>NC_054824.1:175949359-181571859 GCF_018345385.1 Vulpes lagopus
TCCAGTTTAGCCTAAGAGATTTTGTGAGATGACCTTTGTAGCTCAAACTGACCAAGGTGGCAGATAATCTGCAACTGGAGACGCTAAGTCACTTTTCAAGTTAAGGTATGATTCCCAGAAGAACAGACCAAACCAAGATCCTCAGACTAGGGTCCCAGAGATGTCAGTTTAAGTTCTGTTTATAAGACTCACTTGCCCTGGAGCCTTAGGTCAGTCCCTTGGTCCTTCTGTGCCAAACCCTGCCAGCACAGAGAATAAAAGGATCCTGCCACTCGGTATGTGACATATATGCAGCACTTGTCCAATAGAACTTTCTGTAAGAATGGAAACGTTCTAAGTCCGACTATCCAATATAGCCACTAGCCCGATATAGCTATTGAGCATCTAAAATATGGCTAGTGTGACCTGAATCTTTTATTTACTTTTAGTTCAGTTATATTTAAATAGCCTCTTGTGGCTACCGCCTGCAGAATTGGGACATTAGGACCTAGATCACTCTTAAACAGATTTCTAGATAAGAGGTCTACATTGGAATTCTTTACTCACCAAAGGGTTCACATGGAAGACTAGATGACAAGGAAGGTATTTGGGGTTTGTGTGTTTGCTTTGCCTCTAGTAATACTGTGTTGCTCAACCAAACACCCAGCCCTCTTCTTTCTACAGTTCACCCTTGGATTTAGCCTTTGTCGGTCACCGCCATTAAAAGTATGAGGTCCAAAAGTCTGGTGAATGGGCTAAGATCTCCCAGCAGCCAGAGGTTATGATCTTCCTTTCCATTTCTTGCCCAAGAACGCAAAGATCTGTAACAGCATGGGTGGAGTATTTTATTAGCTTGACTGGAGCTAGGCCATTATTGTTCTGTACTATCTCCAAGTCTAAAGTATTCAATCTATGAGTAGTTTAATTTGTAATTGCAATTGGAATTTAAACATTGAGTCATATTTTTCTCCTTAACTATTCTAACGAGATCTGGAGCTATTAATTTCCACTTCCTAATGAAGAATGCTAAGTGTTGCAAACTCACTTTTTTTCAAATCTACCACAGGCACAAAGTATTTTTCAGTCTTTATGTTTTCCCCTCATGTCCCTGCTTACTTGCTAATCTCTCCTGAAGCAATTCTGCACAGTCAAGTCTGTGTGCAGTAACTGTCCTCTGTTTAGATCTGGTTAAAGATTGAAACCCGGTGAAGTGAGTTTGGGGATTATCTTCCTCTCAGGTCATGTCTACGAGGTCTAGTTTCTGTCTTGTGATAGTTAGCTGACGAACTGAGACTAAAAACATTTTGTTGCCAGAGAATTATTTTTAGCAAATTATAAAGGTGAAATAATACACATTCACCTGATACTAGGAAATGAAATCAATCAGCAAAGTGAACATCTCTACCCTCAAAAGACAGGATGAGTTAAAATCACATTGTTTTACAGAGGAAAAAGAATTTTCTACTTCACTGTTTGGTTTTCTTGGGCGATTTCATTTATGGATTTTGATGAAGCTTGTTTGTGGCTATGAAGCAAAAATATTTCAAACATAAAACTAAGACAACATGGAGCTAAATTAGACTGAAGACTTATGAGAAGATATCAATGTCTAGCTGTGTTTCCAAGGCCATGGAAGGTGAGAGAATCAGCCATGCTGCCTCAAGGGGAACCCTGCCCCTTCCCCCCACTCCTGCCCCGGAAGCAGTGAAGATAATGATGTTTTTTGCCTATTTGTCATCTCACTCTGAGGAGATGAGCAAAGTGATGACATTGTTAACACTTGGGGCCCCCCCCATACCTTCTCAGCCCAACACACCAAGCAAAGGCAGGTATCATGTGATCAGGAGAGTCCAGTCTGAAGCCCCACCACACACACACACACACACAAGAGTAGGTGAAAACCCTATTGTGGAAATGCTGGTGGGGGAGGGGCTTCTCAGGTCTGAGCCCCACACTGTACCAGGCTCCGAGCTGGCTGTGGGCAATGCAAAAGGAATCTGAAAGAGCCCTCAAGCAACTTGCAGTCAGTCTCTTGACAGAAACACCCCCCAAAAAGTGTTTCTATAGAACGTGGAGGGAGCTTGATAAAAACTATTGACAGAGCCCCAAAGATGCCATTTCTCCCCTTGCATGTAACAGGCCAGGCTCTTAGAGGAAAAGGCCACCATTTGGGATTATCTCCTTCTGCAGCATTTGGAAGTGCAAGTGCCCTTCCTTCTCAGAGAGCCTCTTGGCATAATCAGGGACAACTGGGCACCTACTCCTTGGAAGCCAGAGAAGAACAAAAGTGCATTTGGAACGGGGGAAAAAAAAAAGATATGCCCCTAAGTAAAGTCAACATTTGGCCTTGAGGAGATAGGAGCTTACACTCCAAAAGAATAAATATTGTCTCATGTTGCAGAAACTACTGCTGCTTCTAGCCAGGCTGTTGGATGACACAAACCCCCAATGTCACATTTCAAGGTATCAGGGCCTTGGGGAGAAATGACTGTAATCACAGAATCACTTAAGCAACATCAGATCCATCCTACTTAGTGGTTACAGTGTCTCCTGGGATGCTCAAAAGCATATTAGCCCTGGCTAGAATCGTCTCTCAGGGAGTGAGCTCATCAGGAATGTCTCCTTGAGGGCCCTTGACACAGGAGAGGCCCGTGAGTCCTTCCTAAGCACTACCTCTCCCTCCTTCCTCCCCCAGGCGGCTGACCCGGCGGGCGTAGCTGATAGAAAGCACTTTTCCTTCTCCTGAGCACTAAGAGGTACCTCAGCTGACATCACAGGGCTCTGTAGCTCAGTCAGCAACATTTGTCTGAGCTGGAGTTTGTGAATTTGGACAGATTCCCCAGATCGATGCCAAAGGCGCAGCCAACAAGGACATAAAAACTTGTGAAAACAGATGACCCTTTTTATTCATTCACCACATGTTTATTGAACACGTACAGGGTACCAGGAACTGGGATTATAGTGATGGGAGACCTCCTTGGGGTTAAAGCCTGCAACGGACCACAGGACGGAAGGCCATGAGAAACCCACCGTGCTCTTGATTATGCTGGTGAGCCTGAGCTTCCTCGGTGGCTGATCATTCGCTCCGGTGAAAAGGGAGAAGAACGAGTTTGGATGGGACATGGGTCTGTCCGGGCTACAGTCACTGCTGTTTCCAGGTGGCCCTTCAGGAAAGCACTCAGCCTGACACTTGCTCCTTTTGCCTCCACTGTCTTCACAGTCGACTAAGTTCTTCTTTATATCCCTCACGGCAACCCACCTCCTGTTTCAATTCTCCACGTTTGAGGGAAATGGAAAATTCTCCAAAACCATGGTCATAGGGACATAGCCCCAATCAGAACACAGTCTCCCCGGACCCCAACCATGTCACATTGGAAAACCCTTCTGTCCCTCCAGACACAGCAGAAACATCCTCGCCCTGACTCCTCCAACCAGACGTGACGGTCTCAAAGCCAGTGACCAGTATCAAAGCCAGTCTAGTGTATGGCGGCCTGCTGGGAACAGACAACTCCCTCCACTGCCCCATGCTCCACACCAACCCCCCTGACTACTGAGTCTCTCTTTTCCTCTCCTGACATCTCTGAGCCTTGGCTTCTTCATCTGGGAAATGGGGCTAATGACTGCCCTACAGAAGAGACGTGAGCATGAAATGTAATAATGCGTGCGCCAGGCCTGCTACTTGGCAAGGATCCACCAACTGCCTTCTACCTCTCTGCTGGGGTGGCCGGCGTGGTCTGGTGGCCCAGAGGACAGCCAGGGCCGGGGGTGGGGGGGGTGGAGGGGAAGAGTCCTCAGCCTTGTGAAACAGTGATGTTTCAGATTATCTCTGCCTTAAAGGAAGACAATATCCCAGGGCATCTGGGGACCTCGAGGCACTCAAATGTCTTAGACTTACAAGAAATTCATTATCCTCTCTCAGGAGGAGGGCATTTACATTTATCAGCCTCCCTGTCAGCACAAGCTGTGGGCCCTGGGGGAGGGGGGTGAGGACAAAAGGAGAAGTGTCCTGTGCAGGGAGCCAACCCAGGCTTCTCTGTCATTCTTTCTGAGTTATTTAGCAGCTGCACAATCCGTGGGCTTTTGTCCAAAATCAGTTCTTGCCATCAGATCTACTGGACATAAGCCCCATGATTCAGTGCACACTTGCTTCCTAACTGAACATAACTTTTTTTCCTACTGATGAGACTTTGCTGTCTCCCCCCAAACACAGAACACAAAGGCGAGGCGACTTAAAATCGAGAAGTTGAAGTTGGCTAGGAGGGAGAACTTCGTGAACTGTGAAAATAGTGAAGGAAGGAGGCATTCGGACCGCGTGGGCTCTGCTGCCCCACCACAAGGATGCGTTTGCCAACAGCCTCCCTGGAGGCAGAGGGACGGGCTGTCTGACCTCTTGGCTCCATCGCAGCTGCAGCAGCTCCTGCAGGCGAAGGCTCCCCAGGCTCCCTGGCCCAGGGCTGTGCCCGGGAGTGGGGGTGCGGTCCCCACCAGACCCAGGCCCGCAGCCCCTGCGTGACCCTTTCTGTCCTTAGAGCAAACGCCCCTGGCCATTGCCCAGAATGACATCGAGGGGACAAAGAAGTGGGAAGAGGGGTGCGGGCGTGGTGGCTGAGAAGAGAGGGCTGCTGCCGAGGTTACTTTTCCTCTCACCTCCCAAGTGGGTGACTGTGTGTCTCTGTGAGATGTGTGTCCAGGCAGGGACAGGAGCTGTCCTCCTTTTGAGGGCCGGGGACTGTCCACAGTGCTCCCCCCTGCTGTTCCCACTGCCGTCACCCTCCGTCTCAGCCTCATGAGGTCCCCTTGGGTGTTGCCGTCGCTTCCTACGTCCCTTGCTGCTCACTTCTGTGTCCTCTGAGTAATGCTCACTTTCCATTGCTTCCCGATTCACTCGTTTGGTCCAAACCTTTGATTCCCACTGAGTTCCCGACACAGCCCGAATTCTCCAGTGTTTCCCACCGAAGAGCCTCCACAAGAGGACACCAGCCCAGCAGCCTGGTGGGCCTCGCCTCTCGCCACCCTTGCAAGTATTATCCCAGTCTGTGGAAAAACCAGCTTCCTAGACCTCCCCGGAGCTCAGCCCACACATACTCACCCTTGTGACCATGTTCATGTCTTCCCTCCACCTGCATGCTCCTCCCTCCATCCCTGACACGTCTGCCCATCCCCTCCGTGTCCAGATTCCTCGGCCAGGCACAGGAGTCAGGATTCCTGCAGGGCCTGTATCATATTCAATCTGGTGTGAAGCAACCCAGCTTCCTGGCCCTTGGGGTCAGCATAAAGGTGGACACATGATGGCTAATGTCACCGTGTCCTGCTGATGAGAAAAAATGACTCCCTCCACTGTCCCACCCCTCACTGGCCTCTGGCTATTCTCTGGCCCACGGCACTGGGTCACATCCCCGCATGGAGCAGCCTCGTCTGATCTACCAGCTGATCTGTCGTTCACCTTGGAGGCGAGAGGTGTAGTGCAAGCTTTCTACTCTTTCTGAGCTCTGAGCCATGTGATGGTGAGAGCATGACCTACTAGCACCATGAGGCCCAGAGGAGGCCCATAGTATAGCTCAGGCTCTAATCTGAGGCCCCAGGCAAGGGGGAGTGGGCCAGTGTGTAGAGCTCACAAGGAAAATATATATATATAATTTTTTATTTTTATTTTTTTTTTAGAGAGAGGGAGCTCAAGCCAGTGGCTGGGGTGGGTGGGGGGTGGGGCAGCAGGGAGGAGCAAAGGGAGAGGGAGAGAATCCCGAGCAGTCTCCCTGCCCAGTATGGGTCCCGAGTCCCGATGCAGGGCTGCATCTCACGACCCTGAGATCATGACCTGGGCCAAAATCAAGAGTAAGATGCTTAACCAACTGAGCCACCCAGGCGCCCCTAAAAGAATATTTTAGAAGACCACGTATCCAACTCTTGCCTTGGAGTCATGTTCAGTCTCCTCCAGCAACAGCTGGAATTGGTCAGGGTGCAGATGCGTTGTTTGGAAAGCTTTGGGTTCCACCTTCCCGGCCAGGTTCTTCCCTGTGCCCCCCCCCTTCTACCTCCTTCCCTTCCTCTCTCCCTTCCTTTCTTTCCCATGGACCGACTGAGTGCTCCTTATAGGCGGGTAGGGTCCGTGCTCTCAAGCAGCCATGGGTGGTCGTCATACATGTCGGGGTGGTAAGTGTGTGTCCCTAGGGCCCAGGGCTAACTGATGTGCCACCTCTGCACAGAGGGAAGACCGAGAAGCACACTGCATTGTTATTCTCATTGACTGAGGAAGTATCTCATACTGTCCAGAAGACCCCGCAGGAGGTGCAGGGGGCAGTGGAAGGTACCCGGCAAGAAAAGGCAAGGAGAGGAAGCCACAGGCGGCCTTTGGTTTCTTACCACTCCAGTCCGAGCCCGACTCCAGAGCCAGCTGCACATCAGACTCCGCCAGCTCAAACCTGATGCTCTCACTCTTGTACCAGCCATCTGTTCCGTTGCTCGCCAGCTCATGTTTCCACCTCACATCTCCATGTGCTTTCTCCAACTTCCACTCCACAGGCTTTGGACAACAGGGCCTTGCTCCAGGAGGCTGGACCTGTAACAGGTAAGACTGGGAGCCACCCAAGGCCAAGGCCTTTCCCCTAGATGACAGCCTGGCTGAGTTCCAGTCCAAGGTGCCCTGAGCTGCCCTCATGTCCTTATTATGCAGCAAAAGGTATGCAGTTTACCTTTGTGCTTTTTCTTTTCTAAAGAGTTTATTTATTTGAGAGAGAGAGAGAAAAAAAGAGAGAGATCACAGAGGGAGAGGAAGAAGGAGAAGCAGACTCCCTGCCGGATGCAGGGCTCAGTCCCAGGACCCCGAGATCATGACCTGAGCCAAAGGCAGACACTTAACTGACTAAGCCACCCAGGCACCCCTGTGCTTTTTTTTGGGTGGGAGGGCACTCCCCAAAACATGATCTTTCCCGAGTCAGAGGTGTCCACAATGCCTTAAGGAGTGGAGAGATATGGCAAGACTGCAAAGACAAAAGCAAAAACAAACAAAACCCCTCACGTTCAACGTGTTTAACTTCCAAAGGAAAATATCAAGAATAAAATGGGGGGTGTTGGGGGGCAGCCCGGTGGCTCAGCAGTTTAGCGCCGCCTTCTGCCCAGGGTGTGATCCTGGAGACCCGGAATCGAGTCCCACGTCGGGCTCCCTGTATGGAGCCTGCTTCACCCTCTGCCTGTGTCTCTGCCTCTCTCTCTCATGAATGAATAAATAAAATCTTTAAAAAAAGGGGGGGGGTGTTGGGGTGACTGGGTGACGGGCCCTGAGGGGGGCACTTGATGGGATGAGCACGGAGTGTTATGCTATATGTTGGCAAATCTAACTCCAATAAAAAGAAATTTTAAAAATAATAATAAATATAAAAAAAATAAAAATAAAAAAATAAAAAGGGACAGAGTTTGGGCTATAAAAATAGAAGAGAGAAAGAACAATAGGAGAATCTTGGCCAACTTTAGACGCGTTGCCATTCTTTGTCCTCTGAGCCTTGGTGCATTTTACACACCCAGGCCCTCTACACACCCAGGCCTCCAGAACGCCACGCTCTCCTCCCCATAGCTCTGCCTCCAGGCGGCTCCTCAGTCCTGTCTAAAGATTCATCCAGGTGCAAACTCTTCCTCTCCAAAAAAGCTTTCCCTGAAAGCCCTACAGAGCTGGGTGCCACCCTAGCCTTCTGGTCTACCCTCTATTAAAACACTCAGCTTCCTACAGCCCCCCACTTACATACCTGTCTCTTCTGTCTGGCGTTTGAACATCCCGAAGGGGGTCTGCAGGTTCTTCCCTGCATTCCTGCTGCCCGGCACACAGAAGGCAGTCCATCAAGTTTACTTACTTAGGAATTCAACTGACCTCGCCACGGAGAACAGATTGAAACTCAAGGGCTTTTGCCCAGCCAGGAGCACTTCTAGTTCTCAGTCCTCAGCTCAATAGCTCAGTGGCCCAGGGGCCCTACGCTGTCCTGGAGGTGCCCACGGCTGCCCAACGGTGGTGCGGGCTCTGCCTCAGTCTCCTACATGAGCAGAGTGGCCTGGGGCCTGCAGCTCCTCCAGGAGGAGCGGGAGGACCTAGGCTTGGCACCTCTGTGACCAAGGTGAAGCGCTGACATTCCTGTCCCTGGGCTTCAGTTTCTCCATCTGTCATGTGGTTGTGGGTCTTAATTAGAAAGCTCTTAGAGATTCCTGAAAGGACGGTTATTGTGCAGCTGCACAAAGGATATTATGTCACGGTGGTATAAGAGCACAGCAAATAATGGCAACTAGAAATAATAAGGCCACTTATTCCCAGAAGCACATTGATTTAAACCACAAAACCTCCTTGGAACACGGCTGGAGGATTGTAAAAGCCTGAGCAATCAACAACCCCTGTGGGAGGGGAGCCCATGCCAGGCTATTGCTGGAGAGTTTGCTCGGATGCTGTCAGCAGGCCAGTGTTCTCACTTGGGGGGCATTTCCCCTCCGTCGTGAGCCCAGGCCATTTGCTGGGTTCTGGAGAGAAACAACCAATTACTTCCACAGCCTTTGCATAAAGATGCAAAGAATGGGCTTAGCACGGTTCAATTTACTTTTCTTTCTATGTAGGATGAACATGGGTCTCCAGGTAATGGAAACTTCATCACCACTTCTGCTTCTAAAATCTGCAGAGCAGAAATACCATCTGGTCATGGTATGACCTTGACCCAGCCATTGCTACCTCTGGTCAGCAACTTTGGAAAACCCCCCAGCTGTGCTGTATCCATGAAAAATAAAGTTCCCTTCACAGACAGGTCATCTGGCACATGCAAAAGAATCTTTATGCATAGCTTTGACAGCAGAAAGGGCAGGAGCTGCAAAGGATGGTGCCTTTGACTGCAGAAAATTCTAAAACTTCTGAAGGACAAAAACACCAAAACCCAAACTATAAGATAAAAAGAACAAATTGTAGAGAATCTATTTACAACATTCAGGATAGACTAATGAGCACTACCCTTAATATATAAAGATTTTTGAAAATCATTACAATAAATAACAGCAACCCAACAGAAAAATGGGTTGAGGATACAGAGAATCCACAAAATAAAAATTACAAATGGCTAATGAACAGCTTATAAAAATATAATGATGAAATACATGTAATGAAATATGAAATTTTATTTTAAATACATAAAAAAGATTTATTCATTCATTCATTTTAGAGAAAGCGTGTGCATGTGCAAGCACGAGTGAGGGGTGGGGCCGAGGAGGAGAATCTTCAAGCAGACTCCATGCTGAGCAGGGAGCCCGACACAGGGCTCGATCCCAGGAGATCATGACCTGAGCTGATGGCAGACGCTTCACCGACTGAGCCACCCAAGAAGCCCCTAAAAATGACACTTTTAAGAAGTTTTCCTAAGACAACGATAGAGACAAGAGCAGAGATATCATAAAAGAACATTGATCAGCAAAAAAGAACTTAAGTATGTATTCTCTTATCACTGAAATCCTAAAACTTGAATGGAACCCCCCCACCCCAAAGTGCAAGGCCCACTTACATCATGTACATATTTAGTGTAGCAAATACGGGTTTGCAAAGACATTTTTTAAGCTCTCTGGGTCCATTCCCCTCTCCTCTGCCCAACCTCTTTCCAAGTTTTCCAGCAGAGAAGGCATTTGAATGTTCAAGATCTTCAGATGCAACCACATTCGCATGTGTGTCAATACTCCACAGCTCTTTCCCAGAGCAAGGCCGCCCAGAGAGCAGGAACAAGGGCACTAGCCGAGGGACACCTGATATAGGGTGCAGGGAGGTGGGTGTCCACACCCTGAAGGCACTGCACCCTTCCCCACCTCACCAAGACCATCCCCAATCCTTCATGACTGACTTTGGGTGGCCGGTGCAGCAAACTAACCCTTCAGACAGGAGGCTACTGGCCTGTAGGCACTCACCAAAGGACTCTACCAACTGTCTCCTCAGGGGCGAGCTGTCCTCCTCCACACCTACCTCCTTCTGCTCAGATTCCTAACTGCCACCTCATTCTCAACTCTTCCCAAAGCCTCTCAACTCTGTGTCCAAAGAGCTGTTTCGAAAGCTCAGAATGTCAGCCTGGACCCCGAAGAGGGTCTGCTTGGGGTATATCCACGAACGGCAGGCCCCAATTGCTCTCTGCATCCTTTCCTGTGTATCCCCTGTGGGGTTCTGGAGCCAGCAGGTTCTGAGCGCAGAGAAGGATCTCTCCTTTCATCTTGTTCTTGCTAGAGCATGGGTACTTCTTTAATAGATACTTGCTTCTTAAATCACAACATAATATCTGAACACAAAGACAGATAGGTTATTGGATGTGAGTAGAGTTTTAAGCTTACCCCCCGAAACGTAAATATTTGTTGTTTTTGTCAATACAGTCAATCAAATTATTTCAACGACATCAACATTCATTGAGTGCTGAGGAGCGTCAGGGATTGGTTAGGCCTGAGGGAAATACAAAGGTAAGTACATTCTTCCCTTCCATGGGCTTCTAGAAGTGCTCAAAATATGAAATAAAATACAAGCTTTATTGTATCTTATTATACTAGAAATGGAGGTGCAGAAAGCAACAGGGGGAAAAGATGAACTCACTTTCAGATTCTATGCATTTATTCCTGAGAACTATGGGGTTTTCTATCTCTTACTCTGTCAGAGTGTGTGTGCATACGTGTGCACTCGTACATGGGTGGACTTCCCCTCCGGGGGGCTGCCATTAATGGGCCTGCCTCCCTAGATAAGCTCTTTTCTTTGTGTCTCTGTATTTCAAATTCCAAGTTCCCGGGTGAACGTGAGCAGGTCATAGCATAAACATGGCTCCCTGGACCCCCCAAGGGGTGTGGTGAGCATGTGTGTTTGAAGGGGTTTGAGGGAGGTTGAACTGTACCCAGAGAAGAGCAACTGAGCAGATAACCAACCCAGTGTATGTCTACAGCAATTCTGAAATGTGAGCTATCCTTTCTTATAAGAGTGACTTCAAGTCACTAAAATGTGAAAAGCCAAAGGCATGGAGGTGACCCATGATTGCCTTCATACCTTACATTGGGTTGTAAATTCCATTTGTTTACCTCTCCAATGGTAAAAAACAAAAACAAAACAAAACAAAAACTATCAAATAACCTCACTCTTCTGTGATAGTACAGTCTGATGATGTCTGGGCTCCTTTTCATGTAAGGTGTGCTACCCTTAGGTACCGTATAAGGTACTATAAGGATCCCGTATCCAGATTCTAAGTCATTTATTTAGCAAACACTGAGTAGCAACTATGTGCAGATACGTGGGCTTTACTTAGGGAATCCACAGTCTAGGGATGGAATCCATGATATGAGTCATAAAAAATTAAGTCATTTTATCTTTTAACCCCTTTAACTCCGGTCCTAGTGAAGATATGCAAGGAATACCGATTTCCAAATAGACAAGCATCCTTAACTGGGGCTGAGCATAGTTGGCCCCTCCAGCAGCAGGCTCAGAAGCAAATACTCATTGTAACTATGCTATGCAGAGTCCACATTATACTTTTGGGGACATCAGAGAAAAGGGGGGTTCTATTTTCTGCCCTTGGGAAAAAAGCTGACAGTCTCCTAGAAGAGACAGATACATGGACTAACTAGTGGCTCCGGTATTTCTATACAGGAAGGATTTAGGCCGCTTGTTGGTTGGGAAGGGGTGGGCTTAGGGACCCCAGCTTCCTTTGATTGTACAGAATTTACCTGAAACATCAGCTGTTCATGACAAAATAAGAGGTGGGGCGGGGATGGGGTGCTGATAGAGATGAAGAAGAGGGGCTGGCTAAAGCCTCCCAACTCTGCTCTTGAAATCAGCACTAGGCCTGGGTAAAAAAAAAAAAAAATGCATCCCACCTATACAAAAGGAACATTGTGAAACATGTAAACGAGAATCAGGAAACTGGGCCTGTGGTACCAGACTTAACGCCTACCGACTAGGACAAGTCCTTTTCCTCTCCGGGCTGCAGCTGGGGCTCTGCCCGTGGTACTCCAGGAGGTTCTGAGGACAGAGGAGGACAGAATGGACAGGCATGATATGTAGCAGATCCAAACAACTCTTGCCAAACCAACCTCAGTTTAAGGGCACTGCTCACCTGCTTAAGAAACCAACCTTGATTTCAGTGGCCCGGCAGGTATCCACCCAGAGGATATACACTGAGGAATGTGTGTAGACAACAAAAGGAGGAGGGGAAAGTAGCTAAATCTGCATGCCTGAAAGACCACTGCATTGCTTAATCATACCCAACCAACCCCTGGTATGAGATGACACATGATGTAGGACGTGCTGTATGTGATGGAATGACATAATGCATTGGCTTCCAATTCCCTTCTTATCAGAGAACTCGAAAACATCCTTCATCAAGCATGACTGAGAGACAGGTCTTGGGTTATGCACGGCAAGAGAACAGAGGGTGAGGTCACTCCAAAGTGCCTGGCATCCCGAATCTGCCACTTACCAGCTGCGTCCCTTGAGGCACAGGATTTGAGACTGCTGGATCGCAGTTCCCACATCTGTAAATCAGAGGTAGCATGACCTAGCTCACGGAGCTGTTGAGAAGACTGTGTGTCAACAGCAGATACCAGACGCTCAGAGAGGGCAGCCGCTCGCCTCATTCTTGCCTGTAATAAATTAGTCTTCCTCTCCCATTTCCCAAGTCTCCCAGTACCTACTTGCTGTTCATGTCTCATGTCAACGGGGCAACAGAATCCTTTTTAAAACTTAGGATACCTAACTCTATATGAAAAAGACTTCTGCTGCTGGACACTTGTTCCACCTCTTGGACAAAGTCCCAACAGAGTCATGAAGCACCATCCCCAGCCTCTGCCTACAGTGATGGCACAGTGCTACGTGGCCACAGGCCTCTGGCTGGAAGGGTTGACAAAGCCAGGGGAATGGATGGAAATAAGCAAGAAGCAGCTGCCCAAATTAGGGATAACCCCCAAGGTTGCTTCCAGACCTAAAATACCATGATTTTCAATTTTTTTCTGTTTACTTCATTGATCCAGGTAGACTTGCCAAAGCCCAGAGAGGCCTGCTGACCCAACAGAGGTTGCATAGTGAGCAGAGGCTGTGCAGGATTAGTAGCTCTGGCCTTTGAACCATTATCATAAAGCTAGAAGAGACCTCAAGCCCACCCCAGTGGAAATTTCAGACCCATGCATGCACTGTACAGGGGGCCAGCATGCCATGTTGAAGTTGAAAATATTCCTTGGTAATATCAACTCAAACAGTTTTTTAAAAATAATTTAATTTATATATTTGAGCAAGAGCACGGCAGTGTGCATGCACACTCGACAACACAAGCAGGGAGAGCTACAGGCAGAGGGAGAGGGAGAAGCTCAGCCGGGAGCCAGACATGGGGCTCCATCTCCGCACCCTGCGATCATGACCTGAGCCAAATGCAGATGCTCAACTGACTGAGGCACCCAGGCTCCCTCAACTCAAATAGTTTTTACTATGTTAATCCATTTTAAAAATACCATATGGCATCTACTGTAGGCACCACACGGTACCCACGAAGTCCTCTATTTCCTCCTCTAATGACATGTCCTACATGGAACCCAGGGGTGGGAGGCTCTGGGCAGGGCGTCCAGGCATTTGCCTTAGCTGGATGCCTGTGTGTGTTCAAACTCCAGGCTGCCTGCAGTCTTGTGATTGGAATGGAGCGGGAAATAGTGTGAAGGTGAGTCAGAGGTCAGAGGGAAAAGTGGCTTGAGATCACAATTAGCACAACGATAAGGTGAGTAGGAACAGAGTCAGATCTTCCTACGAACCCAGGGAGGGGACGTGAAAAGATGAAGCAGCTGTAGTGACCAGAGAGGAAGAGAATTACAGAGATGGGAGGACTTGGGTGTGAGCATGAAGCAAAGAAAGGAAGCAGGAAGCTTCTGTGTCTGGGTCCACCCAATACCACTTGTATGAGTCAGAAATAAACTCTGGAAGCAGAACTACTAAGAGTATTATGGAATAGGGAATGTGGATTTATTATAAGATGAGCTCTTTCACAATGGGGTCAGGAGCTGGGAAAATGAATATCTGATGGGGGTTGTTGAAAGATCTCAGAAGTCACTAACCTGCACCGGTGGGGCTGAATGACGTGGAGCTTACAGAGAGCATGGCGGGTCTAGCTGTGCAATGAATGAGGCCACCCAGGGCTCGTGCAGAATCTTTGGAAGGATGGTGGCTGGCTCTTTGCAGCCACTGCCTCTGTGAGTTTGAGCAAAGTGTCTGAGTGTGGGCGTGAGGTCACCTCTGGTCAGCAGGGGTGGCAGTCCCAGAGGAGCAAGGAAGAGTGGGGACACACAGGAGCCCAGCTAGATCTCTGCGTGCCTCACCAGCTCCAGCCAACAGTGGCCTTCGGGGCACATTGGTGGCTGCTCCACTGCTGTCTTCCACGTCTCAGGCCACTTCCCTTCTGGCCCCTCTAACCAGAGTCATCCAGGGCAGGGGGTGCTCGGAGACATAATTCCCAGCATCACCAAGTGACCGCCCAACAATCCCACACTCTGATCAAGGAGATAGGAACACAGTTCAGTTCTGAGACTCACAGACCCTCACATTTCTAAAGTTTCGAAAAAGCATATGGTAGAGAGGAATGCTGTCAGAATATTTCTATTCATTGGGACTCTGGGTTGCAAGTGACAGAAATTCTAAAACAAACTGGCTTAGGTAGAAAAAGAAAGGGGGGGTGCTTTGGGGAAAAATCCTGGGGCAGCTCAAAGAATCAAAAAGAGGTGCCAGATAATGCCAGAACAATCAGACAAAACCTGACCCCATAAAAACATCCTCTTTCTTTCATTTTCCCTCTCTCTCTCACGGCCTCATCGCTGGATGGTGGCCTCATCCTTCCGCCTTCTTCTCGGCAGCTCTTGGAGTCACAGTTATGTAGCAATTTGACCGGAAAGAAAAGATAGTTTCCCCACCAGCTTCATGTTTTAAAATCCCTGGTTATTATTATTATTTGTTATTGGTCCTTAGATAATCCCCAATCCTCCAATTGTTATGGGCAAGTAAGTAGGATGTTATGGTTAAGCCAGGTCACAGGTCTACACCTGTGGCTCCGGAGAAACAAGTGAAGCTACTTTGATCAGCACCTAGAGGAAGAAAGGAGTTCTCCCAAGGAAGGAAGCTCCATCCCCAGAAGAGGGGAGAAGAGGTGCTGGGCAGCCAAAAGTAACAACTGTCTACCTTGGCGTCTCGGGGACTGAATGAAGCGCTCCCCCAAATTCATTCTTCTCAGACTCGTGTTCTTTAATGTTCTAGCCACTGCAGCAAGTTTCTGACCACCGGCCCCTGGTATTCCAAAGAGAACCTGCTACAGGGAAGGACATACTCTGGGGGGTGGGAGGGGGAGGTGATGATCAGGTGACAATGATCATCTCAGAGACCTGGTGATGGAACAGTTTGCTCAGAGCTGTTCAATCACTTACAAAGGGGACTGAGGACAGTGACCGAATATCCCCAGGGAACACATCAGCAGTTTGGCTTATAGATGGCCCCGTGGAGATTTGGGCTACTATGAATCCATTTTCCAGGGCCTAACCAGATGGTTTTCCTGGGCCTTAAAGAGCAGACCAGGGCCAGGGTGGTCACTCAAAGACATTACTTAGAATCTGACTTCGGGGGTGTCTGTTGGCTCAGTGGTTGAGCGTTTGCCTTTGGCTCAGGGCCTGATCCCAGGGTCTGGGGATCGAGTCCCACATCAGGCTCCCTGTGAGGAGTCTGCTTCTCCCACTGCCTGTGTCTCTGCCTCTCTCTGTATGTCTCTCATGAATAAATAAATAAATAAATAAATAAATAAATAAATAAATAAATACATAAAATCTTTAAAAAAAAAGAATCTGACTTCAGCATGAAGGTGGGTTAAGATGATTCCTGGTGTGTGTGGGGTGGGGGACTATGTATACTTCAAGGTAAAAGCAATGTCATTATACCAGTAGACACCTTTTCTAGGAATAAGAGAGTGGTCTGAGATTAGGATTTTGGGCGCTCTGAGAAAGGTAGACAACTTCATTGTTCTTTAAGTTGTCCTTTAGTTATCCACCTTAATCAGATCATCTAAGACTTCTTTTTGGCTAATTATGCCATTTGTTTCTTCTGTCCTATTTGTCTTGTATACTTTGTCAGTGGTTTCCACACTTATGGAGCTTTTTAAAAAGTTCCCAGACACCAAGTCCCAGCCCCAGGGCCCCCCCGCCCCCACTCCTCATTTCAAGTTCCATCAAGGATTTCAGTACACATGCAGGATAAGGAAAAAAAAAAAAAAAAAAAAAAAGCTCCCCAATGTGGCAAAATGCTCTCCATCTTTCAGAGATTTTATGCGCTTGGTCTTGTCTGATACTCAGGGCAAGGCCAGGCTGGGAGAGGATATGGTGGTTAAATGGCATTTTTAAGGTTAGACAGCTTGTAAGGGCTGGAACCAGGTGGACTGGAACCTAGATTCTTTTGTTCTTGACCCTCATCCAAAAGGATACCTAGGGATCCCCTGGTGGCTCAGCGGTTTAGCGCCACCTTCAGTCCAGCGCGTGATCCTGGAGTCCCAGGATTGACTCCCTGCATGGAGCCTGCTTCTCCCTCTGCCTGTGTCTCTGCCTCTGCCTCTCTCTCTTTCTCTCTGTGTCTCTCGTGAATAAATAAATAAAATCTTTAAAAAGGGGGGGGGGGTGCTTAGGGCTTGGTCTTGATCCACTATGGAGGAGCAACAGATAAAAGAGACTAGTAAGAATAGGTTCATTCCTGAATATACTCAATCAAAGTAATACTCTTAGGTAGTATCTAGAAATCTTAGGAGTACCTCCGACAGGCAAAGTCTTCCCAAAATGTACCATCCATGGACTCTTTTTTTTCCTGCTCTGGCAATTAGGGCTGTGTGACCTTTGGGAAGCTGCTCAACCTCACTGTTTCTTGGTTCCCTCATCTATAAAATCAGAGTGTTGGGTTTGGGTTCCTTCTGTTCTTATACTAGATTGTTATATCTGTTCAGTGAAGAGACCTTGGACGGGATGTGATTGCAAAGGGCTGGAAAGAGCTATTTTCTTAATGTCTGTTGATGCCTTGTCCCTGTCCACTGGACAAAGCCTTTTATGTTGCAATATGGTATGAGAACAAGCTTAAAATGTGATGAACCCTTGAAAAGATGCATTCCGACTCAGTCTCATTCAAGTGAAAAATAAAAATGATTGACAGCACAGGGAGGGGAAAGAAGCATGCAGCACAGAGAGCAGGCAAGCTGTCAATCCATGAAGAGGAGTGGGGAGATAGGGCTGGAGGTGGTGAGAGAGGAGTGGCAGCAGCAAATGTGGCTGATTTATTCCAGTTTTGTCTGATATAGGTAGGTCCTAGATGGATTACTGGATGACTGTTTAAACTCCGATCCCTTACATCTGCACTAGCCCTTCTGGAAGACCTTAAGATCCTCCCCCCTCAGATTTTCCAGTACCCCACACCCAGTAACCATGAAATAGATATGAGAGTCTTAAAGGAACGAAACATTTATGTTGACCCTTGCCAGAGCTGGAAGGAGGACCTCAGAGGATAAGAAGGGAATACAAAGAGAGACAGAAACAGAATGGTGTCAGGAAGGTTAAAGCCCCTACAAAGGGGAAAAGGGTTTGCCAACCATGACCAGGGCAATAAAAAGGCCCTCTGGGTCGTGTTCAGAGCGAGAAGATGGGCTAGGCCCACAGTCTGGGAAACAACACAGCCTCACAAACAACAAAGAGACAGAAGAGCCATTCAGGTCCTAAGTGTTTGCTCTCTTGCCACGGTTGGAGACACGGCCAAGTCTCTGAATACCCAGGCTGAGCTCTGGATCTGGCACACAGTAGGAGCACAATAAAAGTTTGTCCAGTTTTGTCCAGTGAATGGAGAATGAATGGGTGGAGGATGAAGAGGAGAATGCTCTGGAACAGATCACCCAGGATGTTTGAAAAGGGATGAGAAAAAGAGCCTTTGCTATCAATTCATTCCCAATCAGGAACAAAAGCTCAGTGTGACGACTGGCTCCTTAGGAAACAGACGGAGATGGAGATCGGGCAAATGCATGGAGTAGAAACAGGCAGAGGGAGGAACTAAACCATGACGCAGATGCAACCCAAATCTCAGGTTCACCCCAGAGGCTGTCTCTTTAGAATTGGCTCACCCTGAGGCTGGGGGACTGGGTCTTCATATTTCCTCACCAACCAGTCATCAGATACAGACTACTCTTCTGGAGATGTGGCCTTAGGTCCCCTGTGAACTGCCAGCTAATACTCCCAAGAGCTGAGTGAATCAGTGACTCAGTCCTGAAGAAGGGATGTGTGGGCATACCACAGCAGCCACTAAATAATTAACCTAGCCTCCTCATTCTACAGGTAAAGAAAAGTCCAGATATGAAATCATAGTTGGTTAAGAGCAGAGCCAGGACATCTCTCACAGTGATAATCAGAGTGTTCCCACAGTGTACATGGGGAATTGGGATAGGATTTGATATGGATAAGGAGGAGAAAGGGAGGTTAGATCAATGGCTCCCAAATCTTGCTGTCATCAGAATCATGTGTGAAGGGCTCTTAGAAGACAGATTCCTGAACCCCATTCTCAGAGAGTCTCTTACTGGAAGGTCTGGGGCAAAGCCTGAGAATCTGTATTTTAACAAAAGCCCACACGATTTTAGGTAGCACATCTCCCAGCCTGTGCTTGGAAACCAGTAGCTGAGATAATAAAACATTGGTGAATAATCCGTACTTAACGAGTATTGTTAAACGACGTTATCCTCGAAGGACATCTCGCCTGGGCTCAAGAGAGCTCACTCCTAAACTCCGATCTATTCAACAAATTCTATCAACTTGAAGACTTTAGTAGGATATACATCCAATGAAGAGACTCCCACAACTCCAAGAGATCGCTAATACTCTGGATGATCGAATTGAGCTTTCAACAGATTTCAACATGTGGCCCTTAAGTATGATTTTGTAGATTGATATTTATTGACGTTGAAAGTTGCTCATAATATCTAAACTGAGGGAAGCAGCAGGGAGGCAGTGGGGTATGGTGGATTAGAGCACAGTCCTAATGGACCACATGGGCTCAAAGCCCAGCCCTATCGCTTACTCGCTGTGTGGCCCTGAGCAAGACTTATTTCCCTGTGTCTCAGTTTCCTCCTCTATAAAATGAGAACAGTAGTAGATAATTATAGTGCTTGCCTCATAGGGTTATTGTGAGGATTACACGAGTAAACACGTATAAAGGATTTATAACCAGGCCTAGCACATAGAAAATACCGTAAAAAACATCTGCTGTCATTATGTGTAACTGTTTGAGTTATCTACTGCTGTTGTAAAAAACTACCCCAAAACCTAGTGGTTGCAAATGACAATTACTCCTCACTTAGTGGATCATTCTGTATCACTTGGTACTGACTGGGGCTCTGGGATAATTTGGAAAGTCCAAAAGGGCCTCACTCACATAGTTGATAGCTGATCCTGGTTGCCATCTGGGAGCTCTGTGGCGTTTTCAGGCACAGGCTTCAATTTTGCACGTGGGCCTCTGCATGTGGCTGGTTAGGCTTCTGCACATGATGGCTGGGCTCCAGGAAGAGTCTTCTAAGAGATGAAGGCAGAAGCTAAGATCTAAGGCCCACTTTGGCAGTTACCCAGGATCACCCCGTCTACGTTCTACTGGTTAAAAACAGATTCAGGCCCAGCCCAGACACAGGAAATAGATACCACCCATCAACTAAAGGAGCTGTAAGAATTAGCAGCCGTCTTTAATCTACCACAGAGGTTTAACCCCATGTTTGTCAAAGTGTATACGTGTGTACACACATGTGCGTGTGCATGCATAGAAACTGATGTCTGGAAGAGTACATACCAAAATGTAATCAATAGTTATTTTTAAGAGGAAGGGTTACAGTATGGTTGTTATTCTCTTATTTATCCTTTCATATTTTGCTTTTTCCTGCTTGAAGTTTCCATAATAATGTAGGTTACATTTATTTAAAAGAGTAATTTCCATATTTTAAAAAAATATGAAGATTTAAAAGCTAATAATGAGTCAAAATTGTGGTAGTTCAATCAAAAAAGGAAGGAGGAGGAGGAGGAGGAGGAAAAAAAGAAAGACAATAGCTCAAATCTACATTAATAAAATTACTGTTCTGTCATTAATAAAATCACAGCAGCTAGATTAAAAAATAAAATCACAGCAGATAGATCTTGAACAAAGGTCCTAATCCTACTCCCCTCTGTAATCAGACCACACTAGAGTGTTACATTTTGTGCTGGGTTCTCAACTCTCAGAAAGATTCACAAAGGGAAACACAACACATCAAGTTGTGCAAGGGGAGACAAAGGATCTACAAACTGTTTCTTGTGGAGAAGGATTTAAGGATACTTGGGTTGAAAAGAAGAGGCTTAGGGGGGTCCTGATACGTTGAACTGGGCCCTCGTTGAAAATGCAAGGAGAGCCGCCACAGGGAAGAGGCATTAGTTCTGGTCCTACAGACGTAAGAACATTGAATCTGAGGCAGATGTGAAATTCTTCATGCAAAGAACTTTCTAGGTTGTAAAAGAAAAAAGCTGGCCTGAGCTTCCTTGGAAGACAACAAGCTCCCTGTAGCGACCAGATGCCATGTCTCAGGGTTCCTACGGGGAGGAATCCTGCTGTGGGGAGCTGTCTGACCCCGGATCCCTACCAAACCCTTTCCAAATCTCAGGCTACATGACATGGAGGCTTACATGGGAATGGAAAGAAAACACATGACCAGTTATTTAGGAAGCTGCAGCCTTATCCTGGCTCAAGGCAGTGGCCCAAAATAAATGAGTTCTTGAGATTCCTCTAATGAGTCTATAAATGGATACTGGCCTTGCTGTGAAAACATAGTAAGTCAACAAATATCATCAAGCAAGCACCAGATGCACAGCGATGTCCAGGGTATGAAGACGTGGTCTATCAGACCACAGGCTTAAAGTTCAATAAAGAGGAAAGACATATAATCACGGTAGAGACCTACTATTCCTAAATAAAGCATTACAGAGGACTACCTGTGGGGGTGGCAGGGGCCCCGAATGTAAATGACTGATTTGTAACAGCAAAGACAGCTTGGGGTGGGGGGCGCTTTAAGTTGTAACTAAGGGGGTGGGAAATGAGAGGATGGGAAGGAGAGAGACCAAGGAAGAGCGACCTTGTCCCATATCTTTATGTTAATGTGATCAGCTTTGGTGGAGGAAAGAAGGCTGCGGGCCTGGGCCCTAGATTGGGCTTTCCTAATAATAGATCACATTCCACCTTTACTGCCTAATATCATCACAACCACCTCCATTTCCTAAGGACCTACTATATGGTAGTCGCTTCACATATATTTACTTGTCACATCTACTCCACAACCAGGTAAAGCGATGATATGATTTTCAGGGACCAGGGCCCAGAGATATGAGGGGCAGTGGCTGGCCTCCTCTGAGGCGCCTGCCTAACTCCCAGGAACCTTGTAACTACTCTGTGCCTGGGCTGCCATGTGTCCAGTGTGAACCCTGCTCTCCTGTCCTCAACTCAGGATGAGTCCTGCCTCGGGCCTCTGGAACTGAGTCCAAAGAGAGATCCAAACTTTCCATCAACTGGGAACTGTGAAATAGAAACAAGGACACCATGGAGGGGCGGGGGTGGGGGTGTTGGTCATATTCTGTTATGCTGAGACAGAGAACAGGAGGGACAGATAGAGAAATCAGAGAGAAAGAGACAGAGTGCACCGCATGGTTCCTGGTGAGTAGCACCCACTTCCCTGGTCCTATTCTTTCCTGGGACCTGGATGCCTTCCCTGCCCTCCAGTATTAAGGGACAGTCCTATATCTTTATGTCAAATTAACCCTTTCTCACTTAGGCTAGCTTGAATGTCTATTATTTGCCACCAATCAGTTATTAATGAATACAAGTGTCTTGTCCATCCGTAAACTAAGGAGCCAGGCTTCCAACTTAGGGTCATCCATGAGGAGCTCCCAGTTCCTTTCCATCTGCCCCAGAGTGGCAGTTTTAGGGTAACACTTCCTCAAAGGAGGTTTGGTGGGACAGCCTGCTCTCTCCTTCATCAAGGTGGTTTCCGTGCTGATTCGGGATCATCTGTCCGATGACCAGCTGCCCTGATGAGGGCAGGGTGCTCCCCAGCAGCAGTTCAACTGGTTCATACAGGCTAATCGTTCCCCATCATCACACTGTCCCCAGAACAGGCACCTCTGCTCTAAAGCTGCTGCTCTCCGGGTTCTAATGGCCTGCCCTAGTAACAGAAGCTTCGGGAACTTGGGTTTCTGAGGCCCTAGTGGCTACCCTGGTCCTTCAGACCCTGGGCCTGCTCCCTGCACGCTGCTTTCACCCTTGCTACCCCTTCTGGAAAGCCTCTTCTTGGCTCTGCCCACAGACTCCCCAGCTCTTTGGAAACACCTGAACCTTATACTGATGTCAGTGACAGCTCTGGTGACACATTCCTGCTCCATTGGCCAAGCTGCCTGTCCCCTGCCTGTGCCCCTGTTCTAGCTACAGGGGCAGGGTCTGTGTCCTATCTGTTTTTGTGTCACTAGTGCCTGTCACTGTGGACGGCAAATGGCTGGTGCTTCATAAGTGCTTGTGGAGTAAATGCTTGAGTGAATACACCAATCATTTGCTTTCTAGACTCATTTCACTCATGGTCTCTTCATGCTGACACACTGACTATGCTGTTTCACTTCACTAATATTGTTCCTTTTAGGACAATTATTTTTTCTTCTTTTGTCCTTGTCCACCAGAAGGACTGTGAAGCAAGGCCTTCCTCCATCTCTCTTTCTCATCCTCAACACAAGGCTTTACAAACAATTGGTGTCGACTCCTGGGGGGTTGGGGGGGGGGGTGCATGTTTTGTGTTTGTTTTACAGAGCTCAAAATAAGGATTCTGGTGCTTATTCCTTCACAATGAGCTCAGATGGTGATTTCTTTCCTGTCGTCTCCTTTTCCCTCCTCTCCTGGTGGCCAGTCCTCTCCTGACAGTGGACAAAGTTCAATACAGGGCTTTGGATTCAACACGAATGACCTTTGGTTTAGGCAACCCAGACAGGAATTTACTCAAAACATCCAGAAATAGAGACATCTATTTAATTGTCCTGATTGAACTCGGAAAAATCTATCACACCACGTTCCTGAGCCTTCCAAGGGGCCTGAACAGAACAAACATGAACCTGAGTGGCCACTGGGAGATCACCTCTCTCCCTGCCAACGAGGCAGTGGCTGCACACAGAGCAGTGGGTGAACTCCCCCCCCCCCCGGGGTGGGAGGGGAGGTGGGGCTGTGTGCACCTCACCTTTGCCCCCCAGCCATTTGGGATCACACCACCTTCTTTTAGGTGAGCCAGGACAGCCTCTGGAGAGCAATAAACATAATAGAAGCAAGGGAAATTGATATTTAAGTAGGGAAAGTGCCTACTTTATGCCAGGCACCGTTGTAGGCACTCTCTTTCTTTCTTCCTTTCTCCCTTCCTTTCTTTCTCTCTCTCTTTTTTTTAAGATTTTATTTATCTATTCATGAGAGGCACAGAGAGAGAGGCAGAGACACAGGCAGAGGGAGAAGCAGGCTCCTTGCAGGGAGCCTGATACGGGACTTGATCCCAGATCCCCAGGATCACACCCTGAGCCAAAGGCAGATGCTCAACCATTGAGCCATCCAGATGCCTCCCTCCCTTTCTTTCTTTCTTTCTTAGAACACATCTTCCTAAGAGCCTACCTGTGAAATTTTAGATATCTTCAATTAGCAACACTGAGCTCTGTACAGTTAATTTCCTTTTACCGCATCTGGCTTGCTGGAAGTGATTTAAAATCTCAATGCCCTGCTGTTTATTTATTTATTTATTTATTTAGCCCTGCTGTTTCAGCAAGATGCTTGTGACACTGTTCAGCTTTTCAGCTAATATGTCCACGAGAGGAGAACTTCCTTTTGTATTTCTGATCTTCTACGTGGCTCTGTTTTTATGATATCTATTGATATTGATATGTTGATATTGAATAGTAGTCTCTATTCTCAGAGCTGAAAAGTGACTTGATGCCTTGAGATGGAAATTTGGGAATAATATAACTCCAACTGAACACCGGAATCTGCTCTTTTCTTTATCCTTGTCACATCTCCCGGCCTTCCTTGATGTTAGTGCTGTGTGCCACTTTCAGGTCTGTTCCTTAAGACCAGGGTATGCTGCCTCCTCATTCTTTCCCGTCTTTCCACACACTGGGATCCAAGTAAGGTCATGACTTAACCTTGACCGCGCCGACAGTGTCAAGGTCTAGGAGACGGAGGAGCAATAAGATGGAAGATGCTTGGATGCCTAAATGTCAGGTGCAGCAGAGTCCCCCATTGCCCGGAACACTCATCTTGGACTGTTACCTGAGAAAGAACTAAACCTCTGTCTTCCTTAAGGTGAGGGATTATTGATGGGTCTCTGTTAGAGCAACCTAACCCTACCCTCACAAAAATAGAAATTGGTACCAAATGTATGGTATTGTTGTTATAAAAACCCAAAATATGTGGCATTGGCTTAGCAGCTGGGAGATAAGAAAATTGATATTATTTACTAGAAAGCCAGTGTCCTTGTCATGCAGAGGCAAAAACATTTGGCAAGATTGTCACCTGCAATTATCTGAAGGGCCGATCAGTTGCCTAAGCCCCTAACTCTAGAGGAAGTAGTTGCATAAAACCACATGCTTAGTGTATACTGAATGTTCCTTCTTGCTTTTAGTAAGACGTTACAACACAGTGCTGGCAAGACTTGGTCCGATTGCCTAGTATCCAGAAATACGGATCTTTACAGAGTTAGAAAAGTCAATTGCTTCTCTACCCAAAACAGGAGGAGATAAAACTATTATTGTCCAGAGCATTTTCCAAAGGTCGATTAAAACTTCTCAGCCAAACCAAGAGCCAGGCCTGTGGCAAAGATGAGACTCTATGGAGTTGCCCGGAAACCTATCATTTCAGATGGATTCTAGACAGACACCAATAAAATGAGAGGGAGAGTTACTGATTGATGAAGGAAGCAAAGAAATAAAGCAGCTTTAAGAACTATGTTCAGAAAAAAAAAAAAAAAAAGAACTATGTTCAGAAAAGAATTTTGGGAGTGGTCACTTGATTCACAAAACTGATTGAAGCTTTCTCAGTTTTTAGGCATTTACGTTGCCAAAGAAACGACAAGCCATCTACAAATCACATTTTTAGGTTGTTAAGTATTTAATTACCAGATATTTGAGTTGCAAAATCCCACATAATGACAATTTCTTTTTATTTATTTATTTATTTATTTATTTATTTATTTATTTATTTAAAGATTTATTTATGATAGACATAGAGAAAGAGAGAGAGAGGCAGAGACACAGGAGGAGGGAGAAGCAGGCTCCATGCCAGGAGCCTGACGTGGGACTCTATCCCGGGACTCCAGGATCGCGCCCTGGGCCAAAGGCAGGCGCCAAACCCCTGCGCCACCCAGGGATCCCCGAATGACATAATTTCTAAGAAGCTTTCTGTTTATTTTCTTCATCTCTGGGTATGGATTATTAAGAGCTTTATTGTCAGTAAGTAATATTTCTTGACTTAAATATCTTATTCTTTGTGTAATTTCCACCTGCCCCCATCATTTATTGTTGTATTTTTTTTAAGTTTAAGTAACCTCAGCACCCAACGTGGGGCTGGAACTCACAACCCCAAGGTCAAGAGTTGCATGTTCTTCCAACGGACCCAGCCAGGTGCCTCCCATTTATTGTTTTAAATGGTACTCTCTAACCTTAGAGATTGGCACTGATCCTAACACAGACACATATATAGGCTGTCTAGAACCTAGGAAATGGTTTTGCATTAGGGTATCATCCAGTCACATTGTGCTATATTGTGCTTGGTCAACTAATTTAGATCATCTCTCAGAGCTTCTGAATATGAACCATGTAGGTAGAGAGATAAAGACTGAGGAATACAAAAAAAAGAAAAAGAGCTTACATTAAAATTAAATACTTCTGATCATCAGGAGACCAAATAGTGAGTGAAAAGATGAGCCCCACGTGGGAGAAAATATTTGCAACATTATGTAATGATTAGTTACATCAAGGAATTCCTCAAAATTAATATGAAAGAGATAGGCAACCCAACAGCTCTACCCAATAGGCACAAAAGGGAAAATCCAAATGGCCAATAAATGATATGAAAAGATATTCAGAGGGATCCCTGGGTGGCTCAGCGGTTTAGCGCCTGCCTTTGGTCCAGGGCGCGATCTTGGAATCTCGGGATCAAGTCCCACGTCAGGCTCCTGGCATGGAGCCTGCTTCTCCCTCCTCCTGTGTCTCTGCCTCTCTCTCTCTCTCTCTCTCTCTCTATGTCTATCATAAATAAATAAATAAATAAATAAATAAATCTTAAAAAAAAAAAAAGAAAAGATATTCAGCCTCATTAGTAATTGGGAAATGTGAATTAAACCCCAACAACAACATCGTACCTCCACCAGTTAGGCAACATTAGAATACCCAAAAATAGCACATGTAGACATGGGTATGAAATAAAGGAACCCAAATACTGCAGGATAGACTATAATTGGTATAATCACCATGAGGGAGTTTGGCAATGCATGCAATTATTGAGTACACAATGATGTGTTCATTGCACTCCTAAGAATATTCCCTAGAGAAATCTGTCCACGTGTGTACTACCAAGACATGTCAAAGAATGGTCATGCCATGACAGCAAACAACAGAAACAATCTAAATATCTAGGAATGATAGAATGGCTAAATTATGCTGTATTCTTACAATGGAATACTATTTAGCGATGAAAATGAATGATATAGCTACATGCAATGGCATGTTTAATCCCAAACTGGTAGGAAGTGGTAAAGAGTATAGAAGATGTATGTCTGTTGTCCTTCGTGGCTGATGGCTTTACTTTCTTGGAAGTTATTCTTCTATTTTTCTCTCTTGCAACATTTGAAGTGAGATCTGGATTATTTATTTATTTATTTATTTATTATTTTTTAAGATTTTATTTATTCATGAGAAACAGAGAGAGAGAGAGGCAGGACACAGGCAGAGGGAGAAACAGGCTCCATACAGGGAGCCCAATGTGGGACTCGATCCTGGGTCTCCAGGATCACATCCTGGGCTAAAGGTGCCAAACCGCTGAGCCACCCAGGCTGCCCCTGAGATCTGGATTAAGCCCTCTTTGGAACCATGCAGATTTGACAGCTGGCTTCCTGCTGGTGCAGATGTTGGGGCCAAGGCCAAGGGTTCTTTATGCCTTAAAGACTTAGAGACTTTTTTTTTTTTTTTTGGATGAGGCTTGTCGTTTCTTTGGCAACGTAAATGCCTAAAAACTGAGAAAGCTTCAATCAGTTTTGTGAATCAAGTCACCACAGCACGTTATGGTGAGTCCAGAGTTAGCACCGGAAAGCAATAAGCTTAAAATTTCATGAAAAGTATATTGAAATAACTACAATTGCAATCTAAAATGTGCCAGACCGAAGTCTAGAAAAGGAGAGTCAATGAGTTCAGATTTGCCAGTGTTCATCAAGGAATTTCAAGAGAGCTCAGGACTGGAAACACAAGAACACTCTTGTCACTTCAGGAAGCTCTGTTTCAGCTTTAGAAAATACGCTATTTGGGGCACTTGGGTGGCTCAGTGGATTAAGCGCCCAACTCTTGGTTTGGGCTCAGGTCATGATCTCAGGGTCCTGAGATCAGCCCCAGGAGGGGCTCCTGGCCCAGCATGCAATCTGCCTGAGACTCTCTTCTTCTCCCTCTGCCCCTTCCCTCACCCCTCTAACAAATAAAAATTTATAAATCAGCTATTCAAACTAAAAGCTCAGATGAGGAAGGGGACTGCCTGGGACTTGTATGGGGAAAACTGCTCTGCTGACAAGATCTAGAGAGCCAGAGGGAACCATACTAGAATTGTGGGTTTATCCAACCCAACAAGCCTTTAGTGAGATCCTTTGCAGCGGATACAAAGTTGAAGATAAAGTTCCTGTAGCAGTTAGGCCTGGCTACACTGCACCTTCCAGAGAACTAGGCTCCAGTGCAATGAGCAACTTTTTTTGGCTCACGTATGTAGAAGTTCAGAGGTCAGGCAGCTTCAGGGTTGGATTCATTCAGTGGCTCCCGGGCCACCTCCCCTCTGTGTACTGACCTCATTTTCAGGTTGGCCTCCCGCATTACGGCACCGCTCTCCTAGACACCAGGGTTTTCCAAAGAGAGGAAAGCTTTTACCGAGGTTCACTTTTAAAAGCAAAGATGCTTTGGCTTTTTCTTTTTTCTCCCAGAAACATCTCATTTTTCATTGGCCCAACCGGGTCACATGCTCCTTTCAAAACCAATCCCCCTGTCCAGAGAAATGTCTTGCATTGATTGGTTCAGAAACAAACCACTAGCCTAAACCAATTACCTTGGCAATAAAACCCTGCCCCTTTAGTGGGGTGGGGTGGGTCGTCATCCCTCCCCAAAGGTAGTAAGGCAGAGAGTAAAATACCTGATTGGGAAGCGGGGTGCTTTAGGGGGGAATGGCGCAAAGGATGCTGTGTCGTCTTCCTTCTATAGTCTCACTCTGCAAGGAGTTTCAAGGAGAAGGCGGGGGGTATAATCTGCTCTTAATGAAAAGTGACAGGAGAGACACAAAGTGCTGTGGGAGGCTAGAGAAGGCTCCTTATGGCACCTGAGGGGTCAAGACACTGAGTCAAGACAGATGCACCTTTGAAAGATATGAGGCTCTAAGGGTGTTGGATCCAGAGCACAGGAGGGGAAATGCAGTGCAGAGAAAGGAGGCAGGAAATTACTTAGATTTATGGTAACATTCAAACATCCGAACAAAACTGGGGAAAATTTAGTTGGAGGCCCCTCAAGAGAAAGCTGTGCGGAAATCTTCAGTGTAGTACTCAGGGCAGTATTTTAAGGAAAGAAGCAAACAGGCATCTGATGGTAGCAGTGGTGGTTAGTATAACACACGGATACTCGGCGACCTCTCAGGTCTTGATCCATAAATATAATAGCAGCCAATATTCATTGAGCGCTTTGCTGACGTCGTTCACTCTGCTGCGTGCTTGACAGGCGTTAGCTTGTTAAAACTCTTCTTTTTTTTTTTTTTTTTTGGCTTGTTAAAACTTGACAACAACTTAGCAAAGTGAGTGCCCTTGCTATTCCCATTTGACAAGTGAGGAAACTGAGGCACGGGAAGGTCAGAGAGTTTTCATAAGAAAATGGTTGAAATAGGAATGAGAAAAAAACTACTCAGCCTTGAAAATGTCCAAAGAGAAAATCCTTGCTTAACCACAGCGTGCAGGACTGTGAAACTGGCCCTTGCCAGCTGGAACTTGAGACTCGAAGGAGGCAAAGCCATCTTTATAAACGATGAGACAAGTTATAAGGGTTTTGTGACCTTTAGACATTTTTATCAAAACCCCTAAAATTCTCTTCCTGTCAGTTGTAAATGTATCGAGAAACAAAAAAATAGTAAAGTTAATGTGTATTTAGTACACTGCAGTTTCAAACATTGGACACATTGCATATGAAAGTTTTTTTGTTTCTGGGGTGCCTGGTGGCTCAGTCGGTTAAGCGAGGGATTCTTGATTTTGGCTCAGATCATGATCTCAGGGTTGTGAGATCGAACTGCGCTCAGTGAGGAGTCTGCTGGAGATTCTCTCTCTCCCTCTGCCTCTGCACCCACCCCCCTGGAAAAGAAAGTATTTTATTTCTTTGTAAAAAAAAAAAAAAAAAAAAGCAAATCAAGGGTAGTTTGAACAGTGATTGCCTTCTCTCATCACATACAATACAGACAGCATTTTTCTAATGCCTCGGGGAGCTGTCATATTTCTAAGTTTGGATGCGCTTCCAACATTTTATCATTTGTACTTTCAATGTCATGAAGCACCTCCAAGGGTGCCTTCAATGCAAAGATTTTTCTTGCTGTCGCTTCCTCTCTGACACCATCCTCCTTTTCGCCACAACCACTTCTGTCCTTGAGTTTGCCTTCACCAAGTCCCTCCGGCTGCATCCATAGTCCTGAGTGGTGGCAGGCACTGCCAACGCACCCACAGTTGGTTGTCGGTCTGTCATTCCATCTATGTTCAGCTCGAATTTCACTTTTCACTTGCAGTGTTATCACTTTTCATTTCTCTGGTGCATTTTCATTTCTGTTGGCCAAGTCTCTCTCTCTCTCTCTCTCTCTCTCTCTTTCTCTCGATTATCCATTTGGGTGAAATGTCGTGTGGGTTTATTCCTGGGGGACAAAGAGGCAACCCAGCACAGGCTTTCCTGTCTGCCTGTGAACAACAGATGGGCAGTGACCAAAACCCAACTGATGGTCTTTAGAAGCAATGATGCTACAGATCACTGATCAGGACGTGCATCGGGTTTCGATGCAGTGATTTGAGCCCTGGAGAGCCGGCAGCAGAGTTTGTGCTGTATGCAATTACTCACGGTTAATATACCGTGGTAACTGAAATTTGAACTGGGTTGTGGGGAGACTGCTGTTATCCAGCTAAACCCTGGCAACTGCAATCCATGCATATGAGAACCCATGCAAAGTGAGGACTGCCTGCATATGCAAGGTAGGGCAATTCTAGAAAAAACCTCCATGTATCCATCACCCAGCTTCCACATTGATCAACCCATGACCAATCTTGCGTCTTCGAGACCCCACCGGCTCTCCCCCTCCTGCCTTATTTTGAAGCGAATCCCAGGCATTTGATCATTCCATACCTAAATATCTCTATCTGTAATCCAAAATGGCATTTGAACCCAGCTCTGTCAAATTCCAGAGTCTGAGCTCTTAACGATGACACCCTACAGCTTCCTGAGGAAGGGAGCAGACCCAGAGAAATGGAATAACACGTGAATAGTATTTGCTCTTTTTGTCCTGACAACAGCCCCATGAAATATTATGGTTTTCATGTTTTCCCATGAGGAAACTGAGGCACAGGGGAGCTAAGTAACCTGTCTACGATCACACAGTGAATGAGAAGTTGAGTCAGGCTTTAAATTCAGATCTCCTGATTCCACATCCCATCTTCTTTTCTGTACATCACAACTGTCCAGAAGGGGCTCCTGAAACTCCCTTCATTGACCTTCTTCTGTGCCCAACCTCCTGTTAGCCCCCAACTATGGCCCGAGAACTTAGAAAACTTCCTTCTCTCTGCACCACTTCGGCATACACTTCCAATGGAAACAACAACAAAAAATCAACCAGGACTCAGTGCAAATCCTTGCGTAGGTGTTGATTTTTCCCGATCCTGGGGACATGGTTTCTACTGGCATTGAATCCATCACTAGGGCCAACTTACCACATGCTCAGGAGCCTTCGTCTGGCAGCAACCCCTCCTCACAGGTGTTTTCTCTGCCATGGACTCAAAGCAAAGCCTCAAAAAACAGGTTACCGGATGGAAACGTGAAAGGTCCTCTACCCCCAGGCCTCACCTGGGCCTGAGCTAAATCACTGCTTCCTGCTTAGGACACTTGAGCTCTAGAGCCTAGCATTCCCTGTGCAGCCTCTGGCAAGGGAAGGAACCCTGCCTTGAGTTCTCTGATGCAGTGTCAATAGCAGAGAAGAGAAAATGCAGGAGGGGGCTGAGGGGGGTGGGGAGAAAGAGAAAAGAAACCCTGCCTGCCAGTCTATTGGCGTCTCTGAACCGGGTCCCTAATTCTGCTGGGGTTGGCTGTGCCCCAGCTCACCACTCCTCAAGCACCTGGAGAATAGGTCTTATAACGGCCTCTCTGCTCACTTTCCTTTCTTTACTACTACAGCCTTCGGATTTCCCTGTGACCCTTCCTTCTCTTCCAAAACAAAAGCATATTTTCTTTCGTGCCCCCCGAGGGAGGCAAACAGAGCAGGGTCTCTGCCTTTAGCTACAGCTTCTCCACGATCTCCCTGGGTGTGACTGGGACTAAAGTACTTAAGAAAGGAGGTAGGAGACCCCGAGAATGGAGGGACTGAAGCTGCCTCAAAAAAGTAAGACATGGGTGCTCAGTTTAGCATCTATTTTGGTCCCAGGTCCTGTTGCCTTACATGTAGCATCCCATTGATTGAAATAGATGGTTGTTATTTCCCCACCTCAATTCTTATTTTTTGGTAAGAGCATCTAGAAAGACCTTTCCTCTGCGGAATTTCCTTTCCCCACGACACCAGAAGATTCTGGTGGGCCAATAAAAACCCTCTCCCCTCCCAACGGTGGGCATACAACCCAGATATGGCTAATCAGACTTCTTTGGGCTTGTGTAGACTGATATGGAGAAAGAGGACTTTCCCTCTAGGTTGCTAGGCAGAAAATAAAGAAAACAAAGTATTTACAATCGCTGCCACCACTTGTGTGAAAGAAGCTCATTTATAGTAGGACAAAATAAGGGCAATTACAGAAAGAAGCAGAGCTGATTGGGTGTGCGTGTGTGTGAAAAGAGAATGATTGAGATATATATCTCTCTCTCTATTTATCTAGCCATCATCTATCCACCCATCTGTCTATCTATTTATGAGAAAAGGGTAGGGAAGTAATCTGAAGCTATTTTAATCTCCGGATTAAGTCATAATGTAAGTTAACAGTATCTTTGCTGTTTGTCCTAAAGTCATTGTTTTAGCCATCAGTGGTGAGCCAAGGTTCACTTCAGGTTTCTGCGGCTGGCCCTCTGCCAAGCTGTCTCCCAAAGGTGAGTAGAACCTGGTCCTGCCCCAAAGAAACAAAGTCCACGAGGTCCTTAGACCTTTATAAACCACTACAAAACAAAGCAGAGCACGACGCTATAACAGAAATACAAATAAAATTCAGTGGGATCCACGGGGGAGTAAACATTTGAGATCATGATGGTGCCTCAGGTCAGCCCAGGGCTAACGTTGGGGGATTCCTGAACTCTTGGATGCCCAAAAGAACCGCAAAGTAAGTCTGTCTCTCCAAGTCACTTTGGACTTTCCATGGACACTGGCCATTTACTGATATGTAACCGGCAGGTTCCACAACCCTGAACAGAAGCTTATTGCTTCAAACTGTGACCATATTTGCAGAGCTCGGCGTTGTCTGTGACTCTGCCAATCATATTTACAGTTGCCCTGAAACCTTTGCTCTAAAGTTCGCCCCACCTCACTCCCGATCACCACTGGCAGCCTGATCAGCCAGGCGGCATTACTTCCTGCTACAACCAGTGTGCCTGCAGCTGAGTAGAGGTTCGAGAAAGGTAAGTGTGGATATTTATTTCCCAGCCATTTACCAAGGGAAATGAGTTTGCACATGCCATTTACAAGCTATTTGCAAAATGTGCAGTAAATTTAGTTGTTTATTCCTAGAGTCTAAAACAGTGGTTTGCAATCTTTTCTTTTTCCTCCTTGAGCTCCCTTTAAGCTGGGCCAAATAGTTCACAGCCAATCAGCCCCTTCCTTTCCCAGGTACTCATGGAAAAATAATTCAAGAATACTATTGAGGGGCCATTACAAGGTATATTTGGGGAGCTTAAGTGTCCATGTGCTTTAGCAATTAGGGCATAAATGATTCATATTCAAATTGCAATGTGTAATTGTCTTTATGTGTAATTACTGGAAAATTAAAGGCCAAAAGATACAGTCGAAGCAGATATGCAACAGTAGTTATTTTAACTAAATAGATCACAACTAACTTGATAACGATGAAGCTGAGTTCACAGTAAATTATAATTAAAAGCAAGAATGGCAGCACTTGAAGATCTTGATTCACACAGGGCGACACAGAGTAATGACAAAGCGCCATCCAGAGAATGCCATCCAGAGAATGTGGGCAAGGCTCCACCAGAACTTTCCCTGGAAGCCAGACTTCTTGGTGGAATATTAAATTATTTTTAATATTTTTATTTATTTATTAATTATTTAATTTTTATATTTAATATTTTAATATTTTTGAGGATTCAAAAATATTTGGTAGCTCAGTGATTCTGGTTTATGAATTCCAAATTAGATTAACCTTTCATAATTCACTTAGCATGCTATTAGTAAGTACATCTTAGATGTACATTAAAACGAGCATATGGATTTGTAAATAGTTTGTCCCAAAGGACTAAAGAGAAGATTAACTCTCTTGGGTCAGTTTGAGGTCCATCGTGTGCCTTGGGTAGCTTTTGAGACTCACTGAGTGGAAGGCTCTGGAACACAGCTGAATTGCTACACGTAGGGGACTTAGACCAAGGCAGGAGTGAGATATGAGAGCCAGAGGCATGTATTCTGACTCTCTTGCCTTCTACAATAAGAGTTATGCCAGGACCTCCGGAGAAAGCAGAGCATTCCGACCTGACACCCCCAGTTGGGTTGGCCTGGAGGTCAATGTGACTCGGACATTTTCAAACTTGTTAATTGAAAAGAGCAACCTCCTCAAAGCAAAGAAAATGGATGTTGGCAACTCAGAGAGTTATGATATTTCATTTGTGACCAAAAAATTAAAGGAAGAAAAGATTAGGAAGTAGTCCACCAGAAAACCTGGCAGTACCGCTTCCAGAGGGGACAATGCGCTGTGTTCGTACCTCAGAGAAGACTACTTCATAATTGTAACATTTTCAACCTTTCAAAATACATTTACGTGTATGACTTAATCTTTGGTGAGGAGGTGTAATTTCCGAGGTGACCAAAGGGTTTGCAGTTCCTCTTTCCCCAATACTCTTTTCTTCCTTGGGTTCACATCCCTCTTAATTTATCCTACTTGCTTGTTCCTTCTACTTGGTCTCTTAGCTTTAGCAGCTCACCCAGGCCTTGCTTAGTCTGGAGTTTTCAGGGTTTCTCAGAGTTAAAGAGGTGACTAATTCTGGAATAAAAAATCTAGTTCAACCTAGATCTGTCGGGTCCTTTAATGTTTTGTTTTGCTTTGTTTTTCAAATGAGTCAAGTAAAACCCTTCTTGGGAAGTGCCTTTAGGCCTGGATAAATGATCGTAGGTAATTAGGCTTATGAACTGCAAGTGATCATGGATGGCACGAGCCGTCTTGTACTGTTAGCCTCGAGCTGGGCAGCACCAGCTTCCACGTATCTTGGTTGTGAAATGCAACGTTCAGTAATTTGGGGGATGTTGTGTGTAGACCTGTGTCCCTCACCTCCCACCGTCACCACAACTCATATGTTGGACTTTAACCCCCAGTACACCAGAATGTGGCCTTCTTGGAGATAGGGCCTGTAAAGAGGTAATGGAGCTAAAAAGAGGGCATTAGGTGTGTCCCCCAATAGGACTGGTGTCATGAAAACAAAAAATCTGGACACAGAGACGGACCAGATAGAGGGACACCAAGGTTGAGAGGCAAGAAGGCAGCCATCTACAAGCCAGGAGAGAGGCCAGGAGCAGAGCTTCCCTCACAGTCCTCAGGAGGGGCCAACTCAGTCGACGCTGTGATCTCGGACTAGAAATTCCAGCCTCCAGAACTATGAGACAATACGTTTCTATTGTTTAAGCCGCTAAGTGATGCTTTTTATGGCAGCCCTAGCAAATTAATACAGGGAGCAACAGAAACCAGGAGACTAATTTTCCCTACCTCTTCACAGGATTATTTTAAGAATTGAATAAGCTAATAGATGCAAAAACACTTTGCAAATAGTTAAAAACCACAATGAAGATGAAGGGGATTGGTAAAAATGGAGTAGCATTCCCTAGCTACCATATTTAAAACTACCATTTTTATTTACTTGTTTTTATTTTTTAGTTTGAGAGAAAGAGACAGCAGAGTGAGGGAGGGAGCACCAGCAATGGGGAGGGGTAAAGGGAGAGGGAGATGCAGACTTCCTGCTGAACAGGGAGCCCAATGTGGGGCTCAATCTCAGGACCCTGAGATCATGACCTGAGCTGAAGGCAGATGCTTAACTGACTGAGCCACTCAAGCACCCCTAAAAGTACCCTTTTTCAAAGTCACCTCCTTACCCACATACATACTAAATCTCCTTCCCTGATTTATTTTTCTCTAACTCTTATCACCTTATGACACATACATGTCATGATGTATATATTTTACTTATTTGCTTATACTGTTTCTTCCCATAAGTGTGAACTTTCTAGTTTTTTCATTGCTGTCTCCCCAGCACCTAGGATTTTGCCTGGCATGTGGCAGGTCTCAAAGCACACTTGTTAGATGAATTGTAAATGCATATTCGCATCCACTCATCTTCATCAGGCTGTTGTGGACTAATCCTTTAAGACAAAGGAAGGGACATCTTCTCCCTTAGGAAACCTCCCAAGGTCACTCTCCTCTTCCTTAGTTTGGGGCTCCTCTTCCATCCTCTTAAATTGGTAATTCCATCATTGCTCTGACCATATCACACTTCATGACTCACTCACTATGGGTTCTCGAAGGTAAGGCCCACCAAGATGTATGCATCCTGATTCCCAAGCAGATGGCTCTGAACCTGAACCTTGGTGGGCACTCCATACTTGATTGTTGAGTGAGCAGGTAGCTGAGGAGAAAGGAAAGGGCAGAGAAGGATCAGAATTGGCTCACTGGGATAGCAAGTACTGGTGAGGTGGTGGAGTAAAGGGTACCTTTGACCACTGTTGGTGAGAATGTAAATTGGTGCCACCGCTATGGAAAACAGTATGAAGGCTACTCAAGAAATTAAAAACAGAACTCTCATATTGTCCAGCAATCCCACTTCTGGGTATATACCCAAAGGAGACGAAATCTCTGGTCTCTCATGTTCATTGTAGCTTCATTTACAATAGCTAAGATATGAAAACAACTTTTTAAGTGTCCATCTATGGATGAATGGATAAAGGGCATATTGAGAGTGTGTGTGTGTGTGTGTGTGTGTGTATAAAGTAAATCTATTTATTTTATATAAGGTGGAATACTACTCAGTCATAAAAGAAGGAAATCCTGCTGTTTGTGACAACATGGATGAACCTAGAGGGTGTTAGTCAGAGAAAGACAAATACCGCATGTCCTCACTTACATGTAGAATCTAAAAAAGCCAAACTCATAGAAACAGAAAGTGCAATGGTGGGCAGCTGGGAAGTGGGGAAGGTGAGGTGAGTGGGATGAGTAGGGAAGTTGAGGACATGTTGGTCAGAGTACAGACTTATAGCTATATGATGAGGAAATTCTGGGAACCTAATGTACAGCCTGGTGCCTACGATTAACAAAACAGTATTTGAAAGTTGCTAGGAAAAAAAAGAAAAAAAGAAAGTTGCTAGGAGACTAAACCTTAAATGTTCTCACTATAATCACAACAACAAAAAGGTAACTATGTGAGGTGATCGACGTGTTAACTAATCTGGTAATCATTTTGTAATATTTCCATGCATCAGATCATCACACCGTACACCTTAGACTTACACAATGTTGTATTTCAGTTATATCTCAATAAAGCTGGGGGAAAATAAAATAATAAAAAAAGCAGCCTAGGCTGTGCCCATGAGCTGTCAACAGAAGTGAGCACTCGAAAGGATGGGCACCTTCACAAGTTAACAGAGACGTGAGCCGTGAGGAGAGCCTCATGGATTTGAAATCAAAGAAATTAAACTAAATCACTTAAGCTCGGGCAGCCCCAGCTGTTTAGCGCGGCCTGCAGCCCAGGGTGTGATCCTGGGGACCCGGGATCAGGTCCCCCACATCAGGCTCCTTGCATGGAGCCTGCTTCTCCCTCTGCCTGTGTCTCTGCCTCTCTGTGTGTGTGTGTGTGTCTCTCATAATAAATAGATAAAATCTTAAATAAATAAATAAATCAGTTAAGCAGAGCAGAGTTATGCAAAGCCACTTTACAGATCAAAAAATGAAAGTCTCCTGGGTGCACCACACAGGAGTCTCATCTGCTGAATGTATGAAAATAACTGAATACAGAATGGATTCCCCTAGGACTGGGGTGGGGAGTCGGGGTTGTCAACCTAGAAACTTTAGTTAGGAAAAGGAGAACTGAGGGCACATTGTCAGCTGAGCCTGGCTTAGACTGCCCGGACTGGGGATGAAGATGTCAGACTTTCCTGGGAAATTTCTGATGGGAACTAGACCCTGGAGGTAGGGGGGCAGGGCCCACCAAGGAATGGAACAGCCCTTTGTGACCTGTAAGTAGTGCCAAGGTGGGGCTCAAACATAATAGAGTGATTGAGGGTAAGAATCTTCTTCCCCTGTTGCTGTTTGCATTTGAAAAGGTAAAAGTACAGAAGAGAAAATCTGTGAAGGTCATTGTGCTCTGAGTGAAGAATTAAGGATCTCAGGGTGATGCTTCTTGTCTACAAAGGCATCATGCTTGCCAGATGAACCCACCTTTGGAGTTTCAGGATCCCAGGGAGTGACAGTCATCATTTGGTCTGTTCATTCATTTATTCAAACATTTTCAAGCCAGACCTGGTGCTAGATGTTGGGGAGACAAAAGTCAATGTTAACGCAGTCCAACTCAGAACTTTAACCTCTTGGATCTGTCTGTGTAACCTAGAAGCCAGTTCAAACAAGTGTCCTCTGGCATCCCCCCAGGGTGTTGGGAAGGGCAGCCATAATATGAAGGACCACAAGGCTAATCAAGCAGAGCAGAAGGCTGTTAGAAGAGTAAAACACCAACCCTCACAAACCTCTTGCTGGGAACGTTGACTGGGACCCATTAGAGCAGAAATACAACCCCAATTAGGCTATAAGCATTGCCACTAATGATCACTTAACCAAAATGATCATTGAGCTAAATAAGGGAAGGTTTTAGGTAAGCAGATCTTTCCAGAATGTTGCAGGGTCACTGGAATGGGTTGTTGACTTTCTTCATCAGTGAACATTACACCAGGCTGCCTGAGACAAAGTAGACTTCTATGATGCCTCTCCTGACTGCCCCAAGAGCGCTCACCTCAAGCAGAAAGATTAAAGTTAGTCTGGGCTGCACTTGCTCATTTTAAAAATAAACAAACATTCTCTGGCTTTTAAAATATGGATGCCCCCAGGAAATACTTTACACAAGGAACTCCTTAGATGGTATATATTTTGTATTTTTTGTAAAGTCTATGAATATTTTGCATATTAGGGACAAGAAGATATTCGGTGTTTACTTTGGATGCAAAGGGAGAAGGGAAATAGTCCTTGCCCAATCTTTGTCCAAGTCATCGTCTGTGTCCCATCTGAAGTCTGTTCAGCACTGCGCTGAGTACAGGGAGATGGAGCAGGACAGAAGAGGGAGGCAGATATAAAGAATTTGACAGGTGGCCCTCCATAAGCTTCTTATCTCATGGGGGTGTTGTTGGCTAGGTTCCCTGGATCTGAGATGGAGATCTGGGAGCAAGAAGTTTATCAGGGAGCGTCCTCAAGAACAACACCTGTATAGGACTTGACAGAAGGGAGAGTTGAACTGGAACATGATCCCACAGGGAGCTCTAAAGCTGAGATGGCCCTTTAAAGAGGTCCAGAATTGAGATAAAGGAGGTGTGTCTTTATAGAACCCTGTTGGGTGTAGGCTCTCCACCCACTATCCCCACGGGGGCGGGGGGGTGGTGGTGGAGTGGGAGTGGGGGGAGAGTAAGCTTGGGCAAGAGGATTATCTTGGGGAAGGGAAATGCCTGGGAAGGGACTCAGCGATGAATTTTCAGTAGATAACATCCCCAGAAGCTGGAAGAATTCATGCATTGGCCCTGACAGTGGGGATCCGGGTGGCGCACCACAGTGTCCACCACAAGGGAGTATAACACAGTAATAGACAGTGTGATACGACACCATGGGGCTATAAGGAAGGTACAGACACAGTAGAATGAGCACTCAGGAGGTGGAGGGATCACATCTGATAGGGAAGAAGGAAAGCTTCCTGAGGAAGTTGAGGTCTCTGAGTCTCTGCAAACCCCCCACCCCCCTGTCCTTGCTTTAGAAGAGCAAAAGTGATGGACTTACCCAGCTGCTGGGGAAGGAGAAGAGAGAAAATGAGAGGAGATAAGGTACCCACACTTGTCTCCTTCTCCAGCACTTCCAGAGTTGCAATCCCAATTATCAATCACTTCTAGCTCTAATATTCAGTGGTCTCAGATTAGGAAGCCCCTGACATCACTGGCAAGAGCTGCCCCTAGGGGCCTTCCACATGCATTCGCTTACTGCCCTAATGGATTGGTTTCCCTGACCCAGCAATCCCTCCCTGTTTGGTCTAGGTCACCTGAGAATTCTGAGTCTAGATGGCACTTTGCTGAGACAGTGCCTTCCACTTTCAACTGTTTTTGTTCCTATCAAACCAGGCTATTCATCCCTTTATCAAATGCGGTGTCAGGGCTAGTGAACCTAGAGCCACCTTCCCGGGATCAGAGCAGATGGAGAAAGTGTACACGGCTCCAATCTCTGGCAAGTCAGTGGGTATTGTTATTAGTTCTGAGATATATCCTTCTGTTTGAGATGCCTCCAGGCTACAGGAAACAGCTTTTCCATGGATTTATCCCCCAATTAGCAACAGGTCCCCTTGCCCACTTTATAATTCTGCTGTTACGCCCTTTAAATTCTCCATCATAGGCAAAGCAAAAACCTGTTTAGAAGCTCAATAATGGATTCCGCCCCAGGGCTTTGCATGAATCTGTACACTCCAACACGCAACTTTCTTTGTCAAAGTTCAAAACCATAAATTCAAGTAGGCAAAAGTAAACAAAGCAAAACACTCTTAACTCTATTCCAGATAGGGCCTCGCTTTCCTAAACTGTAAAATAGAGATTGGTCTTACTCAATAATCTTTATTTGCTAGGCCCTTCCATGTTAAGAGCCACCAAATTATATTGACCTGAAACAGCTGATTGAGAGCCATTAGGAGGTATAAGTTATCTTCTGCTGCATAACAAATTGCCACAAAATTTAGTGGCTTAAAATAACAAACCTGTATTATCTCAGTTTCTTTAGGTCAGGAGTTTGAGAGCAGCTCAACAGGACTGTTCTACTCAGGGTCAGTCAGGTGTCAACAGGGGCCGCAGTCAGTTTGAGGCTGGACTGGGTTTGGAGGACACACTTCTATGGTGGCTGAACTCACATGGCTGTTGACAGGAGGTCTCAGTGTCATGTCATATGGGCCTCTTGTCATGACATGGCAGCTGGCTTCCCCTGGAGCACGTGATCCTAAAGAGAGTGACCAAGATGAAAGGCCCATGACTCCATCTGGGAAGTAACACAGTTATTTCTGCCATACTCTGTCCACCAGTAGTCACTAAGTCTGGCCCATCACCAAGAGGAGGAGAATTAAGCTCCCTCCACCAATTGAAGGACGGCTGATCAAAGAATCGGTGGATATAATTCAAAGCCTCCACAGAAGGGAACATGAGGGAGTGTTACATAAAGCTGCAGAGCGAGCTTGGAGCAAAGTTGTGAACTGGGGGCTCATCCTGTGCCAACGCCACCCCCAGTACCCTCACAACCCCCTTCTTCACTTCTTTGGCCCAACATCTCCGATGTGTTCTTACCTCTCCTCATCAGTCCACCCAGCCCATTATTTTATCACTTTCTAGGGTTATCTGCGCCCCTACAGAGATGGTCAGATAAGCTGATGTACTAATCCCCTCCCAGGAAATGCCAGCATCTCATTAGAGGAACCTGCCTCTGCTGTGAAAATAAAAGCTATCTTCTTGGAGAAAGAATGAATTTAGAGGGCAGCTCCCAGGAGGACATTCTGGGGTGACTGCCCAGTGTTCTCACAAATAGAGGGCCTCTCCTCAGGAGATTGCATGCAGCAAAGGATCAAGAATAAATGCCCAACATGCTATATTTCCCCGAGGCTTCTCCGTAACTTCTATGGTAGGATAAGCTTCCAGCATGATGATGGCTTCCCTCCAGGAAAGTCCTTTCTGTCTGCCTCTATTTCTCATCTTGCACTGGGACCACAAACCCAAGAGAGATGCTTCAAGCCCCTCCTGAGTGAGCACAGTTCTCCTCCCTCAGCCCCCTTGTCCCTTCCCCCATGTTTCATTTATTCAGCTGAACCACCTACCATCCCAGAATGGACAGCAGACTCAAACCGGTTTCTTGGAGTTCTTCTGGGTTGGGCCTCCTGGGCCACCATTATCAACTGTGTCCTGTCTGGAGCCAACCAGCCAGGCCTGGATCCAGCAGGAACATAGGGAGCCCAACCTGCAGGTGATCAGTAGTTTTCAGGTTTGCCTTCAGTGCTTGATTCCAATCACCAGATGATGGAGTAGGTCCTGCTGATGTTCCTCAGGTGTCCAAAGAGGGAGTGGAGCCAATCTAACATCTAGGCTGAATGCTAAGACCGTGATCTCTTCCTCTGTCTCTCGCTTCCTCTCCTCCCCCTGACCATGCCCAAGTTTAGGCTCTAGTGACTTCTTTTTTTTTTTTTTTTTAAAGATTTTATTTATTTATTCATGAGAAACACTGAAAGAGAGAGGCAGAGACACAGGCAGAGAGAGAAGCAGGCCCCACGCAGACAGCCCGATGTGGGACTCGATCCTGGGACTCCAGGATCACACCCTGGGCCAAAGGCAGGCACCAAACCACTGAGCCACCGAGGCATCCCCAGGCTCTAGTGACTTCTAACCAGAAAATTGCAAGGGCTTCCCGACTGTCTTCCAGATTCTTCCTGGGGCACTTTAAATTACACACCGTGGCTCACTCATCCAGTTATATCCCTCAATGACTTTCAATGGCTCTTGACTTCATCTCCCAAATTAAGCAAACATTTTGCTCCCTACTTTTCCAGCTGCATTCCCCACCACTGGACTTCCTATCTGTGGTGATCCAGCCAAATTAAAGGCTGTATTGTTGGGGCACCTGGTTGGGTCAGTTGGTTAAGCAATCACTCTTGGTTTTGGCTCAGGTCATGATCTCAGAGTCGTGATCTCAGAGTCTTGAGATCAAGCCCCGAGTTGTGCTGCATTTTCAGCGCAGAGTCTGCTCAAGATTCTTTCCCCTTCCTCTGCCCCCCCTGCTGCTTCTCCCCCTGCTCATGCTTGTGCATGTACACACTCTCTCTTTAAAATAAATAAATAAAATCTTAAAACAAAAACAAAAAAAACCCTACTGGATAGTTTTTGAAATGTATTCTGACATTTTCCCACCTCTACTTAAATTGTTCTCTCATCTGTCATGTGTTCCTTTCTCATCTTCCATTTCTTTCTCCTTCACATTTCTTCTTTCACTTCAAGCCACGTCCCTCATGAATACATACAGACAGTTCTGACAAAATTTTTCAAGTCCAATCCAACGATATATAAAAGGATAATACATCATGGCCAAATAGGGCTTATCCTAGGAATGTAAGGTTGATTTGGCATTCAAAAATCAACCATTGTAATGCATTGTATTCATTTCCTGGTGTTGTGTAAAAAAATCACCACAAATTGAGCGGGTCAAAATGATGCAAATTTATTATTTCAGAATTTCCATAAATCACAAGTCCAAGCTTGGCATAACTATATTCTCTGCTCAGCATCTCACTGGGCTGAAATCAAGGAGTTGGCCATAGTTGTGGTTCTCATACGGGGCTTGGGGTTCTTTTCCAAGCATAGAATAGCCCTCTTTCCATGGCCTGTTTTATTTTAGAAATATTTGCATCTTTGCCTTATCCCCACCACATCCCTTGCCCTGAGGGCAGCAGCTCTCTTCATCATCTCGGTGTTATGAAATTGAACTACAAAGTCCAAGTATGCTGGTACTTTCCTTTTCTGCTTGAGCAGAATAAAGAGAGTCATTTTATTTTATATATTTCTATCATTTTGCCACAGAACTTGTCTGCATTCCTCCCATTTGGCAGTACTTTTCCCAGTCTGGTAGTCAGCATTTCTGGCAGCTGCTGGGCATGACTTTCAATTAAATATGGCCATCTGTGGAAGGTACATTGCCACACAGCCCATTGCTGTGCAAGAGATGGTGATGGGAGCAATGATTACTATTACTTATTTACAGCCCGATGGGCCAAGACATGTTTTTTTCTTACCCAAATAGAGGTCTACCATTCCCAGATTAAACTTTCATTTTAAGAAATTTCATGAGATTGCACTACACAAGACATTTCTGAGAAACTGGAACAAATACCTATACCCCCAACCACTATCCTTTGACACATACTTCAAAACGATTCTCTACTACCTACTACCCCTCCTCCACCCCTTCCAGCTATATCAACCTTGAGACCTTTTCTCATTTCCATTTCTATGTGTTGGGGGTAGGCAAGATGATGACTATAAGGAGCTACCAGAACTCTCACTCCCTTCTCCCATACAGATCTCTAGTTGGATGAAGTAAATCAGCTAAGGAGGTTCAGGTATGTAATAATAGTTAACTTCTCAGCCCTTGGAGCCCAACTGTGTGGGACTGAATCTCAAGATACGTTTATTCATATTTGTTCCTCAGTTTCCTCATCTGTAAAATTGGAACAATATCTCATAGGCCTACTCCAGAGACTGAATGAGTTCATTCATTTAGAACGATGACTGACACACAGTAAGTGCTCTGCAGTAAAGGTTAGCTATTATTATCTCTAGAACTGTTGTGCTCAACCCTGCTTGGATATTCAGATTAATTGAGAAGATTTTGAAAAATGCTGATGCTGACAGCCTCATTCTAGATCGGGGCTTCTCACTTGCAACACCATTGACATTTTTGGTCAGAAAATTATTTGTTGTGGGGCTGTCCTGTGTTTTGTAGGATGTTTAGCAGCAATCTGGCACTTACTCATTAATGCCCCCATTCTCAGTTGTGATAACTAAAAATGTCTCTAGACATTGCTAGATATCCATGAAGTAGAAAAATTTTACCTCAGCTGAGATCTACTGCCCCAGATCAATGAAATCACAGTTTCTGGAGATGAGGCTTGGGTATGGATCATCCCAAGGGCAGATCCAGGTTTTGTGGGCTTATACAATTTGGGGGTCACTCTTCTAGAAAAATAATACAAAGTAAAAATAAGATATAGAAGTGAGTATTCATTTAGAATGAGTAAAGAAATTACAACAAAAATACTTGTGTCTTAGAGATTCATATCCTTTTTGTTTGAGATCACTGTAGGCAATTTACCAGCAAAAAAAAAAAAAAAAAAAAAAAAATTTTTTTTTTGGAAATCTACCTCCTTGCTGGTCTTCCCTTGCTGCAGCATACTGCTTTGGATGGAGGCCCAACTGGGCAGGCGAGGCAGGCACAAGGCCCACAGGGCCCAGTCACCTTAATCACAATTTCAGAAAACTTGGCACTGGGAGGTAGGTTGGAGGCAGGCAGGGAGCACAACAAGAGGAAATTGAGATTGCAGCAAAAGCTCAAAGTCTGGAGAACCATGACCCCCGTCATGAAATGCATAGTTCCAACTGGGCTGACCTTTGATTTGCAGTCTTAACACTGAGGTCCAGAGCAGGATATGTGTCAAGATTCAGGGCTAAGGATGGTGAGGGCCAAGCACTAGCAGAGGTATGCCTTACAGATCAGCCCAATCATCCCCCCCTGCCCCACCCCCCCGCCCGTGCATTCCTCAGAAACACTGAATCCTGGGTCTTCCCAGAAACCAAAGAAATAGGGCAATGGGCAAGTCACATAGGCACCAAGCAACCATGATGAGGGAGCCAGACTCTAGGTCTTATGGAGTAGACTTACTTCTCAGCTCCATACGATGAGGTTATGGGGACAAACTAAGCCTGTAAATACTGAAATCCTCTACAGACTGAATGTCTGTGTCTTCTCCCCACCCTCAACCCCTCCAATTCATATGTTGACATCCTAACCCCTAACGTGGTGATACTAGGAAGTGGAACCTTTGGAAGATTAGTAGGTCATGAGAGTGGAGCCCTCAAGAATGGGATTAGTGCTCTTATAAAAGAGATCCCCAAGAGCAACCTTCCCCTTCTGTCATCACTGTGAGAACACAGTGAAAAGAGGGCCTGTCTATGAACCAGAAAGTGAGCTCTCACCAGACACCGACTCTGCCAGACCTTGATCTTGGACTTCCCAGCCTCTAGAATTGTGAGAAATGAATGAATTTCTGCTGCTTATAAGCCACCTTATCTTTGGTCCTCTGTTATAGCAACTGAAATAAACTAAAGACAAACTCCTTGCCTAAGTTAGGATGGGCTCCAAAAATGGGTATGAGGAAGAGCACCTAGAACTGGGTATAGGAGGGAGCTATGATGTGCTAAGAATTGGCAGGGGGAGTGTAGGGAAGGAGGAGGGGAAGAGGAAGAGAGGAAGATGAAACAGATGCTAAAGATAGTTTGCTTTTGAGGGAATTCAATATCAGCTTTTCATACTTTTGAATGTAAATCTCCATCAAAATACCATTAATAATTGATAAGGTAATATCCTATAAATATCTGTATAACTACCTCACAGGATTGTTTTAAGGCTACTATTAATATTTAATAAGGTATGATACCTTATTAATACTTAGGTATTAATTCAATCTAGTATATAGGGCTGTAGTGAGGAATAAAGAGAAGTATACAAAACGCCTAACACACAAACGATATTTATGAAATAGTAATTATTACTGAGACTATGAATTAGAAGTCCACATCGGAAACTCTGGAGTCAGGCAGACGTGAGTTCATGTGAACTTGAGCAAATCATTTAAAGTCACAAAAACCTCAGTTTCCTCATCTATCAATCAGGAAATAGTTCCTACTTCACAACACTGCTCTGAAGATTAATGCTATGATATTTAGCATTGTGCTTGTCATGTAGTAAATGCTGAATAAACATTAGTTATTATCTTGTTTTATGAGGTCCTTATCGTTATGTTTTTGCTTGGTTTGTCCCTGATGTCATCACACGTGCTATTTCCTTGTTAAAGATACCATATGGCATTCCCCCACCACATTTTTTGCAATATCAATGCTTTTGAAATGCTGAAATCAATTTGGAAGAATTTCTTCCTTCTAATCCTTATTGAATCTACTTTCATTACGTTTTCCCCCCTTAAATTCTGTAGGTTGGCTCCCGTTGCCATTATTATTTTAATTTAGGACATTCTTGATCCACAACCCATTATTCAAACTCAGCATATCTTGTAACTTGGAAACTCTGTGTTCCCTAACAGTCATGCCCTTGGCTGTAAGCATGACACTAGATTCATGTCTGCAGCAGTTGTTTTGTCCAATAACCCTCTTCCCTCCCTGTAATCCCTCCATTAGTGACTTCATGACAATGAGTGAGTACCCAGCATTATTTTTACATTATTTTAGTGGTACCTTTCCCCAGGTACTTGATGGCCTTCTCTCACCTCTGGCTGTCATCCTACTTTGTTATCCAGTCCTTCTCAAGGCTTACTTTCTTTCTGTGTGTCCTCTACTTTGAAATTTCCACTGATTTAAATGTTGGTGCCATTCACTAAACTCCAGCTTCCAAATCAAAGAATAGGTTTAGTGACTTGGCTAGCACTAAGATATTAGTATACTATATTATATAGAATGATTATGTTCTTATTAGCTATGAATTGAAATTTTTTAAAAAGATTTATTTATTTATTTATTCATGATAGACATAGAGAGAGAGAGAGAGAGGCACAGACACAGGCAGAGGGAGAAGCAGGCCCCATGCAGAAAGCTTGATGTGGGACCCAATTCCGGGTCTCCAGGATCAGGCCCTGGGCTGAAGGCAGCGCTAAACCGCTGAGCCACCAGGGCTGCCCACGAATTGAATTTTAGCACATAAAATTTTACTTTAGATGTCCTAGGAGAGTGAACTCTTTCCCATAGTAAATCCCTTTGGAAAGCACATAATTACCCACTAATTTATGTTAGTACATAAAAATATGAGAATATCAATATAGTGTCAGACCTATTACTTATTTGGGATTGTGTCTCTAGGAAGAGTTTATGAAGGTCATAGCTATCAGACCTACTTAAAAGTTGAAAGAAGCCCTACAGCTTGCAGCTTTTTTGGTCTCTTAGCCATAATTTTTAAAGTGATGATATATGAAAAACAAATACACTTCTGGGTAACCTACTGAATTAATCATATTTACTTATATCTGTTGTCTTCTAAAATCTCACTAACGTGCTAAAGGAGAGGGGATTAAAAAAAATACAGGGGTGTCTGAGTGACTCAGTCAGTTGGTTAAGTGTCCAACTTTTGAGATTTTGGCTCAGGTCGTGACCTCAGGGTCATGAGATTCCATGGTTCCATGCTGGGCACCTAGAACCTGCTTAAGTTTTTCTCTCTACCTCTCCCTCTGCACCCTCCTCCCAAATCTCTCTCATTAAAAAAAGAAAAAAAATTAGGCCACCTGGCTGGCTCAGTCAGTAGAGCAATGTGATTCTTGATCTTGGGGTTGTAAGTTTGAGCCCCACACTGGGGGTGGAGTTTATTTAACTATAAATAAAATAAACATCTTTTTTAAAAAGATACAAATCCACAAGGAAAAAGAGAACAAGTATGGAGACCACAGCAAATGAGAAATGTCAACATGTTGGAAGATGGAAAGTGGCTAGGTGATGATAAGTGACAGTAGAAAGAAAGTCCTAGCTAATGCAATTAGACAAAAAAAAAAAAAAAAAAAAAAAGAATCCCGGGCAGCCCCAGTGGCTCAGCAGTTTGGTGGAGCCTTGAGCCCAGGGCCTGATCCTGGGGTCCCAGGATCAAGTCCCGCGTCGGGCTCCCTGCATGGAGCCTGCTTCTCCCTCTGCCTGTGTCTCTACCTCTCTCTCTCTGTGTCTCTCTGTCTTTCATGAATAAATAAATAAAATCTTTTAAAAAAAAAATCCCAATCAGAATCTCAGCGGTTATCTTATGCATATCAACAATCTGAATTTAGAGTTTATATAAAGAGGCAAAAGACCCAGAATAATCAACCCAATGTTGAAGGAGAAGAATAAAGGCAAAGGACTGACACTACCCAATTTCAAGACTTATTATAAAGCTGTAATAATCAAGATAGTGAGGCATTGGTAAAGGAATTGACAGATAGATCAATGAAACAGAATAGAGAGCCCAGACTTAGACCCACATAAATATTGTCAATTGATCTTAGACAAAGGAGTAAAGACAGCTACAATGGAACAAAGATAGCTTCTTTTATAAATGGTGATCGAACAATAAGACATTTATGTACAGAAACGTGAATCTAGACATAGACCTTACAACCTTCACAAAAATCTATTCAAAATAGATCATAGACCTAAATGTAAAACACAAAACTCTAAAATTTTTAGAAGATAACACAGAAGAAAATCTAGATGACCTTGGGTTTGGTGATGACTTTTTGGATACAACGTTGATAAAAGGCACCATCCATGGAAAAAATAACTGATAAGCTGGGCTTCACTAAAACTAAAAACTTCTGCTCTGTGAATGACAATGTAAAGAGAAAAAGAAGACAAGCCAGACTGGGAGAAAATATTTATAAACAACACATCTGATAAAGGATTGCTATCCAAAATATACAAAGAACTTTAACACTCAGCAAAAACACAAACAACAACAACAAAACCCAAAGAAAAATTGGGCAAAGGACTTGAACAGATACCTCACCAAAGTAGATATGTAGATGGCAACTAAGTATATGGAAAGATACTAAATATCATATGCATTAGGGATTTGCACATTGAAACAACAATGAAACGTCACTAATACCTATTGGAGGGATCACAATACGAAACACTGACAGCACCAAATGCTGGTGAGGATGTTGATAAACAGGAACTCTCATTCACTGCAGGTAAGAATGGCCACTTTGAAGACAGTTTATTTTTTTTTTTTTAAGATTTTATTTATTTATTCATGAGAGAGAGAGAGAGGCAGAGACACAGGCAGAGGGAGAAACAGGCTCCATGCAGGGAGCCAGACGTGGGACTCGATCCCGAATCTCCAGGATCACACCCTGGGCTGAAGGCAGCGCCAAACCGCTGGGCCACCGGGGCTGCCCAGTTTGATAGTTTCTTAAAACTAAACACATTCTCACCCTAAAATCCAGAAGTCATTCTCCTTGGTATTTACTGAAAGGATTTGTAAACTTATATACACATGAAACACTACACATGGATATTTATGAAAACTTTATTCATAATTATCCTAACTTGGAAGCAACCAAAATGTCCTTCAGCAGGTGAATCAATAAACTGTGGTACATCTAGACAATTATGAATATCATTTAGCTCTATAAAGAAATGAACTATATAGACATGGAGAAAACTTAAATGCATATTACTGAGTGAAAACATAAACAATAAAACAGCAATTACAATTCATGTCTCAGTGTGTTTTAGAGGTAATGGAAAAATAAGTGAGCACTTTCAAGCATATAATCAAAGAGTAAGCTGATATGTCATTGTAAAATGTGTGATGCAAAGAATTAAGTTTTCTCCACTAGCCTCAAACTAACATCAATAGCATGGGTGCAGCCATTTATGTCATATGATACATCGTATAGATTACCTGTATTTACCACAGGATAGAAGTCATGATCCAGAGTTACTAAAAGTGAAAATGGGTGGTTGTGGCAGGGTGGAGGGGGGCGGGGAAGTGGAACAGGATCTGGCTAGCTCAGTTAGTAGAGCATACAACTCTTGATCTCAGGTTCATGACTTCAAGCCCCATGTGGAGCATAGAGCTTACTTAAAAAAAAAAAAAAAATCAAAGAAATGAGGAGTAGAGGTAGAGAATTGTATAAGTTAAACATAAAGATATGCTGTGGTTTTGAATGTAATAGCAGTGTGTTTAATATATGACCTGAACTACCTAGGCAATGGACAGATAAGCTCTTTCATAAACCCACAATCAGAAAATTCAGAAGAGTAAATGTGTAACATTAGAGAGGGAAACAAACCATGAGAGACTCCTAACTCTGGGAAACAAACGAAGGGTTGTGAAAGGGGATGTGGGTGGGGGGATGAGGTGACCAGCAATGAGGAGGGCACTTGAAGGGACAAGCACTGGGTGTTATACTATATGTTGGCAAATTGCATTTAAATTTAAAAAAAAAAGAAAATTCAGAAGAGTAAACAACCTGAGTCCTTGTCCAACCACTTCAGGTTCTGAGGCCTCATGGAACAGAAAGTGGTTGCTCAAATTTTTCTCAAAGTAGTCAAGTATTTTTCAAAGTGAGGTCTATCTTGCCAATAAGAAGCAAATGGATATCATGTGTCTCCTCCAGAGGAGATATTCTGAAAAGGACACATTACTTATGAAGGATTCTAGCCAAAAATACATAACCCAAATCTAATCACTAGAAAACATCAGCCAAACCCACAATAAGGGATGTTCCATAAAATAATTGGCTTGTGTTCTTTAAAAAAAAAAAAGTCAATGTCATAAAGTAAAGTTAGGCTCAGGTACTGTTCCATATTGAAGGAGACAAAAGAGATGTCACACTAAATGCAGTATGCATGCAGTCCCTGGATTAGATCCTGTATGGGGACAAAAAGTTGTGATAAAAGGCATATTGAGGCAAATGATAAAATTGGAATATGGATTATATATTAGATAAAAGTATCTTATCAATGTTGTTTCCTGATTTTGATAACTGATTGGTGATTATGTAGAGAGAATATTCTTCCTTTAGGAAATGCACACTGAAGTTTTAAGGAGTAAAGAGGTATGATGTGCAACCTATTCTCAAGTGATTTAGAAAAAAATTATAAAGATAAATAGAGAAAAGAAAGTGATATAGTAAATGTAGCAAAATAAAAATTGATGAATCTTATTAAAGCATATGAGTTCTTTGTGCTATTTTTGCAACTTTTCTGTAAATTTGAAATTATATCAAAACGAAGGGTAATTTTAGTTTTTATTTATTTTTTAAAGATTTTATTTATTTGAGAGAGAGAGTACAAGCAGGGAGAGGGGCAGAGTGAGAGAGAGATGCAGACTCCCCACTGAGCAAGGAGACCCAGGATCAGGACCTGAGCCAAAGGCAGGCAACTGAGTCACCCAGATGCCCCCAAAATAAAAGGTATTTTAAAAAGTGCCCATGGATCACCTGTATCAGAATTCCGGAGTATAGTTGCTCCGGAACTATAGATGCAGACTCGTGGGTCCTGCCACTGACTACTGAAGCAGATAATCTGGGGGTAGAGTCTGGGAATTTTCATTAAAGAAAATTATTCTTGGTGATTACTATGCATACTAAAGCCTAAATACCACTGGAGTGGACTTAAAAATAATTTTCTTAGCCTCATCAGTCAAATGTCTTGAAGAAGAATACTCCTCTTCCTCCTCCTAAGAGTTCAAGTGTAACATGTGCTTGTCATATGGTAAAGACTGTGCATATTTTCCATTCTCGCAATCATTTCTATGAATTGCTGTGTTCTTTTCACAGATGGTGTAAAAGGTTAGAAAGCTTAAATAAATTGCCAATGTCTCATGCTGTTTTTAAGAGATGGAACCAGGATTTGAATCTATGGACAAACTGATTTTAGGGCCAGCCACACTCTTGCCATCATGCCCTTGAGCCCAGCTGGGAAAACACATGTTCAGATTACAGGCTTCAGCGATCATAAAACTGACATGTTGTTTGTCTCTTAAAAAGTCAGTCCTTAATTGCATATTAAGGAAGGAAGCAGTGATGCAGCTAGAGCAATGAGCATTATGATAAGGCATGGAATTTCCCCTGCCAGTTCTGCATCCCCGTGACAGAGCCTGGGCTCTGTGATTAAAATAAGGCCACAGCCTATTTGTTCTTCTAGATCACTACTATGACTTTCTCATACATTTTGTAGATTCTCTGCAGTCTGCAGGTACCAGGCCAGGTAAGGTCTGGATATACCTTCACCAAAGATAGATCCACTCTCAGCACAAGAGGGTTTCCTTAATGAGATGAATGTCATAATGGTTTTAAATTAGGAAAGGAATTATCCTCAATGAAACCAAAGAAATGCCTTGATTAAAAAGAAGTAGACATTTCCCAAAGAAACTCCTCAGCTGGTCCTGCCTCCTCTGGTCCAGGGCACTGTCACCCTTCTGAGGCTCAGTCCTCTACAGAGAAAACACCCAGCCTGCAGAAGAAAGCTTGGAGAAGTGGCTGGAAACCTCACTGAACCTTCAACAACAAGCCTGTAATAGCATTGCTAATATGGACAGAGCCAGACTAAAAACCAGTCTGCCAACTCCAGAGGCTGAAGACGTCTTTCCACTAAATCATGCTGCCTTCTGAATGAAAAAGATAAATACTGACGGTTTTTGCAGTCATGATCTCATGTATTTTTGTAGATTGATAAGGGCAGCCCTTGTGGTAAAAAAACAAAAAACAAAAAAACAACCAAAACTGTGTTTTTCAGCTGTGTTAGTTGAAACGCAACACATAAAAAATTAGTAGTGGATTTTGTTGTTGAGTGACTCATCCTTTCTAACTAGAAAAATGAAAAAGTTTCAGGGATATTTTGAAGGGATTGAAGAACCATCCCCAGCTTCATCCTATGACTATGCAGTTGTCGTCCTTAAGAATCTTCGGTGGCAGGTGACATGATCTTATGTACTGAAAATCCTAAGGAATCCACAGAAAGAAACTAGCACAGCTAACCAATGAGTTCATCGAGGTCACAAGAAACAAGATTAATATACAAAAAACATTTCCTATACACTTACAATAAAAAATCTGAAAATGAAATTAGGAAACCAGTTCTATTTACAATAGCATCAAGAAGAATGAAATACTTAGGAATACATTTAATAAAAGAAGTATAAAACCTATATTCTGAAAACTACAAAATATTGTTGAAAGAAATGAAAGAAGATCTAAACAACAAAAAAGACTTCATATGGATACTCCCTGGGACTCTATGAAATGCAACATAATACTTATCTAAATCCCAGTTGTTGTTTTTTTGTTTTTGTTTTTGTTTTGTTTTGTTTTGTTTTGCAGAAATCAGCAAGCTGATCCTAAAATTCATATGGAACTATTCAAGGGTTCCAAAATAACCAAAACAATCTTGAAATAGAAGAATGAAGATGAAAGATTCACACTTCTCAATTTTGAAAATTACTACAAAGCCACAGTAATTAAGACAATATGGTATTAGCATAAGTAGAGACAGGTTTGTAGAGGTGCCAAGAGACCGACAAGACCTTCTGCTGGGACTGAGGGGAGAGAAGGCAGATCAGAAGTTTCAGGTGAGGAGGGTATTGCATTGGAAATGAAACGGACAGGATGGCTGCTGACCAGAGATACACAAAAGAATTTCCAAGGGTGTCACTCTTCTGTCTGGCTGTGTGATTTTTTTCCCCCACTGAGCCCAATACTTTCAAGATGAGTTGGACAAAAAAAGTGGGGGGGGGCGATTCAGGGCAGGTGTAATAAAAAGACTACAGGAAGGTCAAGTTGAAGGTACTTGTGAGAGTACTTGTGAGAGAAATGAGGTGAGAGATGCCCAGTGAGAGACAGCACAGGAGACAATGGAAGAATGGGGGGTTCCAAGTTGGCAGAGATGGACAGAGTGGAAGGACAGGTGGTCATGATCAGAGGCCAGAACAATGGAGCTTAAGATGTCATAATTGAAGCAGTTCTGGGCAGTGACAAGGCCCAAGGAGAGCCTGAGAATGGGTTGCTGGTGGGTGAGTGCTACAGAATCCCTAAATTTGCACCTTTGGAGCTGCTAGATATTGGGGCAGCCTTTTAGCTTTTCTGACTGAGCAGTTATCGTCGGGGATGGAGGCAGAATTTATTGCTACCTTTAAAAGAGAGAGAGAGACACATGCCTACCTCTGTCACACATGTAGTTGGCTTCCAAATCATCTAAACTCATCCTGGTCACCTTTGGAAGATTTTCAGAAATATTTCACTAACCTTATTTTTAGTGCTTTTGTAATGAAATGAGTTTAAGCTAAAATTGCTAAATATCACAGAGTAAAATAATTGGGCTCCTATAGGGTATAATTTAACAATATTAAGATATGCTAATTATTACTTTGCAAAGAAAACATTTATGTACTTTACAGATATAAAAAAGAAGTTCCTGCAGGTTTATTAGAGACTTTATATTAAATATTAATGGGAGAAAGACAGCAGAGCTGTGTGTAAATTTTCATTCTACAACATCAAGCTTTTATCGTCATTGTTTGCTTCGTCCACAATCCTAATCTCTAAAGCTATCAATTCTTTCTCATAGTGCAAAAAGGAAAGCAGCGGCGGCGAAGTTTTATATACATATTGTCCGCTCTTGCTACTAAAAAGATGGGACATCTTGCAAAGAATGTTAAAATGATCACAAAACTACAATGACAATCTGAAGTAAATAATACTTTGCTTAGCCAGCTTTAGTTTAGAAATATGAATTGAGAGAAAATGGGAAGGGGATAAGAATTTAAAAAAAAATATGAATTAAGAAATGAGACAGAAATAAATGATTGTTTGGAAATACCACGAGAAGCACAGTTCCACACTAATAAAAGCTAGATAAGAAGTTGGTGGTGAGTATGAGAACACTTTTTAGTAGAAGGAAAATATTTTAGAGCAATTCAGGTACAAGAGTTCCTGGCTCCATTTATAGCAAGTCTATGTGGGGTGAGGTGTGGTTGGTAGGCTATAAAGAAGATTGTTTTCCTTGTGGAACACATTAATTGGAAGGGATTTAAATGGCCTTTGCATAAGACAGCAAGTTAAAGAGCCATAATTTGCTCTTTATAGCCTTTGATTCTTGTAACAAAGGCCCAGACCAGGTAGTTTATACTTTGACTCGGATGATATCCTCTGGGTTCACCCTAGTGTTGCGGTGCTTAGCACAATATCGTTTGGCTAGTCCTACGTGGGATTCAAAGTCCAGATTTCACGTTTACACTGGAGTTCATCCATGTGGTCTTGGAAATAGCATTTCCAACCTCCCACTAAGTCCTGCCAACTTTACCTCCTAAATTTCTCTCAAACGATCCTCTTCTCAACTCCACTGCCACCACTCTAGACCAAGCTACTACCCTCTCTCGCCTGGATCCCCTAAAAATCTGACTGGTGTTTCAGTTCCAGTTCTATCTTCCCATACTTAGATTTCCACGTAGTAGCCAGTGTGTGAGCCCTTAGAAAAAATGAGATCCTGTATCTTACTAAAGTGACACCCCCAGACTGCTTTCCTTTGGTCTCTCTAATATGATAAAGATGTCATTTTATGTCTTGCCTAAAGTCTCTTTACTGTACTTTGGACTTTTCTGTCATGCACAGTCAAACCGGATTCTAATGAACGATATAGGTACTTGAAAGTCAAGGACGCAAGGGTTTACGTATCAGGTGCCATCCTGGTGTCTCCTCTTACAAACCCTATGACCCTGATAGATTAGTTAGCTAATCTTTCTAAGCCTTTCACCTCTCACATGTGAAATGGAAATAACATTCCTGAAGGGTAATTGTGAGGAGCAAATTAGATTAACTATATAAAGTATCTAGCACAGTGCACAGTACACTCTCAATAAATGTACTCTTTTTAAATTATATTTGGGGGCATTTCAATAGGCCAATATGGGACACAGAGAGAGCTGTGGATATTCAGAAATTATCCACACCTAGAAGATTAGCATGGCAGTAGTGGACCTCATGGTTTGGAAGGTGAATTGACTAGAAACAGGGACATGCTTCAAAAATCTCAACTCTAGCTGACGGCAATTGCAGTGGAAGGGAAGCCACCACTTATTGGGCACATTTCTGTCCCAGGCACCTTCTTGGAGTTAGAGCCACAATGATAAAGAAAAATACACGTGATTCTTACAGAGTTTACAGCCTGGTATGAGAATCAGACATTTAACTACTTATGACCAGTTATATGACAAACTGTCAAAAAGGGAAGGGTCAGAATGTTCAGAGACATTGCGCCTAGGCGGGGGGGGGGGGGGGCGGAGAGGCTAATGTAATGAAGTAGAATTAAACTGATATACAAAGATGGACATGATTTGACCAAGTGAAGGGCAGCAGAAAGTTCCTTCCCTGCAGGGAAATGAAAGGCAAAACCCCTGAGGTGGAAAGGCATACAATGGGTTCTCATAAATAAGATAAAGCCAGTGTACCTGGAATGTGAGCCCAAGGGGGAGCCTTGTGTAGGATCAGCTAGAGAGGGAGGCAAGAGGGCAGTTCTATAGGGCCTCATAAGCCATTATAAAGGGTTTTAGTCCAAGGATGGACATTCTTCCAAAAAGGTACCTACTCTATTCCAATGTTTCTTAAATGTGCCTAACCATTAGAATCATCTGGAGTTCTTTCTAATTCCGGATTTTAGTTACATAAAATCTGGAAAGAAAAAACTGGTGTTTGAATGTCATTTAATTCAATGTAACATGGACTTACTGAAACTTTACTAATGCCTCATATAATAATTTAAACTATATAATTATTATAACTTGAATGGCACCACATTTTTCAAGTCTCATACTTGAAGAGGCAGCATTTTAACATCACTCCTTTGCCCATAGCTTTGTTTAATTCATAGTACTTAAAACAGGAACTTGTGTCTACAAGACTATACAATAGGAAACCAAAGGATGAGATATTCTTTATTGACAGTTCCCATTTCACAGGTAATACCTCAAGAGAATGTGTTTTTCTTTAAGATTATTCATGAGAGACACACACACAGAGGCAGAGACATAGGCAGAAAGAGAGAAGCAGACTCCCTGTGGGGAACCCGACCCAGAACTCAATCCCAGGACCCCAGGACCATGACCTGAGCCAAAGGCAGACACTCAACCACCAAGCCACCCAGAGAATGTCCCAAGAATGTTTTTAACTTTGCATTTTCCCATAGAAATAATATTCTGGAAGAGAGGGGTAGAGAGACAGGGCCTGCCAGCCTTTGGGGTGACAGGGAGTGGAACCCCAACTCCAGGGCTTTTTGGTGGCTGTATTGGGAAGGAGAAGCTGGTCTAGGATTCCCTGGCCAGACTCTAAGTTTCTCAACGCTGTGTGGTTGCCAACAGCTGATTCCAGACACTTTTTAAAATTATTTTTTATTTTTTCTAGAGGAATTAGTCAAACAATTCATGAACAGAGAAAAGTTTTTCTACTCATACAATTTTATTTGTTTTCACCAGGGTAAGGATACTCTTAAATCACCACCATCCCCCTACCTGCCTCCTCTCTGGTGACCATCAGTTTGTTCTCTATATTTAAGAGTCTGTTTCTTGACAATCATGCCAAAAGACAGAAAAACATTTTAAATGAAGTCTTAGCAATATTATTTCTTCTGCTTTGATTTGGATGATAATGATGATGTCATCATTCAAGGTATCCTATTTCTCAACTAAAAAAAAAAAAAAGAAACTATTTAATTTGCATAAATCAAACATTGAATTAAAAAATGCATTTCCCAGGCGCCTGGCTGGTTCAGTCAGTGGAGCATGCGGCTCTTGATCTTGGAGTTGTGGATTCGAGCCCCACGTTGGGTGTAGAGATTACTTAAAAACAAAATCTTTTTAAAACTTTGTTTCCTACCATAGATAAGGCAGTAAACTAGAAACTGGGAAAATAATGAGAAAGGCAGGTGATGTGGAATGCCTAATCTCAGCAGAGAACCTGAAATATAAAACATCCAGGCTTGTTGCAAGGTAGTGAGCATTGAGGCAGAAGCATCCATATGGAGGAAGAGGCAATGAATTCTGAAGTGCTGAGAGATTCTTTGATATCTAAGCTGGGCCCCAAGGGATGAATATAATCAAATAGACACAGAGAAGGGAAAGCATAAACAAAGAATGCATGAACTTGTATGTGTGAGGTTATCCTGCGCATCCTTTCAAGAGGGTGAGTACCTTAGTGTGACTAGTATAATAGAGTGTGGGGGGCACAAGACAGGGGAGGGGTGAGGAGGGAGTGCTAGGAGGTGAGACCAGAAAAAAGTAGCATTCTCTGAAACTTCCTGTCTCTCTCAGTGGAGAAGAGCTTTTCCACCAGTGTCTCTTAGAGCCTGAGAACTTTGAAATCAAGTCTCAGCCCCTCCACTTGCTAGCTGAGCAACCTTGGGCAGATTGTCTAAACTCTCCATCTGTAAAATAGGCCTAACAATCTTCTTTGTGATGACTGAATGAGTTAATGCATGTAAACCATTGAGAACAGGGCCTGGAACATCGAAAGTGATTAATACATGTCAGCAATCATTACTGTTTTAACATAATGACCAATAATGTCATTATTTTGGTTCTGTTAGGAAAATACAATTTAAAATCTGAATTTGTCTTTTTTTTTTTTAGATTTATTTATTTATTTGAGAGAGAGGAATGCGTATGTGGGGGAGGGACAGAGGGAGCAGGAGAGAGAGAATCTCAAGCAGATTCTCTGTAGAGCAGAGCCCAGGGTGGGGTTTTATCCCAGGACCCCAAGATTATGACCTGAGCCCAAATCAAGAGTAAGATGCCTAACCGACTGAGCCACCCAGGCGCCTCTGAATTTGTCTTATTTATAGATGTACTACATTGACTTCATAGGTTTCATCAGGGGAGGAAGTTGCTGAAATGGGCTTCTCCAAAATATCTTACAAGAATACTCAAATACTACAGGCCCTGAGAATCTCTACTACAGAGGTATTAAGGTTCATCGGATTTTAGGAAGTCCTTTATAAAGTGTTCATTCTTTAGGAAGAGGGAACACATAGCCTTAAGCAGCTCAGCATGGATTAGTTTACCACACTGGGCAGGAAAGACAGGGCTGAACCAAGGAAAATGCAACATTTGCCAGGTAAGAAGGTTCCAGCTTAGAGGGGTGTCTGGTGAGAGAGTAAGGGGTTTTAGGTGGGGTCTTAAGTGCCCTTTGCAAACTAGGGTTCATTTTAGTACTCAGAGGAGGGGAAAGGGAAATTAGCTGAAAAAGACGGGCACCGAGGAGGAGAATTATTTACTTCACCATATTGTTTAGGGCAACGTTGCTAAGAAAAAGTAGCTGAAATGGTTTAAATGAAGCTATAGTCAAGTTTTGATGATTTGACTCAACTTGTCTAAAAGATATTAAGGCTATAAGCCCTCATATGTTTTAGAGCAAATGATTACTGATACTAAATAAAAGAAAAAAAATGTTATATATACATATTTCCCTATTTGAAGTTAAAGCTGACTAGTAGTCAGAATTTGACTCTCTTGGGGAGCTCATTTCTGATTTGCAACTGTTTCTAGTGATGGGCGGGCAGGGAGGAAGCTGTGCCAAGTCATCGCACACTTACAGCACTGCCCTGCCGAGGGGCTTTCCCCCTAGACAGGAACTAGTTCACTGGAGCTCTGGTGCAGAGAGAGGCCCAGGTAGGTGAAATGTTTCTGTAATTGCCTCGAGGAAAAAGAGAGGGCCCAGGGGGATTCATCTGCCCAAGGGATCCCCTTCCCGGTTATAATCTAATTTGTTACGTGTTTGTGGACCAGATGGGTGGAATTAAATCTTCTAAGGTGTTGTGGTTAGATGGCTTTTAAAATGTCTGGAAACTCCTGGAAATGTGAGAAGTCATCTTTCTCTTTGAAAAGACCATCTTCTTGTGGTTCAGATGTGGGCTTTTGAAACTGAAACTATTAACACGCCTGTGGCTATAGGGTGGAGTCTGTTCTCCCTTTTCCCCTATTGGGGTGCACATGAAGGCTCTCAAATTCTTGACTAATGCTTGCGTTTTGATAAGCAGAGCTCTCAGATAGCAGGAAGCTATTGAAGAAGGTCCTTGCTTTCTTCAGATCCCTCTAGAAAAACTGGTTTTCTCAAACTCATTACAGTCATTCAAAGCATCTATACATGAGTCTGCTTGTGCTGTCTTGGAAATAAGCTACAGCAACAACAAAAATCTCAGGAGGGTACGTAAGTGGGTCGAAAGGTGGCAGGGCAGAAAAAGCTTATATAGATATAGGTTTTATATCTAAGATGAACTCTGAAATACTAAATTAAGCATCATCTGAAATTGTTCCCTGAAGTCAGCTCAAATGTAGATTCTTATCCATTGTAGGTACTGAATTACCTGTTGTTTTTATTTTTATTTTTTAAATTTTATTTATTTATGATAGGCACACAGTGAGAGAGAGAGAAGCAGAGACATAGGCAGAGGGAGAAGCAGGCTCCATGCACCGGGAGCCCGACGTGGGATTCGATCCCGGGTCTCCAGGATCGCGCCCCAGGCCAAAGGCAGGCGCCAAACCGCTGCGCCACCCAGGGATCCCTACCTGTTGTTTTTAAAAGATTTATTTATTTATTATTTGAGAGAGCAAGTGAGCATGGAGAGGGGCAGGGGAAAAGACTCTCCAGTAGCTTCCCCACGGAGTGTGGAGCCCGTGGCAGGGCTTGATCTCTTGACCCCATGACCATGGTCTGAGCAGAAATCCAGAGTCAGCCGCTCAACTGACCGAGCCACCCAGGCGCCCCAATATTGAATTGTCTTGAAACTGGATGTGCCACCAGTGGTCAAGAAAGTTAAAAAAGATAAGCCCCTTCATTCACCCTGGGTAACAAGACAAAACAAAACAGAAGACCAGGGCCTATCTGCACTTGGAATATGGTGTATTGCTTAACTTGCTTAACTTCAAGAAAAGTCTAATGAGACAGGAGCCAGTCAAGAGAACAGCTGAAATAATCAAAATTGGGGCTTCCACATCCCTTCCACAAAGAGCTACTTAAATCGCAGAATTCTGCAGTGTAAACAGAAGGATGATGCTATGGCTGCACCGTGTCCACCGAAAGCACATATAGCGAAGCCCTCACCCCCAGCACCTCCGAATGTGACTGCATTTGGAGAGAGGGCCTTTAGAGAGGTGATGAAGTTAAAATGGGAGTCCTGAGGGTGAGCTCTAATCCAACGTGACTAGTGTTCTTATAAGGGATACAGATATACAGGAAGAGACAGATGTCAGACGTGTGTGTACGCATGGCATCTGCCATGGTAGGACACCGGGAGTAGGCAACCAGCTACACGCTAGAGAGAGAGGGGCCTCAGGAGAAGACAACCCTGTCGACCACTTAGAGCCTCCAGAGAGAGTGTGGCCTCCAGAGAGAGTGTGGCCCTGCTGACACCTTGCTCTCAAACTTCCGGCCTCCAGAATTGTGAAACAGTAAATTTCTGTTTTTTAAGCCACCCAGTCTGTGGTACATTGTTATAGCAGCCAAAGCTGACTAATACAGATGAGAACACATATGATCAAGTAATTTAAAATTAGGAAGGGTCTGGGAAAGATAATGTGATTATCTCAGGATACCTCTAGGTCAGGTTTTCTTAAAGTCTGTATACTACTCGCATCAGAATTACCTATGATATTTTCTAAAAAGCAGGCTGGCTCCCAGGCCCCTTTGGGAGTACTGAAGTGTTTTGGTATGAGGCCCAAGAATCATCTTTTCAATAGACATCCTGAGTGGTGTTTTGCAGGCTAATGTCTGAGACCCACTGTGAAAGGTCCTGCTCAACCTCTGGCCCTTTTTTGGGCCTGGCTGGTACTAATTACCTCTCAGCAAGTGCTGGTGTATCTGGTGCTCTGGTGGATGCTCCCTAATCCAGGAACCAGGTATAAATCCCATTGTATGTTCTAAGTGTCAGCCAGTGTTTACCAACATGTGGGAAATAGAATCCAGGTGCCTTACCTGTCTTACTTGCTCAAAAATCTAATGATATATAAAGAAGAACTCAACACCAAGAAAACAAACAATCCAATTAAAAAATGGGCAGGGGACATAAATAGGTACTTTTCCAAAAAAAGACATACAGATGGCCAACAGATACATGAAAAGATGCTCAACATCTGAATAAGCAGGGAAAGGCAAATCAAAACAACAATGAGGGGATCCCTGGGTGGCGCAGCGGTTTGGCGCCTGCCTTTGGCCCAGGGCGCGATCCTGGAGACCCGGGATCGAATCCCACATCAGGCTCCCGGTGCATGGAGCCTGCTTCTCGAATCCCACATCAGGCTCCCGGTGCATGGAGCCTGCTTCTCCCTCCGCCTGTGTCTCTGCCTCTCTCTCTCTCTCTGTGACTATCATAAATAAATAAAAAATTAAAAAAAAATTAAAAAAAAACAACAACAATGAGATATCACCCCACACCTGTCAGAATGTCTAAAATATAAGAAATAAGTGTTGGCGAGGATGTGGAGAAAAAGGGACCCTCATGTATTGTTGATAGGAATGCAAGCTGGTACAGCCACTGTGGAAAAGAGTTCCTCAAAAAACTAAAAATAGAACTACCATATGATCCAGTAATTCCACTACTGGTATTTACCCAAAGAAAACAAAGACACTAATTCAAAAAGATATGTGCATGCCCATGTTTATTGCAGCATTGTTTATAATAGCCAAGATATGGAAACAACCTAAGTGTCCATCCACAGATGAATGGATAAAGAGGATGTGAGGGATATATATATATATAAATATATTATTCAGCCATAAAAGAATAAAATCTTACCATTTACAACAACATGGATGGATCTGGAGGGTATAATGTTAAGTGAAACACATCAGAGAAAGAAAAATACAGTATGATTTCACTCATATGTGGAATTTAGGAAACAAACCAAAGGAACAACAACAAAAAAGATATAAACCAGGAAACAGGGGATCCCTGGGTGGTGCAGCGGTTCGGCGCCTGCCTTTGGCCCAGGACGCGATCCTGGAGACCCAGGATCGAATCCCACATCGGGCTCCCGGTGCATGGAGCCTGCTTCTCCGTCTGCCTGTGTCTCTGCCTCTCTCTCTCTCTCTCTGTAACTATCATAAATAAATAATAATAATAAAAATTAAAAAAAAAAAGAAACAGTTTAAACCAGGAAACAGACTCTTAACTATAGAGAACAAATTGGTGGTTCCTGAGGGGAGGTGGGTGGGAGGATGGATGAAATAGGGGAAGGGGATTAAGAACACATTTATTGTGATGAGTAATGTACAGAATTGTTGAATCATTATATTGTGCATCTGTAACTAATGTAATGCTTTCTGTTAACTATACTTGAATTTAAAAAAAGAGAATATGATGGCATATTTTGAACAATATAGTGCATATACCATTTGCCTCATGAGATTTACTTAAAGATGCTACTAGCATGGTATCTAAATTCTCAGAGAAAATACAGAGGACTCGAAAGGGCATATCTAACTTTTCTACTGCTAGTTACGGGAATGGAAAGTTGTAAGTGGGCCTGCGCCTTTATACGCCCTACACAGTTAAAATATATTAGCAAAGGAGATAAATAACATCTATAAATAAAGACAAATGGAAAGGAATCTAATCAATTGTTTCAGCCAGAGCCGGGGCCGAAACATCGCCAGAGGGAATGGGAATAGAAAGTCTTCTTTCTTATGGCATAAAGGTGAATTCTCTTTCTTCCACCTGTGGACCATGGAGAGAAATAAAGAGAGAGAAAGAGAAATAGTTGAGAGTCCACAGCAAACACGGTAACAAGTATCTTCAAAATAGGCAGGATAGGTGGCATTCTGATTGAGACGTTGTTAGTTCACTAGGAACATGTAAAAACTGCTCCTGACCCTATTTAAAAATTTAATTAAGGGATATAAGATTTTAAGGTTGTTTTTTTTTTTTTTTTTTAAGAAGTGAAATTTAGGTAGGCCGCTTGAGAATGTTCAGGTGGCCAGGTCACTGGGTTACTGGTCCCTGCTCCTTCCTGCGGCCCAGCATCTGAAACAGAATGCAACCCCCATGAACCCCCTGCTCCGGGAGTGCCCGGGGCTGCCCAGGGAGGGGTACCTGGGGCCACCAGGCTTTGAGCACCCAAGAGCAGGCCCTGCCTAAGGGTTTTCCTTCCTTGATGAACTACATTTCAGTGTCTCTGTGTAGACCACCCCATTCCCATTGGATTCGTTTTTTTTTTTTTTTTTTTTTTGGGTGTTTTGTTTTTTTCCTTTAGGGGGAATGGGGGTGGGGACACGGATGGGGAATTGGGAGTTGTCCCTAATGTGCTGGGTGCTCTCCAGAAACCAGAATTCTGGCACTTAAAATGAATTGATCTTAAACTCTCGACCCGAATGCCCTGGGGAGGTGGAGAAGCCGCGAGCAACCGGGCCTCGTTGGGAAGGGAAAGAGCACCTCAGGCCCTCCCCGAGACCGCTTCCCAGCCGGGGGCCCAAGCGGTCGGCCGCAGGCGGGGGCGCCCTAACAATGCGAGCCGGCGGGGCGGGGGGGGGGGGGGGGGGCTGACAGGGGCTCCCGCCCGGCCCGCGGCGCCCCCCGCCTGGAGCGGGGCCCACTGCCCTTCCCCAGGCCCGGCCGGGCCGCCGGCTCCCCGGGCCCCGGGCTCGGCGAGGTCCCGCCGGCCTAGGGCCCGGCTGCCCCAAGGGCCCGCCCCGCGGACGCGCGGGGTCGGGGCCGCGGCGGCGGCGGCGGCGGCGGCGGCGGCGGCGGCGGCGGCGGCCGCGGAGCCTTCATTAGAGGGCGCTCTGGGGGCGGCCCCGCCGCCGCGTCTGCTCCCGCCGCGTCCTCCCGCCGCCGCGCCGCGCCAGCCCGGCGAACGCCGCCCGGCCCGGGGAGCGAGGGTGGGCGCCGCAGCCGCAGCCGCAGCCGCAGCGGGAGCGGGCGCGGGCCGGGCCCCGCCGCCGCCTCCTTCCGCCGGCCCCGCCGCCGGCCATGCATTCTTCCGGCGCCTCCGGCTCCCGCAGCCCGGGCCGGGGCCCGGCCAGCCTGAGGTAACCGCGGCTCGGCGGGCGCGGGGCTGCGGCGGCGCGGGGCCCGGAGCGGCGCGGAGGGGGCGGGGACCGGCTGTCGTCGTCGTCGTCGTCGTCGTGCGGCCCGCGGCGGCGGCGGCGGCGGCATGAGGGACGAGGGCGCGGTAGGCCCCGAGGAGGAGGCGGGGGCGCGGGGCATCCGCCCGCCTCCCCGGACCCGCCCCGGTGACAGGTCCGGCCTCTGAGTCCCCACCGTCCCTCTGTCCGCAGGCAGCCGCGAGGGGAGTAGGGCGCCCGCGCGCCTCGGCCGCCGCCGCCGCCGCCGCCGCGTCCATGCCCGCGACCCCTCGGCCGGGGACACCCGCCGCCGCCCGCCGTCCGCGCCCGCTGAGGTGAGCCGGGCGCCCCCGCCGCCCCCGCCGCGCCCCCTCCCCGAGCGCTCGCCCGCCCCCGCTGCCCGGGGACCCCATTGCGGCTCCTTGCGGCCCCGGCGCCCTCCCCTCCCCTCCCCTCCCCCGGCCCCGCCGTCCTTCCTCTTTCGCCGTTAGCCCCCACTTTCTTCCTCTTACCTTTCGGCCCTCTTGGCCCTCTTGTCTAGGCCCCTCTCCTTTTTTTTTTTTTTTAAAAAAAAAGGGGGTGGCGGCGGCGGTGAACACCCCCCCGCGTCGAGCCCTGTTAGCGTAACTCCGGCCGCTCAGCGAGGGACCCGCGTGGGGCACGGCGGCCTGAGGCAGGGGGAGGCGGCGCGGGGCCCGGTTCCCGCGGCGGCTGGGGCGTCCGAAGCCAGCGGGCCGGCTCGCCTCCCCCGGGGTCGGCGCAGCAGGACTGCGGAGAGGCGCGGCTCGTCGGGGAGCGGGAGTAGGAGTATCAGCGGCTGAAGATTATGACATCCCCGGTGCCGCGGCGAGCGGCTCCCTTGACCTTGCGCGGCTCCTCCCCCCTCGCCGCCGGCCCCCTCGGGAGTCTCCCCGGGTCGCGCTCCCCGAGGTACAGGCTACACCAGCGAAGCGGAGCCCCTCGGGCTTCCTTGCGTGGTGTGTGTGTCTGTGTGGGGGGGGGTGGGGGGGGGGTGTACGCTGGAGGCGTTTTCGGTGTTGGGGACTGTTCGGAGGTGTGGATCCCTTTTTAAGTGAATTTTCCTCTCGCCTCAGAAAGACGGGACGGCCGCCCGTGTGAGCATGGCTGTGACTTTGGAAGAAGCGCCGTGGCTGGGCTGGATCGTGGTGAAAGCCCTGGTGAGGTTTGCCTTCATGGTCGCCAACAACCTGGTGGCTATTTCATCCTACGTCTGCTATGTGATCGTACTCCAGCCCCTGCGACTGCTGGACAGTAAGCGGTTCTGGTATATTGAAGGAATCATGTATAAATGGCTTTTAGGAATGGTGGCTTCTTGGGGATGGTATGCTGGATACACAGGTAAGAAGAGTGTGAGCCCTTGTGTTTAACGCGCGTGAAACCATTTGGAATTGTTATGCTTAAGTCAGGAGCCATGATTAAACGTATGTCACACTTTAGGGGTTGAAGATGCTTAGGTGCTTTGGCTCTTAACACAAAACGAAAATTAGATAGAAAACAATTCTATTGAGTTTTGGTGTTTTTGCCCCCCCCCCACACCCCCCCCCCAAATCCCGATTTAGGAAGGATGATCGTTTGAGATGTATAATTTCATAGTGATATATGATGAATTTCTTAAATCATTATGTTTTGAATGTGCTTGGCATTTATCAGAACCCGTCTGCCAAAACTCACCCAGAGAGGAATAGGAGTGGGTTACACACAAGACTTTGAGGGCTTATAAAATGAAATAACGTATCTAGCTCATAAATGCGTTAGGAATTTAGAAGAAGAACTGAGCCTTATTTGTGCTAAGGTAGTTTAGTTCCGTAAGTTTCTTCATTTAATGTAGTATTGGACTGTGTTAATGTTTTGAGCCAAGCAAAACATGGCTTTCTTTTTCTGTTACGTATGTTTCTTTTGTTTACCAGAATCTATATTTTAATCTCATAAATCTGTGTTAGACTAATAAATATAAGAGTTAAGTTTTATCTGTCTTAAACCTGATTTATTTTCTGAGTGTCTCTAAGTAGATTTATACTTCTACCATTAAATTGCATTTTGGGGAGCAGGAATAATGATATTCTGAAGTGGACTTTTAAAGAACTAAATAAGAAGTAGTGTTTATTTTTTATTTTCTGTTCATAAGCCTTATGTTCTTTGAGAACTTGGGCCTCTGCTGTGAAAATTCTTGAAAATTCTGTGTTGCTTATTACATTTATTTGGCTTTTCTTTCCCCTAAGAATTAGGATGATGAAAAAAAAAAAAGCATTGAGGTTTCTAGCACTTGTCTTAGACATTGAGGCTTTTATCACAGAATTGTATAATTGATAGCTTCCTTAAGAGATCATGCCGCAGATGCTGCAGTCAGTGGAGTCTGGAGTTCATAGCTTGGAAGAGTGAGGAGGGCACGAGGGTACTCTCAGGGTCAAACAGCATGGCAGTTCCCCATTTTAAATTCTCTGTCTCCTTCTTTCCTGCCCAGGCTGCATCTGCAGATTTTATCCATACACACAAGAGAAAAGGACTGACAACACATAGCTTTTATGGAGTCTGACAGACTCTTGCTAGGTCAGAGTGCTCTTGGTTGCCCCAGATGAAGCATTTTTTTCCTTCTTGCAAAGCTATTTATTATTCTGCAAGACCTAGAGCTCCCAGAATAGTGTATGTTTTGCATCCTTGTCTGGGTCTCATTGAGATCCTGATGCTCTTTGGATACAATAGGTGAACTTCTAGTCCTTTTTTAGGACCTTGTGGTGGTAGTAGTAGTGGTAGAGAGAAAAAAAAAATGAAGTTCTCATCTCTGATGCTGAATTCTTACCTGAGTTATGCTGCTGTCTTAGAATTGCTTTGCCCTGTATAGTTTAAGCATCACCAAATATGGTATGTGGTACTAGTGACTTTGCTCTGCATGTGATATGCTTCTTTGCTGGTTTTTAATGAACTCACGGTATTTTTAGATAAAGTTCGAGAAGTTCATTCTTACTTAAACACGATGAAATTAGTGAAACGTTTGTGTGTGGTTTCTTTGCTTATTCGTGCTAGCATGATGGGCAGCTGAAAAACATTTGGTATTGACCTTGAGATCACACTGAGTGCAGTGGTGCTGCTTGAAGTGAAAGTTATCCTTTGGCCACGGCATGGCCGCAGCGCATTTCTGAGTATATTTTCTTGCGTTGTCTTTCTCTTGTTGACTATGGAACTGCAGAGTTTCTTTTGCCACCTGCTTGGAAAGTGGTCTTGGCGTGATCCACGTATTTTAGCCTTTCTGAAGCATCTGTTCTCTTCAGGCTACTGCATTCTGACCATTTAAGTAGAGACTGTTTTCATGTTTATGTTTCAAATGGTTTTCCTATAAGTGAAATACTTTGAGAGGGTCTGGTCATGGTCTGATCATAAGGGAACGCAGTCAAGAGGTCAAACAAGTGTAGGAATGACTTTTGGGGAAAGCCACAGCTGGGTTAAAGAAGCACCACAAGCAGGGACTGATGAGCAGTTGTACCCACCAAAGAGTCTAGATTATTTTAGCCTTTGTCTGGATTACATATTCCATTTCTTCCCTTTGTATCAAGAGGAAGGTGGATTTCAGATTTTTCCTTCCCTTGTGCTAAAGTTTCACAGATGGAAGGTTGAACGTTGCCAAAGGAATTCTGCTCAGCAGATTTGGGATGTTCATGCTTTGGAATAAAAATTGCCAAACTTTGTTGAAACGCACTTCTGAGGAAAACTTAAATATTAATTAATTAAATGTTAATTGGGAAGCTGAAAATTGAATACTGGTATTAAATGTCATTTTTTCAAATTGTGACATTTAGTCTAAGACAAGTCAGTCAGCCAGCTCTGCTGCTCATGTTGACTATCTAACCGACACAAACCCACATGGTAGGTCCTTAGCCGAATGGGGCTATTTAAATTTAAACTGATTAAAGTGAAATAAAATTTAAATACACTTTCTCAGTCACACCAATCACCTTTCCAGTGCTCGGTACTAGGTGGCTAGGGGCTACTGTAGTGGAAAGCACACAGAACGCTTGCATCTTACCACAGAAAGTTCTCTTGGACAGATCTGATAAATAGTATGCCTTTCTCCTTTTTCTTAGGAAAATACATTTTACCTTTATAAAAAGGATCTCTTTCTTTCTTTTTTTTTTTTTTTAAAGATTCATTTATTTATTCATGACAGACAGAGAGAGGAGAGAGAGAGAGAGGCAGAGACACAGGCAGAAAGAGAAGCAAGCCCCATGCAGGGAGCCTGACGTGGGACTGGATCCCGGGTCTTCATGATCACACCCCGGGCTGAAGGCAGCGCTAAACCTCTGAGCCACCAGGGCTGCCCAGGATAGGTTTCTGAACATAATTTTAAACTTTTTTTTTTGTGTGTGTGTGAAGACAGGAAGATTTATTAAAGTTTTATAAAACTATCTTTTAATTTGAGATAGTTGTCACAAAAATGAGTCCTTAAAACTCAGACTCGTTTCTTGGATGGCGAATGGTGAGGCTAGTCAGCGACTACCAAGAACTTGAATGAACATTCTTTACTTAGTTTGTGTTTTCAGAGCTGGAGTACTGCCTGTGACACAGAACACAGTGAAAGGGCTTTTCTGGTCTTTCTGCCTGTTTGTGACTTTCCAGGGGAACACATTTCTTGAAAGAGCTCTGGGGACATTGGGATTTTCATCCCCAACTTGCTACTAGGTAGTGATGATTGTTGCTACCACGTTTCCTTTCATGGAAAGTGCTGTATAAACATCTTATGTTGAGGAAAAATTTGTATACCGCCTTTGCCCTGATATTTCAAGAGCAAACCAAATGATCCATTTCTGCTGTTTTCTTCAGATCTGGAATAAATTATTACACTTCCCTCCCCTCAATTTAAGTGAAGACTGACAAATTCAGAGAGGGTTTTTTTTTAATAAAATGTGTTTTAAAATAGTTTATTTTAATTTTCATTCGCGTATCTTAATAAATTCATTGTTCCCCATCCAAAAACATGCAATTAAAGTCTCTTACACAAAATAATTAAAAAGCTCTTTACAGATAGAGATATGGTCTTTATAACTCCAGAGCCTAGTTTGTTACCTGAAGCTCACAGAGTGCCCCTTAAATATTCTTGAATGGTTCCTTTTTTCTTTCTTGGTCCCAGCTGAGGTGCGTTGGCTGCTTACCTTCCTGAAACATCTGATAGTCAGGGCATTGCAGTCCACGAAACACAAACCCTGAACTGGATCAAGTTTTTTTTACACACATACACATTAGATATATTTCCTACAATCTCATATTTGTTAGTTTAACACACCTTTATTGAGCTTCTGTTATGTGTGGGAACAGGTATCCTGGAGGGACTGAGATGCACAAAACATAGTGGCTGACTTTAAGGAGTTCACAGAAGCCTTGGTGCGGAAGATAGCACACTGACAATGAAAACGTCCTGGTATAATGCTCTAATGGAGATGTACCATGGAATGAAAGAGGTGGGAGCCTCTCACATCAGTGGTAGGTGGTAGCAGAGAGGGAACAGGGAATTTAGGGCCTGAGCAGCTTTAAATGCCTTTTTTTTTTTTTTTCCATTAGGGAAATATTTTCTCTGTGGGTCTAACTGGATAATCTGTAATTATAATGGATTTAAGAGACTTAATATGTCGGTTTAAAATCTGTATCTTTGTGATGGTAATATTAACTAACATTCATTGACATATAAGTGAAGCAGGATCCTCAGTATTTCAGGCACTAAAGGCTTACAACAGTCTTAACCAGGCTGGTGTAATAGTCATACCTTCCTTTCGTTATTGTGATATTTAGATAGGTTTGTGTTTTAGTCGTGTTAGTTGCTTTATATGATGTTCTTAGTTCTCTGTTGATAGTAACTGTTAGTTTTCTTCAAGGAACAAAGCTAAAATTGTATTTAAATCTTCTCTTCTCTCTTCCCCTTTTCCTTCTCCATTACCCAATCTCAGTCAATACTCAATAATATTTATTCACGATAGTGTTTGCATTTGTAATATTATATATGCTTGTACTTCTAGTACTTGATTTGTGAGCTTTAAGACAATCCATTGACTCCCAGCTATTATATCAAAGTAGTCAGTAAGCTTATTATATTTCCGGCTCACTCTCAATTTTTTATTTGCATTTATATGTTGTCAAGGCCTGTAATATTTATGTTCTATTTATCACCTTATCTCCTTCTGTGTTAGTCCTAATTCTTCAGTTAAAAATATATATAATGCTCACCCAGGCACTTTTACAGTTTTTTCCCAGTCATTCTTTGGTTGGCTGAAGGTCATTCTCTAGTAGTTTCTCAATAAGGAATCATGGGAATGATGTGGCAATATTATTCTTACAAACAATATTATTCTTACAAAAAGTTTTAGAACTTCCTATCTTGTTGCTTTACATTTGAAGGATAGCTTAGCAGGTAATAAAATCCTTGGCTCACCTTTTCCTTGAGTAATATAGGCATATACAAATGTCTTCTGACATTAAATGTTGCTGTGGAGATGTCTGAAGCCAGCTTGGGTTTTTTTCCCCCATTATTAATGATTGGGTCTTTTTTGCTTATATGCTCAAAGGATTCTTTCTCTCTAATATTTAGTAATTTTACTAGGATATGCTGACATAAGATAGCCTGGCACATGTATGCCTTTTATTATGTAGCTTTAAATCTATTTTAATTTCAGGGAAGTTTTCTTTAATTATATCGTTAAATATTTATTTTGTTTGCTTGTTTTGGTTTTCTTCTTTGGCAACCCTAATTTTATGTTTCTTGGATCTCCTTTTGTGTATTTTTTTTTTAATCTGTTGGTTTCTCGTTAATCATTTTAAACACTTTTTCATGTGTTAGTTTCTGTCTTTAATGTCTCTTACTGTGTCTTCTGCAGTGTCTCTTCTCTTTGTTCTCATTTCAGTTTCTTCGTGATTTCTGTGATGGTTCTGTGATTCTTCTGTTTCTTTCTTGAGTAATACCAGTTCATGCTGTCACTATTCCTCTTGTTTAGATATTTCTTCCTTGAGTTTTTATATTTATGCTTTGTGGTTGTCTTCATAGTGGTAGTGACTTTACTGATTTTCTTAAATCCATGCAATAGTATTTCGTTATAATTTTTACCTTATCTATTGTGATATTTTTCTAGTGAGCATTCTTTGACAGCTGGTACATTATGCTGCTCATTTATACCATTTTTCTTGTGATATCTCTAAGTGAATACTGTACCAGCTACCTTTTTATTCCTTGTACTTTGATGAATTGGATTTTTCTCAGTCAGCTATTTGTAGGAGGTGTGGGTAGGAGGACCAGGGTAGAATCCAGATGTCTGCCTCAGAGAATGTCTTTTTTTACATAGGACACCTGAGTGTGCTTCTCTGTGTTGCCTGCAACAGCTCCTCTGCTTCTCCAGACCAGACTGAGTCTAAGTGGCTTTTTGCCACCACTTTTGGACTTCCCACTCCTTCCTTTGCAGCTGTGACTGGAGGGACACATGCCAGTGTAAATCCCTTTTCTTAAAGAAGTGCATTTATACTGTTGTTTTTGGAGACCTACCACTACTGGGCAGTCCTCATCACGTGCCACATTCTGTCTCTGCTCTCCACTCCCATCATAGATGCTTTATGATATCAGCCTTATTTGATCTTAGTCCTGATCTCTTGCATTTTGGAGTTTTTGTAAAAATTTTTGTTATTCTTCCAGGTTTGCTAAAAAAAAGGGGGGGAGGAATTTTGTAATGATTTTTTTCCCTCTTTCTCCTTGTTGCTATGTGTGTTTTTCAGGAAGACTCATGCCTATAACTTTACCATGTTCATATCAGAAAGTATAATATAAGATTTTTATTCAACTATTTATTTATAATTCAGATAGCTCTATCACCATCCTATTATACTACTAGTTGATTATTATAAACTGGAGACCAGTTTTACCACCTAATTCATTTTCTTTTTTCTTTCTTTCTTTCTTTTTTTTTTTGGTAATCTCTACACCTAGTATGTGGCTCAAACTCACAACCCTGAGATAAAGAGTTGCAGGCCCTCTGACTGAGCCAGCCAGGTGCTCCCGTAATTAATTTTCTTTTTGTTTTTTAAGATTTTATTTATTTGAGAGAGAGTGAATGAGTGAGCAAGAGAGCATGCACAAGCCAGAGGGAGAGGGAGAAGCAGACTCCTCACTGAGCAGGGAACCTGACACAGAGCTCAATTCCAGGACCATGACCTGAGTCAAAGGTAGGCGCTTAACCGACTGAGCCACCCAGGCACCCTGCTAATTAATTTTCTTTAAGGTCTGTTCAAAAGCAAGAAATAGCCTCCCCAATTTTTTTTTTTCCTCCTAGTGGTTCCCAAACGGTTTTGATTCTTGGATGACTTATCAGTAAAGTTAAGACATCCACTCGGTTTCCACTTGGCTACACTAAGAAAAGAGTCACCAAGATGAGTGAAGGAAGTGAATTACTTTTAGTACTTCAGTAAGGAATGTGAATGAAGTGTAATCTTATTACTGGTCTGGTCTGTGGATCATCTTGAAAGCATTAGGGATAACCAATGCCGCCTAAACTTCGATAAATACATTTATAGTATATTACATATACTAAATATATTAAGCATATGTAATATATAATACATATTAATTATATATAAAGTATATTATATATTAAATATGTATAGTATATTTATAGTTTGTTATAAACTAATTTCAAGAGTTTCTTTTCAGAGTTTGCACACTAGTGGCCATATTTAGCAGCTGATGTGCTTTCTTTGGCCTTTGCACTATTTCAACTTTTTTTTTTTGATTAGTTGCCAACATTTCAAAATTAGGGAGATTTCACAAAACATAAAAAATAAAGCCAAGACTTCCATGAGATATTAGAATTTTGGCTGTGCCAGGCCCTTATTCCTGTCTGGCAGCAGTTTTTCTGGAGCTAAGTGATGGCCACCTCCTTCAGATGGAGCCTGTGGTCTCTAGTTCACCCAAGATATCCCACTGCTTCCCTGTCTTACTCTGGGCCTGCTTTGCTCATTTGTAATACCTGCTTAGGGGATCCCTGGGTGGCGCAGCGGTTTGGCACCTGCCTTTGGCCCAGGGCGCAATCCTGGAGACCCGGGATCTAATCCCATGTTGGGCTCCCGGTGCATGGAGCCTGCTTCTCCCTCTGCCTGTGTCTCTGCCTCTCTCTCTCTCTCTCTCTCTCTCTCTATGTGACTATCATTAAAAAAAAAAAAATTATAATACCTGCTTAGACCCCAGAGGTATAGGTGATGTTTATTTTTAAAAGCTCAAATAATAATTACTAGTCTGTTTCTGTTAGGCATATGATAGTTTTGCATTTATATGCCTTACCAGTGCCTATAAGCTCATGAGTTCTACTACTAAAGACCGAAAGTTTATTAGAGACCTCAGCTATGGATTTCATGTAGCAAAGGCATGTAATGGGAACTGAAAAATTAAGTGCCATTAGTAAGAATGTGGTCACAAGGTTTTTCAGATTTCATGTACTATATTACTAACCTAGTGAAGTGTTTCCTACTGTTGTACACTCATTAATTAGTAGATTAGTTCATTTCTTCTGATTATAATCCTATAAAATCTAGATTGTTTTTTAAAATATTTATTTACTTTAGAGAGACTGAGTGGGGAAAGGGGCAGAGGGAGAGACTTTTCAAGCAGACTCCCTGCTGAGCATGAAGCCTAACACAGGGCTCATTCTCATGACCCATGAGATCATGACCTGAACTGAAACCAAGAGTTGGCCATTCAATTGACTGAGCCACCTAAGTGCCCTATAAAACATGGATTATTAAAATTAATTACTTCTCTTTGCTTTTCATATTTTGAAATATGAAAAACAAAGCAAGCCCAGTTGATTTATCTATAGTATAAAACTAATATTATGAAAAGCATGTATAAATTTTAGTTGTGAGGTTATACTTTTTCTTATCGTTTAATAGGTCTGATGCAGTTTGGTGGTGTTACACCTTTCCCATACTTTTTGTTTTGAAGATTTTATTTATTTATTTGAGAGATTGAGAGCATGAGTAGGGGAGGACAGGCAGACAGAGAGGGTGAAGTAGACTCCCCGATGAGCAGGGAGCCTGACGTGGAGCTTGATCCCAGGACCTTGGGATCATGACCTGAGCTGAAGATAGAGCCTTAACCGACTGAGCCATCCAGGCGCCCCTCAAACGTTTTTTCTACTCATTAAACCTTAAGAAACATTTTGAATCATATACATAAGATACATTTTGCATATGCTATTTAAATTTTTTTTTAATTTTTTTATTTATTTATGATAGTCACAGAGAGAGAGAGAAAGGCAGAGACACAGGCGGAGGAAGAAGCAGGCTCCATGCACCGGGAGCCTGATGTGGGATTCGATCCCGGGTCTCCAGGATCGCGCCCTGGGCCAAAGGCAGGCGCCAAACCGCTGCGCCACCCAGGGATCCCATTTTGCATATGCTATTAATTTGAAGCTTGCATTATTTGGCACTTTAAGAGAAAAAATCTGTAAATTTAAAAACATCGAGATGTTTCTGAATCATCAGAAGACTAAACTATGATCAGTATAGATTTAGTGTTAAGAATCTATAATATATATTTAAATTGAGGTATAATTCACATACCATAAAATTCACTATATTAAAATGTACAATTCAGTGGTTTTTAGTATGGTCACAAGATTGTACAGCCATCACCACTGACTAATTCCAGAATATTTCATCACCCTCAAGAGAAACCCAAGCCCATTAACAGTCACTCCCCATTTTCCTCCTCCCTTCAACCTCTGGCAACCATTAATTTATGTTCCGTGTCTATGGATTTGCCTATTCTGGATGTTTCATATAAATGGAATCGTATAATATGTGGTCTTTCACTTAGCATAATGTTTTCAAGGTTCACCCATATTGTGACATGTGTCAGTACTTCATTCCTTTATAATACTCCATTGCATGGATAGACCACATTTTGTTTATACATTCATCAGTTGATGAACATTTGGGCTGTTTCCACATTTTAGCTATTGTGAATAATGCTATGAACATTCATGTGCAAGTTTTTGTGTGAACATATGTTTTCAATTCTCTAGGACCTAAGAGTCAAATTGCTGGGTCATATGATAATTCTATGTTTAACTTTTTGAGGAACTGCCAAATTGTTTTCCATAGCAGCTGTCCCATTGTACATTCCCACCAGCAATGTAGAAGAGTTCCAGTATCTTTGCATTTTCACTAAGACTTACTATTTTCCAGCCTTTTGTTATTCTTTTAATTTGGCCATCCTAGTGGATATGAAGCGGTAGCTCATTATAGTTTAGATTTGCATTTCTCTAATGACTAATGAATGAGAGATATTGAGCATTTTTTATTTGTTCATTAGCCATTTGTATATATTTGGAGGAATGTCTATTCAAATCCTTTGCCTGTTTTAAAATTAAGTTGTTTTCTTATTGTTGAGTTATGAGTTTCTTTCTACATTCTGTATATTACACCTATATTTTTTCATTGGTTGATTACACTTTTGCTGTCAGATCTTAGAACCTACTGCCCAACTCAATGGCATGAATATTGTTACCTATATTTTCTTTTGAGTTTAGCTTTTATGTTTAGGTCTTTGATCCATTTTGAGTTAATTTTTCTATATGGTGCATGTGGAAATCCAGTTGTCCTAGCATTCTTTGTTGAAAAGACTCTTCTTTCCACATTGAATGATTTTTGGCATCCTTGTCGAGAATCACCTGAGAGGATTGGAATCAATATGAATTAAATTCGTATTTGGGTTAAGTGACCCCCCCCCTTACCTCTTTACTGAGGAGATGCTTCATAGTTATGTGTTTCACTAGTAGTTGTCTTAGAAATATGGTTATAAGAAATAACTATTTCTAATCTACTCTCTCAAGAAAACAGGACATTAGTTGTAGAAGTATCTTGTATGATAGATCAATAAAATGTTTATTGACTACCTACTGCTAGTTAGCAAAGTTAATTAATTTGTAAGATATTGTGCTAGAGAATGTGATCTAGATTAATTCCAACCAAAAGGCTTTTTACATAGTTTTTATTTTTGATAGATGGTTTTGGGAATAGTTGAGTTTGCTCTTAACTATGTGTCCAAAGTGCACTTGTGAAAAGTTTTCTGAAAAATGGAGATTAGTATGCACATTTTCACTTAATGTAATGGTTCTATTTTTTAAAGTTAATTGAGTTCCTTGCAGAGAAGAAAATTAACTGGAAGCCAAATTTATTTTGTAGAACAAAGTATAGATTATATGGATAAAGAACAAGGGAGTCATTTGAATAAGAATTGTGGGCTGTTTTTTAATACAAATTGCTTTTTGTATATGAGAGACCAAGTTGGGCAGTCATTTATTTTAATTTGTTATTGAAGTATAATTAACATACTGTGTTATATTAGTTTCAGGTATATAATATAATGATTCAGCAAATTCTATATATGACTTAGTACCTCCATCATAAATATACTCTAAGGGCAGCCCTGGTGGCCCAGTGGTTTAGTGCTGCCTTTGGCCCCGGGTGTGACCCTGGAGACCTGGGATCGAGTTCCGCGTCAGGCTCCCTACATGGAGCCTGCTTCTCCCTCTGCCTGTGTCTCTGCCTCTCTCTCTTTGTCTCTCTCTCTGTGTCTGTCATGAATAGATAAAAAATCTTTTAAAAACTATATACTTTAATTCCTTTCACCTATTTTACCCATCTCCTCCCACCCAGCAGTTATTTCAAAACTGAAATAATCATTTAAAGCCATTTTAAGCTTCAGCTACTTATATACAGATGCACTTTTAACAAATAATATATATTGCTAAGTAAGTGTAATATTAGAGTTAGCGTGATATATTAGAACAAAGCATTGCCTTTTGAGTTAGTGTGAGTTTATATAACTTTGAGTTAGCTACTCTGTAAAGATGGAGGTTGTGTTTATCTTTTGTGAAGGCTAAGTATAAAGTGAATAGGATGATGTTTCATATTCCATAAAGAACATAATAATATCATTATTAATAATTATTATTAATATATTAACATCTAGGAAAACAAACCTCTGGGGAAAAGTCTGTCTAAATGAGTAAAAGCTAACATGGGATAGTTTGAGAAATACATTTGGGGATACTCAAGCTTAGCTAATAGTATATAGCTCAATACAATTCTGCTTTAATCAATAAATAAATAGCTCAATACAATTCTTTAATCAATAAATAAAAATAATTTATCATTAGCAATTTAAGCTGTAGTCCAACTAAAATATTAACTAACATTTATGCTTATAAATTATGAAATCTTCAAAGCGATTTATGTTTAACTGTTTTCTAACTAATTCAGTCACCCATTCTGATTCCAAATACTTGAGTGCCTTCTCTGCCAGGCACTGGGCTCGTGGTGGGGGAACCATAGCAAATAAAACAGCACAGCTCCTGTTCTTCTGCAGTTGACATTTCGTGAGGGAGGCAACAGGAGTCACATGACAGCCATGTGATCACAACTGTGAAAAGGGCTGCAAAGAACAAGTGTAGGGGCTGTGAGAATAAGTAACAGAGGCCTGAATCTGGGGACAAGTGGCTTCTGGGAGGAAAGAGACTGAGACCTGAAGAGTAAGCAGGGGTTGGCTGGAGGAGGGCTGGCATGTCCAGGGGATGGAAAGCTTTGGTTGTGTTTGAGGAATGAAGAAGGGATTGGGTTAGCTGCTGCATGGAGAATGAGGAGGAGAGGATCAGGAGTGGGGGTTGGAGGGCAGCTGAGGAAGCCACATCAATTGAGGTCTTGTAGAGCCTGTTAAGGATTTTGAAATTTATCCTAAGAGGAGACTGTTGGGGGATTTTAAGGAAAGAAATGATGGAATCAGATTCCCATCTGTAATTCGAGACTCTGCCTGCCTTACAGATACAGATTAGAGGAGAGGGAGGGTGTGCAAGGGATGCCCTCAGGAAGATTGTCTCTTTATCCAGGTGAGATGACAGTTGCCTGGTCTAGGTGATGGCAGTGGAGGTAGAAAGGAGTGAACTAATCAAAGAGTTTTATGGGAGGAAGACAGGACTTTCTGAGTAATAGGACATAGAGGATGCAGCAGAAAGGCAGATGGCTGGGATGACCATGAGGTTTCTGGTGTGAGCTGCTGGGTGGATAAGGAAGCTCAGAGAAGAGGCAATGTTGAGAAGAAAGAGAAAACTTTAGCACAGGGTGAGTGAGAAGCATCTAAGTGGAGCTCTGTGGTAAACATGGATATGCGTCCAGAACTGAGAGGAGAAACCTGAGCTAGAAAGATAAACGGGGACATTAGCCACGGTAGGTATTTAAGGCCAGGGGCTGGAGGAGATCACCTGTGGAGACTGTAAGTGCCCAGGATCAGACTGAGGCAACACGACTCTGGGATGGTAGAGCTTCGGAGAATAGCTGGAGGAGTAGAAGGAACGTCTGCCCTCGGAGTGCGGTGGCAGGTCAACAGTGTTTCAAGGGAGGGGCTAGATGACTGCTTCTGACAGTTTATGTTTTGTAAGATGAAAGCTGATTTATTCTTTTACTGCATTTGGCAAGAGCAGCTTCTTCGAAGTGGTAGAAGTAGAAACTGGATTGGAGTGCATTGGAGGTGAATGATGAATGGGAGGAGGTCAAGTGGAAACATGAACGTGAGACTTCCCAGAAGTTTGGCTCTGAAAGAATAGAGGGTGATAGTTGCAAGAGAGAAATTGGGTCAAGAGAAAGCTTTTCAATTTTTTTTTTTTAATTTTGAGATAGAAGAGTCTAGATTTTGAACCACTTAGAGTAGTGCATGACGAAACCATCCATGGTCATTTACTTCTGCGAGTCAAATATTTAGGAAACTATTCTTAGAGGAGATTGAATGAGGCAACACTCATCAGGGTTCGATACAATTCGTGGAAAGCACTTAAGTGTTGGCTCTGGTGGCAGAGGCAGGCAGCGATGCAGCGCCTCCACAATTCGATTCCGCTCTGAACTCTTACTGAGACTCTCCCTCAGCCCCTGTGCCTTCTCTCGCTGATATTCTTTACGTCCCCTGTTACATAACAAAATTAAATCAACTAAATTTGAAGATCTAATTGGCCTTATTAAACAGTTTGTGAATTGGACAGCACCCCACCTAGCAAGTAGAGAGGTGCTCCCAGGATCTGTACAAAAATTGAAGGATTTTATAGGACGGTGGAAGGAGCAAGAAAGTTATTAGCAAAAGAACAGTTGTTTGTTCCAGGCAAAGCCACTTACTGGGGAAATGCAAGATGTCCTTTTTTTTTTTTTTTTTTTAAGTCAAAGTGTCTTATGCAGATGACCTCATCTTTCTCTGGGGGATGGACGGGGCCCAAGTGGCGACTGATTGGTGTGGATCGACAAATTCCTGGCTGCCCAGGTTAAGATTACATTTCTGGGGGAGGTTGGAACTATAATTAGATTACATATTAAGTACCAGTTTGGGAACTTGGTCTAAGTGACAACCATTTTGGGCCTGTGGTTTCGTTTGTGTGTGCATTTTTTTTTTATATTTTTTTAAATTTTTATTTATTTATGATAGTCATAGAGAGAGAGAGAGAGGCAGAGACACAGGCGGAGGGAGAAGCAGGCTCCGTGCACCGGGAGCCTGATGTGGGATTCGATCCCGGGTCTCCAGGATCGCGCCCTGGGCCGAAGGCAGGCGCCAAACCGCTGCGCCACCCAGGGATCCGCCTGTGTGCATTTTTTTAAAAAAACATTCTCAAATCTGTTCTTCAGTTTCCTTGAAAATTTCTACCTACTCATCTATACCCATTGCATCCTAATAGAGGATTTGGGCCGCCTCCATTTTGACCTCAAATTTTTTAGTTGGGTTCTCCTTTCCAGCTTCTCTTGGCACAGGTCGAAGACCCTGAGGGCAAAGTATCCCCTGATAGGGACCAGAACCACTCCCTCATCAAAAAGGACAACCCTGAGCCATCAAGACCCCATCAATGACTGACCCCAAGAAGATGATCAGTTTAACCTTCACTACCTACCTGCATGTGACCCACCCACCTTTGCCCCATATTTTCCTTATAGAAACCTAGAAGCATTTTCAGCATTTTGGAGACAGTCTTTGAGACACTGGTCAGCTGTCTCCTCAGTGTTGGCCTCACTGAAATAAATGTCTTTCTTGTTCCAGCGCTACGCTACTCATTTCTCTGCCTTTGTGTTTTGTCATTGGTGAGTAGCCGAGTCTGATCTGTTTGGGACCCCCAGAGCCAGGTGCTCCTACACCCCTTGATGCCCTGCACTCCTGCATGCCACTATAGTCCCACGACTCTACCCGCTGCTCTAGCTTCCACTGTTACTTTCTGAGCCTCTTTGGCATCTCCTCTGTAATCATGGTTCCTAACCTTCAGGCTGCTTCAGAGTTCTCTCAGGGTAAGAATCCATACACATATCTAAGTACCATCTGTGGATGAATAAATAATACATCTTGTAAGCAGGTGTTGATATTTTTTGAATATACGTAGCTGTTGTTTTAACTAATAAATCCCTTAAAAGCATTATAAATGTTTTGTTGTTTTGTTGCTTTTAGTTATGGGTGTTTTCACTCAGTGATAAAAGAACTACTGTATAGGTATCTGCTGTATTTTTTGACATTAAAGAAGACTGTTCATGCTTAGAACAGTTAGGCCATCCTGCCTCATGACATAAAGCTTTCAGAATTCCACTTTAAGGGCAGGGGTTGTAGTTCTTCCTTTTACCTTTCTGTAGTGGTTGGCCAAGCCACAGCACCTAGGCCACATCCAGCCCATTGCCTGTCTTTTTGTCAATCTTCTCCAGTTCCGAGTTTTTACAGATGACCATCTGTAACTGATGATAGGAAACACTTTGAATCCCCATTAAATGAAATGTTACTCCTCCCAAGAAAGAATTCCATTATTCTCGGGGATCCCTGGGTGGCGCAGGGGTTTAGCGCCTGCCTTTGGCCCAGGGCACGATCCTGGAGACCTGGGATCGAATCCCACATCGGGCTCCCGGTGCATGGAGCCTGCTTCTCCCTCTGCCTGTGTCTCTGCCTCTCTCTCATCCTGTGTGCCTATCATAAATAAATAAAAAAATTAAAAAAAAAAAAAAAAAAGAATTCCATTATTCTCCTTAGTAGACCTGTGTTACAGAAAGTTGTATTCAGCTTTATATTTTGAATTTTGTTCATTAAAAACTCAAGAGATATGTTGGAAAACAAATTTGTCATGTAAATGCCTATGTAATATACTCAGGCCTATAGAGCCTAAAATTTTTACTGTCTGACCCTTTTACAGAAAAATTTACTGACCCTGCCTTATAGTAGCACTTCCCAAATTTGTCCGGAGCTTTATGTAGTCTGTATGCTTTCCTTTATCCTGGAGATTCTGATTCAGTACATTGGGATGGAACCTGGGAACCTGTATTTTTAATAAGTCATTTGGTTGTTTGGGAATCACTGCCTTTTGGTGCATTTGTAGGGTTAAACTCCCAAGAGCTGATAAAATGGATATTGGTTTAGATGCCAGAGGACAGTTTATTATTTTCTTATTTCAACATTTATGAACTGTGGGACCTTATCCAAGTGGTGACTTGTTCTACAGGTTTTTAAAAATTTTCTAGTTCATTTGTTTATAGATAGTTTTGCTCTATTCCTTACAGTAGTAATTCTTTTACCTTTTGGGGTTTTTAAGAACTGCTTTTAGAATGTGATGAAAGTTTTGAGCCCCTACCCCCAAAAAAGTGCCCCTGTATTAATTTCCTATGACTACCATAGCAAATTACTTCAAAAGCATGTAAAACAACAGAAGTTTATTTGTTCACATTTCCGGAGGCCAGAAGTTCAAATCAAGGTGTCAGCAGGGCCACATTCCATGCAGAGGCACTATGCGGTGTTCCTTGTCTCTTCCAGCTTCTGGTAGCTATGGGCATTCCTGAGCTTGTGGCTGCATCACTCCGGCCTCTGCCTCTGGGTCACATTGCAGCCCCTTTATGTGTATTCTCTGTGTTTCTGTTATAAGGACATGTGTCATTGAATTAGGGCCATCTGGATAATCCAGAGTAAGCTCCTTTCAAGATCCTTAATTTAATCACATCTTTTACCCTAACAGAGTAACAATCACAGGTTCCAGGAATTTGACATGGATATCTTGTGGGGTGGGGTGCTTACCACAGCACCTTTGCGCATGCCCACAGCTTTACAAACAATTTCAAGGGGTTCACAATGCTTTGAAGTCCATATACAGAGTCCGTGGACTCCAGGTTTGAACTTGCTCAGTGAGAAGCATTTTATGCCGACAGTGTATTCTACTTATTAGTCCCTGTTTTCTCCTCTATGTCATGTTCTTGCATTCATCATCCTATTACTACTGATCTTGAAGTGATGTCTTCTTCTTGGGACCTTAGATTCTTCAATTTAGAGTTTGCTTTTTTAAAAAAAGATTTTATTTATTTGTTTACGAGAGACACAGAGAGAGAGAGAGAGAGAGAGCAAGAGAGGCTGAGACACAGGCAGAGGGAGAAGCAGGCTCCATGCAGGGAACCTGACATGGGACTCGATCCCGGGACTCCAGGATCACGCCCCGGGGTGAAGGCAGGCGCTAAACCCACTGAGCCACTCAGAAATCCCTAGAGTTTGCTTTTTGAGTTAGTTTCTCTGCTTCCTTTAGGAATGCTTTATCTGCTGAGGAGATTGAAATGTTAAAAGAAAAGAAAAGCTTTTCCCAAGCCTTTTTACTGAATTCTATAGCAAGGAGACTAAGCCTCTGTGCAAAACCACATGTAACTGGTAATGCCTCCAGTGAGAAGAGAAGCTTCCCTAGAGTACCTGATGTGCCAGGCCTTCTAGCAAGTGCTTTCAGATGGCTTCGTGTTAAATACTGAAACCAGCCCTCAGAGGGAAGTCCTATCAGCCATGTTCCGTACATGAGAAAGTGAAGATTTGTGGACACTTAAGTAACTTGTCCAGTATGTAGGTGCGAGAGCTAGCAAGGGACAGAGCTGGCCTTTGAAGGAAGGTCTTATACCCATACTGTTTTCATTATACCATGAAAATATAGCACCCCCCCCCTTTTAGTTCCCTTTAGTTGAATGCTTAGTCATCTCAGTAGACAGGGGGTATCTATGCTTCGGTTTCAGGGGCCTGCAGACCTGGATTTCAGTAGGATTTAGAGTGCTTACTTATGGCATTACCTTACTCAGTATCTTCTCAGCTCCTTAGCTTTAAATAAGACTGACCCCTGGCTCGTGTGCCTTATGGGGCTGCTGTCACAACTGAGAAAATATGAACGAAAGCTCTTCAAAATCAGCCAATTTTACTAATGTGTTGTACTATTAGTTAATCTCTCATTGGATTATACTTTTAGTACTTCCTTCTTTGGCTATCCTAGGTTTCAAAGTTTGGGATATGGTCAAGCCTCAAACCAGAGGCTGTATTAGCTCCAACTCTGAATTTATTTTTCTTTTCTTTTTTTTTTTTTAATTTTTTTTTTTTTTAATTTATGATAGTCACAGAGAGAGAGAGAGAGAGAGGCAGAGACACAGGCAGAGGGAGAAGCAGGCTCCATGCACTGGGAGCCCCACGTGGGATTCGATCCCGGGTCTCCAGGATCGCGCCCTGGGCCAAAGGCAGGCGCCAAACCGCTGCGCCACCCAGGGATCCCTTATTTTTATTTTCTAAAGAACTCTTAGGCACTTGGCTGGTGTGAGTGCCTGTATCTGCTTTCTTCACTTGCATTTTCAGGGGAATCCCTAGTTTTGTCCAGCTCGGCTCCACTTAGGATATCTACATATGTGATAACTTTTTAAAAAAATTTTTTTACTTATTCATGAGACAGAAAGAGGCAGAGACACAGGCAGAGGGAGAAGCAGGCTCCATGCAGGGAGCCCAACATGGGACTCGATTCCGGGACTCCAAGACCTTGCCTCAGGCCAAAGGCAGGTGCCAAACTGCCAAGCCACCCAGGGATTCCCGATAGCTTTCTGAGCATTTCTCTTTCCTGGGTCAATTTTTAACTCGTTGCCTCTTTTCTAAGGGTTTGGGGGATGGTCTGGGACTGTGCTCTGGGGATTCCTCCCCTTTTCTCTACCCCTCTCCCAATTTCTTCATGCCCCCATTCATCTAGAGATAGTCTTTTATCCAAAGCCAATATCCCATCTCTCTTACTTCATCTCACTAATTACTGTCTCCCTCTATCTTTGCCCTTGTCTTCCAGGACAGATTTTAAAATTTTATTCATGAGAGACTCACAGAAAGAGGCAGAGACAGAGAGAGGGAGAAGCAGGCTCCCTACAGGGAGCCTGATGTGGGACTCGATCCCAGGACCCCAAGATCACAACCTGAGCCAAATGCAGATGTTCAACCACCGAACCAGCCAAGTGTCCCAGACATTCTCATCTAAAAAACAAAACAAAACAAAACAAAAACCCTTCATTTAACAGTTACTCCTCTCCATCCCCACACTCTTTCATTCCTTCACTCCATCCCTCATATTTCCAGTTCCTTTTCCCTGCGGCTTTCTGTGGTTTATAAGATCATATTTTCAAAATTCTGGTGCCTTAGTAAACGGGCCCAAGCCTGCTGCTCAGCCTTATCTTGTTGGTGTTCCTTTCCTTTATTCTTCCAGTTACAGTGCAGAATGTCCTTTGTATTGAGAGCCAGGTCTTTTGTTTGGATTCTATTCCTTCCTGCTTTTTTTGCGAACCTTCCTCCAGTGTTAATGTACTCTTTCTTTAACTTTTATAAAAACCTTCACATTTCCAGTTACACTTACAAAGCTGGGGGATATGGTAATCTGGGTCCACTTTCCCATGTATCAGCAAGAGACTGGAGCTGGACAGTAGCTGCCCTCCTTGGGGGCAAGGGGGTGGCGGGCGGGCACTATTTTCACACAGTCCCACTGCTTCCTCCTGTCAGAGAGGATGCCACTTCCCTCACTTTTGTCATCTGCCTGGTGACAAAAGGAATTTTATATTTCCTGGCCTAAATTCTTTTTTTAAAAAATATTTATCTATTTATTTGACAGCATGAGAGAGAAGGAGAAAGAGAGGGATGGAGCATGAGCACGGGGAGCTGCAGGCAGAGGGGGAGAGAGAAGCAGACTTCCCTCTGAGTAGGGAGCCTGATGCAGGGGCTCAATCCTAGGACTCTAGGATCATGACCCGAGCTGAAGGCAGATCTTAAAAGTATCTCTGTCATCTGACCTTGTTTTTACAGATACAGCTTTATTTTTCATTCTTCCCAGTACCAGCTATCTGTTCCAGAAGGTGTTGACTCAGGCCCTGATCCCCGTGTCTTTGATATCTCTTCCCTTCATGTGTCAGTGCATAATGATTTCTTCTTCTCCTACTACCTGTGGGACATATTTTCATAGATAATGCATTGTTCCCCAGTGTGTCTTTTATTCTCAGTAAGTGAGCAAACTTCTTGAAGGCAGGGATCATGTTACATCAGATTGGAAAGTTTGCTTAGGTTTTATATGGAAGAAAATGTATGTTTTAAAAACTAAAATAGGGCTCATTGAGATGCTGGTGAGTGAGATACTGGCATGACAGTAAGCACATGAAAGGTGAAAATGACAAGGAACAGCAGATTCATGATTCTGGTCTCAAGCTTACTCCGGGGCATGTATCTGTGGGCTGGGAAGGCAAGCGGAATTGCCAAATGATTTAAAATGTTCTCTGTTTCAGTCTTTTTCATTTCTTGTTTTCCCCACCTTTCACTTTCTCTCTCTCGCTTTCTTTTCTTTCTGCTAAGCTCCTATAGTTGAATTTCATGAGTTAATTTCTTTGTGATGGAATCTCAGTCTACTTCTATGACCCCCAGTGATAGAACCCTGTTTCTCTATGAAGAGAATAAAACTAGTTGAATGAATGAACATAGCAATAAGTGCTTTGGGGGATAGTGAGCAGGAGGTGATGTAAATTAATTATACTTACCATCTGTATGTTTTTCTTTGCAACTGATTTCTGTTTCTAAGAAGCAGCCTAAGAGTTCTGTTTCTTGTATTTGATTTAAATTATCTGTGAAGGGAGGGATTTGGGTTCAGATATCTCTATGTTCCTTTCTAATTCTAAACTTCACTAAAATCAAAACCCCTACCATTTTTAATGGTCAGATTCTGAAGCTATTTAAAGCTCTAGTAGCAAAGCAAAGAAGTACCTACATTACACAATTCCTGGCAATTTCCTGGCAATTTGGTATAATCTTTAGAAGTTAGAATTACCCTTCTTCCAGTTATTCATTTCAGGAACCCGAGGCAGATATACTGCAGAATTCCATTGCTTAAGCTGTCCCAATGGAATCAAAGTACCTTTGATTTAAATTCTGATCTCTGAATTTAGTATAGTGTTCTATAGGTAAGTGAAAGAAGCTATTTAAAAGGTTGAGAAAACAAAACTAAGCAAATTAAGGGTTTTGCAGAGAGTAAAATACTTTTATTGGAACATACTAGCAGAAGAAACTTAAGATGTAAGTCTTAGCTACTTCAGCTCTCAGTGCTTTCATAAAATAAATTTGGACCAGACTACTTTGGGGGAGAGGTTGTTGTGAATGTGAGAAAATGAGCATTTAAGAAACAAAGAAAAATGCAGTCCAGTAGTAAAAATCTTTCATTATTACTTTGTTCTGAAGGCAGGTGGTGGGGGGAGAACTCCCTGAATTACAAAAGTAATAAGTTAAATGCTGAAAATTTGGAGAATCAGAACAATATAAAGAAAGGAGAACACAAGAGCAGGAATCATTTGTATTTCTGCCATGCTGCAGTAATCATTATCCTTGGTAATCACATTCTCCCCTTGCGTCTAACCCCCTGGCAACCCCTGATCTGTTCTCTTTCACTATAATTTTGTCTTTCTGAGAATGTCATATTAACGGAAGCTTTTGAGATGGACCTCCTTCTCTGAGCATGCTTGTTGAAAGTCACCCAAGTTGTTGCATGTATCATTAGAATGTTCTTTTTTGTTGCTGAGTGGTATTCCATTGAATGGATGTACCACAGTTATATCCATTCAGCTATTAAAGGACATGTGGGTTGTTTCCAGGTTTGGGCAATTATGAATAAAGCTGGTGTAAATATTCGAGTACAGGTTTCTATGTTACATAAGTTCCCCTTTGTCTTGGGTAGGAATAAACAAACTATGCCCCATGGGTCAAATTTTTCTGTTGCCTGTTTTCATATGGCCCTATGAGCTAAGAATGACTTTTACATTTTTAAATGTTTGTCAAAACCAACAACAAAAGAAGATTTTTAACTTTATGGGAAGCTGCTGAATGGTTTCCAGAATGGCTATACCATTCTGCGTTTCCGTAGCTACAATTCCAGTTTTTTTCCTGGATACAAAGGTACAAATCCTTTGTTGGCTATGTGATTGTGTATATTTTCTCACAGTCTTTTCATCCCTTTAACAGTATCTTTTGCTGAGCAAAAAGTTTAAATTTTGATGAAGTCCAGTTTACTGATTTTTTCTTTTATGGATTATGCTTTTCATGTCATGTCTAAGAACACTTTGCCTAGCACCAGGTCATGGATGTTCTCCTAAGTTTTCTTCTGGAAATTTTGTAGTTCTAAGTTTTACATTCAGTTCTCTGATCCATTTTGAATTTGTTGTTGTATAAGGTATTGGTTGAGGTTTCATATTTCTGTAATTTTGTTTGTTGAAAAGACTATTTTTTTCCTCCATGGGGTTGATTTTGCACCTTTGTCAAAAATCACTTAGCCATATTCATGTGGTCTATTCCTAGCCTCTCTTTTCTGTTCTGTTGATCTGTGTGTCTCTCTTTTATCAGTACCAGACCATCTCAATTACTGTAGCTTTATAGTGAGTTTTGAAATTGAGTAGTGTGAGTCCTCCAATTATATTCTTTTTTTCAAAGCTATTTTGGGTGTTCGAGTTTGTTGGCCTTTCTTTATAAATTTTGGATTCCTGTTGTCTGTATCTGAAAAAATTCTTACTGGGATTTTGATTGAGATTACATTATATTTGTAGATTCATTTGTGGGAGAATTGGCTCTTTATTGTGTTGAATTGTTCAATCCACAGACATTTCATTTTATTTTGGCCTTCCTTGGCCTTCTATGTGTTTTACATTTATAGCTAAGTATATTTTTTGAACTATCATGAATAGGATTTAAATTTTTTTATTTCTTCTTACTCATTTATGTTACAAAAAGATTGATATTTTGTGTGTTGACTTCAAATACTGCAACTTTATTAAACTCAATAATAAGAGTATTTTTGTTTCAAGTTTTTATTAAAATTCTAGTTATTTAACATTAGTATAATATTGGTTTCAGGAGTAGAATTTAGTGATTCATCACTTACATAGAATACCCAGTGCTCATCATTAGCAAGTGCCCTCCTTAATACCCATCACTCATTTAGCCCATCCCCCACCCACGTCCCTCCATCGACTCTCAGTCTGTTCTCAATAGTTAAGCATCTCTGTGGCTTGCTTTCCTCTTTCTTTTTTTTTTTCTTTCCCATATGTTCATCTGTTTTGTTTCATAAATTCCATATATGAGTGAAATCATATATTTATCTTTCTCTGACTGACTTATTTCACTTATTTCCACAGTGCATATAGCAAGATTTCACTCTATTTGATGGCTGGATAATATTCCTGTGTGTGTGTGTGTGTGTGTGTGTGTGTGTACACACCACATCTTTTCTTCTTTATCCATTCATCAGTCAATGGACAGTTAGTCTCTTTCCATTTGGCTGTTGTTAGTAATGCTGCTACAAACATTGGAGTGCATGTGCCCCTTCAATAATGAGAGCTTTTTGTAGATTAGTTGAGATATTCTACCTAGACAGTCATGCCATTGGAATATGAACAGTTTTATCTCCCTTTCCAATGTACATGACTTTTTCCCCCTTGTATTATTGAACTGACTATACTGTGAAATAAGAGAGAAGAGATTTGATGTCCTTGCTCTGTTCTGAATCTTATGGGGGAATTATTAATGTATAACTACTACTAAATATTATCTGAGCTATGGGTTTTGTGTAGAAACACTTCATTACACTGAGGAAATTCCTTTCCTTTTTTTTTTTTTTAAGATTTTATTTATTTGTTTATGAGAGACACAGAGAGGGGTAGAGACATAGGCAGAGGGAGAAACAGACTCCCTGTGGGGAGCTTGATGGAGAACTCAATACCAGGACTCCAAGATCATGCCCTGAGCTGAAGATAGACACTCAACCACTGAGCCATCAGGCATCCGGAGAAAATTCCTTTCTATTCTTAGTTTACTAAGATTTTTTATTATGAAAGTATATTGAAATTTGTTATATGCTGTTTGTCCATCAATTCATATGTCTTAGTCCATTTAGGCTGCTGTAGCAAAATATCACAGGTTGGGTTGTAAATAACAGAAATGTATTGCTTATAGTTCTGGAGAGTGAGAAGGCCAAGATCAAGGTGCCAGCATGTTCACCTTATGGTGAGGGCTATCTCCATGGTTCTTGGCCTTCTCACTATGCCCTCACATGGTGAAATGAGCTGGAGAACTCTGGGGATCTCTTTTATAATGACACTAATCCCATTTATGAGGGCCACACCCTTTTGACAATTACCTCCCAAAGATCCCACTGACTATTTACATCACCTTGGGGGTTAGGATTTCAATATATGGATTTTAGGGAGACACAACTGTTTAAACCATATCAATATGATCAGAAGGTTTTTCTTATTTAGATTGTTAATATGGTGGATTACATTGATTTCTGATATTGAACCAACCTTGCATTCCTGTGATACATCTTACTTGGTTGTGATGTATACTGTTGGATTCTACTTGGTAATATTTGTCGAAGAATTTAATGGATATTAATGGTAATTTTAATGTAGTTTTCTTTTGTATGTTTCTGATTTTGGTATCAGAGTAATGCTGGTCTCATATAATAAACTTGAAGGTGTTATCTTCTGTTTCCTGGAAGAGATGGTTTAGAATTGTTGTTCTTTTTCTAAATGTTTAGTAGAATATGCCAATTGGTACCACTTGGGCCAGAAGAATTATTATTTGGAAATTTGGGGCTATAATCAAATTTTTTTAATAGAGATACTATGCAGGTTATTTAATCTTTGATGAGTTTGTTAGTTTGTGGTTTTCAAGGAATTGGTCCATTTCACTCAAATTGTCATATTTATGTTTGTAAAGTTGCTCATAATATACCTTTAATTTTTAAATAATCTTTGTGGCATGTAGTGATGTCCTCTCTTTCATTCCTGACATTGATAATTTGGGGTGGGGTGTTGGTTAGCTTTGCTAGAGGTTTATAAATTGTATGGACTTTCTGAAAGAGTTCTTTTGTTTTCATTTATTTTCTTTACTTTTCTGTTTTTTATTGATTTCATTGACTTCTGCTCTTTTGATTCTTTGGTCCTCTGTAATCCATTTAGAACTTATTTACATCCAAAAAAGATTTTAGATTTCTATGAGTTTATTCACTGACTGACTCAAAGAATATGTTAAAAAGTCATGTCTTCTAAATTTGTTATGTGTTTTTCAGTCAAGTTTATTGTTGTATAATTTGCATACAGTAAAATTTACCCTTTGTAGTTTATAGCCTCTGAGTTTTTGACACATATGCAGTTATATAAACACCACCACAATGAAGATATACAGCAGTTCTGTTACTTCCTAAAATTCATTTTTGTGTGTTTAACTTACTTGTTTTGATAACATTTGTAAATAGAAACATTTTTACTCTTTGTTTTAAGAATGTCACCATAGTTTTTAGATCAGAAATCCCATAGTTCTTTGCTTTGTGTATTTATTTGTCTAGCACTTTCTATAATAAATAGCTAGTAATCAGCATTAGGGAATTACCTAAGCTACAGGACTTACATGTAATAAATGATTATATAGCCATTAAAAATAATGTGGAAGCATATTTCATGACAGCAATTTTATATGATATATTAAATTTCAAATGGTATAAGGCAGTATGTTAAGTATCATTCCTTTTTGGCTTGAAAAGTTATCTTTATATAAGCTTTGCACAGTGGCAGTTATCATAGCCAATGAGATTTATCCGAGGCATGATTATTGCTAATTGAAAATTTATCTTTATATACATAGAAAAATCACTGGAAGATATGCTACACAGTTTTAATAGCATCTTCTTACCTCTGGATAGTGGAATTTTGGGTGATTGTTTCCTGTGTGTTGTTTGGTATTGTTTAAATTGTTTAATTATTACTTATATTATTTTATATATTATATAACATATATATTATATTATTTAAATGTTTGGAAACTATACATTTTTAGAAAAAGTTAATCTTTATACTGTTTTTAAGTAATACCTTAAAAAGTATTTTTTCTAGTTTGTATTTGAATTTTATTATAATTTGTATTATATCAATATTCAGCAGTGTTCTTTAATTATGAATATATAATCTATACATAGCTGAGCCATATAATAAAGTTGTATTTACTTTCACTTTCCTACAGTGTTTTCCCTAGAGTTAGTAATTTTTATTTTTGTTTTTTGTTTTGTTTTTCTTTTGCTTACTTCTCTCTGAAATGATCACTAATTCAACCCCAAGCTTCTTGTTAGTTTTAGAGTTCTCAAGTCATTCATATGCTATTCTGTCAATTTCATCTTTTTGAACAATCTCTCTAGGAAACCCAACTTAACCCCAGTTTGGACTGGTTATCTAGCAACTCTAACATGCAGCTAACTAACACCCTGGGACCTGACATCCTTTTCCTATCATCCTGGGAATTCCTTTTGCCTGTCCTTGGATTTGCATTCCCAGCTTCTTAATATCATAGTTTTCTCTTTCTTGGTTTATCCCCTTATTTGGCAAGCACATATCCAGCTTCCTGAGAATAAGAGGTTTGTTTTTTTAAGATGTTGCACACCTGATGGATAGTTTGGGTGGAGAATTCCAGGTTGGAAATAGTTCTTCAGGTTTCTGAAACTGTCACTTGCTTTTAACTTTTTATAGCTGTTGTCCAAAGTCTGTTGTCCTTACCTTTGTTTCCTGTTTTTTTCTTTCTGAACATTTGTAGATCTTCTCTTTGCCTGCATTGTTCTGAAACTTTGTATGTATGCCTTGATGTGGGTCTTTTCATCCACTGTACTGGTTACTGGATGTTCCCTGTTAATCTGGAAATTCACATCCTCAGATGTTCTTTAATTAAAAATTTCTTTGGTTTCTTTTCCTCTGTTCTTTTTTCTGGAACTTCTGTTATTTGAATATTAGACTTTGTGGAATGGCCTTCTCATGTTCAAATCTTTTCTCTCCTGTTTTTCAACTCTTAATCTACTTTCCAGATTTCCCTAACTTCACCTCCCAGTCTTTCTATTAAGATTTTAATTTTGCTAACATGGTGATTTCCAACAGCTCCTTTTTCTTCTCTAAATGTTCCTTTTTTTTTTTTTTGAAAGCATCTTCTTCTTATCTCATGGTTATATTGCCATCATCATCATCTCCTCTTATTTCAGTGTATTAATGCTGGTCTCTTTTGAAGTTTTCTTTTTCATGTATTGTTTCTGTTTCCTCCAGGTCTTTTATTTTTCTGTTTTCTGTCTTTCACATTAAAGGCTTTTGGGGGGTATCTGGTAATAACACGTAACAATGCACTTTTTAAAAAATTTAACAATTTATTTAAACTAAAAAACAAACAAACAAACAAAAAACCCAAAACAGTTCATCCATTGCCCATCCCCACTCCCACAACCCTCTGGCAACCACTAGCTTGTTTTCTGTGTCTTTACGCTTGGCATTTGTTTGTTGGCTTGCTTTTAAGATTCCACATATAACGGGGCACCTGGGTGGCTCAGTCAGTTGAGCATCTGCTTTTGGCTCAGGTCATGATCCCAGAGTCCTAAGATTGAGCCCCCCACATCAGGCTCCCTGCTCCTCGGAGAGCCTGCTACTCCCTTTCCCTCTGCCTGCTTATGCTCTCTTTCTGTCAAATGAATAAATAAAATCTTTTTTTAAAAAAAGATTCCACATATTTAAAAAGGTCATACAGTGTCTTTCTCTGACTTATTTTACTTAGCATAAAACCCTCAAGGTCTATCCATATTATTGCAAATGGCAAGACTTCACTCCTTTTATGGCTGAATAATATTCCTCCATGGTGTGTGTGTATGTGTTTGTGTGTGTGTGTGTGTGTGTGTGTGTGTGTGTGTGTGTGTTTATCCATTCATTCATTGATGAACATAAGTTATTTCCCTATCTTGGCTAATGTAAATAATGCTGCAGTGAACATGAGGTGCACATTATCTTTTCCAGTTTGTGTTTTTCTTTTCTTCAGATAAATACCTAGAAGTGGAATCAGGAGCTTTTCCTAATGTCTGGACCCTACATCTGAGAATTTGAATAGGATGAGTAAGGGTGGACAAAGGGGATGGCACTGAGTATCTCTGTCAGAGTAGCAGCCACTGCGGTTTCTTTTAATCTCCCCCTTGCTTGGCTCTTCCTCACCAGCCAGCCTCCTCTCCGCTAATCATTGCCTGCTTTCTCACAGCCACTCTTAATTAATAGCCTCAGTCTCTTCTTCTCTCTTGCCCCATTTGCTCTGCTCTCCCCTAACTTTAGATGAACCCAGTCTGCCTCCAGTGTGGGCTATTAACAGCCACAGTTCTTGAGGTATGTAAAATTCTTTCATGGATTTTTTTTTCTCTTTTGGTGGTAGTGGGTCGTTCTTTATTCTTCACTAAATAGTGAATACCTGACCTGGCAAGACACAGTAGAAATATGACTCTTGTACTTAATAGTGATTCCAAAAGTGACTTCTACCATCACGTAATCCAGTTACCCAGGATTTCTGTCAATTATATAGCATTGATTTTCATTTTATATTTGAGTAGCCTTAATACTATCAATATTTTGTAAATAAGAAATATGAAGCACTGAATAGTAAAACAGTTTGTGGCATGAACTTTCAGGCATATTTTTTTTTTGAACTTAGGTGAGCTATTATGGTCATGTTAAGCAACCTTTCTTTCCCATATTAATTCTGTTTTGTGAGTCAGTATAATGGCCTTAAGCATCACTGTTTTTAAGGAATTTGTGGTGCATTAATACTGTTTTTAATTTCTTTTTGAGATGTGAACTATCTCGATCAATACTAGTCTGTAACTTTTGAGGGAGGTTTATTGATGATATATTAGAAAAAGGAGGAAAAAAGTATGTGTGTTGGGGGGGTAGGTGATAATCTTTGTCTTTGGTTTTTAACAAAAAGTTTTAAAATTCAGTTATGAGTAGAGAAGAAATCTGGAAGAAAACTTCCAGATTTTATTCAGTTGGCCTTCATTCCCTTTGGAAATAGTGGACCTGACCTAGTTCTTTTTTGAGAATTTGTTTCATAGAACAGTATGTTAAAATATTTTTGTTCTTCCAATCCAGTACAGTGTAAGAACTGGCAGGTATCCATAGATTCTGTTCTTTAACATGCAAATAATCCTATTCCTTAGTTAAAATATTGACTCCATTATTATACTTCTAGGTCCTGGGATAGCAAGGTATGAGCTGAGGAAGATAGCTACTTCATACATAAAATAAATGCTTTTTCTCTACAAGCATTTTTCTTTAAAGATTTTATTTATTTATTCATGAGAATACACAGAGAGGAGAGAGAGAGGCAGAGACACAGGCAGAGGGAGAAGCAGGCTCCATGCAGGGAGCCTGACATGGGACTCGATCCTGGGTCTCCAGGATCAGGCCCTGGGCTGTAGGCGGCGCTAAACCGCTGAGCCACCAGGGCTACCCTCTACAAGCATTTTTATCTTGATTTGTTTGCCGAATGACTTTCTAACGGTGGTCTTTGAAGTATGTAGTGGTATGGTAAAAGTATGATAAAAGAATACCATAAATATTGGAAACTGAATTTATTGGAAAAAAATTTAGATTTTACAAAATTCAACATGACTTTATTGCTACATCAGGATAATTTTTTAATAAGAATTTGATTGAGCTGCCTTCACTTGTTTGATTTAGTATACCATGTGAGTCTTAGTAAATTGACATTTAGTTTGAAAATAAATTTTGGCTAAGTTATGGCTGAGAGATAAAGTATGTTAGATTTAATCTTGAAAGGATTATAGAAATGAACATTGAGAACCATTTATGATATGTAACATTAGATGTCTATTAAAATGTTCTAGATGTTAAAGAACAGTGCCATTCTTTTACCATATTTTATCAGAAAAAAACTATAATTTGAGAGTATGGAATAGAATGGGAAAGAGAGAAAAAGGATGGGAAAAGTTGAGGTGGGTGAGGTATATTAGCTTCAGGGGCTACTATAATATAACAGAGGACCACAAACTGGTGGCTTCAAATAATAGAAATTTATTCTCACTGCTCTGAAGGTTTGAAGTCCAAAATCAAGATGTCAGCATAGACATGCTCTCTTTGAAAGCTCTAGGGGAGTATCCTTCCTTGCCTCTTGCTGTTTCTGGTAATTGTCCTCAGTCCTTGACTTGTAGATCTGTCACCCAAGTCTACCTCTGTTGTCACGTAGGTTTCTCTCTATGTATCTCTCTTTCCACTTTTCCCTCTTGTAAAGGGACACCAGTCATATTGGACTTAGATTTAGGGCCCACCCTAATCCAGTATGATCTCATCTTAAACTGATTTTTTCTGCAGAGACCCTGTTTTCAAATAAGGCCCCATTTACAGATTTTAGATGGATGAAAATTTGGTGGGGGGGGGGGAACACCCATTAGAACCCATTTCAGAGGATTCTAAATTCAATATATGAGATTTAAGCCAACACGCTAGAATTATACTTTATATAAAGCAAACAGGTAGGATACATTTATGTAAAAAAACTTTTTATTTGCAATTATATTCACTTACATGTTTTCCCATCGCATAGACTTAGGTATCTAGCATTTTCCATTAATGTGGCAGAAATTACATTGAGGGAGTATTTGGTTATGAAACTTATGTTTATATAGATGTGGAGCCAGAAGACTTTCCATGTTACCTCTTAATAGCTCAATATTTATAGAACCAAGATAGACTTTTCTTGAGCATCTTAACTGCTATTAGAATAATACATTTGTTCTTTTTATTTTATATGCACAACACCTAATAGTGCCTGATGCTGATTTATTGAATGAGGAATGAATTAAGGTGTGTGTGTGTGTGTGTGTGTGTGTGTGTGTGTGTGTGTCTGTCTATCTCTGTTGAAGGGTTGTCAGCAGAGGCATGATGGGGGAATTTTTATTTAGCAAATATATTCCTCTCCCTCCTTTATATTTTATTTTTTGAGTGTGTTGTATATGCATGTAAGCAGGATGGGGGGAGGGTCAGAAGGAGAGGGAAGGAGAGCATCTTAAGCAGGCTATATGCCCAGCACAAGCCCAACATGGGGCTCAATCTCATAACCCTGAAATCTTGATCTGAGCCAAAATCGAGAGTCGGATGCTTAACCAACTGAGCTACCCAGACACTCCTCCCACCATCCTTTTTAAAACCCAACTAATGGCTTTCCTGATACACTGTTCTGCATTTTGCTGTTATTACTTACAGTATATCATTTCATAATAGTATATAAATGCTATGATTATATAATATTCCTTTACATATAATTTAATTAGTTTCCCTTTAAAATTTTTAATTGTGATGAAATATACATAGCAAAACTTATCATCTTAACCATTTTTTAAAAGATTTTTTAGGGCAGCCCCGGTGGCGCAGCAGTTTAGTACCGCCTGAAGCCTGGGGTGTGATCCTGGAGACCGGGGATTGAGTCCCGCATTGGGCTCCCTGTGTGGAGCCTGCTTCTCCCTATGCCTGTGTCTTTGCCTCTCTCTCTCTCTCTCTGTGTATCTATAAATAAATAAATAAATAAATAAATAAATAAATAAATAAATAAATAAATAATTTTTAAAAGAGATTTTAAAAATATTTATTTTAGAGAGAGCTCACAAGCAGGGGGAGGAGCAAAGGAAGTGGGGGAGAGAGAATCTTGAGCCAACTCCACACAAGTGTGGAGCCCCATGATGTGGGCAGGCCTTGATCCCACAACCCATGAGATCATGACCTCAGCTGAAACCAAAATTGCTCAACTGAGCCATCCAGGCACCCCCATCTTAACTATTTTTAAGTGTACAGTTAAGCATTGTTAAGTATATTCACATTATTGTGTAATCAATCTATAGAACTTTTTCATCTTGCAAGACTGAAGCTCTCTACGAATTGAACAACACCTTCACATTTCTCCTTCCTGGCAACCATTATTTTTTTCAGTTTCTATGAATTTGAGCTAGTCTCCCTTGCTAGTCTCTCTTTCCTCTTTATTTTTTTCTAAGATTTATTTATTTGAGAGAAAGAGAGAGAGCGCATGAGAGGGAGGAGGGCCATAGTGAAAGGGAGAATCTCAAGCAGACTCCGAGCTGAGCATGGAGCCCTATGTGGGGCTCGATCTCAAGACCATGAGATCACAACCCAAGCCAAAACCAAGAGTCAGCTGCTTAACCAACTGCATCACCAAGGCACCCCTTCCTCTTTGTTCTTACAGAGCTGTAGTAACTAGTTTTTCATATGTCATTCTGCACATAAATAAATATATCTGTAAGTTGAATTCCTAGAAGTATAATTTCTGAGTAAAAAGCTTTCTGCATTTCTCAGTTTTGATATATATTGCCAAATTGACTTCCCAAACTGTTGTACCAATTCATACTCCCCACAGCAATGTTTGATACAGCAGCTGTTTAAATATGTTTCGGTAGTTAGCTTGTCAGCTGAGCTGGATGAGAACTTGGGGAAGGAAAGGCCACTGGAAGGAAAGTTAGTACTGCTGCATTTTTCAAGGAGCTGGGCTGTCTCCCAGTATTCTGCCTCTATTTCTTAAGGATTATTTGACATCCTTTAAAAAAAAAAGATTTATTTATTTATTCATGAGAGAGAGAGAGAGAGAGACATAGGCAGAGGGAGAACCAGGCTCTTCGCAGGATCCCGATGTGGGACTTGGTCCCGGATCCTTGGATAACGACCTGAGCTGAAGGCAGCTGCCCAACCACTGAGCCACCCAGGCATCCCTTGACATCCTTTTAATGTAGTTTTATGCTGCATTCAGTTAAAAAAAAATTAAAAATTTTCCTATACAGTATAAGCTATTTAAGTGTTGGTAATAATATCTGATAGAGTGTTTGGAATATCTCACTTTGCAAGGAGGTCACATAACTTAATACTGTATGTTTAGCTCAGCTGAAATTTCCTTAGTACAAAATTTTAAGGTCTTTAAAATCAATAAATAAATGCCTTGCTTAAGTGAGTTTTAAAAGAAAGAAAAAATTAGATCCCTTTTCTCACATGAACTCCTATGAGGAGTTCCACTAATGTTGGGGTGACAGTGAATGGTGTCTGGAGAAGGAGTGGAGCTGGAAGAGGCAAAGCAGGTGTGCTCCACATCTCCCCATGCCTATTTCATCCAGAATTATTACACACAGGTGGCTTGATTTCTTTTCCTTTAGCATGTGTGAGATGAGAGAATTCTAATGCATAATCAGCCTCTCATAATTTATGTCAAACATTTGAGGAACCTTAGAAACTTTGTCTTGTAGAATCTTGATGTTCAGAACTGAGGCTGGATTATATTTTTTTCTGTGAAGTAGATTTACTGTAAAATGAAACATAACCATAAGGGGACACCACTGTTTTCCTTAGAGTGTACATATAGGTTTAGGTCCAATGACTTTTTGTCTAGAGATTTTTAATAAATATAACATATTTACTAGTTTTCTTATTTTAAAATGAAAATACCTGCATATATTTGTAATGTTTCACATTTTATTATAAAGTAGAATTTGAAGGGCTCTGGAAACCTTGTCCTAATCATGATCAATATCAATAGTTTGGATTTCATTCCCCAAGATATTTTTCACTGTATCAAATAACATAAATTTTATTCCTTCTCTAAAAAGGTGGAATCATGCTATCTGTACTGTTTTGTGATTTGCTTTGTTTCCTTAATAACAAGTCAAGTGTTAATGTATAGAGAGATACCCTCTATACTTTCAGTGGATTTATATACTCTTCCCTTATATTATTACTTTCTTTTCACTCCCTTATTGGTGAACATTTAAGTTCCAATAAACATCCCTTATGCATATATCTTTGCCTATTTGTACAGATGTTTGTACAGGATAAATTCTAAGAAATAGAACTTCTAGATCAAAGGATGACCATTTTACATTTTAATGGGTATTTTGGGGGCTTTATAAAATTTTATATCTTGATGTTTAGAGGAAGTAAACTTAGTTGAAACTTTGAGAAGTTTTAGCTAGGTGATGTATCATCATTGATGTACAGCAGTTTTTCTAACATAAGGTTACTGGTAATATAAAATCTTTAAAGTCATGGCTTTTTTATTCTTACAGTGATGGAATGGGGGGACGATATTAAAGCAGTTTCAAAAGATGAAGCAGTAATGTTGGTGAATCATCAGGCAACAGGAGATGTGTGCACTCTGATGATGTGCCTCCAAGACAAAGGACTGGTAAGCCAATCCTGAAGGCAGAGATAGACAGCAGAAGGGAGAGGTTAACAAAGAATCAATTCAAGTGTCTTACTATGGTTTAGAACATTAACTTTAATATCTATACTTTTCCTGAAAATTGAGAAAATTTTAAAAAGAAAAATGTATACAATTCTAGGTAATTCTAACTATAATTACAATTCTCATCTATAATTCTAAATATAATTCTAAATCTAGGACAGGGATGTGGAGACTTTCAAAAAAGTAACTGGAAAGTAATGTGAATGATATCTCCATAAAGCTATTTTTTAAAAGATAGCTGAGGTAAAAACAGTTAAGATACTCAGATTGAGGGCTGTCTTGAGGTGAAGTGGTGAGTCACTGGCTTGAACAATACAGACACAAAAAGCAGTATTGTTTAAGATGAAAGAGGCTTAAGTTGGTCAGTGAATTAGGTGATCTTGGGGATGTGTACCCCAAGAAATAAAGGTAAATATTTTGGATTGAAAGAAAAGATATTAGGCTCATTTTATTAAGTGTTGCTAGGTTATGTATGAACCATCGTTTTTATATGGCTTATATTGATAACTAAAATCCATCTATCAACTGAGCAGGTGTAAAATAAATTCAGTCTTTAGCATTAAAAGAATTGTCACCTTAGAAGTTAAAGAGGTTGGGTTCATAGAAAACTAAATAAATAGAGAGTGTATAAATTAAGGGAGCTAATATTTATCCTAATAGTAAAGAAACAAATGAATAGAGTTTATTAAGTGCTTCATATTCATGGTCAGTGACTGTAATAGAACACCATCCTGTAAAACGCTGTCCTAAAGGATCTAAGAGTTCAGCGCAAGTGGAGGGAAAGTATAATGACCAATACTGAATTGCAAAGTGAAAGTTATTTAGTGGAGGGTGGGCCCCCCATCTACAACAGGTATAGAAAACTTTGTAGAGGGGAGAGGACATAAACTTGGCATAGTTAGAGTGATGAAGCAAGTGCCTTCTTCCTTAGTGAAACAGTATTGGCCAGAGCACCAAGGCAAGACTAGCGTAGTGTGTTTAGGTCCCAGAGATTTTGATGCAGTAGCTCAGGATGGGTAGGAGAGTCAGAAAATGAGGTGAGAGTAAAGGAAAATATGTTTGGTTATTATAGAATCTGTTTTTTATGTTTATCTGGAAAGCAGAGGCATAATCTTGCTGGAATGTGGAATAAATTCAAACCCTTCTTATATTCAGAATCTTGAACTGTTAAGAGAATATCACTGTATAAATAGATTTGCACTTATAATAATATTTATTGTGATGTTAAAATTTTGTAATGACTAGTGTATTTGGCTTTTCATCAAAGAGAATCCCCAATTAACATTTTTATTCTTAATGACATGGTAATTATTCTGAGGCCTTACAAGTGTCCTTAATTGGTTTTTTAATTTCAAAGAATGATTATAATGGTCAGTATAAATACACCTAACTTTATTATTCTCACCCCAGTTTGTCATGGATAATAACTATATTAACTAGAATAGTAGGTAATCTGAAATTCACCAATTATGCAGACAAAGGAAAATTTGTCTCACTTGTTTGCTTTTGTAGTTTGACTTAGGTTCATTTTTCTGTCCAGAGTAATTTTGTTTTTATTTTCAGATTAGTTATACCAAACATTTTTATTATGATCTGATATTAGCAAATAACTTGAAATCTTGAGGAATTTTTTATCTTCCTTCATAAAGGAGTAATTGAGAAATAAAAAGCTGGAAGCATCATAATCTCTCCCTCCTGCCTAGATAAGCATAGGGCAATATTAATTTACACTTACCAATACAAATGTTTACTTGGCTTATGGCATACTCCGTGGGTACATTAAAAAAAAGAAGGCTATGGGGATCCTTGGGTGGCTCAGTGGTTTGGCGCCTGCCTTTGGTCCAGGGCGCGATCCTGGAGTCCTGGGATCGAGTCCTGCATCGGGCTCCTGGCATGGAGCCTGCTTCTCCCTCTATCTGTGTCTCTGCCTCTCTTTCTCTATGTCTATCATGAATGAATAAATAAAATCTTTAAAAAAACAAAAACAAAACAAAAACAAAAAAAGAAGGCTAATGCTGAATTGTGGGCCAATTAAAAAATGTGTTTAAAAGCAATGTTATTGTAACAAAGCTTTTAAAATTTAGTAGGAGACTTCTTGTACTACCTGTTAATGTCACTCATCCGGATTTCTGTTGGCATTTTGGTAGGACAGCACTGTTGTTCTGAACTGTCTTGGGCGTTGCTGTATGTTTTCCATACCTGACTGCTACCCACTAAATGCTGGTAGCACTCCCTAGTCATTGTGACAACCAAAATTATCCCTACAAATTTCTAAACAGGACAACCATTCAGTTTACTATAATTTCAGAAGGATATAAAGGATGAAGTCCTTCATGTAAGCCTCTCTAGATGTTTTCTATATTTAGAACACCCATGCTTCCAGATAAAGAATAATTGATGTGGACTAATTCTGTTCTGAGTGACAGGCCTATGAAACATTGACATTTGAAGAGTTGCTTCAGGCAACTGGTATTTACTGACCTTCATTCGAGGACTATAAAACGAAGAATTAATTGTATTTTCTAAATGTGCTGGTGCCTTTTAAATGGTATCTGTGAATTGAGCCATGCCCTTTTATGGTAAACGATGACAAAACTAAGAATTTTTCTTTCTTTCTCTTTTTTTAAAGGTTTTATTTATTTATTTATTTATTTGAGAGAGAGACTGAGCAAGAGCGAGAGCAAGAGAGAGAGAAGAGAGAGAAAGAGCATGAATGGGGGGAAGGTAGAGTGAGCGGGAGAAGCAGACTCCCCACTGAGAAGGGAGTCCAATGCAGGACCCCAGAATCATGACTTGAGCCGAAGGCAGACTTTTAACCAACTAATCCACCCGGGCACCGCAAGAATTTTTATTTCTATCAAAAGAACTTTATTAGACATGTAATAAACATTTATTGACTTGTAACATTTCCTTTAAAATAAGGACAGAATTATCCATACAAATCTCAGAAGATAGCTTGGCTATTTTATTGAATTGATTTGTTTTAGATGACCGTTCTAATTGAAGAAATAAATCCACTGTAAATGTAAGGTTAAATATAAAAGCTTGTTGCTTTAGCGTTGGTATTTTAAACCCAGAAATCAATAAATTGCCACTAAACTTCATATTGTGTATAAAACTCAAGTATTTTATAGATTGAAACCACTTGTTTTTGGTTTGTTCTTTGGGGCACTTTTCAGCAAATTCTATTTAGTTCAAATCTCAATCTATTTAAACAAAGTCATTACAAAGCAAAACAAGACTGAAAAATGAGATGTTGGCAATCACTTTATTCTGTATTAATTGACTTGGGGAATCAGTTCTTTACTGGCCATGAATCTTTATTTTTTTTTTAAAGTGATTTAACATAGGAAAACTGATGGGATAGGAGTTTTGTAATTGAACTATTTAGTGATGGTGAAAAATTAAGGCAGAAGCTTGAATATTATATTATTTGTCAGGTTTTATAATGTTTCTGTAAAAGCAGTGTGGGAGTGTCAATGCTAATTTTTTTCCTAATATATAAATTCGTATAATTTGGTGCTTTGAGTTGAAGCTTTACATATATTATTCCCTTAGAAACCAAAGTAGAGCTCTATTGCATTCTTGATTGAGGCTGTTGCTTTTAATGAATTTATTTAAAGATTATAACAAGGAATGCCATTTCTTCAGCAGAGAGGAACAGTTAACTAGTTTATTAATTAGACCCCTGTTTACACTTCTATTTAATTTTGAAATTTGTTTGAAATAAAGTCATTTGCTCTTAATATGAGTATTGACTCTTATCAGCAAAGGATATTATTTCTATGTTTAAGAACTGAGATGCTATAAATATTTTTGTGCCGATAAAGAGTATAGCCTTGCATAAACTAACAAATACTCTTTTTAACCGTAGAATGTATAAATCATTATATGATGTGAATTTTGAATGTTCTTTTATTTTGGACATTTTAGTACTTGTATAAAATTTTATAATTTTACATTTATACATTCATAATTTATAACTTAAAATTTTAGCCATTTAGATAAAGTCGTATTTTATAAAGCTTTAGTGCTTATTAATTAAACTTATAACCCTCATTTTGATAACTTCATTTTATTTCAAAATAATTTTACAAGTTAAATAAGAATTATCAGAGACTTTGTTTATGGTAGAACAAATTTGGAATCATTAAGTCCAAACTTAAGAAGTTAATTCAGCTTTATTTGTTAGGTAGTAATATGTGTATATACATGAGACCTGGGATCTTAAGACTTGGAATCAGGACTATTATTTTTCATGGAGACTTTGTTCTTTAATTGTAGAAATGAACACTAGATTTAAGATATTAGGTTAATTAAGAGTATGCTTGGATGATTATATTTAAAACTTAGAGACCTGGCTGCACTGTGGCAGGTTTCTTCTATTTAACATGTAATTATTTCTTTTAGGTTGTTGCACAAATGATGTGGTTGATGGATCATATTTTTAAGTACACAAACTTTGGAATTGTTTCTCTAATTCATGGAGACTTCTTTATAAGACAGGTGAGTAATGGAGCATTCCCTTTTTCACAATGATAGCCTGATCAGAATGATTCTTTATTGCAAACATAGGCATACCCAAACCAATTACATTAGATAGAGTGGGCTCTAGTATGTCAGGGAGCTCTTCTTCTGAATCTTTGTTCTCTGAAACATTTATTTTGATCTGATTTTGAATATGCTCAAGCCATAAAATGGTGACATTCCAAATATTCTAATCTCTACCTTTCTCCTCACATCTAAACAGTGCAATGTTTAGTAAAGATTTATCAAGCCCCTGCCACAGTCTCAGCTCTTCTGCTTCTTAGCTTTGTGAATCAGGCAAGTTATTTAAGTTCTCAAGTTTCCTCATTTTTCAGATGAGAATAGTAGGTATTGCCCTCATAGGGTGGTTGTGGGAGTTAAATGAAGTAATACACTCAGAACAGTGCCTGCTCCCTTTGTCATCATTTTTATCAGGATTGTCACTATCATCATCTGTATTTTCACTATTATTTTTATTGACAAGTCACTATTATATGATAAAGAAAGTATCTAAAACCAGTAGGTAGATAAAAAATATTTTGGAAATTCATAGTAGGAAAAGTGAATTCATCAGTTTTTATGAATTCAGAAAAACTTTAGAGAAGATGATGATATTAGGCACAAATCTAAAGAGTAACAGTGAGTTTGATAGAGGAAGATAAATTGAAAATGAGTCCCAAGCATCAGGTATAAGTTTAGTTAGTGTAGAAGAAAAAATCATACCCTCTTATCATGTCAGCACTACATTATGGTATTTATTTCCCTTGTATATTACTAGTATCACATGCTTTGTTTTCTCAAAAATTGAAATATATAAGAGTTTTTATGTATAGTAATGCCACACTTATCTGGTATTCATATATTTAGCAGCTTTAGCCTTGCACATAATAAGTACTTAATGAATAACTGATGAATCTGATTAAACCTCATCAGAGAACCACAAATTCAGAAATAGGCTGGAAGTGTGTAAACTTCTAAGGGGACTATAGGTGTCACAAATCACAAATGCTTTACTCTAGACACTTTTATATACAGAACATTTGGTTTTTCACATGCTATGCAATGATCTAGTTACTTCTGGAAACACTTTTGGTTCTTCTGAGCAGAAAGATGAATGAAAGCATTTCACTGGAACCTCAGGAGGAAGCAGCAGTGGGGATTGGCCAAAAGCTTGAGACAGAATAAGCAGTGATTAGAACAACTTAACAAGGGAAACTAGCCTAATCTTTAGAGTACCACGAGGGAAAGAAGCAGAAGCAACCATTGAAGCTTAGCAGTCTAGGTGAATACAGAGCCCTTTCCATCATGAGAGTGAGGAAATTATCACGGTTATACTGTAGACCCTGTTGATAATCCCAGGCTTCATTAGATTATACTAAATGGTCAGTGTACTTTGAGGATATAAAAGTGAAAATAATGTACTCCAGGGATCCCTGAGTGGCGCAGCGGTTTGGCGCCTGCCTTTGGCCCAGGGCGCGATCCTGGAGACCCGGGATCGAATCCCACGTCAGGCTCCCGGTGCATGGAGCCTGCTTCTCCCTCTGCCTGTGTCTCTGCCTCTCTCTCTCTCTCTGTGACTATCATAAATAAATAAAAATTAAAAAAAAAAAAAAGAAAATAATGTACTCCAAAGCATTTTCCTTTATATTACAATGTAAAGTTTTACATACTTAAGGATTATATTTCAAATTTATCAGAGATATTGCAAGTTCATTTCTAAAGAGCAACATTTTCTCCCCTCGCACCCCCACCCCACCAATAGATAGTAATAAAAGTCTGTAGCGTGGAGGGAGGGGAGAAAGAAAAAGTATTATTGGTAAGGAAAGTCTCTTGGATTTTACTAATAGATGTTTCCAAGAATATTAAGAATATTTTACGTGCAGTCTTGGGAACTTAATAAAGTTGAATCATGATCATTCAATTCAGTAAAATAAGAAAATGTCTTACCTGTTTTGCCTTTGGAATAATTTAAAGTCTGTAAGCATACACGTTATTTTGGGGCCTTCTTTAATAGTGTTGGCTGGAAAATTATTAGTGAATTAACCAAACTGAAAGGAAGAACTCTTGTAATATTTGTCTATGGGTTTTGGGCTTTCCTACAAATTTTTCTGGATTCCTCTTTGAAGTCTCATAAGCCATCCTCTTTCTTCTCTTTCCCTCATGCTAAGGTCCAGTCCATTAGAATGCCCTGTTTGCTCTTTTAAACTTTTTCCTGAACGTATCCACTTCTCATTAATACACCGTAGTCAAATCTCATCACACCCCCTTGCCTGTACTACTACAATAGTCTTCAGGCTTATCTCTTGGAGTCTTTCTGTCCCTGGAGCCAGCAGTTTTTTTTTTTTTTTTTTTTTAATGTAAATAAGATCATAACCCTCCCTTGTTCAAAGTCACCCATTGACTTCTCATCCTAAACTATTTACCAAACTCAAGGCCCTTCTCTGTCCTCACCTCTCTCTGCAGTTCCTCTCCTACCACACTATCTTCCTCACTCATCACACATCAGCTACACATCAGCTACGTGGGCCTTGGCACTGCTCTTTGAACATGCAGCACTTGTTCCCACCTCAAGGCCTTTGTCCTTGTTCTTGGCACCTGGCGTCCTCTGCCTCTCCTCTCCACTTGACTGGTTCCCTCACATTACCAGCCCATTTGCTCCAATTTCACCTCCTTGGAGCTGTTTTCCCTGACCTTTTTGACCTTCTCTATCCTCTTACTCTGTTTCTTCCTAACACATCACCAGCTGAATTTATACATTTTAGTTTTCTATCTTTTCCACTCAAGTAAGCTCCATGAGGGTCTTACTTACTTACTTCTCTATCTCCAGTGTGTAGGATGACACCTGCCACGTAGTAGGCACTCAGTAAATAGTCACTAAGCTAATGAATGAGTGAACTCTTCAGGGGCATTTAGAGTACTTTTTTTGCCTCTAGAGTGCTAATGCAATGTAAGTGCTAATCACTTCTTTTTACCACCGTGGTCAAATGGGGAAGTAAGTGGGGGAAAATCGCTCTTCTAATCTATGATTGGGATTTACTTTAGAAGCTGTTATTACTGTTTAATTTGATGGAGTTTTAATTTCAAATGTACCTATACTTACTATGTGTGTGTCTGCCTCCTTAGGGAAAATCTCATCGTGACCAGCAGCTGCTGCTTCTTAAAAAGCACCTAGAAAATAATTACAGGAGCAGAGATCGAAAATGGATTGTTTTGTTTCCAGAAGGGGGCTTCCTCAGGAAGAGACGAGAAACAAGTCAAGCATATGCCAAGAAAAATAACTTGCCATTTCTTACACATGTCACTCTGCCAAGGATTGGGGCAACAAACATTATCTTGAGTTCACTTGTAGCACGACAGGAAAATGGAAGTCCAGCAGGAGGAGATGCTAAAGAATTAGGTATGATGGTTTTTAGCACTTTTTCTTTTGTTGGAGTTCAGGGATTATCTGAAGTCCCAGAAGATAACATTTTTGTTCTCTTTTATATTTATAATTTTTGTCAAATAGAAATAATACTCAGGGAGAAGATGCAAATTTAATTTTTTATTGTTTTTATTTACAGAAGATAGTTCATGCTTACAATAATTTATTCAAATGACATAAAATGCATAAAGTCAAAGATATCGTTCCCTTACCCCAACTCCCATACTCCCGGCTATTCCCACTGCTGCAGTAAACATTCCTTATAAATATCTTATTATATATTTGTGGAAATATAGTCTTTAGTATAGATTCCTAGAAGTGGAATTGCTAGGTTAAAGGTACAGGAATAGAAATCACTAATTTGAAAAACGAATTAGAGATATCAAACAGAAATTGTAATAATGTATATTTTTTCATTTATCAAATTTAGAAAGTTTTTTTGGTTTGTTTTTGATACAGAATATGAACTTAGTGTAGTTTGATGTTGTTTATTAAGATCCTTAAAGTGTTGATAAATGACTCCATTATTCCACTACAAATAATACTTACCAAAAGGAAATAATCTAGCATACTGGCAAAGAAGGTTAGTACAGCTTTCTTTCTTTCTTTCTTTCTTTCTTTCTTTCTTTCTTTCTATTTATCACAGCATTAATTTTAATAGCAAAAAATTGGAAATAGAAGAGAGAACAGACAAGAAATTATCAAATATCCATCCAATGCAGTATAACACAGCCATTACAGATGATTTTTAATTTTTTTTTTTTAATTTTTATTTATGATAGTCACAGAGAGAGAGAGAGAGAGGCAGAGACACAGGCGGAGGGAGAAGCAGGCTCCATGCACAGGGAGCCCGATGTGGGACTCGATCCCGGGTCTCCAGGATCGCGCCCTGGGCCAAAGGCAGGCGCCAAACCGCTGCGCCACCCAGGGATCCCACAGATGATTTTTATACAGAGTTTTTCTGGCTTTGGAAGGAGCCTGTCCTCTATCATGTTAATGAAGTGGGAGGAACATACAACTCTTGTGAAACCATTGTGATCTCAAATATGTCAACAATAAGCAATGAAAAATGAGTGAAAGGAAAGATTCCAAATGTTAGCAGTGATTGCCTCTCTGACTTGTAACATTATGGGTGATCTCCCTTCATTTCTGAATAGTTTACTGATTTTTTTTTTAATAATGAGTATGTATAACTTTTATGGCCAGCAAAAGTTACCCAAAGATACAACTGTTTTGAAGATAGCCTGATGAACTGTGAAGGTTTGCAGAAGAATTTGTGCCAACAGTGTGAAGACTTTTATTTTTTTATTTTATTTAATTTAAATTTTTAAAGATTTTATTTATTTATTCATGAGAGACACAGAGAGAGAGAGAGAGAGAGGCAGAGACACAGGCAGAGGGAGAAGCTGGCTCCATGCAGGGAGCCCGATGCGGGACTGGATCCCAGGTCTCCAGGATCACGCCCCGGGCCGAAGGCAGCACCTTACTGCTGAGCCACCCGGGATGCCCAACACTGTTTTAATAAACAAGTTTATCCAAGACACTATGAAACCTAGTGATAAATGATAAATTAAAAAAACTAAAAGAAATACACTAGGCCTGTTTCCTAGTAATATTTTGCAATTTAAGAAAAATTTAGGGGTGCCTGGGTAGCTCAGTTGGTGAAACATCTGCCTTTGGCTGGAGTCATGGTCCCTAGGGCCTGGGATCTAGCCTTCCAGTGGGCTCCCTGCTCCCTGGGGAGTCTGCTTTTCCCTCTGCCCCTCCCTGTGCTTGTGCTCCTTCTCCCTCTCTCTCTCTCTTTCTCTCAAATAAATAAATCTTTTAAAAAAACAAGAAAATGCTCTTTAGAAAAAATAAAAATGGAAATGATTTGCCCTCAGAAATTTATGTTTTTAATGATGGTTAGGACCAGACATGGAGATAATGCCTATAAGACTGCGCTGAGTTTTCGTTTTTTTTTTTTTTTTTTTAAGCAGTTGCTTGGCAGTCAACTCTCTTAATCTTTCATCGTCTATTAAAAAGACAAATTGAAAGAGTCTTTTAATAGAAAAGGAAAGTTCAGAATAGCTTCAGACAGACAGGGTGGCAATGTCAGCCAAGCCAAAGCTTGAAGGCAAAGGTCTTCCAAATAGGATTAGTTGCACTAATAAAGACTGCTGTTTTTTAAATAGTTTTGCCCAGTCAATAATACCCTGTGGTGTTCTAGATCACAAGGGTAGGGGCTATTGTCATACTGATCCCACAATCATGAAGAAAATGTTTTTTCTCTTGGAGAGAAACAATTTCTTTTTATAATGAAAACCAAATAGCTTATTATTTATCTTACCTTGGTTAAAATTTTATTCTAGCTAAAATAGGAATAGGAAAATTATAAGAAATTCTAGAAAGTTATATACTCCAAAACTAGTTTTACTTTTATTTTACCATTTTCTTCTGTGTTTTGATATTTTGTGTTTTATTTTCTCTAATGTTAATATTTACTTTTTGTGTTTTGCTCCATATAAATAGAGAACATGTCTTCATGTCTGTTTTAATATATGATCCAAAAATAATAATAATAATATATGATCCAAATACTGGGGCATCTAGATGGCTCAGTTGGTTGGGCATCTGACTCTTGATCTCGGCTCAGGTCTTAATCTTATGGTCATGAGTTTGGGCCCCACATTGGGCTCCAAACTGGGTATAGAGCCTACTTAAAAAAAAAGAAAAAGAAAAATATATATGTATGTATTCCATATACATGTCAAAATTGTGTCTAATTAACCTTAAAAGGGTATTTTTTTTGTTTATTGTATGATTTAATAGATATTAAACAGAACTCTGGTAATTTTTTCCAACCATTTTATTATAAAAATGAAAAGCATACATAAAAAGTTGAAAGAATTTTACAGTTAATATCCATTAGCTGGCCAACTAGATTCTGTAATTAACATTTTACTGTATTATTTGCCTTATTATGTCTTTTTCCATCCTTCTATCCATAAAATTAGACCATCTTGTTTATTTTTTAATGCACTCAAAGTAAGTTGCAGGCATCAGTATACTTTACTACTAAACATTTTAGCATGTACATCACTGATAGCTTGTTAAAATGTGTTTCTTTACTTAAACTCTGTTCCTTTAACAATAAGATATTTAAACATAACTATTTTCTTAACCTATTTTTGTGGTATTTTGTCCCCTTCAGAATATTGTTTAAATTTTTTTAAAGCTTAAAGTCACCTTTTAGTGATTTGATATACAAAAATAAAATATCATTGATTCTTAGTACACATTTGACTTATGTTTGAGAGTAAGTTTTATTTTTTTAGAGCTCTCTTAAATACCAAATAAAGGACAGACTATCACCCAAGTCCGGCTATCTGCATTCTCTGGGAGGATTCCCCTCTCACCTCTTGCTCAGCTTTGTACTCCATGCTGGGAATAAAAGCAGTGTACCAAACAACCAAAGCAGACAGAACATTCCCACCCCCTCTCACTACAATGTTACCTGTTGTACCTACCAAAGAGTGGACAGTTTTACTGCTTTATTTGCATAGAACTCTTGCTAAAATGGGAGTTTTTAAAATTTGTGTTAAATAAGAACAGCAGCTGACAATCATGTGTCAATAAAATGCTTAATTTGGGGCCTATTCCAAGTATTTATTAATATCTTCCAAGTATCACAAATCTTGGTGTTTAGATTGTATTTGGTGAATGGATTTGTTTTATTTTGAGGTCTGTTTTTTTACTTTTGTGGTTTGATACTTTAGCTTCTGACTTTTTCATAAGTCAGTTTTTATGAGTGATAAAATATAAAATTAGACCTTGATAGTGCATCCTTATTGAATGCTTGAATGTGCATGTCCAGTAATTAATAGTGCTCTGTTATTTGTTCATTTGTTTGAGATTCAGCCATTTCATATAGGAAATGCTTGGTATCATCTTAAGTGTATCATGTGAAACAGTAACACCAAAGTTCATCATATTTTCATAAAGCAAAAGATACATCAACATGCTTTATACTATATTATTTTAAATAATATAAAAATTGATCCAATTTTAAGTTGTTCTTTGCTTTGTCCTCAGAGAGCAAATCAAAAGGCCTCCAGTGGATAATAGATACAACTATAGCTTATCCCAAAGCTGAACCCATAGATATTCAAACCTGGATCCTTGGGTACAGGAAACCAACAGTCACACATGTACATTACAGGTAAGAATTTTGTGTTAGTACTCAGCATATATCCAACATAAAAGTACTATCTCAAGGCAGTGTTTTAGTATTACATTTTTAATTATTAGTGAAAATAGTTGGCTCAATATCATTCTTAATGCTGACTTTTTAATATGAAAATATCATTTGAAGTATTTATTTTCACTGGGTGATAAAAGTGTCTAAAAATGCATTCTGGTGGCACTATGATTACTTGATTGCCTGAAACTCTGAGCAAAAGTAATTAGAGGCAAACATCAAGCATAAATGTGTACTCATTTGGGCTAAGTAGATTTATATTAATAGAAATGGGGATTTGTTTTTAAATCACTACATCACATAAGACTTTTTTAAATGATTAAATTGGAAATTTAGCTAAAACTTATACTTTACAATTTTTAATGTTTTAATATTTAACATTTTAACATGTCATTTGCATAAACAGCAAAAACATTTATTGAATAATCTGCACCAGCTTCTTGAGATTTTTTTAATATAGATTGCTTTTTTGAAAGCTGTTTGTATTAAAGCATGATGCTGATGAGGCCTGCATAGATTTGACTACTTTATAAGCCATTTATCTTTACTCTATTTTCTGGTCAAAGATCTCACCCATGGCAACCAAGTAACAAAGTGAGTAGTTGGTACCCCAGAAGATCACAATTGCCACAAAAGCCCTCATTCATTACAAGAGGAAAGCTACTCAAATTACATACTCATTAAAAGTAAATAGGTACATGTTTTCATATGCATAAGCCATCATAGTTTTACAAATAGAAGTACAAAGTTGGAATAATTTGAAACTAAAATTTTAAAACTTAAATGTTGCAATTTGAGTTTTTGGTATGTAAGAGATGACCATAAAATTACAGTTGATTTTGCTGTGTGACTTAAATTGCCAAATTGTGAAGTTCATGTGTAAGATCAGAAAGCAATTCTTGGTGACCTTCCTGACTCCATTCCACGTATGTCATCCTGAGCACTGTATATAATGCAGTGTGTTAGACCTTGAATTTCTCCAGGAAGTTTTATTTTCATATATATGAAACTTATCTAGCCTTCAGTAAATTATTAAATTGTAGTCTATAAATGAAACTCAATTCTGGTGTCCAAACCCAAATTACATGACTCTTATGTATATGTTTTGGACACATGTAGATTGTACGTGCATTGGATATATGTAGATCTTCCTAACACATCGTACCCTGAACTCTGAGGCAAGGAAGAAAACATTAATTATATAAGCACCCTATTATAGTTGACCCTGCTTTCTTTTTTTAACCCAATAAAAAGAAAATTTTAGTTTATAGATTAAAAAAATGAATGGAATCATAAGAGATCTAAGGAATTGAAGAAATACCCATTTTTCACAAAATTATTTTAATAAAAGTTTAATGTACTTAAATTCACTTGAAGCAGAGGTTCTTAACTTGGATGGACCTGATAATTTTTTTTTTGCCTTCAAAATCAGATATTACTTTAATTTAAAACAATTTTTTTTTATTTGAGCATAGTGGACATAGTGTTACGTTAGCTTCAGGTGTACAACATAGTGATTCAGTTTCTCCATACATTATGCTCACCACAAGTATAGCTATTATCTAACTTCTGAGAATTTTTTAACTTAGTGTCTGTGCAAAGTGTTTTGTATGTCTGCAGTTTTCTGCAGAGTAGTTTCACAGCTTTCGATCTAGTCTCAAAATAGATTAAGGATTTTAAAAAGATTAAGGATTCCTAATTTAGAGATAAAAACCAAATAGTAGATAAAATGCAGAATGGTTACCTTGATATGGGAAAATACTTCTATTGCTAAAATTGAAACTTCTCAGAGATCTATTTGATTATAAAAACTTTATTATCAGACATAGAAATAATAAGGAAAATTCTAAAATATTAGATTAGCAGAGATTAAATCATGATATAGAATCATATCCTAAAATATTATAGTACACATTTTGCCCAGTTATTTGTTTATACATGCATATTCACACACACAAACATACACATCCTAGGAGTCTTAGAACAGGTAGATAAACTGTTTACAGAAATTTAATAAAAAGAGTTTATTGTCTAACCAATGTTAGGAAAAGGGAAGGACTTTTGTTCAGATCGAAAAAGGAGGGGAGATTAAAGAGGCCAGAGAGAAAGAGATGTTTTGGCATCAGGATCCCTTTGAGGGTTTGCAAGAAGCTCGTGAGAAAGGGATGTGGGCCGTGTCCGTGACAGCTCCCAGGGATGAATCTCTTATCACCTACAGGTTGACTAGGTTGCCTCCCATATTGTTTTAGTCCATCTGGATACCCTGGGAAATAGGGGAAAAAAGGGTTGTATTTTGGTTTGGTTGGGGTTTTGAGGGCCTTCCCTCCACCTCTAGTTTTCTCAATTCCAAAATAAAATTTATTGCTTATCTTGGATTTTTACTGGTAGGAATAACACCATTGAAATTAAAATAAATTTAAACAAACATGGTATTCCTTACCCATTTTTTTTCCTGTTCTCAGAGAGATTGGTTTTTGTTCAAACTCTCCAGTTGTTTGGTTATATTTTTAAAATTTTAAACAAGGGTGATATGTTTTCAATTAGAATAAGAGATTTATTTTTTTTAATTTTTTAAATTTTTATTTATGATAGACACAGAGAGAGAGAGAGAGAGAGGCAGAGACACAGGCAGAGGGAGAAGCTGGCTCCATGCAGGGAGCCCGATGCGGGACTGGATCCCAGGTCTCCAGGATCACGCCCCGGGCCGAAGGCAGCACCTTACTGCTGAGCCACCCGGGATGCCCAACACTGTTTTAATAAACAAGTTTATCCAAGACACTATGAAACCTAGTGATAAATGATAAATTAAAAAAACTAAAAGAAATACACTAGGCCTGTTTCCTAGTAATATTTTGCAATTTAAGAAAAATTTAGGGGTGCCTGGGTAGCTCAGTTGGTGAAACATCTGCCTTTGGCTGGAGTCATGGTCCCTAGGGCCTGGGATCTAGCCTTCCAGTGGGCTCCCTGCTCCCTGGGGAGTCTGCTTTTCCCTCTGCCCCTCCCTGTGCTTGTGCTCCTTCTCCCTCTCTCTCTCTCTTTCTCTCAAATAAATAAATCTTTTAAAAAAACAAGAAAATGCTCTTTAGAAAAAATAAAAATGGAAATGATTTGCCCTCAGAAATTTATGTTTTTAATGATGGTTAGGACCAGACATGGAGATAATGCCTATAAGACTGCGCTGAGTTTTCGTTTTTTTTTTTTTTTTTTTAAGCAGTTGCTTGGCAGTCAACTCTCTTAATCTTTCATCGTCTATTAAAAAGACAAATTGAAAGAGTCTTTTAATAGAAAAGGAAAGTTCAGAATAGCTTCAGACAGACAGGGTGGCAATGTCAGCCAAGCCAAAGCTTGAAGGCAAAGGTCTTCCAAATAGGATTAGTTGCACTAATAAAGACTGCTGTTTTTTAAATAGTTTTGCCCAGTCAATAATACCCTGTGGTGTTCTAGATCACAAGGGTAGGGGCTATTGTCATACTGATCCCACAATCATGAAGAAAATGTTTTTTCTCTTGGAGAGAAACAATTTCTTTTTATAATGAAAACCAAATAGCTTATTATTTATCTTACCTTGGTTAAAATTTTATTCTAGCTAAAATAGGAATAGGAAAATTATAAGAAATTCTAGAAAGTTATATACTCCAAAACTAGTTTTACTTTTATTTTACCATTTTCTTCTGTGTTTTGATATTTTGTGTTTTATTTTCTCTAATGTTAATATTTACTTTTTGTGTTTTGCTCCATATAAATAGAGAACATGTCTTCATGTCTGTTTTAATATATGATCCAAAAATAATAATAATAATATATGATCCAAATACTGGGGCATCTAGATGGCTCAGTTGGTTGGGCATCTGACTCTTGATCTCGGCTCAGGTCTTAATCTTATGGTCATGAGTTTGGGCCCCACATTGGGCTCCAAACTGGGTATAGAGCCTACTTAAAAAAAAGAAAAAGAAAAATATATATGTATGTATTCCATATACATGTCAAAATTGTGTCTAATTAACCTTAAAAGGGTATTTTTTTTGTTTATTGTATGATTTAATAGATATTAAACAGAACTCTGGTAATTTTTTCCAACCATTTTATTATAAAAATGAAAAGCATACATAAAAAGTTGAAAGAATTTTACAGTTAATATCCATTAGCTGGCCAACTAGATTCTGTAATTAACATTTTACTGTATTATTTGCCTTATTATGTCTTTTTCCATCCTTCTATCCATAAAATTAGACCATCTTGTTTATTTTTTAATGCACTCAAAGTAAGTTGCAGGCATCAGTATACTTTACTACTAAACATTTTAGCATGTACATCACTGATAGCTTGTTAAAATGTGTTTCTTTACTTAAACTCTGTTCCTTTAACAATAAGATATTTAAACATAACTATTTTCTTAACCTATTTTTGTGGTATTTTGTCCCCTTCAGAATATTGTTTAAATTTTTTTAAAGCTTAAAGTCACCTTTTAGTGATTTGATATACAAAAATAAAATATCATTGATTCTTAGTACACATTTGACTTATGTTTGAGAGTAAGTTTTATTTTTTTAGAGCTCTCTTAAATACCAAATAAAGGACAGACTATCACCCAAGTCCGGCTATCTGCATTCTCTGGGAGGATTCCCCTCTCACCTCTTGCTCAGCTTTGTACTCCATGCTGGGAATAAAAGCAGTGTACCAAACAACCAAAGCAGACAGAACATTCCCACCCCCTCTCACTACAATGTTACCTGTTGTACCTACCAAAGAGTGGACAGTTTTACTGCTTTATTTGCATAGAACTCTTGCTAAAATGGGAGTTTTTAAAATTTGTGTTAAATAAGAACAGCAGCTACAATCATGTGTCAATAAAATGCTTAATTTGGGGCCTATTCCAAGTATTTATTAATATCTTCCAAGTATCACAAATCTTGGTGTTTAGATTGTATTTGGTGAATGGATTTGTTTTATTTTGAGGTCTGTTTTTTTACTTTTGTGGTTTGATACTTTAGCTTCTGACTTTTTCATAAGTCAGTTTTTATGAGTGATAAAATATAAAATTAGACCTTGATAGTGCATCCTTATTGAATGCTTGAATGTGCATGTCCAGTAATTAATAGTGCTCTGTTATTTGTTCATTTGTTTGAGATTCAGCCATTTCATATAGGAAATGCTTGGTATCATCTTAAGTGTATCATGTGAAACAGTAACACCAAAGTTCATCATATTTTCATAAAGCAAAAGATACATCAACATGCTTTATACTATATTATTTTAAATAATATAAAAATTGATCCAATTTTAAGTTGTTCTTTGCTTTGTCCTCAGAGAGCAAATCAAAAGGCCTCCAGTGGATAATAGATACAACTATAGCTTATCCCAAAGCTGAACCCATAGATATTCAAACCTGGATCCTTGGGTACAGGAAACCAACAGTCACACATGTACATTACAGGTAAGAATTTTGTGTTAGTACTCAGCATATATCCAACATAAAAGTACTATCTCAAGGCAGTGTTTTAGTATTACATTTTTAATTATTAGTGAAAATAGTTGGCTCAATATCATTCTTAATGCTGACTTTTTAATATGAAAATATCATTTGAAGTATTTATTTTCACTGGGTGATAAAAGTGTCTAAAAATGCATTCTGGTGGCACTATGATTACTTGATTGCCTGAAACTCTGAGCAAAAGTAATTAGAGGCAAACATCAAGCATAAATGTGTACTCATTTGGGCTAAGTAGATTTATATTAATAGAAATGGGGATTTGTTTTTAAATCACTACATCACATAAGACTTTTTTAAATGATTAAATTGGAAATTTAGCTAAAACTTATACTTTACAATTTTTAATGTTTTAATATTTAACATTTTAACATGTCATTTGCATAAACAGCAAAAACATTTATTGAATAATCTGCACCAGCTTCTTGAGATTTTTTTTTTTTTTTTGAGATTTTTTTAATATAGATTGCTTTTTTGAAAGCTGTTTGTATTAAAGCATGATGCTGATGAGGCCTGCATAGATTTGACTACTTTATAAGCCATTTATCTTTACTCTATTTTCTGGTCAAAGATCTCACCCATGGCAACCAAGTAACAAAGTGAGTAGTTGGTACCCCAGAAGATCACAATTGCCACAAAAGCCCTCATTCATTACAAGAGGAAAGCTACTCAAATTACATACTCATTAAAAGTAAATAGGTACATGTTTTCATATGCATAAGCCATCATAGTTTTACAAATAGAAGTACAAAGTTGGAATAATTTGAAACTAAAATTTTAAAACTTAAATGTTGCAATTTGAGTTTTTGGTATGTAAGAGATGACCATAAAATTACAGTTGATTTTGCTGTGTGACTTAAATTGCCAAATTGTGAAGTTCATGTGTAAGATCAGAAAGCAATTCTTGGTGACCTTCCTGACTCCATTCCACGTATGTCATCCTGAGCACTGTATATAATGCAGTGTGTTAGACCTTGAATTTCTCCAGGAAGTTTTATTTTCATATATATGAAACTTATCTAGCCTTCAGTAAATTATTAAATTGTAGTCTATAAATGAAACTCAATTCTGGTGTCCAAACCCAAATTACATGACTCTTATGTATATGTTTTGGACACATGTAGATTGTACGTGCATTGGATATATGTAGATCTTCCTAACACATCGTACCCTGAACTGAGGCAAGGAAGAAAACATTAATTATATAAGCACCCTATTATAGTTGACCCTGCTTTCTTTTTTTAACCCAATAAAAAGAAAATTTTAGTTTATAGATTAAAAAAATGAATGGAATCATAAGAGATCTAAGGAATTGAAGAAATACCCATTTTTCACAAAATTATTTTAATAAAAGTTTAATGTACTTAAATTCACTTGAAGCAGAGGTTCTTAACTTGGATGGACCTGATAATTTTTTTTTTGCCTTCAAAATCAGATATTACTTTAATTTAAAACAATTTTTTTTTATTTGAGCATAGTGGACATAGTGTTACGTTAGCTTCAGGTGTACAACATAGTGATTCAGTTTCTCCATACATTATGCTCACCACAAGTATAGCTATTATCTAACTTCTGAGAATTTTTTAACTTAGTGTCTGTGCAAAGTGTTTTGTATGTCTGCAGTTTTCTGCAGAGTAGTTTCACAGCTTTCGATCTAGTCTCAAAATAGATTAAGGATTTTAAAAAGATTAAGGATTCCTAATTTAGAGATAAAAACCAAATAGTAGATAAAATGCAGAATGGTTACCTTGATATGGGAAAATACTTCTATTGCTAAAATTGAAACTTCTCAGAGATCTATTTGATTATAAAAACTTTATTATCAGACATAGAAATAATAAGGAAAATTCTAAAATATTAGATTAGCAGAGATTAAATCATGATATAGAATCATATCCTAAAATATTATAGTACACATTTTGCCCAGTTATTTGTTTATACATGCATATTCACACACACAAACATACACATCCTAGGAGTCTTAGAACAGGTAGATAAACTGTTTACAGAAATTTAATAAAAAGAGTTTATTGTCTAACCAATGTTAGGAAAAGGGAAGGACTTTTGTTCAGATCGAAAAAGGAGGGGAGATTAAAGAGGCCAGAGAGAAAGAGATGTTTTGGCATCAGGATCCCTTTGAGGGTTTGCAAGAAGCTCGTGAGAAAGGGATGTGGGCCGTGTCCGTGACAGCTCCCAGGGATGAATCTCTTATCACCTACAGGTTGACTAGGTTGCCTCCCATATTGTTTTAGTCCATCTGGATACCCTGGGAAATAGGGGAAAAAAGGGTTGTATTTTGGTTTGGTTGGGGTTTTGAGGGCCTTCCCTCCACCTCTAGTTTTCTCAATTCCAAAATAAAATTTATTGCTTATCTTGGATTTTTACTGGTAGGAATAACACCATTGAAATTAAAATAAATTTAAACAAACATGGTATTCCTTACCCATTTTTTTTCCTGTTCTCAGAGAGATTGGTTTTTGTTCAAACTCTCCAGTTGTTTGGTTATATTTTTAAAATTTTAAACAAGGGTGATATGTTTTCAATTAGAATAAGAGATTTATTTTTTTTAATTTTTTAAATTTTTATTTATGATAGTCACAGAGAGATCTGAGAGAGAGGGGCAGAGACACAGGCAGAGGGAGAAGTAGGCTCCATGCACCAGGAGCCCGACATGGGATTCGATCCCGGGTCTCCAGGATCGCGCCCTGGGCCAAAGGCAGGCGCCAAACCGCTGCGCCACCCAGGGATCCCAGAATAAGAGATTTAAAATGCAACATTGAAAATCATATATACACAAATGTGAATAATATAAATAACTGAGGTTAAATCTCTTTCTCTTTCAATGTGGGGATGCTGACAAGAAAAACTAAACAGCTTTGACTGGTTAGAGCAGGGAATAGGTGCTCAGAGAGAAGGGAAAAAGTGCTTTTGCTTAATGTTGCCTTGCTTATCTTCATCCATAGGCAGATTTTTAAAAATAATTAATGAATGTATGTTTTTTTCCTGCAATTAAGAATAATTTATCCAGGACCTTTCTATTTAGCCATATAGTACAAGCCAATTTTGTTTCATACTATGTAGAAAGTATTTTTCTTTTGAGCCCCACTGGCTTTTTTTTTTAAAGCACCCCCTCATTCTTAGAGAATTTAGTTTGAAATGATTACTTGGTGATTATGGTGTAGGTGGGCAAGTTGGTACTGTTGCTTGTTTGTTTGTTTGTTTGTTTTTTAAGTATAATCTAGAGAAGTATACATGTGAAAGTCAAAAATTGATTATGCCTTCTGCTCAGTATTTATCAGATCCCACTTAGAATACCGCATGTATTTTAAATTCTCCATTTTAAAAGACATAAAAAACAGCTAGTAGAAGCTTATGAAAATACCTAATATATATATATAAATCCTAGAACACTAGTACCACTTAAAAGACCATTTGAGATCAAATCAAAGCAAATTTGGAGATGATAATAATTAAATGATGCAATTCTAAGGGAAATTCCAAGTTGAAAATATAAATAGGTTAAGGAAAAATTTAAGTCTCTATGTATAAAGTACTTTGATCATATTTTAGGTAAATTTCATGGAGGGCAGTAACTGTCCTTTCCTGTGTGATGCATCTGTGCCTCTGGGTGGCTGAGTGCTCTTAGAACACTGTAACATTCTTGACCATCAGAATGTACTTAAACAATACAGTTGTCATCATTTAACATTATTTAACATTAATCTGCAGTTGGGCCATTTTTAATTTTTATAATACATTTCTTTTCTTGGAAATCATTGTCAAGGCTGCCAGGTAAATCCTACTACCTGTTCCGTACCTCATCAGAATACTGTGACAGATGTATGGAGATTTCTGAGCAAAAATGGCATTTCTGGGGGCATGTGACTCTTGATCTCAAGGTCATGAGTTCAAGCCCCACACTGGGTGTAGAGATGACTTAAATCAATAAAACTTTTTTTTTAAAGGCACTTTCCCCTATAGAGTGATCCCAGTTATAATGTGTTAGAAAAACTAAAATGCTTTAAAAATTTTGGTCTTTATTTAAATAAGACTGTGGATTACCAGAATGTGCAGCAGAGTATTCTTCTAGATTTTAAGTTTCTGTATTGATGCTTAGTAAAAAGCATAAGAATGCAATAGCTTATTTCAAATGTTCTGAAGTAAGCATTTTTCCCCCCAATAGCCGTTCTCTGCATTGTCCATTCACTTCTTACTTCTTGGGTTTATATGTTGATTTTTGGGATTTCTGAAAGAGACAAGCCCTAAATATATATGTTACTATATTGCTATAGAATACTTTTCTAAAATACCACAAAATGAGAGAGCAAACATTTGTGACATGGTTATATTACTAGATCATACCTTACAAATAGATAATGTTGTTATCTGTCAAAAGTCAAACTTTTAAGGCAAATGTTTATAGCTTATTCTTTGGAAAACTTGCAGTAAGTGGTAATTCGGTACCCAGCCCATTTTGCTAATTAAACTCAATGCATATGTAACTCCTCAGGCAGCCCATCTGAGGACCTTCCTGGCTAGAGGTTGCCCCAGCTTCAGTGAATGCATTATTTGAGCATCAAATGATTCACTGATAAAAAAAAATTTTTTTTGAAAACCACAAAGCAACTTAAAAATAAAGTACTATTAGTAAGATATGTAAAGTGTGTGGATTATTGATTAATCCAGTGTTAGTAAATTAGCATTCCCCACAAATTAATCTTAAGCCATTTTTTCTTTTTTAGAAAGAAAGTTTTAAATTTTTATTTATTTATTTGACACAGAAAACACAAGCAGGGGAAGCAGCAGGCAGAGGGAAAGGGAGAAGCAGGCTTCCCACTGAGCAGGGAGCCTGATGTGGGGCTCAATCCCAGGACCCCGAGATCATGACCTGAGCGGAAGGCAGATGCTTAACTAACTGAGCCACTCAGGTACCCCAAGCCACTTATTATTTTAAGAGAAAAGATGTCCTTTCTTACTCTTTATTTCCCAATATTATGTATTGTTTAACTAGGAGAATATTTTTTATTAGGATGCATACAACCACATTATTGATCTTTTTTCAAAAATAGTGCTTGTTTTAAAAAAGGAACTAATAAGCCTTAATTATAAGAAACATTTGAGGGAACAACTTTTCCTCCCACTTTCCCTTTTATTATTGTCACACTGGAAGACAGCTTCTTCCTATTAAAGAAGTAATGAGCACAGCGTGCTGCTGTTAAGGGCTTAATAGGAAAATTAAACATGATTAGATTTTAACTACAAGAATAGAATGTTTATAAGGATAAAAGCAAAAGTAGGGCAGCCGGGTGGCTCAGCGGGTTAGCACCGCCTTCAGCCCACGGCCTGATCCTAAAGACCCAGGATCGAGTCCCACGTCAGGCTCCCTGCATGGAGCCTGCTTCTCCCTCTGCCTGTGTCGCTCTGTCTCTCATGAATAAATAAAATCTTAAAAAAAAAAAAAAAGCAATTGGTGTCCTTAATATAAATGTCTGTTTCACGCCAAATTAGGACAGTGAGTTTGAAAAATGGTCCTCTTGGGTGGAAGTAGCTTATATGTTTATTTTTTAAATCTTAAAAAAAAAAAAAAGATAAAACCTTGAGTGTAATAGGATAGATAGATTACAAAATACAGAGGTGCTACTTTCATGTCTTATTTGACTGGAATTTTGGTGACTTTGGAGAAGGCATCTAACTAGGGTCTTTGAGCAAGAACTTATTTTCAATTTCAGAGAAAGTTAATTCAGAAAAGGATTCTTTAGTTAAGTTGCCCTTATTTCCCCTCCTAATTCCATCCCTTCCTTTCTTCCATGGAAGCCACTAGTGTCATAACTTGGTGTGTAGCCTTCCTGTCCTAATATTTTTATTATATAGATATGTTTATAATATATAACGTTGTCCTGTATGTCTTTTAAAATGTATGTAATCATAGGTGATTTATCATTTTACAACATATATTTTTCAACTCTGCATTATTTTCTAGATTTTTCATTTTTACATTCATTCATTTGAACTATTCACACTATTTAACTGTTCTGTTCCCATGACCTGATTGTCACATTATCAATTCCTTCTCCTCTTGTTGGATACCTGTTCTCTCATATTTTTGGTATTATAAGAAACAATGTTCCAATGAACATTTTTTATACCTGTTTCACTAAGCATATGCTAGAGTTAAAGTAGGGTATGTATGTGTCCAGCATGGGAGTGCTAGTCAAATAGTTCTCAAAGTAGTCACATCAGATTACAGTCTCATTAGCAATATATGAGATCACTCTTCCAATATGTTTGTCAAAGTCATCACCTTTAATTTTTGCAAATGTGATACATTTGAAATATTATATCATTATTTAGGCCTCGCGTTTCATATTTATGAGATGAGTGTGATAATCCTGCAATCTGATAGTAAAATACACTACCATGAAACGTAAGATTGGGAGGAAGCTACTAGCATCTTTATCTAGGTATTCAATCACTGTTAGAAATCTTACTGGTTTACTCAGTGATGTCTGTCTTCCCCATCTAGAACATAACCTCCATGAGAGCAGATACTTTGTCTTATTCACAATTCCCAGAGCAGTGCTGACATATAGTAGGAATACAGTATTTATGAATGTATGAAGGCTAAAGTTTACGCTGTCTAGACATGCACTAGCCACTAGACAGCCACTAGTCACATGTGGCTATTGAGCATCTAAAATGTGGCTAGTCTGATTTGAGATGTTTTGTAAATGTAAAATACACAGTGGATTTCAACAACTAGTAGGAAAAAGGAATGTAATTTTTCTTGATGACATGTTGAAATGATAATATTTTGGATTTGGCAGGGATTAAAGGATTATATTTCTTTAATGTTGTTAGATGTCCTCCATTATATACTTTGTAAAATATTAAGTTTATTATATACTTTGTAAAATATTAAGTTTATTTTAAAAAATAAAAGAATGCAACTTTAGAAAATATTTCATAGAGGGTAAACTATGGGTAGAGGGTAAATATTTCATAGAGGGTAAACTTTCCAGCCTGCTGACATAAAATTCCTGTACATTTCTTTTTAACATTAGTTCTTATGTATATTTTTAATGTAGCTGTAGCTATAATATGCATAAAAGTTATTTATATTCTACTTTATCCCATATGAACATTTTAATGAAATTATACCCATACTTCCTATACTAGGTATTAAGATTACAAATTTTATAAGTATTTTAAAATATTGTTACAGTCTTTACATTTTTAGTGGCTTTCCAAAATCCTACTTAGTGTATACATTTAATGAACCATTTCCTTATTAGCTATAGACTTGTCATGTTTTGACTTTTAATAACACCATGCTGAATATATTAGTACTTACCTATAGTTCCCTCCACCCCATGTTTTAGATTCCTTTAAAATAGATATTTTTAACCTGTTATTTCTGATATTAGCTTGTAGAGTGTTATTAAAATGATATCTGAATAGGGAGAGTTATTGTCAAGAGATGAAGGAAAAACTTATTTATGAGAAAAATTACCAAAACTTAAAAACAATCTGATATTTTAGTAATTTTATACATAAACCTCATATATTTGTGATTAATACATCATTTTGGTTCTCCTTTCTGTTTTTTTCCCCTTACTTTCTAAAACAACAAAATTAAAAAGTCACAAGTATTTATGAGTTTTAGAGGCTATAATTGCAGAAGTAGTTTTTCCTCCAAAATTTTTATTATGAAAAATACCAAACCTATAAATTCAGCCCATGTACCTATCTTACTTTTATGTGAAATGTTGTTTTCCCTGTGCTATTTCCGAGATCCTACTGGATTATTCTGAAGCAAGTCTCAGCATATCATTTCATTTGTAAATATTTCATTACATATTCTCTGAAATACAATAATTCTTTTGTAAAGAAATTCCATATTACCATATTTTTAAAGCATCAATAACAGTTCATTAAGACCATCAAATATCTAGGGAGTTAGCAAATTTTCTGAATTCTCTCGTAAATTATTTTTTTTAAAAGTTTGGATTCAGTTAGATTGCAATTGGTTAATATATCTCTTATATTTCTTTTTATTTACAGATTCCCCCCTCTTTGTTCTTTTCCTTATAGTATTTTTTTTTTTAGGATACCAGATTATATGCCCTGTAGAATTTGCTATGATTTTGATTTTGCTTATTTTATCCTGTGTATTCCTCTGGCTACTCTATTTTCTATTAATTGGGAGGCAGATACTAAAACTTCATCAGATTGAAGTTTGAATTTGCTTGACTAGAAATACGTCATAAATGGTGATGTTTACTTCCATCAGGAGGCATATCATATCTGGTTGTCTGTCAGAAATAGTTTTTGAATGCTGTTTTTAGTTAAAAATCTCAAAACTGGGCACCTGGGTGGCCCAGTCAGTTAAGCATCTGCCTCTTGATCTCAGCTCAGGCCTTGATTTCAGGGTCCTGAGTTTCAAGTCCCCCATCAGGCTCTATGCTGAGTGAGGAGCCTACTTAAAAAAATAAATAAAATAAATAAATTTCAAACAAATATATCCTATGCTTTGAGGGAAAAATGATACTTCCTCATTCCATCCCTTTAATCCCAAACAATGATGTCAGGACTTTCAGTTCAGAATTGAGGCCTCTTCTGGCACATAACACATAATGAGGATCAGTTTCGCCTGAAAACCCTCCTTGTGATCGTATAAGGAGGTTCATAGTCTTATTTCGTGAGCCATTAGAAAGCGTTTTTCCCCGTAGTCCAAACTGTAAAGGTTTGGAAATGTTCTAAACGTTATTGAAAAATGAACCCTAAATCATCCACTGGGATGACTAATAGTTGTTTTAGTCAAGGTTTCTTCAGAGAAATAGAACCGAGAGGATATATAGAGTAGATATATAAGAGAAGATTCAATTTAGGAATTGGTTTTCATGATTATGGAGGCTGAGAAGTCTCATAATCTGTTGTTTGCAAGCTGAAGAACCAGGGAAGCCAGTGGTAAATTCAGTCTGAGTCCCAACGTTTGCAAATGGGAGGGTAGGAGAGGATGACATCTATCCAGTCCTTATCTGAGTCTAAAAGCCCAAGAAGCAGGTACACTGATGTCCCTAAGTCAGGAGAAGATGGATATCTTAGCTCAAGCAGAGAGAGTGGATTCACCCTTCTCGTACTTTTTGTTCTGTTCAGGCCCTCAGTGGATTGAATGGTGCCCGCCTGCATTGGTGGGGGCAGTCTTCTTAGTCTACTGATTCAAATGTTAGTCTCTTCTAGACATACCTTTATTTTTCCCAGCTATCTGAGCATTCCATAGCCCAGTCAAGTTGACAAATAAAGTTAACCATCCCAGTAGTCTACATAGATAATCCAAGAAACTGAATTGACCATCTATTTATAGCGTTCATCAGTCTTTTTATTTAAATTGAGTTACTCAGTATATTACTTGACATCATTAGTTTCAGATATAGAGTTCAATAATTCATTAGTACATGTAACACCTAGTGCTTGATATAAAATCACTACAGAAAAATCAGTGGTATCCCTTATCCTGGCAATAAATAGGAAATACAATCTTTAAAGAAAAATACTATTCTCAGAAGCAAGAAGACTATAAAGTACCTCACAGTAAGATGTAACAAAAAGTGTGTAAGACTTTTATGAAGAAAAAATATAAAGCTTCATTGAACATAAAAGAACTGAATAGTTGGAGAGACCGTGCTTATAGAGGGGAAGACTCAAAATTACAAAGATGTCAGTTCTCCCGAATTAATCTATAAATTTAACATAATGGCAATTACATAATTGCAATCTAGGAGGGTTTTTCTCAAAACTTGATGAAATTGTTCTAAAATTCAAGAGAGTAAAGATAACTGTGAATATAGCAAAGACAGTTTGAAAATGAAAGAAACATCCTACCAAATGTCAAGGCTTACTGTGTAAAACAGTGTAGTATGAGGGCAGGACCAGACCAATGGAAAGATTAGAAAATCCAGACTTGGGGACTTGTGTATGATTAAGTAAGTATTACATATCAGTGGAACAAAGACTATTCAACAAATGAAGTGGTTTAGGACCATTGGTTCTATATAGCACAGTGATTCTCTGTTAACAGTGAATGCCTCTGGTGGGGAGGGACTTCTCATTATACTATTTGAGTTTGTTTTTTACAACGTGAATGTATTAATTTTTCGATTTAAAAAACTAATGGAGGGATCCCTGGGTGGCGCAGCGGTTTAGCGCCTGCCTTTGGCCCAGGGCGCGATCCTGGAGACCCGGGATCGAATCCCACATCAGGCTCCCGGTGCATGGAGCCTGCTTCTCCCTCTGCCTGTGTCTCTGCCTCTCTCTCTCTCTGTGACTATCATAAATAAATAAAAAATTAAAAAAAAATTAAAAAAAAAATAAAAATAAAAATAAAAAACTAATGGAAAAAAGAAATTGCCTGCAGAACTTAGAATTTTCGTCTAATAATCCATAATTGCAACAAAAGCATTTTCATCAGGTAGTTTTAAGAATGTAATAAATTCACATTTAAAATAACATTCGGGGGCAGCCCCGGTGGCCCAGCAGTTTAGCGCCGCCTTCAGCCCAGGATGTGATCCTGGAGACCCGGGATCAAGTCCCACGTTGGGCCCCCTGCATGGAGCCTGCTTCTCCATCTATGTCTCTGCCTCTCTCTCTCTCTCTCTCTCTGTGTCTGTCATGAATAAATAAAATCTTTAAAAAATAAAATACCATTCGGGGCACCTGGGTGGCTCAGTATATTAAGTGTCTGCCTTTAGCTCAGATCACCATCCCAGGGTCCTGGGAATCGAGCCCCACGTCTGGCTCTCTGCTCAGCCAGAGAGCTTACTTTTCCCTTTCCCTCAGTGATCTCTCTCTCGCTCTTGCTCTGTCTCAAATAAATAAAAATCTTTAAAAAATAAAAATAAATAAAATAAGTATCATTTAATAGACACTACATAGATTTTACCCCTTTGTGTCCAGCATATTGAAATTCTAGTCTAGATTTTCATGTTCTAGTGCTTTATCCATAATTAAAAGTGAACTTTAAAGGGCTTAAATGTCTATAATACTTTTTTGGTGTAAAAGTTGTAATAAAGGAGAATAAAATTAATATAGTGAAAATCAGTTATTTAACTTAATGGGGACCAAATTTCAGGTCACCTTTTCCCAGGAACTGTGAATAACTCTACAGTAGTTCACCCTTGAGTGAACACACATTTAGACACTAATGATGCATGCTTAGAGGTTTACCACCCTCCACCCCAGCCCCAAAATTACCCACCTGGGAGGGAGGTACTAAGCTTGCCTCTGGAGCTAAAAGTGGCTTTCTTTTTTTCCTAGCAGAAGAAAACAATGTCCTATCTTTAGTTTTTCTTATGCTAGAGCTTTTCTCTATCCCTGTTTAGAATTATTGCTCACTTCACCCCTATTTTTGCTGTTTCTGGTAATTCTCTTCTTTCTGTCTCCTTTTCTTATCATCTCTTGTTTTCTGCTGCTTTGCCTCCATATCGTAGCTTTTCCCTGGAAAAGGCTGGACATTTTAGTCAGAGGTCACTATTTGGAGCTTCTAGTTGGAAAATGGAAAGCTACACATTAAGTTTAATCTTCAGGTTTTTAGTTATGCTTGGCTGTTTTTATTAATGCTCACCACCCACAAGTTCTTTCTCTTTTTTTGCACCAGCAGTTTTTTCCTCCCCTTTCCTTTAAGAAAAGAAAACGTTTTAGTTTGTCACCATTCAGGATGCTGGAGGCATTGAATTACTGGTCTTAATTGAAGTTTGACTGAGTTTGTGGGTTGAATTCTGTGTTTCTGTAATGAAGTTGAGATTTGAAAGAGGTGAACCATCATTTCAAGTGAGATAAACTTCATCTTTTACTTAGAAGACAGACTTAATTTCTTTTCTTTTAAGATGTCATTTTTTATTTGTTTTAAAAAGATATACATATATATATATATATATATAGAGAGAGAGAGAGAGAGAGAGAGCGCGCGCGCGCGCGAGAGAGCAGGAAGAGGAGCAAGGGGAGTGCGGAGCCTGACGCAGGCCTCGATCTCAGGACCCTGAGATCATGACCTTAGCCGAAATCGAGAGTCAGCTGCCCAACTGACTGAGCCACACAGGCGCCCCGATGTAACATCATTTCCTTCCAAATATTTATAGAAAGTTAAACATGCAAGAAATTTTGTACTTGTTAACATATGTTAACATAGTCGAGAATGAAGACCACAACCTAATTTGCTAAGTTGTTTTCGGTATCTGAATCTGGATATAATGTGATATGGAGAACTGTGACAAGCTTTGGAAATGAAGCACTCTCTCCCCACCTCCCGGCCCCGTGGGTTTTACCATGTCCTTTGCACTTTCATGTCTCTTCAAGTTTAATCACAATGACTGCCATTGATACTCAAAACCTTTTTGTTTTTTAACTTAATGTTGTTGGAAATATGTCCCCCCAAATAAAAAATTCTTAGCTTTTAATTTTGAAATGAATAACTGTCACTGACTACTATCACTATCTTTTAGTTACTTGCAGTTGTTGAATTGAATCTAAGAAGTGGCAGGGCTAGCTAGGTCTTTTTGTCTAACCTTTCATTTAATACAGGATCTCATACACACACACACACACACACACACACACACACACACACACAATGACAGATTGCTTAAATATAGACTTCTCCAGGAGCCTGTTTTTAGCCTCTTTTGTCTGTGGAGGTGTGAGTTCATAGTAGGAGAGTAAACAGAAACAGCTCCCAAAGAGACATACCTCTAGTTCCCCGGCCTTCTCCCAAGTTCCAGATCCTCATTTTACTTCCTTTCCTCCACTGGGATCGCCTGTTGCTTCTGCAAGCCTAGTATTTCTAAAACTGAACTCATTTTTCTTCACACAAACTTGTCTCTCCTGGCTGTCCAGTTGGGGTTTATGTTAACATCATTCTGCACTCACCCAGAATGAACATTTTGGAGTTCCTTTGACTCTTTCACCTTTTAGTTTAATTCTCTCTCTCAAATTCAGCTACCAGTTCCTATGACGGAAACCTCTGTAATGTTTGTTTCTACCCCTTTGTTGTTGTTGTTGTTGTTTTTTAATCTAAATGCCACAGCCTAGCTCACACCTCATTACCTTTTACCTGGAATATATTTGCTTATTAAATATTCCCTTTATTAATATTGGTTCTATCTTCAGTCATTGTTTATTTTACTACTGTATTCCTCTTCCTAAAGCATGATACCTTCTTTTTTTCTTTTTCCATAGTTTATAGATTAGATAATAGTATTATATCAGTGTTAATTTGAAATTACCTGATTTTGATCCTTCCACTGTGGTTACGTTAGAGACTGTCTTTGTATTTAGAAAATACACATGGAAGGACTTAGGGAACACTCTCTGTAACTTCCTCTCAAAAGTCGAAAAATCATATATACACACATATATATATGCATATAGGGAGAAAAAATGGTAACATAAAGCAAATATGGAGAATATTGATATTTGGGGAATCTGGGTGAAGCATATATGTGAATGTGAATTCTCTATACTATTTTTACAACTTTTCTTTGAATGTGAAATTATCTTAAAAAGTTTTCAAAAGTCATTAGGCATATAGGGAGAATTCTGTGTGTCTTCCCCTCAGTTTTGCTGGGAACCTTAAACTGCACCCCAAAATAGTCTTAACAAAAAATTTCTAAAAGTCGTTAGACTCAGGGAAAGTGTAATAGTGATTCTCTTAAGTAAATATCATAGTGTTGTATTTTGCTTGACCATTTACTTCAGCAAGCATTTATTTGTTAAATATCTTATTGTGTCTCAATATAGAACACTAATAAAGATGTAATAAATAAGTTTGAGGTCTGAACAATGCCCCCTCGTTGTTTATACCCTCGTGTGACATGTGGATTTACTACAATTTTGAGGATCACAAGGAGCAGGAGCTGGGCTCAAGGGATAGGGGCCCCAGGCTGAACTTTCCCAGCTGTGCAAGGAAGCGGTGGCCAAGGTGCTGCCTGCCTTCTCCCTTTCTCCATCAGCGTTCAAGGAACTCAGAATTCTCTACGACCCTGGGTTTGCTGCCTCAGATCCTTGGTTTGTCCCTGGGTTGAAGTAGGTAAAAGCTTATATCTGAGTTGCTGAAATCTATTTTCAGATAACTAAGTGGGCTTCTTTTTTTCCTTCTTAAGCCTTGCTAGTGGATTGGGGGAAGCTATAAATATTACATTTCATTATGTTGAGGATGAAGCCTTGAGCAGCTTACCTCAAGACGGTGGCTCAGAGCAAGACTTCTGGGACTTGAATGCTGGGAGATATTCCGATATGTTAAATTTGACAGTATCTGTTCTTGTCCATAAATCTGTTTTTGGAGGCAAGTAGTTTCTGCATTTCTGAGTTATTCTTATCACACTAACCCTGGTGGTGTCACTTAACTATTCCCATGGTACTGATGGCTGTCTACAGATGGCACCTCCTAAGTTTTACGCCAGCAGATTACTTTCATTTTAGTTCCGTTCAGCAAACTTGAGTTCCCATGAAGGATTAAGCACTGATATACACACTGGGTATGCAATGATGAGGACAGCACAGCCCGATAGAGGGAATAGACACGTGAGAAAATGAATAGAACATCAACTAGTAAGCGTAGCTCCAAAGGACAGAGTTGGCATTGAGAAGGGAAATACTAACTGTAGGAGAAGAGGAGGAGGAAACTGAAAGGAGAAGGGGTAAGAGACCCAAATCCTGATCTTCCATCGCAACAAGTCAATGAATATATATGAAACCGGATAATCCAGAAATAGTGGTAGTAGGTTGCTTGTAAGTAATATGGAGGTAAATAGCAAAAGAAAATGGAAGGAGTTGTATCTGGAAAACAGGTGTCTAGGAGGGAAAATACAGGGTCATTACTCTTCATTGTGAACCTTGTAGTACTCTGACTCTTGAAAACTAGATGCAATGTGTTACTTTATTTAAAAAGATTTTTAAATCCTACTTCCTCTTTTAGGCCAACACAAGTGATACCATTTCCATGTATCCTGTGCTATAAGTAGGCACACACACCCCTTCCTTTAAACTTAACACAGAAGTTCTTTAAACTCCTTACGCAACATTTACCATATCTAGTTTTAGAGGATATGTTTACTCTTCTTTTCCCTCTGCTACATCATTAGGATTTTGAAAGCAGGAACTGTCCATCTCAAAATTTTCCTGCTTGCTTATTAAGTCCTTTACTTGTAGTTGGCATAACTTACTTTGAGGGTTTAGCCATGTTGTTTGTTAGCTCCCATTTTGGATTCTTGGTAACATGAAAATTCAAATGTTCTAACTCAAATATATAGAGGTGCCAGCTGCTAAGCATTATTTATATCTTTTTTTTTTTTGCAAGTGTAATTTATCTAGTGCTCTTAAATCTGATTCAATGGATTTTTGTAGAATACTCTGTATTCAAGAGTACATTCTGGATTACTGATAATTAGAGTTTTTGTTTCTTGAAAATTAGAAGCTGGTTTCTCATTTGGATAGTTACTGGTATTGGGAAGATTTATTTCTTTTATTTATTTGTTTACTTCTTTATATCCCATAAGAATGCCTTTTATTTGATTCCAAGAGGACTAGTATTGAGTGCATTTGATACTTTGCCATATCATGGGATTAGTTGTTTTAATATTTTAATCCCATGGTGATCAAACAGAGTAATAAAAGTAGATTGCTCTTGAGGGAGCATTTGGTCTGCCGCCCTGGCCATTTCCTAAGGCAAGAGAGTGTCCAGGCTCTTCTAGGCAGATGGTAGGGAAGGCGTTCTGTTAAAACACAGCCCCATTCCCGCACTCACCACCATTTAAAGCAATATATTCCTCACCAACCTTACCATGTTCTTTCAGGAGTTCAGATGGTAAACCCAACTTTCTCTTTTTAATTCAGCCATATTTTTAGTCACTTTTCTCCTTATAAAGATGTTTTAAATACTATTTTAAGATATTCTCTAGCCCTGTGGCTCCTGCTAAGTTATCCTTAGGTTGATTAGGCCTGATTTTATGTATATAGAGATAGTATATTTTTATAAGTCAAAAAGTAATGCAATTAATTTCCCAAACCATTTGGCTACTATTCAATGTAGTAGAAGGGAGTAGTTTAAAGAGTGCTACCTATATTGCAAAACTGTGTTAAGATAGTATGAAATTATCTAAAAGTAAAAAGTAATTTGTAATGCCATCCACTTAAAAATAAAATCCATTTTTTTTTAAAGATTTTATTTATTTATTCATGAGAGACATACAGAGAGAGGCAGAGACACAGGCAGAGGGAGAAGCAAGCTCCATGCAGGAAGCCCGATTCAGAACTCGATCCCGGGATTCCAGGATCATGCGCTGAGCTGAAGGCAGACACTCAACTGCTGAGCCACCCAGGCATCCCTAAAATCCAATTTTTTAATTTTTTAGTTTAAAAAAAATTCTTCTAGTATCAGGATGAAGTTTAACAGACTTTCCTAAAAACCTCAACTCTTTAAGGATATCTAATTTGGAGGAAACAAAAAGAAAGAAACGATTATATTTCCTGAAGAGTTAAGTTTCCTGGGTGGCTCTGGGCACACCTCTCTTGAGCTGGCTATGGATCATGAGGCCTTCTCCTGCCTGGAGTCTGCCCTGTCACACAGTGCAGGGCTCAGTCAGTGGTTTGAAGTCATGACTCCCCCTCTGAGTCTGTTTCTTTCTGGGATTCCTGTCTTTCCAGCTGCTATGGTCATCCTAATTCTGTCCTCTTGTTCTTCAACCAGTAAGACTACATATTCTCATGTAAATTTTAGGTCTCCCTGGGTGGCGCTAATTAGAAATTATTCTCAGGTAAAAAGCTGGAAAAAATGGAAGACTCTCCCAGTGCCATTCCTGTCTTCCCAGTGTTGACATTCCTCTGGTGTTGACCTGTCTCTAGTCCCTCCCCAGTGCATTCTACTAATTCCTTTTTGTGTTTTGTCCTGAATTTGTAACTGTTAACCTGTGAACTACTCTGAGCTTATGAAAAGCAGAACTCACCACTTATTTTAAAGGATATTATAAGTCACAGGGAGAGTTACAACTAAATCTCAAATTTTAATGGGTAAAAGAATAGATTTTGCCCTCGAGTATGCCCCTGTTCACTCTTCTGGCCTTTTTTTTTTTTTTAATTTTTTTTTTTTTTTATTATTTATTTGTGATAGTCACAGAGAGAGAGAGAGAGGCAGAGACATAGGCAGAGGGAGAAGCAGGCTCCATGCACCGGGAGCCCGATGTGGGATTCGATCCTGGGTCTCCAGGATCGCGCCCTGGGCCAAAGGCAGGTGCCAAACCGCTGCACCACCCAGGGATCCCTCTTCTGGCCTTTTAAAGTAGTATGGCATTGCGCCAAAGTGACTGTAAACTTAGGCACTGAAGTCATGTGGTGGTACTTAGTTAAAGGACGTTTATCTGGGGGCACCTGGGTGGCTCAGTCGGTAAAGCATCTGACTCTTGATCTCGGCTGAGGTCTTAATGGTAGGGTAGCAGGGTCAGGAGTTCAAGCCCCACATTGGGCTCCATGCTGGGTGTGGAACCACCTAAAACTTTTTTATTAATTAAAAAACATTTTTTAAAGGATGTTTATCTGTATAACTCAGAATATTTCTATTAAAATAAATATTGAATGAAAACACAAGATCTCTGTATACTTAAAGAGAACTCATGGATGGATCCCCAAGAATATGTCCCCAAATTTGCATATCCCAATTGTGAAATACTGCTAGCTATCCTCTAAAGCAGAGCCTCTCTGACTATGATACTCTCCAGTTTAAAAATCTTTCCATGAGGGTGCCTGTGTGGCTCAGTTGGTTGGGTGTCTGTCTCTAGATTTCGGCTCAGGTCGTGATCCCAGGGTCTGAGATGGAGCCAGCCCCACGTGAGCTCTGCACTCAGCAGGGGGTCTGCTTGAGATTTTCTCTCCCTCTCACTCTACCCCCTACATGTGCTCACTCTCCCTTTTTCTCTCTTTCAAAATAAATAAATCTTAAAAAATAAATCTTTCCATGAGAGACATTCTCATAAATTGCTAGTGGGAATGTAAATTGGTATAATCTTTATAAAGACAATTTGGCAACATTTTTCAGGATTACTAATGCATTCAATCTTGATTTAGCAATATCACTTTTGGGATTTTATCCTGTAGATATACACATAAGAATGGACATTTGCATAATGTTATTCATCACTACATGTTTAGAATAACAAAAGATAAGAAACTGTCCATCATTAGGGAATAAGAGGAATTTCATGTTTAGTGTATATTAAGACATTACAATGAAATTAGGAAATTTTAACAGAATGAAAAGGAAAATATAATCTATAAAAATTTATGGGATATAACATAATCTGTATTTAGAGGAAAATTTGTACCCTTAAAAAGCTTCTGTAAGAAAAGAAACTGAAAATCAGTGATCTAAATATCTACCTCAAGAATTTAGGGGAAAAATGCAAATTAAATACAAAGATAGTAAAATGCAGGGAATTATAAAGGATAATTTTTTAATGGAAATCGAAATTGCCAATATCAGGAATGTAAAGGGGGACATTACTACAGTTTCTCTAGTCATTAAAAAGACAGTAAAAGACATTAAGTATAAGTCTTCCAGAGCATAGAAAAGAGGAGATACTTCTGAGCTTGTTTTATGAGACCAGCAAATCTGAACCAAGGATATTGTAAGAAAGGAAAATTTACAGGCAAATCTCTTACATGATTATCAATGCCAGACTAACCCAGCAATATATAAAAAACACATCAGATTATATGCTGAGAATATATATTCCAGGTATGAAAGTTTGGTTTAACATTCAAAATCAGTCAATTGAATTCATCACATTAACAGAATAAAGAAAGAAATTACATAAGCATGTAATAGATGGGGAAAGATCAATAAAGTGTTAACTCCCACTCATGATAACAAAGAAAACACTTAGCAAACTAGGAATAGAAGGGGATTTTTAAAATCATATTGATGGTATCTACCAAAAAAATCTACAGTAGATATCAGACTTAATGGTGAACTATTGAATGTTTCTCCCTGAAAGATGAGAAATGAGAGACAAAGGAGCTTGTTACTACCACTTCTATTCAGTATTATCTGGATCAGGCAATGAATGTGACAAGAAAAAAGGAGTGAACTGTAAATATAGAAAAGGTAAAAACAAAATCGTCATTATTTGTGTTAATTTATCTTTCTACCTGTAGATTAAGGTTAGAGGATTGCTTGGCAGACATGGACATGCCGTCTTCACAATACTAATGTAATGGCTATTTAATACAAGTAGGTACCTGAAGAGACTTCTCAGACAAGGGAAAAGGCTAGGAAAAGCTACTTCAAAAAAATAAATAAATAACTCATCTCCCTTTGAAACCCACTTTAAGTGAGATGGTGGCTTGAGACAGGGAGTTTGGCCTTTTGCAGCCAAGGACAAAGATGTAACAGATGAAGAGATGTGAGCCTAGTGTTGTGTGGTGAACACTGAGAAATGTGTTTGCCTAATAGCTAAATTCTGTAGGATTCCATGTCCACTACAGGTGAAATAGTCTGTGGAAACAGCCTGAGGAGCTTGTGTATCCTATGTAATTTTCCCCTGTAGGGATCTGCATCATTCTTAGTTAAAATGGGGAGAGAAAAAAGAAGAGACAATAAAATTCTTGGAATATTATTTCTAATTTGAGGGTTCTTTATAATTCAGAGTAGAAAGTTACGCTTTGAAGGAATGGAAAGATAAACTTGTTTAAATAGCCCAGGGCCTCCTCATTTGAAATTTTATCTCCATGTCCCTGCTCCTCTTATTATATCAATATTGATAATAAGAGTCTTGAGAATCTCTGTCAGGAATTCACCTTTGTAATACTTGGTAACAACATTTATCTATTTATATGACTGGTCTTGAGGCTGACTTCATTGTTGCCTCACTGGTATAGAAATATACACACACTATCTGTATAGAATAGAATACTGTATGAAAATAGTCATGGATTGTCACACCCTTACAACAGCTTCAGGTCCAGTCTAGTCACTACAGCTGTTGCTGAACCCAGAAAACTTGAAAGCACAACGATACTTGCCATGAGCGATCTGGCATTTAACAACTGCCACCGTCACTACTGATGCCAAGTCAGGCCACTACCTTCTGCCCAGTAGTATACATATAGAATGACTTTATAAGGTAAATAATATTATTAACCCATTTTACAGATGAGGGAACTAAGTTTAAGTTGTACAGAGGATAAAACCATTTTCCCCTGGTCACATAGTTGGCAAGTGCTCTAGAGCCAGAATTCAACCCCAGGCAGTCTGTCCCAGAGTCTGTACTCTTAATCACTATGCCACACTAACTTCTGGGATTATTTTAATTGTGCCTAAAAAGCAAAGACTGTGGATCCACATATTAAAAAAACAACAACAAAACTACCCCAAACCAAAATTCTACTGCTTGTGGAAGGGAATTTCAACCGTGAAGTCCCACTCACTTTAGTGAGGCGTATGAGAACATGAGAGAGTGCAGAGGTAAAATTTTTAGTTTGAAAGAGATCTTTTGGTTACTTAGGAGTATAGGCATTATAAGGGCTAAGAAATACTAGCTGATGAGATGATTTTATGTAGTGTAAGTAAGCATTTCAAGTATTTCTTCTCTTTAAAAGTCGTGATGTCCTTTAATTCCTCTTTTTGTTGTTAGCTCTTTCAAAGCAAAAGAAAACCTAATTCTGGTAGGGGATTTTATGGTAGCAAGCTGAAACTTAAAGTTTCTGGACTTTAGGATCTCCTACCCCATTATTTAATAAACCAAAACACTTCTCTATTACTGCTTTAGAGCAATGTAGTACTTTATTTAGGGGAATAGAAAGGTGACTAGCATTAAGAAAGCTATTTTCTGTGTAAATAAAACTCTATTTTGCTTACCTTTCATCCTTTTCCAATTTTTGAAAGCAGAATTTGTAATCAAAACTGTGCTTTCCTGGGGCTCCTGGGTGGCTTAGTGTTTGAGCGTCTGCCTTCAGCTCAAGGCATGATCCCAAAGTGCCAGGATTGAGTCCTCATCTAGCTCCCCACAGGAAGCCTGCTTCTCCCTCTGCCTGTGTCTCTGCCTCTCTCTGTGTGTCTCTCATGAATAAATAAATAAAATCTTTAAAAAACAAAACTGTTTTCCTGAAGTCGATTTTTAATAGATTTTTTTTTCATATCATACTTTTCCTTCATTTCCTCTCTTCTTTTCCTACCTACAGATACTTAAATTGGGATGCTAAAATACACCAAATCTGGTATTTAAGTGTTTAAATAACAAAAGGATCTGATTATAATGCAATTCGTAAATAATGTTCCTTCTGATTGTTTTTGTATGCAAATGACCATGTTACATGAGTCATTTTAAGAAGCCTTTGAAGAAGTCTGAGCATGGGCATTCTGGTAATTTGGAGTGCTTTGTGCTCCTTGACTTAACTTGAAATAATAACACAGGCCCCTTTGTAGAAAGGCAAGCAGTAGACACTGGTCAAAGATAGAAAATCATCTTAGACTTTTCAGAAATAACAGGATAGCTTCTTAGAGAAAATGGTAGCTCGGATTCATATCAACTTTCATGCCCTTCCAAAACTCTAGTAGAATGACACTGAAGAGTTTCTTTAAGGTGTTAACCCCATGAGGATGAGGAAAAGCAGTAGGAAAGGCAATAGTAGCAAAAGTCAGGAAATTAGAAAACAGAACAGTCAATAACCCAATAGAACCCTAAGCCAGGAATCAACCAGACTTATGCCACAGAACTGAAAAATTGGCAGGATCAGAGCCCGTGGACATGAGGTTAAAAGGATTGCTGCCTTTGGGGGTTCTGGTTGAAATCTGCTGAAGAACTCCACTCTCCAAAACCCCTCCCTTCCACCCCACAGCTGGGGGATTATTCATTCCCTGCTGTGGCAGGAACTGGAGGCTTCTTCTGGAGGGGTATCTAGAGGCTCTCTAGACTCAAGGGTACCTATCACAGCTGAGGCAGAGGTCCCATAATGAAAACACAGAATGGCTAAGTGATGTCAGGGCACCCAGTGCTGAGACACTCCTCCTCCCCCACCTCAGCCCTGATGTCTCACTCTGCTACCAGAAAGCCAAAAGGGAGGCCTTCATTCTCTAGGCAGGAAATCAGAGGATCTTCATCTGGAGAAATGGCAAGTTCAGGAGGAAAGACCCAACTTCAATGGCCCAACCAGATAATCCTCCATGAAGTTCCCAGTCAACAAACTGCACTCACAGGCTGAGAGCCTTCAGTCAGCTGTTTAATCCCACATCTATTACATGTGGGTGAACAACAAAGACTCACCAGATAACTTGTCATCTGATGGGCCTCTACTGTGAAAGAGACTAAAACAAACATAAGAAACTGACTTGGAGTAATGATTCAAGGAGTAATGATTCAAGGAAAGCCCAGCTGCCAAAAAATCCTGAGAGTTTGTTAACCCTCTTCTCTGCTTTCATCCTCTAATTCTCACAGAGATAAGATTCTCATAGAGATATGATATTGCAACAAGAAAACAACAGTATACTATAAAAAAAAGGACATTCAGAGAGCTCTTAGATTACAAATATGAAAAAAGGAATAAAAACTCCATTAAAGAAAGTTTAGAAATTAAAAAAAAAGTTTAGAAATTAAATAACTCTCCTAGAAAGGAGGACACAAAGGCAGAGATGGAAGAAAATGAGTGGCAACCCTGAATCCTGTATCTAGGAAACCTAGGCAAGATGGTGGAGGAGTAGGGGTCCTCAATTCATCTGGTCCTACAAACTTACCTAGATAACTTTCAAAACATCCTGAACACCTACAAATTCAACCCAAGATGTAAAGAGAGAACAGCTGGAATGCTACAGAGAGAAAAGTGATTGCTCCTGACAAGCCATTCTGCAGTGGACAAAATGACTAGAAGGAAGAATTCACCACAAAATAAAGAACCAGAAGTAATGCTGTCTGCCACAGTCTTGCTGGATGTAGATTTAATACCATGTCGGAGATACAATTCAGAAGTACAATCATAAAATGACTGGTGGCTCTGGAGAAAAGCATAAAGGGGCTCTAGAGATTCTCTTACTGCAGAATTGAGATCTAATCAGGCCGAAATGAATCCTGTATCTAGTCAAATTATCGACCAGGTGTGAGGACAGAAAAAAGACATTGGCAGAAATGCCAGACTTCGAGTACCCTTTCCCCAGAAACCACTGGAGGCTGTGCTCCATCAGAATGTAGAATAAATACAGAAAAAGGAAGACGTGAGAGGTAGGAAACACTAAATGCATTTTAGGAATGCAGAGAATCACCAGGACAAAATAAGAGGCCTTTGCATGATGAAAACTAAGGCCACAAGTCCACAGTGTGGGCGAAATTTATTCAGGAAAACGAAATTAAAAGAATGTCTGTCCGATGCACACAGATGCCTTGAGAGAAGATCTAGAGCACAGGTCAGACTCGCTTACTGCCTGCTTTTTAAATAAAATGTTATTTGAATATAACTCTACCCATGTATTTATACAAGGTCTAAGGCTGCTTTCACACTACAAAGCCAAGTTGAATAGTTGCGACAGGTACCATAAGGCCTGCAAAGTCCAAATATTTTCTTTCTTGCCCTTTAAAAAAAGATTTGCAGATGGGTTTTAAGGAATTGACTTTAGACAGACAAGAGTTTATGGGTAAATTAGTTATGTATACAGAGAAAACAATTCAACTGCTCATTTCAGGGAGAAGGAAAGGAATCATAGCCTTGATTTACTATGTGGCTTAGCTTTGAATCTATGTCCATGCCTAATACTCCGCTCATTAAAAATTACCATGGAACTGCATTGGGAAGATGGGAAGGATGTGAATGTGTGGTGGGAAAAGGCCAAAGGAGTTTACTCTCTGTCTTCCATACTGGGAAGTCAGTAGGTTGGCCCTAAAGCTGAAGAGGAAACATGTCAATAAATATCAAGATACTTAATCAAAAGAGGTAAAAATTGATTCCTCTGGGGAGAGAGAAACAACAGGCAGAGAGACAGGGACCACTGTTTTTCATTCGAATCTTTTGCAGGCTTTTAAAACTGTGTCCCTTTATACCTTCAATTAAAATGAAATTAAGAAAACTCCCCACAAAACTAGAAAACAAAAAAATTCTTTTCAGCATCAGCAAATACATAGTATGGTCACGAGTTGCCTTTTCCTGCCCTCACATCCAGCAGATATGTATCACCAATCATCCCAGTCTGTTTCCTGGTGAGTTGGACTTGTTCACAGAATCTGCATATTCGAGCTCCAAAAAGAGGCGGCCCTGCTCAGGAAACCTGTATCTCTGATACAAATTAGACAGATTCTATCTGGTTCATGGACATTTCCTCCAAAAGAACATTGTTAAGATGCATTTATTTGGTCTAGCATCCGACTACTCTGAATGTGTCCTAAAGTGGCTACAATTTATTTTACCTTATTTTTTAAAGTTTTATGTATTTAATTGAGAGAGAGCACACACACATGTGCAGGTGGGGATGGGGGGAGAGTAAAGAGGAGAAACAGACTCCCTGCTGAGCACAGAGTCCATCCCAGCTCCATCTTCCTACTGGGAGACCCTGACCAGAGCTGGAACCGAGTCAGATGCTCAACCGACTGAGCCACCCAAGTGCCCTAGTACCTGCATTTTAAAACTTCATCTGTTCTGTGGGGAAAAATTAGAGAGGAAGAAAAACCATGAGAGAGACTCCTAACTCTGGGAAACAAACAGGAGTTGCAGAAGGGGAGGTGGGCGGGGGGATGGGGTGACTGGGTGACGGGCACTAAGGAAGGCACTTGATGGGATGAGCACTGGGTGTTATACTATATGATGGCAAATTGAATTTAAATTTTAAAAACTTCATCTGTTCTGAACACCGTTTCTTCTTAAACCCACAAACATGGGAAGACAGTTATTTCTCAGTATTATTTGTAGATACAGGACAATTTATTAATAGTTTTTCATCATTGGGCACGGGACCTAACATATAATAGGCTGGGAAATGTTTGAATAAGTGATGAATAAATGAACTCTGCTGTATAATCAGCAATTTTTAAAAAACCAAGATGATCTGAGAAGCTGCAGAAATGAACCCTTGCAAAAGTCAGAGGTGATTCTATAGCTTTCTTCAGCTTTTCAGTCACCAAAGCTAAATTGTGTTTCTGAATTATGTTGATTTCTGAATTGAAGTAAGTAGTTTTTGTTTTTTTTTCTAACTCTTCATAGGATCTTTCCAATTAAAGATGTACCCCTGGAGACCGATGACCTTGCTGATTGGCTCTATCAACGTTTTATTGAAAAAGAGGAACTCTTATCACATTTTTATGAAACAGGTACACAGTATCCTATTACATATGTGTCCGAAGTTAGTGATAGTCTCAAAGATGTACTTTAGAGGAGATAACCATTTTTACATTTTTCAGATGCCCTAAAGGAATCTTTTTTTTTTTTTTTTTTTAGTTCATGAGCAACACACAGAAAAAGAGGCAGAGACACAGGCAGAGGGAGAAGCAGGCTCCATGCAGGGAGCCTGACATGGGACTCAGTCCTGGGTCTCCAGGATCACATCCTTGGCTGCAGGCAGTGCTAAACCTCTGCACCACCGGGGCTGCCCGCCCTAAAGGAATCAAAGTATTTCTGTATTAAAGAGTTTCAGCTTAGAATATTCATAAGGACAAGGTTAATGTTAAATTTATACAGGCTCTTACTTCATCAGCCAGTGTGCAAGATCAAATGATGAGTAAACTGTTGTACAAATAGAACTGATTCAAAACAGCACACAGAGTGTAGTAGACTACAATCGTACATGTGCAGTTACACGGGCTATTTTATGAATTAGCAAATAACATTTATGATTTGACATTGTACTTGGTTGTTTAAATAATACCATCATCTTGCAGTCATTTGAGATCATTTTGAACTGCATTTTTACATACTTAATTCTTTTCTTTACATATAAGGATAAAGCTTACTTTTTAAGTTTTCATGGATATAACCTTATACTTTTCTCCTTGGGAGAAAAAAGTCAATTTACCCGAAGGTCCCTTATCTATACTTAATATTCTCTACCTTCTATGAAAACTGCAATGCAGTGAAACAGACATTGGAAAGGGGGAGGAGAGAGGGAGGAAGAAAAGAACTTAGGAAAGAAGGAAATTAGCGTTAGTATAATGCCAGGCATTACCAAAGTGCTTTCATAAATAACTATGTTGTAGGCTTATTTTCAAGAACCTACAGTAGGAAAAAAAAAGGGGGGGGGGTGGAGAGAAAGTTGTTTTGGGCCTGATGAGGCTATGAGATTTTGGATGAACAGAAAGTGCTATTTTCTTCCCACTTAGATTTTTTTTTTATTTAAAATTCACATTCATGTTAAATCAGACTGTCAAAGACCTGATGGTGAGCAAAGGCTGATACTGTTTGTTACCTTTAATGCTTTTGTTTTTGTGTTTAGGATTGTTTCACATTACCCACAACAGGATTCCCTCCTGATCCTAATGTTCCAACCCGGGGGCTGTGGACTAGTGCATACCCATATGGCAGGGGTTGGACACTGTGCACGTGTCTAGAATTCTTAGTAAGACGCATTGAACAAGATGCCCCTCCCCACCACGTGCAGTCCTTGGTCTTACGCTCAAAATTTCTTTAAAGATAAAACAGGATAGATATGTAAGACGGCATGAGGTGGTTAAGAGTCAATAGGATCTCTCCTTTTCCAGTCTTCGTCTCTTGCTTTATGATATTTAGCCAAAATTGTAGCAACAATAATGGAAGTCTCTTTTTAAGAAAGCTATTTGTAAAATAGACCTTGAAACTTGAAAGTGTTCTCTGTAAATTGCTTGTGAGAAGCAAATCCCCACATGAATCAGCTTACCCAAAGGGATTATCAGCAAGGACAAAGACTGTTTGAAATGCTCAAGTGTTATCAAGATGACCTTAGGTAATATTGCTCTGAAGTGGTCTAGCTTTCCCTTCTAGAAAAGAATTTAAGGACATTTGTTCACTTTGTGTTTCTCCTTTTAATTATTAAGATATATTTCATAGATAATATTGCCTTTTGAAAAGAGCATCAGTGATTAACCACCACTTTTTTGCTGGCAAAAACATTTAACTTGTAAAGAGAGTGATTAGTGTAAGCTATCTCACTTCAGAAGTTATTTAATAACAATTTCACACATTCCATGTCCTGGCCACTGAGGAAATTTCTAGGGTTACAGTGGCAACAAGGCAGGGAGAGTGCCTGCCCTCATGCAGTTTATATTCCAGAAGGAGACGGTGAACAAGTCTGTAGAAAAAAAGATAGATCTGGATCATTACAGATAGTGACAAGTGCCAAGAGGTGAAATAAACATGGTGATGAATGTGACTGACTTGAGATGGGAAGGTGGATGGTATTTTTTCTGATATTGGAAGAATGCAGATGAGCCTGCCATTCACTGAGATGAGGAGAACCAGCTCAGGCAAGAAGAATAAATGCAAAAGTTCAGAGGCAAGAAAGGGTTCGGTGGTTTGAAAATTGTATTTCAAATGAGATCTCTCTTCAGGAACAATGGGAAATCACAGAAGATGCTTTAAAAAGCAAACAACAAAAATTCTAGTTAAACTAATATTCAACTTTTATTCCAGGAGACCTTACCACCACAGTAAGATGAATTAATATTTCTATCTTGTCTTTTAGGGGCTTTTCCACCTCCCAAGGGACATAAGGAAGCTGTTTCCAGGGAGATGACCCTCAGCAATATGTGGATATTTCTCATACAGTCTTTTGCATTTTTGTCAGGCTATATGTGGTATAACATCATCCAGTATTTTTACCATTGCCTATTTTAGGAATTGACTTGGACTTATCAAGGTCACCATAGGAGTTCAGACTTTCATAAGTGTGCATTATTTTACATGTGCAAATCAGAATATATATATAAAAAAAAAGCAAAGGAAATTCAATGGATGGATTGCTATTTATCCCCCTTTGGGATATTTTAAAAACTCTACTAAAATGAGGATCAGTAATATAATGACCTGCTAATCTGTTTTAAGGACTTTCACATTTTAAAAAAGATACACTCTACCATACATCTAAGCAGACATCACATTCGGAGAAGAGGAAATCATAAAAATCATCCTAGAAGACTATCTGAGAGAAACTCTGTTGTCACCAGATACACGTGATAATCTAGTTCAAACTCAGAAAGTTGTATTTGTCCCTCTTAGCTAGTAGTCTCTTTAGGGCAGAACTGTGTAGAGCGAGCGCCCTCCTTTCACCAGTGCTTGCTGTGTCACTAGGAGCCTCTAGAGGAGCTAGCTGGTCCACACCCTCCAGAACTGTTCCCCTGGGCTTCGCAGTGACACTCCAGTGTCAGGCATGCTTGGGGGGTGGGAAACAGTGTCCCCTGGACACATTCCGGTACTAGAATGTGTTCCTAAAAAAGGCTAGCTCGGTCCCAACATTGTGTTTACATGCGCTAGTGCTTTCCCTTATGTGAGGAGTGTCACTTGATTTCTTTTTTGTGTAGAGGCATATCATAGATTGATAATTATCTTACAAAATGCACTTTTGTCAGATGCATATATAGCAAAGGATTAGTAATATAAGCCTGAAAACAAACGTAAGCATAATCAGTGAGTGGGATTCTTGAGAGGCTGTCTTGTCTCTGCATGGGTACCAGGGCGCTGATGCTCTGCAGCGGCCCCCCTGCACTGAGTGCCACACTGACGTGAGGCTTCCTGCCACCCCCACCCTGAATTGGCTTATTAGCGCCAAATGTATTGGGGGGTGACTGAAACAAATTACTGTAAAACATTTAAGTGACCGGTTTGAAGTGAAATAGGGGTTTTATTAGAAAAATGAGAGTGCCAGACATGGGCTTCAAATGGTGAACAGTTCTCACCTGGCACCCCCAAACCTGTATTCCGTCATCACATCAAGTTGCTGCCCATGCCAGGGTGGTGCAACCGGGAGACAGACCAGCACAAAAGCCTTCCCAGTCTCTTCCAAGTGCTTTTTAAGAAGAAGATAAAGTCAAGTTTCTATTACTAGAGACCATTTTTTTTCCACTATGTTCACGTGATTTACCTCACAGTAGAAGCAGGCTCTTCTCAAAGTGCTGGGGCCGCGTCCGTCCCTCACCTGCGCTCCTCGTGCTGAGACAGAGGTGGAGTTTGGGTTTGGATGGTAAGACTATAAAGATCCTACTAAGTCAGTGGCAGTTTTCTGTGAGATGAGTGTTGTAGATTCCCCTTGTTGTCACTAATCTTACAAATGGCAATTTTGAGAAGTAGGCCAGAAACTAATAATGGTAAAGGCTAATGTTTTCTATTTTTAAATAAACCAAAAACAACAACAACAACAAAACTGAAAAGATGTGAATTTTCTCCCAGTTATGTGGAAACGGTAAAGCAACACCAAATAAAAGCCCACAGCAGCTTCAGCTTTAGGTTAATTCCATGCATATATGAAAAAGGATAATGTGTTAATGAAATACCTCATTGCATATTATGCTACTACTGGTAAAATGCAGAGGACAGTGTTAATGTGTATGCTTTGGTAGGGGTTGTTATAAGATGCAATTTTTTTTTTAAGTCAAAGCATTTTATTGTGTGTTTTACAGGGATAGTGAGTAGGTGAAACCGATCTTGATTAAGAGGCAGAGATGATGATAGGAAGCCAAAGAGAAGCTTAATGATGCTTCTGTTTGAGGTCCAGCAAACACTGCTGGATTACAGGATGAATTGAAATTGTTCATTTGAGAGATTAGTCAGCCATCTGGGGGATAAGTTGCTCACTGTCAAGTATGGCATGCACAGTCCTAGCCAAATAGAGAATTTCCTGATTGCTAAAGCAAGTCACAGGTAGGAGTGGCCAGTTCTCCTATCAAAAGAGAGAGAGAGAGAGAGAGATGCATACATGTATACATAAATGTGGTTCAGGGCCACTTGCCATCGCTGTGCTCCAAAGGAACATGATGTTAATATACTGTACACATTAAACCAACTATTCTATAAGACGCTTTACTTTTCAAATGCAGAGTCATTTCAACAGTCTGTAGAGTGACAAATACCAATAGATATGAGTCAGTTTTTGAAAATAGACCTGTGAGTTGTAAATAGATGTGTCACTGATCTGCCTATCCTTCTCCAATTGTTTATCAACATGTTCTTTCTTTTCTGTTGCAAATACATTTGAGAGCATCGATGGTGCTCTCCTTACCAATAACTGGAGTGCTGCTGCTTGTCCTAGGGCGTGTAGAGAGAGAAGCAGTGTTCTTCTATGGCAGATCAGGGAAGCAGCTGTGTGCCACCGTACGGGACTGCGTAAAAATTCCTAGTTTGTACTTTCTTTGCAAAGTGAGATGAAAGGAGATTTAGAGAATATACATTTCTTAAAACTGTGCCAGTTTTATACCAGAAGCGTGAGAATCTCAGCAGTTGTTGGTCTCAGCTGATCTGCCTGGATTCCCACAGCAGAGAAGGGTGATGGAGCACCAGCTCCACCAGAGGCCAAGGGCAGGTGCAGTGAATACAGAAGGGACCACACTGGCAGTTCACCCTTAACTTCAGAAACTGTTATTGGTGTTGAAATATACAGATAGGATGGAGAAACCTATACACCAGTGGAAGGTAAAGAAAAATTACAGAATGGAAAATGACATTTTGGGTGGGCAAACAAGTTAATGGAGAGTATAAGTAGACTTTTTTTTAAAAGATAGCTCTGAATTCAGATCTGTCGTATTTAATATTGCAATCAACCATTAATTTTCCACAGTAAAGGAACTAGGGATTATTGGGTAATATATCCAGTAATAAGTCATAGTTTAGCCAAAAATCTAATGTGTATTTATTATGAGTTTAAGGGTTTTTTTTCCCATCAAATGTTTTTGTTCTTCTAGCGATGTTGGCTGATTTTAAAACAATGATTTCAACTGTTTATTAGGTCCTCTTATGTACTTATGACTGTATTAATGAGTAGTGAAAAGATTTGGGAAGACACGACTTCAGAAAGAGGGAACACAAAAGCCTAAATATAATCCATGAGCTAGAAAAGAAATCCCTGAATAATCAAGAAGTTGGCAGTATAGTAGTTATACTCAAGCCTTTAATGAAAATGAGATGTGAAATCACCTAATGCAAACCTCACAACATCGCTTTCATGTTAATATCATGTGGATTACTGTTAAGAATGCCTCTTCATTCTTTGTTCATGTTACTCACTTCTTGTGGATTTGTCTTTAGTGACGTTTTGACAATCACTTCCCTAAAGACTCTTCTGAACTAGCGGGACCTGGTTATAATCATAGATAGTTGTCTTTAATCATGGACAGTCTTATTGGATTCTTTTTATATTTAAGGAAATTTTATTTGCACTGCCGAATAGGAAGAGTTAGTTATTTTCTTCATTACACAGGACTTCACTCCAGAGTTACCATCACGAGCAGGTCCGCTCTGGTCCACAGGGATGAATAAAAATGGTTAGTCTTATTTTTTGCCACATAGTGCTGTGAACCTTACAACTGTTAACGTGAAAGTTCGAGTTGAAAGCAGTGCTGGGCAGCAGGTGTACTGGTTCTATTCTATGAGGGGATGGAGACTAATATGTTTGGGACCAAAACCACCGACATTGAACATTTCTAGATCACGAAGGGGCCGAGTGTTCTCTGGAGCAGTCTCTGGATGGTGCTTTATTGCAATCATTTTGCATTGATCCTCAACAATTAGGAACTGGACCCTGGGAATCAGCTGAGGGTGCTGAACTGCTGGGGAGGGTGACTAGCCATGTGGAAGATAAAATAGGGGTTTTTCCACAAAAATCTCCATTTGAGGATTTTTACAGTTAATATTTTTTAAAACAATTGAAAGAGCAAAAAAATGTTAAGTGTATTCTAGTTGCAAAGTACGCACACATATTTTGAATGGCTTTATTTTTATTGTGTAAAACTCAAACATACAAGACTGATGCCCAAGTTCTACATGTGAGGGGTCTGCATTTTACAGTAACTTCTCTCTTGACTGGGTGATGAAACAGGTACACATGGACCTGCCATTGTTACATTAAGTGCTCTCATTTTCTTTACAGTTATTACAAAGTTGTATTTATTTTATACAGATGGGTTTCAGTTTTCTGGATGCCATATGTTTACTTCAGCTGTCGACCTGTTTTTCTTTCTTTGTTATCTGCATGTTGTAATGTATGCTCAGAATGAATGTAAAGGCTGTGTCAACTGTAATTAATTTTTGTAAAGGGCTGGTCACACGTGGATCTGGTTTAGGAATGCATATGGGATTATTTTAGTAACCAGATCACCTTTTCAGAAATTAGATGTGAACACCAAAAGAAGCGTTTTCTCAACAACAACAACAACAAAATGAATAGCTGGTTCTATTTTTTTTTAACCTAGAAAAAATAAAGTTGATTTTTTTCAAGTAAAGTGCTTTTACTTCTTAGTGGTGGGGATGGGGTGTTTGTGTGTTTTTGGAGATATTTTGGCATGAGCTTCTGTGGACATGTACTCAGAGCACACCATGGCGGTTGGATGCTGAGGGCAAACAGAAAAACCAAATGAAAAAACACTGTGCTTCCTTCTTTGGTTTCTCTTTCCTCTGCTCCTTCCCCATTCTCCCCCATGGTATGGTGGAGATACTGGTATACTGGTTGTATACTGGTAAATGTTCCAACAGTCTGCTATCCTAGAAAAAAAAATTATGTGTGCCAAAGTACATAAGTTTGCTATAAATTTTCCTGATAGCAAGGATATATAACACAACTAATAGATAATAATAAAATATATTATAAATGCCATGTGACCAACTGATTCTCCCAGGGTGCTTTAATTGACTTTGCTGAACTCTTGTAGCCAATCTATTATTTGAAAGATGAAATAACATACTAATTCCCGTGTTTCTCCAATTTATTTATTGACCCTCAATCTAATAACGTGATCTGTGGCTAAACTGTTTCTTATCCTTGTACAAATTATACTCATTAAAGGGAACCACTTTTAGCTTTGGCACTAATGATAAGCTTATGTAATTTTAAGAACAGCTGTTTAACAACTGCTGGCAAAATTCTAAAATTTAACAGTTGGCCCTAGGGTCAGGAGCCAGCCGGAGCTCTCTCCAGCATACCACTGCCCCGTCTTTTCTGTTTACCTGTTAGTACTGAATAAATTTCTCACAGTTAAACTACTCACTGCTCTCAGGAAATTCCTATCACTGACCCTTTCGGGGGCTTTAAAAGGTTGGGAAGGCATTAACATCGGAGCTTGCTTTTCATTTGAAGAATCTGACGAAAGCAAACTTCTCCCGAAGTGCATGGGAAGCTTGCCTATTTCTAAGCCAATTCTACGCTTTCAGGTCTCAAAGCTAAGTAGACTGTAGACCTCTCTAAGATTTTGTTGTGAGCATGTAAAACATTAATTATTTAGGCCATTGTTTGTAGAATGTTTGATCCCAGTGAAAAAAAATTAAATGTATTAAAATATCTTACACAATCTACCAAATAAGTTAAAACGTTACGGTTCAGTCTACCTCTTCTATGTGGATTCAGGTTGCTGACTTGAGTTGAGGTTATCATTGTTTCCCCCTAGAATTGTTTCTGTCGAAGACGAAGAGCAAACCAGGGGCAGAAGACTGAAAACACTGAAGCACTCAGAGATCTATTGCTGACCAGCCCTATTTCTCATGAGTTGGGGGAAAAAAAGCCATTGTTTTAAATTTCCACTTAATATGAAAATGTTTGTTTTTAAAATGTTTCTTCCTGCTGGAAAAAAAAAATGTATTTTTAAAAGGAAAAAAAATCCTCTTTTGGCTATAAGAAAAAGTCAGCTGTATGACCAGGTGTGACCATATCATAACATGCTGATATATAAATCAATAAATTTTTACCTCTCAGGACTTGTATAACCTTGTTCTTAACTCCTAGAGGCATGAGAAACGTTAGGTATCAATAATCCAGATCACCTATAAATGACACACAAATGGAAGGGAGGAGAGTTGGCTAACCACTAGAAATGAGCCAGGCCCTTTTCATAATCAGAAAAATCCTCTTAATTAGGTCTGGTCAAACCCATTTTACAAAGGAAGAAATTGGAACAATGTTATTTTTTGGCCAGAAGACATGAGTGTATCACAAAGCTCATTTCTGAATTTTCCTCCTGGAAGGTTTCTGTTGCTTGTCCTTGGAGTGCTTTCTGCCTTTTTGGGTGTGAGATTTGCTCTAGAGATGGTGGTAACGTTCTTACTGCTCACTCACCATGGGCAAGAGAACACTGGGCCATCCTTGTAATGATAGCAACTGTGTCTTCACGGTGTCTTTGAGAAATCATGGGGCTGGGATGCCTCCCCAAATTATCAATTGCTGCATCTTCATTCCTGTGTTTCATTTTTGATGCAAAACTTCCTGACAAGGGTCTTATCTTCAGTTTTTCATCAATTACCTAAGACTGTGTCAGGATCAGCTGATGGACATTTGAGGGACAAGGAAGGAAGTAGGGACCTAGAAATGGAGAAATCAGAAGAGCTTAGAGTACTAGGAAGAGAAACCCATGAGGGATAGAAGACAAAGGGGGCACAAAGGCTGCTCTCTAAGCAGGTGCACGCACCCCTGATACATGAGGAGCCTGGCAGGTATTCCAACACTAATCTTGAGGAAATCCACTTCTGTGAGAACTCTGTTCTAAGACTGCCATCTTGAGGGCTCACCTGTGGAGGATCCCACCTGCCATTTCAGACACTCTGCCCTCTTGGCAGAAGAAAAGCTTGCCCCTGGGCCATTGGGCATCTCCAGGATGCTAAACAAAGGGACAATTCAAAATATTGGTGACAAGGAGCCTCTTTTCATCACGGCATCTAGGGCCCACAATAGGGCTTTATCTTTCCTTGAAATGTACGCATTTCAATTAGGACAAAGGATGGCATTGGAAACGAGGCATCTGGGCCAGTCTGTATTGGATGCATTGAATTCTCATATATTCAGTGTGGGACAGTGAGAGTAATGGCAACTTGGCTCCAAAAAGCACAAAAAAAGCCAACCAAGACTTCTTTTGGCTTTAGACCCACCCAGTCCTGGCACAATGCCACTTTGGAGAAAGTGAGTCACAGGGCCAGTCTGGATTCAATGTGGGGAGGTCTACAAGAGGGTGTTAATACTGCCAGGAGGCAGGGCTCATGGGGACACATGTTTGAAGAGCACCTATCAAGGTAAATGGTTCCTTGGTTATTGCAACAAACAACATTAGATGGGTCTAAATTCTTGCACTTTTATAAGTTTGACCGTAATTTCAATAGTTGGAAATATTTTAAATTTCTGAATAAGATGGTTAGGTCTGTCTGTTGGTCCCATCACTCATTCATATAAATCACATTGATCAAAAGGACCCATATTTAAAAGAATGGAGGTTTTGTTGGGGAGTAATCTTTATATTATTTTCCGCACTGATGCATAACTCATTGGCCCTTCGCCAGCAGGAACTTTAGAAATCACCTTGTTTTGAGACAGCGGATTTCATTCTGGTACAATTTTGGTCCCTTGCTGGTGGCATCAAATGACTACTTAACAGAACTGCACAGACCAGAACCAGGTCTCTTGATTCCCATTCAAATGTTTTCCCCAAAACAACAGATTGCCTCTGTTTGGGTTTCTGTTTTGACTGAATTAAGAATTAGATCTAAAGGATTGAGAATACTTCTTAAGGGGGTGATGGACTTAAAAGCTTCTAGAATTTCCTTTTCCTCAATTTTGAAGTCAACACAGTAGTTCCAGGCCCTAGATTATTACTATTTCCTTTTTAATAACTCTTCCCTTTGGCTGTTGGAGAGATGCAATTAACCACTAAAGAAAGTTTGAAATCTATGCTTTTCATCTTTTGGAATACGGGAGTGAAATGTGTTTTGTTTTCATCTTTGCCCCGTACAGTAGAAGATAAAGAGAATGCCTCACTACAGACTGCAGCGGGTCGAGATGTCAGTCTCATCACAGCTCCTTTCATTTCTGCATTCCAGGGGAATGAGACAGCAGGTAGTAACCTCAGACCCACCACGGCCTCCCTCCATCACAGCAGCTGCTGGGGCCCAGGGCCTGTCCAAGAAGAGCCCGCACAAGGGCAGCAACACCCAGGAACTCAGCCTGGGAGCTGGAATCCTAACCCCTTTCATAAAGCGTCTTATCCTCTAAACCTCACTCTCGTGTTAAGATCTTTTTAGTATCACGTGAGATCTTTCCTGTGAAGCACATTGTATTGAATGTTCAGTAAGGGAGGCTGCTTTAGCTCGCTCCAGTCCGGTTTAACAGTGTGTGAATCATCCCCACCCCTACCTGTGTCTAAAGGCCCAAATGGCCCATTTGGTTCATACTGGATTGTATCACTATCCCCCAGACTATAATGCCTACCATCCCATTTTCCAGATACCTAGGTCATTTGGGTCTCTTTTTCTTTTTCTTTTCCTTTCTTTTTTTTTTCCTTTTTTTTTTTTTTACGATTTTATTTACTCATGAGAAACACACAGAGAGAGGAACAGACTCCCTGCAGGGAGCCCGATGTGGGACTCCATCCCAGGATTCCTTGTCCCTCAAATGTCCATCATAACCTGAGCCAAATGTGGATGCCCAACCACTGAGCCACCCAGGTGCCCATCATTTGGATTTCTAAGGTAAACTGAAATGTAGTCAGCAGAAGCTCTGAACCTCACCTAGTCAGACTATTCCTAATTATTTAAGGCTCCCGACAGCAGCAACAAAAAGCTTTGAGGTCCAGAGAGTCAATTAGGAAGGTAAGGAGAGTAGGGCATAAAGAGGAAATAGGATCTGCTAGACAGAAGACATTACACAGTCTTCATCGAGACCTATTTTTGCTTCGGAGACATGATGTCACTTGTGGTGAAGACCTTGAACTAATTATCAAAAAGGGAGGGAAATATAATTTCTAGTAGTTGGAAGCTAGCCACCAGCCCATCGTTCTCTATGTATAATTCATATGATCCCGAAATATAAAAGCCTGCACTAAAGGCATCCTAAGGATTCAGGAAGCCACAGCAATTTTGAAAATGTTTTCCTTTCTAGTTGCAGAAGACTCTGAAATTTATACCTTGAGAACTGACATTTTCTCTTCCATTTGTAAGTGCCACATACCCCGTTCTTAAGAATTTAGGTACCAGTAGGAAGTGGGCAGATTCGAATCAAATGCTGCTTCTGGTTATTGAGGTATTGTGGTAGACTACAGAGGAACCTCTGAGTGGAGCTTGGACAGCAGGCATGGGTCTGAGCCATGGGAGTTGGGGGTGGGAGGTCATAGGAAGGGGATGTTTCAAGGCCTGATCTTTCTCTAAGAGAAAGATACCCATCAGGTTGTCCGACCAACATTCAGAGAAGTTCTTCAGGTTATCCACACCAGGAAGTAGCAATTCCATGAGACAGAGGATGAAGGGCAAAGGTGAGATTGTGGAACAGATCTCCTGGAGGAGATCTGGAAATACCCCAAACCTATCTTCCACTGAGAAGCCTGGCATGGACAATGACTCATGGAGAGGCACCTGTGCCTGCCCACACAGGTCAGAATTCACAGCAGTCCTAGGCAGGCCTATAGCGAAGGTAACCCGGCTTTGGTTTCCTCCTAAAGGTTTGCTACAAAAGGCAAGGGACTGGACGAGTTAATGAATGTGGAATTTATAAAGCATTTTCTCCTTGGGGGCAGAGAAATGGAAGAGCCAATTACTCAGCCTTCAGAGTCTATTCCATGTAAGATCAGGAATAGTAATTGGAAGAGATTGGAGTTCTGTTTAAATGGTGGGAAAACCTGGTGTGTCAGGAGGACTGCTGATTCAGACGGATTCCTCATTGAAAGAGGAAGGAGAGGATTAGCGAGAGGGCTACCTTACCAGCCCCACTGGTGGTGACCTGTCTCACCACAGGGGTGGATTCTAACACAGAGACACCAGCCCACGCAGAGCGCCCCATGGGTTTTCCATCTAAATGATATTTATTGTTGGGATGGGGTGCAGAGGAGTGGTAGTGGCAACTACCGAACATAGGTACAAGAATCTGAATACTACAGACAAGAAGGAAATGAATGGAAAATCTCCTTTTTAGAATCTGGGGAAGTAGGAAAGCTCTAGGTCTACTGGGCAAGTGAGAGGCAACAGTGTGTCCTTCAAGGAGCACCCGTCACACACGCAGTCACAGACATCTGGTAGCAAGGTGTGTGCACTTAGCACACTCCAGGTAGCAATCGGAAGGTCCTCGTAGTGAGGCTTTCTCCACCTGGGCTGCTCCTCCTGTGGGCTCCCGCTCTTCTGGTCAACCTCAAACCTCACCAGGAAGACGGCGAGCCAAGGATAGCCCTTCCTGCCCACTCAGGTCCCAGGTCCTGGGGACCTCTACTCTCAGTTCCTTGCCCTACCATTCCCTCAGGTGGCTGCACTCCGGATGGGAAGGCATCGGTGAAGTGCTCAGGATTATCTCGATGGACATAGTTCCACAGTCAGGGATAGAACAAAGAACAAAGTTCTAGAAGCTTCCATTTGGCATGGTTCCATGGTTCTAGAAGCATCCTTTGGCACTTTTAAAAGTGAATGTTCTTGTGTGATTGATTCATTTGAGGTGGTTGTGTTTTTGTTTCATTTTTTAATTTCTGCATTCTTCCTTTGGGCACTAGAGGAGGGAGATTCTATGATTCTGCTTTATCCATCTTTAAACAGAAGTTGGACACATTTAAAACCAGATTCGATCCATCCAAAGGCTGCTTAGTTCATGCCCTTCTTGTGACGGTGATTCTAAATGAAGCACATATGAAAAAAAGGTGTTAAATTCCCTACAGCCCAGGGGAAAAATAATTTAGTACAAAGAATTAAGGTGCTCTTCCTTCTCCTATGATGGGCTGAGGGACTTCCTGGATGACATCAGATTTCAATCCCTGAGCGAAGGAAGGGGGAGGCTGAGTGGAGGCAGTGAGGGCTGCCAATCTGGAAGTTCTCGTTTCCTCAATTTCTACTCCTTAGAAAATGCCTGTCACACAGAAGGTTGGTGACAACCCAGTGAGATAATCCTTATGAAAAGGTTCAGAGAACGTCAAACACTCACCAAGAATGAGGGGCGATTACAGTTAGATTCAACAATGAAATGGATCCTTTCTTGTCCCTGACAGAATTCACAAAGAAGCTGGGTAAGCCTGTGCCAGGGGTGGGTGGGAGAGCCACCAGCTGGCCCCTAGAGCCTTCCCCGCCATGAGCCATTGTCAGTCACAAGGACTCTGATAAAAGCTCCACTGTGCCTGCATCTTCTGCTGCGCTCAGAGGAGAAACCATGAGTCCAGCTTGGCCAGAGGACAGGGTTCATTTGGCTCTCATCACTCATAGCGGCCTCTCTCCCAGATGTAAGCCACCAGGCAGGACCAGCTACCCAGTTTGCAGGACCCAGGGCAAAATGAAAATGCAGAGCCCCTGGTTCAAAAGTTTGAAGACTTTCAAGATGGTGACTGCAGAGCATTAAAACAGGTGCAGGTCACACGTTTATGGAGTCATTCCTGCCACCAGGACCACCAAGGAGGAAATGAGGAATGGGAAGGAGCCAGGCCTCTGGGGGGCCTCAGTGTCCCCGCTCTGTTCTGCCTCCCAAGGCACTGCACAAGGGACTCCTAGGAAGAGGAGATAAGGATAGCAAACACACATACCACCTCCAGTGTGCTAGGAGATACTCTGAGCACTTCACCACCTTTACTACAACCCTGCCAGGTAGTATCACTATTTTACAGGTGTGTGAAATGACACCTAGAGTTTAGGTGACTTGCCCCAAATCACCCCATGAATGATGGCAGAGTCTGGATTCAGATGCAGGGTGTCTGAGGGGTCTGTCCTCTTAGCTACTGTGATTTACTCCTTTTCCAGGGGGCTTCTGTACAATGGCTCAGAGAAGGGAACGGTAGCAGGGAAAATTGGTACAGGATGCCCAGGCTCCTCTCCTTCATTGCTCAAAGCCATCTAGGAGGGGGCAAGGTCACTGGGAGCTACAGCAGCCCAGGTAGGCAGAAGTGATCATGTACCTCCAAGTGGGGAGAGGTGTCTTAGTTTGAATCTCCTCTTTTTTTCCTGTTTTTGGGAGAGAGCGCAAACTCACAAGCAAGGGCTGGGGTGGGGGTGGGGGGCTGGAGGAGAGGGAGAGAGAGAATCCCAAGCAAACTCCACACCCGGTAGCAGAACCCAATGCAGAGCTTTGTCTCATGACCCTGAGATCATGACCTGAACCCAAATCAAGACTTGCATGCTTACCTGACCGAGCCACACAGGCACCCCAGTCTGGGTTCCCTCTAAAGCAAAGCCTAAGATAAGGCTTTGGGTGCAGATAGGTTATTTGGGACATGATTCCTAGAATGAATCCAGGATCAGAGAGCTTATAGAGGAAAAAAAAAGTGAATATTAGGGACACTATTGACTCTGCCGTGTGGGCAGTGGAAGCTCAGTTCTGCAGGAAGCTGGGTATTCCTACCCACCACCTCCTGTGCCCCACTGATTAGGGGCTGCTCCTGTGGCTATTAACTTCCCCAAACTTCTGGGCTGTCCCTGCACTGGAGAAACCCCGAGGCTCCCCTGGTACTGGAGAAACCCCGAGGCCAAAAGCAAAAAGACTCAGGGAGTGGGCTGGAGGCAGGATGTGCCCAAGGTGAGTGTAAGTACCCTGAGAACCAGAGCCATCTACCGCCAGGGCAGCTGAGGACAGCGGGCCAAGGGAGGGGACAACCATATGTCTGTACAGGGGCCACTAGATTTCGCTAGGGACCAGCTCTCAGTGAAATATGGGAGCCCCAGAGCACAGGAGGTGGGCCAGTAGGCCCAGGCAGGAGGACACAGGCTCTGTCCCCATCAGGGCAGCATGTTGATGCACCCAGGATGGCATCCCAGAGATTGGCTGCCACTCCACGAAGGGCTTCAGGGAAGAGACTAAACCCCAGAGGCCTTCTAGACAAGGAGCCTCAAAGCCCAGGAAAGGATCCCAAGTCAAGCTTCCCTGCTGGCTGGAGATGCCTGGAGACCCCGCCACCCAGCTCCTGAATCCCCCTCTGCCCGTTGGCTCTCGGGAGCTGCACCAGCTGCCTGCCTGAGGCTGGCCTGGGCTCTGCCAGGGTTGCTGGCTCAGCAGGCCCACCCTGAGCCTCCTGCCAGCTCCTTCCTCTCCAAGGCCCTCTCCTCTTGGTCACATTTCCCCGAAACACTTTCTAGGCCCTAGCTGGCTTCTGCATTGTTCTGAGAAACTAGTTGACAAGTTGACCATCCCAGAACCCCTGAACCTGCTAGCAGAGGGGCAGGTTTATGACAGTTGCTCACCTGCGAGCAGGGAAAATCCAGGCCTGGGAAATAGAAAATCTCAGACTAAGGTCACAGCTCAGCCTCTCTCTAGCCAGCAAGGTTTCCCCATGGGCAGCAGTAACCTGCCTTGCCACAGCCACCTCACAGGGTGGCTGAGACACCAGATGAAATGTCTGTGAGAGAAATTTTGAACCAACGGAGTTTGATGTCAATGTAACATATAATAACCATTGTTTGCTGCCCTGCGCCTGGCATCCCACTAGAGCCAATTCCTACGCTCTCTTCCTGGCACACACAGGGGCTTTGTTGCTTGGAACTCGTGAGCCTGGCAAACTCCTGCTTGTCTGGAATCTAAAGAGACCAGTTGTGAGTTGCCTCAAGGTTGCAGGGCAATGGAAGAGGCCCTCAGTCAGGGCCTGAGCCAGGAATCCCCACTCCAGACCCAACTGCTAGGAGCCCCACGGCCTTGGGCAAGCTCCTTGATTTCCTGGAGCCTTGTGTGGTTTATCAGACATGTGGTGGTTATGATGCCGGCCCCGCCTGTCTGCCTCCTGGGCTCTCAAGGGTCAAGACAGATTATGTGGTTCTGTGCAAGGGTGAGCTAAATGCTCGGGGGCCGAGCAAACATAGGGGATTATTATTGAAGAAAAGGCTTTCTTGATTCCACAACTCACATCCAGCCATCAGGGCTAGTGTGAACTTGTAGGCACAGTCAAGATCCTGAAATGTTAAAAAAAAAAAAAAAAATCTTGAAATGTTTTCCAGGTCATCCAAGAAAATTGGTGCAGGAAGAGAAAGATTCAGCTTCTAATCAGCCAGAGGCACGGGTCACTGTCCCCATTACGGCGTTGGGGCTGTTGCATGAAGGTACTGTGGATCAGGAGGAAAGAGAGTGGACTTTGAGTCCTGGGAAAGGAAGACAAAAATGGCAAGATGTCTTTGGGAGGACGGCAGGAACCAGAAAGAGAGCAAGGCGGGGCCCAGCTTGCAGAGCCCAGAATGAGGCCGGAAGGACAGGGTGGAGGGCTGCAGCAGGGGCTCCCCCATCTGCCATGCTGGCTACACCCCAACTTCTCTTGTGTGTCCCAACCCCATGGACAAACCATGGTTGGTTTAGAATCAATACCACTGGTCAGCTTATTCGTGTGGCCCAGACCTGGCCAGTGGAATCTGAGGGAAAGTCCACTGGGGGCTTCTGGGAAAGGTCTCCATCACTGGTAAAAACAAAGAAAGAGACAAGGGAACCTCTTCCCTTCTCCTGATCAACAAGGCCTCGCCAAAGCCTGTCCGATCCCACCTGCCAGTAGCTGAGCTGGATAATAGCTGGTTCACATTTCTAACCAGCTCCCACCCCCTTCACCCTCATTGCCTACATCTTCCATTGATTGGAGTGAGAGGCTGAGCCTGGGAGCAGCTGCAGCATCCAGTAAGAAGAAAGCCGAGAGCCTGGTACAGAAGCTAAGCCAGAGCCTGGACATTGTCAAGCTGCTGAATCTTGGAATTCCCTCCAGGCTTCTTGACATGTGAGACAAGCATGTCTTCATGGTTGATGCCACTTGTAATCTAATGTTCCACTGACAAGAGAACCAGGGGTAAGATAACAGCGGTTGATATGTGCCACTGAAGGGAACTCAGTTTGCGCAGCCCTTTATAGGCACTTGACTTACTTGGTCGTCACAAAAGACCAGAGGACGAGCGATCTTGCCCTCTTTTCTAATAAATGAGGAAACCAGCCAGAGGGTGTAAATGACCCCCCTCCCAAGGTCACAGAGCTAACTGGCGGTAGGTCTGATAGCGTAAGCAGAGTTTCTGACTCTTGTCACAGCACACTTTCCACTCCACCTGGGAGAGAGCAAAATTGAAGCTAAACATGCTCCAGACAGCTCGAATGAAGGGTCAGACAGCAGCCTACTCTCACCATCCCGAAGGGTATAAAGGAGAATCTGATCATCAACCATCGGTGAGCCGTGAGGTTGGGTGGCTGAGCCCAGACAGTGCAGGAATGGAGAGGTGGACAGAGGAAGGAGGTGGCATGTTCCTTGACCACCCCCGGGAAGTTCCTAGATGGAAGGAAGAAAAGATGGGAAAGTGTGAAGCAAGGACTGGCAGTCTTTCCAAAGCGTGAGGCTAACTGACTTCGTGCGCAGGCAAGTACGTGTGGATCCAGCAGTGAAGAGATGGGGCGGTGAGGCTGGGGCCAGAGGGAGGGGTGTCAGGAGCAGGGCAGGCTGTGTCTGAGAAGCTCTCCAGAGAAGGTGAGTCCTCGACAAAGGAGCCAAAGAGCCTCAGGGAGGGCTGGGAAGGGCTGCTCTGTGAGCGTCCCTGACCCTGGTGTTAGCTGGCCATGGGTCCTTCGCTGGGGCGTGCACAGAGGAACCCTTCCTCTGTTTCAATTCAATCCTCGACAAAGAGCTCCTAGGAGGAAACTCAGACTCTTCACGTGATCAGATGTGGGATGTGTTGCAAGAAGTGATATTAATCCTCAAGTCCCAAGGAATGGAAACTATTTACTTAAAAAAGGTAAAACAGGTGGTACACCTGGGTGGCTCAGCTGGTTGAGCATCGGTTGGTTGAGCACCCCACCTAGGTGGCTCAGCTGGTTGAGCAAAACTCAGGGGTGCCGGAGTGGCTCAGTTGGTTGAACTCTTGATCTCAGCTCAGATCTTGATCTCAGGGTTGTGAGTTCAAGTCCTACCCAGGGCACCACACTGGACGTGGAGCCTACTTAAGAAAAATTTATAACAACAAAAAAAATAAAACAGATAACAAAAAGCATTTTGTACACACAAACACACACGCAGAGTACAGATTTCAGCTTCATATCATGCAGGGCTGGACGAAGTAGAGAGCTGGATAGAGAGAGGGAATGTGGAAAGGGGCTTATGGGGAGAGAAAAAACACATAAGACCATTGCAAGTTGATGAGACAAACATCCTTTTTTTCAGAGGGCTTCACCAAGGCCTTAGAGCTCTGTCTTTTTTCAGCTATTGGTACATCTCTGTTTGCCTATCTTAGTGGCAGGAAGTGGGGTTCATTGATCCTTTTGTCTTTTCATTAATTAACAAACATTTACCCAGTATCTCAGTGTATGGGGCCCTATCCACGCAGCTGGGGTAAGGGATGAAAAGCAGGGCTCATGCTCCAGAGGCCTCCACAGAGCACATGTTCACGGCATGAGGTCAGAGCCAGAGGCACACAGTTACAATGCGGTGGGATGAGCCCAATGAGAGTGGTGAGTGCCATGGAAGCAGAGAGAACCAGGTCTAACCCAAGCTGGGCTGGGGCACAGGACCCCCCTCCTTTCTCTACATCAGAATGACCCACCACAGCAGTCCTGGTAAGGACACACTCAGGCCCGAACTAAGGGAGTGTCACAGAAAGGAAAGGATTAGCTAATGGGGAGAGGCCCCGGGAAGGACTTGGCTGAGGGAGATGACCCCAGCTTGCCCTCAGATTTCTAGCTCATGGAGCTTAGTGGAATGAGGATGTCATTGACAGAAATAGGGAAGAAAGGAAAAGAATAGGACCATGGGCAAAAAGGTTTTTCTTCTCAAATGTAAGGATTGGATCGTGTAAATATCTGACATAACATTTTCCAAAGACTTTCCATAGCTTTTAGGATAATCTTCAAACTCCGTTGTTGAGCACATATGGCCCTCCAAATTCTTTCTTCTTCTCTAGGCTTATTTCTCATTACTCCCCTAAGTTCATCCTTAGCTACAGCTATATAAAACTCCTAGTTATTCCGAGACACGTTCCGTGGCTGTTGTATAGTTTCATGTGATTCTCTCTGGCAAGAAAGTACTCTGTTATGAACATCTGTTGCTTGCGTTCTCCGTAGCCTCGCCTTGGGGTTACCTCTCCTGTCTCATTCCATGTGATCCTGGATGGAGCTGCCCATCACAGCATCCTGCCCCCTGGCCCCAGGGGTGGGAGGAGAGCCAGGCCTAGTCAAGCAGAGAGTATCCCATCCTTCCATGATTGGCCCAGGATGGGCACATGACTCAAGCTGGGCCAATCAGAGCCCTCCTCTGGGATTTTTTTTAAATATATATAAGTGCTGGAAGCATTCTTCTTTCTTCTGGGGCCAACCGAGGTGCTATGAGCCTAGGACTTCCTGTGGCCATGGCTGTCTTGTCCCTGAAACATGAAGGAAGCTTAACTGATGAGGGAATGAGTTCCACACAGAGGAAGACACAACAGAGATGTGAGGAAAGCGGAAGTCTGAATGCTTTGTGAGTTCTGAGGCCAGCATCCCCCAATGGTCCCTAATTGGCTTAAGTTTGTCCTGTCACTTTTAAAATTGAAAGACTCAGGGGTGCCTGGGTGGCTCAGTCAGTCAAGCATCAGATTCTCGATTTTGGCTCAGGTCATGAGATTGAGCCGTGCATTGGGCTCACGCAGAGCGTGGAGCCTGCTTAAGATTCTCTCTCTCAGGGACGCCTGGGTGGCTCAGCAGTTGAGTGTCTGCCTTTGGCCCAGGGCATGATCCTGGAGTCCAGGGATCGAGTCCCACGTCTGGCTCCCTGCATGGAGCCTGCTTCTCCCTCTGCCTGTGTCTCTGCCTCTTTATCTATGTCTTTAATGAATAATATCTTTAAAAAAAATAAAAACAGGAAAAAAATTAAAAAATTCTCTCTCCCTCTCCTTTTGTGCCTCCCCTTCTAAAAAAAAAAAAAAAATGTGCAAGACTCCTGTAGCCCAAATCCTAATTTCTTCTATCCACTTCCTACACATTCTTCAAAAATCAGCTCTAACCCAATTCCCCCAGAAAGTTTCCTCTGACCAGTTGCTCCTCCTCTCCTGGTTCCATGCGCTTCCCTTGGGTTCCCATAACATTCTGGGCGTACATCAATTGTATCCCTTAGAAATCAGATACGTTTGGTTGGTTCATATTTCTGCTTACTGTCAAATTATAAGCTCCTTGGCCCTAATTGTTTTCACGTTATACCTCAATTCCTGGCACAGAGAAGGTATTTTAAAAGCTTTTGATGAACAGATAACAAGTTCAGAGCTGGTCTGTGGAAACTTCAGGTGCCCAAGAGTGTTTGTGGGTATATTGGTCATGGGCGGGGGGGTCAGGGGGGTACTGCTTTAGTGGAACAGGTGGAGGCCAATGGGCTGTGGGCCACAGGCAGTGAGGAAGGCCCTCAGTCTGTCTCCCGGGGCTTATCCAAGGAGGAAAGGATGGTGGTGACTGGAGGGGCAAGGAGGTGGTGTAAAGATTCCAAAGTTCTGAGTGTTTATATGTTGAGAGAATGGAGCCAGTGAAGAGAGGGATGAGGATACAGTAAAACCAAGGCATGGAATGGGGGTGGGGAGAGTGAAGGGGGACGGGGGGTGGGAAAGGCCTGGAGGGCAGGTGGGAGGACCAGAAGCAATAATGCCCAGCAGACACTCCACTCCATTGGGCCAAGGACAGAGAAGAAGAAGGGGGTGGAGCAGCCATGCTCAGTAACCTCAGTGGGTAGCCCCACAGGCTTGTGCAATTGGGCAAAACAGAGCCTCCATCTCTTTGCTGAGGCTCCCAGACCATTTGGCTGCCTTTTTTCCAATGACCCTCCACTTCCCAGCCAGCAGAAGGCCATTGTTGAGCGCGAGTGGCCGTATCAGGTCACTGGCCACCAGCTGGGTCCAGACCCCCCAGGTGCTGGCCAGAGCTCCAGGTCATCCTTGGTCTTGTTCCCTTTGTTGTTGTTACTGGACCCAGGAGATCAGGTTCCCCGGGGTAGTGTTTGCTGACTTTGTCCGGGGCCATGTGATCCTGTCACGGGAGGAGCATGGATGTAAATTATTGAGGAAACCTCAGGTCCTCGACAAGTCCCCGGGCGAGTCAGATATGCCAAGAAACCCGAGAGGCCTGTGCCCTTGGGGTGCCGCAGCTGGGATTGTGCCCTTGATCACTTCCCTGGCCCTTGGCCTCCGAGCCTGCCAGAGATTGAAACTTGAAGTGTGGAGGCTCACCAGGGCCCCATGTTAAAAGCCCCCTGCAGTCAGGATCTGGAGGGGACACCGTGCAACAGCCCGACTCAGAAACCATACTCATCGGGGGCCCTAGGCGCGTGTGCGGTCGGGAGGAAGCACTGCTTGTTCCCCCTGGAGGAGCCCAGGGAGGCATGGCCTTCGCTCAAGAGGGAAGCCCTTGGGAGCTCCTGGCCACACAGAGGACACACAGGGGCACATGCACACACCCACTCACACACACACTGTGGCTGTAATGACAGCAACTGTCAGAGGACACGGGCGAGGTGTAAGCATTGTTCTGGAGGCTGGAACAAGCTGGCCCACTGCAGGGGGGTGGCCCAGGGGAGGGGATTAGCTGAAGTTGCCCCCTTCCCACAGGCCTCCCTGCCCTCTGGTGCAGAGCTGTGCCAGGAAGGGTCCAAACTAGTTGGATGCTGGCTGGTTCCAGCTGCCGCATTTCAGACACTGTGGTTCCTTACGAGAGGGCAGGGGGAAAGGATCTTGCTGGCTTGTTGCCTTAAGTCCCAGACTCCTCCCCGGAAAAGAGGAAGGGAAGGTGGGGAGGAGTTCAGTGTTCGGTCTTTCCAAGCTTTCTTTGGTTTTGGTTATCAAGAGACAGCCCATCTGTTTGCTGAGGGCTCTCACTTCCCCACCCTTGACTCCGTGCTATCACACTCACTATGTTTCTGGGCATCGCAGAGATCGCCGAGCCTGTGTACAGGTGCATGTTCGGGTGTGCCTCCGCACCAGTCTGCCCAGCTGTCCAAGTGTGCATCTGCACATCTCCGTGTGGATGTGACCGCGTGTGATAATTCCCGTGTTTGCCTTAAGTTGTCCCCATGCACACGTGAATGTGTCCAGTTGTGCGTGCTGGAGGATCCCCACTGAGGACACTGAGCACTCATCTACCAGGTTTTAATGTCCAGCAACATGACAACATCAACACAGCTGGCTGGACGTCGAGCTGTTTCACCACTTCCCTGGCTTTGTCCAGACCTGATACATGTACCATAATGTCTCAGACTCCCGTCCTCCCTTCCCAGCCTGCCCTGAGTCCCCAGAGGACCCTTGTATGCTACACCCAGGACTTTCCCAGAAGGGCTGAGGGTGTCTGATCTTGGGAGCTTCCACTGAATCGCAGCCCCTTAATCAATCTGTGAGCTGCCAGGCCAGGTCCTGTGTTAAGAGCCAGGGATACAGAAATGAGTAAGACATAGTCTCGTTTTTAGGAAACGCACCCTCTAGTCAGGGAGGAAGGCCTGGACACGACTAATCATGTTCAAAGGCAGACTCTGATAAGATCGTGGGAGCACAGAGAAAGGAGACACTAATGCCCCCCGAGGAGCCCAGGATGGTTTCATTGAGCTGGCACTTAGCTAGGATTGGAGCAGAATTTTGACAAGAGAATGTGCCGAATAGCATTCTACGCAGAGCGATGATACGTTCGGAGATCTAAAAGTGAGAAAGCCCACAGTGTCTGCCTTCTGTAGGACGAGGGTGTTGCAGGACTCCAGGGGGGTGCCATCACATAGAATTCAGTGTGAACAGTGGTACCCCCGAAAGTTGTGCAGTGGTGTGGTCCCGCCCTTCTTATCTGTGTTTTCATCAGTCTGTGCCCCCAGCCTTACTCATGTTACCCCAATCCAGTTCCAAATAGGAGAGAATGCCTAAAGTGGGGTTCAAAGAACACAAGAGAACATGCTATGAGTGAGGCTTGGGAGAGTCCTCTGGAAAACCAACCTGGTCTGTGAGGATAAAGTCAGAATGGGTCGTTGAGAGTGATTTCGGATTCTTTCTTTGAATCACTTGCTTGGCAAACATTCATCTGTTCTCTAGGAAGAGACAGGCACCGAAGAGGAGAATCTCATTTGTTCGTGATGATTTGGGTTTGTGTTTCTTTAAGTATGTTCCTAAAACAATAAACAGTCTAGAGATTCTGAGATCAAAGAAAAGTTCCTGGAATCAAATACATCTAGAAAATATGTGTAAACAAAGCAAACAGTTTCCTGTACTACAATAGTTATCAGCGCCTTGAAAATCTTAATATACTCTGTGAATCTCCATGAGTGGGATATGGCTAGCAAGATTTATTTAAACGATTGTCCCCCCGTATATTCCCACAGGACTGGTAAGGTTGGTTAAAACCTTCCTGGAGAAACCCAGGATCAGGGATAGAAGTTCTAGGAGTCACCAGGAGAGCAGCAAACTGGGGGAAAGGATTCATAAACTTATGGGTAGATGGTGTGGTGAGGAGACACGTCATCTATCTCACTTCACCCAGGAAGACTTCCTAGAAGAGGTGTGGTCTTGGGAACCGTTGAGAGAAGAAAGGGCAATCTCAAGGGGCTGCAGCTTAATCTGTGTCACATGAAAGCAAACAGGTATTTGAGGGAATAATCATGCAGCAAAATGCCATGGACTTAAGTATCTGTTAGAACATGCCTTGAGGGAAGGATCAAGAGGAAGGTGGAAGCCCAGGTCTTGCCCGCTCTCGAGGAGCACCCAGCCTGATGGAGCAAGCATAACCTCTTCCTTCTGGGAGCTCCTAGCCCAATGGTGGCATGAGGAAATGATGGCTTCCAAGATACTGGACGTCGGGCAACAAAGGTCACAGACACCCGAGAGGCAGGAAGCAAACAAAGCAAGCCCTACACTTGCCTCAGTTTACTGCCTAGAGAGAATTTCTAAGCCATGGAAAGGGAAATGGAGAATGAGACCAGCAGATTTTGTGAGTGAGGAGAAGGAGCTGCAAGTCTGGGGAGACCCAGGCAGCTACAGTACGCAAGAGAGCACCAGGAGGAGAGAGTTGCATGGAGAGAGAGCTCTGGAAATCTCCAAGTTTTCAGCAGAGCGCTGACCTGCATAGGTGGGTAAGGAATCTACTCACAGATGGGGAAAGAACCATCCAAACAGATGAAGGAAAGAATGCCCAGAGCTCACCCACGGCCAGGAATACTCCCTATTCCCACCAGTCAGACTGGAAATGTTCATAATTTGTGGGTAGAGTACTCAGAAAGATCTTCAGTAGTGGAACGTAATTAGCCCTAGACTAAATACTGCTTTCATCTCACCTAACAAGTCTTAAAGGCGTGAAGGGATAAAATTACTGCATCCCAGAACAAATTCAAGAATATTTATCACAGGGATGCCTGGGTGGCTCAACGGTTGAGTCTTTGCCTTTGGCTCAGGGCATGATCCTGGAGTCTCAGGATCAAGTCCCACATCAGGCTTCTTGCATGGAGCCTGCTTCTCCCTCTGCCTATGTCTCTGCCTCTGTGTGTTTTTTTCATGAATATATAAATAAAATCTTAAAAAATAAAGATTAAAAAAAGAATATTTATCACAATACAAAAAGTATCTAGCACCCAACAAAGTAAAACTTACAATGCCTGGCATCCAATAAAAAATTACCAGGCATGCAAAGAAGCAGGAAAATATAATCCATAAGAAAATGAGAAGAAAAAAAAAAAAGAAAGAAAATGAGAAGAAAAATAGTCATTGAAACTGGCCCAGAACCCCCAATTCAGGTGACAACTGTCCTAGTTTGCCAGGGAATATCCTGGTTTTAGCAGTGAGAGTGGTGCAGCCCAGGAAACCCCCTAGGTCCCAGGAAAACTAGGACGATTGGTCACTCCACCTACAACTAACACCATAATCGTACTTCATGGTGAAAGACTGAATGTCTTTTCCCTGAGGCTGGGTGCATACCAGAACATCCACTCTCAACATTTTCATTGTGTTGGAGATTCCAGCAGATGCATAAGGCAAGGAAAAGAAATCCCTATTGGAAAGAAAAAAATAAAACTGTCTTTTATTCTCAGGTGACATGAAGAAAATCAGGTTGTTGACTCGACAAAAAAGCATTAAACTAACAAGTGAGTTTAATGAGATTGCAAGATACAGGTAAGTATCTGCAAGGCAATTGCATTTCTATATGCTAGCAATGAACAATCAGAATTGATATTAAAATGGCAATACCCTTTTCAATAGTTTCAAAATATCTCTAAAAGGTATAAACATGACAATAGATATGAAACCATATATGTTGAAAACTACAAAACACCGATGAAAGAAATTAAAGATCTAGGTAAATGGAGAAACATACCTCATTTATAGTTTGGAAGACACAATATTGTTAAGATGTTAATACTCCCCAAATAGATACAACACAATCTTTAAAAAAAAATCCCAATAGTCATTTTGGTAGAAATTGACATGCTAATTCTAAAATTCATATGGAGGGGTGCCTGAGTGGCTCAGTTGGTAAAGTGTCTAATTCTTGATTTCCACTCAGGTCACGGTCTCAGGGTCCTGGGATCGAGCCCCACATCAGGCTCCATGCTGGGCGTGGAGCCTGCTTGAAGATCCTCTTTCTCCTTCTGCCCTACTCCCTTCCCTCTTTCTTTCTCTCTCAAAAAGATTTTATAAATAAATAAATAAATAAATACATAAATAAATAAATACAATTCATGTGGAATTACAAAGGAACTCGAATAGCCAAAACAACTTTGGAAAAGAACAAAGTTGGAAGACTAACGCTATTTGATTTCATAACTTATTATAAAGCTGTAGTAGCCAAATAGACCCACACATAGGTGCATGTAGTGGGCTGACTTCTGTTCCCCCCTCTGCCTAGAGCATATGTCCACCCAGAACCTATGAATGTGATCTTATTTGGAAAAAGGGTCTGTGCAGATGTAATTAAGTTAAAGATCTTAAGATGAGAATGTTCTGGGTTTAGGATAGGCCCTAAATCCAATGACAGGTGGTATGCTTATAAGAAGAGAAAACCCAAAAATAAATAAATAAATAAATAAATAAATAAATAAATAAATAAATGGGAAAACCCTGAGAGATACTGAGGAGGAGGCCAGTAAAGACAGGGGCAGAGATTGGGGTTATGCTTCCACCAACCAAGGAATGTCTGGTGCCACTAGAAGCTGGAAAAGATAAGAGAGAGTTCTCCACTCTACCGTCTTGGGGTTGTGGGTGAGAGGGCTGCCTGCCAACACCTTGATTCCAGACTCTGGACCTCCGGAACTGTAAGATAATTCATTTCTATTGTTTTAAGTACCCCAGATTGTGGTATTTTATTAGGCAATCCTAGGACATAAATATATAACTGATTTTCTACAAAGGTGCAAAGGTAATTCAGTGAAGAAAAAAAGAGTCTTTTCAACAAATGGTGCTGCAACAGTTGGATATAAATATGCAGATAAATAAACTTGGACTCATGCCTTTCGGCATATATAAAAATTAACTCAAAATGGATCATCAATCTAAATGTAAAACCAAATCTGTAAAATATCTGGAAGAATTCATAAGAGAAAACCTTTGTGACCTTCTTGCAAGCAAAGATTTCTTAGCACACTCTATAAAATTAAATATTAATAAACTTCTTAGAAAGAAATCCTGTGCTCTTCCTTAGACCCTGTTAAGAGAATGAAAAGACAAGTCACAGACTGTGGCGTGTATATCTGATAAAGGATTTAGTTATATGTTTTAAAACTCTCAAAACTCAGGGATCCCTGGGTGGCGCAGCGGTTTGGCGCCTGCCTTTGGCCCAGGGCGCGATCCTGGAGACCCGGGATTGAATCCCACGTCGGGCTCCCGGTGCATGGAGCCTGCTTCTCCCTCTGCCTATGTTTCTGCCTCTCTCTCTCTCTCACTGTGTGCCTATCATAAATAAATAAAATTTAAAAAAAATAAAAATAAAAAAATAAAACTCTCAAAACTCAATAATTTAAAAAAAAACCAACTCAATCTTAAAAATAGACAAAGATGCAAATCGACAAGCCACCAAAGAAGGTATACAGATGGCAAATAGGAACATGAAAAGATGCTCAAAATCATTAGTCGGGGAAACGCAAATCAAAACCACAAGCTACTACTGAACATCTATTAGAATGTACAAAATTAAAGGGCTTCAGTAGCAAATGCTGGCAAGAATGCGGAGCAACTGGAATTCTCACGTGCTGCTGGTGGGAATGTAAAATGGCTCAAGCACTTTGGAAAATGGTGAGGTAATTTCTTAAATAAACACGCACGTATCATGTGAGCCTGCTATTCCACGCCTAGGTGCTTCCCCAGAAGAAATGAAAGCATCTGTCCACGCAAAGGCTTGCACACAAATGCCCATCCACACTTGAGTGGATACACAAATTACAGAATTAAAAGGAAAGGAACAGGTGATACACGTGACAATGGATGAATCTCAAAATAATTATGGAGAGCGAACGAATCTGGACCAAAAGAGGGCATAATGTTCCCTTCCATTTACATAAAATTCTAGTAAATGAAATGAATGTATAACAGCAAAAAGCAGATCAGTGGTTGCCTGGGATGGGCACAGGGGTGCAGAGGGGAGGGGGCTGGACATGTATCTCCTGGTAATGGTGTCATGGGTGTGTACACATGTCAGAAGTTCTCAAAGTGCACACGTCAAAGTGCAGTATATTGTATGTCAATTAAACCTCGATGAAGCTGTGGAGCAGAAAAGAAAAACTGTTATTTCCTGCATTCCCAGCATTAGTGCTTGCAGCCACTGCCTCCCCATGGAGGATGGAGGGAAGAAGGGGCGAGAGGCTGAGGGGTCCCACAGGCCCCACTCCCAGGACAGGGGTCCCAGGAACCCACCCACACCCATAACACACCCTGGGGACAGGAGGCCGCCCTGTCCCCACCCCTCAGCCCCTGCATCGGGAGTCTGTCTGCACTTGCTTGCAGTCTGGCCGGAGGGCCAAGTTAGCCGGGAATGAGGTCATTAGAGTCCTTAGAGCAAGATCCTGAGAGAATTAGTACAAACGTCAGAAAACATTTGGTACAACAGATGCTGTAAAAACCCCTTGGAGTAATCTCCTTTTTTTTTCTTGTTTCATTAGTGTTTGCTGCCCACCTGCAGCTGGATCTTTCCACAGGATGCGGGGAGAGGGCTCTGCTCAGTTGCCGTCCTGCAGTCCTGGAGGGGGTGCTATGAGGAGGAGAGCGTCCAGGGACCCGGGCTTCACTCTGATGACACCCCAACATAACTGGACCATACTCAGATTTTCAAGGATGCGATTTTGCGGGACGCCTGGGGGGCCCAGCGGTTGAGCGTCTGCCTTTGGATCAGGGCCTGATCCCGGATTCCTGGGATCGAGTCCCACATGGGGATCCTTGCAGGAGCCTGCTTCTCCCTCTGCCTGTGTCTCTGCCTCTCTCTGTGTGTCTCTCGTGAATAAGTAAATAAAAACCTTAAAAAAAGGGGGGGGGATGCGATTTTTCTGTTAGGTTGCTTATTACATGTAATTACATTTATAGTTTCATAAGGCTTTTTTTTTTTTTTTTTTTAAGAAAATTGCTACCTAACTAGAAGATAAGGCCTTTTGCAATCACATTCCCAGAAACCTCACTGCAGGGCTTGGAGGTAGTTTCTTCTGTTAAGAAATTCAGAAATTCCCCTGCACTAGACCAATCTGGTTTATATCAAAACAGAGTTCAGCTCAGCCTTCTGCTACGTAAACGACTCAGAAAGTCCAGCCTGCTGTGGATAAATGATTCCAAATTCAAAATGATCAGAGTCCACATGGTTGGCAAACTTCAGCAGTTCTGCTGGGACCCGGGTGTTCAGGTCAACAAGCCTTAAGGAATTCCTCTGTCTTGGGGGGTAGATTCCCAAGGTCCTGGAAAGATTCCCCTGCCTTACACTTCCCCACCCTCTTCCCATCACCCCTGTCCTCTTTCTCTGAAAAGTAGATCTGCTAACCCAGCCCTTCCCTCCCTGTTCAGCGTGAAACACTAATGAGAGTAGGAGCTGATGCAGGGCACTGGGGTGGCCAGGCACCCATGGGAACCCTTTGTGTACATCCCCCAGCAGATCCTTACAACGTCCCCCTGGGATGGGTAGTATGGTTACTCCTGAATTATGAAAGAGTAAACTGAGGCAAATAGAGCTGGGGTGAGGGTACAGAGTTCCCAGTTTATGTATTTAGTTAGTTTTTTACATTTAAAATTTTGGCAAATCACATATAACATGAAATTTACCTCCTTAGCTGTTTTTAAGTGTGCTAGTGTGCTGTTCACATTGTTCGGCACCAACCTCCAAAACTCTTTTCATCTTGCAAAGCTGAAACTCTGTCCCCCTTAAACACCTCCGCTTCACTTCCCCCTCTGCCCAGCCCCTGGCCACCAGCATTCCACTCTCTGTGTCTCCGAACTGGACAACTCTAAGTACCTCATGTAAGTGGAATCATCCGGTATTTGTCCTTCTGTGGAAGACTTCCAGTCTTCAAGATTCGTCCATGTTCTACGGTGTCAGAATTTTCCAGAGTTTCCGTTTTGCAAGCTTAGTTCTGGAGTTGGGTGGTGGTGGCTTGCCCCGCGGTATGAATGTATTGCACGCCACTGACCCACATACCCTGAAATAGTTAAAATGGCAAGTGTGTATTTTACCACAAAGAACACAATAGCAACGGTGACAGGTAGAGGTGCCCAAGGGCATGAGGAGATGGCAGTCCCAACCCAGGGGGGCGAGCTCCTGCGTCCGGGCCCTTGCACCGTGCTCTACATGCACTCTCTCTCGGAAGAGACATCACCCAGACCAAGCCTGAGGCCCCGAGTCCTCCCAGGACAACCAGATGCGAGGGTGGCTGGAGCAGCAATGGGCAGTCGTCCTGGGCTTTCAGGGGGAGACAGCATTAGAGGCTGGGGGGCAATGGAGTCAGAAGACAAAAGACAGAAGGCCAGTGTGCGGGGAGGGTTAGCGGGCTCACAACTGAAGGCCTGGGGGGCCCCAAGTGACCCATGAGGGGGACAGGCTGGGGAGAGAGGTTGTGTGAAGGTGGGGGTGCCAAGAAGCCACACTGAGTGAGGGGCCTGGGTGAGGCTTAGGGGAGGACGGCCACCTGCTGCCCTTACCTCCTCCCTTACCTCTGAGGAGCAGAGGAGCAGAGGAGCAGAGAGACATGTCTCCCCAAGTGGCATCTGACCCTCTTTCTCGGGGAGGGAACAGAAGAAGAGGGGACAGGCACGGGGAGGGAGAGGGTCAAGGACCTGGGTGCACACAATGGTCCACTCAGCACAGACCCCTCCATCCCTCTCCAGGTGTCTTAGCCATGACTGTGCCCTGACTTGGGGGGGAGGGGGTTCTTCCCCACATTCCATCCCCCTTTGAGATAAGAAGTAGATTACCACTCCAAGTGTCTTTTTTTTTTTTTTTTTTTTAGATCTTATTTATTTATTTAAGAGAAACACAGAGAGAGGCAGAGACATAGGCAGAGGGAGAAGCCAGCTCCCTTTGGGGAACCCGAAGTGGAACTCGATCCCAGGACCCTGGGATGACGACCGGAGCCAAAGGCAGATGCTCAACCACTGAGCCACCCAGGCATCCCTCAAAGTGCCTTTTTCATAAACAATTTTTGATCAGTTTTTAAGAATCCAGATAATAAAAGAGACATAGAAATAATAAAATAAAAACAAGGACGATCAGAGGAAAATATATATCTGAATGTAAGGTTGACAGCAACATATATAACCTTTTATTTTCTCTCTCTGATTTGTCCATGGCTGGGCATAACTTTTGTCTGGGGTGTGAGTGCTCCCACCCCATTTTGTGAACCCCGGAGGGGAATCTTGCTGGTTATCTCTGTATAGGGCTTGGGGTGGATCACAGCTGGGAAGGGGATCAGAGCCCACCACAGACGGGAAACCTGTTGAAAGCAGAACAGGGAGGTGTCACTGGTGCAGACCAGGCCAAAGCCCTTGGCCCCCAGGGAGGCCACTCTATCCCAGCCTCCTCATGACCCTGACATATTGGCCCAACAATTGGATTACCTCCCAGGGAATGTTGGGAAGGAACTAGGGAAAAGCCTCAGTCCTCCAATGAGACATGTGGGCCCCACCTCGGCCCCTGTGCAAGAGGAGGCTGAGCTGTCCCTGGCCCGGCTGTACCATGTAAGCCGGCCTGGGAGTCTTCATGTCATGCCCCCACCCCCACCCCCACGTCCAGCATCACCCAGCTAAAACTTCCTGTTGGAGGAGGGGGACAGGGCAGGAAAGGCACGTACTGGGCATGAGCTCTGTGCTTTTGCATGTCTCCCTTGGCTTTTCTGAACTGCTTGGGGTGCCTGTCCCCAGCAGTGGTAAAGCTGGTTCAAGCACCGAGCTATATACAACCTCCTACTCTCTGGGTCACAAGTTGAGGTGCTCAAGGAGCGACATAATCACGAAGTCAGTGCGGCAGCAGGAGCACCGAGGATCGTTCTCCGGCCCTCCCTGGTCTCTGGAGCCCTGGAGTGCCTGGCCGCCTAGGAAATCCTTATGGCTCCCCCGACTTCATACACATACCTACTTGTCACCTTGCTCTTGCCCTCCAAAGCCTCTCCTCCCCAAAATGCCACCAGGCTTCCTTGTTTGGATCCTGCCGAGGCCCTGGGTTTGCACTGTCTGATGGGGTAATGACAGGTGTGCGTGTATAACCTTATCTTAGGCCACACTTCCTGGAGCAAGTCGGGGCCCAGATTCCTGACAACTCTTGGCTTACAAACCCTCGGGCCTATAGAGCCCTGGGCAAGGCAGCCTCACCAGTTCTGCTGGGTGACAGAGAGACCGAGCCAGCCAGGCAGCCAGTTCGAGAGAAGGCATGGGTCACACTGAGGGTTTCTAACAAGCTACTGATGCTCCAAAGCTTCGGGTAGGAAGGCCTGCCCTCCATAACCAGATAGGAGAATAATAATTATAATAAAGAATAACTAGCTAGTGTTTACGGTCTTTGTACCGGATCCCACACTCACACACATGATCTAATATCCTATTCACAACTTTAGATGTCAGTGGTAGAGATTAGGTGCTTTTTTAAAACAAAACAAAACAAAAAACAACAACAACAACAAAAACAAAACAAAAAAAGCTTTTTTTTATTTATTCATGAGAGACAGAGAGAGGCAGAGACACAGGCAGAGGGAGAAGCAGGCTCCCTGCCGGGAACCTGATGTGGAAGTCAATCCCAGGACCCCGGATCATGACTCAACACTGAGTCATCCAGGTGCCCCAGGTGCTTTTTAAAGATACCCTTATTAAATATAAGAGGACAACACCTCAGTAAGCAGAAGGCCAGTTCTCAAACTGCACCCTGCTCGTCCCCAGAGTGATGCTTGTCCCCAGGATGAGTGTTTCTCAGTTCCCAGGAAGCCCCAACCCAGAGTTCCTGATTCAGTAGGTCTGGGGTGGGGCCTGAATTTGCATCTCTCAGAAGGTCGAAGGTGGCACTGGTGATCCCAGGAGGCACTCTTTGACCTGCACTACCCTGCACTCCACTTGTGACACCCAACCTCCTGCAGAGACCCCCTGAGGCTCTCAAAACCCTCTGGTATTGTCACCTTGTGGTCTTTATCTAGAAAATGCAGTCCCTGTGGGTATCACACACCCATGCCACCTGGGCCAGAGAGTCCCTCCGTCCTCTCCCAAAAACAGGGCTTGCAGAGGGACCAGGCACAAACCGAGGTCCCCATCTATACCCAAGATGCACTACTTTTCATGACTAGCAAAACACTTGACAGCTGACAAGGCTGTTTATACATACCTGAGCCGTCTTCGTGCTCACATGGAAGCAGATGGAGCTGGGTCAGGGTCAGGGCTCACTGGGACACCAGGAGGAGTGGGACAGGGCAGGCAATGCACGTACTGGTCATGAGCTCTGTGTGTGTGCGTGTGCACGTCTCCCTTGGCTTTTCTGAACTGCTTGGGGCGCCTGTCCCCAATGCTGTGATGGACGGACACCTCATTGCCGTCATTGCAGCATCTGGCACATCACTGATGCTGACCTCAGTGCTGTGTGTGACGAGTGTCCTGGCCTCCCACTGCAGCAAAATGCCCTGAAGACAGGCCTTTTGTCGGCCTCATTCCCCGCTGCGTGCCCAGTGACTGGCTCATGGAATGTGGACAAGAAAAATGAACCGAATGTCCAAGTAAACAGATGGACAGTGGACAAGCCCATGAATAAGTGACCGGACAAACTGAGAGATCGTGGACAGGCTGGGGAGTAGGAATGCCTGCGACTTGCTGAGAAGCTGGAATGTCCACTTGGCCAAACAGATAAAGCAGAAGAAAAGCTGTTCTGGGACCCTCGGCCTCCCCTTCCACCTTCTCGAAAGAGGTCACCTTTGCACAGGGCTGAAAGGCATAGCCTGGCGCGGCCTGGCCGGACAGGAATCCGGACAGAGGTGTAGTAGTCCACTGGGGCTGCCGGTACAGACAGCACAAACTGGGGGCCTGGGTGGCTCAGCCGTTGAGCATCTGCCCGGCCCATGATCCTGGGGTCCTGGGATTGAGTCCCACATCGGGCTCCCTGTGTGGAGCCTGCTTCTCCCTCTGCCTATGTCTCTGCCTGTGTCTCTGCCTGTCTCTGTGTGTCTCATGAACAAATAAATGAAATCTTTAAAAAAAGAGAGAGAGAGAAAGAAGAAAGAAAGAAAGAAAGAAAGAAAGAAAGGAGAAAGAAAGAAAGAAAGAAAGAAAGAAAGAAAGAAAGAAAGAAAGAAAAAGAAAGAAAGAAAGAAAAAAGAAAAAAACAAATAGCACAAACTGGGTGGCTGAATCAAGAAACCGTCCCAAGAGTGCTGGAGGCCACAGGTCCAAGATCTGGGTGTCAGCAGAGTTGGTGTCTCCTTTAAGTCTCTGCGGAAAATAGATTAAAAGTGAAAGTGAGACCGTGGGAAGACCCACAGGGCTTGGCCCCCAGCAGTGGGCGTGAAGTCTTTTGTAGCTGCACCTGCTCCCCGGGGTGGATAGATAAGGGCTGAGGGCTGGGGGCCCCAGGGGGCCCGGGGCACCGGTCCCAGCTTGCAGGTGCTGCGTGCTGGACACACTCTCCTCCCACAGGCTCCTCCTGAGCCCGCCCCCCGCACCCCTGGCCAGAGCCGAAGTGGCCACAGAAACAAATAGCTCTTGCCGGTCTTGCAGACTTCCCCTCTGGCGCTTCCTGTCCTGGGTGCAAATTGCAACACTGCCCCCCTCCCTGCCCCCCTTCCTCGTGTGGCCCAGGAAGAAAGGACCCAGGGGGGCCAGCTGAGCACCTGCGGTGCCACCCCTTCTGGGCCTTTCCTCATGCCCTCATTCCAGACCCTTTGCTTCCTGCAAAGACCCATCATGGCACAGGGCGCGGGGAACAGGGGACACCTCTCACTTGCTTCTGTATTGTAATTTCCTTTTTCGTTCAAGCAGGCTCAGTAAATGCCTTTTTAACGCTTTTACCACCAGCTCCTAAGGAACGCAGCCACCAATAATTCCGGAAGACAAATCATCTAGTGGAGAACTGCTTTTGATCCCAGGCATCGTTCCTAGTTCCTAACTTAGTGATTGAAGGCAAAATGTAACCAGTTCGGGATTCAGCAGAATCCAAAGTCATGAAAATAGCCAGGCCCTTCCCACCCACCCATAGCTGGTGTCCACCTGCCTGTGAGCCCCTGCTCACCTCACTCTGCCCAGGACACCCCTTCTGCTCCACCCTCCCGGGCTTCCACACGGTCAGATGCCTGCTGCGGACTCCACATCTCTATGTCTCTCCTCCCCAGACCGTCTGTCCTCTGCGCAAAGGAGTCTCCAGTGCGAGGGCCCGACCTCCGCCTGCACAGGCCGTGCCTCCTTCCTGCCAACGTCCACGCGGCACCGTCATTCACCCAGGAACCTGGTTGTCTGTCTCCACTCCTCCCTCCCATTTACTGCACACACTCGAGTCACGGTGTCTCAGTTGTTCTATCTTCTAAATGGGACCAGATGGTGTCCTCTCCTCTCCATGGCCATTGCCTTGGTTTAGGGGCCTTCAAATGCCCTGGATCCCACCGTAACCTCTACTTTGGATGCCCTGCCTCTGAGCGTAAAATCTTTCTCCAACCCGAGGTGATCCATGTCAATGCACATCTGATTATGCTCCCCATCCTTCTGCTGAGAACCCTTCGGGGGCTCCCTGTCACCGTCAGGAAGGAGCACAACCTCCCAAGATTCAGGAACTTTTAAGGCTTGCGTCAGCCTCTTGCTACAGTAGCATTTTGCACACCTCAGGGCTGCCCTTCTGTTCCCTATGCCTATGTTCCCACACGCTGGCCTCAGCTCCCTGGCTAACTCCTACATGACCTTCAAAACCCAGCTGAAGGGTCAATCGGGTCCTGAGACATGGTCAGGAACCGTCTGTCCCCAGAAAGCAGGAGTTTGCTGTTACTCTTTCAGAAATGGGGTCAAGGTTTCTATATTCGGACACTGTACATCTGAGCACCCCAAGGGTTTGGGTTCTCTAGAGTCTAGTCTCTCACCATCCACTCTTTCTTTCCCATCTCCACCCCCTACCCCCAAAAGAGTGCTGGCCCATGTAGGTGAGGGGCCAGGTGTCCCTGTCACCCTTCAGTGCCTTCTAGAGAGAGGGAAGGGCATCCTCGTCAGGTGACAGGCAGGATGCAGAGAGAGGGCAGGGCTGAGCACTAGGCTCTCCTCCTAGTGGTTCTGGTCCAGGGATGCCCCTCAGCACCACCTGGGGGGCCCTCCCTCCCCAGAGACCCTGCTGCAGGAGGTCCCAGGTGTGGTCCTGGCATTTTCATTTTTAAGAAAACAGGCCCCATAGGGCTTCTGATCCACACTCAAGTGGAGAGCCGTAGGATATTGAGGTCAGACATGAGGAGTCGAAAATATCTTCCTGCTAATCATACCTGGTTAAGGTGCTAACATTCTGACGTGTTCATCTTTTTCCCTGTGTAAGTCAGAGCAGATGCGAGGCCAGTCCTCCGACTCTGCTTTCCCTGTTCTCAGGGAGGAAAGGCTGGCCGTGCTGTCCTGCAGGCTCCTGGCCCGACCAGAACCTTCCCTGAGAGATGTCACTGACCACCTGCTTGCCGCTGGGATGCTTTCAAATCGGTCGAGCACCTTCCTGGCCTTCCCAAAGCTTGGACTCCGTTCTAACTGGGGGCTCCCAGGGAAGGGTGCCTCAGAAGCAGATGCTGTCCACCTTGAGCAAAGCGAGCCTGGAAGTCATTGTTCTCGAGCTGCTGTTCCTGGCTTGATCCTGTTCGGGAGTCACCTGAGCTCTGGGCTAAAGGGCAGATCTGGGGTGCAGCCTGAGAGTCTGCATTTCTAACAAGCTCCCGGACAGGCCGTTGTCACTGTCCGAGGGCCACACACATGCAAGGGTCTGTACCGCTTAGAGACAGCAGCGCTCTGGCTATGAGCAGGTTGGCGTGCTTGCAAAGAGGAGGCTCCACGGCCACGATGACCGTCCCAGTTTGCCTGGGACCAAGGGGTGTCCTGGGACGTGAGGCTTCCAGCGGGACAACCCAGGTCAGCTCCAGGCAGGCCCGGCTGCCCGCCCCACGGCCTGTGTCCCGGTGCAGTAGCTTAGCTGCCTGGGAAAGACTCCAGGATGCTTCCGAAGTAACCAGCAAGATGTTAGACGTGGATTTCAGCACAGATAAAACACAGTAGAGCACTGAGGGCAGGCAGCTTAGACTCCCGGTCACGGTGAAGCGGGGGTGAGAGGGAAGGGACGGGGATGAGAATGACCCGAGGCCGGGGTGCAGGGAAGGGCTCCCGTTCCTGCAGGAGCCAGCTGGGATTGGCCTTGATTGCACAAGATGTCATTTGGTCTCGGTTGTCAGAGGCTAGACCATTAAAAATCCCATTCAAGGGGCACCTGCATGACTCAGTGGGTTCAGTGTCTGCCTTTGGCTCAGGTCATGATCCTGGGATCCTGGGATCGAGCCCCAAGTCGGGCTCCTTGCTCAGTGAGGAGTTTGCTTCTCCCTCTGTCCCTCCCCCCTGCTCCTGCTCAATCTCTCTCTCTCTCTCTCTCTCTCTCTCTCTCTCTCTCTCCCTTTCTCTCAAATAAATAAATAAAATCTTTTAGAAAAAGAACTCTTTAAATTAAAAAAAAAAATCACGTTCAAGTGTGTGCTGGTATATTTGTACAAAAAGCCCGTATCTAAGTCTTAGAGGCCACTTTCTTACCCTCATGCCAATGGCAGATGATGAGGTCCTGCACATAAGTTGCCCTGGTCTCCCTGCCCAGGTGGCTTCTGGACACTGTCACACTGTCACTGGTCTAGTGGCTGTAGCCATTGCTGGTGGGCTCAGGCCTGTCTCCACCCTGCCATGTGACTTGGGCCCTGTGACTTGGGCAGGAAGGGGGTCAGTGTCACCGATCCTCTTCCCCTCACAGCATCAGCAGAGGCTTGAGGGGCCTGAAGGCACCCTGGAGACCTGGGCCCCGCCAATATTTAGCGGAGCCTGGGAAGGCTTTTGAGGCTGCTGCTCCACGAAGGCTCTGGCTACAAGGACTGCAGACAGAATTTTGGGGAACTCAGTCATACTTGGGCCTATGAGTTTTGATTCCTAGAACTCAGAGTACATGGGTTTGGAGATGGCACCCTCTTGGCTGGTTACAGAGAGGCTTCTTAATTACCAAAGGTGTTCAGATCCCTGCAGCTCGACTTTTCTAGCAGTGGTTAGGATGTGAACTTCAGAGCTGGGCGGAACTGAGGGCAAGACTGGCTCTGGCAGGGGCACCCGAGTGGATCAGCGGTTGAGCGTCTGCCCTTGGCCCAGGTCATGATCCCAGGGTCCAGGATCGAGTCCCACATCCGGCTCCCTGCAGGGAGCCTGCTTCTCCCTCTGCCTGTGTCTCTGCCTCTCTCTCTGTCTCTCATGAATGAATACAAAAAAAAAAAAAAAAAAGACTGGCTCTGGCATTTTCTAGCAGTCTGACCTTGGCCAATTAACTTCCAGAGCCTCAGTTTCCTCATGTGTAAAGCAGAGATCATCATAATACTTGGGCTTCAGGGTTGGGGTGCCTCAGCTGGCACCCAGCTACGTTCTGGTCACTGTGTTACAAGCACAGTATCACTGACTGTGGCATGAAAGGATAAAATTACTGCATTCCAGAACAAATTCAAGAATATTTATCACAGGGGCGCCTGGGTGGCTCAGCAGTTGAGCCTTTGCCTTCAGCCCAGGGCGTGATCCTGGAGTCCTGGGATCGAGTCCCACGTCGGGCTCCCTGCATGGAGCCTGCTTCTCCCCCTGCCTGTGTCTCTGCCTCTCTCTCTCTCTCTTTCTCTCTCTCTCTGTCTGTCATGAATAAATAAATAAAATCTAAAACAAAAACAAATGTTTTCTTTTGAAGAATTTTCATTTTATAGAAATTGAATTCCCATATACCCTATACCCGGGTTCTCCTACTGTTGACAGCTTCCATTATTAACTAAAGTCCATACTTGACCCTGATTGCTATAGGTTCGTTTCTTTGTGTGTTTGTTTACCTTATCGTCCTTTTTCTGTTCAAGATCTTTTCCAGGATGATGCCACATGCCTTAGTTGTCATGGCTCCTTCGGGTCTTCTAGACTGGAAATTTCTTAGACAGGACCTGTTTTTGATGCCCTTGACCATTTTAAGTCCTGTGGGCCTTTTTTTTTTTTTCCCCACCAAGCAAAAACCAAGCTTAGGAGGTTGCAGAGCTGCTGACGGGGATTATAAAACCCACTTCTCCATAACCTTCTTGCTCTGATGACGTGCACAGCAAACCCTTTGCTTACCATTAGCACAGAGGTAAAATTCCTTTTTTTTTTTTTTTAAGATTTTATTTATTTATTCATGAGAGACACACACACACACAGAGGCAGAGACACAGGCAGAGGGAGAAGCAGGGTTCGTGCAGGGAGCCCCATGCAGGACTCGATCCCGGGACCCCAGGATTACACCCTGGGCCGAAGGCAGCCAATCAACCCCCCAGCCACCCGGGCACCCCACAGGGGTAAAATTTTGCCACTTGCTGCTAAGGCATGGGCATCACCCCAGAAAAGATCTTGGAACAGAAAAAGGATGATAAGGTAAAAAAACACACAAAGAAACGAACCTATAGCAATCAGGGTCAAGTATGGACTTTAGTTAATAATGGAAGCTGTCAGCAGTAGGGGAACCCGGGTATAGGGTATATGGGAATTCAATTTCTATAAAATGAAAATTCTTCAAAAGAAAACACTGGTTTTTGTTTTTCTTTTTTAAAAGATTGTATTTATTTATTCATGAGAGTCACAGAGAGAGAGAGAGAGAGAGAGAGAGAGAGAGAGAGGCAGAGACACAGGCAGGGGGAGAAGCAGGCTCCATGCAGGGAGCCCGACGTGGGACTCGATCCCGGTCTCCAGGATCACACCCTGAGCTGAAGGCAAAGGCTCAACTGCTGAGCCACCCAGGCGCCCCTGTGATAAATATTCTTGAATTTGTTCTGGAATGCAGTAATTTTATCCTTTCATGCCACAGTCAGTGATACTGTGTATTTATGTATTTGGTCCAGGTTCTGCTTTAACACATCACTGTGGGGAGTCGCTGGGTCTCCCTCCCTGGTGTCCTGGGTCCCCTGACCTGCTTCTGGGTGTCACGCTTTCCACGTGGTTACCAGCTCCTGTCAGCCTGTAGTCCAGCCCCAGCTCCCAGGCCCCCCAGCCCCACTGCCAGGCCTCTCACGTCGAGGATGGCTGCAGGGGGGAGCAGAGAGGGGATCGCAGAACCGGGGGGCTGCCTCCAGCCGGGGCCCCTAAGCAAAGGGGCGATGCCAGATTGTCTCGTTGCAGCCCCAGCCTCCTGTCCGGGGTGGCCCCGCTCACCCCTCGCAGGGAGTCCCCCCGGCTCGCCCATGGGGCAGGGCTTGCTGCGGCCCAGTTGTTCAGGTTTTGAACTTCCCTTTTTCTGTGGCGAGGCTGTGAGGAGGCTACAGCTTTTCCATTTGTAGGAAACTGCCTCGTCCCCAGCTGCACCCTGGCCTCCGTGACGCAAACACACCTGCACACAAATGCCTGCCCACGTGCGGCCGCCCAGTGTGACGGCACTCCCGTGTCTGGACCAGGCTCACCCTGCCCCTGGCTTTGTCCTCCCTGTAGGCCCTTGTTCTAGACTCCTGGCAGCAGTCACGGCATTTCTGAGTGGTCTGGGGAGGCATGGGGGGCTTCCTCAGACATCAGGGAGCCAGACCTCCAAGAATCTGTAGGGTGAGTGGACACATTTCTGCTTTCTCCTCTCCAAAGGAGACCTGGTATGGTGGTCTGAGGTCTCAGGCTCAACCTTTCTGGGCCTCAATATTCTTTCCTGAAAAAATGGGAATAAACCACCATTTCAATTACGAGTATGTGGTGAAGGGTAAAGAGGAGTGAGTAGCCCAGGGTGTGGCACGGGTGAGCGGCCTAATTTGTCATTCCTGGCTCCCCACAGGCCACATCAGTCATGCCAGGTACAACTGGGGCCTCGGTCACCGGATGCTCCAGGGCTGCCCTCCGCTGTTGTCCAGGGTGGAGGACAGTGTGAGGATAGCAACGTGATGACATAACAGCCTGGCACAGGCCTGAAGAGTAATACGGGGACAGTCACCAAAACGTCCTCCAGTTACATCGTCTCTCTGTGCACCACAAGATTGTTCCAGGAAAACGAAAGTGCAAAGAATACGGTTCAAATTAAAACCGTGCCTCAAGAATACTCTAGAACACCGGCCTTTAAAACAGAAGCAAGTGGTTTGTGTCACAAATAAGCCCCTTCCCTAAATTACCGGTGCGGTAAATTCTGATTTCATGGGTGGGGTTCTCGTAAAGCAGGGATTTAACTAAGAGCATTGTGCTTTGGGTTCCACTTATGTATCTGGGAGAAAGACGTATACGTCATTTCTCACAACATCCAACAAACGAAGATCTCCGAAAGAATATACGGGCGTCTAAAGTTCACTGGAGGCCATGTGGCAGATCTCCCCAGAGGAGTTTCCAGATGTTTCCTGAAAAATAAGAGAGGAAGTGTGAGGTCTCTTCATCGTGTCTCAGAGCGGAGGGAGGCCAGTTCTGGAATGTAAGGCCTGTGAGGGAGGGAATTAGCTCTGCAGGGCCACGGACCAGGGCCTCTCCTCTCCCCTTGGCAGCCTGTCCACGCTGGACAGGGAGTGAGGGCACCGGGGAGAGAAGAAAACAAGAGAAAGTAGCACAGCCAAAGAAGGGTGGGTGGCACCTGGGAGCTCATCGATGGGGAAGTGAACTTAAAACCAACTTGAAAACAGCCCTGCGTCCCCTTGTCTTGAATGCCCTGGGACGGCACGTAGAGAACGCCCAGGGCAGGATGGCACCATGGCACTTGGGGGCAGGCGAGCAGAGGCCAGGTGACGGGCCGGGCGGCAGGGGCAGGGTCTGCTGTGTGCACGCTGGCCGGGCGGCTGGAGGTTAAGGAGGCCTGCCAAGGAGCCTCAGCGTCAGCACACGTCCAGCGAGGTGTTTCCCTCCGTGGCAAGAGACTTGTGCTCTAGGCCACGGCGGCTACCACGTGGTGACAGCACGCAGGTCAGACGCTGCAGCCTGTATCTCATCCAACCCTCCGTGGAACCCTTCGAGGGGGCATCGTGGGCCCCTGTCTACAGGGCGGGTGCCTGGCTAACCGCCGGGTCTCATCCAACTCATGGCGGGGCGGGGGGGGGGGACCCTGCAGCAGCCTCGGGGCCTGTGACTCAGGAGCGGGCCCACGAGAGAGCTCGTGCCATTGGTTCTGGGGACAGGGCGAGGCAGAAGGACAGGGCCCCGCAGGACACACGCACACACACGCACACACATGCACGCACACACACACTATCTGCCCACACCATCTGGGCCTGCTGGCTTCACCACCACTCTGCTGGAAAACGCTCCTAGGGGGGCACCTGGGTTGAGTATCTGACTCTTGATTTTGTTTTGTTCTTTTTTTTAAGACTTTGTTTATTTGGCAGAGAGAGAGAGAGAGAGAGAGCACAAGCAGGCAGAGGGAGAGGGAGAAGCAGGTTCTAAGCTGGGAGCCCCATGTGGGACTCGATCCCAGGACTCCAGGATCATGCATGACCTGAGCCCAAGGCAGACGCTTAACCCACCGAGCCACCCAGGCACCTCTGACTCTTGATTTCAGCTCTGCTCATGATCCCAGGGTCATGAAATCGAGCCCCGAGTCAGGCTCTGTGCTGGGCATGGAGTCTGCTTAAGATTCTGTATCTCTCTCTCTCTCTCTGCTTGCCCCCCCACTCTCTCTAATAATAAAAAAAAGAAAAAGAAAAGAAAAAGCTCCTAGGTGGGTCACTTAGGATCTCCGAATTACCAAACCCAGCGTTTTCAATTCTGCCCTTACTTTTTCTTTTTTTTAAAAGATTTTTAAAAATTTATTCATAAGAGACACAGAGAGAGAGAGAGAGAGGCAGAAACACAGGCAGAGGGAGAGGCAGGCTCCACGCAGGGAGCCCGACGTGGGACTCGATCCCGGGGCCCCAGGATCACGCCCTGGGCGGAAGGCGGCGCTAACCGCTGAGCTCCCCGGGCTGCCCCCTGCCCTTTCTTTGCTCTTTGGAGCATACCCAGCCCTGCGCACCACACCTGCATCGTTAAGACCACCTCCCGCGTTGGAAGCTGGGCCACAGGTGACTTCCCTCTTGCTTCCTATCTCTTCGGTCACTTTCCTTGGTGTCCGTTGCTGGCTTCTCTGCCTCCTGGTGCCCAGGGTGCCCTCCAGGCTCCCTCCCCATCTCCCTTCTCATCCTGCCACTCTCGGGCATATTCATGCCCACACCTGGCTTCTATCGCCGCCTACTTCAGCTCTCTGTCCCCAGCCCAGACCACTCTGTGGAAACTTTGTGTCCGCTGCCCATCACCGGCTCCCCCAGAGGTTGGGGAAGGGGGTTAGCACTGGACATGAGCTCAGTGTCCCCCGCCCCAACCTGCTCCTCCTCTGGCATTCCATCCTGCAGTGAGGACACCACCATCCGCCTGGTCACCCAAGCTGGGAGTCGTCCTCCCTGCCCCATTCCATACATACAGGCTGGATGGCTGTGCCTCTGTTTCCCTCCCTGCATCTTCTCCGTTCCCACAGCCACTGCCTCAGTTCCTTCTGTATCATCATCCCCTGGGTTTGACTACCGTAGCCTCCCACGGGTATGCCCGACCCCATGTTCGATCTCTACACCGTTACCAGAGTGACCTTTGTCCGGTAATGAGCGTCTGCTCAAAGTCCCCACTGGGACCCCATCACCCTCAGAAGATTGCCTCAGCTCTGGGGTCATCCCGCTCACTCGTCGGACCACCTGTTCCACCAGGTAACCACATGCACCCTTTGCTTCAACCTGCAGGCCCTCCCTCGCCTCCGAGCTTTCACCCACAGTCCCTTTCCTCCTAATTCCCACTCGTCCTTTACATGTAGTTCCTGTGCCACCCTACTAGGAACACTTGCCCCGCCTGGCACTCCCTGCCATCCTTATCAGATCCTGGCTCCTCCTTCTGGGTTCCCTGAACATTTAGGGACAGCTCTTGGAGAGTGATCATCACAATGCATAGGGCTGGCTGATTTATACCCACCTCCACCTTTCTGGGGGGGTGGGGGGACCTCTCACTGTGTCTGTTGTTCAACCAATGCTGCTGGTAAAAGTAAAGGATGAAGAGAAGGGATGTTGAGAATCCTAATGCAGACACAGCTGCTTAATAAAAACCATCATCTGGGATCCCTGGGTGGCGCAGTGGTTTGGCGCCTGCCTTTGGCCCAGGGCGCGATCCTGGAGACCCGGGATCGAATCCCACGTCGGGCTCCTGGTGCATGGAGCTTGCTTCTTCCTCTGCCTCTCTCTCTATCTCTCTGGGACTATCATAAATAAATAAAATTAAAAAAAAAAAAAAAACCATCATCTGGGGTCAAACCAAGAGCTAAACAGAGCAGTGTTCTGGCTCTGACAGCCGTTCCAGAGACTTTTCTGGAAATCGAGATAGAATCATAGCACGTAAAGCTGGAAGAGTCATTCAAGGCCATCTGATTTAACACTCCATTTGACAGGGCCCAGAAAGGTGAACCGGATTCCCTGGGCGCCACAGCTTGCACAACAGAATGGGCTCTCTAGACCTCAAACCCACTGCTTTTACACTTTCACTCTGCTGCCCCCTGAAGGGAAAATTGGGAATGTTCTCTAGAAGCTCTAAAGTCCCTTAGAAATCCATTGTGGAAAAACAAAAACAAAAACAAAAACAAAAAACATTATGTCCTCAGCATCTGTGATTAGTTTTAACAGTCTTCTTTACCAATTTATAATCTCAATATTCTTAGAGATAACGAATATCCTTAATTTACAAGTATCATGAAAAACCATGTAAATTTTATGCCTGGCTCTCTTTGTCCGAGAGCTTAGCCTTATACTGAGCACAGATCAGCCTTGGGTACACTATCCCCCTTTAACATGTGGTAGAGCTCAGAATTAAACACTATTTTCAAAGATAACTTGCTTCTCATCGTATTCTTCCAGCAGCTGCCTGACATTATCCAAAGCTGTTCTCGCATCCTTGCCCTTCTGTTCATATCCAATGGTGTGTCGATATTAGGGCCAGCCTCCATCATACCTCATTCTTTTTTTCTAGAACTTGGTTATTTACTTAGCACATACTATGTCATGCATGTTTTTTTCTGTATTTTGGCTTTTGATTTTTATAAAAAAAAAAGAGTCTTTTTTTTTTTTTCTTTCTAGACATCTTTATCAAGAACTTCAAAGAATTTCCATAATCCCTGACTTCAGATTGCTCCTGGGAATTGTGGAAAGAAAACACACAAAGCAATTTTGGTTACGATTTGAAATGTTCAATATGCAAATCTCAGAGTTTCCTGTAAGGACAGGCCCCTGCAGGTGGACTGGCTGGCTGGACTCCTCATTTCTTACGTAGTGATTTACAGCCCTCTAGTGGGTCTTCAAAGGAACATTAAAAGGGACGCTGAGGGTATTGACTTATGGCTTTGTTCTTTTGTTTGTCCCTTCATTTGTTCCTTCCTTCACTCATTAATTAAATCATTCATTCATTCATTCAATGTACAAATGCGAGTGGAGTACCCACATAGGTTCCAGGCACATTTTAAGTACTGGAGATACTGCAGTGAACAAAATAAACAACAACAAAATCCTATGTATTAGGTACTTAAGACAAAGAAGACAGCGAGTAGGACACATTTGGGGCAAAAATCAGGAGCTTGATTTTGAAGATGCTAAGTTAGAGATACCCACTAAGTCTTCCAACTAGTTTCCCTTCAAACTTAGTTGGTGTCTCTGAGAACACCTGTAGAGCACTTGTGTGCAGAACACACACACATGCACACAAACACACACACACACACACACATAATGCAGATAATCTCTATTTGGGATTTCACCACATTTAAGTTAAAACTGACCACATGAGCAAGAAGACTGTGAAGACAGTGAATTAGGCCCTGGGTGTGAGAGAGAAGCTCTCGCCTTGGCCACACTCTCATGAAACTGCTCGGCTCTGAGCTCTCTGTTTAAATGTTATCTCAGTTTCTGTCTCGGTTCTGTTTTCTTGATTCCTACCACAATGTGTAATGGCTGAATTTCTCTGTACACAAGACCCATGAGTACATCTGCCGCCTCCACCCCCAGGGCTGCGAGTGAGTCCTACTCCCTGTGGTATCTCTGGCACCAGGCAGGGTCTCGATTTCTATCTGTTGAAGGATGAGTTTTTGTTGTAATGGGTCAGGTAAGACAATATACATGAGAAGCTAGTGATGTAGACCAGTGTATGGCATATTCTGAATGAGTAAAAAACACAGTTAATTCCTCATTTAGGCAACCACAGTGGGTTGCAGGTAGTCCAGGAAATTTTCAGGGAAGAAACTGAGTGCAATCGCATCTTAAAAAATTAGTGGAAAATGGAGAAAAGAGAGAGGAAGTGACAGGGGATGAGGTGTTTCATGTAAGGGGCTCCTGATTGGCTTCCACATGCTTCTCGGCCTCCAGTGTCTCTGCTCTAGCGTCTAGGGAGCTCTGCTGGGCTGTCCTGCCCCTTACTCTCACTCAATGGTATGGACTAACTCTGGCCGGGCGTTAGGGTTTCTCATGCTTTTTTCTATGTCGCTTTTTTCTTTGTCCTCGTGAACATGACTCCGCTGTCTCTTCTCTAATGAACACCTGGCATACCAATGCCTATCATTACCCCTGGCACACTGTAAATGCTCAATAAATATTTGTTGAGTGAACATATATATCTAGAAGCCACTCTCCATACTCCTAGGATGGCCTTTCCCCAATATTCTCTGCCATAGGGTTGGGGCATTTGAAACAAGAGTACTTTGGGGCTCACTCCAGACCCTTGCACGATTATAAGCTACTTTCTCATACTTTAACAAAAATGTATTCATGCCTCCTTTCACAGGACTTATCTTGGCTGCCAGGAGCTTGGAGCTGAGCTACTGTCAGACCCGTGTCAACAAATAATGATAAATAACAAGGCAAGTGTTGGTTTATGTACAAGGTGGTCTGTGAACACCTGTGTAGATGGAAAACCTGCTTGTTTTAGCATGCTAGAAGAAGCTTCCTAGGGTATAGGATAGAAAGTCGGCACTGAATATTGTAAGACAAGTTGTGTCCTCTGGACAGACATGGGGGGTGAGGAGTGGTTTGGGGAGTAGGGTGGATAGTATTCCAGGCAAACGGAATAAGGGGTACACAGGTGATGGTGGTAGTGGTGGTGGTGGTGGTGAGAGATGAGAAAGTGTGCCAGGTTTGGGGAATTGGGGCAAAGCATGAGAGCCAGTGGGTGGCCAGAGAGAAGATGCAGGATTGGATTTAGGGCCGTCCAGCCAAAGAGCCCCATATGTGTCAATCTTTAACAGGTCTAAAATTAAAAAAAAAAATACAATGCTAATTAACTCAGACACTTGTGGCTCCTTACATAACTTTTGAAACCTAAATTGGCCCTATTCCCTTGAGGTAAGACCGTGTCCTTGCATGTTACTTTAAAAATTCTCCCGGCTGGCAATTCCAATTATATATTCAGTGCATGTAAGAAATTCCTTATTTTTAACGTAAAGAGGTTTGTAATTCTTATTAATAGAAAATCCAGTTCCTCTCAACTCTATGCTGAACAGATATTTAAAGAAAATTGACCTATTTATGTACTGCCAAATGATTAGTCTCCTGGTAATGGACTCTTCCAGGGCTGGCCCCCTCTCCCAGGTAAAAATGGGACTGCTCCATCTGACTACCTGAGCTGGGCACCCGAAGAGGCTATATCTTATGAAGCACTGCCAATTAATTATGTCTGGCACCCCAGATAACCTATGTGGTAGTCTTTTCTAATAAAAAAAAAAATTGTAGGAGTCTAAAAGATAAAAGACTATCTCTGCCTTAGAGCCACCATATTCTCCTGGGTATTCCAAAATATCAAGGACTTGCATATTCTACACTGCGGTTTTGCACACATCCTGTGCATGTTAAACAGGACTGTACGTTTAGTGTTCAAAAATATAGTCTCTCGGGATCCCCGGGTGGCTCAGTGGTTTAGCGCCGACTTCGGCCCAGGATGTGATCCTGGAGACCGGGGATCGAGTCCCACGTCGGGCTCCCTGCATGGGGCCTGCTTCTCCCTCTGCCTGTGTCTCTGCCTCTCTCTCTGTATCTACCATGAATAAATAAATAAAATCTTTATATACATATATATATATACATATATATATTCTCTCTTTCTCTCTCTCTACACTCTATGATGTACACTCTATGATGATTGCACCCAAAAGTCATGCGTAAGCTTTAAATCCTTTCTAGGAGGATCCACTGTTTGCAAATTGATTCTTCTCTTCCTGGCCGTTGGACCTAAATAAATAATCTAACTTTTCTGTGCTTCGGCTTCGTCCTGGGCAAGAATACTAGTTCCTGCATTACCGTCTGGCGTTGAGGAACAAGGGAGCCGGCACAGGTACAGCGCTCTGCGCAGTCCCCGCCGGGCGTGCCCCGGTTGGGGCACCGGTCGGCGAGGTTGTGTACGGCGCAGCCCCGCTTCTCCGCCCTCCGCTTCCGCCACGACTTCAGTGCGACGCCTCCCAGGCTCGGGGGTTCAGGAACCTAAGAGGAGGGCGCTGTGTAGACGAGAGTGGGTAGTGCGAGGGGTCAGGGTGCCGAGGGCAGCAGGCAGCCCTTTGGGTGGGTGGGGGGGCGGCGGCAGCGTGCAAAGAAGCCCGAGGGGAGGTCTCAGGACTTCGAGCACCCAGGAGGCCTGGGCGGAGGTTCCCGAGCTGCGGAGACCCGCCTACACCCGCTTCCAATGCCCCCGCCTCCCTGCGGCTTAGCTCCGCCCCTTTCTCCCTTCGGGGGCGCTAGGCGGGGAAGCGGACGCCGACGCCGACGCGGTTGCCTAGCAACACACCTTTCCCAGGATGCCTGGGGTGTTGTGTTCTCTTAGCCAATCAGAGAGGCGAGGCGGCCTCCCCGCGGGCCAATAGGCTGCCGGGCCGGGGCCCGCGTCGGTTAAACCGGGCTGGAGACCCGAGCGGCTGCGCGGTGGCCCGGAGCGGTCTCGGAGCCGGCGGAGCGACCTGCGGGAGGCCTGCGGCGGCCGGGCCATGCCGACGCGGGCGGAGGACTACGAGGTGCTGCACACCATTGGCACCGGCTCCTATGGCCGCTGCCAGAAGATCCGGAGGAAGAGCGACGGCAAGGTGAGCGCGGGCCGCCTCCCCGTCTCCGCCGCTGCAGCGCTTTCTCCCGCCGGCGGCGAGCGCCCTCGGCCCCTGGGGTGGCTGGCGGGGGAGCGAGGGGCCCGTCTCTCCGGGCTTGCTCCGGGGCTGGGGATCCAGCCTGCATCTTTTGAGATCTACCTATCTGTATTTTTTTTTTTTCCCTTCCCTCCTTTTTCCTGCTTTGACTTGCTAAGGGCCTCCCATTAGTGACAGGTAGGTAGCTCGAGTGTCGAGCTCTTTCCAGAATAGAGTGGCCCCCTCGGACATAGGAAAGAGGCAGGGACCACCGGGACCTGGAGCTTTTTGTCTTGCAGTCAGAGCTCGTTTAAAAATACCCGTTCTTCGGATTATTGGATTCTTCTTTCCCAGGGTGTGCAGGTAGATCTTAGTACGGGAAGAAACAATGGAGAGGAAACTGCCTGCCTGTCTGGGGCTGGAGGGATCTTTCTTCCCAAGGACTCTCACCCTGGAAAAGTGGGCCCGGTTGGAATGATGAGGGGCTTTGATTACCTCTTTTTAAAAAAAAAAAAAAAATTTTATTTATTTATTCATGAGAGACACACACAGAGGCAGAGACACAGGCAGAGGGAGAAGCAGGCTCTCTGTGGGGAGCCTGATGTGGGACTCGATCCCAGACTCCGGGATCACACCCCGAGTGAAAGGCAGATGCTCAACCACTGAGCCACCCAGGTGTCCCTATTACCTCTGCTCCAGCTTTGACCAAAGTACCTTTCCCCGACCTACCACAAAGCACCTGAAGGCAGCGGTTTGGGGGGAGGCCGAATATGTGCCTCATGCCCCTGTCTCCCATTGCATCATTTACTGCTTGAAATTGAGGGCAAAGTTACAGAAATAAATGCAGGGGTTCTTAAGTTTATTAAAGTAAACTAGATGATAACAAATGTGTGATCTATTTAATAAAGAAGTGACTTTTAAAATTTTTAAATTTTAGGGGCGCCTGGATGGCTCAGTGGTTGAGCATCTGCCTTTGACTCAGAGCGTGATCCCAGGATCCTGAGATCCAGCCCCACATCAGGCTCCCTGCCTGCTTCTCCCTCTGCCTGTGTTTCTGCCTCTCTCTCTGTCTCCCATGAATAAATAAATAAAATCTTAAAAATAAATAAATAAATAAATCTTAAAAAAATTTTTTTTTTAATTTTAGAATGTTCGTTCTTTGAGTATAATGAGTTCATTCATACCTTGGAAATTCTTACTTCAGGTATTAGTTTGGAAAGAACTTGACTATGGCTCCATGACAGAAGCCGAGAAACAGATGCTTGTTTCTGAAGTGAATTTGCTCCGTGAACTGAAACATCCAAACATTGTCCGTTACTATGATCGAATTATTGACCGAACCAACACAACACTGTACATTGTAATGGAATATTGTGAAGGAGGGGACCTGGCTAGTCTAATTACAAAGGGAACAAAGGAAAGGTAAATCCGTCTTTTTAACTTAAGCTAAAAACAGGCCAAGTTTTCTTTTCTGTTAAGCATCCTGTTTTAGGATTGGGGATGAAGTACTTAGTAATGGGAAAGACTTCTTGTATTTGTTTGATGGGTTGACAGCACTTTAGAAAAATCTCTGGTGAATCAACACTCATATCTCATTTTGAAAATAAGAGTTTATTTCCCTATTTGTACATTCTGAAAACTAGAGACTTCACGTTATCCCATTTTTTAAATGGCTTTGTTCATAAGTTATATGCTGTATAACTGCTTTGGTTTCAGACAATATTTAGAGGAAGAGTTTGTTCTTCGAGTGATGACTCAGCTGACTCTGGCCCTAAAGGAATGTCACAGACGAAGCGATGGTGGTCATACTGTGCTGCATCGTGATCTGAAACCAGCCAATGTTTTCCTGGATGGCAAGCAAAACGTTAAGCTTGGGGACTTTGGGCTAGCGAGGATATTAAACCATGATACAAGTTTTGCAAAAACATTTGTTGGCACACCCTATTACATGTCTCCTGTAAGTACTTCAGAATTTAAATACTTTTTAAACATCCTAATGCTAAGCGTTCAAATGCAGGGAAATTGAGGTTTTGTTTACTTGTTTGCTTAGTAATACACAATAGCCAAGAATTATAACATTCATTTTAAATTTATATTTTTTTCAAATGAACCACCAGACTATTTAATTCCTCTATATCAGCAATTAAAGTGAAGCTTTTTTTTTTTTTTTTTTAAGATTTATTTATATATTTGAGAGAGAGAGCATGAGCAAGAGTGGAGGGAGAAGCAGAGGGTGAGGGAGAGAATCTCAAGCAGACTCCCCGCTGAGTGTGGATCTCAACTCGGGGCTGGATCCCCAGACCCTGGGATCATGACCTGAGCCAAAAGCAAAAGAGTCGGACAGTTACCCAACTGAGCTACCCAGGCATCCCTAAAGAGAAGCTTTTATTGAATGACTGCCCTGTGGCAAGTGCCAGGATTACAAAGATGAAATAGGTTTGGTCTCTGGCCTCAAGAGCAACATCTCCCAAAGTGCCATGGGTCCTGTACTTCAGCTTGGACTTCTTTGGAGTGTTTGTTTAAAATGCAGAGTCCTGGACCCCAAACCCAAATCCAGTGAGTCTGGATCTCTGGACCAGTTCTTGTACTCTGCTTTTACCCCCACCCCCCTTCCACTTTTCATTTTGGACTCTGCCTTTTAACACACTCTCTAGATGATTCTTCTTGGTGGAGATTCACTCCAGATAACATGTTTTTATGGTGTTAGCTTCTTGTACTTGCTCTTTTTTTGTTACTTTTTCCTGCAGGGAGCTGCAGCCCACTCACATTATGTATCCTTTCCCTCTGTTCCTGGATATTTTGTTTCCAAAATTTCTTACCCTTCTAAGGAGCCAGGCTCTGCATACCTTTGTGTGAATTGTTCTGTCTTCCTTTTTGGTTATTTCTTGGCCTGTAGCTCTCAGAATGAAATTGCTAGGTCAAAGAATATGAACTGTTTATGACTCTCTAGATATTACCTGATGGCTCTTGATAAGCTTGAAGCAGTATGCTATCACCAATGTGTTGTATATGAAATCTGAGCAGATACAGATGGAGATTTATTCTTTTTTTTTTAAGCAATTCACAAACATTTCCAGGATTTTCCAAATCTTTTTTAGTTATTTTCCCCAATCTGACTATAGTATAAAACTTTGTAAATTAACAGTTTTGTTTTTGACTAAGCTTAGACACTGTCAGAACCAAGCCATTTTCTCACTGGATCAGATTCCAAATAGAAAGCCTTAAACATAAAGGAAAATTATCCAGAAGTGGTTCTTGGAAAATTTGAAACCTGTGTAATTCTTTTGTTCCTTTTCCCTCCTGCTCTTGTAATTAGATCAGTTCGGTCTTCCCTAAGGCATTGATTGTCAGGAAGTGGTATCAAACTCACCTGTTGGGAGATTAAAACACCAAGAAGCTTCCTGAAGGCTTTGGTACTTGCTTCAGTGCCCTTTGTTGAGAATAAGAACTGTGGTAGACTATTACTGTACGTGTGGGAGAAAGGCAAATGATTAAACTAGAAAATGAGAATAATTCATACTGTGACTTATACTGTGGACTAAGGGAAAGATATATAAATGGATAATTCATTAAAATGGATAGCCATTTATGTCTATATCCACTTAAATGTAGGCTAGATAAATGTTTTGGTTATTCTGAAATTTCTCTGGTTCTTTTTTTTCCCCTCAAGTTCTTTTAAAATGGAATTTTTAGATTATGAATGCCTTGTGGGTAGAGGTTTGAATTATCAGCACCTGATCTTTTGTAACACAATAACATTTGTGCAAGAAAAAAAGGTGCATGAATTATATGGGACAAAATATATTAGAATGATTACCTTTTTTCCATTATAAATTTGAAGATAAAATACAAAGTGCCATCTTTTGTTATTATGATACAAGATTGACATAAGCTGAATGAGCCTTTTGTATTTGATATTTTTGTTACAGATATAAAATGTAACATAAAATGTTTTCCCTTTTTTTTTTTCTCTCTGAGTCAGTATTACCAAACTTAAAGAGATTCCACTTTTGTCTTGGGTTATTTTGTAAGTTTTAAAACAAGATAAACTTTTGATTCCTCCTACATTTTTACCCTGATTACCCCCTTTACCTTGTTCCTTTAGGAACAAATGAATCGGATGTCCTACAATGAAAAATCGGATATCTGGTCACTAGGTTGTTTGCTGTATGAATTGTGTGCATTAATGTAAGTATGATGAAGTCAGATTTCTGGTCTGAAGTTTATACAGTCATAGAGGCTTGTCACCTTTCACTGGGTTCAACTTTTTGAGCATCCATGCATATTCAAATCTGAAAGACTCATACAGATTAAAAAATTATTTGCAAATTAATAATGTAACCCCTGAGGCTGGTTCACACTTTTAACCTGGTTAGATTCATCCCTTGCTAGACTGATACTTAGCTCAGGGGGAGAGCACAGAGGTCAGGCCTATGGAAGACATGAAACGAAAGTCTAGGGGAGAGGTCTGGGGTCTGGAGAACAAGAAAGTGTTCCCATTCTTTTCCTTCTAAGCCTTTCTGTAGAGCAGCAGTTCTCAGCCCTGGAGTGGGAAATAATATTACCCTCTAAGGGACATTTAACAATGTCTGGAGACATTTTTGGATGTCACAGCTAGAGATAGCTACTGGCGTCTCATGATTAGACAGGACAGCAATGCTGCAAAATGTACTACAATGCACAGGTTAGCCTCCCCTAACAAACATTACATAACTCTAAATGTCTAATGCCAAGATTGGGCTACTTAGCTGTGGAAGACAATCCCAGAAGAGACATAAATACAAACTGGAGCTTAAACTATGCTTTTGATTTGGTTCCTATTCTATATTTTCATTTTTACATTAAAAACATTTCTCCCTCAGGCCTCCATTTACAGCTTTCAACCAGAAAGAACTAGCAGGGAAGATTAGAGAAGGCAAATTCAGGCGAATTCCATACCGTTACTCTGATGAATTGAATGATATTATTACAAGGATGTTAAATTTAAAGGTAAAGAGTGTAAGATTATATTGTCTGTGTCTATCTCTCAATTACATCGTGGAGTATATTTTCTCTCTTGGAGCAATAAGACTGAAGAAGCACTAGCTGTATTTCCTTAGGTAAATCTACTCTGTTAATGCAAGTGAAAACATGTAAATTTGGCAAATTGTGTGTTCTTGCTAGCCTACGTTCTGTGCTCTCTTTAGGTCTCCTCTCTCTCTCTGCCATGCTAACAGATGGTTGATTAGCAAAGCAAGATTGCAGAAAACCTCCAAATCCGCAGTTCCCTTTGCTTACCTCAGCATGGCAGGTGGTAAGGGAAGGAGTCACAAATAAGACTTCATTACCCTGCCTCTTGCTCCAGTTGAGAGATCAGAGATGGGGCAAGGGAGGGCTGGCTTAAAAAAAAAAAAAAAAAAAATCCAGGGGAAATAAATAAAGATGAGGTGGAAAAAAATATGGCTGTGGGATGGGGATGGAGATGTCCTAGGGTCAGGTTGAAATGCTGTGGAATTACAAAGAAGGATAATGGTGACCTGACAGGACTGAAGGTCAATGAGAGAGGATTTTGCTTAAAGTAGTAGTAAAGTAGTATTAGAGTACTTTCCCTAAAACAGACCTGAGCAGTGCTTCCAACCACCAGCTCAGGGATTAAACTTTTTTAGAAAGGTTAAGGGGGAACGGAGGTTAAGTGAACATCTACATTACTGTGGACCCAGAACCTCATGGGTTAAAGCCACTAGTGAACTTAACCTTTCCAGGTGTTGAATTAAGACCCATCCATAAAGGAGGCCTTTCTTTTGTCTTGGAAACATATGCCGTTTTTTAGTGTACCTGCTCTGTTAGGACGAGCATTGTGTTATGAAATCTGATTATAACACTGAGCATTTCTTTCCCCCAGGATTACCACCGACCTTCTGTGGAAGAAATTCTTGACAATCCTTTGATAGCAAACTTGGTTGCAGAAGAGCAAAGAAGAAATCCCGAGAGGAGAGGGCGGCGATTAGAACCAGAGAAGTTGCAGGATTCCAGCCCTGTCTTAGGAGAGCTGAAACTAAAGGAACTGCAGCTACAGGAGAGAGAGCGAGCCCTCAAAGCTCGTGAAGAAAGGCTGGAGCGTAAGTCCAAGTGGGGGCAAAACACGGGAGAGCTATGGAGGTTCTTTTGATGTGCATGAAATCTATTGGAATGGAATATTTGATATTCGTATGTTCTGCTGGAACATACTATAAATGCTTGAGAAACCAGAATATGGGTTGTAAAATAGTATATGAAGCATGCTGGCCACCTTCATATAGAGCCTCTTTTTCTGAGATTGGTCGCTCTTACTGTTGTTACTAGCTGTGATGTCCCTAATGCAGTAGCCATTATACTTTACTGCGGAGCCTCTTTTTCTTTCCCTTCCTTAATGTGTTTATACCCTAAATTTTTTTTTCCATTGTAAAAGAGGGTTTTAGCATTGGCTGCCTTCCATAATAAAAACCATCACTTTCATTTTCTGAAATGGCTGATCCAGCACAGTGCAGGTGTAAAATACTGTAGCATGCAGAACTCAACATGTTCAGGCAACTCAGAAGAGTATGTGGGTGCCAGGTGTTTTAGGCCCATCAACACTCTGATGAGTATTAACTGATTAGATACTAATTAGTTCTTGATGTTGAAAGTCTGTCTACCCTACTAAAGCATGAGCCACTACCCAGGTTTTTGCATGATGCAGGGTAGCAAGAGCAGGAGCACTACAGTAAAGAGTGATGGTCCAGTGGAAGAGAAGCCATGACAGGACAGATTGAGGCCCCCTCAGCAGATGTGAAGAAATACTAGGTGGTCCAGGTTCTTGGACATCACACTGGGGAAGTGGCCTGTGCCGTCCCTGTGGGAGCCTTGTGTACAGGTAGGTGAAGAAGAGGCAGCTTCATGTAGCACAGAGAACTATTTTTTTTTCTTTTTTAATCTCAGTTTTAGTGCTTATAAGCTATGTGACCTTGGTCAAGAGATGACCCTCTCTGGGCCTCAGTTTCTTCCACTACAAAAAGATAGCGTTAGGGGCCTGGGTGGCTCAGTGGCTGAGCATCTGCCTTCGGTTCAGGTCATGATCCCAGGGTCCTGGGATCAAGTCCTGCATTGGGCTCCCCCGGAAGTCTACTTTTCCCTCTGCCTCTCCCCACAGCTGCTCTCGCTTGCTCTCTCTCTCTCAAATAAATAAAATCTAAAAAAAAAAAAAAAAAACATTAAGGGAAGAGAGAAGAGAAAGAAAGAGAGTTACAACCATCTCCTGCCATCCCCGTGGCTCACCTGATTTTGCTTCTGCAGCTTCATGCACAATGTGGACTATAGGCATGTTTCTGTTTAAATGAACTTAGAAAGCATCCAGTGCATACATGACTGTTTATTACTTCCTGATGGTGGTTGCATAGCGTGCTGTGAGATAGGCTTTCTGCAGAAGGATGACCTATGCTTACCCAGAAATCTTTTCTGGATGCTTCTGTCAAAAGAATTTGTAAAACAAACAACCCTTTTATTAAAACTTACCCCAGTGTTCTGTAGTTTCATATAGCAACTGAAACCTGAACTTTCTGAATTCTGAGCCATGAATTTAAAAATGACCTTTGTTACTGATCTAAAGAAGTACCTCCTAACCTAGCTGTGGTTTTTTTCCCCCTCCATTTGGGTGCTGTCACTCACCCAGAAAGAGCGTTTGCTCTGTGAGGTCAGGTCATGCCCGGAAAATGGACTGTTGCCCGTTTTCAGTGGAAAGCAGAGATGGCTTTAGTTGTTTATTTTCCCAAATGGGTTCCACTCAGACAGCATGACCAAAGGTTGACGCTAACTTTGTGTTTGTGCTTAAACCAGTCCTTATGAGAAAACCTAAGACAACATGCCACATACTGAAGTGCTGGATTAAAACCTAACACAATAGGTTGACCAGGGTTTATGGTAAGAAAACTTTCACGGTACCAGTGAGGCGTGCTGGTCTTCGTGATTAGGAAAGGTGGAAAGATTACCAGATGTGAAAGGTCTTATACCTGTAGCCCCTCGTTGACATCTTTCTTATCCCTTGCCTTTTTATTTTTTTTTCCTTGCCTTTTTTAAAGAGAAGGAACGGGAGCTTTGTGTTCGTGAGAGACTGGCAGAGGACAAGCTGGCTAGGGCAGAAAATCTGTTGAAGAATTACAGCCTGCTGAAGGAGCAGAAGTTCCTGTGTCTGGCAAGTGATCCAGGTATGAGAATCAGCTCCGTAGACAGAAGCTGCCGCCATAGATGAAGTGGCATCCCTGTTGCTGCCATGGGGCCCTGGTAGCCCTAAGTCTCCCAAGTCTAGCATTTTAAGATGGAGTTAATGAAATATATGCATTTCAATGGAAATAATTATTCTTTGATAGCAGTGATTTACTTAATGGGTTCATAGACCCAAGGCAATGAGTCCTAATGAGTTCGTCTTCAATTTTATTTACCTCATTGAACTACCTATTTAGTTTTTGATACTTGTTTTTACAAGTTAGGCCTTTTTAAATTTTTATTTTTTAATTTTTTTATTTAAAGATTTAATTTATTTATTCATGAGAGACACAGAGTGAGAGAGAGAGAGAGAGAGAGAGAGAGAGGCAGAGACATGGGCAGAGGGAGAAGCAGGCTCCATGCAGGGAGCCTGACGTGGGACTTGATCCCGGGTCCTCAGGATCAAGCCCTGGACTGAAGGCATCGCTAAACCTCTGAGCCACCCGGGCTACCCGAGGTCCTTTTTAAAGATTTTCCTCTGGCTTCATTATCAAAACTTTACATTTATCTCCATTTTCAAGCAGAAATCCCAGCATTTTATTCTTGCCACAGGAGCAAGAGTAGTAAGTGCCACCTCCTTTATAGAAAGTACAACTTAAGAGGTATGATAAACTGACCGTAGAATAAGGCATCACTTTTGGATCTTTGCTAAGACCCTTCAAACTGAAACATGTATTTATCAAATTTCAGTTGGTTGATATCTACGAACACTCTGTGCATCCTCGTTACTCGGAGTGTCATTTGTGGACAGTCAGCCTTCCCAGGGCCCTGTCTTTGTGTGCCTTGTGCCCTCGCTCTGCTCTCCAAGACGTGGTGGGTGCATAAACCAGTGAGCCAGCTCTAACGGGCCTTCTCCATTTCACCGAATGCCCACATCCAACCTAATCGACTCTTTAAGCTTATAGAAAATGTGATGTGTTAAACCTCTTTTCTCTAAATTTCTTTGTGACACAACTTATTTTTTACAGTGTTTCTGTGGGTTTTAAATATTGAGTGTCTGGGCAGCCCGGGTGGCTCAGCAGTTTAGCGCTGCCTTCTGCCCAGGGCATGATCCCAGAGTTCCGGGATTGAGTCCCACATCGGGCTCCCTGCATGGAGCCTGCTTCTCCCTCTGCCTGTGTCTGCCTCTCTCTCTGTGTGTGTGTCTCTAATAAATAAATAGTCTTAAAAAAAAAGAGTATCATGTCTTTGGCAAATAGTGACAGTTTAAAAAAAAAATTGAGTGAATTTTCCAGTGAAACTTGGGCAGTCTACTGTGTAGGGCAGCATTTGTGAAGGCTGCTGTCATTTCCATCTGGAATAAATTGAGACAGTATCTTCTTCTGCCACCCATAAAGACAAAATAGGCTGAAATTATGATCACTGTGGTAGAGCAAGGAGAAGTTTTGATCTGGGTGAGTTTCACTCATCAAACCTGTTGTCCAGAATCATCAAAGGTCCTGCTAGGTCTGCTCCTCCAGGGAATGAGCTTATTTACATCTTGCCCTGAGAGTCTTTGAACAAAGGCTGAAAAGAGCCGGAGCAGGATGATGTGTTTCAATATAGGATATATAAATAGGTATAGGGGGCAGCCCGGGTGGCTCAGCGGTTTAGCTCTGCCTTCAAGCCCAGGGCATGATCCTGGAGACCCAGGATCAAGACCCATGTCAGGCTCCTTGCATGGAGCCTGCTTCTCCCTCTGCCTCTGCCTCTGCCTCTCTCTCTCTCTGTGTCTCTCATGAATAAATAAAATCTTTTAAAAAAAAAATAGGTATAGGGATCTGTGTCGATGGGAATCATGACAAACACTTAAGATGAGCACCAGGAATCAAGTATCCCCCGGGGCCAGGAGATATTTTATGGCACCTACTCTGAGCATGTCAATCATAAGCAACATAGCAGGGGTGAGTGGGTGCCCTTGTGCACCTAGGACAGTTGGAAATATCCTCTCCCCGCCCTCGGGCTATACAATTCAGATCAGAGGAAAGTATAATATATCAAAATCATCATAGTAAGCAGCAGCATCTTTGTAAATGCTCCTAATCTATTTAATGAAATGTTAAACTCATTTTCTACTTAGTAAAATAGTAATTCTTTTTCTAAACCCTTCTTTCTTATAAAACCACCCCATTTGTAAGATTTACAATTTACATAGTCCGTGTATAAATACAGAGGTATTTGTGATGTTAAAGGTGGTTATCTTCAAAAAGAGTAGAGTTAAGGTCTAAAAGCAGTCAAGTTTGCTTTGTAGTAGGAACAGGACCAATGTATGATATAGGAAGTCCCAGGACAACTGGAAGGCAGTTTCTCTGTGTAGCCTGCCCCTACCCCAGGGCCTTTCCATTTCCTTGGCCTAGAGCATCTCCTCCAGAGAGCCATGTATGTGACTTCTCACTTTTTCACTTGCATAAAGTCTCTGCTCAAAAGTCCCCTTAATGCAGCTTTCAGCCCTGCAAACACCACCCAGTCTCCCTTTCTCAGTGTTATTTCCCCCCAATATACCTCAGATATTCCCGCATGTGTACTCATTTACTTGTTTCTGGTCTGGCTCCTCCTACTAGAATGTAGAATGGGACCTTTGTTTGGTCCACAGTGGCACGTACAATGAGCTCAGTAAATATTGGAACATATTTCCTTTAAATGAACACAAAGGAAAAATAAAAAGTTTCTGGAATTCAAAACTGCACGTCCCCAACTCCCGGATGGTTCTGTCAGTAGCTAATAGTGTAGCCACTTCATGGACATTTTTCTTCACGTAAAAAACGTTTTTTCACTACACCATTAACTTGAATTACCTTTTCCATGCCGAATTTGCTTAGGTTCTTTCTGAAACAAGTTTCCGGTCCATTAAGCTGCAGTGAAATAAGTGTTCTTGAATATTTAACCGAGATTATAGGTGCTCTCTGTAAAAAAGAGCTTGTGCTTCCTTACTGTTGTGGAAGTAACTCTAGGTAGAATAGCAATTGTTTTCAAGAACAGAGATAAGTCACCCAGATTTCCAGCAGTTTTACATTGTGGCCCATAATCACCAATGAACTTAACCTTTAAAGAAGAGTTGATTGCTAAGAGAATACGACCCTTGGCCTATTCCAGGACTGATTTTTTTCAGTGCTGTGGGTTAAAAGATGGATTGCTCCTGGCCAGCATCATGCCCCTAGCCTCCTGTCCCAAAGAAAATAACGCAGGTACCCCCAGATGACTAATGTGAACTGAAAGATTACGTGTTTTTGAGGAGTCGGGTAAGTATGGAGGAGTTGAACTTAAAACTCTTTCTCTTTCTCTTTCTCAAGAACTTTTTGACCTTCCATCCTCGATAATTAAGAAGAAGGTTCATTTCAGTGGGGAAAGCAAAGAGAACGTCATGAGGAGTAAGAATTCTGAGAGTCTGCTCACCTCCAAATCCAAGTGCAAAGACCTGAAGAAAAGGCTTCACGCTGCTCAGCTCCGCGCTCAAGCCTTGTCAGATATCGAAAAAAATTACCAGCTGAAAAGCAGACAGATTCTGGGCATGCGCTAGCCTAGCAGAGAGACACAGAGCCGTGTGCAGTATATCACCTACCCTTTAAAGATTGATCTTCAACTGCTGTAGCTTCACCATACTTGGTTCCGTGAGCCACGCCTTTTTGTATAGCGAGTGAGATATTTTGGGATTGCTTTGGTTGTTCTTCTGCAACACTTGTACCAAATGTCCACACGTTTAATTTTTCTTTCTTTATAGAAAGAATGACATTTTCATGGTTGGTTGGGCTTTCTGAATCCTGCGTGTGATTACTACTGGAACATGAAACATTACCTTCTAAATGTTGGGGGGCGGGGGGCGGCGGAAATAATGTTAGGGGAAAAATGTAGCACTTAGTTGAAACGACTGAGTGGTGTTCTTATAATTGTTGTGCCTAGATTTAAGGTTTTAAATGTTCTTGAGCTTAGAAAACCTGATGGGATGCAAATTGGCCACTAATACTGTGACATCCTGCTTAGAAATAGCCCTCTGGTCTGCAGTGGAAATCTGTCACCTTGCGTGAAATCCATCACTGTGATGTCTGTATTCTTCCCTTTTTACTCTATTTAAGAGTCTGAGCTGGCTGTCATTTACCCCCTGTTTCTCACTAAATAAATATTCTTTAGTTTTCCTATGTTTATCGTCTCCTGCATTTGTTGGTCACTTCGGTGAGGGTGTCGGTGTCTGTGGTTCATAGAGAATAGCAGTCTGGTGCTCATGAGAGCTGTGATGGTATTTCACTCTCTATCTCATCAACCTGTCTAAGCCAGTGGTCCTTAACTAGGGGCCACTTTGCATCCCAGGGGACATTTTGGAATCTTTGGAGACAGCAGTTGTAATGCCGGCGGGGAGGGTGCTACTTGCATCTAGTGGGCAGGGGCCAGGGGCGCTGCTGAATAGCCCGCCACGCACAGGACTGCGTCCACCCCGAAATGTCTTACAGTGCCACTCCTGTTTTTTTAATAGTGCCATCCTGAGAAATCTGATCTAGGCTAAAACTTGATGGAACATACCCCACCCCACCCTTGAAGGAAACTTACTGTAGTTTTGAGGGATTCTTTTTTTTACGTGTCTGACTTCTGGTATGAATTAGCAGGGGTTGCCGTGTCCGTCACGTGTTGCGTGTGATGTTTTCCTGGGAATGCTAATCTTTTCGGCTTAATGAAATAAGACCGAATTGTGAAGGGTTAATAACAAATGGGAAGAAATGCCTTTATTCGCTATTTTGTTGCTGGTTTATTACACAGTTATAATGTAGTTCCATTAAAAACAAATATTATCAAAACAAACTGATTTCCAGGCCTTGAAGGGTATACCCAACAGATTAATCCTAACAGGACCACTTTGATAAATGTTGGATATAATTCGCAGGGCCTAGTGGAAAACAAAAATGTAGGGCTCTTTGTTTTAAAAGCAGAAAACAAGTACCATTAAAAGTACTTGAAAAGCCTCGTCCTTTCTTCCAAGATCTCTGCTTATTGTGTGGTTTGCTATTTAATGTTCTAAATAAGGAAAAAAATGTCAAATTATTAGCACGAACTTTAGTGTTCCTCTTTTATATTGTACCATGGCAGTTTTATTTATTATTTTTATTTTTTTTAATTATTATTTTTTCCGCCATGGCAGTTTTAAATGCAAATAGCACATTTAGCACTTGTGTAGGATCACAGACCTTAAGTCTGCATTTAGTGGCTCATCCGGGAGGGTGCCTGAAGCTGAGCATAAGAGAGGCACACAGATCCCTGTGCCTGGCATCTGGGGACCCCTGACTGGTGCCTGCCCACTTCCTCGTCCCTCCAGCCTCCAGACCTACCTACTGTCAGGCTGGAGCAGTCCAGCCCGGCATCTGCCCCTCAGGCCCACTGCCGCAACCTAAGGTAGAGCACACCTAAGGATCCGTACTTTTATCTCCAAGCTGGGATTTTCTTTGTGCTGGATAAGGGTTCCTGGATCGCTCCTGTCAAGATAAGGCCTCCAGCTGGTCGTGCACTGGCCATGCCATGGGGCTGCTGGCTCAGGAGGGGAGAAGGGCATTGGGGGGCAGCTGTCTCAGGCCACAGGCCCCCAATCCTACCTCTCCCCCACCCCGGTGGCACAGGAGGCCCCTTTTGGGAGCAGAGGGTGGCAGTGGTCCTGGGGCCCGGGCAGGGAGGGAAAGCTGGAGACAGCCAGGTACACCGAGGGGTGGAGGACCTGGTGGTGGGAGGCAGGACCTTGCATGAACTGTGGCCTAGGCCCCTGTTTTTGTGCCATTTTCCCATCAGACTTGACTTACAAAACACACACTCAGAGATCCAATTATTAAGAATTCCAATGCTGCAGGCACAGAGCTTTAAATGCCAGGTGCCTAGCCCTTGGAGAGCAGAGTCCTATGTGTGAGGCCTGGGTGTCTGCCCTGGTTACACAGGAGACCAGCCCTTTCTTTAGGAAACTCCCTTCATACCTTAGGAAACATTTTTCTTTCTTTCTTTTTTTTTTAAAGACTTTATATATTTATTGTGAGAAGTCAGAGGGAGAAGCAGGCTCCCCATGGAGAGCCCAATGCGGGACTGGATCCCAGGACCCCGGGATCATGCCCTAGGCTGAAAATGGACACTGGACCGCTGAGCCACCCAGGTACCAAGTCCCCTTTTAAGATCTTTTCTTTTCATTTTTAAATCAGTGATGAGTTTTCCCCACCTCAGACTCCACCTTCATTTTCGTTCCTCCTTCATCCAAGCAACAAACACTTGGGCACCTACTGTGAGCCAGGCACAGGGTCAGGTGCCGAGGACAGGGTCATGCAGAAATCCTGATGTCCCTGCCCCAGTGGAGATTCCATTGGAACGGGGCAAAACAGGGAGCAAACGAGCCCATGCAGGGTGTGCTAGTGTTTAAGGAGCAGAGTTAGGTGGAAACGGGGAGCAGAGGGAACTGGGGTGCTATTGTAGGAGAGGTAGCCTTCAGGGGTAGGTAAGGAGGAGGCTGACAGTAGGTAGGGGCTGGGGGAGAAGAAGAAGGGCGAGTGTTGAATGAGGCAGGGGGAGAAGGGGAGGAGGCGCCGGTAGGGCAGGGGAAGCCCAGCTCACCTGGGAATGGAGGGGAATCCCAATAGGGCCCAAACTGGAAGACAGACACGGGCACTTGGAAATTAAGCACAGACATTTGACCCTGCTGTGCATCCCCTCTGGTAAAACCTTGCTTCCTGCTCACCTCTGAGCGTTTGGGCCAGGATAGCCCATTGGATGGGGGTCTCAATGGGGGGGGGGGCGTCCTTCCAAAGGAGGTGTCCCCAGCATCTCTAGGACCCTTCGAAGAGGCTCTGCTGGACACAAACCGCGGGCTCAGCGTTACAGACTTTGGTATTTAAGCAGTGAGCTTTCTCAAGGCCGGCTGCTCCTAGGCCTTGGGAAGAAAGGGTCTTGGATTCAGCGGCGACACAGCAGCCACAAGGTGGCGCTGCGGCTCTGCTGGACCAGACGTCCTGCAGCCTCTACAGCCTCTGCAGCCTCTGCAGCCTCTGCAGCCTCTGCAGCCTCTGCAGCGGCCGTGGCTGAGAGGCGTCTGGGCCGGCTTTGGTGAAGCGTCCCGTTCCCAGGATTTCATGCCAAGCATCCCAGCAGCCCCTGAGAAAGAGGCACCACGAGCATCACCCTTGATTGGGGAAGCCAAAGCCCAGCAAGCACAGCTGGGAAGAGGCACAGCTAGGCATGGGTTTCGCCTCCAGGGCTCTCGCTCTTGGCCATCATCACCCTCCCCTGCCTCCCCGAGATGCCGCAAGGTTAGTTTTGGCCCCAGACCATCTAGTTTCCCCGTAAGGACGGGCAGACAGTCATAGTCCATGGCTTGACCCACGAGGACCAAGGAGGAACGGGAGCGGAGCTGGCATGGTCAGGGGCCAGGGGCCTTTCCAGATCTGTGTGCTCAGACCCATAGGTTAGTGCTGGCAGAGGGAGGCTGACAGGTGGCTCTCAAGTGACCCCAGGAGGACCGCAGGCCAAATGGCTCTCCACCAGTTGCCTCCACTCCCTCTCCCCAGCAGCTTCCATCCCCCCTCAAGGTGCTCCATTTCCCGGAAAGTCCAGCCTAGATGCCCAGGGCCTCCCTCTACCCACCTTCCTCTGCTGCACTCGGGCCAGCCTCCCCTGGGGTATTTCGTGTTTCCAAGTGACCTTCCTTCTCCCAGGACAAAGCTTATTCAACCTCTAGGCAAGCTGGTTCCCTCAAAGACTCAAGGGAAGTCTGCCCCCTACGTGTATGTGAAGGGAATGTAAAAGGTGACAAAGGCAGCTCTTTAAAAAAGAATGACGAGGGGGGCACCTGGGTGGCTCAGTGGCTGAGCGTCTGCCTTTGGCTCAGGTTATGATCCCGGTGATGGGGGAACAGAGACCAGCTGAGGACAAGGCACACTGGCAAATCCCTGAAACAGGAGGGACCTTCCTCCACGGACTCAACCGCCTCGATGTTCGTGCTTTGCTAAGGGAGAAGGCGATCTTGGCCCGACCCCCGGAGCCTGTAAGTCTACTTAACATGTAAAAATTCCTTTAGAAATGTCCTTTATCTCTAAACCCCCAAGATACCTGCTGGCAATCATCCCCCAGCCCACGGCCCACGGATACACATCTGAAGGGTCTCATTACTCAGGTTTATTAGACGGTAATAAATAACCTTTTCCCAACAATAGCTAGGCCCCTCAAGGTCCTGGAAATCTTGTTTCCAAAATTCCCCAAACCCCTCCCAATTCCCAGATATACAATCAGCCACCCTCACAGGCCCGGGGCAGCTGCTCTTCCTGCCCATGAGTCCTGTTTCTGGGCTTTACTAAAACCACCATTTTGCACCAAAGACGTCTCAAGAATTCTTTCTTGGTCGTCGACTCCAGACCTCACCTATATTCTAAAACTTCATCGCCAGGATCCTGGGATCAAGTCCCACATCAGGCTCCCCCTCAGGGAGCCTGCTTCTCCCTCTGCCTACGTCTCTGCCTCTCTCATGAATAGATATGTAAAAAATAATAAATAAAATAAAGAGAATTTATGTGTCCCATCAAGAGCCAATTCTTGTTCATTGTGACTTGGTGGCTGGGAAAATAAGGATCCAAACGGGATGGATGGCTTTCACGGTGAGGAGGAGGATGAAAGTGGATCCTCCCAGATGGAAGCTAGCTGAGAGAGTCTGGGCGTGTGAGGCCAGCCTCCCCACCACCCTGGAGGAGAAGTCAGCTGCTTAGGAGCCTCCTCCATCTAAAGGGTTGGGTCCAACACCACAGTCAGAGGGACCAGTAGGGGCACCCTTGCTTACTCCAGCCAGGCTCCCTCTCCTACATTTCCGAGGCCAGGACCAGGACAGCTCAGCTTGAGCTGCTAAAACCCCAGACTTCGAGGTTGCCCATCACTTTACTCCCTATGACCTCCAAGCCAGGAAGCAAGTAATCCTCTCCTCCCACCTGCCCAGACTTTCTCTGAAGCAACACACTGGCCCTTTTGATGTTCCCTAGTCTTGGTCACACATTCATAGGAAATGTTCATAGTGGCTGACTTAATTCATCACATTGAAAAAAAAAATCAGTCTTTCCTTAAATTATGAAGTGAAAACATCAATGTAAAAAATTCTCACAATGTAGAGGTATATATAGTATATTTTTTACTATAGCAATGAAAGTCCCGTCACCCATAGCCCTACTCTTTTTCTCTTTCCAGAAGTAGCTGTTAATAATTTGGTGTTTGAGGTTTCCTTCTAGACCTCCTGTGGGCGTGTGTGTGGGGGACATCAGGGTGGGATCTCTGTGACTGGAGGTCTGTGGTGTGTGTTTACATGTATGCATATGAACATGTGTGTCTAAAACACACAAATTGGATCTTAACACATATACTGTTTTTTTTTTTAATTTGCTTTTTTCAATTAAACATGAGTTTTTCGTGTTGGTATGTATAAATTCTCTTCATTCTTAAAACAGCTGCCTCGTGTCATCTCCTGCATCCATCCTACATTCTTTCTTGGGGGGCAGGCTTGCTTCGAGACTCTGGGGGAACCAGCTTGCCCAGAGCACCCAGCAATATGGGGAACACAGCCCCCACCTTAAGAACCTAGGGCCTGTGGGTGAGGCAGGCACACGCCATTGAAATACTTACTCCCACAAAGCCATTTGCCTGCTCCATTCACAGAATCACCGGCCTCAGCTCTGCCCTCAAGAACCTTCATGGTCAATTAACTGGGGAAATAGTGGACATAGCACAAACAAGCCTCTCCACTAGCGTTTGGCTGCTGGGCAAATCCCCATAATGCCCGGTGGAGTGTTCTAGGGCCCAGGACAAATCCAACACGAACCTCTCCTCTGCTGCTGCTCCACACGGTGGTGGCCCACCTGCCAGAGAGCCATGTCCAAGTGCAGATACTAAAAGTAAGGAGGAAGCGTGGAGGCAGGAGTGAGCCACATGTGGGGACCACACACAATGACACACTCAACCATTGGCGGGCCTCAGATTTCACTTTACGCTTCCCAGCAGCCAAAGCAAATGGGGGGTGTGTGTAGGGGGGGGATGCTTAGTTATCCCCACAGGCCCATCAGATAAAGCAGGTGCCTGTTTGCTCAGGAAGTGCAGAGCTGTCTGGGCACTGCGACGAGGGGCCTCCCCCATCCTAACACAGAGGACACCGAGGTGCCGGGGCATCCTCCTGAGTGACATCTGTGTGGCACACGGCCTCGCGAGCCAAGGCCCAGAGCGCTTTCTCCCCTCCCCTCTGCGTGGACTGTTGGCATCACCCACGCTCAAGTCAGCGAAAGCTATTGTCCCTGGGAGAATAGCTTTTGTAATAGGTTGGTGTGTTTTTCTCTTTCACAGTCCTGTGTCTTTGCCTCTTTATTCTTTTTCTCACCCCTACTTTTGAGGAGTACACCTGGGGGTACCTGTGACGCACACCCAGGCAAGATTTCCGAGGCCACAGCCTCTGGCAGTTGGGCTTGGCAAGAGAGAAAAGGCTTTCCTAAATTTGCTGAGGTCCCGTGAACGTCAAGACCTGGGACGAGAGGACCAGATTACAGGCCTGACACGAGGCAAGGACAGAGAGGGCCCAGGATGCAATGACGTGAGCAGCTCTGTGTCTCCGACTTTTCCATGTGCCTGTAAATCAGCCGCGCTCTTGTCAAAGGTAAGTTCCCATTCAAGGGAGCCAGGGGGGGCTCGAGAATCTAGATTTCTAGCAAGCTCCTGGGTGATCCTGACACTACTGTCTGTGGACCACTTTCTGGGCCTGTGGGCGGGCGAGAGGGCTAGCCAGGCCTCAGTGGGAGGGTCCCCCTCCCTGGGCCAGGGAATGATGACAGGAAGACGGGCCCACATCTGGGACACAGGGCAAAAGCAGAGGGTCCTTTAGGCCCTGGTCCCCACTGAGAACTCTGGTGGTGGGAAGAGTTGAGCGCTGGGGGAAGCCAGGCTCCCTCAGGGACCAGCAGCTGGCCACCTGGAATGGAGAGCCAAGGATCCATCCCCACCACGACCCCGAGCAATGGCCTGGGGACGAGTAGCCACATTACAAGGGACCTGGGAAGAGTGAGATGGCTCAACCGTGTTGAACTTTGAATTCCCCGAATATTCACCCCAACCAATTAATTACCCCATTGCATGTTTCTCTCACTACCTACCAGGTGGAGTTTGTGACAATATTAGATTCGTTAGAGGAAACAGAAGCCACAGGTTTGCTCATCTGGGCAGAGCGTGTGCATGTGTTATTGTAGCAGGCAAGACAAAGATCATCTGTACTCCTGGTCACTAAATTACCTGCAGGGCCCTTACGAGAACGCACACGCAGGTAGCTTCCTAGCCAATCAGCAGAGACACGGGGCCACAGGGCCGAGGGTTCAGTTGGGGGCACCCTGGGAAGGTGAATCTTGAGCAGAGGTCAGAAATAGAGGAGATACCTGAATTGGCGGAGAGGGGGCAGGGAAGGGTATGAGAAAGTTTAAGCAAAGCATAGGAGAAGCCCTCGTTCATTTGTCTGAGTCTTTTATTAAGCTCCTGCTGTATGCCAGTCACTGGGCCAGAAACAGGGAAGCGAGAAAGGCATGCCATGCCTCATACGGCTCCTTCTCCGAGGAGAGGATGAGAGCAGGACAAGGCTTCCCTCCTACCCTCCAAATGGAGAGTGGAGCATTCAGAATGCTCCTGCTAATCCTCTTGCTGCCCTATCCCCTGCCCTTTACCCTGGAAAGTCTGGGTTATGGAGGGGGGTGGATGCAAGACCCATGCGACATATCCCCTCCTCTATTCAGACTTCTCCTGGGAAGATGGGAGTAGCCATTTATTGGTATTTAGAAAGATGTTGCCCAGGCGACATGTGCCCACGCCCACCCCTACCACACACACACACACACATGCACACAATTGCACACACACGCACAGGCTGATGTGTCTAGAGCCTGAAGTTCAGGCTGGGGCATGAGGTCAGGCGGCCTCAGCAGCTGGGAGCAGGAAGACAATTCAGAAGACCTTTAAAATCCCTCGTGAGGGATTTGGATTTATTATTACATTTTGCAGAATTTTTCAGTGGCAAATTCCCTTTCACTCATCCTACAGTGGGGACCCCTGGAGGTCAGAGCAGAGGCCTGGCCTTTGGTTGCGCAGAGCAGGGAGGACTCAGCAGGCCCCTGTCGGCCGGGCCTGTTCTCAATCACTCCGTGCAAGGCTTCACTAAGGCTCCTGGCTGTTCTCCTCCAGCATGCAGGAAAGGATTAATTATTAATTTTTATAACAACCCAGAAACTGATAGCTGTGAACCACGAGCCCCGACGCTTCTTTTCCAACATCCAGCCGCTTAATCACGGTTTTAGCTGGGTCAGCATAGCAGTCTTGTAACCTCAGAAGAAGAATGCCGCAAAGGCCTTTATCAGCCTCTCCTGAGGGCGAAGGCCAAGTTCACGGGGGGCAGGGGTGACGCGGGAGCTGATAATGCTCTCTAAGAAACTGAGGCAGCTTCAACCATGTGTCACAGCCAGGCCTCGTCATAGTCCCTTTCCCGAAGGGAATGGTCTCCTACCTTTGTCTTACTGAGCTTCAGATTTCAAAGCGCTTTCACAAACACCACTCAGTTGATCCCTAAATGATGCTATCACTGCACTGAGACAATATTTTTCTCCTGGAGAAGATAAAGATTCAGAGAAGTGACTCACGTAAGGATCACACAGACCGGAGGACTTCTGTCCTCGGCACCACCCACCTGGAGGAATCTGTAGCTGGACAGACCATCCTTTCCTGTGTGTATGTATGTTTGATGTTATTGATTTATTTGCGAGAAAGTGAGAGCATGAGCCGGGGGAGGGGCAGAGGGAGAAGCAGACTCCCCACCGATGTGGGGTTCAATCCCAGGACCCCGAGGTCATGACCTGAGCTGCATGAAGGCAGAGGCTTAGCCAGTTGAGCCACCCAGGTGCCCCCTGGACCATTATTTTATTATTATTATTATTATTTAAAGATTTTATTTATTTATTCATGACAGACACAGAGAGAGAGAGAGAGAGAGAGAGAGGCAGAGACACAGGCAGAGGGAGAAGCAGGCTCCACCCAGGGAGCCCGACCTGGGACTCGATTCTGGTTCTCCAGGATCACGCCCTGGGCCGAAGGTGGCGCTAAACCACTGAGCCACCAGAGCTGCCCTGGACCATTCTTTTAATGAAAGGGTGTTAATTATTACAGTCTTCAGGTGTGTTTGGGGCTGTCCATGAATCCTCTCGAAGTGCTGGAAGCATTGGGGGCATTTTTCTGAAAGTCCATGGTTTTTTTTTTTTTTTTTTCACCAGACACTGACCCCAAACAGTGAGAATCGCTGCTTTCAAACCAGCAGCCAAAACCCCTCTGTGCCACTGCCTGCAGCTGTTCCCACCTGCTAGGGTCCGCTCTTGCTGGGGACTCGGGTCCCCATGACACAGTCATGGCCAGGAGCTGAGCTCAGGTGTTTGTTGACCTTGAGAGGGGCTGTCTTTGCAGCAAACACAGACCAGGAGATCTGTATGCAAAAGGTTCCATTTCCAACAGCAACGCCAAGAAGTAAAGTGTACAGGAGATGCACAGCGCTCACAAACGTTTTACCAAACTACCCTGAGAGGCATGAAATAAATGGTAAAACATCACGTTGAGAACTCTTAAAACGGTAAAATGCCATTTGTCCAAATGTATAAGTTTGATGCACTTTTAACAAAAATATCTAAGGTTTGTAAAATCTGACACAAGGCATTTGTGTGGAACAATTCAGCTGGAAGAATACATGTATGAATAGAGTCATAAAATTGCTGGGAAGGAAATAACAGGGTGGCTCTGCACTCACAGAAATTAAAATACATTATATATACTGTATACCTGACATGAACGTAACGGTGCATATTAAGTATACTGAAATTAAAATTAAAAAAAATCAAGAAATAAATAAAATATAAAGCTTCAGTGATAAAAACAAGGAGGAATGGAACAAGGAGAGGTAGCCCAGTGGAAAAGGAGAGGAAGCCCAGAAACAGATCCTACATGTAGGGGCACCTGGGTGGCTCAAGGGTTGAGCATCTGCCTTTGGCTCAGGTCATGATACCAGGATCCTGGGATCGAGTCCAGCATTGGGCTCCCCACAGGGAGCCTGATTCTCCCTCTGCCTGTGTCTCTGCCTCTCTCTCTCTGTGTCTCTCATGAATAAATTAATAAAATCTTTAAAAAAAAAGATCCTACATATAGAAGGAAATTAATAGTATATGACGAATATGATGAGCTGGATCCCTACCTCATCTCGTGTACCAAGTGAAATCCAAAATCTGTTTCTTTGTAATAAGAAGGAGATATAGTTCCTGCCGTGTGGCATATATGAGGGGTTAGGTGAGGTAATGTGTGTAAAGTTCTTAGCCTTCCGTCTGCCTCGCAGTACCTATCTGATAACGATTAGCCGGTATTATTATTATTATTGGTGTTATGATTAATCCCGATGGGTTGTAATCCAAATGTATAATGACAAAATCATAACCTTACTGAAGGTTCAAGCAAACACCTGATCTCAAGGTGGGAATGGCTTTGTGGAAGCAAAGGGAGAAGCCAGCAAACGTGAGGTATGCCAAGAACCTTAGAATATTCTTATACTGTGACCCAGAAATTCCACTTATGGGACGTTTATCCTAAGTATGTAGTCAGATAGATGTGCAGAGGAGGTAATGAATATTTTTTCATAAGAACAAAAAGTAGGAACAACCTAAGTATCAAAAAGAGAATGTTTTTTTTTTTGTTTTTTTTTTTGTTTTTTTTTTTAAACTTTCTGTTGAAACATATAATGGTCCGCTAGGCAGCCATCAAAGATCAAAAATCATCTCAATGAACACTCATTGATTGATTTGGGGAAATGCTTAGGGTTAGAATGCTAACCACAACCCAAAGCAGTATATATAGTATATAGACATCTCAAACAGCAAAAGGTACATCAAAAGGGTTATCTCTGTTTGGTGGGAATAACCTGAGGGGTTTTTTCTTTATTTTTTTTTTTTGCAAATTGGTTGTATTAAACCTGCTTCTTTTATGATTCTACCAAATTTCACAGGGGTTTTTAAACATCTACTTTACAATTTAAAAAATTAGGCATCGCCAGATGATTTGTGCTTTTAAACGTTACTTATTGAGCAGAGATTTTACAAAAAATGCTATTCCATCCTCACCTCTCAAACCGGGGTATGTTTGGGGTTTCTGCTAATGAATTGGTCATGACGAGAACATGTTCACGACTTACTTGAATGAGCTTCCTCTAAGTCGTCACGTTTTTTTTTTAAAGATTTTATTTAAAAAAAAAAAAAAGATTTTATTTTTAAGTAATCTCTCTGCCCAGTGTGGGGCTCAATCTCACAACCCCGAGATCAAGAGTTGGACGCTCTACCGGCTGAGCCAGCCAGGTGCCCCTTGTCATCAACGTTCATAGTAAAACAAATCCAAACAGATTACAGGAGAACTACAAAATGCTTGTCATTTCTGTTTCAGAGGCCACAAGGCAGGGACCCCTAGGTGGTGGCCACTCAGAGTGGGCCGGCCGCGACCTGGGCCTGTGAAGCGCTCCTTGTCTTTCAGGCCCGGCTGCTGCGGAGGGGCCTGGGGTGGCCAACCGTGCGCCAGGCTTCCTTGAGAGGTCAAAGTCTCAGGTGTCACAAGTCCCCAGAGCCAAAGATTTCCCTCAGGTGGAGACTCGCTTCCCAGAAGCCTCCAAAACAAACAGCCATAAGCAGATGAGCGGCAGAAGCAGGCCTGCGGCCGGCCAGCTTGGGACTGATGCCAGGCAGGGGGTGGCGGGAGCCCAGAGGACCCCGGGGGCCCTCACACGGCAGCCTGTCGGGCCGCTCCTGCCCCAGCACCCCAAGCTCCCTCGGCAGCCGCCCTCTGGGTACAGCCTGACCCCCCAGGTGGCAGCCGGCTGGGCCCGGGGCCTGCTGGGACTCATAGGAACCCTGGGAGGATGGCACATTCTGGAAGGAGGGCTGCTGGGCTCGCACCATGTGCGCACACAATGCCCAGGCCGTGGCCACCGACCGCGGGGGCATCGCACCAGGTTGGCTTGTCAGGCTGCCTGAGAGAGTCCTTACCTTGATTCCGTTTAGGACACTGAGGACCGCCCCGTCCAGCCTGGGGACAGCAGTGGTGAGGCCGCGGATCGACTAGCATTCTCAGAGCCTGTACTCTCCATCAGCCCCGAGGTCGGCTGCATACATCCAGTAGTTCATCACAATTACAGGATTGTCTTCATTTTACAGATGGGGAAACTGAGGCACAGTCACACTCCGTGGAGACAGAGGCAGGTCACTCTGCTAGCAGGCTGCTAGCTGGCAGTGGAGGGATTCACACAGGGACATCTGTGTGAAGTCTGTCACGGCCGTCCTGGGCTCTGGTGGCTAGGGAACCCCAGGCCCCTGCCCTGGGCCTGCTCCTGCTGACTCCAGGTCCCTTCTGAGGTCACAGGCTGCCCTGGTAACCCTGCCTGTCTTCCTTGATCAAGTCCCATGGAGCCTGCTGAGCGTCCCCTCCCTGGGGAAAGCTGTCTCCCCACCGCCCCCCTCCCCAGGGCCCTGGCCACAGCTGGTGGGTGGAAGGCTGGCTTCCCACCCTCCACCTCCAATGCCGGCTCACAGCTTCCTGAGGCTGCTTTTTTTCTTTTCTTTTTCTTTTTCTTTTTTTTAAAGATTTATTTATTTATCCATGAGAGACACAGAGAAATGCAGAGAGAGAGGCAGAGACACAGGCAGAGGGAGAAGCAGGCTCCATGCAGGGAGCCCGACGTGGGACTCAATCCCGGGTCTCCAGGATCAGGCGCTGGGCTGAAGGCGGCGTCAAACCGCTGAGCCACCCAGGTGTCCCTACTTCTCTAGGATTTTCAATTCCTATTCCAATGCCCCCTGGGCTGCTTTTCGTCTGGGAAATGAGACATCCCCAAAATAACAAGCATGAAGTGACAGAGGTTCTAGAACTGAACAGAGCTCTCATACCTCCTTCCCAGGCAGTCCCTGACAGAACTAGGAACCCAGGTGACAGTAACTAGGACCCCAGGATTCACAACCTGAGCCAAAGGCAGATGCTCAACCACTGAGCCACCCAGGCGTCCCTACTTCTCTAGGATTTTCAATTCCATCCTCCTCCTCATCATTCCCCCTCACCCCAGAGAGGCCAAAATTGAGGCACTTTCCTTTAAGATTAACTTCTGACTTGTAGAAAATGGGGCTCAATTCTGGTGTTCTTAGACTCCTTTTTTTTTTGCAGTCAGTCCCAGTGCAGTGTCTTACCAGAGGCTCGTTCGCAGGCCCGGGCTCCTGGGTGGGGCTGCAGCCGCTGACACTCAAGCCCAGTGGTCCCTGCACTGGCTGTGATGCTTGCAGGCCTAAGCTCACCTCCGCCTTAGCAGAAGCAAGGTGAGTGAAGCTCCACAGGCCCAACCGGTAGGGCCCCCAAGTGGGGAGGTGGTCCCCCAAGGGAGACTTGGTGAGGTCCCCATCACCTAGCTCCACAGACCTGGTCTTCCTAAGGCAGGAAAGTCACCCATGTTCATAGTCTTTGACCTTAGTGTGATCAATTCCCTGACTTTATTTGACCCTGGAGGTAGGGGCTGTCCCAAGAGCCACCTGCACAGCCATATCATGAAAGCACAGGAGATCAGAGTTGACTGCTTTAGTTTTCTAAACCAAATCAAAGATTTGAAATCATACAGCGGTCTCTACCCAGCGAGGGGTGGTACGGTTATAGCTGGTTCCCAGCCACGGGCTGTGTGAGGCCTGGCAGGGTGAGAGCTGGGAGCTTCCACTTCCTCGCCTAGAGAAGGGGGATGAGAATCTCTACTTCACGGAGTTGTTAGCATCACGTCACTCCTGGAACACAGCCCTGAATTCATCTTAGCTATGATTATCCTTTAGAATCGCAAAGCTTTGGGGGCCTCGGTCATTCACTGAACAGTAGTCATGAATGCTCAGAAGATCCATGGACCAGGCCAGGTGCAGGCACCAGGGAGCTGGTGGTGGCAAGACCTTGCCCTCACCCAGGGCGTCCAGTGGGCAGACAGGTAATAAACAAAGAGCTGCGCGTGGTAGGCACTCAACAAATATTTGTTGAACAAGTTGCAAAAATAGATGTGTGGTGAGTTTATAATGGGAGCATGCAAGGTGACGGGCGGGCAAGGCTCGAGGGGTTCCCCCAGCCCAGGCCTCCCGGTGGACGTGATGCTGAAACAGAGTCTCACGGAGAAGAAAGATCTGGCCAGGTGCCTCGGAGCAACTTCAAATCAGCATTTCCTAAGAGCTTAGTTGAGCTAGATCGTTACTGTTGGTTGAGAGGATAAATCATTTCAAGTGTTCAAGGTTCGGGCCCAGATCGGGCCCAGAGATTATTTTTCTAGGTCTGGCAAATTTCCATTCTCTCGCCAGTAACGTTTTTTTTTTTTTTTTAAGATTTTTATTTATTTGACAGAGAGAGAGAGAGAGAGAACACAGGCAAGGGGAGTGGCAGGAAGAGGGAGAGGGAGAAGCAGGCTCCCGGCTGAGCAGAGAGCCCTGGCCATCCCCAGGACCCCGGATCATGACCTGAGCCAAAGGCAGACACTTAACCGACTGAGCCACCCAGGGCCGCTCACCAGTAACTGTTAGTGGAAAGAAGCTACGGGGCAGGGTTCCTCCCCTCTCGCTCCTTCCCTGCTCCCGGTTCTGCCCCTCCCTGGGGATGAATGCCAACAATGCGGATGCAGTCGGAACGGTCAGGCGTCTTCTTGAAGGCCAGCTTTGCACAAACTGCCTGGCACTCACACGTTTGAATTATTCCACGTCACCTACGAAGCTAGGAGTGATCGGAGGTACAAAAGTCTACAGCCAAGAGCTGCCTTTGTTGAGTAAGATGTCGTGTGGAGTCTCCAACAACCCCATGCGAGAGGCCCTACTGTTACCAGCCCGACCTGATGCAGAGAGAAGTTAAGTACTTGCCTAAATCCACACGGTCAGCAAATGGCGAGGCTGGGATCCAAAACCCACATCTGGCCCCAGAGTGCTGGGGCTTCACTCTTGAGCTGCTGGCTAGTGTGGCCCTAAGGAATTTCCTTCCCTCACCTCGGAGTTCAAGTCTTCCATCGCGACAGGGACATTTCCCTACAGAGATGAGGCTCATGGAGTCTCATTGTATGATGGATCAGAGCGGTCCCCAGAGGAGACTGTAAAGAGTGTAAAGAGCCCTCTCTTGTAAGAAACCATGAGCGCGAGCAGCTGATCTCTGCCCTGGTGCTCCAGATGCTGGGTCAGCCACAGCCAGCAGAAACAAGCGTGAAAGAAGCATCCAGAACAGTGTCAGAGGGATAGTAAGGGCTGGATCAGATGGGCTGCTTTCTGGGCCCTGATCTATACGGAGCTCAAAGCAGCACTGAGATGAGCATGGGACCAGTTAACCCAGATTTCTACACATGTCTTTTCTCATAACTGTGATGTGAAAGTTGGTCCAGCTTCTACCAAAGAAATCAAAGCCACTTAGGAGGAATAAAATGTATATTTGTCCCCGGCCTACTGATCTGTATTGAAGTCTTCCCACTGCTGCTTGGTGCCACATTGCTTAGATCACCATCCCTGTGACTGAGTCACATGAAGTGGGCAGTGCCCTCTAGACGTGCTGTTTACTGGTAATAAGTGATTTATCATCTCAATTTAAGACACTTTCACGTATCTCCTGTAGCGAGCTGTGTTGGTTGCGCATTGCTTTAGCTAAGGGAAGGCGACGCTGCTGTACCAAAGACATCCAATAATGATGTAGGACAAGGGTCAGTAAACTTGTTCTCTAAGGGCTCAAAGAGTAAATATTTTAGGTGTTGTGGGTCATACAGTCTCTGTCGCAACTACTCAACTCCGCCACTGTAGGGTGGAAGCCACCACTGCATGATATGTAAATGAATGAGCATGGATGTGTTCCAATAAAACTTTATTGGAAAAAAATAGGCAGTGAGCCACAGTGCTCACCTGTACTGCACCTTAAAAATGATAGCAAATTTTTTTCTATTGCATGTAACAGTGGTGATGTGAGTGGTCTCAGTTTTAAGGGCAATTATTTAAGAACCCAGATTCCTGGAGCACCTGGGTGGCTCAGTGGTTGAGCATCTGCCTTTGGTCCAGGGCATGATCCTGGGGTCTTGGGATCGAATCCTTCATTGGGCTCCCCACAGGGAGCCTGCTTCTCCATCTGCCTGTGTCTCTGCTTCTCTCTCTGTGTCTCTCATGAATAAATAAATAAAATCTTAAAAAAAAAAAAAAAGAAAGAAAGAAAGAACCCAGATTCCTTCTGTTGAGTTGTTTTACCATCCCCCAGAAACTATGTCTTCCTCTGCATGGTTGATGCTGTGGGACAAAGTAAAAACATGGAGGAGGCAGGCTTACTGCCTTCAGGCTTTGGTCTAGATGCACATCAAGACCTTCCTGTTCCACTGACTAGTACTTAGTCCTGAGCCACACATAATGGCAAAGGAGGCTGGGAAATGTAGTCTGGTCATGTGTCCAGGAAAAAGGGACAAGGAATGTTGGAAGATGGCCAGCAGCCTCAGTCACACCCATCGGCCTTTATTTTTCCTTTCCTTTCTGCCTCCACCCTTCCAGGTAATCCCACTCTCCTCCTTCCTCCCCATCACCCCCTCCCTCATCTGGTTTCAGGGAAGTGGACTCCACCCCTCCGGTGGAGGCTGGCCTGACTGGTCTAAGATAACCCCAAGCCTTTTGTCACAGTGATGAGGTCAAGAACTAGGCCTAAGCCAATCATTACAGAGCATTTTTCCTGGCCATAAGGATGATTTTTTTTTTTTTTAAGATTTCATTTATTTATTTAAGAGAGCTAGAGAGAGCATGAGCAGGGGGGAGAGGCAGAGGGAGAGGAAGAAGCAGACTCTCCGCTGAGCAGGGGGTCTGACGTGGGGCCCCTGATTAGTACCTGAGCTGAAAGCAGATGCCTGACCCACTGAGCCACCCAGGAGCCCCCAGGGATGACTTAGGACTCAGAGACCGTGACCCTAATCAGAGGGTTGATTTGTTAGGGCACCTGAATAAGAAGCATCCTTTCCTTTAAAAGACAGCCCCTCTCTTCCGAGTGGTGGGAATCTTGAGGCCGCTGCCGCTATTTTTTTTATTTTTAATTGTGGTAAAACACAACACTAAAATAAATCTAATAAAATAAATAAATTTTAAATAAATTTGTTAAATAAGTAAAATAAAACTTAACATCTTAACCATTTTTATGCGTACAGGTCAGTGACCTTAAGTGCATTCACATTGTTATGCAACCATCACCACCCTTCATCTCCAGAGCTTTTTTTCATCTTCTTGGACTGAAACTCTGACCCCCATTAAATAATCGCTGCCCCCACCTCACATGAAACTCTGACCCCCATTAAATAATCGCTGCCCCCACCTCACAGCCCCAGCCCAGCCCTTGGCAACCACCGCTCTATTTTTTTTGTCTCTGAGTTTTCCTAGTCTAGGTACCTCAGGTAAGTGGAATCATGCAGTATTTGTCCTTCAGTGACTGGCTTATTTCACTTACGGTGTCTCCAGGCTTCATCCCTGCTGTAGCACGTGTCCAGATTTCCTTCTTTTATGTGGCTGAATAACATTCCACTGTTCTGTACGTTCACCGTGTTGTTTATCCATTTATCTCTTGATGGACTTGGGCTGCTTCCAGCTGCTGGCCACTTACTGCAGCCGTTTTACTCCTATAAGATGAACCAGCTCGACCCTGAAGCCAACGCATGGGGGAAAACCCAGTGAAAGGGATTTGGTGAAATGGAGTGGAGAGACTGGATCCAGCTGATCCTGAAGCCTGCCTACGACATCTGGATCAGCAGATCTGGGAAATGATGGATTTTGTCATCGTTGAAGTGAATTTGGGGTTTCTTATGGCCATAAGTCACCTCAATGATGCATCTCCCAAGAAGCTGTCTGGTTTCATAACTGCAGAGGAAAACAAGAACGAGCAGAACCACAGAAAAGTGGGAAATATTTTGCTGACACAAATGCCGGGGAAAAGTTTTAAAGCACGTTTTGAAGAAGATTTTGTAACTCAATCTGTGCTCGCTACTTCTCTCCTGGTGCCTGTGAGTCACCAAGGCTAAGAGTGAGGGAAAGACTGAAAAGAAAGACAAATTCAGTTGGATTAAAATGTTTGGTTACAGCTAGTATATGTCACAAATCCCTTCTTTTGACCTTTACAGAAAGACTTTTTTTTTTTTTTAAGTTTGTATTTCTTTATTTGCCAGAGAGAGAGAGAGCACAAGCAGGGGGAGCAGCAGAGGGAGAGGGAGAAGCAGGCTCTCCACTGAGCAGGGAGCCCAACATCAGGCTTGATCCCAGGACCCTGAGATGATGACTCCAGCTGAAGGCAGACGCTTATCCAACTGAGCCACCCAGGTACCTCTAAAGAGAGACTTTTATTGAAAAGAAAAATGAAGCTTTCTTAAACTCTGGCTAAATGAATATCATGTGGATATTTAGAGAAGGGGAACCAAGTTCTGAGCCTACCCAGGGGCTCTCACACGGGCCCATCTGCCTCAACTGTGCATGAAGCTGGAGGGTTGGGGCCTGTAGATCCCCTCTGAGTGGAGGCACCATTTGGAGGAAATGTCCTGAACTCGTTGGCAGCCCAGGGGTCTTTCCCAGTTAAGTGACTCTGGGAAAATCTAACTTCTCTGGGCCTCTGTTTCCTCGTCTATAAAATGGGTTTACTGCTTTTCCTATCTACCCCACAGGGTGGATAGTGAAACTGAGAAGCGCTATGCAGATTTAAGATTCCTGGAGGGAAAATATTAACCCATCTTGTGTACGAAGTTCAGCAGCCTTAGGGTGGGGTGGTAATCCCTCTTGCAAACAGCCGGGCCTGCCCTTTAGACTAGTTGGGAAGCCCAGCTGCCTGAATGCCTATGGAAGCAGCTGATGATTGCATGTGTCTGTCAGGGAAAAGATGGGCCCCTGTTCTCAGATTCCCCTCCCATGCAAGTGAACCCTGACCCTGGGGCTGGCCACACTCACCTACGTGGTCCAGTCGGAGCATCTGCAACTATCCCGGGGGATGCTGTCCTCATCTGGGAAATCTGGGAAAATAAAATAAATAAATTTTAAATAAATTTGTTAAATAAGTAAAATAAAAGTAACCGAGGTTCAGAGGACTACGCACCCAGTGTCACACAGCTCTTGAGCGACAGAACAGATTGGAATCAAGAACCTGTCTCGGTCTCTGGAGCTTTCCCTGCTATTCCTTTATTCCGCACTGCCTTTGTCTCCAAACCCCAGACCCCTTCTCTTGCCATGTCCCTAGGTCTTGGGGGGTTCCCTCCTTCTGCCTGCCAGTCTGTGGGCCTGGGCATTTTGGGGTGGGGGGAATGGGGACCTCCAGGAGGAGAGCAGATTCCCATGAGTGGAGAGACAGGGGTTCCAGGAACATGTGTCAGCTCATGAGGCCTTGGCTCTGTGCTTGGCGCTCCGCTCTCTTGCCTGCCTTTGGAGCTGCCTGTAGGAATAGATGCAGATACTGAAGAGGTTGGATTGTGATGGCTTTTCAGTAAAATAATTCTCCATTTATTGGTCCCCAAGAAAGAGGACTCCCCTGGAAGGTAAGAATGTGTGTGTGGGTTGGAAGGGGAGCCAGAGGTGCAAGCTGCCTACTTTCTAGGGGTGCGGGGACTTAATGGAGCCCTGGGTCTAAGGGAAGGGATGCTACCTCGATCACCTTGGTGTCCAAAGCTTACCAGATATCTGGTGCACAGCACATGCTCAGTACGTGTTTGTTACAGAGGTGAACAAATGATGGTGTTGTGAATGACCGCCCCATCCTGCCTCTCCTCCTGTGCCCTCCACAAGGCACCTGCCAGCTTATACCCGCCCCTCCTCAGACACCCCCCATCTCCCTCTAATGTCCTCCCACTGCCCACCTGACCTGCCTGAGTGCATCGCCCCTTCCAGCCCCGCCTGTGTGTCATTTCCTCTCCCTGGTGGCCCATCCCATGAAAAATGTCGCTTAGCTGCCTATATCCAGATAACTCTCCTTTCTGGCCTCAGCTCTGCTGTCCCCTACCCAGCCACTTGACTAGGCGGGGCAATTTGGCTCCACCTTTGTCCTCCTTGCGAAAAATAGTAACTCTTGAATTCATGTCCTTCATTCAAGGTGGCCCCTGGAGAGAGACTTTGGTGGTCAGCTGTCCAGAAGAGCGGGAATGAAAGGCACTGCCTGTGCAGTGACCCCTGGGCCTTGCCCAAGCAGAGGTGTCATGTGTCCGCTCTGGTGGTCTGCAAGAGGGAGCTGTCAGGCACTCTGATCTCTTGGGTGGGAAATCTGAGTGAGAGGGTGCCCAAGAGCTGCTTGGAAGGTAGGGCTCTGTGAGCCTCTGTGACAACTCTAGCTCCTGCCCTTCTGACTGGCCACTCCCCTGGCTCTCTGTAAAGTTCTCTGAAAGTGCCAGAGATGCCTCCTATTTGTCCCCAACCAGCCCCCTCTGCACAGTTGGCCACAGCCCCTCTTCCCGCTGCTACCCCCTCCAGGGCTTTCCCTTGAGCTGCTCCTGTCACCTTCTGATGGTCCCAGCCCCTCCTGCGTCCATCCTTTCCAGGTTTGGATCCTGTCCAGCAGAGCTTGAGCTCTCCCTGGGTCACTCTCCCAACTTCATTCCTAAAGTACTTCACCTCTTTCACATGCCTTTCCTCACTGAGGCTTCACCAAATCCTCAAAACCACCTGGTGATATTGTAAGTGTCTTACATAAGAAGCAGGAACCCGCTCAGACCAGCTCCTGTATGAGGAAGAGGTTGGTGGAAAGATTCATCTCAGAGTCCCAGGCAAAAATGCAGCAGAGCTAGATGACTTGTGAACATTCTAGAGGGGACTGTGAGCATGGCCGCAGGGGCTGATCTTTGCTATGGGGTCAGGGGCCCCACCTCGCCTCCCTGTTGCCCTGTGTGTGCCTATGAATTTGCTTCCTTGTGCAGCGGTGGTTGCACTCCGGACCCAGGGGAGCGAGTTCTCAGGCTGCTCTCCATTATCAATCTTTCAAGATTTTGAAGTAAGAGTGTGATAGAATAAATTCTCCCCCACAGATGTCCACACCCCACCCAGTGATTCCACTCCTAGGCGTGGATCCAAGAGAAGGGAAAGCAGATGTCCATGCAGAAACTTGCAAACAAATGTTTATAGCAGCATTACCCATAAGAGCCACAGATGGGAACAACCCAAACGCCCATCAGTGAATGAATGGATAAACAAAATGTGGTCTCTCTGTACAATGGAATAGTACTCAGCGAATTAAAAGGAATGAAGTACTGACACCAGCTACAGCCTGGATGAACCTTGAAACCATTATGGTCAGTGATATTAGACACAAAAGACCATGTACTGCATGAATATCATTGATATGAAATGTCTAGAGTAGGAAAATTCTAGAGAGACAGAAAGTAGATCAACAGTTGCTTGGGGCAGGGGGCAGGCGTGAGGGAATTTAGAGGAGTAAGAGCCAAAGGGTATGAAGTTTCTCCTTTAAAAAAAAAAAAAAGATTTTATTAATTCATTTGAGAGAGAGAGGAAGCGTGGAGGGGAAGAGCAGAGGGAGAAGGAGACTCCCTCCTGAGCTGAGAGCCCAATGTGGGGCTCGATCCCAGGACCTGGAGATCAAGACCTGAGCCCAAGGCAGAGGCTGAATCATCTGAGCCACCCAGGCACCCCTGAAGTTTCTTCTTGAGGTGATGGAATGTCCCAGAATTCACCGTGGGAATGGTTCTACGACTGGGTGAATATACTAAAAACCATTGAACCCTTTAAACAGGTGAACTGTATGCTCTGAATTGTCTCTAAATTTGTCAATCAAACAAACAGAAAGGATGTGGGCAAGAAGGATGGTAGACGAGTCTGGGTTACCCGGGTGGGTTTAACGTAATGGCAAGTGTCCTTATAGGAGAGAGACGGGAGAGAGTGAGAGACAGCGACAGAGGGGGAGAAAAACAGAGAGAAAAGAGATCTGAAGATACTATGGTTTTGAACTTGGGAAAAGGGCCATGGGCCCAGGAACGGAGGCAGCCTCTCAGAAGCTGGAAAAGATAAGGAAACAGATTCTCCCCTAGAGCCTCCAGAAGGAGGTAGCCCTGCTGACTCCTTGATTTTAGCCCAGTGAAAGCCATTTCAGACTTCTGATCTTCAGAACTGCGAGATAATAATGTGTTATTTTAAGCTGCCAAGTTCGTGGCAAATTGTCACAGTCGGAAATGAAACTAAAACAGAAAGTTACAGAGACAAGGTCAAGCGCTGGTGGGTTTTGGAGCTAGGACATCAAGTTGGGCCAGTAAATGTAGAGAAAGCAATATTGCCTACTCCAGGAAGCCTTCCTGACCTCCTCCTCCCACCTTAAACTATTGCAGAGGTCTCCTCTGGGACCCTACACCACCAGAGCCACCACTATTACTGCCTGGCAGCCCTTGGTTACCTGTCAGTTTCCCTGAGTCCCATGGAGACTTCTCCAGAAGGCAGGATCTTTAAGATGCATTGTTGCATCTCCAGTGCCTGCCACATTGTAAGTGTTCAAGTGTTTTTGTTTTTTGTTTTTTTTTTGTAAGATTTTATTTATTTATTCATGAGAGACACAGAGAGAGAGGCAGAGGGAGAAGCAGGCCCCATGCAGGGAGCCCGACGTGGGACTCGATCCCGGGGCTCCAGGATCACGCCCTGGGCCAAAGACAGGCACTAAACCACTGAACCACCCAGGGATCCCCAGTGTTCAAGTGTTTGATGACCAAATGACTAAGGCCCCGGAAGCTTAGAGATTCTGAAGAAAACAATAATACCCGGTGTTCATTGCGTGCTTACTGCACCAAGTGCTTTCTGTTCATTTACTTATTTATTTTTATTTATTTTTTTAAATTTTTATTTATTTATGATAGTCACAGAGAGAGAGGCAGAAACACAGGCAGAGGGAGAAGCAGGCTCCATGCACCGGGAGCCCGATGTGGGATTCGATCCCGGGTCTCCAGGATCGCGCCCTGGGCCAAAGGCAGGCGCCAAACTGCTGCGCCACCCAGGGATCCCTCATTTACTTATTTAATCCTCAAATCAATCCAATGAGCCAGGCGCCACTATGATCTCCATTACACAGAAGAGAGAAAAGACGTTCAGGGAAGGTAAGTATCATGCCCAGCCTGCCACAGGTCTGCCCAGCTCCGGGTCTATGCTCTAGACTTGTGCTATGCTCCACGTGGTTACTCGTATTTAAATTAATTGCAATTAAGTAAAATGTAAAATTGTGTTCCTTGGTCACACTTGGTTAACATTTCAAGCTCCCAACAGACACCCATGGCCAGTGGTTTCCATACCAAGCAGCACACATGTAGAACATGTCATGATCACAGAAAGTTCTATGGCACAGCATTGCTCTAAACCGCCAAGCTGCAGCCTGTCACTCTATCAAATAAAATATGGCATTTCAAATCCTTGATTGCCTCGAAAGAGATGAAAGCAGACTTGACGCTTCATCTTTCCAAGACAGGAGTGTGGAAAAGCTTGCGTCTCCTGGGTCTCGTGAGAGGTGGGGCGTCTTACTGGAATGTGCAGGGTAGATACAGGCGAACTCTCCCCCTTACCTGAATAGATCTGATAAGCACGGCGACGCCCACGGGGAGGGTTGTGTGGCTGGATTACAGCGAGGCCTCTTCCAGCTGACAGCTCTGTCCTTTAGAGGCCCTGCGAGGGTGGCCCTGGGCCTCATTCTTCTCTACTCTGATAAAGCAGGCCTCAAACATACCCTGTGTCTGCACAGATCCCATATCCTTGTGTTGTAGCCAGCCTACTAGAAGCTTCCAGAAGCACAGCATAAAGGAATACCACCACCACCACCACCACCACCACCAATAATAATAATAAAAGAACATTTTAGGGAGTGCCTCCCGTATACCAGGCACTGCTAAGAGCTGGCTTATAGGCATCATCTTAGCTAATCCTCGCAGGTAGATATTTATCCTCAATTCACAGATGACAGCTGAGACCTGGCAAAGCCAAGGTCACACACAGGAAGTGACAGAGCTGAAACATGAACTCTAAAATGTCTGAGAAGAGAAGACGTCTTGTGTGACGTCTGCACAGTCTGGGAAGTCTGTCCCCTAGATAGTTTCCCCTGGAAACTTCGCAAGAGGGAAGTGAGGGGAAGAGCCAGGGCTTAGCAAGCGTGTTGCCAGCCCTGAGTGTTCTCCAGCCAGACGCAGGCCTGTGGCCTTGGCTGCTTTCCCCCTGCGGAGGGAGCTGAGCTGTTGGGGCTGAGTGAGCCGCCAGCAGAGATCGTCCCACTCGCCCAGCGGCAGACATGGGGGGTGCTCCTAGGATCCGGGCCCCAGATGGCCGTCCACCCTCACTGTCTTCTCCAGAGGCCAGGACACACGGGTCCACCTGCGGGGGGAGGGATAGAGAGATTTCAGGGGACACCCCCCACCCCTCACCGACCCACTCTGACCAGAAGCTCTGCAGCAGGAGGGGAAAATCTCAGGATAGCAACACGGCCTGTGGTTTCTTGGGGGAAACCACAGAAGATTCAGCTTGGGATGGCAAAACCCACAATCCCCTCCACACTGGGTGTGGCCCAGGAGCACCTTGGCTGCCAGTACCTGGATCGGCACAAGACTCCACTGGCGGCATCTTCTTGTGGCCAGCAGCTGTCTGTCTCTGTAGCTCCTGGAAGGGCTGGTGGTGCTGTTGGCCCTGTGGAGGGGACCATTAGGGCGAGGGCGAGGGGGGGATACCGAGGAAGAAAGTTTCTCCTTGTGCCCGCAGCACACTCCCAGCATGATGCAGAGACATGGTTTCTTGGCTCGAAGAAGGTCCCAATCTGACCCAAGAGGCATGCCCCTTCCCTCAGGCCTCCCAATCTTTAGAAAGATCTTGAGCTCAAGCTCTGCTCCCATGAGGGAGACAGGGTACCTCCAGATGGAAGCAGAATTGAGAGGGAATCCAGGGGTCCTTTCTCAGACCTCACCTCCTTTGCAATTTCTGCCAGTGGGTCTCACCTCCCAAAGCAAACGCCTGGGCAGAGCGAGGCCCAGCCCCGAGGCCGGTAACGAGCCCTGGGTGCTTAGGCCTGTTGGAAGGCAAGGAAGGTGCAGCTATTTTCTGCATGACCTCGATTTCACTCGAATTGATCACCGTAATCTAACTTTATAACATGTCAACACTCTTCTCCCCAAGACTCCTTCCGCTCTGGCTGGGAACCCCGAATCCACTCTTCCGCAAGCAAACCCTGATGTACTTTCCGTCTCTTTAGGAGCCTTGCTCTGGATATTTCATGTAAGTGGCCTTACACACGGGCCCCTGGGGGCTCAGTGGTTGAGCGTCTGCCTTTGGCCCAGGGCGTGATCATGGGGTCCTGGGATCGAGTTCCACATCAGGTTCCCCGCAGGAGGCCTGCTTCTCCCTCTGCCCGTGTCTCTGCCTCTCTCTCTTTTTAAGATAAAATCTTAAAAAAAAATAATAAGTGGACTCACACAATATGTAACCTTCTGTGTCTTGGCTTCTTTCACTGGGCACAATGCTTTCAAGGTTCATCCATGTGCTAACACAGGTCAGTACTTCATGCCTTTTTCTGGCTGAATAATAGTCCACTGTATACGCCACATTTTGTTTATCCACTCCTCTGTGGGTGCACATTGGGGCTGATTCCACCTTTGAGCTATTATGAATGATGCTGCCATGGACATTTGTGTGCAAGTTTTTATTTAGACCTTTGTTTTCACTTCCCTCAGAAAGGAGTTCTGTTCTACAGGGGGAAAGATTATGGTGGTAGCAGGTTAGGGAAGTGGGACCAAGAAGTGTTTAAACCAAAGAAAAATCTATTTTTAAAGATTTTATTTATTTTTTCATGAGAGACACAGAAGGAGGCAGAGAGAGAAGCAGGCTCCCTGAGGGGAGCCCAATGCGGGACTCGATCCGGAGACCCCAGGACCATGACCTGAGCCAAAGGTACATGCTCAACCACTGAGGCACCCAGGTGCCTTCCCTCCCCAGATTTTAAGATAGGAGGGAGTGAATCCTGCAGAGAGGGGGAAATACTGCTAGAGAGGAAGGGGGGAGCCTGTCTGGAGCCCCATCCTCGGGAGGCGAGAGAGGTGGGCCCTGGTGCGTTGGCTACGACGACGAGTGCCAGCACTTCTCAGAGATGGAAGGGGAGGCACGTCTCTGGGAAGCGAGGAGGGGGGAGCTTCGGGAAGGCCACTTTTACTCCCAGGCCTTTCTTGGTTATCAAGTGTGACAACCAGGGACACTGTTTCTCCTCCTCCTTTCCCTGCCTCTCCTCTCGTTCTCTTTCTGCTCCAGTTGGCCTAACCACGGGAGAGCCTCAAAGTTCCTTTCCTGCTCGTAGACCCTTCTATCTCTCGGCCCCAGGATTTTCTCCATTCCCCTGGCTCTCTCCGACACAAAGACTCACTCCTCTTTCTCCCTCCGGGGGTGACCACCCCCCAAAGTGCCAGCCCCCATCCTCAACCTCCCTCAGTTCTCCATCAGGCCTCATGAAGTCCCCCGAACCCCAATGAAAACTAATTCCTGCTTCTCTATAGCTACTATGCCAGGCATTGCTCACCCCCTTGTTCGTGGATTCACTCATTCAGCAAACATTCATGGAGGCCTCTGCAGGTGGGTGCCAGGCACCGAGCTAAGTGCTCCATACTAGCTTGGAGTCAGTCCCACACCAAACCCTTGGATCAGTGTTTCCCCCTTCTCTCTTGGGCCCTCACCTCTTCCCGCCCCCCGCCCCGGGAGATCACCTGTGCATGTCTTCCTGGTGAGAGGCATAGGCTATGGAGAGAGACAGTCAGGGTTCAGTTCCTGGCTCTGCCAACCTATGTATCTTTGGGCAAGTTCTTAACTTCTCTGAGTCCTTGTTTCTTCGTGTCTAAAACGAAGATGATAATCTCGATTTCATAAGATCATTTTGAGGGTTAAATGTGAGAATGCGTTAAAGGGCTTGGCACAGTGCCCAGCATAGAGTGAGCATTCAACACGCATCAGCTGCTGTCATGACCATTGTCCCAATTATCATCATGTAACTCCTCTGATCAGCAACATTCAGTGACCCCTCCCTCTTTTCCAGTAAGGGAGCTCTGGTTCTCTGGCCTGCACTTGGAGGCTCATGACTTAGCCATGCAGACCCAGAGGCTCCTCAGCCCTCACCTGAGCTCTCTTCTGAGGTCAGCAGTGTTTTCTGTTCTTTCCAAACCTACCATCCTCCTCCTCACTCCCTTGACTTTACTTGGGGTCTGGGTTGTTGGCCCCTGGTGAAAATTCCAGGCTCTTCTTTCTCTTTCCAGTCCCTACCCCACCCCCTCAATGGCACCCCCCACCCATCCACCCACCCACATGAGTGGGTATTGACTGCTGGCCTGGTGGGGGAGGCTCTCCCAACCTCATGGTGGGTGAGTGCTTAGATGGGGCTTTTGTGTTCCTTTGTGTTTTCACAAGGACAGATGACAGCAGAAATGGGGATGAGTGGGTTGATCAGCTCTGCGTGTTGCTCCAAATAGGTCTTAGGGCAACTAAGGACTTAGTTAATAATGTAATAAAAGACATGTATATGGGGGCCCCTGGGTGGCTCAGGGGTTGAGCGTCTGCCTTCGGCTCTGGTCATGATCTCGAGGTCCTAGGATCGAGTCCCCTGCAGGGAGCCTGCTTCTCCCTCTGCCTGTGTCTCTGCCTCTCTCTCTGTGTCTCTCATGAATAAATAAATAAAATCTTTAAAAAAAAAAAGACATGTATATGTATGCAAGTTTTATGGCTGTGTCTCCTGCCAGCATTGCTGGAGGAAGAAGGAAACAAACATGCTTCCTTGTATGTTTGGATGTTTCCAGGAACATTTTTTCACTTCATTTCTATAATAACCCTGTGCAGTTGCTATTGTTCTCACTTTGCAGTGGAGAAACCGAGGCCCAGAAAGGTTAGGTGACTTTCCTAAGGATACACGGCCATCAACTCGTTACGTCATTAATTCAAACCCGGGCCTTTGGACACCAAGCACATTTGTGTTATATCACAGGGGACTCTGGAAGTGGGGGTAGGCATGGGGGTGGGCATGAGCATGTTCCACATGATCTGAGGTTTTCTGAAGCCTGCTGACTGATCTTGAGCAAGCTTATGAAAGGCAAATGACACCAGAAGCCTGTGCAGAAAACTCTACTCACTTCTTTCCTGATATTCCTGCAGGTGTGTTGGAAATACAGAATTCTTTTTTTTCTTTGTTTGTTTGTTTTTGGTGCAACTTTTTTTTTTTTTTTTGGTGGTGGTGGTGCAAAATGGTGGTTTTATTAAAGCATAAGGACAGGGCTCATGGGGAGGAAGAGCTGCTCAGAACTATAGAATTCTTAAAACTCTGTTACTTGTCGTGGCTGCCCCTAATGCCCAGGACAGAGCCCTTCCCAGCTACTTTCATCCCATGCTGAGACCTCTGCTTGCTTCATACCTCTGGGTGCCCAAGCTTCGAGGCTTTGGAAGACTGAGGAAGAGGATGCACCTCACTCCCTGAGATGGGAATCCTGAAAGGCCATCTTTTTTTTTTTTTTTTTAAGTTTTATTTATTCATGAGAGACACAGAGAGGCAGAGACACAGGCAGAGGGAGAAGCAGGCCCCATGCAGGGAGCCCAATGGGGGACTCGATCCCAGGTCTCCAGGACCACGACCTGGGCTGAAGGCTGATGCCCAACTGCTGAGCCACCCCGGGGGTCCCTTCCCTGGCTGGGGCCAGGCCATTTCCCAAACCACCATGTGGATGTGTAGCCGGGGAGCTGCGATTAAGGCCAGCACCCTCCAGCCTCGTTCTGGCCAGGGCCACAGTCTGCAGGCCTGCGGAGCTCACCCCCAAGCTGGTTTCCGGGCCCTTCTCGTGGCTGGCCGCCTCCCCGGCAGGCCTGTGGCAAGGACCCGGCGCCAGGGGGTACAGTGGGGGCTCGTGGATTGCCCCTTGCTGAGGCGAACTCCTGGGGAGGAGGCTCAGGGAGCTTCCCACCCCCCACGTACCTGCGTGGGCAGAGGGGAAGCGGCCGGAAGGGCTATGGCAGCTGTGACCCTGAGGCAGCCTGGAGCAGCTCCACTGAGCTCACCCCCACCTGCAGCACCCCCCCACCCCCAGCGCAGGAGGCTGGGCCCTGCCTCACTCTGTGGGCTCTGCAGCCCCGGGCTGGCTGGCGTTGGCACAGCAGCTACCATTAACAGTGCTCCCACATCTGCCCCCCACCCTCACCCCTAAGGTCTGAGAGTCAGATGCACTGCTTGGCTGCAGCCCTACTACCAAGACCTGGTTGCGGGGGATGTTGGGGTTTGGGAGAGGGTGTGCTCCTAGAGGCACATGTTGGGGCACCTCGGTTTGTTTCTGTGGTAGGTCCGCACAGAAGCCTCCAAATTCTTGAAGCCAGAAGTGTTCTAGGGTCCATTCCCCAGCTATTAGGTCACCAGTCTCCAGGGACTGGGCAATGCTGCCGCTTCCCATAAAACGAAGCTATAAACTATTGTTCTGCCCTCCTCTGGCTGTAGGCCCACAGCTCCCAGGGCTCGTGCCTCTCAAGGCCAAGGTCAGAGATCACCAGTGAGCTCAGCTGGGGAATCTCCGTGGTCTTCGCACGGCTACCTACCCCCTCTCCCCAGCCCGGGGCGGGGCGGGCCTGGGGGGAGGCTGGGGGTAAGGGATGAGCCTGAAGAGGTAGAGGCGATGCAGGGTGCTGGAAATCATTCCTCTCATTTTCAAACGGGGAAACTGAGGCTGAGCAGTAGAATGGCCTGCCGAACAGTCACAGTGAAGGCGGTAGCTGGTGCCGGATGACACCCACCAGCTCCTTAGTCTCACCCGCACCTCTAAGGTGCATAAATCATCACGCTCGTCTGCCAGGTGAGGAAACCCAGGCTCAGAGCTGCAGGTAACCCCCCAGCATCACACAGCACAAAAGGGGAACGTGGATTCCACTTCTGGCCAGCGGCGTCCCTCCCCTCTCCGGCTACCCTGGGGGCCACCATCCAAGTGTTTGAGAATGAATCTGCACCCTTGAGGGTCCAGGAACCACAGAGCCTCTTGGTTGAGGGTCCCCAGCAGGGAACACCAGATCGACAGTCAGAGGATGGACCCGAAGCCAGTCAGCTCTGGGTCCCTGCAAGTTATTTGCCGCCCTCAGCCTCACTCTGTTCATCCTTAAAGTGGGTCTAGTACTAGTGCTTATGTTACAGGTCGTTGTCGAGGTGAATGAGATCCCGCAGGGAAGGGCTCGGTGCCAGGCATACATTTTTGTGCTCTCAATCCTGGAGCTTTTATTGCTGCCATCCCGAGACCCAGGGCGTGGGCATCACCTCTCACCTGGTAACCCATCCTGTCCCATCCCCAGGGGTGACATTTCAGTTACAAGGAGTCTTGGCCACGGGGGATGGACCAAAGGTGAAGGACTTGACACTGACTTCCAGTGCACAAGTGTGAGTCGCTTGACCTCACGAGTGGCACAGGAGGAACAGGGACCTGGGTGTGCAGGGGGCCTTGTGGTCAGTTCTCTGACTGGGCCCCCCTTCTGGAGACTTCCTCAGGCTCCTCAGTCCTTCTGGAAGCTGGGAGGGCAACCTCAGGGAAGGTGGCCAGGCATCAACTGGCCAGCTGCACAGCGGCCTCCTCCTCCCTGCCCCTGAGTGAGGACGGGCCCCAGGGCAAGAGGGCAAGTGTCTCCTGGGGTCTGCTCTCCCTCTCATCTCTCTTCCTCCTCTGTCTCTCTTCTCAGCAGGTGCAAACTGTCGGAGGGGGTACGGTGGGGCACAGGGCTGGCATGGGGCAGGCCGGGGTCTCCAGGCTCATGGTCGAGGGGCCACCCAGGAGGGCGGCGGAGGGCTCGAGGCTCACCCATCCCCTTCCCGACACCGGCCTCCCCTTCTCTGGGCAGGCAATCTCCCGTCCTCCCACCTCTGCCAGAGTGAGGGAAGCCTAAGGAAAATCACCGGGCCTGAATGGGCCTGGGAATGACTCTCTGGGAGCGACAGCTGGTCCAGAAGAAGGCTCACTGCTTTCTCTCTTTTCACCCTTTGAACAGCCCTGTTCTAGTGGCAACATGCACAAGGGAATTATTACTACTATTATTATTATTATTATTATTTCCACTCGGAATATAATTATAGGAGCTCCCAAAGCACAGCCTCACACCCTTGGAGCTGCTGGGGAAGTCAGGTGTGTAATTAAAATCCGGAGTCACCCACCTCACCTCTTTCCCTCCTCTCTTCACTCCCCCTCCAGCCCAGCCCAGCCCAGCCAAGCCTGGCCCCCCAAAGACCTTCCTGGGACTTCTCTGGCTCTGGGCCCGTGAGATCATTTTGTCTCCCTCTCGACTCCCCATTGCCTCTGGAAGGCCTCCTTTTAGCATCTGAAGGAGAACCAGACAACGGGTACCTCCACTGGGTATAAACTCAGCAACCCCTGCGGTTGGAGCCCCCCAGAGCTGAGATCACTGGTCTGGAAGGGCTTTACTCTGGATTCTCAGCCTCAGGGGGTAGCCACGGACCAAAGCCAATGCCATGGACCAAAGCCAATGCTGCACAAGGCGGGGGAGGAACAGGGACCTGGGTGTGCAGGGGGGGGCCTTGTGGTCAGTTCTCTGACTGGGCCTCCCTTCTGGAGACTTCCTCAGGCTCCTCAGTCCTTCTGGAAGCTGAGAGGGCAACCTCAGGGAAGTTGGCCAGGCATCAAAAGGGCCCCGTGGCCTGCCTCTGGCTGGGAAGTGTGGCTGCAGCTCCTCTAAGAGTTACCCGGTGAGGAAGGAAGGTCGCTTGGTTACCAACTGGCTTCTTGGCCATTTGTTGTGGATGCGGTAAGTGGCACAAGGGCTGTCGAGATAAGGTGGCGGCGTCCCCACCCAGGGGCCCCACAGTAGAGATACCAGTTGTCTTGTTCTGCTTCTGGAGGTGATGACTCACGAGGGAAGGGAGGGAGCCTGCAGCCCTGTCTCTCTGTAGTAACACATCCCAGGAGTCCCTGCAGCCTGGCAAGGACCAGTAAGCCCAGTGCCTCCTGCCCTGCTTTTCAGGTGCTTCACTATTGGCCCAAATTCTTTTATGACAAAATCACTTGAGAGCTATGTCCTCCTAACTGCTCCCATGGAGTGGCCTGTGCTTCCGCTGAGTCAAGTCGCTCAGGGGATTCGGATCACCTATAGGGGAGAGAATGCCAATAGGGAGAGTCTTGAACGATGACCTGAGTAGCTAGGAAGGAAACTTGCTACTGGTTTTTAGCAAACAATCTCTTTGTCACCATTCAGAGAATCGCCAAAAGATGGGTAAGGACATAAGGTCTTTTTTTTTTTTTTTTTAAAGATTTTATTTATTTATTCATGAGAGACAGAGACACAGGCAGAGGGAGAAGCAGACTCCCTGCAAGGAGCCTGATGTGGGACTTGATCCCGGGACCCCGGGATCACACCCTGAGCTGAAGCCAGACGCTTAACCCGCTGAGCCACCCAGGCATCCCCAGGTGTGGGGGGACAGGCTTCCCCAGGAGCAGGCGACACAGTTGGGGGGCAGAGGAAGGGCATGGCCAAGCAGTAGGTGATGGCCCACAGCACTAGAACACTGCGTTCTCCCTGGAAGCCTCAGAGGAAGCTACTAAGAAGTGACATGTGGACCAGGCCTTCAAGGATGGGAAGTCCCCCAGGGGACAAGCCAAGGAGGACACTCTGGACCCAGGGAGGGTTGCAAAAAAATAAAAAATTAAAAATTAAAAAACCAGAACATCCAGTTAAACTTCAGATAAACAGTAAACAGTTTTTAGTACATGTCCCAAATACTGCATAAGACACACTTATACAAAAAAAAAAAACTGCTTGTTATTTATCTGAAATCTTTTTTTAAAATTTTATTTATTTATTTATTTAAAAATAACTTTATTTCTTTTATTTATGATAAGCACACAGTGAGAGAGAGAGGCAGAGACACAGGCAGAGGGAGAAGCAGGCTCCATGCACTGGGAGCCCGACGTGGGATTCGATCCCGGGTCTCCAGGATCACGCCCTGGGCCAAAGGCAAGCGCTAAACCGCTGCACCACCCAGGGATCCCTATTTACCTGAAATTTAAACTTACCTGAGCATCCTGAGTTTTGATTTGCTAAGTGTGGCAACAGGAGGAGCACAGACAGAAACTGTATTTGAGGGGACAAGGAGAGATTAGGCTGCTCTAGCCTCGAGTCCTTGGGCCATTGGCAGCCATGGTGACTTCGTTGGGTAGGTCCCAGCTTAGTTTAGGATTAGACCACCCAGCTGGGAGACCACCTAGCAGCAGAGAGCAGCACTCAGGCCACTGGCCGTAGCTGTCACTTCAGCCCTTTCTCCCAGGACCACCTCATCGCCAGATAGAGAAATCCAGTTTCAAGGATTCACAATTTCTCTTTTTCTTTCCCAAGCTTCTGTATCCAGCCTCTTCAGCTGGGTCAATATTCATTCACGCTATTCAGCAAGGACTCACTAGGAGCCAGTCCTGGGCTTGGTACTGGAGAGACAGTGGCACGTGGAACAGACCAGCTTTTTGCCACGTGGGATTTACAGCACAGACCGTTTAAGACCTTTTCTCATAGTCTACGTGCCGAGTGGAAGTAGATAGTAAAGTATGCACATGTCGACACACCAACTAAATTTCTCCTAGCCTCTTTTTTTTTTTTTTTTTTTTTTAAGATTTTCTTTATTTATTCATGAGAGACGCAGAGGGGCGGACGGGCAGAGACACAGGCAGAGGGAGAAGCAGGTTCCATGCAGGGATCCTGACATGGGACTCGATCCCAGGTCTTCAGGATCAGGCCCTGGGCTGAAGACACTGCTAAACCGCTGAGCCCCCTGGGCTGTCCTTTTTTTTAAAAAAAAAAAAAAAAAAAAAAAAAAAAAAACCTATTTCAGAGAAAGGAAATCTCTGAACCAGAGACCTCCCCTGGAATTCTTTTTTAATTTTTTTTTAAGATTTTATTTATTTATTCATGAGAGACACAGAGAGAGAGAGGCAGAGACACAGGCAGAGGGAGAAGCAGACTCCACGCAGGGAGCCTGACGTGGGACTCGATCCTGGGTCTCCAGGATCATGCCCTGGGCTGAAGTCAGCGCTAAACCACTGAGCCACCTGTGCTGCCCATTTTTTTTTGTTTTTTTTTTGTTTTTTTTTTTGTTTGTTTTTTTTGTTTTTTTAATTCTTAAGTCTTTCTGCTTTTCCAGCATGGAGCTGGAACAACTGAGTCTCAGAATTCCCCATCATTCCATCTCATTTGCTGGATTGGGAAACCCCTGTTAAAAGACATAGAAGAAAGGAAGCTGTCCCAGCTTCCAAATGCTAGTCTGATGAGGGACACGGAGTATATACTATAAACAAACACCCTCCACCCCCCCGCGCAAAACCACCACTAAATACAAGTATTTAGTTTGGAACACAAATCAGTAACAACGGTAGCGGGTAGCGTTATTTCCATCAAGGCGGATAATGGCCTCCCGGTGTTAGGCAAGGACTGTGCACTGAGCACTTCCCGTGCATCATTCCATTTTAGTCTATGCCCCAGAACAGTCTGGTAGGCTCCATACTATTCTTAGCCCCAAGGGACAGTTGAAGAAATGACAGCCCAGACGGAGTGGGTAATTTGCCCAGGTTCCAACTAGCAAGTGGCAGAGCCAGGTCTGAAGATGGGACTTCAAAACCACAGACCTCACAAACTTAACCACAACGTTAAAGACCTGGAGAGGTGGTTTGTGCCTCTGAAATCTGGAATTGCCTATTAGTAAAAGCCAATGTGCGTGCATTTTCATAAGTAGGTTTGCTTCCACACCAAGGAACTGGTCTGAGCCAACACTTTCACTGGCTAAGGACAGTAGGTGAGCCAAGAGACTTTAATGAGGTAAATCGTCTCAAGGGTGGAAATGCAAACCTTCTCTCATTGTTCATTCCTCCCCTGGACAATCACTGGATGGAACCATCAGCATCCCAGTACCTGAGAACCTATTAGAAATGCAAATTTTCTGGCCCATCAACAACTTCCACTGAATCAGAAACTCTAAGAGTAGGCCCAGCATCTGGGTTTAACAAGTCCTTCAGGTTGTTCTGATGCTCCTTTAAGTCTGAAAATCACTATTCTAAAAGGACTTCCACTCTCCAGCAGCTGCCAAGTTTCTAGAGCCTTTGCTCTATTGATGAAGGAGGAGGGAGGCCCTAAGGAGCCAGTCGCTGGGACCAGGGCTCACTGGGCCTAGCACCTGGCACATGATGGATACCTAATGAATACATTTGGATAAATGAATAAGTGGCACCCAGGGTTCCCATCTCTGTTACCGTGTCAGGAGGCGCTTGGATAATCCCTTGCCTGGACTGCAATATTGGGCAGACCGAAGGCACCCTGAAGAGAGCAGAACATTTTACTTCCACTTATTTCTCAGGAGGAGGAACAGAGACAGTGCGAGGGGCTCAACATGCTTCTGACCTTTGGACTTTTGAGCAGGAGGCATCCAGAGAGTTAAAAGTTACCACAGGGATAGCTGGCTTATCTGGTGTTGTGCTGATAAACCAACTCTCTGAGAAGAAAGCTCTGGCTTACAGCATTTGCTGATTCCCAGGATGTAAATACCTCCACCGTGGCCCATGGATACCCAGTTGGCTCTCAGGGCCTGCTCCTGCAGATCACTGGCTCTAGCTACTTGTTTAAAACCGTAAGACTACTACTTATTTTGAAAGTATAAAAGTAATGCATACATTTAAATATCTGCTCAAAACTCCAAAGGTCAGAAGCTCACAACAGTTTCTAGTTTTAGTTCCATGGCCCCAAAGAGTGAGCGTAAACCAGCATGCATTGGTTATCATCTCCAGTGTCCACTGATGCCCTGGCTTGACAGACCAGGAATCTAGCTCGTCTCTAGCACCTTCCACACCCTGCCACCCCCACCCCCACTTGGTTATTTTCATGATATTTCGCAATTCTTCCATTGGTTGCCTTTATGTCTTCAAGTAATAGTAGCAGGCACTTGTCTGGTGTTTGTTCTTAGAACAGGTGCTATTAGAGCCACTTGAGACGTATTAATGGTTGAATCTTCACCACAGCCCTCTGAGGTAGGTTCTATTTTCATTCCCATTTTATGGATGAGAAAATTGAGGCACAGAGAGGTTAAGTAACTCGCCCAAGCTAGTAAAAGGCAGAGATGGGATTCAAGCCCAGACAGGGCGGCTCCAGTGTCCATGCTTTTAAACCTTTCAGAGAAAGGTCATATAAAGTTACTTAGCATGGTGGGCCAGCTGCAGGTGGGACAACTCTAGGCACACAGATATATCAGCAAGCCATAGACTGTTTGCTTTTGTTGCCCTTAGAAAAAGCAAGCCAGGGGAAGAGTGCTCCTGCCCTCAGGTAGACTGGGCTGGAATGATCCAGGGCCCTGCCCACCGTTAGAAATAGGGCAAGTGGGAGTTCCTGAAGGCCTATGGTCAAAATATCATTTATATTTGCATATGAAGTCTCCAGGGAACTTCATGAAGCTGTGTCTACGGATGTGGACTCTGTCCCACCCATTCATCCTGTGGGCCCTTCCAAACTGGAAGGTTTGAATCCTTTTTCAATTCGGGCAAAATTTCTTCTCTTAGTTCTTTGATAATTTTTTCCTCTTTCATTTCTCTCTTGGAGGTTCGGATTCTCAGGTTGATTCTCTATCTCGATTTCTTCTTGGTTTATATTCTGGAAGATCGGTTCAGCGTTTTCCTCTTATATTCAGTATATTATTTTAGCAATCACAGTTTTAATTTCCAGGAACCGTTCTTCCTCTTGAATTGTTCATTTTCCACACGAACCTATTTTTGGTTTATAGATGCAATCTATATCTTCTCAGATCACTCTGAAGTTATAAATCAGAATTATCTTAGAGTTCCCTGAATTAGCTCCGTTTCCTTTGGGGCCTGTTGTTCTGGTTTCTTATCTTGATTTTTCTACTTCCTGGTCTCTCTGTTCTTGGAAGTCAGCTCCCATTCAGCAACCATGGCACTGAGCCCCTTCTCTGTGCCTCTGTGTGAGACACCAGGCCTGGGGGCCGTGGGAATATGACGGCAAGTGCCTGCCCTCGTGGAGCCTCCCATTTCATAATACACAGAGACAGAGTCATGAGAGATCAGATTCCCCAAGCATTGGACCATCCCATGTTTAATGTTTTGGTCTCTTGTCTGCCGGCCCCACTAGACTGTGATCAGGGGCTCACGCTTTATATATTTATCCCAAAGAGGTCCTTGGTAAAAGTTTGATACATCTTGGTTGAATGAAACTAAATTGTTATTGCTGCTATATTTACACACACACACACACACACACACACACACACACACAGGAATGCTGCTGAGATGTGCCAGGGGCTTCTGGAAGAGTGGGTAGACCAGAACCAAAAGGCATTTCTCTGTAAGGTTTTGCAGAGGCATGAAGATCAGAGTACCTCCAAGCCCGGTGCCACCTCACCAAGCCCGCTCACCCATCCACTGACTTCCTGAATAAACACCAGAGCCACCGTCGCCCCTTCTCTTTCCAGAAGCTACAAACTCTCACTCTCGCCTGCAGTTTCTGAGCATCCAACCGTCTGCCACCTAACGCCTGAAACCCTGCAGTTGTATCAGCATCATCCTTAGGAGGCAGGGCCAGGCGTTCTCGGCTGCCTGCCTTCCTCTCCCTGCCCTCCTGGGGACTCGGGCAGCTCCCTGCACAGGACAACGGGCCACAGGTCCAGGGTCTCGGGTCATTTGCTCGTGCGTGCATTCCTTCAGTTGGCCATTAACCCTTTCTTAAGGAAACCTTCTATATCAGACTTAGGGCTGGCCTCCAGAAATGTAAAAACCAAAAAAAGATATGATGCCCTCCTTACAGGTTCCAGGAGCTCACTGTCTAGAAGACTGAAGCACTTGACATTTTTCCAGGGGTGAGCAGCATGACTCTGCCTGCCTTGCCTGCCCCAGGCTCCTTCAATTTTCACTGAATTTAACCTCTGCTCCCCCTGCCTCCACACTAGGCTTCGACCTCTTTAAGTAGGTAGGTTCGAGAGACAGGCGTTGGTTGAATGAATGAATGAGGGGAACAGGCCTCGCATGGTGGGCACGGGTCCAGCTTCTTCACCCCCAGGGGACACATTGGTGACCCCCTAAGTATCATGGAATCCCACGGAGACCCGGGGGCAAGCAGAGACCAAAGGGCCTGCAGCCTCCTCCCTGCAGCACCCACCCTGGGGGAGGAGCTGACTCTCGGGCCCAGGCGCCAGCGGGGAGGGCTGTGCTCGTTAAAACCCGGATCAAAGAGAACCGAGAAATGCCTGAGTCTCATTAACAAAGGGCCCAGACGGCCTGGCCCAGGGAGCAGGAGAGAGAGGAGGCTGGGGACGGGGAGGCTCAGGGTGCAAGGAGTCGCTTCTAATGAGCTTCAGGGTTAAAGAGAGAGAGAGAGACACATGCTAGGATTAGGGCCAGGGCCTGGACCTCGCACTGATGCCTGTTCTGAGCTGCGGCTGTGGTCTGCCCAGAGGAGGAGGCCCGGAGGAGGCCGGGGCTTCCTGGGGCATCCTGCCAGGCGTGGTCACAGAGCCAAGCTCAGCTGTGAAGCTGCGGCCCAGGACAGGATGACAGCGAACGCTGGAATTCCCAGTCTGCCCGCCCTCCCCTGTCACAGGTCGTGCCCTTTGCTCCCCAGATAGTGGGGATGGTTTCTCTCTGAGGAGCCAGCGGCCTCCTCTCCTGGCTCGGTGCAGCGGGGCTGGGCTGCTGCTGCGAGGCTGGGAGCTCAGGCCAGGAATCCAGAAGCGGGGCCTTCTTCCTCCAGGATGTATGAGAGGGCTGCGGGGAGCCCCCCACTGCTGGGAGGAACCTGAGGGCCCATTGAGCCTGCTGAGCAGAAGCCTCCCCTCCCGAGTCCCAGGGCTGCTCGGGCAAGAGCACAGGCAGGTGGGAACAGTGGGAGGATAGGAGAGGGTGCAGGTCCAGCTCTGGGGGTGCTCAAGGCTAGGACCCCAGCCCTGCAGGTGCTCAGGGACCGGTTAAGATATAGGAGTTCTGTTTGTAGGACCAAGGCTGCTGGCTTGTGCAGTGTGGCCTGGGCCAAGGGGCATGGCAGGAAGGAGATCGGCTGCTGGGGTGGATGGGTGGCCCAGGGCAGAGGCTGGGATCCAGAGGCCTGGCTAGAACAAAGGTTACAAAGCCCTTCATGGGAGGCTCTTGGGAGGCCCACAGAGGGCAGATGGGTAAGATTCCTGGGGCTCCTTGAAAAGCTTCTTGAGGTCTGTTTGCAAAACACCTGATAATTTGGGTCTCTGGCTCATCAGGCTGGAAAGTGATCTACCTGGCTCAGGGTTAGGCACGAGGGCAGCAAGGACCAGAGTGGAGATGAGGAGATTGCTCCCCAGACACTCAGACTCCCAGTCCTTGTGATGGAAAGAAAAAGAGAACTGTCTTCAAGGAAAGAGCAGTGAGTTGGGATTTCTTTGCATTTGCATGTTTTTCATACTCCCCCAAGAGGTCAGCTTTTCCCCTTCCCGAGCTCTGTCTCCCTGTCGCCCACCGTCCCACGTAGCCTTGTCCACACTGGGGACCGCAGGGGTGTCCAACACGACCTGAGCTCCCGGGGCAGGAGGGACAGAGTTGTCCAGTCCTGGAAACAGCAAGGGATGAGGTCCTGCGGAGCCTCCAGACACCTGCCCTGGGTGTCTGAGTGAATGTGTGTGTATAGGTGTGGGAGTGTGAGAGCGTGATCATGTGTCCGTGTCTGCGATGTGTGTGCATGACAGCAAGTGAGCTACTGTGTGATGCTGCAAGCCCATGTGTACTGCGTGTGTGGTGTGCATGATGGGGTATGCATGTGGTGGATGTGAGCACGTGGGGCGGCTCCCCAGCCTGCCAGGCCCTGCACTCCCTCCCAGGGACCCTTTGAGTTGATCATGGCGCCCTCCTGGAGCCATGGTTGGTGGATGGAGAGATCAGGATTCCAGGTCTAGCACGGGGCTCCTGGAGTGCTTTCCCCAATTCTCTGGAGAGAGAATCCTTTCTGGTTAACCAGACCGATGGCTTCCAGCCTTTGTCTCCCTCACTTGACCCATCCCATGAGTGTGTATGTGCCGGCAAGTGTACACAAGCACACCGTGTGGTCACTGCACATGGGCCTTGGGGGACTCCACAGGGCTGACCCCACGTGCACACATCTTGCTGTGGGCACGGGTGGCCTCTGTCTCTAGATGAATATGTTCCCATCCACTGTGAGAATATGGGACATGGCTTTTGAGCCTTTGTCTGGAGCCTCGCTCCAACCAGCACACTGGACAGTGGGTAGGAAGTTACCTTAAATCTGAGGTTGTGTGTCACCCTCTTAAGAAATGAGCCCACTGCCCCGGTCACTGATGTCTCTGCTTCTCTTAGCTCCATGTGGGGTATGTTTGGGCTCTGGGGATGAAGATGGTTGGCCTACCTTCATACGTGCCAGCGATCTCCATCCCCAGAGCCCCTGACCAGCTGTTCTTCCTTTTATTTATTTTCCAGCCAGGGGCTCCCACATCCCAGAGTCTGGGTGGGCTGGCAAGATCCGGGAAGGTCTTGAGCCTTGGTGGACCTGAAGGCTGGATCTCTGGCAGGAGAATGGAATCCCCGGTGGATTCAGGCAAAACAGAAGGATCTCACTGGGAGTGGGTATGCTTTGGTACTGAAATAAACTCTCAGCCCTGTGAGTCGATGGAGCCTCTGCTCAACCCCAGTGACCACATGTGGCAGAAATTAAGAGCTCAGCCTCTGGAGTCAGATTTGAGTTCAATCCTCTATCACTCGTCATGTTGCGAGACCTTAAGTTACTTCATCCTCTGAGCCTCAGTCTCTTCTTCTGTAAAATGGGAACCTCTTACATCACAGATGTGTTGTAGATAGTCCATCTTCAGAAGGCCCTAACAGTTGGGTGATAGAGAAGACCAGTGATTTGTGGGGACTGGTGAGGAGAGGGGCCTCTGCATCTGGAAGGCTCTAGGTAACAGAACATTCCCCATGTCCTCTCCATGGCCCCACCCCAAACACGCAGGCTGGGATGTCAGAGCCAGGAGGATCTTGGAGGCCTTTCAAGGTGGTCAGCTTCTCAGCACTGGGCTGGGACTGGAGTCCTGCCTTCCTGACTTGGTGGCACTCGTTCTGGGGAACACAACAGTGATTAGAGTATGACCAACAGATCTGGAGTCCATCAGGTCTGGCTTCAAATCCCAGCTCTACCATTCAGTCACCTTACCTCTCCAATCCTGTCCTTTCACCCCTAAAATTAAATTAATATTCATCCACACCTTGGGGTTGTGCCAACCAATACAGCAGTCACTTGGGGTAGCTATGGAAATTTAATAAAAATTGAAATAAATAAAATTCATGTTCTCAGTTGCACAAGCCACATTTCAGATGCTCAGCAGCCACACGTGGCTAGCGGGCACGGTCCTGGACAGTGAAGACACAGATTGTGGTGAGTGGCTAAGTGCTGCCTTGGTGGCTTGTTGTAAAACGTAAATGAGACGATGCAGATGAAGTACGTACCTTAGAGCCTGGCTCTGAAGAAAAGATGACAGCTGTCACTGTTATTTTTTTATTTTCTATTTTTCTGAAGATCCGTTTATTTGAGAGAGAGAGAGAGTCGGGTAGAGGGGCAGAGAGAGAAGCTCAAGCAGACTGCAAGCCGGGCACAGGGTCTGACGTGGGGCTCGATCCTACTACGACCCTGAGATCACAGCCCTAGCTGAAACCAAGAGTCAGACACTTAACTAACTGAGCCCCCCAGGTGCCCGCAGCTGTCGCTGTTATTATCAGAGCCTCTGGAGTGGTCTTGCTCTCACCAAGGGTGACCTACAGGCCAGGGTGTTCCTTGGGACCAAGATGCTGGCCACAGTCTGGAAACACCACAGAATGTGAGCATAGAGGAGTAACCACCTACACATCTTGAGCCACCCTCTGACGGTGGGGACAAATCATTCAAGCTCTGTACTTCACTGACAAGGAAACTGAGGCCCTGAGAGGTGACATGACTTCCCCAAAGTCCCCTGACAGAGCTGAGGCCAGAGTACTGTTTCCTGACTGCTCACCCAGTGAGCCTTGCCACCTGCCCTCATTCGAGGGCACTCCGAGCCCTCGGAGAATTGTCTGGTGGCTTCGTAAAAACTCAGATTTGCAGGCCCCACCTCAGGACGTGGCCTGAGGTCCGCTTTCTTACCAAGAGCTCCAGATGCTTTTGATCCTTAGCAAGTTTGGAGGCACTGGGCCCGGAGATCAGAGTCTGACTGGCTCAGGCCCCTGGTGGGGTAAACATGGCAGGGCCCGGGAGCAGTGACCTCCTCCACCCCTCACACTCCCCTGGATTGGTCTCCCCAGCGTAGCCCTTCTTTCCCCTTCCCTAACACACATCAGAAATTCTCAGGTGCCCTGGGAAAGGTGAGCAAGTGGAGACCTTTCGGCCTATTCCCATTGGACGAGCCGGGGCAGCCGCTCTGGCCAAGGTGGCCCACACTGCAGCTTGAGGAGGCCTAGAAAGGGCTCAGGCTGCCATAGCGGGGTGCTCCTTAGGGACCCTTTTTGGCCTGAGCACCTTGACTTTGCCTCAGGCGGGTTGGCCCAGGAGGGAGCGAGCCCGTCACTCCAGCCCCGGCTGCCAAGAGCAGCCCCGACAAGATGGCTGCTGGCCAGCCCGTCAGTGTTGTTTGGCTCAGGGGGACTGCTCTCTCCAACAGGAAGGCTTTAATCTCCACAGTGGTAATCACGAGTTGAGAGGGACCAGCTTCCCATTCCAGGGAGCTCAGTGGGATTGTGCAACACAGCCCTTTGCAAGGAGAGCCCCCTTTCATCTGAGCACACCAAGTGTCTTGTTATCCATGTGGCCTGGGAACAGAGCGAGCACTTGTCGGCATCTGTTCCCTGTGTACGTGCAGTTTAGCTGTGGCTCTGGGAATTGATGAGCAAAACAGGATTTGGGCGGGGGAGAGGTGCTTAGGCTGGGGGGTGCGGGGTGTGTATCTGGATGGCCCATAATCATCTGGGGTGGGCACTTTCTAGAATGTCTCCCTCCTCTCCACAACTAGCTTCAGACACTCCACATGCCAGTGGGGGAACCTCCCAAGAAAGGAGGCCCCCTTGGGATGGGGAAGAGCTGTGTCTCCTTCTTCCTCCGTTCAGGGCTCAGTAGGTCTCCACAGGGGGCTCTTTGCAGGCCTCAGCCCCTCTGTCTCTTCCCCCCAAAGGAGACTCTCATCTGGCTGAAGCTGAGGAGAAGGGAGGTCAGGCTCGGGGGGCTCGGACACCTGCTCCCCGGAGAAACTGACCCGGAGCATAGTATACGGTTAAATGACCCCTGGAGCTATAGTCACTCACTCATTCACTCACTCACTCATGTATTCACTCAACGCACCTTTAACCAAGGGCTGCTGACGTGTTCTGGCCTCCGGGAAAGAGCTGCACACAAGACACAGAGCCCTTGCTCTGTGGAGTTTATATTCTTGAGAGGGAGGCTGAGATTGGAAATAAATACACAGGTTAATACCTAATCAAGAGAAGGGCTATGAAAACTGAAGACAGAGCGAGGACAAGGGGAGGAAGGATAATTTCTGATTGGGCGGTTGGGGCACTGGGCCCAGGAAGCATCATCTTCTTCTACCTCTAGCCTGGTGTTAAAAACGTCCTGGATGCCCTCACTGCTCTCAGACACCAGAGGTTAAAATACCCGTCGAGGGGGTCCCTGGGTGGCTCAGCGGTTTAGCGCCTGCCTATGGCCCAGGGTGCGATCCTGGAGTCCCGGGATCGAGTCCTACTTTGGGCTCCCTGCATGGAGCCTGCTTCTCCCTCTGCCTGTGTCTCGGCCTCTCTCTCTCTCTCTATGTCTATCATAAATAAATAAATAAATAGATAAATAAACAAATAAATAAATAAATAAATAATAAATAATAAATAAATCTTAAAAAAAAAAAAACCCGTCGAGACCCCTGCCGTGTCCCCTCAGTACCCACGCAGTGGACGACTTCCCTGGGAGTTGATTAGTCCCGTATCTGACTTAATCAACCACAAACCACGGGACTCGTGTGTTATGATAAAAATGGGCAGGCTGATGTCATCTCCGGTCCCTGGACGGTTCTACTGCGCTCAGACCTGCAGCTGACAGTGGTTCTGCTCACGTCACCACGGGCTTGGTCTCCAGAAGTGTCCCCTTTAAGGCCCCTCTTCCTGACTTTCACTTTCCCGAACCGACAGCTTGGATGGGCCCTGCCTGGTGCCCCCCTTTTGGGAGGGGGGAGGTGCCAGGGTAGCCTCGCTGAGAAGGGGAGGTCTGCCTGCGGCCTGTCCGCCACGACTAACAGGGGCACCCCCACACCGAGAGGGGCTCAGCCAGGGTACGCAGGGCCAGTCCTTCCCTAGGCGGGTGGCGGGTGCCGTGGGTTTAAAGGCAGGGAGATGACAGAAATCCCTGTTGCCCTGTGGCCTGGAGGGACCCAGTTTGGGAGTGAGGCAGGACCCAGACCCAAGCCATGGCCCTGCTGCTTCCCGGGCTGCCTCAGCCCCTCTGAGCCTCAGTTTCCCCTCTCTGTAAAAGGAGGATCTTTACTGTGCATGAGCCCCTGGCGTGTGGTAGACACCTGCTGCATGACACTGGCCGTGGCTTCCCGGGGCCAACAGCTTAATCTCACTCAGCTTTGGTTGTTTTTTTTTTTTTTTAATATTTTATTTATTTACTCATGAGAGACACACACAGAGAGGCAGAGACACAGGCAGAGGGAGAAGCAGGCTCCACGCAGGGAGCCCGATGTGGGACTTGATCCTGGGACTCCAGGATCATGCCTTGGGTTGAAGGCAGGCACTAAACCGTCGAGCCACCCAGGTGTCCCAGCTTTGATTCTTCATCTGTGAAAGCGAGATGTCAATATATTGTCCTCCGGGGGGGGTTACGTGAGGGTGAAGTGACGCGAGTAAAGTCGCCTGCCACGGGGCCTGGGGCTCAAAAGCGTGTGTCTAATCGACCCTGGGAGCCCGTCCCGGCGTGAGCCAGCAGGTAGGCAGGTGCGCTGAGGGGCAGACTACTGGAGGCCTCTACGCTGCAGAGGGCGGGCGCTCCTCCCTGGCCACTGGCTTAGTCAGTGAAGGGAAAGTGAGGGAGGGGAAGTGAGGGAAAGGACTTTCTGGGTACTTTTGCTGATTTCAGTTTTGGTTTCAGGATTGGAACCAACTTCAGGAACGCACCAGCTGACAGAGCTCATAACCAAGGGAGGGCCGCGGGGTGCCAGGCCAGAGGTTAGAGAAAAGTGCAGTCTCATGGCCTCTACTTCCCCTGCGGGAGAGATAGTTCTGCTTCTCCAGGTTCACCATTAGCCTTTCCATCTGCTGACTCATTCTCACACAGCTCCAGCCCCGGAAGGCTGAGCATGTGGAAGGAGGCCTATTAATAGCCTTTTCCTGGGACACTCATCCTGACTTTTCCTAAGACGGTTGGAACGCAAGCGCTGAGGCCCTACCCCTGGTTCTTCTCCCCACCCCGCCACCACTCCCCTCATGGAGACTGAGAAGGAAGAGTTCTGGGCACCGAGTAGTGCCCAGAAGGCTCTGGAGTTTCCTTTCTGTCACTTTCAGATTTGTTGGGATTTCAAAAGGGAGGCCTGTTGATTTTGGTCAGCGAGCAAGGCCGCAGGGGGGCTCTTTCTATAGTGATCCCGGAGGGTTCCACTAGGGGCCCCACATAGCTTGAGAGGGGAAGCTGCAACAAGAGGGAAGGAGGATATAGAACAAACCCCGGAAAGTGTCCTGAGGCCCAGTGGAGGGCAGAAAGCCTGCGCGGAGGGAAGCAGCTGGGCCAGTCAGCATGGCTGGGCTCGTGCGGGAAGAGTTTTGGGGGTCCCTGGGCTCCTGCCCACTCCGGGGTACAACTGAACCTGGCCTCCAGTCCACAGAGCAGAGAAGGCACCTGGACTGTATGCAGTGGGCGGCCATGGCGCCGGCCACTGCCTCCATGACCACAGCCCACACAGAACACCCTGCTCTGGGGCATCATCCACTACGGTAAAGAAGGACGGTCCAGTGGAAGAGAAGCCGTGACAGGACAGATTGAGGCCCCCTGAGCAGAGGTGAAGAGATACTAGGTGGTCCAGGTTCTTGGACATCACACTGGGGAAGTGGCCTGCACCGTCCCTATGGGGGCCTTGTGTACAGGTGGGTGAAGAAGGGGCAGCTTCATGTAGCACAGAGCACTGGTTTTTTGTTTTTGTTTTTTATTTCAGTTTTACTGCTTATAAGCTATGTGACCTTAGTCAAGAGGTGACCCTCTCTGGGCCTCAGTTTCCTCCACTGCATAAAGGTAGGATTAGGGGCCCCTGGGTGGCTCAATGGTTGAGCACCTGCCTTCAGTTCAGGTCGTGATCCCGGGATCCTGGGATCCAGTCCCACATCGGGCTCCTTGTAGGAGCCTGCTTCTCCCTCTGCCGGTGTCTCTGCCTCTCTCTCTGTGTCTCTCATGAATAAATAAACAAAATCTTAAAAAAAAAAAAAAAAAAAGATAGCATTAGACAAGATGAGTTCGAAGGTCTCTTCCAGTCTTGACCTTCATAGCTAACACCATGTGCCTATTCAGAAGATGTGGCTTGTACAGGACAAAAGAGAAAAACAACTAAGAGGAAGAAGGGTCGAGAACGACCCCTGGACGGGCCAATGCCCGCGTGCCGTTGTATGCCCACGTCCAGAGCTTACGTCCCGCCGCCGTCGCCACCATGCCCAGGAGAAAGGCTGAAGGGGATGCTAAAGGAGATAAAGCCAGGGTGAAGGATGAGCCACAGAGATCTGCAAGGTGATCCTGCAGACCTGCTCCTCCAAAGCCAGAGCCCAAGCCTAAAAAGGCCCCTGCAAAGAAGGGAGAGAAGGTACCCAAAGGGAAAAAGGGGAAAGCTGATGCTGGCAAGGATGGAAATAACCCTGCAGAAAATGGAGAGGCCCAAACACACCAGCCACAGAAAGCTGAAGGTGCTGGAGATGCCAAGTGAAGTGTGTGCATTTTTGGTAACTGTGTACTTCTGGTGACTGTACAGTTTGAAATACTATTTTTTATCAAGTTTTATAAAAATGCAGAATTTTGTTTTACTTTTTTTTTTTTTTTTTAAAGCTATGTTGTTAGCACACGGAACACTTCATTGTTGTTTTGGGGGAGGGCCATATATCACTAATAGAGTATCTCTGAAGCTAGATTGATAACAAGGGGCAAAAACACCTTTCCCTTCTAGTTTTGAGAAACTTCCTCTTGGCTCCCAGGAGGAGGGATTCCTTGATGTTGACAACACATGAGCCACCTTGGTGGTGTGGAAAAACTAAAATTCATTTTTTTTAATGTCCTCTTCTCCCTCTCTGCCTTCAACATAGACTTGACTCCCTTAAACCCAGAGACCTGCTGGAACCTGACCCCATGAAATGGTTCCCAATATGTCAGGCAACCTGGACTTTACAGTGTCACCGCTGAGATGGCGTCCCTCAAAAGAGTTCCTTTTTTTTAGCTTGTGGGTCTTCAGATTGATAATATTGCCATTTTCATTTCATTTCCTGAAAGTCAGGGTCGGCTTGTGAAAAGTTGTTAAACACCATGCTGAATGTGAACGGTCAGCCCTCACTCTAAACTTCCCTGGTCAGAGCACCGCATGAAGACTTCATTGGGTTTTATAGTGGCTTTCTGATTTTGGTAGGCCATTGAAGAATGGAGTTTGAAAGCTGTATACTGTTAATGATCGTCTGCCCATGTCCTGCCTGAAATACCATGATTACTTATGAAAAGTATCTTTAATAAAGCTGGAACTTTAATTTGGCTTGGAACAAAAAAAAAAAAAAAAAAGAAAGAAAGAAAAGAGAAAAACAGCTAAGAGAGTCCACAGGGGACCAAGAAGGGAGCCTTGGGGTTCTCTCCCTCTTTCCCTCTCTTATCCCTTTCATTAGAAAAGCCTCCCCTGGGACGCCTGGGTGGTGCAGCGGTTGAGCATCTGCCTTCAGTCCAGGGTGTGATCCCGGAGTCTTGGGATCGAATCCCACATTGGACTCCTGCATGGGATCTGCTTCTTCCTCTGCCTATGTCTCTGTCTCTCTCATGAATAAATAAATAACATCTTTAAAAAATAAAAAAGTTTAAAGAAAAGCCTCCCCTTGTCCCCTCCCGCCCCCCACTCGCTGGGGGTCCCTGCTGCAGGGGGAAGCAGAGTCCAGGGTGAAGCTTTTCTGGGCCTGAGAGGAGCCTCCACCATCAGGCTCCAGCTGAGGCTGCTCCTCCTCCATCCCTGCTCTAAGCCTCCAGGGCTTCCCTTTTTTCTTGGGGCTCTACCTCCTGGGGGGGTGGCCTGGGAGGACCCTGAAGGAAGGGATTGTGGGCAACGAGCAGGAAGCTTGGCCTGCTGGGACAGGGGTGCTGGGAAGAGAGGCAGAGAAGGGGGGAGGCCTTGACAGAGAAGGTAGGTGCTCCCCTCACTTCACCCCCAACACCAGCAAGACCTGCGTGGCCCCAAATATCCTCTGCTTTCTTCTGTCCATCTTTAAAGTGACCAAACCTGCCGTTTCTGCTCAGGATGGGGTTGGGGACGTTCACACAGCCCTTAGCCTGTTGCTTCACTAGCCCTGGCAACGGGGAGGTTGCAGTCACCCTGTTGGGGGACAGAAAATTGACTGTTGGGGGTGCGAAGAGCCCTGGCCCAGCTCCAGGATACTACTACATCATTTCGGGGGGGAATCCAGGCAGGGACAAGCCTCCCCTGCCCCCCTGAGCTCGGCAAGAAGGGAAGATGGAAACAGCTGACATGATTTCCCGGCTGGCGCTCCCGCCCGCACGTCTGTCTAACAGTTGCTCAAGCCCCCAGAAGCCACCTTGCACACGGCCCCTGGATCCAGATTTCCGCAAAGCAGTGCCAGGGAACCATGGGGGAAGGGAGGGGCATCTGGCTAATGAACTCGCTTTGAGCCAAGAGGGAGTTTTGGGTTTGAAAATGGAGTGTCTTTTGCTCTGTGACTATTTCTCTGGCATTCACTTGCCGCCTGTGAAAGAGAGGCTTTTGGCCAAAGAGCAGGTCTTCCTGGAACAAATAGACCAGTGAGAACTAACCCAGCACAAAGAAAGAGTATTTTTCCTTTTCGGCAGGGTATCCACAATTACAATAAACATGTAGCGAGCACCAGCTGGAGGGGAGCCATGTGCTAGGAGGACAGATTCCGGAATCAGACTGGCTGGTTCCAATGAGGACCCTCTGACTGCAGGTGTGACGTGGCCTCGACTTCCTCATCTGTAAATGGAGGTAAGGGTGAGGCTTAGACTGAGGGTCTTTTTTTTTTTTTGAATAAAGCAGTCGGAACTGTACCTGGTACATGGTGAATGCTCAGTGGCTATTTAACTATTGTGATGCTAATTCTGATAACTGGATCAGCAGTTACTAGATATAACTGATATATTGAGAACTATTATCATTTTATTACAGACATTTAGGACCTTCACTTCTACTGTTAAGGACATTTATAATCTAGTTAAATGGATAAGCAACAAGCACATGCAAATTTAGGTGATAAATAACACTTTAAATAATCTAGTACAGCGGCACACAAATGGGGTATAGGATTGATGGCCAAATGGGTGGTACTGCTTCCTGAAAGGCCAGACTGGTCCTGCTGGGCCCACAGTCCATTTCTAGATGGCCAAGACTTTCTTCCCTCCATCCTGTGGAAGGGACAGACTGATGGAGACTACACAATCCACCACCAGACCACAGGTGCTTGGATGGGGGATGAAGACTTGGCCTAGTGACGGGCCCTACCATTGGCCAACCAGGGATTGGGCCCATGGAGAAAACGAGACACAGGCTGAGGGAGAAAAAGCTGAAAAGGACATCCTGAGGTAGAAGCGAGGACATGGGGACACGTGTACCCCGACATTACAAGAACACAACAGTGACTGAGAGGCTGCCATTCACAGAGATGGGACCCGAGGTGACACAGATCAGAAAACAGCACGCAGAGGCAACCAGGAGGCTCCTGAGGAGAGATGAGAAGGAGCAACCCTGGGAACTGCCTCAGGAACTTCTGAACGACCTTCTAAAGGAACTTAAGTCAGTCTGACTCTTGGGACCGGGAAAGTGGGGCTGTAGTTCGGAGGAGGAAGGGACCACGGGGCTGTATTAGCCTGAGGAGAGGACACAGGTTCTTGTCTGGGAGGCCAGGAGGACGTTAAAGGGGCAGAGGGGCTGGAGGAAGGAGCACCCAGAGGACAGTCATGGTGCTGGAAAGGCATGAGGAGTATCTGAGGAGATGCGAGTAGACTGGTTGGTTGGAGCCAATGATTGGGTCAGAATTTGGAAATATTCAGAAAGATTACTCGTTGTATCAGGATGATATCAATGGCCACTATCAATGGAAATCCAACCAAACTCAATAAATTCTAATGGGAACAGACTGGTTCGAGTTTGGGAAAAGTCAGCAGGTGCAGCAGACTTCAGTAGAAGCCCAATCCAGGGTTCAAAGGCCACACAGCAAGGACCTTGCATTTATGCCTTTTTTGAAGGAAGCATCATCCTAGACCCACTGGCCTGGCTTTAGGTCAATCTGCCAAATGACCAGTGTGCCAAATACATCATTTAAGAAATATTCTTTTTTAAAAGCAGTCAATGAAAATGCATATATTTTTAATTTGATTCAGAAACTGGCTTTTAGCTAATTGACTTTCAGAAAATTGTTTTTAGGCAAATTGCCCTGCTTTCAGCTATTCTTGGAAATGCAGATGGCTGGTATCAGCCCCTAGGCTATTCGCTTCTCTATTCAGTTTCCAGAGGAGAAAGAGCCTCTGTGCCCCGGTCTGACCAGCACAAGTCCTGCGGTCCACTTTGGTGGGTCAGCTGGGCTCACATGCCATCCCTTGAGCCAATGACACTGGCCTGGAGAGTGTGCTGGCTGGTGTGGACCTAGTTCAGAGGCTTTTAATGAAGCAGTCACTAGGGCCAGGGTGATGGCTTATGCCAGTTGAGCCCAGCGCTTGAGGCAAGGGGTAGATAAAATCATACTAGGGTGCATGACTGGGAGACTTGATGGAAAGACCTTGGAGGTCACAGGTGTTGAGAAGGCAATAAGCAACACTGCTTACAGCTGGGGACAGTCTTGAGCAGCCAGCCAAAGGGATCCGACTTCATTCTCTCGACAGCAAGGTGAAATGGGAGACTCTCAGATCTGTGACATAACCTCATGAGGTGGTATTTTAGGAAGATAAGTGTGACTTTAAAATGGATAGGAGGAGCGGCCAGTCGGGCAAGCCGGGGTGGGGGTTATTATAGAATGTGAGAGGCTGGGCAGTAAGGACTGAACTATGAGCCAGGGAACCAGAGTGAGAAGGGAAAGGGGGGGGGGCACTAGAAAGAATCCCAAAAGAGGAAGTAATAGGAATTTATGTCATATTAGACACTAAGGAAGTGGGTGGATGGTGGTCAAGGGAGGAGTAAAAAATGACCCCAATGCCTCTGGCCTGGGTGAAAATTCAGAGTATCTACCCCACTCTTTAACTGCCTTCTCTGAAAGCCATCCCCTCACTCACAGGAAAGGGTCCTTGTCCTGGCACCCCATGGTGTGGGCAGCCTGGCACTCTTCCCACTTCTGGGAATGGACCCCTCCCTCCTTCTGGGCACCCCCACTCCCCACCCCTCCATGGTTATCGTGAAGCCGCCGTGCCAATGCACAACCCTGTCTAGGGGCACCTGACCCAAGATGGGCCAATGAGAATTCTTCCTCAACTTGGCAGTAGAACTGAAATTAGATGTCTGTCTCTCTCTGGGAGGTTAAGATGGGATTGGCACAGCTGGTGACGTGCTACTGGCCTCATTCTTCCACATGGGCCAAGGAGCAGAGGAAGCCAGTGTGCACGATACGGAGAATGTAACAGATGGCAGGTATGGGGTCCGAGGGTGAGCCCCAGAGCAGCTGCCAGGAGCCCTGAAGGCTGTCAGCTCTCTGCATGTACTTCCTGTTCGTGGGTCTTGCCAGACACCCTCTGGCTTCTCCATATACAATTTAAGCAACTATTTCTGAAGTGAGGAAGCTGGGAATAGTTGCTGATTCTAAAGAGAAATTTTTTCATGTTGGGACGTATTTGTATTACCAGTGAATTCATTGTAGGTATTCAAGCTGGACCGTCACTTAGAGATGTCATAAGGGAATGCCAACACTTGGTGAGAAGACTCTTAAGAAGGAGGCCATGGGACAGGGTGAGAGCTCCCAGAGAGAAAGACCGGATAGAAGTTCAGAGGAAACTTGCAGAGATTTATAGATTAGAAGGTGTAAGGGGACCCGGCAGAGAGAGAGAGTGATTTACCAGAGAGCTAGGGGAGCGGAGATGGAACGTCCAAAGAATCCAAGGGAGGGGCCGATTCAAGGATCTTAACCAGCAAGGAAATATGGGGCACTTCGGGCAGGCTGTGGAGTTGACTGATTCAGCAGCTCGGTGATGTTACTGGGAACCACGTTCTGTCCACTTCTCTGCTCTGCCGCACTGGGCACCCACTGGGCACCGGCTCCAACCAAGAGTTGACTCCTCCCTTGGCTGAGTAACCAGAATGGTGGAAGAGAGTGACCTGCTCTTTAGCTGAGGACACTAAGCTTCTCTCTGCAATCCGACTGGGCCACTTTAGATCATGTGCACACCCCCAGCCCAGTAAGACTCACCAGATAAAATGCCTGATTGGCTTAGACCAACTGGGAGCGGCTTCTTAAACCAGGGGGTGGGGGAGGGAGGGGGTGGGATCAGCATCCCCTGAAGCCTCTGACACTGTAGTGTCTGGCTGCTGGACCCAAGGCTCCAGGGAACTTACTGGGGGTGCTGTTGGGGAGGACGAAGGGGGATCAGAAGCATTGGAGGCAGTGAAGAGCCACAAGGTCCACAAGGCCTGTTTGCACTGGCCCTGCCTCACTTTGCTTTTTCTCTGTGTGCTTTGTAAAGTTCCCCGAATGTACTAGGTTCCTTTCTCCCTCATGTTCTTCTCATACGCTGATCCCTCTGTGGGGAATAGTCTCTATATTTGTGGCCTAATTCCTATTCCTGTAGCAAGTCTCACTTAACTGACATTCGTAAAGAGAACTGTCCAATCCTCCTAAACTAAATGAACCCCCCTCCCACTTGTGTCCCTATTGGAATCTAATTTCAAGTTGTAATTATGCTTATATTGTGTTCATTTGTCGCTCTGTGGGGGCGGAGGCCGTGTTTGTTCCGCTCACCAATGAGTCCTGAGAGGTTGGCACACAGCGGATGCTCAAGAAATATCTAATGAATGGATGAATTAGATAGTTTACCCACTTCTTTTTCTCACACCTGAGACATCTTTGGAGTTTACTTGAGTGTAAATATTTCTACAAAACAATATCTCTTCTAAAAGAATGATGACTTTAAATGATTGTAAATAACTAGGGATGTTTGAAAGCTTACGGAGTCCAAGCAATGGAACCTTTTATTTTTATTTTTTTAAATTATTTTTTGGAACCTTTTTTTTAAATCATATACTCTTGTCATGTTCTAGTAATTATGCTTCATGTCAGTTATATAAATAAAGAAAAGGCAAGAAAAATATTGAGCAAGTCCAATGCTGTTTTTTTCCACTCCCTACTTCATGAGTTAATTGCATTATCAAACATTTATTGAAAGCCTCCTCTGCTCCTGCCATTGGGCTGGGCTCTAAGACTTGGTCCTGTGTCATGAAAGTTTACATCAGGATCATTGTATCTGCTAAGGCAGGAATTGAATGAATACATCTTAAGAACCAACCCCCCCTTTTTTTTTTACTACAAATTTGAAACAATAAGTTTTTCTGGTTAACCTTTAGATAATCCAATTAACTTTTATTACCAGGACATTCTAGCCTGCTTTGCTAGTCAGAGTTTCTACACAAGAGGAGTTTAAGGGTCAGCAGTCTGTTAGGAAGGGATGCTGGAAGCTTGTCTTGCAATCATGTTTACACAGCAAGTACGCTGTTTCTGCTCAGATTGTATGGCTATTTGGCATGGCTAGAGGCAGCATTGGAAATTATAGGATAATTAAATCACTGCCTCCTCCCAACCACCCCATGGAGCTGCCATTGATCCCAGTTAACTGAAGCATAATTGTATTTTGTTTATTAGACTTTCAGATATCTCGGGCTTCAAAATGCACTGAGATCTCGAAAAGAAACTTTCTTTTTTTTTAAAGATTTTATTTATTTATTCATGAGAGACACAGAAAGATAGAGAGGCAGAGACACAGGCAGAGGGAGGAGCAGGCTCCATGCAGGGAGCCCGACGTGGGACTCGATTCCAGGTCTCTAGGATCACACCCTGAGCCAAAGGCAGGCGCCAAACCGCTGAGCCACCAGGGCTGCCCAAAAAGAAACTTTCAAAGGGAGGAAGTAACAGTGGTCTTCTCTGATAAGTTGTTTATCAATTAATTTCCTTTTGCCCTATCCTTGTCTCCCAGAGGGAGAAATGGGTGAGAAATTGACTCTCAGGGTTGATGTCCATAACGGGCTTTCAGATAGAGAATATTTAGGAGGTGGGGGAGTTTTTGACCTTAAAAAGCACTTATCACGGGACCAGACGCAGGGCTAAATGTTTCCGTCCTCATCTTTGGAGCTGGCCCAATACCATTAGGAGGTATATTTTATCATCTTGCCATTTTCCAAAATTGTTTGCAGATGAGGACAAGAGCAGAGAGCCATTCAGTCATTTGCCCAAGATCACACAACTGGATTTTATTTTATTTTATTAAAATATTTTATTTAAAAAAAAAAAATTTTTATTTTTATTCATGAGACAGAGAGAGAGAGAGGCAGAGACACAGGCAGAGGGAGAAACAAGCTCCATGCAGGTCTCCAGGATCACATCCTGAGTCAAAAGCAGGTGCTAAACCACTGAGCCACCCAGGGATCCCACAACTGGATTTTAAACCTAAGTGCACCTGGCTTGGAAGGGGAGCCTCTGAGAAACCAGAGAGCTGAGCTTTCAGAGTCTTGTACTTGTAAGGCCCTGTGCCTAGTTCTGTGTCATAATTTTATGTTCTTTTTCTTTTCTTTTCTTTTTTTCCTTTCTTTTCTTTTCTTTCTTTTCTTTTCTTTAAGATTCATTTATTCATTTGAGAGAGAGAGAGAGCATGAGTGGAAAGGAAAGGCAGAAGGAAAGGGATTAAAATCGGTAAAATTATCGAAACATTCCATACTCCCCACTGAGCAAGAAAACTGGTATGGGACTCGATCCCAAGACCCTGAGATCATGACCTGAGCTCAAGGCAGGCATCATTTAAACACTGAGCCACACAGGCACCCTTATGTTCTTTCTCTTAAAGAGGCCCCCAAACTGTGTTGGCTGTAGTCCCCATAAAATCTGGATTCCTCCTGGCTTGACAGCAGAGCCTTCATCCTTAATCTCCAAAGCATGGTTCCCGATCTATCATAAATGATGACCTGAATGACAGGAACTGTCTTATTTCCAGTGCAAAGTAGGTGCTCAATTCAACTTAGCTAGAATGGAAGATGACTGAAGAAATGTCCTACTTGGAAGTCATGCTGTAGATGGATCACCATTGTAAGGGGTGGGCCAAAAAGCTGGGAAGCCAGAGCACCTCGTGAGCCCTTAAAAGGAACAGGTTCTTCCCCGACATAGGGCACAGAGTAGGGGCTGAGCTTCGCCCCGTGTGAAAGAGTGACGGCATCCTTCTGCGTACCATTTTACTCTTGGCAAACCAGGGAGGATGCCATGTGGGTGAATTTGCGGGGACTTCCTCTTTGCAGGCACTTCCATGAGAGACACCTCATTTCACTGGGCTTATCCAATTAACAAAGGGAGACAAACAAATTAAAAGGAAGTCCCCGAGGTGGCTGAGACGCAGTGTGCCTAAGTGGATAAACAACATAATTGGAATCGCCTACCCTGATGAAAGCCCTGCCCAGGGCTGGCTGTGAACGAGTAGTTCTAGTTTTGCAAGAGTGTGCTAGCGTCGTTTCAAGGAAAGGCTAAGAGGAAATGTGTTTAAAATGTGTTTAAAACAAGTTTTTGGTTAGACATGCAGATGGTGAGGATTGATACATATTGGAAGTAACTATTGAAGGAAGTCGGAGAGCCGTATATGTCTTCATGCCGGCATGTAAGCTTGTCTCCAAGACAAGACTGGAAATTCCAGCATCCTAATGGGATCCATTTACCCCAAGATCACCCTGAACTGTGTGCCAGAATGAGAAGATTCTAGAGGGTGGACTGCTCTTGAGAACAACAGTAGTGTTTCCCAGGATCACCTGTGATTTTCTGGTGACCTCTGCCCACTGGTTTCATGTGAGAGTGCTCGCCTGACTCAGAGGAATTTGGCCCCCGTGGGTCTTGATACCTTGCGTACTAAAGAAACAGGGGTCCCTGGGTGGCTCAGTGGTTTGGCGACTGCCTTCAGCCCAGGGTGTGATCCTAGAGACCTGGGATTGAGTCCCACGTCGGGCTCCCTGCATGGAGCCTGCTTCTACCTCTGCCTGTGTCTCTGCCTCTCTTTCTCTCTCTCTCTCTCTGTGTCTTTCGTAAATAAATAAATAGAAACTTTAAAAAATAAGCAAACAAACTACTTGGTCTTATATCAATTAAAGCTACAAACTGCTTGCCCTTAAAAAAAAAACAACAACCTACTTGCCTTTGCCTTTAAAGGAAGGATTAGCAAAATCACAAACTATCAGATACTTGGGCTGCTCACAATTCAGTTTTAGGAACTTCTTGTCTTGTTAAAAAGTATCATGACTTAAAAATAGGTGACTTTCTACACAGATCAATCAACAAATTTCATGCAACTCCACTTAAATATTTTAAAGAGAAGATGATGAAGAGTGATAAGGTCATGAGACAGCCACTTTCCTTTCCCTATTCATACACATTATGAACGTTCAGATATATCTGTGGTCGTTAAAAGTATGCACCAGATGGGGTGCCTGGGTGGCTCAGTGGTTGGGCATCCACCTTTGGCTCAGGCCATGATCCCGGTGTCCTGGGGTCAAGTCCCACATTGGGTTCCCTGCGAGGAGCCTGCTTCTCCCTCTGCTTATTTCTCTACCTCTCTCTGTGTCTCTCATGAATAAATAAATAAAATCTTAAAAAAAAAAAAAAAAAGTATGCACCAGAAATTCCACCTCTAGGTAATCATCTAAGTGAAATGAAGACCTAGGTTCACTCAAACACCGAATATTTACAGCACTTTGAGTCATCATCATCAGAAGCTGGAAGCCACTCAAATGTCCCACAGCCCGGAAATGAATAAAGAAACCATGGCACATTCATGCAGTGGAATGCCGGTCAGCAGTAAAAGGGAAGGAACCGTTGGCCCAGGCGACAACACGGATGGATCTTACGGACGTTACGCTGAGTGAAAGAAGCCAGACTCCAAAGGCTGCATACTCTATGATTCCATTTGTATAATATCTAGGAAAGATGAAATAATAATTGGTGCCAGGGATTAGAAGACAGAGGAGATATGACTGCACAGAGGCAGCATTTGGGAAAAATTAGTCTATGAACTAAAAAATGAAATAAAGTAAGCGAGTGTTACGTAAGCACAAGTATAGACAGATTGAAGGGACATCAGAGAAAGCTAGAATGAAGTATGTATTGTTCATTAATTTTGCTAAAGCTGGCATTTTCAAATCCTTGGGGGGAAGATGCATTATGTAGTAAATGGTGTCGGGAAAACTGGTCTTTATCATTCTAAAAGATACCTGCTTAAATCAAAACAAATTCTAAAAGGATTAAAGACTTAAGTGGCAACAACAACAAAAAAAGGAGACTGGCAGAGGAAAATACAGATGTTTAAAATTAATCTTAGAGTGAGGAAGGACTTTTTAAGGATGATTCAAAAGATAGAAACCAGAAAGGGAAAAAAAATTGCTTTGACTGGATAGAACATCTTAAAAACTCAGTACAACAAAGAATAATTATAAACAAGTCAATAGGCAAATGACAAAGTGGGAAAAACATCTGCAACATGGATAATGGGTGAAGATATGTGTAGTGGCTGCTGGGATGTGCCAATCAGGTCCTACCTTCAGTGTTGAGGTCAACCCCCCAGTTGTCAGGTCAGGTGTGTGGGTGTCTTCGGAGCTCACAGCTGGGCTCCTCTTCTCCTCAACTATTCACACCCAAGAAGAGTCACTCTACCTGGTCATCCCCAATCCCTGGGGATAACCCTAATCCAGTGACCTGTCACTAAAGGGTTATAAAAGCCCCCCCCCTTGCCTCAATGCAGATCTATGAAGGGTCTGCTCCATTAGCTCCACAGCTCTCCACGGAATCAGCTGACTGAGGTTTTTTGCCCAATCTTGCTTTTTTTCACTCCTTCTTAGGTATTGATCCCAAGAGCACTCCCCATGAGAATTTGTCTGAGTCTATTTCTGGAGAACTCAACCTAAGATAATATCCTTAATATGTAAAGAACATTAATGAATCAACAATAAAATTTAAAAATTGGCAAAAGACAAAAACAGCCCATTTCGGTATGCATCATAATTAAAATTACCTGTACCTTTTGTCACAGAAAGTGCTCTTCTGGAATTTGTCATAGAGAAATACTCTCACAAGTATTTAAGCTGTATGGTCAAGGATGCCCATGGGAGCATTGTTTATAATAGGGAAAGACTCAAAACAATCTTAATGTCCATCAATTTGTTAATAAGTGTCATACTATGTAGTTATTAAAAATGATGATTTAGATATTTATAAACATGAAACAATATTTAACATTCAAACATATTCCTTAAAATACACTCTATAAAATAGCTTGCACAATGTATAGCATATATATAAAACAGAAAAACAGCTTGAAAGGGCATAGAAAAAATTTTAGTAGTGAATATATTAAGGATTATAGGGAATGTTTATTTTCTTCCTCGTAGTTTGCTATATTTTCTTTAAAAAAAATATAATGAGCATTGCTTACATAACCAGAAGAAAAATAAAAAGATACAATTGGGTAAGCCTTTTTCTTTTAAAGATTTTATTTATTTATTCATGAGAGACACAGAGAGAGAGGCAGACACAGAAGCAGGCTCCCCGCAGGGAGTATGATGTGGGACTCAATCCCAGGACCTTGGAATCACAACCTGAGCTGAAGGCAGACGCTCAACCACTGAGCCACCCAGGTGTCCCTAGATAAGTCTTTAGAATGAAATTCAGCATCCTGATTAAATCTCAAGCATATTTTCATTTTATTTCTAATTGTTTCAATTAAAGCAAAATAATTAACTTCAAAATTAACCTTAATAGCCATCTACAAACAAAATCTTAATTTACAGTTTCACTGTTCCTATTAATCCATGAGAGTCACATACTGCCTGTGTTGGACACCTACTGTTTCTATATGCGCTTTGCCTGAGCATTTCCTAGTCTCCTTGTTCAGGTAAGGGGGCCTGGTTTGCCCTTAGGGAGCCCTCCTTCCCTCTCCTGAGGCCATGAGGGTCTGTGAGGCTGGCCCCACAACCCCTGTGGAGGAGCACATAATCTGTCGACACTTTCCTTCTCTCTGGCCACGAGGCATTCAGGAGACACGTATGTCCCAAGTGTATTCATGAGAGTCAACCGCAGAACTTCTGTTGCCAAGTTCTTGGAAATTGGAAAAGCAATGTTCTCTCTTTTCTTGAAAGATTTTTTTATTTATTTAAGAGAGAGAACATGAGCAGAGTGAGGGGCAGAGGGAGAAACAGACTCCCTGCTGAGCCTGGAGTCCCAACAGGCTTCAAGATCATGACCTGAGCCAAAGGCAGATGCTTAACCGACGGAGCCACCCAGGCACCCCAAGCAACACTATGTCTTAACTGGGGTTGCTAAGTTGATCAAAAATAAGCTTGGAGAAATGCTGCTGAGTATGAGTATGAAACCAACACAACAAAGCAGAGCAGAGAGATGGAGAAAGACACATTTCTGAGGACAGTGTTGGTGCCTTTCAATCCAGGTGTGCACAAAGATTCATCTCTGGACTTTTCAGTTACTCAAACCAATGCATCCTCCATTTTTGCCTAAGACTGTTTGAGTTGGACATCGTTTGTATCTCGATGATGTGGATGTACAGCATACATCCTGCTAAAGCTCCATGGAAAGCAAAATTGTCCTCATTTGTCCAACCTTTCAATCATTCCATTACAATATATTGAGCACTGTCAGCTCGGGCTGCCATAACCAAATTCCACAGACTGGGTGGCTTAAACAACAAAAATGTATCTCAGAGCTCTAGAGGCTGGAAGTCCAAGATCAAGTTGCCAGCAAGATAGGCTTCATTCTCAGGTCTCCTGGCTTGCAGGTGCCGCCATCTTGTGCTCACCTGTCTTCTGTGTGCATGCTGAGACAGAAAGCAAGCTCTCTGGTGTCTCTTCTCATAAGGGCACCAATCCCATCATAAAAGCCCCACACTTGTGACCTCATCTAACCCCAATGATCTCTCAAAGGCCCTATCTCCAAATACCATCATATTGGGGGTTAGGGCTCCAACATATGAACTTTGAGGGGGACAAGACGTCCAGTCCCTAACAAACACCTAGGACCCACAATATGCCAGCCACTCTGCTAATTCTAGGAACACAGGGGAGAATGGCACAATCTCTGCCCTTACCAGGAGGGCTACACTCAGTGGGAACTCAACCCCGGAGAGGGATCCTTGGGAGTGCTTGAGTTTCTTCCTGAGAACTTGCCAGCTGCCTCTAAGAAGAATGTGGGCCAGCATTTTTCTTTCTCTTTGGACACTCCTTCCTGCTGGAGAAGTAACATCTGCCTTCTCTTTGACTCTCTGGTATTCTTCTTTAGACTCTTCCACTTGTCTCTCAAGTCAAAAAGGCCACAGCTGCCCCCACCTGGGGTGGGCAGGCGGGTAGCGCTTTTGGTGGTGACACAAATGCTCTTTTGCCCTGGTGTCCGTCATGCTGCTTGTGCTCTCTTCTTGCTGCTTGGACATGCCTCTCTGCTGGACACAGTGAAATCCGGACTCGGGGGTGACTTATGGGAAAAGGATAAAGAGAAAAAAAGCTGCCTCATGCCTAAATCAAAGGGGTTCTGCATGAGTTCCGTCCAGCCTGGACCATGGACTCCACATTGGGGCTTAGGGCATGTGTCTCAGAGTCAGTCTTTGCAATCAGCTATTGTCCTCTGAGAGTGGATTTCCTTTGAGGACCTCATGGTGAGGAGTTGCTGGCCAGAGCCCAGGATCTGGGCCTTCCTGGGTTCTCTGGCCAAATGCTACCTTTATTTCATTGCCATTCTCAACCCACAGATGTGTACAAGACCTTCTAAGGAAATACTCAGAATAAGAAGAGCTGAGTGTAGCTCAACTGGACAGTTCTCAGGAGTCCTTTTTAGAGAATTTTTGAGCTTGTAGATCACATCTCCAGAAGGGGAAAATAAGCATCCTCAGCAGATTCCATTAGAATAAGGGTAACCCAATGAAGTCATGTCTGGTAATTATAGAATTATCCTAATTATTTTTTAACGTATTCAAGGCTTGAGAACACTGGCATTCTCATTACACAGTATAAACTTTCTGAACCAAACCCAAGCACTACCTGGAAAAACTGCACACATGAGCAGTGAGCCCCCCGGCACACCTGGAGATTGAGTGCCCTAAATGCAGCTAAATGATAGACTGTCAACTTTATAGGGCTACCTACTGACTTTTTTTCTTTCTTCTCAATCTTGGAAAATCATGGAATTCACCAACCTCTTAATCCAGTAGTTCTTCTGGTGTGAACATCAGGATCTTGTGGGCAGCTCTTGCAAACATCACTCGTCCAGCCTCTACTTCTAGAGGCTGCTTTGGGAGGTCTAGGGTGGGGCCCCACTCTCTGAATAATCACGGTTTAGTCCTTCAATTAGCAGATGGGGAACTAAGGCCCAGAGAGATAAAGCAATTTGTCTAAGGTGACAATAACCATCTGCCAAAGAGCCAGGCCTAGCACTCGAGTTTCCTGACTCTGACCCAGTGTTCTTTTTACTATACAAGTCAAAGTACAAAGAAATAGGTATTCTTACTCAAACTGCTAGTTATCCTCAATTACCCATGTGCCTACCTTGAAGAATGGAGTGTGGCTCCAGTCTGTGCTCAGGAACACTGCTCAGTGATTTATACCACTGCCAAACAGACAAACCTGCCATTTGGGTAACAGCTGCCAGACATATCTGTCCTTCATTTTCAAAAACAAGGCCACTTGCCCTTTGTATTCCACTGTAGTAGACAAGATAGGGAAATGTGTGACACATGTCTCCCTCTGTTTGCTGCACATTGACTCTTAATGCCCTGTGGTTTGTGGTTGTGGTTGCTTGTTTACAAACCCTGGGGCTCGAAGTCATGGTCAGCCCAAAGCCTCTGCTATAGCTTCCCAGAGGGGCTTCTCTGCCGCTGTCCTTTGTCATCTTTTCTCCCAAAGCCACTGAATTTGAATGTGAGCATTTTCAATGAAGGCAGTAGATGGACCCTACAATGTCAATCAAGAACTAAGTATCTGTTGAGAGATGGTGCCTACCCAGCATCACATTTATGTTTAACTCATCCTGTAGTTAGAAGGCATTTCAGGATGTTGGGGAAAAGGAAATACAAGCTGCTTCAGAGCTCCCTTTTGGAAAAAGAAGTCCCGTTTACTCATAGCACACCTGAAAGAATACCAAAATGTATTGCTCCTGGAGGAAAACATTCTTCGGATATTTTGGAAAACATCTACCCAAACTCTCTCTACGCCCGGCCTGTCTGTAGGAGCTGAGCCACACGCCACTATCATCCATCTCAAAAGTGTTACCTTGTTTAGCAGAAATCTGGCGACAACAAGTCCTGGACACTTGGACTTGTCACCCATTCCAACCACCTGTGTTTTACAGTTGAGGAAATCTAGAGACTGAGTGATTAAAGCTCAGCCAAGGTCACTCACACGGAGTTCAGAGTACAACCAGAGCAGAAGGAAAACTTGCTGGGTTTCTAGAATCAAAGGACACTATGACTGGAAAGGATTTCAAGAGGTCATTCGGTTCACTTGCTTCGCTGCAGGTGAACAATGAAACCGTCCAAGACTAATGACTGTCTGGGGGCAAAGGCTTCAGAATGCCTCCAACTGCTTGGTCCCCGCAGTTCCTCCTTAAGTCTCACCAAACTCTCTCTTGCTGTTACTCTTTCTACCTTCCCAACCAGTGTTTAATGGAGAGAGCAGTGCTTCTTGCCTGCGAGGCCTCACTTGGCCGATTGAAGAGTCGGCTCTGGGGAAGTCTTGAAAGACCCACTTGGAGAGGCTCTGTGGGAAACTCCAGCAGGCAGAGGCAGGCTGTTCTGTATTTTTGGCTCTTTTGTGCTCTGCCTGAATGGGCAGAGAGCTGTAATCCCCTGATCTATCCTCTCCAGGGATTATTTTCCCTGGAGAAGAGAAGGCTGAGAGACAAATCTTTGGGAATACAAGTGCAGAAGATGTTGAGGGAAAGTATCCATGACCATTGGCAACTGCAGGGGGCAGGCTTTCTGGTTGGGTTGATGGGGAGGGATGTCTCTATTTCCTCCTGGGGCTATTATTGAAGTAAAATCTGATCCAGGAGGATGCTGGGGAGTCTCCTTCCCAGGGGGACTAACAGATGGGAGAAGGCTTCGCTGCAGGGATGATTTCCCTGTGCTTCCCAATGGGAGAAGAAAGATGGAGAAACTTTCCTTGGACTCTTTCCAACTTTGCGGTGGTTCTTCCCCTGGTCTGGAAAAGCACTAGTTCTAAGCATTTGGAAAGACCCGTGTGTAAGAGGAAACTAATAAGCAAACGGCGGCTCAATGAGACTCCCTTTGAATTTGGCTCTCGCCCTGCATTAAACCAGCAGGGACAAGCCGAAAATGAGACGGTTCTTATGTGGCTCCCCAGGCAAAATTTTGAAAGCTAACAATTGACATTTTCTTCTTGATATTTTCCCACCCTACTGCCTCCTTCAATTAGTGCAGTGGGAGGAGAAGCAGAGCTCCCAGATTAATTCCATGTATCGAGTTTTATTTTATTAAGTCTCTTTTGGGGGTAAACTATCCACTAGCATTTGCACTGATTGTTCTCGAATGACTACCTGACATGAAATGCTTCAACTGGGAGAAGAATTTCTTATAAGACAGTTTTTCCTAAAGGGTAAAGTGAGACATTTAAAACTATGCAGAAGAGCTTTAGAGGAAAAAAGAAGAAAGAAGAAAGAAAAGAAAGAAAGAAAGAAAGAAAGAAAGAAAGAAAGAAAGAAAGAAAGAAAGAAAGAAAGAAAGAAAGAAATTCAGCAAATACACAGCCTGTTCTTTATATCGTCACCTTTCAGAACTCTTCTCACACATCTCTTCCAGTCCACCAACGAGCATGTCCATCAGATAGGAACCCAGCTTTAGGCCAGGCAGTGTAGGGTGTACCCCAAAATATAAGGTTTAGTGTCTGTCCTTCACAAGTGTCCAGGTTAGTCGGACCACAAGACTAACTCAGACTCACGCAAAGCAATCCACATTTAAGTGCTAAGGGGTGGTAGTGCTTTAGTGGATAAAAGTAGTGAGGAAGCTTTTATTAAAGTGCATAGCCTGAGGTGGCTTTCAAGAAATGGCAGATTTGGGAGAAGCAGAGTAAGAAATAAGCAAACAAAAAGAAATAAACGAGGTAGCAGGAGGGAATAAAAAGCAAATTATGAGAATTTAAACCAATTTTAAAGCTTTTTTTTTTTTTTTTAAGAGAGAGAAAGAGAGCAGGGGTGAGGCAGAGGGAGAGGGAGGAGGGAAAGGGAGAGAGAGAATCTTAAGCAGGCCCCATGACCCATGCAGAGATCTCACACCCTGAGAGGAATGAGCCCATGTGCTGTAATCAAGAGTCGTGCTTAACCAACTGAGCCACCCAGGTGCCCCGAATTTTAAAACTTTTAATTATAGATCACTTCAATCATATAAAAAGGTGCAGAAGCCCTATGTACCCATTACTCTGCCTCAAACTTTATCAATTCATGGCCAATGTTACTTTACCTATCTCCTCATCCACTTTTTCCCCACATCCTGGATTATTTTGAAGCAAATCCCAGACATCATATCATTCCATCTGTAAATATTTCAGTATTTTACTAGCATTTTGATGTAAGTGAGGATCAAATTATACAGGTCAGAACGTGTTTCCAAAAACAGCACAAAACTGAAAATCTTGGCACAATAAAAAGATCCCCCAAGCGTCAGCCAATGACACGTGTATTCCCATTCCTATTTTGTTCCACAACATCCCCACACATCAGAAGTACCCCTAATTTCTTTTGGAGGAGGTTGAAATAAAGTATAGATGTCCAGAAATACGTGCTTTTTGCTGTAATGCTTGGACCTTAATGGAATGTCGGAAGCATATGGACAAGCATTTGTCCCTGTATGTCTGCTGCAACTTAAGTATATTTCTTTATTCTATTTTCAACATAGATCAGGGTGGTATTTCAGGAAGACATGCCTTTCTTAAACCAGAGTCCAACAAAAGTGGCCAGTGGAATCTGAGGATGGTGGGGCAGGCTGAGCAGGAAGGTGACCGCACGGCGGGGGAGGGGGCTGAGCAGGGCGCCGTGGGGGGCACCGACTCTCAAGGCTCCCACTGGATGTGAAACTGAGTGGGAGGCAAAGAATGAAAGTGGAGCATGGTAATCTTGGAACAAGGATGAGTCATGCTGAAAATGAGATGCTTTCCCACTGATGCTTTGAATAATAGCCCTTGACTGGGAAAAGAAACCAAATGAACACTGTGCTTGATGGTGGTAGAGATAGCAAATGGCATTCAGAGCACTTAGTTGAAGATCAAGCAGCCCTCCTAGCTCTTCCACTCTTCTGAGTGACCTGCAGCCAGCAAACCCTTCAGGGTCTCAGACTCCTCATCATCAACAAAAGGAAAGCGGGGCTAAATTATCTCTGGATTTCTGGGGACCCACAATACTCAACAATTCAGTTCCTTGACATGTATTTTAAACGGCTAGATAGATAGGAATTTGCAGTAGCTTTTGGATAGTGTCTTTTAGCAGTGGGAAGCAGCAGTAGCAACTGAGACAATCCAGACCCTGCACAAGCTGTCATAGGGGGAAATTTAATAATGGCACTAGCCCACTTGTATTGAGTTGTAAGCCACTTACATATATTATCGTCCTTAATTCTCACAACAGCCCTGTGAAGTAGGTTCTAATATTCTCACGCTACCATAAGGATACTGAGGCATAGAGTAAGTAACCTACCCAAGAAACATTGCCAGTAAATAGGAAATCCAGAATTGACTCCACATCTATGTCAATTCCAAACCCTTTACTACTGTACTACATACTCTGCTACTATGCTAAGGTGCATAGAATAACTATTAAAATCTTGTGTTTTATCTTCCAATAAAAATCCAGAAACCTTAATTAAATATCTATCTGACACAGGAGCCAACCTGAAGAGGGTTCCCACTGACTGAGTCTAGGACAAATTCAGCACCAAAATTAAGTATAATTAAGTACAAAATTAAGTACCAAAATTAGGGATGAATTTAAACCACTGAAAAGTAGGATTCATGAGTTGCCTTACTGATGATAGATAGATAGATGATAGATAGATAGATGGCACAGAAGTAAAATACTGAGGATTAACTGGTAAAGGTGAAGAGATTGCTGGAGCTGGAAAATGATCCATTTGGCAATCATCAGCATAAAGACGGGATTAGGCAGGAACCATCAATGTATGCTAAATCTAAGGGAGAAATGTTAATAAACAAGACATTTGCATGGTCTTAAAGCATCTCCCCAAAGACTGCTTATTAGTTCAAGGGAGGAAAAAAATTAATTATACAGTAGAGAAAATTGAACAACACCTTGATGCGTGAGAAAAATTTACATTACCAGTAAAGGGTAGATGGACATTATGTGCCTCCAGCTATGATACTCTGAGAAGGACAAAATGTTAATTTTGCAACATTCCAGCCAAGAATGTACAAACAAAACATCAGGGAAATGTAATATGAAAATATCTTTTTAAAAAAAGGTGAGGGAAACTATTCTTAAGAAATGTAAACATCATAAGAAAAAAAAGGCTGTGAAAATGTTCCAAACTAAAGGAAGCTAACGTGGAGAAGACAACCAAATGTAAGCGTAACCCTAGACTTGATGCTGCAGATAAGGTGGCGGTGGGGGGGGGGGGGGGCGGAATGTGGACAATACTGTAAAAGACATTGGGGTGCCTGGGTGGTACAGTTGGTTAAGTGACTGACTCTTGGTTTTGGCTCAGGTCGTGATCTCAGAGTGGTGAGATTGGGCCCCAATTTGGGCCCAGCGCTTAGTGCTGAATCCGCTTGGGAGTCTCTCTTCCCTTCCCTCTCTATCCCTCCCCCTTTGTGCATGGTCTTTTTCTCTTCTCTTTTTCTCTCTCAAGTAAATAAATAAATCTTTTTTAAAAAGACATTATTAGACCAACTGACAGCATTGGAATATGGATAGTACTAATGTAAATTTATGAAGTTGGTAAACGTACTGTGGTTATGTTGAGAATATTCCTATTTTTAGGCAATGTATATAATATTTAGAGATGAAAGATCCTGATGTATCTAGTTTACCACCACATGGTTTAAGAGAGGAAAGAGAGCGAGGGCAAATGCTAAAGCAAATGGGATAAAATGTTAACAGTAGGTGAATCTAGGTAAAAGGTATATGGGGTCCCTTGAAACTTTTTCTAAGTTTGAAAATATATCCAAATAAGAAGCCTTTTTTTTTTTTTTTAAGTCAATCTGATATCACATTAGCAAGTGGTATTCTTAAGCTGTGTAGGGGGAAAAAAAGGAATGACCTGCATTGAGTCATGAGAATAATTGTCATTAGATGCGAGAAGATTAAGGCTGAGCCGATTCCCTGCAGTTGAGGGGTTCACCAATCAAAACAAGGAATTCTGACAAAAGGAGCAAACGGCTAGCATTGACAAGGATATGATAAATGCTAGGGCTTGGGGAAACTCTAGAATGAGTAACAGGTTAGTGGACAGCTTTTGACATTGGGATTATTACTATGGCCACAGATTTGAATTACATACTAGGCCCGAAGGATACAGAGAGAGAAAAGAAATAATCTCTATTTTCAAGAGACTTTGGGAAGAGAGAGACACACAAAGGTACACTACAGGACAGCAGGTAACAAGTATCAAATGATTGTTCATATCACTGTATGCTAGCGTTTATGGAATAGGGCAATCAGGAAAAGCCACTGTGGGTATATAACACCTAGTAAGTGGTAGGGGTCGGCCCACTTTCCTTCTTTCCTTCCTTCCTTCCATCCTTCCTTCCTTCCTTCCTTCCTTCCTTCCTTCCTTCCTTCCTCCCTCCCTTCTTCTTTTGCTCTCTCCCTCTTTTTCTCTTTCTTTTTCTTTCTTCCTTTTTCTTTCTAAAGATTTTATTTATTTATTCATGAGAGACACAGAGAGAGAAGCAGAGGCACAGGCAGGGAGAGAAGCAGGCTTCATGCAGGACGCCCAATGTGGGACTTGATCCCAGGACTCCAGGATCATGCCCTGAGCCAAAGGCAGAACTCAATTGCTGAGCGACCCAAGCATCCCTCTTTCTCTCTTTTAATATATATTTTGTTCAATACATATCTATTCTGTTTTCTAATTGCAAGGTACTATGCTAGACACTTAAAGAGAACAGTGAGATAAAAAATGATGCTGAAAGAAAAAGAAAAGGCACATTTTAGGGATTAACTGGTGACAGTAATGGCCAGGATATAATGGGCCCCATATATGTTTCCTGTGGCTGCCATAACAAATTACCACAAACATAGTGGCTTAACATGACAGAAATTTATTCTCTCACACTTATGAAGGCAGAAGTCTGAAATCAAGGTGTTGGCAAAACCATGCTCTAGAGGAGATTTCTTGTCTTGCCTCTTCCAGCATCTGGTGGCTATTGGCATTCCTTAGCAATCTGTCTCCACCCTCACATGACCTTCTGTTTTGTCTAGTCACCCCATGTGTCTCTTATTTGTATACTTGTCATTGGATTCACGGCCTGGATTCAGATAATCCAGGATGATCTTTTCATCTCAAGATCCTTAATTACACCTTCAAAGGATCCCTTTTCCAAATAAGGTAACATTCGCAGTTGCCAGGAATTAGGACACAGGCACATCTTCTGGGGGACCACCATCCACCCCATTACAGGCCCTTTCCATGTGCCGGGCATTGTCCTAAGCATCTTATAATTTATTAACTCACCTAATCCACAATAACCCAATAAGATAAGTTATTATTTTGGTCCACATTGAGGAAATGGAAGCATGGAGCCATTAACTAACTTGGAAGCATTAAGATAATTTGGCTTGAGTGATGGGCTTACGTTGAGGAGGAATGAGAGATAAGTTTGGATAAACAAGTTAAGGTCATGTGCAGAGTGCCTTAAATACCTAGATAAAATCTTGTACCCTATTCTGTGGGCAATGGGCAGCCACTGAGTGTTTTCAGCAAGAGCATCATGTGAGCATTGATGTATGGGAATATTGATCAGAAATCATTGTGTTAAGTAGCTTGGAGGAGGGCAGGAGTGGGAAGCCTATTAGGAGAGCTCACATAATTGCTTTGAGAGAGATGTAGGCCTAGAGTGCAGAGCTGGCCACAGAAACAGAGAGGATTACTTAATAGCTCATCTTTCTTTTCATCCCAACATGTGGAGCCAGACTCCCTTTTCCATTAGACATAGCTCTGCCATCCTCCTAGGTGCCATTCCAGGAGGCAACTGAGGGAAAAGACAATCTCCATTTGCCCCAGTTTAGCAGACACTGGTTTTTCCATTAAAGGATTGCTCTCAAACTGGAAGGCACCAGAGCAGCGCCTAGAAATGCAATCCCCATAATTTTGATTGTGGTCACTTTTAAGACAACAGCACTTTAGGGACTGAAGGATATCTCTCTTGAGGTTAAGAGATGGCCAACTCTGACCTTATGATGGAAGAAGCCTTGAAGCCAACTTAAAGCATAAATAAAGTCAATAACAAGGACTCATGGGAATGGTCATCAACGTAGCTACCGTGAAGCTAGATCTTTGTTCTCTTCCTCCGGATTCAGCAGACCGGGTAGTCTTACATCTCCTCCACTCTTGTTGGTGACTATTGCTGCTCCTGTACAATCTGAATATTAAAGACTCCCTTACTCATTTTGAGTCTTTTAGTCTCCTTCTGATATTTGATCTGCGATGCCTGAAGAAACAGCATTCCCTGTTGGATCATAGATGGTTTGAGTGCAAGGGACCCCCAGTTATACTCTGACTCCTCAGCCCCACCTATTATTCAGCCACCAGTGTTGGTCAGAATATTGAAATGTTTCCAAAAGCTGTAGAGTCATTATTTTTTTCTGCCACAGTAAAAGCAAATCCTGAAATGCCTATTTGCACCCGGAATTTGGTTAACATGCAACTACAACTATGGGAGGTGAACAGAAAATTAACGAGTAAAATTAAAACATTTTTCAGTTTGAGAAGACTATCTCAACTCCATGTAATATTCTTCCAGGGTTAAAACATTTTTTTTTCTAATACCTTTGTCCTCAAAAGTGTGGTCTGGGGGCCACCAACACCGGACTTCTGAAGGGGGCTTGTTGGAAATGCCACATCTCAGCCTCTGCTATAGCTCTTCTTGAGCCTGTTGAATCAAAACCTGCATTTTTACCAAAGCACCTCAGGAGAGGGTCAGTTTTTCACTGTTAATCCTTTGGAAGACATCTCAGTTGTTACAGAAATTGAAAGAAAGGAGTGGACAGACACAGAGGGATTAACTAAGTCATTCTACAGAATGATGTGTGAACAGGACCCAATTTTGGAACACACCCCTAGGGCATCAGATTTTGCAGTGACCTGTTAAGGAGATGTCACTCACAAGTAGGCCACCTCCCCTTGGTCCTTATAGTAATTACAAATTAATCAGAAAATCATAGAACCGAAACTTTTAGAAGTGAGACGAATGCTAGAACCTGTAATAGTGAGTGCATGTTAGGCTTTGAGCCTCAGACTAGGTGTGTTCCCCCACAATTTGGGTATGAAGTTAAAAATAAACATGTTCTTGGTGCGATTAGGGCCTCACAAGCCATGGGACCTTGAGCACATTTCTTCCTATCTTGGAATCTCAGTCCATAATCTGTAGGATCCACTCGGCAAACTTCAGAGTCATCATTGTATCTTAAGGAAGGAATGTAGAAGGTGCTTTGAAAACTGTGAGTACTTAGAATGTTATCATAGGGCAGGTTTCAAGCCTGAGTCTCAGTTTCACCCAATTAATTGTATCTTGGGTGAGATAATATCGTAGTAAAAGTCTGCTTGAAGCAAAGAAGGTGAGCTAATTAATAAGACAACGTCATGGCGTTCCCTACACTGTCCAGAAGGAAAGGGTGCTCTGATTCTCATGTTCAAGTGTAGGTAGGGGGGCAGCCCGGGTGGCTCAGCGGTTTAGCTTCAGTCCAGGGCGTGATCCTGGAGACCTGGGATCGAGTCCCACGTCGGGCTCCCTGCATGGAGCCTGCTTCTCCCTCTGCCTATGTCTCTGCTTCTCTCTCTCTATGTCCCTCATGAATAAATAAATAAAATCTTTAAAAAAAAAAAAGTGTAGGTAGGGAACCATGGGTGTTCAATGTTCGGGTTCTGTTGACTGAATGCATGAATTACCAAGCTTGAGTAAAGTGACTAGCATTCATTCATTCAACAAACACTTACTGAGCCAGGATGGCTAGGGATATAATGGTGAGCAAAAGCACACACTGCCCTTGCCCACATGGAGCTCACAACTAACCAAATACTGACGCAGATAAATGTTAATTGCACTGTTGTTCTGTGCCACGAAAGACCAGGCCAAGGAGCCAGGAGAACTTGCACTAGAGAGATTTGACCTGGTCAGAGGTGTTAGAGAAGACCTCCCTGAGGAAACAGCCCTTGAGCAAGAGCTAAAGTGGGGAAAGGGGGACAGAAGAGTGTCCCAGGCAGAGGGAACAGTGCGTCCACAAGACTTTTCGCAGGAGGGGGCATGGTGGTCGGAAAGGCCAGTCCTGTTAGGTGATGGCTTGAGGCTGGGGAGGGCAGCCAGGGCCAGACCAAACTCAGTCCCACGCACTCGAGTTTGGTTCTTCCCAGAACACTGGGAGGTGTCTGAAGGATTGGAGGCTGGGGTGGTGGTGGTGGACGTGTACCTTGCAATGACCAGATCTGGGTCTTGAAAAGGTAACTGGTGGCAAAGGAGATTATAAGATAGGAGCAGGAGGGCAGAGTGTATGCAGAGACAGGCAGGAGACTTTCACAGCCCAGGAGAGAGAATAGAAATGCTCCCTCCACAGAAGATCCTACTGCTGGTCTAGTTCTCTCCTCCCTGGGTGGCCTTGCTTCTGAATGGCCCTGTCCACCAACAGGCAGGCAGGCTGTGTGCAATGGGCTCTCCCTTCTACACAGAAAAAGTGAACAGACCAGGGGTCCAGCCAGCACATTAGTCCAATTTGAATCCATGTGAATCAGTCCCTTGCAGGTAAAATGATAAAAATGCGGTTTCCGAAACTTCAAGTTGAAAATGCAACCCTGGATCCATAGTGACCCCAAGCACAAGTAACCTGAAAGGTTACTCATTTCCTAACTCCAGGGCAGAGCCCATCTCTTTGATCCACTCACTGAAAAGGTATAGAAACTAAGGCCTCGGGAGGTTTAATAACTCCTCCAAAGTCCCATAGTACCTCTTTATTTTTTAAGATTTTATTTGAGAGAGAGAGAGAGCAGGGGGAGAGGCAGAGGGAGTGGCAGAGAATCTCCAGCAGACTCCATGATGAGCAAGCACAGAGCCTGACTTGAGGCTTAATCTCAGGACTCTGAGATCATGACCTGAGCTGAAACCAAGAGTCAGACACTTAACTGGACTGAGCCACCCAGACACCCCCCAGATCACATAGTAACTTTTAAGGACCAGTTCACTGGCCTTTCTAAAATTCATTAGGGGTGTGATACCTTCAAGATGCTCTTCTGGTCAGCAGCATCTTTATAGACAAGTAACGGAGAGAGTCATAGAAACATGTTTTTAAATCAAACTTTTTTTTTTTTTTAACTTCTGTTCTTTGTACTTGATTCCAGTCTCTAGCCCCTAGAGTAGAAGGGCTAAAGAGAGAATGGGCATTCCATCTAAATCTTAAAACGGACTACCTGAGCCTTCAACAGCTTCTGGTCTAACCTGACACTGCTCCCAAAAAAGTCACAAATGTCTTTAACGAGCCTTCCTGTATAGGTGTCAGTGGCCTTTACTTCTAGATTTAATTTCCAGGCATGACTGGAGAACTATCATCCGGTTTTTAGTCTCCAAGAAAACTGAGCTGTCCTCTGCTATTCACTCTCCCCTGCCATTCCTGACTTAACCACGTACAAAAAGCTCAGCGATTGTCCTGGGCCTCTCAATCTACATTCTACTCTACACTCTTGCTGTCTCCCTTTTGCTTCCTCATAGGGTTTCCTGCTCTGACCCTTTCTTTCATATGGTTTCCCTTATACCCCTGAGCCCTTTTGTGATGTTTCTGGGCTTTATTACTGCATTGTTACTTGTTTATTCTTTTTTCAACTGCCTGGTCCCTCGGGGAGCAGCTAGAAATTCAAACCTTGGCTCTCGTGTTGTTGCTAGAGGTTTTACTGTATATTTGTAATAATTATTCAAGTATGTTCCCAAACAAACAAACAAACAAAAAACCCAAACAGGTCCATTTCCTCCATCATTTTTGCTTGAAGATTGAACATGAAGAGTGCTTTACTGTCAACTAAAGTCCAATGCAATCTGGTTTTCACACGGTTTTCTTCTTCTTTCCACGGTGTAGTTGTGAGTTTTGATGACGGAGATTCAGAGGTGTGTCTGTGTGTGGCAGTTCCTTGTGAGGGTCCTTAGAATTCTGCATTTTGGACGGGTCATCTTCAGGCTAGCTCCCTGCCCCGGGCAGCTCCAGGTCCGAGAAGCTTGGCCTTGAGAGCAGGGTGGGGTCTTTAGAGGCCTTTGAGATTGCAGTTTGTGTTACACATTTGATTTTTCACTCAAATTGGCAGTCTCTCTCCAAAAGGAGCATTATTCTCTCATCTGTAAAGTATGCTGAGTTTAGTCAGTTTGAATACTGAGCAAAATATCTATCAGAACTCTCAAGATCTAGGAAGAAAAAAAGCCAGGCCATTTTACTCAACTAGGGGCCACAACCTCCAGGGTTGCTGGTGAGTAATAACATGGTTTTCTTCCCCATTAACCCACTCCTGGCTGTGTTAACACCAGGAGGGCTACCAGCTGACAAAGGACACGTGAGTCAGAGCTACCAAGGTATTCTGACTACCCAGTGCTAGGGGGAAGAAAAGTCTACTCAACTGAAAGTTTTTGCTGTTAGGTAAATGGTTTTACTCTTTGTGGAGTGCAGGATTACAACTTTTCACAACCTGGAAAATGTAGCTCCCTGCCCCTCTCCTCCCTCTTTACATGTGAGAATAAAACACATTGTGAAATGGCTTATAAGAGAAATCAGAGTCTGCACAAAATAGGTTCTCATAAGTGACTATTGGGTTGAATTGAACCTAAGAGCCTGTTTGTTTCTTGGTTTGTTTTTAAGAGAGAGAGAGAGAGAGAGAGAGAGAGTGCAGACAAGCACCTGCCAGCCAGTGCAAGAGGTGGGGGGGAGGGCCAGGGGAGGCAAGGGGAGAGGAGGAGCAGAGGGACAGGGAGAGAGAATCCTAAGTATAGGTTCCACGCCCAGCCCTCCGCCCAGCCCTCCGAACAGGAGCGGGGCTCCATCTCCTGACCCTGAGATTGTGATGTGAGCCGAAATGCAGCATGGGATGGCTTACCTGACTGAGCCACCCAGGTGCCCCCGAGCCTGTTTCTATATAGATCTAGACATCTTCCAATTCAGTCTGCTTAGTTATTGACGAGATTACTATCCTGTTTCCTGAGCAGCGCTGCCTTCTACATCTCCTTATTGGTTCTTCTTTGGGCATTAAATTCTCACATTTGGAGAAATCTGTTGCTTAAATAAAGGGACACAGCAGCTCCTGATAATCAGCAAAATAGTCTTCCAACTGCCTCTCAGCCATTTCCCTGGAATATCTTGACCCATAAGTGGCACCCCATTTCTAGATTGGAGGGGCTGGTTGGAAGGAAGTTTGAAGCTGTGTTTACGCAATATGATCAGTTAAATGTCAATTGTCCACACCAAAGGAGGTGTGGACAGTTGAACTATTATGAACCCCCAAGTCCCATCTCCCCACTCCTTAGCACTGTCACCATCCAGACTTCATTTCAAATTTAGCACACTAAAAATGGGCTAGTTTCCCCTTAAAGTCAGCTCCTCCCTCCACCACCACCCCACCTCACCAACTTCCTCACCTGTATAAAGCAGTATTTTCTTTAGCAGGTTAAAACATTTGAACTCTTTTTGTTAAATTCTCCTCCTTCGTTTTCACCCTCCCAATTCACCATCAACTCCTATCAATTCCTCCTTTTATACTGTCTGGAAAACTTTTCTCCCTTCTTCTCTGTTGCTGGAGAACAGAAATAGAAGATGAGGGATCCAGCTCTGTAGTTTGGATGGAGAAATGAGAAACATACCACATACAAATGGGGAAAAAGAAAACAGAAATAGAAATATTTTTTAAAATGCAAAATAACATGGCTCCAAACTAGCCTTATATATAGATCCTGAGGCACAGGCTAGCACTGCTTTTGTCTTGTAGCAATCCAGAACAGTGGGGGTTCTTCCTTCTGCTGGGGGGCGGGGGTTGTGGAAGGCCTTTAGGGGTCCAGCTTAGGTGACTCTGATTGCAGCCACCCCTCCACTCGAGGAACAGGAAATCTTCACTTCCCCGGTGAACTCATCACTCAGAGCACAGCGCATATGGAAGGATGCACTCTAAACTAGAGCTGGCACAATTTATGGAGTATTTCAGTGTAACTCCAACATTTTATATGTTGATGGTTTACCTCCACCTGGACAGAAGCGCCTGCTTTTGTATTCTTGACTGCCCCTCCCTTCCCCATAGCAACCAACGCAGGGTTCAGCTCTCTGTAGTCTATAAATAAAACGTTTGTTCAATCACAGAGCCTTCGAATTTGAGAGTCAGAAAGGATCTTAAAGAGTTCCTCTTGCCCAATCCTTTACTATAAAGGATGAAGAAACAGGTGTAAGCCAGATTAGGTGACGCTCCTCAGAGTCCCACAGCTGGCACCGGAGCCCGGGTTGCTCCCGCTTGACGTCGGTGCCCTACACTGTCCTTAGATAATATCTGGCTTTACACAAGGTCTCCTAGGGATGCTGGTCATAGGGGTGGTCTGCTCGGTTGAAACATTTTCAAAGACACAGCTCCTGCCGCTTGCAGGGCCGCTCGGGAGGTCGCGGTGCTCAGCGCGGGGTGCACGCTCCGGAGGTCGAGGTGCTCAGCGCATCCGCGTCACCCCGGGTCTCCGGGCAGGAAGGGCGCGTGGACCCCCGGGGACACCCCCATCCCCGGCTGCCGTCGGCCACACAGCGCCGCAGAGTCTCTGGTCTCTTCTACGGAAGGCGGCGGGTGGAGGCCGCGCGAGGGCGGCTCTGGGGCCCGGGGTGGGGGTGGGGGTGGGGGTGGGGGGGGTGGCGGGGGGGTCTCGGCGGCGGGGAATTGGGGAGCCAGCCCTTGCCGTTTAGGGAGGGGGACCAGAGTCTACCTGGAAGGGGGGGGCCCTTCATAGACAAAGCAGCGGTCTCTCCTCCCAGGTGAGGCAGCAGACCCCCCCCATCACCTTTGCCTGTAACGGTTTTGTAAGTTTTTGTTTGTTTTTTTTTTTAAATTTCAAAAAATCGGCCGAGGTCTCGGGAGGTCTCTTACTGCTGAACTTTATCACCCACCCCGAGCGGGGAGTCCTTCTGTTGTCCTAGGGCTGTGGAATTACCCACAGGGAGCAATTTTAAGAATGTGCAGCCTCTGTGCCTCCTCCTGCCAGAGGGAGTCGGGTCTTGTGGTCTCCATCAGTGGGATCTTGTGACTCTTTATGACCTGCTGACTTTTAGGTTAAGGGTCAGCCGAAATACCAAGATGGCTTGACTTCGGTCAACTCGCCTCCCGAGCCGTCCCTTCACCCACCACGTGGACTCGGCGCGGAGGATCAAAGTCTGCCGGCCGCCCGGCCCCCGTGGGCGCGCGGGGCGCCGCCAGGACCCGCAGGGCGCCGGCAGCCGCCCCGCCGCGCCCCGGGGGACCGCGCCCGCCCCGCCCCCTCCTGCTGCACGCGGCCCGCGCCCCCGACCCTCCCCCACGACGCCCGCCGCTGCACCCGGCCGCGGCCCCCGGCCCACGCCCGGCTCCCGGAGAGGAAGGCCCCGCCCCCATCTGTTGACGCCTCGGCCCCGCCCCCTCCCGCCCCCCCGAGCCCCCACCCAATGGCGAGCGCGGGAGGGCGGGGAGCGGAGGCTGTCGTGAGGGGGTCCCGGCCAATGGGGAAGCGTGCCGGGCCTGGTGGGCGGGGCGCCGGGGCCTTGTCACGCTCGGGTCCGTGTGAAAACGGGGGTTCCGAGTGCAAAGCAAAGTTTTTTTGTAAACCGTCTGCAAAGGCGGGGGGGCGAAGAAGGCGCCGGAGACCGGGCCGAGTGCAGCTGCCGGGGCCGCCGCCTTTTTAGCTCTCCAGGCGTCGGCTCCGCGGTCCGAGTCCCAGCGGAGGAGACCAGCGGCGGGAAGACCTGCGCCGAGAGCCCTGCAGATGCTCGCAGCCTTGGCAGCGCGGAGCTGCCCGTCGCCCGCCCCCGCCGCCCGCCCGCCGCCGCTCCTGCTCCGGCTCTTCGCCCCCCGGCTCCCGGAGCAGCCCCGGCTCCCCGCCGCCGCCGCCGCCGCCGCCTCGGCCTCCGCCGCCGCCGCCGCCGCCGCCGCCCCGCTGTGGGTGTGGGGCTGCTGGGGCTGAGCCGGGCCTCGGCGCCGGCCCCGAGCACGGCCGCCTGAGCAGCTGCGCCGCCCGCCCGCCGGGGACGCCCTCGGGCGCGGGGGCGCGGCGGCCTGACCCCGGGGCTCGCCCCCGCCCGGCCGCGCAGCCCGCCCCGCGGCGCCCCGCACCCCCGCCCCCGGCGCCCCCCGCGCCCCCCGCGCCGCGCCCCGCCCGCGCCGCCAGGGCAGCCGCCGGCCCGCAGCCATGGGGTGCTGGGGTCGGAACCGCGGCCGGCTGGTGTGCATGCTGCTGCTGACCTTCATGTTCATGGTGCTGGAGGTGGTGGTGAGCCAGGTGACCTCGTCCCTGGCGATGCTCTCCGACTCCTTCCACATGCTGTCGGACGTGCTGGCGCTGGTGGTGGCGCTGGTGGCCGAGCGCTTCGCCCGGCGGACCCACGCCACCCAGAAGAACACGTTCGGCTGGATCCGGGCCGAGGTGATGGGGGCCCTGGTGAACGCCATCTTCCTGACCGGCCTCTGCTTCGCCATCCTGCTGGAGGCCATCGAGCGCTTCATCGAGCCGCACGAGATGCAGCAGCCGCTGGTGGTCCTCGGGGTCGGCGTGGCCGGGCTGCTGGTCAACGTGATGGGGCTGTGCCTCTTCCACCACCACAGCGGCTTCGGCAACGACTCGGGCCACGGCCACTCGCACGGGGGGCACGGCCACGGCCTCCCCAAGGGGGCCCGCGGCAAGGGCGGCCGCGCCGGGGGCGGCGACAGCAGCGAGACCCCGGGCGGGCAGAGGCCCGACGCGGAGGAGACCAACACGCTGGTGTCCAACAGCAGCAACTCCAACGGGCTGAAACTGGAGCGGCCAGGTGAGCGGGGGGGGACGGCGACCGCAGGTGGCCGGGCCGGGGGACGGCGGGACCCTCGGCGGGCCCCGGGCGGGGTGGCCGCGCGCGCCCCCTGCTGCCCGCGCCCCCTGCTGCCCGCACCGCCGCCGCCGTCCGGGGCCCGCGGGGCTCTCGGGGACCCAGGGCGGCGGGGGGCGGGGGGCCTGGCCGAGAGCGTGGGCAGAGGGGGCGGGGGGGGGGACCGTCTTTCCGAGAGACTCTCCTGATGGGGTTTTCACGGAATCAAAAGTGCTTCCTAATTCACTTTCCCGCCCCCGACCCCACCCCCACCCCTTGGGAAACGGAGAGAATCCCCACTTGATCCTGAGTTGTTGGCCATCAGGAACCTCGCCCTGCCCGAGTAGTTCCTGTGCCCTTCAAACAAGTTTCTTCTTTTCAGAGCCCCCTAGCCCTGGACTTCCCTCACCCCAGAAGCCCGGTGAAAGGTGTCTTTTCCGGACGGGCATCGTGTGTGTGTGTGTGTGTGTGTGTGTGTGTGTGTGTTTCACTTACTCGTCGCCAGTCTGAGCCTAATCCTGCAGATCCTAGTTCAGGACCCTGTTTGGTCATGTTTTAACCTTTCACTCCGGACTTTGGAAAATCATACTATAGAATAAGCCTGACGGTGACTTCCCTTATTCCCTTTTTACTGGATGCTTCCCCCCCACCCTAAATATGATTACTCTTGAAAGCAATTTGGAAAATGCTGAAAGAAAAGAGATGGGGAAAAGGAATCGACCAAAGCCCAGCTCCCCAAGCTCTGATGATGTTAATAATTTGGTGTATTTCCATCCAGCCCTTTTCCGCTTATATTTATTTGTTTAGCCGGATGATACTACTTGTTCTTTTTTCGAGGTGCAGGGTATCACGTTAATGAAATTGAACTTGTACATTGAAAGGTTTGCTAAACAGTTGGATTTCCCCTTACTCCCCCTCTGCGAGGGTCTTATTCCAAAGAAAATGAGGCTGCTCTGGCGTGTAGACAGTAATTCCTTTAAAAGATGGGTACGTTTGGTTTAAGAACTGGTAGGGTAGATAGTGATCATTGCAGCTTTTCCTGAAGTTTATGATTGTTGATGGGCTCATATTGCTGATTTGTCAGTTTCTAAACACTCCACCAAGAGACTCTTCGGTTTCTGTTCATAATAAAAGTTAAGATTTAGCTACAACACCTTAATGACAAAGAGGGACCAGAGCTGTGTGTCAAATCAGGCATTTGTAGTAGACTTCTTCCTAGTTGCATTTAATCTGTGGGTGATAGCATTCGATTTTACGTCTTCTTTTGCATATGCCGAAAAGTAGAGCAGAATGTACATGGGACCCCACCCCCACAGAAAAGATGAACTTTTTTTGGAGGTGGGGGAAGCAGGGGGCTGGTTTGGAGAACGGGGAAGCACTATCTCCTTAAGGACTTGATTTTGCCCTGGCTTGTCCCCAGCATGTCAGTTTATATAATAAACTGTCCTGGGCACGTTTTAAAAAATTATATTCCATGAAAAATGTTCACCTCTTTTCACTAAAATGGACTTGAATGAAGATGTTTGTATAAACACTGCTAATGTATTTGATACAGCATTTTTCCTTTCTTTGTAGATCCAGAAAAGTCTAGAAATGATGCAGTGGAAGTACAAGTGAATGGGAATCTTATCAGAGAATCTGACCATGTGGAATTGGAAGATGACGATAAGGCTGCACAACTTAACATGCGTGGAGTTTTTCTGCATGTCTTTGGAGATGCTTTGGGTTCAGTGATTGTAGTAGTAAATGCCTTGGTCTTTTACTTTTCTTGGAAGGGTTGTCCTGAAGGGGGGTTTTGTGTGAATCCATGTATCCCTGACCCCTGCAAAGCATTTGTAGAAATAATTAATAGTACTCATGCAACAGTTCATGAGGCTGGTCCTTGCTGGGTGCTATATTTAGATCCAACTCTTTGCATTGTAATGGTTTGTATACTTCTTTACACAACTTATCCATTACTTAAGGAATCTGCTCTAATTCTTCTGCAAACTGTTCCTAAACAAATTGATATCAAAAATTTGATAAAAGAACTTCGAGATGTTGAAGGAGTTGAGGAAGTTCATGAATTACATGTTTGGCAACTTGCTGGAAGCAGAATCATTGCCACTGCTCACATAAAATGTGAAGACCCGACATCATACATGCAGGTGGCCAAAATCATTAAAGACGTTTTTCATAATCACGGAATTCACGCTACTACCATTCAGCCTGAATTTGCTAGCGTAGGCTCTAAATCAAGTGTAGTCCCGTGTGAACTTGCCTGCAGAACTCAGTGTGCTTTGAAGCAGTGTTGTGGGACACGGCCACAAGCCCCTTCTGGAAAGGATGCAGAAAAGGCCCCAGCAGTTAGCATTTCTTGTCTAGAACTTAGCGACAATCTAGAGAAGAAGCCCCGGAGGACTAAAGTTGAAAGCATCCCTGCTGTTGTGATAGAGATTAAAAAAATGCCAAACAAACAACCTGAATCATCTTTGTGAGTCTTGAGAAAGATGTGATATTTGACTTTTGCTTTAAACTGCAAGAGGGAAAAAAAGACTCCATTGAAATTCTAAGTTTGCCAAGTAGTGTAATTGAAGTCCTTGTCTGGTCACACAGTTTAATTCTATTTTTGTAAGAACATAATGGGACTGCTTAACAGAGTTCTATATTACAACTTTGTGATTATTAGTGCAGAGTACAGCTATGCTGTAACAATTTTGGAAAGCCAGTTTTAACACTATGTTACATTTTTGTTTAAAGTAAGTATAAACCTTATATAACATAATGACATTTGATTTCCAGTTTTTTTCCATGGTAAAAAAAAATTAATTAGGGGGATAAATAAATTAAAATTGTTACTGGAATTTCTCTGCTTTTCTTTTCCCCCAGTGTTATACTTTGTTTTTTAGGATTATAATCACTAAACTTGAAAAATCATCAACAGGTTTGTTTCCTTTGACGTTTTAGGTAATATTTACTTGCCCTCTGAGATCATTACATAGCATAATGGCAACATGTTTTTAAGAATGACTCATGGATATTATTAGGAAAAAGTTTCCTTTTTTCTTCACATGGGTTATTTATAATACTGAAGATCAGTTACCATCCTGGATTCTATATTGCTGAATATTATTCTAATAAACAGTTGAGATAATTAACAAGTTGAACTACAGTTTACATATAACAGGGCATATGAAGAGTAAGAGCAGGGAAGAAGGTTTACCAAATTAAATATTTAGAATGTTATAAGTTGATATTCAGACCACATTTTAAAATTATTGGGGAGAATTTTAACTCATGTTTTCTTTTACCAAAGTGAGTCTGAAATGTGGACATGTTCACCAGCATTACTTTCTCTGAAAGATTGGCATTAGGAACATTGAGCTGAAAGTTTACTTAAGAAATATATACAGTAAATACTTTTAAGGACATTAAAGCTAATCTAATAGGTTATATGTTAAACGCAAGCTTATTCGTGTAATCTTTCAAGTTGTAGGTGTTTAAAAACTTAGTCATTTCATGGTGACCAATCATGAATGGATTCAAACAGCTTTTTTCGAGTACAACCAGCAGTTCTTGTGCTTTGCCCAGAGCCATTGACTTAGGAGAAAAAGGAAAGCTAAAGGTTAATGCAATTTGGATATTAAATTCTTAAAAAGCAGAGTTAAGGCCAAATTAATCATTAAGATTCTGTAGGTCATCCTGTCTTGACGTTGCTCAGATCTTGCAATAGTGGCTTATTTTGTAAGATGCCACAGTATCTACACAGGAAATTGTTCTTGGCTATTTCATTGTTGCTATGGGTTTCAAATCCATACGCAAATATTATTTAAGGATATTTAAGTTATATTTTTCTTGACAGAGAGGGGGTTATGCTTTGTGAAGAAACTAGATTTTTGTCCTCATAAGGATGAATATTAATATCAGTTATCATGTATAGCTCTATTTTTCTAGAAATAAGGTATCCTGACTACTTCAGTAACTTTTATAGCTGACTACTTTTGGGATGGCTATCTTTTGGGATTTGAAATAATTCATTGTTTAATGGGTCTTAAGATGAAAGTGTTGGCATTGGACAGTTAACTTTTTAAAGGGATCTTTTGTGGTAGATGGTGTGTTTTTTTTCTAGTCTAAGCCTATTGCTGGCAATGGGCCTATTTAAGAACAGTCGATTTTTCCAATGAGAATGAGGTAATTTTAGGAACACAGTTTGTAAGTTCACATTTGCTATAATGGGCCAAAACCATAACCTGCCAATTTGCAATACATCTTGATCTTTTAATACTCTTATCTGATAATTGTATAATTCAATTCCTAAACTGGAAGTTACTTTGAATTTTGCAAAAAAAATTTTTTAAACGTGAAATTCGGGAATTTCATTATATGGGCAAACAAGAGAGAAGACTTCAGACTGTACTGTATCACGTACATTCCTGATTCAACACTTAAAACTGCAAACCATTTTATTAAGATCTTAAAACAGTTTATGTTATAAAAACATTTTGGTAATGGCACAATAGGATAACTGGTAAAATACATTCAGTAGGGTTTTCTTTACAAATGCTCTATTGGGTCTTTCTTAAAGGTTGCATAATGTATAAGACATCAGCTAAATGAGGATTTTTTTTTTTTTTAATGGTGTATAAGCATGGGACAAGGGCTTTTTTCTTTCTTTTTTTTTTTTTTTCCAAAAGTGCTTTGAAGGTAACAGCCTTTAGATTTCAGTTATTTCACTTTTCATAATTTTTAAATCGCTTATACATAACAAAGTGGTACCATAGAATTCTTTTTTCAAAGGACTTTGTCATAATAGCAAAATCCGTGGGCACTGACTCACCTTTTGAGTTTTAGCAGAGAATTATTTATTTCTTTACAATGCACTTTCTAACCCATTTTTAGCATTATCTTTTAAAAAAAAATGCTTTTATATTTAAATATTGTGGGATTTAAGTGTCTTTTCCAAACTAGTTTAGTCCTTCCTGGAAGAAAATGAGGGAAATACCCTGAATTCTTGGGAGACTTAAACCCAATATTTAAATATGCTGTTTTATAGCAATGCATCAATTTTAGGAGGTGCATCTCTCCTGCTGGCTCTTTTATATTTGAGCAAGATCAGTGTATTTAGAATATGTGTTTAGAAACTTGTCTGTTGTCTCAGTTTAGTGAAAAGGAGGTGCTGCATGTGCCTGAATTAAAACCAACTCCAATTTTTCCAAGCCAAATGCCGCCTTAGTGATGAGAGATTTCCTTCTCCATTGTCACTTTTCAGCGTCTATGATTGTTTAATAAGGATTGTTTGAAGGGCATCTGCATTGTAAAAATATAGACTAGAACCTAAAAAAAAAAAAGTCAAAAAAGGGCAAAAACTGGTGTGTTTTAGCATTTTAGAAAACAATGTTTGTATAACTAAGGTGTGTAATTTGAATAGGAAAAATTTCCATCAAGAGCACCTTGGGAAATCTCAGTAGGTAGGAGACTATGTTAACATGTTTGTATCTTGTTAACATGTTCAGTTAATTTTGAATTTTGAAAGTTTTGAGGGACAGGGCCTATGGAACCTAATGTGAAGTATTTAGTAGGCTAACTGGTGTTAGGTTGAAGATTTTTTACTGTTTATAAGCAGATATCATTTGAATGATATAAATGTCATTTACCTGCTGTCTTAAGTTGTTCACACATATACAAATACGGAGAATAATTCTACAATATAGAAATATTTATTTTAATAGAGTTTCAGTTAAGGCATAAAACAGTGTTAAAACTCTTGGAAAGGTGGAGGTTTTTTCTTTTTTTAAATGGAGAATTGTCAAATACAGTGTTTGGCCATCTGAAATGGGAATTGTAATAGCACTATTTTGATGTAGCTCTACCGATATTATGTGGCGATGCTATTTTGTTTTACTAACAAGCTCTGGAATATTTAGCAGTCATTTTCACTGGCACAAGAGCCTTTTGTATGTCATTCAGTTTAAACTTTTAAACCAAAAATTTTGTGGTCCAGTGTCTTTGGCAAAAAGATGCTGAAGGGAATGTAACATACAATTATTATGTGGCTATATATAAAAAGACACAAATTGCCATGTTATGGTCCTGCCTTGAAACAGCACAATGAAGTGTATCAATGTATTCTGTGATTCTTTAATGAAACTTCCATGTTGTGTTGTTTTGTGTCGACCATAGCCTGTCCTTTTGGGCCAGATGTGGCACAGTTAAATGCAATTATCATCTCATTAAATGCAGATGCAGATAAAATGTCCTTTAGTGCTGCAACATTTTACCTAACTTTTTGTATGTTTTATGACTGTGCATTGTTTTCCAAAGCTGTTCCTACCTCACCATGAGGCTTTATGGATTGTTATGTATTATAAATGTTCTTTATGAGACAGACTACTGTGTTTCTTCTCATTTATTAAAAGTTAAGTAGAAAAATAAACTAATTTTAATATCTACTTCACTGTTTTGTGCATGTGCCCTCTCCTATACTAGGTTGGGTTATATAGACCTAAGGTGTTTAAAGAGGTATCACAGCTTAAGTGTTGCTAGATATCCAGAATAACCAGGCTATAGGATAGTATTGTGGAATGAAAAAAAGCAGGCAAAAATTGCAGTAGAAACTGAAAGGGTGGGATCCCTGGGTGGCGCAGCGGTTTAGCGCGTGCCTTTGGCCCAGGGCGCGATCCTGGAGCCCCGGGATCGAATCCCATGTCGGGCTCCTGGTGCATGGAGCCTGCTTCTTCCTCTGCCTCTCTCTCTCTCTCTCTCTCTCTCTCTCTCTCTCTCTCTGTGACTATCATAAATAAATTTTTAAAAAGGCGAGAGATCCATGGTCTCTTTAAAAAAAAAAATAAGAAACTGAAAGGGTAACAGCAAAGGCTCACTAACATGACATATTCAATGTCTGACATCTTTTTGGTTATATATATTATGTAATTACAGGTTAACCTGCTTCTTGTACTTGCTATTTGTAAGCTTTAATAACAAGGATTATTAAATATTTGACAGTCACATAACCAACCATCTGGAACTTCTAACCCACGAGTACATTAGTTGATTAGTTTGTTTATATGAGTTCAGAACTATGACTGACATAATCTCTCCTGAAGAATTTCTTTAAGGAACTTGTGCCTCTAGGAGATAAGCAGATAAAAATTGCATAAGAAAAAATCAATTGGCAGTAAATGGCAATAGATAATAGAATTGGTAAATACAGTAATATTCCAAAGAAGGGATGAAGATCTTTGGAAAGGATTCATGTCGGTTAGTGTTGAAAGGAGGGATGGGGGCTGAGAGGCAAGGGGACATAGAATAGAGGATTCAGAATGAAGAGAGGTAGCGTGTTAAAGAGAAGATTGAAGTGCCATGTCAAACCAGTTTGAATTTGGTTTTATAGGAATGGAGGAAGCCCTTCAGTATTTGGATAAATGAGAAAGTGGAAAAGGATACAGGATAGATTTGGAATGGCAAGTAGACAAAGTGAGACAGGAAGATAAATCCATTTACTAGGTAGTCCATGCTAAGAGCATGAACTGGTTCCCAAATACACAGGCCCACATCTACATCTACCACGTTTCAGTTGATCCTTTTGTACACTTGAACATTTCTGAGATCAGGATGCATAGATACAATCAGTAATATCTTAAAATATTGGCCAACCTATGTTCTTATCTGAACGTGTCTTACCATTCAGGATTCAGAAGAATTCTCAGGCAATATGGTCTTTCAAGAAGTATTTGCCAACATTCCCTAGAACATAATTTCATGTGCTATGCATCACACATCTGGATGAAAGCTGTTGCTTTTGAATTAAAAATAAAAAGAGACAACATTGTTTTTTGAAGAATTTCATAGACATTTCTGCATCTTCAGAATTGACCATTTTCCCTCCTCCCCTGAAGGCTATATGCTCTTTTTTTCTTTTAAATCAAGGAATTTATGGCACTTCATTGCATTTGCTTATTTACAAGTTTGTTGAACAAACTTTGTTGTAACAAACTTGGTTACAAACTTTTAGATCACAACCTGTGAGGTTGGAGTTGTCTCTATTTCCTTAGGATTTAGCACAGGGACTGGTGTGCTGTAGGAATTCAAGTGTTTGAACAAATATGGAGGAATGGGGAAAAAAATACTATTCATAGCTAAAATACACAGCACTGAAGATAGAGTAATACTATTAACGGGTATAATATTCTGGGCACTTATAAAAATATACTAAGGGACACACGTTTTTATTGAATTCTCACAGACCATTAGGTATATTTCATTATTCCCATTTTACAGACCTATTCAGCACCTGACCCAAGTCATCTAGCTAGTGATAGAACCAGAGCTGCAATTTTGCAAGGGATCCATCAATACCTTGCTTTCCCATCCCTTTGAATTGTTAAGAACCAACTTCCTAAGTAGATTCAAATGAATCTTTAATTTTCAGCCGAACAGTAATAGAAAAGCAAGAGAAATGAGGAAAATAAATTTTGCTATTTATTAAAAAAAAAAAACAAAAACCTGCTAGTTTCCATGTGAAGAATCAGATCTCTTCTGAGTCAGACTTTCTTACATTATGATTTAGTGTCATTTTTATTTTGAATTATGTGAGGGAGAGGAATAATACTCTTTTTTAGAATTCAGAGCCTCCCCTGGTTTTAATCTAGTCTTGTAGACAACTGTTCCTTGTTACAAACTAGTAGTATTTTCACCTAAGCTACCATATAGTGTTGTCTGAGGTATTAACTGCTTCTGCTAGGACACAAAAACTATAGCTTAAATATCCTTTAATGCTGAAAACAGTGGGTCTTCTGGGGAATGAGGAGTAGAGGTGCTTGAATGAAGTCATTGTGGATGAGGAGACACAGGGAGGACCATCTGCTTTTCAACAGGGGGGCTGTTAGCATTTGAGTACATTTCATCAGAGTACAGGAGTGTCCTATGCACTGAGTTTAGGGACCCTGACCTCCTTCCACACAAATGCCAGTAGTTCCTGCCTACCCACCCCCCTTCCACTATGCTCCCATCAAGATACCCTGTTTTAAATGTCCCCAGGGGGGCAGGATGGCCCCAAGGGAAACCATAAAAGCTAGCCAGTGAGAACTCTTCCAGCTTTTCCCACATGATCCAAATGCTACATCTATCTTCCATTTACATACACTGGTACCAGAGATGCTTCCTGTTTTGTTCAAACTTCAGTTCCAGGAACCATGGTTCCCTGCTGCATAGTCACATAGAAAGCAAAATCTAAAGGTGTGATTTTTTTTTTTTTTTTTTAAGATTTTGTTTATTCATGAGAGAGAGAGAGGCAGAGACACAGACAGAGGGAGAAGCAGGCTCCATGCAGGGAGCCTGATGTAGGATTCCAACCCCAGGAATCTGGGATCATGCCCTAAGCCAAAGGCAGACGCTCAACCGTTGAAGCCACCCAGGTGTCCCCCAAGGTGTGATTTCTAAGAACATAACCATTGATAGGACCAGGAGTTCCTCTGATAGGTTGAGGAGATTGTTCTGCTCAAGAAAGCAGTACAAATGTGGCCGTCTTTTGAAGTATAAAGTAAAAATGCGTTTTTGGCAACATAAAAGGGGTTAAGACCAGTGCCTTTTGTCAAAGCCCAAATTTGAATATTCAGTAGAAACTGAGAATGATTTACCCTTCTTTTCCATTTTTTTTTTAATTTTTATTTATTTATGATAGGAACACAGTGAGAGAGAGAGAGAGGCAGAGACACAGGCAGAGGGAGAAGCAGGCTCCATGCACCGGGAGCCTGATGTGGGATTCGATCCCGGATCTCCAGGATCGCGCCCTGGGCCAAAGGCAGGCGCCAAACCGCTGCGCCACCCAGGGATCCCTACCCTTCTTTTCCAATGGTGAAAATGTCTAGGACAATATTGGACAAAACTTACCAGGACTTTGTAGAGCTTGAACCAACGGTGGCCTTCAATGACACCTGCCCTGGGCTCCTGCGTCAAGATTCTTCTGGAAGAACACTGATGCAGCAGTGTTTATTGATAAAGCTGTTGGATCTTGAGTTTCTACACATTATTAAAAGTCAATGAGCTGAAAAAATTAGGTGGCATATTATGGTAGAATAATGATCTTCCTCAAGCTGTTCACGTCCTAATCCCAGAAGCTGTGAATCTGTGACCTGACACAAAGGGACCTTGTAGATGCAATTAAGTTAGGAATCTTGAGACTGGGGAGATTATCTTGGATAATCTGCATGGACCAAATATAATCACAAGGGTCCTTAAAGGAGGAGGCAGGAGGGTCAGAGTTAAAAGATATGATGACAGAAGTATGGATGGTAGGAGCAGTGTTGTGGTTAAATTGGAAGATGCTACATTGCTGGTTTAGGAACGGAGGGAGAGGCCGCTAGCCAAGGAATGCAGATGGCCTCCAGCAGCTGGAAAAGGCAAAGAAACAGATTATCCCCTAGATCATCTGGAAGGAATACAGCTCTGCTGATGCCTGTATCTTTTCCATAAGACTCATTTTAGACTTACGACCCCCCAGAACTATAAGGTAATGCATTTGTTGTGATTTATTTATTTATTTATAAAATATTTTATTTATTTATTCATGAGGCAGAGAGAGAGGCAGAGGGAGAAGCAGACTCCCTACGAGGAGCCTTATATGGGACTTGATCCCAGGACGCCGGGATCATGGCCTGAGCCAAAGACAGAGGCTCAAGCACTGGGCCACCCAGGTGCCCCACACTTGTCTTGTGTTAAACCACTGCATCTGTAGTAACTCGTTACAGAAATGAAAAACGAATATACTCGTCAGTATGTACCTATAATGTAGACACTAAATTTGTGATTTGTTATTTTGCTCTCATTGGAGTTAAATTGCAGACTTAATTATAAATAAAATTTTATGAGAAAAGGGCTAGACACTATAAATGGTGACACATCCATTTATGTTCGTGACCTACAATACAGGGTTTTCTCTAACTATACACGTTGTCTGAGTTTCTAAGTTGAGACACCAAGCTTTAGGGAATCACAAATTCCCTAAGGGATTTGGTGGGAGTCGAGGCTTGCTCACGTGTTACCACGAGACCCAATCTGAAGTGAAAGGAGAGCTCACAGGCAGTGCAATGATCTTGTGTGTCAAGATGACATTGGAGATGTCATCCTAAGGCCAGCTGAGGTAACTAGGGTGGCGTTCACTGCAGCAGCCTCCCCTTTTTGCTCCTTACATGTCCTGCTTTTGTCTCACCCAGAGCCCCCCTCCTCTGTTCCCTCTACCCCCTTCTTCCCCAGCCCTACCCCTGCTTAGGCATGTGGCCTTGGCAAGCTGGATACCTTTTGGGATCTCAGTTTTCCCATCTGTGAGATGGGACAACACATCCCTTACCAGGTCCTTGTGAAGGTTACATGGGACAAAAATTAAACTGTATCTACCACATTCTGTGTTTTGGCCCGGTGCGAAATGCTTAGCCCATGTAATCCTTATAATAATCACTCCATGAGCTAAATGCTATTATTATCTCCAATTCTTTTCTTTTCTTTTCTTTCTTTCTTTCTTTTTTTTTTTTTTTGAGAAAGGGAGAGAAAAAAAAAAGAGGGAGCAGGAGAAGAGCAGAGGGAGATGGAGAATCCCCAAGAAGATTCCCTGCTCAAGGTGGAGCCCGACCAAAGGCTCCACCCCAGGACCCTGAGATCCTTACTTGACCCGAAATGAAGAGTCGGCCACTTAACTGACTGAGCCACCCAGGTGCCCCTACCTCCGCTTTAAAGATGAGGAAACAGGGTGAGAGCATTGAGTGATTTTGAGAGCACTGAGTGATTTCCATAAACCTGGTGAGTAAGGGAACCAGGACTGAACCAGGTCTGTCCAGGCAACGTCCCAGCTCTTGGCCACGACGTCAACTCCACGGAGTCAGCGCATGTCTCCTCTTCGAGACTCTTCAATTCAGCAGTATGCAAAGCACTTAGCTCTGCAGTCAGACACCCTGGCTGCACACCCCAGACCCCTGAAATGGGATGGGTTAAGACGTGACGTTGGGTAAGACACGAGAACTCTCTGCCTTCGTTTCCTCATCTACAAAATGAGGATAAGAATAGAGGGCTGTTTAAGATTAAATGAATTGATAGAAGTAAAGCACTTTGAACAGGGCCTGCTCCTTATTAAGTGCTCAGGAAATATTAGCCAGTTATTTTATTCCCTTCCGACTTCTTACCTTCCCCCCTTCTTTCTATCAATCTCTTTTCTGTCCCCCATTCCCCCCCAACCTCTCTCTCCCTAAACCCAATGTATGACCCTTAGAGCCTTGATTAATCCCTTTCTTAACTCTTGGACTTATCCCAGTTCTCTTCAGTGATACCGCATTTCTCTCTGACTTTAAAACCATCAGACATTTCCCTCCTCAGGTGACTTCTATAATAGACACCACCTGCCCCAGACACTGGAGTGTCTGGAGGTCAAAGAGATGTTTACCTAGTGACCTGTTCTATGACTGCTCTAGGGAAAGGAGGGAAGGAGAGAAAACGATGCAGGCTCAAAATGAGAAAGACCATTCCAACGATCACAGAGGCTGTGGAAGGAGTGGGGATGAGGGGCTTCCATGGACTATGGTTTGGTGCATCTGGCAGCTCTCTTGCTGCGGAGCCTGGTGGTGATTTCTGCTAAGGGCAGAGCTTGAACTCAACAGTTCTGATCTTTCTGGCTGAGATGTGGGGATTTTTCTGAGAGGTCCTTGTGAGGGACAGTGGTATGGCACAGTGGAAGGGGTCCTGAGCGATTTTCTGTTGCATGGGCCCTGCCACCTACAACTCCAGGGAGACCTCTCCGAAGGAGGTAAGGACATTCATTTCCATTCTCCTCTTCCTCCTCCTTCTCCAGCTCCCCCTTCCCCCTCATCTTTTTTTTTTTTTAATTAATGGATAATATAATTTTCACACACACACCCCCAACTGAACTGGTTGAGAACCCCTGAGTGTGCAATGAGCATGCCGAGGTAGGTCCGGTGAGCAAAATCCTGAGTCAGCGGCTCAAGCATTTTTATTGCACACCACCAGTGCTGTGGGGGCTTGAGCTGCTTTAGAGTTTTAAGCTGGGTTTTCCATCTCTTAATTATAACTTCGAGACAAGTCACATAAGGAACACCTATTTGAAACAGGAGTTAATGAACAGCCAAAAAACAATGATTTTGCAGATTTGCTTCAGTATCTGCTTCCCTGGATCACTCTGTTGCATTCATTTGGTAACTATTATTTTATAGAATATTAAAGTGTCTACACTTCTCCAAAATACAAAGAAAAAAGAAGATGAAGATGCTGGTTCCCTCCTAGGGGATTTTTCATTTATTGGAAGTCAAGACTACTCTTGCCCATAGTGTGGGATTTGTGGCAAAGGGCTTGCGGAGAGCAACATGAAACTTCTCTTACCTCATCGTTTAAAGCACAACACTCGCATTTTGTACAAATTAAAAGAAAAAAAAAAAGAAACTAATTTTGCGAAGTGTATAAATTAGGTTTTGAAAGCACTTTTTGTCTATTTTTGATGCTGGAACAGGTGGTAATATTTCAACTTGTACTTTAAAAGTATATACGTGTATATGTAAATATGTGTCTACAAATATTTTTTCTCGCTTAAATAAATAAAAGTCCGTTGAACAACTTACACCAGTTGTGAAACAGCAAAAAGTTAAAACGTGAGAGCACATTTAAAAGATTTAAGTGATAGGCCATGCTGAGACAAAGCAGCTGACAAATGCTACCCAGGATCTTAAACCAGCTTGGTGCAGACAGTCTGACTAGTTGGAGAAGACTGGCTGCAGCTCTGCCCAAACAATCCATGGATGGAAAAGCACCACTTGCTACTGGAGACGACGACGATGATGATGATGTGATGATGATTATGAAGTTCCAGATCTTGTGGAGAATTTTGATGAAGCTTCCAAGAATAAAGCAAACTGAATCGAGTCAACTTCTTTTTTTTTTTTTTTTTTTTAAACATTTTATTTATTTGTTTATGGAGACACAGGCAGAGGGAGAAGCAGGCTCCATGCAGGGAGCCTGATATGGGACTCGATCCCAGGTCTCTGGGATCACACCCTGGGCTGGAGGCAGTGCTAAACCCGCTGAGCCACCAGGGCTGCCCTTAAGTCAACTTCTGAAGAAGATAAAACTTGAAGAAGTTTCTGGGAGCTGCTATTTCACATTATGACTGCTTTTTAAAATGTTGTTCATGGATCTGATAAAAATCTAGATCTCTAATATTTTTAAGCCCAAGCCCCTTGGACACTGCCGCTCTTTTCAGTTTTTGCTTATACACAATTCATTCTTTGCCGCTAATTAAGCTGAAGAAGCCTGGGAATAAAGTTTGAAACAAGGTTAATAAAGTTCTTTGCCTAGGAAAAATAAAAAATAAAAAAATAAAAGATTTAAGTGATAGAGCAATTTTAGTGATATATCGATTTAAAGTAAAAATATTGTTTCCTGTCAATCACTTACTCTATGCAAAAGCGACCAAGCACAGGGCCCAGTGCCAGATAAGATCCTGGTGGTAGTGGGTGAATTATATACACTTGAATGTGAAAGGCTGCAGCAAGTCACCAGGCTGGGACAGGCAGAGGTGGAGGTTGTCCTGGGTTCTTGGCTGTCCCAATTCTTTCTCAGGGGCAGGAGCAAGGTCTCTGAGACGTTGGTCGGGAACAACTCTGCTGAAGGGAAGTTGAGGGACAGTGTAGGCACATGTTGTCTATCAGGGCCCAGCACTGTATGGACGCAGACCCACAACATCTGGTGTGGTGGCTCGCCCATGGGTTTCAGAGACACACAGAGGGGGTTTGGAGTCCTGTGACCTGTCTGCTTCCTCTTCATCACCCTGGGCACATCACTTTGATCTGTTTGAGGATAACCGCTTTATGGATATAAAGATTTTATAGATTTTAGGATATGCTTTATGGGATTCTTGTGAGGATTGAAGGAATAATGCATGCACAGTCTTTGGCATAGGGCCAGGTTATTTTTTTTTTTTTTTGGGGGGGGGCCAGGTTATTAAATAAATGCTCAAAAAATTATTACTGGACCTCACTGCAGTCCCAGGAGGCAAATGTTCTCCCTTGACAAACCACAAAATGAGGTTTAGTGAGGCTGTTTTAATCTAGATTATATTTTTAAAATATTTTATTATTTATTTGAGAGAGAGAGTACGGGGCAGGGGGTTCAGAGGGAGAGGGAGAGAGAATCCCAAGCAGATTCTGTACTCGCTGAGCCCGACGTGGGGCTGGGTTCCACGACCCTCGAGATCATGACCTAAGCGGAAACCAAGAGTCTGGTGCTTAACCGACTGAGCCACCCAGGCGCCCCTAGATTAATGATTAAACTAGATTAAGTATCCATCTAGGCTAGGCCCATTTTCATATCGGGGCCTCCAAAGCTCTTGGTGTTTCCCTGAACGCCACACTTAAACCTCGTTGGGGGTTTTCTAAGATTTCACTGTTCTCCTCTGAAGCACAGGCTGATTTATTCATTCAACAAATACTCAGCGCCTCTTATACAGCAGGCACTGTCGGTGCTGGCGCTGTAACAGTGAGCATGGACACAAATCCCTGCCCTTGGGATGTTTACAGTCTAGTAGAGAGATAAGATAAAGAAGTACAATGTATATTAGATTAGCTAGTGATGGATTCTAAGGGGGAAAACATAAAGCCAGGAAGAGCCCTCAGAGAATATGGGTGTATTTGTGTGTATGTAGGAGGGAGGGCTGTCGTTGACATTTACTTTTTTAAATTTTTTTGAAAAATGTTTTATTTATTTATTTGACAGACAGAGAGGAAGAAAGAGTCAGAGAGCACATGCAGAGGGGGACAGCAGAGGGAGAGAGAGAAGCAGGCTCTCTGCTAAGCAGGGAGCCCAATGTGGGGCTCCATCCCAGGACCCTAAGATCATGACCGGAGCCACAGGCAGATGCTTAACTGACTGAGCCACCCAGGTCCCATGTCATTGACATTTTAGATATAAAGGCCAGGAAATATGAAAGAATAAAAGTGATATTTGAGGGGATGCAGAAGTCAGCCCCTCTGGTTTCTAGGGAGCCTTCCAGGCAGAGGGAATAAGAGAGTTGGTCCTGAGGTTGGGGGCCGGTTGGCACTTACAGGCCAGAAGTAGATGCCACTGGGGAAAGGTCTGTGTTCCTAGAATGAATTCCTTTATTATTTGATCAGGCTGAGAATTAGCTTTCTTTTCTAACACTTGGACTTCCCTTTAACAAGCTGCAGCCCCTGGGTTGGGTCACTAAAGCCTGGGGTTGAAGCAACCCCAAGAACAGCGTTGGCTTAGTGGCGGTCTGATTTGTTGTGTAATAGCAAGGACTTCCTAGATGACTCAGCAGGGTTCTCTGCTTGAAAATCAACCCAGGGGATGAGGAACTCCCTGCCCCAAGGCCTCCCAGGAGCAGAGGATCCCCCACAGGGCAAAGGCCCATTGCTTTGAGCCTGATCTTAATGTCATTTAGCTGCCTGGACTGCTGGAGCTTTGAGCAAAGGCTTTATCCCTAAAACAGGGATCTTCCATCTTGATTTTGCCTCCCTGGGGAAAAAAAGAGAGAGAGAGAGAGAGAGAGAGAGAGAGTCTGCTGAATGTGGTGGGTGAGAACATGGACTTTGGAACCAGAGAATTGGTGTAAGTGCTCGCTCTGGCTTTTACAACGTAGCCTTGAGCAAGTGATTGACCTGAAAAATGAGGACATTCTTACTTAAGTCTTAGGTGACTGACTTCAAGTGCAATGATGTAGGAAGTGTCCCTAGCACGGTGCTAGCAATTAGTAGAACCTCACTGAGTGGTCACTATGATTACTTTTACCCTCTTGAGCATTCCTATGCTAACGAAACAGCCATCCCCCTACTCTGTCCAATTCCTAACCTTTATCCAAATATTGATAAAATCGTAACCCCTGTACATCCAGAATCACAACTGAAAATGTGTGGCATGATCTCCATATGCAAAGTAAATGTGCCTGGGAGGAACTAGGGTGGGAGTCGGGAGTGAGCCATATCAGATTAGTTGGTTAAATTCAATCAACTTTTGATTCCCTGCCCTCACCTGATATAGAAGGGATGGATGTCTTTCCCATTTCATCTTAGAATGTGTGATTCTCCTTGTGCCTTTACTTAGAATTCTCATTTACAGATGGATTCTGGAGAATGGAAACCTATTTTGAATGCAGCAAGAAAGATCACTATTTCAAAAAAAAATGTACATTGTGTGTGTTTTAAGAATACAGATTCACTCTCTTCAGATGGTTTGGTTTGCTAATCTTGTATTTGCAGAGTTGTTTGCTTTTTATCAAATATTTCTGTGGATTGTCATGGAATCATAGGTCCAAAAGTTTTCCACTAGAGTTTTACTTCCCCCATATATACAGGGTTTGTAGGGGTGGAGGGATGGTCATTAGTCTGAGATTTAACTTTTTTTTTTTTAAGATTTTATTTATTTATTCATGAGAGACACAGAGAGGCAGAGAGGACACAGGCAGAGGGAGAAGCAAAGCAGGTTCCCTGCGGGAAGCCCGATGTGGAACTCCATCCCAGATTCCAGGATCATGACCTGGAGCCAAAGGCAGATGCTCAACCGCTGAGCCACCCAGGCAGGCGTCCTGGATTTAACTTTTCTTGAGTGAAACCCACGTAGGACAGTGGAGGTCACTGAGTTAGTGCTAGTCATCAGCAATCGAAGGCTTCCAGAGACAAGAAACTGCACTCCAGCTGCTTTCCCCTCTGTCTTAAAGCACCTCTGGACTTGTAAAAACTAAACTATTTTTTTTTAAAGATTTTATTTTTTCATGAGAGACACAGGCTGAGACACAGGCAGAGGGAGAAGCAGGCTCCCTACAGGGAGCCTGATGTGGGACTTGATCTCAGGACCCTGGGATCATGACCTGAGCCGAAGGCAGATGCTCAATCACTGAGCCACCAGGTGCTCATGTGTGCATGCTCTCTCTCTCTTTCTCTCAAATAAATAAATAAAATCTTTAAAAATGCCAGTAATAGCCTCTGATAAATTCAAAATCCATTCGTGATTTTTAAAAATAAACTCTTAGAAAATTAACAAAACTTTATAAACTTGTTAAAGGACATTAACCAAACTATATAACAAAGGTGGCATATTTTTGTAAAGCACTAAAGCAATCCTATTATAGTCAGTAAAGACTAAATATCATCTCTATACTTCAATGTTTTATAGGATACTCTGACCAATGCAGTAAATACATAAAATGTATAAATGTTGGGGTAAAGGGAAAAATCTGCCATTATTAACAGATGATATAATGATTTGTCTAGAGAATATAAGAAAATTAATTGACAGACTGTTATAACTGATCACAAAATTAACAAGAGGGCCAAATACAAAATTGAAATATAAGCAAAGTAAAACAATGAAAAATATTACCTTTCATATACACCAGTTATCCCACTAAAAAATGTCATGTTATCCTTGCCAAAACATTTGCACTTGAATCATTTTTAAAGATTTTCTTTAGGGATGCCTGGGTGGCTCAGCAGTTGAGCATCTGCCTTCAGCTCTGGGTGTGATCCCAGGGTCTGGGGATGGAATCCTGCATCTCTCTGCCTCTCTCTATTTCTCTGTGTCTCTCATGAATAAGTAAAAATCTTTTTTAAAAAGATTTTTTAAAAGTTTATTTTTTTATTTTGAGAGAGAGAGTGCACAGAATGAGAGGGAGAAGCAGACTCCCCACTGAGCAAAGAGCCCGGTGTGGGGCTTTATCCCAGGACCTGGAGATCATGACCCAAGTTCAACGCAGATGCCTAACTGACTGAGCCACCCAGGCACCTGTTGAACTTGAATTTAATGAAGACTTTAAATCTAACTACCAGTTTTCAGGAAAGGCCAGGAACATTAAATGACATTGTGAGGCAGACACATCTTGAACATGGAAAGCTCTTCACAACAACCAACCAGGTTTTCCACCAAATTAATCATGTGAAAAATCATGTGATAATGATAGATGGATACATGTCATTATACATTTGGCCAAACCCATAGAATGTACAACACCAAGAATGAACCCTAAGGTCGTCTACGGACTGTGGGTGATTACTATCTTGCAATGTAGATTCATTGACTGTAGCAAAAGTACTACTCTGGTGGGAGATGTTGATAATTGTGTCAGCCTGTGCCTGGGGGGGTGGGGAGTAGGTGGGGAATCTGCACATTCCTTTTAGTTTTGTTGTGAACCTAAACCTTAAAAAAACTTAAGTCTTTTAAAACAAGAAGACATCAAAAACAGAACAAGCATACAAATAAAAACATCTATGATGTGAATGATTAAAAATGCAGAAGCCAAGAATATCACTAATAAAATATTATCTCCTTACCATTCAGGAAGAGATAAAAATGGTGAGGGGAGACAAAACTGCTACAGATTAGAAGAAAATCAAGAAACATATCCACCCACCAATTTGTTTAGAATCCCGGTCAAACAAACATCAAAGTATATCTTTAAACAATCAAGGAAAATTTAACCTGAATCGGGTATTAGGTGGTATTGACACATTTTTACTAATTTTGTCGGATATGATTATTATATATTGTTATTTTTTTTAAAGCTTTGTGAGTTATGGGGTGCCCTGGTTGTTCAGTTGGTTGGGCATCTGACTTTTGATTTCAGCTCAGGTCATGATCTCAAGGTGTGAGATGGAGCCCCGTGTGGAGCTCTGCGCTCAGCATGGAGTCAGCTTGTCCCTCTCTCTCCTCCCGTTTCCTCTCTCCCTCTATCTCAAATAAACAAAATCTTAAAAAAAAAAAAAAAAAGCCCCTGTGAGTTAGGAATATATAAGTACTTCAATACATATATTTCTGACAAGGCCTAAAGAAAATAATGGTGTATAATAATCATGAGAAATATATCTGTGAGTTGTTTTAAAATAATAAAAAATTAAAAAATATATATAAGGTATATATTTCGATATATGTATAATACACATATTTGAGCCTTACCCATTTCAAAAAATAAATGTTATACCTGCCAATAAATTCCATGGGAATTACATTATGTATATGTGAATTATATGTGTATATGTATTAAAGTGAAATATGTAACAAATGTTCATTGCGTTGGTGCTTGCAATGTCCGCTGAAATTAGATTCAAAAAGCAAAAACTATTAAGAGAAAATGTAATTCATTTGTCTGCTTCAAAAATATCAATGCTCTGTGTATGAAGAGATACCATAAACAAAATTTAAGAATAAGCCTTAGCCTAGGAGAAAAAAATATCAAGAATAATTTTAAAAATGCTTACAAATTACTATAAAAATTTAAATGAGAAAGCTATGGAAAAAATAGTTTTTTAAAATTTGTTTGTTGTTTTGTTTTTAAGATTTTATTTATTTATTCATGAGAGACACAGAGGCAGAGGCAGAGGCAGAGGGAGAAGCAGGCTCCCCGCAGGGAGCATGATGCGGGACTGGATTCCAGGACTCCCGGATCACGCCCTGAGCCAAAGGCAGATGCTCAATCACTGGGCTATCCAGGTGCCCCTTTGGAAAGAATTTGAAAAAGAAATTCACTGAACAAGAAATACCAGTGGCCAATAAAGAGAGAAAAAATACTCCACTCTACTGGTATTGGGATGTATGCAGATTAAAAGCAAGTTGGAAGTACCACAAGCTTTTGACAAGAATCTTAGTTTAATAATATGAAAAGCTTCAAGTCCTCTCATCTGCTCATGGGGATTTAAATTGGCCCTTTGATGGGCAATTCAGCAATACCTAATAAATTTAAATTGCGTACACCCCATGACACTTCTTAAAATTGGCCTCATAGAAAGGCAGACCCATGTGCACAAGGAAATGTCATTAAAGATAATTCATTGCAGCATTGTCTCTAAGAGTGAAAACCTGGGCCACCCCAAATACCCATCAGCAGGAGACTGACCAAATAAACTTCTCACTATTGGAAACTATGCAGTAGTTGCAAATGAAAAAGTAAATCTCTATGCATTGCATACTGTGGTGTAAAGAAGCAAGCTGCAAACTGATTCAGTTGAGAAACGACCTCCACAGAAAATAATCCTGCATAAATGAATAAAGGTATTAATTATATGCTAGTAATACATGCATACACATATATTAATAGGGCTCAAATACCCATGAGTATAATACCCATAATAATTTTAACACTTCTATATATACACACGTGGGTATCAACACATAGATGTACACATATGCACATAGGAAAAGGTTTTGAATGACACACACCAAATTGAGGGTCATAGGGGGATGGTGATCAGATCAAAGGACAAAACCATAGGATTAGAACAACAGAAAATGAAAACCTTTGATAAATTCAAAATCCATCAATATATTTGCATGTATATTTATGTGTGTGGAATCATATAATATGTTCTCTTGTGTCTGGTTTATTTAACTTAGCATTATGTTTTCTGACTCATCCATGTTGTAACATATATCAGAATTTCATTTTTTTAAAGGCTAAATAGGGATGCCTGGGTGGCTCAGCAGCTGAGCATCTGCCTTTGGCTCAGAGGATGATCCCAGAGTCCTGGGATCGAGCTCCTCATTGGGCTCCCTGCATCTGGAGTCTGCTTCTCCCTCTGCCTGTGTCTCTGCCTCTCTCTCTTTCTGTGTTTCTCATGAGTAAATAAATAAAATCTTAAAAAAAAAAAAAAAAGGCTAAATAGTATTCCATTGTATATGTATACCACATTTTGTTTATCCACTCACCTGTTGAAGAACACCTTTTACGTAAGGTGAATAATACTGCCATGAAAATTGATGTGCAAGTATATGTTTGCGTTCCTGCTTTCAATACTTTAGGGTATATATCTAGAAGTGGAATTGTGGAATCATGGTAATTCTATGCTTAACTTTTGGGGGGAACTACCAAAATGTTTTCCACAGTGATTGCATCATTTTACACTGTCACCAGCAGTCCTTCAGGATTTCAATTTCTCCATATCATCTTCAACACTTGTTATTTTCCATTGTTTTGATGATGGCCAACATATGAATGTGAAGCAGTATCTATCTCACTGTGATTTTAACTTGCATTTCCCTAGTGAATAGTGATATTGAGCATCTTTTCATGTGCATATCGGCAATTGGCATATCTTTTTTTGGAGAAATGCCTATTGAAGTCCTTTGCCCATTTTTCATTTTGGTTGATATATTTTTGTTGTTGAATTCTAGGAATTCTTTATATATTAATATATATATATAAATTCTTTATATATAAAATATATATATATGGATGGATCTTCTCCCATTTTGTGGGTTGCCTTTTCACTCAGTTGATAGTGTCCTTTGATTTTAATTTTTAATTTTGATGAAATCCAAGTTATTACTTTTTCTTTTGTTGCCTGGGCTTTTGATGTCTATTCAACAAATCATTACCAAATCCAATGTCATGAGGATTTTTCCTTATATTTTCTTTTCCACTAGTTTTAGCTTTTACATTCAGGTCTTTGATCCATTTTGAGTTAATTTTTGTATACGGTGTGAAGTAAGGGACCAATTTCACTCTGGCATGTGGAGATTCAGTTTTTCTAATACTATCTGTTGAAAAGACTGTCCTTTCCCCCACTGAATGATGTTATGGGCTGAATTATATTCCTCCCCAAAATTCTTATGTTGAAATCCTAGCACCCAGTACCTCAGAATGTGACCATATTTGGACATTGGATCCTAAAGAGATAATTGAAGTTTAGTGAAGTCATATGGATGGACCTTAGTCTATACGACTATATTTGGAGATAGGGTGTTCAAAGGAGTGATCCAGTTGAAATGAGGCTGATAGGGTGAGCCCTTAATCTGGTATAACTGATCAGATGTCCTTATAAGAAGAAAAAGAGATATTAGGAATACGTTCTCACAGAGAAAATGCCATTTGAGAACAACAAGAAGGTGGCCACTTGTATGCTAAGGAGAGAGCCCTCAGGAGAAATCAAACCAAACTTAACAATATTAAATCTTCCGGGGTGCCTGGGTGGCTCAGTCAGCTGAGGATCTGCCCTCAGCTCAGGTCATGATCCCAAGGTCCTGCCTCCCTGCTCAGTGGGGAGCCTACTTCTCCCTCTCCCTCTGCCGCTCCCCCTGCTTGTGGTCTCTCTCTAATAAATAAAATCTTTAATAATAATAATATTAAATCCTCCAATTCATAAGTATGGGATGTCTTCCCATATCATCACCAAGAGTAATTGTTGATATTACCAAGTGTAATTACAAAATTTATCAAGGCTTTTAGTTCTAGAAATTGTTTTTGTTTTTTTAAAATAAACATATACACACCTAAATATAGATATGCTATAACACACAAAATATACATATATATACATATGTGTACTTCTGTGTATGCAAACACACATTTATTTCACCTCAATACTTCTTGAAACCCACTTATTCCTCATGGACTCCTATTTCTTCATATTGGAATATATCTTTAATTATTTCAAAGAGAGTCTACTTTGTCTGGACATGAAATTCTAGCTTCTGATACTTCCCCCTGACATTTATAAAGGTATTGCTTGTCTTCTTCCATCCAACATAGCTGGTGAGGGCTCAAGGGCTCATGTCAATCTAAGTTTCTTTCCTTTGTACATAATCCTTTTTTTTTTCCTGGAAGGATTTAGGATTTTCTCTTTGGTGTTCTGAAATTTTGCTACCATGTGTCTAAAGTTGGCTGAGAGGAGGAATAGAGGACAGGGTACACAAGGTTCAAGCCCCTATATGTCTTAGCTGCTATCAGTATCCACCTCCTCCAAGGATGGAATTCTCTTGGTACCATCCTCTTCTTTTGAGAACAGTGACCTTCTCCATATTCTCACGTACTTTCTGCTTTTTAGAGACTCCATACAACTTCTGGACTCCATACAACTCCTCGTCTTGTTTTTGAGCTTGATTACAGATTTATTTTATTTTTAAATTGTATTTTTCAGATATAAGAGCTAAAACAATACAACTTTTGGAAGAAGCATAAACTATCTTTACCATCTTAGGCTAACAAAAATGTATTAAATAAGACACCAAAAGCTAGACTATAAAAAAATTGATAAATTTTGCTGCATCAAAATGAAAATCTTGTGTTCTTTGGAAGACATTCTCAAAAAATAAAAATAAAAAAACACATATCTGATAAAGGAATTATGAGCAGGATATGTAAAGAACTTTTACAATACAATAATTAAAACCAAAGAGTTCTTTTTTTTTTTTTTTAATGGGTGAAGATGTGAGCAGACTCTTCATCAAAGAAGGGGTCTGGATGGCAAAGAGATACATGAAAAGATGCCCATCATCATTAGAATTAGAGAAACACAAGTTAAAACTACAATGAGCTATCACTACACTTTGGCTGGGATGGCTAAAAATAAAAAGTGCTGGTGAGGATCTAGAACAATTGGGATTCTCATTCATTGCTGAGAGGAACGCAAAATTCTGTAGTCACTTTGAAAACCAGTTTGGCAATTTTTGTTGTGTTTTTGTATTTATTTTTAAAGACTTTATTTATTTGAGAGAGAAACAGAGATAGCGAGATAGAGCACAAGTGGGGAGGAGAGGGAGAAGCAAGCAGACTTCCTGCTGAGCAGGGAGCCTGATGCAGGGCTCCATCCCAAGACCCCGGGGATCACAACCTGAGCAGAAGGCAGACACTTAGCCGACTCAGCCACCAGGCACCCCCACTTTGGCAATTTTTAATAAAGTAAAATATATGCATACAATACAACCCAGCAGTCCCACTCCTAGGGCAGTTTCCTGGGAGAAATGATAACATGTCCCTGCAAGATCTGTGCGTGAACATGTGTAGCTGTCTCATAAATCATTGTCCAGAGCTGAAAACGACCCACATGTCCATCAGTTGGTGAACATATGAGCAAATTCCAGCACTTTCATACTATGGACTACTAATCAGAAATCAAAAAAGAGCTTCTGGCACACACAACACAGATGAATCTCACAAACATTATGCTAAGTGAAAAAAAAAAGTCAGATACAAAAGGCTCTCATAATTCCTATCGAATGACGTTTTGGAAAAGGCAGGACTGTAAGGACAGAAATCAGATTTGCAGTTGCCATGGCTGAGGGTCGGGGGAAGGGAATGGACTGTAAAGGGCACAAGGGACTTTGGGGAGGGATGGAAGTGTCCTACATCTTGATTGCGGTGCTGATTACATGACTGTACACACTTGCCAGAAGTTATAGCCATACGCTTTTAAAAGGAGTGAAATTTTTATATGTAAATTATGCCTCAGTAAATTCTGACATTTTAAAGAAACTGGGTTTTTTTCCTGTGATTTCTAGGACTTGAGCCAAAAGGGAGAGTGGTAGCTTGTGGTCCATTGGTCATCGTGATCCGTCTTAGCACAAGATTTTTAAGCAGCCCAAGCATCAGCATCCACTGCAGAGCTCCCCGGGGCCAGTCTTGCTCTCCTAGTACGACAGTAATGTCTGTGGATGCGTGGACCAGAGTGACCAGCCACCCTGGTTTGCCAGGGACAGAGGAGGCATTTCCTGGGACACATTGAGACTTGAGTGTTAACACTGAAAGGCCTGGGCAAATCGGGAGGAGTTGGTCACCAGGGCCAAGGACTATTTCAGATTCGTGTTTAATCTACTTACAGTCTCCAGCAGGGGAAGCAGCACAAACTTGTTGCCTGATGTGTTGTTGAAGAGACGTTCAACAAGCAGTGACCAGGCTCGGGTACCACGCAAACCGTGTGGTCCCCAAGGTCATCATGGGTCAGAAGCAACCTTGGCCAACCCAGAATTGCTACATCCTGATGGATGAACCATCTTTCTGCTGGAGAACCATCCCTCCCTACCCCCACCCTCACCCCCTCATCCCCTACACCCCCCCACCCCACCCCCCCATCCCTGCAACAGCACTTTCATACTATGGACTACTACTCAGAAATCAAAAAGAGATTCTGGCACACACAACACAGTGTGGGATCTTTTGTGGGATCTGTTGTCAACCCTGAGACATTTCCTTTGTTGGTAGATAACCTAACCTCTTAGCAGTTCAGTTTCCTCATTTATTAACTCAAGTTTGAGTTAAGAGTTCAGTTTGCTGGGATCGCCTGGGTGGCTCAGCAGTTAAACATCTGCTGTAGGCTCAGGGCCTGATCCTGGAATCCCAGGATCAAGTCCCACAACGGGCTCTCTGCATGGAGCCTGCTTCTCCCTCTGCCTGTGTCTCTGCCTCTCTCTGTGTCTCTCATGAATAAATAAATTAAATATTTTTAAGAAAATAAAAAAAAAAGGTTATCAGGAGTTCAGTTGTCTGCATCTTATTTAGTCTTTGCAAAAGCCCTTGGAGGAAGGTAGGTCATCCCTGTTGCACGGGGTAGTTATGGAGGCTCTGCAACCAAAGCCACACAGGTAACATGGCAGCTTGGGATCCAACCTCCAGTCCTGCTTGTTCTAAGCTCAGAAACCGAGACATTTTCAAAAATAGCAAGCTAACTGACATATGAAAGTGGATAGAAGGCATTCAAGCATTCGTTTTCTGGCTCACCGTCCTCTTCCTTCCTTCCCCCCAAATGGAGAGAAATGTTTCTCCCCACAGGTGACGCTCTCCAGGCCAACAAATACAGTTCACTGTGTTTGGATTTTCCCGAGTAAGAAGGAGGGAAAGAGGCAGGAGAGAGCGGGAGAAGGTGGAGAGTCGTGAGGGCCCGAGGGGGGCTGCTCTCCTTCTGCGTGGCTGCTTCTCCAGGCTGGCCCAGAATCCTTCGGGAAGCCCTGTCCCACCTGGTCTCCTCTGCTACCAACACCCTGAGCTTGCAGGGTGCCTGACCCAGGATTGGCCTGCAACCTCTGGTTGGTGACAAAGCCAACTCGGCTGCCCTGGGCCCCCCTGGCACCCTCCCTGAGGCCCTGGAGCCTCGTGAGGTGGTGCGTGGCTGTGGCAAGGCCACCGGGGCAGGGCCTGCGAAGTCAGCGGCTGGCAAGAATCCTGCAGCCCGGGCGCACGAGAAGGTAGGAAAGAATCCCAAACTCCTGAGCGCCTGGGGATGGAACATTCTGCGTTTCCCACCCCCCCCTTCCTTGGCAAAGTGAAATAATTAGGTGCATCTCGGCAGCAGAGTCAAAATTAATTTTGCTTCCCTCTGCAGTGAGAGTCCAGCTGAGTTGGGCAGGGAGGGGCCCTGGAAAGGTATTTCCACCTTGGCTTGACTTATTAGGTTAGTAGAAATGGACTTTTTGTTCTTCCTGGTAGGTTATTAAAACCCTCAAGGAATGTGCAGAGGGCAAATTTAGTTTGAGGAGCCCAGTAGGCCAAGCAAAGGCTGAATAAATAGAGCAGCTGTTTGGCTAGCTGGGGTGTCGCAGAGCGAGAGGAAGGGGCTGCACCAGGGACACGTCTCCTGCGTGGCTCCTGGGGGCTCCGTCCTGAGAGGGTCTGCAGGGGGTGGGCTATAGGGGGATTTGCTCACCCTCAGCCCCAGTCCCTTCCCAGGTGTGAGTGGCTCCTCCCCTGCTCCCTGGAGGCCTGAGAAGCTCACTAGCCTCTTGCCCTTGGACTTGCTCTGCACTGAACTCCCTGCTGGGTGAGGACTGCAGGAGGGCTAGGGGAGGTGACTGGGGGGTGACAGGGGAGGTGGGGGGAATGCCACATCCAGTACCTGAGCCCTTGAAGGGGGAGGCAGGCTCCCAGGGCAGGAGGTTTGCGCAGAGGCGGCGGTACTGCAACCTGTCGCTTGTAAAGGGCTTGATTGAGCTGCTGACTCAGAGGCACGGGGCTGATTACCCGTAATTACAGCCCCGTGTGGTGTTGGTGTTGAGTCTTGTCCAAAGGCAGGGATCTCTTTAGCCCCAGAACCCCCTTGGCCCCTTCTCAGAGGGAGAGGCATTTCTAAAACACAAATCCTCACATCTCCCCACAGTCAACTCCACATAGGCAAGAATCACCTTTCTAGAAGGCGTGCTCTCCCATCGGGAAGCCCAGGGCAGCTTCTCGAACAATGATCACATTCCTATCAGCCCTCCTCCAGGTCTTTAGCAAGACCTAAAAGCCCTGCTGACCTGGCTCCTGCCCACCTCTCAGCCCGTCTTACACCCATGCTTTCCACGCCCAGTCATTCAACTAAAGCAACAAATAATACTGAGTGCCTACTGTATGCTAGGCATGCTCTAGGCATTGAGGATATTCATGGGAACCAAATAAAGTCCCTGCCCTCAGGAACTTTAACGTCTGCCATGTTTCTTACAGCAAGTTGTCTGGCCATAAGTGTTAAGGAGAAAAACAAAACAGGGAGGGGACAAGAAGGTGCTATTTCATAAGGATGATCAAGGAAAGACTCACTTAGAATGTGTCTTTGGAACAAAAGTCTAAAAGAAGAGAAAGGGCAGGACACCTGGGTGGCACACTCGGTGGCACCGACTCTTGGTTTCAGTTCAGGTCATGATCTCAGGGTAATGAGATGGAGCCCTGTGTTGGGCTCCCTGCTTAGCATAGAGTCTGCTTGGGTTTCTCTCTCCCTCTCCCTCTGCACCCCTCCCTCCCTGAATGCACAGGTGCACTGTCTCCCTCTCTCTCAAATAAATACAATCTTTAAAAAAAAAAATAGAAGAAAAAGGGCAAATCAGACCTCTGGGGAAAGGGCATGCCAGGTAGAGCCCAGCACATGCAAAGGCCCTGAGGTGGGAACATGCTTTCCATGCTCCAGAACAAGGAGGACAGTGTGGCTGCAACAGCAGAGGATAGAAGATGAGATCAAAGAAGAACCAGGGAGTTTGCACTTTGGTTCTTATTCCAAGTGAGGTGGAGGGCTTTGAGCTGAATAATGGTATGACTGACATGTTTTAAATGGATCCTCTTTCTGCTTTGTTGATGATAAAATGAAGGAGGGCAGGGGCAGGGGCAGGGAGAGCAGTGGTGATCCAGGAGAAGAGTGAAGGAGGCTTGAACACAGTCCTAGAGTTGGAGGTGGTGAGCGGTGGCCAAAATCCAGACCTACTTGGCAGCTGTCAGGACTGGGTATGGTGGAATCATCTCTGACTCCTCATTTTGGGCTTAAACAACTGGAAAGATTAATTGACTTACAGAGATGACAGGACTGTAGGAGAAGCAGCTTTTGGGGGGCGGGGAGAAGCAGGACTTTGGTGTGTTAGGCATGTTAAATTTGAGATCAATATTAAACATCCCAGAGAAGGTGTCAGATAGGCATTTGGAAGTTCAAGTCTGGCATCCCTCTAGAAAGAGCTAGCCGGAAATATAAATCTAGGAGTCATCAGCTGTGGGTGGTATTTAAAGCCAGGAACATGGTTGACAATTGTCCTTAATTATTTAAATTCGTGACCACCCACCTCAATGGGCTTTTGAGAAGACAGAAATGTCCAAGGACAGAGCCCTGGGGCACTTCACTGATTTGGGGTCAGGAAGATGAAATGGAGCAAGCAAAGGGCACAGAGAAGGAACAGCCAGAGAGGCAGGAGGAAAAACAGGAGAGAGTGGTGTCCTGGCTGCCAGCGGAGGCAAGTGTTTCAAGGAACAAGTGACCAACTGGGTGAAGAAGTCTTGAGGGGCCAAGTGAGATGGCAACGGAGAATCAACTACTTGGGGAGTCATTGGTCATCTTGAGAAGGTGTGTTTTGTGGAGAAGTGAGAGAAGAGGGCTGATGGGAGTGGGGCCAAGAGAGTGGAAGATAGGAATTGAAGACAGTGCAGGACCTCTTTTGAAGAGTAAAGAAGTAGAGAAGTTGGGGCAGGAGCTGGTAGGGGACAGGGATAAGGAGAGGGCTATTTTTGGCAGACAAGAGAAATAGCTTTACATCCCTAGGCTGCTGGGAGTGACCTGATAGAGGGTGGAAATGTGATGATGAAGGAGAGAGATGCTATTGGAGTAAGGCCCTTGGGTAGACAAACGAGGATGGGCTCTAGTTTCTAAGGAGAGGGTCTGGCTTCAGACAAGAGCATGAACAGTTCATCCACAGTAACAGGAGGAAAAGTGCCATACCTGGAACCAGACTCGAGTTGGCAGGTGTGCTCTTGCAAGTCCTCTTGGAGAGTGGGAGGGCCAATGAACATGGGAAATGAGGTAGGGGGGGACTGCTCAGTGGTTGGGCATCTGCCTTCGGCTCAGGGCGTAATCCCGGAGTCCCGGGATTGAGTCCCACATCGGGCTCCTTGTGAGGAGCCTGCTTCTCCCTCTGCCCATGTCTCTGCCTCTCTCTCTGTGTGTCTCTCATGAATAAATAAATAAAATCTTAAAAAAAAAAAAAAAAAAGGAAATGAGGTGGGATTACCAGGGAGCCCTAAGTGTCCACTTGACCTCAGAGTCAGGTCAGTTAGCATGGTTGGTGTTTTCTAGACATGTTTAGCCAAAAAGGGGTTAAATAGGTGGGGAGCTAGATTTAACCAAAGTTGGTGCTTTTCTAGAACAGTACAGTGAAGGAAGAGGGGGGCAAGGGATTTGAGGGTACACAAACAAGAGGGTACACAAGATGAGCAGATCATCTACACTGGGTGAGAGGGCCACTGGGGAAGTGGAGGTGGAGGGAGAGGGAAGGGGGTAAGTCTCAGGAGATGGAAGAACTATTGGAGTTCAGGTATCAGAGGGAGGGAGCTGGAAAGATAGGAGGTGTGACACTGAGATTTCGGAGTTAGTGGTAGTAACACCTCCGGGCCATGACCCTGGGGGTGAACAGCTGAAATGAGGAGGGAGACGAGATGGCTAGAAGTGAGGAGGCAATGAAGAGGCCAGGTGTGCCAGATTGCCTGTTGACCTCAGTCCCCCTTCCCTCTCCCCCCTCCTGGGTACTGCAGGGGCTAGAAGCCCAGGAATCACATTTCCCAAAATCCCCTGCCAATCAGCTTCTGGGTTTGTTTCCACAAACCTGAGGCCCTTATAATAGATTTAGAAGTAGAAGAGAAGAAAAAAAAAGAGAAAAAAAAAGAAGAAAAAGGAAAAAAAAGAAGGGGAAAAAAAGGGAAAAAAAAGAAGTAGAAGAGAAGCAGGAATATTATTGTTTCTCCAGTCAGGCGGTGGTGGGCAAGTACATGAGCTGCGGGTTCATAGATTTGCAGAGGCCTGTGGGGGCTTTTTGTCACATCACCTGCCTCCCCGATGGAGTCGGGTCACTGTGGAAAGTTTCCAGTGCTTCTTGTCACTTCCTGACTCTCAAAGCTGGAATCAGGTTTGAATTCCATGGCAGCTTCTCTGACTTGTCATTCAGCCCTTACTTTTTTAATTTTTATTTATTGATTTATTTATTTGAACATTTAACTCCCTGTATTGAATACTTTTGTGCTTGAAATACCTGGAGGGGCTTCTGGTTGCTTTCTTTCTCCATCGTTTTTTAACATATCGGTTTCCTCCCCCAAGAGGGTTTTTGTATCTGCTGCCTTCCCCCTACCCCATTCAAAATGCTCTGCTCCAGTGCCCCTTCCTTTACCTTCCTATCCTTCGGCCCTGAGCTCATTTGATCCTTCTTAGCTGATGTTGTTCCAATTATTTATTGCTGCGTAATGAACTACCCCCAAATGTATAAACAACAACCATTTTATTATGGTCAGGAGTTTGGACAGGGCACAGTGGGGATGGGTTGTCCCTAGTTCACATTTCTGAGGCCTCGGCGTAAAAGATCTAACAGTTGTGGTGACTTGGCTGGCTGAGGACTGGAGTCATCTGGAGTCATCTTAACTCACATGTTTGGTGCCTGAACTGGGATGGCTCAGAGGCTGGGCTCAGCTGGGACTGGCAGCTAGAACTCCAACGTGAGGCCTCTCCACGTGGCTTGGGCTTCCCTACAGCATGGTGGGCCGAGGGCTGTTGGACTGCTACACGGTAGCTCAGTGCTCCGGAAGTGAGAGTTCCAGTGAACAGAGGTGAAGGACGTTTCTGCTCTTGCCTCTGACGTCACATGTTGGTACTTCCATTGGACTCTGTTGGCTGAAGCAAGCATGAGCCACCCAGATTCAACGGGAGGGACATAGACTCTTCTTCTCCATGGGAGGAATGTCAAAAACCCGATATTTATTTCTTTCAGTATTCAGCTCTTAGTTTGTGTGTGCTCACTATGATGAGAACGTGAGGCAGGGCTTGCACACGCAGATGAATGGCTCTCACAGCCAGGCAGGGGAGCCAAGCTGGCCAGGTGTAAGAGACATTAAGGGCTAAGGAACCAGAGAAAGCTCGCACTCTTGGAATTTTTCAGCCACCCCTTGGCACTCCGTTAATTGTCCAGCAGGAAGGCCTGGCATGTCCAATGCTGCTAGAGCTTCCAATTTTTCAAGAGGATCCAGAACTCAGGGTGTTTATGTAAAGCTTTCCAATTTTAACAAGGCTGTGTGGGCCAACTGCCTGGAACCTAGTAGGCTCAATAAATAATTGTGGAAGAAATAGAAAAGTATCCCTGTAGTCCTCTCACACACCCGCCCCCATGCCCACTGCCATTCCTATCCTGGGTTTCTGCTGACAAAGAGAAAAAAAATAAAATAAATCATAATGTGAGGAGTGTGGGCAGGGTGTTCGCACCCCTTGGTCAGGGTGCTGTAGGAGATGATGGGGCAGGACGAGGAAGCCAGGCTCCTACATTGGCCTGGCATTTGCTAGGATCCACACAGCAGCTCAAGAGGCTGGTCACTGTGCTCTTGCTTTGCTTTATTTTTCTTCTAAATGCTTAAAATGATCTGAGATACATAGGTGATTGTCCGGCTCCTCTCACACAAGGGGTTAAATCTCTTTTGTTCTGTTCATTCTACGTCCAGGGCCTTGAGAAGCTCCTGCCACAGAAGGTGCCCAGTGGATTCTTAATGAAGGGATGTCAAGTGGGTGTTAGGGGTAAGGCTCAGGGAGCTAAATACCTGGGGATAGGTGCCCAGGTAAGTGAGGAAGGTGAGATTAAAATATACACGTACACACACACCCACATAATTTTGTATAAAGTAGGACTACCATTGATGCTCTAATATGGAAGATGTTCCTTATACTCTAGAGCCATGTTTCTGAGAACGCTCGCGCAATTTAAAAATGCATTTGTTAAAATCAGTTTCCCTATAGGATAGTACAGGAAGGAAGAGGATTAAGAGATTTTGGTAATCCTTGGGAAACATTACAAGCTTCATGATTCTCGTCTATTTCAGGCAAAACTGTGAATATTTAAATATGTGATATAAATGCAGAGCCCGGGGATGGAGAGAGTGAGGAGCAGGCGGGGGTGCGGAAGGGCGGCTGGGCCTCCCTAAATTTGCCTGGAGGTTCATAGCTTCAGAGATGATTCTGTTTTCCCATTTTGGGGGTTTGTTTTAAAGACATTTGGAAGTTTTGACCTTTTTCCAGGTGGAGCTCACGTGGCTCAGCTAGCTGGGAAGTCAGAAGTTTTATGGTGTCACAAAGGTATGGGGTGTGGTGCCAGTAAGCACAGATCTAGCACAAAGGCACCTCCGGAGCCGATGGCCTCGATCTGCAGCTGCTCACCAGTGGCCAGCCGTCCTCCCACACCGCCCACTGATGTCAGCGAGGCTGGGGATGCAGCGGTGGTGGCCTAATGTGACGTCACTGGCACCTGCACGTTCACAAAAGATCTGGAGAGAGAAAGCAAGCCCTACGCAGAGAACTGAATATCCTTCCAGTCTTTTTTCTATGATTAGCTTTGGGCTTTGAACCAGATCGGCCTGACCCCAAACCGTTGCACTCTCCATGAGTGTTACAGATGAGCCTCAAGTCTCTTTACAACACCAGTGAATATTTCTCCCTAATAAATGTTACTCATTTTTCAGACAGCAGAAGATGGACAGCCTCTGGGCCATCCAGCGTCCCCCCCTCCACCCCAAGTCACACGCGCCATGTCATCTACCTGCTTGCCATCCAAAGCAGAATTCCAGCAGCAGTTCTGGGCTGCAGTTCCTCACCATGATGCTGTCCATTAAAAGAGATGCTCTCCCTCCCCTCCTCTCCTCTCCCCCCACACCAGGGGGCCACAGAGCCTCTAACACTTCTAACACTACAGACACTCGAGAAGTGGGTGTTCATGGAGGAGTAACCGTGATGCTAGTGCCAGATTCTCTGCAAGCATATTCTCTTTTATTTATTTTTATTTTTTATTTGAAAAATTTTATTTATTTAGGACACCTGGGTGGCTCAGTGGTTAAGCGTCAGCCTTTGGCTCAGGGTGTGATCCTGGGGTCTGGGGATTGAGTCCTGCATCGGGCTCCCCTACAGGGAACCTGCTTCTCTCTCTGCCTGTGTCTCTGCCTCTGTGTGTGTGTGTGTGTGTGTGTGTGTGTGTCTCTTGTGAATAAATACATAAATAAAATCTTAAGAAAAAAATATTTTATTTATTTATTCATGAAATGCATAAGGAGAGAGAGAGGCAGAGGCAGAGACACAGGCAGAGGGAGAAGCAGGTCCCTCCAGGAGCCTGATGCAGAATTCGATCCCAGGACCCCAGGATCACGCCCCGAGTCAAAGGCAGAGGCTCAACTGCTGAGCCTCCTAGGCGTCCCACATATTCTCTTTGAACTCTTACAGCAACCCTAAAAAGCAGGAGCAGGTCCCACCCTGCAGATGAGGAAATTAAGGTTTTAGGGGCACTTAGCTGACTTGTCCACACTCACAAAGCTATTTCCCAGGGGAGCTAGGATTTGAATGGAATTGATCTGCCTCCATAGCAGTTCCTGTGGTATAAACCATTCTGTGGCGGGGGGGGGGGGGGGGGGGGGATGAGTACATGGAGGTGGTTTGGAGGAGGCATGTTCAAGTAGCCTGTACCAGTCCTGAGGGCGTCCAGATCAGAGCGGGCAGCCTCGGATCTGTGCGGGGGTGGACCTGGGGAGGCAACTTCCCTTGGCAGGGAAGGGTTTGCAGAAGTTGCGAGGAGGAGTGAAAGAAAGGAAACAGGTCAGGGCGATAGGTGGGGCGACAGGCTGGGTGATGGGGGTATGCAGGGTGACAAGCTCAGCTGAGCCCCTGGGGTTTGGGCGATGAGGGCTGGGCCACATGCAGAGGTCAAGGCTGGGCCCAGCTCGGCCTGAGCAGTTGTTGCTGTGGTTGTTTTTAGCTGGACCAGCCAGACTTGCCCTAGCAGCTTCCTGGCTTCCGAAGGCCTTCCCTGCCTCATTCCTAACTCACTGGGCTAAGAAAATAAACCATGTCCACCTGGCCAGCTTCGCCGCTGGAGCCTCAAGAAATCCTAGCACACACACAAGTGAAAGAGGAGAAAGGAATAATCTGTTCATTAAGTCATCCATTCCTTATTGAGCACCTACTATATGCTAGGTGCCACCATCGGTACTTGAGATCCAGCAGCAAGCCAGAGAGACAGACACCTCTGCCCTTAGGGCGCTGCTCGTGGGGACCGGGGTGACAGTACATAGTCACCATAAGAAATAAGTAACTTAGATCTTAAAGACTGTGAGATAAAGACAGAGCGATGCAGAAAAAGGGGGGCCAGTCGTGTACTGTGTGACTGAGGCTATAATCTTACCATGCTGGTCGAGGGGAGGTGAAGGGGTGACCTGTGCAGCTTCAGAGGAAGGGCATTCCAGGCAGGGGAACAGCCAGGTCAAAGTGCTGAGGCAGGACGGCCCCGGCTTGTGTGTTGGAGCAGGAGCTGGAGGGGACAGGCCAGTGGCAGGTGTAGAAAGAGATGAGGATGGGCAGATGTGGGGCAGAGGATGGAGGTGAGCTCTGAGCAGAGACGGGCCATGGTCTGCTGTCTATGTGGCAAGGACCCTCCATCAATGGGGCGGGAAGAAGGGAGAAACAGAGACGGGCTGGAGCCTGGTGGGATCTCAAGGCAAGAGGTGGGGTGAGGGCGGCTTGGAGCAGGGGGGATGCAGTGGAGGTGGGGAAAGAGGTTGATTCTGGATACAAGTGAGGGAAGAACCGGGGGTGGGGGCGTCCTCCGGCAGATTGGATTTGGGGAGGGAGAGAAAAAGAGGAAGCAAAGAAGGCCTCAGGGTATTTGACAGGAGCAGGGAGCAGTGGGTTCTGTGGGCTGAAGCAGGGGAGGATAGGGAGGAGCAGGCTCCAGAGAGGGCAGGGAAGTGCTGGAGGGCGGCCCCAGACCTACTACCATTGGGATGACGGTCACTCCGCTGGACATCTCAGGTGGGCAGGGGGGCATGTGGATCAGAGGCAAGAGAAAGGTCTGGACTGGAACTATGTTTGAAGTGGTTAGACAGTGGCCATGAGCCCGAATTAGGTCACGAAGAGTGTGGGTGCAAACCGAGGCTGGGCCTTGGGGACTCCGGGGTTGAGAAGCCCAGGAGAAGAGAAGGAGCAAGCGGGAGGGTAGGAGGAGAGCCCAGAAGGGTGGTGTCCTTGGGGCCAAGTGAAGGGCTTCCAGGAGGAGAGGACACCAGCCATGTGGGGCGGCGCCGAATCCCCGCTTGGGGCCTTTGCTGGGCCCTGAGCTCCCGTTCTCCTCCCCTATAAAATAGGAGCTACGATATCCACTTTTGAGGGGTGCGGTGAGGAGGATTAAGTGAAATAATGTGCCGAAGGAAAGGGCATTTTGAAAGCTCTTACCCAATGGGAGTTTCTTTCTGGAGGAGAGTTTCACACACATAATAATGATAAGAAAAATAAGATTATGATGACCATAATGATGATGTTGCTGATGCATGTCTCAGGAAAAAAAGTGTCTAAGGAATGCCCTTGTCATTAGTAGTAGTTGGGGAGGACCCCGTGGAACGGCGGGCAGCCACCAGCACCTGCTGGGCACAGGCTGGAACAGAGGGGCCCAAGGGCCAAGGAAGGGCTTCCCACAGTCGGGGACCTCACAGCGGGTGGCCACCCGGGCTGGGGCCACAAGGATGCGGAGGTTTGGGTGGGTGGGAGGGGAAAGACATCCACGGGAAGGAAAGGGTGTCTCGGAGGTACAGAGGAGGGACTAATGGGGACCTGCTTGATTAGAAGAGCTTGGATTGGGGTTTGTATGTGGGTGAGTGTGTGTGTGTGCGTGTGTGTGTGTTGGGGGAACAGGGACAGTGGGCAAGATATTGGCAAAGAAGTAGGGTGGCATCAGATTACACACACAGGTCATATTTTGTAAACCAACAACTAGGCCGTTGCCTAGGTTAGTGCCCAGCCCCCCAGCACCCTGACTTCTCCCCAGCACAGCCTCCGTCTTTCCGGGCTGCAATCGCCTGCTTAGTTCTCTGTCCCCCCGGGACTGCCAGCTCCGAGGAGGCGAGATGAGGCCCCATTGGAGGAAGGCACAGGTGAGGCACCTGGAGGCTGAGAGGAGGGTCCCCTCGGGCCATCTCGTCAGTGAGACCCCAGCTCAACACCGCACCCAGCTCCCTCGGGCGCGTGGTAACTGGGAATGGGGTATGTGACCCCAGTCCCGACTGTTCTAAGACCTGCCTCAGTGGCTTCGGTGCCTGTCACAGGCTCTTGCAAGCCCCCAGTGGTGATGCCAGATGCCCGGAGACCCCACTGCGCTGACAGCCAGGATCCCAGCTCAGGAAGGCCAGGGAGTCCCTGAGGAGGGCCACCCAGGCCTGGACACCATCACAGGTGGCAGGTGCTTCATCCTCTTCACTGGGCGGGCACGTTGGAACCCTGCCAGCTCCTGCCCTGCTCTGGCCTCCGTTGGGCTCAGATAAGGAGCTATTTTTGCTCTGTACCCCTCCCCCATGTGGACCTCCTGTCCCCTAGGCCTGAGCGGGGCCCTTGGAAGGGGATTCCTGAAGGCCCTGCACTTCATGGGACAGGGAGGGGCCACCAGCTGTCAGGGCCAGGAGAGGCTAGTGCTGGTGACTCAGAGGAGCCATCGAGAGGGAGAGAGAGACAGGAAGGAGCAGGTGCAGGGAGTGGTGGGAGCGGGGGTGGGGAAGCAGAACGGGGCCTCCCATTGCTCAGAGTGGGGACCTGGGCAGAGCTGAGGAGAAAACGGGGGTAGGGGGGACTAAGGTGAGACCAGGAGGGAGGCGGGTGCAGGCCCCCAGCAGCACCCAGGCTGAGCCCGGAACTGAGAAATCTCTGCCGGAGCAGGTGGCTCAGGCTGGGACCCACAGGCAGCCCAGATGCCCGGAGCAGAGGGAGCCCTCAGCCCTGCCACTGAGCGCGAGGCCCTCTGCTGCCCTCCCTCGGGGCCCTGGGCCCACAGGGGCAGCGAAGCCCCCAGAGGTGGCAGGGGGCGCGAGGAGCCTTTCTGTCCCTCCCCAGCAGAGCTGAGGGTGGGGCCTCCCTGGCTCTGAATCTTTGTGGATGTTGCTGGGGTGCAGCAAGCAAGATGTTCTAGGGGAGGAGGGAGGAGAAAAGATGAAGGGGGCTAGAAGAAGGGGACGTACAGGGATTCTGAAGAAATGCAAATTTTTGAAAAAAAGTGAAAATAGAGACTTTTTAGACTTCAGTGTCTGCGACTAACTGGGGCTCCTGAGCATTCGTACAGACTGTGCTTTGTGGGTTGGTCACATCGAAGCTGAACAGCGAGCTGCTGCCAGTGGAGGCAATCGGGAGGGCTGAGGGTGTGAGTGTGTAGGGGGGTGTGTATGTGAGTGTGAGTGTGTGATTGCGTGAGGGTGTGCGTGTGTGTGCACGTGACTCCTCACGCTGGCCACAGCGGGGTCCCTTGCGGACCTCAGACAGGACTCGGCGTGCCTGGCTGGAGGGCTGCTGGCAGAAGCTGTGCTCCAAGTGCCTGCAGCCGCTGCGAGAAGGACTCCAAGAAGGAGGGGGGTGACCGAACTCCCCACGTTAGGGGGAGAAGTGACCTGCGGCCCATCAGGGGAGGGCACAGCCCAGCCTGACACTTTCTGAGCACCCTCAAAGATGCTGGCCCTCCCCGCCTTGAGCCCCCCGACACCCCAGCTCCGGGCAGTGGGCAGCAGTGGCTGAGTGGGTGGCACCCAGTGGGGGTGCACTGGGGAGACAGAAACCCTGGTGGGGGCCTCTGGGGGCGGGCGCAGGCGATGGGGGTTGTGAAGGGCTGGCAGAGGCTTGAGGCCTTGTAAAAAGGAGGCCCAACAGAAATATAAGCGGTGACACTGGCCTGTGGTCCGTGTGCACAGTGCGGGCAGAGACCGGGGGAGGCAGGTCCACACAACAGGAGCAACGAAAGACCCTGGAACCCTAAAATGACTACACGCCGGCCTGCCCGGGCCTTCAGAAATCCCACCGATGAGGAAGATGAGCACTAAATGCCGTCCTGTGTCACTCTCCGGCAGCAACAGAGGTGATAAAAGCAGCAGCGCCGTGAGTACCCGCACGTCCCGCACGGCCCAGGGCACGTCCCAGGCCCCGAGGGAAGCATTCTGCACGTACTCCGAGTTGGGGCTGCGCTGCGGATGAGGCCCGGGAGGCCTCAGAGAAGAGCCCTTCCTGCGGCCTGGGGCCCAAGGGCAGAAGTTCAGCGTCCTCACTCTTCACCTCAATCCTGAGAAGCTCCTGCAGAGGAGAGAATGGTATTTTCCGCAGGGTTCTAGAATAGGTCAAGGAGGGCACCTGAACTCCCAGCAGCGGTCACCCCCACTGCCACCTGGACCGGCTGCCCTCCCAGCCTGCATCTCTGACCTTCCGCGTTGGGGGCTTGGCTGGGTCAGACTTGTCTGGACCAGAACACCCACTACCCGATCTCTCCGACCCATCTCTTCCAGGGACACCCCCAGGGCCTCCTGGGGAAAGCAGACCTTGGGAGGCCTGGGGAGGTCACAGGCCGAGAGGGGTTGAGGGTGGGGACGGAGGGGAGGGCAATGTCCAAGGCTGGGAGGCTGGAGGCTCCCCTGGGGGAGAGAGGACAGGCTGGCTGGCTCCCCCTTGCCCCACTCAGAGCCGTCCTTTCGGGGAATGCAGGGCTGGCAGCTCAGACGTGGGCGGGGACAACAGAGATAAGTGGGAGGCCCTGGTATTTACAGGGCTCAGTGTAGGAGAACAAATGTATTCCCAGACGGTGGCCCACCCACATTTTCTTCCCATTTCTGGTTCCATCCTGTATCATGGGGCGGGGTGGGGGGGGCACCCGTGTCATCCCTGCCCATGTAGACACCCACTCCAACATGTGGACACATCCCCCAAACAGCATCCCCTAGTCGCTCCTTGGGCCCAGGGAAGAGTTATAAGGTTTGGGACATACTTGTCCTAAAACATTATTCCTTGTGTATCTGAAATTCAAATGCGACTAGGCTCCCCGTATTTTATCGGGTAGTCCTAATCAGGGGTGTCCCCCCACCAACCATAAGACCGGCCCTTGGTAGGCCCACGGTAGAAACCCTCCCAGGCCCTGCAAGCTGGCTTAGGGCCCGTTGGGCAGACACTGTCAAGGTCTCAGTACTAGAGCGTGGCTGGAGGACCTAGGCTCTAAGTGGGCACATCTTGGCCCCATAGACTTTCTGGCCATTGAAGAGTCGGATCTGGACACCCTAGAGTTCAAGAGCTAGAACAGGGGCCCCTTTGCCTCCTTACTGACTGTATGGGATGAGCCCCAGCCCACCTTTGAGTGAGAGCCCATCTCAAGCAAGTAGGGTGCCGGGACCTTTCCTGGCCTCCTTGGTACCTTTACCTCTGGTCTGTGGGAGGCAGTTACCGCCAAGGTTGGGAGACATGTGGTGGAGTGGCTGAGAGCCAGGGCTGCCAGACAAAATACAGGGTGCCCAGTTACCTTTGAATTTCACATGAGCAATGGAATTAATAATAATAATAATAATAATAATAATAATTTTACTATAAATATGTCCCATGCACTATTTGGGATAGACTTATACTAAAAAACGATTTGTCAATTATTTGAAATTCAAATTTAATCCAGCATTCTGGTTCTGATTGGTCTTTGATTTTGGTACACCTGACAGCCTTATTGACAGCGGGGCCGTGGGAGTCCCCCAGCTAGGTGCTGGCCCTGGCTTCTCCGCCTGTCGCCCTGTGAGGTTTCCGAGGTTCACTCTCCTTGTCTGCAACCCCCACCCCCACCAGGGCTGGTGGAAGAATGAAATGATCAAGTGCCTGGCATAAGGGATGGCTGTTACTGCTGTCCCTGGCTGAAGTCCCACAGCTAGAGGGCCGTGGGGCTGGGATTCACCCTTCAAACTCTAGCTCAGGCCTTCTGTCTTCTCCAGGACGCTCGCAGCCCACTGCACCCTCCTCGGCCTCGAGACCACCCAGCCTGCAAGCGTCCCGGCCAAGGGCGCCGAGGCCAGAGGCTTTGGGGTTGAGAAGGAAGCACGCTCTGGTCTGGATGTCTCGAATTCCCTGATGCCTGGAGAGGAGCCCTGAGAGATACAAGGGGGAAGGGAGGAGCTAACATTTATTCTGGGCCTAGTGTATGCCTGGCATTTTGTTTTCTAATTTAATCCTCACAGGCCTCTTGTTTCCCTTTTGCGACTGAAGATGCCTTCATGGCAACATAGGAGAAGGCCCCTGATGCTACTCTGTATGGACCGCATCCGGCCCACTGTCAGGCTCACGCTCACCTCCTGAGGCCTGGGCTCCCCTTCCCCTTCCCAGTGAGCCGGTCGCTGACCACCCAGCTTACAATGGGAATCCTCCCCCATGGCTCAGAACATCCGGATTCCCCCTTTCTGCTGCCTTACCCCCACCCCCAAAGTGCCTTCATCAAATATATTAAAAAGCAGGCTTAGGGGCCCCTGGGTGGCTCAGTCGGTGAAGCGTCTGCCTTCAGCTGGGATCATGATCTCACGGTCCTGGGATCCAGCCCTACATCAGGCTCTCTGCTCAGTGGGGAGCCTGCTTCTCCCTCTACCTGCAGCTCCCCTTCTTGTGCTCTCTCTCTCTCTCTCTCTCGCTCTCTCTCTGTCAAATAAATAAATAAATAAATAAATAAATAAATAAATAAATAAAGCACTGAACTCATGAGCACTGGGTGTTACACTATATGCCGGCAAATTGAATTTAAATAAAATTTTTTAAAATCTTTAAAAAAATGATATAAAAAGCACGCTTATTTGGTTTGTCATCCTTCTCCCCTTCCAGAATGTAAGTTCCAAGAGAGCAGGTTTTTCCAGTCTGTTTTCTTTAACTGCAGGGTCCCTGTGTCTGAAACAGAGCCTCGTCCACACTGGTTGAATGAATTAAAGGTAATAAGGACAGTAACAGCTAACACTGACTTTGTACCTCCTTTGCCCCAGAAGGAAGTACTTTACATATGTTCATTTACGTATCCTCATCCTCCTAACACCTCTGAGAGACACAGAGCAGGCACAGAGACGCCAAGGAACTGGCCCAAGGTCACACAGCTGGTGGGCAGAGCTGCGCTCTGGTTGGCCCGAGTTCCCGGTTGACAGTCTTTTACGCACCGCACAGGTGTCCCTGACCCTGGCCTCTGCTCTTGTGTGCGTGGTGGCCCATCGGTGGCGCCCCTCCTGCTCCCCTGGCGTGCCCGATTATGAATGTCTGGGCCTGTTTACTGCTGACTTCGGCCCTTTGAGGGCAGGGACCTGTCTCCCACGGCGTGCTGTGTGGTGGCCAGCCCCTTCCAGGCCTCCTCTCCACGTTCCTGGCTGGCTTGCACTACAGCCTTGGGAGGGGGAAGCAGGGGCATGATCACTCCACCACCCCCACTTTACTAGCAAAGAAACGGGCTCAGAGAAATGATTTGTTTTTGTTTTTGTTTTTTTTTTAAATTTTTTTATTTATTTATGATAGTCACAGAGAGAGAGAGAGAGAGGCAGAGACACAGGCGGAGGAAGAAGCAGGCTCCATGCACCGGGAGCCTGATGTGGGATTCGATCCCGGGTCTCCAGGATCGCGCCCTGGGCCAAAGGCAGGCGCCAAACCACTGCGCCACCCAGGGATCCCGAGAAATGATTTGTTGCAGCAGGAAAGAATAGAGGGTGACCAGACCCTGGACCATCAGAGTCAGCGCCTTCCGGGCCACAGCCCGCTGGTGGCGGGGGAGCCACACTATGTAGCCCCATGGGTTCTGGCTGCTGTCCACGCCTTTGTGGGCACCTGGGTGACCACGTGTCAGAACTGGGGTGGGCTGGGGGTGGGGTGGGCCAGGGGATCCAGCCAGGCTCTTTCACCAGGGGCCTGCAGGGGCTGCTTCTGGGAGCTGGAGCCGCTGACCGGGTGAGGGACGATTCCAGGTCTGTGATGCGTGCTTGCCAGGTGTGCTTTCAAGCAAACAGGATGCAAAGCAGGGTATATTTAGCCGTGGCTGCTGCCCCGTCCCCGCTGCTGGGGAAAACCCTCGGGAAGCTTTCCTTCTGTTCTTCCGCATTGGGGGCCGGGGGTGTGTGTATGGTGGGCCAGGGGGTTGTGAGGTACAGAAACCTAAAGACTCGCGGCTCACCCCACAAAAGGCAACAAGCTCCCAGGGAGAAATATGCCTCACCTGGGGGTGTTCACTGGACAGATTCACGCTGAGACTAGGGAATGGTGGGGAGAGGCTATATTGATTCACTCACTCACTCATTCATTCATTCATTCATTCACTCATTCATTCGTTGGACAAGGGTTTCTTGCACTTCTATTATGCACCAAGCACTGAGCTAAGGGCTGCGAATACACGAGGGAAAATAATGTACCTGTTCCCATCGAGCTTTCAATTTCAAAGGAAACGAACATTAAAGGAGTCTTGCTGGTACTTAGTCATGCTTGGCTGTCACTGCTCTGAGGGAGAATTTCTGGATGCCTTGAGAGGGTAAAAGAAGGAATTTCAGTCTAGGAGTCAAAGAAGGCTTCCTGGAGGAAGAGGTGTTTCAGCTGAACCCTGGAGGGGACCCAAGGGCTCATTTGGCCACTTGCTGAGGGTTGAGGGGCAGAGACGGGCAGAGTAGCGAGGATTCCAGGCCCTAGCAGTGAATGGTACCTGCCCCTGGACTGAAACTTGGCTTCTGCAGGCCACACGTCAAGGACTCCACAGTGGCTGGTGTCGGGATCCTCGCCTGACCGGGAGACACAGCCCCTGCCCACAAGCGTCCCCTTGTCTGATGGGAAAACAAGGGAGTTCAACCATGAGAACAGCTTTCCACTGGCAGCAGAGACGTGGAGGTCTGGAGCGGGGGTACTTGCCACGGAGGAACGAGTCAGTTTGGGATGCCTTGCTCAAGACGGCACGTCTCTGGTTTTGAAGGTGGGAAGTATCCGGGTTTGGCAGAGGGTGTAGGAGTTTGAAGAGCTGTGTGCAAGGCTGAGGAGTGGGAACAAGTAGACTTTAGGTTGGAGTAGGAGGCGGATGAACTATCCAATTTGGACGTGAATGTTCTTTCTCTCCAATTAATTTTAATAGCTATGGCGAATTTCCCAATCACCGTGTGCCACAAAAGCACTGATGGATCTCATTTCATCCATACAAATAGCCCTGGGAGGCAGATATGACGATCCTATTTACAGACGAGAAAAAAGAGGCTCAGAGGATTCAGCGATCTGCCCACAGTGACCCAGAGAGGAGGCGGTAGGACCAGGGATCAGATGAAACGTGTCTGCTCGGGAGCTCACGAACCTTTCATTGCTCTTGCCTCCCTAACGACCTGACATCTTAGAGACTGTCCCTTACTGCTCTGGGGAGTCGTTGGTACCTCAAATATTGGCTGAAACCATGGTTAGCCATTTGCAAGCTGTTGATTGGTGACATGACTGTGATACTCTGACCTGCTGGCACAGATCCCATCCCCTTTCCAGCCCACAGAGGAGCCGCTGGGGGTTCTTTGTTGGAAAAGGCAAACACCGGAGGAGGTAAGGCCTGCCCCAGATCCCAGAGCAAGCTGGAAAGAATCCGAAAATGATCTTTTCCTTCATCCTATTAATCCAGAATCTTGATCGGTGTCACAGAACTGAGACTTTTGTCTATTTTATTGCTATCTCCGCAGGCCCCAGAATAGAGGATGGCACATAGTAGGCACACAATAAATTTTGTCGAACTCAATCTCTGTGGGTGGTACAGTGTGAAGGGGAATGTGACACATACGATCCCTGCCCCCTGGGGATTCATCATCCTACTGAATATAATACAACCCACACACGTGTGCGCGCACACACACTCATCCGTGCGCACACATGCACACACGCTCACAGGAAGCCATCTCGGATTTACTCTCTACCTGGCCAGGTGAATTAATATTCATTTATAACGAGGTGGACTTAAGTGAGACTTGTGCCAGCCAGAGGATTTTTCCCAGCGGTGAAATTAGTCAGAAACAAAGAACAAAACCAGCCAATACAATGTCATCTAGTATTTTGGTTGCCTTCTTTTTGGAGGTTTTTTTTTTTTTTTTTTCTTTTGAGGAGGGTAGGTGGTGGATGTAACTTATATACTAAAGTTTACAAGTCTTGAGTGTACAGCCAGATGAATTTTTACATATGTAATATACATATACACTTGTAAAACCTCAACTTGGATAAACATAGCATTTCCAGCACCCCGGAGCTTTCTCATGCACTCTCCCAGAAAACACTCTTCCCCCGGGGAAGAGGTTGCTGCTATATTTTACCTTGCCTGTTCTTGACCTTCACAGAAATGGAATCATGTGGTAAGTACTCTTTTGTGTCTGGCTTCTTTTGCTCAACAGAATGTCTGTGAGGTTCATGCTTGATGCTAAATGTAGCAGTTTACTCTTTTTAATTGCTGTACAGCATATGCAATGCCATATAGCAAATGTTTTTTATATATATACACACACATATGTATATGTCATATATGTAACATAATATAAATAATATAAAACAAATATATAAAATTATATATATTAATTGTATATATACATAATCAGCTCACTTATCCATTTTCCTATTGATGCACATTTGGGTTATTTCCCGCTTGGATCTATTATGAATAGAACGACAATGAACATTTTTGTGCCTGCCCTGTGGTGAGCAGAAGCACTGATTTCTATTATTTATATACAAGAAGTGGCATTGCTAAGTAGGCTTATGTTTACCTTTAGTAGATTTCTCAAAAAGTTTTACAGGTTGTACCAATTTTATACTTCCACCAGCAATATATGCGAGATTGGAGAATTTTTAAGGTCAAGAATATGATCCTTATACCCCTCTAATTTTCCTGCTATTTTCCACAAGGCTCGACTAAAATATTGGGTAGGATATTAAAGCCAGGATCTCCACGTTCTGGTGAAGCTCTCCAGGACCAAGGATTCCTTGTGGAGCCAGGGAGTCTGGGAGTGGAAGGCTGGGGATGGCCAGCGGGCTGGGTGTGAATCTGTTGGCTAGAGATCTCCAGAGTTGGCCCATGAGATAGTCCAGGTGCTCGGAGAGCTGCTCTCTGATACCCCCATGGATTGTGCTGCTGTCAGGGTGACATCTGTCAGTGGCGACATCTCCAATCTGCCTACAAATAAAAGGTAAGTGGTATTACTTCATCTGGAATGAATTTATGGCTGGAGATACACCTACCACAGTAGAATACAGTCTCATTCCCTTTGCCCCAATTCTCCACTCAGCTCCCTACTTCCCCCCTTCTGTCAGAATGAATAGCTGCATCAAGGAGATGGTTCAAGCACTCTGGTCCCAAAGAGAAGGGAGAGGCGGGCAAGATAATTCCCTGACATCTGTTGCCCCACTGAAGAGGCCAAAGGACTAAAAAATCTTAGAGTCCTGTGATAAGAAGCTATAACCAGACAGGGAAGGGTTATGGAGAGGGTTGAACGGAGGAGGAGTTTGCCCCCAGTGAACTTTAAGAGGTGTCTTTCAGGGACACTTACCTTATTGTTGCCACTGATGTGATGTGATGTTGCCCATAATGTGTCCACAGTCAAAAAAAAATAAAGAAAGGTCAAGGGCGCCTGGGTGGACCAGTGGACTAAGGGTCTGCCTTTGGCTCCAGGTCTCTGGGTCCTGGGATCAAGTCCCACATTGGGCTCACTGCTCAGTGGGGAACCTGCTTCTCCTTCTCCCTCTGCCTCTCCCCACCACTTGTTCTCTCTCTTTCACTCTCTCTCTCTCTCTCAAATAAATAAATAAATAAATAAATAAATAAATAAATAAAATCTCAAAAAGAAAAAGAAAGAGAAAAAAAAGGTCAGTGTAGTCCTCACTTGGTGGGCTTACTTTGGCCACTATGACATAGGAGCATTTGGGATGATGGAGTCAAAGTTCCCTAAGGAGTCCTGTCAAACCTGGATTCCAGTTCTGGTTGTGTCCTTCACTGGCATCGAGGCCTTGAACAGGATACTGGAGCTGTGTAGGCCTCTGTTTTCTTGTCTGTAACATGTGGCCGGTCTACTAACTGAACAGGGTAGGCACAGACATTAGCAAAGGGCACAGGGTGGGAGCTGGGGGGTGGGGGGGAGCTGGCTCCTTCTCGGGGAGGGAGCAGAAGTCAGGTGTGGGGAGGAAGCCAGGTTCCCTGGGAGTCCCTGTCTGGGCAGGTCCAGGAGGCCGCCCATGTGGCCCAGCGGGGAGACCACGGTGCCTGACTTTATCAAGATGCCTTTGAGCCCAGCGTGGTCTTTCCTGAGCACAAACAGATAAAGGGACTTGGCGGTCAGCCCAAAGGACCAGAGTTAGACGTCAGTTGGAGGGTGGGCACCAAGCTCCACTGCAGAGTCTCTGCTCATGAAGGGCTTTGCCAGGAAGAGAGAATTTCATTCCTGGCGTTTGTGGGTAGGGTTCTATTTGTTGCCAGAGGAACAACATTCCGAGGGGAGGATCACTTAGAGCCACTTGCCTCCCAGCCCTGGAAGCCAGGCCACGAAGAAGATGTGGCCGGTGTGGGAGCCACAGGTCATCCAGAGGTTCCGGATACAGGGTCCGATCTGGGTGCCTCTCACTGTCACCCTGGACTTGGTGGCCCAGCCATGCCAAGGGTCTGTGACCCTATCCCCAAGCCTCCAGGCCTGGCATTCTTATTTATCCCACCGTCTGGAAGGCCTTGGCCTGCCCTGGGGACCCACTTCACGTGGCTTCCTTCCCTTGGCTACAGAGCCTTTGAACCTGGCTGAAGCATTTCCTGTCCCAGGCCGAGGCAGGCTAACGGGTGGCCAGGCTTCCTCCCTAGCCCGCTTGCTGTGTCAGGCCGGGTTTGAGCCTGGGCCAAGTTTGGGAAGGCGGTAGGTGTGGGGGCTTCCTTCCAGTTCAGGGACGGGGCTGGAGAGGAGGCAGGGCCTGGCTGAGCGAGTACAGCAGGGGTCAGGCTCGGAGCCGGTACCCCAGCCAGGCACTTTGAGAACGGGGTGCAGAGCTCCTTATCCTTCCCCCCTTGGGCAGCCCGAGATAGCTCCCTGTGGGCGCAGGACCCACGGCAGCTCGCTGAGGAACCAGTGTAGGTAGCTTCGAGCACTTGCTTTACATTTAACTCTCCAAATGCTAAGTGCTAAATTTAGCTATCAGCTCTAGGAGGCTGATACCCACTCTGCTGCCGCTTCCTGTTTTTTGGGTTTTGTTTGTTTTTTGTTTGTTTTTTGTTTTTTGTTTTTTGGTTTTTGTGGGGTTTGACAAATAAAAGTTGTAAATAGCTAAGGTGTCCAAGGTGACTTTTTGGTGTGTGTATCCACTGTGAAATGATGAGTACGATCTGTCTCCACTCCGCCTCTTTACCATGAATCCCACTCTCCGGGCTCCTGGGGCTCCTTCCTCAGGATAAAGTGATCATAATAATAGGGGTTCAGCCTGGTGACCCTCCCGAAGTCGAGACCCCCCCTTGCCACTCCCTGTCTGGACAGTCTCTGGACTTTCTGGCAAAGAGCCGAGGATAAGTCTGAGGCTGAGGATGGATTCACAGGGGAGGCATCCCCTCTCTCATCCTTCCCGCATCACTGTTTTAAGGTCGAACCCACAGAAGAGGCCCCTCCTGTAGGGGCCACAGCCAAAGTAGCAAACATCTTGTTTCTCAAACTACCAGATGTCAGGCAGTGCCCCGGTGGGGTCGGGGTTGGGGGTCGGGTAAGGATGAGGAAGGATGGGGTAAGAGGTGGGGGAGAGAAAGCAGAAGGAAGGTTGCCTGAGGCTGATAGGTGGGGAGGGTAAGCCAGCCTGCCCGGTTCACGGCCTAAAGGATCATGGGACCTTGGGGCGAGGGTGGAGGGACGGAGGATGAAAAGGTGGAAGATGTGCTGATTTGCATGCTATTTTTTGCACTGCATTTGCATGCTTTTCATGGACTGTCTAGAGTACAGACCCAGGGAGGGTCCCCCAGGCCCTCTTCTCTCCCTTCCCTCCTCCTCTGAGGTGCTGGGGTTTGCAAGCCCTAGGGGGGAAGAAGTGGCTGGGCTCCCCCTGTACCACAGCCCAGTCTGGGCAGGGGCTGCAGGGGTGGGGACCTTGTCAGGGGCCTCGAGTCTGAGCAGGTGATGAGGCCCCCATGGTAGGGAAGCCAGGGCTAGGACAGAGTGGGGCAGACGGGGAGCACCCCGACTAGGAGGAGCAGGGTGGAGGGAAGCGGGGTGTCTGAAGATGAGGAGCTTTTTTGGAGCTTTCTGACTCCAGGTTTTTTCCTAGACCAGGCCCCAAAGGAAGGAAGCCAGATGAGGCGTCTCCTCCTGAATTCCTGCGAAGTTTTATTTCTCGCAGCAAATCTGGCTTTGACATCAAACGCCTTTCTTTCCCAGGGGTCCTGCTCCAGCCGCAGCCCGAGACCCTCTCCGTATCAACCCTGGGGGCGCCAGGCCAGAGGGAGGGACCATCAGCCACAGGGCCTGTGTCCCTCCCTTGTGCCCTCACTGGGGCTGGCCAGGCCCATTGTCGTGCAAGAACAGGGGTCCTGAGCAGGCTTTGGGGTGGGCATGGGGTGCCTGAGCCCTCACTGGCTTCTGACTGGTCAGGAGTAGCTAATCCCAGAGTGTCCTGGGGCAGGAGTCGGGGTAACCTGGGAGGAATTCATCCCCACCCCTGGTTGTGAGGATCCCACCTCTTTGCACTTTTCTTTCGGTCTCTCAGTTTTCTTCCTCACTCTCACCGTCTATGTGATTTTTAAATTGCAAACATAGAATTACGACCCTGTAGCCCCGTTAGCCTTTGCAAGGTGCTTCCCTGCTGATAATCCCAGCGTCCCCATCTGCTGCTGACAGGCTCACTCCTCGGGGTGGGGACAGCCAGCCGTGTCTACCTTCCACCTTAGGCTATTGCTCTTGGAAACAGGGCTCTACCACCTGAGCAGCAGCTTGGGGTGGGGCGGGGGGGGGCAGCTGGAGGGCAGCAGCAGAAAGCACTCTGCTTGGGGAAGGCTCGCCCCACTGGTGAGGCCTCCACAGGCCCCAGAAAGCAGGGATGGCCAGGCCAAGCCTGGGAAGAGCATCTCAAAGGCTGTTGACTCACCTCCTGGGGAACCGGCTTAGGGTTCATCTCTCCTGAGGGGAGACCAGCCTAGAAGAGGCAGGAGATAATTGATTCCACAAAGTAAACAACCCTACCGGCCTGGCACGCCCGCAGGTTTGGCAGACCCAGGAGCTCTTTGCACATGCACGATCTGGACCCCTCACGGGCTGTGTGCACACTCACAGGAGCCTGGAGGCATGTATGGGATCTGTACACACTCACAGAGGCTCTGCAGGTGTCCACGGTTTAGAAAATACCCACAGACTCTCGCTAAGTTATGGTCCAGGGTTCTTTGTCTCAGGTTCCATCCTGTCCTAATTTGTGCAATTACGCCACCCCTACACGATCATGCACCTTGGATTTCACATGGCCCATCCCCTCTTCCATCCTACACTTGACAAAAGTGAGACAAAGCAGGCTCAAGGGCTTTATCTAAGGCCACACAGCTGAGTTCTTTTGAGTTACAGAGTTTAGGATTTGGAGATGTCAGAGGTTTTGGGGGCCGACTTGAAGCCGGGGAGCTTGCAGGAAAGAGAGGCAGGCTTGTGAGTCCTCAAGGCCTGCTCGGCCTCTTTCTGAATGTGTGTCCTTTGACAAGTTACTGAACACTGAACCTCTCCGAGCTCCAGCTCCCTTTTCTTTAAAGCAGGCATCATCAAACCTACTCCACGAGGTTGTTGCCAGGATTGCGAACCACACGCATTCGAAGCCTGGCACACACCAGGCACTCAGGAGGCGGTTCTGCAACTATTTGCTAAGGTGGTAAAGCAATTGACCACAATGCTATTGAGGATAGCCAGCTCGGGCCAGGCTCTCTCTATGCTTGTTGCCGGGGAGGCGAGGGCAGCTGGGGGTGTCTGGGTAGGAAGCACGTGGGGTAAAGACAAGAAGAACTGGTGTGTGCTGTGACCGGTGTCACAAAGAATACAGAAGAAAAGCACTGACTGCAGATGGTGCATGAGAGCGCAGGGGAGGGCACTGAAGTTTTCCTCAAATTTGAAGGATGAATAAATCTCACCCTTCAGGAGAAAGGCAAAGGAGATTCGATTCCATTGAGAGAACCATAAGGACAAAGACCCAGGGGCCAGGGTGAGAATTGTGACCTGGTGGATGCGGCTGGACGGGCCCCAAGAGTCCAAGCGGAGGGAGTCGGTGTGGACGAGGGAGGGTGGCTTTGACCCCAAGGGCCGGCCAGTCTTTGGAAATAGCCACATGCAACACCTCACAGCAGAAAAGCAAATTTAGAAAATAATGAACTTTGCTTCAGTTTACTCTTTTCTTCTCAAAGTGTTGCTTCATTATTTGCTAAAAAACCTTTTGCCTTTAATAAAGGTCACTGGCAAATGAAAAGTGTTGGCACAGAGCTAGGCTCCTTGGGGTAAAAGGAAGAAATTCAAACATATCTGAGGAATGCAAGTACCTCCCCGCTTACTAATGGCTTAACGAACTACTGCTTTGGCCTTTAACCTGGCGGGCACCCCGAGCCCCCAGCTGAGATCCACCCTCATCGGGTTGTCAGTGCCCCGGACACACCGCAGTTACTGGCTGCCAAAACTGTGCCTGAGGACAGCGGGTGGGGAAGGGGGTTCTCAAAGTGTTTCACTCATTCCAGGTGATTCAACAAATATTTGCCAGGCACTGTTCCAGGTGTTCGGGGATGAGGGCTGAAATAGGACAGGGCTCCTGCACACCTGAGGCCTCATCGAATTAAACTGGCACTTTGTGGCTAATACCCGCTTCTCAGGTGAGAAACACTCAACCATCCCGACAAAGGGGGTGCAGCGGTGAGAATGTGGCATTTTCAAGTCAGACGACTTCTGGGCTCACATCCCGGTGACTGGCACTCGGGTGAGTGACTTCTTCCCTTTCAGGTCATCAAGAGTAAAGTGGGAGACACAGATTGTTGTTTTCCAGGATTAAATGGGATCAAGAAAGTGTAGTGCTCGACATCAAGGCTGATAGAGAAAAAAATCCCTCAGTAAATGATAATCACCGGTATCAGTGATCTTTGGGACAAACTCCAAAGCTAAGTGAAGTGAGCCAAAAAGAGGCTTTACTGCGGTGAGAGGCTGGTAATAAAATTTAGGGGAAAATAGTCCAGACCATACTTCAAAACCAATGAGAAGGAAGGTTCCTCTGGGGCCAGGATTGGGCTTTGCTCTTCTCGTATCTCTGGCACCTAAGCACGTAACACACCTTGATAGTGAACTCTGAATGAACGCTTCTTAGCTCTCGGCCAGGACCCTGGAGAGAGAGAGGTGGGTGGCAGACAGTTCCAGGAAGACACCAGTCCACGGGTTACTTTGGCCAAGAAAGGTCGACAGAACCTGGGACATCATCAGGAACTGGGTCATTTGTGAAATTAGCAAACATAGCATGGAAACCCAGCAACACATTTCTGGAAAGAGTACAGAGAGCAGAAAGTTCAGGAGACACCAGACTGAGGGCAAGGAAGCAGAGGAAACCCTTGGGGGACCGTGCCCCCGAGGGCCTGGAAATCTCCTTGTTCCACGGTTCACGCTTTTGACCTTAACCTTCCTCAGAGGCTCCGTGTCGCTGTGTGCCAGCAGCTTAGGTAGTTCGCTCTTGCATTCCCAGGATGCTCGGGATGGTCTCTTCCATCTGACCAGGGAAGGGACAGCCAAGGTCACAATGAGAACTTCCCAATGGCCAGTCTAAGAGAGCCAGGACACTTCTTTCCCGGGTTTTGTCGGGGGGAGGGGGTGGGGAGGGACGATTCAGGGAGGCTTGGGCAATGCTTCATCCTCATAGGCTCACAGATTTAGAGAATGTTACAGCTGGAGGGAGCTTTGGTCCCCCCCACACCCCCCCCCCCCCATCGAGAGAGAGTCCCAGGGCCAGGCAGTGATTTGATCAATGAAGCTGGGACTAGAACCCACACCAGCTGGTCGGTTCACAGATCGGTTCACACAATTTGCAAATGACTCACGCATATTATCTCCGAGCTCCTGACTGAGACATCCAACTGCCTACCTGACATCTCTTTTTTGAACATCTTAAAGGTTCCTCCAACTCAGTACGTCTAAGCCTGAACACTTAAGCTCCACCCGCCCAGATGAGCAAGCCCAAGCCCGGGACAAACCCACACACATTCTCTTTCTCGCACTCCTCGCGTCCCATTGGTTACCGAGTTCTGCTGATTTTATCTCCTAAATGCTTCTTTAACCGCCCCCCCCCCCCCGCCCACTTCCTACATCTTTATCCTGATGCAAGGTACCCCGACCTTTCACATCCCAACTAGTGCAATAGCCACCTACCTGCTCTGGGCACCTGAGCCCATTTTGGCTCATTCCTCACAATGCAGCCACGTGACCTTTGCAGAGCACAGACCTAGTCGTGTCACACACACACACACCAGCTTGGGGAAACTTCAGTGGCTTCCCTTCACCCTCAGGATCAAGTCAGAACTCATTAGCGTGGCTCCCAAAGCCCTAGGTCACCTGCCCTCATGTCCCGTGACACACGCTCTTCCTGCCTGCACAGCAGCCACAGCGACTTCATCCAATCCCACGCCACAGCCAGCCACTCCAGCTGTTCCCCTGTAACGAAGTGCGCCCTTTCCTCCCTTGGCCTGGGGAACACCTTTCCATCCTTTAGATTCCAGCCCAAACTCCATTTTCTCAGAGTGGGTCAAATCGTCCTATGTCACATCCTTGTAGCACCTGTCACAGCTCACGTTTGGGGAGTATCTGGCGAATGACGTTTCCTCGCTGTCCTGTGAGCTCCATGGGAGGAGAGACCATGTCTAGTCAGGCCCGAAGCGCATCGTTCAGTGCCTGGCACGTTCGAGGCACCCAAACATTTGCTCACTGGGCGAGGGAATGAAGGAATGCTCCGCTTCTCAGATTCTCTCCAAGGATGACACGATGAAGAAAAATCACCACGCGTGTCCACAGATGGGCTCCTGTGCCTCTTTCTGAAACAAGATGGGAGGTTAGACAGTGAGATGCATGTGGGTTCGGTTGTGTCACAAAACTTACGCCCTAATCATTTCCTTTATACGTTCCTAAAAAAGATCACCATGTTCTGCTAAGTGGGAGGAAAAGTGGACCAAAGTGCTGTATACCCTATGACTCTACTCCCATTTTTAAGCATACTGAAGACAAATAGAAGCCAATAGTGATATAGGAGTGACCTTCCTTCCTTTTTTCCTCTTTTTTTTTTTTTTGTAAACTCCCCATTATGTATTACTTGACAGAGAAATAAAAAGTATAAGAGCATTTCTGAATGATTCACACACACACTCAATGGTTTAGGAAATGGAAGGCCATGTGTTCAGATACCCAAGAATGGAAACCATGTTTCCCCTCAGCCTGGGGCCTTTCTGAAAGTAGAAACCATTTCACTTCCCCTCTTTATTTCTCCCTGCACCATCTTCTTTCCACTTCAGCCAGCACTCTTAGGTCCAAGTGACAGAAAACCAACTCAAATTAATTTAGGCAAAAAGGAAATGTAGGTGCTTCCATAGCTGGACAGTTGCAGGCATGGACATGGACGCTCTCAGAGCTCAAGGGATCTTGAGGCCTCGGCTCGCCTCCCACACCAGCAGATTCCTATGTGGTACGAGCAGAGAGTTTTCTCTCCTCCCACCACAACAAAAGTCCTGACACTGATCCCTGCACCAGTGGCTGTGGCCGGGTTGGGGTGGGAGTGAAACCTCTTACTGGCCAGGCCTGGGCCAGGTGCTAACTTCTGGCGATGGGACCTACAGGAATCGGACCACAGGTGGGTGATTCAGAACTGGAATGCTTTTTGCCAGAATAAGGGGAAAGGGGCGATGGGCAGGCAAAACAAAAGGCGACCAGCACCCACTGAGCCCCCGGCTCTGCCCACAGGATGTGCTCAGCCCACATCACTGACTGGCTGACCTCCAGCTGGAACCATCTGGGCAGGGAGGCAAGTGGAGAGTCGGGCAGCAGGACCTCACTAGGTCCCACATCAGCTGCTGAACCTCCATCTACTTCCATCTGTGCCAACAGTCTCAGCTGAACATCCAGAGGGAGGGATTCTGAGTCTGTGCACGTCCCAGAAAGTGATGAGGAGGTGGAGAACGATGTTTGCCAAGTCGCATGGAAAATTGCCCTTGAGCTTCTCCAAACACTGTATGCCCAGGAGGCCCAGCTCACTAACCGGTAGAACTGGGGCCCAGACTGGCCAAGCAGGCCACTCAGGATGGCGGGGAGGACCTGGTGCCCTGCCTCCCTCCCGGCAGGCTGGGCCCATGGGCTGGCAGGTGCCCAGTAAGCGCAGATCAAGCTCTCAGGGATAAACCTCTTATGCAACCCTCTTATGGGGAGGGTGTCAGATGAAGAGGAAACATGATTTATGGGTTTGGGACATTCCCAGCCCGACGAGAGAAAAGTAACAAGACAGGATCGAGTCTGTATTTTGGGGCATCAGGCTCGATGCACCCGTCTCTGTCAGAGAGACAGCATGCTAGCCACCTCCGGGCCAGGATTAGGTTTGCTCCACACCGTCTTTGCTTGCCTTGTCCACTCTATTATTTCTGGTCCTGTGGTTCCAGCCCATTCTGACCGCATAGGCTGGTCCCCTACCCACCCCACCCAGGAGCCCTGACACAGCGCCCGCCCCTGGTTAGAGAACCCTGCCCTCTCACTGGAGCCCAGCCCCTCATCTGCCTGGAAGGTACCATCAGGCAAGGCTGCTACAGGCTCTCTTGGTGGAATCCCTGCTGGAGGGAAAGGCTCCAGGGAAGCCTGAGCCCAAAATGGGGAGATTGTTTCCTCTGGGGGCCTTCTTGGAGGGTTTTCTGCAGCCTTCACCATTCCCAAATACTCATCACTGGGACTGGGAAAAGGCTGGTACAGGAGAAAGTGATGGAGAGCCGGGGGTGAGAAAGTGATGGAGAGCCGGGGGTGAGGAAGTGAGAGCAGATGGAGGCAAGAATCTGAAAAGACGGTGCCGAGCAGCCCTGAGCCAGCCGGGCAGATGTGGGCTACTGAGTCACCCCCTGCTTGACCATGCCCTGGCAGCTTCCGGGAGAAACCGGGTCTGGCACTGTCTGAACCATCAGCCCACCACTGAGCTCCTGGGGCCTGAGGAGGCCAGCCGTGAGCCAGCCTCCTCCTCTTTGCCCCTCTTCCTCTGTCCCCCACTTGGCAGTACACTCCTCCCTGCCCCCTCCTGTGTCCCCCCTTTTTCCTCCTCCTCCTCCTCCTCCTCCTCCTCCTCCTCCTCCTTCTCCTCCCCTGAGCTGGCCTCCTCTCCCACAGGTTAGGAGAGGCTGGTGCCAAGCCTGTCTGTGCAATTTATTGCCAGTGTTTGGTGTCTAAGATGGGCAGGCACTCCCGTGGGGGTCCTTCTTGATCTTTTTGCTGCCACTGAGAAAGCGGATTGTCCCGTTCCAGGCAAGTTCTTAATAAACATTTAATGAATGAATGGATTAATGAATGAGCATCTGTTATCTGATTCGAACCCCACAGCAACCTTTTAAGGCAGCCGAGACAGTTACCATGAAGTGCCATGTATAGCTGGGGGAAACTGAGACACAGAGACATGTGCTCTACACAAGGTATGCAGTGGCCAACTGGGGTCAGAACCCTGTTCTCCCAGCATCCACGACTGCACTATCCCAGACCCACTGCCTGTCCCTTTCACCCTCCTGTACCCTGTCAGCCACTCCTTGGGGTTTAGAGAGCCAGACCAGGGCAGTGGGGTGGGGTAGGAGGCACAGGGATCCTTTGGGCCATTTGCACCTTGCTGGCTCTGGGCTGTGGGGACAGTCAGTGTGGGAGGCTCCCTCTGCTTGCTGTGTTGGCCTCCTCCTTGGGTCCACAGCATTCTGCAGCATTCCCTCCACACGGCTGATGCCGAGAGAGGTGGGGGTGGGGGGTACGGGGCGGGGGTCAGCCTGCCCAGCACAGTCACATCGAGCCCCACTGCAGTTAAAGTGAAACCTGGCAGGACTTGGCAGTGACCTTTGACCTGCTGGCAGGCAGGGGCCAGATTAAAGGTTAAGTGACCTCCTTGACTTTGGGACTGTGGGGGAATCAGAAAGAAGTAGGATTCCCTGGGATTTGGAGGTGGGAGACACTAGACTACTTTCCCATCCCCACTGGGGGGTGGGCCGTATGGTCCCCGCAGCAGGATTGGGGGAGATCTGGCTCCCTAGAAGACTTGAACCTCGGGAGGTGACTTCACAGAAGACCGCCTGGAGGTGCTGGGGAGCTTTCTGGCCCTCGGAAACCCACGAGGGATCCTGGGCACCAGTTCCTCTGCCATGAGGCCCTGAAGCTGGTGGAGGAGGGTTAAGGTGGTTGGTTACATGCTTCTCACTGTCAACTAATTTATCTGATCTTTTCCAGAACAATTGCGTGGAAGGGAGCTGATAAAGGAGTGATGGTCCCTGACTAAAGCTACTAGCCACACGCGGTAATTTGAACTCAAATTCGTAAAACGAAATGAAATTAAAAATCCCTCAGTTGCACATTTTGAACAGCTGGAGTGCTAGGGAGCTACTGGATTTGACAGCACCGATACGAGACATTTCCATAAACGCGGAAAGTTCCACTGGTCAGGGCTGGGCAAGGGGCTGACCTCGGCTCCCTGAATAACCTCGCAGGCCCCTTTGGGAAACGGGCAGGGGTCGGATGTTGGGGGATAGGTCATCGCGGCCGGGAGGGGTCAGGCTCTGTGCGGAGGCGCCACCTCCCCAGTCACCGTCACCCCGCTCCGGGCCCGTCCAGTCCAGGCGGGCGCCCCCTGCCGGCGGGGAGCCGCAGGGCGAGGGGGCGGGTGGGGGCGGGGTGGGGGCGGGTGGGGGCGGGGTGGGGGCCCAGCCCAGGATGTGGGCGGGGAGGCCCGGGCCGCGGAGGCCGAGCACAGCGCGGAGCCACGGGACCCCGCCGACGGCGGCCCGCGCCCCTCTTGCCCCCGGGTCACCCGCGCCCCAGCCGTCCCCGTTAACCCGGCGGTTAATTATTAATTTCTTCTCCCGGCTGGAAGCGAAAGTTCCACGGGATTCAGATGGGGAGGGAGCCTCGGAAGCGCACCCAGCCGCTCGCCTTGCGGCGGGAAGCAGAGTTCGCGGCAGGGCGAGGTCAAGGGCGCCGGGCCGCGGCCGTGGGGGAGGGGGATGCGACGGGGTGGGGGAGGGGATGCGACGGGGTGGGGGAGGGGGTGCGATGGTGGCGGTGGGGGTGGAGGGAGGGGAGGCGGTGGGGGCGGGGAGGGGAGGCGACGGGGTGGGGGCGGGGAGGGGATGGGGGGTGGAGGGAGAGGAGGCGATGGGGGCGGGGAGGGGAGGCGGTGGGGGCGGGGGACTGGAATGGTAGGGCTCTTTCCTCCCCCCCGCGCCCTCCTCCCCGGCCACCCCGCCTGGGGCGCCACTCGCCGGCCCCCCCCCACGACGGCCCGCCCAGTGCCCGCTCCCTGGGCCCGACTCCGCAGGGCGCTGCGGCCTAAACGGCTGATTTCGGCTCCCCTCGGCCGGGAGAACGAGCCCGCGGTGCTGCGGGGAGGGCCCGACGTGTCGCGGCTCACAGGCAGGGCGCGGAACCGAACCCGGGTCCTGCAGGCTCGCAGGCCCGGCGTCCCTCGCGTCCAGCCCGGGATGCGCGCGGCGTGGAGGCGCGAGGGGCGGCGCTGCCCGGGCCGGCCCCGCCCCCCCAGCCCCCCCCCAGCCGCCCCCCAGCCGCCGCTGCCGCCCCAGAACGTCCCGCCCACGCGGCAAGCGGCGCTGCCGAGGCTCCCTCGGGCCGAGAGCGGTGGCCGGGTGGGCACGCCCCGGGGAGCCCCCCCGCGACCCCGCGACCCCGCGGCCATCCCACCGGCGGCCCAGGCTTCGAGGCGCTGGTCTCGGGCCGACAGCCCAGGGAAGGAAGAGGAGGGTAAAAGTCACCCTGAAACGAGGCTGGCCGTCCCGGGGAGCAAGGTCACGTTCCCCAGGGAGGCCCCGGTGCAGGGGGGCGCGCAGGTGCCCCGCACCCCGGGGCAGGGACCGCGGCAGGGACCCGGCCTCCTGGAGGCCGTCCGCGCCCCAGCACCGTGCGGGCCCCGCGGGGCCGAGGTTCGCAGGGAACCCGGGGTCCGTCCCCCTCTCGCCACGAGATGTCGCTGCTGCTCACAGGTAGAGGGCCCCGGGCCGGCTCGACTCCGGATCCCGCTTCCTGGGCCGGGGCGGCCTTCGGTGTGTGACCCGGCCTGGGGCGGTTGGAGGAGCGCGGCCTCTGGTCGCCCTGCAGGCCCTGCTGCCCCTGAGCTGCTGCTCCTCGGCGGCTGGTCCCAGTCACTCAGCTGTCACCCACCTGCGGTTCCCACCCTGCTACCTAACTCGGGCAGGACCTGCATTCTCTGAGCTTCCAGAGCTTCTGTTTTCCCCCTTGCAAACTGGGGATAACAGTCCCCACCAGGCAGGGTTGTTAGGAGGCGAAAATGAGACAGTGTCTGGAAATGTGTTTGCAGAGGCAGAGCAGGATGTGTCACGGCTGCTGCTGTTTTAGGCCCTTCGCCTCGGCTGCAGACTGTTGAGATGCAGCTGGTTCAGGGTTCCATCGTCTCTTTCTTCTCTGGACACCCGATTTCTCTCCCCGCCCAGAACCACCATTCAGAGACCCAGGGAGAGCCATGCCAATGCAGCATACAGCCCGATAATAAGCGTCCAGTTCTCATGCAGCACTCCCGGTGTCCTGGACCTTGATTTATGTATTATATTGAATCCTCACACAACCCTCTGAAGTAGGTGCTATGAGGGACAATGATAAGCACATTAAGGCACAGAGGGATTAAGTCATTTTCCCAAAAAGTTAGAGAGGGAGACAATCCATGAGAGGCTGCTAACTCTGGGAAACAAACAAAAGGGTTGCAGAAGGGGAGGGGAGTGGGGGGATGGGGCGACTGGGTGAAGAGCATTAAGGAGGGCACACACACAAAAAAGGAGGGTACGGGATGAGAGGAGCACTGGTGTTATACTATATTTTGGCAAATTGAATTTAAATGAAATTTAAAAAAAATAAAATCATGGGGATCCCTGGGAGGCTCAGCAGTTTAGCGACTGCCTTTGGCCTAGGGAGTGGTCCTGGGATCTTGGGGTGCCGAGATCGAGTCTCATATCAGGCCCCCTGCATGGAGCCTGCTTCTCCCTCTGCCCCTGTCTCTGTCTCTGTGTCTGTCATGAATAAATAAATAAAATCTTAAAAAAAAATCATTTTGCCAAAATCATGTAGCTAGCAAGTGGTAGAGGCTGGATTTGAACTCAGGCAGCCCAACGTTGACTCAACATGGCCTATCAGATCTGTAGGCTTTAGCAGTCTTCGAAGTCTTCGACGGTTTCCTTGTTTGCAATATAAGAAGTTCCAGGGGGGATCCTTAGGTGGCTCAGTGGTTTAGCGCTGCCTTCGGCCCAGGGTGTGATCCTGGAGTCCCTGGATCAAGTCCCACATTGGGCTTCCTGCATGGAGCCTGCTCCTCCCTCTGCCTGTGTCTCTGCCTTTCTCTCTCTGTGTGTCTCTCAGGAATAAATAAATAAAATTTTTTAAAAATTAAAAAAAAAAAAGAAGTTCCAGGTCCATCTTACTCATCTCCTGCCAAAGTCTGGAATCAGCGTCTTCTCCAAGAAACCCTCATAGTTTCAGGGATAAATGGCATTTCAAGGCCACAGTCGGGGCCTTAGTATCCTTTTTTTTCTTTTTTTTTTTTTCTACTTAATTTGATCAAGTATTAGTTGTATTTCAAAAAAATGTAAGTAAATTTAGTAACCGATGTACTGAATGCTTACTATGCATCAGGCAGTTTCTGGAAGAAAGGTGGATTATAAAGAAGCATAGTTTATTACTACCAAGTTTCAGGACCCTACAAGAAGTGGAGGAAGCTCATTCTAGAGCATTTGGGCAATGAGGCCTCAGTAAATCCCTGGGGGCCGAGTGGCACCGCATGTGATGGGTAGGATAACCTGGTCTCCCAGCTGGAGCCCGAAGCTCGAATGTCTCAGTGTGTATTTGGCTGGTAAGGGAGACATGTCTGAGTTCAGGATGATGCCAGGTAATGAGGGCAGGTGACTCCTGTTGCCACGTTTACCAGCCTAGGTGGCCCTGGGGACTTAGGGCAGGCAGGAAGATCACAGTTGAGCTTTCTGAGCAACCTCTCCAAGGAGCCCCTCAGGTGTGGCGCCTGACTTCTGCATAAACAGGTAGATGTCTCGGGGACCAACAGAGAATTCTGAACAGTGTCATTGGCCCTGCTCTACCCCCACCCATCAGACAAGGTTGCTGGGGGTGGTTGAGTTTGCACCAGTGAACAAGGATTGAGGAAGAGGTATAGAAGAGGAGCCCTGGGGGCTGCCCACTGGGCAGTTTTGTGCACAACAGAGGTCCGGGTGCATGGGATTGAGAGGTGTGTGCCTAGGGTTGGCTCCACTTCTCAAAGGCCACGGGAATAGGGCCCCAGCCACAGAGCCAGGCTCCATAAGAAATAGGCTCCTTTCCTGTTCCATCAGCCCAGGGGGCCCCCGACCCTGTGCAGCCAACCCCAGAACCACAAGTGACAGCTCTGGCCCCTGGGATGATGCAAAGGGCCTGGCCTTTAGGGTCTGCCCGTTTGAGCTCTGAAGCTTCCAGCAGTTACTGCCTGAGTGTCGGGTATCTCATTGCAAAGGGAGACACTCAGAACACCATCGTGGGGCACCTGTGGGAATTTCACGGGGGGATACGTCAGTGGCCTTGCAGAGGCTGCCTATGATAGACTCGGCCCTTTCTGGTCACGGCATTAGAGAAACCGAGAACCTGTGTGACAGGCGTGGGTGTCTGCACAGGCCCTGGAAAGCCAAAGACCTCTGGGAGCCAGGCCAATCCCTTGCAGGTGTGAAGCAGCCACCATGAGAAGATGAGGGAGCAAAGCCGAGGGCGAGCGCCCAGCAGCAGCCGAGCTGTGACTGCCAGTCTCGCCTCACGTTGCCTTTACACTTGGGCTTGCACAAGCAAATAAGGGCAGATGTGATGGTCTCCCCAAGTTTCAAGAGAACGCTGAGGGTGAGTCTGAGCCCCAGAGGGGGCTGAGTCTCACAGGGTACCCAGCTTGGGCCCTGGAAACAGCATCTGTCCAGCCAGGGAGCAAAATCTGTCTCCGGAGACACTGCCAGGAGCCTTGGGGTTTGGTCTAGGAGTTCTGAGAGAGGTGATGATTCCTGCCAGGACAAGATGAGACCCTGGCTGGACCCCTCTCCACAGCCAGAAGCCTGCCCCCTGGGACAGGTCTGTGTCGGCTCCAGTAGAGTCTGTAATAGGGAGGAATGAGAGAGCCAGTTCACCGCCTTGCTACCTCTCGCAGAGGTAAGGTCTGCAACACTAGGGTGTCTTTTGTTAGAGCTAAGGAGATTGGGGCCATGGGCTCTGTCCCCGAATGTGCCAGTGAGGTAACACAGAGACACTGACTCTGCGGGGTCTCCAAACCTGGGACCAGCTGCTGGCCATTGAGGGGGCTATTCTGAGCAGGGCACTCCCTGGATAAGCCATGTTACATATGTACCTGCTCTACTCCCTGCAACTCTCCAAGGAAGGTATTATTGCCCCAAATTATAGCTGAGGCTCAGAGAAGATCCAACACAAAGCTGGGACTGCACAGCAAACAAGCTTTGGGTCCAGGTCTGAAACTAGAGAGACACGGGTCTTTGAAGAGCCCCACTGCTCATCCATAAGGCCTCCCCGCCTCAGTGCCGAGCTCCCGTGAGGACGAGAATGGTTCTGGGTAACTCTTCCCAAACACCAGAGAACAAATGGTTTCTAAGCCTTTCTGGACTCAGGAGATGAGTGCGAGGACTCCCCACAGCCCCAGCACACAGGAATCTGTCCTGCACTCCTCCTTGGGGTCTGGGGAAGGAGGACCCATATTTGTTAATAAAATGAAACAAAGGACATGGAAGTGTCTTGTAAATGGCCAAGTGGTAGGCAATGCCAGGGTGTCCCAACCTCCCTTCCCTCCCGGGATTAATGACTCTCCAGGGAACTATGAGGTTGGGCCTCTAGGGTTAATCCTTCCTTACTGAAGTCCTACAGCAGATTGATCAAGCCCCGCAATCACGGTCTCACACCACTTGTTTCCACCCACAGTGTGGACCAGATAGTTTAAAGCTACGCATCCCCCGAGAGATCGCTTCCAACTTTAGATCCAAGCAGACACTTTTGTTTTCACAGATTTAACTGCTCCGTGCATGTCATTTTTAGCCTGCACAGAAAACCAAGACGGGCAGGGAGTCTGACTCTGACGACCCTTTGAAGAAATGTGCAAGCTCAAGAGCTCTACAGTCTCTCTGAGCTTCACGTACAGCAAGAAAATAGTGAACCGAGTGCAAACGGAAAAGCCACTCTTTCCCTTCAAGGGTCCTTTTTTAATATTATACTCTGGTTTAAAAGGGCGGTGTAGCCCCAATTCGAATCCCAGCACACGTACAGTCCTCTTCTTCGCCTCGGCCAATACGTTGATTCCAGCACAACACTGGACTTCTCTTGGCTGCATTTTCCGTCTCCTCGCCTTTCTCCACGTGTACACTCACCCTGGTGGGTCCAGCTGTTTCTACAGGATGGGAAGCTGGAAAGCGAATGTTGGCATAAATATTGTCTTACGCTGGGTGAAGTCTGGCCTGTTGACGTGGCTTATTTGTAAGTGGCCGCCCCGTTGGTGGACAGCTAGATTGCTTCCGGTATGTGTCAGGACAAGCTTTGGAATCCTAGTTTTTCAATTCCTGTTTCCAATTTCCTCCCCACAAGGTTTGCAGAGATTCCAGGCAGCTGGCAGCTCCCACCCAGAAGGGAAAGGGGCCTCTTGCCCCAGTGAGAAGCATGTTGGGGCTTCGACATTGCTTTGTAGCCCTCTGGGCCTTGATTCTCTGTGGCCGGTTGGACGATTGGACAGCTCTGCTCTTTTTTTTTTTTAAATTTCATTTATTTATTCTTGAGAGACACAGATAGAGAGAGAGGCAGAGACACAGGCAGAGGGAGAAGCAGGCTCCATACAGGGAGCCTGATATGGGACTCGATCCCCCGTCTCCAGGACCACGACCTGGGCCGAAGGCGGTGCTAGACCGCTGAGCCTCCTGGGCTGCCCTGCTCTTTTTCATTCCAGACTGATTGTTTGGCCAGAGGAGGTTAAAGTGCTTTTGTTTCCTCTTCTGAGGAAAGAACCAAGGGCACAGGTTGAAAGAACCCCTGGGGAGCCTTGCTGCCACCTTCTGGCAATTTCCAGCAGCCAACAGAGGGTCTTACACAGGCCAGTTGTTCAGCCTCAGCTGATATCCTGACTCTTTCACCAGCTCTGGACTTCAGATTCAATCCCTACCCCTCCTGCCCCTGGTGTCCCTCCTTAATCGGCCAAGTATATCTATTTATTTGGAAGACTGCTGAAATACCTCCTCTTCCAAGCAGCCTTCCAGGATTATGCAAAGAGCAAGTAGTATGGAATTGCACCCAACACACACACACACACACACACACACACACACACACGCCCCACCTCCTTATTGTCTCCAGATAAAGCACCTGTAACACAGAAAACGAGATGTGTTTGGTGCTCAGGACCAAGGCTGAGGGTCTGTGTGTCCCGGGGCCTCTGTCCGATTTGTGGATGCCTTTGAGGCAGCAGTGGGCAGCGGAGGTTTGGAAGAAATGGGCATAGGTTATTGTGTGGCTTTGTTACCCACCTGCTGTGCTGTGTAAGCAAGTCGCTTGCCCTTTGGGAGCTCAGTATCTCAGCGGGTGTTCAAGAGACGGGGTGTGTATGGTATGGGAGAGCGTGTGGGGGCTGGGAAGCCAGGGGCTGCCCTCCGGGGTGTCCCTGGATCTCTGCGGTGCTGTCAGTCCAGGGGCACACAGCCTAGCTCCCCCTCCTGTGGCTGGAAGCCCCCGGGGGCACCGATGGGCCTGCCTTCTCCACCTCCTCCCTTGGCACCAAGCCCGGGGCTGGTGCCACAAAGTCCCTGCTTAGTGACCCTTTGCTGGGGAGATGCATGGGGGCCTGGCGGTGCAGGGAGGCGGATGTGGTGAATGAACACAGAGCACTTGGAGTTCCCCCAGGGTTCGGGTACGTTCTGGCTACTTATGAGTCTATCATAAAGGACCTTGGGGGAAAGACTTCCAGAAAGAATTGTTCTTGGGCCTTTGCATGCGTCAGTAAGGCATCTGCTCTAACTTGTGGGGAAAGATTGCACTGGATCAGCCAGTCTGTTGTCCTTGGCCTGTGTTCTCTGTAAAAAGCCACTGTGGGAGAAGGCACCCTGCACGACATGGGATCCCCACGGAGGTCGGGGTCACTCAGACCCGAGGCCTCCCACCGTGGCTCACCTGGCAGTGTCATCGAATGAGCCAGCCTGGCCCTCGGGGAGGTGCTGTGGGAGAGGCGGCCCAGCTACGTGGAGGACGGCTGTTCAGGAGCCAGCAGGGCAGGGGGCCCAGGCGTCAGAGAGGGGGCCTGGCAGTGGCTGAGAGGAGTCGATGCACTTTGCAGTGCAGGGAGTGGCGAAAGCCACGCCCTCTGTTTGTCCACTAACCCTTCAGTACACTCTGGTTGAGGGAATAATTCTTCTGGGGACCGAGGCTGAGCCCGGGGTTAAGGGTGGCACAGAGCAAGAAGTGTCTGCATGCTGGGGTGGCTGCCCAGGGGGTACTGGTCCTGTCCCCGTGCTCCAATGGCAGGGTCCCCTGCGCCACCTCCCTGTTGCTAATGGCTCTTCCCAGGCATCACACTACTTGACCTCTTGGTGGTCACACAGCACCCCTACATTTTGAGTTTTCCCTTCTGACTTTTCTAGAAGCAGAGCCCGGGACAAGGACGTGGGGGCAGATCCTGGGGCTTGGGGGGAGGCAGGAGTGAGGGCACAGGAGAGTGAGATGGGAAGGTGCTAACACATCAGCCTAGGGTGTGGTAGCAAGGCCACCGTCCCGGGGGCAGCAGGTGACCTTGCTTCCCGAGGGGGCCCCTGGGAATTGTGACATCACACCTCTGAGAACCGCTGACCTGATGCATGGGAGTCTGGAGCCTTTCTCTGCCAGTAGGGTGCCCTGCCTGTAGGGTGAAGCCTGTCCCCAGTGACACCAGCCGCCCCACGCTTGGGGACGGCACTTGCAGGTGGGCCCAGCAGGCTTCCGCAGCCTCCGGGGGTCGTGAGCTTGAGCTGGGAGTCTCTGGCTTGCAACAGAACTGCCCTTCAGAGCTGCGCTCGGAGCAGAGGCGGGCCACGGGGGTGTGATGGGGACACCAGGGGCCTCACGCTGCCATCCCCCAACCCTCCTTCCTGCGGTCTCTCTGAGGGTGCTGCCCGGGGCCCGGGGCCCGTAAATACCTGCTGACTCTGCTTGACCTCCACTCCCTTTTCTAAACACTCACGTGTGATTTAATACAGCCCAGAATTTTGCCAGGGCCCTGCGATGGTGTCAGAACACCGGGGAGACACAGCTGGCAGTGGGGGCTTACTTGGGTTCCCTGTGTTGCTCTGTTTGGGCCTGGGCGGCCAGCAGCCGGACCACGGGGCTCCCGGCTCCCTGGCACCCTCTGGGCCTGCTCCTCCTGGCCTGGGGCTCTGGCCTGGGCTCTCCTCTCTCTCGTGGTCCTCTATGATCTGGGTTTGCTCACCTGTGCCCCACGTTGCACCTTCACCCTGCCCCTGACAACCCCCAGATCTGTACCTTTACCCAAACCCTTTCTTCCGCCCGTGGAGCTGGTCACTGGTCTCTCCCCTGGGAGTCACACAGCCACGTCCACGCAGCCAGAGCCGGACCCGGCTTCCCCATGGGTGTCACGTCTCACCACCGTCCAGGCCAGAGTGCCCGAACAATCCTCCCTCTCCTTCCTCCTGGTAGGCAGACGGTGGACTAACCGCCGGCCTGCTGCCTTTCGTTGCTCTGGGCTCGCTGATGTTCATCCTTGGGAACTGAGTTTGGACTCTATGAAGATCCTGGACGCCTGGGTGGCTCAGCGGTTGAGCGTCTGCCTTGGGCCCAGGGTGTGATCCCAGAGTTCCAGGATCGAGTGCCACGTCGGGCTCCCTGCATGGAGCCTGCTTCTCCCTCTGCCTGTGACTCTGCCTCTTTCTGTGTGTTTTTCGTGAATAAATAAATCAAATCTTCAAAAAAGAAAAATAGACGCTATGAAGATCCACCTGTGAGGTTCAGGTCCATGTGTGACAATCCTGCCACACGGTCACACCTTCTCCTACATCTTTCTTCCCAGGCCCCAGGGCATCCCCTCCACGGACTCTCGTCGGCACCCACCCAGAGGGCTCACAGCACCCCGGGCCACTTCAGGCCACTTCAACTTTATCTCGCTCAGTGCTACCTGCCAGGTGCCCTCCTCCCACAAGTAGATCCAGGTTGAACAGAAGGGGCTCCCCTGCTATCTTAGGCCTACCCTGCCTGCCCCCCCGGTGTGGAATGCCCAGGCTCCCCAGCCACCCTCTGACGGCCCCCGGCTCCACCCGCCTCCCCTCCCCTCCCCTGGCATCCACCATTCCTGCCTGGCTTACGTCTGTGGCTTGAGCAGGTCTTTGGACTGTGACAGTCGTCTCCTGGGGCCCTTTCGGGTTCAGGAGAGCCCAGGGGCAGGTCTGGGACATTCACTTAGACACCAGGCTCAGGGTGCTCTCGCCATCATCTTTAAATTATGTGCAGGAGGGGATCCCTGGGTGGCTCAGAGGTTTTGCATCTGCCTTTGGCCCAGGGCGTGATCCTGGAGTCCCGGGATCGAGTCCCACATCAGGCTCCCTGCGTGGAGCCTGCTTCTCCCTCTGCCTGTGTCTCTGCCTCTCTCTCTCTCTGTGTGCCTGTCATGAATAAATAAATAAAATATTTTTAAAAAATAAATAAATTACGTGCAGGACAAACGTGCGTTCAGCATGGCTTGGGCTCCTGGCCCTTGAGGAGCTCTCCCGCTGCGGGGGTGCTGAACCAAGTGCTCAGGAACCAGAGTCCAGCCCAGCTGAACCTCATTATTTGAGGTAATGTTCTAAAAGCTGCTGCAAATGCTGCCTTAGCAAATACTGAACAATTGTTTCTGGGGGAACTACAGGGTTAGGTTCCTAAAAGTCTCTGGTCATGACATTTTTGCCAAGCAATCAATACATAACCTAGTTTTATGTGTATTTCTGGTTAAAGACACTTTATTCATATAGATTGTTGATTCGTGAACACCGAACTCAGGGCCAGCAGCGCTATAACTCATACCTGAACTAAGCTCGTATATTTTCTCCATAAGGCACGTTACAGCCTTCTTGTGCTTAGGAACCCGACACAGCACTGTGCTTGGGGCCATTTCAAACAGAAATCACCAAAAAAAAGCCACCAAGTGTGAAAAGCGTGGCACTAACTAGACCGTGAAAAGGACACTTGTTTACTGTGTGAGAGCCGAGACAAGAAGGCAGAGGGTCGCTTTGTTCAACCTCAGCTGGGAATGTGTTTGCCAGGCGAGTCAAGTTTTTCAATGCTTTGTGAAGGTCCAGAATGACCACAAAAGTGCTGTGAGCATTGATTTGGGGAATAACAAATTTTAGCGAGTCGGAAAACTTGCAAATACGGAACCTGTGAGTAATGATGATCGACTCTATGTATAGAAGAAAGAATGAAACTTCAGGGAGTGGAGAGGAGGGAGCAGCTGGGAAGACAGGAAAACTTACTAGGGTTTCACGATTGAAGCTGAATTTTGGGGGATAAGTAAGACTTCCCCAGGCAGGGGAACTTGGGGGCAAAGGGGGCCTCATGCACAAAGGCAGAAGACAATGTGGAGTGGATAATTAATTTCTTTGGGATGAAGATGGGAAATTTGGGAAGAAGAGCTCTGATTTCTAGGGGACCAAGGGACGGTAGAAAGGATCCACATCCATTCCCCGCCACCCCGCCTTTTTAAAAGATTTTATTTATTTCTTTGACAGAGAAAGAGCACAAGCAGGGGAAGTGGCAGAGGCAGAGGGAGAGGGAGAAGCAGACTCCCTACTGAGTGTAGGGAGCCCAATGTGGGGGGTCGATCCCAGGACCCCAGGATCATGACCTGAGCCAAAGGCAGACGCTCAACCAACCAAACCACCCAGGCACCCCCATCCATCCCTTCTCACAGGGCTTTCCACTAGTTAGGGTCGGGCCAACCGCAGCAGCAGAGAAACCCCAAATGGCTTGCCCTAATACATTTCTTACATTTCATGGGTGATTGGCAGGTGGCCTTCCACATAATTTAGACCTTGGCTCCTTCCAAACTGCGGCTCCACCGTCCTCAGGGACCTGTGTCCTCGCTGCCCATCAGCAAGTGGGAAAATACAGAAGCTGACAAATCACACTGGAGGCTTTCATAAGCCAAGGCCTTGCAGTGGCACACACCCCTTCCACCCACATTCCGTCATCACATGGCATGCCAATGAGGCTGGGCAATGAGGCTGGGTAATGAAGTCCCTTTGTGAACAACTGCTTCCCAGGAACGTGTCTACACTCGGGAAGGGGGCATGAAGCTTTGGTGGACAGCTAACTTTTTCTGCCACGGGCCCTCGGGTCAGTCTGTCAAAACCCAGGACGGGATCTAAAAGAAGTCAGCAGTGAGTGAATTCCATGGAAATGGACCTTCTGTCTGGCACAGAGTAGGTGGTCAGTAAACACTCTGTGAGTGAATGAATGAATGAATGAATGAATGAATGAATAATGCATTATGCCTCTCTCCTTAGTTTCCTTTTGTTTAATGTATTTGAGACTGAACTAGGCTAGAGGGAGGAGGCGTTGGGAAAAAAGGACAGAGAGAGGGAGAGCCTGGGTTTAAGCAAGCCAGCCGGGAGGAAGGGGGGTGCTCTCATGTTTCCTGTAGTCGGACACAGTGCTGCCTTGACCTGGAGAAGGAACTGGGGCCATAGGCGTGGAGAGAGGGCTGCCTGCAGAGAAGGGGTGCAGTGAACCCAAGTGCGGTCTCTATCTATGTACATTATGTCAGCTTAATCCAATCTCATTCAGGATTTGAGCCACACAGACCTTCTGCAGGACTCTGAAAGCCCAGTGCACGATGGGGTGGTTAGAAATGGTTTGGAATGGTCCCAACAGCCTGGAAGGAAGCCAGGGAGGAGGGAGCATGAGGAGCACCCCCATAAGGACAGCCTGACATCTGGGGTCAGAGACTTTCTCCAATCTCCCCCTGGTTTTTAATCTAGTCTTGGGCCCAGCAGCTTCGTAATTCCACATCTCCAGTTTATTAATCGAGTGCCATCTGTGAGGCAATGTCATGGGCCCCACTGGTGTTTCTCTGTTTGAATGGCTGCTGAATATTTAACTACGCTTCAGCAACTTCCACGGATGTCAAATGAGAGAAGAAAACAACCACCACCTTCTCTCTCTAGAACAAACTCACACTCAGCATGGATAATCACAAAGCCTCCACAGGCTAACAAATCAAAATAAATTAGCAGTCAACACAAACGCCAAGCCCTCTCTGAGTTATGGTGTCAAGGCTGCAGGCAGGGGAGAGAAGGAGGGAGGGGATGACTGCCTCTCCTGGTCACAGGCTTCATTGAAAAGTGCAGGAAAGGAGCCAGCTGTGTCAGGAAGGATGACACACACACACACACACACACACACACACACATACACACACACACACAAAGAACCCGGTCATCTGTGTGCATGTTCCCCAGAGTCACAGGTCAGGAGACCAGAAGCTCACCCCTTGCTGCCATGAAATCTTCCTTTTGACCGCTGACAACATTGACCCATATGATCTCATTTACATTAATTGTGTGTATGTGGGGGGGGGGTGTCTTTGAGGGGAGGTATTAAGACTAATGTATGGTTTTAGAAAAGGGATGAATTTTTTCATTCAAACAGAAATCTTTATCTCTGAACCCTAATACTATCCTAGATCCCCACCCTCCTGCAAGATGCATCTGTGTCGTGCCCCCTAATGTCTGGTGGGTGCAGACTGGGCCACACTGGGCTCCTAACCCAAATAGCCTGCAAGTGATAAAGTGTCCAGAGCATGAAGACAGACAGGAGGCCCACACGCAAGTGTGGGATCCCAGAGAACACCCACCGAAGGCTCCCACCAGCCCCACATGTTACCTCTCAACCTCAACATCATTCCCTCTTCTCCCTGGATTCTTTCCTCTGCCTCGTCCCCTCCTCCAGAAGGTCAGCAGAACTTCCTGCACTTGAGCTTGCCTTGAGGGAAAGAGAGAATCTTGATCAGCAAAGAGGAAAACACAAGGATGTGGGGAGGGGGTGGAGGCAAAGGTGAGGACCTAGCTCTTCAGGCCCCAGCCCCCAGATGCCCCCTCTCCAGGAGGAGGAAGTAGGTGGGAAGAGGTGAGCAGCACCAAATGGAATCATCTGTCCCCAGTGGGTCTGCTCCTCTGCTGGGGCCCCCTGCACCCCAAGAGCACAGGGAGGAACGCCAGCGGGGACACAGGTGCTCTGGCACCACCTGGGTCTTCCCAGGCGTCAGTGTCAGGTCAGCCGGGCTCTCTGCAGATAATACAGCTCCAGGTGAAAGAGGCTTAGGTGGGTCTCCATGGCAACTGCAGATCAGGGGCTGGCCCGCTGCCTCTGAGGTTCAGGAGGAGCTGCTCCAGCCTCCCAGGAGGCGCACACACACACACACACACACACACACACTCCACAAACACCAGCCCAGGCTGGATCCCTCCGGTCAGGGTTGTTTTCTCTCAGCACAACTTCTGAGAGAGACAGAGAGGGAAGAGCATAAGCAGCAGCCAGCAGCAGAGGAGCAAGAGGGAGAGGCTTAGCACATAGTCTTCCCTGCACCCCGCTCTCCCCCGAGGCTCTAATCTCCCCGGCTGGGAAGCAGAAGGCAGGCCCCCCGCTGGACCTTTCACCTCCGGAGAGGCTGACCTCAGCCAGGTAAGAGAGTGGTCTCCCCGGGAGACTGTGGCTTCACTACCCGAACCCTGGAAGCAGCAACCTGACCTGGAACCTTTTAGATGGTGGAGCAGAGGCTGGGCCAAGCCTGGAGCTGGGAGGGGCGGCTTCGGGGCTATGGCTGGTTGGGGACAGCCTACTGAGCAGTCTGAGTCCAGGGCCCAGATGGCCTCAGGGAGGCCTCATCCGTCCTCATCTGTCCCACATGGGCCAGTGGACTCCCCAATATCCTCGGGGCCGTGACCTATCCTGTGGGAAGCCATAGGCCCACCTGGTCTGGAACCAGCAAGCCCCAGCATTTTCTCTTCTGCTTTGATGGAGAGGCCCCGGGCAGGGGAAAGAGAAGTGAGACCCACCAGAGATTCTCTCATGGATTTGAGAATTGGGATTCAAGTACCTACTAAGTGCAAGGTGCAGAGTCAGGCTCTTGGGACAGGGTCATGACCAAGCCACAAGGGTGATATGGAGACCTCATTCTAGGAGTGCTGATGACACACCCGGGAGAGTGGCCTGGTTGGAGCAGTGTGCGTGTGCTCCAGGGAGAGGATTGGGCTTGGGAAGAGATGTCTGAGCTGCAACCTTTGGATCAGTGTAGAGTTTCTTGGGGATCAGCTGTGCCCCTGTTCCCTGCCCCACGTGACCATGGTCAGTTGGGCCTGAGCACTTAAGCCCTCCTGGCTGTACCTCTGCCTTAGAATGGAAAGAAAAGAAAGAAAGGGAGAAAGAGAGAAGAAAGAAAGAAAGAAAGAAAGAAAGAAAGAAAGAAAGAAAGAAAGAAAGAAAGAAAGAAGAGAAAGAACAAGGAGTGTCATTCATTCATTCATTCATACATTCAGGAACCACTGATCAAGTGCCTATTACATGCTGGCAGATTCATCAAATATAGCTGTTGTCCTCACTGAGCTCATAGCTGACTGAGGGAGAGAAGGAAACAACCAAAAAAGTGAGAAATCTCTGTGTCACGGATGGTGGTAGGATAGGCCCTCCTGCCATGCACCAGCAGGCGCCCAGTTCTACCTCAGTGGGGGACGGGGGAGGGGGGGCAGCAGGCTGCAGCCAGGAGCTGACCCCGCAGGTGAGCTTTAAAAGAGGAGCAGGCCTTTGGCAGGTGGCTGGAGGCCCACAGGTCAGCAGGTCAGGCTGAGTCACACCCGGCTTGGTGGATTACCGGTTCCTTTTCTAAGATGCCAAGAAGAAATAAGGTCAATTTGAAATACGTGAAGTTGGCCTTGGACCTTGGCAAAAACAGGGCTGGAAGGAAGGTCAAAGAGGGGAGCATTTATTCTCTGCACCTGTTTTGAGGCTTCTGCCCAGATAGAGCTTCTGGCTTCTGCAGAGCCACCCTCCCTGCTCTAGGACACCCTGGGCCATTTGGGACAGCCTGGTGGAGTGGCTGCTCCATGCCCATGGGCCTGGGGGGGACATGTGAGGCAGCCCTTGCTCTGGCCAGCGGACACCCAGCGCAGCTCTTAGAGATCTGCTCTGGAGGTGGGGCCTGGGTGCGGCTCCCTTTGTACTGAGACGACAGCTTCCTGGCCAGGACTCCACCCTCCCTCCCTGTTGGCCATGGGGCCAGTGGCCTGGGACTCACCAGAGGCAGGTGAACCTCTCATGCCTGGTGCAGGGGTGTCGGAGCCTTGCTTCTACCTCTAAGGGCCCATCCCTGATTGTTCCCACCACTGGGACATGCCCACTCCCCTCTGACTGCTAACTGCCTGGAACCAGACTCCTCTTGCCCTTGAGCTTGGGGATGGTTTTTCTAGCGCATTTAACGAGCCACAGCTGGTGTCTCCGAGGGAGCCATGGAAAAGGCACTATCCTCGGGGATGTTCAGAAATAGGCTGAAGGAAGAGCTGGGGGTGGGGTGGGGGTGGTGGGGGTGGTGGGAGGGTTAATGAAGAGGAAGGAAGGAGGAGAGGGAAGAGCAGTGAATGGACGAGCACTTAGCTGAGTGATGCCTAAAGGCAGAGAGAGCATGGGAGGGCTTTCCTGCTGGTGGGGGTAAACTGAGGCTCCCCACCCGACTTTCCCTTCACCCAAGGGGGCTCAGATCTCCCAATGCCATGACCAGAAGCCAGGGGTGGGGCAAGGCCAGGAAGAAGGGCGGAGACAAGTTTGCACCAAACCACGGGGTCCTTTATTTTTTATGCTACAGACCCCTTTGGAAGTCCCTACAGCCTCTGGACACTTTCTTAGCAAAATGTTTCTAAATGTGTAAGATTCGGGTCAGAGGGCTAGGAAAGAAACCAGCTGTACTGAAATGTAGCTATTTATACATTTTTTAAAAAAAAAATCAATGTGAGGTATAGTAATACATGTGCCTCTCCACCAACACGTGAAATAATGAAATCTAGTGGCAGGTTTACGGTAGTGATGAGCATAAAGCATATTTCAAGCATAACAGCTTTCAAGCGTTATGAAAATACCTGTGATCTCCGCTGGAGGTGAACTCACAGGTGCCACCCCTACTTCTGTGGCCACGGCTGCGTTCACAACTGCTAGAAATTCAACATTTCAGTTGAAGTTCCTGAAAATAAAGATGGGATGGCTTGGGTTTTTGGTTTTTGTTTTGGGTTTATTTTTGGTTTTGTTGTTGTTGTTTTCCCCTTCTTGAGTTCATAAACTCAATGTCTTGGCTCATCTATAAAGCCCTCATGTGACATCCTTCTCTGATCTTCACAGTCCTGTGAAGTGGGTACCCTGACGACTCCATGTGACAGATAGGGGGACCGAGGCTTGGCCCAGTGAAGGTGGCTTGGCGGCGGCTTCCTGGGAGCTGCCATCGGCGGAGGGCAGGGCGGCCGTGGCCATCAGGGCGCTGGGCTGGGATTACAGCAGTGGCCTTGGGGACAGTGGGTGGCACCCCCCCACCCCGCCGCCCAGCCCGTCTCCCTGTCCTCCTGCCCCTCCTGACCGGGTGCTCCTTGAGGGCACCCAGCTCTCCCACCTGTGTGTGGTGGGGCGGCAGGTGGGAAGGGCCGCAGCCCCCCCCCATGCGCTCCCTCCACACCCACGCGCGGCAGTGGACAGATGCCACCTGCTTCAGGCAGGTGTGATGGAAACCGCAGGCAGAGGCCCTGGGGACACAAGTCCAGCGGGTAGAATGGGTTGGGAAGGCTTCCTGCAGAAAGTGAGCTTTGAGCCGGATTCCCACCCCCAACTTTTTATTTTTAAATTTTATTTATTCACGAGAGACACAGAGAGAGAGACAGAGACACAGGCAGAGGGAGTAGCAGGCTCCATGCAGGGAGCCCGATGCCCGGATCTGGGACTCAATCCTGGGACCCTTGGGATCACGCCCTGGGCCGAAGGCAGATGCTCAACCACCGAGTCACCCCAGGCGCCCTCCCCCCAACTTTTAAATTGTGACCATGCTCCAAGATGCAGGGGAGTGGGAAGACTAGTGCAGGAAACACCCACAAAATCCACCCCCCAGAAAACAACCGTTAATAGGTTACTCTGTGTGTGTGTGTGTGTGTGTGTGTGTGTGTGTGCCTGCATATGTGACATTTTTCTGAACAACTTGAATGGCAGATACTGCAGATTTCGTGACACTTCAGCTACATTGATTGCCTCCTAAGTTGGGCTATTTGTCTACACTCCTTTACAACCGGACACACTACTTTTATACCTAAGAAGATCAACACTCAATCTCTAACCTTCAGTTCATATTCAAACGTCCCCCAATGTCCTAATTGTTTTATTTTTTTTAAGATTTTATTTATTTATTTATCTATCTATCTACTTATTTACTTATTCATGAAAGACACAGAGAGAGAGAGGGAGGCAGAGACACAGGCAGAGGGAGAAGCAGGCTCCCCGCAGGGAGCATGACGTGGGACTCGATCCCAGTACCCCAGGATCACACCCTGAGCCAAAGGCAGACGCTCAAGCCCTGAGCCACCCACGTGTCCCATCCTAATCTTTTTTTTTTTTTAAGACTTTATTTATTTTTTCATGAGAGACACACAGAGAGAGGTAGAGACACAGGCAGAGGGAGAAGCAGGCTCCATGCAGGGAGCCCAATATGGGACTCGATTCCGAGACTCCAGGATCATGCCCTGGGCTGAAGGCAGGCACCAAACCACTGAGCCACCCAGGGATCCCATCCTGATCATTTTTTTTTTTTAATTTTTTTTTTATTTATTTATTTATGATAGTCACAGAGAGAGAGAGAGAGGCAGAGACACAGGCGGAGGGAGAAGCAGGCTCCATGCACCGGGAGCCTGATGTGGGATTCGATCCTGGGTCTCCAGGATCGCGCCCTGGGCCAAAGGCAGGCGCCAAACCGCTGCGCCACCCAGGGATCCCATCCTGATCATTTTAAACGAGGATTCGATCAAGGTTTGTGCATCGGAGGCAGACTGTAAGTCCTGTTGAGGGAATGGGAAGCAGGCATTCATCATGGGAAGGTTCCAGAGTCACCAGGTGTTCCCAAGACCCTGCGGCGAGCTAGGCTTTGCCACAGAGGAAAGGGGCTTAATTCAGACTTGGGGGGCGGGGAGGAGTCGAATCCAAATTGTGCGAAGTGCCCAGAGAAGACCACACTTGCTGTTCTGATGAACCTTCTGGGTGTCTGTTGGACCACCTTGGCCATCACGTTCTTCCCCAGGCAGCCACAGCACAGACTCACGCAGGGTCAGGTCCTGGGGATGCCGTGGGCTCAGCCAGTGACCTCTGGCGTGTGTGGCCAGCCCATCTCTGTCCGGCTCTCCCTCCCTCTATGCCTCTTTCCCTCTCTTGCCCTTTTAAGAACTTAATCAGACCGCTGAAGAGCCTCCCAGGACAACAGCTGGCACCAGAGACAGAAATAGCTCCAGCAGAAACCTTGTCTCTGTCAAAGGCTCCAGCCCGGGGAGGGCAGGGAGGGGGTAGAGAGTGTGGGGAGAAAGGAGAACATTCAGCACCTGCCCCCTGCCCCCAGCCCCTGCCGTCTGCCGTGGGGTCTCCAGATGCCAGCTCGGGTCAGGAGCACAGCCTTGCACCCAGGGGAGAAGGGCCCCTGCCCCAGGTTGCACTTTAGACCACCCTTGGGCCTTCTTCTGGCCTCACTCCCCTGGGGCAAGGAGTCTGGGGGTTGGGAAGATGTGCACACCCTGAGGTCACTTCCCCTCTAGATCAGGCCTTAGATTCTGAGATCCAGAACTCCCTGCCCAGACAGCCTCCCCCCACCTTCCAGAACCTGAGCAAGCCTCCTCCGGGGCCCAGCCTCCTCAGGGTGGGCGACATCGCCACTGTGAACTAGCCCAGGACTCAGGGTGGCCAACAAGTGGTTGTTGGTAGGCATGTGGATGGGCCTTGGATGTGAAGGCTGGGGTGTCCCCACATTTTTGCAGGCCCCTCATGGTGTGAGAAGAGAAGGGGGACCGGCTGAGAGCCAGAGCTTGTTCAACCCATGCCTCCACATTCTAGTAAAGAACTCTCTCCTGAGAGTCTAAGAATTCTGTTTATCTGAGCCTCCACGTTGTTAGGAAGGTACAGCTGACAAGGAAGAAAGCAAAACATATTTTATTTCATAGTTTGTTGACCTAATTTGTAACATATAAGCATTAGGCACCCGGAAGGCGACGTTCCATGGGCAGCACTGCCCTGGCGCCCTAGCAAACGTGCGGTGCCCTGACCATGCCTAGAGTGGCTTTGCTGCCAATATTTGGAGACCAGTTTGATGTGGAGATAAAAGCTGTCTTCGGTGCCTCCCGTCCTCCCTTTCTTCTGTATTTCCTGCCACAGGAGGACCCTCTATGGCGAGCTGTTCTCTCGCTGCCTCCTTCCAGCTCAAATGCAAATCCAGACCAAGAAACAAAAAGACACTTTGAGGAGATCATGCTTGACCCAAGGATGGGTCCCTTAAAATGGATCTTAGGAAGAGTGAGAAGTTTTGGAGGGGGAAGGGACTCCCTAGGGAGAGTTCTAGCCCAGCTGTATACAGAGAGAGAGAGAGAGAGAGAGAGAGAGAGGCCTCCAATGAGGCCTAAAGCACCACATGGTAACTCCGCTCATCACCCTGGGATTAATCCAACTCTATGTACTTACGGACATCCACTGCACACTAGCCATAGGTCAGACCCTCTGTTGGGTGCTCAGTCCTGGGTAGGATGATGCCCAGGACCTGGTTTCTCACTCAGTCTGGAGAGGGAGTTGGACACACAGGCAGTCACGGTTTGCTGGGGCTGTGCCAGGGTAGGGTAAGCACAGAGCAGCCTGGGAGCAGAGAGACAAGGCCCCAGAACCCAGTCGGGGAGGGTTTGGGAGTCTCCTAAAGGAAGCAGAGTATGAGCTAAGAGCTGAAGTAGGATTTTTTTCAGTAAAGTGCTGAAGGTGCTGTGCTCTATGGATAAAGAAAATGTGGTCTATTGCAACAACATGGATGGGTCTTGAGGGCATTATGCTGAGTGAAATAAATTCAACAGAGAAAGGCAAATACCATGTGATCTCACTTATATGTGGAATCTAAAACAAAACAAAACAAAAACAAAAAAAAACTGAGGTCATAGATGAAGAGTAGGCTGGTGGTTGCCAGAGGCCGCAGGTGGGAAGGGGGGGATGAAATGGGTATGGGAGGGCCCAGAAGTACAAGCTTCCAGGTATTAAGTAAATGAGTCCTGGGGATGACTCTACACTTAATGATATTATATTTTATGCTTGAAAGTTGGTAGGAGAGTAGATCTTAAAAATTCTCACCACAGGAAAAGTGGTTGTAAGCATGTATGGGGACAGATATTAACTAGACTTATTTGGGTGATCATTTCACAATAGATACAAATATCGAATCATTATGTTGTACACCTGAAACTACTATAATGTTATGTGTCAATTATACCTCAGTAAAAGAAAAAGAAAAAGAAAAAGAAAAAGGGGGCACCTGGGTGGTTCAATGGTTGAGCATCTGCCTTTGGCTCTAGTCATGGTCCCGGGGTTCTAGGATCAAGTTTTGTGTTGGGCTGCCCGCAGGGAGCCTGCTTCTCCCTCTGCCTCTTTCTGTCTCTCATGAAAAAATACATAAAATCTTAAAAAAAAAAAAAGAAAAGAAAAGAAAAAGAAAGAATGTTCTAGATATGTGCAAAAATTTAAAAGCAAGAGAAAGCAGGGCACATTCTGTGTGTGTGTGTGTGTGTGTGTGTGTAGTAGTAGTAGTAGTAGGACTGGGGGAAAGGAAAAGTTTGATGAGACATGAATGAAGCTGAGGATATAAACAGGAGCCACAGGATAGAGGACCGAAGCCATATTAAGGACGTTGGGAATAACTGTAAGGCTTTAAACACCTCAGGGCTTAAACACAGGGCGATTTAAAGCCCTTCACAGGCCACAGACGTTTTTACTATTGGAGGCCCCACCCCACATCACATCGAACATCATCATAAAATGAATCCACATTACAATTATTTTTGTCTAAAATTTTGACAGGAGTTTTGTGACTAATTTGGAATTATTAATTAATTTGTTTTAATTTTTCAAATTGCTATTGATATTTTGAAGCCAGTGAAGTTAGGTAGAGGGGAGATATGGGGGTGACAGGCTCACTGCTCACAGACCCCAAGCTCTATGTTATGGTTTCTAATAGTGACATGATCAGACTTAGGATTTAGAAGGATCATGCTCTCAGGGTGCCCGAGCAGCTCAGCTGGTTGAGCATCTGACTCTTGATCTCAGCTCAGGTTTTGATCTCAGGGTCATGAGTTCAAGCCCCACACTAGGCTCCAGGCTGGGCATGGAATTTACTTAAAAAGAAGAAAAAAGGAAAAAAAGAAAGGAGAGAGAAGAGAAGAGAAGAGAAGAGAAGAGAAGAGGAGAGGAGAGGAGAGGAGAGGAGAGGAGAGGAGAGGAGAGGAGAAGAGAAGAGAAGAGAAGAGAAGAGAAGAGAAGAGAAGAGAAGAGAAAAGAAGAAGATCACGTTTTCTGAATCATTGAGTGGAAGCTGTTCAAGGGGTATGGGATCTCAGTTTTGCAAGATGAAAAAAGTGCCAGAGATCTGTTGCCTAACAAAGTGCTTATAGTTAGCACCATTGTACCATACACTGAAAAATGTTTCTGACAGTAAATTTTATGTTATTTACTTTTTAAAAACCACAATAAAAGGAAAATAGAGATTGGATCAGAAGGACCAGCCCTGAGTTGCCAGCTGGGAGGCAGCGCAGCAGCTGTAATATACTTGACAGATGGTCAAGACCTAAACTAAAGGGGGAGACAGAGAACAAACAGATTTAGGAGAATTACAATACTTAAATTTGTAAGAATCAACAGGATTTGGATGCAAGATTTGACAGATGAGGCAAAGGGATGAGATGAGGGTGGTGCATCAGTCTGGGCGAGTAGATCATGCCCACTGCCACACTGGGGCCCCAGGAGAAGCAGCAGCCACGGGGGAGGGATGTGGGAGCTGTGGGTTAGGGTGCGACTGGAACATGCTAGGGGAAGGGTCCAGGAAGCATCTGGACACCACGACCTGGAGTTCTTGAGACAAATGGTTTCTGACGAAGTAGTTGGAGTGTGTGAAAGGTTGGAGCCTATTAAAATAAGACAGCCTCAGACAGAGGCCCAAGGGACAGCGACAACCCAAGGAAAGACAGGGGAGGGGAGCCCCTCTAGGGTCTGAGAGCAAGTCCAGAGAAATATCAAGGTACGAGTCAGACCAGGGCAGGACCTAGACCAACGATTGTGCTCTAATGGAAGCCAAGGAAAGGTTCTCTTCAGAGGAAAGCGTGGTCAGTGTGGTTGGGCTGGGAAGCCTCAGGGGAGTTGGGACATGTGCTGTCGGTGAGGGTGTGGCGGGGAGTTGAGGGTGTTTGGGGCGGGGAGGATGCTTGAGGCAGGTTACATTCACTCAAGGGCATCACATCCCTCCACCCTGAGCCTCACCAGTCTCTTCCTCATTCATTCACCTTCCGGGCTGGTGCAGCTCAAGGGATGGGTGCCCAGCATTCAGGGGCAGGTGCACTATGGCCTGGTGATGGTGGGGGCATGCTGGGGTGGAGGGGTTGTGGGAGGTTTACCAAAGAAGTCTTCCTGGGGAAGGAGAGCCAGGGCCAAATGTGGAAACCTTATAAGGTGAGGCTCAGTTTTGCAGAGATGGGGGAACCATCCTGGCAGGGGGACCCCACATATCCTCATGACCCCACAGCTCAGCCAATCTCCCATCCTCAGGAGGGGTCTCTGAGTGATGGAAGAATGTGGAACTATGGCAGCCAGAGGAGACTGTCCTTCCCATGGCCGCTGACAAAAGCCCCCTCATTCAAGGGAGGTCAGATTGGTGGGGCTTGCTCTTTTTTCTTTTCTTTTTTTTTTTTTAAGATTTTATTTATTTATTCATGAGAGACACAGAGACAGAGCCAGAGACACAGGCAGAGGGAGAAGCAGGCTCCCTATGGGGAGCTGGATATGGGATTGATCCCTGGACCCAACCTGGGATCACGCCCTGAGCCAAAGGCAGATGCTCAACCACTGAGGCACCCAGGCGCCCCTGGGCTTGCTCTTTCATCATCATGCATTCATTCATTCATTCTTCATTCATTCCTTTGTTCGTGCATTCACTCACTCATTCATTTATTTGGTCTTTATTAAGCACCACTGCGGTGCTATCCAGCAGCAGGGATGGAAGCAGAATAGGGCGTGGTCCTCGCCCACATATGACACACACAGTGGGGGAGTAGACGGTCACACTCCATAAAGCGTTCCTGGTGCTGTGAAAAATGTCTGTACAGAGTATAGGCAGGGTACGAAGTGGGGAGTGGTCACATCAGGAAAAGTGTGGCAGGAAACGCTTCCAGAGAGGAGCTGACCCTAGTGCCAAGTCCCAGGCAGGGGAGGGGGGGCACTGGAGAGAGCGTGGGGCTAGAGTGGCTGAGCACCGCCAGCAGCCCCTGCGGGACTGGCAACCCATCCATACTTGCAGGGCCCTAACGGGGTTGAATGAACACCTGAAATGACACCATTCACTCTTTTGCTGTTAAGCACCAACCCGACCCATGTACTTGTAAAAACACAAACACCTGCTACTATAGGAAACGGAGCACATCCAGTTGCAAGGCGTCCCACTGCCTGATTCAGTCAGATCCCTGGCCTCGGGAAGAGGCTCCTGGGGCTCGCGGCTCTCAGGACGGAACACAGCCCACCTGCATCCCCCACTCCCCCTCCCCCAGCTACTGCCCAGCCTTATTATTCTGAACACATGAAGCAGTTAAGGGCAGAGAAGAAAAGGTCCTAACTGTCCTGACCCCAAGAACAGGGTCTGAGGGTCTGTGTCCTTCCCTTCCAACCTCTCAGGAAGGAGCCGGGGTGTAATCTGAGGCCCAACCAGTGATAGACTCAGGCTGAGTGGAGGATGAAAGTTTTACATTTTCTAAATATAATGGTTGCTAAGGGAATTGGTTATTCACAGGTAAAGAGGAGGTTTGATTGCTGCCACCCCCCCCCCAGGAGGCTATTGCTTCCCCATAATACATTTCCTATTTGTGCCCGATTCTCCAGCATTAACATTTCTCTGCAGGGTGGTGGGAGGCCGCCTACAACTGTGCGTATCTCCACGCCTCATGGCCATTGTTGAGACTGAGTTCACCGGCATCTGGGGGGTCTGGGCAGGAAGACCATTGGTGTACGGAACGGGGAGCTTCCTAGAGAGGGAAAGGCATAGATGGGGGAGCTGGGGCACCTCCAAGACCCACTTCAGATTTTGGTCCAGGAATGGTCCTCACCTTCACTGCCGTCAGAGGCACAAAACCGCTTCTGACAGGCATCCTGGGATGGCAGTTCATTTACCCATCTCTCCATCCATCCTTCCATCCATCCATCCATCTGTCCATCCATCCAGTCAGTCATTCACCAAACCTGTCTTGTGTAAGACCTCGTGGAACTATGATGAGCTCAGGTCCCTGCTCCTGCACCTGATGCTCCTTGCACACGGCTCACCTTGTACCATCGCTGGGTCCTCCACCCGGGGCAGCTTTTCCAACGGTCCGTGTGCCTGAAGCCCGCACTCCCCCTTCAGCCCACTCTTGCTCACAAGCCCTCCTTGACCCCCCTCGTCACCTAGAGTCACTCCTTTCCCTCCCCATCAGTACTGACACTATGCTTCACCCACCACGTTACCTCTTCCCACTGACATCTGCGGGACAGCAGCAGCCCTGACGTGCTTTCGTGCTTGTGTTCCTCCGCAGATGTGGACGCAGCGCTTCATTAATGCTTCCGGATGAACGAATGAATGGTAGGTAAGTTGTGTCTTTGGCAGGATGACGGCAACCCCATCCAATTCCAAACTTCCTTCAGCAACAGGCAGGGGCATTAAGAAACGCAGGGTGTTCCCCAGTTAGGTTTCCCTAAGGTGTCATGGATTCTCTCCCCTTAAATTGCAAGGATAAGCCCGTGCTCAGCCGCACACAGTTTATTTCCTTCTTTGTTTGGAGTTAGCCGGGATTCAGGAGGCATCTTCCCTGGGCTCAGCCATCGGGGTGCACTAGGGGTCCATGAGACTCTCATACCCTTACGCGGTGCTTAGAGCACCCCAAGTTTGTTCACAACTGCTTCTCACGACAGCCCAATCTTGTCTTACAGAATTAGAAATGATGGCTCAGAGAGGCTAAGCCCCCATCCGGCCTTCCAGCTGTGAGCGCAGCAGGGCCTCTCTCTTGGGTCCCGGCTCTCCTCCCTCCCCCTCTCCTCCCCCCAACTCAACTGACAGAGCGGCCCAAGAGAGACGCACTCCCGCCCTGTGTCAGCAGGGCCGAGGGGGGCCATGGCCCTCATCCCCTGGCTTCGCTGGAATGAAGCCCCCCCGCGGCTGTCCCCCCGGAGGCCGGCTGAGATGGTGCTGGAGACGCTCATGATGGAGCTGGCGGGGCAGATGCGGGAGGCCGAGAGGCAGCAATGGGAGCGCAGCAACGCGCTCAGGAAGGTCTGCACCGGCGTGGACTACAGCTGGCTGGCCAGCGCGCCGCGGCCCACCTACGACCTCAGCCCTGGCGAGCGGCTGCAGCTAGAGGACGTCTGTGCCAAGATCCACCCATCCTACTGCGGGCCCGCCATCCTCAGGTAACCCCCACCCCCCTCCCGGGCCAGGCCTTGCACCGCAGGCTGCGGGGGTGTGGCTGCAGGGGCAGGGGCCGAGGTCCCCAGGACGGGAGCCAGGGCCCCTGGATGACCCAGGGATCTGTAAAAGGAACAGGGCAGAAGCAAGACTCTGCAAGAGCCCATAGAACACCAGGCCGGAGCAGGGGGTTCAGAGGGAGGCAGCAGGCAGGAGGCACATGACTTTTGATGGGGGAGGACCCCAGGCCTTTGAGCTTTCTGTTCTCCCTGGGTTATCATTGCCCCAGATTTTAACACAGCGGGCTCTTTCTCCTTCATCGGTTCATCTTCCATATTCCCTTCTTAGAAAGGCTTTCCAGATAGTCTTCCCAGAGTTCAGTTTTCAGTATCCTATTTCACACTAGCATTCGTATTAGTTTGCCTCAAGGGACTGTGCGTGTATGTGTCCGCACATGTGCATAAGCGTGTGTGTGTGTGTGTGGGGGTGTTCAGAGCCCCGGGGCACTGAGCATTTAGAGATTTAGAGCTTAGGTACAACAATGTCCCTGAATATAAACGTGACCTTAATAAAGCTCTGACCCACATGCCCCAGTCTTGGTTGGATTCCTGTTAAAGTCAGAGAAGTGTAGTCCGACAACCAACAGTAATTTCCAAAGCTATTCGAGGTCTTCATCTGCACCTCTCAAACACTAGTAAAGGGATGCAGACCCACAGTAAAACACCTGAACATGCCTCCGATCGTCAACCACCTATCTCTTTAACCAATGTAAGCATCTACTGTTCCCCTTTCTTTCTTGGAAAATCTCCTTAAAACTCCTTCTCCAGTCCTATCCACGCCCCTTTGGATCTTGTAGTCTTTTGCACCCCCTGCCCCCTTTCTTCCTCCAGGCTGAGACTCTTACCCAGTTTCTCTTGTTCCGTCCTATGCAATCCCCCCCCCCAAATGTACCTACTTCCAGAAGCACCTGGGGACAGGGGTGGGGTGAGTCCTGGGGGTGGTGCTGATGAGAGAATCCGGGCTGGTAAACCAAGCCTCATACACGAGGGGGAGGCCGGGGACACACACAGGGTCATGATGGTCCCCTCACATTTCCCGTGTCCCGATTCTCCATATGGTGGAGGAAACCAGGTGCTCAATGGACTTGCTCACCAGCCTCCTTCGTGTGGAGCCCCAGGCAGGCACGTTTGAGGCCCAGGAAATCCTCGCCCAGCGGGTGGCCGGGGCTCTGGAGGGAGTGTGGCAGGTGGCAGGGCGGTCATTGCACAGACACACATTTGCAAGAGACCACTAGGGCCTGCGGGGGGGGGGGGGGCGAGGAGGGGCCCCCGGGAAGCCTCACTGGGGAGGCCCAGGCTCCCCTGACTACCCTGGCGCCGTCTCACCTGAGATCAGCTCAGCGTCTTTGCACCGGTGGCTCCCGAACCCCCAGGGAGGGCCGCTAGGACCCCAGCTTCCAGGTGAGGAAGCTGCGGCCCGGGGGGGGGGGGGGGGGGGGCGGGGCCGCAGGGGGGCTCGCGGCAGGGAGGGCGCGGGACCCCCGCCCAGGCGCCCCTCGTCCCGCGCAGGTTCCGGCAGCTGCTGGCCGAGCGCGAGCCCGAGGTGCACGAGGTGTCGCGGCTCTTCCGCTCGGTGCTGCAGGAGGTCCTGGAGCGCGCGCAGCGCGACGCCGCCGCCCGGCCCCGCCCCCGCCCCTGGGGCCTGCGCCCCCGCCGCGCCCCCGCGCTGGACCCCCGCGGGCCCGGCGCGCGCGTCTCGCCCCTCGGCGGCCACATCCGCACCGTCTCCGAGGACGTGGAGCGCGACGCGCCGCCGCTGCGCACCTGGAGCCTGCCCGAGTTCCGGGCGCCGCAGGGGGGCGGCCCCGCCAGCTGAGCACCCCCCAACCCATCCCTACCCTCCTCACCCCCACCCCCATCTCTACCCCCACCCCCATCCTTACCCCCCTCACCCCCACCCCTCCCACCCCCATCCCCATCCCTACCCTACTCACCCCCACCCCTCCCACCTCCATCCCCATCCCTACCCTCCTCACCCCCCACCCCTCCCACCCTCATCTCTACCCCCACCCCCATCCCTACCCCCTTCACCCCCACCCCTCCCACCCCCATCCCCATCCCTACCCTACTCACCCCCACCCCTCCCACCTCCATCTCTACCCCCACCCCATCCCTACACCCTCACCCCCCACCCCTCCCACCCCCATCCCTACCCCCCTCACCCCCCACCCCTATCCCTACCCCCTTCACCCCCACCCCTATCCCTACCCCTATCCCTACCCCACTCACCCCCTACCTCTACCCCCCTCACCCCCTATCCCTCCACCCCTCCCACCCCCATCTCTACCCCCACCCCCCACCCCTTCACCCCCCACCCCTCCCACCCCCATCCCTACCCCTCTCACCCCCACCCCCATTCCTACCCCCCTCACCCCTCACCCCTATCCCTACTCCCCTCATCCCGCCTACCCCCTACCCCTCTCACCACCCCTACCCCCCTCACCTCACCTCATCTTACCCCCACTCCTCTCCCCCCTTCCCCTGACCCCTACCCCCTCCCAGCAAGTCAGCAGGAGCTTCCCCTGCCCCAGCCTGGAGAGACTCTGGGTCTTGGCAGACAGGCCCCAGCCCCTTTTCTGCTTCTGGGCCCCAGCCCCTTTTTTGCTTCTGTGTCCGAAGTGGGAAACTAGCCCCGACTTTTTGCCAAGACCTGGGTTCTCACCCCTCACCCTGAGTGATGAGGGATTTGTTGGGTGGTGTCCATCCTCTGCTGGTGACTGGCTGGTCTCACCACGCCACGGAGTCACAGCCCGTGGACAGGTAGAGCTGAAAGGGACCCCAGAAGCCAAGAGGTCCGCTCTCCTCAGCTGGTGAAATGAAGGAACTGAGGCACAGACAGGACCAGATTCTTAGACCTTAAGTTGCAGCCAGATCCCCACGGTAGTGAGATTGTTCCTGGAGGCGTAGTCTCTGCCCCTGAGTCCTTGAGTCTGGGCTGTGACGGGACAGGTCCAAGGGCTATGTCTCCACCTGCTGTGGTCTGACACATCTCTTACCTTGGAATCGGCGTGGAGGTCTACAGCAGCCGGGATCAGAGGTTGGATCCCTTACCCTACCCCAGGGTACCCTCAGGTGGGATGTGGCCAATACCTGACAGCCCCTTCCAGAGGTGAAGCTCCAAGGCCCTCCTACGCAGGTCTCTAATTCCAGGGTCTCTTCTGTAACTGGTCACACCTGCTCTTTGGCTTTCCTCAAGGAAAGTGATACCAAAATTCCTAACTGGCCTCAAAGAACCAAATGAAATGTTCCAGAAGAGCCTCCCTACAGGCTTCACTGTCCTTCCATTTCTAATACAGTTAGACCTTGATATTGGGCACGTGGTGCTCCAATGTCTGGAAGGTCAGGTGGCTTCCCCACTTACCCCGGGCTGAGGTAGGGTGTGAGGGAATGGGTGGGGAAAGTGTCTGTCCCTAAGTATCAGTGCATGCTCAGAAAATACAAGTGGATCTTCATATTAGTCTAAATAAAATGCCAGCAGATAAGTCAATGGGGGACAATCCATATATTCCCTGGCCAAGCTCAGTAGAAAAAAATAACTTCTTTGAATGATTTGGTTTTGGATTATTTTTCTTCATTTCATTTCATTTCTGGGCAGAAAATCATAAACTGATGGAAAACCTCTTATCCAATACAGTCAAGATGAATGAGTTGTCTCATGACATATTTGGTGGCAGTTGAAAAGCACATAAATAAAAATATACACCCTAAGCCTCTTACGTGTTTTATGTTAAGACATTAAAAAAAAAGTTCATTCGATGGTCAAGCTGTGTTCATTTTGTGGTGACACGTGTGGATTGTCTGATGAGAATTCCACACTTAAGCTGTGTTGGCTTGTGCATCCTTTAATCATAGCCATAAGAACAACTGGCAGAAGCAATTTGGAACAAGCAGAAGTGATCCTTGGTAAGCAGACAAGTCGCTTGGTAGGGGCAAAAGTGTTGGGGAGAGTTAGAATAGGATCTCCTAGCTGTGAGCTTTCTGGGTAGCCTGGATGTGGGTCCGGGTGTTTTTTTCTGAGGGAATGGAGTGTCAGGGCCAACCTGGTTTTGGGGTGCGGGCGATTCAGAGGAGGTCAGTTAAGAGAATACCTACTGTTTTCCTCCTTCCCACCACCCCATATCCTACCTGTCCTCCCCAAGGAAAAGGAAGATCTAAGACCTTCAACATCATGCTCTTTCTTAAGTTGAAGAAAGGGGCGTCCACGAAGGCCTCCCTGCCCACCTCAGTCAAGAGAGACAGAAACCCCCAGCCTCAGACACTGGTTGTCCTACTGCAGTGAATTCTAACTGGTGACCCTCAAACCTGTGAGAAGTTGCTCCTCTGGATTCAAATCATTAAAGGGAGTAAGGATGGCTGCCTCAGTTTCTATCTTTAAAACCCCACCAAGAACAAAAGAACAAAACAGTTGGAGAGCCTCCCTGGGGGTGTGTGGTAGCAGGTACAAATGTCTTATTTTATTTTTTCTTTAAATCTTGTTATTATGAAAACTCTCAAACGGAAAAGCATAGCGAAAAGTGTAAAAAAAAAAAAAAAAAACCCTCCGTATGCCCATCACCCAGGCTTGATAGTTATTAAGATTTTGCCATATTTGCTTTAATCTATTTTTTGGTAAAGTATTTTAACATAAATCCCAGACAGCATGACATCTCACCCCTGAACACTTCAGTATGCCCTGCAAAGGAATAAGGAAAGTTTCCTGTGTAACTCGAGTACAATATTGCCACTCCCAACAAAATGAACAGTAATTCCTTAATATCATCTAATATCTGGTCCATATTCAAATTTCGCTAGCTATTCCCAACAAGTGATTTTGGCACTTTTGTTTCTCTGAGGATCAAATCAAGCCCCACACATTGACATGAAACTTATGATTTGTTTTATACGTGATCATATAGCATTTATTTAATTTCACAATGAAGAGTGGCTTAAATAGAAAATATTTCTGGAACATTCGTGTTAATATGCCATAAGTAAATGTCGGCATGTAAATGAGAATAATTCTGCAAATTAGCCTGAGGATGCTCTTTACTCAGCTCCTTGTTATTTTCATTTGATTAAAATTCTTCCACAGCAACCAAGATTCTCTAAAAAATCTCTGAAAAAGAATGTCAAATATCGATAGTGACTATGTATCTAATTTGACTTTTCACTGGATGAAAATGCTCTCCGTGTCCATGGGCTTTATTTTCTGAGACATGCTTGCAAATAGCCAGCTAAAACCTCCTCTTTTCTTGCCATTTAGAAGCAAAACAGTAAAATGAATTCTCGTAGTAGGCAAAGAAAATAGTTTGTCTATTTTTTTGATGCCATTATTCAGCATGTAGTGAAATTTCAATCTGTCTTAATATTCCTACGGCTCCCCAGCATAACACAATATGTTATTTCAAAATCTACTCATCGACAAATCATTTTTAGACAGTTATTTTAAATCAATTTAACGCCTTGCGTCACTTGTTAAATGGGGAAATTGGCATCTGTTTCTTCTTATGAAAGTTATTACATAGAGTATCGAATTAGCATTATTATATTTAGTCAGGTGCTAATCTAAAAATAAAAACATTGAACTAAAAATCATGACTTTATCGTACTCCAGGCGAAAATGACAGAATGATATATTTTTTTTAAGTTTCCAAAAATTCCCCAGAGTTGTTATATTCTTGAGAAAGGCATTCCCCAGCCAACAGAAGTTGGAGTGTTTTCTAGCATATTTGATTGCACTGCATTCTGGTTACAATTCCCTTGCTGGACCAAATGCAACATTCCCAAAGCCTTGCAGTCGGATTTGGAAGTTCTCCAGCCCGGTGTCCCCCTCCCAGCTAGGGTTTGGCGTGAGCAGAATTCCATTCCAGGGACAAGCTATTCTTCTCTGAGTAGCTGAGTGCTGACGTTTGTTTTTTGTTTTAAAGATTTTATTTATTTATTCATGAGAGACACACAGAGAGAGGCAGAGACACAGGCTCCTTGAAGGGATCCCAGTGCAGGGCTTGATCCCAGGACCACAGGATCACGACCTGAGTCAAAGGCAGCCGCTCAACCAGTGAACCACCCAGGTGACCCTGGGTATTGAAGTTAACAGCTTAGAAGCGACTTCTGGCCCCTGCTGGGGGCCGTGGGCCTCCGCTAGGCTCTGGCTTAGGGTCCAGGCTCCAGAACACAGGGCAGAGGAGGCCTAGTGGAGGTTAGCCTGTCCTTACTAGAAAAAGAAATCAAGGTGCTGGGCAAAGAAACTGCTCTGAAGTGCAAAGGGGACTGGAAAAAAATCCATATCTTATCCAAAGAAGCCAGCCTGATTATATCGATAAGGACAGAAATGGCCCTGTCTTCAAGAAAATTCCTTTATTAACATTCAAATTGTCCTTTGCAGCGGACCCACATTATCTCAACATCATCTTGACCCTCCAGGGAGACGAGGACATGCATTCTGTTTTGTTTTCAGGTTATAAGCAAGTGGCCTGCCTGGGCCTGGAAGCCAGGGCTCCTTTCAGATGTTTCACTGCTTCTGGGCGTTCCAGATCCTTATCCCCCCTCAGAACCACCGCAGATCCTTACCCTTGTACTTATCACCCGGAGATGTAAATAGATGTGGTGTTTTCTATTCACTCCATCCCCCTCCAGGCCGTTCAGCTGCCTCCCATAGTTTGCGAAATCCTTCAGCTGCAGGAACCAGGTCTTTCATCTCTGGGTCTCTACCTCTGGGGCACAGAGTAGACACTTTACAAACGTGCTTGATGGGTGGGAGCATATGGACACCAATCTGGAGTGGAGGAATGAATGAACCCTGGGACACTGATGGCGTATCCACATCAGTTATTGGATTAAGTTCCACGAGGCCAGGGGCCATGTCTGCTTTGAGTGTGTATCTCCCCAAAATGCACCTGCTACATTGTAAGAGGTAAATATACTTCCTAAGAATTCATTCATTTATTCATCAAGTGGTTACGGAGTGCCTCTATGTGTAGTAACCATAAAGGCGATGGGGCAAGGGTGTGGTTACCTGTAAGTGCTCCAGCTGGATAAAACAAAATCGAGCTTGTGGCTCTTCTCTGAATTACCCTGGAAGGCTTCCTGGAAGAGGTGGGATTTTTCTAATGGCACGTTGGTCAAAAATGACCCGAGTGTGTGTGGTCTCGAAAGGAACCTGGGTTGCTTTAATCCTTTATTTTGTTAGTGCCTTCCCTTGTGCAGTGTAGGTGCCGAGGGAGACACTTCTACTTAGCATTTTGACCTTACTAGAAGCAGGTTCTCTGTGAAGAGATGGAGATAGAAGGACTCCAAAAAGACTGTACTTTCCCTAGGTGCTCAGGTCTAGACCAGATAAACGCTTAAATTAATTCTTACTGGGATTCAGAAGATGACACAGAAGAAAAACAATAACCGGGAGGCTTTCCCTAAGGGCAGCCACAGAGTGCCGCATAATTCCAGTTACATCTGTCAGGGTCCTGAGATAGGGGTACCTGGATGATTCACCCTCTTTCTTCTGTGAAACCTTCTTGCTTTTGTCTGGAGGTGAGGGCTGAATGATCTGCAGAAATGCTGGAGCAGGGCCGGGATGCTTGGAGGCTTCTGGTCTTTGGAGCAGGTATTTATCCTGGAACCGAAAGCAGGGGGTTAGGTGACAGCATGCACGCACCTCCCTTTGAGCAAATTCAATTTCAGAGCATCTGTACTTTTGAAAGGAACAGTTCTTGGCCTAACAAAATAATTCCCCATGAAGTTCCTTAAGGGGTAAGTACTGAAAACAGGATTTAGTTTACAAAGAACTAAAGTAGGGGCGCTTGGGTGGCTCAGTGGTTGAGCATCTGCCTTTGGCTCAGGGTGTGATCCCAGGATCCTGGGATCGAGTCCCGTATCAGGATCCTCTCAGGGAGCTTGCTTCTCCCTCTGCCTATGTCTCTGCCTCTCTCTCCATGTCTCTCATGGATAAAATAGATAAAATCTTTAAAACAAAACAAAGAACTAACATACACTAAAAGCTTTTGCGGGGACTTATCTCTTGCCAGAAGATGTGTACATCTCCAGGCAGATTCATAGAATCCTACAACCAGAACAAATCTCCAGAGCTCAGCCTGGTCCTGATTCTTGCCTCCAAGAAAAACTGACTTCATCAATACTTATTGACACCCACAGTGTACAGAGCTCCACGCCAGGACTCCAAAGCACACTGCAGATTTATTACAATGTCCAAAATCAGAAGGTTTTCAACCTCTTGGAGACAAGAGTCTAGGGCAAAGCTGTTGTATTAACCAGGCGTTTTAGTTGCTGGTGAGAGAAAGACAGATCAAATTGGCAGAAACACCAAAGGGTATTCTTGACTCCTGGGGTCGGCTTCATGGGTATGTGACCCATAAAGTCACACAGAGCCCCAAGCACAGAAACGCCCATACTTGGTTTAATGTTTTGCTGTGGCTGTCTTGGAATTCCTTTTTTTTTTTTTTTAAGATTATTTATTTATTTATTCATGAGAGAAAGAGAGAGAGAGAGAGGCAGAGACACAGGCAGAGGGAGAAGCAGGCTCCATGCAGGGAGCCCCACGTGGGACTCGATCCGGGGTCTCCAGGATCACACCCTGGGCTGAAGGCTGCGCTAAACCGCTGAGCCACCCGGGCTGCCCTGTCTTGGAATTCTTAACAGCTTTTAAACAAGAGCCTCCAGATTTATTTTGGCACTTACGTGGCTGGCCTGATGGCACCCATAAATGGGAGTCCAGGGTTGTTACTGACCAAAGCAGCTCATGCAGTGGAATGCTCCCCCACCCCCACCCCGTCTCCTCGTCTCCTCTTCCCATGCCCTCCCTCACCTCTTTCTCCTTCTGTTCTCTCTCACCCACTCCCTTCCCCTCTCTCCACCTCCTAGCTCTGCCTCCCTCTGTGTGGTGGTTTGCTTTTCTTCTAGTTGGTCACACTCCCTCTCTGCAGCCAAGGATGGCTGCTGGTGCTGCAGGCTGGCATGACCCCGGTTTGGCCCTCCCGACATCCATATTCCAATCTCAGAAAAAGGCCTTTTGGCAGAGCTTGGCTGGCCAGTCACCAAACCTTCTTTTTCTTTCTCCTGGGGTCACAACTAGATGGCATTCCAGCCTCCCCTGCCTCTGGAGGGGCCATGTGAATGAGTGTGACCATCAGAATGTGAGTAGATGTGAAAGGCTCTGCTTCTGATCTGGCCCATAAAAACCTCTCCAAAGTGATTGTTCTATTCTTTCTCCATTTGCTGGCTGAACAGAGCAGACTCTGAGGCCCAGAGAGAGAATGGAGCCGCAGGATGAAAGGAGCCTGGGTCCCTGAATGGCTCCATGGAGGGCCACTGTGGACTTAGAGTGGATTACAAATACACATCTATTTGGTAAACCACTGAGATTTGGGGGTTCTCTTTGCAGATGCTATGGTTTCTGATCTGTACCAGACACATACTGTGATTGTCCTTACTTGAAATGCAAGCCAACCTTGGACCAGTTACTACTCTGGGGGGGCATGAGCCCATATAAGGGCCTGGGGTGCCACACTACAGCTCCACTAGGACCACAGGCAGCGAAGGAGGGAAGTGGGTGGAAAATACACACGATGGCCCCACCAAAAAACAGTTTCCAAAGTTTGCTCCAGCTCTGAATAAGAGAGCAACCTAAAATCTCAAAGTTTCCAAAGATGTATTCTTTGAAAATTTGAATAGCTTAGTATCAAAAATGATTCTCCCTATTATTGACTCTTGTAGTGTCCTCTCAGCTCTTTCAAAGAACTTAATTTTGCCCTCACTCCCATACTGAGGTAATTCACAGAGGCTCACCCCCTTTATTCTTGCTTCAAGGGCCACATATAAGACTCCAGCCGAAGAGCTCACGGATGGGAAAGTTAGGAAGTTCCCTTGACAGTCTGGCCTTCTGTTGCCATAGCAAGTTTCAGCAGTAGATGTCTATAGGAAAGGGTAAAGCAGCAACAGCTTCTCATAGTCCCCGAGATGAAGTCGTGCCCACCATTATCTGCTGAGGAACTTTTCATTTTGGTTGGTTTTCTCTCTGCCACTCCATCTGCTCTTAAAAGGTTTCCTATCTCTGACTCATGAACAGAGTTTGCTCTCCCTCGGGAGTTGGGGTGGGGGGAGTTTAACAGTGTGGATAAAATTGTTGGGACTTTGGGGCTGCTGGAAATTGTGGGTTATGGTTTTCACAAAATGGTTCTCCCACTTACATCTTTGCAAATCCTCCTCGAGGCTCCTGCTCCTCATCTATCAGATAAGCACAGCTATGCTGTCTATCTCCCAGGCTTGTGGTGAGGTTAAAATAAGATCAAATGCATTGCAAACTATAAAGGAACTTTCAAATTTAAGATCTGACAGTTGTTCGTGACAGTCTTCCTTTCAATTAGTATGGATAATGGAAAGTCGACGGGACACACTGAAGATCATTTGTCACCTTCCTTCCTCTGGGACATCCAGGTCCAGTTCTTTAATCATTGCTCTTGAACCTGATTGCCCTAATCTTTTAGATCTGTGGTTCCCAGGCTTGGCTGCACATTAGATCATCGGGGGAGCTTTTATTCCAGTGCCCAGCTGCACCCCAGATTCAATAAAGCAGAAACTCAGGATGGGTCTCCGGCATCAGGTTTTCTAAAACTCTCCAGGTGATTCCAATGTGCAGCCAAGGCTGAGAACCTGTGTTTTAGGTTACTCCTTTGGAGGAGGGTGTGTGTGTGTGTGTGTGTGTGTGTGTGTGTGTGTGTGTGTGTGTGTGTCAGGGAGAAAAAACTCAGGAAATTCTCTGTTGTCACATCGGAATCTAATACATGCCTGAATAATTTCACCTCAATAGATGAATGCACTTTGGAGCTATTTTACTGGCCTTACATTATGTTAGAGACAGATGATTGCAGGATTGTCCCATAGATGTTTTTCACTGCTTAGCCGTGTTCAGGAGATGCTTGGAGAAGAGATGAGATGTATCTTTTACAGAATGCTGAAAATATCATTTTATAGCCCCTGAAAAGATGGAAAGAATGATGGGTTCTGAGCTGGTTTGTATAAGCCTAGAAGAAGACAACTGGGTATGATGACAATTATCTGGCGTCTGTTGTAGGAACGATTCCTGAGGCTGTGAGTATGTAAGAGAGAGACCGAGACAGAGAGTTGGAATCCAGCAGGTGGAGGGGCTGGCAAGACCACGAGGCTGCTGGCAAAAATAAGACAGAGGGTGGAGGTGCCATCCCTGGTAACACCCTCATCCAGTGGGCACTGAAGCAGTCCTGGGAACCAAGCTGGGTCTCCTTTGCAGGACGTCCCATCCAGGGCCCTCTGGTGGTCACCAAAGGCTCGGCCAGAGAGTTGGTCTTGTGGGCTGTGTGGGTCCCCATGGGTGCGCCGCACATGGGTCTTCCCAGCCACAGCCTTCCTACTACAAGTCTGCGGGATGGTTCTTGGCCAAGGGCAGCAGCTGCTGCCGCTGCAACATCACATCCTCTCCTTTTGTGTGACCTGGGCCCAGTTTTTTCACATTGTTGAATCTCAGTTTTCTCATGTGAGTAATAATATTTACATGTCGCCGTTGTTGTAGGGCTTCACTGAGGTTAAGGCACAGAAAGCTCCTGGAGCCAGAAGGGGATGCTTTGAGCCCTCTCTCCATCCTCGGAGGCGTGCACTCTTGCCTCCTACCAGCTCTCACCTGCCCTGTGTGTCCTCAGTGGCCTGTCCCCATGGCGCAGGCTGTGGTTTCCCCAGGCTCCATCCTGGGCATCTCCTTCCCATCTAACAGCACTTTTCTGTCCTGCGATCGATTTTTTTTTTTAAATTGACCTCCACATTTAGCCTGGGAGGTGGATGAGGCAGCAGCACCATCTCCAGTGTGCCCAACATCAAAGAGCAAATCACTGGCAAGCCAAGCAAGAAAAGGACCTGCCATCTTGGGACACTGACTATGTGCTGAGCATGGTGTGTACATTTCCTCATTTTATCCACACCAACAATTCGGCAAAGCAGGTATTTTTTCATCCAGAGATGAAAAAGAGAAAGAGAGAGAAAGAGGCAGAGGTTTAGGTAGCTGGTGACTTTGATACGATTGTAAAGAGAGTAACTGGTATACCAGAACTTGAACCCCTTTTTCATCAGCTGCAAAGGCCTCCCCTCCTCTCCGGCAGTGACTTGTACTTAGTTCTCTGGATTCCTGGAAAACTGTTTCTCTTCTAGTAAAATCCTATCCTCTAGGAACAGCCTAGAACACTCACAGCTGCCAAAAGCACAGTGTTGGGCGTTTCAGTAACACCTCCTCTTTGCTTAAAGACATTTCTGCTTAGGGTAACTAATTGTCTAATGTGGAATAACCCAGATTATGTACTCTCATGACTCAGTCCTTCCATGGCCAGAATCAGGTAATCCCCAGATAATTAACAGCTCCAGCTATTCTCACAAGAATGTTTCAAGGGAGGAGAAATGTAGAGTCACTCTTCTCTTTCTCTTTCCTGTTCACTTAGTTGGAAACAGTAGTTAGCCCCGAAAATCTTTACTTTTAAATGTTTTTCAAGCGGTTCTATGATAAGCCAGGATTTTCAGACTTTAGGTCCTGATCTATTGAGTGCTTCATGAAATTCATGTATTGAATTATGACTAGGAATTTTTAAAAAAGATTTATTCATTTTAGAGAAAGAGTGTTGAGTGGGGGTGGGGGAGGGGGTGTAGGGAGGGGCAAAGGGAGAGGGAGGAGAGAATCGCAAGCAGACTCCCCTCTGAGCACAAAGTCTGACAAGGGGCTCCATCCCAGGACCCTGAGATCATGACCTGAGCTGAAATCAAGAGCTGGGTGCTTGGGGCCTCTGGTTGGCTCAGTGGTTGAGCGGCTGCCTTTGCCCCAGGGCACGATCCCGGAGTCTCAGGATTGAGTCCCACATCCGGCTGCCTGCCACATGGAGCCTACTTCTCCCTCTGCTTGTGTCTCTGCCTCTCTCTCTCTCTATCTCATGAATAAATAAATAAAATCTTAAAAAAAAAAAAAAGAGTTAGGCCACTTAACCAACTGAACCCACTTGGGTGCCCTGGATTATGACTAGGAATTTTTATTTTATTTTATTTTTTAAATTATTTTTTATTTTTTTATGGTATTACATAATGTTATATAAGATTCCATCATAGCCGACTGGAGTGAGATTTTCCTGCTGGCTTTGGAAAAGTAAGCTCCAGTGTTGTGGGAAGCAAGGCCTGATATCGTCACATGGCAGGGACCTGCGAGTTGCTCAGAGCAGTTTCTGGCCAACAGCTAGCCAGAAATCGGGATGGTGGTGCTACAATCCAAGGTACTGCATTCTGCCAACGACCAGTACCCTTGGACAAGGACCCCCGAGCCTCAGATGAATTTCCACCCCTGGCCAACAGCTTAATTTTAGCCTTATGAGACCTTGTGCAAAGGCCCTGAAGATCCCATCTGAACTCAGACTCCTGACCCATAGAAACTGATATAAATGGGAATTGTGTAAAGCTGCTATGGTTGTGGTTTTTTTGTTACACAGTAATGGGAAACTAATACATATGACCACTTATATCTGCTTCTGTGTTCAATCTGTTGTGATAAGTTGTTTTAACTGGAGTATCTGAAGAAAATCCAGCCTCACACAGTTATACACTTAGAGAAAGGAAAAGTATGTTAATGGTTTTTTTAGATCCTGCTGGGAGAGGGAAATGGGAATTATTGTTTAATAGACACAGAAATTCAGTAGGGGATGATGAAAAGTTCTGGAGATGTAATGGGTGATGGTTGCACAACAATATGAATCCCACTCAACTGTACACTTTAAAAGTGGTTAAAATGGTAAATTTTATTTTATGTGCATTTTACCACAATTTTAAAAAATAATTTACTGACAATTCAGAGATCAAAACAGAGCTAGCTGCAATGTGGAATCTGAAATCCCATCAATGATTTTCATACTCTGTTACACTGAAATTCATTAGTCAAACTTGCACTTTTTTTTGAAGATTTTATTTATTTATTCATGAGAGACACACAGAGAGAGAGAGGCAGCGACACAGGCAGAGGGAGAAGTAGGCTCCCTGCAGGGAGCCCGATGCGGGACTCGATCCCAGGACCACGGGATCACGCCCTGAGCCAAAGGCAGACACTCAACCAGAGTCACCCAGGTGCCCAACCTTGAACTTTAAATGACTTTTACCTTTTCATGATTTTGTAACATCATGCATTGATTATCTGAAAAATATTGGTCTACTAAATTATGCAGATCTTCTAAAAGTTAACTCACTTAATTATACAATATAAAAGATGCATATTCATTAACATCACTAATAATCTCATCAGAAAAGTCACTAAGTTTGGGAAAGCTGTTAAATTCATGATGTAAGAAAAAGGAGGAAAATGAGTACTGGATAAAAATTTACCAAAATTTTGATTTTTTTCTTAAGAGCTCAACTTTTATCATTGGCAACAAATACAGTACTATTCACGATGTACTCTTAGGTAGAGATTTAAAAAATAAAGCAGGAGGGCTACCTGGATGGCTGTCAGTTGAGTGTCTGCCTTTGGCTCAGGTCATGATCTCAGGGTCCTGAGATTGAGCCCCACGTCTGGATCCCTGCTCAGCCAGGAGCCTGGTTCTCCCTCTCCCTCTGCCTGCCGCTCCCGCTGCGTGTGCTTTCTCTCTCTCTATCCAATAAGTAAATAAAATATTTCTTAACATGATAATAAAGAAGGAAAAGGGGACACAGGAACCAGCAGGTCAGGTAATCGAAATTTTTTGGTTGTATTTTCCAAAGATGGTCACAGCCATATCACCTTTGACAATGGGTTCTTGTCACATCCCATCAAGAAATGGAATCTAATTCCCCTCCCCTTAAAAGTAGGCTGACCATAATGACTTGCTTGATCAATAAGAACAAGGCAAAAGTGACACCTGAAATTTCCACAGGTAGGTCATAGCAAGCCTTACAGCTTCTGCCTGAAATGCTGACTCTTGGAACACCCTCGTGGGAACTCAGCCACCAAGCTTGAAAGCTCAAATCTCCTGGTGAGGGCACATGTTGCTCGACAGCCCCAGAAGAGCTCCCAGGTGCCAGTTAGCTTCAACTACCAGCCACAGGAGGGAGCCCTCGTAGTTATCCAGGCCTGGAGTGCCTTCAGATGACTACAGCCCCCTCTGATATCTGACTACAGCCCCATGAAAGACCCCAAGTTAAAACTGCCCAACTGAGTCCAGTCAACCCACAGAACTACATAAGAATTGTTTAAAATCATTAAAGCTTAAGCGACTTGGTCCATCAGTCTCTGCTGATAAGGCAATGGAGAGAAAACACTTGGCGACTCGGGTCTCCTGATTGCAGTTCATAATTTTCTCTACTAGAAATATATTTCAAAAGTCTCTTTTTATATTCTTTCCATTAAAACTACGTCTTGATTCTCTGAAAATTTGTTACGTGATTTTTTTTTTTTAAGATTTTATTTATTTATTTATTAGAGACACACAGAGAGAGAGGCAGAGACACAGGCAGAGGGAGAAGCAGGCTCCATGCTGGGAGCCCAACATGGGACTCAAACCTGGGCCTCCAGGATCAGGCCCTGGGCTGAAAGCGGCGCTAAACCACTGAGCCACCCGGGCTGCCCTGTTACGATTCTTTCAGTAAATTTAGACAGCTGGACAACATGACAGTTGCTCCTTGAACACCCTTGGGTTAGGGGCACTAACCCCTGTACAGTTGAAAACCTGTGTATAACTGCTGAGTCCCCCAGAACTTAACTACAAATAGTCTACATTGACCAGAACCCTTACTGACAGCATAAACAGTTGATTAATACATATTTTGTATTAATACAAATACACATAATACAGTATATATACTGTATTCTGACAATACAGAAAGCTAGAGAAAAGAAAATGTTATTAACATTATAAGAAAGAGAAAATACATGTATAGTGCTTTATTGTATTTATATATTAAAAAATCCACATGCAAGTAGACCCACCTATGTTGTTCAAGTGTCAACAGTATAGTTCTCAAAAGTGAGGTTGTTAAAAATAATTTGACCCATTATAAACACTATCCATATGGGCAAACAGACCAGAAGCCAGGAAAGAATGCAGACCACTAGTCACACCACTTCTATATTTTCTCCTCCAGGGAACATGTTCACCATTTTAATTAATTTACACTTTAAAAAAAAAAGTTTTGAAATAATGTTAATGTCTAATGCCTATATTGTATTTTGTGCTTTTGAAGAGACCGTGGATATCCCATCATTATGAATATTAGTTTTCCTGGAAAAAGAAAAAGAAAACAGCCCATTTTAAAACTAAAATGCCTTTATTTCTTCAGTAAATTAAAAGTTAAGGAAAAAAACAAACAAACAAACCTTGTGTCCTCTGCTGGTACCATACAGAAATGCCATCACTTGTAATATAAGGAAATAACTTTCTTAATATACAAATACTCACCAAGACAATATAGGAGGGGAATGATGATAGTCATGTGTTAAAATCTCTCTGTAATCAAAGAACTATGTTTAAGTACAATCCTATTATAATTTTGCTTTGAGTTAGTATCACTGGAGAAAAACTCTTTAAGAAATTGCATTCAGTAAAAATAACAACTCAACTCAACTTCCAATTCAAAACAATAACTTCTGACAGGAGATCCTTTTTTAATTTTTTTAAGAGCTTATTTATTTATTCATGAGAGACACAGAGAGAGGCAGAGACATGGGCAGAGGGAGAAGCAGGCTCCTGCAAGGAGCCTGATGTGGGACTCAATCCTGAATACCAGGATCACCCCCTGAGCCGAAGGCAGATGCTCAACCACTGAGCCACCCAGGCGTCCCAACAGGAGATCCTTTTGAGAACAACTGTCCAGTACATAGATTGGATGTACATTCATCCATAGACTCAAGTGAGCCAAAACCCAACAGTGTGTAAAACCATGAGAAGCAATGTGAAAGGGTGACCTGGGGAACTGCTTTCTTCCTTCTTATTTTATTATATATATTATCAAAAATATACATAAGCATAGGTATTCTTCTCTCCACTACCACTATTTCCATACATGGTGACATATTTTACCCACTGATCTGTGACTTAATAACTTGAAGGCCATTCCTAATCAGTAAGAAAAGGATTCCTTAATATTTTTTTTTATGATTGCAATGTGTCCAATTGTAAGGCTATCTCAGGATCCCCAAGACCTCTCTCACTTCTGACATTGATTGCAAATTTAGTGATTCCCAGCACTGGTGTGTGACAATATGCATACTAGGACTGCTAGGTGTTTGGGCTCCCGCTGCATGTGTATTTGATATAATTTATTAATGTTTATTTTATGGCTTTTGGGTTTTGTGACATATGTAGAAAGGTTTTTCTCTCTGATGAGAGGCATGAACAGAAAAATGTTTACCTTTAGCCTAGAATGCTGACCTACAGCCTGCGTAATGTCAGCAAGGATCAAATATGTGTTGGTTGCTACATTCTTTAAGGGTCTCATGACTGCCTGTATATCTCACCAATAGTTAATACAGAACTGAATGATAAGCAGGAGAGGAGTCTTGCAAAAGTAGTTTTACAAGTAGACAAAGAAATTTGAAGAGACTTTTATAATCTTGTATCCTGCATGCCCCTTTTCCTTTGGTTACTAAGTATACAACCACCAGCCTGTACAGAAAGTGCAGCTCTTTCTGCCCACAGGTCTGTCCCCATGCTATTTAAATAAACTTACAAAACTGCAGCATTATATCTCAAGAATTATTTCTTGATGGTTGCTTTCTATATGACCCCACATCCCTCTTCATCTGTGATTATTATTTTTTAAAAAATCTCCCAGTGGTTTCTTGCAATTCCTGTATGGTTTCTTTCCTTTGCACTTAGATCTTTGGACCAGTTGGAGCCTACCCGAATATAAGGTTAAAGTATGAACCAAGCTTTATTTTTTTTTCTAGGTAGCTAGTTTTATCAACACTATTTCTTAAATAAGCCAACTTTTTCCCCCCTACTGATTGGAAATGACTCATTTATCATATATCAAATCTGTCTATATTTTTTTCCTGTGCTAGTTCACTGATCTGTCCTTCTAAACATGTGCCAATTTTTTTTCTCAGGTATAGAGGTAAAAGTGACAAAATCATGAAGTATTTAAAGTGTACAATGTGGGGCGCCAGGTTGACTCAGTTGGTTAAGCCTCTGACTCTTGATTTCGTCTCAGCACTGTGAGATCAAGCCCCATGTTAGGGCTCCAAGCTCAGCAGGGTGTCTGGTTAGGATTCTCTCTCTCCTTCTCCCTCTACACCTATTCTCTCCCTCTCTCTCTAAAACACATGAATAAAAAAATGAAGTATACAGTGATTATTTGATATATGTATACATGTGAAAAGACTCCCCCCACATGTGCATGCTCTCTCTCAAAAAAATAAGTAAAATCTTAAAAAAAGAGAAAGAATTGGAAGTTTTAGCTCTAACATTAAAAATCATTTTATTGATCAAAGTATTTGAGGGATTAGAATAATTAATATTGATTTTTGAAATTAACTTTATTATGGTGTTTGGAAAAATCTTGCAAGATAAAAAAAACAGATACAATGAATTATTTAATTATATCACAATATTATAAATATGTGGCTTTTAAGAACCCATTGAGAGGAAAATAATCCTGTGAGCTCTACAGAATCCAATTTCTAGCTAATCTAGAAAGCATAGGCACTATGCTTAGTAGGAGCTACATGAACGTGGCTATTAAACAGTTTATTGGGAAAAATAAAAAATGAATCATTTTTATGAGAAATTAGAAAAGGAGACTGCTAGCCTGCCATTGTATTAAGCACCCATGTTGTAAGGGGCAAGCATTTCCTGACTGGAAGTGACAGTTCTCTATGTGATTCTTTTGTATTATCCAGCTTGGGGGTTTCTAGGTTTCTTGAATCTGTAGTTGATAGCTTTCATGTGTTTTGGAAAACTTTGGGTCATTATTCCCTTCAAATCTTGCTTCTTCCTAATTCTCTCTTCTCCCCTTAGATACTAATTGCATGCTAGATTTCTTCAGTGTCTCACATGTTTCTGATGCTCTCCTCTGTATCTTCGATTCTTTTTTCTTTCTCCTGACTTGACCACAGTTTGCTAATTCTGTCTTCCACTGTGTTTAATCTGCTGGCAAATCTATATAAATCATTTATTTTAGATAATGCACTTTTTATTCCAAAATTTACAATTATTTTTATAGTTTAGAAATCTCTTTTTGAACTTACTAATCACAATAATGTAAAATTTCTTGTTTATTAGATAACTCCAGTATCTAGATTATCTATAAGACTCTTATTTTTTAATCTTTTTTTTTTGACAGAGATAGCAAGAAAGCACAAAGAGGGGGAGCAGCAGGCAGAGGGAGAGGGAGAGGGAGAAGCAGGCTCCCCGCTGAGCAAGGAACCCCATGCAGGGTTCGATCCCAGAACCCCAAGATCATGACCTGAGCCAAAAGCAGACGCCCAACCAACTGAACCACCCAGGTGCCCCTTTAATCTTGTTTTTAAGTTATGTCAGAATATTTAGTCATTTTTAAAGAATTTTCGGTTAGGTATTTGTATTACCAAATTCTAGAGACTCTAAGTGGTGTTATTGCCCTCTTAAGATGATTTATCCTTCTTTCACTTAGCAAATTGAATGATGGATGATCATCTAAGCCTGGGGCACCTAGCTGTCTCAGTCCTAGAGCATGTAATACTTGATTTCAGGGTTTTAAGCTCAAGCCCCATGTTGAGTACAGAGACTACTTAAAAATAAAATCTTAAAAAATAAAACAAAATAAATTTAACCAGGAGGTTTCTTTTTTTCTTTTTTCTTTTTTTTTATTCATGAGAGATCCAGAGAGAAAGAGGCAGAGACACAGGCAGAGGGAGAAGCAGGCTCCATGCAGGGAGCCCGACGTGGGACTCGATCCTGGGACTCCAGGATCATGCCCTGGGCGAAAGGCAAGTGCTAAACCGCTGAGCCACCCAGGCTGCCCAACCAGGAGGTTTCTTAAGAGGAAACCACAGTCCTGTAAGGCTCAATCAATCTCTAATTCATAGAGGTTTTCAATAGAGAGCCTATTGTATTCTCTACCCCCTGATAAGTCCCAAACTCTAACCTTAGTATCAATTCACCTTTCCATAGTTCTTTCCTTTCTAGAACCTTATTCCTTCCAGTTCTCATTGCCTTAGCAGCTCTGCACTTACTTTAAACAAATAATTTCTTCATTTAACTAACTGTTTATGGTGAAAGCACTGGTTTGTTGCTAACTACTCATCTCACTGGAAGCAGAGGTCAGTGAAGGAAATTTATTTCCTGGCATAAACTCACAACTACAAACCGAGTAGTAAGGATCCATCCATATTTTTCCTGGAAGTGAGGAGAAGAGGTGCTCCAGTAAGATAAGGGAGAAAACAAAGGAGGAGGAAACCAGAGAATCCAGAAAACAGGTGATCAAACCCAAGAGAGAAAGGTACAGGAAATTCCCAGAATGAAGATGAAAGGATTCTAACATCACAGCTGCTTGGGAAGCCAAGAGAACAGTAATTCCAGATAGAGTATGTTAAAAGGATCCAGCAGAGGAATCCCCAAATGAAATTAACAGTATGTAATTATGTTTGAACATTTTTTTTTCTTTTAAAGATTTTATTTATTTACGAGAGACAGAGAGAGAGAGAGAGATGCAGAGACACAGGCAGAGGGAGAAGCAGGCTCCTGGAGCCTGACATGGGACTTGATCTGGGGTCTCCAGGATCACACCCTGGGCTGAAGGTGGCGCTAAACCACTCAGCCACCTGGGCTGCACTGTTTGAACATTTTGAAAGGGAATATAAACGACTATTTTACATCACAAACACATAAAATGGAACAAATCTTTTAAAAGATAATTAACAAAACAAAAAGCTGTGCTAGAAGGAAACCATTATATGGTTCAACGGTATACAACATTTGTGAAGTAAAAATAATGAAATTATTGAATAGTGAGATCATCAAAGTTATAATAATGGAATCTTAGAAGTATGGGAGGAAAGAAGTAGATGCGTAGGAGGGGAGTGGTTTTTGAAAAAGTAGATAAATTTCTATCTTCCATGCAGCCTAAAACTGAAAAATGGAGAAATGAAGACATCGTTTATTTTTATTTTTTTAAAGATTTTGATTATTTATTCATGAGAGACACAGAGAGAAAGGCAGAGACACAGGCAGAGGAAGAAGCAGGCTCCCCACAGGGAGCCCAATGTGGGACTTGATCCTAGGACCCCAGGATCACGCCCTGAGCCAAAGGCAGAGGCTCAACCACTGAGCCACCTAAGCATCCCTGTTTTTTTTTTTTTTTTTAATATTTTATTTATTTATTTGAGAGAGAGCAAGCAAAAGAGAGCATGAGCAGGGGGCAGGGAGGAATAGAAAGGAGAGGGTAAAGCAGGCTCCCCACTGAGCAGGGAGCCTGATGTAGGTCCCTGGATCTGAGCTGAAGGCAGATGCTCAACTGACCCATCCAGGCACCCTGAAGAAGTTGTTTAAAAGTCATTTAAAGATTCAGAGATAGATATCAAAACATACCACTAAAAGAGATTGATGTGACTACCTCTGAAATTGCAGGAAATCATTTTGAAACTACCAATCAGTATGAAGGGACAATAATAACAAAGACTCAGAAAGTTTACCTCCCAGACATGTATTTTGAAAAAGTTATTTGACAATATACTCTAATAGTTGAGGTAGGAAGCCAAGAGAGAGGAAGACCTAGATCTCGTAAACAATGATCCAATCCAGAAGACCAGTGAGAGGAAATCCCAGGGTGATAGTTATCTATCAGGTTTTGGAGGAACAAAATGTTCTGGTTTACAAGTCAGGCAAGATCACCTCCAAGGAAATGGTATGATCAAAAGAATGTAACAACTTTTTATTATGGTGAAATTACATTTTTTTGTGAATAATAAAAAATAATTGGTAAAACTAGAAACTCTAAGGAAAAAAACTGCACAAGAAAATCATGGTTCAAATATAAAGCAATATTAAGACACAGCAAGGTTTAAAGCAACCAATAGAATATAAATATACTTGATGCTGTGACTAAAAACATTCAAAAACCAGTCTCTCTTGAGGGACTCAGTAATCATGTTAGACCCATGAAAGGGGAGTGTAATCTTAGCATGTGACTTACCACTGCAATAGCAATATTTATATAGCATTCTAATTTGAATGCTGATTATTGGTTTTCAACCTTTAAAGTGAATCTATGGGCCAAAAAAAAAAAAAGCTAGTTTTGGTTGTAGTTCAGACTATAAATGTTAACTACTTAAAATATTAATTTAAAAAGATAGTAGAGGATGCCTGGGTGGCTCAGTAGGCTAAGCATCTGCCTTCATCTCAGGTCATGATCTCAAGGTCCTGGGATTGAGCCCCCCTGGGGCTCCCTGTCCAGTGGGGAGTCTGCTTCTCCTTCTCCCTCTACTGCTCCCTCTGCTTATGCTCTCTTGCTTTCTCTCTCTCTTGCTCCCGCTCTCAAATAAAATAAATACAATCTTAAAAAAAAAAAAAAAGACAGTAGGGAGAAAAGATGGAGGAAAGTGTAGGAGTATCTACAGAAAAAAAGAGTGAAATAACTAACTATAGTTGATGGCACAAGAAGTAGAATTGCAAGTCTAAGATTAGTGATGCCAAATTAGAAAAAGAAAAACTAATTACAATACAAGTAACAAACACAAACAGGATAAGGGAGGTGAGACAAAGGAAAAATTTAAAGTGAACTAACTAATCAATAGATATTGCCTGGAGTTGAATGTGAAGAACACTTGTTTTATTCTACTTTGATTCCAGTATCTGGCTCTCCCTTCTATGTTTGGTGAATATTCCTCTGCATGCCTCCTGCCATCAATGCTGAAAGGCCAACACTTGCTTTCCCAGTTTACTATGCAGGTGGGACATGGCCATGTGATCCAGGTTCAGTCAACCACTCCTAGGAGCTAGTGACACAAAGAAGCAGAGATACTGAAGAATCCATCTTGCAGTCGAGGCAGAAATACCCAGCGTCTAGTGGCAGCAGTGGCAGTGATGGCAGTGGGGCATCGGTGACCCCCAGCAATGCAAACTGAGGTGCTGGTGTGATCTTACCAGGCTGGGCTGTGTGGCAGGCCTTTGCCTATGATTCTAGCTGCCAGGTTTTTACTTTGTTCCTATCTATATTCAGAGATTCATTCTCAGGGTTACTTGGCATTTCTGTGAGTTACTCAATATCCTTTCAATATATCCCTCTCCTGTTTACATAAGCCAGGGTCTGTTTCCTTTGCTTACAACTAGGAACTCTGATTAGCCCACTAATCAATCTAGAAATAGGAATGTGAGCATATTACTTAAGACTCAGAAACCCGAATGTCAACAGTGGTTAGCACATGCGATTCCTTTAGCTTGCAATAAATCCTCCTGAATTCTGCGTCCCTGGCTTTGTCTGGAAAATGCCTGCTCATCCTCTACTTATCAGTTTAGATATCCTTTCCTCTCTAAAGCCTTCCTTGTCCTCTTACACATGCATACCAGGTCAGAGCATTAATTTGCATTGTAGTGGACTAGTTGTCTTTATTGCCCAATATAATCAAAATTCTTGGCTGAAGGGACTATATCATATTTACCACCATGCCTGGCACATCGTGGGTATTCTCAATGAAATGTGTTACTAAACCAAAGTTGTGGAGGAGTTTTAATGAATTTTTAAAAAATTATCCAGCTTATAAATAAATGGAAAAATTTTAAGAGGACGATAAACATACCTTCTTCACTACTTGAATCCGTTGGCTTCCTTAAGATAAGGAGGAAGAAGAAAACACATTGTCTTTTGAAGAATAGGATGCTGATGATCTATGTTAGGATCAGTGGTGCCTTGGGTTTTGCTTTGCTTTTTTTCTTCTGTTTGTGTTGAACTTGATTGGTACAAAATGAAACACGATTATCCTCTCAAATGTCAACAAGTGAAGAGAAACAAAGTAATCTCTAAAACACATATCAAAGTACTCAAAAGTCTTAAACCAAATAAAATTCCTATCTGTTTCTGCTCATCCAGGCATTTTCAGGACTTGTGTAGACTTCTTCTTCTTCTTTTTTTTAAGATGTTATTTATTTATTTGAGACAGAGAGAGAGCGTGCATGAGCAAGGAGGAGGGGCAGAAGTAAAGGGAGAAGCAGACTCCTTGTTGATCAAGAAATCAGATGTGGTGCTTGATCCCAGGACCCTGAGATCATGACCTGAGGCAAAAGCAGATTAACAGACTGAGCCACCCAGGTGTCTCCCTGGTTGCACTTCACATCTATAAAACCTGTCTTCCATGTCTATAAAACCAAACTATTGACAAATTATTAGAGAATTTAAAAAGCAAAATGAAGTTTTTGGGAACAAAAGATATGGAAACTATGTTTTAAATTCTGAATAGAAAGAGGGTCCCATATTAGTTACTCACAAATGTTTTATATTCCTATTACATGGTAACCTTTTGTGCACCTAATTTGAACTTCATCTGTCATCACATCAAAATTTCTATAACCCTGGTAAAAATCTCATGCAGATTTAATCAGACTGAGCACCCTGTTTCAGCTGAACTTTGCTTTGTAGTCTAAAAGAACAAGATTTCAGTAGTGACGTGGTGATACTCTTGGATCACATTATGTCAAACTGGTTTTCTTCATTGATAAAGGGAAACACCAATCTCCACAGACTGGATTGTATCTTTCCAAAATTCATTTATCGAGACTCTAACCCTCAACGTAACTGTATTTAGAGATAGTATCTTTAGGAGATAATTAAAGTTCAATGAAGTCATAGGAGTAGAGCCCTGATCTGATAGGATTGGTAGCCCTACAAGAAGAAAGGGAGAGCTCTCTGTCCTCCCCATATACCACAAAGAAAAGGCCATGTGAGGGTGTGAGGGTGCAGCAAGAAGGTGGCCATCTGCAAGCCAGGAAAAGAGTTCTCACTGGAAACCAAACACTGCTGAAACCTTGATCGTGGACTTTCTGGTCTCCAGAACTGTGGGAAAAGAAATTCCTGTTGTTTAAGCCACATAGTCTATGGTATTTTGTTATGGCAGGACGAGCAGAGCAATGGACCAGCCAAGGAGAGCTGCGATTTGGGTTCCCCTTCATAGCTGAGATCATTTCCCTGGTACCTGCAACATAACATTCCTTATCTCAGTCTGGGGATTCACTTTTTACCTCCCACACTTATAGACAGTCCACCTTAGGGCTTAATCCTGAATCTTTTGATTGTTCCTCTCTATTCACTACTTCATTGGTACCTGAACTTTAGTACACATAGGAAATACCAAGGAGCTTGTTAAAAAACAAATTCCTATGCTCTACACACAGAAATCTTCATTTAGACGATCTGGAGTGAGACCTGTAGTGATTCAAGAAACCTTGAGACCACACTCTGGAAAACACTGCTTTTTTTTTTTTTTTAGAAATCTTACATTGTCATATAATTTCGATGAATATATTACTCCTCTAGCCCTTTTATTTGTCCAGGTCTCCAATCTTTCATCTCTGTTCAATAAACTTTATTAAACATCTTAATAATCATTAAAACATCTATTATCACTTGCATTTTAAAGTAAAACCAAACTCTTCGGGACACTTAGTCATTTTGGTAGATAAAACCGTGTTTCTCATAGTTCATACAGTCATACAGCAAATTTACTTAAGTCTCTGATCCAGTACTGAAAATACGGTGGTGAACAAAACAGACAATAAATTCTGCATTGACAGAGCTTACATTCTAGTTTTGGGAGAAGAAGAAAAACACAAAGCAATTTTTTTTTAATTTTTTTAAAAAATTTTTATTTATTTATGATAGTCACAGAGAGAGAGAGGCAGAGACACAAGCAGAGGGAGAAGCAGGCTCCATGCACCGGAAGCCTGATGTGGGACTTGATCCCGGGTCTCCAGGATCGCGCCCTGGGCCAAAGGCAGGCGCCAAACCACTGCGCCACCCAGGGATCCCCCACAAAGCAATTTTTAAAAGATTTTATTTATTTTATGGAGAGACAGAGAGCACAAGCAGGGAGAAGCAGGATCCCTCATTGAGGAGCCAGACATAGAGCTCCATCTCAGGATCCCAGGATCATGACCTGAGCTGAAGACAGACAACTAACCTACTGAGCCAACCAGGTGCCCCTTAAAACAATTTCTAATGATAAATGTTATGAAGAAAATAAACAAATTGATAATGCCCTGGCAGATAGGAAGTGTCTACCTCTAAGGAGGTGACACTTGACCTGAGATTTGAAAGATGCAAATCAGCCAACCATGTGAACACTTTAGGAAAGAACTTTCAGGCAGATGGAACATAAGTTCAATGGTCTTGAGACAGGAAGAAGTTCACCATATTTGATTTCAGAAAGGTGGTAGTTAAGCCGCAAGCACAGTAGTCAAAGGGGGAGTGGTATGAAATGAGGTAACAAGTAAGCAAGGACCAGACAATGTAAAACTATAAAACCAGCTTCATGTTTAAAGACTTGGGATTTCATCCTAAGTATAGTGGGAAGCAACTGGGTAGTTTTAAGCAGGGAGTGTCAAAGTCTGATTTGTATTTTTAAAAAGCCATATGGCTGTGTTTTGTGGGGAAGAGATTGTATAAGGGTAAAAGCAGAAGTAGAGAATCCAGTTAGATGGTTCCTACAGTATTTTGGGTAAGAGATTCAAGTGGTTTGGATTAGGGCAGAGCTTCTCAACTCTGTCCCTGATGCCATTTGGGGTTGCATCATTATTCTTTGTTGTGAAGAGTTTTCATATGCATATAGGATATTTAACTACATTTCTGGCCTCTATCGATTAGATTCCAAGTTGCTTTTTTTTTTTTTTAGGAAAATGAGAGAAAAATAAAAAATTACAGAGAATAAACCCAAGTGGCCTATGAGAATAATAACAATTTCAGAAAGAAGATAAAATGGAGGAGAGGAAACAAAAAATTGGAAAATGTGTCGGAGCTGAACAAAAAAGAACTCTCTAAATTGAAAGAACCTACTAACTGCTAAAAAAGATAAAATTTAAAAAATCTCTATGCCTGGATACATCATGGTGAAATTTTCAAGAGGCATTATCAAATGCTTCCAAGAGAAAAAAATGATTACAAAGACAGATTTAGACTAGCATCAGTGTTTTTATCAACACTGAATGCTAGGATATATTGAACAAGATCTTCAGAGTTCTCAGGGCAAACTATTTTAAACCTAGAATTCTATATTCAGCTAAGTTATCAGAAAACAGGTGGGCAAAATCAAGTCTTGCAGAGATTCAGAAGGTTTATTTTCCACACCTTTTCTGAGCAGTTACTTGAGTATTTACTTCAGCAAAATGAGACTGAACAGCAAGGAAGCAGAAGGATACAAATTTGTGGAAAACCCTAGAGGTTCAAAAAGAAAAGTAAAATCTCAGGAAAAAGCTGTGCAAAGGACTAAAAAGGAATTGGCCCAATTTAGAAGAAAATACTGATGGGTCCCAGTAAATATGTTGCTGAGAATTAGTTAATACTAGCAACGTTTTTCAAGAAACATGACTCTAGACCTCAAGAAAAATATAACCCAAGTGTGTAACTAGGACTTGCAGTGAGCAGTAGTTACAAAGTTACAATAATATAAATGTTCTTTTTCTTGGTTTTCAACTTTTAAATTCCGTCCATAGAAGGAAATATGGCTATTTTCATCAGAGCTACAGAATAAAAAGTAATTTATCCAATTACAATGCCACAAATATTAAGTTACAACTTACAAAACAGGGAAGGAAAAAGGGGAAAAAATGTAGAGGGAAAGGTAAGAGTACTGATATCCTCTTACAAAGTAAGAAATATTGATGAGATTTGTGGGGATAAGAAATATGTGATTAAATATATTGTTTAAGATTATAAAAGCAAGTAAGCAATAGAGGAAATTATTTATTCATGAGAGACACAGAGAGAGAGGCAGAGAGAAAAGCAGGCTCCCCGTGGGGAGCCTGATGCAGGACTCGATCCCAGGACCCTGGGATCACAATCTTTGCTTTCATTTCTCTGAGATAAACATATAAAAGGGGAATTTCTGTATTACATGGCAAATGTATGTTTACCTTTATTATAAGAAACTCAACAGCTGTTCTCCAGAGTGGCTGTGTACTACTTTGCACCTCCATAGCAATGTATGAATGTCCCAGTTTCTCCACATCTTTTCTGGCAGTTAGTATTGTTATTTTTTTATTTTATCCATTCTAATGGTGTGTACGATTTCTTGTGGTTTTAATTTTCATTTCCCTAATGATTAATGATGCTGAATATCTTCATGTGCTTATTTGCCATCCATCTTCTTTAGTGAAGTGTCTGTTCAAACCTGGCCCTTTTTCATTGAGTTGTTTTCTAGTTAGGTTTTGAAAATTCTTTAAATATTCCAGATACAAGTCTTTGTTATATATATACCTTGTCTTTCATTCTCTTTGTAATCTCCTTTTTGTAGCAAAGATTTTAATTTTGGAAAAGTCCAATCTAACAAATTTTCCCTTTATAGACAGTGCTTTTGGTGTTGTATTTAAGAACTCTTTGCCTAATCCAAAGTCTCAAAGAAAAATTTCTCCTGTTTTCCTTAAGAGTTTCATATTTTTAGCTCTTACTTTTAGGTCTATGATTCATTTTGAGTTCATTTCTATAGGTGATATGGGATGTAGGTCAAGATTCATTTTTCACAGGTGGATATCCAGTTTTTCCAGCACCATGTACTGAAAGGGCTGTCCTTTCTTCATTCATACATTTGCACCTCTGTCAAAATCAGTTAGCCAAATTTTGTGGGTCTGTTTCTGGACTCTATTCTATTCCTCTGGTCTATGTGTCTATCCTTTCACCAATATCACATTGTCTTGATTACTATAGCTTCATAATATCTTTTCAGCATAAAGATCCTGCACATATTTTGTTAGGTTTATACCTAAGTATTTCATTTGTGGAAAAGAGTAGTGGGTCATTTTCTAATTGTTCATTTCTAGTGTATGATTATTGTATGTTAACCTTTTATCCTGCACCCTGCTAAGTTCACAGACCTTTTTGCAGATTTCTTGAGATTTACTACATAGGCAATTACATCTTCTGAAAATCAGGAAAAATTTATTTCTTTCCAATCAGAATGCCTTTTATTTTTCTTCCTTACTGCAATTACGAGGACTTCAGTAAAATATTGAGTATGAGTAGTGAAAATGTACATCTTCACTGGGTTTCCAATCTTGGGAGTAGAGAGCATTCAGTCCTGCACCACTAAGTGTGATGTTGGCTCTAGGTTTTGTGGATACCTTTTTATCAGATTCCCTTTTATTTTTAGATTGCTGAGTTGGTTTTCTTTTTTAACATTAATGAGATATGAAGACAGCTACATACTCTTCTAAAATTTATGTCCACATTTTGTTTGCTGCCTGTAACAATGCACATTTTTAAAAGTAGGCTCCACCCCCAGTGTGAAGCCCAATGCAGGGCTTGAACACAATGACCCTGAGATCAAGACCTAAGCCAAGATCAAGAGTCAAATGTTTAATGCATCCAAAAATGCATAATTTTTAAGATCGAAAGAAATCAATGCCATCTCTTGGAGAGACTAAGACCCTGTTAAATGCTACCACCCTTCCTTCCTCTTCACTATCTGTCATTTCAGCAATGTAGTCTCTTTGAAAGTGTAGGAGTAGGGATGCTGAATTGCAGGAGCAGTCTTACTTGGAAAGCCAAAATCAGGTCAGGCAAAGCTCAACTGTTCCAGGATCCCCAACCAGAGTCCTCTTGTGAAGTCACACTGGCCAGTCCTGTGGATAACAGATGGTGGTCATTTCTACAGTTTTAAGGAATAGCTCTCTAGATGATCTCTAAGTGGATTAGGTTAATTTTTGGGCTCAAAATGTTGATTTTTCCTCATCTTGGTTGAACCAAATTTTTACTATTTCTTTAAGAACACAAATAAAACCTCTTGGGTTTGTGTTGCTGTTTTTTTTTTTTTTTTAAGATTTTATTTATTTATTCATGAGAGACACAGAGAAAGACAGGCAGAGACACACGCAGAGGGAGAAGCAGGCTCCATGCAGGGAGCCTGACGTGGGACTCCTGTGGCTCAGGACCACACTCTGAGCCAAAGGCAGACACTCAACCGCTGAGCCACCCAGGCGTCCCTGTGTTGCTGAGCTTTAAAAAATCACAGATATTGAATTTTGTTAAGTGCTTTTTTTTCATCTGTTCATAGGATCATGTCATTTTTCTTGTTTAGTTTGTTAATGTGGTAGATTACACTAACTGATTTTCAAATATTGAACAAGCCTTGAATTCCTGAGATAATGACACTTGATCACAAACTATTTTTCTTCTGACATACTGCTGGATTCAATCTGCCAATTTTTTTTTTTTTTTTGATGATTCTTGCATCTTTGTTCATGAGAGATACTGATTTGGTTTTATTTTCTATATTGTTTTTATCTAGTTTTGGTCTCAGGTAATTTGGGCTTCATAAAATGAGTTGCGAAGTCTTTCTTCTACTAGAAAAGCTTGTGCAGAACTATCATTTTATCTTTAAATGTTTGATAAAATTCACCAGTGACGTTATATGGGCCTGGACTTCACCCTTTCTTTAGATTTTCTTTTTTTTAAAGGCTCTATACCCAGCATGGAGACTGACAAGGGGCTTGAACTCATGACCCTGAGATCAAGACCTGAACTGAGATCAAGAGTTGGATGCTTAACTAACTGAGCCACACAGGTGCTCCTAGATTTTTAAATATAAATTAAAATTTAATAGTTACAATATTATTCAGCTTATCTGTTTCTTCTTGGATACATTCTGGTAGCTTTGGTAGTGGTCTGTTTCATCTGAGCTGTTGAATTTACAAGTATGTAGTTGTGCCTCTTTTAATATTCTTTGGGTCAATAGTGACATCTCCTCTTAGAGCATGTATGCTATAGGAATGACCTAGTGCAATAAACAGCTGAAGACAAAGCAGAGAAGGTACATACTGCAGCTGTACAGACCTCAAATCTTATTATTGACTCCTTCATGTCTTTCAATTCCATAGCCAGTCAGGTACCACATCCTTTTCATTTGTCCTTGCCAAGACTTCTTGCAGTTTCTCTCCATTCCCTATACTGCTTGGCACAGCCCTGTAATATCTCCTAAACGATCTATCTAAATTATTCCACTAGCTGCCTAATCAGTCTTACTGCTTTTGCCCACTGTAATTCATCCTTCACACTCCTGCCAGACTCTATGTCTTAACTTCCAATGGTTTCACTCTGCCTGCAAGATAAGGACCCTCCACATCTGGTTTAGTGTTGCCTTTTGAGTTGTAGTTCATTTCATTTTCCTAAATCAGGGGTCTTTAACATGCAGGCTTTGGAAGGGAGGGGCAGGTCACGAATCTCCTAAAATCTGAGTATAGAATGTTATATGAATGGGAACTTTATTTCCAGAGCAAGGCTACAACCATTATCAGATGTTCAAAGTGGAAAAAATGTGCTAAGAAAAGCCTTCAACCTAACCTTTGTTTCTATAACATATCAAGAATACAATATATATATTATTATATATATATATATATATATATGAGTACACTATATAGCCTCTCCAACAGTTCCCACATCAGTAGTGATCACTCCTTTTCCTGAACTTAAGATTCACACAACTTTAATGATCTAGCCTAACCTTAACGTTTTACAGATGAGGACACAATCCAGCATTCAACAAACTTGTCCAAAGTGGCTGCAGTAGAACTTATCTGCACAACTGAGGGCTGATGTGCTACTTCATTGGTCTTTTTATGAATAAATTTCATATTTCTCCTTGAGGTCAGGAACTAAACCTCAGAGTTCTTTGAAGCTCCAATTATCTTTACTGTCTTACCTAAACTAGCTGCTCCAATGTTTGCTGAGAACAGTGATGAGGATACGACACTCATGCAAAGGCAAAGGGGTGGTTAGCAGTGGGTAAGGAGTACATTTTTAAGGACATTTGGGAGGGGGATGCAAAATATTAAGCTCAGATATCTTATAAAATGTAACATTCAGGGGTCTGTGTGAGGAGAGTTCTGAGGGTTCCTAGGCAGAGGTCAAATTTCCACAAACAGGGATGCTCTAGACAGCATTCACAACAAATTCCTCAGAAGCAACCAAATACCTCGGGATGCCTAGGTATTTGGTAGAGAAAGGATAACAGCACCTGCTTTGGAGTCAGCTACACAATGGATTCAAATGTCAACACCATATCCAAGCCATGTCACTGTTGCAAGGTTACAGGATTCTTGTCTCGTGGGGTGAGATGAGTGTGAAATGGATCAAAGTGTGAAATGAAGTAAAAGTTTATTAACTGAAGGTGAGAAAGGAAAAATGGAGCTCTCTAGAGTGAGATGGGTCTTGAATGAGTCACCACTGAGGGTTTTTATGGTTGTTTTCTTTTTTTTTTTAATAGAAAACTGACCAGGGAACTTGGTACCTATCTCACCTGTAACATTTAAGACCAAGAAGGCGGATTTGTCAGTATTACGAAAATATCTCATCTACGTTTAGAACAAAGGAAGTGGATTTGTTATGTCACCTTCCCTCTGATTAACATCTTGCCTATAACACTTCTCCGCATCTGGGATTTCTGTGGGCCCGGCTGGGTAGCCCCGGCTGGGTAGCGCCCTACCTAACCTGGCCTGCCCCTGACTCATCACCTTGAGCAAACTATTTAACTTTTCCGTGCTCCAGTTTTGACATTTGTTTCTACCTCAGGACTGTTGTGATGTTTTTATTTTATTTTATTTTTTAAGATTTTACTTATATGAGAGAGAGAGTGAGAGCCAGAGAGATCACAGAGGGGAGAGGCAGAAGGAGAAGCAGACTCGCTGCTGAGCACAGAGCCTGCTGTGGGGCTTGAGCCCAGGACCCGAAGATCATATGACCTGAGCCCAAGGCAGGTGCTTCAGCAACTGTGAGCCACCCAGGCTTTTAAATGACATAAGGCCTGGGAAGAGCCTAGGTCCGCGTCTTGCCCTCAAGGCATTACCTTCGCGACCTGTTCGTTGTTGCTAATATTTCGTGAGAAGACGAGATTTTGGAAGGTGCTGTGCTGAGAGGGATGGTGCTTGGTGGAGATTTTCGTCGGAAGACGAGAGATTCCGCAGCGGACAGGTAAGGGAGAGTCGGAGACGTGGGGGGAGGTGACATTTCCACGGTGGTGTCCCTGCAGGCCCCGGCACAGGGGCAGCGGGAGGCAGAGCTGGAGGGACCACGAACACCCCCTCCACCGTGGAGGTAGGAGAGGCCGGCGGCGGGTTACGGTGAATGAAGCTCAGGAAACGTCCCCTCTTCCGGGGGAACCTGGAGAGCCGGAAGCGGCTCACCTGTGTAGAGGCGGACGGCCGGGAGAGACTTCACGGGGGGCTGGGAGGGGGCGAGGAAGGCGGGAAGAATACCCAACGCGGTCCCTTTGCAGCCACAGCCCCCGCTGCGACCATCACGTACCGGAGCCTCCAGGGCAGGCGACCATCCAGGGCGAGCTCCACCGACCGCCGGCCCGCGGCCGCGGAGGAACCCAGGCGGCCATCACCGCGCAGCCGCACGCGGGAAATCGCGCTATCGCGAGACTGCGGCTCCCGGCCGGCGACGCCCCGCCCACGACGCAGAGAGGGGCGGGGCCACGGGCCGCTTCCGGTCGCGCGCGACGTGGGGCGCCCCGAGCGTCGGGGCCGAGCTCCGCCCCGGGTGGGCGCCACAGGGCAGCGCTTTTCCGGCGTTTGTGTGGGATCCCATTTCAGTTTCTGTAATGGATTGTCGCCAATTGTCTGCGGTTTCCTGGGATTTGTTTTCCCGCAGAGGAGGTTGCCCAGGTTTGGTGTCAGCACCGCGGTGCGATCTCCCGTCCGTCCGGCGCTGTGGGTATTTCTCCGTCCGTCCGAGCCTCCCCTCGGTCAGCTGAGCTCGTGCAAGCTCCTGCGTGCTCGGCACATTTCTTTGGAGCCCCCCCCCCCCCCGGCACGTGCATTGCTCTTTTGGTTGGTTGGTTCTTCCGCGTGGACATTGATTGTTCCCTCGGATACGTGGGGTTTGGGGGTGTGGGTCTGTGAGGTCGCCCCGCCGAAGCTCTGCGTGTTTCTCTCGGATTCTGGAAGTAAGAATTCAGCCGTGAGTGACCTTGGTGGATTCCCCCAAGAATCCAGCTAGCCTCAGGCCGTGCAGCTTTCTTTCCAGGAGTTACTTGGATTTGCATCGACCTTTCCCTTCGTGGTGTTTTCTGAAGGTTCAAGGCGGTTACTTAAAAAAATATATATATATAAAAATATATATAAATATAAATCTAGAATATATTACATTTATATATAATATAGTATTAAATTATATATAATATAAATTTATTCTATAAATATAAATATATATTTATATATAACATAATATATTCATATTATTTATAAATATATAAATAATACATTAAATTTATATAAAATATATAAGAATATATTAAATTGATACATAAAATAAATTTATTCTATAATTATAACAAATTTATATGATTTATATTATAAATATATAGATAATACATTAAATTTATATAAAATATGTAGTATATTAAATTTATATATAATATAAACTTATTCTATAATTATAACATAAATTTATATATGGTTTATATTTATATTATTTATTATACATTAAATTTATATAAAATATATATATTAAATTTATATATAATATAAATTTATTCTATAATTATAACAAATTTATATGTATATAACTTAGGTTTATATTATTTATAAATATATAGATAACACATTAAATTTATATAAAATATGTAATATATTAAATTTATACATAATATAAATTCTATAATTATAAATATATATACATAATTTGTATTTATATTTATAAATATATAAATAATACATTAAACTTATATAAAACATATAATATATTAAATTTCTATATATTTATATATAATTTATATTTATATTATTTATAAATATATAAATAATACATTAAATTTATATAAAATTTGTAATATATTAAATTTATATATAATACAAATTTATAATTATAACATAAATTTATATATAATTCATATTTATATTTATAAATATATAAATACATTAAATTTATATAAAATATATAATATATTAAATTTATATATAATATAAATTTATATAATTATAACAAATTTGTATATATAATTTGTATTTATATTATTTATGAATATATAAATAATACATTAAACTTATATAAAACATATATTAAATTTATATATATTTATATATAATTTATATTTATATTACTTACAAATATATAAATAATACATTAAATTTATATATATATTTTTTTCCCTAGAAAAGTATCACTTTTCTTTACACTTTCAAATGTTTTGGTATTAAACTGTCTCTGTGTTCCTGAGCGTGCTGTGAAGGCACACGCAGGGGTTGTGTCTCTCCACGATGTCAGCTTTATTCAGTCATAAATCTAGGTCAGCATAATCATAAAGCAGGTGCAGGATTCCAGATTCAGTGACGTTTCACTGACGATTAACTTGGCTTCTTCTGTGGCACACGGAGTAGAACACAAGACAAGTCACACAGCAAAGGTAACACGGGGGAGCAGGGGGTAGGCAGTTCACCAGACTCTTTAAGTCTGAAGGCTGTGGGCGCGCAGTTGAGTTGAGACCTTGGTCGGGTCCAGGTCACCTCTTGGCACTTGAAGGGTCTCAGTTCCGTTCAGAGATGAATGTTCCAGAGCCTTCGGCAGCAGCTTTCTTAAGTGGTAAGACACAGAGGGGTCAGTGTCTGGAGAGTCTGACCGTTTGCTGCAAAAACCCTCCCTTTTATTTATTTTTTATTTTTTTAAAGATTTTATTTATTTATGAGAGACACAGGCAGAGGGAGAAGCGGGCTCCATGCAGGGAGCCCGATGTGGGACTCGATCCCGGGTCTCCAGGATCATGCCCTGCGCTTAAGGTGGCGCTAAACCGCTGAGCCACCCAGGCTGCCCCAAATCCTCCCTTTTTTTTTTTTTTTTTTAAGATTTTATTTATTAATGAGAAACAGGGAGAGAGAGAGAGAGAGGCAGAGACACAGGCAGAGGGAGAGGCAGGCTTCATGCACGGAGCCCGACGTGGGACTCGATCCCGGGTCTCAGGATCAGGCCCTGGGCTGACGGCGCTAAACCGCTGAGCCACCCGGGCTGCCCCAAATCCTCCTCTTTTTTTTTTTTTCTTAATTTTTATTTATTTATGATAGTCACACAGAGAGAGAGAGAGGCAGAGACACAGGCAGAGGGAGAAGCAGGCTCCATGCACCGGGAGCCCCACGTGGGATTCGATTCCGGGTCTCCAGGATCGCGCCCTGGGCCAAAGGCAGGCGCCAAACCACTGCGCCACCCAGGGATCCCCCAAATCCTCCCTTTTAAAAGGGAATTGGTTTAGAGCCTCTGCAGACCCCTCGGCTTCTTGTTATCAGTTCTGGGGTGTCCTCAGCTGGTGTTGGTCTCTGTCATATCTGGTAGCTGTGGTGCCGCCTTAACTGCTTGCATCATGCTTGACACAAGTGACTCCACCTTGCTCTCTACACTCTGGTATTAACTTTTTTTTTTTAAATCTCACATTGTTCTTATTAATTCATATGTATTCTGTTGGAGTCCTTTTTCTTGGTCAGATTTATTGAACCACCCTTTGATTTTTTATTTTGATTTTTGATTGATTTAGATTGCCTTTTATTGATAACCTTTATCTCAAAGTTTTTTTTCTCTTTCATTAATGTATGCCTTCATTAATTTCTTCCTTCTTGGGCTTATTTTGTTATTTTTGTAGAATCTTGAGTTGAAAGCTTATTTTCTTTAAAACATTTAATATGAAATATTATAAACATGTATAAAATTACGGAGAATAATATGATACCTATATACTAGCCACCTGATTTTCTCTCTCATTTTAACATTTTTCCATTTTTGCTTCAAAATTTACAAAACAAAACAAAATTTTCTATTACCTATTCAGTTAGAGCCTCCTGTGAACTCTTCTGCAGTCCTTCTCCCTCTTTTCTTCCCTAAAATTAACCCCTCCTCAGGGTATGCCGCATTCCCATTGAAAGCTTCTATACATGCTGTATGTATATATATATATATATATATGTGTATATATATATATATATATATATGTAGCTATATAAATAATACGTGGTATTGTTTTGTAGGTTTTTAAACCTCATATTAATGCTACCATTGTGTAACTTACTTTTGTCATCCAAAATTATATTTGTGAAAATTATCTGTGTTGACTCCTGTAGTTAGCGTTTTCATCTTAACAGCTGGGTGGTACTCCACTGGACGACACTAAAACAACTTAGCCATTCTCCTCTTGCTGGCAGTTTAGTGATTCCTGATGTTTGCCATTACAACACAGTTAATGGACATTCTTTAACACATCTTACTGGGCACATGGCAAGAATTTTCCAGAATATATCTAAAAAAATAGAACTACAAGGTGGAAAGATTTGTACAATTCAACCTTATTTTTGATGCCAAATTGTTTTCCAGTGCTTGTACCCGTTTACCCTCCCAAGAGTGTAGGAGTTTCTGTTGTTTCACATCCATGCCAGCCCCTGTTTGTTTTTATCCAGGTTTTTTTTTTTTTTGCTATTGTAAACAATTCTGGTAGTAAACTTTCTTGTATGTCTCCCACTACACACATGGAAGAGTATCTCTGAATATGTAACTGGTAATGGAGTTGTTAGATCTGTTTTGTTTTACATAATATTTAAAAGGCATATTTATGTGCCCCCACATTGGAGATAATTCCTTTTTTAATAGTAAAATTTAACCCTTTCATGCTTACGTGCTTGGATTTAATTCTGTTTTTTTCTATATATTGTGCTTCCTGTTTTCTGTCTTTGGTTTGATAAAGTTTCTTTTTCCAGATTTTTTTTCCTATGGTAGTTTGGAAGTTTTATGTTCAATTATTATCTAGTGGTTACTCTTATATTTTGGCTCATTTAAACTTCTGTTTTTATATAAACATATGGAATTTATCAGCATTTTTATTTATTTTATTTTTTTAAGATTTTATTTATTCATGAGAGACACAGAGACAGGCAGAGACACAGGCAGAGAGAGAAGCAGGCTCCCTGCAGGGAGCCCAATGCAGGACTTGATCCCAGGACCCCAGGTTCAGGACCTGAGCTGAAGGCAGATGCTCAACCACTTAGCCACCCAGCCATTCCTATGAGCATTTTTATGAGGCAGTCTTATATAGTGGTTAATAGTAGAGACTTTGAAGCCAGACTGTCAGGATTCAAATCCTGGCTTTTCCACTTATTAGCTGTTAAACCTGGATCTTACTATATAACTTCTCCATGCCTCAGTTGCCTCATCTGTAAAATTGGGATAAAATAGCATATACCTGGGTAGCCCCTGTGGCCCAGTGGTTTAGCGCCACCTTCGGCCCAGGGCATGATCCTGGAGATCTGGATTGAGTCCCACTTGGGGCTCCCTGCCTGCTTCTCCCTCTGCCTGTGTCTCTGCCTCTCTCTGTGCTTCTCATGAATAAATAAATAAATAAATAAAATCTTTTTAAAAAATAGCATATTACCTGATAAGATTATTGTGAGGATTAGTGTGTTAATGTGTAATTAGTATGTTAAATTCTTGGGACACTGCCTAGCACGCAGCACATAGAACTCTCTAATTACTAGTTTTTTCATCTATGAAATAGGCATAATATCTGCCTAGCAAATTTGTTATAAAGATAATAATGCATTATTGTATATATACTATTCAGTTTAATATAATGAGCACCTTCTATGCACTTGAATTAGTATGGTTTTTTGCTTCAAGGAGTTCATGATTTAGTTAAGGACCCACATATGGAAACAGAATTGCAGTCTGACTTAACCTTAATACTATTCCTATGTCCTCTCTTACCCCCTTTTTATCTATGTTCCACACAGAGCAGTTTTAGAACACATTAATCAGATCATGTATTCCCCTGCCAAAATTATTTCCACTTTCGTTACACTTTACATAAACCACAGCCTCCTGATAGTGACTTTTAACACTGTGTTCTGGGCCCTGCCTCCCCTTCTAAGTTCATCAGTTTCACCACTAATTTCACATCTGATTTCACCACTCTCCCCTCTTCTGGTGACTCCTACCTCACAGGCCTCCTCTTGGCTCCTTAAACCAACTCTCCTGTTCCTCAGTGACCTCTGCCCAGAATTTCCATCCCACCTGCTCTGACTCATCATGGCTGACTCATCTCTCAGGTCTCAGCTTGATTCAGTCAGGTTCTTAGTTAAAGACAACAGAATCTACTCTGGCTGAGAAAGGGACTTTATTAAGATTACGTAGCCCGAGAGTCTCCAGGAAGATCAGAAGCCGGGTGGAGGTACGATACCCAAGCACGCCAGAAGCTCTAGTGAAAATCCACCGCTGCTGCCACCGCTTGACACCAACGCCGCAACTTCCACAAACACAGGCTGTGAAACTAAGGCCTGGGGAACCAGGAGCTCTCCCTCTGGTCCGCTTGCCAGCCTCACCACTGGGTAGGCAGAGTTTGGCACTTTCCGTTCTTCGTCTTGCCCATGTTTCTTGCAATAAAAAAGTGGAATCTGACCAATCTCATTTTTCAAGTTGCAGTTGTTTGTGACTGTGCGTGATTGGTGGGGCCTAGGTCAGCTATGCCTGTGCTGCAAAGGAGGCCTGGGGGGCAACTTCTCACGGAAACCCTCGGGTATTAGAGGGGTGTCAGAGGTGCTGGCCATTCAGAAAACCTGTCACACGAACACTAAATACCCTGTCACCTCAGCAAGAGGCCTGCCCTGACAGCCCTAAGTATACACCTGTTCTCCCCGGCCCAGCCCCATATTCTTTCACTGTGCTCCGTCATTTTCTTCAAGGCATTTGTCACAACCTCTATAGTCAGGATGCCCGGGTGGGTCAGCGGTTTAGCACTGCCTTCAGCTCAGGGCGTGATCCTAGAGTCCCGGGATCGAGTCCCACATCAGGCTCCATGCATGGGGCCTGCTTCTCCCTCTGCCTGTGTCTCTGCCTCTCTCTCTCTGTCTTGCATGAATAAATAAATCTAAGAACAAAACAAAAAACCTCTATAGTCGTTTCTTGGTTCAAATGCCTTCTAAATCCTGGCCCCAGAGTCTAGTCTCCATGTGGAGTTTCAGTCAAATGAATGTAGCTCAAGCAGCCAAAAGTAATTTTTAAATATTTCAGTTTTTAACGTGGGTCTCTTGAAAGAATTATCAAAGGGGTCCACAGTTCCCAACAGTTCTCAGGGGTTTGTGTTCCCTTTTCTCTCTTGTATTCCTCCCAAATCCTCCTGTGCCTCAGTTTAGCATTTCTTCATAAGTTTTGCCTCTTGCGCTCTCCCTTCAAATGTTTTCTGCCTGTTATTTTCCCTGTGTCACAAACATTCAAAACGGGGCTGAGGGCTCCATGTCTCTCAGGGCACAGGGGAAGAAGTTGAGAGCCCGAGGAGGCCGAGGACATTTACACATTGAGCATTTTGGCTCACCGCGTGTGGCTGACCTCTGGATTCTAAATTTTATGAAGACGGGCAGTATCTGTTCTATTTCTGCCTAGTGCAAAAATCTGATGAACACATAGCCAATTAACATCTGTTTTCTGGGAGAAAAAAAAAAGTCCAGCAATTGAAGTATAGGCAAGGAAGTATACAGCACAGAGTAGGAGCCCTTGGGCTAGTGACCGGTTGGCAGGGGGGTGGGGGGACGTGCATCGAGTAAGGAGTTTGGGAAGGCATCCTGGAGAAGATGAGGCCAAAGCAGAATCTCAGAATTCACCATGCAAAGAAGTAAGGAGAGAGAAGTGCAGCACAAGCAACCGAGAAATGCCCAATGGCTTGTGGAGCTAGGGCTAAATGTGAAGTTGGAGGACTGTCGGGAGGTGGGCGGAGGGGTAGAGGCAGGCAAGGCAGGCCTCGTCCTAGAGGGCTTTGTCCTAGAGGCGATGCGGCCACAGTGGGCGGATTGAGCAGTCATTATCAGATTTTCACTTTAGAGAGATTACCACGTGGCAGTGTGAGGTTAGACGTGAAATAGGCGAAAGAAAAACAACAGTTGTGCAGCAAAAAATGTAGGCCTTCAAACAGGGCCGTAGTGGGCAGTAGGGATTGGTGGTAGGGATAAAGGAATTACTTGGAGGTCAAATTGGCAGTACTGGGTAGGTGATTGGATGGGAAGGTGAGGGAAGAATCTAGAACAGTGTCCAAACTTCTGGCTTGGATGATGAGGTCATTAGCTAGTGTAGAATAAATGGGAGGAGTCAAAGGTTGGCAGTGGTGGGGAAAGCCATAAGATCTCCAGTTCTGACGTAGACTTTAAAGTACCTTTGGGGGCGCCTGGGTGGCTCAGTTGGTTAAGCTTCTGACTTCAGCTCAGGTCATGATCCCGGGGCTCCTGGGATCAAGTCCTGCGTTGGGCTCCCTGCTCAGTGGGGAGTCTGCATCTCCCTCACTCTCTGCCCCTCCCCCTGATCCTTCTCTAGAAAATAAAGTCTAAAAAAAAAAAAGTACTTTTGGGACTTCACAGATGAGAAGCACAGCAGATACTTGGGTATCTGAAGCTGCAGCTACAAGCAAAGGCCAGGGGCAGGGATGCAGAGATGCCCCTGAGGAGGGAGCAGGACGGAGGAGATGGTGAGTTTAAGAGTTGGCTGTGAGGTGCACTGGGAGGGACTGTTGTCAGGGTGACATTGGGCCCTGCCCATGCCTTCCCATGGTCCTTCTCCTACCTCTGACCATTCCTTCTCTACATGCTTTGCCGGCCCCTTTTTCCTCCTTCCCTAAAATGTGCTGTTCTCAGGTGATTTCACCACTTGGGTCCCCTGCTGTGTGTCCATCAAAGCTTTGTCTCTGGGCCAGAATTCTTATGTACAGTGAAGACCCATTTCTCCAACCACTTTCTAAGGGAAAAGTGTGGACTGATTGTGTAAGGGACCACATGAAGGGTTTGTTGTTCTCTGCTCTATTTACTTCCATTCCAGACTGGTGCTGTGACTTGAAACTGGCTGGGACTATCTCTTGTTTCTCTGAAGAATCAAACTTGGGCAGCAGGGGTCAGAATTTAGATCTGTTAATATGCATTGATATGTACCCCACCTCCCCATCCTATCTTAATCCTGTATGTACCTTTCTCAAGGTGCTTAACTTCCCTTCTATGCCTACTGTGTGTTCTTCTTTTCATTAGGAATTGAAATCAGACCAAAATAGAGATAAAAACGTAAATTATTTCTGATATAGGGGTACCTGGCTGGCTCAGTCAGTAAAGCACATGACTCTTGATCTTGGGGTTGTGAGTTCGAGCCCCATGTTGGATGCAGAGCTTACTTAAAAAATAAAATATTTAAATATTTCTGATATAGAATAAAAATAACTGCTCAGATCATGAAAGAGGAAGAACAGTTCCACGGATGTACTTCTTTAAAGCAAAAATCACAGCTCTTATTTTTGAGAAAGGAGTGCTTTTTACTCTGGAATACCTTGTTCCGAGATCACTGTATCAATGATGAAGGGATGCTGAGCTAGTAAGCAAACCATGCCGTGAGTTAAGCTTTTTATGTAGAGAAGTTGGTTAGAACAGAAAACCAGTATTTTGATAAATTCATTTAAGAATATTTACCATACCAACTGCTTCAAACTAGTTACAACAATATGATCTTCTACTCCCAACGGGTTGAGCTGAATTAAAAACAATGAAAACAAACATGAGGAACCACCAACTCTGGCTGTGTGAGGGGAACCTATTGACCATTAGTTGGATTCACCAGCAGCTACGGTATGGTTCTTTAGTGTGTTTCCACTGGGAGCTTACTTCTTTGAATTTAAGCCTTTGGGGTAATTTCTGCAATACGAGCCTTTGGCCCTTGAAATTTTTCACAGAAGAGATTCAGAAAGTTCCGATTATGCCAGAAGCCACTGGTATAAAAATCGTGTTTCTTCCATCAAATTAAAGTGTTCAAAAGTTGTAAGGTACATGGTCATCACCTGAATGAGCTGCTTTAAGTGGTCCTCAACCCATGGCACTTTGCCCTTACACTCGAGGGAACCAGCTCAAGTGTGAGTGAACACTCAGGTGCACAACAGTGAAGGAGGGCTCAGGAAAACTGGCTATATTTTTTTTATAAGCTCAGATTTATCAACAGTCATTAGGACTCCTTTTGACTTTAGATATACGTCCTCGTATAGAGATCCACATAGATGCATAAGAATACAGTCACTTCTGTTCTTCACAAAGTACAACTTCAATAAGAAAAGTCACAAGCTTATATAAATGCCCATTTTCATACCAGTTTGTGAATTCAAAAGTTCTCTCAAAAAAGAATGGGAGATCCTGCTTTCAGCAATCAGTTTGGGAGGGGAATACTTCTGATACCATAGGAATAATAATGGTGTTTTCCCTAGCTTTTAAATTTCTCTTACCCATTTATGACATTTTCTCCATCATATGCTAATTCCTGCCCATCCGCACATTAACTTACTATTATTACCAAAATACCTTTAAACTTACCAAATTGAACCTTATGAAACTGTTAATAGTTGACCTTTTCTGATGTATGAAAATAGTCTTTTCACATGGTTGAGCCTAATAAAATATGAACTTTAGTTGGATGGCTATAGCTCTCTCTATATATACACACACACATATATATATACTCTCTCTCTACACACACACACACACACACACACACACACACACACACACTATGCAGTACTTTGTTTACTTCAACGGGGAGAAGGAAAATCTCCCTACATTTCACCAGTTCTAATGCAGCCTTGCAAGACTGCACTTGCTGACTATTGGTGATGTTTAATGAAAATATTTAGAGGTGCAGTAATTTCCACAAATTTAGTATCTGACCAAATAAAGTCTGGTCCAAACTGGACACACTGTCTTTGAAAGTACATGATCCAACTATTTAATCGGGACAGCCTACCGTGAAAGATGGCTTTTGCAGGCTTATGGTTAGGTCTAGAATCAGCAGGCCAAATAATATAATGCTGAAGCATTTTCAATTCTTCCTCTGTGTCCTCAAGAACATTTTGCACAGTGCCTACCCTGAGACATTATGCCAAGCACCAGTAAAACAGATAGGACCCAGACCTTGCTTTCCAGAAACTTAACATCTTTTAAGAGATATAAAAATATAAATAATGAGAGGCTAGTCTAAGTGTCTTAAGTTTCAAACTGGGACCGAGTAAAATATAAAAAGAAGATAGCACTTGAGAAGCTTGAAACTGACTTCAAACACCAGGGGGGCAAACAGCAAAATACCAATGTATACTGAGTTCAAAGTCATCAGGCCATAGGATAATCACAGGTGTCTTCATCCACGGTTCTGGGCCCAACAAGCCAGAAACAGGGACTAGAGGTCCTCCAGGTCAGTTAAATCCACAGCCACTTTTAGGAACACGGTGTCATCTTTAATGTAGGTGTTCTTGGCATTCTCCAAAGTGGAATGAGCCACGAAGCGGGGGCAGCCAGACGCAATATTCATCTCTCCATCGGGTCTTTTAAAGCTACTGCTGCTGGGGTCGGCCTTGAAGGTCTCCATAATGTGGTTCTTTTTGCCACTCTGGTCCAAAAGCATCAGTGTCACCCTCTGCCTGAACGGCCACTGCAACAGTGAGTCAAACTCCCCTCGCATCACTACAAAGTAGAGCGACAGGTGTGTCCCTTTCCCGGACCCATCCCCGTTCAGGTACGCTCTGGCACAGAGCCGGTAGCCGCAGCGGCTGGTGTAGAAGGGCTGGCTGAAGATGGACACTGTGTGCCCATCCAGGGCCTCCCTCTTCTTCATCTTATAGTCTGTCACCTTCCAGATGAGCTTTCCGTTATAGCAAGCACCTTCCAGGAGCTTAAAGCGCTCTTCATTTTTATTCAGTTGTGCTTTATGAATATTAATGTGGGCATCGTGTTTATTAGTCTCCCCTTCCAAAACAACTGCAAAGAGAAAAGATTCCATAGGCCTTAAAGTTGTCTTTTGAATTTGCCCAGAGTGGAATTTTGTTATCTGAAGAAAACCAATAAAATTCTGACATCCTAAAGATGAGCTGAATTCATTGTCCACCAATGGACCATTTATATTGTTTTTTTAAAGATTTTATTTATTTATTTGAGACAGCATGAGTAAGCACAAGCAGGGGGAGTGGCAGGGGGAGAAGCAGGCTCTCCACTGAGCAGGAAGCCGGATTTGAGGTTAGATCCCAGGACCTTTGAATCATGACCTGTGTTGAAGGCAGACGCTTAACTGACTGAGCCACCCAAGTGCCCGACCATTTGTATTATTAACTCAATGAATCTCAAGTCTTGGCAAGAGTAGCACCAAAATGTGGCCCCTGGGTGGCTCATCCTGGGATGAAGCCCTGCATCCTGTTCAGCGGGGAGTCTGCTTCTCCCCCTGCTCATGCTCTCCTGCCCACATGTGCTCTCTCTAAGATAAACAAATAAAATCTTAAAAAAAAAAAAAAAAGTAGTAACAAGAAAACCCAAATGAACTCTTGAACTGAAGCTCCCCGAAGTGTAGTGAAGACACAAAACATTTCACTAGTGTGCATTAGCATGGTGAGCCCCATTATTTAATATCTGGAATGCTTTAAACAGCCAAACCCTTTTCTATTTTTTCTGTACTTAAAACGGTGTTTCCACCACATCTCTCTCTTAGCTTTTTCATTATTTTCCACTCTCCTTAAAAACCACCACTCCCTGTTTCTGGAATCTCTTGGCCCATTTCCACACCTTGCCTGTTCCAGGCCCCGCTCATTGCCCTCCATCACTTTTCCCCCAAGTGGCCAGAATCTCATGCTGTTCTGATTCACAAATACCAGATTCAACCACTGTTTTTTTTTTTTTTTCCAACCACTGTTTATCCTGGACGGCTGCTACTCTTTTTGGCCAGGTGTTTTGCTTGTTCCATAAACATGCAGACAGCAGAGTCACCAAAAGAGAAGCAAAATATGAGACATACCTAGTCTTTGATCATTGGTTTCTAGCAGAGTAATTTTCTGTTTCACTGTATCAATCGCTTCCACCAGAGGCCTCAGATCAAATTTATTTTGTTGCTGGTTAGCCATTTGTAATAACTGGCGCACTTGAGCTTCTAGCCAAGCCGACTTGTCAATGTGATTGGCAAGAACCTTTCAGTACGACATGGATCATAGTTTCAAAAAACAATTGTTACTATCTTAGTAATTCACTGAGAGTAAATTTTTTCAACTCAAACATTGCACATTTAATTAGTCAATCAATGAAATGAAATGAAAAATGCACGATCCGGAAGAGAAAATTCAGTGAGGATGAGAGAGAGATGAGCCACCAAATATCCTTCTCCTCCTCCCAATCCCAGCTCCTGTTCCAAATCTTTGAATTTCTCTTCATTTGACTTTTACTCCTCCCTCACCTTCTCTCCATTTGGTTCTCTATCTTCATACCCATCTTTATATCTCTATTCTCCTGTTGTCTCTCCTCTTGCCTTATAACTTCCTTCTCAGAGGCTACTCTCCTGATCCACTCCTGCTCTGCTAGAAAGCACAGAATGAGCTGGAAGTGGACCCACCCATTCCGGCCTGAGCACTACAGGTGGTACAGAAGTGCCCTGAGGCAAGGCCTAAATTTTGATTGCTCTCCTTAGATGGAAGAGATTAAATAAAACCAGACCTATATTTCTCCTCCATCCTTGCCACTCAGTACCTCTGACGAGTTTCTGTGTTAGGAAAAGATCAGAATTGAGATAGTAACATATGATGGATTTCTTTTTTTTTTCTACACACACACAGACACACACACGCAGCGTGCTAACAAAGTACGGAAATTATATGGCCTCCATTTTTCTGGGAGAGTCTACATTTCAAAAATACTACCCATGCCACATGTCTTAAAATATTTTTCACAATAAATTTTATTTTTTTATTTTATTTTTTTCACAATAAATTTTTTTTAAAGTAAGCAAATTAAAAAAAAAGAAAGAAAAAAAAATAAAGTAAGCAAATTCAGCAAGATCACATGGCACAAGGGCCATATAAAACCCAGCTGTATTTTTTTTTAATTTTTTATTTATTTATTTATTTATGATAGTCACAGAGAGAGAGAGAGAGAGGCAGAGATACAGGCAGAGGGAGAAGCAGGCTCCATGCACCGGGAGCCCAACGTGGGACTCGATCCCGGGTCTCCAGGATCGCGCCCTGGGCCAAAGGCAGGCGCCAAACCGCTGCGCCACCCAGGGATCCCCTACAATAAATTTTATAATCACAATAAAGACTTCATTAGAAATGTGTTTATGGTTGTTTAACATTCATGATTTGCAAAGTAACTTTTGCTATATTTCAGTGTTGTTTAAAGCATCTGCTTCAGGGAATTAATAGTTTCACTTTGTTGACTGCAAAATGCAGAACTATGGATACTCTCAATGAATCCGACATCAAGGGACTAATATTGATCCAACATTAATTACAACCCTAATTGCCATAAATCATGTAAAAGTATTAGATCAATGTTACATGTACTGATCGTTAAATGTTGGGGTTCGGTAAAAGAAGATCTTCATTCTTATGAAACACATACCAAAGTGTGTAGGAGTAAAGGGCCCTAATATATACAGCTTACTCTCAAATGGTTCAGAAAGAACACCCACGCACATACAGCAACAGAGACAGAGAGAGAGAGAGATGGGACAAAATACTGACAATGAGTGAATCTGGGTGGAGAATGCATAGGTATTTTAAAGCACTATCTTGTTCTTTTAGCTTTTGTTTACATTTGAAATTATCTCCACTTAACAAGTTGTAAGAAAAACCCTGGCTGCCAGTTGAAGGCTAAATCTTGGCTATGAGTAGAGACGCCATTTCTCACCTGGATGTTTGAGAGGAAGCTTCCATTTTTGCCAAACAGCTGTGCAAACTGCTTGAACTCCTTTTCGAATTTCTTTACAGTTTCTGCTAGCTGCTGGATTTTACTTTCTTTCTGCTCTAGGCTCTTATATAAATCAGAAATCTAGTAACAGGAATGCAAATGAGATCATTTAAATGCATGTATACACGTTAAAATAATTTAAATATAGGTCTAGGAAAATATGGTGTTTCCAGAAAAATATATACACACATATACATTTACCAGTGGGTTCCTATATAATATTTACCAGTGGGTTCCTATATAATATTTGCAGGGGTTTCCGAAAACAAAACAAAACAAAAACCAGAGCCACAGATTTCTCATCAGCCTTTTCTATACTTAACCTGCCTTATGATGGTTCAGCTAATGATAGTGGACATCACTTGACTAAATTCACTGAACTGGTTCTCTTCATTCATTCAGCACGCACTTAGTAACCACAGAGTACTGATCAGCGCACCACAACAGATGCTATATGCGCACTATCGATAGTAATAGCTGAAATTTGCTGAATGTGTCATACCCTTCTACTCATTAGCTCTTTTAATCCTCAAAGAACCCTATGAGTTGGGTATGACTATCAGCCCATTTTACAGATAAGGAGGCAGAGAGTTTAAGTAACCTGCCAGCGTACAGTTAGCTCAGCAAGTGGCACGCAAAACATGTTATGCTCTTAGAATCTGTAACGTATTTGAAGGAAATAACCAGAAACCCTAATGTGAGCCTAGATGGCTCTTCTCTTATGATCCATACTTACCAACTTTAAATTCTAATATACAACAGAACAACTCATATCCACTTTTCATTTCATCTCATTTCATTTCAACACTTTGTTTTAGCCTTCATTACGTCTCACCTGGACTGTGACAACAGCTTCCCTACTGGTCCTACACCATCCCTCACACTCCCACCAGAACTGAAGCTCTATGGGACCTGGGATGCGGGTCCCACAGGCCACTGTAACCCCAGGAACTGGTCTGGTGCCTGGCATCAGCAGGTGTTTGATAAATATTTGTTGGATGACTGTATGAATGAATGATGCTCTTTCTTTGTCTTGTTTGCCCCTAATTCATCCTCCATGCTGTACCCAGAGTAATATGAAGACACAAATCTGGTCTTGTTACCCGCCCCCCCTTACTTAACCATCCTTAGTGGACTCCTTTTTACAAACCCCACTGGGCCCTACATGATCTTCCCCTGGCTACCTTTTCAGCCTCCTGGCCACTGACATCCCACGTGTGCCCTGCCCAGCAAGACCACACTTCTCTTGTCCGCTGGGACCTGCTCTCTGAGACACTTCCTCCTCTATTGAGAAACCGCCGCTTTCTTTCTCTAAGAAATATTTCCTCACCAGTACTACCTACCTAGGTCGTCTCTCAAGTTCCAAGATCCTCCTGACCCCACTTGAGTGTTTAACTTACCCTCATTATTCCTAAAGCTTTTGGGGGGTTGTTTGGGTCTTTTTCCTCTACTAACTTTTTGAGGCCACATCTCACTTATTTCTGCAGCCCCAAAGCCCAGCACAGTGTCTGGCACCCAAAGGGCATTTGATACATGTCATATAAATGAATATACAAATGCCTGCAACAACCATGTGATCTCTGGGCCCAGAAACTTCCATTTAGACCCTGAGAGAGCTGACTTCCCCCTACAGGGCAGACCCATCTCCCTGATGGAAAGCAAACCTTGGTGTCTCCTCTCCCCACCCTCTCCTCTCCCCTGTTCCTGTTCCGGCAGTGCCCAGCTCAGGTCATAACTACCATGTTCTTTGCCTTCTAGACTTGTAGCTTGCATCCCGACCTCTGAGTGTCTCTCGATGCCCTCTCCATCCCCACAGATACGGCCTTGGCTGAGCTTCACCATCACCTCCAGCACCACCAGCCCCCAGTACCTTGCCTACTTCACCTAATACTCAACTGCTTAGTATGTTGGCTCCAGCTAACAGCTTAAGTATATTAGCTCATGTAACCCTCACCACAACCCCATTTTATGAATGAGGAAACAGGGAAGAGAGAGGTTAAGTATCTTGTCCAAACCCATACGGAGAGTGTAGAGCCAGGTCTCGAAACCAGGTATTCTGGCTCTGGAGCTCTCACTCATCAATTGCGAGGCCCTCCTGCCACCTTGTCTAGTTAAGTACAACGTCCTTCTGCCTGGTTCCCCCGTCCTCATGCTCTTCTCTCCCTCTATCCATCTTCCATGCTGCCACCAGCTATCTTATCTTTTTTTTTAAAGATTGCATTTATTTATTTGAGAAATGGGGGAGGGACAGAAGGAGAAGGAGAAGCAGACTCCCCACTGAGCAGGGGGCCCAACGTGGGGCTCGATCCCAGGACCCTGGGATCCTGACCTGAGCCAATCAGATGCTTAACTGACTGAGCCACCCAGGTGCCTTGCAGCTGTCTTACTTTTTAAAGCCAAACAATTAGTTGGCCACGTACTGGTCCTTGCCCACCCCTAGTGTCCAAAAGTTCACCTTATGCCACCTTGCATTTATGAAAGACCTTTGTTGGGACCTGTTTTCACTAACCAAAAGAAATCAAAGAGGAGTTTCACTTTTATGGAATGGTAACTGCTCCTTTGCTTTACACCACTTCGGCTTCTGAAAAGTTTCATAGGGTTGCTCTACTTTCCCCTAGTGGAGGGGGAAACTTGTGTTTTCCTATTTCAAAACCTCCATGAGCTCCCTTTTACTGACAAACAGTAATTCAAACTTTGGCTCTTAAATCCTTTCTGAAACAAGGGAGAATATGAATGAATAAAATTAAATAATTGAATGTATAGCATCTGCAGCTCCTTAGCTTACATGGAGGGCCACTGCAATGTGGATCGAGCATAGCAGTCTCCAGCACTCCCCTGTCACACTCAGGAGCCCCACCATCCCCAAGCCCCTGTTCCTTGAACCATTGGCCTTCTTCATTACCTCCCTGTCTTGGCACAAGTTTTCCTCTTCTGCAACGTCCTCTTTCCACAACATTTAAGCTGACACATCTTCTCTTCCTTCAATGCAAAGCTCGAATGTGCTCCCTTGGAGAACCTTCCCCAACATCCACTGCCTCTGCACCCCAGACTGAGCCATAGCATGTTCTATAGCACAGTAACTTCTCGATTTGCATTTTCGTGAAATCTTCAAGGGCAGAAGCTGTGTCTTCCTCCACTCAGAGCCCCTAGCAACGAACCTCATATCTAACATACAGCAGGTGTTTGTGAATGAACAAATGGATAGATGGGTGAGGTGAGTGGTACAGAAAGAACTCGGGAATCGTTACGAGGCAGTGTGCCCTCTACCAACGTTACAGTTTAATTGGTCTTCCCAATTTTCTTCAGGGTCTGCCCTTGGAACTCACACATCTCCTTTAATATGGAATCAGATGTCATAAAATAATTGGCAATAATCGCATTCAGCTCCCTCTCTTCCTGACATGCGCTTGAGAAGTCTGATCCTCTGAGATGTTCTAATAAAATAATTAACTTTCATAACAATTACTCAACAGAATCAGCATTTATTGAGGTCCATTATGAATATTCCAGGGATTATGGCAGGCATCTGTACACACAATTTGAGTCACTTGATAATCACAACTCAGTGAAATAAATACATATGTATGCATTTATCAGGCTGCAAAGTTTCTCACAGGCAGGAGTTAAGACTTACTACAAAATATGTAAAACCCACAGTGCCTAGAACAGATAGTCAACTATTGTTTCAGAGTAACATTAGTCTAATTCAAAAACATCAAACACCTACTTGTCACCTGCCAGGTGCCAAATATTAATCAGAAGGTGTGTGGCTAGGCTGCAGAGAGGCAGTGTGGTATTTCGTGGGGAGCACTGGGCTGAGAATCAGGGGACATGTGTTTGAGATTAAATCCTGCCACTTACAAACATCAAAATTTCTTTGAGCTTAGTCAACTTCATCTGTGGAAGGAGAGGGTTGGACCCAAAAATCTCAAAGACACCTTCTGGTTCTAATGTTCTATAATCCTATGAATCTGCCTGGCTGCTTAGTAGAAAAACATCTACCTCCACTCGACTTGTACTGAAACAGAGGAGAATATAAAACTACCAACAATTACCAATCCCAGCAATTGTGCTGCCTCCCTTTACATTGGAAACCATGAATACTTACCTGTTCTTCTAATTGTAAGTTCTTCTCTAAAACCAGAAGCATGTGGTCCCGTAATGCTGAATGTTCATGCTCCTGCAGGCTCCCCCGTTTATCCTTCAATATGAAGACAAAAGCAAGTCAGGTTTTTTTTTGAAAGGCTCCAAAAATAAGGGTGGTGGTGAGATGTTCTGCTAACACAGAACTGTAACAACTCTGCTTACTCGTCTAAAGGTGGGTTGCAGGAAAAATAGCCCTCCCAGTCCACAAGACAATTTTAAACTTACAGTAACAGAGAATCGGGCCACTGTCAAAATTCTCAACACAGATTTCTTTCTGTGTGCTGGGTATCTAGGACTGTGGGGTAAGTACAGTTATCATCTCTCAGCTATTCCCACATAAAATCTATTTCCTCGGTGGATTAGCTTCAGATCAATGTCAAGCCTAGGTTAGTTCTCTCTCCTACTGAGCACACATCTCCATGCTGCCTTCTATCGAAGGCCAAAGGTATACAACCCGATGGTAATTCCAGCCAATGCATATTTGTTGCCCTCAAAATCAAAGAGTATGTTTGCAAGAATAAAGGGTAACTACCTTCTCTAGTAATTAAAATATTGTGCACTGAAAAAGTAAATACTATCCATTTTGCAGCCAAGATGGTCACTGGTTTGATACTGAAATACTATGTACTCTTCACTGACTTTTTAAAAAGGCTTCTCACAATATAAATTATTTTTTCAAATATGTTTTTAAAATAAGATAAATATATGCTTCCCATTTTCTCCATCACTACCCCTAATTCCCTAGTCTCACCAGAATCAGTGAAGATATATATATACATTTTAATCACTGAGATAATAACAATATTCAATTTTGAAAAATATTCTTATTATTTTTATCAGATGTATGATATTCCAAAATATAAATATATACAATTATATAGTCAGCACTTTAGTGATGGGCTTACAGGCTTTTAGTTTTTTGTTTTCTTTTGCTATATAAACATCTTTGAGTTTATTTGTATATGTATATGTGTAAAATAATAAACATCTTTGAGTGTACTTGTATATGTATATAATCATTGAATACTTATGAAAGAATTTTTTGAAAATAAAGACATTTTTATTTAATTTAATTTTTTTCAGTAAGCAATATGCCAAACATGGAGCTTGAGCTCCACAACCCTGACTGGGCCAGCCAAGCACCCCTCACTTTTCATAGATATAACCAAACTGCCTGCAAAAAAAAAAAAAAAAAATGGATATTATAAATTGTTTTAATCTAGTCAAATTGATGGTGAAAGTTACATTTCTTGTTATAATTTACGATTATTTAGGAGTTAGATGGAGTGTCTTTTTTTTACATCTATTAGCCAACTGAATTTTTTCTGGACTACTCATATATTCCTTTGCCTATTTTTCTCTTGAGTTGGATAAGCTATTTACATTCTTTGTATATTAAGGAAAATACCTTTTTTATCTTGTCATATGTTGGAGATAATTACCTCCAGTTTGTGGTTTGCCATTTGACTTTATTTATGGTATTTTTAGAAATCATATAAAAGTTTCAAATATTTGTGGTTAAACATCAAAATCACAACTCTGGTTTTGTGTTAGTTATCTAAGAAAGACCTTTCTTTCAAGAATAAAAAAAAAACACTCTTTCTTCTAGTATTTTTATGATTTAAAAAAAAACTTATTTGAAGTAATTTTAGATGTACATAAAGTGTGAAATAACACAGTGCATGATACATCTTAATGCCTAAAACTTTGATCCATCTGGAATCTGTTAAAATGAGGTAGGAATCAAACTTTCCTTTTCTTTTTTTTTTTTAAATTATTTATTTATGATAGTCACACAGAGAGAGAGAGAGAGAGGCAGAGACACAGGCAGAGGGAGAATCAGGCTCCATGCACCAGGAGCCCGACGTGGGATTCGATCCCGGTTCTCCAGGATCGCGCCCTGGCCAAAGGCAGGCGCCAAACCGCTGCACCACCCAGGGATCCCCAAACTTTCCTTTTCTTTTAAATTTATTTTATACAATTTATTGAATAATATTTTTAAAGGTAAAATACACTTTAAAACATGATTTCAAATCAATTCTGTTTCAAAATACTTGGTGATAGACCAGGGCATCATAAAACCAAGATTTATAATCATCAGAAGAATAACTCCGGAAAGTCTCAAAATCTGATAGAGGCAGTGGAATCTGAATTAGAAAAACCACCATGATGGTTAATTGTATGTGTCAGCTCGGCTGGGCTACGGCACCCAGTTGTTTAGTCAAAACAAATCTAGATGTTGCTGTGAAGGTATTTTGTAGATGTGATTAACATTTACAATGAGTTGACCGAGGAAAGCAGGTTACTCCCTACATAATTTGGTAGAGCCTCATTCAACCAGCTAAAGGCCTCAAGAGCAAAGAAGATTTCCTAAAGAAGAAGCACTTTTCCCTTTTCCCCAGGATTATAACCTAGGAGCTCCAGCCTGCTGGCCTGCCCTGCAAAGAATCCGATTCGCCAGCCCCCTCAATCACGAAAGCTAATTTCTTAAAATAAATTTCTATCTATCTCCCTGTAGGTATAGATCTCCTATTGATTCTGCGTCTCTGGAGAACCCTGACTGATAACACTGCCAGTCTTAAAGTTCCCCAAAGTGAATGTTCTTCTGCATCGTGAAGAATGGACTCAATGTAGTAAAATAAACCTGCCGAATGAATAATACAGTCGAACGTGGAGGTAGAAACAAAAGGCATTCCCTACCTTGACAGTACAGCCATAGTGCTTAAAAGGACAGTCTTGTTCAGCCTCGGGACACACTGTGAGATGTTCATCCACCTACGAAACAAAAAAGACAAAAATTCATCACCAATTCTCTCCAGTTGCCTGATAGACCTGCAGCATGCAGGGAACCCAGGGGGGCTTGGAGACAAAGGGTGGGAGCAGACAGGGAAAAGCCATGCTGAGGCCTGGCGGAGGAAGAGCTACGTAAAAACGGAGAATTCTCAGGGAAGAGGAGAGGGGACGCAGAGACGTGGTTATCGTGGGTGTTATTCAAACCTTGGGCCTCAGCCTGTGGGAGTTTATCAAACACACACCACCGTGGTTACTGAAACTTTATCTTACATAAAATCTACTAAGAGAATCATTTACAGTTACCTCAGTTCTTGGAATAATCTGCGAACACTTGTTAGGACAAGGTACCGGGTACTCAGGACACAAGTTTTCCTCATGATTCTGAGACAGAGAAAGTATGATGAAACAGAGCCAAACCCTGCCTCCAAAGGCTCCCTTCTATGGTCTCTGGGGATCTATGTTATGTGGCTTGTCCTCTACAGGAAGGGACAGCCTAGTTCCAAGGACAAAAGATGGCTGCTTTCTTCACATCGATTCAATTCGATTTTCCAATCATTCCAAAAGAAGGTCAGAGGGCCCAGGACTCACAGAGGGCCGACTCTGGGAGTTATCAGTATGGCTCCTTCGGTACACGCAAAGGGTACCCCGTAGTCTCTTTGTCTGCCTACGTCCTCCCACTCCAGTTAGATCATAGCACCCCGAGGACACAGGATCATCACCCCCTAGTGACCCAGCACCTAGCATCGCTCCTTGCACACTCACACTTAGTGGGCCCTCAAACAATGCTTTCGCCAATGGTAAACGAGTAGAGAAGATGAGCTTTTTTTTTTTTTTTTTTTTTTTTGAAGATTAGCTTTTGACAGAACTCTCAGATAATTCTTTAGACCTATTTCTGGGCAAAATAAAATCAGTCATGGCCTGATTCCTGTGACCACTTGGGTAGAATTTAGCCCCATTAAGATGATTCGCCTCTCATTCTTTCAATCTCTCTCTCTTTTTTTTTTTTTTTTTTTTACCTGTAGATGGATTACCACCACATCTTTTTTGCAATAAAGGCATCTTTCCTCCCGGAACTGGCAAGATGTGCTCACATGTTCTTTCAAATCTTTCCGCAGGACTGGCTCCTGACAGTCCTCGTTAGAACACTGCACAGCTTGAAAGGGGCAGTGCTGGAGGTGGTCCTGCAACGGAAGAAAACAGGCCAGTGGGCCCCACTGACCAGGGCGGGAGGGGGAGCCAGCGGGAAGCCTAGAAGGTGGGGGGGCCCTGGGAGTAGCTGGGGGGACGGGGCTGCACAGACAGACCGTGATGGCCAGCCTGCGTGACCAGAGTTAGGAGGACAGGAAGACGGCTGAAGGAGGAAGCATGCTTCGTCTCTTTCAGATCATCCAGGACCCTGCTCCCATTCGCACATTAGTTCCTCAATATTGCCCTTCGGCTAGCTGAGGGATCTGCCAGTTCTCCAAGGGCATTTGGGATTTCTTTTTTGCATCCCCGGTGCCAAGTCCTGATCTCTGCATGACAGGCAGCAAAAGCCAGGGCAGAGGGGGCTGAGGGAAGAGCAGGGCATGTCCCAAGTAGAGGAAGGAAGGGAAAGGGTTAAACAGAGAAAGGGGACAGAATGGGAACTGTTCCAGAAGTAGCCGAGGAAAGCAGACAGAAATAAATACAGGATCCCAGGCCCCAGGGAAGCTGGGAATGGTCAGACCTGTAGTCAGAACATGTTCTTCACCAGAATATGAGACAATGATGACATGGACAGTGCTCATTCTGGTATTGTTCATGGTATAGATTTTTATTTTTTAAAAAAGATTTGAGAGAAAGAGTGCAGAATGAGAGAGAGAGGACGTGCACGTACACACACACATACACACAGGAGTAGGGGAAGCAGCAGAAGAGGGAGAAGCAGACTCCCCACTGTGCAGGGAGCCCCATGTAGGGCTTGTTCCCCAGGACCCCGAGATCACGACCTGAGTCGAAGATGGACACTTAACTGGCTGAGCCACCCAGGTGCCCCCATGTATAGATTCTTAAAAGCAGGAGATATATCTTTTGGGGTTTTTTTTTAACTGATTTTATTTATTTATTTATTTTTAATAATAAATTTATTTTTTATTGGTGTTCAATTTGCCAACATACAGAATAACACCCAGTGCTCATCCCGTCAAGTGCTCCCCTCAGTGCCTGTCACCCATTCACCCCCACCCCCCACCCTCCTCCCCTTCCACTACCCCTAGTTCGTTTCCCAGAGTTAGGAGTCTTTATGTTCTGTCTCCCTTTCTGATATTTCCTACCCATTTCTTCTCCCTTCCCTTCTATTCCCTTTCACTATTATTTATATTCCCCAAATGAATGAGAACATATAATGTTTGTCCTTCTCCGATTGACTCATTTCACGCAGCAGCAGGAGATATATCTTAATAAAACCTCTGGATCACTGCAAGTTTTTGTGATGCTAACAAGTCATCAAAACCCTAGTGAGTCTGTCCCCTGCGAGATCCCCTAAAACACAGCTGGTCTGTTGTTTTTGTAAATAAGGTTTTTCTGGAGAACAGCCACATCCACTTGTTTACACACTGCTGGGAGGAGGGGGGGGATGCGCTGCTTTCCCTCTGAAAGGGAAGAGCTGGGTTGAGTGGCTGATACAGAGACTGTATGGCCTGCAAAACCTAAACATTTTACTAACTGGCTTTTGGCAGACAGTTTGCTGATCCCGTCCTGAAGGGGAGAAGATGCAACCAGTTTTGCTGTAGGAGATAAATGAACATTTTTGCTACTCTCCTTTGCTTCTAATAATAAGAAACAAAGAGCGACTACTGAAATCCTCATTTTCTCCAAAATTCGCTGCTCCTGCTACCTCTCCACTGTCACTGAAACAGTCACCACTCATCACAATTCCGATATCTTGGAGAACCTACACCTCACCTGCAAGCCAGGGTGCAGGTAGGAGACAGGAGCGAGGGAAACACAGAAGAAACAGGTGAAAAGAAACCAGCCACTGTTCTCTAGAAGCTAATGATCTGGTCACAAAAGCTGACGGCTGGATGGTCAATTGGAGCCTCATTTCTTGCTCAGCCTTCATGACCACAAAGCTGGAAAAGATGCCCCCGCTCTAGGGCCTATCAAAACACGAGAAAGTTCAGTGAACCTCCAGAAAAATCTTGGGGTTAATGAGGAAACCATATACATGTTTAGAAGCTCAGTGTCTGGGAGGTTTGGAGGCAAGGTGGAGAAAAGGCTGAATCACCTGAAATGTGCTCCAAAATGTGTGGGTAGAAGAAGAATATTTTAGCAGCCTCCAAGCCATTCTCTGGAAGCCAGAGATGCCTGCTTCTTATTCCTACACAGTGTGATCATACCTGATATGGGCCTGCTGTGGCAAAGCCCCGTTGCTCCATTTCCAGTTTGGCACCGACCAAGCTTCCTGCTTCCCCAGCAGGATGGAAGAACCAGGTAGGGCAGTTTCATGTGAAAGTAACTCCCCTTCACTCCCCCTACACACACATTGTGTGTTTGCAGCTCGTACCAATGCTTCGCCTTTAAACCACATCCTAGCTCTGTGTTGGTCTGCAATTATATGCCTCAGATCATAAACTAAGAGGCCAGGACCCATAGCTGCTGGGAAACACCCACCCACCACCCACCAATACTTTCGGGCAGGGACCCTTGCAATCGTGTCTTTCTGCAGCCTGCCCTGGCTCCCACCCTAGGGATCCCAAATACTTCACAGTTCCCCACAAATGACATGTCCTTTTGCCCCGCATGTCCCACATCTTCTCTTTTGGATCACTGACCCCTAACCCACAATTTAGGTCTAATACATATGGCCTTCATGCATTCGATACGAAATGGACCTGTTCACGCACACCTTAGCCCTTGGTGTGCTGTACTGCAGCCAAATATATTGCTAGACAGGAGTTCTCTGAGGGCAACCCAATGAACCCATCACGCCTAGCCCAGTAATTGTCCCATAAAGGTGTTCAATACACGTCACTGGAAAAATGGCAAAGGGAAATATTGGTTATGAGTAATACCGACCTGGTATCGTCCCAAAATAATCTTGGCATTACATCCAGGAGCATTTTTGCAATACACGTATAAATTGAGGACTTCCCTTTTGCAGCAATTGTCTTTAAACACCTAAAAGAGAAACAAAATAGGTCTCCTACATGCCACAGCTTCAGAGCAATGTCAATAAACTATTACCGATTTCGTCTTCAAATATAATCTCAAAAGTCAGGTGGAAACTTCCAGACAGTGGTTGGAATGGAAACATCAGATTCAGCACCATAAAAGAAAAGGCCTTCTCAGATACAAATTTCCGACAGGCCACTAAACACACAAGTCAGGAAATTCAGTGCTCAGTGCTGTAGGCTGCAGGAGAATCTCGTGGTGCACTTGACCTCATAGGCTCAAAAGGTCAGAAGGGAGGCTGTGGATGAAGGTGACGCTTTCAGCTTCCTGTCATAGTGTAAAGTTTGTATTAGTCATCAGGTAGTGTCACTGAAGCTGTGCTGACCTGCTATTTCAGCACACACCAGGGGTTGGCAAACTTTCTCCATAAAGGGTCAGACAGTATTTTCAGCTTTGCAGGCTACTGTGCAACCTTTTCTTTTGCAACTTACTCAGCTCTGCTGTACACCATACTTAAACCAACGTACATGGCTACGTTCCAATAAAATGTTATTTACAGACACTGAAAGGTAAATTTCACGTAATTTTTGCTTGTCACAAAACATTATTCCCTTCTTGATTTTTAAAATAAGGGTCTTTTTGTTGTTGTTGTTTTGAAATGGTTTAAAGACTCAACAAGAAGTTGCAAAAATAGTACAGAGTTCCTATGCACCCTTCTTTGTATTTTTTTCCAATGATTTGTAAGAAAACCATTCTTAGCTCACAGGCCATAAAAAACAGGTGGCGGGCTGGATTGTCCCACCAAATCTCACGTTGTAGTACGCCAACCCCTGATCTAGTGGGTGAGGCACATACAAACACACCACTGTCCTCTGCGAGGTGTTTGCAAAACACAACACAAGAGCATAGAGAAGGAGCATGTACATCAGACCAGGTGCTCAGGGAGCTTCCTGGAGGAGGTGACGCTTGAACATCCTGTAATAGAATTGTAAAGGAAGAAAACTGAGCTTAAAAGGAAGTTTTAAGGGAGGGGTGCTCGAGTGGCTCAGTCAGCTGTGTCTGGCTTTTGATTTTGGCTCAGGTCTTGATCTCAGGCTCATGAAATCAAGCCTCATGTCGGGCTTATGCTGAGCGTGGAGCCTGCTTAAGATTCTCTCTCTGCCTCTGTTCCTCCCCCATCGCTAAAAAGAGAAGAAAAAAAAAAACCCACAGAAGTTTTAAGGGAGAAAATCTTCAGGTTAGGAAACAGTTTCTTAGATGCAACATTAAAAGAACAAGGAACCTAAGCAAACAGACAAGTAAGACCTCATCAAAACAGAAAGCTTTCATGCTTCAAAGGACACCATCAAGAGAGAGAAAAGACAACCCACAGGGGGTGCCTGGGTGGCTCAGTTGGTTAAGTGTCAGCCTTCAGCTCAGGTCATGATCCTGGGGTCCTGGGATCAAGCCCTGGCTCAGGCTCTTGGCTCAGTGGGGATCTGCTTCTCCCTCTCCCTCTGCATCTCCCTGTTCCTTCTCTCTCTCTTGCTGATACACTCTCTCAAATAAATGAAATCTTAAAAAAAAAAAAAAAGAACGCACAGAATGGGAAGAAAATATTTGTAAATCATATACCTGGTAAGAGCCTTGTATCTAGACTATATAAAGAACTCTTAAAACTCAAGAATAAGAAACCAGGGATCCCTGGGTGGCGCAGTGGTTTAGCGCCTGCCTTTGGCCCAGGGCGCGATCCTGGAGACCCGGGATCGAATCCCACATCGGGCTCCCGGTGCATGGAGCCTGCTTCTCCCTCTGCCTATGTCTCTGCCTCTCTCTCCCTCTCTCTGTGACTATCATAAAAAAAAAAAAAAAAAAAAAAGAATAAGAAACCAATAATACACTTAAAAATGGGCAAAGAAACTGAATAGGCATGTCTACCAGAAGATATACAAATGCACAAACACATGAAAAGATGCTCCATATCATTAATCATTAGAGAAACGCAAATCGAAACAGGTGCCCACTGGAAAGAGTATAATAAAAAAGATGGACAGTAACAGCTTTTGACAAGGATCTAAAGACATTAGAACTCTCATACCCTGCTGGTTGGAATGTAAAAGGGTGCAGCTGCTTTGGAAAACAGTCTGACAGTTCCTCAGAATGTTACACCTAGAGTTCCCATTATGACCCTAAATAGAATTATGTGACCCAGTAATCCCACTCCTAGGTGTATACCCAAGAAATATGTACACTACACAAATACAATTTATGGCATATGAATTATATATCAATAAAGCTATTGTTAGACATAATAATGATAGAAGGAAGTTTTAGGAATTGACTAGAGGAGAAAGTGAATTCCAAGAAACAGGGTGTTTCAATTCTCCAAGCAATTCAGTGTACCTGGAGCCAGTGTAGTAAGGGGGTAAGAAGAGAGCAGAGTAGAAATTTAGGGGGTGGGGGTCAATAAAGACCCAAACAAGACTCTGAAACAGTGGTAGGAGTGGGATTTGACCTGACCCCACAGCAGAGAAGTGTGGACTCTAAGAAAGGCCCCCTCTCCCACTCTACTGCTCCAACCTCTATGTCCAATTCAATTCAGGCACTGGCTTCTCCATCACCCAGACAGCTGCTAAACAAAGGGGTGATTTTCTTTTTTCTTTTTTTTTTTTTTTTTAAAGATTTTATGTATTTATTCATGAGGGATACAGAGAGAGGCAGAAACATAGGCAGAGGGAAAGGCAGGCTCTTCACAGGAAGCCTGATGCAGGACTCGATCCCAGGATCCCAGGATCACACCCTGAGCCGAAGGCCGATGCTCAACCACGGAGCCACCCAGGCGCCCCAAGTGGTGACTTTCTTACCTCCTGAGATTTGATAACCTCCTTATCTACAGGGCAGAGTGGGACTGCATTTAATTCTCTGGAGAGAAAAATAAAAATAGAGCCAAATTAAGAGTTGACCTTAACAGCTCTTCAAGAGCAGCCCCAGGGCCCCAGCCATGCTTGACCCTTTGGAGTTACCTTCCCCACACGCACACCTCAACAGTCCAGACTCTGTCTTCCCTCCTTCTGCTCCCTCCTCCAAGAAGAGCTGTCACCTCCTCCTGCTGCTGAAATACTCCCACTCATTCCTCAGGACGCAGGTCCAACAGTAAGTCCCCCAGACAGAGTCCAATGTCCTCCGGCCGCCTTCTGCTAATCGCACTGTACCAGAACCTGTCTCCTCCACTAGACTGGAGTGTTCTAGAGGGCAGAGGCTGGGTCCTGTTCCACCCTGGACCTCTGGCTCTTCCTCTCTGTGCACGAGAGCTCAGTGTTAGCCAGGTGCCTGGAACACACAGGCGCTGAATGGACAAACCCACGAATGAATGAGAACGTGCCGTCATAATCCCCCTTCCAAGCTTGGTGGGAAACGGCTTCTTGCTGCGCTACATCAGCCCCCCAGAGCCTGCTTCCACGACTCTCCTGGGCTCCTCCTTCCGAACGGCATGACCCAGGCGCTGCCCCGGCAGCACACAGCACCCATCGCGGGTGAGGTCCCTCTCCCGACGTGATGCCACCTGTGCCTCAAGGCAAGGCAAAGTCAGAGCGACCATCACAAGGCCCCCTCTGACTGCAGGCCCTTCCCAACACAGACTCGGCACCCACGTGGGGTCTACATTTTAAGCAAAGGTGTGACCCTCAGGAACAATGAGCAACCAGCATTCCTGGCTCAGCACACTGCACTCCTGGAGCCCACAGAACGCTGCACGTTCAGGACACTCTGATCGTTTGTATTTATTATTTTTTTAAAGTTACTTTTTTTTTAAAGATTTTATTTATTCATGAGACACACAGAGAGAGAGGCAGAGACACAGGCAGAGGGAGAAGCAGGCTCCCTGTAGGGAGCCCGACATGGGCCTCGATCCCAGGTCTCCAGGATCACACCCTGGGCCAAATGCGGTGCTAACCTGCTGGGCCACCCGGGCTGCCCCTCCGATCGTTTTTTAAAAAGGAGGTGAAAGGCGACTGCGGGCAAGCAGTGGCGAGACATAAAAACTGAAGGTGATTTCTGGGGCTCCGGGAGAAGGGCTCTGGGGGAGCCCCTGCGCGCCTCTGTGGTTCCGTGGCCAGCCACAGCAATTCCAACAGCTGCCTGGACACCCAGGTCCCGGGGACGCCCCCCCCCCCGCGGGCCCCGCCCCTCACCTCAAGGACAGGATGCAGTGTTGGCAGAAGCGGTGCCCACACCCCGTCTGGTGGGGGTTGTGAAGCACCGAGTGGCACAAGGCACATTTGTAGCGCTCTTCCAGGGGCTCCACGAACCGGTACTCCGTGTGGGGCTCAAAGTCCAAGGAGATGGAGTTGCTGGAGTTCTGGCGGATGAAACCACAGGGGACACCTCCTTGGTCCTCGGAATAAGCCATTCTGGGGGGTGGGTAGGAAAGGAAAATTCAGTGTGCAGATACCCAAACCACCACAGCCATTAGGGGCTCTAAGGATCTGCATCCCGATTAGGGAGCATCACCCACCTGGTCATTCTGCTAGGACGTTGTAACGACCTCCGGCCACTGGAGGGCGCCCGCCCAGGGGAGTTAGTTTTGGGTGCTCGGCCAGAGGCCAGAGAAGGCTTCTAGCAAGAATTTATGAGGCTTCGGACCTTTGTCCATCAGCCTTTTACAGGATGCTAGGTAATCCTGGGAGTTTGGCCACATGCTTGGAGCAAACACAGCCACGTGTTAAGTGCATTCTAAGCAGACCCTGGTGAGGAAGTTTCCTTCCACTCAGTTGCAAGAACCGAAACAAACACTTGTTAACGTTTTCCAGAAGCAAGCACCTTGCATATCATTTCTTGCAATATAGGTACATACTTCACTGCCACCGAGCTGCATCGTTTCTCACCCAACCTAAATAAGTGCATTAAACTGTGTTCCCCTCCGATCCATTCTCCTTATTCTAGCCGGGGTAACATTTTTCAAAACACAAATGTGATTGAAGGTTACCTCCTCGCATTGTTCAGTGGCTTCCCAGGCTCTTAGGGGAGAGTCCACAGTGCCAAGAGAGCTCCAAGGCTGCATCCTCTCCACCCAGCAGCATCCTGGACCTCTCCTCCCCTTGCTTTCTGCACTCGAGCAATACAGGCTTTTCATGCGTCTAATACATCAAGCTGTCTCCTGCCACAGGGCCTTTGCATAAGCTATTGCCTCTACCAAGAATGCTTCCCCTCTCCCAGGCTTCTTCACCTCACATTCATGCTTCAAATTTCAAGTGTCATATCCTCAGGTAAGTCTTTATTCTCCACTCCACTTCCTCTTCCCCTGCTGAACAGCAGAACACCCACTCATGTCTATGAAGCACGTATGGCGTCCAGGGAGTGGCTGAGGGATAATGGGCCACCCAAGGAAGTGGGGGGTAGGGGAGTGACGTTTCACTCTACTATCATCCTTTCGAATTTTTGAACATGAATATATTACCTAACTCAAAAATAAACAAGTGTACAAAACCAAACACTAAACATCCACTGTTGTATCTATCATAGAACCAGGTTCTGAAATTCAGAGCAACATTTAATTTTAAATTAGACATGCATTTGTGTGAGTAGCTGATTTATATCAGTGCTCTTCAAAAACACACAGATCACATCCGGCCTTACTCATCGGTACAGCTCCAGCCCTGAGCACTGAGCCAGACGTGGAGAACAAATCAACTACTTGTTGAATTAATATTGTTGAATGGACTCTGACAAACCTTCAACAGGACAGCACTAAATAGTGTTGCCTTCTAACACTGTGATCCTTCAACTTTATAAGGAAGAACTTCCCTCGGGGCACCTGGGTGGCTCAGTGGTTGAGTGTCTGCCTTCAGCTCAGGTTGGGATCCTGGGGTGCTTGGACGGAGTCCTGCATCGGGCTCCCTGTGGGGCACCTGCTTTTCTCTCTGCCGATGTCTTTGCTTCTCTCTATGTGTCTCTCATAAATAAATAAAATCTTAAAAAAAAAAAAAAAGGAAGGTCTTTCTACATCTTTGAAGTCTGATGACAAGTCTAGACTTTCTTGCACAGACACCTGATCACTGAACCCTTATGGACCCGCTGAACCCAGCCCTGCCTCCCCAGGAGGAATGCTCTGACTTTTGGCACAGTGCCAGCAGTGGTGCTTTGAGGGTGTCTGGCAAGTGGCTAAAGGCTGGGAGGCAATCAAGGGTGGCCCCTGGGGGTGACATCTTTCCACATAGCGAGGGAACAGGAAGGCTTGGCCTTCAGGCTTGCTTGCTCTGGCTTGCTCTTGGGATCCCTCAAGACTGTCCTGCAGCTGATGAAGTCAACTGGGCCAGAGAGCAGCTGCGTGGCCTGACAGTGAAGGCCAGAGATGGGCGCCATCCGGCAGCCAGCCCTGCTCAAGTCAGCTGCTGGCCTCACCCAGAGCTGGAGCCAGCTCAGTCTGGGGTGTGCCCTGTGAGAATGGAGCAGAGAAAGCAACTGGCCTCTCTCAGTAAATAAGGCTGTTCTCTCAACAGAGAGAACTGTGGAGGAGCCCTGCAGAACAGGGCTTTTTGTTTTTGTTTTAATCCTGGGGTTTGAGACCAAAGCCCCACCTCTTCCTCTCTGCATATGCTTCCTGCAGAGCTTCAAGGGTGGTAGGTGAACTGTAGGAGATGTGACTGTTCCCCTTTTTACTAGGTTTACTCTTGAGATTTAACAAGTCTTAATTATGATGATGAAACTATTAAACTCCCAGAAGACAACATGGGAGAAAATCTAAATGACCTGGGGTACGGCAATAACTTATTAGAGATAACAACCAAAGGCACAAACCATAAAAGAAAGAATTCATAAACTGGACTTCATTAAAATTAAAAATTTCAGCTATGCAAAAGACATGGTCAAGAGAAGGAGAAAATAAGCCACAGAGTGGGGGAAAATATTTTCAAAAGACACATCTGATAAAGGACTGTTATTCAAAATACACCTCACCAGAGGAGACAGGCAGAGGGCACACAAGCACATGAAAAGGTCCTCCATATCATATGTTGTCAGGAAAATACAAATAAGAACAACGAGATACCACGATTCACCTACTAGAATGGCCCAGATCCCCAACCCTGACGATCCCAGATACTGGTAAGGATGTGAAGGGGCAGGAGTCCTCACTCACCGTGGGTGTGGGGGGTGGGGGGTGGGAATACAACACGTGGGAAGCCAGCCTGGCAGTTTCTTATTAGACATTTCTTACCGTCTGGCAATCCTTCCTCGGTATTTACCCATGGGAGACCTATGTCCACATAAAACCCCGCACACAGATGTTTATAGGAGCTTTATTCATAACTGCCCAAACTTAGAAGCCACTGAGATGTCCAACAGTGGGTGAATGGATAAACTGTGGGTACATCCAGACAGTAGGATATCCTTCAGCACTAATAAGAAATGAGCTATGGAGCCACGAAAAGGCGTGGAGGGATCTGAAATGCATAGTAGTTGTGAAAGAAGCCAATCTGAAGACCCTGCATACTGTACGGTTCCAACTAGAAGACATTCTGGAAAAGACAAAATTATGGAGGCAGCCAAAAGATTAGTGGTTGCCAGGAGTCAGGATGGAGGTGAGGAGAGATGAATAGGCGGCGCACAGAGGACTTTTAGGGCAGTGAAAATACCTGGTATGACACTCTAATGGTAGGTACATGTCATTACACATTTGTCCTAAAACAACACCTTATCTGTCTAAAGACAGATCCTCCAAAACGAACTCAACTATTATCAACCACCTCTCCAGGAGTCTCATCAACCAGAAAAGAGTGACTCATCACAGAAGAAACTAGAAGGTGACACCCAGACAAACTTGGTTACAAACTATCACATCTCCCACCTAATCTACTAGGGGCCCATTTATCTCTCCTGAAAATAATTCAGTCTCCCCTAAGAGGCCTACTTCCCTCTCCCCTTCTCCCCTTTGCCTCTTAGCATGGTGTTCAAGCCTGAATCCCAAGCCACCTCAGAGAGCTACTCATTTTTCCCTGGGTATCTCCCATGCATACACGAGTTATATATGTTAATAACTTTCTGTTTGTTCTTCCTCTTGCTAATCTGTCATTTATCACAGGGGTCTCGGCGAAGAACTCAGAAGAGTAGAGGGGAAATTCTTTGTCCTCCCCTATGCAATGTAGGTTCATCAACTGGGACAAACATACCTCTCTGGAGGTGGGGGATGTTGATCGTGGCAGAGGCCGTGCATGTGTGAGGGTCTGTGGGAAATCTCTGTACCTTCTGCTCAATTCTGCTGTGAATCTAAAACCACTCTAAAAAATAAAAAAAAATTGAGGACACGATTTTTGCTTATGTGGGTTATAGCATCAGTATTTACCAATTTGAGATTAACACTGAGGAGTTTAGGGGCACCTGGGTGGCACAGTTGGTTAAGCATTCTACTTTGGTTTTGGCTCAGGTCATGATCTCAGGGTTGTGGGATCACAGCGGGCTTTGTGCTCAGCATGGAGTCTGCTTGGGATTCTCTCCGTCTGCTCCTTTTGCTCATGCGCATGCTCTCTCTCTTCCTCTCTCTCAAATAAATAAATAAATCCCTTAAAAATCTGAGGGCTTTAATAAATATATTTCTTTATTGATTCATTTTAAGATAATAAGGAGCCAGGGATCCCTGGGTGGCTCAGCGGTTTAGCGCCTGCCTTTGGCCCAGGGCGTGATCCTGGAGTCCCAGGATCGAATCCCACATTGGGCTCCCTGCATGGAGCCTGCTTCTCCCTCTGCCTGTGTCTCTGCCTCTCTCTCTCTCTCTATCATGAATAAATAAATAAATAAATAAATAAATAAATAAATAAATCTTTAAAAAAAGATAATAAGGAGCCAATTATATGTTAACATAAATAGCATTTTTATAAAAAAAAAATAGCCATTTTCCAAAATGAAAAAAATGAATGAGAAGAGTAGCATCGTTTTTACATTTTCACACACCTTCTTGGGCTTAATAGAAGATAGGCAGGTTCTTGTAGCTGATACTACCCACCCCACCCCCGCACAGAATTTGTTACAGTATCACACATCACATAACTTTCGGGAAGCACCACTGTCTGCTCAGGAAAGGAGAGCAAAAAAGGCAAAGGAGATCTTAGGAGTATTATGAAAATAGTTTGCCCATGCAGGTCCCCTGAAAGGGCTTCAGGGAAGCCAATTTGTACAATTTGCCAACTTCTGTGCCTGAACATACCTGAACTAAGTAAGAGCCTATTAGCTGCCTTCCTGGTAAGAGCTGCTCCAGCCCCCCGGCCCTCCAGCAGCACACTCTGGGAACCACTGGGCGGGGGGTTCCAGCATGCTTGTGACCCCCATGGCCTCCTTACACCACTGAATGGCCTGCAGAGGCCTGAGGACCCAATGCTCCCTGCCCCCCAACCTTTGTGTCTAGACTAGCTGTGGGCAGCATGCACAAGTCATCTACTGACCTTGTTCACTCTCTTATCTGTTGTCTTGCCCAGTATTTGTTTTTATGAAATTGAGTTTTTATCTCATTGGATTTTTTTTTAACAAAATAAGCACTTATGTTCTGCAACACAATAGGTACTTTAGATGTTTCAGGACAGTGTTCTTGTGTATAAACTGAACTGTGATCTCTCTCTCCCAGGGCAGGATCTGTGTCTTTCCTCTGAAGCTTCTTTGGGCCCATGATGAGCCCCCCCCAAATGGAATCAACTCAATATGTTCACGGACATGAGAGAGTCCCAGTAATATGACCATAAAGGCTGCTGTTTCTTGGTCGAACAAACATATTTCTCTAATTAATTGAACATTTCCAGCGAGCACTCTGACATTCCCAGGCAGCTATTTAGTGGAAATAAATGAGTTCCATTTTATTGAAATTTTTCCCCTTTGGGTATAATAGCTTATGTAACAGGAAGAGCAAAAAGAGTACAGTTCTTGCAAATAAGAAAAGAAAGTCATCAAAATTACTACGAGAGCTTGTATTTCTCCCTACTGCAGTGAACAGTGCCTTATTCCTGCCATTGATGGAACTCACAGTGAGGTCCTCTTGCGGAAAAGTTACGGACTTGAACCTAAAAAGATAAAAGAAAATCACATACAATATGCTCTTCAAGCACTCTTACTGAGTTTCTTATCAACATAATTTTTTAGCTTTTAAATTGCTGCCTCTTTTCCTTGAGAATTTTCTAGGAATTCCAAAGGAAAGCTGTGGATGTCAGGATTTAAGTTCTTTCCTGACAAATTCCTTTGGATTCATTTTTGGGGAATACATAATGAACTGTCTAACATTCTGAAGCGACAAGAGTTTAGGCTTTAGTTACAGTAAAAAGGACACCCATCTAGCAGAATTCAGTTTCACGTTTAAAAAAGAAAGATAGGAGAAAAGAAAAAGAAAGAAAGAAAGGTAGATTGTCCGTATGTCCATACTACTTCCATAAGATCCCAAATACCTTGTTTAGATTAATGAAGATCTGGAGAACTTGGGAATGTTTTTATAAATGATTTTAAACTTTGGGCATTTTGGGGAAAGATTTATTTATTTATTTTGAGAAAGAGAGAGACAGAGCAAGCAGGATGGGGGAGGGGGAGCAGAGGGAGTGAGAATCTCAAGGAGACTCCTTTGTCAAGTGTGGAGCCTGATCCTACAACCCTGATATCATGACCCAAGCCAAAAACCAAGAGTAGGAGGTTCAGCTGACTGAGCCACCTAGGCACCCCAATCACTTTATACTTTGTAAGACATAAGCCCAGGAACTACGCTTCCAGAGGTTTCAAGATCTGATTCTTGGGAGTTATGAGTTACTGTGGATGAAACTCCTGAGTGAAAAGGCATGGTGGTGGTGGGGCGGGGGCTGGGTGGCTCAGTCGGTTAAGCATCTGCCTTGGGCTCCGATCCTGATCTCAGGGTCCTGGGATGGAGCCCCATGTCAGACTCCCTGCTGAGCAGGGAGTCTCCTTCTCCTTCTCCCTCTACCCCTCCCTTCCCCTCCCCTCTTCTCGTGTGCTCTTTCTCTCTCTCAAGGAAAGAAGGAAAGAAAGAAAGAAAGAAAGAAAGAAAGAAAGAAAGAAAGAAAGAGAAAATGGCACAGGGCCAGAGACCTGAGCTCCATCCATCCCTGCTCTGCAGCTCACCAGCCATGCAACCCTAAACAAGACACCCCCACACTTCCCTCATTTGTCTATCCCCGCACGGACTCAGCATGCGCATGTCCTGGACTGGGTCCCAAGACTGCAGAGATCTATGATACTACATCTGCCACAGAGGGTCCCCAAGTCACGCAGCGGCAATCAGATCCAAGAATGAGGCGTTATAATGCCCTGGTTGCAAGCAGTACAAAAGAACTAAGCCCAGGTGAGGGGTAGCTAATGCTTTCCGAGGTGTCTGTGTTGACTTCCCAGAGAAGAAAACATCTCAGCTGGTCACGAAGAAAGTACCCCTTGTCCTTTCGAGATGAAAGAGATACAAGAATTTCCCCGAGAATATCACGAAAGTTCTGGAATGGTTAGTAATTAACTCTAGCTCAAGTGGAATGATGGGAACATGCCAGTCATTTGCCCGTTTGTTCTCAGATCCACTGTCTGCTCTCCTGCTCTGGTCTACATCACGAGGTGGGGTGAGGGTGGACCCCCACAAACTCTGTTTCCTGGGCTCCGTGGCTTCTGGCTGGGTTCAGCCAACAAGAGAACTGTCAAGAGACTGAAGGGTGGGCCGAAGGGAGAAGCCAGAGTATTTGTCTCCCATGGATCTCCTCCATGGCTTCCCTCACCACCAGATGGCCCCTGGCTGTGTGGCCTAGCTCCTGCCAGGCCAGCTGAGGGTAATCCCCAGCCCCTAAGCTCTAGGGGGGGTGGAGGTGGGCCGCCTCCTGCCAGGACTCATCTCTGAGTTGCTTCACCCCGAATCTTCCTCTCAGCTTCCCAGCTTTGCCATCACCTGCGTAAGCCGATTTCTGTTTAAGGAATTCCTGTCAGAAACCACTAGAAAGGTCTCTGTGACATGTAATGTGGAGAGAGGGGAGGAGCATCGCGTGAAGAGCCCCGAATGAATGCCACAGTTGGAAGTTCTAAATATTGCCCCATGGTTTTGGTAGTTTTAGGGATGCTAAACATTCAGGACAGGTCCACGCAGGGAGTTTAGGGAAGAGGCTAGTACCTGGACCCCATCCAGACCGAAGGAGGATGACAGTGGCCTGAGTCAAGGCAGGGGCAGAGAGAAGCCATGTTTGTGAGGCATTTTTGAGGTAAAATGCAGAGATTTAGAAATGGGTTCAGTGCAAGGGCTGAAGGACAGGACAGTGGAGGATGAATCCGAGGTTCGTCTGGAAGACTGATAATCGATGGCACCAATGGGAGAGGATGAAGGAGAGAAGGAAAGCAGCAAGGATGTGGGTAGGGGACATATCGAGGTTGGGGTCCCTTAGTCTTGAGCGGGTGGAGGTGGGCCAGGCAAGTGACATCTAACATCTCTTCCAGAATAAATGATGTGGTTTCTAGGAGTGGCCACACTTGCTTTGTGGGATCAATAATTGTTTTTAAATTGCTCAGGGCATTATTATTATTTTTTACTTTACAAATAATTCAGATGTCATTTTAGTGATGGCATTTGACATAATAGGTTTAGATCTGTGCTAAGGAAATAAGATCTGGAGAGAGAAGACATCCCAGAGAGACAGCGATGGGAAAATTCTCTGACGCCCGTATTGACGTCCGCCCTTCCCACGCACACCTGTGGCTACAGAGCAGCCCTTCCTTGCTTCCTACTTGGGATTTAACAGGTGCTGCTTCCCCCTCAGCCTTGTGTGACCCTGCACCCCTCACTAGGTCCTGGATCCCTCCTGCTAATGACTTCTAGGGTCCAGGGGTTCTTGGTAAGGGTACAGAGGGGAGGGTTTGAGAGGCTTGCAGTGTTCCCCGGGGCTCCTTTGTGAGCGAGGATCCTGAGAGCGGCAGAGTCAGGAGAGACCGCTTCGTCTGACAGGTGGGACTTACAGGGCCGGGTGACAAGTCAGGGGCACAAAGGCTGGCCAGGAGCCCCAGGATGGTCCTTGCACTGTGGGCAATGGAGGGGCAGCCCTGAACTGGCCGATGAAAGTTACCAATCATAGGCTGGGCTTCTAGAAGGCAAACTTCCCATTTCTCAGCTCCATTCAGGCCTCGCCAGAAGCATAAGGAGCCAACTCCCTGACTGACGTTCACATTCAGCAACAGGGGGGCAGGTGCTAGTAGGTTCTTCCCCAGACCCTCCCGAGAGCCCACAACCGGTTCTGGCCTGAAATCAAAGGGGGGAGGGGGACACGGTTAGTGATGAGGAGAAGTTAAAATGTTAACTCCAAGATGCAGTGACTCAAGAAGACTCTGGAATCTGTGCATGAGCTCAGCCAACCCCTCAGCATGTGCTCACCAGCTGGCCCTTGAATTCTGAGATTCTGCTCTTCTAGGGAGAACAGTTACTACCAGGAAAGAGGAGGAGGAGGAGAAGGAGAAGAAGAAGAAGAAAGAGGAGGAGGAGGAGGAGGAAGAAGAGGAAGAAAGACACTCTAGGAGGTTATCCACATGGTCTGAGGGAGAAGGGACTTGCATTGAAAGTGGTCACCAGAGCCTCTGTCTGCAATGGCCCAGAAAGAGCTTTCCTTGGAAGACGCAACCTCTCACGACAACAGCTAGGCCTCTGCTCCAACCCTTGACCTTCTCTTCCTCTCTAACGTTTCCAGAGCTTAACACAACAACAATACGTCAATATGTGACTTCTGAGCGAAACTGGTTTTATTTTCAATAACCTTTAACCATGTAGGTTAGACAAAGAGGAAGGGCCTTGGAAAAACGCAGAAGTAACGAGGCCATTTTCTATCAGGCGTAACGTGGGAGGGAGACCATGCAAAGGCCAGGTGACACCACGACAGCCAAGACAGTAGGTGACGACAGCCTCCCGACCTGCTGCCTGTCCACGGGATGGCTGGCTTTGGCGTTGCACAGGCAAAGGTCTGGGGGTATTTTTTTCGTTCTTTCTTTTCCTTATCCTTTCCCGGGAGAGGGTTTTCTTGGATGCAGGACAAATGATGGGCGTAAGATTTTAATTCCTTTGAAGAGAAGTGTGATTTCTCTCCAAGCTGTCAGGAAACCCCTGGTTCCTCATTTTACTGGGAGGGCAGCAAACCATGGCTGGTGAAGAACAGGGGGTTCCGGGGCGGAAGGGCATCCCTGCCCCCCCCCCCCCCCCCCCGCAGTGCCTGACCCACATGTACCCTGTGCCAGCTGCTTCCTCAACATCAATTGTGCTCACAGGGAAGCCTCAGAACCCAGCCTGAATCCACCTGGCTCCAAGTGATGCTGCAGCAGACCTTTCAGATTTGCTCTCTGCATTTAAACCCCCCATCCCCCCCCCCCCAAATTAGAAGGCTACTGATCTTCCCACATGAAAGCTTCCCCTGGAGGAAGCTTTGACTCCAGTCTCTCCCCTCCAGCCTCAGTGCCAATCCTTTTCCAGCCCTCCCTGCTGTCCTGGGCCAGCTCCTCGGGGAGGGGCTGTCCTCATCAGTATCCAGGTCCTCAGAGCCAGCCCCAGAGCACTGTCGGTGTTTCTTTAAATAGGGGAACTCTAGGATTACTGGGAGACTTCACTGGAAGGAGGGCCGTGAAGACACACTAGGGTAAATCTGAAGGAGGCGGGCAGATGCCAAGGGGACGATACGGAAAGATGTGAATGGCACCTAAGGATTGGAATTGGCTATAGGTCAGGATTACACTCAGTGAGGCTATGTCTAGGCTCAGAGCCAGGTAATTTACCTACATGGTCTTGATTTTTTTTTGAAAGATTTTATTTATTCATGAGAGACACAGAGAGAGAGGCAGAGACACAGGCAGACAGAGAAGCAGGCTCCCTGGGGGAGCCCAATGTGGGACTTGATCCCAGGACCCTGGGATCACACGCTGAACCAAAGGCAGATGCTCAACCACTGAGCCACCCAGGCGTCCCTACATGGTCTCGTTTCAATCCCGACAGCAACCTTATGATGTACGCATCCCCAGCTTGTTGAACGAGGAAACGTGGAGAGGTCCCACGGCCAGAAAGCAGTGGGGCCCACAGGCGATAAGGAGGTGCTGGGGTCCCTCTCTGCTTCTACAAAGCCTGCTCAGAGGCAGTGTGGTACGGTGCCCACCCCCATGGACTCTGGAATCCACCTGCCTGGGCACAAATCCTGATTATATCCCTGAAGAGCTGTATTATATCCCTGAAGAGCTCGGTCTCTACGCTTCTCAGTTTTTTTCAGCTAAAAAATATTGATAATGATAATCGTAGCTATCTCACAGAATCCCTGAAGATTAACTAAGCTAATACTATATGTCACGAGTCAGCCGGCCCTGCCACTTGCCTTTGTAAATAAAGTTCTACCAGAACACAGCCACGTTCATTTGTTTACATATCATCTATGGTTGGGGTTGGCTTTTTGTGTTTGTTGTTGTTGTTGTTGTTATTTGTTTTTTGCCACCACAGCCAAGTTGAGCAGTTGTGCCACAGACCATACGGCCCGAAGCCTAAAATACTTCTTACTTGGTTCTTTACAGAACAAGTTTGCTCACCCTCCCTATGCATGAAGAGCTTCTAATGGGGGTACACAGGAAGTGCTATGAGGGCAATTATTATTATTAAGCATTTGCCCCAGAGCCCCTCCATCAATATCCTCCCACCCCGAGGATAACCTGACTGACGGCGGGGGCGGGGGCACTGTATCAGGCTCTGGGAGCCAGGGAAGAACAAGAGAGAGAGGGCTCAAGCCTACTCCCGTGAGGCTTGTACAGTCTCACGGAGGAGACAAGGGAGTGACAACAAAGGAGGCCGTTACAAACCGTGACAAGTCCTCTAAAGGAAACGAACAGGGTGTGAAGGTAGAGAAACAGAAGCAGCCTCTGCAGACAGGAAGGCCTCATGGAGGGGGTGATACTTGAACAGCGAGGGGAGGATGAGAAGGAGCAAGGGTGAGGAGTAGCAGGACCGACGCTGCAGGCAGAGGGCAGCAAGGGTAGCGGCCAGTTCTGGGAAAGGCCTTGGCGTGTTTGAGAAACAGAGAGGAGGCCCGTGTTGCCTAATGTCAGGGACAAGAGGAAGGACTGGGGGAGATAGGGAAGAAGCCAGATCACATGGGCCTGGTCGCCCACAGGAAAGTCTGGGTTTGTTCTGAGATCAAAGGAACGGGAAGCAGCATGGGTATTCAGGGAGCTAATGGCAGTGTCTGCCTTGGGGCTGGAGAGACCACACCGGATGCGGCACAGAGAGCCGACGGTCAGGGCCGGCGTGCAGGGGTGCGCAGGGGACAGCAGGCAGGACACAGTGCAGCCGTCGGGGAAGACAGCATGGACCTGGACTATGGTGGTGGCAGGGAAATGGAGCATCAAGTGACTGCATATGAGGCTTGGAGGCAGGGAGGACCGGAGGCTGATGCCCTGATGTCAGGATTGGGCCTCAACACCTACATGGAGGTGCTGCTGTCCACTGAGATGGGGAAGAATGAGGGCAACGAGGGGGGGAGGCTGGGAGCCATTTGGGACCACAGGGAGAGAGCCCAGGCCCTTTTCCTGAAGACACCCCTTCACGTAGGAGACCATGACCTTGGTCCCCCCTCCACCTCAGTGCAACCTCCCTAAATATTCCCCTTTAGCTTCCTGTGTCCTTTTTTTTTTTTTTTTCCAGATTTTATTTATTTATTCATGAAAGACACAGAGAGAGAGAGGCAGAGACACAGGCAGAGGGAGGAGCAGGCTTCCGGAGGGGACCCGGATGTGGAATTCCATCCCAGGACCCCAGGATCACGCCCGGAGCCGAAGGCAGGCAGACGTCCAACCGCAGAGCCACCCAGGTGCCCCTTCCTCCGTCTTTTTCATGCTTGTATGTGTTTCCTCGCTCACTCGTTTGCTGGGAACGCACTTTGCTCTTTCTGCATCCCTATATTCCCACACTTTGCTCTTTCTGCATCCCTATATTCCTACCCGCCATCCCCTGGCTGGCCCAAAGTGTGGCGATGAGTGGCAGTTCTGATCACTGAGTGGAGCCCTGGGAGCCCGCCCGCTGTCCCTTCCCCTATAGTCAGCACACGACAGCCTTGTGGGTGGGCTCGGCGCCCCGCCGACTCATCTTCACTCCTTATGCAGAAGTTGCACCTATTTCCATGAATTCCCCAGATACCAGCCAGCCCCTCCCCAACACTGGGTGCTGCTCCCCCTCGTCGGGGACCCTTAACTAAGCTAACTGCTCTTCCTCCCCCCACAGCTGCCTTTTTCCTCTCTCGTTCTCCTCCTCACTTCACCCGATGCCTTATTCCGAATTCAGGGTTACACCGGACTCACCCCCACCAAAAGTTCATCCACTCGGGATGTCTGGTGGCCCAGCAGTTGGGCGTCTGCCTTCCTCTCAGGGCGTGATCCCGTGGTCCCAGGATCGAGTCCCATATCAGGCTCCTTGCATGAGGCCTGCTTCTCCCTCTGACTACGTCTCTGCCTCTCTCTGTATGTTTCTCATGAATACAAAAATAAAATCTTAAAAAAAAAAAGTTCATTCACTCAATCACTTTTTGTAAATCCATCCTTTGCTGAGGGCCTGCTGTACGCAGACACTGATGGGGAAAAGAGTGATGCAGCACTGAGGGGCTGGGGGTCTTCACGCCACCCCCTGCACCCCCCCCATCACACTTCCTCCCACCAGCACCCCCACGGGCCCCCTTCCCTCTCCCCCTCCCCCACCTTCCCTTCCTGGGTCCAGGTCAGTGCCTGCAGGCCTGCGTCCCCCTTAGGATCCCACAGGCACCTCCCTGCAGCCTTGCCTCCTCCCCCAGTTCTCTGTACCCTGCCCTTGAATAAGCTGGGGGGCCCGAATCATCTGGGTGTTGGGGGGGAGGGGGGTGCCCTAGGGAGTTTGGAAAAGTGTATTATATTAGTTCAACGACCTAAACTGTAATCACACAAGCAGACTTGCCAATTAGCCTGCCCTAAATCACGGCCCTCCTGCCCTTTATGTGGCATTTAGTACTTCCTCCTTGAAACCCCCTGAGCCCTTGGCCGTGGGGACACTGTGCTGTGTGGTCTTCTCCCCGCCCCGACCACGCTTCTGCAGGGCTCCCTGCGGGACTCCCCTGAGCCTGGGTCAGCCTCTGTCCCTCATTCCTGCCAAACTCCCACCACTCCTCCTGGGAAAGGCCACCGCATCCCAACCAGACTTCTTTCCAAATGTGGGTGGGGGTCCCTACTTCATGGCGTCCTGGAGCATCATTGCAGCCTTACGGTCTTCTCACCCTCTCCCTTCCCAACCATCCTGTCTTCTCCCATACGCAGGGAGACGAGGAGCCCAGGGGCCCGGCTGGTGGAGCCATGTGGCAGCTTGGACAAGGGGTTGAGACCAGGCTCGGAATTCAAAAGCCTTGGCCCAGGCCCACCCTCCCTGGCCTATGGGTGCTCCGGGGAAAGGGGAGAGGCCTGAGACTTCCCTAGACAGGATACAGAACAAACGTGCCAGGTGGATTCAGAAGTCTCGGCCTGACCTTTCGGTGGCTTTTAGCTACCAAAGGCCAACATCACTCTAGCCATGCCCCATCTCTCCCACAGGCTCATGCACAGCTGCCTCTGTGCCAGGGTCACAGCTCCAAAGCTGACCACAGACGTGGACACACTGCTGCCCACTGCCTCAGAGCCAGGAGAGGCTGTGGCTGGGCCACGGGTCAATGTGCGAGAGGCAGACAGAACAATCCACTCCTGACCAGCGGCGAGGCCAGCTCTGGCCCCGGGCCCAGGGAGGAAGTGGATGGAACCCGAGGTGACCCTCTCATGCCAGCTCTGTACTGTGGCAGTATACAGCCTAGAAGCTTCCTGAGGTCTGCTACTCCAGGTGTACTGCAGACGCCCAGGCCACACCTGGGTGGGCATCCTAGAGTCCCCCTCACCCAACGCTGTAGCCCCTCACACAACCCTGGATGTCGGGTTCTTGGGATCAGGACGGCAGAAGAGGGAGAGAAGGAAGGGAGCGTGGGGGGGGGGGTGGTTTCCCAAGAGAAAGAGAAAGAATTTGAAAAAATGGCTTTCCCCCCCAACAACTGAGCCAGTCAACTGTGAGAGGGCTTAGGGGATCGGCTAGCCAAGGGTGTCGCAGCTTTTTAAAAACTGAAACTCATCAAACCAAATCTCACGCAGAAACATCAGTAAATAAAAATGTGTACGGGGGCACTATTTTGGTTGCAGCAAGGCCTGTTGGGTTTCCTCCGATCTACAGCCCTCCGACAACTTTTTTGGGTAATCTTAGGGGTTCCACGGTTTGATGTTTTTCAAGATAATCATAATAACACTACCACTTACACACACCAGTACTTAGCAGTTTCTATTTTTACATACAACATCGTACCCAGTCCTCACACGAACCCTGTGGCAATATTAGCATCGTCACCTCTGGGATGAAGTACCCGGGGCCCGAGCTGTCAAGCAACTTGCCCCAAATCACGCACGGATGGCACGTGGTAGAGCAGGAATGTCACTCCAGGCTTCCTGACTCCAAATCCAGTGCTCTTCACCCTGTGTCATGGCCAGAGGAAAATGTACCAACACCCCACCCGACCCCAAGACGGAGGTCTGGGTGAGAGGCAGCACAGCCGGGAGACCAGCTCTGGAGTCAGGCACCGCCGGTTCAGTCCCTTACCTGTGTCATCTCGTCCTCATCCAGAACATTGGACAATAATAGTACCTGCCTCCAAGGCTTGGAGTGAAGATCAAATGTGTTAATTCACACAGTGCCTGACACATCAATAACCACTTAATATCCACGCATGTCCACCCTTCACTCCTTAGTCAGCATTAATTCAGCACCTGCTGTATGCAGAGCCCTGTGCCTCATTCTACTGTGTGTATGTGGTGGGGGGGGGGGAATCCCAAGTTGCCAGACAGTTCCCGTCCCCAGACAGTTCAGTCCGGGTGGGGACCATGCCTATCTACAAAATACAACAACCGTATGCCCTCGAGTGTGCCCTGGAGCATGATAAAGGTGCTGGCTGGGACACCTTACCCCAGAGAAACAGACCTCTGTTTGGGGAGCCTACTTGTTGCAATATTGTAGCCCACCCTATGAGGTATTTCAGAATTGGGATCTCTTGGTATAGGTAGAAGTCGGCTTGGGTTTTTTTTTTTTTTTAATTTATTTATTCATGAGAGTAATAACATGTGAGAGAGAGAGGCAGAGACCAGAAGGAAAAGCAGGCTCCATGCAGGGAGCCTGACGTGGGACTCAATCCGGGGTCTCAAGAATCAGGCCCTGGGCTGAAGGCAGCGCTAAACCGCTGAGCCACCTGGGCTGCCCCTAGAAGTCTGCTTGTTAAGCAAGTTTCTGGGCGGGATTCTATAGCAGGTTACCATGTGAGACGCACAGAGCTAGACCACTGGGCCAGCTCTCAGATCCCTCCTCCTCCTCCCCCTCCCTCCTCCTCCTCCCCACCAGTTGCTCCTCAAGTTTCCCCATGGCTCAGAGGCCCCAGGCTGGTGCTGGACCTCTTTTGTGTGTCTCCATTCTCATTCTCCTGGTGCTCTCACCTTGGCTCCTGCCTTAGCTGCCATCCGTGGCTGACAGTGCCCCGACGTCTATCTGCAGTCTGGACCTCTCTTCCTCTCAACTGCCTGGCCCACACCTCCGTGTTCGTTCACCAGGCACCTCAACAGCAACAGCCAACCCTGCCCGACCTGCTCCTCCCACAGCCTTCCTCCACTTCAGGAAAATGGTGCCACCAATCACCCTACTGCTTGGACCAAAACTTTGGAGTCACCCTTGGCTCTGCTTACTGTGCACCCCACAACACAAATCCTCCCAGCTCTTCTTCCACTCATCTCAAACTGCTGCTCCCCACTTTCAGCACAGCCACTCTGCTCTAAGCTGGCATCATCCCCCCACTGGAAACAGTGTGAATCTCTTAGCTGGCCTCCTGCCTCTGCCCTTCCCTGTACGGCCCACCCACCCCAGCAGCCAGAGCCATCCTTTTAAAAACAGAAGTCAGATATGCCACTCGTCTGCTCCAATGGCCTCATCCCTCAGGGTTAAAGCCACTGTCCTTGGGAGTCCTACAGGGTCTGGCCTGTCCTCATTTTCCAGCACTCTCCTCCTCGTCACACATCCCAGCCACACTGGCCTCGCTTCTTCTTGACGAGTGCAAGCGCCTTTACCTGCTGTCTGTTCCCCTGACGCCTGAACGGCTTGTTCCCACCCTTCAGGCATCTGCTCAAACGCTACGTCACAAGTGAGGCCTTCACCGACCGCCCCACTTGGAAGCACAACATCCCCGACTGAGGTGTTTTCCTCCAAAGCAGCCGCCACCATCAGGCATGTTATAGGTTGACCTCTTTACTGCCTACTTCCCCGGCCAGAACACAAGCTCCGGGAGGGCAGAGGGGTTCCTTCTGTTTCCTGGGGTACCGACACTTGGAACCGTGCACATGAGAGGTACGCCGTAGAGGCTTACAGAAAGACTGAAGGGCTCCCTTACACTCTTCTGCAGAAAGTGGGGAAGCTTCTTTCCCACCTAGCCTGCTTCCCGGGGCCTAAACCTTCTCACCTCAACTGTTAAGTCCTGAAATCCCACCAGGTCCAGCTGGACAGGGTGGCTGCCTCGGGGAGGGGTAGTCAGTGTCAGGAGGGGAGGGTCTAGCCACACGGGGCTGGCAACGCCAAGTTTGAGCCCTGCTCCTTACTCCCCCATAACGCGAACTAGCCCATGGTGAGGTGTCACGGGGGGACCCAGGTACCTGGGAAGGAGGGGAGAATGCTGAGAAGGATTTGGAAAGGTAGACAGGCCGACAATTCAATCAATTAACATGCATGAGTCCCTCACCCATGAGCCTCACAAGGTGCTAGAGAGCCGAAATCACGTTTGCCGGGGTTCCTTTTCTGGAGGCTTCATCATGCAGACAGGTAACAGAGTTTGAGGCCAGGTTTTCCTTTTCAGCTCCTTCTCTTGTTTTCAGTATCTCTTTCAAACCTTTCTCTTCTCCACAAACCTTGATCATGCCCCAGCTCCCCCCCTCCAACCCCCCTCATCAACCACTCCCCCCCTCCGCCGTCTCACCCAGAAACTTCACTTCCTACTGCACAGAAAAAAATAGAAATCTTCAGACCAGAACGACCTCCACTTCCTGCCACCAGACCTACGTGTCTCCCTGTACAGGGCCCTGCTCTGCTCTCTCCCTCCCAGGGCGTGTTAGAGGGGACCTGAACCAGGCCAACCTCTCCACCTGTCCTGAGCTCCTGCCTTCTGGGGGGCTTCCCATCCCTCGTCACTCACCCCACCGTCCTCATCGCCAACCTCTCCCTGTCAGCTGGCTCCTTCCCACTGAGCTTTCACACAAGGTCCCTCCAGAGATGAAAGCAAAGCTAAAAATCCTCGCTCTCACGTTTCTCGAAAGTTTGAGCTCTCTCCTTCCTCTCACGGCCCCTTCTTCGTTCACCTTCACCCTCACCCTCACGCAGTGGAGGGAGTGTCTCCACGGGCGTCTCTTCAACCCAGTCCTCAGCCTGCACAGGCCTGGCTCACCCCCCACCCCTTCCCCACACCACCCAAAGCAGCGATGGCTGGGTCACAAGGCCAAAGGCCCATTTTCAACCTTCATCCTACCTGGCTTCTCAGCAACATCTGACATTGTTGCCCACCAAACCCCCATCCCCCAACACACTACTCTCCCTTTAGCTTCCCTGAAACCACACTGTCCACCATCAGAGACAACGTGTGAACTAACGACTCCCCACCCTGGGCCTCCTCTGCACCCAGACTCGCATTTGGGCTGCCTACCCGCTGCCTCCTTCTGACTGACTCGCAGGCCCTCCGAAGCCAACACATCCCAAGCTGAACCAATTTCCCCTCTCCTCAGTTGCTCTCCCCAGAGCTCCCTCTTGGTGAAGACCCACCCCTTCTCTTCCTGCTGTCTCCAGTCACCTGGCATCATGGGGCCAAGGCTTCCTTCTCCTCCCCCTCCCGCCCCCTCCCCCCACCTGCCCCCCATCCTATCAGTCACGGAGGCCCCCTGAGAGGACCTGATGGGTACATTCCTTCTCCTTCTCTCCACCCCCACAACCAACATCCCGGTGCAAGCCACCACCCCTGTCACCCGGGCCACGGCGCAGCCTCCTACAAGCAGCCTCCCTCACCCACTCGCTCCTCCAGAGCATTTTTCACACAGAGCCTAACAGAGCTTCTGAAACACCGAGCTACGTCACTCACACCATCTTTTCACGGCCTCCTCATCCTCTTAACGTCCCAAAACCCTCACACATGCTGCAGCGGTCCTGCCCACATCTCCAGTGTCCTCTGCGCGCGCCCCCTCCTTCCCCACCCCTTCTTCTCCGTCCTCCAGGTCTCCCTGCCACTCTTCATTCAAACCAGCGGCCAACCTGCCCCCCTGAGGGCCTTCACCCCTATGCTGCTCTCCCTTTGCTCAAGCTGTGGTCTCTGCTGGAAACAACCTCCCTGAGGCCCAGCCTCAGCCTCACACACGCAGCTAAGCCTTCACACGCCTCCGCAGTCAGGTTAGGTCCCCTCCTCACCTATCTATCACCACACTGTACCTCTCCTTTGTAGCACTATGATCATAATTCATTTTGTATGTATTTATCTTTATGTAATCATCTGTTCGCTATTAGTCTACACCAGCAAACAGAAAGCAGGGCCGGGGCCGTATCTTTTTCAAGGTGCTGGGCATAGAGCAGGTGCTCTGATATCTGAGTGAATTAATAGCTGCTTTGGGTGCCTACAATGTGCTAGAAGCTTCACGTGGGTTGTTCCACTTTGCACAGCCGCCCAATGAGGTATGAGCACTAGTTATAATATTCATGTGCACATTCTACCGATTAGGATTATATAAACCTGTTCAGGGTAACATGGGTGCTAAGTGCTGGCTTCACCTCCCGCTGGTCTCCTCATGGCCACTACGCTATACCTCCCTGTACTCCCACAGGCTCACTCAGTGCCTGACACATGGTAGGAGCTCAACCAAGAGGGGTAGATGGAGTACCTACTATTCACCTCTTTGGCCCTCACAGTTGCCCTTGAGGTCTACAAAAAAGAATTATAATTCCCCTCTTCCAAGTGAGAGAAGATGGGAGCCTAGGGGTTCAAAGGGTCACTCAGCAGTAGATGGCCATGCCAGGTTGGTCCTAGGTCTCCTGGCTCCTCTCTCGAGTCATTATCTCCACAGCTTGGCATAGATGGGTGGAATTCTGTAGGAAAACTCAGCAGAAAACAGGTAACATAGCAGACCTGAGACTGCCATCTTAGAAAGTTCTGCTTCCAAGGATGGCCCCTGGTTAACATCTCAGAAGACAGATTTGTGGCAGGTTTTCTCCTGACTGAGGAGGGTGGCTCACTGAGCCCAAACTGTTTTTGGTGGTTTGTGGTTTTTGCTAAGCATCTGTTCTTCATCTGAAAGTCTGGAATTTTGGTATACGTTAGGCAGAGGATGCCTACCTGACTGGTCCTCAATAAAAACCCAGGGCACTGAGTCTCTAATGAGCTTCCCTGCTGGACAACATGTCACATGTTGTCACAATTCAGTGCTGGAGGAATTATGTGATTCTATGTGATGTTGCTGGGTGGGGGCATGTGGGGGAGGACTTGGAGCTTGCTCCTGGCTTCCCCTGGTCTTTGCCCCATATGCCTTTTTCCTTTGCTGATTTTGCTTTCTATCCTTCCACTGTAATGAGTCGTAGCTGTGTCCTGTATGCTGAATCCCGTGAGTCCTCGGAGACTATCATGGAACCTGGGTATGGTTTTGGGGAAGCACTCCTGACACGAGATGAATCTGAGTTTTCTTTAAGAAGGTGAGGGGCATGAACTAGTAGATTAAAGCAGGAGGCATTCTAGGCAGAGGAAACGATATGAAGAAAATTAGGAACGGATAAGCCAGCTGGAAGAGACCATTTAACACAGCCAAGCAGAGCTGACGTGGACAGATCAAGCATTACGGCTGCGGGGTGGGAGACACGGCTGCTGGAGGAGTCACGCTTGTTTGCACGATCCAGCATCGGTGAAGTGAACCAGTTGAAGTCCCACATATGGGGATCCCTGGGTGGTTCAGCGGTTTAATGCCTGCCTTTGGCCCAGGGTGTGATCCTGGAGACCCGGGATCGAGTCCCACATCAGGCTCCCTGCATGGAGCCTGCTTCTCCCTCTGCCTGTGTCTCTGCCTCTCTCTCTCTCTGTCTCTCTGTCTCTCACACATACATAAATAAGATCTTAAAAAAAAAAATCCCACATATGGAATCAGTGTCAAGGAAGGGTTGAAAAATATTAGTGTCTGGCTGTCCAGAGCTAATATCCGTGGCATCGGACACTTCTCCAAAAGGTCTCCAGAAAGTGCCACAGAGCAGCGGAAGAAGCAACATCCCAAATTACTGGCTTTTCCAAACAAACCACCTCGATATGAGGCAATCAGTCCGCTCCAGAATAACCTCCTTCCCATCCATGAGGGGCAACCATTCGCTGCTTCCTTTATCCCTCTGACATGCCTCTGCCCATCGCACGATACCTCGATACCTCCGATACCTCCGCCTCTCCTTGCTCCTCAGGAGGGCTTCCTGGCACAACCCCACCCAACTGCTGAATCACTGCTTTTATTCTGCAACTACGTAGCACTTACGCCTTCGTCTTATGTTAACTTATTTGCCTTGAACCCAGGGAAGCATGGTAAATTTTCCCAGGTTGTATCATAGGTATCTGCCCAGCCTCTTCCTCAGAATCTTAATGTCAGGAAGGCAGAAGAGGGACTTTCATGACCGTTTGCCTTCACCCCACCCACTTATCCTCCAGCCTCCAGCGCCAAGGGCCCCTCTAACGGAGGGCTCAGCACGCAGCCTGGCTGTTCCAAGCCCCCAGCCCCGGGAAGGGAGCACCGAAAGGGCTCCTCCGGCTGCAGCTTTGCACCCAGTCACCTTCGCTCCACATCCTGCTCTGACTGCGTAGCTGGATCCCACAAAAGGGATGGCCCTGAGCCGGGTAATCAAGCCAGTGCCTGCATGTTGCTTTCCAAATCCATCCTAGCTCTCCTGCTGGGTCCCTGATTCACCTCTACCCAGCACTCTTTTCCCTACCCAGCTGCTCTGCCCACAGATTATTCTAGAGACTGGAATCCTGCCCCTGAAACCTACTCCCTGGGGGGCCGGGCCTCCATTATCTGCTGCTGTCTGCCCTCTTCTCTGCCCTCTGCCTGCCAAGGGCTTGTCCCAGCTTATCCCCCCCTATGGCCCACCCCGTCCCAGCTCACCTCCCCCTGTCCCCCACCCCCACCCCCCAGGCCCGCCTGGTCTAGTGAGCAAAGAGGCAGCAACAGGCTAGTTTGAATGATGGTCTGCCCAGGCACTTGGCCATTCTTTTGTTTGTCTGTTTTTAATCTAAATTCGAATGCCTTTAGGCTGGACACACAATTTCCACCTCCCCAGAGACCCCACAACTCCCTACTGCCCTCAAACACAGGGAAGGAGAAAACCAGCTTTCCTGAGGCTCTGTGTACCTACGGGCTCATCTGGTCTTCCACCAACCTCAAGTGAGTGACATGACTATGTCTCTGCAGAAACCCTGAGGCTCAGGGAAGCAGGACAACTGGCCCCAGTCCTACAACTACAGCCAGCAAGCCCTAAATTCAGATGTGAACCCAGGCCTCCCAGCTTCCGAAAGTCCCCACTATCTCCACTACGCGTGAAGGTGGCCAGGCCAGGCGGGCCCACGGGAGGCCAGGAGAGCACGTGCGTGCTCAATTAAGGTAGGAGAGGAGAGAGGTAGAGGCAATGCGAACCCAGGGAGCAGCCCCGGTGACCAGAAGTGGCTGCGGGAGGCAGCCCAGAGGCCACTGCGGGAAAACAGTGGCGTCTACGCGGGCTAGGGAGAACCCAGAGGAAGAGACGGCTTGGCAGGAGTGCATTAAGGGGCTCCTGAAACATCATGAAGATTCTGCGTGTCAAACCGAACTGGCCAGGAAGAGAGCGGGGAGAGGGAGAGAAAGCCTTCCTTGAGAGCGTCGGGTTAGGCCTGGGGAGAGCGGGGCACAGGGCGGAGAGGCCTGGCCCGGGGACGCAGCCCGGGCTCACACTGCAGGGATGAGAAGCTCGAGGTCAAGGAAGGGAACGTCCGTGGGGACAGTGGGGCACCCTCCAAGGAGAGGGGCAACAGCTGCAGAGCAGGCTGGCGACCGAGGATTACCGGGCCCCAGAAATCCTCGGGCCACCCGAGCAGGTGTGCGGTGCTGAGTGAGGGATCCGGCGTAAGTGCAAGGGCTGGCTGCTCTTTCCAGAGGCTTCTCAGTGAGAGGGAGAGTAGAGGAGCGGCAGATGAGCGGGGTCTTCCTGTTTAACAGAGGCTGAGCCAGTGGGACAGGGAAGGGGTCAACGCTAGGGGGACAGTGCAGGGAACCGGTCGGGGGGGGGTGCTGACTCAGGGTGTAGGTGGAGAAGGTGTTCTCCTGTGGGCCAGGAGAGTACCTTATCCCTGAGAGAAAACAGACCCTGGGGGAAGCCCCACGGATGTTCTGAACCGGTGAGCAGAGAAGCCGGTGGGGCGCGTGTCCAGCCATGAGGCACGGGTCACTGCCAAAAGTGAGGTGGGCCCCCCTCCCTGCTCACATCCCCCCAGAAGGGGCACTCCCCGGGCCCCGTGATCCAATGCAAGGGGGCCCCCAGACCCTGCAGGTACGTGCAGGCGCCCCCTGCTCTTGCTACGGCCTGACAGAAGCCTGTACCCGCACCCGCCTCCAGATAACAACGTGCAGATTCATCACTGTCGCTGCAAATGGATTTCGAATTTTTCTGTCAGGACTGATGAGTATTTTCACTTTTATTTCCTCTCTGGACCTCCAGCTCACTTCCTCACAAGACAGGGCCCGCCGGGGGCCATGTGGATCACTGGCCCTGTGACCCTCCAAATAAAGCCTTCCTCTGGCAAAGCAACAAATGCAGTGGGGCCTAACCCCGGCCTCAGTGGCGGCAGGAACCCTCCAACCCCGGGGATCACTTGTGCCCTGGGGCATGTTCCCCTCTACCCCCAGCACACACCCAGATACACACCCAGCTCTGCTGGGGTGATGACTCCTGCCCCAGAGGAACCTCAGTAAGAGCTACCATCTGGGCAGAGAAAGCCCCGCGGACACTCGTTGCCACCACTCCCCCCGACCCCCACCCCGTCTAGCAGCTCTTGAAGACCCTGGCTCAGTGACCAAGGCGTCAGGTAGCCTCTGATGAATACCTCTCTGGGTCCCTGCCGCCCTTCCTCCCCAGGATCCTGGCTTCCTCTAGCTGAAGTAACCGAGGAGCACAGGATTTAGAGTCAAAAGATTTGGGCTGGGGGTCCCGGCTGGTCCCTACATTCTGCAAGATCTTGCCATCATGTCTGAGCCCCGTTTTGCAACCAGCTCAGTGGAAGCCACGGCACCTGCCTCTCCCTTCTCTCAGGGAGGCAGTAAGAGGTTAGTCAGGTAAGAAAGGCTATTTTCGAGGAGCCCAGGGCCCTCCAGATTTCTGGGGCCTAAGCAAGTCCTGCTGGCAGCCCAGCCTCTCTAGAGCCCCACCCAGCACACGCTCCCCAGCCTTCAGCTGCTGGCAGCTCAGGGCCCAGGGGGGACAGCTCAAAGGAGCTCGATGCAAGCATTTGTTTAGGCCTACTCTATGCCAGATTCCAGAATACAAACCAGAACAGACACGGGTCTTACCCAAGTTCACTCAGCTAGGGCAGGGCTAACAGAGCGAGCATCTGTTTGCAAGGTGGTGGTGGTGGCCGGGGCAGTCTCCCGGAGAACCCGCTCCATGTCATTGGGAAAAGACCAGACATGCCTCATGGGCGTCCAGGCTGAGGAGGAGGTGGGCACACTTAGCTCCCTGAGAAACCAGGGTGGGGGGCCTGGAGCCGAGGAACCAGACCCTCTAGAGCCCCCGGCCTGGCCCAGCACTAGAGCCTAAAGGGTTTGTTTTATTTTTTAAGATTTTATTTATTCATGAGAGACACACAGAGAGAGAGAGAGAGGCAGAGACACAGGCAGAGGGAGAAGCAGGCTCCTTGCAAGGAGCCTGATGCAGGACTTGATCCCAGGACCCCAGGAACACATCCTGAGCCGAAGGCAGACGCTCAACCGCTGAGCCACCCAGGTGTCCCCAAAGGGTTATTTATACTCAGTGCTTCACGCTTACCATCTGGGAGATGTGGAGAATAATCCTGCTTTGGCCTGACTCACTAGGAGATCATGGAGGACAAAACGAGAACAGCAATGAGAAAATGCTTTAAAAAGGAAAGAGCTTTATAAACATGGAATTATTACTTTTTTCAGGGTCCTCCACAGTGAAAGCTGAGATAATAAGGTCTGTTTGTCTAAATGCTGCCGAGCCTCTCCCATGGCTACCCTAACGGCACTGACTCAGAGGCAGCCAGCCCCGTCCTTCTGCAAATCACCCTCACCGGAATATCCCAGCTGCTACGCTTGGTACTTCCAGTGGATGGGGCCTCCTCTCCAGACCCTGCCATCCAGGGCCAATGGGTCTCAGGTGACAGCTTGCTGACAGATGGAAACACTGCGTATCATCCTACTCCCACTGCCACAGACCTCAGCTCAGAGACCTGAAAAGGCCAGCTCCTTCACCACTGCCCCTCCGGCAGGACATCCAGAGGCTGCCTGGGGTAGGAGACTTCCTTCTGTGTCCAGGACCTGGGGAGGGAGATTCCAGGACCCTAGTGCCTACCCATTCCACACTGTTCAACACAAAACAGTAACAAAACAAAACAAAACAAAACAAAACAAAAAACAAGAAAAAGGGGCAGCCCGGGTGGCTCAGGGGTTTAGCGCTGCCTTCAGCCCAGGGCGTGATCCTGGAGACCTGGGATCGAGTCCCACGTCGGGCTGCCTGCTTGGAGCCTGCTTCTCCCTCTGCCTGTGTTTCTGCCTCTCTCTCTCTCTCTCTCTCTCTCTCTGTCTCATGAATAAATACATCAAATCTTTAAAAAATAAAAAACAAAGAAGTCTACAAGGGCTGGGGACTTTCTGTTTCCATCTCACATCCATCTTTCCTGCAGCAATGCCCATCCTGTGCAAAGTTGAATAGAATGGGGGGCGTGGGAGCGTTCGGATGATAACGTTTTCACCCAAACCGTCATCCACTGTGCTAACACCCTTTCATCCGCTTCGTGAGAGGGCAGAGAGGCCAGCTGCACTCTGGATTTGAGAGGTGTCTTACCCGGCCTTTCTGGGCCTAAAACTCTCTCTCACACACACACTGAAAGACACGGTCTAGGCCCAGAAGTTCCTTCACGTCTTTTGCATTTTTGTCTTCCGGGGCCCTTTTAAAAATGCAAACCGTCCCCGGAGGAACAAACCATATTTCAGTGGCCCCAGCTCCACGGCACCTGTGCCCAATGTATATTTACTGAATTAAGCTGGTGACCAGATGCCTGTCCTCCCAGGCCAGGGGGTGGGACCCGGGGCGGGGGCGGCCGGCTGCAGGGAGCCACGCCTCCCCATCTACCTCACCGCTCGCCTCCCGCGGCCCCACCAGCCACAGCGAGATAACTGTGTTCAGGGAAAGTAAATCTGAAATAGCCAAATATGGAAACTCTGCAGGAGAGGGCAGGGGCAGCCGAGAAAGTCGGCGGCGGCAGAGCGGCCGGGGGGGTCAGCCACAAGGGCAGGGCCCCAGCGTTCCCTTGAAGTTCTCGGAACTGCCAGACCCCTGCAGGCTCAGGGGGAGGCGACCTGGTCAGGAAGGCCCAGATTCCCCCGACTATCTGGGTGTCCCTGGGCACCTCAGTCACCTCCCCGAACCCCGGTCTCCTCCAAGAGCCCCGTGAGCTCAGCTTGGGGGGGGGGGTGCTGGGTTGGGCTGGGCTGTTTCTAAACGAGCACGCTCAGCCGAGCAGTTCGTGGAGGTTTGCTCTCATTCCGATATTCCAGTTTCACCCCGGGGGGCTCTGGCTGGAGAAGTCCTGCAGGAGTGGGGCGGGGGGGGCCGGGGGCCGGGGGGAGAGCCCGGGGTCTGCAGGGCGCGAACCGGGCTCGCCCGACCCCCCCCCCCCCCCTCCTGCGTCCCCGGCCTGAACCTGCGGCTCCCCCGCTCGGGACCCCCAGTCCGCGTCCACACCACACCCGCCCCGGCCCCCGCCCCGCCCCGCCGCCCCGCGCGCACCCCCGCGCCCTCCCCGGGCCGCTCGGGGCGCAGGGACTCGCCGGACTCGGCGGGCGGGGCGGGCGGGGCGGGCGGCCAGGCCCGGGGAGGGGGCTGCGGGGCTCGTGCCGCTGCGGCGCTTTCGGTTTCAAAGCAAACGGGACCGGCCGAAAAGCGCTCCCGGGTCCCCTCACTGCAGCCTGCGCCGCGGGGCTGATCCGCGGGCGACCTCCGGGACTCACGTGTGGCTCCGCGCGAGCGCTCGGGCGGCTCCAGGCGGCGGCCGGCGACCAGGCGGGGGCGAGGCTCTCAGCCCCGGGGCCCTGCGCGCCGACCCGGGCCGGGGAAGACGGAGGGCGGGCCGGGCCCCCGGGGGCGGGGCCGGGGCGGGGCCGGCGGGCGGTCGGGGCGCGGGGGCGAGGGGCGCGGGGCGAGGGGCGCGGGGGCGAGGGGCGCGGGGCGAGGGGCGCGGGGGCGAGGGGCGCGGGGGCGGGGGGCGAGGGGCGAGGGGGCGGGGGGCGAGGGGCGAGGGGCGCGGGGACGAGGGGGGCGGGGATGAGGGGGGCGGGGACGAGGGGCGCGGGGGGAGGGGCGCGGGTCGAGGGGCGCGGGGACGAGGGGCGCGGGGCGCGGGGGCGCGGGGGCGAGGATGAGGGGCGCGGGGGCGGGGACGCGGGGTGCGGGGTGAGGAGCGCGGGGGCGAGGGGTGCGGGGGCGAGGGGCGCGGGGGCGAGGGGTGCGGGGGCGAGGGGCGCGGGGGCGCGGGACGCGGGGCGCGGGGACGAGGGGCGCGGGGGCGAGGGGTGCGGGGGCGAGGGGCGCGGGGCGCGGGGGCGCGGGACGCGGGGCGCGGGGACGAGGGGCGCGGGGGCGCGGGGACGGGGGGCGCGGGGACGGGGGGCGCGGGGACGGGGGGCGCGGGGACGAGGGGCGCGGGGCGCGGGGGCGCGGGGGCGAGGATGAGGGGCGCGGGGGGCGGGGACGCGGGGTGCGGGGTGAGGAGCGCGGGGGCGAGGGGTGCGGGGGCGAGGGGCGCGGGGGCGAGGGGCGCGGGGGCGAGGGGCGCGGGGGCGAGGGGCGCGGGGCGCGGGGGCGCGGGACGCGGGGCGCGGGGACGAGGGGCGCGGGGGCGCGGGGACGGGGGGCGCGGGGACGGGGGGCGCGGGGACGAGGGGCGCGGGGACGAGGGGCGCGGGGGCGGGGACGCGGGGTGCGGGGTGAGGAGCGCGGGGGCGAGGGGTGCGGGGGCGAGGGGCGCGGGGGCGAGGGGCGCGGGGGCGAGGGGCGCGGGGGCGAGGGGCGGGGGGCGCGGGACGCGGGGCGCGGGGACGAGGGGCGCGGGGGCGCGGGGACGGGGGGCGCGGGGACGGGGGGCGCGGGGACGAGGGGGGCGGGGACGAGGGGCGCGGGGGCGAGGGGCGCGGGGGCGAGGGGGGCGGGGACGAGGGGGGCGGGGACGAGGGGCGCGGGTCGAGGGGCGCGGGTCGAGGGGCGCGGGGGCGCGGGGGCGCGGGGCGAGGGGCGCGGGGCGAGGGGCGCGGGGCGAGGGGCGCGGGGCGCGGGGCGCGGGGGCGCGGGGACGAGGGGGGCGGGGACGAGGGGCGCGGGACGAGGGGCGCGGGACGAGGGGCGCGGGGACGAGGGGCGCGGGGTCGAGGGGCGCGGGTCGAGGGGCGCGGGTCGAGGGGCGAGGGGCGCGGGGGGCGAGGGGCGCGGGGGGCGAGGGGCGCGGGGGGCGAGGGGCGCGAGGGGCGCGGGGGCGAGGGGGGCAGGGACGAGGGGCGCGGGGGCTAGGGGCGCGGGGCGAGGGGCGCGGGGGCGAGGGGCGCGGGTACGAGGGGGGCGGGTACCAGGGGCGCGGGGGCGGGGGGCGCGGGGGCGAGGACGAGGGGCGCGGGGGCGGGGACGAGGGGCGCGGGGGCGGGGACGAGGGGCGCGGGGGCGAGGGGTGCAGGGGCGAGGGGCGAGGGGTGCAGGGGCGCGGGGCGCGGGGGCGAGGGGCGCGGGGGCGAGGGGCGCGGGGCGCGGGGGCGGGGGGCGCGGGGCGCGGGGGCGGGGGGCGCGGGGGCGAGGGGCGCGGGGCGCGGGGGCGGGGGGCGCGGGGCGCGGGGGCGAGGGGCGCGGGGGCGAGGGGCGCGGGGCGCGGGGGCGGGGGGCGCGGGGCGCGGGGGCGGGGGGCGAGGGGCGCGGGGGCGAGGGGCGAGGGGCGAGGGGCGAGGGCGGCAGGGACGAGGGGCGCGGGGCGCGGGGGGCGCGGGGGGTGGGGGGCGGGGGGCGAGGGGCGCGGGGGCGAGGGGGGCGGGGACGAGGGGCGCGGGGCGAGGGGGGCAGGGACGAGGGGCGCGGGGCGAGGGGCGCGGGGGCGAGGGGCGCAGGGACGAGGGGTGCGGGACGAGGGGCGAGGGGTGCGGGGCGCGGGGCGAGGTGCGTGGGGCAAAGGGGCGCGGAGTCGTGGGGCGAGGGGCAAAGGGGCGCGGGGCGGAGGGACGAGAAGCGCGGGGGGGCGGGGGCGCAGAGGCGAGGCGCGCGGGGACGAGGGGCGCGGGGGCGGGGGGGGCGCGGGGGTCCGGGGCGAGGAGCACAAGGGGCGCGGGGCCCGGGGCGCAGGCGGGGGGCGGTGGGAGGAGGAGGGTGGGCGCGCGGGAAGGTGCGGGGTGGGACGCCGAGAGTCAGTAACGGAGCAGCTAGAAACCCAGCCCACCCTCTCTAGAATCACAGATACGTACAAATAAAAAGCATCAGATTTTCCCCTACGCGCCTTTACCCTTCACCCCGGGACGGGACGACGGAGCTCAGCCAACCCTTTCGTGCTTTGACCCCATGAGCTCAAGGTCTGTCTCCTTCCAATCAGCGCTTGGCGATCGGGTAGCGCAGACCCGCCGGCCCTCCTCGCTGCTGGTCTAGCCACCCCGTAGAGGTGTCCAGGTTGCCCTTGGACCAAGGGCTTCCCCAACACAACCTTGCCAAGTGGGCCTGGTCCTCCTCATTTCACTTAGGAGCCATCTGAGGTCCAGAGAGGTGACCTGAAGTGATGTCCCGGAACCTGGACACCCCCTACCTACAACCTGAATCCCGCTCTCCCACTCCTAAACCCCGGGCTCTTGCTTAAAGTCCCTGTCTCCGTGAGCATCTGCTCTGAATGCTATTTGTAGCCTATATAAATCTCTGTGAAGGTTGATGGGACATGGAGAGCATGGACTTTGGGATGAAATGGGCCAGAACCCCAATTCTAGCCTCCTCACTTTCAGCTGGGCAACGGTGGGCCCGTAATGTGAACGCCCTGAGCTTTAATTACTCATCAGCGAAAGGGGAGAATTAGTGAAATGCACAACCCAGATATGCACCGCAGCCAGGCAGGAAACAGGAGGGAGGCAGACGTTGGAGTCATGGGGAGGGGGACGGACTCGGGTGCCCTACGGAGCATGTGCAGGATCTGCAACAGCAGCCAGGCTCTGGTGCCAGCCTGTCCTTCCCACCATCTCTATTTTTCCACAAAAGCCAGAAATCCAGATTCCAACTTTTTGGGTGGTGAGCTAGATTAACCACTCCATGGAGAGATGAGGCCAGTGGGCATTGCTTTGGGGCTCTAGATCCACCCCACAATCTTGTGTGAACTAAAGGAGACCGCATTCCTATGCTCCGGACACAAAGTAGGTGCTCTATGAACCTTACTTTCCCTCCCTGTCCCTTTATACATCTTTTCTTATGGTTGCCTACTTCCTGCCTCCCCCCCCCTAGAAACTCAACATCTAGTACGCACATTTGCAGGTATGCTCTGGGCTCCTGGTACTGTCACTGACTGTGATTCTATGACCCGTCCCCAACTCTCTTCCCCATCAATTGAATAAAGCAAACAGTTTGTCCCTAGAATCATATCAGAGTTTTAGATACAATGAAATCAGATTCTGGGACAAATAGTGAATCTTTAATTGTGGGAAGTGGGAGCTGCATGACTTCAGGGCTAGGAATCTAGCCTGGAATTTTCGGCAGGTGTTAGTTAGAACTAAAATACATGTTTCCAGCTCCCTGTGTTGACTGCAGAATCCTGGGTAAGGTGTCTGAAAACATAGAGAAGACAGATCCTGGGAATAGACCAGTTTGATGGAAGAGACATGATCCCTTTCCTCGGAGATCTTGAAGATGGATGGGAAGGACAGGACATAAATGTACATATAAAAGCAATATTAAATACTTGTAGATGATAGCTAACATTTACTGTCTTATTATGTACCAGGTACTGTGCTCAGTGCTTTATTCATATTAGCCCATTTAATCATCAGCCCTATTTCGTAGATGTGAAAACTTATCTCTTGAACAATTTGCCCCAAATTGCAAAATTCTTGGTTTAGGAAAGGTGGGATTTCAACCTGGGAAGTCTGGTTCCGGTGCTCTTAGCCACTACACACTGTGCTCCTCAAAGAAGTGGTTCTTGTAAATCCAAACAAAACAACTTTAAGAAGGAGAGAAATTTTAGCAATTGTAGGGTTCGGAAAATAGTTGCAATGTTATGAACAGAATCCAGTCGTCAAGCTAAATTCATCTATAAAGATAAGGGCATGCTTGGACTATATGCTCAATTTTAACCCAAAAGAAAAGGGCTAAACTTTTTATCTGTCTCTTATAAACACCCTAAGTTTACTCCCGAATTTCAAGAAGACAGGGCTCTCAGCTGTTTCATTTGGTGGATAAATTAATAGGGTCAGAGATTGCAGCCCTGGCCGACAACGGAAAGAGTGCGCTGATGGAGAGGGGAGGGCGCCACCTACTGGAATAGCAGATGGATGTGTTACCTTCTCATGCTCCCTTCTGTGACAAGACTGATCAATATGGGCGGTTAGAGTGGGGTAAAAGGTCATACCTTCCATCACCTAGAGATCAGTGAGATCAGACAAAAAGGAAGAATATTCTTCTTGGGCCTTAGATTGCACTTTTAGCCTCCATTGTAAGTTACAATGGAAAGTCTTTGCAATGGAACCACACATGGAAAGTATGATGAAGACCTCAGGGTGCTGAGCACATAGACTGCTCACTTGCTCGCAATGTATGTCCTGCTTTGAAGCAATAAATGAATGAATACCTGTGGGTTTTCCGTATTTAAATTCTTGACCCAGTGATATGCGGTCCCTTTGCTTTCATCAAATAACCTTTCCCCCAGCTCTGCCTGTTAGTGGGCTGACCACCACCAGAAGAGAGGCAAGGAGTGCTGGAGGCAGGGAGATTCTCCCAGGACAGATGTAATTGAAAAAAAAAAAACAAAACGACTCATTTTTTTTTTCCCAAAGACTCTTTTTCCGAAGGTGTATCTATTGTCTGGAAGTACCACAGTTTATTTATCTATTCACCTAATGAAGGACATCTTGGTGGTTCCCAATTATAAATTGGAATTAATTGGCAATTATGAAATAAGGCTGCTACTAATTTGTATGCAGGTTTTGTTTATTTTTTTTATATTTATTTATGATGGTCAGAGAGAGAGAGAGAGAGAGGCAGAGACACAGGCAGAGGGAGAAGCAAGCTCCATGCACCGGGAGCCCGACGTGGGACTCAATCCCGGGTCTCCAGGATCGCACCCTGGGCCAAAGGCAGGCGCTAAACCGCTGCACCACCCAGGAATCCCTGTATGCAGGTTTTGGTGGGTGGGATATACATCTCCATAGAGTCTGTATTTGTTCCAGAGAATTCCTCACTAAATATACATGCGTCCCCCTCCCCTTCTCTGTTCATGGTTTGATTGTGTGATCATCAGCCTTTTTGTTGGAGAAATTCAATTTTTATTGTTTTAAAATAAAGTCTGCTGTCTTCACTGCATGCTTGGCTAAATGTGGATTTTGTCCATTTCGACAGTTCTGTTAATAAGATTCACACTTGCAATTCCCGCCAGTGCTTAGAAAAAACATTTTAACATGTTAACTCTGCACAGTCACCATAGGCATTAAAAATATTTTTTAAGGTTATTATCATTTAGCCGTAGGAACCATGAAGTAAGAGCATGGGTTTGATTGCCACAATCTGATTTTGTTAGACTTTGTAATAGGTCAGTAACAAGGGAACCATTTATTCACTATTTCTTTCTTTTCTTTCTTTCTTTCTTTCTTTCTTTCTTTCTTTCTTTCTTTCTTTCTTCTTTCTTTCTTTCTTTCTTTTTTCTTTCTTTTCTTCTTTTTTTTAATGGTGCCTAGTGTATATGGAGAGATTTTATTTATTTTGTTAAAGATTTATTTATTTTAGAAAGAGAGAGAGAGAGAGCGGGGAGGGGGGACAGAGGGAGAGAAACTCAAGCAGACTCTTCGCTGAGTGAGGGGCCCAATCTCAGGACCTTGAGGTCATCACCCCAAGAGATCATGACCTGAGCTAAAATCAAGAATTGGATGCTTAACCAACTAAGCCACCCAGGAGCTTATGGAGACATTTTAAACAACAGTCTTAGAACCCTGGTTAGTCGTAACCCCCGTTTCATAGAAAACAGAACAGAAGCATTAAGAAGGAAAGGCATAAGCTCAGGAAGGGCTTATCCTGGGAAAAACTGACAAAGTTCAAATGTCTTTGACTCCAACAACACCTCCATAGTCCATGATCTTGCCCCTCTCTCCTGAGAAACTGCATACAATTCTCAGCAGGCACACCGAGGGCCTCTCATTATGGTACATCATCCTGGGGCTGCTGCATCCATTGCACACACTTTGGTTATATATTTTTCCCCTCTTTTAAACATTTTTACTGTTTGTTTTTTTTTTTTAAGATTTTATTTACTCATGAGAGGCAGAGACATAGGCAGAGGGAGAAGCAGGCTCCCTGCGAGGTCATCCCAGACCCCAGGATCACGACCTGAGCCAAAGGCAGGCGCTCAACCACTAAGTCACCCAGGTGCCCCTTATTAGTATTTTTTACGTGCAAGATCATGCCATCCGCAAATAAAGACAATTTTTGTTCTTCCTTTCCAATCTGTATGCCTTTTTCTCACCATTTTGCATTGCTAGAACATCCAGTAAAATGTTGAAGTGATGAGGACAGACACCCTTTCCTTGGTTTCAATCCTTGGGAAAAGCCTTCAGTTGAGTATGACATTACTTATGATCTTCCCGTGGATGCCCTTTATCAGGTTGAGGAAGTTCTCTTATTTTTAGTTTTCTGAGTTTTTTTTTTTTTTTTTGTTTTTTTTTTTTTTTTTTTTTAGTCATGAATGGGTGTGGGATTTTGTCAAATGTCATTATGTGTCTATTGGCTTGATCAGATGGTCTTTTCCTTTTATTTTTTTAATATGATATGCTGCAATGATTCTCAGCAGAGGGTGATTTTCCTCCCTGGGGGACATTAGGTAATGCCTGGAGACATTTATGATTGTTAAATTGGGGCAGGGGAAGAGATTGCTACTGTCATCTTGTGGATAGAGGCTGAGGATTCTGCTATATACCCCACAAAGCATAATAAAGAATTGTCTCGTCCAAAATGTCAATAGTGCTGAGGTTGAGAAACCGTGGTTGTATTACACTAATTGATTTCTGACTGTTAAACCAAACTTGCATTCCTGGAAAAAGCACCACTGAATTATGTTCTGCAATTCTTTTTAGATGAGGCTGATATCTTCCTAAGAATTTTTGCATCTCTGTTCACTAGAGATATCAGTCTGAAGTTTTCTTATCTTCATTTGGCTTTGAGTCAGAGTAGTAATGCTTTTATGGCATGATTGGGAAAGTGTTCTTTTCTCTAGTATTTTCTGAGTTTGTGTAGATTTGGTATTATTTCTTTAAGGATTTGATAGAATTCACCAGTAAAGCTATCTGGGATAAGACTCCTGTGTGTGTGAAGATTTTAAGTTACAAATTCAGTTTCTTTACTTGACTCAGATTTTCTGTTTCTTTCTGAGACAGTTTTGGTAAGAATTTGTCCATTTCATAAACATTTCCCAATTGGCTGGCATAAATTTTTCATCATATTCCTTTACAAATTCTTTTAATTTCTGTAGGTTACACAATTATGACCCCCTCTTCCTGTTTAGAGTTTGGTAACTTTTGCAGTTTTTATTCTTGATCTATCAAATTCTCTGTATAATAATTTTTCAATTTTTTTGATCTTTTTGAGAAGCAACTATTGGTTTCAGAGATTTTCCTCTATTTTCTTATCTATTTCATTTATTTTTCAACTATCTTTATTTCCTCTCTTCTGTTTGCACTTGATCTTAGCCAAAAGGCCGAGAAGCGATCCTCCTCTCTTCTGTTTGAGTTTACGCTTTCCCCTGCTAGCTTTTAAGGAAGAAAGCTTAGATGATTTAGATCTCTCTTTCTAATATATTTAAAGCTATGAATTTCCTTCTAGTCACAACTTTGCTGTATCCAATAGATTTTTATATACTGTGTTTTTACTTATTTTCAGTTCAAGGTATTTTCTAATTCCTCTTGTAACGTATTTTCTGACCTATAGTTTACTTAGCAATGTGTTTAATATTTGGCATTTTTTGCAGATTTCTGTTGCTGATTTCTAATTCCATTATACTCAGAGGGTTGAATCCTTTTTCAACTTATTCAAGTTGAAGATTTGAATCCTTTTCCACTTATTAAAACTTATGGCACAGAATATGGTCTGTCTTGGAAATATTTCATGTGTATTTTGTTGTTGGGTGGAATGATCTATGAATTTCACTTAGAGGTGATCAATAGTTTCGTTCAAGTCTTCTATATTCTTATTTCTGGTTTTCATGTATCAATATTTGAGACATAGGTCATGGACTTTTATTTTATTTTTATTTATTTATTTATTTATGATAGGCACACAGTGAGAGAGAGAGAGAGGCAGAGACATGGGCAGAGGGAGAAGCAGGCTCCATGCACCGGGAGCCCGATGTGGGATTCGATCCCGGGTTTCCAGGATCGCGCCCTGGGCCAAAGGCGGGCGCTAAACCGCTGCGCCACCCAGGGATCCCCCAGGTCATGGACTTTAATGGTGGATTTGCCTATTTATTCTTTTTTTAAAGATTTAATTTATTCATGAGACACACACACACACACACACACAGGCACAGACACAGGCAGAGGGAGAAGCAGGCCTCATGCAAGGAGCCTGATGTGGGACTCAATCCCCGGGTCTCCAGAATCACATCCTGGGCCAAAGGCAGGTGTTAAACCGCTGAGCCACCCAGGGATCCCCTTGCCTATTTATTCTTGCAGCTCTCACAGGGATCCTCTTGAATTGGCACCTTTACCATTATCAAATGACCATCTGTATTTTTTATAATATTCTTTGCTTTGAAATCTTTGATATCTAGTCACTCCAATTTTTTTTTTTTAATTTAAAGACTTTATTTATTTATTCATAAGAGACACACAGAGAGAGGCAGAGGGAGAAGCAGGCTCCATGCAGGAAGCCGGATGTGGGACTCAATCCCAGGACTCCGGGGATCACTCCCTGAGCCAAAGGCAGATGCTCAACCACTGAGCCATCCAGGCGTCCCCTATTTTGTTAGATGGTATACATTCATCTATTGTATTAGTTTCCTATTGCTGCATAACAAGTATTACCCCTAAACTTAGCAGCTCAAAACAACACTCATTAGTTCAGTTTCTGTAGTAAGAAATCAGGGCACAGCTTGGCTGAGTTCTCTGCTTCACGGTCTCTCATAGGCTGCAAATGCAACCAGAGAATGCAATAGTGTAGTAAGCAGGAAAGAAGTCACAATCTTTTAACCTGACTACAGACGTGACATCATCACCTTTGCCATATCCCACTGGTCAGAAGTCACTACATGTGGCTCAAACACAGGGGCATGAATACCAGGAAGTAGGAATCTTTGGGGGTCTGCTCCATACCTCTGCAGCTAATCTGAGGTTATTATGGGGCACTTCTGAGAATGTTTTCCTGTGCTTTTGCTTTCATGGAGGTTCCTCAATTGTTAGTTTTTTTGTTTTATCATAAATCAGTCTCCATCTGCTGGTGGCACCTCCCCTGGCTTTCCTGCACTGCTAAGGGCTATTCCAATTTTCATTATTTGTCATCATTTCAGTAAGATTTGGAAGGGAAGAAAATAACCTAGGCTCATGATGTGAAGTAACTTGTTCAATGGAGTTGGCCAAGTGTCACCATAGTACAGGGAAGACTCTTTTATATATAAGCCAAGTGACAAGCCTCTCAGCGACTGATCGTTTTCAAACTCTTGGAAAAGCAAGAGCATATGAACAAAATTGGTCTTGGGAATAAAGACCTCTTGAAGCCAAATCCTACCAATCATGAAAGCTGTTCTGGGGGCAATAAGCTAGATAGCTCAAGAGAGAACTTCTGTTGTGATATTATTCAAGATCTCCTTAGTTATGGTAACTGTACCTGGTATGTTTAAATAAGATTAAATAATACAGAATAAAAAATTAACCTTCCTTAAAATAACCCAGGGCGGGGGGGGGGGCATTATATAAAGCATTCTGGGAGGCTATCCTTTATGCCATTTACATTGTGAAGACTGCTCCTAGATCTCTGTAGTTCATATTCCCAACCTTTTTTCCTTAGAGACCCTGCTCACCCAAATTCCAGTTTTAGGATTCTAAAGTGTAACTTACCACATTGCTACATGGCCTTTTAGGTATAAACTCACACATGCAGGAGGATTCCTTTTACTATTTTACTCCCAAACTCTATTGCTACTAAAATTCATTGCTGCAGAACATTCCTTCCTTAAGGTAAAGTTATAATCAGATTAAGTTGGGAGGGGTTGTGACCTACTTTGTCCTAAGACAGGTTATGTGCCCCCATTAAATGCTGTCAGAAAATGAGGTCGTTTCTTACATTTTATATCAAATGTTTCCTCAAACTTGATTATCGGATTCTTACTGTATTCACTTACTCTATTCACATCTTACAAATATTTATGATGAATGCCTCTGTTAAAAAACTAACACATACATGTTAGTTTATTTTTGTGTTTTCCTATAGTCAGAATGTATTTCTCATTTATTTTGGGGAAGCAAAAGGAGAAAGACAGATCCTGCTTTGAGTTCTAAGTCAGATTATTAGTTGTTTTGAGGAGATCTTGATACCCTAGTGTTAAGTGATCAGCCATTATTAACATGTCTGAGTTAATACTTTTGAAAATAGTACAACATATTTACTAACTAAACTCAATACTTTAACCAAAAAACTTGCCAATATTCTTAATATTTTTTAAAATCACAACTGACTTTTTTTTTTGCTTATTTCCTACATCTATTTCTAAAAAGAATGTTGGCCTATATTAAGACAGAAGTTTCCATTCATCTTTATTCTACATTTTATTTTACTCACTTAGCTGTAGAATTATTGAGGAAAAGTACTGATCCAAACTTACCTTTACCTCCATCCATATTACATACTGGAATTAGAGAATATAGAAAAAATATCTTTTCATTAATATTACCAGGCGTATCAACAGTGTGATTTATTTTTAGTTATGTAATGAAAAATAGTTGGGTGTAGATTTTTCAAAAATGATAACCTTGACATTATGAAATGGTCATTAAAATATTTCTAGATTTTGCTTTCTTATAAAAAATCAATATTTAGAATTTCACAGTGAAGAGGTCCTAAATTCTTCATACAACATGAAATTATATAAAAATAGAAGACATAGACATCTTTAACTCTTTAATCCTTTGATTAAGCAGCAAGCATATCACTCTTCCAGGCCAAACACTGCTTAAACAAAAAAGAAAATTAATGACGTGCAAAATATTTACAAAATATGCAAAGCACACAATAAGACATCTCACTATATACATGTGTCATATTACTAATGAAGCTCAGATTTTTCTACTGTGTGCTCTAGTGTACGTAAATCAAATCACAGCACATCCCTCAGATACAGCATCTTGGCCCATGGCTGGGATAGAACAGATTTTTAAGTGAATCATAATATACTTAACAGCTGGACAGATGCTGGTGCTGACCAACTTGACTGACATGTCTCACACATTGTATACTGGTCTACTGACAAGAGACAAGACAATAAAAGCCATATAGTATGCACATATGCAAGACAATCTAAGTACTGTAAAAAAATGCTTTAGATACTTTCTTTTTAAGATATATAACTGCCCCCCCACCGTGGCTTTTAAAGTAAAAATAAGTATAAATTCCTGAATATTAAATCAGATTTTTATCTAGTTACAATCCAGGGGTAGGAACTATTTAAGATGATCCAGTGAGAAAGAAAAGACACACCCTGGAGGAAGTTTGTGCCAGAACTTAAGGTCCATATGAGAAGTGATCTAAACTTGAAAATTAAAACTAATCAATGAATTTAAAATCTAATAGCTCCTTAAGGCTTTAGAGCCAATAGGAGGGACTATTTTTCCAACACTGGGAATATATGACTTCTCAAAAACATAAATCAAGGGCCTTAGGTGTTGACTATTTCGTGACATAGTTCTAAATATGATGAGAATATAAATGTGCAAACATTTAGCCTTAAGTTCCACTAGTAATCTAAGTGATCTGTCCCTTTCCACAAGTCAGGATTCCAATATGAAATCACTGTATCAAAAATATTAGTAACACATTGTTGAAATACTATTACTTGTAAAATATTATTTGTAGGTGCTTAATGATTTATGTGTCAATTAAGACTTGAAATGTTTTTGCTTCTTTATAAAAAGGGGTCTGAGCATTTTAAGTTAACAGCACAACTGTGACAATATACTGATACATCTTTAGATAACACAGAACAAATTCTTAAATTTATTTTATGAAATAATGCTGATGATTTAACCCTAAACCAAACCCACAAGCACAGGTCGGCTGCAAGGAATACACAAATGTATCCAAATAGTACAATAGAGATTTATCAAGAAAACATCCTTTATATTAAACGTAGACCATATTAATGAGGGCAATTTTAAGTCAGAACCTAAACACAAAAAGGGTATTGTAAATAAATGCTTCCATAACCACTATCTTCACGTAACTGACAAAATATAATTCTCTTCTAAACTCCCCAAATATAGGCAACTACTAGTTAAAAGCAGATAGCATTTAGAAACATTAAAAAAAAAAAAATCAAAATTAACTCCATTTTCAAGGAACTTAAAGACATTGTACTTCAACAAATTAAGTTCTCATTTGTATGTAAAATTATTATTCCAATCCTCTTATTACTGACAGATGACGGGTCAATGACCTTTAAGCAAGGACTTTGCACTAGGACCCTAAAGTGTATGTTAAAGGGTTAGTAGGTTCAGTACATTCTTTGTGGTTTCATATAATTGCTTTGCAATTGATTAAATTGCTTTCTTTTAAAGGAATATATTAAAAATTCCTTTAGAAAAAAAAGCAAGATTTTTTTTGAAAAAAGGGATATGTACTATAATTTCTTAAATATGCACTAAATGAACATATGTCAAAATCTGAAATGCAGGCTATTTATTCTTGCACTCCTAACATAGGAAAATGTTAAAAATTAAATTAAGGAAGAAAGAAAAATTCAAACATCCTTAAGAAACTTAAGGAGTTTTCACAATTCCTAAGTCAGTATTTCTGTACTAAGAGTCTTGACTATGAAGAGGCAGAAATATAAAGAATCTCAATAAAATAAATACAGTAAAAACAAAACAAAAAAACCTTGGTATATAGAATACTTAGTCTTTTTTTTTCTTTTATGAGATCATGTCACTGAACGTATACTCTAGAAAGGAGGCTAACTATAGGCTTTTTGTTGTATTAACATTTAGTTCGGTTGTATGAACCAAAAAATTTCCTAGACACCCACTTATGCTAGCCCACTGCCACAGAACTAGTTCGCAGCCTCAGTATCTAGGAGGGATTGCTCTCTCCTCTTTTGCATCAGTCTGATGAGCATTGGTATAATGATGGGGTGAAGAGTTACTGTAGATCTGTCCAATTTAATTTTAGTGCAGTGAGGACTGTGAATCTGTCTGAATTCCAATAAGTGACGGTGGCTGTTGACCACCAACCGTGGACAACACTGGTCTTGGGTTTAGACGGGGTGGCATAGAATTAGCAGGGCGAATGAGAGGTGGTGGAGGCTGATTTAAAGTTGGCCGGGGCTGGATGAACCGAGCCTGCTGCTGGAGTGGAGGAGGCTGCCGGTGAAGAGCAGGGGCAGCAGGCAGTGTTGGACGAAGAAGTGGTGGAGGCTGGTTCAGAGTGGCAATGGGGGCTGTTGGTGTTGGAGTGGATGATGGGGCAGGAGGTGATGGACCCAGAGTCCGAGGAGCCTGTGGGGTCTGTGCCTAGAGGTGAGGAAACAAAAATACATGTATGAGATGAGAGTTCCTAACGAACTTAATACAATATAGTTTGGGCTGTCACAGGAAAAACAAAACAAATCAAAACAAAACAAAAACATAACACCAGTGTTTTTTGGAAGCACAAGCTTCTTTTATTTTAAACAAAACAAAACAAAAAACCAAAAACCGAAAAAGCAACGAAGCTACCAAACAGGCATCTTTATTAGTAAACAGCTTAACACTGGAAATAAAAATAAGACTATGAAAGAACAATACACTCTCCATTCTTCTAGGATCAGAACTTAGCATGTCATTAGGACTTAGGAGTCACCACCAGAGGGGAACCACTGGGTAAGTGTATTGTCAACCTTTCATGCTCATTTAGCTAGTCCTCTGACAGATTAACCTTACAGAACACACCACACAAAATGATGATTCCTCAACTCATATTAGCTCAAATTCCATACACAAACACACCTCCTCTTCTTCATCAGTGCTCTTCCCTGATGGCACATTAGAAGCACTTTTTGTCTCCTCCCCTAAAGTAGAAGCATCACCATTAGAAGCCTGGGTTCCTTGTTCTGCTTCCCACTCCTGCAATACCTCCTCTAAGTTAAACCGACGCCTGTAGTTTACAAAGAAGTTCTTCACTTGGCCAACAGTCTTGTTGCCAATTACATCTGCAATAGCTTGAAAATCTTTACCATATTTGCGGACACCTGGAAAGCAAAGTAAATAATACACCTGTGAAGGATCAATAAGGAGAGCTGTGTGTACTAAACATCATGCACACACAAAAGATACCAGCAATGAAAATCCTTTCTCATTAACTCTGCTCATGTCTCAATTCTGAGAGAGAGACTAAGATATCAGGGTCACAGATGAAAACTATCAATTATGTCATTTCAGCGAGCCAGCCACTTGCCTTCAACTGAACAATCAGAAACTTACCATTTTTTACATACTCAGTTATTTTCTCCAATCCTCTCTTGAACTCTCAAATACAGTCCATTTATTGTAAAGCATTGAATTCTTTGTTCCATCCTCAATTCCACATTCATTTATTTCCCTAGTAGCCAGTCACCTAAATTTGAGCAACACCGTTTGTAAACAAAACTGGATGGGAATGAGCCATCTCTTTTATCCCCTCAATGGACTGAGTGAGTAGTCTTAGAGTTCCCCCATTAAGAAAAGCATTATAATTTTGGTTGTAATACCAGCTTCAACAGGATTACTTGCCTAATCTCACCAGGGTACCAATGAACAGAAATGAGATAAGAATTTAAACACAAAAAAGAATCATCATGTGATGGGCAAAAAAAGGGGAAGCTATTTTTCAGAGTTGGTTGGATTTCAACTTATCTAATAGTCCCCAGACTGTGTATGAGGAAGATTCCTAGCTGTACTTTATAGCCTAAAGAATAGGGTTACAGTAGTGACTACTGTGTAGAGTACTTGTGCTCATCATCACTACCTTAAATTTAAGAAGGACTGTGCATTCAGTTGAGAACCTAAAAGTTTGTAATGGAAACTTTACTGTAGTGAAAGATTTGATTTATGAACTTGAGACAGTTATTCATACTACAGAATTTGGAATGACTTTATATAATCAGATAGATAATAAGGTGTTCTTAAGGGAATTCTAAAAGGACGTTCACTGGCTCATTCTAGAAAGATGCGCTTAACTCAAAATATAAAAGCTATCAAAATTTTTGATTTGACAACTTGATAACTACTGTTTAAAATATCAGAAAACAGTAACTCATTACAGAATGACAAAGGAGAAAGAAATGATACTTATGATAGTAAAGTCCATAATGTAACCTAAGCAACCAGAATCATGGGAATTTAAAGAAATTCAACATGTATACAATCACAGATGAGACAATAATATAAGGCTATGTTAACACTTCAGGAGAAATGCTAGATACATTCTTACAGATCCCCATTGGTATCATTTATCCAATTACCTTAAAGCACCATCATGACAAAATTCTTGTTTTTAATTTCTGCCTTTATTTTATAGAGAACTTGACTGTGAGTATCTTTTGCTTATATTCAACTAGGTAGGCTTGACTCTATCTATGGGGAGTCTTCTACCTTAAAGAAGAGCATTTTGAGCAGGAGGTTTGACATTATTAAGCTATAATGATTTTTAATACGGAGTTTGAGGTTTGTAAACTGCTCACTTGCTCTGTTCTCAAAGGGAAAGATATGTATGCCAATAAATTATGACACTTAACATTATTTATAGTATTTAGCAACATAAGTTCTCTTTAAATCCATGAGTTTATTTCCAGTTCAGACTCTGTAACTGAGTATATCTATCCTAAGGGTGACTAGGTTACAGTGAGGGTTTATTGGGCAATAGAATCTAAGGTTATTTAATATTAGGAATTATTGCTATATACTCAAGTACTTCTCTATCATTTATACTTTGGAAAATAACAACTCATTTGAGATTGCTGTTACTGAAAAACAACTCCTAATTTGAAATCAGACACAGTGTTCTATCGATGTACTAATTTTTACAAGAGATATTTAATTTATATTCTAGAAATGACCAAAGCTACTGAATATGAGTTTGGAAATGAAAACTTTAAATAAATCTAAGATAATTTTTCTGTATTGTAGCAAGAAGTCACATTAAGACTAACTCTGACTTCCAAGTATGAAGAGATATTACAATCCTCAGAATACCCATTTGTTTAGCAAAATATATTCCAAAATCCACCAGGAAGTTATCCCCATGTACATTCCATTTTACAACTGTCCTCCTTTTTTTGGATCTTGTTTTATTTTCTCTTACTCAATGGACTTTACCTTGTCACCAACATTGTTGTACTTCCAGAATTATAGACCCACAAACCAAAACTACTTCCTATAGGAGCCTTAGTTTTCCCAGATACTTTGGATGTCAAGGACTTTTTCCAAGTCGCCTAGGTTCTAAGTGACCCAGATATGTTTATTATTAACTCATGTATGCCAGTTTCATATAAACTACTTTACAAAATCTTAAGGCTCAGACCATACTGCAGACTTTTATAGTCTGAATGAGGATCCCACTCATGTCCTGAGAACAAATGGGCCTTCAGGAATATTAATGCCCTCAACTTGCAGGATGGCTGGGCAGAGACTGGAATAACTAGAGCTCCTTGGCAGTCCTCTCTGGACAACAGCAGCCTCGTCCATTTGCCCCAGAGTGTTGTGACAAATTTCATTAATTTTTTTTCTGTATACCATGATGTGAGAAAGGTTGGAAAGTACTGTCCTATGAAATATAATGCTGGGTACATAGGGTACTCAGGGAATAGGACTGATTTTTCTCCCCCACACCACAAGGGTCACATATAGCTAAATTCTTTACCACCTTCACACTTCCCATGAAGCTGGTTCAATAGCATATTTTGGTTAGAAGGTGGAATTCTTAAAGTCCATACTGTGGCTGATAACTAGTTAAATTCTAATGAAACACCAACTTAAGATTTACTAGGGCAGCTCCTTCAAAAGAATCCGCAGCTAGGCTTCTGGAAGAAAACCTAGCAGGTGTAGCAATGCAGAGCAATGAACTTTAACTTCCCAAGGTATCAGAGCCACTTTAGTTCCAATTTGTACCTAGAAGAAGGGTGGTCCATTCTTTTTTCACAATTTTATAATAAGGCCATCCGATTGCTTTATCAGCATGGGAATTAAATTGTGACTAAATCTCTCTTCCTGAAGATGTAAAAGGATTAGGTCCATCTGAACCATGGTTTTAAATTAAACTTCTCACCTTTAGGGCCAAAGGTCAGTTTTTAAAGGTTAGTAGAATAAAATTTTAGAAAATCCTGGAACAGGTATATTGTAAATTTCCCAGGAAGAGAAAAAAAAGTGTTTTCAGTCAAATTTTGAAAGTTATAGTGAAACAACCTGGCTTCCTATGCTGGCAGATGATACCTTATAATCTTTAACATACACTTTTACAGTTTTGCTTGGAAATTAATATAGAAGTATAACTCTCGTCACATTTTATAAAAGCCCACATTCTCCAAACAGTATTCTTCACTCTGCTCCACAAAAAAACATATATTCATATTTTTAAAAATTTGGCTAGTAAGACTGTAACTTCAGGGGCATTTGCAGTGTAGTGTTTCTCAACTGTGGACACAGAATTATAGGCTCTCCCCTCCTCTATCTCTCCTGAGATAGAAGGGATATCATGAATCTGCTTTTGGTATATTTAAAATGTTATTTTTAAAATCTGATCTTGGGCTACCAAAAAAGTCAAAACGTTAAGAGTAGCAAGCTGCTTCCAGGTAGTACAACTTGTGTGTGTTTGGGGGTGGTGGTGGTATTATTTCTTGCTTCTTTATAACAATATTTCTTAAGTGAGCATGTATTTAGTATATAACCAGGAAACCTATTTCTGAAATAAGAACATAGTGATATCTAGAAATCCCAGGGATGTGGTTCTTTCCTATCAATAAAATATTAATTTTAAACTCAAACCATTTGGCAACATGCATTTCTTTCTACCACCTATAAATCTTTTCAAGAATTCATAGTAAAGAAAAGATACCAACAGCAGTGGGACAGTGAATGGTGCATCTATCTAGGTGAGGTCTAAAAGTCAGAATCAATTCTCTTTCTAATATCTAGCCTTTCTCTTCTGAGTCTTGTGTTCCCATCATCCTTGTTTTAAGTTAAATCCCATCACAAAGATGCTGGAAATTTTGAATCATTAATTCTTTGAAGCAAGTGCATCAGAGGGCTGACAATTATACTTTTGGGTCTCCATTCTTGTGATACCTGTTATAATAGAAGAAACTCTCTAAAGCAAATGAGTGTCTTTTAGATGAAAAAATATGAATCTCCTGATCTCCCTTTCCTTTTGATTATTCACGTAATGGGTTATAATCTCTGTTTTAATCAAGCACCAAAACCATTCTCTCCTCCTTTAATAAACATACTTTTTTTTTTTTAAATGTACAAGATAAAATTAGAAGAAAATTTCGAGGCTTACAACCTAAAAACAAATAAAATGTATAAACTACAGGAAGAGAAGCTAACATTTAACTGTGAAAGCATAACTGACGTGAACATAGTTCCATCATTTCCTGTTTTATAAGAAGACAGGTAATATGAAAAGGGGGAAAAAAAACCCTAAAAATTAAAGCTCATATCCTGATAAAACTGGGAAAGTTTCTTGTTGTTTACCCCAAAATAGCACTAACATTTTGGTTGCGGAGTATATTATTTTTTAGCACTAATGATTATGAAATGAATACATTTAAGGGAAGGCCTAAAATAAATACTGTATATACTAGGTTCTGCCCTTCTATACTTTAAAGAGTCAATGTTTTGTCCTATCATTTAAATGTATTATTATTTTTTGAAAACAGTTAAAAATTGTTCCATTTTACATGAAAAAAATACACCCAAATCTAGTTCCTTTCTTAATTCTTGCTAAATAAGAAATGTTTATCATATGAATATCAAGACTGATTTTAGGATAACTTCTAAGAGCACTACAGATTAGAAAAAATCATTTATATATATATGAAACAAGCTATAAATAGGGATATTTCCACTAACATGAACTGTGAAGACTATAATTAATCTGTTAACTAGTTTGTTGTAATAGAGAACTCAGATACTTGGGGCACCTGGGTGGCTCAGTGGCTGAGCATCTGCCTTTGGCTCAGGGTGTGATCCTGGGGTCCTGGGATCGAGTCCCACATTGGGCTCCTTGCAGGGAGCCTGCCTTTCTCTCTGCCTATGTCTCTGTCCCTTCCGCTGTGTCTCTCATGAATAAATAAAATATTGAAAGAAAGAAAGAAAGAAAGAAAGAAAGAAAGAAAGAAAGAAAGAAAGAAAGAAAGAAAGAAAGAAAGGATAGAAAGAGAAAAAAAAAAGAAAACTCAGAAACTTAAAGGCTGAAACAGATTATAGAAAGTATAGAAATACATTCTTAACAAGTACTTTTTAGAGGTTTAAATTAGCCACACTTATAATAATAACCTATCTGGGGACTCTTGAAGAATGTTAATGAAGTTATAAGATACCTAGAGCTAACATTAACAATTATAAACAGACATTCTTGTTTGGTCTGAGCAGGACTCCCTGCCCTTCCAAATAGGGGAGAAAGAAGGAAAAATAGCTTAATATTTATTTACTTATTCACCATATAAATAAATAAAATTTATTTATTTAAATAGTTATTATTTAAATGGTAGTATTTAGTTAACAACAATGTGAGTAGATGGGGAAAAAGTGGGAAATATATATTTAAGCCCTAGGAAATAATCCTAATATATGTATGTGGTTTTAAAAGTTACAACAAAAAAGTTTATTTAATAGTAGAATTATAAGTCTCACTATGACACTATAGAGTTTATATTTCTCTCTCCAGGTCACTCTAATAGTCAACTATGAGCAAGATTTAAAAAGGCATTTAATAAATGAGTGTCAAATCAGAATATACACAAAATGTCTTAAATATAAAATGCTTTAAAACTAAAATGTTAATATCAAAACAAATGATTTATATTTTATAAAACTGAAAGTCATAATAATATATAAAGGTTTATCAAACATGAAGATTAAAGAGAAGAAAAACAAAACAATTGCCCACTAAGATGGGTACTTATGGACAGCAAACTACATGTTAAAATAAAACCTGTGGTTATGTACATTAACCACAGAGATTCAGGTACAGGTGACATTACTATAAGATTACACTGTTTATAAGACACACATCTGAGCATTATATGAACATGTGGGCTCATTAGCAAAAATAGCACTTTCTGTTTTCCCTAAGATAACTATTTTGGACACAAAGAGCTCCATATTGTTTTATTTTATATAATGAGCACTTTCCCCCCAAAAAAAGCCTAAAAAACTCAAAGTGAAACAAAAATTCCCTAGAGTTAAGATAAAGACATTAACATATTAAGAAAGTGGCTTCAAAATCCTAAGAACATGTATATTTTTGTACAAATTGCTGCATTAGTGTAATTTATTTAGGAATTAACTTTTTAAATATATAAGAATACTGAATATCTCAGCAGAGATGAAATGTTTGATTATATACAAATTCTTTTAATACTTATAAACTGAGATAATATCCACATATACAGCTCAAACTATACATGTAAATCTTGCCATTGCTCATTCTCTTGAATGCAGCTCTACATATTTGATCTAGCCATAAGATTCCATGGTAGTACTGCAGAACAATATCAAATCTTGAATCCTCTAGAAACATTAACCCAGATTTTCCTCACAAGTCTCTCCAGAAAATCCTTTCACTGGGATATTTTCTTATAGTAGAGTACAATTTTTAATACTAACCTTTAAGCAACTGAAATACCGGAAATCAGGGTTAAATTCTATGGGCTACCCACAAACACACACACACGCTAAGATGGATAGAAACACGGGCTTTACATCAACAAAAGCAATGTTTCCTCAAATAACTATATTAGAGCTATAAGTCATAGATCTAAATCAATAGGAAGCAGCCTCTGAAAATACTAGGTTTCTTTGTTTGTTTTTTAAGTAACACAGAGCTTGCACTCATGACCCTGAGATCTAGCAGCATGCTCTATGGAGTAGGCCAAGTAGGCGCCCCTACCCATTTTTTTTTCCTACTCATTTTTAAATCTAAATTTTAAACAGTTTCTAATTTAAACATAGCTATTATTGAACATTATAAACTAATTAAACTTTGTTCTGACTCATTTAGAAACTTAGTTCCCCAACTATAGATGTGCTCCATGCACATACCTCACTCTGTCTCCATAGGATCAAGTGTTTATTCTGTTTATAAAATGACTGTCTTGTGCTGTACAAGCCAAAGAGAAGGCTGACATCATCCCGATGGCACCCTCCTGTGACATTTTCTAATCACACTGGCAGGGTAATTCTTACTTACTCTAGTCCAAACTGCAGAGTCATCTATTAACCAATCTTTAATTACATTACTCTCACATCCAAATGATACCTGCACAACCTTTTTGAGTAAAATATGTTTTCTGTGTTTGAATACTTAGAAATATTTTTTAAAGTATACTTATATGTTTTGTTTCTCTTACAGCAGTTAACCTAGATAAAAAAAGCTATTAGTATTCAACACAAAGAGGGTTCAACCACAAAAAACCAAATTGGAGACCAAATTTATAATTACACAATCAGTCCTACAGAAGTTTATCTTGAACAAAAAAGAAACAAAAAACAAAAAACTACAACACTGAATAAAAAATACACAGTTTGTCCTTCCTTAAGTAATTCAAACATGGGAAAAATCCAATTTAATAATGCTACTAATTTGCCCATGGGATTCACAATACAAAAAGTGCTCTTCCATATAATTTAACAAAGCATTCTTATAAATAGTACGTTTAAAATGCTATATATATATTTTAATGTATCTTTTAACTCTATATATATGTTTTAAAGTCAGCCTTCTAAGCATTCAGTGGCTTCATATCTCTTAAGTTACGATACACTGAAAATTAAGTATATCATTAATATTTTCAGTACCTGACATTTATCAAATAGAGAAACACTATTATACAGAGTAATTAGAAAAACCAGAAACATATAATAGTTTATGCTTTTAATGATGAGTTATCAATGACTAATATAGTAAGAATGAACCCAACTGCAGGAAAACTGAAGCAAAGGCACAGAGACCATATGACTTGTTCAAGCTTATCATCACCATCATTGTTAAGGTTGAGAATGTGCTACATGCGGTACAGGACCCAAAATGCATATAAGCTCAGTAAAGTCACATCCACAAGAACAAAACAGAATTCCTGGTTATCAGGACTTTGTGGTAAACACAAGAGCCCTTTCTTGATCCATTTCTAAAGGAAGGGAAGAACTATGGTAGTCACCTTTCATGACAAGTTAAATAATTAACAACAATAACTGCTTATCTTTAATATACCTTGCACTGCTAGAAGCTGCTCCTCTGTGGTCCAACGGGCATTAATTTTCTGATTTGACTACAAAATTAAAGAGAAGTTTCCTAATGAGGATATGAAGACAGACATTTTTCCAAAGTGCTTATTTTTGTTTAACTTTTCACCAAATCATAGACACGAGATTACTAAAACTCTGATTTATGAAAATTCTGTTTTTAAAAGAATTAAAAAATATATTCTGAGTTACCTTTTACCCACACAAAAAATATGAAAGGGAAATGTACCAATTTGGGAGAATGAACAACATTCACATTTATACTCTAGTCAGAGGCATTAAAACTGAGAAAATCTATTAGTCATCCATTTTCCAACTACAATGTTCCTATCACACATGGCAAGTATTAATTTTAGCCTAGTTTTAAACATTTAAGAGATTTATCTTTAGAGAGGATCTGTAACTTGCTCTAAAATTTTTTCTCTCCACATTTATTTATTTATTTTCTCTTCACGTTTAGATTAAACCTAACCTTACTCCAACAAAACCAGTGTTATAAATTAATACAGAATTGTACATTAGGCCCAATTCCTAAAATATTTCTTAAATTTCTGAAGTAGAAAGTGACCCACTATAAGAATTGATTTTTCCCCCCAAGACCTCCCCAGATTTCTCCCACAATTTTTGTTTAAAAAAAATCCCAAGTTTAGGATTTTTACTATGGCAAAACTACAATATTAAATACATAATCAAATTTCATTAGTGTATACCCACTGATTAGCACAAGGACTTTGGCAGTCAAAGGAGAGACAGAAATTAAGTACACCAGGCTACAGAGGTTTACAGAAGAAACTGCCCAGATAAACTGGCCTGGTGTACTACATGGCTAGGCTGGACAAAATAGAAAGAAAGGCTTCCTTTGAGAACAAGTGTTTAGGCCTTATCTCACTCATGATCTTAATAAAAGTTTCTTCAGCACATAGAGGTTCTAGGGTATATCTACTTTCTCACCATGAGTGAAGAGTTGTAAAAAGTAAGCATTCAGAAGAAAGAATAAAACAAAAATTCAAAATTAGAAAAAAATTATTTGAGATTAAAAAAAAAAAAAAACAAAACACAGAGTAAAAGAGGGAAAAACCTAAAGCAGAAAGCAATGATAATACCAGATGAGGAGATTAAGAAGAGATAGTAAGGCAAGGCCAGGCAGATAGTGGATAAGTCTCAAGATGAGGATACTGGCAAAGAAGCAAAAGAATATTAAAAAGGTAAAGAAAAAAAAAAGAAATAAAAAGGTAAAGAAAAAGAGGGGGCTATAGGCTGTAAAGAAGCAGTAATAAAAGAAGGGTGAACCAAGGTTTAGAAAGTGAAAAAAAGGAATGAAAAAAAAAGGAGATCAACGAGAATGGAAAGGAGCTAATATGTTGAGTTGAAACCCAGCAGTCTGATGCCACCTGTACTGTGAAAAGGTAGATAAAAGAGGTCCTTGGTACCCAAGGATAATTGGTACTAGAACCTTTTTAAAACAGGTCCACATATTTCAGAATAAACGGTAAAAAAGGGTTGACTTCAACTTCATCTGAAATATGAAACTAAAACTTACGAAATTAAAAAAATGATTAAATACACTTTAATTAAAGCTCCCATCTTTGCTGACCATACAATGGTGTAACATTCACTGGCTTTGAAATTTACAATACGAGCACAGAGTGGGTCATTTCTGTTCTGAAGACCTCAACAATTCTTTCAAGGGCCTCCCTTAATTCTTTGTTACTCAAATTCTTTTTTGAAGTTCCTCTGAGTCATCATCCTTTTCTCTTCAATGGTTAACTGCTAAATACCCATCTGTCAACAATTTTGCAAGAGATTAAAGTCATTCTCTTGTACTTTCATAGACTTGAAGAAAATCTTTTGCAAGGTTTAAAATTTCATTTTGGTTTGTGCTGTATTTGCATTACATTAGCAAGAAAGTAAGAGAGAAGGATGTTGATGAGATGGGTAGGAAAGTAACAGCTAGAGTTAATTAGGGATAGCTGGTGAGCACAGCCTAATTTTATAAGTGCTTAGTTCATTAGTGAATATTCTCTTGTATGGCAACTTGTGCTTCTCTATGAATCCTTTAGATTAATGAGCATTTGGATACAGAGATCTCCTGTAATACTACAAGGCAAGTTATTCTGAGGACTAAAGTTAGAATAAATGTAAAATATATATTAAGCTATGTTTAGGACATATGTAAAAAACACTGTCACAGCACCTGAACAGAAGCTAAAGTTGATCAAGTGGTGTTTGTTAAACCTGAAAGGCAGAAACTGGAAGAAAATGTATCATTAATGGAAAAGAACAAAAAAATGAAAGTAACATGCACTATGAAAACTTATTTTGCCTTATAAGCAAATTAGGAGATAGGATAAACACAAATAGCTACTAATAAAATTAGTTCAGAGTATGCTAGGGATTCAAAGATGAGAGGAAGAAGTCACAATGACTAGAACAGAGAAGAAAGCCAGTTGGAGGGGGTGGACACTGCGGTGGGTTACAGAACAGAGTAAGTTTCTGAAAGGCAAAGATGAGAAGACACACCATGTATAAACAACAACAGGATCAACAATTAGGAAGAAGTGATAAGCCTGGAAGTTGGTGATATTTAAAATATAGTAGGGACCACTTTTTGGAAAGGCAGTAAATACCAAGGTTAATGAGCTCACACTAAATTTAATATGCAATAGTTTTTTGTGGGGAGGGAACAGGGGGAGAGGAGCAGGATTCTAACCAGAGGAAGATTTGAAGCCTGGACAGCTGGGTAGAGGATAGTGCTGTTAAGGACCTAAGAAGTTATGAAATGCTGAGTGGGGAGGTGTGGGAAGGCAAGACTGAGATGAGGACTGTAACTTGGGGTTCACTGACAATGAGTTTTAAGCAGGACATCCAGGTGGAGCTCAGGTTCACTTGAGGCTAAAATAGATTCATCTATGCAAACACAGCTTTTAAAGGTCTGGAAAATGTTTATGAGGGAAAACAATGGAGTCATATTCAGATGTAAGATTCTAAAATCAACCTATGAATTAAAAAAAAAAAGATTTTTTTGCTTCTAATTCCAAATTACTATTGAAATGTTCCTATAAAGGTAGTCATGGAGATAGGCACATAATCTCTCAATAAGTCCACATGGCCAGGTATTCCTCCAACACCGAAATGAACCACTAGTTTTTCAGTTAATCCAAGATGAAGCCTTTGACTGAAATTTAGGGTAGCAGTGAATGAAAAAAAAACATAAATACATATTTAAATACTACAATTTCAAGAAAAGGAGACTGCTTACCCAGGAGGCATGAGGAAGCTAAAGCCTTCTAAAGATATAGTGGATTCAGAGTTCCAGCCCCTAACTGCTGACTCTACGGGAGACACTTGATAAAAAGGAATTCAGGCAGGATTGCCAGCTCTCCTCTACTTGCTATTACTAGACATACTCATATCTGTGGTTGAGTTTGTGTCATTTAAATGTATATATGACGTAATTTTAATATAGTGAAGTGATGAGTTTGTATGATGTTTCCGAAGAGAAGTGAGTTTTGAGGAGAAAAACTTGGGAGAATGTTTATATTTATGTATAGAAAGGAAAATTACTCTGAGAAAGGAACATAATTACAAAAGGCAACATCACCTCTCAAAAGTTAAAGGAAGAGAGAGATTGTCATCTCTGTCAAGGTTCAGAAGAAGGCAAGAGAAATGAATTAGAGCTGTGGAATTTTTGATCAGTAGCAGTGTTAGCCTTTAAGCAGTAGCTTCAGTGAAAAATGTAGGGAAGAGGATTGAAATTGCATTGAATTATAGAATCTGTGTATGACAAAACAGAAGCAGTGGAAGAAAGGGAAGAGTGAAGAAGAAACAGGGTCAAAATTTTTTAAATACATAAGATTCCTTCCAGTTACTGATTTTTCTATTCTCTTTTAAACTTTGGTAAAGATTTGTTTAATTTACAGAAAGGACAACTAAAATATATCTAGGAATCTAAAATTGTGTAGTAGTTATGGTTAGCTAGGCAATACCATTGAGAACATTCTTCTACAGCAAACCGCAGCCTGAAATACTGTTGTCTATAAAATAATAAAATATTAATCTCAACTAAAATAATACAACATATAATAGTTATAAAACTAAAAATATGAAAAGCCCCAAAGAGCCTTCAAGAACAACCTATGACTTCCTTTGTGAATTCAGTTTCTTTACTGCATCCTTTCCCTGCTAAATTAGTCTTCACATCTTTCCCATTTTTGTCAGGAGTAGATTCATACTATCTCTGAATTGAAAGAATCAGAAAAGGGCACCATGTTAAACTTTCCATCCAATCCTGAAAATTTCATCCAACATCCATAATGAAAGGATGTCACCCACCTATGCATGAAAACATCCACAGGTGGGAAAATGCCTAGCTTCAAAAAGCACTCCTGTTTTAGCTTCTTCCTTCCTGGATTCATTAATTTCCTTTTCCCCATATACCTACCTCCAACCAAAACAGATCAAAGCATAAGCCCACAGGCTACCACTCCCCCCAACATTCTTACATACTATCAAATAGATATATTAATTTCTATTTTGCAATGTTCTTTGCCTTTATCATTTGCTGTCCACTCCTACAACTAATATCTGACCTTACCCCAAAACCCCTTTTTACCATTTATCACTCACATGCCTAGTATTTCAACAGCTGTAACACTTCCAACTTAGCCTGTATAATACTGCCAGGATAACCTTCCAAAAGTTAAAAATTCCCATTACATCCTTTCTATATCAAAGAAACTACAAGGTCTTCCCATTTGACCTAATTTCAAAGGCAAACTTCTCTTCTTAGCTCCCACAGACTTTTATACCCTGGCCCTTACCCAGTGATCTCTATCATAAAGAAGCCCCGGTTGAACTCAATTCTGTTAACATCTCTCTACACCGCGTTTACTCGTCCTCTGCATCCAAGTTGGCTTTCCGAAGTAGACAATATGCTTCATGAGAGAAAACGGTTTTACACTTCCACTAAATTCTCCATAGTAATTGGCACAGTGAGCACATGGTAAGTGCTCAGGGAATACTCGTTGACTGGTGTTCTCCCCCACTGGATTTATACATATTTTGAATGTACTGTTCAACATCAAACCAGTGTTCCTATTACTCCCTCTGCCTGCCCATTTTGTATGTGCAAAACTCCTACTCATCCTTCAAACCTCAGCTGAAACATCCCCTTTAAAGTCTTCCCCGATTAACCTAGTAAGAATAACTACTTATTTTCCTGTAGCATTTTACTTATAAACCTATCACACAACTTTAATGTTTGTCTTATAACATCTAGACTGTTTTTCTTTTAGATAGAAAAATCCATCTCTTCCTCATTTAAATTTGTCCTCTCTTACCCACACACACTTTCCACAGTGCCTAAAACAGTGCCTTATATGAAATAAGTGATTAATAAATACTTATGGGAAGAAATAGACTTTCTTCACCAAATTTTTTCCTAAGTGAAAATAACAAATACAACCAAAATGAGTAAGTAAAGCATCTTAGTAAATGTTTATTTCCAGTTGAGTTACATCACTTAGTAGCTTATTATTCTAATGGTTAATGAAATTTTTATTACCTATTAAGGCAGAATTTCTATTACCTAACCAAAAGAAAAGGGGATACATTACATGATTTTTCAAGGTCTTTACTATGACTGTTAATCTAGTATTTTGAAACAGATCTATTCAGATTGTTCTTCCCTGCAAAGCAATAGAAATAATATGATAAATATAAATACATCCTGAGCATTTTCTAGGTAATAAAACCTACATACATTTTCAATTTATATGAGTTCAATAAATTAACCTCAAATTAATATTCAAACTTCACTCTATGGATGGTAGAGTCTTAAGATTTTGGTTGTTTCGTTTTGATCATTATTTTTACAAAAACCCAAAAGATGTAATAAATGTCTGATAACCTCTAACCTCAAAACTGCCTTCAAAGGTGAGAGTCAATATATAGTTTTGCTATTAAATGAAAACTTTTGGGACGCCTGGGTGGCTCAGCAGTTAAGCGTCTGCATTTGCCTCAGGGCAGGATCCTAGAGTCCGGGGATTGAGTCCCACATGGGGCTCCCTGCATGGAGCCTGCTCTTCCCTCTGCCTGTGTCTCTGCCCCCCTCTCTCTGTGTGTCTCATGAATAAATAAATAAAATCTTTAAAAAAAACAAAAAAACGAAAATGTTCAAAGGCAAGAGGGAGAATGATACAAATCTAGGACTCCAACTACAGTCTAAGATTGTGAAATATAGCCAAAATTTCACTATTGACTAGATGTGTGACATGATCAATCCAGTTACCCTTTCTGAGGCCCAGTTTTGTCATGTAAAATAGTATTTGCTTCATCTACTTCTTGGGATTTATGTGAGCATCAAATCAAATAGCATAAAGTTATAAATGCTATTATTGCATTTTAACGTTTTACTTTATTCATACTAATGAGAGAGGCTATCCTTCAATTTTCTGAAAAAATTGAGGTTAGAATCATCATTTTCTTGAAAACTTGGTAGGCTTTTTCTGTAAAACTGTCTGGACCTGGCATTTTCTTATGAAAAACTGCTAACTGTTCCTTCATTTTATTTAATGACAATAAACCTATCAGGTTTTCTTTCTTTCTTTCTTTTAATTTTTTTTAAAATTTATTTATGATAGTCACAGAGAGAGAGAGAGAGAGAGAGAGAGAGAGACAGAGACAGAGACAGGCAGAGGGAGAAGCAGGCTCCATGCACCGGGAGCCCGACGTGGGATTCGATCCCGGGTCTCCAGAATCGCGCCCTGGGCCAAAGGCAGGCGCTAAACTGCTGCGCCACCCAGGGATCTCGGTTTTCTTTCTTTTTAAGACAATTTTGGTAAGATATATTTTCCTGTGAATTTCTAAGTTTTCTTTAAAAATTTGAACTTATTGACATAAAGTTCTTTATAGTATTCCCCTATTTTTAATATCTACTGTAATTTATTAAGTTTAGTTTTTAAGTTATAAAATTACAGACACTTAAAGCTTTTGGCTTTTATGCATTTTAATGCATAAATATGAAATTAAAATAATTTCAATATAAAACTTAAGATAATTTTTGTTACAATACTATAAAGTAGTATTCTTTGTATCACTATCTTTAAATAAGTGGAAATGTCACTAGAATGTTTGTCAGTTTATTTACCTGTGGGTTTGAAATGAGATGTCACATTAGTCTATGTATATTTCATTCTTTCCCATCACCTAACCTTATTGAAAGAGACCATTTAAAACAAAACAAAAAAACAAGAACAGTCTTATTCCTAATGATTATTCCTTTCTGATTCTAATGAGTGAGACAAAATATGGTGCATTTGTTCTGAAGTACTCTCCCCTACACTTCTGCCCTCCCCTCAAGCCCCTCACACATATTTCATTTTTAGATATTTCAGGCAACTTGTGATGGTGGTGGGGGGGGGACAGGGGGCATCCCATTAGGACCAAATAAGATTATTTGATTATTAAATACATAGAAAGGCCAGTCCAGGATATGAAGCACAGAAGAGGAGTCTTTAAAAAAAAAAAAAAAGAGAAATAAGAGAAAAGATTTATAATAGAGGTTTCTATTAAAAGACTTGATTGGACTTTATGGGCATTTAAGTATTCCTATAATTATCACACATATCAAATATATATTACGTTTCAGAGGAAACAGGAGAAAGACTTGAGAAAAGTTAATCTACATCTTGTTTTTCAACTTCACATTTTCAAGTAGTACAAGAATGTTATTAATTAACTCACATACTAAAATCCTAGTTGAAAATGTGAGTCACAAAAGACAAGTATATTAAAATAAAAAATTATTAAAATTGCTAAGTAAGCTCCTTTTCTTGTGTTTTTTTTCTTGTTGTGTTACCAATTCACACAGTTAGGAAAAGGCTTTGAGCAAACATTGCTGCAGACCCAGAAATGTACTGGTTTGCTCTTCAATTACTTTCTATTTTCATGTGCCCTGGGCCTACCTGTATAGCTATTTTTCCCTACTTACTTTGCTTGATATGAATTGCTATGGGTAGGAAAGAAATGACTTCACTTAAATCATTAGCCAAGTCTCAAAAGTCTAAATAAGAAAATAGAGACATGACAAATCACCCACACTATGCATCTTCAAAGTATTAGCACCACATGGGACCAAAATAGTAAATACTAGTTCAGAGAATAAGATTTCACATACTTAGTCACATATATTCTTCAATAACATACCTCAGGAGGTTTGAATTCTTCAATTCCACCTTCCATTTTCTGTTTAAGTGCACTGTTTACTTGCTTAGCATTCTGAACCTTTAACAAAATAAATCAGATCACATACTTAGGTAAATGTATGATTACTCAATAAATGAAAAGGATATGAGATATATACCAAAATCTTAAATTTCAGGAGGACAGACACTACATTTTATCACACTTGAGGCCATTCAACTAATATCCACATCAACTACTATATATCCACTAACCAATCAACTAATTATATATAAAACTAATATGTCTCTAATAGGCTAATAAACAGTCTACAAATCATAGTATCTGAGTATCTTTTAACAATGTCTCTTAAGACAAATGGTATATAGAGGAATTACATTCCATCAATATTTCTCATTACCATAATGTTTTGATAAAAATGATTATTCCAATAAAAATAATAATGATGAGAATGGATAATATTAGGTGTTTATTAGGTTAAGCATCATTGTTGGTGCTTCACATATAATAATTCTCACAACTATTTTGTGAATTAAGTATAATCAGTTCTGCTATAACCTGACATATGCATTCTCCAAAATCACCCTACTAGGCAAAATTGTACAACTTATAGGGAAACAGATTCTGGGACCCAACACTGGAAAACATTGTCAATGACACATAAAACAAGATAGGAACCTCATAAAAATGATAGCAGATTTATGCACTCTAAATAATAAAGAAATTTACAAATGCTACAATAAAGATGGTACTTTACCTTGGAAAAGATCTGAGGTTGCTTATAGAAGGGTCAAATATTTGCAGCTTGTGAGTTACTGGGAGGTGGTAGAAGGAGGGTTATTTGAAATCGGATGAAAAATTTTAACACCAGATATGAATGTGTATGGTTCGTAACATACAATGAATTGAGGGAGCTGGTACACAACTGAAGTGTTTGGACATGTATTCAGCTAGGTGCGATTTTTCACTGACAAAAATCAAATATAAGCAAATGCAAAATTCACATTATACTCAAATTGCTCCCTAATATATCAGTCGTGTTGGAACAAATTCATGTTTTCAAAATAAGCATTATAGCAGAACTGACGCTACTTTTACTGTAACCATTTTACAGATGTAGAAGGCAGGGCACAGAGAAGTCAAGAAACTTTCCCTAGGCTACAGATACTGGAGGAAGAACCTGAATCTGAACTATGCCAAGTTTTTAGTATATGTGCTGTTGAAGCGAGCACCCATGCCAAGTTTTTAACTACTATTCAACTAGCAATATTATTAATCTTTACCTAGAATATTAAGGGGTATGATTTTTATTTGTTCATTTGTTTACTTTTTCTTGGTTTGCCTTTTTTTTTTTCAGTATGAACAATCAAATACTTATAAAGAGATTTGTGAAATTTTTTCCTCAGAGATTTTAACACAGCTAAAATGTAAAAATCTACATTGGTTCAAATGTGGTTAGTTAGTCAGCCATACAAAGGTAAAATGTAAATTCTCAGTCTTTAAGGATTTCATAAATTAATGCGGAAATAAAGAAATATAAAGGATAAATGCTGAAACACCTAACTTATACTTAGAGGAAGAGAGAGAAGAAGAGAGCATGTGTCTAGTATTCATAGGTTAGCAGGCATGGGTATTGGAGAAAACAGGGTCAGTTTTCCAAAGGAGATGACACCTAAATTTAGTTTTAAAGGATTAACAAGGGGGCACCTGGGTGGCTCAGTGGTTGAGCATCTGCCTTTGGCTGAGGTTGTGATCCTGGGGTCCTGGGATCAAGTCCTGCATCAGGAGCCTGCTCCCTCTGCCTATGTCTCTGCCTCTCTCTATATATCTCTCATGAATAAATAAATGAAATCTTTAAAGATAAAAATAAAGGATTAACAAGAACTAAGCAGGTAGGCATGGTTGGGGCAGGAAATGCCTTTCCAGACAGAACAGCATGTAGGAAGATAGGAAAGCAGTTAGGCTGGGCCAGAACAGAGAATTTTGTTTTGTTCATTAAAAAAAAATTTTTTTTTTAAATATTTTATTTCTTTATTTGGCAGAGAGAGGAAGAAGCAGGCTTCTCAGTGAACAGGAAACCCAATGCAGGGCTTGATCCCAGGACCCACCCTGGGATGACCTGAGAGGAAGGCAGACACTTAACCAACTGAGCCATCCAAGTACCCATGGAGTAGAGAATTTGAATTCTGCCTAAAGACATTTTTTTAAAAAAAGATTTTATTTATTTATTTATTTATTTATTTATTTATTTATTTATTTGAGAGAGGGGGGTAGAGAGAGAGAAAACGTGTGTGTGCACGCAGGGAGGAGCAGAGGGAGAGGGACAAGTAGACTTGGTGCTGAGCTCGGAACTAACGTGGGCCTCAATCTCACAACCCTGAGATCATGACCTGAGCTGAAATCAAGAGTCAGATGCTTAACTGACTGAGCCACCCAGGTGCCTCAACCTAAAGAATTTTTAAGCAAGGGAGCAACATAACCATTATTTGCCTTTTAGAATGATAATTCTACTAGTAATTTGGAAAATGGGATAGAATGAAAAAGATGAAAATTAATTTAACAATCCAGATGAGGACTTCAATTAAAAACAGTAGGAATGAAGTAATCATGGTGGTGGCATACAGACATATAAAAGAAATAACATGGAAGCAAAATTAAGATGTGTTTGTAAACACTTGATGGGCAGAATTAGGGAGAAGGAGGAATCATGGATAACTCTCACCACTGGTTGAGTAACTGAGTGTATGTGGTGCCAATCACTGCAACAGAGAGTGCAAAGGAAGAACAGATAACTAGAGTGGGTATAGGAGAAGTCAGTTTGGACACTGTCTATGAAATGTGTCTGGGATATAAAAGTAGTAGAATTTGTAAACCCAAGAGTGAGAACTTTTACTATGTCACACATCAAATGACTAACCAAGAAAGGAGTTTAAAGCTTTAAAGAAGATCCTTTATAATAAAAATAGGCTATAAGTAAGGTAGTAGTGTAAAGGATAAAGTAAGACTACAGATGCCTGGGCACATTTTATTCCCATGTTATTTAATTAGACTGAGCAATTAAAAAAATTTTAACCCTATGTTTCAAAAAAAAAAAAAGTCATTCATACATCAACACTGGGTTTTCCTTGGTTTTAATGCATTAAAATAACATAATCCAATCTAACTCATGTATCACTTTCAGAGACAATGCAAATGGAAATATTTTTGCCATTCTAGTGGATATTTCTAAAAAGCAAATGCCTACAGATGCTCCTGCATCTTTAAGAGAAAAAAGAGGAGAAACAGACAACCACAGTTTTCCCACACTGCAGAAAAGCAATTAAAAATCGCCTTCAAGAGTTTCAATGTGTATTGTAACACAGATTTCGCTCCTTCAGTTTGCTCACTGACTTCTTAGATTACTTGATTAGAAGACTGTTCTCACTGCTGGCTAACTGCTATTGCTACTTGGTAGGCTCTACATTTTAAAATTCTGTAAACAAAATTACAAACTATTCCATGTCATTTAATTTTGTGCTGAATAGTCTTCAATGGACTTTTAAAAATAATACAGTATTTTAAATGAGTCTCCAATTCACTTGTCTTTCTACCATAATGTTGCTTTCTCCAACTTTATCTACAAATGATCTAATTCCAAATAGCTTCAAGAAGAACCCAAAGACTGGGACTCTTCCTATAACACCAATGACCATATAAAAAGAAGCCCTTAAACATAATAAAGAATCCATAAATTTCAAAGATTATGCGTATCAAAGGCCAACCAACAAGGACTACAAATACACCACCCAAGAAAAACCCTGTAACTTTCATTTTAGGTTTCTGGAAGAAGAATCTGAATGTTCTTTGTAAACCAATTACAAAAGCCAAGCCAGCTACAAATCAAACATTTCCAATAGCCAGCAGTGCTTTGTCAAATAAGAAAATCACTCCAAAGGACAGGAAAGACACTCCATATTCTGTTAATCCCATTCCAATTTTCTGGGTGTCCATTAAGAAGATCATGGTTGCAGTGGTGAGGGCAGTAGAGACAGAACCTCAGGGTGCCCAGGCCATTAAGCAAAGTCAGGAGAAAAGAAGCTAGGAAGTAGACCAAGCAAGAGACACCACATCTCCTGGAAAGACACAGCCATCTCTACCTCCACTTCAAGACCACTTGAGCACCCTCCTTTTTTCAAATATATGTTCCCTTTTTAAAAATATTACAGGCAAAGCGTTTTATAAGTTCTCTAAAAAGAAGGAGTGCTGTAGTTTGAAAGACGGGAGTTGTGCACACATTCACTGTTCAACTAAAGGCCAAGCATTCAGTCAAAAACATACTACATATATTAGAGAGCCTGGTGTCCTAAAAGTCAAAGGAAAGGAATTTCAAGAAGGAAGAAGGGTTGTCAATGTCAACTATTACTGAGCAGTAAGAGATTCAAGAGAAATAAGAAGAGGGCATGAAATCTGCCAATTTGTTAATAAACTTAATGATAGTTTTTTCCAGGGGTAGAATTGGGATGGTGTGTGGGGCAGAAATTAGATTGGAAATGTAAGAAAGCAGAGGAAGCTAATATGGTAGATATTTATTCAAGAAGTTTGTTGAAGGGACACCTGGGTGGCTCAGTGGTTGAGCGTCTGCTTTTGGCTGAGGGCATGTCTCTGTGTCTCTCATGAACAAATAAATAAAATCTGAAAGAAAGAAAGAAAGAAAGAAAGAAAAGAAAGAAAAAAGAAAGAGAGAGAGAGCAAGTAAGCAAGCAAGCAAGCAAGTTTGTTGGAGAATAAAAGAGAAATATAGGAGCAGTTTGGGTGAGTAACCAGTGTCAAGAAATAGAGAAATCTGAATGTTTCGGATAGAGAAAAACTACCTTGCTCCCACACTATACTGCTGCAAGATTCTTACATTTTATATATAGTGGTATAATATTAACTCTTAAGGACACAAATTGTAATACCTAAGCAAGCATGATATGCTAGGCTGAGGATGCACAGTGTAATTCCTAGAGCAACTACCAAAATGAAAAATGCAAAAAGATACAGTTGAAAAATATAAATAAGATGATGCTACATCTCTCTTTAAAACCCTTCAGTGACTTCCTAACTCATGATGAATTTTAAATTTCTTAGCATGGCCTTCTTATCAATTCCTGCCTATCCTTGCTGTAACCTGCTAAAGGCAAGCAGAACTTAACGAAGAACTTCAAGATGAATACTGATATTTTAAGAAGGTAACATGGACAACAACGTGTGGCATGGAGCTGCAGCGAATGTGGATAGCAAGGAGACTCAACAAGACAGTTATTGTCAAACAAGAGGTTATTTGACAGAGTTATTGTCAAATAAGGAGCTGAATGAACAAAGGTAGTAGTGATGGGATTAAAAATGAGGAGACTGATTTAAAGAAAATTTCTCAGATAACCTTACACAACTAGGTTACCACTTAGGTTTGTGTGTACTGGGGGATGTAATAATGGCAAGGGATAAATCAAAGAGGATTCTCATGTTTCAACAAGGAACAGAGGAAAATAATCTTTCAGGGGTTAAGTGAGATGCCTAGCAGGGAGATAGAAATACAGCAATACAGAGCTTGAGAGGAAAAAGTCACAGGACACCCGGGTGGCTCAACAGTTGAGCATTTATCTTTGGCTTAGGGCGTGATCCCGGGGTTCTGGGATCAAGTCCTGCATCAGGCTCCCTGTGAGGCCTGCTTCTCCCTCTGCCTGTGTCTCTGCCTCTCTCTCTGTCTCTCATGAATAAATAAAATCTTTAAAAAAAAAAGACAGAAGTCACTGCATATAATGTAAAACTGGTTGATGCATATCAAGAAAGTACAGACATAGAAGAGTAGCTAGGTCTAAGGGATAGGAAAAAACAAAAGAAACCGAGAGAGGAAAAGATGACCAAGAAAGGCCAGAGACCAAGAACAACCATTAATGAGTATTTTCTGTGTGCTAGGCACTGTTGTAAGCACTTCTCATATACTACCCTGTTTGATTCCTCCCAAGCATATTATTATCCATACTTCAAGATGAGGAAGCTAAGAAGAGTTAACTAGCTCCCCCAAAGTAATACAGGAACTAGATGATGTAGTTTGAGTTAAAATTATGTTCACTGACCCTAGATATTGACTCTTAACCATGATTAATCTGTTTATTATGATGATATATTTATAATACCACAGCAGCTACTATTGGCAATAATGATGAGGATGAAGAGAGCAGCCATTATTCCCTGAGCACTCAAAATGTGCCACACACTGCTCAACAATCTGCAAGTAACATCTCAACCACTTCCTAACAACCTGCAGGAGAAGGATGATTATTTTATCCTCAATTTCATAGATATAAAATTGAATATCAGAGAAATTCCATTATTTCCCAATATCATAGAGCTAATCGGTAGCAATACTGGGATTCAAATTTAGAATAGACAAAGGAATCTCTGAATTTGGAAACAAGGTAAATTTTAAAGAATGAAGCTTACAGAAGTGGGTGGCTGAGAAAAATCTGTAAAAAAACTCATTTACTGGGCAGCCCAGGTGGCTTGGCGGTTTAGCGCCGCATTCAGCTCAGGGTGTGATCCTGGAGACCTGCGATCGAGTCCATGTCCAGCTCCCTGGATGGAGCCTGCTTCTCCCTCTTGCCTGTGTCTCTGCCTCTGTGTGTGTGTGTCTCATGAATAAATAAATAAATAATTTTTTAAAAAACACTTAAAAAAAAAACTCGTTTACTAAGGTTTTAAAAGTGGATAAACAGAATAGACAGAATCATTAAAAATATGATTTTTATAGAATACCTGACGTTTTAAAGAGATCAGCTCCATGTCCAGTTGCCGCAGGATGGTGTTGGCTGCATTGGGACTACAGGACACAGCTACCACATCTTCCTGGGTTAAGTACATGCCCTTAGGTGGACGGCACTTAGATCGCTGAGAATGATGGCGATGTTGTAAACTCTGATATTCTCTCCTTCCAAGTCCAATCTTGCTAGTTTGGACAGGTTGTTCAGTATTACCCTAAAATAATAAAGATACATGGTTTTCAGGCATGTATAAACTGAATACAGTCTATAACTGGAAGCATCTGCTACACTAAGTACACCTAAAAAATACTTCTAACCAATGACATTGTGTACAAGTACACACATACCCACACACTGCGCTTATCAACTGGGGGAAAATAAGCACACAACATAATGTATCCTTGATTAATCCACTCAAAATGTTTGGTTTCTATCCCAGAGGACTACAACAAATGAAAAAATAAGTTGGACTCTAAACTATTCTTGTTTGCTTTAATATGGAATATATTTTCCCTCAGCAATAAAGAGTAAAAAAAAAAAAAAAAAAGCTGTAACTTATTAAGTGCAGATTTTCAGGAAAATTAAAAAGGGGCAAATTAGGAATTATAGCAAGTGGCAGATAACACTTCATTCTCACTTCAGAGATGCCTCTAAAGATTAAAAAGGACACAGAATTATCTTAATCTTGACATTTCTAAACTCTAAATCTATCTGTGAATAAAATGTGAATTTGTATTTTGAAAGAGGTTAGGACAGTTTGAATAGTAATCACCATGAACTCTTAAGTAGGATTTCATTATTATTTGCAATATTCTTAAAGTGTGATATAAAAATACAATGTCATTCTGTTTCTGAGACAGGAATCCATTTGAAATGGTGCCCATTAGGTTGAATGGCAATCTAATTTCAACTGATTAGATTTAATGCTCCAATTCTTTAGAAAAGGAGCTCTGAGTAAAAGTCATAAAACAACTGTATAATGAAGCATAATCCACTTCACTGCTTAACACCTAACTCAAAGCAACACATGGCAAACCTGATGTTCAAAGAAATTCCTCCCAGTGTAGCACTCCTAAAATTGCCAGACCATGTATTTTTCTTTAAAACATCTTTAAAAATTTAATTCTGAAGTGGGAGGGAAGTGAGAAAATTTCTGAGACCAGAAATAATGAGAAAGCAGGAATCCAAGGACCTAAGTGAGTATGCAGGAGCTGGCATTTGCCAAAGGCCCAGGCTTCAATGAACAACAGGTGTAGGTCACAGGAGACAAAGCCAGACCTTTAGAAGGATAGCTATCATTGTGCAAAGTAGAAAAAAATGCTCCTGTCCTGTTGAGAAAGAGGATGATTTTTAAAAAAGATTTTATTTATTTTAAGATTTTATTTATTTATTTGACAAGAGAGAGAACACAAGCAGAGGGAGCAGCAGGCAGAGGGAGAGGCAGAAGCTGGCCCCCCACGGAGCAGGGAGCCCAATGGGGGACTCAATCCCAGGACCCTGGGATCATGACCTGAGCCAAAGGCAGATGCTTAACCAACTGAGCCAGCCAGGTGCCCAAGAAAGAAGATGATTAAAGAGAGACATGGCTATCTCATCCTTACCTGAATGCAAAGGAAGAGAAACCCCCCAAATTCTTCCCTGAGAATCTGTCATCACAGGCCTACATTAAAGCTGGTTTGGGGACTAAATTTATATGAACTGTCTGGCCTGAAAAACTCCAAATCAGAAATTTAAAGTGTCTCAGGCTTAGGGCCTTCAAACACTTAGCAAAAGCAAATGCAAAGAGTCTCTAGAAGAATGCATTTTAAATCCAGGTCTCAAAAATTTTCCACGAGTATGTTCCAAGGAAAATGAGTTCCCAACCACAAATTGCTAAACAAGTCCCATGAGTGAGAGACAGCAGAAGCAAACAATAGAATTAGATCTGCAAAGACTGCAGATACTAGAATTACTGGATAAAGAGAATACAATAAATGTGTTACATGTGCATAAAAAGATAAATGACACAATTGAAAATATGGAATATTCTTTTAGGAGTCTATCAAAACTGACCAAGCAGATATGCAAAAGAACCAAACGGAACAACTAGAAATAAAAAAAAAATTATACATAAGATTAAAAACTCAGTGGATGGGTTACTTGGCAGATGAGACAGAGCTCAAAAGAACAGCAGTGACTGGGATCCCTGGGTGGCGCAGCGGTTTGGCGCCTGCCTTTGGCCCAGGGCGCGATCCTGGAGACCCAGGATCGAGTCCCACGTCCGGCTCCCGGTGCATGGAGTCTGCTTCTCCCTCTGCCTGTGTCTCTGCCTCTCTCTCTCCCTGTGTGTAACTATCATAAATAAATAAAAAATTAAAAAAAAGATTAAAAAAAAAAAAGAACAGCAGTGACTTAGAATGTATATATGATAAAAATGACCACAATGCAGTACAGAAATATGGGAAGACAAAAAAAATGGAAAATGAGTGGTTAAGAGACATGTGAAACTCCATTAGACTTTTAAAAGCATTCCCAAAAGAAAGAATAGAGAGAATGAGGAAGACACAATATTCAAAGAGGCAACAAGTGAGAATTTTATAGAACTTAAGACATAGGATTCAAGAAGTTCAATGAATGCAAAATTAGTTTACAAAACAAAACAACAAAAACAACTCCACACTCAGGTACATTAGTTATACTCACTAAAGACAAAGAAGAGACCATAAAAGCAGAGAAAGAGAAAAGACAAACTGCCTGTAAAGGAATAATAATTAGCCCGGCAGCAGACCTCTCTGCATGCAGCAATGACAGAAATCAGAAGCAGCAGAATATCATCTTCAAATAACTGTCAACCTAGGATTCTTTTTTTTTTTTTTTTTTTTTTTTTTTAGTTTTTATTTATTTATGATAGTCACAGAGAGAGAGAGAGGCAGAGACACAGGCAGAGGGAGAAGCAGGCTCCATGCACCGGGAGCCCGACGTGGGACTCGATCCCGGGTCTCCGGGATCGCGCCCTGGGCCAGAGGAGGGCGCCAAACCGCTGCGCCACCCAGGGATCCCTCAACCTAGGATTCTAATACCAGCAAACCAGGGTTTCAAGAACAAGTGAGAAACAGACATTTTGGATATACCAAAACTATTTATCAGTGACAGGCTCTCACTAAATTAACTTGTACAATATATACTTCAGGAAAAGGGGGTGATTTTTGAAGAAAGGTCTAAGATTCAAGAAAGATGAGTGAATTTTAAACATGTATGTAAACACAAATAAACAATGACTATACCTCTGAGCGATTTTAAAAAACAAGATGTAACTAAAACTGGACAAAAATACCATATAAATCAGGAGAGTAGTGACTGAAGTCAAAGCATTCTAAGGGCCAATATTAATCAGAAAGTCATTAAAACTAAACAAACAATATTAGACTTTAAGTTAAGCAAGTGGGAAAAAGGGGTGCCCAGCTGGCTCAGTCGGTTACATGTCTGCCTTCAGCTCAGGTCATGATCCCAGAGTCCTGGGATTGAACCCTGCATCGGGGTCCCTACTTAGTGGGGAGCTTGCTTCTCCCTCTGCCTCTGTCCGCATGTGTGCTCTCTGTCAAATAAATAAATAAAATCTTAAAAAATAATACAAAAACAGGAAAAACTTCCAGGGTACACAATAAGAAGACAAATATAGAAATATTCCAACAAAAAAAAAAAAAGAAAAGAAATATTCCAACTAGTAGAGAATAAAAATGGAACGGGAGATAAAGTCTTAATGCAAAAAAAAAAAAAAGAGAGAGAGAGAGAGAGAGGAAAGAAAAGAAAAAAACAAGCCATTAAGGAGGGGAAAACTAGAAAAGGCAAAAATATAAGGGACTAAAGTCTCCAGGTAAATTATAAAATCCTACCTTTTCCTCCTTATAAAGACACACACTTAAATTGGGAGGTCATAGAAATGTTGAAAGAAAATAACAAAGATATGCCAGGCAAAAATTTAATAATAAGAAAAGATGGCAGTTACATCAGACAAAATGATTTTTAAAGCAGAAGACATTACAAAATATGTTAAAAATTTTTGAGACCTCGGTTTAAAATGCATTCTTCTAGAGACACATATTGATAAAAGGTTCAATTGAATAGCAAAATAAAAAGTTCTAGACTTCTATGCATCTAATAACAACAGCTTTGAAATAGAGTATCACTTCTCCATTAATTGATCAGATAAACAACAAAAACCATATCAGCAAGGCAAGCAATAAGAGAAAACAGATTTCAAATACAGAGCTGACAAGCTCTAACTAACAGACACATGCAGAATCCTGTAACTGAAAGAGTATATATTCTTCTCAAACACACATGGAAAAACATTTATGGAAATTCTGTATCCCAGGCTTGTAGGTTTTAAAACATGTTATCAAAATCCTCAACATTCCAGCAACTGAGAAGCGAGGATTTACATCCCCTCCCCTTGATTCTGGACCAACTTCAGAACTCACTTATAACCCACAGAATGCAACAGAAGTGATGTTGAATAACTTCCAAGGCTAGGCCAGAAGTGGCTGGGTAGTTTCCACTTAGTACATTCAGAATGAATGCTTTGGAGAAAACCAACCCGTGGTAAGAAGCCAGATTACTCATGGACCACCAGGCTAGAGAGGAGTGCCAGCTGACAGTTAGCATATCAACTACTACCAGTCATGTGAGTGAGCTGAAAAGCTTCAATTACCTTCCAGCTGATACTGAAACATTAAAAAAAAAAACAAAAAACAAAAAACAAAAAAAACCTCTCTAAAATTAGGAATAAGGTAAAAATATTTGTTATCATAACTTCTTCTCAACATTATAAAGATGAATTTAATTAGTTAAGTAGGGGAAGAAATAAAAGGTATGTAAGAATGAAAAGAAATAAAACTATTATTTTTCAGATAACATTAATTTCTTCACAGAAAATGCAAACTTACCTACAAATAAATTACACAAAGGTTTCTTTTATCCCTAGTATCTCCACTTTTCTTGTATATGTAGATTCAATAGAATATCTATTAGGGCTTTTTTCTTCTAGGAATGGATAAGCTTTAAGAGCAAAGGTCCAAGAACAGCCAACTACTTACTCTTTAAAAACCACCACCAAGCAGGGGGAATTAACCTAGCAGCTATCAAGATTTATTATAAAGCTACACTAATTAAGACTTTGTGGGACTGACGAGGGATATTTAACTGATGAGGAGCAGAATAGACAGTCAGGTGTATATAAAAACCTCATAGATGATAAAGCTGACATTGTAGACCAGCTGAAAGAGAGTTATGAACTCACTTCCGTAATAGAAAACAAAAATAAAAATGGATTTCTACCTCACAACATAAACAAACCTTAATTACTGAGAGATCAAGGACTTAAGTATAAAAAGCAAAATTTAAAGCTTAAATTAGAAAATATAAAAACACTGAAATTTAAATCTGTACAAGCTTCTGATGTAGCTATTCATCATAAGCATATAAAGAGAGTAAAAAGATAAACCACAAACTGCTAAAAGATATTGCAACACATTTAACTAAGGGATTAGTATCCAGAATGCATAAAGAATTCAATAAGAGAAAAAACTTTTATACATTCTGTCTTTAAGACAAAAAACAATCCTATAAGAAAGGAGGTAAAAAACAAGCAAACAAATACAAATAGCATTTTTTTAAAAGACACAATAGACAATAAACAGAATCTAATGAAATTGAGAAAACGATAGTACCATTTCATATTACCAAATTTGTAATCTATTAAAAGTCTGATTTTTAAAAAAAGCGATTATATCAAGTATTAAAAAGAAGTAGATAATAACTACTCTCATGGCCCAACAGAAGTACAACTGACCCTTGAACAATGCAGGGGATGGAGGCATTGACTTTCCCTGCAATCAAAAATCTGTTTATAACTTTTCATTCCTCAGAAACTTAATTATTACTAAAAGCCTACTGTTACCAGACACCTTACTGACAACACATATCAGCACATTTTTTGTAGCCTGTATATAATACATACTGTATTCTTATAATAAACTTAGCTACAATAAAGAAAATGTAAAAAAAAAAAAAAAAAAAAAGGGATCCCTGGGTGGCGCAGCGGTTTGGCGCCTGCCTTTGGCCCAGGGCGCGATCCTGGAGACCCGGGATCGAATCCCACGTCAGGCTCCCGGTGCATGGAGCCTGCTTCTCCCTCTGCCTGTGTCTCTGCCTCTCTCTCTCTCTCTCTCTCTCTGTGACTATCATAAATAAATTAAAAAAAAAAAAAAAAAAAAAAAGAAAATGTTATGAAGAAAATCTTAAGGAAAAGAAAATAACTATGCAGTACTGTACTTACTGAAAATATCTGCACGTAAGCAGTTCAAATCTGTGTTAAGGGTCAACTTTACCAGGTAATGGCAAAGGTGAACATAGTTATAACCCTATAGTAATTCCATTCCAAACACTCCCAGTGCATTATTTACTCAATAAGTCACTGTTCCATTTTGGTGGAACAAATCTTTTGCCATACATTTCAGGAGAGTTGGTCTACCTTTCCCACCATATGCCAGTGGTGCCCTACAATCATGTAATAATGAAAAGACCCCCTCCTTAATTTCTAAATGCCTCTTATGGGGGCAATACTAAACCTACTAAACCTGAGAAGCATTATTCCAAAGGAATTCATATATAGGTGTACTCAGAGTATATTTTTATCAGTATTGTGCACAATAATAAAAAACTGGAAATGATGTCCATTGATTAGAAATGGTTGTGGCATATGCATACAATAGAATACTGTAATACAGCGATGAAAATGAACTGCAAGAAACACGTTAGACAACAGCAACAACAAAATGCAGGTAGCTGAAAAACATACAATAGGATTCCATTTAAATAAAGTTTGAAATGGACAAAACTCAATGACAGTTGGTCAGAAACACATACATATGTGATAAAACTATAAAAAAAATTGATACAGTTCAGGACAGGGTTCCCTTTTCAGGACAGAGGTTCTCTCTGGAGAGAAGGGTACAATTAAGGAAACATACACACAGCCCTTCTGTTTCTTAAGCTCAGAGATAAGAGAAGCTGGTTGTTTTATTCTTCTTTAAACTCTACATACTCTATGATAATACATAATTAACAATTTTTAAAAGTTCATAAAAAACCTTCTACATAATGAGTCAATAATGTGCAGAAGCAGGTATGCAAATCTGTGTTAAAGGCAATAATAACACAGCATCATTTCTGCCTGTGTCCCTATCATTTGCAAAAGAGCAGAGGAATGAATGTAGCTGCGGACATACAGTGCCTGCCCTAGACCACCACCTGGAGGATTCCTTCTAACATTTTTTAACAGACTTTCCTCATGCTAATAGCATAAGATTACAGGCAAACAAAAGACCAAATGCATATGTATCAACTCACATAGTTGGACAGAACAGTATTACACATACATAGGTTCTCTAGATAACTAGATTCAAATCCCTAATGTCTTTCATTTGTACAGTAAATAACATGTTTATGATGTGTATTCTCATTTACTAAATAAAATACATCTGACTGAATGCTTGCTTTGCTTCCGTTTTTGCAGGTAGACAGGATTCCTGCTCTTCAAGAGCTTACCACAAACGGACAGGCAGGCAGAAGGGAGGAGACTCTAAGTAAATGAGTACCGCTCACCTCAATGAGCATTGCAATAGATTTAAAGAAAAATAAGGTGGCGGTCAATTCAAGATAAAGCACAGGAGAGATCTCATGAAGAAGTTACATCTTACAGAGCTTTGAGGAAATTTCCTAGGCAGATTTGAAAAGAAAGAGAATACCAGAAAAAAAGAACCACATAACCACAGGACAAAGGCCAGGAACTAAAAGACTTATCTAAAACACTGTTAGTAATTTGAAATATGTGGGGTGGGGTGGGGAATGCTTCACTAGAGAGCTTTGTGTTTTATCCTTATCCTACAGACAAAGCCATGGGAGGGTTGCAAGCAGTAAATTTGGTCTTAAGAAGATTGCTTTGGCAACAGGGTTAAAGAACAGACTGGAAGGGGTGGTGTGGAGTCTGAAGGCCAGAAGGGGAGACAGAAAATTCCAATAATTCAGAGAAGAGATGAAATCCTAAAAATAAGGCAGTTGCACAGAACATAAATGACAAAATTTATAGTTGAGAGAGAAAATTAAAAACAATGACAAAATAAACAGAATCGAGAAAGTATAGAATAGTATAGTATAAAATAATAATTAAGAAAAAAGTTGGGCAGCCTGGGTGGCTCTGCGGTTCAGCGCCTGCCTTCAGCCTAAGGCGTGATCCTGGAGACCTGGGATCCCACATCAGGCTCCCTGTGTGGAGCCTACTTCTCCCTCTGCCTGTGTCTCTGCCTCTCTCTCTCTCTCTCTCTCTCTCTTTCTCTCTCTCTCTCTGTGTCTCTCATGAATAAATAAATAAAATCTTAAAAAAAAGTCACTAAAATTGAGACATAGCAGTTAAAAAAGTAGACAACCATCACAGAATCACCTGAAACTAATATTGTACTATATATCAATTAACTAGAATTTAAATAAATCTGAAAAATAAACTAGGCCACTGGAGTGAAAAAAAAATCACAGAATTGTGTTACAAAGTCAAAGAAGAGATTTTCAGGAAGAAGGGAGGGGCCAGTAACTTGAGATGATACAGAAAGCACAAGCAGCATACAATAAACAATCAATCACTGGCTGTGGCAGTAGGTCACTATTGACCTCTGTCAGCAGTTTCGGTAAAGTGAAAACAAGAGGCTGATAAAGCCAAGTCAAGAGTGAAGTAGTAGGAAGGGGGTAGATTTCTTTCCAGACTGGTAAAGAGCCAATTATGCTTCTACACAGAAGACGTGAGCACAATTTGGGCTGCAATGAAAAGGTCAAAAATAAGGAGTAGAGAGGGATAGATGATGGGACAAGACCTAGACGCGACATGAGGGGATAGACAGGATCAAACAAGGGAAGGGATCTTTGTTACTGTGAGAGAGGCATTCAGGCAGACTTCATTCCGTTAAATGTTCCTGAGTACCATTTCATATTAATAGATTTATAACATTTTTAAAAGTCTGATCGTATCGAATATTGGCAAGCAAGTAGACAATGAGTACTACACAAAGTGCCAGGAGATAAAAGATGTACATTGTAACTCACTCCCCAATTTCAAGAAGTGTATAGCCCAGGGGGCAAAAGACAGTAATTCTAATGTTCTAAGTAGAAACACACTCAGATGGAAAGGGTAGTAGAATAGCACAGATGTTAGAAGGTATTTTCTGTGAAGTTACCTGCCAAGTTTCCAGAAGGAGTGAAGAGATGGTAGGTGATGTGCAGAAAGGGATGCATGTTCAAAATACTTGCTCAAATAATGAATAAAACAACAGTACTGTTTAATCAAGATTTACTACATACTGGGTACTGTAAGAAGTGCTTCTATACATATTACCTCTTTGATTCCCAAACAATCCTATTATTTTCATTTTACCAAGGGAAAACACTGAGGCTTAGAGGTTAAACACTGGGAGGCGTAAGGACTACACTGAGATCTGACACCATTTTTTCTAAGTAGCAGCAATTTACATGATTGTGCCATTTTCTCTTGCTGCGCCTCTTAGACCAAGAATAGCAAGCAATGGACCCAGCACTGTGGGCCTACAGGGTCAGGGAAGGTATAGCAGGATAGGGAAATGGGAAGTTAGAGAACCTGGGAAAAGAACAATTTAAGTAGTGAATCACTTTGTCTATAGCTCAGGGAACAAGATAGATTGGGGGGGGGGGGGGGAAGGGACGAAGGAATCAAGTAATTTAAGAACATTCAGCAGTAATAAGAAAATCAGTAAAATAACAAATTGAGGTAGGAGTAGGATCCTTAAAATGTCATTGATGAAAGAGTTAAGATCATGACAAGGGCCAGAATGGGCCAATGGCACTGAGGAATGGGGGTCAGTAGTCACATTCTGTGTCCCAACCTGATCTTCAGATTCCACACCTGTTTATACTCAAAAGCCTTTACCCTTCAATATTTGGTCTATTTTTTACAATTATGTAATTAGTTGCCTTTGTTAATGAGTATGTATATCAATTTAGGCTTTTCCTAGTGATTCTAAGTCATCATTATCATCATTTTGAGGAATGGCTTTTTATTTTAACTGCTGTCAGTGTATTGCTACTATATATCATCCCCAACTTATGATGTCCCCAGTTACAATTTTTCAACTTTACGATGGTGTGAAAGCCACAGGCAGGCACTGAACAGAAATCATACTTCGAGTTTTCTTTTCCGAGCTGGCAATATGCGATACAATGCTCTCTCATGATGCTGGGCAGTGAAAGTGAGCTGTAGCTCCCAGTCAGCCATGGGATCACGAGAACAACGGGTACACTGACAACCATTGTATACATTTACAACATTCTGTGTTTCACTTTCAGTACAGTGTTCAATTACATGAAATATTCAGCACTTGATTATAAAACAAGTTCTGTGTTAGATGATTTTGCCCAACGGTAGGCTAATGAGTACGTTTAAGGCAGATGAGGCTAAGTGATGACATTTGCTAGATCAGGCATATTGAGTTTCTGACACAATATTTTCGGTTAACAATGAGTTTATTGAGATGTAACCTGATCGTAAGTTGAGGAAGATCTGTAATTTCTAATTTGCTAAAATATGGAATAAGTGTTTTTAAGAAAAATTGGGTAACAAAACCAGAAAACTTAAATTTATACTACACTATAACTCCTACTATATCATCTGAGGGTGGTTTTATTTCTTTTCTCTGGATTAAAGACTAGAGATTGTGGCAGGGCTTTTATACTTCTGAATAGAGGAGATAACCCAATTATTCCAACTACTGGTTAACTGGGAGTTCTAGATATTACTTTTTTCCCAAAAAACCTCTAACATTGAAATTTACTTCTTCCTACACCATTATATAAAAACATCTTTCTTAACATGAAGTACGATTCATTCTTTTTGGCATGGATTTGTAGAACAATTATAAGCACTCTAATGATCATCATTACCTCTTTCTTGGCTTCTTTTTTTGGATCATAATCACTATCATTTCCATCCATTGGGTGTGTTTCTTCCACATCATCATCACTGGGAAGAAACAAAGATTAGTAAACTTAATTCTCTTCTTTTTATTCTATTCCACGGCTCTTATCAAATTGCAATATACTTTGCTAATAATTTCACTAAATAAGAGCTGTCCTTGGGAAGATGACCTTCTATAATTTAGATTTCTGTAGCATTTAGAAACAAGTATCTTTTTGGGCATATAGACTCGTGTTAGCAAACATGTCTACTTAAAAAATAGAGACCCAGTAGGGAAGATATTTAGAAACAGTATCATTTGAGAAAGAGAACACATATATTAATTTGATATAGTACTTATTATTTCATTTCTCCAGTTGTGAGAATAAAGACAAACACCAGGAAGCAAAATGATTTTATACCACCAGAAAGATACAGCTACGATAATATGGACTTCAGTTATTCAGGTAATTATACTCAGGCAATTATGGAAAGAGCATGTTCTAGAGAATCTATTCCTTAATGTATTCTAAATATATGTATTGAATATATCAATACTAAAAGGAAGCACTTGCAAGTACAATTAAACACAACTCAAATGTAACTCAATTGCAGTGTTTGCTGGCTATGATTAACTGTTAAAGATTTAAAGAAAGTCCTTACTAGTACGATTTCTGATCACTCAACTCTTCCTGTCAGAGCCAAAACATGAATGTAAGGGTAAGAAGTATGTACAATGTCTTGTGATAATTTTTTTGCCTTAGGAAATGTAAGCAATCCAATACAGTGTCTCTAACAATATAACTATATGAAGGCATCCAACTTACCTGTCACCCTGATTATGTCTATTGGCTAGTTTACGAGCCTGGCGATCCATCAAGCTGGTCCTGGATCGAGTTTTTTTCCAGGAATAGTAATATTTTACAAGGCTAGCAATTGTCTTATCTGGAAGCTTGAAAAAAAGGAGTCATGTTAATATCAGCAAGTTTAATTCGTAAACTTTGATTAATAGAAGAATAATATTTCTGATATTATTCTTTGATACTTAAAGGCATAGATGAAAAAATTTTTCATGGGTACATTTTGATGAATTATAGAATTAAAAAGTACTGTTACAGGCATAGTAACCCACCACACCTATGTCACTGACATTTCCAAATGAATATTCCTATTTGTTCTGAGAGGAGAAGGGGAGAGAAGAATGTCACAAACATGGTAACAAGCACCCAGATGTCCCTAGTACAAGTAGCATTAGATACTTATTTTTCAAGAGTTACTCTTTTCTTCCTACCTCTATAAATTAGAATTTTAAAATTGATACATAATTTACATACCAGAAAATTCACCAAAGTGTACAATTCAGTAGTTTCTAGCATATTCACTAAATTATGCAACCATCACTATTTAATTCCAGACATTTTCATAACTTCAAAACGAAATATTAGTAGTCATCACCTGGTCTTCCCTTACTCCATCCTCTGGCAACAAGTAATCTACTTTCTATCTCTATGGATTTGTCTATTCTGGACATTTCATATAAATGGGATCATACAGTATGTGACCTTTTATGTCTGGCTTTTTGTCACTTAGCATCATGTTTTCAAGAAAAGCTATTCAATTTTTGACAATGAATTTTTTAAAACATTTTGTCTTAAATCCAGGTTTTAAGATGATAAATAATACAATCAGACTTTAGCTACCAAATAAAGTCTCTGGGTATTAAAATGACTAATCATCATGCACTGATTTGTCATGCTAGCAAACAAGGACATATACTCCCAATCAAAAAGGCTCTCTTCAATTACCGAGAACACTTAGAAATATTTGCAAACATAATCTAATTTTCATCCATTGAGGTTAAAAGATTCTAATACAGCAACTTCTCAGGTTTATTCTTTTGACACAATGCTAAAAATTTAAAAACTAGAAATAGACTGTTTCTCCTTAAAAGCAACAGTGCCTCTGTACAGAGTTTTTAAAAATTGATTTTCATATCCAAAGGAATATAAATTAAAAAATAAAATCCTATTAAAAATGAAACGTTTAAAAATAAAATTAAAATTTTGCTTTGTTTTCCTAGAACACATTTAATACATATATACTTAAGTCATAATGAAACATAATCTATTACAATGAAACAGCTCATAACTGTCATGCAGTAGTTATCAAAAATAGGATATATGCAAATATATAGGTATTTTAAACATCAAATATTTTAACAAATTAAATTAGACTGAAAACTTCCTTGTATGTGTTTAATAACAGCATATCTTTCAGGTATGAATTACAGTAAAACCAAAATTACCATACCATTTGCTGAATCCTGTGAAAGCTCTTCCCATGAAAACTAAAGGCTTGTTCAAACAGGACTTTATCTTCCACTGTCCACTCATCCGGAAAGGGAGTGAAATTAGGGAGATCAGCAAGGGACTTCTCAATGTTATGTTTATGCCAGAACAACATGCCAAGTGCCTTTGAAGAGAAATCATTCCCCTTTGGTTTTAATGGACTTATGTTCCATCACACTTAAGAGAGTTAAACACAAATTAGGTTAAAATCTTAAGCCTATGACTTCAACTGAAAATACACTCACAGTTTAGGGCTTTTAATCAGGGATGCCCAGGTAGTAGACCTCATTTATTTATTTCTTTTACATCAGGGCCTCAGAACAGTGAATGTTCTTATATAGCACATTTGCTGCATAATCTAGGAAAAAGTGAGCTGAGGAGAGTGACTATAATTACTAAAGCAGGTTTGTAGACTCATATCAAGACTGACCCACAATTACTCATTTGTCAGTGTGTAGAGAAAAACATGCTAAAAGAAAAAATATCCAGTAAATATTTGAATGAAACTATCAATCAAAGCACCAAACCAGAATGCTCAGTTGAAACACAGTAGAGAACTATTTAAGTTTTAACCTTTTAGAAGTACATACCATGGGCTGAACAGTTCCAAGGAATACCTCAACTGCAACCTTAATAATATTTACCACATATATTTTTTCAAAGTTTTTTTCTTTAAGATTTTATTTATTTATTCATGAGTGACACACAGAAAGAGGCAGAGACATAAGCAGAGGGAGAAGCAGACTCCCTATGGGGAGACCGAAGCAGGACTCGACCCCAGGAACCCAACCAGAGCCAAAGACAGAGGCTCAACCACTGAGCCACCCAGACATCCCTCAAAGTTCTTTATTATCAGAGTGCACACAAAAAATTATCATGAGGCATATTAATAACTTCAATGACTGTATTACCAAACCACAGGAAAGCCATTCCACAACTTTCCCTTCTATTGTTAAGTCGTAGAAGGTAGTCTTTACTACCAGATACTAAAAATCACATTTCACTTTTAAAAATGCATTTTAAAATTAAGTTCTATACTTTAATAATACTCCTGTAAAATGAGCATGAAAATGAACATATGTGCAGTCACATTTCAAGGGATTAATGTCTCAAACAAATATTAAACAGAAAGTCAGGAATTAAAGGCTTCAAAATTCACAAAAAAAGTTAGATATTTTAGATAAGCATCTCAGTTTCATAGATATGGCTTTGTATTATTTAACCATGTTACCGACTATAGCTATTTCTTAATAATGCAGATACAGATAATTCACTTATTTTCCTACTAATTCTGATAAAAATTGATCTAATCATTAGTTGAAAACAGATTTAAGATTCTCTATTTCATTTTCATTTTTTTATGTTCTTCATTCCCTCATTACAAGGGATAATGAACCATATGTCCTATTTAGATCTTTCAAAGTTACTAAAAAAAAGCCCCTCAAAAAAATAAATTTAAAAAATTAAATTTTTAAAAAGCCCTTTCTAAATTATTTCATTCAAAATTGAAAGACTTAAATATTCCTTAAATAAAAAGTTTAACTTCTAGGTCTTTCATTTCCTATTAAAAGATCACAAAGAATTACCTGTACTCAAAAAAAAAAAAAAAAAAAAAAAAATTCCCTTGTTTGGTAAGCATTTGTCAGAGTAATCCTGAAGGCTTTCAGATACTTTTATAAGTCAAAGCAGAGTAAGAAACAGAGGTATTGAGAGAAATGTTCAAGCCCTTGAGATGAACAATGTTTATAAAAGCAAAATCCATAATTTTGAAAGGTCAGATTCTGCTTTTGTGGTATCTATAAAATTGGTTGAACTGCACTTTCTTAGAATAGAAACAACCAAGAAATGTTCTTTGGATTTGGTAAATAGGGAGGGGCAAGCTTTAATATTAAAATGTTTAGGGGGGGAATAAAATAAAATAAAATAAAATGTTTCTCTACATACCTGTTCCACATTGTAGCCATGTTTCTCCTTTGCAATTGCAATATATTCATCCACTGCAATGAAACAATGTTATATAATTAATTATTCTTATTTACTTTGTGTGCTCAAGTCTATGTTTTTTTAAACAAAGCAGAATAAAAACATTATATTCCAGGCCTTTCCCAGGGAAAACTTTTCATGAAATGTTACAAAAAAAGACTTTTACTTCAATGAATAGGATCAGAAGCTTCCCTGATTTAAAATTTTACTTAGGATGATTAATCTCTAAGATTACATAGCATATACTTATTAAATTCAATGATGTTAATTATTTTTGTATACAAAATAGATCAATCTGTATGTAGCCAATAGAACCTAATTACAGTGTAAAATATTAGACAATTTCTTCATTTTTTTGTTGCAATCTTTATTTGAAGAGACTTAGTTGTTTCAGAGCCCATCTCATACTAAGAGTTGGCTCAAAGCCTTTGCCTTCCCACTTCTGACTGCTGTACAAAGGATGGTTTGTCTATAGTTTTGCCAGCTATATGTAATAACAACATGTTTAAGTATGCTTTGGTAGCCCTAAATTTTCTTAAGCTCTTCCTGCAGCTATACAGAAGGTGTCTAAATATTCCATTTTCATTCATTCTACATATGTAATCAAGTCAATAGAATTATTTGGATAAGCACAGCTTCAATGATAAAGGTACTAGGTGTTCTAAGGCCTCACTGCTAAGATGTCTACCATTTCAGTCAGCAGGCCTGGTTTATGTGAAATACATGTAGTCATACTCCTGTTTGAGCCTTCTTTAAGTGTATGTATGTGTGTATATATGATATATAAAATTCTCTTTGAGCATATTTGGAGAAGCAGTGGTTAAGAATTCTGATCCCACTAGTCTACCAGGGCTTGATTCTCAGCCTTATTGCTAGTTTGACCATACACAATTAACATGACCTTTTTGTACCTTAATTTCCTCACTCTAAAAACAGTACCTTCTTCCTAGGATTAAAGGAGCTAATATATATATCAAGTGTTTGGAATAGCACTTGGCACATTTTAGGTACTTTATAGGAATCTGCTATTATTATTAATCAATTTAAGATAATTGAATATATAAAAAATGCTATTATAACAATAATGTTGCTAGAATAACTATTTTTTATGGATGTTATTATAGTTCCCTAAGACTGTAAACATTTGCAGAAAATCCAAACATTACATTTTGTTTACAGCTTAAACACACAGCACTTAAGCACAAGACAGGTCTAAATATATGCTGCTTAACAAAAATGTCCTACAGTCCTATAAATAGAAGGCTAAACAATACCAGTCAACCTGTGGTTTCCAATCTTGGCTATGTAGTAAAATCAGTGGGAGATCTTTTAAAAAGTAAGTCTGGGGCACCTGGCTAGCTCCACTGGAAGAGAGTGCAACTCTTGATCTTGGAGTCAAGAGTTTGAGCCCCAAGGAGGGCACAGAATCAGATGTTTAACCGACTTTATTTATTTAAAAATAAAATCTTTAAAAATAAATTAATTAAAATAAAGTCAGTCCAGACTCCACCCCTAAAGATTCTGATTTAATTGGTTAGAGATAGAGACCAGACATCAGCACAGTTTTTTTAAAAGTTCCCCCACATGATTCCAATGTACAGCCAAGGTTGAAAACCACTACCTGAGATCTTTGGTCTAGGATATTCTACATGGACACCGCACAATCAGGATATGATGGCTTTCTGAATTTTGTTTTCTACTTTGTTAAATGCACCACTGTACAAAGCAGTGCTAGGAGAGCAAAAGCCAGTGATACCCTGATGCTCAGTTTATGAATGAAAACCTTTGCTTGTAATGAGAACTGAACCAGAGAAACCCGATAATCTCCTTCAGGTTTCTCAGTATACAGTCCCAGGCCAAATGTACAATTTTGTGTTTTTTGTTAAGAATGCCTCAAGGGCATGTAATTCTAGATTACCAGCTAGACCTTTTGCTGGTATTCCAAAACTCTCAAATAGGAAGAATTATCAGGTATGCAGCATAATAGTCAATTGTCAATTTTTAGTTCTCTTATTGCATCAATAAATATGCTTAGACTTACTATGCACATTATATATAGGACATCATTAATTTTCATGGAACTAAATAAACCGTCATGGGACATCTTTAAGATTTTAGTAAATATTTTTAAAAGACAAGCTTATTTTACAGCTGCAAGAATAGCTGTGCAGTGGTTTTGTTTGTCTGTTTTAACAAATTCAATGATAACTGAATGGAGGGGTGGGAATCTTAGTTTTGTTACCTGCACGTTTCCTATATCTGATGTGCCGCAAAGGATCAGGTCCGCTACATCACATTGAAGTCTAAAGCCACACCATGATTCAAGAAGTGCATGGTCAATGATCCAGAAGGTCTCCGTCCAGAAATGGAGAGCTCAAAGATGACCTGATTGATGGCTGCTGAAGTCAGTTCTTTCCCCTTTCCTCTTTAAAATGGTAATGATAGTGGGCTCTTTGAAGTTTGAAGGCATTTCTTTACAGCTCCATATACTGAGGAAAAGCCTGTGCAGATGTCTACATAGTAACTCCCTCCCCTGCTTGAGGATTTAAGCAGCAATGCCATCAGATCCTAGGTATTTTCAGTCTTCCTGGGCCTGACACAAATTGGAATGATCAACCCACTATCTTTCAAAAGGAAAAACATTCTAATATAACAACCTCCATCAAAAAAAACAAAACAAAACAAAGACAAACTGTTTTCTTATGAGAATCTAAGCAACCCAAAACAAATATAAGTTGCATTTTGAATTGGCTGATAGATCCCTACTGACACAAATATTCAATTTCAGAAAACTTACATTTGGCATCTGGGATACTGTGATACGGAGACCACACAAGCATTCCTCCATTGTCTTTATCTGTGTACTTTGTAGCACCTGGAGAAAAAAAAAAATCATTGCTTTAAATATTATGGATTTTATGTACATTTAAAATAAGTATAAACAAAGCAAGCTTTCTTTCTATTTTAGTACAGTATCTGCAAGAGGACAAAGAAAGTCAGGAAAACACAGAGAAGGAAAACAGATTTACATTAAATATACTAAATATTTCATTTACAGAATTGAAGAAAATTTCACAAACACTGAAGTTAACCCCCTTTAAATTTAAAAGAATAATTTTCTTAAGTACGTTGTATAGCTCTACTTGACAGGTAATGAACCTGGTTTAACCTTCTAAACATTATTTAGGAGTCATTAAAAGTTCTTTTAAAACTAGAAAATAGTTCAGGTATTATTTGTTTTGTCTCATATCTAAATGGGCCAAGATTATCATCATTTAAAAATAATTGTATCTGTTTTATGGATTTAATCTTACTCCTTGTGAGTCTGTAGGTTATTCCTTCTTAGCATTAATCTCATTTATTACAGTTTTAAAAACTATGCTCTGTGTAAGAGGAAAACAAAGTAAAAAAATGTAAAAGTCAATAATGCTGTTTCTTCTTGATGTAATCTGAGTCTACCTAAAATGTAGAAGCATACCATTACATTAGTGTTGCTTATTTCTAATGTTTTCTGACTAAAAAGTCAGAAAAATCAAGCTCTATTAAAACTGCATTAAGGACAGAATGAGTGAAAGCCTGACACAGCTACCTCAGTGCCAAATACATGCCTGTGGGTTCTGTCTTTTAATTACTTGGTGGTCTTTTTCTGGATTCTTTCTAATTCCTAGGTGCATTCAAGTTAATTAAAATTATCAAGAAATGAAGCATTGTTGCCACCTACTTTAAGACTTATCTATGAATATGTCATAATTGACTTTTATGAGGTATTGATAGCTACCACCAACTAATGGCAAGAATTCCAAAATTATTCACATATTATCAGAATTCTGAGTTTAAACTGTAATCATTCATAATGTTATAAGATATTTGGAATTAAGAACATTCACTTCCAGGGGTAAAGGAACTACTAGTGTAATCCCAATCTAGAAGTTATCTATCCAGCAAAATTTTAATATAGTTCAGTCGTTTTTAATTTTTAGAGAATCATTACACTTTACTACTGCATATTCAAACAAATTATAGTTACAGAACGATATATTTTTAGTGAAAATATGAAGCTAAAATTGTGTAAAACTTGTAGGTTTTACTTATAAAGAAAAATTAAGGATGGAGAAATGAGAAAACAATACCAAAGTATCACAAAAACCGTAATAACAAAATGAATCTAACAGCAAGACCTACTACATTTTTTGTAACTTTAACAAAAGAGGACAAAAATAAAAGCTGAGAATTTAAGAAAATGCAAATTAGAAGTACATTATCTAAAATTAATATTCAGGGCGGCCGGGGTGGCTCAGAGGTTTAGCGCAGCCTTCAGCCCAGGGTGTGATCCTGGGGACCTGGGGACCTGGGGACGAGTCCCATGTCAGGCTTCCTGCATGGAGCCTGCTTCTGCTTCTCCCTCTGCCTGTGTCTCTGCCCATCTCTCTCTCTCTCTGTTTCTCTCTCTCTCTCTCCGTTTCCCTCATGAATAAATAAAATCTTTAAAAAAATTTAATATTCAATGAAAACAAATGTCAAGTTCTTAAAAAACTTCAAAAATAAGATATATATTAAATTTCTAATCACATAAAATACAAACACAAAAGCAAAATTGGCTGCCACTCAATGGAAATAAAATAGACAAGCTATCCAAGTTGGTCAGAAGTCTTTATCTACTGCTATTTCTAGTGAGTATTCTAAACTTCAATGCTTCAACATGGACTAATTCTTTTTCACGATGGATTATAACAATAAGATAATTTAAATCCTACTTAATAGAATGAGGAATGCAACAAAGAAAGGTTTCCATTAACTCTCAAGTCTTAAGAGCCTATCATGCTTAATATTTAAACATATTTCCTGCATCTGATTTCTGCATTACAGAAAATCTTAATTAAAATACCTTTACAAAATGTCTCTTCTTAGACAGGCATGAACTATTTTTTTGTATTTTTCCCCATGAAGAATAACAGTTAAATTTCCCAAAAAATTCTTAGGACTATAATTAAGGGACTCATCTGATAAAAACTGACACCCAAGCTGTGAGGACTAACAGCTCTTCTAATATGGGGGTGGGGGTGGGGTAACAGGGAGAGTAATCACGTCTGGTAGCAGAGAATGCCTAATTAGACATTTCACAATGTTCTTTTGCTAATCTTGAACTAAACTCCACCATTTTCAATCATGTATGTGTCAACTAGGCCCAAGAGATGACTGATGTTCACAGGAAATGAGATATTTTAATATAATGGTTAAGAGTGTAACCATTACAGAGCCAGACTCTAAGTCTGAATCCAAACTCTGCGATTTCCTAGCTTTGTCATCTTAAGGAAATTGACCTATGTGGTCTGTGCCTCAGTTTAGTTATTTAAAAACACAGATGAGGGGGTGCCTGGGTGGCTCAGTCAGTTAAGCGGCTGACTATGGATTTCAGCTCAGATCACAATCTCAGGGTCCTGGGATTGAGCTCCTCCCTCCCCCAGCCCCCCTGTCTGGCTTCCCACTCAGTGGGGAGTCTGCTTGAGGATTTTCTCTGCTCCTTTATCCCTTCCTGCTTTTTGTGCTCTAAAATAAATATTTTTTAAAAAGGGATGAGAGTACCTACTTCACAGAATCAAAAAATTATATGAATGTATGCAGAGTACCTGGCATAGAGTAAGCATTACCTAAGACATTATTTTTGCTAGTATATGCTCAGTGAAAGCAGTTATCTTTATTCTGAAAAGCTTGTCACTTTATCAAATAATAACACAAATGAATAAAACCTCATGGGTCTCTAACACAAACAGCTGATGCCTTCTTTCATCAACCCCTTGAAAATGAGACTAGATAGCTAAAATGACTTTTTGTTTTTCTAACAACTCAGATCTGACTCCTTTCCTATAAAGTAAGAGAAAGTACCTTGTATTATTAAAAACAATGTACCTCTTAGGATGCTTTGCATCCAATGAAGTCTTATCCTTTCCATTATAAAAGCTGAAGAAAAATATTTAAAGGGCAGAATCTCAATGTTTATTTTGCTTTTATGTGTAACAATATTTAACACTGTATCTCAAAACTATCTGATACACAGAAGTAACACTGAAAATCAAGCTAGCTTCACCAACAAAATAACAAGTCTCAGAAATATCCTATCTTCTGGACTGGGCTCAGTGGTTGAGCATCTGCCTTTGGCTGAGTTGGTGATCCTAGGGTCCTGGAATCGAGTCCTGCATCAGGCTCCCAACAGGGAGCATGCTTCTCCCTCTGCCTATGTCTCTGCCTCTCCCTCTGTGTCTCTCATGAATAAATAAAATCTTTTTAAAAAAATTCTATCTTCTAAATAGGTTAAAAAACAAACCAAAACCTAGATAGCAAGCTACTATCATTTTAAAAGAGTACATAGTAGCATGACAGTTCTGAAAACAAATTAAACAATTTTTAAAAGCATGAAACACTTAAAAGTTTAATCCTTTTGAAATCTTTTAGATATTCTTAACTGCAGATGGTAAAGTTCATTTATGAGACTAACTGGGGGAAAACCAACAACTAAAAAACAAAAGTATAATTTTGATAAGCTAGGATTTTACTCCAATAGCAAATTTCAAAATAAGGACAAAAATAAAAATCTATTTCTTCTTAGATTTAAGACATTTAGAATAAGGATTTTGATGGAAATCATGGGATGAATATCTTACATAAAGAATTTAAGTACTGAGTATATTAAGACACACAAAACATTTTTAAAAATTCTATTTATGAACTAGGTTCTCACATATTTAATTCACTACCTTCAAACTGGGATAAGTAAACGACTTTTCAGGGGATACATAAGCATAAGTAAGTTTTATAGAAATCAATTTTCAGAACTTTAGCTTCCCTATGTGCTCTTTCCCAAGACAATCTGCCTGCAAACTCACCACATTCTAAGCAATATGCTCATTCTACTTCTGATCTTCTTTACAAATGTCCTTCTCTCACCACCACCCCCCAAAAAAGGCATCTTTCTCACCTCATCCCACATTTGACAGAGTACATTGCACAAAATTTTAAGACCTCCACAGTGCCAAACAAAGAGTGTCAGCAAGGCTCTCCTTTACTCAAGGCACCGCTATTAGAATTTCAATCAATTATACATTAATTGTAATAACTCAAACCAGAAGAGACTTAACACTTAGAACCTTATGTTCACAAGAATACATAATACAGTGATAGAGAAATTGAATAAGTGATCAATAAAGTACTTTCAAGCACAAAACTACAAAAGTCTGTGGGGGGGGGGCGGAATGCATGGAATGATTTCAAAAATAAAAAGGAAAAATGTTAACTTTCAGACTATCTGCCTATTTAGACTTTTTATAAAACAGATACTATCATATTACCCTAGTATTTGTATTTAACTGAATGCATTTAAAATAAGGATATAATGGCTATATTTCAAAATGTTAATATTTTCAATAAACTGGAGATTATATTTTTCAACTATTTAAACACAGCAACAAGTGATAGATGTCAGAAATATGCGAGAAAATATTTTTTTGAAAATTCTTTTATGGATACACAAAACATTTTGAAGACCATTGCTTTATAGACATTATTTTTCACCAAATCTTATGATACAGTTAGCATCTCCCTCTCACAAATGAGAAAACAAAGGCACGGATACATCAGGTAGTTCATCAAGGTCACTATGCCACATTAGCTAAAAGGCATATGGGAAGAGGTGAAACTCTTAATCTCCACAGGAAACTGCTCCTCCTTGATATACAGTCAGGAGGCAATAAATAAAAGTTGGGAAGCAAAAAATCTGAAAAAAAAAAAGGCACCTAAGAAAATAATCAAATCCAGTTAGTAAATTTTTATAGAGGCGTTCTTAGCAATGATGTTAACATACACTGTTCTTAAACTTTTATTCAGTAATTCTAATTTAAATCACAATTCTTCTCACATTTTCTAAAATACTCATTTTAGTATGTCATTCTGTATTTTCTATCATCACCATCAACTCCTCCAATAAAAATATCCTACACACACACACACACACACACACACATCCTCTTTAATTTTCTTATATTTTGATCATAATAATCTTGGTATCTAAGGAATTTTTCTTCCAAATAACTTGGTTATAGGTAAATAATCTCCATGAAGGTAGACTGAATGGTTTATGAGACTAAAGAGAATGGTATGACAAAGAGAAAAGGAGAGAGAGGAACTGATTATTTCTTAATTTGTATCATTAATTAATAAATCTCATTTCATGGGGATCCCTGGGTGGCGCAGCGGTTTGGCGCCTGCCTTTGGCCCAGGGCGCGATCCTGGAGACCCGGGATCGAATCCCACATCGGGCTCCCGGCGCATGGAGCCTGCTTCTCCCTCTGCCTGTGTCTCTGCCTCTCTCTCTTTCTCTCTGTATGACTATCATAAATAAATAAAATTTAAAAAAAAATAAAAATAAAAATAAATCTCATTTCCTTTTATCTTTTCTAAGGAAAATATGTTTAATTTTTCACCAAGTTATACTGGATTAATGTGAAGTAGAAACTTCACACAACAGCACAACACTTAGAATAAAATAGACCAGTGGCACTATATTGAAAGGCATAGAGGTTCAATATCTACCTTTTAAAAGCGTGTTAACAACTGATAATCTACAAATGCTTGACAAGATTTGCTTACAATGGCCACAGAAAAGCCCTAGGCTTAAGTGATAACTGGTTTTAGTTGTGTCCTTGGGTTCAGTATTCTGCATACTATTAAGCAAAAAATTTATAGATGAATTTTTAAAATGTGACATATACCCTTAACCTGATGAAGAGTATCAATTATGAGTAAAAATATTGAAAATATGACTTTTTTTTCAGTGATTTTTTTTCCTACAAATATTCTGTTTAGGCTTAAAATAATAATTTAAAAATGATGATCAAGTAACTGGATAACCCAAATAGTGGCCATGTAAAACTACCGGAAGTGGTCTGCATTTTTAATGATTATTTTTCAAATTTTGAAATTTATTCCAGTACTTAGTCTATCATGAAATGAAAACCAAAAAACCCAAACCAAACCAAAACCAAAAAAGTGATCTAGACTAAGGCCATATATTTGTTCCAGCAAAAAGTCTGGTTTTTTAGACACAAGACCTCCTAATCAACCTGTGCATACTTGTCTATGAAATATAAACCTACCTAATGGAGCATAAAGATAAATGTTTATTAACTTAGGAAATAGCTCTGGCTATTGGATTATAATTTGTAAATCAATTTATCATTTACCAAAAAAAGCAGAGTATCCCAAATCAGAAAGGTAAAAATGTATGCAGGATCATTCCTTCTAATCAGGAAATTTAACCTTTGCTGAATAACTGCCATATGCCCAGTCATGTATTCCTGACAAGAATTCCATGAAGCATTTTTTATTTCCATTTCACAGCTAAGGAAATTAAGGATCAGGGGAGGCCGCGAACTTGGTTCAGAGCACAAAAATAAAAGAAGAGCTAGGAACTGAATTCAGTCTATCTCAAGTCAAAGTATGTCAAATGTCAAGTTAATTCCCGAAGCAGCACGATAATGTGAAGAGTGTTACTCCCCTACTAGCTACTCCAACAAAATTAGTCTCATAGATCATTTAAAATTATTTGAAGGCCACCAGCAGTACAGACACTGGATAGCTTTTGAATAAAATGTATTAACAGCTATGTCCTTTAGAAGGCAACCCACATCTAGTGAGCACCCTCACCATTGCTTTTACCTACTGAAAACAGGCTGCACGGACGATCCTTTAACACTCATTATTTTACCCTCCCCCTTGGGACAGGAGGGGCTGCCACCTAACCCCCCCCCTTTTATTTTTGCAGTGCCTTAATGGGCAGGGGATGAATGATGATATCCATCTATACCCCATAATGAAGGAAAGAAGCTATCCCTCCCCGCCAAAAAAAAAAAAAAAAAAAACAAGGAAGCCCTATCAATAACTAATACAGAATTCAAAAGTACGATACAATGTTATTACATGAGTTGGCAAGGGGCAGAAAAACTGACCAACTGTAAGGAGGAAGGAGGGGGAGAGAAGAGGAAAAAGGAAAAAGGAAAAAAGGAAAAAAAAAAAAAAAAAGAGCTCCTCCAAAGTCCGTGCAAAGCCTGAACTGGAGAAGGGTCTGGGGTGGGGAGAAGGAAGCACGCTCCACTCCGGGAGGCTCCTGCAAGGGCGCCTCCATATGCGGAACTCTCGCCCAATCCCCGTCCAGGCTGAAATCCCGTGACCGCCAGGGAGCCTGTTTGGAGAAAAGTAGACAGGGAGCCCGCAAGCTGGGTTGGCAGAGGACGCTGGAACCTGGCTGCTCGGGGAGAAAATGTCTCCTTGGCAGCTGCAGCCACTGTCCTGTGGTCGGACTTCCTAGGGCTGGCTGCAGGGCGAGGTGTGCCTCTGGCTTCTCCCCACCCCCTTCCCCCATCCCTTTCTCTCCGCGGCTCCTACACTCCGCAGAGCTGTCGCGGCCAGGGCCACACCACCTAGCTCAAAAGAAAGAGAAAAGAAAACCCCGCGGACGCGCGGGTCGGGCAGGGCAGGGCAGGGCTCGCCCTCGCCCTCGCCCTCGCCCTCGCCCTGGGCTGGGGCCGATGACAGCAGCCCCGGCATCCGCCGCCCCTGCGGAGCGCGGGCCTCGGCTCCCGGGGGTCGGTGCTGAGCGACTGACATTTGCAGGGTTCTCGTACACGCAGCCCGCACGCCCTCCTGCAGCCTCGGCCCAGCAGCCGCTCCTTCCCCAGCCTCGGACCCCCCGAATCCGCCGAGGGCCGCCTCCCTCTGCTCCTCCCCGACCTCGCCCGGGGCTCCCGGGGGCAGAAAGGCGATGCCACCGGCGGGCAAGTGGCCTCCAAAAGGAACCATGTTAACCTTGCAATGCACACATCTGCCCACACGCCCTGTGTCACAGCCCTGCCAAGCCTGACAGCCTCCCCGCCAGATGCCTGCCCATCCCAGCCCCGCATCCCCTCCCAACCGCACCCCCGGACCCCTACACCTCGGCCGCCCCTCTACCCCTTCCACCCTAAATCATTCCCAGAAAGGGGGGTGGGGGGTGGAGGGGGGGGTGAGGTGGGGAGGGGAGGTGGGTTGGAAGAGACAGGATTTTTGCTTAAGCAAATATATCTACCTGGATCAAATTCAGGGATCCGAGCTTGGTATTCAGCTCCGACTCTCATCCCAACATCTGCAAAGCAATGCCAAAAAAGAAAAAAAAAAAAAAAAAAAGAAAGAAAGAAAGAAAGAAAAAGAAAAGAGAAGAGAGAGAGAGAGAGAGAGAGAGAAAAAAAGAAAGAGTAGGGAGGGGGGGAAAAAGAAAAAGGAAGAGACACTTAATAAAATATAAAAATTGCTGGAGGGAGGAAAGAAGCGGCGGGTGGATGGGAAGATATTAACTCCGGGCACTCCGGGAGATGGCAGCGGATGGGGGCGGGGAGCAGGGGGGGCGGAGGGAGGGCGGAGGATTGGAGGAGGGCGGAGGGCGGAGGGCGGAGGGACGGGGGTCGCGGGGGTGCTGCTGCACTGCACCGGGAGTTCGAGGCTACCGCAGCGCCCGGGCTCCGAGGGGAGGGCGGGCGGGAGCGCGGCGAGGGGAGGGGGCTGGGGGAGGGGAGGAGGGAGGGGGGCAGGCGGGCTGGCGGGGAGGAGTTCGAGGCTACCACCGTGCTCGTCGTCGCTGCTGCAGCCGCTCTCGGGCTCCGAGTAGTGCAGCCCGCCGTTGGTGGACGAGGCGCCGCCGCCGCCGCCCGCCGGGCTCTTGGCGCTGCCGTTGGCCGATCGGTTCTTCCCCAGTAACTCGGGCCCTTTCTCCATCATGCCGGGCATGGTAGAAGAGGGGAGGGGGAGCGGCGAGGGGAAGCGGCAGGCGTCAGGGTGAAGGGGGAGATGGCTCACGAGTGCGGGCGGGCGGGAGAGGAGCAGGAGGAGGAGGAGGAGGAGGAGGAGACGGCGGCGGCGGCGGCGGAGGAGGAGGAGGAGGAGGAGGGTGTTAATATGGAGCCGCCATAACCGCCCCGGTCCGGCGGTAGCGCAGTCGCCTCACAACAACCCGCCCCGGCCCCGCCTCTCCCCTCCCCTCCTCCCTCCGCCCGCCCCGCGCGGTCCCGGGCGCCCCTGTCGGCCGCGCCGCGCTCTACGCCGCCGCCGGTATCACTCCGCCCCGCAGGGAGGTTCCGGCCGCCGGGCGGGGAGGGGCGCGCGGGGGGGGCGCAGGGGGGAGGGGGAGGGGCGGGGAAGCCCCGCTCGCCGGCAGCCCGGGCAACCCCGGCCGAGCTCCGACGATCGCCGCGGAGGCGCCGCCGCCGCTCCGGCCGGCTTCCTAGGGGGCGCTCGGGCGCAGGCGAGCTCGGCGGCCCGGGGACTCTTTGCCCGCTCTGGGCGGAAGGAACGCGCCCAGCGGGGGAAGGGCCGGCGCGGCCCGAGGCGCGGGGTCCGGGCGGGGGCTGCGGGTCGCGGCGGGTCGCGGCGGGTCGCGGCCGCCTCCCTGCCCCGCGGAGAGCCTGCGGCCGCCCGGCTGCTCCGTCTCGCGCTCCTGGCCGGCGTCGAGCGGGTGTGGCGGCCGTGCCCGCCGAGCAGCCGGGGCCGGAGCGGGGCGCCCGCAGGGCTCGGGGCCGCCGCGCTCTGGGTTTCTGGATCCCGGAGCTGGGCCCCGACCCCCTAGAGGCCCTGAGGCCGCCGAGGTGATTTCCAGGGCTGAGCGGTGCAGCTGTATTTTGCTAAAAGGTGGTTTGTTGTTTCATTAAAAAAAAAAAAAATGAAAAAAAATTGTAAAAAAAGACACCTTTCCCGTTTTCTCACCTTTGCTTTATTTGTATCCATCTTTTTCGCTTTGACTGTCTCATTAGGAAGTGGGTGCTGCCCGTGGTGAAATTAAACTACCACCGGGGCCTTGTCCAAGGCGGGGGGTGCTTGCTCAGTCCGCGCTGACCCGTGGTCAGGGCTTGGAGCCGAGCTGTAGGGAGGGCGGGGTCCCCGCGCAGAGGTGAGGCGCGAGCTGCAGCCTGGCAGGGTTTCCAGCCTGGCAGGCTGTGTGCTCTGTAATGCTTTGCCGAATTGCATTAGGCAGAAGGGGTAGGGAACTGCATATTTTGTTCACCAGATTTGAGGGTGTTTGCTATGTGCCAGCCTGCCTGGCATTGGGAGCTATTTATGATTTTCTTTCTTTTCTTTTCTTTTTTTTTTTTTTTTAAGTACTTCTTGTTTTGGCTCAGCAGTTAAGAATTGAGGACTTCTGGTGAAGATATAGTATGCAAGATGTATGCAAAGCAGTATTTGTGGTCCGTAGGTCAGGTACTCTCCAAACACTTAAAGATTGTCCTGTATGAATTCTATTAACAGGTCAATGCAGAATGGATCAAAGCAGAAAATAAGCCTGTCTGGCCAAAGCAAGACTCGACTGAAAGCAGTAACAAACCTAAAGCAGGAATGTCTCAATCAGGAATTGAGCCAAAAAAAAAAAAAAAAAGCCTGGGAAGTAAATATCTGGCAGGATCCCTGTTTAAAGGGGAAAGTCTTCCGAGCAGGTACAAAACCTATTTTGTTCTGACCGTGGATGTAATTTGATCTATCAGAGCTTGATATGATTCCATTAAATCATACAAGTAAAAACCTCTTACTCTTTAGCTTCTCTCAGCAAATACAGTTTTGAATATTATTTTAATTCTCCTACAGTTTTTCTACAGTGAGAAAGTGTCCTGGCCAAATGAGATGAATAGCCATTTCCTATAACAGATACATTTTTCATTGCAAATTAATACATTGATATTTTCGTTTTTATACACGAGCTCCTAATGAACGTGATTCAGCATCTCTGGCTCTGTAATGCAAAGGCCAGACCCTGAACTAAGTGAATTCACAAAAAATAAATGTTTGCTCTGAGGCCTCCTGGCCAGCATGCTTTCTAACTCCCCAACTTTGCCATACCGTCCAGCCTCTTCTACTGAAAGGAATTTCTGTGTGTAGATCAAGGATTAAAACATTGTGAAGATTTGGGGACTTCTGTAACTTATTTCTAATTATTAGTAAAACCCTTAAAGAGGATTCACACTTTTCTTTGAGTACAACAAAGAGGACAAAACAAGGGAGAATGCATTCCACTCTTGGGAGAAGAATCTCAGAGATTGGGGGACTTTTCTTTCTGTTTTGCCCCAGAAGAAAAGGAAAACACCTGGAGCTGGCCTGGCTCTGAAGAATAATCATAGGCCTTAAGATGATTTCCCAACAGTTAATAAGAACGGCATAAAAAAAGGAAAAACCTAAAAAAAATACTTAGGGATATCTATAAGGAGTTAGAGGAAGAGAATCTAGCCAAGGAAGAAGAAAGGTTTAAGAAAGTTAATAAATAATGGCCAGTGATGCAGAATCATGAGAAGGGTTTAAGAAAAGGCCTCTGGATTTGTTACTTAGAACAGTGTTTGTTTTGTTTGACTGTTTTTATACTGTATTATTATTATTATTATTTTTACTATTTCCATTGTAGTTTAAATTTGGAATAGATGATACATTACAAAATCAAAAGATAAAAGGAAATGCTTTACTATTGTACTGGACATCCCAGCAACAAAAAGACAAGGAGGGCAGCCCCGGTGGCTCAGCGGTTTAGCGCCTGCCTTCAGCCCAGGGCGTGATCCTGGAGACCCAGAATGGAGTCCCACGTCAGGCTCCCTGCATGGAGGAAAAGGGGCAAGGAAAAAATGTATAAGGATTGGAAAGAAATACACGAATCTGTTTTTTGGAGAAAGCATGATCGTCTGTATATAAATTATAATCTATAAACCTTCAGTATTCATAATGAATTTAGCAAGCTGCTGGATACAGTCAGTATGTAAAGATCAATTATATTTTGAAATACTAGCACTAAACAATTAGAAAATGAATTTTTTAAAGTGATAAATGTGAATGTGTCAAAAATTTCAAATACCTCGTATATTAGCTTTCTACAATAGCTATCACAGATTACCATAAACTCAGTGGCTTGAAACAAAACTCCTGTCATACTTCTGGAGATCGCAAGTCTGAAATCAAGGGGTCAGCCGGGCTGTGCTCCCTCCAGAGGCTTTACAGAGAATCTATTCCCTCCCACCCCCCTTTTTTTTTTAAGATTTTATTTATTTATTCATGAGACACACAGAGAGAAAGAGAGGCAGAGACACAGGCAGAGGGGGAAGCAGGCTCCATGCAGGGAGCCCGACATGGGACTCTATCCCGGGTCTCCAGGATCAGGCCCCGGGCTGAAGGCCCCGCTAAACTGCGCGGAGCCACCAGGGCTGCCCTGTTCCCTCCCTTTTCTAGTTTTCTGGTGTCTGCTAGCATTCCTTGGTTTGAAGCCACATCATCACCCCAACCTCTGCCTCCACCTTCACATTGTCATCTCCTCTCTATATCATGAATTTTCCTCTTCCTCTCTATATAAAGACACTGATAGCATTAGGATCCATCTGGATAATCTAGGATTATCTCCTTGTCTCAAGAGCCTTAATCACATTTGCAAAGATACATCTTCCAAATAGGGGAACAGTTATAGGTTCCAGGAATTAGGACCTGTTATTTTGAGGGACACATGGCACCTAGGAATAAATCTTAATGAAAGGTGTATAAGAACTCTATATTATATACATATATATATACACACATATGTATATACACACATAATTATAATATATATATTTGGTTGAGAGAAATTAGAGAAGACCCAAATAACTGGTCAGATACAGTATGCTCATGGATTGGAAGACTCAATATTGTAAAAGATGTCAGTCTCCCCAGTTGATCAGTAGGTTTAGTCTAATCCCTGTTAGAATCCCAGCAGATTCCCAAACTGATATTTATATGGAAATTCAGAAGATGATAAGAGAATGGTTTAGTTCAATTGGTATTTTATTTTTTTAAAGATTTTATTTGTTTATTCATGAGAACCACACAGAGAGGCAGAGGGAGAAGCAGGCTCCCTGCAGGGAGCCCTATGCAAGACTCAATACCGAGACCCCGATCACACCCTGAGCCAAAGGCAGACCCTCCACCACGGAGCCACCCAGGTGTCCTGTGTTCTGTTGGTATTTTAGATGAAAATTGAATGTGGCTAAGAAATCATTTTGAATTAGTTAAGAAATTATGAGGTTTATATTATGGGACTGGTAACAGGAATACAATTGGGGACAGATGCAAATATTTAGGAGGTAAGATTAGCAAAATTTGGGGATTGGTTGAATATGGGAAGGAAAGGGGAATGGAGGAGTCTAAGCTGATGCCAGGATTTTGGCTTGAGTGGGTGGATTATGTCAACAACAGAGTTGGTGAATACTGAAGGGTTTTCAATTTGAGGAACAAGGAGAATAAATTAATTTCCATACATGTTGGGTTCTCAATAGGGAAATATCCAGCATACAGTTGGATATATAATCAAGATCAAGAGCACAGAGAGGGTGGGACGCCTGGGTGGCTCAATGGTTAAGTGCCTGCCTTAACTCAGGGCATGATCCTGGAGTCCCAGGATCGAGTCCCAGATGGGGCTCCCTGCAAGGAGCCTGCTTCTCCCTCTGCCTGTGTCTCTGCCTCTCTCTCCCCCTCTCTGTGTCGCTCATGAATAAATAAATAAAATCTTAAAAAAATAATAATAAAGTTTAAAAATAAAAAACAGTGCAGAGAGGAATTTGTTACCAATTGACCATAGCTAAAGTCATGAGACCTAAGTAGATCACTCAAGAAGAGGATGTAAAATGAGAAGTATAATGAGCTGAGAATGAAAAGCAGATGAGCACCAACATTGAAGGGCCATACAGAGAAAATAAATCCATAAAAGAGACTGAGCATAAATAGAAAAGAACTAAGGAGAGTGTAACTTCCTGAAGTCAAAAGTGTAGAGAGATCTAAGAGAAAGAGGGTTACCAGGACAGCATAGAAGTCAGTAAATTAAAGATAAGGCTACGGTATGTACGATGCTTTGGCAAGTAAGAGAACATGAATGATCTTGGAAAGACCAGTGTTCTGTTTAAAAAAGAAAAAAAAAAAGATTTTATTTATATGAGAGAGCACACAAGCGCGGGGGGTGGGAGGGTGGGGGAATGGCAGAGGGAGACAGAGACATCCCTCTCCCCCCTTGCTGAGCGGGAAGCCCAATTCAGGACTTGATCCCAGGACTCTGGGATCATGACCTGAGCCAAAGACAGATGCTTAACTGAGCCACCCAGGCACCCAGAAAGACCTGTGTTACTGGGATCATGGGCCAAAAAACAAACTGCAGTGGGTTGAGAAGTGAAGTCCTTTAAGGAAATGGGAACAATATGAACCTACTCCAGAAAAGTACTCCATGGATTAAAAAAAAAAAAAAAAAAAAAAAGCCAGAAATGGAACTAAGTGTCTTAGAGTAACTATAGGGTTAGAGGCAAGACTATGTGTATATGTAATATTTCAAAAGTTGAAGTACCAAGTGTGGTTATATCTCCCGTATTTTCAGATGAATACATACAGCTGGAACTTGATGTTACAGAAAAGAGATTTAAAGTTATTTAGGTCTGTGTATATAGTAGATGTTTAATGAACATGTGTTGAATTGAACAAAACCAACATCCAGGCCATCGCAGAATGTATGAATCTCCTTTCTAACATACACACATAAATAACTATAGCTGCCTGCACATGCTAAGAATATATCTGACAGAGTATATAAGAAACTGTTTACTGCTGGGGAGGGGGGGTGTCCCCATCTGAGATGAAAGGTGGATTTTATCTCTTATGTATTACATTCCCAATTGGTCTCTTTTGCCATGTGAATGTATTACTGTTTTGAGGAAGTAAACATTTAAATCAACAGACAAAACACAGATAAGTATAATTTTAAAAATAATGTAAAAGTTCCACCTACTCGAAGTTGAGAAGTAGAACAGAAGAAGAAAGGTGGAAAAGGTAGGGGTATTATCCTTGTTTTCCAAAAGAAAAAAAAATTTAAGTAGGGCAATAATTCACCAACTACACTAGGTACACAGGAGGATCAACAAATGTCCTAATTTATCCATATTATCCAGGCTCATATGGTTTTCTTTATGACAACACGTTTGCTAAAAATTTATTGATTTGCTTTTTGATTCTCCTTCATTATCACTTTAGAAGTGCCTGTCCCAGTAGTTTAACTCCAACAGTCAGTTGATGCTGTGTGTTGTGCCCCAGATTGCGAATCTGAGAAACCACCAAGGAGCCGACACCAGTGCAAACACACGAGGGTTTATTTACAAGCTCAAGCTTGGGCCCAAATGTACCCGACACAGAGGAGCAGGGACTTGGACCCTGAGACTAAGAGGGGTAGCAGCTTTTTAGGGGCCAGTGGCCAATGGGATGCACAGAAAGTTGCACAGTAATGTCGGTCCACACGCAGGTGGCCAATCGAATTACACTTTACCCTATAGTATCCATTTGAGCTGGCCTATTTGGTCAGAATTGGCCCGCAGTTTTGGTGGGGACAAAGCAGGGTTACATTGGTATGAGCCAATTTCCGATTAGGGTGTGCCCAGCAGCTTGACTAGGGTGGGGCAGCGCCTTAAGCAATAAGCAGGTTATGTGGGGGTCATACAGGAGGTGGCAGGTGTAGCACAAAATGGAATCAGTCCTGCTCTGCTTGTCCAGGGGCAGGGGATTTTTGTTAAATTTCCTGGGTCCCACACTGTGCAGCATTGAGCCCCGTCTAGTGGGAAGAACCCAAACATGTTTACAACAGGGAGGAGCTCCATGTTTTTGTTTGTCTTTTTTTTTTTTTTTTTTAAGAACCACTGATCCCCAAGGTGGGGTGGGGGTGGGATCATATAATCTTAAGAGCTGAAAGGACATTTAGAGGTCTGGCAGTGACCTCCCCCTCCCCCAATAGTTACCATTTCTGAAGCTTGTCATATAACCCCCATTTAAACAGATCTAGAGATAGGAGACAGCAACACAAAGTAGATCATGTTATTTTTTAAGATGTTTAAGTCTTAGAAAATCTCCTTTTTCTTTTTTTCTTTTTTCTTTTGTACCCAAAGTTCAACTACGTCTAAAAGAAACACCAAATAACTGTCTAAAACAAAAAGAAAATTGACTTTTCATGTAAAAGTTATCCAGAGGTAGGTAGTCCTGGAGTGAAAAGGACAACAACGATGAAAATGATCCAGGCTCCTTTTATCTCAGTTCTCCACTGTTCCTAGAGTGTCACTTTTGCCCTTGTGATCCAAGATGGCGGTGAGAGTTCCAGTCATCATGACCACACTCCAGGATAGAGGAAGAAAGGCTGAAGGGCACACCCTTTCTCTTTAAGGAGATTTTCTAGAAATATTGCAAACCATTTATGCTGATATATCAATGTTCAGAACTTAGTCACATGGCCCACTAACTTCAGAGGAAGCTGAGAAATGTCAAAGTGCTCCATTAAAAATCAAGGTTCCATTGCTAGGGAATGAGTGCTGAAAGGCAGCTAGCAAGCTCTGTCACACTGGTCCTTTAAATATTTGAAAAGAACAGGGGCAAGGGGCACCGGGTGGTTAAGCATCTGACTTCAGCTCAGGTCCTGACCCCAGGATCCTGAGGTCAAGCCCCACCTGGAGCCCCAGGTCTAACCCCTCCCCTCCTAAGCTAATGAATATAAATGTATTGTCGTTTAATTTTACCTGGTTTATTTTAGCTTATCTGAACCTTTTGAGAACTTTTTGAATTTCAGCCTTCCTACTTAGCATATGACTTGGCTGTGGGCTTTTGCACCTCTGATAAGAAGAATTCCTCTTCCAGAATTTATATTCTCAGCATTGGGTACAACCCCTTTGCATGGTAGATTCTCAATATTTGTTTAGTGAATGAATTCTGCAGTTAGAAGCAAAGGACATTTTCTTGAAGAGTTGTCTTTTTGTTGGGTGTGGTTTTTTGGTTTTGTTTTTGTTTTTAATTCTGGAATTGTTTATAAAAGCAGATTATAAAACACCCTGTCTTTTAAAATAATATAGACCTTTAGTGTCTGGGAGAGTTATGTTTTAACACATATCCTGACTTTTAAAAGGGGGGAAGGTGATTTAAGCAATTTTCTAAATTTCTAGACCATACAAATATGATTCTGTGTTGATTTACTTGGGCAAATTTTTAAAAAGGAAAAGACTAGACAGTAACAGGTTTAAAGATTACATCTTAACTCTGCCCTTATACATTAATATCCTTTCTAACTCACTTCCTTCCCTCAGTTTCACAAATTACAAAATAGAATTCATAAATCAAAATTTTATTTTAGTTGAAAAAGGCATTTAAAGAACATATTCATTAAAATCAGTCCAGGATCCAAATTCTGAGGTAATCTGAAGATTTGGGGATAAGATTAGATATGTCAGCTTCTGAAACAGAAACAAACTAACATTAAATCTGTTTGTGGAAATAATCCTAGAAAGTAACTTGAAAATGTTTACAAAGAAATACTGCTCGTGCAATTAAGGGCTCCTAATATCCTTGCAAATTCTTGCAGTCTGGAGATAGTAATCAAAATATAATGTGTAGAATGATCTATAAACTTGGCACTTACACATTAATGACACACATATACATTCCCCAGTCACTGACATATTTTAAATATTTGGATATTAATTATTATTAAATGCATAGGTTAGAAATAAAGAACTTTTTCCAGGAAGAGACCAAGGAGATGGCACCCCAAATCTATACATTAGTCCTTCACTTAGAATAAATTTTTCCTAGAGATAACAATACAAAGAAACAGGTTTCCTGAAGAAACTATTTACTGGATATATACAGAATTTTTTAAAAAGTAACTGTTACCACCTGTACTATGTTTTGTTCCCCTTTCCCTCTGGCTACAGGGTCTCTTAGCTACATCTTGATCTAATTTCATTAGTGTTGGTTATAAGAATAATGTGTTTCTATTTAGCATGGACAAAATCTTTGGCTCTTGGGGCTTGCAAGTGGATATAGGGCCCTTATGGCTATTAAGTTTCTCTCTGTCTCTCATATGCCCATACACACATCTCATTTCTCATCTCTCAGCTCTGTTTTCTCTGGGTTTACCTTCATTATTACTGCAAGAAGCTACACCTAGAGAGAAGCTTCCTTTAAACCTTATTAAAGCTAAAAAAATAAATAAATAAAAAATAAACCTTATTAAATAACAAGGAATGAAGGAGAAACCTGGTGCTTTACTAGACCAGTGGCTTTTCAAAGCTTTTCTAACCTGATAAAGTACACATTCTATTGTTATATACGATATGTCATATACTTATATACATAAATGTGAATCAGTCAGCTATTTCTACATAATAACAACCAGAACATCTCAGGGGCATACAAAACTAAGTATTTATTTTTAAAAAATTTTTTAAAATATTTTATTTATTTATTCATGAGAGACACACAGAGAGAGAGGCAGAGACACAGGCAGAGGGAGAAGCAGTCCCCATGCAGGGAGCCCAACATGGGACTTGATCCAGGTCTCAAGGATCACACCCTGGGCCGAAGGTGGCGCCAAACCGCTGAGCCACCCGGGCTGCCCTGAGCATTTATTTTCACTCACTGGTGGAAAAAGTCAGCTGATCTATGCTGGATTCCCCTGGGTTTCATGGCTGATCTTGGCAGGGCTAGCTTATGTGTCTGGATAGGTTGGTGGTTAGCTGACATAGGCGTCATTTAACTCAGGAGAGGGGCCTTTTTGTCCTATTAGATTTTCAACTGACTGGACAAGGTCCACCCACATTAGAAAGAGAGCAATCTGAGTAACTCACCTAGGATTTAAATGTTAACTTCATCCAAAAACACCTTCAAAGAAACACTTAAAATAATATTTGACCAAATATCTGGATACCCTATGGATTAATCAAGTTGATACATAAAATTAACCATCACAGCCTCTTTATGCTTTGCTTTCTTAGAAGAGTAGTCATCCCCAATCTACCTCTCGAGTTACTCCTTCCCCACCGACCCCCCAGGAAGAAATGCATTGTAACACTCTTATTTCTGGAAGATAGACCATATTTGTCTTGTACTTCTGTGAACAACCAGTCTGCCACTGAATACCCCCTTCGGGGTTTAATTCCTCATAGTACTGTTGTATACAAAAGTCTTATGTAATTGTATATATATTTTTTCTACAAACACACATAAAGCTATTTCAAATCCCTGTGGAAAAGAATGGGATATAAATATACATACATTGTTTTTACCAACCTAAAGTTTTACATATTTAATTTTCTTATGAAGTGAAAGCTATCTTTTAAGGTCTGAAGTTGTTGGATTTTCAGAATAACACAGTCATATCTTTTTCTTTTTCTTCCCATTTTATTAATAAACCAGAAAAGGCTGCCCTCGTTCTTAAGTTTTTGGGTTTTTTTTTTTCACAATTTCTCAGTTTGAAGGGGCAAAGTAGTCTCAGACTATATGAGATGAATCCAGAGGCTTTAAAATTCATTCTAACATTTACGCATCATAATTTTGAGATTATTTGGAACACAAAGATGCATAATACATAGTCTTTGGCTTTAAGGGGCTCATAACCATTTGAGAGAAAAAGAGACTTATCAAAAACAATTCTGGAGTTTAGAAGTTCTCTTTGTCTAGTAACATGCTCCATGATTCTCCATTTTACAGGTGGAGAAATAGATGCAAAAATCTATGACCAGTTGGGCAAATTATAATGAGTGGTATAACCCAGTAAGAGAGAAAACACCGAGAGAGCACCCACTGTTATAAATCTGTGCTTGGGTCTGAGTCTGACTCAGGAGAATCAAGCCATTGGGCAAATTGCCACCCTAGTGACTGACTTGCACCAACTCAAAATGACTTGCCATATCTCCCAACAATCCTGTCTTTTAAAGTCAGCTCATTTTCTCATTCTTAACAAGGGCTATTTCAGATATTCTCTTTTGTTTTCATTTCTCCAATCCTACTACTTACCTCTCTTTATTTTCACAGATGATCTTTCTTCTGACCTCAACCCTCTCCCCCAAACCATAAGCCATTATACACTCTGCCACCAAATTGTAGTCTAAGCCTTTGCCTTCCAGAGGTCAATATAGAGATTATGGGGAAGTTCAGTTCTCCCATTTCCCTTAAACTGGTCCACTCAGTTCTCTTCTAGGCACGTGGTCAGCTGTGTGTCACTATTCTTTGTACTGCTGGTCACTGAGAGGAAACCTGGGATATGGTGATATCCTTCAGGGAAGATATGGGCCTGGGATAGACTACTACTCCAGTTTACCTAGGATCACCAGTTAGACTGTGCAAACACACATGAATCTCTTCACTGATGCTTTGGGCCAATTTAAACAGTGGAATTACAATATGAAAGAGAAAAGGCTAAAATTCTGCACCGAATGGGTTTCTTCCTGAATCCAAAGGAAAACTATGTGTAGCAAACACCATCAATATTCTACTTTATATCCCCCTGGCTTTCTTAACTTCCCTGTGAAGGTGGTTTCCACACACTGAGAGCTTCTTACCTCAAGCCCCCATGTCTCTTTCCTTTGCCTGAAGGCTCTCTCCAGCCCCACAGGAGCTTGTTCTGCTATAGGCAGGTGCAACACAAGTTTGGAGGGGGTGTTATACCAATGGGGGCAATCTTCAACCAATAAGGATTGGGTTTGATGAATAAATGCCCCAGCTTCCTCACCACCACTGGGACAATTCTTTGGTGTTTTACATGGTTTCTCAGAATATCCTTAGTGGGATTGAACCCTAGTCACCTACTCACTGACAATGGAAAACCACTCATAACTAACCTACTCATTAACCCCACTCAATATGCATGCTTGCTGGCTTTACTCCCTTTTCTCTCTCACTTTTCCCATGTCCTCCTCTGTGCTTCTTAGAATCACTTCATAAATAAACTTTTTGCACCCAAAGCCTTGCACTCAAAGTCTGCTTTTTTTTTTTTTTAAGATTTTATTTATTCATGAGAGACACACACATAGAGAGAGAGAGAGGCAAAGACACAGGCAGAGGGAGAAGCAGGTGCCTCGCAAGGAGCCCGATGTGGGACTTCATCCCAGGACTCCAGGATCATTCCCTGAGCCAAAGGCGGACACTCAACCGCTGAGCCCCCCAGGTGTTGGTGTCCCAAAGTCTGCTTTTTGAAGAAGCCCAAACTAAGATACTGAACAACTTAGGTTTTTTTTAAAAAGGAGTACCATATCTGGAATTATCCTCAGTCTCTCCACTGACTATGCAGCTTTCAGATTTGTTTCTGTATCAGATACCTCCTTTGAACCATTTCAGTGTGTCTTGGACTCACTTATCTTTTACTCCAACTACTGCTGTGGCAACCAGTTCTCTGTATATTCTTGTAGCTTCCTCTAGGTGCAATCTGGCAACACTTCATATCAGGCCCATGGAACTTGCCTTTCACTCTCCACCTGGGGTTTGTCTGTTGACTCCATAGCAAAGAACACTGTGGAAACTAACTGTAGTGCTGATACTTATGCAACTCAGGAGTACTGAGGTTCATGCTTTTGGGGGGGGAACCTTTGAGCAGTGGGAGATAGGATCCAACTGATAAATACTTTCCCCTTTTTGTTTCTAATTAACAGTCTGGAGATGTATTTCAAGCAACTCCTTGGCATTCCCCTGGGTCCCACAGCCAGTCACCCACAGTAGTGTCCAACTTGGTAATGCATCTTTGTGGTGCTCTTTCATCTTTCTTGCTGCCTCACATCCCTTGATCCTGCTTCCTGGTTCACACTCCTCAGTGTACTTAAGTATACTTAAGCCTTTGTTTCAGGCTCTGTTTCCTGATAAACTAGCCTAAGATAATAACTTTCTTCTTCTCAGCTTCATTTTTAAATTCTTCCCTATGAAAGTTTTATCAACCTTTTGGTAAACCAAGGGTTGGGATGACTTCCTGGATCCATACTTTTTGCCTCATTAGTACAATTCTGTAAATTTGCATCATTCAATCTAAAAAATGCCCTGTAGTTTTAGAGGCTGGTCAGGGATGTCAAGTAACACAGATTTTTTTTTCTTTTTTTCTTTTTGTTTTGGTGTATAGCTATGGGGAGATTTGACACACCTGCTCTCATAGTGGGTCCAAAATAGGTTAGGACTTCTGAGTTGGGCCCTAACTATCAATGTAAACTACACAACTGTTGCTCTACTTCTGTAACTGATGAGACAAACATGAATACACTGTTGTATTTGGCACCATCTAAAGTGGCTCCTGGTGATCTGTGCTCCTGATATTAATTCCTTTGTATAATCCCCTCCACTTGAGTGTTAGGAGGACTCAGTGACTTGGTTCTAACAAATAGAATATAGCAAAAGTGATGGGCTGTCACTTTCAAGATTAGGTTAGAAAGGACTGTGACTTCCACCTTCCTCACACATTCCCTCTGGTTCTTATTACTTGTTCAATCTGATGAAGCCACCTGCCATGTTGTGAGAGATACTCTATAGAAAAGCCCATATGGCAAGGAACTGAGGGACTCCTCTAGGCAACAGTGGGAAAAGAACTGAGGCCTTTAGTGCAATAGCCCATGAGAAGCCAAATCCTGCTGACAACCAGGTGAGTGAGCTTGGAAACACATTCTTCCTTCTGCTGATCTTTGAGATGACTATAGACGGTCTCCAACTTATGACACTTTACAATGGCTTGAAGCCATACACATACATTCAGTAGAAACTATACTTTGAATTTTGAATTTTAATATTTTCCGGGGCTAGCAATATGCAGTACGATGCCATTTCATGATGTAGGGCAGTGGCAGTGAGCCGAAGCTCTCAGTCAACCAGGCAATCATGAGGGTGGACAACCAATAAATATACTTATAACCATTCCTACCCACACAATCATGCTGTTTTTCACTGTCAGTACAGTACTCGATAAATTACATGATATATTCAACACTTTATTATAAAATAGGCTTTGTGCCAGATGACATTACCCAAGTAGGGTGCTGTAAGTATTCTGAGCACATTTAAGGTAGGCTAAGCTATGATGTTTGGTAGATTGGGTGTATTAAATGCATGTTTGACTTAATGATAATTTAATTTACAATGGATTTATTGAGCCTGATGCAAGGCTCAATCCCAGGACCCGGGGATCATAACCTGAGCCAAAAGCAGACGCTTAACCAACTGAGCCACATAGGTGCCCTGCCCCATCCAACATCTTGATTGTAGCGTTGTGAGAGAACCTGATCCAGAGAACTCAGGAGCTAAGCCATGCTGTGATTCCTGATCCACATGAACTGTAAGATAATAATAATTAAATTAATAACATATTTTCCAAAGCAAACATTAATTCTCTGGGGTAGTAAATCTAAAGCCATAAAGAAGAAGAGCATATTTTCTGATTATATGTGATTTGAAATGGGCTGCCTTCCACAACCCACTTGCCTTGGAATCAACTAGTTATTTTAAATTGTAGAGTATTTAGTTCCTTTTATACTTTCTCTTTGGGCTTTTAGATATAATAAAGGAGCTATAAGGGATCTTACCTTTGTTAAGTCGAGAACACTGAAATGATGGCTTAAAGTATTTTCCTTCAAAAAAGAGATGATTCCATCCTATTTTTATGGTTGCATGACCACCTCTCTCTCTTTAAAACATTTATTCAGCAAGCATTAATTGAGAAACTAACTCCTACTATGTGCATCAAGTCCTCTGTCTGGGTTGGTGTTACAAGGATTAACTAGACTTGGTCTTTAGTGAGGGAGTTTAACAAATCCACAAAGCCATTAAATACAGTAGGATAATTCTCAAGCACAGAATGGGAATTCTGTAAGATTTTTTGTAGGACATGGTTTCTGATTTGAGATCTGAACAAATGGTAGATGATCAGAGGAGTAAATGGGAGGGAGTCTGTGGTAAGAAAGGAACAGTATGTGCAAAGGCTTGGAGCCTTAATAATTGAGTTATTCTACTTTTTTGGTATTTTTAATATCTCCCTTTTCATTTGGCATCTTCTTCATGGCCTTTAAACATCTTAATATTTAAAGAACCATGGAAAAGGGGGGTGCCTGGGTGGCTCAGTGGTTGAGTGTCTGCCTTTGACTCAGGTGGTGATCCTAGGGTCCTGGGATCAAGTCACACATTAGGCTCCCTGTAGAAAGCCTGCTTCTCCCTCTGCCTATGTCTCTGCTCTCTCTCTCTCTGTCTCTCATGAATAAATAAATCTTTTTTAAAAAAGTGAAAAAGAAGATGGCAGAGTAGGAAAACCCTAAACTCATTTTGTTCCACAGATAGCAACTAGATAACACTCACATACCAGAAAATAACCTAGAAAATAACCCAAAGACAAGCAGAATAAAGTTCACAACTAAATGTAGAGAAGATGTTACATTGAAGAGGGCAGAAAGGGCAGAGACACAACTGAAAGCTAAATGGACCCGCAGGACTGTCAGTGGGAGGGAGACCATGGGCATGGAAAGGGGAGAGAAATAGACCCTTATGTGGGCAAGCCCATTACAAAGATGAACCTTCATAACACTTCGCTTTGAAAACCAGAGGGGCTGAATATTGTGAGTTCTTACAATCATCAGGACTTTAAATTTGGAATTTTAAAAATCAACTTGGCTCTGGGAGAGCTGGAAGGTCAAATGGAAACTAGTCTCCACCCTTAAAGAGACAACACAAAAAACAGCAACAGAGATACAGCATGGAAGAGGCAGTTTGAAAAATGGCCCAGTGCCTACAGGAGGGAGCACGTCCCAAAGGGATAGAAATCCTTGGGAGACTTCTTCAGGAATAAAGGAGCTGGCAGGCACCATTTCCCTCCCTTGCCTACCGCCTTCCCCCCCCAGCATAAACTACACAGCCACCTGCAGAAATGAGCCTGGTGCTGATACTACCTAACTCACTAACACTGTCCCTTTCCTGCGAGGTACCTCCCCCTGCGCTGTATTTCAGTGGACCCACCCTCTCCAGCCGAGCCTGCCTCAGTTCCTGAGCTGCAGGGCCACTCCTGCAGAGGATCAGTGGACCAAACCTTGCTAACACCACTGCACTGCTATCCTGCCCAACATTCCCCTTCCCCACACATTGCAGATCTGCTCCTTCCAATACACTTTGACTGGAGCTCATCCAGGGTGGTGCCACAGGCCTGGCAATGTGCAAGCTGCCTCTTTATTGGGGGCACCACTCCTGCTAATGACTCCTGCCCTGGAGAGAGGGGAGGATCATCACACATACCAACAGAGACACCAGCAGTGAACTGAAGGCAGACAACTAGTATGACCGCAGGCCTCACCCACCAGCGAAAGCTTTTTAGGGAACAGCACAGGGAAAGTATCCTGCAGTTTGGTGCTACTGTATCTTTGGCAAACAGCTAGTCTGACTTAACTCATACCTAAGACAGCCCTGGACTGGCCCATTAACACCACAGGACCAAATCCTGCCCACAACAGGCAGAGAGTAACTGCAGACAACTTGACTGAAGGAAAAAGTGGCTCAGCCACAATAGCAGGGCACAGGCAACACACATAGAAAATAGTCTTGAAGCACTAGATTCCAGTGAACAGGGGATATTGCACTGCAGGCCATCACAGGGCGTCTTCTTAATAAGGCCATTATTTTCAAGAGCAGAAGACATACTGACTTTCCTTACACAGAGAAACAGAGAGTGAGACAAAAGGAGGAGACACGGAATATGTCCAAAATGAAAGAATAGGACAAAAATCAGAGCAAGAGACTAAAGCAAAATGGAGTTAAGTAATATGCCTGATACAGAATTTAAAATTATGATCATAAAATACTCACTGGACTCAAGAAAACAGTGGAGGACATTAGTGAGACCCTTAACAAAGAGATAAAAAAAAGAACCAATCAGAGATGAAAAACACATTAAGTGAAATTGAAAATACACTACGGGACACCTGGGTGGCTCAGCGGCTTAGTGTCTGCCTTCAGCTCAGGGCATGATCCCAGGGTTCCAGGATCGAGTCTCACATTAGGCTCCCTGCATGGATCCTGCTTCTCCTTCTGCCTATGTCTCTTCCTTCTCTCTGTCCCTCATGAATAAATAAATAAAATCTTTTAAAAAAGAAAAAAATAACTAAATGGAATAAATAGTAGACTAGAGGAAGCAGAAGAACAAACCAGAGACCTGGAGTCAGAGTAATGGAAAGTAATCAAACTGAGCAGAGGAGAAAAAAATTATTAAAAATGAGAATAGACTTATAGCAATACCTAGCAATACCATCAAGTGTAATAATATTCACATTACAGGGATCCCAGGAGAAGAGAGAGAGAAAAGGTGGCAGAAAATGTATTTGAAGAAATAATAGCTGAAAAGTTCCTGATTCTGGGGAAGGAAAATCCAGATCCAGGAGGACAAAGATGCCCCAACAAAATCAACTAAAGGAGGTCCACATTGAGACACATAGTAATTAAAATGGCAAAAAGTATGATAGAGAATTTTAGAAGCAGCAAGAGAAAAGAAAACAGTTACCTATAAGGAAAACCCCATAAGGCTATCAGCCGATTTTTCAGCAGAAATGATGCAGGCCAGAAGAAAGTGGCATGAAATATTCAAAGCGCTGAAAGGAAAAAATCTGTAGCGAAGAATAATCTATCCATTAAGGCTTCATTCAGGATAGAGGGAGAGGTAAACAGTTTCCCGGACCAACAAAAGTTAAAGCAATTCATGACCTCTAAACCAGCCCTACAAGAAAGGGCAGAGGGGCTCTGAGCAGAAAGGAAAGGCCATAAGCAGAAGTAAGGAAAGTAGGAAGCATGAAAGCAGGAAAAATTAGTATACCTGTGAAAATCAGTCAAGGGACTCATAAAATAAAAGAATGTAAGGTATGACATCATATACCTAAAACATGGGGAGGAGAGACATAAAGAATGGGTTCAAACTTAAGCAGCCATCAACTTAAGATAGACTGTTGTATGCAGAATAGTAACCACAAATCAAAAACTAGTAATAGGGATCCCTGGGTGGCTCAGAGGTTTAGTGTCTGCCTTCCACCCAGGGCATGATCCTGGAGACCTGGGATCAAGTCCCGCATCAGGCTCCCTGCATGGAGCCTGATTCTCCCTCTGCCTGTGTCTCTGCCTTTCTCTCTCTCTCTCTCTGTGTCTCTCATGAATAAATAAATAAAATCTTAAAAAAAAAAACTAGTAATAGGCAAAAAATAATGAGAAAGGGATCCAAGTATATGACTAAAGAAACCCAACTAATCCTGAGAGAAAAGAGCAAGGGAAGAAAAAAACAGAGACAAACTATTAAACAATCATAAAACAAATAATGAAATGGCAATAAATACATAACTATCAATAATTATTTTGAATGTAAATGGACTAAATGCTCCAATCAAAAGACACAGGATGACAGAATGGATAAGAAACAAGACCCCCGGAGCACCTGGGTGGCTCAGTCGGGTTAGTGTCTGCTCTTGGTTTTGGCTCAGGTCATGATCTCATGGCTATGAGATTGAGCCCCGCATTGGGCTCTGTGCTGGGTGCAGAGTCTGCTTCAGATCCTCTCTCCCTCTCTCTCTCTCTCTCACTCACTCTCTCAAATACATAAACAAAATCTTTAAAACAAAAAACAAGATCCATTTACATGCTGCCTACAAGAGACACATTCCAGACCCAAAGACACATGCAGATTGAAAGTGAAGGAATGGGGGCATCTGAGTGGCTGGCAGTTGGGTGTCTGCCTCTGGCTCAGGGTGAGATCCAGGCATCTGGGATTGAGTCCCACATCGGGCTCCTTGAGGGACACCTACTTCTCCCTCTGCCTGTGTCTCTGCCTCTCTCTTTGTGTCTCTCATGAATAAATAAATACAATCTTAAAAAAAAAATAGAAAGTGAAGGATGATCCATTTATCATGCAAATGGATGTGAAAAGAAATTGGGGTAGCAATGCTTATATCGGAGAAAATAGACTTTAACACAAAGTAATACAGGCCTACTCAAGAAGTGAGAAAAACCTCAAACAACCTAACCTTATGCCTAAAGGAGCTAGGCAAAGAACTAACAAAACCCTAATCCAGCAAAAGGCAGGAAATACTAAAGATTAGAGCAGAAATAAATGATATAGAAATGAAAAAGAAAATAAATTAAAAAAGAAAATAAAAACCACAATAGAATAGATCAATGAAACCAGGAGCTGGTTCTTTGAAAAAAATTCAACAAAATTGGTAGATTTTTAGCCAGCCTCATCAGAAGAGAAAGAAAGAGAAAGAGAGTGACAGAGGACTTAAAGAAACAAAATCAGAATTGAAAAGGGAAAAATAAAAACCAACACCACAGAAATGCAAAGGATTGTAAGAGAATATTATGAAAAATTATATACCAACAAATTGAGCAACCTAGAAGAAATGGATAAATTCCTAGAAACATATAGCCTAGAAACATATAACCTCCCAAAACTGAATCAGGAAGAAATAAAAAATTTGAACACACTGCTTACCAGCAATGAAATTGAATCAGTAATCAAAATCTTCCAACGAACAAAAGTCCAGGACCAGACAGCTTCACAGGTGAATTCTACCAAAGATTTATTTTTCATTTATTTACTTTTTAATGATTTTTAAAATTAATTAATTAATTAATTTGAGAGAAAGAGAATGAGCAGAAATGCCCTGCTGAGCATGCAGAGCCCAATGTGGGGCTTGGTCCCAGAGCCCTGAGATCGTGCCCTGAGCTGAGGTCAGATGTTTAACTGACTGAGCCACCCAGGTGCCCCTCTATCAAACATTTAAAGAAGAGTCAATACCTAATCTCGAACTATTCCAAAAATTAGAAGAGGAAGAAATACTTCCAAATTCATTCTATGAGGCCAAATTATGGAAGCAGCTCAAGTGTCCATCAATAGATGAATGGATAAAGAAGATGTGAGACATATATAATGGAATCTTACACATCTATAAAAAAATTACGAGGGATGCCTGGGTGGCTCAGTGGTTGAGTGTCTGCCTTTGGTCCAGGGCATGATTACAGCATCCTGGGATGAAGTCCCCTATCAGGTTCCCTGCAGGGTGTCTGCTTCTCCTTCTGCCTATGTCCCTGCCTCTCTCTCTGTGTCTCTCCTGAATAACTAAATAAAATATTAAAAAAAAAAACCCACAAATGAAATCCTACCATTTGAAACAACATGGGTGGAGCTAGAGAGTATAATGCTTAGGGAAGTAAGTCAGAGAAGGACAGATACTACATGATTTCACTCATATGTGGAATTTAAGAAGCAAAACAAAGGGGAAAATAATAGAGAGAGAGAGAGACAAATCAAGAAACAGACTTTTAACTATAGAGAACAAGCTGATGGTTACCAAAGGGAAGGAGGGTGGTGGGATGGGTGAAATAGGGGATAGAGATTAAGGAGTGCATGTGTCAAGATGAGCACTGAATGATGAATGAAAATGTTAAATCACTATACTGTACACTTGAAACTAATATAACACTGCATGTTAACTAACCAGAATAAAAACTAAAACTTAGAAAAAATGGAAAAATTTATTTTTATTATGTTCTTCTTTTCTAACCTGTTTGGTGAACGGCTTAGTCATGATCAAATTAGATAATGCATATGGAAGCAACATGTAAGCTGCAAAATACTACACAAAAGAATTTAAGAGCTATAGTTAAAGGCATGATATTTCTTCTTCTCTTCCCCAAAAGGGAATAATCCTAAATCCTTAATAGGATTTCATTTCCAACCACATGAATTCTTGAGAATGTTTTTGGAAAATCCACTAAACTGCAGGCAGAGACAGAGTCCCATGCTTAGCCTTTACATCTAATGTGTCTGTATATTAAACCAGAACAGAGTTCCTAGGCCTTTGTCATGCTGCCCTATGTCTAATAAAGATTTCTAGTTTTTAGAGAGGTGGAGTTTTCTTTGCTGATTGGCATTTTCCTCATGGTAGCATTAAGCTCAATCATGCAAACTTTCTCTGTAGCTTTTCCTTGAAAGCATCAAAAAAAAAATTAGCTTCAAAATTATTTTAAATAATAGAGAATATTTGGCCTTTCCCTCTCACCACCAAGAAAAATGCGGCAAGTTTTAAGTTTAGGAAAAACTACCTTTTCTTATTTATTTTTTTTGTAAGATTTTATTTATTTATTCATGAGAGACACAGAGAGGCAGAGATATAGACAGAGGGAGAAGTAGCTCCACGCGCGGAGCCTGATGTGGGACTTGATCCTGGAACTCTAGGATTGGGATTACACCCTGAGCAGATGCTCAGACACTCAACCACTGAGCCACTCAGGCATCCCCTACCTATTCTTATTTATATCCAAATGTGAATGACTGCTTTACTCTCACCAGCAAAAATTATTTCCAGTTCTTGGTAACGCACTAGCTATAGACTTTTATTTTGTCTGATTTTTAAAGATGTTATTTATTTATTTGACACAGGCAGTAAGAGAACACAAGCAGGGGGTGCAGCAGAGGGAGAGGGAGAAGCAGGCTTCTTGCCTAGCAGGGAGCCTGATGCAGAGTTTGATTCCAGGACCCTGGGATCATGATGTGAGCTGAAGGCAGATGCTCAGCTAACTGAGCCACCCAGGTGCCACATCTATAGACTTCTAGGTAGTTTATTCATAGTTAGAACTTAAAAAGATTATGTTATACTTACTTAGTTGCTTCAAAATTCCTTTCCTATACTATATACGATGGTACAAAACTTTTAGCAACAATAAATTTTATTTTTTCTATAGAAAGCTAGGCAAAACTACCAAGGGAGTATTAAAACCACAAAATTGTTATTACTGAGAACAGTCTCTTGATATTATGTGCCAACAAAGACATTGAGTCATATTCCACATTTGTGAAAAGTCCCCCGAAGTATGGCACAGTCCTATAATCAATCTTATATGAGTAAATTTACTTTAAAATCTTGATGGATTTGGAGCACAAAAAATAATAAAACATTTTAAATGAAGGCAGGAGAAGATTTTCCTGTTTTCCCCAAATTTTTGGAGGGTAACTTTCTTGGCCAATATCAAAAATTTAGGAGGCTCTGATAATTTGTCTTAAAATAATATTTTATATAAAAAAATAGGCTCTTTAGAAAGAGAAATTGCTTTGAAATGCTAATTACCCCCACTCCTCCTTGGTTTCTATTGCATTTGTCATCATATTATCTTAAGACATGTTGGTAAGAGGCTGATATGGAAGGGCTGTGAAATAAGAAGAAAGTCTTCCCAACCTTGAATTAAGGTAATTTTAAGTATCAAATCTGCAGACATCCAGGGGTTGTTCAAGAACAAAGCTTCATCTGTTGCCTGTTCTTATGCATTTTAATGTACTGTACACTAAGACTCAAGAAAAAAAAAAAAGATTTAACAAGCTTCTGACTTTTGATTGAAACTCTTTTGCAAGGTTTTTCACAAAACATTTTATAACTCAGAAAGTTAGGGTTTTTAAATTTTATATTATTATTATTTTTTTTTAGAAAAATAAGCCAAGCTTTGAAAAGCATTCTTCTAGAAACCTAAAGCTTTGCTGATTGCTTCCAGGTTTTGATATATTTCTGTGGTTAACAGGATACCACAGTAGGGGGCATCAAAGAAATGGTAGGTTTGCACCTAGAAAATAATTCTATTTTTGTATTGAAATTGAATTTGCCTTTATAGATGGAATACATTTACATTTCAAATAGCAAAGAAAATTCTGCAAAGGACTCCTACAACAACCAGACCCAAGTTATCTATAGTCTTCCACCTTCAGTAACTTCTTTGCCAATTATCCTGGATCTGCAGAGAAATTCTTATAAGGGCATTTTAAGCACCATGAGGAATGCGTGATTAACTTTCATAGAAAAGCAATCCAGAGTATTAGAACTATAGGTTATGTCCAAAATGCCTTTTTCTCTGAAGAGCAGGGACTGTGAGGTCATCAGGGTGAATAGAAATCTAGTAAACCAAAATGGGAGCTGCTGGGAGTGGCAGGAGATCAGGTTGAGTGAGGTGTGCCCAAAGCCCAGGTGGTACGCCATGGCCTGGTTCAGGGTGGGGTGTGCCCTTTTCTCCAATCCAGGTAAGCCAGGTGCCTGTCATCCTCAAAAAGCCTGTCAGGATTAAATTCATCTTGTCACTCGTCCATGTCTTTGTTAATCAACGCCTAAGTTTCTTGTCCTTGACCTGGGCTTAAACTTTACTTCCTACCTCTTTCCAAATGATTTCACTGCATTTCTAGGAACTTCTAGTCCACAGATTAAACAAACTTTCTAATTATCTCAAGCTATGACTGAGAACTCACTTTCCAAGTCTTGCCTTAACTGAAATCTGGCTCTCTCCTGGAGATACCCTCCTCTGTGGACATTTCCAATAGTGGCTATTCTTAGAGGAAGACATTTTATCAATGAAACACCTTCTTCTTGCAAATATTTAAATGTCGCCTCTTCCCTTTCTGATTATTTTAGTATACATAGCCTGACCCTGCTCAGCACTATCTTTGAGGTTCAACCAGCCTACCAGAAGGATGTGTTCCCTCCATTCTCCTCCTCCCTTCCCCTTCTCTTCCTTCTCCTCCTCCTTCTTCTTTTCCATTCTTCTTGTTTTGCTTCTGCTTTTTCTTCTGAGTCTTCTGTTTCTTCTTCACTTTGGCTGCCAAGAGGCATGTAGTTCTTGGTGAGTACATTTAATTGGTAAAGTTTTAGAAAGTTTAAATGATAAGTTTAATAGGAAAGCTTCATATTTTGATCTTCACATCTTTTCATTTTTGACGATATAAAAAGTTTTTAATATTAAACTGTGAGTATGTAGGAGAAAAGAACCAATTTCTTTAAATGTTTCTTTTTGTATGTTAATTAACTACCTTATAGATTTTTCTCTTTTTATTTTTTGGTTTATATATTATTTGCCTGGAGTTACTTAATTATTTACTTAAGTACTATTCAGTGAAGCCACATAGAATAATCTTAATAATAATTTAGGCTGTCTTTTCCAAGTTTTGCTCGCTCCCTAAATTAGACTCTTTAACCCCTGTGAGTTGCCAAACTACCATGCTTATGTGATAGTTACTTAAAGAAATATTCTCAGGTCCTTGTGGAGATTCTAATCAAAGCTTTCTCTGAAATCTTGTAGAAGTAATATACTTCTACTATTTTTTACTTTTGCAACACAGATGTAATGTTTTTTATAATAAGTTTGGAAAGATTCCTTGAATGGAGGCTGCCTGTTCTCACATTTTCATAGGGAAAGGTCCTGGAGCAATCAACATTCCTTTTTCAACATTCCTTTTCCATCTTTACATTAATAATACTACTCTCTTTGGAATCGATACTATCTATCTTCATTGCTGATGTCTTCATATCTTAAGGTTATTACTCTCATTCCTAAAGATTTTGGCTCCTATCTTCTCTCCCTAACACCTGCTATCATCCTAGATGCTATCCAACACCAAAGCCTCAAAGTTCTTTGATAGCTTTGATCCCATTAACCCATCCGTCCAATTTATTTAACAAGTTACTTGCCACTTGGAATGATTCCACATTTATCACAGTTGTGGGAAAGAAGGAAAGTATAGTAGACTGAAACTGTGGTGGGTCCTAATGAACCGTGCTAGTATTTACAACCCGTATATCTTCTTGCCTTGACTCTGAGCTGGCTGTGTGACCTCCATGGAGAGGCCATATTGAGGAGAATTAAGGCCCTTGGAAACAGCCCCAGCTCAGCTAATAGCTAGCACCAACTTGATGGTCATGTGAGCCTTGCTATTTTGGACCTTTTAGCACTCCAGCACCCCAGGAGACACCTGTGAAGTAGAATAACTACCTAGTCAACCTATACCTTGTGAGAAATAATAATTTGTTATGGTTTTAAGCCTCTAAGTTTTGTGAGTAATTTGTTTCGAAGCACTAGATAATGGAAACACAAAGTATTTTCTCTCCCCACATTCCTGTCCCAGGTTATACAGGAGAAACATATATGACCTCTCTTCTACTCTAGTAATTCCTAAGAGTAGCTAACATTGTTATGAAGAATTTTCCCATAGTTGATTGAATAGTGTCCCTCCCCCAAATTTGTGCCCATCCAAAAACCTCAGAATGAGACCTTATTTGGGCATAAGGTAATTAGTTAAGGATCTTGAGAGGAAATCATCTTGGATTTAGGATAAGATCTTCCAATGACTAATATTTTTATATGAGAAAGGAGAGGAAGATTTGGACACACAGAGACACAAAAGAGACAATGTGAAGATCTGGAGACAGAGATTAGAATAATGGATCTACAAGACAAGGACTGCTAGGAACCACAAGAAGCTGAAAGAAGCAAGGGAGTTTCCCCCCTAGAAATGTTGGTATCTTGATTTTGCATTTCTATCTTTTAGTACTATGAGACAATAGATTTCTGTTGTTTTAAGCCATCCAGTTTGTGGCAATTTGTTACAGTAGGACTAGGAAATGACTACATTAACATTCACTGTCGTATGAAATCATTGCATTAAAAAGAAATGGGTAACCACAATTCTTGTATCCATCTGTACGTGGATGGGTGCAGCAGGCCTGAGCCTCTAATCCATGCACCTGTTTAGAAAAGTGGACTTAGAGTGTCTTCTGCAGACCCTGACATATCTCTGGCTCTCAGGAACTTTTTTTTTCCAACACTACTTCAGATGATTAAGTGTATCTACCTGTCCTCTGCTAATCCAGGATCCTCTTGTCTCTTCTGCTATAAGACAGTTTGGTTTCACTGTAGTGTTTCCAGTTAGCACCAAAACCAGTAACTAAGTTATTTTTTAAAAATGTTAGTGCTGCCAAGGGACATAATTATGGACAAGGGACATATGTTAAGGAACATAATTTAGGAGTTTGAGGGCAGGTTACACAGATAAATCCAACATATTTGTATTCACCCCACACTCAGCAACTTGCTTTGCCAATGAACTATGAGCTGAAGAAACATGTATCCCTTCAGTAGAAGCTTTGAGAACTACATGTGATTCATCATAATTTTTTTCCTGCTTTTGCATTCATGGAATCACATGTCAAGGTGACCTCCATTAGTACTGCTCCTTGAATGTCTATAATGAGTAAATTCCCCCTACTGTTCTATAGTAAATATGTAGTGTGAACAAGAAGTAATATTTGTTCTTTTAAATTACTGAGATTTTTAGGTTGTTTGTTGCTTTAGCATAACCCGGCCTATCCTGTCTATTTCAATACCAATATCAATAAATTCAGTGAGTATCAAATATTGTACCTTTCCTTTCTTGTTCTAACACCTTTAGAATTCATTTTCACACTTACTCTCCAGATTTCTGCACAGAATAAGACAGCAAAATCTTACAATATTATTAGGAACTGTAATCCTTCTCTTCTTGTTTTATTTTATTTTATTTTTAAAATATTTTATTTATTTACTTGTGAGAGACACAAAGAGGCAGAGACACAGGCAGAGGGAGAAGCAGGCTCCATGCAGGGAGCCCGACCTGGGACCCAATCCCAGGTCTCCAGGATCATGCCCTGGACTAAAGGCGTCACTAAACCGCTGAGCCACCCGGGCTACCCCCTCTCTTCTTGTTTTAAATTTGCAATTAGCTCTCAGGGGATCCCTGGGGGTGCTAGATATTGTCTGATATGAAGCTGTTGGTATATATCAGTATTATTCCTGCACTTTTAAGCATTCCCCTATAACACAGTGGCCACAAGTCTGGAAACTGCATTTCCCAGGCTCCCTTGTGGTCAGGGTTTTGGTTTTGATTCTTCCAATAAGTGTTATTCATGCTAGATTTTAGAAGGTGAAAACAGCAGAAATCATTATTGCTCAATCTTAGCAGACAGTCACGTGGTCTTCAGTGACATCAGATGTGAGATTTTGCAGTGGTTTCTAGGCTTTCTACTGAGCACCATCTGTTTCGGTGCAACAGGCTGTTGAGATCATTGGTGGCAGTTTCCTGTGATTCCTGAAACTTTCTGATTTCCAAATATGACTTTCCCTGTCCATTGCCCTCTTCAGCAGCTCCAAAAGTTTTACAAACATCTAATCTCTTTTATTAAATATTTTCCTGCCTGAAAAGCAGTGGTTTCTGTTTTCCTGACCACAGACTGAATAGACTATAGTCTGACTCTAGGGTTTTTTTGTTGTTGTTGTTTTGTTTTGTTTTCTGACTCTAGTTATTACTTAGGCATAAACACCAATAAATCAGAACAGATCCTAAGCTAACCAAAACAGATTCCAGTTACAAACAACCACTACAGCTTCCCTGATGGTACCAGCTGAATATTAGCTCTGGTTAAGGAATTGGAGAAATGTATATATTGGAGAAGCAAGAACATTGCTCTCCCTTTGGATAAATCTTCATGGCTTAAAGTAATAGCTTCATCTGATAGGTAAGAGGTAGTGCATTGCTAGAGTGGTGTAACAAATCTATATATGATCTTTGTCCTGAGTTTCTGGCATAGTTCCTAAGACCCTTGGAATTTCCTGTGTGATAAAATGGTCTTTTGTTATGCATTAAAAGTCCTTTTGAGCACACTGGAGTTTATGCTAATGAGACAATTTAAGGTGGGGGCCCCAGAGAATCTTAGGATAGAGCTAGTCACCAGAAAGATCAAGTGATTAGAGTATTAGAACTTTCACACCCACCCGATGTCCTCTGGGAAAGAAAGGGGAAGAGCAGCTAAGAATAAAGTGCTGTAAAAAATCTTGGAGAGAGACACCTGGGTGGCTCAGCGGTTGAGCCTCTGCCTTTGGCTCAGGGAGTGAACCTGGAGTCCCAGGACCGAGTCCCACATTGGGCTCCCTGCATGGAGCCTGCTTCTCTCTCTGCCTGTCTCTTTCTGTGTCTCTCATGAATAAATAAAATCTTTTTTAAAAGACCCAAAAAGCTCTTGAAGAATAAGAGTTGGTGAACTGAGTTGACCTTAAATACATGGAAATGGGAGAAAGCAGAGCATCCAAACAGCAAGGAAGCTCTGCACCCTTCCCACAAACCTTGCTCTATCTATGCATCTCTTTATCTGGCTGTTCCTGGATTATATCCTTTTATTATAACTGATAATTTAGTAAGTAAAATGTTTCTCTGAGTTCTTTGAGCCATTCTAGTAAATTAATCAAACCAAAAGCGAGGGTTGTAGGAAACTCCAATCTATAGCTGATTGGTCAGAAGTATAGGTAACAACCCGGACTTCCAATTGGCATCTGAAGTGGGGGCACTCTTGTGGAATTCAGCACTTAATCTGTAGGATCTGATTGAGTTAAATTGGAGATTACTTGCTGTTGGAAAAAAACACATTTCAGCTAGTAAGAGCAATTTGATGGGAGTGGGAATTGAAGGTGTTCCAAATCATTTTATATATCCAATTCTAATTACTGGGTCCCAGTCTTTCTTGATCAGTGCACTTTCTTGCACACCAGACAGATAAAAAGAAGACAGTAGATTTAATGGCCCTGTAATTGATTAAATTTGGAGGTCAGACTTTGAATCTATTCTCCAGCTATCTCAATGTTGTACTATTAGAAAAGCAGTTACATTAGCAAAATCTAGAAAGTCCACAGTTTTCAGACTGTGACATAAGTAAAAAATTTGGGAATCTGAACATTTTCTTACTTTAAGCTTTCCAGGGCCATTAGAAAAGCTACTTCATGTCACAGTCCTTGAATTCGTCATAATCTTCATGTGCCCTATGGCAATAGCCATTAAAGTTGCCAATGCCTTCAAAAAGCACTTTATGCCAGATAGTTGCCATAAGTGGTAATTTAATTAGCTCTTTGGAGACTATGTTCTACAGACTATCAGGTCACATTACTTAATACTAACTAAATTTTCTACACCTTCAGTTTCAATCGTACCTTATAACTAGCCCACGTACTTCTTTTCCCTGAAGGTCTATTGCTTACAATCATGTCTTTCCAATATCTCTATCATACCCTCAGTTGCAAGTTTCAGAAACTGGAAGTTCTAAGAAAAGGAATATATTGCAAATATGTCAGGTGGTTCACAACATCTCTAGTTATGTTAGAGAACCAGGCTGAAGAGATTGGTACAAGGCATCCCAGACAGCTATATCCAGGACCACATTTGCCATCACTGACCACTGGGTACTTCAGCTTATACCACCACCAAACATGCATCTTGTGGTCCAAGATGACCCTTCCAGCTCATTTCATCATGTGTACATTTAGATCAGCAGGAAGGATACAAGGAAGTAGTGGGATACTCCTTTCCTTTAAGGCAAGGTCTGGAAATGGAACACATTATTTTGTTCCAATCCCATTCATCAGAATGTCACATGACCATACCCAGCTATATAAAAAACAAAACAAAACAAAACAAAGCAAAACAAAAAAATCCCTGGAAAAGTGATTTCGTCTAGGAAACCATAATTCCAGCTAAAAAATTTGAGTTCTTATTACTCCAGAAAGAAGGGAAGAACAGATAGCAGAGGATAATTTTCTCTACCAAGGTAACTGTGTGGAAATGAAAGTACTCAAGAAAGTATTCTAGCCAAATGAAATTTGTAAATAAAGTCTCAAGATCAAAAAGATCAAAAAGACATGAAACATAAGAAATAAAGGCTAGTATTGAATTCAATAAAGCATGTGTATAAGTCAAAAAGATGCTGGTTATATGGCTAAGAGCTGTAATGACATTGTTAAGGAAGGACTCTTTATTTTATTAATATTATTATTAATTATTATCATTTTAGGGAGAGAATGAGAGCATGGGTGCAAACGTGAGAGGGGCAGGAAGGACAGGGGGTGAGGAAGGAGAGGAAGACAGAGAATCTTAAGCAGGCTCTATGCTCAGCTCAACACAGGGCTCAATCTCACAACCCTGAGTTCATGACCTGAGCCAAAAATCAAGAGTTGGACATTTAACCAACTGAGCTACCTAACATCTCAAAAAGGACTCTTTTTAAAAAAATATTTTATTTATTTATTTATGAGAGACACACAGAGAGAGAAGCAGAGACACAGGCAGAGGGAGAAGCAAGCTCCCTGCAGGGAGCCTGATGCAGGACTCAATCCCAGGACTCCGGGATCATGCCCTTAGCCAAAGGCAGATGTTCAAACACTGAGCCACTAAGGCATCCCCAAAAAGGACTCTTTAATTAGAAAAGCCATATTCCTGAGGCATCTGGACAGTGTTATGTCAACTGCCCCCTTCCCCTGGGTGAGGAAGGGAGGACCCATGCTGAGCAAGATTGCTGCCTTCTGTTGTCACTGCTCCTCTGGTGATGTGAACTGGCTGTGCTTCATGTCCTCTGTATGCAGATGTTCAAAAGCTGGCCTTTTCATGGAACATGAGTGATTTCTTCAGGGTGCCCAAAGGAAGAGCCACAAACCACATCCCATGGCATATCCCCTGACAGCAAGATCTGGCTCAGGTTTGACTTCTTTTCCCTCCCTCATTTCTACAAAGTTGCCCCACAGCCACCTTCCCCTGGGTTCCCCTAGCCCAGAGATGAGAAAATGTGCAGAACAGATAGTTCAAGCTGACCCATTTCTGGCTATTTCCACTGATTTTATTTTGTTTTACATTTATTCTTGAAAAATAGTGTTGTCAACTCTATTTCTCCCTCACAGGTATTTTTGTTACCAGTATCATTTTAATTCTCTCTATATTTTAACTTCAACAAGATATTTTCATTGTTTAACCAATCAACATTCATTTAGTTTTAACCCATATCTTCCATTTCTTCTTTCTCTATACCTTGTGTTACTGAGCTTAAATCAGGGATCAGTGTCTTTGCCTGAGGAACTATTTCAGTGTTGCATTTGATGTAGTTCTAATGGCATTAAATTCCCCCAAATGTTTGTATGCCTGAAATTGTCTTTATTTCACCATCACTTTTGGAAGATATTTTATTTTGGGCAGGCTGGGTGGCTTAGCGGGTTAGCACTGCCTTCAGCCCAGGGTATGATCCTGAAGTCCCGGGATCGAGTCCCACATTGGGCTCCCTGCATGGAGCCTGCTTCTCCCTCTGCCTGTGTCTCTGCCTCTCTCTCCCTCTCTGTGTCTCTCATGAATAAATAAATAAAATATTTTTTTTAAAAAAGGAAGATATTTTATTTGTTTTTTTAAAAGATTTTATTTATTTATTTGAGAGAGAGAGAGAGAGAGAGATCACAAACAGGTGGAGAGGGGTAGAGGGAAAAGTAGACTTCCCACTGAGCAGAGAGCCAGACTCAGGACTCAATCTCAGGACCCTGAGATCATGACCAGAGCTGACGGGAGACACTTAACTGACAGAGCCACCCAAGTGCCTGGAAGATATTTTAACCAGATATCACTTTCTGGGTTGACTGATACTCTTTATCTAAATTTGAAAATTTTCTTTCATTGTCTTCTGACTTCCATATATTTTTTTGATTCCTCAAAAAGCCATCAGTTTTTATTGTTACTCTTTTAAAATTATGCATTTCTCCCTCTTCCTCTCCTTTTAAGATTTCTTCCTTTTTCTTTAAAAATTTTTTAAAGAATTTTACTCTGATGTGTCTAGGTATTATTTTCCTCATATTTGCTCTACTTGAGGTTTTAAAATTTTTTTGAATTAGTGACTTACTGTCTTTCACCAGTTTTGGAAAATACTCAGAGAGCACCTTTTCAAATACAATTTTTTTCCATTCTCTTTCTCCTCTCCTTTGGGATTGCATATGTTGGTCATTTTACTATGACCTAAAAGTCCATTTTACAATTCTCTTTATTTTTATATTTTTAAATCTGCTTTAATCTGTATAATTTCATCTGATCTATTTTGCAATTCACTAATCATCTCTTCTGTTGTGTCTAATTCATTTTTAATTCTTTATTTAAGTGCTTTATTTCTGAAATTTTATTTTTAATTTCTAGGATTTCTACCTGATTTATTTTTACATGTCTTTAGGTCTCTAATAAAATTTTCCATATTTTCACCTATTTTCTGCATCATTCCCTTGATGCTTTGAATATATTAATCAAGTTATTTTTAACTTGGGTGGAGGGATGGGGTAACTGGATGCTAAGGAGGACACATGCTGAGACGAGCACTGGGTTGGCAAATTGAATTTAAATAAAATATTTTAAAAAGTTATTTTAACTTAGACTGAGAACTTCAAAACAGGAGTCATCTGAGTGTCTATTTCTCTTTTTCTTTTGTTTTTAAATCACTTGTTCCAGTACATTTTTTATTTAATGGTAGACATTGTATATGAAACTTTTAGATATTATCTTCTTCCAAAAAGGACCAAATTTTCTTCTTGCTCCCATTTAAGTACAGATTGATTATAGATCCCATCAAGTTTTGAGATGGTTGGAGGCTGGGCTTAAAGATTTGTGAGGGATGATATATTAATGCTATAGCCTTTTTTTTTTTTAAGGTTTTATTTATTTATTCATGAGAAACACAGAAAGAGGCAGGGACATAGGCAGAGGGAGAAGCAGGCTCCCTGCAGGGAGCCTGATGTGGGACTTGACCCTGGGATTACAGGAATCTCGCCCTGAGCCAAAGGCAGATGCTCAACCGCTAAGCCACCCAGGCATCCCTTGATGTAGCCTTTAAACTAGTGTATAGTCATTCAGAAATCTCTACTTGGAAAGTGACATATTGTCCAGAATTCATTCTCCATTTCAGACTCTGAACTCCTATTTTTGTCTGTTTAGCTACATATGACTGCCCAAATCTCTGTATATCCTTTAAATACCTTAACAAATTTGTGTGTGTGTATGTGTGTGTGTGTGTGTGTGTGTGTGTGTGTGTTTTGGTTTGTTTTTTGTTCACATTTGTTTGTTTGTTTTTTACTGTTACTTTTCTTTCTCCTTACCCCATTCCCCAAAGACTTAGGATTCAGAAAAATTCTTTGAGACAAAATCCCTGTGGAATGCTATACTCCTCTCTCTGTGATTCTCCTCTCTCTGAGATTCCTGGCTGCTATACTTGTCTTGAATCCTAATTCTTGCCTTCCTAGCCTCATGAGATTGGTAAAAGCTCTTGGACACTGCTTTATGCTGTGCCCCTATCTCCTAGCTAGGAAATGGCAAATTCCCTGAGAGGAATATTGGTGAAGAATATCTGGTTTATTCCAGTTTGTTTCCATCTCCTCCAGCATCTTGATTTTCCTGGCCTGGCTACTTGGCTGCTCTTCAGTATCTTCAGATAAGTGGGTTGTTTTTTTTTTAAGATTTTATTTATTTATTCATGATAGAGAGAGAGAGAGAGAGAGAGAGAGAGAGAGAGAGGCAGAGACACAGGCAGAGGGAGAAGCAGGCTCCATGCACCGGGAGCCCGACGTGGGACTCGATCCCGGGTCTCCAGGATCGCGCCCTGGGCCAAAGGCAGGCGCCAAACCGCTGCGCCACCCAGGGATCCCCTCTTAAAAATCTTAATGTTAGGCTTAAAAGGTAAAAGTCTAAAGCCTCTGCAGCTTTTTAAAGTAAAAGAACCATAACATTTCCAGGTGCTACTTATTGGACTCTTAAGGTTTTAGTATCCTCTGATTACACCAAATGAGAGATGGCTTTCGAAGTTTTTCTTAAAGCATCTCTTCTGTTCTCTTCACTTGTGACATAATCATATAAGTGTCCATTATGTATCTATTTTTTTCCACTACATACATCCCACCAGAAGAGTCTTTGAATAGCAACAAAGCAAAAGCTGCCAAATTGATTAGTTGAGAGGGAGAAATACAACTCTTCCTTAAATAAATGATGTTGAGCAAAATTCTCACTTTTTGCTTATTGAGAATCAGGGTAGTAGTCTGCATCCGTGTGTTTTTTAAAAAATATTTTATTTATTTACTTGACATGCAGAAGGAGCAGCAGATAGAGGGAAAGGGAGAAGCAGGCTCCCCACTGAGCAGAGAGCCTGATGTGGGGCTCAATCCCAGGATCCTGGGATCACTACCTGAGCTGAAAGCAGACACTTAACCAACTGAGCCACCCAGGCACCCCTACATCAGTGCATTTTTGTTCTTGAAGTAAATAACTCTCTTTGCTCCTACTTTCTTTTTTTTTAAATTTTTTAAAGATTTTATTTATTTATTCATGAGAGACAGAGAGAGAGAGAGAGAGAGAGAGAGAGAGAGGCAGAGACACAGTCAGAGGGAGAAGCAGGCTCCATGCAGGGAGCCTGATGTAGGACCCGATCCTGGGACTCCAGGATCACGCCCTGGGCTAAAGGCAGGTGCTAAACCACTGACCACCTGGGCTTCCCTGCTCCTACTTTCTATAGCCCTCAGGTAGTAGCTTATCATAATAGTGACTTTTTGAAAAGCAATTGATATATCTCTGCATTGGCCACTGGAAAAAAAATTGTCCTAATTTTTAACACTTGTTTTTGTTGTTGTTATTTGGCATCAACATGGTTAATCATGATTCACTGACTGAATGCTTGCCTAGTTCCAGGCACTGAGCTGGCAGTGGTAAGCACACAGACACACGGTTATTCTAGTCTGTGGTCAAAACGACATGCCTCAAAGGGATGATGCAGGTAGTACTTAACGATTCTTTTTCCTGAATATTGCCAAGCTGCTGCACTGTCTTGATTCACAGTTGGGCTATCTTCTCCTTCACTGATGCTTCTGAAATTGTGTGGTTTGTAGGGCTTCCACACTGCATGCCGTTATTCTGTATTTGGTGGTGATAATGTTGTCTTCCTTCTTGTTGCATCTACCTTCTCCATGGTAACTTCTTGAAGCTGCCAGAATGATGTAACTTTTTTCCTCTTCCTTTTTTCAGCCACTCCTGCACAGTTGCCAGGGAAAACTAGATAAGTATTAAGTGTAATATTAATTTAAATAATTTCTGTTTGAATAGGGATAAAGTGCATGGCTTTAATGATATCTATTTCAAACTAGCCTCAGGCTTTTGCTGCATTTACCTTAGGTTTTTTGTTAGGCTCACAGGTGTCCTAGAATTGAGGTTCCTGGTAGTCTACCAGGTAAATAGGGTAATGTCTATGAGGAGAAAGTCTAGACAATGTTGTTGGGGAAATGTGGGGAGGGGTAAGCATTATGACCTGTTTGAGATGGTCCTAATTAAAAAAAACAGACTCTAATGTGAATGAGTAAGGGATGGTCTATAGGTATATTTAACTCATTCTTATATCTCCTGATCTTGGTTCTTAACTGGTAACTAGTGGGAAAGAAAGGCCACTCCTTGGATAAAGTTGGCTAACATTATCCCACCCATTTTTCCTCTTCAATAAGCTAGTCAGTCTATGCTCAGCTTCTCAGATTCTTACATTGTGATAGTTATGAGCTAGTTTATTCCCCAAACCAATCATTCTATTCTCTGCTTTGTGTTGCTAGACGTTGCAAATCACAGTTTCTCCTTTGCCATCTGCCCCCTGTAGGCTTTGACAATAATGATTCATTACATTGACAATGTCAAGTGATTGCACGTTTGGTTTCTGTTTGCAGTTTTCACATAACTTAGACCAGTACCAGTCTTACCTTAAACCCAGAGATACAACCACCTGACCAGTGTCCTTCCTCAAAGGATTAAGCATCAGCTCCGCAGGGCTCTTCCTCCAAGACTCTATGTTTTAGTAATACCAATGGCTACATTTTTTATCTTACCCCAGTTCTAAGACTGGTACTTGCTTCCTTAGGTTACTGTCTTTATGATTCCTTACCTTCTATGCTTGCCTTTTCAGTTCCCTACCCATGACCAACAATTGTTTAGATTAAATTCTTTCTGTTGAAATAATTTATGTAGTTTTTCTTTTTTGAAGTTGACCCTGACTGATATGTGGCATTTTATTTCTTTCAAAGGAGTACCATAGATTTATGACACACTAAAACTATATAGAGGATGGCCAACATTAATATAAATCAGCCCATAGTTCTTAGATTCCAGGTGAAGAAAATATGCTGTAGCAAAAGGCTGTTCAGGTAGGAACAGGGTGGTGAGTAGTCACTGATTTTTAAAACACAGAAATTTCTAGTAAGAAAATCAGTACAATGCAGAAAACTGACAAAAGCATGAGGAATGAGATATGTTACCACTCAATCAAGCTTTCTTTTTGGTTCTGGAAGATAATTGAGTGTTCCCAATGAATGAGGCTTGTGATCTCTGCTGAGGTAATCTGCAGCCTACACACATGGTAATTTTTACATAATACTTGTCATAAGGATTTTTAAGTAATTATTTAAATATTTTAAAAAATATTTATTTACCCATTTGGGCTGCTTCTTAAGGACTGGGACTATATCTGTTTTGTCCCTTTCTCTATTTCCAACTTATAGCACAATGCCTGGCAGAAAAGTACTCAAAAATTTTGTCAAACAGGAGGAAAAAAGATAATTTAAATCTAAAGATCACATGCACAGAGTATACAAGATGTCCCTTTTTTGGAAGTCACCAGCTGGTCTAGATGTCCACGACATCATTTTCCTCTAAAATTCCTCTTATTTTATTGTCAAAGGCTGTCCATCAACCAGGGATAGAATTTAGTTGGTGGATATCAGCTGTTGTCATTCTACTTCCCTTTCTAGTAAACTCACAGTGAAAGAGGACATCAAGATTTCTGGTTCAGAAAAATAATAGACCTGAAAACCTTTCTGCTAAAAACACTTAGAAATGCTGGCTAAAAGTTAACAAGCATCATTTTAAATACATTTCTGAGTTGGGTCCTGCTTTTTTCTGAGATTATCTATTCTGATATTCCCTGCTCTGCCTTTTTAAAAATGTTTAGTCCATTAACATTTAATGTAATGAGGGGCGTGGTTTGATATGTGATTTTTCATAATTTTTTTTCTGTTTGCCTCCTCTGTTTTTTGTTTTTGTTTTGTTTTGCTCTTCCCTTTCTACCTTCTTCAGAATTTTGTTTTTATTTATTGGATTTTTATTTATTTATTTATATTTTTAAAAAGATTTTATTTATTTATTCATGATAGAGAGAGAGAGAGAGAGAGAGAGAAAGAGAAAGAGAGAGAGAGAGGCAGAGACACAGGCAGAGGGAGAAGCAGGCTCCATGCAGGGAGCTCGACGTGGGACTCGATCCCGGGTCTCCAGGATCACACCCTGGGCAGAAGGCAGGCGCTAAACCACTGAGCCACCCAGGGATCCCCTATTTATTGGATTTTTAGTATTATTTTCTAATTGTTTACTCCAGAGGTTATAATATACATCATTAACTTTTCAGTATATTTGGATTTACTGTTTCATTTCTCAATTGTACAAATTTTCATTTGTATAGGTCCATTTAACCCTCTATCTGCCATTGTTTATGCTTTGTTATCATATGTATTACATGTACATTCATTATAATTTCCAAAAGCATTTCTATAATTTTTTGCTTCAAACAGTTATGTTTGTTTTAAATATAATAGGTCATCTATACTTATCCAGTATTTACCATTTCTGATGACTCTAATTCATTCCTGAAGATCTGAGCTTCTCTTTTGTGTTATTTCCCTGTTCTTTGATAAATTCCCTTCAGTATTTCTTATAGTCCACTCCTGGTAGTCATGAAATATCCTAGTTTACTATCATTTGGATAGTAAAATATCAATATCAATAGGATATTTGAGTAAGTAGTTACTAGTTTACCTTTATTTAAAAACATTTTTAGTTTTCTTTCATTCCCATGAGATATTTGCTAGATATAGCATGTGGAATTGACAGTCTCATTCTTTAAGAACTTGAAAAATATCATTCACTCTTTTCTGGCCCCCATAGCTTTTGATGAAAAGTCCAAAGCCATTGAATAATTTTTCCTCTTGTATGTAACATTTCTTCTGGCTGCTTTCACTTTTTTCTCTTTATTTTTGGTTCAACAGTATATTGGTTATCTATTGCTGTGTAACAAATTATTCTAAAACTTAGCAGAAAAACAATACACATTTATTCTCTTACAATTTCTGTGGGTCAGGATTTCAGAATCTGGGCACAACAATCTGGGCTCTAGTATTGTTCTCTCATCAGTTCATTACAGTTTTCTCAGGCTTGATTGTGAAGAACATGCACATAACTCATGTGCGTGATTGTTGCCAACATTCAGTTCCTTATGGGCTGTGGCATAGCTCAGTTTCTCATGAGCTATGGGCCAGAGGTTTCCCTCAGTTCCTTGCCACAAAGTCCTCTCCATAGAGCATTTCACAGCATGGAAATCTGCTTAATGAAAGTAAGCAAGCAAGTATGGCAGTGGAGAGAAAGAGAGAGAGAGTATACTACCTAGAGGAAAGTCACAATTTTGTCATCTAATCATGAAAGTTACCACAAATATTCTGTATTTTATTCACCAAAAAACAAGTCACAAAGTTCAGCTTGCACTCAAGGAAAGGGATTTTACAAGGGTATGAATACCATGGGGAGTTATTTGGAGCCATTCCAGAAACTGTCAGTTTGACTACACCATATCCGGACAAGACCTACCATGGGGCTTAAACTCAACCCTGAGATGATGAATCACATGCTCTATGGACTGAGCCAGCCAGGAGCCCCTGTATTTATTCTTATTGGGGTTTGCTAGGCTTTGTGAATCTGTAAATACATATATTTCATCAAATTTGGGAAGTTTTGTTCCCATCATTTCCTTGCATATTTTTTTTTACCTCATTCTCTCTCTTCTCTTTTTTTTGGGACCCTGGTTGTCTGTATGTCATCCCTTTTGTTTTGTTTTGTTTTGTTTTTTTTAATTTTTTATTTATTTATGATAGTCACAGAGAGAGAGAGAGAGAGAGAGGCAGAGACACAGGCGGAGGGAGAAGCAGGCTCCATGCACCGGGAGCCTGATGTGGGATTCGATCCCGGGTCTCCAGGATCGCGCCCTGGGCCAAAGGCAGGCGCCAAACCGCTGCGCCACCCAGGGATCCCATGTCATCCCTTTTGATATTGTCCCTCAGATTCCTAAGGTTCTGTTAATTTTTTCAACATTTTCTTTCTGTTTTTTCAGATTGAACAATTTCTATTGATCTAACTTGAGATTAACTGACTCTGATCTCAACTTTGTTTCACTATTAGATCCATCCAGGGAATTTTTTATTTCTGATATTTTATTTTTAGTTTTAAAATTCCCATTTAAACTATTTAAGTGTTGTAACTCTTATTAGAAATTTCTTGAAATTTTTAGTATAATAATAACCTCAAAAAATGGAAGTAGTCAGGCCTCTCACAACCTTTGAAAAGACAGTTTCCTAGAAGATCCTTAACAAATGTTTGCTGATTTGGATTTAATTGCAGCAAAGCTAGAGAACGCATGGAGCCATAGAAAGTCCAGGAAAGGAGCAAGAAATATCAGGTATCTTTGCTGACTTGTTTTGGGAAGTCAGGCACAATGACTTCAGATAAGTTTGACTAGTAGAGTACCAAGAAAAAGGAGTGTATAATTCCCTTAACTCACGGACAAGGAAGGTTTTAAATCCGTGTGGCAGACAGATTATAAAATGGCTCCCATGATTTCTGTTAATTGGTGTTTACATCTTTGTGTAATCTCTTCCCCTTGAGAATAGACAGGGTTTGTGACTTTCTTCTAACCAGTTAAATGTGATAAAGGTGATGGAATGCCACTCCTGTGATTATGTTGTATGAGATTCCGTCTCGAAAGCCAACTCACTTTACAGGCGATTTGCTGGCTTGATGAAGGAAATGGCATAGTTGGGGAAATCTCCATGACAAGGCACCACAGGTGGCCTCCAGTCTCCAGCCAGTAAGAAGCTAGTTTTACAACCACAAAGAACTCAATTCTGCCAACAGCCCAAAATAATTTAGAAGCAGCTTTTCCTGCCTGTACATGGGAACACAGCATAGCTAACACCTTGACTTCAGCTTTGCAGAGGACCCAGCCAAGCCATCCCTAGCCTCCCGACCCACAGAAACTGTGAAATAATAAATAGGTGTTGCCTTAAGCCACTGAATTGGTTGGTAATCTGTTCTGCAGCAATAGAAAATGAATACAAACTGCATTGTATAGCACAGAGTTGTGCTACCTTTTATTTTGTTGACGGTGATTTTCCTAAGTGATTTTCATATTTAATATGCTGCCTGAGTTTTAGGAAATGAAATATTTTGAGAGCAGCAATTTTATAGAGTAATCGTAGGAACAATAGGACTCTGGGGAACCCACAAGAAAAGCTTTTTTTTTTTTTTTAAATGATCTGATGCCAGCATTTCCACTCTTATGTCCATAGACATAAAGGCTTATTCAGTGAGGATAAATGCATGTATATATATATATATTTTTTTTAATTTTATTTATTTATTCATGAGAGACACAGAGAGAGAGAGAGAAAGAGAGAGAGAGAGAGAGAGAGGCACAGACACAAGCAGAGGGAGAAGCAGGCTCCTTTCCATTCAGAGCCTGACATGGGACTCGATCCGGGTCCCCAGGACCACTCCCGGGACTAAAGGTGGTGCTAAGCCACTGAGCCACCCAGGCCGCCCGCATGTATATATTTTTAATTGCATTGTTGTAGTGGCAAAAGAACTAGAAACAAATTTTTAATAGCTAAATTGCTTTCCAAAAAAGCTGTTAGAATTCACATTAAAAAAAAAATCATGTTTCCACCAGCAATATATAAGTACCCTTTTTCCTATGTCTTTTAATGGATTTCTCCTATCCATCTGTGTTAGTTTGCTAAGGTTGTCATAACAAAGTACCAGGTGGCTTAAACAACTGAAATTTATTATCTCACAGTTCTGGAGACTAGAAATCTGAAATCAAGATATTGGCAGGGTGGTTTTTTTCTGGGCCTCTCACCTGGGTTTGTGGATGAATGTCTTCCACCTATGCTCTTTCATAGTCTTCCCTCTGTGTGTTTGTATCCAAATTTTCTCCTTTTTTTTTTTAAAGATTTTATTTATTTATTCATGAGACCGAGAGAGAGAGAGAGAGAGAGAGAGAGAGAGAGAGAATGGCAGAGACACAGGCAGAGGGAGAAGCAGGCTCCTTGCATAGAGCCTGATGCAGGACTGATCCCGGCACTCCAGGATCACGCCCCGGGCTGCAGGCAGCGCTAAACCGCTGCGCCACCGGGGCCGCCCTATAAATTTATTATTTAAAAAAATGTTTTTCATTACCTATAAATAATTGTATAACAGAGTTCCAAACTCTTATTGACATAGAGCAATAAGCACTTGCTTTTATAGCTGAGCTGGACTGGACCCGCAGAGGTTTTGCACAAAGTGGAATTAGTGGGAAGGTTAGGGCAGGCTTTTCTTATAGAACAGCAGAATCTCAAGAGGTCAGTAGGAGTTAGAGAAGCATCTGCAGGCCTAGGCTTAAAACAGGTGCATTGTCATTTATTGGCCAAAGAGAGCGACAAAGTAAAGGGATTGGGAAGTATACTCTACACATTGAAGTGGGGTTAGGACAGAGAGTTAACATTTCTAATCAATAATCTAGTCTATAGCAGTTGTATGCATATATACTTAGAGTTATACATTTCTATGTGTACATAAAGAGTTTTATGAAAGGATAGATCCAAAATGAATGGGTGTTATCCGAACATGGTAGAGTTTGAAATCACGTTTACTTTTTGTTCTTTTTACTTGATGTGTTTAGATTTTTTGCCATGCATGTACTTTTTGTATAATCTAGCAATAACAATACATGTATTTTATTGGGGAATAAAGTAATTTACTCAAGAGAAGGGGCTGGTAGGGAGAGGGAAGAGCAGCCTAGAGAAAGCCCTTCAGAGTCAGGCTAGCTTTATATACAGCCGCGAGTCCTTAAATAACTTAAGTAAAAATCCCTGACTTTGGAAACATTATTTTGGTCATTATGCAAAACCATTGAGTTTACTCATGTAGATACTCAGTTATAATTTGGTATATGATCATCCTAATTTAATTTAATAATTATTTTATACTATATAAAAAAAGAAATTAAAGCAATGGTTCTCAAAAACCTAGCTGATCACTAATCAACCAGAGCACTTTTCAAATTATATAAATTTCAAAGCCTTACTGCTGACGCAGATCTATGAGGTGAGGCTTAGGAAGCATTTTCATAAAGCTCACAGATAATTTTTATGATCACTCACATTTTGAAACTCTGAGATAAGGCTAATTTTGTAGACTTTGTCCAGCGTCCTCTCTCTTACAAAGATGATGAAAATGAAAAGAATTAAATTAATGTGGTTGCCTATGGGTCTTTCAGATGTCCTGACCATCCACATTAGCTGTTTATATTGCTCCTACATCACTAGTACAAACAACAGTTGCCATGTACTCCATGTTTCTTGATTATGTAGACTCATGTTATAAGTAGCCATTAGATATGTGAACTTGATCTTACTTTGAATTTATATACCTGTTGGGGAGACTAATTTCTTTTTAAGTGAAATTTAACAGTTTCCAGAAATTCTTGATTAGACTGACTTCATTGCAGAGTGTTTTCTAATAGGATTGAAAAACCTCCATATAACTAGGATCATTCTTCTTTAACCTAAAAATGCAAGTTTTCCCTCAGACATCCAGATACCGGCTTAGTGAACCTGGAAGTACACGCCCTAGAAAGTGTATAGAATAGTTTCCTGGGGTCTAGTTTTTTAACATGATTTGGTTCCCTTTACACCTTGTATTTAACAGCCAGGCTTTGAGGCTACTTTATTCCCCAAGTGGACAGAGCTCAGGCCCATTGGAACTAGAGGCAGTAAGCCTATTCTTTAAATTCTGGCTAAGAAAACAGAGAAAAAAAAAAAGAAAGATCCCCTGATGTCCAGAATTTGGGGTGAGGAGAGATAGAAAAGATTTAGGATGTTTGGGTATTCAGAAAGGGAAATCTTTGAGAGAAGTAGAAGATCAAGGACTCTACAGGTTCTCTGACAAGTTTGTCAAGTTTATCTGAATGTGGAGAGCAAAATCAAATTGACAGGCAATTAACAACCTGGACCTGTTTTCAAAATTTCTCTGCATTACACCCAGAGGAATTTGGAATTTACAGAGATCCAAGGTAAAGTAATTTCCCTCTCATATTTCGTGTGGGTAAAATGTGCTAAGAAAAATAAATAAACCTAAACTAAATGTACAAGAATACAAATTTCTTGTTCTCTTGTTCTCTTTCCTAGCTGGAAAATTCCATCTCTCCCCAATGCATCTTAAAATTGTCACTTGCTTGATTTTGTTTTGTTTTAAGATTCTATTTATTCATGAGAGACACAGAGAGAGAGAGAGGCAGAGACAGAGGAAGAGGGAGAAACAGGCTCCAAGGAGAGAGCCCAATGCGGGGCTCCATCCCAGGACTCCAGGATCACACCCTGAGCCAAAGGTAGAAGCGCAACCACTGAGCCACCCAGGCGTCCCTCACTTGCTTGATTTTGGATGGAGTCTTACACTCCAGGCTGTAGAAGGTAAGCACAAAGTCCCTTAGGTACGAGGTATCCCAATTTTGGCCACAAATTTGACCAATTTGTCCCTCATGTCAATAATTAGGATTGCCAAGAAAAAAATATAGAACAAATAAAAAATGTGTCTAGAATTATAAATGAAATACAAGTCACTAAATTCAGATTTAGAATTTGGTTCTTTTGAAATGTGCTGACTCTGGTCTGGGGGAATGCCATCACACTGTGGGTAGTCCTCAGGCATTCCAACGTGGCCCTTTCTCTCACTCAGTTTTTCCACGTGTTATTTTTCCCCTCACAGCATACCATTCACCACTATATTAAAGGTAGTGATGTCTGTAAAAAACCAAAACCAAACTTCCAGTTCTCCTAAAGATTTTCTATGTAATGCTCAAGGTAAAAACACCCCTTCCCTTTTCAAGGGGTAGAACTTAAAAACAAATGGCTATTACTTTACTTTAGATTGTTTTGGAGAATATTTTTGTGGGCTGAATTTACTCAATAGTTTTATAAAAACAGGTACACATTCCCTTCAATTTGAACTGGTAAAGTGATTTCACTTTACTTGAAGTAATAGCTAAAAAATAACTTGAAAGTTTACTTGAAGTATAGCTAAAATACACTATTGAAATTCGTTATATGGATGCAATTTGTTTTCAGATACACTGTTTTAATTTTGTTCCAGTGTCAGTCTGGGCTAACACTGTTAAATCAGTCCTGGAAATAAAAGGAATCCCAGTTAAATAAATGTTTAATATTAACTTTGGCCTGTGATATGAGAAAAATTTTTTTCTTCTAAATAAAGGAAGAGAAGATTGGGTAGTACGAGGTCAATAATTCTTAAAATATGTTAATACAACCTATCATCTGAGGATTTGAAGGGGTGCAGGGAATAGCAGAATGTTTTATTTATTTATTTATTTTTTGCAGAATGTTTTAGATGGAAACTTTCCTTCTCCTTCCACGATCATTTGAACAATATGTTAAACCATATTCTTATTCTAACTCTCAAGATAGTGATCCAGGTAGAGATAAAAGAAGGAAAAGGAAATGGTTCTCAGTCAGAGAACCATTCTGGAATGTTTGACAGCTGTCTAAAAGTCCTGAGTTAGATGTCAGCCATCCTCACACCACTGTTCCTCAATTCAAGTATCTTGTTTCTCAAATGAACAAACGCAATTCAATGCATCTTATTTCTCAAATGAACAAATAAAGAAACAGACAAAATTTAGTAGTTTGCCTTAAGAGAAGTCCAAGGAGTTTATTTTTTAAATGCTAGAGACTTAACCAAAACTTGATGGAAAGTAGCAGAGCAATTAATTGATTTGCTTGCTTTAAGAGGGCCAATGATAGTGTTGGGGATTGAATGTTTGTGTCCCTCCAAAATACCCATGTGGTGGTATTTGGAGGTGTGATCTTTGGGAGGTAATTAGGTTTAGATGAGGTCATGAAAGTGGGCCCTCATGATGGAATTAGTATCTTTATAAAAAGAGGAAGAGGGACTAGAGTTCTTTTTCTCCCCACCATATGAGGACATAGCAAGAAGACAGACATCTATAAGCCAGGCAGAAAGCCCTTGCTGGGAACTGAATCTGCTAGCACCTTGATCTTAGACTTCCCAGCTTCCAGAACTGTGAGAAATAATAAACAGTTGTTTGAAAAAAGGGGAGGGGGGTGGCTGGGTAACTCAGTTGGTTAAGTGTCTGCTTTCTGCTAAGGTCATGATCCCAGGGTCATGGGATCGAGCCCCACATTGGGCTCCTTGCTTAGTGAGGAGCCTGCATCTCCCTCTCCCCCTGCTGACTTGTGCTCTCTCTCTCTCTGTTAAATAAATAAATAAAATCTTAAAACAAAACAAAACAAAACCACCCAGTCTGTGGTATTTTGTTATATCAACCTGAGCTGACCAATTGAGTTAGGTTCGAATGTAGTAGTAGTAGTAGTAGTAGTAGTAGTAGTAGTAGTAGGACATGTGGGTGACTCAGTTTATTGAGTACCTGACTCTTGATGTGGGCTCATGTTGTGGTCTCAAGGTTGTGAGATCAAGCCCTGTGTTGTCAGCTCTCTTTGCAAAAACAGAGTCTGCTTGAAATTCTCTCTCTCTGCCCCTCCCCATGCTCTCTTCCTCTCTCTCTCTCAAATACATAAATACACCTTAAAAAAAAAAAAAAGAGTAGTAGCTGTAGAATGTAAGAGCAGTCCTAAAAGTAAGTAATGGGACATGTAGAGCATAACAAAAATAAAGGTAGATTGGAAACAAGGAGAACCAAACTTAAAATGAATGTATAGCACTTCTCTTTTTCAACCATTACCAGAGTAATTGGTCTTGGATTTCCTCTCCTATTACCTACAATAATTACACCAGATAAAATTTATGTTTTTGAGATTTTTCTTTATTTTTGGTTTTTGGCAGTTTTAAACATTAATAATTAATTAATTAATTAATTAAATTCCAGTATAATTAACATACAGTGTTAGTGTTTTTTTTTTTTTTTAAGACTTTATTTATTTATTTTGAAAGAGTTGAGAATGAGAGAGAGATGGGACGCCTGGGTGGCTCAGCGGTTGAGCGTCTGCCTTCGGCTCAGGTCATGATCCTGGAGTCCAGGGATCCAGTCCCGTGTCGGGCTCCCTGCATGGAGCCTGCTTCTCCCTCTTCCTGTGTCTCTGCCTCTCTGTCTCTGTGTCTTTCATAAATAAATAAATTAAATCTTTTAAAAAAAAGGAAAGAATGAGAGAGAGAGAACATGTACATGTGCAGGGGGGAAGAGGCTAAGGGAGAGGAAGGAGCAGACTCCCTGCTGAGCAGGATACCAGGACCCCGGGATCATGATATGAGCCAAAGGCAGATGTTTAACCAACTGAGCCACCCAGGCACACAGTGTGAGTGGTTTTTAACAGTTTGATCCTTATGTGCTAACTAGCTGTGGTTTTCATTGCATTTATCCTGTATGGGAGTTTGTTGAGCTTATTGAATATACAAATTAATATTTTCCACCAAAGTTTGGGAAAATTTCAGCCATCACTCATCAAATATTTTTCCTGTCCTACACCATCTTATTTTGGGACTTCAGTGACATTGCCTGATAGGTTTTAGAAAATGCTTCAATCTTTTTTCTCATTGTTCTTCATATTGAATAATTTTTTTGGCCTCTTTAAAGTTCACTGATTTTGCTTTCTGCCATATCAAATGTGAAGTTGAGTCCATGCAGTGAACTTTCCATTTCTATCATTTTACTTTTCATTCTAGAATTTATATTTGCTCTTTATTAAAAAATATTATCTATATGTCTATTGAAGTTCTGTATCTGTTTGAATATTGAGACTACTCCATCCTTTAGTTCTTTGAATGCATTTTAATTCTTTATATAGCTGCTTTGACTTCTCTTGTTTTAAAAGATTTTATTTACTTATTCATGAGAGACACAGAGAAAGATAGAAAGGCAGAGACATAGGCAGAGGAAGAAGCAGGGTCCTCACAGGGAGCCTGATGTGGGACTTGATCCATGCCCTGAGCTGAAGGCAGATGATTAACTGCTGAGCCACCCAAGCGTCCCGAAATCTTTGACTTCTATATACAACACTGAGCCCTCTTGGAATCACTATATTTTGACTTCCTTTCTCCCCGAATGTGTCATGCTTTCTTCTTTTTTTGTATGGCTAGTAATTTTGTATTGAAAACAATATTACAGATAATGCATTGTGCCAACACTGCATATTCTTTTTTTTTTTTTTTTTAAGATTTATGTATTTATTTTAGAGAGAGACTGAGTGAGCAAGAGTCAGGGGAAGGGCAAAGGGAGAGAATCTCAAGCGGACTCCCCACTGAGTGTAGAGCCTGACATGGGGGCTCCATCTCATGACCCATGAGATCATGACCTGAACCGAAACCAAAAGTTGGATGCTCAACTGACTGAGCCACCCAGTCACCTGAGACTGGATATTCTGATACTCTTCTAAGGATTGTTGGTTTTTTATTTTAAACAGTTGACTTGATTGGACTAACATTGTTTTAAAACATCCCATTGGTATGTCTCATGTGATCATAAGCTAGCGGTCGGCCAGGGATATGGGCACATTTATACTCAGGATTTTTCTTTTTTAAAGATTTTATTTATTTATTCATGAAAGACACGGAGACATAGGCAGAGGGAGAAGCAGGATCAGGCTCCCCTCAGGGAGCTTGATGCAAGACTCAATCCCAGGACCCCAGGATCACAACCTGAGCCAAAGGCAGATGCTCAACCACTGAGCCACCCCTAGGATTACATTGCTCTTTCAGTCTTGAACTCTGTCTCCTGTCACAGTGAATGAGTAAGGCTTTAGTTTTCTGCTTCTGGATATATGGAGTTTGGGAGACTATTTTAAGACAAAAACATCACCGACACAATTCTTACCTATTTCAGTTCTGGATTTTCAAGTGGAAACTCTCCTGTAATTTCTTTTGAATGCCTTTAAATGGTTGTTTTTAAAAAAAATTTTGTCCAGATTTTGTCATTGTTATCTGTGGAAGGATTTGCTTGAATACTTCACCCTGTAAATATGGGAAACTAGACTTTCACTCTTAATTTTGAAAGATATTTTTACTGCACTTAGAGTTCTGTGCTAAAAGCTTTTTCTTGTTTCTGTTCAGCTCTTTAAGAGGTATTCATTGTGTTCTGCACTCCTTTGTTTCTAATGAGAATTTAGCTGTCATGCTTTTCATGTTCCTCTGTATGTAATATATCTCTTTTTCTCCAGCTTGTGTGTGTGTGTGTGTGTACTTGTCATTGTCAGACTAGGGGTTCACTAAGCTTCTTGAATAAATATGTGCCTAAGTACATGTATTTTTTGCAAAATGTGGAAAATTTTGAAATTTTTAGTTATTATTTCTTCAAATATATTTTCTAGTCCATTCACTCTCTTCTTTCCTTCTGTGATTCTAATTATAAACATTAAACTGCTTAATTTCTTTTTTTTTTAATTTATTTATTTATGATAGTCACACAGAGAGAGAGAGAGAGAGAGGCAGAGACACAGGCAGAGGGAGAAGCAGGCTCCATGCACCGGGAGCCCGACGTGGGATTCGATCCCGGGTCTCCAGGATCGCGCCCTGGGTCAAAGGGAGGCGCCAAACCGCTGCGCCACCCAGGGATCCCATAATTTCTTTTTTTTTAATAAAGATTTTATTTATTTGAAAGAGAGAGAACGTGAGAGAGAGAGAGAGAGCACAAGCAGGGGGCAGAAAGAGAGGGAAAAGCAGACTTCCCACTGAGCAGAAGCCCAATGGAGGACTCAATCCAAGGACACTGTGATCATGACCCGAGCCGAAGGCAGACACCCAATCGACTGAGCCACCCAGGCACCCCTTAACTTCTTTTAAAAACATATTATTTAAAGCAAAAATAGTGACACTTCATAGTGGGATTTATAAAATAACAATGAAATATATCACAAAAAAGTACAAAATATGGAGGGCTAGGAATGGAATTGTACAGTATACTCTCTTAATTTTATGTGTACAATATTACCCCTACTTAAACTTTAGTAAGTTAAAGGTACATATTGTAATTCCTAGAGCAACCACTAAAAATAATGCAAAGATAAAAATAAATAAATAAATAAATAAATAAATAAATAAATAAATATAATGCAAAGATGTGTTGCTGAAAAACCAATAGAAGAATTGAAATGCAATATTAAAACTTTTATGATTAAACCAAAATAAAAAAGAAAGGAGGGACAGAAGAAATAATAAATGGGACATATAGAAAACTAAAAGCAAGATTGTAAACCCAGTCCCAACAGTATCAATAATTATATTCACTGTAAATGGATTAAATACTGCAATTAGAAGAATAAGGTGGTCAGAATGGATTTAAGAAAAAAGAAAGAGATCCTTCTGTCTACAGAAGATTGAACTTTAAAAATAAACACAGTTCAAAGTAAAAGAATGAGAAAAGGTAGATCATGCAGATAATAAGCATAAGAAAGTAGTTGTTATTATATTAATATCATGCAAAAGTGACTTCAAGGAACATTGCTGGAGATAAAAGGGAACATTTTATAATGATGAAAGGATTGATTTGTCAAGAAGATATAAAATTCTTAAGTATCTATAAACCTAATAATAGAACTTCAAAATATGTGAAGCAAAACTGACAGAACAAAAGGGAGAAATAGACAAATGCACAATTTTTAACATGACTCTTTCAGTAATTAATGTAACAAGTGGACAATACAAGTAGATAAAAATCAATAGGGATATAGAAAATAGTTTAATCAACTTGACTTAATTGAAATTTACAGAATATTTCACCCAGCAACTGCAGAATATGAATTCTTTCAAAGTGAATATGGAATGGTTGCCAAGTTAGACCATATGCTAGCTCATAAAATAATTTTCTATAAATTTCAAAAGGTTGAAATCTTATAGACTATATTCTCAGAACATAATGAAATTATTTATTTATTTGTTTATTTTTTACAGATGTTATGTATTTATTCATGAGACACAGAGAGAGAGAGGCAGAGGGAGAAGCAGGCTTCATGCAGGGAGCTCAATGTGGGACTCGAGCCCAGGACTCCAGGATCACGCCCTGAGCCGAAGGCAGATGCTCAACTGCTGAGCCACCCAGGTGTTCCAAACATAATGAAATTAAATTAAAAGTTAATTGCAAATAAAATACCTAAAGAAACTCCAGATATTTGGAAATTAAACAACTTATTTCTCTATAAGTCATATGTCAGAACCATCATAGAGGAAAGTAGAAAATATTTCAAACTGAATGACAATAACAAATATATCAAAACTTATGGGGAAGTGTTTTACCTTCTTAAATGCTTATATCAGAAAATGGCGAATACTCAAACCAATGACCTCAGTTTCTACCTTAAGAAGCTAGAAAAAGAGGAGCAAATTAAAGTAAAAAGAAAACACAAGGAAAAAAAAAGAGCAGAAATCAGTAAAACAGAAAATATACAAACAAGAGAGAATAAGTAATAGTTAAAAGTTGGTTTTTTGAAATAAATAATAAAATTGGCCAAGAAAAAAGGTGGGAAAATACAAATCACTAAAATCAGGGATGAAAAAGGGGCTATCACTATATAAGATCTTACTGATGTTAATTGAGTATGTGGGGTGATGGAAATACTCTGTATCATAATTGCTATTTTGTTACACGAGTATTGTACATTTGTTAAAACTCATTGAATCGTTCTCTTAATATCTACGCATTTCACTGTAAGTAAATTTTCCCTTAATTTAAAAAAGTTAAGTCAAATGTATCACACTCTCAGTTGGCTTCTTCTTTGCTATTGTGTATGCTTTTGTGCAAACCAGCATTTTGGTAAGACTTGAATTTATTCAACCCATTCTCTAAGTTGGAAATACAGTCTTTGACCTATTCATTTTGTAGTTACTGTAATTGTATGTTCTTATTTCCTTTCTTCTTAGATTATATGCTCTTAAAGAATAGGACTGTCTCCTCTGTACGCTATGTTCTGAGGACCTCATATGGTACCATGAACTTTGTGGGTGCTTGACAAATACCTGGGTTATTTCTCAACTTTCAGCTTTTGATCATAATTAAAGCAAGCAGAGCTAACCAAGATAGGATCAAATATCAGGCATTTAAGACAGTGAATTAATGCATGCTTGTGAGTGTTTGTGTGAGTGATGGTGTGTATGTAGCTCTGTTCTACAACAGATGAAGAATAATTTGGATTCATTCCACATTAGCTATTTCTTTTCTCTTAGTTACTGAGCATGATTAAGACCTCCTTTTTTTTTTTTTTTTTTAAGATTTCATTTATTTATTAATGAGAGGCACAGAGAGAGAAAGAGAGGCAGAGACACAGGCAGAGGGAGAAGCAGGCTCCATGCAGGGAGCCTGACGTAGGTAGGACTCAATCCAGGATCTCCAGGATCAGGCCCTGAGCTGAAGGCGGCAATAAACTGCTGAGCCACCTGGGCTGCGCAAGACTTCCCATTTTTAACGGGTCTGGAAAATCATCTCAAGAATCCTACTTTGTTGTCAAAACATCTCTAACAAGGTTAAGGATTACTGTGCCTCACTTCCTTGTCAGAATCTTTATTAACAGAAATGAAATCACATAGGACACATAGGAAAAAAAAATTCCGGGATCCCTGGGTGGCGCAGCGGTTTGGCGCCTGCCTTTGGCCCAGGGCGCGATCCTGGAGACCCGGGATCGAGTCCCACGTCGGGCTCCCGGTGCATGGAGCCTGCTTCTCTGCCTGTGTCTCTGCCTCTCTCTCTCTCTCTCTCTGTATGACTATCATAAAAAAAAAAAAAAAAAAAAAAAAAAAAATTATGACAGATAAAAGATAGGGCAATCCATAATTCCTTCTACATTCAGCTCCTTTAAAAAAAAAAAAATTCCCTAATGTCAGTTAAATTGTCAAATGTGTATACTCTTATGTGGTAAATATCGATTGCAAGAAAGTCAAATGGGAAGGACAATATCAAACATGCATTGGGGTCTTAAACCTAGGAAAATACATAAGCTTAACTTCTAAGGGTATGCCTTTGAGGGGATAAAGAAGTAGAGGGCAGGTGGGAGAAAGAAAGACGTGGAGGACAAATTAAGGGTGAGGAGAACTTATTTTAAGGCATTAGAAGCTTGAGTTCATCAATTCAGGAGCCCTATGCTCCTTTCTTTCATCCTCAACATTTATTGTGCATGGATTGTGTAGCTCCCTCGCTATTGAGACAGTCCCTGCCCTTGGGACAGTCTGGGACTTATGGAGATTCAGTGGGTAATATGTACAAAGTGCCTTATATTTCTGGACACATGGGGAACTTCAATCTTACTGTGTTGGTTCACTTTATGGATTCTAGTACTCCTCCCCTTCCTCTGGCCACTCCTATTTAGATTCAAACTGAAGAGATAGGCCACCTCTTAAAACTTCATCTGTTATTTTTATACAGTACTTAAACACCCTATAAGCAGCATAGCATTACTGTCCTTATACTCCAGCAAAGGGGCCGTTGCTATGCCTCAGAGGGCTCCGTTTATCACACACACAAATATAGATGCGTGGACTGAGTGTCACACATGAGAAGAGCTCAGCTGTGGCACAGCATGACCTGTAATCCTAAACAGCCCCTCTTGAGACCAACGGCATTCACCTCTTGATCCCTTGCTCCATGTCCTCAAAATAAAAAGTGACTGTGTCTGAGTGGTAATGATGATAGATTATGCCACTGCCAACATTAGAAACAAATATTTCTGAGCAGTAGAAGCACTTAGGTCAGAGAAAAAAAAATTACTTAACTCGCCAATTTCTTCCTCTCGGATGATATGAATACAATAGTGTTCGCATAATGAATTATCATTTTCCAATAATGCCTAGCATCCATTTTCTTACTTGCTTGCAACAATTGAGCATGACATCTGGGAAAGACTGTAATATTAAGTGATCCATATTACTCTTATGTTGATACATATGTAGGTCTAGATACAACATGTGTAGTAACCAATTCTTTATATAAAAGCTCAGATATAGGGACGCCTGGGTGGGTCAGTGGTTGAGCATCTGCCTTTGGCTCAGGTTGTGATCCCGAGGTCCAGAACTGAGTCCCACATCTGGCTCCCTGCAAGGAGAGCCTATGTCTCTGCCTCTTTCTCTGTGTCTCTCATGAATAAATAAATAAAATCTTTAAAGAAAGAAAAAAAATAAAAGCTCAGATATAGCTATTGATTTAAGAGATGATAAAATTATTAAATTATAATGATTTTTATGATGAAATTAAAATATTTTGTAATATTTAACAATTATAATAATCTTGCATATAACAGCTTTATTATAATGTTTGAGTATGATACAAAAAGTTCATGATTTGTTTCTGAATCTAAGTAATGCTTTAGAGATATTACTTTAGTTGCTGTTGTTTCAGCAAAGTTTCTCCAAATTGTAATTAGTAACAAACAAACAAAAACTTATATAGGAACTTCTCTGGTTCAAGGAAAGTCATCTAATTTGGAATGACTCAGAGTAGAAACAAACTATGTGAAAAATCTTGATTATAACCACATAATTAGTGATTTTGCTAGAATGAAAACTAGAAAAGTAAATTTCATGGACTAAATGTGATTAATGAATGTTTTGTTACTAATCAGTTATCACTGACTCATCATCAGAACACTCAAGATGTGCAGTAGTAATTAAATTCAGTTATTTTTGATAACTAGCTGCCTTTTGATCAAATAAACACATAGTTACATACATTTAAAATTTTTTGTTATGAAAGATAATTTGTCAAGATAAGAGGATAGAACATATTTTATTGGAACATTTATTAATGTGATTTAGAGCTTCCAAATATTTCTTCTGTTAGATGGGAGTCTAGATTTGTATTATTGCAGTGGGTCATGTATCTGTTAGGGGAAGTTTCACAAAGTAGTAAATGATGAATACATTTTTGTTCATTGGTTGATATAAGATCTTCACGGGAAATAAGCATTCTCTTCGTGGTTAGAGTTCATTAAAAAAATAATACTTTATTTTGCGGAAAATCTTTTTCTAGCAATTTCAAATGAAAGTTTCTGATGATTTCTTATTCTCTGGAAGAATTCTCATGTTTTAAAAGAGTATTTGAGGGCAGCCCCAGTGGCTCAGCGGTTTAGCGCCACCTTCAGCCCAGGGTGTGATCCTGGAGATTTGAGATGGAGTCCCAAGTCAGGCACCCTGCCTGGAGCCTGCTTCTCCCTCTGCTTGTGTCTCTGCCTCTCACTCTCTCTGTGTCTGTCATGAGTAAATAAATAAAATCTTAAAAAAAAAGTATTTGATAGTTTTTATCAAATTTTTTCCTTTCTCCTTTCTGAAAAGCTCAGATATTAAAGTCAGACTAAGGTGGGCATTGTGAGGTGGGTGGTGTGTGGAGGGCGACTAGAGCCCTCCAAACAAATCAAGAGCATGTTGCTAGGCTCAATTTGGTGTGGGGTCAGAGCCCCAGCGGGAGGAAAAGGCAGCCTATGTTGGGGGCAGTGTAGTGTAGGGTGTTAGACCCAAGCTGGGTAAGGAGAGCATTCACATGGTGGGGAACCCTAGAGCAGTGTAGAGCCCAAATTCAGTGAAAAGAGCACCCATGTGTATAGAGAAGCCTGGCCATGAAGTTTCAGAGCGTGAGCAGAATAGACATTGTCTATATATGGAAAGCATGGTGGCAATAATGGGAAATGAATTACAAACAAGGTGGGGGAATGTAATTGCAAAGATAAAGATATCAAAAGAAGAGGGAGTCATGATTTCACTATCTAATGGAAAGGGAGAAAACTAGAATGAACACTGTCATGTTAGGTTGGAATTGGTTGTATCTGCATGAACTTATGATTTCAATAAATATAATAATTTAAATTAATAAAATAAATAAATAGGTATCAATGTGCAATGTGTATGTATGATGGCCTTGCAGTAGCATCCTTTTCCCACCCCAGCAGCAATGAGCACACTTTTTACCCAGGCTTCTAAATGTCATTTTCTATTAAAAAGTATCAGAGCTTTCTAGAGATGACATTCCAGGGCTCAGTCAAAACTTTTGGGACATCCTATTGAGCCAGAGAATAAGTGTCTAGGAATGAAGAACTGTGTCAAAGGGATACAGGCACAGCAAAGGAAACCATCAACAAAATGAAAAGGAAACCTACTGAATGGGAGAAAATATTTGCAAATCATGTATCTGGTAAGCAGCTAATATCCAAAATATGTAAAGAGCTCATACAGCTCAATAGCAAAAAACAATCTGATAAAAAAAAAATGGGCAGAAGATCTGAATATACATTTCTCTAAAAAAAGACATACAGATGGCAAATATATAATGTACCCATACCTGTTGCTTAACATCACTAATTATCAGGAAAATGCAGATCAAAATCCCAATGATATCACCTCACACCTGTTAGAACAGCTATTATGAAAGAGACAGGAAATAACAAATGTTGGTAAGGATATGGAGAATAGGCAACTCTTGTATACTGTTGGTGGGAATATAAATTGGTGCAGCCACTATGGAAAACAGTATGAAGTTTCTGCAAAAAAAATAAAAATAAAAAAATAGAGCTACCATATGATCCAGCAATTCCATTTCTGGGTATTTACCTAAAGAAAATGAAAACACTAACTTGAAAAGATATTCACCCCCAAATTCATGGCAGCATGAAAAGAATCTAAGTGTCCATCTATGGAAGAATGGATAAAAAAAATGTGGTGTAGCTTGGTGCCCTCGTGCTGCTCCTGCCTAGTGCTGCAGATAGCCACAGCACCACCGTCCCCCACACTCTGACCTCTGCCTCAACACCTCATCAGGTTGAACCTCTGGGAACATGGTTTGAAGCTTTTGTTAAGAGGAGAGACAGAAATGTTCCTGCCTCTTTTCAGGAACTGGAGGATAAAGAAGAGTTATCAGAAGAATCAAAAGATGAAGAATTGCAGTTAGAGAGTTTCCCTTGTTGAAAACACTTGATCTCAAAGACTGGAAGATAAAGCAATGGTTTTAAAACATCACCCAGACAAATGGAAAGCAGCTGGCAAACCAATAAAGAAAGAGATAAGGCTGACTTCACTTGCATAACTAAGGCTTATGAAATGCTATCTGATCCTGTGAAAAGATAAGCATTCCACAGTGTAGATCCTACTTTTGATAACTGGGTTCCTTCCAAAAGTGAAGCAAAGGACACTTTCTTTGATATGTTTTCACCAGTATTTGAAAGGAATTCCAGATGGTTAATTAAAAAAAATAAAATAATAATAAAATCCCTAAATTTGGTGTTATGAATTCATCATTTGAAGATATAGATGCATTTTATTTTTTCTTGTATAAATTTGATTCTTGGAGAGAGTTTTCGTTATTTTATTGAAGAAGAAAAAGCAGAATATTGCAGAGCAATAAGGGCTCAGAAGAAAAAAGAAATGAACAGAAAAAAGAGCATTAATTGATAATGCATGTAGCTGTGATCCAAGGATAAAAGAAAAAAAAAATAAGGAAGAAGAAGCCACAGGAGAAGCAGAAAAGAAAGCCAAAGCAGAAGCAAAATGGAAGGAGCAAAAAGCTAAAGAAAAACAAGGACAAGCTGAACTAGAAGCTGTCTGGTTAGCTAAAGAGAAAGAGGGGGAGAAAGATAACAAGAATTACTGACTAAGAAGGAAAAAGATATCCAGAAAAAAAGCCAATAAAAAGGAAAGGCAAAAACTTCGAAATTCATGTAAGACCCGGAATCACTTTTCTGACAATGAGGCAGAGCAGCTTATAATGATGCAAGAAGTGGAAAAAATTTGTGATTGGCTTGAACTAGGAAGCTTACAGCATTTGAAAGAAACACTCACACCATCTACTAAAGAAGTAGGAAAGTTTGCTCCAGAAAAAAAACAGAAGAAATAAATGAACAAGTTAGAACAGAGAAAGAGGAACCTGAAGCTCATATGCGACTGCATCTAAGAACGCAGACAAAGCAACTGGCAAAGTGGAAATGGTAAAAATTAGCCAAAAGTTGATACGCAATTACTAATTCATTGAACCTCTTTCCTGCTAGAAGAGATTCAGGATGGGAAGGTATTGCTAATTACATTAACCTATGTTCTTCTGGAGTTAGGAGACCTTCCAAAGATGGTAGAGTCTTCAAAAATGTGACCTTCATCCGAAAGATGAGATAGAGAAAAAGGCTTTTGATAAATATTAAAAGGAACACGGAATGGTGCCTCAAGCAGACAGTGCAACACCTTCTGAACTATTGGAGGTCTACACCCAGGTCTCACCCCTTGGACAAGAGTAGAACAGAAGCTTTTGGAACAAGCTTTGAAAACATACCCAGTAAATACACCTGAGAGATAGGAAAAACACAGCAGAGACAGTGCCTGATAGGACAAAGAACTGCATGAAACGATATAAGCCATTGTTGAGATGGTAAAAGCAAAGAAAGCTACTCAAATGCAAGTGCTGAATGCAAGTAGAGCCAAGAAATGGCTTACAATTTTTGTTGTGTGTGCATTTTTATAATAAAGCTGAAAATACTGTAAAAAAAAAGAGAGAGAAAATGTGGTGTATATATACAATGGATTATTATTCAGCCATTAAAAAAAAATACAAAGGCTTGCGGCACCTGGGGGGCTCAGTTGGTTAAAGGTCTGACTCTTGGTTTTAGCTCAGGTTGTGAACTTGGGTGGTGAGATGGAGCTGTGCCTCAGACTCTGCACTCGGTGCAGAGTCTGCTTAAGACTCTCTCTCTCTCTACCCCTCAATGCCACTCTCTGTCTCTTTTTCTTTGTCTCCTGTCAAATAAATAAGTCTTAAAAAAATAAAAGAATGAAGTCTTGTCATTTGCGACAACATGAATGGAATTTGAGGGCATTATGCTAAGTGAAATAAGTCAGAGAAATAGAAATGATCTCACTTATGATCTCACTTATATGTGGAATCTATAAAGCCCCCACACCAAATGAAAAACCAAGCTCATGGATGCAGAGAAGAAGACATGGGCAGTTGTCAGAGGTGAGGGGTGGAGATAGGTGAAGTGGGTGAAGGAGGTCAAAAGGTACAAAAGGTACCAACCTCCAGTTATAAAATAAATAAGTCATGGGGCTGTAATGTAGCATGGTGGCTATAGTTAATCATACTGTATTGAAATTTGCTAAGAGAGTAGATCTTAAAAGTTCTCATCACACACAATTTTCATGGTAACTATGCATGGTGATGGATGTTAAACTAGACTTATTGTGATTATTTCACAGTGTAGATGAATTTCAAATCATTATGTTGTACACCTGAAATTAACACATTGCTACATGTTAATCATACCTCAATTTTATTTATATATAAAATATAAATAAGAAGTAATGCAGCAACAACAAAAGGACACAGAAGCCAGCTTGAAAGAGATCCCACTGATCAGTTTGAGTCTCAGAAGGATATTGTCTATTATCTGAGATAGTAACCCATTGAATATAATAGAAAATCATAGTCCATGCTGATATAAATTAATAAGTGAAGGATCTGATGAAGAATGGGATATTTACATTGTTTTAAAGTGCTCCCCCCAAATAAATAAAATATAGTGCCCCTAAGCAAAATATTTATTAATTATAAAGAGAAGAGCAAGCTTGCAGTGGAGAAGTTTGGCAGACACCGTGGAAATCAAATAGTTAAAGCACACATTCTCCATAAAGGAACAAATGAAAATCTGCACCACTTAAGAATGCAATAAGAAGATGGCAATATTGTTTCTGCAATATTCCTACCAAAGATACATAACCTGAATTTAATCAGGAGAAAACATCAGACAACTCTAAATGAGACATTCTATAAAATAACTGGCCTATCATTTTCAAATGTGTCAAGGCCATGAAAGTAAAAGTAAGACAGAAGGAGACTAGAAACAGGACATCTTGATGCAATGTGTAATTGGGGATTGGATCTATAAAGCACGTCATGGGACAATTGGGATCTGAGGATTGAATTGCAATGTGGTGTCAGTGTTAACTTTCGATCATGATGGTTATTTTGTGGACTGTAGGGGGATGTTCTTGTTTGTAGGAAACAAAGCATTTACAGGGTGATGGGGCATCAGGTTGGCAACTTATTCTCAAATGGTTCAGGAAGAAAACATCTTTGGATTCTTTTTTTTTTTTTTTTGAAGATTTTATTTATTTATTCATGAGAGACACACACACACAGAGAGAGAGAGAGGCAGAGACATAGGCAGAGGGAGAAGCAGGCTCCATGCAGGGAGCCTGATGCGGGATTCGATCCTGGGACTCCAGGATCACGCCCTGAGCTGAAGGCAGGCGCTAAACTGCTGAACCACCCAGGGATCCCACATCTTTGGATTCCACTTGCAACTTTTCTGTAAGTTTGAGATTGTTCCAGGACTAAAATACTTATGCCAAATATAAAAATTAAAAATAATTCTTAAAATCACTAATTATAATTCTGAAAATGAAAAGAAAATAACAAATCAGAAAGAAAAAGAAGAAAAAAAAGAAAAGAGCAAATCAGTTTTGGTCAACTAACCTAAAGACACTTTAAAAGAGCACAGTTTACGTAAGACATCCCAGGTTGTTTTAATGAAATGGCAGATAAAATCCAAGAAATGTTGTGCCTTGTAAGTGATATATAAGTACAAAATGCCACTTAGCAAGGGGAGAAGCCTACATCCCATATGAGTACTGAGTACTCAATACTGAAGTCTGAAGTCGACCGTTGAGTGTAGAGTATATTTTTACATTTAGAGTAGAAAAAAGCGTGTGTTTCTGCCTGCTAAGACAGAACATCACAAGTGGTTGGATTGTCAATTAGTCGATTGATAGATTCATCCTGGCTCTGTCATTTATTAGCTGTAAGACCTGGACAAGTCACTTAATCTCTCTGTGCCTCATTGTCCTCATACATAAAACAAGGATAATTATGGTGCCTATCTCATAGGTGCTCACAGGGTAAACTTTAAATGAGTTAGTATGTACAGTGCTTAGAATACTGCCTGGCACAAAACAAGTGCTACCTGAAAGTATTAGCTGTTGTTATTAATTCATTCAACAGTACGATTTGCATTTTTCAATGTTAAGGATGGTAATGCCATGGTGCAACTCCCTGCCAGGTGTTGAGAGAAACCTTCCCTGCTATGACAATTTCTTTTTTTTTCTAAAAATGAAAATTTATGTATTTGAGAGAGAGCATGCACATGGTGGGGGAGGGGCAGAGGGATAGAGAGAAGCAGACTCCCCACTGAGCAGGGACACTAACACTGGGCTCCATCCCAGGACTCCCAGATCATGACCCGAGCCAAAGACAGATTAACTGTCTTTAACTGACTGAGTCCCTCAGGTACCCTCTATGGAAATTTCTTATATTATTCCCCTCACCCCACTCCCCACCTCGTACCCCCATCCAGCCTGTGTCCATCTGGACCCTCCTTAATAGCAGAATGTCAGTACCCACCATGGCCTGACCCCAACTTTTTACCCTAACCCTAGAACCTCCCCTTGCTGAGCTGGGAGCCCTTAGCCAGCATATCTAGAACATACCTTATATTTTCTGGTAAATGGTTCATTGCTTCCCTTCATGCCATTCTGCCATTAGGATGTTTGCCTCTTTACATCCTTGCAGAGCTAATCAAACTGTCTGGGACCACTGACTAAAAACTCCATCTTCTCCAACAGAGCTCCTCTGTTCACCTTGTTCCATTGTGAAGTCAACACATTTTCTTCAACACATCTGAAACTGAAATACTGCTTACATTTTTTATGATTTATATTTTCAATACCCATTCAATGCTTAGGCTCCAAAAGTCTGATTATGAGCAGATTGAACACTGACAGAGGAGGGCTTACATAATCTTTTTTAGGATGATGCGCAAAATTTTAAGCTTTAATTATTGTTATCGATCAATAGTTAGACTTCCAGTTCTTATTTGTTTGCAAATGTTTTGGGGAATTATTTAGGCAACTCTCTTATGGTCTGTGAGTCATTTATTTATGCATTTTATTGCCGTGTCACTGTGAAGAGCAGATGGCAGTAAATATATCTCGACTTGATTTAAGGACTTGAATTTCCCCTGCATTTACAGATTGCCACTTTTAATGATGCTGTTCTCTAAAGTTGCTTGCTTGAGAGCATCTGAGGATATACGTAACAACCTGTGTGCCCTTTACCTCAGCTAGCACATATGCCTAAATTTGCACACCAGTGAATAGAATGGGAATTTCAGAGTCAGTCATAGCTGCCTTTAACACTTTGCTCTTCAAGAAAGTTCGTGATAGCTGATGAGTTTGGGCAAATTTCTTCATCGAAGAATAGTGATATTGACTGTTGCTCCCCAAAAGGCCACTGGAAAAACAAAACAAAACAAGACCTATTGATCACACAAATCTGTGTGGTTTGGATTTGCCATAAGGGTGTGAACATCATCTTGACAGTCATATCTCAGAAGGGAGAAGTCAGGGGAGGATTTATTTATAGAATTTAGATAGGCTGGAGAGCATTTCAGGTGGAGAAGTAGTTGAGGGGGTCAGAAATTATGACAGTCACTTTGGATTGGTGGGCCTGGTGAGGCAAGCATGCAGTTAATGTTGGAATTAACCCATTTTAGTTGGTTCACAGTCTTATCTTCTAGGGGCAAGCAGTTAGGTCATTTTTGTTCTTTTCAATATTGTCTAACACAGGGGCAGGAAGATATGTCCAGTTCTAAGACTGTTTAACACAGGTTTAGGAAATTTGCTGCTTTTGATTCTAAGTGATCAAATTATGTCATCAGATTGCTGTATTAAATAGAATACTGTATATAAGTGAGACTGGCACTGAATAATTGCTCATTAAAATGTTAGTTTCTTTTCTCTCCTAGTCTAGCTGTCTCCCAACTTTCCATCTCTTTTTATGTGGCGACCTCCTCTTTATATTAGCACCATCCAAATCAGTGGTATGCCATAGTAAGAGTACTAAAAAAAAGCTTATTGAATAAATAAATGAAAATCAAAAGATAAAACTTTAAAAGTCAAAATCAAAGTATTTGTGGAGTTTTAATAATGGTTTAAGCCCATGATACTGGATTTCTTCTAAGCCTTTTTTGTTGTCATACTGAATGCAACTTTCTTGTTAACTCATTAAAATTCTGGAAACTTGAAAACCTAAAAGAAAGCACTTAGATTTTGATTCCAAGTATTTAAATTATTCAACTTTATTAACTCTCACGGGAAAAAGGCTATCCAAATTAGTTAAGAGTCATTCTATAAAGATCTTCTAAAAATGCTACAACATCAGAATAAAGTGAGAGGTCTAAAGATCAGATTTTGTTTAACATTTTTTTTCTTCTTTGAACTGGGAGTCTGCTTTTGATCACCTTTGTTAGAAAACAATTTCAGTTACTTCTGAATCCGTTTGCACCTACTTGTATTGATAAAGTGCGATAAACTGTACAATTGCAAAGGTCTGACATCCTATAATGCTGTTTTCCCACAGTGCTTACCTGCTTTCTCTTTATTCCTTTCCCTAGCTCTCTGTCTCTCTGTCTCTGTCTCTCTCTGTCTGTCTCTCTCTCTCTCTCTCTCACACACACACACACACACACACACACACACACACACACACAGATTCCAAACCTTAGATGAGAAAGAGATTATATCAGCAGTTCTGACCACTGGAGCACCTCAGAACTTTTAAAGGTATATGTATCAGAATCCCTTTCTTTCATCAACCCCTAGGAGATCCTGACTCAGTCAAGTCTAAACTGAACACATAGGGATCTATTCTTTTTCAAAGCACCTCAGAAGATTCTGGTGATGAACCAGGTTTGGGAACCAACCCCTGAGGATTATGGCCACGAGGGCATTCACAGCTCCTGGGGTTTCGGAGGAGCCTGGCAGCTTCTGACAGTCATTCACACACAGGGTGCAATTGCTTGTTTTCCTTTCTTTGCCACCATTCTAGTTTCTGGGCAGGCATGCAGGCTGCATCTGGTTACAGGCATGCTTCGTTAGCTGCAAGGTTAATACAACTGTGACTTTGTTTTGTTTTGTTTTGTTTTGCATGGCCATCCGAAGGGCGAGATGAACAGGAAAAGGGAATTGAATACAGTGAAATTCTATTCTTCTATTAAGAGACTGGAGTCCCCTTTATGCCTTCATGTGTGCTAGGTGTAAGGAGTTGGTGTGTCAGCTGACAACCGTTCATGGAAACCTCACCAAGAAATGTCTGATTTTCTATAGAATTTAAAGCCCCAGACTGATCTATTTTAGTTTCCAGGCAGGTGCTAATTCTTATGGCTACAGCAGGCATCTCTCACTCTTTCATGTGGCGTTTGGCTAATAATAGCTACCATTTATTGGCAGCTGCTATGTTCTGAGAACAAGTTCAGCACTTTCTCTAATTTGTTTCATTTAATCCTAACAGCAACACTGAAACTTGTTCTCCTCATATTATAAAAGAAACTGAGGGCAGATTTGGGCAGATTAAATAATTTACTTGGGGTTAGATATCACCTACACTGCACAGCCAGCCCGGAGACCCAGGTTTTTTAGCTCCAAACCTGTACCCTGAAGGCATTACAGAATAGTGATTATGACTGTGGGCTCTAAGGCCTCCTGACTGGGCTCAAATGCCCACCGTGTCAGCCTGGGCAACTTGTGGAACCTTTCTGTGCCTTGGTTTCCTCATCTGAAAATGGAGTTCTTAACCCAGTTAACAAATAGGCGAAAGATCTGGACGGATGGCAAATAAGCGTATAAAACGATGCTCAACGACATACATCATTAAGAAATTGCAAGTGAAAACAACAATGACATACCACCATGCCCCTATTGGAATAGCTAAAATCCAAAACATCGATAACCCCAAATACTGGGGAGGATGTGGAGCGCCAGGAACTCTCATTTATTGCTTATGGAAACGCGAAAGGGTACAGCCACTTTGGAAGACAGTTTGGTGATTTCTTATAAAGGTACACATTCTTAGCATATGGTCTAGCAACCGTACTCTTCAACGTGGACTCGAATAAGTGGAAAACTTATGTCCACACAAAAACTTGTGCATGAGTGTTTAGGGCAGCTTTATTCATAATTGCCAACACGTGGAAGCAACCAAAGATGTTCAATAATGGGCAAGTAAGCACACTGGCACATCATTACAATGGAAGAGTATTCAGCAACATGAAGAAATGAGCTATCGAACCACACAGGACGTGGGAGACCCTAAATGCATACTGCTGAGTGAAAGAAGCCATCTCGAAACATCTACACGTTGTGTGATTCCAACCATAGCGTATTCTGGAAAAGACAAACTATGAAGAAAGCAAACATAGCAGTAGTTGTCAGGGGTCCAGGGATAGGAAGAGAGGGATGAATAGGTGAAACATAGGGGAATTATGGGGCAGTGAAACTCCTCTGTATGATACTGTGATGGTGGATACGTGTCATGACACATTTGTTAAAACTCATTTTACTTAATAGTAATGTATCAGCATTGGCTCATCTATTGCATTTTTTGTTTTTTGTTTTGTTTTCTTTTTTTTAAAGATTTTTATTCATCCTTTTGAGAGAGAGAGAGAGAGAGAGAGAGAGAGAAACAAGCAGGGGGAGTGGTAGAGGGAGAGAAATAAGCAGGCTCCTCGCTGAGCAGAAACCCTCACCCCTACCTCTCCCCCCTCTGCCCCAATTCGAGGCTTGATTCTCGGACCCTGGGATCCTGACCTGAGCTGAAGGCAGACACTTAACCAACTGAGCCACCAGGTGCCCCTTGGCTCATCAGTTATAAAAAGAAAAAAAAAACTATATTAATGCAAGATGTTGGTAATAGGGAAAACTGTGTGCATGGTGAGGTGGAGGGAAAAGGGAAAACAGGGTCTATGGGAACTCCCTATGCTTTCTGCATAATTTTTCTGTGAACCTCAAATTGCTCTAAAAATAGTCTATTAATTTAAAAAGAATATCCAAAAACAGTGTTATTGTGAGGATTAATGAGTATAAATAAACCACTTAGAAAAAATGCCTGGCACTGAGTAAATATTGTTATTATTACTATTATTACTAATCTCTATCACTTCCTTGGAGGTGATCCAGACATTTGTCTGGAAGCAGCCTGAAGTTTTTGTGGGGAATTTAATGTGACCTTGGGCAGATAACATAAACCTCTGTACCTCCATTTCCTCCTCTATAAAGTGGGGGTGAAAATTGTGCCTCCTTCTTAGGTTGTGAAGAATTAATGGGTCAGTGCATATTAAAGGTTCAGAACAGTGCCTCACATGAAAGTGTACACTGCATAGAGCTACTTTTACTACTGTTTCTATATGACCTCCCAGCCCTTAGTACTCCATGGAACTCTGCTCAAACCTACCACCTAATTTTTGTTTTCTTTGCTTGTCTCCGTTTTAGCACATGAACTTACTATGTTTGGCCTCAGGATGAGATGCAGCACACTGACATGCTCAATATCTGCTGAACAGATGGACAGAGATATAAAACCAAAACCTGGGCACCTCACCTGCAAGGAGACCTTCAGCCTTCAAGGTTGTGAGAACACTTGGGTTATATAGGTCTAACATGCAGTCTGAATGATGGGGAGTACACTCCTTTTCTTGGGGGGACTTCCTCCTTCACTATCTAATGCGTCTTGGGCTCTTCTTGTTATTCTAACATTTGGGCACTATTTCTACAATCTCTACCTCCCACCTTTCTTCAGATTTACTGCTCTGACTATACTGCAATGAATTTCAACTGATATCCCAGTGATCGCAGGTTCACTATGGTTAACTTTGAAATTGGAAGGTATCCTTTCTTGTGTATCAAACTTCATCAAGTTTATAACTAAATTTCACAGTCTGATATGCATTCTAGATGTCAAATAATCTTTCATCTCTTAGGGGGCAGAATTACAAATATTCCGCCAAAGTTAATTTCTTTTTCTAGAATAGTATACATATATATGTGTGTGTATGTGCATGTGCATGTGCGTGTATGTGTATGAAAAATATTTATAGTTTTATGTTTCTTATGAATTCTACAGGTATTTAATTAAAATATATAGCCACTGAATGTTCTTAAAACAGGCTCACATTTTTATGAGTGCTTAAAAGATTGTTTAGGTACAGCTCTTCTGGAGAAAGAATGAACAAAGAGTTTTAACAACAGCAGAGAATCTGTTGCCTTCCATTTTTAGATATGATCATTGTGATAATACTAATTCATAAAAATTGGGACTAAGTTATTTCAAACTAAAAACAATCTAAGGAAAATGTACACACAAAATACGCTTGAATTCAAGTGATTTTTCTTTTCTTTTCTTTTTTTTAAAAAGATTTTATTTATTTATTTATGAGAGATGAGACACACACACACAGAGAGAGAGGCAGAGACAGAAGCAGACTCCACGCAAGGAGCCCGAATGGGACTTGATTCCGGGTCCCCAGGATCAGGCCCTGGACTGAAGGCAGTGCCAAACTGCTGAGCCATCCAGGCTGCCCCCAAGTGATTTTTCTAATAATTGGCTGAAAACACCTATATATTTTTGACAAAAAAACTAAATCATAGTTGTTTACTGGTCTTGATTTATGGATCCTTAGAGTTCTTAAATATGAATCTTAATCTTACAAGGTGGCCTAGAGGATGCATTTGATTTATCAATGTTGATGGCGTGGAAAATTCTCAAAGGAAAGAATTCTATCTCGCTAGATAGTTTATCAATAAGCCAGTGAATGCTTGACCTTTTTATTGAGTTGATCAGTTGTGTTTGTTGATTATTCCAGCTTCACAGGGAACCAAAAGGCTCATGAGACAGTATTAACATTAAGCTTTTGTCCCTTAGAAGAGAGGCACTTCACAAAAATGAAATTATTTCTGGGATACTAGAAGTTTACATTACTCTGAGTACATTGCACACAAAATGGGCTCTGTATCGTTGTGATAAGGGAGGGAGGACTCCAAAGGGTCACGTATGATGCCATTTTCAAAAAGGAGAAAAATTAAGATCCCAGGTAGTCAAGTGACTTTTCGATAGCTGACATGAAACTTGTCTTTTTGCCTGATTGACTTGCTCCCACTCTGCCTTCTATAAAGGCATAAATATCCCCTATCTTCCCTAATTTTTCATTACCATCACCAGCTGGTCTCACTGCCCTCAGGCTTAGCCCATTCTAATATATTCTTTTCATTGCAGCTGAAATGATCTTTCTAAAATGCACATCTATTCCTATGACTCTGCTCTTTAAAATCCTTCAGTGGCTTTCTGTTGCTTTTTTGATAGAGTAAACCTTTCACAGTGTTACTCAAATGTTGTCTGCTAACCCATCGCATTATTATTGCCTGACATCAGTTTGCAAATGAAGATCCTTGGGTACTACCCAGAACTCTTGAAACATGGTCTGCATTTTGACCACATCCCGAGCTACAATGCACAATACACTTTGAGAAGCACTGATGGGCTGAGTATAGGCTTGACGTTAAGCAAGTCAGACTCCAGAACAATACAGATATGGGAACTTTCTGTGATGATGGAAATGTCCCATATCTGTACTCCTCAAAACATTTGCTGTTAACCACATGGGGCTATTGAGCACATGAAATGTGACTAGGGCCTGAGGCAGGTCCCCTTGAGTATTCAGCAAAGTAATGGAGTGGCACATGTGTCTGAGGAAATTCAGATCGGGAAAGAACCATCTAAGAAGATCAAAGAGAATAGTGCTTACCACTAGGAGAGCCAGGAATGGTGCTTGTTCCCTATAAATCCAGTGCTTTATACAGTGTAGCAAATATTAAGTGCTTAGCTATTATCATTGTTGGAGGTGTTGTTCAATCTTTATACTCTTAAGAAAGTTACTGTTATTAACCCTCATTTATAGATGAAAACAGAAGTGCAGAGAGGTTAAATGACTTGGCCAAGATTACACAGCCAGTAAAGGGTAGAGATGAGTCTCAAGTTGATTCTATTTGACTTCAAAGCTCATACTTTCAACCACAATGCTGATCTAACTCCAACAGGAGATTATTATTATTTTTTCCTTTGTTCTTCAGTACTGAACTAGCTCCAAGTCAACTGGATCTCAGTGTACGTTGATCCTCAAAAGTCTGTGTGGTTCATAAGAAAGATGGTCCTTCCACAAACCATTTCTGGAAAGTGTCAATACTTCCTAGGAAGCAACTCACACGTCGTTTCCCATTTTCCCCTGCGCAGCTGCTAACATGATTTTTTAAATGCTGACAATATGTGGGTAGGTCATTAGAGACTTACCTTCTCTGATAGAAACTAGAAGTATGAGACAATGAATTGGGGATCTGAACAGCTGTCTGGCCTTCTTCCCATTACTTTGTCAATCATGGCATGGCTCTCTGCCCTGGGTTTCATGAGTTTATTTTTATTATTTTTATTATTTTTATTTTTAAAAATTTATTTATTTATTTATTTATTTATTTATTTATTTATTTAGAGAGAGAGAAAGAGAGGCAGAGACACACACAGAGAAAGAAGCAGGCTCCATGTAGGAAGCCTGATGTGGGACTCGATCCCAGGTCTCCAGGATCACACCCTGGGCTGCAGGCGGTGCTAAACCGCTGTGCCACCGGGGCTGCCCTCATGAGTTTATTTTTAATGTCGTCATGTAAAATAATTTTCCTCATTCACAAACTAAAATGCTCTGTGATTTGTAACCCTTCTCTAGTTGCCTTCCCAACCCCGAAAACACTTGACTTGCCTTTTTTATGTCACTCCCTAACCTCTGAGCACAGCTATCTTGCCATGCAGTCACCTCGGGGGCTATCATCTCCAAAAACAAGTAGAAACTCAAGTTTTTGGTTTATATAACCCATATGTTCACTGTAGACCTATTACTCACTGAGTCCTAATTTGATCACCTCAGTCCTAGGAAATTCACTTTTCTCTCCAAGATTTCTGTGTCTTTGCATCTTTTGCATGAATACTCCTACTTCTGGGCTCAGGTTTTAGTGGGTAGTTCTTCTGCAGCAACTCAGATATGTAATTCTGCTTCTTTGTAAGTTCTAAATGCATTTAAGGACTACCCCCACTGCCCCCTTGCCCATAGAATTTGGCTTTGAAATTAGCTGACACAAAGCTAATTTTGGAAAGATGTATATTGCTTCAGTTCAAATGACTTCATATTGAACATTAGATATTTCTTTTTTGAAATGCCTTTTAGATACTCCAATATTACTGGCTTTTTACCCTACAAGGTCTCCAACTGCACATCATAACTCTGATTCTCCTTTTACCCTCCCTGTTTAGAAGCTAAAATATATTTCTTTCTTTGCTTTAGGAAGACCACACAACCACTTTCTAAAATATTTACCATGGTGCCTGCTGACATTCACACTCTTTGATCTGTCAATAAGCCACAGTCTAAGTATTGGCTCAGAAAATTACAGTAACCTCTGTAAGAGAAATTCTGGTGCCAACTGTTAAGATAATATATTTTTTCATTTCTAGTGACCTAATTTTTGCTTACATTTCCAGCCTCATCTCCCCACTAGTACACGTGCTATTTCTGCTACCAATAGACAATGTTTCCCCTCATTTCCATGTTTTAAAAAGATGTTACAACATCTTTGGCCTGAAGTCCCTTCTACCCTCCTGTAAAAAGGGAATATATATTTTATTTTGTTTTGTATTTATTAAAAAAAAAGATTTTTTTTTAATTCATGAGAGACACACAGAGACAGAGAGACAGAGACACAGGCAGAGGGAGAAGCAGGCTCCCTGCAGGGAGCCCAGCATGGGACTCTATCCCCGGTCTCCAGGATCAGGCCCTGGGCCGAAGGCAGTGCTAAACTGCTAAGCCACCCGGGGTTGCCCGGAATATATATTTTAAAGGGAAAGTCATGTCTCTTGTACAATATATAAAAAAAAATAAATCAAAGATTTTATTTAACTCACTAATTAACGTGGGAACTAATAAGATGCTACAACAGATTTAAAGGACAGCCCAGAGAGCAGAGATATAAATGGGCCATACAGGCCATCAATAATACTGAGATGAATTTGCTTCAAAAATGCAAAACTGGTTTATTCCACGTTGTGGAATGGGGAGGTCAATTGAAGCTCCATCAGAAAAAAAATGCGTTTGTACATCTCTGGACAAAATTAATTTGCACTGTTCTAAATTATCTACAAATTATAGAGTTATAAGTAGTTCAAAGGCCTTGAAAGGCACAAAGACCCCTAGAACTTGTTATCTTTGGAGGATGTGGTAGACAATAATTGGTTTTCATTAAAAACATACAGTAAATTTTTTAGTGCATTTCCAAGGCTTTCAAATTTTTCTCTGTACTCTCTTCCTCTTCCTCTACCATCTTTTCTGTTCCTCTCTTTCCCCCCATTTCTGGCTCTCAGTGGTTGACTCATTCCTTTCTAGATGCTCTCAATCTGTGTACTTAATAACCTATCTATGGTCTGTGCAGAATTTGCATCATTAGCTTGCTAAATAGTGTTGTTTTGTTGTTTTTTTTTTAATTTTTTCTTTCTCCTTTTGAACAGAATCAGGAAACCATTCATTTGTGTACTTAAGTTTCTGGTTACTCTGATGTTTCATCTAGCTGGATTTGGAGGCTTGAACTAACTTGAACTAGCCGTATGGTTTCTTAATACATTTTTTTCCCTATACCTTAGACTTCAATTTCTCTATGATGTTGGGAGGTTGAACACAATTCAAGTATTATTCTATTATTCTTACAAAGAAGGTAAGAGCAAAAAGGACCTTGAGGAATTCCATATTTTCTGTCATTTGTTATATTTTTATGCATACATAATCTATAAATTGTGGTCTTCTGCTTTTACTGGCTCTAGGAATAAGTTTTGGTTGCCCGCAGCATTTATCACAGTTTTCAGAATTTTGAGGGAGTTGGTCTCTGGCATTTGGCTCACAGGTTAATACAACTCTTTGTCATTTCTGTATTTCTGTTCTAAATATGAACTATTTGAAAAAAAAAATGAACTATTTGCGGAGCTGTAGTGCTCTGGTTTCTTTGTGTTCTTCTTCACTTTTCTTCCTTCTTCAGATGATAGATAATAGTACTTTTAGAACTGTATTGTAGGGGATCCCTGGGTGGCGCAGCGGTTTGGCGCTTGTCTTTGGCCCAGGGCGTGATCCTGGAGACCCGGGATCGAATCCCACATCGGGCTCCCGGTGCATGGAGCCTGCTTCTCCCTCTGCCTGTGTCTCTGCCTCTCTCTCTCTCTCTCTCTCTGTGTGACTATCATAAATAAATAAAAATTAAAAAAAAAAAGAACTGTATTGTAATAGTCAATACTTTATAGAGGTAAATTGTATTTTTAAAAAAGATTTTATTTATTTATTTGACAGAGAAAGAGAGAGAGAGAGAGAGAGAGAGAGGGAGCACAAGCGGGGGGAGTGGCAGAGAGAGAGGGAGAAGAGGGTTCCCCACCAAGCAAGGAGCTCTATCCCAGAACCCTGGGATCATGACCTGAGCTGAAGGCAGACACTAATTTAGGGGTGCCACCCAGATACCCCTAGAGATAAATTGTGTTAAGGCTCCTGATAATTCATTCTAAATAGTTTTTACTGGAAGACACTTTATAAAGTGACTTATTAGGTGGCCTCAGGAGGGGCCTGTTGATGCTGAGACAGTATTTTTCAAACAGGATGGTCAATGAGTAAACAAAGTGGCATTTGAAGAGCGGAGATAAGTAGGATCCATGCTGGTGAAGAGTGAAATCTTGTGATAAAGAGATCATGTATAATGTAAACAAACCTAAGCTATCCAAACAGTATCACAATGATTCCCCAGTGACTTAAAAGCACAAATAGGAGTTATTATTCCACTGGATTTTCAATTCTGAATTTTGCTCAATGTTAATTAAGCACAGAGAGGAAAATCTTACACTGTTTTCCTGGATACTCTGGGTGCAGTTGGACAGTCATTTGTGTGGTTGAGGCTATAAAAACTGCTGCTCACAAAGCTGTGAGGATTGAGGATCCCTGGCTTGGGTTGGAGAAGAAGACTCTGGCTGCAGTAGGCCTTGTAGTGGGTAGAAAGTCAGGCTGTGGTAGGCGAGGCCCCCCCTTAACTGTGAGATCAGGCAGGCAACCAGCACCCTCAAGGCCTCTGCCCACCACTTCTCGTAAGAGACCTCTGCTATTTATATGTCTTCTTTGGAGAAATGTCTGTTCATGTCTTCTGCCCATTTCTTGACTGGATTTTTTTTGTTTGTTTTTTAGGTTTTGAGCTTGATAAATTCTTTATAGATTTTGGATACTAGCCCTTTCTCTGACATGTCATTTGCAAGTAACTTCTCCCATTCCGTAGGTTGCCTTTTAGTTTTGTTGACTATTTCCTTTGCTGTGCAAAAGCTTATTATCTTGATGAAGTCTTAATAGTTCCATTTATGCTTTTGTTTCTCTTGCCTTTGGAGATGGTCTAGCAAGATGTCCCTGCGGTTGAGGTCAGAGGTTCCTGCCTGTGTTCTTCTGTAGGATTTTGATGCATTTCTGTCTCATCCTTGGGTTTTTCATCCATTTTGAGTTAATTTTGTGTATGGTGTGAGGAAATAGTCCAGTTTCATTCATTTGCATGTGGCTGTCCCATTTTCCCAACACCATTTTTTAAAGAAACTGTCTATTTCATTGGATATTCTTTCCTGATTTGTTGAAGATTAGTTAACCACAGAGATGAGGGTCCATTTCTGGGTTCTCTATTCTGTTTCATTGATTTATGTGTCTATTTTTGTGCCCGTACCATACTGTCTTGATGATTGCAACTTTGTATTGTGGTGCCTCTGGTTTTGGTTTTCTTTTTCAACATTTCTTTAGCTATTTGGGGTCTTCTCAGTTTACACAAATTTTAGGATTGATTGTTCCAGTTCTATGAAAAATGCTGATGTATTTTGAAATGGATTGCATTGAATGTGTAGATTGCTTTGGCTAGCATAGACATTTTAATGATATTTGTTTTTCCAATCAGACATTTTTCTCAAAGGAAACATACACAAATGGCCAACAGACACATGAAAAAATGCTCAACATCACTTGGCATCAGGAAAATACAAATCAAAACCACAATGAGATGCCACCTCACATCTGTCAGAATGACTAAAATTAACAACTCAGGAAATAACATATGTTTGTGAGGATGCAGGGAAAGAGGAACTCTCTTACACTGTTGGTGGGAATGCAAACTGGTGCAGCCACTCTGGAAAACAATATGGAGATTTCTCAAAAAGTTAAAAAAGAGAGTTATCCTACAACCCAACAATTGCACTACTAGGTATTTATCCAAAGGCTATAAATATAGTGATTCAAAGATGGCAAATGCACCCCAATGTTTATAGCAGAAATATCCATAATAGCTTAATTATGGAAAGAGCCCAGATGTCCATCAAGAGATGAATGGATAAAGAAGATGTGAGATATATTTATATCCAGCCATCAAAAAGAACGAAATCTTGCCATTTGCAATGACATGGATGGAACTAGAAGTATTGTGCTCAGCGAAATAAGTCAATCAGAGAGAGACAAATTCCACATGATTTCACTCATATTTGGAATTTAAGAAAGAAAACAGATGAACATAGGGGAAGGGAAAGAAAAATAAAAGATGCAAATTGGGAGGGAAGCAATCGATGAGAGACACTGAACTCTAGGAAACTGAGGGTTGCTGGAGGGGAGATGGGTAGGGGGAAGGGATAATTGGGTGATGGGCATTGAGGAAGGCGCTTGATGTAATGAGCACTGGGGGTGTTATATGCAACTAACGAATCACTAAATTTTACCCTGAAACTAAAAAAAAACACAAAATAAAATATAGGAGAAATAAATACACCACCAGCTCAGATGGGGGTGATTTAAAAAGAAAAAAGAGAGACCTTTGATAGTTTCTTGGAAAGTTAGTGGGGAGGCGGATTTTAGCTTCAAAGATAAATTCCTAGAATTCACGGTTTTTCTTCCTTTTCTTCGTGTGCAGTGTCTCTCCTGTCACAAGCTCCTGAGCTACAGACAGTTTAGTTGCATCAACCAGTTTTAAACAGTAAAAGGGAATGGCAGGGCATAATGTATAGCCAAAACAAACAAGCAAACAATGGTGTGCCAGACATTTTTCTCATTGCTTTACATTATTAATTTGTTTATTCCTCATCACAACTAAGTGAAGCAGATAATATATGACATTTTACAGACATGTAGATTATATAAAATTATGTATTTATTGTTCTATATTATTTAGCTTTGTAAAGCAACAATCATTAAAAAAGGCCTCTTCCTATTTTATACAATTTATAGTTATAGCTAATCCCCAGCCTTGGTGGGTTTAGGGTGATGTGAAGGACGGGAGTCCTTGTCTCGGGTTAATTGAGTTAATTTCTGCCCTCTAGTCCAAAGTGTCTCCCTCATTCCCACCCCTTTCTCTTTTAATTTCTGAGGGACTAAATTCCACGTGTGAAGGTTGGCCATGTCCTTTTGCAGCTGGCCATACCCAGAAATATTGGTTTGGCATTTGATACCATGACTGAAATCACACTGAAGCTTCCAACTTCCTATAATTCATGCTAAACATCTTGGTCTGCTTCTTTATCAGTTGATCTATCTGTGATTTTCACCAGCAATATGGCCAAGGTAGCAGGTCCTCAGATGGCTTAGTGTGTCTTATGTTTGATGAAAATCATTGGTTGATAGTGATAATAGGACTCTTAAAATAGTTGTTTTTTTGTTTTTTGTTTTTTGGAGGGGGTGCCTGGGTGGCTCAGTCAGTTAACTGACTTTTGACCTCAGTTCAGGTCTTGATTTCAGGGTCTTGAATTCAAGCCCTGCATTGGGCTCCATGATGGGTGCAGAGCCTACTTAAAATAAGTAAGTAAATAAATAAATAAATGAAATTTTTTGGGTTATTTGAAACTATACAATAGAGTAATGATGCCCAACTCTGTTTTTTATGATAACTAAGGACATGATAACTGTACGCCAAAAGATTGCCAAAACCTGCCAGTGTTCCTTTAAGAATAATAAAACTTAACACTTACATAGTGCTTGCACTGTGCCAGATCCTGTTTTAATTAATTAATTAACTTTAATTTTAAAAAGATTTTATTTATTTATTCACGAGAGACAGAGAGAGAGAGGCAGAGACACAGGCAGAGGGAGATGTAAGCTCCCTGCAGGGAGCCTCATGCAGGACTCGATTCCAGGACCCCGGGATCACGACCTGAGCTGAAGGCAGGTGCTCAACTGCTGAGCCACCCAGCCATCCCCAGGCGCTGTTTTAATTACTGAATGCATATTACCAAATTTTAATCTTCACAATAACCTTTGGAAGCAATTTTAGTTTGACTTGTTTCTTTTCTTCTATCATTTTCTTCCAACTCTAAGTCTCATGTGGTTGCAGTAAGTAGTAGGACTTAATATCACATGCTTACACTTGATTGCAAGGGAGGCTAACAAGGCAGGCCTCGATCTTTGCCTTGGGAGTTGGACTCATCATGAAGAAAGTGAACACAATATGTAAATGTGTTTAAAAGATTCCAGGATAACATAAATATAAATCATGCCACTATAGAAACAGAAGAGGAAAATTAGAAATGTGACATCACAGAAGCCAAAGGAAAGTACATTTCAAATGCCACCAAGAGGTCCAGTATTGTGAAGAGTGAAAAATATTCATTGGCTCTAAATATTTAAAAAAAATGTAGAAAATATTCATTGGAGGTCACCAATGACCTTAGTGAATATCATTGCAGCAGAGTGTTGGGAGGGGAAAGAGATGGATTGGACTGAGGAGAGAATAGGACTTGAGGAAATGAAAATAATTAGTTTAGGCAATTCTTTAAAGATCAGCAGTGAAAAAGGGGAGAAATATAGGATAGCAGTTGATAGAGTAGGAAGTGGAATCAGGAATTTAAAAAAATTCAATGTGAAGGATTTCATAAAGAGAAGATGATGAAGATATAGGATAGCAAAGGTACAATTAATAATGGTAAGCTTCTGAGAAGGAGGCCAGGGATATTCAGAGCACACTACTATTTCAAAAGGTGGAATAGATGAGAGAATGGTAGCAATAGTAAACAAGTCTTTGTGGTAAAAAGTAAAAAGAACTCCCATAATTGACTTTGCATTTTGGGAAGTGGGGCATAAAATTGAAATTGGGAGAGTGAGAGTGTGCTGGCTGAAGGAAAAATGTTTTAAATGGTAAAGCATAGGGGATCCCTGGGTGGCTCAGCGGTTTAGCACCTGCCTTCAGCCCAGGGCGTGATCCTGGAGACCTGGGATCGAGTCCCATGTCGGGCTCCCTGCGTGGAGCCTGCTGCTCTCTCTGCCTCTCTCTCTCTCTCTGTGTCTCTCATAAATAAATAAAATCTTAAAAAAAAAAAGGTAAAGCATAGCAAGCGAGCTGACTTGAGTGGTATACTATGACTTCCAGGTAGCATTGAGGGCTCTGGTAGGGTAGGAAATCGTGAAGGTATAAATAGCAATGCCGATCTGGCCTATCTCACAATTTCCTCCTACATGGTTTACCTGCCAAGATACAGGCACAGAGGGAACAGATAGTGTATTTACCCAGGGTTGGGTTTATGAAAAGATAGAGGGTAGAGGGGTAAGGGAGTTTAAGATGTTGGTGAGAGACTTAACTAAACTGATAGACTGTAACCTAAACTGAATAACATGGGAAGTAAACATCATGGTGGTGGTGGTGGTGGTAGTATACACTAGTAGGAAGTTCAGTGACCTGAATGTCCCAAAGATACAGAAGAATGTCTGTGGTGGACAATGGTTGAATAATCAAACTGGAAAGAGAAGTTTAGGGTCAAAAGCAAGTGTGGTAAGCAGCCTCTAAGAAACTTCACAGAGATCTCTGCCTCCTGATACTCTTGTGTAATCCCCTGCCTTTGAATGTGGGGTTAATTTGGAATAAACAGAATATGGTAGAAGTGATGGGGATGGGATGACACTTCTGAAATCAGGTCACAAAGAGACTATGGTTTCCACCTTGAGCATCCACTCTTGTGCTCTCTCACTTCCTCACTCCGAGGGTCTTTGCCCACATGGCAAAGACAGCAGGATGCTTCTGGCCAACAGCCTGTGGAATTAAATCTTGCCCAAAACCATGAGAGGGGGGCTTAGAAGCAGATCCTCTGCCAGTTGAATTTCCATATTAAACTGCAGTCCTAGATAACAGCTTGATTGCAGTCTCATGAGAAACCTTGTAAGACACCCAGCTAAGCTCCCTAGATTGCTGACCCAAGTAAATGGTGAGATAATAAATATTAGCTGCTTTATGCTACTAAATTGTGAGGTAATTTGTTATGCAGCAGTGAGTAACTAAGCAGGATTATCAAAGTACTAATTAGATGCTACGGTCTTTTGTTTAAAGGAAAAATAAGATCTTTTTCATAAAAGTCATGTTAGAATGGGATTAGAGTAACATTTTGTAGGTTCCAATACCAGTGCTGAACTGGAGAAATCAAATGGAAATAAAATGCCAAAGAATCTTTTGAGAAGGCTGAAAACAACAGAAATATCTCTTTAACTTAACAGCACCCTTCTCCAAGGTCCCCTGCTGGAAAGTAATACTGACAGTTCATATATTTCCTATAATGATTATACCTGCTCTAAATCATTTTTCTTTAGCTCCACAAGGAAATAAAAGTGAGTAAAAAAAAAAATCTATGTTTTAACATGCAAAATAAAGTATGTATTATTTTTTTTGCTAATCTTACCTAATCAGAATTTAGCTCCTTAAGGGATATTTATTGTTTCTTCACTACTGTATCCCCAGAAGGTAGAGCAATTCATGCACCTGTTTAAACTTTTGCTCCTTCAGACTGTCCACAGAATAAAATTGACTTGGCCTTGGTCTGGTTTTCCACCCTCCCACCCCCACTTTGCTTGGGTGACCACAGTGTAAAATCATTGTGCTCATTGCTTGGTTTTTAGTTCTGTCTTTGCTTTTAGTCCCTGAGCATTTATTTACATTTCACTTGATAGCTACTCACTTAAAAAGATATATATATATATATATATATATAATCATTTATTTGTTTTATTCAATATTTTTTGATATATGTAGAAGGGTTTAAAAATTTCTAATTTGAAATATTGCCCAAATCCAAAGTCCTACTATATCCATTTCCATTTCTCTCTGTATTAAACTTTTCTGTGTAATTGTGCTCCAAGTGAGATTCTTTTAAACCACCAAAAGAGGGATATTGTTTTGTTTTTATCTGATTTAAAAGTTTAATAAGCAAATTTAATCCATTTGCATTTATTGTGATTACTGATATTTTTGGGTAATATATTTTTCATGTCTACTGTATTTATTCTTTTTTTTAAAAAAGATTTTATTTATTTATTCACGAGAGACATAGAGAAAGAGGGAGAGACAGGCAGAGGGAGAAGCAGAATCCCTCTGGGGACCCCGATGTGGGACTCAATCCCAGGACCCCTGTGAGGATCATGCCCTGAGCGAAAGGCAGTTGCTCAACCACTGAGCTACCCAGATGTCCCACCATATTCATTCTTTACATCTTTCCCCCCCCCTCTTTTCGTGGCATATTTTAGTTTGATTGTATTTTCTTTATCCCCATTCCCATTTCCCTTTGCTGGTTTTTCTTTTCTTTTTTTTTTAAATTTATTTTTTATTGGTGTTCAATTTGCGAACATATAGAATGACACCCAGTGCTCATCCCATCAAGTGCCCCCCTCAGTGCCCGTCACCCAGTCACCCCACCCCCCGCCCACCTCCCCTTCCACCACCCCTAGTTCGTTTCCCAGAGTTAGGAGTCTCTCATGTTCTGTCTTCCTTTCTGATATTTCCCACTCATTTTTCTCCTTTCCCCTTTATTCCCTTTCACTATTTTTTATATTCCCCAAATGAATGAGACCATATAATGTTTGTCCTTCTCCGATTGACTTATTTCACTCAGCATAATACCCTCCAGTTCCATCCACGTTGAAGCAAATGGTGGGTATTTGTCGTTTCTAATGGCTGAGGAATATTCCATTGTATACATAGACCACATCTTCTTTATCCATTCATCTTTCGATGGACACGAGGCTCCTTCCACAGTTCGGCTATTGTGGACATTGCTGCTATAAACATCGGGGTGCAGGTGTCCCGGCGTTTCACTGCATCTGTATCTTTGGGGTAAATCCCCAGCAGTGCAATTGCTGGGTTGTAGGGCAGGTCTATTTTTGACTCTTTGAGGAACCTCCACACAGTTTTCCAGAGGGGCTGCACCAGTTCACATTCCCACCAGAAGTGCAAGAGGGTTCCCCTTTCTCCACATCCTCTCCAACATTTGATATTTCCTTCTTGTCTTGTTCATTTTCCCGATTCTCACTGGTGTGAGGTGGGATCTCATTGTGGTTTTGATTTGTATTTCCCTGATGGCAAGTGATGCAGAGCATTTTCTCATGTGCATGTTGGCCATGTCCATGTCTTCCTCTGTGAGATTTCTCTTCATGTCTTTTGCCCATTTCATGATTGGATTGTTTGTTTCTTTGGTGTTGAGTTTAAGAAGTTCTTTATAGATCTTGGAAACTAGCCCTTTATCTGATACGTCATTTGCAAATATCTTCTCCCATTCTGTATGTTGTCTTTTAGTTTTGTTGACTGTTTCTTTTGCTGTGCAAAAGCTTCTTATCTTGATGAAGTCCCAATAGTTCATTTTTGCTTTTGTTTCTCTTGCTTTCATGGATGTATCTTGCAAGAAGTTACTGTAGCCAAGTTCAAAAAGGGTGTTGCCTGTGTTCTTCTCTAGGATTTTGATGGAATCTTGTCTCACATTAAGATCTTTCATCCATTTTGAGTTTATCTTTGTGTATGGTGTAAGAGAGTGGTCTAGTTTCATTCTTCTGCATGTGGATGTCCAATTTTCCCTTTGCTTGTTTTTCTAACAGACTCTAAAATTTCACAGATCCTTGCTATGTTAAAATAAGGACTTTAGAATAGTTCAATTTCCAATATTCATTTCACTGTTGTCAGGTATTTCAGTGTCACTATATTGTTAACATTCTTCCAATCTATCTGTTATTGGCCTCATTATTTTTAGGAGCCAGTATTTATTGAGGTTAACTAACAGTTTTTACAAGTTTCTCTGTTTACCATTGTATCTTGTACTCTCTTTTCAGCACATTTTGTTTTCTGCTGTAGTACATTCTTAATCATTTCAGCAACTGTCTGTCAGTTTTATCCTTTCTGTATCTGAAAATGCCATTTTTATACTCCTCTTCAAATTAATAGTTCAGATGTATATGAAAATAATTCAAATATATAGAGCATTTGAAAGACCTTTACAGTGAACACCTATATCCTAACCACCTAGATTTTATAGTTATTAACATTGTGCTGTATTTGTTTTATCCTACATTCATTTATCTATTTCTCCATCTTTCTTTTTGATGCATTTCAAAATAAGTTGTAGACATCCATATACTTCACCCTTAAACACTTAAGACTGAGTATGATTAGCTATGGTTCAATATGTGTTTAGATTTTCTTTTTTGAAATAAAATATACATGATGCATGAAACTCAAATGTATCATTTTATGAATTGTGACAAATACATGTACCTGTATATCCTATACTCTCATTAAGATGTAGGATGGTGCCATACGCCAGGAAGTTCCATCATGTCCCTTCCCAGGTAATCCCTAGAATCCCCCTTGAGAGGCAAACACTATTCTGATTTTTTTTTTTCACCATAATTTCATCTGCTTATTCTAGAATTTTGTATGAATGAAATCATACACCATGTTCTTTTTTTGTCTAAAGCTTTTTCATTCAGCATAGTGTTTTTGAGACTCATCCATTTATCTGAAGTTTGTTTTTATTTTTGAGTAGTATTCTATTGTTTGAGTGGACTTATTCTGGCAGTGATGGACATGGGGTATTTTTAGGTTTTAACTATTATGAATGAAGCTGATGTGAACAAATCTTTTCATGGACGTATGTGGAATTTCTGGGTTGTAGGGGAGGTGAATGTTTAGTTTGATAAGAAACTGTCAAGCTAGGCAGTCCTCTTTTTGTGCCTAGAGCAGCCATGGCTCATGATCCCAAGAAGCATCTGAAGCATGTAGCTGATTCGAAGCATTGGAAGCTGGATAAACTGGCCAGTGTGTTTGCCCTCATTCATCTACTAAACTCCCTAAGCTGAGAGAATGTCTCCCTCTCATCTTTTTCTGAGGAACAGACTTAAGTATGTCCTAACAGGAGGTGAAGTAAAGATCTGTATGCACCATTTTATTAAGATTGATGGCAAAGTCTGAACTGATATAACCTACCCTGCTGGTTTTATGGATGTCATCAGCATTGACAAGACTGGGGAGAATTTCCAACTGATCTATGATACCAACGGTTGCTTTGCTCCTCATCAGATTACACCTGAGGAAGTTAAGTATAAATTGTGCAAAGTGAGAAAGATCTTTGTGGGAACAAAAGAAATTCCCCATATGGTGACCCATGATGCTCACACTGTCTGCTATCCTGAGCCCCTCATTAAAGTGAATGACACCATTCAGATTGATTTGGAAACTGGAAAGATTACTGACTTCATCAAGTTTGACACCGGTAATCTGTGCATGGTGACCAGAGGTGCTTACCTGGGAAGAATTGGTGCGATCACCAATTGAGAGAGACAGCCTTGTTCTTTTGATGTAGTTCATATGAAAGATGCCAATGACAACAATGACCTTTGCCACCTGGCTCTCTCTCTGGTATTGGCAAAGGCTACAAACCATGGATTTCTCTTCCCTGTGGAAAGGGTATCCACCTCACCATTGCTGAAGAGAGAGATGAGAGACTGGTGGCCAAACAGAGCAGTGGGTAAAATAGTCTTTAGGTGATGTGTTTGGAAGTCTTTATTTATTTTTTTTTTAATTTTTATTTATTTATGATAGTCACACACAGAGAGAGAGAGAGAGAGAGGCAGAGACACAGGCAGAGGGAGAAGCAGGCTCCATGCACCGGGAGCCCGACGTGGGATTCGATCCCGGGTCTCCAGGATCACGCCCTGGGCCAAAGGCAGGCGCCAAACCGCTGCGCCACCCAGGGATCCCTGGAAATCTTTAATTAAAGATAATATAGCATGATAACAACAACAAAAAAGAAACTGCCAGCCTATTTTCCCAAGTGGCTTTTATTATTTCACATTTCCACAACGTATGAGAGTTCTGGAGGCTCTACATCCTTGCCAACATATGATATTATCCATCTTTTTAATTTTAGCCATTCCATTGGGCATATATAGGAATTCATCATGTATTCCATTGTTTCTCTCTTATTCATGTTGAGATCCCAATGGCAGTTTCATTTTCATCTCTTTGTAGCTAATCTATCCTTTCCTATGATAGTTTTTAAGATTACCTTTTCCTTTTATGTTCTGAGGTTTCACTGCAATATGTCTGGATTTGTTTGTTTCCCTTTATGCTGCCTTTTCAGTTTGAGTATTTAATTTTAGAAAACTCAATTTGGAGTAATTCATAATTATGGCTGTATGTTCACTGTTGGGGGGAATTTTTATCAGTTGGACCTTAAGGTGTACTGGTTGGTTGGTATAAGTTTTTTTTCTATGTGGGTAGTTTCTTACTGGATTCTGACAGGGTTATGTGAGATTTCTATATAAATTTCTTGGCACAGAGTTGATACACTGTGAGGGCATCTGGGAAAATTCTACCTCAAATATGTGGAATGCTTTGTCTAGAGGTTCTGATTTCTGAAGGTCAACTGTTTCTACCCATATTCTGGGCAAGCTGAGAAATAGGGCTGGTAGGTCCTAATTTTCCAAGCTCTTGACTTCACCAAAACTCCAGTGCCAGTTTCCCCACTATGAAAGGAGCCCGTGTTCTTGGCTTATACCATCACACAAATACTAAAACTCCAGCCTGTAGGGTGTGTTTCCTTTCAGGTTATAAGCCTCCCCCGCCCGTTAGATTCCCACTAATGTTAGTGGTTTCCTCCCTATTTTTGACATCTGAAATTTCCCCCATTTTGCTCTTGAGCTTGGCAATCTATTAATTATGTTTAAAAACATTTTTTCCCCTGTCATTTCTATGTTTTGTGTGGAAAGGCAGTACTCATTACTCCTTAGCTCAGTCTGCCATCTTGATTGTAAGTTTCTCCTTACTCTTTAAACCCATTGTAATTTGGCTTCTTCCCCAGTACTCTATTGAAAATGTATCTACCAAGGTCTCAAATCACCAATGAATCACTAGATTCAGTGGACATTTTCCAGTGTTCACAGCATAATGCTATTATGATGGTGTCTTCATTTCTCCTACTTCAAGACTTTCTCCCTCTGGGCTTCTATAAAACTGCTTCTCGCAGTTGTCCCTGCTTCCAAACTGTTCCTTCTCAGCCTCCTCTGAAGGCTATAAATTGGTGATTTCCAATCTCTGGCTCTACCCAGATGTGTCTTTTGGGTTTTAACCTGTGTGTATCTCCCTGGCCTCTCAGTATTTCTTTGCAATGTCCCACAACATCTCGACTTTTTCAAAATGGAATAAAAATATTCCTAAATCTATTTTAAGATATGAAGAAGAGTGTTATTTCTCTTGATCGTGGTCTTCAAAGGAGAAAGTTTACCTGAATGTAGAAGAGTAGTGGTTTGGATATGGTAGTGAAGAATTAGATGATTCTCACCACAGCCTCTGGCTTTTAGGTACAGAGGCCATAGCAGATGAATATCCTCCAAAGGAGGGGGATCTGTGGAATTTTGAGACCTTAGAAGAAAGCCAAGTCTCAGTTAAGAGGAGATGGAAAAATCTTCAGGGTTGAGATCAAGCTGAGTTGTAATTTATTGACAAAGCGAGATTTAGAATGTACATCTGAGAGAGTAAAGTAGCTGAAAGGAGAGAAATTATAAAGAAGCAAAGCACTCACAGAGCATTTATTGAGCTTCTCGAGGGCAAGTACCAATCATCTGCATCTTTCTATCCTTAGAATCTATCCCAGTGTCTGGTATATGCTAGTCTCTGAGCAAATGTTTGTTATGATAAAATGAGACTGTTGTAAATGGCTTTTAATTATTTTCCACGAGAGGGAGTGCAGTAACAGATCCTGTTCTCTGAATGTAAGAGGAAATGAGAAAGAAGGATATTAACTTTGGGCATTTAGAAGGACATAACCCAATTCTACAAACATTTATAAATGCCTGTTGAGTTAACCACAGTTGAATGCAACACCCACATCTGTGCATGCTTCCCACCCCCCAGTCGCATAGATTCTAATTGCGGCAGATTTTCTCCCTTCTCCCAACAGATCTGGGGTGGAGGGGGTGGGGGTGGGGAGTTGGGGCGGGGTGGGGAGGTATCTATAATAAAGAACAGGTCCTTCCAGTGGATATGGCCCTCACAACTCTCTTCCTCTAAGTTTATTAGAAAATAATTTTTACTAACAGAAATTAAATATAACAAATAATACACTAGGTCACTGGGTTATAGGAGCTGAAATGTCTTCTGCTGCAAATTCCCCGTTTTAGATATTTCACTCTTGATGGCAGAGCAGGTAAGTTACCTCCACGTTCAAATTCTCCTACTGGTGCTAATGGTTTGGTAACCATGAGGCGTCCCTGTTCGGCCATTCTGTCTCCCAGGCTTTCTAGGACTCATAGGTGACTCTCCCATGTTTGAGGGGTTCTTGGCTTTCTGAAATGTGTCACCTATACCTGATGGTCTTAATAAAAGGAAAAAAAGTAATTTCTGTCTTTGCATGATGCCACCCCCCCCACTGCCACGTGTGGCATTGTTTTCCTTTGTATTTGATAGGTTTGTTGTTGTTGTTGTTGGGCATAAAGATTTTTTTCTGTTATCTCCTGGACTCTTCCCAGCCAGTCTATCTGTCCTGGTATACTCCCATCACTATCAGTCCCTTTGTGAACTCACTAATTACACCCAGCTCAATTACATTCGTTAGACCAAAGATTGGCAAAGTCCATCGTTGTTTCACGGAGCTCTCCATCCATTGTGTGAATACAGATATGAACTCATAATTGAGGGGTAAACAAAAACATTGGAAAGTACAGGAGGAGGACTGCTGAGAAGGGTAGAGGAGAGACATCGGAGTAAAAGTTTACAAGTTTTAGACTTTTTATCTTAGACTTTTTATTTTAGACTCTGTATCCTTCTTGGTACAAGTCCTTGGTAGCCTGCTTTCTGCAGGGAGGGACAGAGGCAGCTTAATTGGAATTCTGGCCACAGGTATTTAATTGTCCCTTTAAATAAGAAGTGGCTTTTCCTGTTATATAAAAACACAGGAACGCTCAACTGCCTTGCCAGCGCACATTGGTATATTGTGAATCCTTTACAAATGTGTTACCAAATTTTGACAAATTTGTAAGACTAGAGCTTGCTCCAACTACGATTCCTACATTTCAGTGACAGAGCTCAGAATTTTAAGCTGAGCAGATCCTGGAACTGAATGTAGAGTCGGGAACAGACGGTGTCAAGAAAGAGGTAAGAAGCATAGTGTATTGTGAGACCAGCCCCCAAAAGCCGGTATATTTACTGAACACGTGCAACCTTGGCCTGTAAATTATTCAAGGAGAATGTGGACAGAGTAGAAGAGTAGAGTCTCTTCCCACAGTCAGATAGTGTTGAGGGTTGGGCATGAGAATGTTTGCTTCCTCTTTGAGACACGCTTTCATGGACTCCCTGTGATACACAGTCACACTGAGTAGTGATGGTGGTTAAAGATTGCTGACTTTTTAGTGTTCTTTTAGGTCCTTTAATCTCTTCAAGTGTGTGACTAAACTCTGCAGTTTTCAAAATGGTGCCCCCCTTCCACACACATACAATATTGTGCACGGTGAGAATCACTGTGGTAGTACATTTAAAATTAAAATAGAAGAGATCTCCTGGTTCTTTTTTCTTATCAGGTAAAAGGCTTTAGCATCGCTCACCTCAAATGAATATCATCTGTTTCCTTTTTATCTGAGCCACAGAACATGAAAGCTCATTAAAATCCGAGAAGTTTTATGAACTCAGTTTTCCCCCATTCTCTTCTTTATCTTCCTTGCACAAGCAGGATTATGAGGTTGCTTGATGGGTTTTTAATATTGTCATGAAAAATCTCCCTGTGGGCATGTTTGTGCAGTAGATAACATAACCTTAAGAGTCTTATTCAAATGAACTTATTCAAATGAAGTGGGCAGACGCCACCGAGCCAGCTCAGCACCACATACATTTCAGATAAGTTCTTGTCAACCACCATTTGTTATCTCATTTGTAATAGAACAAAGAACCACTAGACGGAGCTAGGGCTTAAGAAATCACAGCTCGACACTGGGCGTCTGAGTGATGGGTTATCTTCTGGAAAAAGTATATCATTACTTTGATTTCAAAGCCTATGCAAGGGTTACCCAACTCGGCTAGCAGCCGCCATCTATTTGCTTTGTGCCCGCACAAGGTGATGTCCCTAACGGCCCAATTTATTTAGTCACTCATATGATGACATCTCACCTTGGTATGGCACTTTACAGTTTAGAGTGCTGCCCTTGGCATAATTATGTTTGATCTTCACAGTAACTCTGAGGCATTGCTGGGCAAGGATCGGTTCCTGTATTTTGAGACTAATAAATGGAGACGGGGTGTCTGCAATACAATAGGCCGCACCAGGGTGGTGAACCTGGACAGTTGAGGTGGTGGGTCTGTTCTTCCCTCATAAATATTTTGGTGCCGGCCATTAATCCAGCCTGGAACTAACTAGAAAACTATCACCTCCTTTTGTGGTCTCTGGCCACACCCACTGGGGGACGTCTAGTAAAAAGACAGGTAAAGAGTCCTGTGCAGGTGGAAATTGCCCAACACAAGAGAGCACGGGGAAAAGGAGCAAAAGTGAGCTCCTGCCCAGAAAACCCTTGGTGTATATGATTCTTCATATCAGAGGCAAAAGTGTGGAAGACCAGCACCTCATCCTGTGTGTAGACAGTCCTTCAAGCCAAGGTTGTGCTTATTACTGAACGTTAAGTGTTGGGGACCCCATTCCTTCACCTGCACCATTTGGCCTCAGAGGCAAGCCCACCCTTTTGATGCCTGTCAGTTTGCTCCTGTTCCCTAAGCTCACACATTGCATTGATCCTAACAGGTTGTGCTTCAGCCGAAAAGGAAGTCGTGCATATGTACAGATGTTTTCTTGGCCTTGGGTTAAAGCAGACGCTGGATCAGAGTGGAAATCAGGTCAGTCGCTCAGCAAACCTGTGAAACGTCCAGAGCCTGCATCTGTCCTGCCTTGGGTTATCTTTAACGACTCGAGACAGCGCTTCTGGAGCTCCGTCGCTTGGTCACTCTGCGAGTCTGACCTCTTAGGATTCAACTTCTTTAACTACTCGGGAAAACACGGGCAGCTCTCACGGACCCTCTCACGGACGAGGCTCGCAGCCCCCAAGGGGAGGCGGGAAGGTGTTCCAGGGGTCCCCGAGCTCCCAGAGGCTCCGGCCTGCAGCGGAGCGCAGGAGGAGGCTTCCAGGGTCATGTGCCCCCAGGACTCGCGGTGCCCTTGTGGCAGGTGGACGCACCGCGGACCCGGCTCCGCGCCCCGAGCCGCTGCAGGGCTGTGCCAGGGGGTGGCGCTGCCGCCCCAGCCTCGGCCGCCCGCCCGCCGCTTCCCGGCCGCTGCGGGAGCCCCCCGCTCGCTCTCCCGCAGGCCGGCGGGGGGGGCCGGGGGGGCGGGGGCGGGGGGGGCAGCGCCCGGTAGGGGGCGCCCCGGGCCAGGCGCCGCGGCTCCCTCCGCCCACCCGGAAGGGCTGCGGCGAGGCGAGCCCCGCGCGAGTGCTCCGCGAGGCGGGCGGCGGGGAGGGAGGCGCGAAGAGGGCGCGAGGGCGGCAGCCGGAGGGAGCGCCGCGCCTGGCCGCCCGGGTCCCCGCGGGGCGCATGGGGCGCCCGGAGCCGCGATCGCGCCAGGGCCCGGCGCCCAGCTCGCCGCTGGCGTGAGCAGCCGCGCCGGGACGCCCTGGACCGCGAGCCGCCGGGAGGATGACCATGGCCGGGGGCAGGAGAGGACTGGTGGCCCCGCAGAACACGTTCCTGGAGAACATCGTGCGGCGCTCCAGTGGTAAGCGGCGCCTGCGGCTTTCGGGGACCCGGGCTCTCCCTCCCGCCGCTCGGCGCCCGCGGATGCAGCGGAGCCCGCAGCTCTGCCGGGAGCCGCGGCGCGGGGCCGCCTGCCCGGGGCTGGCGAGGTGCGCAGGGCGGGGCGAGGTCCGCGCGCCCCAGCGCCCGGGGACAGCCCCCCTCGCGCCTTCCCCGTCCCCCCTCCGGACGGCGGGACCGCGGATGGGCAAAGTACTGGGAAAAGTGATGGGGAGCCGGGCGCGGCGGGAGCGGCAGCGCGCACCCCGCAGCACCGCCCGCCCCCCGCCAGGCTCGCGGGGCTCCCCGGCTGCACCCCGGGCGCCGCCTCTCCCCGCGGGGAGCCCGCAGTCCGGAGGCCGGCGGGGCCGGGCCCCCCCACGCCGAGGGCTGGGAAGTCCGAGGCGTGGGACGCGGGGGTCCAGGGACGCGCTGCACCTTGCCCGGGTCCACCTCTCCCCCGCCCCCCACCCATCCCACCCCTTTGGAGGTTAAGGCTCGTGAGGGGCAGAGTTTCCTGGACTTGGGTGGCAAGTGGAGCGCACAGGGGCAGAGCTGGCCGGGCGGGCGCAGGGCAAAGCTGTCACAGGTCCTCTCTCCCACACCTCAGCAGGTTCATGCCCGCACACCTTGCTCACCTCTAAATTCCCCACCTCGCCAAGCCTGTCAATCTGTCCAGCACCCAGTCACCCGGTGCTCCCCGCTCCTCTCTTTCTTTCTCTGTGGCATTAAGGTGGACAGTGCATGGCAGGGAGCTGGGCGGGATGCTCCCCAGGGAGCAGGGATGCCAAGGGAAGGGAGCGCTGGGCGGGATGCTCCCCAGGGAGCAGGGATGCCAAGGGAAGGGAGCGCTGGGCGGGATGCTCCCCAGGGAGCAGGGATGCCAAGGGAAGGGAGCGCTGGGCGGGATGCTCCCCAGGGAGCAGGGATGCCAAGGGAAGGGAGCGCTGGGCGGGATGCTCCCCAGGGAGCTGGGATGCCAAGGGAAGGCAGCGCTGGGCGGGATGCTCCCCAGGGAGCTGGGATGCCAAGGGAAGGCAGCGCTGGCGATCCCTTCTGGACCCACACGCAGCAAAGCATCCTGGCTCCAGCTCGCAGGGCAGAGAGGAGGTGGGCGTCTGGCCCCGGTCATCACGGGGCCCAAATGAACGGGGGCCAAGCCTGGAGATGCTCTTTACAGGTTCCGGGACTCCTCTCCTCCCAGGAACCGAAGACACGAAGAGCTAACTTAGGAAATAGGTTTTAAAAAGGCACAAATGTCACAGTTTCGGAGCCTTAAGGAGGAGCCCGTGTTTAAAATCATGGGCTTCTGTTTGGATTTAGTTAGGGATTCAGGGGGGAAGAGCGTGAGCAGTGACTTGTGCTCCCAAGAAATACTCTTTAATCGAAAAGTGATGGAAGTTGATCTTAACAACAAAAAGCTTATCAACCAGGATAGCCTATTCTTGGGTCTTATTTAAATATCTTAGAAATGATCATTTATTGTGTGTCTCTTAAGAGTACCGAAGAGTTTCTGTTTAGTCACCTTTTCCTTCAAGGTCTCTCTCACTCAAACTCACGAAGGGGGCTTTTAGAACAAGGTGACCCCCATTACCTGGGGATTGGAGGGGATGAGAATTACTTGGTGAGTAGTCCCCATGAACTCTTCTGTCCTGAAGAAGCTGGAGGCGTTCATGGATTTTTAAATAAAATCACTAGTTAAGAGTTCACGTGCTGTGATTGCTGTGGTTATTGCCCTGTTAGGGGGTGTGGAGACAGTCTGGCAGATTTGGGGGATCTCAGTGACATCAATTTTCTCATGAATCTCCAGGACAATTCCTTTTTTTTCTTATTATTTATTTATTTATTTAGTTATTTAGTTAGTTTTTTTTGGTGAAGAGGCAGTGTCCTTTAAGTTATAAGGGAAACCTCGTGTCTCATGTGTATCATACTGTTTTTGAATGGAGAAGGAGATAACAGATCTTGCATGTAACAGTCCTAAGTTTCCCTGGGCTTGTAGGAGGGCCTTAAGAAGGGTGGGGCTAGGGGTCCCTGGGTGACTCAGTGGGTTGAGTGTCTGATTGTTGATTTTGGCTCAGGCCAAAATCAGGGTCCTGGGATGGAGCCCTGTGTCAGGCTCCCTGCTTGTGGGGGCGGGGGTGGGAGTCTGCTTGAGAATTCTCTCTGTCCCTCTGCCCCTCCTCAGCTTGTAGTTTCTCTCTCTTTCTTTCTCCAATAAATAAACAAATCTTAAAAAGAAATAAGAGTGGTGAAACTAATGCCCCACAACCACAAAATCAATCTGGAGCTGGGAATGCAGAATAAATACTCTAGTTGATTTTCTTAGAGCCACTTCTCCTTTATAAGCATATATAGAATGTCAATAGACTAAGTAGCTGGGAATATTTTTAGCATTGGCATTTTAATTTCAGTACCAATCCCAACAGCTTGACTTCAGTTAACCAACCAACCAAATGACATCAACCACACAAACAAAACATCCTTAGGAGAGTTGGATGAAGTCTTAACATGATCTATTGTTTCAGAAGAAAGTATTCTGGTCTTGAAATGTGGGATTTAAGCTTCTCGTGATCCCTTTCATCACATTTCCTAGAGACAAACAGAAGAAAAATATGTGGACTCTTGGAAATATCACAATATCTACATGCATTGTTTTATTTTACAGTGATGGAAAAAGTCTATTTAAAAATATTGATTGTCTCCTCCTGAAATCCACCAGCCTTTTTTGGACGTGACAGTGTTTAAATAGCAGCTTACCTTTAATAGCAGTACTTTTTGGATCATCTTTATTAAGCATTTTCTCCCAGTGGTCTTATGCAGTATTGTGGTTCCTGTTTTACAGATCAGAAAACTGAGCCCTTGGAATATTAAGTGACTTATTCAAAGTGGCAGGCACACATTGCCTGACACAGGAAGTCTTTGGAGGGTATCATTCATTTCCTCCTGTAGCATCATTGTTTCTCCAGCCATATAACTTAGCCTGTCTTTAAAACACACACACACACACACACACACACACACACACACACACACCCCCAAAAAACTACTCTCATTATATGCTTATGGATAATAAAAGTGACTTTGTCTTGGGGCATTAGAATATCTGGTGTCTGGAGTATCATGACCTGTAGGATTAGGTGCTGCATCGTCTGCCTCTGCTTCCCCATCCTTGTGTAGATGAAGAAGGTGAAGGAAGCACATTTCCTCAAATATTTAAGGGCAGAGCTGATGAGACCTGAAGTCCCTTGACCCCAGTGTCATGTTCCTTATGGTACACTATGCAGCGGCCTTCCTTGTATTGCCAGTATGTTCTCTAGAGAAGCTTAATTTCCCAGGGGAGATTAAATAAAATGTTATAACAACAAGAACAACATCCATTTTGGCTAACAGCCATACTACCACATCCAAACGGAATAACAGGGCAAAGGAGAAGCTAATTCTGTTTTAAGCAAGGGCAGTATTTTCATCTTTGTCAGTGGTTTAGCTGAAGTCACCGGTGGGGTAACAGCCACTTACTTATTCATGCACCTGCTTATAGTTATAAAGTTTTAAATAACTTTTCAGAGAATATCACATTTGATCCTCATATGCCAGCAGAGGAGGTGCAGTGTCTCCATTTTAGAGTTTCAGGAGCTGAGAATCTCGGGGTGCCTGGGTGGCTCAGTTGGCAAAGCGTCTGCCTTTGGCTCAGGTCATGATCCCGGGGTCCTGGGATCGAGCCCTGCCTTGGGCTGCCTGCTCAGCAGGGTGTCTGCTTCTCCCTCTGCCGCTGCTGCTCCCCCTGGCTCCGCCCTGCGTGTCTTCTTTCCGTCTCTCTTTCTCTCTCTCAAATAAATAAATCAAAATCTTAAAAAAAAAATCCTTCGGTTAAGTAATGTACTTACAGTTAGTAAAAGGCAGTTGGAGGCACGTCAGGTACTAGTCAGCAGCTGTGACAGGTTTGTTCATTCAAAAAGGATTTATCGAGCACAGTTATTGAATGCTGAGGATATAGTGGGAATCAAGGAACCCTCCTTGCCCTCAGAAATTTGCATTCTAGTGAATCTTAGTCCAAGCATCTTGACCCTTCCCACGATGCTTTCTGGCTGTAGCTCTTATACAGGCTTGACATTGTGTTTAAAAAGATTTTTTTTTTAAAGGTATTTCTTGGTTTTGATGGGACTAAAATCTAGTTTAACTTTCTCTGATACATTCCGAATACCATTTGAAGGAGAGATTTTTTTAGAAAAGATTTTATTTACTTATTCATGAGAGAGAGAGAGAGAGGGGTAGAGACACAGGCAGAGGGAGAAGCAGGCTCCAAGCAGGGAGCCCGATGTGGGACTTGATCCCAGGTCTCCAGGATCACGCCCTAGGCCGAAGGCAGGCACTAAACCACTGAGCCACCGGGGCTGCCCTGAAGGAGGGATTTAATAATTATCTGTTTTTTTTTTTTTTTTTTTGAAGAGTTGCGAGTAATTAGCAGGAATAATTAAGTATTCTCCAGATTTTGCTTATGGTCATGTCAGTGATCATGTCAAATCCTTCTATTGACTTTGTTACCACATACGCAAAGCCAGCCTGTTTCTCTTTATTTTCATGATTGGAAAGTGTTATTCCAGAATATTTTTTGATGGTTGCTTAAATCTGCAGGCACTTACTGTCATGGGAAGGCTGGCAGACCTTAGTGCCAGGAAACTACAAAAATATTACCCTAAATGGTCCCATTCTAGGCAGAACATATGTTTCAGTGTTCGGAAACCTATATCAAACAATTGTAGGTGCCAGTAAGAATCCATGCACATTAGCAGGAGTGAAACATAGCACATTTTGGTACAGATTTATGTACATGTATAATTTACAGATTGCTAAATCAGCTGTGTTTTTGTATAGTGTTAAGTTGGTTCAGGTTGTTGATATAATTAGTACACAAACAGGATGAAAGCCGCGGGTAATGTTGTGTCTCCTCATAGATGTGTTGAGCCACGGTAATATTTATAAAACAGAAAACTGGTTAAAATCCATTGTTGCTCCGAAAGGGGAATAGATGGTAATCTGGATTATTACCAGCTCCACGGAGCTTGTTTTTTCTCTTGTAATATGTTCCGAGATAACCTTCAGCCAAGGCTCAGCTGTCTTGCTCTGAAAGTGTCAAAAAGTAAAATCTAGTGACTGATATTGCTCGGAGATAGGGAAGATGCAGGCCTCTGATTTAACGGGAGACAATAACATTTCCAAACTCCATGGGCTTTTTTTTTTTTTAAAAATCCCTCTATTTTAATCATCGATCGTGAAAGAAGAAATGCATTTGAGGAGCACTGTGGGCGAGTTGAATCTTTGCCTTCATTCTTTCTCACACCAGCTCTTCATTTATGATTGGGCTTTGTTTGGCCCTGGCTTCTCCAGCATTACCTCGAAGTGCCCCACTCCTTCTCCTTCCCTTTATTTTTGGTTAGTTAATGGCTTGTAGGCAAACACTTAAAAAAAAAATATTTGTTATTTATTCAAAGGCATCACTTTCCTAATGTGAGTGTCTGCTTGATACATTTTGGGTATTTGGACCATGGTTTGTTTTTGTTTGTTTCTTTAGGTGGCCACACCTGTAACTGGTGAGAAAGAGAAATAGAATCACAGAACTTTAGGTCCAAAGGGACATTTTCTACTATTCGTTTTCCAGTGTTCAAATGTCTCCAGAATTTCCCTCTCAGTTGTTATCCAGCCCATGCTTGAATAGTGATGGGGTGCTCACTTTTTTACAAGGAATGTTCTGTTTTCAAGTAACTAGTAATTGTGAACTAGTTTCTCTTGTGTTGCCTTGTCTTGTTTTGCCTTCCCTTCTCTTCCCTCTCCTCCCCACCCCTCTTCTCCCCTTCTTTTTTCTTCTCTCCTCCTTCTCCTACTCTTTTCTTGTTGTTATTCTTTGGTCTCACCCAAATCTGTCCTCTTACAGCTACCAGCCACTCATTTGAGGTCTGGCCCATGGAACAAAACTGACCTAGTTCACTCCTTTTTCCAATCAGAAAACCTTTCTTTTTTTTTTTTTTTTTGGTGGTGGTTATTTGATAATAGTTGTCCCGCCTTGATTCTTCTTCCTTTTTATTTTTTTAAATTTTTTTGATTGTATAATACCACAATAGAAAGCATATAAAATAATTTTGTGTAGCTCAACACATTTGTATAAAGTGAATATGGTCCTGTCACCATCTATGCCAAGAAATAGAATCTTGCCAGCTCTCCAGAAGCGCCCCGGACCCTTCCTGATCCCAGCTCCCTTACTCTCAAAGGGAACCATCTTCTGATTTCATGGTGATCACTTTCTTGCTTCTTCCTCCTAATTTTGCCACCTTGTTTTGTATTTCTGAACACCTGCAGTTTAATTTTTTATCTGTTTTTGAGCTCCAGATGCATGGGGCCATACAGCATGTGTTCTTTTGTCAGTTGGAAATTCACCCATGTTGTCCCATGTGCTGTTGGGTCATATTTACTGTGGTGTGATGCTTTATGGCATGACCATACCACACATTTTATGTATCTTTTCTGCTGTTGATGATGGACTTGTGTTGGTTCACAAACTGGTTTCTGCACACGGAAGGCAAGGATATACCAAAGAAAGAGCCAGGCCACTCCAGATGGGTAGGTGGCAGGTTTATTTGTAAGCAAGGGAACTTACTTAGGAGGCTTGTCTTGGGTTGCCAAAAGACAAGTAGATCTCTGCACCTACTACTAGAATCTTACAAGTTGATACACAGGCCTTGACTGGGGCCAGCCATGTATTCAGTCCTCATGAAACCACCCCTGACTCTTTCACGGCTGCATGCTTGGAATGGCTCCCACTGTGGGAGCAGTGAGCAGAATGTACATTCCAAGGGCAGAGGAGGGGGTGAGGAGCCTCCGATTGCCTGGGCCCAGCTGGCAGGTCAACCAGTGGTCACATCATCTCGGTGACCTCCTCCAGCAACATGTGAGCTGTTTTCAGTTTTTTTGCTATTCGTGCTGGTCCAGACATTCTTGTACATGTCTTTTTGGACATGTGGGGACCTATTTCTCTTGCATGTTTACCTGGGATGTGTTAACTGGTTAACTACGGTAGATGATGCCAAGCAATTGTCCCAAGGGTTTGTGTCAATTTGCCATCCCATCAGGGGTGAAGGAGAGTTCTCATCACTCCACATCCTGGCCAAAACTTGGCATTTTTTCCTTTTTTTCTCTTTAATGGGGACATTGCCCAAACAGTCTAGTAACTAATAAAATAGGGTCATTTAGAGTTCTGTTAATAGTGAGCACATGAACAAAATGAAATGAAAACAAAACTTGCTCTTGTCCTTTGGGAGGCATCAGTGTCTAGTGTGTGTTGAAATATTCTCACAGTCTGAACTGCCTCACACACGCTGATAAATGACATGAAAGACTTGCCCAGTTAGAATTGTGTGCAAAGGGTTCATGCAGGGGTGTACACGTGCGTATGCGCGTGTGAGTGTGTGTATTTAGGAGACCCATTTTCTTAAGCTGAGAAGCACTAAACCCCAGGGATAGAGATTATGTAAGAATCAGAGCTGGAAGTGAGAAGGAAATAGGAAGTGGATGATTTATGTTTATTTTAGTGAAAGACGGAAAATGGCTGTTGGAAGGAAGGGCACAGATGAAAGAGGCCTGAAAAATCAAAAGACAAAGTAAAATGGAAAGTAAGGTCTAGCTTATGGGTTCAGCTTCACAAACACAATGGACCTCCTTTGTGCCTGATGCTGAGCCAGAGGCCGAGCAGAGCACAATGAGGGAAAATTCTGTGATATGGGGTCTGGTAGGGGGATTTATGATGAAGACCAGCAGGCACTGTAGACCTCGAGAGATTTAAGCGATGTTGTGTTGGTTGAACACACATGACACATGTTTCCCTTATAAATGCCTTACCCCCAAATTATTCTTAGATTTTACAGCCATTTCTTTTCCTGTGAGATAGAACGTGGGATGACTAGATCCCTGAAGTCAATTTAAAGAAGATTGCAGAATGTGTGAATCTTTGTTTTGGTGGGTGGAAGTTTTCCTAAAAAAAAAAGAAAAAAATCTCACTCCTGGGGGATATCTCACCACTCTGACTTCTTTGGCATGCTGTCTTGGGTTGTTCACCCATTGTGAGCTTTCAGCTGTTGACTTTAAAAATAAAACAGTCATTTATTTTACCAGCAAAAGTGGGTTGATTCAGGAATAGCAGAGAATTATAATTTGGGACAAGCAGGCTCTGGCAGAAAGGACGGGGTGTCCAACAAAGGAGGGGAACGTTTTATGGAGAAGAAGGAGGAAGTTGGGGGGTGGGGGCTTGTTTTGAATAAGTGTCCATTGGAGAAAGGCAGGAATTCAGGGTGATGATGGCTTCTCGTTGGCTGAGTTGCTGAGGTGGTCAATTCTTACAGGAGATGCGCAGTGTACATCTTTCCCTCTTTGGGCCTGTAGCTGCTGCTGATTCTTTCCTGTTGAGGATTCTTCTGTTGGGGGCCTGTAGGTGATGGACAGTTCTTGACATTGTGTGGTGCTGCGTGAGAGCTCCCCTTTCTGGCCTCTCTACTCCCATTTTAGTCAGTCCCTTTACGTTTCCACGCAGCATGTTCTGGATGCTGGGATTTGTTTGGTGCTCTGTTGTCCACGCGCATGCGGTCGTGGCAAGCACACTGCGGTCTGAGCAGCTTTAGCATCTCACTTCTCATGGTCTCTGCTCCGACAGTCACGCGCTGCTGCTAATGAGCAACTACCAAAAACTCTTCCGATTGGGTGTCCGAGAGTTATGCCAATAATCAGAATGTTTGCTTCCTCATCCTAAGATTGCTCATGTTGTAAATTGAAATGACATTCTTTTGATTAGCTCTAGGTTGCATAAAACTGAGTTTGCAAATTAACTGAGTCAGTTCTTTCCTTTCCTTTTTTTTTGGTTTTATTTATTTGAGAGGGAGCGAGCAAGAGAGAGCATGAGTGGGAGAGGGAGAGGAAGGAGCACAGAGACACAGGGCTCGATCCCAGGACCCTGAGATCATGACCTGAGCCAAAGGCAGATGCTTAACCAACTGAGCCAATTCTATAATTATTAATGTAATTATTAACCAAGAGTGCCCCCAAACCGTCATTTCTCATGTATTTTTACAAATTTTTTTTTTTTTTTTTTTTTTTTTTTTTTTTTTTTACGATAGTCACACACAGAGAGAGAGAGGCAGAGACACAGGCAGAGGGAGAAGCAGGCTCCATGCACTGGAAGCCCGACGTGGGATTCGATCCCGGGTCTCCAGGATCGCGCCCTGGGCCAAAGGCAGGAGCTAAACCGCTGCGCCACCCAGGGATCCAATTTTTACAAAATTTTTAATTTATTTATTCATGAGAGACACAGAGAGAGGCAGAAACACAGGGAGAGGGAGAAGCAGGCTCCCTGTGGGGAGCCCAATGCAGGACTCAATCCCAGGACCCCAGGATCACACCCTGAACCAAAGTCACACCCTCTATCTCTGAACTACCCCAGGTGTCCCTCTCATATCTTTTTAAAGGTCTTGAGGTGACATCAGGTGCTTCTGTGAAGAAGAAAGTCCTCTCCTTCCTCTCTTGTTCCTCCTTCTCTGAAAGAAACACACACAGCGTGGGCCCCCCAGTCCTCACATTCCCACCCTGGGGCCTGCGTCTGAGAGATGCTACTGTACTGGCACATTTTACTGATGCTTTGCCCCCGCTTAAGTGTGGTCTTCATTTTAGACTACACAACCGTGGCAAGGAAAATGAGTTCATTTGAGTGCTAAGTCTGTATTTACTTTATCTAAATGGATTTTTTTAAAGTTTTAATTTTGTTTCTTCTCAGCATTATTGGTATCAAATTGTTCAGGATTCTATGCTGCTGTCGTGAACGTTGTGCTTTGGGTGGGTCAGGGTGCTGCCTATCTTCTCTTTGCCTCCCTAGAGCCATTCTCTTTTCTTTCTTTCTTTCTTTTTTTTTTTTTTAAGATTTTATTTATTTATTCATGAGAGAGAGAGAGAGATTGAGAGGGGCAGAGGGAGAAGCAGGCTCCATGCAGGGAGCCCCATTCTCTTTTCTTCTCTAACCTGCTCTGTGTCTGGGAGGCTGCCCTGTATGGGTGATGTCCATGGGCTCCCTTGCTTCCTGGCTTCTGGCTGGCTCCAGCCCTCGAGGGGCATACCCCCCACGAGATGGAGGGAGAATTTATTTACTCTGTGCTGTTTCTTCTCCCAGTTTCCTCCCTCCCTCCCTCCCTCCTTCCACCCTAGCCTAGCTGTTTTCCCTTGATTGAAGACTATACATCTAGCTCACTCTCTTCGGGTCTGGGTAGGGCTGAGTGTCCTAAAGTTTCTAAGCATTACTAACCCTGGGGGTGCTGCCTGTGGCTGAAGTTTCTCTTGGGGTTGTCCTGGGGTCACCCTGGGGGTGCTACCTGTTGCTGAAGTTTCTCTCGGGGGTGTCCCGGGAGCAGGCTGCAGCTGGCTGGTACTGCCTCTCAAGATCTGATTATGTGCATCTCTTCCCTATTCTATGTTCTGAGACTTCACCTTGGTGGCTTTACATCTGCCATGCTGGGGTATGTGCACCCCCAGAAGCTGGCAAATGGTGTATATCACCTGCCATGATTTACCAGCACGCCACTGCCGATACCTCCCCACCTGTGCCTTTGTAGATAGTTCTGTTATTCGCCACTCGTCTAACTCTGAGTGTGCCATTATTTCCCCGCCAGGACTAACTGATAGAACCAGTTACTTGTTCTCTGGATCAAGTACTTTCTCAACCTTTTGTCCAGACCAGCTGTAATCATGGGGGGCGGGAGGGGGGACCCAATGAGGGGCAGGGGTGTTTGTTCCAGGTTGTTCTTTCAACTGAATGAAAAACACCTGTGTTCTGTGTGCCACAGGCAGCTGTCCTTGCTTTTCCACTCAGTGAGGTGGTCCCCTCCAGGCTGGGGGGCTACTTTCACATTCCTTCTCCATCTTCTTTCACTGTCGTCATTTCAGAGGTCAGGAAAGACCATGAGTAAATTGTGAGTTTATCAGAGACAGCGGAAGCCAGGTACTTACTCCAATTTATAAGCGCCGATTATAATCACTGGGGACAGTCATGACCTTGGACGAAGGGCCTTTCTCACATGTGTCCCTGGCAGCCTTGCCTCTCCTGATCTTCACTGGGACCCTTGTCCTGTGGGTGCTTTTGTCATTCTCATTCTACAGATGCAGACACATGGGTGTCACAGTTGGGGGACTGCTGCTTTTGAGACCCACCCCGTGTGGTTTTTTTTAACTCGAGAGGTAAACGGTTGGCTGCTAAGGTGTGTGGATGGAGGAGGGTGCATGTTGGACCGAGTGGACTTTTTCTCTATAGCCTTTCAAGTAGTTTTCTGGTTGTTCTCACGTGCCATTCTTGCCTCGGGTAGCAGCTAGCGGGTCAGTGGTTCCAAGGACCTACTGGGCCCTGTTAAACCCCCTTTTTGGCCAAATCGCTCGGAAGTTTGAAGTTGTGGTTTCCTCTGCTGCACATTTACCCACCATCCACTTTTCGTCTTTCAGAAACTGAGCTCATGCCTTCTCCTTGTTTTGGTGTATATCCCTTTTCCTTTTTCCGTCATCCTTCCAGAACGAGGAAATACTAGTGTGTGATCAATCTGCCATCTTGAAGTGGTAACTGATATCTCCTGAAGACAGAGGAGGCCCTCAATTCTAGCCTTCTCCCTCTGTCAGATAAAATTACACCTCATGCTTCCCCCCCAGGGAGCGTGTCCAGGGATTGTGCTCTGGCCCGACTTCCATGGAGTGTGCCATTTTTCTCTGTTGTTCTTGACAATGACAAAACTAAAACCGTTTAGTAATGAGTTTGATGTCCTTTGTTTGAGGGAAAAACAATCCATGGACTGGGGGAATGTGGTGCCTCACAAGCAGCGGAGGCTCCTCCAGGGGGATTGGGACAGGAGCGGGTTCTATATGGTGTTAGAAGGGGCGATGTGGAAACATGGCATCGTGACTGGTTAGGAGGTCAGGATTTCCTTACCAGGCCAGCAGGTCTTGTTTTCTAGGTAAGGTCGGCTAGCTAAAGGTGAGCTGAGGGTTGGGATTGGTGTGCGTGGGGTGTTCCTGACAGTGAGGCGTTTCCCGTCAGTGTGAGCTGATTTAGGTTTAGATTTGTGACATAGGCCGGGCCACTGGGGCGGCCACCACTTCGTGAATCCCAGAGAACGAATTAGCTGCCACTCTCTGCCCTAACTTCCCAATCCCTGCCTTCCAGCTGTCTCTAGGTGCGCCTTCGCTTTGAATTTCCTGCTTTTCTTCTCTTTCTCTCTCTCCCTCTGGCTCCTGGTCTCCATCTGTTTCCTCAGGCTCTCCTGCATGCTCTTCCCATGGGCTCATGTTCTCTGCTTACTCGCTCTCTGGGTCTTGCTATGGGTCTCTTGGTCTTGGGCGCCCATTCTCCAGCTCTGCCTCGTGCTCTTGTACTCCTTGTTGGCCATCCCTCCTCCTCCCGTGCTCCTTGTCCTTCCATTCCCTCCCCCTCACATCTCTCCGTCTGTCTTCCTGTCCATCTCTGCCTCCTGCTGCCCGCCGTGGATTGTCTCTGTGGCTCTCTGCCTTTTGTCTGTACCCCTGTCCGTCTGTGTTGCTGTTTGCCACTTGTCTCCATCACTATCTGCCTGTCATCTCTATCTGTTTGTTGTCTCTCTTTGTAGTCTCTGCCTCCACCTTTCCTTCGTTTGTCCATCTCTTTTCGTCCAGTTCTCCCTTCACCTGCCTCAATAGATGCTCTTGCATGGATCCATCAGATGGCCTTATTTCTCTCCCAAGACCTCCTTTCTCCACTTACTCGGCAGCATGCACAAGCTCAGCTCTACAGACCTCTTGGTCCGAGCATCTTGGTTTTTGTTCTGAGAGAATCTAATTGGCCCAGCTCTAACTATGAGTTGTTGGCTGGTTGTTTGTTCCTGGCCCAGTCTGCTGTGACTGGGGCCTGGATGGGCTGTCGGGAGGGCAAGGAGTTATGTGATATGTAGACTATGGCAGGTACAACTAGACAGGGAGGTGGGCAGAACTTTCAAGCAGACAGATGTATCCCCTGCACTCCTGCCATGCCTGGGACAAAGTAGTTACTCAAATATTTGTTATATTGAACTGAGCTGCTCTGAGATTCTTTCCATCCACCTTGGTGCTATACTCTAGCCTCACTGAGCCGTTTACCAAGAAAGTTGTAAAGTAACGTAGGAGAGGGACACCTGCGTGGCATCTGTGGTTGAGCGTCTGTCTTCTTCTCAGGTCATGATCCTAGGGTCCTGGGATGGAGTCCTGCATCAGGCTCCCCACAGGGAGCCTGTTTCTCCATCTGCCTATGTCTCTGCCTCTCTCTGTGTCTCTCATAAATAAATAAAATATTAAAAAAATAACACAGGAGACAAATGTAAAACGAATTAAAAAAATCTTTTTCTAGCACTATTTAATAGTCTATACTGCTTAGTGAGTCACCTTTTTTTTTTTTTTTTTTTTTACTTCCAGGAATGAAATTTTTGCATGTTATTATTCAATGATGGTCAGAGAGTTTTTTTTTTAAATAAATTTATTTTTTATTGGTGTTCTATTTGCCAACATATAGAATAACACCCAGTGCTCATCCCATCAAGTGCCCACCTCAGTGCCCATCACCCAGTTACCCCACCCCCCGCCCACCTCCCCTTCCACCACCCCTTCCACCACCCCTAGTTCATTTCCCAGAGTTAGGAGTCTCTCATGTTCTATCTCCCTTTCTGATATTTCCCACTCATTTTTTCTCCTTTCCCATTTATTCCCTTTCACTATTTTTTTATATCCCCCAAATGAATGAGACCATATAATGTTTGTCCTTCTCCGACTGACTTATTTCACTCAGCATAGTACCCTCCAGTTCCATCCACGTCGAAGCAAATGGTGAGTATTTGTCATTTCTAATGGCTGAGTAATATTCCATTGTATATGGTCAGAGAGTTTTGTTCAAAAATATGTATATATGTGCATTAAGAAATGATTATGACTCTAAAAATGAGAATAAAACACTTGATTAATCTATCGCACCACTTGTTAGCAACTGATGACACCAAGTATTTCTTCACAGTAATTCAACATGTCACTGACCTCTTATTTATTAAGTAAACTATCACTGAATCATAGAAAGTCTACATTTCTAACAGTTTCGTGTGTTTTTGTTCCCTTCCATAGTGCTGATTCATCTGTTTTGTTTTATTTTATATAAAATTCTGATTCATCTGTTTTGTTTTATTTTATATAAAATTAAAAAAAATTTTTTTTTTTTTAAAGATTTTATTTATTTATTCTTGAGAGATAGAAGGAGAGACAGAGCCAGAGACACAGGCAGAGACAGAGCCAGAGACACAGGCAGAGGGAGAAGCAGGCTCCATGCACGGGGAGCCTGACGTGGGATTCGATCCTGGGTCTCCAGGATCGCGCCCTGGGCCAAAGGCAGGCGCCAAACCGCTGCGCCACCCAGGGATCCCAAAAATTTTTTTATTTAAATTCAATTAATTAACATTTAATGTATTATTGGTTTCAGAGGTAGAATTTAGTGATTCATCAGTCCTATGTAACACTCAGTTCTCATTACATCACGTGCCCTCCTTAATGCCCATCACCCAGTTACCTGCCCTCCAGCGACCCTCAGTTTCCTATGATTAAGAGTCTCTTATGGGGGATGCCTGGGTGACTCAGCAGTTGAGTGTCTGCCTTTGGCTCAGGGACCCCAGGATAGAGTCCCACACTGGGCTCCCTGTGAGGAGCCTGCCTTTCCCTCTGCCTCTCTCTCTGCCTCTCTCTCTGTGTCCTCTCATGAATAAATAAAATCTTAAAAAAAAAAAGTCTCTAACGGTTTGTCTCCCTCTCTGTTTCATCTTGTTTTATTTTTTCCTCTCTTCCCCTATGGTCTTCTGTTTTGTTTCTTAAATTCCCCATATAAGTGAGATCTAATGATAATTGTCTTTCTCTGATTGACTTCTTTCACTTAGCTTAATATCCTATAGTTCCATTCACTGTTTTTATTGTTTTAAAATCCTTTAATTTGATGTTGAATGAAGGTGGAGGTCACGCTAATGAAACTATGTATTTAAGGGTAACTACCCAGTAAACAGTGTTTGAGTTTGCTCTTGAAATTGAAGGCTCTCTTTCCATTGTAATTTACTGACTTAATCAAAACGTATTTATTTAGGATATTAAAATTAGAGGCAAAGCAAGTGATTATGGAATCTCTTGGGAGGATTATCAAATCTCTTGCCAGGATTGGGCCCGTGACAATTTAGAAGAGTCATTTTCATGGAATTTTATTGTTGAAAAACAATCAAGACACAACATGACTTCTGCCGATCTTAAGATTTTAGATGTTTTATTTAGGTGCATTGTACTGACTGGGCTCCTTGTTTCTCTCATCCCATCCTCTCCATTCTTCCAAATTTTGTCAAATCTCGATTTTTTTTCCCTAAAGATTGATTTCTAGCATGGATTTTATGTAGGTTTGGGCAAGTTGAATTATTGTTTTCTTGTCTTCGTCTAGTGCTTATGTATGTACTTCTTGTTTTCGTCGTTTATCTCAGTGATGTTTTTTCTATTGTTTCCCTATTGTTTTAAAATAAAGGAAAAGATAATTTTAGTCAAACTTGCTTTTTGTAGGTTTGATATCCTTAGTAATCTGTCAGAGTGAAAATATCCCAAAGGTGTGTTCCCTTCCAAGAAAATATTTCTAGTTCTTAGAAGCATGTTGTGAAATACATATTGTTGTCTTCTAACTAATTAGCGTGCACGGGGAATAATACATTTGCATGAATTGCTTGCTGGATGTAGCTTTTATCTCTGTGATGGCCCACACTGAGTCACTTGCCAAGTCATTGCTTTGGTTAATCTCTCCTTTGTTGTTTGTGGTCATTACGATGTAAAGGAATTTTCTAATAATTTCTTTTTAGAATATCTCTGTGACATGATTGGTTGGAATGATTTTGACCCATCTCACTTTCTGTGGTGTGACTTGGCTCATGCCCCACCAGCTGAAGAAACTTTACATGCTGAGGTGGGGGAGTCTTTCCAATTTTAAGAGAGTGTTTAATTCTACAAACCGGAGGAAAACTGTGTGGGCTGAGGAAGGTTGAATTTGGGAAATCTTACATTTCATTGGATGCACTCTTACAGCTGAAGACATTCAGAGGGTAAAAAGGCATCAGAGGGAGGCAGTAGAATCTATCTAATTTGCATCAAAGACCTGGAGGCATAGGGAACTTTCAGATGAGAGCCAATGAATAAATCATGGCAAGGGCAGCCAAGTTGAACCTACATATTTTACTGAATAATCGAGGAGGGACTTGATCAGTTCAGAGAATATGAATTTGAAGGCAGGCTTGGTGCTTAAGAACGGGCCACTGGCTGATTGGAAGTTATACATGCTACCTGCAAAAGCTACATGTACGGGGCTGCTTGGGTGGCTCAGTTGGTTAAGCATCTGACTCTTGATTTCAACTCAGGTCATGATCTCAGGGTCGTGGGATTAAGCCCTGTATCGGGCTCTAGGCTCAGCATGGAATCTTCTGGTCCCTCTCTATCTGTTCTCCCCTCCGTGTTCTTTTTCTCAAATAAATAAATAAATAAATAAATAAATAAATAAATAAATATCTGAAAAAAAAAAAAGCCATATGTATAGTCAAGAGCATATGTCTTATTTGGATTTTACAGATTCCAAAGACACATTTGGGCATTTTCTGTATACATAAATTGACCCACCAATATGTAATTTATTTTGACTGCAGACTCCTTTGACAACATGGTACACTTTTACATTAATATGGCATATCATATCATGTGTCCAAATCCAGACAGTTCCACTGAGCAAAAGCCAGGTACACCATGGTTCGCCTGGAGTGTATCACTTCCCACTGAGTTAAGTTTAGAAGGTGTTTCTGCTGTTTTTAAAGTGACCTAGATTCTATGGAGTCTAGCATTTAGGGAAGTGACATTTTAGAGTTATGACTGGTTGATTACTCCTCAAGGGTGGGTAGTTGTAGGTTGCAGAGGCATCATCTGATTTGTTCTTTGTTTTGAATCTAGTTACTTAGAGAGTCAGATTTTGTTGTTACCAGAAGTATAGAAAACTTCTAGTTCACTTCTACTGAGACCCACAGAGCTAAAAGAACATACCCACACAGCTCATTAGACCCAACTTCTTGTCCCCATGGCAGTTCTTTTGGATGGTGCTCTGGGGACCCTAGGGATTGCTGGGGACGGGTGGATTAATAGGGTCTCTTTTACCCCTTATTCTCCCATTGGTTTCCATTGTTGATTAGGTTCCTTGGTACTTCTCCGTAGAGTCTCATGGCCTCTATCTGACCAGGTACCCTCTGCTTGTAGAATGTCCATGTGGTATCTCCAGTGGTATAGCTCCAGGCTTACCAGGAAGCTCAGGGCTCCCAAGGGTGCAGAAGTAGACACTTCCAGACCTTCAGTGCTTAGGCCTGGGATTGGCTTAGCATCCATTCTTCTGCCGTCTGTTGGTCAGACAAATCACAGAGCCACCCAGATTCCCAGAGAGGAAACTAAACAGAGCATCAGTGTGAGGCACAGTTTATTGGGAGCTACCATTGTAATCTGTTTATAGTGATGCTTTGGGCCAGCTCTCATAGGCATGGGCCTGAGACATGTGAAAGGCTGGTTTCTACTAAAAATATATTTTTTCAAAGAGAAGATAGAAAGTAAAAAGGACTTAAAGCACCAAGAGTGTTCTGGAGGGGATCATATTGCTTCTTCCTTTGTAGGTATTTTATGAAGACTCTCACCAGTGCGAAGAGGCAGTAAAACAGATGACCTCTGAATACCCTTTGGGATCTTGGAGATTTGATCCATGTTAATGTGTTGGAGCCTGTTTAACCTTGATCCCTCCAGGTTTTTACTGAAGTGAAGCCTGAAGGAGCCACTTGAAAGTCAAAATACAGTATCAGCTTTATTACTGTTAAACGGGATTGGACAACATGCAGTATCACCTGTCTCCCTCTTCAAGACTAGACTTTGACTTCTAGACCATAAGTCACTGACCTACTCCTAGACCAAGAAGCTGAAGGTGACAGGGCAGAGAGCTGGCAGGACTGTCCCAGTGGGTTCTTTTCTTTTTTCTTTTTTTTAAGATTTTATTTATTTATTCATGAGAGACACACAGAGAGAGAGAGAGAGACAGAGGCACAGACACAGGCAGAGGGAGAAGCAGGCTCCATGCAGGGAGCCTGACGTGGGACTCGATCCTGGGTCTCCAGGATCATGCCCTGGGCCGAAGGCAGATGCTAAACCACTGAGCCACCCAGAGATCACTTTTCTTTCTTTTTTTAAAGTAAGTTCCACGCCCAGCTGGAGCTTCACAACCCTGAGATTAAGACTTGAGTTGAGATCAAAAGTTGGATGTTTAAACAACTGAGCCACCCAGGTGCCCCTAAAGTGGATTTTTTTATTTTTAAAGATTTTATTTTATTTATTCATGAGAGACACACAGAGAGAGGCAGAGACATAGGCAGAGAGAGAAGCAGGCTCCGTGTAAGGAGCCTCAGGGGGACTCGATCTCAGGATCCTGGGGTCGTGACTTGAGACAAAGGCAGACACTCAACCACTGAGCCACCCAGGTGCCCCCCAAGTGGGTTCTGAAGCAAGTGACTCAGGTCCTCTCTTCCCCCACCACACCTGGCACAGGCAAGTCTGAGAGGTCAGTACACACAGTGGATTCTCCTTGCTTTTGAGATACCTACTAAGAGCTTGATCAATCTACTTAGGTGGGTAGAAGTGAAGGGGGCAGTGAAGAAAACTGTCGAAAGTGTTCAGTCTAATGCTTCCTTCTGGGGATGGATAGATACTCCTTCCTCTTAGTGAAAGCCCCAGATGTGGAAAGATAAGTGTTGCCTTCATAAAAGCTATTTATCAAAATAGAGCTTTATAGAGCTACTGTTTTCTGCCAAAACCTGGAGTCCTGGAGCACTACCAAGGATTTTGAGGGAACTGCAGAATTTGTGAGCTGTGGTTCTGCTGAATCTTTAAGGATTACTGTAGAACATCATAGAGTTAAGAGCATTGGCTTTGGTGTTTGTGATGGTTAATTTTATGTGTCAACTTGATTCGGTTATTGAGTGTGGAGATATTTGGTCAGATATTATTCTGAGTGTTTCTGTGAGGGTGTTTTTGGATGAGTGGAACATTTAAATCAGTGGATTGAATAAAGCAGATTGCTCTCCCTAAGGTAAGGGGGCTTCATCTAATCAGTTGAAGGGCTGGATAAGACAAAAAGCTGACTTTCCCCTGAATAAGAGGGAATTCCTCCTGCCTGACTGCTTGTATGCTGGGGCATTGGTCTTCCTGCCTTTGGGTTTGAAATGAAACACTGGCTCTTCTTCAGTCTACACCATGAGCTCTCCTGGTTCTTAGGCCTTTAGATTTGAACTAGAACTACACCATTGGCTCTCTTGGGTCTTTAGCTTGCCAACTGCAGATCTTGGGATTTGTCATCCTTCATCATCACATGAGCCAATTCCTTGTAATAAATCTCTCTTTCTTTCTCTGGACACACACACACACACACACACACACACACACACACACCCCTTACCTCCTATTGGTCTGTTTCTGTCAACCCTGATTCAGTGTTAGTTTTGTCAATTTACTAAGCCTTTTTTGCAATATCTATAAAAATAGATGAACACTAGTGTCTGCCTACCTCGAGGAGTAATGAATGACCCAATAACTATTAATACATGCAGTCGTGATGATGTCGATGCCCTTTTCACCAATGAAGAATGGCAGGTATCCTAACATTTCTCAGTTTAAAAATCTCCAAGTCTCTTGTATTCAGATCAGGCCAATTCTGCTGCAGCCTTAGGAGATTATGTCTTCTTGATGTTTTAGGAGATTCCCACTTTCTGTGCCTGTCTCTTCTTATGCAGACCTATCTCTGGAGGCATGGTAGCAAATTGACTTAGACCCACTTAGGTTCACTTCTTTATTTTATTTACCAGAGCTTATCTCCCTCAGAAGCTTCCCCTCCACTGAACAGCAAAGGGAGACTATGAATGTCCCAGTTAGTAGGATCTCAAGCTCTTCCCTTTTAATTATTCTTTTTTGGGTAACTCAGTCTCTTATGTTGAGAATCCAATTCTGCCCATCTCATTGCTTTCCCCTACGATGACGTGTGGGGTAGAGGCAAGCACTTGCACCACCTTGGGGGCCTCAGATCCCCAGTGCAAGGCCTTATTTCCCCTCCTCTAGTTTCTGGCAGTGGCCTCTGTTCTAGTCACTACGTGACTAGCAGCTGAACTTATATTCTGTTCTTTGGTTTGAACAGAACTTGATGCCCTGCCTCGACCTGACACATACTCCCTTGTGTGTGTGTGTGTGTGTGTAGTATGTGTATGCATGTGTGTGTTATGTATGTATGTGTGTATGTGTATACATAATTTGATCCTATCTAGGCCCCCACTAGCTGTGCTGCTCACCTCTGATATTTGCCTGAACCCCCAAGTCAGGCAGTTTGACACACAGCCTTTGGCTACAGGGTCACTTTGCTCCACTGTGATAACCATCTGCTTATGCAACGTCAGCACCAGTGGCGTAGTTGGGAGCTTCTGGATCCTTTCCAGAATCTTTAGGAGCTGAGGGGGTGCTCAGGAGGCTAATACAGCCAAGTTTGCTCTACAGTGATGTAGCTGGAAGCTTCTGGATCCTTTTCAGAATCCATAGGAGCTGAGGGGGTGGGGGCTCAGGAGGCTAATATGACCAGGTTTGCTCTGCAGCATCTTTAGGTCATCAGTATGGCATCCTCTCTCACCCTTGAGTGTCAGACGGGGATCCGGGCACGAAGTTTCCCCTCCTCTCCTGTCCTCTTCTGTCGCCATGTGGGAGCAGGACTGTTAGAGAATAGGTCAACACACCAAGTTTTAAGAAGTGGGAAGTGACAATTTACAAGTGAAGCAAGAGGCCAAACATTGAAAATCTAGACAGGAGGGCAGCCCCTGTGGCTCAATGGTTTAGCACCACCTTCAGTCCAGGGCATGATCCTGGAGACCAGGAATCAAGTCCCACGTCAGGGTCCCTGCAGGGAGTCTGCTCCTCCCTCTGCCTGTGTCTCTGCTTCTCTCTCTCTCTCTCTCTCTGTCTCTCATGAATAAATAAATAAAATCTTAAAAAAAAGAGAAAATCTAGACAGGAGAACCCAATCATTTAGATGAGGAACAATTACTTCTGCACACATCAATATTTCCTAAGGACGTCTTTGTAGATCACAAAGTAGAATCATAATATATGGTGGCAATAATGGTAATGTTGACTCATCAGTTGAAGATCTCATTATACTTAGTATTTTTATAGGAAAGCACATAAACCTATGTGTCACAAAGATTTTCATAGAAATGGTCCGATTTTGGTACTTAATGGAATAAGAGTGAGATGATATAATATGATGATTTAAAGAATGGATTTTGAAGTCAGATAGACCTAGATTCAAATCCTGACTCTGACCTGCCATGACTGACTATGTCCTCAGAGGCTCAGTGTAAAATGATGAAATCCGTGACGATTCATCTCGTAAAGGCATACCACCTCACAGAGATTATTTTGAAGGTTAAAAAACCCTCCCCTTAATATATGGTAAAATCTTAGTACAGAGCCTGGCACAGAGTAAATTTTGATAAATGGCATGCATTCTTATTAATATCTGGAATATTGATTATGTGGAATCCCTTAGTTTCTTATATATGTAACATTATGGTATTTTTATGGGTAGCTCACAATTTATAAACAGACTGCATTTTGGAAGGTAACTTGCAGGTCAATTATTTGTAGCTTAGGAACTGAAGAGAATCTAGAATATACCCTCTTTCCAGCCAACCGTAATAGGGTACACAGGTGTGTGCAAAGGATGGAGCAAGGGATGGGGGAAGAGTTTCCTTCCTGTTGGAGGCTTTGTGACTGGGACTAAAGTTTTTCCTTCCACGCCACATCTTTGGGTAAAGAGGGAGCTCCTAGATCTTCCATCATATAGTGGCAAGGGAATCGTGCTCCCTGGCAACTGTAATTTCTTGCTTGGGTTAACAGTAGTTAACTATTTTAGAATTTTATATTCTATGATGAGAAATCCTCTGAGTAGCTGATCAGTAGGCTGATGTTTCTATTCCTACAGCACTTCCTATTTTTCTATTTCCTTTCTAAAGTCAAAGAAGATACTAAGAGACTTACTGTTTCCCAGATAAGACTGCAATCTGCACCCTACTGACAATGAGAATGCTTGAGGAAGGGTGGGCACCTTTAAAGGATGACCAGAATATGTTTGTGGGAAATTGCAGTGATATCTGTAGCTTGAAATGTATCCTGTTCTCATTTTTTAGCAAAAAAAAATTTAATCAATAAGTTAATTTTTTCTGATTAAATTCATTAAAAATTAAGAATATACTTATTTTTATCAAAGTAATATATGTTCTTGGTTAAAAAAATCAAACTGAAGAGGTTGTAAAGAAAAATAACCGTCCTGAGCCTTGTCCCTTTGCCCTGCTCACCAGAGGTCACATGTTCTAATTTTAGCTGTTTCTTCTTATAGTTTCTGCCATGTTTCCAAATAATATGCATTGTAGCTATTTCTAGATTTATCAGTTTTAGCTATTAGCTGTTGACTTCTGTTAATTTAGCTGAGTTCTTATCTCGGTTTACTTTCTACCCCCTTCTTTTAATATAATTATATTACTCCCTTATTGGTATGTTTGCAACTTTAAAATATTTGTACCCTTATTATTATATCAATTAGAGATATCATCTCATCATTTGAGAACACTTTTCTCTCTAAACTTATCATTTTATTTTTACGATGTTGGAATCGATAAGATTATATTGAGATATGTATAGTTAAATATTTCATGCTTTGACTATATGTTGGTTTTAAAAATTGTAGATTAATAAGGTGTTTTCATTGTCATGACAGTGATGAGACATGATGTGATTTGTTCTCCCTTCTTGCACAGCTTTTGTTTTCTTTGGTACTACTTTATTTTTCTGCCCCCTCCCCACCCCCAAATTATATACCTATATTGACTTATTTTTTTGAAAAGATTTTTATTTATTTGAGAGAGAGATAAAGAGAGAGAGAGAGAGAGAGAACACGAGCCAGGGGGTGGGAGGTGGGCAAAGGGAGAGGGAGAAGCAGGCTCTCCACTGAGTAGGGGACCTGATGTGGGGCTCAATCCCAGGACCCAGGGATCATGACCTGAGCTGAAGGCAGACACTTAACCACCTGAGCCACCCAGGTGCCCCATATATTGACTTTTCATGTTGTTTCAAAAGATCAGTAATATGCTCAGATCCTGATCTTTATTTTCTAGAACTTCTGTTCTTGGAATCATTCTATGATGAATGCTTTCTGTTAGCTTCCTTCCTGCTTTCTATATTTGGAGCTACTTTCCCCCTTGGTTCTCATGTTATCTTCTTCCCTTACTCCTTCACTTTGCTGATACACATACCCAAGTAACTTCCCAAGAAAAAATATGTGGTAGGGGAATGCCTGGGTGGCTCAGTGGTTGAGCATCTGTCTTGGGCTCAGGGTGTGATCCCGGGGTCCAGGATGCAGTCCCACATCAGTCTCCTTGCAGGAAGCCTGCTTTTCCCTCTGCCTCTCCCTATCTCTCTCTCTCTCATGAATATATAAATAAAATCTTAAAAAAAAAAAAAAAGGATATGTGGTAGGGCACCTGGCTGGCTCAGTCGGTTAAGCAACCGACTCTTGCTTTTGGCCCAGGTCATGATCTCAGGGTCCTGGGATTGAGCCCTGTACTGAGCTCTGCACTCAGCAGGGAGTCTGCTTGAGGAGTTTCTCTTCCCCTTCCCCTCCTGCCACTCACACTTGTTCTCAAATAAATAAATAAATCTTAAAAAAAAAAGAATGTGTGGGAAATAACTTTCCTAGGTCTTTGCACATCTGGATATCTTTATTCTAGCCTCCCATTTGATTGTTTTAATTTTTAAAAAATGTCTCTGGCTTTTTCTCATGTTGTTCTTTATGCTGTTGCTACTAAGATGCATGTTGTTTCTCTTGAATTGATTCTCTGTGTCTTATTTTTAAAAATGCTCCTATCTCTTTCTGTCTTATCTGTGAGACTTTATCTTCTAATATTTATGTTGAATTTTTAATTACTCACTTTTACTTTATTGAGGGTCTTACCTGTAATCTTATTTTTTTTCATAGCATCCTGTTCTTGTTTTATGGTTATAATAGCTCTTAAATCTCTATGAGGATACTAAATGAGGATTTTGTTAAAGTTATTTTTTGTTTTTTATATTATTTCTACTTCTTCAATAGTCATTTTTTTCTGTTCTTTTTTACTCTAATTTTTGTGGATTTTTATTTTTATTTCATATATTTTTATTTTAGAGGTTCCTAGGATAGGAGAGAAAATAAACACATGCAGTCAAATCATTATGGATAACTGGCTGTTATTCCTTCTTAGCATCTAACTTTTTGAGCATTAGCCATGAAAGAGCTCACTCAGTTTTTCCCAACTATTTGAGGTCTTTGAGGAAAATTGCTTATACTTTTAGGAATCAACAGGAGAGTTAAACTGATCGGACTTCATGTATACTTAGGGGTGATTTAGTGAATTTTTTTCATTTTTTTTTTCATTATTTTTTTTTTAGGGAAAGCCATGTGCATGAGTGGGGTGGCAGTAGAGGGAGAGGGGGAGAGAGATTCCCACATGGGGCTTGATCTCATGACCCTGAGATCACACCTGAGCTAAAATCAAGAGTAAGAGACTTAATTGACTGAGTGACCCAGGTGCTCCTGACTTAGTGAATTTTGTACTTCTTTTAAGGCTTAGTTGTTCTGTTCAAGAATAATTCAGGAAAAGAAGGTCAACATGAAGGGTTATCCCTTTTTTAAAAATAACATCTTTATTGAGATATAATTCACATTCCATAAATTTCACACTTTTTAAAAAATGTATGATTTAGTGTGTTCAGAGAGTTATGCATCCATCACCATGACCACATTCAAGAACATTTTCACCACCCCAAAAAGAAACTCCATACCCATTGGCAGTTCACTGCATCTTCCCACCCCTCCCCTCCAGGCCCCTGGCAATGATGAATCTACTTTCTGTGTCTATGGATTTGCTACCTCTGGACTTTTCACGTAAACGGAACCAAAAAATATGTGACTTTTTGTGTCTGGCTTCTTTCACTTAGCAATATATTTTTAAGGTTCATCCATGTTGCAATATGTATCAGTATTTTGTTTCTTTTTATTGCCAAATAGATACCACATTTTGTCTACCCATCAGTTTAAGGATATTTTGGATTGTTTCCACATTTTGGCTATTATGAATAATGTTGCTATGAACATTCACGTACAAGTTTTTATGTAGACATATGTTTCCATTTCTCTTTTTTTTTTTTTTTTTAATTTTTTTTTTTTTGTATTTATTTATGATAGTCACACAGAGAGAGAGAGAGAGGCAGAGACACAGGCAGAGGGAGAAGCAGGCTCCATGCACCAGGAGCCCGACGTGGGATTCAATCCCGGGGCTCCAGGATCGCGCCCTGGGCCAAAGGCAGGCGCTAAACCGCTGCGCCACCCAGGGATCCCTGTTTCCATTTCTCTTGAGCATGTATTTAGGAATAGAACTGCTGAGTCATGTGGTAACTTTGTGTGTAACTTTTGAAGAATTGCCAAACTCTTTGTCAAATTGCACCATTTTACATTCCCAGAAGCAGTGCACAAGGGTTCCAGTATGAGGGTTCTAATTTCTCCACATCCTCATCAACACTTGCTGTTGTCTTTTTTTATGATAGCCATCCTAGTGGTATACCTGAAGGGTTATTCTATCTCCAGAACATAGTCAGAGACCTTTGACAGTCAAGACCATCCTAGGCTGGTCTTCAGGCTTATCTCCTCCGAATCTTCCTGGCTACCCTTTGTCTATACTCGTCTTTATGTGTTCCATGCTGCCAGACCTTTGCTCATGCTGGTCTTCAGTCTGGAATGTTCCCTTCCTCTCACAACCTCTTGAGTTCACCAAAGGCAGACGATATGTTTTCATTTCTCTAAGTATTGTTTTTGTATCATATGTGGTAGTTACATATTAGGCATTCAGAATGTTTGAATGAGGCTTACTCATCCTTCCAGGGTAGAGCAAGTTCAAAGTGACCCCTCTGAGACACAGTTTTTTTTTACCTCCCTCGGAGTTAATCATTTTATTACTGGTTTCTTTAGTTAGTTGTACACATGTCTTTTTGTCCTGATAAGTTCCTGGAATGCATGGATCATATCTCAGGCTTGTTATCTCCAGGGTCTCATCATGGGCTTGGTACCTAGTGGGTACTCAAGGACTATATGGGAGAAATGGAGGGAAAGACTGGTTGCAGATTTTCAGGAAAAGCATATTTATAAAATTAACAGGTGTATTCTTTAACTTAATGAAAGTTGTGTTTTATGTTCCTTTTAAATAGCTGAAAGCATTTCCAAGAAGAGATGACCATATTTAGTTATTTCTCCTCCCTTTGGTTCCTCTATTTCTTCCCACATAAATAAGAAGGCATGATTACCCATATTGTGAATATATTGTAGATGCTGTACTAGAACAAAATTAGCCTCCCAATTAAATGAGGACATTATATGTCACTTTGCACAGTATGCATTTCATTTTGCACAGTGTGCATATGTAAACAAAACCCCCTCAGTTTACAACAAAAGAAGGGTTGTGTGTGTGTGTGTCTGTGTGTGTGTGTGGTTTTTTTCCCCCCTCCTTGGGGAAGTATTCCGTGGAGAGGAGAGAGCCAAGCTAAAATAATGATGATACTTAAGTTCTGGATGCTATTTGCTTACTTTGAGGTCTTATTATTTTATTTTTTTTTAAATTTGAGGTCTTAAAGAGAAAAAGATGGACAGTTGATTACCTGAGCACAAAAAGTACTGAAGACTTTTGATCTTGAAAAATGTGGGAAATGGTGAGAACACACCGAGCAGCCATACGTCTCTGGCCCACTTAATCTGCATCCGAAGTGCATGTTGGTAGTCAGTGAAAAGAGATCTGAAATGTGGCTTCTGTGGCTACAAAATCTGAGAATCAGCAAGAAGGTTTTTGCCATTGTGAGCATCTGGATCAGGTTGTATAGGCTCTATATTAGGAGGGTCTAGTCACTTCCTAACTAAGAGGAGGGCTGTCTGGTGTGTGTGTTCCATGAGGTAATCCTCCGTCTTCCTTCCTCTGTCTCTCTAAGAAGGCTGTCAAAAGACAGACAAGGCTGAGATGCCAGATGGAGCCCAGAAGAAATTCCTTTTGCATTCTCTCTTGCTCCAGAGTACTATGTACTTTCATTGAGATGAGTTAGTACTTGCACGTGTCTCTTAGGAATCACTGGATTTCTGCAGGATTCATTGGTTGGTTGGTTAGGTATGTTTCCATTGCTAAATTCCTCTTAGAGGACAATAACCTTAGCATTTGAATTCAAAATACTCAACTCTAAAGGACTGTTCTTTTGTATTCCTCACAGGGCCATTTCCTGTTCAAGAGACTGTTTTAGAGGGAAGCCAAGATACCTGGATTGGTTGACATTATTTGTGTCCTCATTGAATCTCAACTAATGTCTTGCCTCCTATACCCTTTTCTTTTCTTTTCTCCTTCTCCTTCTTCTTCTCCTTCTTTTTTTTTTTTTTTTAACAGATACTAATTTTGTATTGGGGAATGCCCAGATAGTGGACTGGCCTATCGTGTACAGCAATGACGGATTTTGCAAGCTGTCTGGCTATCACAGGGCGGAAGTGATGCAAAAAAGCAGTACCTGCAGGTATTTATGTTTGGGGCTGTTCTGTTGAACAATCTATCACAGTATCTTCTGGAAAAATAAAACGGCTGACTCGGTGTGGGGATTGCCTTTCTCTCATTTAGTGTTAATTCATATTCATAGTAACATCATCTCTCGTTCATGTACTGTACTGAGAAATAGAAGAAGCCTTAAAACATGGTCTCTGCTACCTGATGGACTTGCAGTCACTGAGACGGAGGCACCTAGAAAAACTCAGGAAAGTCATTTTATCTAGAAAATGGGGACTCAGAAGTTTATGAGGTATTAGATGAAATGATATGAAAGTTAGATGTTTTTTTTTTTTTTGAAAGTTAGATGTTGAAATGAAATGAACATGAAACAAAATTTTAGGTGATTAATCTCTGAAAATACATGACTGAGAAGAATCACTATGACGTTGGCCACAAGGGCCTTGTTCATAGGGCTTTTCACCAGAGAAAGAAGAGAGCTGGGATTGGGTTGCCTTCTAATTCATGCTGTCACATCTCTGAGGCAAAGGCAAATGGTGCTAACAGCGCATGCGGCCTATGCACTTGACAGTGCATAGTGGCCGCCTATGTGCTTACCAAGAAGTACCCTTAGGCCCGGGCACTAGAAATGCTCCTTTAAAGCATCCACAAGGTGTGGAGCAGAGCAGAGCTGGCAGAACAAGCAGTGCACGTGCCTGGCCCTCCTACACCCCCAGCCCTGCGGTGCCCTGGCAAGGTCTCAGCTCAGTCCAGCCTTCAACTCCTCTCCCTCACCTTCTTCGGAGTCTTCTGTCTTCAGTGGTGTTTGCATGAAGTGAAATAAATCATCTTCCCAGACCTGGCAAATCCAGAAATAAAGTCAGCTCCGGAGGGTGGAAAAACCTGTCTGACACAGGCATAGTCTTCGGTTGTCAGAAGTTGCATTTTGAGGGTATGAAATCAGGCATGTAACGAGTTATGGTGAAAAGTATTACATGCTTTGAAAATATCATTTCCTTAAATTGTAGGTGTTTTGGAGCTGGGAAATCTGAGATTCCCCTTTTTCCCTGAAAGGTTTAGAAGTTATGACTCTTACGTACTGTAGTTGAATTCTCTAATGTTTGTGGTGTGCTCTTACCCTCGTTTCTGTCTCTGTATCTGCATCTCTGTCAGTATGTGCACATATACCATCAAAACAAATCGGGAGAGTCAGCCTCACTTTTTGATGTGACCTGAGCAACCTTTCCTTCCCTTTCTTGCTTCTTATTGGCTCTAATCAGACACGTGAAGAAGATCAGATAACTTGCAAATTTAATCACTTTCCCTTTTATGCACCATGGTAGGAAAGTTCTTTAATTCCCTGAACGTGTCCCTTTTCCTAAAGATGAAGCAAGCCTGCCTTGTTTGTGCTGGCTCCGTTCCCAGGAGCTCAGGAGCCCCTTTGTGCTTATTTATTGCATTGCAGGTATTTGAAATCCAATGTCCGGGTAAAGGAAACTTATAGCTGCCAGTAAATTACAGTTTGAGGAAGTACATTAGACTAATGAAAGCTGGGTGTGATTATGGCACCTCACTCATTTCAAGCCTTCATTTTACAGGGATTTGTTTTTCCTTGTGAAGGAAACGGCCAGCATATACACCATCATGTCACTTAAATGGAAGGTGCTTATATAGCAAATTAACTCAGAAAGAAAATGTGGGAGGAAGCTAGAAAGGCAACTGGCTAAATAAGATGATCACAGAGCCTAGTTTTTACGTCCTAGGAGTTGTCCTCTTGTTCTCAGGCAGGGCTAATTTAGTCTTGACCTAGCCGTCTTTTAAAAGATAATTCAACAAGATCAGTTATCTGTTTTCCTGATTTATAGATGAAAAGCAGAGTGCTACATGAGAGAAGCACAAGGGCAACCATAGATAATAATGTCGCTCAGTGAGCTGGGAAGGGACATAATAACAAAAGTGACACAGAATTCATAAAGTCAACAGTGAGGGCACTTTTTTTTTTTTTTTTTAAATACAGTCCTGGCAGTGGGAAGCCTGCAGTAAAGCTCAAGGCTTCCAATATCAAGCCACACAAGGCTCTTGAGTTGGTGGTAGACTCTGAGGTTCTTTGTGGCTCTGAAATTCTGTGATTCAAGTGATCAAGAGAAAGTTAGATTGCATTCGGGATGCACAGTTTCTGAAGATGGAGATTATAGTGTTTAGGAACATACACCACTGCTTCCGTGTCATCCTAGGCTCGGGGGCTGCACATTGGTGTCCTTCTTGTTCTGGTCACAAGAAGGCCTGAGGTGGACAGGGGAAGTGCTCACTGGGTCCATGGGGAGCCTGAGTCCTGTCCCATTGAGAGATGGCTTTTCCCCTCTTCCATGTCATTAGTGTCCTGTGCCATTGTTTATTCCACCCAGTTGGGGGTGTATCTTATTCCCAGAGGGACAAACCTTATTCACAATGGGATTCAGGAAAATGGGCAGTCCTGGCAATTTTCCTGCCTCTGCTGAGAACCGGAATTAGTTGGTAGGAACATCTATCTAGAGGTTTTCTTTAATTTTCCTTCATGCTACTTATTTCCCCCCTTAGTATACTTTCCTCCAAATGTGAGCAGTAGGGAGGTGTACTGGTAAGAACTGTAGGATTTCATCATTTCTATTTTTTAAACCCAGTGCTTTTTTGGGGGTGGGGTGGGTAGGAAACAGAGCTGCACAGACAGTGGCTGAATCTTCTGTTTATTTCCTTAGCTCTGCCTTAATGTTTAGAGCATCAAATTGTACCCTTTGGTGCAATTCTTTGGTTGATGAATTTTTGTGATTTTTCCTATTCTTTTGTTTATTTGAATGGGAATTAGGAGAGGAAAAAAAATCTGTCTCCCAGATTTGCTCCGCCATCTTCCCCGGGAAATTTCCCAGAGTTGTATTTTAAAATGCACATCGGATTATGTAACTCTTTTGCTTAAAACCTTCCAATGTCTCTCCCCAAGCCCCCTGCCCACCCCGTTGCTTTCAAGATAAGGCTGAACTTACTTCACATGGCTTATATGCCATGTACGCCTTCATGACCTGGTCTGTGCTTGTCTTTCTATGTTATCTCTTGTGAAATCTCCCTTCATTGTGTATATTCCAGTCACACTGAACTGAACGACATTTAGGTTCTAGAATTAACCTTACTCTCACGTCTCTGTCTTTGCACATACTTTTCTTTCACCTGGAATGTTCTTTTCCCTCCTTTGCCTTCACATTTCCACCTGCTTTTTAGATTTCCTCTATCTTTACCTCCGGGAAGCCTTCACTGAGCCCTCAGGGCTCTGTGCCCATGTCCTGTGTTCTGTAATTCCACATGCACTGGTCACACTGTTTTCTGATCCACTCTTTTCTATGTTTCTCCCTTATTATACTGTTCATTTCTGGGGGGTGGAGTGCTGATGAATCAGTACATTTTTTTTGATTGAATGAATGTTGTGTGTGTGTGTGTGTGTGTGTGCGTTCATTCCACACAGCACAGTGCTAGGTATAGAAAAGATGCTTAACATATGCTGGTACAATCATCAATATTTGTTTAACTAACTTGAGTTTTTTGGTTGATTTGCAGTTTTATGTATGGGGAGCTGACTGATAAAGACACAATTGAAAAGGTGCGGCAAACGTTTGAGAACTATGAGATGAATTCCTTTGAAATTTTGATGTACAAGAAGAACAGTGAGTATCCAGACCATCCTGAACCATACCTTCACGTGCTCGGAATAGTAAAAGAGATCCTCTAACTCTGTTGACGTCTTGGGTTTTCTTCTCCTCATCAGCTAAATGTTACTTGAGGCTATCATGTATGTTGGGATAAATGGTATAGATTGCAGAGTTACGCTGTGCCTAATGGAACACTTGAACTTGTCCACCGAACAGTTAAGACTTCTTGATCTCAGGGCACCTGGTTGGGTCAGTTTGTAAAGCATGTGACTCTTGATCTTGAGGTTGTAAGCTTGAGCCTGATGTTGGGTGTAGAGATTACTTAAAAATAAAATCTTATTAAAAAAAAAAAAAGATTTCTTGATCTCTTTTTCTGCCAAGCTAGTGTTTTTCTTTTTCTTTTTTTTTTCAAGCTAGTGTTTTTCCTATTGGTTTACTTATGGTGAGCTGCTAGCTGAAGACACTTGTAGGCTTTAAGCCTTCTAGGGGGAGGGAAAGGCATGGGAGAGTGACTCTGGCCAGGTTATCTTTGAATCTACCCTCCACAGTGCCTAGGGACAGCAGGTAACACCAGTAGATGTCCTGTTAGGTGAAGGGGAAATTAAGAGTACACTTACCTTGATGAGCACTGAGTAAAATATAGAATTGTCAAGTCACTCTGTCGTGCACTTGAAACTAATATAACACTGTATTTTAACTACACTGGAATTAAAACAAAAAGCTTCTGAAGAAAATTGTCTTCTCCTGATAACTAGTTTTCATCAGAAACAGTATTAATATTCAGAGTGGATTGTGAGTGAATTAGTATTTGTTTTGGATAGTTACTTCCACAAAGTATGTTAACAAAGAATTTAGCTCAATAGCCATACACAGGTATAGCACTTGCTTTTCTCTTCTGAGGTTTCCTGTTGAATGGAGATTAGCTATGTTAGAAGTATGGAAAAGTGGGGCATGTGGCCATAGCAGGGCTGCAGAGATGTCAAATAGTGCTGTATTGTTGGTTTGAAAAAATGATTTTGTTGGTAAAGTATTCTGTTCTTTATATGTTGGATGGAATGGTAGATCATAGGTTCAATAGAACATTTCCAGAGCGGCCCAGATGGCACATGACGATAAGTGTTTATCTTGGTGGCATTCACAGTGATGCATTTTGCTCTGGAAAGCAAAGGCCACTTGTTTTTCTTTGGAAGGAAGTGGGTCTTTTCTTCAGTCTGGAGGTTGGGGCAGGCAGCTGAGGGGACCATTTGCTTGCTCAGTGGCCTGTGCTGATGCTGATCTGAGAACCTTACTCGGGGCATCAACTAATCTAAGAGAGTTGGTCCTGTAGCTTTCATACTAGCATGGTGACTTGTTCTGTCTTCCTCCTTAGCTGGTAGGTTTAGTTCCTACCCAGGAGAGGAACAGGGTGAAAGACTATGAATGGCTCTGTGCTGGTCCTCCATTATGGGTAGTACAACCCAAAGCACCAGCTCTTACCAGGAGCACACTGGCCTTTTCATGGGGAGGAGATGCTCTGCCCATGTGCCCCCAGCTAATGGAGTAAGTTCAAGGTTTTCCACACTGGGAGCTTTGCGTACTGAACAGCGTGGATTTCCCCTTGACACAGAATACTAATTGAGTAGGTGTATCACAAAAATAAAGCTTTGCATTTATATTTTGCTTCAGAGTTTTCAAGCTTCATTAGACTATGCATTTAACTTGCTCAAATTATATGTGTTTGGCACAAAAGGGAGATAAGGGGAAACTTAATTTAAGTTGAGTCAGTGATTTCACTTGCTATTCCCTTCAGGGAGCATGTACCCCAGAGGAAGTGCGTGATGAGGGAGGGGAAGCTGCTCTTCTCTCTACTGCTTCTGGGGCTGAAGGCCTTGTGTTGTGAGCATCTCATGGCACTGAAGGTGATTCTGGTATCTGAGGTTCTGTACTTTAGGTAGACATGGCCCCCACATGTAAGCCAATTGGTTCAACTAATGTTCTACCAAGGAACGAGCCTCTCTTCCCTCCTTTGAGGTTGTGGTAGGCGTATTGACAGATGCATGCCAGTCTTCATGGGGGCTACATCAGCCTTCGCATGGGACTCTGCGCCCTGGGTGGTGGCAAAAAAATTTTCAAGAGTAATTGTGGACCTATGCAATTTTTACCTTACCCTTTGACTTGAGAAAATAAACTCTGTGGAAGATATGACTCCACTCTTATTTTATCTTATTTTTATTTTTAAAGATTTTATTTATCCATTCATGAGAGACACAGAGAGAGGCAGAGACATAAGCAGAGGGAGAAGCAGGCTCCCTGTGGGGAGCCTGATGTGAGACTCGATCCTGGGTCCCCAGGACCATGCCCTAAGCCAAAGGCAGAGGCTCAACCACTGAGCCACCCAAGTGTCCTGACTCCACTCTATTTTACAATGTTGATTCTTAAAGCCCCAAGAAGTAGGCATGGTTGATGTTATTTATGTCCAGTGTATAAAAGTTAAATTCCTTACTCAAGGTCATGCAGAGCCAGGACCTGGTTTCCAGTGGTTACTCCATGGCTATTCTTCAAAGATTGGGACAGTCTAACTGTGGGTACAAGGCAGGCACCATATATGGTTGTGGAGGCCATTCCCTGAATAGACAGCAACTGGACCACTTATGATTTACTTGCTGGATCTTCCATGCACCATAGCCTGGCATTACATCTGTGCTGAGGGAGGAGCTTCTCTTTCTAATTTATACAAAGATGTCTAGAAGGTTTGTGGGAGTTGCTTACAAGGCTAAGCTTGTACATAAAACATGAAGCATGAAACTGATGTGGATGGTGTTGGCTTCTTCCTAGGAACCTGTTCACTGCCCCCCAATTCCTCCAAATCCCATCCTCTCCTAAGGAATTTAGAAACTAAATTATTTATTAAGCCTGGGAATTTTACATTTGCACTGAATTCTATACCTTAAGAAATATTTTATTTATTTATTTGAGAGAGGGGGTACAAGCGGGGAAAAGGGCAGAGGGAGAAGGAGAAGCAGACTCCCCACTGAGCAGGGAGTCCAGTGTTGAGACTCGAACCCAGGACCCTGAGATCATGACCTGAGCCGAAGCCAGGTGCTTAACCAGCTGAGCCACGCAGGTGCCCCTATGCTTGCTTTTTTTTTTTTTAAACTGCTTTTTATTGACCCACTACCCTATGTCAGATGCAGGCTTATGCTAGGGATGTGGTTATGAGAAGAGACACAGCCTCTGCCTGTACTGCAGGAGTGGGGCTGCATCCACGGTGCACAACCATAAGTGTTTTCATGGTGACACCATTTGGAGAGGGTCAGTGAGCCCTAACTTAGGAGGTCAGGGAAGGAAGTCTTCCTAGCAGAGAGGAAATCCATGCAGAAACTGAAGATGATGGGAGTTAGGTAGAGGGAAGGGCAAAAAGTAGCCCAGGCTGATGAAATGCATGGAAGTTTCAAAAGACCCAAAGGGCTTCTCAGACTTTGACATGCCTAGGGAATCACCTGCAAATGGCAATACTAGTTCCTTTCAGTAGGTCTGGGGAAGGGTCTAGAACTTCTGCTCCCAGGTGATCCCATGCTGATGCATGTATCCCACTGACCAGCAAGGACAGAAAGCAGCAGACTGAAGACTGATTTCCACGTCTACAGTGTGTGTCTCCTTCCTGCCAGATCCCCCACAACGGGCACCATGCCTGACACATCACAAATACTACCCCACAAACTCATGGAGTAAATTATATCAATATGCAAATCGACAAGGGTTGACCATTGAAGCTGGAGAGGTTAGGAAGGGCCAGGAATGCAGCCACATTAAAGACTTGGCTTGAGTCATGGCCTCAGGGTCTGGGATCGAGCCCCACGTTGGACTCCCTGCTCAGTGGGGTTTCTACTCGGCCTCTCTCTCAAAATAAATAAATAAAATCTTAAAAAAAAAAAAAAAAAGAGCAGTGTTTGGGAAAGAGGGTGGGGGTGAGGGGTGTTCAATATATCATCAGATTTACATTTTAGAAAGATATCTCCAGTAGACTGGGGAGATGGAACAAAGCATAGGAGACTAGAGGTTGGGGCCCACTTAGGAATGACCCCGGTGACAAGATGGTTGCGGCCTGCTGGCCCAGGGTGGGGGGTCAAGGCAGGTGAGAAAGAGAGATATCCAGGGATGTCTCCTCCAATGACTGAGTGTGGGGACTTTGTCAGTGGTGCCTGCTGACCGGCTCTGCCCTCAGTCTACCCAGCCCCAGGCAGCGTCCAGGAAGCCAGAAGCATAGCGTTTCCTGTCAGGAGCTTCTCATCTGGCCTGAAGTAACACGTGCCGAGTGTCTAACACGGAGCCCCATGTAGAAGAGGTGCTCAGTGCATGTTTGTTGAGTGACTTTGGAAGGAACTTGGCAGCTACCAAGAGACAGATGAGTGCAAGAGAAGCATGTGATTCAGAGCAAGGGCAGGAGGGCCGAGGTGGGAGCAGCGTGGGGCCAGACTGGCTGCCGATGCCTCCGAGGAGCAGACTGAGCAGACATGGGTGGGAGGAGAGGGGGAGGGAGGCAGAGTTGGCTTCTACTTTCAAAATGTCTAGTTCAATAGACTAGAATGTTCAGCATTTTGAAGCAGTATAGAGTCCCATGAAGGGAAGGCACCCCTGTTGAGATTTCAGAATGTGAAATGTCATCATCTAAAGGAATTTTTATTTTTTTTCTCTGATTTTTAAATTGAATCACTTCTACTATGGAGAATACATGAAGATATGAAGGAAAACAATCACCCCAAAGACTCAGACAAATAATACTATGCAACTAGCTTTTTAGATGTGTTTCCTTTTAGGTTTCGTCTTGCACGTGTTAAATAATTGAGATTTTGATGTGTATGCAACTTGAAGTCATATATTTGAAGTCAAAATATAAACATATAATTAATCTTTGATCATAAAAATATCCTCCTCATTTAAAATTCCCCATAAATATAATTTAGAAATAATTCATTAATCCTTCCTCTGCTGTTGGATATTTATGAGGCTCTAAACTTTATTAAACACAATGCCGAGGGGAGTATCTTAGGTAAAGATATTTATTGACATTCTGAGGTAGTTCCTAGAAGTTGAAAACTACCATGTCAGAGATGTGAACTGAGGTTCCTGAGACATTTTTGCCAAACAGTGTTTCAGAATTGAACCCATTCCCAAGTTCACTTGCAGGTTTCGAGCATCTGACTCATTGTACTACACCAACACTGAACAATATAGCTTTCAAATTATCAAATTGCCTACAATTAAACTTTTTTCTTGTTTAATGAATATTTTTAATGCTAGTGAGACTTAAGTACTTTTTCCTATTCACTATCCATTTAAAGTTACCCTTTTTATATTAATTGTTCAGATTCTTTGCTCATACGTTCTACTTAATTCTGGTGATTTTCTTACTGATTTTTTAAAATAACCCCTTAATAAATTGGCTCCCCCCCCCCCCGCCATTCTTTAGTAGTGTTTGCGAGGACAGCTTTTAGAAAGAATTTTCTATTGATAAGCATCAATGTTTGTCCTACTTTGGGGACTTGGGAGTGATTAGCAGAAGACTTCCTGGTGTGCTTTGGAATGAGTGTGTGGAATACTATTATGTATCTTGAGGATGGATAATTTGAAAGGTTTCTTTCTATTGGCCTGTCTGATGAATAAACCTGGGCATTTTAGTAGTGTCATGTGTTTCATATTGTTACTTAACTCATTGTCAGTGTGTTAGATGTTATTCATACATCAATGATAGTCATCATTAGTGAATGCGTTCAGTAAATATTTAGGTGGTCACTCTTGTGCTAGTCAATTCGTTTTTCTATTTTTCAAACAAGAAAATCATGAAGTATCAGCTCTGAGTTGAAAGCAGGATACTGAGCAACCCGGGTGGCTCAGCAGTTTAGCGCCGCCTTTGGCCCAGGGGGTGATCCTGGAGACCTAGGATGGAGTCCCACGTCAGGCTCCCTGCATGGAGCCTGCTTCTCCCCCTGCCTGTGTCTCTGCCTCCTTCTGCTTAAAAAAAAAAAAAAAAAAAAAAAAGAAAGAAAGAAAGAAAGAAAGCAGGATACTTTCTAGGTAACACTCTGCAGCATGTGACTGACCCCACAATTTGTGGCATGGCGGTGGCCTCCTGTTTGGGACCTCTGGATCAGCTTCTACATCAGAGAAGCCCAGGAAAAGGCTTCTTACTGCATTTGTGCCAAGCCAGCATGGAGAAGCTGCCAGCCAAATACTTATTGATTACCTACTGTAGGCCTGTGGGTTTGAGCCAAAGAGATCCAGGTATAAGAAACTGACTCTGCCTTTGAGGAGCTTACAATCTAGTTGTAGAGACAAGTCTAATAGGAAAACCATCAAATTTTGCCCTAAAGAATTGTCTTTTACTTATTCAGTGCAAGGAGCTATTTATATGTAAGGGATATTGATTCTACATTAAAAAATATTTTCTTATTTAAAATTTTTTCTTTAATTAGACTTTTTTATATTTTTTTTTTTTTTAAGATTTTTACCCATTTATTCATGAGAGACACAGGGAGAGAGAGGCAGAGACATAGGCAGAGAGAGAAGCAGGCTCCACACAGGCAGCCCAATGTGAGACTTGATCCCAGGACTCCAGGATCACGCCCTGCGCCAAAGGCAGGTGCTTAACTGCTGAGCCACCCAGGCATCCCTTTTATACCATTTATAAGTCATAAATTTATGGCAGTGTTTTCTTTTATCGTTTGAGCTTTATATAATGTTTAGGAAGTTCTTCTCTTTACCTGTACTAATGAAAATATTCTTCCATTTTTCTTTCTAGTACCTTTATAGCTGTGTTAGAATATTTAAAACATTAAACCATTTGGAATTTATTGTTATGTGTTACATGACATAGCAATCTAACTTAATTTATTTTCCACATTGCTTATTTAATTATCTCAGTATGATGTATTAAAGAATCCAGCCCTTCCCTTCTAGTTTGAAATGTCTTTTTCTTTTATGCTAGATTCTCACACGTTCATGAGCTTGTTTTTCTCCTCTCCTTTTCCAGAAGTCCTTTTGTAGCCTGTTAGCTATGTGAGTTTGATTAAAATGCTCTCTCACTTGGATTTTCCATATTTAAAGTAAGGAATAATTCCAGTCACAATTCCATTTCATGGAGTTGCTGTGAGAATTAACCATAATGTGTTAGTACTGGACCCCATTGTAAGCACTTAATAAATGATATTACTATTTTCATTGTTGTTTGTTTTAGGGCCAGTGCCAACGGCTCTTAGTTACTGTACCGTTAGTTGATATTTGAACAAGACAAGGTGAGGGGTATCACCCCCCTTGTGGCTGAAAGTCTTGGTTTAACTTTTGATTCTTCCAAAACTTAACCACTAATAGGCTACAGTTGACTAGAAACCTCACCAATAACCTAAAGAGTTAACACATATTTTGTTTGTTATAAGTGTTATATACATTGTATTCTTAAAGTCCTGTAGAGAAAAGAAAATGTTACAAAAAAATCATAAGGAAGAGAAAATACATTTACAGTATAATATTTATTGAAAAAAATCCGTATTCCCTAGAGGAAGTGGGTGGGACAGGCTATCTATTTTCATTCCAAATAAAATTCTCTTTCTAAAAAAAAAAAATCTGTGTATAAGTGGACATGCACCACTCAAACTTGTTTTGTGCAAGGGTCAACTGTGGTAAACAGTTTTGTTGTTATTTTTCCTTTCAAAGAATTTCAAAGCTTTCTTTGCTGTTCTTCTACCTTTATTTTTCTACTTGAGTTGAATTTCAATTCATCAAACTCTGAGAAAAACAAACAAAAAAGAACCATTGAGATTCTGATTGAAATTGCATTAAATTTATATATTAAAAGGGGAGATTTGACATCTTACAAAATTGAATCTTCTCATCTACAAACAATGTAACTCTCTCCATTTATTTAGGTTTTGTGTTTTGGTCTTCAATCAGATTTTAATTAAGTTGAGGCTTAGGCATTGATTTTTCTAGCTTTTCCCCCATGTTTGAGACTGGCCGTCTTCCTCAAAACAGGTAGAGGCAGCTTTGGAATTTCATTAAACACCATGAGATACATTCTCTTTTAGGTCATCCAGACAGCCCTGTGAGGTAAGATCAAACCTTTCCATCTTACAGATGGGTAATTTAAAAGGAAGGGAGGAATGTAACAGACATTCCTATATTGGATATAAAAATATACCCAATATATTTTTATTGAATCTAAAGTAGGCCTATTATCCCTACTTTGAAAATGAGGAAACTGAGTCCAAGAGGTTAGGTGACATGGCCATGGCATACAGTAAACTAAGACATAGGGCTCAAACCCAGGACTTGGGATTCCCAGTCAGATATTCTAATGTCCAGTGGCCGCTTCTTCCCCCTGGTGCTCTCTCATACTCTCTGTGCTTGTCATTTGTCTCAGGGAAGGTGACCTGAGACCAACTGGTCTATTTCTTAGGGCAGGCCGCCATCCCCTAGTCTAGTTTCTGGACCTGTCTGAGTGGCTCTGCACAATGCGGCCATTTCCATACGCCAGTGATAGTGGCTTGGTTAATTCTGTTGCTGTCGAATATGGCCTGGCTGCCTGGCTGCCTGGTTATAGAGAGTGCCTGGGAGGATGTCCAGGAGAGGAGGAAGCCTAGCAGAAGCCAAACAAATCTGTTGTATACCCAAGCCTTGCTGTTTTGTTATCTGACTGCTAGGGTTGAGAAACCCCATCGCCAAGTCAAGGTGTCAGATTCATTACTACGTGACCCAAGGCAGCTAGTAAGGGATAAGAATCAGAGTGAGCAAGAGGAGGAGCCTGACCCGGAGCTGCCCCTCCACTGGTACTCTCAGCCAGAAAAGACCTGCTCTCCTAGCAGCAGCCGCCTTTGCCATCAGCCTTTGCTATATTTTTCTTGGATTTGTGCATCGATCTTCCTTTATTTATCATTCACCCCTTGTCCTTTTGCAGAAACAGGACATCAAATACTTGCTTTTCTTGTTTTTCCACTGTAGCCACTTGGGTGCAGAGGCAGAACTTTAACCTTATCTTCCTGATTTTGTGTCTGTATATGTGAATATATGTGCACGCATTGCCTCTCTTGTATCTTGGTGGGATGAATTGTAGTCCAGAATCTGGGCTCTTGGAGAGATTCCTGGAGGCCAACTACCCCAGCCTCTGCTTCTGGGCAGGTTTATATCTGAATGGAGCCAAGGCACTCCTGAATATCCTTGGGGGCATCCAGAGGGTTGGAAGAGAAACCGAGTGAGTAGGGGCTCCAGGTGCTGGGCAGTCTGTGTTCACTTGAAGCACCTGTTACATATAGTGAGACTTTGAGTTATATTTCACTGGTTAGAAATGCTTTGCTCTTAAGAGTAAAAGACTGAAATTACTGGTCTGTGCCACATAGATGGGACTCATGTTCTCTTTTGAAAGAATATCAGAAATGAAAATTTAAGCCCATTCTGCTTGCTTTCCTAGATTGTGTAGGGCACAATAATTTGGAAAAGAGTCAGGTCTGAGTGTGAAGATACTGGAAGTAAGATTTATTTCTTTGAAATTCAGCAGGTACCTATCCCATCAGGGTGTTGCATTTCCCAACCCCACAATGGTACCTTCTGGAGTTGAGCTATGAAGTGGCCTCATGTGGCCCTATGCATGACCTTGCACTAAACAGGGATGCAGGGTGATAAGACAGAGAAAGTTCAGATCTCCTGCCCCAGAGTGAATTACAGTCTATTTAAGGAAAGAGTCGTCAATTGTGAAGGATTGAAGGGAGCCATTACATAGCCCTTTGCCAATGCCTGTGATCAGAACCAGTTGGAAGAGATAGAGGAATCAGGCAAATGGAGTTAAAATATCCTCTTTATGACCAGTGAAGTTGGTCCTAGAAATTGTTGTTTATGTCCATTGGCAAGTGAAATTTCTAAAAGTGAATCCTAGAATCAGACAGATTTCCCCACCCAACACAGGTAGCCCTGGAGAACTGCAGGCTTCTCCTCCAATTGGTCATCCCCCTGCCCTCTGACTTCTCCCCTAACGGAGAAGCAGAGCAAGATGCAAATTCATCTCCAAGAAAGCAGATAAAGAGAGGTGCTTGAGCTACACATGTCCAATTCTTGACTCCCAAATTACCAATCCAGGGAAAAGACCTGAGAGTTCCTTTGAAATATGTCTCTCCATGAGGACACAGCAGATCAGGCAACAGGAGATTTTCTCCCTCAATAAGCCTACCTGATTAGCTAGAGATGTACTATAAGGCAATGCATACTGACTCTGAGTTTTTGCTAGAAGATTCATATATATTTACTGAAAAGAGATGATCAGAATAACATGTGTTTAATCAGGGAACATCTCTGGAAGAAGCATTGGGCTCAGTTTGGTGGAGAGGAGAACACAGCTTTAAATACTGACCTGTAGGAGTGGGGGGGGGGAGTTCAAGATGAGTTTGAGCTGTAGTAAAACCTAGAAGGCCTCCCCACACGATAAATACAGTAGGCTATCATGATCTGGGAGATGTGGGTTAGCGTCATCAATCCCAGGCGTCATAAATAGAATATAAAGATTAGATGGCACAGTCCCAACTGGGAAAGTTCACAGGCCTTGGGCCCAGCTGATACAGTGTGTGGGTAGCCCATAGGTGGCAACTGGGAAGGTTATGGTTCCAGGGATTCCAGCAAGATGAGGCTCCTGGGGTTAGACCTCATGAGTCGGGTTGCTGGGGGGGGAAGCTCTCTGATTTCTTAACTGGTTTGATAAATTAGTGGTGTTTTCTGGTGTACTATCTGAAAAAAAAAATTGCTTACTTTTTTTTTTTTAAAGCAGAAAGAAAATGTTTTTTTTTTTTTTTTATTTGTTTGCTTTTTGTCTTAACATCTAGAATATAAGGGAGAGCTGTGGTATGTAGGCTCAATGGGTGTGACACTTTATTTTGAGTTTTCTGTTGCTTGATTGAAAATGGTTTAAAATCCCACAGATTCTGAGCAGGGAACTGGGACGAATCATAGCACAGACCTTTCAGAAACAGTAGGTGATTCAAAGGCCATATTCTTCTTGATTTTGGAATGCGATGTGTGATTTTTGTATGGTGGATTTTTCTTTCAAAACACATTTTTCTTAGGGTGACATTAAAATCTGTTTGTCTTCTGGGAGTACCCAGGAACTGGCAGCTGAAAATTATGGAACAGGAAAGTCGACAGAGGATCAAAGTTATAACTATGGATGAATGTATAGATAATGAAGATTTAAGAATATATTCCCATCTGGTCTATTTGCTGCTGTTTGACTATATATTTTATACTTGTTTATGCTTCCATGTGAATACGTGGCTATACCTGGTTATTGTTAAGTTGGATTGGCTAATCCTAATGTCGATCAGAGATGTCTGTCCATGTTGTAGTATGGTATAGAGTTTGCTGTGATTGCCTTCAGAGAGACCCAGGTACCTCTTGAGGATTTATTTCCATCTCTCAAGATTCAGTGAGTTGTTTGCTGGCTATCCTAAAATAATATGTGTAAAATGCTGAACACAGTGCCTGGCATACAGGAAGCTTCTCTAATTCTTAACATGGAGAAATACTTATTGTATTTTAACTTGGAAATGGGTATAAAATAGCATGTAAAGTATTATCCCAGTATTATCTCAGTTCTGCAAAATTCAGCAAATAGTTAAGTTCTTATATCCCAGATGCTGTTAAGGACCTTGGCTATGAGATAGGGAAGAACTTACCACTTTCTTGTGTTTCATTTAATTTTGCCTCACAGAGTTGATTGGTGTGGCTTGCTAGGGTGACCTCTATAGATAGAAAACATTTGTTTTCCCTAATTCTGTTTTAGAAGCTAGACGCTGACTTTGTATAGATATTTGGCCATAGAAACCTGATTGGGTGCCCTCTCTGAGAAGTTAGTCAGAAGTCTTGCCCACCTTCTCCTTGTGTTGACGAGGCAGTGCTTTGGAAGAGCTCATTTGTCCCTTGTTTTTGCTCAGCAATAAGGATTGGAAGTTGAAACACATTGGATGAGTTTCCTAGAGCACTGATAAAATCAACACAGCCCAAAGCCACCTGGAAACCTTCCTTTTCAAGGGAACCTTTGCTGGGAGGATGATTGTGGTGATTCTCTCTTCCTTCTTCAGCATGTTATCATCTGCCCCCTTGCACTGGACCTTTTGAATTTTTATTTTGGGGAGAGATACTTAGAAATATGGCTTTTGGCCCATGGTTGATTGAGCGTGTGAGTCAAACTGATGGGTGCCCAAACTGGATTTTGACACTGGGGCCCTTTAGCAATGGAAATTTGAGTTTGCAATGGTCTGCTGGATATGATTGGCAATGTCCACCCTGGCCCTTATTCTTTACTTGTCTACTGCATGGTCTAAGGTAAGTATTTAGGTACCTTAGTGACTTCCATAAGAGCAGGAGGGATTTTCAACCCATTTCTAATCATTTTGCAAGAGTTAAGAGATCTACACTTAACAAAATTATTTGAACCGAAGCAAATCCCTGCCAAACAGTCACTGTGAACGTTTTTTATTTCAGCAAGAAGAGGAATTCATGATATGATATTCCAGCACCTAAAGGAATGAAACCATTTAAAAATGAAATAGTATTTGTACCTATTCATTCCCCAGTCTTTATTCCAGAGCACCTCACATGAGAATGCAAATTACTGACCAACCTTTTGATATTTCTTTCAGGGACACCTGTGTGGTTCTTTGTGAAAATTGCTCCAATTCGAAATGAACAGGATAAAGTGGTTTTATTTCTTTGCACTTTCAGTGACATAACAGCTTTCAAACAGCCAATTGAGGATGATTCATGTAAAGGTTTGTAATTCTGATTTGTACAAATACATTTATGTGGGGTTTTTTTTGTTGTTGTTTCCTGAGGTGTGACTCCCATTCCAGAGAATTTGAGGTTGCCAAGGCAATCTCTACACAAAGATCAAGATTTAAACTTTAATTTGTGTTGGGTAAAGCATTGTATCATTCTGGAATGTATTAAGGGGTCAAAGGGGAGGGGAAAAAAAGCTTTGTTTAGGAAACCATTTGAACTCAATTTTATACCTTTTTAGAGTAACCCTTTCCAGTAATGATTAGACAGAAGAAGGTAGTTGGGCATCTTTGGTATCAACAGAATCTTTTCTGGTGTCCCCATGACAGATGGGGGTCACCCAAATGAGTTAGTCCATGGCCACATTCATCGTATTTGTATGTAGACTTTGTTAGATTTGACTGAGGTCTTGCATTTCAAGATTGTTACAGTTGATTTTAACACAGCTCTACCTCTGTGGTTGTTAGGTCTACAGCTGGTGAATTCATTGGAAACATGGTATTAATGAGGCCATGGTCTTGAGTAACATTTCCATTTGGGTCATTTAATCAGCTTGTGACCACAGATTTTAGCACTCACTTCAGCCATGTATCATGTGCATGTATTCTCTGAATCACACTGCGGGCCAGTGAAGGAAAGGACTCAGGATTTCTAGAACAACTGTACTCTTGAAGAGGTCAAGGTAATCAGATATACAATAGATGGCATGTTATCCTCAGAGGTTTGGGATTAGGGGGTGTCACAGCACTCTCTTCCATCCCCCTTCCATTGGGTGTGTGCAAGATAACCGAGAGGCCATAGCTCTTTCTTGTTGCAGTGCTTCTTGGCTCTGTGGTTGATTTTCTAGCTCTCTCTGAGAACTCTGCTCCTTGCCGTTTCCTGAGATGCAGCAGAGAGATGGGAGTAGAGTCCAGGGAAAAGTCAAATTGGGGAGTATTCTTGATGTGATAAAATTGTGATTGTTAAATGTATCTTATAGGAGGAAATAAAAAGCATCATGGTCTTTTCATTTTGTGACTTTTCTCTGGGGGTGTGTCCTCTAGCACATTTGGATGCTCACATTTATAAATTCAGAGCACTATGCTGTATATACCAGTGCATCGTATTATTTTTCTTTTTTTTAATTATCTGATAACCCAGTAAATCAATTTCAGCCTGCCTTTTGGTTTCAAGACTACAGCAGATGTAAAGTTTCTCAACCAGTGCTTCAGCTCCTGCAGTCTCCTCTTTTTCCTGCAGGTCTATGACTCCCTGATTTCTGGTTTCTGACTTGAGGATTTCTCAGGGCAATAGTGATTACACGGAGATAGACTCACTCATGATTAAGTATCATCCTGCTATCATCCAGAAAGGCCATTTGCTTTTTTAACTGAATAAACTCATAAAATATTAAAGGCAGTCAGATATTTTGACATTTGCTTTTGTAAGTTTTGTCTTAAAAACGTAAATAGTCAGAATGTTGGTTGAGTCAGCCTGTTTGCCTTTTACCATCACTGGAATATTTTTGGGTGACATGCAAGCATTTAGTAGGAGAGGCATGCTCGACAGAGAGGGTGCCTCACATTACCACGTAGGTATATGCATTTGGCTCTCATGAAGTGTAACACAAGAGATAAATCAGAGTGATGCAGTGAGATTCGCCTAGCTGTTTATTTTCCAGGAAAAAAAAAGTCCTACTTCATTTAACCTGACTCAATGATGCATTTCCTTGCTGATGAGAGTTTTGGTACACACACACACACACACACACACACACACACACACATCGCACACCCGCACACTTCAGTGTTCCCTGTAGGAATGCTGCTAAGTGATCATGCTTAGTGTCTTCTCCAAGACATGACTGTGTAAGCCTGTCCCTTTCAGATGGCCATGACAGATATGTCTGGACGCTCCCACTTGTTATGTCACTGTGCCCCTGGCCTACTTTGATTTGGTAGTCTACTTAGGACAAGGTCAGATTTTATATCACTCTGTTTGTGATGGAAGAGCATGATAGTTCTCCAGGCCTTGTTAGTTGTAAGTCTATAAACTGCGGTTCTGGCTGCAAGGATCAAATCCAGGAAGATACGTTGCCACGTGGCTGGAATGTTCTCCTGACTTGACATTTCTTCTTGGATGTGTTGTCACAGTGGGAGATTCTGGCAAATACAGCTGGGTTTTCAGTACAGCACCTCACTCAGCAGTACAAGTCTTGTGACCCAGGCTTATTTAGGATTTCACTTTTGAGATGGAATTATCTAAAGACCCCAGAAATCCGTGGATAATTGTTCTTTGGCAGAGCAGCACAAGGTGTTTCCCACCATCAAATTTGTCCTTTGTTTTAGTCACTTGTGCTCAAATTGTCTTTAAAATGACATTGTTTTCCTTGCTCGTGCAATGTTTGACTCTGGGCCTTGGGACCGGGGTAAGTGCCTTCAGGAAGTGATACGAGAAGCCAGTCGGTGCCTCAGATTTTCCCACAAACACTCCACGAAGTGGTGAACACATGGGATAATCTACAGTCCACTATTTTAGTGTCTGACACAAAGTAACTCCCCTTTGGCAGGTGCTTGGATGGCCCTGAGGCCCGTCTTACATTTAGTGTATTGGTTCTCAAGCTCCTTTTTAGAAATGATCCAGGCCCCTGACTCCCTCATCCTCTCTTTTCTGTCTTTTGACTTCTTCCTTAGCTCTCTGACAAAAGGTGTCCACAGATGGTGTGGACCAGGCAATGCAAGTCAAGCTAGATTTGCTGTTTGGTAGCAGCTCTGGGTGTGTGCATGCGTGGGTGCATGCATGGGTGCATGCGTGCGTGCGTGTGTGTATCTGAAGTCAGAATGAGAGAGTAGCTGGGAATTCTTGGCTGAAACGAGAATCTGTGATGTTTCAGGGGTTTCCTTTGTTTCTAATCTCTTACTTGTCTGTTATTATGGATAATTGGTAGTGGCTACAGGATATTTTTCTCTGTCTTGTTCTCCCTTTTGAGCTAGGAAGCCTGGACAAAAAGGGTAGAGAAGAATTAGATGGTAAGGCCCAGAGTTGCTCTCCACCTTGTTTCCTAAAGGATGAGGATGAGTCATCCCTCTTGTTTTGTCTCTTACCCCACCAAATAATCTCACATTGAAGGAGTGAATTCATTTTCAAAACTTGAGCCAGATTCCGATAACAAAAGGAATGTAGAACCTCAGAGGAGATTTTTAAAGTGAGGGATTGAGAATATGCAGGGATAAGGGCTCTGGCAAGCCGTTGTAACTGCAGACCCTTCTCCAAATGTCTTCCTGTGTGATATTTGCGAGGCACTCTTGGGAAAGAAACCAAGCAGTGGATACAAGCCACAGGTCCCCTCTTGTCCCCTGGATATTGACATTTTATCTCTCTGCTGTTAGGATAATGGAAAGGTGATGATTTTGTGACTGCTCCTTGAAGAAGCCACCCTAGAGTTTTGGTTATTTCTACACTGACAGGGAAAAGATCAGAGGAGGAAGACTTGAGGGTGCTTAGGCAGTGTCCACACTGTCCATCTCGGTCATCAGTGTCCTCTATTCTCTTGTGTATGCTGGGTTGTGGCACCAGCTCCTCTAAGAGAATCTGTGACTGCAGATTAGGACAAGCTGGCCTCACAGCCTCCCTACAAGGTCAGGGCACCTTACAGCCATCCTCTGCAACTTCTACTCAAAGTGACGTGGCATGATTTCCCAGAGTGGGGACCATAGGTTTGTCTTTTCTCCTATCCCTGGACTTATCCTTGGAGGAGCTGGAATTTCATCTCAACCCAGGATCCTCTCCTGACCTAGGGAGGATACAGGGTTATGTGGGCTAAAGTAGCCTGGGGAGGGGGGCCTTGCCCCATTTGAAGCCAGCAGCTGTTGTGTGGTCAAGGAAGGGGGAAGTGATTGTCCTTACTGAGAATGGAGAAGGGATCCAGCGAGTACTGCTTAGCCGACTGCTGGATTGCACGTTGTGTTTCCTTCCTTCTGGCCTTCTTCTCCTTTCATGCCTCCTCTTCCCTTCCTGACCAACCCCTCTCACTCCAAGATACCCAGTACATGCGTGTTAGCTGAACAGAGAGAAGTCTGCCTAAGGCCAAGGGGAGCATACAGAAGAGGGAGCGGACAGTTTTGCTGGTGATAGGGCAATACCTGGGAAATGCTCCCTTGGAGGAGGAGCTGCTTTATTTTCCTTATGGAAAACGTCCACTGGGCTTCCCTTAAGGCATATCATCCTGAGCTAGGTTCTCAATGGGTTGTGTCCTCCCATTTGGCCTTTTGGACAACAGAAGATTAATTGTTTTCAGGAGTGTTTCTCCTGATGGCTCTGGTCCACATTGTACCTGTTATCTTCCACCACATACATTTGCTTTTCTTCTGTGTTTTTAATCTCGTTGGTGGCCGTTACCCCAGTCCCCCAAACCTGGAACCCAGGGGCCACCTGGATGCCTTGTCTCTCTTTCTACAGCTGCTGTTCACCGAGTTCTGTGGATCCTACCTCTGTAGTTGTTCTCCAGCTCTCATCGCCTGGCTCAGGCCACAGTACTGTCTAGGCGTGCAGGATCTCTTGCCTGGGGTCCTGACTGATCTTTTATCTGTCGACCTTGTTTTTTAAAATTGACCACGCACATTACCATTCTGTCTTTTTTTTTTTTTTAAAGCTTTTATTTATTTATTTATGAGAGACACAGCGAGGCAGAGACATAGGCAGAGGGAGAAGCAGGGTCCATGCAGGGAGCCCGATGTGGGCCTCGATCCTGGGACTCCAGAATCACGCCCTGGGCTGAAGGCAGGCGCTAAACCGCCGTGCCACCCAAGGATCCCCCCATTCTGTCTTTCTAAAATGAAATCAATGTGTTTCCTCCTCCTCATGCCTATTTAAACTCCTCCCTGGTTCCCCGTGGGTTTCAGGATGAAGTTCAAATTTCTTGCGATCTAGGTTCTTACCACCAAAGTTCTTCTCCATCTGGCCCCTGGCAACGACTGTAACATCACTTTAGGCTATGGTCTACATCCTCCTCCCCTCTACCAGCCGTGCCTCACTCATCCAGCCATTTAGGGTGTCTTACTCTTTATTGACATATTACCCTGTTTTATGATTTTTGCCTTTGTGGGTGCTGTTCCTTCTGTGTACAATGTCTATCTTTTCCTTCTTGTGTTTTTGACTCCTACTCATCTTTCAAAATTTTGCTCTAGTATATGACCTCCTCTGGGACGCTCTCCCTGAATCCCTACCCTGGATTAACTTACCGCCCCCCCCTCTTTTTTAGCTTGCCTTCTTTGGACAGCCTTGACTCCTAGCATCCTATATTCACGTCTGTCACATAACTTAGCTCACTATGTCATAGATTTTAAAATTTATCTGTCCATCTTCCCTACTGGGATGCATGCTTTTTGAAGCCAGAGTCTGTGTCTTATTTATCTCAGTATCCCTAGTACCTAGTGTGATGCTTGGCATGTAGTAATTATGTTTATAGAGTTAATACATGAATGAAGTTCTTTCATCTGGCCAGGTAATGGTTCCTATTAGAAAGTATTTCCTTCCTACAGAAGACACAGAGCTTGGCCCTCCCAGTAGAGGTGTGATGGAGAATTTCACACTGCCTGTCCATTTTCCCATCTAACACCCACTCATCTTCCTATGCCTTCCACTCAGGCAGCTCCTTTGACAGCCACATTCTTGGAAAGGTTTCAGGGCTAGCCCAGAGAGTGAGAGGCTAGTTTGGGCCTGGGGAAATGCCCAGGGTCCAGGGATCTTTCTTTTCATCCCTTGTGTTAGATCAGCTTTGGACCAGGACCCTGAACTCCCTGCCTGGCAGGTTCTGTGACCTTCCTCTTATCATTTGTCTCAGGATGTGGATCTTGGTGGTGGTAGTAGTGGTGGTAGCCAAGGGGTGTGTTGGATCAGGGGGTTGCAGAACCTTGTTGGTGTTTGCATGCATGGCTATGTTTTACCTGATTGAAAAATATCTTTTGTTCTTGAACAGCTCTGTAGAACTCAGTTCCAGTTTTATTTTGAGCTGAAAGAGAGCCTAACTCTGAAAGAGACTTTAGAAATTTCTAGCCCGCAATTCACAAAAGCAGATTTCAGTGAGCATCTTCATAAATGGCACATTTGGGGGAGATGTCAAAGACCCCTGTAGAGTCTGGACTGTCTCTTCCTGTTAACATTAATGCGACCCCTACAATCTGATGATCACCATGTACCTCTTTTCAAGCTGATTCTGTTGGTCTGCTTAATGGCATCAGGATGGATGAAAATGCCACTATCTTTTATTAAAGCCTAGAACTTCTGGAATGAGATAATAAATAACCGATTTGCTATTCTTGCTATGTTGACAAAAATTTATCCAGATCATGATTCTTAAAGGTTGTGCAAGAAGAGGGCCATTTGGCTGCTTAAGTTCATTGTCCTCTGGATTCCAAGTCTGTCTTGGAAAAGGTGCTCCAGGGGAAAATTTGGCAGAAGAGATGTCTGCTGCAAGATGTTGGATATTGCTAAACACGAAAGGACCACAAAACAAACAAACAAACAAACAAACAAACAAACAAACAAACACAACCAAAAAATAAATCATCTAGTCTTGCTTTTAACTGTCATCTTAAAAGAGTCGGATGCTCTATCATGTGAAAGGAGTCGGATGGTCTGTTTACTTAGATCCCACAGCTAAGTCTTTGGAGCCCCAAAGACTCTCAAGCTTGGGCTTGAGAACCCTGACAGGTGTTCAGGAGTCTCACGAGGCAATTGCCATAGTCATAACTTTGATGCAGATAGGTTGGGTTGTTGGGCGTTGGAAAGGACAGTTGTCTTTGGGGACCTTTAAATGCAGTAAAGATCACTCATATGTCTTAGCTTCTACAGTGCAGATGGGGCTGGATTGGAAAAGGACCAGCATTTTACTTTTCCTGGAGGAGCTAGTCCAGGGCACCAAGGAGGCCTCCAGACAGCCTCTGTTTTAGTCTACTAACCGGAGCCCACTAAATCTAGCCTTGTTGTCTTACCAGGCAAATGTACCGTACCTTTAGGCACCTAGAGTATTTTAATCTCCACTTTACTGATAAGGCTTAAACAACATAAAAGACTTGTTGGGGATCACAAAGCAAGCTGGAGGCAGAGATCGGACTGTGAGGAGATTTCTTTGTTCCAGGTTCAGTACCAGGCTCTTTGGGATTCTTGGTACTTGGGGAACCTGTCACCAACCATCCTTCCTCCCATCCCAGAGCAGACTAAAATATGCCCATGCTTTCCCCCACCTGCCCAGGGATTAGATTCATTTCTCATTCCCCTGGCTTTGGAGAATGTAGTGCATGGAATGGCCATTTAACTGGCTTGTCCATGCAACCCAGACTCTGTGGGGGTTAGGAACATCCTGAGCCCAGTCACAAAGTCAGAGAAATATCTTGACTGCCTGGCAGGAAAGCTTTGGGCCAGAGTGGAAAGATCTGGGTTCTGGATTCTTTGTAGTTCTCTAGGCACTCTGCCTCTGTTTCCTTATTTGTAAAACAGTACTGAGACCTGCCCTACGTATGTCACAAAGCTATGACTAGGACAGAGTGAAAGTGCAGGGAAAACTAAATTGCTACACAAATTTGAGTGTGTCTCGGTGCTTTTCTGAGCAGCAAGTCTGGGCTGGGAGGAATGCAGAGTGACTCACAGGAGCCCAGGAGGACAATGGGTGTATGTACTTCGACAGTGTAACTGGTAGTGTGAATGTCCATGACCTTCAGGATATGATTGAAACTGTCTCTTCTCTCCTCTGCATGCTCTAGGCTGGGGGAAGTTTGCTCGGCTGACTAGAGCACTGACAAGCAGCAGGGGTGTCCTGCAGCAGCTGGCTCCCAGTGTGCAAAAAGGCGAGAATGTCCACAAGCACTCCCGCCTGGCTGAGGTAAGGGCGACGGGCTAGCTCCTCTTAAACCTCACTTCTCTGGGGTGCAGGGCTGAGAAAATGCTACAAAGCAAGGGTGTGGTTTGGAAGAGACCTTCAGGACCCTCATACTCCTGTCTTGGCTGGGCTATGCACCATGACATGTGACTTTGGGAAAATGACCTAACTCCTTTGAGCTTTGTGCTTTCCTGGATGTAAAAGGGGCCTGCAGACAGCACTGTTCCAGGTTACTGAGGTGATAGGTGTCAATTCACTTTCTTGAGGGAGTAGAGAAGAGGCTAGAAGTCCTATATCCACAAAAGGGTTTATACTTATAAACCATAAACAATTTTTTAAATTTAAATTCAATTTGCTAACATATAGTATAACACCCACTGCTCATCCCATGAAGTGACCTCCTTGGTGTCCGTCACCAATCCCCCCACCCACCTCCCCTTCCGCAACCCTTTGTTTGTTTCCCAGAGTTAGGAGCCTCTCATGGTTTTTCTCCCTCTCTAATTTTTCCCTACTCAGTTTCCCTCCTTTCCTTTATAATCCATTTCACTATTTCTTATATTCCATGTATGAGTGAAACCATATGATGATTGTCCTTCTCTGATTGACTTATTTCACTCAGCATAATACCCTGCAGTTCCATCCATGTCAAAGCAAATGGTAGGTATTCATCCTTTCTGATGGCTGAGTAATATTCCATTGTATATAGAGACCACATCTTCTTTATCCATTCATCTGTTGAAGGACATCAAGGCTCCTTCCACAGTTTGGCGATTGTGGACATTGCTGCTATGAACTTTGGGGTGCAGATGTCCTGGTGTTTCACTACATCTATCTTTGGGGTAAATACCCAGTAGTGCAATTGCTGGTCATAAGGTAGCTCTATTTTTAACTTCTTGAGGAAGCTCCACACTGTTTTCCAGAGTGGCTGCACCAGTTTGCATTCCCACCAACAGTGCAAGAGGGTTCCCTTTTCTCCACATCCTTTCCAACATTTGTTGTTTCCTGTCTTGTTAATTTTAGCCATTCTCACTGGTGTGAGGTGGTATCTCATTGTGGTTTTGATTTGTATTTCCCTGATGGCCAGCACGTGGAGCATTTTTTCATGTGCTCATTGGCCATATGTAGGTCTTTGGAGGAATGTCTGTTCATGTCTTCTGTCCATTTCATGACTGGATTGTTTGTTTCTTGGGTGTTGAGTTTGATAAGTTCTTTATAGATCTTGGATACTTGCCCTTTATCTGATACGTCATTTACAAATGTCTTCTCCCATTCTGCTGGTTGTCTTTTAGTTTTGTTTCCTTCGCTGTGCAGAAGGTTTTTTATCTTGAAGCCCCAATAGTTCATTTTTGCTTTTGTTTCCCTTGCCTTCATAGATGTGTCTAGAAGTTGCTGTAGCCAAGTTCACAAAGGTTGTTGCCCGTGGTCTCCTCTAGTATTTTGGTGGATTCTTGTCTCACATTTAGATCTTTCAACTATTTTGAGTTATCTTTGTGTATGGTATAAGAGATTGGTCCAGTTTCATTCTTCTGCATGTGGCTGTCCAGTTTTCCCAATACCACTTACTGAAGAGACTGTCCTTTTTCCAGTGGATCTTCTTTCCTGCTTTGTCAAAGATGAGTTGACCATAGAGGTGAGGGTCCATTTCTGGGTTGTCTATTCTGTTCCATTGATCTATGTGTTGGTTTTTGTGCCAGTATCATACTGTCTTGATGATCACAACTTTGTAATACAGCTTGAAATCAGGCATTGTGATGCTCCCAGCATTGGTTTCCTTGTTCAATAATCCTCTGTCTATTTGGGGTCTTTTCTGATTCTATACAAATCTTAAGATTATTTGTTCCAACTCTGTGAAGGAAGTCCATGGTATTTTGGTAGGGATTGCATTGAACGTGTAAATTGCTCTAGGTGGCATAGACATTTTCAAAATATTTATTCTTCCAGTTCATGAGCATGGAATGTTTTTCCATCTCTTTACATCTTCCTCAATTTCTTTCAGAAGTGTTCTGTAGTTTTTAGGGTATAGATCCTTTACCTCTTTAGTTAGGTTTATTCCTAGGTATCATATGGCTTTGGGTGCAGTTGTTAATGCAATTAATTCCTTAATTTCTTTTTCTTCAGTCTCATTGATAGTGTACAGAAATGCCACTGATTTCTGGGCATTGATTTTGTATCCTGCCACATAGCTGAACTGCTGTATGAGTTCTAGCAATTTTGGGGTGAAGTCTTTTGGGTTTTCTGTATACAATATCATGTCATCTGCAAAGAGGGAGAGTTTGACTTCTTTGCCAATTTGAATGCCTTTTATTTCTTTTTGTTGTCTGATTGCTGAGACTAGGACTTCTAGTACTGTGTTGAATAACAGTGGTGAGAGCGGACATCCTTGTTGTGTTCCTGATCTTAGGGGAAAAGATTTCAGTTTTTCCCCATTGAGAATGTTATTTGTTGTGGGCTTTTCATAAATGGCTTTTAAGATATTGAGAAATGTTCCCTCTATCCATACACTTTGTAGAGTTTTGATCAGGAATGGATGCTGTATTTTGTCAAATGCTATCTCTGCATCTATTGAGAAGATCATATGGTTCTTGTTTTTTCTCTTATTGATGCGATCTGTCATGTTGATTGTTTTAGGAATGTTGAACCACCCTTGCATCCTGGGGATAAATACTATTTGGTCAGGGTGAATAATCCTCTTAATGTACTGTTGGATCCTATTGGCTAGTATCTTGGTGAGAATTTTTGCAACCATGTTCATCAGGGATATTGGTCCATAATTCTCCTTTTTGATGGGGTCTTTGTCTGGTTTTGGGATCAAGGTAATGCTGGCTTCATAGAAAGAGTTAGGAAGTATTCCATCTTTTTATATCATTTGAAATAGCTTTAGTAGAACAGGTATTATTTCTTCTTTAAATGTTTGTTAGAATTCCCCTGGGAAGCCATCTGGCCCTGGACTTTTGTGTCTTGGGAGGTTTTTGATGACTGCTTCAATTTCCTCACTGTTTATTGGCCTGTTCAGGTTTTCTATGTCTTCCTGTTCCAGTTTTGGTAATTTGTAGGTTTCCAGAAATGCATCCATTTCTTCTACATTGCCTAATTTGTTGGCATAAAGCTGCACATAATACGTTTTTTAAAATCGTTTGTATTTCCTTGGTATTGGTTGTGATCTCTGTTCTCTCATTCATGGTTTTATTAATTTGAGTCTTTTCTCTTTTCTTTTTAATAAGGCTGGCTAGGAGTTTATCTATCTTACTAATTCTTTCAAGGAACCAGCTCCTGATTTTGTTGATCTGTTCTACAGTTCTTCTGGTCTCTATTTCATTGAGTTCTGCTCTAATCTTTATTATATCTCTTCTTCAACTTGGTTTAGGCTTTATTTGCTGTTCTTTCTCCAATTCCTTTAGATGTGAGGTTAGGGATCCCTGGGTGGCGCAGCGGTTTGGCGCCTGCCTTTGGCCCAGGGCGCGATCCTGGAGACCCGGGGTCGAATCCCACGTCAGGCTCCCGGTGCATGGAGCCTGCTTCTCCCTCTGCCTATGTCTCTGCCTCACTCTCTCTCTGTGTGACTATCATAAATAAATAAAAATAAAAAAAATAGATGTGAGGTTAGATTGCATATTTGAGTTTTCCAATTTATTTTTTTAAAGATTTTATTTATTTATTCATGAGAGACAGAGAGAGAGAGTGAGAGAGAGAGAGAGAGAGAGAGGCAGAGACACAGGCAGAGGGAGAAGCAGGCTCCATGCAGGGAGCCCGATGTGGGATTTGATCCCAGGGCTCCAGGATCATGCCCTGGGTGGAAGGCAGGCGCTAAACCACTGAGCCACCCAGGAATCCCCAAGTTTTTTCCAAATTTTTGAGGAAAGCTTGTATTACAATGTGTTTCCTTCTTAAGACTGATTTTGCTGTATCACAAAGATTTTGAACAGTTGTATTTTCATTTTCATTAATTTCCATGAATCTTTTTAATTCTCTAATTTCCTGGTTGACCTATTCATCTTTTAGTAGGATGCTCCTTAACCTCCATGTGTTTGATTTTCTTCCAAATTTCTTCTTGTGATTGAATTCTAGTTTCAAAGCATTGTGGCCTGAAAATATGCAGGGGACAATCCCAATCTTTTGGTATCAGTTGAGACCTGATTTGTGACCCAGTATGTGGTCTATTCTGGAGAAAGTTCTGTGTGAACTTGAGAAGAATGTGTATTCAGTTGCATTAGGACGGAAAGTTCTGTATATATCTGTGAAATCTATTCAGTCCAGTGTATCATTCAAGGCCCTTGTTTCTTTGGTGATGTTCTGCTTAGAATATCTGTCTTTTTTTTTTTTTAAGAATATCTGTCTTTTGCTAAGAGTGCTGTGTTGAAGCCTCCTATTAATATATTATTATCTATGTATCTCTTTACTTTGGTTATTAATTCATTGATATATTTGGCTGCTCCCAGATTAGGGGCATAAATATTCATAATTGTTAGGTCTTCTTGTTGAATAAACCCTTTAAGTATGATAGAGTGTCCCTCTTCATCTCTTATTACATTCTTTTGTATAAACTCTAATTTATCTAATATGAAGATTGCTACCTCAGCTTTCTTTTAAGGATCATTTGAATGGTAAATGGTTCTCCACCCCTTCATTTTCAGTCTGGAGGTGTCTTTATATCCAAAATGAGTCTCTTGTAGACAACATATAGATGGGTCTTGCTTTTTTATCCAGTCCATTACCCTGTGTCTTTTGTTGGGATAATTTAGCCCATTCACGTTCAGAGTAACTACTGAAAGATATGAATAGTGTCATCGTATTACCTATACAGTTCCTGTTTTTGTGGATTGTTTCTTTGGGCTCCCTCTTTTTTTACAGGGTCCCTCTTAATATTTCTTGCAGAGCCAGTTTGGTGGTCACATATTCTTTCAGTTTCTGTCTATCCTGGAAGCTCTTTATGTCTCCTTCTATTATGAATGACAGCCTTGCTGGATAAAGTATTCTTGGCTGCATTTTTCCTCATTTAGTACCCTGTGTATATCATGCCAGCCCTTTCTGGCCTGCCAGGTCTCTGTGGATAGGTCTGTTGTTAATCTGATATTTCTCCTCACATAAGTTAAGTATCTCTTTTCCTGAGCTGCTTTAAGAATTTTCTCTTTATCTTTGAAATTTGCAAGTTTCACTATTAAATGTCAAGGTATTGAACAGTTTTTGTTGATTGGGGGGGGGGCTCCTCTCTATCTCTTGGATCTAAATGCCTATTTCCTTCCACAGATTAGGGAAGTTGTCAACTATGATTTGTTCAAATATACTTTGTGGTCCTCTCTCTCTCTCTCTACCTCTTCTGGAATCCCAGTAAGATGAATATTATTCCTTCTCAAGCTATCATTTATTTCCCTAAGCATTTCCTCATGGGTTCTTAATTGTTTTTCTCTTTTTTCCTCAGCTTCCTTCCTTTCCATCAACTTGTCTTCTATGTCATTCACTCTGTCTTCCATCTCATTAACCCTAGCAGTTAGAGCATCCAGTTTAGACTGCATCTCTGTTAAAGTATTTTTAATTTTGGCCTGATTAGATCTTAATAAGAGAATCTCTAGAGTCCTTTATGCTTTTGTTCAGAGCCACCAGTAATTTTATAATTGTACTTTTGAATTGTATCTCTGACATGTTATTTAAATCCAGGTCCAGAAATTCTGTGGCAGACAGTATTACTTTTGGCTCTTTCTTTTGTCCAGTTCAGAGTGGCTGTATGAGCAAGCAGAGTCAAAAATATCAACCACAACCTAAGTAAAATACACCATAGACCATTCTGAAGAGGTCAGAGACCAGAAAATAAAAGAAAAAGAAGAACAGAAAAAAATAAAGAGACCACTGAAGTGAAAAACAAATTTTAAAACAAAATAGTAAAAATACAAAAACAAAAACAAAAGGGTTGGTGATGGAGAGAGAATATAGTCTCCCTGAGGGGACCTAGAGGGTGATCCTCTAGGTTCTGAGTGTATTTTGTTCTGTATGTTAGCAGATGCTCAATTCCAAATTTATATAAACCAGAAAAACTTATATAGAGACCTAACATCAACCACAAAAACAGAAACAAGATAAGAGAGGGGCAGAATGGGAAGGAAGAACGAATATAATCTCACAGAATGAACCAACACATTGTTTCGCTTGGTTCTGGGTGTATTTTGGTCTGTGTGTTAGAAGGTACTAACTTCCACCATTATAAAACAAAATGAGACAGAAAAAACAAAGAACAAAAAACAAAAACCCATAACTCGTATATCTACCAAAATTAAGTTGAATACATTGAAGGGAATCAAAAAATGAAGAATATATCTAAGCATGTAAATGTAGAAATATGAAGGTCAAAAAGGAAAAAGCTTTAAAACAAAGAGTTGGTAAAGTATTGTAGTTAAGGAAGGAAAAAAGAAACAATATGGGAAATTTTTTAACCTGAAATATAAATAAACTGTAATGAGAAAATCTCTAGTTCTATATACTATTTTCCCTCAGTCTTGGAGCTTTCCAGTGCTGCTTGGTCAGTAAACTTGCTCTTCCCTTGTTCTTCTAGCAGTTCTTCTGGGGTAGGGGTCTACTGCACTGGTTCTCAGGTGTCTGTGCCTGGGCAGAGATGCCCTTCCCCTTGCCAGGTGGCCTGGCTCAGTGTCAGCTGTTTATCCTGTGAGGCCTTTGTTCCCTAGAGGCCCCCACCTCTCCCAGGTGAACTGTGAAAAGAAGAAAAAAGGCAAAAATGGGAGCGGCCAGATCTCCAGCTCCGGACCCAAGAGCTCCCCACGAGTACCAAACTGCAGTCTCCCAGTCCATACTGGCCTAGATGCTTCTGGGGGCAGGTGCAGGTTCACTGATCTGCAGAAATTGCAGGGTGCCCAGTGGCAGGAGAGTTCTTGCTGTCCTGTGCTCTCCTGGGGTCTGCTTCTCCCAAAAGGGAATGGAGGATAGCCAGCTTTGTCCAATTTGCTGCCCTTGGATTGAGGGCCCTGCACTGCTGGACCTGCTCCCGGGTCTGCCTCTTCAAAGGGGAACATAGGACAGCTGCCTCTGTCTGTTGGCAGGCTCTAGGGTAAGGGGAGGTCCGGTGCTGACCTGCGTATGGGCTGGCTTCTCCCAAATGACCCCGAGGGTTGCGGAGTTCTAGCCCTTTACTCTGATCTGACAGTGGTTTGCAGTGAGCTTTCTCCCAGGTGCCTCTATTCTTATTGTGTCTCTGGGAATGTTGAAGCTTCACTGCCCCTCCTGTGATTCTGTCCTATTTCCTGCTGAGCACTTTTTTGGGGGGTGAGGGGGGCTGACATTATTTTATTTTATTAAAAAAATTTTTTTTGTTGGAGTTCAATTTGCCAACATATAGCATAACACCCAGTGCTCATCCCACCAAGTGCCCCCTTCAGTGCCCGTCACCTAGTCACCCCAACCCCCCACCCACTTCCCCTTCCACTACCCCTTGTTCATATCCCAGTGTTAGGTGTCTCTCATGTTTTGTCACCCTCACTGACATTTTCACTCATTTTCTCTCCTTTCCCTTTATTCCCTTTCACTATTTTTTATATTCTCCAAATGAATGAGACCATATAATGTTTGTCCTTCTCCGATTGACTTATTTCACTCCCCTGCTGAGCACTTTTCAGTCAGGAAAGACTCAGGTGCAGATTTTGAAAGTTCCTGCTTATCGTGCCCTGGCTTGTTGTGGCTCCCCCCGCCCCCTTTTTTCTTTGCCTTCCTCCCTTGTCAGAAGCGATCACTTTTCTCTCTGTAGCATTCCAGCTGTTCTCTCTTTACATCTCAGGTTGAATTCATAGGTGTTCAGGATGTTCTGAAAGCTATCTAGGTAAGTTTGTGCAACCAGATGAATTGAGGACCCCTGTTCTTTTGCCATCTTGTCTCCCATAAAAATTTTTTTTATTTGAGCAATTCATATTATTAGAGGAAAAAAAGATAATAGGAAACAAAAATCACCTGTAATCCCACTAATCAGATGGCTTTGTTATAATTATTATATGCATTCTTTAACTCTTTGTTGAGTGTATCCATTTCTTAAAGCTTAGTAAGTACTTTTTTTCATAATTAATATTTATGAGGTTCAGAGGTATCTATGAGTCAACAGGTACATGTAATGTGGTTGTGTCACCATTTCTTCACTTTATATAATCATGAACATCTTTCTAGGCTAACGAATGTACTTGAAATAATTGTTGTTCTGGTAAGCTTTGTAGTAAGGAAAACCTGTGGTGGTGTTTTTGCTGGGACAAATGAGAGGCTGGGAAGCCTGGATGAGGTGGTTCACTAGGCTTCACGTGCTCGAATTACCCTTACTGTAATGGCTCTGGTGGCTCTGCATCAGGATCACTTATTATCTGCCTTTGATGGTGCCTGATCTTCATTTTTTCAACTCTGCCTGGGTGGACCAGGTAAGAGCATCATACCTTGCACACGGCCAACTTCCTTCTTACCCAGAGATGACAAGTAAGCTGTCTCTCTACTTGGTGTTGGCCACTCAGTTCTTGACCTGTGCTCAGATGACACGGTCCTCTCTGGCCTGACTCCTGACTCCTGGACCTCTAGGAGAAGAGTGGTGCAGCTCATGGGGGCAGCTGTGCCCTAGTGCACTGAATGTCAGATGAGTCAACTACAGAAGATCGACTTGTGGCATCCTGGCTCCTGGACCTCTAGGAGAGGAGTGGTTGGTGTAGTGCAGCTCACAGGGGCTGTTGTGCACTAGTGCACTGAATGTCAGATGAGTCAACTAGAGATGATTGACTTGTGGCACCCCAGAGTGTTTGCCACTAATGAGGATGCGAGCATTCACCTATGTCATCTTAGAGACAGGCACTCGGAAGCCTAGTTTTTGGTTCTGATTTGGGCTCAGTATATCACTGAAAGAAGACTAAAGAAAACCTATTGGCATACAGCCTGCACTTTTCCCTGTCCCTGTTGCTGCTTTTGGTTACTAAATCAGCTTCCTTTCCTGCTGCTCTGTGCCTTGCCTGCTCTCACTCAGCCACACTCCTGGTGTATGTTCCTCATACACACCTGGCTCATTCTTCTCTTAGATATCTGCGTGGTAGCTCTTTCACTAGCTGCAAGTCTTTACTCAAATGTCATTTTCTCTGGGTGGTTACCTGCATCAGTCAGGGTTCTACCAGAGAATCAGAAACACTAGGATACTTATATATTAAGAGATTTATTGCAAGGAGTTGCTTTATGTGATTCTGGGCGCTGGCTAGGCAAGTCCAAAATTCATAGGACAGCTTGGCCACCTGGAAACTTTTGGAAGTAGCCAATGCCAAAGTCCACAGGTGGACTTTGTTCTGCTCTTAAAGGCTTTCAACTTATTGGATGGGGCCATCCAGGTTATAAGCTATAGTCTGCTTTCTTGAAAGTCAGCTGATTGTAGATATTAATCACATTTACAGAATTCCTTCACAGGAAAGCTTAGTGTTTGATCGAATAACTGGGTACCACAGTCTAGCCGAGTTGACACAAGAAACTATTATAGTTCACCACTTGTCAGCCTGTCATACACATTCGCTTAAACCATTCTTGATCTCCAAATAAAGACAGCAACAAAGTCATACTTCCCATGTAACATGATCCAGTTATCCTGCATTTAACCAAAAATGTGCCAACTCTTCCCACAGGAGTGGATACAATATTCTTGGGTAATGTTTACTCTTCACCTTGATATTCTATCACTTAAACACTGAGATGTAAACTATTATTAATACATCTTATGTTTGATAAGGGGGATATGAGAGAGAAGAAAAAGTATTTGCTTAATATATATGCATATATTTGTTATATATATGCATTATTAATAGGAAAGTAAAAATACTCATAACTCCTAATTCTCTCCTCTTTTTCTCCACTTAGTACCTTCTAATGTCCTATATAGCTTGTTTATTTTTTATTTTATTTATTTATTTTTAATTTATTTATGATAGGCACACAGTGAGAGAGAGAGAGAGAAAGAGGCAGAGACACAGGCAGAGGGAGAAGCAGGCTCCATGCACTGGGAGCCCGACGTGGGACTCGATCCCGGGTCTCCAGGATCGTGCCCTGGGCCAAAGGCAGGCGCCAAACCGCTGTGCCACCCAGGGATCCCCGCTTGTTTATTTTTTAAAAGATATTTTACTTATTTGAGAAAGAAAGTGAGAGAAAGAGCATGAGCAGGGGGAGGGACAGAGGGAGAAGCAGACTCCCCGCTGAGCAGGGAGCCTGACTTGGGGCTCGATCCTGGGACTCCAGGGTCAGGACCTGAGCCTAAGACAGACACTTCACAGACTGAGCCACCCCGATGCCCCTATAGCTTATTTATTTATTCTGTTCATTGTTCATTGATACATCCCAGACACTTAAAACAGTGTCTGACACATAGTAGATGCTCATTGGTAGTGTTTGTTTTTTTTTTTTAACTGATTGAATGGATGAAAAAAGGAAATGATGTTAGTGTTTTTGTTGACCTCATCTGGCATAAATAGTTGCTCATTGATTGGCAATATGAGGCAGACATTTGGGCCCCATCCCAGGGACTAGTTAGCCTGATTAGAGGCTTATGGATTTTTAAAAAAGATTTTATTTATTTATTCATGAGAGACACGTAGAGGCAGAGACATAGGCAGAGGGAGAAGCAGGCTCCCTGCGGGGAGCCCAAGGCAGGACTCAATCCCAGGACCCTGGGATCATGCCCTGAGCTGAGGGCAGACACTCAACCACTGAGCCAACCAGGTGCCCCCCGATAGCTTTTCTTGCCCTGAAGTCTGGTCTGCCAAGAATTAACATAGCTACTTCTGCTTTGTTCTTTCGAGTAATGTTGTCTTTTTTCATCCTTTTATTTAATCTACCTGTGCCTTTCTATTTAAAGTATGTTTCTTGTAGACAGCATATAGTTGGATCTTATTTTTTGATCCATTTTGACAATCTCTGTCTTAGTTGGTATATATAGACTGTTGATGTTTAAAATGATTATTGACGTAGTTGGATTAATAATATCTGCCATATTTGTTACTGTTTTTTTTCCTTGACCTTTGTTTCTATCTTGTCTACTTTTTCCACTTTTTGTGGTTTTAATTGAGTGTTTTATATGATTCTATTTTCTCTCCTTTCTTAGCATCTTAATTGTATTTCTTTTTTTTTTTTTTACTTTCTTTTTTAGTGGTTACCTTAGAGTTTGCAATATATATTTACAACTAATTTGAGTCTACTTTGAAATAACACCATACTGCTTCATGGGTAATGCAAGTACCTTATAATAAAATAATCCTAATTCTCCTGATTCCTCCCCTCTGTTCCTTGTATCATTGCTGTCATTATCCATAAGCACACATAAGCATATAGACATACCCAGACAGAATCAAATACATCGTTGCTATTATTTTGAACAAAGTGTTATCTTCTATATTAGTTAAGAATATGAAAAAAAGAGTTTTTGTTTATCTTCACTTAATTCTTCCCTGATGCTCTTTCTTTACATAGATCTGAGTTTCCGACCTGTATTATCTTCCTTCTCTCTGAACAACTTCTTCTTTAAAGATTTTATTTATTTATTCATGAGAGACAGAGAGAGAGGTAGAGACACAGGAAGAGGGAGAAGCAAGCTCCCTGTGGGGAGCCTGATCAGGACATGATCCCAAGGCCTCAGGATCACGACTTGAGCTGAAGGCAGGCACTCAACCTCTGAGCCACCTGGGGGTCCCTCTCTGAATGACTTCTTTTAACATTTCCTGCAGGCCAGTTCCACTGGTAACAAATTCCCTAAATTTTTGTCAGAGAAAATCCTTTACTTTTGAAAGATAATTTCATGGGGTAGAGAATTCTAGGTTGTTTTTTTTTTCCCTTCTCTTAACTCTTTAAATATTCCAGTCTGCTGTTTTTTTGCTTATGATTCTGAGAAGTTAGATGTAGTTCTTTTTTTTTAAATTAATTTTTATTGGCGTTCAATTTACCAACATACAGAAAAACACCCAGTGCTCATCCCGTCAAGTGTCCACCTCAGTGCCCGCCACCCATTCCCCTCCAACACCCGCCCTCCTCCCCTTCCACCACCCCTAGTTCGTTTCCCCGAGTTAGGAGTCTTTATGTTCTGTCTCCCTTCCTGATATTTCCCAACATTTCTTTTCCCTTCCTTTATATTCCCTTTCACTATTATTCATATTCCCCAAATGAATGAGAACATACACTGTTTGTCCTTCTCCGATTGACTTATTTCACTCAGCATAATACCCTCCAGTTCCATCCACGTTGAAGCAAATGGTGGGTATTTGTCGTTTCTAATTGCTGAGTAATATTCCATTGTATACATAAACCACATCTTCTTTATCCATTCATCTTTCGATGGACACCGAGGCTCCTTCCACAGTTTGGCTATTGTGGCCATTGCTGATAGAAACATCGGGGTGCAGGTGTCCCGACGTTTCATTGCATCTGAATCTTTGGGGTAAATCCCCAACAGTGCAATTGCTGGGTCGTAGGGCAGGTCTATTTTTAACTCTTTGAGGAACCTCCACACAGTTTTCCAGAGTGGCTGCACCAGTTCACATTCCCACCAACAGTGTAAGAGGGTTCCCTTTTCTCCGCATCCTCTCCAACATTTGTTGTTTCCTGCCTTGTTAATTTTCCCCATTCTCACTGGGGTGAGGTGGTATCTCATTGTGGTTTTGATTTGTATTTCCCTGATGGCAAGTGATGCAGAGCATTTTCTCATGTGCATGTTGGCCATGTCCATGTCTTCCTCTGTGAGATTTCTCTTCATGTCTTTTGCCCATTTCATGATTGGATTGTTTGTTTCTTTGGTGTTGAGTTTAATAAGTTCTTTATAGATTTTGGAAACTAGCCCTTTATCTGATATGTCATTTGCAAAAATCTTCTCCCATTCTGTAGGTTGCCTTTTAGTTTTGTTGACTGTATCCTTTGCTGTGCAGAAGCTTCTTATCTTGATGAAGTCCCAATAGTTCATTTTTGCTTTTGTTTCTTTTGCCTTTGTGGATGTATCTTGCAAGAAGTTACTGTGGCCAAGTTCAAAAAGGGTGTTGCCTGTGTTCTCCTCTAGGATTTTGATGGACTCTTGTCTCACATTTAGATCTCTCATCCATTTTGAGTTTATCTTTGTGTATGGTGAAAGAGAGTGGTCCAGTTTCATTCTTCTGCATGTGGATGTCCAATTTTCCCAGCACCATTTATTGAAGAGACTGTCTTTCTTCCAATGGATAGTCTTTCCTCCTTTATCGAATATTAGATGACCATACATTTCAGGATCCACTTCTGGGTTCTCTATTCTGTTCCATTGATCTATGTGTCTGTTTTTGTGCCAGTACCACACTGTCTTGATGACCACAGCTTTGTAGTACAACCTGAAATCTGGCATTGTGATGCCCCCAGCTATGGTTTTCTTTTTTAAAATTCCCCTGGCTATTCGGGGTCTTTTCTGATTCCACACAAATCTTAAAATAATTTGTTCTAACTCTCTGAAGAAAGTCCATGGTATTTTGATAGGGATTGCATTAAACGTATAAATTGCCCTGGGTAACATTGACATTTTTACAATATTAATTCTGCCAATCCATGAGCATGGAATATTTTTCCATCTCTTTGTGTCTTCCTCAATTTCTTTCAGAAGTGTTCTATAGTTTTTAGGATATAGATCTTTTACCTCTTTGGTTAGGTTTATTCCTAGGTATCTTATGCTTTTGGGTGCAATTGTAAATGGGATTGACTCCTTAATTTCTCTTTCTTCAGTCTCATTGTTAGTGTATAGAAATGCCATTGATTTCTGGGCATTGATTTTGTATCCTGCCACACTACCAAATTGCTGTATGAGTTCTAGCAATCTTGGGGTGGAGGCTTTTGGGTTTTCTATGTAGAGTATCATGTCATCGGCGAAGAGGGAGAGTTTGACTTCTTCTTTGCCAATTTGAATGCCTTTAATGTCTTTTTGTTGTCTGATTGCTGAGGCGAGGACTTCCAGAACTATGTTGAACAGCAGTGGTGAGAGTGGACATCCCTGTCTTGTTCCTGATCTTAGGGGAAAGGCTCCCAGTGCTTCCCCATTGAGAATGATATTTGCTGTGGGCTTTTCGTAAATGGCCTTTAAGATGTCGAGGAAAGTTCCCTCTATCCCAACACTCTGAAGGGTTTTGATCAGGAATGGATGCTGTATTTTGTCAAATGCTTTCTCTGCATCTAATGAGAGTATCATATGGTTCTTGGTTTTTCTCTTGCTGATATGATGAATCACATTGATTGTTTTCCGAGTGTTGAACCAGCCTTGTGTCCCAGGGATAAATCCTACTTGGTCATGGTGAATAATTTTCTTAATGTGTTGTTGGATCCTATTGGCTAGTATCTTGTTGAGAATTTTTGCATCCATGTTCATCAGGGATATTGGTCTGTAATTCTCCTTTTTGGTGGGGTCTTTGTCTGGTTTCGGAATTAAGGTGATGCTGGCCTCATAGAACGAATTTGGAAGTACTCCATCTCTTTCTATCTTTCCAAACAGCTTTAGTAGAATAGGTATGATTTCTTCTTTAAACGTTTGATAGAATTCCCCTGGGAAGCCATCTGGCCCTGGACTCTTGTGTCTTGGGAGGTTTTTGATGACTGCTTCAATTTCCTCCCTGGTTATTGGCCTGTTCAGGTTTTCTATTTCTTCCTGCTCCAGTTTTGGTAGTTTGTGGCTTTCCAGGAATGCGTCCATTTCTTCTAGATTTCCTAATTTATTGGCGTACAGCTGTTCATAATATGTTTTTAAAATCGTTTGTATTTCCTTGGTGTTGGTAGTGATCTCTCCTTTCTCATTCATGATTTTATTAATTTGAGTCTTCTCTCTCTTCTTTTTAATAAGGTTGGCTAATGGTTTATCTATCTTATTAATTCTTTCAAAGAACCAACTCCTGGTTCTGTTGATCTGTTCCACAGTTCTTTTGGTCTCGATATCATTGAGTTCGGCTCGAATTTTAATTAACTGTCTTCTTCTGCTGGGGGTGGGGTCTATTTGTTGCTTTTTCTCTAGTTCCTTTATGTGTAAGGTGAGCTTTTGAATTTGAGATCTTTCCAGTTTTTGAATGGATGCTTGTATTGCGATGTATTTCCCCCTCAGGACTGCTTTTGCTGCATCCCAAAGATTTTGAACGGTTGTATCTTCATTCTCATTAGTTTCCATGAATCTTTTTAATTCTTCCTTAATTTCCTGGTTGACCTTTTCATCTTTTAGCAGGATGGTCCTTAACCTCCACGTGTTTGTGGTCCTTCCAAACTTCTTGTTGTGATTAAGTTCTAATTTCAAGGCATTATGGTCTGAGAATATACAGGGGACTATCCCGATCTTTTGGTATCGGTTCAGACCCGATTTGTGACCCAGTATGTGGTCTATTCTGGAGAAAGTTCCATGTGCACTTGAGAAGAATGTGTATTCAGTTGAGTTTGGATGTAAAGTTCTTATCTTAGTTCCATATAGGTTATGTGGTTTTTTCCCCCTCTGGCTTCTTTCAGGATTTTTTTCTTGATCTTTGATTTCCTGCAGTTTGGAGATGATACGTCTAGGTGTGTTTTGTTTGCTTGTTTGTTTGTGTTTTGGTCTTATAGCCCACATGGTGTTTTGTGAGCTTCCTGGACCTGGGATTTGGTGCCTGGCATGAATTTGGGGGAAATTCCTAGTCATTGTTGCTTTAAATATTTTTTCTGTTTCTCTCTTTCTTCCCCTTCTGGTATTCTTATTACATGGATGTTACACCTTTTGCAGTTGTCCCACAGTCCCTGGATATTCTGTTATTATTTATTTATTTTATTGGTCCTTCTGTTACAGGATTTATATTCTTCAGTGCCCGTGGCTCTTGGTCATGACACTTTGAAGAATGAAGAGTTAGACCAGATGAATCATGGTGGGCAGCAAGGCAAGGCTTATTTATCGAGCAATAGTACAAAGCTCCCGAAGAGGGAGGGGACCTGAGACGGTTGCCGTTGGGAGTTTCTAAATGTGGGGGTTTAGTGAGCTCTTTTGCAGAATTATCTTAAGCAGCCAGAGTGTGCAGAGTCATGCCAATCAGGACTTTGGTCACATTATCTGTCTACCTATTAGGTTAATGTCCACGGGCTGATAGTCTTTTTGGCTGACATCTGGGGGCTTATGTCTTAGCTGCCCCTTGCTTGTGATAGTGACAAATGCTTTGTGGTTAATTGTTTTATCTGAGGATGTTTTGCAGAAGTCATTTCTGCAAAGGCTGCAAAACAGAATGAGAGGGCAGTCCTGTCTAAGCTGAGAACAGGAATAGCACTCCTGTTAGTGCTGTTATATCTTAGCTGTCCGGACTCCATATTTTCTTGTTGGGGACTCTGGCCCTGACTACCCAACTGTCCAACTAACTCCTAACACTTTTTGTCTTTGCTTTTCGGTTTTGAAGGCTTCCATTAACATATCCTCAAGCTCAGAGATTCTTCCCTCAGCTGTGTTTGGTCTGGTAATGAGCTCATCAAAGGCATTCTTCGTATCTGTCACAGTGTTTTTGATCTCTAGTATTTCCTTTTGGTTCTTTCCTAGAATTTCCATCTCTTTGCTTACATAACCCATCTGTTCTTGAATGTTACATTTTGCGTTAGAGCCCTTCACATATTAATCATAGTTGTTTTAGTTCCTGGTCTGGTAATTCTAATGCCCCTGCCATTTCTGGGCCTGGTTCTGATGCTAGTTCTGTGTCTTCAGACTGTGCTTTTGGCTTTTAGTATGTTTTTCCATGTTTTGAAAGCTGAACTTGATGTGCTGGGTAAATAGGCCCTTAGTGGTGTGGAGGTGAAGTGTCAGGGGAGAAGCAGCTTTGTATGGTCCTGTGATTAGATGTTTTAGTGAGCCTATTCCTCTGGGATGTGAATTTTACAAATGCCTCTAGGTATTTCCCCTACTTGGGCCAGACAGAATGTGCTGAGGGGCCCAGAATTGAGTATTTTCCTTCCTCCATGTCAAAGGCCAGAGGAGGCCAGAATTGGGTATGTTCCTCCTGCCAGGTCAGGTAGGCTCCATGAAACCCAACACATTGGGCTCTGGTTATACAGTTTCTCCTGAGGGCAGGCCTTTCTGAAAAAGGACAGAATGCTCTGGTGTATTTCAATATTCAATATTCTGGAATATTCCCTTACAGAAGCAGGAGGAGATTTTTCTCTGATTTTCACTATGAGGATCTGGTACAGCTCCTAGAGGTAAAACTCACAAAACCATGACTGGTTCTCCCTGGGCTTTGTAACTCTCAGACTTGGCCATCCTGAGCCTCTAAGAGATTTGTCAGTTATAGGTTAGTTTTTCCTCTCTCGTGCTCTTCATTCTTCTGGAGGCTTCTGCTCATGGGTTTCTTCTCTGGCAGGCTGTAATTTTTTTGTTCACCTGTCTGCCTCTCCAGTTTTTGGTGAACAATTTGCCCTACAGTTTCACTTCTCCAGTGGATCCAAGAATTGATTTTTTTTTTTTTTTGGTTTGTTCAGATTTTTTACTTGTTGTTAGGATGGAGTGACAGTTTTGAAGCTCCTTACAACCTGGACTGGAAATTGGAAGTATTAGAGAAAAATCTCTGTTCCCTGGCTGTAGCCTATAGCTGATTTCCTGCTCAGTTTTGTCACTGTAGGTGCCACTGGTCAAGTGGAGATTGAGTAAGAGTGTGGATTCCTCAAACCTCTCCCACTTCTAGGAAAAATTTGACACAGAGCACAAGTGGACTGGAAGTAGCAGTTTTGCTTTTAAATGGATTGCACATGGTATTTTCAAGGCCAACTCATTTCCCTGTGTGACTCTTCTTTCCTGAGCTCGAGCAATCTGGCTTTAGTCCTTGCTTTACTCCTCATGTCTCCCTCCTGGACTGATTGTAGGAAAGGAGGAGGCCCTTACTGTGTGCTAGGTCTGTGCTTCTCATCTTCAATACTCTGGACAACTCCAAGCAGTTTTAGAAACTGGGGCTTAGGGAGGGTCACTAACTTGTTCATGGTCTACTTGGTAGGACGTGGTAGACTCTGTATTGAGAACCAGGTTTCTGTGACTTTAAACCCAACCCGTTTGGACCAGTTCCTTCTGTGCACAGTCTCTTCTTCCCAGTCCTGTCAGTTACTCACACCAGGATTACTAGACTTTCTGGCTTTAGACCTGGTAGGGGTCCCTGATCTTCCTTATCACTAGAGGAGTCCTACACAAGGTGGAAGGACCAGGCCTCTCAGCCACCTTCTTGCTCAGCCGTGGGTAGGTGCCTCAGCAGAAAGTTGGAGTTTCATTCCTTAGGAAGTGAACAGAAGGCTGTCAGCTACCTGCACCTGCAGCTGGGTAGAGAATCCTTTCCTGAAGTGGGATTTGAGGGAGCTGATTTTTGAGTTTACTACCATGCTCTAATGCTTTCTGCCTTTATAGAGGGCAAGGTCGTGGCTGGTGTATGAGAGAGAGTATCACTTCTGCCCAGTGGGATTTCACTGTGGTTTTCATGTAGGGGTGACCCTGCTGGGGTTTGGTCTGTCTGGGAGCACTCCGCTGCCATGCCAGCCCCTTTCTCTCTCTCTGGAACCACTGTGGGGAAGCCATGGACGGGAAACCACCTTTCCCCATCACATCGTCTTTCAGTTCTTTATGAGGGAGCCAGGTCAAGATGTAATCTGAGATATGCCACTGTGGTGGCCAGAGCACGGGCACATCATTCAGCCAGGTCACGCAGGGGGTGTGTTCCAGCTCACGAGGCTTTCCATCTTACCATAAGGAGATAAAAGCTGTATGTTCTTCATATGTTCTGATACTGTGCCTCATGCAGGTGATTGGAGTGGTGGGCTGAAACAGTGCTGTGTGTTATAACCCACTTCTCAACTTACTCAGTTGTTTGATTTCATCTATGTCATTTCACCTTGAAGAGCTTCCATTTCCTTCTCTTCAAGTAGAGGTTGTGAGTTCAAATGAGGATAATATGTACCCATAGATTTGTTCAGGGCAGGGAAGGTTATGAATGTAAACACTTTGGCATATAGCAAATTAAATGCTCAACAATATTAGCTTAATATTAAGTCTTGATTTTTGGTTCATTAACTCCTTTTTAAAAAAGTTCTCAAAAGGGGCACCTGGGTGGCTCATTCGGCTAAATATCTGCTAAGCATCTGCTTTCAGCTCAGGTCATGATCCCAGGGTCCTGGGATTTAGCCCCACCTAGAGCTCCTTGCTCTACCAGGAGTCTGCTTCTCCCTCTTCCTCTCCCTCTGCTCCTCCCTCCACCCCATGTTTCTCCCTTTGCCCCCATCCTCCCCCACCCCCTCCTCTATGCTCCTCCCCGTGCTCCCATGCTCACTAGCTCACTCTCTCTCTCAAATAAATAAAATCTGAAAAAATTTTTTTTTAAATTAAAAAGAGTCCTCATAAAAGGAAATACTGCCATTTGGGATAAGATGGCTGGACATTGAGGACAGTGCTAAATGAAACAAGTCAGACAGAGAAAGGCAAATACTCTGTAATCTTCCTTACACATGGAATCTAAAAGCAAACAGGCAAACAAAAAACCTGAGCTCTTAGATACAGAGAATAGACTCAGAGAAGAGATTGGTAGCTGCCATGTTGGGGGTAGGAGAAATAGGTGAAGAGGTACAAATTTCCACTTATGAGAGAAGTAAGTCCTGGGAATGTAACATAGAGCATGGCGGCTGTCATTAACAATACTCTATCAGGTATTTGAAAGTTGCTAAGACAGTAGATCTTAAAAGTTCTCAAAATAAAAAAAGATTCATAACTATGTGTGGTGATCATTTCACAATTGATAACATGTATCAAATCACCATTTGTACACCTGAGACTAGTATAATTGTATAGGTCGATTGTACCTCAATAAGAAAAACTTTTCAGGTTTTGGAAATAAAGCATGCTCTTCTTTATCAGATATTAAAGCAGAGGCATATAAAGTTAGAAGTGAAATGCCCGCTGTTTCTTGGAAATAACCATTATTAAACAGTGTGTGAGTTTTATTATGTGTTTATATATGTTTATATTGTGTTTTTAAACAAAAAATGAGCTCATACAGTAGATATTATTTTCCAGTTTGCTTTTTTTTTTTTTTCACTTGCTAGTGTATTCAGGGTTTTGCCTTAAGAGTGCATATTCCCTTCATTCTTTTTAATGGTTGCTTTGTATTCCCTTGCGTTACTACATCCAAATCCATTTAGTTCTCCCCTGTTGACGGATATGTAACTTACCAATCTTTGGCTATTACAGATTATGTTTCGGTGAAGCTCCTTGTATGTGTATTTTTGGTTTTAATTTAGAAATCTTTTAAACATTCAGAGCAGTAGAGAGTAATTAACCAGCATTCCTTTATTTATAACATCTAGATAGTGATTTCTTACTTCAAATCCTTTCGTAACAATTAAAATATTAAAGATAAAGTTGAGGTGCTCTTTGAACTTATCCCTAGAGGTAAATCTCTATCCTGAAGTTGTGTGTCTCCTTGCTATTGATGTTATAATATTTGCATTATTTATGCATTTATCCAGGAAACGCATGTAGTATAATTGTGCATTTAAAAAATATATGTGCACAAATGATATCATATTGTGATATTTTATAACATGCATTTTACACCCAATATTGATTTTTGAAAGCTTTTTATTTAGAAAGAATTACAGATTGGCGGGAGGTCGCAAAACTAGTACAGAGAATGTCTGCCCTTCATCCAGCTCCCCTCAATGATAGCGTCTTAAATGGCTAAGCCAAATGAGGAAAGTGACACGTGTAGAATAGTGTTAATTAAAGATCGTAGCTGGGCTCCACCAGTTCTTGCATGCATTCACTTGTGTTTGTGCGTGTGTGTGCAATGCAGGGAAGGGTATATTTAGTTTTGTCAGAAGCTCTTAAACTACTTGCCAGTTGCAGTTGATTATATCACTTTATCTTCCTACCAGTAATCTAGGAAACATCCGGTTTTCTGCGTCCTTGCCAGCGTTGGCTCTTGCCGCTCTTTTCCATTTTTCATACTAATGAGCATGTCGTGATATTTCATCATGGTCTTAGTTTGCCTTTTAGTAAAGGGCTCAAGATGCTGAACATCTTTTCAGGAGTTTGTTTCCAAGGACATGTTTCCTGTGGTGAAAAGCGTATTCGTGTCTCTTGCCCATTTTAAAATTCAGCCCTGCTAACATTTTTTTTTTTTATTGCTGTAAACACATAGGCATACTTTAAATCTTCATTCTTGGTGGCTAGTTTCCTCTTGTGGTGAGCTTATCTATAGCTAGAGGCTTTGGTGGGAGTCCACTGGGTTCCCAGTCGCAGAGGCATCTGGATGGGGTAGTTGAGATTGCCTGTGCCATGTATCATAAAGTTTCACCTGGTGCAGACCAGCGCTTTTAGCCCTAAAAGTTTTAGCCCTGGGCCTCCCCACCATGTGAGCAGTGTGAAATCTGTCTCCGCACTTGTGTGTGGCACAGGTTTGGGGTTCTGATTTCTCACAGGTAACCCTTTTTCTACCCGGAGTTCCAGACAGGTGTCACGTTTCCTTTTTATGTCTCTGATACTTGTGATAGATGTCTTTTGTTTTGTGTTTGTGGATCAGCGCAGCCCTTTGTCACCCTGGGCAGAGCATGTGTGTTCCGCTCCTGTCCTCTGCAGTGTATACCCTGTTCCAATAACCCTTGTTTTTGAAAAATGCCTGGACTCTTTGGTTTCAGCTCCTTACTGGTTGCTTTAGTTTTGTGTTCCTGGTTTTTGTTTTTGTTTTTTGGTACCTGGGGTTTGGAATTTTTCTATTTCTTTCTAAATCTTGAATGTTTATTTTATTGTTTTTTTGTTTAAAGATCTTGATTGATTGATTGAGAGAGTATGTGAGCAGGGGGAGGCAGAGGGAGAGGGAGAGGGGGAGACCCAAGCAGACTTCTCGCTGAGCTCAGAGCCCAACATGGAACTTGATCTCATGCACCTGAGATCATTACCTGAGTCGAAACCCAAAAGTTGGACACTTAACTGACCGAGCCACCCAGGCACCCCTTAAATGTATAATTTTTAGATAGCATCTCAATGTGTTTGGTATACCTGGAAGTTTTCCATATTAGAGCTTAGTTCGCTTTATTGATGTTGGCTCTCTAAATACTTGTGCTTGTGTGAATATGGTAGGGTGCTGGCAGTGACATTAAGGAGACAGAGGGTACACACATTTAAAACTTGGTAGAAAGTGCCAGAGTTCACATGACAAGGTAGTACCAGTCTACACTGCCTGTCCCATCACATGTGCCATTTTCTTCTCTCCCTGTTATTGATAATTGGTGCTAGCAATTGTTTTACTCAACCTAAAGTTTTTAAATTTTATTTTTATTTTTTAAATATTTTATTTATTTATTCATGAGAGACATGGAGAGGGAGAGAGAGAGGCAGAGACACAGGCAGAGGGAGAAGCAGTCTCCATGCAGGGAGCCTGATGTGGGACTGGATCCCGGGACTCCAGGATCATACCCTGGGCAGATGGTGGCTAAACCACTGAGCCACCCGGACTGCCCTCAACTTAAAGTTTTAACATTTTCTTTAGTTTTTAAAGGAAGAGCACTTAGTTTTTATGCATTGTGCAGAGATTTGATGTAACATAGGGATGCCTCCCTTACTCACGTGAGCATGCTGCCACAGCTGCCCATCAGGGCGACACGCATGAAGCACGTGGGGTGGTGCTGAGCTGGGCACCTCCCCAGGCAGCAGGACAGAGATGCAGAGAACTGAAGTTTGCTTACGTGCACGCCACGCTTGCTATGTGCATTGGCAAGTGATGTGTGGAGGCGCTGTCTGCTGCCCAGGGAGAGCAGAAGGCAGGTACCAGGTTCCCGATGAGTCTGTGTCACAGTCCCTGACTTTCCAGTCTCAAGGGCCAGAATCGCTGGTGGAGGCTGCCAGTATGTATGGGAGCAAAGGTGTTATCCTTTTTTTTTTTTTTCTAGAAACAGACTCTATATGCCTTGAAATTGAGATTTCCTCCTCCACTCTTTTTTTGCTTTTTGGATGTTGACTTCATTTGACACCTTTAGACTCGGAAAAGTGACAACACTCCAGGGATGCCTCACTGCGACATGGTTTTCTCCTGCTTTGGAGAGGAATCAACTTTGACAATAGGAACTTCTGCCACAAGCATCTGGGTTTTGAGCTAATTTTACTACTTGTAATGAGTCTTTTTAAATACTCTGAACTGTCTCAGTGCGGGATAGGCTGTGCTTGTAGGTAGGAAGTTTGTCATTTCCAGAGGTGTTTGGAGGACCACTTGATGGTAGGCTGAACATGAGCTTGGAAAGTGTGGCTGGGCCCATGGCCTTGTCCTTGCTTTCCAGCCCTGAAGGCCAGCCTGTGCCTGTTTGCTCCTTGTGCACTCACAGTCTGTGGGGCTCCTTCTGGCCAGCACTCTCTTGTTTGAGGCCTGGGGTCTTGTGGTGGGGGGAGGATTCTCGGCTTTTCTCCGAGGAGAACCATTTTGTGTATGTTTATTATATTTTAATAAGCTATTTATTCAAGACAGGCAGGGCAAAACCCAAATGTTTGGTGATGCCAGAGATCAACTCTATATTTGATTTTGGTAAAAAGTTATAAATAATCAGGTGAAATGAAGTTTCAGGATCTCTGCTTTGCTTTGGTCTTTTTCTTTCTCTCTCTCTCTTTTTTCTTTCTTTCTTTCTTTCTTTCTCTCTTTCTCTCTTTCTCTCTTTCTCTCTTTCTCTCTTTCTTTCTTTCTTTCTTTCTTTCTTTCTTTCTTTCTTTCTTTCTTTCTTTCTTTTTTCTTTTTCTTACGAGACAGGATGATGTAGTGGAAAGAAAAGGGGATTTGGAGTCAGACTGACCCGAGTTCTCATCCAAGACTCTACTGCATTCCAGCTGTGTGGCTTTCTGAAAGTTCTTAAACCTCATTCCTCTTTCCTCATCCTCATGAAATAGGATATGACCTACCCCAAAGGATGCTAGTGAGGATTTATGATGCTTTAAGACAAGTATGATCTTATTACTCCCTGCTTAAGAATCCTTTAATGTCATCTTGCTACTTCTTTGGATGAACTTAAAATTTATGTCATGATTTACAAGACTCAGCTCATGTCTCCAGCCTTATCTGGCTGTTCCCCACTCACTCCAAGCCACAAACTCTCTCTTGCCTGTGGGCCTTGCAATGGGCTCTTCCTCTGCCTGTAGATTCTTGTTCCTTCTCTCGGCTGGGCTAGTTCCTACCCATTCTTCAACTCTCAGTGTAGACATCACACCTTTCCCAGTGTCCCTGGCCCACCCCAGGCCAGTTCAACTTCCTCAGGCACTCTCCTCACTGTGTGCAATTTCCATGTTGAGCACTCATGCCACTGGGAATGCTCTTGTTGAATATTTGTCCCCTCTGGTAGATGGAAGGTCTGTGAAGGCAGGGGCAGTGTCTGTCTTATTTATTCTACATCTCTGGGGTGCCTGGGTGACTCGGTGGTTGAGCGCCTGCCTTCAGTTCATGTTATGATCCCAGGATCATATGATCCCAGGTCCTGGGATCAAGTCCCATATCAGGTTCCTCTCAGGGAGCCTGCTCTCCCTCTGCCTGTGTCTCTGCCTTTCTCTCTGTGTCTTTCATGAATGAGTAAATAAAATCATAAAAAAAATGTTAATCTACATCTCTGCCATTGAGCACAATGCTGGCACATAGTCAGTACTTGGTAAAATGTTCATTAAATGAATGAAGCAGGAAAGAAGCAAGAACCTTGGTTGGTGCCTGACACTTAGTAGGTCCTCACTAAATGTTGGTTCCCATTCACATTAACCCCTTCTTCCCCTCCTGATGGCTGTCTGCCTTGGTCATGGCTAGCAGAGTGCTCTTTGTTTCTGATTTGGTAATGATGGTGACACTTTCATAACTCAACTTCATCACTTCTTCTCAACTCTTGAATTTAAAAAAATATAGCTGAAGATTTCAAAATAAAATGTTGAAAGAATTTCCCGGCAAAATAAGAAGAGACTGAGATCGTTACCCTATTGCATTTCAATATGGGCTTTTAATTGTGAAGGTGTCATGTGGGTTGGTACTCAACTGTGACATAAAGTATATGGGTTCATACTTCTAATTGCTTCCCACTGCCTTTATCTCTTCCTTTAAAGAACAAGTGCATCATGGAAAAAGTTCTAAAAATAGCGCCTGCCTGGTTTACGGAGAAGGGTGTTTATGACAGGAATTAAGCCATTGTTTAGCTCGGGATGTCTGAAACCCCAAATCAGGCTTTATTTTGTGGCTGGAGCTTCATTCTCAGCCTCGTTAACATCCTGCTGTCCCTTCTCCTTTGCATGTGCTTTTTCTGGCAGACACTGGATTTGTTCTCACTCTGTAGTCATAAAAACCAAAGTAGTTTCTCAACAGAAACGGGAGCTGTACTAGGGAAGAGGGAGGGGTTGCCTGGAGTAAGGGGTGCAGAAAACCAGGGTTTCTCTTCACCCATAGGTGGAGGGTGTTTGAGGCAGCTGTGGTGGATGGTGGGACAGTGGTGTTTGTGAGGTCCCCCCATCTGTGTCCCAAAATGATCAGTGAGGCCAGTTTTCTGGGTGAAGTGTCGAGTACCTGGAGGCCACTCTCAGAGAGGAAGTTGATTCTGGGCCCTTGTGCTGTTATCATCCTGGGAGATGACGTCTGGTACTCCCTGTAAGGTGGCCATCGTGAGGCTGTTGGCTCCGTTGACCCCTGTTAGGACCCATCCTGTCCATGGCAGATTGGCCAGGTCTTCAGCTTCCCAGGAAGGCTTTTGTGTGTGTGTGTGTGTGTGTGTGTGTATTTTTTATTGGAGTTCGATTTGCCAACATATAGTGTAACACCCAGGAAGGCCTTCGAGTCTGCCCGTCGTCTCGTCCATTGCAACTCCCCAGTTCAAGGCCGCATCCTCTCTTAACTGGAGTTCTGTGGTAGCTTGTAGCCAGCCTCCCTGTGCTTTCAGGCCTGCCTCTTCTGCTCCTTCTGTCACACGGATGCCTGAGTACCTTCGCACACAGCGATTGATTATGAACCTCTCTTTCTTAAAATTCTTACCTCTACATAAAGGACATGTCAAGACTTGCCCTCCCCTTTCCTTATATTTAAGTGTCACTTTCCAATTTTTTGTCTTCTACAGACCCTACCCCTCGAAACATAAAACAACAGCAAAAAGCAAACCACTGCTAGGTTCAGCCATACCAGGCTCCTCCCACACTGAGCTCTTACCCCACCTCCCTTACACATCTAAGCCCTGTGCACCCTGTGTGCTGAAAATGCCCTGTCCGAGATTTGTTTGTGGCCCATCCTTCAAGGGAGGTCTTGACAGTCACCTCACATCTAAGCTTCTCCTGATTACCTAAGTCAGTTCATTGTCTCTTGTCCTCTGCCCTTGAAGCACTTTTCTACATGCATCTCTTACTACTTTGTATTATGTTTTAGTAGTTGGGTTGCACATCTTTCTTCTGTTCTAAATATGGGATCTTTGGATCCCCGTGGGTAACTTTTGGTGTCCAGATGTTCGTGGTTGCTTTTATAAGGGTCCATAGAATTGATGGGATCTGTGAGGTCATATTATTTTGTATTTTTTCAACCCTCTAAATAAATGTACTTTATCAGTCTTCCTTTCTTCCCAGGCCATTCAATTCTGTCATTCTTGGTCTCTGATCTTTGAGGAAGCCAAGGCCTTTAGGCAAGCAGGATGTACTCCATGAGTGGACTGCTGGAGCCTTCCTGATTCTCATCCAGAATCTCCTGAGTGGGAGAAGATGTTTGCAAATGACCTATCCAATAGGGAGTTAATATCCAAAAAATATTTAAAAATTATATAAGTCAACACCAACCCCCCCCCCAAGTAATCCCATTAAAAATGGGCAAAGAATCTAATAGACATTTTTCCAAAGACATACAGATGGCCACCAGACACTTGAAAAGATCCTGAAACAATCATTTTCTTTATTTGCACAAAAATACTCATGTTTAGATACTGTTTACCTATTTACAAGAAAAATTTATAGATTTGTATATACATGTATACACATATCAACATTTGTATTTTTATTTGACCTTCACAGTATTGCTCTGGTATAAGTGATATTAGCTTCATTTTTCAGTTGAGGCAGCTGAGGCATGGGGACTTGGCTTTGCCTGAGGTTGATGGGCTCTGAAGCGATGATTGACTCCATCAGGCCAAGGGTCTGGCAGGGTCAGCCTGCCACTGTCTTTGCAGCCCCCCTCCTTTTAAAAAAAATTATTACTTATTTATTTATTTATTTTTGTATATTTTTTACTGGAGTTCAATTTGCCAACATATAGTATAACACCCAGTGCTCATCCCATCAAGTGCCCTCCTCAGTGCCCATCACCCATTCACCCCATCCCCCTGCCCACATGCCTTTCCACCACCCCTTGTTTGTTTCCCAGAGTTAGGAGTCTCTCATGTTTTGTCTCCCTCTCTGATATTTCCCACTCATTTTCACTCCTTTCCCCTATAATCCCTTTCACTATTTTTTATATTCCCCATATGAATGAAACCATGTAATGATTGTCCTCCGATTGACTTACTTCACTCAGCATAATACCCTCCAGTTCTATCCACGTTGAAGCAAATGGTGGGTATTTGTCGTTTCTAATGGCGAGTAATATTCCATTGTATATATAGACCATTCATCTTTTGATGGACACCGAGGCTCCTTCCCCAGTTTGGCTATTGTGGACATTGCTGCCATAAACATTTGCATCCCCTCTCCTTAATGGTTTTCTTAGCCATCCTTTTGTTTTCTGACATGTCCTCCCTTCCCTACCTCCTTGTCTTGCACACATTTACATGTACATGTTTGTGGGTCACATATTTATTTATTTAGTTTTAAAGATTTTATTTATTTATTTGAGAGAGAGAGAGAGAAAGAGAGAGCACAGAGGGAGAGTGAGAAGGGAGAAGGAGAAGCAGACTCCCTGCTGAGCGGGGAGCACAATGCAGGACTTGATCTCAGGATCCTGAGATCATGACCTGAGCCTAAGGTAGACGCTTAACAGACTGAGCCACCCAGATGCTCCTGTTTAAGTTGGTTCATGATATTATTATGGCTTAGTAAAAAGTCATAGTTTAGGCTTGTGCTGTCTGGTATGGTGACAGCTGGCCGCATGTGGCTCTTGAGCAATTAGGATGTGATTCATCTGAATGGAGAAGTGCAGTAAGCTACATTACACACATTGACTTTGAAACTGAGTATGAAAAAAGAAATGTAGAATGTGTTGCATTAATAGCTTTATATATTGATTACATCTTAAAGTTGTAGTATTTGGATATATTGGGTTAAATTATTGGGTTAAAATATTAAAATTAATTTGACCGGTTTCCTTTTACTTCTTTTATGAGGCTACTAGAAAATTTAAATTACATATAAGAGTCACATTGTGGCTTGCATCCTATTTCCATTGGTTAGTGCTCATTTGGACTGTGGGCTATTGAATCAGATTTGGGTTTGAATCTCAGGTTCACCACTTAATTAGCTTTGAGGTTTTGGGCAGCTTAGCATCCTCAAAATAATTTCTCTTATTTATAAAATAAAAACCAGCTTCTACCTTGCATGATTGTTATAAAGATTAAATTATATTTTTTTGTGTAAAGTGCTCAACCCAGAGCATGGCATGGGAGCCTAGGGGTTAAAAATATGAATCTTGGTGTTAAACTTGATAAGATTGGCAACACTGGCTGCACCACTTAAAACCTTTCTGTGCTTGGACAAGTTACTTTAATTCCCCAAGCCTCAGTTTCTTCAGCGTGAAATGGAACTATGAGTATTAAATACACTCCCTATGTAAAGGGCTTACTAGCCCAGGGTAGGGCATAAACGATAACCAATACTGTAGTATCTGGGGAAGGGCATCTATTGGAAAACTTCATGCTGTTAAGTGGTGTATGTGGACTTTGGTTTTTATTTTTATTTCTTCATGATTGTACATATAATTAAAATAAGGCCATAAGAAATAGCATACTCTCTATTGTCTTTATCATGGTTACTATAGAACATTCTTGATATTATATTTTTGTCAAGAATTATATTATTATTTAGGTCTACTTTTATAGCCTCTAATTTTATTCATTCAGCTAGTCATTCATGTATTCAAGTGGCTTTTGTGAAGCACTGACTGTGTGCCAGACATTGTGCTAAAGACTGAGTATGTGGAAGAGAGAAGACAAATACCCTGCCCTCATGGAGCTTATAGTCTAGTGGGAGAGACTTATGTAAACAAGTAAATAGGGGCACTTGGGTGGCTCAGTCAGTTGAGCATCTGCCTTCGGCTCAGATCATGATTCTGGAGTCCTGGGATCAAGCCCCACATTAGGCTCGCTGCTCAGTGGGGAGTCTGCTTCTCCTTCTCCCTCTGTCCCTCCTCCTGTTTATACTCTCTCTCTAAAATAGATAAATAAAAGTCTTTAAAGTAAACAAGTAAATAGATAAGGTATTACTATGATTCCCAATAAATGCTATAAAAGGAACAAATCTGGTGATGTGACAGAGAGTAATAGAGGAAGGGGCTGGTGGGAGTCTGTTTCAGATAGGGTGGTCGGGGAGGGCCTCTGTGAGGAGATGGTGCTTACACCAAGACTCAAAGATTGGGAAGACCTCTTCCATGTTGGGGAAGAGCAGTTTGAGCTGCTCCAAGGTGGGAAAAGAGCTTCAGCATTTTTGTAGAAAGCCAGTAGGGTGGAGTGGTAGGTGAGGGGGTGAAGGGCTTAGGTGAGGTTGGAAAGATAGACAGGGATTTGCATGTCACAGGAAGAATGTAGACCTTGTTTGAAGTTCAGTGTCATGAGCTGGAGGATTTTGACTAGGTGACATGGTTTAATACAAGTTGCTATACAGCATACAGATTCGAAGAGGACCAGAGTGGAAGTAGGGAAAGGTTGGGAAGCTATCTCCATGCTGCAGTGGGAGGGGATGGTGCACTGGATTGGATGGAGTTGTAGAAGTAAGTTGGAGAATAGTGAATGGATCCTGAGTTGTGTGCTTTTAGTAGTAGAAGCAACAGAACTCCCCGGTGGATTAGTTCTGAAGGGTTTCCTGGAGGGAGATCTGAGCCGCACCCTTTTGTGGCACCACAGCAGGAGTGGCATGGAGAGAGCCAAGTGAAGAGAGTGTTTCAAGAGGAAGAAGTGTAAAAATCTGTAGAGAGCTGCCAAGAGAGTGAGTTATATCAGGATGGGGAATCCACTGGATTTAGCAACATTGAGATCTTTGTCATCTTGCAAAAGCTATTTCATTAGTTAGTGGAGGCCTTAGTCAGATTGGGGTATGTGGGGTGTGGTGGCTGGGGGAAAAGTGGAGACACTGTGATTACATGAATTTTTCAAAAAGTCTGGCCACATAGGGGAACAGCAGAAGGAGCTTACTTAGCAAGAAAAGGGAGTTGGTTGATGTCTAAAGATGCTGATAGAATGATCCTGTGTCCAAGGAGAGATTGATGGAATGAAAACAAGAGAATCATGGCAGGCGGTGGGCATAAAGCACTTGAGGTAGGGGAGAGTAGGGGTGAGATTCAGAGCACGTGGGAGGAATTGGCCTTTGACAGAAGTTGAGCACTTTATTGAAACAAGAAAAAAGTAGGTAAGGGTGAAGGCCGATTTGTAGACATTGACCATTGGGAGATGCAGGAGCCTTTCTCTGTTCTATTTTCTCAGTGATTCACAAGGGAAAAACATGAGCTAAGAGTGAGGTGTAGTAGATAGAGAGCAGCACCTAGAGTCAGTTGTTATAATCTTTGATCTACTTCAGCAGAAATCACTTGTATGATGATGATCTCTTGACACAGAAGGGTTTCTGGATAAGGTAGTTGGGTCCTGCTTCTTAATCTAGCTAGATGTGGCCTGGGGTCTCAGGTAGTTACTCTTCAGGAAGACAGGCTCTGGCCAGTGTGGCTGGTTTGGGACTTTAATTGGGATGCCTTTGAGAAGGTCCACACTGAGAGATGCTGCTTCTGACCAGCAGCTGACTTCCTAAGATGACAGGGTGGCATGTTGCCATCACGCAGAGGTCTTACGGAAAAGCTGTGGTTTTTCAAGAGTCATTGAATCAGGAAGCTGGGCTTAGGCTTACGGTCCTGTTTGGTCATCTGTACTATGACTGAGCAAGCCATTTTCTCTCTGGGCTTATTTTCCCAATTTGTAATATAAGAAAAACACTAGTCTTCCCATCTCAGGAGGTTATGTGAGATGTGATGACGTATGTCACTGTGCTGTGAGACTGTACAAGTAGATTGGTGAAAACCTTGAAGGGTTGGAGCTGGCAGCCTGGCTCGTGCTCCCGGCTCTCTGCTTACTCAGCCCTGGTATGACTCAGGGTGAGTCACCGCTCCTCTCTGAGCCTCCGTCTTACCATCTGTAGAGCTCCCTCACAGGGTGATTATGGGGATTCAGAAATACAATAGAGGGCTTTGGGAGGAAAGGTGCTAGAGAAATGTGACAGACTAATGTCCCTACTCTTCATCCAGGGAGAAGCCCTATCTTCATTTCCCCTCCAGAATCAGTCTCCAAAATGAGAATTCTTTGGTGTCATCCTTAATGGTCTGGAATGAGCACTTCCTGTGGGCAGAGCCTGGGAGTGGGTATTGTTAGGGGGCAGACAGGGAGAGGGTGACCTAGTGACATTACACTTGGTGAAGTCGTAACTGCATTTGGGGGACTCCCATCCCCTTCTGATTGGGCATATAGGACAGACTCAAGCCCGCTCTAGGAAGTGCATTTTGGGAAGGGCTGCCAGCCAGAGGCCTTTGGAAGCATCCACTGTACAAGACTAATCAAATGGAAGAAACGAGAAGCACATGTCATACTGACAGGTGCAGAAAAGAGGTGGGGGAGGGGACTGACTGCTCTGGTCCCCAGGACCACCGCACCAGGTCATTGTGTCTCCATGTCTGGTGAAGCTGTTCCTCGGCAGAGCTTTTGAGGTGTCATTGAACATCTAACGTAAGACAAGCTCCTTGTGGCTGTACACAAGGTTGGCATTCCGTGTCTTTCAATTCTGTACCCAGAGACTTCCTCCTTTTGGAGGACACTAACCCCTTTCCAAATGGATATTCTGAATGACTCTGAGAAAGCTTTTTTCTCCTGAGGATGACAGTCCTGGAGCTCATCAGAGTGGTATCCTGGTCTGAATCCATTCTCACACAGACTTCTGAGAAGGAAGGTAGGTCAGTCTCACAGGAATCTTTGTGTTCAACATGTATAATTAGTCATTTGTCACTGTACTCTGAAAAGACTACTGGATTCAGATAGTTAACTGGATGCAAAATATCCTTTTGATCAGATAATTTTTTTAAAAGATTTTTATTTACTTATTCATGAGAGACAGACAGAGAGAGAGGGAGAAGCAGGCTCCATGCAAGGAGCCAATGTAGGACTTGAACCCAAGAATCTGAGATCATGCCCTGAGCCAAAGGCAGGCGTTCAACTGCTGAGCCACTCAGGGGTCCCATGATTAGAGCATTTTTCCTGAGAATATTGATTATCTGTAATGAAGAACTTCATGGATATTCCATTTCCTCTAGATAATAGCTAAAGAGTTAACAGGAGAGTAAAATATGGAGAATCTCAAGTCAAACTGCCAAAGCTCAGCCTTCTGGGAATCATTTGTAGGCTTTTTTTTTTTTTTTTAAGATTTTTAAAAACTTATTTATTTGAGAGAGAGAGAGAGTGTGTGTGTGAGTATGAGCAAGGAGGAGGGGCAGAGGGAGAGGGAGAAGCAGACTCCGCACTGAGCAGAGAGACAGACGCAGGGCTCCATCCCAGGGCCCTGAGATCATGATCTGAGCTGAAGGCAGATGCTTTACCCACTGAGCCACCCAGGCTCCCCGCTTTTGGCTTTTAACATAAAGAATTGGAAAGACAGTGTGTCACATTTATTCTGATCAAATATCCTGGCATCCAAGCCTACTCCCAGAATGCAGATACCCTGTGGTTTCAGTATAAAAGGCTGCATCTCAGAGATGGGAAGAGAGAAACTGAATACAAGTCCTCAGCAGCCCTCCCAGGCCAGCTTCACACTTCTGTCAACCGCCTTTGAACACATGATGTAGGAGAAGCAGCAGGAGGAGAGTCAGTGGCCAGCCTGGCAGTTCTAGGGGTACGAAGGCACCATTTACTCAGGCCTCACTCAAAGCAGGGCTTTACAGTGTCCTGGAAAGCATGGGAATCCACTTAGGAACAATTATGGATTATACTAAACTGTCACAGGAACAGCTATGTTTCTCTAAAAAGGCGTTTCGTCTCGGGGGCTTGTTACCAAGAATCATGGAACTCCAGGCGACTTTGGTGTGTGGTCAGCGGGTGGCTGCTTACTTGTGGATTCTTTTGAGTTCCGGCTGAATAGTCTTATCACTCAGACTGTATTTTGCAAACATACAATAAACCCTGAAGTAACTCACCTCCTTCTTCCCCTGCCTTTCCCTTAGCTGAATGCCCACGACCCCTTCCTTACAAGGGTTATAATTCATATATAGTCGTTGACTTTTAAAAATTAAACTTCTTAGTTTGAGATAACTATAGATTCACATGGAAGAGATAATCCATAGAAATCCCATGGGCTCTACTCTGTTTCCCCTGATGGTACCTTCCTGCAAAACTAAAGTACAATATCCCACCCAAGATACTGACATCGGTATGGTCAAGACACAGAATATTCCATCATCACAAGAATACCTCATGTTGCCTTTGTATAGTCACACCCACTTCTTTCCGGCCCTCATCTCCTCCTTAAACCCCTGGCAACCATTAACTTGTTCTCGATTTGTACCATTTTGTCATTTCAAGGATCTTGTATGAATAGAGTCATGCAGTGCATTATTTTTGGGAATTGTTGATTCAGTCTCTGGAGATTCATCCAGCTTGCTGCGTGTGTCAATAGTTTGTACCTTTTTATTGTCGAGTATTTTCCATGGTGTGGATGCACCATAGTGTGTTTAACCGGCTACCTGTTGAAGGACATCTGGGTCATGTCCAGTTTGGGGATGTTATGAATAAAGCTCTGTGAACATTCATGTACAGGTTTTTGTGTGAATGTAAAGTTTTCATTTGTCGTGATAAATGCCCGGGAGTGCAACTACTGGGTCAGGCTGTGGGTGCATATTTGGTTGTTTAACTGCAAAACTCCTTCCTGGAGTGGCTGTACCATTTTACATCTCTGCTAACAATATGAGTGCTCTGGTTTATCTGCATCATCACCGGCATTTGGTATTTGTCACTATTTTGTCTTGTAGCCATTCTGATAGGTGTGTGGTGATAGCTCGTTGTCTTTTTATTTATTTATTTATTTATTTATTTATTTATTTATTTATTTATTTATTTTCGTCTTTTTAATGTGCATTTCCCTAAAGGGTGATGATGTTGCACATCTTTTCATGGGCTTATGTATCATCTGTCTCTGCTCTTTGGGGAAATCTCCCTTCATGCTTTTTCCTCATTTTCTGATCGGATTGTTTGGTTTTTGTTGTTGTTGAGTTTGGAGATTATATATTGTAAATTATGTATTCTAGATACTGTTTCTTTGTGGGATAGGAAGTTTGGGAATATCTTCTCCAAGTCATCATATGTCTTTTCATTTTCCTAACAGAGCATTCTGCTCTTGGTGGGAGGAGTGTTTTATAAATGTCGACTAACTCCTGTTGGTTGACAATGTTGTTGAGTCCAGCTATATCCTTGCTAATTTTGTTCCAACAGGTCTTGAGAGAGGACAGGGTGGATTTGTTTGCTTTTCCTTTCAGTTCCATCAGTTTTTGCTTTGATTGTAGTTAGAGCTCTCTGGTGTACATGCGTCAGGAATTCTGTCTTGATGAATTGACCCTTTCCCATTATGTCAGATGCCTTTCTGTTTCTGTCATTTAGTTTGGGTAATTTCTACAGATTCCTCTGTCCTCTCCATTCTGCTGTTGAACCTATCCACTGAAATGCCTAAATTGGTGATTGTATTTTTGGTTCTAAAATTTACATTTGTTTCATCTTTATATCTTCTCTTCTTTTGCGGAGACGTTCTACTTCTTTGCTATTTCTGAGACTTTCTATTTTTTTTCCATTTGTTTTAAGCATATCCATAAATGTCTGTTCAAGCATTTTTAGGATGGCCGTTTAAAAATCTTCATCAGATATTTCTGACATCTCTGTCATCTTGGTGTTGGTATCTACTAATTGTTTTACATTCATTTGAGATTTGCCTGTTTTTTTTTGGTAGAATGAGTGATTTTTGATAGAAGCATGGGCATTTTGGATATTAAGTAATGAGACTCTGGATCTTATCTAAACCTTTTGTTGTAGGTGGCTTCCTTTGACCTGGGTATGGGAGAGGAAGGCATAGGCATCCCCTCATTCCTCCAGAGTGGGGGTAGAAGTCCAAGTTTTAAACTCAGCCTCTATTGATACCTGAGGGGCACTCCTTGTTATCTCTGGGTGAGCATGAGAGTTCTAGTGGCCTGTTGAGCTTATACTGATCCCTTCCTGCCTTGTGGGCAGATGGGCCTTCATTATTGCTGAGTGGACATGGAAGTCAAGGCTCCATACTGGGCCTTCTCCAATGCTAGCCTTCTAAGGAGGAGGAGGAAGAGGAGGAGGCTGGGTGATTCATTACCGCCTAAGATGGGAGAAATCTAACTTCCTAGAAGCCTTTGCCAGCCTGGGTGGGAATGGGGCCATGGCTTTTACTGTGCTGCTTAGCTGTGGTAGAGTGGTCATTATCTAAAAGTTTTCAGTCTTTTGAGGCTTTTCCCAGTCCCTTTGCTACAGAGGGTGGGCTTTTGTTGGGACTTTTTGGTCTGCATTCCTTGGTCATTTCAGGTCTCTGGCTTCTTCAGCTGTAAGTCGGGGAATGTCTGAGGCACAGACAACATCCAGAGAATTCCTCATTACGTTATTCCCAGGCAGTTTGCTTTTTCCCTCCATCTTTGAGAGTCTTAAGTTTGTGTTATTTGTAATGCTCAAGACATTTAGTTGTTCTTAGAGAAAGAATAGAGAAAAGTATGTCTATTTTATCTTTCTGGAAGTGGAAGTCCCATTCAGTTTACTTTTATTTTCTTCTAGGTCCGTCTCTTTTCCTGCCTTGAGATCTCAGGGCCCAAGCTTCTTTAATCAGACTTGTATAAATTCCTTTTCATGGGGGAGAGAAAATAAAATCCCAAGCCTAGAAGATCTCTCTGTGCATTGGTGGGAGGGATAGAAACAGTTCCTATACCCAAAGATGCACACTGGGCATTCTGTGGATTTCAGGCTTTCTTTTACTCACCTTATAAGGCCCAGGGCCAACCATAGAGGAGATGGGGATATTTAGATCAGTTTATATTCACTAAGGGGTCTTTATCCTCTGGAGGAAAGAAGAAGTTCCCATGATACAAGAGAAAGTTTCACCCAGAGATTTATAAGAACCTGTAAGCGTTCTTATAAAGGAGGAGCAGCTCGGGGTCAGGGGTGAGGGTCCCTGCCAGCTTGGCTGGGCTTCTGAAAGTGTGGCTTTTTTGCTTTTGACTACTGAGGATAAAATCCATCCGTGATATTTTCTTGGAGCCAAGCTTCTCTGAACTTTACCCTTCATGAGTTTGGTTCTTTAAAAACCTGTTACTTAGGGAAATGCAACCTTGATGTGGAATAGCATCTGTTTCTAATCCAGCTAGACCTACTTTGGGATCTGATTCCATCTTTTGCTAGCTGTATGACCTTGCAGTTCATTCATCCATGTAAAACCATCCCATAGTGCCTCCTCTGGGCCAGCCACCATGCTGGGTGTGGAGATAAACTAGTAGGTACCTTTCATTGCTCGCTTTGCTTTAGTTTCTGGCCATGAGCAAGTTATCTGCTGGTTTTACTTCAAAAATATATAAAAAATTGAATTACTTTCCTCTATCCCCTCATCTCTTTCCAAGGCTGTTTGAGTAAGTTCTTTGATTCTGTTCTTCCCTCTAATCCTTTGCCTCAATTCATTATCTACACAGCAGCCAGGGTAATCTTTTAACAACAGGCACCAGTTTAATAGTCTTTTGTTAAACTGCTCCAATTATGCTAAGAGAATGAAGTTCAACCCCTCCTCATGGTGCACTCGGTCCTGCGAGGTCTGGTTGCCACTTCTCTGAGCTCATCTGGCATCCTTTCCCCTCATCCAGTGGGCTTCAGCCACATCCGACTTCTCTCTTGGCCTGAGAGCATCGAGCTTGTCCCACCCTGGACTCATTACACCAACTGTGCTCTCTGCCTCAGATAATTTTCCATACAAGTTTGAATGGGTGGTTTCTTGTTGTCATTCAGGTTTCAGTTCAAATGCTGTCCCTCCCCTGTTCCTCATGTCACATTCTCTCCAGTCACCGGGTCCCCACCCTTGCTTTTAGTTGTCTCTTACCACAATTTGAAATTATCTTGATTCGTCTACTAGACCGAGTTCCATGAGAGCAGGCTTCATTGCTGCACATATACCCAGTGTCTAGAAAAGTTCCCGACATAGAACAGTAAATATTTGTTGAGTAAAGTTGCTTAATTCTCTGGGGCCTCAGTTTCTCCCTTGTCACCATGGAATAATAATTGGCTAACAGTACAAGGTTGTATTTAGAATTAAGTGAGGTAATAAATGTGTGTGAAGTATGTAGTACAATGCTTGGCTCACAATAAACCAAATAATAGTTAGTCATTGTTTCCTTATGATTATTTATATTGTAATGTTCATCTCCATTCTCCCATACTCCTCTAGTACCTGTTCTTGCTCCTTGTGATCCATCTGGAGTGTCGCGAGCATTTGTCAGTGACAGATGCTGACTGGTTAGATGCTTGCAGTGGAATCCTGACTTAATTCTCTCTTAACCGTGTTTTTCTATACAGGTTCTGCAGCTGGGCTCAGACATCCTCCCCCAGTACAAGCAAGAGGCACCAAAGACTCCCCCTCACATCATCTTACATTACTGTGTTTTTAAGACCACGTGGGATTGGATCATCTTGATTTTAACCTTCTACACAGCCATCCTGGTCCCTTACAATGTCTCCTTTAAAACCAGGCAGAACAATGTGGCCTGGCTGGTCGTGGATAGCATCGTGGATGTCATCTTTTTGGTGGACATTGTGCTGAATTTTCATACTACCTTTGTTGGACCAGCTGGGGAGGTGATTTCTGACCCCAAACTCATCCGCATGAACTACCTGAAGACGTGGTTTGTGATTGACCTTCTGTCCTGTTTGCCATATGATGTCATCAACGCTTTTGAGAACGTGGATGAGGTTAGTGCCTTTATGGGTGATCCAGGGAAGATTGGTTTTGCTGATCAGATTCCACCACCCCTGGAGGGGAGAGAGAGTCAGGTACATGCCTCAAATCTCAGACCTTGTTGTCATGTCTTGAAAGCTGAATAAATGTGGGTGGTCAACAGAAGAGTAACCATGTGGGTGGGAACTAGCATGGCTGATGTCTGGAACAGAGGGAGCATGCTTGATAGATATTCTCGCCTGCTGGGTTTGTCCTTTGGAGGTTTGGAAGCCCTGCATGTCCGTGAATGGATGTGGAAGAGACCAGAGGCTTCCCTCTTACATTATGTAGAGCGCAAGCCACTGGCTCAGGGGTGGTGGGGCTGCAGAAGCAGGCATGCATCGCCACTGCATTGGTGAATCTTTCACTTGATATGCACTTGTTGAATGTCTGGCCTATTGATTATTCTAATTATGGGGATTTTTCTCTCATCTGCTGCTGACTTTTGGCTGTTTCATAACTAATTAACTCCTGGTAACAGTGATGCTATTTCCTCCCCAAGTTTGCTTGCCTTTTTTTTTTTTTTGGTAAATGTTGGAAAAGAAGGAGTTGTTTCTTTGTTAAAGTTTTGGCTGTGACCAATGGCATTCTGTGGTCCATATTCTCCCTTGCATAAATTTGCTGAGGTAGTCAGGCCATGGTCAAGTGGTGAAGTCCGGCCCTGTGCCTAGGAGGAGTGAGTAGTACTATTGCTGGATTATACTGCTTCGGATTGTTAGTCCTGCAGGTAACGGAAGGAATGAAAAGAAAACAAATGTTCTGTAGGTGTGTTGGAATTAGGACATGCTCAAACAGTGAATGGGTGCCTGCAACATGTTGCATAAGGCAGGAACTGCTGGTCTGGTTCGGGTGATTTTCTCCCTTGAAAAAGCAAGGACATCAAGTCATCGCAAAGGACAGTGTCAGATTCTTATTCAGCTTAAGTGTTCCATGGGAGTTGTTCTTCCTTTTTCCTACTGCCTAGTTGATGCTTCAGATGGATGAAGATAAGGTAGTTCATCTGGTAAATCTTCAGCCTCATATAGAGGATTCTGGAAATCTCAGCCTGGCTGGGGTGTTAACTGGGTGAGTAATTCAGAAAGCCATCTGGAAGTTGAGATTAGGCAAGATTCACTCTCAGAGCTAACAGGCTAGTGGGACTAGCTTTGAGGTAATTGGAAGGAACAGCCAGCTCCCTGCCAAGACAAGACCTGGCCAATGACTTTGTGACTTTCTGGGCATAATGATGCCTCTTGGACATCAGATCAGTATCAGTAGTGGGTGAGGACTCCAGGCCCTTCCTCTGTGAGAACCTAGCTACCTACCACTTGCCTCTTCAGAGAAGAGGAGCTGATGTTCAGGTGCTCTAAACTCAGAACAACCCCCACTTTTATCTGTGTGGTGTGTTTTAATATACTTTGAAATCCCAGGGAATAATGCTCTGGGTGGCTTGGCTTATATGGATTTTGTAGGGGGATTAAATGAGTGAGACTGATCATTTACAAGAACAAAACATCCCTAAAGTGAATGTTGAGATTCTTTAGTGTGAATTTGAGTACACACTGGGAATGATATTTTTCTCTCTGAGCACATTTCTAGAAGATTTTATGTTAGTTGGTGAGGAAAATATGATCATTTTGGCTTAGATAACTCAACTGAATTATTTCAACCTAAAAGAGCTTCTTATACACATATGGGAGATGAAATTTGACTTTAAAAAAAACCTCTCGAGTTTTTAAAATAAACCATTTGCTATTTAGAGCAATAACATTGACAATTTGGAGATAAATAGAACAGTTCTTCAGCTTCCACAGGTTCCCGTTAAACATTGGCAGAGCCATAAACACGTTTGTAAATGTGTCAAGATTACCTTGTCCATTAGCAAAGCAGAGAGCTTCCCCTCAAGCACCTTGTATGTCACATTGGAACTCCTTTGCCATCAATTGTGAGTATCCCTGATGTGATTTCTGACTTCCACCATCATTAAATAGATGTGCGGATAGGAAAAATGCCAGGTATCTGTAGCTTTCCTGTTGGAAAGGGTTTAGCATCAAAGTTCTCACTACCATCTCTTGGTCATAAATAATAATATGAGGGGCACCTGGGTGGCTCAGTATTTGAGTATCTGCCTTTGGCTCAGGTCGTGATCCCAGGGTTCTGGGATCAAGTCCCATATCCGGTTCCCAGCAGGGAGTCTGCCTCTCCCTCTGCCTATGTCTCTGCCTCTCTCTGTGTCTCTCATGAATACATAAATAAAATCTTTTAAAAAATGAGTATTAAGAGACTATTGTTATGATTTGCTTCTGTAAAGACTTGATTTTAAATTTATTAAGTTCTTTTTTTAAAATTTTTTTTTCTTTTATTTATTTATGATAGTCACACACACACACACACACACACACACACACAGAGAGAGAGAGAGAGAGAGAGGCAGAGACATAGGCAGAGGGAGAAGCAGGCTCCATGCACCGGGAGCCCGACGTGGGATTCGATCCTGGATCTCCAGGATCGCGCCCTGGGCCAAACGCAGGCGCCAAACCGCTGCGCCACCCAGGGATCCCAAATTTATTAATTTCTTTTCAAGCTTTGGCAGATACCCAACATAATGCCTGTTGGTAACATTTGTTGTGGTGTGGGGGAGTCAGTGCCAGGAAACTGAAGATTTGGCTTCTGGCCCTCTTGGTATCACGTGTTTGGACACCTGGGACTTTGTGCACGCCATTTAGCCTCTGTGGATCAATTTTCTTGTCTACCCCTTGGGGGTCATGCTACCTTACCTGTCTGAAGGCATGGCATTTGGGCAGTAGATTATTTGAGTTTCCTGCTAGCTGCAAAGTAACTTTGGTGAGTTCTAAAATTTCATCTGCATTTGTCTTACCTCCAGGAGTTGATGATAAAAACAAGAAGCCTAGCACTTTGACCTCCTCCCTACAGTGAGGGTGGGAGGGAAGTGAGATGGAATGAAAGTTCAGAGCCCAGGAGGACCAGAAGGTCATGCAGTTCAACCCTTTTAGTTCACAAATAAGGGAATAGACTCAGGGGGATTATGACTCACTCAAGATGACACAGCAAATCATAGGGCTATGGCAATAATGAGTTCCTTTCTGAGTCCCCTCTATTCTTAATGGTGACAGAGTGGATAAAATAGGGACAAAAACACTGATGGACAGAGTTGAGTCAAAACTGACCAAGAAGCTTCCAAAGTCTGTGGCTCACCCCTTGGCCTGGTTGTTGTGGTGGGGAAGTTGGACACTGTGTACAGGGAAGTGAGTATCTGCATTCTCCCCAAAGCAGCTGTGTTGGTGATGAGATAGGCAGTTTAGGATGCTCATGGAGGGTCAGACCCAGCATGGCTTTCCAGACATAGGCCTTTTGTTGAAAGTCACTATTAAATTAGAAAAGAAAATTGGTGGGGCTTAGAGGAGGTTGGAGAGGCCTGGAAGGGTGCCCCATTTGCCAAACCTGGATTTAGCTGGGTAAGAGAATTCCGATTAATGGTTTCCCATCCACCGCCTGTTGTCTTCTTGCCCACACTGTTGTGGAGTTGCTAATCTAAGATTGCAACTGCCTCTGCTCTAATCCCTTTCTTTGGGAGAGTGTGGGGAGAAAAAAACATTATTGACTCATTTCTCATAAAAAATACATGGAGCTGAATTCTCTCTGGTGTCCTCCTAATTATGCCAATGGAATTGTATCCCAGTGGAGACCACCAAAGAAGAGAGGAATGTGCGGTGGTGGCTTGGCCATCTGTGTGTATGTCGGGGGTGTGTGTGTGTGTGGGGCTGAGGGTGGGTGTGGAGTGGGGGCTCTTGAAGTGGAAGGACTAGATCCCCCTGAGGCTTGGGTCAAGAACGAACCAGGTTCAATTGCTAATGCCAGCCATTGTGACTTCAGGCCTGTGGATGTCGCCCACCTCCATGATTTAAACCACGCAAATGATCCCTTTTGACCCAACTTGTTTCACTTATGTAGATGGCCTACATTTGCGTCATTCTCCAGTCTGTTGGTCATAATCTGTTTTGGAGGCTTTTTGGGAATATGTTTGCACATTAGTTAAGCTGGTGAGAGGACAAAAGGTCTGGAAACTGAGTGAACTGAAGCTTACAGTGGGTATGCGGAAGCAAAAGCCAGATGAGTCTTTCTCAAGCATTTAGTGGATTACTGGCCTCATGTGCTTCATGGATTAAAGATGAAATTATTATTCACAAAACATCTTCCCTTTCCCCAGGAAGCCTCAATGCCTACTGCCATTGGGGTGTGGAAGTGCACAGGGGAGAATGGAGCCAATCAGGCTACCTCCCAGGTCACAATTCTGGGGCTAAGAGCTTCCTCCAGTCCCTGGCTCAATAACTTCGGACAGTGGGACTACCAGCTGGTGCTGGGGACACAGCTGACCCTTGCCAAGAGCCCACTCTTAAGGAGATGATCCTCTTAGAGAGAACAGGAGCAAGCAGTGAAAAGATGAATAGTTTTGACAACAGCTTCCCTTTAGCTAGTGTGTTGAACTTTCCAAAACATTTCAGGCCACCTGGGTGGCTCAGTGGTTGAGCATCTGTCTTTGGCTCAGGTTGTGATTCCAGGGTCCTGGGATCAAGTCCTGCATTAGGCTCCCATCAGGGAGCCTGCTTTTCCCTCTGCCTATGTCTCTGCCTCTCTCTCTGTGTCCCTCATAAATAAATCAATGAAACCTTAAAAAACCCCCATTTCACACAAATTATCTTTCCTCCCAGGCAAGATGGGCCCATCTCAGCTCTAACCTCAATGCCCTCAGGCAGCTATTATTCCAGCTCTGTTGATGAGGGGAAAGGGCCTGGCTGTCCAGGTCCTGGGCTTCAGGCTTCTGACTTCTAGGCCTGCACTTTTCCCCAGGCAGGTCATGCTGCCTTGTCACAGAATCTGGAGCCAGAGTGAACCAAACTGTGCATTTTAGTCCCTGAGTCCCCCTTTCTGAATCGTTTGCCAGCTAGGCCACTTCTGTTCCCCTCTTACATAGCTGACAGGTGAGAAGTGTGAGCAGTCATTGTGGTCAACCCTAAGCAGAGGTCACTGGCCCAGGTGTACAGAGCTGGATGGTGAGTGTCAAGGTCAGAAGTGACTCCAGTGGCAGGTCACCCATCCTGCTTTTCTTTCCTTGGAAGATAGGCTGCCCTTTAGGTTCTTTTAGAGTCACTGTTCTGGACTCTTCCAGGCTTTCAATGATGCTGAAAGAAATTGGACTTCTATGTGTTGCTCATCCTGTTAATTGGTGGTCATCAGTCCTAATCTGTGGTTTTTATTTCGGTGGATGGACACCGGTTTAATTTTCACACAGGTGACTCCTCTACTATCGTCACTGAAGGTGATAAGATGACCTGGAATTTGCTTTCCTAGCGTCCCAGCCATAGAGGCCATATCTGTGGCTTGTAGTAGCAATTAAAATTAAGACTTTTTTCAGAGCAATTTTAGGTACATAGAAAAATGGAACACCAAGTGCAGAGACCACAGTTTCCCTGTCATTACCATCTTGCATTAATGTAATACATTGATTATAGACAATATTGATACATTATCATTAGCTAAAGTTCATAGTTAACATTAGAATTAGCTCTTTGTAGAATACATCCTAAGGATTTTAACAAATATTTAATGACATGGCTCCATCATTATGTGTCATACATAATGTTCCATTGCTCTAAACATCTCTGTGCTCCACCTGTTCATCCCACCCTCCTCCCCAACCCCTGGCAACCACTGATCTTTTTACTGTCTCCATAATTTTGCCTTTTCGAGAATGTCTTGTATCTGGAAAAATACAGTATGTAGCCTTTCCAGATTGGCTGCTTTCACTTAGAGATAAATATTTAAGGTTTCCACATGTCTTTTTGTGGCTTGATAGTTCATTTCTTTTCATTGCTCTGCAATATTCTGTTGAGTAGATGTACCGTAATTGGCTTATCTATTACAAAAAATTCCTGAAAGCCATTGGTTATTCAAGCCTGATCATTATAGGCCTTGTCCTGGGATTTCCTCCTCCTGTGGGTTCCTTGGACACAGAGAATGGACAGAGCTGACACACTGGCATGCAGACTGGTGTGTCTGAGCAGCCTGTGGCATCTCCTGGATAAAAACTAGCAACGTTTAGCACAAGTTGTCATGTCTGATACTATGATGGACAGGAAAGCAAACTTGTATTACAGTTTTCTCACATTTCATACTCTTTTCCTTGGCATTTCTCTCTTTTATTTTGGTGCTATTTCTACATCTGATTTGGGCAAACAAAAGAGGACACAAGCGGACACACTATAGTTTTCATTCCCGTGTCTTGTTAAGGGCAGGCAGTGCTGCTAATGGGCATGTTTCTCTTTTGACGACTTGCCTCCATGGCCAGGTGCCGAAGTGTGAATGCAATAATCTTCCCAATGTTGCCGATGTCCCCATGCTGGCAACGTTGTTCCGCTCTTACCTCCGAGGGAAATACAGCCTAGATCATTCCCTCTTATTTTTATGTATTTTAAAAATCATTCTTCTTCCGAACTTGTACTCACAACCCATGAAGGACTGTGGAGGTCTGTGGAGCAAAATAGGCCCAGTGTTTCCCTGCTGTCTTTCACTCTCAGACTCCATTCTAGCTGACCCAAGTTCTGCTTCTGTCTTGATTCTCCACCAGCTTTTCTTGGTACCTCTTTATAAAGTTCTTCTTTTTTAAAGAAATCTTACTGACTTGGGTGCCAGGAGATGGGAAAACAACTTTTCAAAGCTTGGAGTCTAGTGGGGGTCACAGGTGATGGACGCTGTCAGAGAGTGTGAGAAATGCTATTCCTAGGGTCAGCTCAGAGTGTTTGGGCTTACTAATAGGGAGTACCTAGCCTGGTGAGAGAATTCAGGAAGGCTTCCTGGAGAAAATGACTGGAGTTAGTTTGGTGAGGAATGAGAAGGATATTCTTGGAAGAGGAGAGAGCATATGCAGAGGAGTTTGCTCTCAGGGCTGAGGAAGGCATTCACTGGGTCCAAGGCAGTGTCAGCATTGGAGGAGGGAGGCATGGTGAGAGAAGGAGGCAAGATCTAGTGATAGAATCTCAGAGTCTTGCCAAAGAGTTTATATTTTATCATACATGGAGGCTAAAAAGCATGGAGGCCAAAAAGAAACCATTAAGGATTTCCATTAGATGTGTGCCATGATCTGACTTTGACTTTGATTTTGTATATAAGCAGCAGTGGTTAAGAATGAGTGGAAAATGTCACATGTCTCTCCTCTTCTACCTCCCTTGAACCCACAGCACTCAGGCTGTTACCTCAACCACTGCACTGAAACAACACTACCTCCCTGTCCCAGATCTCCTATTCTTCTGGCCCTCACCCTTAATGCTTAGCCAACCCCCAAGCCCTGATTGGACCCAGTTCTTTGACTCCTCTGGGCTGTGGTCCAGTGTCTCAGTATCTGTGGAGGGCTCCATCACCATGTAGACCCACTTGTAGTACCGTTGAGATGCCTACTGTGTTTCTCCAGGCACCGCCCTCCAAGGTAAGTCCTTCATTCCCCGGACCCATTCAAGTCTGGCTGTTACCTCGACCCCTGCTCTGAGCTTTGCTCATAAATCAAGTGACCATGCATGTGGGGGTTTATTATTGGGCTCTGTTATTATGTTCCATTAGTCTGTCTGTTCTTATGCCAGTACCACACTGTGTTAATTAGCATAGCATGATAGTGAGTATTAGAATCAGTTATCTGGGGGATCCCTGGGTGGCGCAGCGGTTTGGCGCCTGCCTTTGGCCCAGGGCGTGATCCTGGAGACCCGGGATCGAGTCCCACGTCGGGCTCCCGGTGCATGGAGCCTGCTTCTCCCTCTGCCTGTGTCTCTGCCTCTCTCTCTTTCTCTCTCTGTGACTATCATAAATGAATAAAATGTTTAAAAAAAAAAAGAATCAGTTATCTGTGTTCTTTTTTTAAAGATTTATTTATTTATTCATGAGAGACACAGGCACACACACAGAGAGAGGCAGAGATACAGGCAGAAGGAAAAGCAGGCTCCATGCAGGGAGCCCAACGCGGCACTCAATCCTGAGTCTCCAGGATCATGCCCTGGGCTGAAGGTGGCGCTAAACCACTGAGCCACCGGGGCTGCCCAGTTACCTGTGTTCTTTTGTTTCAAGACTGCCATGTCTATTTTAGATCCTTTGTGCATCCATATAAATGTTAGAGTTGGCTTGCCAGTTTCCGCCCAAACTCCAAAAACCTGTTGGGATTTTGGGTGGAATTACATTAAATCTAAAAACCAATTGGGAGAGGGGTGCCTGGGTAGCTTAGTCAGTTAAGCATCTGACTATTGGTTTCAGCTTAGGTCCTGATCTCATGGGTTGTAAGATTGAGCCTGTGCTCAGTGAGAATCTGCTTGGATATTCTCTCCCTCTGCCCCTTCCCCCACTTTCTTTCTTTCTCTCTCTCTCTCTCTCTCAAATAAATAAAGAAAATCTTAAAACAATTTGGAGAGAATGGAAGTCTTAATATTGAGTTTTCCAAACGTTGACCATAGAATATCCATTTTTTTTAAGGTCTTCTTTAATTAGCGACATATGAGTGAAAATGTCGGCCTCCCAGTCTCCAGCCAAAAACTTGGAGTCCTACTCCTCAGTGGGCCTTTAGGAAAAAGCAGTCAATCGCTCCTGTCTTCCTGGTCTCTGGGCAGTGGACCTGTTCACAGAGACCTGGCAGGCCAGAAAGGACAGGCATGATATATTCAGGGTGCTAAATGAGAAAAATATGCAGCCAAGAATACTTTATCCAGCAAGACTGTCATTCAAAATAGGAGGAGAGATAAAATGCTTCTAGGACAAAGAGAAACTAAAAGAATTTGTGATCACCAAGGCAGGCCTATGAGAAATAATAAAAGGGATCCGTTAAGCAAAGAGACAGCCCAAAAGTAACATTGACCAGAAAGGAACAGAGACACTATACAGAAACAGTGACTTTACAAGTAATGCAGTGACATTAAATTCATATCTTTCAGTATTTACTCTGAATGTAAATGGGCTAAATACCCTAATCAAAAGACACAGGATAATAGATTGGATAAGAAAGCAAGAGCCATCGATATGCTGCCTGCAAGAGACTCATTTTAGACCTAAAGACACCTCCAGATTTAAGCATTTATCGTGCTGATAGACATCAAAAGAAAAAAATCTTTATATTAGACAAATTAGATTTTAACCCAAAGACTATAATAAGATGAGGAAGGATACTATACCATAATTAAAGTGTCTATCCAACAGGGAGATCTAACAGTTGTAAATATTTATGCCCCTAACATGGGAACAGCCAATTATATGAGCCAATTAATAACAAAATTAAAGAAACACATTAATAATAATACTATAATAGTAGGAAACTTTAACAGCCCCCTCACTGCAATGGACAGATCATCTAAGCAGAAGATCAACAAGGAAACAAGGGCTTTGAATGATACACTGGACCAGAGGGACTTCACAGGTATATTCAGAGCATTTCATCCTAAGGCAACAGAATACACATTCTTCTTAAGTACACATGGAACTTTCTCCAGGATATATCACACACTGGATCACAAATCAGGTCTCAACTGGTACCAAAAGACTAGGATGATTCCCTGCATATTTTCAGACCACACTACTTTGAAACTGGAACTCAATCACAAGAGGAAGTTTGGAAAGGACTCAAATACATGGAGGCTAAAAAGCATCATACTAAAGAATGAATGGGTCAACCAAGAAATTAAAGAAGAATTTAAAAATTCATGGAAACAAATGGAAAATGAAAACATAACTGTTCAAAACCTTTGGGATGCAGCAAAGGCAGTCCTAAGAGGGACGTATATAGCAATACAAGCCTTTCTCAAGGAACAAGAAATGTCTCGAATACACAACCTAGTCTTACCCCTATAGGAGCTGGAGAAAGAGCAGCAAATAAAGCCTAAACCCAGCAGGAGAAAAGAATTAATAAAAATAGAGCAGAAATCCATGAAATAGAAACCAAAAGAGCAGTAGAACAGATCAACGAAACTAAGAGCTTGTTCTTTGAAAGAATGAATAAGATCAATAAACCTCTGGCCAGACTTTTCAAAAAGAAAAGAGAAAGGACCCAAATAATTAAAATCATGAGTGAAAGAGGAGAGAACACAACCAAAGCTGAAGAAATACAATTATGAGACATATTATGAGCAACTATATGCCAACAAATTAGGCAATCTGGAAGAAATTGATGCATTCCTAGAGATATATAAACTACCAAAACTGGAACAGGAAGAAATAAAAACCTGAACAGACCTATAACCAGCAAGGAAATTGAAGCAGTAACCAAAAATATCCCAATAAAAAAGAGTTCAAGGCCAGATGACTTCCTAGGGAAATTCGACCAAACATTTAAAGAAGAATTAATACTGGGTGCCTGGGTTGCTCAGTCAGGTAAGCATCTGCCTTTGGCTCAATTTATGATCCCAGAATCCTGGGATCCAGTCCTGTGTTAGGGCTCCCTGCTGAGCAGGGAGTCTTCTTTGACCTCTGCCCTTCCTGCCCCACCCTCCACTTGTGGTGTCTCTCTCACTCTATCTCTCTCAAATAAATAAATAAAACCTTTACAAATTAAAAAAAAATACCTGTTCTTCTACAGCTGTTTCAAAAAATAGAAATGGAAGGAAAACTTCCAAACTCTTTCTATGAGGCCAGCATTACCTTGATCCCAAAACCAGACAAAGACCCCACCAAAAAAGGTGGGTTACAGACCAATATCCCTGATGAACATGGGTGCAAAAATTCTCACCAAAATACTAGCCATTAGGATCCAATAGTACTTTAAAAGGATTATTCACCATGACTAAGTGGGATTTATTCCTGGGCTGCAAGAGTGGTTCAACATTCACAAATCAATGTGGTACACTACATTAGTAAAAGAAAGGACAAGAACTATATGATCCTTTCAATAGATGCAGAAAAAGGATTTGGCAAAGTACAGCATTCTTTTTTTGATTAAAACCCTTCACAGTGTAGGGACAGAGGGAAATATCTCAATATCATAAAAGCCATATACAAGAAGTCCACAGTGAATATCATTCTCAGTGGGGAAAAACTGAGAGCTTTTTCCCTAAGGTCAGGAACATGGCAGGATGTCCACTATCACCACTGCTGTTCAACATAGTACTAGAAGTTCTAGCCTCAGCTATCAGACAAGAAAAAGAAATAAAGGCAACTGAGTTAGCAAAGAAGAAGTCAAACTCTCTTTGTAGATTTCATGATGCTCTATATGGAAAACTCAAAAGACCCACCCCAAAATTGCTAGAATTCACACAGGAATTCAGCGATGTGGCAAGATATAAAATCAATGCATAGAAATCAGTTGCATTTCTATACACTATGAATGAGATATAAGAAAGAAAAATTAAGATATCAACCCCATTTACAATTGCAGGCAAAACCGTAAGATACCTAGAAATAAACCTAACCAAAGAGGCAAAGGGTCTGTACTCAGAAAACTATAGAACACTCATGAAAGAAATTGAGGAAGACACAAAGAAATGGAAAAATCCATTCTATGCCCATGGATTAGAAGAACAAATATTGTTAAAATGTCTATGCTACCTAGAGCAATCTATACATTCAAAGCAATTCCTATTAAAATACCATCAACTTCTTTCACAGAGTTGGAACAAATAATCCTAAAATCTGTATGGAACCAGAAAAGATCCCAAATATCCAAAAGAATATTGAAAAAAAATCCCCAAACCCATGGCATCACAATCCTGGACTTCAAGCTCTACTACAGAGCTGTAATCATCAAGACAGTATGGCACTGGCACAAAAATAGACACATAGATCAATGGAACACATAGATCAGACAAATTTCCAGAGAATCTAGCAATGGACCCTCAACTCTATGGTTAACTAATCTTTGACAAGGCAGGAAAGAATATCCAATGGAAAAGATAGTCTCTTCAACAAATGGTGTTGGGAAAATTGGACAACGACATGCAGGAGAATGAAACTGGACCATTTCCTCACACCATACACAAAAATAGACTCAAAATGGTTGAAAGACCTAAATGTGAGACAGGAATCCATCAAAATCCTAGAGGAGAATACAGACAGCAATGTTTGTGACCTCAGCCACAGCAACTTCTTACCAAACACATCTCCAATGGCAAGGGAAACAAAGGCAAAAATGAACTATTGGGACTTCATCAAGATAAAAAGCTTTTGCACAGTAAAGGAAACAGTTGAGAAAACCAAAGACAACCAACAGAATGGGAGAAGATTTGCAAATGACATATCAGGGAAAGAGCTAGTATCCAAATGCTGTAAAGAACTTATTAAACTCAAAACCTAAAAAAACCCAAAAAGTCCAGTCAAGAAATGGGCAGAAGACATGAACAGACATTTCTCCAAAGAAGACATACACATGGACAACAGATATGTAAAAAAATGCTCAACGTCACTTGGCATCAGGGAAATACAAATCAAAACTACAATGAGATACCACCTCACACCATGTCAGAACGGCTAAAATGAACAAGTCAGGAAATGACAGATGTTGGTGAGGATGTGAAGAAAGAGGAACCTTTGTACGTGGTTGGTGGGAATGCAAGCTGGTTCGGTCACTCTGGAAAACAGTATGGAAGTTCCTCAAAAAAATTAAAAATAGAGCTACCCTATGACCTAGCAATTGCACTATTGGGCATTTACCTCAAAGATACAAATGCAGCGATCCAAAGGGGCACTTGCTCCCCAATGTTTATAGCAACAATGTCCACAATGGCCAACTATGGAAAGAGCCCAAATGTCTATTGACAGATGAATGGATAAAGAAGATGTGGTCTATATATATACACACATGGATGGAACTAGAGGATATTATGGTAAGCAAAATAAGTCAATCAGAAAAAGACAATTATCATATGATCTCATTCATATGTGGAATTTAAGAAACAAAACAGGATCATAGGAGAAGAGAATGAAAGATAAAATAAGATGACATCTGAGAGGGAGACAAATCCTAAGAGATTCTTAATCATAGGAAACAAATTGAGGGTTGCTGGAGGGAGGGCAGGTGAAGGAATGGGGTAACTGGGTGATGGGCACTTGGAGAGCATGTGATATAATGACATTGGATATTATATAAGATTGATAAATCACTGACCTCTACCTCTGAAACCAATGATACACCATGTTAATTAATTGAATTTGAATAAAATAAAAATATTTAAAAATAATTAGCAATATATTAGCAAAATATTCTTGACAATATTTTCTGCTATTCTTTTTTGTTCTTGCTATTAAAATTATTCCTAGACACCTGCTATTTTTGGCACTCTGTAAATGAGATTTTAACATATTTCATTTCCTAATTGTTTTGCTGATATAAAGTGTTTTTTGTTTATTGACTTTGCTTCAAAGTTGCCAAATTTGCTTATTCATTTGAATATTTTGTAGGTTACTTAGAATTTTTTTACATGTGCAATCATGTCTTTGTGAATAAAAACTATTTTACTTTTTTTTCTCTGCAAAATATGTACCTTTCCTTCCTTCTTTCTTTTTTTTACTTACCCCTGGCTGGGATCTACAATATAATGTTGGATAGAAGTGAATATAGTAGACATCCTTCTCTTATTTCTAATCTCAGGGGGAACATATTCAGTGTTTCACTATTAAGTATATTGTTAACTTTAGTTGTTTGTAAATACTCTCTGTAGATTAAGAAGAGCTCTTATATTCCTGATTTTCTGAGAATTTAACGGGTTTTGAATTTTACCAGCTACTTTTTCTGCATTTATTGAGATAAAATGTTTTTTCCTTCTTTAATTTATTGATGTGGTGAGTTATATTGATTGACTTTTTTTTTAAAAGATTTTATTTATTTTTTCATGACAGACACACAGAGAGGGAAAGAGAGGCAGAGACACAGGCAGAGGGAGAAGCAGGCTCCATGCAGGGAGCCTGATGCGGGACTCGATCCTGGGTCTCCAGGATCAGGCCCTGGGCTGAAGCCAGCACTAAACCGCTGAGCCACCCGGGCTGCCCTATTGATTGACTTTTGAATATTGAATTAACCCTGCATTCCTGAAATAAACCCTAGTTGGTCATGATCTCTTGCACTTTTTTACATAACTGTAAGTGATTTTCTAATATTTTATTTAGGAATTTTGCATTTATGTTAATGAGAGGTGTTGGCTATTAATAATTTTTTCCTTGTGATATCCTTGTCAGGTGTACACAGAGAAGTGTATCTTCTACTATTCACTGAAAGAATTTGGGTAAGATGGGGCTATTCAGATATATAGGAATATAGGACCACTCAATTTTTTTTCTTGTGTCAATTTTGCGTTGTTAAAGATTTGGCCATTTCATCTAGTGTGTGAAATGTATTGGCAAAAAGTTACATATAATATATGGTTATTATTTTTTTTAAAGATGTTTGTTGGATCTATAATGTTTTCTCTCTTTATCCTTCATTGGTCATTTGTCTCTTAGTTCATCTTGTTTTCTCCAGTGATCTTTTCGAAGAACCAACTTTTGGCTTTGTTAATTGTTAATTGTCTGTTTTCTATTTTTTGCTCCTGTTTGTATATAATTCTTTGTTCTACTTTTCTAGGGGCATTGAGTTTACTAGGATTCTACCTCCCTAGCTTATTTGGATGGAATTTTTAATATATATATATTTAAAGATTTATTTATTTATTTATTCATGAGAGACACAGAGAGAGAGGCAGAGACACAGGCAGAGGGAGAAGCAGGCTCCATGCAGGGAGCCCGATGCGGGACTTGATCCTGAGTCTCCAGGATCACGCCCTGTGCTAAAGGCAGGCGCTAAACCGCTGAGCCACCCAGGCATCCCTGGATGGAAATTTTGATTGTTCAAGCAAAGATTTAATGTGAATTTATAGCTATTTTACTCTCTAGGGACTTTTTAAGAACATTCCAGAAGTTTTGATGTGTCATAATCTCGTTATTTCGTGGTTCAAAATACTTTATTTCCACTATGATTTCTTCTATTTAAAAGTGTGTTGCTTAATTTTCAAACTTTTGATAATTTCCCACTTACCATTTTATACTGATTTCTAGGTAATTTCTTAGTGGTAAGAAAGTATACTATATGATTTCAATCCTTGAATTTGTTGAGACTGCTTTATGGTTCAGTATCTGATCTATTTTGGTAAATATTCTATATGAAATTACAAAAAATATGTATTTTGAAGTTGTTAAGTGTTTATTCTCTATAGGCTAATTAGGTCAAGTAGATAGTTTTTAAAATTATTTGTATTACTAATTATTTTGTCTACTTGTTCTATCAGTTACTGAGAAAGGGATATATTCAACTTTGATTATGGAATCATTTATTTACATTAATTTTCGCTTTGTATATTTTGGAGTTATGTTACTAGATTAACATCTTACATGTTACATAGGTAGGATTGCTTTGTCATCCTGTTGAATGAGTTCTTTTGTTGTTATGAAATATTCCTGTTTTTATTTAATAATACTTATTGCTTTTAAGCCTGCTTTGTTTGATGTTAACATAGGCATCCAGCTTTTCTTTGCATAGTATTTGCATGGCATGCCTTTTTCCATTTCTTTTATTTAAATTTCTTGTGTCTTCCTAATTGAAGTATAGTTGATACACAATTTTACATTAGTTTCAGGTGTACAACACGGTGATTGGACACCTCCATATGCTATGCTCACCCCAAGTTTAGCTAGCATACAATGCTACTGCAATACCATTGACTACATTCCCCATTCTGTATCTTTCATTCCCATGATTTATTCATTCTATAACTGGAAGCCTGTACCTCCCACTCCCCTTCACTCATTTTTGCCTGTATCCCCAACCCCTTACCTCTGGCAACCATCAGTTAGTTCCCTGTATCTCTTGGTGCTCTGCCTTTTTTTTTTTTTTTTTTTTGTCATTTGTTTTGTTTTATAGATTCAACATATAAGTGAATTCATTGTCTTTTTTTTTGTCAGACTTATTTCACTTAGCATAATACCCTCTAGGTCTATCTGTATTGTCCCAAATGGCAAGATCTCATCTTTTATTTTATGGCTGAGTAACACTCCATCATGTGCATTTGTATGTGTATGCATATGCATGTATAACATCTTCTTTATCCATTCATCTATGGACAGATATGATACTTGAGTTGCTTCCATATCCTGGCTATTGTAAATAATGCTGCAGTTTACTGCATGTTATGCAGTTACTGCATAGGGATGTACATATCTTTTCAAATTAATGTTTTTGTTTTCCTTGGGTACATACCCATTAGTAGAATTAGTGGATCATATGATATTTCTATTTCTATTTTTAAGTTTTTGAGGAACCTCTGTATTGTTTGCCACAGTGGCTGCACCACTTTACATTCCTGCCAAGAGTGCACAAATGTACCTTTTTCTCCACATCCTTATCAACATTTGTTATTTATTTTTGATAGTAGCCATTCTAATACATGTAAGGTGATATCTCATTGGGGTTTTAATTTGCATTTCCCTGGTTAGTGATGTTGAGCATCTTTTCATGTGTCTGTTGGCCATCAATATGTCTTCTTTAGAATAATGTCTATTCAGGCTCTGTGCCTATTTTTAATTGAATTATTTGGGGTTTTTTTTTTTTTGGTGTTGAGTTGTGGAAGTTCTTTATATATTTTAGCTATTAACTCCTTGTTGGATATATCATTTGTATTTATCTTCTCTATTCAGTAGGTAGCTTTCATTTTGTTAATGTTTTTTTTCACTGTGCAAAAGCTTTTTCTTTTGAAGTAGTCCCAATAGTTTATTTTTGCTTTTTTTCCCTTTTGACTGAAGAGACATATCTAGAAAAATATTGCTAAGGCTGATGTCAAAGAGATTACTGCCTATGTTTTCTTCTAGGAATTTTATGGTTTCATGTCTCACACTTAGGTCTTTAATCCATTTTGAGTTTATTTTTGTGTATCGTGTAAGAACATGGTCTACACACATTTCTTTTTTACAAATTTTTATTATTATTTTTTTTATTGGGGTTCAATTTGCCAACATTTAGCATAACAGTCTACATACATTTCTTTTGCATGTAGCTGTCCAGTTTTCCTAGCACCATATATTGAAGAGACTGTCTTTTACCCATTGTATATTATTGCTTTCTTTGTCATAGATTGACCTTATAAGCATAGGTTTATTTATGGTGCTCTCTATTCTGATGCATTGATCTATGTGTCTATTTTTGTGCCAGTACCATATTGTTTTGATTAGTCTAGATAGCTTTGTAGTATATCTTGAAATCTAGGATTGTGATGTCTCCAGCTTTATTGTTCTTTCTCAAAATTGCTTTAGCTATTCAGGGTCTTTTGTGGTTCCATACAAATTTTAGGATTATTTGTTCTAGTTTTGTGAAAATGCTATTGGTATTTTGATAGGGGTTGCATTGAATCTGTAGATTGCTTTGGGTAGTATAGACATTTTAACAATTATTCCAGTCCATGAGCATGGAATATTTTTTACTTGTTTGTGTTATCTTTAATTTGCTTCATCAAAGTTTTATACTTTTCAGAGTACATGTCTTTCCCCTTCTTGGTTAAGTTTGTTCCTATTATTTTACTCTTTTTGGTGCAGTTGTAAGTGGAATTGTTTTCTTTTTCTTTTTTTTTTTAAGATTTCATTTATTTATTCATGAGAGACACACAGAGAGAGGCAGAGACACAGGCAGAGGGAGAAGCAGGCTCCATGCAGGGAGCCCAACACGGGACTCAATCCTGGGTCTCCAGGATCACACCCTGGGCTGAAGGCAGCACTAAACCGCTGAGCCACCCAGGCGGCCCTGGAATTGTTTTCTTAATTTCACTTTCTGCTACTTCATTATTAGTATGTAGAAAAACAATAAATTGCTGTATATTAATTTTGTATCCTACAACCTTACTGAATTCATTCATCAGTGTTAATATTTTTTTAATGGAATCTTTAGGGTTTTTATGTATAATCTTCTGGCCTTATTTTTTTATTTTTTAAAAGATTTTATTTATTTATTCATGACAGACACAGAGAGAGAGGCAAAGACACAGGCAGAGGGAGAAGCAGGCTCCATGCAGGGAGCCCGAAGTGGGACTTGATCCCGGGTCTCCAGGATCACACCCCCTGGCCTTATTTTTAAAGAATTTTCCTTGTAAATAAAAAGCAAAGAATTGTGTCTTTTTTAGTTTTTGAAAATCTGGTCCATTGATAGTTGTCTTATAACTGGAATACTTAGCGCACTTTTGTCATCGTGTTTGCCATCATTGGGTGTTAGTCTGTCATCTTGCTCTTATTTTCTCTTTCCCATACTTGCTTTTTGGTTCCTATATCCTTTCTCCCCACCTTCTTTGGATTAATTATTTGTTTATTATTCCTTTTAATTGCCCAACTTAGCTTTTTCTTGTATGTATTTTTATTATTCTTTTAGTACTCACCCTGGAGATTACAGTTGCATTCTCTGCATATTAAAAGCTAGTTAAATTAGCACTTTTTTTTTTAAATTAGCACTTTTACCCCTTTTCAAACTACGTAAGATTTTTACTGTAGTTTAATTCTATTTAACCTCCTTCTTTCCCTTTGTGCTATTTTTGTTATAAACCTACAGGTCTTTGTTATCATTATTGCTTTAAATTGCCAGTATTCTTTTATATTTATTCATATGTTTTTCACTCTTCTTTTTAGTTTCATATTTTTAGGAGGGGGATCAATTGCTTTCAGCTTGAGCATCTGCTTTCATTTTTTTTTTTTTCGCAGTACAGTTCTTTTGGTGGTGCATTTTTAAATCATTTATTTGAAAACATCTTTATTTGGATTATTTTTTCAAGGTGTAAAATTATAGGTTTGCTTTTTTCTTTTTAAGCCTGTTAGCAGTTTAAATATGTTACTGCTTCTGACAAAAATTCAGATGCCCTTCTACTGCTATTCTCCTGAATGTGATGCCTTGTTTTCTTCTGCTTTGCTTATTTATTTTTTTTCTTCAAATTTTTATTTAAATTCTGGTTAGTTAACATATAGTGTAATATTGATTTCAGGAGTAGAATTCAGTGATTCTTCACTTACATATAACAGCCAGTGCTCATTTTAACAAGTACCCTCCTTAGTATCCATCACCCATTTAACCCATCCCCCACCACTTCTATTATCCCTCAGTTTATTCTCTATCATTAGGAGTGTCTTATGGTTTGTTTCTCTCTCTCTCTCTCTCTCTCTCCCTCTTTTTTCCTTCCTATATGTTCATCTGTTTTGTTTCTCAAATTCCACATATGAATGAAATCATACAATATTTGTCTTTCTCTGACTGATTCATTTCACTTAGCATAACACACAAGCTCTATCCACGTCATTGTGAATGGCAAGATTTCATTATTTTTGATGGCTCAGTAATATTCCATTGTGTATATATACCATGTCTTCTTTATCCATTTATCAGTCAATGGATGTTAGGGCTCTCTCCATAGTTTGGCTTTGCTGATAGTACTGCTATAAATATTAGGGTGCATATACCCCTTTGAACCTATATTTTTGTGTCCTTTGGGTAAATTCCTCTGCTTCTTTTATTTTTTTTTTTATTTTTTATTTTTTTCTTTATTTATCCATGATAGAAACACAGTGAGAGAGAGGGGCAGAGACACAGGCAGAGGGAGAAGCAGGCTCCATGCACCGGGAGCCCGACGTGGGATTCGATCCCGGATCTCCAGGACCGCGCCCTGGGCCAAAGGCAGGCGCCAAACCGCTGCGCCACCCAGGGATCCCCTCTGCTTCTTTTAAAATTTCTTCTATATTTTTTGTTTTTAACATTTTGACTATTAAGTTCTGGGTCAGGTTTTGTTGTTGGCTGTATTTCATATGTCTCTTGTGTTCTGTTCTTCATTCTCTTTTCCATCTATGATTCAGGCTGACTAATTTTTATTGACCTATTTTTGAATTCACTAGTCCTATTTCTGTTGTAACCAGTTTACTGTAAATCTATCTGATTAATTTAAGATAGTTTTTATCCTCCCCCGAATACCCATTTGATTCTTTTTTTTTTCTCCCCTTTTTTAACAAGTTGAGATATAATTCCCATAACATATCATTTACCTATTTAAAGTGTAGGAGTCAGCGGTTTTTAGTGTCTTCCCAGAGTTGTGCAACCATCACCAAAATCAATTTTAGCATATTAAACAATGTTTAATCATGTTAAAATACATATAATGTAAAATTTACCACCTGAACCACTTTTAAGTGTACAGCCCAGTGGCATTCAGACATTCTCGTTGTCTTGCTACCATTACTACCATTCATCCGCAGAACTCTTTCTACTTTGTAAGACTAAAACTCTGTACCTATTAAACAATTATTCCCCATGCCTCCCCCCATAAATACAGGTTTTTTTTTTTTTAAGATTTTATTTATTTATTCATGAGAGACACAGAGAGAAAGAGAGGCAGAGACACAGGCAGAGGGAGAAGCAGGCTCCATGCAGGGAGCCCAACATGGGACTGGATCCCGGGTCTCCAGGATCAGGCCCTGGGCTGAAGGTGGCGCTAAACTGCTGAGCCACCCCAGCTGCCCAATACAGGTTTATGTGTATTATCTTCTGACTTTTGATGGAATCTGAGACACAGAGGGGTTGGTGCTATTACTGGAAAGCACATAGCTAGTGAGAGGCAGAACAAATCTTGTCTTCCCAGTGGAGGTTCCAGAATTATTGACATGCTTGGATGGTAACTTGTTTCACCTTGAGTTCACTGTAGCCTAGGTGCCCAATTTAGCTGAGATGATTGTGGCTTCTATTAGAACTACCCAGCCCATACCAACAACAGCATATGTGGACACGTGTAGGAAAGGGAGTCTGAAGGCTGTGAAGACTGTACTAAAGGGTTTTGAGAATTAAACCTTCTTGGAGAATTAGCGTCCAATGTATTTCTCCAAGAACAGGAAAGGTCTGTGGTAAGACATAAGGTTTGAGGATTATTAGCTCAAGTGTGTCTCAGGGTGTTGGTTAGGAGGCAAGAGAGCATTGCTGTTTGATGGCTGAGGCCTCTGTAAGAATGCAAGACTAAGCCTTCCTTTAAGAACTACTAGTTTCTAAAAAAAAAAAAAAAGAAAAAAAGAACTACTAGTTTCTGTATGTGTGTGCTCTTACCTTCCTGATATGTTGAAAGTTTTTGAAGGCAAGAATGATCCTCAGTGGTTATTAATCGATGCCATGAGTGCCCGTGTCCCTGTATTTGAGTTAGAGCATAAGAGAAGCACTTGTTTTAGGTTGAATGAGAAACTCCCCAGTAGAGTGATAAGAGATGGTCAGAAAAAGTCTCTTACAAATATCATCTCTCCCACATAACCTGCTTATTAAAATTCTTAGACTTTTTTTTTTTTGCTCCTTGTTATTTGTTACATGTTCTCATAGTAAGCAGAGTAATAAATCAAAACGGTTGTAATTATGAGAGTAGTGGTAGGGGGCTGGCCTCTCACTGACCTTTGGGGAACATAAGAGGAGTGTGTGCTCTGCTGTCAGTCCATGCCCGTGGGTGAGGGCCTGGTGTGTAGTCTCTGCAAGCATGGCCTGCACCCATATACATGGATGGTGGTGCCAGCAATGGGTGGTCTTCTTCCCAATAGTCCAAAGATGAACCTGTGGAAGTAGTGCAAATAGTGTAGGTAGATTTGGGTGTGCTGTAAACAGATTGTCAGATCCATGCGGGGCTGTGTAGGAAAGAGAGATGAAACCTCATTGAAAAGAAACATAAAGAAAAAAATAGGAAATAAAGAGTACTAAGCAACAGAAAAGACTTGCCTTTTTTAGTGACATTTTTATATAACTGGATTTCTTTGAAAGGGATGTATATAAATGAAAGGCTTCTATTTGAATAGAGAAAGCAACAAAAAGCATGGCAACACTTAGAGGAAAGAATGGGACCTTGTAAATAATGTCATTTTAAGTCTTTTACAGAACCCCGTATGTCTTATTCCAATAAAATGTTTTGTTTTGTTTTGCTTTTTTAAAGCAGGCACTAGATCAGATGAGAGAGTCGATGTGAATGTGTTTTGTGCTCTTTGGGAAAAGGTATGACAGAAACATAACTTCTATTTATTCACCAGTTATTGATTGAACAGCACCAGAAATAGTTCTGTGTTCGGTGCTTTGGGAATTTTAGAGGAAATAAAATGGCTTCAGGTTGAGAGTTTTGAGCCAGGTTTGCACAAAAGGTAGAGCCGAGGCCTGGCCAGTAGAACTGTCAGTTGGCCGAACAGTGTAGCTTCATGATGAAATAACCAGCTGCCTGTTTGACTCTGTGTCTGACTAGCCGTGTGACCTTGAACACATTAGTTATCCTCTCTACACCTTGAGGTTCTCATCTTTAATGAGGGCAGTGTCTATCTTGCACGGTGTTGTGGGGATTAAAATAGGTCACCTGGATAGATTAGTGCAGTGCCTGGCACATTGCTAGCACTTAGTAACTATTTCTGTTATTGTTGTTGGCTCAGGAAATGATCTAAAAGAGTAATAATTACTTCTCTCATGAAGATCCTTGGCCCTGGAAATTGTTGCTGTGGGGAAGCTCATCTTTATTACTGAGCACATAGGCTTGAACCAGCTGATGACCATTCACACCCCACCCTTCATGGAGCCTTGGCTAAAAGTGAGAGGCCTCAATCACAAGAGAGATTTTGCATAGAGGTCTAAAGGCCTGGACCACAACAGCCATGCTGAGGGCTCACTCTGCTTTCTGGTTCTGGGTATAATCTGATGGCACATTAAATCATCTAGGTTGCCTGTTGAAAATACATATTCTCAGGCTCTACTCCAGTCTGTTGATTCTGAGTTCCTAAAACTCGTATTTTTAATTCTCCTCTGCTGGTTCTTCTGTGGCCATCCCAGCATCTAACTAGCATGTGGAGTCACCTTAGACCATTTGGAAACATTCCTAATGGGCTGGTAGTGGCATCAGTGATATTCCAGATCTTACCTGCACGTTTCTATTTTCCTGGATCTTGGGATATCTTTGCACATTGACCTACTGGCTCCTTGGCTGTCCTCCTTTCTCATAGCCCTACCTTCTCTGAGTTCTCAAAACCTATACCATCCCCCCGTACTGGAATCAACAAACATTTACTAAGCTCTGGAGAGGCAAGGTGTGCAAACAAAGCAGAATGAATTCTTATTTCCTTTGCTTTTTGCACATTGCTCTGGGACACACACCTCTTTGTACTGTGGTGATAATAATAATTATACCATAAAAAGTAGCTCCCATTTATTGGGCACTAATCACATGCTGGACATGTACCGGGCTAAGTGCTTGATACTTATCATCTAGTTTTGTTTTATGATGATGATACTTATCATCACCATTCAATGAAGAAGACCAACGCCCACTTTATAGGAGAGGGGATTGAAGCTTAGAGTGGCAGTCTGCTAGGGAACAGAGCGGACATTCTCATTGTGGGACTTGGAAGTCTTCTCTTCACCAGTTTGTTGATCCACTGGTTGCTATTTGCAGCAAGCTGTACGGATCCATTAGGGAGGACTTGAAACTTCAGTCCATCAGTTCTCCCTAACACCCCCCAGCTTCTTACATATAATAAACGCACCCTGCCAAGTTGGGTTAGTGAATTAAGGGGTGCAGAAGTGCCTGCCAAGTGCTCTGAAAGCCCAAGGAAGGAATTGCTAAATGGTCACAATGTGAGAATTCATGGAAGAGGTGGCAGATGGGCCATGCCTTAAGGGAATAGGCTTGTTTTGACAGATGACACTGTGACCAAGCAGATTTTCTCCACTGCCACAGCTGTAATGATTCAGGACTTCAGTGTCATAACATATCTGGGTGGTTTGGGTGGGGCCTAGCCTATTTTTGGTACTTGTTGATATCATTGTGCTAAGATTGATAATAGTCTTCCTTGAGCCATAGTTTACAAAGTGGAGCTTAAAATGTGGGAAACATATAAAGATGTTTAGATTTTACAGCTCTTCAGAGGAAATAGAGGTGGAAACAGAAGGCTCCCAGTATAAAAGACGGTTATTTTGAAAGACTGCCTTGTGTTTGGTGAGGATCACCTGAAGAAGCATATCTTGGAGCTGATCCCTCTGCAAGAGGAGTCAGGGATGCCAAAGACTAGGAAGTTTTAACCAGGGAAAAAATAGTATCAAGAGGGTGGAGTGAAGAGGGACCCTCTAGTCTGTGCAAATAGGATAGCCAAGGGCTGGAGGTATGAACCTGCATGGTGTGTTCAGGGCACAGGGAACTGCCCTGTAGGAGGCTGGAGCATAGTGTGTGAGGAAGGATGTGAGAGATGAGCCTTGAAAGGTGGGACTGTGGAGGGCTTTGAAGTCAGGGTACCCTTTTGATGGAGGTATACACAATATTCATCCTAGACTTTAACTCCAGCATGGGGGGTTGATTTTTTCTTATCTAGTAGGGGTCAAAGGAAGGGCCTTTGGGGAGCATCCCACGTAGTTATCTTGCCTGTTTTTCCATAATCCCTGTTGGTATAACAAAGTATAGGTTGTCCAGGTTATCATGGAATTCTAAAGAAGCTCCATAGGGACACCTGGGTGGCTCAGTGGTTGAGTGTCTGCCTTTGGCTCAGGGTGTGATCCTGGGGTCCCAGGATTGAGTCCCACATCGGGCTTCCTGCATGGAGCCTGCTTCTCTTTTTGCCTGTGTCTCTGCCTCTCTCTCTCTCTCTCTGTGTGTGTCTCTCATGAATAAATAAATAAAATATTAAAAAAAATAATCTCCATAAACACCATATTATAATCCTTTAGCACTTGACCTTGCTTCCATATGAAATTTCATTTTTGATTCTCATCATCAAAACGTATAGAATATTGCTCCTGGATCCAATAACAGTTATCACTTACTGAGTTCCTAATGTGCTTCACAGACATTATCACTGAATCCCCATAATTGTGCAAGGTAATTGTCATTTTTTATGTTTGCCTGATGAAGCCAAAATTTAGAAAGCTTAAGTAACTTACTCTTTCATAGAGCCCCCATCCCTGGGTTTAGAAACCAAACTTGGCTTACTGCTGAGTCCATGTTCTTTCCGCCCAGCTCTGCTATTACCTTTGTCTTACTGCGGGGGGATCTGAGGTCCAGAGAGGATATCTTTTCTTTTCATTTTTTTTTTTTTTTTTTTAAGATTTATTTGGTTAAAAGAGAGAGAGAATCAGAGTGAGCTTGCACACGAGTCAGAGGAGGGACAAGGTCAAGGGATGAGAGGAAATCCACAAGCAGACTCCCCACTCAGTGTGGAGCCTAACAAGGGGCTTGGTCACAGGACCCTGAGGTTATGACCTAAGTCGAAACCAAGAGGTGACTGCCCAACTGACTGAGCCACCCAGATGCCCTGAGAGGGTATCTTGCTGAGGGTATACTTGCTGAGGGTGAGACAGCAGCCTGTCCAGGTTACTATGAATCTTTTCTTGAGCTGTGAGCACCCTGTTGTCTACCAGATACCCCTAGTGATACACTTAGTATCACATGGCCAGGTGGCCCCTCTGGAATCTGTAACATTTATTCTTTGTTATTTGTCCAAGGGTCTTATGGTCTTCCCTCCCTTAGTAGGTAGGACTCAAAGCTCCCTCCTAGTGTTGACAGCTTAGTCATTAACGGTCTTCTCATATTTCCAATGTATTCACCTGTACTCGCTGTGTAAATCTCCAGAAACAGCCTGTTTATAAATAGTCCTTTGACAAGGCTGTAACTCCATCCTGATTTGAGGATGCTGCTGTAATTAGTTACAGGTTGGCATTAGCTAAATTGAATATAATCCATCATGCTTATTAGATGTGGTGGGGGAGATTGCACCTGGAAGGATCAGTAGTAGGAAAGACACATTAAATATAGATAAGCTGAGTATTTTCCCAGGCAGCTGGATTTACAGAGAGGGCCGTGTGTTCATAACACAGCAGCTCTTTTGCCATGGCACAGAAAAAATAGTGGGGACTGGGGAAGAGCAGGCACTTAGAAGCTTTAAAAGTAAATTGAGCAAGTTACAAAGTACCTCTTATAAAATTTAAACAGTAATATGTGAGAGTGGAAAACAGGATAAGTGATTCTTCAGGTAATTACCAAAGATTTCTCAGGTAGGATGGGTTTTTCTCCAGGCACAGGTATCTTGACACCCTATATAGACTATCCTAGTAACCCATTGGTTTTTACATCATTTGGGAACTTCGGCTGTTCTCAGTTGCCCAAAGTGCTAAATGTAACATACTCTAGATCCAAGTTACTTTGCAGCACTTTCATTTTTGGTCCTCAACATCAAAATAAACCTTCATTAACAGCCTGGTTTTAAGAGGCACTAGAGCATATGAGGTATATGGCTCGGTTCACTCCATGTTTTGGAGGATGTGCCCTTGGAGGAAGGGCAGTACTGTTGTAGCTGGTTACCTGGATGTCAGAATGAACCCAGATAGAGAGGCTCTAATACTAGGTTTGTTTGTGTATTTCCCAGCTGGGCAGCAAATCTCAGCTCACAGCTATATTAAGAAAATTCACAGACTGGTTTTGATGTGTATTTCTGATCAGAAAATTAGTATGTGGCTTTTACTGTTATTTTTGTTTCATAAACGTATTGGAAGTCCGTCAAAAAATTCCCCCAACAACACGTTAACATCTGTAAGAGTCCCAAGCTTAGTAGGGTGTGTCCCCCGTGGGGGGCAGGTGCATTGAAAAAACAAAGCTTGGTCCCAACTGCATTTTTTTTTTTTTTTTATCATTTGTAAGCTGGCCCATGATCACAGGGGCACTGTCAGAGGATGTCAAAATGCCACTCCCTGGTCCATCTTATTCCTGGAAAAGCAACCGATAAGGTGTGATATTAATACCAACCTCTTAAAAAAGAGAAAAAAGAAGGAAACAGAGCTACCCAGTTTTCATTTCCTCTTGGACACCTGCCACATTTATTCCACCTCCCCCCTGGTTGTAGCTAAAAGCTACATTGACCATCTCTTATTTTCATCCTACTAAGGCATGTCCATCTTCAGGGCCCAATGGAGACACACACAGCTAGTTGGACAGCACTGCCATTGGGGTGAAGGAAATTTCCTTCAGCTTTATTGAATGCTGTCAAGTCTAATCTCAAGCAGGCAGCATAACATAAAGCATAGCTTCCACATTGTTTTGTTTTTCTTCTAGAGTAAGAATGTGATTTTCTTGGTTTTTACTCTCTTAGAACGTGGGCATGGCTTCCCTGCTAAGATTCATATATTAAACAGAAATATTTGTATAGAGGGCTTATAGGTCTTCTGTTTTCACAGAATCCAATCCCATTTTCTGGTTCCCCAAATTAATCATTATGACCATTTATTATGTCTTGGGGGCAGCACTTTCGAATGTGTTACTTCTAAATATGTATCCTCTGATCAGGAGGTGGATTTCCCAGCTGATAGCTTATTAGGATGAAGCTGGCTTGTGTTGTTGGGCTTAGTTTATTTTAATTTCATCTGAATTTTTCAACAGTCCTCAGCTTATCTTGCAATAATAAAGCTTTTATTAGTTTTCACATCCTTTTCCTGTCTGTTATTTAATTCTATTCTCAACATCCCTGTGTGGATGTTGAGAAATTTATGAAAAAGGGAGACAGAGGTTGGGAGTTATGGACTTATTCAAAGTCTTATGGCTAAGGAACTAAAGATCAGATTTCCTTATCCCTAGCGCAGTTTTCTAATTCTTGCTTGATTGGTTCCTGGGCTTTTCTTTGTGATTAATATGAACTTTGTTTTTGACGTCTTTTAAGCTGGATCTCCTCTCCAACCTACGCACCAGACTTCAGCACACGTTTGCACATGTATGGGTCCACGCAAGTGGATTCCCCTCTCCTTTGCTCCCCTATCAAACCTTGAAAATTTGAGTTCTTTACTGTGTCTCCAAACAGTCTTCACTTCTAGAGCTAAGTGGGAAATGGAGGAGGAAGTTGAAGCAAAGGGACCATTCTGGTACAGAGGGGAAAACTCAGAAGTTTCCCAGCATGTTTTGCCTGAGTCACTGGAAAGCTGGCCCCATTTCTGCCTCATTTTGACAGTACAGATGGACTTCGGGCAATTTGAAAATAATTATAGAGAAGGGAAGCCTGGTTTTAGATGATGCCATTCCTAACTGAGATAGTATTTATAGCTAAGGAGCTGAGAGACTTTTATATTGAAAACATTTCCCCTGTATTAAGGACCTGATTCACTTGGGATGGCCACACAGTCACTCATTCTTGATCCTTAAGAAAGCCCAACATTGGCTCTTTTTTTTTTATATGCTGGCGATTTTCTTCGTATAGCCATGGTGTGATAGGGGTGATTCATATTTTGTTGTTGTTGTTGTTTCTTCTGTGACTCACTCATGGACTGAGGAGTCCTTCGAACTAGATGTAGTTCCTGCAGAGAACTCAGCTTTCTTTTCGGCAATCAGTTCTCTGGCATGTCAGCCTAACATGGTCTATGTGTAGAATAAGACATGGGTTAGACTCCTGCCTGTTTCCATCTGCCTAAATATGCTGTAAGCACTATCTGCCTGGACAGGGAGCAGTCTTGAGTGGCTCTATCTGAGTGATTCTAGCATATGTTACCTCATTCTTGAAAAGGACTTTTCCAGAAAGCTAAAAGATTCCTTAGAAGGCTATAAGAATTCCTATTATGAGATATTCATGGAACTTTCTCCCCAGTTTCAAGATACCTAATGAAGATTTTAGAAGTTGTCATAGTGGAAAATGCATAGGTTCTGGAGCTTGTGAACCAGAGTAACATCTGTAACTAAGCCTCTGTATCTTCATATGTAAAATGTAAGTAGCAATGTCTGCTGTGCCTTGTCATACATACACATACACATATACTGTACATGAGTGTGTGTATACACAGTTACCTCATACATTGTGATGCCTCTTCTCAAGCATCTTATCTTGTAAGCTTCTCAATATATATTGGGTGCCATCACCCCACATAATACTTAGGACCAGTATAGAGAACTGGATAGACTCTCTGCCTATTACTGCTTATACCTGTCTCAAAACTAGACAATTCAGCTATAACAGACAATTTCTTTTAGCCTTGAATTGTATCATAACACAATCCACATTGTTCTTTCCTTTTCTCTGAGCTTCCTGCTGACCCATCAATTTGTAGCAGCTATTTCTGTATTATCTTTTGTCAATATGCTTTTTTAGGGACATTGGGCTCTCAACAACATGCTGCCTGTAGATTCTTGTGAGCACCCATTATAGAAGATGATATTCTCTGACCGATAGCACTCATGCAGTCCTGTCCATCATGGCTACTTTGGCAGGCCTTGACCTGCATCTGGGGATCAGGTTTACATTTGAGCTCATGTGCCTTGTCCAGCTTCCAACTTCATGTTGTACTTATTTAGCAGTTGTTTCAGACAAAGCCTGGATTAAAGCTTGTCAACCATGAAGGAAGCCATCTTAAGCGTAATTGAGATAAAAGAGATGGACAGAGGAGGGCAGAGCATATTTAATCCAAATTCTTGAAATAATTAAGTGTTTTGTGATATGTTAACATTGGTGCCAAATTAATAATGTCTTTGTTTCTTAATAAGTGTTCTTCTAGAACCTCTTGGTGCTATTTTGTCAGAAGCTAAAGATAGTGCAATAAATATGATAGAACTGCATTATATTATTTAATTAGGATTTCACTAATTAATATTGCCTCCTGTTTGCATTAATTTTCTGTTAAAATAATTTAATTCATTAAACACTCAATGAATGGCTTGTTTACTAAGGAAAGTACTATGTATAGTGTGGGCTGGAAATAGGAGATGGAGCCATTAATTGAGAAGCCACTAAAATTGGTTTTAGTAGAGTGTAACCGGGGAACTTTCTCAGGCTTAAGCACTAGAAAATACTCTAAAACTTGAAAGCTTCTGAGGAAAAATTATAAAAATAATATAAGAAAAATAATTGAGATTAAAATATTAAATATAGAGGCAAAAGTTTAATATCTATAATGTTCACAGAGATGAGAGAACTATCAAAATGAGTGGGAACAAAACAGAAGAATAGAAAATTCACTCAGTGGGAAATAAACAAACAAGGAAATGTTCCAATTTCTAATAATTAAAAATGGTAAATGAAACAATAGTGAGCAATTTAAAATATGGGCTAGCAATAGCTAGATGAGGAGGTTGTCATATCTTCTTTCTAAAAAAGTAACTCTAAAATTGATGAACTTGGTGAAAATAACAATTTCAGTGCACTAAAAATCAACCTAAGTTATATAATCATCTGAGAGACATTTATACATAAATAAACCACCCAGAACTTCAGGTAAGACCAGTGGCAGTATGTGGACTTGCTTGCGGTACCTGTTGTTTCCCTTCCTTCCCCCATTGCTCTGTTGATATGGAGGTTCTGCAGGGGCAAGACAGACTTGAGCACCAGTAGCTATGCTGCTGTGGTCACAGGGGATTTACTTCATTTGGAATGGCTGGTGATGCTTGCAGCCAGCCACCAGCACTGTCAGTGGAAGTGACAACCTCCATGGAAGGGTAAATGGGGAAGGCCATGATCTCTAGCTTGAGGTTGAAGTTGTGATAAGGGCAAAATGTTCCTGACTGAGGTGCTGCAAAGATTGGAGAGGGCCCAAACTATCTGCATACTTCTGCATAACCTTGAGGCTGTTTTCATGTGTTGAGAAGGCACTAAAAGTCCTGATAGCAAGCAAAGTACTAGGCAGACTTAAAACAACTCGACTTTTTAATGTATTCTCTGACTTACATATAGATTCATTGGCAGAGGTGGAAGCCCTATGGGCAAGAGGTGTTTGATCTCATCCTCTGATTGACTGCCAAGCTACATCGACAAAAGGGGTGAACACTAAGAGTCCAGGCTTAAAAATAAAAACAGAATAATAGTTAAGAAATACAACTCAGCAGAGACATCATGACCATACGCAGTGAGGGAGACAGATTTCACAGATTTGCTTGAGGCAGGTTACTAAACAAACAAACAGAAGCAAACAACAGTAACTTACTGTGAATATAATGTCCTGTTTTCAGCAAAACGTGGTGAGGCATACAAAGAAAGTGAAGTGTGCTCCATACTCATAAAAATAAAAGCAATTAGTAGAAGCTGCCTCTCAATGTTCTCAGACACTGGGTTTAGCAGACCAAGACCTCAGAGTAGTTATATACATGTTCATAGAAGTAAATGAAGCTATATTTGAAGCATTAAAAGACAATATGACAACAATGACTCGACAAGTAAAGAGCCAATAATTATAAAACAGAATTGAATCAGAAATCTGGAGTTGAAAAGGGTAATAACTGAAATAAAAAATTCACTGGAATCAGGGAGGCCTCTGGCTGGCTCAGTTAGAAAAGCATGGGACTCTCAGTCTCAGGATCCTGAGTTCAAGCCCCACATTGGGTATAGAGATAACTTAAAAAATAAACTTAAAAAAAATTTACCGGAGGGACTGAGCAGCAGATTGTAGATGACAGAAGAAATAAGTGAATTCGAAGATATGTTGAGAGAAATGAGTGAGAGAACAGAGTGAAAAAGATGAAAATGGATGTGGCAAGTGACAGAGTGAAAGTCATGCAAGCTGCAAAAGAAAATTACTAGTGGGCTTATTGATGTAGCCAAAGGCTGACTTCTCATCTGAAACAGTGAAGGCCAGAAAACGATGAAATGACCTATTTGAACTGCTAAACTTAAAAACAAAACCAAAATTCTGTTCAACCAAAAATCCTGCATCCATCAAAACTATCCTTCACAAATGAAAGTAAAATAAAGATGTTCCCAATAAACAAAGACGGGGAGAATTGGTTGCTAGCAGACATGTCTTTCAAGACGTACTGAATGAAGTCCTTCACAATGAAAGGAAATGACATTAGATTTAACTTGAATCCCCAGGAAGAAAAGAAGGACATCAGAAATGGCAAAGATGTGTATGAAAAAACTTCCAAATATATCTTATCATTTCTTCTCTTAACTTCCTTAAAAGACAAGATTGTATAAAGCAATAATTATTCTGTATTGTTGAATGTGTAACATATAAAGATGTGACATGACAATAATGGCACAAACTCTTAAAAATTGAAGAGGGAATACATCAAACAGAGAAACTTTATCTCTGGGACTGGTAGTATTCTGATAACAAAGACAGATGTTACAAGAAAAGAAAACAATAGACTAATATCTTAGGAACGTAGACACAAAACTTCTTAACACAATATTAGCAAGCCAAATCTGGCAGCATATAAAAAGAATTATTCACCATGAGAAAATGAGATTTATCCCTAGAATGCATGGTTGTTATAACACCCCAAAATTAATTAGTATAATATGCCATATTAATAGAATAAAGACAAAGACCACACAACCATCTTTAACACAGAAAAAACATTAATAAAAGCCCAACACCCATCCATGTTAAAAACTCCCAGGACACCAGGAATAGAAAGGAGCTCCCTCAACCTGATAAAGAGCATCTATGAAATACCTATAGCTAACATCATAATGGTAAAAGACTGGCTGTTTTATCCGTAAGATTTGGAAGAAGAAAACAAAAGGAGGAGGAAGGAAAGAAGGAAAAAAGGAAAGGAAAAGGAGTTGAAGTCATCTAAATTGAGAGAAAGAAGTAATGTCATTTTTGTTTTTTTTTAAGGCTTTATTTGCGTTTTTGGAATAGAGAGAAAGAGTGAGAGCACACAAGAGAGCGCAAGCAGGGTGAATGCCAAAGAGAGAGGGGGAAGCAGATTCCCTGCTGAGCAGGGAACCCAATGATGACATGGGGCTCAATCCCAAGACCCTGGGATCATGACATGAGCTGAAGGCAGACTCTCAGCTAACTGAGCCACCCAGGTACCCCTGAAGTTGTCTTTATTTATATAAAGAAAGAAATGATTCTTTCTTTATATGGGATATTCCAAGGAATTTACAAATGACCAGAACTACTAAGGAACTTTAACAAGATAATAGAGTATAAGATCTGTATACAAAACTCAATTTTATTCCCAATTCTGTTTTCTGTTCCTATTAAGAAAAAACACAAAACACCCAAAAAATGAAATTAAGGAAAAGATTCTACTTACAATAGCATCAAAAAGAATACAAGTTGGAAGACTGACACTAATTGATTTCAAAACTTACTATAATGCCACAATAACCAGGAAAGTATGGAATTAGCATAAGGATAAACATATAACTCATTAGAACAGAATTGGGAATCTAGAAATAAATGTTTATATTTATGATCAGCTGACTTTCTACAAAAATGCTGAAACAATTCACTGGGGGAAAATATAGTGTTTTCCACAAGTGGTGCCAAGACAATTAGGTATCTTGATCCATTCCTTGCATCATACACCAAAATTAACTCAAAATGAATCATGGATCTAAATGTAAAAGCTAAAAGTTCTAGAAGAAGACATAAAAGAAAATCTTAGTTATCTTGGGTTAGGCAAAGAATTCTTAGATACAATACCTAAAGCAGAATACAACAAAGGAAAAAAAAATGGGTAAATTTAACTTTATTGAAATAAAAAACATTTGCGTTTCAAAACATACCACTAAGAAACTAAAAATATAAGCCACAGATATTTGCAGATCATATAACCAGTAAAATATTTAAGAACTCTTAAAATTTTGTAAGAGCTAAACCATTCAATTAAAAATGGGCAAAAGAACCTCCTCAGGCCCTAGAAAACGTCTCCACCTTGGAAACCCAGCCTGAAATCCCCAGGTCATGGAGATGACTTCTTCCATATCACATTTCTCCCCTTCTCAAAGAAGAGCCTTCAGCCCTGCCGGAAGTCTCCTCCACCAGGGGGTGAGTGTGTGGACACTCCCCCCACCACCACCAACAACAAAGGCAGAGGCAAAGTAGTAAGAGTTGCTGTTTACTCAGTGCTAACTATGTGTCAGACACTTGACCTATGTGGTCAGCTGAATAACGGCCCCAAAGGTATCCCCGTTCTAATTCCTGGAACCTATGAATGTGACCTTATATGGCAAAAGGAGCTTTGCAGATGTGACTGGATTAAAGATCTTGAGATGCGGGAATTATCCTGATTGTCCTGGGAGTCCTTTTTTTTTTTTTTTTAATTTATTTTATTTTTTATTTATTTATGATAGTCACAGAGAGAGAGAAAGAGAGGCAGAGACACAAGCAGAGGGAGAAGCAGGCTCCATGCACCGGGAGCCTGACGTGGGATTCGATCCCGGGTCTCCAGGATCGCGCCCTGGGCCAAAGGCAGGCGCCAAACTGCTGCGCCACCCAGGGATCCCTGTCCTGGGAGTCCTTAAGTGTGATCATGTGTGCCCTTCTGAGAGGAGGCAGAGGGATATGGGATGTCAGGAGAGAAGAAGGCGAGGTGATGACAAATAGAGCCTGGAGCGGTGTGTTGTGAAAATGGAAGAAGGAGCCACAAGCCAAGGAATGGGACAACCACTAGAAGCTGGAAAGTCAAGGAACTGGCTTCTCCCTTGGAGTCTCAGAAGGAACCAGCCCTGCCAACACCTTGACTATTGAGCGGTGAGACTGACTTCAGATTTCTGGCTTCCAGAAGTGTAAAGGAATAAATATGTGTTGTTTAAAGTTTCACCCCAAAAATGAGCAAAAGATTTGAATATACTTTTCACTATTAGAAATAGCTATTAAGCATGAGTGTAAAGATCCTTTCTTTTTTTTTTTTGGTCTTGTGATTTAATTTGTCTTTTAAAATTTTTCTTTTTTGCATTTGACTAAAGGTTCTTAATATCATTAATCATTTATGGAAATACATATTAAAACCATAATGAGATATGTCTATTTACCCACCATAATAAAAAAGGCAGTATCAAATATTGATGGCGATGTTGTGAAACTAGAACTCTCATACATTGCTGGAAAGGAATACAAAATGGTGGAGCCACTTTAAAACATAGTTGGGTGGGGATACTGGGTTGGCTTAGTTGGCAGAACATTCGACTCTTGGTTTCAGCTCAGATCATGATCTCAGGGGTGTGGGATCAAGGCCCAGGGACCCATGCTGGGCTCCACACTTAGCGGGGTGTCTGCTTGAGACTCTCTCTCTCCCTCTCCTGTTGCCTCTCCCCCTGTGTTCTCTCTCTCTCTCTCTCTCACAAATAAAATTTCACTCTTAGGTATCTACCTATGGCATGTGAAAGTGTATGTCCACACAAAGACATGTATGTAAATGTTTATAACAGCATTTTTCATCATAACTGAAAATCTGGAAACCATCCAGACGTCTAACTGATGAATGAATACATTTTTTTGGAGGATATTGGAAATGTACTAATGCTATAAGGTTGCATAGCCTTATACATGTACAAGTAATCATTAAACTGCACACGTACCCGCAAAAGGTGCTGATTTCTTAGGAGATTGTGGTGAAACTGACAAACTCATGCTTTAAAAATTGTTATGAACCTTTGGGAAAATAACGCAGCAATAGATGATATGAAAAAATATAGCAATGTAACTGTTTGGATTTCATTCACTCTTAGAAATGTTTATTTGGAAATAATTCAAAGGAAGAAAGAAACCTCATGTGCATGGAATCTTCCTTGCAACATTCTCTCTAAACATGTAACACTAGAGACAACCTAGTTGTCTAATAATAGTGAAATGGTTAATACATCATTTAGATGAAGTATTTTTTCATTTAAAGATAGCTACAACAGACATGAGCAGATATGTATTCTCATAATCAAAGAAAAAGAGTCTTTAAAATTATATGTTTGCTATAATTACATTGTGTAAGATTATGTATACTGGGCCCACAGTGGAAGGGAATATTAACTGTGTGTAGTTGACTCTTTTTACCTTTTTAAAAATTCCATTACTCTTGCTAAAAAATTATCGAAATAAGACAAATATGGGAAAAAGTAGTGACAAGTGATATTGGCAGTATTTAAATTTGAATAGAAAAGAAGAGATGGATGGATGAATAGGAGTTTTGATCTGTAGATTCAAGTGGCATGATTTGGTAGTTGGTTAGGCTGTGGAGCTGGGAGAGAAAAGCGTCTCTGTAGCCAGCGAATTTCTGTCCTCCTCAGAGATGGTGATTCCATTACTAGAAAAAGAAGATAGGTCTGGGGCCACAGGCAGAGACAGCAGTCCCATTTTTTATGTTCCTGAGTATGTACCTGAAATCATGGTATTCTGTTTGTATTATTTCCCTCCTGAGTGTTGAGTTTGAAGTGCCACTGTGATTTCCAGGTCAAGATGTCCAAAGGTCAGAATGCAATGGGTCTATAGAGGTTTATTTTATTTATTTATTTATTTATTTATTTATTTATTTATTTATTTATTTATTTTCTATAGAGGTTTAGAGAGAAGTTGCAGTAACAGGATAGAGGTGTAGACCTTATGCATGTGGGTGCAAGAGCCTGAGGAAGTCATAGAAAGTGAGGGTTTGGCAGCATTGTGACATGGGAGAGGACATGGTCAGTAGATGATGGGTGCGATGTGTGAAGGGGTAGAGGGCTAATTAGATGGGAGGCAGGCAGCTAGGGTGACTGTCCTAGGAGACTTTCAGCAGTGATTGGAAGGAAAGAGGTGAGACAAAACTCAAGCCACAGCAAGACTGTAGAAAGGATTTGTGGCAGAGGTCTTCCTGAAGATTTTATGGTGAAATTCTCCTTTGCTTTAAGAACCAGCCAGACCCTTGACTGCTATGACCGCACTTCAGCCTTCTGTTAACTTTAACACACTTGCCCAGCAGATACAGACCTTTCCCAGTGAAACAGACCCAATTTCATGGTGTTCTGTAACTGAAATGATTGTTGCCTTAGAATCTTCTAGCACAGTGAGAAGAGAATTTTGAAAATCAATTTCTCATTTTACTGACTCTTACAATGACTGTCTCCATCAGAAAACAAACTAGCTTGCCAATTTTGACAGTTTTCTTGTGAGAAGCAGGGTTTTATCTTTTCTCCCAGTGTATAAATAAGTCTTTTTAAAAAGTAATTTTAGGGCAGCTGCAAATCATTAGAGAGATGGAGGGGTTTCCAGATGAGGACCAACAAAAAGATCACAGGGCCTTAGTCTGAAATTACAGAGGGAGCTGGACAGAACTGGAGTCTCAATTGACAGAAGCCACAAGGAAACACAGCCTGGTCCATACGTCTCTCAAAATGGGAGACGGTCTTCTGGATGGTAATACCTACCCCATGGGCTCTTTGCTAGTAATAAGATATGCTGTATATAAAAATGCTTTGTAATCCATCAAGCACTATTCAGATATATGATGTTATTATTAGAACTTGGTGGGTGGTGCTTTGGAAAAATAGAAGGAAGAAACCCCTTGCTTTGTAGTAGGGTAGGGAGCATGAGCCAATAGAATATAAACAGAATGCCTACATAAGGTCACAGGCATTTGCACCTGAGTGGATTTTTAGGGCCCGGTGGGTCTTTTCTGTACATTCCCTTCACCCCGAAGTCGAACTACCATATACTCCATATCACATCTATTTGGTAATGGCCTAATAATGGATTGGATGGATACTAAGCCCATCATTTCCCTCAATAGATAGCATTTTAAACTCCTTTAAATAATAAAATATTATATACTAGAAAATAAATGTAATATAAAATGTATAAATATTGTGCAATTTACTCTCCAAAAGAAAAAATATCCTAATTTGTAGAGCTTACTTATCTCTGTGGTACAAATACTTCCTCCATAGCTGATTTCAGGCTACCCACATGAGGTCACTGAATGTCACTTGTATCATATCATTGTATAATATTTTCACCATCCTGACATAATAAAAGTAAATGACTTCAGGAGCATGGATAATAATAAAGTGAAATAAAATAGTAATATATTTTGAGTATTTATTACCGTTTCTTTTAATATAATTTATTTAATTTTAAGTTTGCATAACTTTATTTTTAATAATAGCACTGTTTAAGAACTTGCTTTCAAAAGTCCTAAAAATTTAATAATTGCTCACTTGAGCTGCTGTGAGCTGTCTCAAGTATACAATATTCTGGATAACTTATGGGTCATAGATCAGAAAATATTTAGGCCTATTAGATAATAAATACTACATATCAAAACTTGTAGGATGAAGCTAAGATATTGCTTTGATGGCAATTTAAAATATTAAGTGATTGTATTAGTAAATAGGAAAGATTAAAAATTACGGAGGTAAGCACTCAACTCGATAGTGAAAAACAGGGCAGCCCCAGTGGCTTAGCGGTTTAGCGCCACCTTCAGCCCAGGGCGTGATCCTGGAGACCCTGGATAGAGTCCCACGTCAGGCTCCCTGCATGGAGCCTGCTTCTCCCTCTGCCTGTCTCTCTCTCTCTCTCTCTCTCATAAATAAATAAAATCTTAAAAAAAAAGAGTAAAAAACAACTGAATAAATCTTCAAAAAGTAGAAGGAAGATAATAGAGATGAAATCAGAAATATTAATAAAAATACAAAGGCAAATCATCAGGGATCCCTGGGTGGCGCAGCGGTTTGGCGCCTGCCTTTGGCCCGAGGCGCGATCCTGGAGACGCAGGATCGAATCCCACATCGGGCTCCCGGTGCATGGAGCCTGTTTCTCCCTCTGCCTGTCTCTGCCTCTCTCTCTCTCTCTCTCTCTCTCTCTGTGACTATCATGAATAAATAAATAAAATCTTTAAAAAAAAAAAAAAAAAAAAGGCAAATCATCAGTGTCAAAATTTGGATCTTTGAAGAGATACACAAAATTGACAAAACTTTGCTGACATTAATCCAGAAAATAAGAGAAGACACAAAAGAGCAAAAATAAGACATGTCTACAGATACAACAGAAATTGAGAGAAGAGTAAGAGAAACTTAAGGACTTATAGCAATATGTTTGAAAACTTGGATAAAATAATGAAATTCTGCAGGGGGTAGGGGGAAGGACTTAAAATTGACCCAATAAAAAAATACATTCTCTTATAACCATTCTTGTATTCTCTTATGACCATTAATAATTGAAGTACTTAATAAACTTCTAATAAAATACTAACATCAGGTGATTTTATAGATTAATCCTACCAAATTTTCAAAACAGACCTCATGATAATATAGTTGTCCTCTTATATAAGGTTGTCCAGAGTATAGAAAAAAAAGAATACTCCTAAATCATTCTGTAAACCCAGTAAATACACAATACCGAAGCACACAAGGATGGTGTAATTATAGGCCAAACTCATTCATGAATATGGATGCAAAATTCATAACCAAAGTAAATAGGGTTCTACATTATACAGAAAAGGCAATATGTCATAACTATGTTGTTTTTTTTAAGAATGCATAGGAAGTCTAATATTAGAAAATTTATAAATTTGATTAATTACATGAACAGATAAATGGAGATAACCATTATGATTATCTTCAAGATATAGAAATGGCAATTTATTAGAAGCCAGTACTCATTTATGATAATGTCCTAATCTGGCAAGGAATATTTACTAACAACCTCTGAAAACAATCATTTTAATGGGGATATTTTAGAAGCATTTTCCTTCAAATCAGGAACAAGACAATAATGCTCACGATCACAGCTTCAAATCAACATTGTACTAAAACTCCTTACCAGCATGGTAAGGGAAAAAGAAGAAATAAACAATGTAAGGATTGGGAGGACGGAAGTGGAAAAATTAAGTGGGAGGATATCTTGTAAGAGATATGAAGACTTTCTTTATAACAACATAGTGGTTGGGACAGTGTTGTTTGATACAGGTTAGGCTAATTGATGGAACCAAATAGATGCAGGCTCACGCAAATGGGAATCTGGTAATGAACAAAGGTGGCATTTCATGGTACTGGGGAAATAAATAGTTTTTGGATATTTGATTATTTGTATGGGTAAGATGATACTGTTTCTTGTCCTCATACCACATGTAAACTCCAGATAAATTGTTGACTTAAATGTGAAACACAAAACTTTAGAACATTCAGAAGAGAATCTAGAAAAAAACCCTGTCCTTAGATAGCAAAGGGTTTCTTAAAGTAGTTACCAAAAAGGCTAACCATAAGAGTTTGACCATATTAAAATGAAGAATTTTGTTTTGTTGTTTTTTAAAATTTTATTTGAATTCAATTAATTAACCTATGGTGTATTATTAGTTTCAGAGGTAGAGTTCAGTGATTCATCAGTTGCATATGACACCCAGGGCTCATTACATCATGTACCATCCTTAATGCCCATCACCTAGTTACTCCATTCCCCTACCCACCTCCCCTCCAGAGATCCTCAATTTATTTCCTATAGTTAAGAATCCTCTTATGGTTTGCCTTCCTGTCTGATTTCATCTTGTTTCATATTTCCCTCCCTTCCCCTATGATCCTCTGTTTTGTTTCTTAAATTCCACATATGAGTGAAATCATATGATAATTGTCATTCTCTGATTGACTTATTTCACTTAGCATAATATCCTCTAGTTCCATCCATGTTGTTGTAAATGGCAAGATATCATTCTTTTTGATGGCCAAGTAATATTCCATTGTGTGAGTTTGTGTGTGTGTGTGTGTGTGTGTGTGTGTGTGTGTATACACACACGCCACATCTTCTTTATCCATTTATCTGTCAGTGGGTAGGTATCTGGGCTCTTTCCATATTTTGGCTATTGTGGACATCGGTGCTATAAACACTGGGGTGCAGGTGCTCCTTTGAATCACTATGTTTGTATCCTTTGGATAAATACCCAGTAGTGCAATTGCTAGATAGTAGGGTTAAAATTAATAATTTTTGTTTGGCAAAGACAACATGAGGAAAATGAAAAGATAGATTATTCATAGAGAGAAGATATTTCCAAAACTTATAATCATTAAATATAAATACCCAGAATATGTATTTTTAAAAGCTTGGCAAAGCAATAAGAAGAAGATAAAATTAATCTTCTAAAATTAATCCAAAAAAAATTAATCCAGTTAAATTAATAGGAAAAGCATATAAATAAGCATTATGCAGAAGAAGAAACGTAAACGGTCAACAGCATAGGAAGGGATGCTCTGCCTCATTTGTAAGTGGAGAAATAGAAATAAGACTGCAAGTAGATGCTCTTAGTAGCTCACAGAATTTAAGTTTTACAACATCAAGTTGCAATAATATGATGGGACAGTATAAAAGCCAGCAGTCCTATTCCTAGAATCCTAGAATCCCAGAATCCCTGGAATCTTGTGCAAAGATGCATTAAGGGACATGTTTAAGAATGTTTATAGGGGCATTGTTTCTAAGATAAAAACCTGGAGACAATCCAAATCTCTGTCAATGGAAAAATAAACATATTGTGCTACATTTACCCAATGCAATGTCATTAGGTGGTAAAAATGAATAAACTTCAGTTATTTGCAGTAACATGCCTGAATCTTAAAAATGTAATGTTTAGTAAAATCAGATAAAAACCCAGGAAGAATGCATAAGGTGTACTTATTATGTTTATAAAGCTCAAGAACAAGCAAAACTAAGTAACATATTATTTAGGGCTCCATTTACTCGTTAAAAGTGGAGAGAGAGAGAGAGAGAGAAAAAATTAGCGCTAGCATAAACACTGCTCTGGTCTTGTCTAACAAATCTTAAAAGCAAGACCTGAAGAGATCAAAGAATACGTAAGTAATGGTGTCCTAGAACAAAGCTCAGTAATATTTATATGTAGGAATACAAAAATATCCAGCATCCAGTGAGGTGACTTCACAATGTCTGGCATCAAATAAAAAATTACTAGTCATGCAAAGAAATAGGAAACTATGATGCACAATGAGGAGAAAATCCAATCAATCAAAACTAATCCAGAAATAATACAGAGGATAAAATTAGCAGATATAAAAGCAATTATAATTGTATTTGTGTCTTCAAGGAACAAGAGAAAAGACTGAGCACCATAGATAGGAAAGTCACAGAGTTCCCTGACTTGGGGAATACAGAGCAGAGTGGGAGGACTCAGCCTTGAAATGAAGAAGGCTCACTTATTTCTCTAAACCTCTAGGATAAAGAGGCAAAGATGGCTCCAGGTATAGATGTGAGTATAGGTGTGAGAGAAGGAATTTGAGGGAGTTGGTAATTGTTGGAGTTTGATAATTTTGATTATATGGCTCAAACAAGAGCTGGGGTAACTTTTGAAATTGGGTACAGAAGTTTAGAATAGCTATTACAGCATATTAAAGAAGGAGCTGACCAAAAAACAGACAAACAAAACCACCTAAAATTACTGCTGCAGGGCAGCCCAGGTGGCTCAGCGGTTTAGAGCCGCCTTCGGCCCAGGGTGTGATCCTGAAGACCCGGGATCGAGTCCCACGTCGGGCTCCCTGAATGGAGCCTGTTTCTCACTCTACCTGCCTCTCTCTCTCTCTCTGTCTCTCATGGATAAATAAATAAAATATTAAAAAAATTACTGCTGCAGTTAGGGCCATTGCATATCGTCCCGTGGCTTATATATTGCACAAGACTAGAAACACCAACATTCTCATTATAGTCCATGTGAATGATACTCTGGAGGATTGTGACATAGGCGACCTAAACAACTGTACATGGTGACCTCAGCTATAAGCTAGTTGAGATTGAAAGCCATACGTTTGCAGTAAGAAAAATTGGTCCTGAGATTAGAAACCATAAGTTTTCAGTAAGAACAGTCAGCATGTTTGTGTCATTTTTCTCTAAGAGTGAATCTTTGGATTGATCCCGAATATCCAAGGTTAATGGACTTTTGGGAACATGGAGGAGAAAGACAAAGGACTGAATATTAAAGATGATTGTTCAAGGGTGATGGGAATGCTGAACTTGAATCTGTGTTCTAGTTCACATGTCTTGTGTCCTCTCATCCCCTCCCTGTGGATATTATCAGTTGGTCTCCTCTACAAAGCTGTAAGCTCCGTGAAGACGTGACCGGTCTCAATGTCCTCCCTGTTGCCATGCCTAGGCTACACCTGCATATAGTAAGGACTCCATGGATATCTGCTGGATGGACAGATGGATGAATGAGGTCTAGGCTGCATGGGGAAGGAAGTTATATTCAAAGACTGTGGACCAGGAGAAAAGGAAAGAGGTAGGGTGTATTTGATGCATTTCAAATGAAGCAGGAGTGAAGGTGTGAAGGAGCTGGAAGGGGTCTGTGGTTGGAGGTGAGAATTAGTCCAACCCTGAGAAATGACAAATTCTCAGATATGGCTCTGGGAGTGGGTGCTGGGGGTGAGAGGAGGTATAGGCATGAGGAGGAAGACCAAGGCATAGGTGTATGGCATATAGCTGATTCCAGTTAAGAGAGCGCAGGATGTGTGTGTGTGTGGGGGGGCGGGGGGTGGTGGTGGTGGGGGCCGACTTCCGTTAGGAGTTGATCTGCCCGCACTGAGTAGCTGTGCTACTTTTGCTCTTTCCCTGAACAGCCTCTTTTTATATACAATAATTAGTCGATAGTTACAATAATGCTTTGATATTTTAATGAAATTATACCATTACAGAAAAAGCATAATCTACTGGATTTTATCCTATTACTGGGACATTTTTTTTTTCCTGTGGCTGAGGAGAGCTTATCCCATTCACCCCTAGAACCGTGACCAGCAGAATAGCTGGAAAGAAGCTGCTTCTGCCAAGAAGCTTAAACCAACGAGTTACTAGATGGAGCCCCACCCTATCCTATAAATCACGTGTGCAGAAGGTTCAAATGCTCTTCAAGTACAGAGAACATTCTCTCCGACAGACATGAACAGGGATGTCTCTGTTTCACTTTTTCCACTGGGTCCTTTGCTTTATAAACCTTATCTGTACTTTCCTTTGTGTGTTTTCCAGTTTCCTGGGTGCACACAGACCTCTGTGTCTTCCCCTTTACACATTGCACCCCTGCGTAGGCTGGGGCGGGGGTGGGGTCAGCCCCTTGTGGGGTTTGTGTAACAGCCCTGAGAATAGAACAGCCTAGTTCCTGCCCGCCCTGAGTGTGCCGTTGGAGTGCAGAGAATCCCCCCACACGTTTAGGGGGAGGCTCTCTGGGGTAACTGCTCTTCTTCCCACTTTTCATTAAAAATGATTCTTTACCCATTTAACCAATTTATGTCCCTTATAGCACTTTACACAGTCAGATAGTATCTTCGTAAGCTATTTGTTTTTTTCTTATTTTTTGTCTCTCACTAGAAGAGTAAGGTCCATGAAGGTAGAACTTAATGTGATTTGCTTAACATGGAGCCCCCAGTGCTTGGCACAGTGCCTGGCATCTGGGGCCACCCAGTAAGTAGGTCTCTCCAACCAGGGTTTGTCGGTGGTTCCTACATTTCTGTCAAGATGAGGATAAAAGTATCTGGCTCATGGAGGCGTGGTGAAGATGAAATGAACCGGTGCATCTGAAGCACTTAGCATGATATTTGGCACATGAGTTGTGAGTCTCAACAAATGGTGGCCAACATGAGGACTGGACACGTTCTGGGGCACATGTGTGGAAATCCGCTGTCTGCTTGTCACTTGCCCTCCCTGCTGCTGAGCAGTAGGTGGTGCTCTGGAGGGAGGACAACGAGGAGTTCTGTTACCTGGAACAAGGAGAAAGTCCCCTCCTACCTGTACATCTGTTCTTATTCTTGTTCTCTTGTGTCTATGTGGCTTGATAATCTTTTCCTTCACTGACTTCTGGTTTCAGAAGAATATTGTGTTTGATTAAAGCAGGCTTCACATGGTTGGCTTGCCATTCTTCCTTTTAAAAATCTTCCCTATACCCGAGTGATTGATTCATGGCATCTTTATATCATGTTACCGCGTAATGTCGTTGCTAAGGCCTGTAATTGCGGTGAGTGGTTCTGTGCACAGAATATAATTACTCTTGCAGCAGCTTGGAATGTGTCAAAATAATGACCAGATGAACAATTATAATAGGCAATATGGCTCATGGTGGCAGATCTGCAGAGAGCACTAACCATATCATTACTAAAATCAACAGCAGAAACCTGGACCATCTGCTAGTGCCTCCCGCCCCATTCATTGGCTGGGTCTCTTCTAACCACTTATGCTCAGCTAGCATTTGTGAAGTTCTGTTGTGTGTACGGTGCTCTAGAAGGTGCTGTGGGAGGTAGAAAAGTAGCAGGCATTGGTCCTGACCTTAATCTCTCCATCTTGTTAGAAGACAGAACATATATTGTGATGTAACAACTGGAAACAGTATTAAAAAATTAGCATTCACATTGCTTAATGAAGCAAAGGAGTGAACTATTTGGGTTGAGATCTGTGAGGGGAGACTCCTTGGAGCAGGTGAGCCTAGAAGGGGGTCTTCAAGAAAGTGGTCAGATTTGGGCTGTCAGGGTTAAGACATTAGAAGGGAACTTAAAATGTCGAAGCTGAGGAATCAGCAAGTCATGTCCTGGCATCTCTAAGGAGAGATGAGGCTGGACTCTTGGGGTTGTGGCAGCTTGTAGGGGACATGAGTTTGCAGAGGAGGTAAGGGCCAGCAGGCTTGTGTGAATCTGAGCTTGGTCAGTTTTAAATGGCTCTGGTCGATCCCAGGGAATGCATGGCATCTTTTTTTTCCCCCTTTAAATATAAAAATCATGTGACAACATTAAAGGCAATGATAATGAAAGAAAATAGTAACATCATCGTAATCCAGGGGTCGGTAAACTGTGGGCCAAATCCAGCCCACCATCTGTTTTTGTACGGCCCAGGAACTAATAGTAGTTTTTACATTTTTAAATGGTTGAAAACATTCAACAGAGAAAAATAGTTTTGTGATGTATAAAAATGACATGAAATTCACATTACATATTGTATGTGGCTGCTTTGGGCTGCAGCGGGCAGAACCGAGTAGTTGTGACAGAGGCTGTCTGGCTCACAAAACCTAAAGTACTTACTATGTGGCCCTTGTCTGCTGACCCCTGCCCTAGCCCAGTAACCCAGAAATTTCATTTCTGCCTTGTTCTTTTCAATCTTTACCTAAATGTATACATAATTTATAGTTGGACAATTTCATATATGGGTTTTCTTGCTTTGCATCCTAAACATTTCCCTGTAATAGTCATCATAATCGTAATTTGAATTCATGTGGTGCTTTAAAATGTAAAAAATACCTTATATCCATTGTCTTGTTTTTTTTTTTAAAAAGATCTTATTTATTTATTCATGAGAGACACAGAGAGAGAGGCAGAGACACAGGCAGAGGGAGAAGCAGGCTCCACTCAGGGAGCCCGATGCGGGACTTGATCCCGGGACCCCGGGATCACGCACTGAGTTGAAGACAGGCGCTCAACTGCTGAGCCACCCAGGTGTCCCGGTTGTCTTGTTTATTATCACAACAACCCATGTGATAAGAGGGAATGCTCCCATTTCATGGAACTGTCATAGTGATTAAGTGATCAGGGTCACACAGATGCAAGCAAGTAAAGCCAGGATTTCTGACTCCAAATACCTTGTTCGTGTCACTTTACAATATTGTTTACTGATAATTATGTAATTTTCCCCAAGTTATTCTAAATCATTTTTAAGGAATAATTCTTCTATTGGTGGTTATATACATTGTCCTCAGTTCTTCCCCTTACCAGTAATCTCTTAGTGAACATCATGTATATGACTTGTTTTGTCTTTATGTACTTTAAGGGGAAGAATTTAGATTGTCTTAACGTCTGCTTTTCAGCAGAGAGCACCCATGGTATGAATGAGGCAGGGATTGAGCTGTAAGTAGGGGGTACAAAAGATGGTCTTACCCTGTTCAGAACCTGCCTTCTCAGAGGCTGAACTAATTTCCAAAGTTATTTAGCAGTTATTTGTGGGGTGCCTGTTAGTGCTGGTAGGTTCCGGGCATTTGGTGTTGAAGTTCATGGTGTCAATGCCTTCAAGAAACTAAGTCTTGTATGGGACAGAGAGGGAATGGGGAAGCTGGCCATGATGTTGCACGGTGCTGGCTACAGGGGGGATGCTGGGAGCTCAGAGAGTCTTTTTGTTTGTTTGTTTGTTTGTTTTTCAGAAAATAATCTTAAAATGAAGGATAAATGGGGAGTTGGCCAGGTAGAAAAGGGAGTAGAGGGGGGACAATGGGAGGGGATGTTGTTTGAGGTGTGGGGACCAGCCTATGTGAAGGACAGGCACACCTGACATGTGAAGCACATCTGACATGTCTAAGGAATTCACACTGTTCACATTGTGTAGGTGTGTGAGAAGGTGGGGAGAGAGAAGGTAGAGGAACAGACTGAGGCCCTATCATGAGGACCTCGTGTGCCCAACTTGGGAGCATAAGCTATATCACGAGGGCATTGAAGAATCTGAACAGGAGGAGATTGCCATCAGAACTGCCTTTTTGGAGGTAATGATTGAGTCGCAGCACAGAAGGATAAATTAGGTGAGGGTAGGCCAGAGGCAAGGGGCCAGTTGGGGCAGCTGGTGTAGCAATCCAAGTGAGAGACGAGTGTGTCAGTGTGGATGGAAAAAGGTGTGCTGGTTCCAGAAACCACTGGAGGCAAAATGAATAGAACTCCCTTGTTGCCTGTATGTAGGGGGATCAGTGAGAAGGAAGAACCAAATCAGGTTCCTGAAATTAGTGTTTTGTCTTTTAGATTTTTTTTAAAAGATTTTATTTTTAAGCAATTTCCACACCTAACATGGGGCTTGAACTCACAACCCTGATATCAAGAACCACATGTCCTACTGACTGAGCCAGCCAGGCGCCCCTCTTTTAGATTTTTTTTTTTTCCAACTGTTGAGATCCAGTGAAAGGATTACTGGACAAAGGATATGAATCTTTAAAGATCCTTTTTTTTTTTTTTTTGAAGATTTTATTTATTTATTCATGAGAGACACAGAGAGAGGAGGCAGAGACACAGGCAGAGGGAGAAGTGGGGACCTCCGGAGAAGCAGGACCCAAGGATCACACCCTGACCCAAAGGCAGACACTCAACCGGTAAACCACCCAGGTGCCCTGGATCTTTGAAGATTTTTGATATGCCTTGAGGATATTATATTCTCAAAGAGGCAGTTTATAATACCATCAAATGGGTTTTTGTGTAGGAGAGTGATTTGATTAAAAAAAAAATAGTGTAAGATGATAGAAACAGGTCACATTTAATCAGAGAGCCCTGGAGGGGTAGCTCCTATGGAAATCGAAGTCTGAAGATAAAGGAGGGTATTAGCCAAAGCTTGTCATGTTCCTGTCAATAGTTGATCACTTGTTTGTTCATTCAGGAATCAATTCCTGGATGCATGTGCTAGGACTGCCTGGATGCCTCAGGGATGTATCAAGGAGAAAGAGACTTGTTCTTTTGCTTAGAAGGGTGTTCTATGTGTAGTAAGAGATCAGGATACACGGCAAAACGTCAAAGGTAGGACAAGATGAATGTAATAATAAGGTACAAAATGCTATGGGACTTCAATGCGAAGAGAGTAATTCTAGAGTGGGAGTGGGTGCAGGGGTGGGGTGGAAGGGGCAGATTCAGGCCAGGCTTCTTTGAAGAGCTATTGTTTGAGCTGGTGTTTATTGGTCATAAGTGGAAGTTTCAGGCAGGTGAATGGGAATAGTCTGGAGGAAGCATAAGACACAGATTTGGGGACGTGCTGCTTCCCTGTTTATTGTGAGATCTGTCTTCGGGCTGTAGCTGATGCCACAGAGAAGGCACCACAATGTATTTCTGCATCTAAAGCTGGGTGAGTAATACAGGAGTTTCTAAAACCAGGGGTGTCTCAGTATTTCTCTGCCTCACAAAACAGTGCCCTAGATTTGGTCACAGAGTGAAGCAGTGGAAAAGGATTTCTGACTCTGGAACAGGATTTTGCCTCCCGGCTTTGACCGTGGAGGGGCCAGGCATCTTGGCCTCCATGAGGCAGGCTAGGGTGCTTCCAGGCTTCCAGGACTGGACTGGGCATCCTCTGGCTATTTTTCTGGCCCTGTGTTCCCTAAATCCCCCCCTCCCCCGGAAAGTACAAGTCATGCCTCAGACCACCAGGAATATGCTTCTAGACCAGGGGGACATAGAAAGCCTGACCTTCCTGGTATGATTGCACGAAGACATTTTCAGTTATTTTATGTAAACCAAGTGGGCTAAGATTCGTGGAAGAGCTTTGTAAGCTGTAAAGACCTGGCTGGGTGCTATGTATTCGTTCATTGAACGAATCATTACCGAGGGTCTGCTCTAACGTTCTAGGTGCTGAGGATACAGCAGTGCCCCTCAGCTTGGTGTTTATATTTTAGTATGTGGGACAGTCAACAAACCAAATGTAAAGCCTACAGTATACTAACTCTGATAAGTGCTCTGGGGAAAAACGAAATAGGGAAGGTATGTAGGATGGGTATGCTGGGCTGGGTGTTGTGATTTTGCAGGGGTGTCAGAGAAAGCCTGTTTGAGAAGATAACATTTGGGAAATGGTCCCTGGATGAATGAGAGTTGCTGGGGATGTTGGGGTACAGGAGTTCTGAGCAGAGGAAAAGCATGTGCGGGGGCTCTGAGGTGGGAGCCTACCTGACTTGCCTGAGGAACAACAAAAGTTCTCTGTGACTAGAACGGCCTGGTTTGAATCCAGCTAGGACAGCCTAGCCCACTTTGCAATCTTATGCAAGTTACTTAACTTTTCTGTGCCTCAGTTTCTCCTCTGTAAAATGAGGATAATAGTGGTTCCTTCCTTATAGGAGTTAGGAGAATTAAATGAGCTCATGTTTATAACCTGCAATGCCTGGCACATGCTAAATGCTGTGCAAGCGTTTGTTAAAAACAAACAAACAAAAAATTAAATTACTGCAGCCTTGGTGCACTTGGGTGGCTCAGTTGGTGAAGCATCTGATTCTTGATTTTTCAGGTCATGGGATTGAGCCCCACATCAGGCTCTGTGCTCCATGTGGAGTCTACTTGTCCCTCTCCCTCTGCTCCTCCCCTTGCTCAGGTCATGGGATTGAGCCCCACATCAGGCTCTGTGCTCCATGTGGAGTCTACTTGTCCCTCTCCCTCTGCTCCTCCCCTTGCTCACATGCACGTAGCACGTGTTCTCTCTCATAAATAAATAAATAAATAAATAAATAAATAACTTTAAAAATTGCTGCAACCTTGGGGACTCAAAACAGACATTTGTGCACTGATTCATAGCAGCAATATTTACAGTGGCTCAGGGGAAATATCTCAAGTGTCTATCAACAGGGGAATGGATAAGCAAAACGTAGTATAACACGGGTGCAACCACTATGGAAAACAGTATGGAGGTTCCTCAAAAAATTAAAAATAGAACTACTCTACAATCAGGGCACCTGGGTGACTCAGTGATTGAGTGTCTGCCTTTGGCTCAAGGCATGATCCCGGGGTTCCGAGATTGAGTCCCGCATTGGGCTCCCTGTGGGGAGTCTATTTCTCCCTTTGCCTGTGTCTCCCTCTCTCTCTGTGTCTCATGAATAAATAAATAAAATCTTAAAAAAAAAAAAAGAACTACTCTTATGATCCAGCAGTTCCACTCCTGGGTATATATCCAGAGGAAATGAAAATACTAACTTGAAAAGACACCTGCACCTCCATGATCATAACAGCATTATTTACGATAGCCCAGACATGGAAACAGCCTCAGTGTCCATAAAGACAAATGGATAGATTGTGGTGTGTGTGTGTGTGTGTGTGTATACACAAATACAGTGAAAATTGAGCCATAAAATACAGCCATGAAACAACCAGGAGATCTTGTCCCTTGTGACAACATGAATGGATCCTGAGGGAATTATGATAAGTGAAATAAGTCAGAGAAAAAGAAGTATTGTATGATATCACTTATATGTGGAATTTTTTTAAAAAGGTGTAAAAACCTAAACTCATAGAAAAATAGATTAGATTTGGCACACCTGGGTGGCCCAGCGGTTGAGCATCTGCCTTTGGCTCAGGGCATGTTCCCGGGTCCGGGAATCGAGCCCCACATCGGGCTCCCTGAGTGGAGCCTGCTTCTCTCTCTGCCTATGTCTCTGCTTCTCTCTCTCTCTCTCATGAATAAATAAGTAAATCTTTAAAAAAAAAAAAAGAGAGAGAGAGAGAGATTAGATTTGTGGATACTAGCGGGGAGAAGGAATGGGAGGAAAGTGATCAAAAGGCACAAACTTCCAGTTACGAGATAGTAAGTGCTGGGGGTCTGTTGTAACACATGATGACTACAGCTACCACTGCTGCGTAATGTATGGAGAGCTGCTGAGGGAGTGAATCCGGTTTTTATCACAAGGAAAAAACATTTTTGCAATCTATATGAGGTGATGGATATTAAACTTATTGTGGTCACGATACCAAAGTAAGTCAGATCATCATGCTGTGCATCCAAAACTTACCTGGTGCAGAGTGCCAATTATGTCTTGGTAAAATTGGGAAAATGCACTATGGGGTAATAAGCACTACGGAATATTGTTCATCCAGAAAAAGGAATGAAGTTCTGACACATGTTACAACATAGATGAATCCCAAAGACAGTGTCAGCTCCACGATCCCCGGGGTCACCTCCTGACCCAGAGTTCTGTGATGCCAGGACGCCTGAGCCGAGGCTGGTGTCCTCAGCCCTCCACTGACATCTGGGCCATTCGGCAGAGTCCCACCCTTTGGCAGGCTCCTTTGGCCATCTGCTTTGTGGTCTGGGGAACTGCGGCTCTGTCTGCTTGCCTGGAGGGCTTTGCAGCTGAGAGCTCTGTTCTGGACAAAGATGGGATTGTGTCCTAGTACCACCAGGAAGGGATTTAAATTATTGTCTGTACATGCATCGTGACTTTAAAAATCATTTGTACGTAATACCACCACCGCTGCCAGCAGCACCCATGTGTAAAGCTTTTGATTTTAACTCTCCAAAAGATGTCCCCATGAATTATTTTGCTGTAGCCTCATTGTAGTTCTGTGAGTCAGGTGGAGTGGGCAGCCTTATGGAGCAGCCCCCAGGTTGACCACTGGCCCTTGGGTCAGCCTCTTCCCCCTTCTGGTTCTCAGAGGCCTCGTCTGGGGTGGGGCTGAGAGTCTTGGGAGTCTGTTAGTGCCCATTTTGTTTCACATCTGAGGTGCAGTGAGTTGAATAATCAACAGCACGTAAAGAGCTGAAGCCAGCTGGCTGTCACTGCACCTGTTATGTGTGGGAAACCCACGTCAATGGAGTCCCCGTGAGACGTACCCGAGGTCTGCCCTGGGTGGTCCTAGGATGCCATCCTGCCTGTCCGTGGGTCACCGAGTAAGAGTCCAGGATCTTTAATCTGTCCAAATGCAGCATGGCCCAAGCCTAGGCTTTTTCATGCATTAATCTTTAGGCAGTGGAAGGAGCATCATCTCTTTATTCTAGCGCTGCTTTTGTTTTTTCACTTTTTCATTCTGCTACGTGCTGTCTATACACCCCACCTAATCTGCTTGAAGAGAAGATGGAAATCATCAGTCTCTCCTCCTGTGGTCAGGTTGGCTTAGGTGGAGGACTTCCTGAGTGAATGCAGGAGAGGCCTAGGCTGGCTTCTGTCTTTGGAATAGCCATGGAAGAGTCTGATTTCATTGCTGGTTTTTAAAAATCGGATCGCACTCAACACATCCATCATCCTTCATGGCTGCTTGTCTGTTAGTTCATAAAAAAAAAATCCCAACATTCCGACAAAACAGGGAGAATTATATTATTTATCTATACTCTAGAATAGTTATGAGAAGTGAGTTGATGCATAGAAGAGTAAAAGTTAGACTTCCTTGCCCTCTTGCGAGTGCTTAGTAAATTATGGCTGGGATTGTTTGCTGCTACTCAGCAGGATGGGGTTGACAGGTCAGGGTCTGCATGTAACTTTTCCATTCAAATAAACTTGTACGTGGCCTGTGTGTTTCTTCAGTAATTTCTAGTCATGGTAGCCAGAGAAGTGCTGGATCTTTTAAAGTGAGTTGAGAAATAGAAATACCTACGTATAGATTGTATTCTCTTAGTTTTGCAGGTATCCTGGGTCTCTCTTGTCCTTATCAGGTGAGCCCGGCTCTCACTTACCCCAGGGGGGCTCTACGTGTCCAGGAGCACCAGGCCCCCTTTCCTGTTTTCCTTTACCTAACATGGCAGTTTTGGCCAAATGTCCTTGACTGGTTGTTCTCAGCTTTTCAGGGAGGAGGCATTATTTTCCCTCTCTATGAATCCTCACTTAAAGGTGACTTCTTTCTGACATTTCAGATCTTTTCTTTTTACTGAGAGTCCCCTTTGTGACTCTCTCTCTTCTTTTTTTTTTTTGGCTGGATTTTTATAGCTGAAGGACAGTGAGGTGACCACCTCCTAAATAACAACTGATATTTTTGTGAACATTAATCCTGTGTAAGTGCATTTTTCCCACTTGACAGATGAAGAAATGAAGCTCAGAGAGTGGGCGATAGGCTAGGGTCATAGAGGTAGTCAGAAGCGAGCCAGGGACAAGGGCCTGGTTCCAAACCTGAGTCCTACAGGTGGCTTTGGGTGTGCATGGGACTTCTCACAAGTGGCCTTTTTATTTATTTGTCTAATGAGAAGACAAGTTTCTTTTCTCTAGGGCTTCTCTTAAGTTTGGTTGTAGTTCCTGATTATTTTAACCACACAAAATGGTGACTATGCTTACTTCCGCCGGCTTCCAGAAAGTTTAGAACTCTGTATTTACCAGAAGCTTCTTACAGGAGCCATAATTTTTCCTTAGAACATTCCTACAGAGGCTTGTCCTCAGAGGGCCAGATGGCAGCAGAGTAGAACTCGGTCTGTGTCTGTCAGTTGCTTCACGGAATGAAAAGTCTAGAATGATTAGTGGTCCCATCACCACCCACTGCTGAGGCTGCAAGAAGGAATAGCCCCCGAGGGCTTTCAATCTATTTGTGAAGATGGGGCAGAGATAAAACCATGAATAATATTAGAGGCGAAGCACTGACAACTCCTGGCTGGAGGGGCTTCTTATTACCTCTAACCTATGGGGCCTTTAAGTTACTTAAGTTATGGCCACTGGTTCTTCCTGAGTCTCCTGTTTCTCCCCTGTTCCTTCCTCGGTGTCCACTGTGTCAAGTCACACATTGTCCTGGGGCTAAGCCAACCCCCTTGGCCTGCTCCAGGGTCCCTGCTCTGACTTCCCCGTGGGTGGCCGTCACCAGTGCACCCAGGGGCCTGTCTAGCTCTTGTCCTGGAGCTGCTCTGCCCCTGGGGGTTTTTGTTTGCCCGGGGCAGTGAGCTAGTCTGAGCACGGGGGATTCTTTGCACCCGCCCCAGCTCTCACAGATACAACCCAGGTGGCTGGGCTGTGGGCCTGCGGCTTGCTGTACCAGGCTCCCCGGATTCTGGGCAGCTTTTCACACATCCAAATCAGCTGCTCGAGGCTTCCCTCCTCACCACCCCGGTGGAGACCTCAGGGCCATACCACAGATTCCTGGTGCTGGTCAGGAGGGCAACACATTTGTGGGGAAGGACTCCCACCTTCTGACTGGAAGCTTAATTTTGGTTGACAATGAGGCCAAAGTGGATCATGTCTGAAGAGGGAGGGAGTGTGCTTTTTAAAGCCAAATTAGACTGCCTTAGGGAATGATCTCCACCTCCCTCACCATTAAATAGAGAGTGTTATCCCATGATGTGGTCAAGGAGGTCCCAGCTGCGTGCTCCTTTGCTCCTCATTGAGGGGAGACTTTCATAATGTCCGACTGTTCTGTATCAAGAGCCCTGGCCAAGCAGTGATAAGTGGACCAAAGCCCTCCTCAGGCCCCAGTGCTGAAAACTCCGATGTACACAGCCCTCCCGAACGTCCCTGGGATTTTCACCTACACCAGGCCCTGTCATGCTGTCTCTGAGAATTTAAATCAGATTAGCTTAAAGCAAATTAAGGGCATGGCTAATTCTGCAGAAATGTCACAGCTGCAGGCACAACATGTATTTACTGCTTCCGTTAGTATAGGAGACAAAGTACAATCTAGGCTGCTTGGATTCGTTTCACTTCCCGGGAAGAAGAAAACCTGAGCTGAGTATTCTGTGAAACACAAAGGCATGGCTCGACTGAACCAGATTCTCTGTTCTGTAGACCTAAGATCTTATTTGGCCACTGATAGATTTCAATTTTCGGTGCCTCCAGAAAGAAAAAAGAGCCTGATGGTTCAATATTGCAACTGAATACAGTTTATTTCAAGGTTTGAATTGTCAACAGAAAGAAAATGGATGGTTTTAAGGGATATTTCTAAACTTCCTTTAATGATTGTTTTCTGTGGAGTCTGCAGATGTGTCCTTTGGATACATTATTGGTTTAAACAAATGCAGGGTTGCAGGCTATCCCATTTCTGGTTGGAAAGCTCCCCTTAAACTCAGTAACCACATCCACCTCTTGAATACGGTCAACAGCCCTGTTAAGTGACGTAGAGAACAATTCCCTTTATATACAGTCGCAGGCCTTGTGGGAATTCAGCCTCGATGGTGGCAGCTGACTGCTCCCTGCCTTCATCTGCAGGCTGTGTTGTCTCTGTGGCCTCATTGTAGGCATCCTGAGGGCAGGGCGTTGCATGTTTGTTTTTGTACCCTTGGTAGCTCTTGGCTGTGTCTTCCTGTACTAGGTTTTCAGGAAATGATTGTGGAATTGAATTGAACAAGCCTAAAGTAAAATGTTGGAAGATGGAAGGGACGCAGATTGTATTTAAGCTTCAGTGAGTAACTGCCAATTAGATCTGGTAAGCCAGGTTATTGCATTAGGGAGGTGAGATGGATCCTCAGTTCGCAGAGTGGTGGGATCATCATGGAACGTTTATTCTTTGAGGTCATCTCTGTGTTAAAGACAAACAACTCAAGCTCTATTAATAAAGTAGTAAATCCTCACGCCAGACCAGTAGGTTTGCGACCGTCACAAGTTCTCCTTGAGAGCGTCAGTGGAGGTTTCCACTCAATAAACAAGTATTGAGCAACTGTGAGGAGCTAGAACGATGGAAAATGAGAGAAAGGAGTTAAGGGAATACACTTGGGAGTCAGTTGATCAGGGTTTGAATTCTAGGTCCTCCACTTTCTACCTGTGGGATTCTGGACAATGAAGACATCAGTTTCTTCATCTGTGGATTGGATGTATAATATACTTACCTCCCAAGGCTATGAGGATTAAGTGAGGTAATGCTTGTGGAGTCCTTGCTGTGCCTAGCACTTAGTGAGTACTCCACAAATGCTAATTATTACTCTTACTAAAGATGAGCTTCCCGACCTCAGGGGGTTGTGTCAGCCTAATATAAAGACATTGTGACATTCCTGCCTCAGGACATTTGTACTTGCTGATTGCTCTGTCTGGAACATGCTTCCCTTCCATACTAGTGGGTCCACATTCTCATTTCCATTGGGCCTCTACTTAAATGCCAAGATCTTAGGGAAGTTTTCCTTCACAACCCTGTTTAATGTTGAACATCACCCCCTCTTCCTGTCACTTTTTATATTCATTTTCCTGCTTAATTTTTCATCTTTTTGCCTTGTACCATTTATTCAACTTATTTTTTTTTTTAAAGATTTTATTTATTCATGAGAAACACACAGAGAGAGAGAGGCAGAGACACAGGCACAGGGAGAAGCAGGCGCCCCATAGGGAGCATGATGTGGGAGTCAATCCCAGGATCGTAGGATCCTGACCTGAGCCAAAGGCAGATGTTCAACTACTGAGCCACCAGGTGCCCCTTTTACTTACTTATTCTATTTATTGTCTATCTTTGCCAATTTAAAGAAAATTCCAGAAGGGTGAGGATTTTGGTCTGGTTTGCCGCTGATCCATCATCAGTGCCCCATATTAAAGTGCTCAATAATTGTTTGTTGAAGGAATGAATCAAGGACCAGTCTTGGGAATCTAGTGGAAGGCATGTGGAGCTTTGTGGCTGTCAGAGAGATGACCCTGTGTTGAGTCTTAGGTTAGCCATTCTTGACCTTTCTTCTGTTAACACTGTTAAGATTATGGAGGCCGAGAAGTCCTGTAATCTGCCACCTGCAGGCTAGAGACCCAGGAGAGGTAGTTGGTATAAATTCCGGTCTGAGTGCAGGTGAGGACTGATGTCCCAACTTGAAAACAGGCAGAGAGTGTGAATTTTCCCTTACCTGACTTTTTGTTTTATTTAGGCTGCAGTGGATTGGAGGAGGCCCACCCATACTAGGGTCTTTTAGTCTGTTTTATTGAGTCTATGGATTCAAATGTTATTTCACTTCAGAAACATCCTCACAGACACACCCAGGATAATGTTTAACCAAATGTGTGGACATCCTGTGTCCCAGTCACATTGAGACATAACATTAACCATCACAGCCATACACAGAGGATTTGGTTTCTGTGGGTTGATGAAGTTTTGGAATATAGGTGAAGGTCCTGAGGTGATGACCAAGAAGGAATTCTTGACACATCTTTGGTGCAAAATGTGGTTTTATTAAAGCCCAGGGACAGGACCGGTGGGCCGGAAGAGCTGCTGCCCTGGCCCTGTGAGGTGTGGCTGATTATACACCTGGGAGTTGGGGGAGGTAAGCAAAAGGGAGATTTCATATGCTAAGGAGGACCATACTAGATACTGGTGGCCTTGCCCTTGTCAAGTTAAAGATGGTTTTTCTCTCTAGCAAGACATTAACATTAAGACAACTGGAAGCTTCCTGAGGAATGTCACACATATCCCACCCTGGGCGGGGGTCATTTGTGGGATATCAGCTGTGCTTTGTCCTCAGATAGCCCTGTGCCCCCATCAGGTGACATCTGATTCACAGCTTTGAGGGTGTTATTGTATCTACACTCCTTTTTCTACAGGTCAAGAAAGCAGATTGAAATTCAGATGCGAGAGTAGTACTATTATTAGAATAAGTTTGAATTCTCTTTAATACTTATTTTTTATTATACTTCCTTTTTCTTTTCTTTTTCTTTTTTAATTTTATTGAGAGAGAGAGAGAGAGAGAGAGAGAGCAGGGGAGGAAGGGCTAAGGGTGAGGGAGAGAGAATCCTAAGTAGGCTCCATCTCACAACCCTGAGATCATGACCTGAGTAGAAATCAAGAGTTGGATGCTTAACCAACTGAGCCACCCAGGCACCCCCACTCTAATACTTATTTTAATACTTATTTTAAAAGGCAAACTTCTTGTATACTTGCTGAGGATATGGGACTTATCCTACCACTGGAGCGTTGAGAAATGTCTTTAAGGATGGGTCAGGATTTCCCAGGCAGACAACCAGGGAAATAGTGTTTGAGGCAGGGGGCATGGCATATGCGGAGGCATAAAGGTGCAGTGTGATTGTTGACTCACAAATGATTTGATATGACTAAAGCATATCTTCGTACCTGGAAGGGAGGCAGTGAGAGGGGAGGCTGTTGGGGACCACATTACAAAGGATTTTGTTTACTAAAGGAATGGAATTTTATCTAGAAGGCAATGGAAGCCATTGAGTGGTTCTAAGCAGAGTTGTGTCACATTTTAAAGCTTATATTTGATTATATTTGTAACTTGATTTTTTTTTTAATTTGGAAAAACAATAATTCACATGGTACAACACCCAAAAGGGTATATACAGTGAAGAGCCTCTCTCCGTGGGACAGTGTCTTTAGTATCTTACCTATACTTCTAGGGGTGTTATGTGCATAGACAAGAAAACTTGCTTGTTTTCTATTTTTATCCAAATGGCAGTGAAAGTAGGCATTGGAATACTGATGGACCTTATCATCACTCTTCGAGAAAGAACGTTCAGTTAAGAAAAGTTTGTATAGCCAACTGAGATGATGACACCTTTTTTTTTTACTTGGGAGACTGTAGATCTGAGGCATGTTCTCCATGTTGGGGAGTAGAAGATGGGCTGAAGGTTACATGTGGCAAACTCCAGAACTCATGGGATATCCCACTGACAAGCTCATAGGGATCTTAAGGTCAGGAGAAACGTCTAGTTTGGAAAGATGGATTTATAGGTTATTAATGTGGAGATAGGGTGGTTGAAGCCACATTACTGGATGCAGCTGCCAGAGAAAGGGTTATATGGAGAAGAGATAAAGGCCAAGAATAATGCCTTTATAATAATAATAATTAAATATTTAGTTAGGAATAATTAGAGTTATTGTGGGAACCAAAGGAGGACAGTCCATTTCACATTGTTACAGTAGCCAGGGTTCAAGTCTGGCAAATATAAGGAAGAGAAAGTTTATTAAAAGGTTGTTAGGTACTCAGAGAGTGTTTGGAAAGGCCAGGAAAATATTTGGAGGCTATCTGGCAAAATCGTATTGCAGAACTGGTCCTATGAATAAGTCACTGCTGCTGCTTGACATGGACTTGCAATGTGCAGGGCTGATACCACCATCAGTGGATCTTGGGTATCAATTCTAGAACAACCACCTGCTATCTCTAGGAACTGGGTGATGCTGCCATGCTCTTGCAAAAGGGGTTGTATACAGTAGATACTATTCAGTGACTGGGGTGGGTGTCTCTAGTAGCAGATTCTGGGTCATGTGCTCACATTTTAGCTGTAGCCAGGATTGGAGAAAGAAGATTTGTGGTTATCTTCAGCTTCTGGGGTGGGAAACAAGTTCTATTTTCTAAGGTGGTAATTCCTCAAATGCAGAACGACAGTTTAGATGCCGTGTAGCCGTGAAGAATATTAAATGTCCATTACAGGTGTCAAATGCTGAAGGTATAACAATTAGAAGTCAATTGTTGACCTTCAAGATAGTAGATTCTGGGAAGTGGTGGGAATGGACATCTGAATGCAATGGGTTGAGAAATGAGTGGGAAATGAAGAAACTGTTTGTTGATTATGGTTTTAGGAAGAAATATTAGGAAGAAGAGGGAAGTTGATATATTTGGAAAGGTGCATAGATCTTGTAACAGTAGTGTGATTATAGAAAAGGGAAATTAGTCCCTGAAAGGGAGGTTTGAAGACAAAGGCAGCGAAGAGAGAGGAGGGTGGATAGTTGATGGAGTGATGTCCGTGAGTGGGTGGAGGAATGAGTTTTGGTGCAGTGTGGAAGGATGGTGCAAATGCACATACTTCACATACTTGAATTAGTAGAAGTGTGATGTAGAGGGCGTGTTGATTCTAACAACCTCTACTTTCTCTGTAAATTGGGAGATATGTTGGCTGAGAATGAGAATGGCACAGGTCAGGTGAGATCCTGAAAAGAGTAGTGAAGATTTGGAATATCTACTGACATGAAGAGGAGAGAGGGTTGTTCAAGGAAGAGAAAAAGGATGGGTGAGAAACATCCAGGGACCCAGCTGAGAATGGAAATGACAGCTCCGTCCCTGCTGTTAGATCCCACGCAGGGCTGGCTGGGTTTGGCAGGAGGGCAAGGAGAGGGGTTGTTGGTTGATAAGAGGAGAGTACTGAAGTGATGTAACAGGGTCTAGTATGATGGGAAAGGAAGTGAAATCTGGAGAGTTGATGGTTGGAAAAGAAAAGATAGCAAAAAGAAGCCAAAGAATAGATTGGGTTGGATGGGGATAAAGGAGAGGGCGGAGAAGCAGAAGCCTGTAATCATTGTGTGGAATGCTGGTGTGTAAGATGTCCGAGAGGGGGTGGTTTCCAATGATGACCAGGCTCAGGATGTGGAGAGGGGGTGAAGGTCGCTGGGAATAGGGAGGCTAGAATTTTGAATGAGTTTTCCCCGTGGATGTTGAATGTTCCCATGTCAATAGCAGGAGATGGGCTGGAAATCCAGGTGCAAAGATTTTAAAGGATGAAAGGAAGAAGTTGATAAGTGGGATAATTAGTGAAAGATTAAGTTAAATTCTGGCATATTTGTCAGTATTCAATGGTGTTAGCTGTCAATAATCAGATGGCTGTAATGAGGAGGTATTTTTGCTGGGTGGCATGAATCTTAAAGGAAGGGATTTTTTTTTGTTTTTGTTTTTTTGGAGTGCCAGCCAGCTCTTGTTTGGAAGATGAAAGTGTGGAGGTTGAAATCTCCTTTCCATTTGAGGAAATACCTTACAAACTCCAGGATGTATGGGAGAAGCACAGGGAAAAACAGAGTGCTCGGTGGCAGGGGGATGAAGGGGAGGTACTGGCTTCAACTAAAGCAAGAAGATGGTGGGAACAATCCAGAAGGATGTTGAGGCTGGGAATTTCTTTACACATGAAGGTGGGTTCCAGAAGACTCACAGGGAAGCATGTGAAGGTGACCTTTAGCTGCAGGAAGATGCAGGCGTAGAGTAATCATGTGAGGTCAAATGCAATGAAAATGGTTTACCTGCAGAATCTGCTCTGGACGCCATCATGTCCCCACCTGGGGGAACTCTTCAAGGACCAGAAAGACTGAATGGTTTTTTTCAGTAGCACATTGTCATTAGTCTGTCAGTGTTATCTACATGCATATGACAAAAGAAGAAAATATGAACCAAAAGTTGATGAATCTGGCTAATCGAGAAAGTAAGGGATAGTCCGAGTTAATGAGATGATATATGTCATCTGGGTGAATAGGCAAAACTTGATAGTTCACATACACAGGAATTTGCTGATTGCCAGATGTCCACTTCCGGTTTGAATGGCATCAGTATCGCTGCAGCTGAGGTTACTGAGATTTTAGAAGGGCTTCCTCGCAGTCATACCTGTTGGCGTCAGTGATAAGGCTCACGGGCACAGCACAGGTTCTCACCATCCCTTCATCCGCATTGATTCATCTTGAAAGTCTTGCTTCTTCATAATTTTAAGGTTGTGAGGAGCTTTCTGGAACAATTTGGAATGTGAGATAGGTTTACTGATACAAGAAGTCCCTGGGGAAATGTGATTCTTTACCATATGGTGCTGTCATGTTTTTAGCATACCAAGATAAAAAAAGAAAAAGTTTGGAGTATTCTGTTTATTTGTCTCATCTACTGAACTTCAGGCAAATAAGAAAAAAATGCAAATTAATAGCTTGAAATGATTTTAAATAGCTAGAATTCCAGCTGTTAGTGCAATAGGCGAGAACTTAGACAAAACCGTGTAAAAGAGTATCAGTGTACACAGATAAATAACACAGTGAGGAAGTGCCTATTTTATGTTGTTCCAGAGGCTTCTTACAACGAGAAAGAATTCTCTAATAATCCAAACTCTCAATTCTGTTAAGAAAACATTTGAGACTCTTTTTGAGGAGGTGCTCGCTTTAGATTCTGTGTAGGTATATTAGTTTCCCAGGGTGCCGGTGACAAATTACCACAAACTGAGTGGCTCAATACAGTAGAATTTTTTCTCTCACAGTTCTGGAAGTTAGAAATCTGAAGTCAAAGTGTCAGTAGGGCCATGTTCTCTCTGAAGGCTGTAGGAGAGAATCTGTTCCCTGCCTTTCTCTTAGCTTCTACTGTCGCTGGTAATTCTTGGCATTCCTTGGCTTGAAGACACATCCCTTCAATATCTGAAACCAATATCTGGTTTCTCTCTGTGTGCCTGGCTCTTCTCTTTTTTATAAGGACATCCGTCATACTGGATTAAGTGTGACCTCACATCTTAAGTAACTATACCCACAACAACCCCGTTTCCAACTAAGGTCAGTTTCTGACGTTCTGGGAAAGATGTGAATTTGGAGGAGACACCGTTCAACCCAGTTCAGGAGGCTTCTAAAATGGATAACAAATGGCTTCTGTCTTCAGGAAGATGTAGCACCTGCTATAGTTGGGGAAACTATAGTGCAAAGCAATGTGTTCAGTTAGTAATGGATACAGAACACCATGGGCATATGGAGGGGTGGGTGATTGGTTGTGACTCCAGAGGGGCCGTGGAAGGCTTTAGGGCAGAGGTGGTAGCAGACCTGAAGGACAACAGTATACCGGCTGGTAGAAAGGGAGAAAGCTGGGCATTCTGGGCTGAGGGTCTTGTCTGAGCAGGCACAGAGATGCAAGTGGTGTTGCAAGATGTCTGGAGTGTATGGCTATAGGATAGCAGGCCTTTGGGTAGTGATTGCATTGCATGTGTTGTGTGGCCACTGGGAGGGGATGGAGAAGGGAGGAGGGATGAAGTGCAGGTGGAGCAGAGGGAAGTAGGAAAGGTCCCGGGAGCCCAATCATTCATGTCCACGAATGACTGCCAGAATGGAATCTTAGAGATGCAGTGGTTAAAGGGGGAGTTGAAGGAGAAGCTGAATGAATGTTCTTAAGGAAGCCCTGGAAGGCATCACTAGACTCAGCGGCTAGACTAGATGACATCTGTGCTCTCAGCAATCTGCTTCGGTGGCAATTAGGTAGAAGTATCCTTCACTAATCACATCTTGCCCCTTTCACTGGTTATCATGCTCTTCCTTGCTCTCTCCTTTCTTCCTATCAGGCCCCTTCCCCAGGCCAGGCACTGAAGCCGCAACAGTGAACAAGAAGTCACAGACCGCATCGTTTTAATCTCTTCCCTGGGGCGTTAGCACAAGGAGTACATAGTAGGTTCTCCTTAAATGTTGCTTTGAATTAAAAAGGAGAGAGGAAAAATGACAAGGCAGTTTTGCCCTGGGTAATAAGTTCTGCTTCGGAGTCGAACTGCTTTGAAAGATGATCTCAGGAACCTCCTTGTGAGCAGGTGGAGAGTAGGTGGCTGCTTACATGTGTTTGATTTCTGAGTCATCAAAAAGGCTCCTTTGCCTCCCAAAATATCTCCTTCATCCAGGCTGTGGGTATTTTTAATTCCACTATTGGAGGTTGATTTCTCTGTTGAAAAGCAGATGCCCTCTGGAGAGAGGATATCCATTTACCCTCATCAATCTTTTGCCCCTTATTATGGGCAGGGGTAGGGGAGGAGGGTTCTTAGCCTTTCCTGCATGGCAGGTTTTTAAGAAAAGCATATGGAGGGAAAAGAGGACCCAGGAGCAGTGTACTGCACATGCCAAAGACAAACTTTGTCAGGGTTAGCAGTTTGGATGAGCTGAGCTGACCCTGGAAATGTAGTCAGTTGGCCTAGAAGAATCCACTATTATTGATTTGCTGGTGTATGTTGGACAAGAAGTGATTATTTCTGTTGTAAGTTTTATGGCTACAGAACTGTTGTTTATTTGTTTTATTTTTCAAAAGGTGCAACAAACCCCACCCTCATCTCAACAGAAATAATTTGTGTGGCAGCTGGATCTGTGGTCTTTATTGTCAAGGCTATGCTACATATGGTCATTGTGTTCACATGTCAGGGAAGGCTAATAATAGCTACTGTCACCAGATATCCTCCAAAGTTTCAGTGGCTTATTTCAGGTTTCATTTTTCATTCATCTCATAATATGATTCAAAATGATGGGTGGGGAGAGGGTATTCCACGTTGTCTTTCAGGGACCCAGGCTTCCTCCGTGCTGCATGTCCACCATCTTTAACACTTGGTCTCAGGGTCTCACTAGCCTCATCTGGAAGGCATGCCAAGGGGAAGAGAGCACATTTACTTTTAACTGCCTTGGCTTAGGAATGACACACTTTTCACCTTACATCCATTGGTGAGAACCAGTCTCAGGGACCCACCCAGATGGGAAGAGTCTGGGAGATGTAATTTATCTGAGTATCTTTAGTGAGTCTTTGACACAGGCTCATCAGAAAGTGTTTATATATTTTCCTTCTGTCTGTGACATAAACTGACCCTCGGGCGTTGTTATTAAGGGAATAGGGGACAAGAGACACTAGCAATGACCTGGAAACTGTTCAGTGTTTAGAGTAGTGTAAAGTCATTCATTCTAGTTGGTGAAGGGCATCATCCTGCCGTTGGGATTATTGCTGTGTGAGGGAGACCGAAGTTGTGGTACAAAGAAACGTCTCTATTTTGTTTGCTTGTTTATTTGCTTTTTAATGGAAGTAGGAAAAGCAAATGGAAATCTCTCTTCCCTACACCTGGGAGCCACTTTGAAATAGGAATTTTAGGACTTTGAATGCAGTGGATTCTGTGATGTTAGTATTTCCTTTAGTCTACTTCCCTCATTGTCTGGATGAGACAATCGAATTGTCCAAATTCACATAGCAAGTTAGTGGTTTACTTGGGTCTCAAACCTTGTTATCCAGATTTCTACTCTGATGTTCTTTTTACTACTACTATTCCCTGAGAGAAGCACTATTTGGAGAAGAGATCTGCCCTGGCAGGGTTTGCAGGATGGCAAGAGGCTTTGACTCACTGAAATCAAAAGCTTCCTTCTATCCCTGAGGTTCCTTGATTGATTGTGTTTAAAAATATGGTGTCTGATTGTATAATCCCTGGGCTGACAGGAGTGATGTAGCTTCAAAGAATTTGCAACTTTCCTGAGAAAACAGAATCTTAGTTCTTTATTCTTCTCAGCTGTCTCTTTAGTTCATTTTTATCCTTTTTAAAAAAACTGTGTTTTTTACAAATATATATATTTTTCTAACTATAAATGTAATACGTTTAATTATAGAAATTAAGTTAATATATTCAGTGTAACAAAAATACAAATATAACAAAAAATTGGCTGTAATTCTGTAACTCTATAATGCATTGCTAACCGCTGTCAGTATTTCACATTTCTCTCCATGTGTTTCCTAGCCATTTTTTGAACACATAAATACCTGTATACTTATGTACAATACAATTAGAATAAAATATTATACGATATGAAATAAATATTATACAACTCTTAAAATATTTCATATTACTTAATATGAAATATTACATAACCCTTAAAATTGTTTTAAAATAGTAACGATATGAAAAACGCTCATATATATTTGTATACTCATCACAATTGGAATAAAATTCTAATTTTGCTTTCTTTGTTTTGTCATCTACTTTATAATGGAAGTAGGAAAAAGCAAGCGGAAATCTTCCCTTCATATACCTTGGAGTAAAATTCTAATTATATTGTAACTATACAAATATGTATGAGCACTTCTCCATATCATGATTTATTTTAAAACATTTTTTAAAGGGTTGCATAATATTGCATCTTGTGGAAATGCCCTATATTGAAGGAAACGGCTCAGGTGGGGAGGAGGCAAGGAGTAGTAGTATCTTTGGTTCTTGGCCCTGACGCTCTGCTCCTCTTTCTCCCAGGGCATCAGCAGCTTGTTTAGCTCACTGAAGGTCGTTCGGCTGCTTCGTCTGGGGCGAGTGGCCCGTAAGCTGGACCACTACATTGAATACGGAGCTGCTGTGCTGGTCCTGCTGGTGTGTGTGTTTGGGCTAGCTGCTCACTGGATGGCCTGCATTTGGTACAGTATCGGGGACTACGAGATCTTTGATGAGGACACCAAGACCATCCGCAACAACAGCTGGCTCTACCAACTGGCGATGGACATTGGCACCCCTTACCAGTTTAACGGGTCTGGCTCAGGGAAGTGGGAAGGTGGTCCCAGCAAGAATTCCGTCTATATCTCCTCGTTGTATTTCACTATGACCAGCCTTACCAGCGTGGGCTTTGGCAACATTGCCCCATCCACAGACATCGAGAAAATCTTTGCGGTGGCCATCATGATGATTGGCTGTAAGTATGGCAGTTGCTGGGGCTGTGTGGGTGATGGGCAAGAGGCTAACTGGACATTCCTTCCCTTGGCTGGGAGTAGGGTGATGGCTGCAGTGCTAGCAGGATCAGGGGGTATAATTACTTAGAATAAGAAGGGCTTTTTTTTTTTTTTAAAGATGAGCTTTATAATTTTCCTGATAATTAAAGCATTATCTGTTTACTGCAAAGAAATTTAGAAAATACAAAAGAGCACAAAGTAGAAAATCAAGACCAACCATAAGTCTGCCTACTCAGAATAACTACTTATTACCCTTGGCCTCTCCCTTATAGGTTACTTTCTATCCATATCTGGACACATAGATACAGATTTTTATAAAGTTGGAATGAGATGCTGCATATACAATTTGATAAACCTGCTTGCTTTTAGAACAGTGACTTGTGAAAGTCTTTTGGTGTCAATTTGAACACAGCTCTAGATCTGCGCAGTCTCATATGGTACCAGAAAAAGAATATAAGAAAAAGAAGCGTGTGCGATATCTCATTTATTATCTTTTATATTGATTATATGTTGAAATGATAATATTTTTATATAGTGGGTGAAGTGAAATATTTTAATGAATTTCATGTTTCTTTTTAATTTCTTAATGTGGCTCCCAGGAATATTTTTAAGGCATTTTCTATTTTTCATACATTTTTGATATCTGCTTTATGATTAAGAAATTTCCCAAATTCTAAAAACAATACAAACCCTCCCCCTGCCAAACCCACACAGGATAAAAAGGCTCTTGTTCAGTTGAGAAGTAATGAGTTATTGGATTAACTTGACTGGACTGAAAAACAAAAATAACCTTAGTTTTTGAGGAAGGTGCCTAAATCTGTCACTTACCCATTGACCATCGTGTAGCTGTTGCTAATGCTGGGACTGGGGACCGCCTTGGGCTGGGAACAGTGAACTCTCTTCACTGAAGGGAGTTGTAGGGAGAAGTAGACCTAACTGGGCTGGGGAGAGCATAGGAATTCAAATGGCTTGGGCTCATGGTGAACCCGCCAAGTGTACCCTCTTGGCACTTCAATGACAAATGGTGACATGGGTGAGGACAGTTCTCCCATGAAGCATCAGTGTGGACAGGAGTCTGGTCACACGACGAAGTTGGGCTCTGGTTACAGCAGCCAGAGACTGTTACGCTCCATGTGCTCCTTCAGAGTGGAGCTGGCACATCAATTGTTATACGGACCAGGGAATTCTAAGACCAGGAAACCTGAGGTGTCAGTTTCTCTTGCTTGGTCCGACCCACCAGGGATCCATCGTCCCCCTCTGCAAATGGGCTTTGTGACCCCAAATGGTCACATTTGCTGCTTGCCTCCTTTTCTGCAACTATCTCATGGTGTCTGGTGTGGTTCTTCCATAGCCCATGTCCTCTTTGCAAGGCGCAGAGCTTGCCTCTGAATATTTACTCAATGTGTCTAGGTGTAATTGATTTGTGGCAAGCGTGCGCCCATGGAGCTTTTGGGTTTGCTTCTTACTTTAAAATGGGTCTTAATAGAGATGATTGCCTGACCATGGGAAGCAGCGTTAAGTATCTGTGGGTGGCTAATTGCTTCAGCTTAATTAGAACTTGAGGTGCTTTCTCCTGTCTTGTAAAAGGATTTAAGACCTTGGCTCTTCTAGGACTATTTTAGCCTTAACAGCACTAGTTTTCTAGGTGGTGCTTGCAGCATTTTTGAGAGCCTTGGGGTACCAGGTAAGCAACCAGGTGTGTCGTGCTCTGGGCCCAAGTTCTGCCTCTAAAAGGGGGAGATGAAGCATTCTTTCTGCCAATCGAAATACCTCCTTATATCCATGACAGGAAATTTGCTAAGAGTGGGCAGTTAAAAGATGGGCCCCATGTCACGGGCCCTCCAAAGGCTCGTAGATATAAGGAGACTGTGTTGCAACTTTTTAACTTGGAAGAAAAGAAGAAAGAGAATGGTTCTGGTGGCATATGATAAAGCTAAGCAGGGTGCTTGGGTGGTTCAGTCGATTGAACATCTGACCGTTGATTTAGGCTCAGGTCGCAATTTCAGGGTTGTGGGATCAAGCCCTACGTTAGGCTCTGTGCTCAGCAGGATCTGCTTGTCCTTCTCCCTCTGCCCTTCCTCCACTCGTGCTCTCACCTCCTCTCCCTCTTTCTCTCAAATAGATAAATAAAATCTTAAAAAAGAAAAAAAAAAGATAAGCAGTTTGTTTTTCCAAAATCGTTCTTCTATGAAGAGTATGATTTCCTGGGTATAGTCTCCAAGGAAAACCTCAATTATTATCACCTCTTTTCTCTTTCCATCTTCTCAGAGCTTTATGATAGTTCCATTTCTTTTTTAAAAAAGTGTAATGATACACAGGCAGTCACCTCTCCATTATGCAACCAAGTGTGATGTTTGTGTAGGCAAGTCTCCTCAACTGTAACCCCATTTCCCGAACACTTGTTATGTGCCAGGTGCTGTGATGAACGCTCCATACGTGATTTCTGCTGCTCATAACAACTCTGTACTTTAGAGATTATTATCTGCATCTTGTAAGGAAATGGACTCAGGAAAGGCAAATTCCTTCCCAAGAACGTGGGGCTGGTAAGTGGGAGAGACAGGATCTGGATCCAGGTCCCCCTCAGTTAAAAGCCAGGCCCTTCCCATGGAGCCCACCTGTGGTCCAGTGGTCTGAGAACACACACTGCCAGCCTCTGGCCCTGACTCATTGACACCTTGAAAATCCTCTCCGTAAATCTTAACAAGCCAACAGTTTCTGCAGTGGAAAGTTTCGTATGCTTGTTGTTGTTTTAATTTAAGAACAAGATTACGATACAGACTCGGGGGACCAGGTGCTTTGGAAATCAGCCATTTTTCATCAATCTGTCACTTGCAGTTACAGCTGTTCTACTTTCTGGGTGACATGTCTGACAAATTGTTGTGCTAACAACAAAGTTATTGCGCTCTGTGTAATGTGGTGGCAATTATCCTTGTAAACTCACATTCGGAACAACCTTTGTTCAGGACAACTGCTGATGTCTTATTGGATTTATGGGATTCTCTTTTATCTTGCTTTGCCTTGTGTGTGCTCGTGTGTGTGCTTACATCTTTACTGCATGGCGCACGGGGGTGGGCCGATGCCAGAACTGGGATCTCTGGTGGTGGGGGATGTTGACCAAAGCCTGCATTTGCTGTGGTCAACATCAAATGACCCCTTTGTGGACAAGAGGTCATGCTGCTCCCTTTCCAGTCACCCTGGCACTCGGGCCGAGCAGTCCTTAAAGAGTAGAGAGAGACACAAAAGCCAATGGGCTTTTGAAATAATGGTTACTTTGTGAAGTTTCTTCTTTGCTTTGAGTTTTACATGTGTTGGTAATAATATTTCTTGGCTATTCTATGGCATCGTATTAACCATAATATAGATGATCTAGAAGCCTTCTGTTGCTTCTCATCTCTACTCTCTGGCATTGAGTATCTCATTATGATCTGGCCAGGTCCCCAGAGAATGCCAGGAAACAGAAAAACTGTTTTCAAGCTTACACACCTTTCTTGGTTCTGATAAAAAGTTGCAGAGGTCCTGGGGGGCTCAGTCAGTTAAGCGTCTGAGTCTTGGTTTCAGCTTATGTCCTGATCTCAGGGTTGTGAGATTGAGCCCTGTGCTGGGCTCTTAGCTCAGTACTTGAGATTCTCTCTCTCTCTCTGCCCCCTCTCAAATAAATAAAAATCTTAAAAAAAAAAAGTTGCAATAGGAAGAGGTGAAAACTATTGGCTAGAATGAATTTTTGTGATTAGTTGTAGATGTGGAGAATCTATGATGTCTCATTTCAATTCTGGCATCTGACCCGGGCCAGGGCAAGGCACCTCCACCCTGATCTCCCTGCCTTCCTCATATGTGGGTCTTTGGTTTCATGCAGGGGCTCACCGTGAGGTGTGGTGAATGGGCTCCTTACGTCTTTTTGTACATCTCCTATGTGCTGGTGGTGCTGAGAGGAGCACAAGGCCACCCTAGCCCCCTGTGTGAGACCTGGGAGACGATGTCCCCCATTCAGCAAGCACATACTGAGTGCCTGCCTAATACACCCCCCAGCTGTGTGCTAGGGACACGAGTGCTGTGAGTGGCATTTTCAGGGAATCCAAGGTCCGAAGGGGATAGGGGCAGTGGGAAGGACAGAGACAGCTCCCATCTCCCATAAGCCATTGACCAAGGCCTAGAGATAGAGCCGCCACTGGGGGCCAAACCTTGCCCAGGCCTGAGGGATCCCTCAAAGAAGGAGGGGTTGTCAGGAGGAAAGAGTCTCTTTATCTGGGATGTCTCACACTAGGGACATGACCCTGTCTTGGGGAGCTCTCCAGGGAGAATTTGTCAGTGAGGAGACAGTTCCCATTCTCCTAATATGGGCTTTGTGCTTTTCTGATTCTTTCCTTATAATGTCATTGCTGTCATCCTGTCATTATAATTAAGCCACATTCATTTCCTTTCCCTCTGATAATGGCAGGGGGTCTAGACATTGTACTCCTACTCCAGACACTCTCTACCCCACAAGCTGAACTTTGGTCTCCCACCTCAGCACCGCACACCTGCCTCTTTGGATTCATTTCTCTCTTGCCAGTCTTCCCCTACCTCAAGTCCTTGAAACAACAGCAAAATGTTAGTGCTGAAGGGACCCTCTGAGCCTCTATTAAGCCCACAACAGCCCTTCTTCTAGTTCTTCTGCTGGGGCAGATCTCATCCTGGTCACTGCTTCTGTAAAGCTCCCCCTGAGCCCAGGAGTAACTGGGCTCACTGCTGGTGGCTTCCATACATCACCTTCTCTCCTGGGGAAGGGACACCAGACACCTGCACACCTGGACATTCGACTCCACTACCTCACTCACCTGCGGCATGCTTTGTGGCTTCCTTTCAGGTTAAATTGGTATCTGCAAGCAAATAGGGACTTTCTCTGCATCCTTCATGATCTTTTTCAAACATTTCTTACTTCTTTCCATTACACCTTTGTTGAATGTGCTTTTCTGCATTCTATACCAATATTGTGGGTTTTTTTTTTTTTTTTCAGAAATAACATGGTACATGTCTCCCAGGAGGCTGTAAGTACACTCTTAGGAGACTTTAAACACACAGTAGACTCTTAATAAATATTTATGGATTTGTTGATTCCGAACAGTCGAGGAGGCTGTAGAGTTTTGGAAGTGGTCTTTAGTGCCATTGACAAAGCTTTATTAGTTAGGATATGGGTTCTGCTGCTGGACAGAAACAGAGAGTAATAGCAGCATCAACAAGGGATATATTTCCTCCAAGTTTAGGGGGGGGTCTGGCTGCTTTGCAATCACCAGAGACCCAGGCTTCCCTGGTGTCTTTAGCACATGACTTCCATATCGGGATCCCATATGGTTGTTCTGGCTTCAGCCGTATGTTCTTTTTCCAGAAAGTGAAAAGAAGGGAAGAGGAAAGACTAGGAAGTTGAACTGTATTATCCGGGTTCCTCTCTCATTGGCTGGAACTAGTAATCTGGCCACACCTAGCTGCAAAGGAGGTTGGGAAATCTGGTCTTTATTTTGGGTGGTCATGTGCTCAGGTGGCATAATACCATAATATAGACAAAGAGAGCAGCTGTTGGAGAGTGAAGCCACGAAGTCTGTCTGCCTCACCTTTCTTCCCTCTTCTCATTCTCCCTTCAGTAGATACCAGCAAACATCAGAGGCATCCCCGGTTGGAGCTTTATCCCCCAATTGCTAGTCGAGAGACCTTGGTCCAAGTCCTGGATCAGCTCTGTGCTTTGGGTCGTACCCTTTAATTTCTGCAGATTGGGAGTAAGAGAGACTTCTTATATCTCCTTAGAACTAAATGAGGTCGTGATGTAGGATAGCTCTTTGGAAGAGCTGAAAATTTTACATTCAAACGTGGTGATTTTGTTGTTGTTAGTAACAGCAATTGTTTCTTGCTTTTCCCAGTGAATTTTTTTCTTTCCTTTTCTTAGGTAAAAAAATAAATAATTGTTCCTCCCTTCTCAGGAGCTGCTTAGTTTTGTCTTTGGTTTATGTTGATCTGGGAAATAAGGCATTGTCCAGAATACTATGGGAGAGGGAACTAGTCTTTTTTTATTCTCTGAGGTTTTTTCCTAGCCAGCAAAACATTATTATTTTTTTTAAAGATTTTATTTATTTATTCATGAGAGAGAGAGAGAGAGAGGGAGGGAGGGAGAAGCAGGCTTCATGCTGCGAGCCCGATGTGGGACTCGATCCCAGGTCTGGATCCCAGCCAGGATCACGCCCTGGGCTGAAGGCGACGCTAAACCACTGAGCCACCTGGGCTGCCCCCAAAACATTATTTTTTTCTCTAGAGCCTGATTAAAAAAAAAAAATCTGCCTGCTGCTGTGCAGTTCACGTGGGTATCCCATCTCTGGCACGACCTAAAGCTATTGTCTATCTTCTATATCCCCTTCTCCCCTCTTCTAGAAAACTCTCTTTGGTTACTCCCTCCTGGTTTTCAACCCTTAGCTATCTTCATACTCTGAAGGCTAATGGACTCTGCTTTGGGTTTATTCACCTGCACTTAGACCTTACACTGCTTTTTAAGTGTTCTTAGGACTTCCCAGTAATCTTTCCGGCCTCGTGTATATTTTGTTACCTCCTCTGAAACTCTAGGCTTCTGGAAGGCAGGGCCTGTGTCTCTCCATGCCCTTCCTCTTCTCCTATGTGCCTGGGTATATGCTTTGAACATGGGAAAGAATATGAGCTTTGGAGTTGAGCAGTTCTGGTTTTCAGACCCACCTCTACTCCTCATTAGTGCTTTCACCTTTGCAGGTTCCTTACCTGAAAATGGAGGCCCCAGGTCCTCCCCTAACCAAGTTGGGAGATGAGAAAATGAAATGATGCCTCCTCATCCCTAGCACAGCGCTTCCCACACAGGGTGCTCAAACACTGGTTGTTCTCTGCCTGGCACCTCTGGTCCTTCTCTTTCTGCACATTTCTTGGGCTCACCAAACAGTGGTGTTTCTCAACCATTGGTTAGTTCCTTGGGTGTGTTCTACTTTGAGAATTTGAACTAGCTCAGAGTATCAGGTGCATTGCACTGTTTAAGTGCAGGTCACTAAAATCTGTGTGTCTGGAAGTGAGTTTCTTTAGCTATAAAACTTCTTTAAAAAAAAAATTTGTTCTGGCTTCAGAACAAGTTAGAGGAAGCTCTTTAAAAAGGAGAAAGTGATTGATTTTGTGTGACTGGAGGGCCTCCTGGGCATTCTATCCAGACCAGACTGGAAGGGTCTTCACTGGGCAAGAAAGAGTACCCTGAGGAGTGAGTACCCCCTGGAGAAGGAGAGAAGAGGCTAGAAACACTGGTGCCCTGAGCACCTGAAGTGTGCCAGGTGTCATGCTGGGAACTTTCTCTCTCTCTCTCTTTTTAAAAGATTTATTTATTTATTTGTTCATGAGAGACACAAAAAGAGGCAGAGACATAGGCAGAGGGAGAAGCAGACTCCCTGTGGGGAGCTTGATGGGGAACTCGATCCCAGGACCCTTGGATCATGACCTGAGCTGAAGGCAGATGCCCAACCACTGAGCCACCCAGGTGTCCCTGGGAACTTTCTCTTATTTTTTTTTAAGATTTTTATTTATTTATTCATAGACACACACACACACACACACACACAGAGAGAGAGAGAGAGAGAGAGAGAGAGAGAGAGAGAGGCAGAGACACAGGCAGAGGGAGAAGCATGCACCACGCGGGGAGCCCGATGTGGGACTCGATCCAGGGTCTCCAGGATCACACCCTGGGCTGCAGGCGGCGCTAAACCACTGCACCACCGGGGCTCCCCGGGAACTTTCTCTCAATTAGTAACTTCATAAATAGGTTTAATTATCCCTGTTTTGCAGCTAAGAATATTAAGCTCAGAGACAGGAAGTAATGAGATCACAGGTTAAGAGGGGCCGCACTGAGTTTTGAACCCAGTTTTATCTAACATCAAAGTTTCACTTTGTTTTGTTGCTTCTGTTGCTGATTATTTTGGAATATGGGAGCAGAAAATGTTCCCTGTGGTGTGTGTGGTGTTGGGAGGCAGGGAAAAAAGAGCTGGGGGGGAGGGGGGCCATGGAAGGATTGCAGAGAGGGGGTGCTTTCCCTGGATTCCTTCTCTGTTATTTTGAATTATAATTATAGTGACAAGATATCTGATTACGTGTGTTGTGGGAAGATATTATCCTTGTTTGTAGCTGGATTATTGCACTGGGCAGAATTTAAGCAGAAGTCCTAGGGACTGCTGCCAGTGGGAAGCCAACCGGGGGAGGGATATTGTTTCAGACCTTATAGATACCCACATCATTTGCAAAATTTCTTTCTTTTTAAAAATACAATTTCCATCCAAGTGAAAATTGTCAAGTGGAGCTGTTTCTATAATCTAGTTTGTTTTTTTAGAGAAGGAGAGAGAGAGAAGAAGAAGAAGATGGGGGCAAGGGCAGAGGGAGAGGGAAAGAGAGAATCCATGCTGAGCATGGAGCCAGACTTGGGACTTGATCCCACATCCCTGAGATCACAATTTGAGTCTGAAATCAAGAGTTGGACACTTAACCAGTTGAGCCAGCTAGCTGCCCTTCTGATCAAGTCTTTTGCTTCTACGTCTGTCGTGGCCTTTGCAATGCTATGTTCCACGGGACAGATAGCATTTCCTCCACTTTTTGGATAAGGAAATCGTAGAGTCACTTGCTGGTGGTCACACAGCCAGTTAGAAGCAGAGCCGGGCTCCAGCCGGGGTGATCGCGCTCGGCTCATTGCCTCCCCTTCTACATGCTAACTGCTGGTATTGGTAGACACGGGTCACAAGTTAGAGCAGCTGGGCCCTTGACGGGAAGTCCTCAAAGCTTGATGAGAAGAGGTGTAGGTGGGTGAAGAATGGGTAAGGCTACCATTGCGTTTTCAGCAAAGGAACTTGATTCACCACATTTCACAACTCTGGCTGCTTTTTATCAAGCCTTTATTGTGGCTCTTAACTGCTGGGCTGATGACTCCACTTCAGGCAGCTAGAGAGAAATCATACAGAGGAGCACATGATTTTCCTTTCATTCTCTAAAGCCGGTGAGAGGAGGAACGCCCAGCAGGGAAATATGAACTGTGGTCCCCAAGAAAACAAATGTTAAAGTGACCTGGAACCCCAATCCATCAGCAGTTTACCTGGGTACCCCTTTGTTCATCGAACAGACAATTTTTTGGCATCTGCTGTGTGCCAGGCATTTCGTAAGTGCTGAGGATGGAGCAGTGAATGGACTAATGCAGGCTCTGCCCTCACCTTGCTTATGGTCTGCTGGGGGAGCCAGATGAGAAGTAAGAAGTTGCTGTGAAGTGAACGGAGTCTCTGCTGAGGAAGGGTTGTTATGGGAACATGGGTTGGGGCCTGTCACCTGGGAGGAGGACAGGGAGTTCATATCCCATTTATTTGGGAAGAGCCCTGGGGAGACAGGCCTTCCTCAATTTGCTTATAATCTAGTTTGGGAAATACACATGCAAGCGGGAGAGTCCACGTGAAGCTGGAAAGTAATATAGTAGTTCCCCCTTCTTCCCCCTGTTACCGCAGAAGACGCCTTCCAAGACCCCTAGCGGATGCCTTAAACCACAGATGGTACCAAGCCTTATGTGTACTGTATTTTTTTCCCACAAAAACTTATGATAAAGCTTAATTTCTAAGTTAGGCACAGTAAGAGATTGACAACAACTAATAATAAAATAGAACAATTATAGCAACATGTTGGAATAAAAGTTACGTGGATGTGGTCTCTCTCCGTCTCTCTCAGAGTATCTTACTGTACTGCGCTCACATTACCCTTCTTGTGATGACATGAGTTGATAAAATGCCTCTGTGATGAGACGAAGTGAGGGGACTATCCATACAACGCCATAGACGAGGCCTGTGACCTAGTGCTAGGCTGCTGGGGACCTTCTGACGATAGTGCGAGGAAGGATCATCAACTTCTAGACTGTGACTGTCACGGAAACCACAGATGAGGAAGGAGGGGTGGGGTTGTGACCACTGTAGATGTTCACGGAAGAGCAGCAGAGCCAGTCCCTGCTTCCAGGCTTCTGGGGAGGGCAGTGATCTTGTTTGTAAAGCAGAGAGGAGAGTGGCATTGAAGAAGAGAATCTTCCTGGCCGGTGACTAGTCGGTAGGATACGCAGGGCTCACAAAGATGGACAGGTAAGAAGGGTACTAACAATTAGCTGAGCAGCATGTTCTGTGTGTAGGTCACTGTGGACACTCTCCATGAACTGTCCGAGCACTCTTGCACCACCAGTGTTACCGCCCCAGTTTTAGGGGTGAGGAAGCTGAAGCTCAGAGAGGTCAGTGGTGTTTCCCTGGCTCAGCTTCTTGTGAGGGTGGAGTCAGAATTCAAACCCAGATCTCTGGCTCCCAACTCACTGTCCTCCACCTGTGCTGCCAACCTGGTCACCATCAGTGGGGGAAGATGGCCCTGAGGACAGCAGTGACGTAGCCTGGAGCAGAAGGCTCCCGAGAAAGCAGCCACCATCCCTTCCTGCCAAACAGGACAGCAGAAAGAAAGATGTGCTAATCCCAGAGGGGCCGAGTGCCCGCTCTGTGCCTCCTGGCTCCTCAGCGTCTCAGTCCCCTTCCTGTGAGTGCTCTGGGACCGTCTCCCACCATCCATCATGTGCCAAGAGACAGGGATGGTGACAAGTCGCAGTGAGGCTAATTTACTGAATTTCTTGAACACCCAGATCTCAATCTTTCAGTCTGCCATTTATTTTATTTTATTTTATTTTATTTTATTTTATTTTATTTTATTTTATTTTATTTTATTTTATTATTTTATTTTATTTTATTTATTTTTACTCTATATGATTTTTATTTATTTATTTTTTTAAATAAATTTATTTTTTATTGGTATTCAATTTGCCCACATATAGAATAACACCCAGTGCTCATCCCGTCAAGTGCCCACCTCAGGGCCCGTAACCCAGTCACCCCCACCCCCTGCCCTCCTCCCCTTCCACCCCCCCCAGTCCGTTTCCCAGAGTTAGGAGTCTCTCATGTTCTGTCTCCCTTTCTGATATTTCCCACTCATTTTTTCTCCTTTCCCTTTTTTCCCTTTCACTATTTTTTTAATATTCCCCAAATGAATGAGACCATATAATGTTTGTCCTTCTCCGATTGACTTATTTCACTCAGTCTGCCATTTAGAAAAATTGTGGCGGGGGCGCCTTGGTGGCACAGTTGGGTAAGCATCTGCCTTTGGCTCAGATCCTGATCTGACCTGACCTCAGGGTCCTGGGATCAGAGCCCCGCATCAGGCTCCCTTCTGGTTGGGGAGTCTGCTTCTCCCTTTACCTCTCTCCCTCCGCTCATGGTCTGTCTTTTGCTTTCTCTCTCAAATAAATAAATTAAATCTTAAAAAAAAAAAAAAGAAAAATCATTGCAATGCAGACTTTATTTTTTTTACTTGGGGAACATTGTCAGTGATTTCTGGATTAAATTGCTCACTTTGTTAAGCTAAAGATGCTATAGCCATGATATGGGTCAGCTTATTTCCATCCAAGCCTGTCCCCTTTTCCTGGATAGCCCCCTTTTCAATCTAGGTCCCCAGGAAGGAGACTAACTCAGAACTGAGGATGGTTTCTGAGAGGCATCTCCACTGCTTAATGAGACCAGTTAAGCTGCACGTGCATCTGACATTGGGTCAGGAAGATCATTTTCATTTCTAGGATCATTATAACGTAGGCAGGCCGTGGGAGCAGAAGAGATAAGCATGGGTATGAGTCCTGCCTCTCTTACTTAATAGTCGAGTGACCAAGCTACTTAATTCCCGAGCCCGTTTCTTCCTCTACAAAATACCAATGCAGTGGCGTCCACGAAAGCAAAAGGTCTCCCCTTTCAGAGCCTTTGTTCGTGCCTGGTGCCAAGCCCGGAGCCACAGATGGCCTGTTGGTGGATGTTGACATCATTCTTGCAGCACCCTTGGTCTGTGCCGTTTGTGGGGCAACTCAGCAAGGGACTCCAGTGGGCGTGGGCTGGGGGGCTTTAGAGGCAGGAGGAGGTGTGCAAAGGTGCTGATGGAGTAGGGACAGCACAACGCCCTGAGTACGGGAGAGCTTGATTAAGGGTTTGCTTGTGGAACTAAATATCACGATGAAAATTTTCTAGTGAGGATGCCACGCACGAGGAGCTGTCAGGGCCAACTCTGCAAATCCTCACTGGATAGTGACTTTGCAGACTCGAAAAATGTTTCCATTTTCACTTTTCCCCCTTGTGGTCCTCTGTGTGTATGCGAGAGAGAATAATTTTAGCTCTCATCAGCTAGAGGTCTGGCTCTGAATCATAGCTACATGGTGATAAAAACCCACTGTTGCCACAAGAAAGCTTGGCAGGGAGAGGTCTTGGTACGAAGAGCAAAATGAAAGGGCTAGGGGCTTAAAAAGAAAATCAAATATATGAAGAGTCGGCAGCGAGTTGTGCAGAGCTGTAGGTGCCCTGCTTGTAGGGCTAACTGTGTCCGGAGGGTACCCCTTTGTTCTTCCCCGGGGATGGGCTGGAACAGGGGTGGTGGCAAAGCCGGAGCAGGGGAGAGGTCCCTCGTCCTGATCATGACTGATGAAGCAGAACTGAGGGCCAGGGCCCCCTCTTAAGGCTCCCTGGGTCAGGTAGGAAGGAAGCAGAATGCATGTGTTGGAAAACCACCAGTAAGCTCTAACGGGTCCTTACACAGCAGGGCACAGACGTGCGTCTAAACAGAACAGCAGACCCATGGCAGCTCTGCAGGGACAGGACGCAGTGACGGGTCTCTCAGGCTGTGGGACTGCCTGTCCGATGAGCCTTGCCAAGCAGCAATCAGGAAGGTGGGGAAGCGCAAAAGCCACAGGTTCTCTCCTGGTTGTCATTTCGATTCAGTCCCTCCTGGGAACTCAGGTGTTTAATTACACTGAAATGTGCCTGCATGGGAGGCCTTGGCTGCAAGCCAGCGCCCTGGGTGGAGGGGAGGCAGGATTTCTTAGCAAGGGCTTTTCTGGACACACGGTGGAACCTGTGATTGGAACCTTCCATCTTTGCTTCTTTCTCTCCTTTCCTTCCACAGGTATTTATTCGCCCCCTACTGTGTGCCAACCACTTAGAAATGGTGTATTGACAGGTGAAGAATTGGCCATTCTTTGTGATAATTAACTAGATCTCCAATTCTGTTATGGGCATTCGTGGAAATTTGGAATGGAGAAGGACCTCAAGATGTCCTCAAGGTCACCTACCTGTTAGATCCTTGGATCCTTTCCCTGAAGTTTGCAAAGCCCCTGGAATGAGACCATTCCATTTCCAGATAAGTTCAAGGAAGAAGATTTCCCTTTTATATAAAGCTCAGTTCTATCCCTCCCTGTGGATTCCTTCCCCTTTTCTTGCTTTTTTACTCCTGGGACTTCATGGGACAAATCTAGCTTTTCTTTTATATGACAGTGCTTCAAATATTTGAGAACCATTGTATCTGCCTGGAGGCTTCACCTCTCCAAGATGGATAAAACCAACTTCTTCCATGTGGTTCTGAGAACTTTTTGGTGATGATCTCTTTTCTCTCCCTATATCCCTGGGTCTCTCATGAGGGGCCCAGGACTAAACTCCTTTTTCCATCTGTGGTTTGGTCAGAGCAGAACTGAGTAGGAATCTTGCTTCTCTCACCTTGAAATCACATGTTTAGACTGAAAGAGCGTCAGAATGAGAAGGGGTCTTAGAGACCACCTGTCCTAACAGCATCCTTATGAAGGTGAGGAGATGAGGTCTGGAGGGAAGTGGCTCAGCTAGCTCATGGCAGAGCAAGAAAAGGACTTAAGTCTCCCCCAAACCCCAGTTCTTTTTTTTTTAAGATTTTATTTATTTATTCATGAGAGACACACAGAGAGAGGCAGAGACCTAGGCAGAGGGAGAAGCAGGCTCCCTACAAGGAGCCCCATGTGGGACTCCATCCTGGACCCCGGGATCACGCCCTGAGCCCAAGGCAGACGCTCAACCACTGAGCCACCCAGGCATCCCTCAAACCCCAGTTCTTTAGGGTTTGAGTACTTTCCACTACTCATCACATCTCTACACCTCTCTAGATTGCTCTTACTTCAAATTTGTATTTTTGACTACTACATCATACTGTTGATTAAAATTCACTGGCACCCAGCTAGAGTCTTAAGTTATTTCATAGACTCTACTATGAACCATGTTTTTTTGCTTTTCCAGTTGGCTCTTTGGATCTAAGTCTATGATTTGACATTTCTCCAGATATGTTTCCCCATTTCCCTTGGCTGCTCCAATCTGGGAATATAGTCATGGAACAAAGTCACTGTAGTAGGAAGAGAGCAGTGACTCCTCTTTCTGTTGCTTTAAGCAAGATCATTAGGACCCAGCTTATGGTTTAAGGGATGCTAGTGGTATCTCATGTTGACTCAGGAGTGACCACAGATGCCTTCTTCTTCCATCTGGTAGTATCCACTTTCCTTCCCTGTCCAGTCCTGCCATCACATGGTTCCCCAATTGTGAACTCCACACTGCTGGGCTATGGACCTTTCTCTTTACCAAAGTACTGATGTTACTCCTTCTATGTCACCCACAATGACATGTGGAAGCTCTAGACTTTGTTCAGTGTGGGTGAAATGCCCTCCTCCTACCTGTGCTAAACTCTGGCATCACCACAGAATAGGATCACATCGTGCTGCTGGTTATCACTTGACTCTTGGGTCAGACTCTTGAGTTTGGGCTGGAAGACACTGTGTACTGCTGTACTATCCTTCTCCTGCTCTTACAGAATCTCGCCCTATGCTGGTGTTGATGGACAAAGCTTGTTCTTGGTAAGCATCTATACGTGAAGAAACCATATTTCTACCATTCTTTGCTTTTGCCATTGGCTTTTTGGACTCAACTCCATGACTGCCAGTAGGGTGAGCCTTTCCCCATTGGCTACGACTTCTGGGCATTCGGAAGGCTATTGTTCGCTAGCTGTCTTAGAGGTCTTATCTGGGAAGCGGCCATTAGTTCTCTGCACCACTATCATGTACCTGGTTCCTGGGCCTCGTGTGTAAAATTCCAGCCTTTCATCCCCATGTGCGTATATGTAGCTTTGGCCAAGTTACAGTTTTAGATTTATTTTTATGATTTTTTATTATCATATATATGATTTGCAAATATTTTCTTCTATCCTATAAGTTGCCTTTCATTTTTTTTTTAAAAAGATTTTGTGTTTTTATTTAGAGTGAGCAGGAGGAGGGGCAGAGGGAGAGGGAGAGAGAACCACAAGCAGACTCCTCATTGAATGTGGAGCCTAACTCGGGGTTGATCTCATGACCCTGAGATCCTGATCTGAGCTGAAATAAAGAGTTGGGTGCTTAAGTGACTTGGCTACCCAGGCACCTCTGTCTTTTCATTTTCTTGATAGTGTCCTTTGCACAAAGTTATAAATTTTGAGGAAGTCTGAATTACCTGGTTTGTTATTGTTGCTGTTGTGGCTTGTACTTTTACCGTGTTGAAGGATGGCAGTCTTTAATCTACTCTCTTGGTTATTACCTCCCTCGCCTCAAGTTATCATGAATTTGATCAACACATCATCCATCTGAGGTGTTCTGGCCCATTTCATCATTCCTTCATGGTGTGTGAAAGCAGTGCATGCTCTAGAACCACTCCTCTTTTCCCACCACTTCAGAAACTTGCAGGGCAACTTAATAATCTATCAGTGAGGGGATCAAAGCAAATATGAGGAAGGCATGAAATTAAAAGCAAGGTATGTAGCTCATAAATCCACAGCTTTATTATAGATAAGAAATGCTTTTCTGTGAATTTCACTTGATGTGAAAGGAGTGTAGTGAAGGGAGTCATGGGAAATGGTTATGAAAATCTCTTATTTTTCTGAGACTCTGCTAAGAACTAGAGCCAAAACTGTCATTGTGGAGAATGACAATCAGCACTGTGCTCCAGTGGGTGTTCCTGAGTGTTACCTGAGTCTGGGAGGAGGCTGTGGTGTTTGAACAGTGACATCTGATCCAGCAGCATCTAGTTATCTGGGCCCCCATCACCGTGACCTCCATGATGCTCTGGCAGCCAAAAATCGTTGCTGCTCACCCCGTATTAAACCAGCAACCTGCTTTTCACAGTCAGTTCAGCCCTAGAGACCTGACTGTTTCTAATCCCCAGGCTTAGAAGCTGAGCATGAGGCTTGGGGCAGGGAAAGGACTCACATGAGGTCACCTTTCCACAACCAGCCAGCTGAAAATAACACCCATGACTTCTATCTTTGGGAGTTCAGACCTGACTGTGCATTTGTCACCCACGTTGCCCCTCTCAACCAGCTGCTCCCTCGAGACCTTGAAACCAACCAAGAGAAAAAGAGTGCTCAAAAACGTGAGCAAGAGTGTGCAGGTGAGGTCAGATTGGAGGGAAATAAGAGCTTACATTGAAGCAGGTGCCTTTGATTTAAGGAGAATGAAAATAATAATTCTAGTTCCCTCCATTGCTATGATGCTTTGCAGCAAATGGAGTGTATTGTGCACATGATGTACAATCCTCATAATAATCCTCATAGTAACACAGGTGAGGAAATGAGGCTCAGGATGGCTGACTGGTTTTCCGGATGTGGCATGGCTACTCGGTAGAAGAATCAGAGCTCACACTTAAGTCTTCTGAGGCATTCCTCAGCACCCCACAGCCGCCCCTTTGGGAACCCCACTGAGAACAAGGCTAGGCTGGGTCAGTTCCACCTTGTTCTTTTTTCACTGTGATGAAAGACATGAGTCTCACACAGAGCTCTCTTGCTCGTACCAGTCCGTGTGGATAGTTTATTATTAGTGGAAGTCTCTGTTCTGAGGACTCTGGGCCACATGTCATGAACTGAAGGCTGAATAACTGACTGTGGAGAGGAGCCAGTGCTATGCTTTGGGGAGGTATCTGCATTGGACATTTAGATCGTGGTCAGTGTCGGGGAGTAGTCAGTCTCATGGTGCTCTGAGAATGGAAGCTCATCATACAGGATGTCTTGTCTTGTCTTTCCTTTTTTCTCTTTTTCTTTTCTTTTCATTTTTGTTTTCTTCGAGAGAGAGAGAGGGGAGCAGGGAGAGAGAGAGGCAGAGGGAGAGGGAGAGGGAGAGGGAGAGAGAGAATCTTAAGTAGGCTCCATACCCAGCACTTGAGCTTGATGCAGGGCTTGATCTCACAACCCTGAGATCATGATCTGAGCCGAAATCAAGAGTTAGACACTTAACCGTCTGAGCCACCTGGGCACCTCAGATGTCTTGCTTTTCCATGTTTGGATCAACCAGGATAATGGCAGTGTTGCTGACAATATTAAGAGCTAAAGTTTATTGAACACTTATTATGGGCCAGGTCTTAACTCATTTTGACTCATTTAATCATCACAGCATTCTGAGATGGGACTATTACCATCATTCTTATTTTATAGGTATGAAAACAGAGGCACAGAAAATCAGCCTCAAATCAGCTAGGAAGTGGAGGAGCTGGGATTCACAGATCCAACTGCAGATACTCATCTAACTCAGCGTGTGTTGAAGGAAGACCTACCTACACCCATATCCCTGGGGCACAGGCAGCTTTCAGAGCATGGTTCTTTCTTCCTGCTCTGCTGTTTCTGGTTCTTTACCCCTGCTTGTGCCTCTCGAAGGGGCTGAAGGTGTGGGGAGTTGGGAGGGAGGGTCGGGTGGGGTAGACCCTCGGATGAAAATAGGCAGTAGAGGTATTCTCCTGTTCACTTTGCCTTCCCTGAGCTACTCATTCCCTGTGTGGCTTTGAGATGTTCTCAAAGCCAGGGTTTACCTTCCGAGCTTGTTTCCTCATCTGCAAAAGGGAGATGATGAGGTCTACTTGGCAGGGTGGTGGAGAGGACATAGTGTCTGTGAGATCTCTGACCCAGGGCCTGGCACGTCATAAACTCCAAATAAATAAGTACTGGAATTATTAATCACTATAATCATTTTGCCTTCTTCTCTTTCCTATCTCCATCCCAGCTAGAGATGTGGATGCTGCCCAGCGAGCACTGTCTGGAGGTTATCTGACCCCAGCCCCTCTTTCAAAATTGGTGCAGAGGCCTGTGAAGTGGGAAAAGGTGGCCCAGTCTCACCCAGGCTGGTTCCAGAGCCTTCTTTTGTTATAAAAAGGCAGGCATTGTTCTCTTGTTCAAGCCATCGACCTTTGGGATAAATTAAATAATAATGCACCAAAGAAAATTTCCCCACACCTTCCTCTGAGTTTACCAGCCCTCCCTCCCCAGCTGCCAGTGCCACTAGAGACGGAAGCCCTGGGTGATGGGTGACGGAAGAGGGGAGGCCCGGGGAGAGGAAAGATGCTCCCCTTCAGCCTTGTGTGCTAGCTTCTGTGACGTCACCTTTGTGCTAGGCTCACTCAGCTGCTGCTCTCCCCTCTAATCAGGCTTCTTGCAAAGCTGTTATCTCATTATTCAAATATCCTCTAGTCGAATGTTCTCACATTCATAATTTAATGACCTTAATTATGCATATTAGCTGCCTGCTGACATTCCAGGCTTCCTCAGAAGCCAGGAGTTGTGCTTGGAAGCGCTTGCTCCCTGGTCAGGTACATAAAGAGATCAGAGAACAAGAGAACTGCTAACATGCCAGACCCCAACCTCCACCCCTACCTTGGCCCCAGACAGCAGCTCACTGTCCTCAGAGGTGTGGTGTCTTGGCTCAGCCCTGCTCCCTCTTTGGGGTGGTGATGAGGAGAGAACAAGCATTTGGAGGGGCCAGTTCGATCTCTGCCCCCAAGGAGCAGTTTTGTATTTCTGTGCCTGGAGACAGGAAAAGTAACCCTCCTGTCTCCCTTCCTGAGAGTAGATGCATGGGGCACCTTTGAGATCTGCTGTGTAACTTTAGGCCAGATCTTTCCAGAAAGGACTAAATTGAAAACATTAAGGGTTGACTTAAGGTCCGTTATTTTAGTATAGAGGGTGAACAGGGCTTAATCTCTTTAATTATGGCATTCCATTTTTTCTTAAACTTTAATTTAATGCCTATTGTGTGCAAGGCACATCATAGCTATTTCCAGGTAGTAGATAGACCTTTCTTTGCTCGATAAAAAATTTTTCTATTTGCTGATGAAATGAAATAAGTACTGTGTCCACCATCCGTGCACAGGGTGGGTAGTGGCAGTATTTCTGACCTGTCCAAATAAAGACAAGTCCTAGTTATGCGTCCAACAACGGCTTGACATCACTCTGTGATGCCATCAGCCCTCCGAATCCTCCCAGACAGGGTGCTGATTTACTGTCCATGGTTGGCAAGCATATTTTATTCCTTGATTTGAGAAAAGATTGAGTAGCTAGATGCCGATAAAAAATAAAACAATACAAAAGTTGTAACGAGGTGACAGTAGCAGGGGGACAGACAATTCTAATGCAACTTGAGAAGTTCCAAGATTGTTGGTGAGTATGAAGACTTGGGTAGAGGTTTCCTAATCTGGTCTTTGGGGTCAGGGAGAAATGGATGTTTACTATTCCCTGAAGGCTGATTAGAGTTAGCCTGGTTAAAAAAAAAGAAAAAAAGAAAGAAAGAAAGAAAAAGAAAAAAAAATTGGAGATGGGAGAGCATGGGGGCAGTCCAAGGAACACTGCGCATTGGAAGGGAATGAAATGAGTTCACATAGCTGGACCTTAGGGGGAAAGAGAGCAACTAGCAAGCCTCCAGCAGAAAGTAGAGGCTAATTTTGCAAGGTCACATGTGGGAAGAGCTTGTATTTTTGCCAGAGGGCAGGGGGGGCCATCCAGAGATTTTCAGCAAGGACTTTTACCATTAGGGAATAGATTGGAGGGGAGGCCTGGAGGTGGAAACAACAAATAGGAAGCGTTGGTGTTATTTGAGTGGAGAAATAATGATGATCTGAACTCAGGCAGTGGTAGTGAGGATGGGGGAAGGATGGAGGGCTTCCAGAAATATTACGGAAGTCAACGGACAGCTCTTGGCAATGTCCCTGCCTGGGGTTGGGGACAGAGTGTGCCACCGCACTGCCGCTTCACCATGGGCTTCCTTCCCAGCCAGGCAGGTAGATAGATGTGGCATTTTCACAATGCCCGAAAGCACCACTTTGAGCCATATGGAGGGTCTGTGGGCGGCTGGGCAGCGCCAGTGGGGAACAGACGGCCTGGCCGGCAGCGATGATGAATGAGCACGTCTCCTGGAGCCAAGACTTCCCTGTAAGCCTCCCTCCCACAACCGCGGTGCTCCAGGGCCCCGGGGGCACCCGGTGGCAGAGATGCCATGGGCAGCAGCAGAACTGCATCTTTGTCTCTTCCCTTGTTCCTGCAGGGCTCTGCTTGAGCTCCTCTGGGGCACAGCTGAAGAATTGCTCTGTCTTTATGAGATTATGTTACCAAAGAAACAACTGGTCAGCGTGGATGTCTGCTCTAGAGACCTGGCGACCAGCCGCTCCTGGTTGAGGGGGTTGCGGGTGGGGGTGAGCGCCCCCTTCCCCTCCCCTCCTCTCATGGGTTCATTCCCCCCTGGTTGATGTTTCCTCAGGGTCCTACGTTCATTGCAGTCTTGCTAGACCCCCCCACCCCTGACCCCACCCCCCACCCCGCTGGGCCACCCAGATGTGGGAAGGGCCCAACATCCTTAGGGAGGCCAGCCCTCTGCGCTCCTGAGACATGGTGGTGTGTGGAAGACGGAAGGCTCCCCTCTGTCCTCTGAAGGCCTGAGGTTTGGAGGTCTACGTGTTTGATGTTTGTTCTTCTAAAATCACTACCCGTGTTTTTCTCATTTGGGGTCATAGGACTTTGCTGCAGGTGATCCAGGCTGAACCCACATACATATCTGTCCTTTACCCACTTCCTCCTCCCTCGCCAGGCTCCTCTCCTGCCTTGTGGGAATGACCATGCTCTTACCCCCACCCCCTACCCCTTAGCACCACAGTCTTTCCCTTCTGGCTCCCTACTTTCCTTCCCCACTGCTGTCTCACATTCACTTCTTCCTAGACCGAGTCTAGGGCTTCCATTCTGGGCTGCAGAAATGTTTCCCAGCAGCTTCACTGTCTTTGCAAGGAGACTCTTGCCCTTCCTGCGGCCAGGTCTTGGGCTCTGCTGCTTTGCTCACAGTGGACGGGTGTGCTGTAGTTGGCCGCAAGCTCCAAAACCACCACCGGGTTCTCACCTTGAGACCCTTGAGGCCTCTCACCTGGGAAGCCTCTCCTAGCGGCCTTCAAATCCTTGGCTCTGAAACCAGCCTGCCAGCAGGGCTCCTTCCCCTCTGTTGTGAAAAAACAAAAACAAAAACAAAACAAAACAAAAACAAAACACTTCTGGGGGTGGGGGGCTTCCCTGCCAATCTCCTTTATATAACACAGGGGCTGTTGTGGATTAAAGTGCGCAGTGTGGATGCATTTTTTTCTGAAAGTCCTCATTCGTCCCTCCCCACTCTATCCCATTCCTAACCCACCTGCCCCAAACTGGGAGCTTCCTCGGAGTCACTAGAAATAGGAACGGTTAGGTCTGTTTTGGAATTATCTCTTCCGGTGTGAGGAGAAGGGGACGACGGAGAGGGCTGTGTGTTGGCCTGCTGCTGAGGCTCAGTAGCCTTGGTGAATGCCCTCCTGGCGCTCTGAGGCCTGGGAACCCATGGAGGGAAGAGCTGGTTAGATTTATTTGTTCTGGCTTTGGCTGTTTCTCACGGGCTGCTGAGATCCAGCTGCTGTGAGCCAGGCAGGAGCAGTGGTGTTCCTTGGCCTAACTGGGAACTCACAGGTGGTGGAAGCAGCGGCTCCTGAGGGCCTGGTGGGGTTCCCTGCCTCCTGCCGCCCCAGACATCCTGCTCGGTCCCTTCCTCTTTGTTTCTTCTTGTCAGGTCCTTGTTGGTGTTTGTTTTGGAGCTGGGTCCACCCCAATATATAGGAGGTGTCCAACTAGCGCCCTTCTCTCCTTAGATTGGAGTTGGGGGGCGGGACCCTGGCTCCTGGATGACTTGGTGTGTCTTCTCTGTGCAGCCACCCAGCCGTGCTGGTGTGATCAGCAAGGGCAATAAATAAGGGAGCCTCGAGTAATCACCCTGTGGTGTGCTCATGTTAAGGATTTTTATTCGTATTATAGTGTCATTTCATCCTTACATGGCAGCATTGGTTCAAACCCTCAAAGCATTACTCAGATTTTGTTTTGTTTTGTTTTGCTTTTTTTGTTTTGTTCTGTTTTTCATTATTTTTTTTTCATTACTCAGATTTAAAGTTTACATGGACAAGTGTCAATGTGGACTGTGCTTTTTTCATTTCTTTGTCAATCGTATATGCATGGAGTTCTGTGTTCTAGGCGTTGGGGATCCTGGAGATAGATCATTCTCAGAGCCTGCCTTCGAGGAGTTTTTAATCTGGTGGTCTATCAAGCAATGCTGAATCAAAGTGGGTGTGATAAATGCTGCAAAAAGATCTCGGGGGCACCTGCGTGGCTCAGTTGGTTAAGCATCTGCCTTCGGCTCAGGTCATGATCCCAGGGTCCTAGGATGGAGCCTCACATCAGGCTCCCTGATCAGCAGGGAGTCTGCTTCTCCCTCTCCCACTGCCCCTCCCCTCGGCTTGTGCACTCACTCTCTCTTTCTTTCTCTCTCTCTTTCAAATAAGTAAAATCTTTAAAAATAAAATAAAATAAAAAGCTCTCTGGAGAAAGGGCTAGAGTTTAGAGAATGAGAAATGACTTTCAGGAAGACACATCTACAGCTGCAAGAGCAGGCCTATGAGAATACCACGTTCATGCTAACGTGCTTCTCAGAGGTCTGTTACTATTGTTACTGGGGAAGCAGAGATTGATTTGTGGACCATGTCATATTTGATGTGAGTCTGAAAGAAGGCTCTGTATGATTTGAATACGGGGATGGACATTTCTTGTGTGTCCATCTGGCCAATGTAGATGTGCCGTAGACATCAGGGGGCCAGAAGAGGAAGAGTCAGGAGTCCTGCCTACTTGGGAAGACCTCACTTATGCACTTAGAAGACATTTAAACTATGCAGCTAGCAGGTATGGATAGCTCACAGCCAAGGAATGCCAGTATGAGAAGCGTGGGTCCAGAAGATTTGAGCTAGAATATTCCACGTATGAAGCTGTGCAAAAGGAGCAGGAAAAAATATTTTAAAAATAAGCACTAGCCGGGATCCCTGGGTGGCGCAGCGGTTTGGCGCCTGCCTTTGGCCCAGGGCGTGATCCTGGAGACCCGGGATCGAATCCCCCGTCAGGATGGAGCCTGCTTCTCCCTCTGCCTGTGTCTCTGCCTCTCTCTCTCTCTCTGTGACTATCATAAATAAATAAAAAAAAAAATAAGCACTAGCCTTCAGAGGTCAGGGATTCCAAGTCCTAGGAGATGCGGTCCTGGTCCCAGGCAGCTCATTGTCCATAAGGTGGGTTAGATAACTTTCACATAAAACACATAAATGGGATATAAGACACTGTGTGAAACCGTTCTCTACTATCTCAGATCACGGCAGGGTTTGCCCCAAACCCACAAAGCACAAAGCAGCTTTTCCTCCTGACTACCTTAGCTTTCTTAATAGTACCCTGTATTCCCAGCAACCAACTGCCTGTCCCTGGGCCTTTTCCTTCCTTTCCTATATTATCTCCTCCCTGGAGAGCCTCGAGAGTTGCATTCTCTAGAACTTGGTGTCCATCTACTCCTTTAGGGTCTCATTACCACACCCTGATCCGGCCCCCTTCACATCTCCTAGGAATATCAGAAGAGCCTCTTGATTTGGCCCCTACTTCTTGCTTTTCCCTCTTCCAATCGTCCCAGAGCTGGCCACCCAACCCGACCACCTGCTGCCATGCAGGGATTGGATTGGAGGCTGAAGATGGAATGAAGGCAGAGTCCTGTAAGGAGGGCACTGTAGTTGTCCAGGTGGAGTGGAGGTGGTCTCTGATGATGGCAGTGGAGATGAAGAGAAGTGGGAAGACTCTGGATAGACTTTGAAGATGCAACCAACAGGAACAGGTGATGGATTGGCTGTGAAAGGATTGGGAGTAGACGTTGTAAGACTAGTTAGACTAGTTGGGAGACTAGTGCTTTTCCTGGGGCTGGGTTCATGGAGATGGCCCAGGTCTTAAAGTGAGGATGGGGTGTTATTTAATGGTGGATCATGAGTTTGGATTCAAATACGTTGAGTTTGATCTATCCAGGACTATAGTAGAGAGTTGTTGTATGGGTCTAGGGTTGAAGAAGGAAGTTTGGCCCAGAGATATAAAGCTGGGAGCCACTCGCATGTAGCATCCCAGTAAGATCAGGGTGTTAACTGAGCATATACTGTTACACACAGCTTCCCAACCAAAGGTCTGGGAGGTGGCATGTGTGTTTTATTTTTACATAGGTAATGTGAGCCACGTATGACAGGGTACTGAAGCTGGGCCTCTTTCTGTCTGGCCAGGTTCAGGAGAAGGAGGATGGGAATAGCAAAGAAAGAGCCATCTGTGGTTAAGCGCATCAGCGAGGAAACCCCGTTGTTCTTTAATCATTGCCTGTGAAGATGACCATGGCCCTTCCATTAGTCTCACGGAAATATAGCTTGTGTGAGCCATTCACACCTCTCCTCACTCCACTGTGACCCTGGCCCCATGTTTGCACACCAGAGCTAGGAGTGTGGCTAATTGCATCAAACCCACCTCAATACCACCCACCGGCCTAGTTATTATTCCTGCTTCTGCCCAGAGTCCTGTTCCAGAAATTCTCTAAACAGACCAAACATACCCGAGTGCTTCACACCTCCCACAGACTTCCCTAGCCCACCAGGCCTCACAAAACATATTTGTCCTTTCAAATGAAACAGTAATCTTGGCTTATCCAGATTCAATAGCCCAGAGATGTCTGTAGCTGAAAAATAAAGAAGGAAGCAGGAGAACTTGTAAATGCGCTTGTGCTCAGACTCACTGTGTCAACAGCCCCAGCCAGGCTCTGACAGGAGTACCAGGGGTGGCTTATGCCAGCTGGGTGCCTGGCATCCCATTATGCCCTCCCCACTCTTGCCCTCCCGGCTTCTCAGTATGTCATGAATGGGGACTGCTCTGGGCAAGCTCAGTTCCCATCCAGATGTTGCTGCGCTTTTGAACTGCTTTATATTTGTGTCATTATTTGTTTAAAGTCGGCCCCCTGCTCTGTAAGCTCCTTAAAGGGAAGAAAGAGTCTGTCTTGTTTAGGGCTTCTTCTCAAGGCACCAGACAGCACCTGGCAGACAGTACATGTTTAGGGTTAAAGAATTATAGTCATTTACCTATCAATTATTCATTATATGCGCATTAGTTACTGCTCCTTTATCCTAAAGTTTCCGCCTTCACAGTGGATCTGCTCTATTTCTACTATTATGTCTATGGTGGTTGTTTTGTTTTGTTTTGTTTTTTTTAAACTAGTTTTTCTTGCCTTTTTTTTTAAACTCTCTGTAACCTTTTTGCAGTATTGGTTTTGTAAGAGCAGGATAGCCATTAGTAACTTGGACTTTAGCATTTGGCAGACACGGGCTTGAATTCTGTTCTGCTCGCTGAATAGCTCACCTTGGGCAAGTGGCTCAACCTCTCTGTGCCTTATTTTCCTGATCTGCAAAATGGGGAGACAAGTTTCTAACCCTAACACGTTGTCGTGAGGAACCGATGAGATCGCAAATGTAAACTGCTCAGGGCAATGTCTGGCCTGCCCATTAGTAGATGGTTAAACATATATTTTAAGAGTCTGTCTTTACCTTTATTTATTATTTATGTATTTATTTATTTAAATTTTTATTTTATTTTATTTTTATAAATTTATTTTTTATTGGTGTTCAATTTGCCAACATATAGAATAACACCCAGTGCTCATCCCGTCAAGTGCCCCCCTCAGTGCCCGTCACCCAGTTACCCCCCACCCCGCCCACCTCCCCTTCCACCACCCCTAGTTCGTTTCCCAGAGTTAGGAGTCTCTCATGTTCTGTCTCCTTTTCTGATACCATTATTCTTTTAGACCCATGGTTGTCAAAGTTTGGGTCTCAGGACTCCTTTATAATCTTAAAAATTACCAAAAATCCCAAAGAGCTTTTGTTTGTATCACCTGGATCTATTAATACTTCTTGTTTTAGAAATTAAAACTGAGAGATTTTATTTACTTATTAAGTCATTTAAAGATAGGAATAATGAACCCGTTGCATGTTGACTATAGCTATATTTTCCAAAACAAAAAAGAAAAAATTTAATGTCAAAAGTGGTATTGTGGGGCGCCTGGGTGGCTCAGTTGGTTAAGCACCTGACTCTTGATTTCAGCTCATGTCATGATCTCAAGGTCATGAGATGGAGCCCTGCATTGATTGGGCTCTGTGCTGAGCAGGGAGCAGGCTTGAGATTCTTTCTATCCCCCTGCTCCTCCCCCCGTGCTGGCTCTCTCTCAAATAAATAATCTAAAATAAATAAATAATCTTAAAAAAAAAAGAGTGGCATTGTTTTACATCTTTGCAAATCTATTTAATCCTGCCTTAACAGACGATAGTTAGAATGTGCTATGTGTCTCTGCGTTCAGTCTACTACATGATTACAGACCATGTAATGTCTGGAAACTTTACTCACTGGACACTTGTGAGAGATCCAGGGTAAAAAAAGAAAGTAATGGCTTAGTATTACTATGAGAATAATTCTGATCTTGAGGACCTTCTAGAAGGGTCTAAGGAATTCTTGGGGGTCTCTGGTCACATTTTGAGAACTGCTGTTCTAGGGATTGGGTTCTAAAAATTAGGATCACAGTCAGATATTTGGAGCTAATCTGAGCAAGGAAATCAAGGAGACTGAAAACCTCTGTGAGCTGAGCCCCATAAGGCACTGTGAGAATTTCAAAGTCTAAGCATCTTCAATCCATTCTATCTTCCCCTTCCCAGCATCCAGGCAGGTGGATAGCTTTCTGAAGAGCTTTCTCTCACTTTGGTCTTCTCCATTCCTTCTGTCTCCACTCGAGTCCAGGCTCTAATTACCCACTCCTGGATGTCAACCCCAGGATTCTCTCCTGGGTGTGACCATGTGATGTTGGATTCCAACCTGGCTAAAATTCTAAGTTCATATACCATGAGGCACTGGTTGCCCCATCTGTTAAAAAAAAAAAAAAAAAAAAAAAGGTGGTTGCCAGGACTCTCGTCAGGGAGTCATGTAGTTCTAAATGAGATTATGATGCCACACACCTGGCACAGGGCCTGGCTCTCAGTGGGTACTCCGTGAGTTTTGCCAACTCACTCCCGGAGCATCACTGAACCCCCCCTCCTCTGAACCCCACAGGCCCTAAAGCCACTACTGTTTACATCTACCACTCACTTGCAAGTTGTGTTGTTTCTTCACAAGTTTCTCAAGATTGTTAGACATGGGGCCCCTGGGTGGCTCAGTCGATTAAGCGTCCAACTCTTGGTTTTGACTCAGGTCATGACTCGGCAGGGGGTCTATTTGATATTCTCTCCCTCTGCCACTCCCCCGCTCATGTGCTGTCTCCTTCTCTCTCTTTCAAATAAATAAATCTTTTTAAAAAGAGGTTGTTAAACACAAGAGGCAAAACCATGCCTATAAATGTTTCTGTACCTTCCATGGGGCTGAGGCCTATAAATGTTTATTGCTTTGTGTGAAAGAAGTAAGCACATGCCCTTGCCAGAAGAATGGTTTGGTGGGAGGACATATTCTGTTTGTACAAGGAAATATTGTCATATTTAGAAACTGATGTTATCAACAAGTGACAATCAGCAGGCAGGTCAGATCCATGGGCAAGAAATGGCTACTACAGACACATCTGTGTAACAAAGGAGATTGCCAAAGTCCTTGCCAATTTGGTGGACATATTTTGGGTGTTTTTCAGTATGATGCAATTCACAGAGAGAAAAAAAATGTAGTGTCTTAGAGTTATTTAGAAAGGCATTAATCTAAGCTAGATGTTACTAGAAGAAGCAGCTGAAAGGTGGTCCTGGCCAGTTACCACCTACCAACTTCCCTCTGCCCTTCCAGGGGCTTCCACCATCTCCCCAGCTCTGTGAGGAAACCCTCTCTTCTTAGAGCCGCAGATCTGTGTTCACTTCTGGTCTTGGAGCATTAGCTCTCTCTCCCTGCTTCTCTTCTTGGCTCCTCCTCTGTAGCGCGACCTTCCAAAAGTACTCAGAATGTCAGGAAACAAAAGCTCAGGAAAGAAGATGAAGGTGCATTTTGCTTTTGTCCTTCCAAGCACAGTACCCTCTCCCACAGACCTACAAAGACAGGTGCATGCAATGCCCCACACCTACTTGGAGCAGGGAAGGAAGAAAAAAACCATGACAAGAGCAAGGCAAAAATCCAAAGTAGTATCTCAGTAAATTATCTGAGGAAAATATCTCGGGAATCCTAGTAGGGCTCTTGCCTGATTTCCTTGCCCCCTAGGAGCCTGTGGGAGTCCTGGGTTGGAGACTGGGGTGTCATCATCACATGTCTGGGAGAGAAATGTTGACGTCCTTGCCCACTGTGCAGGGTCCCACAGAGTGTTCCTGATGGGGGCAGTCCCTGAAGTGGATCCTGTCTAATCTCTAATCTCCCATCTCTGGATGAGAGGGTAACTAGCCCACTCAGAAGGGCTAATTATTTGTCTTGGTTTTAAAGATTTTTAAGCCACACATCACAATCTTTCTTACTTCCCACATCTTGTGTGCTGTGTCCTGCTCCTGGGGCCAAGGCAGTCCACCTCTCTTTGCTGCTGCAGGAAACACACATGGTTGGCCTTTTGGAAATGGCCCATCCCTCACTTAAGGACCCCTCCCATCCTGTCATCTGTGCTTAGATTGCCATTGAGCCATCTAGCTGTTAACCCGCCTGCTGTTGGCTTAGGGAGAGCTCATCTCTGATCCTGTTGTGATGGGGCGAAGCCCGGGGACCATGGGATGCTCCTTTCCAAAGACGACCATCCCATTTTCAGGTGTGGACTGGTCACAGGCAAGGGGTTGTTTGCCAAAAGCAAATAAACTTGTTTAGAAATGCTGTGGGGACATTCTGTCGGGGGAGCCTATTCTACCACTGTGTGTTTGCTGGAAAAACCCAGAAAAAGGTAGGATTTTATCATTGTGCAGTTACCCACAATGCTCCCCAACTTGCGGTAACAGGAAAAGGAAAGCAAAGCCTCAATTTTTCCTTCTTCTTCTGTTCCTTTCTTTCCCTCTTTTGTTCCTGTTCTTTCCTCCTCCCCCCTTCCCTGTTCTCCTCATTCCCTTCTGTCCTTCATTCTTATCTTTCTTTGAGTATCAGGTCAGCATGAATTGTCCTAGAGAAAATGGAACTATACCCTGGGATGCTGGATGCCAGGAATCCAGAATGTCCCTGCTTCAGGTTGCGAGGCAGGTTCCACACAGCTCTCTGGAAAAGGCCCTAATTTTTAGCCATATATCCTTGGTTTATATGTAATCCAAACTCTGTTCTTTAGAGATTTATTTAGCTGAGGTTTAGGGTGTAGGACCCTATCCTTTCCTTACTCTGTTTGCTCGCTGACTGGACTCAGCTCCTTGGCCAGTCTGTCCATGGCAAGGACAAGAAAAACAAGAGGAGAAAACCTGTAGTCTTTTTTTTTTTTTTTTTTTTTTTGAGGTGGAGGTTAGTCTTTGAGCTTACGTCTATCACCACTTTACTCTGTACTGCTTAGAAGGGTTTGAAGGTAACTGCACACAGCCAGTAACTGACCAGCTTTTCTCTAGGGCTTATGTTTTTGATGATAGAGATTTGTCAGGTAACATTTTAAAAAGATCCCATACATCGATGACACCATTCATCAGTTACATATGACCTAGGATGGTTGAGGCTAAGATCTTAGAATTAAGGACAAGGAAAAACCATTTCTAGATTTTGTCCTTCGATCATTTTGTATTTTAGTTCCTATATTTAAAATGAGGGAACATGGTCCTGTCTTAACCAAGGTCCAGGGATGAAGAGGATTCATGGAGATCGTTGGTGTCCAAGTTCCTCATAGTAGCTCACATGAACTTTTATGACATATACTACATATACTCGTCACGATAGGCAACACAATAACAATTGTTGACGTCCTACATCACCCAGAACTTCTGGTGGCTGTCTGCTGTATTACATAAGATTGCTTGTTGGGCAATCTATGTTCATCTTAGTCGCATGATGTGGTTTAGGGTGTGTGTGTGTGTGTGTGTGTGTGTGCATATGCCTGCACGTGACTTGACTGTGTTGGAAAAATGAAGGCTGAAAGATAATCTCCTGCTAAGTTAGCACAATGTGAGAGCCAAGGAAGAAGAGGAAACCAGGGAATGAGGAGCCCCTGCCCTTCTTCCTTATCAACAGTCTCCTCCCAGGAGCCTTTGTTTTCTGTTTGGGGCCTATTTCTTCCCTGATACCATCTCTACCCTGTTTTCTGCTCTTAACTTTTATCCCTTCCCTGTTTGGTGGTCATGATGTCTTTGTCTCCAGATGCATGCTGGAAGTGGAATGTAGGGAGGGTATTATGAGCCAAAGAGACCTTCTATTGCAAAACATTCTACATTCAGATGAGACACAGTACCTCATCTCTTGTCATCTCTCCCCACCTAAACACCATACTTCCTTCTGATGCTTTCTTAGGGATGTTTTGCAGAACTTCATGTTTTTTAAAGGGATTATTAAATGTAGGGCCTGCATGTTCTCTTTCAACCCCAAGATGCTGTAATTATACAGTAGATCCTTTTGCAAGCACTCCCGTTGTGGTCAAAGTGATGGCAAAAGGCAGCATTTATCCGTGATACTGAATTAACCTTAGCCAATTATTATTGCACCTCCACTGTGTGCCAGGCATGTATAAAGGTTTGAAGGTGAATATAGCACAGACCCTACATTGAAGGAGCTCCAATGAAGATAGACACATAAACCCAGTTATTAAAATACTGTGTGATTGATTGGGCCAAGACAGAGTAACAGAGACTGGATTTAGCCTCCTGCCTCAAAACAAAATAAAACAAAAACAAATCAGACAAAGCATACTAAGCGATGCTTTCCAAGACCCTGGGCATCAAGCAATGAAGGACAGTGATCTCTGAGACACAGGAAATAAAGGAGCTTAGCCCTGCGATTGCCCCAAATTACTGCCTTACAAGAATTTCCAAGCTGTGAATCCAGAGAAGAGCAACCCAGGCCTGAGGAGATGGAGGCGAGAGTCTGGCACAGACTAAAGCAGTCAGATTTTACAGGATAGAGGAGCAAACAGGAGAGATGTGCAGAGAGAGAACTCTGGGGATGTGTGGAGAGTCTCCCCTTGAGTGTTCAGTAGACAGCTTATCACTGCATGTGAATGAAGAGACTACCCAAGTCTAGGGAAAGAACCACCCAAAAGGATGAAGAAAGTAGTGCTTGGTGCTCACAGGGAGCAGAGAGTAATGCCTATTCCCACCAGCCAGTCTGGATTCAGAGGCGTTGGGTTGAGTTTTCAGAAAGGTCTTTGTCCTCAGAAGAGGAATAATCAACTTTAGACTAAACACTTCTCTAGATTTGTGACCAAACTGTAACAAATCTTTGAGATTTGCAAGACCTCTAAGGATCAAACTGTTTCTAGGTAACTTAACCATTTCCTAGAACAAAGCTCAAAAATATTCATAGGAATGCAAAAATATCCAGCACCCAAAAAGGTCAAATTCACAAAGACCAACATTCAATAAAATATTACCAGTCATATAAAAAAGGAGGAAAGTACAATGCACGATGGAGAAGAATCAGCCTATCGATACTAATCCAGAACTAATCTAGATGTTAGAATTATAACTAACAAAGAAATTAAATTAGTTATTATAATTGTATTCCATATGTTCCAAAAATTAAATAGATACATGGGAGTTTTTTTTTGTTGTTGTTCCAAATCAAGCTTCTAGATGTGAAAAGAATAATAATAGGAGGTTAAACAAATGCACTGGATAGGATTAATGGTAGAAGTAGACCTAGACATTGCAGAAGGAAAGATTAATGCACTTGAAGACATAGCAATAAAAGCTGCCCAAAATGAAACTCAGAGAAGGAAAAGAGTTTTTAAAAAATGAACAGGACATCAGTGAACTATGACACAACTTCAAGGGGCTAATTGGAGTCCTTGAGAGAGAGGAGGAAACAGAAACAATATTTGGAGAAATAATGTCTGAAAAAATTCCAAACTTGATAAAAACTGCATTTACCAATCCAAGAACCCAACACAAACACATGAAACATGCATGAGGGGAAAAAAGCCCTATACCAAGGCACATCATAATCAAATTGTTCAAAATCAGTGATACGAAGAAATTCTTTAAAGCAACCAGGGTGAGGAGAAACATGTTCTATACCGAGGAATAAAAATAGCAGATTTCTCACTGGGAATAATGCAAACAGAAGACAATGGAGCACCATCTTTAAAGTACTGAAAAAAAGAAAGGAAAGAAGAAACCCTGTCCAGCTAAAATTCTTTATTCTGCAAAAATATCCTTCAAAAATAAGAGTGAAGACATTAAATACATACAAAGTCTCAAAATATTTATTACCAATAAACCAGCACTATTAAAAAAAATGTACACCGAGGTCCTTCAGACAAAAAAGAAAATGGTACTGGGAGGAAGTATGGATCTACATAAAGAACACAAAGCACCGGAAACGGTTGCCTCTCAGCCTGAACTTTCTTTTCTTCTTTTGCTGACCAATCTCTACCAGTCTTTCAAGACTCAGCTCAGATGACCACCATCTTTCCCCAAACTCCAAGGCTGGAGACAGTGCCCCTCCCAGAGCCCTCTGTGCTGAGCCCTGACACTGTATTCATCAGATTGTCCTATTGTATAATCTGTTTGGTCTGTTTGCTTACCGAGCTCCTCCAGGGACTTAGGAGCTCCTCGAAGGCTGAGGCTGTGTGCTGGTAACTGGCAGGCACTCAGTGGCCAACAAATGCTTATTTGGTGGATCAGAGTTCTGAATAAGACTTGGTAGTGGTGACTAGACAGAAAGGATTTTTTGGAGATACTTCTGAGCAAAACCAATGTGACTTGGTTGGTGACCAAGGAGTAGCGGAATCCACTTTTGTGTATTTGAACATTAGTGTCCCAGAACATTAGTCCTCTGTGGACTTCTTTTTGTCGTATCCAAGTTCAGCATGTACTATTATTGATTGAACATTTTTCAGTTGACTCACACATTTTTATAGACTCAATGTATTTTTTAAAGAAAACAAACAGAAAATAAAGAAACATGCCAGTGCTGGGATGGAGGCATGTACAGGGGAGCCATTGGTGAGGGTGGAGAGCCTCTGTGAGCCAGGGAAGGCTCTGCTATTGTTTGCATGAGTTGGTGCCTGAAAGAGGAATGAGGTGTCATTTGAGCATTTCTAAAAGAAGGAATAAACAAATCCTCAAGCAGAAAAGTGGAGAAAGCTTGCACTTTGCAGAGGGTATGGCATCTGCAAAAACAGTGAGCCTGGTTTGCAGACGAATTTCAGGCATTCAGGGAATGGCAGGTGACTTGGGGTGAGAGCCAGGATCTATGGTGAGATTTTTATTTTTGGCTTCAAGCTGGTCCTGGAAGAATGAAGCTCACTCACAATAGGCCAGTGACTGACCTTTGCCCCTCTGCCTAGTATCTTCTTTGGAAGAGAAGGAAGACATCTAAAATGGCATTAAGTCTCAGCTCAGAAGCTGTGGTACAAACTGGCATGCATGCCTGGCCGAGAGCAGGGCAGTCTGTGAGCAGACACCCTGCAGCTCTTACCAGGCGCAGTGTGGGGGTGGGGGTGATGACCTCCCTGAGGCTGCCTGCTGTGGCTCCAGGCCAGGCCGCTGGAGTGGGGACAGGGGTGGAGGGTGGCAGGCAGGTTTCCTGGTGCTGGTGCTTTTCTCCCACCAATAGTGAGAGTGCCCCTGAGGTTGAGGAGAGAGGAATCCAGGGTCTGAAGGCAGGTCTGGGTTTGAGGGCCCAGGTCCATGACTTACAAGTTGTGTGCCCTTGGGCAAAGACACTCCATCTCTCTGAACTTGGGGTTCTTTGCCCCTATAGTAGCACTAGGAAGAGCTCTTCTGCCTACCTTGGGATCCTCAAGGCTCATGAGACGCAGGAGTGCTTCGTAAACTGATGCTCTGCAGGTGCTGATTGTTTACGTGGGGAAGAGAAGCCCTCTCGAGTGGCCTTGGAAAAAGAGGCTGCCTTTGGTGCAGACACCGTATTATTGGACTTGCTGTTGGAACCAAGGATGGCCGTGCACGGTCCTTGCCCGGAGTTAGAGTGAGGCTTACTGAGGGCTCTTTCCTTTCCAAACGGTCATGGCCCTGGCCCTGTGCGTGCCAGTGCCTGTGGGTGCAACAGTTCCTCTGCCCTCTCTTTGTTGCTCTTGGTTCCTTTCCTGTCCCTCCCTCCCCCTTGATCTGAGCATCCAGGAGCATGGCTTCGAGCTCTCAGTGAGTGGCCGCAGAGCTGAAGAGGCTAATGAATCACTGTCCAGAGCTTGGGCTGGGAGGAAGAGGCTCGCATCAGACCGTGTCCAACCCAGGCCCTTGGTCTAACCATTCGTGTTTAATCCTTTGATGATGACCTTTGCTCGTTTGCCTTTGTCAGTGAGCTACATTTCTGTTGAACCTCTTGTGTTCCACGCCCCGTGCTAGGTTCTTCCTCTTTCCTTGTCCTCCATGGGCCAGCCTCTACCAAACCCGCTTGGAATTGATGAACCTGGGCTGCCCCAGATGGAACATCTTAGGCCTGTGATCCGTACAGCTCTCTTCCCTGTGTGTATACGTAATGGATCACAGAGGCTTTCACCTGGTCCTCTCTAATGCTCTCTACGGCACTGCCCAGAATGCAGTATAATTTATGTGCCCTTGGGATCGGGCTGGCTGGGATGAAAAGTCATTAAGCAGCATGTTCAAGATCGCACAGCTGGTACGTGGCAAACTCGGGATTCGAAGTTCTTCTGATTCTAGAATCCCAGTGCCATCCAGCACAGGACACGAAGCCCATTGTGCCTTGTCCGTGAGGAAGGCCAAACATTTTTAGGATGTGCACTTTGTGTTATTCTAGTGCCGGCTTTGGGTTTGTGGGGAAACTCCCCAGCTCCCGGATCTGGTGCGGTCCCTGCAGGGATCCACTGCCAACCTGCAGGCTGGGGAGCCTCACACGTGCTGGCCAGGGTGGGAAGAGCTTTTCTCTTTTGGAAGCAAATCCCTGATGGCACCCTTTGTCTTCAGGAGCACGCATTCACTTCTCCAAGGCGGGGAGCTTATGCCTCTGTCTGAATTCATTTACATTCATTTCTCTGAAACGACCCCTCCCCCTAACTTCATACCTAAGCGCTTGTTTCTGGTCTATTAGATTTGTGATTTAGGAAGAAAATGAGGCAGCTTCATTTTTTAGGGCAGGATTTATTCATTCTAACCCCACCATTGCTTCTGGAGCTTATTACTTATTCTTCAGAAATGCGTTCCTGCTAAATGCTGGTGGCTGTGAGCTTAGCAGACTTTTTTTTTTTTTTTCACAGTTTCTATGTTTTATGGGGTATTAATGACTCCATTCTGCAGAGTGATAATGTGGTGGTGTTTTTTTTTTTTTTTCTTTTCAGGGCTGAAAAGGTTTAGAGATTCTTCTTGGTGTGGCTTCTCATTAGAGTGGAGTTTAAATGCAAGCACTGATTTCTTCTTTCCAAACAAAGGGAAACACCTCGGCAGCCTTTCAGCAAAGCACATTCAGCCTGAAATGGGAATTATGTTTTCCCTCCTACTCCTCATCCTTCTTATGTTTGTATTTCTTCCTTCTCGCGACTGCTCACACGTACACGGAAAACTTCTCTGACTCATACCATGGGAGCTGGCAAGTTCCTCTTCTAATCTTGAATGTTCCACACTTTAGAATAACAGAGGGGCCAGTGGGTTTGCCATTTGAGCCTGTTCAGCATCTGCAGGCGTGGGTCTGAGTGCTTGAGATTCTTGAGGGCTTTTTTATTTTTGTTTTTTGGCTTTTTAAGTTTTAAGTTTAATTCCGGTTAGTTAACATACAGTGTTATGTTGGTTTCAGGTGTAAAAGGTAGTGATTCAACACCTGAGAGATCCGTAGATCACCCAATGCTCATCATGGCAAGTGCACTCCTTGAGGGCTGTTTTTGATCTTGAGATCTGGGGAATGAGGTTAGAAGTGTTCATAGGTGGTGGGGTAAGGAGGTTCCTTCAGGAGCCAACTTTCTCTAATTTCTCCTCCCTTGTTTGGAATTCAGCTTTTTTCTCTTAGACCCACATGAGAATCACTGTTTTCTTTTTTTTTTTTTTTTTTAGATTTTATTTATTTATTCATGAGAGACACACACAGAGAGAGGCAGAGACACAGGCAGAGGGATAAGCAGGCTCCATACAGGGAGCCTGATGCAGCACTTGATCCCGCGTCATCAGGATCAAGCCCGGGCTGAAGGCAGATGCTCAACCGCTGAGCCACCCAGGTGTCCCAAGAATCACTGTTTTCTAGGAATATTACTTACCTGCTTGATGTGTGCATACATCTGTGAAAACTAGCCCTGCTAGGCACCTTTCTAAAAAAACAATATCTAAAGGGGTTCTTTTAGCTGGAGGCTTTGTTAAATCCAAAGATGGCCAGCACATAGAAATTATTTAGTTCAGCATTGAATTCATATGCCAGATTTATAATTTAGGAAGAGGATTAAGTGATTTTATTATTTATTCATTTAATTAATTTCTGTGTGTTTCTATGTTTGGCTTGTATTGGCAATGACAGAGGGAAAAGATCATTCATTCATTCATTCATTTGATACCACCTGTGTTCCAGATAAGACTCTTGTTGGAAATTCATTGATGAGTAGGATAGACAAGATCCCTACCATCTCAGAGCTTTGGTCTAGTGGAGAAAACAGAAAATTAATTAAGTAGTAACTAAGTCCCACCCATAGGGGCGATGAGTACTCAAGCTGCAGATATCTTTTATATTTTCCTCAGAAGGTAATACAGAGATACACACAGAGGAGTTGTTCAGCTTTTGCAGAATGGAAGGATTGAAGAATTTATATGGAATCATCATACGGTGAGAAAATGGGGGCAGATTTAGGGAGGAACTTTTGGGTGGTAGTGGGTGAACTTTTGGGGGTTATCAGTACTGTTGGCTGATGGAGCCAGTGGGCCCTGACGCAGGTGTGGGAAATGGGCCATCACATGCTTTGCTAAGCAGAGATTTCCATGGCCCACCCAATCCCCAGGTCACAGGTTCATTCCTTCCCATCTGGGAGCTGTGTCTCAGAGCCACTTTCCTGGCTGGTTTATGCACTAGTGAGACTCCCTACTAGGCTGCACTCAGTGTCTTGCTTCAGACTCTGTAGCTCCATCATCTACCCCTCCCCATGTCCCTGCTCCACTCCTGCTCCCCTCTCTGCCACACAGATGACTAGATCAATATACCTTTAATTAGAGATGTTTCTAAACTCCTAGAAACAGCCCTCCAATAGGAGTGCCCTCCAAGGAGATGGCACTTTCCACAAGCAAATTGTTTATCCTGACTGGTGAATCATGAAAATCAGGCTTGCTTGTACTGGTCATGGTGCCTTTTTGTTGCTGTTGTTGGGATAAAAACCACAGCCTAAGTTGACTTATATTTTCCTCAAGAAAGAAAAAATCACCAAATTATCTGGGAGCTGGTTAACTCAGGCTGAGAGCTAAAGTTAAATGGTGAGGAAGGAGCAGGTGGAGAGGGCAAGCTGATGCACTTAATCCATTTTGAGTTGATCTTTACTGTGACTGTCTGGAGGCAGAGCAAATTATGGTTGCATTTGGCCATGGTCTTAGATGGGTATAATGGTCTAAGTGACACTAAGGACAGCAATGGATTCCATGGGAAAACCAGATGTCCTTCACAGCGCCCTATAGAACCGGGTACTTTGTGCTCCTTATTGCTTTAGCACTCCTTGAAAGAATAGGGATTGCTCTGGTCACCCTCTTTAATTTGTGGGCATTGAATGCTGCTGCATTTTTATGGTCCTTGAGGGAAGCTCATAAAACCAAAGGCTCCACAGAGATGGAGGAGCCTCAGGGGACCTCTGTACATACTGGGAGATGAGCAATGAAGAGATTTCTATTTTTCCCGTAGTCTCACCTGGCCATTTCACTCTGGTTTCTGTGAACATATCATGGTATATCCCCATTGATGGAGGAGGGAAGAATTGAATCCTAGGGAAATGGACAGAAACACTTTTCCTCCTGTGTTAATCAACCAGATTTCCAGAGAGTATATGTCAACTGAAAGGGAAATATGGGAAAAGAATAGGTTTAGGATGGAGGCAGGGAGGGGAGAGATTGACGAGGGGTTCAGTTTTGGACTTGTTAAGTTTGAGATGTCAAACAAGATGTTTCCGGGGTTCTTTAATCTGATCTACTAATCTCTACCACTGTATTGACTTCTGCTTTAATATAGATGTTTAATACATTTTAACCAGTAGGTCAGTTTTTCTTCTAGAAAACTATTTTAATTCTTCATATACTGTTATTCTTGCATTTAAATCTTAAAATCAGATGAAGCGCTCTGAAACCTCTTGGGAGTTTACTTGGAATCACCTTTATGGCAATTTGGGAAGAATTATCATCTTAATAATGTTGAGTCTTATACGTAATGATTTATTTCTCCATTTATTCAAGCATTTAAAAATTTCTTATGACATAGGTTGGGTAATTTTCTCTGTTAATGTTCTGCATGTTTTTGTTAGGTTTATTCCTAGATGTTTTGTACTGTTTGTTTTTATCATGAATGGTCTCTCTTTTTTAAAAATATAGTTTTCTAATTGATTATTGCTTCTTCAATAATATTGTCAGTTCAGTTTAAAAAAATTTTAATTCCTGTGTAGTTAACATGTGATATTATCTTAGTTTCAAGTGTACAGTATAGTGATTCAACACTTGCATATATTACTTATCAGCAATAAGTGTACTCTTAATCCCCTGTTGAGTTTTGCATGCAGATTTTATATCCAGTGACCTTACTGAACTCTCCTATCAGTTCTAATCATTTTTTTCTGATGATTCTTTTGTATTTTCTACATAGATAAATACATAACGTACACCTGCAATTTTAACTCTTATTTTTTAATCATTACCACTCTTTGTTTTCTTTGTGAAATTTTAGGGCATTCGGCATAATAGCCAATAGTAGTTATCATAGTAAGATTGCTTTCTTTGTTCTTGACTTTAAAGGGAAAACTTTTAAAGTTTCACCACTGAGAATGAATGTTGACTCTTGGTTTCTGATAGATGCTCTTTATAGGTTAAACTAGTGCTTCTCTAATCTTGGCTTCTTAAAAGTAATTTAAGGTATGTTTTATTAATTCATCAGTATCTCTTGAAAAGAATATATACTTTATTTCAATCTATTAGAGTGATGAATTACATTGACAGATGTCTGTCTCCTTTCTTCATTCCTTTCTTCTTCCCTTGTTCCCCCTCCTTCTTCCTTTCCTCCCCATATCTCAAGTGTAGTGAAATGAGTTGCTCACAGTCCCCAGAGTATGGAACACTCACAGCCTTGGCCTATCAAGATACTCTTTTTTATTATTATTATAATTATTATTATTGTTATTACTGTTATGATTTTCCTTTTACTATTTTAACTTCTATTTGTATATTTAGAGATATGTGCTGATTAAGAAATATACAGTGAGATATTGTGTGTATGCAGAGGTATATATATGTGTGTTTAACTTACATAAAAGATACTGTGCTGTGAATATTCTGGTTTCTTTTTGTCTTATTCAACTCTGTGGTCCTTGGCATTATATTTATGGTGCTATATATAAATATATAGAAATCTTTTTGAATTCATTAATTTTTGTAGTACTATGATAGAAATAGAATACAGAAATAGAATATAGGAATAGAAATAGAGTAAAATCACTGATATGATTCTGCACAGTATGCAATGTTATATAAGACTACATTTTACTTATCCTCTGGTGATGGACTTAGGTTACCTCCTATGGCTTGGTACTACAAACAGTTGTTCATGTTTCCATGGGACCTATGGGAGAGTTTTTCTGGAGTATAAATGGATGAAAATGTGGCATGTTTGCTAGGTTTTCTAATATTGATCAATTCTTACATTTCTAGCACAATTCCTACTTGGTTATTAGATTGGATGCTTTCAGCTATAAATAGAAATATCTAACTCCAGTTGGCTTAAATAAACATTAGGAAAACTTATTATCACATATTATAAGATGTCCTAATGTAGAACTTCTTCAACACTGCTTAATTCAGTGGCTGAAAGGCAGCATCAAATTTCTCCCATCTTTCCGCTCTATCATCTTCCACATTGGTGTTACTCTCTGCCAGAGTTCCAGGGCTCACATTCATGTGCTACAGTGCCCAGCAGAAGTAGGAGACAACTTCTTTTCTTTGAGTCTTTTTAAAAGTGAGGAAACTTCCCAGAAGCTTCTACTTTTACCCTGAAGACTCTTCTGTGCCTCATTGGCCAGAATTGTATTACATGCTGAGGCCTAATCTGCTCCCCAGCCAGGAGAATAAAACCATCACAAGTTATTTAGACCAGTGATTCTTAAACCTGGCTACACATTAGAATCACCTGGAAGCTTTAAAAAATGAAGCAGAGGCTCTCAATTTCACTTATCTGTGTTATATTGACTAATATTTTATCTGAGATTTTGACTACTATCTAGTGTCTCTTATATTTATTGGTCTATTTGAATATTTTAAATTCTTTGCTTTAAATCTTTTATGATCATAAATCTCTGTGATTATTTATTGTCTGCTTTATCTGGAAGAATTTCTCCTTGTTCATTTTACATATTATTTTTGTACTCTCACTTTTCTTAGTGTTCTTGAACCAGAGGCACGTTCTTCTTATGGTAAAAGGCAGGGGCACAAGAGGGAAATCCCAACTATGCAAGTACATTTCAAACCTTTGTTCATTGTATACTTACTAAAATCTTCTTTTTCTTTCTTTCTTTTTTTTTTTTTTTAAAGATTTTACTTATTTATTTATAAGAAACACGCAGAGAGAGGCAGAGACAAAGGCAGAGGGAGAATCAGGCTCTCTGCAGGGGGCCTGATGAGGGACTTGATCCCAGGACCTTGGGATCACAACATGAGCCAAAGGCAGATGCTCAACCACTAAGCCACCCATGTGCCCTAAAACCTTATTTTTCAAATAAAGTCACATGGTCAAGTCCAAAGTTAAGGAGTAGGCAAATTCATTAAACTCATCCTAAGGCCATTGCATGGGTTTGGATAAAAACATTGCTCAGGAGAATTAAGGAGTAAGACCAGTGATTCAATCTACACCAGGTAGGAAGTGAAAAAGGACCATTCAGTGATTATGGTAGCCAAAAAATGAGAGAATGGGTAACTCTGTCAAGTGCTATAGGAAGACCAAGAACTAAGAGGACATTTAAAAGACCACTTAATGTGGTTCGGTGGTCATTGGTGATTTTTAGAGAAGATTAAAGTGTTGAGGATAAAAGCTGGATTAAAGGGAGTTAAGAATAAGGTGGTAGAAGAGTTATAGAATTGATAAGCCATATTTATGAAGAGCTGGGAAGGGAAGAAAAGAATATACTGCTTTTTTTAAAAAAAAATAGGGGAGGGCAGCACAGGTGGCTCAGCGGTATAACGCCAACTTCAGCCCAGGGCATGATCCTGGAGACCCGGGATCGGGTCTGCGTCAGGCTCCCTGCATGGAGCCTGCTTCTCTCTCTGCCTCTCATAAATAAATAAATAAAATCTTAAAAAAAAATAAAATAGGGGAAAGAAATTTGGGAGAATTTAGTCAGAAATGAGGGACACCTGGGTGGCTCAGTCGATTAAGTGTTTCTGCCTTCAGCTCAGGTCATGATTCTGAAGTCTTGGGATTGAGTCCTGCATCAGGCTTCCTACTCTGAGGGGAGCCTGTTTCTCCCTCTTCCTCCGCCTGCCACTCCCCCTACTTGTGCTCTCTCTCTCTGTCAAATAAATAAATAAATAAAATCTTAAAAAAAAAAAAAGCAGAAATGAAAGGAGATTGAAGTTGCTTGATTTGGTAATTAGGAAATAATTGTAATCATTAGGTCAGGTAGAGGAGTGGTATGTAGAGTATGTGGAGGAGCTAGACTTTAATCGTCTCCACTGTCATCATAGCTAAATTTATTAATCTTTTATTATGGTCCAGGAGCAGTACTTTCAAGGGATTATCTTGCTTAATCCCTAAAATAACCCTAAGAGATACACAGAATGTATTATCCCTATTCCAAAGTATGGACACAAGCTCAAAGGAAGTAAGTAAATTGCCTAGGGCTACCCAGCTAATAAGCAGAACTGGTACCAAAATCCAAAGGCAGTGTTATTCATCCTAAGGAAGAATGGGTGTGGAGGAGTGATGAGTTGAAGAGAAGATGGATGTGTCCCCTGAAGCCTAATGATCTCACAACTGTGAAGTGTATTGAGTGGGGGGAATAGGGTGGGTAACCTGAGTTGGCAGAGAAAAAGGCAACTACAGTAGAAAGAATATGTAAATACCATGGAAGAGCAGGGCAGTATTAGAAAGGGTCACTCTGTAATGGACCCGTTCTCATCCCCCTCTGTCAGAAATGATCAACTTGACAAGAGATACTAAGAAAGAAAAAGTCTAAGATTTGAGACTTGACATGTCCGCTAATGAGGTACGATTAGTAAGATGCTGGGACAAGGATAAGAACACTGGGGGAAAGCTGGCTGACTAACAGAGGCTGGAGCTGTTAGCAGAGATACGAGTATATTTAAAGTAGGGGAGGGCAGGTGGGTGACATCATTCACAATGGGAAAAGAGAGCTGAGAATTTTGGATGGGAAAACACCCTATGCTTTTTTATCCCGACCCTGGTGTTGGGGAGCCCATGGTGTTCTGGATTAAGAGAAGACTGTCAGAGAGTGCCTGGGTGGTGCAGTCGGTTGGGTATCAGACTTTTGATTTCAGCTCAGGTTCAGATCTCAAGGTCATGAGATTGAGCCCTGCATTGGGCTCCATGCTGAGTGCAGAGCTTGCTGAGATTTCTCTCTCCCTTTCCTTCTGCCTCTCCCTGTCTCACATACTAGCAATCTCTCTCTCTCTTTCAAATAAATAAATAAATAAATAAATAAATTTTTTAAATAATACAAAACATTTTATTATATATAAATATATAATAAGAGAGAGAGAGAGAGAGAGAGAGAGAGAGAGAGAGCCATCAGACCTAAACCAAGTCTTGAATATTGAATAACAGTTTTAGGGGTAGGGTGGGGGGAAGGAGGAATAACACTGGATCTTTTCATGGCATCAGTTACTTCTACTTCCATATATGAAGAGTAACTGGGACTAAACTTGCTCTCCTACTGTAAACAAATAGAAAACCAGACAAAACCTATGAAACAACTCTTCTAGATACTAGGCAACAAGAAGTACAGTTCTGTGACACCTTAAAGAAGAGAAACAAATGTGGTTAACCCTATGAAAGTGCTAGCTTTCTGTCTGGGCACTTTCTGGACAACCAAGCAGAATGTGGTGGTACTGCTGAGATGATGAGCTAGAAATAGGAATTTGGAGAGACTAGGGTGGCTGGAATGTGCTATGTGGAAAATGCTTAGGATCTGTACAGAGGTCCCCTTGTATCTATAGCTAAGTACTAACTATAGGGTGAAACTACATGAGCAGGCAAAGGATGACCTGTAAGGTGAATAATTCCTAGACGTAATACAGAGTTAGTAGAAATTTGAGTTCTAACCAGCCAGAGTGGAGGATCTTGGATGAACATCAAGGTCATTCCAAAAGAGACCCCAAAAATGTCACTGCATAGTAGTTGGACTAAACGAGTCTGAGGGTAAACTCTACTTAGTAATGTTTTAATAAAGCTTAGAAAAGGATCAAGTTGATATGCAAGTAAATTAACTGCTTGACAGAACATGGTCCCAACCTTATTAAGGAAGAAAACAAAAACCCAACATTCAATAACATAAAAAGGACAATTTCTAGCATTGAATTCAAAATTACTAGGCATGCATTGAAGCAAAAAAAAAAAAAAAAAAAAGTGACCTATAATTAGGAGAAAGACCAGTTAATAGAAATAGAGAAAGAGACCCAAAATAACAGAGAAGAAAGAATTAACACACAGGCCTTTAAAACAGCTGTAATATGCATGTGATTGGAGTCTCAGAAAGGAGGGAGGTTAAAAAAAAGGAATCAAAGCTAAAAGCTTTCTTTCTATAAAAAAGCTTTTATAATTTTATGAAAATTATAAACTCACATATCCAAGCAGCTCAACAATCCCCAAGCCGGATAAACACAAAAGAAAAGCACACCAATGGGATTCGGATCAAATTACTCAAAACAATTTATAAGGAGAAATTTTCAGAATGTCTGAAAAAATATTGCATACAGAGATGCATTACATATGGAGGAACAAAGATAACAGTGACCACATGCTTCTTGTCAGAAACTTTTGAGCCAGAAGCAGACGAAATGGTACCTGTGTTGAAACAAAACCAACAACAAAATAAGCTATTCATCTTGGGCTCTATATACAGTAAAGATATCCTTCAAAAATAAATATGAAATAAAAACTTTTTCAGGGGGCAGCCGGGTGACTCAGCAGTTTAGCACCACCTTCAGCCCAGGGCATGGTCCTGGAAGCCCAGGATCGAGTCCCACGTCAGTGCTCCCTGCATGGAACCTGCTTCTCCCTCTGCCTATGTCTCTGCGCCCCCACCCCCCATGTGTCTCTCATGAATAAATAAATAAAATCTTTTTTTAAAAAGAGAATCATTCGTGTTGAAGATGAGTATAAAAATGGTTATAAGTGATTGCTTTTAAAAAAATCTTTTTCAAAGAAACAAAAATTGCCAGAAGTTTTCACTGGCAGATCTGAAATGCAAGGTGGATAATATCAATGAAACTTAGATCTACACAAATGAAAGAGGAGCATCATGTGTAGATAAATACAAAAGAATAAAAAGCCAACCTCAAGAGGGTGTGTACTTTATATGACTCTATTTATGTAGCATTCCTGAAATGACAAAATTATAGAAATGGAGAATAGACCAGTGGTTGCCAGTGCTTAAGGGAGGGAGGATGGGAGGAGAGTGTGAAGGAAGTGGGTGTGGCTATAGAAAGGGGAGCAGGAAGAATCCTTGTTGGTGGGAAAGGTGCTAAGAGTATTTCAATGGGAAAACGGTCTCTTCAACAAATGGTGCTAGAAAACTTATTTATATTCAAAAATGAACTTCAACCCGTGCTTCACACCAGGCACAAAAATTAACTTGAAATAGATAAAAAGTAAAATGTCTAGAAATCAACATTTTTGCAGCCTTCCGGTAGGCAAAGATTTCTTAGGACACAAAGTCTGAAACATAAAAGAAACAAATGGATACATGGGACTTCATCAAAAAGACCATTAAGAAAGACACCATTAAGAAAATGAAATTTCTAGCCACAGACTAGGATAAAAATCTGATAAAGGATTTGAATCCAGAATTTATAAAGAACTCATACAACTCAGTAATAAAAAAAAAAATCAATAAAAAAAAAAATCAATTCAGTTTTTTAAATAGGCAAGAGATTCAGACAGAAGCTTCACAAAAGCAGATATCCAAGTGGACAGAAAGCACACGAAAAGATGCTCGATTTAATTAGTCATCAAGGAAATGCAATTTAAAACCACAATGAGGTACCCACTAGGCTAAAATTAAAAAGGCTTCAGTCCTGCTAGTGGGTGTGCAAAAATGGTATTAACATTTTGGAAATCGGTTTGGCAGTTTCTTATAAAGTTCAGTATGCACTTAGAGTAAGACACAGTGTTTCCACTTCTGTGCATTTACCAAAGAGTGATGAGAACATATGTCCCATCAAAACCTTATACATTAATGTTTAGAATAAATCAAGTTAGGAAAATCCCAAATGTTCATAAGCAGATGAACGTATAAACAAAATGTAGTATCTTCATATGATGTGTGATACTATCAACAATAGAAAAGCAATGAACTAGAGATACATATAATAATGTGGATGAAGATCAAATATATTAGACTGAGTTTTTTTTTAAAAGCCAGATCCAAAATCATACACATTGTGTGATTTAATTTATATGAAATTATAGAAAAGGCAAAAACTAACTTACAATGAAGTTAACACAGATAACCAGTTGCCTGGGGCTGGGCACTGGGGCATAGATAAAGATGTTCCAGGGAACTTTTTGGGGTAATTAAAATGTTCTGTATCCTGATTGTGTTGGTGGTTACATTTGTCAAAACTCATCAAGCTGTAAACTTCAAGTGGGAACATTTTGTCACACATAAATTATACCTTGATAAAGTTGTTTTTAAAAAATTAGCATCATCTAGTTGCTTTTCAGTCTACCTCTGCCACACAACCTCAAATGCCAGCCTGAGGCAGAGCACCTGTAAGTGGTTCATTTCTTTCTTGACATTACCTAGGTTTTCTATGAAACTTTCATACATATGCACGTATATGTATGTGTATGATGTATATGCATAGATGTACGTGTAGGTATATATACTTTATTGAAATAGAATTCACATATATACAACTCATACATTTAAATGTTACTGTTCCACGGCTTTTAGTATATTCCCTAAGATGTGAAACCATCTCCACTGTCAATTTTAGAACATTTTCGTAATCTCAAAAAGAAACCCGAGACCAATTTGCAGTCACTTCCTGTTTGTCCCCACATCCCTTAGCCCTAAGTAGATTAACAGTACTGCTGATAATACATTTTCTCTCTCTCTATATATAGATTTGCCTGTTCTGGACACTGCGTAAATTAAATCATACAATATGTGGTTTTTCTGACTGTGTCACTTAGAATAATATTCCCAAAGTTCATGTATATTGTAGCATATCAGTACTTCACCTTTTTTTTTTTACTGCTGAATAATATTCCATTGTGTGGGTAGGCCATATCTTATTTATCTGTTTATTATTGGATGGACATACAAGTTGTTTCTATTTTTTTGGCTCTTCAGAATAATGCTAGGAACATTCATGTACAAGTTTTTGAATGGACATGTTTCCATTGCTCTTGGGTATCTACCTAGGAGTGAAATTGCTTGGTCCTGTGCTAACTCTATATTTTAACATTTTGAGAAACTGCCAATCTGTTTCCCGAAGCATTTGCACCATTTTATATTCCTACCAGCAGTTTACAAGGGTTCCAGTGTTTCCATATCAACACCAATACTTGTCTTTTTGGTTATCACCTTGTGGTGTGAAGTGGTATATCTCATTGTGGTTTTGAGTTGCATTTCCCTAATGACCAGTGATGTTGAGCAACTTTTCATGTGCTTGTTGACTGTATATCTTCTTCAGAGAAATGTCTATACGTTTCCTTTGCTTGTTTTATAATTAAGTTGTCTTTTTATTATTGAGTTTTAAGAGCTCCTAATAGTCTGGATACAAATCCCTTATGAGATATATTATTTGCAAATGTTTTCTTCCATTCTGTGGTTGTGTTTTCACTTGTTTGATGGTATCTTTTGCAGCACAAAAGTTTTTTTTCCCCATATAAGCCAATTTACTTCTTGTGCTTAATTAGGCATAATTAAGAAGGCTTTGCCTAACCCAACACCATGAAGGTATACTCCTATATATTTTTTTAGCTCTTGTAATTAGGTCTCTGATCCATTGAGTGATTTTTATATGTGGTGTGAGGAAACTTCATTCTTTTGTATGTGGATATCTAGTAGTCTTAGCACTGTTTGTTGAAAATACAGTTCTTTCCCCTATTGAATTTTATTTGGTATAAATGCATTTTTAAAAAAACTAAAGCTGGCCTTTATACTTTTTGATGGATATTTAGCCTACCCATCCGTCAGCTGCCTGAGAGGGAGAATAACAATGAGGATCAAAATGGGAATTCCTTCATCTCATTTGGTTGTGCTTTGCCCCACAATCTAGATTAAATTTCAAAACAAAAAGTATCTATTTTAAGGGTTTGGGGAAAAGTAAGAGAGGGGCCTTGCTCCACTTTGAAAAACAGATTTTGAGCTGTGCCTTTCTTTTCCCACTCTGGAAAATGTGATGGGGGCGGAGGGGACCCGGGAGGGACCAGCAGGGCAGCCCACACACGTAGCTTCTAGCCCATCTGGAGATATACCATTTTTCCAAATCTTCCTTTATTACATAAAATGCATTTATCAGCAAGAGAAATAGCCTTTACAGGTTACAAGGCTTAACTATGGCATTGTGTGTATGCTGTAAACATTTAGCATCAAAGGAACAATTTTTGGTGAATAAAAGGCTGCCTTTTTAAAAAAAAAAAAACAAAACTTTGTTCCCACCACCCTAGAACCCAAGATCATTTTGTTTGCAGCACAACGTCCTGGAAAGATTAGCAGCTTTGAGTTTGAGTAAGTTGTTAACAGATTTAGATCTGGACTTGATGATGTTTCTGTGCTTCAAAACTGCATGACCAGGGTACCTGGGTGGCTCAGTCCATTAAGCGTCTGCTTTGGCTCAGGTCATGATCCTGGGGTCCTGGGATTGAACCCCCCATTGGGTTCCCTTCTCAGGGGGAAGTCTGATTCTCCCTCTCCCTCTGCTCCTCCCCCCTGCTGTGCTCTCTCTCTCTCTCTCTCTCTCACTCTCAAATAAATAAGTAAAATCTTTAAAAAAAAAAAAAAACTCAAAAAACAAAAAACTTCATGACCTTGGGAAAGTGGTCCGAAATCTTTGAGTTTGGTTTTGGGTACAAAATGGGATAATAAACTACCTTACAGTATTATTGTGAAGACTAAATTAGTGAGCTGCCATATGAAAGTACTTGGTCTTGACCTGGCACATACAGCCCTTCAGGAGGAGAGTATATGCCCAGGGCTCTGCTAGGTAAAAAGCATGTGCTCAGTGGATGCACTGATAGGCTCACCACATAAATCAGACCAAGCTTCTCTGTCCCTTGGCAGATCCAAACTTGGAAGTTTCCTTTTTGGAAGCTCTTCATGGATTCAAGAAAGTTCTCTTGGCCACTTTTTACATTTGTAGGAAATAAGTAATGCTGGCTGCTCCCTTTGTGATTCTTCCAACTTAAGTCCGCACAGGATAATGCAACCCACATGCCCTGGAAGTTCCTTCTCCCGCCTACCAGGACAGGGCAGGTTCCAGTTAGCATTGGGTTTTCTTGCCCATTGGCTCCAGTGAATCCCTGTGGAGGAAGGAGATACTCCTATCAGGTTATATGTTTTTGAGGTTCGGCCAAACAGCAGTGAACAGAAGCCTCCCCAGGTTGGGATAAGGACCTCTCTTCCATGTTCCCTGAGTGTTTCTTTAATGTTGCACTTCCCACAAGAGCAGGGAGTAGGTCTTATTTCTATTTGTGTGCCCAATGCCTAGCACAGTAACTGTCACATAAATGAGTGCTCATGGATGTTTGTTTTGAGTAAAGCATGAAGGAACACCCATCAGTCCTCTCTCTATTGAAAATATCCAGGCAAACCTTCTTGATCGGAGGCTCAATGCTCTGGGAAGTCTGGCTTGATTTCATCCAAAGGTCTGGCCTCACGCATAAACGAAAAAGACATCCATCCTCATGGTGTGATTTCTGGACTGCTCATAAGGCCTCAGGCCCCTCATTTGTTCCTCTTTTCTGCTTCTACATGCTAGAAATTCTTTTACTAGAAGTAAAGCCTTTCATTACAAACAATATTAAACATAGGTATTGGTGTGAATAGTTACCTATTGATCCAAATGTGCTGTAAACCAGTGCTTCTCAGATGTTAATGCTATGCACAGATCACCTGGGGATCTTGTTGACATGCAGATTCTAATATGGTAGGTTTGGCATGAAGTTCCTGGCTCTACATTTTTAGAGCGCTCCCAGGTGATGCTGCCGCTCGCTCCTGGCCTGTGAACCATACTTTGAATAGAAGCCTCTGTTACTGGCTGAATTGTGTCTCCTTAAAAGTCATATGTTGAATCCCAACACCTAGTATTTCAGGATGTGACTATATTTGGAGACCAAGTCTTTAAGGAGGTAATGAATTAAAGTGAGGTCGTTCAGATGGGCCCTAATCTATTATGACAGGTTTCCTCATAAGAGGAAATTAGGACACCCACACAGAGGGACAACCATGGGGAGACACATGTTGATCCATCTACAAGCCAAGGAAAGAGGCTTCAGAAGGGACAACCCTGCTGACACCTTAATCTCAGAGTGTGATCTTTAGGCCTGTGAAGAAATAAGTGTTTGTTGCTTAGACCACCCAGTCTGTGGTACTTTGTTATGGCAGCCGTAGCAAAGTAGTACAGGCTCTAAGCCAGGGTTTCTCAACTGAGGGTACATCCAAATTATCTTTGATGCATAGTTTAGACTTAAGACCTTCATTTTTAGATGTACTGGGTGAGCATCTCCAGAGTGAACACCAGGCATGACCTACCCAGGATTCTGATGTGCTTCCCTGGGTGAGAACAATGCCAAAGGGCAGTTTCTCTTTGTGGGAAGTTCTAGCAGGGGGTTGGCTGAAGGGTGACTGTCTTTAACAGAGAGAAGTTAGAATCCTGTAGTGATTCAGCAAGAGAATCCAGATGGCTGGCAGAGTTGGGGAAGCAGGAAGAGGCCAGGCAAATCTTTTCCTGTGTCCAGGATGTTTCATCCTGCTTGGGTTTTTCTCATCACCTCACATCCCTAAAGTCGGCCTCTGCAGAGGTCAGTGGGGAAAGCAGGTCTGGGATGGAGGATGGGCAGTATGGTTCTTCTCTGAATATGCATCCAAAGACCAAAGAAGCAACGGGCATTCAGTTCCTTAGAGAGGGTGTTTCTGGCTCTCCTAGAGAAATAAGGATGGGGTCACTCCATTTGGGCTCGGTTTGTGAAAGGTACACGAAACACTCCTCACAGCTAGTCTCTCTCAAGAGTGGTTGGTACTCATGCGAAGAATGAGTTCAATGAGAAATTTTGATTCTAGCTAAATATGAAAAATAGGGTTTTTAGATGGTAGCTCCCCCCAAAGGGTTTGGAACTCTTGCTCTATAACAAAGCTCGGTTGAGAACTCAAGATTCAGTAAGGAGGAAGATTTGAAAGGGTATTGATGAGAAGGGTAAAAGGATGCCTTCAGAACACTAGCACCGTTGCCTGGAGCATGAGATCACCTGCCAACCAAATGGCAGTCAAGAGTAAGTGAATTGCTTGATTTTTTTTTTTAAAAGCCTGTGAACTTATTCTTTGAAAATAAATGAGCTATCTAACTACAGTTCAAGTACTGGCAGGTGGAATGAATCATGGAGGGAGAAAGTGCTAAGGGGAAAAGTAGATTACAGCAGAGCCCAGCCCCTTAGACCATGTGTGAAAGCATTGCCAGCATTCCCCGCTGAGTCCTGAGGTTCTGTTATAAAAGAGCAGCAGGAAGGTGGGGAGGGCTGGGGACCCTGAATATCCCACAAAGTTCACTGAGACTAGACTTGCTCTCCATGGTGCTAATGGAGCAGCTTTCAGCTTTCTGGCTAAACAATATTCTTGATAATTTTACCTGCTCTGTGTCTTATGTTTAGTTTCTAACGAGGGAGAATATGGTCCAATCTAACAAGGGAGAATATGGTCAAGGTCATATCTTTAAAAATCGGCAGATTTTCAGAATCTGGGCTTGCTTCTTCTCCCCAGGTGCTGCCTGTGGCCATGGCCTCAGTGCTCACACCTTTGATGGAGCCATTGGCCACCACAGGGGAGGTATTATTTTGGGAGGAAATGGACTCTGCTTAGAAGCTCACAAGAGATAGTGAGAGGTTTGAGAAAGAGTGAGTTCACATTTCTTTTTTTTTAAAATCTTTGTTTCAAACATCATGTGAGAAAGTCAGAGTCTGTCACTCTGCTGTAATTTCTATCCTTCTTTACTCTGGTTCCTGCCTCTGGCTCAGGGGGTGCCTTTTCCCGTGGCTGGTGCTGTCACTGGCCTGGGCCGTGGACCAGTTTGAGGTGGATAAAGTTTTAGATAATGCTCTGGAGAGGAGACCTCCAGAACTTCCCCACATTGGTACTTTTACCTTTGTCCTTCATCACTAGACATTTGTATCCAGGCAGCGTCAGGTCAGAATGAATAAGGTGTGGGCAGCCTTTTCGAGAGAAAGAATTGCAAAGTTGAGGGGTGAGCCCCAGGCGTTTTTAGCACCAGCTAAAAATCTCCTAGGGGTTATCATGATATTAAAGCCACAGCTAAGGACAATTGCTTGACTCCCTGTGCTCATACTTGTTTAGGCTGATGTGAGTTGCATCGTGCATCTTGATGGGCCAGCTGCAGGTGGATGATGTACTCAGCTGTCACCAGTTGTGCCTGGTGGACAGCTACCAGTTGACAGCCTGGTCTCCAGGCCTCTCTGACGTAAGCTCTACTGTATTCCTTTTCAATCTGCAGTGGTTGTGAATTGTCTAGGTCTCTTTCCTTTTCATTGCTTTTGACTGTTGTGGAATCTGGCACTGACCATTCTGCCCTCCTCTTGGACAGGATGAATTATCTGAGGCAAATTGTTCTCTGAGCCTTGATTTCTTCATTTTTAAATGGTAGGGATCCTTCTTCTATTCTTGTTATTCTGTGAAATGAAGTAAAACCATTCTCATTATGACTTGATAATAAATTGAGATTAGGAGGAGAATCCATTATTATATCATATAAAATAAGATTTGTGGATTTTAAATTAATGCACAGATTCTAGATACAAAGGCTCCTCTCTTCTAATAATCATTTGCTGATTTTTTCCTACTTCACATAGTCATAAAAATGAGAGGCAACATGTTTTCAGAATGACATTGATCTTTGGTTATTTTATCCATATGATAAAACATCAATAATGCCAAATACATTATATCAATAGATAAGACTTTAGTCTAATTTTTTAACTTGATAGGCCCTTTTATTTCTAGGGATATCAAACTGTTGCCTGATTCCGATTCGTCAGTGACCCAGTAAAAGAATTGAAATGCTAGACAAAGAATTCACAAGAGGCAAAAGACAGCTGGGCTGACCTTAACCAGGATGGTTGGGTCTGTAGACAGAATTTGACAAAGGTATTGATCAGAAAGACAGGAAAAGCAAAGAGTGGGTTCATCTGGAAAAGCCTAAGAAATCTCTCCCAAATTGTGTTTCTCTAATGTGGGGCTAGGGCAGTGGCAAATTTTAAGCTCTTAAGCGTGAATACTTCTCGGTGTAGTTCTTCCCAGTTAGGGTGAGTCTGGGCTCTCTGGGATGCCCTGGTCCTTGGTGCCCTTGCCCACCTAGGAGCCCCTGCTCCTCTTGTTTTATTGTAGACTCCTGTGGAACAGAGTGCCCTGGGGGATTTGGGGTCCATTGGAGGATTTCTGACACTCGTGGGCTCAATGGAGTAGGTCTCTCATGGCGAGCTCTACCTCTTTCTGTTCATCATCTGTCTCTGTGGCCAGGCCTCTGGGGAGCAGTCCTGCCAGTGAGGGCTTTGCCGCATCCCATACTTGGACCCCCTTCCAAACTTGCATTTTGTATTTTGTGCCTACTAGGTGCCATACACCAAGCAAGGGCCTTTCTTTCTTTATTTTATTTTATTTTATTTTTAGTTTTTAAAAGATTTTATTTATTTATTTATTTATTTATTTATTTATTTATTTATTTATGAGAGACACAGAAAGAGAGAGAGAGAGAGAGAGAGAGAGAGAGAGAGAGAGAGGCAGAGACACAGGCAGAGGGAGAAGCAGGCTCCATGCAAGGAGCCTGACGTGGGACTCAATCCTGGGGCTCCAGGATCCGGCCCTGGGCTGAAGGCGGTGCTAAACCACTGAGCTACCCGGGCTGCCCAAAGGCCTTTCTTTAGTTGTGATCTCTTTTAGACCACAGAGCCCCTGCCAGCTGCATGTTGTCCCTGTCTGGCAGAAAAGGAAACTGGCTCAGAAAGGGACAAAAGTTCATGTGGCCAGTGGGCAGCAGAGCCAGGGGTTGCGTCCATCTCTGTTTCACTCCAAACTTTGTATTGTAACTGAGTGACATTTTGGCCAGTTTCTCTGGCCAAAGAAACATCTTAGTGGTGCTTGATCCTGCCCTTTCAGTGGCCCTGTATTCATGCCTGACGGGCACTTGGAGAGCCACTGAATGATGGATATGTTGGAACCAGAGAAAGACGAGAAGACACGGATTCCCAGAAGAGGAATCTCACTCACATGAGATGTGGTTGTGAAACCTAATTTTTTTTTTAAGTGTAAACAAGTGGTATAGTTGTGCCCAGGATGTTCTAAATTGCTTTGGACTGTGTGGGTCTTTTTCATGGGACACCTAAGAAATTCCAGCATTTTTTTTTCCTTGATAGGTGAGGCTAATGTTTATTTATGAAAGAAAGGGAACCATAAAATGATGTTGACCTTGCCGGATGTTTGTAGCTGTGGAAGCATTTGTTGCCTCCCCTGGGCTGAGCATGTTTGCCTGAATTGCATTTAAATAGTGCGGCCTTCCTTTGGGATGAGACAGTAGATGAGGATGCTAAGGTTAGAATTCCCTTTCTGCAAGGGTTCTGTTAATTTTGTGGCTCACAAAGGATAAGGGACTCTTGTGGATTTTCTTCTTTCCTTAGCAATTTGTGGACCAGAATCATCGAAATAGAAGGGGGCTTATCAATCACTTCGCTTCTAAATTAAAATGGGTGACGGGCACTGAGGGGGGCACTTGACGGGATGAGCACTAGGTGTTATTCTGTATGTTGGCAAATTGAACACCAATAAAAAATAAATTTACTATTATTTAAATAAATAAATAAATAAATAAATAAATAAATAAATAAATAAATAAATAAATAAAATGGACTCTCCCAGCCAAACAAAGCATTTGTATGGAGCCCCTGTTAATTGAGGGCCTACTGTGTGCTCAGTGCAATACCTCCCTTAGCGGGCTATTCTCCCGCTCTGTCTCACAGTCTCCTCCTGCTCCCCATGGTCCCAGCTCCAAATACCCGAGCCTTTTGAATTCTCCAGCATGCTGAGCCCTTCTTTCCCTCTGGGCCTTTGGCTGTGGTATTCCTTTGGCCTGGAATCCCCCTTCTCTATTTTCCTGGGCTGGCTTTTCCTCATTCCTCATACATGCCTCCCCTTAGAGATGCTTTCTTACTCCCCAGCTGGAAGAAAGTCCACCCCCCCACACCCCAATCCCATCTTGCTTTCCTCCTAAACACACTGTTTTTATTCTTTGAACACTTCAAATTTGTAATTATATATTTGTTTGCTTACTGATTTAGTTTCTTTCTCCCCCACTTGTCCTTAAGCAGTATGAGGGCAAGGGCCAAGTTTGTTCACCAGGACATCCTTAGCATTTAGCATGCTTCCTGGCACATAGCAGGCAGGCACTCAATAAATATTTACTGATTCGGGAGTAGGTATTATAATCCCCAGTTGATGCAGCTGAAGGGCAGGGAGGTGATGGGATTGTTCAAAGTCACCCACCTGGTAAGTATCAGAGCTAGAATTCTCTTCTGGTTCCTTATTCTCAAATCCAGCGCTGACTTCACTTTACAGTTCAGTGTGAAGTTTATTTAGAAATGTAGCTTTCTTGCATCACTGTTGTGCTGACAGAAACAGACTCTTTTAGCCTTTACAGCTATATCATAGTTCAGGATTAGAGAAAGTACTGGACGAAGTACCTGTGTACATCAGACTGCGAAGACAGAGTGTCTGTCTTCTGTTAATTGGGAACTGCTTAGGCTCCAAGAGTCACAAGTTAAAAGATTTTATTTATTTATTTATTTATTTATTTATTTATTTATTTATTTATTTATACATGAGAGACACAGAAAGAGAGAGAGAGAGAGACAGAGAGGCAGAGACACAGGCAGAGGGAGAAGCAGACTCTATGCAAGGAGCCTGACGTGGGACTCAATCCTGGGTCCAATTAACAGAAACTCTGTCTTCTGTTAATTGGGAACTGCTTAGGCTCCAAGAGTCACAACTGTCCAAATTATGGGCAGCCCTGTGACCAGAGAGAGGTCTGGATTGACTCCTTTTTCTGTGTCCCAGAGCAGACAGCACTGGCTTTGTCTTATGGGAATGCATAGGCCAGGAAGACTGATTTTGAACAGCCCTTTATGTGAGTAAGAGGGTTGATTTGGTAGGTTTTGGAGGCAGAGAGCTGCCTCTTCCTGGTCTGAAATGACCTCTTTGTACATGAAAGGAGAGACACTAGGGATGTGGCTATTGGAGGCCAGTGCTCTCAGTGGAGATGGAAGAGACCTCCGAAACAACTTCTGGAAAGTGGGCTTTTGATGCTGACAAGCAGAGCCCATTTTCTCTTTCCTTCCATGAAAGGCTGTTGTTGTGGTTTGACTCATTGTAAATCACTGATATTAGAGTGGCATTGTTCTGCCTCTTGGCTTGCTGTTGGGGCTGCTGCGTCAGGCCTGAGCTGGTGCCCTGAAACCCCTCAGGAGTCCTTGCTTTGCCAGGGCCGAGCTAGCAGAGCTGTAAGGAGAGGCGAGATGCCTGCCCGTCTCTGGATCCTACTTTGAATTCACCACTTTATCTCTGGGTTCTGCATTAACACTGATCCAAATGCTTTTAGATAAAAATTAATGATTTGCTTTGCCCCCTTGCTACTAATGGTCTTCCTTGACATTTCTTCCTTTTCTGAAAGCCCTTCTTCATTGGAAGGACACTTCAACAAATAGTTTGCTTTCCTTCTTCCACATGTGTTTGGCTTCCTTCGTCACCTATGAAAGAGTACTCCCAGGGAGGACTCCAGGTCTCAGACCGCATGCTCTTCTCTCTAGACCACACCCTGTTCCACAGAGACTAACACTTGAATCACAGACAGTGACAGCAGGAAAGGACTTGGGGATCATCTCAGGGGGTTTCCATCTTGGGGTACATTTTGCCCAAGGGTCTTTGGCAGTTGAAGGGAAGGTGCAGGGCAGGAGAAGCTCCTTTTCCTTCCCATCCAATCAGCCATTCTTTACCTGTTTTACATATTGAACTTCCATCTAAAATGTTGCTTGATCAAAGGACTCATGACTTAAAACCATGGGTTGAGGAACTGTTCTAGCTCAAATCCTCTAAGGAGGCAATGGTGATCAGAATAAATCCTCAGAAATTCTTCACCTAAATGGAGTTGTCAAACTTTCAGCAGGTGCCATATTATTTCTAATTCTATTATATTTTAATTCTGAATTGTATCCATGTGATAGAATGTTTCTAGAATTCTGTACAAGTATAAGTGTATTTTTTAAAAAAGATTTTACTTATTTATTCATGAGAGACATACACACACACACACAGAGAGAGAGAGAGAGAGAGAGAGAGGGAGGGAGGCAGAGACATAGGCAGAGGGAGAAGTAGGCTCCCTGCAGGAGCCCGATGTGAGACTCGATCCCGGGACCCCAGGATCACACCCTGGGCCAAAGGCAGATGTTCAACCACTGAGCCACCCAGGTGCCCCCAAGTATAAGTGTATTTTAATGTGTGCACATAATACACACACACAATACACACGTATAGGTATGTTTATATATAAAACAAGGCGGGAGCTGTCCACATCTCTGAAGAAGCAGTTGGTATCCTTACATTTGGAAGTAATCTTGCATTCCCTTTTAACATGCTACTTAAACATTTTTTTTTCTCTTAATTTCCCTTTGCCTTGAATTGTAATTACCTGTGTGCAAACTCTAAGTTCTTTAAGTTTGAAACTCTGAACTGCTTATCTTTGTAATCTCTGTAACACTTAGCAATGTGCTTTGCACATGCAATGAAGGAATCAGTATTTTATAGTATAGTATTTTATTGCAAAGTCGGAATTTCATGCTTGGGCCTCATAAGGACCTAGTTAACTTTTCATAGGGAAAAAATGCCATGTGGCTACAGACTTACCCTAGCCATCCACCTCACAGATGTATGCTGTTATTCATAGGTGGGGCAGAAAAGATGGCCGTGTCTGCTCAATTCAAAATAATTTCCATCACTGCAAAAACAACTCTAGCTATGGGGCTTATTATAGGAGGCCAAGAATGTTAGCGCTCTAAGGGAATTCATGGAAGTGGATGTGATGGTGCAATTGTATGCATCAGTTTGACTTGGCTACTGAAGTGGCCATGTATTAGGTCAGACAACATTCTAGGTGTGTCTCTGGGGGTGATTTTGGATGAAGATAACATTTGAATCAGTAGACTGTGTAAAGCAGATTGCCCTCCTCAGTGTGAATGACCTGAGTAGAACAAAAAGGTTGACTCTCCCATGAGTAAGGGCTTCTTCTCCGTCTGACTATTGAGCTGGGGCACTGGTCTTCTCTTCCTTCTTTTTTCCCCCATTGATCTCTTTTTGCCTTTGGACTAGAACTGAAAAAATTGGTGCTTCATGGTCTTGAGCTTGACAGCTTCTTGAGCTTGCTGACTGCAGATCTTAGGACTTCTTAGCCTCCATAATTGTGTGAGCTAATTCCTTATAATAAAACTGTTTATCTCTACCTCCTGTTGGTTCTGTTTCTCTTGAGAACCCTGATCAATTCAGACTTTGGTACTGGGGAATGGACTGTTGCTGTAACAAAAGCCTAAAAATGTGGAAGTAAAAAAAATAAAAATAAAAATAAATAAATGAAAATGTGGAAGTAGTTTTGCAGCCAGATGGAGGCTGGAAGAGTATTGAGGTGCTTTTAGAAATATGGATGTTGGGACACCTGGGTGGTTCAGGGGTTGAGTGTCTGCCTTTGGCTCTGGGCGTGATCCCAAGGTGCTGGGATCAAATCCCACATCAGACTCCCCTTGAGGAACGTGCTTCTCCCTCTGCCTGTGTCTCTGCTTCTCTCTGTGTCTCTCATGAATAAATAAATAGTATCTTAAAAAAAAGAAATATTAATGTTAAGGGCATTTTTTGGTGAGGCCTCAGATGGAAATGGGAAACAGGTTATTCGAAATTGGAGAAAAGGCATTCCTTGCCATATATGGCAACACTTGACTGAACTGTTTTCTAGTGTTTTGCGGAAGTTAGAACTTCCAAGCAATGACATTGGATATCTGAGATTTCTAAGCAAAGTGTGGAAGAAGTTGCTTTGTTCCTCCCACCTGCTTATAGTAAAATGCGAAAGGAGAGAAATGAATTAAGGAATAAATTGTTATTCTAAGAGGAATCAGAACTTGACAATTTGGAAAATGCTTGGCCTATTCATATTGCAAAAAATGAGATTAGTATGTTCTAAGCAGAACATCAAGGGTGTGGCTGGACTATGACTCAGTAAAGAATTTATGGGATTATATGAACGGAAACACTGCCAGTTTGAACCAATGGAAACAGAAATGGGGGCAAAATGATGGAAGGCTTTCAGACTTCTTGGATTTGACAGGACAAGAGAGCTATTTGACAGCAAAGGTATGCTATTCTTCAGGAAGAGGGAAAATTACCCCAAAGGCAATGCGGAGATCATCAGGGTCACTACCTGAATTTTACCAGGCCAGACAGCCTCTGTCTGAAGCCTTGGGGGTAGGACTGCCCTACAGAACCGTGGTGGCGGGACCCTGGCTTGACAAAAAAGCCTGAGGAGTGGAAACCCCATCTAGACCTATGAGGTTGATGCTGCCATCCCACTGGGCCTAGGGGCAGAGTATTTAATCAAAGGATTATTTGTGTACCTAAAAACTAACTTATCTTGCCAAGTCTTACACCTACATGATTTTAGACAAGACTTTGGGCTTAGGTAGGACTTTTAGAATTGATGCTGGAATGAGTTAAGACTTTAGGGACTTTGGGGATGTGGAAGTAATATATTTTGTGTGCAAGAAGGACATGGATTTTGGGGGGTCTGGAGATGGAATGCTATGGACTTAATTGCATCCTTCTGAAATTTGCATGTTGAAATCCTAACCTCCAGTGTGACTATATTTGGGGATTGGGCTTTCAGGAAGTAATTGGGATTAAATGAAGTTGTAAGGATGGAGTTCTTATATAATATGATTGGTGGCCTTATAATCTCTTGTCCTCTCTCTCCACACACATGCACTAAGGAAAGGTCGTGTAAGCACACAGCAGGAAGGTAGCCATCTGAAAGCTGGGAAGAGAGATCTCTCCTAAAACTGAGGTTACTGGACTTAGATTTTGGACTTTCCAACTTTTCAACAATTGTGAGAAAATTCATTTCTGTTGTTTAAGCCATCCAATCTTTTTTTTTTTTTTTTGGCAGCGTGAGCTAATAGGTGGAATGCCCGGAGATCACTCTTGCGTTAATGGTCTAGGATCTGGGTGGTTAATATGGACTATTGAGTCTTGACAGAGCTCAACTCAAATGCTTGTCATATTGAACTGAATTTATTACGACAAGGGTCATGAGAAAGCAGCCATATGACCAACTAACCAATAAGAGATATGAGCCTTGGAATATTTGTATTATTTATGCCCCACATTCTCTATGTTAAATCATCTTCTAAGGTGTAGAATAATAGGCCAGAGAAATCATGCATTGAGTAATGTAATTCAACAGATACTTATTGAATGTCTACTATTTATAAAGGTACCTTGCTAAATCTGAGTAAAAGGTATTAAGATTCCTAAGATGTGGCCTCTGCCTTCCAAGAACTTATAACTTTGTGGCATTCCTGCCTCACTAATTCTCAAACACCATAGGTGAACAGTATCAACTTCTAATGTACTTCAGGTTGAGTTTACCCATCAGTTGTAACTGTTGTTCATGGACAGCTGTCACCCAGAGTCCAGCCCAGCCTATTATTCCTTCTTCCACTCTTCATCCTTGACCTGAACTCTTGGGTCTTTAGGAATTGCTACTTTCCATCTAGCTTTGTTCCTGGTCATCTTAATCACCAGGCAGATGCTAAAAAACTTCTAAATAAGTGGAAAAAGGCGGTGTAGGTTCATGGGTTACAAGACTATTTGCATGGAAACTTGACATAATTTAGGTCCCTATGGGAGACGTTGAAAGATAAAATTTAAATGTAAGTATAATTTCCTGATAGACACTAATGATCATAATGAAACTTCATTTCTAATCAGTGATTATGATTTGCAGTGGGAGTACCTTGACCCCACTTAATGGAGATGTTCATTGTGCTGCTTTGCTATAGCTCACATTTGCTCATTAGCCATGACATGAACGGTAGGCCATTTTAGATTTTGGATTGAGTGCTATTCATAAATGTTGAGATTTCATCATTTTACTTTGAAATCTAGTACCAATCTCATAGGGGGATTATGATGGGCAGGCTTATCTTTTGACTTTCCCTTGTAAAAATAGGGAAAGAACTTGTCTTTCTTTCTTTCTTTCTTTCTTTCTTTCTTTCTTTCTTTCTTTCTTTCTTTCTTTCTTTTTTCTTTCTTTTTGTAGATTTTATTTTTTAAGTAATCTCTACACCCAATATGGGGCTCAGACTTACAACTTTGAGAGTCATGTGGTCCACTGACTGAGCCAGCCAGGCGCCCCCAAACTTGCCTTTCTTGTCGACACTGTCTGCCTTTCTTCCATAGTGGAAAAGGCTGTAATTTTTAAATTTGTGGGAAAATTGGACATTTGTGGGTTAATTGGCAATATTTACATGCTACAATTAGTCTCATTATGCTTCAATTATATTAATTAAACTCTTGTCCTGGAGAGTAGGCATTCACTCATTTTTCTTCCCTGCATCCCTCCAAATGTGCATCTGGAAGCTGCTTCCCTGTGGTTTTGTGAGCACATGAGGCAGAGTCCACGTTTTTTAGCCTTATATTCCCTAGCACAGTACTGGCATATAAAAGCTTATAAATGTTTGCTGAGCTGAATCAAACATGTAGAGACATAGTTTGGAAAATCAATGCTGGTAACTCCAGTGGCTTTTCAACTCATTCTCCATGTTCTCCAGTGCCTAAATTTGCTAGCCCACACACATGCTTTGTAAGTCTTTCCATTCCCATTTATTTTATTAATTAGCAAAATAAATAAGACAACAATCTACGTGCAAGGTGAAATATGGGAGAAAGAAGGGAATTTGTATTTCAAAACCAATTTTATGCGAGCAACAGGGTTAGGAATTTTCAAATACATTGTCTTAGTTTATCAGAAAAATGTTTTTTCCCTTGGTCCAGCAGGCTGATTTTAACAAAAAGCCACCCGAAGCAAAAAAGAAATTGCAACTTGGCTTGCTGGAAATCCCTATAGGCATCAGATGCTGCTGAAGGGGTTGATAAAAATGGGTTTAACAGAAGTCCTTCTTTGTGGTCTCTCATCACTAAATCATTACCTGTTGGAAAAACAGTTTTCTAGATGATATACTTACAGTAAGCCATACTGAACTACCAAATCCTATTATTCCTTACTCTGAGTCAATTGCTCTTCACGTGGACAAGGTCATGGTTTCTGAAGCAGGATGTGAGGTAGAGGTGGGAGGCGAGTTGCCTCCTTAATATGTCTATGCTTTTAAAAGGGGATAAAATATGGAGCATTTGGGGGGCTCAGTCAGTTAGGCATCCAACTCTCGATTTCAGCCCAGGTCTTAATTCCAGAGTTGTGAGTTTGAGTCCTGCTTTGGGCTACTTAAAAAGAAAAAAGAAAGAGAATAAAAGAGGTAATATTGTAGTAAACGTGCTCCTAAAACAAAATGTGATTACAGATAGTAAACAATTGCCTTCCATCCCTGATAGTAAATGTGACTATTAATGCAGAGCTTTATCATTCAGACATGCAGTAAATGAATATGATCTTGCGATTCTCTGGTAAACAATGTCTATCACTTTGTTATTTTCAATTAGCCATGGCCTCCCCAGGACTACCCTAGCGTGGGCCAAGATAAGAACACATAGAGGTCAAGTAATATCCACTTAAGGATATTCATCCCCGGTATGTCAGATGCTGGGAGACTTTACTGCAGAGACATAAGAATTCCAGCCCAATATTTGCTGATAACAGTTACTGGAAAAGAGTTACAGAATAGAAAGATCAGTGTTCAGCAAGAATGGGAGGAGTGTAAACATTTGTCAAATGGTTTGCTTGGTCTTTCCACCTTCTAAAGAGGTAAGCATATTAGTGGTTGGTTTCCTGATAAATTATACAACAGGATCCTTCAGGGGGTCCATTTCCTGAAGGTGATTGCTCAGCATCATGGAGCACTGAACACTGTTAGCACCAGTAATGGTCTATCAGAATGGTCCAGTGGTCTAGAAATGCCACTCACATGTTTCTTGAAAGTACATTAATTCAGCCTGAGAAGAAGAGCTTTGCCCCAGACAATTGATGCACTGTTACATCATCCCTTTTTCTCTCTTCTTCCAAGAGCTCTTCCTACCTTCTCAGGTCTGGTGAAATGTAGGCCTATATTGGATGATTTTGAATATTTGCAGGCTACATTCCTTATTTGTTTCTCTATGGCATTTTAGAGAAAAAACAACTTTCTCCTTAACTTGTTATTGACTTGTTAATACCTATAATGAATGAGGGAATGTGGGTGGGGGGGGCAGTCATCCCCAGCTGGGAAACAGCAGCTCCTTAGGGTTCCTGCAAGCTACCAGAGTTATCACTGAGGGTTTTTCTGTCTTGTCTTACTCCAGCTATTTTGTCACCTGAAATCTGAAAATAGTAACACCACACAAGGGTGGCGTGAGTAATAAATATCCTGATTAAAGGTGCTAGCCCTGCACCCCACACCTTAGTAACCACTCAGTAAGTGTTAGTTGAGTCTGAATTCCCCCACCATCCCTGAAGAATCACCTCATTAAAGCATTGTACCTTTGGTTAGAGTATAAAAGGTATTTTTCATCATGTCCATTTGTTAGCTCAGTCCCTCGCCATCTGTGTTCTTTGTCCATCTGCCAACCTAGAAAATTCCTCTTCTTGTTTCTAAACTATGAGTTCAGTTTTTTTTTTTTTAAGATAACACTTTTTATATTTCAGGCTTTACTAAAGTGGAGTGTGATAGAGAATTATTATTTCCAAGGAATACTTTAGCGTCTTATCTAGATAATTAAGATCTTATGTGTTCTATAGGTGAGCTCCCTGGTCAAGGGAGGAGAGAAAGCAACATGCTCTTGTGCCTTCACGCTATTTTTGGCTAACGGAGCAATTGGGAAATCCAGAGCTGGTGGGGACAAAGCCAAAGTTGCAAGTATGTTAGATTTACTGAGTAGGCACTTGTTGGGTCAGTGTCCCTAGCCAGCCTGCAGTGAGTGGAATTAGAACACTCAGCAGGGAGAAGTTTGTTCTTTGGAGAAATTTGTTAAAGAAGGAGCTCATGTTGTATCCAATTTAAACCCTATTTTCAGAAGTTTGCAGGATTCTCTTGCATCGTGTCATCTCACATATATTTTTTTAATCCCAAATAGAATGTGTGCATAGGGATTTGAAAATCCTTGTCCAAGCACCTCTCCCCACCTCACCCCACTCCATGGTGCTTATTATTGTAGTGTTTACAATATACTAGGGTTGCTTGCACTTGGAGATTCATTGGTTCTTAGAAAAAAAAAAGCCTCTTGATACATATAGGAAAAAAGCCTACTAGTGGGCAGTTTTCCCCCTATTAAAATAAAAGAAGACATCATAGAAGCCTTGGGGTATAACATGTTAGCAGCTGCTGTTCCAACATAGATTCAAGATTCTGGATGTTCATGGCCCTGTTACCTTTTCCCTATGCCCAAGAAGGTTGGTTAGGTTGTCACAGTAGGTTGTGGAAAGAAATAGGCAAGTTTCTTCAGTGGTTTTAAGAACATCAACATTTGATCTAGCTTTATAGGGGAGTAAAAGTCACCATCTCACAATTTATTATTATTTTTCCCAGCCTGACTCATATTCTAAAAGTCAGCTTCACTGTGCAGGGAGTAAACTACATTCCCTGTTCCCTGGTGGCTCTTTTTACAGTGCAGAGGATCCCAGAAGCTTTATGCTGGAAGAAACCAGCTGTGCGCATCTAGTCTCTGGGTCTTACAGGGGACCTTGGAGGCTGGTCTGTTACAGTGTTAAAATGGTATCGAAGCACCATGGCTCCCTCCTAGAAGAGGGCAGTCGGACATGCAGTAAGTAGTGGAGATGAGCGTAGCTGGGAGGAGGATGAGGCATAAGCAATGAATCTCTTCGATACTTAAGTAGTACTGAACAGGGAAGTAGTCCTATGTGTTGGGCCATTGGACCAATGGACCATTTGGGGGGTCCAGATTTTGAACCTTTTTTTTTTTAAAGTATCAAGGACAGATTTTTGCAGATGCTCATGTTGTTTTGCCTGAACTCCTTTTTATTTACTGGCCCACATTTGCAGGACAGCTGGCTGGGGGGTCCATTTATGGGGACAAAGGTAACAGGCCAACAGAGGATTCAAAACCACAAGTTTGTCCTCATTAGGAGAAGCTTGCTTACCAGTGGTGTAAACCATGGCATCTTTCCTCCTGATGGTTTTGGTGAGCTTGTAATTTGTTTGAGTTTTGTTATTTAAACTGTAGCAGGGAGGCTGCTGTAAGTTAGGAGACCTAAGGGGCCTTTTGTGTCTGAAATGATAGCTCCACAGAAAACTTTGGATATTGGCCAGGACCGTCCCCTGGCCTCTACAGTATCTCTTGAAAACAGAGCCTTATCTTTCTCTTCAGCATCTCTGGAGAAGACTCCAAACTTGACTTTGCAAAATGCTAGACGCAAGTTCTTCCCGATGTCTCATCCCCAGCCACCTGGTATGATGTTATCATTTCCATTTTGTCCTTTCCTGATGGGGCACAGGGGAGAGCCTCATTACCCCTAGCATCCCTCCAGCCTTCCCTGGGGCATGTATGCAAACGGTAGTGTGAAACAGCCCCAGCCTGGTTTAGTTCTCAATGTTCGGAATTGAATTTTTCCCTTCTTTTCTCTTGTCCTTTATAATATATTTTCTTTTCCTGCCCCTTCATTTACGCCACTCAAAGCTTGGAACACCTGCTGGGTATTTTGTTTCTTATTTTTTTGTTTTTGATCTCAGCTGCTTTTTGTGAAGGAAAAGCTCCAGAGCCACTAGCTAAGGTGTGTGCATTGCCTTGACCGAAAGAAAAGTGCCCCAATGCAGTTAATGCTACGGAGGAGAGACATCTAGTCTATGTCCCATGTTGTTGCAGACTGAGAAAAATAGATACGTGTTCAAATATTTCCTGGAGAAGCTTTTCAGAAAACATCAGTATACACACACGCACGCACGCACACACACACACACCCTTCTCGCTCCCAGCTCTGGTTAGCTTATTCATGGGTGCTGAGGCCTTTCCTTTATTCGAGGTCGATCCTCCTTTAGACAGGCTGTCAAGCGATTCTTCACTTGGACCAGGAACGAGAGAAGCCAGCCTACAAGTGCCAAGGCAATTCCTTCCACTATGAGTACAAAATATTTCCTTTGAAGTCTATCTTCTGAGTTTTAAAAGATACTAGAATATTTCTAAATGAAGCTAAGTAGAATATTACTTTAAAACTGGAGTCTAATTTGACATAAAGTTATTCTCTTATAGCTTTCAAGGGACTTTTCCTGCTGTCAACCTAAAAAGACTTCTGAAAAACGCTGTTTTATTTTTAAGATCACAGGCATTTGTTTAGCTCTTTACAAAGCCTTTTCCAAAAGCAATAACAGCAACAACATTTGGCGTTTACTAATTGCTGACAGCGTGAAAGATGCTCTCCTAAATGTTTTCCAGGCACTAGCTCATTTAATCCTCTCAATAACTGTATTGATTACATGCTATGTTGTCCTCGTTTTCAGGCATGGAAACTGAGGCATTTGAGGGGGCTTATTCACTTTCCCTAAATTGCCTGGTTGGCCAGGACTAAGGCAAGGGATTTCTTTCTAGGTATGAGTGATTCCAAGGTTCTTGAACTTCCCATCACCCTGTGTGGCCTCTTAATCAATGTCATGTGAGAATCCTGAGTGTTAGAGCAATTAAGTGACTTGATTCTGGTTGCCCAGCCTGAAGTGGTGGAATAAAATTTAACTCTTTTTTCCTTTTCCTTTCATTGGTTTTCCTTCCTATGTCATGGGGCTCTAGGTCGGTATCTTAGTGAACTGAAAGCATCCATTGAGTCCCTACTGTGCTCCAGGTACCCAGGTAACCTTTGATGTTGCAAAGAGAACTTTCTGTTCTTTAAGAATTCACAATCTAAGTTTAGGGGGTTATACAGATAAAAACACAGTGACAAATGCAAGCGATATAATTAAATGCTCTACTAGGGTGTTACCTAGTGGCTTAGTGGTTGAGCATGTGCCTTTAGCTGAGGTTGTGATCCCAGGATCCTCGGATCGAGTCCCACATCAGGCTCCCCACAGGGAGCCTGCTTCTCCCTCTTCCTATGTCTCTGCCTCTCTCTCTGTGTCTATCGTGAATAAATAAAATCTTAAAAAAAATGTTCTACTAGGGCTAAGGATGGGGTGTTTTGGGGACACAAGGGATGGGTGGCTATCCCAACCTAGGGACTGTCTAGAAAAACTTTGTAGGGGGACTGAGTCTCTAGGAATGAATGGGAGTTAATCAGATTGAGACAAGGGAGACGTTCTGGAGAAGAAGGAACACCTTATACAAAAGCCCAGATATATTTGAGAGCATGGAGTCTTTGGGGACCTCCAAGAACTTCTGTGTGACCTTGGGTTTAGAAGAAAAGAAGCCAGAGAGATGGATGAGATTTGAATCATAAAGAAAACTATAGGTCATGGTAAGCAGTGTTAGCTTCTGCAGTTGGTTGGGTGTCATTGAAGGATTTTAAGCAGGTGTTGTAGAAAATGGGCTAGAATAGATGAAGTAAGCTTGGAGGCAGGGAGACCCAGTTAGGAGGCTATTAGAAGTGTCTGGTTAAGAAATGATGAGGGTCCTGTTTTCAGGCACAGGCAGTGAGTCAAGCTTTTCCTGCCTCTCCAGGATACACTTAGTTGATTTGTTTGCTGCTTTCAGCAGCCAGCATGTCTACCTGCTGTCTGTGTTACCACCAAGTCTTCATCCCTTGTCTTTGTAGTATCTGCCTTTCTTTGTCTTTCTGTACTGTGAGTCATGTACTGTCGCTCCTCTGAGACCTCGGCTCCTCGGGGGCAGCAGTGTATCTTTCTCATCTTTGTTCTCTCTGTCCAAGTACTGTGCCTGGTACGTGGGCTTCAGGATTAGCATGGCTATAGTCTACAGTCCTTTTTGAGAAGTAGTAGGAAGAAGGGACTGTTGGAAAGAAAGGGTGAGGGAGGAGAATTCTTTTGCGCTACGGTAAATTGAAGAGTACTGGCAGATGAGAATTTTCTCTGACTCCACTTGGACTCTGCCAGAGGGCATCAGCCTTCTTCTGGGACTGAAGGTAATTTCCTGGCAGGCTTATTGTTTACTCTCAGTAATGTTACACAACTTCTGTGCCGTCTCTTCGATATAGATGAGACTTCAACATAAATAATGAGAGTCAAGAACAGCATCTGTCGTTCTTTCTTTTTTAACCTTTATTCTTTTTAAATTAAGTTTTCCATTTTAATTCCAGTATAGTTAACATACAGTGTTATATAGGTTCAGGTGTACAATGTAGTGATTCAACAATTCCATACCTCAGTACTCTGTGCTCATCATGATAAAGGTACCACATTTGTTGTTCCATTACCTATGTTCCTAAATACACACCTGCCCTCTATACTGGAAGTGAAACCCTGCACTCTTCCCTATAAATTCTGTGGGAGAGGGGCACCTGGGCGGCTCAGCGGTTGAGCGTCTGCCTTTGGCTCAGGGCGTAATCCCAGGGGGGTCCTGGGATTGAGTCCCATATCTGATTCCCTGCAGAGAGCCTGCTTCTCCCTCTGCCTATGTCTCTGCCTCTCTCTCTGTGTCTCTCATGAATGAACAGATAAAATCTTAAAAAAAAAAAAAAGGCTTCTCATAGTTCTATGAATTCTGTGGGAGATGGTCATTTAGTTCATGGGCTTTCAAAATTTCTTTATCCTATGGAATACAAAAGTCTACATGGAAGCCCAGTATAGAAATCACATTTTTACAAGGAACTGCTCTTGTTGAAGCCAGAGCCAGTTTGGGAGATCTGATGCCTTGTCCATGGGCTCTTTGTCATCAGATTCCTGCCTCCAAATAAAGAGACTGTGAAAATCACTACTTAAGAACATCAACATTTTCCTTTTACCTGTTCACTTGGCTCAGTTTCTCTTAAGTTACATATGGCTTTTCACAGGTACTTGGTAGTTTTGTTTTTATGGTCTTAATTGCTCCACCACTTTTTGGGCTCTAGTGTCTTCCAAAAAGAGGGGATTTGGACATTCTTCTGCCTAACCTCCCAGCTTCTTGTTGTTCTTTTTCTTTTTTTTAAGATTTTATTTATTTATTTTATATAGAGAGAGTGCAAGCTAGGGGGAGGGGCGGAGGGAGAAGGAGAGAGAATGTTAAGCAGACTCACTGCTGAGCATGGAGCCTGACATGGGGTTTGAACTCACCACCCTGAGATCATGACCTGAGCCGAAACCAAGACTCAGACACTTAAGCAACTGAACCGTGTAGACACCCCCTCTCAGGTTCTTATATACCATTCTTCATCAGTGACTGGTAGATGGTTTTGCACCTAGGAGTAAATGCCTCCAGAGATCCAAAGTCAGAGGTAATCATCATTTAGATAAAAGATTTCTTTGAAATGATAAGTGTTAAGGAGGTAGTGCTTCACTTGAATTCATGCAATTTATGGTTCTGGTTAAAAACTTAATTATACTCATGGAGTTTGGCACACCTGAGTATCTTTCATGGCCTTCATGTTCTTACCAACTGTGTTAAAATTACTACTTGGCCTTATGGAATAAGAGGCTGAATTCTGTCCTGAAGATTTTTCGGGGTTACTGATAGGCTTAGAAAGGAAAGAGACCCTAACTTGTTTGTGCCTACATGTGAAAAATGTAGTCATTTATTTGTCTCGAGCACACACAAGAAGCATCTGTTCACATGAAATTTGGTAAAGAATGCCATAATTAGAAGAAATGAAGGGGGTTCTTTGGGCATGAGTTGTTAGGTGCTCTTTTGGAGATAATCAGTCATTCCTCCTCTTCTGTTCTCAGAAGGCTTTACCATTCATGTACAGAAGGTTATCAGGAGGTGAGGCAAGGGGCTCCCAAGTCAGCCCTGCAAGGTGGCTTTGCAATGAATTCTTTCTGTCCAGTAAAATAATTGTGAGGTTGTGCCTCACTTGAGAAATTGGATTCATAAACACGACATAGTTAGTAGTTGTCAGCTCTGTGAAGGGTGATTATTCACTTTGGAAAAGGTCTTTGTGAGTATGTGTATTTATCCAAATTCTTAAAAATAGCCCTCACTTAGTGCTTCCCAGGGATTGTTTATAGATCATTAACAATCTAGAGTAAGAAGAGAAACTTTAAAACCAAGATGTTTAGGAATCTTCTGGCTCTTTGAAGAACAGTCTGCAAAGATGATTAAGACTCTCAGAAATGAGGCTCACCTGGGTGGCTCAGTGGGTTAAGTATCTGCCTTTGACTAAGGTCATGATCCTGGAGTCTTGGGATCCAGCCTGCTTCTCACTCTCCCTCTGCTGCGCCCCCTCCTCTCCCCCCCGCCCTTGTGCTCTCTTGCTCTTTCCAAAAAACAAAAAAAACCCAGAGGAATCTCTAAGATCATTTAACTTCCTCAAATTCAACTTATACATACCTTTCTTTTTGGAAATGTAACACCCATTGAATGATTTGTCTAAAGAATACAGCAACTATAATTTGCTGATACTTGATTTTCTGTATTATATATAAGAAATTGTCATTTATTTCTGAAATTCCATTTCAGTCAATGGAATGAAATCTGCAGCCCCTTCTGAGATGGCTTCCAGGCTGAAGGAGTGAGACGAAAAGCTTCTGCCCTACCAAGCAGAGAGGACTTGACTTTCTCTCACTTTGATTAATGTCACTTGTAGTCTCTGAAGGGAAGTGTTTACTTGGAAATGTTATTCTCCTCCAGATAATGATTATTATCTTTTCAAGGTTACATTTTTTTATCTACTTCTAGAGCGAGACCAAATAACCCTTGTTGTCCTTAAATGTGTTTATAGTTGAGTTTTTCCACAATGTGTTTTTACACAATTTTAATGTAGGAATATCTGATGTCAGCAACAGCCACAAATCCTCAGAACCAATGAAACAGATTGTGACAGAGGGAGAAAAAAAGTAGAAGATTTGAGAAGACTCTGGATTGGGAAAATTAGTTTATCAGATTACACCAAGATACCTGGAATGTTTATTTTGAGCTTTAAATATTTATTGAGTGTCTGGCGTATGCCAAAAACTTACAGGCTAAGTTAGGTTTAAGGAGAGGATTATCAAACATCTGAGCAGGACCAGATAAGAGGCCATGGTCTTCTTGGGCAGGCCTCAGCAGGAATTCCCTGTTTTAGTACACTGGGCCTTTGACAAATTGGGACATATCCAGAGAGGACCGGCTGCATGGAGAAGGCTTTGGAAGCCATTTTGTTTGAGAAACTGTTGAGCAAATAGGGGCAGTTTACATAAAGAAGAGAAAATTTTTGGTAGAGATCATAAAAGTTTTTAAAAAATCTTTACTGATATGATCACCAGCAGCCACATGTAGCCTTTTCAATTTAAATTAATGAAAATTGAGTAAAAATTTAATGACTAGTTTCTCAGTTATACCTGCACATTTGGCCAATGCACAGATATAGTAATTTCCATCATTGCAGAAAATTTTATTAGATGGTGCTGCTCTAAATAACTGAAGAATTTCACATGAGAGAAAGAATAGGTTCATCCTGCATATTTCTGGAAGGTATAGTTATGCCCAGTGGAGAACTACAGAGAAAATTTTTCCAACCTTTGAGTTTGGTCAGAAACCAAAGAAGCAGAGTATGAAGTTCTCTAAGAGGAGAAATACTGACTCTTGGTGACCTTTGTCAAAGATGCTGTAGCAGGAAGGATGAATAGATGGGTGCCACAGTTTACCCAGCCCACTCCCACATCTGTCGGGGCTCTTTCCAGCTCCTTTGTTGTTTGGTTATAGAAAGTACCTGGTAGTCTGGTTGAGACTAATCTCAGTCCCCTCTCTCAATTCTGTCTTAGTCTGATTTGAACCCTTCTTGGGAAGGCTGGTAATTCATAAGGTTTATCAAAAGCTTATTTCTCATTGAAATTATGCCTAGTAAGTACTTATTTCTAGAAATCTGAAAATGGAGATATCTTTTCTGAATATAAATTTGGATGGGTGATGGATGGAGATAATGGAAAGGCATTGTTTCCTAACCCTGTGTAGGCTTGAATTATCCAAGGTCCTGTATATTTAAATACTTGAACATAAGCAGAGTGGAACATCAATTTAAGTTGGCAACAAGGGACGCCTGGGTAGCTCCATGGTTGAGGGTCTGCCTTTGGCTCAGGGCATGATCTGAGGTCCCGGGATCGAGTCCTGCATCAGGCTCCCCTTTGGGGAGCCTACTTCTCCTTCTGTGTGTGTCTCTGCATCTCTCATGAATAAATAAATAAAATCTTAAAAAAAAGAAGTTGGCAACAATATTTTCTTTGGATAAGCTGCAAAGTAAATAGTTGGCCTATGTGTTTGGTGGAGTGTGTGTTTGCAGGGAATCTTTATAGCACAGTCATGCTTCCTCAAATGCTTGGTTGAACTTACAGAGAAGTAAGGGACCATGACTAATAGGTATTTATAAAGCTCTTTAGTAGCTTTTAAGGAGACTGTGCCTGATAACTCAAAAAAATTGTTTCTGGAAATCTAAGACCAGGGTTGGTTACCTAAGCACATTTCTTAACTGAAACTTGATGGTGTTGCCTTACATAAGAATCTCCCCTCTGGTGAAGCCTGGGCAGTTTTATTGGTCTTTTGTAGTTCTGAAATGACACTCTCAAACTGACTGAGAGTAGCTGAGGAAGAAAATGACACACATCAAATACATTAGGATCATCTCTCCAAGAGGTCAAGAGAGAAAGAGTGGCAGAGTCTTGGAGAGACAGATTGTCGTTGGAATACCTCAGTTATCTTGGATTGACTTTGTTATTTTCCAAACTCTCAATGGGAAATCATTGTCTACTTTTTTTTGTTTAAACTTTTGTCTTTAAATGTCTTTTAATTTGTTCCTTTGAATGGCATAAACAGCTGGTCTCCCTTCTTTCTTTCTTTTTCTTCTCTTATTCAGTGCAGAACCTGGTTTACTCTTATCCAATGGTTGGAGTTAAAATATACTCTAGATGAGTGTTTTATCATTGACATAATTCCAACTCACCCTGTCCTTGAAGTTCAGGTACTTTTTCTGTGCCCTGACCCGCCAAAGAAATTTCTCCTTGAGGCAAACACAGATGCATTTACCTGCCGGAACTAAGTTTCTTCAGGAAAGTATCCTTGGTTTGATGGGACTATACTGAGGAAGGAGCTCTTCCCTATCCCTGAACATGGGAAGTTCTCATGGACAGTGAGGCTTAAATCACGCTAAAGGATGAGGAGGTGTTTGTGGCATGGATGAGGGAGGGAAAGCATTCCAGGCAGTGGGAGTGGCCCATACAAAAGAAGAGAAACCCCAGAGCTTAAGATGTTTAAAGGAAATTCCAAGGTGGTTCTGTGAAAAGAACTAGTGGGAGAAGTATTCATTTATTTACAAATATTTATTAAACGCCCATGATGTGCTAGGCACTGTTCTAAACAATGAAGATATATTAGTGGATAAAACAAAGATTCCTGCCCTTATGGAACTGATATGTCAGAAAATAATCAATACATACAAAATGACAGTGTTAAAGTAGTTATTTCTAAAGAGCTTAGAACATGATAAGGGCTACATGAGTGTTTGGTTGATAAACCAGATAATTTTATGTATTTGCTTGAAGTCAGTAAGTGCTGTGGAAGTTAAGGGGTGGGGATCATAGAGTTTGGTAAGGGAAGTGGGAAGCACCAAAGGGAGGCATTAGGAGTGGGTTGTAATGTTACATCCTCTTTGAGAAATCTTTTGGAAAAAGTACCATTGAGCGAAGACTTAAAAGAGAACGGAGTTCATTATGTAGTTATTTTAGTAAAGAGCCTTCCAGTGTAGGTAATAGCCCTTGCAAAGGTCCTAAGGCAGGAGAATGTCCTTGGGAAACAGCAGGGAAGCCAGGGTGGAGAAATGAGGTTGGAGAGACAGAAGGGACAGACAGAAGGTCATCCTCGGGACTTCTGGGTCATCCTAAGGATGAGTTTTTATTCTGAGTAAGATGGAGAGTCATAAGAATATGATCTGACTTAAGTTTTAGGAGGTTGGTCTGGTTGCTCTATTGAAAATAGATATTAGGGGGACAATATTAATGGCCACATGAAGTCACTTAAGGTACCATCCTAAGTAAAGGGCATTGTAATAACCCTAGGAATTTTATAAGAAAGAGATTGTTCCTATCGAAACTCACATTAGGGAGAGTACTGTACATAGAAGTGAAACTTAACACTGGACATGTTTGATTAGGTAACAAAGATATCCACTAAATGCCTTCTGAGAACCATGTGTCCAGTTAACTGCAGGCCTTTTGTTTTGCTGAGTGGGAACTGCAGTTTGCTGCTAGAGCTGAGTTGTCAGAACCATGGAAGAGAGGCTAAGTGGGCCTTCCTTCCCAACTTCCCTCCACTAGAGCTCATTTCCAGCTTAGACTAGGATTCTTATTAAATCAGACTACCCAGAGAGCCCTGTGTTTCAGTCCCTCCATCCTAAGGAGCAATGCAGGGCGGGGGGGGGGGGGGGGGGGCGTATCCTAAATGACCTTGGGCATCCTTCAAGATATACCTAGTTACATAAACTATACACACTTCCATGATGGCCTTCTTTTTCCACCTCCAGACCCCCTAGGCGAATGTTCTCTTCCTTCATTCTGGGAGCAGTTTTATTCCATTCTTTAGTAATAATGATTAATTGTTATTCAGAAAGTCATTGCAAATCATAGGTGAAAGGGTCTGCTCTTGAACAATGGGGTTTAGCTGGAGCTGTCTCAGAGGATTAACTGCCACTGTCCTAGAAGATATGGACCCTACCTGGGTATGGAGCCCCTGGGGTCTTTGACATAGATGAGTAGCTTTCAAAACCCCTGTTTAGAAAGGACAGTCTTGGGCATTACATAATGTTAAAGAGGTCCATTCTCCAAGAAGCTATAACAACTGTAATGTATATGTGTCTAAAAATAGAACATCAAACTGGAGGAGGCAGGGGCACCTGAGTGGCTCAGTCCGTTGAGTGTCTGACTCTTGGTTTCTGTCCGCTTAGGTCATTATTCGGGGTCCTGAGATCGAGCTCTGAGTCAGGCTCTGTGCTCAGCATGGAGTCTGCTTTTCCTCTCTTTGCCCCTCCTCCCACTTACCCTCTCTCTCAAATAAATAAATAGTTAAGTTTTTTTAAAAAAAGACCTATATGAAGCAAAAACTGAGAACTGCAAGGAGAAAGAGATGAACCTACTATCATAATTGGCAATTTCAACAACCCTCTATCAGAAATGGACAGATCCAGCAGGCAGAAAATGAGTAAGGACAAAGTTGAACTCAACAATACCATCAGTCAACTGGACATAATTGACATCTATGGACTACTTCATCCAACAGTAGCAGAATACACATTCTTCTCAAGCTCACATGGAGCATTTACCAAGAGAGACCATATTCTGGGCCATAAAACACACCTAAACAAATTTAAAAGAATAGACATCACATAGTATCTGCTGTCAGACCACAGTGCAATTAAATTAGAAATCAGCAGAAGAAAGATAACTGGAAAATTTCCGAAAGAACAATCTGACAACCTACTTTAAGGCAGCATGCTTTGTTGAGTGCCTGCTTCATGGCAGGTCCCAAGGGTAAGCACCATGGCTGTGTCCTTGGTGCACTCATTCCCTGACCCCATGGTCTGTCAGTACTTGTATAGTAAATAACTGAGGATTTGGCAAAATAGTAAAACTTACCTGGACTTTGTAATCTACTGGTGAGAGGTAGGAGTAGGGTGGCCAGAGACTCTGACAATGATAGCATATTCCATAAGTGCTCTGAGATCTATATGTTACTATGGACACATTGAGGATGCAGACCTTATCAATGCCTCATCGATTGTTTTTGTTTTATTATGTTCCATCCTTTGCCTGTTTCTTCTTGTACTGCATGGTAAGTTCCTGTGTCTGTTATTCTCTGCACACTGTAGTACATACAAGAGGGGGCTTTTAAAAAAATATTTTATTTATTTATTCACGAGAGACACAGAGAGAGAGGGAGGCAGAGACATAGACAGAGGGAGAAGCAGGCTCTGTGCTCTATGCAGGGAGCCCAATGTGGGACTTGATCCTCAGACTCTGGGATCACACCCTGAGCTGAAGGCAGACGCTCAACCACTGAGCCACCCAGGCATCCCAGAGGAGGAGGCTTATTAAAGGATTCTTGAAGAAATGATGATAGTTACCATCACTTACTGAGCTCCCTCACAAACATTTTCAATTAATCCTTCAATAGCCTATTGAGGCACATATAATTGATCTATTTAGTATTTATCTCCATTTTGTAGATAAGAAAATGGAATGGACTAATACGTCTAAAATAACCAGCGGAGACGGTGACCATTGGAGCTGATTTGTGAGCGCAGATACATCTGATCCCAAAGCCATGCTCTTAGCCACCACTCTGTTCTAGATCATACCCTTGTGGTGTGAATGTAAGAAGATAATTTAATAAGTCCTACTTTCCAGTTCCTCTTTGGGAAAATGGCAATAATTCTTCTATTTCAGTTAAGACATTCAAATGTGAGTTGTAATGTACACATAGAAAGTACTGAAATAATGACCTGTTTGCTTAATAGCAAAAGCACCTGTAAGCATAGCAATTGCCTTATTCATCTTTGATCTTCCAGGGGGGGGTGGATTTGGGGATTTGCTCCCCAAATCCTTGAGAAGTAGTAGTACTTGTTAACGTCTGTTGCAGTATAAAATTACAAGTTAAGGAGAGATTACATAGTCAAGAAGGGTTTTGCGCACTGATATTTTTAAAAGGTTGGAATTGTATTTATGAAATTGAAGAAGGTTAAATCTATATTCTCTCCAGGTTTAAGAAACTAGCTCTCTACGGCGAATGTGCTTTTCCACCAGGCTCTGAGTTGCCACGTGCCAACTCTGTGGGCCCCGGGCAGACTTGGCAAAGGTGCCGCGTAGGCTCTGTGCCTACACAGCGTGGTCAGGAGGGGTAGGTAATTGCTCACTGGGCTCTGCAGACAAAGGCACATTTTGCAACGCTGCTTTTTGCACGTCGTCCATTGGAAATGTAACTTTCAGAGTATAAGTCATTTTAGTTTGTATGTATTCAGAGTGACTGTAGAATTGCTGTAGCAGATAATTTCATGGTGAGAGGAAAAATGCTTCTTAGATGTTCTCAACTGCAATCCTGAAATCCTGAACTGGAGGTTGTCAGCTTTCTTTCCATGATTGTGCTCCCTTTAAAAAAAGAAGGAAAAGAAAAAATAATCTTATAGTTCTTCCCAGGAGGGTTAAGGTGCCATGACCCTTTTATTGTTTGACCTTTTTGGTGGACTCTTTTCTAGTTGGTTTTATTGTCCAAAATGAGTTGGGCTGATGTGAGGTTGCATGTTTATTATTTTCACTTTATTCTTTGTGACCAGCATGACTAACTCCATACGGAGCCACCTTGGGAAGTCATGAACATAGGGACCTGGGTGTTGGGGAATGGGTATAAGTGGCTCCCCAGAAACCCATTGCTGCAGGTAGAAAACAGTTCGGAGCACACCTACTAATAATGGGTCTGGAGAGTCTCCGCAAATAAAACATAAAAATAACACATGCACTCTTGTCAGTTTGCTAGTTCAGTGCATCTCAAGCTGTCTGTGGTAAAGAACTAGTTTTTTGATTTCTTAAAATATCCATTCCATCTCAGACTAATACTTTTGTCAAAACATAATGAGTTAAATTTGGAAAAATTGAATTTTAAATAGATGAATAAAATACAAGCCAATTTTTAAATTAGATTCAACAGACATAAACTTTTATTTCAGTAAACATACTCAGAACAAACAGAGAAAAAGGATTACAAAGATTGCACATATTTTTTATTTGACATTCACACACTGGTGAAAATTCCTATTACATTTGTACTTTTGTCATTCCTCAATCATAATTAAACAAAGTTATGAGTGAAAAAGCAATTCCTCCTATTAAATGCCTATATGCACACTTTGAATGAACACCATGCATAGGTGAGCTTGCTTCTTGCTTGCTAATTTATTGAGTCTAGGTTGGATTGACAAAAATGCTGTTCTCGGGGGATAGATGATGAAACCCAACCTGAGTGCATCAAGGACACAAGCCATAGTTTAGACACTTAGCAAAAGCATGCTAAATGGAAGTAGTTGTTGGCAACTCGATGGTCTTTTCTGATATGTGGTTCTGGGAACTACACATCCATCTCAAAAAACTGCAGGGCTCCACTCCCAGGTAGAGTCCACATCTTTTAGGATGGTGACAGCTAATCCTCTGAGCCATCCTCATCTAAACCCCTTTATTCAAGAGCAAGTGCTTTCAGAAATGATTTGCAACGACTTTCTGAATAACAGTGAACAAGAATAATTATTACGGAAGAGTGGACTACTCCCAGCATGAAGGAATAGAACATTCTCCTACAGGGTCTGGAGACAGGAAAGAAAGACCTTCCTGGAAGTTTATGTGGCTTATGTTCCAAGGTGTGTTATGAAGGGCATTCAAGGTCATTTAGGATCTGCCCCTGCATTTCTCCTTACGGTGGTGGGATTAACATCCAGGTGCTCTGGGTGGCCTCATATAAATGTTCACTGGAATAAAAAAGCAACTCTAGCTAATTTAGCCTCGCTCAGAATATTCATTTGTAATTTTTATCTAAAATGAGGCAAGTGGTGTTGTGTTTCCAAATTCATCTTCAGTTCTTCATCAGTAGCCAGTTCCAAAAATGCTAGTTAAATTTAAATGATCTTTTGATGAAAAAAAGGAATCCATAGAATTGTCTATGCATACACTTAAAAAATAAATTCCAAACATTTTCTCAAATTCCAAAAATATTTGGTAATAACTTTTTTCAGACATGCTATATCAATATCACCCCATCCTTCAGTGATGCTTGTTAAATCTGGAACATGTTATAAACTATGGAAACTGTATTCTTAAATTGCTAGCTTTTGTTCTGGGTTCTCAGTCTAATCTGTCATTGAAAAACATGTTCCTCAGGGCACCTGGGTGGCTCAGTGGTTGATTGTCTGCCTTTGGCTCAGGGAGTGATTCTGGGGTCCTGGGATCGAGTCCCACATCAGGCTCGGTGAGTCTGCTTCTCCTTCTGCCTATGTCTCTGCCTCTCTCTCTGTATCTCTAATGAATGAATGAATGAATGAATGAATAAATAAATAAATAGATAAATAAAATCTTTAAAAAAATATGTTCCTCCCTTACATGGAAGTATTAATATCATTAAAATAACAAGGACGGATAAAGAAACAAGTTTCGAGCTCTAATTTACATCTTTGTAAATTGGGGACAAAGTTGATAGAACACTAAGCATTTCAGACATTCCTGACACAACTTTTCCTCTTGATAACCATCAAATGTCAACATATAATATGGTTGTTTATTCTTGGCTTCCCTCTCAATAATTTATTCAGAGTAATCATGAATTTAATTCATTTACCTTTACAGAATTTTTGTACAATTTTTACTACATCACTAAATGTAGTAAATGTAGTGTTTCGTTGAGCTGACTTGTTTTTGAAGCAAGTCTTTCTCAACAAAGGCAGCAATGCGTTAATTTACACTCTGGTGCGAAGTTTATTAATCTGTATAATTCCAGAATGTTTTCTTGTCTTTGCAGCTGTGCTCTCAGAACATACTCTACACAAAACTTAAACTCCAAACCACATCTGTTGACAATATAATTTTTTTTAGCTTTATACGTTGGAGAGCTAGCTGTGTCTTTTGGCGGTGAACATGCGGAAAAGGGTGGGATTCTTCATATCACTATCATGTTTGAGTCTTATATGTACTGAAAGATTATTGCCATGTTAGTAGTATTGGTGCACTTGGCAAGTTGCAATGAGAAATCCTTTGCTTGTTTTATTTGGCCTGTGAGTTGGTCTTCCGTATCACTAGTCTGGCATGTTACTCTGTGATATCATTTGAAAGTGGTACTGGAGCTACCCTCTTTGCCACAGATTCACCCAACATTTCTAAGCAAATACCTCTGATGCAGATTTTCACCATTTTATTGATTGCATGAGGGTTTTTTTTTCTTTAGCAACCCAAAGTGCTATTTTATTAGAAGCTTGCAAAGTGTTAATAGGTAAAATTTTGAACATTTGCTTCTGTGGCTTTCTAATGCAGTCCTCTTATTTCAAATAATTCTTTTGGTTTTGAGCTTATTTTTTAAAAAAACATGTGTGAGTAAATTCTGCCCGAGTAGTTTTAGAGGTATCATTACTTGAACATATCTGCCAATAACACACTTTTGGGTTTAGCATGCCTCCCTCAAACACCTGCAAATCCAAACTTTGTTATTGTTGTTTTTTTTAAAGATTTTATTTATTTATTCATGAGAGACACAGAGAGAGAGAGAGAGGCGGAGACACAGGCAGAGGAAGAAGCAGGCTCCCTGCGGGGAGCCCGATGTGGGACTCGATCCCGGGACTCTAGGATCATGCCTTGGGCCAAAGGCGGATGCTCAACTGCTGAGCCACCCAGGCACCCCCAAATCCAAACTTTGTATATGAGGAATGGTACTTCCAAATAAAACTAGCACAAGCTCCTTGGTCTCCATTTTTTTGGAATAACTTCCACTAACATTATTCAGTTTATGTCTATTGATGCATTCAGCCGAGGTAGATCTTTTCTTGACTAACAAATCCCATGAAATTTCTTTTATGGTTTTAAATTAGAGCTAAAAATACATAATACGATTTTTGCTTTCTTAATTTAGCTAATAATGTTAAGCTATAAATAAAGCAAGGTTGCTTAAAAATGGAAACAATCACAAAAATAGCAAGTTATGTAAGTAATACATGCCAACATTTTCTTCATCTGCCTTGTCTTCTCTGGCATCCCTTGTCTGACTTCCTAACTGGCTAACTCATGCTTCTCATCTGAGCTGGCAAGCAGCTAGGTAGACAGACATTTGTCTAGTAACGACTATTTAAAATCCTTCTGTAGCTTAATTCATGGGGAAAAATAGGGAGACCAGGGTTTTATGGCTTGTGTTTTACATTTCATGTCATTTCCTAATGGGCATGGTAGTATTTAATTGTGTCCTGGGAAATGAGACATTTCCCTGTGTAGGATCCATGATTATATTGATTATATTTAACTGGATATGTGGCGTCCAAAACAAGCACCGACTTAAGTCAACATACACATTTTGAGTACTTACAATGTGTCCAGCCCTATGCTAGATGTGGGAGAGAATACTGGAGTAAGTATATCATAGTTTCTTTTTCCTATGATCTGGCAGTTTGGTAGGGAGTGTAACTCAAATATAAAGTTTATAGAATACCTGTTGCTGCATAACAAATTACCCCAAAATGTAGTGATTTAAAAACAGTAGCATTTTTTTATTTAGCTTGTAAATCTGCAACTGGTCATTGGTTCATCATGATGTCTGCTTTCTGTCCCACCCGCTGTCAGTGGCTCAGCTTAACTGGACACTGGATGATCTTTTTTAAGATGGCTCACTCACCTGGGTAGTACCTGAGTGTAGGCTGGGAACCCAACTGGGACTTTGAGCCAGGGACCCAGGTTGCTTTCCATGTAGGCCTCTCCAGAGGCTGTTTGGACTTTCTCCTGGTATAATGGCTGGGTTCCAAGTGTGACTGTCCCCAAGGATGAAGGCAGAAATGCATGCACTTTAAAGACCTAGCCTTAGAAGTCACATGGCATCTCTTCTACCATGCTCTGAAGGCTGATGTAGTCACAAAAGCCTACCACGTTAAAAGAGAGGGGACTAACCTGGTATGTGGCAAGAATATAGAAGAGTAAGTGTGATGGGACATATTGTCATAACCAGCTTTAGAAAACACAATCTACCATACAAATTATTCACTCATTCAACAGTATTTATCAAGCACTTACCAGGTGCTTGACACTGTTAAAGGTTTGGTATTCAGAGATTAAATAAGATGTGGTTTCTGCCTAGAGAAACTTCCAGTTGTAGATGAGAAAGATGATATAATTAACTATGCATCATAAAATGTTATAACTATGCCAGAAGTTTGTGCAAATCACAGTGGTGGCTCAGAAGGGCGGGGGGGTGGTAAGATTCCTCGGGGAAACCGCATTCAAAATGACACTAAAGAGGTGTGTAAAGGCAACAGTTCTCAAAGCAGGATCTTTGTATTCCCAGGGTTCCCAAGACCTTCCCAAAGAGATTGCAAAGCTATTTATACAATACTGCAAAGACTTTATCTGCCTCTTTTACTGTGTTGATGTGTGCATTGATGGTACAAAAGCAGTGGTGTGTAAGTAGCCAGACCTTAGCATGAATCAAGGCAGTCCCAGACTGTATTAGTTGTCATTATATTCTTCAGTACCAAGCACTTGTTAAAACAAAACAAAACAAAACAAACAAAAAAAACCCCCACAGTTTTGCTGAAGAATGCCCTTGATGAAGTGATAAGAATAGTTAAATTTAGTCAATCTTGACCCTTGAGTATATATTTTAACATTCTGTGTGACAAAATTGGAAGCATATGTAAAGCACTTCTGCGTTCTGAAATACGGCTGCTTCAAGGAAAAGCATTTGTGCAATTGGATTCCACGCAGCAACAGGGTTTCCTTTCCTGCTGTTTTCACTGCCATTTTTACTCGAAAGAATAAATGACACATAAAGTATCGCTTTCCAGTCTTGGGTATTTGGACGACATTTTCATGAAAAATCACTGCGGTGAGCCCATCATGTCAAGGAAAATGACTGACAGTATTTGTTACCAATTATAAAATTAAAGCTTTCCAGCAAAAGTTAGAATTATGGAAAACTGGTAACTGCCATCACGAATGTGACAGTTTCTAATACAAAAGACTGTGTGGATTCAATTGATGGCAATATTAACGAGTATGGTTTTTGGTATTGTTTGATGGAATGTGTTGACTTTTGGAAGATCTGCATCACTTAATGAACTCATATTTTTCATATGACCAATGCGTGATGTCACAAAATCATATGTGGGTAAAAGACCCATTCGAAGTGCAAAGTAGACCAGTGTATTCATATAACAGAATATGAAGAGTTCATTGATATGATTTCATATCCCACATTAAACTCTAAGAAGCTACCACTTGTTGAGTTTTAGGGTAGTATCAGAGAAGAATGTCCTTAGTTGTCTGAAAGGGCTATTAAAATATTCTTCCCTTTTCCAACTACATACCTCTGTCAGACTGGATTTTCTTCATATACTTCAACCAGAACACATGCCACCTCAGGTTGAGGGCAGAAGCAGGTACAAAAAATTTAGCTGTCATCTCTTAAACCAGGCATTAAAAAGATTTATATAAATGTAAAGCAGTAGCACTCTTTTTACTAATTTTTTAATGTTTTGGATAGTGTTGCTATTTTTTTTTTCAAAGATTTATTTATTTATTTATTCATGATAGACAGAGAGAGAGAGAGAGGCAGAGACACAGGAGGAGGGACAAGCAGGCTCCACGCCGGGAGCCCGACGTGGGACTCGATCCCGGGACTCCAGGATCGTGCCCTGGGCCAAAGGCAGGCGCCAAACCACTGAGCCACCCAGGGATCCCAGTGTTGCTATTTTTGTAACATACACAATGTCTGTTAACCTCTAATGAACATGTTATTATTTTTAAGTGGATAAATAAATATTTTTAAGTTTTCTCAGATTGACATTGTAACATGGTAAGTAGTGACAGATATAATCTGCATAAACAAAAGTTCTTTGTTGTCCTCAGGGTTTTAAGAGTGGAAAGCAGTCCTAAGGCTCAAATTTGAGACCCCAGTTGAGAGGGTCACATTCATCAGAATAATGGACTTTCTGGCAACAAAGGTCCAGGGGCTGACTGAGGGAACTGGGCATAATCTGGGTACTGAACAAAGAAAGCCAAGACGGGCTTAGGGAGGACAAGGGACAGAGGATCACTATGAGAGACGGAGCCACCCCAGTTGGCAAGGGCCAGTGCCGGGATAGAGTGCTCAGGCCACAGACTACCTAGTTCAAGTCTTGATTCTACCATTGGTTCCTGTGTGATTTGGGCCAAGTTATGTAACCTCACTGTATCTCAGTTTTCAGATATTTAAAATAGGTACTAAAATAGTGCCTGTTATATAGGTCGCTAGGATTCAATGAAATAAGCTCTGTAAAATACTTGACCTAGTACTTGGCATAAAGCTAGCACTCAATAAATGTTAGCTATTTTTTTTTTTTTTTTTACTAAGGTGTTTGGACTCTGTTCTCCAGTAAGGAGAGTGTTGGAAGGCTTTTAAGCAGGAAAAAGACATGACCAGATTAAGATGTGCTGTAAAAAAAAATGCAGGGAGAGTACATGTCATCGTTGGGCCTTTTCTTGATGCAATATGGTCCTTAGGGGAAAAATGTTTAAACTGAGCTCTACTGGCCACTCTTCTGGCAGAAGTCTTCAACCTCAGGAAGCCTCTCGGGCATACCAGTTACTTTTGGAACAATTTTATGCACAACTGGGAATCAGTTCTCTTTTGTGGAAAATATTGCTGGCCTATGAACTTTCAAATTTGGATTTTTTTTTTCTCCTTTTCACTCAAACTGCATTACTAAGTTATAGAATCTTTTTGCTGTCCTCAAGTAATTGACTGCCTGGTGCCCATTCTCACATTACCATAGTTTCTGAGATGGCCATTTGTTACCATGGGTACCATCCGGGCTAGGCTGGGAGGAGCTCACAGGAAGAAAAAGAAGCACTGGTGGCCAAGAACTCACTGGGTTCTTCTGGAGAGTGAAATTCAGCTCATCAGTAATGTGTTGAGAGTTTACTCTATGCCAGGTGCAGAAGAGCAACAGAGGTGAGGAAATATACCTGTCACCCCTACCCTTACAGAACTTGCCTTCCCCGTGGAGAGGAGGCATGTCTAAAGACAACGACATTGTGAGTTATGTGTGACAAGTGCTAAAACAGAAGTAAAAGTGAAGCACTGGGCGAGCCCAGCTGCGTGAGCATGAGTAGTGAAGATAAGTGTGGATAGGCATGTTGGAACCCCCGCCTGGGCACCGACCCAAGGAGGATAGACCAGATGCTGAGTTCAGTGGGGAATTTCTGAAATTTGGAGCCAGGAATGATATGATCCAAAGAGTGTCTTCAGATTGTGGCTACCACTGTGTAGAAGCAAGATTTGAGGTGGTTTGGGAGGGACTGGAGAGAGGATGAGGGCTTGGGGGCCTTTGAGGAGGGATGGCTGTGCACATCAGAAGCAGCAGCAGGAGTGGAACCGGGGAAATGGTCAGATGGGTAACTAAAATGAGGAGGGTGATGGAAGGAGTGTGCAGAAATGATACCAAAATATCATTGAGCCTGTTGAGCCTGCGTGATAGGACTGAAAAGAAAAAAGCAAAGGAGAGGCTGGTAGTTGCAGAGGTCAGGCATTCGATCCATGTTCTTTACTGATTGGCTGATTTAGCTGCAGTGACTTCATGACTCTGTTAGGGTTTAACCAGAGCACTGAGACTTAAATGGTGGAAATAACTGAATACCTGTAAATTCTTCAGCAAAGGGCAGTGCCTGTCCCCTCATTATATTTAATGAAGCTCTGGAAACATCCACTGGTTTCAGAGGTGGGTTTGGTGAGCAAGTCTTGATTTGTGCAAATCCCAGCATCTTACTTAGCCTGACATAGGGCTTCAGGCCTAGTCCCTGTGCACCTGTCCAGCCTCCTCTCTCACTGTCCTCCCCATCCATACCCTGTGCCCAAGGGCTGGACCGTGTGCTTTTGCTTGGAAGTCTTCCTTTCCCATTCCACTGCCATACTCCCAACTCTGTTTATCCTTCAAAACTGTTCTCTGGGGATGCTGTACACCCTGCCCACTCCTACGCCTTAACCCCCACCCCTAAGTCTAGATTGTGCTGACCACACTGTGTCTCATTTGTCTATTCATATAGACACTGCTCTCATCAGACATTGTACCTCAGTGCTAGTACCACGCCTAACACAAGGGAGATGCTCAGTAAATGTTTGTGGAATAAGAGAATAAATAAAGAGATCAAGTTTGGCTATTAGACTGAAGTGATTATCTGAAAACCCATTCATTTCTACATTAATAGTTGAACTGTTTTTAGTTCTAAAGAGGGTACATGGCCTGCAGTTCCTAAGCAGCTGAGCATATACTGCTGCTGATTAAACAACCATGTGCCAAATGGGGCTCACTTTTATCATTCTGACACCCCAGTCCATCTGTTGTAATCAGAGACCAGGGAGGAGAAGGAGCCACCCAAGGGCGGGATACGGGTGGGAGTGGTCCACACTAATGCATTGTTGGTAGAGAATTTAGAGCTATTATAATATCAACTGAAAGTTGGACGATTTTTGTTAGTGTCCCTGAGAGTCATACTGGGGAACAGCCCAAGGTTTCAATCATACCTCTCAGGGCAGAGTAGAGACTATTGTCTGCTCTTTCTGTAGTAAGTGTGGGCCCCTCAGAACTTCCATTTTCCTCCTCTTATTGATGGCGATGTCTAGCTTCCCAGGGTCAGCCAAGCCTGCCCCTGCTCAGGTTCTCTGCCTCCTTCCTTTTAGATTTAGGGGGCAACGAGAGGGTTGACTGGCTCAGAAGAGCCTCTCTGAGTGGAGCTGAAATCTAAGTTTTATTTATTTATTTATGGATTATTTATTTTTTATTTTTAAATAAATTTATTTTTTATTGGTGTTCAATTTGCCAACATGTAGAATAGCACCCAGTGCTCATCCCGTCAAGTGCCCACCTCAGTGCCCGTCACCCAGTCACCCCCACCCCCCGCCCACCTCCCCTTCCACCACCCCTACTTCGTTCCCAGAGTTAGGAGTCTTTCGTGCTCTGTCTCCCTTTCTGATATTTCCCACTCATTTTTTCTTCTTTCCTCTTTATTCCCTTTCACTATTTTTTTATATTCCCCAAATGAAATCTAAGTTTTAGAAGAGAAATAGAGCGCTGTCACGGAATCAGGATCTCTGCCCCTGTGTATATGCTGGATGAGAGTCTACTTCTGGTCTTCCATTTACTAGCCCATGTGTAGACTATAGACTTGACTCAGTGAAAACACCTTTCTGAAACTCCTCCCTGGGTGCTGAATTAAGTTGGAAAACATTTCAAAAGCTACAGAAGCTATGGCATTTTGAAAATTTGACTAGCCAACGTCTGTATCAGAATGAATGTAATATCAATATGATGGCCCATCTTGCAAACCAAATTAGAAGTTTAAAACGTATGGTGATACCAGTGGATCACTCATAAATATTGAGATGGCTAGTGTCCCCCTTGGCCTGAAGCCAGCTGTTAGAGTGACCCAGTTGGTGGGCTGCTCTGATTCTTCCCCTGGAATCTGCAAATGGAGCAAATTCTGCATCTCAGGATGCTGGTTGAGTTTGCCATGTCTGTGCTAAGCCCAAGAGTGGAGATACCAGGTGTAAATAAGGATTTCCACTGCTTATAAGATAAAACCTAAGGATGCCTTTCATGCTGTGTGTCTTGTCACATGACATCTTAGAGTCACCCCATCACCATTCTTGAATTCTAAGAATTAGCTATGCTGAGAGACTTGCAGTTCCTCAACAAGATTTGTTCTTTCAACCATCTGGGCTTGGTCATACTGTTCCCTTTGCCCAGAATTTTCCATTTACCCTCACTTTCTCATTTACCAGAATAATTCAAGACACCGTTCTGGCATCCTCTTATGCAGAGAGCTTTCTTCACTCATTTCCCCAAATGGGGTCAGTTAAATACAGACTTTGTTTCCATGTACTTAATATCACGGCTAAATAACCTCACCTGTCCCCTAGCCTACATTGTCATTGTCCCTGCCTTTTGCACTTTTGGAGATGTTCTTTCCATTGTCTGGAACACCTTCCCACATGCTTCCTTCTATCCTGAGTATTGCCTCTCCAGGAGCATTTCCTAGGGATGGTTTCTTCTGCTTACCTCAAGGCTGATCATATTTTTATATGCACCATTCTTACAGTCCCTGGTAGCTACCCCCAAGGCAACTATTGAGTGGTATTGGTATGGTAAAACTGAATCAGAAATCTGGAGGAATTTACCAGTTGGGCCTTTTCTATTAGCAACAATGCTGTCAACAGAATAGAATATAATAATTTCTGGTTGCTGTTTTTTGGACAGATTTATCAAGATATGTACATATCTTATCAAACAGCTAAATACAAGTTGAATGTTGGGTTTTTTTCCTCCCTAAGCTCAACACATCCACCACTGCTTAGCTTAATTTTTCTTTTGCTTTCTTCCCTCAGGGTAACCTTGACTGTCTTACAGGCCCAGTGATTCAGGGCTGGAAGCCCAGGGCCCTTGACTTGTCCAAAGTGTCATGGCAGACACTCAAGGCTTGGCTGCTCAAAGCCCTGGTGAAGGTTCTGTTCCTTCCTCCTGACATTTGGCCAGCCCCTCTTAGCCATCTCTCTTCATGAAAAATATTGACCTTGCTAATTTCAAGACCTAAAATTACCTTTTTCTCTCCATACTATTCCTTAATCTTTCCTCTTTCAAGTGAGAAAAGAGGAGAAAAAGTAAAGGTTGCAATTTTTTTCTGGTTTCTGTAAAATCTGAACCTAGCCTATGATTATTTCTTCTTAACTAGCAGAAAGTTCAAAAGTTACTAGTTTCTTCAATTAACTACACCCCCTCTTTTATTTTTTTTTAAATCATCAGTACCCAGTTAGCGTTAAGTGCTTCTTGGCTAAGCATGTTCTTTTATAATCTGTTTCATAAAGGCATCATATTCTTTTCCTTAAACATTTTTAGAATAGTTGAACATAACCAGACTTTTTCAAAACAAGGCATCCAGTGGTTACTCACGGATAATTTAGAGGCTCACAGAAGTGGATGAGATAATGGTGCCTGTAAGAATCATGGGGAGTTTTAAAAAAATCTACTTGCTCACCCTCTTCTCACCTCAGTTCACCCCTGACTATAACTAAACCTAGGAAAATATAATCTTAAAAAAGCTGTTTTCATGACTCTGCTATGCCCCCTGATTGACAGTCATGGTCATGATGGTTCCAGGTAGGCAGGACTCATCTGAGGATTGTTGATTTTGCACATGAGTTACACTGGGGAGCAGAAAGGGGGTAGTTAGATGTGATGGTTCCTGAAGGCTTCTGAAAGAGTTAGGTTTTGTTTTGAGTTGGATGTTGAATAATAATAACATAGCAACATGTGCTGAGCATGTACTGCGTGGAGCATTTCATAGATTTCATCATGTTTAGTCCTCACCAAGGATGGTATTATTCTCTATTTGTGCTGATGGGGAAAATGGAGTTCAGAGAGATCAAGTGCTTTGCTCAAAGTCACACAGCAAGTAAGTAGCAGAGCTAGTATTTAACTCTTCAGTCAGTGTGACTGCAGAGCTCTGACTGCTATGATGTGTCAGATTTAGGGGGAGGGAAGCAACAGAGGTTCATGGTACAGGTTATGGCAGGAAAATTATTTCTACCTCATCAAAATCTTTGCAGGAGACAGATATCTGGGCTTATAAGAAGTCCTCAGAGTCAATTACGGACATCACCATTAGGCTGAAAATTGTCTTTCTGTCTCTAAAAAGATGAGAAAGGCCAAGTTTTTATCATCTTGAATAGACCTGGTGTATTATCATCCACTTCAATTTTTCTATCCAATTCCACAATTGTAATTCATAATCATAGTCATTTCTTGGAAATCAGAGGGACTTTAGATTCCCTGCAGCCCTGTTTCTTGTCTGACTCCCTCCTTTGGTTGGTTTATTTATTCAAGGGGCCAAGTCAAGCCAAGCTGAGCTGCCCCCACCCGCCCCCCAGCATCTCAGTGCAGTGTGGCTGGTGGCTGGGAGGGGTGCGGTAGTGAGACCAGCGCCGCGCTCCCGCCCCCTTCCCTGGGCGCCCCCGGGGAGTCACTTGGGTCCCGGGGGGCTCCAGTGCCCGACCGTCTGGGGGCCCTCCCCGCACAGGCCCGGATGCCTGTCATCCCTCCACCCCTATGTGGAAAGTGAAGTTTGAAGAGTGAGGAAGAGACACCGTGGACTTGAAGAGAAGGCTCCCCTTGGAGCTGAGGAACCAGACCCCGCAGGTGTTGGAAAACTTGTCTCGGACAACTGCAGATCAGATGACAGGAAAATTGTGGGCTGAACACTGACTTTGTGAGCGTAGAGTTGCTCAGTTCCATAAATGCAGGCTTGATTTCAGTTTCAAATCTCCCCTAGATACCTAAATTGAAAAAGCTTGAGCTGGATGACAGTAGCCTCTTTAGAGGTCTGGACAGGTTAGCAGAAAGCCTTTCAAATTCACACATCTGAACTTCAGTGCAATCTACTGCAAAATATCAGCACCTCAGATCCTCTGAAAAAGTGGGAATGTCTGAAAAGCCTGAATCTGTTTCTAACCGTGGGGTTACTAGTCTGAATAGCTAGCGAGAGAGCATCTTCCCCAGCTTGACCTACCTGGATGGCTAGGACGGAGAGGATCCAGAAGTCCAGGTGGATGGTGTGCATGAAGAAGAGCCAGCTGTAGGAGAAGATGAGGAGGATGAGAATGGTGAGGAGGAGGAGGAGTTTGATAACCAATAAGATGAAAAGGAAGAAGTGTAAATGGGGGAGGGGTAGGATAAAGTTGAAGTCAGTGAGGAGGAAGATGGACCTGATGGGCAAGGTGATGAAGATTAAGGGGATGAGGAGGAAGAAAGGGGGAAGGTAAAAGAGGAAAAGAGAAATTGATGAAGAAGATAATTAAGACCAAAATAACCTGCAAAGAAAGAACTGTTTAGTATTGGTTGGACTGCTCTTCTGTAGCAGTTTAGATAATAATAGTAATAAAGGGCATCTGTGATACCAACCACAGGACACCACCCACCCAAAGAGCCAAAGAATAGTTCCTGTTACCTTCTTTCACCATTTGGTCCCTCTTCAAAATCCACCATCAACTTGGGAACTTCACCCCAACAAAATTGTAAGTGCTGTTAGGTTCTGGAGTGAGGCTTGCTGTAGCATGGGTGGTTAGTGAGTGAGTGGTTGGCGCGTCAACCGCCAGTGGCTACTAGTCACATCAAGACTATAACAGCATGTTTTTTAAATTTTTATTTATTTATGATAGTCACAGAGAGAGAGAGAGACAGAGAGGCAGAGACATAGGCAGAGGGAGAAGCAAGCTCCATGCACCAGGAGCCCGACCTGGGATTCGATCCCGGGTCTCCAGGATCGCGCCCTGGGCCAAAGGCAGGCGCCAAACCGCTGCGCCACCCAGGGATCCCTATAACAGCATTTTTACTTTCTGTACAACAACAGAGGCTTGTAAATAAAATCTTAACATAAAGAAAATTTCCCACAGCAAAGAATGAGCCGGTCCAAAGTATCAATGGTGTGGAGGCTGAGAAACCCTCCATAAATGTTTCAGGCATGGGACTGGGGTTGAATCTAGCTCCATGCTTACTACGTGTGACCTTAGCCAAGTTACTTAACCTCTCTGTGGCCCGTCTGCAAATAAGGCTAATGACAGTCCCTTCCTCATAGGGCTCCTAAGAGATTTCAGTGAGCCAGTGGTGAATCTGCAGCACCGGAGCAGTATCTGGTACACAGTAGACATGTGTTTAAGAGAGGCGCCTGGTGCCATGGTGGAGAGGGCTCCCAAGCCAGCCTGCCTGCGTGTGAATCCTCCATCTGCTGTTTACCAGCTGTGTGACTTTGGGCAAATCACTTAGACATTCTGGACTCAGCTTTCATCTATAAAATGAAGATACTAGTAGTAGCTACCAGGACATAAATCACGTATGCAAAATGATTGGAATAGTGATTTGTACATCATAAAAAGCATATAAATTCCAGTTGTGATTATTACTGTTATTATTCCTTTTTGAAACAAATATTTGGGTCTCTTTGCACAAAGAGGTGAAGTCACTTGGCTTACAGCTATGAGACAGCAGAGCCAGAATGAGGACCACTGACTCATGAAAGAATGAAAGGTATGTCCAAGATGCGAGTTTCGGTTCTCTTCACTCCTCGGCATGCCGTGGAGTAGGAAGCTGGGTGGGTCATGGTCACTCGAGGCAGTGTGGACAGAGGCGCTGGGATCTACAATGTCACTTAGCAACCAAATAATTCCAGAACTGCCTTTGAGAAACTAAGAGACTGCTGGTCATTCAAGTAGGAAAATCAGCAGATTCTGAAGTGCCAAGATCAGAGTTGTCAACAATGGATAAAGTGATTTTAATTTCTTTCTGTTACTATTATTGGAAGAGGTATTTCTTTGAGACGTTTAGAGCATTGTGCTGTTCCAATTTAATTCACCATGGTGATAGTAATGTCTTTTGAAAAAAAAAAACTTTTTTTCTTTTTTTGTCGTTGTTTAGAGAGGGAGAAGAAAAATTTGAACTTTCTGAGAGCTCATAACTTTAGGAGTAGACATAACTACTATTGGAAAATGAGCCCCCTTCAGGTTAACACGCCTGTTTAAATGGCTTTAAAAATTATGTATTATTTTAAATGGCTTTGCTAATTAGATTCTCTTTGATGACTCATATTGGCCAGATATAAACTTAGGGCTCTCATTATGAAGTCAAGCAAGACCTGGGTTTGAAAACCTGCAAGCCACTCTATCTTTTTAGCCAGGTGGACTGTAACTAAGTGGTTGTCTCTTTGCAATCAGGAACTCAGCAAGCACAAAATAAGTAAAAGTAGCAAATTATTTGGAGACCTTTCCAACCTGTGTCTGACCTTCTTGATTCATTTGCAGAAGTAATTGCCTGTGGAAATTGCTGTGCTTTTATCTGTGGTGCTATTAAAACACTGGTTGAAATGAGATGGCACAGACTGCATGGTTAATGGGTTACTGTGGAGTGGGAGCTGTTGTTTTATTCGACAGATGAGAAATAGCTGAAAATAACCTTCTGTCTCCCCTGTAAGAATTTTGCTTGTTAAGTGACATTCACCAACACAGCAGAGTTTCAGCGTGGTTATAGGAATTTGTGCTATTCTTAGCAAGATATTAAGTGAGATTTTTCAGGCTTTTCTTGTTATAAAGTACAGAATGTATGAGTGTTTTAAATTCCCTGATTTCAGGGACACTTTCTGTGCTCAGAGGAATAAGGGTCCAGCTTGAGGAGGAATGAGGACATAGTCTTGGTAGGACACTGAGAAGAGAGTTTAGTCATTTGTATTCCCTGCATGCAGGTACCACTGACCTGTGGGATCATTCCCTCATTCTCTCCTGGCTTCACTGTCGTTATTCTGTCTAGAGGGGTAAGGCTAGCTGCCTTCTGGGCCTCATCCTGCTTCCTCAATATGGCCCAGTATTTTTTCCCCTCTGACCATTCTCCTCCTTTAAAGTAGAGCATTATACTGACAATTTATTAGAGAAATAGTGGGGATCCCTGGGGTATACAGCAGTGTGTCTCAAACATGAAGATGCCGCAAAATCACCTGCAGGGTTCGAAGAGCTACAAATTCCTGGGTCTCACCTCTGGAGATTTGGATTCAGTAGATTTGGAGTGGGCATGAGAATTTGCATTTCTGACTGCCCAAGCAAGTGATTGATCCTGGTTTGAGACCACTTCGTGAAGCCTTTGTGTGATGTTATGATTTATAAGACTAAATACATATTTGCTTTTCCTCCCTGTTTCTGGCACAGAGCTCCTAAAACCCTTGGAATTTCCTCTGCTGACAGCAATAAACGTGTCTCTTGTTGTATTAACGAGGTGACTTTTGGAGGCGCCTAAGGATCTGGGCTGGTTGCCAGGAAAGCCAATCACATGATTAGAGGGTTGGAACTTTCAACCCCCACCCCATTTCTGCTCCCCCACTAACCTCCTGGGAGGGAAGAGGGGATGAATATGGACTTTAGTCACCAATAGCCAATGATTTAATCAATCATGCCTATGTAATGAATCCTCCATAAGAAACCAAGGGAAGAGGATTTGAAGAGCTTCAGGTTGGTGAACCAGAACGCTTCCAAGTGCCATGCCAGGCCCCAGACTCCAGGAGGACAGACACTCCTTTGTTCAGGGCCTGCCCTGTGTATCTCTTCATCTGGCTATTGGCTCCTTTCCTTTAATATCTTTTGTAATAAACCATTAATCTAGTGAGTACACAGGTTTCCCAAGTTCAGTGAGCTGCTCTAGCGAATTAATCGAACCTATGGAGGAGTTCATGGGAACCATTGTCAGAAGTACAAGTAGTAATCTGGACTTGCAAATGGCATCTTAATTGGAGGCAGTCTTTGGGGCTGAGCCCTTAATCTGTGGAATCTGATGCTGCCTCTGGCAGATAGCCTCAGAATGGAGTTGAATTGTAGGATACCCAGCTGGTGTCAGAGAAGTGGTTGTGGGGCTAGAAAAAGCCCACCCACGTTGTAAACCTTGTACCATTAAACCTGAGGGAACTCACCTCTCTGGGACAGTCTCTTCCAGTAGTCAGCCAACAGCACTTTCTGAGCACCCCCTGATGCAGAGGAAGAAAGATATCCCTGGAATGACCACCATAACTCCTGCACTCCAGAAACTCTTCTGTTTAAAGAAAAGTACAGGCCTACATATCACAGTAGAACTGAGGGAACCTGAGTCTCGGGGTGATGAATGGAGGGATATTAACATTGAGTGGGTCAAGAAAGAAAACTAAGATTTTTTTTGGATCCACCCCATGCCAGCACCGTGGCGGATATTTATCCTGTGAATTCGGTGAATCTTCACAGAAATCCCGACACGAGCAGATTATGCTCTCTCTTTCATAAATGAGGAAAGTGAGGCTCTTAGGACATAAATCTGTGGTGTAGGGGCCAAGGGCAGGATGCCCCAAGATGAGCCACTTTGTCATGAAGATTATTTTGACCTCAGGGCAATCAACACCCTGTGAGTTGAAGAGAAACTTTTGTCCTTCTATTAACCACATAGAAGAATCTAAATTGGGGATCATTCTCAGAATAAGGGTTATTAGCAGAGATAAATTTGATCTGAGAGACCCATCTGTATGGCAGGACAAACCTCTAATTACCAAGTACCTGCTCTTCTTATCGCCTTGTGAAGTGCATTCCTTTCTTCTAAAGTCCCAGACCCCTAACCCCTTCTCCTTAGTTCAGGGTGACATGTAGACCTCATTTTGCCTGACTGCCTTTGGAATTGCCATGTCTGGGTGGATTCCCTGTATGAATGCTATTACTTTTTATTTTCTCTTGTTAATCTGTCTCATGTCAATTTGATTCTTAGTCCAGCTAGAAGGACCCTTGAAGGGGAAAGAAATCCTTGCTCCCCGACAGTGGCAGGGCCAATAACATTCTTTCTTTTCAGACACCAAGTAATTTTCACTACACCTTGTTGCTTCCCACCATAGCACCTGACATGCCTGAGTATTCAGTTAATGTTTGTTGAATTAAGACATCAGATGATTTAGTGAAGGAATGTTTCCAGGAAATGATGACTCTGGAGATGGTCCTTAACCATCTTGCTATTAATTATCATTATATTTATTGGGCATTTATTATATACCAGGTGCTGTGGTAAGCAGTTTGCATACATGATCCCACTTATTAAAAAATAAACTATAGGTAACTATTCTATATAAAGATATTTAGGAAAAAAAAAAAAGATATTTAGAGAGGAAGAACGATTTTCCTGGGGTTGGTAGTGAAACCAGGTTTCCAAATTGTAACTTTTTGTCTCCAAAGTACAGAGTTCTCCTAGGCTGAGTTGATCTGCTAACATGGCACTACTTTTTTTTATCCCCCCCCCCCCCCCCGTTACTACTCATTTCTTCCCAGACAGTGAGATAGACCCATAGCTATGGATTTCAAGAAATAAGATTTTAAAAGTTAGTTGCCAGTTACCATGCCAATATAAACATTATCCTCACACCCACTCATCATCACATTAGGATAAGCACGTGCAATAACAGCAGCAAAGACCAAAAATACTACATTAACAAAATGAGATGTGTTGCTGTCATGTGGGCCAATTTGACATGGAATGAGGACTTAAATTGGGTTCCCAGGCCCTCCTCCCTGTCCCTGCTTCCTTCCTGCATGCTTCCATGTATCCTTCAGTCCTTCCTAATCAATGAATAGCTTCATTCAGAATCACCACATAGTCAGTATGTCAACTATTGTGTCAAAGTTCTTTTTTTTTTTAAGTAAATTTTATTTACTTATTCATAAGAGACACAGAAAGAAAGGCAGAGACACAGGCAGAGGGAGAAGCAGGGTCCCCATGAGGAGCCTGATGTGGAACTCGATCCCAGGACCCCAGGATCACAACCTGAGCCAAAGGCAGACACTCAACCACTGAGACACGCAGGTGCCCCCAATGTGTCAAAGTTCTTAACATGTATGGATTTGAGAAGCTCCTTTGCAGTCCTCTTTGCAGGATGAGCTTGGTGTGAAACCTCTCTCTGGATTCCAGTGTTTTCCTGTTATGATAAATTTTAAGTCTGTCTGTGCAAGTAAAAGATAATAGTTCCCATTCAGGCTAGTGTTCCAGGCTACTGTCTTAGTGAATTGCCCTCTGATGTGTGTGTTCTGACACTGGACTTGCGGACTAGCTGCAAGAGACGGTAACATCGAAGGTCTCTTTGTTCCAACTCAGTACTCTGGGTACTTTCACAGTGTCTCATTCTCCCAACATCCCAGGGAAGTGAGCAGGTGATATTTCTTTTGTTAGACTGATGGAAATGAAGGGAATAAACAGCAAAATAATTTGCGTCTGGCCACACAGCTCTAAGTGGCTGAGCTGGAATTTGAACCCAAGAAGGTGTAAGTCAGAAGACACCATCTTTCTGTCCTTATCAGATAATATTGTGAGTGCAGAAGTCACTGGGTTCACCTCTTTAGGATTTGCTGGGCTGTGCTTAACCGAGAAAGCAGAAGATTCCATTTCTGAGCTCCTTCTCTGGCTATTTAGATTCTACTTGCTGTATCTCATTAATGTCTTGGAAGTGAAAGGATGTCTCTGGACTGCTTTGAGCTCTCAGTGCCAATGTTGTGTGTGTTAATGACTTTTACCCCCAACCCACCAGTGCAGCTACATGACTTAATGAGCAGTTCATCCTAATCATATGGCTGGCTAATGGGGAATTGAGGATCATAAGACTGGCGATTTTCTTCTAAGGGAAACTCATCTAACAAGAGTCTTTTTTTTTTTCTTCAAAAAATGAAGAAATTAAATCTCATTAAAATAAGCAGCAGTAAGGCATAATCTTAATAGATATTGAATATGAGGCACTATCTGGTTCACAAGCAGGAATTGGAAAGGGCTTCTGTTTCCTTGGTTTTTCTTTTTGGCATCTGTGAGGTCTGGGGTGAAGGGATAGCTAGGGTGGGAGTAGAGTTGAAGCAGGGAACAGGGTGGAGAGAAGGAAGGGGGGAGGAGGGGAAAGGGGGGATATTATAGTCTATATCCCAGAAATGGGCTTTTTATAGAAAAGCAGCTCTCTCCTTTTGATCTGTATAAACCTACTCTAAAGAAAGAAATTGGTGAATAATGTAACATGCCTTGACCATGAAGAACTAATCAAAAGCAACATTTATGTCCATAGAGTTTGACAACATAATCTGAAATAAACAAATGGTGGAAGAGGAGAGAGAACGATAGTGTCGTGCTTCTCACTGTTCCCAGCAGTAACAGTATGACCTGGGAATTTGTTAGAGGTATATATTCTCTAGGGCCCACCCACCCTACGGAATCAGGAACTCTGGGGTTAAGTGTCCAGAACTGTGTCAGATGCCCTCCAGGTGATTCTGACACACACTGAAGCTTAGGAGGGGGTGGTTTAGTGGAGTATGGCCTTGGGGTCAGAGAGACCCTGGGTTCTGGCCTCCCTGCATGCTGTTTCACTGATACTGAACTTCGTTTTCCTTTTCTGCCAAGTAGTGATGGTATCCACTCTTAGGTGGCTTTATTTTGTATGATTGCTACATTGCTCTGAGCTCTTGGCTTTAAAGATTTGAAAACTACTTTTCAGTTTTGTGGGGGGTCACCTTGGGCCACAGCCAGCAGTTCCTAATTGCCTTTGCAAACCATTAGTATGGCTGTCAGAAAACATGGTTGACTGAACACACACATTTACGCCCGATCACTCCCAAAACACCATTAAAGCAACAACAAAGGAAACGTCCTTTTAGCACATTAACACATTAGGACAAAGAGCACGAGAGGAGAGTAACAAAAATTGGAAAGCTAAAAAGCAGTGATTGACTTGGCAGACCAAAAAAAGCTGAATCCTAAGATGATAGAGGGGAAATCTAGACAATAATTTGATTTACAGCAGAATTTCCTGAAAGACCCAGGCATTAGTGGCAATAGTGTCATTAGAAGTGAGGATGAAGGGGGAGCTAAAAATAGGGCTGGTTGAAAGTTTAAGAAGCATTTAGATCCCTGTAGGGGCGCGTGGGTGGCTGTCAGTTAAGCATCTGACTCTTGATTTCAGCTCAGGTCATGATTTCAGGGTCATGGGATGGAGCCCCGCATTGGGCTCCGCACTGGGCATGGAGTCTGCTTATGATTCTCTCTCTGCCTTTCCCTCTGTCCTCCCTCCACCCACTCACCCCTGCTTGCTTGTGCATGTGCTCTCTCACTCTCTCTCAAAAAAAGAAGCAGCATTTAGACCCCCAAATATCCTTCTCCTTCTATGAAGCTGAGTCAGTGCCCCTTCCCCACTCACAGAAGCCATATGTATTCTTGAGAGAGTCTCTAGGCTGGAAGAGACAAGGGACAGTGAAAGGAAGAGGTACCATATGACAGAAGAGCCTAAGGCAAAGTTTATATACTGAATGTTGAGACCTTCAACCTCCCTACTTGATTGCTATGCTGCAAGCATTCTCCAGCCAGGAGACTGAGGACTTCTCTAGGAACTCAGCAAAATCCAAAAGGACAATCCTAAAGTTGATGACACCGTACATTCTTCAACACAAACTCCAACCAGGTCCCCAACAACGACTTCTCCCCCACTCATACACACAAGGGTCCCACTCTTAATTATGAGCAGGCACCTAAGGATTGCCATATGTTTGTAATCTGAAAGGCAGGCAAACACAAATAAATGAGGAAACAAAGACCAAGCAGGGATAAGAAAACTTAAAAATATATCTATTATTAATATCTTCAGAAGACAAAAGATATTAACATCAACGAAACAACAGAATGCTATTAAAAAGCAACATTTAGAGAATAAGAAATTGATGGGAATGCAAAGTATAACATCAAATGAAAATTAAATAAAAGGTAAAGAAAACAGGGCATCCAAGTGGCTCAGCTGGTTGAGCATCCAACTCTTGATTTCCGCTCAGGTCACTGTCTCAGGGTCATAAGATTGAGCCCCACGTTGGGCTTCATGCTGGGCATGGAACCTGCTTAAGATTCTGTCTCTCTCTCTCTCTCCCTCTGCCCCCACCATACCCCCTCATGCAATCTCTCTCTCTCTCTCTCTCTCTCTCTCTCTATCTATCTCTAAAAAATAAGTAAAAGAAATAGGAGATAAAAATTGAAGAAATTTCCCATGAAGTGATAGGAAACTGGAGAGAAAAATAAGAATATTAGATTAGTCCAGGAGTCCAGCACCTGATTAACAGGAGATCTGGGAAAAAAAAGAATAGAAAAACGAAGGGAAAGAAACTATCAAAGAACTCAATTAACTATGTAACTAAACTTACTGTGGTAACATTTCTCAGTCTATACATATATCAAATCATTTTGTGATATACCTTAAACTAATACAATGTTCTCTCTCAGTAAAACTGGATGAAACAAAAGGTGGAACCAAGAGAATTTTTTACCAATATGACTTTGAAAGCCTGCCTTCACTTTTAAGGATTCTCTTTTCAGAATTACTGTGTTTTTACCTGATTTGTCTCTGCATCAATACTTATTCCCTCAGTATATTCATTCAACCCATGCTTTTTTAGTCTTTTTCTGTATTTGACATAAAAGAGGAAAAGAAAGATGTCAGAGATGTCAATGTGGCTATATCCATATCAATTCACCTTCCAGGACCAGCATGTCCCCATCATTGCCAAATGGAGTGGCCAGATGGTAAGGGCTAGCAAAGGCTTGATGACCCTCTGCTGGGAATTAAGAGTACAGAAAAAAGCATAGGTGAGAGAGTAGTGTCTTCTTTAAATTCTGTTTTAATGTATCACTTGGAATTTTGTATAGAACAAAGTCAGTTTGTATAAACCCATAAACTACCCACAGAGGGCAATGATTTTGAAATTATTACAAAAGAAAGAAGACTCATTAGTCCTTATCTCTAAGCTTTGATACATCTATAGAAATAGCTCTTTTTACTTAAAATCTTTTTTTTAAGATTAAAAAAAATATTCATTTGAAAAAGAGAGACATAGAGAATGCCAGTGAGAGGACGAGCAGGAGAGGGAGAAGCAGACTCCCTGATGAGCAGGGAGCCCAGTGTGGGTCTGGAACTCAGGACCCTGAGATCCACAAACTGAGCCGAAAGCAGACACTTAACTAACTGAGCCACCCAGGTACCCCTCCCCGACCTTTAAAAACTTTTTTAGCCTTCTTGAGTTTAGGAGTAAATTATGTTCTGCATTAGAAGTTGAGGTGCATTTTTCAACAGGAGTAATTTTGTAAATAATGACCAACTTCCTAAAGAAGCCCACAAGTCTGTTTGACCCACTGATTATTAAAAGTACGAGGGTGAGGTCCTAATAGTTTTGTAGAAGCCAGTCACCCAGAATGCTTGAGAGGCCCTGCTAACACAGGGACTGGGTCTTCCTGTCTTTACTCCCCTTTGTTAGCAGGCAGATAAGGTGCCCATCCCACTTCCAGAAGATACCCCAAAGAGACAGAGATGAGAGATGGGGCAGTGGTATGGCCACTGGCTCTAGACTAGGGTGCTAAGGCAGTCAGGAGCTGGAGAGCAGGGTAAGCATAAACAAAGAATAAGCCAAGGGCTTCGGAGCTGTGACCTGCTAAACACACTTCTTATTTCCAGACTCACTCCTGCAATGTCTCTTTTCTGTTCCACCCAAGATCCTTGAGGTTGAGCTACCTTCTTACTTCCTTTTCCACTGCCCTTACTTTGTTGTTTCTCACTAGGATTTCCTTCCATCTTGGGTTCATAAAATAGAACAGTCTCTCAATTTTCCTTCTCCCTTTTTTGAGAAACTGTGAGGAATTTTATTTTAAGTGATTTTTAAAAAGCTGACGAGAAATAAAGTGTCCTTATTATGCTTATCCTTCCATCACCTCATCCACCACTGTCACCACTCTGCATGTTTTCTTTCTTTACTCTTCCCTCCCCTTCCCTGCCCTCTCCCCTCCCTACCCTTCCCCTCCCACCTCTCCTCTCCTTCCTTCTCCCCTCTTCTTTTATTTTCACTTTGATCTGCTGGAGGCAAGTTTTAAAAAAAAAGAGAAAGAAGGAAAGAAAAGAAAAGAAGAAAAGAAAGAAAAGAAACAAGAAAGGAAGGAAGAAAATGAAATAACCCAAGAAAATTTCCTAGAAATGAAGGCCATAAATTTCCAGGTTGAAAGGGCCTACTAAAAGCCTAGCACAATGAATGAGAACTGAGCCACAGCAAAAGGCGCACTGTCATGAATTTTCAGAACATGTGGAAAAAGTTTCTCGAGAGGAAAAAACAGGTTCAGTCTGTAGGGTGAAGGATCTTGAATGCTTTTTTCTTCTCAACACAGGGAAGCCAGTGGAGAAATGCTTCTATTGAGGAAAGAGAGAAATGATTTCACATCTAGAATTCAACACCCAGTTTAGCTATTAATTGAGTGTAAGAGTAAACATTAGGTCTCAAAGTTTTGCTCCCATATACCCTCTCTCAGAAAACTATAAAAGCGTGTCTTTACCAACATACACTGGTAAACCAAGAGGGTGAAAGACATGGGATACAGGAATCAGGGGATCTGACTCAAATAAGTGAAGCTACTTCCCAGGACGCTGGGGCAGAGGCACCCACATAGGTGGCACCAATAATGGTTCAGAAACCTCTAGGAGAAATTTCTTTTTTCTCTTTTTTTCTCTTGTTTCCTCTCTCTCTCTCTCTCTCTTTTCTTTTCTTTTTTTTCTTTCTTCTTTCTTTCCTTCTTTCCATAGGAACTCACAACCCTGAGATTAAGACCTGAGCTGAGATCAGTAATTGGATGCTTGAAGACATGAAGAGACATGTCTCCAAAGAAAGACCTACACGTGGCCAACAGACACATAAAAAATGCTCAACATCACTCAACATTAAGGATATGCAAATCAAAACCACAATGAGATACCTCACACCAATCAGAATGGCTAGAATTAACAAGTCAGGAAAGGACAGATGTTAATAAGGATGCAGAGAAAGGGGAACCCTCCTACACTGTTGGTAGGAATGCAAGCTGGTGCAGCCATTCTGGAAAATAGTATAGAGATTCCTCAAAAAGTTGAAAATAGAGCTATGCTACAACCCAGCAATTGCACTACTGGGTGTTTATCCCAAAGATACAAAAGTAGTGATCTGAAGGGGCACTTGCACCTCAAATGTTTATAGCAGCAATATCCACAATAGCGAAACTATGGAAAAGGTCTAAGATATCCACCGACAGATGAATGAATAAAGAAGAAGATGGTATACACACGCACACACACAATGGAATACAACTCAGTCGTCAAAAATGAAATCTTGCCATTTGCAACAACGTGTATAGAACTAGAGGGTATTATGCTAAGCAAAATAAGTTAATCAGAGAAAGACAATTATCAGGTGATCTCATATGAATATATGTGGAATTTAAGAAACAAAACAGGATCATGTGGGAAAGAGGGAAAAATAAAACAAGATAAAATCAGAGAAGAAGACAAACCATAAGAGGCTCTTTTAAAAAAAAAAAAGATTTGGGATCCCTGGGTGGCGCAGCGGTTTGGCGCCTGCCTTTGGCCCAGGGCGCGATTCTGGAGACCCGGGATCGAATCCCATATCAGGTTCCCGGTGCATGGAGCCTGCTTCTCCCTCCGCCTGTGTCTCTGCCTCTCTCTCTCTCTGTGACTATCATAAATAAAAAAAAATAAAAAAAAATAAAAAAATAAAAAAAAATAAAAAAAAAAGATTTTATTTATTTATTCATGAGAAACACAGAAAGAGAGAGGCAGAGACACAGGCAGAGGGAGAAGCAGGCTCCATGCAGGGAGCCTGACATGGGACTCAATCCCGGGTCTCCAGGATCACGCCCTGGGCCGAAGGCAGGTGCCAAACCACTGAGCCACACAGGGATCCCCACTATAAGAGACTCTTAATCATAGGAAACAGACTGAGGGTCGCTGGAGGAGAGGGTGGGGGGATGGGGTAACAGGATGATGGGCATTATTAAAGAGAGTATGTGATGTAATGAGTACTGGGTATTCAGTAAGACTGATGAATCACTGAACTCTGCCTCTGAAACTAATAATACACTATATATTAATTAATTGAATTTAAATTTAAAAAGGAGAAAAGAAAGAAAAGAAAAGAAAGAAAAAAAAAGAAAAGAAGAAAAGAAAAGAAGAAAAGAAAAAGTGACCTGAGTATCCTTTTTTTTTTTTAATTAATTTTTATTGGTGTTCAATTTACCAACATACAGAAAAACACCCAGTGCTCATCCCGTCAAGTGTCCACCTCAGTGCCCGTCACCCATTCCCCTCTAACACCCGCCCTCCTCCCCTTCCACCACCCCTAGTTCGTTTCCCCGAGTTAGGAGTCTTTATGTTCTGTCTCCCTTCCTGATATTTCCCAACATTTCTTTTCCCTTCCTTTATATTCCCTTTCACTATTATTCATATTCCCCAAATGAATGAGACCATACACTGTTTGTCCTTCTCCGATTGTGACCTGAGTATCCTGTGTGGTTTAGCTGTGAATATTTCTCACCCAGTTACAATAATATCCGCACAGATAATTATCTAACCAAGATGATGCTATAACCATGTCGGAGGATGGGGCAAGGGGAAGAGGAGAAGGAAACATGTATGAGATTGGAGAGGAGGAAGGGAGCTAAATTCTCAGAGGCCAGCAGATAATTCCTAAACCTGAAATATCAGGATATGGTGATTTGAGAATGGCATTCAACTAGGAAGATCAACAGCAAACCAAATTAGCTAATACAATGGAAAATGGGTGCTTCTGCAGAAGGGGAACTGGGGGAAAAGAAAGAAGATCTAAGGGAGTAAAGACCAAAAAAAGCTTTGGCTATTTAATTCTTTATGTGTATGTGTAGACAAATAAATGTGAAAATTTATTTATTTTTTATTTTTATTTATTTATTTATTTTTAAATGACAATTTAAAAAGGGAAACAAAAGCTTTTGCTCCCCTTCCCCTAAATTCCATACGTCAACTTTTAATTAAGGGCCAGAGAATATACCATGATTATTTTTCTTTGAGTGGGGCCCAGGGCCCTTGCTATGATACAGTGTTAACTCTAAACTGCTCACAGAGAGAAAGACCAGCCCTCACCCAAATCAGCATCTTGCCTTGGGATTGAGAAAGGTCTTTCCCAGTGTGGGGGACCTAACTAATTTGCATTTAGGGTTGTCCAGGGCATCCTCTGCACTGTGAGGCTCTTATGCAGGGAACATACCAGTCTCCCTCTCTTCCTCCCCGTGTCACACTCAAATAGCTGTGCAAGTGGCAGCTGGACGTATGTGCAATCTCTCCCAGTTAGGTTGTGAGTATGTAAGGCATAATGCTTTATATAGAGATATCAATAGATAAAATGCATGCATGAAAAATGTATAATCTCACTTCATATAAAATTAGAGAAAGAGCATTGAGAGAATTACCCATTTTTAATAGTAATAATGTTTCTAATAGTAATAGTAATTAAATAAAGCCCTTGTGAGGACTTTTAGCCTTCTAGAATGTCTCAGAAGCAGACTGGCATGAGAGCAGCCCTGGGCTGTAAATGATAGATGTGGCATCGTCGCCTTAATTGTCTGACCAGCACACCAGTGCTTCAGATCTGCACCTAGTTCTCAAATCATGGACAAGAGAGCTATTCTTACTGTATTGATTTGGCATAACTATATTTTTAAGCTCAAAATTAAATTAATTTTCTGGCAGCCATCCGAGAAAGGCACCTCTTACTCTTCATTCATGACCTCTGGTTCATTATGGCCCAGGAAACAGAGCTGAGCCAAGCCTGCCCTACAGGCTTATTGAGTTAGAGTCAGACTCACTGGGAACAAGGGAGCCAGCCCAGACCCTGGGAGGCTGGTCCCGAGTACACTTGGTGATGTAGGAGGCAGGAAGCAGGAGATTGGACCTCTTTGTGTATGAGGTTATTTATGAGCTGGTAAGGGCTGTGTCTGGCATTATTCAGGCTTTGGCTACTTTTGTTTTTATCTGGTTTCTTTTGTTCAGATTGATACCACTCCGTGGTACCTTTCTAGAGTTGGCAGCACTCTTTCCAGTCCTCATTTCTAATTCTTCTCAGGTGGAATTTTGGGCTCAGTGACTTGGGGAGCCATATCCAGCCCTGGTGGACAGACTACTGAAGATTTCCTTTCCTTAGGGGAAAGGAGAGAAAATGAGGGGGAAATATCAGAGAGGGAGACTGAACATGAGAGACTCCTAACAGTGGGAAATGAATAAGGGGTAGTGGAAAGGGAGGTGGGCGGGGGATAGGGTGACTGGGTGATGGGCACTGAGAGGGGCACTTGACGGGATGAGCACTGGGTGTTATGCTATATGTTGGCAAATCGAACTCCAATAAAAAAATATACAAAAAAAAAAAAAAAGGAAAAAGATTTCCTTTCCTTACATCTAGATCCATGTCTTTCTCTCTTATTTTTCCCTCTCTTAGTCTTCAGCTAAGCCTGAGTAAGATCATTTGAGAGAATTATTGTGGCCTCTCCATATAATGGGACAGTATTCATCAATAAAATGGAATGAACCATTGATACATGCAACAACATGGATGCATCTCAAGGGCATTTTGCTAAGTGTAAAAGGCCAATCTCAAAAGGTCACATACTGCATGATACCATTTATATAATGTTTTTGAAATGGAATAATTATAAGAAAAGGAGAAGAAATTAGTGGTTCCCTGGGGGAATGTGCATATAAAGAGAGATTTCTGCAGTGATGAGACAGTTTTATCTTATGAGTGTGAAGCTGGTTTCATGAAACTACATGTGTGATAAAACGACACAGAGTTATATACATACTTTGTAGATGTTGTAAATCTTCTGGTTTTGACATTATGTTCTAATTGTATAAGATGTAACCAGTGGGGAAATAGGGCAAGGGGTATACAGTATCTATAGTATTTTTACAGATTTTGTTAATTTATAATTATTTCAAAATGAAAGGTTTTTTTCTTAAAAAAAGGGAATGAACTATTCATAATGCACCAACATGGATGACTCTCAAAATAATTATGCTGAGTATAAGAAACTAGTCAATATTTGCACGTGTCCTGGTGCATTCTTGTACATGTATATCCATTCTTTATAACACTCAAGATGATTAAAATCGTTGTATTATAAACTGAAAAAAAAAAAAAAAGAAGCCAGTCAAAACAAAGTACAAAAGAAAAATATAGATGATTTGGACTACCTCAAAACCAAAAATGTTTACGTGTAAACAATGCCATCAAGTAAGTGAAAAGACAAAAAAAAGAAAAAAAGAAAAAGAAAGAAAAGGAAAAGAAAGTGAGAAGACAATCCACGTGGCATGAGAAGGTATTTGCAAATCATATATCTGATAGAGGGTTTGTATCCAGAATATATAAAGAACACTTACAACTCAATAAAAGACAAACCCAACTGAGAAATAGGCAAGATTTAAATGGACATTTCTCCAAAGAATAGAGAAGAATGACCAATAAGCACATGAAAAGATGCTCAGTGTCACTGGCCATCAGAGAAATGCACATTCAAACTAGGATAAGATAGCAGTTCTCACTCACTAGGACAGCAGTAATCAAAAAGACAGATGATAGCAAGTGTTGACAGGGTGTTGGAGACATTTGGAGCTCTCATACACTGTTGATGGGAATGGAACACGCTCCATCTGCTCCAGTTCCTCAAATTGTTCACCATAGTTACTGGATGACCCAGAAATTCCACTCCTAGTTATCTGCCCAAGAGAACTGAAAACATGTTCATGCAAAAACTTGTTCTTGAGTGTTCCTAACAGCGTTACTCATGATAGCCAAGAAGCAAATAACCCAAATGCCCATGAACGGCTGAAGGGATAAATGAAATGTGGATTGTCAATATTGTTGAATATTTCTTCAACAATAAAGAGGAATGAAGTACCAAAATGTGCTGCAGCATGGATGAACCTTGAAAACATTGTGTTACAGAGAAGAGCCAGCTGTTGAAGTTTACGTATTGTATGATTTAATTTTTATGTCCAGAGTAGGCAAATCTATAGAGATAGAAAGCAGATTACTGGTTGCTGAGGGCTAGGGGTGTGGGGGTAGGGTGGGGAATGCTAGTGGTTAAGGGGTTTCTTTGGGAGGAGTATGGAAATATTCTAACCCTAGAGTTAGTGATGGCTGCTCGACTCTGGAAAATATAACAGAAGCTATTGGATTGGATACTATATGTGGATATATTTCATGGCATATGAATTATATCTAAGTAAAACATTTAAAAAAAGAGTATATACTGTATGATTACATTTATAGAACATTCTTGAAAATGCAAGCTAATCTATGGTGACAGAAAATATTAGCAATCACTTGGAAACAGGAAAGACTATAAAGGGACATGACAAAACTTTTTGGAAAGTGGTAGAAGTGTTCACTGACTTGATTGGGATGGTTTTGTGAGTGTATACATATTTCAAAGCTTATCAGGTTGTATATTTTAAGTGTGCAGTTTATTATATATCAACAATAATGCAGTTAAAAAAACTGAAGCAAAAACGTGTGAACTTCACATATAATATGCAATTTATTTATTTATTTTATTTTTTAATAAAAATTTATTTTTTATTGGTGTTCAATTTGCCAACATACAGAATAACACCCAGTGCTCATCCCATCAAGTGCCCCCCTCAGTGCCCGTCACCCAGTCACCCCCACCCCCTGTCCTCCTCCCCTTCCACCACCCCTAGTTCATTTCCCAGAGTTAGGAGTCTTCCATGTTCTGTCTCCCTTTCTGATATTTCCTACCCATTTCTTCTCCATTCCCCTCTATTCCCTTTCACTATTATTTATATTCCCCAAATGAATGAGAACATATAATGTTTGTCCTTCTCTGATTGACTTATTTCACTCAGCATAATACCCTCCAGGTCCATCCATGTCGAAGCAAATGATGGGTATTTGTCATTTCTAATAGCTAAGTAATATTCCATTGTATTATTTATTAAAAATAACTTGACAAATATTTATTGGCCACTGGTATAGTGTTAGCTCCCAGGGATACCATGGCCAGGAAAAGATGGGTCCAGCCTTCAAGCAATTCATACAGGCACAAGCAGAGTAAGAAGCATATGGCTTGCAAAATGGTTTATATACCATTTCAAGCCTGGGGAGTCATGGTCAGCTTCTTTCTGGAAGTGGTAGCCCTGGAGTCAGCCTTCAAGGGCAAAGAGGACTTAGAGGTAGAACATGGGGTTTTGTGATGATGTAATGGTCCTCCTTCCTGATGCTAATATAGGGGAAGCAGTAGGAGCACAAAGTATGTACCTGTTATATCTCCAAGGTGACCTTAGAGATTTTATTTTTGCCCTATTGCAATCATGCTTTTCTCTTAGGAGCCCCCCACAGTGGAGTAGATTGTTGTATTTACATGTACCTTAACAATAAGTGAAGCAAAGTTATAAATAACATCCTTCATTGCTCTTGGCAGCCTTGCTATTATTTAGTTACTTGTGATGAGGTATTCAGAGTTTGTTCTTCCACTCCGTTGTTTGCTGTGTGAGAGAGCCAGGCCTGAATGTCTCATTCCCCATCCTGTCCTCAGCAGGTAGCATAGTCCTTGGCATGTTAGCAGGGCTTGAGAAAGATAACTTGCTGATGGGCTAGGAATTGGGTTGATACAGAACAACACATTTGACTTTGACAGGTAGCCTCAGGCATGGCTCAAACTTTGTGGCAAGAAGTGGAGAGTAGTCTCACTGTTCCTGCCCCCGCTGTCTCTCTCCGCCTCTTAGCTCCATCCCCAGTCATGCCAGCAACCATCTATGCTAGCCCTGCCTACCACATTGTCCTAGTGGCCTCCTGTCAGGAGACTCTTTAATGGAATCTACTCCCAGAGGCTGCTGGGTGAGGTTCTTCTCAAGAGGTCAGGACAGTCTGTCCTGGAGAAGGCAGCTCTAGCCATTGGCCTACTCTGGGCAAGTTGGGCATTCTTGGGCCCCAGTTGAAGGACCACTCATGTCTTGTCTCTTTTCCTCTTCCTGCCTCAGCACTTCTGTATGCCACCATCTTTGGGAACGTGACGACCATTTTCCAACAGATGTATGCCAACACCAACCGGTACCATGAGATGCTCAACAGCGTTCGGGACTTCCTGAAGCTCTACCAGGTGCCAAAGGGCTTGAGTGAGCGAGTCATGGATTATATCGTGTCCACCTGGTCCATGTCCAGGGGCATCGATACAGAGAAGGTAAGGAGGGTGACAAGCTCAGGTGAGCCCTGTGTGTCGGCTTTCTCAGACGCGAGGCTCTCCTGGGGCAGGGGTTCTCAAACCTGGCTGTGCATCAGAATTCATTTGGATAGTTTCGGGTTCCCACGTCCTACCTCCAGAGGTTTTGATGGCTTCTAGATCAGCTTTGCTCAAGGACCAGCAATTAAGAGATCAGGAGCCATTATTTAAGAAACTCGAAAGAAAGTGTGTGTCTCCTAGAGAAGAGAGGCATTGGAAGCCTAGCTGTCTCGTGCAGAACTTCCTAGACTTTTACGATGATAAGGCTCAGGGCCATCCAGGGGGAGGTTATCATTGTGACTGATTTTCCTTCCGCCTCAGGCTCTGAGATGGCACAGCACTGCCAATGACTTCGTCTTTCTTCAAATTTTTGATATTTTGTTCATTGGGGATTTTTTTGCATGAATTTTGACATTTTAAAATACAATATTAAACTGTAATTTATCTTGATTACTGAGTTTTTAACCCAAGGCTGTTGCCTCACTGTAGTCTCAGCTCTGATAAGAATCCCACGATTTGTGGTCTTTATTCCCATGGAGATTCCCAACCTCTATCCCAGAGGTATGGAATCTGGGTTTAGAGGAGGGGAAGGTGGGAGGAGAGATCTGCATTTGTAAGAAGTGCCCAGGTGATCCTATTCATCAGATAAGTCTGGTCAATACCGATAGAGGGCTTGTGTGTTAGTCATCTTGGGCTTGAGGAAAACCCCAGTTAGACATCTTTCTAAGGTTAAGGGTATCAGTTTTCCCATCTGCAAAATGGAAACAAAAATAAATCCCTATTGTTCTTTAAGAGTCGCATATATGCATTTCAATAAAGTGAAGAAATTTTGTTGGCTGGGAAGAGTAGAGAAAAGGTACAGTGGACTTTCTGTTCTCTTAGGAATTATCTCCTGTGTATATTTCTATAAGCAGACATGTAATCCTGGGTCCATTTTTCTCTGCTTCTCGGTGTTTTCAGCCACACTTCTCCTTTTACTGCCAATCTTGAAGTACTTGGGGAATTCTGATTCCTTTTGCTGTTAGAATAAGAAAAACAGAAAGATAATGTTGCTGCAGAAATATAACACATTCCAAGCCAAATTCAACCGACTTTGGATCAGCTATCCTTGCTCCTACCCTTGCATTAGAATAGTTAGTTGAGAGTTGACAGTTTAAAAGGAAAAACTTGAACTCAATTTAATTGCTTCCACCTTAAAAGGAATGATAATTCGGTTTTGTTGAAGATCTGCCATAATCACAACAGTAATATAATAAGCTCACCACTGTAGCACCAGCTACCATGCCTTGAACGTGCTTAAAAACAAATATTTACTGCCCTCTGCACGTGCCTGGCCCCACGTTCACGCCTCAGCTATGCTCTACAGCAACTCTGAGAGGGAGCCACCGTTGTTTCTACCCAAGAGACTGAGGACACAGAGGCCTGATTAGATTTGTTAACTGCAAAAAAAAAAAAAAAAAAAAAGATTTGTTAACTGCCTCTGGTCATAGAGTTAAGAATGGCAAAGTCAGGATTTGAATCTAGTTTTGTCTGACTTGGAAGCTTATGCTTTTCCTACTATTACTGTTTTTGTTTTTTGTTTTTTGTCTTGTTTTGTTTTGTTTTTAAAACATGTACTGAAGGGAAGGAGGAGGAGAAGAGTCCAGATGGAGTTGCCCTCATTTCTCACTCGGGCAGGGTGTCATTTGGGTGGGTCCTAGTCCCTGGCTTTGCCAACCACCTGCCCTAACTGCGTCTGTTGCTTTTGCTTCATTCAGCGAGGCACGTAGGTTCTGTGGGTGCCTGGCAGCTGATGGAGCAGAAAGGAGCTTTGATCTCTCAGCCCTGGGGCTCCTTTTCCGAGGGGCCAGGATGGCTTTGTGAATCTGGTTGTCTGGAAAGAAGCCATTCCCCACCCCAGTGCAGGGCTGGGCTGGGCGGCTGCCCATGAGAGACAGCACCGTCAGCGTTTGCCCTCTCTGCCCCTCCCTTGCTGTCTCACTTTCCTGGGAGGCTTTGGGGGTGTGCCCCAGGTCCTGGCCTGGGTGGCAGATGGAATACTGTGGTAACTCACTGCAGAGCCCAGCCTGGCCTGGGTGGCTCCTCTCCTAGCCCCTGCCCCTGGTGCGTGGTCCCATGCCTCTCCCTGGTTCCCCTACCCTCTATGTTGGATCAAAGTCGTCAGCGATGACTATGGGAGCCTAGGGGTATGTGTGTGGGGGAGGAGGGAGGGTGACCATGAGCATGTCACCTGTCCCTCTGAGCCTCAGTTTCTATGTCTGTAACACATGGAAACTAGATGCCTTTTAATATTAAGGCCTACCTCTAAGGCCCCTTCACCTATGACCTGGACTTCAAAACTTCCCTCAACCTGAGCCACTGCTCTGCTGTGCCAACAACCTCAGAAAGGAAAGGCCGCATGCACTGAGCACATGTGTGTGCCAGGGCTTTGCACACACCAGCTCATGGAATCCCCCGAAGAAGTCTATACTCAATGTTCAAAACTGAAGACTTGGGAAAGAGGCTAAGTATGGCTTCAAGTTCACATGAATAGTAAGTGTTCATGTCAGGACTTGAATCCAAGTCTGCTTGGTCTTAAAGCCCATTCTCTCAACCATGTTCCATCCTGTCCAGCCTGGGGAGGTTCCATGAGCCTTCATGGTGACATTTCCCAGTGGCCTTGGGGGCCTTCAGGAAGCAGTAGGGAGGGTCTCTCCTCAGGTCCAAAGAGAAGGGAAGGTGCCCAGGAAGGGGTCTTCAGCTGAGAAGCATTCAGCTCCGAGGGAAGTAGTCAGGACCCCCTCACCCGCCCAGTATGGAACCAACAGAAGAATGACGGAGGTGCCCGAGGGCCATGGCAGTCCGGATTTCTCTACCCCTAGATTCCCTCTCCTCCTCCCCCATGCTTTCCAGTGGATTTGGAAACAGTGCCCAGGAATAAAACATTGTCTCCGTGCCAAGGCCTCCTTCACTAGCAGCCTCTGCCAGCAAAGCTCAGCCCAGGGGAAAGCAAATATTTAAAGGTGAACTTACCTGGAGAATAAATCTTGGTTTTGAACTGCCGGGCACAGGTTTGACATGACATGTGAGTGTTCTCCACTCCCTGGTTGTTCTGCTTGGGGAGAAGAAGATCCAAATTAAATCTGCATTTCTGCAGGAGTCTTGTTTTTAATGAGCTGTAAGGAGGGAAACACTTAGCAAGCGCTCCATCTAAGCCTTGGCAGGCTGAATTGTCCTCTGCCTCGCCAATGCTCCGCTCCCCTCTTCTGGGGGTCCTGCTTACTTCCTCAGCGTCCTGCCACCCCGGAATGAGAAGGAAGAGGTGCACAGAGCATGGGGACCAGCGTGTATGGAGTCTGTTCCTGGGTCCTGCGCTGTCCTTGGGGCCATGTGCTGGGAGATGTCATTTCATTTAATCTCCATAAGCCAATATGGATTTTAACTACTGGACCACCTCTGACCACTGCCTCCTCTGTCCATGCAGAGTATGGGGGCTCTTGAGAGGGTGGGGTATGAGCAAAACTGCCACTGGCAAGGTGAGAGTTTTGAAGGAGGCTGAGAAACTTCCAGATTTCAAGATAAGCTCCAGGCGTGGAGGCAAATGGCCTAAGGTGAAGGTGGAGAAGCAGGGGTGCAGGAGTAACTGGCACCCAAAGGCAATGTCTTCGCTGAACATGTTTGACTCTTTTCTTAAAAATTTTATTTATTTATTCATGAGAGACACAGAGAGAGAGGCAGAGACACAGGCAGAGGGAGAAGCAGGCTCCGTGCAGGGAGCCCGATGTGGGACTTGATCCCAGAACCCCAGGATCACGCCCTGAGCTGAAGGCAGACGCTCAACCACTGGGCCACCCAGACGTCCCAACATGTTTGACATCAGGCCCCCAGCTTTGTTTGCTAGGCTAGGATGGGAGAAAGGATTATTTTAAGAACACTCCTAATTTCTCTGGAAAAGTCCACCTGATGCTTGCTAGGGAAGGTACCATGCAGTGGTTTCTTGTAAAAATTTAGTCCAGGGAACTTTCTCCCCCTAGAAAAGGCTGAGAAATTTTTCCTTTCTCGAAAGACAAGACCCCCCCCCCACCCCATGACCTCTTACAGTTCCCACTTTGCCCTGAATTTCTAGATGCTGAGAGTGGCACGACAGGTGCATTTGTTTTGGGCAGTGACGTAATGTAGGAAGTGGTTAGTATCTCAACCAGGCCCCGGACTCAGACTACCTAGTTTGAGAGCCCAGCTCTGCCGTTTTCTGGCTGTGCAACTTTGGGGAAGTGATTTGTCTTCCCTGTGCCTCGGTTTCCTTATCTGTAGGATGGTGTAGTACTAGCACTGAACATCATAGAGTTGTGTTGTGTGAGGATTAGATGAGCTATTAAATGCACATAACACTTAATAATGTAAAATCATTGCTAAGTTTCACTTCTTTTGCCTATTATTTGTCTCCTCCCCCCATGAGATGGTAAGTTTCACAAGGGCAAGGACTTTGGTCTGTATTGTTCACCGCTACATTCTCAGAGCCTAGGATGATTCCTGGTGTCTAATAAGTGCTCAATAACTAAGTATGAAATGAATGAATGACTTTAAACACTTAGCAATGCCTGGCACAGAGTAGATGCTCACTAAATACTACTTTATCTCTCTCTTTAAGCCACACACATATTCAGTCCCTGAGCAGCATCAGCTCCACCTTCAGAACACATTCTGAATCTGACCGCTGCTCACTGGCTCCCCTGCCAGCCTCCCAGTTAGGGTCCCCTCACTCATCACCGGGACGCCTGCAGGAGTGACCTAACTCAATTCCTTGGCTCCATCCTTGGCACCCTACAGTCAGAGCCCTCTAACTCCACTCTCTCGCTGCGGTGATCCTCTTAAAATATAGTCTGGTCTTGTCGCTCCCCTGCTCCCAAGCCTCCAGTATGTCCCCATGACACTCAGAATAAAATCAAAGCCTTTTCAAAACCCAAAGTCTCTACATGCATGTGTACTTGGCATTCTCTCGAAACTTCATCTCCTACCCCTTGACCCCTTTCACTTTGGTTCTTGCTTGGGTCCCCTCACAGCATTTGCCTTGCTGCTGGAATGTCCTCTTTCATATGGTTCCCTCTGACACATTTGGTAGGTGTCAGCTTACATGTCACCTCCTCAGATAAGCCTTCCCCAGCTGTCAATCTAAAGAGTCCCGCGTACTCTTAGCCCTGACTCCCTGGCCCTTCTGAGCATCTAGCATGGATTTTTGTGGTCGCTGCTTATCTGTCCCACAAGAGTGTAAGCTCCACAATTGACAGATGCTGTGGCTGTCCTGTCCACCAGTGCCTTGAGGAGTGCAGTCTAGCCCGGTGGGGCTACTTCCACCCCTGGGGTCGCAAGGGGCAATGGGCTGGAGACCGCAGTGAGGACCCTGACGCCGTTTCTTCCTGTGCCCGGCCAGGTTCTGCAGATCTGCCCCAAGGACATGAGAGCCGACATCTGCGTGCACCTGAACCGCAAGGTGTTCAAGGAACACCCAGCCTTCCGGTTGGCCAGCGATGGCTGCCTGCGGGCTCTGGCCATGGAGTTTCAGACAGTGCACTGCGCCCCGGGGGACCTTATCTACCATGCGGGAGAGAGCGTTGACAGCCTCTGCTTTGTGGTCTCCGGCTCCCTGGAGGTGATCCAGGATGATGAGGTGGTGGCCATCCTAGGTAGGTGTGTTGCCCTTGCTCGACATACACCTCTGATGCCCAGGGTTCGTTTAGCTACTGGGCAGCTCGGTGCTACTGCTGCCTTCGGCCAGAGAGAGAGATTGCTCCTCAGGTCAAGGCCAATCGCTTGCCTCTGTCCAGCAAACAAATATTTGAGTGCCCGTGTTGTGCCAGTCGCTGTCTTAGGCACTTGAAGTATTTCAATGACAAAAAATGGGTCTTGTCTTCAAGGGGCTCCCAGGCTACTGGGGAAGATGAGCCATAAGTAGACACTTGCATACAGGGGAGGAAGTATCTAACTCAGTATTCAAATGTCAAGAAGGTTTCCTGGAAGAAATGACCGATACCTAAGTTGAAACCTAAAGATTGGAGAAGAGAAGGGACAGGCGGGTGTCCTCAGCAGAGGGGAAAGCACATGCAAAATCCCTGCAGAGAGAGAGCCTGATTCATTTGTAGAACTGCAAGTGCGTCCCCTTGGCATGACTGGAGCGACAAAACAAGAAGGGACACGAGGAGAGATGGGGCTGGGAGGGTGCTAAGTGCTGGGCAGATCATGGCAGGCTCTGGGAGCCAGTGAAGGGTTTAAAGCAGGAGAGAGCACAGTCAGATTTGAACTTGAGAAAGATGATAGTAGTTGCTGCTTGGGGAGTGATTGCAGGGGGACTGGGAGCTTGCAGCTAGGGCCGGGAGATGAGGTTAGAGATATGCTATCCACGGGCAGGTTGATGGTGCCCCGAACTGACACTGTGATGGGCAGATGGAGTTGACTCCTTTAAGAAGCAGAATCAGCAGATGGTAGATTTGCCGGGGGTGGGGAGGGCGAGGTGGGGACAGTTAAGAGTCAATGAGCATTGCAGGATTTCTCACTTGGGTAACAAGGAAGCACTGTGTGAGCCACACAGTGACCTGGGGGTTGTGGGAGGAGGAACAGGGCCATGGGGGCACATGTTGATACTTCAGCATTTTGAGCATCAGTGGCCTTTGAGAGATTCATCCGATTGCCTGAGGTAGCTACAGAACAACTCTTGATGGGAGCCACGTCTACCTCTCTGAAGGGACCAACCATCAAGTAATAGCCATCACTTACGGCCATCTAGTCTGTGCCAGGCATTTTACATACATATTCTTATTTAAGCCTTATGGTAACCCTATGAAGTGATTTCATCTCCATTTTGTAGGTGAGACAGTGAAAGCTCAGAGAGGTTAGGGAACTTTTCCCAAGGCCTCACAAACGATGAAGTCCATGGGGCCAGCACCCTGGAGTCCCTCTGAGTCCAAAACCTCTACTCTGATCCATTTTGCAATACTGCCACCCTAATGATAGCTTATGTCGTTTGCTGGCCCATTAAATTTCACTGCTAGACATTGTGGACATATTTTATCCTTTACATATGATTTAAAAAACTGAGACAGGGAGAGGATAAGTCATATGGAAATTAGAAGTGAGATTCAAACCAAGTATCTAAGCATGCATAGTATTCGTGTGTGTGTGTGTGTGTGTGTACACATATATGTTTATAAAAGTCCAAGCTTTGTTCCCGCTTGACTTTGGAGTGCATGATCTGCAGCCTTCCTGTTGCTCCCCTGGCCCCAGGCCAACTTGCCCTCTTGATTACATTCTGCTCAGGTTAACCCAGGAATGATTTATATTCCTTCAACATGTGTTGGCAGATGGTCAGAGGGAGCCTGGGATAAAGACTGGGTGCGGGGTGGAGGCCCAAACTGTTTTTCGCTAAAATGACTGTGTGGATTCCTGCTCTCCACTGAACTCTGCAGACAGGGTTATTCTGTTCCTTGCCATCTTCCACCTTTAATCCTCATCGGTGTCCTTGGTAAAGACGACTGTCCGGGGATAATCACTATTGAGATATTCACCTGGCTAAGAAAAAGTAACCAGTGACTAGTGAGCTCTTCTTTGTGTTGGAATTGGAGTTGAGTTTGTTTTTTTTTTTTTTTTTTTTTTTTTTGGAGTTGAGTTTGAACGGATCCTTTGGTTAGGGGCATCTTCCACCCATCCCCCTTACTGATAACTCCAAATGCCTTTCCAAGGACTCTCTGCCTGTGACCAACACCATCCCTCTCACATACGCGTACGCAGGGCGTCCTTAATGATGCACCTCACACAGCTGCATGTTAGGAGTTGGGGTTGGACCATGAGGCATGAATATAGGACAGAGCTGCCGAGCGGTCAAGGAAGGCAAATGACCACTTCCCAGCCGGGTCTCCACTCTCCACCGCCTGGGCTTCTTGTAGGGAAGCCAACCAGGGCTTGATCCACTATTGATTTACTTGGTCACTTGGCTGCTTCTCCAGATCCAGCTCTCTGTCTCTGGCCCCCCTGGGCATCCTGCCGGCTCCAGTTAGCAATGGCCGGAATAACTCAGCAGCCTCAGATTCGGAGTGGTTATTGCCCTCAAGCTGTCCCCTCTAGAAAAGGCATCTTTGCTGTGTCTCCAGGAGCCAGATTAGGTCTGAAAGAAGTAGGTCCAAGCTTGATATCCTAAAAAGCCTGTAACATTTTAAGAGGCTCTTACTCTATACAAGGACGAGAAACAAGGCCTTTGAACTAACTTGACCTCTCGGCCAAGATGCATCAGATTCTTAGCTATTTGCCCCCTGGAAACTTACACTTAGAATTTTTGTTGTTGTTGTTGTTTTCCTAAATAGAATATCTTTTGCTCAGTTTACTGAAACCAGTTGTTCTTGCCAAGGGGGTTCAGGTGACAAATGGTTGTTAGAACTTGATCTCTACTGGCTTTTGATGCATATCAGTTCAGTCCAACAAAATTTCTTGAACACCTACTATTTACCAGGCACCATCATAGAATTGAGATTATCAGTGGACCACACATAAGCCTCCCCGCCTTCTAGGAGCTATGGTAACCCTATGAAGTGATTTTTATCCCTAAAATAAAAAAGTGCAGGAGACTGCCATTATGCAAAAGGCAACATTCACACTGCTTCATAAAGTGTTACCGCTTCCCCGGGGTCATGGGACAAGTGATTTTTGAGCCGGTACTGTATCGAGTGCTCCAATGTGGGGGAAAAAATAGCCAGAGAATGTTTAGTTATCATGAAGTGGGAGCCTTTAGGATAAAGGACAGAGCTTGTCTGTCTCATTCGGTTGTCTCTACTGTCTTGTTATCAGTTCCCTCATTTACATTCTGCTAATTTGTTTCTTCCTCCCAATTTTAATATTCTCTGTTTAATTTTAGCACAAGGACGAGGAAAAGAGTCTGTATTCATAACTGAATGTGTTTAACAAGTGTTAAAAATAGAACGCTTTATAAAAAAGTTTTCTAGAAGAGTGTTTGTCAAACGTTCTTGACTCCACTCGTCATATGAAATGGTATGTTGTCTCAGGAATGAATAATCTCATGTGCACACACAGTTACACCCCAAGCTCAGTGCTTACTCTTGCTGCATGAGATGCAACCTGGTGTTTTCTATTCGATTCCATTCTCTTTCGTTTAAAAAGAAATTGACGTCATGACTCACTAAATTGCTTTCTTGTCTGACGCAAGGCCTGCACTTTAAAACATGGGGTTCTACAAACGTCAACAACCTCTCTTGGACTAAAAGCCTTGCTGTCCCCTGAGGGCAGAGAACACAGCTGGATAATCTCTTAGGATCTCCTTTTCCTCTGTCGTTCTCTGCCTTCCCTTTGAGAGGACACTTTCCCAATCTCCTTTTCGGAATTCTCTTAGAATGCACTAATGTCTTCTCAAATTTAGTTTCTTGGTTCTTTGAAGTAAATTCAAGCCTTTAGCGTGTACATTTTATTCTTGATATTTTTAAAGTAATTTTCTCCCAATTTTTCATAGCTATCAGAATACAAGGGCATGGGTGCTCATTTTGCCGGTGCCCAAATGGTGGAGGTGCCCAAATGCCTGCAAGTTAAGTTGTTATCTTAGTTCTGTTACTTGACCAAAGTAGGTGACTCATGTATTTTCATCGGGGTTCTGCTTGAGTGTGATCCAACTCCCAGTGTTTCCATCTTATAAACGCAGTGTTTAAATGATCTTGTTTCACTGTGATTTAGTATCCCTATAGTAACTTCTATGGGTTTTGCATTTTAATACTTAATTTGTATTTTAAGCATGGATCCTCTTGTGTCCTTTCTTTTTGATTTGTCTTTTTTTTTTTTTTTCCATTCCCTTGGGCAAAGCAGAATCTTTTTAGCCAGACTGCATTGAGTTGTGGAAAGATCCCTGGGCCTGGAGCTAGAGATTTAACCATAGCCCTGGTACTGCACTAACTCCCTACAGGAGTTCCACCACTGACTCATGAAATCTCCAAGGTCTTCTGGGTTTCTCAAGCCCATTGTGCTGCATCAATTGCATATTTACTCATTTGTCCCTCCTGTGAGCTGAGATCCTTTGGTTTCATGTCTCCAGCTTGGCCCAGCATATGGAAGGCACTGGGGCTATTTATGGAATTGAACTGAATTGAGTTGAATTGAATTGAAAGCAGGGAGAGATGGGGCTGTGAAGGGCCCCATGGTCCAGAATAAGGGTCTGGACTTTATCTTGAGAGAATGAGGAGCTCAGAGAGAGTTTATGAGCAACAGAAGAGTTTCATGAGCAACACGAAGATCTGAGTTCCACAGATACAGAGGTGTGGAGGCTAGCTCGGAGACTCAGATGAGAAATGATGAGAACCTACGCATGGTGGTGGAAGGGACATGTGGAGAGCTGGAGCCCAGAGATATTAGGGGAGGGAGAACCTCTGGGTTGTGGGAGGTAAGGGGAGGGAATACATGGCAGCTCAGGGACAGGCAGGAGAGCCAGAGGAGGATGAAGCATTAAGGGTTTATTCTACTGAGTTTGCAGCCTCTTTTTGGAACAGATCTAAGCATGTCTCTCAACTAGTGGAAATTCTTCTCCACTTATGGACAGGCCAGGGCTTGCCCAATGAAAGGGAGCAGCCATGGGGAAGATTGACAGGCCCTGGCTCATCACACTGAGTTAACTTACTACTTGTGATCCTGTCACATTGTACTGGGATTTACATGTAGATTCCCCTTAAATGTACATGTTCATTTCCTCTGTTCATAGAGGAAATCTTTTTTTTAATGAACACCCCCTTCTCATGGTTCCTAATTTGGAAGACACTTTCATCTTTGGTTAGTTCGTTTCTTTGTGTCCATTGACCTTGGTTGGATATGAATATGGCACTTATTTACTTAGTAACTATCACAGCATAACAGGGTGATAATAGTCTCTTTGCAAGGATGGGTGGTGTAGAGAAAATTCTTGTTTTGGATGAATGTTCTAATCCATTTGGGAGAGACAAATGCACGATTAGTGACAATAAGTTAATAGGTACTTCTTTCGCTAGACGTCCTGGCATGAACAAAGGGCATATTTATGGAGGAGGCAGGAGTTGACTGGGCTCGGAAGGATCAGTAATAGTGTTTGGTAGGCTGAGTCTTGAAGTGGGAAGAGCAATGTAAGTCCATAGAGCCATTAGAGTATGTGTAGCCATATTCAGGGACCGGTGTGAGTAGAGTAGACTGAGAAGACTTTCCATGTGGGCAGTGGTTCTCAATTTTAGTGAACATAAGGCTCAGCTGGAACGCTTGTTCACAGTGCAAATTCTCAGGCCCCTCCATAGCTCTAGGATGGAGTCTTGGAATCGGCATTGTTAACATGCCTTCCCCTCCCTGGGCAGTTCTGTTGCATGTGGTTAGAGGAGTATACCTTAAGAAACACTGCTTTAGGCAGTTACTATATACTTGATGTTTTGGTAGAAAAGGGTGAGATGATGATGTTGTAGAAAGTGTAAGGCACATGGTAGGGCACCTTTTATTACGTTAGCCTAAAGCATATGAAATTGCCAATTTTCAACTACTTTTTTTACCTGCCAAAATGGTAGAATAGACATCTTGTGATTTGTATTCAAGGGGAGGAGGGCCTAACCTAGGATGGTGGCTCTGTGAAGGTGGTATCAGGATTTAGACATAAGAAGTAGGGCCTGCTAGTGGAAGGAATAATGCAAGCTGAGGCCTGGGGAGGAAAGTGCAGAATGTATTTTGTAACCACAGGACCAACACTTGAGCTAGAGCTGAGAGCCCCAAGGGGCAGCAGTACGACATGGTGCCAGGGCGGCAGGTCAGAGCTAGTCTGTGGACATTTCTAAATGTCAGCATGAGGAACTAGGCAACGGGGAATCACTGAAGGTGATGGGTAAAGTATGACACCATTAGAGCTGTGATTTTTAAAGATTAATGGACTGGACACAGAGCAAGGAGAGGGGGCATTGAGTGACTCTGGTTTGTAGTAGAGATGAGAGGTGGTAAGGTATGGGCAGTAGACACTGAGACAGAAGGAGGGTTACCAGATTCAGCCAGTTAAACTTGGATTTCATATTAATGAGTAATTTTTGGCTCATTACATGGGATGGGATGTACTTATACTAACAAATTATTCATTTACTTGAAATTCAGATTTAACAGGGTGTCTTGTATTTTTGCTCGCTAAGTCTGGCAACCTATGATGGGAGGAACATATTGATGAGACATTCTGGAAGAAGCATCTGAAAGGTTGTATAAAAAGATGTAGGGAGCAGCCAGAGGGAGGTGAGAGGAGTGATTCTGACATCCCAGTGAGTGGGGATATGGAGACACTGGAACAGACGAGGCTAAGACAGGAGGAAGACATGGTAAGAGAGAAAGGTAATGAGCTTGGTTTTGACTTGCTGCATTTAAAGACCAGTGGGGTATCCAAGTGGAGTGCTCAGAAAAGTGGGTCTGAAACTACCTGAAAAGATTCCAGGGCTCAAGACAGAGATTTAGGATTCAGAGGAAGGAATAGAAAATAGGAAAAACAGACAAACAAACAAGACGGGCGCAGAGAGAACACGGGGAGTCATATTCATCTAAATGACCAAGTATTTCAGAGCATTTTAAATGGAGTGGGAGTGTAGCCATTCAAAATATAAAATGCTCATGAGGAATTTTAAACAGTGTTAGAAACTCTTAAGATAAGTAAAGTAAGTAAAATATAAATTTTAAATGCAATATGATCTCAGCCATGTGGGGGGAACACATTTGTAGATAAAAACTCACAAACATTGTGCGTTTTTATCTACAAATGTCTCTACTCACATGTCATAGTTGATGTCTTTAGTCTGTGAGGCTATAAGAGATTGTTGTTTTCCTTTTATATATGTATATATATATATATATTTTCTTTCAAGTCTTCCTTAAAAGAACATATGCTACTTTCAAAATTAGGGAATTTTTTTTTTAAGTGGATCTTGAGAAAGCGTTGTTTCATATATTCTTTTAGTTCTTAAGATACAGTTTGAGAGAATAACATTTTTTTTTCAAAAAGAAGCCTCAACAGCATTTCTTCTGTTTTTTATCGGTTCAGTCAGAAAAAAAAAATGACATTTATTTAGTGGCTACTACCCAACCCCTCCCTCAAATGCTCCTTGAAATGGAGGAGGGCTAGGTAGTGAGGACAGAGTGGCTATCTCACCAGGATTTTAAAAAGAGCAACAACCTCATGCAAAACCCTCATCATTTTAGAGATGGAGGAGCCAAATCCTTCACAGAGATGCTCCCTGAGATGCTTGTGAGGTGGAGGGGACGAGTGGGAGGTCCCTACTTCCTGCACTACCATATTCTGGAGTGCCTTGTTCCACATTGCCCTGGGGACCTGGCGTAGCTGCCGGGAGAATGTGACTGCCAGGACCATCTAATAACGTCGCTTGCTCATGCTCCACGCGAGGGAAGGAGGCTATGTGTAAGTGTCTCTCTAAACACTCCAACCAAGCATTAATATTCATATAGCTGTTCCATCAACCGAAGCAATTATATTAAATCCACACTCCCAGCAAGAAGCTATCATATGAATAATCTAGAACTTCAGAAATGCAAAACATTTGTGTCAGGTAGTGCACACAGTACTTGATTGAGGCAGGGTGGGGTGGGGACCAGGTTCTACTTCCTAATTATGTTTTTGTTTAAGCAATTTAAAAAATTGGTTTGCAGTCTCTGAAGACACCAGTCATTAGGAGAGTCAATAGATCTTTCTAAAGGAAATTCTTATAACTTTAGTGCCCAGAGGGGAATGGTTCAATAAAAAATTATGATAAGTCAAGGCAGCTGTAGTGATGACGATATACCAAATTTTATCGGCACCCAAAATGTTTTAAATATGATGTTAAGTGGAGGGAAAAAGCAGAGTATATAACTATATGTGCCATGGCCTCAACTGCATAAAAATGCATGTGTGAGCAGGAGACAGACGGAAAGCATACCAAAATGTTTGCATCAGGGATGCCTGGGTGGTTCAGTGGTTAAGCACCTGCGTTCGGCTCAGGGGTTGATCCTGGAGTCCCAGGACTGAGTCCCACGTCAGGGTCCCTGCATGGAGCCTGCTTCTCCCACTGCCTGTGTCTCTGCCTCCCTTTCCCTATGTCTCTCATGAATAAATAAATAAAATCTTAAAAAAAAATGTTTGCATCAGAGTTTTCTAAGTGGTGGTCTGCAGAGCCAATATTTTCAATTTCTCAGTATATTTCAGGCATTTTCTGTAGTGCACCTAGAATCTTTTATAAACAGGAAGGGAGAAAAATCAAGTCAACTTGTAATTCTTATCTCTAGTGGTCTTGGAAATTATCACCTGCCTTCAGTGAAAGATTTGTGGTCTGTTTACTTAGCAGAGACACATTGGGCTAATTTAATTTTATCTGATTGCAGTTGTGAAGAACAGAAGGAGAGTGTCGTGATGTTTCCAAGCCATTGCTTTAACGTAACCATTACTGAGCCAGCCCCCTTTCAAACAGAGATGCCAGTGTTGTTTGCTCCTGTTTGGTGTAGTCTCGACAAGAAAGGCTGGTGACCCATATTTGGGTGAAATTTTAATTCTTTTAAGGGGAGCATTTGCATGATAGGGTTATTTCTAACATTTATCATCTTTACATCTTCTTTTTAAATTTGTCTATACATTTTCATCTTAGCATGAAGCTGGATCAGAGTGAATTATGGGACTGTTTCTGAACAGGTCAGCAAATTCCTTTTTGAGCCAGGCTGACAAGGTAGCTCTCGGAGGACACCGGGCTCTTGCACTCAGGCTGGAGACCAGTCCTCTCCTCAAAGCCTCCATCCTGAGACATTCTATGTCTTTCATATCTTGGCCCACCTTATGGTCTTCCACTCAGACCCAATGAAAAGAGGGCTTTTCATTGATGTATTGATTTATTCATTCCATAAACATGTCAAGTGTAGTCTAGGGACTGAAGCAGACAGACACACCTGGGATAGAGCTATTCATCTCATCAAGGAAACAGATAAGCAAATACACCATTTTATTATATAGTATGCCGAGAGTAATAGGAGTAAGAACAGGATGCTAAGGAAGCTTATAAGACAGGCATCTAATCCAGCCTCACCAAGAGAAATCAAGAAGGGCTTCCTGGCCAAAGTGGTATCTGAGCTGAGATTTGCATGATCAACTGAATTCTACTGGATACAGCAGAGATAGTGGGGTTTAGAATAGAGGATTAAAGAGAAAGTGTTCCAGGCAGAGGGAACAGCATCTTCAAAGGCTTTTTTTTTTTTTTTTAAGATTTATCTATTTATTTTAGAGGGGGGCAAATGTGGAGAGGCAGAGGAATAGGGAGAGAGAGAACCTCAAGCAGACTCCCCACTGAGCACAGAACCCTACTTGGAGCTCGATCTCATGACCCTGAGATCATGACCTGAGTGTAAATCAAGAGTCGGACAATCAACTGACTGAGCCGCCCAGGCACCCGCAGCATCTTCAAAGACTTTAAAGCAGAAGAGTGACATTTGTGTTTAGAAAGGTCATCCTGGATGCTGCAAAGAGAATGGATTGCAGGCAGGAAGACCAGTGAGGACGATGTTGAGAGATGAGCGTAGCTTGAACCAACTTAATGTCAGTGGAAATGGAGAAAAGTAGACCAACTTATGAGATCCTTAATGGATAAAATTATCAGAGCTTGGTCTTTTATTGGATATGGAAATGAGCAAAAGGAGGAGTCTGGAATGACTCGGACAACTTTCACTGGGACAGGAAACACTGGAGGGTGGATAGGCTTACCTGGGGGTGGGAAGTTCCATTTGGGGATTTGTGATTTTTGAGCTAAGTGAAAGTGTCCAGTGTGAGATTCTAGACTCAGAAGAGAGACCCTGAGGTTTATGCTTGAGGCACAAACATGGGGACGGACCATCATGATCCAGGTGGCAGCTAAAGCCAGGTGAGAGGCTGGGAAAAACCCAAGGAGAGGAGAGAGGGCAAAAAGCCGTAAGGTCTACTAGAGCAGAGCCCAGCGGGTTTCCAGTTTATAGGGGATGGATAGAGGAGGCGGAGATGAACTGCCAGCGCAGGACAGTGGGCTATCACAGATGGCAGGGAGAGAGGGAAGGGACATTTTTAACTGATACAGAACCAAATTTCACTGACTTGGAGATGCTCCGGGTTGTAAGACACTCCAGTATTTAATGGCTTACTAAGACACAACACTGCCAGTTAAATGGTGATAGATTGTTGATTGTAAAACACATTCTGATTTCAGAGATAAAAAACGCTCGACAACCTAAGTATATATTAGAATCAAAGAGCTAGAATAAGTTGAGGACTAAAATACATCATTTAGATATATCAGAAAAAGAGCTATTGTTGACAGTGAGAGTAGTGTTAGCGGGACCTGCAGGGTGGAGGCAAGATTAGAGAAGCTTGAGAAATGGGGAGAGGGGGCTATTAGCTCCAGGGTGCTTGATAAATTGCAAAGATCTTCCATAGTTCTTTTTTTTAAAAGATTTTATTTATTTATTCATGAGAGACACAGAGAGAGAGAGAGAGAGAGAGGCAGAGACACAGGCAGAGGGAGAAGCAGGCTTCCTGCAGGGAGCCCGATGCGGGACTCGATCCCAGGACCCCGGGATCAGATGAGCCAAAGGCAGATGCTCAACCACTGAGCCACCCAGGTGCCTCTCTTCTGGAGTTCTGAAACAAGAGAGAAATAAGTAAGCAAGATAACAGTCAAAATATCACCTTTTTTTCCTTTCTGATTAAGCTAATATTGGAGAATATGCTTTGTATCTGTGTCCAATAAGGCTTCCCAGTATGGGGCCCCAGAATTAGGCCTACCTGGTAGTGCCGACCAGCACAGGCTGGCCTCTGAGGGTCTGGCTGGCAGATATTACAGCGTGGAGGGACAGAGAGAACATGCTTCTCGCAGGCCGGCAGATCCTGAAGAGAGCAAGGGGCCGGGCCTACCCATGTGCAGGTTCTCCTTCCAAACTCCTCCCGCAGAGGAGGGCATCAGGGAGGCCAAGGGTGTGATGCAGCTGGGACTGCCTTCACAGAAGGGAACATCAGGGAAATGGGGGTAAATCACCCCTTAACAATAGTGTAGAGACACCGTAAATAGTATTCTCAAGAATTTGAGCCATAAAAGGAAGGAGAGCACCCCAGAGCAGCAAACTTCACTTCCAGCCATCCAGCTTCCCCACCCCGCCCTTGCTGTTTGGAAAAATTATCCCTCTTTCCCATGTGTCTCAATTCTCCTGGCTCACCATAGAAGGCCAGATCCATTCTCATTTTTCTCTATGAAATCTCCATAGTCCTGCCTGAGACAGCCTATGACGTATCTTGATATTATGTTTTTTTTTAAGATATTTATTTATTTATTTATTTATTTATTTATTTATTTATGAGAGACACACACACAGAGAGAGGCAGAGACAGAGGCAGAGGGAGAAGCAGGCTCACTGCAGGGAGCCCGACATGGGACTCGATCCCATGTCTCTAGGATCATGCCCTGGGCCGAAGGTGATGCTAAGCCGCTGAGCCCCCTGGGCTGCCCGATATTATGTTTTTATTTGTCTTATACCTCACTGTTACGCACATGTAGGTTTGTCTCCTCCCAGTCTAAGCCCCTTGAATGTGGAGACAATGCGTTTTCCGTGTTATATGGCCCTTGGCCTCTGGAACACCGCCTGGTCCATGATAGGTAGGGCCAAACTGTTGAACTGGTTTGAATTATGTGCCAAGAGAACTGGGAACTCCCAGTCCAACAGCTGCATGAGAGAGAGAGGGTGAGAGGCAGTCCCCATCCGAGCTGGCATGTGACATTACCGGGCCTGTGTGGGTTTCACCGACCAGGTACGTGGCTGCCCCACGCCAGTGTCCCATCTCTAATACAGAGATGGTTTGCTGAAGAGCGTAACAATTGCTCTTTTGTACTAACTTCGAAAGAAGGCAAATGTTTCTTGAACATCGCTGAGCTCTCCTATGAAACCTAAAGTGAGACCACACCTCCCTAGAAGGAGATGCCCTTCTGAGAGGCCTGAGAGCCCAGGCCTCCTGAACATCTGCAGGCCCTGCTTTCTTTGTTGGCAAAAGAAATCCAATAAAATGTGTTGGCTCGGCACCCAACACCACAACACAATCAGATAAGACCTGGCACTTAACGCTAAGGCTTTATTCCTAGTAGTATGTTTTCACCACTTGGACAGGAAAGCGAATTGTTGAGATCTCCACTATGTCTGTCTGCATTTGATGTACCTTCTCATGTCTCGAAACTGTAGCAGATAAAGCAGAGGTCACAGACTGCCAGGAGCATTTATTTTTTTTAGTAAGTGAAAAAAAAAATGAAGGGGCTTTGTAGTTTCATTTCAGATAAAAGAAGGCAAAATTTACAAAGTGTCACAACTTTGCTTATCTACTCTTCCCCGTGGTCTCCTGTAGATGCATGTGGGAAGGTTAAGTATTCCAAAATAGGGGGGCAGCCCGGGTGGCTCAGCGGATTGGCACCTGCCTTCAGCCCAGGGCCTGATCCTGGAGACCGGGGATCGAGTCCCACATCAGGCCCCCTGCATGGAGCCTGCTTCTCCCTCTGCGTGTGTCTCTGCCTCTCTCTCTCTGTGTGTCTCTCATAAATAAATAAATAAATAATCTTTAAAAAATTATTTAAGTATTCAAAAATAAGCTAGAAAACCTCGACTTCATCATCTTTGGGGGAAGGTGCACGGTGGGTGCCTGTGGTAGGGTCTCTGGCTGCTGTCTGGTCCCCAGCAAGGCCTTTTCTGACGGGTTCCAGTTCAGAGCAGAATCACTTCCCTGTGACTTCTTAACATTCGGGTAGGCTGTTTGATCCTCCCAGAGACCCAGTTCCAGCACCTCAAGAGTTTGCCCTTATCACCCCTCCCAGCCCCCCACTCCCACCTTCCACACCCCCTCAAGCCTCCTCATGTGGGTAATCCAGCCTCTGCCTGTCGTTAAATTGAATTATCCACAGGGCCTTGGTTTTCTCCTGTGCTCCTTGCAGAGATCTGTCCTCCCTCTCCCTGGGCGACCTCAGCCCTGAGTCCCACCTCCCACCTATGCTTTGTGAACGTTCTTCAGCCCCACGTCTGTACCCCGTGGGGTTGTTTGTGTCCACTGCAGAAGTGGAGGTGCAGTAAAGATAGCTGCATTCAAGTGGGGGGGGAAGAGGGAGGAGGATTAATTATCACGGGGATGTTTGCTCGCAGTTTTAATTAGACTGCGGTTCCATACTTCCCCTTTTCATTCTTTTTTTCTTTTCCCCACCTCAGAACATCCACTTAGAATGTATTTTAGAAACTTGAAACGTTGGGTTTTAACATTCTGCACCTAGCACCTCAGGGTAATAAATAAATCAATAAGCTGATTGCCTCAAGTCATTTGATTGCCAAGTGCATTGGGGTAACTTTTGTTCTTCAGTGAATGATCATCTCATGTGAGGGAACAAGGGATAAATGTGGGTGTAGGGCTTGTCCTGGCCCCTGATTCCTCACCCTGACCTGGGAAGTCATTATTCCCAGAGCTGTGTGTAACTTAGATGCAGCCTGCCAAATGCTCTGTATCCTCCCCTCTGACAGTTTCCCCAAGTTATTGGGGTCATAAATACATTCTTCGTTTGCCAGAATAGTCCTGGGTTTGTTTTGCATCTGACAGGCCCTCTGACACCACATTCTTAAATCTCACTAACAGATCGTTTATACCAAAAATGGTGCCTTGACAGGAAGAAAGATTGTATGGTTTTCAATTTGGGTTGAAAATCAAATCCAAGTTATAACAACACTGAGACTTCCTGGACCCTACAGATTAATCATGATTATCTTACCGTGAAATACTTTGTGTAGTAGGAAGTACTCTCTCTATTTATTGTTTCTGTCAAAACCTTTGAGTGGAAGACTTTTTACACTGGGCATGTTGTCATTTCTAAAGATGCACTTATTAATTTCATGGTATGTTGTGACTATAATATGGTTGTTCTTTGTTTTATGCAATGGGTATGGCCCTGAAGAGTTGTTTATAAGCTGAATTTCTACAGATAAATTCGTATGTTAAGTACACATTAGGAACTTTTATTTTCTGGGTTTCTTTATAGATGGAAAAAAAATGGCTCCAAATTTGTTTGAGAAGTATAATGCTTATTCATTAGGTTTTGTTTAAATGAAGGAGAATTCACCCTTGAAGAATGTATAATTAGGGGCGCTGACCCTCTGTGCAGTGGAAAATCCACATATAACTTTTGACTCCCCCAACACTTAACGACTAATGCCTACTGTTGACCAGAAGACTTACTGACAAAATAAATAATAAATTAACATGAATTTTGTATGTTATGTGTATTATATACTACAGTCTTATAATAAAATAAGCTAAAGAAAAGAAAATATGAAGAAAATCATAAGGAAGAGAAAATACCTTTATAGTGATGTACTGTATTTATCAAAAAAAAAAAATCCACGTTCAAGCAGATGCACATAATTCAAACCCGTGTTATTCAAAGGTCAGCTCTAACCTTGAGGAGAATCAGGCAGGATTATCCATGGTCTTGCACCCTTGTAGTTGTGGTTTGGTTACACTACATTTCATCCCAATAGGAGACCACGGGATTTGTAATTTCTACATTTTCTCACTGATACTCAAAACACTCAGGATAATCTGCTCCCATTAGAGCCACTCATTGCTCTTCCTTGTCCCATTCTTTCAGGGCCAGAAGTGGGGTGCCAGCTCAGAGCTGGGATAATTTGTGATATTCTACTGGAATATCAGATAAGTTACTAAGTAACTTCTCATGGGCTTCTCAGCCCAGAGTTCCATGATTCTGTGTGTTCTGGGTTATTTATTTCTGCATAATACACCTCCCCTAAATTTAGTGGCCTAAGAAATTTATTATTGTTCCTCACCATTCCATGGGTTGTTTAGCTCAGTTGGTTGCTTCAGACTTGGGCTTTCCACATGTGGCTGGCACACCGGCATTGGCTAGGGCTGCGGGCATCTGAAGGCTTGACTGGGGTGCCCTACTGGCCAAGATCACTCACGTAATGACTAGCAGAGGCTGGCTGTCAGCCAAGAGTTCAGCTGGGCTGCCTACCAGAGCACTGGTCTATGGCCTTTGGTGTGGCTTGTTCTTCTCAAAGGATGGTAGTTGGATTCTAAGAAGGAGCATCCTAGGATAGCCTGGGTGGCTCAGCGGTTTAGTGCTGCCCTTCAGCCCAGGGCATGATCCTAGGGACCTGGAATCGAGTCCCATGTCGGGCTCCCTGCAGGGAGCCTGCTTTTCCCTCTGCCTGTGTCTCTGCCTCTCTCTCTCATGAATAAATAAATAAAATCTTAAAAAAAAAAAGAAGGAGCATCTTAACGGTAAGTGTTCCAAGAGACCCATGCTGGAGCTGCAAGATTTTTTATGGTCTTGCTTCAAAATCTCAGAACATCACATCTGCCAAACTCCAGAGAAGGGACTAGATGAGTCCAGATCCAAGGGGAAGGAAACTAGGCTTTGCCTCTTGATTCCTCTTGACTATCTACCATTCTATGCGTTGGAAGAGCTTTTTCTAGATCACATAAAAATGAAAGGCATGGGAGGCATTGCAGTGCAGTGTAGGGAAGGTATGGAATGCTTGCTATGTATGAATGAATGGCCAAGCCTTGTTGCTTAGAACTCAGTACCAGGGAGCACACGTTGAATGAGCCCATCTCCGTGGAAGCTGGTAACATCCCACAGAGAGAAGCACTCCCATCCAGTGGCCCCAGCCCTAAAGTAACCCACTCCTAGTGCAGATGATTGAAAAACACCTGGGAAGGGAATTTAACTAGCATAGTTTTAAAGGCCTTTTTATCTAAAAGCCCCCTCCCCTCTACGCATGCATCTTGCTCATACTGAGTCAATAAAACTATCTTCATAAATCAGAACTGTATACTAATTACCTCATAACCATATGGGAAACTGTGGAGTAATGTGTCCATAGTACACTTGGTTTCTAGCTCATCCTGTGGAGGTGCTTGGAGAAAGCTATGTCCATGGATTACTCGTATACTTAGAATGGATTCTTTTTTGAGAAAAGATCAAGTTCTGTCCAGGTGCTTGGATGTCTAATCGCCTCCTTAGCCTGAATGAGGAAAACACCTGCCCTGTTCATCCTACTGAGTCAGGGGCACCTGGGGTCCTGCAGTGGCGTGCAGCTGGTCTGGATGCAGGGGCCGACGACTCTCCTGAGGGTTATAAGGGTTACTGTCCACTCTTTGTAGCATTGTTCATTGCTCACTGCATACTCCTCTCCGGCTCCCTATGGATTCAGATTTGTGTTTATCTGTGCTGAAAATTTAGAGGCAAGATAAACAACGTTTCAAGCTATTTATAACCAGAGGCTGTGCCAGGAATGAATTAGGCTTTGCATTAGACATATGTTAAAATGTTGGACTCGGGGAAAGATAGGGGGAATATCCCTAGATTTGAAAAGCAGATATTTAGAGGAGATTGATAGAATTTTGACTCAGGATATGGTTATGTTACTCAATTGGCTTATTACATGTATAGAGAAGCTTGGAGATGTGTAGGGCCCCCCTGCCATGTGTAGGGGGCCCATGTTTTTTTATACCACAAGGAGGACCTTTGGCAGGGGTGAGGAGCATGGAAGGAGGAATGGGGTGAGGGGGAGGAGTGAGGCACCATACAAACATAAACCTTAGGGCAGTGGAAAGAGTATGGAAGGTAATGAACTCCACCCCTCCATGCCTTTTTCCATGTGGATCATCCTAAACAGAGGAGGCCTCTCTTGATCTTCAGCTCCTGATGGAGAATCCACACCTTCTCCATACTATTCACCCCTCAGCCAGTCCCTTTAATGGAGATCCACAGTTTGTCCTCCTTCCTTGCTTCTCTTTTGCCTGCACTTACAGAATTCCTACTAAGTTCCAGACACTGTGTGACGTGGACAGAGCTCTCAGGCTGGGAGTTACACAACAAACAAGGAAACAAAGAATGTGATTATAGGTTATGATTGGCATTTGGGGAAAATGGGGGAGCTACAAAGAATAACAGAGGGTTCCCACTTTGGATAGGATGTTCAGGAGGTGACATCCATGACCCCAAAGTCATTGGTTAAACTTCGACGTGTATTCTACGGTATCTTAAAGTTTCTTGAATCACATGTTGTTAAGGTTCAAAATAGAACCTGTTTTCTGTTTTTTTTTGGGGGGGGGGGTTGTTTTTTTCCTTTTCTGAGCCCACGTTGCAGATTGTCAAAGGCACAGAAATTCTGGGAGACACAGGGAAGCCAACCTGGGTGGCCAGACTCCGTCTGGCTGGCACTCTCTTCACCAGCACTTTCTCTCCCTAGGGAAAGGAGACGTGTTTGGAGATGTGTTCTGGAAGGAAGCCACCCTTGCCCAATCCTGTGCCAACGTGAGGGCCCTGACCTACTGCGACCTGCATGTGATCAAACGGGACGCCCTGCAGAAAGTGCTGGAATTCTACACGGCCTTTTCTCACTCCTTCTCCAGGAACCTCATTCTGACCTACAACTTGAGGAAGAGGGTAAGCTGGCAGTTTCATTTTCTTTTCCACCAAGCACAATCTCTGCGCACGTAGGATAACTGCACGGGCCAGGAAAGTCCTTTCGCGGTTTCTGTAAGTGGAGCAGTTGTTTCTATAGAGGTTCTGTGCGTGGCTTGCTCTTCGGAGCTTTTGCTATGAAATACGGGCAAGAGGAACGTCGCTAGATTAAAAGATGGATTGATTTTGCTGCGGAAGGGTTTTGTTCATGAGTGTGTCCGTGAGCTTTTCCCAGCAATAGCTAGACCTTCTAGCATTTTGAAAAGATGAGTAAAAAATGAGGTCATTAGTCAGTAAAATGCCTGAGCGGGGCTACTTAATTACAGTAAACTGAATTCTCCCTGGTGACGAGGACTCACTAACTGGTGGGAAGCCATTCGTCAGCTGGTAATAATCATTTTTTTGGGTAATAATCATTTAAAAAGCCATGAAGATGATTCAGGTGGGTCCAGAAAACCAGAAAGGTATGGAGTCTGATGGCCTAGACATCATGTTGTATACACCTGCCAATTTAATGGGTTGAGAAATGATGAGTAGTTCTAAGAACCAGAGAAAATTTCTTGTCTGAAATTGTTTCCTTCACCCTCACATCATCAGGATCACACCATCTGTCTCTGAGGGTTAAACTATTCGTTCGTCTTGTACTCTTTAGGTTTTTCATGACTGATTTCTTGCACTTCATCTATCTCTTTTTTTAGTTAAGGTAGCTCTGACCTATAGAAACCATCTGGAAGGATTATCATAGGAATCTTTCTGAAAATGATCTCATACTCTTTCCTCCAAAACTGTTGTTCTTCTCATGGTCCTTTCTCTGTTGACTATGTGTCGCCCTGGTGTTCCAGGTTAGAAACGCTGGCATCATGGTTGATGCTTCTCCCCCCTCTCCCATACTCAGGTTACTAATCAAATCCTTTTGGTTCCACCTAGTCTCAAACCTGGGCCCACACTTTACTTCCATCCTTGGGGCTCACCCCGAGCTCTTGGGACACAGCACCCCGATACGGACCTTCCCTGTGTCCTGCACCATACAGTAGGTTCCTGCCTTGGTGGCCAGTACTCAATGTAGTACTTCCTCCTTTGGCCAATTGTGTGACCTTAAAAACTAATTGGATCATGTTACTTCCTTGTACAGACTTTTGCCCTCCCCCCATCCCCCGCCCAACTTTAAGATAATGTCTATACACTTATACACTTCAGGGTGGCTTTGTGGCTTTTCACCTCGACCCTCACTTAATCCCCAAGCCCCGACCTCAGCCACTCTTCCCATCCCCCTCTCTGGCACCCTGAACACCCCCACCATGAGAGCTCTGCACAGCTCTGCAAGCACACCACACCCTCAGAGCCCTGGGCCTCTGCATCAGGCTTCCTCAGCCTAGCATCCTTCTTTTTTCCTTCTGTGTATGACAAACACCTGTTAACCCTTAAAAACATCTTAACCCTTAAGATGTTTATTTGTTCATTCATCAAACCCAGTATGCACCAGCTGAATGAGACAGACATATAGAGCTGAATAACACTCAGGTCCCTATCTCCTGCAACCTAAAATCTAACAGAGAAGATCAACACAAGAAAGATAGATGCAGTATGTGATGCTAAGTACAGTGAGTGTGATTTGTACGAGATATTGTGGGAGCGTGAAAGAGGAGGGCAGCTAAAGGGAGAGTTGGGAAGAAAGCGTTGTGGGGGGTGGTATTTGAGCTGAATCTTATAGGATTGGGTTGGCCAAACAAAGAGAGGAGGCAGGTGTTTGATTTGGAGGGACAGTTTAAGCCAAGGCACAGAGGAAGGAAATAGCTTTTTGTCTTTCAAGTTCCTTGTACAAAGCTTCAAATGCCTATCATTAAGTTGCCCCAACAATATGCTTCCACATATTTTATTTTGAGAAAAAGAGAGAGAGAGAGAGAGAGAGAGCCCATCCATGCACAAGTGTGGGGAGGGGCAGAGGGAGAGGGAGAGAGAGAATCTTAAGCAGGCTCTACACTCAGTGCATGGAGCCCTACACAGGGCTTGATTTCACACGACCCTGAGATCATGACCTGAGCCGAAATCAAGAGTTGGAGGCTCAACAAACTGAGCCACCCAGGTGCCCCTGCTTCTACCTATTTAAATAACCTTGAGATGCCTGGGTGGCTGAGCGTTTAAGCATCTGCCTTCAGCCCAGGACATGATCTTGGAGTCTCAGGATTGAGTCCCACATCGGACTCCCTGCATGGCCTGCTTCTCTGTCTGCCTATGTCTCTGCCTCTCTGTGTCTCTCGTGAGTAAATAAATAAAATCTTAAATAAAATAAAATAAATCCCTTAATTGGGGGCACCTGTGTGGCTCAGTCAGTTAAGCATCTGCCTTCAGCTCAGGCCATGATCCCAGGGTCCTAAGATCAAGCCCCATCTTGGGCTCCTTGCTGAGCTAGGAGCCTGCTTCTCCCTCTCTCCTCTGCTTGTGCTCTCTCTCACATGCGCTCTCTCTCAAATAAATAAAATAAAATCTTAAATAAATCCCTTAATTGTATTGTTGTGTGTGAGTCCCTGCTCAGAGACCTGAGAGGGCAAGGCCTCATGACCTTGGCATCCCCAGTGTCTAACCCAGTACAGAGGATTGATAAACATTCGAGGATGCCAAGGAGAAAGAGATGGGATCTCTGGGTCTCAGTTTCCACATTGTAAACTGTGAGGTTGTGGCTGGATCATTCTTATGCGTCTGTGATTTGAAAGGGGGTCATTTAGATTCGAGTGGGGAATGGGCAATAGTGGAGAAGTGGTGCATCCATGGTTTTTCCTTGTTTATTTGGGAACATGGAATGCTTTCTGGCTGTCCTTTTAGCCATGTGGATTCTTCTAAAATCTTTTTTTTTTCCTTCTTTTTATGAAAGCAAGTTGATTATAATCAGCTTTCAGTGTTGGATAATATAGGTCGAAAAAAAGCACAGTTTGGGTTATTTGGAGTAGTAATCATTTTGGAATAATTGTAGATCAAATAAATCTGTCTTTTTTTTAAAAAAAAAAAGAAACAAGGACAACAACAAACACGGCAGCACCTCAGTGGTCAGATTGTTTTTGTAAGTACAGAATGATTGACAACTCTTGCAGAAAGAAAGCCTCAGGGGGTGGCATTTTTGAAGGAATGATGTGAAGGGGGGTTGGGTCTGTATGGCCACAAGGTGTAGAGGAAGCATCCAAGCTGTAAAAAGCGTGAGAAAGAATTTGGGAAGGATCAGAGGTGTCCAAGTAGGCAGTGCCGAGTGGTCCTTAAGGTATTTCAACACTCCTTAGGTACCCTCGGAGATGGAGAGTCCAATCAGTTGACCTTCACATGTTCTTCCAATTACAAATGCCTATGAGTCTGGTATGGATCCAAGACAATTGTAGTGAGATCCTTTATAGGAAGAGGTAGTCATTCTTTTTCTTGGAAAAAGGAGGCTTGTCATTTTGGTGTTGCCATTGTAATCTCTCATTGTGTCCTTCTGAGAATTAATTCGTAGTTACATAGGGCATAGAAGACAAGAACATTACATGCATGAATTATTCTTGGAGCTATTTTTTTTTTCTGGCAAAGTGAAGTGTATTCTTGTGGCTGTTTCTATCTTGGCAAAATCGAGTGTTATTTGCAAAGATTCCTGAGAACATAGTGCCTTTGACATCTGTTTGGAGAGTTGGGTGGTTCTGTAGACGTTCTCTAGTGCACAGCAAAAACTCGGAGATGGAAGGTGCGTGTGTGGCCATCCAGTCTCTTCTCCATTTTCCCACCGCCCACATTTCACAAGCATGACCTTTTAGAGAAAGGTCCCAGAGATGGGTTAGTAATGAAAGAAATGGAGCTGGAAACGACTCAGACCTCTTGCTGGTTCTCCCAAGCTTCGTGGCCTCTGCATTCTTTTTTTTTTTTAAATTTTTATTTATTTTATGATAGTCACAGAGAGAGAGAGAGAGGCAGAGACATAGGCAGAGGGAGAAGCAGGCTCCATGCACCAGGAGCCCGACGTGGGATTCGATCCCGGGTCTCCAGGATCGCTCCCTGGGCCAAAGGCAGGTGCTAAACCGCTGCGCCACCCAGGGATCCCCTGGCCTCTGCATTCTGAGCCTCACCCCTATATCCCCAAATCTGTGCGTGTGAGCACCACCCTGCTCATGGCACTGCTCTTGGGACCCAACTCAGGAAGGGACCTGTCAGCTTCCTCTGTTTCCTCCAAAGACTTACCTGAAGTCACAGGCTAGGAGAGAGGCAGGACCCAGAAGCCAATCCAGCATTTTGACTTTGGTTTTCCTTGTCTGTGGACACTGAGCCAGGTGAGACCCGGGTCTGTGTCCTGCCGCTGCCGCTTAGTGCTTCTGCAAATTGTCAGTGCTTCCGCATCTGTGAAATGAGGGTGATGAGAAGTCCTACCTTGTAGCATCATGGTGAGGATTAAATAAGATCGTACTGGCAAAGCGCTCACACAAAGGGTCTCACACACAGTACGTGCTCAGTTACGTTGTGACTTATTATTATTTTGTTTTATCCACTTGACACCTTACTCCACTCTGTTCTTTATTATCATGTGCCTTTTGGAAAAGAAAGAGAAGACATTTCTTCTGCTTTTGCTTATATAGGGTACTCGCTCTATAGAACATTCTGTGGGGCGGATGTTGTTTCTGTCACTCTTGCAGCAGAGGAGGTGCCAGCTGCTCTGGGATGCTGGTGGGCTGCTGGCCCCACTGTCTCTTCGGCTCCCACCAGGTGAGAGGTCAGCACTCACTATTTTGGCTAGTTTCGCTCATGGAGGGAAAAACTAGGCTGTTCCGACATCTTAGGTCAGTCACCAGGGAGTCAGGGTTTTGCCAAGAGGAAAGCATAGCATCCTTGTTTCTTCTTCTAAGGGATGTGGCATGTGGTTGTCCATGAAAAGTAAAGGAAAGGCGCACCTTGGTGGCTCAGTCGGTTAGGTGTCTGCCTTCGGCTCAGGTCATGGTTTGAGTCCTGGGATCAAACTCCGAGTCGGGCTCCCTGCCCTGTGGGGATCCTGTTTCTCCCTCCCCTCCTTACTCATGCTCTCTCTCTCTCTCTCTAAAATAAATAAATAAATAACATCTTAAAAAAAAAGAAAAGGGAAATATGAAGCCTTCCTCATCCTAGACCCTTGTCATTCTAGGGTGCAAGGCTCTCTGGGCATTTCCCTCCAGGCCCTGAGTGGTCTTTTATCTGTACTCAGTGCTTTGCAAAAATACTAATAATACAATTATCAACTCCTGATAATTGTGCAAGAGGCAACCTACAGCGCAAAGTTAGGATGTGTTTTAGGTCAGCTCATCCAGTCCTGAGAACAGCCTCGTGGCGTTATAGTGTCAGTCCCATTTCTCAAGGAAGTAAACCTGGACCCTGTGGAGAAGAAAATCACTTCTCCAAGGTCACACAGCCAGTAAGTGGCAGATTCCAAACCCTGCTGGAGCCCCTGATGCTAAGCAGCATTGCATCGTGCAGTAAAGCCTGAATGATTCTCTGCTTTTCCCATATTGGTGTTCTTTGCCTTCTGCTTTCTCCCAATTTATTGACTTTCCAGGGATGGCACAAATTATTTCCAAAGTATCTTCACTATCTCCCAGCACACTCAGGCACTTGTACGGAAGGAAGGAAGGAAGGAAGGAAGGAAGGAAGGAAGGAAGGAGATCAGGAAGGAAGAAGGGAGGAAAGGAGGGACAGAGAGACGGACGGACTTCTACAGTAAATCATAGGTCATATCCCAGTTTGGGACATGAGAAGTTTCTCCCTCAGAGTGACAGCCACACCACAGCCAGGGAGAGGCATAGCAGTAGGCTAACCATGATATTGGTACCTTGCTAAACAGGGCACCAGCTTTAGGGCTAGGGACCTGGGCTTGAATCCTAGTTTTGACTACTGACTAGCTGTGCGCCCTTCGTAAAATTTATATGGATGAGTTCTCAGCTCATCTGTATAAAGTGTCTAATAAAAGTCTCTCCTACTTAGAAGATCATAATGCATTAAAAAAAGCAACAGAGGTCCTGGAGGAACCACTCGGTACCTGTTTGCACCCTGTCTCCACCGCCCCTTCTCTCCTTCCACCTACCGACTGAGAAGTTCTGGGTTCATGCTTTGCTCCCCTTTGTTTAGAACCAGACCCTTCCTTTAATCAGTGTCTCACTGGCTTCCTTTAGTCAGGGGCTCTACTGGCCTTTTAACCTGGGCTGAGGGTTCCCTTCCCAGGCGCTAGCTAGGAGTTCGGGTCCTCCTGCTCATCGTTAGGACAGTAGAGAAAATGCACCACAATTACATGATGTATTGTAGACAAGTAATTAGGTAATTAATGACACTCAGCGCCTGGGATAATTGGCATGTAGGTAATTGGTCGGGTGGTTCTCATTCTGTGCGTGGGGCTTTAGTTTTAAAGCCAGTGTTGTGGTTTTGAGTATGCTTCGTGTAGCTCATGCTTATGGCAATTTGTTCCAGGATGGATTTTTCTTAGCTTGATAAGGCCCCAACCTAGTGAGTTTGGGAGCCAGTTGAGACATAAGTTACTAGTGGCTTCAAAGCAGGGGCCTCCTAATGCCTATTTTCGGCAACTGAGGTTGCCATAGTGAGCTCTCTTGAATACTGTACATACATTTCTAGCCACCGCCCTCCCCGGTAACCAAAGGGCATTTTCTTCTGAGAGGAGAAGGTGAGAGCACTGGAGTCTTGGAAAAAGAGCTTTGCTCTGGAAAGCCTCTCAGTTTTCTTTCTGCACAAATTCTTGTGGAAGTTGGTAAATGGAAAAAAAGATCACAAGGCCGGGTGCTTGGAAATGTATCCCCTTCCCCGCTGAATCATCACACCCAAGGTTTAAAAATGATCTCTACATAGCCCATATCTTTTTTGTCAGCCTTCCATAGTGAGGGTTTCTGTGGAATTAAAATCATCTATTAGACTGTCAAGTTATAAAGATAATAAAATCAGGGTGTTGGAATTAGGGGTGGGGGAAGGGGACAGATGATGTGAGTGATAGGACCATAATTCTTTCAGGACAGCAACATAAAAATCAAAGCCAGGCTCCTTTTCTCTCAAGAGGATCAAGGGATGATGTTAGGAACCTGTGTCGACTTCCATGGATCCTTAGGGATCCTCCCTAGTACCCTAAAAACATATAGCAGGGCCCCATCATGATCCCTGAGGGGTGGGAGACAATGAAAGCACTCCATGATTGGTAATGAATCAGCTTGAACTGCAGGTGACTAGGGTATATGTGGTGATTCCCAAAGAAGCAATAAGGTTCTGGAATGGGTGGGGGCTTTGAAGCTAGATCTCGGCATCTGGGCTCAGCCACACGATTGCTGAGAGTGAGGGTGCAGGGGGAGAGTGAACAAGCCATTCCTCTTCTGTGGAGTCATGGTGTTTACTCCAGAAGGTAGCTATGGGAAGGATAATCATGGGCCAGGCACAGTGCCTTGCACATAGCGGGTGCACAGTCAAGTTACCTTCCTTCCATTATCCATAGGAATGGGAGTAGCAGAATGAAGAAAGAGAGCAGGAGCCATAAAAGTGTGGCTCATGAAATAAGGAAAGTGACGGTTACAAATATGGACTCTGGAATCAGACTCCTTGGGTTCAAATCTTGACTCTCCCTAGTGACCTTGGGCCAGTTACCTAAACTCCCTGGGCCCCAATTCATTCGTTTATAATATAGGGACAGTAATAATACCTTAGAAGGGTACTTTGTCATAGCAAGTTCACCAACATATGTGTTGCTCTCACTATTGTTATGGATGAGCTCAGCTTTTCTGGAAATGAAGAGGCCCCATCAGGTGCTAAAAAGTTTTAAAAGGAGGGTAGGGGCTGAAATTTAACACCTAGAACTCTCTCAGACTGATGATTCTCAGCTCTGGGCCTGGGCCTCCCAGGTAGCATCAAAAGCACAGGCGATTCATGAGTGGGGTTTGGTAAAGGATGACTGTGTTGGGCTCATCACAGAGCTTGCTTTCTTCCTGTGACAGAATGGGGAGAGGGAGTGGTAGGTAGAGTCCAATGTGGAGGAGGTGCTGGGGGAGGGCGGTTGTAATTGATCTTACCCCTTATCAACCTTGATGCCCTATTACATAGAGTGTCTCCCACAAGGTAGAAAAGATCTATCCAGGTTTAGAGCAACATGGGGCCAGTGCAGTCCTTTGGAGAGTAACGCACCTGCCTAACATTTTCTTAGAAGTACGTGATTGAGTCATATTAAGTCGTGTAGTGCTAATGAGTTTCAGATCACGAGTTCTGTCCCCTGGTGAGCAAGCTGGCTTGCCGAGGTCTCAGATGTTGAGTCCAGCAGTGTGCACATTAATCTGCCCCCTGAACCCTTTTTTGATTTACACCGGCAAGTTTCTACTGTCTACTCTGGTATAGCCATTAACATCCGTCCGAGCTGGTGTGTTGCAGAACCTCTTTAGGAAACAGGGACGAGACGCTCTTCAGTGTCTCTTCTGGCTTAAATGGTCAGTGACCTGCAGAATGGACGGCTCGTGTCTGTGAAAACCAGACACCAAGAAGCCAATGATAACTCTAGCAATGGGAATCCTACTCGCTCGGTCCCCAGGGAAGTCCTGAGCTGAGACTGCTGGCAAAGTCTCCCTGCTTTCTGAGCGTCCTCCTGAACTGAGCTTTCTCCCCACCTCCCCTCCAGTGCCCAGTGGCCCATTCATTTCTAGTGAGCAGTGGCCTCATGTTACCAATGCGAAGTTTGTCATGCTGGCGACATAGGTGCTAGTAAAAGGCTGCTAAGGGATGTGTTCACCCTGGCTCCACCAGTTCCTTATTGGCCCGGTCAAATTTCCTGTCCTACCCCATCTGCCATGTTTCCGTGCTCCCTTGTTCCCATCTAAGTGCTCCTTCCACTCTTAAAAATTTGCTCTTTGGCTTTGAACATGTTCTCATGAATTTTGCCAGTGAGTCATGGAGGTTTTTATTCTAGCCTGTGCTTTCAGGAAGTGGAGAGTTAGGATTTCAACCCAGGAGACCTGTCATAAATAATGACTACCTTCTAAGATGTTAGATTAATGGAAGCAAATGTTAGTTCAGCCCCACGAAAGGGGCTTTGAACACCTGCCTCAGGAGCTCACACGCAAAATCTATTCCAGCCCAGTGTCCATGTGGATGTTTTCTGGTATGATGTGTGTCATACCAGACCAATGTGTGTCATTGGGCCCACCCAATTTTGGTGCTTCTCATTGCAAACTTGGTTGGTTGCAATTTACTCATTACTAGTGTCTCTTAATGGCTTTGTCCTGCCTGTATTTAACTTAGGCTCCTAAAGTGAAGCTCTGAATCCACAATGGGGCCCTGACTGCATATAGCATCTCTTTAATCTCTCTAGTGTAGGTGAGGCCCCCTGGCTTTTGGTTCCGTAAGTACCAGTCACTTTCTCTTTGTAGCTCTTGTCATACTTCCAATGAACTGCTCACTGGAGGTCTTTTTTTTTTTTTTTTTTTCAGTCTAGAAGCTCTGTAAGGGCTGGGGCTTGTCTGCCTGATTCACCTCTCTTTCCTGATCAGCTCTTTTAGAGCTTGGTACAAAGTAAGCATTCATTCACTGAAATGAAGGAATGAACAAGTGAGGCAACCAACCATCCATCCAACCAGCAAACGAACATACAAGTACACCAACCGATACTGGGAGTGTGCCCCCTTCTTGTTATTGCTGTAGGTACCACTGATGTCAGCGTAAGGTAATAATAATCACCCCCATTTTATTGAGTATCTCCCAGGCCAAGTATGTACTAAAGCCTTTATATGCATCATTATCTCACTAAGATGCTAAAGAAACTAAGGCTCAATTAGGTGAAATAATTTGCCCCAGGTCCAATAAGCTAAATGGAGCTGGAGTTTGAGCCCAAGTCTGGCAATTGCCAAGACCATATGATTGCTTTTGTGCCCCTCCTCTAAATGGGGATCCCACTTCATTGTTCTGGGTTAGCAGCCCTGGTTAATAAGCCTCAGTTCCCTGGGAGGAGGCTGTCAACCAAAGGATGGCTTTGGAAGCCATATCATGCCCTGCCTGTCTCCTGTATGATTTTATTAGAGAGCAGACCATTGACTGGCACACCTAAGGGCATCTGGGCCTCATGGAGGCACCACAGGGCTAGATGGCTGATGGCTTTTGAATGTTTGCTATTTGTCCAGAGAAAGGAGAAGGGGATGCTGTTGAGTCACATAGTCCAATGAGGGAGCAGAAAGAGGCAGAGTGATCCTCCTGACAAGTTTCTCTTTGGCATGTGGGTCAGCTCTGTTACCACAGAAGAAGAGTAATCTTGTGATGATCTGTGGCCAAGCTGCAATTTGTTCCAGTCCATCATGAGAGACCACAGGAGTGACCTTCAGCTCTCATTTGGGTGCCACTCGACTGGAGATGTGCAGCTGGACATGCCCCTGAAGATCAGGCCATGGCTCCCGTGTTGGTCAGGGCCGGGGAGAGGTCTTGACGTCAGAGTGCAGATGTGGTGGCCTTGAGTCTAAGGCCTCTTCTAGCCCAGGAGTAGTTAGCAAAGGCTGTAAGAAGGTGGTTTTGAGATGGATATTGGTGGGGGGATTTACCTGACTGGGAGAGATACAGTCTTTTGTAGGTACTCCTGTGCCTCATGGTGGACAGGCACAGATGGTTGGTTAAATGACCGATACTCAATGAGGAAGATGTCTTTGCATGGATCATGGAGAACAGTGAATCTAAATCACTGATCCGTAAGAATCTGGGAAGAGAGGACCTCCCGAGGGAAGCTATTGCTCAGTTTCCTCGCCCCCAAGGTTTGTTCTTGCTCTTTACTCACCTGGTCTTGAAGACTCCAGTTGGGGGCTATCCCAGACTTACAGGGTAGGGCAGCTTCAGCTACAGGGTTTGACTTTCCTGGAGGTGCCTAGAGACCCCAACAAGAAGGAGACTGACATGGAGGAAGGACATGATGCTTTCAGGGACCCAAGCGAGCTTGACACCTTTTCCACCCTCTTCCCACTGTACCCGCTGATGTCATAAGACCCCAGCAGCCCCTCAAACCTCTTGCTTTCCAGGCTTCAAAATCCACCTGACTGTCTCCGAGCGGCCTGAAGTAGCAAGAGACAGCATATTTTCCATGACAGATTTAATTTTTAAAAAGCCCCTTGCTCCAGGCGGCATGCGGAAGATGGTGCTTTATCCCTGGGAGAGCAATTTGCAGACAGCTCCTGCGTTCACTCTGCTGCGTTTCCCAGCACACTTCTTGCAAATGCTTAAGCCAGACATGAAAACAGCCTCTGGTTCACAGGGTATGAATTTCTAAAAGAGGCTACTTATTCAGAGTACAGCACCTAAAATCCTGCCCTCCTCGGCCTGGAGACATTCAGCACTTCCTGTAGGTGAGGTGTGAGAGTGTATCCTAACCCTGTGGGACCTCTGTAACCACCTGGATGAAGAGAGAAGTGAAGCTGGGTCCCAGTGAGGGACTTCCCCAGGCTTGGGACAAATCTACGGCAGGTGACGGGAAGATGGCAAAATAACATGGAATACCTGTAGGCATAAGAAATGATTTAAAATGCTACAAATCCTGGGTGATGGGTGTTAACTGGACTTATGATCATTTTGCAATATATACAAATACAGAATCATGGTATCATATGCTTAAAATGAATAGAACGTGGCATGTTGATTATATTGCAACTAAAAACATACTGACAAGCCTGACAAAGCGAAGCGCATCGCTGAGGAGTGCAGCTAGCGGGTGAACTATGCTGTGCAGGTAAACTGGCCACTTTCCTTCCCCAAAGTCCCTCACTCAAGCGCTTGGAGGAATTCTGCTGTAGGAATTTGACTGAACTTGCTTTCATAAAAGAGATGATGACATGATTATACAAGGCTCAGGCGGTGCGAAGGGTGCCGCCTTTCTCTCGTGTCCTCCCCACTTGATTTACACTTGGCTTGGGAGGACTCGGGAAATCTGGGCTACGCTCCTCTCTTTTGCCCCAGGACAGCGAGGAGCTGGGGCAAGAGCCGGGCTAAGGGAAAGAAAGGGGCTGGAGAAGTCAGGACCAAGGACACCTGTGCCTGGAGAGTATCAGGAGGCTGAGTAGATTTCGCAAATGGCATTTACAGAAGAGGGGAACCTGGCACCTGCTCTGCACAGCCGACCTTGGCCTGGGAGGCACATGCCTTTGCTGACCCCAGACCCCATGGAAGAGCTGCTCTGCCAAACCCAGTTTTCCCCGATCCTTCCACCCCAGGGCCAGATGAATGTCACAGCAGCGTGGCTTTGTTTCGCGATTAGGCTGCATGTTGAGGCAGCTGGGAAGCTGCCAGGATTATCATCCTGGACTTTCTGCTGAAGCTTTTCCTAATTCCGCTCTGATGTTGGTCTCAGGTTAGAACCTGAACAGGGACGCTTTGGGCTCAAGGGCTTGCTAACTGGCACTGGCGGCAGCTCCTAATTCCCTGTGGTCACGGGCAACAAAGCTGCTCGGAATCTATAACCAACCATTTCAAGCAGCGCCTCCCCATCCAGGGGTCCCAGCACCCCTGATGGCAGAGCGACATCCGTACCCTGCGCTCTGCGCTTCGTCCTTCCCTTTCTCCCACGGCTCGTTCCTGCTCTGTGCACTCCGGGCCCACACGGGAGGCCAGAGCACAAGTGGTTGTCCCTGTGTCCCTGCGCAGAGCTCTGGCTACCGTCTCCTTCTGCAGAGCCAGGCACTGCAGAGCCAGGCTCCCATGCATGGGAGCATGCACGCCCCTCGGGCACCCTTGCCCAGAAGTTTGCAGGCTTCCCAGGGGACTGGTCCGTCTGCCAGCGCTGCTGCTGCTGCTGTGTGTGTGCATGCACATGCCTAGTCCTAAAGGACACTGGATGATACACCAACCAGTTGCTGGATCCAGTCACCCCCAGCATCCCATTGGGGTTGTGGGGTCAGCTCTGCTTGGCTAGGGAAGTTTTTTTTCTCCTTTGGGTTAGAAGTAAAGATGGGCCTGACATCTGTAAGTGTGATAGCCCTGTAGACTGCCATGTGTAGCTGGTTGTTACTTGTCCATGTGTGTGCTTTACAGAAGGTAAATGCCCCCTTTTGGGGCTACTGGCCAGAGCCCCAGATCCTTAGTAATTACCGTGGGCAGAGCATAGCGTGGCGGAAGGAGAAGGGAGACTGTACATGTTATATACTCTAAGTGCAGGACCTTGTAGGCCAGGGACCTCTGATGAGATGTACAAATAACTCACGGCTACAACCCCCCAGTGAGTTTATTATAGGTAATTTAGGATCCTGGGCTTTGGTTCAAGAGACAAAAGGTACTCCTCCATGGATGCAGTGGGAAGCAGTCCATCCAGGATCCCAGCCTGAAGCTTGGGAACAAATGTCCGGGGCGGATGCTACTCCCCACCCCCCTCAGGCCAGGAGCAGCCCCCCAGAGGAGCTGGCCTGGAGCTCTCTTAGGCTAGCAGTGGCGTCAAGTCTCCCAAGTTTTGGTTGTTGACTTCGCCTCCACCTTATCTGCCTGTCTTTCCTACTGTCTGCATGTGTCTGGTGTGGTACGAGTCTCAGATTTTCCTCATCAGTCTTGAGCTTGCCAAGGAAAAGAAAACCATCTGATCGGAAGCTTCTGGAGAGTGGCACCGTGCTGTCTCCCTTCCACCTCCTGACATGCACTCAGCCAGGGCATCCCCAAGTGTCTTACTTCCCTGTGGCTGTTGTCACAGATTACCGCACACTGGGTGGCTTAACCGAAATGTACTCCCGTACGTTTCTGGAGGCTGGAGATCCAAAGTCAAGATGTCAGCAGGGCCATGCTCCCTCTGAAGGCTCTAGGACAGAATCCTTCCTTGCTTCTCCCCACTTCAGGTGGCTCCTGGCATTTGCTGGTTTGTGGAAACATAACTCCGGTCTCTGCCTCTGTATGCAGATGGCCTTCATCCCTCTCCTCTGTGTGTCAAACCAACCTCTCTTACCTCTTACAAAGACACTGGTTGTTGCATTCAGGGCTGATTCTAATTCCAGGACGATCTCATCTCCAGATTCCTACGTTAATTACATCTGCAAACCACCTATTTCCAAATAAGGTCACATGTACAGGTACTGGGATTTAGGACTTGCACATATATTTTGGGAAGGTGCCTTTTTTTCCCCCAGCTTTATTTAAATAAATAAATATTTATTTAAAATTTAAATAAATAAATATTTATTTAAAGATTTCATTTATTCATAAGAGACACAAGAGAGAGAGGCAGAGATATAGGTGGAGGGAGAATCAGACTCCCTGAGGAGAGGCCGATACGGGACTCGGTCCCCAGACCCCAGGGTCACGACTTGAACCAAGGACACTCCACTACTGAGCCACCCAGGTGCCCCGGGGGGGGGGGGTGGTGCCTTTTAACTCATGATATCACTCTTTTCCTCCCCCTCTTCCCTCTCTTCTTCTTCTTCCTCCTCCTCCTTGAGTCCCCTCCCAGCAATTTCTTTTTCCTCCCATAAGGAATATTCTTGTATAAGCCATGCTCCTTCTCCTGGATGGTTCTTGGAATAAGGTCCAAGCATTTGGTTAATCTCAGTTCCTTTGAATCTTAGACTGAACTATTTTCCTGTGCTTTTCTCATGAGTAGTCTACTTAGAACCCAATGGAACTCTATTGAAAGAGATTGACAAAATACAGAAAGCACCAGGATCTCAGGAAAGAGCCTTGTGTTGACATTAGAGAGAGGTTCCTGCTGGCAGACGGCAGGTTGTGAGATGTTGGTTAGTAATACCCACTGCAGATGGTTAAGGACAACCTCTGGTCAACCTCCCAGCTCTGATCTCTCATATTCTCATTCTAGAAACCTCTGATGGTTCCTTACAACCTCAGAATAAAGTCCAGACCCAGTGATCTCATGTCAGCACATACTTCCAGCTGCAGAGCAGATTGCACCTTCATGCTTGTGTTGGACGCCCAGACACACTGACAGTTCCAGAATGTTTTGTGTCCTGTGGCTTGGAGAACCACTCACCCTACCTCACCTCCCCCCATAGATCCCAACCCAGTCATCAAGACCCCTACTCAGATTCTACTTCTAGATCAAAGCCTCCCCCAGTCTAGTTCCAGCTGGAAATCTCTCTCTTCTCTAATTCATCATTCCATGGTATTTTGTTTGGTTCTTTAGAGGCTGTAGCACTCATGGTTTCCTGTATGATTGGGCACATATCCAATGTTTCCTGGGGTTTTGGGGGTCTTATTCATATTTTTATTCCTTGCATGTCTTCATGCAGCGCCTGCCACTGAGTAGATGATAATCGAAACTACTAGAATCACAACTCAGTTGCCACTCACCTGCCTTTGCACTTCAAGTCCAGAAGTGGGGATTCCAGCCCCACGCTCTCAGCCAGCCTGTCTTTCTCATGTCTCTCCAGCAGGTACCGTTGGGCCAGGCTACTCCCTCGGTGTCCCACACCCTCCACACCAGGGTGACAGGTTATCCCAATTTGGCTGAGACTGTCCTGGTTACAGCATCTAATGTTCTACATCCTGAGAAACTCCTCAGTCCTGGGCAAACTGGTTACCCTACTGCACACTCGGCCTCTCCTGGCTCTTGTTGAAAATTCCTATGAGTTGAATCGTGTGTCTGGCTCCACCTTTCTCTGGTCATCTGTTGTGTAACCACCTAACTGCTTTCTTCACCTGTAAGTAGGCATCTGGCCCTGGCCTGGCACAGCCCTCCTGAGGCTTCCCCCAAAGACGGTCTCATAAATGTGACTTCTGAACTTTCCACCAGCTCATGGGTGTCCTGGTCTGGTCTTCTCCACACCAGCCCAAATCCTAACCTGTAAGCTGACCCTCCCAGGTAACCTTTCCCACCACTCTCCTCCCAATTCCTTGCCTTTACCACATCAAAGAGGGCCTGGGAGGATCTGATCCCAGACCAAACTTTCCCCCTCTGTAGAGCCACAGCTCAAAGATGCCTCCTCCATGAAGCCCTCCCCAGGAAACCCTTCCCCACTAGCTCATCACCACTCCATCCTTCTTCCTCTGGGGGTTTCCAAGTTACTGAATGAATCATGACCTTTAAGGGAAACTCCCTGGTGTCCGAGGCTAGTTGTTAGGACTTGAGTTCTACCCCAAGTTTGCTATAAGGTCAAGTTCTTAACTTCAATTTCATTGATTGTAAAATGCAAAAGTTAGGTGTGCTCTAGTATTTTTACCAGCCTTGCCAAACTTGGGTTCTGCTCACTGTGTGTGCTCTGGAAAGCCTCAAATACAAACATCTTAACCAAGACAGCTGTGCAAAGAGGCCTCTGGAATCTCATCTCCTGTTGGCACATTCCCTTCCGCAGGCCCTGCTTGATTTATAATTCCCATCTTTATCCTTTGATTCCCCAGAATAATCCCATCCTGGCCCAGCTGTAATAGGACAAAAAAGCCACCACCTACAGCTTAAGAGATCTTAAAGTACAATTAGAAGATCCATTCCTTTGCCATGACTTGACTTACAGAATTCAAGATTGGGGAGGAGAGATTAGATTCCTGAGCCTTGTCCTGGGCTTGCCCCAGGTTGAACTTGTCAGGCCCCACATGTTGCTGCCCTTGGATGTTTTCAGTGTAACCAAGTCTATTGAAGAAAACAGGCTGGGTGACCTTCAGCTTCGAACTCTCTAATGTGTGCACATCATGTATGTGCACCTGTATTTTTAACATCCATGCCCCACTTTACTTTGGATAAGGCATTTTCACATATTTTGTCTCATCTGATCCTTGCAGCGAATTTATGAGGAACCTGAGGTTATGGGGAACCTGAGGATCAGAGAGGCGAGATGTAGGGTATGTGGCAAAACTAGAACTTAAACTCACACTGTTCAACTCCACATTCCACATCCTTTCCACTGTGCACCTGCAGGGAGATGATGAATAGCCTTGGCTCTCCCCAAACAGGGGCTCTGAGAACATTCCACTGACAGAGGCAGGTGGTCAAGGGAGCTACCTCATCCCTAGATTTAGTTCTATAAACTAGTGTCTCTCCATCTTCAGTGCACACACAAATCATCTTCAGTCTTGTTAAGATGTGGATTCTTAATTCAGTAGCTCTGGGGAGGAGTCAAAATTGAGCATTTCTAATAAGCTCCCAGGTGCTGCTGGTGTTGCTGGTTAATGGCGTTTTGAGGAGCACCCTTGAGCAGGGCTGTCAACAGCTCCGGGTGACACAGGCAGACAGGGACAGGGAATCTGTATGTTCCCAGGCCTGTCCCCAGGAGTCCACTGTTCTTCCCCAGTGAAGAGGCCCAAGAATGTTAAATACCCATGCTTCCATCCCATCCCCACAGAGTCTGCACTCAGGAGCATAGCACATTGGTTCCTGTTGACCCCCTGTATCTCACACACGATGTGTCACCCTGGGCCATGGCCTTCATGCCCTCACACTGTGGCCCCGTGGCAGAGTGGAATCAGCTCTGTCCTGGAGCTGAGCCAAGTCATGCTGTAGCATGACACCTGCCTTGCACTGTGTTATGCCAGATGGATGGCTTTAAAGTCTGGTCACCACCATTTCTCAGCTGGCATATACAGTCTAGAAAAGGCCTCTTCACCTATTTTCAGGAGCAAATAGATATCCGGAAATACAGTTTTACATACACCAAATACCAAAATCTCCAGGTTAAAAAAAAAATGGACTGACTCAGGCCAGTGGATAGACCTAGTCTGTCTGACCCAGGGCCACCCAGGTAGAGGCAATGAGTAAGAGTATTTCTTTCTACCCGAATGGAGTTGCCTGCTAAAGGCCTGGCCCCCAAAGCTTTCCCTGAGGTATGCTGGCCCTCCTGGGAAAGCCAACCTTGCCTTGTTCCTGCCATCTACCTGCGAGCCTCTCTCCAGGGCCCTCTGATTGACTTTCATTGTTCAATTAGCAGTCTCTGAACAACTCGGAAAGCAATTACACAGCGCCTTCCTGACACCCCCAGGAAGTGACGGGGGCTTCCTTGTCGTGCAGGCCCCCAACCCCAGGCTCTTTCTTCTGTTCTCCATGCCTTTTGCTTTGGCTAGAGGCTCACATTTCTCCCCAATCTTTTGTGAAGTAATCTCTTTATCACAGGAATCATTTACAAACAGTCCCCTTCCTTGACTCTTAATCTCTGTCCCCTTTCTTAATCTCCTCTGTACTTCTGTACATTTTCTGGACTACATTTTCTGGATAATACCATGGACAATGCTTTGAAGTAGTTTTGTAGTGTTTTCCACCCCTGAAAACACACACACGCACACACACACGTGCGCACACACACCATAAACTGAGCCTCCTCCGTTTTCAAGACTTGACTCTCTCAGTACATTATTCTTCCTCTCTCTCTGCATTAGGCTCCTCCAGCTTGTTAAACTGCTCTGGGTGTGATTACCTTCTAGACAGCTTCTCTGTGAGTCCTCCTCTGGAGATGACAGCTGGGAGGTTGGGAGCATTAGGGACATAATCAGGACCCTTACCCACAATGTTCTTAAACCCAGCCCTGTCCCACAAGCCCTGCTGTGTGCCCAGCTCTGAGCCAGGAACAGTGCAAAGGAGGGGGGGTTCTGAGTGCCTCCTCAGAGCATTGAGGGCTCTGGAATTCTCAAACCAGGGCTCTCACTCAACTCCCCATCTGCTGTGCCCCAGCATGTTTCCCCTGGAGACTTAGAGAAAAAAAGCCATGGGTGGTAGTGCATCAGGACTTCTGGTCTACTGAAGGGAATCTTTTTATGACAATGCTCTTTAGCCAAAGGTCACCTTGAGCCAATGAGCCCCCGTTTTGCTAAGAGTGACTCCAGCCAAATTTTTGAGAATAGAATAATTCCTTCTGACTTCATTGTGATGAGATTTGATCCATTGTCATCTTCTTTATTATTTTTGTTTTTGTTTTTGTTGTTGTTGTTTTCTTGGCCTTTCTCTGACCTAACATGGTGCTTTTGAGAAGGCCTACATTTGTGCAGTGCCTCGGCTCCAGCAGGTGACTGCCTGACTCAGCCCTGGCAGCTCACCCAGTTGTCTTCCTTCCAGGAGTTATGGGAGCATTATATCTAATCAATTTACTTCAGGCAAATTAAGCAAGATCTCACCTGCCAGGAATCCTGTCCACTCCTTTTAATCTAGCTGCGTTCTCCAGCCCACCCCCAGAACGTTTCCTTTATGTAGTTCTTTCGAATACTCCCACACTGGTGTCCAGTTAATTAATGCAGACTGCCATTGCAGGGATCAGCAAGTGCCCTGGGCTGTCCTTTTTGGTTGGGGGGCTGTTGACTCTGCATGGTCACTAAGGCCAGTCCTGGATGCAGAGAACACTGACTGTCTGTGCAGTTTGGGATGTATAACCTGTGTAGGGTTGTTGGTGAGGGCTTTCCATTTGTCACTGTGCCTCCATCCTCCTCATGCCTGCTTCCTTGCAGCCAGGCTTGGGTAGAACCACTGCTCACGTGCAGCTTGGTGTCAAGATCCCAAGACTGGGAGCCCCAGAAAGGAAAATGCCTTTACTTCTCCATTTCTTCCTGGCCTTTCTTACAGCTGCAGTGTTTTCAGTGTCCTTATTCCTTCCTCTTTCTGCTTCTCCCTCCTGTACAATCAGAACTGAGGAGTGAGATTGCCAACCTGAGTCGAGTTGGCCCAGATCCATCTGTGCTCTTCTTGCCTTTTGGGATTTTCCTGTGCCGTGTATATGAAACATGTCATATTTACTAGCACATTTCAGTTTAGTAAATATGAATTCATTCATCCCATTGGTGATAAACTGTATGTTTACAGAAGGCAAAATGAAGAGGAAGTTTGGTGATATTCTATATTTTTTTATGTCTTCATTATCATAGATCATGTAGTGTCATGATTCAGAAAGCCCTCATGGTCATAGCTCAGCACCACATTCTCCAGCCATTTGAAGGATCCTGAGAACCAGTTTACCAAAGCCTGCATTGAGTCAATTTAAATGAGCATGTGTCTCCTCAGGAGAAAGTTATTTGTCTTTTTAGGGATGATTTTATATGAAGGGAAAGCAGGCACCTTGGTCCCTCTGACGAGCAATGACTTAAGGCATTGCCCCCAGTCTTGGTTTTGGACTAAGCTCACCTTCACCTTTTGGACTAAGCCTGAGTGTGCTCAGTATGTTGTGGTTCTCACTAGCCTGAGTTGGTTCTTCAAAATTCTCTTTAATAAAGAAAAAATATTTTTAATCATAAAATTTAATCAGAAACTTTGTCTCAAGGCAGGGAGGAAGGGAAAATTAGACAGCTACCCTAAGGAGAGGACTGTGTCAAATCCATCTAATTAAACCTCAACAGGTAAATAACCAAGAGCAAGGGAACTAAAAAAGTGGCAGCCTGTAAGTAAAATTCTGAAAGCTTTCCAGAAGAGAACAGCTTCTGGCAGAGGAAGAATAAAACAAGGGAAAATACACCCAGAAACAATAGAATTGGGTAACCAGAGGAGGAAGAGCAGAATTAAATGTGGGAAGCCTCCTAGCAGGGCTAACATTTCACCAGTTCTAAATATAGTCACCATTCTTCGAAGGTAAAAGTTCATTTTTAAGAAGATAGGAGGGAATGAAAAGAGCTTTATTAGAAGTTGAATTGCAAGTCTATATGAAGAATGTATTTGAATATAATTAGAAGAAGACAGAATGGGGCATTCTTTGTCAAAGATGGTATTTCCTGGTGTGTTGGGAAACACTGAATGTATTGACGGAACAAGTAGGTCGGACTTCATTGTCTCGTTCATCTTTATCTTTCTATGCTCTCCTGCCTTGTGCACCCTTCTATCACATCAGGTCTCTCCCTTCCTTCCCATCCCTGGGTAGGTCTCGATTTTTCAAGGAAGCTCTACTATCTTTACTTAGTTCCTATCCCTTCCTCACCATTCCCATATTTACACTAGGGAGCTGCTACAGATTATTTTTGTTGTTTGCTTTTTTTTATGTTCACAGATTTGCTTTTCCTCCTGGTACCTTGGGATGATCTTTAGGACAGAGACTAAGATGGGCGTTTCCACCTACAAAGTGTAGGTGTCCTGGAGCTAGGCTCAGGATACCCTCAGAGGTCCTTCTTCCTCTGGCTCACAGAGGACACCCTGTACAGGGTGCTGATCAACTGTCTGTCATGCGGTTAAGGTGACTTCTACACTTGCAGATATCTTGGACTGAAAATTCATTTTGGCTAAAGTCCTGTGGCTGATATCCAAACAAAACTACACACATTTTTACTTAGAGTTGAAAAAGGCTGCCAGTGGTACTCATGCCAGACAGTTAAGGAGCTTTTATCTGCATTTCTTTCTCTCTTATCCCTGCTTGGTCTCCTTTCAGTGAAAACAAGCCTGTTGATGGCAGAGAAATTGAGTAGCATCAGCTCACCAGACAGATCTCATGGTGGGTTTGGGTCTGCCAGGTTGGCATAATCTCTGAGGATTTCCTATGGCCAGCCATTGCCTTTCAAAGGCAAGAAAGCAAACGATACTGCCTAGTGGAGGCCTCTAGCTGTCGCTTGGGAGAAGGAGAGGCTGTCTTATCCTGGCAACTATGATTTGGGATGAAGAGTTCAATCCTAGACACTATGTCAGAAGATGACTGACACTACTGTTCTAGCCCTTGCCAGCAGAGAAAATGACCATTTTTTGAGCACACCATTGGCCAATCCCTCTGAATTCTGTGTTCTTTCTTTGACAATCAAGCTTTATATCCTGGATTCTTTTCACATGATTTTCCACATCAACTTCTTGGGCTTCCATTTTCTTTTCAGTACAAGAATGGAATTAACCCACATTTTGGAGCTTTAAGGAATATAGTGGAAGGATAGAATGTCAGAATGAGATAAGTACTTAGTAGCAAGACAGCTAGACTAACTGACTAACTGTCCTTTCATGGAGCGTGTAACATTTCTGCTCAGGGGCTGAGGAAACAAGAATAAGAGCCAGAGTTATGCTTCAGGCAACAGGCAAGAGAAATTTTTCTCAAATTACTGGCTAATTTGAGAAAAAGAGAGTTTATTGGAAGGAGATGGAATAGTTCACATGTCTTGCTGAAGAACTGGGCAGAGAAAAAATAAGACCCAGGACAGGAAAGACTGCTGACAAGGCTGTAAGGGCATCACTGATGGATGGATTCATTCCATCTAAGTTTTCTCTCTTCCCATCCCTTGGGATTCACAGACCTAGGAGAGAAAGTCCGATTGTCCTAGCTTGGATCAAATGCCCAGATTTAGCTAGATTTCCTCATAGTTAAAACTATGTGAGTGTCTCTGATGTATCAGGCTGTGTTGTATATCAGGGATATATCAGTGAACAAAGTTACTGCTTTCATGGGTCACTTGATGTAGAGTCAGAGAAGTCTTCACAGATTAGAAAACATGTGAGCAAAGACTCAAAGTATGGGAGGGAACAGACTATGTGGCTCTCTGGGGAAGAGGGTCCACACAGAGGAAACAGCACATGCAAAAGCCTTGAGATGTGTAAAAGAAAGCAAAGGGGCCAATATGGTTGAGGTGAAATGAGTGAGGGGAAGTGGTGAGAGATGATATCAGAGAGGTGGAGGTAGGGAACTCACCCGTATAGGACAGTATGTGGATGTTGATTTTGAGCAGGAAAGTGATGTGCTCTGACTTAGATTTTGAAAGACTGATCTGGTAGCTGGATTGAGTGGGCAAGGGTGGAAGAGGGGGGATCAGTTAGGAAAACACTGTAAAAATCTAGATAAGAAATAATGGTGATAGTAACAGTGGAGGTGTTGGGGGAGAGCGATAAGATGCCGTAAATAGAGTTTCCTATGGGAGTATAAGAGAGTGGAGGATGATCGCAAGGCCTTTGGCCTGACTGACCAGAAGGATGAGATTGTTACTAAGCTGATGAAGACTTTTAGAGGATCAGTTGTGGGGAATGTGTATGGGAAGGGGCAGGGGGAATCAGGAATTCAGACTCAGATTCTGGGCTGTACAAATTTGGGAGTCATCAGTGCATATATATATTAAAGCCACAAGAGAGACCTGAAGAGTAAGTTCTGTTAGGAAGTAGATGAGGCCAGAGGTGTGAATCCTGGGTATAGGAACATAATTATTATTATTTTTTTTAATTTTTATTTATCTATGATAGTCATACAGAGAGAGAGAGAGAGAGAGAGAGAGAGGCAGAGACACAGGCAGAGGGAGAAGCAGGCTCCATGCACCGTGAGCCCGACGTGGGATTTGATCCCGGGTCTCCAGGATCGCGCCCTGGGCCAAAGGCAGGCGCCAAACCGCTGCGCCACCCAGGGATCCCAGGAACATAATTATTAATTGGCCTAATCATATTAATTGAATGAAGTACTAAGATCTATACTTCCAAATACCAGCAGGTAGGATAGCAGACAAGCAGATAGCCTTCTGCTCCTGAAGAAGAAGGCTAAAACATACACCAAGCCTACATAACCCCACCTTCTTGTCATGTACCAGATGACTTGACCTGACTTTTCTCTTTTCTCTTCTCTTCTCTTCTCTTCTCTTCTCTTCTCTTCTCTTCTCTTCTCTTCTCTTCTCTTCCTCTTTTTTCTTTTCTCTGGTCTCTTCCCTTTGGTTGTCTTTCTGCATGGTTGCTCTCACTTAACTGGGATCACTTCCACCAACATCTTAAGAACAGATCCTTGTTGCTATGGCCTGTGGCTGCCCAGTGACCACTCTTCCTCTCTCCCCACTTCCCAAAGTCTGGTGGAAACTGAGGTGTTAGGGCCTGGAGACACGAAATAGAAGATCTGATCACCACTTGGCTTTGGCCACTCTGGTCCTGTACCAGAAAGCAGCTACAGCCTCCTTTAGGAAGAGCTGAATTGTGTAATTCAGCATAAATGGTGACATTTCTGAGGGAGGAGCGGGGGAGGGTGGTGAAGGTTCTCATGTGAGCAAGCAGTCCAGGCGCCCACCTCATAATCATACTAGCAGTCCACCATGTTGTGCCAAAAACCCATGGAGGAGGCATGAGTCCTTTGAGGGTTATAGCCTTGTGATGTGGGAGGTAGTCACACCTGCCTGAGAAGCCACTCTCACCCCTTCCAGCCCCTCTAACCTCCTCCTTCACTCAGCCCCCTGCAACATGGGTATTGAGGTGCTTGAGGCTATTTTCAGCCCATCTTTGTGTGCCTTTCAAGAACCAATGTCTTCTTTTTCAGGTTTTTTTTCCCTCCTGTCTTTACCATTAATCTGGGAACTTCCAAGGGCAGGGACTGTATGGAACTTCTGTGTCCTGCTCATGGACAGTCTCATAGCTGCTCCCTTTCCCCAGGATAATCTCATTTTTAAAAATCTAAGGTTAGAAAAGTAGATAAAACAATGATGACTGGGTGATGGGCACTGAAGAGGGCACTTGACAGGATACGCACTGGGTGTTATATGTTGGCAAATCGAACTCCAATAAGAAATATACAAAAAATTGCAAAAGACAAGACGTTAAAAATGCAGCCTACAGAAAACAAAGTGGATAAGATAATGAAAATGACTATAATTAAAAAATACAAAGTTTTGAACAAAACACCCATCCACGAGTAAAGAAATTGTTTTTGCAAAGCTGAAGTGGCAGGAAATAACAAATGGTGTGTGTGTGTGTGTGTGTGTGTGTGTGTGTGTGTGTGTGTGTATGGTCAGAGCACAGTATCCTGGACCTGTATGCTCAGCTGGTGGGGAGAGGATGGTATAGTTTGACTCATAGGCAAATAAAAACCCTGTTCCCCTTGTGGTAAATATCTCGAAAACTTTTTGGCTGCCCTCTCATCTTGCAGCACTGGGTTGAGGACTGACCAGCAGATGTTTGTAGGTGAGGTCCCTGCCCTCTGGGCCATCGCAGTCCATTTTTAAAATTTTATTTATTTATTTTGGCAGTCCATTTTTATAGGCTCTAGTGCTGAGCAAGTATATCTTCTGCCTTCCTTAGCACCCATCATCCCCTCCAGCATTATAAACACCTCCCAACATGCCCACATACACATATTTGTTCACCACACATTTGTTGAATGTCCTATGTGTGGATGAGACATACAGAGATGAAGTCTCACTCCCCAAAAAGCTGGACTTCTGAAGGATGAAATGGACAAATGACAAGTGATGGAGACAGTATATGATGAGTGCTACCTCAAGGATGCACACTAGGTCCATGGAGGCGAGGAGGGCTGATAAGTGTCACAGATGAGGTGCTGCCTTCTTCTGGGTTCCATCAGGCAAAGGGGAGTTCACTGGTGAAATGGGGGGCATTCCAGGTAGTGGTCAGCACACACAATACTTCCAAGGTGTGGAAGAGTATGGGACTCTAGATCATTCCAGACTAAATGATGGAGTCTGAGCCCTGAGTGACTGGAAAGAAGAGAAAGAAAATAAGGCTAGAGAGTCAGGCAGTGGCCAAGTGGAGAGTACCTTGTGGAGCCTCCAGAGGGCTGTGAGCAGGAAAAGATATGTATAATCTTTAGATATATATATCTAAATAATGACCATTACTTCATTATTTCAACTAAATAGGAGGCAGAAGAGAAATATTAATATTAATACTAACATTTCTTGAGTACTTGAAGCATTTCACATTTATTATTCCCTTTAATACTTCAAACAACCTTGTGGGATAGGTACCATGAAGGTTTTAAATGGGCACCCTCTCCAGTTCCTAAGAAGCTCCATGAACAAGTTGGCCATCACAGAGTCAGGGCCTGCGGCTCTCACTGTCCTCCTACTGCCAGAGGGCTTGGCATCTGTCCACACATGGTCCAGATTGCAGGAGAGAAAGCTGAGCCAGCCACCTGGGGAGGTCCTTGCCTCTGCTCTAAAAGCTGCTTCCTGGAGCATCCATTGTACCCAGAAATTTAGAGGGAGATTATGTGAGAATAAAAGCAGATGCTTTGTGGAATAGAATGAAAACTATAACTGTAAGATAATGGTAAGACTTAAAGAAAATAATGTTGCCTTTTTGATGGGCCTTGAGTTGGGCCTCTGTTTTCCCTCCTGCTCTCTGCTCCTTCTGGAACATTTTGGTGGGAAGGCTTAAGAAGCACAGAATACTAGTGTTCTGACCTCCAAAGAAGAAACCGCTTCTTAGTGAGGTCTCTACAGAGGGCTACTGCCTAAGAGTAGAGGACTGGCTGGTGGGAGGGGGGGTCCTATTTAAAGAGGCTCAACAGTATATCTTCACATGTAATCAGCTGCCATGACTCCCCCAATTTATCTGCTTTATAAGGTCATCATTTTTTGGAGTTGGATGCAGGATAAATGATGACAGACACGTATATTTGGAGTTTGTTTGAAGTCTGATTCCTTTGCACAAGATGTCAGAACCTTGCCTAGTAGCACCATGGACAGAGCCATCTGAGCCAGGACTGATTTATCTGCTCTAGGGAAGCTGAGTGTAACTTCTGAAATGTGAGAAATGGAAAAACTAGTTGTAGATGCTCCAGGCATTAACTTGTGGAGATAAAAGGTTAAAGAGTACATACCACTAGACCTTGCACGGGGCAGAATAATGAAGCAGCTAAGACATTGTCCTCCTGCCTCTGCTCCCATGATCTTCCCCTCTTTGTTGTACACTGCGGATGAATTGTATCCTCCATCCCGGCCTCTGCCTTCACAAGCCTTCCCAAATCTGCTCTCTTCAGAACTATCTGCATCTCTTCTCCTGACTGTCAGTCCTATAACGTAGTCAACAAAGTTTAAAATTTCAGGAGTACCTGGTACATGACCACAGCTGCTATGACTCACCCTTCTCAAAAGGCAATGCAATTTTAATAACTATAGTGATGTCTTGAGTTTGCCCAAAGGAAAAAATAAATGTTAAAGCAGAACCCTATCAGTTAATTGTTAATGGTGTAATTTTAAGCATTGTGACAGGCTGGTATAGAAAGTAATTGAGGGGAGACGGGCTTCCTGGGGGGTCTCAGATCCCCTACTTGGTACATAAACAGAGAAACGTTGTGCTACTTTGTGGTCCCCCATCATATTCTATTTTGATCCTCGGGTCAACCCTAACCCTTAGTTAAATTCCCATGAGCTTTGCTTCCTCTTGCTCAAGTCAGAACATTTTCCAAACTTAAGCTCATTTGACGTGAGCTCCACTTAGAAAAAGTTTGCTCAGTTTGAACAGCTCTCTAAGAAGGGAAAGAAATGCATTCTATGAATATGAGGCAAGAAAGAAAAAAAATTAGGCTATGCCAGAGTACTTTGTTTTCCATTTAGCTTGCTTCATTTGATTGATCATATGATCCCCAGTTTCTTCAGTCACCAAAAGCAAGGAGAAAGGAGTTTATCTTTTCAACTGACAGACTGAGGGGCCCTGGGCATCTGAAGGATTCACCCCAGAGAGCTGTTGTACCCTGGGTTCTGAGTGACCTGTCACTGAATCCAGAAAGTATTGGGGCCTCCTGTGTGCTGAAGAGTGAGTGAGGTTCTGTCCTAGAAGGCAGATAGAGGGAACGTCAAGCCATGAACACACAATAGATGAGTTGGCTGGCCTTGCGGCAGAGTGCAGAATGGAGATGCTCTGCAGTAGCGTTTCTGCAAGGACCAAAGGTGGTATAGACTCCAGTCCTTGGGAAGAACTCTGAGGCTTGGGCTCTTTTTTTGTCTGACCCATTGTCCCTTGGCCTATTCATGTTCTTTCTGTGAACCACTCAGGTTTTGAAAGTGAGGCTGCTGAGTCAATACCTGAGCTGGAAATGCATCCCGGAGGAGCCCACACAGGGTTACTTGGTTCGGCCTGGCAGGGTTGGGGCTTGAGAGGCATTTTCTGCAAGAGGAATTCATCCTCCATCAGCTAACCTCTCTCAGAGTTGGCCTGATGGTGGGGGCTGCAACCCCCCTACTTTGGATGTCCTCATGGTCCCAGCTGACCTGACTTCCTTTGATCTGACGAGTTCCTGAATGACTTCAGAAATGTTCAAGGGCCTGTATGCCTCCACCGTACATTGGGCCTCAGGCTACAGGAGAGTGCTTATTTGTTTCATTTGCTCCAACCTGACACAAGTCCATCTGCAAAAAATCAGAAGTGGTTGAGATAAAAGGTGTGATCTCTCCTTCTCCGCGTGGGTGGTGAAGCATCCTGCTGAACGGGGAAGAGGAATCCAGCAGAGCATACTTTTCACATATTGATCCTCATACTTGCCCCAAGTTTGCTCAAGTAATGATTTGTGAGCTTAATAAAGGTACCTAGAGCTCTGTTGCTTTACCTGAGAACTCCATCAGAGCCTCCCTAAGACAGCTCTGTATTTAAATAGCAACACATGTGTTTTTAAAGAAGTGGTTTTACCAGAATTTATACCATGCGTTATTTTTTAAAGGACTTGCAGTATTTCTTGAAATCCCAAGCTTTTCATAAAATATCCCCAGTAACTGGAAACAAGGCCTTGAGTTCCTCCCCTTTCTGTTACATGCCCATTTCTACTTTATTAAATTCACTTATTTAAGCCTCTGTAAATAAATTGTCTATGAAGAAAGAGGGTCCAGCGATAAAAAGAGAGAGACTGTGTGGTGGTGGTTAAGGGGGCAGGCTCTGAAGCCATACTGCCCAGATCTGGCCCTGGCCCCTCCCATCTGGTAATACGGGCAAGTGTCTTACCGTCTCTGGGATCAGGGGCTGAAAGGATTTTTCCTTTGAGTGTAAGAGCATTTCATAAAACATCAAGAGCTATGTCTACATTATTACTGTAACTATAAATAACATTTCATAGGAAGTTAGGGAAGGTGATGGGGGAGCCAGAAATATTTCAGAATCATTTCTGCTCTTAAAAAGCTTGCAACCCAGCTGGGAAGATGAAACACAAGAAAATAACAGGGTGGAGACAACTCTCAAGTCTTTTCTCCTTATTTAATCAGTTTGGCTTCTTCCGTGTCATCAGTTCAGCTGTCTTGTAAACAACAGAGTCCTCGTTTTTAATAAGGAAAAGGAGAGTTAAAAAGACAGGACGAGGAAGGTGAAGGCCCAGGTGCCTGCCTGGATGCTGTCCACAGGAGAGGGTTATAATGGCCATTGAGTATATTGCAGTTCACAGTTGAAAACATGAGAGCCACTTGGTTTGATTACGATTGAGTCTGAGTAGGCAATATGAGTATTCCAAATTGTTTTAAGAGTCATTTGAAAGGACAAAGCTAAAGACGAGTAAGGAGCTTGCTGCAGAGCGAGGCAGTCCTCAAAGCCAAGTTAGAAATGCAGACTGAGTTCACTCTGCTTACTGCTTCATCTGCCCTCCCGCCCTCCCAGAAGGGCATCCCACCCGCACCGACCCCTGACTCTCAGTTAGAAGATACCAGAAGAACTGCACTGGGATGGAAAGCATGGGAAAATTGAAAGTTTCATCATTGCTTAGTAGAGACACTCACAACTGGGGTGGGGGTGGGGGTTCGGGGTAGAAATGAGACTGGGTTATCACTCCTCTGCTTCTTGTCTCAAAGCCATTTGCTGCCCTTGAGAGAGGTGACTTCTGAAGAAGCCATAGTGGTACCCGAGGCCACCTGGTGAGAGGCATGGGACACTCCACTCCTTTTTTCTCACTTCCCTGTCAAGAGCTCTTTCTGACTTAGATATGCCATGCTTTGACACCCAGGGATTTAGCCCTGAACTTGTCCCTTTGGAAACCGATACCAGCTGCCTTTTAGAAAGGAGAAAATTTGGGCAGTGAACCTAACTTTCTTGCCTAGCCTCAGGCAGTGATAGTTCTCAGTTGCAGCTTTGAGAGGCCGTCATCCTTGTAATGGCAAACACGTACAGCATTTACTATGGGCCAGGTTCTGTCCCTAGCACTTTGTGGATGTCACCATTTTAATCTCACCCCTGAGTCCCAATTGCTCTGGAAAACAAGACCACTGACCCTTAGGTTAGAGCAAGCCTTTGGTCTTCACTGAGAGTGGTCTGCTGGCTTCTTCTCTCCAGATTCTCTTCCTTCACTGGCCTCACCAGGCCTGGGTGGTTTGCATCCATGAAGGAGGGTGGGGCAAGTGAAAAAGACAATGGATATTCTTTAGACAGAGTAAGTCTCCAAACAGGGTGATTTGGCAAAGCTACAGCATTACATGGCTCTGGTGTTGACTTAACTCTGCATTTGCACACGCTGAGGGCTATTTGTGGAGTACTGATAACATGTTTGTGAAAGGAGTCCCCCTCTTCATCCAGAGGCAAGGGTCTTATCAGTGTGCTGGGGCTTTTCATTTTTTTCTAACTGACAGCTCACTCTGTTGAGTGAGATAGATTGATTTCTTTTTCACAATTATCTGAGAGGTGTTTTACAAGTAATTTATTACTAATGGCAGTAAACTACAGTGTTTTCAGGTGATTTACTTTAAAAAAATTACATGACATTCAAAGTTATACCTCTACTAATGCTATTCTCACTCATGACGTTTCAATATGCTTTCTTGAGTGGAGAAAAATGTGGAGTTATGACTTGCCAGCTGGGAGGGCCATGATCAATGCACAGTGTGCTTGAACATCCTCTGCCATGTGTCAGGGTGACACTATTGTCCTAAGTATTTAATGCTAGACTTGGACTATTTCCACCAGAACCTTCTGCTTGATTTTGAAGCATGGGGGAATGACAGTTGAATTCTTTATCCCTCTCTCTCTCTCTCACTCTCTCTTTTAATTTATTTATGATAGTCACACAGAGAGAGAGATAGGCAGAAACATAGGCAGAGGGAGAAGCAGGCTCCATATACCAGGAGCCCGACGTGGGATTCAATCCCGGGTCTCCAGGATTGTGCCCTGGGCCAAAGGCAGGCGCCAAACCGCTGCGCCACCCAGGGATCCCTATCTCTCTCTTTTTTAAGCCAGACTTTTAAAAAAGACTTTATTTATTTATTTATTTATTTATTTATTTATTTATTTGAGAGAGCAAGCATGAGTGAGAGAGCACAAGCAGGGGGAGTGACAGAAGGCCCAAAGTGGAGCTTGATCCCAGGACACTGGGATCATGACCTGAGCTGTAGGCAGATGCTTAACCAACTGAGCCACCCAGGTACCCTGAGGACAACTCAATTTTTTTCTTGATGTTAACAAGTAATGTTAAGTTCAGGCCAACAGCAGGAGGAATAAGGAAATACAAAATGAAAGAAAACCTAAAGAACCAACTTGTTATCATCGACTTGGTCCCTTAATTCATACATGTACTCCGTGCTCTAAATGCTCTTCCCCTTCCCACCTACATGCAGGGGAATTTTAAAAAACAGAATGGATTGAAGGGAAATGGTTACTTCTAATCCTTGTCTGCCCATTCTTCACAGTCTCATCAATAATCCAACCTTAGCCACATTATAGTCTATTTGGAGCTTTCTTTTAAAATGTGGAAGCCATTGTGTTCCTACCTGCCAGTATTTGCTTCAGCTCTTGAGTCTCCCAGGGTCGGGGACCACATCTGAATAGCTCTGTACAATGTCTTTTACAAGAAAGTTACCAATGAAGGCCCTTTGGCAGTTTGGGATGCAGATGACTAGGGACTCGAGAAGAGCATCAGCCCAGCCCAGCCAATTGCCAATAAGACATTGGCTGGCTCTGTTTATGCCTCCGTGTTAAGTGGCAAGACCATCAGAATGTAGCACTTTCTACTGAAGGGGCTATGCCAGGCTGAGCTTTTCCTTGGTAAACACATTTGAAGCTGGTCCCTCCTGCTGAGCTGATTGGTAGTGAGGGTGGCAGCTAGATCCCTGGGGGCTGTGTGTGTGTGTGTACATGCATGTCATATATGCTGGCACATGGACCTCAAGCCAGTAGTCTTCACTATTTCTTTTCCTGTTTCAAATGTGTGATATGGAATAACCAGAAAGAAATTTATTTAGAATTTTCATGTCATCAAGGCAGGAAATTCACTCCAAGTTCATGTTTTGTAATTGCTATATTGAAATCAATCCTTTTTCATTAGCCTTCATTATTCCCTCCATTCTCAATCACCTGTCCTCCTCTTTGATCTCTCCACATAGTCTATTCCCCCATCCACCATCCCCAGCACTCATTATGCGTCAGGCATTGGAAAGGAGAGATACTCACATCCTCTTTCATGTGGACTCAGTCTCTGGGGTTATCACTAAAGAGGGCACAAAGACAGTCTAGAAACACAGAACCCATCAGAACTAGGGCAGAGGGGCCAAGAGTTTTTTAGGCTCCTAGGCCTCAGTTCATTATGGCTTAGAGCAGTTGTCTGCCAATCTAGTTCCCAAAGAGCTTATTTAAAAATTTAGGCTCTGGTGCCAATCCCCTGAGATTAAAAGTCAGTAGATACTGGGTGTTCTTTAAGAGTGTGCATTTTAACAAGTCCCAGGTGATTCTCCTGCAGGTGGTCTCTGACCACAGAGAACACAAATTTAGAACCCCCCAAGTCTCATCATCCTGCTTTAGTGTTCCATCGTAGCTGCTTCACTTTGCTTTGTGGTTGAGATCAATTTCTTGTTTAGAAGATTGTCGAGATCCTTGTGGAATTAGCAGTGTAAACCCCTAGAGACAGGAGACAGGCTTCAGAGGTATTTTGTTTTTAATTTTTCTTGCTGCTTTCTATCCCATGACAGTATTTTGGACTATTTTGAATATTGAAGAGAGAGAGGCTGAAACTGCACTCAGCTTTTGCATGTTAGCAGAAGCTGGACTCCAGAGAAGGGTTGCCAAGTCATTTCCAAAGAATCAAACTCTCTTATGCCTTGATTAAAAGGAATTTATTTGAGGTGAGGATAATTCCTTGTGTGTCTAATGGTAAAACATCTAGACACATGTTTTTTTCTAAGATTTTATTTATTTATTCATGAGAACACACAGAGAGGATTGAGAGAGAGAGGCAGAGACACAGGCAGAGGGAGAAGCAGGCTCCATGCAGGGAGCCTGACGTGGGACTCGATCCCGGGTCTCCAGGATCACGACCTGGGCTGAAGGCGGTGCTAAACCGCTGAGCCACCTGGGCTGCCCTAGAACATGTTTTTGAGATTATCTATATCCCACCTTGTCTCTTTGCCTAGAGTTGTACACATCCTTTTACCATTTCCTTCTAGACAATGACAAGTTCACCAGAGACCTTGCATCTGTGTCCTATGGGTTTCTTGAGTAATGGAAACCTCTGTATGCATTTTGGAACTGTCACACACTTAGCATGAAGGCATCTGCTTTAGTCTTGCAGATCAAAAATAGGGCTTTAGTACTGAAGTACATACTGCCCCTCCAACACACTTTGAAATATACATCTCTCCTGTCTCTCTTTTGTTTCTCTCTCTCTCTCTTGCTCTCTCTCTCTCTCTTCTCTCTCTCTCCCCTGGTGGACAGAATAGTTTGTTCTGAAGTATAGACTTACAATAGAACATGAAGGACCTTGTGCTCTTCCTAATCACAAACAGCATCAAGATCTAGATAACCACTCATCATAATTAATAATTGTTGACCCTTTAACACATGCCAAGTAGTGACTAGGGCCAGACTGAAATGTGGTAATAAATGGCCTCAGGCTCCTTGAGCTCATTTTGTTTCCTCTCCTCATTTGTGTTTAAAAAAATAATAATAATAAAAAATATATATATATGTGTGTGTGTGTGTATTTGCATAGAGGCATCAAAATATATATATTTTTGTATATATACAAATATATATATATTATATCCCTCTTTCCTGAGGGTTGAGTAGGGATTTCTGGGTTGCAACCTGCACTTTGGAAGAATAGTGAGCAACTCGGCCTCTCCTGGGCACTGTCCAGGGTGCTGAAATATTGGGCAAGTCTATCACTGACTCCCGTTGTTTGGGGGTTCACTTCAATACATAAACAGCAGAAATTCTTGTCAGATCTATCTCATTAATCACTTCATCTGCTTGTAAAAGTGCTGTCCTTAAAATGAGACAAATTCTGGGTGACTGGCTTGGATAAGGGTATAGGCTCTGGTCACAGAAAAATATGCCTCATTGTGCTGCAAACTGGCCCAAGAAAACTTGAACCTGACCTTGGCCCTGTCATGTCTGAGGAGTCTAGCAGGCCTGCTTGGGATGATTCACCACACACCGGTCCAAGCTTCCTGACACTTCAAGGTTCAGATGCCAACCTGGCAGGGTTCCCTCTGTCTTCTGCATGAATTATTACAGGCATCTGAAAGGGACGTTTCTTGAGCTTTTAGTTGTAATTGGATTCATGAGTAATCAGTTTGCTCCCAAATCTCTCCATTATTTTCTGCTTGTTGTGGTGCAATTGTGCATGTGCAAATCACCAAATGAGCCTTCCTTTCAGAAGGTAGGAAAGTGCTGCTGCCAGGCATGTTGGGAGCTGGTACCAGGATCCTATTTTTTTACTCCTATTTATAGCCTGCACTGGAGGGACTCTGGCTTGTGCCTTGGAATGGATGAAAACAATCCATGTGAATTTTTGATATGTTGCTTTTTTCTTTCATTCTTTTGTCAACATTGGGAGTGTGATAATGATTAAGAGGCAGTTTCTGTACTCCAGAAGCTTGCAACCTAGAGAGGCAAATACATAACTCTAATACAATGCCACAAGTGCTGTGATTGTCCAGAGGTAGGGAAATAGTCACAGAAAAAGTGGCATTTGTATTGGACCTTGAAGGGTGGGTAGGAGCTCAGTGGTCAGAGGGGAAGTGATGGGCATTCCTGACAAAGAATACAGGCCCAGCAAGAATGAAAATGTATGAATGTGCAAGGCCTGGCTAGGGAACAGTGAGTAGTGGTGTGGGACTCAGCATAGGAGACTGGGAAGGAGAGGGAACCAGAAAGCCATTTGGGGAAGGGCCTTCAAGGAGACCAAAAACTTTTGAATGAGGCAAATATAGTCTTGGCTGCCACGCAGAAGTGAGCTTCCACAGCTGGTCATTAAGGTACTGATGGTCCTTGATGCCTCTCTGCAGATTTCCTCCATTTGTAGTTCCTTTTGTTTAGGAGATCTTCCCTGTTCACCTTCCACTTTCTCCCCTCAGACCGAGTTAAGTGATCCACGGGCAAGTCCATCATTTAGCCATTACACTGGGTTGTATTTACCTTTCATGTTTCAAGCTTCCCTGACCAAACTGGAAGCTTTCTCAGGGCAGGGGCTGGACCTGATTTGGTGTTCCCTGTCCAGCTCCTAGAGTGGCATGTAGCATAGAGAGGATGCTCAGTAAATGTATCTTGGATGAATGTGTGAAAAACTGAATGAATGCTCTAAAATGTCCTGTAAGGTAGAGCCTAAGATTTACATTTAGGGTTTCAAAAGTACTTTCATAACTAATTCAGACACTAAAATGTATCTGTGTGGTGTGGCTATGGGCTGTGAACAGCAGGAAGCCATTGGGAACAGACATTTCATGAAAGAGACTGTTAGCCAGTGATGCCTTTAGGCTGTTCTAAGCTATAGTCTGGCCTACAGGAAAGGGTTAATTGGGTGACAGTGACAGGCTGATGGCTCCAATTAGCCCAGCCTTTATTATACAGCCCAACCTAGATGTCTTGGCTAACAAGGCTGTGGCAGCTCTCATCCTCAGGAAAGCAGACATTTTAATATGGAAAATTATTTTCCATCATTTCCTCATGACAGAAAAAGTCAGGGAGATGGGATGTTCCATTCCACATGGCAGTCAGTAGAAGATGCTTCAGTTCTGATGATTTTGCTCTAGAAAATGAGAACTATTAACTAAAGCATTCATTGGAATTGGCAGGCAGGACCCATCTGTCTGAACAGATGAGGTATGAGTGTGATGTTGGCCATGGGTCCTTAGTGAGTCAGTGCACTCACTGTGGGCCCCAGAAGGTAGCATGGGACCCTAAAGTCAAAGTCCAATTCTGCCCTCCAGCACATGGATGGAACTGGATGGCAAAATAAAAAGATTGTGAATGTCTGAAAATCCTGTTCACAAAGCCCATGCACTCTTCTGTATAGGAAAGACACTTAGCCTCTGCCCTGCTTATTATCCTATTTATAAGGAAAGTAGATACTGTGCCAATTGGACTTCCTTTTTCTGAATCCCAAGTCTTTCCATATGTCTGACAGGAAAGCCATTTGATGATTTCTTTAAAGCAATGGAGTGTTCCTTTGTGATGGGCAGTATCACAGAGAAAACTGAGCAGAGGGTTGGAATCAGATTCAAATCTAAAGTTTACTGTTTACTGGTTCAGTGGCTATTCAGCCATCACTACACATTGAAACCATTTGAGGAGCTTTAAAAATACTCCACTCCAGAGAGATTCTAATTTAATCAGCCAACAGTGCAGCCTGAGGACTATGATTTGGGGTTCTAAGGTGCAGCCCTGATTGAGAACTGCTATATTAAAAGAATCACCTTGGAAACATCACCTAGCCTCCCCAAGTCTCTTATTTTTTCTTGCCTGCAAATTGGGGATTATAATACGAACCTCACAGAACTGTGAGGAGGAAATCAGCTCTGTTCAGTAAATGGTCTGTTCAGTAAATGACAGCTGCTGTTCTTAATCACAGTGCTGAAGGTGGGATCAGGAATGGGCCATGTAAGCTAGTGACCTTGAGTCTCCCATGTAAATGACACAGACCACACACTTTCCCAGCCTAGCTGGGGACTAGTGAGAGACTGTAGATGGCTTAGTGAGGTCCGTGTCTGGTGCATGGTGAGGAGCACTCAGCACCCTACAGGGACAGACCACAGGCTTTTTTCCCACATGAGGATGTCCAGTGCTGCCCAACAACCAGACTTTGGTTCACAGGTGTCCCTTTGTTAACCTTCTGAGGGCTGGACTTTTCCACTCCCATGGTTAGCTTGTTTGGTTTCTTTGTTCTAAAATTATTGATTTCCTGTTTGTTTTTTCTTTTTAATCTTAAAGAAATCAGAACCTGAAGCCAGAGGAATGGAGAGAACAAAAATACCTTGCTTTTATTTTTCACTTTGTTGCTCAGCGCATTGGCTGACAGTCCCCAGACTGTCATCAGGAGGCCTCTTTGTTTGGATGAGGTCATCAAGCCAACTAGCTTTATTTTAAAGGAAAAATTAAGAAAGTGTTCTCAGTTTTTTCCTGGAGAGGACTTCCTGGGAGCCAGGGTGGACCCTTCTCTCCTTCTTTTCCTCCACCTCTGCAGAGTGGCTACCCATGAGGGAGGGCTCCTCTCCCGAGAGGCCACAGTCACTCCTAAGGCAGAGATGTTCAACATTGACCACCATGATTGGCCATGACCTTCCTGATAAAAGAACATTTCTCTGATGGTTGAAGGATGAGAGAGGCTCAATTTTACTCTATATAAGATAGTTTTTAAATGTTAAGTTTAAAAATGTAAGATTTTTTTTCAGGCAAGAAAAGGATTTGACAGGTTTTCAGACACCCAATATGAGTGGGGCCAGATGGGTTTCCTATTTGATCTGCCCCGCTTATTTAAGTACTTTGGTGAAACATCTCTACTGGTTAATTTACTCCTTAAAGTCGCATGCCCTTCGGAAGTCTGTTTGCATTTCCATAAATCGGTGCTGATTTTATCAGGTTAAGTTATCTCCTCTGAGGCCTGTCAGCAACAGGAAGCACATTAACCCCAGCAAGACAAGTGTGGGATTTTTCCAGAAATGCCTCGGTTCTCCTACACTGATGGGGTTAAAACAGTGAAATTACTAGGAGGCTGTGTTTTGCTCATTATGAAACCTAGACTTCTCTTCTTCCATCCTTTAGGCTTTAGATTATTATATTTTACTGGACTGAATTCTAGGGTATCTCAGAAACCCATAGATAAGGATAGTCATTAATTCCATGAACTTCTCTTGAGTCCATACACTGTGCCAAGCTAAGAGATGGAAGATGTATCAGAACCCAAGGAGCTCAGTTGGCTAAGAGAAGAGACAGACATGTAAATTATCTATTACAATTCCAAGGGGTAAGGGTGATGAGCATGGGGCAGAGGCCCACAGAGGCAGGGGTGACTGCAGAATCCAGCTGTACCATCAACACCACCCGACACTCCTCTGCTGTCTACTTCCTGGGGCACAGGGGGACTGATACTTTCTCAAGGAACTCTGGCTTTCCTTCATCCCCTGGTTGATTTTCCAGTGTGCTCCTGCTATGTGTCAGGCATTGTTCTCAGCACTAACAATGTAGCGATTAACAAGACAGCCACAGTTTATCGGTGATAGTCAGAATGATGGGGGAGGTGGTCCCTCCCTGAAAAAGAGGAGTGTAAAATATGAAACTGTATGCCTGTGTCTAAGTGTCTAAAGCCAAATCAGCCCTTGGAGCCTCAGGTAAACTCTTGAGCATGAATCAATAGTTCTTTCTACCTGTAGAGCTTCATCTTTTGCAATTGTCTTAGCATCCTGGCCTTTGAGCTCCACTCTAGCCCCTCGTTGCAGCACAGCCTAGACCGCTGTTCTTGTTCATATAGGACAGAGAGGAAGCCACTTGGGTTTAAAGTGCAGTCTCTTGTCCTTAGAGCAAAATTTCCTTTTTATGTCTTGGTGAAGTTCATGGTCTCTTGTGAGGCTCCAGCTCGGGCCTTGGCCTCTTTACAGGGTCTGGGGCTGGAGCCCATTGGAACTTGCTCACTGTTTAGTCATGGGTTTATGGGCAGGCAGGGAAGTATGAAGGGATGTGGGACAGAGGCTCATTCTCAGTAGACCATGAGTCAGTTTAGAAACATAAGGACAGAAAGCTGGGCCAGGGCTGTGGTCCCTTCTTGGAGCCACAGAGAAAAAGACAGCTCAGATGTAGCAATTGGCTTCTGACAGCTTCCCTCTGCAGCTGCTGACAAGTCTCAGAAAAGCAGTGAAGAGCTGAGGCAGAGTCTACTCTGTGCCTCGTTGCCTGGGAGCAATTATATGCCTCCATTGAGGGAGAAACTAAATTTTATTTCATCCATCCACTTCTACGTGGTCTTCCATTAAGTCTTGGAGTCATATCAGGGATCTCATTACTCTAAATACAACACAGAAATACCTCAAGAGAAAATGCATTTTATGAGATCTAAAAATTTTATTAACCCAAACTACCAAGTGCTTATACAGCTGGTGGCAGCCCTTGTGAGCCAGAACTTTTGCACTGAAGAATTTTCATTAGAATTAAAACCACCCTGGTTATTAGATGAGGTTGGCTAAGAGTCAGGGCAGCAGGGCCTGGGTCAGGCAGGTTGAATGTAGGTGCTTTTAGTCCCCAGAGCATCAAGCACCTGTTACATGAGCAAATTCAGCGCCAAGTGAAGAGGTCACAAGATACAGTGGAGAGAGCTCTAAACGGAAGCCAGAGGCCTGGCCTGGGTTCCTCACCTTGGCTCCCAGTTGCTCAGGGCTCCTGTGCATGGCACTTCCCTCCTGCTCTCTGGGTCAGTGAATTTTCTCTATAAAAAATGAGGAGATTGAACTTTGGTCCTTTAGAGTCCTCCTAGCACCAAAGCCCCAGGAGAAGTGATATGGGTTGCAAAAACTATAAAGGAAGGAGATGCAGAAGGGTGAAATGACATCAGCTCCCCCTCATCTTATGACAGTAGTTTTGTTGACTCTGTTCCCATCCCCCTGCCCTGCCCCCCACCCCCAGCCCTGAGGAGGCCCAGCTTTTCTTAGACAACCATGAGGAGCAAGGAGAACAATCTAAGCTGCTACAATGGCTCCTATCCCCAGTCAGGAGAAAGATCTGCCACCTTCTCCTGGGCCAGGGTCCCTCCAGACAGGGGTTCGGCCAAGAATAACAGGTGAGACCATGTGGAGATAGCCCTATGTGATTTATTAGACACCATTTTCGGCCGGGGTCTTTGAGAGCAACAATAGGTCTGTATTGTTCCCAACTCTTTTGAGCGAGCAAGGTTCAAGTTAACCTACTTAGATATAATTAAAATTCTATCCCATATGACTTACCCTTTGTCTTTGGCACAGATTATTCTGTATTCTTCTGCACACCGTCCCTGAGCCAAACTGCCCTTGAGCGACTCTGTCTTATTTACTATTGACTTGAACTGCATGTGGCTATTCTCACATTGATGTCATTGCAATGAGATAGAGGTTTCATGGCCTGGACAAGCCAGTGCAGTGTTGGTCTTCATGAACTTTTATTTGTTTAAGCTCTTCTGTCTTCTTGTCTCATTTCTCCTCCTCCTCCTTTCCCCTCTTTCTTCTTCTTCTTCTTTCTAGAAGACTAAAAAGAATTCGTCAATTCCCTCCACCCCTTACTTCCCATACACCTTTGCTTTCTTTTTCTCTCTCCATAGGGCATGGCTGACCATACTAATTATTATTTTTTTATAAATTTATTTTTATTGGTGTTCAATTTGCCAACATATAGAATAATACCCAGTGCTCATCCCGTCAAGTGCCCTGAGGTGGGCACTTGACCATACTAATTATATTGCTCCTACAAATCCCAATGCTCTTTTTAGCTTTGATAAAGTGGTTTGTTCCTTTTAATTTTGACCACTTGGGAGTTTAAAGCTTGCTTTTCACAAGTCCTCTTTGGCCATATTATGCCCTTCCTGCTGTGGATGTGCGGGGGGAGTGGGTCCCCAGTGCAGTGCAGGAATGTCGCCCTTGTTTTCAGAGAGGTGAAAATCTGTCTGCACCCCCGGGTTAAGAGGAGTGGAGATACACACAGACACATAAGCACACAAGCCCTAGAAGAGGGAGGGAAGGGAGCCAAAGTGCCAGACCTTGGGTTGGGTGTCTGGCCTTCTTTTGTCTCTTTTAATCCTCGTACCCCCTGTGAGGTGGTATGGCTTGTTTTTCCAAGTTTACAAACAGAGCAACATGTGCCAAGAGTTAAAAAGAATGTCTATTAAAAGTTAAATTATTAATCCCATTCCACAAATTCAATTATACAAGAGAATTGCCTTATTTTTCTATAAGTCAGTGCAGGTTTTGTTACAAGCTCCCATGCCTACAAGTAGCAGTACCTGCATCTCAGAAAATTTGGGGTTACTCTCTCCATTTCTCAAGGGTTGATCCAAGTTCTGTCTGTTAGAACTTCCTGTGATGACGGAAATATATTTGCACTGCCTCATTAAGGAGCCCTTAGCCATATGTGGCTATTGAGCATTTGAAATGGGGCTAATGCAATTGAGCTAATGATTTTTAAATTAATTTAAATTAAAAGAGCCTTATGTGGCTAATGTCTATAGTATTGGACGATGCAGTTGTGGGCAAACTTATATGATGCATAGGCATTTAGTTGGCCTTGGTTGAGGGCATATGTTGAATTTTTTTTTTTTTATGATAGACACACAGAGAGAGAGAGGGGGGCAGAGACACAGGCAGAGGGAGAAGCAGGCTCCGTGCACCGGGAGCCCGACATGGGATTCGATCCCGGGTCTCCAGGATCGCGCCCTGGGCCAAAGGCAGGCGCTAAACCACTGCGCCACCCAGGGATCCCGAGGGCATATGTTGAATATCATCATTTACCACATTGAGAACCCTGAGAATGATTTTGTTCCCATTGGGATGTCCAAGTCATTGGTCCCTGCAGACACCTGGGTCACCTCTATCCTTGACCCCATATCTCTTTAGGACTAGCTTCCTCTTAGTCACCTCTTCACACTGCATTGGCTCTAGAGCTACAGTGTTTAATATGAAAGACACTAGCTACGTGCACCCGTGAGCGCTTGAAATAAATGTCGCTTGTGAGGATTGAGGTGTGCTGTAATTGTAAAATATACAATGAATTTTGAAGACTTCCATATAAAAAGCATATCTCCTTATAGCTTTTTATATTGATTACATGTTGAAGTGTAAATGAATTTTGGACACATTAGGTTAAATAAAACATTATTAAAATTAAATTTCAGGGTGCCTGGATGGCTCAGTGGTTCAGTGTCTACCTTTGGCTCAGGTTGTGATTCTGGAGTCCTGGGATCAAGTCCTGCATTGGGCTCCTTTCAGGGAGCCCGCTTCTCCCTCTCTGTGTCTCTCATGAGTAAATAGAATATTTTTAAAAATTAAAATTTATCTATTTATTTTTACTTTTTAAAATGTAGCAGCAGAAAGTCCACATGTGTGACTTATGTCTGTGGCTTGCTTATATTTCTATGGGACAGCACTGCTCAAGGGAGTCACTGTGCTTTCCTAAGACCCCCATAGGGCAATAGAAATCCATTTCCTGAGAGTCTGGCTTACAGGATGGAAGAAATGTTAAGGGGTAACACTTTGGAAGTGGTGGTACTACTTTAGCACCCTAGCAACTGGATTCTCCAATGAAGAGGAAAGAGTTCCTAGCCTTTGGATCTATGAACCAGGGACTGGGCCCCCTTAGAGATTGCGAGTCTGTCCAAGAGCAAAGTGAGGCCCAGGGAAGGAGAGAAGAAGCACCAGCCAGCCTCTGCCTTAGGGTAGGACCTGTCTCATGGGTCAAAAGCTAAATCCCCAAAGGTTAAGAAGTGGAGGGGCCATGCTGAGGTACAGTCTGGGGACCAAAGTACATTTGTATCTTGATCCACAGTGGCTTGACTGATGGATCCCATCACAGCCTCTACATGTCCCATTGGGGGCACCAGTTAGTACATTCTATCCCCAGGTCAGGAATTGGATTTTTCTTGCCACCCCAAACTGTAGCTCAGGGCCTGGCCCTCCAGAATCCTTTGGGAAATGATTGTTTAATTAAAGTCAGGCAAATGAGGGCTGTTTTTTCTTCCCACAATGACTCACCTGATCCCAGAGGCTCTTTGGGAGGCAAAGAGAGGCTACTTGTAAAGCAAAGTGTTTTCAGGAATTCATTAGTATGTGGTCAGACAGAAGATGTAACTCAAGCAGAAGATGTAACTCAAGCAGAAGATGTAAACTCACCCCTATTTTTGGTCAATTAACAGTGTGCCCAGCACCTACTCTTGGCAGAGCCCTGGTGATCTCCAGAGCTGGAGTAGAGAGAACAGGAGTTCTCAGGGAGCCTGATTGGAGAGGCAGGACATGCAACCAGGGTCAACCTGGTCATCATGCCCAGTAGGCCATGTCAATAATCAAAGATGAGCAAAGGAGGCATCAACCATGTTGGGGGAGGGTAAAGTTCCATGCAAGTTAAAGTTCATAAATCATTTTCCATTCCAAATGCCTGTAAAGGAGATCCTATTTGAATAATTCTGCAAGGTAAATAATAGAATATGATTGTTGAGGGCTTTCTGAAAAGTCTGGATTTTTGTGTCATACATTCCCCTAATGCAAGACCTACCTGAGTGTTGCCAAGAGAACATCCTTGAGCAGGGATGAGGTGTGCTTAGAAAATGCGATGGCTGGAAATGTGACATATAAATGCGCTGATTGCCTTCTATGAGAGACCATTGCCATCGTCTCAGCATCTGCTTCCCTTTGGAGCTCTTTGGAGCTCTGAGGCCGGGCAGGGCCCCTGGTGCTTCTCCTGAAGCTTCTGTTCTTCTGCGCAGCTACTCTGATCTCAAAGCCTGTTCTAGGGCCAGAAAGATTCCCCTGAGTATTCCTCTGTCCCAGACTCCCCAAAAGGCTGTGTTGGTAGAGCTACATACCTTGGAGAGCCACTCTCCTTTGGGTCCTACAGAGGGTCACATGAGAGCTTGTTTTTATGATTATTGTTGCTGATGTTGGGTTTGAAATACACCTCCACTTTCTCAGCCCTGAAGAATCACAGCTACTCATTCATGGCTGTCTATAACAATTAGCTCTTGATAGGAAAATTATGCCCTGGTGATAATGGTGCAAAATCCTGGAGGTGGGGGGTGGGTAGCAATCTTCTATGAGCAAGATTAGTAATGCACAGTTGAACCAAACCAAACTAATCCCTTTCAGATTTATATTGTGTGTTGTATAAATCTGACTGTTGACAGCTGAGGCTCAGCGAAAGAGAATTGGGCTCCTTGCCCCTCCCATCCTTGTCCTCATCTTCATTCCGGGAGTGGCCAGAGGCACACTCAGTGCCTGGGTGTGAGTCATCTGGTGCAGGCAACACATTGATTCTTCCAGAAATGGTCCCCAGGCCTGTCAGAGTGGGTGGAGGCCTGTCCTTGCCCCTAATGGAGAAGAGCTGGGGGTTTCTATTTCCAGAACCTTCCCTGAATCATCGTCTGTCTTGACTGCTTCCAGCCTCCCCATGGAAGCAGATCCTTCATGGAGACTTGACCTGAAGGCTTCTCTGATGTCTGGCTGCCCCCATGCCCTCCCTCTAGGACCCACACAGGCCTCCAACAGAGAGTCTGTGCTGGTCAGACATCGGCATGGACCATCCTTTGAGGAAGCAGCCCTCTATCCCAGAATATTCCAGGGGACTCCCCTCAGAGCAATGGCCAGGGACAAGTGAGGTTATAATCAACCTCACTTAGGCACTGTATAAATCAGGTACCCAAGCTTGTTGCTTATCTTCTGTGTTGTTCCGCCCAGAGGAGACACCCCTAGAGAGACAAAGAATGTACAGATGAGGTTGGAATGCACAAAATATAAAGACAAAGAGGATAGGGACCTCATCCTCTTTGAGGACAGGGGTGATGTCATGATCTTCTGAATCTCCTGTGCACAGCACAGTGCCAGAGGAAGGAAGAAAATATTTAACAAGCACAATCCCAGGCCAAGTTTTATGATAAGCCCTTTTATAATATTGATATTTTATAAGGTTGAACAAGGTAGGTTTTATTCTCCTTATGGGCAGTTGTAGCAATTTAGGTGCAGAGAGGTGAAGTGATGTGCCCTGGGCCATCAGCCACATACACAGCCACACACATGGCCACATACTCGGCCACACACACAGCCACACACAGAATTACAGCCAGAGCTCTTTCCGGGACCTCCATAACCCCTCCCACACCTTAGACAAGACAAGGCCTCTTTGTCACTTGCTTCTCCCAATGGTTGGTGGGATTAGAGAAGAATATTGATATTCACACCCTTTTGGTTGGGACAATCATGAGAAGCCACCCTCCTGAGTGGCAGGAGAATGTGTGAGCCCTTTCTAGGCTGTGGACACGGGTCTGATTTGTTGGCACTGAATTCCTGCTAGCTTCACTCAGAGCTGCCTTGGTCCTGGGTGAAATGAACTCCTGTGTGTCTGACCTCTGAATGTCCCATTTATAAGATGATCTTTAATGTAACACAAGCAGATCTATATTGGCCTATGTGCCAGGGCCTGGACTGTACCCTGAAAATACAGACATAAACAAGGTAGTCCCAGGGACAAAACAGAAGAGTCTATGCTGGGAGGAAAAATGAAATAAGTGCTAAGTTGAATCACTTGTCAAGTGCTGTAGGAACCATCGGTTCAGCCTGGGAATATATGGGAAGGCTTCCTGCAGGAGGTGGCATTTGAATTGCATTGTGAAGGATGAGGACTTACTTATCTTGGCAGCAAATGAAGAGTTGGGCATTGCAGGCTGAGAAAAGAGAAAAGCTAAGACAGAAGATCTATTCTTCCTCACAGCCACTTCCCTAACCCCCACACCTCCAAATACTCACCACCCAAAGCTGAGCACAAATTAGGAAGGCAGATGTATTTCTTTATGGAGAGCAAGGGAAACGATCACAGCTTGACACATATTTTACCCCCAGAGCCTACAGGCCTGGCAATTAGAAGATGCTCATTTAATATTTATGGAAGAAATGAGAGAGCGGACCACATTCCTCAAAGCCAGAGCAGAAGTGCCTCTTTAGTGCTGAATGCATTATTGGGACACTTGATGATCTCTTTGTGACGTACTGGACACTCCCAATTGTTTTTGATCGTATTGCCATCTTTTCTTTGGCCTCTAGGAGACTCAGAACCTGATTGGGTGGCAGGTTAAAACCTTGCTGTTGGCTTGTAACTATATCTCATTTACTACCTTTATTTTCCGGTTCTCATTTTCTTGCTAATATTATCTTTTTGTTGTTGTTGTTGGTTCTATGCATCTAAAAAAAAAAAAAAAAGAAAAGAAAGAAAGCACATTTGAATCAGTTGGTTTTTGAACTGAAGTGGAGAAATCATTTTTAAAGGTGAATAAAATAAATTGGCAAACACAGGAGCAAACCCAAACTAAAGCAATATTGCCCGCATACTAGTGCCCCTCCTGATGGAGATGGTAGGGTGAAAAGGATGCATAAATAGTTATCTGAACAAGTGTCAGGGGAACCAGGCCAAAGGAAGACCACTGGCTTTGCTGCAGGATGGGAGGGAGAAAACAACTCTTCACAGCCTCTTCAAGCCATTGGCACTGGGCCTAGGGCCCACGGGCTAGAATCCCAAGGCTCTGTGAGGGTCAGAGGCATTAATTAGGAGCCAGTGCTTCAGGAAAGCAAAGAGAAGTCTACTGCAAAGATATGAAACTGTGTGAGCTCTGCAGCAGTTTTGGCATCACCTCCTGCTTTCTTAAGCATTGGTTTTGGAGGAATGGACAGCCACGTTGGCCAAGGGAAAAATCAAAACAAAATAGGTCCAGCATCAAAATTTCCCTTGTATACTGCAAAGGGTGGAGTCTGGGGCAAACCGATCTGGAAATAGCAGGAAGACATGTTCTCTCTTCTCTCTTTTCCTTCTTCTCCTTCTCCTCCTTCCCCTTCCCTCCCCCGTCCCTCCTTCTCTCCCCCATCCTATCCTTTTCCTTCCCCTATCCCCCCTCTTCGTCTCCTCCTCCTTCTTCGTCTCCATTCCCCACTCCTCTTCCTCCCCTCCTCTTCTTTCTCCTTCTCTCCTCCTTCTTCGTCTTCCTCTGCCTCCCCGCCCCCTTCTCTTCCTCCTGCTGCTGTGAGGTTCCAGGCAGTCCTGGGCTCTCTATGCCCACTCTCACTCTCAGCCCTTAGCCAGTCACACTTCTGCTTTCAAGTGTCAGGAAGTATCAGGAAGCAGCCCTGAGGAGGTGTTGATTTAGTGTGAAAATTCCACACGGGCTGAACGACCCTGGACTTGGTTTTATATTTAGCTCATAGAAATTCTATTTTTATCTTTGAGTTGTATTTTTTTAAGGTTTTATTTATTTATTTTAGAGAGAGAGAGAGAGCATGAGCAGGAGGGGCAGACAGAAGAACCTCAAGCAGACTCCCCACTGAGTGTGGAGTCTGACCTGGGGCTCTATCTCACAACCCCTGAGATCATGACCTGAGCCAGAATCATGAGTCAGATGCTTAACCAACTGCACCACCTGGTTACACCACGTGAGTTGTACCCAGTTGTACTTTTAGGGACAAGCAAATATCACTCATGATTGGCATAACATGACCACATTCCTTTCATGGACCCTGGAGACTTAACATCACTGGTTTGAATGGTAGAGCTTTTTTGTGCCTGCTTCATGCTGGTCTGTGCTCTTCAGTAGACATGGTGTTCCAGGGCCGAGCTCTGAGCTCAGAGAGTAGACTCAGGGCTCACTTGTCAGGGGTAAGTATGATGGACTATGAATCCTTTTGGGACCCAAGGTGGTCCCAAGAAGCTGCCCTTCTGCCCTGATGGACAACAACATATGTGGGGATACCTACTAGGCCTGGGGCCCAGGGGCTTTCTCTGAAGAAACATAACTGGCCTCTGAAAGCCACAAATGCCCGTTGTGGCCTTGGCCATGTGCTCCTTCATAATTGTTTATCCTTCCACTGCTGTGTGCAGAGGTATGGCGTTAGCGAGGCAGGCAAAGGTCCTGCCTGTCCAGATCACAGCTGGTGAGGACCTCAGACCAGGACATAGCCACAGAGCTTAAGGAGTACCCTGACGAGTACTACTGGATGGTAAAGAGATATAACAGAGAGACACCCAACCCAAGTGTGGGATGAGTCCAGAGGAGATGCCATCTGAGTTGGGCCCTGAAGGAAGAGGAGGGGCTGGCTAGGCAAAGAGGAGGAGGAAAGGCCACTCAGCCAGAGGAACAGCATGAAGGCATCTCAGAGGCTGCAGTGTCTGGTGTGGTTGGAAATCTCTGAGAACTTCACAGAAAGGACGACGTGAGATATAAGCCAGGTTCTACAAGCCCAGGGCTACAGCTAATGTGCCTCTGTCAGGCCAAGTCCTGGGAGCAGGAGTGTAATTTGAGGACATTAGAGGGGACCAGGGAGCCTGGGCCCCTGAATAGGGTACCTCCACCAGCCCCTCAACGCTCCCCAAGACTCTTAAGACATTTACATACATTTTAGCAGGGCCCCAGTGTGATTGCCCAGCAAATATGATTGCATTTGTATCAGCTGTTGTGTTTAGCCTCCTCTCCCAATCCCGGGGAGGAGCTGGGGCTGCCCAGCCCCCAAACCAATGCTTAAGGCTAGCTTGGCTAAGAGTGGACCACTAACGGTGGTGAGTTCTATGGGCCAGGAACTAGAGAGGCTGAAACAAAGGGAGATTCTGGGACCAGAAAGGCAAACTGAGCCAGAACCCTGAGGAGGACAGCGAATCCAGGAGAGGCCACACATGCAACATGAGGCTGGTGTTTAAAGCCACTACTTTGAGGGGAAGCAGGTTGGAATCATGGAGCAGAGGGCAGGGGCCTCACGATGATAATCGATCAGTGAGGATGGGCTGGCCTGAATCACAGGTTTGAAGACACAACACGTCCCCCTCTAAGCAGGTCTGGCTCATGGTCGGGTCTACTGAGCCCCTTTATTTGAACACAGAGCAGCATTTGTGTAAAGCAGCAGGTGTGACAAAAGGACCCTGTGTTTGAGCCTAGGCAGGGATGAATATGAATCCCAGTCCTGCTACTTACTAGCCCTGTGGCGTTAGACAAATGACTTAACCTCTCTGAGCTTCATCTTCCTATTTTGTAAAGTGGGGCTAAGGATATCTTTACCGCGAGGTTTTCAGGAGGACATATTGCCATAGTGATTGTGGCATGTAGATCCTGGCGTCTCCTTGTGGGATGATTCTCCAATGTTCAGCCACCCACACGGGGAGGTTTCTCTCCAACCCTGCATGGGAGAGCTGCTGGGCTGGGGAGAGCCCAGGCACCTTGTCTGCATGGTAGTTAGATTCGTCTATTTACCTATCATCTATCCATCTGTCTGTCTGTATATCTATTTATCATCTGTCCATCCTTCCATCCATCCATCCATCATCTGGGTATCTATCTACTATCCATCCATCTATCCATCCATCTTCTAGCTATCATCTATCTGTTCATCTATCTCTCCATCCATCCATCTATGGTTACCTATCCACCTACCCACCCATCCATCCATCCACCTCTAACTTTCTGTATATACATTTCTTTAATAGGATTATGAGTCTGACCCTTAGTTAACTTAGCTTCACGTTATCACCGTCAGCACAAGTAGTCTGCCTCAGGCCTCTATATTAGTTTGCTCAGGCTGCCATTACAAAGTACCACAGCCAAGGTGATTTAAGTAACAGAAATTTATGATCTCACAGTCTCCGAAGGTAGAAGTTGAAGATTAGGGTGTCAGCAGGGTTGGTTCCTTCTGAGGTCTGTGAGGGAGGACCAGGCCTCTGCCCTGGTTCTGGGGGTTTGTGGAATTCTTTAGTGTTCTTTGGCTTCGGCTGCATCACCCTGATCTCTGCCTTCATTCATCCTCATGTGGCAGTCTCCCTAGGTGCGTATCCGTCTCTATATCCAAATGTCCCCTTTTTATAAGGACGCCTGTCATATTGGATTAGGGGCTGACTCTACTCCAGCATGATCTCATCTTAACTAATTATATCTGCTGCTATCCTGCTCCCAAAGAAGGCCACCTTCCGAGGTATGAGAGGTTAGAACTTTATCGGATGAATTTTTGAGGACACAATTCAACCCGTCATAGTCTCCCCCTCTCTTCTCCAGCTGCCTGTGCACTTGAGAGATGGCTGTGTAGGATCACGGCTACCATGAGGTGGGGTTTGGGAGATCTGAGCCAAGTAAGCTCCTAGAGCTTGAATCCACAACCTTGACTTGTCAGGACTTGACCAGGTGGATGGGCCTTACCATTTTGAGTCATTTCTGCCTTTCTTCCCCGTGTATAAAAGCATGAGAAGTACCGGAGTATCTTTAGTCTGCACATCCCTGCCGGGCACTACTCCAGGCCCTGGCCGTGGGCCTCAAACACAAATTCCTCCTCCACCCTCTTCCTCCCTCCGGGGGAACCAAGAATCGTGCTGGTGGTGGGAGGCACTTGGAGACTAACATAACCAGCCAGAGACTTTCCATTTTGGAATTGGGAATCTTGAGCATTGCAATCAGACCAGAGGTTTCTAACCTTGCAGGAAACATTCACAGACTCACCTGACCCCATTCAAATTCCCCCCTGTTTTCAGCCTGTGTCTGAATGGGTGAGTGCCTGGGGCAATGGGTGGGTGATCCTTCCCCCTCCGTGGAGCAGTCTAGTAACTCTGCCAGAGCGAAAGCACTGAACCTGGCTCGAGAGTGATCCTCGGATTTTGACGGTCAGTTCATGGAGGCTGTAACCATTAACTAAGCTGTTAATGAGCTGTAAGATCTGGTGACGGTCCCTGTGTCATTCAACATCCAGGCACAGGAAGGGTACGTTCCACTTCAGAGGCTCAGGATTCCTGGTGGTAGTTTCTTTCTTTTTTTTTCTTTTTAATAAATTTATTTTTTATTGGTGTTCAATTTGCCAACATATAGAATAACACCCAGTGCTCATCCCATCAAGTGCCCCCCTCAGTGCCCATCACCCAGTCAGAAAGGGAGACAGAACGTGAGCGACTCCTAACTCTGGGAAACGAACTAGGGGCGGTGGAAGGGGAGGTGGGCTGGTGGTAGTTTCTGAGTGGAGGAAGCGTCTCGGGTCCTCCCATGGGCTGTGTGCTCTGCCCTGGGTGCTGGGGGCAGAGGGCCCAGGATGGGGCCTCGTGGCAGGGGCCCGGCTCTGCGGCTCCCATGTGCAGTGTCGGTGTCTGCTTGTGGAGCACACAGCAGGCCCAACGCCTTCTCCCGTCCTGCGCAGGCCGGGCCCCCTCCGGGTGCTGTCCTGGCCGGGGAGCCCCTGCAGTCCAGCCAGCCAGCTCCACTCCCAGCCTCCTCCAACCCCACCCTCCTCCCAGGAGTCCCAGCCCTTTCCCCAAGGGCCCGCAATGAACCTGTGGGTCCTTTCAAGGGAGCAGTCACCAGATTTTTCCAGTCTTGAGAAGAGAACATCTGACTCTTAGACAACGATCTTTGTTTTTGCTGATGCCCCCTCCCACCCATCGCACACATTTGATATCAATGATTCACTGAGGGGGGAAAACAAAAACTTCCACCCAGGGGAGCAGGAAAAGGAGTGGAATGAGTGAGGGCACCCCAGGAAACCTGCCCGGCACCCTCGTGTGTCTTTCACGTGTGTGGGCAAGAATGTTGTGTTCGTTCACTCAGGGGACGTTTGCTGGGCTCCTGCTGTGTGCCAAGGCCTGTGCTTAGCCCTGTGGGGGATGCTGAAATGAATTGGACACGAATCCTGCCCCGGCGGGTGGCGGTGTGTGGGGGGTAGCTAATGAATTTGGGGGGAAAATTCAGATTTTTTTAAAGAGTTTATTTATTTATTCATGAGAGAGAGAGAGAGAGAGAGAGAGAGGCAGAGACACAGGTGGAGGGAGAAGTAGGCTCCATTCAGGGAGCCCGACGTGGGACTCGATCCCGGGACCCCAGGATCACGCCCTGGGCTGAAAGCAGCGCTAAACTGCTGAGCCACCTGGGCTGCCCGAAATTCAGATATTCACATAAAAGAATAATGTCAGGGCAGAAAGCACTGTTGATTAGGAGAGCAGGATGGAGATCATGTTTGGAAAAGGGCAAGTGCTTCTGGCTGGGAGGCTCAAGGAAGGCTTCCTGGAAGAAGTGGCATTGCTCAGGCCTTTGCCCAACAGGTGGGATTTGCATCAATGGAAATGGGCACTGGAGGGGGGTGGAGAGCAGTCCAGCGTGAAGGCAGCGCGAAGGGCTCTGGAGTGGGGAGTGTGGAGAACCGGCACGAGGCACCAGAGTCCTTCTCTGTCCCGAGCAACAAGGCAGCAAAGGGCGGCCGCAGACACGGTGCTGCTACCTGCGCTGCGTGCTCTTGTGCGCGTGTTCACGTTCCGTGTCCCGTGTCATCATGTACCTGAATCACACGCCTGTCTCTTAGCTCGTGCACAGGCAGGCCGGGAAGGGAGGCCTTGCTGGTAGTTCTGTGAAAACCGTATGTCCCCGCGTAGATCGCTGCGACATTTCCAGGGAGCCAGGGAAGGCCCCTTCGATTCCTGTTCTGGGGCCAGACGCACTGACCTAGCTCTTTCATGGGCTCCGCAGGGGAGGGAAAGGCCTGGTTCTAGGAGTTTCCTTTGTTAGCTTGGAGGGGTTTTGTGGGAAACGCCCCTGCACACAGGCCACCTCTCGAGCCGGGGCTGGGGCATTGCACCTGCAACCGGGCGGAGGCTGTCCCTCTCCCCCATGCGGCCAGCTGGTTTCCCGGCCGAACACTCACACCTGAACTCGGCTGCCAAGAACGCGAATCAGGCAGCCGCTTTATTGACCATATAAAACACAGAGTGGGGGAGTGGAGCGGAGCCGGGCTTGGGTTGGGCTGCCAGTAATTGCTTGTGCTGTCCCCGTCCTTGAACAGTTCTTGATGTAAATAGCTCTCTCTGGGAGCGGAGTCTGGGTCAAGCCAGGGTAAATGCCCGCCTGCCTCATCCCGGGCCCACCCTCTGTGTGCCCGGCAGGGGCAGAGGCCTGGTACTTCTCAGTGCTGGGGGTGCGGGGACAGACACCTCACTTCTGAGCTGGGGGGGGACCCTTGCCCAGCCACTGGTCACCTAGCACCCCCTCCCACCCGTCTGGGCATGGCTGCCCTTGCCCACACCTCCCAGACTCCTCCCAGACCTTGGTTAAGAAACAATGTACATGCGGGTTGGACCTCAGTGCCTTCTTGTGCCTGTCCCAGCAGGACCCCTGTTCTCCACCCCAACACCTGCTGTTTGCTGGACCAGAATTTCCAGGGAGAAGGGACTGTGCTTCCCTTCCTCCCCATCCCTCTGTGCGGTGCCCACCATAAGCTGGGTGCAGTACATGTTCTTCAAATAGAGGAGAGAGGGAGGAACTAGGAAATGCCAGCCAGGGACCTACCTCCTCAAGGCCCAGATTCTTCCACTGAGCGCTGACATGTGTTTGAGCCTGTTTCCTCATCCATAAAATGGAAATCAAGCATTGACCTGGGCGGCATGGTGAGAAGGGGCCGCTCTGCCGAGTAAGACTTGTCAGTGCCTTTATTTCCTCCCAATCTACTTGCTAAGAGGCGTGGTCTGAGCTCAGAAGAGCTGCTGGTTCCCTGCTCAGGCCTCCATTTCCTGGCTGTAAGGCCCAAGGGAAACCCCCATCCCCTGCCGTGGGCCTCAGTTTCCTCATCTGTAACATCGAGAAGTTGAACAAAGTGGTATATGAAGTCCTTTCCAGCCCTGACTGTGCTTCTAATTAAGTCATTAGGCACCTGTCACCCACATTCTGAGTCACCAGTCACGATGCACTTAATTCCAAATAGTGGCTAAAGCAAAGGTCATTTTTATTTGATTTTCAAATGCTTTGCTTATTTTGTAGTAGATTGTACTCTCCACGCTGCGTTTTGCTTCTGCAAATACTAAAAGTTGTTTGCATCTCTTGTGCACAGCAGTCGCTGTGGATGGGGAAGGGGTGACAGCCTGCCCTCAGAGGACTGCTCCTCACCCCACACGTTCAGTCCTTCCGGCTGAGTGAGTCTGGAAGAGGCCCTCCTGCCTTCTGTTTGCTTCTGGAAGAGGGGAGATTCCAGGGTGAATGATAATAGTGACAGTGAGGAGTGGAACTAATTGACAAAAGGGTGGGATCTGCAGTCCAACTTTCTAGATCTGGACCTCAGTTACACCACTTGCCAATCCACCCGTTGCTCATCCATAAAATGGGGCTGGTGATGGTACGCACCTCCGAGTTGTAAGGATTGAATATAACGCAATATGGAAAGAGTGGTGGCCCGTCACCTGGCTCTTCCTAAGCATTCAGTAATGCTGCTGCTGATTGTGGTTATGGTGGGGTGTGTGATTTAGGGGTAGCATGGCGCATGTGCAGACTGGGATTGAATGGGGAGACCCAGACACTGGATAGAATTGCAGTATGACCTGGGAGGGAGAAAGGAAGGAGGGAAGGATGGCTGACCATAATGGGCAAGTGTGGGTCAAGAGGAGGACCCTGGCTGGGAACTACAGGCAAGGGGATCCCCAGGAGGAAGAGGACCAAGCAGGGGAGACCCTGAGGCCTCCAAGATCTGTCTTCTAAACACTTTCCTTCTAGTCTATCTTCTGAGCAGTCGTAGCAGTTGGTTTTAGTCTTTTGTTGTTGCTGTTATGAAAACTGCAGCTCATTGGGGTCTGTGTCTGGGCCAGCCAGGGCCCCCCAGGAACACCACTGGCCTAAGTGGGACTAGAACTCAGCTCTCCAGCCACAGACCTCCATGCATTTCTTGAGGTCAAGTTTAAACCCCCAGGGAAGAGAGACTCGAGAGGCCTGTAATTCTCCTCTAGCTTCGTCAGCTCCTCAGGTGCAAGGTGCAGGAGAGCTCAGATCTGAAGTCTCCGAAGAAAGTGTGTTTCCACCCAGGGCTTGAGCTGACAATTCTTTCCCCTGGAGAGGCTGGCAGGCCTGGCCTATTTCAGGTACCTCTCAGCAGGCACCTTCTCCTTGTCTCTCCACCCTGGCCTGGCAGGGAGGCTGTAGAGGGGAGGAGAGGTAATGAAGTCCTCCGCTTTCTCCAACATTCTCAATGCCAGCGAAATGAACGCCCATCTCCAGGGCACACGCTCCCCCAGCTCCCTGCCTTCCCACCTCCTTCCCGCCTGCCTGGGAATCCTCAGACCAAGCCCCACCTGACCCACTTACAACCCCACCCACTCCTGCTGACCAGAGAGGGAAGGAGGGAGCTTGAATTTGTAGCCTGGCAGGGAGGAGGCTTCTGGATGAGTCATTCGCTGTCCTTGACTTTGCAGAGTATGTACAGGAAGAACAGGCAGTGATCGACTGCTCTCCATGTATATGAAGGAATGAGCAAGTGGAATTGGGTTTGCGTAAAAGCAGACACAACTGTGTATGTGTGTGTGTGTGTATAAAATTGACCATCAGATGATTAAATGCAGAATTGACACTCTGGACCTTCTAGAAAGAGAATAGCATTTGGGTTGGAAGAGCCAGGGACCTTGCCTCTCCCAACCTATCTCCTCGTCTATACAAAATAAGAATACTTGCCCCATATATACTACAGGGCTGCTGTGATCCCAAAGGAGACAGCCTGTGTGCCAGCTTTCTGTCAACCAGAAACAGAACAAATGTCCATTGTCATATTGTTGTAATGCCAGGCATAATGGCAGCTTGTGTTGGGAACGGTTTAGAAGGTCACTGGCCTGAAAACAGCAGACTGGACCAGGTGACCTCCCGACATCCCTCTGATTCTAGCATCACTCTCTGCCTCCCTGTGCCTTTGTTATCAGAGGAGCCAGGGCTGCTGGGAAACAAAGGAAGAGAAATGGGGGTGAGTCTGGTGGAAAGGGCCTGAGGTCTCTAATCTTTGAGGCTTAGAGATTGTTATTGGAAATGGAATCCTAACCTAGATATGAAATGGCCAGGGCATCTAGAGTCCTCCTATCAAGACACCAGGCATTGTTCTGCTCCTAGGCTCCTCCTTTCCCTTGGATTCCCCAGCAGGAGGCAGGAAGGGCCCCTGCTATTGAGACATGTTCTCAGGTAGCACTAGAAGCTTCCCTCCACCCTTGATCTGGGGAGATTGCATTGTGATGCCTGCCCTGTCCTGGCCCATGCACCCCTTCCTGACTAGGCGTTCCTTCCTTGAGCTGACAGCTGGGCATCAGTGATTGGAAGCGTCGGTGATCACAGGGTAATGTGCCTCATCCATCACAGGGCTGTCTGCTGACGGGTGCACTCTGCAGTTCAACCCTGGAGCACCAGCTCTGCACACGGGCCTGGTGCCCGGATTCCTGTTGTTCATCTTCGCTGCTGGCCTGTGCCCTCCATACTTGGAGGCAAAATAAGAAACTCTGGGCACAAGCCCAAGATTACAGATGTAGCCTAAGAATGGACCATTATATTTCAAAATCAGGTGTTTAGTGAGCACATGCTATGTCCTGTCCTGTGTCTGGAACTGAGAGCGACACAGAAATGCCACACAGGGTCTCTGTCCTTGGAGATCTCACAGGAGAGGAGGAAGGCAGCATTTATTCTCATCTTCTGTAGATGCTTCAGTGAAGAAAAGCATAATGATGTGGTCAAACATATGCTAGCAAGGTTAATAAGCAGTATTAAGTGTGCACTAGGTCTGTGGTAGGCACTCCACATGCATTATTTCTTTTCATCCTTCTAATAATCCTAAAAAGGACGGAGGCACTATTATTAGCTCTATTTTACAGATAAGGAAACTGATATTCAAAGGCATTACAAAAACTTGCCAGAGATATAGGAGAATGCTTGTTTCCCCCATATCCTTATCAGCAAAGCGGATGCCAAACTTTTGGGTTTTCACCTATCTGATAGATGAAAAAAATGGTATCTCAGAATAGTTTAAATTTGCACTTCTCTTAGTATAAGAGAGATTTGGCTGTTTTTCATATGCTTAATAGTCATTTAAATTTCCTTTTCTGTGACCTCTCCCCATATCCTTATCCATTCCAAAAATTGGAATGTTGGGGTTTTCTCTTATCAATTTCTAGAAGCTACTTTTGTAACAATATCAATACAAATAAATATCTTCCCATTTTTGTCATTTGTCTTTTAATTTTGCATATGTTGTCTTTTGTCATGCAGAATGTTGGTTGTTTTTTTTATGTAACCAAATTTATTATTTTAATGTTACAGCTTCTGGGCTCTAGATTAATTAGCAAGGACTTCCTATGGTTTCTTTAAACATTAAGATAATAAAATCATGGGGATCCCTGGGTGGCTCAGCGGTTTAGTGCCTGCCTTCAGCCCAGAGCGTGATCCTCAGGTCCCGGGATCGAGTCCCGCATCAGGCTCCCTGCATGGAGCCTGCTTCTCCCTCTGCCTATGTCTCTGCCTCTCTCTCTCTCTCTCTCTCTCTCTCTGTCTCTCTGTCTCTCTGTCTCTCTCATGAATAAATAAATAAAATCTTTAAAAAAAAAAAGATAATAGGGGATCCCTGGGTGGCGCAGCGGTTTGGCGCCTGCCTTTGGCCCAGGGCGCGATCCTGGAGACCCGGGATCGAATCCCACGTCGGGCTCCCGGTGCATGGAGCCTGCTTCTCCCTCTGCCTATGTCTCTCTCTCTCTCTCTCTCTCTCTCTCTCTCTGTGACTATCATAAATAAATAAAAAAAATTTTTAAAAAGCTAATAAAATCATGTTAAATATGGGGGATTGGACATTGGTATCTATTTCTCATTTCTCCTGAAAATCCAAAAACCCAATGAAATGATAAGAGAAATGTCTTTGTTTTTGACAGCAGGAAACATATTTTATTCCCAGGTGCTAAGCAGGCCTGTGACCACCAGCCAAGAGCCGCCAGACTGGGCAAGGCCAATCCTCATGGTCAGCTCTGAGAGGCCGGGCCTGGCAGTCTGGGTTTGTTCCCGCAGGGGTTTTGATGGAGACACAAGCATGTGGCAGAAGGAGGTAGTTAGTCTTTCCGGAATATGAAGTACTTGTTGGCTGGCATATCCATCATTCTCTCCAGGAGCAGGCCATTGGCTTGGCCCAGGTCCTCTAGGAGCGCTCTTTCCCACAGCCCCCACTTCCAGAGACTACTTCTAAGGGTTAGGTCAAAATCTATATTACTCTGTGGAGTGATCTCCCATTGATTTTATAGGGCCCAGCAGTGATCAGCGGTGTCTTGGGTGAGAGCAGGTGCCCTTCTGCTCTCTAGAGCCTCTCAGTGCATTTCAGGGGGTTGATGCAGATCATGTTGATGATGAGCAGCAAGTCCAGCGACCGTGGCAGGATCCTGCCCCACTGCTCCCAATCCCAGATCATGTCCAGCTACAGTGGAGCCTTCACATTGGACAGCCCCTGAGCCTGACTGGTGGCTGAGATGCTATCCACGAAGCACTGGTCCACGTCCACAGCTGGTTTTTTGGCACGGGGGAAGGTCCACACAAAGTGGGTGGTGCACTGGCTGGAACCTGAGGTCACCTTGCACCCGTGGCCACTGCACCGGGCCTGGTCCAGGTACTGACTGCCCCAGCAAGTGCAGGATGGGCTCCTTGTTCCCTTGGTGGTAGGTGGTGGCCTACAGCGGTCATCTGACCCAGAGGAAAAAAAATTTTTTAAGATGGAAGCCCACAAGGATAAAAAAAAATGAGGGAAGAGAAATAGCAGAGAAGTAGTTTCAACAAATTTTTTGCAGATGGTAGGTGGATGGAGGAATGGTAAGTGCTTTAGTAAAGTGAAGGACCCTGCAGCCCAGATGCAAGCATGCAAAGATGAGAAAGGAACCTTTGTTCTGTCTCCTGTAAAACTCAAGGAGAGCTCTGGCCTTGGGTGAGTGGGTGGAGGACACTGCAGCTGAAACCGGGGGTGGGGTGTTGGTTTAAAGTTTTTATCTGGTGTGGTAAGAGCTCTACCTCAGGCAGCCTGGTGGACTGTAGAGCTAATGCGGGGATCAAAAGGAGGACATAAAATGTATGTATCCCTGAAATAACATAGGATGCTCTAAAAGAAGTAATCAAAATGTAGGCAAGAACTTTTGCGTCTTAAAAAAAAGGGTAGCAGAAAATTTAAAACATGGTAAGTTTGGAAGATAAAGTCAAAGAAATCTTTCAGAAGGTAAAATAAAAATACAAGGAGTAAGAAAAAAGGGGATGGGGTGATAAAATTGAATCATCCCTCCTACATTTTGACTCATAGGAGTTCCAGAAAAAAAAGAAGATAAAAGCAGAGAAGATAATGTAATAACACTTTTTGGGGCCAAAGAGTAAAAATCCTCAGGTTGCCAGGTCATCAGGTGTCTGGCTCTTTGAGTAAAGAAGACCCACATCAAAGCATATCATTGGGAAATCCTGGAACTTCTAGGGTTAAAAAAAATCCTACAAATTTTTATAGTGATGTAATAGTTTACATGCAAAAGATTCGTAGTCAGAGTGCCTATCTCAATGGCAATGCTGACATATAGAATCTCGCGGAGCAGTGCTTGCAAAATTCTGATGGAAGACTATTTCATCCCAGAGTTCTGTATCCAAACTGTTAGTGAAGGGTGAAGGGAAAGACATTTTTAGGATGGGATGCCTGAGTGGCTCAATGGTTGAGCATCTGCCTTTGGCTCAGGTTATGATCCTGGGATCGGGGATGGAGTTCCCACATCAGGCTCCCCTCAGGGAACCTGCTTCTCCCTCTGCTTGTGTCTCGCCTCGCTCTGTGTCTCTCATGAATAAATAGATAAAAGCTTTTTTAAAAGGACATTTTTAAGAATGCAGGGATTCAAATGACTTTCAGGGAATCCTTTTCTTGGGGAGCCCCTACAGGATTTGTTCCTATGAAATTAGGAGGAAACTAAGAAAGAGAAAATACCAGCTTCAGGACAACAGTGGAAACAGCCAGAACAGACTGGAGCGAGGGCACAGACCAGAAATGGTAATGCTGGGAGAGAAGAAATGTAACTAATTACTTAGAAGTATAGAATATATTATTAATGGGCATATTGTAGAGGTATCAGAGCATATGAGATAAATTAGTGAGGGGTTCATGGACAACCAGGCAGATTTTTTAAAAATTGAGGAATAATTAAATTCAAGAAAAAGAAGTGTGTGTGTGTGTGTGTGTGTGTGTGTGTGTGTGTGTGTCTTGTCCAAGCATAAGTGATAGACCAAAACTCAAAGCTGAGGCTGTCTAATCTCAAAATTGGTCTTGTGATCTTATAAGAGAACAAAGCTGCTGCTACAGAGTACCTGTGGGACCTTAGTAAGCCACTCTCCCTCCTGGGCCTCAGTCTCTTCCCCTATAGAATAGGTGGGCTGCACAAAAAGCACAAACCATACATGAAAAGAGAGGAAAATTGGATCATGTCAATGTGAAAAGTGTCGGTATGATAAAAGAGCACAAAAAAAAAATTTAAAAACGAACCTATGGACTAGGGCAGCAGTTAGCAAACTGGCCTGACCCAAATTCGGCCCAGAGCTCACTTCTGTAAATAAAGTTTTATCGGGACACATCCACTCCGATTCATTTATGTTTTGTCTGGCTGTTTTTGCGCTGCAGAGGTGGAATTGAGTAATTTTGACAGAGAAATTTTGCATCATGGCCTGCAAAGTAGAAAATGTTTATGATATGTCCCCTTAGAGCAAAAAAAAAAAAAAAAAAAAAAAAAAAAAATTGCCAACCCCTGAACTAGGAGATTTTTATAATGTATGTAAATAGCAACAAATTATAAAGTCATGTAAAGCAAAAATATGGAAAGTAAGTTGACTAATCATTATTTAAAAAGGAAAAGAAAGAAAGAGAACACAGGTGAAGGTGGGAAGAAAGGCACTGAATGGTGATGTTGAAACCCAGGCGGAGTGACTTTGAAGGGACCGGGGGCTCCTGGGCACAGCTAGGCTCCGGACCCCGGCCTGGGACCCCACGCACATGTGGCCAGAGAACTCTGGTGAGGGTGTGAGGCCGACCCTGGACACTCCCAACCTGCTGCGGGGAATGTGGCAGGAATCTGTGAGCTGTGCCAGCGGGCAGTGAAGTGTCTGCTCCTCATGCCGAGGACAGCACGCTTCATCCCCTGCTCAGAGCTCCTGCAAGCCTCTCACTTGTCACCCCCAGCGCTCTTGGACAGTCTGATTGTTGCAACCATTGAGCATAAGAAGAGATGTGCCGAGGGCAGTACCTCTGGTGGCTTGTTACTCTCCAATTTGTCTTAATTGGCTCACGTGTTGGCTGGCTGATTTTCAAGGGGCAGCACAAAGGGGACTCTTCCTGAGTAGGGTGGGATGTGGGGGGCAGACCTGGGACCATCAGCTCCTTGCTCCTGTTCTCTCAGCCAATTTAGCTTAACCCTGGGAGCCAACCACCGAGGAGGGGCTGAGTCCTTGGCAGCTGGGCAAAATAAGGAAACAGGAATAAGGAGGGAAGCAAAATAAGCCTGGGTTTGTGGGCTCACACCTTAGGTTCAAATCCACTCTATTTATCAGCCAGATCCCACTCTGAGCACCGGTGTCCACGCTTCACAAAATGAATGGTAATAGTTGTAACCCAACATCAAGTATATTCATCTGGTAAGGTTGGCTTTTCTCTTTCATCCAGGAAAAAAGAGCATATATAAAATGTCTGTTGCACTTTTGAAAGATCAGTGCAAGCTGGGGATGGGGCGAGAGGAGCACAGGGCAGCACGCGGGAGCTTGCGGGTCCTGCTGGCGCTGGCAATGAAACGTCTGCCACCTCCGGGGAGACCCCTCTGATTCCTGCTTCCCTCCTTCCATTAGGCAGAGTGACTTCCCTGGATGCCTGGGGACCAGCCTACCCAGGCCTGTGGGGTCCCATTCCTGCCCCCAAAGACGGCTTGTTGACGCTTCTCCTGTGCAGAGTGGGGCTCTCCTGGCCATTCTTGAGCTCACGGGACAGAGATACTCACCTGCCTGCCTTGGTCTGAGCTGCTGTGTCCACACCGGGCCCAGGTCTGAGCAGACGCAGCTCCTCTGGCCTGGGTGGCAGGACTGCCCCTCCCGCTGCATCGTGACCCGGGAGGGCCACATTCGCAGTATGGGGAGGGCGAGACGGGCCGGCCAGGGCGGGAAGGGGCAGAAAGTGCGTTTCCTGGTCATCAGGGGGCACTGCGTGCTGGGTCCACAGCAAACCTTTAGTCCCAGGCCCCCTGGAGAGCTCACTGTTCTGCTTAGACCAGGTACAAGAATGGCACAAGAAGAGACCCACTTTGGGGAGGAGAAGGTAGAAAACGGAGAGGCGGGACACGCAGGCGGAGGTCGGGCCTGGAGACTGGAGAGTCGCTCCCGTGGGTCTGTTACATAGCCTGGGAGGCGAGACTGGGGAAGGAGAAGGGGTCCCATTTTCCAAGTAAAGGTGGGGAGTCCCTGTTTTCTCCTCCCATGAGAATCCAGGAGGACGAGGGGCCTCGAGGGGCCGCAGGCTGGCCAGCCGGCAGGTGCTCCAGCGCCACGCAAGCCCGAGCTCAGCCCCTCACTGTGTCCTCTCCCTCGGCCTCAGCTTCCCCATCTGTGTAATGGGATCCCAAGAGTGGCCACCCCGAGGGCTGTTGGGATTGACTGGAATAAAGTACGCAAAGTGTTTGGAGCAGCATCTGACGGACAGGGAGGGAGAGCACAGTGCCTGGTGGCCCCTGCCGTCTCGGATGACTCTGGGCCCCCCTTCCCGTCCGTGCTCCGGGTAGAGTGCTCACTTCTCTGACGTTCTCTTGCTGTGTCTTGTCGCGCCCTCCCCGGAGGCTCGCCTGCAAGGGCTGCTTCTCTTTCTCTCCTGCCTTCTATCCTTCTCGCTCTGTTCTCTTCCGTCTGTTTCTCCTTTAGGGCCTCTGTCCTCCTCAGATCCCTGGTTCCCCCGGAACAGAGCATCCTCAGGTCCACTTCCCCAGCTCCCTGCCAGGCCCCATGGCCCTCTTCTTGCTCCCTGGCGATATCCCACAGCCTTTGGGGGGCAGAGCAGACAAGTGGGACAGTTTGCCGCACTCATGCTACCCCCTCCCTGCCTTCCCTTCCCCGAAAAAGTGGGGGGCACTGCAGCATTCCTGCTTCGGGTCCGTGGGCCAAGGAGAGGCGTGGGATAGAAGGACAAATGGCCCAGATGCCCAGCTTCCAGGTCAACCCCAGTGCCAAGTGCTGAGAAACCGAAGGCCAGGTTCCGCAGCACAACACATCAGCCTTCCTTGGCCGTCCTGGATTCAAGACCGGCTCCTGCCATCTGTATACTGAAGGGAGGGGAGGAGTGCAAGCCACGAGCCGCCTCTCCGGGTGCCATGCACGACGACGGTATCGTGTGAAAAAATTACAGAGTAAAGGAGGTAGAGATGGTGCAGACACTGGACACGTGCCACAAAGCCCCAAAGGGGAATATTGTCACTTTCTCGGATGCCCTGATGCGGTTGACTCTGCCTGGCATCGGGCGGGAGGGCTGGTGGCTGATGGGGACAAGAAGGGGGTCCTTGGCCTGTGGCAGATTGCATGGCCAGGCCCCCGAGCCAGAGGAGGGCACAGTCCCTCCCTCGGGGGGAACAGCAGCGGCGTGAGTGTGCCATCTGCTTGGTGCTGGGATTTTGTGTGAACGTGCAGCTGGGGAGACAAGTTAATGGCCTTGCTCCCTGGGAGTGAGGAGTCGTCTGGGATGGGAAAAACACATCCCATGTCTGCACTTGGCCAAAGCGGTTGCAACAGAGGCGGGTGCACAGTCCTGAGGGCTGAACTGACCTCTCAGCCCCCCCAGGCCTGGAGTCTGGCCCCAGTCCAGGAGGCAGCACTGGGTCTGGGCCACTGACATTGGTCATACCTTACCATCATCTCATTAATCCTCAGGGGTGCTCAGTGCTGATCCCAGGATAAGCTCAGAGCCCAGGGCAAGTAGGTGTCCTGCCCATATTTCTAGTGTTAGAGTCTTCCAGGAAGGCCCTCTTAGGCCTCAGGTGCTCAGCTCTCTCCCAGGGCCGCTTCCTAAGCAGAGGAGCTTCAGTGTCTCCCCTTCCCACGGCCCCTGGGCTCTGTGATTACAGATTTGCAAGAGTCCCAGTGTCAGTGGCAGAGCTTGAGGATCAGCCAACTTGGGCTCTGGCCATCGATCTGTAGACTAACTGACTGAGTCAACACTCAACAAAAGACTTAACCCCTGTGAGCCTGAGTCCTTTATCTTTGGACCTCTGAGCCTGAGTCCCTCATCATTGGAGGAGGGGTACTAATAGTCCCAACTTCCCAGGCTCGTGGTTGAGAGTTAAGAGAAGGCATGTAAACGCTTAGCATCGGCCCTGACTCAGTAGATGGCTGTGAGTCACACAGGCCACAGCTGGGCAGCGGATGAGTCAGCCAAAGACGGGGTATTTCTAAGACAGACTTGGGTGAAAATCGGCCTCCTCCTCCCCTGCACAGGCCTTGTGCCTACAGTTTTCTGGAAGCTTTAGGAACAACAGATCCTCTGAATGATGGGAATAGACTGAGCAGAGAGGAGGAAGGAGGAGGACCCTCAGTCTTTGTAGCCAAGAGAACCAAGAGAAAGTCAAGGTCTTGACTGGAGCCCTCATAGGCTCCAGAGAGAGAAGCTAAGGTGCTAGTGACATCAGCAAGGGTGGCATGAGCCAGGGCCGTCGCCCAGCCCCCACAGGCGGCCTGTGGTGAATAAAACAGGGGCTGTGGACACCAGGTGAGGTTGAGTCCTCTCCTTCTCCTGCTCTATGTTTCAACTTAAACTTTTCCCCCTCGGCTCCTCCCTCGGCTGCAGTGAGCGCCTGGTCAGGAAAACAGAAATTGAAACCACACTAATTTGTAAGAGATTCAAATCAGGGAATTGGTGTCAGAAGGCTGAAAGAGGGAAAAGCAGATGTTGACGATGCTCAGAGATTAAGAACTAAAAGCGGCAGCGACTCCCCCACCGACGTGAGCACAAGAGAGTGGCATTATTGCATCCAAGGGCCCGGGAGAGGGCCCCAGTTCCTGGGAGGGGTGCTCCGAGGTGCTGCTGTTCAGACCTCCCGGGAGGGGCACCGTGTGGCTGGTGCCAGGACATCTGAGGAGACTCCCCAGGGCCTGCTGCCCAGCTCTGGGGACAGGGCCTGGCTTGGGGGTGCCTAGGAGGTGAGGGGTGCCGTGGGGCTGCTGCCGGTGCCCCAGGGGAGCATGGCAGACCTGGCTAGGGGAGCACCAGCAGAAGCTGCCGGAGGGTGGGCGTGGAGCACACTCCTGCTGCTGGCACAGGAACTACAGGAGCCAAAAGCAGGGAGGAAGATTCTTCTCTCCTCCCCGCTGCCCATCAGTCCTGCCAGGGCCTGCCACGGGCAGAGCCGAGCTGGAAGCCGGCTGCCCAGGGAGCCTGGGAAACGTGGGTGGCCGGCTCTCAGCTCCGGCATCTCCAAGCAGAGCATGGAGGGTGGATCGATCGGCAGTACGCAAATAGCTGGTGTGCACATGCACCCCCACGCGTGCACGCACACCCCCCCTGGGGTGCGCTGTGTCTTCTGAGCCTCATGGCGTACCTCTAGTGGAGGGTATAACCCCCAACTTCTAAAGACAAAGCCAAAGACCAGAGAAGTTCATTGATTTGCCCAAGTCAGACAGTCAATCAGCAAACACTCCTGCAACGTCTACACTGTGCCAGGCACTGTCCAAGCTGTGGGGCCACCACACTGAGCAAGCAGCCTCTCCGGGCCAGGGTGCTGGTATTGTGGCCTGGGGGAGTGGGGACAGTGGGAGCGGGTGGGGGGGACAATCCCAGCTCACCCGGAGACAAGGGAACACATTCATAGTCTCGGGGATGGGAAACGAGCGCTGAACGGCGTGAACACGTCAGGTGGTGTGGGGGGCAGAGAGCCCAGGTGCATGGCCAGGGGCCAGTCCTGGTCACCCTCACATCTGTGACCTGGGAGCCACGCTCCCCGGGGTGGAAAAGCTCTTCATCAAAGATCAGCTCGGGCCAGGAAAGCCGTTGGACCGTTGGGCCCCAAAGGGAAGGCCCTTTCTGCTTTCGTCCCGTGTGGACCAAGCACCTCAGATGCCTTGTTCCTCCGTCTGTATTCAGTAGGCACCGAATGGCTGAGCAGAGCTGCCTCCTGGTGCAGTGAGGCCTTGGAGCGCGTGTCCTCTCTGCCTGTGGCAGAGCATGAGGCTTAGGCCACGGCGTGGAGTTCAGGGGGGTTCTCGGGGAGGGAGTTCTGACCACGGGAGCTCCCCATCTCCAGGGCTGATTCACTGGGTCTGTCCGGTGTCAGGGGAATGGGCCCCTTTCCGGCCCTGGGATCTGGGGTGCCTCCAGCTGCAGACCCCTAGCGGAGTCCCTCCCCTATAGGGAGACAGGCTGTGGCTCTGCTCCCCCTGCACGTGTCCTGCAGGCAGAGGACTCAGTACAGACACACATACTGGGCCCCAGGCAGAGCTGTCTGTCTTCACATCCACTGCCTCAAGGCCTCTGGCCTGGATGGGGCTCGGGACGTGGGGGTGAGGGGACAGCAATGCCTGGTGCCCAGGAGGGGAACACTGAGCGAGAGAGAGCTGGTGAAGCTGGTAAGGGGGAAGGGGGTTGCAGCCGGTCCACTGGCACTGAGCAGGGCATGTTGTCCCCTGAGCATGGGCACAGGCGTGTCCTATAAACACAAGTGTGAACTCTGTGCCCATGTGGCAATCTTGATGAGGCACAGGAAGTTCCCCAGGTGACTCTGCCCCACTCCCTGATTGACAAGCACAGCTGGGGGAGGGGAGGCAGGGGACTCCAGGCTTCTTCCCATAGGGTCCTGCCCAAGTGAGGAGCCCTGAGTCACACAGCTGGGCCATGAGCTTCATGAAGGATGGAGCTTTGATGACAAGTGGGAAGAAGTTTAAAGTTCTCCTGTCTCTAAGAGGTACCATTTAGGATTGGTCTCCCCAAGAATTCCTTTTGAATTATTTCTCCCAAGAAGGGGACCACTGTACCCCTTCCCTGGACAACCAGGGGGACCAGAGGGACCAGAGTGGGGCCCCCTGAGAGTGGAGGCACGGACGAGCAGGCTACTAAAACTGCCTCTGGAAGGGCTAAGGGCAGCTCCATGGTTTACAGATGGTTCCATCGGCTTCCTAGGGCACCAAAGCCCTGTAGGAATTGGTGGTGTGTGTTTCCTCTAGAGATGCCGGTGAGGCTGCAAATGCTCCTCAGGAACCTGGGACAGGCGAGGCCCCAGGTGGAGGTTCAGGATTTTCAGCTCACATCCATTTCTCTCACACCACGGCCTGGTGTGCATGAGCAGAAGCAGGCCATGCTGCCCCTCATGAGGCCTCTCCTCTTCCTCCCCGGGCCACCCCTTCCGAATCTGCCGCTAGCTGCCCTCACGGCCATCTGCCTGGCCTCCCACCCTCCTCCCCCTCCGTCCACCCGCACCCCAGCCAGTGCTCACACCTTGCTGCCCTCCATGCTCTGTGTGCATAGAAGGGCTCGTGTGGCAAAGCCCCTCCTGCCGGGAGACTACCTGGGCACACCACCAGCATCGCTCACATGCACAGCACCTGCCTGGTACGAGCACCCCCTGAGAGCCCAAGCCAGCGCCGTTGCTCCCAGCTTCCAGGTGAGGAAGACCAGGCTCAGGGAGGCAAGCGAGTGGCTGGGCATGCAGGTGGCTGGGGCTGGGGCCCGGCCCAGGGGCGGTTCGCCGGCTCCAGGGACGGTGCTGAACGAGCATTCCGAGCTGGAGTGGCCTGCCCTGCTGCTGCAGGTGCCTGCAGACACGGCGGCCTGAGCCCGCAGGTGAGCTGGGGCCTCCTTCCTCCTCCTGGCCCATATGTTACCACACAGCCCAGGGCTGCTCGTCTGTGTGCCCCTCCTGCACGCAGCCCTGAGTCTCGGCCGCCAGTGTGTGGCCAGGCACGACTCTGGACCTGGGGTACGGTCCCCACGCTTTAGCAAGGACGGGGAGACCTCTGCGTGGCCCGGGAAGGCAGCAAAACCCCCTCTCTGAAGTAGCATGGGCACGGGCAGAGAATGGAAGAGACCCCCCTCCCCACCGCCCCACTCACCCATGTGCCCCATACTCCACAGGGAAGGAGACCAAGGCCCCACAGGGAAAAGCTCAGGGAGCCAGTCACCTTCTCCTTTGTCATTGAAGGAGCCTCTCCCCATCGAGGAGCCCTTCTCCAGACCTGCCAGGCACTCCCGATTCTGCATGGCCCTGCGGGGGATACAGGATTCCTCCCCGGCCACCCTGTGCCTGTGACCGAAACACCCGGGCAGGGCCAGGAGTGAGTGGGACCAGCTGTCCGGGTAGGGCCGCACCCTTGGTCCAGGCTGCTGGGCCGGCAGCTTGGAAGGAGACGCAGCTCCCCGGGGGCCCGTCAGGGAACTGGCCCACGCCCCGAGATCCCCCCAGAGCATCTCTCACCTCTGCACACCCTGCTGTGAGAGCTGTCACTGCATAGACAATTCGGATCGTTAAGTCTGTAGTGTAGGCGTGACTGAGACAGCGGTGGACACCTTCCCAGGGAGGACGGAACCTGGCAAGCTTCCTTGACGGCAGGAGCACCGTGCCCGAGGGAGCAGAGGAGCCCGCCTGAGAGCTTTGAGACTCGGCATCCTAAAATGGGGGTTTTAACAGCACAGCAGAAAATGATTTATTGGGACAGTCAAACCCTTGAATAAAATCCAGCGAAATTGTTACAACCGTTATTTTCAAAATGAGACGATTGCATGAATCAAAGTTATTTGCTCTAGAGCTTTGTGCGTGAGATGGGACAGTCTGTGGGATGAAATGGTGAGTGTCCCAGCAACCCGAATCACAGGCCACAGACTGGGGGGTGGGGGCACAGTTCGTGAAAGACGACAGTGATGTCAGAGCCAACGCTCTAGGAGTGGACAAGTTGTCAGGATTCAAAGTTATTTGTGCATTTGTGTAGAAAACATCTATTTATTTTGAATGCATCTTTTTTTTATTAGTTTCAGAGGTAGAATTTAGTGATTCATCGGTTGCATATAACACCTAGTGCTCGTTATATCCCGTGCCCTCCTAACCCCATCCCCCCATCCTCCTCCCCTCCAGCAATCTTCAGTTTGTTTCCTAGGATTAGGAGTCTCTTATGGTTTACCCCCTCTTTGTTTTTATCTTATTTTTCCTTCCCTTCTCCTGTGTTCATCTGTTTTGATGGCTGAGTACTATTCCATTGTGTGTGTGTGTGTGTTTGTGTACACACTACATCTTCTTTATTCATCTGTCGATGGACATCTGGGCTCTCTCCGTATTTTGGTACATTACTGCTATAAACATTGGGGTGCATGAGAAAACCCCTATTTCTAAGAGTGGGAGAACAATTATGCACATAAATGCTTTGCATCAGATTTTTTCAGAAAAAAAAGGAAGAGAATGCAACCAACCAGAAGACATTGAGGACGGTTGACTCTATCTTTAATTATTGTCCTTCCGGGTGGTAAGAAGCACACAGTGCAGAGACATGAACGCAGAGGACACCAGGTGCAGACTTGCCTGGCGGATGACTTGTGCATTTACCTCGGCTGGTTGTGAGGGTCATTGACATGGACAAAGCACTTAGCCCGATATCTGGTCCTGCACTGAATGGCTGGTTGGCATTAGCCGCTATTGGGGCTGAAGGCTCAGATGAGGAAGTGGGGAGAAGCACTGCAGAGGGACTCAGATGTAGGATGGTGGGAGTGAAATGTTGACCTCCCCCTCAGGGCCTGCCCTGAGCTTTCCACCCCCCCTCATGGTCTCCTCTAGTTGCAGACCCCAGGGCAGACCCCTTCTCCTATTTTCCACTTCCCTTTGTCTCAGGCCAGAAGGCAAAGGGAATATTCACCGTGTGCCTAGGGTAGAGGGATAGGTGGTCCCAGTTCTCTGGAGACAACGTGAGCAGGGTTGTGTGCGACCATCAGGCTGAAGGGGGAATGGAGAGCGAGCCGGCCACTCAGAGAAGTATTTGGTGGGTTTGATGACTGCAAATCCCAAGTCACCTTCCACTTTCTTAAGTTGTCCCGTGGAATCATGAGACCGCACGGTGTTAACACGATTTCACAAATCACGATCAGAGCGTCCCCAGACAGAGGGAAGCATTATTGAGGGCATGTTGGAGCTGCCCGCTGGTTCACCTCTCTTTGCCCCTGGGTATCTCTGATGAGAGAGAAAGGGCGTGACCAGCTCTACATCTTGGCCCCATTTCATCCTGCCCCATCGGACACTTGGTGCACACCAAGGAAGGGCTGGGTGGGAAGAGAAGCTGCTCTGGCCAGGAGGAAAGCGGAGGCTGGGGGATCTACGAGACACTGATGTGGCCGTGCTCAGCGTGGGAAGTTTCAGGTTTAGGGCTGAACTAGGGAGAGAAGTGGGACTGGTTTATGGACTGGAGGGAGGGAGGGGCTTCTCGCATGTGCCATTCACTGCATCACCATAGCAAGGCTGCAAGTAGGAGTCCTGTAGATGAGACATCTGGGGGCTTAGAAAGATCAAGAACTGTCCCCCGAGGACTCAGCCGTGTGCGGTGTGCAGTGAGGCCCCAGGGCCCTGGGAGGACAGCCGGCGAGCCCGAGAGCAAAGGGCAGCGCTCACGCGGGATGGGAAGAAGCAGTGGCAGGAAAGGGAGGTTATCCGAAGAAGCAGTGGCAGGGTCAGAGGTTATCCGAGTTGCCAAGGGCCACTGTAGCAGATTACCACAGACTGGGGCTTGGGGGGCGCGGTGCTTAAAACAAGGGAAATGCCTCCTTCCACCGTTCTGGAGGCCAGAAGTCTGATACCAGGGCGCCTCTAGGGTGGGTTCCTGCTGGAAGCTCCGGGAGAGATTCCATGCTTCTCTCCCAGCTTCTGGGCGCTCTCCGCAGTCCCTGGTATTTCTTGGCCTGTGGCCGCATCGCTCCGGTATTTACCTCCATGTCCACGTGGCCTTTTGCTCGTGTCTTCTCCTTCTGTCTCTTACAAAAACATTCATCATTGCATTCAAGGTCCACCCTCAGGCCGTATGCTCGCATCTCAGGATCCTTACCTGGTAGCACCTGCAAAGACCCAGACTCCAAAGGAGGTCACGTTCTGAGGACATATCCCTCGGTGGCCATAAACTCCATCCACTACACTGAGGGAGCGTGAAGCGAGGAGAAGAGTGACAGAGACGGCCCTGGTGAAATGCCAGAGGCCAGCAGCTCCCCTGCAGCAATGCCATCTCTTCCCCAAACAGCAACCAAGGGATGCGATTCTTTCACTGGGGAGCACTGAGAAGGAAGGGCCCTCCTCCCTCTTGGCCTTGTACCATCTTCAAGGCAGGAACAGGTGCATCTGTAGGAGACTTTCATGCCTTAGGTTAGTTTGTCCAAAGAAGACCTTGCTGACTCACCTGCCCTTGGTGTAGGGGCCAAGGATGGATGAGATGACGCTAGTCTTGATGGGGTGTCTTCTGTCTTAATGGCAGAAGAAAGTGCAGGTGTTGCCTGATGATGGGAGAGATGGGCCGAGACAAGCTCTCCGAGAGGCACTGGACCAGGCCACCTGAGAGCAGAGCATCTCTAGTTTCTTTTTTTTTTTTTTTTTTAATGTATTTTCACCTCTATCACTAGCCTCATACTAAGCCACACATACCGAGGCCAAAGAAGTGCTTATTTATTTATTTTATTTATTTTTTTTTTATTATTTATTTTTTTTATGATAGTCATACAGAGAGAGAGAGAGAGAGAGAGAGAGAGAGAGAGAGAGAGAGGCAGAGACGCAGGCAGAGGGAGAAGCAGGCTCCATGCACTGGGAGCCTGACGTGGGATTCGATCCCGGGTCTCCGGGATCGCGCCCTGGGCCAAAGGCAGGCGCCAAACCGCTGCGCCACCCAGGGATCCCGCATCTCTAGTTTCTAGATGCTTCCTGGAGAAGGTCCTCTGGGACTTCTGTGCATTCCTGCTCCTCCCTCCCAGTGCCCTGCCTTGAGCGAGTCACTCACGGCGAGGAGGGTCACTGGTACCCTTAGTACCTTCCAGGGAAGCATGACGTTCCCCGTAACCAAGACCCCCAGCTCATGCGCTACACAGCCCCGGCTGCTTCTCCCGACCACTCAAAGTCTGGGTTTCACCTTCACTTATTCTTCCATCCTGAGGAATGAAAGGGCCACCCAGCCCAAAGTGCCTGAGCAGTTGTCCCCCCCAACACACACAACCTTGAAGGCTCCGGGAGCCTCGGCTTCGTGGCCAGATCTCTGTGCTTCAGAGCAGGTGCCCTTGACTTCTTTGGAGAAGTTTCCCAAGGACGGGGAGGGAGAGAAGCTAGTGGAGACGGCTGGCCGGGCAGGGTCAGAGGTTATCAGCAGACACTGGGGAAAAAAATTGTCCTTTTCCCTAAAACCAAAGGCCTCTTAACCTTCGCAGGATGGCTCAGAGCTCAGGCAGGGGCGGGGACCCAGGCGGCCAGGCTCTGAGTCCCACGTCCACCGCCTGTGGGCCCTTGGCTGGTCACTTAGTTCATCGGAAAGTGAGGATAGTGATAGGACCGAGCTGCTGGGGCTGCTGTAAGGATGGCGTGAGATGGCCACTTCCAACGTGGGACCCCAGTGCCTGGCACCCCGCGAGATCTCCATCCCCGTCAGCGCGTCCCGCGGGGACTCCTACCGCAAACACCTCGGTGGCATTTCTGCCTCGTGTCACTGCCTGCGCTGTTGCCTGTCTGGATACCTCCGCCCAAATTCCTCACCTTTTATACCTGCCTACTTCCAGCTCCTCCTTCCAGAACTGTCTCACGGGTCGCCCCCTGCCCCCCCGAGAATGATACATCGTACACTTCTTCAGCAACTGCTGCGTGTCAGACACTCTGTAAGGGCCTCCTGATACTGCCCACCTCCCCCCAGGCCCGAGCCCTGAGAAATCAGCCCTGTTACCTGCTTGTGCAGGTGAGGAAGGCGAGGTGCAGGGAACATGATCCCAAGGCTGTCCCATCTCCAGAGCCTGTGTGCCCCCTGTGTGTCACTCTGTGCCACTGCCACCTGCGCCCGCCCACCACAGGCCCCTGCGCCTTCTGCTGAAGCTCTGTCCCCAGGCTGTCTCTGAAGGAGACAAGCCCCCCAGGAGACAAGCCTGGCATATCCAGGAGGGAGGGGGAGGAGGAGGGAGAGGGAGAAAAGGAGGAAAGGGGAGAAGGGGGAGGAGGAGAGAGGGAGAAAAGGAGGAAAGGGGAGAAGGGGAGGAGGGAGGGAGGGAGGGAGGGACGGAGGGATGGAGGGACAGAGGGAGAGGGGAGGAGGGAGGGCAGAGCTGTGCTTCATCCCCTCCAGCCGCAGGCTCTGGCGACACATGGTCTTAGCTCCATGAGTGATGACTGACCTGGACTGGCCTGGGTCCTTCTGGAAGCCTCCACCCCTCCCTGGGCCATCTGCATGAGCTCAATTCCATAATGAACCACTCTGAGGGGGTTAAGAACTGGCCTTTTCCAAAAGCAACACCCACCCCACTGCCTTATCAAATCCGTCCGTCTCCACTTTTGTTGTTTGGCGTTTTCAGTTTCGTAAATGGCCCAGTCTGTTCATCTTCAGGTTTTATGCTCTGCTGTAAAGCCAGGCAGGGCTCCTGGTGGAGGGGGCTGGTGGGACAGGGAACGAGGAGGAAGAGGCCACGTCACCAGAGTCTGTAGGGACATGAGGCTGGGGACCTGCCCCTCCCCCGGTGCTGCTCTGTCCCTCAGAGTGGCTTGAGTCTATGCCAGCCTGGACCCCAGCTCTGGGGGGAGAAGAGGCCTGGCTCCCCCTCTCACCCTCCTCCATGAAGCGGCCGCCTGTGGAGCCCGCTGGGGGCCCCTGCATACAGGAAGTGCTCCATAAATGTTTGCTTGGCTTTGTGTCCTCCATACCAGACAGCAAACCACTTTTTGTCAGATCAAAGGAAGGAGCCAGAAGTGATGGCAGGCCTGTCAGGCCTCCTGTGGTCATCCTTCAGGGGCCAGAGGCTTGTGAGGTCTCCCTGGGATCAGCCCCCTACTTCCCCCCACCCCATGCACACACACACACACACACACACACACACACACCCCACTCAGTCCCGGGGAGCACACAGGAGGGCCGAGCCTGGCTGGAAGCATGGGCTCCGGCAGAGGGTGCAGAGGGTGCCGGGTGGTGTATGGCCACACTCCTGGGTGAGCGTGCGTGTATGAACGGAGGGCAGCAGAGTGGCTGCGACCTCGCTAGTCATCAGTCCAGGGGTTCTGAGACCCCAGTCAGCAGATCTGGCTCAGGCCTCCTGCATCAGAATCACCTGGGAGCTTGTTGCCAACGCCAGCCTGACCCTGCTGCAGGAAATTCTCAGTAGGTGGAGCCTCTCCCAGAGGTTTGGATTACAGCCAGATTTGAAAACTGTTGATCTGGTCCAGCCAAGGAAGGACATGACTTATCTAAGGTCACACAGAGTCTGGTCAGTGAGAAAGAAAAGAAAGAGCCTGTGCTCTTTCTACTGCTTCTGCGTGTTTGGGATTGGGGGCATGTGTCTAAATCTAATAAAAACCGAAATAAATTCCTTTTGGTTTATCTACGGTTTTCGATGATTCATGCTCAGTCTCTGTTCATTTTTGTAAACCACTGAGAGCTCACATTATGTATATATTTTTGCTTCCAACCTGAGCTCTTTCAAGCAACGGGGCTCCCACTCGGCTGCCCTCCCCTCACCCTCTGTGCCGTCAGGACTGCAGTGGTCCATTCCCTTCCCCGTCCTGTCTTTCCTCTACTCGTGTGGCTGGGACCCTCTTGCTCAGTGACCCAGAGGGGGCCCCTGCCCCTCCGAGGTCTGGTCTGGGGCTTGGAAAGGGCTCAGGCTTGAGAGGGGCCAGGCCCTCCGTGGATGGAACCCAGAAGGGCGTCGATGGGCCTGACTCACCTCAGGTTCCAGGGGGAATTGCTTTTTCAAACAAACTTGAAGTAGCTGCTCAGAAAGCCCTGCAGCTCGACCAGCCGGGTGTCAGTTCAGTTCAGCTCAACAGCCATCTAGGAGAGGCCTCCCGGGCTCGAGGCTGTTGCTTGGTGAACCCCCAGAGGGATGCGGAGATGGATGAGTGGGGCACAGTGGCCATCCTGGCCTGGGCCCTCCTCTGTCTCCCCACGCTGCAGTAAGTCAGGAGCCGCTCAGCATCCCCAACACGTCAGACAAGGGAAAATATATGCCCCTGCGGGCCGGCAGGACGCTGGCTGGCCAGGAGCGATCCAGACTTGTCCCGTCATTGGTGACTGGACCCATGCCAGCCTGTCGCCAGGTTGTGCCCTTTCTGGTGGGTCATTAGAGTCCCTGGTAACAGTGTCTCCAGACTGACCCCTGGCGCTGTGGCCCCATCCACCAGTCGCCAGTGTGAAGAAAGGTGATGGCAAGGCGACCAGCCGGCCCCCCAAGTTCTGTTTCCACCTAGCCTGTGTGACCTTCATCTAACACCAAGCCTATTGAACATCTCAGGTGATTTATTGAGTCCTGAACTGGAAGGGGGGGAAGGAAACAGCATGGCCGTGTGGGTAAGAGTGGTCGTAAGTGTGTCAGGCGTCCACCCTCGTGATCGCCTGGCTGGCTGGGAGCTGTGGCTCGCTGCCTCCGCCCAGCATCACGGGAGAGCCCCCAACTGCATAGCGCTAGCCCCAGAAAAGATCCAAATGCACAATTCAAAGTACGGCTTCTAGTGAATGTGTATCCCGTTAGCACCGTCGTAAAGTAGAAATACCATCAATCGGGGCACATAGGCGGTGGGTGCATAGAGAAGTCCACTTGTGATCTCCATTGGACCACGAACATCAGAAACAGGTTTGTCCGTGTGTGTGTGTTGGGGGGCAGCATACACATCATTTCTTTCGCCCTGGCATGGGCTCGCCAACAGGGAAATGGCCATAATTCGTTCACTGACATAGTGAGTCACTGACCATCGAGTAAGCGCTATATATGTCAGACGTGACACCCAAGATGGAAAGAAACCAACCCCGAATATAGCATCGTGCCTGCCTTCAGGGAGCTTGCCCCCCAAGGAAAAGAGGAATAAGCAGGACACTGATGCCACTGATGGTGGCAGTGATCTGTGCCCGGGCTGGGTGGGGCTGCCCCATGCTTGATCCCTGCAGCAAGGGTCTTCGACCCCCTGGGGGGTGGGGGAGGGTGGGCAGGGGGAGTCAGGGGAGCCTGTTGGAGTACATGACCTCTAAGCCGAGGTCATGTAGGAGCCAGGGTGAAAGGATGGGCCCGGAGATGAGATGGAATGGAGCTTGGGGCAGGTGAAAGGGCCTTTTCAGGACCTGAAATGGCCCAGCAAGGTGGGCCCTGACCCGGTGACTGAGGGGTGGGAGGCTGGAGAACTGAACGCGCGGCTTCTTCCATCCACTAGGGGGAGATGGAAACCCAGAATCACGCACCTTGGGTCAGAGGTAGAGGTAGGTGCATCCTCTGGGAAGAGGCCCAGCGAATGGCCTTCCCATCCCTCAGGGCGATGCACAGATACAGAGAGCACCCCACTTCCCCACATGGATATAATTTCAGCGTTTCCCAAAGGGGTTTCTAGGGATCACTACCCTTTCAAAAGAGGGAGTCTAGGGAAAAGGATTTAAGAAACGCTACGCACATTATGAACGTAGACGTTCATAAAAGACACATTGACATGGTGAGACTCTGAGAAGTCCCGCAGTAAAGCGACCAGTTTAACATTATAGTGCGGCTCACATTTATTTTATCTTGAAATTTCTTCCCCCTCAAGATCCCCACTTAAACCCCCCGCCCACTCAGCTGTGAAACAGTTGGCCAAACGTGTGGTCGTGGCCGCCTCTGAGACGAAGACCCTAAGGCCAGTGTCTCTAAAGACGCAGGTGAAGTTAGTAAGCAGAACCCCAGGCCCCAGGTCAGCACAGCTGATGTCTTTAGAGACACTTGGGCGTTGCTGGCTTTGCTCACTGATTCTCAAAGGAGGGCTCAGGCATTAGTGCAGGCAGGGCAGGAAGCTCTTTCCAGGTTCATCCACCCATCGGGTGAGCCGGTGATGTTCAGGTGGGGCTGCCTCCAGCACACAGGGTGGCTGATGGCACTCTGGGATAAGCCAAGAGGCTCCAGAAGAGTCAGCACCGAGCCAGACATCCCTGCCTCCTTCTATGGAGAGCCCCAGCCCATCAGTGCTGAACTGCCCTTGTGATGTGGCAGCGATATCTGAAAACATTGCCTGGTCAGGGGATGGGGTCCATGGGGGATCTGGTTGAAGAGCAGAGGATATCCTGCCTCTCACGAGCATCCACCACGTCTCTACGAAGGGATGTGACTGGGGGAGGAAACAGCTCTACTACAAGTGGACCCAGGATAGAGAGGAATTAGGGCAGAAGAGAAGTGTGAGCACAGAAAAGGCTGTTGGTGTTGTGAGGCCGCAGGTAACTTAGAGCTCCGTGGAATCAGGGAAGGCTTTCTGGAGGAGGTGCTATTTGAGCTGGGCCTTGGTGTCAGGGGGATGTGGATGCCTGGTGGAGAGTGGGGGCCATTCCCAGAATAGAGCCCTTGGAGCAGAGGGAGGAAGGGAGGTGGGAGACGGCTAACTCAGAGCACTGGGGCAGGGGCAGAGAGGGTCCTGGCCCTTCTGCTTATCATCCCTCCATCCCTGTGATGCCTTTGCTCTGGTTTGTCTTCAAGACATGTGGGATTCTCCTGAGTCCCACGGCTGGATCTGCTGTCTGGACCCTAGGAGTAGAGGAGGTGAGGCTGAAGGGATCAGGGAGGGCAGGGTCATTAAATCACTGCTGGAAAGGGTGGGCCTGGGAGAAATGCCGCCAGTGCAGGCCAGAAAGCCATGGCCTGGGGCCCAAGTGATGCGGTTTGAAGATTTAACCAGGTGGCAAGAGGAGCGGCAGCTGTGTCCAACGCATCTGTTAATGACCCGAGTGTCAAGTCATCCAGCTTCAGCGGCTTTGCTGGAGAAATCGGGTGACGCGTTGAGCCTCCAGTCTGCCAACGATTTGCTGGTTGCATCAAGCAACTCAGTGTGTGCTGGGGTCGTCCCTATTTCCACCTGCCAGTGACCATCTTGCCAGTCATATATGAGACCTAACGGGCAGCGCCATCAGAGAACTCTGGGCAGGGGAGCTTTATTTTAAGGAGGAAACCGAGACTCAGAAGTTAAGGTGCCTGGGGGAGGTCACACAGCAAAGCGGGCAAACTGGGATTCAATTCTTTGTGACCCCAAAGCCCCGTGTTCCTGGCCTGCCACCCCGTGTGCCCATTTCCCCGCCCCCCCCAAGAGCTGAGAGTCCTGTGGCAGGTCCTCGGGCCGGGTTCTGGGGTGGTCCGAGGCTGCCTGCCCAGGGCACAGGGGTTTGTGCGATGATGGGAACGCTACTGCCCTCCCTTACCCAGGCCTCCTCTCCTGTTTCTCAGAGATCTCAGGATCGGTCGTCGAACCAGTGATTTCTCTAACAATAGAACAATAGATGGCAGGTGGCTTCCCACAAGATCAGATGTGGGACAAGTCACACATGTCTCAGAGTGCACCTGCCACATGCCATGTAAGCCAGAAATTATATGGTTTTCCCATAATCGGAGGTGGGCCCAGGGGCAAGCCCTGTAATTTGTGGCTCCTGGGGCACTTGGGGCCGGATTCACAGACTGGTCCATTCTCTGCATGAAGCATTGTTATCATCAGTAAGTACTTGCTGCATGTCTGATGGGTTTGGGGTTTGATGGCTCAGGCAAGAGTCACTTACAGCAAACTTGTCTTTTGTGCGACATTTCGCTACCTGAACCTCGGTTTTCCTCTTCTCTAAAATGGGAAGAAGATGCGTCCCCGTGGCCTTACAGTGCTGCTGCAAGGAACACAGGAAGTAACATTAGAGCGCCTTACGAGCCACCCAGGTGGTTGTGTTAGGACAAGCCTGTGTGCCAGGCCGTGGGCTGTTGCCCTGTGAGCAGCCTGAGGACCGGGAGGGCTTCCGTGTGAGGCTTGCTTCTGCTTTCACAGCCAGCCCGATTCCCTCGGGGTCCAGATCTGCAGATGCCAGGTGCAGTCTTAGCTGTGGCCCTGGCTGGGGGAATGGGGGGACTCATGTGAGCTTTCCTACCCTGCAACGTGGTGTAGACCAGGGGTGCTCAAACTTTCACGCGTGAGTCACCTGGGGAAGCTTGTTAGAGATTCCAGGGCTTCCTGTCTGGAGGTCCTAATGTGACAGGTCTGAGGCTGGGTCGGAAGAATGATTTTTTTTTAAAAGATTTATTTATTTATGATAGACATAGAGAGAGAGAGAGAGAGAGAGAGAGAGAGGCAGAGACACAGGAGGAGGGAGAAGCAGGCTCCATGCCGGGAGCCCGACCTGGGACTCGATCCAGGACTCCAGGATCGCGCCCTGGGCCAAAGCCACCAGGGATCCCCGGAAGAATGATTTTTGAAAAGTAGGACTGCAGGGGGACCCCTGGGTGGCTCAGCGGTTGAGCGCCTGCCTTTGGCCTAGGGCCTGATCCTGGAGTCTGGGGACCGAGTCCCACGTTGGGCTCCCCGCATGGAGCCTGCTTCTGCCTCTCTCTCTCTGTGTCTCATGAATAAATAAATAAAATCTTTTAAAAAAAAAAAAAAAGAGGGCAGCCCCCGTGGCGCAGCAGTTTAGCGCTGCCTGCAGCCTAGGGCGTGATCCTGGAGACCCTGGATCCAGTCCCATGTCGGGCTCCCCGCATGGAGCCTGCTTCTGCCTCTGTCTCTGTGTGTCTCATGAATAAATACATAAAATCTTTAAAAAAAAAAAAAAAAAAGAGGGCAGCCCCCGTGGCGCAGCGGTTTAGCGCCGCCTGCAGCCTAGGGCGTGATCCTGGAGACCCTGGATCGAGTCATGCGTTGGGCTCTCTGCTTGGAGCCTGCTCCTCCCTCGGCCTGGGTCTCTGCCTCTGTGTGTGTGTGTGTGTGTGTGTGTGTGTATGAATAAATAAAAAATCTTAAAGAAAAGAAAAGAGAAAGAAAGAAGAAAGAAAGAAAAGCGGGACTGCAGGCAAGGGCTGATCAAGGGGCGCCCAGCCCAGCCCAGGCCCCCCGGTCTCCGGGGAGGAGGCCCGCGGGGATGGCGAGGGAGGGCTTTGCCCTGAAGACCTCGGGGGGCACAGTGGCTTCCTGGGGAGGGGTCTGGAAGGTCGGGGGGGTGCAGGCCCCGGGCCTGAGCTGTGCTGTCCTTCTGTCCCGCTCCAGATCGTGTTCCGGAAGATCAGCGACGTGAAGCGGGAGGAGGAGGAGCGCATGAAGCGCAAGAACGAGGCGCCGCTGATCCTGCCCCCGGACCACCCGGTGCGCAGGCTCTTCCAGCGGTTCCGGCAGCAGAAGGAGGCGCGGCTGGCGGCCGAGCGCGGCCGCGACCCCGACGACCTGGACGTGGAGAGGGGCGGCGGCCCCGAGCGCGCGGCGGCCCCCCACGGCGCGCCCAGGGCCAGCGTGGTCACCGTGCGCGAGAGCCCCGCCACGCCCGTGGCCTTCCCGGCGGCCTGCCCGGCGGCGGCGGCGGTGGCCGAGCTCGGCCGGCTGCACGCGCCCGGGGCCGACTGCGCGCGGCGCAAGGGCTGGGCCCGGCTCAGGGACGCGGGCGGCAGGCCCGAGGACTGGAGCCAGGTGGCCAAGGCCGAGTCCATGGAGACGCTGCCCGACAGGACCAAGGCGCCCGGAGAGGCCACGCTCAAGAAGACGGACTCGTGCGACAGCGGCATCACCAAGAGCGACCTGCGCCTGGACAACGCGGGCGAGGCGCGCAGCCCCCAGGACCGCAGCCCCGTCCTGGCCGAGGTCAAGCATTCCTTCTACCCCATCCCGGAGCAGACGCTGCAGGCCGCCGTCCTGGAGGTGAAGCACGAGCTCAAGGAGGACATCCAGGCCCTCAACGCCAAGATGACCAGCATCGAGAAGCAGCTCTCCGAGATCCTCAGGATATTGACTTCCAGAAGAGCCTCCCAGTCTCCCCAGGAGCTCTTCGAAATATCGAGGCCCCAGTCCCCTGAATCAGAGAGAGACATCTTTGGAGCAAGCTGAGGGGGCTCTTTGGGAAAAAAAGAAACAAAACAGAAACAAAAGCAAACCCCGAGAAAAAAAGAAGAGAGTCCAAGACAACCCCCCAGCACCCCCATCCCCGGCCTAGGCACCCCCCACCCCGCCACCACGCACACCCGCGTGACCAACAACTTCCAACTTCTCAACCGAAGACCAGAGTGGGACAGTCGCTCCGGCTCCCGCTCCCCCTCTCCTTCCCTGGGAGCCCCCCAGCCTGCGAGACGGCAGTGCTCGCCAACTGCACGCCTTTGGAAGAGGGGGCATGCTGTCTAAAGGGTATCTTCCTTCGTTTTTAATTTTTTTACTGCCGTGATATTTGTAAAAGATGAAAACCACTAGAAAAGAGGAGCAGCTACGTGGGGATTGGTGGGAGCGCGCCAGGGAACCCCTCCGGTAGCCCCCAGGCCGCGCTCCCTCACCAGGACCCCAAAGACTGCGGTGGGCACAGGGACTTCCCAGCATTCCCTGTCCTGGTACAGCCCCTACCTGTCCTCACCTTCTATTTTCTGACAGCCGTCATTTGTCACAAGCCTGGGACAAGGGGAGCTTGGGGGTCAGGGAGGGTAGAGCCTTGCACCTCTCTGTCTCTACTGGCTAAGGCCACAAAGCAGAGAGGGGCCCGGGGCGCCTCCCACTGACACTCGGAGCCGGAATCCTCAGGTCGCCTTTCCCAAGTGGAAGAGCCGGAGAGGGGCCTTCAGGAAGCAGAGACCCTGGGCTGTGGTCTCAGCCTGCTGTCGTGGGAGAGCCGACAGGGACGGCCCCAGAGGCCTCAGACGAACCTCTGGCCCCGCTCCATGCCACTGTCCTCCTCGCATGGGCCCCTTTGCTTCTTTTCCTTCTCGACCTCTCCCCTAGTGTTCCTGTGGCATTCCTCAGGGTGTGCAGCGTCAGCAGGAAGGGCGATGAGCCCAGAGTTGCTTTATTAGCAAAGACACAGACACACACACACACACACACACACACACACACACAACCTCAGAAAAACGATTGTAGCAAGTCCTATGTTTCTATTAGGATTCTCACTGGGATTGATTGCCCTTCAGAAGTTTGTATTTTGTCCACTGCATGGGGTCATTATGGGACACTTGGGATCCATGCTTGGCCTTATTTTAAAATTCACCTCTTTTTCTCTTACTAAAGTCGGTAGGACCTCAAGAGAAACCACCAAGACTGCAGGGCCACGCTTGTACTTGCTCCGGGAACGGCAGACAGAGAATGAGGCAGCAGGTTCTCAAGCTGTCTCTGTAAGGTGACGGGCAGAGGTGGCCTGGGGGAGGTCTGAGCTCAGAGTGACTGACACGGAGCCACGTGTGGGCCATCAGGCCCCTATGCCGTGATGCTTGGGGATACTCCACTGCCTCCTAGTCACCTGGAGTCAGATTATCCATGTGTTTGGGTTCCTTTCAATGGCATCTGAGAAAGGAGAGAGGTCTCTCCAGGCCAAGGGGAACTAGCTCAGGTGTGTGCCCCCTGAAGAGCGTCAGGACCCGAAAAATCGACACGCAAGGTTGGAAGTTTTACTCTAAAAATTAGCTTTGGGGGAGAATCAGGAGTGCAGGGGGTCTGGACTGTGGGTGACAGCAGGGACTCATCTAGGGCGCTGGCTTTCCGCATGTGCACGCTGCAGCGCCTCACCCCTGGCACCCGGCATTGCTTTGTGCACAGCCTGGGTTAAGCGCCCCGGGACTGAAGGGGACCTGCCAGGACGGGACTTGCCCTACCAAAGATACTCAGCATTTCTGAAGGCCTCCCCTCTGGGCCCAGCTACCCGCCCGCCCCTTTAGTCCTGCTCGGCGGCCACGACAGGCCCCAGGACTGGGCCTTCAGTTGGGTGTGTGCAGAGTGGGGCTGTCCTCTCCTGGCTCCCAGCATCGGGAACAGGGCCCAGGAGGTCAAGGGCAGACTCCTTCCCCGGGGCCCCGTGCGCTGGGCGGCTTCTCACGGGAGGCTTACCGGGGTGGCTCCTGGCTTCCCAAGGCTGCAGCAGGATTAGATTCAGCCTCGGAGGGCAGCACGCAAAGAGGAGGAAGTATAATGTCCCAAGGCCGAGTGATGACTCTGGATAAAGCTTTGAGAGTTTCAATCTCCTTGAAAAGCTGCCAGCTAGTCCAGAGGCTATAAAAATCTGGAACACCATCTGCCCCAGAATGTTCTAGCTTGCCATTCCTTAAATATGTCCGTTAGCCCGCTTCTGAAGTTCAGTACTCACTACCTTTAAGTCGGGACAAGGGCCCTACTGACTGATGCCATCGTCCGGCTTTAGAAGCACCTGCCCGGCTCTCTGCAGGCTTGATGACAGGCTCCCGTCCAGGCCCCTCCGGGCCAGCTTGGAGGGGCCCCTGTCCCCGCCAGCTCTGCCGGAGGGTACAGGTGTTTATTAAGAAATGCCTCCCCATTGGGGTCTGAGGGGCAAAGACGCTGATGTGCCAGGCTCGAAAGTCCACACTTGTTTGGGGGGAGAAAGTAAAGCTTCATGGACGTACTCACGGACTGACTCCTAGGATTGAAGCCTGGATGCCGCGATGGGAACGCGCTCATCTCGGGGTCGCAGGCCCCACGTGTGCCTGTGGTGACAGACCACAACGTGGCTGTGTGTGCTTTTCGACTTCTCCACTTAAGGATTTTAGTGACTTGTGCTTTATTTCCTCTGGAAAAAAAATTTTTTTTAATGAGCCAAACCTTCTCTCCTTTCATCTTTATGACATGCACTTGGCCGTGGGCTGCTTTGTGCTAACTACCTACTCTTGCCTGGATGCTGCTCTGGCTTCCCGAGCAAGGGCCACAAGCTTCAGATGCTGACCGAACCTTCCACTGGTGGCTGAAGAGAGGTTAGGGAACCTCGGAGTCACTAGGTGTTGGACCCAACACTGAGACTTTAGAAGTTATGCTGAGAGATATTTACCCGAGTTATTTTTTTCCTTTTTGAGGGACGGGGTCATGATGTATTATACCATTGCCCAGTACTTGCTGGTTATTTGATCTCGTACTTCAAAAGTCTTTACCTCGAATGTTCCTCGTAGGGAGGCCCCGCTTCCCAGAGAGTGTCCCGCCAGGCTGCCTTGGAGCCGAAGGCCTTGCCCCAGCGCTTGGCTGCTTGTTGAACACGCTCTCCTCTCCCCCACCAATGGGAAGCGTGGGAGTGAGGGTTGAGTCTGTGAAATAAGATGGCCCACGAGATGGTGCGCTCGTTCTCCGTGGAGGACGAGGACTCGAGCACGGAGTGCTGCCGGCCCGTGTGCCTGCAAGGGCTCCTCCACCGAGTGTGACAAGGTTCCCCCAGGAAGGGAAGGGTGGCAGCTGCCTGGTTGAGAAGCCCTTGTGTTGATGCCTGCACCTTCATCCATCCCATTCTCTCATGCTCAGCCCCCCTGGCTTGTTTCTGAGACCATTCCTTATGCTCACAACCTCAGACTACATCTGTGTGCAGAATTTGTGGCCCGTGGTGGGCAACCAGTGGCTTAACACATCTCTGTTGCTACAACAGCATGGGCCCCAGTGTTTCAAAGCAGCTCCCATTTCTTCTTATCCAATTCCTGGGCCCCTTCTACCCTCAGCCTTCAAGATCCTGTGTGCTGTTGCTGGCTGACATCAGGCCCTGTTCTGGAATCTTCTTTCAGAAGTGGAGCCAGCATGGCTCAGAGTAAAAATGCACTGCACCACTACACCCCACCCCACAAGCCTCCCTTCTCGAATCCTTCGGTGGTGGGTGAAAGTAACAAGTTAGAATTCTTATCCAAGCCTTTGTGGGGACTAAAAGAATGCCTTTAGATCCCAGGTGTAGGGAGAGCCTCCTCTCCCCTTGCTGCACTGACCACCATATGGCACATCACTCTCCGGACAATTTTAGGAGCCCTGGTGGAGATACAAGTTGCTGATGTGCATTTGATGAATAGATTGTACAATGTTTTGCAATAAAGATGTTTAGCCTTAAGACCCTTGAATGGAACTCCAGCTGTGATGGAGCTGCCAACACTCCCCCTCCTCCCTCCTCACGTCGTGTTGCTTAAAGAGGAACCCACTGAGGGCACTCTCAGACCCCAGGGTAGCCTTTCCTGTGTCACTAAATTGTTGTACTGCCTTCTTGCTCGCTTCAATACAAATACTTTCACCAGCTCTTGTGCCCTCCAGCTGGGGGGGGATTTCACTGTCCCCTCAACACCAACCGCAGCCATCAGAGAAAGCACCATTTTCTCACAGGAGGTATTCATGTTGAGAAGTTCTGATTTCTACTCACACAGATCAAAAGAATCAATGTGAATTTGCAGCTTAGTTTCAAATGAAACTTCTCATGCGAGCAAATCAGACTTACTCTGGAACCTCTAGAACTGGACTCAGATGCCCCGCAGGTGCCAGACCCGGTGGGTGCCCTCCCCGCCCCACCATTAAACTTTTCTTAGAGCCATTGTCTCTGTATCTGTGACTTTGGAGTCAGTCGACGGATCTACTAGTTGTTCAATGAGAAGTTCACGGATCTTCTATCAGGATATGAACAATGAGAAAGATCTTAAGGAAGATGCAACCCCCCCGCCCCAATGAATGTATTCTCTTAATATTCAGACGTTGTATTTGTGCATCATTTGGAGACTGCCCACATCTGACGTTTCACCAACGCCGTAAGGACACTTCTACTCCTGAGCAGTTTGTCAATCTGGGGCTTCTCCTTATATTGACACTCTTTCCATTGGGTCCCGCCAAATCCTTTATCGGGTTTTTCTTTTTCCTTCGCATCTGCCACTTTGTCCGAATGAGCATGAATAGACAGAAGTACAAATGAGCTGATAGTATTTTTATGGTCAGCTGAGGATGCTGCCGGAAACTCCACTGTATGTGTGCAGCTTGGGAATGTTAAGAGGAATATGCGGGCCCCTCCATTGATGATATACCCTTCTCAACATTTTTAAACAAGCACAAATGATATTTGTAAAAAAAAAGTTTAATTTTATTTATTATGGTAATAAACTATTTTATACATGATACTTGCTTTTGCCTTTTCTTATATAATTTTAAGGCATCGAGTTGGGTACTCTGAACTAAGATGACAGAATAAAGATGGTACTTTCTATTCCTTTTCAAGAGCTTGGAGGCTCTAATTTGGATAGTACCTGTTAAGTGTGGTTTTGGACAACTTAGGATCCCCAAATTGGGTCCTAGTACAGCCTAGCAAAAGAATGGTTGTGAAAGTGCTTTGTCATGATCTAGCAATAGGGCTGTATCTGCTACACAAGCTTACCAAGATGCCTTCAAAACCTGGCATCGCCGGAACACTGTGGTACAACACATTGACAATAGGTGCCTGAAGGTGACTTCCCGATTAGAAATGAACTTTTCAATTTTAAACAATTTGGGTTGAAATCTATTGAAAATATATTAATGCTTCCCTGCCTTTTAAAATAATAGTGTAAAAAACAAACTTTTGGGGATGGGTCCATATCAACAATATGAGTTCTGATCTCTGCTTTAATTCATTGATGGTCTCAGAAGCTAGAAAGGTAGAGGACTGCTTGCCTCCAAATTAGTCCTATATAACAGCACTCTTAGTTTTGCTGTGGTTTTAATAGGTATTGCTTCCTGCTCGTGGTGAGATTCTCCACGGCACTGTCAATCTGAGTTATTTAATACCAATGGCCCACATTTTTTAAAGGGCACTTTTCTTTTTGCAGACAGTAGAACTTAACTCAGGATGAGGAATCTGTGATCTGCAGGCCATATTCAGGTCTCCACTTGATCTCATAGAGCCACAGTATGAATACAGCATTCATTGTTAATGGTGTCCTCTACAACCTATTATTTCATTACATTGCAGAAGAGAATAAAAATTAAGGTGATAATTTTTTAAATTCCAGGTGATTGATATTCATTTAAAAATATTACCTAAAAAAAAGTCTCACCTATGAAAAGCACTGAACGTTATGTTCTTTATATATCCTCAGTGGTGAAAAAAACCTCTCTTTGTGAATATTATTTTTGTAATTAGTCAAAAGGACTAGTAATACAGAACTAAATAATAGATACTACATTCTGGGTGCCAAAGGGGTGTCAACTACTAGAGAGGGGGATTTTCTGGGTTTGTTTTAAAAATAGAACTATTTCCCTGAAGGGGGGAGGGAGCCTCTGGTTTCTCCATGCCCACTAAGAAAAGCCAGCACCAATAAGATAATCTGGCTTCTCAATAGTTGGTCCAATTGTGTGTGTGTTTGTTAGGAAACAAACTCATTCTATTATGGTTAATTTCTTATACTCAGTCAACAATTATATGATTATTTTTAATAAGTGAGCAGTCACAATTTCTTTAAGGGGAACCCCCACCCCACTAAATTACTATCCTCCTAATACAGAGATTATGCAACTTTATATGTGATTGATACATTTTCTTTCTAGCCAGCAGTCTTTAATAGAACAAAAGGCTTTCTGTTGTCACTTCAAACAAGTTAATTTGAAGGAATAAAAAAATACTTTTAGGTCTTCTTGCACAGTCCCAAGAATTACTCAAAATGACCAAGTGTTGGCTGTCCTTCAGATGTCTTGCTTGCCTCCTTGGGGATCATCTTGGCAATCATGCTTGGAGCTCTCTGGCTTGCCCACAGAGCTCAGTTGAGGTCAGAGGATCCTGGGGCTAGAAGTGACCTTGGGACCTTGTCTAGTTGTTTTCCAGCTGCATGCCTGAAGCTGCCCAGGGCTGATGGCTGTGGAAAGTGACATGTCAGATGCTCCTCAGCTGGAACTGCTGTCTTCCCAGGCACTTCAAGACTCTTTCATTTAAAGCAACTCCCAAGATTTTACTTCACATGCACAAGGAAAGATATGTTAGCATTTTCATATTACAGTTGGAGAATAGCAAGAGGTTAAAGAAAGAAAACAATGGTCCTAGATAATCCACATGTTGGTTAATCAGGCCTCAAATAGTAGCTCATCATATACTAATTCCTGGGAAGCACTCTAAATCGTGTAATAGCTTAAAAGAAGTTCAGGATTATCACTTTCAAATATATTCACCAGTTCTTCGAGTATAAGTCAAATGAATGAATAAGCCGTTTTGTTTTTACATAAATGGTGTCTCTAAAGAGTTCAAAATTCTTTGTATTGTTTACACACGTACATTACATCAGCCGCTGGCCGACAATCATCTTCACGTTCCTGTGTTCCCTTAGCCAGCCCCTTCCTTCCATGGGAACTTCAGCCAGACTCTCTGTGGCTGACCACAGTTCCCGAACTCGTGTTAGTCCATGATCCTGTACCATATTCATTGGAGTGCTCATCTTCCCAGCCCCATTCCCTCCTTGAAACTTCCCAGCACCTTGGAATCACCTGCCTGGGCCTCCCCTCACCTTTACCTCACCTGCTGAGGCCACTGCTGCCAGCCCGACTACTCCGCTGGTCTGTTCTGTGCAGCGGCCAACACAGGCTGTGCCCACCCCATGCCATCGGCTCCATCATGGTCTGCTCTTCCAGGCAGAATGGGCAGGAAGAGAGGATGTCAGCAAGATGGCCAGTCCTGCATACTAGGAGTATAAATCTCATTGGGTTAAAAACCACAGCCAGGACACATGACCACATCAGGTAGAAGATGTGAGATACGTGGCCAGATCAGGTCCAAGGAAATTATTTCATTGTTATGTGTGTTTAGATTTTAAACATTTTCCTCACATAAAAAAAATTCGAAGTGATTCTACAAAAATGTGAATTACCAATGTGACAGAAAAGGCTCCATTTTATTTGAAACAAAACAAAACAATGTAAAACACTGAGTGTAAATCACTGAGCAGGAAGTCGGCTGCTGGGACTTACTTCAATGGAAAGGAAAAAAGACCGCAGGAAACCATCCTTACCCTTTGTCACTTGCCTGATAACACCTGTCTGTGGACGTGCTATGCCCTGGTTCCTTAATTCTGCTTCTTTATTGGGAAAGGACGATTAACTGACTGGCAGAGGGACTGGCGTGTTTATACTTCTCGGCAAATCTAGGGAACGAGCATCCAAATGTGGATCACCATGGTGGTGTTCCAGTAACAGATCTCCTTAGCCACTGACCCCTTGGAACACTATAGGATATGTTGGATCTTCTTTAACTGGGTAATGAGAAACTCGACTGTGGCTTTGTCCCTTCCCTGTTGGGGAGCTAAAGTGTGAAGCTTAGACCCCAGTGCTGGTTCTAGAGACCACATTGTAGGACATAGGCAAGAGGTCACTTAAATGTTACCAAAATGTTTCAGAAATACGCCCAGTGGAGGACAGGCCTTATCACTAATCAAGACTTCTGCACTCCAATTGAGAAATGTCTATTGTATTTAATTCTTGGTAAAGTGGAAGAAACCCCAAGGGCCTTTAGGACTGGGTTCTAGACCACACTGTCATCATGTGCAGCTGGGTAAGATACTCAACAGGAGAATGACAGGGCTGAGGGGGATGAACTCTGGGTTCCCAAAGTTAGAAGACTCTCTGGTTGCCAATTTTCTATGAGAGCTCAAGCTCCCACTCTTGGAGTGAGGTAACTTCAATAAAAGATGAGCAGATCAAACAGTGGTTCCTTGGAGGTTATCTTGGTATGCGAGGTCAGGGTGAAGCACCATTTGCCTTGAAGGCCAGCAGGAAGGGCTGCCATGGGCCGGGCAGCATTAATCCACTGAGTATGTCTGGGACCAGGCAATGCCCACATGGGAGTAGCAGTACAGGAATCCCAGGACAGAGAGGGTCACATATGGCCAGCCTGCAGGGGGAGGACAGAGATGGAAGAGCAGTTAGAAATGCCTGTGGCAGGACCTTCCACAGGTGTAAACTTTCCCCCCTTTGGAGAAGGCAACCCAAGAAACAACATGGGCCTCAGTTGATGCATTAAGACGCGTACCTCCTGGAAAGTGTGCTCTAACTGGAACACCAACAACTTGAACCCTACATTCCCACTGGGGTCTGCGTAAAATTAAGGGTGTGCTATCTCAAATGGAAATTAGGTTTAGAAATAGGACAAGCTTTTAAAGAATACATACTTAGAAAACTAAAGTAGTTAATAATCAAAAAAGAAGAAAAGTCCATAAGACCCACAGTAAATCTCAAAATATAGATTGGCCGTTATAATGAATCGGGTGCCATCTGTAAGCACACAGAAGGGAGAGCCTAAATTAAACATTTGCTTTCAAAACTCAAAGCTTTTAGTGGTTCCTTCTATAAGTACTTGTCTTAGAATATCTGATGTTCTTTTCTTTCTCCTCCTTTCCCTCCTCCTCCTCAATTAACAGCCCTTTCTGCTGAGTATTTGTTACTTAATGACTTCCATGTCTTCTACATGCTTCCCTTTCTCAAACATTTACTAGAAGCTTCGGAGAGCTAGAGATGCTGTGGAAGGTGCCAGATGCCAAAATAGGTGATCCCACTCCAGCTTGGGAAAGGTACACACACACTACTGAGATTTATGAGCCATGTAATATGTGCTAGATAATGTTGTGTACAGAGCACATTTAAACTGGGTCACGTGGGGTGAGCAAGAGTTTGTCAGATGGAAAGGGACAGGGAGAAGCTAGCAGAAAGACCAATTGAAGTGTGAACATCATGGGCCACCTCTGGAACAGGGATCATGTGATTGTGGCTACTACTCAGGGAGACGCAGGCAGGGTAGGGCCCAAGGTTGGGAGGAGGCAGTGGGGAGCCACTAAGGGTATGTACCTCTGCAGACTCTCTTCTTGCTATGTCAACAACCTGCTGCTATTGTTGTTAATAGAAGTTCAATTAATATAGCATAGTGGTTAAGTGTGCAGGCTCTGAAGTGAAACTAGACAGTTCAAACCCTGGCTCTGCCACTTGCCAGCTCTGTGACCTTGAGCAGCTTAATGAATCTCAAATGTAAAACTAGGAAAGGGACACAGCAACTTTGTTAATAGTCTTTATAGGATGCTGTGGACTGTGTCCCCCCAAATTCATGTGTGGATGCCCTAGCCGCCAGTGCATATTTGGAGGTGGGGCCTTTGGGAGGTAAATGCATTGAGATCAGATCACAAGAGAGGGGCCATCATGATGGGATTAGTGCCCTCCTAAGAAGGGACACTGAAAGCTTGCTGCTTCTCTCTCTACCACATAAAGACACAGTGAGGTGGCCACCTAGAAGTTAGGACGGGGTCCTCACCAGGTACCAAGTCAGATCGCATCTTGATCTTGGACTTTCCAATCCTGGAACTGTGAGGAATAAATGGCTGTTGTTCAAGCCATCCTGTCTGCGAGTTGACTAAGGCATAAGGAAGGAATGTGTGAAATGATGGGAAGGGCTGCAGGGTGTCTGTCCTATGAGAAAAGGTAGTAATAACCCTGGGGAGAGGACACAGCAGTCTTGCCCCACTGAGATTAGAGTGACAACAGGGGAGTTCAACTCTGGTCTGCCCCTGAACTCCTGTTTTCAACTTGCTCTATAGACTGGCTTGGCACAAGAATTCTCATAGGCCCTGAAGGCCACAGAAACAAGAGGAACAGAGGATTCCCAAGATCCTGGCTCTAGGACCAGCCCTATAGTCCTTCCTATCTCCTGTCTGCTAGTCAGCCAGTGTATTAGCTTTCTGTGGCTGCTGGAACAAATTACCACAAATTTAGTGGCTTCAAACAACAGAAATGCATTCTCTCACACTTCCAGATGCCAGAAGTCTGAAATCTAGGTGTTGGCAGGGTCATCGTCTCTCGAAAGGCTCTAAAGGAGACTCCTCCCTTGCCTCTTCCATTGTTGGATGACCTCAGACAGCCCTTGACTTATGGCAACATACCTCCAACCCCTGACTCTGTCTTCAAATGGCCTTCCTCTCAAAAAAAAAAAAAAAAAAAAAGCCTTCCTCTCTGTGTACGTCTGTGTCCTTTCCTCTCCTAAGAACACCAGTCATTGGATTTAGGGCCTACTCTATATCCAGGAAGAATTCTTCTCAAGACACTTACCTAATTACATCAGCAAAAAACCCTATCTCCAAATGAAGTCACATTCTGAGGTTCCAGATAGACATGAATTTGCGGGGAGGCACCATTCAGCCCAGTATAGCCAGGTATTTTTCAAGCTTCAAAATGGATCCATCCTGCCTGGAGGCCCTCAGATGTCTTTCCTCTGTGGCTCAGACACAGATGCCAGGGGACCTGTCAACATCTGCTCCCCAGTAGGCTCAGGAAGCAGGAATTAGGGAGAGGGCTTCAGGCATGGGGAGCAGTCCCAGACTTCAGCTGTGTTTAGGATGATGTGCTGGCAGGTGTTTGGTAAACACAGAACCCAAAGGCTGGCTATGGAGGTGGGAGAATGGGGATGTTTTATTTACACAAAGCTGGGCCTGGGTCATTGGACAGCTGTGCTTGGCCTGTGGGGGACATCCTTGTGAAAGCTTCTAGCCAGCACACAGAACTATAGGGGGGGAATATCTCCAATACCGCCTGGAAGTGTGGCATGTACATGTTCAATTTGGACCACAGTTAGGCCCTGAAAATTCCTTCCACCATTAACTGTCTGCCAGGCACAGAGGCAGGTAGACTGCAGTGTAGGGACTTGTAATCCTGATTCTACTATGAGACCCTAAGAGGGCCTTGGTTTCTCCATCTACACAATGGGAGGCCAAAAATAAACAGAAGCACATGAAATAAAAAAAGATCACAGATTTGGTTGTGCTTTTAAAAAGTGTTTCAGAAATGCTATAGGACCACCTGAGAAGTCCATGTGCATAGTTTACGTGTGAAGCTGTTCTGTCTACCTGGCTCACTGGCCCTTTGAACAGGAGCGTTCCTATAGATAGTAGCCCCCGTGTGTACTGGATGGCTGCCAAGGACCCCTTAACTTTTCCCGACCTCAGGAATAAGATCTATGATGACGAGGAAAAAACAGTTTCCACAAGTCACCCTTCCACAGTCTTCAATCAGCATTTCATGAGCATCTGCTGTGTGCCCGGCCCTGTCCTGGGCATCAGACATCAACATCCCCCTGTGTGAGTTGCCTATAGGCCCGGGGTCTTTGACTGTGGCAGCTGCTACCCAAGTGCTGAGGAGGTCCAAGTGCTGAGCAGTGCTTAGGGGCAGGGCCTGCTCTTCATCAGGCCTCAGATGAGCACAGAAAAAGAAACTGGGGTGGGCAACATCCCAATGTTCTGGCAACATTCGGGGGTTGCCATGATGCAGTCATCCAGGCTTGTCAGCCATTAACAAGAGATGGCATCCAAAAAGAGTTCTGTCCTGCCAAGTGAACACCGGCCTCATCCTGTAGCCCTTACTTCCCCTGGCCTCTCCCCTCTGTGTTCTCCTCCCAGGCTCTCCCTTTGCACCAGGATTTCCAATCCACAGTGTGTCATTTCCCATATCCTGGCATCCCTGACCCCATTCACGCACGCACACACACACACACACACACACACACACACACACACACCATTAATGTGGCTCATAAAGCCTGGTGGGAAGTATGGTATTGATCAAAGGAAAAGATCCCTCTTAAGCGAGTACTTTAAGGCCAAAGCCCCCTGCACACTCGGTATATTCATGGCTAAGCCCCCAGATTCAATGATGTATCCTGGTGGGCTTTTGATACGTAGACCTATTAAGATCTAAACAGTTGAGCATCTTAACAGATGACAACTAGGCAGCACTGAAGATATTACAAACAGGATGCTAACAGGTCAGACAACAGTTGCAAAAGATTGGGTAATACGGTTACCAGGAAGATTATTTGACAGATATAGGTAAATGCATAATAAGTAGGATGTATAGCACAGTAGATTCAATTAAGAAGATCAATGTAGGTGGTATAATAGACGGAGTTAATAGGATGTAGGTGGTTGTATCATGATATTGTTAATAGGACACTGGTGAGCTGTATAATAACTACAGCTAATAAGAACAGGTAGGACACAGAGGGAAATGTCTATTGCTAAAAGAAAGCAAGCAGTGTAATTTACTTGAGGTTATTATGGCTGAGCAATTTTCTGAGCAATTACATTAATCTGGAAAAGACTGGAAAGGCTGAGGCTCAGGATAGTGAAGGAAAAGACCATCATCGACATGCAGGGCCATGAGGAGTCAAAGGATGCATTAAATTGGTTTTCTGGAATGTGATGGGACAATCAGAACAAGCAGCAAATCTAATGAAAACCGCTGTTTAAAAGGGAACATTCTAAAATGTTTGCAGCCACTGTGGAACACAGCTTGGAGGTTCCTCAAAAACTTAAGACATAGAATCATCCCACATATATATCCAAAAGAACTGAAAGAACTAGAAGAGATATTTGTGTGCCCACGTTCACAGCAGCATTATGTACAATAACCTAAAAGGGGAAACGACCCAAGTGTCCACTCACAGATGAATGGAAAAACAAGATGTACCCTACACATACAATGGAATGTGAGCCTTAAAAGGAAGGAAATCCTGACACAGGCTACAACATGGATGAAGCTTGAAGACATTATGCTAAATGAAATAAGCCAGACACAAAAGGACAAAGGCTACATACGAGGTCCCTAGAGTAGCTGAATTCATAGGGACACAAAGTAGAATGGCAGCTGCTAGGGGCTGGGGAGAGTAACGGTACAAGAGTTTCAGTTTTGCAGGATCAGAAAGGTTCTGGAGATGGATGGTGGTGATGGTTGCAAAGCAGTGTGAATGTGCTTAATGCCACTGAACTGTGCACTTAAAAATGGTTAAAATGGCAAATTTTATGTTATATGTATTTTGCAATAAAAAATTCTATGCTGAACAAAAGAAGGCATTGACAAAATTATATGTAAGTTATTGCATTTATGTAAAATGAAAATTGACTTACAGTAACCAAAAGCTTGTCAGTGGTTGCCAGGGGCTGGAGCAGAGGGAGGGACAGATTATGCAGGGGACACCAGGAATCTTTGGGGTTGGTGAAAATGTTTTGTATCTTGATTATGGGAATGTTTTCAAGGGTATGTACAACTGGATATATTTATATATATTTCGACGGATATATTTTACTGTGGATATGTTTTACTGTGCATAAATTACTTCTCGATAAAGTTGTAAAACAATTTAAAAATTGGGGGAAAAACCCCAAAAACACATTTTTAAAGTAACAGTGGAATATTAGCGAATCACAGTCTTGCAGTATTCCACTGCAATGTCCTAGGTTATATAGGGTCTAAGGTATTCAAAGAAAAGATGCACATGCAAGAAGATACGATTCACATTTTAAATGATGACAGGTGGGATCCCTGGGTGGCGCAGCGGTTCGGCGCCTGCCTTTGGCCCAGGGCACGATCCTGGAGACCCAGGATCGAATCCCACATCAGGCTCCCGGTGCATGGAGCCTGCTTCTCCCTCTGCCTATGTCTCTGCCTCTCTCTCTCTCTCTCTCTGTGACTATCATAAATTAAAAAAAATAAATAAATAAATGATGACAGGTGTTCAGTCTTCCATCTCCCGAGGGGTAGGAGGACCTGCCGTGTGTGGGGCTGAACAGCGGGCTCACTCATGCTCGCTTCCACTGGGGCCTCTGAGCAGGACGACGCTAAGGGCTTTCCTAACTATGAGACACTCGCAGCAGCTGAATCAGCACAAATCCCTCCCCCAGGGAAGAAATCAATCCTTCCTAATGGGAGAGGAGTTAATCGAGTTGCTGGACTCCCCCATCCAGGCTCACTTGGCTGTCAGTTTGGGCCGCGCTCCTGAGCCCGTGACTGCCATTTTGGCTCTAACGGGGATTTTTCAAAGGCCACATCCTACTGCCAACCAGCTACCTAGAGAAAGTAGCTGGTGACCACCATATGAACAGCTTTGCTGGGAAGACTTTTTCCTGCCCTTCCTCCCAGTGAGCCAGCACCATCACCTTTGTCCACACCCAATTACTTTATGAGGCGTACGCAATCTACTGTGCAGTTTACGAAGGATACACAGTCTTAGTGGATCCTTACAACACTCTTAAAAATCATTAACATATACCAATACCCTTGCTTGAAGCCACACTGCCTCCAAAGGACCCAGGGCCCACATTCCAAGCCCAGAGTATCAGGTTCAATCCTATTTGGAGAAAGGTCTGAAGGACTTCAGTCTGTCTCTTAGTTTCTACCTACACTTATCTACTTACCTATCTTTTACCACTAACAATGCTCTAGCCTCCTCCTTCCACCCACCCAGACAAGTTTTCTAGCCAGAGGCTCTGATGTCCTGTCGCCCACTGATCCTCTCACTCATCTACTACTCAGTTGTCACCTCGCTGCATCACAGCCCTCCTTGGGATTAAGGAACACTCACTCTCAGGTTGGCTCTTGGATCCCTAGAGCTGAACGGATGGACTCTGGCTTTCTGGTCCCATAGAGCAGCAATGTCCCTCAGTGACTCAAACCCATTCTAAGGGAGAAGAAGAGGTTCCCGTTCCTGAGAAGCCATTAGGCTACAAAGGAAAGACTTCTCATCTCCGCAGATAAACTCCTCAGTTGAAACCAAAGCCCGCAAACGTGAAGGATGTATTATAACTATCAAATGCCATCAACATAGCCACCCATATCCCTGGGGATGCAGGTGCATGTGGAACGGCCCACTTGGCATCTTGATGATGAGGCTGATGAATTTCAACCTCCATGGACATCCTTTGTGAAGCGGTAGGCTCAGAGAAGGATAGCCAATGGGGAAGTGGAACGAAGAGGTGATTCCAGGAGATGCTGCAGAAAAGAGAGTCATAGGACTTGGTGACTTTTGGATTTGGGGGCCAATGAATACATTCCCTCTCACGACCCTGAGCATTGCCTCACAGAGTACCCTTGGGGCTGACATTTGGCGTCTGCACGTCAGAGGAACTCTACCCAAGGTCAACAGGCTGATTCACTAGCCTACCAGTTAGTAAAAGCCAGGATCCCAGCCTTTCCCTCATGACCTGTTCTCTGATTTCACATCAAAAGGGGTAAACCCCTGGTTCTGTAGGGGCTTCCAGGACTTGCTCCAGCACATGGCTGCCGTCTCTTTGGATTGACGGGTCTGTGCCCGTGCCTTACATTTGTTAGGTAGGCTCAGGCTCCGAGAAGCACCACTACCCGTGTGCCCTGGCACTCTCTGCACCATCTCACCAGCTTTGCTACTGTCATTTCATTAATTATTCAGAATAACTTTATGCACTGTTGCCTCTGTTAAAAGAGCTAGCTCCTGACAGTGCTTTATTTTTAACAATATTCAGGCCTGATGGGGGGAAATGATAAGGTGCCTTGGTAGCTTTATTTAAATCTTATTTACTCCAGTACTCCCAGCCTGGAGATAATGTGGAGCCATTCATCAAACAGTCCTGAGCCTGCAGACCTTCCTCCAGAGCTAAATTTAGAGCTGTAACCTTAATAAAGCTATAGGGCAGGAGCCTCTTCCCATCAGAGAGCTACGTTATGGAAGGATACACAGCAAAAGCAAAGCTGCCCCAGTTTGAAGCCTGTAAACTGCTGGGTCTATTTCCAAACACATGGGGAGAGGGACAGGAGGTGTTAAGAACATATTCTTGCCACTTTAGGGTTAAATAACAATTTCTTACCTTCATATAGTTTATAAACATAGGGTTTGAGGCCTTAGTGCTTTTCCCAAAAATGCTCAGCTGCCTCTTTTGTGTCTTTTCATGAGAAAGAAGGACTAGATGGTTCTAATCTGTCCATGATATTAAAGCACGAAATCCTATGGCACTGGTTTCCTAACATGAGCCCACATCAGAACCACCTGGAGGCCACATCGAAAGAGAATGCCAGACTCCCAACCCACAGTTTCTGATCCAGGGGGCCCAGGCCAGGCCTGAGATGTGCACTTCTAACACATTCCCAGATGGCGTAGATATTGCTGGTCCAAGAACCACACTTTGGGAAGCACTGTTCTAGGGGAACTCCATGGAAAATCGAGGGAAGAACTTTCTGTTGACAGAGTTGTTCACAATGACCGAGCTCTTTCATGGAGCAGAGAAGACAGACGGTTACAGAGCTTATGTGTACCCAGGTGCACGGCTGGGCACATTCCACATTCTCGCAGCTGCCTTATGGGGGGGTAGGGGAGATCATTAATCCCATTTCACAGAAAAAGGAAACTAGGTCTCAGAGAAGTAGAGTAACTTTCCCATGGCCTAACAGCCAATTGTTCATCAGGCCAAACTAGAACTCAGGGCTGTATGACTCCAAGTGCCCTGGGCCACCCAAGCTCCCAAAGCAGTAGCTCGGGCCACCAGAGGGAAAAGCCCACATTGGGCCCTTACCGCCCATCTCGCCCCCTTCCTTAGCAACTCTACCCATGGTGCCTAAGGTAAGAGCAGGAAGGGGGAAACAGCAAGTCTGGATTTTCAGGCATCATCCACCACTAAATCACTAGGTCACATGCCTCTAGAAGCCTCGATTTCTCCATTTTTGTAAGGGAGGACAAAGAAAGCATTGATGAGCACGTCTATATCCCTTGTTATATAGACTGAGGGCCCAACTTAGGCTGTATCCATTAAAGAGGACGCTCCCAGGGCCTCCATAAGGAGGAGGGACACACGGAGGAGGGGGTGTCTCCAGGCCCCCACGGGAGCTTCCTGGCGTCCGAGCAGGAGTGGTTTGCGGGGCCCGTGTGCACGTGCTAGCCGGCACGAACAGCGGCCGTTAGTAAATCACGCCGTTCACGGGCAATTTCGTGTCCTGATGCAGCCAAGCCAGGCTGCATTTTTCATCCTCTCTTACCTCCCGGCACAAGCCTCATGGGCAGAAGCCTGACGGAGGCGCTCACTTCCATAAAGTAAAATCATTTCGTGTGAAATTGAGGAAGTGCGGAGAACAAGCCAGAGCCGCTTTTTCTCACTCTGACAGCATAGCCGGCAGCGCTGAGAACACGCGCATTTTCTCTCTCTGGAGCCAAATGGGTGGGGACTCGCTTCCCAGGACGCTGTCCCCGCAGTTGGTGCCACAGTCCCAGCTCCTGTCACTGGGACCAGAGGCTACACCGTCAGAACACGCCTCCCAGCTATTGCCCTCCTTCACCTGTGTCTAATTAGGGCTGCTCTTCATTGCTCACTCATGACCACGCTGCTCAGCACAGCGGATGCCACCTCGCAAGTGAGCTCATGGAAGGCACGTCCCTCAAACAAAGGGACATGCACCGTGTGGGTCAGGCTCCCTGCCACACAGCCCCGGTGACCGCTCACCCACGCTGGTATTTGTGAGGCACCTGCTGTGTGCCCGGCATTTAGACAGGCAGTCTCGATCCCTGCCATGTACAGTCTGCACCTTCGTCTGAGGCCCGGGAGCAGGTGCCACTGACGGCTGAGAGGGTGCTCGGGGGCCCCGACTCTTCACCTACGCTTTCAGGTTCGGCTCCTCGGCCCCGTTACCTAAAGGTGCAGACAATGGAAGACTTGGGGCAAACAGCAGAGACGAGACTCTCAAACCACTGCGTAGGCTGGGCTGATGGGCTGACCCTAGTAAGCTGAAATTTCACTATGATGAAAACAGCTGAGCTTCACAGTATTTTTTTTTAAGATTTTATTTATTTATTCATGAGAGACAGAGAGAGAGAGAGGCAGAGACACAGGCAGAGGGGGAAGCAGGCTCCATGCAGGGAGCCCGACGTGGGACTCGATCCCGGGTCCCCAGGATCACGCCCTGGGTGGAAGGTGGTGTTAAACCACTGAGCCCCCCGGGCTGCCCAGTTTTTGTGTCCTAATCCAACTATGCAAATATGGAATGGAGGGGCTCCAGGCGCACGTCCCGGGAGGAGCGGCTGATAGACCAGGTAATATCCATCCAGGAACACGGAGAAGGGAAAAGTGCTGCCTGCTTATATATAAAAATCTACCTTCGGGCAGCCCGGGTGGCTCAGCAGTTTAGTGCCACCTTCAGCCCAGGGCGTGATCCTGGAGACCCGGGATCGAGTCCCATGTCAGTCTCCTTGCATGGGGCCTGCTTCTCCCTCTGCCTGTGTCTCTGCCTCTCTGTCTCTGTCTCTCTCTCTCTCTCTCTTTGTGTCTCTCATGAATAAATAAATAAAAAACATTTTAGAAAATCTACCCTTAGAAGAGGTTTGAGGGGACACTTGCATGAGGAGGGGGAGGAGAAACTGGGGGCGGGGGGCAGAGGCACACTTCAGCAGCGGGAGCCCAACCCAGCACAGGCTCGGGAGACACTGGGCTTCCTCCCGCGGGGAATGCAGGGAACGCAGCCGAGGGGGGACAGGAGGCCCGAGCACAGTGCAGGAGGTCCCTCTTTCAGAACAGAGGCAGAATCAGGTCTGAGAGTCCATGAACCTGCTGTCTCCCCACAGGGCACTGGGGCCAGGGCACACGCCGTAAATGGGCAATGAAGAATGGGGAGCCGGAAGCAGCACAGACACAGACACAGTGGCGGGCCTTGGTGTCCTCCTTCACCAGACTCCCAAGTCCCTACTACAGGTGATTAAAAAGACAACTTGTTGCAAAATCCCTGAACAAGCAACCATATGGATGTACCCCTGGCCCCCACTTCCCCAGCTCGGGCCTCTGAAGCCACCTGACTGGAGTGCCCCTGGCTGTGGGTGTGCCTGGGACAAGAGGCTCCTGGGCACCTAGGCTTGGCCAGGGGACAGCAGAGCAGGAAAGCCACTCCAGGCCAGCCCGGCTTCCTAACTCCCCAGGGAACGTACAGGGCGAGCTGCAAGGGGAGAGAGAGAGCCACGCCTGAGCCACGTCGAGGTCCGAGAGGTGATGTCAAGCGACGTGCCTGACACCCTCTTTTCCTATAGCAGTTGTTAGATAAGGGACTGCAAATTACTTGACTTAAATTTCTCAGCAAAGAACAGAAGGATAATAAAACCAGGCTCCAGTGGTCGTGGTGGCAGCTCTTCCCGGAGCTCTCGCAGGCAACAGTGGGCCCGGAAGGCCATCGGCCCCTGGGGAAGAGCAAGGAACCGTCCGCCTGTCAGAGACGGTTCTCACCTGTCCCCACGCGCGGCCTCTGCAAAACCCATTTTGCTCCCCTCGGTGCTGAGCAGGGGGTGGGTTTGAGCCCTGGAGGCGCCACGGCCCAAAGAGCCCGTCTGTGCCCCATCTTCCAGCAGCTGCTGCTTGGAAAGTGGCTCCTGCCCCCCCTGCCCCGCCCCGTGCCCGGGACCAGGCTGCAGGTGGCCACCTGTGTCTCAGGGGGCAGCGTGGGGGCGCAGGGCAGCTCCTCTCTGCGGGTCCTGAGCCCACAGGCCTGGTCTCACTCGCGGGGACCCCAGCGCCCCGGGCTGCCTGGTGCCTTCCCGAGAAGGAAGCCGACAGGAGCACAGAACAGCTCGGAAATCAGTTCAGGAAGGCGTGGCCCCAACATGGACGAGTGGGACTTGGGGACAGCAGCTCGCTTCTGGGGAGCAGGCAAGAGGGGCTCGGGGTGCCCTGGCAGCCACAGCAGCTGGGCGCCGTGTTCAGAGCAGCTCAGCCCTCTGGTGGCCCGGGCCTGGGGGAGGCAGCCGCGGGGCCTCGGGGAGCCCCGGCTGTTTCGGGGACGGAGGAGGGGGGGCAGGAGCCCCGTCAGGGCCCTACGTCAAGCCCCCAGGGCTCTGGGGGCCAGCGGGGAGGCACAGGGCCGCCCCCAGCACGGCCGCTGCTCCAGGACGGCGGCCACCGTCACTGCCACCGGGCCAGCGGGCACAGGTGGGACGGAGCACGTGCCCGTGAAGCCCCGGTGAGGCCGGCCCCTCCAGCCCCAGGCTGTACCACAGCCACCGCCACCGGGGTCACCCCACGGAGGGCCTGGACGGGCCCCGCAGCGCGGGAGGCTGCCAGGGCAAGGTGTCGTCTGCAAAGAGACACAAGGTCACGTGAGAGGGGAATTAGACTTATCCCACGTCACGTGGGAGACAGGAGCAGGGCCACAGCCGAAGTGACAGGAGCAGCTGCCAGGCGGCGGCCCGGGCTCCCAGGCCCGAGAGCACCACGCGGAGTCCCGGGGACGCGGCCTGGGGAAGGCTTCCTCTGAGGCGAGCGGGACAGCGGCCCCCAGGTCCCTGCCACCTCTTAGAGGTGACAGCCCTATAGAAGGAAACCCCCCGACCGTCCTGCCCTGCCCTGGCCCCGGGAGAGGCATCCCCTGCACCGGGAGCAGAAGGCCACGTCCCAACAGGCTGCGGAAATGTCACAAGGTCCAACAGATTCTTAGTGAAGCGCTTATGAGCATATTTCCGTGACGTGGAAGTGACTCACACACTTCTGTGGGACTCGGGTTACAGAAAAAGACATTTTGGTGCCTTGGAAGATCCCGTTCTGAAGGAACACTGTGTCCCCCCCTTCAGGCTCCCAACTCTGGCTGGTGGCCTCGGTGGCGGGTCCGTGTGGGAGAGGGGGCAGCCCTGCCAGAGGCTCCGGACCCACCCCGGGCTGTGTCCCCCCCGGGTCCCTCCCGGCGACCCTGCTCACGGGGACACTGGCCAGCCTTCGCAGGGGGCCACTTCACAGGGCCGCTCGGGGGCCTCTTCCGCAGCCGCACGCACCCTCCGCAGGGGCAGGGCGACGGGCCTGTGAAGAGCGGCTGAGCGGCCAGGCCCAGGCAGCCTGGCTTTCTCGGGGGTGAGGCCTTCGTGGTAGCCGTAGCGAGGACGCAGGCGCTGGCGCCCTTCCACCGGCCGGAGGGTCCCGGGGGCTGACCCAAGACGTGGCCGCCGCTCACCCCCCTCCCGGGGTTAACAGTCTGCTGCCAGCAGCCGCGGTTTCTGGCTGGTTTTGTTTGTGACCTCAGAGCACAGGACTTACACTCTGGGCTCCTCGTAGAGTTCCCAGACGCCCCCTCGGTGCAGGTCACGTCAGGGCGTGGAAGCAGGCCTCAGTGTGCCTTCTCGGATTCCTCCACAGTGACAGGGCAAGTGTCTACCCGACTGCCCCAGGGCCTGTCTCTCTGTCCAGCTCCGCCTGTGTCCAGGAACGAGCCTTGAGGTGGTGGGGGAAGAAGGAACTGTGACAGCCCCTCACCCCGCGCCGCTGGTGTCATCTCCAACGACACCCAGAGTGTGGTGCCGACCAAAGCCACTGGCACCTCTCGCATGAGAGAGCCTCCCACCCCTTTCTTGGGGCCGCTGTGTGTTCCACCTGGGAGGACCTGGCTCCGTTCTGGTTCTGAAGGCTGGGAAGGACCTGACCTGAAGGAAAACTCATCATCCTTGTGACTCATCATTCAACGCTCATCGAGCTCCTACTATGCACAGGGCACTGGGCTAAGTGTTGGGGATACCAGAGAGACTGGAAGTCCGGCTTGGGGGCACCTGGGTGGCTCAGTCAGTTAAGTGTCCGACTCTTGGTTTTAGCTCAGGTCATGATCTCAGGGTCCTGGGATCGAGCCCCATGTTGGGCTCCATGCTCAGCGGGGAGTCAGCTTGAGGATTCTCTCTCCTTCTCCCTCTGCCCCTCTCCCTACTCATGAACTCTCTAGATCTTTTTTTTTTTTTAAAGGAAAAGAAAAAAAAGAAGAGCTAGCTTGCAGTTAGACGGGAATTAGGGTGCAAAAAGATACATCATCATCTCAGGGTGTTTCCCGATGTAGGTGAATAAATGAATGAGCCGGCATTGGTTCAGCATTTATTTAAGCTTGTTCTCGTGTGCTGGGCATAATGTGAAGGGCTGAGGAAGATGGCATAGGACGGACTGGCCCCTGGCCCCTGGCCTCGGAGCGCGCCACCTGGAGAAGCAGGGAGGCACCTGTGCGGCAGGGCCCAGGCCCAGAGCGCCGAGAGCCAGTGTGGAGAACGCAGGGGCGGACGGGGCCAAGGAGATGCGGGCTACGTCTGGGCACTGCCGGCCTTGCCGAGCTGTTGCCCTCTCTAGGCACGCACCTTCCAGTGGTCTCTATCCTCTGGGTAGACCCTCCCTCGATGGGGGAAGGCCTGCCCTCCAGGAAGACTGTCCATCTCATGTGCCCCCGGCAGGTAGCGGGTCGTGCCCTCCATAGCAGCTCACCGTTTCACTGTTTCTGGATTTCTATGAAGTGAAGAGATCAACACAAACTTCTTCACTCCTGGCATCGTGATCTCTGCCAGGAGTTCACCGGACAGCTAGGCCGGAAAGGCTGCACACTTTGCACTCTTTGGACCCTTCAGCTAGAGAGCCAGAGGCAAGGTTGTGTTTGCCCTGAGTTCTCTCCCTCCCCTGCACCCCTGCTTCTTCCCTGCTCGCTCCCCTTCATCTCTCCCCTCCCACCCACCCGCACATTTAATATCTCTGGTTGGGGCAGGCAAGGCTCTGCTGCGTCAGCGTCAGCGTCGTCTCATGGAAATCTCCCAGCGTGGCTGAGCCCCTGGTGTGTAGCTAACACCGGCTCCAATGACTTCCCCCAGCTCTTGACTGTTAGGTTCTCCTTCAACTCTGAGCCAATCATGAGGGTGAAAGCGAGGATCATGTCAACTGTCTCAGCCGCACCGGTCATGGGCCTCCGGGCCAGGGCTCAGGGCTGTTGTGAGGTTCCCACCTCCTGATCCACTGGCTCCTTCTCGGAGTGTCCCTTGTCACCAACCAACCCCTGGCCTAGAGCACCCACTCTCGCTTGATGCTAGGTTTTCTATGCTTCTTTCTCTCCGGGATGGTCCAGGCCCCATCACTAAGCTTGTGTTGCTCCTCACTTCTGAGCAGTTCCTAAGTGACGAGGCAGAGAGGAGGAGGGGAGGAAAGGGTTCTTCTCAGTTTCCAGTTCTGGTCAGTATCCCTGTGGCAGCAGAAAGCAGCCCTGGCTTCCACGGACATGTTCGACCTCAGCAGAACTCGCCTCCCTGGCGGCCCGAGAACCAACCATGTAGCACCCCCGGATCTGAGGTGCGAGCAGAGGCCAGGAGGCAGCTACTCAGGACTTCCCAACGTGGCACTTCAGCAGTAAAATTTCATATGGTGGATTATCTCCTCTTTCTCTTCATGATTTTATAACATGAGAATATGTAAGACAAAACCAAAACCACTGTATTTGGCTCTCCTGGACGAACCAGAGGAGGAGGTGCCATGAAGCAATACTTCAGTAAAGGACAGACCTGCCCAGTGCCCACACACCTCACTCATTTCCCTACCTTCCCCACCACCTTGTAAGGACAGAAGGGTCCAAGAGCTTGAAGGGCACACGGGGCATCCAGCTGATCTAGCAAGAGCTAAAGAGAGAAGAGCTTCCGAATATTCTGATGAAGAGTTTGAGTCATAACTCTGAATGAATCCCTTTAAATGTTTACAGGTGGATAAATTCCAAGGCTGCAAATATGGAATTATGTTTGCCCTTTTCTTAAAAACACAAAATAATCAGACTTCCCCCTTTGTTAAACTCAAGAATGCACCTATAGTACAACCCTTTAAACGGAACCTTCAAAAATAAATTTTTATATGGTTATTTTTCTTTCTCTGACTTACTTTTCTTCACATAATACACTCTAGCTCCATCCAGGTCATTGCAAATGGCAAGACTTTATTCTTTTTGATGGCTGAGTAATATTCCAGTGTGTGTGTGTGTGTGTGTGTGTGTGTGTGTGTGTCCCTCACAACTTCTTTGAACCATTCATCAGTCAATGGACATTGGGGCTCTTTCCACAATTTGGCTATTGTTGACAATGCTGCTATAGACACTGGGGAGCATGGGGTGCATGTGTCCCTTTGAATTAGTATTTTTGTATTCCTTAAGTAAATAAATGCCCAGCAGTACAATTGCCAAAACTAGTATTACACTGCATGTTAACTCACTGGAACTTAAATAAAACTTTTAAGGGCACCTGAGTGGCTCAGACGGTTAAGTGTCTGACTCTTGATCTGAGCTCAGGTCTTGATCTCAGAGTTATGAGTTCAAGCCCCACGTTGGTCTCCATATTGGGGGAAAACACTTTTAAAAAATAGAAATATTTTTTAAAAATACTCTTCACTTCAGCACTATCTCTAGGATGAGGGACCATAAAGCAGAATGGAGTAATATTGCCTGCCTTCACAGCTGGGGCCAGTTTCAGGAGCCAGAACGCTCAGCCCCAGAAGAGAGCATTGCCCTTGCACTCAGGAATCCTGACATCCACCACTTGTTAGCTACATACACTAACTTCTCTAAAATTCTGATTTTCTTTTCTTTAAAACCAAGATCAAGCCCTACTCACAAAATCATTATGAGAAGTGGATCTGCCTCATTTCCTACCCCAACCCCCATTCATTCAGCAAGATGCCTGAAGAGGGCAAAGCTCTGGCAAGAACGTACTCAGACACCTCACAACTCTAAGTTCACTGCTGTTGAGCGAGCCCACTTCTGGCTTACGGAGGTACAGACACCCAAGCACTGGATGTACTATTTTGTCTTTCTAACACTAAACTTGCTGCTATATTTAAAACCAGCATCCCTCCAGTATGGCTGGTTGTCAGTAGCATGATTTCTGTGCCACCAGCTTGCATCTCCACGCCAATATTCCAATGTGCTGCTTTCTCTTTCCCCAGAAGCTAGACAAGCTGGTTGACACCATATATGACAGGTCAAGACCTTTCATGACACTGTCCCCCATGTGGCCACTGCCAGAGTCAACACGGGACCTGAGGCAGCCACCTCTCACAGACACACTGTGGATGGCTCCAAGCAGCCCATCCTCCCAAATGGAAAAATGCTGCATTACCTCTATCCCACTATCTGAGAATCATGTTTGTACACAAAGGTCTACCATGGCCATAGCAAGGTTTGCCTCCAGCATTGCCAACCACTGCTATATTCAATGTGACCAGTTGTGTGTGCCAATCACCTTGGTCTGACCCACTCAGACCTATCTAAATTACTCTTTAGGAACTGATGTGAGTCCATATCTCATTTCATGAATCTCTTTGCAATTATGCTATGCTTAGGCTCCTGAAAATGTCTCTACGTTCCCAAGTTTACTTAGATAAAGGAGAAAAAGGGCTCCTGTGTATGCTGTGTGGTCAGAGGGGACTCAGAATGTGATTCCAAACACTAGCTGAAGACAGCCATATATTTGAGGATAATCCCTAAGTATTACGTACTAGAGTTGAATATATACCCAAATACATGCTAAATATCCCTTCTGCCCTCCTCAAGTATTTAGCTGAATCCAAGATTATACAGTTGGGCTGATTCTAAGGATTTGAATTACTGGAAGCTGTTTTCATATACACCAATTGGGTTATTTAACACAAAATTCAACAGTGCTGGATTCTGAGTCTGAATAAATTATAGAATCATTATGCTGGGAATGGTCTGTTTTTAAAAGGCTCAATTCTGGTGTCACTTTAACTAAACCACAAATTCCCTGAATATTTCTGCATGCAGGCATGTTAATTCAAACATTCATAATACAACCAGTTTTTGCATTTTGCATAATGGACGTTCAGACCTCTGTGTAATTTTACAATTAATCCTGTATTTTGTATTAATGCACATGCAATACATACAGCCACTATTTGTTCTCTATAGAACAAATAAATCCTCACTTGAGGGGAAAAACTGCTGGAGAATGCATATGGTATTGTGCATAATCAATCAGCTTGTAGGGCTTTAACACTAAGTGTATATGGATTTAGGTCTTGGGGATAATAACTAAATAGCACTGAATAAGCAGACTGGCTATTGAGGACAAGACTGCAAACCTCTACTGATGAATAATGAACGTAGACCAGTGTAACATCAGAAAGAAAAATAAAATACTGCCAAGAGTGCGGAGACCTTTCCCCCCCTCCACTAGCCCTACCAAGTACACTGCCATGGGAGGAAGGGCTGAATAATAAGTGCACAGCTTCAAGTCTCTTTCAGCCAAACATATGTTGACTATATATTCATAGTAGTCCTCTGAGGATCAGGACAACAGCATTTGATTTACTTGAGGACCGCCCCCCATGCAAAAGTAGTTCAGCTGTTGAGACTGATGATGCCACACATGTGCCAAGAGAGTATGAAATGTGCCATTATTACTCATATAATGAGGACTTCTGGGGAGAGCAGGCATCCAAACCATTTCAAAATGGCTTGAGCAAAGGGAGGGGCAAGGGGCTTTGGTTTGCACTATGGTTCAGGGTAGGGTCAGGGTGAGCAGTGGCTGGGTTTAGCATAGTTTGAACTTTCCACCAGCACCCAGGGAAAGAGCCAGTTCATTTTCTTGTTAGCTTGCCCAGAAATGGGACACAAGGGGATGAAAGAGGGCTGGGGTTGGAATGCTGTCAATAGTCAAACATCAAAAATGGAGGGCCTTTATTACAATTTTCCTACCTTCAAGCTGCCATTTAGGAATTTAAAACCCTATTCTGAAATTTACCTACCGTGTGACTCTCTTCTCCTCAGTAAAAGTAGTATAACGTTTAAAATAAACGATGTTACACATATCAAAGGAAACTGGCCCAGTGCCAGTATGTAACAGATGTTTAATAATTGTTTCTGAATCTCAATCTGGAAATTTAAGGAAAAAGAATCTGTTTCCTCCACGTAGTTCCATCTTTACCCTTAGTTGGTATTCTTATGGAAACCAGAGAAGTCACCAGCTCTACTAAGACTCTTGAAACTATTTACCCAAGATATTGGGATAAGGGTGGGCCAGGAAGAGTAGAAGAGGCTATAAGCCTGGTGGTGGGAGTTGGGGGCCCAGGGAGAGTGGTGGTCAGGGCACTGCAGAGGACAACTTCTCCAAGATGTGTCACAGAACATGTCTGCCTAAGGCATCTCTTTTGGTCACAGGGGACAGGTAGCTACAGAAAGGATGGCCCCAGTGGGGTGCAGGAAAAGACAGGAAATGGTAAGTGTTATGGATTGAATTGTAAGTCAACTCCCACCACTACACTACTTCAGAATGTGACCTTACTTGAAAATACAGTCTTTGCAGATGTAATCAAGTTAAGATAAGGTCATTTGTCAACTAGAGTGGGTTCTAAATTCATCATGACTGATGTTCTTGTACATAAAGAGACACACACACACACACATACACAGAGTCAGGTAGAGTGCCATGGGATGACAGAGGGGGAGGCTGCAGTGCTATTATGGCTGCAAGCCAAGGCCACCATCAGAAGTTGGAAAAGGAAGAAAGGATTCTCCTCTGAGTCTCAAAAGAGCACAGCCCTGCTGATACCTTGACTGTGGACGTTTCTTCTCCTGAACTGTGAGAGAATAAATTCCGTTGTTTAAGCCATTCTTGGTGGTATCCTTGTTACAGCAGCTATAGGGAACTAATATCGTATAGAAGAGATCATCCCTTACTTTTGTTATTTTTCTTCATTGAAGATTTGAGTGTGTGATTTTACTTAAAATAGGAATAACTGGGGATGCTAGAGTTCTTTACTTTAGCATGACAAACAAATCCAGATCTTTATATACTGCCAGTTAGCCTTTAATTCCTCAAAATTATTTTAAATACACAATGAGAAGATATTTTAGGTATAATATCTATAGTTTTGGCTCATAATAATTTTTACACCACATGATTAGTATCACAACAAATTTGCAACTGGAAGGTAAAGATAATTCGTCACAAGATTCGCAGCTAAGACAAAATGTTAACAGTGGTTATCTCTGAGTTATGAGATAATAGGTAATTTCTCTTTCCTTTTTATAACTTTCAAGTTGTCCTCACTGTAACAAAGTTTTTTTTTTTTTCAAAAGAAACACATTTTTACTTTCCAAGAGGCATTGTTATTTTCATAAAAGCAAGAAACAGGATTCAATGCCTTGTAATATGGGCTTTTGTCTTGACTTTCAATCCGGGGGCTCAGAGATCTGTTCATAGCCTCCTGATTAGGCCTAAAAGGATTAGAATGGGGCATGCAGTGGCAGGAACATCCATTTGTTCCTTTAGAAATTGGAAAAAAATGAACTTATCCTGCCAGCACAAGAGGCTCAGGCCAGGGAGCTTGTGGGTAATATTTTCTGATTTAGTATGATACAGATAGTTCTTTTACTCTCAGGAGTTTTTACAAATTGGCCTTAAAGTCCAGCTGCTTATAAGTCTCTTTGTAACAAAAACCAAGCATATTTAAGAGTAAATAGAGTGTTTGGATTCTGCTATGACTGCACAAACCTAATAGAGCTTCTGTCTCCTGCTACTTACAACTAAACACTGCAAAAATACGTGGGGCAACTACCTATGGACTCAAGAAAGCAAAGGAGAGCAGCAGATTTTAGAGGAGTCAAAAACTGATGAAGTACGAGGGTAAGATTCCCACTATTTTTCCCCTCTTTTATCTCTTTGTGTGCTCAGACAGTGGGTCCCAACTGTGGGGTTGCAGGGCGGAGCAGGAAGATGGAATGCACTAAAATGGACAGAAACCTTGTCTTTCTCCCCAGAGCAATGAAGAAGAAGGTCCCTATGGGCTGGAGTATATAAGGAGAATCTTGGAGAAGAGCAAGAATGAACTGACAAATGGCAACGAACTTGCAGTTTGAACCCAATCAGAGTAATTGTTTTGAATCATGATCATGGCAACACAGGTGTATAAACTTGTCAAAATTCATTGATGACTATATGGTACTTTATGGGTTACATTTTATTGTATGTAAGTTATGCCTAAATAAAATTGATTTAAACATTTTTTTTAAAGAGAGCCCAGAAATAAACCCACAGTGAGCACTCCAGGCCCAGCACTTGCCTGGCCCATCACCCATGAACTCTCTGCCATGCCCGCAGTGCCCCACACTGCCCACCATCCAGGCCTCTACCAGGCCTGACACAGGTGAGGTCCTGCAGCAGATCATGGCCATCACTAACCAGAGCCTGGAGGAGGCACAGGCCAGTAGGCTCCATGCTCATTATGGGGCTTGAATAAAGCTAAACTGATTAAGCCAGGTGCCCCAAGATCTGTCTACTTTTTATGTCTATTACCATAACTCTAAACTAAGCCAGCAGGATTTCTGGATTATTCCAGCTGTGTAGTCTCATGACTGGTATTCCTGGTTCCACCCCTTGCCTTCCATTCCAGTCTCAAAGCAGCAACAGTGATCTTTTAAAAATGCAATTCACTTAAGGACAGGCAAACAGGTCAATGGAATAGAGTTGAAAATGCAGAAATAAACCCATACACCTATGGCCAATTGATTTTCTACAAGGTTACCAAGACTTTGGGGAAAGAGTTTCTTCAACCAATGGACTGAGAAAATTGGATCTCAACATGTAGAACCCTTACCTAACACCGTAACAAAAATTAACTCAAATGGATCAAATACCAAAGTGTAAGAGCTAACCCTGTAAAACCTGTAGAAGAAAACATGGGCATTAATCTCCATAACCTTGAATTAAGCAACGATTTCTTAGATATGATGCCTAAAGCACAGGAAACAAAAGAAAGAATAGATAGACTAGACTTCATTATGATTAAAAAAAAAAAACTTTTATGTTTCAAAGGACACTAGAAAGGAAGAAAAAAACAACACACAGAATGGGAGAAAAGGATTTATGAATCATATATTGGATAAGGGTCTAGTATCCAGAATATATAAAGAACTCTTATAACTCAGGGATAAAAAGACAGCCCAATTAAAGAATGAGCAAAAGATTTGAGTAGACATTTCCCCAAAGAAGAATGGTTGGCAAACACATGAAAAGATGTTCAATGTCATTAGTCTTTAGAGAAATGCAAATAAAAACCACCATGAGATACTACTTCATACCCACTGGTGTGGCTATAAGAAAAGGCAAAAGCAAGTGTTAGTGAGGATGTGGAGACATTGGAACCTTACAAGTTGCTGATGGGGATGGAAAACAGTGCAGCCACTTTATGAAAGTTTGGTATTTCCTCAAAAAGCTAAACATAGAGTTACCATATGACTCTGTAACTCTCTCTAGATATATGCTCCCACGAAAAATTCAACATGAATATTCATAGCAGCATTTTTCATTCACCAAAAGTGGAAATAACTCAAATGCCCATCAACTGATAATGGATAAACAAAATATATTCATACAATGGAATATTATTTGGCCTTAAAAAGGGATGAGGTGCTGATACACAGCTTGGAAGAACCATGAAAACATGCTTTGGGTGGGGCACCTGGGTGGCTCAGTGGTTTAAGCATCTGATTCATGATTTTGGTTCAGGATATGGTCTCAGGGTTGTGAGATTGAGCCCCTTGTCGGGCTCCGTGCTGGGTGTCGAGCCTGCTTAAGATTCTCTTTCTCTTGCTCCCTATGCCCACCCCCCTCTCTTTCCCTCTCTTAAAAAAAAAGAAAAGAGAGAGAGAAAACACTATGGGAAAGGTGCCAGTCACAGAGGTCCCATACTGTGTGATTCCATTTATATGAAATTTCTAGGAGAGACAAACCTGTAGACACAGAAATATTAGTGGTTGTTGGGAGGGAGGAGGGGAGAATGGGGAATGACTGCTAATGGGAACAGGGTGTTTTTCTGGAGGTGATGAGAGTGTTGTGGAAACAGTGATGATGGCTGTACATTGTGAATTTACTAAAAGTCGCTGAATTGTATGTATACTTTTATGGGTGAACTTTATGGTATGTGAATTACCTCTCAAAAAATCAAACAAATAAAACATGCAATTCATGTCAAAAAAAAAAAGAGAAAGAAACCCACACATATAAGGTTAATTAATTTATAACTTAATTAATTTATAAGGAGCCAAGAATATGCAATGGGAAGGGCAGTCTCCACAAAAAAATGGTGCTGGGAAAACTGAACAGCCACATGCAAAAGAGTGAAACTGGATCACTATCTTCCACCACACAGAAACATCAGCTCAAAATGGATTAAGGACTTGGACATAAAACCTGAAACTATACAACTTATAGAAGAGAATATAGGGGGATCCCTGGGTGGTGCAGCGGTTTGGCGCCTGCCTTTGGCCCAGGGCGCGATCCTGGAGACCTGGGATCGAATCCCACATCAGGCTCCCGGTGCATGGAGCCTGCTTCTCCCTCTGCCTGTGTCTCTGCCTCTCTCTCTCTCTCTCTCTGTGACTATCATAAATTAAAAAAAAAAAAGAGAATATAGGCAGTAAATCCTTGATGCAGGTCTTGGTGATGATTTTTAAAATTTGACCCCAACAGCAAAAGTAAGTAAATGAAATTACATCCAACTAAAAAGCTTCTGCACAGTAAAGGAAACCATCAATAAAATAAAAAAGCATCCAACTGAATGGGAGAAAATACTTGCAAATCATATATCTGATAAGGGGATAATACCTAAAATATATAAGGAACTCAGACATACAACTCATGGCAAAAAAAGAAAAAAAAAACCAAACAATCTAATTTTAAAATGGACAGAAGATCTGAATAGATGTTTCTCCAAATAAAACATGAAGATGGCCAACAAGCACATGAAAAGATGCAATATACCATTAATCATCAGGGAAATGCAAATCAAAGTCACAATGAGAGGGGCACCTAGGTGGCTCAGTCAGTTATGCGTCTGATTCTTGGTTTTGGCTCAGATCATGATCACAGAGTTGTGAGATGCAGCCTAGCATCAGGTTCCACGCTCAGCAGAATATCTGCTTGGGATTCTCTTCCTCTTTCCCTCTGCCTCTCCCCTGCTCTCCGTCAAATCAATCAATCAATCAATCAATCAATCAACCATTTTTAAAAAGCTGCAATGAGATATAACCTCCCACTTTTTAGAATGGCTATTAACAAAAAGGCAAGAAACAAGTGTTGATGAGGATGTGGAGGAAAGGGAACTCTTAGACACTATCAGTGGGAATATAAACTGGTGCGGCCATTATGGAGAATAGTATGGAAGCTACTCAAAAAATTAAAAACCATATGATCCAACGATTCTACTTCTGGATATTTACCTGAAGAAAACAAAAACAACTGGAAAAGATGTACCCCCATGTTCACTGCGGCATTATTTACAATAGCCAAGACATAGAGACAATCTAAGTGTCCATCGGTGGGGAAATGGATTAAAAAAAAAATCTATGGGGTGTATGTGTTGTGTGTGTAATGGAACGTTATTCACCAACATGGGTTTACCTCAAGGGCATTATGCTAAGTGAAATAAGTCAAACAGATAAAGGAAAATACTGTATGAACTATCTAATATATAGAATCTAAAAGAAGAAACACATGTATAAAGAGAACAGATAGGTGGTTGCCAAAGGAGAGGGTGCGATGAGAGAAATGGGTGAGTTGTGTTTTTTTTTTAGTTTAATAAGTTGAATTATTCTTTATTTAAAAATATTAAAAATCTTTTTTAGGGCAGCCCCGGTGGCGCAGCGGTTTAGCACTGCCTGCAGCCCTGCATGTGATCCTGGAGACCAGGTATCAAGTCCCACATCGGACTCCCTGCATGGAGCCTGCTTCTCCCTCTGCCTGTGTCTCTGCCTCTCTCTCTCTCTCTCTCTCTCTCTCTCTCTCTCTCTTAATAAATAAATATATAAATCTTTAAAAAAAATTTTAAGTTAAAAAAAAGAACAGTGACACCTGATATTATCTCCATAATAATGAGAAAATCTGGTAAGGAGGCAGCTAGGTGTGATGGATCCCGTTGGCTAAGCCAGATGGCCTTGAACAGCCATTCAACCTCTTAAGATTCTTCATTTCTTCATCTGTAAAATAGGGATTATAATCACTAACCTTCTAAAGAATTTCATGAGGATTAAATAGGACGACATAAGCAAGGACCTAGGCAAATGCAATTAGTAGATGTTAGAGGACTTTTACGGTCCAGATGACCACTTGGAGGGTGTGGCAATGGGTGACAAGCGAAAGTGACAAGGAGGGGCCTTACTAGTGGCAAAGGCTGTTGGATTCATATTGCCTACTGCCCTAGAACAACCTGTTCTAAACAAAAAATGTTCCACGGTTAAATGTTTACAGGAAATGCTGAATTAAAGTTTAAATAAATGTCCTTACTTTATGGTAAAATTGCAAAAGAGGACATGCTATGCAAAAGTTTTCAAACTGATTTTGCCAAGAATCCCTTTTCAGATATAACATTTCACTCTCCCAAGAATATTAAAAATTAAACTTTAGCAATACTTTAGGAAATGCTGATCTTTTGAAATGAGCATGGAACTGAGAGCCAGGAGACCAGGTCTCTGGTTCTGGTCTGATGCAAGTAGTTTTACCTCTCTGGGCCTCAGTGTCCTCTTCTCCAAAAGGGAGACTTAGGCCAGAATCTCCTCCAAGATCTTTTTAGATCTAACTTTCTACCTATGGTGTTTGCAAAATACACTATATTGGAGGGAAGGTCAACCAGAGGCCTCTGAATTCCCAAATAAGTCCTCAAAAATGCCCATATTTTCAGCTTCAAATCTCAAAAACAAAAAAAAATTAGTTTCTCCATAGTATGAGCACTTCCAGAAGTATTAAAACTCATTCTTGGCATATGAATATATCATTTTCCACTAGCTCTAAACACCACAGGCTCATCAGTCTAATGTCTCCAGATGCTTCTGCAATTAGCTCTGTTGTATTTAAATTCTGTCCACTAAATTGAATAAGATGTTCCCTCTTCCCCTCCCAAAAAGCTGTCTAGAGCAAAAAAGCAAAAAAAAATAATGGAGCTAACAAGGGACAACAGGAAAGCTGCACTCTGCAAGCAGGCGGCTCACGAAAAATCCTTACATAATTCATTTTTAAGGGCTAAATCATGATCAACTCCACCTCTGCATCTCCAACTTCAACTAGCATGTTACATTGATGCCTTACAAAAGATGAGATAATGATTCCCCCTCCATGTGAGCAACATATTCTAGAAAGTTTATACATAATGATTTCATTTGTGATTTATCAAAGATTAGCACTAACTATAAGATTTATTTATTTTATTTTCTAGGTAAATCAAGGGATATACCAATATTGTAGATATGTCAGTTCTCACCAAATTTATACACATATTCAATGCAATTCCAATCAAAAGTCAAAGTGTTTTGTTTTTGTTTTATTTTTGCAGAAATTGGCAAGACGTTTCTAAATTTTTATGGAAAATGAAAGATCTAAGAGTACCTAAGACAATCTGAGAGAATGAGGGTGGAAGAATTACATTACAAGCAAAAAGAATTATAAAACATCCTTAATTAAGACAGTAAAATACTGGCCCAGGAGGCAAATAAACCATTGGACATCTGATTTCTGATAGAGATAGTCCTGTACATCAGTGGGGAACTGATGGTCTTTTAAATGAATGTTGCTGGGTCAATTAAGATACTCACACAGATGAAAGACAGATCTTGATCCTTATAGCATACACAAAATTAATTTCAAACGGAAATACAGATCTAAATGGGAAAGATAAAGCTTTCAGAAGGTAATATAGAGTGATATCTTCATGATCCTGAGGTAAACAAACATTTCTTAATAAGGACACAGAAACCACTAATAATAAGGGAAAAGACTGATAACAGGACCTACTGAAAATGTAAAATGACTACGTATTAGAAATATCATTAAAAGAGTAAAATATGGAAGCCACAGAGTAGGAGAGAACATATCTGCAATACACACAACCAATGAGAGATTTACCTGGAATATATAAAGAATGTTTATAAATCAAGAATAAAGCATCTGACTCATTTTTTTCATTGACCAAAAGACTTCTTAAAGGTATTTCCCAAAAGAGAAAAAGAATTAGTCAATAAACATATGCAAATATACTTAAAACTTTAGTCATCAAAGACATGCAAATTAAAATCATGATGAAATACCAAGCAGAGCTACAGACCCACACACTTACACACCTACACACACTCACACACACCTACATACACACATGCATACACCTATACACACACACACTAGAAGAACTAAAGTTAAGAAAGTGGACAATTCCAAGTCTTAGGGTACGTGGCCACTAGAAGCTTCATGTTAGAGAATAAATTGGTGAAACTATATTAGAAGACTGTGACCTCTACTGAAACTGATCATACACATATCCTAAGACCCAGTAATTCCATTCCTGCATTTGTACCTAATAGAAGCGTGGGTGTGTGTGCACTAAAAGATATGTACAAGATTTTTCAGAGCAGCATTATTTTAAGAGCATCAGTCTAAAAGCAATCTAAAAAGTCCATCAATAGCTGGATAGATGTATGACTTGTGGTATTATGGTATATTATACAATGAAATATAATATAGCAATGAAAATTAATAAACTATTACTATACATAATGATATTGATGAATCTCTCAAATATTATGGTGGGAGAAGCAAGACACCAAAAAGAAATGTCAGTTTTGCCAAAATGTGATGCATGTGTTCCTAAAGATCGCCACACTATACAAAAATCATGCAATTAAAATCATAGGGCTTAGAAGATACTTGCAAATGGTATATCTAATATAGGGCTAATATATAAAATATATAAAGAACTCATACAACTCAACACACATAAATCCAAATAACTCAATTTAAAAATGGGCAGTAGGGACACCTGGGTGGCTCAGTGGTTAAGTGTCTGCCTTTGGCTCAGGGCGTGACCCTAGAGTCCTGGGATTGAGTTTCACATCAGGCTCCCTCCATAGAGCCTGCTTCTCCCTCTGCCTATGTCTCTGCCTCTCTCTCTCTCTCTCTGTATCTCTCATGAATTAAATAAAATCTTTTAAAAATGCGCAGTAGACATGAATAAACATTTCTCTAAAGAAGACGCAGATGGCCAGCAGATACATGAAAAGATACTAAACATCACTCAACATCAGGGAAATACAAATTAAAACCACAATGAGATATCACCTGACACCCATCAGAATGCCTAAAATCTAAAACACAAGAAACAAGTATTGGTGAGAATGTGGAAAAAAGAACCCTGTGCACTGTTGATGGGAATGCAACCTGGTGTAACCATTGTGGAAAACAGTATGGAGGTTTGTCAAAAAATTAAAAATAGAATTATAATATGATCCAGTAATCCCACTATGGGGTATTTACCAAAAGAACACAAAAACACTAATTTGAAAAGATATATGCAACCCTATGCTTATTGCAGCATTATCTACAATAGCCAAATTATGGAAGCAGCCCAAGTATCCACTGATAGATGAATGGATAAAGAAGTGTGTCTACACACACACACACACACACACACACACACACACACACACTGGAGTATTACTCAGCCATAAAAAGAATGAAATCTTGCCATTTGCCATCCAACATAGATGGATCTAGAGATACCACTAAGTGAAATCAGTCAGAGAAAGACAAATAGTATATGTTTTCACTCATATATGGAATTTAAGAAATAAAACAAAGACAAAAGAGATAAACCAAAAACAGATTTTTAACTACAGAAGACAAACTGATGGTTACTAAAGGGAGGTAGGGGGATGGGTGAAATAGGTGAAGGGGATTAAGAGGACACTTATGATGAGCACTGAGTAATATATGGAAGTGCTGAGTCACCAAACTGTACACCTATAACTAATATAACACTGTTATATTATACACTGTTAACTATATTGGAATTAAAATCTAAAAAACCATAGGGCTTAAGGGATAAAAACACTGTTAAGGGCATAATTTTCAAAACTTTGTCATTGACCACGTAAAAATTTATTTTTAAAGACTTCATTTTTTTTTTTCAGGAGAGATATACAGACAGAGGCAGAGACATAGGCAGAGGGAGAAACGGGCTCCCTGTGGGGAGACCAATTTTGGACTTGATTATGGGATCACACCCTAAGCCGAAGGCAGACGCTGAACCACTGAGCCACCCAGGCATCCTGACACATAAAATTAAAAAAAAAAAATCTAATAAAAATAGTAGCATGGATTTACACATGTAAAATTAAGAAATGAATTAGGTCCTAAAATAGTATCTATGGGGGCACTTGGATGGCTGTTAGTTAAGTTTCTGCCTTCGGCTAGGGTCCTGATCTCATGGGTCCTGGGATGGAGCCCCACGTTGGGCTCCCTGCTCAGTGGGGAGCCAGCTTCTCCCTCTCCCTCTGCCTGCTGCTCCGGCTACTTGTGTTCTCTGTCAAATAAAATCTTTAAACAAAATGGTATATGTGTTTACAGAGATCTGAAATTTGCTTATGGAAGTGGCCACTGGAGAGCTGCAGCTCATGAGTTAAGAAGTGATGTAAGGAGGGTTATCTGCAAACAGACAGTGTTTTAATACTACATGTGGGTGTGGTTCATAATGTGCTCAATGAGCTAAAGTGTCTGGCAGATGTTTGGGGTGTGAGAATGGGACCATGTTCTATACTTCTGCTGGGCTCAGTTCAGCTGCACACAGTTCCCTGCATTCACTTTCTTGAAGACAGAACTGCAGGTAAGCAAGTACTAAATTGCATTATGCTCAAATTTCTCCCTCCGTATCAATCATGATGGAAATCCACACTTTTAAAATAAGCAATACTGCTGAACTGATAGTACATTATTATTCTATTTAAATAAAGTTCACAGGCAAAATTCATCTATGACATTAGGTATCAGGATGCTGGTTACCCTAGAGGGTGTTGTAAGTAGAAAGGATCACAAAGAGAAACTTCCATAGTGCTGGGTACTTGCAAAACAGATGTGTCTACTTTGTAAAAATTCATCATGCCACATACATAAGATTTGTGCACTTCACATTTAAGTAAAAGTTTTTTTTAAATGTTACATTAAAAATGGAAAAACAAGATATACCCCTTTTAGAAAGGCTTCCAGAGCCTTTAAGATAAATGATGAGGTTTTCCTACCCTGCTGGATAGACATCAAGTGCCTCCCCAAACAAACACACTAATCATCCATACCCATGTCACAAACATTTATAAGCTCTTTTCAAGCAATGCTCAGTGGTCCATCATCCATACTGTAAAGAATAACAAAGTAGGATTCCTAAGTTATCAACTCCAGACAGGTTCTTAGCTGAAACTCCTGCATTTTCCTAGTCCTGAAGAAGGAACTGGATGACTCAGCTTCAAGTCTCAGCTCTGTCCTTTCCTGGCTAAGTGGGTTTGACCCACTTATCACTTAACCAAGTCCTAGCTCCTTCAGTTATCGCTCAATCTATATTAAGGGACTGTGATGCCAATGACAGTGCTTTTCAAAATGTAAACAGAGATACATATCATAAGATGCAATTCAGTATCTCCTCTTCCTGTTCAACTGAAATTTTCGTTTCAGTCTCTCCTCCCATGTTGGGGTACGTCAGGGAGGTCTTAGACATCAAGGTCCCGAATAACAAAGATGGGTGGCATCAGCGAAAGTTCTTGTTTTTAAATACAGCCCCATGAGTGATGAGGGCTTCCACAAAGGCGTTTGGATGAGGACAGTGGTACATAATTCAGTGCTCTGATGGATTCATTGTCTTCATGAGGCAAACATGCCTCTACACAGCATTTTAAAGTATGTGTAGATCTAGAGGCATTTTAAAACTTCTCCACCTTGCTGGAGGCGGCACTCAGTTTTCCATGTTCCATCTTAATCTCCTAAAGTTCTGCTTTCCCTATCGAATCAAGCAAATTGAAAAGGGTGCAAAAACCTGATATCGAACAATATGCCTCTAAACCCAGATGCTGGTTACGTGGAGATGCTACAGATTGGATTATCTATATCACTGGACATATGAGAGCTACCTAGAGCTCTTTGGTCCTTGTCTCCCTCAAGAACCTCAAAGCACATTATAGATTCTACCCACTAAACTCAGCGGGAAGAGGCTCACACACAGAATAATGTTTGCTCCTTCTTAGCCATGTTGTAACAACTCCAAGCTTGAAGAGACTGGCACTAGGAGGGCACTAGAAGGGAAACTAGAAGTTTTCCATATTGTTAAGTAATGCTGGCACTGAAAGAACAATTATGGGAGAGGATCTTGAGGTCATAAAAGGAGCATTTCAATCAGATTCACTTACGATGTTTATTGAAACACAGATTCCTGTGTGCCACCCTAGACCTACTGTATCAGAATCCCTTCAAGGTAGGGGCTCAGGATTTGCATTTTAAGTAAGATTTTCCAGTGATCCTGATGAGCATCAATTGTGGACATTGTACTAGAGGTGGAGCCAGGGAAGAGCTGACATCATCCTGATTAATGATGACACACAGGGGAGCAATCTCATTAACTAAGCTGTGTTAGACCAGGTCAACCTTGAAATCACTCAACATTGTGTTAATAATGAGAAATGCAGCTACGAGGCATCAAACCCACACCCAGCCACAGACTTTTTCTCTTGCCTCCTGCATGCATATTAACATAGTTAACATATTTAACATTGAGTTGTCATAGCAAATAAACAAAATCAGAAAATTTCCTACACACCATTCTGAGGACTTATCAGAAGTGAGATGTGACCCAGGCGTTCCTGCTATTTCAGTATGCCTCTGGTTACATAACAAACTTCCCACTTTTGTGCATCAAGCCATTTCCTGGATGGATTGATAAAGAGCATTTCCTCTGGAGAGCTTGGAAAAGTCACCTTATGCTAGGTAGCTGCAACTCATAAGGGCACTAGAAATGCCAAACTAGCATGAGGATGAAAGGCAAGGAGGAGCATGGTTCCTGATGACCACTGAATGTTTTTTGGATTTATAGAGTGAAATAGGAAAGAGAAAATGAGATGGAATGTTATGGGAGGATGGAAAGAAGAGTAAACTGAGAGAAGGAAGGTCAAGTGGATAAATGAATGGATGGATGAACAGACAGACAGATTGAGGAACAGATAAAATACCTATGCCAGACCAATCACCCTTTAGCCCCAAACTAATTTTAAACAAATTTATTGAGACATAATTAAAATCCTATACATTAGCCCATGTAACGTGTATAATTCAATGGCTTTTATACTCACAGTTGTGCAACCATCACCAGAGTCAATTTTAGAATATTGAATCAGCCCCTCCCCCAAAAAGGAACCCCATGCTCATTAGCCATTATCCTCTAAACTCCCATCCCTTCCAGCCTTAAAGCAGGCTTTTATTTCCATAGATTTGCCATTCTGGACACTTGATAGAAGTGGAATATGGTCCTTTGTGATTGGCTTCTTTCACTTACAATGATGTTTTCAAGATTCATTTATGTTGTGGCATGCATCAGTATTTCATTCCTTTTTATTACTGAATAACACTCTGCTATATAAATTTTACCACATCTTATTCACCTATTCATCAATTTATAGACATATGGGCTATTTCCACCTTTTTCACTATTATAAATAATGCTATGAACATTAATGTACACGTTTTTTTGTGGATATATATTTTATCTTGGGTATATGCCTGGGAGTAGAACTGCTGGGTCACAGGGTAACTGTTTAACTTTTAGAAGAAGTTCCAGATTATATTCCAAAATGTCTATTTTCTATTTTACAGTTCCACTGGTAGTGCATGAGCATTCAAATTTCTCTCACACTTATTTTTCATTTTGGGTTTGTTTGTTCACTTCTTATTACAGCAATCCTAGTGGTTGTGAAGTGGTATCTCATTATAGTTTTGACTCTCATTTTCCTGATGACTAATGATGTTGAATATCTTTTCATGTGCCTATTGGGTTTTTTATATACTTTCCTTGGATAAATGTCTATTCAGGTCCTTTGCCCATTTTAAATTGAGTTATGCGTCATTTTCTTATTGAGTTGTAGTAATTCTTCATGTATTCCAGATACAAATGATCAGACATATGGTTTGCAAAATTTTCTCACTTTCTAGTTGCGTTTTCACTTTCTTGATGATGCCCTTTGAATCACACGCAAAAAATTTTGATGATGTCCAACTGATCTACTATTTTTTCTTCTGTTACTTGTGTGTTTTTTAAATTTATTTATTTATTCATGAGAGACAGAGAGAGAGAGGCAGAGACACAGGCAGAGAGAGAAGCAGGCTCCCTGCAGGGAGCCCGACATGGGACTTGATCCTGGGTCTCCAGGGTCAGGTGGGCTGAAGGCGGCGCTAAACTACTGAGCCACCTGGGCTGCCCTGTTACTTGTGTTTTTGATGCTATGTATAAGAAGCCACTGGCTAACCAAGGTCACAAAGATTTTCCCCAAAAAGAATACTGTAGCTTTAGTTCTTACACTTAGGTCTTGATGTATTTCTAGTTAATTTTGGAAAATTGTTTCCCAAACAATTGTGAGGTAGAGACCCAACTTGATTCTTTTGCGAGTTGAATATCCACCAAACTATTTTTGACAGAAGAAAAAGGTGCCACATGGGTGGAATAGTGTTAATGATATTACCGATAATAAGGTACCATTAATACGAGCTGTGCAACGTTTTATATTCATTATCTTATTGAATCTCCACAGTCACCTATGAGGTACATATTTTTCTCAATTTACAGGTGAGAAGCTGTGTTTAGACAGGGTAGGTATCTTATCCAAGGTCTCAAAGCTAGTAAATGCTCAATTGTGTTTGACTTCAGAGTCCCTTACCACCATTCTACACTTCCACTGAAACACAACCTTCAGAAATTAGGGGATTCCTCAAACACAATACATTATTTTAGTAATCCAACATGAATTCATTTATCAAGAATTTACACGATGCCTTCTGTTTATATTTGAAGCATATTATCATTTCTTGGATGTTTCAAATGGTACGCTTGACTCAAAGGAAAAACCAGTATTTCTACAGAATCTAAGGAAGACTTCTGTTTCTGGCAATGGCAGATAAATTATTTGGATCAATTCTCCCTGGAATTGGAAAGAAAAAAAATTCTCACCAGAAGAAAAAAAACTAAAATTGCTAGATAAATATTTTAATTTTTCTTCAAAAGGCTGGCAATGATCTACACAACAGTAAGGAATTTCCTGGCCAAAATCTAAGAGAAAATGAGAACCAGGGGAGACAAGGGAAGTTCTTAAAAATGTTTTTGTCATGAGGACATTTGTCTTTCCAGACTGGGCTACAATATTTGGGGTAAGATAACAGAAAAATAAATTCCTGCTAAAAGTAGTGAGTCTAATAGGCAAACCACGAAAGCACATTAAGTTGGGGCCTAAAAAGGAATCAAATTACCTACAGGTTAGTGGTGAACCAGATGTAAACATAGCTTTCTTCTTCTTCCAAAAAAGAGGAAGAAAGAAGTGAATCCCTCCCTAAGAGGATATAACCACAAAGCAGTCCTATCTGGTATCTATTAGATACAAGCACAAATTTTGCCTGGAGGAAGGTACCTTCATAGTAGGCCTTGAACCCACATAGAATTACAGAAGACAATGAGCAGCACACAGTCAAAGATAACCAAGTATATAAGGAAAGAGGTGCTATGGGTAAGACCCAGCATGAAAAGAAGATAATAGATGTAAATACAGATTTAATATATCAAGCACAGATTATAAAGCAACTGTACTCACTATGTTTAATTACTAAAGACAAACCTGAAAATACCTGCAAAGAACAAGAAACTATGTCCCATGTCCCATGACCCTTCCAGAATGAATTTGGCCTTGGAAAAAGTATTAATCCAGGCAGCCTATTGAGCAAGCTGCTTATCTCCATAAAGACTACCTCTTTGCCTTGGCATTTTCCCCAGCACAGCTGCATATTCCCTCAAACTCTAGAGACAGAAGTAAGGAAACAGAGAAGTCTGTAGTGGCCATTTTTTCTTTAAAATTCAGAAATTAGGGATCCCTGGGTGGCGCAGCGGTTTGGCGCCTGCCTTTGGCCCAGGGCACGATCCTGGAGACCCGGGATCGAATCCCACATCGGGCTCCCGGTGCATGGAGCCTGCTTCTCCCTCTGCCTGTGTCTCTGCCTCTCTCTCTCTGTGACTATCATAAATAAATAAAAATTAAAAAAATAAAATAAAATAAAATTCAGAAATTAATTGATGTGATCTACAAAAACAGCAGATAAACCTCAAGTATTTTTGTTCATCTCAGGTACTAAAACCATTAAACTACACAAATTATGAAGACTTAAGTAACTTCCCTAAAATCTTCCCTGGGAGAATTCTGAAGACTTTTTCTTCTGTCTTTCCTGTCCTTTCACAGCCAGCATCCCTTGTCATCCCTCACATAGCCTCCTGACTGGCCTCTCTGCTCTAAGTACTGCTCCTCTATAAATCAGCCTCTATATCATCACTGCACAGATCTTTCAAAAATAAGAATCACATTACTCTCTTGCAAAAATCTGTTACCCACCCCTCCTCCAGCCTATTAAAGATATTTGTCACTTTCCTGTGTGACAAATATGACCTTCATACCTTTTTGGAGTCCTCTGGTGCAACCAGCCTATTCACCAACGTCACACCTTGCCTTTTTCCTGCCATGGTCCTGAGATGCTTACAGTTTCTACAGTGTGCAATTTTATGCCTTCATGGCTTTGTGTAGGCTGTATCTATCCCTCAAGTCTGGTACTTACTCATCTTTTAAGCTCACCTCTGATGTCACCTCCTCCACAATGACCTTCTCACCCAGAATATAAAGTTAAGCATTCACCTTTTTGTTCCCATAGCACTTAGTAAAGTGCTATGTCCCAAAGCACTGTGGCACATTTTGCCATGTTTGATTATCACCGTATCCTAAGCACTCAGTATAATGACTGGGAGAGCACAGGGAGGCCTTCTCCTTCAAGCAATTTTCTCTGTAAAAAAGATCTTAGCCTCATCCAGACTCACCTGACCACTATACCTCTTTTTTCCTGAATCAGATAGGCTGAGAAGCTTCCCAATTTCTTATTTCCTTACTCTGTACTTTTACTTCTTTTAGTAAAATCTTCACTGATGATAGCAATTTTTCATAGCAGTGCAAAAAGTATGACCCAACCCAGTAAGCCTGTTGGGGCAGCCATGAAGTGAAAAAAGCAATCAAGAAGCAAGCTTCAAATATGAGAAAAGTGATAGGTAACTGTGGACACGAATAGAATGTTAAAACAGGACTGGAAGCAATTTGTTTTTTATGTTAAAAGTTACTTGGTTTCTTCTAGCTTAGTAAAAAATGATGACTTTCCTAGGAAAGGCATGGCTCCCAGACAGGCCTTGTGAACACGGATTGGCTACTTGTCATTTGAAAGTCAGCACACAACAGTGCCCATTATGTTGTCTGATATCTTTTTGATTTTGTGTGACTGGCCACCCTCAGAATGCAAATGATCTGCTCTTGTATATTATAACAAACGTGCTCGAAGACCTTTTCCACTAGGAGACTCAACTTAGAACAAAGACTATGAAAATGGTTCCTTCTACCCAATATGTACACAGACAATTGAGGAAAGGGCATTCAAGCAAACCCATGTTTCTGTGTCATGAACTGGCTGGCCTGGCCTCCCCGCAGCAGGCCAGATACATCTTTCTAAGGCTCTCTGCAACCGTGTTCTATCCCCTGCCTCAGCCTTCAGTTAGACAACTGTTTTCTTCTCCCTCTAAAAGCCACAGGTTTTAGGTAACTCCCTCTGGTACATACTCCTAGTGCCTTAAAGACTTCTAACAGCACAGCAAGACAATCACCTTAAAAACCAAATATCAAATTTCTCTTTTTACTTTAGTGATAGAAGGGAAGTCTGCTCAGTTTTTCACCCCCAAGCTCACATGAAAATACCACCAGAAAAATAAAGAGAAGTCCTGAGACATGCTGCCTAGAGACCTAAATAGGGCTGAAATTAGTAGCTGCCTCCTTCTCTGGGCAAGGGCTGGCAGCAGCTGGAGTGTGACAATACCCAGAGGAGAAGAGAGGGGAGCAAAGGGGCCTCGTGGGCACGCTGCTCAGCCTGCATGGGGGACAAAGGCTTCAAGCCTCGGATTGGCTGGATGCTGGGCCATTTCCAAGTGGGGGCTGGTCCTGCTTGACCTCCCAGGAGGCCTCAGTGTGCCAGTGTGACATGGAGTGACATATAATTCCAGATCAGCTATTTCTGTCTGCTGCTTCCTGCATAATCAATGTCATGGGTTAGAGAAGGATACATGAGGAGGAGATGAATATTAGGCATGGATTTGACTTGAACTTACCTTGAAGAGGGTGTTCTGACCTTCCAGTTCTGGACTCCTGCTCTGAACTGCTCTGTTTCTCTGAGTGGGGAAGAAGTCACTGCCAGCCCATCTCGGTCCCTTATCCCACCCCGCCACCTTCCTGCATTGCACAACTTGTATGAGTTTCCTAGGGCTGCCATAACAAAGTACCATAAATGGAATGGCTTAAACAGCAGAAATTTATTGTCATAGTTCTGGAGGCCAGAAGTCTGAAGGCAAGGTGTGGGCTGGACCATGCTTCCTCTGAGGTTCTTAGGGGAGGTTCCTTCCTTGCCTCTTGCAGCGTCTGGTGCTTCCAGGCTTCCAAGCCATGCAGCAGCACAGCTGCAACCTCTCTGTCTTCACATGGCCCTCCTTTCCCCTCAGCCTCACATCATCTCCCCTGTCTGTCTCTGTGCCTAAATCTCCCTATTTTATAAGAACACAAGTCATATGGATTAGGGCCCACCCTAATGGTGTCATTTTAATAGGATTCTCTCTGTAAAGACCCTATATCCAAATAAAGTCACATTTTGAGATACTGGGTTTAGGACTTCATATCTTTTGGGGGCACACAATTCAATCCATTGTACGCCCTTTGCCATGTCTTACTGTCTTAGGTTTCCCTTGCAAAGAATACTTCACAGTAGCAGGTAATGTGGACAGATGGCAGCTGGTAGATTGCAAATTAGTACAGGGAAAAAGGCCCAGGTGAGACTCAAATGCCTGTTGACACCAACCTCTGACCCTTTAACTATTCTGCGTGGTACTAAACAGGTGCTCACAAAACAGGATTCATTTTTGTCTTGTCTTTATTTATTTCAAGACAACGAACAGTTTTTTTTCTGTGGTTTTCATTCTCATTCACTGAATATTCATTGAAATACTTGACAGCCTTAACTACACTCAGGAGAGATGACCACAGTGCTGGATAGAAAAGAGCCACAACCAGCACACGTTGCTGCCTTGTGCTGTGTTTTCAGCACGGTGCAAGGTAGCACAGGCCTTTGGCTCTTATGACAGCTATCCTGAGGTCAGTTTGTCTCTCTGGCCATTCAGATAGTGTGCTCAAACAAAACGATCTTCTCTCCCTGCTCTCCTGGCCTGAGCAGGGGTGCTAAATTCTAGAAACAGGCTCATGAGCAAGCTAGTACAATGCCTAAGCCTAACGGAGGGAAGATCAACACCTGAGTGCTGATGTGTCAGGTAAGCAAGAGTCCCTCACCAACTGAGCAGGCTCAGAATACAAACAGTTTAGGGGTGCAGACCAGCTACCAGCCAACCCAGCTACAGCCATGCGCTGGCCTATCAGCCCAAGAACCTGGAAGCCTGTTCCTGCCGCCTTCGTCCGACTCCCTAAGTAGCAGTAATAGAACAATGAGCCAGGCACCACAGACTGTGTCCCTGACAGTGGCACTCGGAGATAATTCTGTGGTGAAAACAGTGGTTGCCTGTCTTGCTGCAAGCCTCATAGAGCAAAAGGCCAGGGTATAGTATAACATAAAGAATGTGAGATCTGGAGTCAAAAGGCCTGTGACTCACATGGTCTCTCTGTTTACTGACTATAAAAATGAACAGGTTTCCTAGCCTCTCCAAGCCTCAGAGTTCTTAGTAACACTGAGTTAACATTTGCCTAAACTGGTGATATAAACACTGATTAACAATAAAGTTAGGACAGTAATTGTGGATGCTACTGGCAGGCACTGAGTGACATTTAGTAGGAGCGCTCAGGAAAATCTGAATGCCAAGCAGCCTACACATTTATGCAAAGCAAAGGAATACTTGCTTATTAGCTGGGCTCTGGCTCGACACCCCATGCAGAACTCCACATGGCTCAGGCTGGACCACAGAGAAGCTCCTTTAAGTCAGATCAGCCTCATGTCCCGATGCTCCAGATTTTAACAATATGGATACCACACATGTGTGCAAGAGTGATTGCGATTACTTCTCTGCAAGGTAGGGCTGGCCTAGCCTTAGTCCCTCTCCTGACCTTTACCAGCCAAACACCACAAAGATAGGAGTTACTATATGGGGAGGCAGAGAAAGCTTCCTCAGGGGAAAAAAGGGAGAAATGTCCACAAGAGGAGTAAAGGCCAAGGGGAAAGATGGCAAAATGGGACTAGAATGATTCTTGTTACCTCTCCAGCCTCATGGGATCACCTAAATGGTCACACTTGTGCCAACTATCTGTCTCCTCTGAGCATGCAACTGAGATAGATTGCAAAAATGCTCACACTCCTTGATATTCCTGTGTCAACACCTTTGCTATGTGAGTGTACAGCTCCTCCTACCAGGAGATGGAGTCCATTTCTCCTCCAGTAAGTCTGGACTAGCTTTATGACATGCTTTGGCCAAAAGAATGCAGAAGTGATAGTATGCCAGTTCTGAGCCTAAGCCTGAAAGTCCTCGCATACTTTCGCTCTGCCCCTTGAACTGTGATGACTGCTGTGTGAACAAGCCTGGACCAGTCACCAGTCTGCTGGAGGATGAGAAGTCAACATGAAGCAGACCTGACTCAGTCAATTCATCCCAGCCAAGGCCGTAGAAATGTGAAAGCCCAGCTAAATCCAACCCTTGGCTGACCCATGGATATATACCTGAGGCTGTCCAAGACCAGCCAGTCCTCAACTGACACAAATTCATGAGCTAAATAATTATTCCTTCTTTTAAATTATTAAGTTTTGTTCTGCAGCAGTGGCTAAATGATACATGCTAACCCCAACAACCATGGTCCAGTCCAGATCAATATTCCTTTCCTTTGGGCGGGAATAAGGACTATGGAGTGGGAACCAGAACAGTGACATTCTTTCCCCTATGGGGCACTACTCTTCAAACTGAGTTATGCATGCCATAGGGTTATAGCAGGATACTTTCCAAAGTATCAACAACATGGATAAGTTTAGAAGAACTGATTCCCAGAGTCTCAATTCCATGTGTGTGTGTCTACAAAAGCAGAATGTATGTATAGCGTGTGATACAGCAAACCCAAAAAAATGCATACATAGTTTCACCACAGGTCATATTCCTGATCATAGGAGCTGCTGTGTCCATCAACAACAGAATGGCTAAATGAAGTGTAACATGTTCGCACAACAGAATGAATGCTTTACAGTACTAAGCAGGAAACCTCTATAACCGCACTCAAAAATATGGATGAATCTCTCAACATGATATGGAGCAAAAGAAGCTAGACACAAAGGAATACATAGCATGTGATTCTATTTATATACATATTAAAAAAAAAAAAAAAACAAGCTCCCTAACAAAAAGCTATGCATTTAGAAGCCAGAATAGAGGTTGTTACGTAAGGGCAGGTAGCAATTGGTAGAGTCATAAGAATAGGTACTGGACCGGTTACACATGTGTGTTCACTTAGAGAAAATTCTTATGATATGTGCTTGTTTCTGGGCTTTGTTATATTTGTTATATCTGAGATATTTGTTATACAAACATTCTTAATAAAAATCTTGAAAACAAGGACAAAATAAAGGGATATTTACATAATTCCTTTACTCAAATAACCACAAATTCCTACATTATCCATCTCAAGAGAAATACATTTTAATTTTACACTTTGTTTAATAATTTTACACTTTATGTTTAATAATTACTTATCATTGGTATCATCTTTGTACTACTTTGAGTTATGCACTAATAATGGTTGTGATGATGACTCAACCTAGGAGAAATGTTTACGTTTTCAGCCTGATGTAATCGCAAACAAACAACACAACAATGCTGCGGAGAAGCAGGATAGCTGACAAAGGAAGTAACTTTTAAACATGACAAAATTCTGTGGGAGAAATGAAATACAAGTAGATCAAGGAAATATCACTGTGAAAGAAGATCTTGCCCATATGCATTTTCAAAAGGATGATGGTGGGTAGCAAATCACTAAATCATTTATAATCGATACTATTTAAAGGTACCAGTTTTATTTTTAAATATCGATATTCATATATTATGGCAAAAATGAGATCTTTTATATTTATTTAAATTTACAATAGAAGAATTTATTTTTTTTCAGTAGAGTCTTGTTTTTACTTAGGGAAAAAAATATAGAAGGTACACGTTGGGAATTGAAATACACTATGCTTTTTCTTTCTAGAGGTATGATATGTCTTTTCTGGTCAGTAATTTCTCTGAAACATTGTGCTACGTCAATAGAAGAATTTAGATGCCCACTTTAAAAAGTATAACAGGGTACACAATTTTTCAAACTTTATTAGGGAGAACAGAAGCCAAAAATGGTTATATGAAAAAAATGAATCTCTCCAAGTACCCTCCCTTAAAAACCTGTCAGAGTGGTATGTTCTACCTATAGTTTTTAGGTTAATCTACATTAATCAGGCTGCTTTTGGTTACAAGTGACAGAAACCCAGCCAAACTGGATTGTCAGTCAGTGAAGGATCTAAGATGCAAACAACAAATTAGCTTATCGCAATATCGTGGATGTGAGCAGAAGACATGAGACCCTCAGGTCAGAGACAAAGGACTTTGTTACTCACACCAAAAACAGTAGCCAGAGCATTTGTGCCATTTCCCTGAGCCCCTTGGCCCAAAATGCAATGCAAAGAGGGCCAGGTGATGCCTGCACAGGCAGTGAGTTATGATGAGTAAACCCAGGCTTAGGAAACCCAAATATTTTATAATAAGCAGTAAGCATGCCTGACTTTTGTCCCAGAGCAGGATATTACCTTTATTATACTGAATTGTTATATTACCTTTATCATACTGAATAAACAAATTCCTTTTACTTTAGAGAAAGATACGATCTCCATCTTCTAGAGGTATTTGTTATACAAACATTCTTACCAATATGGTCTGAAAGAGAATCAAAAGATACACACAAACACAAGAGAACCCTGGAGAACTGTCAACTGTCTCCCATCATGAGTTGAAATAAATAAATACAAACATACATACATTCCTGTAACTGGAAAGTACACAGATATGTTAGCTTCAAGAACTCCTGGATCTAGGGGCTTAAAAATATGTGGCAGTGGGTTGTCTAAAAAATATGGCATCCAACATGCAGCTCTGCCTTCCTCGGAGTTGGCTTTCCTTGCCACTAGGCTCTCACCAGTGGTGGTGAGAGGGCTGCCAGCAGCTCCAGCCCAGTGTGCTGACACCTCTACAACAGCAAAGGAAAGAATGTTTTTCCTGATAGTTCCACCAGATAATCTGGAATTTCTCCGCATGGGGAGATGGGCCATACTGACCAGTCAGCCCTGGTCACATGCTGAACCCTAGATGTCAGGTGTACGGTGTGTCCCACCAGAATGGCACAGGCTGAGAATGGGGTGGGAGAGCTTTGATCCCAAAGAGTGGGGAACTGAGCTGAGTAGGCAAAGTTGCAGCTTTCCCCTATATTACTAACTCTCAAGATAACAAAGCTCACAGGTATACTTCTGTGAGATTCAAGTACCATTTCTTTTTACGGGCTGATTCTCATTTTAGTGAAGCTAGTGGCATATCCAATTTGCTATTTTATAATCAAAGCTCTCTAGGAAGAATCTATCACAGAGGTGCCACAGAGGGTGTTCTGTTTGATAGCTGTTGTTACCTTATTGTGCTATTCCAGGCTAAATGATGGCTCCTCCAAAGACAACCACATCCTCATCTCTGAAACCCATGAAGGTTACCTTACCTGGCAAAAGGGACTTTGCAGACCTGACCAAGTTAAGGGTCTTGATATGGGAAGATTATCCTGGATTATCCAGGTGGGCCTGATGTAACCATAAGTTCCTTAGGAGAGAGACACAAGGAAATCAGACAGAAGGTATGGTAATGACAGAAGTAGAGGGACATAGAGAGAGATTTGAAGAGGAGGAGGGTCAGTCATGAGCCAAGGGATGCAGGTGGCCTCTGGACGCTGGAAAAGACAAAGAAACAGATTCTACCCTAGAACCTCCAGAAGAAACCAGTCTTGCCAACACTTTGCCTTTGGTCCAGCAAGACTGATTTTAGACTTCTGGCCTCCAGAACAGTAAGAGATAAATACGTATTGCTTTAAGCCATCGAATGATTTGTTACAGCAACCAGAGGAAACAAATGCAGGTGGTGGCATAGGGCAGGTGGTCAGTGCCCAGTGCGATGGTAAACGGAAACAAACCCAACAATGGGTCCTGCTGCACAAATGAATTTGTCCGGAAGCTGAGACACCTGATGATAGTTCTTGCTGAATTTCCTTCTGTTACAAAATGTTACTGAATTGCATATTAAACACCTTTCATTTTTAATACTTTTAACAAATGCTCAGTAGTGACTGGTGGAGACTGTATGGTAAAAAGGGTGTGGCTTGGCTCTTGGCTACTGGCACATGTGATAAAAACTAAAATAGCTACCATTTTAGCCCTTCTCCTTGCAGGAGGTACTACCTTCCAGAAGCAGTGGGTAAAGATCAGAGGCACTCCCCTTTCATCCTCACCTGGCATGTGCTCGCACAGCTGGTGCTGAACTCCCCCTGCACCCATAGCAGAAGGTATAATAGTGACTGCCGTAAGCAGTCATATAAACTAATAATAACATAAATTCTAGGATGTGTGCTTCATTTCAGAAACCACACATGCACTAAAATCCCAAGTGATTTTCTGGTGTGAGTCTTAGAGTACAGGTCTGGGAATCCTTTTGCAATTATTCTTGTATAAAGTGAATATACATCATGTGGTGAGCAGCTAGACAGAAAACAAAGGGGACTTAACTTAAATTTTTAAAGTTATTTTAGTTTGATTTTTCTTTTTTTTAAGATTTTATTTACTCATCATTCATTCATGAGGGACAGAGAGAGAGAGAGAGAGAGAGAGAGAGGCAGAAACACAGGCAGAGGGAGAAGCAGGCTCCATGGAGGGAGCCCGATGTGGGACTCAATCCCAGGACTCCAGGATCACATCCTAGGCTGAAGGCAGGGGCTAAACTGCTGAGCCACCCAGGGATCCCCTGATTTTTCTATTAACATATTTGTAATATACTTGCCCCCCTTTCTCCCCAGTTTTAATGCGATATGACTGGTATATAACATAGTATTATTTTCAGGTGTATAACATAAGGACTTCATTGTAAAATACTCTTGAATATTACCTTGTACATCTATGGTTGGGGGCAGTGAGAAGTAAAGACTTCAAAAATTACATGCTAATAGTAAAAATCAAAATTGTTTTTATTTGATTAACTGAATCTAAGTTCTACTAGTATTTATATGATATTCTATTTAAAGACCAATTTAAAATATTCCATAAAACTCTTTTTCCAATGAATTCACAGAAACTCCTAGTTAACAGGAAAAAGTTTCTCACAACCTCACAAAAAGTAGTATTTAAATGTACTATGATTCAAATTCCTTTCTAGATATTTTAGAAACTCTTTCAGCTTTAACATAACCCCAGGCACACTGCTGAATAAGAAATCCTACTCACTATTGTCTTGTGTCCTAGTGACTTGGCCTGAAGTACTTTTTTAAAAACCCATGCCATCTGAGTGAGCATGTGGCATAGAGTAAAGAAGAGCAGGGATCGATAGACGTTGACCTCTGAAGTTCGAAAATTCAGATTCCAAGAATGGCCATAAATGGACCAATAGGTAACCATGGATCAACCATATAACCTAAATCTACAAATCAACTTTACCACTAGAGTATGATGGGTGGGAAGCTCCTGTTCCTCGAACTCTTCTAGAACTTGCAAGGGATCCAGTCAGGCAGAAGCAGAATCAATAGGAGTAACAGAAACTCCCTTTGAAGAAAAAGACTAGTGAAGAGAGTGAGACAAAGTAATCACAACGGAAGGCCCCTGAGACACTGACAACTGCCCTCTGTCTTCTCTCATCAAAAATGAAATTTTAGTCCCAAGAACTTAACAAGATATGAGGGGAATGAGCTTCTATTTAACCACAGCCTTCCTGAATTTCCAGTGTGAAACTCAGCTCAGCTTTAAATAAAATGCCTGTCCAGAACCATTTGAGTCAGGAGACAAATAAACTGCCTGGACAAGCCAGTAATCATGAAGAAAATATATTTTCTTCTCTTTCAGCTAGAAATAGTAAGCGAATATAGGGAGTGTAAAGGTTCTGACCTGCATTTAAAAATTACTAGTTCCTCTCTCATTGCAATCTGGAGGGAAAAGAACCAAATTCTCATTGCCTTAGCACAGGGCCACCCCAGAAGCTAAGTGCTGAGATGGGGTTTGCAAACTAGATCAGGCAACAAGAGGAGGGAAACAGGTGTGTGTGTTTGTGTGTGTGTGTGTGTGTGTGTGTGTGTGTGTGGAGAAGTTAGGCAGGGGATGGTCTGGTGGATGCCATGTCTCTGCCAAACTCCTGGCATTGCAAAGCCCCAGATACAAGATCGAGGGTCCTACTCCTTGGGAAATGATTAAGCCCTTTTATTTTTTATAGAGCCCCTGCCTACTAACAAAAGTGGATGGTTTTTCCAGAAGGAACACCATCCTGCACCAAACAACACTAACAAAGTCCTCGGCCTCCTCAAGGCCAGATCCCAACATCTATGGATCCCTGCTGAATACCTTTTCTCCCCGGCTGTCACAGGACTGCAGGGCACTGCAGACACTGAGACACAGCTGGTTTATGGAGCCTGGTCTTGTAGACTTGGGAGTTATAACTCACTGATATTTCTGAGTTACAGAACAGTCATCATCTGCTTGTTCAAGAAATGAACTTATACTTCAATGTCAAGGATTTAAGGCAGACATGAGAAAGCTCTTTCCATCAACAAATGCTTTTGAAAGCCAAAGAGTTATGTATGAAGCAGCCTGAGTTTGCCTCTGCAAAGCACGCACCGCAGGGTCCCTCTGAGAGCAGGCGGGGGACTGATCCCCAGACCACATTCTTCTCAAATCCCTGGATTCAGCTAAGCTCCTTAAATATCTGAGGCACAAAGGCCCAAACATTCACATTCCTCAAGCTGCTGGAGGTAAATTTCAATAGCCCAAGTCTGGGGACTCCCCCCCGTTTTTTTGTATATTTTTAAAATTGGAGTTCGATTTGCCAACACACAGTATATCCACACCCAGTGCTCATCCCATCAAGTGCCCCCCTCGGTGCCCGTCACCGAGTCACCCCATCCCGCCCACCTCCCCTTCCACCACCCCTTGTTTGTTCCCCAGAGTTAGGAGTCTCTTATGTTCTGTCTCCCTCTCTGATATTTCCCACTCATTTTCTCTCCTTTTTAAAAGGCAAAGATATAGATTCTTATTTTTGACAATTGATTGAACATTACTTCTCCAATCTCTGTGGCGGAGAAAACACTTTCTAAAAATGGTTTGTATGTGACGCATACCAGAGCCCTCGGAGGGCCACTTAGCATTCCCACCCTAGGCTGCCATGGTCCACTTTTCTGGGCAGTGGGGTAGTGTGCACAGCAGAAAGGGAAGGGTCTGGTTCTACAGCCTGGTATCACCAACCCCAGAGAGACCGGTCTAGAGATTTTTACGTACGCTACTAAAATAAGCTTTGTGGCTTAAAGCAAACAAATCCGTGCAGAGATGGGAGAGACAGTGACATTAAGACAACTTCTCCAAGCTCATCATGAGATACTTCTAGGGATATCAATGATGCAGCAAGGAGGCTCCCTGAGAACTAGTGAGGCTGTATCCTCTCAGCCCCTCAACCTTGGGGGCACTGGCAATCTCCTCTGTGATCCCTATCCTCAGACACCTGGCTGCCCCCTCTCTGCTCTTCCAGGACTCACTGAGGCAAGATCTGGTAGGGGGACCTGCTACAGCTCCTGTCATTGCAGCAGGACCCAGCCCATCAAGGATCAAGGTGCACAGGGGCCAGGCTGGTTCCCCCCAGGGAAGGGCCGCCTTCCCATTAAACTGGGGAATCTAAGTACTGAGCTTGAACTCTCCAACCCATCGCTCACTCGCTTGCTGCACGCTCTTCAGTGAGCAGAGATGGGTCTTGGAATGGCAGGTTCCAGGAGACTGAAGGAAGAGGCCAGAGATAACCAGGGTGTTACAGTCTTGGTTCATCTGCCAGCAGCTACATGTACAAGTCAGCAGTCCCAAATCTGAAACCACTGGGGCCAGAGGAGTTTCAGAACTCTGATTTTTTTTTTTTTAGTTTTAGAAAGCTAATAGAACACCCCCAGCAGAGTATGAGGAAGCATCCTATAAACTCATTAGTATTTTTTTGTACCCAATCATGAATATTCATACTAATCTTCTATCAAGTCAATCAAATTAGTTATGAAGAGAAATCCAGAGTTTTCAAGGATGGGGGATTTGGCACCATCTGGTTTATTTTCCTCCGGGAGATACTGAGATTCACTCAGAGACAAAGACCCACAGTGGGGAAGAGACAAACGAGGCAACTGCCAAATCCCCACTAGACACTCCCTGACTCAGGAGGCCCATGGGACAGATCGACAGAGATGGGACCAGGCTGATTTAAAGAACCTCCGACACAATAAATGCCTTGTAAGCTGAGCTTCCCTGGCCTCAGAACCCAGAGAAGACCGCTTCCATAGAGCCTTCCCTATTTGGAGACTTGGTCTCTGGGACTCGGGCACCTGGCTCCAAGGACACAACATATATCTAGTCATAGGCCATAGCAGGACCCCTGTGGCAGAAACAGACCGGTTTTCTCAGAGCCCCAACCCCTGCGTGCCAGATGTTAACCCCACAGGGTGCCGGGCAAACCATGCTTTGATCTTTATGCCTCTGAGAAACAGAATGAACATAGCTGCTATCTTTCCTCTGCCCACCCCCCCACCCAGCTTTTTTTCCCAAGGAAGAAGTGGAGGGTTTTTATTTTTTCCCCCTCTGACCCTTTAAATGCATGCCTAGGTGCCCCCCCCCCACCTTGTTCTCTTCTCACCTGGTGCCTATTTCCTGGCTAACTGTAGCTACTCCTGTGACATCACCTGCCTGTATGCCCTTGACTCCCATAGCTCTTAGTTCCATCTTCCCCAACTCAACTCATATTAAAAAAAAAAAAATCATATAATTGAATTACAGTTGACATACAATGTTATATTAGTTTCAGATGCACAACATAGTCATCCAACAATTCTATACATTATGCCATGCCCACCACAATAAGTACTGTTACCATCCATCACCATATAACATTATCATCATATATATTAGTGATATTCCCTGCGCTGTACTTTTCATCTCTGTGATTTCCTTATTTTATAACTGAAGGTTTGTACCTCTTGATCCCCAACACCTTTTTTGCCCATCCCCCCACACCCCTATCTCCTGTGACAACCACCAGTTTGTTCTCTGTATTTACAAGTCTGTTTGGTGTTTTGTATATTTTGGTTTTTTCAGATTCTATATATAAGTGAAATCATATGGCATTTGCCTTTCTTTGACTTATTTCACTTCTCCAGGTCCATTTATGTTGCAAATAGCAAGATGACTTTTGATGGCCACATAACATTCCATTGTGTATATGCCACATCTTCTTTATTCATTCATCTATTGACGGACACTTAGGTTGCTTCCATATCTTGGGACTGTAAATAATGCCACAATGAATATAGGGGTGCACATATCTTTTTGAGTTAGTGTTTTCATTTTCTTTAAATTTCCAGTAGTGGAATTTCTGGATCATATGGTATCTCTATTTTAATTTGTTGATGAAACTCTGTATTGTTTTTCATAGTCTGACCCACATTTTTAACTGATTTTTGGGCCCTCTCCTACTGTGCCATAACCTACTAATACCTGTGTACTTCGCCACATCTCCCTACCTTGCACATGGGTTGGTCACATGATTTGTTTTGGCCAATCGAATGTGAGCAGAAATACTGCGCATCACTACTGGCCTGAGTATTTAGTACTTGTGCACCATCCTCATGTTCTCTTCTCCTTCATGATCGCCAGGATAAGACAGCAGAGAATCAAAATAGGAACATTCTAGGTCCTGGCATCACTGCCTAGAAAAAGCCACTGGACCCACATTAAACTGTGAGAACTATGGGGAAAGATTACTAAGACTTTAGAGTTATCTGACATCGCAGCTAGTGTTAAATACACCCCTAAATCCATACCTTCTCCACCTGGCAAGTTCCTACTTACTGCTTGAAACTCCAATGCAAATGCTATCTCTTCTGTGAAATCTAACTTTCAGGAAAAGGTAAGCCACTCCATCCTGTGACCTCTAGAAATTCATTCATGCATCTGGCACCATGGTTGCCTCAGTCTGTGGACACATTTCTGTTTGCATGTTTGGCTCCTACATTTGAGTGGGCTTCTTTTTTTAATCCTATATTCTCGGTGACTCGGAAGTAGCAAACACCTGATGTTTGATTTCCTGAAGCAAAGATGGGAGCCTTCTTGCTCATGTGACCAGCAAACCCCAAGTCAGCATTTCCCCCGAGTCACAGTGTTCTTGGCATCATGCTACATACTGTGGTTGGAGCAAGAAAAGTAGGACACTATCGCCTACCACAAGGAGTGTTTTTATCTTTAGATCCTCTGCACCCCATTAGCTTCCATCTTTATTAAAGGACAGCTGCCACTTAAAAATGGCATTGTCTTTTCAGAAACCATCAGCTAAGACATTTCTCAGAAAGCAAGATCAAAGAGGGGTTTTGTAATGATGAGGGGAAAGCAGAGCAGGGCTCTTTCATGACCCCTTTGAGCCTGGCTCCCCGAAACTGCCATCCTATAGACCTGTGACCTGGCATTCTGGGATCATGCAGCTGTACCAACGTTATTTCTGGTATGAAAATAGCTGCAGTGAAAGCATTGCCAGCTCCTCAGGGACCCAGATGTAGAGATGATGGCCTGGGCGTGCAGTCATGTCACAACTGCTTGGCACAACTGCTTGGTAAGCAGCTCCCACTCTCCCAGTTCTCTTAAGGCTACGATAGAACTCTTAGTTCCAGCCTGTGGGAAATGGGGACCATAAACAAATGTTGACTGATTATAAATGTAATGTTTTCACAGTAATTCCCACAGACTAGCATTTTACCTGCTGCAGGTGTGGCTTTGCTGCGGACACTGGGACATGACACATAATGCACGTTAAACATAAGGCTAGCCACTAGTGTCGGCATCCCGGCATTCCGACAGAAACATCCACAACAAAGAGCTGTGGCAAAGCCAGGTGCCATGCCCACAGCTGTGGGGGAGCATAGTGGGGCTTCTAGGACCTTCCCTAGCAAGATGCTCAGAGTGGTAAATGAAACAACATCCGACTTTGCAGTATCCCCAAGGCTGGGATGGTTAGGAAGGAAGATCAGGAAAAAGTTTAAAAATTAGAGCAGTAACAATAGAAGGTAAAGGTAGAGTTTAGAAGAGTTGGGATAGTACCTTTGAATGTTAAGTGCCATGTGTGATAGATAAGAGGTGTATCAATTAGGGGACCCTGAAAGTCACGGCTAAACACAGGGAACTGTTTCTGGTTCGCATTTCACAGGTCTCATACCATGAACAGAACAATGAATGCCTCCCCCTAAATCCATTCGTGGTACCAACAGCATTCGTGGAAAACAAGAAATTGGCTGAAAACAGCACTGCTGGGCAACTCACCTTGTATGAAGATCCTGTTCCAGTAGATTTTCCCAACTTGACTGCCCCCGAGAAACACCAGGTTGGACAAGATCAGCATGGAGGTGGAACAAGATGCGAGGGCAGCGTGGAATCGACGGCGGGCTTGTGGGGAGAGGAACTGAATCTGCGGGGAAAGACAGGCAGTGTTCATCACAGGGGCAAAAAAATAGTGCTGGGGTGCCCCCTGGCCTCTGTCTGGTACCAGCCCAGGGTGCCCACCCAAGCCTGGGCTAGGATGTCACCTAACAGCTCTCAAAAGTTCTGTTCCAGCGACATGCTCACTCTGGTCTAAGGAAAGAAGCGATGCACCGCCCCCCCCAACCTGTTCCTTCCTACTGCTGAATGGGCTTCTCCCTGACATGTGCGACACAGGAACTGAGGCTAGTTCGGATTTGGCTGGAATGTGTCCACACGTTCTCTGCGTGTAAACCTACAGGTACAAGAACTACCCTGATAACCAACACAACTCCATGTAATGAGATCACGATCAAGGTGATCCTCTGGGTCAGTTAACTTGACTCTGGGAAGCCACCCTGTCAATCCAACCCACTATTAGGAAGAATCCCATTAAGAGGGTGCAGGAGAATCAGCACAAGCTGACCTCCTTCCTGGAATCAGAGCTCAGGGTACATACCCCACTGAGGGTGAGCCTGCAGCAGCGTCAGAAAATGGTCACCTGCCCCAGCACCCGAATACACAGGAAATGGAGAGGGGGTTTTCAGAACTGATGGTAAAGAATTCTGCTCATCCTTCTGAGGTCTTCATTGCACTTTTTACTCCCCTTTTAATGTCTTCTTCGGGATTGCATAAAGCAAGCAAGCCTTTATTGCTTGGCACTGGCTGTTCTGGTGGCCCTACCAAGTGAGATCACAGTGCTGTGCGTGAGTGTGTGAACACCTTCAGTATATCCACAGGGACTGTCCTTAGGGACTGCATGTATGGAATGAGGACCAGGTATAGTGCATCAGCCAGGCCACAGGGCCCCAAGGTTTCTGACCATACATTAGTCTAATTCAAAGACACAGAAAAAAGAAGGAGCCAAGGGTCTGGAGACTCTTCCTGAATATATTCCTGAAGCCTACACATCTCTGGGGTCACTTGCATTCTGATTTCAGCTTGCTCCAATTACAAATAGAAATCTGGGGGTGCCTGCTGGTTCAGTCAGTTAAGGGTCTGACTCTTGATTTCGGCGCAGGTCATGATCTCAGAGTTGTGAGATCCAGTCCCTTGTCAGACGCCATGCTCAGCAGGGACTCTGCTTGGATTCTCTCTCCCTTTGCCCTTCCCCCAGCACAAGGACACAACTCACTCTCTCTCTCTCTCTCTCTCTCTCTCTCTCCCCCTCTAATAAATAAATAAGTAAATAAGTAAACAAACAAATATTAAAAAAAACAAATCTGAATTACCTAAATTCCTAATAGGCAGAAGGAAGAAGCTAGAGGGTGTCTCCAGTAGGGGGCTTATTTAGTTCTGGCAACCGTGCGATGGATCATCTGGGGCCATTGTATTGTGTAAGCCTTGGCCATTGTCCTCTGGAAACCTAGAGAAATGAATTTCTGACCCCTTCTCCTTTTCCTCTCCTGCCAGCCCGTTTCTGTTCTATATGCTCAGATCCAGTTGCTATCATAGAACTCCCCATCCATGGCATTCTCCATCATCACCTCGGAGAATGGTTTTACTGCCCTCATCTGTGAAAATGTGGCCTTCTCATGGATAAGTTATATAATAGGTACTGACTGAGTCATTTTCTTGGACCCGATTGTTCTGGAAAAGCTCTCAGATGATGCTGACATGTCCCTGGCTAGTGGTTACCAGGATGACCTCTAGTTTCTCCCCTGTTCTAAGAGTCCACAAGCATGTTCAGGGGACACTGTCAAGCAAGACCAGATAAGAGATAACTATACAGTATAAAAACTGGTAATGAAAGAGAAATAGGGACAAAGCAGGCTTGTAACTCAGCACTCTTCCCTCTCAGAATAAGGAGATGTTAATCTACTGGTTTCCGCATTTTAGAGCAGGAGAAGATATTTTCTGGGTATTACTGACTCAATTAGCAGTAACTGGGGAGGCAGGGTGAAAGGAAGCAGGGGGGTGGGGGAAAATCCAATAATAAATCATGAAAATATAAATTGCTGTAATTGGCATAAACGTGTCCAAATAATTCTCGCCAGGTACAAGGCCACTGATAATACATTTGATTTCTAAGGGACCGGATGAATCAGATGTTCTCCGACTTCTGTTCTGACCCCATCCGTGTCCTCCAGGCTTACATCCAGCTAGGGGAATTCAAAGGCCCCATGTAATCTTTTCCATATTAATGTCAATGACAGAGAATGCACATAGCTTGGTTAAGCTCAGAGTGGTTCTCCTTTTACAGGAAATGATTACAATTATTAAATAATTGACTGAGAAACACTGAGAGTGGAAAATGCTCTTTGCATTGTATCATTGTATTTCTAAGCAGGGCTATGTCGCTGGGTGACCTGGTAGGGGGCAAGGGCCAGGCTAGTCAGAAGCAGAGCTGAGGGGCAAGGGGCAGAGCAAGGGAGGAGGCGAAGGGGAGAGTGAGTGCCTGAGACATAGGGCTCCTCTTTCCAGCACCTGAGGCCCTAGTTCCAATGATCTTCCTTCGCTTCTGTGATTACTTGGCTACGTGGTTCAATAATTCCCAATTCTACTTAGGCAAAGAAAAGTCAAAATACCAAATATGAAGGAGCCTCTGATCTTAGAGACAAGGGAGGATGTCTAAAATTAGAAATGAAGGACTACAATTCAATTTTTATAGAGTTAATTTTGTAAAAACTAAGCAAGAACATTAAAGGTGTAGGCTGTTGTAATCAATGAACTAGAAAGATGGAAAGGAGAAATCAAGATGCTCACAGGCAGTTCTTTATTACCCCCCAGGGGGAGCAGGTGGGAGACAAAGTAGGCGATGAAGAAGAAAATCCAAAAACCTGATTTAACTAACAGCCCCATCCTCTGAACTGACAAAATTAGCCTTGCCAAGAACGAGCAAACTTGACTGAGCATCACTTCTTTTCATTGTGAATCAGTGGGAGAGAAGAATGATAGGCCAAGTAGCAAAAAAGGGGCCTGTGTGGTTAACAGCGAAGGGGATGTGAATCTCAGCTGTAATTCGTCTCTCCTCTTCAGAGTCCCTGAAGACACCATAGAAGGTGACAGTTTTGACACTGGGGCTCTCTCTCTACCTTGGGAACCATCTGGCTTTCAGCAACCGGTTTACATGATAGACGTATGTTCCATACTTAGGGATCCTAAGTGAGAAGAAGTCACATGGGCAAGGCCAGCTCCATCAATAAATCCAGTTTCCTGAATCTCTAGGGCTATAGGGCCAAGGTTCTCACTTTCAACTCTTGATTTCTTTTATATACTCTCCTCTGTATCCTATAACAACTGTTGTCATCATCCCTGTCCAGCACATCTAGGAGACAGGCTGTCCGTCCATGTGTAGGGACCATGCCTCATATGTTAGTCATGGTTGAGGTGCTTAACCCCCCCCCCCCACCTCATCCCTTGGTAGGAAAACTTATGTGAGAGACTGAACCAAATGGGGATAGAAGTTAGCGTACAATGAAGAGTCATGAGGCATAAAAATAAGAATTGCCAATTGGTCAGATTAGGCAATGATCAGTAAATAGAATTTGATTTTAACACAAATATAACAGGATAAAAAAGAGGTCTGGTCTAATCATGGTCCCTTCTCAGAGGATACATGAGGCAGGTGATGGTAATCCAATATCCTGGCAGCAAAAAACTGGGAATGGCATGATCCTCAGGGGACGCTTAAAAATTGCTGACCACTTTTGGTCATCTCAAGGACAAAATTATGGCATATGATGGGCAGGGTCCAGGGATAGTAAACATACTATATCATACTGACAATGTGTGAGATAGAATTGTCCTGCCCAGAATGTCAATAGTGCTTCTTGAGCATGGGTAAAATGTTTTCTTCTATATTCATTATAAAGCCAACTTCCCTCTTGGCTTATGGGTGGGGGCACAGAACCTCCCTTCCTCCCTCATAGGGAGAAAGGCATCCCAGGTCAGGGAAAGTGCTCTTTACAGTGCCCCAGCATGAACACCACCCCCCAACTCACCTGCCACCCCCTGGCATCAAACTTGAGAAAGGAGGAGCCTCCTGGGCTTCCAATCACAGATGGGCATAGTTTACCACCAGTTCCAAGGCTCCTCTCCTTCTCACCACTCAGACCCAGAGGAAAGAAGAAGAATAGGAGGCAGAGCAGGTCAGAAAATATCGCTTCCTAGAGTCAGGGACTCTAACTTTAATGACACTCTTCAGGCCCAAGAGTAGGTACCGGACTTTGGGTCTGGATACAGCAAGCCCTTTAGAACACCTGGAAGTGCAGGCCCAGGGTAGAACTCTAATTCCTCTGTTTGAGGTCAGGGTCTTTGATGCAAGAAACAAGAGGTGCTGTGTAGAAATGCTGTATAAGGACAGTCTAGCAATGCTTTAAACTTCCCTCTGCAACAATGGCTTCCAAAGACAAGGAACTAACCCAAACAAAGTAAACCTTAGGGCAGAACTAAATTGTCAAACCAGTTTGCATTTCCTGCTGTGAAGTGTCAGCTCCTATGTTTATTCTTATCTCTATGGAAACTCTTTTCTCTTTTCCAGTCGGCATCCTGTCCCTGGAAATCAGAGGACCTGGGCTGGGGCAAACAAGTGGGGTGCTGGTGTGGTGCAGTCCATGGAATCTGGGTCAGAAGTTACTCTCAGAATGTCTGCGAGGGTGGGAGGCAGATGGAGCTGTGAGGCTGCAGGCTGCTGTGTGCAGTGGGTCCCCACCCTCGTCCACAGAGGGACTGCATGTGGGGCCAAGCTGGGAGGAGGGGACAGGCTGAGCATCTGGGGGAGCAGATGGGCCGGAGGAATGGCTGCTGGAGACTGACAAAGGCTTGGCAAGTGGGACCTGATACTGTTTATTTTTAAATGGGGAGAAGCTAAAAAAAGACATCGGGTGGGTTTGAGCAGCTGGACACAGTTCTCCCATATAATCACTGAAGTCTTTCGTTTTCTAATAAAAATGGTAACCGGAGGGTAAGAGACGATGAACAAGGTAATGGCAAGGGGGATATCAGTGGAGACCAGGGAGAGCAAATGAGGGTGGACACCCCATAGGCTGTAAAGATGAGACCAAAGACAACCAAAGAAATAATTATAGCTCTTTTGAAAGAGAAAGGTGGCCAGAGCAAAACATTCAGGAGGACTTGAACTCCTGTCCCATCTTATAGCAACCCGCCAGGACACTGCTCCCCCTGCTTCTTTTGCCAGGGCATTTTGGTCATTTACATTTAGAAGTTTCATGAATAACCCCTCTCTTTCTCATGCTCCTCCCACCATGGTTAGTTCTGTCCTTCAATCTGCATCACCTAAGACCCATGCATACTCTGCGTGTGCTCAGCAATTATTTGACACCTGTGTCTCTCTCTCCTTATGCTAAAGAAGTTACAGGATGTCCTAACTTCTTAAGTTCCATTCCATCCTGTATCCACGCCAAATGAATAGGTGAAGATGCTCAAAAGCATCAGCTCCTTCCTTCTTGTAAGCATACAAAAGCTTCACAATATATTTGGTCAATGAAGTTAAATTTTCCAATCTCTATTCTTGAGATCTAAGCAATGCACGCTCCTGAAAGATAATCAAAAATTGTAGTGATAAAGACAAGGCCAGTTTTGTTTAAACAGACAAGTCGCCTGCTTCAAAATTTAGATATCCCGCTTAATTAAAAACAGTGGAGGCTACAGTTAAGCATCCAAATCCACACAGCATATGAAGGAATATCAGAGGACTTTCAAATAACTAAGCAAATAACTAACTGGCTCTTGGTATAATCAGAGAACTCAAGTGATATTTGAGGAGCCAGGGTCCTGCTAAAAGTTCTGGAATGGCTAATAGTCTCACTCTGCATTCTTGTTCTTCTACTAATAAGCCCTCATTTCTAGTCCTCATGTCTCTGCTCTGGATTTTGCAGAAGCTTCTTTCTTAACTGGCATGTGATATTCTGGCCTTGTCCCCTCTGGCTCATCAAGCACACTAATATGTCCCTCCACTACACAAAATATTTTGGTGGTTCTTCATTGCTTGCAGACTAAAATCCAAAGAAGGCCCTTGACAATCAGACCTCATTTTACTTTCCAGGCATAACTCCTACTACTCTACGAACGGCACAGTTCTATTCACTGTTCTTCCAACATGGCACATACTTTTACACCTCTGTGCCTTTGCAGAAGCTGTTTTCTCTGCTGAGAATGTGTCCTCCTGATTCTTTCCTCAAGCTCTAGCTCCATGTCAGCTCAGGAGACCAACAGCTTTGGACCAGCCCAAATGGTGCTCAGATTCTGGTCCCACTTTTGAACTGTGCTGCCCAGGGTAAGCTCAGACTTCTCATCACAATTCATATTTGACTAATGTAGGCTACTCTAACCCTGACAGAGTCAGTCACTCATTTTCTGTGTTTCTGTAACCCACGATCTAGACAGTATCAATCTATATGTTTTAAGATATCCAATTTTTGGTGCAAAAAAAAAATTCACTATGTGAGGAGCTTAACCTATATTGCTAAGTAGGAAAAATTCTTCCCATTTTACAAAGGAGGAACCAAAGAGCAGAGACATTAGGTAACTGGTCCTAGGCACACACTGGTAAGTATAGTAGTAAATATAGTGCAGGGATTCACACATTCCTCTAGCTTAATGTCTTCATGCTCTCTGATACATGACACAAATTCATGTCTGCGTAGCAGTGGGTTTCCCCATCTCTAGAATGAAATCTTCAAGATTTTTGTCTCTTCAGTGCCAGATACAAAGTAGGTCTTCAAGAAATGTTTCTTTTTTCTTCAAATATTTCAAAAACTAGTACTTCATGCATGTACTCCTTTAGTAATGGTTGATAGAAATTGACCAAGTGTCAATTTCAGGAGCTCAATATTTTCAAGAACAAGATGGCTTAAAATGACACTAGAATTTAAAAAAATAATTAGAATTCACCATTACAGTAGAGATTTAACATATATGCCCAGAAAACTACACCTGAAAGATCAAAAGTAAGAATATAATATAGCTGAATAAAAGTTAATAGGTGTAGCTTCCAAATTGAAAACTCATCTCCGATTACAAATGAAATGGTGTTATATGTAGAAAGCACCAAAGATTCTACAAAAATAAACCCAAAAAGCTATTACAACTAATGAAAAAGTTCAGCGAAGTTTCAAGATAAAAAATCAACATGCAAAAATCAGTTGCACTTCTATACACTAACAGTGAACAATCTGAAAAGCAGATTAGGAAAGCAATTCCATTTACAATAGCATCAAAAAGAATAAAATACTTAGGAATATATTTAACTGAGGTGGGAAAAGACTTACATACTGAAAACTACAAAACATTGTTTAAAGAAGAAACAGAAAGACAGCCATATTCATAGACTGGAATACTTAATATTACTAAGATGACAATACCATCCAAAGCTATCTACAGAGTCAATGCAATCCCTATTAAAATCTCAATGACTTTTTTCAAAAATAGAAAAACTTATCTTAAAATTATTATGGAATCTTAAGGGAACCTAAATGGGCAAAACAATCTTAGAACAGGCTATCAAGACAGTAACAGAAGAGGCTCCTACACTACCCTCCTCCTATGGCTATGCTGGATGTACAGCTATCCATGGAGTGATTTACACTGAGAGAAATCCAGAAACTAGCTGAGCAATTCTGACACATCAGGCAGATGAGAAAATACCCACATCTTAAAGAGGTGGGCAAGGCTGAGACACACTCTTGCCATAAACCCCAACTCCAGCATAGCATCATACAATTGGGAGATAATCCCCAACTCGCAGGTCGAACCCCACATCTAGCACCCCAAATTTTAAGACCCCCACCACAGGAGCAGGCAGTTAGCACTGAAAACAAAAGGTTCTTGTGTTCACCAGACCTGTAAGACTAGCAGACAAAGCAGCAGCTTGTAAGGGACACATGAGCACTTTTTACAGCTTTCCCCCCAGAGCTCACTATTGAGGGGGCAAGCAAAACTCTCAGTCTTTGTCTGAAAGAGGTCTATCTGCATACTTGCTGCCTGAGGGGTGCCTAGGTGGTTCCATCTATGGAGCACCAGACTCTTGATTTTGGCTAAGGTCATGATCTCAGGGCTGTGAGATCAATCCCATGTCCAGCTTCGTGCTCAGCAGGGATTCTGCTTGAGATCCTCTCTCCCTCTCCCTCTGCCCATCCCCTTGCTCCTGCATACTCTCTCTCACTCTCTCTCTAAAATAAATAAATCTTTTAAAAAATGCTTCCTGAGAATCAGGCTTCTAATTTGGTACACACCTGAAGGATGACTGTGACCCTTCTAGGACACTGGGAGCTAATGGGACCTCCCCTACCTTTTCCCTCCAGCTTACTCTAAGTTGTATCTCCTTAGAAGGAGCTTGTAATCACACCTGCATGCCAGCTTTTGCAGTTTTGCCCAAGGAACAGGTCCCCCAGTGGCCTGGATCTGAGAACCAATGAGGCTTCTATTCACAAGTCCCACAGGATTGTGATAAACAAAGAAGCAATTCCTAAGGGGGCACAGGAGCACTCTACTGAGACCATAAAACAAGTCCTGGCACAAAGTGAGCAGGCAAAAATTCCCATCTCCCAGTTTTTCCCAGGAACATACTCTCCCAGCTGCTGTTTGAAGGTCTGGATTCTAATTATACTGCATCAAGGTGCTGTAAGCCTCCCCTAGAGGATACTAATAGGTCTTAGCTTCACCTAAGGGAGCCACTGAGAACAAAGAAGGTAACTTGGGTAATTACAGGGGTTTGAGATAAAATTAGAAGCTCAGGGCAGGCTGACTGATATGGTTCATCTTCTACACAAGACCACTCTGGCAAGAATGGGAGAGATGACATTTTTATATAATGCAAAAAAAAAAAATACAGGGAGTCAAAAAATATGATGAAACAGAGGAATATGTTCCAAACAAACAAGAAGATAAATTTCCATAAACAGATCTTAATGAAACAGAGATAAGTGATTTTTACCTAATTGACAGTTTAAAGTAATAGTCATTAAGATGCTCACCAAAGCCAGGAGAGTAATGTATGAACAAAGTGAGAATTTCAACAAAGAGATAGAAAGTACAAAACAGAAATCACAGAACTTAAGAATACAATAACTGGGGGCAGCTGGGTGGCTCAGCCAGTTAAGCAGCCGCCTTTGGCTCAGGTCATGATCCCTGGGGTCCTGGGATCGAGACCCATGTTGGGTTTCCCACTCAATAGGGAGTCTACTCTCCCTCTGCCTCTGCCCCTCCTCACCACCATGTGCTCTCTCTCTCTTCTCTCTCTCAAATAAATAAATAAAATCGTTAAAAAATATAATAGTGAGCTGAAAATTTAATAGAGGAATTCATATACAGACTAGATCAAGTGGAATAAATAATCAGCAAAGTCAAAGACAGGTCAGTGGAATTTATCAGATCAGAGGAGAAAATGAAAAAAGAATGAAAAGAGTAAAGATAAGGAAGTAAGGAGTTAAGGAGACTTATGGATACCATCAAGCAGCCAATATACATATTACAGGGGTCTCAGAAGAAAAAGAGACTGAAAGGGGAAAAAATCTTAGTAAAAAAATAATGGCCCAAAAATTCCCTAACCTGGAGAAAGAAACAGACATCTAGATCTAGGAAGCCTAAAAAGTACCAAGTAAAAAAATCTAAAGAGACCCGCAAAGAGATTAGAATTAAATTGCCAAAAGTTGGAGACAAGGAGAGAATCTTAAAAGCAGCATAAGAAGAACAATTTGTTACATACAAGAGAGTCCCCAAAGGACTATCACAAATTTTTCAGCAGGAACTTTACAAGCCAGAAGGGAGTGGCACAATGTATTTAAAATGCTTAAAGAAAAACATAGCCAATCAAGAATACTCCACCTAGTAGAGCTGTCCCTCAGAATGAAGGAATGATAATCAGTTTTCCAAACAAAACCTAAAGGAGCTCATCACCACTAAACCAGCCTTATAAGAAATTCTAAAGGGATTTTTTTTAGCAAAAACAAAAGGATACTAATAGTAATAAGTAAACATATGAAAGTCACTGGAAAAGGTAAATATATAAATTCAGAATATTCTAATGTTGTAATGGCAGTGGTAAACAATGTATAAATCTAATATAAAGATTCAAAAAAAGTACTAAAAATAACTATAACTACAAAAATTTGTTAATGGATACACAATGTAAAAGATGTAAATTGTAACACCAAAAACATAAAACAGGGGGATGTAAAAATGTTGAGTTTTGCATACAATGGAAGTTCTCAGTCTATAAAATAGATTAAAATAAATTGTTAAAACAGATTGTTACAAGATGTTTTATGTAAGCATCATGGTAACCACAAAGCAAAAACCTAATGTAGATACATGAAAGATAAAGGAATCAAAGCATACCACTACAGAAAATTATCATATCTCAAAGAGAGAAACAGAGGAATAAAAAACAACCAGAAACAATTAACAAAATAGAAACAGTAAGTCCATCTTTATCAATAATTACTCTAAATGTTCTATGGGAGTGTGGAATGACTATCTTGTACACCTGAAAATAATATTACACTGTATGTTAACTGAAATTTAAATAAAAACTTTAAAAAGTGTAAATGGACTAAATTTTCCAATCGAAAGACACAGGTATTTGTATACCAGTGTTCACTCCAATATTATTCAGAATAGGCAAAGGTGGAAACCAAATGTCTGTCAATGGATGAATGGATAAACAAAATGAAATATACATAGAATGGAATAATATTCAGCCTTTAAAAGGCAAAAAATATGATGGATACTACAACATGGATGAATCATGAAGAACATTATGCTAAGTGAAACAAATCAGAAGGGAAAAAAAATTACATGACTCCACTGACTTATGGTACCTAGAATTGTCAAATTCATAGAGAAAGAAAGTAAAATAATGGTTTCTGGGAGCCAAGGGAAGAAGTATTACCTTAAAGTTATTATTGAATATATATAGTGTTTCTATTTGGGATGATTAAAATATTCTGGAGATTGATGGTGGTAATGGCTGCACAACATTATGAATAAATTTAATGTCTCTGAATTGTCTCTGAACATTCAAAAATAGTTAAAACAGTAAATTTTATGTCATGTATAATTTATCACAATGAAAGAATTATTAGACATATACACAGAATAATGAATACATGTAATTTTCATACACAAGTGGACCATAATCAAATTGAATACAAACTAAGCCAGGAAAGGAAGAGAGATATATCTTAAGAGGTTACCATGAAGTCTATGCTCACCGACAATGGAATAAAATAAATCAGCAACAACAAAAAATTTGTAAAACTTAACACACCAGTAAAATTTTAAAAATTTCATTGATTTAAACCAAAAATGTTTATTGAAGGAACAATAAAATGAACAAATGCTGGCAAGTATGATCAATTAAGAAAACAAGGCCAAATTAACAAGAGATAATAATAACATATACGAGATTTAAAACTTGTTGGAGATTACATAGCAATCTATTTGACAATGTACCTGAAAAACAAAGTATCTAGAAAATATAAATTACCCAAAATTCACCTGAAAAAGCATAACCATACAACTGAAACACTGGTCAAAACTCTATGCTCAAAGAAAAATTGCCCAGACAATCTTAATGAGCAAGATCTACCAGATGGTGAAGGAACACAAAATTACCATGGAAACTGTTTCAGAGATTAAAAACCATGGGAAACTTCCACTGATTTCATGATGTTAGTATAACCCTGACACTAAAGTCATAAAAAGCCAACACAAGGGAAGAAAACCATAAGTTAATCTTCCTTCTTCTACACATTACCTTAAAAATTCTAAATTAAATCGCTGTAAATTGACTATAGGAGTGATTAAAAGAATTCTCTCAATCAAGTAAGACTCACCCCAGGAATGGGAGGAGTATCTAACATTAAAAATATTAGAAATTCATGTAAATCATGAGGTTAATTAATTACAGAAGAATAATCTTACGATCACTCAATAGATGTCTATAAACCATCACGTAAAATTGCACGCTTATTCATTAAAAAAAAACAACTAGTAAAAGATAAGAGTAAGCTTCTTTAAGTTGGTAAAGAATATATGTCAAAATCTAGAGTTAGTATTCCCACTAGCCTCAAGAAAAAAGATATTTTCACCTCTATTACTCAAAACCATACTGGAAGACCCAGTAAATACAAGACAATTAAATGCAGCAAGGGTTAAATTTGTTGGCAAGGACAAAATTGTCAGTATTTGTAGATGATATGACCATCAATCTAGAAAATTCATAAGAAACAAATGACAAATTACTAGAGCCAACAAAAGATTCAAACAACATAAATGCAAAATGATCAACCCAAAACAAAAATCAGTATCTTTCCTATACAAAAACAATAATAAAAAAAAAAGTGTCCAAAACTTCTAAGGAGAAATGATAAATCATTATGTAATAACATAAGGGAAGACTTGAACAAATAACTATTCATGACTGGAAAGACTCAGCATCACAGACATATTAAGTCTAACCAAATTAAGCTGCAATTTAATACAAATCTAACAAATTCCAATATAAATACCAAAGGGAGTTTTGAGGAACTTCACCAATTCTAAGACTCATATGGAAGAGTCACTATACAAAAATAGCTAATGTAATTTAGAAAAAGAACCAAAAGGGGCATGGAACTTTCCATATCAGGAATCAAGTCATACTATAGAGCCCTAGTATTTAAAATAGGAAGAATCAAGTTGATTGATAGAACAGAATAGAGCCTAAAAATGAACTCCTGTATATTTGGATATTTACTATATACTAAAGATGATCTTTCAAATCAGTAGGGAAAATATGGACCACTGAATAAAACAGTTTGAAGATATAAAAACCATTCTTAGTCACAGGCCATACAAAAAAAGGCAGTAGACCAAATTTGGCCCATGGGCCATAGTTTTGCCAACTCCTGTTCTATTCTATTCTTGGTATCTGTCCTAAAGAAATACTTACACATATGTACAAGGAAGCATAAATAGGCATCTCCACAGCAGCTGCATTTCCAAAAGAAAAAAATTAGAAGCAACCTAAAATTTCAACAACAGAAGAATGGCCAAATACATTATATATCCATACCACGTCCAATTATGCAGATCTACATACACTAATATAGAAACATCCTCAAAACATACCACGAGGTGGAAAAAAGCACAATTTTTAGAATATTTATATATTTATTATAACACACACACAGTAGTAAAGGTATGCATGGAAGGCTAATAAGTTAACGCTCATGGAAGAAAAGAGAACAAGGTGTGTTTGTTGGGGTTGGGGAGGGGGTGACTGCCTTAAAGGAGTCCAGTCTTGTTTTTTTCAAGAACATATTATCATGAATGACTTCATAAATTAAAAAATAAAAAAAGGAAATCTAGGGATCTTTCCACTTAATGACCTTAGACCCTGGCTATATCCCCTAAGTAAGGAGTCAAGGCATATGGGTGGGAAGATAGAAGCTAGATGACCATCACACCCAGTGTTCATGGCACTGGGAGCCTCCTTATCTAAGTAGTACTGAGGTCCCTTGAGACTATTAAATAAGCCTAAAATGTGACAGTGCCCTCAGCTACATCTTGGTCAAACACAAAACCAAGAGCTTAAGGCAAGGCCTGTTTCTAAGCAAACCTGATATTTAAAAATTTAAAAGTGACATGGGGCATCTGCCTGGCTCAGTCAGTTAAGCATCTGCCTTTGGCTCAGGTCATGATCCCAGGGTCCTGGGATCCAGCCCCAAGCCAGCCTCCTTGTTCAGCTGGAGGTTGGCTTCTCCCTCTCCTTCTGCCCCTCCCTTCCCCTGCTCGTGCTCTCACGCACTCTCTCTCTTGTTCTCTCTCTCTCTCACTCTCTCTCAAATAAACAATAAAGAAATAAAATGAAATCTTTAAAACTGACGAACAGGTAAAGCATTCCAAAATGATTTGGCCAACAGCAAAGAAAACGGTTCTTGACATCCAGTTAAACACAGTAGATTACTTATCTCTGCTCCCTTCAAAACCCCATTAAAAAGCAAGTAAACATTTGAAAAGGTATAAATCCACAGGCAAGGAATGGAATAGAAGTGAAAAGCAAGTGAGTAAAAGCAATCCATTTTTGTCAAATAGAAAGCAGATGAAGGAATTAGCAGCACGGAGACACTTGGATAGTAGATATCAGAGAGGAGAGTCATTCATTCACCAGATCCCCAGAAGGCCTAGCCATTAGAGGCACCATATACCACAGATGGCAACAGTAAACCATGGAGAAAGAAACCAGGAGGGTCGATTAAAAATCTAGGTAATGAGGGTGGGGGAGGGGGTAACTGGATGATGGACATTTAAGGAGGGCATGTGACATAATGAGCACTGGGTATAAGAAAAAAATTTTTTTTAAAATCTGGGTAATGGGCATACAGACCCTGGGGTTTCCCCTTTCTCTTTCCCCATCCCTCCATGATAAATAAAGGTGACAACAGGAGTTTTTTTAATCAATAAACTGCATTAGAGTGATTCTAAACTTGGGGACAGCAGGTACAGTGGCATTTCATACTACCAGAGATGTTTTCATTAACTTTTTGGAGAGAAAAACAGATTACAAAATGGCATTTCTCAAGAGTAAAACAAAAAACTAGAAGGCAAATTAGAGCTGCAAACTTTTCAGGAGGAATTACCTTTCAACCTTAAAATTCAATGCTCAGATAAGCAATCAAATGTAAGGGTAGAATAAAGACAGTTTGGGAAACACAAGGTCTGTACCGCATTTCTAAAGGGAAATGATCCAGATGGGACAGGAGGATGGAAGGGTTTCAGGAGAGGTTCTCCAGGAAAAGAAGAGATAGACATACTACGAAACACATCTGACTACATGGAAAACACTCTTGAGGGATTTTTCAATTTTACTGGGGAGTTTGGAAAGAAGAGGTGATAGTAAACTATGAGTCAAAGAGAAAGAGGCAAGGTGATTCTTAATCTGAGGTGGGGAAACAGTTGACTGAAAAGGAAATTCAATTATAGTATATTTACTGGCGTGGCAGTGAGCCACACTTAACATGGTGGTAATAAGGTAAACATCAAGTGTTGATTTAAGCCAAAAATAGAGATGCTATTATATTAGAACAGGAAGTCGGGAGTGGGTCTCAGATGCGAAAACCTCAGGGAGGAGGCAGTTAATATTTACAATTCATAAGTGAGGAAATAAGAGAATATACTTTAGAAAGGCAGAGGCAGGTGTCAGAAACAACTAAGAGAATTAGAAGCTGTTGCTGAGGAGAAGGACGTATGTGCACGAGGAATGGAGACCAAAGATTCATTTATCTCAAGGAAGCTTTGCAGTAAGATCTGACTTCTGACCCATGAACACATATTTCTTAAAGTTTCTGGGTTTCCATTCTTTCCCACTGAAAAGCAGGGATGATGATAGTACTTACCTACAAAGCTACTATTGAAACCACATGACATAATTGGGTAGTGCTTTTGTGAGCATCCCCACTTCACTTGGACCAATTTTTCCATAGACAGGATAGAGGAGTGAAGCCACAACTGAAACACAAGCTGTCCAAGAACTCAGAGCTGGAATGTCAGTCTAATGTCAAATGGTTTTGCCGTAGCTTACTTGTCTTGAATTGCAACTCTGTTATTCCCAAAGAAACCCATTTTTGCTGGTTAAAAAAAAAAAAATCTAATGCCAAATGTACACAAGCAGCAAGAAGAGCAGAAGTGAATGAATAAGTGCATAAGGCTTATCAAAGCAGACGTCTCTTATCTGATAACAAGGGAGCTTAGAATAAATTATGTATAACTCCTTTCTAATTGAACTAACCATGTGTTTCTGCACAAACCACACACCCTCATCTGTAAAAATGGAGACAAGGAACACCTGGCCTGCATGGTTGTTGTGATGCTTAAATAAAATAACAAATGTGAAAGATCCTGGTGCAGGATCTGGTACAGTTTCCTCCCTGGCGAAGAGTGGCAGCTACCACAGCCCCATGTGAGTCTAGTCCTTCCATTTCTAACACGAATCAAGCATTTGCTGTCAGCTAAGCAAAGCCTCCTGAGGATGGATCCATCCTGTTCCCTTTTCTCTCAAGAACTTTTAATTAGAAAACAACACATATTTGCTGTAGAAAAGGCTGAAGTTATAAATGAGTAAACCCAAGAAAATAGTATCGCAACTCAGTAAAAAGCTAATAACCATCATTAGCATTTTAGTGTGTAACCTTCTATGCACTTCTCTGTGTCTGAACATATCTTCAAATAAAAATAAATTTTTGTTATGTCTATTATTCTTTATTCCTTTCCATCTTTCTTCACAGTGAAATTATTTCAAAATCATTACTTTCCATGGTGGCATAGTCAACTTGATAGATGTCCTGCACTTTTATCATACTCTTTCCTGCCACCCCTTCAGGGGATAGACAGTGGCCATTCCAGCACTTACTCTAGCCTCCTGGGAGTGGACTATAGGGTTGGGACCAGAGGAAAAATCAAAAGCTCCCTTAAACTGTGTGTTTCAATACATCCTGGCAATCACAAGTACATTGATACCAACTCAGCTCATCTCAAATGAGGCCAGCAGCTGCTCCATAGGCTTTTTAAAGCAGTGTTTATTTCTAGGCCTTGGGAGGAATGTGAGATATTTTGAAAGTCCTGAACATCTCTGACTTCTCAGAGCTTTAAAAAATGAACACACACAAACATATATATACACATATATATGTATATATCACATATACATATATACATATATACATATACTACATATATATGCCATGCACAGTTACAGCATATGTACATAATATTCATTGTACACGATACATAAATACACATTGTAAATAAATACATATTGTAAAAATATGTTGCACTAAGTATGCACATATTATTTTGGGGAAAGGGGGGCTAATTTCATCTTTCTATTGATAGATACCAATTCTGTTGATAATAGGAACACTGGAAACTCAAGCTCTGCTACCCCCAGTAGTGGGTTTTCTGGGAGGAAAAGAGAGCCAGATTTGGAAAGACACATGCAAAGCTTCAGCACGGACACAGTAAGATTTTGCTGTTTCCTAAGCTCATCTACAGAGAGCTGCTGGGCTCTAGGCTGTGAGTGGAGTAGCCACCACTCATCTGTGCTATAGAAGCGGGAATTGAGGACCCTCGAGGAATAAATCTAATCCCACAAGCCACCTGAAAAAGCCCGTTTCAACCACTGACATTCAAGTGATCAATCTCATCTTTGGCTTCACATCCCTTCCCGAGGTTACAATTCCCAAGGTGGAGACACTGCACTGTGCACTTGGCAGGAAGAAAGATCAGGAGGGCCGTGACAGCAGTGATGATGAGAGGACAGCTCTCTCCTTGCTTGAGCCTGACAGGGGCGAGGAAGGCCACAGAAGTCCAAGAGCAGGCCAGACCACGGGGTGGGGGTGAGGGGAAGCTCACCAGGCCATGAATAACTGGAAACTGGCTCTAAGTCAAAGCCTTCTCTCTCCCAGACAGCAGACTCACTAATGGCAAGTTTAAAAGAACCTGTGAAAATGCTGAACGTATTTGACTAAAAGATGGAATTATTTGCCACATTCCACCTCGCAGACCAGAGGGGTTAAGGCTTAGGTTCAGATTCCATAGAAGAGAAATGTGTAAGCAGTGAATTGACATAGGCTTCCTGCATCGTAATGATCCTTCGAGTGGGAGACAGTGGCTTGCACCAACAGCCCATCCACCAAGGATACACACTGTTCACAACAACACATTGCATTTTCCAGACGGAGATACCGTGAGTGCTAACCTGCACACAGCTATTTGAGTGTGGGATTAAACATTAATTTAATGGTTTGGTTAAATGGTTGCATTCATATTTCTAATGTTGGCATTCAAATCCCTTTTATGGGAACCAATTGGCCCCTCTCTAATTTGTTGGGGAATCGTAATGGTGCCTCCACTCCTGGAAAACTGTGGGAGGTTCCTCCCAATGGAAATCCTGTCCTCTCTACGACCCAGCATTCATGTTAGATCTACCTCAAGTTCACTTGCAAATAAACATTCCGCTTACACCTGCACCCCGATGTTCTACTCATGCTCTCCACAAAGCCACACTGTGAAGTTGAGCCTCGTCTGCATCTCAGCTGACCATGAATGGACAGGGAAGATGATGGGTTCTATCGTTTACAATGGAGGTATTTATGGCATTAGAATTACAAATACCACCATTTGCTTCAACGTGGATGGAACTGGAGGGTATTATGCTGAGTGAAGTAAGTCCATCGGAGAAGGACTAACAGTGTATGTTCTCATTCATTTGGGGAATAAAATATAGTGAAAGGGAATATAAGGAAGGGAGAGAAGAAAGGTGAGGAAATATCAGAAGGGAGACAGAACATAAAGAACTCCTCACCTCGGGGGAAACGAACTAGGGGTGGTGGAAGGGGAGGAGTGCGGGGGGTGGGGGTGATTGGTGAAGGGCAATGAGGGGGGCACTTGACGGGATGAGCACTGGGTGTTATTCTGTATGTTGGTAAATTGAACACCAATAAAAAATTTATTAAAAAAATATTGTGGGCTTAGTCCTAAAATAATGGGATACCACTGAGGATTTTAAGAAGGATAACAATATGGTTAGGTTTTTATTGAGAAACATCACTCAGCCCTATGAGGATAATGAATCGAAGAAGGCAAACATGGAGGCAGGGAGACTAGTTAGTAACTATTGGGTAGACCAGACAAGAAATAGAAGATCTGCATCACTTGCCATCAGGGAAATACAAATCAAAACCACAATGAGATACCACCTCACACCAGTGAGAATGGGGAAAATTAACAAGGCAGGAAACAACAAATGTTGGCGAAGATGTGGAGAAAAGGGAACCCTCTTACACTGTTGGTGGGAATGTGAACTGGTGCAGCCACTCTGAAAACTGTGTGGAGGTTCCTCAAAGAGTTAAAAATAGACCTGCCCTACGACCCAGCAATTGCACTGTTGGGGATTTACCCCAAAGATTCAGATGCAATGAAACGCCGGTACACCTGCACCCCGATGTTTCTAGCAGCAATGTCCACAAACAGCCAAACTGTGGAAGGAGCCTCGGTGTCCATCGAAAGATGAATGGATAAAGAAGATGTGGTTTATGTATACAATGGAATATTACTCAGCCATTAGAAATGACAAATACCCACCATTTGCTTCAACGTGGATGGAACTGGAGGGTATTATGCTGAGTGAAGTAAGTCAATCGGAGAAGGACTAACAGTGTATGTTCTCATTCATTTGGGGAATATAAATAATAGTGAAAGGGAATATAAGGGAAGGGAGAAGAAAATGTGTGGGAAATATCAGGAAGGGAGACAGAACATAAAGACTCTACCTCTGGGGAAACGAACTAGGGGTGGTGGAAGGGGAGGAGTGCGGGGGGTGGGGGTGAGGGGAAGCTCACCAGGCCATGAATAACTGGAAACTGGCTCTAAGTCAAAGCCTTCTCTCTCCCAGACAGCAGGACTCACTAATGGCAAGTTTAAAAGAACCTGTGAAAATGCTGAAACGTATTTGACTAAAAGATGGAATTATTTGCCACATTCCACCTCGCAGACCAGAGGGGTTAAGGCTTAGGTTCAGATTCCACAGAGGAAGACATAGACATGGCCAACAAGCACATGAGAAAATGCTCTGCATCACTTGCCATCAGGGAAATACAAATCAAAACCACAATGAGATACCACCTCACACCAGTGAGAATGGGGAAAATTAACAAGGCAGGAAACAACAAATGTTGGCGAAGATGTGGAGAAAAGGGAACCCTCTTACACTGTTGGTGGGAATGTGAACTGGTGCAGCCACTCTGGAAAACTGTGTGGAGGTTCCTCAAAGAGTTAAAAATAGACCTGCCCTACGACCCAGCAATTGCACTGTTGGGGATTTACCCCAAAGATTCAGATGCAATGAAACGCCGGTACACCTGCACCCCGATGTTTCTAGCAGCAATGTCCACAACAGCCAAACTGTGGAAGGAGCCTCGGTGTCCATCGAAAGATGAATGGATAAAGAAGATGTGGTTTATGTATACAATGGAATATTACTCAGCCATTAGAAATGACAAATACCCACCATTTGCTTCAACGTGGATGGAACTGGAGGGTATTATGCTGAGTGAAGTAAGTCAATCGGAGAAGGACTAACAGTGTATGTTCTCATTCATTTGGGGAATATAAATAATAGTGAAAGGGAATATAAGGGAAGGGAGAAGAAATGTGTGGGAAATATCAGGAAGGGAGACAGAACATAAAGACTCTACCTCTGGGGAAACGAACTAGGGGTGGTGGAAGGGGAGGAGTGCGGGGGGTGGGGGTGAGGGGAAGCTCACCAGGCCATGAATAACTGGAAACTGGCTCTAAGTCAAAGCCTTCTCTCTCCCAGACAGCAGACTCACTAATGGCAAGTTTAAAAGAACCTGTGAAAATGCTGAACGTATTTGACTAAAAGATGGAATTATTTGCCACATTCCACCTCGCAGACCAGAGGGGTTAAGGCTTAGGTTCAGATTCCCACAGAGAAGAAAATGTGTAAGCAGTGAATTGCACAGTGTGCTTCCTGCATCGTTAATGATCCTTCGGAGTGGGAGACAGTGGAGGGGGCACCAACAGGTCGTCATCCACCAAGGAACACACTGTTCACAACAACATGCATTGCTTTTTCCAGACGGAGAGACTCGGGTGAGTGCTAACAAGCTGGCACACCATATACTGGGGGAGTTTAGGCATATTAATCACTGCTCAGTAGATTTCTTGTGTTTTACTGCCTGCCGTGAACACTGATGACAGCATATTTCTTTTTAGCCACTTTTTTCGGGGTTATCAAAATACTGCTGCATATTCAGAACTGATGATTTCCTACAAGATTCTAATACACTGTATATCACTTTTTCTATGTTAAACATCTGTGTAAAATATGTGTGTAAAGTGCCTCATTTTCCAAATCATTTTCCTGTGGAATTGGAATGTGTCTTAAGCACTTAGCTGTTTTTTATGCGATAGTAACAATCCCTATAAAATTAGCCAATATTAAAAATACAGTAGTGCTGACTACTCAGTATTGGCAAGGGCATCCTCATGCACTTGTTGGTAGGAATGTAAATTTGCACACCTTGTCTGCACGGCAGTTAAGGAAGAGTTAAGCAGTATGCCCGCAAAAAAAGATGAGAAAAACCTTTAAGTTAGCAATTTTACATACGAGAATTCATCCTGGTTATGATACTCATCTCAATTTTGATTGACAACTGCAAAAAATTTGAATGACATGATTGCCAATAGCAGGAGATTAATGAAATAAATGATGGCATAGCCACATAATAGAATTCTACGTAGCCATTAAAAAGGGTTGTTAGAAATGGGTTTGGTGACATAGAAAGGCGGTCCTGATATAATTATATCTCTGGAATAATAGCATTTGTTTTAAATGTTATACATGTGAGCATAAAGAAAAAAAAGTTAGAATAGTTGTGAGTAATGGCTTTTGTTGAAGAGGTATTTTTCTTTTCCTCTTGGGTGAATCTTCTTAGTTTTATATGATAGGCATGCATTGCTTTTAGAGTTAAAACACTTATGTGGAAAAAAAAAACCCTGCTACCTCTGGGCACATGCTCTTTGAATCAATCTGGCAGGAATGGCCCATATTGGGGGTGAAATCTGATGACCACTTTCCTTCCCAAACCTAACCCACCTAGCTCAGCTGTCCCCCACCAAAGGAGCAAGGACCCTGCTCACCACGCTGTCCTGGATGCACGGGGTTCGCACAAGCCTCTGGACTACATTCTCCACGGTGACTCCCAGCCAGTTGAGTGCTGCCCAGCACCAGAGGTAGTCATAGCCACCATGCCAGAAGCTCACAAATGCAAACGTCACAGCGGTGGAAAACAGTGTCCCCAGCAGGCCATGCTGGGACCCGCCTACCGGAATGTACACATACCTAGAGAAAGAAGAAGCTATTAGCCATGCAGTGGGCTGTCCCTTCACTACCACCTGCTCCTGCCCTTGATCTTCCTGTCACACATTGCGAGTGACCACGTGAAGATCCTTCCCTAACTCCAGGAGGCCAAAGAGCACTCCTTGAATTCTCCAACACACGAGGAACCAGCAGAAACACAAGCCTTGGTTCTGAGGGGCTTTGGGTCACAGGAGCACACACAGGCTCCACAGCTCTCATTACCAGAGCAAAATAACACTTACGCAAGGCAGGGTGAGGAGTCATGAATTTACAGTTGCTAAAAGGGGTGTTCCCAACCCTGGGAACCCAAGCACAGAATGGCAATTAAGCTTCCAGTTACGTGGGGACACCAACCTTCAAGACAGGTATATATTTTACAGCTCAAACTATTATGTTTATGGTAAGCCCAATATTTGAGCACAATCAAGCTCCTAAATAACAGGAGCTGGGTGCAGAACAGGGTTGCCAAGACCCGTTGCTCCAGCAGCTTTCCAGGCAAGGTGCCCAGAAGGAGTAGTGACTTCACAAGTGAAGAGAAGAGTTCTGGGTTCACAGGTCAACCAGATTATTAACCAAAATGCACAGCGTCCCGGGGGCATGCTCTCCACTGCTGAGGCAGCCATCCGACTACATATAAGTGGGACCATCTTCTTCGATGGGTATTTCCCAGCTGGGGTTGGACAAAATTCACACCTTGGCCCAATAGAATCTGGAGAGGTAGGAGCATATCCTCCTGGCAGCAGCCTTTTAAAAAACTCCATAGGCTGCTGGTCTATGGTGAGTGCTTTTTTGTCCAACCTTCTTCCAGGAAGGAAAAATGTAATCATCATTTCCTGGATACGCAGTGTGTTCCAGGCACAGCACTACACACTTTACACACATTGCTTGGTTTGATTCCTTGAAGCACCATATGGTTTACACCTGCTGTTCCAGCGTGCCAACCAGTTTACAATCTGTCCTGTTTATATATTATCTTACTATTTTGTAGGGAATGTTATTTTGAGAACCATTTTTGAATAGACTAATTTTATAGACAAGTCAAAAAAATAAAAATGAAAACCACTCCTCAGTCAATAAATATTTTTAAAAAAACTATAGGATAGGTATTTTTAAATATCCTCCTTCACTCTCAAATGTGCCCCAGTTTAGGTAAAATTATATGATCAGCTTAAACAGGCCCATTTCGTAGGTGAGAAAACCGAGGCTGGGGAATGAACTTGAGCAAGGCACATGACCAGGAAGGGGAAGAGCCTCGATGCACACCTGCAACTGTGGCACCGAAGTTAATGCTTTCCACTACACCTACATCTTACGCTCCCATCTAAAACAAACCAGAAAGCACGTGGGAAGGTAGCCATTTCAGAAATAGGTGAAGCAAATCAAATGCCTTCTCTTGTGCAAGAACAAGACCATCTTGACAACTAAATTAGCAAAAATGTATCAAGCACTCACTACAGATTACCGGATTCTCCATCTGCTGTCAAGCATTTACTGCGGCCTCCGGGGCAGGCCTGGCATTATGGGAAACACAGAGACATAAAAACATTGTTCCTGCCAAAAAGGACAGGTATAGCTGTTTGTGCAACAATAGCAAACGTGTCCTGGCATTAAGCTCAATGACATGGTACAAAATAGACGAGGAGAGTGTAAGAGTCTGGAGGAGAAGGAAATGAGGGGAGGCAAGCGGACCCCAGCAGGGCAAGCCCAAGAGGATTCATTCTGCTGGGAAAGCGGGGAGGAGGTTGGCTGCTGCATCCTGGACCTAGAAGCGCCTGGACAAGGAGCCAGAAAAGCCGGACAACCCCAGGCACGGTAGTTTTCGTTGATGTTCTGCTGCCCCCTAGAGGCGGCTTGGTTATTGGTGCAGAACACTCAGCAGAAGCAAAAACTGGGCCCCAATTCTCTACAGCCTCCCACCTGCGTGGAGGGAGCTGCTGCCCCACCACGGCACTCCACGAGGCTGCACTTCACTTCGTACAATGGTGTGTGTAAGAAGGTCGCATGCAGATGCAGATATAGATATAGATAGATATAAATACAGATGCATATATATGTAAATATGTAGGGGGGTAGAGGGAGAGAGAGGGAAACAGGTGTTCAAATTCAGAAGTAGGAGGAATGGCTACTGTTGACAGAAACTGTGCAGATAATTTTATAAAACCAGGTAACATTAATGCCAACACTCTTCTCACCCAACATAACTATTTCATGTTGACCTTTTGATTGCATCTCACTATGTGAAGGTGAGATGCACTCTACATGTCAGGAAATCCAACGTAGAATAAAAGCCTCTCACCATCCACACCAATGGTCCTTCATCCTGGATTCAACTCAAAGGACACGTTCTCAGGCTTCTGACAAGGCAGTGTCTAGCCCCATAATTACAAGCACGGCTATTTTAGGGACTCTTGGCAATAGTGGACTTTGTAACTTTGCCTTCCAAATGACAGCCGACACAAATCTGAGAATTCCTTTTATTCCTGAAATTCAGATACAGCAGGTCTCCAAGGACATGAGGCTGCTTATTTTAAGCCTAAAGAGGGTATGGCTTCTGGACTGGGAGATCAAAAAAAAAAAATCCCTTCTTCACTCCTAACTTCTGGAAGGCAGAGGGTGCATCAAAAAGGAGAGTAAACAAGTTATTTTCTTTTACAAATCCTACCAGTCTTGTGTCAGCTCCATGATTAATAAAAACAGAAAATGTCTCTCTTTTAGAAAAGTAGTAGTATGACCCCACTTCCCGAGATCCACAGCACAGTGGAATTGATTTCCCAAAGGAAGAAAGCTTTCAGTATCACCTTCTCAGCAAAGTAAAAAATAAAAAGATTTTTCTTGTCAGTGACTGTGAGCTTGAGTCTGCACAGGGCCTGCCCCTGCCAGGCAGCCTCATGTGGTCACTGCTTGCAGAGAATGCTGCTTGAAGGAGTTAGCATCCACCCGCAGCCGCCTTCTTAATTTAAAACCATCTCACGGAATCAGCACAACATAGCAAACCCCCAACTCAGGAGGAAGAACTTCTATAAAATGGAGATGTTATTAATAACGTCTGCCCTTTCCTGAGTGTCCGTGAGCCAGATGCTTTATGTATACTACTTCTAATCATTACAACAACCTAGCAAGGAACTAATGAGTAGGCCGGGTATACAAGCAGGAGAGGTGAAATCTGAACCTAGAATGTTCTGGTTTCAGAACTCCAAGACCTATGACTTATTATGCCTTTTTTTGGGGGGGGGGTGGGTAAAAGAAGCATTTCTTGGTGATATGTTCCTCTTATTTAACCAAATCTTCAAAGGTGTCTCCACAAAAACATTCACCAGCATTTTACTAACCGAAGAAATGTCCTTTGTAGGGAAGGAATCTTGCTGGGGAGAAAGATGCTTAGTATTTACAAAGGAGCTTGGGCCAAGGAGCACTGGGCCAGAACTCCAGAGGTCTAAGTACAAATTTTAAACAGACTAACGAGTTTCCTTCTGTCCCACAAGCAGATAATACATGCTATCCTGACCAGGCTGGCATCCTGCAGATGTCTGACTACAAAAGAAGTGTGGCGTAAGAAGTCAATGGTTGGCGGGGGCTGGGGGGCTGTTGCTGAGTAGGTGTATGTGAAAGGAGAAGAAGATGTGCATCTCTCTCAGATCCACCGTGAAGTAGCATCCTACAGATGGGGGGAGGGATGCGGAGAATCCATGTGGTAAAGACATTCATCCTAAAACCACAACACTCCCTTTTCCCAGGACCTACACAACAGCTCCCCAGCTTGGCATGTTACCTTCAAACTCTTTGCTGAGACCTAATCCCAGACCCCCTAGGGGTAAGAGGATGAGGGACCTAGGATAACGAATGCCTTGGTGTTACTCATCCGTGGAATGAGGCGAGGTGGGTTTGCGGGATCCCAGTCTTCAATTACCTATTGCTTGGCAGGGCTGGGGCAGGCAGTGGCTCACATCCTTTCCAGCTCTGCAATATTTTTCCATCTTTACTTCCCACTGTTCTCTTGGCAAATCATGAAATCCTGAACAAATGGGGCTTTCGCACCTCCACGCCTTTGGTCCTACCATGTTCACACCCTCCAGCCTCTCTGGTTTTCCAACTCCTATTCAGCCTAAAAATTTAGCTGATTTTCTATCTCCTTGCAGAAGTCTCTTTTGAATATTCCCTCTCTCGATTTAACCCAGAGCACCTACTGTTTGTACCCCTGACTGAACAGTTACTCATCAAAAGATGTCTTCTCTATTACATTGTCATTTCGACTAGGTTGTCAGCATCTTTCTGGAAGTGCTAGATGTGTGATGTGTGTGCACACATGTGCATATGTTATTACATAGTTCCTATTCAACAGTATCTATGTACCTAGCAACATAATTTTCATAGCCTCCAACAGCTTTTAAACCTGTGATAAATTGTTACCATGATAAATTTATCATGGTAACAATTTGATGCCACAGACCCATTGTGAGTAATTAGGAACTAAAGGGGGATTGTAGGGTCCAATTTAATGCCACAGACCCATTATGAGTAATTAGGAACTAAAGGGGGATTGTAGGGTCCTGCCCCAGTTACTGGGAGAAACTTCAGAGGACACCCATTCCTAAAGAATACAGACACTTGAAGGACCCTGAAGTCTCTGTACACTTTGTAATCCCCCTTCCCCTACCAGAATCAAAACCATGTGACTCCAAACCACTAGACCTGTCTTAACTTCAGGAGACTTAACAGATGACAAGTACTAACTTGTAAAGACTAGACCCTTTAGTAGTGGGGAAGGGCAAGACTTCTGGTTGTGTTACCTTGTTGGTGAGGTGACCTCACCTTGGCTTCACCTGGGCTCTAAGAGGGGCTCCTGCTTAGAGATTTTTGCAGAGCTGGCCAGGCTCTCCTAAACTCAGCTCCAGGGCAATAATCCCTGACCTGACCCTGGTCTGACCTTGGCCCATATTTGTGTTTTCTCTCCCACAGCCCAATCTAGGTAGTGGACAAGGACCTCGTGTTTAGCTCTCACAAAGGAAGCTACAGATCTGCTTATAAAAAAGCTTTCTAAAGAAGATGCACGCAGTAAAGATATCACTCTGTCCAGTACAGATCATAATGGAATTTTAATAAGTAAAAACCAGCAGTTGGTTAATGGGCAACTCTAGACTTTATCATCTCCAGAAGGCTAAAAGAGGTCCACTTTCAAAGCAGAGGGCACATTTTGAGATGGGCTAATTCTCAGCTCTTTTACCGAGAGATGCTGGCTGTAAGTTTTATATGCAACTCTGAAAAAATTGCTTATTAAAAATGCTATGTCCTATTTGGCAACAGAACATTGCAGAATTTATAAAATAGAGATTAAACTCCGGCTATATTTAGTCTACATTTAAACTTCCAGGTTCATGTAATTAGATGCCAACATTTTTTTTAAAATTAATCTTTTCGTTCCACAAAGTCAGTAGCTGAGTGGGTTGGGGTGCTGTGCTGATAAACTCAAGCTCTAGTGTCTATCCTAGAGAAGGATTCAGCTCTACCTTCACAGACTAAAACCCAAACTCTAGGTCCCCCATATTCTACCTTCCTCCTTGTGGAAGAGGTTGACAAGAGAATGAATGGCTCAGCCCAGCCTTCCTCATCAGCAGAACACAGTCCAAGTACCTACCGCAGCAAACTGGGTTTAGACCTGTGCTGGACATCTGGAGATGTGTCCTTGGTCCTGCTCTGCCACTTACCAATCTCTATAACCTTGAGCTTGTCAGTCTGGCCTGCTAAGCATAAGTGTGTACATTGACCATATGCTGGAAGCACTAAAACCTTCTTTGGGTGTGAGCTGCTATGAAGATCAGAGGAAACAATCTATGTGTAAGGAGTTTGGAGATGTCAACACCCCATATGCATAGGAGGATGCATGCTTACTAATAATGAGCCAGCAGCACCGCACTTGCATTCAGGAGAAAACGAAATGCCATTGTCATAATAATCAGATGCCTTTCCTCTATCTTCTATAAGTATTTGAAGGTGCCAACACCTCTGTCCTGCTTGCTCAGAGATGTTCTTTACTTAAAACCATTAGCCTAAAATATGCCATGATCAGAACCAAGTTGCTTGGTGCTTGAGGGTCTAAACTGTAGATTCAACACCCTCCCCCCACCATGCAGACCTGTTGCTTATAGCTAGCCCAGACGGAGGTCGCCTGTTCTGCAAACATCTGACATTGGCTACAGAGGAACCTGTAGAGGGTATGTGGGTGTGTCAGGGTACAGTGGCCCCTAAAACTTTGTCCATCACCAACATTTCACTTTCAAATCACTGCTGGCCTTCCACTCAGCTCCCCCTTGACCTACCAAGAACAAGAGCAACCTGACCAAATTCTTTCCCTATAATGGGTGACTACTGGGTGGGCAGGGCCTAAAGAAAGTGGCTTTTATAGTTTACTTATTCAACCAGTTTAAGCAGCCTGGTAACGCTCCAGAAAGTTCAAGCCTCTGTACTACAGGAGTCTTTGCAGCACTACAATTCTCAGACTGGAACTAAAACAAACAAACAACTCTTTAATATGCAATACTCAAAACTAACTTCCAGTCACAAATGGAGGAAGTAAAGGCCCAGGTGGAGGTGACCACAGACAGAGGTACATGCTATTTCCCTCCATGGAGTTTCCACTCCTCTTCTGCTTATAAGCACATCGAAGCCTTGGCTCTGGGGCCTATGTCTATTTTGGGTTATAAATAAACACAATATAAAACAGATTCTTTGGAGATTTGAGCAGAGGAGACAGAGCGGGATTTTATACTCTTTAGTGCTATGGAGCTGAGTCTAATCACTAATAAAAAGGTTCTTGAGCCTCAGTTTAATAACCACCAAGATTTCCTGGCTGCCTGCCTGTCTCCCCACCTTCCTCCCAAGAGGATGCTAAAAGCATCTATAAGCTTCCCTGGGCCAGATGAAAAGGAGGGGTGTATGGAAAGTCAGACGAGAAGGGGCAAACCCAGATGTCTGCATGGTGTGGGTCTGTAGGATTCTCCATCTCACAGTTGCAGGGAAAGGGTTGAGGGGAAAGATGCCATCCTCCCCCACTCCTAACACATTTCCCCACTTTTGCTTCATCAGTGTATCTCAAGCCCTGGATCAAAATTACAACAGTGCCGGGAACATGATTCCTCTCATAAGCAATTGCTCTAGTTCTCTCATATGCTTCCTTTTGGTCTCTGCCTCTCACCTACATCCTATCCAGTGCCACCCTGCTGGTGTAATCTTCTAACTTATGGATCATGACTGTTAGGGTAATGTTCACTATAAAAATGAACTTGTACAACCCAAAAGTTGCTACGTTGGTACAACGCCTTGAGGGTCTCTAGAACAAAGTGCTCTGAAGACAAGTGCAATAAAGAAATGCCTAACGGATAGATGAAGCATTTCATTCTCCATCTGGGTTTATGGTGTAACGATTTGGAGACAGTCATGTTAGACAGGGCCCCACAGAGGCAGGGCCCACGGCCCTGGCCGGTACATAGTCTATATTCCCATAGCAACACGGCATATCTTACACATAAAGTCCAGTTGGTTGGTTATTCAGGCCAAAACAAAAATTAAGAGCTAAGGAAAAGAAGTTGCAACTTCTGTGTCCTTGGGGAGCATAGTGTCTGACAATGGCAGCCAAGTCCTTGTCTTCAAGGAGTCCTGCCTACAATGGATTCTCATCGTATTATGGCCTAAACTAAAACCTACCTGCTTGGATTTTACAAAGTCATTCTCCAATTGGCTCTCTCCTCTGCCACCAACGCCACCTTCTGAGTTTCCAAAATAGATTTCCCAGTCCAGCCAGTGAACTTCATTCTTATATAAGTCTGGGCCCTCTGACCATGCCAGCCCTTCCCCCCCCCACCCTCTCCCCAAGGAAGACCCCTGGCTATCACTTCCAACCATTTTCAAAATGGGTTCAACATTCACATCAAGGGAAATTTCCCCTGCCAATCTCACAGAATGCTGGTGGCCCTCGGATTCTCCATCTCTTCAGAATTCATGTATTCACCGTGGCCTAATTTCCCTAGATTTGTTGACTCTGAATTCAGGGGTGCTCAGTAAGTCCTGACCAACTAACTTCCTTCTTTCCCTCATCCTCCTCATTTCCCTGGTTCACCTTCCTTCCATTTCTTCTTTTCTTTGACTGTACTCTCTAAACAAAAGATGATTCTCCAGCTAGAACGTATGGCTTCATAAGTAAATGTCATCATTCACGTCTGCTGCCACACTGTCCTCTAAGGTGCTGTGGGTTTTGCAGAGTAACATTTAAAAAGTCAGACTAAATCACAGATACCAACAGGAGGTGGCCTGAGCCAGGGGACAGCTGGCAGGGACTGAGAAGTGGAACGTGTGCCAACTCCAACTTCCCCAGGAAGCTGCCAGAGCTACCCAAAAGAAAAGGGAGATTTAACCAAGAAGCAAAACTTCAGTGTTAAATGGTTTTTTAAAAAAGATTTTTAGAGGGGGGTGCAGAGGGACAGGGAGAGAGAAACTCAAGCAGACTCCACACTGAGCTTAGAGCCCAATGCTGGGCTCGATCTCACAACCCTGAGATGGTGACCTGAGCCGAAACCAAGAGTTGGACACTTAACCAATTGAGCAACCCAAGTGCCCCAATGTGTTGAATGTTTTTAAAATTAAAGCACCTAAATTGGGAGGTTTAAGGTTTGTGGTATTAACTTTAAAAGCTTTAAATAAAACCATGGACATGCCCATCAGTGTTAGGTATCTGTGAGAGGAGGGTGTTCTCGAGGCCAACAGGAGTGTGGCTTTAATCCTTCAACTTTTTGATAATATCTCTTCCTCTGTCATGAATGCCACTTCCAAGTCCAACGCATATTTTGGTTGTAAGAGAAGTACTGAGCTGAAGGGTCAAGACCACTGTAGGAAGTAGATTAATGAACGAGCCCACACACACTACCTTAGAGCATAGAGAAGGGTGGGAGTCTGGATGGGTAAGTCACAGTCATGGACTTCAGTGCTGGTTCCTTCCCTGGGCTTTGGTTTACAATTAAGAAAAGATCAAGGGCTAAGGGAGAACTAGGGGGTGAGGTCTCTATAGCTTGGAACATGAATGTTCTAGAATGATCAATCAAAATGGCATGCTGTTTTGCTACTGGTTTCTGTTAAAAAGAGAGGATCTATCTTTTCTAATGGATTTTCAAGACATGGAGTGCCTGAATTATGAGCTTATGCTTCTGAGTTTCCCATTTCTCCACCTCCCTGCTGCCATAAAGCTAACTTGCGAATTAATGTGAAATGCATGAGGAAAGGGTTATCTGAAGGAAGCCTGCAGGGAATCCTGACTCAAGGTGATGAATCCTTTCCTGGTAGCAAATTTCCACCCACCAATCTATCTTCTTTGCCAATTCAGACATTTATATTCTTGACCTTCTTAAAGAGTAACAGCCCACTGGTAATAAAAATGCTCATCTGGGGTGGCCATACATGGGGCTTAATGCTCAGAAAGGAGAAAAGTGGAAGAAAAAACGCCAGTGGATATCACACAGGCACCATTTTAAAAACAATGTGATTTGAGACTGTTTTCAGGAAGAAGAAAAAGGAAGGTCTCAGGCACCGGAGTGATTTTCAAAAAATAATCAAAGCAAAATGGCTGCTGGTAGTAATAATGAGGCTACCCCCTCTCTGGACTGAAGTCAGCACTCTGACAAATCAGCTCTGACAGAACTGTTTCAACTGTCTCTCATTTATCATAATTATGATCCATAATCCCTATCAGGCATGATACCTTTTAAGGCTGGGCTCTGGAAAGGAAAGCTGATAATGCTTGGGTTTGGGTACGAATGGCAATAAATCTGTAGCAGCATCCAACACAACCATGCTAGCACAACATTTACGGAAACAAAGCAAGAACATCGTCTCATGCCCGGAAAACAATGCCCCAATAAGCATTTTTCCCTTAATGCAGTGAGAGGCTGCCCAGATGACACTGCTTATTCGAAAGATCCCATGGTAATTGAATGAACTCTTGAGTGCACATTAGAGATTAATATTTTAAGAGCTGGCATTTCACAGAGACGGTCTAAGAGTGACATTCAACGTGTGTTACAAAAGGCAGAGTGTTCTGTAGATTAAAAACGCCACCATTCATGCAGTAAAATCATAAGAAATCCACAGATGTCAGGCGTGGACCTGGATATCAACACGGTAATCCGTGTTGCAAAGCAGCCCCATCCTGGGGACTGAGGAAAGAAGTGGACCGTAAGAACGGCATTTTACTTGCTCCCCGGGCTCCTTTTCAGTGTGGTCAAGATGAGGAAAGAAGTTATATGGGTTGGAGACTACTGTGCTTGACTTTTACCTTCCTCCTGAGAAAGGCGGGCAGAGAAAATGAGGAGTAATCAAGTAGTACTCAGCCACAAGGGGCTAATGTGGCTGCAGAGAGAAACCAGGTCTTGAGTCTGGAAAAGCAGAGAGGCAGCTGGGGTGCAAATGAAAGGAGGTGCTGTTCTCAGATCTTCCCTCCCACATCACGGACGGTCCTACCATCCAACACTATGGCCAGTGAAACTATAGATAAGAGCAGCTCCCAAGAGGAGCCATTTTGTGGGAGCCAAGGAGCAAGAGTATCCCCTTGGAGCTCCTATGTGCCTATGGAGCCTCATCGGTCCAGGCTACATCCACTAACACAAATCTAAGGCCCGGTAACCAGTCCAGAAAGCCTGGGCTTCCAACACCATCAGCCCTCCTGATAAGAAAGGAAAGAGCATGGAAGAAGCACAAATCGATCTGAGTCATGTGCCCAAACACAAGGTGTAGGGCAGAAAGTAGCCGACTGAGTTCATGATCTTTACCTTAGGTGGCGTAGATGAGGTTTATTTTGAGAGCCCAACAGAAAGACCCTTTTTCCATTTCATGGTCAAGGCTAGAAGACAGGGAACCTACTTCCAGAACATTCTCTCTTCTCCTAGAAGGAATTTCTGGAACCCCACAGGAGAGAGGGTTTGCTGCCCATACTGTAGAGCATGGAGAGGCTAAGATGAGCCATGGGCTTTAAGTACCAATGCCTCTTATGAAGACTGGAGCCAAGAACCATCTAGGGGGATGCGAGAGTGGGCTAGTATAGGGGGCAACCAATCTATTCTTGAGTTCAACTGTGGGATCAATATTCCAGCCCATCTGGATGTCATCATGTCTGCCATACTTTCCCACTGTGTCGGTCACAACAAGACCCCTGGATTCAGGTTGAACTCAAGGGCTTTGTCTTAGTGACCTCCACTTGGAGTCCCAGTACTGCGATTCTCAGTCACTTCAGCGCACCGTGTTCTAGCTCTTGAGTGACGAGTTTGCTAGAGCGATGGAAATCTCAACAACACATTGGATATCAAAGAGGACTCCCAACTCACACTGGCTAAAAGGTCTCCCCAGCCTGAGGTCCCTTCTGCTCCTCTCACTAACATACAGCCCTGGCTGGTGGGTTGGTGGCTGGTTCTCTTCCTCAGCACCAGTAGCTGCACATGTGGCTGCCTCTGGCACAGCTGCAGAACTTTTGGTGTTCTCTCCAGCATCTCTTGCACTCTCTAGGAACCTCTCAGTCTCTGGAACTACACTGCAGTGTCGTGTGCCCAACATCACTCTCGATGGGAGCCTGCATCAGGGTCTCTGCTGAGTCTCATGAAGCTCTCACCCGAAGTTCCCCTGGGAGTGAGACACCCCACAGCGTCACACCCTGAGCAGGGTACTGGACTCCATAAAGGACTGAGCTCCCTCCCATGGCTCTGGGGGTGCTCAAATACTTCTGACAAGGATATTCCCAAGGCAGTAGGAAGTGCTCAACATAAAATGTCACTGTTTAAGGCCCAGGTTTCCAGAAATGCAGCATTCTAATGGTGACCTGAGTTGCACCTGTGTAACCTGGCATCTCCTTAACTGCTCCCAAATCATGCATGCATTTATGTGTGTTTGTGAAGGGAATGTGTCTATTAAAAATATGCCGAGTACCAACTATGGGCAAGGCCCTGCGACAGAAGCTGAAATAACAAACAGGTGAACAGCACCACCCTGGGCCTGTCTGGAGCAGACAGACTGAGGTACAGTTAGAAATTGCAAGTAGGGGGATCCCTGGGTGGCGCAGCGGTTTAGCGCCTGCCTTTGGCCCAGGGCGCGATCCTGGAGACCCGGAATCGAATCCCACGTCGGGCTCCCGGTGCATGGAGCCTGCTTCTCCCTCTGCCTATGCCTCTGCCTATGCCTCTGCCCCTCTCTCTGTGACTATCATAAATAAATAAATTTAAAAAAAAAAAAAAAAAGAAATTGCAAGTAGGGAGACAGAACATAAAGACTCCTAACTCTGGGAAACGAACTAGGGGTGGTGGAAGGGGAGGAGGGCGGGTGTTGGAGGGGAATGGGTGACAGGCACTGAGGCTGACACTTGACGGGATGAGCACTGGGTGTTTTTCTGTATGTTGGTAAATTGAACACCAATAAAAATTAATTAAAAGAAAAAAGAAATTGCAAGTAAAAGCAATCAATCAATCAATCAATCAATCAATGCAGCCCAGAGATCTAAATGACATGCACATGCTGGGGGTGTATAGGGGAGGACCCACAGAGAAGCCCACATCTGAAGTACAATAAGAAGGGACACAGAGAAGGCTCTATTTTGTCTGCACTGACCAGTAGACACAATTCCCACTTAACCCTCACAACACTGACAAACTCTTACCAAAGCCAATGTCAGAGAACAGTCATCACTGCCTGCTCAAATCTTTCAAAGAAAAATACCCTTTTGACAATTTGGGGGGTACCTGTGTGGTTCAGTCAGTTAGGCATCTGCCTTCAACCCAGGTTATGATCCTGGGGTCCTGGGATTGAGCCTCACATTGGGCTCCCTGCACAGTGGGGAGTCTGCTTCTCCCTCTGTCTCTACCCCTTCCCCTCACTTGTGCTGTCTCTTTCTCTCAAATAAATAAATAAAATCTTAAAAAAAAAAAAAAGTTGATAGTTTTTTTTTAAGTAATCTTACATTTCACTTTGGAAAATCAAAATGGTAGGCCAGAAGGTGACATTTGGGCACATGAGACACAAAATGAAATGAAGCTTTCTTAACGAGTTACCTAGGGACCAAGTGCACCTAGACATCACACCTCAATGTTGGTGTTGCTGCCCCAGGAATGAGCCTGGCTCAGCAGGCAGGCCCCTCCATCACCCTGAACAGTTATGACCCACGCAAGGCCACAGAGTCTCCATCTAGGAGACACAATTATAATCCATGTCCAGCTCACCTCATAGGATTGTAGATGATGATCAAATAAAACAAAAGGGATGAAAGGGAACTGAAAGTTAATGTAAAAATGATTATTATACTAGCAGTATATGGATAATAGTATATTAGGGATACAATCATCTATAATAATCAGGGAAGGAATTTCCATTAAGTTCAATATTTTGCTTAATAAAGAGGAGAGAGCAAAACCAGACTGCTTGCTTAAGCCAGGCACTGTGCGAAACCTTTTACAGGTATTAATTCCATTTTCAAAACCACCCTGGGAATTCCCCTGCCCCCTCCCCACTCCAATTTATAGATGAGGAAAATGAAGCCTAAAGAGGTTTTTACTTCCCCAATCAAAAAGTGAGCAGAGCCTGAACCAGTTGGTGAAATTATAAGGAAGCTTTTTCTCTTCAATCTGAGCTGTCTGAAGGTAGAAAAGGCAATAAAGCTAATGGTAGAAGAGAGATTGAGATTCAGATCTGATTCCAAAATGCATGTTTTCACTAAATCAAGTGGTTTAACTTGAGATAACCTGAGATAACTATGGATGTTAGGCATAGATGACTTATATGCTTAACACTAAAAAGACAGTTAATATTTAATCCAATATTTTAGTTTTTAAAAATATCTTTTGGGTTCCTAGTAGGTGTCAATCACCATGCTCAGTGCTTTATACAGTATTTCACATGATTTAGATGGTACTTTAGCATTTTTTTAGTGCCTCAAAGTAATTTTTGTGCACCTAAATTATCATTGTACCAGCAAAGCATAACGGTTCTAGATTAGAATGCCCAAACTCAGTACGAGATGACAAAAAATCCAATGCATTTCCACTCCAATCCAGTGGAAAGTTATTATACCACCTCCAAGTCCAGAGGGAACAAGAAGGGATCTTGGAGGCCATCTGGGGTATGGCTCCCCTGTACCATACCCACAGCCAGAAGTCATTGAGCCTGTATCTCAACACTCTCAGTGACCAAGAATTCTCCATTTCTTGAAAAAGTCTTTTCTACTTTTTTTTTTTTTTTGGTAGGACAACTTAGATTGAAAAGAAGATGTTTTCTTGTACTTTTCACCAATTAATCCTGGTTCTCCTTTCTAAAGTAACATAGAATAAATGTAGCAGGTCTTCAACCAGCAAGCAGCCTGTCAAATATCTGAAGAAAGTTCTCATCTCTCTCCAAAGTCTTAAATGTACAACTGACATATCCTCAGTTTCCTTATCTTTTTTATCTGGTTCCAAATGTATCATAGTCCGCCCTTATCTAGATATTTCCTCATTTGTCTGGGTTCCTCTGGGATTGTGGTACCTGCAGTGATTGAAAATTTATGGAATGACATGAAAAATGAAGAACAGACTAGGAATATCAGCTCTTTTTCTAAGCATGTATTCATATAACTAACAAATATCTTCTAAGCACTTACTATGTGCAAGTGCTAAGTACTAGAGACACACAGGAATGTGCCATGTAAGACTGACTCACAGAGCACATATCCAACCTATTACACTGACGAAACCCATGGGGACAACCAAAGCTTGCTCCCACTGCTTTCCTTAGAAAGTCAAGACCATCATATAAGAGGGTCTTCATCTTCTTTACTAACCACTGGCACCTATCCACTCATTCACTTGTGTTCCCATAGTGGAAGAAATGGCCTTCCCATGTCAAAATTAACTCTGCTCTTTGGTTCTCTCCCTTTCAGCCTCCTGAGAGACCATGCCCCATCAGTTATCTCCCTCTCATCCTGCATCCTCATCCAGTTTATCTGAACTGGTTCTCTCCTTAGCATAAAGACCTATACCAACTCCTCCCATTTTATAAACACCTTTCTTTCATCCCACAACTTCTACATCTTCAGCTTTGATCCTAACTTCTTTTCTTCATGGCCAAGTACTTCCAGATCCTTGAAAGAACAGTCCACAACCAATCTCTTAGTCCTGCCATCCCACCACTCCCTACCCTAATGCAGTCTGACTCCTGTTCCTCCCTATTCCAGTTAAATAACTTTTGCCAAGATCATTAATGTCCTCCAGATTGTCAAAGTCAATGGATATATTTAGATCATTCTCTTACATGTCTTGTCTGTCACATTTGGCATTAACTATATGCCTTCCATGTCTTACCATTATGGGACTACTTATATTCATTGTAGAAAATTTACAAATAGATACATTAAAAAATCCAAAGATAACTACTGATAACCTTTTTTATATCTTCTGTGACATTTTTCTATAAATACATATAGACACATACTTCTTGCAAGACTAGGATCACCCATGTACCACTTTAGGAAAGTGCTGTTCCCCTAATCTACTATGAGCATACTCCCATAACTCCATATTTTTTCCCCTATTGGCTCCAGTGAAACCACTCTCTTCATTTTCCTTTGACCTCTAGAGCCATCATTTCTCAGTCTCCATTCTCTTCTCATCTTCTGTCTAGTTCTAGAAACGTCAGCAACTTCTCGGGGCTCCCTCCCCAGACCTCTCTGTGTTCACTCCAGGAGACTGTATCGGCTCATTAACAAAGCAATTACTGAAGTGTGGTTCATCTACCACATTAGCCAGCAAGTCAGCTACACACAGAATAGGTAAACAGTGATGCTAATATACACAAAGTGCTCAAGGCATCTCTGCTACACTAATCAGAAGGCAAGAAGAAGGGGGAGGGCACCTGGGTGGCTCAGTGGTAGAGCATCTGCCTTTAGCTCAGGTCATGATCCCAGGGTCCTGGGATCGAGTTCTGAATTAGGCTTTCTGCAGGGAGTCTGCTGCTCCCTCTGCCTATGTTTCTGCCTCTCTCTGTGTGTCTCGCATGAATAAATAAAATCTTTTTAAAAAAAAAAAGGCAAGAAGAAGGGGGAGGAAGAGCTCTAGTGAAGAGTGCTTTTGGGGAAGTGATTTTGCACACATGAAGACCAATATGAGGGCAAGGAAAAGAAGAAGAAAAAAAGGATGAAGGAAAAATGACAGAGAAGCATCAAAACCAAACTCCTCCTTGATGTGTCATGCAAGTGCTGAAATGCATTACTGAATGGGCATGAAGGAGCTCCTAACTACCTCCTTGCAATCAGCCTCCAATAATCACTGTACATGGGAACCCTTGTGAGGTGACCCTGAAGCAGCTCTCCCTGGATTTCACTCTGCTAAGAGTTGACCCTCCCCACCATGCTTCCCAACCACCACTTCACATTGCCTTCCACTCCCCCCACCCCAATTTTGCCTTTCAGCCTCTTTCCACGTTAACATCATAAATCTGCCAAACCCAAATGATCACCCTGACCTCTAACACAATTTTTTATGCTATTCTTAAATTCTTACAGTTTTCTTAACTATACAAGTTTTCAGTTGTTTTATTTTCTGGACTACACAGGAATGCCATAGGGCTGACTCCTAGTATGTTACTTGAATCCATACCCCAAAATGTCCACTACATTTCTGTATTCCTCTGGGTACTTGCCACAGGCAGAACCACCTGATCCAGGGCACTAAGATAAGGAGAGGCCTTAAAGCACAGTGGTTATAACAGAGCATGAGTTCCCCCCAGGGCTCTGATCTCATCTTCACTTATTAGTTGTGAGGCTGTGGCAGTTTATGCTCACTGCACCTCGGGTCCCTAATTGATAAGAGTATAAAACACATAGAGATGTAAAGATTACCTGAGATATTGAAGGAAAACAGCTCAAACAATGTTTGGCATACAGCAAGCACTCAACAGACATCAGATGTCACTGTGACAAAGACAACACATTTAGAAGCGGCCACATGAAGAGACAGCAAGGGCTCCTGCTCTTCTATCAAAGCACTGATGTCCTCAGGTCCATAGCAACTTCAAGTTCCTTACCTACACCCACCTCTTGACCCTGATAACTGGATTAAAAAGAATTTCTACAAAGCACTCTTTTCTTTAGGAACATCACATTCCTTAATAAACTGGGTAAGTGGAAGCTCCGAATGTCATCAATTCAGATTAGAAAAATACACATTATTAAGTATCTTCTCTAATTCGTGTTTGTCTGATTTGCATAGCTAATATATTTTACACTAGAGTGTTCTAGAAATATCAGTATATTTTCTGTCTCCTAGGTGTTCAACAGCTACCGAAAATTGAACTGGCTTATTGCATGATATTTGTGAACTGTAATCCTGTAATTAAGGCTTCACTAGTCCCCACAATGCCAGTGTTCTGGAATGGTTGATATAATATGAGGAAGTTTATGTCATCTTCATTTAATCTTTGTCATTTTCACTCATTCATTTATTACTTCAATACCTACTATGGGCCCCCACTATACACCAGGCACTGGGCTATGTGCTGGGGGTACACACACTTCAGTAATGTGTCTGTGAGAATTTCATGCCACTGGGCAGCTCTTGTTTCACCTCTCTAAATAAACTCTCATTAAGGATTTTATGAAGTGGCTCATGGTCTTCAGGCATTATACTGGGCATGATGGGGAATATAAAGATGCTAGAAATATAATCCCTACCCTAAGTTTATAATCTGGTTGACAGACAAACATTGAAAAAGACAGCAGTGTAAGACAGCATAAGTAGCACCAAAACAAGGATTTGAATTAACATTTATCCAGTACCTTCTATATGCAGCCACTTGGCTGGGCACCTGCCATATTTAAGCGTAGGAGGTAGGCTAAAAACTCCTAGTTTTCCAGATTTGACTTTTAGACTCAAATCTGTCTCTGAAACTGGCATCTTGTCACCATATCATGCCAACTCTTAGCTCTTCTTCACCTAGACTTATTTATGCATTTATACAGATTTAAGCAATAAAGTGTAGAATGGTTAAGTGTCTTGCTCATATTTTAAAATTATGAATAGGTTTATTTTTTTAAAGAGTTCTTAACCTTCAAATCCTACAAACTCCATAATTAAACCAAATACCCTTCTAATCTGCCCACCAAAAGTAGCCCACAATCTTGCCTGGAAGCCAAGAAAAAAAAAAAAAAGTCAAGAATTGCATAGGCCAGGAAGGAATTTACCCAGTCCCAAGGGCTCAGACTAAACTTCAGCTAGGGACTGGAATGTGGCAATGGATTTAATGTTTAAACCAGGAAAGAAGGTAGCCACTATCATCACAGCTCCCAGTTCTTTCTCTGAGAAAAGGTATACATACAAAAGAACATTGCAGACTACCTGGCCCTCAGTAATCATCAACTTCTGCAATAGACTGAATTGTGTCTCTCTCAGATTAGTACACTGAATCCCAACCCCCAGTGTGATGGTATTAGGAGGTGGGGCCTTTGGGACCTAATCAGATCCTGAGGGTGGAGTCTTGGGAACGAGATTAGTGCCCCTGCAAAAGCAACCCCACAGAGCTCTTTTGCTTCTTCCACCATGTGAGGATTACAGTGAGAAATCAGCAGTCTGCAACCAAAAGAGAATTTTCACTAGAAACTGACCATGCTGAAACCTTTACTTCCAGCTTCCAGAACTGTGAGAAATAAGTCTCCGTTGTTTATAATCCACCCAGTCTATTACATTCTGTGACAGCAGCCTCCTTCTATCCCATGGGCAGTGAAGCTCAAGGTCTGGCATTTCTTTTTTCTAAGATTTATTTATTTATTTGCGAGACAGTGTGTGTGTGTGTGTATGTGAGTGCGGCAAGAGGGTTGGGGGCAGAAGGAGAAGGAGAGAGAAACTCAAGCAGCCTTCACTGCTGATCACAGAGCCCAACGCGGGGCTTGGAAACAGGGCTCGATCTCATGACTCTAAGATCATAACATGAGCCAAAACCCAGAGTTGGATGCTTAACCGACTGAGCCACCAGGTGGCCCAAGGTTTGGTATATCTTAACCCGCAAAGCCTTCAAAGTCAAAAAGAAGAGGAAAAAGCAGATCCACCACGCTCTCCTCTGCTCATCTTGACTGACAATGTCGGTACTGTCCCTCTCCCTGGCTCTTTCCAAACTGCAGTTAAGTGCTCTGTACCACAAACATGGCTCAGAATAATCCAATTTTGAGAAAACCAGCAAAGCATGAGAGAGACAAGATACGCCATTCTCATGTCTTTCTTAAAACAAAACAAAAACAAAAGGAAAAAAAAACCTTTGAGGAAGTCAGATATGCTCTCAACCTGTTCTTTTTCTTCCTTTTTCACAATTCTAAAAGAGAATAAGCAAAATAATAATAATAAAAGACCACTTTTAGAAACTAAACATCAGCTCAAAGGTGGGTCTTTAAATGGTACACGAGAGAAAATGGGAGGACCCAATGCCTTAGTACTAACGGTTTCCAAGTCATTTTAAGATTTTGTGGGAAAGGAAAGCACAGGGAACATTACAGAGTGGCAGTGCCAGGAGGTGGTCAAACCAGAAGAAACACAAATAGTGGATTGCAGAGTAAAAAACCTGTAGGGCCTTCTGATGTCATAGTGGACTGAAGCCCTCAACGGGCCTGATTGCCACCAGATAGGGTTACTCCCAAGTTATTTCAGACTAATCAGGTTCTTGGCCTCATCAGAAATGTTCCTGGGTGGAAATGCAGTTAATTTCTCAGATAATGTTATGGAGACTGGTACACATTTTTCACTAATGTCACATACCCAAAAATACCTTCATTTTCCTGGGTATCACAATGACTGGACAGCCAAGAGAAGGGACCAGTCACTGCAGAGCTGCCAGTGTAGCATCATAATCAGATTAAATCCTGGCCAGGCACCTGCAGACCAGATCTAGATCTCCATCTCTAATGTGTGGTCCCTGGGACATTCAGTGGGAAGGTGGGGCCATTTTTGTGGATGGCAGCATTGCATAGTGGAAAGATGTAGGTTGAGGAGCCAGCCAGGCCTGAATCCAAATCCTAGCTCCACTGCTTAAATCATCCACATGACTATCCAAAGGGAGCTAAAGTCTGTCTGAATAGTAATATAATGAATGAATTAAAAACCAAATCTAGGGATCCCTGGGTGGCGCAGCGGTTTGGCGCCTGCCTTTGGCCCAGGGCGCGATCCTGGAGACCCGGGATCGAATCCCACATCGGGCTCCCGGTGCATGGAGCCCGCTTCTCCCTCTGCCTGTGTCTCTGCCTCTCTCTCTCTCTGTGACTATCATAAATAAATAAAAAATTAAAAAAAAAAAAAACCAAATCTATTACTAAAATCTGCTTCACGTTAACCTCTACTGACAAACCCCTCTTCTAGCACTTAGAATCTACTCCAATGATTTAACAGGTTTTTACCAAGTACCTAATAGGGGCCAAGCAGAGATTAAGTTATTTTCGATTGTAAATAGAATAGACAAGGTCTCTGCTCTTATGGAGCATTCTATTGGAAGAGACTCAAACAAGTAAACAAATGAGTAGGTGATATACTTTCATTAATAGTTTCTGTGAAGAAATAAAGCAAGATAAAGGGCTAGAGTCAAAGCACATAATTTAGAATCCCACCATAGATGGCATTGTGTCACTCACTACTTGTTTCTGCGTGTTTATCTACATCCTGAACCAGGAGATAAACCTCTTGGACATACAAAGCAAGCCTTGTAAGTCTTTTTTCCCTATGACATACATTAGCATGCCAAGTATACAGCAAATGCTCAGCAAATTCCCATCAACTAAGAATGAACTTACTAAAGAGTATTCTGCAAGTCAGACATCATCTAATCCCATGAACTACCTGATATTATAAAATAGAAACTTTGGAAATGCAGTCTCCTCACTACTTCCAGATGAAGAATTCCTATATACTTCTCATCCTTGCAATGTATTTGACCCCAAGAAAGTCCCAATCCTTCCATTTCTATTTCTTTGGGCACCCTTCCCAAGGATGCCCCATCATACCATATACCAGCCATCTGACCCCTATCTATGGATACATGGCCGCAAGAATAACTGACAAAACTCTAAGTGGATCAACAGCTGCTTTCCTCTAGAGATATTTTGGAAGTTTGAAAAGGGCAGAGATTGTTTATCCATTTGAAAATGAAAGTATTTTCCTTCCCCACTTTTTCAAAAGTGGTAAGCCCTTTCAACCAGGACCCCTCAAAACTGACCAGGAACGCAGAAAGAAAAAAGTTACCAAATCTATTTCCTAACACTAGAAAGTTAATTTTTCCTTTCCTGTCTCTTCTCCCTAGCAATTCTCCCACTAGAATGCCTAAATACCAGAAACCACCAAAGCCAACAAAAACAGATATGTAAGACCCAAAGTTAAGTCCTGGCAGGTGGCAAACATCTGCCCTTCAGGACAACTGCATTCTTTATTTCCAAGTAAAGTAATGAAAGAAACATAGGGCCAGCCAGGTAGGAGTCACTACCTTCACTTAAAGCTCCACCATCCTGATTCCTTCTGTAATAGGGACCACTATGCTTTGTGAATAACATTTCATATTCACTTGGCTTTTATCCAACTACCATTTGTTGGATACCTTTTAGTAGAAGGGCCTGTGCTAGGTGTTATAAGAAATTCAATTGTAAGAAGAAAAATCTTTGCCACCAAGTAACCTGCGATATAGTATTACTTCCAAATACAAGGTAGGATCAACCATTATCACCACCCAAGCTAAAGAACAGATCCTAGGGATCCAGGTCCACATAAGGTGTACCCATCTGCCCAAGACACATACTGAAGGTCAACTAGGAAGACTGTTCTTCTGGCCATCTAAAAAATGTGTCAAAAAAAAAAATAAAATAATAAAAATAAAAAATAAATAAAAAATGTGTCCAAATGCCCATGTGGACAGTATCATCTGACCTGTTCCACCCACATATTCCTGGTCACCTAGATAATCAGGCAATAACCTTGCCCATTCCATTCCTGACAACAGCCAACAAATAACTACTACCCAGGCAGGAGAAATTCATGCAGAAATGTGACTTGGGCTATTATCTTTAGGCCAAGGAGGTTCCAACTTTTGAATGCTGAACCAGGGATTTATGGAGTTGGAAAGGTGGGAGGAGGTTGGCTCTCTGAGATTCACCTGTTGTCTGAAGAAACGGACATCTGTGAGGGTATTTCCTGTAACAAACCAGCCCTTGACATAATAAAGGTTTTCTCTCTGTTTATTTATCTAGAAATTTACTGTCAATTAATAACATAATGCATGTAATTCCTTATATAAGCTATATACTGAAAAGTTGGCCCCAGAAACACATGGCCTCTCTTCCTAACATCTCTTTCTCATCCATTAGTCTTTGGTCCCACGGGCCCTTATCCATGTTCCTTTAGCCTCTTGGGGATAAGGACTGCGTATGGGTGACAAACCAGCACAATCTATAGGAAGTTTTGGGTCCTATGCCCCTAAACCCATAATGCTATATACCCTTCCTCATATAAAAGGACAAAATGTGTAAGCCCTTCAGGAGGTCACTGGCTTTGAGCTGCTTTTCCAGTGGTACCGAATTATACTGAATCTGATATACTTTCCCTCCCAGAACAAGTCATACCCATTTGTGAGTGGCTACTCAGATTAGGAGTGAAATCTGTGGTCGATGTATTGTTATTTTGGGCAAATTATACGAAGTTAAATTCCATAATCTGGGTCTCATCAGTACTGGTCTCCAACTCAAAGAGCTAATCAACTACATTTGCCAAACTACAATCAATTAAAATGTGGCAAAAAGCAGAGCTGTGGTGTTGGGCTTCAGACTGCTTCTAGGTGTCCAAGATAACATACATGTGTGTGCATCGGTGGAAAGAGAGGCCATGCAGGTGTAGGATGGTGATGTCGTGCTGGCATGGTGGCAGGGAGAGCCGCCCCCAGTGCCTGTCGAGCAGCAGGGAGCAGTGGGGACCAGGATGGTTGTGTCTGCTTTTAATCATGCACTTAGCAATGCCTGGGGACTGAACACAGCTAGGACATCTAGTGATAAGCAAAAAGAAACAGTACTCGCCCAAGTAGAATTGACATTTTAGCAAGGATAGAGTCAAATTATAGGAGGTTTGGGGTTTTTTATTCTTTGTTTAAGAAAACCCGAGGAAAGATACCTCTGCAAGGTCAGGCAACATGAAACAGCGCTGGAGGTGGCAGGTGGGACAGTGACACAGCCCACTGCGCCACCTCCCAACCCCCCCTCAACCACCACATGGTAAAGACAAGCTGAGAGAAAGATGGGGGTGGGGAGAAGGAATTGCAGCAGGGGAGCAGACCATAGTTCTGATTCTTCACAAAATACTCTTTCAAATGAAAACTGTCACTGAAAACAAAAAAAAAATCGAGGAGGAGGAAAAGATGAAAGAGAAAAGAATAAAGATGGCTGCTCTTATGAAATCAGGACTCCAAACATCGACATTAATAAGCAAATTTATTGGTGGCAAGAAATTCCAATCAATACTAATCAGGCTCAGCTGGCCCACTCTTCCTTGCCGGGTTTAATGACACTTCCTAGCCCTTATCGGATTGGGACTCCACACACATGCATGCTAATGAGGCCACCAGTGTAGAATTTATTGCTTGGCTTCCAAGGGGACCTGATAGGTACCATTTCTGTCCCAGAGTGTCTGTCAACCAAGATACGAGGCTCGGGCCATTAGTTCAGTTGGTTTAGTGGTTAGCCCCTAAAGGTTTCAACCTGCGTGCCTGATTGCTACTGATCCTGTCACCTAATGGTTAGAGGGAGAGCCTGCAAAAGACCAGCTGGTTGAAAAACTGGGCTCACTCCCCTCGGAAATAGGAAACCAGGGCAGCCCGGGTGGCTCAGCGGCTTAGTGCTGCCTTCAGCCCAGGGCATGACCCTGGAGACCCGGGATCAGGTCCCACTTCAGGCTCCCTGCATGGAGCCTGCTTCTCCCTCTGCCTGTGTCTCTGCATCTCTCTCTCTCTCACTGTGTCTCTCATAAATAAAATAAAATCTTTAAAAAAAAAAAAAAAGGGAAATAGAAAACCAGAGAATTCCTGCTTCTGACAGTGATTTAATGATGGCTTCTTCCCATATTTCCATAACTGCCCAGCTGGTCCATGGCATCTCTACCCTCCCACAGACCCCTCCACCTTGGGCGGTCATGTCCTTAACAGGATCTCAGCCCAATTCCAGTACTTCTCTGGCCCTTGTCCCACACCTCCAGTCCCATGCAGATTCTAATTCTCGTCCTTCCTGCCCACCCATCCCCTCCCCACCCCCAGCAAGCAGGAACTGTTGTGTGTTCCACTAGCTTGGAGAGAAAGACAAGCCTTTAAACAAATATCTCTCCTTCCCTTATATGTGCTTCACCTCTAGTGTCAGGGTGGGGGGTGGGGAGGAACAGGCAGAAACAAGTCTTCTCGAGTGAGTGCTTAGAACAAAAAGGCAGCCCCTCCTTCTGTGGGCTGTCCCTGCTTCTTCAAACTGGCTGGTGGTCAGTTCTCCCTTGTGGCAGTATGTCCAACTGTCAGTCTTCCTTGGGAAGCGTTTGTTGGTTCCTTGGAGGGAACTCCTCCCCCAGAACTGGGTGTGAGAGGCCCATCTCAAGCTCACCATACTCCCCTGGCCTCGGGTCCTTCTCAGATGAGGCCCAATCCACATCCTCTTGCTTCTGGGACTCCTCATCTAGTGGGCAGCCTTCTTGGCAGGTGGGGGAATTGGAAAAAGAGAAGATTCCAGCAAGAAGGTCCCAGCCCAGCCACTTTCAAAGGGGCCCACACAACAGACATGAACCCCATGTACTCTAGCCTAGCCAGACGACTCACAATGGACTGCTTGATGACACCCCCTTCAGACTCTCCACCTCGCTCTTTACCCTGTCTTCAAACCATAGCAGCTTGTAAACCTAGTGACTTGATGACTTTCAAAGGTGGGGTAATTGCTAGTCCCAATTTCACTGAGGAAGAGTTTGGGACACCTCCAACCTTTACGAGTTATTCTCTTGGGCTCTTCTTCTCTCAGCTTTAGAGACAAGAACCCTTCCTTCTCCTTCCCTCAAGACATGGGGAATAGAGGACATGAATAGCCTTTCTTTATAAACATCTCTTTATAAATCCAAATTCCCTTTCTTTTTTCCAGTCCCTTACTATTGGCAGGCAAGTGGTGGGAAGGGGCCTGTGAGGCTGCTTCTTGACTCAGGACTTACAATAAGCCCTGGGAGCACACTCCAAACTTAGAATGTGGAGTTAATTAGCTCTTATCCTATCTTTGGGTCTTCATCAGCTCCCCAGAATAAAAAGAAAACTCTCTCAACATCATGTTCCAGAAGTTACCCCCTCTTAGCTCAGATCTCCACTGACCACATGGGGCACCTTTAAAAAGACCAGATGGAGTATTCCATACAAATCCATTCCTAAAGACAGGCATCCCGGGAAACCCCACTCTCTGACCGCGGTTAGGGATGGCAACTTCCCTTTTAAAGGACCTTAGCACCTTTATAGGCTCAAGCTGAAAACTACCCCCCTTTCTTCCCAGCATCTCCCCCAATACACACACCACACCTGCCTGTACTCTCACACATGCTTGTGGCACCTCCACATGACTCACACACGGGGCGAGGTAGAGAATGAGGCTTTTGTCCCTAAACTCAAATCTCAACCTTCAGGAGCCAAACCCTACACTGACCTCTGACCAACACTACACTGAAATCACCTCCTTGGCCCTCAGAGTTACCACAGTGTCTCTGAAGCACCACAGCAAACCAAAGCTTGTTTTCTGAAGCCAAGAGGACCAAGCAGCAAACTGACGTTATGCCCCTAGTTGAATTAGGGTAGAAAACTATGGTTTTTCTGGAGACAATTAATAAGTAATTAATTCGACAAGTATTTTTGAACCCCTGCATATCACAGACACTCTAGAAGGCACTGATGGTGCAGCTGTGAACAAAACTCTAATTACACAATTATAACAGTGGGTGCCCTCATCTTAGAATTATTAACCTATCTTCTTTATTGCTATTATTATTATTATTATTATTATTATTATTATTGCTGCTGCTTTATCTTTCTGAAGATGGCTGCTAGAAAAATCATGGGCATTCACTGCCCCCCTCCCTGTCTTTCCACACACAGTGTTCATAAACCCTGTCAACCCTTGATTCCGCTCGCTCATGCAAGGCTTCGCATGCCTATGATGTATGACAACATAAACGGAGCCTGCTCCACTTGAAATTTTCAATAAAAATACAGATCTAAGTGATGAATATTTTATCCAGTGAAGAAAACAATTTCAGGGCCATTTCTAATAACACATCAACCCAACAGGAGTGGGAGGGAGCTGGAGAGTAATGAGGTGGATAAGCACCAACACCGGGAGGAGCCAAGGCCCCAGGCGAACCAGAGAGAGAGAAAGAGAGAGAGAGAGAGAGAGCACGACAGAGAGAGAGTGAGAGGCAGAGCGTGGACTGAACAGCTCTGAGCCTAGCCCTGTTTGCAGCGGAGGAGACCCAGGCCCACAGGGAAGTGATGAGGGACGCTCACATCGCAGAGACCTAACCCAGCCTATTCTGAAGGCCAGAAGTGTAACTCTGGCATCATGAAGGGTACTTTGGGATGATCAGTGAGTGTTTGGAAGGGATACAGATGAAATTTGAAAGACACTGTGAAACCCCACTGCTCAGTGAGCTCTGACTCCAAAATGCACATGGGTTTGGGCCTTATTACTCTGCATTTATTCATGTTCCTGAGGTCTCTCTCTCTCTTGCTTTCAAGGGTATATGTCTGTCCTCACCACGATCCCAGAAGTGCCTACATGGAAGAAATAGTGTCCCCCTCCTCTGTCCAGCAGATTTGTGAGAAAAGGGAAGCTATTTGCCTCTCTCAGCCCCAGCTCCTGGGGGAGCCTCTAAAGAGCAAGGGCTCAGGGGCACCTGTGTGGCTCAATCGGTTAAGCGTCTGCCTTTGGCTCAGGTCAGGATCCCAGGGTCCTGGGATTGGGCCTGAGTGGGGCTCCCCTGCTTCTCCCTCTCCCGCTGCCTCTGCCTACCAATCCCCCTGCTTGTGCTTGCTCTCTGTCAAATAAAGAAAAAAAATATTAAAAAAAAAAAAACTTTTAAAAAGAGCAAGGGCTCTGGGTGAGAGCAAGGGAAAGGCAGCAGGGCTTCGGCACTCTGAAACTTCAGCGTGGGGTCCAACATCACAGAGCTTGGTCCTCTCTGTTGTAAGCCAAGAAGCCCACCTTGGTCCCCTCCTTCTGGTCAGTGATGGAGCCACTGGGGGCAAGAAGCTTCCATAGCCACCTCTGGAAACCTATCTTCTGCTCCCCTCCGCAGCCTGCCATGGCTTTAGCAAGATGCTGAAGCTTTAGTGCAGCCCCTTCCTGCAAGCAGCTACATCCAAAACTTGTTAAGAAGGAGAGGGCTATTAAGGTCCAGGCTCCTGGTGGCAGGGCGGGACAACTGTGAAGGGCATCCTCGCTCCGCAGCTACCCATGGGGCCTGGCAGGAGAGGCCTCTCTGCAACTGACAGTGGTTCAGCCCTCCCTTTGCTCGCTCCCTCACAGGTGTCCATCCCAAGAGCATCTCCCAGAGAAGAATCTGCACTCAGGTTTCATCTCAGGGTCTGTTTTCCAGAAAATCCACTCTCTGAGCCAGGCACAGGGCCCAGACAGAGCTTTTCGAGACAGGCATCTGGGAAGGAGATAAATCTGATGCATAAGTTACTTACGTTTTAAGCAAGCAAGCAAGGCACTGATCATTTGCCAAACAGGCCAACTTCCCCCCACCCCCACCCCAAAGCACTCTGAAAGTCGTGAGAGGTCTAGAGGAATCTCCATGGAAAATTACAATGCCCCAAGGAATCCAGAATGTTCTCCTGCCACCTGCCTCCCTCTGCATCTTCCTCATTATTCACAACTTTGTTTATCCATTGAAACAAAATGTTAGAGCTGTCACCGGGAATACAAATGGGAAGCAAGCCACTCTCAAGGCAATCAATAATGCTGAGGAAACAATGGGACTGCAAACTTTTCTTATTTTTCTTTAACTGCTGGTCATGGATTATGAAGCAGAAGGAAAGGAAATTCAACTCTTCACATTATAGTCGACTGCCAGTAAGAACAGCTCGTTTCTCTATCTATTTTAGCCACTTTGCAGAAAAATCAGAGCTCAGGCATAATTGAAATGGCCTTGAGAGTGAATAAAAATATTAGGTTCACTTTCCAAAACCTCAACATCACAAAACTTTTAGTATCTCCTCCTTTCTGCAAAGCTTACATGTCTGTTTACGAAGGCAAAGGCATCTCCAAAGTACCTTGGTTACCAATGCAGCCCGGGAGCTGATAAACCAATTTGTTTTGCCCTCAATAAATCGTTCATTAATGCTGCTATGACATTTAAAGTTTAAAATGGTTTTATGACTTGAGATTAAAAAAGAATCATTCCAATAAATTTCTTATAACCGAGAGGATCCTGGCATTTTGATTAAGTAGCTCCTTGTGACGATAAAGTTTTATCTTGAATAATGAAGGGGGAAAGCATTAATCACCTTAAAGTCACTGGTAGCTGGTCTCAAGAGCCAACAGCCCAGCTGCCTCTGCTAGGGAATGACTCAGAAACACAATTTAAAAAAGACAAAAAGCAAACTAGCAATCTTCGAGCAGGGTTAGAATTTTCAGAATCATTTAAATCTGAGCTGTCTCTAAAATGGTGCAGCAGCATCAGGACAGTGACAAGTGGTGCTGGGCTTGTCTCCTTCCAGCTGCTCGGGCAGTAGGCTGATGGGAGGAGGACTAAGAAGCTCTGGCCTTTATCTCACGGCTAGCCCTTCCTCTAGGCATTACGGCAGGGCAGTGCCAGGGACCTCTGCAGCCACTCGGATTTGGTGGCTGGAGCACACACGGTGTCACACAAGGAACCCAAGACTTCTGAGATGCGCTCGACGTTGCTGCCGAGAGCTGAACTGTGGCCCGTGTCAGGGTTCTTACCACCACAGAGCATCAGCTCTGTATCAGCCTGTGGAAGTTGTCATTCCTGTTTGAGAAATCATTTCTGAAGATTAGATAAGCTAATGCGAATGAAATGCTGGGTTTCAGCAGGGGTTTGAAAAATCTCTTTCCCACCTTGCCCCTACCCGTAGTCTTCCTCTGCAGGGGGGAGGGGACTTGAACCAACATCTACTGAGTGGCTGCCCCATGTCGTCACCGCACCTTTAGCTTCCACCTTTCAAGCTGCACAGCGATGCTGAAGTAGGTAGTAATATCAGCCAGTCTCACCAGGTGAGAGAGCTGAGGTTCAGAGAACTTCGGTAACTTACCCAAAGGCACACAGACTGTAGGAGGCGGAGGTAAGATTTGAAGCTCAAGCTGCCAGGTGCTGCTCTTGCTACACGGCAGACGTCTCTTCTCCAGAGCACTTTAGGATGTGCACACAGTAATCTCAGGGCACCTCCAAGGCACTGAGAAACCCAAACCAATTTGGGTTGAAGAATTAGTCAATGCCAATTTGTGGGTTTTAGAAAGGACAGAACCCATGTGGCTGGAATCAATCACCCAGGCTGGTGGGAGAGCCCCACTGAGATGACGGGAGGCGGGGGGACTAAGCACTCTGGGAGCCAGCGCGAAGGCCTGTGGTTGGGAATCGGCGTAGTGCCTGGACGGGTGGTGGGCGGGGGACGGGTGCAGACAGTAAATGTCCTCATCGCTGGCCCCGATGAGCCTTTGGTACATGTGCCTCAGGACAGATGATGATTCACAATGTTATTTTGAAAGGCAGAGTGCAAGGGAGCAGTGGGGTCCAATTTAACAATAATCACTTATTGCAGTTACGGTATCTGAATCTTTGCAAACTATTCCCTTCGACATTTTTATCCTGTAATAATGCCATAGGTTAAGCAAGGTACGTGTTGTTCTGCTCACCTTAAAGAGGAGGAAATGAGGCCTGCCTTCCCTACAGCTCCTCCGAGTTAGCGAGGAACCTGCAACTCAGGTCCGTGAGCACCAGACCCTTCGAGAGGAGGGATGTCCTGCGTTCCACGGCCGTGAAGAACTGACTGGCGCTATGGATTCCCACTCCTCCCCACACTCTTCTCTGCATGGTTTCATGAGTCAGGGAGCCCTGCTCGCTTCCCCTGGACTCCCCAGAGGACCAGGGACTCCACCACGAACCCCTACCCAAGCCCACTCTCAGCCAGTCGATGCTTCGCAGCATATCCTCGACAAAATGTACTCCCTGCCCACAGCTCAGTGCAACGCTTCGTTCTAAGGACTGGAGCCCACATTGAGAACAAGGACGGGCAATGTCTGACCCCTCCTCCTTTACTCCCCCTTCCAACAGTAAAATAACAACAACAGTAATATCTAACTCAGTGCTTTAAATGTATTACGCCATGTGATCCTCACAATAACGTTGAGGCAGGTACTACCATTATCCCTGTTTTACAGATGAGCAAACTGAGGCCCAGAGAGATTAGACTCACCTAACTGAGTGGCACAGCCGAGAGTGAAACCCGGGAGCTGGACTCCAGGGCCCATGTTCGTAGCCACCTCATGGCACTGCCACCTGCCATCAGGGAAGCCGTGCCTAGGCCCTCCACCCGGTGGGTAAGCACAGAATACCTTCCCGTTAGTGCATGTGTGGGGTAGGACGTCCTGCTGCCTGACTGCCAGTGCACCAAGGGCAAGCGGAGCCCTGGGTAGGGCATGTGCATCAAGCCGCAGCCAGGGCCCCTCACCAACCCTCAGTGCCCACCTGCCACACTAGCTCCACCAAGTTCCTTGGTTCCTACTCAAGGTCCGTCAGTTAGACTCAGATTCATTCATTTGTTCTTCATTCAGCTTATAATTATTAAAGATTTACTATTTTCCAGGCCTTGTAGACTTGATGGATACAGTCTTTCAAAGCTGCTACTGTCTCTGTTAACTGCATCCCTGTAAATGAGCCCCCTTGAAGCACCGTAGCCCTCTTGTCTGCCACAGCAGCCACCATCACACATGCTACCATCAGGCCTGAGTTCACAGCTGCCTGCTTGGCCTTGGTAATGGGGTCACAGCTGTTCCCTGGGTGTCTGGGGAAACTTTCCCCAGGTTTTCTTTGCCTGCACTGAGGGCAGAGCGGAATATTCAAGAAGGCAGTGGTGGGTTCCCAAGGAGGGTCTGTTGCTACTGGGGACAGTGACGACAGGAGGTATGAAACAAGAGTACAAATGCAGCTGTCCCATCAGAGTCTTCCTCGAGGACCCTCTGGACTCTGCTTCATGTAAACACCCCCTCATCACACAGTTGTTTATGCCCACCCCATAAAATATACATAGTTTCATATTTTGACTTTTTAAAGCCACTGGCACCTACAAGCCAATCTGCTGTACCTTCGACACACATTTGGGAACTACCACTTGTGTGGTGTGACACGCCTGTTCAAATAGCCCAAGTTTGGTACAGGCAGAGGGAAATGGTCCTAGAATGGGGTTCTGGAATTACTAGAGGACTTGGCCAAATTTACAAATCAAAGCTATCGGCGGTGGGGGGGGGGGGGGGTGCGGGGCGGGGTGGAAAAATGGGAGCCTGAATTACCAGAGGCCTTAGAGGAGGTGAGATATTCATGACTTACTCAATCACATTCCTTACAGTGCCCAACCCGACATCACGTGCACAACGGGTGCCCAGTTTAGAGAACAGAAATAGTAACTAGACTACTGGAATATTGCCAAATAGAGCTCCTTCGGGGACCTGCCTTAGTGAGCAGATCAAACCAATGTGCCCTCATCACCACCAGCCAGAGTGCCACGCAGGGGCCAGGGATATATTTTCTTAATGGGATCACGGTGCAAACTTCTGTTAATACTATCAACAAGTCCAGCAATTTCCTTTCTCACAGAGAACAAATGCAAATTTCTGCTCAGGGTTTACTCAAATTGTGGATCAGAAGTTTTTTCTCTTATAGTCTATTAAATTTATTTCTTTGTATTACATTCCAACCCACCCTGCCATCTACTGACCACTGAAGCCACCTGGGACTGTCTGAATCCCAAGGAGTCTTAGGAACTGCCAGCACTCAAGGTGTCATTAATTGTCACTTCACTCCAATGAAAATCCCTAAGCCATCCTTTCTCTACTCTCCCCTCACTCATACCATCAAGATTCATTCTCAAGTCTTGTCTCTTCCACTTTCATGATGTCTCTCCAATCATTCAATCCTGCCCACTCCCACTCCCATGGTGAAGGTTCAAGCCCTCCTTGCTCACTTCTCAGATCCCTTCAATGACTCGTCTACCTCTATGCCTCCATGCTTGCCACCACCAGCTGCCACATGCTCCCATGCTGACGTTTTCAATTAAAAAATGTGAATCTGATCCTGTTAATCCTGTGTTTAAAGCCATGCAGAGGCTCCTCATTGAATGAGTAGGATTAAGTCCCAGCACCGTGTCCCGTCTGTCCTTCAAGGCTCTCCTCTCACCACGGTCCCCTGCATGGGTCTGATGGTTCTGCCCCAGCCACACTGGACCTCATTCTTTCTAAACTCATGCTCATCTTCCCACTCTGCATCTCTGCTCTGTTTCCCCTCCAAAAAATGCCCTCCTCCCCCACCTGCCATGATCACAAATCTACGCAAATCTTCAAGCGCAGCCCCTGTGTCATCGTCTGTGAAATGCTCCCTGGCCTCCCTGGTCGAGTTGATGCTTCCTCTTCTGTATTTCACAATTACTTCATTCATAGCCCTCATACAGCCCTCAACCATACCACATTCTGGAAGCTGTGGGCCACTCTGTGTCAGGGGCCACGTCCTTCCATCGTTATATCCCCCATAGCACAATGTATTACCCAGCACAGCAGCCACGGAGAGAATGTTAACGAACTGATCAGTTGAATTACTGAGTAACCCACGCTACTGATGACCAGCACACTGTAATCTAAAATGGGGCATCTAGACTGAACCTTAAGTAAGAGGAGGAAAAGAAGAGGAGCTTCAGTGAGAAAAGAGTATGCACTAAGTGTACGGTAAATGCCATACCCTTCAACAAATACTTATCAAGGATGCTATTAAGTGCTAGGTATTGAGCTAAGTGTTGGTGGTACAATAATGAGCAAACCCAGACATAATTCCTGCCTTAATAGAGCTTAAGACCCAACAGAGAAGAAAAACCAAATCATGACATGAATTTAAAGAAAAAAAAACTGTAATGAGGCCCCAAAGAGGTAGCACATATTGTTTAGAGAGAAATAATAGGATGATCTGACTCAGAGATCAGAAGAGCCTCTCCTGAAGAAGTGATGACTAAGTTGAGTTCTAAAAGGAAAGTTTATTAAGGAATTGAGAGAGGAATAGTATTCTACGCAGACAGAATAGCTTATGTAAATGCCCTGTGGCAGGAAGGGAAAATGCTCCTGCAAGGAACAAAAGGGAATTTATGAGTGAGGAACACATACATAATCCTGGATGGAGCTGGAGAGGTAAGAAAGAGAAGAGGCTAGACCCAAGGGAGTCACACAGGTCAGTTCAAGAATTTTGTCTTCATTCTCAAAGCAGTGGAACCCACTAGAGTATTTTAAGCAAAGGGTTCCATGAACAGAATTGTGTTTCAAAAAAGCTCATTTTCAATACAATATGGAGAATGGATTAGGGGTAGGGTGGGAGAATGACTGGGTATTGACTAGATAGGAAACTATTTCAGTTGTTCAGATAAGAGGCGAGCATAGCAATGGAGATTTAAAGACAGTGAGAAAATTTGGGAGCTATAAAGTATGTAGAACCAAACGACATGGTTATGGATTGATATAGGATTGGAGGGAGTGAGGAGGTACAGAGAGATACCAGAGAGGACACCTGTGGTCTGGTACATGTAGCAGGAGAGGTGATGGCATCGTGTGCTTATAACAACTCTTTGAAGAATTCAGTTCTTGGGGGAAGACATGAGTTGTGGTTAACAAGTGTGTTTCAGATAAACTGGGAGGAGTCACACCTATAAGAGAACTGAACCCAGGCAAAAGCTGGATCATGAGTTACTGGCATTGTATTCTTTGAAAAACACCCTGGAACCTTTTTTAAGAAAATATTTTTTAAAATTTAAATTCAACTAATTAACATATAATGTATTATTAGTTTTAGAGGTAGAGGTCAGTGATTTACCCTGGAACCTTATTAGACCTTTCTGACTGTCCCTAAATAAAAATATCTGACAAGGTCACCTGACAAGAAGTCATACAGTCAAATTCACTAAGACTGTATGCATTGCCAGTTACATTCATCCCTGTGAGGATGCCTAAAGCTTGAGAAGATCTGACCCCAGGTCCAATGGAAGGAGAATAGAGGGGATGGGAAGTGCACACCATTTCCTTCTCTGTCCTTTTATTGAAGTCTGGTATTTGAAGACCAAAGGCCATGGAATAGATATCTCAGATCTGACGGATGGCCCACAGTCCATCTGTAGCTCAAAGGCACAGAGGGAAGAAACGTCAACAATGCATTCTAGGACTAAGGACTGGTTCGGTTGCCTAGGATAAGTAGAAGGTGGAGAATACAAGAGCAGAAAAATAAGGTTGGGAATAAAACTAAGGTTGGGAGGGTGAGCTAGGTGGAGTCCAATAAGAAGGCCTCTAATTAGATTGCCTCTGACCCTCACTCTGTGGGCAGAGGGGAGCTTTCAAAGTTTCTCAGGAGATGATGAAACTCCGATCCATGCTCTGAGAAGGTAGTAAGGCAGTGAGAGGATGGACTTAAAGGGCAAAAGAATGCAGGCCACAGTACAGAACACAGCGAGAAGGCTATTGGAAGGGTCACATGAAGAAATGCCAAGAGGCTAACAATGAATTAAAAGAAAGGAAAAAAATACAAAAGGTAAAAATACATAAAATCTGAGTTTAGAAGAGTCAAGAGAGATTATCTGAGCAACTCCTTCAGTTCTACAGGTAAAGCATGCAGAATCATCCCAGTTTTGCAGTTAACCCTTCCTGCCACCTTCTCCCCTATCCTCCTAGTTAGCCTACACTTATTAAACGTCTTTTCCCTCAAAACACATCTGCTTTTTAAAAAGGCTACTCTGGGGATCCCTGGGTGGCGCAGCGGTTTGGCGCCTGCCTTTGGCCCAGGGCGCGATCCTGGAGACCCGGGATCGAATCCCACATTGGGCTCCCGGTGCATGGAGCCTGCTTCTCCCTCTGCCTGTATCTCTGCCTCTCTCTCTCTCTGTGACTATCATAAATAAATAAAAATTAAAAAAAATAAAAAATAAAAAGGCTACTCTGTCATTTCCTGATCATGGACTCACTAAATATGCCTTGCCTTTCTCAGAAGGTCCCAGAGGCTTTGGGATAAGAAAATTAAAACCTTTGTTTAACTCTGGTCATTCTGGAGATCTAATGAAATATGACAACGTTGACCTGCAAGCAACAGTGTCATATTAACCCACCTTTGTTGGCACCAGCTCCCAGAGCAGCCCCCAACCCTTTTGCAAACGTAGAACAAAACAACCAAATGAAAAGTACACACACACACACACACACACACACACACATACACACAAATCATATGTATATTTAATCGATTTAGGATAATATTGATTCTTTTAAATAAAAACACTGAAACAGCAAAGACAACTTCAGAATTGTATTAATTTCCTAAACCTGACACTGGTACAGCAAAAACGGGAAAAGAAACTAATGCATCTGCTGGATTGGAGAGGAATCAAGATGTGTTTTTCAAATACAATGACACCAGTGGGATAACCATGACTCTATAATCTAGGGATAACAGTTTAGTGACAGCAAGAAGTCCAGGCAAGCTGGGGAGGCCAAACTCCAACCTCCATCTGTTTATTCTCTACCTGGAGGTGGGAAAAGGCTGGAAGATGGATGGGTAAGTAGAATAATCAAGGTCTGTAAGGATGCAAAGATAGCATTTCTGTCAAAAGTGACAACTTCCTCTCATATCAATCTTGCAAGAGTTTGAATTTCACCCTCCTTTGTCACCCAAAAAAAGCAGGGTGGAGGCAGAGAAAACAGCCTCCACAAGCCTCCAAAAACAAGAGGATATCAAGAGGAGAGAAGAAAAAGAAAGCAGGGGAAGAGACAGCTGAATCCACCAACTGGTTAATTCTCCCATTTAGACACCAGGGTTCTGGGAACCACTGGAATAAACCCTGTTGGACTCCTCAGCCAACCCAGAAGACATTCACCACGAGAGGCACATGGGTGGCCTAGAACTCTGAGTGGACCTCAGGCTCTCATACAGATCAGGATGCAGACAGTTCCACCTCAGCTCTCTAAAGTTCCCTGTGGAAGTAGATGCTCTTTTCTAGGAGAGCCAACCTTTATGCATACATGTTTCCAGAGGGTGCCTTCACGGATTTTGCACATACACCAATTTCAGGAGATCACTCTTAACCATCTTCAGAGCAGAGACCTACTCCTGCAGCTCTTTCCCCCTAGCCATGTATGCACTGCTATCCAGGGGCCCTTATGCTTCCCCCACATGGGTTCAATATTAATTAGCACAGTGGCCAAGAACTCAGGTCCTGGAGCTGAACTGCTTGAGTGAATGTTTGGCTGTTCAACCTTGAGCAGTTATTTAAAGTCTTTGAGATTTCTAACGTTAGATGGAGTAATAATAGTACTTCCCGACTTCAAAAGGTTTATAGAACACTTAGTAAGTGCCTCAAACATGATAAGTACTCAATAAAGGTTGCCTCTTATTGTCATCCTTTCTGTGTATTTTGTTAGTTGAGAGGAGTCAGGAGCTCTTAAAAAGTCTGGAAAAAATAGTCTGTAGACTAGAGCATTAAGTGTTGGAATGGGCATAATTCAACTCATCTTATCTAGAAAACTGAGGTCCAAGGGGTGAAATAACTTGTCCAGTTTTTTACAGATAGATAGGAGCGGTCTTCTGGCTCCTATGCTACTGTTTTCGCTAATAAAATGACTTATTCACAATTAGTATGTAAATATGTCTGTAAGTTGTGTCATTAAGGAAAGTACTGGAACATGTGTTATGGTCTCCGACAGGAATGAAAAAAATCAGTATTTTCCATGAAAATGTACAATTCAGATGAAGAAGTAGTCCCATGTTTCCAAATCACTGTTCAATCCATATTATGTATTGCATAATTATGACTGCTTTCCGGGGGCCTTAACCACAGGGCTCTCTAATTAGGCTTTACCGTGCTTTACAACTTTGCTCATTCATTTTTCATTCCCAACTCAAATCCCTGCTAAAGCAAAAACAAAAACAAAAACAACAAAGAAAGAAAGCCAATTCCTCTTGGCTTGTTTGCTTAGCTGGGTCCAAGAGCTTAGGAGTGACAAGATGCCAGGACTGGGTAGTCAAAGCTCTGAGTTTCACAAAGAAACCAAAGCGTAAAAGGGGACAGAGGGGAAGACGTGTTCCATATCATAAAACTACTGGTTTTTCTAAATTATCCTCCTTCAAATACATAAAGAGAATTCCTGAATTCTCCCCAATGTCTACTCTCTTTCACTGTGATTAGTCCCAGTGCTGTGACACCAGCTTTTAAGTCTCATCTCAAGCCCTGGCTTATTCCAAAGAGGCAGGACAACAGGGTAGAGACAGGGCTCTTGGTGGTGCAACAGACCCAGATTCAAAGCCCCAGATGTGCCACTTACTGCCTGAGAGACTGTCACGTCTTTAACCTCAAAGAGCTTGAGTTTCTTTATTTAGAAAATGGCAATAACCCACACTCTCTCTATTGGATTCACAAAGAGATTTGGAGAGACACAGAGCCTGAGCTTGGTACCCAAGACATGGGAGATTCTTAGTGGGTCATTACTGTGGTTTTATTTGGAAATGTGTCTCAGTGTCGTGTTTAATTTTTTAACATTTAAAAAACAATACTCATCGAAGCAAGCATACACACACATGCTTTGTGCATGCACGTGTATGCATATGGATGCATGTATGTGCACATGTATGTGACAGAGGAGTGGGGAGAGAGAAAACATATAAATAGATCACCTATCGTCCTACCGTCAGAGAAAATCATGTCAATATTTTGGGCAAGTTTTCTCCTGGTTTTCTTCCTAGGCAACATTGTAGATGTTTGCATGTCCGCTGCCTCGTTGTAGCTATACGTGGAGGCAATTATAATTCTGATGATAAATGCTACCTGGGAGAGAGGCTGTTTCAGAACATCTTTTAAGTCAGATTACAGGACTATTACCTAAATTAGGAATAATGATTCTGAACATTCTCTACTCTTAAGTTCTGTCTAGATGCCACTGTGAAAAGTAGCAGCAAACCCACCACCATCTTCTGTGTCATGCGTGTGGCTCAAGTAAGAGGGTAGCTCACTAGGTGAAGAGTCTCCTCAAGATTTTAGTGATAAATTGAGCCTTAAGACTAATGAGGGTCCTACCGAGCAATCCAATCTTTTCATACTTATTACAAGACTTGTCATTTTTATTCTTCTTTAAACAACTGTTTCAATGAAATGTTGCAAGGTGTTATACTTTGTAAGTCCTTGATTATCTGAAAATGTCCTTTTATTAAGAACTTTTCTTCACTGGAACAAAAATATTACATGCTCATGCCAAAAACAATTTATTGTAAGCAAACTGGACAAAACTCAGAGGGTGAAAAGGGGTTCCTGGGAACAAGAAAGGAACAGAGACCATTACTCTGCCTCCTTCCATGGCTTCTATGCTTCTCTCTGACCCTCCTCACTTCTTTCTCTCTCCCCCCAATCCACTTCTCTACCTCCTCGCAGTTTCTGTCTTTCTCAGGACGTTAGCCTGCACATCATAGGACCTGCCATAGCACTAACAATATCCTCATCTCCATGACTTCTGAGCTCCAGTCCTCAATGCCAACCACAATAGTTCATTTTTCCAAAATCCCTGAGGAAGGATTTCGTTGACCCAGCTCATCTCTATTTGCCAGATCTGATGTCACAGGTTATTTCCCAGAGATTTGCACTCCTAGTCCAATCAGGTCAGCTGAAAATGGCAAGGCACCCAGCTCAGGTGTCCACCTACACCACAGGTCCTTTCAGGTGAAGGCCATTCTCTGAGGAGAGGGCTTGACCACACCAGGCACTCCCTACAAAGCATTTTTATTTATTTATTTGAGAGAAAGAGTATGAGGGGGTGGGACAGAGGGAGAGGGAGAAGCAGACTCCTCACTGAGGAGGGACCCCGACAGGGGACTTGCGATCCCAGGACTACGGGATCATGACCTGAGTGGAAGGCAGACACTGAACTGACTGAGACATCCAGGTGCCCCCTACAGAACATTTTAGAAAGCACTTGTTTTTTGACTTTAGACAGGAAAACAACTCTACTGGGTATAAAATTCTGGAATGACCATCTTTTGCTCTCAGGACCCAGTAGACAGTGTTTCACAGTGCCCAGCATGAAGGCTTTCCAAGCAGACGTCTGACATCTTCTTACTCCTTACCCAGTAATCCTGTTTTCCTGCTTATATCCTTGTATGGTTTCTTCCTTTGTTCAGAGATTTTAATATGGCAGATTATGTCTCCATATGGTTCCCTTTCTGGTATTTTATCTTTAATATGGTTAACCTTTCAAGTCCAGAAGAGTTTTCTTTTGAATTTTATTGTTTTCAATTGCTTCTGCTCTCACTGCTCTGGTTTCATTTTCAGGAACCTCAACACTTATATGGTTAACTTCACATTTATCATTTTCTCTCATCATACCATCTCTTGTTTTTTCTTCTACAGTATGGAAGAGCATCTCAAGACTGCCTTCCACATATGAGTCATCATTCTAAAGTACCAGTGCTGAGCTCCAAAGTAGATTTTAATTATGTGACTCTATCCTCATTTTTCCTCAATAACTCTTTTTTCTTATTTCACCTAGCTCCATTCCTTTTCCTCCTTATCCTCAATTTATGTCTTGGCACTCCTATTTCTTTTACACCACATCATCTTTATATCACAATGAGCAGAGTAAAAATATTTTAAAAAATATTTCTCCTGTTTCTTATAATAAATCACCTTATAGATCTGCTCTTCCTCTGAGATTTGGGATGATGTGCCCTTTACTTGATATAGAATTTTTTTTCAGTGACTACAACCTACTTCTTTCTCTACATAAACCACTAGATGAAGTAAAATGTATTTCAGACTTAGCATCTATCAACAACTTGATATCTATCAACAAAGAGTTTATTGCTCTTGGCTTTCTTTTTTATATTACACTGGACATTAGATTTAAATGATGGAAATAATTCACACTCATGATGCACTGTAATAGTAAATTATGGTACACAATCCATTCTGATTAAAGCCTATATGAGTAAAGCAAAGTATCTAAAATATATAGGAAAAATGTCAGGTAATATAAAAGATACTCTAATCACTACTTCTAATTATGAAGAAAAGAAAATCACTAAAATTTTTTAGAGCATCTAAAATACATCTTTTAAAAAAAGACTTTATTTATTTATTCATGAGACACACACAGAGAGAAAGGCAGAGATGCAGACAGAGGGAGTAGGCTCCACGCAGGGAGCCTGATGTGGGACTCGATCCCAGGACCCCAGGATCACACCCTGAGCCAAAGGCAGGTGCCAAAATGCTGAGCCACCCAGGGATCCCTAAAATACATCTTTTTACAAAAAAAAAAAAAACACTCAGAACCACCAAGTATCTCTCTGTAAAATTAATAATGAAGGAGGACTTCAAATGACTATAATTTCTCAAAATTATTCTTCAATTGAAAAAGGCAAAGGAAACACTCTGTTGCTTTTCACGTTGCTCTCTGACTTTTTTGTGGCTTTTCATTTTGTTCTCTGACTTCTTTAGCGACAGCCAAATCTCATTCTCAGGCAATACACATGAAGACAAAGTGAGGTGCCAGCACCTAGCACAATTCCAAGTTTCTGACAGGAGTTCTGTGATGTGGTTCATCTTTCCTGGGGACAGGGTGGGGGGGATGGGGAGCACTTTCTTCTACCCATTTCCCTGCCCATCTGATTAAGTAACTGACATGATGCAACAAAACAACCCACCCCCCATGTTAGCAGGGGCCCTTCTGTGGGCATCCTCACTTCCAGCAGCACGTGGTGGAGGACGTAGTGCAGACATGCACCACTGACAGCCGACCCTGCATCTCCTACTTCCTGTCCCCATACTTTGTTACCTTGGGGGGTCCACGTTGGTGCAGAACGAGGGGTGCTTATGAACGGAGGAAGAGCACAGTAGCTGCGCTGGGACAAAACACAGCTATGTACTGGAGGGGGGAAGTTTGCTTTTCTGGTGGGCACAGACCAAGCGCTTCTGAACTGGCAAGGCAGACAGGAGGGATGGGGGGCTTTGGGGCACTGTTGCCTTTCTCAGACCACTTCCATGCTTTGTGTTAAACGAAACTTCTCACTGACCCTGACAACAGGCCGAAATCTAGTCCTTACCAGTGTTTATCGTGTTCCTCTCTTTCACTGTTTTCTAGACATTATCATGGGCAATTGGGTGAGGCTGTATCAGGCCACAGACAGACATCATTGTAAACTTGAAGCCCTGTGGCCGCCTTTTTCACACCCTCCTTTACGTACAGTTGAAAGCCAGGCATGGTATTTTGTTTCAGCGCTGCGCTGCTATTCTTACCCCTTCCCCCGCCCAGGCCAGTCTCCACTGTCCAGAGACATTTTTGGTTGTCACCGCTAAGGGTACTACTACCATTTGGTGACTGGAAGCCAGAGATGCTGCACAGGGCAGCAAGTCACTTCCATGACAAAGAACTGTCTTGTCCATCACGCCCATAGCATCAAGGTTGAGAACTCCTGCTTTACAGCCAAGGTCCAACTCAAACAGTAGTCCATGGAGGAATGACTTGACAGATGGCTTTACTACTCTCCTCATCACCTGTATTAGTGCCACACCCGTTACCTGAATGCCACAGTTACATTAACTCCCTTCTAATGAGAATACACAAATCCTTACGTGAGAAAGGACACTTCTGCCCTCTTTGAGGCAGATAATACAGTACAGACACGATATAGCCAAAAATAGGCAGATGCTGTAAAGCTCCCAGTCCAGCAGCAGGACTGTGGTGCTGAACCCAGCATGACAGGGATGGCCACACATGAAACCTGCAGACAGCTGTGTCCCCTAGTGGGAAACTGGGGTGCGTTGGGTGCATCCTCTCTGAACAGACAAACGGTGTTGAAGGAGCACCAGGAAGATGCTCTGAGACTCATTCTCATGATACCAGCAGGCACTGTGAACCACCAGGAAACAAGAGGAATCAGGGGCTCTGGGATTCATGAGTGAAGGATGATTGTTGGGGGGGATGGTCTGTGTGCTGGAATGGGCTAAGTTTACATAAACATCCCAGAGCATGCATATGGTTATTTATATACTTTATAGCAGTGGCTTCAGCGATTAGCTCACTAAAGCTCTGAAAGTGTTTGTTTCTTGTAGGAAATATATATATTTATTTAGTAGGGGGAGAAAGAAATTATATTTGGGCCATAGCTCGTTATTTTTCAGACCAAACTTTTTTCATGAGGTTTCCCTGGACTTCCCAGGTTGAAATAATCTCTCCTATATGGGCTTCCAAAACGAATTAATTTTACTTCTGGCTTTTAACTTCCACATACCACTTGCCACATCATGTTAAGGGAATTCCATACACATTGCATCTTGTTATGCTAATCGTGTCTGTCTTCGAATTGCCAATATATATCCTATGGTTTGACTATGTCAGTTGTTCAAAAGTACTTTTTTAAAGTGAGGCATGGTTGACATCCAATGTTAGATTAGTTTCAGGTATATAATACAGGGATTCAACGATTCTACACATTATGCAATGTTCGCCACAATAAGTATTCTCTCCAATTAAAAGGAAGAAAACACTTCTTAAAGAAAACGTATCCCCACTTTAAGAAGGCCAAGCCAGTTAGTGACCAGCACTCTGATAGCTAAGGACAAGAAGCGGCTGGACCTGACGTGCATATGCTCCAAGTCACTCTGGAGCAGCTCTCTGACTTAGGCTGCTGGCTGCGTAATTGCTAGGATCACCCTTGACCATACCCAGGCTGCTCCTCCAGCCTCTGTAATTCAGAACTGAGAGGGTCCCACTATCGGTTTTTAATGCTTTTAGCACATTTGCATGTTTTCTGTTGTTATTTTTGTTCGGTCTGGAATGTTGTTTACTTTGCTTTTTGGCTCTTGGAAATTCATCCATGGGTGTGTTATCCACAAGGATTCTCCCCCACTGCAAAAAAGCTTTCAGCCAAAATCTTTGCTGTGTTTTTCATCCAGATACAGAAAAAAGAGACGCACACACACATGCGCGTGCACACATGCACACAAACAGTAAGTGCGCCCCTCAAAGCGGTTTCTGTTATAAAAGGCCAGTTCATGTTTGATGTCTGATGTGGAGACAGAGCTATCTGTATACCAAGCTGACTGGCCTCCCCTCTCCTACTGTTCTCCCTCCCCCAATCACAGGGATTCCAGCCAATACCCAGAGAATCATCAACTACAAGACTTTTTTTTTTTTAATCTATTAGGTCTCTTCTACATCCTTGAAAACAGGGCCTATTTTTCCCACCTAAGAAATCCGCAAAAAAGATCACCCCATTTTTGGATCCCCCACCCCTACAGAATTACAGCACAGCGGGTTAGAGCAACATGCCTGTAACCAGCGATACAGTACTTTACAAGGAACTCAGTTCTCCCACATAGATCGTTTAACCTATTCCTCAGAAAACCCTGTGATTTAGGCACTGTCTTCCTTTGGCAGATGGGGGGATAGAGACTGACATAGGGACAGTCACATGGCCAGGTAGCAGAGGTGCTGGCATCTGAGGCCAGGTCCTCTAGCCCAGAGCTCTATGCACAGAAGCAGCCCTCCCAAGGGCTAGGATTCCCGGTCTCCCTTGGTTTTGCCCCCAGAGAGGCCACTGTACCCCTCCCTGGCACACCAATGCAAGTAGGCAACCTTACAAAAAGCAGTCATCTAGTTAGGAAGACTAGTTAAGAAAATATGGATGCAAAGCCAAACCTCTACCAAGGGGTGACATCCAACAGTACATTCTACTCTCAGTATATCATGGAAAGCAAAGAGGGATTTAACTCAATCTAGAGTCCTTGTCAATGGCCAGATAGGCGGTACAATTCAGCGCACAGGTTGGCCCTGATGTGATCGGTAGATCTAAATCCTATATATCTGGGTTTTCTCTAGGAATTCTCTGATTGCTTATGTGCACAGGAAGTAGGAGGTTTATGAGGTGGAGGACTGCTTTATAAGAAGAGCATGCAAGTAGGAGACAACAAGACCTTATTTAAAAATGCATGTATCTCTACTCTGTGTAGTGTGAATAGCCATCACTCGGTGTCCTCAGGCAACAAAGTTAAATATGACAGAGGTGCACAAATCCACCAGGGCACCAGTGCAGTGACACAGTATGAAGTCTGAAAAGAAAAACCACTGGGCTCTACATGAGCCATCAGAGAGGCAGGAAGGAGTCGACGCCAGGCTGGGCCCACAGGTGTCTGCTCAGCAGGACCAGGAAGAGCAGCTAGGAGAGCAGTCAGCAAATCACGGCATATTTAGCTTAGTGCTGGGGCAGCCAGCAGGTGTGAGAGGAACTTCCTCCCACTTTGTACCACAGCCCGACACTCCCAGTTCTCCCACCGGCTCTATGGGGTTGACAAGCAGCAATGGTTTTCCCATCCCCGTCTCCCACAGTGATGTGAGGAACCGGTGAGCATTCTTCACTGTAACACCACACCAACCAGCCAGGGGCCAACACAGACTCATTTATGCTAGGCCCATTTGCAGCTCTTAGAGTCAGGGCCCATTTGCAGCTCTTAGAGTCAGGGCTGATTTCTCAGAAGTTTAATTTTAATGACACTAAATTACCAGGCTCTTACTACTTATTAGAGAAAGTAAAGGTTATCAAAATCAGAGAAAATCTCTAAACTTCATTTTATCCAAGTAGCTTCATTGGCAGGATGACACAACCCCTCTAAAGAGCCCCAGGTGACAGCAGCTATGGCATAGCTGGATTCCGTAGCTCTCGAAAACACACCTATGGGTACACTTGAAACAAACGATCGGTGGGCTGCTGCTCACCTGCCTGCCCAGCAAGATGCATCAGCAACAGGACTGTGAGGCTCTTAGCAGGTGGAAGCTTTAGGTTGGCTATCAATCTCAGATCTCAGAGGTAACTGAAAACGTATTTAAACAGTGCAAAGACTATCTCCAGACATAAGCCGAAGAGCTACCTCCAGTGAGAGCTATTTCATCCACACTGGCTTCCCCTGGGTTGGCTATTGCCACAGATGCTATCTTCTGAAGCAAACAGCAGAGCTGCCCACCAGACACAGCCAAGCTCCTCTATGCCATTTACCTCCATCTCATCTGACTATCTCCCCTAGTCATGTTCAAGTTCAGGTGCCCGGGAACACTGGTCGGGCCAACCAGGGAGAATGGGGGGGGGGGGGTTACGCGATTCAAGGTGTTTACCTTAAACAAAATGCTATCCTAGATGTCATGGGATTTTCAAACTCAAAGCAAAAAGAGAAGTGTCCAAGGCGCTCATAAATTGAGTGAGGGAGAAAAATGCATCCAACTATATTAAAAAAAAAAAAAAAACAGGATGAAAGATAAATAGTCCACATTAGGCTCACCAAATACAGTACAATCCCAGTTCCATTATTCAATTATAAATATTATCTTTGGGACTGTGTCTCACTCTCCAGACTCTCTGGTATGACCCTTCCTTCCTTCCATATTCCACAATTACAGAAAGCTTGAACTCTGGCATTTCTGACTGGCTTGATCTTATACGTATCATGTACGTCCTAAGTGTTTGCTTTCCCTCTCCAGCTAGACCACGAAAAATTAAACAGCTGCTTATGCTTATGTTCCCTCACTGGCTTTAATATATCCTGTGCATAGTAGGAGCTCTGTGCATGGCGCTGAGTGAAACAGAAAATCTAATATTTAAAACTTGGATATGGGGCCCCAGGAACACCAGGATTCATGGATTGTTCAGCTATTTACAGGAATCCATCCACTTTCATCAAGTCATAGAATTCCGCCATTATATAGGTTCAGCACTAGAAGAGACCTTTTAAATCATAAGGTGTTTTACAGATAAGTGACTAATGCCCAGAAACTTCTAGTGACTTTCTCAAGGCCCTGAAATAAGTGAAAAGGCCAGGACTAGAATCACGGCTATCTGAAGAACCAGATGAGAGTAAAGATGTCACAGAACCTAGAGACAAAGTAAGGAACCATCCTTCAATAGAGCAGAAGGAGACAATATAGATTGCATCTCATCCCAGCTAAATAATTTGCTGATGTAATCAGATGCACATCCTCAGCTAAATGCTTTCTAGTTCATGATTTTGCTTAAAAGTGATTAAAAGGTTCAAAAATAATTATCTATTTCCATTTACAAAATGGATTTCACTGCAATTGACTCAGGGTATTAATAAACACAAATGTCACACTATGAAAAGCATATTGTCTGCAAATAACCTTTCAATTAGAAGCAGACGCTGTGGGCTTTCAGATTCTAAAGTGTTTTTATTTTAAATGGCCTGGTCACAACTGAAACCAGGCAGGCAGCAAGCTGTTCTTCCTTTCTCCTCAGGATCTGTTTCCAAGGTTTGACCTTTCATGTTACTCCAAAGCACCCGGGATTCACAGGCTGCCAGTCCAGAATGTGCTTTTGAATCTGTCCTCTCAATAAAGATCATCCCGCCTCTGCCACAAAGCGGTTTCCACACTGACTTAGTAGGATGGATGGAAAGGGTGTTGGTTGCAGTCCATGTGGGCATTTCTCACCAGATTAAAATTCAGGGGTTTTTTTTTGTTTTGTTTTGTTTTTCTCTAATTTTTTAATTTAAATTCAATTTGCCAACATATAATTCGACAAATATGGACTGAGCACCTGTTAGACCCCATGAGAGGTTCTACTTCTGAGTTAGTTGTCTCTCCTTGTCCTTGAGCAGATGGTATTACAGACAAATGGATAAGAAGTCAACAACAAAAGTCCTCCCTTGCGAAGCTATGTATTTTGCATGCATTATACGTGTCATTATTTTTTTTTTAATTTTTAAATTTTTTTTAATTAAATAAATTTTAAGACAGGACCATTATTATCTCCACTTTACAAATGACAAAACCAAGGCTCAGACCTAGTATGAAATAGAGTAGGAATTCAGACCCAGTGGTCTAGTCCACAGCCTGTGCTTCTAACTGCTATGCTAGTCCACCTCTCTGTAGTCTCCTGTGGTAACAGTCTACTCTTCTACGGGCGCTCCTCCTCTGAATCAGTGCTGGGAATCATTTTCCCACAGTCCTTCTACCTACAGGCCAAGGGTCCTGCACCTTTTCAAGTTTACAGAACACTTTAAATACAGTCTGGTCTATAATAACACACACTTCTTTATTTATCATGGTTCACATGGAATTGGTAAATAGGAGAACAATGTCCACATAAAACAGAAATTATATCAGTTTATATGTACTTTTTTCATAGCCCCCAAGTAAAAGCATCCAAACACAAAGGTCACTAACAGAGCTAACTACATCACTGTAACAGATTCCCACTCATCCCGCCCCTTTCTCCCACTGGCCCACTAGTTGAGCCACATGCTCTTGGAAGCACAGAGGACACTTCCCTAAGATCCTGTGGGAAAGACCACCACAAAACAAGGACTCAGAGCCACCCATCTCAGTCATGGCTCAAGTTGTATACTGCCTGCCAAGTGCCCCCCACCCCCGCGCCCACCTCCCTCTGCCCTTGCCTCCAGCACTCAGCAGCCTGGGCCCCTCCTACCATAAAGGTAGAATCTTTATTAGATACTTAACAGAATATTTATTTCCTAGGAATTCCAGGTGACTTCCCAGCTGTGCTGAGAGTCTCATTAGGATTGCTATTGTTTCCCTTAGTGCCCTGGACAGCGTTACATAGGTTTCGAGTAATCTACCCAACTCTATTTTTCCATAAAGCCTGTTGTTTTTGTGTGTGCAATTTTATATAAACTGAGGTTTTTCAAGTTTTTTGGCCTCACATTTTAGCAGAAACATCTGAATTGATGGCACAACCCAAAAAAATTGAACTTTATCCAGTGACCTTGAGATTCCTGGGGTCCCTTCTCAGTGCTGAGTTGCTGGGAGAACAGAGCTACTCACTGCCCTGACCACACTCATCTGCATCGTGTGACAGTTTTTTTTAGTTGCAATCAACAGAATCCACTCTAGCTAATTTACGCAGAAGAGGCTTTTATACATATATATATATATTTCTTTTATATATGTAATATATATAAATTTATTTTTATTGGTGTTCAATTTGCCAACATATAGAATAACACCCAGTGCTCATCCCATCAAGTGCCCCCCTCAGTGCCCGTCACCCAGTCACCCCCACCCCTACCCACCTCCCCTTCCACCACCCCTAGTTCGTTTAGAAGAGGCATTTCTTAAAGGACATTAGATCACAGGATATCTGGGTGGGCCAGTGAATCAGGCCAGACTAGGAGATGATTAGTCCACCAGACTTCTCTGGAGATGCCACTGCCAGCAGGGCTGTGGCCAGCACTGCAGATCCGGGAACCCTGGTCTAGGCTGCATCTAGAAGCCGCACATCTCTCTACCACCCCTGGCCAGAAACACTTCTGTGGGATCCCTCATGTTCTGTCTTGTGAATTAAAGTTACCTCTTAGATGCACCTAAAAGGCAGGGCCTGGGATACATTCTGACCCTAGATGGAAGGGAGATCCAGAAAGTAACTTTTTGACTTGTACTCTGAGGAAATAGATAGGAAGCAAATCTTACACAACTCTTAGCACACACCAACCACCTGGTACTAGGCTGGTGCCCGAGTAAGCTCCTGCCCCATAGCAGGTTGACCCCATTCCTCACAGCTTGCTTTAGTGTTTTGTTTGATCCACACCAGCTTCACAGTGTGTATCCTCACCACAACAGAACTTGGCCTTAAACATTGACTAATATTTGAAACCAATACCAAGGTTCCAAGGCTGTACTTCTTCATAAGTAATGTTTGAAGTATAACATCCACAAGCGCACTGGGATTTTGACAATTCTTCAAAGCAAATGATGGAGAAATAAATCACTACACTGACTCACGGCATCATACTTATTCTCCAGTACATCAGCAGCTCCTTATTCCTACAGAGCTCAGGGTATACCCAGCTCCCCGCTCACTGAGTATACCGTCATCGTTTTTTTTTTCATTTGGGTAAAGGTTTCTGGATGCAAATAAATCTGCTCTAATTAATACAAAAATGCACATCATTGCAAAGGTTGGTATTATTAACTGGTGATAATATTCCTCACAACAGATCCTTCCACTCTAGTTAATTAACAGGCTATACTACACATTTTCTATTGAAAGTTTCTTCCCTTCAGTATGTCGACTCCATCGTCCCAGTGAGGACTTGGAACGTGCCAGGATACACACGCATATGTCGGTTCTAACGACAGCTACTTTCCCAGCCAACTGCTCAGTCACACATTCCCAGGTTACTGCTTAGAATCTAGGCCTGGAAGGCCTTGCATGGCCTGGCCCAGGACAACTTCCCAGCCTCACTCTGTGCTCCAACCACAAGGACTTTGTTTCTGTTCTTTCTCCTGGAAAACACTCTGCTTCTCCACCTGAGGGCTTTGTGTATGCTCTTCCTTCTACCTTCAACCCAAGCATTGCCCCCTGGGGGAACCTTCCCCATGGCTGGCTCCTGCAACACCCCTGAATTGGGTGCCTTATGACACACACTTGTAGGACCATGTGTTTCTCTTTTTGGCACTACTGGCTACTCTACTTTTCTAGACATGCATATGGTATCTGACAAAATCTCCTCTGCTCCTAAACCGTAAGTTCCACTGGAGTAGGAATTATGTCCCTTCTGCTAACTACTGGGTTCCAAGCACTGAGTAGGGGTCAGTAGATACTAAGACTGTTTGAGAAATAAGTTAATGGACCCACACATTTAGAGTGATTGATCTCACCCATCTGGTGTTTACTTATTTACTTGGTTTAACTCAGATTTTGAAGTACCTGTCTTCCTAAGGCAGCATTTCACAGAGGGGAAATTGAGGCAGTAATATTAAATAACTGGCTGGTAAAGCCACGTAACTAGTAAGGGCCAGAGCTGATTTGGGTTTGGGCTACAGCCATTTCCAACCTATGGGCACACCGTCTATTCCCTGGTGCTCAAAGGAAAATGCAGAAGAAACCAAGCCCATGGTTCTGGTACTCAGGAGGGGAGGCATGATGATAATGATGATGATAGCTAATAATTATCAAGTGTTCAGTCTGTGCTGAGCATTATTTTAAGCACTTGATGTATATTATTCCATTTAAACCCATGAAGTAGGTATTACTACTACTACTACCCATTTATAGATGAGAAAAGTCAAGCACAGAGCTGCTGGGTTGGTCATAGAGTCGATAGTGATGCAACCAGCTCTCAAACCCAGGCTGCCTAAGCCTGAGCCCCAAGCCACTGACTGTGGTGGACAAGACTGAGAGTGCTGGGGGGTCAGGGGCATCTAGCTCTTTCAGGGGAGTCAGCAGCGCTTTGCAAAAGAGGTATCCTCTGAACCCAGGTGTTAAGAGGGCCTATGCAAGAAGAGGGAGCCAACATGCAGAAAAAGAAGAGAATGAAAGAGTGAATTGTGTTCAGGCAACAGAAAGAAGTTGAAGGAGCCTGCTCATGGCGCTGTTAGGTCTAGAAAAGCCCTGAACAGACGACTGAGGGAGGAGAGGGCTAATTAAAACCGCCTTATGTTTCTAAGCTATTTTGATTCAATACCCTTGGGGGTGGGCTGAGATGATAGACTGGAAGGAGGAAGAAAATAAGGGTGAGGTTCATAATAGAAGATAAGTGAAAGATGAGGGGGGAGCCTCAGTTATGGGGTACAGAGTAGGAATGAGGGAAACAAGACATGTGCAGTTAATATTTATAGGAGGAACTAATGGAATTTAGGAGCCAAAATGGATGTGGGGTCTGAGGAAGAAGGACATTTTCAAAATAATCCCAAAGCTTCAACCCTGGTTGGTGTGGGTAGAGCAGCACTCTCTAAGATGGAGTGGGGCAGGGGCAGGGAGAAGAGTAGGGTTGGGTCATGGGGAAGGATAGATAAATAAGGAGTCCCACTTGAGGCAAGCTGAATGCTAATAAGGTGGATATTAATCATTCAAGTAGGCAGGCAGAAATACAATGGAACACCCAGTGTTTCTACAAAGGAAGTAGACAAATGGCATTTTCATGTAGACCAGTGTTAGCCACGAGAATGTTCTGTGAAGATGGAGATGTTCTATCTCTGCTCTGCACTACCCAATATGGTAGCCAGTAGCTACATGTGGCTAGAGAGCCCTTAAAATGTGGTTCATGCAACTAAGGGGGTGAGCTTGTAATTCTGTTGACTTTTAATCAATTTATATTTTATTTACAATAAATAATGTGGCCAGTAGCTACTAGAGTGGGCAGTGCAGATCTGGACAACAGAAGTGGCCCCCCAATGTTGAACACACCAAAGCTGCTTATCAAAGACTGTTGAGATAGGAAGGGATGTTGGAGTTCATCGCGTATAATTCTCTCATTTCACAAATAAGGACACTGAGGTCCAAATAGAAGACACTTGCATGAAGCTAATGCAGCAAGACAGCACTAAGGTGGACGACAGCCGTGGTCCTCTACACCCGATCCAGTGTCCTGGCCACTTCACACACTGCTTCTGTCCTGATGCAAAGACAGCTGCAGTGGTAACCCTGGAGTGCGGAACTAAGGCGGCCTGTGGACAAAGCCCTCCCCCTGCCGCTCTACACATCACAAACATCACTGGATAAGTAACTCTACCGGGTGTTTTAGCTGCAAATAACAGAACTCGCTCTAATTCGTTTTACTATAAAAGGGATTTATTAGAGAAGCATCGGCAGTTTGCACAATCTCTGAGGGAGGGCCTCAAGGCCAGCCTCGGAGGTGATGCAGTCAGGAACTGCTGACAAATCACACTACCCCCGCCGCAATGGGGATCCTACTGTGCCCACCACTAGACTCCTAGACTAGGGGGAGCAGCTCCCAATCTCCAGGGCTGCGGCAGGGGCCCCAAGCCTGGACCTCTGCCTCTCAGAGCTGGATGTCACTGCTGCCAGGCTCACAAGAATGCATTCCAGGTCCTACCTGCACACACCTCTTCTCATCAGAATCTAAATAAAGGGGAAGGGGAATCTGAATCTGGAATCTAAAGCCGGTTTTTGGCTTCCCCCTAGTGTGGAAGGAATTAGAGAAATCCCAGGAATTAGAGAAAGAATTCAAAAAAAGGCACTACCCCCATCATTACTTAACAAATGTCCTGTCAAGTAAATAACCCACCTGCACTAGTTTTAGACCATGGATCTTACAGCCTGTCTTGCTCAGTAGCATCCCTGACTCAGAGCTTTTTACACTTACCATAATGTCTCTACGTTGCAAATCTTCTCAATTAGTTCACCAGTGGCTCTTTTTAATTTTTTTAAAAGAGACATTTATTTGCTGGAACATCTGTATTGATAGAAGCTATGTATGGTAGGAAGTAAATTATGCATTTCAACTCTCAGAGCATGAAGGATTTCTTTTACTTGTGTTTTTTTTTTAAATCTGGGTTTTCTAATTCGCAAACTTAATATAGCACAGCCATGAAAATGAGTAATTCTAAAAAGCTTTTTCTTCAAAAGTGGTAGCAGGACAGAAGCAAGAGTAGATCTGAGAAATATTCTAAGAACTGAAAATCACCGTCATGTGGACACCACCGTCGAGGTCATTCCAAACCCAAAATTCTACCAAGGAGAGAAAGTGACTATAAAGTGCTCCGAGTGTTTCAGTCTGGAGAATAAATAAGAAAAACTGTCTTGGACGGCGACCGTGTTGGGGGACACCGGGAAGGGGGGCTCAGTTTCTGACAACAAAGGAGAGACTACACCAACACATCCTGCAGGAGCTGTCGCGAGCAAAGCAGTCGGGGTTCTGCTGCGGGCAACCCCAGAGCGGGAGCCAGCGCTGTGGGTGCGGGAGGGCTCCCGTCCTAAGGGCCCTAAGGGCCGCTCATGGGCAAGGGGAGCAGCAGCGAACAGGGGCTCTGAGGGCGGAGACGAAGTACCAGGGAAGGTGCAAGAGGCCCGGCTTGTGGGGAGCTCCCAAGACCAGACGATGACTTGTCACCAGGAGAAGGCTGCAGACCCCCATCCTGAGGGCAGTTCCCAGTGCCAGACCCATGCTCTCAGTGGCCCAGGCTTCTAGAGTGTTCCACCAGGGTTTTACATCCACGTGCATAGCTGCACCTTTTACAATACAAGGAAACACAAACAGAGGGAGGCTAAAGGAGAGTTTAGGGTTATTGTTATTCAACAGAGCAGCTTTCACAGCAGCTGGGCTCAGAGAATTCTCCCCACGGAGCAAGGACTGGCCTGTCACCGAGCTCCAGCTTGTGGTGGCGCCACATGGCGATGGCTGAGGTTCAAAACTCTCAATTTCACTAACTGCCCAGCTAAGCCTGTCACAGTGAGTTTTGAAAAATATAAGTCAAATCATGTTATTCCCCTCCTTCAAAACCTCCAGAGGCTCTGATGACATTTAAAAGGGAATCCGATCCTCCTGTCAGTGTGGCTGTGGCTTCTGCCTCCAGACCTCCTTGGACTCCACTGGCCCGCAGCCCCGCGGGCTTCCTTCCCTTCTGGTCCCCACCGGATCCTCCCCACCGCAGGCCGTGGCGTGTGCCCTTCCCTCTGGCCAGAACAGCCGAGCCCAGACCCTGCTCCGGCTGCCTCCTTGTCCTCGCTCACATCTCCGCTCAGTGTCCCCAGCTGCCTCAAGGAGGCCCTTCCCACCCTACCTGCGCTGTCACAAGTGGCTCTCGGCCCTTGCCCTCCGTCACCTCATGGGAGTCCCCACACCCACTTACTTGTTTGCTTGTCTACCCCGTCTCCGTCCCGTGCAACGGAAGCCAAGTGAGGGCAGAGGGCAGGGCACTGACTACCTTCTCTCACTCATTTTCTCCCAGCTTCTGGAAGAGTGCTTGGGTCACTTGCAGAAATGGGATTACATGAAAAGATAAGGAGATGGTTACTAGGTCCCACTACCTGTTTGAGAGTTACAATTTATTCATTCAGACTTAAAAAACAAAACAAAACAAAAAAACAACAGGAATGGTGCCAAGTCCTCAGGCAGCGCTCCTACCCTACACTCTCTGTCCTTAGGTCACTCACTGACTTCAGCCCTGTCGTGAAGGAAAGAAACTTTCTCAATCTGTTGCTTTATTTCTTTTTTAATGGGAAAAGCATTACATTTTTAAAAACTGAGATATAATTGATATATAACATACTAGAAACAAGACAACAGGCCCAAAATGAAGTTGCTAATGCTAAGACCCGCAATGAGACTTAACCAAACAGAGAGTTAGTTAATTGCAGTTTCCGCTCTTCCAGAAATGGAATCTCAAACCAGTCAGTCAGGAATTGCCTGATCAGCGCAAGTTAGGTAATGTGCCCCATAGACCCCTGCCATCCCCTAAAGCAAAATAAGCAAAGTAATCCTGCAAAACCAACGTTTTCTTTCTTTTTTTCTTTCTTTTCTTCCTTTTCTTTCTTTCTTCTTCTTTCTTTCTTTCTTTCTTTCTTTCTTTCTTTCTTTCTTTCTTTCTTTCTTTCTTTCTTTCTTTCTTTCTTTCATGCCTAGTTTAACTTCCTTGTTCCCGCTCTCTCCTGCCTATGCAAGTCTCATTTTGTACAGCTCCTCAGGGCTCCTTTCTCTCTGGCTAGGTTGCATACTGTCCTGTTGGTTCCATTTTTGCTCAAATAAACTCTTCAAATTTTCATGCCTCTGTATCTTTTAACAAACGTTATATTAAATTTCAAGCATACAACATAAAAGGTCCGATATACATGTATGTTGCAAATAACCGCCATGGTAAATCTGGTTAACAATCATCACCTCATCTCATTACAAATTTCTGTGTGATGAGAACTTTTAAGCTCTACTCTCTTAACTTTCAAATTTGCAATACAGTGTTATTGACTATAGTCACTGTGCTGTGCATACATCCCCAGGACTTATGGAGTTTGGGCCTCTCAGACGGCCCTCTGTACATTAGACACTATGGGGTGTTGTGGGGAATACACGCATGAACTGGACCTGCCCTTGAAGAGGAAAATATGACACGCACAAAAAGAACTCTGTTTAAAGCTTTGGGTTTCAAACTTCCCTGAGCCTGAGGGTCACCGGGGGCATGCAGTAATGACACTGATTCCTGGTGCCCACCCATGTCAAAGGACCCTGCAGATTCCCGAGGTCTGGGAAGCTTGGAAAACCATTCTGTGGAGGGAGCAAGAGGAAGGCTGCCTGGAGGAGGCAGCATTGAGGTGGACTGGACAGGGCCAGAAGGTGGCTGTGGAGGGAGCGGGGACAACTCAGGCACGGAACACAGGAACAAAGGAAAGGAGCCACGAACCTCAGGGAGGGACGGGAGGCCGCATCTGTTCCCAGTTGGCGGTGGCACAAAGGGGAGTATGATGAGATGAGGTGGAAAGGCAGCCGGAGGACCAAATGCAGTAGGCCCAGAACAACAGGGTATGGTGTGGCTTTGACAGAAGGGAACAGAAGCACAGGCTCGTCCTGGGGAGGGAGTGACAGCATCAGGTAAGCGGTCACTTTACAGATGAGGAAGGGAGGGCTTGGAAAGGGTTGCTGAGCTCTCTGGAGTCACACAGGGGGGGGAAGAGATGGGCCAGGACGCTGCTTCCAGAGGTGAGGTGGGGAGGAGAAGGGACAAATGGGCCCTCACTGGGTCCCCACTGTCTCCGGGCCCAGAGCGGAGCTACTCATACCACCACACCTCACTACAGCTCTAGGAGGTGAGAAGCTGGAGTACAGACCGAAGTGCAGGACCCTTCTCTAGACACAGGGAGGAAAGGGTGATGTGAAAGATGTTAAGGAGACAGACTGACCAGGATTTGGAAACTGGGCACAGGAGCAATGATGGAAGTAAGGAAGCATCACAGGAGAGGGGACAGCCCCGTGGAAGAGGGGACAACTTTGTGGGATGGAGGACAGCTCCATGGAAGGGAAGGGAGAGCCCCATGGAAGCAGGATAGCTTCTCTTCAGCTCCCTGCCTGCATTTTCACCAACTACCTCTGTGGGGCCTGCTTTGGAATCTGGCTTTCTTCACTCACATGTTCTTCACTTTTTATTTGGAGCACTTTGTTACCAGAACACCACCTGGCTCATTAGCCACCGGTTTTTCATATAACCACAACTGGAATGAAAGGATTGTTTAAAAAGAATGCTGTGCTACTGCAGTGGCCTCAGAGAAGATGAGCTTGCAGCAGGCAGGGACAGAAGAGGCTCGGTGGCTCCCCCAAGGTGCCACATCTCCTCCCCTCCCCACCGAGTGCCACTCAGAGAAGATCAGCAGGGCCTCAACAGGACTGCAAAGACACAGAGCTCAGGCCCACCTCCGGTGGGAGCAGCCTTTAATCAATGCATTTGCTTTTCATACCACTATTAAAAAGCATCTCCTTGGACAAACAAAAGTTGACTTCCGTGTTAACATTTACAAAATTAAAAATCCTATGTTACAAATCAGGTAGTCTGCCTCTGAGTTATTGTGTGTGTGTGTGTGTGTGTGTGTGTGTATGTGTGTGTGTTTAGAAAGACACACATAATAGTTGTATCTTTCTTTTATATTTATCTATAAAATATGTATATATATTGTGTGTTTATATATGTTTCATGCATGCACTACCAGACTGAATCGGATGCTAATCATCTTTCTATTACCATCTGGTTCTTACTCCCAGGACCAAATGCCCACACACACCCCTTAACCTCTCTGTTTCCAGAGCAGCTCAGAGCCTAAACAGGTACCAACTATCCTAAGGAGACACAGGAAAGAGGGAGGCCTCTCCCCAGCTCTCTTCCTTCTTCTGAAAAGGAGTCCTTTAGCCTAAATTAATCCTGCATTTGACTACTTGCCTTCTTCAAGATGCAAGGCAGTCTCTTTTGAACATTTCACACATCACAGAATCCAAGACATATTTCAAATGATGGTGAGCAGACTTCTTTATCAACACCATGAAGGCTACAATTAACTACAGCAAATGTGGTGGTAGACTTTGTGGTACTCAAAATAAAGGAGGTTAAAAACTACCCTGTGATTCATGGAGCTCCAAACACCAACGTTTTTTAGCCCAAACAACCCTTCCCTTCCGCTATGGGGCTAGTTTTATGAATGGGTCGGGTAAAGGGTGCCACCAAGGGAAAGCCAAAAGCAGCTCTGCTCATTTCCGAATTCCCTGGACCGTTATCTCACACGTTGCTGCCGTTTGCTGCCCTCTGGCAATTCGAAGACACTCCAGACCATGGTGGAACCTCGGGATCAACCTCTGGAACAAGATGCACTACAAGAAGTGAACAGTTTTCCCAGTCTACCTTCCTCTGGCCAGAACAAAATGCTTCAAGTGGGCATACGCTGTTTTATATAAACTTCAGCGTTTCTATGGGATTGCAGCTACACTACAGAGAACCACATTCTATAAGCAGAATCTGTTTACTTAGAGAAAGGAATTTCTCACGGCCATTATCAACTCTGGAGATCTCAGATAGCTTTGGGGCCACGTCAGGGGCTCAGGGACGTTTTCTATTCGCCTGAGAAGTATCATTGGCAGGACCCCACCCTCTGCGTTTTCTGCTAGTCCTAACAGGACAGCAAGACACTATCCTCCTTAGGACAAAAGTAGTGGCTCTGATGCACTTACACCTGGTCTTTAGGACAAAAATGGAAAATAATGGTGAAGAAAACTGGTTTTGCTATTTGGGAAAAAAAAATCCTTATTTGAAATGGATTAGGTAGCTAGATAGAAAAATCCAGAGAAGATGAAAATTGCTATTTTTCTGATTTTTAGATGTATAAGCATAAGGGCAACGCAAAGATTGCTAAAGGAAAACAGACACATTGAATCTTTCAGACAACAGAGAAGAGGGATGGCTCCAGGTTCCCTTTTTGAAGTCACGACGACATTCTGTATCACTTAAAACGATTCCCCAACACGAGGAGCTCCGAGAGGGGCAGATGGGCAGGTACAAAGCCTCTACTGTGTACCCCATAGGAGGGCTGGGGCTGGCCACAACTCTGGGTAAAAATGAAAGATGCCTTGGTCAGCAAGGACCAAACCAAACATCACTAATCATTTTGACTTTCTTGCCAAAACTCAACTAAGCTAAAACTTAAACACACTACCCTCTTTTTACAAATGAAACAGCTGTTTTCTTCCATAATCTCTCTTCCCAGATTGGACGCTTGTCCCCTTTTTCTTTTGTAGGACCCCAAACCGAGAGTCTTCTTCTGAGGCTTTCCTTAAGTGAGCGTTTCCTCAAAGTCTTCCCTTTGATTTCGGTGAGATTTAGAAGGACTGAGGTCCGTGGATTTTCCCACAGTCATCATAAAACACCAATACCCAAGGTGCTCACGTCTCATCAAACCGGACAGCCCCTTCCTGCCCCCACAGCTCAGAGAAACACTCCAACCACGTAACAAGGAGGCATGCCCCTCCTTGCAGCTGCCCAGGCGGGGAGTGCAGACAGGGCTCCCGGCTTCGCAGAAATTTATGCCATTCCAGAAAAGTCGACGTTACTTCCATCAACATAAAAGATGCGGCTGATTAATTTCAGGCACGCTGCAGTTTCTCATACGCCGAAAGCTAAATATTCAATACAGCCTGATGACCCAGAGCACATGTTAAGAGCTCGTTGGAGCCAATAAATGTAGTTAATTAAGAAAAAAATCGATGCCAATTTCTCCAATGCCTCCTCTTTGACGAAGGGAATATATTTTCTTCTCTTGGCCAACACAGGGTGAGGAGGATGCACGTCGCTCTGCCTCACTCTTCCAGCCCTCTACGGTTCTCTGCAGTGACAGGGTCACAGGAAAGGGCCACCTCTGCTTCCCTGCTCCCCGGGCAATCACATGCTGCTTCTCTGCTCGCAACTGAAACCACTTTCCCTAAGTCAAAAGGGCACTTGACACCTTCTGGTGGCTAAATACAAGAGTTCCTCCAATTAAAAAGGAAAAAAAAAAAAATCCCCACTCAAACCACCCTCTCCACCAGCTGCCTGGCCTGTCTTTGGTCCCCTTCACAGCTTACCTTCTCGAAGGAGGTGTAGCTGTCATGCCGTCATCCGCCCCTCACGGACCCTGCTTCAACCTGGTGTCAGGGTCACCGTGCAGGTGCAGCAGTTCTCACTAAGGTGCCCGGGGGACAAAGCACACAGTCCCCATCAGGCTTCACTGCCCACATTGGGGGCCAAAAGGACCCATTTTCTAAAGGCAGCTACAAATAAAGAGGTGATACCCCCTAAGGGATGGAGAACCGACTGCTCCCAGAAACTGCCTCCCCCACACACCACCAGCCCCCCACCTGCCAAATTGGGAGGAGGGCAGAGGAAGGCACTCAGAGCCTTCCCGTTCTTGGCTAAGGGCAGAGTGTTGTCATGTATGGGGGCGGGGGTGGGGAGTACGGAGAGACCTTGTCACAGAGACTGGGGCACGCCTGCGTCAAGGGGAGCTGACCCTCATTCCCCAACCGGATACACAGCAAACACGCTGATTTGCTCTGTCCCTACCAGACCAAAGAAGGACAATTGCAGAGAGATGTCAGGGCAGAAGGAAGCCTTAACCCCCAGTTGTACTTGGTTCCCAGAACACTGACTAAGTGACTAGTTAGAGCAGCTCACCAGTACCCACCCAAAAGGGCCTCCTGCCAGAACAAGGGCATTTCCTGCACCACTTACATTAAAGGCACCCAGCCACCCCCTTTCCTCCATCCCTACCCCACAAAGGAGATATGGCTGGAACCCAGAATACGGGGGGCTCCAACCACAAAGGGAGGAGGAGTCCCAGAGGCAGACCACCTCTACTCCCCACTTCAGGTCTCTCACACCACAAGCCTGGCAAGTGATAAGCTCAGGGAAAGCTTTATTTTTTTAATTTATTTTTTAAAGATTTTATTTATTCATGAGACACACAGAGAGAAAAGCTGAGATATAGGCAGAGAGAGAAGCAGGCTCCTTGCAGGGAACCCGATGCAGACCTGGATCCCAGGACCCCAGGATCACGACCTGAGCTGAAGGCAGACGCACAGCCACTGAGCCACCAGGTGCCCCCTCACAGAAAGCTTTAAATGAAATGCCTGTTTTTCTCACAGTGGTATTCCCAGACATATCCAAGTAAGCGGCACATGAGAGGCTTCATAATTATTTGTTGAATAAGTGACCGAACAGCTTATGAATCCTTGCCCTCCTTGTCTTTTCAGCCTCATTTTGTTCATTCACTCCAACCACAAATGTTTGTTGAAGGTTGATTCCATACAATTTAATCACCGCAAGGTGATTAAGATGTGTTCCCTGCCCTCAAGAAAGTTGCCAGAAAAAATAAATACAGACTTGGATCTGCCACAAGTAATTGTGTGAACAGTGGCGTGGAAGCAGTACAATGTACCAGATTACATTACATTAACTCAAAAATCCAAACCACTCGCTGAGCTATAGCCACCCAGTTTTCTCTCATCAGTTTACATAAGGAATCCTCATGTCTGCCTCTTTGGTGAACGCTGGTCTTTTATCCGTCCTGCTAAAATGCATTTACCCTTAATGTGTCAAGGGCAGCGGTTAACACACTACCATTTATGTGTGACATCCTGGAGAAAGCCAGGAAAATCCATATTCCTTGGGTCTAGGGTAAGCCAAAAAGATTTCAGGGCAGAGCCTTGGATGAGGCCCTGGAGAAATGACAAGGTATGCATGGCCTTTCCTGGAACACCACTGTATGTGATGCAGCTCAGAAGAATTGTGGGTTTGGGATAAAGGTGATGCCAGTGATGTACATTTCCCTTCACACAGCATCTTACCCACAGAAAGATGGTCATGCATTGTATAGAGCTGAACCACACTACCAGAAGTTACACGTGCTTTACAGGTGGTTGTTGTTTTTTTTTTAAGATTTTATTCATTTATTCATGAGAGACAGAGAGAGAGAGAGAGAGAGAGAGGCAGAGAGAAGCAGGCTCCCTGAAGGCAACTTGATGTGGGTGCGACTTGATCCTGGGATTCCAGGATCACACTCTGGGAGGTAGATGCTCAACCACCGAGCCACCCAGACATCCCTACAGGTTGTTTATTAGCAGAGTCTTAGAATTAGCATTTCAAGTTTCATATTTGCAGAAAGCAAATCACTCTATTTAACTTCTAGCTTCCTTGTAATCATTAACTTACAGTCCTTCAGCAACTGTTATTGCTTCTCACATATATTTTTGACAAAGGCTTTTTTAGCCAGTTCTCACTGTTATTAGAATAGTACAGGCTCATAAGAAAAAAAAAAATCCAAAAAATTCAGCAAAGTTGACAGCAGAAAAAAATATCATGCAAGTTTTTACCAACCCTGTTAATATTTTGGTATATTTTCATTTAACCTCTGTTTGATTTAATAGATATTTGGAATTAATATGCTCCATAAGCCAACTCTGGTAAAATCACCAATAAACTAGGATATAAACTGCCATCTGTAATCTCTTCCAATTATGAACAAGGTTGGAGCTGCATGACTATAAAACAACCAGTAGATTCAACTTTAAAAGCTGAAATTCAGGGCAGCCCCAGTGGCCCAGCGGTTTAGTGCCTGCCTTTGGCCGAGGGTGTGATCCTGGAGTCCCGGGATCGAGTCCCGCATTGGGCTCCCTGCATGGACCCTGTTTCTGTCTCTGCCTGTCTCTGCCTGTCTCTCTCTCTCTCTCCCTGTGCTTCTAATGAATAAATTAAAAAAAATAAAAATAAAAATAAAAGCTGAAACTCAATGAAGGGAAAATTGGTCAAGTGGGTTGTTTAATGTACGAATATAAGCTGACACTCTTCACTTTTCTATTTGTCTTTCCAGTAGCCCAGCACTTGGAGTAAGTTTGTCCAAGCTTTTGAGAAACTACTATTTCAGATATAAACACCTTTAAACAGAAATTCCTCTGATTGTTTAAAAAGGGTCATTTCACGTGCAATTCTTGAAAGCCCAAAAAATCGTAGTGTTAGCAGTGGGTTTTTGATAAGTATACAACTGCCATTATTTATCAAGATATTTAAAAAGGAATTTAGTTTCATCCCAGTCTTCCATAACAGACATATTCTTCAATAATATAGAATAAAAATTATGGGCTTACCTGATTAAGAAATCATGCAGTCCAACATCAAAATACCTGTTCAAAGAAGACATAGACAAGTATATCAGTAAAAGAAATATACAGCAGTGGTGGACTTGACCAAATATATGTAATTTACACTCATGGTGAATAAATCAATCACTTTATAAGAGCAGTTCTCAAGGTATGACCCCTGGAGCAGCCACAGCAGCATTACCTGGGAACTTGCCAGAAATGCAAATTCTCAGGCCCTACCTCAGACATACTAAGTCAGAAATTCTGAAGGCCCAGCCATTAGATCTGACAAGTCCTCCAGGCGATTCTGATGCAGAACCACTGCTCTGTGACAGCAAAAGTGTCTCAGCAAGTCTATGCGCTCTCTCTAGGAAGAAAAAGGGGGGGGGGTGAAGGCCATAAGCGTAGATTTCACCATTTTGCCAACAGGTGAATCCTGTCTCAGATGTTCACTTGCTCAAAAATAAATGTTTTACAAGTACAAAACCATGCTGGCCAAAGGAAAAATAGAAGTGTCCTTCCATGTTCCTCCCAGCCGTGGTCCCTGGAACTTTGTACCAGAGAGCAACTTTGTCCATGGCTGGGTCTGCCTTGGAAGGGAAGGCAGGAAAGTAGCTCCATGCACATGCTGCTGAGCCTGCCATTGTGCTTGGGCCTCACAGTGGGCATCCAGTAAGTCGTGGGCAGTCGTGGACCCTTTCAGAGACATCTTCCCCCTGACACCACCAAACTGGGTTAATCCATATGAATGGCACACGGCCTTGGTTTCTCTAATTAGCACATTTGTTCCCCCTAAACCTCTGACCCACTTAGCCAGTGTCCTTTTCTCACCTTTGGGTCTGTGAGTAAAAAGACTGGGTGGCTGGAACCATGATGCTGTCAACCATGCATGGCCACATCTCCTAGATGGTGGTCACTGTGTCCCGCCCAACAGACTGGCCTCCCAGGTTAGCCATCTGCCTGAATAAAGCCTGAGTTCATTCTGTCCCTACAAACAATGAGCAACAGACACATAAATTCGCCTAGAGCAAGGTCCAACCGCTGAGGCTCTGACTGTCCCTAGCTCCCAGCTCCATCCCTGGAACATCCCAGCATGCCTGGCACCTCACCTTACCTGACATAGAACAGATGATTACTGACATTAAAATAAGATTACTCTGGATACCTTTAAACATCAGGCTTCCTTTATGTACTCAAACATTTGTTTACCAGTCATGGACATGGGGTAGAAGAGAACAGAGCAGCAAAGCCAAAATATAAAATACCTCATTCACTACATCACTTACCTGAAGTCATTACATGATTCAGGAAAATGGAATTCAAGATAAATAAGTTCCACTTACTCATTAGTCTGCTGAAAAGAGCTCTAAAGGGAGATGTACCTGCAGGGTTAGCTGATTTGTTTCAATTGATAATACATTGACCTGAGGAGATGTTAAGTTCTTCCTCCAATCATATTTTACACAGATTTTTTTAAAAAAATCAAAAACAGAAATGAGCCCTCCTCTCAACCAAAACCAAGACTATGTTCCTCAGCTACATAAGTATATGTGCACATGACAGATAGCAATTGCAAGTTCACCAGGACCTGTAGCATGGGAGATACACGTATAGATTAGAACAAAGATTTCAAAAAAAAAAAAAAAAAAAGAACAAAGATTTCAGCTTCCTTCACTCATCCAAAACCTATTTAGCCATTTCAATTATATCAGCGGCAGAAAGCATCAGATTCTGTTGCAGGAATCATAGCATAAAATAGACACAGAAAGAATCACAGAGAACCTGGGGGAAGGGGAGGGAGAAGAAGACCTGGAGGGAGTAATGGAAAACCTAACAATATTCGTAGAAATGATTATTTAATATCTAGGAGGCGGCAATGCCTATGTTCGGTGCATACATACAGAAGCCACTGCCGGTGAGGCTGGTATTGGCACCTCCATTCATCAGTGCAGGAACTAAAGCTCAGAGGCTAAGTAACTTGCAGAGCTCACAGCTAGTAGAGGACAAATCTGGGAGTCAAACTGGGCCCTAAAAGCCATGAATTGCTTGTTCTTCCCACTAAAAGCACAGGCTCTCACTGCCTCTCATTATTACTAATTGAAAATGACTGTACATTTTAAGAACTGGTCCCTTTCCACCTGCCTTGATTTCTGCTTCTTCCAATGTGGCTGCCCTGCCCCAGGCAAGCCCACCTGCTCTGCATCCTTGAGCATACCTGCCCCGCAGGTGCCATCTAGCTCCTTGGGTCTTAGAATCAGCTCAGACTCTGGCAAGTTATGTAACTGGGCTTCAGCCTCTCCGTGGGAAAATGGAAATCCCTTATTCACAGGTTATGAGAATTAGGTGATATAACATAAATACAGGGCTTAGCACAGTGCTTGGTAAACCCATGAGTACTCAATAAATAGTCATCTCCTTCCCTCCAATTTTTAAGAGTTGTTTTAATGGAAGCCCAATCCCCAATAACTCAGTAGGAGAAAGAAGCCTCATATAAAGGAAATAATAGGTCTCACTATGCAGCCCACAAAGAGAGGTCACTTAATCCAGGACACAGGCAGGACTTGTGCAGTGGGGTAAAGGGTAGTACAGCTGGAAAGCTGAGGGACAGAGCTCACACAATAGGCAGGAGAGCAGGAAGATCGATTATACCACGGAGGCCTCATAGAGAGTCTTGAAGCTACAGGTGAGAGCCGGCAGGGAACACAGGAGAGCAGGACCATCATCCTGTCTGCCCTGGCCCCGACTGGCACCTCAGGAAGGACCAGTACACACTAATGCATGCCCAGCTTCACCTGTCACCACAGTGTCCCCTAAAGTTTAGGGTCTAAATATACAGAAGTAAGGGATGGTGGCACACGGTGATCATTTCTTCTTGTGCAAACATGACTGGTCATGGATGGAATCTGGGGCTGGGACAAGTGAGGGTCTTTAAGCATCCCCCATTAGGCAAGCTTTCGATGAGAATACTATAAGAAGCTAACAGTCACTTGGAAACAGGTGGATTGGAGAAGGTCAAGGATAGGGATCAGCATCAGAAAATGTACCAGGAAAAATGTAAGGGGAAGAAAACGGAACTTCCTCACAGGTTTCGCGTCTTACTCCTTTGTGTGTCAATGCATCCGTGTGTATAACTCATTCATTTAATAGATATTTTGTCAGAGCCTCCTAAGTGCCAAGCACTGATCTAGCCCTGAAGAGGGGGGTGGGGGGGAGTAACATAACAAGAGCCCTACTTCTCATGGCACCCCCAGTCTAGGTGGGAGAGGTGAACAACAAATAAGCACTTACATAAAGAAGGTAACATCAGAGAGCAGGGAATGCACACAAGGTGACAGGACAGAGGGGGGCCACACAGCCGCTCAGGGAAGTCCTCTCTGATGAGGCGACACTTGGGTGCAGATCTGCATGGTCAGAAAGGACGAGCTATGCAAAGACCAGAGGGAGTGTTCCAGGCAGCAGGACATCTGGGTAAAGCCCCAAGGTGGGAAGGAATGTGTCATGCTGGAGCAAAGGAGGAAGGCCCAGAGGACTGGAACAAGCCAAGGTAGGAGAGGGGACGGGGACCAGATCTGAAAAGGCTGTAGATAAGGAGTTTGGGCTTCATTTTAACATCGATGGGAAGCACTAAAGGGTCTTTAACAGGGGAATTTGTTTAAATTTCATTTGTTTAAATTTCATTCATTTAGGGGGAGAGGGTGTGGTGTGCTTTGATTTATGTCTCAGAAGGAATACTCTGAGTGTCTTGAAGGGAAAGGATGAGACAGAAGCAGGGCAGGGAGCCACTGCAGTCCAGGCGAGAGGTGACCGGGACTCACCCCAGGACAGAAAACACTGGAAATGAGAGAGAGAGAGAGAGAGAGAGAGAGACAGGCATGGATTCAGGTATGATTCTGTGATCGAGTACAAAGACGTGCTCCCAGACTCCTGCAGGATGGGGGAGAGGGAGGGATGGAGGGAGAGGAAAAATAATCTGCAAAAGAGCCGAGTGCCTCACATCATGCAGCTTCACACCAGGCAACCCTGAGGTTCAGCCAGGCCTCGGCTGCTTTCTGGAGGCTCCACAGTAATGCTTGGTGGCCCACATCCAGACTGAGGGAACGACGATGTTCTGTGACTGGCTTAACTCGGAGAATGGCTCACCTGCTGGGAGAACTGTAAGTCAGGGCAACGGTTTGGGTCCTTTTAATGAATTTCTTGTGGTAAAATACACAAAACTTCCACTTGAACCATTTCTTTTTTTAAAAGATTTTGTTTATTCATGAGAGACAGAGAAAAAGAGAGAGAGAGAGACACAGGCAGGGGGAGAAGCAGGCCCCATGCAGGGAGCCCAACGTGGGACTCGATCCTGGGTCCCCAGGATCACACCGGGCTGAAGGCCCAGAGTGCCACCCGGGCTGCCCCCTTGAACCATTTGTCACACGTATAGCTCAGTGGCATCAAGAGCACCCACTCACACCGCCGTGCAGCCATCACCACTGTCCATCTCCAGAACTTTTTCAACCTTCCACACTTGAAATACTGGGTTTCCTCTTTCCCATGGTGAAGCTGATTTGGGCTCCTTCCAAAGGATTCAGGGGTGCCCCCCTTACATAGGGCTGGGCCTTTAATTTCAAAACAGAAGCCAAGCAATGAAGTCTAGAAATATCTTCTCATTTAATTTTCCTGTATGGATATAAAGGTGCCTTAGGGGACTACAGGAAAAAGGGAATATGCTTTTTTTTGTTTGTTTGTTTGTTTGTTTTTAGAACCGTAGAAGGACACCTGGGTGGCTCAGCAGTTGAGCATCTGCCTTCAGCCCAGGGCATGATCCTGGTCCAGGGATCGAATCCCACATCAGGCTCCCTGTGAGGAGCCTGCTTCTCCCTCTGTCTGTGTCTCTCTGCCTCTCTCAGTCTTCCATGAACAAATAAATAAAATCTTAAAAAAAAAAAAAAAGAACTCTATGCCAGGCACTGGGCTAGGCTCTCTGGATATGATCTCTTTTGGCCCTTGTCACCTGCCAGAACAGATCCCTGTTTTATAAAGCCTCAGGCCCTTATCCTCTATCACATAGCTAGTAAGCTGCTGAGTCAGGATCGAGCTCCAAGTACCAAACACCAAAGCCGGTGCTCTTTCCTTTTGTATGCTCAGCCACTGACGCATTTAACAAATATTTCCCATGTGCCAGGTAGTGGGAATTCGGTGATGCACAGCACGGAACCCCCGCTTCAAGGAGAGCAGAGCCTAGTAAAGAGGTGGCGGAGTCAACAATAGGTTCAACACAGTGTGATGGACAACAAACGACTATCCCTCGGTGGGTTGCAGGCTCCAGGAGGGCCAGAACCAGAGCCAGCCACCAAGCGGATTCTCAGTGAATGTCCAAAGTGTGACCGGTGTGCCGTAACGCGACACCAGCGTCTCTGTCCGCCCTGGCACCTGGCACAGCACGCTGCAGATACAAGACGCCCAAGCACTTAACACACCAGCTGCTATGCGTAGATCTGTAGAATACATACCCACGGATAGAAACGGGGCTTCTCCTCTGAAATAGGAGGCCTGTCAAACTGTAGCACAGTATTTCTCAGCCGCTAAGACAATAATCTCTCATAGGCACCAGCTCACGGCGAGCCAGGATTTCCTTAAGACACATGAGAAACAGTGACTTGCACGCATTACCCTTGGTTCCTTGCAGAAATCGACAATAGGAAGTCTTCTGCGTGCGGATGTGACATGCAAGTTTTTGTCGCCCGCATGTCCCCTGGGCTCAGCCGCGGAAGGCAGCCTGCTACGTGCCCAGGAAGTTTCCAACAAGCTGCAGTGTCCTATCCTAGGCACGGCCGCGAACCTCCCACCCCGGGCAGGTGGGAGCATGGGGTAGAGGGACCACCCGTCACGCAGAGAGCTGGACTGGATGACCTTAACGGCGTGCCAAGCCCTGGCTGCCGAGCGTCAGCCGAGCTCGGGCCAACCTCCCAGGGCGCTGGCTCGGGGCGCGCTGCACCTGACACCGCGCTGCGCGTGCGTCTATCCTGGAGCACCCCCTTGGCAGAGGAGCCCCCCACAGCGCGTCCAGGGCACAACTCAGAGCAGACCTCACACGTGGCTCGAGCAGGTGCTCGGCCCTGCCAGGATGCCCGCCTTCCAGGCCCTTCCTCCCAGGCTCGCGGGCTGCTTGGGAGCCGCCAGGCCGTCTCCCTGGTGAGGTGCATTTTAGGGGCGCAGTTGCCGTGGCCACTTGGCGCACCACGTGCAGGGCAGTGTTCGTATCAAATGCCACGTGCAGGGACAGTCCTCGGTCTGTCTTCAGCCTACAGTCCTCAGTTTCTCACCCCCAGCTGTGTTCATCCTGTTAGAGGGCCACCGGAGCCTAGCTCTCACATTTTCCCACCTGCGAGGTGTGAAAACTGACTTAGACACTTGGAAATCAAAACCAAATCCCATCGCTAGGAGAGTCAAGTTTATACGCAGACTCAAGAAGCCCTGATCCCCTGAGGGGGGCACTTGATGGGATGAGCACTGGGTGTTATTCTATATGTTGGCAAATTGAACACCAATAAAAAATAAATTTATTACAAAAAAAAGAAGCAGCCCTGATCCCTTCGGGCTGGGCTACCTAACTTAATTTCAGAGAATGGAAAAGGCCTTCAAGTCTGTCTGCGCTGACCTCCTCACTGGACAGATTAGGAAACAGGATGAAAGCAAGGAAGTAATTTGAAACAGAGCTCCAGAACAGAGCCACAGCAAGCAGTCCCTGAGACTCCACCTTGTATTCAACGGGTCACAACACAGCCCTCCTCCCAGTCTCAACTGGCATCTGAATTTTCAGAGAATGCCCCAGATCGGCAACAGGTGTCCTGATGACATCACGTAACAAGCGGCACCATGTTATACCATGTCCATCTCCATCTGTGGAAGCCATACAAATACAGAGCCTGCAGGATGCCTCTGCAGGAGCCCGCACTCTCTTACATTTCTTCCACTGTCTGGTCCTGTCTGGATCTAACTTGCATGACAATTTGAGATTCAGAGCCTGCTGACATTCAAGAATAAAACGTGATACTGGGAGTTATCTAGAATAGCCAAATTATGGAAACAGCCCAAGTGTCTGTCCATCGATTGATAAATGCATCAGGAAGATGTGTGTGGGGGGGGGGTGTATATACACACACACAAATGGAATATCACTCAGCCATAAAAAAAATAATGAAATCTCAGGCACCTGGTGGTGAAATGGTTGAGCATCTGCCTTTGGTTCAGGTCATAATCCTGGGGTCCTGGGATTGAGTCCACATCAGGCTCCCCACAGGGAGCCTGCTACTCCCTCTGCCTTTGTCTCTGCCTCTGTGTGTCTCTCATGGATAAATAAATAAAATCTTTTTTAAAAAATAATGAAATCTTGCCATTTGCAGTGATGTGGTTGGAGCTCGAGTCAAACAAAATAGTTCGATCAGAGAAAATAGATACCATATGATTTCACTCACATGTGGATTTAAGAAGCAAAACAAATAAGCAAAGAAGGGGAAAAAAGGAGAGAGATAAAGAGACAAATCAAGAAACAGACTTTTAACTATAGAGAACATGGGCAGAAAAATCTCCTCTCCACGTCTCAGTGTTTATAACTGTAGCACAGAGATAATATGGCGCAAAAAGGAACAAATGTATTGGGTACAAGTGGTTTGTAAACCTTCTACGAATGTTCAAGATTATTTTCTTTCCTCCTCAGACATTATGAAGTTCCTAAAGGCTCTTCTCCAAACTGCATTAATGTCATATGCATTCATTCATCCAGCAAACATTTATTGAGGACCTTCTAGATGTGGACACTGCAAGAGATGCCTGGGATACAAGAGTGAGCAAGATGCCTGAATTCCTATCCTCGTGTATATTCCAGGAACAACTCCTTTATCTGAGAGGTGACTTGAAAATGTTTTGTCTCAGTGTGTAGCTTGTCTTTGTATTTTTTTAAATAAAAGCACAGAAGTTTTGAATTTTTAAAAATCTATTCATCATTTTTTTAAAGATTTTATTTATTTGTTCATGAGAAACAGAGAGAGAGAGAGAGAGAGAGAGAGAGAGAGAGAGAGAGGCAGAGACACAGGCAGAGGGAGAAGCAGGCTCCATGCAGGGAGCCCGAAGTGGGACCCGATCCCGGGTCTCCGGGATCACGCCCTGGGCTGAAGGCGGCACTAAACTGCTGGGCCACCCGGGCTGCCCTCATTTTTTTTTTCTATTGTGGATCATGTATTTGGTATCATTGCATAAGACATCTTTGCCTAACCCATGGTCCTAAAGATTTTTCTCCTATGTTTCCTACTAAAAGTTTTAAGCTTAGTTTACATTTAAGTCTTTATTTTTTAAAGATATTTATTTATTCATGAGAGGGGGGGGGGCAGAGACACAGGCAGAGGGAGAAGCAGGCCCCATGCGGGGAGCCCAATGTACCCGAAACCGGGATCATGTCCTGGGCCGAAGGCAGGCGCTAAACCACTGAGCAACCTGGGCTGCCCTAAGTCTTTATTTTAAGTTAGTTTTTGTGCACACTGTAAGGTAAAAGTTCATCTTGTTTTTCATCTCTTCATGTAAGAACATCCCCTGGACACGTCTGTCAACATGGAAATCACTGGCAGCTTTGACAAGTGCGGTCGCATTGAATGGTGGAAATGGAAGCCAGACCAGAGCTGGGAGCAGAGTGAATAAAAAGGACAGGAAGCAGAGACAGTGGGATATAAATAACTCTTATGATGAGTTTGGTTCTGGAGAAGAGGGGGAAGGGCAGTAGTTGCAGAAGGATGAGACAAATGAGGTTGCTTCTTGTTTACCTGGGGGGGAATTTTCCTCTCTGACAGGTGATGGGTACAGATGCCAGCACATGTAGTGAAAGCAAGAATTTTAACAGAATATGAGGCAAAGCTATCATGAGAGAAAAATGCACAGTGCTTAGACTCCTCCCCCTGGAAGTCAACGGTCAGTGACTCCCATAGAACATCACTTGGGTTGGAATCTAAAGTGTTACTGAGATGAAGGGGGGCTGGTCTAGAGCCATAGGAGATGGTGACGGATGTGCTCTTCTTTCTTCCAGGCAGCATTTATGCCTATAAGGCAACCAGAAGCAGCAAGACAAAAGGAGAGAAATCCATATGCCTTGATTGCACTACTGATACGGCCCTGCTGATCCTGCCTCCCAAGCTGCCTTTGACAACCCAACTACTGAATTATCTCCAAATGGAGAGTAATATTTGACTTTTGCCTTTTATTCCCCCTTCAGGAAAGATTATGTAGAGACATGGGCTTCAGCTTCTATTTATAAAGTAAACTGGGCCCAAGACACCCAGTGCTTCAGGAACCACGATAAAGTCAGTCAGTCTTCAAAAGGTTGGAGACTGGGAACAGAGAAATAAGCCAATGCTCATTCAAAAAATGCCACCAGGTCACAAAAATTTAATGCAAAGCGAACGTTAACACAATCTTAAAAGTTGATAGTGTCTTCTCTGTACATACATGTTTCTAGTCAGTCATGTTATTAAAATCTCATTAGAAGGCACAACTTTTCTCTCGCAGATACATTATAATGAGGGATCCCACATGACACGTTTGATGGAGCTGCCCACTGTGATTTGAAAAAAATGGCAGTCACAAGATCATGTCAGTGATCTAGTTTTGCCTCTTGGAATAGTAGAGAATTTAGTTCTTCCACTGTCAGTAGTTCAAGGCCAACCAGTTTGAAAAGATTGATATGAAATTCAAGTGTGTTTAACTGGGGTGAGGTACACGGGTTTTTCCTCCATTTTATAAGAAAACAAAAGATTCTTTACTATAACTAGAATTCAAAAATAATGGTCATTATATCTAAAAGTGATACTTAAAAACAAATTTTAAAATAAATCCAATATTAGTATCATTCCCATAAAATTATATCCTTTCCCTCCCCAATTTTATTTTCATTCTGGTTATATACAGAAGCACTGACAAGAATGCCCTTTTGGTATTCACCCCCTACTTGACTGTCTAGGATATAATCAGATTCCAGAGTTTAAAACAACCACATCCCCAAATCTTTGCAGCCTCTCCTATATCCCCCAATTACTAGCAACACTTCTTAGTCTCTCCTTGGGTATCTGTTTCACCTAGGTGACTCCTTCTAATCAAAGTGAATATGAGTTTTTTTCCTTCTATAAATTTCTATCAAGTTCTCTTTATTGAAATCCAGAAGAATAAAATAAAGGGGGTCGTACAGCAACAATCTGTTGAAGGGGAAATAATCCATATCGCAATCCAGCAGATGCAGGAGCAGAGACCACAGGGACATGGATGAGGAGGGAGTTATGCAGTGTTGTGTCATGGTACAAGGCTTGATGCCTGAAGCAGCTTGACACAAATGCTCTCACCAGGACTGAACAGGACATACTGCATGAGGATGACCAGCAGGATGACAGCCAAGCCAGCAAAGAAAAATCAAGAGACAGCAAGGCAGAGAGCTTACACACACAAAAGCTCTTGGCTTTTCACAAACCACCATGTAAACATTTGCTTTTGTTTTTCATAGTTATAATACGAGAGCCAGGTCAGGAAGCCATGCCTACAGCAACTTCACCAGAGGTTCCTTGTTCAGACCGCATTCTAGACAGAGAGGAAGTCCTTTCATGCAGCTGATTGGTGCTGCTGCTTGGTCTACTGGGAATCTGGCCTTCAGGGACGTGGGGGTTGGAACCTAAAGGGATCTTCAAAGTTCTCTAGCTCGCAGTCGTCAACTTGCTCACTCACACTGTCAGTGGTCAGCATCTGTGGTTAAGAAAATTAAACCCCTCTCCCTTTGGATGTTACCAAAAATGAGATGGGCTTCAAAGGCAAAAGAGATCTTACTTCAAAAAAAATAGGAATTACAGTGTAAATGGTCTCCTACAATTTCAGGTTCACAAATTTCAAGGAAAATTAAAATATACTACTTTTATTAGAAACACCAAGGAAAAGTAGAATCCTATGCATCCTATACCACAAACCTTGTTCTTCTGAACATAAATCCTTTCAAGAGAATAAAGAATTTAATCCCCTCCTCTCCCCAACAAATGCTCATCCAGCCCCTACCTCGGGCCACATACTGCCAGGTGCTGCAAACAGTCTCTGTTTGCAAGAGCATACAGCTTAGGAAGACAACTGACACATACCTACAAACTTCAGTAAGGCCAGCATGCTGGGGGAGCACCTCTTCAAGAACATAAAGGCCTGTATCCCTGGGAGCCTGCTGAGAGTGACAATCCTCCAGTCTTCCATGACTAGCAGATGAGGAAAATCCCTCAGTCACAAGATTTTAACTAGTCCAAACAGACCGAAGTCCCCTGGGCTGATAAGCACAAGCATTCCCAAGCACGAACAGTAAACAGCACACCAGAAGGCTGCCAATTATTTGGTAGCACTCACTTCATCCCAAGAAACTACTCCATTTTGAAACTCCCACAGTTTTAAGTGAAGAGCCGGTGGCCATATGTTTCTACTAAGTGTTGTGCTTTCTACTGGTCTCTTAACTGTTTAACTAGAAACTTCTAGCCGGCTTAGAGCCTATTAGTACCTCAAAGATGGTTTGTTCTTTTTCAGTCACTCATGCGTGTAAAAAACTAAAACCAAAACCAAAAATACCAGCTAGGAGAGCTAAAACAGATTTCTTTTTCATAGCAGGGTATATCAAATGATACAAAAAGTCATGTTGGTAATTATTCTAAGATTAATTAATTAATTAATCTTAAGGAGCTGAGCCCTTAAGATTCCTTTAAGCAGAGCACACCTTTATACACGGAATAACCCCTCTTCACAGGAGTTTCAGTTCACTCCATTTACCTACAGGTAGAGTTTTCTACAAGCTCATTACCTAGACCACGCTCAGATGCCAATAAGCAGGTGCAGGGGGGAGGGGAGAGAAAAGGCAGAAAGTATAACTTCTATCACGAGCCTGTATCTATGAGAAACTTGAGTCAAGCCATCCAGTTGTGCAAAACCTACAGCCACAGATTTGAAGTGGGAGCTCACAGACAGAAGATGTACTTGTCAGACAGGTAAAAGGTACAAAACTACAGAAATCAGACGGGGGAACTATGAAAGGACACTAGTGCGGGTTCATTTTATTTGGGGACAAGCAGTCCCACACAGCTCCTTCAGACTTCAGTTGGATTGTTTCACTGTAGGCCTCATGGTGTTAAGATTCATGATCCGGAAGTCAGTGGTAAGTAGCCACGGAGAAGAAGAGAATCCAAGGCAGGGCTCTGAAACCAGCTTCTGCCAGCTGATGGACACCTCGGCCCCGTGGTGCACAGTATTAGATGCTGTAGAGCCGTGTTTCTCACGTGTTTTCTGCGCGACCCACGTTAACACACGTATGTCATTTCTCAACCCAGCCTTCGCAAATACAGAGGCTGGGGTAGCCGGGCGCCCGGCCGGCCCTCGGTGGGCCCCACCTCCGACATCCACACCCATGTGTCATTCCCACTGGACCGGGATGGTCTGTGTGAAGTCGTGGCTGAAGTGATGACATGTCAGCGTGGACAGTAGGTCCTAAAAGGGACCGTGGCTTCAGTCTTGGGGATGCTCTCTTGTTCTCTTGCTCTGCTCCTGTGCTCTGGGGAAAGCCAGCTGTGATGTTATGAGTAGCCCTAAGAAAGACCCAGGTGGCCAGGAGCTGAGCCCCCTGCCAACAGCCATGGAGTGACTTGGAAGGACCCAGTGACTGCAGCCCTGGCGAACAGCTTGTCTTCAACCTGAGCCAAACCAAGCAGCCCAGGCAGTCCCCGACCCCCAGAAATAATGGAGGCTTGTTGTCCTAAACTGCCACGTCTGGGGGTAGTTGTTACACAGAAATAGAGAACTACTACAGGTTTGGCGCTGAAATAAAAAGTTTCAAGAAGCCGTACTTACTTTTACTCTGACCAATTTATAGTGATATTTTCTTTTTTTTAATAAATTTATTTTTTATTGGTGTTCAATTTGTCAACATACAGAATAACTTCCAGTGCTCATCCCGTCAATAGTGATATTTTCTATTCTCCATTTTTCAGAAAGCTGTTTGCAACCCCCTAAAATGAGTATAACCAACAGGTCATAACCTATGTGATTCACGAGACATTAACAGTATACCAATTACCGGGACGCCTGCGTGGCTCAGCAGTTGGGCGGCTGCCTTCGGCTCAGGTCGTGACTCTAGGATCAAGTCCCACATCGGACTCCTGTGAAGAGCCTGCTTCTCCCTCTGCCTATGTCTCTGCCTCTCCCTCTGTGTCTCTTATGAATAAATAAAAAAATCTGGGATCCCCGGGTGGCGCAGCGGTTTAGCGCCTGCCTTTGGCCCAGGGCGCGATCCTGGAGAACCGGGATCGAATCCCACATCGGGCTCCCGGTGCATGGAGCCTGCTTCTCCCTCTGCCTGTGTCTCTGCCTCTCTCTCTCTCTCTCACTGTGTGCCTATCATAAATAAATAAAAATTAAAAAAAAAATCTTTAAAAAATACCAATTATCTTGAGTCTCATGTATACATATATACACGTATGTAGACATATACACACTTGTAAATATGCATATATACAGACAGAGTGCATACTAACAGACCATCTATGTCTATTATTTCAACTGATTCTCACAATAACTCAGAGTGAGGCAAGGATTAAAATCTCCATTTTCCAGATGAGTAAAATATGCTCAAAAGAGGCTATTTAACTTTCCTGAAGCCCAAAAAGTAAGAACAACTGAGTCCAGCACTCAGGCCTCCAAACTCCTGGTATATCTTCAGATGCGATTCATTATATATTTTTCACTGTATAACTATATAAAGATATGTGTATATTAAATATTTACTATATATTTGTCTTGATATAAATATGTATAATAGATGACATTTTAAGTTTGTAATCAATTATGTAAATATCCTCCTAGACTTGCATGCAGTCATCCAGGACATCACTCCTGGTTTCCTTCATACTGTGCTGGCTGCTCCTTCTCAGATGGCTTTTTTTTTAAGGATTTGAGAGCATCTTTTTTTTTTTTTTTAAGATTTTATTTATTTACTTGACAGAGATAGAGAGCATGCACACACAAATAGGGGGTAGCGCAGAGGGAGAGGGAAAAGCAGGCTCTCCGCTGAGTAGGGAGCCTGATGTGGGGAGGGGTCCATCACAGGACCCCAGGATCATGACCGAAGCCGAAGGCAGACATTTAACCGACTGAGCCACCCAGGCACCCCCTTTCTCAGATGACTTTGCTGATTCCAAACTGTCACTGTCAGAGAGACAGGGCTCCTTAGTCCTGGATCCTCTTCTCTATACAATTATTCCTGTGGTCATCTCACCACCTAGTCTCAGAGTTTTAAATGCTATCTATAGGCTTAAAACTCCCAAATTGGCATTTCCAATTCAGACCTCTCTCCTGCACTCCAGATCCATATATCTCCTTGCCTTTTTAAATATCTCCCCTTGGATGTCTAAAAGAAATTTCAAAATTAGCACATCCAAAATTAAACTCCTGATGGTCCCCTTGCATCTGCTCCTCCCATAGCCATCCCTGTCAGTTGATGGCAACTCCATGCTTCCAGCTGCTCAGGCCAAAAACACTGCAGTCATCCTAGACAGTGAGCTCATGAATCAACAGAATTGTGAGACAAAACAAACAAACCAACCAACCAAACCTAGCATCTGTCTGCTTTAGCAGAGGAACAAAAGAATTAATAACCTATCTTTGTGCTCACTAGACCATACCGGGAGGGTCAATTTCAAGTGTCTACTTTAAAGAGAGACTGGCAGAGAGGAGTAAGCCTAGAGGGTACCAATCAGGAGGAGGAGGGGATGGCACAGGGAACCAGATAAAATTAATATGGGCAAGTAATGGATCAGAAAACACGATGGAGTGATAGTATGTTCAGGAAGATTTAGTGCAATTGTGATTATGGCCAAATGGACTGTCTTGAGAGGTTCCCTGTCACTAAATCACACTGCCTCAGGACCTTTGTCCAGCCAACCATCCATGAGCACACAATATGTAGACGGTGAATGCATAGAAATGACTGATAACCCTCTTTCACAGGAGTAAGGAAAGTAGGGAAAGATCTACTGTACTGTATGATAAATGACAGGATAGAAGGCAGAATGGGAGCTCTGGAAACATGTATAATACAGAATGACATCTGGGTAGGCTGCTCAGAGTAAAGGAGCTCTGATCTGGGCTTTGAAGGTTGAGGAAGAGTTAACCAGAGGATGTAGTAGGTGAATGCAGTACATACAGATAGATATGAAAGAGAGAGAGAGAACATTGCAGCCAGAGGAAACAGTTTATAAAAAACAGAGACAAAAAGAGATGATATGTCCCATTAGGAGAATGGCAGGGAAGATATTTGCAAATACTTTGTATGACATAGGGCAAAGGTATAGGGGCAGAGGCAAACAGAAAGCAGAAAATAAATAATAGTGAACGTTTAGTATTAGAACCTATTTAATCCTCACAACCACCCGTCAGGATTGTACTATCATCATCATCCTCTCCATTATATGCCTGAGACAGCTGAAGCCAAAGACATAAATAACTTGCCTAGGGGTTCTCAGCTGCTAGGTGGCTGAGGCAACATCCTAAACTCGGAAGCGTGGCTCAGAGCCCACAGTGGTAAGCACCGCCTTCATGCTGCCTCTCTGAACATGCCTGTACATCACAGGAGTTTATAGCTTATCCGAAGGGCACTAGGGAGCCATTAAACAGTTTTAAGCAAAGGAATGACTGGATAGAGATTTGCCTTCTAGAAAGATTCCACTCTGACCTAAGGGGAGGAGGAAAAAGGGGCAGGAGTACAGTGAGGAGGTGGGTTCTGGGAGATGGTGGTGGTCCTGCTGAGATGGGCCTGCACCAGTCCTGAACCAGCATGGACTAAGCCCACAGAAGACTTAGCACATAAAGAAATTGCTCCTCCTTCCCATTTCTTCTCACTTTCATCAAGGACTATATTTAACCTCATAAAAATGGTGTCTTTGGGCAGGTTTTATGAGATGGCTGCATAATGAAGAAGCTTAAACACATAATGTCTGTTTTTAATGTTTTCTATATGGAGCTTCCCCCCCACCCCCCACATCGGTGCTCTTTACAATGTGCTATTTCTATCTTCTGGTGTGAAAAAAATAGTTTTGTAATTTCATATTTTAAGTATTTTTCTAGGTTGAAAGTAAAATTCTCTACAATGGAATGCTTTTCTTAGATGAGTTCTCCATAATCTTTCTCTATTACGGAGTTTACCCTTGACAAAAATTAAGACAGGACACTCAGGTTAAATGCCATAGACCTCATTTAAATTTCTGGTGTAATGCCACTATCAAGACCCCTTTGTAAGAACATTGGTTTTGTGTAAGAGTCTCATTAAGGATTTTTGCCTGAGGACATGCAGGAATGTCAAACCTGGGAAATTTTCTGAGGTGTTTGATTGGGCTGGAATACCACCTCTTGGGTGAATATGAAAATTCTCAGGTTTGGTATTCAAGTCTCAGTGTTCACATCCAGGGGTCCCTCCCCTAGAGAATTATCCTGGGAACCAAGTCTAAGAAAGAGTGTTTCAACTCCAACTGGAGATGTCCACGACATTGGTAGAGACATGTTTCTACTCATTTCAACTTGTGCTCATTGTATCTGGCAGACTGCCTGATGGTGACTGTAATTTCTCAGAGATGCTCAAAGATGCCCTTTCTTTCTTTCAAATGTGAAAGGCCAGAGTGTTACCCTGGCTTAACAAGCAAGTCTCTCTTTCTCTTTTCTTGTAAACCATTACTTGGTTGCACCACTCCCTTTAGGCCCAAACTAACATGAAGGCCTGTTGTAGCCTATGTGCTGGGAGTCCAGATCCCTTCATCAGACATCAGGGAACAAAGCTCAAATACCAAACCTGGGCTGATCCAGGGGCCACAGTACTGGTTACCAGATCACAAAACAGTGTGTTTCAGATACACAGTGGACTTTTGTAGGTTACTGTTCTTACTAAAATGGACTCCTAACGTTCTTTGCTCCCTTCTCTATATCTCAGTGGTTAGTAGAGCCTCTATGTTAGGACACGGAAAAATCTTCAAGGATTATGCCCCCTACAGATAAGACCATTTAGCTAATTTGAAAGTAACAGTGAGTAATGCAAATGGTCTTCTCCAAAGAGTGGCACTATAGACCCCTGGGGACAAAGACTTGGAAGTGATATGGGAGGAACATCCAGAACTTTCTGCTGAGCCCCTCTCAAACTAAGGGCATCCATTCAAGAGGTATGCGCTATGTATATGGCCATGGGAAGTTTTCCTGGATTTACAGATAATCAGCATGTATGCTGCCTGGCCCACAATCTCAGCTTTATAAGTCCCGTATACAAAATGGAAACACAGGAGTTGATAGTCACCACGACTACACTGAATGTCAGTTGCTATGGAGTAGAGAAAGAACATTACAGAAAGAGGCCCTGGTCAGGAGAAACTGAGAAAACACTTGGGGGAGGCTAAAAGACAAAATAATGATGTGGGGACAGTTGGAAACACTGTGAGTCATGAAGCACAAAATAAGATCCTCCAATTAGGCGTGCTTCTCTCGCAGGAAGCCTTTAATCGCTGTTTCCTCAACATTTATGTATTTAATTATGTAGAGCAATTATGAAGTTACACCGACAGGCACTCAGAAGGACTTTTCAGTCATTGCTTCTAACGAATCCCAGTTGAGTCCTGGCCCCTGATTTATTTTCCTTTCCTCTTTCACTCCCTGCCCTTTTCTTGGCTAATCTCCCTACTTCCCACTCAGCCCTTCAAAGCCAGCAGAATACTATTCACCAACAATAACACAACCTTTTGCAAACCATCATATTTTAAATAACCTACACAACTTAAATCCAGCTGTACCAAAAGCAAATAATACCAAAATAATGACTTTTTTTAAATCAAAGAGATGGAATCTCAAAAGAACAAACACTGGTGGAAAACCCATTACTTAGGATTTTCCAGTTGACAAAATTTATCATAAACCATTCAGGAAAGCACTACTTCTGTTGTCCACTCGTAATATAGAAATTTCCTTTTTCTCTTACACCAAAGTTGACAATGGATTCCTCCAAGACCCTATTTTGGCTTATTTGCCATCTGTGATTGTTTCATAATTAACTCATTTCTTTCATTTGTTGAATAATTGAACACTTACCATGTGCTAGGCATTGTTTTGGCTCTCAGAAAACAAAAGAGAGACAAACATGGAGCTTCCATTCCAACAGGGATCAGGAGAAAGAAACAGGAAGAGAAAGAAAAATTAAAAATATACATTATCGGTAAGTAGGGCCACCAGGTGTATTAGGGGATAGGAAGTGATAGAGGAAAAAGGAAAAATAGTGTAGGGTAAGGGGGAAAAGCAGGATGTGGGCTACAATTTTAAACAGAACAGTTAGGGTAAGCCTCATTTTGAAGGTGATAGTGGAGTCAAGACTTGAGAGAGAAGAAGAATTTGTAATATAGACACGTGATAGAAAGGCATTCACCCAGAAGAAAGACAGGAAGAGCCATATGGCCTTCATGCAGGTGTCCCATCTGTATTATGAACTACTGTGCAGATCTGTCAGGTTCTCCAGCAACCCTTGACCTCTCTCCCAGGCCATTCACTATCCATTGCTCAGGTCTCAGCACAAGGAAACACATGTCTTTCCTGTCAAAATGAATGTGGAAGAGGACCGGGCTCTGTGGCGACCACCATGAACCCCACCTTTGAACACTCCTGATCCTTGCCTTTCAACTGGATACTCCTGAAGACCATTTCCTTTGAAGTCCAGGAAGAAACTAAAATAGATGTCATGTGGCTCTGCAGGAAACTCTGCTTGTCTTCCTCTTTTTCTTTTTTTAAGGATTTTATTCATTTATTCATGAAAGACACAGAGAGAGAGAGAGGCAGATACACAGACAGAGGGAGAAGCAGGCTCCATGCAGGGAGCCCGATGTGGGACTCGATCCCAGGTCTCCAGGATCACACCCTGAGCCAAAGGCAGGTGCACAAATGCTGAGCCATCAAGGTGTCCTATGCTTGTCCTCTTCTATTGCTAAAAAGCCCTCTTGGTTGCTTTTCATTATTTTTAAGTATTAACTAATTCTAGGCATAGCATCCCTTACCACATCCTTAAAGTTATGTAACTCCCTTTGTTCTCTCCCTTGGTCCTAAGCCCCTCTCTCTACCCACAGACCTTCTGCTTTGCCATCTGAGCTCACCCTCGAGCTATTCCCCAGTCACCCAGATGCATGGCATGGCAGTCGCATTCATTCCCTTCCATCCTCTCCCACCCCGCCCCTCTGCACCAAGACATGAACTTCTTGGGAGTGAATCCTGAAAAATTAAATCACAGGTATGAAGAACAGCCAAGGAAACAACACAAAATAATGATATGTCTTTAGGTTAATAGAGACCAGGGACTGCATTATTCCTCTTTTTCACATTCTCCAGAGGCAGACTTTTTCCTCCTTGTTGAAGAAAGCTGAAGAGGCTTTCAAGCTATAGTATAATCAGCAAATCAAGCTCTCCTTTAGGCCAGCAGCCTATACAGGATTTAATGACATGGGGGAGGGAACACTTGACTGCCTGTAGCTAAAGCCAGCTGGAAGACAACCACGAGGCTTGACCTGAGACAGTGATTCCTAAGCTGAATGCTCTTGAGTTTGCAGAATCTCCTAATTTTCTAAGTACACAAACTATAGAAAAGATATTATTATAAATGAATTATAAATACTGGGAGCAAATCCCCTATAATTAATAACCTCAGTGGTTGCTGTAACTGTATAGGAAACATTGTTTTTGCCCCATAATAAAGGTCTGTGTGTGGATCCTGACGGTCCACTCAAATGGACACACACTCAGGGTTGCAGATGGTTAGAGTACTTATAAAAGCACCCAGTTCCTTGATAAAAGCTTTAATTATTAATAGCGTGAATAGCACTTTCAACATCTCCAAAACAATCCTTCAAAATGAGTGAAGAAGAAATGAGAGACTAATTGGAGTGGCTTCATTACGGGTAAGCATTAACTTAATATTGTCCTAGGAAGAATTCAGAAATATGGCCTTAAACAGGCTATTATAGAAATTCATTTCCCTTACTGTGAGAACACTTTGTGTCTCCACATCTCTATGTTATAGCTAGCAAGTGTATTAATTAACATCCTGATTAGACTTCTATCATTAGGGATAATTCGAGAGGATAAGAAATTATTAAAGAAGACAACCCATGTAAAATGCTATTTTCCTTGACTCAAGGGCAGAATCCGTAGGGTTGATGGGTAAGGACAAATCTGTGAGAATACTAATTCAAGTACATACAAGTCCCACCTCAACTTTCACAACTAGAAAATTTTAAAGCTGAAGAGGATCTTAAAGATCCTATTTCTTTCCCTCATTTAGCATTAAAAGAAACTGAAGTACAATAGTACAGCTTATTAGATGCCCTCTAGAGACCCACGATGACACAGAGCATTGCAGTCTGAGATCCCACAGTCCGAGGAGCTCTGGAACCCAAAGCATTGCTGGTGGAGGAGGTCGACATGTGAGGTCTGCTGGGAGCACCCACAGGGGAGAACAAATGGGCCTTGCTCTTAAGCATCTCTAAAGACAAGGATGAAGATATAGCTCTGACCAAAAGCAAACTGGTGAACAAGTATCTGGGCCCTGATCCTGAGCCCACGGAGAAAATGACTGCCTTGGAATGGGCGGATTCTGAGACTCTATGTCCCATGTCCTAGCACGGGTGCATTTTCCATTCTCAGCCCCACTAGGTCCTGGGCTCACTCTTCCATGCAAGGAGGTCTGGCCTCTTTGTTCTTTCTCCATCTTCATCCATATCCTCACGTACACTCTTCTGCTGTCCCTTTGAGAGCCACTTGATATAAGGCAAGATACTGAGGTGCAAGTTTGGGCTCAATGAGGAACAAAGAAACTCCAAATACCTCATCTTACTGGTACTTTTCACATAGCCATGATCCTGGACTTATTTACAGACACTTCAGAGGTCACAAAGGAGAGAGGGGACATTGGCAGGGCAGGGTCTGCACATATGGAGTATCCTTCCCAAATATCATTTGAGCATGTCCAAGTCAAGTTGATGGGGCTTCCCTTGGCTAAGACTGGAGGAAATTGAACACAGTTATGAATTTGAACCTCTGAAAAATATGAAATGGTAATAGACCAATTTAACCATATAGGTAATAGACCAATTTTTTAAACGGGAGAAAGGCTCTTATTTACAATAGAATGCCAACTGGTAAGTACCAACGTTGGAAAATCGTCATTTGCAACCATCACAGTAAAGACTGGATAAGACAAGGAGCAACCATAATGCTAAATCGGAGGTCAGGGTGGGGCGATGCTGGCAAAGAGCAGAATATTTGCCTGTCTTAAAGTGCCTCCCACAGAACACTTATTAGTTGCAAAGGGGGAAAAAAAGGTAACTGTACAGTAGATGAGTCAGACAACAGGATGATGAAAATTAGCATCACTAATGAGAATTGTTGGACATAGTATGCTTTAATGTGATACCATAACGTTTCTTATGTAGTACTCCTACTCTTCAAATGCACAATCTAAATCTAATCACAAGGAAACATCAAAATAAAAATATAGAATGTCCTATTAACTAAGGGAGAACTGTACTCTTGTCATAAAAGACATAGAACGGCTGTGGGAATATTCTAGATTAAAAGAAACTCCAGAGCACTTTTCCATTCTCTCTTTGAGAGAAACCACGTCTAGGGTTAATAATAGGGTTTATCATTCCTTAAGTGCACAATGTACAGGTGGAAAATCAGAAGTTGTTTTGTTTTGTTTTTAATTTACTGACTTCTTATACAACCTAGTTCAAGCTGAGCCTCACAAAAATAAATTAAAATTAGCCCTCTCCTTGAAGATGAGCCTACCATTCAGCCACAATCCTATTTTGTTGCTGGGCTTTGCTTAATTAATATTTTATTCTAAATTAACTAATATTTTATTCTAAATTGTGAATTCATGGCATTCTGAACACAGCTTTTGCTCTGTAGAAAAATGAATTTGTGCCTTTACTATAGAAATAGATTTACATCAGGGCGCCTAGGTATGCAGTCAGTTGGGCATGCAACTCGGTTTTGGCTTGGGTTGTGGTCTCAGAGTCATGGGATGGAGCCCTGTGTGGGGCTCCACGCTCAGCAAGGAATTTGCTTGTCCCTCTCTCCCCATTCTCTCCCCACCCTAAGATAACTAAAAAAAAAAACTTTTTAAAAGATTTACATTAGAGAAATGGATTTATATTATCCTACTTAGGTTGCTATGTCCTTAATCCCGTTTCTAACTGAACTTTCAAAATACGGTACATTTGGAGATATAAAGTACATATAGTAAAAATAACTTCCTTCATGGAGCTGGTCATAGCAGACTTTAATCTGAGGCCCTACTTAATTTAGAAAGTAAAAATATATCTAATATATTTTAATATATTTAATATATTTAATAATATCACTTCTTCCACTTTGTGTTATGGAAATTATTTATCTAGATCACATATCTATGCCACACATAATCAGACATGGCTCTGTTGTTCATACCACTTCCCCTTGCCCCACCAACACACACATACACACACACACACACATAGCCTAAAGGTGGAAAGAGTCACTAGAAATCAAGCAGACTTCTCTGCCTTAGGATAACAAGATATCAAGAGCCCAGATGAGGCCATGAAAGCTCAGAGGTCGAACAAGAGACTTAAATTCATGCAGGTAGACAACAATAATACTGGATTAAGATCCTCCAGGGGCTCAAGGCAACATTCCCTCTACTCTTCTAAACAAATGTGGAACATCACTAATTTATTGCATTTTATGGTCTAGCTCTCCAGCTCATCTTGAGAATCACTAATATGGTTTGATTCATTACATTTAATTTCCCACCATCTGAAGAGTCCCAATGCTCTCCTCATCGCAGTAAAAATAAAGGTTTGTGGAAGTTGTGCCAAAATAACAGTAGAAAGATTCAGAGTGATAAAGGGCCACCCAAACAGAAGATAGTGCTTTACTGTGCATTAGTTAAATTTACTGGTGGTAAATCTAGAAAAGGTACATTCATGTCAGACAATATGGATAAAAACATAACCCTCCCATGGCCCCAGTGTCTCCAAGAACAAAAGCAGCTACATTTATACAGCACAATAGCTCTGGAAAATAACCTCTGGCTTTGAATCCAAGACAGAAGCTGAGATCTTGGGTGCATGAGGAAATGAGAAGAGAGTGTTGGGGAAAAGCTACTGTCATGAGCATATTACACCTTTTAAGCAGTGAGAAATTCATTTAGTAAATCGATTGAAGTCTGAAATCTAATTAAATCTAAAAGAGGTAGTAACCTAAAATGCAAATAAGTTCACGCTTCGATTGTATACAAGGAAGCTCTGCTGTGCATGCCCTTAATAATGCATTACCTAAAGTGCTTTCCGTATTCATTAAAGCAGTGCGGCATCGTGCCATGAATTATTTCTACATTCTACCTCGGATACAAATATCTTCATGCAGGCAATCTGTTTAGCCGCTTTCCCCTGCCCGGCCAAGGTGAATGAGATGTGGTTCTCAAGGGCTGTGATCGTGGTTGTAAAGCAAAGCCAAAACTTAGTAAGGCAATATGCGTGCCTTTTATTCAGAAAGCCAGTGTTTTTCTAATTACTGGTACCCTATATTTAAAATAATTTGAATGTGCACGACTAATAACACAGAATGACAAATTGCTTTATAGAAACCAGAGCTCCAATTAATCTGATTTCAGGCTGAAGCACATCTTCAGATAGGCACCAGTGGCCCTGGGTCCTGCAATGTCAAGGTTCAGTTCTCTCTGAGAAGCAGTGAGCAAAGCAGCCAAATCCCAGGAGCTGGGCTCCTTTTGAGAAATGAGAATGTTTCAGGGTCAAAGAAGGTGCTGGAAAGTTCTTTGAAGTTGTCAGCAAATGACTGCATCAAGGCTTAGCTCTGGATTACTGAAACATCCCCGTCACTGGCTTACTGCTTTTGCCTTTGACCCTAAAGACCAGTCTCATAATTCAGTACAGTGTCACTCGTCAACTCAAATCCCTTCCATGTCTCTCAATCTATGGTGGTTAATTATTTTTAAGTTTTTATTTAAATTCCAGTTGACTACCATACAGTGTTATATTAATTTTAGATGTACAACATAGAGCTTCAACACTTCCATACAACATGAGTGCTCATCACAGCAAGTGGACTCCTTATTCTCTATCCCCTATTTCACCATCCCCCCACCCACCGCCCTCTGGTAACCATCAATGGGTTCTCTATAGTTAAGAGTCTGTTTCTTGGCTTGCCTCTCTCTCTCCCCCATCCCCTTTGCTCATTTGTTTTGTTCCTCAAATTCCACATGAGTGAAATCATGTGGTATTTGTCTTTCTCTGATTTCACTTAGGATAGCACATTCTAGCACCATCTGTCACATCACAAATGGCCAAAATTCTCTTTTTATGGCTGAGTAATATTCTATGTATGTAGATACCATACATGGTATCTTCCTTATCCATTCCATCAATCAATGGACACTTGGGCTATTTCCATAATTCAGCTATTGTAGACAATGCTGCTATAAACACTAGGGTGCATGTATCCTTCTGAATTAGTATTTTTCATATTCTTTGGGTAAATACCCAATAGTGCAATTGCTGGCTCATAGTGTAGTTCTATTTTTAACTTCTTGAGGACCTTCCATACTGTTTTCCAAAGTGACTGCACCAGTTTTCATTCCTACCAACAGTGCAAGAGGGTTCCCCTTTCTCCACATCCTCACCAATATCAATGGTTTCCTATGTTATTAATTTTAGCCATTCTAACTGGCATGAGGGGATATTTCATCGTAGTTCTGATTTGCATTTCTCTGATGGTAAGTGATGATGAGCATCTTTTTCATGTGTCTGTTGGCCATCTGGATGTCCTCTTTGGAGACCTATCTGTTCATGTATTCTGCCTATTTTAAATTGGATTGTTTTTGGGTGTTTTCTGTTTTTTGGTTTTTGAATATTTTACTTATTTATTCACGAGAGTCACACAGAGAGAGGCAGAGACACAGGCAGAGGGAGAAGCAGGCTCTATGCAGGGAGTCCGACGCGGGACTCAATCCCAGGGCCCCAGGATCACGACCTGAGCCACAGACAGACACTCAACCACTGAGCCACCCGGGTGTGAACTTGAGTTTTGTAAGTTCTTTATGTATTTTGGATACTTACCCTTTATTGGATATGTCATTAGCAAATATCTTCTCCCATTCTGTAGGTTGCCTTTTCATTTTGTTGACTGTTTCCTTCATTGTGTAGAATCTTTTTATTTTGATGTAGTCTCAATTATTCATTTTTGCTCGTTTCCCTTGCCTCAGGAGACGTATCTAGGAAAAAGTTGCCACAGCTGATGTCAAAGCTACTGCTGTGTTCCTTTCTAAGATCTTTATGCTTTTCTGTCTCACATTTAGGTGTTCAATCCATTTTGAATTTATTTTTCTGTATACTTGAAGAAAGTGGTCCCGTTTTCTTTCCCAAAGCCATTTAAGAGACATTCTTTTTTCCTTTGCATATTCTTTTGCCAAAGATTGACCATATGATTGTGGGTTTATTTCTGGGTTTTCCATTCTGTTCCACTGACCTGTGTGCCTATTTTTGTGCCAGTACCATACTGTTATGATTACTATAGTTTTATAATTTGAAGCCTAGAAATGTGATGCCTCCAGCTTTGCTTTTCAAGATTGCTTTGGTCATGTGGGGTATTTTGTGGTTCCACACAAATTTGAGGATTGCTTGTTCTAGCTCTATGAAAAATGCTACTGGGATTTTGATAGAGATTGCATTAAATATGTACAATGCTTTGGTGACTATAGACATTTTAACAATATTTGTTCTTCCAGTCCATGAGCATGGAATGTCTTTTCATTTCTTTGTGTCCTCTTCAATTTCTCTCATCAGTGTTTTATAGTTTTCAGAGTACAGGTCGCTCATCTCTTTGGTTATGTTTGTTCCGATATATCGTATCATTTTGATGCAATTGTAAATGAGATGGATTCCTTAATTTCTCTTTCTGCTGTTTCATTATTGGTGTATAAAAATACAACAGATTTCTTTGCATTGATTCTGTATTCTGGGACTTTACTAAACTCATTTATCAGTTCTAGCAGTTTTTTGGTGGAGTCTTTCAGGGTATTTCATCAGCAAATAGTGAAAGTTTGACTTCCTCTTTGCCAATTTGGATGCCTTTTATTTCTTTTTGTTGTCTGTTTGCTGTGGTTAGGACTTCCAGTACTATGTTGAGTAAAATGGTGAGAAGGGACATCCTTGTCTCATTCATGACCACAAAGGAAAAGCTCTCAGTTTTTCCCCATTTAGGATTATATTAGCTGTGGACTTTTCATATATGATCTTTATTACATTGAAGTATGTTACTTCTAAATCTACTTTGTTGAGGGTTCTTATCATGAATAGATGTTATACTTTGTCAAATACTTTTTCTTCATCTACTGAAATGATATGGCTCTTATCTTTTATTAACATATCATGTTGATTGATTTGCGATTATTGAATATGGTGGTTAATTTTATGTGTCAACTTAATGGCTAAGAGATGCCCAGATAGCTGGTAAAACATTATTTCTGGGTGTGTCTGTAAAGGTGTTTCCAGAATAGACTAGCATTTGAATCGCTAAAGTGAGTAAAGAAGATCAACCTCACCAATGTGGGTGGGCATATCCAGTCCACTGAAGGCCTGATTAGAACAAAAAGGCAGAGAAAGGACACATTTGCTCTCTGTTTGAGCTGGACATCCATATTCTCTTGTCCTCAGACATCAGTGTTCCTGACTCTCAAGCCTTCAGGCTTAGGTTCAGACTTAATATCATTAGCCATTCAATTTTTGGGCCTTTGGACTGGGATTTATACCATCAGCTTTTTGGTTCTCAGGCCTTCTGACTCAGACTGAATCATACCACTGGCTTTTCTGGTCTCACAGGTGACAGATTATAAGATTTCTTCATAATCGTGTAAACCAATTTCTGTACAAAATCTCTCTCAATGGATCAATCAATCTCTCTCCCTCCCTCCCACATATATGCAAACATATATACATGAATCTATGTGTGTATCTCCTTCTGGTTCTGTTTCTCTGGAGAATCTAAAACTATCTCAGATTTAGGGAAAAAATGCCAATAGCTTATAACACTCTTACCCAACCTGCATCCCTTCTGCTTCCATCTCCCACCACTCTCGTCTGATCATTCCACACTCCACTGCAACCACATTGGCCTCCTTGCTATTCCTTGCACACTTCAGCACACTCCCAGCCCAGAGCCTTTGCACTCACTAGCATCCTCTTCCTGGAACATTTCTCCAAGAACCCATGTGACTCACATCCTCCTCCAAGTCTTCATCAAATGTCACCTTCTCACTGAGGCCCACCCTCATCACTCCATTTGCAGTTGGTCCCATAGCTTGCTGATTACATATTTGTAAATTTATCTACTCACTAAAATCTGTAACCCCAAAATAAATACTTGAGGCACTTCTACAGTCATTCACAGCCAAGCTCAGTGTGGCCACCCAATGCCACATGCCCATCTTGGGTAGAACAACATGACACTCCGACATCTTATTTCAGCCCACATCGCAGACAAGGTCCTTTTCACAGTGTGCCTAGTTTATTTTTATGCTTCTTATTGGTGATTTCACTTTTGGGAAAGGCCCCCAAGGACAGTGCTGAAGGGCTGTCTCGTGCTTCTAGGCATAGGAAGGCTGTGATGTGCCTTACAGAAAAAAGATATGTGTTACATAAGATTTACTCAGACGTAAGTTCTACTGCTGTGGGCCAGAGTTCAATGTTAATGAATCAACGATATATATCAAATGTCTTTAAACAGAAACACACATTAAAACAAGGTTATGTATTGACTTGTTGTCAAATGTTGTGATTAAAGGCTCACAGGAACCTAACCCTACATCTCCCTTAGGAGCAATGGTTTAGGTATTTGCCAATTCAGTGTTCATTGAATTAGCAAATTCAGTGAACTTTATAAATAAAGTAAACTTTATTGACTGAGTATTACAACCCCTAACCTGGTTTTATTTTTTCCACAGCATTTATTAGGCCCTAGTACACCGTATTACTTACTATTTATTATTATCTGTCTCACCAGCTACAGTAAACTCTGTGACAGTGCATGCTTTCGCTGGTTTTGTTCACTACTCTGTCCCCAGCACCTAGCACAGTTTCTGGCATGTATCAGACAATCAGCAAATATTTGTTGGATCAATGAATGAAGAGGTAGATGGAGACTCAGAAATTCCCCTGGAGCAGAGGTCTGGACAAATACACTCCTGAAGGATAAGTCACACAGGAAGGCATCCAAGTGCTTTGATGGGGTGCCTGGGTGGCTCAGTTGGTTAAGCATCTGCCTTCAGCTCAGGTCATAATCTCAGGGTCCTGGGATAGTCTGCTTCTCCCTCTTCCTCTACCCATCCCCTCCCCATTGCTTGTGTTCTCTCACTCACTCTCTCTCAAATAAAATCTTTTTAAAAATAAAAGAAAGAAAGTGCTTTGATAGATAAGAGAGAGCTCTCCCCACTTCACCTCACACCTTCCCTCTCCTCTGACTTTTCAGCCAGGAGACCCTCAGGACACTTAAGGATTTTCCCAGGTTCCAAGAGGCAGCCCTAACCCTCCTCTTTTGCCATTCCGGGAGATAAGGTCACAGCCATATCCCACAGGTAACCCAAGTTGAGGGCTCCACTCAACCCCAGGAGAAGTGCTGGTAGTTTCTTGGCTTTACTTATGGGACCTAGGTGACCAACGAACGACCTTGAGGAAGCAAAGCACACAGACCACATTTTAGTTGCCAATGATTTTGAGTCAGATGATACTGTTACTAACTTTTAGGAAATTGAATCTGCTGTCAAATAGGAAATATAACAGAGAAAACATACACATATAAAACTAGTTCCTCCGATTTCTCTATGGATCAGTTTCATGGGACTGAGTGACCACACAACTATTTAAAGGAAAGATAACCTGTCTCAAGTACATGCATCAAACCCTGTTGCAAAATAGTCAATTTCTCCCTTGAGAAATCCTGGGGAACCTAAAATTTCAGCTCTCAGTTTTTACAGTAAAATGACAGACCTCAAAAGGGGTACCTAATTGGGGCACCTGGATGGCTCAGTGGTTGAGCATCTGCTTTGGCTCAGGTTGTGACCCTAGGGTCTTGGGATCGGGTCCTGCGCCAGGCTCCCCAGGGGAAGCCTGCTTCTCCCTCTGCCTAGGTCTCTGCCTCTCAGAAATAAATAAATAAAATCTTTTAAAAAATTTAAAAAAGAGGGTTCTTAATCCCTACTGCAACAAAAAGAAAGTCCGGGAAATATATTGCTATGACAATTACTGCTACCAATTAGGTCAGCTGCCAACTAGACAAGTAATATTATTACCTACAAATCGACATCATGATGGCAATGTGTCATAACAGGACTTGGGCTGCTGCCACTGTCAAGCCTCTGTGACTCCATTTTGCTCAGTCCCCTGATACACAGGGCCGCTTCCCACTCCCAGCTGAAGAAGCTCGGCTGTAATAACACGGCAAGCAGCTCGCCCGAGTGCCGCGCGCACTCACTCACTAATCATAACCCAACTGGCACCGTAGGATACCCATGATGTATATTTTAATTAGCTTCTTAGCAAATCTTCTGCGGCTAGCAACATTTCCCAGAAATGTGATGACTACTTGTATCTATCATCCCTGCTTCACCAGGAAGGTCATGTCCACAAGCATTGCTTTCTAAAGTCTGGTGGGCTGAGTCTCCCATGTACATAGTCTCACTGGGAACGACATCCCTCCCTCCAGTGGGGCAGCCTTCCAAAATTCAAAGAAGGTTGTCTGCAGGTCACAGTCAGCTCCCAGGAGAAACTGGGCTTTCCTTCCTGGATGGTAGAGGCCCTCATCTTTGGGCTTCTCACACACTAGGAACAATTCTAGGGGGACAGAAGGAAGAGGGCAGAGAAGGGGAGAAATCTACATGTAGGAAAACAAGCTGGAGGACAAATGCCTTCTGGAGACAACAGATAGGGGGATTCATTTTTCCTAGGTTTTTGTGACTATAGACCGGTGGCCTCTCCATCTGGTTTGTGTACCTCTAAGTCTGCCTTTCAAGATTGCTTCTTTATCAAAAAGCCACCTGCCAGTCCCCTCCATACCCTGAGGCTGGTTGAGCTTATCCTACCTGCCACCTCTTCAGTCATTCTGTGGTCCTACCCCCTGGGAACACCAGTAAAAGCTCCCAGCAAAGTTCTCCTGGGGCCCAGGCCCTTTACAGCCACTCAAGGCCATTACCCAGGTAGTCTACAGAGTTGTGGCAAATCAGGAAGGAGGAATCCTTAGGATTCATCTAGCCCAGCCCAGTGCCTCCTAAATTTTAATGTGTGTACAATGTCCCCCAAGAGATCTTGTTAAAAAAGCAGATTCTAATTCAGTAGGTCTTGGGTGAGGCTCAGGATCCTGCATTTCTAACAAGCTCCCAGGAGAGTCTGATGCTGCAGTCCTTCAGACCGTACTTGGAATGGCAAGGATCTAACGCAAGGCTCTTGCCAAATATAGACATTTACTATACAAAGTAAAATACCTTATAGAAAATAAATAAGCAGTGGTAGGCTCCGGCCTCCATAAGCCAGACACAATGAGTGTACTAACAAATAGAAGCATTAGAATACATGAACTTAGTACAAAGTAACATAGAGCAAAGATGAATGAACAATCCCTCTGCCAGGGGGTGGGAGTAGAGCATAGCTCCAAAAAAAAGGTGACACTGAAGCTGGCACTGAATTGTAGAGTGAGTGGCGTCTTGTCTGATAGAAGGAAGAGGGGCATGGTGAACCCTACAGCACCAGGAACCCAGCACCAAAGTCATGGGGGTATGTGGGTGAACTGGGTGGGCTGGACTGAAGAACAAGGCCTACCTCTTACTGTTGCTATATAAGGTGAGTGAGAATAACTTGAAATAGAAGGTTGGAGCCAGGTATGCATGTCATGCTTAAGAATAAAACATTATTTCCAAGCATAACAGGAAGAGAATTAGTCCTAACTTTTACCCTGCAGGCCTACAATAATTTACAGTCCTTAGCAGAAGACAGAGTACCCATCGTGTTCAATAGGTAAGCAGTTGGACCATATCAGATCATTTTGTTAGCATGTCAAGAGAAAAGCTTAGAATGTCTACTATAGTCAGGTGGATCACAAAGAAGGTGATAGGTAATGAACCTGTAGCTAGAGCGGACTGAAATCTCAGGACTTACAAAATGATGACACCAAATATTTTTGCCTTTCTTCTTGGTATAATAGGAAATCTATTCACTTGTGGTGCTTTGAATATATGAATTTTCACATAGTCATCTACAAGCAAACACATTTATGCCTCTAAACCTGTCTTACTGAAAGGATTAGGATTTAGATTTTAATACCGTAAGAATGCACTAGCTGCATGATCTTGGACAACTTACTGCTCTGGTTCTTAGGCAGTGGTGATAACATCTAAATCCTTATTAAACAGTACTATTACAAGAATAACTAATTCTAACAGGGACTTTTTAAAAACTAAAACAATGTATTCTGTTCCCAGAAATCCCTAGTTCCTCATCCAAATACTCATGAATTCAGAACTATGTCTAACTGAATCAGATCTTAAAGTATTTTTCTCTGTATTACAGAAATAATACCTCCCTTTTACCTACAAAAGCTAGGCTATAACATTACCTGCCCTAGAGAAAGATGTCAAAAGAGAAGGGAGGAGGAGGAAGTAGAAAAGCTATCTCTTGTGACACAGTGAACTGTGGCAAGAGATGGAAGAGGAGATAACTCAGAAACATATCCTAAAAGGGAAGGTTATTATATAGGTGGAGGTGAAAGCCCAAGCAGAGAAGCTTTGGCTTTCCTTTCTGGTTGAACTTTGATAGACGAGCTTGCAGGATGCTCTTTACAACAAAGGGTGGCCAGGGACACCTGGGTGGCTCAGTGGTTTGGTGCCTTTCAGCCCAGGGCGTGATCCTGGAGTCCTAGGATCAAGTCCCACATCGGGCTCTCTGCATAGAGTCTGCTTCTCCCTCTGCCTATGTCTTTCTCTGTCTCTCTCTCTCTCTCTCCTTGTCCCTCATGAATAAATTAATAAAATCTTAAAACAACAACAAAGGATGGCCATATTGGGGTAAATATAGTTAGGCAGAGTGAAGGAAAGAGCCTAGTTAGCATTGCTGAGCCTCCTTCAGCAACCGTTGGCAAGGAGATATTCAGAAGTTCCTGCACTGAAGGTAATAAGATGTGGGTCCATAGATCTGATTTAGGTGGTTTAGGGACACCTGTGATGAATGGCAAGTGAGGTCACTGCAAAGTGTAGTGTACAGCCTTGCCAGGGCCTGGCTAAGACTCAAAGGGGTCTGCTTAGTCAAGAAGAACTGTGGTGAGGCCCAGTCAGGAAGACAGGAAGTCTGGACCCTAACCACACCATGTGTACCAGCTTCCCCTCATTAGACCTTGGGGTTCCTGGGGTCAAATCAGATCCATTCTCCTCTGAGCCCACTTTAGTGGGGCTTTTGCCCCCACCACTTCACTGAGACTGCCACTGTCAAGGTCACCATGACCTCCATGGAAGCCCAACTCCAATGTCAATCCTCATCTTCCTTTACAACTTTAGGTTGGGATCTAAAGAAGAAGATTGGACATGACAGAAGAAAGGAGCAATGAACTTAAAGATAAGCCAACAGAAGGTATCCAAATTGAAACACAAAGAGAAAAAAAAAGAGTTGGGGGCAGGGAGGCAAAAATCAGAACCAAGCATCAAAGAGCTGTGAGATAACATCACTCTAACATACAGGTCATTGGAGTTGCAGAATAAAAAGGGAATGGTAAGAAAGAAATATTTAAAGACATAGTATCCACAAACTTTCCAAAATTAATGATAATAAACCACAGATCTAAGAACCTCAGAGAACTCCAAACTATACAAACACAAAGAAAAATATACCTAGGCACATCACAGTCAAACTGCTGAAGCCAAAGATAAAATCTTGAAAGCAGCTAGAGGAAAAAAGAAACAATATAAGAGGACTTACATAAGGCCTCTTGTCTGAAACTATGCAAGCCAGAAGATAATGGAGAGAGACCTTGAAGATACTGAAAAACAAAACCTGTCAACAAAGAATTCTATATCCAGTAAAGATGTCTTTTAAAATTAAAGGCGATATAAAGACATTTTCAGAAAAAAGAAATAAAAGTTTAGCCAGCAGACCATAAGGCTAAGGAAATTCTCCAGGCAGAAGGAGCATAATGTCAAATGGTATATTTAGATCTACACAAAGAAATTAGTAGTACCAGAAATGGGCAGGGGAGAAGAGGGAATAAAGAGTTATTTAATGGGTATGGAGTTTCTGTTGGGAAAGATGAAAAAATTTTAGAGATGGGTAGTGGTAATGATTGCAGAACAATGTAAATACACTTAGTATCACTGACCTGTGCACTTAAAAATGGTTAAAGTAGTAAACTTTATATTATATGCTACCACAATGGATGGATGGATGGATAGATGGATAGATAAGTAGGAAGCCATTAAAAAATGGGGTTTAAAAAATAACTTTCAAGATGATAGCTTTAAATGCAACCAATACCAATAATTACATTAACTCTAACTGGTTTAAATGCCCCAATGGCAGAAATTGTCAATTTAGATAAAAAAGCAAAATCTAACTCTATGGTGTCTACAAAAACCTCATTTAATTTTAATGTTATTTTTTTCATTGTTAAATGTCATTTTGCATTTTTTAAAATATTTTTTATTTAAATTCAATTTGCTAAAATATAGTATAATAGCGCTCCTCCCATCAAGTGCCCTCCTCAGTGCCCATCACCAGTTACCCCATCCCTCCGCCCACCTCCCCTTCTGCAACCCTTTGTTTGTTTCCCAGAGTTAGGAGTCTCTCATGGTTTGTCTCCCTCTCTAATTTAATGATAAGGTTAAAAGTAAGAAGATGAAACAATATATGCCATGAAAGCATATCAAAAGAAAGCTGAAGTCACTATATTAACATCAGACAAAATAAACCTCAGACAAGGAATATTAATAACAATAAAGAGAGTCATCATAAAATGATAAAGTAGTTACTTTTCATGAAGAAGACATAATACTCCTGAGTACCCTGTAAAGAGAACTTAAAAAGCATAAAGCAAAAATAAAAGGCAAAGGCCTTAAAATGACCCCCTGTTCTCTTGACCCCCATCTGCTGTCACACTTTACTCTTGCTCATTCTGTCCCACCATACTGGCAACTTTGTTGGTCCTTAAACACCGCAGGCTCACTCTCCTGCCTTGTGCTTTTGCACTCAAGAGAACCTTGTGCTGGGAAACTCTGCACTCATCCACCTACATGGCCACTCCTTCATCCCCTTGAGGTCTCTGCTCCAATGGCACCTTCTCAGTGAACCTCCCCTGGCCACTCCATTGACAACTAAAACTCCTGCCATTCCCTATCCCTTTCACCTGATTTATTTTTCTCTATAATGGTTATGTGTTTCTAACATGCTATATAGTTTACTTGTTTTGCTTATTGTCTTATTATTATTATATGGAAGCTATTCAAGCAGACTATTCTTGTTATTATGGAAGTTCTATTATTTGTTTTAATGGAATTCTATTCCTATTATTACGGAAATTCTATGAGGGCAGGATGTTTTTCAGTTTTCTTACTACTTTATATGTAAACATAGGACTTAAAACAGTGCCTGGTGCATAGTTAGGCACTCAGTAAATAAATATCCATTGGCTTTTAAAATTCAAATGCCCCTTTCTGAGCCCATTCCCAGCTATCTCAATGAGGAAGAGTAGATCAGCTGTTTAAAATGGAGAAGTAACATTTATTTCATGCATTAGAGGGATAGTGCGTACACTGCATCCGTGACGTGATGTATAGGAAAATGCCTAGCAGGATACTTAGCATTATGTGGCCATTTCCATAGTCTTCTTGCTCCACTCCTTGCCCATTCCTCTGACAGTTTAGGGACTTTATCTTTATCACAGACACTTTTGTGTTGCCCAAAGAGTGTCTGGTTCGTAGGAGACATTATAATAAGTGAAGAAATGAGCCTAATGTGATGCCAACTCCTTCAGAACATCTTGCTTGATGAGCCCAGCTGGAGGTATCTCACTGGCTCTGAACTCACCGCACCCTTACTATCTAAATTAGTCATTTGAGCCTCATCATATTCCACCACATATCTGATGTGTTAAGCACATGTCTCCTAGGAGCAAAGGAAACTAACATTTTTTTCTAGTCCTCTGTTCTTCACACCCAGGATAAGAGGGGGGCAATGATATGTGTTATCTCTACAGAGAAGAATCCTGCGTGGCTAAGAGCATGTGTTATCAGCTACTTAAAAGTAATATTTTGTCATATAATCAGGAACAATGTATGTTATGTATGAGTGAGGCACACATGACCGTGGTCCTACCATAGGCATCATTATAGCCATTGTTGAATTTTATGCTCATCCATTCTCTCACCGTTCACTCCACATATACCGAATGCCTATTAACTGCTCAGTATTGTGACAGGCATGAACAAGGTAACAGGAACGGTGCAAGCCCCGTCTTCAAGGGGCTCAGAGCCCAGTAAAAGAAAGAGGCAAGTTGAAAAGAGATGACAATGCCACTTCGTACATGCCATGGTAATAGTGAAAAGTAGAGAGCACGGTGGAAGCACGGCAGGAGGATACCTAACCCAACCTTACAGAGCCAGGGCAGGCGCCCCAAGAAAGATGCAGTGTGAGGTGAGACTAGGAAACGTAGAGGTAGAACAATCAGAGCATGCGTGGAAGAGGAGCACAAGTGAAGAAGCAGCTGACGTCCTTGGAGGACAGCAAACAGTCCACAAGGGCTAGAACATTGCATGGAGGAAGGGAATGTAAGAGGCAGGGGTTTTCTTACCTCTCACACTGGAAGCCCCTCACATGTGTCTCCCAGCCCCTTTACTCCACGGAAACAAGCACTCTTTTTAATGTTAGTAATAACTTCTGGTTGACCAAACCGAAAAGCATTTTCCAGTCTTCCCCTCCCTTTAGCTCTCAGAAGCACTGGACTCTCTCTGGTGACCAGTTTATCCTTTCCTGAAATACTCTTTATTCTTCTTTTTAAAATATACTCCTGGGGCGCCTGGGGGGCTCAGTTGGTTAAGCTTCTGACTCTTGATTTTGGCTCAGGTCTTGATCTCAGGGTCATGAGATCAAACCCCACATGGAGCTCCATGGTTAGCAGAGAGTCTGCTTAAAAGTTTCTCCCCCCATCCCACTCTTCCCCTGCTTGAGCACACACATTCTCTCTCTCTTTCTCTCTCTCTCTAAAATGAATAAGTAAATAAAATCCTTTTAAAAAATACAGAGAATGACATGAGAGACACCTAACTCTGGGAAATGAACAAAGGGTAGTAGAAAGGGAGGTGGGCAGGGGGTTGAAGTGACTGGGTGATGGGCACTGAAGGAGGCACTTGATGGGATGAGCACTGGGTGTTATGCTATATGTTAGCAAATTGAACTCCAACAAAAAGAAATTTTAAAAAATACAGAGAATCAAAGAAAGTAGCAGGGACCAGATCAGGGAGGGCCTTAAAGGCTAGGTCAAGATTTCTGGCCTCCGTTAGAAAGCCAACAATAGCAGTCGCAAATGTTTCTTGAAATGTGGTCTGTGGACTACAGAATCATGTTAGCTGCTTAATAAAATTCAGATTAGTGAACCCTATCCCAAACTACTCAGTCACAATCTAGATGTGGGTTCATAGTTTGCCATTCAACAACATTCAAAGATGATTCGATTACACACTAATTGAGTCCCACTCTTCAGGCCAGTTGTAATAATAATATGGAATCCGGCCATGGTTTAGACCAACTTTCCTAGGAAATATGCACTGAGAATGGCAATCTGGGATACCAGGAGCATCCTTCACTCAAGGCAACAGAAGCAAGGGCCTCCCTTGCTCTCATGCGATAAGTAAAGGAGGTGGTCCTGCTCCTCCTAATCCTGGGCCAAACTGACTCCCATGGCCAGGGCTACAGACATTATATAGTATGAAACAGAGAGAGACAAAGACAGAACAGAGAGGGCAGCCCAGGTGGCTCAGCGGTTTAGCGCCTGCCTTCAGTCCAGGGCGTGATCCCGGAGATCCAGGATTGACTCCCATGTCAGGCTCCCTGCATGGAGCCTGCTTCTCCCTCTGCCTGTGTCTCTGCCTGCCTGCCCGCCTGCCTCTCTCTCTCTCTCTCTCTCTCTCTGAATAAATAAATAAAATCTTTATAAAAAAAAAAAAAAGACAGAACAGAGAGGAGAAGCAGTAAATGGGAAGTTCCAGGATGAAAATCTGTGGGTTCAGTTTTTCAGAATCGCCTTGGGCATAGTTTTCCCATTCCAGGTGACACCTACCTAACCCTGTTACTTTCTTCAGAGGACTCTGAATGTGAGCCTTATTGTTTCTTTTTGCACAAGCACCACTGACTGTTCATGGTTGGGGGTTCACTCCTTCCCAGCCCACTGAGAACAGAGAATAATCTCTGCCTTTTCCCCCATCCCTAAAACAATGAAGGTCCTTTAAATTTTACCTCGTTGCTTTTGTGATGGTGGTAGTGGTGGTTGATTGGTTGCCTTTTAGCCTCTAACAAAAAAAATAAAACTGATTTCTTTACTCATCCCCTTCTTTTTTTCACCAGACCCCATAAAGTAACACAAATCCCCTCTGGGATTCCAATGTTAAGTCATTCAATACAAAAAAAAGATTAAAATATTCACACTGGGTGAAAAAAATAAATAAATAAAATAAAATAAAATATTCACACTGTAAAGAAACACAGAACCTAGAATGCATGCTGTCACAAGGTGGACCCAGAGAAACCCTCAGGTACCACATAGGAAATAGATAATATGGCAAAAGGTGGCTTTTGATATCACCATAAATGCAGTTAGGATGGCAACTTAACCACTGGAAATAAGTTAGACCTACACTTCACATGTAAGTCATTTTTTAAACTGAACTTCAATAAAAACAAAAACTAAATAAATAGGGGGAAAAAAGCAAGTCAATTTTTATCTTTTCTTCAAGGATATGAGGGCACAGGGGATCATTCATCTTTGACTCAGGAAATATCTGTTTGTTGAGTGCCTACTATGTGCCAGGCACTATGTTAGATGATGTGGAGTCTGCGATAAGCAGGTTTTTGAGATTCTAAGAAAAATCGTTTTAGTAGCTTGTGAATCCCCAAAGGAGGAATTCCTGCCTTACGTAAAAATAAATAAATTTCAAATGGACTTCCTCAGCTCATCACCAAAGTCAGAAACTATGCAGAGAAAGATCTGACTGCATACAAATATAAAACTGATACATCAAAATATCTAGAAGCATTTAAGAGTAAAAGCAGGCTGCACTTTGATTTTAATCCTCCGATCTGAGGTGGAGCAAAAAGCAACACTAGTTTGCTGAAGGGAAGGTGTAAATTAGAAATTAATAGTGCTGAGGTCCTGGATGTTTAAAGACTGACAGATGTGGGGCAATTCTCCATTCTTATTGGCAAATGGGATCTGACCCAGCCTAACGTGAGATCCAGAAACAGAGGAGGAGGAGGACAGCCATCAAGGAGGGCCAGCAGCCAAGCTCCACATAGAAGGAGACACTGGCAAGAGAAATGGAGCCAAGTTTCTATGTCGGCACCAGGTGAACCCCCCTCCCATCTCCACTCGAGCAGCTGTTTCTGGATTGTTGTTTATAACATAAGAGATGTTAACAGGAGAGCGGACCCTCCACTACTCCAGAGCGCTCAGTTACTCAGGGTCAAATGCCCTCCCGTTCTCCTCACCCCTTGGTACATGGAGGCCAAACCACTGCCTGGCTCCACCCTCCCTGCGCCATCCCCCTCCCTAGGGGGTCGTCCATCAGTGATCATCATTCTCAGATACCCCCAAGTCCCAGATCCTGTCACACAAGCCTCATGCTCCAGGCCCTGGAAGAGAAATTCACTACAGGTCCCTTTAGCTGGAGAGACAGGCGAAGGTAGTGATTACGAGCACTTGGGTTCAAACCCCAGCTCTACCACTTACTAGCTGCTGTGCGATTTGAGGAGAGTTACTCAACCTCTCTGTGTCTCAGTTTCACCATTTATAACGTGGGGACACTGGTAGCTACATAGAGTTTTGGGAGGATTAAATAAATATATAAAAGCACTTAGAAGTATGCCTGGCTCGATGTGTTTGCCGCTTGCAGATGTCAGGGCTGCTCTTACTACCATCACTATTATTAGTCTTACTATTACTCATTGTGAGAACAGGTTCCAGAAAGGCTTCACGCCCAGTCCTACCCCCAGGTTCTCATCTCCCACCCAAGCGATCAGGATCTCTACTTTTCAGGCCTGCCTCAGAAAACTCCTGTCCTCAAAGACAAACAGCTGTCAAACTCTTCTCTCGTGTCAGAGTCTGGATGGAATCTCTTTTCTTCCTTGTACTTTGCCACTTTCTCCTCCATCCACTCTCGGGGATGTGGCATGATGTCTGATATGATAATGAGAGTAATTAAGCTAAAAAGGTGTGCACCTTCATTCCTTTCAAGGAAGATTCGCTCGCAAGAAACCTGCAAGCCAACACAAAACCTCAGCACACCGACTACTGAGACTTACTGAGAAACACACGGAGATAAAGGAGGCAGAGCACCAGCAGTGGTCACGGCAGGGACCGTCCCCAGCAACCACACGACAGTGCGTGCTACAGGGAGGACCTGCACAGCTCCCGAATCAAAACGTCTGAAAATTTTGCTCTTATGACCGGGTGGTAAAGAAAAGTGACCATTCCTCCCCGTGGCTTAGACTTCCTGAGAACCCACTAAATGCTGGAGGGTGCCGGGGACACGGGGCTAGCCAAGGGCAAGGTCTGATCACTGCCCTCCAAGAGCTTACGGGATGCTGGGGTGTGAGCAAGTAGAGGCCTCCTGTGCAGTGTGACTCAGAGCGTCAGCTCCCAGAGTTGGGCACTGGAACATCACCATTTTCCAGAGAAGGAAACTGAGGCACAGAGTGGTCATTGGATAATAAGTAGTAGAGCCAGGATTCAAACCCCGTGCAGACAGGCTCCAGATCTGGACTCTCGAAGGCTGTGCTCCAGTCACAGCTGAAGAGTCCTCCATTAAAAGACACCCCGGGTGTTTCTTCTTTTTTTTTTTTTTTATAGATTTTATTTTTATTTATATTCATGAGAGACACCCAGAGAGAGGCAGAGACACAGGCTCCCCATAAGGAGCCTGATGTGGGACTTGATCCCAAGACCCTGGGATCATGACCTGAGCCGAAGGCAGGCGCTCAACCACTGAGCCACCCAGGTGTCCCACGGTGTTTCTTGTGCCAGACTGCTGCTTATTCTAAAAGCCTCCAGGCTGAGAGTTTGCCCAGTAATGCACTGAAAACACCCTCCACACAGGGAGGAAATGGAGAGGAGAGCAGGGTATCTATCTTTGAAGTCAAAATAAATCCAGGAACCAAAATGTAATAATGGTTCATAAAATTTGCTTCAACTTGGTATTTCCTTTTCACTCTGATTTATGGAAGTCTGTGTGTGGAGGAAAAGGTAAAGGGATTTTGAAACACAACTGTCAGAAGAAGGAAGATATGTTTTCTGTGTCTGTTGAGATAGGATAAGACAAAGATAAAATATGAGGTGATACCAGCAGCTGGAAACCAACTAGTAGAAGATCTCCCCCTAAAGGTGAGGGAGAGGTCAAATCGGTGCAGATTACGGGGACCCTGTGCTTTACTTTTGAAATCTGTGCCTTCCACATATTGCCACCTATTCTGCTACGTTCCACCTCCTTCCACCGCCAGTGCTCTCAGGCCTGTCTTTTCTGGGAAATTAAAAAGCGACCGGTGTAAAGTTCATTAGCACATCTGTAATTCTGATTATCGGCTAATATCTTGGTGTCTCCCATGTGCCTGCCCTGTGTTCCTACATTAGCAGTGGTCTCACTGAACCCTCACAACAACCCAGGGAGGCAAGTCCTATGATGAGCTTTATTTTAAATAAATAAAGTCAGAAAACTAAGGCATTAGGAAGTTAAGTGACTTTTTACCCAATTACATGGGTAGTGAGGGAGACCGTACTCCACCACCAGGGACTGGTGGTTACCCCCATCCAGTGTGGCTGGGGCTCACCTAAAGACAGAACCGGAAGAGAATATAGACATCACCTAATGATAAGAGTCCTTTTTTTTTTTTTTTTTCATTCAACAGTAGAGAGAACTGAGGCACAAACAACTGGATCGAGCTCTCTCCTCTGAGGACAGAGAGCCCATGACTTCTTCACCATGGCCTTTATCTCTGAGCTGTCACATCTCAGGCCCAGAGCTGGACTGAAGCCTTTCCCCGACCAGTCCCATCACTCCCCAGCCTGGCCCATCCGCAGGCTGATTTCTCAGTCACCTCTGGGTTTTGCTAGGTTTTCAAGTGCAAAACAACGAAGAAGCTATCCCTTTCCAAGGACCTACTAAACACCAGGCTCAGTCAACCCTCACATGGCCCCTATGCAGCAAGTACTATTATCTCCATTTAGAAATGCACCTTAGCCCAGAGCATTTTAATTATTTGCCCAAGTCACACAACTAGTAAGTAGCAAGCTCCTGGTTATTAGCAGGCTGGTAGGCATGGTGTGTACTTCCCCAGCTCCATGCTTGCCATCCTGTCCTGCAACCCGAGGTCAGACATGATTCAAAGGCAGGACTAAACGTAAAGCTAGCAGTCCGTAGAGCTAGTTTTCACCATCTACCACATGCCTGGACCAACAGTCCATCTAGGAACCTAAATTCCTCTATTGACCTAAAAGTTCATGCAATCAATTCCCCACTGAAAGAAGGGGCTCAGGCTCCTCCCCAGCCCCAGCCCCAACATGTCCCCACACATTAAGGTCTAGCAGTGCCCAAATCTCTCGGGGTTAAGCTGTGATGCATGAGTTTGCCTATGAAGACCTGAGAGCATCATAATTCAAGAAAGGCAGAGGGCAAGCTGTGCGAGATTCCTGAGATAATTGAAATTGACCCATAACTCACCAGCCGCCATGGGAAATTCTATCACTTTGCACACTTTGCTTCCATAGCTAAAAATCAAATCAGGGGAACATGATCAGACTCCTAATTTGAAACCTCAGACATGCAATGTCATCTTTAATGACTCCCGGCAAAAGATGCTCATTACAGATCTCAGCCTACCTAAATTAAAACATGAAGCCTAAAAATTAAGCAGAAAATTCTCAATTTCCCAGGTCTGTAAGGCCACAGAGAAATCACACAAGGGGGAATACACATACTCCTCGGGGTTTTGTTAGCCTGCAAGTATCTGAACAGGAATTATATGAAAGAAAAGAGCTAGAAGGGAAAAATAAATAAGCAAACCCATTGGCTCCTAACTCTCAGGTCAGGGCTGTCTGGGTGAACAGCAATTTTTCATGACCAATTGGAACTAGCATGTCAAGGAACATTATCTCTTTGCTGATGGCCAATTTCATCTGTTCTATGATGTAGAGCTCAGCTTCCTCCAATACAGCGGGATGCTGGCTTCAAGTCTTCTCTCACTGTTAAGTGGACTGAAATATGGTGCAATCAGTCAGCGTGGTGTTCAGGTGTGTAAGCTGCTTTTAAAATGGGAGGCTAAAAATTCATCTCTCATCATTGGCTCTACAACTCATTCAGTGTGGACTTTCTAGAAGGTCAGGTAACCACAAGTCAATCTGCAAAGACTGTTTTTAAATTGCTTCCCTCCACTGCCCATCCACCCTTCCGTTTGTGCCACCGTGTGAATGGCTGCCACTGCCCAGAATAATCTGCATGGCCAGCTTTCACAGTTACTCCTGACTCAGTTTTTCCCAGACCTACATTCAGGAACAGAAAGCAATTCCCTATCTGCCTCAAGGCCTCAATAGATGGCCCAGAAATATTAAGGTAAAGCTAGAGGTAAGTAGAAACTAGAAATTAAAAACTTTATTTTCCCTCAATGTGCATTTTATAGATAAAAGTTAGAGTGGGGACCAGGGCCACTGTAAGGTTAGGCTACCAGCCCCTGAACACCACATGGTAAACTTCCTCTGATGGGCAGAGGAATATCCATAAATGGTGTAAAAAAGAAGCTATAATTTTTATTGGGTTTTTTTTTCAATTCAAAACTACTTCTTCTGAGCCTTAAATTGTTCACTATAGCACAGAGTTGACCTCCTTTCCTAAATTCAACTACTAAATGTGGAATGGTCATTGTGTGTAAAGAACAAAAACCAAGGCATTTCTAAGTACAACTGGCAATCTAGAAAACCCTTCACCAAACTGAAAAATACTAAGGGGAAAATCTAGACCCATGTATATGCTTAAAATTTAAAAAGCCAGGATAAGGGACGCCTGGGTGACTCAGCAATTCAGCGCCTGCCTTTGGCCAAGCGCGTGATCCTGGAGTCCCGGGATCAAGCCCCACATCGGGCTCCCTGCATGGACCCTACTTCTCCCTCTGCCTGTGTCTCTGCCTCTCTCTCTTTGTGTCTCTCATGAATAAATAAATAAAGTCTTTTTTTTTAATTAAAAATTAAATTAAAAGCCAGGATAAAAGTCCAGGTCACTCCCAGGAAAGATCATGTTTGTTATTCCATCACAAGCTCTTGTAAACACTTCTGCCTAAGACCACATCACTCTCAGGGCTCACCCCAGAGCTTCCACCTCACAGCAACTTTTATTACTCTCTCACCCACATCTGTCTTAAAACTTTGGGAGGGATGGTGGAGTGTTTCGACAACCTGGAGTCTACACGATTTGAGGTTAGTTCTAATGGAAAATGACAAAGGTCTTGGCAAATATGCTCTCTCTGCCTTTATTGTAGAGAGACAACAGAGGGTATTGGACAAAAAGTAGTTAATTAAAATAATAAAGGACAAGAAGACAACTACTCTGAATGTGAAATACAGTCAACAGTCTAAACTGCCTCTTGTGACAATCAATGGGTTGAGATCTATGGACAAGGAGCCTGGAGCTAGCATGCCTGCCCAGGAGTCATGGTTTTCATTACACCAACCAACCCTGGAGAAGCCCTTTAGGAGAATATGCTTCCCAAGAAATGCATTAGGGCAAACATTCACAAAGAGACAGAGAAACCATGCTAAGCGCACACCAGTCACTGGTAACGTGACCCTAAATCATGCTGGGTCCCGACCCATTTGTTCAGTGAATTAATTTTATCAGTAGGTCAAAAGTTAACAGAGCCTCCCAAACAGGCTCACCTTTTAACCAAGAACCACTCTGTGTCCCCGTGGCTTGAGAGAACCCCTTTGGTAGCATTCTCCGACCCTGCCAATAAAACTGGGCAACCTTTGATATTTGATGAAGTAATTAAGGACAAATCAAAGCAATTATTTAACATTACTTGCAATAACCATAGGAAATCTCTAATCCTAAGAAGCAAACTGAACCAATAATAAAATGCATTTACAGAGGCTTAAAAAAACTCAGCATCTACAATCATTTACTATGGTGAATGAGCCAGACAAGCAACTCTGAGCAGGGCCAAAGCTAGGGTGGGGGAAATGGAGATGCCTAAAAAGTGCTGACCCTATGATGGTGCAGGTCCCCAGTCTCAGCTTCCTACATTAAATTTGAAATCACAAAGCAAGCCCTGTCACTTGTTACATACAGGAAGTGATAAGAAACACACAACAGTAGGCAAGCCCATCTGGAGGGCAACAATCAGAAACAGCAGGGGGGCTGAGGGATCTTTCAGGACAAAAGCTTCAGGCTGACCCTACCTTTCTGGGGCAAAATCAAGAAGAGTAAGAAAACTCAGAAAATGCATCTGTCTATCCATGTGCACCAAGCAGAGGAATAACACAAGGATAAAAGCTAACATTTGTGGCAAATTTAACTCCAATTAAAAAAAATTTTTTTAAAAAGCTAACATTTGTAAATATCTACCATGTGCCAAATGCCTTAAATGCATTAGCTTATCTGATATTCAAAACAACTCTTGACTATGGGTATTATCACCCTCACTATTATTATTGTCATTTAAGAGAGAAGAAAGCTGAAACTTAGAGAAATTTAGTAAATTGTCCCAGGTCTGAGAGCCAGTAAATGCCAACTGTGACCTATGCTATTATCCTAATTCTATTGTTTTTAATTGACAGTTTCACATACACAGAGTCATTTTCACAAAAAACAGGGAGCAATAAAATAATATATTGTAGCATGTCCCAAGTTAGTAAGAAACCACTTAAACATAACCCTTTGTGCATCTGTACATAGCCTGGAGAGAATTTTCTTATCTCACATATCTTCATAGCCTGACAGTATTTTTGAGCAGCTCAGAAAGCAGAGATTGTCATCCTATTAGATGAAGGAACCCAAATGCCAAATGCACCTTGAGTGGGGAACAGAGAAAGGACAGCGGTCCAAACTCTTTGAAGTCTGCCAAGCCACGGCTCTTCCCACTGGACATCCCCAGACGGCTTTCATAAACCAAATTACTGACCTCCACATGCCTGTGAAACTGAACATGGTGCTCACACAGCGAGGGAGGGGTGGCGGCGTGAGTCCATCCAGGCGCATGAGCAGAGCTGGGACACCAAAGAGCACCAAGTACTTCAGGTAGAAAAAGAGCACGTGGGCCAATGCCAGTCCTCCTGAAAGACAGAGGGAGCCATCAGACACAGAGATAAGCAATGGAGCAATCTCCTGGGAAAGATGTAACATATCTGAAAATATACCACCTGCTCCCACTTTTCCACCCTTCCTGTTTCTTCCCCTTACCTCACACATTACAAAAAGTTTCCCTCATTGGTTTTGAGCAATAAGAATTTTGGATTAGCAAATATTGACATCTCCTTCATTATTGTGATAGACAACAGGACATCTTAGCAGGCATGCTTTTACAGATACCACACCTAAAAGTGTTTTTACATATATATTCATACATTTAAATTAGGTCTATATAAAATGGATTTAGAAAATATTAGAAAGGGAAAATCCTCCCCCAAATCCTTCTAAAACTTCATGAGTTCACACACACTTTTAGGGTGTTCACACCCCATTTTAGGCTGGCTAAAATCAAAAAGTCAGACCAACAAGGGTTAATGAAAATGTGGAGAAATTGGAACTGTCATACACAGCTGGCAAGAATGTGAAATGCTGCACTCACTTTGGAAAACAGCTTGACATTTCCTGAAATGACTAAACAAAGTTACCATAGAACCCAGCATTTCTACTTTTGGCATATACTCAAGAGAAATGAGAACAGATACCCACACAGAAACTTATACCCAAATTTTGTAGTGGCATTATCAACAACAGCCAAAAGATGGAGACAACCCAAATATCTATCAATAGATGAATAAACAAAATGTGGCATTTCTATACAGTGGAATATTATGCTGCCATGAAAAGGAATGAAATACTGACCTGCTACAATGTGGATGAATCTTGAAACATCATGCTAAGTGAAGTACACCAATCATGAAAGACCACATATTATATTCCATTCATATGAAAATCCAGAATAAGGTAACAAAGACAGAAATAGAAAATTGACTAGAGGGTTCCTAGCACTAGAGAAGTAGAGGGTGAGATTATGACAGAGATGGTAACTAAAGCGTAGGGCGATGAAAATACTATAAAACTGGCAGTGGTAATAGTTGAAAGTATCTGTGAATATACTAAAAGCCATTGAATTGTATACTTCAAGTGGGTGAATTCTATGGGAGGTGAACTATATATCACAACAAAGCTGTTAATAAAAACAAAAAACAAACTAAAAACTTCATGAGGGCCCCAAGCTACAATGGCCTCTTGGCCTGAACTGTGCCTTTCCAGGATAAGAACAGAAGATGTGGACACTAGGCAAGATGTGAGGTCTGAGACAGGCCTCTGACTGTCCCCACTGAGAATGCCCTGCTTCTGCAGCTAGGGATCAGGGTGCTCTACCAACTACCTTCTCTCCTTGGGCTTCCTGGCTGGTCACTTTGACCCCTGCACCCTGTGCCCAATGGGGCACCAGAGACCTGGGCCAGATATTGGCCCATTCAACACTGGCTTCAGCAGGCAGGTGAGGAGGTGTGGTGAGTTTGCCAGAGCAGTATTCACAAGGAGAAGTCGAGGACAAAGTATGTGTGAAAGCCCTTGAGAAGATGACCAGTAACCACATGCTGTCCAACCTCAAGGGCCTTTCCCAGTCTGTTGGAAATACTGCAGGACAGGTTGGAGCAGCTGAGCAGGTGATCTATGGGATGTTCAAAAGGAAATAACTAAGCCTTAAGAAGTACTAGGGGAAAATAGTAATGTCTGGCCCTTGCCATATTATACAAGGATCTTGGAAAGGACATCACTACAATGGAGAGTGTAGCTGTAAATAGTAACTCTGCGCCAGAAGAAACACAGAGCCATTTTCTGAATATATAGTTTTGGTAAAGGCAAATGGTGGTTCAAATTTGAAAGCCGCATGTCCTACAAGGAAAATAACCCAGGAATCGCTGGGTCTCAATCCCAATCAGGAGGGGTCAAACTGATTCCTCAGACTTATGGAAATTAGATTACAATCACATGTATTGAAACAGCTAGGTATAAAATTGTAGCATTCTTAGATGACAGCAGTCAATAAAAAAAGCTGATGTGTGTGTATGTGTGTGTATAAGAATATATATACATGAATATATAAGAGTATATATGTATATAAGTGTATGTATGTATATACACATTCATCAAGAAGTGGGATATACATGCTAGCAATACCATCTAAAAAGTATTTCGGGGCATATAATCACACTGACTGGTGAAGAAATCCATCCCACTGGCCAAGATGGCAATGGGGGTGGGACAGGACTCCCACTGTTTCAAAGTGAACCACCAGACTTTGGTCAGAAAAATCCCAGAGTTAGTAGAAGCAGGACATAAGTAAGGATGCCTGATTAAAGGGCACAAAGCTTCCAGGGCTAAAAATGACCAGCCTGAAGAGTGAAGGCATCAGAGAACCCAGGGAAAATCATTCAAGGTTAAGGCTACCTGGAGCTCTTTTACATATGAAGCATCAGAGACTTCCTTTCCCTGTTAACAGGATGCAAAATCAGGGAGAATGAGCTGCTTCCTTCTCAAACACTGCCTTTAATGTGACACTATTTTTATACAGTTATCACAGAGGAGGCATATAAATTAAAATCCATAAGACTTTTAAACTGGTCTATTTCACTTAAATATTCTAGAATTTCAATTCTAGTATTCTATCATCTATATTATATATCAGGAAATAGCATTAACACCTCTATTACACATTACCTTACAGGTGTTTTTGTCCTTGTGTGTATCTTCTACCAGATTACAGGATGCTCAAAGCCCATGCTGACATGGTTGAACATCAGGACTTTCAACAGTAGGTGCCCAATAAAGAAGAGTGAATGTTGCTAATTGTGGGAAGTTCTTCCCAGGGATAAACACGAGGGTCTGAATTGTATTAGATCCTATTAAATTGTTAGATCTGCTACAGACTTGAACAACTTAGCATCTGCCTAATTAAAAGTCTTCATGAACCCAGGATAGATCAGAATTTGCCAAAGATTGGGGAGAGTTTGCCAAGGATTTGCCAGAGTTTGCCAAGGACTGGGGAGAGTTGCTACAGGATGGAAAGAGGCCCCTTGACTCTATTGGCCAGCTGCAGAACTACCATCTTTGTATAGTTGAGCTCTGCCCTTAAGATTCCCATAGTCAGTATAAGACACTGATACCAGTTTCACTGTTTCCAGAAGCATGTTGTCTCTGCACTGTTACCTGTCCCCACCAGCTTGTGTGCCCTGACTCGCTGCTACACTCCCATCTCCAGCCTAGGCTGGGCTCTTGCTTCTGTCCATGGCTTAACTTCATCTCAGAACTTTTTCTGCTCCAAGGAAAAGGACTCCAGCCACTTTTACCTCGTCTATACCTAACCTACTCTCGATTTTGCTTAAATGCTCTGTGACTAAGTTGGTTCAGATTCAGGAAGCCTAGACATTTTATAAAAGTTTCTTCTCAGAGCACCCGGGTGGTGCTGTTGGTTAAGCATCTGATTCTTGGTTTCAGCCCAGGTCACTATCTCAGGGTCATGAGACTGAGCCCCATATAGGGCTCCAGGCTCAGAGGGGAGTTTGCTTCAGATTTTCTCTCTCCCTCACTGCTGTGCCCATGTGTTCCTCTCTCTCTCTCTCTCTCTCTCTCTCTCTAATAAATAACTAAATCTTTATGAAAAGTTTCTTCTTTTGGGGCACCTGGGTGGCTCAGCCAATTAAACATCTGCCTTCAGCTCAGGTCATGATCCCAGGATTCTGGGTTCCAACCTCACATCAGGCTTCCTGCTCATCAGGGAGCCTGCTTCTCTCTCTCCCTCTGTTCTTCTCTGCCCTTGCTCATGTTCTTGCAAATAAATAAAATATTTTTTTAAAATTTCTTCTCATAAAGTTCTTTATAAGAATGTTTCATGCCTATAGTTAACAATAGTACTGTACATTTAAAAACTTTAATAGATCTCATAATAAGTCTTCTACCCATAGTTGTTATTTTAAAGAACCTTTCCTATATAAGATCTAGAATAAGAAACAGAGATATAAAAATTAATCACGAAAAATTGAACAGACCAATAACCAGCAAAGAAATTGATTCAGTGATTTAAAAACTCCCAACAAATAAAAGCCCAGGACTAGACAGCTTCACAGGCAAATTCCACCAAACATTTAAAGAAGATTTTATACCTTTTTTTTCAAACTATTCCGCAAAAATAGAAAAAAACTTTCAAATGCATTCAATTAGACAAGCATGACCCTGATACCAAAACCAGATAAAGACACCACAAAAAAAAAAAAAAAAAGAACTACAGGCCAATATCTCCAATGAACAAATATGTAAAAATCCTCAACAAAATACTAGCAAACCAAATCCAACAGTATATTTAAAAAATCATTCACCATGATCAAGTGGGATTTACTGCTAGGTTGCAAAAATGGTTCAATATTTGCAAATCAATAGGATATATCACATCAATAAGAGAAAGGATAAGAACCATATGATGATTTCAATAGATGAAGAAAAAGCATTTGACAAAATATAACATCTATTCATGATAAAAATCATCAACAAAGTAGGTTTAGAAGGAATATACTTCATTATAATAAAGGTCATTTATGAAAAACCCACAGTTAACATCATCTTTAATGGGGAAAAACTAAGAGCTTTACCACTAAGGTCAAGAACAAGACAAAGATGTCCACTCTCGCTGCTTCTATTCAACACAGTACTGGAAGTCCTTGTTGCAGCAACCAAATGACAAAAGAAAAGGCATCTAAATCAGCATGGAAGAAGTCAAACTTTCACTATTTGCAGATGACATGATACACTATATAGAAACTGAAAGATTCCACCGAAAAACAAAACTAATAAACAAATTCAGTAAAGTCCCAGAATAAAAAAAAAATCCACATATGGGAATCTATGGAATCTGCCACATTTCTATACACCAATATAAGGCATCACAAAGAGAATTAAGAAAACAATTCCATTTATAATCACGCCAAAAACAATAAGATACCTAGGAATAAATTTAACCAAAGAGGTGAAGACCTGTACTCTGAAAACTAGAAAACACTGATGAAAGACATTGAAGTTGACACAAAGAAATGGAAAGACATTCCATGTTCATGGGTCAGAAGAACAAATATTGTTAAAATGTCTATACTCTCCAAAGCAATGTACAGATTTATTGCAATCACTATCAAAATACCAACAAGCATTTTTCACAGAGCTAGAACCAACGATCCTAAAATTTATGTGGAAACACAAAGGATCCCAAATAGCCAAAGCAATCTTAAAAAAGAAAAGCAAAGCTGGAAGCATCACAATTCTTGACTTCAAGTTATATTATAAAGCTGTAGCAATAAACAGTATAGTACTGGTACAAACATAGACACATTGGTCAGTGGAACAGAATAGAAAATCCAGAAGTGAACCCACAATTAATATGGTCAATTAATCTTCAACAAAGCAAAAATGGAAAAAAATGTCTCTTCAACAAATGTGCTGGGAAAATTGGACTTTGTTACACCATACACAAAATAAGTTCAAAATGAGAGTGCCTGGGGCACCCAGGTGGCTCAGCAGTTGAGATCTGCCTTTGGCTCAGGTCATCATCCCAGGGTCCTGGGATGGAGCCCCACATTGGGCTCCCTGTGAGGAGCCTGCTTCTCCCTCTGCCTATGTCGCTGCCCCTCTCTGTGTCTCATGAATAGACAAAATCTTAAAAAACAAAATGAGGATGCCTGAGTGGCTCAACAAGTCAGTTAAGCATCTGACTGTTGATGTCAGCTCAGGTCTTGACCTCAGTGTCATGAGTTCAAGCCCCACAGTGGGCTCCACACTGGGCATGAAGCCGAATGAATGCATGAATGCTCAAAATGGATTAAACACCTAAATGTGAGACATGAAACCATAGAAATCCTAGAACACAGGCAGTAACTTCTTTGACATTGCCCATAGCAACTTCTTTCTAGATAGGTCCCCTGAGGAAACCATTGGCACTATACCAAAATAAAATGTCTCTGCACAACAAAGTAAACAATCAACAAAATAAAAGGCAAACTACTGAATGGGAGAAAATATTTGTAAGTGACATAACCAATAAAAGGGTAGTACACAAAATATATAAAGAACTTCTAAAACTCAACACCCATAAAACAAATAATCCAATTAAAAAATAGGCAAAAGAGGGGATCCCTAGGTGGCTCAGCGGTTTGGCGCCTGCCTTTGGCCCAGGGCGCGATCCTGGAGTCCTAGGATCGGGCTCCTGGCATGGAGCCTGATTCTCCCTCCTCCTGTGTCTCTGCCTCTCTCTCTCTCTCTCTCTCTCTCTCTCCCTCTCTCTCTCTAAGTCTATCATGAATAAATAAATAAATCTTAAAAAAAATAGGCAGAAGACAACATAGACATTTCTCCAAAGAAGACACCCAGGTGGCCAACAGATACATGAGAAGAAGCTCATCATCACTGTCAGAGAAATGCAAATCAAAACTACCATGAGCTATCACCTCACACCTGTCAAAAGGTTAAAATCAACAAAATAAAAAACAACAAGTGTTGACCAGGATGTGGAGAAAAGGGAGCCATCCTTCTATGTTGGTAGGAATGCAAACTAGAGCAGCCACTCTTGAAAACAGTATGCAAGTCCTTCAAAAGGTTAAAACTTATGAGCCAGCAATTGTACTACTAGGTATTTACCTAGAGAATACAAAAATACTCATTCAGAGGGACATATGCACCCCTATGTTTATAGCAGTAATATCTACAGTAACTGTAGAAGCAGCCCAAGTGTCCACTGAGTGATGGATATAGATGTGGTGTATATATACATACACACACAATGGAATATTACTCAGCCATAAAAAGAATGAATCTTGCCATCTGCAAAGACATTGATGGAGCTAGAGAATATAATGCTAAGTAAATAATCAAGCAGTCAGAGAAAGACATATACTACATGATTTCACTCATATGTGGAATTTGAGAAACAAAACAAATGAGCAAAGGGAAAAGAGAGAAACCAAGAAACAGACTCTTAACTTAGAGAACAAACTGATGGTTACCAGAAGGGAGGTGGGTGAGGGGTATGAGGACTAGGTGATGGGGACTAAGTGCATTTAGTCCCCTATGATGAGCACCTGTGATGAGCACCAGATGATATATGGAAGTGCTGAATTACTAAACTGTACACCTGAAACTAATACAACATTTTGTGTTAACTACCTGGAATTAAAATTAAAACTTAAAAAAAAGATTAATCAAGAAGAACAGAGAGTAGGAACCACAACACAAGATAGAAGCGGTGCCATGACAGACTTGGAGATTTTCCCTGCAGCTAAGGGTACAGCTCACGTGCTGAGAAGGTTAACACCAGTGGTCAGAGTTACCATGATGGTCAGTTTCCTGCAGAGACACTGAAGAAAAAGTGGCTATTGCTTTACAGCAGTTATGTAAGTAAGATTCTGTGTCAGGGGGAGGACATGGATCAGGACCAGAAAACGAAGTGAGTAAATTGACAGGGGAAGCGAGTGAAAGAATGAGCAGAACCAAAGAATTGCTGCCAGGAGCTCCAGAAGGACAAGCACTTGAGTCAAGAAGGGAAGGATAGAATCCTGGTGAGAGGGGCCAGCAACAGCTCCTGGAAAGCTTGTCCAGCCTGAAGAGGCCGAGGTCAAAAGAAGTCAATCATTTCTAGTCATTGAGTTCTAGGAATAAATGACTACAGCAAATGCTCCAGTTTCAACCTAAATCTAAGGATTTTGAGGTTGAACCTACGGCTATACCAGGTAGAAGCCAGGGTACCCACCTGTGGACTCTGCAGGAAAAATGACATGCTAAAGGAGAAACTAGTTGGAACCCAGTAGGTCATTCACACTCATCCAGAGCACCATCCCAAGTTGAATCTCCAACTGAGATTGAGGCGCATACCTGTCCGTTACTTATCTGGGTGGTTTGTATCACAAGACTCTCTACTGATACTAGAGTAATTACAGGCTCTAAACAACCGGTTGTATGTGCTGATAACAAGGCCACCCATAGCCAGCAGTTGATCCTTCAGGACTCAAAAATGAGGGTGGTCCCAGGGATCCAGGCTGCCTCTGCCCATAAACAGTTCCCAGTGAAGGTTTAAAGGCTGTTTCTAAGAAGTACAGAGTATCCAGTGCAAGGACACCAAACCAAAGAGTGAAGGGTAGACAAAAAGGAGACAAAGGGGCAATGAGCTGGAGAGGCTAGAGAAGCAATAATTCCAGGGTCCAGATTCCCTGAACTGGAGATGAGCAAAGGGGGTGGAGAGCACACAAAGCAAGAACAGACGCAGTCGGTTCAAGAGTGATCTCGGGGATATAAGATTCTGGCTGCCTGACTTCTTTCTGAGTGATGGCACAGGAGAGGACAAAGAGGCCAGGCTGCAGTCCTCAGGTGGGTCTCCATTTCAGGAGAGGGAGCAGCCAAACAGCCAAACAAGGGGATGTCAACTGGTCCCCTCTGATGCAAGGTGTCAGAACTTCACCCTTTCTGCACAATTCACGATCATGAGGCTGGGGATCTACAACACCCTTCATACGTGCTTCTCAAATAGTTCTAGCTCAGCTCCCATGGATCTTCTTAACCACCACTGAAAACAACAGTCACAAGCATAGTACAAGTATAAAACACGTGAGAGCAAAAATCACCAAACTCGGGATAGTGGTTCCTATTGAGGGGGAGTGTGGGAAATATAAATGGGATGGGTAACCGAGGAGGATTCAACGATGTCAGTAATTTTATTTTTTTAAACTAAGTGATATTGGGCACCTGGGTGGCTCAGTCAGTTAAGCATCTGCCTTTAGCTCAGGTCATGATCCCAGGGTCCTGGGAGGAGCCCCGCCCTCAGGCTCTCTGCTCAGAGGGGGTCTGCTTCCCCCTCTCCCTCTGCCCCTCTCCCCGCTCATGTTCTCAGTGATGTGATCTCTCTCTCTTAAATAAGTAAATTAAATCTTTAAAAAAAAATAAACTAAGTGATGGATAACCACATGTTCACTATATTCTCTTCTAACTTTCAAAACATCCTGTGTGTGTGTAAAATACAGTCTCAACTGCCAGGGCAAGTTCACGAACAAACTAGCTTCTGAGAGTTCACTAGGGCATAGTAACAGCAGTTACCGACCACTAAGCACCTACTATGTCCATACGCTAGCAGTTTGTGACATCCGTCCTCATTCTCAGAACATACTTTTCTGTGGATATTCTTACCACCCACATTGCACAGATAGGACCCTGGGCACACAAAGGGGACAGAACTTACCTAAGAGCACACATTAATAAGTAGCAGAGTCAAGACCTGAATTTGGGTCTGCTGCCTCAATGCACTGTATTTATTAGATTTGCATTCTCTCAGAGCAGACTCGATGGAAAAGAGTTTATGTGAGGCAGACCAGATGGCAAGACAACGAGGGGGCTGTTAGAGGCAGTCGAAGGAGATATTCCCAGCAGGAAAAAACTGCAAAGAAGAGCTCTGAAGATCCTCAGGAAAGCCAGCCTCAGGGAGCACACTGAAAAGCAAAGATGTCCAAGAAACAAATACACAGGGCAGTCCAACTCCAGATTCACAGATTTGAAAATTCTGACCCTCTTAGCATCAAAACGAGTAGTTATTAACTCAGAAACCCGAAGAAGAGTTTACCTCCCCAAATGCTTAATCTTTGAACATATTGGAAAACCTAGTTTGGAAAGCTCTCTTCTTATTAGGTTTAAATCTAGTTTAAAGTCTTCAAAAAAAAAAGATATGTTTCTGGAGAGGGGAACAGAATATTAAATTCTATTTGCCCATCCTCTTCAATTATGAATTGTTAAATCTCAGGAGGAAAAGCTGTAAGTCACAATAAATCACACTTAAGATCAAAATAATTGTCCAGCAAAAATACTGAATACTTCACAAAACAAAGTAAATCAAGGTGTTCCAGGAGCATTTTCATATGGCAAAATAAATTTTAAATCTCTTTTTTAAAAACTGACTATAGCAAAATAAAATTTTTTTAAAAACTGACTGTAAAAAAATTTTTTTTAATTAAAAAAAAATTTAAAAACTGACTATAGCAGCATAACAGAACAGACCCTTCTCCATTCCCAAACTGTGAGTGAAGAAAACCCCATACAACGGGATCTGCACAGGGCCAAATGACCTGAAAATTCTATAAAACAAATTTTCTGGTAAAGACCAGATGTAGATTGATGCTTCACTATGACTCACTTTGCCCAGCAGAAGTGCTCTGTAAAATCTACATGCAAAAAGAACTAGAAATTAACTACTAATTATTCTACTGCAAATCCTTCAAGGAGCAAAGAATCCCTCTAGAAAGCAAATAATTGCCTCCCTCAAGTATTCAACAAATTCCAATTTCCATACACCAACTTAGCTTAAAAGAAAGAGACACCTATTTTATGGCATCTAAGAAGGTACCTGTACGCTAAGTTACCTGGGCATAACAATGGGCCAGGCAGGGATTGGCAAAGATCACCGTGTTCTGAGGGATGCTGGGGGTGGAAAGAAAGGGAATAGCTGGTGTTGCAAATAATAACTGTGGTGCAACTTGCTACCCTTTATAATGCTACATCAAGCGGGCATCTCTTCCATTCTTCAAGCAGGCACCATGAAATTACCCTCACACCACACGAAGTATCTGTAATTGAACAGTCAAGTTCCACAGTAGTAAATCCCAGAGAAGCTCCGGGTTCACACTGCATTAATTTCAAATAACCTCGGGATTCTAATCCAAGGAGAGAATGTATAAAAATTAATTTTTTCTACTGAATCTTAAACCTTAGAAAGTTTAATGCTTCCAAAAGGTGGGAGGAGAAGAGAATCTTATGCTATCTGACATATGTTTGTGTCCCCAGTTTTCAAAACAGACATCAGATGTCAAGTGTCTTATCCCTCTCCCCTCGTTGTGATGTTACAGAAGGAGAAAAAGCAAATAAATGACTTGGTTAGCATTTCATTACCATTTAGATAGGTGCATACACATTATTTCAACAACAGCTGGTACTTATGCGATGTTCTAAAAAAAAAAAAAAGTCGCTGACTACACACACTCAGGAGATGGGTCCCTAAACTCCAACCACTGAGCAGTTAAGATTGCAAACAGGACTCTAATGTACACTCCACGGAGCTTTATGATATCTTTGCCGTGAAAAAACAACTAACTTTGAACCACTGTCACCTCCTCACTTCTTGGCTCACTCTCAAATCCCCTTGCAAAGCTCTTTTCTATCCCCTCAATTTACTATTGTGAAGCACCATTCTATAATGAACTCAAGAAATGGGGCCTTTTTGAGTTCTTTTAAAGAAAAACCATGAATTACCACCTTTACTCCCCTTATTCTTAGACTGTCATGGTAAACTTACAGCCTGTCATGTTCTGTCTCCATGTGAGATTCTGATGTTCAAAAGGATATGGCCAAACATTTGGCCAAACCCCTAGAACTTAAAACACCAGGAGAGAAGCCTATTGTAAACTACAGACCTTGTGTGATTATGATGTGCCAGAGTGGGTTCATCAATTGTAACTAATGGACTCCCTCTGATGGAGGATGCTGATAGTGGGGGAGGCTGTGCATGTGTGGGGTTGGGGGCTACAGGAAATCTCCGGATCTTCCCCTCAATTTCATTGTAAACCTTAAACTGCTACCAAAAAAAAAATAGTCTTCTTTAAAAAAGAAAGGAAGAAAACAACACTTAATACCCTTTAAAGATACTATTGAAATATTTATGAATAATGATAAGATGTCTGGGATTTGCTTCAAAACAATATGCGGGAGAGTACAGATTAAAGAAAATTGGCTGTAAGTTGATAATTATCGAACCAGAATGATGAATACAAGGAGGTTAATTATATGTCTACGCCTTTAATTTTCTAAAATACAAAGTTTTAAAAGTCCTGAGTCCCCACCTGAACCCTGAATTTTAACCAGGAATATTCAACTTCCTCCTCACCCCAGCCAAATGGATTTGCAGGGGACAATGAGTAAAATAGGACTTAGCTCAGCACAATTCCATCTCCATGCTCACCCTATGAGCATAGAAAAAATGGAAAGCATAAAAGACAGGCAAATTAGAGGAAGGAGAAGTGGGAGAATGCCAGGAAGCAGAATAATGAACTTGCTTATTATGAGTCCTTGAACCTCAGGGAATTGGTGGCCTTTGAGGTAGGTCTGCTCAGAGCAAGATGTCCCACCACGATCTTTATCAATTACAACAGTGTTTCTCAAATTTATCTGCTCCTAAGAATCCCACGGGGTAACAGTTCATCACAGGGATTCCCAGGCTTCTCCTTGACAGATTGTGATTTAATAAAAGTTGGGTCAGGGTCCTGAAATCTGAATGCAAAAGAAGTACAGATCTTCCTTGAAATGCAGTGGGATTACATCCTGATAAATCCATCATAAGTCAAAAATATCACATGTCCAGGGACACCTGGGTGGCTCAGCAGCAGAGCATCTGTGTTTAGCCCAGGGCGTGGTCCTAAAGTCCCGGGATCGAGTCCCATGTCGGGCTCCCTGCACGGAGCCTGCTTCTCCCTCTGCCTATGTCTCTGCCCCCCACCCCCTCTCTGTGTGTCTCATGAATAAAATCCTTAGTTTTAAAAAATCACATGTCCAAAATGCATTTAATGCACCTAACCTATGATGTTCACATCTTACCTTAGCCCAGCCTATCTCAAATGTGCTCAGAACACTGATATTAGCTTACAACTTAGCAAAATCATCTAACACAAAGCTTATAATAAAGTGTTGAATGTTTCATGGGGCTGATAGGGTACTTTCCTCCAAGTGAAAAACAGCATGGCTGCATGGGTACAGAATGGCTGTACTGTGTTGGTTGTCTACCCTCATGATCACATGGCAGAAAGCTTCGGTTAACTGCTGCTGCCCAGCACCACGAGAGCACAGCCTATGGGATATTGCTAGCCCAGGATAAAACTGAAATTCATAAATCAAAGTATGGTTTCTACTGAATGCCCATTGCTTTTGCATCATCCTAAAGTCAGAAAGCTTTAAGTTGACCCACTGTAAGTCAGGAACCATCTGTAGTAGGAAGCTATGGTCAGTCAAGCCTGAGAAATTCTAAGGTTGAGGATGCACACCCTACTTCCTTCTCTTCACCTATAAAAATATGCATCAAGGTGTAACATAGCAATTTTCTTGGGGAAGGTGAGGTTACTTGTTCATTTTTTTTTTCTGACTTTCATGGATGAAAAAGAAAAAGACACCTCCCCTATTCAATCTGTTTGTTATATGCCAGAACTTCAAAGGCAATGTTCCAAACTCACTCTGACATTTATCTCTGAGTTATCCAAAAAGAGAACATGCAGGGAATTTCAAAGGAAAATCTTGTGCCACAGGATTGACCTTTAATTTTATTAACTAAAGATTGCTATAATTTTGACAACCACAACTTAACTGTGAAGAAACAATGTTCTGCTAGCCTGAGGGGAGATGAGCAGTCACTCAGGCACAATCAATGCTCTTGTTAGAGGAGAAAGCCCCAAGCTTTTCTGCAGAGTTCTGCTAAGATAAATAACCTCCACAAAAAGTTGTGCTACAGTAGACAACTCTTGGCAAAACTTAACTCAATTCCATAATGTAAGAAGTAGTATAAGAGGAAAAAACTAAAATCACTGCCAGTTATCAAAGCCTTCTCAAAGGGTAAATCCTCAGGTAATTCTCCAACCTGCTAGCATTTGGGGGGGAAACTGTCAAAGTAACAAAGCTATGTTTATATATTTTATCTATATATTTAATCTATAGATTCATGACAATATATTCTCTCTACTATGATATTCCTTGAGGTATGCAAAAGTGATTTAAAATGTACCAGTAATAAAAGATATGAAATGTTTTTTTTTAACCCTTCAAAAAAGGAAAGTGATGCTCTGAGCACCTTCCCTTTGACAGGAGAAATATTGGAAAAGCAAGATTTGTCCAAGTCCCCAGCAATCTGTGGACCTTCTACACATCCCCTGCCCCAATGGCTTTAATAACCACCCATTCACTGTTGAGCTCCTATTGCTAACACTGATGTATCCCCTAAATCCCACAATAGTAGGTGCCATCACCTCTGGACAGCTCTGCGTCATTTCACACCTCTGGCCCTCACGTGGTTATCTGGCACCCACGTGTGCCTGCTGAAGGTTTGGAGAATGAATGAGTGGGTAATGATTTCCTTCTGGAGGCTTAATGAAACTCTGTTGAATTGATTTGCATTAAATGACCATCATTTTTTCGTTGATCACAATTAGATTTGAGGAAGGTTCATATTTAAATAACACTTCCCAATCATCCAGCCCATCTAAACTCCCTTAATATGCTTGGTGATACAAAGTTAGTGACAATTCAGGACGAGAACACTCAATTTCTCTCTCCTAATCAAAAGTAATGCATTACAGTAGTGAGAGGTGGAGGAAGGCATCATCTAAATCTGAGGGAGCAGGGGAAGTAGCCCAGAAGGGAGCTGTTTTGAAGGAAGAATCAGTCGGATGAAGGAAACTTCAAGCAATGAGGCATGCACAGCAGGCAGATATGAGAGAGCCCAGCACTGGGGCAGGGAGCAATGTGGCTTCAGCAGCAAAACAAGCATGATCAGAAAGGGTCACGCTGGTCGGCTGAGAAGTACAACTTTATAGTAAAAGATCTGAGAAACCAAGTGAGAATGTGACATGGATCTGTTTTGTGTTGTAGAAAGATTGGTCTGTAAGAAAACAGGAGATGGTTTTTGTTCATGAGGGGAGAAGGGCAGAAAGAGGAGGAGGACAGAGGAGAGGATGGAGCAGCGCGACTGGAGAACAGAGTCGGAGCTTCAGGCCTGGCAGAGGAACCCCGGAGCTCCAACTGTCAATTAAGCTTTCTACCAAACCTTTATTAAAGTGCCCCACCACACACAAATGCTTCATCTGAACAGATCTGTGTGTGTGTGTGTGTGTGTGTGTGTGTGTGTGTGTGTCTACAAGAACCAGGTACCATGTGATAATCAGGGCAACGCAGAGCAAGGACAGCAATGGCCCTTAAACAGAACTAACTTCACAGAAGCGAGGGAGGAGAGGCAGAGGCGGCCACGAATGGGAAGTCTCAGGAGAGCACTGGGCTCGGCTCAGTTCAGAGACGGCAAGTCCACCTTTCCTAGAAAACTAAGGACCTGGGAGACTCTCACTGCTGAAATCCAGGGACAATCTGATCTACAGCCTATACACAAAAATATGTCCTACATAAAATCTGGAAACTATAATAAGTTAAGAATTTTTAATTTTGCAGGAGAATTTCATGAAAAGAACTTAAAGTGATAAGACTCAGGGATATTATGAAAACTGGGAGGAGAATGGCTACTTGGGTAGACCTCCGCTTTCTGGTCAAGGAGCACCACTGCCTCACCACCACCTCAATATATTGTAAATTGCCTGGGAGGCTGAATATTAGGCTAATAAAATTTTGTCTAATTTGCATTGCTCAAATGACTACCTAGCTTTTACTGCCACCTCCTGGCTCTCTCCAGTATGTCTGCCCTGAACTCCCACTACTGATCATGATCGCGTGCGCAGACACACACACACACACACACACACACACACACACACACAAATCGATTGCTACATTCAAGAATCTCCAGAGAGAGCATCAAATTAAACCACAATCATATTGCAAATGGAAAGCTGTGATACCTAGTGGAAGCCCCTGGACAAGGCAGCTGTGCACTGATGCAGTCACCCCAGCCAGGCTGATCTCCCCCAGAAAGCTGATCTGTGTCAAGAGGCATTTGCATATTAACCAAGCTCACAGAGAAAATATGTAATACTAGAATGCCAACCATCAAATAAGAGTGAGAAATATCACCTTCAAGGTAACAGGGGCCTCACATTTTCCTTTGCAAGCCTCTTTTCTCTCTGGGCCAACTACACAGGAAATCAAATTATGCACTCAAGTTGCTTGGTGAGGAAGAATTCAGAGCCAGGGCACTGGCCAGAGAAAATGAGCATTTAAAGGCATCCAGCTCTTAGAGATGAAGGCATCTACCCCACAACAGGGATGCTCTGCCCCTGGAAACGACAAAGCACATGGTTGGAACAGGGTATCCCTCCCAGTCAGTGTTTGAATGGGAATTATCAGGACTTGCCTTTTAGATGTTTCTCTGTCTAGTTCTGACCAAACCAACAATCTTTCTGGTTGGCAGACTCTTTCCACGGGTATATAAAGCTTCCAATGAAGCAGTCATCAGTAAAGACAAAACCCAAATCTCGGATTCATGGTGCACTGATACGGTAATCTGCTCTTTGTACTGGGTTGTATTTTCCCCTATTCCCAAGCTTTTGGAGGCCCCATCCCCATGCCTGGCAGTCCCATGGACTTCCAATAAACAAGTAATGACAATTCCCATTCACGAGGGATTACAAGTTTACGAAGAGCTTGCACATCCATCACCATAGCTATTCCTCTCAAGCACCTTTTGGAGTTCTTTGGGTAAGTGCTATGATTCTTATTTTTTAAGATAAAGACAATGCGACACAGAGATAGTGTTTTTTCCAAAGTCACAGAATTAGTGAATATAAAGACTAAAACTCAGATCTTCAAAACCCAAATGAGTCAACTGAGGACACCTGCTCTTAACAGTAAACAGTGCCTGATGGACTGCACCATATGCAACAAATAGTGTCAATTATTAGCTACCTACTATTCTAGGCACTGGGAACGCCATGATGACCAGTTTAAATAAGGCTCTTACTTCCATCATCAGAAATATATTCAGGGTGAGAAGACGAAAAGGAAAAATCCAGATGGTGATCAGCCCAGGGCAGAGAGCAGGGTGATGTAAAATGCTGGTTGGCTATTTCTTTTTGGGAAATAGCTTCTCTTTGCAGGGGAAAGCCTCTCTTAGGAAGCAACATTTCAGCTGAGACAAGAACAGGGAGAAGTCCTACAATGATGCAGGGGAAGAACATTCTAGCCTGAAGGGTCAGTTGATAAAAATGCCCTACAGTGGGACCGTGCCTGTCTAGAGAGGAGTCCGTGTGGTGGAGGGCAAAGGGCAAACAGAAAGTGATAGGAGACAAATTGGGGATGTGGCTAGGAGCCAAACCACATGGCATGCTGTTAAGAAGAAACAGTCTGGTTTTAGTCAATGCACAATGGGAAGCCACCACACAACTAAAGAAATGTGCAGCTTTACAGTGGAGTCACACCATTCTAGAACAGGTTTTACACCCCCAGAATCCCAAAGTCTCATAGTCTTGCTATTCCTAGTACTCAATGATTAAGATCTTCTATTAATACAGAATGTTTTCCATAAACCTTCCATAGGAGGTATTTGAAAGACTCCGAAAACAACTTATCTTGCAGGAAGGAAAAAGGTTTGTCCCCATCTAAGAACCTATATTTATAAGCAGTGGGTTTACAACTTCAACATTCAGGCAAATCAATCTCCGTGAAGCGCAGCAAAGCTCCCACAGGGCACTGGCTGTCTAGCAGAGCTCAGTTCAGAAACAGCCAGACTCCATGCCTCACCCACCCTGACAGAGGCATCTCCCTGAGGCTCAAGCCCAGCCTGCTCTCCTATAGTTCACTGCTCAGATGGCAGCCTGACAGCTGTGCTCTCTGGAACTCAAAGATAAAACCTGTAACTGTCCTATAGCAAGGGAATGCTTGAAACACCCCAAGAAGGTGAGCAGGGAAGGAGAATCAGGAAGGGAGGGAAGGGGCTGGGAGAGATGCCCTCTGCCTCTAAACAGAAACTCACTGTACAAAACAATCACAGTCCTCCACAACCACAACCACGGTTAAAACACTGCTGATGCTGGGAGAGAAAAATGGCCCCATCTAAAGGCCAGTGTGGCAAGGAGTAGCCTAGACGTTGACCTAGGAAATCACCCTCAAGAAATCATCAGGGATGATCAAAAGGGCTTATGTAACTATGTTCGCTGAGGCATTATTTATAACAGGGCAAAACTCAAGCCAATGATCAACAGCAGAGAATTGTTTGGCTAAATTATAGCAAAGCCATGGGAAGGAAGACCATAAAACTGACAAAAATCATACTCTAAAAGAAGAGAATATGCATGAATATTTCATTGCATAAGGAAAAATTCAGAATATATTGAGCTTAAAAAGTCAGTTGTAAGGAAAACAGGGCAATAAGCAAATCCTTGTAAATAATCTAGACAAGAAACCAAAGGTAAATGGGACAAGTAGATGGCATCTGGGGAAAGAGACTCACTTTGATTCCCCACTCCACGAGCACTGCTAATATGCGCACTGGTGAGCAAGCTACTCATTAAAAACTCATTTGGAAAAATAAAAAAATAAAAAAATGAAAACTCATTTGGGTAACAGTCTGGCATCAGGAGAGTGCTGAGAAAGATCCATCAGAAAAGGGAGCAAGGAGCCTTTTGGTGAAGACATCGGACTGGTCCCTCTGTAAAAAACAGTGAGTTGAATGGGAAAAATTAGAGAAGGAGAAAAACAACAAGAGAGAGAGACTCCTAACTCTGGGAAACAAAGGGTTGAGGAAGGGGAGGTGGGTGGGGGGAGGGGGTAACTGGGTGACAACGGGCGCTGAGGGGAGCACTTGATGGGAGGAGCACTGGGTGTTATATGCTGGCAAATTGAATTTAAATTAAAAAATGTAAAGATCAAATTTAAAAAAAAAAAAAAAGTGAGTGTGCTTCCTGCCTGCAGGAGGCTCAGCAGGCTTCAAATCTCCCTCTTCCCCACCCCTCCCTGCCCTGGCCCAGGAGGCCTCCTTGGCAACTCCTAGATGTTTAGGCCACTTAACAGCAAGTGGCTGTGGTCTAACATCAACACTGCACTTGTGAGACTCACTACAGTCCCCCTCCTGTTTCCCATTCTGTACCCTTTATCCGTGTCACGCGCCCTCCCCGCTCCCTGCGGCAGTCGTGGAGACACTGCCAAGCATCAGCTGAAGCACCAGAGCCAAGTGAGAGCAGTGAAGGCAGCAGAAAGAATAGGGCCTGGACAGCATCACAGTTGGCTCCCCCCTAGGCTTGGCCACCAACCAGCTGAGATGCTGAAAAAGCTACTGGGCCTCTCTGAGCTTTCATTTCCCAATCCGTGAAATAAATGAGAGGGTTAAATCTGTGAGATCTAATTTGGCTCTAAGATTCCAAAGTTCAAAATCTCTCAAATGTCTCACCTCCAAAGAAATACCTGGACCACGGACAGAAGATCTTCTCAAACTGTCTGCATGTTACAATAACTTTCATTGTACAAGTCTGGACCCTGAAGAAACAATTTAGGTGCCGCCTTTAGGGGAAGCCATTCCCTATGACACTTCTCTTGGTATTACCTGATCATGCAAAAGCACCACTTCCATTTTCTCTAAACTCAATTTTGAGTCCTCATATAGGCAGACCAATCATCAAATTTTGTTGAGGACTGCGGGGGTTTCCCAGGATGAGACTTGCAGTACCAAATCCAGGCAGTCCCTGGCAAACCGGGACAACTGGTCACTCCATCTCTCAAGAGACTCAACTGTTCGGTTTATTTCTCCCAAAACACTCCCAACACTCCACAACAAAACACAACACCTTTTTCACGTGTACACACATTGCTGCTCAAATCAACACCATCCACAGATGGTCAACAATGGATTCCTTGGGTTCCTTCAAGGACACTTCTGTCCGCAGGAAAAAGTGTCTTCATTTGTTTCATCTTATTAGGTGCTCTGAAGTTGGCAGGTTTTTTTTATAACCAATAAAAGAAAAAACACACACAGGAATTCTTGCCAGTATTCAACAAAAAGCATATGAATAAGAGAAATCCCTTATTTTAGTGCTGAATCATACATTATTTCACTGCATTGTTGATGCCCTTAAAGAAGAGAGCAACTAAAAAACAAAACATATGACTGACAACAGAAGACTCAACAAAAGAATTCTTTTGTTCACTCATTGATTCTTTGGACAAATACGAGCAGAGCGCCTATTCATGCCAGCAAACAATGGTGAAAGAGAGACATAGTCACATAGTTTATAATCTATGTCTGACCATCAATGCATATTAATTAAAGCATTTAAACACATTTCCCAAAATGGCTCCAATCTGGTTACCTATAATAAAAGTTAAAACATTAACTGTTGTACCCTTAAGGTCACAGAAAAATCGGAGTATGGACCGAATATCCACCTTTTGGTCTCTTCCAAACCATTTCATATTCCTAAAAGACACACATTGTGTCTTCTTTTTGTGACCCTTCAGAGAACCTAACACCATTTATGAAACTGGCCTGAAAATTCTAAAAAGCAGCAGCAAAGAGCAAAGGATGAGAATGTTTGAAGCAAGAAGATGAAAAGGAAGCTGTGATAAACCAACTATACTCAGCACCCCTTAGGAAACAGCATGTTAGGGGTGCCTGGGGGGCTCAGTCAGCAAAGCCTCTGACTCTTGGTTTTGGCTCAGGTCTGACCTCAGGGTTGTGGGATCTAGCCCCACGTCAGGCTCTGTGCTTTGCAGGGAGTCTGCTTGAGTTTTTCTCCCTCTTCCTCTGGCCCTCCCCTCCCCTTCTCTCTATCCATGTGCGCGTGTTCTCTCTCTCTCTCTCTCTCTCTCTCTCTCTCTCTCTCTCTCTCTCTCCACCCCCCCTCAAATAAATAAATCTAAAAAAAAAAATCAGCACACTAGAATCCAGGAGCACAGGAGTAACTGAAAGCTCATACCGAATCTCAACAGAAATCTTGGAACAGGGAGCAAAGTGTGCTGTACTCAATTTGCAGAAGTCTTCTACATACTCGGGAGAGGAGGATGACCCAGCAATGGCTAGTTTAACCCCAGGCTGAGGTCTTTAGAAACCAGCACACACATTCATGTAGTCCAGCAGCTCAAGCAAAGTTGTCAGTTGTTGTTTTCAACCATCAAGTGGTCAAAGGAGTGTAGGGATGACACCTAGAGTTGCAAAAATGCCTGGGCAGAGAGCCCCAGAAAGAGTGGGTCTGAAGGCTGATGGTATCTTATCCACCAGGTGCCCAAAGCAGAATCCCAAGGGATGCCTGGGTGGCTCAGCGGTTAAGCATCTGCCTTTGGTTCAGGGCCTGATCCTGGAATTCCAGGATTAAGTCCCACATCGGGCTCCCTGCATGGAGCCTGCTTCTCCCTCTGCCTGTGTCTCTGCCTCTCTCTCTCTTTCTCTCTCTCTCTCTTATGAATAAATAAAATCTAAAAAAAAACAAAAAACAAAACACAAAGCAGAATCCCAGCCTCTATCTCAACCCCTCCCCTCTGGCCCTCAGCCATTACAAGCCAACTGTTCAGTAGTGTTGATTGGCCCTACCGCACGAATGTTCCAGATTTGCTTTGCTGTCCATTATCATAGATCTTGAAACACTAATTAAACTGGTTCAGATCTCCATCATCTCTTTTTTGGGGGGGGGTGCATTTTTTGGTTTTGAATTTTGGTGGGGTTTGTTTGTTTTTTTGCCTAAACAACTTTTTAAGTTACACATTCTGCTGAACTTTACATCTTTGTCACCTAAACCAAAGAAGGTACGAGTCAGTCCGTTTGTGAATGTGTAGGACACAATTCTTTCACTACCCGCAACTGCCTGGACTCCCCGTGTTGCCACAAGGCTCTACCTCTTGGCCAGACGTTCTGACCCAATGGAGCTGTGACCTGCTCTCACTCTGCCTCTGAAGCTGGATCTAGCCAAACGAACAGGGTGCTAATAGGTAGCACACCTTGAGAGGAGGCAGCGTTATATAAAGGGGCAAAGATGGCCACCTTGCATTGGCTTCTAGGTTGCTTATTTCTGCACACCGGGCTGAGACCTGTTAATTCAAAGCCCTGTTTTTGCCAAACTCAAATTTTTAGGCATCCAACTGTTTTAAACATAGCCCAAATCAACAGACTTTTTATATCCACAGCCTGCCTGCTTGTATACCCTGTGAAACTGTGCCCTAAATCTGCTAGCCATAGATAAGCCCAGCCTCAGAGCTGTAAAGACCCCAAGCCCCTCAGAGCTCTCTAACTCAGAGATGCCCCACCAAGCTCCCCATCACATCACCTAGACAGACCTCTCCTCTCCAATTCCACCCCCTCCCCTGGAAGTCCCCTTGTCCCACTCCTCTTCTGAGTGCCCACTCTCCCATGGTGTAGACTCAGAAGACCTCATTGTGAGGGACATCCCCCAATGCACACCTGTCAAAGTATCACCCCAATAATTCTGTGTGTGCTTTGCTCTTCTCCTGCTCATGTCTTTTTCCTTGATCGAACTTGGACTCCCTCCAACCTCCAACAGGCAGAAATCTGGGCAATTCTACATACTCAAAAGTTATTTGTAGTCCCAGTTTTGGTAACTTCTAATCTGTCTTATAACCCTAGCTTTATCATCTGGCTTAGTCAGTATTGTTTTCAAAATCTAATCTTCACCTGCAAAGTTCTGTTCCAACAGTTCAGGTCAGCCTCCTAATTTCTCATGACCCTGGCTACCTATCTCAAATCTTATTGGACTTTTCTGGTCCCTATACTCCTGTCTTGAACAACACTTTGGAGCACTGGTTATCTCTGTCCCCATCCGTGTTCCTAGCCCATGCTCTTGGCAAACAGCCCTAGAGGTATAGCTCAATGAGTTCTGTAAGAAATTCCTGAGCTGAGTATTCGATGAAATTTCTAGTTTACATCCATATGATTTCATGGTTCAGAATATTTGCAACAGAGCTTACACTAATGTGGCTGAAAAGAGAACTGAGAATAATAAGCACAGCAGCAAATGATATTTAAGGCCTTGTTTGTAGATGTACAGAAAAGCAAAGAGGTTTGTTAGCTTAATAGGATCCTGTGCCTTGATTTTTTTTAAAGTTATTTATTATGACATTGAGTGAGCCTGAGATCCTACTAAGAAATGCTGGAAGGAAATAAATAATCATACATGCTTCTGAAGGCCAAGTACAAGTTCTTACTAAAGTTATAACTATCCAGGAATATCCAAAAATGAGGTCTCACTTCACACAAAACAAGTAAGTCCAGTGGATAAGAAATGTTGACACACTTTAATAATTTTTCCCTTATGCATATTAGCTCAAATCAGGCTTTAACCACATACAACACTTGGCTAGGAAGAATGACCAAGAATCTGAATGGAACGCCAAGGAGAGGAGACTGTCAGACAAATAGAACTATAAAGGCTAGAAGCGAGTGGTCTCGCTCTATTTTAGGGGCCTGTTGATTTGAGGGGTTCTGTCTACCTGTCCTCTAGGCTACATACTGACTTTTTGCTAAGTTACTCTAATCTTTGCATCTTGCCCTGGCTTCAGAAGCATCGACATGTGACAAATATGTGCACAAAATTGCTTGCTGCTGGGGAAAAGTCTCAGGTGCTGTGTAAGATGTCTATCATGGCTGGCAATGAACATCTGGCCTCTGCTTTTCAGGAGGGACTTGTTTCTCTTTTCTCAAATATCTGGGACCTAAAATAAGGTGTATAGCTCAGAGCAAAGGGGAATGCCACAAAAAAAAAAAAGAAACAACAGCCTCAGAAAATAATAGGGGATATTTTCTTAGCACCAGTAATTTTATTATATTATCTCTCCTGTCTCACAAAGAAAGCCTCAGATAGACACCCAGGTCACATGGTGCTATATTCAAGACCTAGAGAAGATGTTTCCAGCTTCTCTCAGGTTTGCTCACGATAGATACACTGGGACAAACATATAGGGCTGAAATATTCACATAGCCCATGTACATACATATGTCCACATACACTCCTCAACTTAGAAGAAAGCAATGGGCCATATCATCCATCATGGATAAGCTAGGTCAAGGGAGTAGAGAAAGGGCAAGAAAGCATAAGACTGGAAATAAGATTTTAGAAAAAGGAAAACAAGAGAGTCATATGAAGACTGGCTCTTAGAGTTCAGAGAAATTCAGCAGTCCTCCCATTTAGTTACTGGGACAGAATGTTGTATACCAGCAATGCCAGACCACTTCACTAATGATTAGGGACTTCTGATTTAATGGAAAAACTGGCCCCATTTGCCTTTGGTTATGGCATTTTCCGAGAGAATCCACTCTTATTCATAGTGGCAAAAACACAAAGAATTCTTAATTTTTCACAGCAGTGTTGCACAATTAACCCCACCTGTCAATTTTTAAATGTCTCCTTCCTGGCATATGGGTACTGCTACTCTGTAGATTGGCCTTTCTTCATTCATCCATTCAACAGATATTAATGTGCCAGATGTTGTGCTTGGGCTGGCAGACATTGCCATTCACCTATCTTGTTTGCCTTTCTTCCTAAAGAATCTTTGTTTTGCTCAAAATGTGCCCTCTTATAAGTAGTCACCTTCCCAGAATGCTATGCACCTAAGAGCAACCCTGACCCTGTATTTGTCCTATAAAAATGTAAGCAATATTCTATTCCATGGGGTTTCTGGGAAAACTACTATTTTTCCAGTAAAAAGGTAAAGAATGATTTGAAACTTAGCTTTCACCTTTTTGTCTCCCCTCCTAGAATGAGTATGTGAATGTCTAAAGGTGAAGCCAACTAGAGACCACAAGCTATAAAGAGCTGGAAGGAGCCTAAGTCACTGATAACTTCCTGGAGCACCTATACCAACACTGAACTGCTTGTCTTTCCCTTTTTATTCTGAGAAAAATAAAAGCTGGGACTCCTGGGTGACTGGTTGAGCGTCTGTCTTTGGCTCAGGTCATGATCCTGGGGTCCTGGGATTGAAGCCTGCTTCTCCCCTCTGCCTATGTCTCTGCCTCTCTGTGTGTGTCTCTCATGAATAACTAAAATCTGGAAGGAAGGAAGGAAGGAAGGAAGGAAGGAAGGAAGGAAGGAAGGAAGGAAGGAAGGGAAGGAAAGAAGAAAAAGAAAAGAAGAAAGGGAAGGGAAGGGAAGGGAAGGGAAGGGAAGGGAAGGGAAGAGAAGAGAAGAGAAGAGAAGAGAAGAGAAGAGAAGAGAAGAGAAGAGAAGAGAAGAGAAGAGAAGAGAAGAGAAGAGCTTACATGGTTACACTATTGTAGTCAGGCTGCTTTTACGTGCAGCCTAACTGGGGATACGACAGCAGAAACAGTCTGCTCCTATCTTTCAGAACCTCACTCTCAAAAATGAATGGTCAAGAGTCACCAGTAATTTACTGACCTGAGAACACCAAAGAAACAAAGGAGAAAACAGGAACCTGGAGGAAGAGAAGAGAACCTCCCTCCAAATGTGTCATATCAATGAAAGAAGATACCAGGACTCACGATAAGAGAATGCTATACAAGACCAACATGTGAAAACCAAAAAAAGAGCTTCTGAAAATTAAAACTATTAAAGCTGAATTTAAAAAAAAAAATAGGCTAAGAGACAGGTTAGAAGAGAAAGTTAGAAAAAATAGTCCAGAGAAACAGCCAAAAAACCAAAAAGATGAAAAATAGGAGAGAAAACACTAGAAAATTAAAAGCCCTTTCTAGGAGCTCCAACTAAATGCAAGGCATGGGTAGGGGGAGAGGAAAGTGAGGGTAGTGAAATCATTTGCAAATAATTCAAGAACATTACCCAGAATTGAAGAAAATCTGTTCCCTTTTTGAGGGTGCATTTTTAAATCTTAGAACATTCTGGACAAAGACTTAAAATCTCCCCCAAAAGAAGGATCAAAAGTCAAGTTTCATACACAAGATCAAGAAAAAGAGTGACGCTGGCCTCAGCTGTAGCAGCACAAGCCAAAAGATCATGGAGCAATGTTCTCAAAGATCGAATGAGGGCAAATGAATTCTCTCTCTAGCCACCCGATACAGCATCCAGTGGACAGAATAAAGACAGTTCAGTTTGATACCCTATGTATGTAGGATACAAAAAATTGACCTCCTCCTGCATCCTTTTTCAGGAAGCTACTCAAAAATCTGCTTTGCCAAAATGGGGGAGTAACCCAAAGAACACATGTTCCAGAAAACAAGAAAAGAAGCAAAGCAAATCCCCAGGTTAACAGAGAAAAGAACTTTCCTGGACAACAGTCATGCAGCAGGCCTGGAGATCAACAAATCCAGACAGAGACAGGACAAACGGCTCCAGAAAAGACTTGAAGATACAACAGGTAGATTATGTGAATACATTCAAAGGAGATGTACGTAGCTGGGGAAGAAGTTGGGGATGACTTGATGATGAATACACAGCAAAGCAAGCAAAGATGATTATTAACTTCAAGGAAAACTAAAAAGCTATTCAGTAAATAAAAATAATCATGGTAAATACATAACTCAGACTGTCATATAAGGAAAGCATTACTTACTAATCTAAGCAGAATTGAAAATAACCGTGTTAAAAAAAAAAGAAAAAGAGAAGAAAAGAAAAGAAAAGAAAAGAAAAGAAAAGAAAAGAAAAGAAAAGAAAGGAAAAGAAAAAAAAAGAAAAGAAAAGAAAAAGAAAAGAAAAGAAAAGAAAAGAAAAGAAAAGAAAAGAAAAGAAAAGAAAAGAAAAGAAAAGAAAAGAACCGTGTTGCAAGGATGGGAGGATGAGAAGCATGCATGTATCGTAAGGGGGGATATAAAAAGTTAAATTACTACCTTCTAGAGTGAAAATGTAAGCAGTAGCCTGATACTGTTGTGTTGGGGAAAAAAGGAGATCAGGTGGTGACTAAGGTACACAGTGAGTGGTCAAGTCTGTTTTCTAATGATACAATGGACATTTTTAAATTACTTTTGGTTGCCTGGCATCTACTCTCCCCCGCCCCCGTGTTCAGGGAATTCCCCATCTTATGAGTCCTGGTAGTAGGTGCAGCCTTCCTCCTACTATAGAATGGAAATGGAAATACCAGACACTTGTTTCCCCAGCAGGGAAGGGACTGCACTTCACCTAATTTCTGCTAATCACACAGGGACACTGGTGGCAGTGGCATTAATGATGGCACCCAGTGGCAGGTGCTGGTGTTGATGGTGTGGGCCAACAGTAGCTGTGGTGGGGGCAGTAGCATCCTCCCAGAATCAGTTGTGTAACATAAAATGGGGTTTGATCCTCCAGCTACACAGTCGGGAGCTCAGTTTCCAGCCCTCCCTGTGGTTCCAAGAACTACCCATATTTCATTTAATGCATTTGGCTTTGTACATTAATCATCCAAAGTTTCTTTGTTGGTGTTTTTTGTTGTTCTACTTCCAAGGAAGAAACTGTCTGGTTCAGAAACTGATACTTGAGTAACTATAGGCATCACACCCTTAGGGAAATCTAGGGAATCTGGATTTGGTTATCTGGATTCTTTGGGGCTGAAGGCAGTGAAAATCCAGCTAATAAGAGTAAGGCTCTGGAAGCTTCAGGAGCACAGTACTGCCTGCAGTCATCTGGAAAACAGCTACAATTAAAGGCAAGTCTCTGAAAGACCAATGTACACTATTATGGTAGATACTATGATAAGCCGCTCAGATCTTTCTCCAGAAATGAAGGGCTTATCATCCCAGCTGATGAAGGACCGTGACCAGTAGAAACTCTCAGCTGTTAGCCTCTTTGGGGATTGCCTTGACTTAAGAAATAAGAAAGGTGCCTCATCATCACACCTTTTCTGGGGCAGCTGCATCCAGTGACTAATTGACATGTGGGTCTATAGGCTTGTCCCCTCACTCCTCCTAGGACAACAGTCCAGGATCATCTCACCTTCAGCACTTTCTATAGGAATAACAAATTCGGGATCCCTGGGTGGCGCAGCGGTTTAGCGCCTGCCTTTGGCACAGGGCGCGATCCTGGAGACCTGGGATCGAATCCCACATCGGGCTCCCGGTGTATGGAGCCTGCTTCTCCCTCTGCCTGTGTCTCTGCTTCTCTCTCTCTCACTGTGTGCCTATCATAAATAAATAAAAAATTTTAAAAAAAAATTAAAAAAAAAAAAAAAGGAATAACAAATTCCCACTGCATCACAACTCAATTTTCCCTTCTCCCAGTCCTGCTTCTGTCCCTTTCCTTCCGCAGGTGTTCATTCCAAGAGAACCCCTAACATACACCTGCAATCTAGGCTCCGTGGGGAGCCCAAACTGCAGTGATTAAGATCATGGTGTCCTTTAATTCAAGAAATGTGATGCAGGCTGCTTGCTTCCAACTTCCACAGACAGCTTTAACAGGAGAGTAAGAAGAGAATGACAGGCCTAAATTCCTAAATTCTCAGTTCAAGCAATGGATTGAAACTCAGGGATCTTTTAACACTCTGCTTAAAAACTCTTATCTCCTGTGACCATAGGGCTCAGAAAGCCAAAACCAGTCAAAAAGTTTGTCCTTAGGTTTATCAAATTACCATGTCAACTGAATTCTCAATCTTGCAAAGTATCTAACACAAAAGTTAGGGTCCCAATATATAAAGAGTAGGACCCTCTAAGGACTAAAGTAGAGATCCATGGTTACACAGAATATTCTGAACCCCTAAACCTCCATGAGCATCCCTTGCCAGCAGAAGCAGTCCTCCTTTCCCTGTGAGATAAGGCTGATCTAGCCTTGAATAAGGACTCCCTACCGAAATCCCTTAAGGATGTCAAGAGAAGTCAATTTTCCTCATCTCTCGGCCTCCTTCTCCTCAGTATCTAGGATGGATCCCAGCATGCCCCTTCACTCCAAGACTTTCTTCACTCCAAAAGAACTGCAAGACTTTGTTATGGTACACTGGGTGGAATTATCTACATCTACTTACCAGCAACCGAGGATTCCATAGGCCAGCCGCAGCAGCTAGCAATGGTGCTAGTTTAGAGTTTGGAAACCCAGCCACCACTGGTGCCCATGCTTATGGGACTGAGATGCCAGAAATTCTTTAGGAAATCATAAGAGGAAGTAATAGAATCATTTCAAGGAATAGGAATGTCAGGGCAGATTTATCATATGTGACCTGCTAAACCCACTCCCTAATTATTTCCCCAAGAGAACCCCAATGGCATTCCCCTCACCAAGACTTTGAGAAATACATGGGTGAGGGGAGTACAAGGATCTCTGAAATGTGCTGCCAAGGCCATTCTCTGTGAGTCAGAGATGCTGTTAGGGCACAATAAAATTCTCCATTTCAACGTGGATATCAGACTCCTTACGTGATAAAGATTAAGTAGTGGCATCCCTCCCAACGCACAGCGAGGCAAACTGGGCATGTTACCACAGTAAGCCATGCGGCCATCTCAGTGGTCACAATGCTCTGAACCACAGGCGTCTCTGGTGAAAGGTGATTATGAAATTCCTAGACCTTAAGTAGATGAGGAATCATATCACTTACCCTGGACAAGTTACTGAATTTTGTGTCTGTTTCCCCACCCCTAGTATAGAGATTAAAGTACCACCTGCTCATAGGATTGCTAGGAAGATTACATGTTGATACGTGTTCTTAAGGTAATGTCTGGCACACAGTAAGTGCTCAATAAATGTTAGCTATCGTTATTACTATTATTATAAATACATATATGGGGGGGAATCAAGTCTTAGTAAACACAGACCTGACTTAAGCCACCATGAGAGTTTTAGCCCTTCAGCCAAATCCAAGATCTGAGTCAATTCACAGATCTAGAGCTTCTTGAATAAATGAAGAGGAGGCTAAGTAATTGTGAGAGAAAAAAAACAACAATTCCAGAAGTACACAATATGATTCCCCTCTTCCTAGAGCTCCCTAAAGATACTTAGATCATTTCTTAGGATGGTTGTGTTCCTAGAGAAAGTAAAATACCCAGAACTTGGTTGGGGGAATCATTGAACACTGACTCTAAGTTAACTCTAACATATAGAAACCCCAAACACCATTCTGGTCCCTGAATCAGAGAGAGAACATATGAGGGCAGTGCTAAATAGACTTTTGACCTGCATTTGTTTCACAGTAGGCCCAGTGGGACCCCAAATCCATCTGTGATTATTTTCTGAGTTCTTGAGGAAAGAACTTGCTCCCAGATCTGTGAACTAAAGACTATCACTATAGGAAACAGAGCTACAGGCACTACTCTCCCTATCAAAATAGTAACCCAAGAGCATCACAACATCTCTGATAAAATTACAGGGATGAAGACTATCAAAAGACCCAAAGGAGCCTGGGTGACTCAGTGGCTAAGTGTCTACCTTCGGCTCAGGGCATGATCCTGGGGTCCTGGAATCAAGTCCCGCGTCAGGCTCCTGGCAGGGAGCCTGCCTCTCCCTACGTCTCTGCCTCTCTTGCTGCATCTCTCATGAATAAATAAATAAAAAGACCCAAAAGATATAAGTAAAATGATTCTAGTCAAATCCCCATTAACCTTGTCAATCTGGCAGGTGCAGGAGATGGATGAGCCTTGGAGAATGAGTTTGAATCATTGTATATTTAATACACTTAGGGACTCCAATTAGAGTTGCTCTTCCAAATGTGATATATATTAGGGCATATTTACAGAGGCCCTAACACCTGATTTTTTTAGCTCTTAACCTGGAAATTTCTTTCTCTTTCCTAATAATTAGTGAATATTGAAAACAGTATACTTCAACCTTGTTAAGACAGAAGTATACCTCTACAGGATTACCTTAGGATAATATTACCTTTCCAGTTCTGAGTCCCTAACTCACCTACAAAACAAATTTGTTTCATTCTCAAAGACCTACAGTTGGTTGGGAACATTAATTGCACTATGCTAACAAAGCCTATAAAACTAGAAATGCCAAGTATACCAAATGTCTTAGTAAGATACTAACACCCAGAAATTGAATATAGATTGAGTTATCTTAGAGAAGTTTCTGTGGGGTCAAGACCCAAATGAAAAACAAGTAGATCCACCTTATGCCACTTAGTCCTAAGAACGAGGTGCAATTGTTGGACAAATCTTTAGAATTTGGAGACAACGTATACAGAGTTGGGCATGCTGCTTCAACTCATTTGCCAGGTGAGCTATGCCTAACCATAGGCTGATGACCATGCTACCTGAGATGTCCTTATTCCACTTGGAGCTATCTGATCCACCCAGCCATAAAATTCCACCATCGACGGATGATTACATACATATATATGCACAAACACATGCACACAGAGGACTCTGAAGTCACAATTACACTGCAGGAAAAGGGACCTCACTTTCCCAATTAGCTGACTCCTTCTAACAGTCATCCTTCTCTCATCCACACCTAAGGCCCCATGAGGACTTGATTAAAGAGCTCTGTTCATTGATGGCTATCCCTAGTATGCTTGGAGGAGTATTGATGAGATATGGGGAAGAAATATCTAAGTAAACACTTCAGAATGAGATCATTGAGAATATTTGTGACCCATGTAAATACTCAACCCAAGGGCCTCTGCTGTCCTCAATAACATGGTGACACCTTGTGCATATCAGCTAGCCTCTTTCCAAAGCCATTCTAATGATTTTAAACAGACTCATGACCGAAGTGGCCACAATGAGAGTCTTGTTTGGGATCAACAACACGGACTGCCCCTCACCAAATTAATCACCACTGCTGAGTGTCTAACTTGCCAGCCTTTCTACTCTGGTATCAGGTTGATTACTGGACCCCTTCCATCTTGGAAGTGCCAAAGAGTTATCCTTATTCTGGATATGGATTTGCTTTCCATGCCCACCATGCTACTTTCACCACCGACTGTCTCATTCACTGTCATATTATCAGACATAACTTGGCTTCTATCTAGTGACTCACTTTATGCAAACGGAGTAAAACAATGGGCTATTCCCACAGGATTTTCTGGACTTATGCCATTATCCAGAAGCAGCTGGCCTTACAGAAGGGTCTATCAATAGTTGCAAATGGCACCAGATGAAAGTCATTGTCTTATGATGTTGGAATGCTGTCTTCGCCTGTGATGTTCAAGTGCTGTCCCACAGGGTATAAAAAGTGCTCTGAGCCAGTAAACTACCTATGGTGCTCTTACCCATAGCTTAAATACGTAGTCCGTATCCAAGGTGCAGAAGCGGGAGTGGCATCTCACACTATTATACCTTTAATCCACTCCTGAAATAGCTGCCTCTCATCCCTGCAAATCAGTGATCTAGTTGCTTAGAGGTAATTACCACCCAGCAAAGAAATGCTTTTATATGGGGACACACAAAGACTCCATTGAATCAAGTCTACTATTACCCAGCTATTTGGAACTTCTCATGGATTTAGGTGAACAGGTAAAGAGGGGTAATGGTGTTAGCTGGGAAGATGAATACTCACCATCAAGGGGAAACAGAGTTACTACCCCTATGCAATGGAAACAGGAAGGAGCACACGTGGAACTTAGGGGACCTTGTTGGCCTCCCAGCGTTGCTATGTCTACTGGCTAACGGGAGAACACATTAGCTGAACACACACAGGACTACCAAGAGTTTAGAGTCCTCAGGAATGAAGATTAGGATCACACCACTGGGTAAAGGACTTCAAACAACAAACGTACTAGTTGAAGGTGAGAAGAACATGAAATGGGAAGTAGAGGGGGAAAGTCATTAGTTCTCTGATCAGAATGAGCTCTGAAACATTTGCCTGTTTTTCTTATTTGCTGTCTGCTGCATTTACATATAAATTTTCATTAACATTCCTCTTCATACCCATCCCTTTCTCCTACTATTTCATAGAAAGCGTGTCGGTGGTGGCTAACTCTACAGCTGAGCCTGCAGTTACAGGATGTTAACATCACGGCAGAACTCCAGGAGGCATGGGCTTCCCTCAGAGTCTGCACTTGGAGCCAGGTGCACTGACTGAGGAGTTTTCTCCTCTGGGGAAGAAGATACACATGTTTTCAGCTATATGTGGGCCAGTAGTGTACCCCCTTGAAGATGTTCAGTGTGTGGCAAACTGTGTGAGGACTATATCCAATCAAGTCTCCTTTGTTCCACTGAAATCTTGTTTGAATTCAACAGACACAGCACCCTCTTCCTGTAAACTCCTGTGTAATAGAATTTATCCTCCTGCGGGCCTCCAGAAAGCTACAATTATGATCACTTTTCCCACTAGGGCCTGCCCTTCTGATTGCTTTCCATTGGTTTCAGCAGAAGCATTTCAAAGTTTCCCCAAAATTGCTTCTATTTTTCTCACTGCTGCCCTATCCTATGACCCCGGTTTATACTCCTGCAAGACAACCAACGTCGACAATGGCTTCTTGTTTGCCAAACAAAATGGAGTCTCTTCAGTCCCTTCTTACCTGGCCTCTCTTTGAATTCTGATCAACTGAGAACTGCTTTCTTCTTGAAACCTTTACAAAACCATCCACTTCCTCCTGCACTGGTTACTATTCCTCTTCATTGGCTGCTTACTCCTCCCTTTCTCCCTGCCTCTTAAATGCTGGTGTTCTTTCTTGAACGTTCTATCCTTTCAGTAAGAATGTCTGATGGAGGTGTCACCACAGTCCCTCAGGGGGCAGAGGCAGCTCCATTTAGGGCTAAATGACCCTGACATGGTGCCATTCACAGCCCCTAAAGCCCTACCAACCCGGCACTCATGCAGCAAATCTTCCTGGAGCCTGGCTCAACCTGAGAAGCTGGTGATAGCAGCTCTAAGCCTCACTGGAAACTGAAGTAGAAGGGACAAGAAATCAACATCTCCCTGGGCAAAGGATAAAATAAATAGGAAGGAAATTCTATTTTGACATCTCCAGGAGGGCATTAAAGGGGATGGAAGAAAAACAAATGTCACCCTGTTGCCATGGAGTCTCTAATGTCCTCTTAATTACAGTTGAGTAGCACTTGAGCTCTGACAGCCCAGCCAGCCACCACTGCTTTTTCCATCTCCAGCAGGAGAGGATCTAATACCTTCCACTGAGTTCGTGAATGTCCTCCTTGTTTGATTAACCACATCAAATGAATCCCACAGTAAACAATCTCTATTTACATCCCTATTCCTGTTAACCTTGAAGTCCTCACTCTGTGGAATAATAACATAAGGTACATGATTCCCCTTCAGCACTTTATGCAAAATCTTAGTTCAGTCACTGGCTTGGATGTCTGGTCACATTAACACCGATATAATGACACTCACTAGGCAGAGTCCCTATAAAATGTATTTTCTCCACCCAAACATGCACAGGAAGGGTCCGTTATACACTTATGTGGCACACTGCTCTGTAGGGACCACCAAGGGGGACAGACACCAAAGGTGGGGCCACAGTTCCTTTGCTAAAGTGGCTTTTGCTTTACTTAGTGGTGCTTGCGGGGGGAGGGGAGGTGTCATTTCTGGGCAGAGTGGAACATTACTTAGTCCTGAGATCCTTGGAGATGAAAGCTCAGTTGTGTATCTTCTGGCATGTAAGACAGAGAGGCAGCTTTAACTCTGTTTGGGCTGCTGCCTCACATTCTACTACAACTTCAGGATGGAGGAAAAGGCATTATAGGAGAAAAAAGAATAAAAATTACAATACAGAAATTAAAATATCTTTACCAGTTCAGTTCAGAAGGAAATCAGAAACTGCACACCAAAGCCCAAGGCCCCATGGCCTTTGCAAGCCTTTCAACTACCTAATGCTTATTTTCTTCTTCTCTCTAAACATCTTAAGAGACACTGGTCCCCAAACCCTAAAGCTAGGGAAAGCCTGTGCCCTAGAAAGAAAGGGGATGCTTGTCAGGAGCCTGTAGGAAGGAACCCCTGAGGAAAGTCATGGGGATGGCAGTTCTGCCACAGGAAAGTGAGGAGAAGGTGACACTCGCTGGGCTGGCCCACAGCAAGGCCACCTGAGTTTCCTTGACAGGGACAAACATATCAGCCATTATCACTGAACACCATTAAAGCAGCATATTAGCTACTGTATCTTCTCATTTCTGATTATTCTACAATCCTGGTTCAATTTTCTCTAAAACTGAGTCAACAATGGAAAAAGCCAACCATGGCCAAAGTCCACAGCCACTTTCAAAATGAAACAGACTCTCTTCAGTCCCTTCTTTCCTGGCCTCTCTTCAATTTCTGATAAATTGAACACTCTTTTCTTCTTGAAACCTTCACAAAGCCATTTGCCTTCTCCTGCACTGATTACTACTCCTTCCCATTTACTGCTGGCTCCTCCTCTTCTGCTTGCCTCTTAAATGTTGGCATTCCCTCAAGTTCTATCCATGACTCTCCTTTATTCTCACTCTACACATTTACTAGGAAATTCCTTTGCTCCAGTGGACTTTAACTATCACATATATGTGATGGCTTTCAAGAGTCTGTCCCATCCCCAATCCTTCTCCCAAAATCCAGTGCCATCTACCTAACTGTAGGAAAGATATCTCCACCTCGATGTACCATTTTAAACTTAACATGTCAAAAAGGACTCTATTCTTCCCTAAAACCTGTTCCTAGTCCTCCTATATTCCCCATTCCTAGTGAATGGAAGTGTCAATCATCACCTCAACTCTGCTTAAACACTTTATGATTTTCCCCTTCGGGGTATTTAAAACACTTGCATGGTATTAAATACTTGCATGGGACTCTATCACCTAAAAGGTAGAGTAAATCATCCTTAGCATGATCAGAGCTATCCAAAATAAAACCCCCTGTCTTTCTGAAGAATCTCTCACTAGATCTTAGATTCTGCATCCAGCTCCACTTAGAGTTTACAGTCCCAAGTGTACCAGAGTAACCCATACCAAACAGGACCTTTGTGATGCTGTAGCCCCAATCCCTCCCCTTCAGCCATGTTCACCCATTTTAAGAATCACCTGAACCATCAGCTCCTCTACAAAACCTTTGTAACCCGCCCCTCTTTCCAGAGGTACCAGGAAGGTGAAGAGTAACCCCATCCTCTTTTGTACCCTCTGCCAATGAATCTATACAGACACCTATCTCAGTATTATAAAACTATATATATGCAGCAAGAAAACAATGTTCTTCGTGTATGACTTCTCTAGAATAAGCTTTTGGAGTACAAAACCTGTATCTCATTCATCTTTGCCTCCCTCCAGCCATGTCTAGTGCATGGCACTTGGTAAATACTTACTGAATGGATCAATGAATAGGACATTATACAGCTCAAATCATAAATACCAAGTACTACGAGAATTCAGAGTAAAGGCACTTTCAAGTTTGGAAAGGGTTGATATGAAAGCTTTCCTGTTTTAAGTCAAAATTTGAATAAAAATAGAGTCAGAATATGGCTTGGCCATGAAAAGGTTATCACTAAGGTAACTATATAATGACACTTTAGAGAATGAAAGAGGTTGTTACTGATAATTACAGTAAGACTAGTGGTGTGAAACAGAAATGTAAAATGGGATATATGCTACTCTGCAAATCGTAAGAACTAAATTAAGAGTGGTATGAAATATTAATTACCAAAAAAATTGAGATCTTCTATTTTCCTAGGTGTCTCACACTGATTTTCTGCACTTTCTGTATGAAAAGAAATTTCCAAGATGCCATTCTCTACTTTCTATTCAGAAGCAAATGTCAATGCTTGCCCACCAAACACATCTTTCCCACAATCCTTGTCATTGGAAATACAATTTTGTATCAGTATTCAAACTCCTCCCTACCTCCCCTCTCACATTGACCTGGAAGAAATTCCTAATTATAAACTAATCATGATATGCTCATTCCCTTTGCATGAGGCTGATTACAATGTGGCCATATGACCCCCATTAAAGCCATTAGACAGGCTGAGAGGAAGAAGGTTCCTGGGTGTGTTTCTGCAATGCACATGTACTATTTCTATAATAAATGAAAGGTTTTACAGGCAAATATGTCTTTATGACCTTAGGGTTGGAAAGAGAAAAATTTTGAATACCCAAAGTGTAACAATTATAAAGTTTATAAATTTAACTACATTAAAATAAATTCTGCTCATCAAAAAATAAAAAAAAAAAAAAATAGGGCAGCCCAGGTGGCTCAGCAGTTTAGCACCGCCTTTGGCCCAGGGCATGATCCTGGAGACCTGGGATCAAGTCCCATGTCAGGCTCCCTGCATGGAGCCTGCTTCTCCCTCTTCCTGTGTCTCTGAGCCTCTCTCTCTCTCTCTGTGTGTCTCTCATGAATAAATAAATGAAATCTTTAAAAAAAAGATAAAAAAATTTATGAGACTAATGCACTGCCTACTGTGCTAAGGAGGCACCTAAAAGATAAAAAAAATTAAAAGTCAAACCTCAGAGACAGAACATGAGAGACTCCTAACTCTGGGAAACTAACAAGGGGTGGTGGAAAGGGAGGGGGGTGAGGGGTGGGGATGACTGGGTGACGGGCACTGAGGGGGACACTTGATGGGATGAGCACTGGGTGTTATGCTATATGTTGGCAAATTCAACTCCAAAAAAAAATTTTTTTTTAATTTAAAAATCTTAAAAAAGTCAAACCTCAAACCAGAAGATATTAGTACTTCCAAAAACACATATAACTGGGAAAAGATAGTAATAAATAAGTCCTCTGAATTCATGAGAAAAAGACAAAAATCCCAAGTAGAAAAATGGGCAAAAGGTATCAATAGGTATTTCACTGAAAATGATATACTAAAGTCCTATAAATTATGAAAATATACTCAAATTCATTAGTCAAGGAAATGCAAATTAAAACTATGAGAAGCAATTCACACATTTTCAAAATTAAATATTAATACCATATAATTCAGCAATTCCACTACTACTTAGTATTTATCCAAAGAAAATGAAAACACTAATTCAAAAAGACATAGGTGAAAAAAAAAAAAAAAGACATAGGCGGGTGACAGGCACTGAGGGGGGCACTTGACGGGATGAGCCCTGGGTGTTACGCTATATGTTGGCAAATCGAACTCCAATAAAAAAATATACAAAAATCAAAAACAAAAAGACATAGGCACCCCCTAGGTTCACTGTAGCATTATTTACAATACCCAAAATATGGAAGCAACCTAAGTGTCCATCAATAGATGAGTAGATAAGGATGTGGTATACATACATACATACATACACATACTCACAATGAAATGACTCAGCCATAAAAAAGAAACACCTTGCCATTTGTGACATGGATGGATCTAGAGGGTATTATGCAAGTGAAATATGTGAGACAGAGAAAGATAAATACCACATGATTTTACTTATATGTGGAATCTAAAAACAAATGAAATAGAAACACTCACTGATACAGAAAACCATCTGGTAGTGGCCAGAGAGATGGGAGAAGGAAGTGGGAGAAGGGGGTATGAGAAGGGGGTAGGAGAGTGAACATGCAAAAAGGGAAGGGATTAAAAGGTAAAAAATCCCAATTACAAAATAAATAAGACATGAGAATAGAATGTACAGTATAGGGAATATAGTAAAAAAAAAAAAGTGACTTTGTACAGTGAAAGGTGGTAGCTAGGTTTATCATGGTGATCACTTCCTAATGTACATAAATGTTGAATCACTAATATATATTGAAACTAATATAATACTGCATGTCAACTATACTTCCAAAAAATTAATGAATACCAAGTGTTGATAAGAATTTTGAGTTACAGGAACTCCCATCCACTGCTGAAAGTAGTATAAATTGGTTTAATAAATTTAAAAAATAATTTGGCATAATCTTGTGGATCAAAATATATATTGACCATAATCCAGCAATTCTATTTACAGGTATATGTATTAGAGCAGTGTTTTATAAGCTTAGGATAGTGACACACCCAATTTGGTAGTTTGTAACCATCCTTATTAAATAAAATAGTATAGAACATAAAAATTATCACAGTACATTTTAAGTGGTAAAAGGTTAAGTATTAACCTTGTGAAAATTTACACACACACACACACACACACACACACACACACATGCATCTTAACTATGGGCCATGAGCCAAAGAACTTGAAAACCATTTTCTTTGCACAGTTATCCAAGAGATCTGCAGAAACAGCATTACACGTAATAGCAAAATCCTGGGAAAAACTCAAAAATTCTTCTATAAATAGAGTAGACAAATAACTTGTAGTATATGCATACCCTGGCATGCTATACAACAGTGAAAAAGCCAATTATGGTAAAATGTATCATATATTCTCAAAAACGTACATTTAAACAAAGAAATCAAGTCACAGAATTATATAAAGATTTCTTAAAGTATGCAACTTTAGGAATTTAATTATGGTAAAACTATAATGAAAAAGAAAGGAATGGATTTCTGGTTTCCAGTCCAGCATACAAAGAGCTTACAAGTCATCACTGCATCCTAATAAAAAGCAAGAAGCTAAACAAAGGGAAAATTAACAACTCTTCTTAGATCCATCAGAGAAGTAAGAACACAGAGCAAACTGCTGCCCCAACACTTGGAGAACCACAACTTAGTGGAGCAGAAATCTTTGTGGGAACAAGTACAAGGGTATGAAAATCTGGACCATAAAGGATGCTGCTAGAGGCTCAGTGTAGGAAAGTCTGAGAGTTAAAAATGGTGAGGGAGGGAATGCCTGGGTGGCTCCGTGGTTGAGCATCTGCCTTCGGCTCAGGGCATGATCCCAGTCTAGGGATCAAGTCCCACATCAGGCTCCCTGCAAGGAGCCTCTTCTCCCTCTGTCTGTGTCTCTGCCTCTCTCTGCATGTCTCTCATGAATAAATAAAATCTTTAAAAAACAAAAAGGCTAGGGACTAGTCATGGGGGGCCCTGCACTTTTATGAGCTTTACTTCCAGGAGCTCTAGCATATCCTCAGGATGAAGACAGGAGAAAAATCCCCTCATGCTTCTGCCAGAGAGAGAGGAAAAGTAACCATTTGGAAATACACCAAGGCATTCTGCTCTTATTTATTTATTTATTTATTTATGATCGTCACAGAGAGAGAGAGAGAGAGAGAGAGGCAGAGACACAGGCAGAGGGAGAAGCAGGCTCCATGCACCGGGAGCCCGATGTAGGACTCGATCCCGGGTCCCCAGGATCGCGCCCTGGGCCAAAGGCAGGCGCTAAACCGCTGCGCCACCCAGGGATCCCCATTCTGCTCTTCTTAAGAAGGTCTGCCCTCCATATAAACTATTTGACTAGAACCTAACCTATTGGGGTTTTATCAGAGCCTAACCAACCCAGGAGAAGGAAAATACCCAATTCTAATTTGTTCTTGCCTTCTACAAGAAGGGAAGAGACATACCCAACTCCAATTCCCTCTAACTATCCTACACTATCTAAATGGGGTGAAAGGGGAAAAACAAAAAAATCACTTGTGAAGTTCATAGCACAGGGACAAGGCTCATAAAAGACTGAGACCTAATCATAGGACTATAGAACACTCCCCCTCCCCCAACACCTTACTACTCCATTACCAAAGACCCATATACTGAAGTTCTTTTTAATTAGTACATCATGTCCACCTTTCAAAAAAATTACAAGGCACACTACAAGGCAATCAATCAATCCCCCACAGTTTAAAGAGACAAACAAAGCATCAGAACCAGACCCAGATATGACAAGGATGATGGAATTATCAGATCAGGAATTTAATCTAAACTATGATTAATATGCTAAGATCTCTAGCGGAAAAAGTAGACAGTATGCAAGAACAGATGGGTAATGTAAGCAGAGAGATGAAAATGCTAAGAAAGAATCAAAAAGAAAAGCCAGAGATCAAAAATGCTAACAGAAATGAAGAATGCCTTGGATGGGCGTATTAGCAGACTGGATACACCTGACGAAAGCATCTCTGTGCTTGAGGATATGTCAATAGAAACTTCTAAACTAGAAAAGCAACAAGAAAAGGACTGAAAAAAAGAAAACATGAAAGAAAGCACCCATCAACTATGAGACAACTACAAAAAGTGCAACTTACATGTAATGGGATTACCAGAAAAAGAAAGAAAGGAACAGAAGCAATATTTGAAGCAATAACAACTTAGAATTTCCCCTAAAATTAAAGTCAGACACCAAACCAAAGATCCAGGATAATAACCAAACAGGATAAATGTCCCAAAATTGCACATAGGTACATCATATTCCAACTGCAGAAAATTAAAAATAAAGAAAAAAATACTGAAAGAAGCCAGCAAGGGTTGGGGAACCTAACCTATAGAGGAACAAAGATAAGAGTGACACCCAACCTCTCCTTGGAAATCACACAAGCAAGAAGAGAGTATAATATTTAAAGTGTTGAGAAGAAAAAAAATACCAACCTAGAATTCTGTATCCTGCAAAATGATCCTTCAAAAGTGAATAAAAAATAAAGACTTCTCAGATAATCAAAAATAATGGAATTTGTTTCTGCTAGATTTCCCTTGTAATAAATGTTTTAAAAGTTCTTCAGAGATAAGAAAAATAATATAGGTCAGAAACTCAGATACATTTTAAAAAATTAAGTATCAGATAGAAAAAGTAAAGGTAAAATAAAAACTTATTAATTGATCTAAGCGATAAAAGTCAATTCAAAACAATAAAAGCAACAATGTTTAGAGCTGCAATTTATATAGGTGGAATGAATGACAGCAATTATTCAAGTGATGGGAGGGAGGAATTAGGAAAATTTTGTCATGAGGTACTTGCAGTACCATAAAGTGAATATAGTATTATCAGAAAGTGGTCTTGGATTAGTTGTAACTGTATACTGCAGACTCTAGGGCAACTACTAAAAAAGCTTAAAAAGAAGTATATTTGATATGCTAAGAAAAAGAGAAAATGGAATGATAAAAATTCTCAATTAAAACCACAAAAGGCAGACAAATAGTGAAATACAAAAATAGGAAAAACAAGACAACAAGAGCAATGAATAGACAACATTAAAAACATGGAAGATATCAATCCAATTATACCAGTAATAATTTTAAATGTTAATGGTCTAAATATACCAATTAAAATACAAAGACTGTCAGAGTGAATCAAAAAATAAGACCTAACTATACATTTACTGTCTAATAGAAACACATTCTAAATGTAAAGACGCAGATTAAAAGCAAAGGGATAGAGAAAGATATATCATGCTACCATGAATTAAAAGAAAGCTAGAGTATCTATGTTAATTTTCAGACACATAAGACCTCCAAATGAAGAAAACTATCAAGGATAAAGAGGGACACCACAAAATAATAAAAGAGTCACTTCTTTAATAAGATATAATAATCCTTAATGTGCATATACCTAACAACAGAGGGTCAAAAGACATGAGGCAAAAATTGACAGAACTGCAAAGAGAAACAGATGAATCCATGATTATAGCTAGAGATTTCAATGCCCCTCTATCAGAAATGGTCAGATCCAGCAGGCAGAAAATCAATAAGGACATAGATGAACTAAACAGTACCATCAGTCAACTGGACAGAATAAATATCTATAGACTAACTCATCCAATGACAGCAGAATATGCATTCTTCCCAAACTCACATGAAACATTCATCAAGATAGACCATATTCTGGGCCATAAAATATACCTAAACACATTTAAAATAACAGAAATCAGGGATGTCCACTCTCACCACTGCTGTTCAACATAGTTCTGGAAGTCCTCGCCTCAGCAATCAGACAACAAAAAGACATTAAAGGCATTCAAATTGGCAAAGAAGAAGTCAAACTCTCCCTCTTCGCCGATGACATGATACTCTACATAGAAAACCCAAAAGCCTCCACTCCCAGATTGCTAGAACTCATACAGCAATTTGGTAGCGTGGCAGGATACAAAATCAATGCCCAGAAATCAATGGCATTTCTATACACTAACAATGAGACTGAAGAAAGAGAAATTAAGGAGTCAATCCCATTTACAATTGCACCCAAAAGCATAAGATACCTAGGAATAAACCTAACCAAAGAGGTAAAAGATCTATACCCTAAAAACTATAGAACACTTCTGAAAGAAATTGAGGAAGACACAAAGAGATGGAAAAATATTCCATGCTCATGGATTGGCAGAATTAATATTGTAAAAATGTCAATGTTACCCAGGGCAATTTATACGTTTAATGCAATCCCTATCAAAATACCATGGACTTTCTTCAGAGAGTTAGAACAAATTATTTTAAGATTTGTGTGGAATCAGAAAAGACCCCGAATAGCCAGGGGAATTTTAAAAAAGAAAACCTTAGCTGGGGGCATCACAATGCCAGATTTCAGGTTGTACTACAAAGCTGTGGTCATCAAGACAGTGTGGTACTGGCACAAAAACAGACACATAGATCAATGGAACAGAATAGAGAACCCAGAAGTGGACCCTGAAATGTACGGCCATCTAATATTCGATAAAGGAGGAAAGACTATCCATTGGAAGAAAGACAGTCTCTTCAATAAATGGTGCTGGGAAAATTGGACATCCACATGCAGAAGAATGAAACTGGACCACTCTCTTTCACCATACACAAAGATAAACTCAAAATGGATGAGAGATCTAAATGTGAGACAAGATTCCATCAAAATCCTAGAGGAGAACACAGGCAACACCCTTTTTGAACTTGGCCACAGTAACTTCTTGCAAGATACATCCACGAAGGCAAAAGAAACAAAAGCAAAAATGAACTATTGGGACTTCATCAAGATAAGAAGCTTTTGCACAGCAAAGGATACAGTCAACAAAACTAAAAGACAACCTACAGAATGGGAGAAGATATTTGCAAATGACATATCAGATAAAGGGCTAGTTTCCAAAATCTATAAAGAACTTATTAAACTCAACACCAAAGAAACAAACAATCCAATCATGAAATGGGCAAAAGACATGAAGAGAACTCTCACAGAGGAAGACATGGACATGGCCAACATGCACATGAGAAAATGCTCTGCATCACTTGCCATCAGGGAAATACAAATCAAAACCACAATGAGATACCACCTCACACCAGTGAGAATGGGGAAAATTAACAAGGCAGGAAACAACAAATGTTGGAGAGGATGCGGAGAAAAGGGAACCCTCTTACACTGTTGGTGGGAATGTGAACTGGTGCAGCCACTCTGGAAAACTGTGTGGAGGTTCCTCAAAGAGTTAAAAATAGACCTGCCCTACGACCCAGCAATTGCAATGTTGGGGATTTACCCCAAAGATTCAGATGCAATGAAACGTCGGGACACCTGCACCCCGATGTTTCTATCAGCAATGGCCACAATAGCCAAACTGTGGAAGGAGCCTCGGTGTCCATCGAAAGATGAATGGATAAAGAAGATGTGGTTTATGTATACAATGGAATATTACTCAGCAATTAGAAACGACAAATACCCACCATTTGCTTCAACGTGGATGGAACTGGAGGGTATTATGCTGAGTGAAATAAGTCAATCGGAGAAGGACAAACAGTGTATGTTCTCATTCATTTGGGGAATATGAATAATAGTGAAAGGGAATATAAAGGAAGGGAAAAGAAATGTTGGGAAATATCAGGAAGGGAGACAGAACATAAAGACTCCTAACTCGGGGAAACGAACTAGGGGTGGTGGAAGGGGAGGAGGGCGGGTGTTGGAGGGGAATGGGTGACGGGCACTGAGGTGGTCACTTGACGGGATGAGCACTGGGTGTTTTTCTGTATGTTGGTAAATTAAACACCAATAAAAGTTAATTAAAAAAAAAAAAAAAAGGAAAATCTCCAGAGGAACTCAAAAAAAAAAAAAAAAAAAAAAAAAAAAAATAAAATAACAGAAATCATACAATGTCCACCCTCAGACCATAGTGGAACTAAACTAGAAATCCATACTAAATAACTGGGAAAAATCTCAAAATACTTGGGAGATTTAATGCACTTCTAAATAACACATGGTTCAAAGCAGAAATCTCAAGAAAATTAAAACATACTTTGAACTAAACAAAAAGGAAAAAACTTATCAAAATTCATGGGATGCAGCAAACATAGTGCTTAAAAGTAAATTTATAACATTCAATGTATATATTAGAAGAGAAGAAAGATCTCAAATCAATAATCTAATTGTCCATCTTAGAAAACTAGAAAAAAAGAGCAAATTAAATACAAAGTAAGCAGAAGAGATAATAAAAATTAGAGCAGACATCAATGAAATTAAAAATAGGAAATCTATACAAAAATGTCAACAAAACCAAAAGCTGGTTCTTTGAAAAGATCAATAAAATCAGTAAGTCTCTAGCTAGGTTAAGAAAAAAAAAATCAAATTTCTCATATTACTAACATGAAAATGAACATGAAGACATCACTACAGAACCGATGAACATCAAAAGGATGATATAGCAATGTTATGAAAAACTCTATGCCCACAAATTTGATAACTTGGATAAAAAGAACCAATTTCTTGAAAGATACAATGTGCCAATTTACAGAGGATTATATAATATGAATAGGCTTACATCTATAAAAATTGACCCACTAATTAATAACCTTCCAAAACAGAAAACATTTAAGGAAAACATTAAGGAAGGAACTATGCCAGTACTCTACAATCTCTTCCAGAAGACAGAAATAGAGGAAATATTTCCTAACTCACTCTATGAGGCCAGCATTATCCTAACACAAAATCAGACAAAGATATTACAATGTTCAATACCATTAATGAACATAGATGCACAAATCCTCAACAATATATTAGCAAATCAGGGAATCAAGAGGTACAAAATTTCAGTTACTAAATATGTCACAGGTAAAATACCGCATAGGGAATATAGTCAATAATATTATAATAAAAAGAATTAGCAAATCAAATCCAATAAAGTATAAAAACAATTATACACCATGACAAGATTTATCCCACATATGCAAGTTGGTTCAACATCTGAATATCAGTTAATGTAATCCACCACATCAACAGACCAAAAAAGAAAAAAACACATAATCACATCAACATATGCAAAAAAAAAAAGCATCTGACAAAATCTAAAACCCATTCATGATAAAAACTCTCAGCAAACTAGGAATAGAGGGGAATTTCCTCAACTTGATAAAAAAGCATCTGCAAAAAACCTACAGCTACCATCATACTTAATGGTGAGAAACTAGAAGCTTTCCCACTAAGATCAGTAAAAAGGCAATCATGTCCTCTCTGATCACTCCTTTCCAAAATCATACTAGAAGTCCTAGCTAATATAATAAGAGAAGAAAATGAAACAAAAGCTATACACTTTGGGAAGAAGGAAATTTTTATTTGCAGATGACAGGATTGTCTATGTAGAAAATTCCAAAGAGTCAACAACTACAACAAAACCTCCTGGAACTGGCCAGCCCAGGTGGCCCAGCGGTTTGATGCCGCCTTCGGCCTACGGCGTGATCCTGGAGACCCAGGATCAAGTCCTATATCAGGCTCCCTACATGGAGCTTGCTTCTCCCTCTGCCTATGTCTCTGCCTCTCTCTGTGTGTGTCTTTCATGAATAAATAAATAAGATATTTTTTAAAAAACCCTCCTGGAACTAATATAACAAGAGTAGCAAGGTTGCATGATACAAGGTTAATATACCAAAGTCAATCACTTTCTAATATACCAAGAGTGAACACGTGGGATTTGGTATTAAAAACAGGGGCACCTGGGTGGCTCTGTCAGTTAAGTGCTGGCCTTTGGCTCAGGTCAAGATCCCGGGGTCTTGGATCAAGGCCCACATTGGGTTCCCTGCTCAGTGAGGAGTCAGCTTCTCCCTCTTCCTCTGACCTTCACCCCTGCTCATGCTCTCTTTTTCTCTTTCTCTCAAATGAATAAATAAAAATCTTTTTTTAAAAACTTGAAATCAAAAACAATATTATATGAATTAGCACCCAAAAAATTTAGGTATAATTTAACAAAATACATACAAGTTATATATAAGGAAAACTAAAACTCTGTTGAAACAAAGAACTAATTAAAGGGAAAGGTATCTCATGCTCATAGACTCATATTGTCAAAATATCAGTTCTTAATTGATCTATAGATTCAGTGCAATCCAAACCAAAATCCTAGCAAGTTATTTTGTAGATATCAACAAACTGTTTCTAAAGTTTATATGAAGAGGTAAAAGACCCAGAATAAAGTGAACAATATTGAAGGAGAAAAACAAAGTCAGAGGACTGACACTATCTGACTTAAAGACTTACTATAAAGCTACAGTAATCAAGACAGTGTGACACTGGTGAAAGAATAAGCAAAAAGATCAATAGCACAGAATAGAGTGCCCGGAAGTAGACCCCCATAGATACAGTCAATCCATCTTTGACAAAGGATCAAAGACAATACAATGTGAGATATTCTCAATAAATGGTGCTAGAAAAACTGAACATCCATATGCAAAAAAAAAAAAAAAATCTAAACACAGACTTTCCAGCCTTAACAAAAACTAACTGAAAATGGAGTAGAAATCTAACTGTAAAGTTCAAAACTACGAAACTCCTGGAAGAGGACATAGGAGAAAATCTAGGTGACCTTGGATGTGGCAATGACTTTTTAGATACAACCCCAAGGGCGTAATCCATGACAGAAATAATTGATAAGCTGGACTTGCAAAATTTTTTAACTTTTGTTCTGTGAAAGACACTGTCAATAGAGTGAGAAGACAAGCCACAGGCTAGGAGAAAATGTTCGCAAAAGATACATCTGATAAAGGACTTTTATCTAAAAATACACAAAGAATCATTAAAACTCAATAATTAAAAAAATGAAAAATCCAATTTAAAAATGAGCAAAAGACCTGAACAGACACTATGCAAAGATAGAGAGATGGCAAAAAAGCATATGAAAAGATGCTTCACATCAAATGTCACTAGAGAATTGCAAATTAAAACAACAGTGAGATACTACTCTATAGCTACTAGAATAGCTGAAATCCTAAACACTGACAACAACAAAAGCTGACAAAAATGCAGAGCAACAGGAACTCATTCATTGCTGGTGGGAATGCAAAATGATACAGCCACTTTGGAAAACAGTAGGGCAGTTTCTTTTTTTTTTTTTTTTAATTTATTTATTCATGAGAGACAGAGAGAAAAAGAGAGAGAGAGAGGCAGAGACACAGGCAGGCTCCATGCAGGGAGCCCGACGTGGGACTCCATCCCGGGTCTCCAGCATCATGCCCTGGGCTGATGGCCGCACTAAACCGCTGAGCCACCCGGGCTGAGTAGGGCAGTTTCTTACACAAATAAACATACCCTTACCATCCAATCCAGCAACTGTACTCCGTGGTACCTATTCAAAGGAGTTTTAAATTCCTGTCCACACAAAAACCTGCACACAGATGTTTGCAGCATCTTTATTCATAATTGTACAACTCAGAAACAACTAAGATGTCCTTCAGTGGACAAACTCTGGTACATTCTAGGCAATGGATTATTCAGTGCTAAAAATAAATGAGTGATCAAGCCATGAAGAGACATGGAGAAACCTTAAATGCATAAGAGTACTAAGCTTTTCAATCTGGAAAAGCTACATATTGTATCATTACAATTATATAACATTCTGGATAAGACAAAACTATGGAGATGGTAAAGGGATCAGTGGTTGTCAGGGGTTAGACGGGAGGGAGGGATAAAAACAAAGGGCACCAAGGATTTTCAGGGCTATGAGACTACTTTGTGACATTAAAGTGGCAGATACGTGTCATTATACATCTGTCAAAACCCACAGACTGTAGGACAAACACCAAGAGTAAATTCTAACGTAAATGATGGACTTGAGGTGATAATGATGTGTTGATGTAGGTTCATCAGTTACAACAAACACACTGCCCTGGTGGGGATGTTGCTCGTGCAGGTAGCTGTGCATGTGAGGGTCAGGGAGTACATGGGAAATCTCTACACTCTCCTCCCCATTTCTCTGTAAAACCTAGAAGTGTTTAAAACTCTAAAAATAAAGTCTGTATTTTTAAGTTAAAAAAAAAAAAGAATGACTAAACCAAAACTCAGGAGAGGAGGGTGACAGAAAGTAATGGGTTACAGAAATAAACAAAGGGCTTCTAGGATTCTGGTTAGTTCTTAAACTGAGTGACAGATCCCCAAATGGATCATTAATGACTCTTCTGAGTCACTGAATTTACTACCACTGGTGCTGACCTTAGAGATAACGGTTTTTCTGTATCGTTTGAACCGCATTTTGAGTTGTGCTTTCTGTTACTTATAGTTAAAATCACATGAACTGATAGTTTAATTTGGGTGCAGTACAACAGGGATCTGATTTAGCATGTCATCGTTTCCTCCTATTCTGTTTGTCTAAGCATTTCATTAAAACCTTGTATTAGTTACCCTCAACTATTAAAAAAAAAAAAAAAGGACTTGTTGGGGGGAAAAAAAGAGACTTTAATTAAAACAACTCAGTATTTTTCCAATCCTAAAAGGTATCTTCCTTGAAAACATTCTGATTAAGCATGTGTGATATCAAGGACAATCAAGACTTGAAAAAAATCTATAAATCACCAAACAGATAAGGAGTCAGGCTTGTACTCTTGCCCTCCATAGGGAGCAGCTTAATCTGACTGGAAGATCACACATTTCCCAGCGGAGCTACAGGCTGGAGGTCAGACCACAAGGCTGAATTCAGCTACCGCAGGAGTTCTTAAAAGGAGAGCAAACAAGGAAATAGGAGATTTTTGTCCAGAAAGGGGCACGGTCTCTGCTGTTTTGGCCAGAGAAATAAAGAGCTGTGGTTTCTCCACAGACCAGTCCTATACTGGAGACTGTGTCCTGCTTAGGAGATTACTCCCATCCCACCTTCTTGCAGATATAAAGAAATGCACAGACCAAAAAAGGGGGCGGGCAACAGAGGGATATACACTAGCACACACCGTTTATTCTATCTACCAGACACTATGAGCTAAGCCCTTCACCTGCAGGGTTCCATTTAGCCCTCAAAACAACCCTGCAAAATCAAGGCTGTTCCCCTCACAGGATAAAGATGCAGAGAGGTTTAGTAACCCGTCAAAGGCAGCCCACTAGTGGTAGGTGGAGCTGAGACTCAAGCCCAGGTCTGTCCCGCCCTAAAGCTCATATTCTCTTCTTTAGTATCATGCACGAGAACCACAATGAATACCACAGCCCAACTCAGTCCTGGAGCATCGCCTCTTTGCAGGGACTCGAAGGCTGTCCCCTACATCTCTTGCCCTCTGCTGTCAACTACAGTGCTGGCCACACCATAAAGATGCAGACCCCAGTAAGCTTAGTAGGATTCCATTATGAAAAGGGATTCCTACCACCCTTAGCTCCCAGACCACAAAGCCTGGCCCTCACATCCATCATCCACCTCACACATGCATCAGCTGGCCACAGAGGAACGAGGTCAGTTAAAAAAAAAAAAAAAAAAAGAGAGAGACTACTCAAGACAACTACACCCTGTCTGCCACCCAGCCCAGCCTTACTCTGAAGCTAACTCTTGATGCTTGTTCCACTGACAGTAATTTCCACAATTACCTAAGGTCCAACAAGAGACAGCCTTCAGGAGAGAGGCACTGCTGTAGATGGCGTGCATGTACATGAGGTGAACCATCAGCTCTGCCAACCACCAATAGCAGAGGAGGCGGCCCAGCCCCACGGCAAAGGCGGAAAGGTTGGACTTCAGCGAGCAGTACTCTTGCTGCTGCACCTAAAGGAGAAACAAAAGAAGTCATTGGATTGTGCCTTGACTTTTTAAATCTTCCAAACAGTCCCCTAGACAGTATTTCTAGTCAACTTCTCACAAACATCATTGCCACTTATACCAACAGAGGGTCGGTGTAGTTATTCATTGTTCTTGGGTGAAAAAGTCACATCCAAGCTTGGGTGGGATCTACGAGCTAGTTTAGCATCAAGAACCAAGGTAGGTTCTGCATCCCTTCACCGCAGCAACGGCCTAGCAAAAACCCAGCGTGGAGGGCGGTACCCGAAGTACTCCCCCTCAGGACTTTGGGGTCTCTTTAGGCTCAGGTGTCACACTGCCTGTCTTCATCCATCACCCACCCACCTGTAAGGCTGGTAAAGGTAGGGACACGTCAGGAAGGGGTACAGGACTGGTAAGAGAAAGGGAGGAGAAACAGAGCCTGAGAACAAGGGAAAATTTAGATGTGGGTGTGTTCTCTTAACTGAAGTTGTTTTTGAAATAAAGCAGAATAAACACAAGGACAGTACACAGGACAAGTCTCTTAATCAGCACACAGTGCAATGTAAGTTAAGAACATGAACTTTACAGTCAGAATTGGGATCAGATTCTAGCACAAACCACCCAGCCGTGTGATCCTGAGCAGGTCACTTAATCTCTCTGAGGCTTGGTTCTCTTATACATAAAGTGAAAAAAATGGTCATGACTAAATATGATGATATATATGAAGTACTCAGCACAGCACCCGCATATAAATAGCACAGGCTAATTGGTAGTTGGTATCTGGCAACCTGGGTGCCTCCTACTGCGCCTTCTTCACATTCTTCCCTCATGGCATCCCAGAGGCATACCAGTTTCAGGGCAGAATTAGGACATAGGACAGGACCAAATGCCAAAGGTGAGAGAAGGACGTTTCTATTATTCACGGACAAGGACAGACTACTGAGAGTTCACTCAACATATGAACAACACAGAACCAATTTTATCACAGTAGCTGAGTTCTGGGTCTTGCCTCATTGCCTGCTGTCTAGGGATACACAATACTTTAGGGGCATCTGGGTGTCTACCTTGGCTCAGGTCATGGTCCTGGAGTCCTGGGATCGAGTCCCACATCAGGCTTTTCACAGGAAGCCTGCTTCTCTCTCTGCCTATGTCTCTGTCTCTGTCTCTCTCTGTCATGAATAAATAAAATCTTTTTTTTAAAAGTACTTTAAAACACATAGATGCTGAAATGCATAAGCACCTTATAAAATTTGTGTGAATTCAATTTCAGCCTTACATCACTAGGCAAACACACAAAAATGAGCAAGCATATAAGTGGTCTGGATCTTACTCTGACAAGATTTTATTAGACTGAAGCCTGCCTTGTAATGTAGAGGTGAAGCTAATGCATAAATGATGAAGTTGGATCAGCAAACATTCGCTGGCAGAAGAAATGGACTTGATTTAGCTTTTGACAACTTGGGCTCAAGACGCTACACGAACAGGAAAGGCTCATTCTTAGGGCCTCTTGGGCTCCCACACTCCTTGAACACCAAAGGTGCAGGGGGTCCCACTGCAGCCAGGAATGATAGGCGCTGCCCTCAGGGAGGAGGGGAAATCTGCACGCCAGGGGATTTACATTTACTCCATTTTGACCGAACATTCTACTACTTTCTCAAACTGTCCTCTCACGGCAAGACACCAGCTTAAGAAATTCTGGCTGGTTTAGAGGCATCGCAGTCATCTGCACGAATGGCTTCCTCCCTTTTGCCATCTGCTTAGGTAGCTATACCAAGGGAAGTGTATTGGTTTAATATTTTCAATGTAAATTGATCAAACTAACAGGAATTTCCTTCTTCCATTAGCTTTCCACAGTTGGCCTTGGGGAGGTATTTTGCCCAGCCATAGCCACCTGCCTTGTTAGAAGCAACCATAACTGTTGGGAGAGATCTGCCAAGTTATCTGGGAAGGGTTTTCCCAGAAGGAAGACTGGGCTTATCAGGGCTTTGTGCAACCACAGCTGGACTACATGACCCAATGCACATCCCTTTCCAGGCATAAAGTGAGGGTGGCTTTCATCTGCATGCATACCTGAAGTGTGTGTGCTCTGCAAGACCAGACAACGACTACAGCAATGGATCTGTAGGCCAATGGATGGACAAAGCCTCAATGCAGAGATGACTACCTGCCCAATCACTCACATCTGCTAGTGAATTGGGAAGAAAAGGAAATACCCCAAATGTCCAACAGTGGGAGGTTGGTCAAATGCATGAGCGCACCTCAATATTATGTGGACATGAAAACTACTTTTTCCAACGTGCATTAAATAATTAAAGACTAGAAAAACACACACCAAAATGGTAACAGTGATTGTACCCCTTTTGGTCAGATTTTTAGACTGCTTTTAACAGTTGTTTATTTTTATAATCAAAGGGGAAAATAATGGAACTTCACAATATTGTGAAGACTTTAGTGTTCTCTATGAGGCAAGGTCCTCTATTTCTTCACCCTTCTAAAAAATATCTAGCTTCAGGACACCCCCCGCCCCCCTGGGCAGCCTAGCATCTTCTACACGTAAGATGCTCATTCTCCTACACTGGACCCATCTTTACTTCTCCTCAACTTCCCACCTCACCTGTTGATTTTCTTATCAACAAGGAGCTGAGTTCCTCTTTGTTCATTCTTTCCCAGTTCTCTAAAGCAAATTCATTTGGACCTCACTGCCATCAGCAAATGAGGAAACGATTATGAACATAGTGTCCATTGGTCTGCGGAGGCCAGAAGAGTTCACCCCAAGGCAGTCAGCTAAGCTGAGACTCAAAGAGGCAACTAAACCATTCCAGACCACAGGCGGCCCCTTTCTTGGTGCCACACTCTTGGAGGGAAGCAGGCCCCTGGCTGAATGTGATAGTGGCCTCAAAAGCAGCGTAGACAGAACACAATCTTCACACAACAAAATGTCCCCAGTTTCTAAATAAGCAACTGTGCACATGGCCTGTAGGACCCTGAGCATAAGCCCACCCCAGGCTCAGGTCTCCTGAAGACCAAATCTGTACCTGAGGCCTCAGAGCATCGCTGGGGTGTGCAGCCCCAAGCCAGGGAATAGAGAAGCAGCTGGATGGGAAGAGAGCGACATGAGGCAATCAGGAAAACATGCCTACCCAATCCCCTCTTAGCTCCAGGCAATTGCCATTCAGAGGCCTGCCTTAGCTTCCCCCAAACAATGTGCAGTCTAAAATGACACAAATATCTATAATTAAGGAGAAACATGAGGTACATTTTGTGGTTGATTGGCTTCCCAATAATGGCTCACCTACTCTCCCCAGGGCAAAACCTCTCTACCCGGTTTAATAAGGTATAATTATGTGTCACCACTGGACCAGAAGGGCTGAACTTTCCGCTGCAATGCCTACCTTTTGATGTTGGATGCCTCCTCATTCAGAGTAACAGAATTGTCTATTCCTTAATCATACAAATGAATACAGGAGAAGGAAAACAATCCAGTTTTTTACTCTATTTGCTTGTACTTAAAAAAGTTTTTTCATCTTTCGTTAGTGTCATATGATTACAGTCCATTTATACCTTCAATCTAGTTGATTCCCTTTTATTTAAAAAATTCAGCATTTGTCCCTTGTCAATCCAGCAGGAATAAAAGATATGCCATACACAGCTCACCTAATGAGCTCTCTTGTCTGCATGCAAGCATTTCATTTGAGATATCTCAAACCTCGGGGAGTGCCAACCTTAAGACCATTGGAAACTGCCATCAATGGGAATTTTTAGTTAAGACTCCACTAAAAAATACACATTAACTCATCTGCAAAGTGCATTTTAAAACACATTATATTTTAAAACCTCATTTCATGCAAATTGCATAAAAAGGAATACTGAAGCCTTTCAAAGATAGTCTGATGATTAAAGATGACAGTTCTAAAAGATGAAAGGTTCTTTTCCTTCACACGCTAATAATACATATATTTAAGAGCACCAAACAAAAGCCTTCCCTGGAGCCAGCGTTTGACTCTGCCAACTCTGCTCCAACCTCTATGCCTGGGTCAAGGGCATTGCAGCCAGGAGTCTTATCCTTTGTGACAGATAAACTTCTCTCCAGTCCATGGTCTCAGATCATACCCGACTCCCAGCAGAGTGTTCTGTAATCAGCCCTCACCTCCCTCTCCCCAGGCATCCAGACCAAGGCCGATGGTACTCAGTGGTCTCTGCCACAACAATAAGCACTGCCACTGCTCTAGCCAGCCTGAGCCTCCAGATCCAGATATCCACCAGGCCACACTGCAGCCTCTAACTCCTGTGGGGCTGGCTGCCCAGCTGGCAGCAAGGCTCGCATCTGGATTCCTTCCACCCCCAATGTGCATTCAATTAGCCTCTCTTTGCCTCTGTGTTACCATCTGTAAAGTGGTGGTAACAATTGTATCTCTCTTCTCCAGTGGCTGTGAGGATGAAGGAGTTAGCACATGCCACAGCTGGCTCGGAGCAAGCGCTCAGTTGGTGTTCTTTATTACAGTCTGTATTATTCCAGCTGGCATCTAGAGCCAGAGCCCACCCCAAATGCTGAGTGACACATGTGGGACATTGTTTGCCTGCCCAGCTCTTACCAGCCCTAGCCATTTAAGTCTGAGCCCACCAAGGGGTAAGCTGTGAAACTGGCCCCTCTACATGGAGGACAAGGAGGGAATGAAGAGGTAAAGCACTCCAGATTGGTAGGTGGCAGATGAAATAAACAGAGGAACTTAAACACAAGACTAGTCTCGAGTTGCTGCAAGATCTCCACACCCGCCTACCAAATCTTAAAAGTTTAGATAGAGGCCTTAACCCAGTTCAGTCACATATTCGAGTCCAAGGGTCTCAATGACACCTTACTCTTTCAAGGCTGTGTGTCCTTGGAATAGCTCCTAGTGGGGAATGGCAGGTGGGATGTACATTCTAAGGATGGGGCCAGGTGTGAGGAGCCTCTGATTGCCTGGGTTCAGCTTATGGGTCAACCAGCAGTCATATCCTCTCCATGACCTCCTCCAATAACCTCTCCCAAAACTGCCACATGCTTTTGGCTACCAACAACAATAACAGTAATCATTAACACTTCAGGGTGTTCACATGTCAAGCCATGTTACCTATACAAAAATCCTTTAATCCTTATAACAATCCTATGAGGGAGGTACTATTATTCTTCCCGTTTCACCAGTAAGGTAAGTAATTCACTAAATGCTCTCAAAAGCTAAAGCGAAGTAGGAATTCAAACCCTGTTAACAATAGGGCTGGGCTCCCGGGCCTTTGCTCGTAGCCACCGTGCAAGCTAACCATTTGAGCACGGGCCCTGTAAGGAAAAGCCCCCTGGTCCTACCACATTCAGACTCACCATCCTTCCCCACACCAGCCTCTACTGCACAATTCAACCTGCTTGGGCTCCAAGCTAAGTGAATGAGCAAGCCTTGTGGGTAAGTGCCTCTGCTTGTTAAACCTGCCCCGTCCTCTAGCATCACCCCTCCTCGCTCAGTATCTAAGCTCCACAGACCATGGGAGAAAAATAAACGGGGCACATGTTCCTGAAACTCCAAATGCCATCTGAGATGGCCTCCAAGTTCAGGCACTATGGCCTTTTAACAGGCAAACGTTTACCTGCTCAGGATGGGAGTGCAAACTGCACATGGCTGACTTCACAGAGGACACCTCCTCTATGCTTCCCTCATCCTGTGTATGCGATGTACACATTAAAAAATAAAAAGCTGCATGGGGTGAAAGATACATTCCCCCCACGGTGTGCCCAACACTGTCTTTTATCAACCAGAGTTCCCCCTTCTGGTTGGTTTCCACGGTGGGGCTCTGCTGCCCCCTGGCGGCAGAGCCTCGTTCTCTGGCTCTCGTTGACCCCATCACCGTAGAACCATGAATTTCACTACTGCCATTTCATGTTACCTTTATGTTCATTCACTCACATCCTCCTTCAGAGCAAACGTTGCTTACAAGTTCTTCCAGTTGGCCTTCTTCCTCCCCCAGCAGCCTCTTCCTTCTTGGCCTCCCTGAAGGAACTCTTTCACTACTGGCTTAGCTTCCTAGCTAACTGCTTCCTTTTTAAGACCCATTTTTCTCAAAGGGGGTCAGTGCCCCATAAGACCTTCTGTAATGTGGAAGCCTCGTGGCTGTTTTCACTTGCCCTGCAGCTTACTAAACATTTGCCTTCTCTGGACCAACTTTCCTATGACTCTTCCCAGACAAAGACAGGTCTCGGTTTACCTTCCCAGTTCCCTGTTTTAGCACATGCTTCCATTTTGAAAGGATTGAAAAAAAGAGGGAGTAAGACAGAGATGCAGCCAGTCTCCACACCTGACTCCCTACAGGAAGAAACCTGTAGGGCCTGACCTACACCTGGACACCCCCAGCCCCCAGCTCTGCTGAGGAACTCAGGACAATGGTTCTCCACCTCTAGCAGGCTGCAGGATCACCTGGAAGGCCTAATAAATCACATTGCTGGACCCTACCCCTGGAGTGTCTGAATCAGATCTGAGGTGGGGCCCAAGAATTTGCATTTCTTTTAAGATTTATTTATTTATTCATGAGAGACACACAGAGAGAGAGGGAGAGGCAGAGACATAGGCAGAGGGAGAAGCAGGCCCCATGCAGGGAGCCCCATATGGGACTCGATCCCAGGAATCCCAGGACAGCGGGATCATGCCCTGAGCTGAAGGCAGATGCTCAATCGCCGAGCCACCAGGCATCCCAAGAATTTGCATTTCTAACAAGTTCCCAGATAGTCCTGTTGCTGGTGGTACAAAGACCTCACTTTGAGAACCACTAAATTAGATCAGTTGCCATCACTAACCACCTGTCTTTTACACAATAATTTTAAATACAATTCTCAAACACAAACTTCAAATTACTTCATGACAGAAGAATGACCCTATGTAACCCAAACTGAGGTATGAGAAACCATATGCTAAACATATATCTGCCTAGAATATAAATCTCACTTGAAGATCTATGGAGGAAAAAAAATTAAATTAATTTTATTGGCAATTTTAAAACTACATTATTGTTATAATGCAGAAATATACTTTTAAGTATAATGTATAATTCACAGGATCTTTAAGATAGAATCCGGGATTTCTAAGAAACCTGCTACTTTTCCAGGGGGCGCCGTACACATTGCCCTTAGGAAATAATGCAACACGGCTGCAGGCCCTGCACTTTGAACTCATTTCCAGGTGTGTGTATGCATATGTGTGTATGTGCTTGTGTGTGCTGTGCACAGGCATGTGTTGTGTTCTGTGTGTACATATGCTGTGTTGTGTGCGCATGTATGTGTGTGCATATGTGTCATCCCCATCTCCATCAAGATTGTTTTGTTCTGGTGGTAGGAGGTAGGACTGCCTGTAGAGAAACACAGGTTTTAGGTAATTATCGATTACTAAACCTTGACTGACCTCATAAACACGTTCCATGAGGCCAGCTGTGGAATGAGAACAAAAATTCGAAGTAGGAGGGAAAATGAGGTGGGAATGACAAAGGTAGCTTTACAGGAACTTCAGACAAGGCTGTAGGGAAGCTGGGTCCTGGGCAGAAACTCTTTTGGACCCCAAAACACATTATTACGTTCAAACTCCCTCCAACTCCACTCTGCTGTCTCATCTAGGTCACCCTGAACAATTCCCAGGTGACGACAGAGGTATTTCACAAGCAGTGATATCACAAAGTGATATTTGCCAACCAACAGCCTTAGACAGTTTCCCTTTCCACTTTTCCAAGTAATACCATCAGAATCCAATTTTTTCTTTCCCTGGGACTTCTTGCTGCGCCCAGTTACTAATTGGGCCTAGTTGCCAGAGCCCATCGAGGAGTCAGGGTGTGGGGTTCCTCGAGCCAACATGTGCAAGAGACAAGTTAACCTTTATTTCAAATACTTATTTTCCCTTAAGTACTTCATTTATTACGTAGGAAGTCTCAACAATAACATGTTTTAAATTTGAGGGCGCCCCTGAATGAAGAGCCTCGGGAGTCTCATGGATGGCCATAACGAGTAAGGATGGAGCCTTAATCCACAGAATACCAATCCAGTCCCCAATGGGCTCTACCTTTGCGATGAACTCCGGGAAGCTGAGGATAGGCCCGTTGTGGAAGACGGGGTAATAGAAGACATAGGCCACCAGCCAGGGAAAGGAGTAGAAGCTGTGCCCGTTCGGCATCTGCTGCCAGCAGAACTCAAGGCTGAAGCTGGTGTAGTACAGGCAACGCACGGTCAACGTGAACTGCAGTAAGTAGTACTCATTTTCTGTCTGGTACCACCCTCTCTGCAAAGTGACAAGAAGAGAACAACTCTTGGGTGTCAAGGAAGGACGCCACCCAGTCCCCTGGGAAGGACTCCACTTCCATGGGTAGAGCAGCTACCGTAAAGGGAGTTGAGAACCATGGGGCAGCAGGTAAATCTCACCGGTAACAGAAACAAGCAGTGGGCAGAAGAGTGGCTCTACCACCACCCATCAACTTCACATTAGGCCTGATGGGCTGTAATGAAAGTTTTCCAAGATACGCATCTATCAGATTCATCCCGACGTGGAGATTAACTACAGCCAGTGGGTACTTTGACAGTTCCCCCAGCAATCCAGAAAGCAAAGAGAGGCTTATAAATGTCACATGGGATTCCTGCCTTCAAACGTATTTCTCCTTTTGCTTTTCTGTTATTAATTTGGCTCCACATGTTGTGGAGGAGGATTTGCCAAATAAGCTTTAGAAACAGTCAAGAAAAATAGTCCCTGCCCTCGATGTGTCTAAATCCTCGTACAGGAGATAGGTCATGTGAGTATATGATTACAATGCAAGCTGAAATAAGAAATAACAAGCATATATGAAAATATGTATGTGGTAAAACCTTAACAGTGCTAAGAGACGTAAAATTATGGATCATTTTATTCTTCAATATTTTCCATAACCCGTATGTACTGCTTTTTTTTTTAAGATTTTATTTATTTATTCATGAGAGACACAAAGAGAGGCAGAGACAGAGGGAGAAGCAGGCTCCACACAGGGAGCCCGATGTGGGACTTGATCCCAGGTCTCCAGGATCAGGCCCTGGGCCAAAGGCGGCACCAAACCGCCGAGCCACCTGGGCTGCCCCTGCTTTTTTAATGAGAAGAACAATTAATGGGAATAAAAGATAGAAAAGTGGGACAAAGGAAGGAACAGTGAATGTGATCTGTGGGGGTGTTTTAACAGCTTTCCACAGAAAAACTAAGCAGTGAAGAGTTTCTGTTCCATGCCCAGGACTTCAACAGCCACCAAGAAAGACCGAGAGAACTACTCATGCAAAAGCATGAAAACCCAAAGCAACTAGTTTCTGGTCATTTGTTCCCCTTGGGCAGTATTTTTCAAATCTCTAGTCTGCATAATAAATGGAATGTTTATTCCCTACCAACATCCATAACTGATGCTAACTATTCCCAAACAAATGATAATTATAATTGGAGTCTGTTTTTTACATTTGCCAGGTCCCCAAAAAGTTAGCTATGAATTCCTTTTTATTTTTAGTGCACATCTATTTTTAAGCACATGTACTTAGATGATCACCTAGTTCATCACTGTGGGAAGTGTCTTTTGTCAAGATGAAGCTATTACCCTACTTTCTCTCTTAAGTCCAGATTTGGACATATGTGCTTCAAGTGTTAGCCCCAGTCTGTCGGTGAGAGTGAAGAAAAATTAAGAATAGTGTAACAGAAAAAAATAACTGAATTTTCAAAAGGCTACAATTTTTACAAAATCACTTAACAGATATCATCTTATTAGAGCCTCAGAACGACTCCATGAGGAAGACAAAGCACCTATTGATTTCATTTTCAAAATGATGAAATTGAGATTCAGGCTGAATGACTGCCTCCAGTTTCAAAAGTAGGAAAGACAGTTACCAGAAGAGCCAAGGAATCAGCTCACCCTCTGGTTCATCTTTCCCATCATGTTCTTTGCCCCAACCTTGCTGATCCGAGTGCTGTCACTTGTATCAATGAATGAGGGAATGAACAAGTGCATAAAAATAAAGACACCCCAGAAGTTTCAGTTCCATGACGACTAAAGAAAGAATATCAAAACTTCCTAAGATTTTCTGGGCAAGGAAAACACCTGCCTTATCTGTCTCAAGGGCTATCATGTGCCTCGGATGAGATAAGGAATGTGAGTTTTTCCTGTAACTTGTAGAGCACTCTACAGATGATTTTTTTATTAAATGCACAGGAGACCATTGCTTTCTTTTCCCATTGTTCCTTACCCACTGCTCCTGCGACATCTGGCACCATCCATGCCTACCAAACCAGGAAAAGAGGTACAGGGTCAACCCTGGGCAACCAGAGGGCTAAGATACAAAAGACAAGTGTGCAGAACGCAACACACCAGGATCCACATGCATCAACCCCACTTGGCCACTGGAGGGACCCCCACCACGGTTCTTCAACTGACTCTTGGCTGAAAATGAAGGCGTCTGCCCAAAGGAAGCACTGCCAAGGGTAAAAGGGCTACACTTACCTTAACTTCCTCCACATCTTGCAGCCTCAGTGTGGAGAGCAGGAAGAGAGAACAGAGCCATGTGAGGGCCAGTGACCGGAGCTGGGCTACACAGAAGGAGATGAGGGTGTGGAGAAAAATAATGGCCGTGCCGTGGGCCCCCAGCACACACCAGGAGGCCCACATTCCATAAGCCCCCAGGATCCAGGGTCTGTGCTGCAGACAGGGAGGAATCCAGGGAGAGAGAAAAAGAGGGAGGGGCAGGGAAGAAAAGAGAAAGGAGTGAGCTACTGGGTATTGCTATTAAACATTCTATAGAGAAGAGCACAATGCTTAGCGATCCATTAACCAGACTATTCTCACCGCCCTGGGGATTTAGGGCAACACAGGATTCAGAAGGACCTTCCACACGATCCCCAGAATGTTGGCTGCCTACCCCAGAACTCCCCCCAGATCCCCCCAGAAGCAAGGAGCCACTCTCCAGCCTTCTGCCAAAGCCACCCACCACTGGATCCCCTCCAACAAGATATTTAGCTGATTTCTCAACAGACTCTATGGAAGCCAAAAAACAGCTGGAAAAACTACCAATCTGAAATCCTAGCCCCTACATACACTATCCTGCAGAAGTGAAGGTGAAAGTATTAGTGTCTCTTCAAGACAAGTGGGACATTCAAAACACAAACAGCTTTCAAAGTCTAAACCAGAGATTTAAATGAAAATATCACTCTACATTTTTACTAGCATATCGTTTACGGTCAAATTTATGTCGCAGAAAAAGTATCTTATGTGCTTTATAGAGTATCGAGGCCTTTGCATAGTCAATCTGATTGGCATGTTCATCCCCATTTTAGAAGAATCAGAATATTTTTCTATCCAATTAAGTTTTATAGCTATTTGACATTGAATAACTAAACATGTCTTTGCTTTTATTATCTATACTTGGTCATATCTGGCTGGTAAATCCTTACTTAAAAACCACAATAATGTTTTGACATTATTTGAGAGGCAACATATTATGGTGGTTTAATCACTCAAGCTTTAAAGTCCAACTGCCTAAAATAAATCCCTTTGTCCCCATTAACTAGCCATGTGACTCCAGGCAAGGTACTTAATCTCTCCCTACCTCAGTTTTCTCATATGTAAAATTAGGATAATGGTATCTATTTCATGAGCTTGCTGTGAGGATTGTTAATGCAGGTGAAATGTTTACAACGGTCTCTGCGTACATAGTAAGGGCAATACAAATACTAGTTATTATTCCTATAGGGAATACGATGGGTCCTTTTTGGTGTGTACTTTAAAATATGGTTTCCAGGAATATATGGAGTTTAAAGTGGGGGATACTTGAATTTAGGTCTTGTGAAAACAATTCTTTTTTTTTTTTTAAGTTTTCAGTAGCTTTTCTTTTGTATATTTTTTACTGGAATTCAATTTGCCAACATATAGTATAACACCCACTGCTCATCCCATCAAGTGCCCCCCTCAGTACCTGTCACCCAGTCACCCCATCCCTCCCTCCCACCTCCCCTTCCACTACCCCTTGTTCGTTTCCCAGAGTTAGGAGTTTCTCATGTTTTGTCTCCCTCTCTGATTTTTCCCACTCATTTTTTCTCCTTTCCCCTTTATTCCCTTTCACTATTTTTTATATTCCCCGTATGAGTGAAACCATATAATGTTCTTCTCCGATTGACTTACTTCACTCAGCATACTACTCTCCAGTTCCATCCATGTCGAAGCAAATGGTGGGTATTCATTGTGAAAACAAGAATTCTTTAAGGCAAAGACCAATGTGGACCATAGACTATAAATCCTAGCTTTAGATGCTAACTCTTCCAAAATATTGTCTAAGTACAATTCTTTCCCAAACCTACACTCCAAGAGAGAACATTTTAACTGAGCAACTAGGTCAGGCACTTTTAAGTCCCTAGAAGAATCAGAGAAATCTGCAATTCAGTTTTACTGTTTTTCCATCCTATTGCCTGCAGAAAACAGTCACATAAATTTGCTTCAAATTTTCCCCCAAACACTCACCTCTGGGTAGAGTCCAATGATAAGAAACAAGGTTGCCAAAGACCATTTTAAGAACTGGTTTTAACAAAGAAAAATAAAGGTTTTCCAACATGATCTACAGCTTTTACCACCAAGAATCCTTTTCCAGGCACACATGGCTACATACATAGACACGACTACATTTTTATTAAGTGTTATTTGATCCATGTGGAAGAAGGCTGTTTGTTCGGCTTCCACTTGGGAATTTAACCACAGACTAAGGGGCTCTGATTTGGAAAAAGCCGAACCAGATTCTCTGACGAATGAATTTAATCAAACTCACCAAAGCTACCGTCCAGGCACACAACTCTGCCCCCAATTTTCATCCCCTACGGTCTTCCTCCTGCCAAACAAGACAGGCAGGCGACATGCAGTGCTGTTCCGAGACAGCACAGAAAAGGCTCTCACGATACCTTCATGTTCTCCACTATCTCTCATATCACCTACTCATTCTCCCCAGTGGGGAGAGGCAGCTCTACTATACACGTCCATGGCAGACAGGTGATGTAAAAGAAAAGGTGCAAAATATGCAAAAAATAATCACTGGTTTAGAAATAAAAAAGAACTATTATATAAATTAGAACTCCACTAAACTCCTGACAGCATGGTCACCATCCACGCCTTACTCTCTAACTGGCATCAGAGGATAGTCCCCACTATCGATACAGCCCTTAGGACACCCTCCTCCAAGCACTGTCCATCCGCACACCTGTCTGGACCTGACGGAATCAGTATGGTGAGGGACTGGAAACAGAAGAGCAACACTGCCCACCAGCAAGCAGTGTCGTGGATGGTCTGCTCCTCCGAGGAGGAGGAGGAAGAGGAAGAGGAGGGCTCTACCCAAGTGTTGCAAAGATCATTTTCATATGTAAAGGCCTCATGCAACCCTGTTCCATTACTTCTACTGCAAAAGTGCTTATATATTTTTCAAACTTTTGTCTACCTAAGTGAAAATGCTTAAGAACCAGATATTAAGCCTCTCACATCAAATATGTCAGGAACTATTTAACTTTTCAAAAATAAAAAAAAAATGTGTTATGGGGCACATGGGCAGCTCAGTCAGTTGAGCATCTGACTCTTGGTTTCAGCTCGGGTCGTGATCTCACAGTTGTATGATCAGGCCCCGGGTCAGGCTCTGTGCTTGCCATGAAATCTGCTTCAGATTCTCTCTCCCTCTCCTTCTACTCCCACACACACTCTCCCTCTCAATCAGTAAAATCTTTTTAAAAGTAAAATGTGTTAGATCTTATTCTAAAACAATACTTCTGATTGCTCGCTAAAAGGACTAAGACTTTATCTCCAAGTTCTCAGGGCAATCTGGACAGATACACAGGTTTTAAAAAAAAAAAAAAAGATTTATTTAAACTGTTTATTTATGATAGACAGAGAGAGAGAGAGAGACAGGCAGAGACACAGGCAGAGGGAGAAGCAGGCTCCATGCTGGGAGCCCGACGTGGGACTCAATCCCGGGACTCCAGGATCGCGCCCTGGGCCAAAGGCAGGCGCCAAACCGCTGAGCCACCCGGGGATCCCCAGATATACAGTTTTGATCACACACATGATCCAGGTCAAGCTCCAGTTTTTTTTTTTTTTTTTTTTAAATTTTTATTTATTTATGATAGTCACACAGAGAGAGAGAGAGAGAGAGAGAGAGAGAGAGAGAGAGAGAGGCAGAGACACAGGCAGAGGGAGAAGCAGGCTCCATGCACCGGGAGCCTGACGTGGGATTCGATCCCGGGTCTCCAGGATCGCGCCCTGGGCCAAAGGCAGGCGCCAAACCGCTGCGCCACCCAAGGATCCCTCAAGCTCCAGTTTTAAAGATTCATTTAAATGAAGTGATGTTCCTGACTGGGAACTATTAGTCCCTTGAAAAGAAGGCATAGAGAATTCTGTTGATCAAGTGTACAAATAAAACATGAGCTTAATTTAGTGATGGGCTGTGATGTTTCCTCTAATCTAAAAATTTGAATTCTAATTTTATAAATGTTTTTGAGATTTTTGAGATAGTTGTAGACTCAGGGCAATTATAATAAATAATATATAGAGCAATCCCATGCACACTTTACCCAGTTTTTTCCCAATGGTAACAGTTCACAAAACTGTAATACACCACAACCAGGATACTGGCATTGCTACAATCTACCAAATTTATCCAGGTTTCCTCAGTTTTGCTTATATTTCTGTGTGTGTGTTTGGTTTTCTACAACTTTATCACATGTAGAGGTTCAGTATCCACCACAGTAAAGACAGCCAACAGGTCCATCACCATAAGGATCTTGCCTTTTCTAACTACCTCCTTCCTACCCCCTTTATCCCACATCCTTAACTCCTGGAAACCACTGATATTTTACCCATTTCTAAAATTTTATTTTGAAAATTGTATGTAAGCTTTGGAATTGGCTCTTTTCACTCAGCATAATTCCCTGGAGATTCATCCAACTTGCTGAGGATATTGAAAGTTGTTCCTTTTCACTGCTACATAGTATTCCATGACCTGGCTGTACCATGTTTAGCATTCAGCTGTTGAAGGGCATCTGAGTTTCCAGTTTTTTGTTATTATGAACAAAACTGATAGGAACATATGTGTATGGTTTTTGTGTAAAAAATAAGTTTTCATTTCTCCAGGATAAATGTGCAAGGGTATATTTGCTGGATTAGCATGGGAGTTGCACATTTAATTCTCGAAGAATCTGCCAAATAGCATTCCCACCAGCAAGGTATGAGTGATCCAGTTTATCCCCATCCTTGACAGCATTAGGTGCTATCACTGTTTCATCTGAGGCAACCTGGTCAGTGTGGGGTAATATCTCTCCGTGGCTTTAATTTGCATTCACAAAGGCCTTTTAAACGGTAAGATTGTCAGGGCTGACCTGGTGGTTCAGTCTGTTAAACATCTGACTCTTGGTTTTGGCTCAGGTCATGATCTCAGGGTTGTGAGATCAAGCCCCCGTGGTGGGCTCTAGGTCGTGCAGTCTGCTTCTCACTCTCTCCCTCCTTCTGCCCCTCCCCACACTCCTATGTGCTAAGATAAATAAATCTTTTAAAGAATAATAAAAATAAGGATATCAAAGTGTGAGCTACCCAAAGCTTGAGAACAAGACAGGCCAGATGAACTTAGCTAAGGCACAGGACTGTCCTGACCCCCTTCACTCGCCTTATTCCAGGCTCTTCAGTTTCTAGTAGAAGATGAAAAGGCAGATGAGGGAAGAGAAGAAATTTTTAGAAGTCTAACAAACAAGGACACCTGGGTGGCTCAGCAGTTGGGCATCTGCCTTTGGCTCAGGGCATGATCCTGTGGTCCCGGGATCAAGTGCCACATCGGGCTCTCTGCATGGAGCCTGCTTCTCCCTCTGCCTACAATCTCTGCCTCTGTGTGTGTGTGTGTGTATGTCTCTCATGAATAAATAAGTAAAATCTTTTTAAAAATTAAAAAATAAATTAAAATCTAACAAACAGTAAGAAAGAAACTAGATTTTGTGGCGGTTGAGATAAAGCCAAAGTGGGGATGCAGCAGCCTTCTGAATGTGACACAGTGCTTCCCGCCCAGGCTGCAGAAGGACGGCCACCTGCCCCCTGCTTGCTGTGTTTATGCTGAACTGACCTTCTGCTCCATAGGCCCCCTCCACAGGCTACCACCCTGTCTTGCTCAAGTTATAATGTAAGCCCAGAACCTATCATGGTACCCAGCTTACAGCAAGTGTCCCGTGGACACTGGATAAACGAACAAATGTTAGAATAGTGAAGTGGGTAGATATGTGTGATGGGTATGCTTCCCCAAGTCTCTGGACTTTACAAGAAGTTTACACCAAAATTTAGGGCTTTTTAGTCCACTGACGTGAAAACCTGCTGTCTCCCAAGGTCTCTACTTGACCCGCTCACCTCCTTATAAACGAAGGCTGCTTTGCTGATGCAGATGGAACGAAGTCCTTTTACATCTCACTGCCTACTGCCTGCTTTCCACTCACAGGGGTCTCTTACAACCCTATTGTGTTGGGGAAAATCTCAACATTCTTACCACTGACAGGGACGGAACATCTGTATTAGAACCTGCTGCCTCTCACCCCAGGGAGGGGCTCGGGGACACTAACCAATTGAACTGGTGTGTTTGCAAGGCTGAAACCAGCACCCCAGAGGAAGAACTGTGGACTCGCCCTCCTTCCCTTCTCAACCTCTTCACTGGGAGTCAGGAGCCAGCCACAGGAACAGCTGGCTGGCAATGCGCCTCTCACTCCATCCTCCTCTCCCACTTCAGCTTGCTCTGTGCTGGGGGCTCCACGCGATAAGAGGATGTGCCTGCGTGGCTCTCTCAGAGCTAATGTCCGAGGGGGGAAAGGGGAGAGGGTAAAAGCCTCGGTGAGGACTCCTGTTGGCAACGATACCAGACTTTGCTGTCTACGAATTTTTTTGTACGTCTGCCCAGAAACCACTCAGTGGGGGCATTGTTTGAGAAATAAATAAAAAGCCAATCAATAATCCTTAGACATGGCATAATTGATTACGTACCATATAATCAATTGCAGCTGCTACTGAAAAAAAATATATTTACGTACATCTCCCCAAACAAAGAGGGAAAAATCAAAACCATCCAGTATCCAAACGACCACATTCTAGCCTGCTTCTCCTGGGAGCGAAGGCCAGCAAGGCCCACACAAAGCAAATTTCATCCCTCCTTAAATATGCATTGATGGAGGTGGAGAAGTCTGGTTAGCACATGAGATTCCTATTAGGTGTGTGGTTTCAATAAGACGCTGGCAGGGAACGCTGCTCACCACAGCCTTCCAGAGGTTAGTTTACTCACTTCAGCCAACACCACGGGACCACACTTCTCAGGCCTGTGGCGGATGAGCTCAGCTGCTCAGGGCCCAATGCTAATGATGTGGGCTCTGCTCGTCGGAGGTAGGCTCAAAACTGCTCTGTGGTCAGCAACAGCAACCGCCCTCAGCCCCCACACCAGGCCAGCTTTCTCAAAAGGTTCACACAGGAGTATTTTTAGTTCCAAGGGCAGAGAACACAATGTCTCAGGTGGTGGCAAGGCCACAGGGGTGTTCAAGAAAGGAGGCAACTGTCTGACCCACCCAACACACAATCCAATCATAACAAACCCACAGCCAAAGCTCAGAGCCCTTACTCAGCCTCCCCTCCCAGGGCACCGGCCTCTGATGCAGTCTCGCCAGAACCCAGAGAGAGCCCTACCCAGAGAAAAGGCGTTTAACCTTGGCCAAGGAGCCCAATGGAAAATTTTATTATTTATCATGGTGAGAGGAGAAGGGAAGGGAAGAGAAAAAAAGAATAGAAAAAGAAAAAGAAAAGCAATCACACTTCTGAACATAACCTGCCGCTCTCTGGGAGGAGGTAGGACCAGCAAAGGAAAAGACGAGATTAGGTAATAGATGGCGATGGGAAGGATCCTTCAGGACTGAAGGGTTGGAACAGCAAGAATAGCTAAGGTGCTAACACACTATCCCTGCAGGCCCTATCTGTCCACAGCTCCTGACATCTCTGAGAATGGGAAAATGGACAACTGCAGCCCAAATCGTCCACCTTCAGTAAGTCCCAAAAACATCCACCATCTGGAACACTTAGTCCAGGTGGTGAAAGCACGAAGCTAATGGGGCCAAAGTTGTGGTTCATACTTACATATCAGGGCCAAACAGACTCAGACAAAGAAAGCACTATGCCCCGGCCACAAGCACAACCCTGCCCACCAGCTGTCACACAAATCGGGCCTGTGGTTGGGATGAGGGGATGGGAAAGACACACACACAGAGGTGACTCAGTGCAAACTCTGCAAAGAACACCCTCTCTTGACTTTGCAGAAGATGTGCTTTGCAGATATAAAGTCCACCTGTCCACCCATGCCTGGTAATGAGATGCAGGAAGTCCAAGCAGCAAATACTTTTACATCCTTCAAACCACAGCTCAAAAGCACCTCCTCAGAAGCTTTCCCTGACACTCCAAGGTAGATGCGGCCCACTCTGCCTCCCAGGCATCCAACCCACCACTGCGTCAGGTCCAGAATCAAGATCAGTATTTGGTTTCCTCTGTATTCTCACCCAACTTCCTGAGGGGAAGGGATGTGTCTCTCAATCCTTCCCCTTCTCCCCCCTACAATCCAACACAAGCTTGAAAGAGGGTCAGAGAAAGACATGCATGGGAGGAGTGTAGGTGTGGTTGAACAGACAGCCTCTGCCTTCAGGGATTTTTAGAATCTCAAGACAGTTGCCTCCTTTCTTGAACACGGTAGAGGTAACTGCTCCCAGAAGCACACACACAGACCACAAGCCCAGCACACTGCAAATGCCAGCAGACCACAGCAGCAACCACATTTGGCTTTCATCTTATACAAACATAACCTTGAAAAACATCAGACCCTCACTACTACCCCGAGAAGCAAGCAGTACCATCCCTACTGCACAAATCACGAACAGGCTCAGAGGTATTAACTAACTTGCTTAAGACTGCATAGTTTGAAAGCGGCAAAGCTGGGATTCACCCAATAGCTCTTAAGCACTCTGAATACTGCCGAAGATCAAAAGAGCATTAACTCAAAGTACCAAGCAAATTAAATGGAGGAACATCTACATCCTAAACTAAATAGATATATGATGCTGGTACATGCAAAATAGGAGCTGAAAACAGAGGAAGTTTGGAAAGGAGGAGGAGCATCCCAGTCAAGAGCAGAGCATCCGGAAAGTTAATCTACATCTGGCATTATCCAAGGGTCCAGATCTGGCATTATCCAAGGGTCCAGATCTCTTAGGCGGTTGGGGGGGCAGGAGGCTGGTTCTTGGAGACAGGAAAATCTCACTCTTTATGCACAAAACACAGGCAAGCTTATATATATAGACAGTATACATGTGGCATTCAAATTTCATGGTAAGGAAGTCACAACTAGGAAAAATCATATCTAAAAAGGTTCAGGGAAGTAGGGTGACAATGGAGGGGAAAAAGATAGAGAAATACTGATCTGTAGGAAGCAAATAAGAACTAGCAGGAGAGGCAAAGGAGACCAGTCAGACGTGCCCATGTCAGTCCCAATGCACGTGAAAGAGTCACAGGAAGGACAGAAAATGAAAAACTCAGTGTGTATGGGGCACCTTCAGCTTTTCTTCTGCCCCATGTCATTCTACCACATGTTCAGTTACAAATACATCAAAAATCAAACACAGAGAAAGGAACATTTAGAAAGTTTGTAAAGTACAGAGAACAGCAAAATAACACCCCATATACCTGCCACCAGTTAATACAGACAAGCCTCTATCAAGGCTTTAGAGGGTCTTGGGCATAGGTCAATTAGACCTCAATTAAAATGAATAATAAACAAACTGTCAAAGGAAAAAAAGGGGGCCTGCGTCTTCCCCAATTCTATACACTGCCCATCCCAACCAGACATAACTACTCTCCAGATTTTTAATATTTAATATTTCACCTTTGTAAGCATGCATGTGAATGTATCATTTAGTTTTGCACAATTCTGAGATATATTTATATATAGGACTATATCTGATGGATTCCTCTGCAACTTGCCTTATTAGCTCAATGTCATGATCCAAAAAATCATCCAAGTTGACAATTATAGCTATTATTCATTCCTTTCCATGGAATAGATTCAGTATAATTCATCCATTTCCCTACAATGGACCCTTGGATTGCTTCTGGTTCTTCATTATTTTAAGTATCACTGAAATGAGTGTCCTGACTCGTCCCCTGATTGGCAAAAAAAGAGTTTCTCCAGGGAATATGTCAGTATTAGTACTGGTAGCTGTGGGCTATGCACCTCTTTGAGGTAATATATTACAAAGAAGCTGTACCAATACATATTCACAACCTCTCTGTATGAGTTCGGGTAGACGTTACTTGATACAATCAGGATTTTTGTTTTGACTTTGCTACACTGGAAAGTATGAAGTGATATCTTAGAGTTTTAAGATGCATTTGCTTGATTACTAATAAAATTGAAAATCTGTTCTAAGTTTATTGGTCATTTGCTTTTCCTCTTCTGCAAATTCCTTTCCACATCTTGCACCATTTTTCTGCTTGGATGATTTGTCTTTTTCTTAGGAAATTTCTTTACATATTCCAAATACAAATTCTCTGTCAGCTTGCAAACAACCTATTAGTGACTTGCTTCTTCACTTTCTCCTTGTGTCTTTAGATACACTCAAAGATGTACACTAATGTACACTGATGATTACACATGATTATACATTGGTAAGTTTAACTACATTAAAATAAGAACTTATCCATTTTTTTCATGTACAACTAGTACTTTTTGTGTCTTGTTTAAGAAATCTTTCTCGATCCTAACATTAGCAGATATTCTACATCACACTTTTTAACATATTTTTTATTTAAGTTCGATTTGCCAACATACAGTATAACACCCAGCACTCGTCCCGTCAAGTGCCTTCCTCAGTGCCCATCACCCAGTCACCCCATCCCCCCATCCTACATCACTTTCTAAAAATGATAAATTTTCTCATACTGTAAGTTCTTAATCTACTTTGAAAAGGATAAATGTTTGTTTCTTTTTAACACAGCTAAACAATTGCGTCAGCACTGTTTACTGAACAATTAGTTCATCTTTTCACACAGATCTGAAATGCTAGTTCTGTCAGCAAACAAGTTCCCATCTATGGACAGGTGTTCTCTAAACTTTATTCTTTTTTATTGGTCTATTTGTCTATATCAGCGCCAAAACAACAATGTCCTAATTATCGTATCTTTCTAAGTCATTATATCTGGTGGGCATAGCCTCTGATTTTGGCATCAATTTTATACTAGCTTCATAAAATGTGTGTTCCTTCTTTTTATCTTTTCTGAAAAATCCTGGGAAAGATTTAAGTCATTTGTGTCTTAGATGTTTAGCAGAATTGATAAATTACTAGTGTTTTCTTTACAAATAGATTTTTGACTAGTGATTCCATTTCATTTCACAGTCATAGTACAACTTGGTCTTTCTATTTCTTCATGAGTCAGTTTTGGTAAGTAGTATTTTCTAGAAATGTGCTTGCTTTGCCAAAGTTTTCAAGGTTTTTGTGTAAAGTAGTGCAAAATTTCCTCTTACTATATTTTTTCATCAGCTTTTCCATACCTAATATTGGTTATTTGTGCACTTTCTTTTCCTTGACCAATCTTGCCATTGATTATTAATTTCTGCTCTTATTTTTATTATTTTCTTCCATCCTTTCTTCTATTCTCTCCCAACTTCTTAAATTGTATGCTTAGCCATTATGCTTTTTAGCCTTTCTTCTTTTTTAATATGAGTAAGATTATAGCTTCCAATCAAGTATCAGTCTAGCCACACCATATGCTTTTTAGCCTTTCTTCTTTTTTAATATGAGTAAGATTATAGCTTCCAATCAAGTATCAGTCTAGCCACACCATACAAGATTTGATACGTAAGAGCTTTTTCATTTATTTCTATTGTCTAATTTCTAGTACGATCTCTTTTTAGATCTACAAATTATTTAAAAGTATGTTCTCTTTAATGTCTAAGTGAATTAGAGTTTTCAGGTCATCTTGTGTTATTGGTTTCCAAACTTAATTGCACTGGGATTAAAAACACTTTAAAAATACTTTGAAATTTATGGTCCATATGTGGTTAATTTAAGATTTTATCTATTTGAGACAGAGAGAGAGGGAGAAAGAAAGAAAGAACATAAGCAGGGGGAGAGGGGCAGATGGAGGGGAAGAGCAAGGAGCAGACTTCCCACTAAGCAGAGAGCCTTGATGCAGGACACGATCCCAGAACCCGAAGGGTCATGACCTGAGCCAAAGGCAGATGCTTAACCAACTGAGCCACCCAGGTGCCCCTATATGTGGTTAATTTTTAGAAATATTCTGTGTTCTTTAAAAGAATATGAATTCTCTAATTGTTATGCAACAGTTGACATGTATTTCTTATATCAAGCTTATTAATTATATTGTTTTTTTCTACATATCAATTAGTCATGAAATTATGTTAAAATCTCTCCCCATAATCATAAATTTATCCATATTTGTGGTACTGATCAACTTTTGCCTTATAGATCTTATAGCAAACAAACTTAGAATTCTAACACCCTCCTAATGAAATTAACTATCATTAAACAATAATCCTCTTCATCATTAATGCTCTTTGCCAGCTACTGATAAAATTGCACCCATACTTGGGTGGACAGGGGAGAAGAGAGTCTTAAATTTGCTTGAAACATCTTTTCCCATCCTTTTACTGTCACTCTTTCCATGTCTCTTCATTTTAAGTAGTTCTTGTTAAGAAACACATCTCACAACTCTGTTTTTGTTTATTTTCCTTTATTTCTGTTTTTTCCTTTTATCTAGTCTAACAATGTTCTTCTGGGGGGTATGACTAGGGATTAGGCCCATTTATAGTGATTGTGATAGATATATTTGCGTTTACCTGCCATTTCTTTTGTGCTTTCTCTTTGTCCTATTTTTTCCATGTTTCACCCTTCCTTTTTAATGACATTTCAGGTTTCTTAAATTTATTTTTTATTCATGAGAGACAGAGATTGAGAGGCAGAGACACAGGCAGAGAGAGAAGCAGACTCCATGAAGGGAGCCTGACATGGGACTCGATCCTGGGACCCCAGGATCAGGCCCTGGGCTGAAGGCGGCACTAAACCGCTGAGCCACCCCGGCTGCCCCTTTAATGACATTTCTAACAGATGAACCTCACCATTTTTTAAGGGGGTAAAAAAAAAAAAAGAATAGTATTGTCTTACCACCTCCTACTTCACAGACAATGATGAATTAAAATTCAGTGGTGAGGAGCACCTGGGTGGTTCAGTCGGTTAAGCGACTGCCTTCTGCTCAAGTCATGATCTTAGGGTCCTGAAGCCCCACATCAGGCTTCCCTGCTCAGCACGGAGTCTGCTTCTCCCTCTCCCTCTGCTGCTCCTCCCTGGTGTCTCTCTCTCAAATAAATAAAATCTTTAATAAAATCTTTATACTCCTATATAAATAAAATTCAGTGATGAAAAGCTTTCCTAAAGTTATAAAGCTAATCAGTGAGAAAGCCTAGGACCTAATACACTATCTAGTACTCTTCTGCTACACTGCAGTTGACCTTTACCTATGGCAGTAGTATTAAGATCGGACACATTTCACAGATCCTCAACATATTTCACTTTCCAGTCACAGAAGTAAAAGTGACAGGTATTAAGCCATTCACTTTACAGATGGGAAAACTGAGACCTAGGGGCAGAGTGAGTCATTTACATAAGGGCAGAGAAACTTTGGTTAAACACAAAAATGTTAAATTTCTAGAAAACTTGAACTCTTAAAAAATATATCAAACAGAAATTTGCAGAAGAAACCCATTAATGAGGGTTTGGGTACCTACAAAATCCCTACTAGCATTGGGATACCCCAAACATGTATTATTATTGGGTCTACTCAGAAAGTCCTACAAAATGTTTTAATATACAAAAGATCTGACAGCCTGTAATGATTTTAGTTTTTGCCATTTTGGAAGATAGAGACAACTTTAGCACAAAAAGTAATCAATACCGTATTTAAAACAAAGAAAGTTACTGTGCCATTGGGATATCCTATCTTCCAGAATGAGAAAAGTGAGCTTAAAAAGTACCAATTTTCAAAAAAACAGCTAAAAAATAGCCCAAGTCCGGTGCACATCTCTAACCACCTGGTACCCTCTTTTCTCAGTCTCACATTCCGGTCTCTCTCACTCAGAGGCTCCTGCTGCTTCTGCTTCTTCACATCCAGGAGCCTCTAAGAATCAAACATCTTTTGTAGACTGACTTCAAAGTCAGTTTTGGGTTATATCATCTTTACTACATAGATTTGCAAGCACGGACTCATTTTCTTTTTTTTCACATTAGGAATCTATGGAGTCAAGAAGCATATATCAGAGGACACTGGATAAAGGTTGGCCCCTCTGCTACAGAAAGATCCTCTTGGTAGTATCTCAGATCCCTTGGTAGGTAATCGACCAAGTCCAGAGGCTCTCAATCCTCCTGCATGCAAAAGCACTTCTCATATATCCCCTTTGAAGTAGCCCTCGTTCTCCACTCCTGGCCAGGGCAAGAATAAAAAATACTACTGGAATTCTGATCCATAACAGCTACCATGGCATAAATTACTTGACATTAATATTATTACCATTTAATGATACCATTCACTCTACTTTCTTCAACTCCTATGAGAAATCACAGGTCCTCGACAAGCACTTTTTTTAAGTAAGATCCATTTGCTTATGTATAATCTTAACACCATTTGAAGTTAGTTTTATTCTAAAACTTTCATATTCAATGACTTTAAGATTTTATTTATTTATTCATGAGAGACACAGAGAGAGAGGCAGAGACACAGGGAGAGAGAGAAGCAGGATCCCCACCAGGAGCCCGATATGGAACCCAATCCCAAGACCTCAGGATCACAACCTAAGCCAAAGGCAGATGCTCAACCGCTGAGCCACCCAGGCACCCCATATTCAATGATTTTAAAAATAACTTGGAGGAAGCAAGTGCAGGATAAGAATGCATGAAACCTTTATCATAAATGTCTTATTGATCATCAGCAAGTCTTTCTCATCTTTTCCAGGCTTCTGTGGCTAATATCCACATCTTCTGATTCCCAGTTCAGGATTCTTTCCTCTCAAAAGAGACTTAAAAGGAAAGAAGGCACATAATCATACCTTTCTTGCAAGCACATTGGCCATCTGAGACACAACCACGTGGCCAAACAGAAACCGCACCAGCCGCTGTTTTCCCCATTCCATCCAGAAGCTCCATTCGAAGTCATTTGGGTCCTAAAGAGCCCAAAAGAGGAGTTAATCAGGGGGATTTTTATACATCTTAGGCAGAACAAACACTCCAGTCAATAAAACAACTAGAAAGAAGGCCAATGTGAGTCCAGACTCCATAAAATGGCATTTATACACTTTCAGCCCAAATGCCACCACGGTCCCACCCATCTATGTTCTTCCCTCCAGCTTGTCTGGTCTCACTGCTGTTCTCCAAATAAGTGTCTTGTCAAAGCTGATCCCCCAGGACCCTCCATGGAACAGAACCCATTATTATCCCCCATTCTATAAAAGATGAAATAGAGGCTTAAAGAATTCAATTCTTGTACCCAGTGTCACACAGATAGCACAAGCAATGAATTGAGGTTGTCTCAGGTTAGCCACTCGAACGAGAGAAATGCAAATTGGACGCTAATAAAATTGCTTAAGGTCAATCGTGTTAATTCTTGCTGCCATTTCAAGAAGGAGGATAATTTGATAGAGAAATTAACCAATTCCCCATAGGATTATGATGAAAGAATGAAAGATATACTTCCCCCTTCCCTTCAGGAAGCCCTGTGTCCATTAGCACCCCATGTCTGGACCTATACCAGGCACAGTGTCTCTGTAGCTCCTTGGCAGGGGCAGGTGAAAACTCCTGGAAAGACTGGATGAACAGCTGGGAACTAACACCCAAAAGCCTTGGTTTGGCCTCAGGAGCCCCAGAGAGATCGTGGTGGCCAAGTTGAGTATGGAGGGAACAAACAGTGATTGGCTACTCTAAAATGGGCAATGCAGGGTTGGCCAATGAGCATCTCAGCACCACCATGATAAAGTGGGGATGTGAGATCCTCAGGATTTCCTAGCCACATTGCATGGGTGGGGAAGGAATCCTCTAGTGACTACTGATACTAAACAAATCACCAGTCTCTGCCAACAGAACTTTAATGGGATCTAGAGGGAAATATGATTTTTTTTAATATCTGAGGATTGAGGGGCAATTTCATACCATTACTCATATTATAAAACTTTTTCCATAAAGTAAAATATAGATAGAATTTATCTTGATTCATATCAGACTATAATACAGAGGTAGGAAACCTAGCAGCCAAGGTTGCAAACTGGTTTTGGTTTAGATCCCAGATCTACCCATGTACTGGTTATGATCTTGAGCGAGATGCTTTACCTTTCCATTCTATCTGCTCATATGATAACATTACTGAGCATCTAGGGGTTTGTGAGGGCTTTTAGTTGGTTGTTTTTTAAAAATTGATTTATTGGACACAGAGAAAGAGACAGTGCGTGGGGGTGAGGGAGCAGGAGAGAGAATCTCAAGCTTGCTCCATGAGATCATAACCTGAGCCAAAGTTGAGAGTTGAATGCTTAACTGCTTAATTGACTGAGTCACCCAGGCACTCCAGGGTTTGTAAAGTTTAAATGAAAACATTTATACCAAAAGCTTATTTTTTTTAATATTTTATTTATTTATTCATGAGAGACACAGAGAGAGGCAGGCAGAGACACAGGCAGAGGAGAAGCAGGCTCCACGCCGGAAGCCTGATGTGGGACTCGATCCCGGGACCGTGGGATCACGCCCTGAGCTGAAGGCAGATGCTCAACCGCTGAGCCACCCAGGCATCCCACATTTATACCAAAAGTTTAAAAAAGCACCTGGCATGCTGCACTCACTACAAATTATCACTCGCCGCTAACTGCTAGTCTCAGTACTTCCTATCCTTTGTTAACCAGCCAGATTGTGTCATACTTTACATTGTAGTACTTGTTAAAACTTTGGTTCCATTTTCCAAATAAATATGGTATTGTACATTATCAAATAACACATGTTCTCCACATTCAAGATTCCAATACACACACAATCTGCTCATAGAGCCCTCATCCCCATAAAAATCATGGATCTGATCCAGTTCCTTCTATTCAAAAATGATGACATCAGAGCCCAGGACATGCCCACACCACATAGCCAGGCAGCAGCAGAGTGGAGAACTCAAACCTTTAACCTGGCTCTTGACCCTGGTCCAAAGCTCGTTTCTCCATCTCAAAAATTTCAAACTAGTGGAGAATAAATTAACTGAATAAAGGCAAACAAGGGGGCACCCAGGTGGCTCAGTCAGTTAAGCATCTGACTTCGGCTCAGGTCATGATCCCAAGGTCCTGGGATTGAACTCTACATCAGGCTCCCTGCTCAGCGGAGAGCCTGCTTCTCCCTCTCCCCACTCATGGTCTCTCTTGCTATCTCTCTAATAAGTAAATAACAAATAAAACCGTAAAAAGGCGGGGGGGGCAAACATGCTCAGAGATGTCAATGCTAAGAAAATGCCATTTTTGTAACAAAGATAAAGGTAAAAAGACACTAAAAGCCAAACCTGAATTTTTTTAATTCCCCCTCAAAAATATCTCAACATTTTACCTTTTTATTTTTTTTTAAGATTTTATTTATTTATTCATGAGAGACACAGAGAGAGAGAGGCAGAGACACAGGCAGAGGGAGAAGCAGGCTCCATGCAGGGAGCCCAATGTGAGACTCGATCCTGGGACTCCAGGATCATGCCTTGGGCCAAAGGCAGGCGCTAAACCGCTGAGCCACCCAGGGATCCCCAGAGCCACCCAGGGATCCCCCATTTTACCTTTTTAAATATAAAAAATGTTCTTAAACACTAAGAATTACACTTAAAATTCACAATCCCAGGGATACCTGGGTGGCTCAGTGGTTGAGCATCTGCCTTTGGCTCAGGGCATGATCCGGGGATCTAGGATCGAGTCCCACATCGTGCTCCCTGCCGGGAGCCTGCTTCTCTCTCTGCCTGTGTCTCTGCCTCTCTGTGTGTCTCCCATGAATAAATAAATAAATCTTAAAAAAAATTTTCACAACCCCAAGCTTACCTATGCTTCAAAACTTTTCCCACTTTATTTTTATTTTAGCAGGAAAACGATATAAAATATAAGAAACTAAAAAGACCTTGATGTTCCACCAAAAGGCCCAGGACTGAAAACCCTGTGCTGGTAAAACCCCATCAACAAAAATTACACAGTCTTTCATCATTAATTCCTTTTCAGAAAAGATCCATTTAAAGGAAATAAAAACATTTCTCTCATGTCTGTCTGTCCTCCATTTAAAATATTTACCTACAGGAAAGAACCGGACAGAAAGGCTGAGCCAGTGAACAGAACAAGATGGCCAATAACTAGCGGTTAATGATTCGGGTAAGAAAAATGTTGACTCGTCTGCTTTTATAGGCAAAAACTTTTCAGACACTGAATTCAATCACACAATTCAAGGCAAATGTTAGGGCCTCAAATCAAGAACAAGTTTTTTCAGATTCTGTTCCTTCCCCATTTCCTTTCTGAACCATGCAATTCTTAGTCAATTAGAAAACTATTCTTCAGTTCTTGAAGTGAATCAGACATCTACTGGGGATACATTTTAGCCAGACAGAACCAGGAAGGCTCCTCCGCAGAGAAAGGGGAGACTGAGCTCCAAGGGACAGTCATCCACATGCCATCTTCTGTGTCTGAGCTCCTCAGCCTTCAGAGTGCACACAAATCATCCACAGATCTTGCTAAAATGCAGATTCTGGCCCAGATTTTCATCTCTGGGATGGGGCCTGGAATTCTAGATGCCTAACAAGCTCCCAGGTGATGACAACTGCTGGCCTAGGGGCCACGTGGAGAGTAGCAAAGCCCTATCACTGATTAGGCCTCCCTACAGCTGAATATCCATCAGCCCAGAGGATGCTTAACAGCTCACCCCACCTCATACGATTCCCAGGCAGGGACACACTGAAGTGCACCACCTAATATTCACAAACTGAACAGCCATCATCCTGCTCACTACGGAAAGCTCTAAGCACCTATATTCAAGAATTTTAACTTTTTTAAGATTTTTATTTACTTATTTATTTGACAGAGAGAGAGCGAGAGAGAGCGCATGCAAGTAGGCAGAGCTGTAGGCAGAGGGAGAAAAGCAGGCTCCCTGCTCAGCAGGGAGCCCAACGCAGGGCTCGATCCAGGGACTCTGGGATCATGACTTGAGCTGCAGGCAGATGCTTAACTTACTGAGCCACCCAGGTGCCCCTCAAGAATTGCTTAAATGAGTTAAGTTAATATGCACAGTTATTCATTCTGATGCTTTTAATCTGCAACCAGGCAAAACCGAGAAGTCTAAAGCACATGATAGTTCAAAAGAAAGGGCCTGGACTTGGTATTCTTAACTGCCTCTTTCCCCAAATAAAGAGCAGAGTTCTGTTCCAGGCAGTGTAGGAAACCCTACAAGTATTCCTCATCCTAGAGAACTCACAACACCAACCCCCGACATCAAGGCACTTAAAATCTACTGCAATGCAAGAGAGGTCACAGTGATGTAATTCAGCCTCATGTAAAGTGAGACCTCTCCTTCTCATATAAATCACTAACATTCTGGGTATGTGTTTTCTAATGATAACCTCCCAACAACCCCTCTAGTCGTTTTGTTGTTGCTGTTGTTTTGTTTTACTCTGTGTGATAGATGAGTTAACTGGAGATTGGAATAGCCAAATTATTTGCTCAAAACTCATAGGGGAGAGAGTAGGATCTCAAACACAGGCCTACCTATTCCAAGAAGGATGTCCTCAGAGAGGCTAAACATCATGCCCCAGGACCAATGTCCAATATATAACAAAGCCTGATTTTAAAGCTCTAGGTCCTAGTGTGCAAAGTCCGTATTTCATCTGGTAAATACATATAAGAATAGTTAAGATGATCAATTTTAAGGTACATCCCAGTTGCATTAGGTCCATTTATAATGTTATACAGCCATAACCACAATCCATTTCCAGAATTTTCAGCTAGAATATTCAACTGCTTGACTCAATAACATTAAATCTGACATTATTTCTACACTTCTCTGGAGCCCGGGAGGGAGGATAGGTGGAGAATCCCATAGAATGATAGTAATTACTATGTATATATTCGTACTATGGATATATTTGATAATAATACATAAACAATAAACTATTTTACTGATAGCCCTGGAAACACAAAGCCAAGAGTTTTTAAGTTGCATACTCTGAAACAGACAGATACTTATAGATAAAACAGACAGACAGATATACTTGAGCTCACCTGCTCAAGATCCCCCAAACCCAGTCAAAAGGAAGAAGAAAGATTCTAGGAACTGGACTGAAAAGGAATGAATCCATGTTTAACAAAATGGAAACATGAACATTCAGAAAAGCTGCAACATCTAAAATGCTATGGGAGGGGTACAGTGGTGCAGTGGGCTAAGCATCCAACTCTTGGTTTCAGCTCAGGTCATGATCTCAGGGTGCTGATCTCAGGGTCATGAGATGGAGCCCAACATCGGGCTCTGCACTCAGTGCAGAGTCCACTTAGAGTTTCCCTCTCTCTCTACCCCTCCCCACCATGCTTGCTCACTCTCTCTCAAATAAAATGAAATAAGGTAAAATAAAGTAAAATGCCATGGGAAAGCAATCATCCTAACCTTCTTCGCAAAATAAAGTATTGGCTATGTATGGCAGATTCTCCCACTGGCTCAGTCAACACTCTCCCAACTCTTCTAACATGACTTCCAAAACATCAGAGGTCAGAAGGCAAAAAACTACATTTCCCAGAATTCCCCTGCAGCTGGCAAGCACATCTGCATGTGCCCCAGCTTCTGATGAACAAATACAAAATGACTCTGAAGGTGTTAGAACATAAAGATGCACAGGCCGTGAGACTCTTCTGGTAAGAACAGCGGTAGAGGCCCTAGTTTGACAGCAGCAGCAGCAGCAGTGGAGACTCCAGGGTCCAGTCAGTCCAGAGGGGCAGCAGCTACCCCATGTGGCAGTGTGGCTAGCACACCACAGCACTATCTGGTCAAGCTGGGACCTGTGCAGCAGCCACAGTTTTGCTCTAGAAATTGCTCCCGGGAGTTCACTTCGTGCCCATCCCTACAGTCCTTTTGACTATTCTAAAATCTCCATACATCCCTGCAATAAATTTCTTAAGGTGACTAGTGTGGCTTCTATTGTCTGCAATGGAATCTTGATCGACATGATATCGACACAGAGAATTTTTCTTCTGATTGCAGTCCAGCCTCAGCTGTATAGCAGAACCCACTACAAAAATAATTCACTTTGAAGAATACTATCCTGAAAAAGTCTATTCAGTGCAGGAAAATAAAATGAAGCAAAACACCAGCTAGGTCGGTCCAAGGAGATTCTAGAACTGGATAATGAAGGCAGTGAATGTCACATTCACAAATGCATCAATTTATAACATTTCAAAACCAAACAGAAAATAATCTACCTTACCAACCAACCTGTATTTTTCATCACATAACTTTTTTCCTCAGATAAACAGCATAGAGTTGAATATACTGTATATTACTGTTTTCCTTACTGTCATATCCAGCATTTTGCAAAAAAAAAAAAAAAAAGCATAACAGACATACTAGACACTTCTATATATCTATTTCCTAAACAGCATCACATTTATATTATTTACTTCAAAACCATACCTAAGTCCTCATCACATTGAGCAAAAATTATCTTTGAGCAGAGAAAATCTTTGTAAGGTCCTTGAATCCGGAAATGTTTCCCTGCATGTTCAAAGGCAGCAAGCTCACCTTAATGGCCTATAAATCTCCAAAGGAGAAAGAAGAGAGAGAGAGAGAGAGAGAGAGAGAGAGAACACTCATTTGTAAGGGCTCTATACAGGAGAAACACTGCTCTCTGGATGAACTCATGCTAATGATTCATTCAGCAACTGTTGAAATAGTTTTATCTTTCAACCTATGCTTTGCTCTAAAATAATTTGAACTAAATTATTTTATTGCTCACAGTTTCCAGAGACAACACTCTTCCACCAATCAACATTGCTTCAAAGATAAAATGTTTTTGGGGTGCCTGGCTGGTTTAGTTGGTAGAGCATCCAACTCTTGATCTCAGGGTCATGAGCTCAAGCCCTATGTTGGGTGTGGAGCCTACTTATAAAAAAATGATAAAATTCTTCACTAACACAACTTTTCTATAAATAATAAAGTCTCTGCTCACATGTCTTTGCCAGCCTGCACAGGTAAAGAAGATGCTCACAAGGGTGGGAATGCCATCAATAAGGCTAGCACAAGTGTTCTACTGTATATCATTCCTAGTCTCTTAACTGACCCTCATGATCTAAGCCTCACAAATCCATCCAGGGAAGTGCTCCACGGGAGAAAAGAGAAAGCCTCTCAAGATTACTTAATTAAATCAAGAAGACCTAAATTCTTTGAATCCCTTCAACCCAACTAACAACCTAAATGCAGCAGCATTCTCTGGCTAACTCTCTATCTACTTACTTCCTAGAATTTGCTCCAGATTATTCAAGATTTATGCTTATACTTGATCAAACTTGTATAGATTCTGTCTCCCTTCCTTGTCTATTCTACATTTCTCCTTTTCTTCCTGAAGCTAACAAAGAGAATCAAGTTTTTAAAAAATATATATTACATTCTAGTATGAAGTCAAAGGCACAAAAACCACATTCTATTCCCCACACCTCTCAAATTTGAAAAATACTATTATTTTCCATGAAGTACGTGGAGAAATGAGTTGTAAACAAGTAGTAAGGCTGATAAATAAGTTAGGAATCACAACAAAAAAAGTAATAGAACAGGATGGCTAGACAGCAAATTATTTACATAAGATTTCCCAGCTACAAACTCTGCTAATAAATCATGCATCCCACTGGTGTCACTACTCCCGAATACCAAAAAGACCAAGCGTGTCACAGTAACATGAAAGAAAACAATGATCCTCCACAACTCTGGGGGCCTTGGCCCCTAACATGGCCCTCCCATTCAGAAAATGTGCTTTCTGCTTAGGAAGTCTGCACACATTCAAGAAAACTTGTACACAACATCTCTGCAGTGGCCAAGCACTAGCAAACTGGAACTCTGGGTGGAATCCCCAAACATCAAAGGTCTCCAGGGCAGAAGGCAGAGTAAGAAAGATATGAGTGATAAAAGAGAGAAAAAAGAAAAACAGGCATTTTTGTCATCTATCCAGGGGGACAAGAGGGGAAGTCTTCATAACCCCAGATACCATTTCTCCCCTTGAATTGTGCACCCTGCATGAAAGGTCAGGAAAGCGGACAGAGTATGTGAAGTATTCTCGCCCACACCTTTTCCTTCTGTCGCCTTTGCTCATCAGCCGCCCAAGCTCTCAAAGAGAGACCTCCCTGTGAAACAGAAAATACCATATTGGTCTATGCCCCCAGTGCCTGCACAGAGCTCCTAAAACCCTTATAATTTCTTGTGATAAGAACATTGCAGGGTGGGGGGGGGGAAGAACATTGGGAGAATTTTTTGTCCCAATACTTGGTCTTTGAGTCTGGTTTCTAACACAGGGCTCCTAATTCTATCATCTGGGTTGAGAGGAGCATCTTTTGTTGTAATAAGGTGACTCTTGGTGGGCTCCTGGATGAGGGCCACTCACCAGAAAGACCAAGTCAGGATTAGAAGCTGAGAATTTTCTGCCCACCCTGCCATTCTCCAGAGAGGGGAGATGGGCTGGAAATCAAGTGAATGATCATGCCTATGTGAGGAAGCCTCCATAAAAATTCCAAAAGTACCAGTTTTGCAAAACTTTTGGGTTGGTGAACTCATGGTGGTGCTGGGAGAGGGGTGCTCCTGGAAAGGGCATGGAAGCCCCATACATCCCCCCTTCCCACAGCCCTTGCCTGTGCACTTCTTCCATCTGGATGTTCATGTGTATCTTTTATCATACCCTTCTATAATAAACTCATTTCTCCCTAACCCTCCCATGAAGAATAGCTAAAAACCCTGGATGTCAATATAGAACAAACTTAAGAAGACTCTGAAAGATGGAAATAAGAAAATAACCTAACTAGGAAACTCAGGATTTGAGGAATGACAAACAAAATAACTCACAGACGGGCTTCATAGTGGAGGTCGAGGACATGGGAAAGAATCATCAAACCTAAAGATAGGTCAATAGAAATTATACATTCTGAATAACAGAGAAACATAGGCTGAGAAAATAAACAGAGCCTCAGGGACCTGTCTACAATTATAAAAGATATAACTTTCATGTCGCTGAAATCCTAGAAGGAAAGCACGGAAAAAACGTGGGGCTAAAAAAAAATAAAAATAAAAAATAAAAACTTAAAAGTAGTAATGACTACACATTGCACAAATTTGGCAAAAAGTATAATAAGCCTACAGATTCAAGATGCTGAATGAACCCCAATTAAATTAAATACACCAATTAAAAGACAATGGCAGAATGAATTTTTAGGAAATAATCCATATCAATGCTATCTGTAAAAAAATTCACTTCAAATGTAACAACATAGGTAGGCTGAAAGTAAAAGGTAACGGATACACTATACAAAAGAAGCAATAGTCACTATATTAATATCACATCAAGTGAACTTTGGTGAAAGAAACTCACCAAAATCGTTAAATAATCATAAAAAGGTCAACCCAACAAGTAAATATAACAGCTCTAAATGTGTATGTACCAAACAACAGAGCTGTAAAATCCAGGAAAAACTGACAGAAAAGGAGAAACAGACAAATCCACAATTATAGTTGAAGACATCAGTACCCCTCTCTCAACAGTTAATAAAACCACTAGACAAGTAAGAAAGGTGGTAGGTAAGAAAGCTTACCACCAACCCACAGGACCTAATTAACATTTATAGAACATTCCATCCAACAGCACCAGAACACACATTCTTTTTAAGAACCCATGGAACATTCACTAAGATAGACTACATTCTGGGTCATAGAACAAATCAACAAATTTTATTTATTATTTTTAAAAATTTAGTTATTTATTTACTCATTACAGACAGAGAGAGAGAGAGAGAGGCAGAGACACAGGCAGAGGGAGAAGCAGACCCCATGCAGGGAGTCCAACATGGGACCCGATCCCAGGTCTCCAGGATCACACTCTGGGCTGAAGGCAGCGCTAAACCGCTGAGCCACCTGGTTCAGGGCTGCCCCCAGGCACCCGATTGGGCTGCCCCAAAATCAACAAATTTTAAAGAATTTCATCATACAGAGTGTATTCTCTGACACAATGGAATCAACCCAGAAATTACTACCAGAAAGATAACAGGAAAATCTCCAAATACCTAGAAATTAGTATCAGAAAGATAACAGGAAAATCCCCAAACACCTAGAATTTAAGCAACATACTTCTAAATAACCCATGAGTCAAACAGGAAGTATTGAGGGGAATAAAAAAACAGAACCGAATAAAAATGAAAGTACAATTATCAAAATATGTAGGATGCAGCTAATGCAGTGCTGAAAAAACACTTATAACACCACATATTTATATTAGAGTCAAAGTCTCAAAACTCTAAGCCACCATCTCAAGAAACTAGAAAATAAGCAAAATAAACTCAGAGCAAGTAGGAAGAAGGGAATCTAGATAAATTAAACAGAAAAATAGAGAAAAATCAGTGGAACAAAAAGCTGGTTCTTTGTAAAAATCAAGTTCACAAATCTCTAGCAAATGGACAAAGATTAAAAGAGAAGACAGCACAAATTATACATATAAGGAATGAAACAGGATATTTACCAAGCTCCATAGACATTGAGGCTAAAAAGGGATACCATGAACAGCTCTCTCTATACATAAACTTGACAACTTAGATAAAATGGACTAATTCCTTGAAAAACACAAACTACCAAAACTCATCCACTACAAAATACATAATTTTGTATTTTATTTTATTTTATTTTTTTTAAATTTTTATTTATTTATTTATGATAGTCACAGAGAGAGAGAGAGAGGCAGAGACACAGGCAGAGGGAGAAGCAGGCTCCATGCACCGGGAGCCCGATGTGGGATTCGATCCTGGGTCTCCAAGATCGTGCCCCGGGCCAAAGGCAGGCGCCAAACCGCTGCGCCACCCAGGGATCCCATAATTTTGTATTTTAAAATAATAATGTATTTTAAAAAATAATTTTAACCACCAAAAAATAAAATAAATTCATAGCTTAAAACTCCCTAAAAATGGGATCCTTGGGTGGCGCAGCGGTTTGGCGCCTGCCTTTAGCCCAGGGCGCGATCCTGAAGACCCGGGATCGAATCCCACAACGGGTTCCCAGTGCATGGAGCCTGCTTCTCCCTCTGCCTGTGTCTCTGCCTCTCTCTCTCTCTCTCTCTCTCTCTCTCTCTCTCTCTCTGTTACTATCATAAATAAATAAAAATTTTTTTAAAAACTCCCTAAAAATAAATCCCAGTCCCAAGTGGTTTCACTGAAGAATTCTATTAGACATCTAAAGATGTTCTCTTTGAGAAGAGGTAAATACTAACTCATTGTATAAGTCTAGCAATAAAGACATAATATCTAAAGTTAAAAATACAAGACTGCATATAACTGCTCAAAATCAGTACCAAAAAAAGAGGGAGAGAAAGAACTACAGTTCACTATGCCTTATGAACAGACACAAAAATTGCCAACAGAATATCAACAAATGGACTCCAGCAGTGTGAGAAAAAATTATACACCACAACCACATGAGTTTATCCCAGGCATAGAGGCTGGTTCAATATTGAGAAGTTAATCCAAAGTAACCTACCATATTAATATATTGTTAATAAAGAAGAAAAGTCCATTATCCTATCAATTAATACAGAAAAAAATATCTAGGATCCCTGGGTGGCGCAGCGGTTTGGCGCCTGCCTTTGGCCCAGGGTGTGATCCTGGAGACCCGGGATCGAGTCCCACGTCGGGCTCCCGGTGCATGGAGCCTGCTTCTCCCTCTGCCTGTGTCTCTGCCTCTCTCTCTCTCTGTGACTATCATAAATAAATATTAAAATTTTTAAAAAAAGAAAAAAATAACAAAATTCAATATTCAATTATAAAAACTCTCAAAAGACTACAAGTAGAGAGGAACATCAAGATTTTAAAGAACATCTATAAAAAATATGCAGAAATATCAAACTTAATGGTGAAGCCTGAATGGTTAAGGATAAGAAAGAGATAAGGATGTACACTCTCATCACTCTTATTCAACATAATACTGGGAAGTCCTAGCCAGTGCAATAAGAAAACGCAACTTATACAGATTAAAAAATAAAACTGTCCTGATTTGCAAATGACACAGTTGTCTATATAGAAAATTTCAACAAGTCAAAAAAGGGGAACAAATACTTCCTATAATAAATGAGTTCAGAAAATTCATAGGATACAAGATCAAAACATAGAAGTCAATTATACTTCTATATACTAGCAATTAGCATGTAGAAATTGAAATGAAAATTGTAAGACCATTTATAATTGCTCAAAAAATAAAATACTTAGGGGTGCCTAGCTGGCTCAGTTGGTAGAGCATGCAAGCCTTGATCTTGAAGGCGTGAGTTCAAGCCCCACATGTGGCATAGAGTTTGCTTAAAATAAAAATATAAAAAAAAAAATATAAAAAAAAATATAAAAAAAAATAATAAATAAAAATAAAAATATAAAAGTAAATTTAAGTGTTAATAAAAATAAAACAAAATAAAATACTTAGGCATAAATCTTGCAAAACATGTATGAAATCTGTATGCTAAAAATTACAAAATGCTAATGAAAGAAATCAAGAGGTAAATAGATCCAGCTGCCTTCATGGGCTGGAAGACGCAACACAATAAAGACATCATATTCCCAAACTGATTTATGTTTTAACAGAATTCATATCAAAATCCCAGCAAAATGTTTTGTAGATATAGAAAAAAGCTTGCTCTAAAATGTATACAGAAAGGCAAAGGAACTGAATGAGCTAAAACAATTTTGAAAAAGAATAAAATTAGAAAAATTACCTGATTTTAAGACTCATCCATAATCAAGGGAATGTGGCATTTGTGGGAAGACAGATACACAGATCAATGGAACAGAAATGAAAACCGAAAAACAGACCCATACTAGTCTGGCCAGTTGATTCTTTAGAAAGGTACAAAAACAATTCAATGGAGGAAGAATAGTCTTTTCAATAAATGGTGATGCAGCATCTGGATATCCACAGCAAAAAAAATAATAATAAATAAACCTCTACCCAAAAAAATTAATTTATGTTAGCTCTGTTGGTGTCTAGCTGGCTCTGTTGGTAGAGTATGCGACTCTTGATCTTAGGGTTGTAAGTTCGAGCCCCACATTGGGTGAAAAGAGTACTTTAAAATAAAATGTTTTTTAAAAAATAATAATAAATAAATTAAAATGGAACATGGATTTAGATGTAAAATGCAAAACTATGATACTTTTGGAGGGAAAAATGGAAAATCTGTGGGCCATACAACTAGGCCATAGTTCTTAGAAATGACACCAAAAGCACAGAGAAAAAAAAATTCAATAACCTGGACTTCTGGGAAAGACTCTAAGAGGATGAAAAGCAAGCAACTAACAAAAAACAAACAAACAAAAAAAAAACTGCAAATCCCCTGACAAAGGTCTAGTACCTAGACTATATAAAGAATTCCCTAAACTCAACAGGAAAAAAAATAAATCAATCCTGGGAGAAAACTGGCAAAAGACATGAACAGTATTTTACCAAAGGGAATATATGGGTGACCAATAAGCATGTGAAAAGATGCTCAGCATCACTAACTGTCAGAGAAATGCAAATTAAACCATGAGCTATCACTGCACTTCTATCAGAACAACTAATATTTAGAGTGTTGGTAATACCAGCTGCTGGGAGATATGTGAACAAACTAAGCATCTCAGCATTACTAATGGGAATGTAAAATGGTAGAGACATTCCGAAGAGCAGTTTGGGCAGCAGTTTGTAAAAGTAAACATAGACTTATCATAGAATCCAGCAATCGAGTACCTGGGTATTTATCCCTGAGAAATGAAAACTTACGTCCACACAAATACTTCTACACAAATGTTCACATCAGACCTATCCATAACAGCCAGAAACTAGAAACAACCAAAATGCCCTTCAACAAGGGAATGGTTAAACAAGCCATGGCCCATCTGTGTCATAGACTAAGACCCTGCAATGAAAAAGGAATGAACCACTGATACACACAGCTCAGATGGCTCTCAAGGGTGTTATGCTGAGTGGAGAATAATTAAAAAAAAAAAAAAAAAACAGCCAGTCTCAAAAGGTCACATACTACATGATTCTATTTGCATAACACTCTTCAAATGACAAAATGATGAGATAAGACACATAACAAGTGGCTTCCATGGGTTAGGGATGGGAGAGCAGCATAGGCATGACTAGAAAGCAGCAGCAAGAGGGAGTTCTTTGTGGTTCTGTGTCTTGCTTGCGTTGGTGGTTAGGGGGTAGCAAAAGAAAGCAATGGGACCATACTCCAAGTCCCAATAAGAAACTGGAATTTCTGTGGTTGAACCAGAACAAGAGACAGAGACAGACAGACTTCTGCTTCGCCCCCTAATGGTGGCTCCAGAAGCAGCTGCGAATACAAAGATACTGGAAGAAACTTCAAGTGGGATGACTCAGACTTCTCATTTGCATACCCATGGTACCCTGCTTACAGGACAATTCTTCAAATTCAAAAGATTCTTTCTTCCAACTGGACATTTCTGACTATGAGAAGTTGACTTACAGAATATCTTGTGCAAAACCTAAGGTAGGGAGTAGCTCTCATGGATCAAGAGCCACCATCAGTGAACTAGGAGTTGCAGTTACTGGAGTAGTGAGATTGGGAGGACCAAAGCTCATACTCTGGTTTCTCTTCAGATCGAATAAATCTTTCGCCTTTTACTAAAGATTTCCGTGGAGAGAAACAAGTGAGTCTTTCACTAATTTTTTGAGGCCTTGCTTTGCGTAAGGCTGCATTACTGGTTTGAATGAAAGATCTGGCCTTTTTAGGAAAATGGCAGGTATCTGTGCTGTGTTTTTGCTTTTTTGCTCTTGTTTCCATGAAATCTGGGAGTAAAATTCTGATGAACTAGTCCTCACCCACCCAGAGCACATTCACATCTCCCACAGGCCCCAGGATCTTACTCCTGCCCTGTACCTGTTTCCATCTCCCACAGGCCCCAGGATCTTACTCCTGCCCTGCACCTGTTTCCATCTCCCACAGGCCCCAGGATCTTACTCCTGCCCTGCACCTGCTTCCAAAGTCTTTTGAACAGAGACTTATCAACTGTCGTGTCATGATTTTAAAAGGCAACAGCCTTCTATCGAATGCTGACAGACACTACTTTCAGGGGATGTGCTGAAAGAAGGAAGTATCTCCTCTCCTCCCCACATCTCTCCCCAAATTTCAGCCTCAAGCCACAGTTCAAGTATCTCCTCTCCTCCCCACATCTCTCCCCAAATTTCAGCCTCAAGCCACAGTTCAAACTGCCTGGGCTGGAATGATCTCTGCTGCTTCTCTCTGAATCCTCTAAGAACGTTTATAGAAGACGCGCTGTGTAAATTAAGGAAGGAGTTAGCATTTGAATGTCCTAATCCGAAGTCCAGTCCCAGAGGGCTGCAATTTGAATAATTCCCATATTGGTATCTAGAGCAGCACCTGATAGTTTATTAGCATAAGCAATGTTAGAAATAAATAATTTACAAATGAGAGAAGTGGTGTTCAATGTAGGTTGGGGGGTTTAGCGATTTTCTCAGGCACTAATAACTCTCGTGTAAGGATGAGGCCTGGGTCCCCTGAGCCGGAGCCCAGAGCTTGGGGAAGAATCGCCCCAAGTCTAGTCCTCCTTTGGTTCTGTGTCCCTTCGCTTCCTACGATGATCCCCTGATCCGACTAGCAGTCTGCTCTCATCCACAGAGTAGGACTGCCTCAGCCTCAGATGAATCCTTCCTGCTAAGTGCTCGCTGGAGTACCTGAAGACAGAGAACAGAGGCTTCTTGAGCTTTCTAAAAACAGGTTTGATGGTAAATTTTGTATTCGGCTACTAATAAATGTTGCACACATGACACACTTCAGATCTAGAGTCTTTCCCTATAAAATACCACTTGGCAGCAAGGTTGTGGGACAGGAAGACATTTAATTCCTACATATCTCCAACTGTTGGGACCCACCAAGAATAAAACCAAAGAATTTGATTTTTGTTGAGCCACCAAACAGGCCTGGGTCAGTTCAAAACATGACCCTTCTGTTCAAAGCTCAACTCAAATCCACCTCCTCTGGGGAGGCTTCCCTAGTCATTTCAAGGCTAGAGCCTCCCAGCAGTTTTTGGCTATATTAACAAGAGACACTCGTGCATGTGGAAACACTTTGACAAGAGACAGTCACACACATGGAAACGCTTTGTTCAGTGTAATGCCAGGGCTAATTTTCAGGCAGGACACACAAATTGGGCCATTTGTCCTGGTTGTATACCATTGGTGTCTGCTTGCCTTGACTGATGCCCCTCCCCTTTGTTAAACACACAGAGCATCATCCCTATTTATTTTTTTATTTTTTTTAATATTTTATTTATTTATTCATGATAGTCACAGAGAGAGAGGCAGAGACATAGGCAGAGGGAGAAGCAGGCTCCATGCAGGGAGCCCGATGTGGGATTCGATCCCAGGTCTCCAGGATCGCGCCCTGGGCCAATGGCAGGCGCTAAACCACTGCGCCACCCAGGGTTCCCTACATCATCCCTATTTAAAGCTGTATGTTAGCCGGGCATTCTCCGAGGATAAGCAACTTGAGAAAGAAACCACACCTGTTCCTTCCCTTAACCCCCAGGACCTGCCACACTGCAGCCCGGGCTGCAAAGCAGTTGGTAAGCAAACAGTCACGTGTAAACTGACTGGTTTGTGGCTGAGAAATTTCTCATTCAAAACCTATATCCCCACCACATGATCTAAGTATTCATGGGGAATACCCACCCTGTCTCTATTCATCCCTCCCCCAACCTCCCACACACACACACACACACACACACACACACACACACACACAAGATCTCTTCATTTTGCACAGCTCTAAACTCTTGGTTCTAACTTCACCTTATTTTCCCTGGCCCTTCAAGTGCTTTTATAATGAAATAATATTTTCTATGAACTAGTAGATATAAAAGAGAGGAAGGCAGAGCAGGGACTTGGTGGCTAAGGGTTAATAAGCAAATTTCATGTGTATCCATGTGCATTGCAGATCCTATTTTTACATAAGGCAGAGAGTGACACTTGTTTCTATCCTCTCCAGGAAATCATCACCACGTATTTTTTTTTCCTGCCTCCCTGCAAATCTTCCACACATCAGTGAGAAAATCCAGCAGGGATGAGACTAGATCAGAGTGTACAGACAGGTAAAGAGCAGGAGTTCTTCACATTAAGAGGGAATTAAGCCCAACGTGTGCTCACGAACCTTCCTTCCACCACTAGTCTGTGTGTTTCTTGCCCCTGCCATTTGGAGATTCTTCAGCCACACTCTCTTTGCCTGGAGGGGCCGGCAGAGGGTACAAGAATATGCCTCTGCTGAGCAGCCCCCCTGTGAAGGGGCAAAGCTGCATAAAATCCAATTTTCTGTTAATAAGGACAGGCTGAAAGTTCTCACGCACAGCCAAACTGCTTATTAATCTGCACCCATCAGATGGAAGGAGGCAGAGATATAATAGGAACACTGGGATCATCTCTGAGGGGGTATGGCTTAATGAAAATGAGGTAAAACCTAAACTCTCTAAACCTGCCAGAATTTAGACACATGCAACAAAGCCAGTGTTGCTGAGGGACCAATATTCCTTTAAAATAGGCCCCCAATGAGACAGGCACGTTCACCCTAATCCAACGAACGTTACTGGATACCTGCTAAGTGTCAGGCAGGGAGGGGCAGAGATGAAAGATCCTCTTACATCTAAAACAGATAACTGTTAGATAACATAGGTTCAGGAAGGAGTCCTGGGAATAGAACTCATAGAAGAAAGAATTGCCAACTGGGAGAGGAGTCAGGGAAGGTTCCCTGTGGGCTGCTCAAGCAGAGGGGAAGAGCACACCAGCCTGCAGGAACTGTCCCGTGTAGGAAACGTCAAGGCATCTTCAGGGATGGCAGACAATCCTGTTACTTAGCAGCCAAGGGTGAGCACCAGGATCTGGGGTAGGGTCAGTGGCCAAATAGGGCTGCGGGTCAGCTATGGAGTCTGCACCTTCCACTGCAAAAATGGGGAGCACCAATGGCTTCTGCGGCACATTAGGAGACACACATCTCAGGACATTAACTCCAGGGACGCACAGATCCTGGGGAACAGGAGGAGGTTAGGTCAGGTAAGGGGAGGTTCAGGGTAGGCAGGGCAGGAAAATCACAAGGCCCCTGAAACAGGCCACAGAAGAAAAGACGATGGCCTGAATCCCTTCAGTAACTGTCTACTGCCTTCTGAATAAAGTCCAGACTCCACACAAGGTGCCCAACAGCCTTTGAGGTCAGCCTCTATGTTGTGCCATCCTCCTCCCGACACCGGCCTCCCAGCCTCACTTTCTCCTGCAGGTGCAAATACATGCTGTGCTTCTCCTCCACCTCTCCCCACTGTCTCCCGAGACCTCAGCTGGAATTGCCATGAGTCCAAGTCATACGCGCCTTCAGCTCCTGCACGCCCCACGGTCCAGTCATCACCTTCCCCCAAACCCAGGGCCCAGCAAGGAGAGAGACCGAGCCCAGAACGTCCCGGCCTCCCAGCACCAAGCGCACCCCCGAGAAGCCTCTTACACGATAGATGCTCAGGGAATATTCTTTCAGTGAACCAAACAGAGCTTGTTGCTTTTTTAAAGTGTTGAAATACAGAGGAATTAAAAAATGAGCTGAATCTTAAAATCTGTATAGGTAAAACATGAGTGCTAAAAACTGTGTCTGTACTTTAGAAAAGTACCTCTTTTCTCTCCATATTCAGACTCCAGTGATCAAGCTTCCCTTCTCTGATCTTGTCTTTTCTTCCTAGCCCTTCTGACAGATGCTGCAAATTCCTCTCTGATTCCACTTCTGAAAGAACTTCTTATCTACAAGGATGCCCCAGTTCCAGAACCTGCCACGGGAAGGGGGGTCCTCAGGAAAGGAGGAATTGATTACATGTAAAGTTTTTCGTTAATACATTAGGCTTCTGGGAACTCCCTGCAGTAGCAACCCCCGTCTAGATGTGAATGCTTCTCTGTAGAACATCACTTGCTTGCCAGAGAAGGGGAACCAGCAAATCTTAACTCTGAACCAAAGAGGTTTCCCATGGAAGGAAGAAACCACCACCACCACCGCAAAAACATGTACTGGGCCTCCATTCTGCACCAGGCACACCCAGGCTGGGTGTAATCTATCCAGCATCTCTTTCCCCCACAGCCTTCCCTTCCCATGCTCCAGATAATAAAACTAAGGCATGGAGAAGGTAAAAGATTTTCCAAAATGCGGTAAACCGCATCGTGAACTTAAGTCCATCCAACTCCAAACTCGTGTTCCTTCCACTGTGCCAACTGCCTTGAATCCGAAATAATAAAAGGGGAAAAAAAATCATGATAGTACAACCCGACACAGAGCTTCACTGGTATCAGTTCGATTCAGACTGTCCAGAAGACTGTTTACTACCACAAGCAAGGAACACAGGCCCTGAAAAGTTTCCTTTCTCTCAGGACCATGAGCCGGAAAAGTCGCAGCAAGAGAAGACAAGGAGATCACCACACACCAAGACAGAGAATGGCCAGAACTGGAAAAGCACCCGGCGGCGGGGCCCATCCCTGGCCACCCACAGGCTCCCAGCACGCAACTGCTCCAGGAAGCCACTGGAGCCTGCGAGAAGGGGAACTTCCAAGCCAGGAAGAGCAGACACTGCAAAGGAGAATGCAAATGTCTCAGCATATGGGATGTGAGCAGTCGCTGACAGCTGCATCTACACAAGCTCCCCCACCACATCTGGCCTCTCAGCAAGTGCAATCAACTTTATGCCAAAGAAATTACCAGGCCCAAAGGCCTTCCTGACTTGGGCTGTAACGCTCCAGCTCTAACATCATCAAAAACTGGAGGACTGGGGTCAGCCCCAGATGCCCTTCACTATCCTCAGCATCTTCACCTCCATCAGCATCTCCCTAATACCTCCTTCCCTTTCCCAATCACGGCAAGCCCCTTCGGAGCAATATCTCCTTCAAGGATGACCTTACCCAATCCTAGCAGTCTGTGGACCTCCACTGTATGGCAGCTTCCTCCTCCCAAAAGCAGTTTTGTGATCACCTGGGTCACAGTGGTGTCTCGCTGCTCTGACTATACACGCCGTCCCACTCAGCGTTTACCTCTGTGTCTCTCCACATGCAGTTCAAACTGATGCATTTTACTCCAATGTTGCAACCTGGCACAGTGTTATTCACTCTTCCCTGCAGTTACATTCAACAGAATACTTACCTTTTCTATTCTAGGCACTAAAGATATAAGATTGATGAAATCTCAGCCTGGTCCTTGTGGGACTCACAGTCTGGTGGAGGATGGGTAATACAAAATACAACTGTACAAATATATCACTGTAGGACACAAAAACACAATCCAAAGCATTATGGCCTATCACCCTATCTATTTTATTCATATCATTGAGCGTGATTTACTTACCTCGATCTGTCCCCATTAAGAGACAATGGGACAGGAACCTTGTCTGTCTGGTTCACTATTGTGTCCCCAACACTCTGTACAGACTTGGGCACAGACACACCCTCATTAAAAGTAGCATGTGTGCAAGGGGATAGAGAGAGAGAGGCAGGGAAGTGTCGGGAATGATGAGCAGTAAGCCCAGCTCAGAGGTCCAGGCAATGCTTCTATGGCAGGGAGCAGATGTAAGGAGCAAAAAAGGACCAGACAGGGAAGGGGAGAGATACAATCCCGAAGAGGAATCAGGCCAAACAAAAGAAATGGCAAATGAGAAATGGCAAAGGCTGTTTGAGGAAAGCCCCTTAATACTGCCATAGACCAGCACTTCTTTAAGACACATGTCAATGCCTGGAGACGTTTCTGATTGGCATGACTTGGGTCAGTAGTTGCTGCCGGCATACATTAGGCAGAGCCCAAGGAATGCTGCTACACATCCTACAATGTCCAGAACAGCTCCTCCACAACAATGGTCTAAAATGTCAGTAGTGCTGAGTTTAGCAGCCATAACATTTGAGGGATGGACTGGTCAGAGAACATTAAAACTTTTTTTCTAAAGTTCACAATTCCTACTTTCCCCAAATATCTTCTTTTGATTAGAGTTTAGAACAGAGTTGCATTTGTTTCCCACTTCCCATAACCTCAAAGGAGGGAAATACTCATCAAGGAGTGTCCAGAACCTGGCAGGCCTCTCTATTTGCTGAAACAAGATGGTCAGCAGACATCTGTGAACTCCCTAGTGCTACAGATGGCCCCAGGGTCTTTTAGGATCTTCACGAAGGACACAGTATCAATTGCCCTCATCTACTGACTATCCACCAGGACTCCTCATTTTCCCCCTAAATTCTTAGGCTCCAAACTACCCACCCCATTTACAAAGGATGAGATGTAGAAAGATGAGGACAGCAAGAGGTGCTCAACAGCACCAGACAGGTGGATGGATGGTCAGATAAACAGAGGCACAGACAGAGATTTTTCAGAATAGAAAAGGACTGAGTCCTTGAGCTCCAAGGGCGTGTATCTATGCTTGTGCACCTTTCCACAAAGGCAGGGTTGTCCTGAAGATTGACATCCCCTGACCCCACGCCCTGTTATGGAGGGTGGGGATTGGGGGTGCGGGAGGCGGTCTGTCATGGAAAATGCTTAGCAAAGGTCATCTCCCTGGACTCTACAGCCTTGGCGGGGAACCAAGCAGCTAGATTTGAAGGAGTGGTGACAGGAGCTGGGAAGTCAGCAAAGACAAAGCCCCTTTGTCTGGAAGTGGCACACACAGCAGGATGGCGCCTGCCCCCTGACAATGAAATCTGCTGCGGTAGCTCCAGAACCTGCTGGGGCCTGACCCTCTGTTCAGCTGCTCATACTGCCTTGCAATTGCTTCTCTGCTCAAGAGCTTAAAGTCTCTTAGTCTAAAATGGGTTTGCTTATTTTTCCCCTGGCAAACAATTCAGTATTGTCTGAAATGCCTGAACTGTAACTGTAAGAGGGGGGAAAAACAGAGTGTGAGAGAGAGAGATCACCATTTTTTTTCTGTTGTAGGAGATCCAATAGTGAAATATTTCTAAAGAGCAGATCTCAGACACCCACAAGGGCTATCTCCTGCTCCGTCTCAAATTCCACTATGACCAAAGTTTCCCAGATTTCCTCATCTCTGAAGTGGGCACAATACCATAGGCCTTACAGTCTTACCAATAATAACCTAACAGTCTTACCAATAAGAACCTAAAAGGGCTTATTTAAATCAAAAACACATACAAATGGATGCAATGAATGAAAGCTCAATTTGCATCCAACTTTTCAGGGAAACTTCTGTTGGGTAGAACAACAAAAGCCAGGAATGGCACCCCGTGCAGGAATGGCTTCCCAATCCCAGAAAAACCTGGGCCTTCCATCTAATACTGTGGCTCCATAGAGAGCCAGAGCTGGAACGAAAGGACAGATTACCCTAGAAAATCAAAATGGAAATTGAAGTAAATGTGCTACAATGCTAAGCAAAACCTGCAACTCTCACAGTAGAAAAATACCAGCATGGGCAGTGCCCAGTTTCCAAAACCCAGTTTGGAAATGAATTGTCTTCCAAAAGCTCATTTGTAAGATGTTCGGGACTTAGAATGCAAGCATTATTTTATGTCCCAAGCCAGCCCACAAACACAGATTGAACTTAAAATATATCTGGCACACTACATACTTAGAGGGAAAACAGTCAAAAGCAATGTTTTTTTTAAATATCATTTTTAAAATCAAAATAAAGGAATATAAATAAAAACCTATCAAAACCTATGAAAATGCTTAGAAAAACAAATACACAGCTCATCACCAGCCAAATACAAAAGTAATGCAAAATACTGAATCCAGGTTTGAAAATTGAGAAGCTTTATCATTTATCCACTGAGTACCTTCTTTAATCCTCCAAATAAAGTGCCAATCTCCAGGTCAAACTGTCGGTCCAGCTCCTCTTCATGTTCTGACGAGAAAAACAGTGTTTCATTAGTCAGCCTGATTTAACACTGGGTTGGTTTTATAGGAGAGACACTAAGAGAATTTGGAATATGTCCTGGAAAAGGTGCCTGTGCACTGAGCTACAGGCATGGAGACATGTCAGATTCGTTGACCTTCCGCTCTAGTTTTCTAGACCTAAGTTCCTGGAGATACGTAGTGGGGCTGATGGAAATGTCCCCTTCAACTTGTAATAAGGGTCACAAATGGAGAGGGATCAAGAGAGAAAGCTTCCAGCACCAGGAAGGAACCAAGGAAAGAACTGGTGCAAATGCCTCTCTTGTGATAGGTGGTAAAAAATTATTTTAAACAGATCACACCACAAAATGATGGTGATCATAGCTCCATGACATGGATGTAATGCTAACAAGATTATAAAATGAAACTATATGGTAGTAATAAGTACACAAATGGTTTAAAACAAAAAAGTATAACAAAATAGTCACTCAAATACTTTTTAAGGGTGTACAATAATCCGGCACATGTCATGATATACCAGGAATGAAACAAGATTGGCATGGCCTTTGCCCTCCTGGGTCTCATCGTATCCCAGGGAAGAGAGATGAACCAGTAACAATAAATTCCAACAGTGCTGACGAATGCCATGTAAGGAAGTAAGGAATGCTCAGGTGCCTATGCACTGTCCCGTAGGCAGCCCAACGGGAATGGATGGAGCTCGAGTACCCTAAACTGGAGACGAAGACTAGGGATTCCTCAGCATAAAGGTAGTGATGAAGCCACCAGAATGTCCAAAGGTCAACCCCAAAGGCACAGAGTGCACAAACAAGGAAAAACCAATACTTATCAGACCAATAAACCTACAAAAACCACAGAAGCACCAAAAAGGAACTACACAGAAAGACTGCAGGAAAACCAGGAGTGTAGCCATTCAAACATAATCCTGACAAGCTGATTTCACAGCAGGATCCAGACACAGAATCCCACACACACCAGAGGCAAACAACAGCCCCAGCCTCCAGCCACGGGCAACACTGCCCCTAGGAACAACCGAAAAGGCGGGGTGGTGAGCACTGGCTCAGGGCGCCACAGGGCACAACTCCAGGACACGCTCACACTGCATCCCACGTGGTCCAGGGGCTGCTGTGGAGGAGTGTGGTTGCAGCAGAGCTCCGGTCCTTTCTGTCACAGCTGCACACACGTCACGTTGTGGGTGGGCCCCATGAACTGTGCACACACTCGGGTCCCAGAGAAGAGCCCACAAACAAACAGCAAGCTACTGCAATCCAACAAAGAAGTTAACAGGGACCTCCTAAAATCCATTAACGCAAAGAGGGTGGAAAATCTCTCTGCCTCTTGCCTCTTGTGTTTTGGCTTCTCTTACCTACAAAGAGCAACCTCCAGAAACATCAGAATTGGGCAGAACTGAAACAAAGAAGACACTTGTTTGGGTTTCGTTTTTGTTTGCTTCTTTTTTTTAAGAGTACAGTCAGAAGCAGTGGATTTCACATGCTAAAAGCACCAGACTTCCTCAAACTGGAACGCAGCTCCCTCTAGTGGGAAAAAGGAATCTTCCACAGCTGGGAGAATAATGAAATCCTGTCCAGTGCGGTCCAATTGGAATACTGAGACACAATTTTAAAAAGTTAAAAAAAAAAAAAAAAAAGGACGAAATTCAGTTTAGTATATTTTATTGATGCCAACATGGAATCAGTATCAAAAAAATTATGAATGAGTCATTTTACATTCCTTTTTCTTACTAATTCTTCAAAATCCAACATACAGGTTATCTTTACAACAGCACAGCTCAATTTGAAATGGCCACATTTTGAGTGTTTGTACGGCTAATGGCTACAGTATTGGACAGCATAGCCCTAGACCAAAAATCCCTTCTCAGGTCTGGAGAATTTCTACAACTCACTCTGGTTTGATGCCTTGACACAGACAGACGCTATACAACATACACTCACAACCTGTTTGGAATTCACGGTCTTCAAACTGTCTTGAGTTAGTTGAAAATGTGTTGCTACAGAATTTGGTCGATATAGGAGAATGGGAGCTGAGAACCTGCCCCAGGAAATCTTTCCCTAAAGAGCTTCAGCCCTCAGGATTTCTCTAATGAGACCATCCGGCTAAAGATCCCGTATTCTCACTCGGGGCAAGAGTTTTCTCCCTACCTCACATACCCTCAAGCAAAATCACCCTACGAATGGAGAGAAGCCCTCTCTGCCTGAGGAATTTTCTCCACACCACACAGGCCTGACCGTTGGGCAGAGCCAGCTCTTTCTTTGAGGTGCCCTGGTTCTATTTCCCAAAATTCAGCGCTCCACGAAACTGCCTCAGAGCATAGAAAAGAAGCAATTTCTGTTGATGAGCCCCCATTACTAAATCAGCTGTTGATTCTCCCCACTCCAACCACCACCCAACAAGAGGATACATCAAAGCCCCATTCTACCTACTGAGTGAGAGGATTTGCATTTTAATCGATGCCAATGAGCTGTGGTGGTAAACCATTTACTTAAAAGCGCTAACTAACCTACTCCTTTCACCCTCAACATTTTGATAGGAAACCATTTCTGGGGTGGGGTGGGGGTAATTAGAGGGCAATAATCAGGAAGAGGAAGACACACACACACACACACACACACACACACACACACACGCGCACACACACACACACACACACGCTCGTCTGACACAAGCCACTGCCAGGGACCAGCACACCCAATCATGGCTTAACATGTCCTGCTGTTTCTATGCATTTGAAAAATTCCAATCAGCTCCTACTGATTCTTTATTTCTCTAGAAAGCCTCTGGGTACAGCAGACTGTGGCAGTAAATGAGTAGAGTAAGGGAGCAGAAAAGATGGGCTTCTCAAGATAAGAGACTTTAATGGTAAGCAACTCTCAAATATTCATACAAAATGTCATATAGAAGGATGATAAGGTGCTAGTTTTCCCCATGACAACTCTTGAGAAGTGGGGGCCCCTCTCTTTCCCTCTCCGGGAATGTAAAGTTGATTTAGAAATAGCCTAAGCAAAAGCAACTCATATATACAAATAGGATATGAAGCAATATACAACATAAATGGCCTTCAAATCTCCCTAATAAGGCTGCTCCTATGCTACTCACCTGAAAGAATTCTGGGGCCTCTTAAATCAAGCCACCATGTGATTTGCATAAGAATCCTTAGGGCTCCCCAAGAGAAGTAGAAGCAGCCCCAGACTGAAATGGAAACATTCCAGAAAGGAGGAAGCTGTAAGCTCTGTGCATGTCCTTTTGTGTTTGACAGAACAGCAGGGAGCACCGGCTGGAGGAGTGAGGAGCTGTGGAGTCTAACACTGAGGGTTGACTTCAAATGTCCTCCAGCCCAGGCCCTGTCCCAAGTCACTGTGACAAGTTTACTACAGGTGTTAAGAAAGTCAACTCTCAGGACACCTGGGTGGCTCAGCTGGTCAAGCGTCTGCCTTCCACTCTCAGGTCATGATCCCAGGCTCCTGAGATGGAGTGGGGAACCTGCTTTTCCCTCTCCCCGCCCCCCATTTGTGCTCCCTCTCACTATCTCTGTCTCTCTCTCTTTCAAATAAATAAAACCTTAAAAAAAAAAAAAGTTGGCTCTCTGGAAGCCAACACTGCCCTCCTCTCCCTTGAGGAGGAGGCCAGGGCAAGCCTGAAAGAGGAAGGGGTGGGCCAGCAAGCCTGGATTCCCAGCAGGAAAGCAGGAACTCTAATGTTTCCTACAACCCTGGCCACAGGTGACAGGGGAAACAGGGTGAACCACAACATGAAGCACTGCCAGATCCCGTGGAGCCTGAACTGTGACACACGCTATTGATGCTGGCCATCAAGACAGACTCTCCAGTCCTTGGCTCCAGCAGGGGCTATTATGCACTTGGGTCCTTTCACAAAAGACCTGTTAACTGAAGGGCCCCTGGTGGCCCCTTCCATGGTTCCAAGGGCACGGCCACCTGTTCAAAGACAGGACCAGAGATAGCCTCCATTTCCCCTCCCTGAACTGGGCTCTCCAGAGTTGCCAGCTGTCTTGCAACCAAATTCTTCTAGTCACAAAAGCAAGTGGGAAAAATTACCTGATTACAAAGCCCGTCCCTCATGAGAGGGAAGTGTGTTGTATGAACACAAAAAAACAATCTGTAATTAGGATATAGTAAAAAACTATATCCTTTCCTTATAAACAGACTAGTGATGATAAGAACAGGCAAGTTTAGGAATAAACAAAAGGTAGAAGGTGAAAATGCTCACATATAACTGTATTCCACTTTCAGAATACCTACTAAAGAAACAAAGAAATTGGGCGTGGCAATTCAAATAAATCATTTGTTCCATACTTGCTTAAATATTGGGACTTTCTGGTCCTTGCTTAAATATTGGGACTTCCTGGTCCTACAGAATTTACTTAGAGAAACATTAACCTCTGCCCACTGAAGATTTTTTAAAACAAAAACAAAAAAACAAAAAAAAAAAAACAAAAAAAAAAAAACAAAAAAAACGAAAACAAAATGTCTCGGAAATGGAAATGTAAATTTATGGAAAATACCATTCTGTTTATAAAAATGTCCCTAATATGCAAGTTTTCAGGAAGAGAGTCACAGCATAAAAGTTGAGCGTGGGCTCTGTAAAGCCAAAAGGATCTAGGGTAGCCTACTATTCATTAGAGAGTAATTGTTACAGAAAAAAATGGTAACATTTATAAATAAATCCAAGAGATTATTTTTTGAAAAAGAGAACAAATCCGCTAAGTAGACAAAACCTCTGGTAAATTACCTATAGAAAAAAAATGATATGTGTATTTCAAAACATATAATCTACAACTGGATATTAATATATTTGAAAATTCCAATAAAATGGAAAAATGTAGGGGTGCCTGGCTGGCTCAGTTGGTGGGAGCACTCAACTCTTGATCTCATTCCCCATTCATTTTATAACAATAACAGAATGCGGATATTAAAATGATGAAATGAAAAATAAAACTACAGGCCAATGAATCTCACTTAGAAACTAATAATTAAAACAAACAACAAAAAGAAATAAATAAATAAATAAATAAATAAATAAATAAATAAATAAAACAAAAATGAAAAAAAAAAGAGGGGACCCCTGGGTGGCTCAGTGGTTTAGCATCTGCCTTTGGCCCAGGGGGTGATCCTGGGGTCCTGGGATCAAGTCCCACATCGGGCTCCCCACAGGGGGCCTGCTTCTCCCTCTGCCTGTGTCTCGACCTCTCTGTGTATCTTTCATGAATAAATAAATAAAATATTTTTTAAATAATTTTTAAAAATTTAAAAAAAAAACACTCGGAAACAAGCAGTATATTTAAAAATACCACAGCCATAGGTTTGTTGTAGGAAACCATATAAGCCATCCTGGAAAATACATGACTTTAAAATATGTTGACCGCTTGAAAGGGAAAAACCATGTAATCATCTGAGCAGGTGCTTTAAAAATGAATTCAAGATTTATTGATTTTAAAAATTTAGTAAAAGGGAGCTAGCCAGACTCCTTAGCATGATAAAAAAAAAAAGCAGAAAAAGCAAAGCTTATTCAACTTTTCAGTAATGGTAAAAACAGTACAGGGATTTCCATTAAAATTTCCATTAAAATTAGAATTAAAGGGAACGCCTAGCTGGCTCAGTGGTTGAGCATCTGCTTTCAGCCCAGGGCCTGATCCTGGAGTCCCAGGATCAAGTTCCACATCAGGCTCCCTACATAGAGCTTGCTTCTCCCTCTGCCTGTGTCTCTGCCTCTCTCTGTGTGTGTCTCTCATGAATAAATAAACAAAATCTTTTTTAAAAAATTAGAATTAGGGGATCCCTGGGTGGCGCAGCGGTTTGGCGCCTGCCTTTGGCCCAGGGCCCGATCCTGGAGACCCGGGATCGAATCCCACATCAGGCTCCCGGTGCATGGAGCCTGCTTCTCCCTCCGCCTGTGTCTCTGCCTCTCTCTCTCTCTCTCTCTCTCTGTGACTATCATAAATAAATAAAAAATTTAAAAAAAAAAATAAAAAAAAAATAAAAAATAAAAAATAAAAAATTAGAATTAAAATAAAAATAGCATTCTTTCCCAACTACCATATTGTTCAGAAATCCCAGCTAAGCAATAATAGAAAAAGGAAAACCATTAGCATGATCTGCAGATATTACCTATACACAAAAAAATTAGGAAAAATCTAAGGTAAGCTAATGGAACATTAAGAGAAGTCAATAAATTGTTGGAATATAACATCCATAAACCAAAATAAATACCTTTATAGCTGAATCAGCTACAAATTGTAGGAAATATAATCAGAAAATTTTCCAAATATAAAAAAAAAAAAAGACTCCAATAATCTGAATAGGAATTTTAGCAGGATCTGTTATGAAGAAGATCAGGAACTTTTACTAAGGGAAAGAACGGAAGACCTAGAAAAAACACCAAATCCGCGGGTGGAAAAATACAATATTATAAGAATATTAATTATTAACAAATTAATTTCTAGGCTTCCTGTAATTCTAATTAAAACCATAATGAGATTTTTTTTAGAACGGTTTCAAATATGTATACGAAAGAATAAACCAGTTAGAACAGCCAAGTGTGGAAATGAAGAACGATGAGTGGCTAACCGATTCCACAAGATACTCAAATATTTTACAAAGCATTTTTAATTAAAACAGTGCAGTAATGATGTATGAATTGATTGAAAAATCAATGAAACAGAAAAGACAGCTCACCCACCCACCCCTTTAGCAATGATAAGGGCGCCCGAGTGGCTCAGTCGGTTGAGCTAAAACTCTTGGTTTCCACTCAGGTCATGATCTCCCAGTAGAGGGATTGAGCCCCACCCTCAGGCTCTGCACTGCAATGTCTGCTTCAGATTCTCTACCTCTCTGCCCCTTCTTCCACTCACACTCATGTGCATTTACATATATGCATGCACCCTCTCTCTCTCAAATCTTTAAAAAAAAAAGAATTTAGCAGTGATCAAGATTGCATCATAATTCAATATGGAAAGAAAGAGTTAATCATGTTTGGTTATCTATTTGGGAAAAAATAATTTAACTTTTCACTTTATATCATATACCAAATACATGTGAGATGAGTGAAAGAAGAAAGGCTCAATTTGCTGAAATACAAGAAGGAGGACACTCTCCAAAAGAAGAAATATTATTGACACAACCTTCCTGGAGAACAGTCTAGGGAAGTCTATTACGAAACTTAAAAATATTCATGTAGTTTGACTCTGCAATGCCTCTTCTGGAAATCCTTCCGGAAATCCTTCCGAGAAAAACTATCAGGTGTGATACAACAATACAAATAGGTTCCTTAGAAAAGAAGTGAGCTAAGCATTCGACTCATACAGTTGGAATGAAAAGGAACAGAGCAAACCCAAAGAAACAATAAGGAATGATAAAATAAGAGCATAAATCAGTGAATTGGAGAACAAAAGGAAACAATTGAGAAACCAAACAAAGCCACAAGCTGGAAAGATCCCCAAGCTCTCTGGCACAACTGATCAAAGGAAAAAAATAAGAAGGAAGGAAGGGAGGGAGAGGTAGACAGACTAGCAAGGGAGGAAGTTAGGGAGGGCAGGAAGAAGATATAAAACAATATACACAGTATTTTATGTATTTTGGAGGAAAGCAAAACTACAGAAAAAAATTTTAAGTATGAGTATTATGAATCATTACTAATCAAATTGAAAACCGACATAGGGATGCCTGGGTGGCTCAGTGTTGAGCATCTGCCTTCGGCCCAGGGCATGATCCTCAGGTCCCAGGTTCGAGTCCCACATCAGGCTCCCTGTGAGGCGCCTGCTTCACCCTCTGCCTGTGTCTCTGCCTCTCTGTGTCTCTCATGAATAAATAAATAAAATATTTAAAAAAAGAAAACCGACAAAAATGCATAGATCTCTGGACAGCTATAAAATGTCAAAATAGCTACAAGAAGAAATAAATTTGAATATAAACTAATAAATAAATTGAAACAGTAGTCTAAGACTTCCGCTCAAAGCTGCTTTCCCAGGTGACCACCTATCACTCAGGTTTTTACTGATGACAATTTGGCTCTTTTCATCTCAAGAACTGTATCAACCTGATATGAACACAATACACGGCCCTCTTTTAGGTAGAAGCATTAACTCCTTCAAGACTACTATATGGCATATCTCATCTCTCCTCATGTTAACTGTACACAGAGAGACATAAAAGTGTTTCTACATCTACTGAACCACAAGGGCATAAACTTAATGCAGTAGGTCTGGATTAGCCACAATGCTGCAGAGCTACAGGGGAGAAGTCACCAAGCATAGCAGATCACCATCACCCCATCACAAGTATTTCCATATGACTTAGAGATGCTTTACGGCTGGTAGAGTCAGGAGGAGGAGTGGGGGGTGTTCTGTTCAGTCCCTGCTGTGAATTTACCAAAAGATTCCATTTGACTAAGGCCATTAAAATCAGTCTGCTGTCCCTAATGGCCTGACAACCCTGCTCCCCCAGACAGAGTGCAGTGAACAAGATGCCTGCTCCGTGCGCAGACAAAGCAGCTGTTGCAGATGCCCACTGGTGGCATTTCACTTAATGGGTAAGTTTTTGAGCCTGTAATGTGTTCTAGGCACTATATTTGTTCCAGATACAAACATCCCAAAAAAGTTTACAGAAGAGACAGTTTTCCCAGTGACCTACTTCTATCATGCGGGTAAGTAGCACTTTTTCCCGAATTAGACAGTAAGACATGGAGCCAAGAAGACTTAACATTGCACCATTAAACACATTTTGGCAAGACAGGGGGATCCGGTTTCCATGAGCTGAACTGGCAAAAGTATTAGAGAAAGAAGACATTTCTTGGGAGTAACCTGAGAAACACTTTGGCACCGATATTTAAAGGAAAAACACAGAGGATAAAAGAAGCTTCAGGCTAGGGAGTGGTCACTAATAAGTCAAACAGCATGACAGCCTCTGGATCAGCTGAAGTGCAGGAAAGCTTCGTACTATCCACAGAAGGATCCCCTCCCACCCGCATCCCAGCAGCCCCCTTGATGCAAAAAGGAAATATTTTGTTCCAGTGCGATAAAAACTTAAAATTTAATAGTAGTAGAATAGACAAAAGGGCTTCCCCTTTTAAAGCAAGGTGCTTTAGGAATTAAATTATCACTAAGTATGAGTGACAGAAAAGAACAAAATACTGGGTCTAGAGTTGAACACACCCGAGTTTAAACCCAGTTCCCCAGGTACCAGGCAGCCCCTGAGAAGAGCAGAGCGTGGCCGCTGCAAGGCTGAGAAGCAAAGCAGTGATGTTCCGGATTGAGGGCCTTGCGCCAAAGCTGGACCCGGAGGAGATGAAACAGAGGATGCGCAAGGATGTGATCTCGTCCATACGGAACTTTCTTATCTATGTGTCCCTGCTGTGACACTTTTTATCCTAAAGAAATTGGACAGCATATGAAGATGGGCATCACATGTGAATGCGAGATATGAGGAACCCAGTTGCAATTTCTACTCAATCTGCAAATGAATAGGCCCAGAAAGATGTAAGAGACTCTTTGAATGGACATAAAAATTCTACTTGTTAAGAACAAGTGTGGCTCTGGTAACTGACCTTCATAGCTAAAGTTTAAAAATACTTGGGAAGTAAAGACATCTTGTGGTGATAGTTCAGCCTCTGTGAATGTTGATATAATTGTAAGTAATGTCAAACTCTATTTTCTAACAAGTATTAATTATAAGGGAATTCTGTCTACAATTAAAAAAAAAAAACAGTTCCATTAGAACCTATTAGATGTGTAACCTTGGATAAGTTGTATTTTTCAACCTCTGTGGCCTCATCCGGGTAAAAACATACAATATGCATTGTGATAGGCTCCAAAGATGATGGCCATAAGTTCTGTGCACATGCACGCTGCTCCAGCCATAAAGAGGTATAGTCTTTACTCCCCTTGAGTCTGGACTGGAGCTGTGATTTGTTTTGACCAATAAATAAGGCAGAAGTGAATTACACAACTTCCCAGACTGAGCTTCAAGAGATCTGTAGCTTCTGCTTTTGTGTACTTGCAATACTCCCTCTTTAACCCAAGTTGTCTTGTCATGAGAAATATAAGCCAAGTGAAGAGCCATGCAGAGAGAACCTTTGCACACTAGCTGATAGCCCTCCACTGAGGTCCTGGCCAGCCAAGTGAGTAAGCCACCAGAAGACTGCAACCCCAGCTAACACCACACAGAGCAGAAGACCTGCCTGCTGAGTCCAACAGAGGCTCATTAAAAACAAGCTCACGGACAAAAACACAAAAATGAAGTAGTGCAATCCATAACATCAACAAGCCAAAAAAGAAAAACCACATGGTCATATCAAGAGATGCACAAAAAGCATCTGACAAAATCCAACACCCATTTACAATTACAAACTCCACAAACCAGAAATAGAGGGGAACTTTCTCAACTGGATTAAGAGCATTTACAAAAACCATACAGTGAACATCGTATCTAATGGTCAGAAAGCTTCCCTGCTAAGATCAGAAAAAAGGCAAAAGTGTCCCCTCTCACCACTCCTTGTCAATATCATAATGGGAGCCCTAGCTAGTACAACAAGAAAAATGAAATAAAGGGTATACAGAATGGAAAGGAACAAATAAAACTGTCTTTGTATGCGGATAATATGAATACCTATGTAGAAAATCCAAAGAATCTACAAAAAAAAACCTCCTGGAACCAATAAGCTATTATAGCAAGGTTGCAAGATATAAGATTAATACACAAAAGTCAATTACTTTCCTCAGATCAGCACTGAACAAGTGAAATTTAAATTAAGAACACAACACCATGTACATTACCCCAAAAAAGTGAAATACTTAGCTATAAATCTAACAAGATACATACAAGTTATAGGTTAGGAGAACTAGAAAACTCTAATGAAAAATAAACAGAAAAAATTGAAAGATATTCCATGTTCATAGATAGGAAGACTCAATATTGTTAAGAGGTCAGTTCTACTTAACTTCATCTATAGATTCAATGCAATCCAAATCAAAATCCCGGCAAGTTCCCATGTGGATATAGACAACATGATTCTAAAGTTTATATGGAGAGGCAAAAGATCTAGAATAACCAACACAATATTGAAGGAGAAGAACAAAGTTAGAGGACTAATACCACCCAATATCAAGACTTATAAAGCCTAGCATTCAAGAGACTGACATTAGTGAAAGAACAAATAGATGAATGGAACAAGATAGAAAGCCCAGAAAAAGACCCACAAAAATACAGTAAACTGACCTTTGACAAAGGAGGAAAGGTAACACAACACAAAAAAGATGGTCTTTCCACAAATGCTGGACCTGGACATCCACATGCAAAAAAGAAAGAAAGAAAAGAAAGGAAAGAAAGGAAAGAAAGGAAAGAAAGGAAAGAAAGGAAGGAAAGGAAGGAAAGGAAGGAAAGAAAGGAAAGAAAGGAAAGAAAGGAAGAAAGAAAGAAAGAAAGAAGGAATCTAGATGCAGGCTTTACACCCTTCACAAAAATTAACTTAAAATGCATATTATTGATCTAAATATAAAATGCAACACTACTGAACTCTTAGAAAGTAACATAGGAGGAAATCTAGATGACCTTAGCTCTGGGAAATACTTTTTAGATACCCAAGACACAATGCATAAAAGAAACAACTGGTAAACTGGACTTAACCAAAATTTAAAATATCTGCTCTGTAAAATACACTGTCAAGAGAATAAGAGGAAAAGTCACAGACTGGAAGAAAATATTTGCAAGAACCCAAATATATTGTATATTATCCAAAATATACAAAGGACAATTAAAACTCAAGAATAAGAAAATAAACAACCCAATTTAAAAATGGGCAAAAGACCTGAACAAACACCTCACCAAAGATTAGATATATATGGCAATGAGCATAGGAAAAGATACTGCACATCACGTCATCAGGGAATTGTAAATTATAACAGTAAGATACCGCTACACACCTACTAGAATGGTGAAAATCTACTGACATCCACTTACGGAAAAGACTACTGACTAATTGCCAGTGTCCATTCTTTCCTCCTCTAAAACAGAACAGTTTAACTGGATAAATGGACTTCCAACCAAAGATTACATTTACTTAGTCTCCTCACAGTGATGTGGCTACAGGACTAGGTTCTAGCAAATGGCATTTCAATGGATATAATGTAAGCAACTTTCAAGTCACACTCAGAAAAGGAGAAGGCCTGTTCTCCCCCTTCCCTTCCATCTTCCCTTCTGGGAGAAAAGTGAACATGACAGCTGGCACTGAGGCAGCCACCTGACATTATGGGGTGAAGCCTCATGATGAAGATGGCAGAGGGACATGGTAGGAGGAGCCAGGCTCTCTGATGCTCTCTGGACACAACATGAGCCTTGTTGGAAGGCTCATGAATTATGTTGGAAGCTGTGTTTCTGCTGCCAAGCCTGTCTTCAAAGTAATATGCCATCTCATAGGGCTGTTCTAATGACTGAGTGAGACAAGGTACATGACATATCTAATACGGTGCCTGACATAGAGCCAAGTTAGTTTCCCTACATGGGTCTTGGGAGCTCAGAGGCTCCAGCAAGGGAATGCAACCACTTGGCCAGCCTTGACAAAAGAACAGCCCTCATCTACTGTAGATGGTCTGTCTCTGCAACCAAGCCCATGGCTTTGAGTGGGACATATGTCGAATGCTGGGGATGCATAACCAAATCAATCCCAGTGATACATAAGGAGGTAGGTGTTCAGAGCAGAGCACTGTCAACTGTGCTTCCCGAAACCCACCTTGATCATTTTAAGTGATTTTTCAGCATATTCCCCTGATCTAAGCTCAACTCCTACCACTGCCCCTCGCACTCTACATTCCAGTACCACCGAGTGGTTTATAGTCACCAGACCACGCTAAGCTTCCTCACACCCCAAAGGCTTGTCCACTTGCCTGCAAACTCATCTCTTTCCACAGATCCTCTGTGGTCTTCTCTATCTAGCTGGCTCCTGCTCTGCCTTACAACAAAGCCCAGTAATCATCATCATCTCTAGGAAACTGCCCCTGACTACAGAAGAGACCATCATGGTCCCTCCACATTTCTTTCTCCCATTCCTCCATAGCATGGGAAGTCTGAGTGGTGCATGGCCACCAAGCTAAAGATGATGATTCCCAGCCTCTCAGCTGTGTTCATAAGACCTGGTACTGGCCAACTAGGAGTCAGCAGAAGTGACCAAGTTAACTCGCTGAGCTCCCCTTAAAGGACAGGAGGGTTCCCCTTCTCCTTCCTGGGGGCTGGAATGTGGATTTAGTGATGATTCTTCTTCAAGTATACAAAGCACTGAACACAGGAGAACAAAAAGACAAAAGGAGTCTGGGCCTCCAACACCATGAACTGCCTCCACATGTCTGAGAACAATGATGATGGAAGGGATATGTAAGAGGTTACTGTATATCACCTCCACAGCCTTCAACAGCCATGAAGCAAAGGCTCCTCTTACAGAAAGAAGACCAGCCACAGGATTCCCCCCCCGCCCCTCGCCACCAAGATCCAGGATTAGGGTGGAAAATTGCACTGAATCAGGTCATGGACTCAAAGTGTCCCAGACAGGGGAAAGCAAAGCAGAGTCCAAGTCATCCTAAGCCCATGAGACAATCTTCCTGAATCTTCTATCTCTGAGAGCTTCTTTTCGTGAAAGAAGATCAGGAAAATTGGGACCTTACCTCTGGAAGCTTTGTAAACTTCATAGAAAGAATAGAGGTGGAAGCCTAGTGAAGCGCACAGGTAAAAAGACAGTTCCCACCAGGGCAGCATTGTTCCTCGTGACAAAGGGTCCAAGCAGATACACGGAGAGTTTCTAGGAAGAGAAACAGAAATAAAAACATTAAGCCACAGACATGACAGCAGGGAACAGCATCTTATCCGTTCACTTGCTCTTTCAGGGACCCGGCACTATTTACGGTGATACGGATATAACCCCAGTATAATCTACTTCCTGCTGCCAGTGACCCTGTGCATCCTGCATCCAAAATGCACACATGCACACACACAGAGACACGCACATGCCCTGCCTGCCCGGGGATGGGCACGTCTTCCCTATGAGCTCCCACAGCGCCCCCATCTGCCTCCCATCAGAGTGTACACCAGACAGTCATGTGCTCATTGCCTGACATGCCTGCCTCCCCCTGCGGAGGGGGGGGGGTGCTTTGGAGAACATGGACCATGATCTCTGAGTCCCCAGGACCCAACACAGGGTGTGGAATAGAGCGGGAAGGAACTAGTGCTCCATGAATAATAAATGGCTTCAAACCCTGAGTAGAGGTACAGATGATCTCCAAACATGTTTTTTTTTTTAAGATTTTATTTATTCATGAGAGAAGGGGTGGGGAGGGCAGAGACACAGGCAGAGGGAGAAGCAGGCTCCCTGCAAGGAGCCTGATGTGGGACTCCATCCCAGATCCCAAGATCATGCCCTGAGCCAAAGGCAGACACTTAACCGCTGAGCCACCCAGGCAGCCCTAGGTAAACTTCTTAAAGGAAAGTGAATAACGTGACCCCCAGCAGCAGTGGTGGACACTGCTAGTAGCCCACCCCATGATATTTGGTTTCCTTCATTACACAGAAATGGAATTACCTGAATGCATAGGATGCTAAGCTCGACTGGGCATTTGGCTGCAAGGCTGTGGTCATGCCCCTCCTGCTGGCCAGAGCCCGAACAGCCCACCTTGGGCCAAGGGGTGAGAGCCACGTGAGAAAACAAGATCCAGGAGCCTCAGTCCCTGACTCCACGTCCCACCTCACCCCCACAACTGCCCCCGAGCATTTATATCTGTGCTTTTACATGAAAGAGAAATGCACTTCCAGGCTGTTTAAGCTTCTCTTACTCTTGATCCCTGTCTTAGGGCAGCTATGTCTATATTCTAAGTATTACAGCAGGTGATAGGAGGTCCTAAAATTCTGCAAATTAGATGATCAGCTCCCATGTAACCAAGAGTTAGTTAAATGGCTCTCACTGTTTTACTTAAGCCTCTCAGATATGTCTCACTATGGATGCCAAACTAAAATAGGAGCAAATTTTTAAGCCCCAAGCAAGCGCTTCTCATACAGGACAGTAATGCCATAAATCAGAATTCACACATGATCTCACTTTATTTTCACCTAGTGAAGAAGGTGGGGCAAGAGAGAGGGGCATTTTACAGAGGACAAATGTGAAGAATAAGGTCACATGGTCTGAAATAACTGAGCCAGGGCTCAAATCCAGGTCTTGGGAACCACTGGGCCCCCATGCCTCTCCTCAGCCACAGCCAGCCCCATTAATGCCAGTCCACAAAGTTACTTGTCCCTAGAGCCTGGCTTAAAATCTACCATGCACAAACTCCTTTCTTCAGGCTAAGAGAGAGCAGAAAAAGATACAAACGTTGGCTTTCATAAAATAAGAGGTCAGAAGTCAGGGGTCCTCCAACCAGGGTGCCCACTGGTACTGACCTAAAAGTTGCTCAGGCAGTTTGGTCACAGGCAACAGGAGGGATCCAGAAGCAAGCACATATGCTTTCGAACCCAAACATTCTCAGCCCTCAACACCACCTTCTTAGGTCTTCCTGTGATTTTTCAGAACCACTTCTAGCTTTACACATTTCCTCCCATACTTTATTTTTAAATATCTGGCATCTCCTAGAATACCTTAGAATTTCTTTGTGGAACTTTGTGGGAATACGGTAGTCTTCTCTTTAGTGAAAAGTTCCCTTTAACCTCTTGGTTTTATGTGTCTCCTTTCAAAGGATGTTCGTATTATATTGGATGGCCTCCTCACCTCATTAAGAATACGTGATTAGCAAAGGCTGAACCTCTAAAAAAAATAAATAAAATAAAATAAACACTGCTGAAATGTGAACATAAAGAATCTTAGAGATTAAATGGAAGTTCTAGAAGGCCTGCTGTTTAAAAGCTTTTCAGGGACATTCTCTTCTAGGACAATTCCTCTGCATTAATGATTTAACTGTGGGAAAGCAGAAAATTCAGTATTAAAATGTTTCCCCTTTTGGTGCTCTCAGCTATATTGTGTATGTTTTGCAGACACCTACACAGATACATAGTAATGAGCAACAAAGCTGCAGGGCTATATCTTCACGTTTAAAATTTAAGGACTAGACCAAATAGCCTCCACTTGACAGGATGCTGGAAAATTCTACAAGCAGGCCCTGGGGTGGGGGAGTCCCAGCTCTGGGACTTACTGGTCAAGAAACTTGAGTGGGCCACAACCACTTAGGCCTGTTTCCTCAGGGCTGTTGAATGAATTTAAATGTAAAATGTTCATCAAAGGCCTGACACAGAGTAAGTGCCCCCAAAATATTAGCTATAATCTGACCAGTTAGTGAATTTAATTCATCAGAAGCCTACCTCACCAGAGCTCTGGTTTTCTTCTCCATCTGATGAAGTTTCACTCACCCTCCAAGTGGCATGGCCATCCCACCTGCTAGGCTTCCATTCAGTCCAAGGGCATCCCCAGAGCTCTCACTCAGCTCTCACAGGTTGTCCACACCCCAGTCCAACCCCAGGCCACCCCGACAGCAAACAAACCGTCCTTGGGGGCCACCTGGACATCTTTCTACCCAGAGTCTCTTCTTCACCACGTCTTTGCTTATCCCCAAGGCAATTAAATGCATACTCCCACTTGTCTTGTTTCATCACTCACAATTCCAGGAATGCCACCTCAAAACACCACGACCCACAAACCCACATGTCCTTCTTACCACCTCTTTCTTCCCTACACCTGTCTTTTCAGCCCTTGCCTGCCTATCTCAAGAAGATGCCTCTCCCTAGTGTTTTCTTCGTATTCATTTCAGCTGTGCCCTCAGAAAGCCAGAGTAGATACGTTTTAAAGGATTTAATGACCCAACAGTATCAAAGAAAGAAAAGGCAGGTTGAATATTGGGGAATATAACGAGAACTTTAAATGTCCAAACCCGTGAAGGCTCCCAAACACTCCCAGAAAATTCTCACGTTCCTATTCCTCATTCTCTAAACAAGCATGCTCTTTAGGGATAGGCTAACATGATGAAATCATAGGAGGTCCTTGCTCAAATGTGTAAGTAAATGCTTCTTTTCTGTTGTTCATGCACAGATCCAGTCCTGCAACAGCATGATCAGCTTAGTGGGCATCAGTGAAACAGCCTAGAAATCACCATTTCTAAGCTACTTCTATGGGAAAAGCCAACCTACAGCAGCAGAGGCTGTGCTGAAGTACAGGCCTACCTGACACAGAAGAGGCTGCAGCATGGATATGTGAGAGCTAAGGGGGGTGGGGGGAGGTGCGGGGTGTGTGATGGGAGAGGGGGCGTCTGATAAGGACTTTGAAGAAGTACAAATGTAGACAGGGGAGGTGGAGGGAGAGCAGGAGCCACGTGGCAGAGGGCCATGAACACACCGTAGTACAGGTCTGGATTCCATTTGCCAAAGAAACCTCAGGCTTTGAGCCAGTAAACTATTCGAGTGAAGCTTCAGGAAGTTGCCCTCTGACAGTGTGGCAGTCTAGAGGCAGGGAGGGCAGTGATTCAAGACGAAGGAGAGAGAAAGCACTAGAACCAAGCAACACAAATAGAGAAAAATTAAGTCGCACCTGGCATGAAACTAGTCCAGGAGGCAGTAGGATGAAAAAAGAGGAAAACAAAGAACATACAACGGCAAGTCCAAAGCTGTAAGATCACAGTATCTTAAAGCTAAATATTATTGATGAGAGTAAGATATTTGAGGTAAATGAAGACAAAGTGATAGAAAGTACATTTACTACTAGGCTTTGGATGGAAATCATAGCCGGTTTCTCTGGGATCAAAGGGAAAGAAGTCAGACTGGAGTAACAAGGAACTTTACCTTTACCTACATATTGGGGTGTAAGGGCTCCTGAGGCGGGACGCCTGGGTGGCTCAGTGGTTGAGCGTCTTCCTCCAGCTCAGGTCATGATCCTGGGGTCCTGGGATCGAGTCCCCACATCAGGTTCCCTGTGGGAAGCCTGCTTCTCCCTCTGCCTGTGTCTCTGCCTCTCTCTGCGTGTCTCATGAATGAATGAATGAATGAATGAATGAATGAATGAAGATTCCCCTGAGGCTGGGTATTTCAAAAAAGTACTTATCCGGGGATTATAGAACTCAAGAGGCCCACAGAATAAAATCTGAGCTGTAAAATGGCAAGAATTCCTCAGCTAACAGTTTTTTCTATACTGAAGTAACTTAGATTTGCATTTACTTTGTAATTTAACACTCCACCTGCTTTCAAAGATACCATCTCCTCTACTCCTCACCAGGAGGGCTAACTGCTAGCTCTTTTTCAGGAATCAGAATCCTGCTCAGAGAAAAGCAGTGATCTGCCCAAGTACAGGGAAGCCAGTGATGGAGCAAAAACCAGAACCCAACTTCCCAGCTCCCACTCTTTCACAGGCAGAAATCTTGTTCCTTAATCTTGGCAGAGAAGCACAGCTCAGTTTGCCAAAGCCAAAAATGTGCATAAACATAACTTCTGTAAGATGCTTTCCCCCGGCAATTTCCAATATCACTTCAAATGTATCTTTATTTTTGATGCATGCTACAAATGGATTCCAACACTTCCATTTTGAATGTTTTCTCCTCCTCAGTCTTAATATATCTAGCATTGAATGAGCTATAACCACATCCCACATGCACCAGAGGACTTTTAAAACGACTCTCAACATTCAGTTAACAATCCTTAGGTACCAGCATCACCATTGTCACTTCTACCCATTAACTATTGCTCAGTGTCCTAAACTGAAATGTTCCTCCACTGAGTTTCCTTTTTTTTTTTTCCACTGAGTTTCCTTATGCTGTAGTAACAGCTGTACCATAATAAGTGCTATTTGCGATCTATGCCAAGCAAGCATTTAACAAGTATTATCTCATTTAATCTTCATAACAACTTTTTAAGGTCGGTACTTTGGGTACCCTCATTTAACACAAGAGAAAACCAAAGCTCAGAAAGGTCAAGGAACTTGCCCCAGATCACACAGCTAGCCAGCAGCAGAGCTCAGCTTCATACCCACTCCAGAGCCCTCCCTCAGCCACCTCCCTACTCTTACAGAGTGCACCAGATTCATTTTTTTCAACGTCTATGATGAAATCAATCCATCAGGAAATCTAGAAGGTGATACGAGCTACATACAAGCAAAAGACAATTTCAAAGTTACGTGTAATGTAGATAATCTTTAGGAAGAAAAGAAAATTTGTAAATTAACTAGATGTAACCAAAATACACATGAACTCATACTTTCCTTAAAAGAGCGACTGAAGAAGACAAATTTACTCAGATATAAGAAGTCAGCACTTACATAGGGATAAGTGTTGAGTAAAACTGAAATAATTCTAAATTTAGGAACAAATGAGCACTCTCGAAATCACAAAGTGATAAAAGTAAAAAAGCACATGTGCACTGAAATGACAATGGCTTTGAAGAGAATGAAAGAATAGGGCAATATTCTAGCACATTTGGAGAAACTAAGAGACTTGCTCTTTTTCTAGGGTCCAATCTGATTAAACTTATTTTGCAAAATATAAGTTACAAGACTCTCACCAGGAAACCCAAATCCAGACACACTGTGTTCTCTCATATCAGTTTTCTCCAAACCCTACTTAAGAGTCTTATCCTTTTACTCATATAATACTAACAAAAAACACTTCTCCAAACCCAGAAGGGCTTCAATAACACAGAGGGATGACTGGGTGGATTGGAGGAGGTCTGCTGGACTGGGGAGAATGTCTAATTACACAATATTTTAAAATACATATGCTACTTCCAAACATGCACCAAAATATCTGCACCACTGCACAATAAACCATCCCAACACATGGTGACTTAAAACAGCAAAGATCCAATTTTCATCATGATTCTGGGCCACTCTCCTGATCTTACCTGCTATCACTTATGTGACTGAGCCACTGCACAGCTCAACAGGGACTGGAGGGGCTGGGATGACCTCACCCGTGTCTAGCATTAGGGGCCGTCAACTTGGTGCAGGGCTTCTCCTCCACACAGACACGCATGCTCAGGTAGGCCTGACCCTTCACAGCATGGTGGCCTCGGCAGTTCAAAAGAACAAAGGCAAGAGGACCAAGGTCTCTTATGGACCAGGCTCCAGAATTCACAGAACATTTCCTTGGTCAGGAGAGCAGTCCAGATTCAAGAGGGAGGAGAAGACTGAGTCCATCTTGTTACCAGAGCACAGCAATGGCACCTTCAAAGGGGGCAGGGATACGACCTACCACTCCTGGATGTTAGTGACTAATACATAAATTCTGGAGAGTTAGTGGGAAAACCACAGTTCACAAGGGAGCTTTAGTACATGAAATGTCACAAAGGTTGATATGTGTATATAAAATGAAAAAAAATTATGTTCCCCAGATCAGAATCTCAAAACCAATAGGGACCTTACTGTCATCTGATTTAATCTCTAGCCAATTTGGGAATTCCTTTTACAATAACTACCTGACCATTTCCAGGAACATCAAGAGGCAGGGAAACAACTTCTAACCAGTTCTGGTTATTATCCTGTTGTTTCCTCAAACGGAATCAAAAAGTGGTCCCTCTGTTTTTAAAAAAAACTTTCTGCCATTAGTCCGACTGAATCTTCTGGAACTAAAGGCCTGGAGGCAGGATAACATGATTTAGAGAAGGCTGTGGAGTCAGAATGCCTCAAGTTCAAATCTCAGCTTTGCTACATCCTAGCTTATGCCCTAAGACAAGTTGCATAACCTCTCTATGCCTCGATTTCCTTATGTATCAACAGGGATCACAGCAACCCAGGATTAGATGAACTTACTTGGGCATAGTAAGTTCTAAAATACTATTCCTTTAGTTTTTAATGCTATCGCCATTATACTAAAAAGGCTTAATTATTCTCTCCAATAATACTCCTTCAAATATTTAAAGATAATTAATGCCACACACTCCATCCTGAGCCCTCTTCCAGGACAAACACATCCATGATTGCTTCAACCATTTCTTCAGTGACCTGGTTCCTATACCCTTTACCCTTCAGTCACTTGTCTCTATAGTATAGGTACCTAGACTTGCACCTAAGGTCTGAACCTTAGGTTCGACCTCAGGTTCAACCTGAATCTTGGCAGAGAATAGGCCAAGACCATCACTTCTATTTTTCCAGAAACTGTACTTTAAATAATGAAATCTTAGGTGCACTTCTTCGTTCAACAAGTATCAGTGAGCTCCTGAGAGCCAGGGTACTGTGTTATTTGTGAAGACAAAATATAAAATCGCATCGGGGAAAGCCCCCAAATAGGGCTCTCCCAGAAATGTCTAAGTGCTGGTCCCTAGAACCTATAAACACAGTACCTTACAGAGCACAGGGATTTTGCAGCTGTCATTAAGTTAATGATGGGGATGTTACCCCTGATTATCCACGTAGGCCCAACATAGTCATGAGGGTCCTTCTGGGAGGAAGGACTCTTCTCTGTCAGACACAGAGAAAACGGGATAATGGAAGCAGAGGTGAGCATGATATGCTCGGAAGATGAAGGAAGGGACCACAAGCAAAGGAATGGAGGCAGCAACAAAAGGCAACAACAAAAAAGTCTGCCCTAGAGCCCCCAGAAGGAATGCAGCCCTGCCTGTGCATTGTGGACTCCTGACCCCCAGAATCCCAAGATAATAAACTTGTGTTGTTTTAAACCATTAAGTTTGTAGTAATTTGTTATGGGAACAATAGGAAACTAACATACCACACCTGCCTGTGAGAGGAATGTAACTAAAAGGATTTACTTTTTTTTTTAAATCAGAATATTTTTAATCCAACTGCATAAGCAAATTGCAAGAAAATTAAATCTAAAACAAAATTTTGTATTCAGTTCTCACCTTGTCCTTTTTTGGCTTTCACCTCACACTGATAACAGTCTTAATATCAGACAAAGCTCTAAGTCTTTTTATATGAACTGCCATTAAGCCAGACCTCTGCTTTAACAAGGCTGCCAGAAAGGAGTCACTTTTTAAGTCCCTCATTCACAAAATCTACTGATTTGCTATTATACCGTCTCCCACAAAAATTTAAGCCTTTTTCATCACCAGAAATCATGCCATCTCTATCTTATATTCCCCAGATGAGGGGCAACTGAATGAACCAAATATTTTATAATACACTATTTTAAGTAAACTTTGTATTAAAATATATTTAAAATTTTTTTAATTAAAACTTTCAAAAAGCAGATTCAATCCAGTCATTGCCACTCCGATTAAAAATTAAATGCCTCAAAAGTCCCATGTGTCCTTTCCTGTAACTGTACTCAAGGGGATCTCTAGCCTGTTTTTTTGTTTTGTTTTGTTTTAAGATTTATTTATTCTTGAGAGACACAGAGAGAGAGAGAGACAGAGGGAGAAGCAGGCTCCCTGCGGGGAGCTCAGTGCAGGTCTCCATCTCAGCTCTCCAGGGTCACGCCCTGAGCCAAAGATTGAGGCTCAACCACTGAGCCACCCAGGTGTCCCTCTAGCCTGATTTCTATCATCTTATTCAGTCGTTCCTGTTTTCAAATTCCATATAGGTGGAATCACATTGCACTTACTCTGCTGTATGTACCTTCTTTTTGTTCAGCTATAGAGGCTCATCCATGTTGTAAATGAGACAATAATCTGTTCATTCTCATTACTAAAGAGTATTCCACTGGGGGGATCCCTGGGTGGCTCAGTGGTTTAGCACCTGCCTTCAGCCCAGGGAATGATCCTGAAGTCCCAGGATCGAGTCCCACGTCAGGCTCCCTGCATGGGGCCTGCTTCTCCCTCTGCCTGTGTCTCTCATGAATAAATAAATAAAATCTTTTCTTTTTTTAAGAGTACTCTGCTGTATAAACTATGCAGTTATCCATTCTACTACTGATGAACAGAGGAGTTGTTCTCAACTTGAATAAATGAGAATAAGGCCACTTTGAATAAGTGTTCCGTATATTCTTTTACACATCCTTCATTGCACAGGTGCCTCTACTGCTGTGTTGATCCAGGAATGGAGTAGCTGGGTCATAGGAGATACATATGTCCAGCTTTAGTAAATGATACACCAAACAACTCCCAGAGCAGCTGCACTAAATTTTATTTTTTTAAAGATTTTATTTATTTTATTCATGAGAGACACAGGCAGAGGGAGAAGCAGGCTTCATGCAGGAGCCCGACATGGGACTCAATCCCGGGTCTCCAGGATCACGCCCTTGGCCAGAGGCAGTGCTAAACCGCTGAGCCACCCAGGCTGCCCATGCACTAAATTTTATACCCATCAGCAATGTATGAGAGTTGCAGCTTGTCCATAACCCAACCAGGACAGGTATCCCCCCTACTTTTTGAAAGTTCAGGTTATAACACTTCACTTTGATGAAAGACCTACGTTAGTACCTGTTTCTGTTAGCTGAAAGAAATCTGGAGATTTTAACTTTTACAAAAAGAAAAAAAGGCAAGAATCAAAATGGCACTCAGTGTTTTTGCAGCCAGCCCTTGGAGAGGCAGCACACACACCCTGAGCAGCCAGAGTGGCCCACGCTCCTTCCTGGGGAACTACACTGAATATCTCAGCATCATGGTCACTGGAGCTCTGAACTGTGTCTGTGAGCACCTGTACCGAATCTTCATGGATATGGTGCATCTCCAAGTGGGATGTATCCTAAGGATCAGAAAAGCTTAAGAGGGATTACTTTTGGGGCCTGGGAATGCCCAAAAAATTTTCCATGTAAATCAATGGTAATTGCTTCTTTGCTTCACACCATTTCAGCTTATGAAAGATTTCACAGGAACGCTCTGCTTTTGGATAGTGGGGGAAGCCTGTATATACTTAGCACTGACAGTCTGATTTAGCCACTCTGGTGAGTATATAGCGATAGCCCATTCTAATTTTTCATTTGCATTTTCCAGTTACTAACAAGGTTAATCATCTTTTCGTGTGTTTAAGAATTTGGATATCCTCTTTTAGGAAGTGACTTGCCCATTTTTCTATTGGGCTGTCCTTTTTTTTTTTTTTTTCTTAATGATTTGTAGAATTTGTTTCTACATTCTGGGTAGGAGTTCTGTATTGGGTATATGTATTACAAATTATCTTTACCCATGCTGTAGCTTGCCTTCCCACTCTCCTTATGGAGTCTTTAAACGGACAGAAGTTCTTAGCAATCTTTTTCCTGTATAATTAGTTGGTTTTTGTGTCCTATTCAATAAACCTTTGACTGTCCGTAGATAATAAAGATATTTTACTTTGCTTTCTTCCAGAGGCTTTATTATTTCAGCTTTCATATTTGGGTGTGTGACATATCTTGATTAATATTTGTATATGGGACAAAGTAGATGATCAAGATTCATTTTGTTTACATGGAGATCCAAATGACCCAGCATCATTTACTGAAAAAGTCATAGTTTCTCCACTGCAGTGTGATGTCACTTTTATCACAAATCACACAAATGTGTGAGCCTGATTATGAATTCTCTACTCAGTTCCATGGTCTGTCTAGCATTGTGCCAATACCATATTAGCATATTATGTATTGATCTAGTCGTCTAAATTTGCTTTTTCTTACATTATCTAGAATTTCCAAACAAATTTTCAAACAGGCTTGCCAACTTCATTTTTTGAGAAGAAATCTGCTGGAACTGTGATTGGGATTGCACTAAATCTATAGACTTATTTGCAGGGCAAAGACATACCTTCCATTGTTTAAATCTTTAATGTCTCTCAATAATGTTTTAACTTGCAAAAAGTTTTTATCATGAGCAGTGTTGAATTGTCAAGTAACTTTTCTCCTTTATGTGTATGTGGTTAAATTACATTTGACTTTCTAATGTTAGCCAAAGTTTCCATTCCTAGAATAAGTCCAAATTGGTCATGGTTTAGTATCCTTTTTATAGACTGTTAGATTTGATTTACCAATATATCATTGTTAAGATTTTTGCGAGACTATGGCCTGTAATTTCTTTGTAATACCCTCATCAAGCTTTAGTAACAAGGTTATGCTGGCCTCATAAAAGCATCCAGGGAGTGTTCCTTCATTTTTTTTAAATGTTTGGACTATTTCCCTTATGAAGCCATGTGGGCTTAGAAATTTTGCTTTGGAAAGGATTTTAACTACAAATTAAATTTCTTTAATAGATACAGGACTACTCTGCTTTTCTAGTTCCTGTGTTTTAGTTAAGGGAAATTTTTTTTTTAGTGTCCGTTTTATCTGAATTTTCAAGCATATTACCAAAATTATTCATGATAACATCTTAAAATCTTTTAAATGTCTATGGGATGTATAGTGATAACACCTTTTTCTTCTCTGGCACTGGTAATATCACACACCAGTAAGGTTCATACCCACTATCAAAAACAAAAACACCACCACCAAAAACCTCTCCTGTACTGTGTGACCCACATCCACTATCCCAAGAATATTCTCCAGCAGAATTATCCATAGAAGCAGAGCAAGGAGAGTATATAAACAATCCAGCAATTCCCTCTCAACAGCTTTTATCACTAGAAATAAGTGAACCTGAGTAAGAGGAGAGACACTAACTGAAAGAGAAGGAAATCGGTATTTGTAACGCGCTAGAGTGGCCAGCGAGCACTCAGAAGAAAACCAACCACTAAGTAGGGTTTGCAACCTAGGATACCCACTCCTCCACCCCCAAGGCTTCTGTAGGTAAATTCAGGGGGCCATGAACTTATAAATTCTCTCATATATCTTTATTTTCATGAACATCTAAAACAAATGCAGAATTTCATCTATTATGAATGTGGACCACAAACCATACTAGTAGGAGTTCTGGCAACTTTGTCACCAATAAAAATCAGATACTTTCATTACACAATACAGCTGCTGCAAATATTGGGAAATACAGATAAACATGGGCATCTCGACTTTGAAATTATGAGAGTTATTTGGTACTGCACTGAATTTTGTCACTTAATGCATTACTAAAGAAAATACCCGTTACATATCTGGGGATTTGTTACACTATTCTGACAATTGTGTTTCACTATAATTTGTAACTATTAATTTTTGTAATACCTTCTAAAAATTGGCTTTCCCCGGACTCCAAAGAGGTCCATGGCGCGCGCACGCACACACACACAAACTAAAAAAACCTACAAGGAATCAAAGATTTCACCCAAGGGAAGGAATTCCAATGTAGAAAGGAGCACCTCTCCTTGGCCAGGCCCTGAGCTGCAAGCCGGAAACAGGGACATGAGTAAGGCCTAGGCTGGCTCTTTCCTGATGTTACCTGCAGAGTTCAAACCAACATCAAACATCCCTCAATGATGACCGCTCTCTCCAGAGACTCAGCCTTGACCCTAAGTTAGTCTACCTAACCTGCTCCCCAAGGAGGGAGCAAAATAAATGGTAGATACAGCCCAGGCTTTGATCCAGAAAAGCGTAAAACTCAGCCTTGAGATTTACTATTTGCGTCTTTGGCATCTGCTCTCTTTCTTTCTTCCCCCGTGAAAAGGAATAACACCACCAACCCTCCCCAGTGACTGGAAGGTCTAGAAACAATGGGTTCAAAGCAACAGGGTCAAGCACATGATCCTTGTTAATATTAGTTGAATCTTTCAGGTCAGAACTGACCTTGTTCTATACTAATCACACTTAGGGACTGTCAAAGAGAAAAAAAGGGAGAATTATAGGAGAGAAGGAGCAAGAACGGAATGGGGGGAGGGGGGGCTGTACTTATTTTTCAAATTCCAAGGTAAAAACCACCGCCTCCTCGGTGAAGCCTTCCCTCTGCTCTCCTGTCCCCAAAGCACTTAACGGCCCCTAAGTGCCCAGCTCTGAAAATACATGAAGGAGTGAGGACTACAACGCGGAAAGGGACAGGAACTGCGGGTCTCCTGCCCGTGAAATGCAAAGCACCAAGGACGCCGACCTCCAGGAGGGCTGCTCTGACCCGAGAGCCGCGAGCCAAGGAAGCAGCACGTTCCTAACACCGCGGCCGCCCCCGCCCCCACCCCGCACCCGGCCCGCCCACGTGGGGGGACCTCCAGGGATGGGGGAGGGCGGACCTCCAGGGATGGGGGAGGGGGGCCTTCCGTGGGAAGACCGGGCCACGCGGAGGCTGGACTGAGAAGGGGGAAACTGAGTCTGAAGGCTAGAAAGCAAACTCAGTCTCTGACTTTGGGGGTCACTGGGGCCGCAGCGCTGGGGACCAAGGCCGGGGAGGGGTCGCGGGCGGGAGGCCCTCCCCGGCGCCGGGAGCCCGCAGCCCGCAGCCCGCAGCCCGGAGCCCGCAGCCCGGAGCCCGCCCGGCGCGCACGGCCCCGCCGCCTTTGTCTCGGCCCCGCCCCCGGGCGCGCGCAGGAGCCGGGCCGGGCCGGGCCGGGCCGGGCCGGGAGCGGGAGCCGGAGCCGGAGCCGGAGCGGGAGCGGGGAGCGCCGGCGCCGGGGGGCGTCCTGCCCGCGGCGGCCCCGGCTACCAACCTCCGGGCGGTCCCGGGACGCGCGCCACGAGTCCCCAACAACCCGCTCAGCGCTTCCGAGTCCAGGCGGCGGCGGCGACCCGCTTCCCGGGAGGGGCCGCCCTGTTCCCGGGAGCGGCGGTTGCAGGACCGGCCCCCGCGCGCGTGCTCGGAGCGCGGCCCCGCCGCCGCGTCCGCGCGCCCCGGGCTCCAGGCGGCCCCGCTCGGACACGCGCGGCGCTCGGGGAGCCGGGGAGCCGGGGAGCCGGGGAGCTGGGGCGGCGGGGCCGTGGGGAGGGGAGGGGAGGGCCCCCGGCGGGGGCGTGGGGAGGGCCCCCGGCGGGGGCGTGGGGAGGGGGAGGGGAGGGGGAGGGGAGGGGCCCCAGCGGGGGCGTGGGGGGAGGGGGGAGGGGGAGGGGAGGGGCCCCAGCGGAGGCGTGGGGGGAGGGGAGGGGAGGGCCCCCGGCGGGGGCGTGGGGAGGGGGAGGGGAGGGGCCCCGGCGGGGGCGTTGGGGGGAGGGGGGAGGGGCCCCGGCGGAGGCGTGGGAAGGGGGAGGGGAGGGCCCTCGGCGGGGGCGTGGGGGAAGGGGAGGGGAGGGCCCCCGGCGGGTGCGTGGGGAGAGGGGAGGGGAGGGCCCTCGGCGGGGGTGTGGGGAGGGGAGGGGAGGGCCCCCGGCGGGGGCGTGGGGGGAGGGGAGGGCCCCGGCGGGGGCGTGGGGAGGGGGGAGGGGAGGGCCCTGGCGGGGGCGTGGGGGGAGGGGAGGGCCCCCGCGGGGGCCTCTCCGTCCGCGGCCGGGTGCAGGCCCGGGGCGCCCTCAGGTTCGGAGCGGAGGCCACCTGAAGCTCCAGGTGGGCTCGGACCGCAGCCCCACGGTGCCCGCCGCGCCGCAGGTGAGAGGAGGCGGCTTGAGCCTCTGGCCTGCGAGCTTGGCCCCTGGGAGCCTCCCGCCCTCCTGGGGCAAGCGGAAATCAGCCTCCCTGCTTTCCTGGAGGATGAGCGTGAAGACCGAGTGGGACGAACGTCATCACCTGCAAAGCAATTGACGGAAATTGTCATCGCCGCCAGGTGTATACCGGCGCTTCAGAACGGGTTGTAAAAAGTGCAAGTGGCTTCTGCTGCGCGCTGTGGGTCGGAGGGCGCCCGGGTTGCCAGAGTTGCGCAGACCTGCCTCTTGTTAAAACCACAGGCATCTGGATCCCTCTTCAAAGGCCTCAGACTCCCCAGGGGAAGGGTGTCCCAGGTGGTTCTGTGATCAAGTAAATGTGGGTAACTGCCTTAGGCGGCAGGGAAACACAGAGGCTCTCACCTGGCCATCACTGAAATTGCCCAGGAGATTATCTTTCCGATTGCAAGAGTCTCTGAGAAACCAGAGTATAAACTCTGAGAACAGGACCTTCTCTTTCACCACCCCCACTCCCACCGCCTGGTACGGGATGGTGCTAGATAAGCAGGTGTTAAGAAACTAGCTCCAAGCAGAAGTCCCCGATGTGTCCAATAAAAATACAACATGCCCAATTAAAATTGAATTTCAGATGAATGACCAACACTGTTGTACTATCAGTATGGCCCATGCAATATTTAGGATATACTTCTGCTTTAAAAGGTATTCATTGTTTCTCTGAAATTCAAATTAATTGAGCATCCTGTATTTCATCTGAGAACCCTCAATCTTGCAGAGGGAGCAATAGAGGAATAGCTCAGGTAGTGGCAGACTCAGGGACAGGAATGAAAACCGGTCCTACCTTATTTCTAAATGACACTAGTGGACAATGATGTAGGTTCACTGTCATTTACACTTAACCCTTTTCTACACAAACAACATATTCACCTGAAGACACAAGAGGCAGATAAAGTGATAGGCAAATTAGGAACATCAATTTAAAAAAGGTAAAAAGAAATAAACTAGGAAAAGTATGCAGGCAGTGTGATACAAATCCTTATTATTTTATATGGATTATATAAGAGAACATTAGAAACCAACTGCAGCTGAGCAAGACAGTGAATAAAGAATCCAATAAAAAACAATTGGGAGGGGCGCCTGGATGGCTCAGGTCATGATGTCCCAGCCCTGGGACTGAGTGCCCCCATTGAGCTCCCTCCTCCGGGGGAACCTGCTTCTCCCTCTGCCTCTCTCTGTCTCTCATGAATAAATAAATAAAATCTTAAAAAAAAAAAAAACAGGATACACAATTAGGAAATTAATATATTTCAGAAAGCTTAAAGAAGCGCAAAGTAATATAAGAATACATGATTTTCATATACAAAATTGGCAAAAGTTAATAAGTGACATTAAAGGGGCGCCTGAGTGGCCGTCAATTAGGCATCTGACTCTTGATCATGATCTCAGGGTAGTGGTATCAGCCTGGCGTTGGGCTCTGTGCTCAGAGAGGAGTCTGCTTGATATACTTCCTCCTCCCTTCCCCTCCCCTTCTGCTCCTCCCCCTGCTTACCCAGGTGCTCTCTCTCTAAAATAAAATATTTTGTTTTAAGTGAACTAACTTTGTTTTTAAAAAATTAAATAAATGACATTAAAGACTGGCAAGGGTGCCGTGTGATAGCACTCACACACAACTTTTTAGGTAGGTAAGCAATTTAGCAATATCAAAACCCTTCAAATGTATCCAAACTCCTCAAACCTTTTGAACTATGTTTATGACAATAAATCCAAAGGAAATTCATGTAGAAAATACTCTTTATGAACAAAGATTTTAATTTTTAATTTGTATCATTTTAACTTCTTTAATAACAGGGAAAACATACTCTAATGTACCAAAATATACTATAATAAAGGAGAAAATATCCTGCAAACTTCTGAATTTTCAAAAAAAAGAAGTAGAAATTAAAAATGTATATGCTCTTCAATCTATTAGATACACAGCCTTTTAAAATAATGGTTACTATTCATATGTAATATGACCAAACCATATCTTTTTTAAACCTGGGTGTGGAAAAATGACTGGAAAGGAAGTAAAGCTAAATTTGGGTGGTGGGACTTGCTTTATTTTTAATGTTTCCACATTTTTATTAAACACAAATTAATTTCATAATAAAAAGTGTGTTAGCCCCAAAACACACACACACAAAAAATTTTTTTCTTACCTTAAAATTAGTTTTATGGACTCTAGAATCTCACTTTTGCATAATCACATACTGAATGCTGAGACTTTCTAGATATTAAAATCTCCTTAAAACATCTTCCCTAAATATAAACACCTTAACAAACGCTGCACGTTACCTGTTAAACTAGGGACTATCCTTAGCAAATCCTTAGTCCTATGCTGAATTTATCAACTTAGTCAATCACATAAGTATAGGCTACTGAAAGTGCCCTAAATATTTCTTAAAATTCAACAAATCGGATGAGGCCTTAGATTTTTCTCCCATCGGATTACATTCTGAAAGAGGACAAGCTTAATAGCATAGATCTTTCTCTCTTTTTTTGTAGTAAAATACACAAAATATAACATTTGCCATCTTAACCACTTTTTTAAAGATTTATTTTATTTGAGAGAGCGTGCACGCACATGGGGCAGGGGGTGTGGCAGAGAGTGAAGGAGAATCTCAAGCAGACTGCCCCCCCACCCCAGCAGACTCCCCGCCGAGATCGAGCCTGATCTCACAACCCTGAGACTGCAACCTGAGTGGAAACCAAGAATCTTAACCTACCAAGCCACCCAGGCACCCCCACCCCAATCTTAACTATTTTTAAAGGTACAGTTCAGTAGCATTAAGTTCATTCACAGTGTCATGCAACTCCAGACTCTTCATCTTACAATGCTGAAACTCTGCACCCATTAAATAATAACCCTACTCAGCCCCTGGCAACTACCAGTCTACTTTCTCCAAGAATTTGACTTCTCTAGGTACCTCATACACATGGAATCATACAACATTTGTCCTTTCGTGAATGGCTTACTCCACTTTGCCCTTGAGGTTTAGCCTTGTCATAGCCTATGTCAGAATTTCCTCCCTCTTTAGGTTGAATAATACTCCACTGTATGGATATACCACATTTTTTATCCATTCATCATCTGTCGATGGACACTCGGGCTCTTTCTACCTTATGAATAATGCTTCTATGAACATGAGTATACAAATATCTCTTTTGGGGGACTCTACTTCCAATTCTTTTGGATAAATACCCAGAAGCAGAATTGCTGGATCATATCGTGATTCTATTTTTAATCTTTTGATGAATCATCATACTGTTTTCCATAGCAGGGGCACCCTTTTACGTTCCCACCACAGTGCACAAAGATTCCAATTTCTCCACATCCTCACCAATGCTGTTATTTTGGGTTTTGTTTGTTTTTTGATAGCAGCCATCCTAGTAGGTGTGAGGTAACGTCTCATTGTAGTTTTGATTTGCATTTCTCTAATAATGAGTGATGTTGATGATCTTTTTCTTGTGCTTATTGACCATTTACATATCTTCTTTGGAAAAATGTCTCTCCAAGTCCTTTGCTCACTTTTTAATCAAATTGTTTGTCTTTTTGTTGTTGAGCTATAGTTCTTTATATATTTGGGATATTAACCCCTTATCAGATATATAATTTACAAATATTTTCTCCTTTTCTGTGGGTTGCCCCTTCACTCTGTTGATTATGTCCTTTGATGCAAAGAAGTTTTTAATTTTGATGAAGTCCAATTTGTGTATTTTTTCCCTTCGTTTGTCCGTGCTTTTGGTGTCATAGCTAAGAAATCTTTGCCAAATCTAGTGTCATGAAGCTTTTCTCCTATGTTTTCTCCTAAGAGTCTTATAGTTTTAGTCCTTCCGTTTAGGTTGTAGATCCATTTTAAGTTAATCTTTGTATATGGCATAAGTAAGGGTCCGACTTTATTCCTTTACATATGAATACCCAGTTTTCTCAACACCATTTGTTGAAAAGCCTAGACACCTTTTAAAGGCCAGAGTTTAGAGTGGGGAGTGTTTTCTGGGTCTAAACACCAGGGGAAAATTTGAGGTTATTCAGAAGAAATGAGAAAAGAGGGGAAGATTTTTTTTCCCTCTCTTTAATGCTTTACACAAAGGCAGAAATGTCTGGCTTTCAATGTCTGTGCCTGTCTTAGAGCAGAAGTATAGGGATTCTGGGACTTCCTGACTTGAACCTGGAGCAGCCAGCCCTGGGACCAGAAAGCCAGAGCTGCCTTCCTTCGGAAGGTTTCTGTGAAGCCAGGGAGAATCCTCCCTGGAGTTGAGAGGCAAACCAAGGCTAAAGAAAATTGACCAAAATTACTGATAATTGAGGTTTTAAAAAGGAAACTAACTTGTGCCTTGATGTTATATTTCTTGAAAAACAAATATATCAAAGTTAGTATATAAATGTGGGTAAGTAATGTCAGTCACTCTTTATGCCATTATTTTAATCCCAAATTATTAATCGGGTACCTGCACTGGGCATGTTTTCTCTCTGGTCCTGGAGGCCTGAATGTCTCAGCAGGTCTTCCTGTCCAGACACGCGACACGCAGCCCTGAGCACCTGGTAGCCACTCTCCCCACTGCAGGACTCCTGCTTAGAGAGGATTAAGCAGGCCACATCTTCTTTGTAAATTCAATGATGATTTAGCCATAGAAATAATATCCATTGAACAGAGGCACCAATAATTGTCAAGACTTAATTGATAAAGGCTTAAAGACAAAGGACAGAATTTCTAATTATGAAGTTTCAGGCACAGGCCTTCCCAACCCTCACCACTGGGCACAGACTCTCATCTGTTCCACCTAGGAAGATGTTGGCGCTGGTTGAGAGTGATCCTCAGTAGTCAACACTGAACTAGCATTTATTTGTCCAACATCTACTTTACACACAGCACAAAACTAAATAATAGGGGAGTTTTTATTTTTTTCAATGAGAAAAAAAAAAAAACTGGTCTTGCAGGAAGTTGCAGCCTGGCTGGGCATTCACCAAGTATATACAAAATAACTAGCAAATAATATGCACATTTGAAAGAAAATGGTTCAAACTACCCATGTATGTTTAAGAATGCAGTCATATAAAAAAAAAAAGAATGCAGTCATATCAGTAGCCTAAATCATGCAGAGCACAATTCAATATCATCTGCTCCAAGAAGGCTTCCCTGACCACCCTGGCAAAATTAACCCCTGCCCAGATACTTTCCATTCCATTGCATTATTCTTTTATATTTTCCTATAACACTACCATTCCATGAACTTTTGTTTTTTAAATAGATTTGTTGTCTAAGTCAGCATTACTCAGACTACTTGCAAGACATAATATACTAGTAGATTGTAAAATAAAGCTAATGGGTCACATCAGACTTAATTTTTTTAAACGAAACATAACAGAGTGGAGAATAGAGGATAGAATATGATACAATAGAATAAAAAATAGGAGAGAACACCAGGGATTTTTACTAAGATTTGTGAACTTTGTCACAAATACTGTATCCAATTGCTCTGAACAGAATTTTTTTTAAATGAGTTATTTTTTTAAAATTTTTTTATTTATTTATGATAGTCACACAGAGAGAGAGAGAGGCAGAGACATAGGCAGAGGGAGAAGCAGGCTCCATGCACCGGGAGCCAGACATGGGATTTGATCCCAGGTCTCCAGGATAACGCCCTGGGCCAAAGGCAGGCGCCAAACCGCTGTACCACCCAGGGATCCCTCTGAACAGAATTAAGAGAGATAATGGAAGACTATGACAAATACCAGCTGACTAATATGATAAAATTCTATCTTCTAACAAACTCTCATTTGATTTTCTAATATATGATGTGAAGTTGACTATCACCATTATAGGATAATTAACAGAGTTTATATTTTATAGTAACGCCAATCAGAACTCATTGTAATGTGATAACATTTTTTTCTGAAAAGACATTATCAAGTAAGATATGTTTCAGGTTTGTGTCAAATGTATATTTCATGAAATTAGTATGAGTTGTCCTTTCATGGGATTTCTTATTTTTAGAAAAGGGTAATGAAGTGGGAATTAGAGGGATGCCCAAGTTCAACTCCGAATATGTAGAACTCGGGGATGCCTAGGTGGCTCAGTGGTTGAGTGTCTGCCTTCAGCTCAGGACATGATCCTGGAGTCTTGGGATCGAGTCCCACATCAGGCTTCCTGCATGGAGCCTGCTTTTCTCTCTGCCTGTGTCTCTGTCTCTGTCTCTCATGAATAAATAAATAAAATCTTTATAAAAAAAACAAATATATAGAACTGTAAATAGTGACAATGTTGAGAAAATAGTAAGCTTCAACTTCATTGGAGGAGCATGCTAGAAAGAAAGAAGGGATGCAGGACTTTATAAGGCAGAACATTTAAAATGTTTTTTCAGGGGCACCTGAGTGGCTCAGTCAGTTAAGGGTCTGACTCTTGATCCCAGCTCAAGTCTTAATCTCAGAGTCATGAGTTCAAGCCCCACATCGGGCTCCATGCTGGGTGTAGCACCTACGTAAAAAAACAAAATGTTCTTTTATTGTGTAAAATCCAACAAACCTCATTATATTATTTTGTAATGACACCTTCAAAATTAGTAGGACACTGAGAAACATAGCCTGCTGGGCTTGTCAACAAGACCCTCAAACATTTTTGGACAAAAAAAAAAAATCACTGCTATAGTGGTTCTATAGACTGCTAATGAGATTTTGTTGCATATGGTTCAGCAAAAGAGAGAATGACTCATACAGATGTTGAAAAATTAGTCCTCTAATATGAATAGATATTATACATCTGATTTTTAATCCTAAGCTGGCTAATACAATTTGCAACTCTTTGGTACAATAATATTTCTAGTTAAATTTGTGCTACTGCAGAAACTACTAAAGCCATGCTTCCCATGTGGTTAAAATCCAGTATAGAACTTGTGAGCCAGCCCTGAAAGAGTCTAGGTCCTGTGAGTCATTCAACTTTTCTAGTTTCTGCAAGATGACAAGGGGTGTGTGTATGTGTATGTGTTTAAATTTAACCTCACACGCACTGGATCAGATATATTTACAAAGCTGGAAAAAAATGCCTCATTGGTCAATATCTATTAAACTGGAAAATTAATAAAGGAATCATGAGTGACAGAGCCAGAAGATATGGCTAGAAAGCATAACAAAGCTATTAATATATTCTTAGAAGCTACTAAAAACCCTTATGCTTAGAAGTCAGCATCAATAGGAATTCAACTTGGCATCTTTAGACATAATTCTGAACTTCATGGAAGCATTATAAAAAACATGGCAAAGTGGTTACATTCATTAAAGAGAGCTCATTGAACAAAATATTGATGTGTTTTGTTCAGACTGGGGCAAACCAGACACTCATGCTGAAGCCTACCAAAGTTCATTGATTGTCTTAAGGGGACCTAAGGGGAAGCATTAAGCAGAGTGAATAAGCTCAGAAATGACAATAACATTTTTCTCGTTGAAAAGCACTCTCATTTGGCAAACAATCTCATTTTCAAAGATGATGTTTGGGATTTTAAATTAGTATATTTGACTGATGATATTGGTATTTTTAATGAACTTATATCTATAACCACAGGGAGAAAACAATGTAATTCAGCAAGTCAAATATCCAGGATTCCAAAAGACATTTTGTTCTGGCAAGTAAGACTCAAAAGCAATCACCCCAGCTCCTTTTTGTTCCCAATACTGTTGCAAGACATTGAGAAGATTTTATTAGTAAGGACAGGGACTGAAGTAAAGTTAAGGATATAGTTATATTAGGCTCCTCAGTTTTCAATTTGCAATTATTATTTTCCAGAAGAGAAATGATAAAATTAGGGAAAGTTGTTCAGATGAAAGAACCATTTTCTTTTCAAAACTCTGAAACAATAATTAACCCAAACTTGGTGCCCCAACAACAAATGAATTATTGCTGCTGAGTTCTTCATTTGTACTAAAGAATGATCACAAGACATTAAATGCATCATTACTTTAGAGTAAGATTCAAGAATTTCCATTACTAGGTAAAAAGAATGCATCGCTATTATTACCACTAACAATAAACTATTTGTATGACCAAGGATTTCTAACCTTTGCAACTGATTAAAACAACAGAAATAGCCTCATGAGTTTATGCATGAAGTATTTGTCCTTGTGTGTCCTGGACTGTATTGCATTAAATAAAATCTTGCTTTACTCTTGATTTGCATTACTTATTTGGGATTTTTTTCTATGCTGCATCCAAGTATTGATAACAATATTTTAGGTTTTTAGTTTTTTATATGTAATAAGAGTAAGTGTTGTTCTACAATTCTTATGATTCTGTTGTATAGGGCAGGGGAGCTGGAGAAGGCATGTACTTCATTGCTGTGCCAAAAGTATTCCATACTGGAAGGTATGATTTAAAAGAAGGTTGAAAAGTACCAGTCAGTGTCTGCTTTCCCCTGAAAGCAGCCCCTCTAGAATGTAAACTCCAGAAGGGCAAAAGGTTTTTGTTTGGGGGGTTGGGACAGTTTGAAGAGGGGAGGGGCAGAAGGAGAGGGAGAATCTTTTTTTTTTTTTAAGATTTTATTTATTTATTCATGAAAGACACAGAGAGAGAGAGGGCAGAGACATGGGCAGAGGGAGAATAAGGCTCCACGCAGGGAGCCCAACATGGGACTCGATCCCGGGTCACCAGGATCACATCCTGGGCTGAAGGTGGCGCTAAAACACTGAGCCACCCAGGGATCCCAGGGAGGGAGAATCTTAAGCAGGTTCCAGGTCCAGATCTAGAGCCAGACAAGGGTCTCCATCTCACTACCCTGAAATCATGACCTCAGCTGAAACCAAGAGTCGGGCACTTAACCGACTGAGCCACCCAGGTGCTGTGGGTGGGCACTATTCCATATACAACCAGTGGTGAACAAGAGAGATCAACCTCTTGCCCTTCTGGGCACCTGAGTGGCTCATTCTAGTCCCCTCGCTCATTTTATAGAGGCAGAGTAAGCATAAAGAAAGAAATGGACAAGAGAAACAATCTTCAGGTGGGCAGGGAGAGGACAGAGTCAAATTTAGATTAGCTTTTGTTTCCTTTTTATAAAATGGGGTTAATATTGGTACCATATCATAGATACGCTATAATGATTAACTGAAATAATAAATGTAAAATACTAAGCACAGTACCCTGATCCATAATATGCACTGAATCATTGCCAGCTATTACTATTACCAGTAGAACATATAATGTTTGTAAATATTCAATGAGGATTTATTTCCTTGTGCTTCTTTACACTCATTACTTCCTCTACCACTCTGTCATATTCTATACACATTGTTCTCAGACTGAGAGTAGATAAAGCTGAGAATAAAAAGTCTGTTGAATGTCTGAATGGATTTATTTTAAACTCATAGTAGAGACAACATCTTGAAAGACAGGACTTTCTTTTATTCTGAAAGCTGTGCATTTTGAGAAAGAACAAAAATGTGTGTGGAACTGTATCCTGATTTTTGGTTTGGGGCCCAATGCCCACCCCATGAGCCAAATCCCAAGGGAAGTGAACAATAGAAACCCACTATTAGGACAGTGTTTTTCAAATTGCAGATTGAGACTTACTCTTGGATCACAAAATTGGTTTATTAATTGGGTTAAAACTGGCATTAAAAGAAATGAAATGAAATGGGATAGAAAATACCAAAGTACCCTGCAAGGAGTAATGCAAAGTGTTATTTCATGAAGCTGTTGTTTCAGCTTCATGTTGTTTCGTTTGTGTTGTGTGCATGTACTTTGCCATCATGTAAACTATGTTTCCTATTGTAGTCACAGTCATTGAAATGTGTACATCACCAGGAATGTCAGAGCAGAAGGCACATGTGTCTCTCCTCTCAGAATGTCCCAGGAAGAACAACCGCTCCAGAGAGAATTGCTGCATCCAAAAAGGTGCTGGAAGAGCAAAGCAGCCATGGTCTACGGTGACTGCACAGAACCCGAGGCACCTGGGCGAAATAGGAAAAGGCCTAATAAGTACCCTCCTTAATCCCCATCACCTATTTCACCCAACCCTCTACCCACCTCCCCTCTGGTAGCCATGACTTTGCTCTCTATACTTAAGAGTCTGTTTTTTGGTTTACCTCTCTTTTTTCCCTATGATCATCTGTTTTGTTTCTTAAATTCCTCATATGAGTGAAATCATATGTATTTGTCTTTCTCTGACTTATTTCACTTAGCATAATACTCTCTAGCTCCATTCATGTTACAAATGGCAAGATTTCATTCTTTTTTATGACTGAGTAATATATATATATATATATATACACCTCAACTTTACTCATTCATCAGTCAATGGACATCTGGGCTGTTTCCATAAGTTGGCTATTGTTGATAATGCTGCTATAAACATCAGGGTGCGTGTATCCTTTTGAATCAGTATTTCTGTATTCTTTGGGTAAATACCACGTAGTGCAATTGGTGGATCGAAGGGTACTTCTATTTTTAACTCTTTGAGGAGACTCCATTCTGATTCTGTTCACTGTCTCTTGGGGGTAGCTATTCAGGAATTTCCTTCTCCTTATTCTCTCTACTTCTTTCATTCTCTGCGGCTGCAGAGGACATGTGTCTGGGAGGTGAAGCTTATGCATCACTCTGGTTTGGGGAGGAAAGCAGTGTCTTGCCCAACGTGATGCTCTGTCCACACCAGCTTCTGATGATGGGCAACTCTTCCTACACGTCCCATTGTCCTGATATGCCAAGTTTCCACCATTACCTCCCTTTACCTTCATTCTTATGGTCCAGACTCCAGTTCTATCAGTTCACTTTGGCTAACACTTTTTGCCAAACAAGTGTCAGGGCCTCTTATCTATCTTCTTGGTGACCACAGTAACTTTTTAGGCCTTTTCCTACTGTGATGAGCACCAAGTGTTATATGTAAGTGCTGAGTCTCTAAATTGTACACCTGAAACTAATATTATGTTAGTTATTATGTTTTGTATGTATGTATGTTAACTGGAATTTAAATTAAAAAAAAAAAACTTTTAAAAAAGCATTTAAAACCATCATGTTATTCTTACCATAATACAAAGGACAAGCAGTATACAATTATGTAGAAAACAGACCTGCCCAGAGAACCAGAAGCTTATTTTTGAATTATAATCCCCCAGGGTTAGTCCTTGTACAGGGATCAAAAAAATAAAACAGAAGTGGCTGAGTTTATCTTGAATTAGGAAAGACTACATTTTCTGCTGCCAAGCAGACATTGGAGGTTGAGTCGCTGGTCTGAGGTCAGGTCTAAGAAAATAAAGTTACATCCTTGAACACCAGGGGCTGCGACTGTATAAAATATCTAAACCTGACATGTTATTAATAATGCGGCCTTTGGATTTGGCCATGAGAAAGTTATGAGCAATCTCTAAAAGAGCAGTTTCCATGGAATGGTTAGGACAGAAGCCAGATGGGAGTGGGGAAAGGACAGAGTGGTCAGCATAAGCTGCTCTTTGGAGACACCGGCAATGGGAGTGGGTGTGGATGAGCAGGGACAGCCGGCTTGAGGACAAGTTCCGTTTAGGTGGAGAAACCTAGGGTTTTATAGGCAGACTGTAGGCACGTGCGAAAGGCCTACCCAGAGCTCTCCTGGGTAAAGACAGGAAAACAAGGGCTAAAGATAATTTCCAGCCTCGTGCACCTGGGATACTTTTTTTTTTTTTCAGGTGAACACATAAAATTAGCAAAGGCATGCATGTCACACCAGGGTACTCCTCCTTCGTGCACCTGCAAGATGCTGCATACAACTGTGAGCAGGTGTCAGTAATTGTGTGTGTCCCATCAGGGCCACCTGCTTCCTGGGGCCCAGAAGTCAGAGGTCTTTGAAGACTGGGGGCACCGGTGGGAAGGTTCCAGGGTGCTCCCCCTAGCACAGCCTCATGGGACGCTGGGGCCCGAACCCCACCGCCCGCTCCCCTGGCCAGCAGCGTGCTGCTCTCTCCTGCGTCCTCCACCGTCAGCGCCTGCGCCGGAGGGATGCTCCGTCCAGGGCTCCACTGGGGAGTTCACAACGGAGGCCTCCCAAGGGCTGACTGTCCTCCTCGGGGGACCGGGGCTGTGTGTCCGGCCCTGGCCCGCGTCCGCCTCCCCGGCCCCTCCCGCTGGTCCCTGGCGCTCAAAGGAGGAGGAGGCGGCCGTGACATCACGGCCCTGGTCAGGGCTCGGGACACCGGCCGAGCAGGGGCAGGGCAGGGACAGGGCAGGGGCAGCGCCGGGGCAGGGCCTGGGGCAGGGACGGAGCAGGGAGGGGGCAGGGATGGGGCTGGGGCAGGGGTGGGGCTAGGGCAGGACCTGTGGCAGGGACGGGGCAGGGGTGGGACAGGGACAGGGCTGGGGCCAGGCTGGGACAGGGCAGGGGCGGGGACAGGGCAGGGACGTGGTTGGGACGGGGCTGGAACAGGGCAGGGGTGGGGCAGGGACAGGGCTGGGGCAGGGCAGGGATGGGGCAGGGATGGGGCAGGGGTGGGGCAAGGACAGGGCTGGGGCCAGGCTGGGACAGGGCAGGGGCAGGGACAGGGCAGGGACGTGGTTGGGACGGGGCTGGAACAGGGCAGGGGTGGGGCAGGGACAGGGCTGGGGCAGGGCAGGGATGGGGCAGGGATGGGGCTGGGCAGGGCCAGGGCAGGGACAGGGCAGGGGTGGGGCAAGGCTGAGGCTGGGACGGGGCAGGGGCAGGGGTGGGGCAGGGACAGGGCTGGGGCCGGGCTGGGACAGGGCAGGGGCAGGGACAGGGCAGGGACGTGGTTGGGACGGGGCTGGAACAGGGCAGGGGCAGGGACGGGGCAGGGGTGGGGCAGGGACAGGCTGGGGCAGGGCAGAGATGGGGCAGGGATGGGGCAGGGGTGGGGCAGGGACAGGGCTGGGGCAGGGACGGGGCAGGGGTGGGGCAGGGACAGGGCTGGGGCAGGGCCGGGGCTGGGGCCTCCCGGCGCTCACCCGCCCCTCCGGCCCCCTCACCCCTCACCCCCCCCCACCCCCACCCCGGCACGTCGCGGCGGCCGGGGTCCCGGTGCAGGGCCGCGGGCTCCTCCGGAGGCTCCGAGGGGCTGCGGTGCCGGGGCCGCCCCGCTAGGTGGCCGCACGAGACCTTGTTTGGTGGGTGTCGGTGCGGAGCTGCTGGCGGGGACGGGGTCTTCCCCAGCCAGCCACTGTGGGGGGCGCGGGTGTGAGATGGGGGGGCTGTGCACGCTTGGGGGGTGCCCAGTGGGCAGGACCGACAGGCAAAGACAGAAGTTTAAGAAAAACCACTATGGACACACCCACGTTTACAAAACAGCCCAGCCCTGGCTTGCTCATGCCTATTCATAGAAGGCTCTCAGGGTTCATAAGGAGCAGCATCGCCTTTAATACCTTTCATCACTTTTATTTTATTTATTTTTTTTTTTAATTTTATTTATTTATTCATGAGAGACAGAGAGAGGGGGGAGGCGGAGACACAGGCAGAGGGAGAAGCAGGCTCCATGCAGGGAGCCCGACATGGGACTCGATCCCGCGTCTCCAGGATCTCGCTCTGAGCCGAAGGCAGGTGCTAAACCACTGAGCCACCCGGCTGCCCTATTTATTTTATCTTAATTTAATTCATTCATTCATTCATTCATTCATTCATTCATTTGAGAGAGTGTGTGAGTGAGAGAGAGAGAGCACAAGCAGGGGGATAGAGGCAGAGAAGCAGGCCCCCCTGGCTGAGCAGGGAGCCTGATGTGGGTGGGACTACATGGGGGACTGGATCCCAGGACCCCGAGATCAGACCTCAGCCAAAGGCACACGCTCAACCAACTGAGCCACCCAGGCATTCCCCCACACACACACGCACCTTTAATCATTTTTAGATCAGTGGTTGGCAGAGGAAGCGTTAGCCTACTAACATTTCTGCCCACCGAAAATGGACAGAGGGACGAGGATATTGCACGAGACCTGCACTCCTCTAAGAATCTGATTTGTACAGTCATTTTCATCCATGATCAGAAATTTAATGAGTGCCCACTATGTGCCCCAGCCTGCCTCGGGCTGAGGATACAGCTGTGCCCAAGACTAACAAGACCTGGGACTCTCACATAACTTACATTTTTTAAAAATTCATATACATAATAAAGATTGCATATAATTCCTCTAGCTCTGTGATTCCATGACTCTACTTCCTTCGCCTGGCCCTCACACGTAGACGTATGGGATAATAAGATACAGTTAACCCACCAAAATTAGATGCATACATGTTTCCTGGAGTCAGGTTGTGATATAGTTTCCAGTCCTTGGTCATTATGCCATCAGGGCTTCCATGAAGAGACGATGCTGTGGAATTTCCGAGCCTCTCCTCTTTATCTATCACATCCTGTTTAAATGATCTGCCAAGGCCAGGACAGACCATCCGAGATGTGGTCCACTCCTGGGGCAGAAAAAGTGGTAAGGATGCTGAAGAAGACTGGAATACTCAATTGGAAAATAAGCAAGAAAAGTGTCTCCAAATCGAGAATACCAAGAAGATTTTGGAAACACTCAGAATACAAAGATGTGGCATCGTTAAGCGCCATCAAATTTACTTCTCCGGCCAAGTCAAACACGACACAATGGAAGCTAGCTTCCAGACTCCCCACATGGGAAAGTACAAATTCTAGACTCAGTGTAGAAATCACCAATGAGTCTAGGAGTTGTCTGGCTTGATCTGCAAGAGGGTGGAATATGCTTCGCGTGCATGTGTGTGTGCATAAGCACAGATGAGAGCTAGAGGAAACACTGCTCACATGGAGTCACAAAACCACAGAGCTGGAATAGCTCATTTAATCCATCTTCTCATTTTAGAGTTGTAGAAATTGGGCCTACAAAAGGGAAGATCATGCCCAAGATCACAAAAGTAAGACTACGACCCACTATCTTTTGTCTCCCAGTTCTCAACATGTCTATTTTCTCTGTTCCACAAGTGTGATAGAGGTGTGAGTTGCCTTTCTTATCTGGATTTACTTGATTTTCCTTTACATATTATATCGATTAATGGTGGTCTCCCTCCTCCCCAAAAGATATGTCACCTGGAACCTGTGAACATGACCTTATTTGGAGAAAGGGTCTTTGTGGATGTAATTAAGTTACAGATCTTGAGATGAGATTATCCTTAATTAGGGTGGTCCCTGAATCTAATGACAAATGTCTTCATAGACATTTTAGAGGACAAGAAAGTGCTATGAAGACAAAGGCAGAGATTGGAGTGATGCATCTACAAGCCAAGGCCACCAGAAGCGAGGAGAGAGGCATGGAACCATGCCTCTGGAACCAACTTTGCCAACACCTTGATTTTGGACCTCTGACTTCCAGATTTATGAGAGAATAAACTTCTATTGTTTTAAGCCACTAAGTTTGGGATAATTTGTTACAGCAGCTGTAGCAAACTAATCCGTGTGTATATCTCAGTTCCCTTCACTGCCTTTTCTCACCTCTTCTCGCCTTGGAAGGGAGTTCTTTTAGTATAATAACACTTATGTGAGGCCATTGGCAGAAGAACAATTGCTTAGGGATGGTGTTCTTAGAAGAATCTGGAAATGTTGGACACTAAAGAGCCACTAGCTGAAACCAGCCCGAGAAACCCTAACCCCCAGAGTGATGGTATTAGGCATTAGGGCCTTTGGGAGGTTTTTAAGGTTTAGATGAGGTCACAAATGTATGGCCTATGATGAGGGTAGTGTCCTTCTGAGAAGAGGAAGAGAGCAGAGGGTAAACTCACTGTCTTGTGAGGACTCAACAAGAAGGCAGCTGTATGTGTGCCGGAAAAGGAGCTCTTACTAGAACCCAAGTACACTGGCACTCTGGTTTTGGACTTGCCAACCTCCAGAACTGTGAAAATAAGTGTCTGTTGTTTAAGCCACCGAGTCGGTGGTGTTTTGTTAGAGCAACCTGAACTGACTGAGATGGACCAAGATAGACACACAGATGCCTCAGCCCTTATATACAGATCCACACGAGGTCCACACCAGCTTGCAGTTAGGCGGCTCAAGAAACAGCAGAGCAGGCCTTCCAGTCCGATGAGCAGAATGAGGAAAGGAAGGAACTGTGATCCTTTGAGAAAATGGCTCAGGTCAACTATTGAGCACAGAAATGCTAGAGAGAGAGATGATGGCCAGTGGTGACCCTGAGTTCTTATATTTTTTTTAAGATTTTATTTATTTATTCATGAAAAAGACACACACACACACGGGGTGGGGGGGCAGAGGGAGAAGCAGGCTCCATGCAAGGAGCCTGACGTGGGACTCGATCCCGATCCGGGGACTCCAGGACCACGCCCTGGGCCGAAGGCAGGTGCTAAACCGCCGAGCCACCCAGGGATCCCCATGACCCTGAACTGAAGTTCTGAAGGAGTCCTGGGCAAGCAGCCTCACATTCCACAGGGACAGAAAGAGACACACAGCCAGGTCCTTGGTGTCTATCCCTGTCCTGTCCCCAGTTTTCTCACTTGGGATCAGTTGAATTTCTTTTCCAGCTCTCTGAGGTCTGCTCCCAAGGTTGATGTGGTCACTGAAAACCAAAGAGTCACACAACTGAAAAGAATGTTCAGGGTCATTCAAAATTTCCTTCCCCTCCTCTAGGAAACTGACACTGAAGTCCTTCCAGTCCAGTAGGGCTTGCTGCCTTCAGGGTTCCAGTGCTCTCTTGCTGCTTTCTTTAGAAAGTGCTTTTATCCCAAGGAGATCTTGACCCTAAGATCTGGGATTGGCCACTGTGTACTGATGGGGGCAGGATCTCTTTCTGGGGAAACATGTGGACTAAGTGGCTTCCATTACCATCTGGTCTATGGTTAATCCCCTGGAAATCCCAGGGGCCACCCACCAGGAAGAATAGGGCAGTAACCTACAACTGGGTAGCACAGGCAAGGCTCAAAGACCTGGGGTATTGAAAGATTGAGTTTGTTGCTTCTTATCCCCTCACACAAACCAGCCTCCAGACCTTAGGGAAGGAGGCTAAGTAGGAGACACTGACTGATTGAAATTGGTCTATGTATCTGGCCTGAGTATCAGCATGAAGACCAGGGCTAGGCGAGACCGGGAAAGGAAGCCATAGCCAGGGTTATCTGTCCCTGACAGTCTAGTGTCTGTGATAATAGCTCAGTTCAATTTGTATCACACGTAGTCTCAGAGAGATGGGGAAGAGCGTGACATTGGCCAAATAGAAGTCACCACAAGAAATCCCTTAGATTTGGAATGAATCACATAGACCTCAAGGGAAACCAGATACGTGTCACTTTGAGAACCCTAGACTGGGGAATTCTACCTAAGAGATATACTGGGTAAACAATGATTGCTCACTTTTTTGTGGGGGTGGGGAGTTGAGGTGTGTAATGACTTTTGGGGGAGGGGTGGTGAAGAGCATACCTCAAGCGAATTTAAAATAGAAATGGAATTATAAATAATATTAAAGGGCAAATCTCTTGCATAATGCCTTCAAGTTTATTTTTCCTTTTCATGTGGTTGTTGGCAAATATCTGGAATGGGAAACAAGATCGTCCTTTTGGGAGGCTTTCTCTTTGCGTTTCTCAGTGTTGCAGAAATAAACACACAACTTTAATTTGTTCCCCAAAGAAAGGGATAATAAAAAAAACAACCACTCAAAACTAGTCAGAACTGCTAGAAGAGCCAGGAAACAGCTTTTGTGGTTGGTTCGTTTGTTCGTTTTTCTTCGTAGCTTTCCGGGAAGTATAACCAAGCCAGCCAGTAGCTGCCCTTTGGGTAGTGCATTCATTCCAAGGGCCCAAGGATTGAATGCATTGGCTGAAACTATCTCTTTGACAGAGCTCATGGCTCCACCAGGGCTGGGCTCAGAGCTGGTGCTTGAACAGGTGGATGGCGTCCATCTGAGAGAAGCAGGATGGCTGCTATGGAACTTGGTTAGAAGTGACAGTCTGATGAATTCCACCTTGAGCCCAAACTGAGGTTCACACATGTCAGAGAATGTACCCAAACTACGAGGGGACAGGAACAGTCAACTTGCAGATCTGTTGCGTGTGGCTGAAAGAGAAAGAAGAAAGTTTCATGACCACTGATGGGGTGAAAATGAAAGCCCAGCATGGGATTTGTTCCCTACCTGGCACCTGAGCCTGGTTTCTGAGCCCTACAGAAAAGGTTCTGAGCCAGAGCTATAGGATTGGTCTTCAGGAAGGACTCTCTGTGAGGACGGAAGCAAGAGTAGCATTCTCACGTCCCTGTATGGACAGGAGACACTGGATAGGGCTGGAGTCAGAGAAAAGTGGATGAACCCGGGGGGATCTTTGTGTTAGCTGCAATAACATGACCTGCATTTACATGGACATGTGAGACATCTCTGTGGAGACTGGGTGGGACTTGGTTGAATTTGGTAGGAGGGCTTCACTAAGCAGGCGACAAGAAAAATCAGTAAAATGTGGGTTACTGCTATTAAGGTGGCCACCTCTGTACTCAAGAAAGTCTAGAGTATTACCCTCACCTATCAGGGTACCGTTTTCAAACTGTGCTCCACTGTAGTCTAAACGTTCTAAGATCGGAGGAATAGCTCATGGCAGGTTCTGGGCCTTCCACCGCCAACTCAACCAACAGTGGTCACTACTTCATCCATTTTTCCTGTGGTAAAAAAGATTTTGTAGCTTAACCAAGAGGTCTTTACAGCTTAACAGAAAGGTCTTGAACAGCCCTGCTTTAGGGTTCTCTTGACCAAGCCTGGTGACTTGTACACAGTAGATTTTCATCGGATTCAACACTTATTTGTATGTGCAATCCAGCCAAAGGAGGACTTGAAGTGATAATAACTTTTTATTAATGGACGAGACCAGAGTAAGTGATTTCTTTCTAAAATATATTGAAAAGAACAAAGCAATTAAAATATTAAGTGTTGGGAATACTGTTTTATTTCTTCTCCACACACCAGAAATGAACAAACACAAATCTTAATGTGAGACATTTATATTGATTCTTATCATTGGAAATAAGCAAGATAGTGAAAAATCATGAATATGTTTGTTATTAACTATATTTCAAAGTTATTGCTGGTTGTGTGGGTCTGTTAAACAGTTGTTGGCTAATCTTCCACAGCAAGAGAGAATAATGACCACCTCATAAATTGTGTTTCTGTATGCATTTTGATTAACAGAGATTATTATCGATTTAAAAGTGGGAGTTTGAAAAGAATAAAACTCCATTAATAAATAAAAACTGTCTGAACGTTAACAGTTTTGAACATCACTAGCCTAACACTTCATAACCCACCGATCTAACAAGTATTTTCATCCAGGCAGAAGGTCTCAATGAAAATAGCTTTGAATATAGCCGAACACTGGAGCATGACTAAAGACTTGGCTGATTGTTTTTCTCTATGGTGAGTTGATAGACCATTTGCAAGAATTTACCCATTTGTGTAACTATGTCTGACCAGATGGACCTGCTCCAGGGCACAACATTCTTTTGAGGGCCAGTCAAAGCTAGCCAGATCAACAGATTTGAAAATGGCCCGGTCATAAATCTATCAAATCACCTCTGGCTTGAGCTAAGGTCCTGAGCAAATAAAATCATGTGATCTTCTAGAATATTCTCGGGAACTTTACTTGGAAGACTTTGAAAGGTAGATAAAGTTCTCTGAAAGTCTCCTCGCCTGATAAGATTTCTTTATTGTGTTTAGAACAGGTCAGAGCTGTCATGTACTGTTCTGTAAAGGGGGTTAGCATTACCTAGAATTCCAGATTAAAGATAGTTGCATCACAACCGGGGGGATACAGCGGGTAACTTGAATCAGAATATATGGACCAGACACAGCCTTTCCCTGTGTGCCACTAGACCAGTCCAAGAGACGTGGCACAACCACCGTCTGTTTCCAAGCAGGCAAAGTGATCCAGCAGGGTCTGATCAGAAGGGGCCAAATGGGAATCCAGTTTCATGAGTTCTTGGCAGCGGCACTGCTCACTGTTAGGGGTACACTGAGATGCTAACAGGAACCAGCCAGCTCCATGTGAGGCGTGAGACTGGGATTAGGCCCAAGTCCTGAGAAACTGAACTGCCAGCAACCAGCGAGGCGGCTGGAACACAGGCTGGGCCTACCTCGGTGCCAAAGACCAGGGCAGGAGGGACCGAGCAGACAGCCTGGCTACTCATATGCTTCTATTTTTTTCTATTTTTCAGCCAACTTCAAGGCTGTGTTCACGGCGCTCCAGCCACAGGCAAAAGGCAGCAGCAGAGGGTCTCTACATCCCCGTCTTAATGGGGGAAAAAAATGCAGCCTCTAGGCTGGGCTTCCATGGGCTGTGGCCAGTGCAGGGTGGGATAGGGCTGGGGATTATTGCAAAATGTAGTGCCCCGCATCAGTCGTAGAAAGCCCTGCTTTTGGAGTGGCCCCTCGAGCAGAACAACTCACAGATGAGGCGTACTTCTTGGTAGAAACCACCAAATTCTGCACCTACATCTTGAAAATGTGCTTTTACTGAGAAACCAACAGCAACTCTGCTCTGGCTGAATGCTTGCAGGTGAATTTTGCATTCAGCATACCTCAACAGCAAATCCTCGGAAGAATTTCTGAATCCTTTGGAGAAGCAAGAGGAGGTAGTGCTAGCTTTCCCATTATCCTCCATAAGCCGACCACAGCTTTGCCTTTCTGCGTTTTCCCAGAGGCTGGGAACCAGGCCCAAAAACTGTTGAAAGGAAGGGGTTTTCCAATGTAAAACAACTTCAGGTTCATGTTTAGATGATACAAAATGTAAATGTGCAAAACCGCGTCACAGTCTCGGCTCTTATTTTTTTATCAGCCCAAAAAAGCAAATATCCAGAAGCTGCTCCAAGTTACGAGTTGAAAGGCGAGTACCTTTTGCTATCTGGAACTAGCTTCCACCACGCCACAGAGCCCCCCTGGAAGATTAGCCAAAATTGCTTTCAACTTACTACTTGCAGCTGTTTGGAATTCCACATCGATTCTCTGCAGAGTTGCAGAGCCTGACTGGGCGAGCCGTACAGTAAACACATGAATCTCTGCCAGCGCTGGCATCTATAGCACCATGATTTGCAAACATGTTGAATTGCTATTTTATTCAATAAATGGAACGTACAATAGAAAATAGATTTGGAAGTTACATCAAACTTGTTTATCCTGCTACAGTGGGCTGGGTAAAGCTATTGTGCTTTGGTTATGAAGGAATCTCTGTCGGGAAGGAGGGGGTGGAGTGTTGCCATTCTTTCCTAGCCTAATACTAAGCCCTCAGGGTGTACCCAGTCCCCTCCCCCTTTAGGACCTCTTCTCCCAGCACCAACTCCAGAGTTTAGGGTAACCAATACTAATTATGCCTTGGTTTCCAAATCTCAGTCTTATTCATTAATGCTACTTTTCTTTTTCTTTCTTTCTTTCTTTCTTTCTTTCTTTCTTTCTTTCTTTCTTTCTTTCTTTCTTTCTTTCTTTCTTTTTTCTTCCTTCCTTCCCTTGTTTCTTTCTTTCTTTTTAGAGAAAGAGAGAACATGCAAGAGAGAGAGAGAGAAGGGGGGACAGAGGGAAAGGGGAGAGAATCTTAAGCAGGCTCCATGCTCAATGTGGAGCACGAAGTGGGGCTGGACCTCATGACCCTGAGATCATGACCTGAGCAGAAATCAAGAGTTGGAGGCTTTGCCCTGAAACAACTATGGTGTGATATAGCCCAATCTACAGTCCTGAAGAGTGAATGAGAACAGACATACCTGAGCAGACAGCGGGTTGTAAGAATGAGGCTATCTTGGGCCATGTACTCCATTCATACTCCATCCACACCATTGGGAGTGTTTCAGTGTGAAACTAGGAGAAGGACCACACAGCTGAATCCAACCCACATTGCAGAATCATTCAAATAAATTGCTTTTATGTTAAACCTTAAAAAAAAAAAAAGGTGTCAGAGGCTTGGAGCACCTGGGTGGCTCAGTCGGTTGAGCATCTGTCATGATCTCGGGGTCCTGGGATCGAGCCCCCACATTGGGTTTCCTGCTCTGTGGGGAGCCTGCTTCTCCCTCTCCCTTTGCCACTACCCCCTGTTTGTGTGCTCATTCTCTCTCTCTGTCAGATAAATAAACAAAATCCTTTAAAAAGAAATGACACTATAAAAACAAAACAAGTTGGAGGCTTAACCAACTGAGCTACCCAAGCACCCCTCGATGCCACTTTTCTATACAAGCTCTAAACATATATGTATATATATAATTTATATCCATTATTAAACAGAATATTTAATGGGAAATGTATACTATATGTGCACATTTGTACGTATGTGTGTGTATGTGCCCGTGCATGCCTATGTGTACGTATATATGTATGTATACATGTTAGTTTGTCATTGTCAGGGCTGTGCCTTCTCCATCAGCTAGGAGCTCTCCAAGGGCAGATGGCTAGGTTTCCTTCCTCAGTGGCAATTTCCTGGGATGATGCTCTGCGTCTCCCATCAATCAAGAGGCATCCTCTGCCCCAGGACTGGGAACTCCCTGACCCTTGTCAGACAGGGCTTAGGAGAGAAGACACGATACCTTCTGGATGTGCCCCCAGTGAAGAGGGGACAATGAGCACACAGCAGAGCACACGTGGGGAGGAAGAAACTCAAAGATTTGCCCACATAATAGCTACAGTTACTTTGCCAGCTTTTTCTGTCTGAGTGAATGGGTGTGGTCATTATAAGAAGGTGACTATTCCCCCAAGTAAATAGGGTATGCTATTTGGTGGAAAGGAAATTGTAAGAGAAAGTGTCTCATTTCTGCAGTTTGAAAGCAGGTAATCTCTGTAGTCTGGGTGTCTATTTACACTGCTTTTCAGCAATAAAGAGTAACATTACCTTAATAACCCGCTCATCTGAGGCAGGGAGGGTACTTAAGGCATCAGAGAAAGAGGCATTTACTCTGATGAGCCACTTTCCCCAAACAGCATAAGATCGACATCATTCGCCGGGGAAGATTTTTTTTTTTTAATTTCTAAAAATATTTCCTGGTTATGACATGTGATCTAAAGCACAGGTACCCTGGGCTCACTTTCTGTGATGGCTAATGACACATGATTCCCACCCCTGTCAGAGAGGGGGAAAAGGGAAAATAGATGTAGCGCTAGACTTTGAAAGAAGAAAGTTTTACAAGTTAAAAACCCAACCAAGTAATTGTGAGGCAGAAAATGGCTTAGTAATTTGATCTTGGTACTTCCAGAAACACCTCTGGGAGAGAGTGCTCAGTCGATGGGAGAATTTCGGCTCTGCTCCCCAGACATGGAAGGGCAAGAAAGTTGATTTTCTTGCTTTTTTCTCTTCAAAAAGACCTGCAGACATTTCTGACCGAGGCACTGTTCTCTTTCAGGCAACAGGCGCATATATTACAAAATGGCCTTTTTTTGACACCTGTTCAGAAGCTGCCGGATGACAAGCCACACCCAGTCCCACACCCACGGCCACAGGGCATTGTTCTAGGTTCCAGCCGGCTTGGAAGCTTCGTCCCAACTTGCACTTTTATAAAGATCGAGGACAGATTCAGGGGAAGGGTTTTTTGGTGTTTTTTTTTTTCCCCATAGCTATAGCCTAAGGCATACAGTTTTGTTGGGTTGTTTTTTTTGTTGTTGTTGTTTTGTTTTTTCCCAAGAGTTTTGGGTTTTTGATTTTTTGGGTTTTTTTTTTTTTTTTTTTTTTTTTTTTTTTTTGTCATCAACAACTAGTATAATGCAAGCAAATGCCTTTTCTTTGAAGAAGTTTTGCGGGACATTAGGGCAGTGGTGGTGGCTGGGGGTATGCACAGAGTGGACTCAATGATTCAGGCACAGCTAAATAAAAATCTGATCACTTCGACCTTTGAAGAAAGGGTTAGATCTTTTTACTTTTTTTTTTTTAAGATTTGCTTATTTATTTATGATAGAGAGAGAGAGAGAGAGAGAGAGAGAGAGGCAGAGACACAGGAGGAGGGAGAAGCAGGCTCCATGCAGGGAGCCCGACCCGGGACTCGATCCTGGAACTCCAGGATTGCGCCCTGGGCCAAAGGCAGGTGCTAAACCGCTGAGCCACCCAGGGATCCCCATCTTTTTACTTTTTAAAAAAATCTACTTAGAAAGGTAATTGAAAGGGTAGGCAAGATCAGAGAAGACAAGTGCCATCTCCTTGGCATGCTTCTAAGTATCATAGGATATTGGTAAGATGGAAATGCATGTTGTTCAGTACAAAACAGTTTTATCTGTTCATTAACCAGGCTCCACAGAACCACAAAACCGCCTCTGGGAAACCTGAACAAGTTGATGCAAATATGATCATGAAACCAAAAATATTCAAAATGGACTCAACAGTCTATAAAATGATTTTGTAACACAGGTTGCAATGTGGTGGGAAAGTATCGGTTGTGGTTTTGGAATTTCCAGGTTCAAATCCTGACTTACTGTCTGAGAAATGTCAGGTAACTTTTCAGAGCCCGAGGTGCCTTGCCCTTTGTAAGAAATTTCTCATTCACTAAGTGTAAATGAAATATTGGTTGTCAAAGTGCTTTATAAACTGTAAAGTCCTAGGCAAACGTACTTTGTTCTGAGAACTAGGTCATGAGATTATGACATCTTTGAGTCTGAATTTCTTCAGATGGAGTCCAGGAATCTTTATATTTAAATGTGATTTCCTTAAGTGTTGTGCCATTCAGCTTAGGAATCAGCTTGGTGTGGTCCCTGGACCAGCAGCAACTGTACCACCTGGGAGCGTCTTAGAAATGGCAAGTTCAAAGCCACCCAACCTCCTGGATCAGAAACTCTGATGGTAAAGTCCTTCATCCAGGGTTTTAACGAGCCCTTCAGGGGCTTCTAAGCCAAGTAAAAAACTGGAAACCACTGGTGCAGTCTATTACTGCTCAAGCTTGAGTGCTCATACAGATGATCTGGAGGAGGTCTTGGTAAAACACCTGGGATGATTGTAGGGAGGAGCTAAGGGGAGCAAAGACCTGGAAGGCACCAGCACCCTCTGAAAGAAGGAGTTACCACCGTGCAGGGCCACCCCAGATAACACCCAAGACTGCAGAGAGAGAGAGAGAGAGAGAGAGAGAGAGAGAATTTCTTTTCTGGCACACATCCCTAAGACTGGGGAGTGGGGTAGGACTTGGAAGTCCCTTCTAAGTTGCCCTAAAATCACTGTGTTCGGTGGAGAATGAAGCAGTGTAGATTGGGAGGGCGATCAGATGCTGTGGCCCTACATGGATTACCCATTTATGTGGTTGGAAGAGTGGGTAACAACATCCCCTCGACACTGCTTATATCCCCATATTACAGAGATGGCCTTCTGGGGGGTCATCCCAGAAGAATCTAACTCAGTGTCTTCTCTAGAATCTTTTTACCGGGATGAGTTTTTGATAGGAGAGGAAGAGAAGAGCTGGTTCAGAAATCCCACAAGATAATTTTTTTAAACTCCACAACCCAACACCTCCTCCTGACTACTGACTCCTCAATGAGGGCCTGCCTCTGGAGAAAACGTGGCCAGAGAAGACTTTGATTTCAGACTCATGAGGATACTTCCAGGGATGGAAAAAATAGATACTGTATTCAAACAAGGAAAAGCATTTGGCAGAGCCTCTGCCCCTCCCATCCCAGGTTCCCTGGGTCCCAGCGCCAGCCTCACTGACACGGCCCTTGTCAGGGAACAGGGTGCTGAAAGGAGGTTCTTCTTGATGGGGAGAAGCATCTTTCTGGGTTTTAATGAGATCATTTATTGTCTCTTTGCTCTGACGAAGATTGTAAATGTGACGGGTGAAATATAAAGAATAATTAGTCCCAGAGGTGAATCCATCCCCTACAATATGTCTTTTCTCCCTCTCAGCCTGTTGAAAAGTTTACTGCTTCCAGATGCGCCTGATTTCAACAGTTAAGAGGAGCCGGTTCCTTTTGAGCTGCAAACTTGTCAGGGAAAAGCTTGTTTCTGAGAAAAGGCTTAAGCCAGAGAGATGATTCCTGAGGAAACAGCTGACGTAGGAAGGAAATATGGCCGTGGTGAGGCATGGCTGGCCTCCCTGGGGGGCCTTGACCCCTGTGAGGAGGTGGAGGAAGGCCTAGGTCAGCCCCCATTACAGTAGCGACTTCTCACTAATTAGCTGTTAAGGAATCCGGCGGCTTCTGAAGGAGACATTTGTGAGGAATGCTCCAGCAAAGCCAGCAGGCCCCAGCCCAGCCGGGAACTTCCTGCTTCCACAGAGCTCGGGACAGGCCTCAGCCACCGTCCGCGAGGCCGAGGCCGGCGGGAGCCCACACATCAGTCTTTGATAAACACCAGCCACTCCCACTCTAGAAACATAAGCCCTTTAGTCCCTGCCAGTTGCCTGGTAGCTTGAAGAGACTCCTAAGAGCGAGGAGCCCCCGAGGACGCGGCATGGTCCGGTCTTGGGACTTCAGACAGGAGAAAAGCCCTAAGAGCTGCCTTTTCTCTCATGTCCTCTCTCTTCCTGGGGCCGGTTGAGCTGAGGGGTCCCTTCGGGGGGCCTGCTGAGCCTGGAGTAGGGGGGGTTGAAAGGGTGTGAGGAGGGCATGGCCAGATATTCCAGATGTGGGCCTCACGAAGCTGGGGCAGTGAGGGCGTCTGGCTGAGGAGGCCCAGGCCTGGGATTTCCCCTGGCAGGAGGAACAGGCATCTGGAAGACTAGAGGCCCATCTGTGAAGAGGGACCGAGGAGATGGGGCTCCAGGGGTAGGTGGGCCTCGTTCTGTTTGTGTGGGTATAAGCAGAGGGAGTGGAAATGACGGGGGGGGGGGGGGTGTTGTCTAGCACAACTGATGTAGAGGAAGCACCTAGCCCTGCAAAGCCCACCCGAGGCAGTGGACGGGATGGGTGGGTGCTGAGCTGCGGAAGGCCATTCCGTGCCCTCCACACACGCGTTACCCTCTCCTCTCAATGATCTCTTTGCCGGGGTTCCTCAAACATAACTAGGTATGCCCCTATGGCTCAGTCTGGGCTACCCCAAAAGCAGACTGAGCTGGGGTACAAATAGGGCCAATGTATCCATTAGGATTATCCGTGCAGGCGACCCGCAGTACTTTCCAGGGCCCATGAAAATGTTTCCTTTGTAGAAGCAAAAGAAGACAGGTGAAATTTTAGATTAAAAATGTTTGAATCTGGGGATCCCTGGGTGGCTAAACGGTTTAGCACCTGCCTTTGGCCCAGGGCGTGATCCTGGAGTCCCAGGATCAAGTCCCACATCAGGCTCCCTGCATGGGGCCTGCTTCTCCCTTGGCCTGTGTCTCTGCCTCTCTGTCTCTCTCATAAATAAATAAAATCTTAAAATAAATAAATAAAATTTTTGAATCTATAGCACTAGTATATTCATCTTGAGAGATGAATAATGCAATCAGAAAAATATTTTTTCAATTTCTTATTTTTTTGAAGAAGGGACCCACAGCCACAAAGACGCAAGCGCCTAGGACCCATGAAAGTCACAACATGGCCCTGGATCTGGCCCTAATACTACCCCAATGTAAGAAGTAAGAAATGGAGGTTTTAAAACGTATTTATTCATGAGAGACACACAGAGAGAGGCAGAGACACAGGCAGAGGGAGAAGCAGGCTCCCCACAGGGCTCTATCCCAGGACCCCGGGGTCACGACCTGAGCCAAAGGCAGCCACTCAACCATTTAGCCACCAGGTGCCTCAGGAAGGCTAAGTTCTTGCTCACAGCCCCAGCTAACGGGCTGCGGAGTTAGGATTCCTGCCTGTCTCTTCACTCTCATAGCTCTTGCCCTCTTCATGATCTGTAGAAACTCGCGTGGGGTGGGTCACAGGAGGAAAAGTTTGGTAGGGAAGATGTGCCTTTTCTCTTGGCTGTTCTCATTTCTCAGAAACAGGACGGGGAAAGGCACCCAAGCCTCTGGCAGCTCAACATCTGCAAACAGCCGTCACAGTGCATCTCTGCAGACTCTTGGAGCTGCTCCGTCTGCCGCGGCCAGATGCGTATTTGTGGCTTTCCTCCTTGGCTTCTTTCCCCAGGTTTTCATTCCTTTTATTCTGAGATAGAGCTGAAATTTTTCCAGAATGGCCCATGGTGGACACCCAGAAGTCAGTAGGGACTCCAAAAGGAAGTTAAGGCCGGGAAAGGGGTCCAAGAAAAGGGGGACCAGCCTAAAGTACACAACACTCAATCCTTTATTGCTCACATGTGGCCTGACCGCTGGTGGACTGGCTCCAGGAAAATCTGAACCCTGGACTAAGCCTCACTCCGGGCTGTCCAGGCCAGGCCTGGATGTCTCCCCTCAAATCCCCCCCTGAGCCAGGCTGATTTTTTTTTTTTTTTTCATATTATAGCTACAGAAAGCACTGAGCTGGAGCTCAACAAACCTGGTCCCTGTAGTCCTAGCCACACCACAAACTTGAGCTTTGACCTTGACAAAACCTCTCTGGTTCTCAGTTCCCTCATCTGGGAAATAAGAAGGCTGTTGGACCCGATGATCTTGGAGATTCCAGTAATTAAGCAAACAGAAAACCTGTGCTGCTGAGCTGGAGTCCAGAAAAATACTACGTCTGTTGCTTTTTTAAAATGTAGTCCCCCGAGCCCCACAGGCCGCCGATGCCTGGTCTGTGCGTGTTGAGGATGATCCCGGCGCTGCCCCAGCTCCGGGGTGGCTGGGGGGCGGGGAGGGGACGGGGGGGGGGGGGGGGGGGGGGGGGGGGGGACGGGCATCCCTGCCAGAGCATCTCCAGCCCTGATGCCTGTCAGAAGCGGGGGCATTTCTGGGGAGACCAAGGCAGAGCCAGACGGCCCTGGCGTCTGCGCCCAGGTGGGCCGCTGGGAGGGACACCTGTGCCCGGCCCAGTCCGCAGGCCCAGGGCCTCCCGGCGACCCCCCCAAACCCATCCTCCCCACCCCAACCCCATCCCCCCAATCCCAACCCCAACCCTCCCATCCCAACCCCATCCCGTCCATCCCTCCAACCCATCCCCCATCCCAACCCCATCCCCTCCATCCCCCATCCCAACCCCATCCCACTCCAACCCCATCTCCCCAGCCCAACCCCATCCCCACCCCATCCCCCCAGCCCAACCCCATCCCCTCCCAGTCCCATCCCTCCAACCCATCCCCCCATCCCCTCCATCCCCCCCATCCCCCCCAACCCATCCCCCCATCCCCTCCATCCCCCCCAACCCATCCCCCCATCCCCTCCATCCCCCCCAACCCATCCCCCCATCCCCTCCATCCCCCCCAACCCATCCCCCCATCCCCTCCATCCCCCCCAACCCATCCCCCATCCCCTCCATCCCCCCCCAACCCATCCCCCCATCCCCTCCATCCCCCCATCTCCCCAGCCCCATCCCCTCCCCTCCCAACCCCATCCCCCACCCCATCCTCCCATCCTACCCCCCCCCCCCCCCCCCCCCCCCCCCCCCCCCCCCGGCCCCCGCGCGGCTCCGGCTCGCGGAAGTCTCGCTCTTTCTTTCTTTTCCCCTCGTTAGTCGAGCTGAAATCTGATCGTGGAAAGTCTGGGGCGGGTCCGAGGCCGAGGCCGGGCGGCGCGGCCCCGAGCGCCTGGGGCGATTCCTGCCGGAGGAGCCGGGCCGGGCCCGCCGAGGGGCGGGAGGTCGGGCACGGCGGGGCGGGCGGCTTTGTCTCTGGGCGAAGCCGAGAGGGACTTAATTGCAGGGGCGGGGCGGGGGGGAGGAGACCGGGGGAAGCCGAGTGACACCTGACAGCTCGGAGACAGCCCCCCCCGCCGCCGGGGGGTGGTCCTGCTAATCCCCTCGGCGAGAGCAAGCTAATTGCTGCAGCCCGAGAAGGCCGGATGAAAGCGCGCACGGACCCACACCCACAGGCCTCGAGTCATGCTATTTGCTGCTAAATTAATATAATTATATTACCTAATGCAAAAGCTACGTTAAGAACTCTGGCTTTTGGCTGCATCTAGGAGCTTCTGATGGGTTAAAGGCAACATCTTGGTCTAATTCCCCCTTTTTTCCCATCTCCCCCCCCCCAAACACACTGCAAATGTCAGAAATAAATTATCGAAACCAGATGTAAGGTTTTGGGTGCACATTTTCGGGCAGTTCTGCGCTAACAGATGCCTTGTATTAATAATGTACAGTTGTGACAGGAAATATGGTTTAGAGTCCTGGAAAAACATGAAAGCTAATTCCATTACCCCTTTTCATGGTACCTACTTCTTCTCAAATGCTCAACTGGTTTGGATTACGGCGAAACTTTAGAGGAAAAAATGATTTGGTCTGAAACGGTAACTCAGCTCTGTTTTCCAGCCTCTCCCCTCAAGCACCCACCTTCCCACGCACCTGCAGACCTGCGTTCTGTGTGCAAATAACCAGAGATGGGAACATCTGGACCTGGTCACTCCTCAGGGGACACACTTCCAAATGTTCCCCCACTTTCCTGTTCATGGGGACTTCGTAGACAGGAAGCCAGGGCCAGTGATCCCAGCTTCACACTCTTGCCTGGGACAGTCCTTTAAAACCTGGCCTACCCCCCTCACACTTCACTTTAAGCAAAAGTAAAAACAATAAAACACTTTTATGCTCGAGGAACCGGATAAATCCTGGTAATTGATCTCGGGAGAGGGATTATTAAGGGGCTAAGTGCAATGCTTTCCAGAACTGGGGGTGTAATAAGCATGAAGCCAAACAAATGCACAATTTGTTATCTGAATTTCATCACTCAATGCATTGCAAGCAACTGGCTTGAAAATGGCTTTTCTCTAGGAAGGGAGAAGGCCCTAAAATAGCTGTAACACATCCATTGACAGTTCTACGCCGTGGCTGAGAAATGTCTGCACTCTCCATGTCTCACACCGGCAGGCACACTCGGAAAGGTCAGAATGTTCCTGCTTGCCTTTTTAAGGGACAGATTCCCCTCCGCTTTATGCCAATGTACAATGCAAAACAGAGAAAAACTCTTTGGAGGTCTTCGCCTCTCTTACATTCCACCTATGAGGAAACAAGGAGACAAGCAGCCAGGGTATCCAGACTGTCCTGGATCTGTAGATGAGAAAGTCTTTTCCTATTCAGATAAAGAACAGTCAAGAAGGAGAGATATCTCCCAGTTCAGTGAAGTGGGACCAAAGCATCACAACATCCAAAATAATAGCTAACACACTCCCTGAGAGCTTAGTATGTGCCAGGGACTGTCCTGTCTGCACGCATGCCTTGTGTCATCCAATCCTAAGAATCCCCATTGAGGTAGGTGGATGCCCCCAGTTTATAGATGAAAAACACTGGGTTTCGGGGATGCCGAGTCACCTGCCAAAATTCAAAGTGGCAGAGCCAACGTTCAAAAAGTAAGCCTCTCTGATTCCAAAGACTGTTTTAAACAACCTCTTCCACTCGGTCTTAGTCAAAAGGCCGAGAAGTGATCAACCTCTTGATTTACCTTCCTGGAACACAAAAGTGTGTCCTGAACCATGGCCAAATCCGAACCGTGTCATTCTTTCAGCAAGGCTTTTTTTCAAGCAGGGGGCACCGTCTTAAAGTCCAGAAGAAAGTAACAAAAGGCTGCCCTGTAGACGTTTTGTGTTGATGACACAGATAAAACTAGGAATGGAGGAAGCTACTGGGGACCAGGAATCAAGTCTTGGCTCTAAGCCCTGGCTTTCGCTCTCACTGGCCGTGACATCAAAGCAGTTAGGCTTGGCTTCAGTTTCTGTACCTTTAAGGTTGACATGACAATACTTGCCCTGTTTGTGAAGATGATGTGAAATATTGGCTATCCAAATTCTCATCACGGACTGAGTAAATTGCTGTGTGATCTTGGGCACCTTCCTTTACCTTTCTGATCCTCATTTGTCTCAACTGTGAAGCTGTGAGATTGAATGAAACAACGCATAGCCTCACCTCCTGCTCTGAAACGAAGGGTGGGTGTTGTGGCATGGTTCAAAGGAACAAAAGCCAGGAAACAGAGGGAACGTCTTCCAAGAGAGAGAATAGTTAAATAAATCACTGCACATCCCCACCTTGAAACAGTATTGTAACCAATGAACAATGAAAAATCAGAGCTGTGCCAGATAACTTAGAGGGAATTTCTATGCGGTGTTGTTGAAGGAGAAAAATAAGATGTGGAAAAAGGTATATAAATGATGCCACATTCGTAAAACAGTGAATGGCACTCCCTCCAGTGTGTGTATATGTATATATTCTACATAGAATTATATGAGCAAAGAGAAAAATGTGAGAAAATATACTGTTATTAAAGGGGGTAGAAAATGGGTGTAGGGATGACCATTAAAAAATGGGGGAAAAGATTGGATTTAAAAATAGCAAAAAACAAACAAACAAAAAAAACAAAAACATATAGCAAAAGAGCTTGTATATGCTCAACACATGCATTTGTGTAAAGATACGTATCTGGAGATATGTGCTGTTTTTAAAAGATGAATCAGTCATAAGTTATTTGAAATAAATAAAACGTTTCATTTAGACTTGTAACAAGATGCAAGAGATTTCTCCCAAATCCCCAAAGTACCAACATAAGGTATTGCCAACACAAGTTGGTGGTATGTCAGTAGGTATATAAAACAGCAAGTTCTCTAAGGTAGTCTAAATTTTCCCCCGTCCATTAATCATGTTTATACTATATATTTGCATAATAAACCCTTTTTTCATATAAAGAAAACCTTCCCAGCTCTTCCCCCAGTGCTTCATCTGTGTTCAATGAAGACCCGTTGCGGTTCTGCTTGCGGGCGGTGGCAGAGGGGTGGTGATGCAGCAGAGAGCAAAGCCAAGCCCCTTCCTCTATGGAGCTTACCTTCTAGCACAGGAGGCAGGGGATAAAAATGAGTCAATAAAATGCAGAACAGGGAATGATACAAACTACGAATAAAAACAAAGCAGGGAAGGAGAGCAAGAGCAAAAAGGGGTATCTGGCAACGAATGCAAGAAGACGTTGAGAAAAAACCTCTGAGGAGGTGGTATTTGGGCAGAGATCTGAAAGAAATGAGGCAGTGAGTAAAGCACAGTCAGGCTCGAGGAAATAGACCGGGAGGGAGTCTCAGAAGGAGCAAGTTTGCAGGTGGAGGGGAGGCAGCATCCGATTTGTCTCATCCCCTCCGCAACTACCAGCCTGGTCCAAGCCACCAGGTCTCCGAACTGCTCCACTAGTATAACCTCTATCTGGTCTCTGTCCCGGATTCTGTTTCTTATTTTCTATGGTCAATTTTCCACACTTGCAGCCTGAGTGATCCTGTTAAAATGCAAATCAGATCGTGTTACAACAATGTGCAAAACCCTCCAGGAGCTTCCCATCACTTAAAACAACACTCCAAGTCTTTAACTTGGCTTAAGAGCTCCCCAGGATCTGTTCCAGCTACCTCTATGACCTCAGCTCACCATGTTCTCCTTTGCTCACTCACTGGCCTTCTTGTTTTTCCCTAACAGGCCAAGAACACACCTGCCTAGACCTGGAATTCCCGTAAACGGACCATGAATCATCCAATTGCTCCGGCCATGGTTTTAAGAGTCACTCTTGACTTCTTTCCTTTCTCACACTCCACAGACGATCCATTAGCAAGTTCTGACAGGTTTACATTCTAAAGAGATCCCAAATCAGACGACTTATTATCGCCTCCATCAACAAGCCCAATCCCAGCCACCACCACCACTCACCTGGATTACCACATCAACCTGCTAGCGGTTGCCTTTCTTCCCCATCTTGTTCCCCACAGCCTATTCTGTACCCGGGAACCAGGAGGATACGTTTCCAACATTTCTTCAACATTTAAAAAATATTTATTGAGCCCAGCTATGTGCTGGGTCTATTTTAGTTGCTGGAGCTATGGCAGTAAACAGAATTTAAAAGTTTCTACCTTCCAAGAGGGAAAGTTGGGAGAAGAAAATGGGAGAGTTTTGTTTTGTGGGCATGTTAAAGCAAGCAGTTGGTATAATTGGTCAATTTATCAAAAACATTTGGGTGTGTGGATACAGCATGGGCCAGTGGCACTTTCTTGTTGTTCCTTAAAAATTTCGCTTAACAAATTCAGCACTCAGGATGCTCTATCTTTCCCAGAATTGCAATATTCTGCACCCAGCTGGTGATAGATGCCTTGATATCACATTCCGAACTCCAGTGTATGTGTTGTACCTAAGATCTAGTTTGGAATGATAACATTTTCAGACCTTCAAAAAATGAAAAATAGACTTCTTTGCTAAAGCGTATGAACCCAAGCCCTCCATTTGGATAAGATACTCAGGAAGCCAGCTTTTCAATAAAACATACAGGCAAGGATATCTATCTACTGACTTGTGTCAGTTCCAAAGAGGATTTGAAGGAAACAATCGTACAGAATTGATTAATTCTAACTGTCATCAGTCACAACTTAAACTTGGTCTTATTCCCAAATTTTTATCAAAATGCTTCTTCCAAGTTACCTTTAATTAATTAATTTATGTATTTCTTTTTTACTTAGGGTGTTGGTCCCACATACCTATATGGCAAAGATAATGGTTTAGTTTTCCTTTGACCCCAGTGCCTGGTATCATCCTTGGCACAGAATACATGTTTGTTGAATGCATGAATTAAACTTTCCCGGGGCAAACTTTAAATCTAAGTCCTCTATCCAAATTGGAATAGGTACTGGCATAAAAAAATACCTTTTTACTTTTTTATGAGCATTGAGCTAGAAGAATATTATGACTGCCCCTTTCCACAGGCAAATACTAAAAAAAAAAAAAAAAAAAAAAAAGAAGGAATTTCCATGGTTTTCAGCTCTTTTTCTTCTAAAGCCCCTTGTTTTGAAAGATTTTAGTGGTAGAGGAAACAGAACCCACTGTAACTCTGTTAAACACAAATATTTACCATCAGGCATTGGGCACTGAAGGAGCAGACTGTAGGTTGCCTCCTGGAGTGACTCCCAGAACAACACCTGGAACTGGATGATGGGAGGGCTGCCAGGTGGATGAATCTGAAGATGATGAATTAAACAACACACATGGCCATGGGCCATAGCTGGATTTGGGGATCAAGAATTTGTCACCAAAACCACCACAGCTACTGCCTCTTGGTGTCTACAAGGCTGGTGACAAAACACTGTGGGCTGATGTAGAAAAACACAGTGTCTCCACAGCCATGCTTCTGCTGGCTCCAGGATTACTCTGGGCAAGACCCCCCGGTAGGACAAGCTGGGATGCTTTGTTCTCAGGTGGATGCTTGACAGCCAAGACTGTAGGAGGAGAGCCTTTGCCTACTTGCACCGAGCACCCCTAAATGGCAGAACCTAATCCTCATCCAGAACCTTAGCTGCAAGGGAGTCAGAAACAATTCACTTCACCAGTCTCTGTAATATGGGAAATCATACTGGGGAAGATGGAATAGATATTGAGTGCCAATCGACCATAACCAGTCTTTTCACCCATTTAGTAGAATAACAACACAGCTAACATATGGCATTTACTCTATGCCAGTCTAAAGAAGAAACAACTGGGACGCCTGGGTGGCTCAGCGGTTGAGCATCTGCCTTTGGCTCAGGGTGTGATCCCGGGGTCCTGGGATGGAGTCCCACGTTGGGCTCCCCATAAGGAGCCTGCCTCTCCCCCTGCCTGTGCCTCTGTCTCTCTCTCTATGTCTCTCATGAGTAAATAAATAAAATCTTTTAGAAAGAAAGAAACAACTATCGGAGGGATCTGTAGTTATGAGAGCATTAAACTCCATGAATAAACCACTGCCCACCTCCCACATGGGAGGAAGAATTACAACTCAATAAACATGAAGGCAAACACCATTCCTGCTGAAGTCGGAAGCAGGGAACAGAGAGACATTTTAGGTGGTGAAAGGAAGAATGAGAGGGGCAAAAGAGTTTCCCATTTTGAATAGGCATCTTCTACTTCCGACTGACTTCTCTGTGGATATACCAAATGTCTTGTACCGGGTCAGTGCTTGGGGGAGCAGGGGAGAGACACAGCTGTCCTCAGGCTGAGGGGAGAGACTCACTTCTTTCTCCTAGGGCCCTCTGGGGGTCTGGCTTGGTTCTAATAATAACAAAGCTTAATGTGGTTCTAATTAAACACAAAGCTTGACAAAGAAAATAATGAGATAAAATGGAGAGAGCCTGGGGGTAAGAATTGGTTGGATTCCGGGGGGACCACTGAGGAGAACAGCCATGGAAATGTGTGTTTGGGTGCCAAGGAGAGAAGGCAGTCCAGAGAGCTTGTCAATGACCAGAGGACCCTGATGGCAGTGGAGCAGCTCCTTGAGAACCAGAAGCAGAGGAGGAGGCCCCCAAAGCCACCCCAGTGAGGGTTCTACCCAGAGCCACCCCTGGCTCCAGAAGAAGAAGTTGGGCTCTGGATGACCCACCCTGGTTGGTGAGTCAAAGGCAGGACTCCCTTGTTGAGGTTAAACCCCCTTGCTGAACTAAGACCCACTCAAAGACATTGGCCAAACACTGAATGGTCCTTGGAGAGTCATTGACCAAATGAGGTCTAGTCAGGAGGAGCTATGGAGATGGTGATAAGAGAGAGAGTTGGTGGGCAGGTGGGACGGGGTCTGAGAAATGAAATGACATGTTTAGGAAAGTCTGTCTGGGGAATCCCTTCAGCTTGTCCTATAAAGCTCAGTAGCCTGGGAGAACAAGAAGAGCCAACCAGGACTCTGCTTCTTTACCTGACTCTGCCTACCTGACTCAGCAGCTTGGGCAAGAGGCTGCGCTCTACACGTGGGCTTGCAGGGCCATCAGAGAAGAGCCAGCAGCTGCCCCTGGAACCTTCTTGGTCACAGGCAGCCGGGCTCTCAAGCTCTTCAGTGACCTCAAGGACTTCTCTTTTCTTGCTGACCTCTGTTTAGGAATTCTAGAGTTAGGATCCCTGTCAGAGGAGTGAGTGGTAAGAGCATTCCCTGGTCTCTCTGTACCTCAGATTCCTCATCTCTAAGACAGAGGAAATAAAACCACTTACCTCAAAGGGTTGTTGATAGGTTAAAATGAGATGTAATTTGTTTAGACATTACATTAACGTGTAATTAGTTTAGAAGAGAAACTGGCTCATGAGAAGTGCTGAATAAATATTATCAGCATTTGTTGTTTTATTTCAATGGGTTCTTTGCAGAAGTTGGAGATGACAGATTGTTTAGAGACAGGCCCTGGCGGAGAAGCGAGAATGGGATGGGGTGGGGGTTGGGTGGGGGTCGATATAAGCCGTAGCAAGGGACAGCGACTGAAGAAATGCTGGCAGGGGATCAGAGATTGACCAATCCAGTGGGATGGAGCAGAGAAGAGGACACATGTCAACAGGAGCAGAGAGAAACATGGCTGGGACTGATACGGGTTAGAATACGGACGTGGCTGTCATACTAATGGCCAAAATAATGGTGTCTCTTACAAAGTATATTTCTTTTTTGATTTAATTTTATTAATTTATTTGGAGACAGAGTGTGTGTGAGATCATATGCATGGGCTCATGAAGGCAGGGGGAGGGGCAGAGGGAGAGGGAGACACTCTCAAGCAGACTCTGAGCCAAGCTCAGAGCTGGCTGTGGGGCTCGACCCCATGACCCTGAGACCACGACCCATGTCAAAACCAAGAGTCGGATGCTTAACTGACTGAGCCAAGCAGGAACCACTAACAAAGTGTATTTCTTACATCAAAATGTATTTCTTACATCAAAAGTGTATTTCTTACATCAAAATCAGTAGATGGTTCAGGACTGAGAGTGCGGTTCTGGGGAGTTTGGAGAGCCAGGCATCTCCCTTTTTGGAGAGCCAAGTTTCTTCTATCTCGCTGCATGTGACTACCTCCTGCTCTAAGACAGCTGCTTTGGTTCCGGCTGTAACTTCTACTTTCCTGCCAGTGGGAAGGGGAGAAGAGGTGATGGTGGGCACATCCATTTCCTAAAGGAGTGATCTAGAAGAGTTACACATCACTTCTGCTTACATCTCATTAGCCAAGCCTCAGTCATCAGTCACGTGTCGATACAGAGATGAAGAGGCTAGAAATCTGGGCTTTTGCAGAGTAGTCACGTGCCCAGCTAAATTTTGGTGCAATTAGTCCTAAAGAAAAGGAGGGGCAAATGGATATTGGGGATCACCAATACTGTTTGCTACAGGACTCATGCCTGTCTTGAGATTTCAATGGAATTTTTATTTCTAATGACTACTGAAAACACCTGGCAAAGGTAGGTCATATTGTTTGTGACCCCTATTCAAAAGGCCAAACTGTACACGGAGTTCAAAGCTGGAAGCTTCCTACAATGGCACCGCTACCACCTGAGAATCAAAGCCACTTCTCTTACCATTGTTGATGGGAAAAGACTTGAATTGTCCATTTCCTTTCCAGGAAAATGTTTAGAAGACTAATTAAGTCAAATGAGTATTACATCAACTCTTCCTCTTGAGTGATTCCATCCATTGCCACCGAGATTTATTAAGCAGCTTACCTTTTCTGAGAGAGGATTATTAAAGGACAGTACATGCCAAGCTTTTTAAGTTTGACAAAAATACTCACTTAGATTATTATTAGATTCTGAGGTATGCTCCGAAGGTGATGAAGGAGCTTTTTGGAATAGAGCCAAATGCTAATGCTGATGTCAACAGCTGAGCAAGATCGGAGCAAGCGCTTCAAGATCACTCCCATGTTCTCGGTCCCGCTGTTAAATGCCTAAGACATAGTTTTGCATACATTCACCTGCTTTTATTTGCCCCGAGCCCTTTCTGGAGGGAGCTAAGATACAAATAAACCACACGATAGATACCTTCCCAACTAGAAAGTGAGAATGGGCCCGCTCCTTTGTTTCTCCCCATTCATCTCCTGATAGGAATGTATCATTTTTTAATAATCATATCAAAAGCATGTTAGTATTAGCATCAGAGGGCTTTTTCTGTTGTCTTGCAATTGCCCTGCTATGAAAATGGCAAATGGAGAAAGGAGATAGAAGAGAAGACAAGAGGGATCCCTGGGTGGTGCAGTGGTCTGGAGCCTGCCTTTGGCCCAGGGCGCGATCTTGGAGACCCGGGATCGAATCCCACGTCGGACTCCCGGTGCATGGAGCCTGCTTCTCCCTCTGCCTGTGTCTCTGCCTCTCTCTCTCTCTCTCTTTCTCTCTCTCTCTCTCTCTCTGTGTGTGTGTGTGTGACTGTCATAAATAAATAAAAAAATTTAAAAAAAAAACAGACAAGAGAGGAGAGAGGGGCACTTAATCTTTTAATCTGTTTTCCTGTAATAGACCACTCTGACAGATAAGTGAAGCCTATGGACCCCTTATCCAAATAGTGTTTTCAAATACAAAAAAATAAATAAATCGGATTACCCAGGAAACCAATTATATTGTGATAGATAACTCTCATGGAGATCTACTGTGGAGGTCTGTGGACCTCAATGGAAGGACTCTCTTGGTTTTCTCCCATACCTAGATTATCAGCTTTTTCTTTCTTTCTTTCTTTCTTTCTTTCTTTCTTTCTTTCTTTCTTTCTTTCTTTCTTTCTTCTTTCTTTCTTTCTTTCTTCCTTTCTTCTTTCTCTTTCTTTCTTTCAGATTTTATTTATTTATTCATGAGAGACACACAGAGAGAAGCAGAGACATAGGCAGAGGGAGAAGCAGGCTCCCTGCAGTGAGCCCAATGTGGGGCTCGATCCCAGGACCCTGGGATCACAATCTGAGGCAAAGGCAGACGCTCAACCACCAAGACACACTGGTGCCCCTAGATTATCAACTTCTTTCAAATCAAGCCCAAGTTTCAATGATTCAGGCTGCCTTTACCTGAGAATTTGACAAACACACTCCCTCACATGAAGTTGCTGCAAAACATGCCCACACTCTTTCCCAGACACATAGTCTACACTTTTCTGTGGACATGTACCTGACATTTAAAGGCTGTAGCCGGGGATCCCTGGGTGGCCCAGTGGTTTAGCGCCTGCCTTTGGCCCAGGGCGCGATCCTGGAGACCCGGGGTTGAATCCCATGTTGGGCTCCCTGCATGGAGCCTGCTTCTCCCTCTGCCTGTGTCTCTGCCTCTCTCTCTCTCTCTCTCTCTCTCTCTATGTCTATCATGAATAAATAAATAAAATTAAAAAAAAAATAAAATAAAGGCTGTAGCCATAAAGCTCAGATCACAGGTGTCTTTATTTCCTACAGGTCAGATTGGCCCACCAAACACAGATTGCTATGGGCTCTGCCCAGATGCCCTTTCCTGTCTTAGAGCACCGAGCACTGAGATTCAGTACTGGGATCCGTCATTCAAAAGTAAAAACTTCATGATAAATATATGAGTTCTCCTCTTGATAAAATATCCAGTGAGAGGGGGCTATTTTCATAGTAGCAGAAGCTTCTGGCCTTTGAAAGAACTCTTTGTTTTGGCAAAGAGAGGCCCAAGAGAGACAGACAGATGGGGAAAGATGAGAAGGGGTCAACATTTAATAACTTTATTAGGGAATCCCTGGGTGGCTCACTGGTTTAGCACCTGCCTTCAGCCCAGGGCGTGATCCTGGAATCCTGGGATCGAGTCCCACATCGGGCTCCCAGCATGGAGCCTGCTTCTCCCTCTGCCTCTGTCTCTGCCTCTCTCTGTGTCTCCCATAAATAAATAAATAAATAAAATCTTTTAAAAATAAAAAAATAACTTTATTAATTCTGACTCAACAGATCTAGACTGGTCGGGGGGGTACCTACAAAGACTAAATGCATCTCAGCTTTGGTCTTCGGGTGCTTCCTCACATAGACAAGTTTGGAATAGGAAAGATGATACCAGGTAGGGCCCCAAGACTGCTGTCAGTTCAGGATCTCACCAACCTCACTGATAACTACCATAGTACCTTATCATGTGTCCTCAGGAATCCCCAGAGGATAATCGTTTCTTAGGTCACCTTCTTTGGGACCCCACCTTTGAGGAGAGCCATTTTACTGAGAGTCTGAGTAAAAAGAGAGGTTCAAGGGGATCCCTGGGTGGCTCAGCAGTTGAGCGCCTGCCTTTGGCCCAGGGCGTGATCCTGGAGTCCCGGGATTGAGTCCCACATCAGGCTCCCGGCATGGAGCCTGCTTCTCCCTCTGCCTGTGTCTCTGCCTCTGTTCCAGGGTTTTCTCTTCCCTTCATGGGGGACTCCAGTAGGGGAGGGGCCATCTACAAATTCTACCCAAACATGCAAGATCTCTCAACTACCAATCAGAACAGGGTTATTTGAATGATTTCCACAGTGGATGGAACCAAAACACTCTTTCATCTATTTTAACCCTGTATGAGACCCCACCATTGGACTGCATCTAGCATATGTCTGGCTACTGCCCACAAAGTGCTTGGGCCACTTCCCTAGTGAGAATGCTGCTACTTCCCTACTCTAGGAACAGTAAGCACTCAGTTGAACCCCTGTCCCACAAAAAGAGAGAGAGAACTCATCCCAGGAGTGCAATGTTTTCCAGAATTTCTCTTGTTGGGGTTCTCAGGCTCTCCTAGAATCATATACTACTAAAAAGTTCAGTTTTAGTATATGTACAGTTGAACAGTATTTACTATTATTATTTATGATTTTTTATTGTCCTGAATTACCATGAAATAAAATTAGAGCTAGCTAATTAATAGTGATTTTCTTCTGGGCAGTGTGGTAAATTTTAGTTTCTTCTTTAGGGTCCTCTGTATTTTCAAATTGTCTTCAATAAGCTGGTATTGCTATTGTAATCAGGAGAAAAAGAAATCTTATGAGCAACTACTGCACTGAAGCCAGAGGCAGTTACTAAATCTTAACCACTTCAAGGCAAAGACAAAAGGAAAGATGTCTGCGATTGTTAAAATAAGAGGTCTGCCACAATTTAGGTGAAGTGGATGAAATTCATTGAAAGGACAGAAATTACAAAAGTAGATACAAGAAGGAATAGAAAAATCTTGGTAGTCTTATCTCTGTTGAAGAATTCAAATTAGTAATTTAAAATCTTTCCAAAAACAGCAACAACAAAACAAACCTCTAGGCCCAGATAGCTTCTTTAGGAAGTTCCATAAAACACTTAGGGAAGAAATAATGCCAGCCTTACAAATACTCTTCAAAAAGTAGATGATGAGCAAATATTTTCCAACTGATATTATAAAGCCACTTTATAACTAATACCCAAATTAGACAAAGACAGGACATTACAAGAAAAGAAAACTGTAGACAAAAACAAAGATACAAAAATCCTTAATGTGATATTGGTAAGTGGAATTCAGCAAAACATAGAAAAAGAAAAAAAATATTCCGGCACTTGGGTGGCTCGGTGGCTGCGCATCTGCCTTTGACTCAGGTCACGATCCTGGAGTCCTGGGATCCAGTCCTGCATCGGGCTCCCCAGAGGGAGCCTGCTTCTCCCTCTGCCTGTGTCTCTGCCTCTCTCTGTGTGTCTCTCATGAATAAATGAATAAAATCTTTAACAAGAAAAATAAATGTTCTTCTTTTTCAGGACCATCTTAGCTATTCCAGGTCCTTGGCAAAGTTTATTAATCAAAAAATATGGTTAAGAAAGTGAATAAGCAAGCCATGAATTTGCAGAAATATTTGATATAAATATACGTACGTGCATGCACGCACGCATGCACACACGCACACTCTGGCAGACTACTAATGGCTCTCTCTCAAAGATGTCTACATCTTAATCCCCAGAACCTGTGAATTCATTACTTTACATGGCAGAAGGAATTTGCAGAAACAACTAAATTAAGAATCTTGAAATAGGGAGGTTATCTTGGATAATTTAAGTGGGTTCCATGTGATCACAATGGTCCTTGTAGGAGGAAGGCAGAGAAGGGGGAGAGTCACAGAGAGGAGCTGTGAGGACAAAAGCAGAGGATGGAGTGAAGCATTTCTAACATGGAGGAAGCAACTTTGGTGGCCTCTAGAAACTAGGAAAGAGACACTCTCCTCTAGCCTTTGGAGGAAGCATTGGCCCTGCCAACATTCCGATTTCAGCCCAATGAAACCCATTTTGGATTTCTGACCTCCAGAACTGTAAGAAAATACATTTGTCTTGTTTTAAGCCACTAAGTTTCTGGTAATTTGTTACAGCAGCAATAAGAAACTAATACTATAGTCACACACGTGGAAACATATACCCCTATATCAACAAATAATCAAAGAATTATTATTTTAATCCTTGGAGAAATATCTATTCAAATCCTTTGCCCATTTTCAAATTGGATTACTTGTAACCTAAGTTCTAAGAATTCTTTTTGTATTCTGGATACAATTCCCTTTCAGATACAGGATTTGCAAGTATTTTTTCCCTAATCTGTGGGATGGTGTCATTTGAATCAGACAAGCTTTTCACTTTGATGGAGTCCAAATTATCTAGTTTTTATTTTGTTGCTGATGCTTTGGGTATCATACGTAAAAATCCTTTGCCAAATTCAAGGTTATGAAGGTTATTACCCCATTTTTTTTTCTAAGTTTTATACTCTTAGGTCTTACACACAGATCTTTGATCCATTTTTTAAAAGATTTCATTTATTTATTTGAGAGAGAGAGAGAGAAAGGACATGAACAAGGGAGGTACAGGGGGAGAGAGAGAAGGAAACAATCTCCAGCAGACTGCACTGAGCACTGAGCACAGAGCCCGACACAGGGCTCAATCCCAGGACCCTGAGATCGCGACCTGAGTCAAAACCAAGAGTCAGATGCTTAACTGACTGAGCCACCCAGGCGCCCCAGATCTTTGATTCATTTTGAGTTAATTGTTGTATATATTATGAAGAACCCAGCTTCATTCTTTTGCATGCAGCTATTCATATTTCAACTATTTGTTGAAAAGACTATTCTGTCCTTAGTGAATAGTTTTGGCAACTTTGTCGAACGTTAGTTGACCATAGGCAGATGGTTTTGTTTCTGGACTCTCAATTGTATTCTATTGATTATATGACTTTCCTGTGCCACTACCACAGTGTTTACTGTTGCTTTTTAGTAAGTTTTTAAATTGGAAATTTGAGCCCTACTTATTTTTTTCTTTTTTTCAAGATTGTCTTGGTTGTTCTGGATCCACTGAAAATCTGTATGAAGTTTTGAAGCAGCTTGTCAATTTCCATGAAGTAGTGGTTCAAAGACCACACAGACTATCACTTTTCTTACTAAGTATTTGTAAGATTTACTTCAATAGATGTTTCTTTACGTGTTATATGACCTTACACCCATTTCCAGAGCCTTTAAATATGGTAATTAAAAAAAAATTTCCACCAATTTCACTGGTTCTATGGAGCTCCTCACACCATCATGCTGGAAGCCAACCGCCCAAACATAAGTTTTATATAAAAATTCCTAAAACTCACTATCAAAAAGACAACCCAATGTTGATGAAACTATTATACAACCAGACGTCTCATTCATTGCTGGTGGAATGTAAAATAGTACAAAAACTATTGGAAAAGAGTAGGGCACTTTCTTATAAAGTTCGACATTCCACCTACCCTATTACCCATCAATTCTACTCTGCGGTATTTAGCAAAGAGAAATTGGAGCCTATGTCCACAAAAAGACTTGTATGAGAATGTTCATAGTGGATTTATTTGTAATAGCCTGGAGCCAACACAAATGTCCATCAATGAAAAAATGAGTAAGAAAACAATGATATAAATATATATATATATTTATATTCAATGGAATAGCATTCAATGGGATACTACTCAAGAATAGAAAGGAATAAACTATGGATTCATGCAGCAATGTGGTTGAGTCTCAAAAACATTAGGCTGAGCCAAAGACACCAGACAAACACAAATGTGTATTCCTTTTATATGAAATTATAGAAAAGGCAAAAAAAATGATGAAAATTGGTGAAAAAATTAGGACAGTGGTTGCCTCGGGTCAGGGTGGGGATGGAAGCAGGATTGGATGGAAAGAGCATGAAAGAACTTGCTAGGGTGATGGAAGTGCTCTGTATCTTGACAGAGTTGTGGTTTATACCAGCATATGTCAAAATTCATAGAACTTTTATTCTTAAAATCTGCACATTTCACTGAATGTTAAGTTATGCCAATATTAGAAAAATGAAGAAGAAACCAGACAAAATACATAATGCAAGGGAGGGCAGAAGAAAGCCTGGATCCTTTTACAGCAAGAGACTAGGAGAGGCAACCATGTCAGTGGGTTAAATATATACAAACAGCACAAGTAAAGAAAGACATGGACTTAGAAGGAAAAAAGGACCACGATAAGAGGAAGTATACTATTTTTGGAGGAGGGGGAGAATCTAATTAGGGTATCTGAAGACTGGATGGGGTATAGAGAATGCAAAAGAAGTTTCTATAAAACTTAATGGAAGTCAAAGGGTTATGGGTGATTCTTTCTCATCTACAAAATGTGCTCAGCGAAACAACCCCTTGTATACTTACATCAGTGACTACAATTGCCCTGACTCTGCCCTGTGGCCACTGCAGACCTACAGATTGGTAGTCACTTCGTGAAGTTCGGTATTGGGCCTCATAGGGCAGAGTCTGTCCCTGTGGGGCTGTGGCTAAAGTGGTCTCTCAGCGGTTGTTCTCTTGAGACCTGCTGCCTTTCCTTGGGCCCTTAAGATGAAATCTGTACTCCTGGGAGGATGCTTAGGTGAGGGAGGGAGAGGACAAGGTGGGAGTGAGAGGGACAAGAAGAGGAGGAAGAGGTGATGTGCATAGGGCTACAGGACAATTCCTGAGTCAGTGGAGGAGATGGCTTCTTCCTTTTGCAAGTTATCACAATTCTAGTGTTACAAGTGGCCAAGTTAGTGTTTGGTTATTACTTTACAAAGCTATTAGAAAGCTCCCTGAAATTATAATCTTTGATTTTAAAAAAATGCTGTTATTTTCCCATGATGAACAAACTACCTTCAAGAAATTAAGACCATGGGCTTTGAAAAAAAAAAAAAAAAGACCATGGGCTTTGGAGTTAGCCATTCAAATTACTGTGTGACCTTGGGCAGATTGCCTGGACCCTCAGAGTCTCTGTTATTTTATTAAATAAGTAGAAATTTTTGTGGGCTGAGTTGTACTCCCCAGAAATTCATGTGTTCAAGTCCTGAGCCCTAGCACCTCAGAATGTGGCTATTTGGAGACAGGGTCTTTGAAGAGGTAATGAAGGTAAAATGAGGTCATATGGGTGGGCCCTGATCCCATATGACTGGTGCCCTTATGAGAGGAGGAGACTAGAATAAAGACAGGCAGAGAGAGAAGACCATGAGAAGGGAGAAGGTGGCCATCCACAAGCCCAGGAGAGAGGCATCAGAAGAAATCTACTCTGCTAACACCGAGATCTTGGACTTCTAGCCTCAAGACCTGTGAGAAAATTAATTTCCATTGTTTAAGCCAGCCCATCTGTGCTAATTTGTTATGGTAGACCCAAAAAGCTAACACAGGGATCCTAATTCCTACTGATGGAATTATTGGAAGGGTGAATTGAGAAAATGTATAAAAAAAACATTGAGTACAGTGCTTGGGATTCAACCAATGCCTAGTAAATGGCCACTTAATACTACTCCTTCTGGAGATGTGAACTGCCAAACAATGTGTAAAAAAGACCCTTAGGTTGTTCAAATGGACCTAAGGCTAGGGAACACCGTGTGTGTGTGTGTGTGTGTGTGTGTGTGTGTGTGTGTGATCAACTAGATATAGATATAGTTTTGCACGTTCACAGATGGAACAGGTCAGTTACAACCATGTATCTCACAATGAAGCCTGGAGCAGAGTGTAAGTTTTCTGAGGATAGAACCCCTGTCTGTGTGATTAGATGCTTACAGAGCTAAGTAGGCCAGAGGGCCAGATCCAGCCCTTTGCCTACTTGGCTAAATAAAGTTTTACCGAAGCATAACTACGCTCATTGACTCATATATTGTCTGTCAATGGCTATTTCCATGCTGTAACAGTAGAGTCGAGTGGCTGTAACAGAGATTGTACAGACCTCAAACCCAAACACATTTATTATCTAGCCCTGAAAGAAAGAGTTTACCAACTCTGTTACAAAGCCCAAGATAGGATGAACTCAAGAAATGCTTCTTTCTCCTTCCTTTTCCTCCTTCCTGGTATGAAAAGAGACCAATAAAAAGAAAAAAGAATTGGAGATGAAAAGTACTTTATTATTTTTTTTTGAAAGATACTTTAGAGTCATATTGTCTAATGCCTCTTTATTGGTATGAAGAAACAGCTGTTCAAAATGGGGAAGTGGGGCAGTCCGGGTGGCTCAGCGGTTTAGTGCCGCCTTCAGCCCAGGGCCTGATCCTGGAGACCTGGGATCGAGTCCCACGTCGGGCTCCCTGCATGGAGCCTGCTTCTCCCTCTGCCTGTGTCTCTGCCTCTCTCTCTCTCTCTCTCTCTCTCTCTCTCTCCCTGTGTCTCTCATGAATGAATAAATAAATAAATAAAAATCTTTAAAAAAAAAAAAAAGCCAGATCTTCAGAGTTCTTTTATTTGATATACCATAAAATCCTTCATTTAAAAAAAAAAATGGGGAGGTGCTGACATCCTGAAGGTCACAGAGTTCTGCCTCGGTTTCCTTACCTGTAAAATAGAGATATTAAGGAAATTAAATGTGCTAATGTGTGTGGAGCAATTAGATCAGTTCCTGGCATATAGTTTGGCTACTATTACTATTACTGTTAATGTCTGTTCTTCCATGAACAATCCGTAAAACCCTTATTTTTATTAGTTTATGTGTATATAATCCGTGTCCTTCCCAGCAGAGACTGTGAGAGATGGGGGCAAAGGGAGATTTGAAGCTGGAAAGGCAAAGACAAGCACCGGAAGGTGCCTGCTTGGCACCAAAGGCTGCTGATGGTTCCCCCTTACTTCCCTTTACCCCCTCCTTATCCTGCATCCCACCCCAGCCAGCCTGCGCTAACCGAATTCAGAAGGTAATACAATCACCAGGCTCTGAATTCCTAGAGGATCCTGGCTGGGGGCTACCAGTCGCTGGCAGGAGGCCAGGAGGCAGAGAGGGTTCTGATAAAGATCAAGTACCCACAGCCCTCCCGTTTCACGGGCAGGGTGGGGGGAGATGGGAGGGGGTGGTGGCAGGGGTAGCGGTCTGCCTCCCTAAGCCTGGCTTCAGTAGAGGTTTGCAGATTTTCTTCAATTGGCTGCCTGGGGAGAAAGTGTTCAGCCCAGAGAGCCTCAGGAATGGGAGTCTAATCAGACCCAGGTGTAGAGTAAATCTTGCAGCTTCCCCTTGCCCTCGCTGCTTCTACCCCCACCTGGGAGGAGACAGCAGTGGCCTGATCAGCGAGGGCCTTTCCTACGGCGAGGAACCTGGTGGCCAGAGTCCCTCCACTCTCTCCACACGTCTTCCTCTAGGACTGATGCTTAGAGACATCCTCTCTGTCACCCAGCCAGGGTGCCAGGATCTAGACAAGGCTTTGATTGCTTTTTGCTTCCCGCAGGGTCAATGAAAGTGGAAGCAACAAGATACCAGCTAGTTGGGACAGAGAGAAAAGGAGGGTTGAAAACACTCAGGGAGGAGGAGACAAAGCCCCTTTCAGACCCCTCAGGCTGTGAGGAGACACAGGCTCTGCCTCCAACCCCCTCTCTGGGGGCAGAAACCTGAGGCACCCACAGGGTAGGAGAGGAGTAAAACAGAAAGGTATTAACAGGAACATAATGAGTGGCAGTGACTGAAGTGTGAGGGGTGGGTACAACCCATTGTTGTTATACTGTCTTTGACAGGAGGGAATGGTGCGAGATGTGTGACAATTCCTTTTTAACTCTTTTCAGAACCAAATTCCTGGCAAAGCATGAGCGACTATGGCAATAGACTGCCTGGAGTGCCTCCTGCCTTCTCCCTGGGATTCAGAATGAACTTGTCTTCACCACGCATTGTGTAGGTGCTTCGACATACAGCCCATTCTCATGATTCAGGGTAGTTATGTCCTATGAAGTCACTGCGATCCCTGAACCATTGTTTCTGGGGGAAATGCAAGGCTAGGTTCCTGGGAGCCCCTGGCTCCATTTTCATCAACCCGTCAATACCTAACCTTGTTTTCTGTGTGCTTCTGTTTACTTCATATGCATTGTTGATCCCTTAACACTGAATTCACAGCTGACAGCACTGTAACTCATCCTTGAACCAAGCTATCTTAGACATGTATTTTCTCTGTAAGGCACATCACACAGCATTGTTGTGCTCAGAACTGTAGACTGCACTCTGGCGCTATGGGCTTGGGTCCATTCTAAACAGCGAAATCATCGATTAAAAAAACCCACAAAATGTCAAAAACATGGCCATAGATAGGCCACCAAAAGGACACTGGTGTACAGTACGAGAGCTGAAAAAAGAAGGTGGGCCTCGTTTGACTTCCCCTGGAAACATGCCTGCTGGGTGACTCAAATTTTCCACCCGTTTGTATGCATCCAACAATGATCCCCAAAGCCCTGCAAATACTGTTGTGGGGTTTATAAATCAATTTTAGTGAGTAGGTGAATTTGTAAATGTGGAGTCTGCAAATAATATGAACCAACTGTACATTGTCTCGTTCACTGCTTCTGATAATCCATGGGGTGGGAATTATTATTCCCATTTTGAAGATTAGAAAACTGAGCTCCAGTGGGGTTATGCGATTTACACAAGGTGATACAGCCAGCAAGTGATGCTTGCATTGCTCCCACATCAAATTTAAGACACTTCACTTACCAAAAAATATTGCCAGAGAGGAGAGGATCATCCTTCCTTCATCAATTCTTTATTCTGTATCTATCCGCTGTAACTATATGGACATGTTCAGCTGTTGCTGTGAGTTGGTGTGTCCTGCCTGCCTGATTTGGGCATGCTCCTGGGAATAAGGAACCGTGACCCCCTTCTGCCATCCCCAACCTGGAGCTTCCTGAGTATAGAGCAGGGCCTCTCCTGCTATTTATTTCCTAGAAGATTCTCAAGCAGACTCTTGAAAAAATGAATCCCATTCCTCTTCTGGAGGATGTGTAGGACATGTAGTCTGGGGTGAGTGTGGGAGGCCATGGAGAGGCTCTGCATCGATTCATTTGGTAAACGCAACAAATATTGGTCTCCTGCCAATGGCTCAGTCCAATGCTGAGCTCCACTCAGAGTCACTGTGAAGACCTAGAAACATCTCAATCCTGGTCCTCTTTAAGAAGGTTACATGTGATATGAGGAGACTAAATAGGACACATAGATTATGGATCCATCGTACCCATGCCAGGTGCAGGGCCAAGCTTGGGGCAGGATTTCAGTGGGTGAGGGGATCCTTGAGGACTGGAGTGGGTACTTCTGCATGGAGAAGGAGTCTTGAAGCAGGCTTCAAGTGGTAAGTGGGCTAGAAAGAAGGAAGGAAGTCCAGGCATCAGGAAGGTCAAAACAGACGTAGACTGTAATAGACAAAATGGCTGCATTTGGAGGTTGGGGCTATGCAAGGCAACATATTTATTCTCTTAGTCCCTCTCACCCAACACTGAATGGAATCCAGGAAAAATTCATCCAGGTTCCTTACCAGTCACAATGGGTTTCAGCCTCTTCCAACTTCTGAGAGTCTGGGCATGAAGAACCAACACAGACACCCACCCTGACAACAGGACATGCTCCACAGAAGACAAAATGTCCCGGTTGGGGTTCTGTGGCACCACCTTTACCTAGAGAAAAGCAGAGATATCTTTACCTCCTTGACCCATTTATTACATTCATTCCTCAATCTATCCCAATCTGGACTCTCCCCCTCACCCTAAATAAAGTCATTTTTACGAAGGTCACCAATGACCTTCCTGTCATTACCCCCAGGGCACATTTTTGCAGTTCTCAACTGGATGGATATTTCTCTCTTAGAATGTAACAATCACGAAGTCAGGGAATTTTGCATTCACTTCTATATTGCCAACACTTACTATAGTCTGGCATAGAAGGCGTTGAATGAATGAATGAATGAATGAACAAACTTTCTTCGTTCTGTGACACCATACTCTCCAGTTTTCCTCCTACCTCCTCGTGTGCTGCTTCTCTGCCTCATTTGTAGACTCATCTTCATCCTGCCATGTAGACTCTTTTCTTTAAATTCTCTTTCCTTGGGAGGTCTTATCCATCACTTTCGATTACCATCTGTGGCAGATTGTATTGCCCAAGAATAGTCACATCCATGTATTTATTTCATCCCACATACCCTCTCTACGATGTAACTGACACTCTTCCACCCAAAAGTGGGGTCTGAGTTCTCTTCCCTTGCATCTGGGTGGCAGCTTATGACTTGGCCAATGAAGTACGGTGGAAGTGACACTATGAGACCTCTGAAGTTAGGTCATGTAAAAAAATAGTTTCCACTGGCTCTCTATCTTAAGATTTTCACTTTTGGAACCAATCCATCCTGTTGTGAGAAAGCCCAAGCCACATGGAGAGGCCACATGTGGGTGTCGCAGCCAACAGCTAAGCAGCTAAGCTAAGGTCTCAACCAACAGCCAACATCAACATCAGATCATTCCAGCTCCTAGCCACTGAGTCTTCCAGCTAAGACTCAGACATTGCAAAGCAGAGTTAAGTCATCTTCTCTGTACCCTGTCCAAAGTCCCAATACACCAAAACCATAAGAGATAATAAGTGATTGTTGTTTCAAGTCACTAAACATCGAGGTAATTGTTGCTCAGCATAGACAACCTCTACACCGTGTACACTGGTATCTCCAACATTTACATCTCCACCCATCTTCCTTTGATCGCTGGATCCGTATATCCAAATGCCTACTCATCACTTCCACTTGGATGTCTCAGTGGAACCACAATCTCACTGTGTCCAAAACTAAATTCTAATTTCTCCAGAACTCTGCTCCATTTCCAGTGTTTTCTTTCCCGGTAAATGGCTCTACCTTCCTACCATTTTCACAATCCAGAGTCGTACGACCCATCCGTAACACTTTCGTGTCTTCCCCGATCCACAACAAATCCATCAACAATTTCTGTCGGTTTTCTCTCTTCCATGACTCTCTAATCTAACCACCTGTCTTCATCCTCACCACCATCCTGGCCCAAACTGCCATCACTTCTCACCTGCCTTCATCCCGGCAATGTTTCCCTGTCTTGCCAAATCTCACTTGACTTTCTCCCATTTGTGTATTGCAATCAATGTGTGCTTGTGTAGAGCACTGGAATGACTTCTTGTTCTAAAGATGGAGATCAAAATCCTTCCCATGCACTACAGTGCCCTAGGAAATCTAGCCCTTGCCTAACCTCTCCATATCTGTGTCACCTCCCCCTAGACCTCTGCTTTGCACAAAAATGACCTTTGTACTTCCTGGGTTGAGCCGGGCTCCTCCCAACAGAGGCAAGTGCATGTTGTCACCCTCCTAGAAAATCTCCTCTGCCCCCATCCTTCATCTAGTTAATTTTTTTTTCACTCTTCAGATCTTAGCTGAACCAAGGACACCTCTGTTGACTCTTGCACTCCCCAAGTAAGGTCCCCTATTGTAAGCTGGTACTTGTCAATCACGGCATATTTCTGTCTATAATGGCAGAGGTAAAGCCTACTGATAGAGAGAACCCAACTCTTCAATGAGTGGACAAAATAACCAACTTGAAAGTGTTTATGATATGGGACAATAAACTGTTCCATACTGGTTTAAGCCAGGGTTTCTCAACATCACTGCTGACATTTTGGGTGGCATAATTCTTCGTTATGGGTGCTGTTCTGTGCATTGTAGGATATCGAGCAGGCTCCCTGGCCTCTATCCTCTAGATATGAGTGGCACCCCAAAGCCTAGTTTTGACAACTGAAATTGTCTCCCTTTATTGCCAATTGTCCCCTAGGGAATAAAGTCATCTCCTCTTGAGAACCATTAGTATAAGCCAAGTGAACTAAACTTTCAATTACTTGTAGCCGAAAGCATCTTAACTGATATAGTACCCCAGTGACCTTTGTTACCTATGGAGATTAATCTCTCTGTCCCTTGTCATACCCACATTGGCCTCTAACCCCAGACCTGTTTGCACACCTATTCACACAATTACACCTTTGCACCAGTGCTGTTCGTTCTTAGCCTTCCTAACTGCTGCACAAGCTCTCAATACTCACTGCCCCAGCCGCATCCCCAACCATCTCTGCCTTCACTACCTTCTGTCACTTGTTGTGGGGGCTGATGACTATACTTTCAGTTACATGCTCTTGCTCTGAGACATGTCCCTGCTACTCCTTCCAGTCATCAGGATAAGGCCAATAGAAGTTTCCTTTAACCACCCCTAACAAGGCTCGTTCCCCATCTGTCTACTCCTGTGTCACTCATGTCATCAATCTATCTCTCCATCCTTGCCTCCACCCATTTACTATTCAGCTAGACTGTTGACTTACTATGTGCTAGGAATCAGAACAGGCATTGGATAGCAAAGTGATTAAGAGATGGAATGTGGGGCAGCCCCAGTGGCGCAGTGGTTTGGCGCCGCCTGCAGCCTGGGGTGTGATCCTGGAGACCCGGGATCAAGTCCCACATCGGGCTCCCTGCGTGGAGCCTGCTTCTCCCTCTGTCTGTGTCTCTACCCCTCTCTCTCTGTATCTATGAATAAAAAAATAAAATCTTTTAAAAAAAAGAGAGAGAGAGAGAGAGAGATGGAATGTGTCCTTTAAGAACACACAGCCTGACTAAGAAGACAGGTCGCTAAGCCAAGAAGAGTTACTGAGGCTGAAGACATCTAACCTACTAAGGAAAAATGTGTTTTGCCACCGTGAGTGGCCCTCCCATTTCATTAGATGTTCAAGGTGACGCTAATAATGATGTTCGTCTACACATGAAGCAGGCCCGGCATGACTATATCTGCAAATACAGTTAGTCCAGTTCCAGTGCCTGGATGAACTTGGGAGAAAGAAGAAGGCCTAAGTCTAAGCACATTCTGTTAAGTCAGACTTTTTTCCCCTTCTCTTCTGGACTTTTCTCCAACTGGTCTGAATTAGTGAGGTCCAACTGTTTCTATTTAAAGAAAAAGGCAACAAAATCTTCAGGGCGTGCCTCCAAAAATCATGCCAGAGGACACACACACGCACACATACACACACACCACCGCCACCGCCACCACCACCACCAACAACAACCCCATCATCCACACGCTCTGCCCTAGGGACAGACAGACACACTGACACACACTGTCAAGCAGTGAAGGGAAAAACAGAAATTGGGCATCAGCTCAAAGGCTTTGAAGCTAAGGAGGTGGAGGGACGGTGGCGGGAGGGGCGGGATGAGAGGGGAGCTGGTGAAGAAGAACCGGTTCCAAGCACAACAGAAAAGCTCTCGCCCGAAGATTCTGGATTTCCTCTTTGGTTCTTTCAAAGAATCAGTCTCTGGCTCTATTTGAAGGGGGGGACCAGCACTTGTGGGGTGTGGCCTTGGGTTTGCTTCCCTTCACAGTAACTCTATTGTTCAGAGACTGCGGCCAATTTATGGAGAGAGGTGGAATGTTTATGTAACTGACTCTGCTTTAGACAAGACGTTTGAAAGGGGGAAAAAAATGACAGATGGAAGGAGGCCAGTCCAAACAGGGTTTTTCTTCCTTTCTGGACACAGATGTTGGAAAAAGGAGGAGAGGGAAGGTGGGAGGGAGAGAAGAAAGTCGGGGACTGAGAAGGAATGCCAAAGTCCGAGCTGGCCAGAGACAGCCAGAGTCTGCCTTTGTGGCCAGGGGCAGAGCCTAGGAGCAGAGTCTCCATTTTTGGAAGCTGCTGTTTTAATTAAATAGGTCACCCCAGTCAGAGCAGCTCTGGTGTGAGGTCTGGATCTCATTAGGCTAAAATGGGTGGGGTAGGGCTGGCCGAGGGGGAGTGGATCCCCTGGTGAGTACGTGGGGGGTGGGGGCCAGGGATGAGGGAACTTCTTTACTGCTTTCCCCAAAGCCAGGCCCCAGGCAGCTGGAGCTGCCAGGAGGGCCAGACCACAGATGGAGAATGCGCTTCATTAAGCACAGAGTCTGCTCTGCAGCCTGGAGGCCCAGGCAGACTGGAAAAATCAGAACGGTTTGGGGGGTTGGCGGAGAGGGAGAGAGGTGGGTTGCAGGGACAAATCTCATCGCTCCACCAGCCCAAGTGAGTGAGGAATTAGGAGAAAAAGCCCTATACCTATAACTTCCCTTGGACCTTGAGAGCTGACTTCGGGCATAGAAGGCAAAGGTGCCAGCCAAGAGGAGATGAAATCTTTGTCTTCCAAAGTATAGGATTCCTGTTCTTGGAAGCCCTTATCCAAAAGGGGAGATGATTCCCTGCCCTTAGGGAGCCCAGTCTGATGCAGGAGACCCAATCCTTCCTCTTGGGAACTCCTAGTAGATAGCCCTGACCCTGGGGGTCTCTAGTCTGATGGGGGAGGCAGGACTGTAGTAGTGAAATGGTATCAAATTCATACAAAATTAGCACAAAAGAGGCTCCAGCGAATTTCATGCCAAGTGAGGACAAGGTGTATTAAAGGAATTGTATTTACAGTGGGATGAGGTTAGGGATGGTTCCTGGAGGAGGGCAGTTCTGAGCAGCAGGAGGGCCATAGCTTGACAAGAACAATAGGACAATAGCCTGCATGTGAGAGTCCCTGTTACACATTCTTCATTCTTGGGAGCAGGACTTAGAAGCCCAAAGGTCTCAGTTAGATTGGTTGGAAGTAGTGAGGCGGGCCCTGGATGTCCAACACCTGATAGTAGAATAAAGACCAGTCAACTGACTACTAAGTTTTCCCCAAGAGATTCAAACCCAGCCACAGTGTTTGCTGGGTCACGTAGCAGTGACATCGCTGTCAGCGCATCCTAGAGGCCACAGACCTGTCAGGTGAGGGGTCCTCCCAAATATAAGATGACCATATAAATTATTATGTAAATGGGGACACTTCGGAGGGGGATAGGAATGTTCTTAATAACTTTGCTGGACCCACAGGCATAAACCAGGACATTTCCCTAAAATCTTCCTGTGTGTGCAGCTGAGGTTTTAAGAAAGCAAAGGATGAGTTTTAAATATCCTCTTCAGTGCCTCAGCTGTACTTGAAGATTTTTAGAGAAATATGATTATTATGCTCAAATAACATACGTGTATACGTAGTACGTGCATACGTACGAAGAGTATGTATATATGTATGTGTAGACATACGTGTCTCTATCTACATAGCTAAGTAGAGAAATACACACATAAAGAGGTCTTGTGAATTTTCAGCAATTATTTATTTATTTATTATTATTTTTTAGAAATCTTTTATTTATTTATTCACGAGAAACACACACACACACACACAGAGGCAGAGACACAGGCAGAGGGAGAAGCAGGCTCCATGTAGGGAGCCCCAGGTGGGACTCAATCCGGGGTCTCCAGGATCACACCCTGGGCTGAAGGCTGGCGCTAAACCACTGAGCCACCCAGGCTGCCCACAGCAATTATTTAAATTAAAATGAGAGAGCTGGAAAATCTGCGTTCTTATAACAAAACTGGGCTGATGTCCCTGGAATCCCAAGGGATGCTGTCATAGATATATGTTATTTGTGATTGCCCAAATCTTTTACATATCCTCTTGATATTTTAATAGTTCTTCAAGACATACATGCCACCTTCCCAAGGAAAAGTAAGACAAAATGAAACTGCCCACATCTTTCCAGTTTTCCTTGCTGTGAGGGGGCAGGTGATTCAGTTTTCCTTGCTGTGAGGGGGCAGGTGCCAGCCAGATGCACTCTGGGCTCAGAACAGAATTATCTGGGGACAGGGATGAGGTAGGGGTCATCCTCTTCGCTGGCACCGGGTCACAGCAGCGACGGTGTGGGCTGAACTAGCAGCTTCCTGCTCCTGACAGGCAGCAGCTCCCCTGGCAGCCAGATCTGCAGTGTGGCTCGGGGAGCTGTCCTAGAAACTCAGCCTGGAGTCTCGTTTTTCCATCCTTCCTTCGTAAGTCTCTTTATGCTTAAGCCCCATGGAGAAGGTTCCAGCTTTTCTTGTGCTGTGTTTTATGAAGAAAGATTTGGATTAGTTCAGATGGTTCAGGGGCAAAGTGTGAGGAGCTTTTGGCTACACACCAGGCAAGGGACGGAGCTCATGTTAGGGGAAATTTAGTCCCCAGGGGATGAAATGAGACTATAAACACAAACCATTCCATTTAACCAGTGCCCAGCCCTTCTTTCAACCTGGGTCTACACCCATGTGCTTCCCTCTGCCCTCCCCTCCTTCTCTGGAGCCTCATCACATTTGCAGTCCATGTACTCTCACACTGCCACTCAGAAGTAGAGAGTGAGGGAACATGACTCTCTATGGTTTGGGAGGGTAAAATGAAGTCCAGCGAGGGTGACGTCTTGGCCATGGTCGTGCAGCTGGCTGAAGGTAGACCTGGGATGGCACCTTTGCTCTTAGCCTTCATCTCTATATTCAGGGGCCCAGGGCTTCCTGAACCAGGAATCCCCGGAGTCATGAGCCCCTCAGGCATCTGCGTTAGCTTGGTACACAGTGAAAAGAGCCCTCTGACTCAGATTTGGAGTCCTACCTCTGCCCTGAAGCAGAGCAATCCTGGATAAGTCACGGACCCTCTTTGGGCTTCAGTCCCCATACCTGTTAAAGGAAGAGGAGTTGGAACAGTCTACAAATTCTTAACATTTTGGATGTCATAGATTCTGTTAAAAATCTAATCTTCTTTCTCCTGTCCCTCCCCTAAGCCCCTAAAAAATGCACACAAGATATTTTCTGTGAAATTTCAAGTGGATTGTGCCCTCTGGCATAATACCTGCCTGAGCAACCATATAGGATTGTTAAGAGAATTAGAGTAAAATTGAGCTAAAACGGTTTTATAAGCTACAAAGTATTTTATGATTTTGAGAGGTCAATTAGCCAGCTCGTTTTTTCCCCCTTTCCTAAACTCTGGGGGATGGTGGTGACATTAAGTCAGAGCTCCCCAGTTCCTGTCATGAGAACTGGACCCCACTGATGTTCTCTTACCAACAGGTGGCTGTCTCCCCACTTGTGGGGCCTCACCGAGGCTGTGCTGTTCCACAGTCCAGGGCCCCGACCATCGGTTCCCTCAAAGCTTTCTGCTCCTTGCAGCCAACCCCCAGCTCAACACGCTGATGGTGGCATCTCTCAGACCCTGTCCCTTTGAGGACAATCATGTAGTCATTCATCCGCTTCTATTCTACAAGATGGCAGAGAGCAGCCAGGGAGAATGGATGGACTTGGCAAGCACGGTGCCATCTGTCCCAGCCTTGTGGTCCTCTCCATCACTCCTATTTCGCAGACCTCATGTCTAAATATGGGGCTCGGAACATATGAACCCAGGACTCATTTCTCTTTGGGATACTCTCAGATGGAAGGGATGTAGACAGACACGTGCAGCCCGATTAGAGCCTAGGGCATGCGTGCACATGCACACACACACACACGCACACACAGTCACATTCACTTGGGGAGGGCCATGCCTGTCACAGGCCTGACCTGGCCTGCATGGCACCAAGGCACTACATCAAAGGAGAGGAGTGGTGGAGCTGGTGGTTACTCTGGCATGTGGCTCACCTTCCTGCCAGTATTTTCCCCGACAAGACTTTACTTGCCACCCACATCCTCTCTGGTGGCAGAGAGATTAACGATCACTCTGCTCCTAACAAAGGCCCTTGCCACCCTGGGAACACTGCTGTCACTCCCCTCCCATCACCTGCCCACCCAGTCCTGGTTCTACTCACTCTGGGATGGCCCCACATATTCCCTCCAAGGCAGCAGGGATGATGTGAGGAGGGAATGGACCAGAGCCAGGGCGCCCCAGGATATTGACCCTTCTGTGCCTGGAAGCTTTCTCTGGACAATTGCTACGAGTAGCAGCATTGTCCAATGGCCTCCTGTGGTCCCATGGCCTTGAACTGGAGGGCTGAGCCTCAGGGTCCCCGAGAAGCATGGTGCCCAGGCAGTAGGGAGGAGAAGGGGTGTTGCTGTGAGCCAGGGGAGCTGTGTGTCTCCCTGTACAAGGGACCAAGGGGATCCAAAATCAGACTCACAGCCAGGCCTTTGCCTGGGCCAAGGGTCCAGACAGAACTATGTTGTCCAATATGGTAACCCCTAGACTTATGTGACTATTGAGCACCTGAAATGTGTCTTGTCCTAAGTGGTATCTGTTGTGAGTGTGAAATACACACCAGATTTCAAAGAATACCAAACAAAAAGGAATAGGAAATATCTTGTCCATAGTTCTAATATTGGTTAGATGTTAGCATGATCATGTTTTTAATATATTGGGTAAATAAAGAATGAATTGTATTACTAAAATAAATGTCTCTCACTACTTTGCATTTATTCTTTTTAAAGAATTTATTTATTTATTTATTTATTTATTTATTTATTTATTTATGTATGAGAGAGAGAGAGAGTGAGAGCATGAGCAGAGGGAGGGGTAGAAGGAAGGACAGAGGGAGAAACAGATTCCTGCTGACCCCAGGATCATGACCTGAGCTGAAGGCAGACAAGTAACCCATGGATCCCCCCAGGTGCCCCTGAATGTAATGTGGTTACTAGAAAATTTAAAATTGCATATGTGGTTCACATTATATTTCTCCTGTGCAGTGCAGGTTCTGCAAAAGCAAAGGACCCACCCAGAGCAGTCTGCTTTGGAGAGAGTACCAGGAAGAGATGCCCTCCTCACAGTACTCACCAGGAACTTCAGCTGGGCTCAGGAGCTCCTGAAGAGCTTGCCTGAGAATGAGCCAGGAGTGGACCTGGAAACCAGAACTCCTGATGCCTGTTCTAATGCTCAAAGCCTTCAAGACAAGCCTCACTCATCCCTCACTCTTGGGGCTTGTGCAGGAGCAAGAGGGAAGGTGCCCCCAGGACCCTGGGGCATCTGCCTAGTGGACCTTCCCTCCTGGGCCCACCGAGGTCTCAGGGACTGGGGCAGGGGTGGGGGGTGGGGGTGGTGGTCCGTGTTTTTCCCTGCCAGGAGGGCTTGTCACAGCCTCGGAGCTCAGGAAAGCCAGCTACCCCTTCCATCGCAGGGCATGTTCTATTATTTATTGACCCCGAGGAGGGCTGCCCACGCCGGCCTTCCAGCTGGTTAATTGGATTTCATGACAACTTTTTTAAAGGGAATTGTCTGAGGAGCAGTGTTGTGTCCTGCCCCAGGGGTCCTGTGAGCTTCCCTGCATCTCCTTGAAAACACAGCAACTGCTGTCGACCCTGGAGCTTTAATCATACGTGTCAGGGTAGCCCAGGCCCACCGGAAGCTGTGCTGTGGCTAACAGTCCGCTGATGCTCACAGATGGGAAATAAGGCCCTTTCCAGGCAGAGAGGAAGAAAATCCACCCTGTATGTGATGTGCAGGGGACTGCTGGTTAATTTGTGTGCCGTTTCTGCTTTGACTACAGACCCCGGTTGGTGACAGTGCGCTGCTTAGAATCAGAGTGTCCGAGGTTCAAATTTCCTTCTGGTCAGGAGACTAATAATAATGGTTATTATCAAGGTGGAGGCCACTACGTAAACAATTACTTCGAGAATAGGCAGCTAAACGTCGTAGGTCATGGATCTGCTCATTGTCCTTTCTCTGCGGTCACTTCTGCTGTGGTTAAGGCCTCATCCCGGGGATGCGCAGGGGCGGACAGCAGGGGGCCCCTGCTGGTTCATGGCCGTTCACTGTCCCATGGCCTAAGCAACAGGTAAGGAGAGGCACAAGCCCTGCTGTGCACTAGCTCTATGTTCCCCGACCTGCACTTTCAAGGACAGGTGAGAATCCTTGGTGTCGTGGTAGGATCTACTGCAGGGCACTTTTCCTGCCAGAATGAGTTCATTTATTGGGAGGGTCGCTGAGGATAGCAAGGAGCTGAGCCGGGTGTCTTTGCTGGGCTGAGTTCTGATGCCAGACACTAGGGGCAAGTAGGTGCCCTACTATCCCATGCATGGCTGAGAAGAGTGCTGTCCTAGGGTGCAGAAGGGACCCCGTCGAGAGGGAATGCAGGGCCAGCAGGGAGGTTGAGGCTGGGGCAGAGCGGGCTCTCTCTTCCTCCTGGATGTGCGCCCTGAATTGTACTCACATCAACAAAGACAACGATCCCAGAGCTATTAGGATTGCATGCCCATATTTCGTAAAGTGACTTACATCCATTATCTATTTACACATCCCAATAACCTAGTGGGGTAGCTTTTATCATTAGCCTCATTCTACTCACAAGGAAACCAGAGCTTAGGAAAGTCATTTGCTACACGTAAGACATTTACAGAAAGTATGTGCCCATAAACCACTGTCCTGTGGTCACAAATATACGTGGAGCCAGGCCTATAACTAAGGTCTCTGATTCCCAAAGCCACGTTTAATTCCTGCTTTTAATGCTTTTCTAAAAACGACCCCCCCCCCCCTCCCCCGCCAAGTCTATGATTCTCATTGAAAACTCTTTACAGAGAGGAAGGAATCTTCCATCTTACATATCATGGAACAGCCTATAATAGAGCCCAGGAAGGGGTCATACAAAATTGAACCTTGAAGGGCAGCCCAGGTGGCTCAGAGGTTTAGCGCCGCCTTTAGCCCCGGGCCTGATCCTGGAGACCCGGGATGGAGTCCCACGTCAGGCTCCTGCTTCTCCCTCTGCCTGTGTCTCTGTCTCTCTCTCTCTCATGAATAAAAATAAAATCTTAAAAAAAAAAATTAGACCTTGAATTGGCCTTGAGGGAAAGCTACTCTATGGGACAGGGAGGGGTCATCCCAGGCTAAGGGAAAAGCAGGAGTGAGGGCTGAGTGATGGGAAGGAGCAGGTCATCAGGAGAGGACATCAAGGAACTGAGGTGCCTGGAGCAGAAGATAGGGTTGGGCCAAGTTTGGAGTGTATTAAGAGTCAGGCCTGAAAGGTTAATAATAGGTTAATAATACCTGTTAGGCTGGTGAGTTAAGACAATTAGCCACAGAATGGATGGGAGGGAAGGAATGAGGTCTGGCACAGGTCAAGGCTGCAAGGTTAGTATATTTTCAAGGTAGAGCTAACTAGAGGGAGAGAAGTGACCAACTGCAGGAGCAGAGGGAAGTTCTGGTGACCAGGGGTGGGGGGGGGGGGTTCAAGGACGGGAACAGACGATGGCTCCCTGTAGCTGCCCCCTGGAATGCTGGAGGCTGCTTCCCAATCTGGAACAGCCCACCCACTGGGCACCCCTGCCCGCAGGCCTGGCTTGGGGGGAGGCTTTCCCTTCCCGGCTCCTCCCCACCCCCTCTGCAGAAAGCCTGAGACATTCCTCATTTCTCCAGCTTCTTGTTTCTCTAATTTTATGATTGTATGAAAATAAGGTTCCCAAATTGCCTTTAATTAGCTTTAATAAGACAGCCTTTTTGCTAATTAAAATGATTATTAAGAAACCATTTATTGAGAATGAACACAGTTGTTAGAACCTAGGAGAATTCTGAACTCTTAATAATAACAGCAGCCATCAGCGGCCCCGAGGGCCACCCGTTCACCTGCCCCACTCCTGAATTCAGGTGGGGCGGCCCCTGGTTCTGGCCGTGGCCCAGGGTCTCCGTCTCCAGGTGCCTCCAGGACCAAATGCTGCCCGCACTGCTAGGGCTGCCCATGTCCTCAGCACCACCGGGGGTCTTGGTGGCACAGGGGCCGGGGAGGTAAATGAGCACCCAAGATCCCAGGTCAGGAGCCCCCCAAGGGCTGGGCCGACCCAGCCGAGGCCTGGGAAACCGCAAGAGGCCCTTCATCCCCCTGGTGTCGGCCGCCCCGACTGTGAGCAGGGAGGGCGGCCCCGCTGGCCTCGGAGGTGCCTGCCCCTCGCGGAGCTTGGTGCTGCCAAGGCACCTGCTGGAGCCCGCGGGCCGGGCCTGCACCCCTGGGGACGGCGGCCCCGCGCTGCTCTTCGCGGCTCTGCTCCCTCGGTGCTCGGAGGCGGAGGCTCCCGCAAGCAAGAAGCGGGGTGCGGCGTAGCCAGGAGACACCCAGGCGCTGGGGGAGGCGTGCAGGTGCAGGTCCCGGGTCTCCGGGTCTCGGGTCCCCGGGTCCCCCCCCCCCACGTTCCCCGCGGTCGACAGCTCCTGGGTGACGGCGAACGGCTTGTGCTGCCCCCTTTCCTGTAGGGAGCCTGGGAGCCAGAGTCGGGAGGGGGCGGGCCCGCGCCCCCTAAGATGCCCGGGCCCCCGAGGGAGGGGGGAGGGGCGACAACTCAGATCGAAGGGCACAGAAATCCGGGCCGGGGGCCTGGGGCGGTCCCTAGGGACGTCGTCTGGGCTGTGCCTGCCTCCTCCCGCTGTGCCCTGACCGCCCCCGCCCCGCCTTCTCCACGGTCCTCCGGGGTCCTCCGGGGTCCTCCGGGGTCCTCCTGTCCTCCGGGGACCCGACTGGCAGCGTGGTTCGTATGTTTGAAACGATGACAGTGGAAAGACCGCGGGCTTGGAGTGCCCCAGCCTGGGCTCCGGGTTGGCCGGCCGCGTCACCAGCTGTGGCCTTCGGTGACTCTGGCCTGGGCCTCAGGGTCGCCCCACGGGGCAACTGCACGGATCCGAGGTGGCCCGGCCGCAGACGCGGGCCCGGAGGGCTGTGCCCTCATCCGTGCACGGGAAGGACAAGCTTCGAGGCGCTAACCCGGGGCTCCCCCGCAGCCAGGACAGCAGCGCCCCAGGGCGCACCGGGGACCTCCGCGGGGGCTGGGGGGCGCGGTCTCGACCGAGCTCCCCGGGGGCTGGGGGTGGGGGTGGGGATGTGGGGGCTCCTCGGCGCGGCCCGAGGTGAGAACCAGCTTCGCGTTAGGAATGAACAAAGAGGCCTCGGAGGGGAGGTCGGGGAGGTCGGGGAGGGAGCAGGTGGGTCCCCGCCGTCTGCAGGTGGCCCCTCCGCTCCACACTCACAAGCCCGCGTGCACACCCGTGCACACACACCCGCGCCCCTGCACGCCGTCGCCGACCCCCCCCCCCTCCCCGCCTGCCCTCTGCGGGCGAGCCCCGCGGCCGCGACCCTGCAGACCCCGGGCTGGCGTGGCCACCGCGGCGGGGCCCGGCCTTGCGCTCCGAGGCGCTCCGGCCCCGCGGCCCCGGGCGCTCCGCAGAGCCCCCGCCGGGCCGCGCCGCGCTCGCTCCGGCTCTTTGTTATGCTAATTCCCCTTCCCAGCTGGTGCCAGCTGCCTGCACAATGAGCGCCGGGAGCCCTCGCCAGCCCTCGCCAGCCAGGGAGTGGGGGCGGGGTGGGGGGGCTCCGCGCCCCGCACCCGGGATCCCGGCCGGGCGCAGCCTGGCGAGGCCGCGAGCGCCCAATGGGCTTGCTTCCCTGCGCGCTCCCCTCCCCCGCGCTCGCGGGGCCGCGCCCCCCGGGGCCTGCGGGGCATCCGCTGATTCATTCCAGTCGCCCCGGCTGCCCGCCCTCCAGGTGCCAGGGCTTGATGAAAAGTAAAAGGCTCCTCGGCGGCTCGAGAGCAGAGCGGATGAAAGCGAAGCAGCCGCCTCCCAGACCACACAGCTAATCCTCCCATAAACCTCGAGCAAATAAGGGGAGAGGAAGAACAGGCCGGCTACAGATGTGGAGTGCAGCCTCCGGGGATCCCCAAATTAAAACTCGTGCAGGGGAAGCACTTGGACCACCACCAAATGACACTAATTGGGTTATGGGACCATAATCTTGGCTCGTATGGAACAAAAAAAAAAAAAAAAACAACAACAACAACCCAACAACAGTTATAGTCACAGCTGCAAGGACTGTCTTCATAAAAAGAAGGGGGGAAAGTCCGCTATTTTATTACTCATAAACATGAGAGAGAAGAGGGTTCGCAGATCTCCTGCCTGCACAGGGCAGGCAGGCTGGTTGCTTGAAGGAGAGGATAACTCTGTGCCAGGAGGAGAAGCGAGGTGGCTGGCTGGCTAATGGGCTAATGTCTGTTGGGGGGTGGTGGGGAGGGTGGACTGCGGAGTACTGGGGGCGGGGGGGGGGGGGGTGCTGTACTGAGACAGCGGGGGAGCATGGCCTATCTGGAGGAATGTACTTCAGACAATAGGTTAGCAGCCACATGCAGAAAATCATACTGGACCCGAAAACTATGAGATTTATTCTTTTTAAGAAACATCCAGAAGCAGTTTCTCCCTTTCATGGGGGGCAGGGGGTAGTGGGGATGGTGGGGAGGCATCCTGGAGAAGGAAAGGATGGGGTGACTTGTGGAAAATGCAGGTGAAAATCTTGGGAAAGACCCGTTGGTTGTTAGAATCACAAATGTTAGGGCCAGAAGAGACCAATCCTAGATGCTGTGTGAATCCAGCCTCATCATCTGACAGATGGGATATTAAGACCCAGAGATGTTAAGGGGCTTGTCACCTAGACAGCTGGTGGGTGGTAGGAATGGGCAAGGACCTATCTCCTAAGTCCGACTCTAGGGCTCACAACCTTAACTTGGTAATAATTTTGTTGTTAAGAAACAGCAGTCATTTGATCGGAAATCAATACAATAGACTGCAGGGGGAAAAAACGAAATTTTTTACAATGATTGATTGATTATAAACGTTTTTTGATCCGTCATGAGAATGAGAGTTGGAAATCAATCCTTACAAATCCCCTCCCAGGGTTCCTCCTAGCATGTGTCTATTCATTCATCCGTTAAGACAACCAGGTGGACTGATGGCCCCAGGATCTCTTTACGGGTCCTTTCAGGGCAGAGACCAATATTGTTTTCAGACAGACAGATGCCCTGACCCCCATCCCTCACTGCCCTTCTACATTAAGTCATCTCAGCTAAAACCAGCTGGATTAAGGCTGAACTGGTTGAGAATTGTAATCAGTCATCCTTTCTGCTCCGTATTCCACCTGCAGGAAAATGAAGTATCTACTCTGGATGCTCGGTGTCCAAACACAGAGGGGACAAGGATCTGGAGATGGCCAGCCTAGATGTCCCTGGGTAAATTGAGGGTGTCCTGGCTTCCCAGTGCCTCTCTCAGCTGAAATGGCAACTCTTGGTGCCAGTCAGGAGATCCTAGAGCCTCTTAGGGTTGGAGGAGAACCTGTTGCAGAGAAGTCTTGGAAGGGTCATAGTGCAATATTGCATCTGCTTTTATTACATTTGGGTGCCTGTTTTTCAAACCGTGTGGTTCAGTTTGGTTCTCATTTCAAACCTACCAGTGAGCAAGCATCACTACAAGTGTGCCTCACCCTACGGAAAAACAGAAACTCTCGAAAAGTTAGGAGGAAAGGAAACGTCATTTGTTAAAGGGAATCCTATTTTGAAGCCATTAGTTGGGCTCTGAGTTTAAAGGCAACGTAGAAAAGGATGAAATCTTGAAGTAGGGATAACCACTCTCTAGCTAATCTGCTTTTTAAATTTAGATCTTATCGGTGAAAAGTGTATCCTAGTTATTTTATGATAGGACATGTCCTCAAAGTTATGAATATCCAGAAGATAATTCTTTTGGTCTCCATTACCAGATGTAGGAACACTAGATATCATTTTGGGTCTAAATTATCCATGTTCATTTACTCAATACTGCATTTTTTTTTCTGAGTGAAAACTAAATTTAAGAGAATAATGCCATAACTGAATAAACTTGAACTTTGACAAATCCTAGGAATGAGTCAGAGGTTAGTGGTTTTTCAACTTTTCACTTATAGGGATGCCTTTTATTCCCTTCAGGTAGTCAATGTTCTGAGAGATCCTATCTATGAAACCAGTTGTATTTATTGAGGGTAATGTCTGCGTTTTCCCAGAGTTTCTTCTTGTTTGGGCTGTGTTAACCCAGAGCTGGTTTAATTCCAAGCAACAGGAAAGCAATCTGCCGTGGGGTAGCCTATGCAACTGCTTTCAGGAAATTTTATGATTTCCAGTAAACCTTTTGAAATGTTAAAAATGCCTCAAGAACACCAATGACTACTTTACCAAAGTCTAAGGGTCCCCGGTCCCCAGGTTTCACATCACCTCTGTATTTGTTTCAAGTTTGTTGTACAGAACCCAAAAGGCTGAATGAACACTTTCCACAAAAGGAGGATCTGGGGATACTGTCAGGGTCCTGCCTTCGGGGCATCCAGGGACGTTAGTGGAGAGGTCTTGGAGGCTCACTGCATACCCATTAAGTGCATTCAGGCAAGGGTGGGTCATTTCCCTGATATTAAAGTCTTTAATCCTGGCAACTTTGCCAGGTGCGTACATTATGCCACCCTAGTTTATAGACCTGGAAATCGAGGCACCGGGAAGTCAAGGGGCTGCAGGCCAAGGTCAAGAGTGCACAGCTACAGTAGCAGAGCTGGGATGTGCATCCACATGATTCCAAATCCCACTCTTAACCCTCAGCTTTATGCCGGTCTCATGAGAATCCCACAACCACTGAGCCGTTGAACTGAACAGGAGAGAGGTACCTCGGACTAATAACTGTACCTAGTCACAAAGGTCGTTTGCTGGGTTAATTGAAAAGCACAGCATCTAAGGACTCGGAAAACAACGAGGAACACTCCCAGCTTCCAGAAAAGGCAGACAAGCCATTGCTTTCTTCTTGCGAAAACATAAGGGAAATCCTTTAATCCCTAAAATGGTTTTTCTTTCTTAAAGAAGTTGACCAAAAAAAAAAAAGGTCTTCTTTCCTTTTTATCTTTAGACTTTTCCCTAAAGAAAGTGAGTCCACTCTGCAATGCATGTGGGGCACTGTTCATCTCACTCAAACTTCTTGCCTCCACTCCTGAGAGCGACTCCTGACCTTTTTGCTGAAATCCTGTGCCTGAGAGCCTGTCACTCTCCACCTTTTCCTTATCATGCACACAGGTGTCTTGTGAGTTTTGGGGAAGTTATAGATGCCTGAGTGCTGGGCCAGGTGCACTGAGGAAGCTCTGCTTCTTGATTGCCAGGATACAGAGTTATGTCACATCTGATTGTAGCTTATTGCACTCCTCTCAGAAAACATCTGCAGAAGGAGTATCAGCAGGGGCAAGGAGCATCACCGCCCGATGCGTGGACCCAGCTGCTGCCACGGAATGACCTGGATGAGGGCAATGCCTGTTGAAAGCCAAGCCAGCCTGGGCGGCACAGGCCTTCGGGTGGCTTGGTTGCCTCCCCAATTTTGCTATTTGTCTATGGTCTTGGGATCTTGGCAGGAAGCAAGATCAAAACTTACGTCCCTGCAAGTTCTCTCTTTGCGTGTTCCATCCCCAAGATATGGCATTTTATAGGAGTTTATAATTTTAAATCAAGGGAACAGTTTTAAAAATGGGGTTGAGAAAAACGTGGGTACTTTCATAAGCAATGACTAATTCATCTCCATACGTTCTATCAGTTTCACTGCGGTCAAAAGCAGGTGTTTCCAGGCTATGAATAAGTAGTTTGCATTTTCAAAATTAACAAATTGGACCAACACCAAGGAAAAAAACAACAACCATCGACAGCCCACCAGAGAATTGTTTACCAAAGAAGACGAAGCTCATAGCAGTGGTTTGCAAACACCACCAGGCGAGCTTGTGTAAATGCCCTTCGTGTAGTCACGGTTCTTCAGCCTGTCACAGATACTGAAGGGAAACGCAGAAACAGGAAATTACAGACTATTTTAAACAGCATGTTTTATTAAACTCACTTGCTGATGCACTTTATGGCAGGATGCGAGATTCAAGTGTTCATAACTTACATCTTTTCAAGTGCTTTTCCTAAGTGAATTCTCCCAATTGAAATATGGCATGTACACAGGGCTGGAAACAATCTCTAAAGTAGGAAGTGTGTTTCACCCTTGGTCATGTAGCTCTCACATCCAATGGAGCAGTTTTCGCCATGTGTAGACGATCCACCTCTCTTACACACTGGAACTGTAGGCGAGCAATGACGGCATTGAGGAGTAACTTAAAAGATGCTGAATGCATTTTATTTTAAACCACAATCAAAACACAGCAATCTTATTAAAATGAATTACTAGAAACCATACATTGTCTCCCACTACTGAAATACTGATTTCACTCCTTTCTTCATGGGACAGTTCCGCATCTCCTTTAAACCATCATTGCTCTGGGCACCTGGGTGGCTCAGCGGTTGAGCATCTGTCTGCCTTTGGCTCAGGGCTTGATCCCGGAGTCAGGGGATGGGGGGGGGCCTGCTTCTCCCTTGGCCTGTGTCTGCCTCTCTCTCTGTGTCTCTCATGAATGGATGAGTAAAAATCTTGAAAGAAAGGAAGAAATAAATCATCATCGCTCACGGCCTGTTGAATCCTTGATTTTGAAAAAAGCCCAGCAAAACTGCCAAGGATAACCTTAAGTACAAGTGAAATGACTTCAAATTTAAGGGGCTGTCATCAAAATGGATTTAAACAACTAATTATTTCCAAAAACGTTTTCTGCTCACAACTTGTTTGAGGAACACAAAAGCCTCGCTGCATTGCATAGGAATCCTTATATCCTTGTCTGATATTTATTGTGAGGTTGACATCTCTTAAACGCCCATGTCTGCTGCAAGTTGTTCTCAGCTCTTCTCTAGATACACCAAAAGGAAGTCATTAAGCGGAGCTGTAAAACAAGTTCATGATTGGAGGGGTGGGCAGGCCTGCTTTGATGGAGTTAACTATGATCTCTGAAAATAAAGGTACATTCACTTGCTTCAGGCCATATGAAACAAAATGCTCAAAATCTCTATTGTCTTAAAAGATCATACCAAAGACGCACGTTTACCCTAATTAGTGACTGGTCCTTAGATACTCACTTCCACCAGTTGAGTTTTTCTACCTTCTTTCCAAATCCTGGCCGCTTATAATCCTGTCTTTGGCACCCCCTTCAAGGTGAAGTAAGGAATAATAGGATTTTAGGAGTGGAAGCATATGATTGAGGATATCTGTGTTCTTTTAAAGTGCCTCTGCCAGACAGTCTTCTACAATCACCACTTTTAGAGGGGAAGGACCAGAGGCAAAGGTTAATGATTTGGTTAATGAGGTGCACCTAGATGCCTCAGGGAGCAGCAATTAAAGGCATTCTTGGGGGGAGCTGGGCCATTTTCTTAAGTGAAGATTTCCCCTCATTTAACTTTTAGAAGTCTGGAATCTGCCCTATCAGGTTTTCCTTAAAGCAAAGCACAGCAATGAGAAAAGGTGCTACTTCCAGGTGGGTAGACAGAGTGTGGGGTGAAGAGAGTCTTAGGTTTTACCAATCTCTGAGACAGAACTATGGAACCCAGTTAGTAGAATTATCATCTGTGCCTTGGCCACTCTGGAAAAATCTGATTATCTTCTGAGTAGAAATGGTGATGGAGGCACATAAAAGGCCCTAAAGCTCTCAAACCAACAAAAGGAACATTTTTATTTGAATGGGTGCTTAGGACTTTTTAAGGGGTGGGGGGAGGAGCATGTCTCTCGGTATGCTAGAAATGTCTTTGAGAGAAAAACTTGATGGCTAAGAATTAAAAATGCAAATTCAAAGCCCCAGTTGTCCAGCTAGAAGCTCCAGTTGGTTCTGCTGAGCAGATGCCTGGGCCCACAGCTCAGGTGAGTGCTGTGGAAAATCACCAACTCTGTCATTTACAGCTTTGGCCATCAAGAGAAACATTACCTGATAATGCTAGGGACTTCTAAAAAGCAAAAGGATGTCATCTCTTTCATATTTAAAATCTCTAGGATGGGGATCCCTGGGTGGCTCAGCGGTTTAGTGCCTGCCTTTGGCCCAGGGCGTGATCCTGGAGTCCTGGAGTCCCAGGATCAAGTCCCATATCAAGCTCCCTGCATGGGGCCTGCTTCTCCCTCTGCCTGTGTCTCATGAATAAATATAAATAAAATCTTAAAAAAAAAAAATCTCCAGGATGTATTACATTCATAGTAAGAACGCTACTTTTGACAAATTAAGCTTCCAACTAGCTTTCTCCCTTTATCAAATATTAGCCTCTAAGGATAACATTAATACAAAGTTGTTTGGAAAACCACCAGCCATAATCTATAGCTGTTTCAACCATTGACATTTGGGTCATCTTTTTGACAATTTGACATTTCATAAAGCAATCAGCTAGGATGCATCGAGTATGTCACGCTATTTTTTTTGTCAGAAACTTTGCAAAAATGAATCTGTTCTTGAAGATGAAACCTTCTTGATAACCAACCACATCATTTATTAACATTGGCCTCCTAATCCACAGAAATCTAAACTCACACATTCGGATCATTCTAAAACACCTGTCAGATTGACCTCTTAAAGTAGTCTTTCATTTTGAAAACTCCTGTGTGGCCACTGCCCACCAGACCTCTTGAATTTTTTAAAGGAGAAAGAGCAACAGAAAAGAGAAACATTGCCGATAGTCATTAAAATAAAATCATAATGAATTTTGATCGTTTTAATAAATATATATCAAGAAAACCTCACTTTATTACAACACGTTCATATACAAGCATCTATCATCTAAGTTTTCAACATCAAATGTTTATCAAATATTGAAAATAAAGGACAAAACATTACTAGACTATTTAGCCATAACACAAGAACATGTTTTAAAAATTGGTCCTTGTGGACATTGTCCAAATGATGATCCTACTCATACACTGTATGAATGAGACCTATATTTAATATTAATAGCAATAATAAAAAAGCTTTATCTTGGAGAAACTGGGAGGACTTACTTATTTCCTCCGTTTGGCATTTGGTTCCCGTGAAGTATTGTTTGAGGAGGCCCTAGTCAATTAGCAACCTTGGAAATTGGAATACAGTTTAGCAGGAGGAGTTGGCTGGAGTGGAAGGAAGGACGGTCAGAGGGGCACTCTGAACACTCTTGCAAACGTACAAATTAAAGAAATCATTGAGAAAAACGTCGACCAAATACATGGTAGCTATTGCCAACTGAGTCCCATTTCTCCAAAATAACTTTCCAAAAACTAAAGTCTTTACATTCTTTAAGATAAAACCTCATTGATCACCACATCATTTATTAACATTGTGCTTCTTAATCAACAGCAAAAGTCATATATAAAAAACCACATGCTTTTTATAATCTAAACGAGTGAAATGATGCAAAACAGATTAAAGTATAATGCATGCCACTGGTTCATGAACTTCATTGGACAAGAAAACAAAACAAAACAAAAACCCAAAACCCAAAAAACCCAAACCCCAGCAACGGACCGTTGCCATAGAAAAGCTCAAGCAGCTTAGTGCTGGTTTCTAACAGCTCTATTGTTTCCCCCATCCCTTTCTAAAAATGCCAAATCCAAAAGCAATTGGGCATCAAAAACAAAGGAAGAATAGAGATGTTGAATCAAAAGTTGAACACAATAGTTTCGAAGTTAACGGTTTCCAAACAATATTGATCCACCCTGTGTATTTTTTTTTCCTGTTTGTTAAATCCCTGCTGTAACTCTGATTTATCCTTAATTTTCACGTTGGCAAAAATTAAGATAAAGTAAGGCACCAAAAATCGCCCTGTATAACACCTCTCTAACTGCCTAATCACGCATCACAGGCAAGCCAGGAACTTGCAGGGATTACCCTTCTACACATATTGTTGATTGCCGCACCCAGACAGGTGTTTCATTATGTTACATCCTATTTTCATCTGTCACCCGAGACTGTTAAATACAAGTACTTAACGGCACGGTGAAGCCACTTCATCTAGCTCCCTGTCTTCGGTCTTTTATTCAGAAAAAAAATACTGTATCATAGAGAAGAAGCAGGCATCCTTTGCTGGTTATGTTGGTTTGCTTTCCAAATAACTACCTAATTAATTGGCAAACATGATGCAGTTTCTTAGCTAGTGACAGGCTCCTTGGGGGGGGGGGTAATGGAAAGATCACAAGGGCACGTTGTCCCCCAGTCTAATCTACTGACCTTTTCTGTAGGACAACTAAGGTATACTTTTAAGCATTAAGTCAACTGTTTTCTTGGGAACATCACCACATTTATAAGTAGCTCGCTGATGCCTACTATACAGATGTTTTATGCAATCTGCTCTCCAGGCATTAAAACGACACGGCGTGTTCATGGCATAATTTTATCAGTTGTACAAAACTATAAAATCCATTCAAAATAAAATTTATGAGAGCTAATTGATCATGCTGTGCATGCTTCAGAAGTTTCGGTGAAAAGATGGCTCATATTTTACTCCCTTTGCCACAGCACGGTTTGTTACTTGGTGAAGGCTCCTTTTTCCTTAAGGACTTTTTCCAAGACTCACTCACATTGCTTTTTTCATTATATCCAGTCTCAAAATAATCATAAAATTGGCCTTTGCACTCAAAAGCAAGGTCATTTCCCCCAGGTTCATGGCTTAGGGGGCCACCATCCCTGCTGGTGTCATTATTTGCTTTCTCATCACTTACTGGGGCCTTTTCCTGAACACCTAGTGACCTGACATTAGTGACAAAGATTTCATTGGCAGGTACCTGGCCATCACCTTTGTAAACAGGTGCGCTGCCTACATCGAAATCCACCTGGTGGGAACAACTTGGTAAAGGCAGAGGGGGGGAGGAGGAGGAGGAGGAGGAGGAGGAGGAGGAGGAAGACGGGGCAGTGGTGGAGGCACTTCCGACACTAGCATGGAGAGAAAGGGGTCCATTTAGGTAGTGACCACCACATTCTTGGTAAAAGCAGCAGGCATGAAACTTTTCACACTCCTCTTTGGCCATCCGTGGTCGTTTCCGGTAAGGACAGTCTTGAGCCATAAACCACTCTTGGGCGGAGGTGCCATTGAAAGAGCAGGCAGGAAAGCACCAGTTATTCTGCATGATGATTTCTCCATGGATCCTTTTCATCAAATTGTTTATAAGGACAGATCTTCGGAGGTACACTTCGGGATCATCGATAAACTTTAGCTTTTCTAAGGACATATAAAGGATGTGGGCTCGTTCCTCAAAAATCGAGATGGTCTGAAAAATCCAAAAAGGGAAGAGAATTCAGAGGACATAGACTATTACATGTCAACATGTCATCACTGTGTATTTCTTGGCAGTGTCTGGATCTGGGAATGCTGGGGTCTCGTTCCCCCAACTCCCGGGGTTCATTTAGGGAACCATAAAGATCCCTGATGTGGCTAACATCCACCCTTCCGGACTCCACGGCGTGGTCAAACACCTGGGAATCTGGTCACGGTGCAGACCTCAGCGGGGACAGGTCAGGTTGTTGGCATTTAGAGGGTCCAACGGGGGAAATGTAGAAAGACAAAACACTCATCTACACTGCTGGAAGTCAGGGGAGCAATCTCTCCGGAGGACAGAGAGGTAGTAATGAGGGGTACAAGGAGGGGGTTCTCAGTCGCTGGTTCTGTTGTTGCTTGATTTGGATGCTAGTTACACGGATATGTTCATTTTGTGAAACCCATCAAGCTGTACTCTTAGGACGCTTGTGCTTTTCTGTGTATATACAAACCCATGCACATGTGCGCACGTGCGCGCGCACACACACACACACACACACACTCACATATTATGAGGTCAATAAATCTCTTTTGAAAGATGTCAAAATGCAGGTCACAGTAAGTCTACTTCAAATCCTGGCCAGGAGCATGAGAGTTGCTTTCAGGACTGTCTCTCTGAGAGACAAGGGTTTCACACTTGCAATTACCCTTACGTGATAGAGGGACAACAGGAACCGAGACTCAGCCCGACAGGATCTGGCAGTGAAGGGCCAAAGTAGGCCTCCTTCCAGAGCCAGGCAGGAGAAGAGAGGTGGGGAGGAAATGGGAAGACTCACTTCTGGGCAGTAGGATACTACCAGTGGGTGATGACTGGTACAAATCCAGCAGCCACTGGGAAAGGCTACAACAGTTAACACAGAAATGAAAAGAGGAAATAAACTGCTTGTGTCCTGGCAACCAGCTCTTCCAGATCATTAAATTAAAAAAAAAAAAAAAAAAAAAAAAAGCCACCTGGTAGCATGACCTGAGGGGCTGTGAAGGAAGCCAACCCAGGTTAACCAAAGGCAGGAACTATACATTCAGGGAAAAGCCCAGCAGCACCTGCCAATGCCTGCCAGCGTTGTCATGAGCAAGGTCAAGGCAACATCTGAACGACAAGCTTATGGGGTGGTGAGGAGAGGGCGGGGAAGAGGAGACAGAGAGGAAGAAGAATCGAAAAATCCAAAATCCTCTCCGTACTTCAGACAACCATGGTCTGGGTTATATCCTCCCTGCTGAAATCTGTAGACAGTTTGCAAAGGAAGAGAACCATAAGGAAAAAGAACTGGTATCTGGAAAGCTTAGGTGACCAGTTTCATACTTCCAGGCATTTCCTGGATCCCACTATTTTCTTCTTACACATGCAGAAGAGACAGCTGTGGTCTTTTCTAGGGAATGAATTACAGATTTTAACAAACTGAACAAATGTAATGAATGTACAACGAAGTGCGTGTTTCTACTTGCGTGCGCACACTCAAGGGCTAGTGAGGCCACCTCCAAGGGGTCAAGAGAAGCCCTGGGGGACCGCTCCCAGGTGGGCACACACAGAAGCGGCACTGGCAGTGGGACCTAGAGCTTGGGGAGGGGGAAGATGTCGGGAAAGAACACGCATTTCTGCACACGCGTGAAAACACGGGCTGCTCATAACCACTAATGCAACTCGAGAACAATCAAATCAGTTGTAAAAAAGATGTTGCTTGGATTATATAATTCTGTTATTTCTGGGTAGAGGAGCTCCTGCTGGCTCTTTCTTCAACTACTTGTGAAAATAACACAGGACCCAAAAAAGTGACAGCGATTAATATGGCTCTGCGGAGAAGTGGCTCGTTTTCATTGCTTGGGTGGAACAATTCTGGAAATGGATCAAGCAACTGTTACAAAGTATCTTTAACTCTTAATAAAAATAATGACTATTAAAAAAACATACTTTATGGCTACAGCTGCTGAGTGGTGGGTGAAAATCCTCTTCTTCCACATACTTCCTCTTAAAGTATGTGATCTTGGATGTTGTTATAGGATTTGAAATTCCCCTGTAATGTGATCCTGTGGTAATAAATCAGATATGACAAATGACATGCGGTTTGCCAGAGGTTCTCCAAACAAAATACTTTCCTTTAATTTCCTTATAGAAGATGACTTGGCTACGTATTTGTCTGTACATGTGGTGATTAAAAATAAACATTTGTCTTAACAGTTGCTATCACACAAAATTCTGCAACCCAGGTGAGGCAAGGATTTCTAAGTAATCATAAAGCAAAAGGGACCCATGTCAGCACTTGCTAAATAATCAGAATCTTAATTCTATGCACAAATAGCAAAACTGATAAAGGGGAGAATAGCATTTATTCAAACTGTTTAATTAAATCCACGATAATAGGACACCACTGCTCAAATTTATACATTGTTAACTGTAAGCACTAATGACCAAATAATTCTAAAATGTTACTGGCTGTAGATAAGGAAGGAGATGACTAACTGCACACTGGAGTTATAATATTCCTTCTGTCAAATTACGAAACTGAAAATCTCTTAATTTAAAATCAAAATTTGGGCTAACCAACGTCCTTTTTTTCTCTCGCATGCATGTCACGTGTCAACCATGAACTAAAGGGGGGGTCTAATTTTTAAAGAACAGAGCTTTTAATTCAAAAGGAACTTCAAGGAGTACTTATTTTACATTTTAGGTTGTTGTTGTTGTTTAAAGTAGCACCACAAAACAAAAACCCAAGGAACTTACCTTAGAATACTAAGAGTAAAGAACCAGGAAGAACATATTTCTGTGTTTAAAAACATTTTTCTCCTGAATACGAAAGCCAACTGTGTGCTTAATAAAAAGAGGAGACACATAGCTTCTGGCCCAAAGTGCAGATTCCTTTATGTCTCATGGGATAAAGATTTCATTGTCAAGCTCACCAGGGCTTGTGTAGCTGGGAGAGAACCGTGCAGCTCCCCACGTGAAATACCAAAATCCCAACTCAAAATCTGGTTTGGTTCTTTTAAAAATATAGGTGGCAATGACTTACACAGGAAGCAGCAGCACATGTGGACTCCTGTTTGAGTGCAATTTAACTATCACCCCTGGTCCTGTCCCTGGAGCCCCGGGCTCACTTAGGAGAGGTGCACAGGCAGCCTGCAGCCTGGGAAGTCTCTGGAGCAAGTGCTCTCTGAGCTCAGACGGGTGCTCCAGACACCACCCCCGCCCACTAGTCTGGCTGCAGAGGGCAGCAGGGGAAGGTCAAGGGCAGTACCTGCCAGTGGGGGACCGGCTCCCCGGTCTCCCTGCAGAGGAGCCTGTGCTGGCCCAGGGGGGCTCGGTCCTCCGTAGCTGTCAGCCTCCCATAGCGTCTGGTACCCAGCAATTTCAGCAGCTCCTTCCGAGACAATGGGCTCGCAGAATCTATTCATGGACAGAACCAGAGTCATCTCTGACAGCCTCAGATCTATAAAAAAAAAAAAAAAAAAGAAAAAAAAAAGAAGAAGAGGAAGAAAAAAAGAAAAGGAAGGAAAAGAAAAGAAAAGAAAAAAAAAAAAGAAAACAGCCCTAATCAAGAGTAAGCCAGGGGATGGCCTTGGCATTTTCATTCCTTTGCTTTGGGAAACTTTTACTTCTCGGTCCTCCCCTTCACCCTGAAACATTTTATTATTTTTTCAAAGGAAACCTCAGCAAACTCTCTCACTGCTATTAGCTCAGCTTCTGTGTTCAGCAATCTGCATTTCATGGGCGGATCTTTAAAATCCCATTTCTTATTGTTCTCAGATTCCCCTCAGCCCTCTTGGAGACAGCTGCTTTTGCCTCCTAAACACATTTTCCCCCTGACCTTCCCGCAGAAAACGCACCGCTAAGAGGCAAGTCCAAAACCCTGGCGCTTCCTTTCTATTAATAAGGCAAAATCAATTTTCTGGTCAATCCCCCCCCAGAGTCTCCTTTGATGAATTCTGCTAATCAATCAAAAGGATAGGGTGGGGAAGCAGAGATCTCGACCGTAATCCCTACTGATGCTCTCAGGGGTTCGGGCTGTGCGCCTGCCCCCTCTTCCTTTCCGCAGGGCCGGTTGCTCTACAACATTCTGGGGCTCCCTCCACTTTCTTCTCCCAAAACGAAGCAGACAGAGACACACTTGGTAGTTGTTTCCACCAGCCCTGATCGGCCTGAACTGGATCTGCCTCCAGTCAAAACACTGTAAGATGAAGACAGAAAATTGGCTCCAGTTTCAAGCCGGGAGTTGCAGCCCCACAGGAGCCAAGCACAACATCAACGGAGCAGAGAGAATATTAAACAGGAGCCAGGGCTTCGGGGCCAGAGGCAGCCGGCAACTCTTCCCTCGGCAAGGCCCAGACACAAGGCAGGAACTTTCCAGGAGGCACCACGCGGCTGCCCGGGGGCCCCAGTTCACGCCCTTGCCTGGGGCCTGCGGTGATGCCCGCGGGGCTCCTGCGGGGCTCGGGGTGCGAGCCACTCCCGCAGTGGGCGCTCGGGCTCCCCTGGGTCCCCACTGAGGCCCGAAGCAGGGTCAAGGGGGAGTTCAAGGGAGGGACAGGGGTTTGCTACTGAAAGCAAAAGGACCTACGGGGCCGGAGATCAGAGGTGACAGCAGAGAAGAGCCTCCGCGCCTTATTAACCGCCAGTTCCTTTGACAAGACCTGAACCTCCACTAGCTCACTTTGCCATTTAAAGGGCTGTCACGAAGAGTGATGTCAGGCCTGCTTCCTGAAGACTGTCTTTCAGATACACGCTAAGGGTCTAGTTCACGGCTTCTTCTCCCAATTACACAGCTCCTAACGTTTTGGGGAGAGGGCAAAGCGAGTGGGGTTTAGGGGGAGCCTGTGGTCACCTACCTGTCATCAACCAGGGTCCACTTCCAGGTAAAAGAAGGAAAACCACCAGGGGAGGGGGACATAGCTTCATGGAAGTGACAGTGTCCCTCTGGCTAACAGAGCAGCTCTTGGCAGCAAGGACTCTATCCTTTTCCACGCTTCCCTCAGATCCTCAGTTCTGTCCCAACCTCACTGAGGAATGAAGCCAGGCCTTCCGTGACAGTGGCTGGAATGAGGACCCCGCTGACTTGGGCCGCTGAACCACCTACCCCTTTCTCTTTTAAAATGCCCTCCAAGGAGGCAGCAGCCAAGGGCTTGTTAGAAAACCTTATTACAAGAAAAAAAAAGAGAGAGAGAGGTTCGAATATTCTCTAAAAGGAAATGGTGGGACATGCCATTTATTTTGCTCTTGAGTCATCAAGAAATTTACACTACATTGATTTGATAAACTAAGCTATTCCGTCTATCACCCCTCAAACCCGGCATCCAAACAAGGTATCAAACCTCATGATAATTTATTCCCTGGGAGACTCTCATAAATGGTCTGATTTCTTACCCTATTATAAAAAGACAGTTGTATGGGTAAGTGCTTTTGCCAGGAGCACATGAATTGCTGCTTTTTCTCAGTAGCCCTCCCTCATGGACTGCAACAGTATTTTCCAGCTTGAAATTCACACTCACTTTTGTGCTGGATTCTGGGACTAAAACGCAAGCTTTTGGTCTATGTCGAACTTTTATGACATAAAACTAGAGGTTGACAAATGCACGCCCCTTAGGAAAGTGAGGCGTGTGTAAGCCCCCTAGAAGCAATTACCTTTGTTTAATAGGACATTATATGGGCCCTGTGCTAGTTTGTGTTCCTAAGAGTTTATTTCCATTTTAATGACTTATCGTTTGTGGCTTTTTTGGCTGTTAAGGATTTCAAGCGTTTCTATTTGCTAGTATTGATTCCAGCATATGAAATCCTATCAGGACGCATTTGAATTTGAAACACAGCATAGTCCTTTTATCTTGGCTCTTTCTTTCCATTATGATATCTGATTTCTGTAAGTTTTTCTTGCTTTTGGACTTTGGATTATTGGGGAGGGGGGTTGGAAATTTTCCAGTTGAGTTGAGTCCTCCTAGTCTGAAGAAGGCGAATTCCACATTCATGAAGAATTGGGAGTGTTCAGTGCTATGCACCAATGTCTCACAGGACTCCCTATTTGTATTATATGTGCAGATCCAAACTGTCATTATTCTCTGTATGATGAGACTTACATTTTGATCCTGCCACCTAGCTCAGAAGTTCAAATCCACAATTTCATGTGCTGTTACCATTAGGTACAACCACAAAGACAGACATTTATGGTAAAATTTGTTTGTTTTTAACATCAGGGGTTAAGTGGATTCAAAAGAAGGTTGTTAAAGTGTGTTTTGTCTACACGTGGGTTTAAAAAATAAATAAAAAGGCCCTAACCTCTTATGCCTTGGGCTCCTGCAGGTCTGTCTTGTCACCCAACTGGATGTAGTAGAATGACACCTCAAGCATTCCCAGAAGGCTGAGGGCTAAAATGTCATGGTTCTCCAGCAACCGTTCACAGCAAAGTTACAAGGCGTGGCTATACAATTTGGTTTCTCCAGATGAGTTAGACTAGTTCTTTCCACGGAGCCCTTGTAATGCTAATAGGAGCGGCTGGCACACGGGACAGGATGGCTATAGATTCGGCGGCACCTAGGGTTTAACAGGGGCTCCTGGTCATTCTTTGCCCACCCCTCCCCCATCTCTCATTGGAAAGGAGAGAACATTAGGAGCATGAAAGCAGCTCGAGATCTGATTCCACTACTGAAACGAAGAGAAGCAAAAGGCTGACATTTCCAGTGCACCTTTGATGCTGCCAGCCCTACATGTGCTGCCCAGGTGGAATCAAGCCCTTGGCCTGGACGTTGTCCTCAGCAAGACCCCAACAGCTTGTCCAGCTGCTGCTGCTGCTGCTGCTGCTGCTGCAAGGGGCTGAATGGGTGGAATAAAATCCTTCAGCCCTTCTACTAAATAGACAGATGTCGCCTTTTCTGCTAGTCCCTGCAGTACACCTGTCTGCCCTGGGAAGTGCATTTCTCCGCTGTAGCTTGGAGAGGCCAGGAGCTTGAGGTCAGGTCCCCGGGCTAGGGCTAGGGCCAGGGCTAGGGCTAGGGCTCGGGCGGCGGGGGCCGGGTCAGGGAGGAGACGGGGTGTCCGGGCATCCCAGCTCTGCTGGCCGAGCTCCCCATCCCAGACTCCAGACCGAGGTGGGGAGGCTCGGGGCGCCGACCCCCTGCAGGCAGCACGTCCCGGCTCCCGCACACACACACCCCCCCCCCGGGGTCGGTGCGGGGGGGAGGGGGGGGGGGCCGAGCCCTGCCCGGGGAAGCGAGCGGAGCCCGAGAAAGTCAACACCCCCCGAGTGCTGGGAACAAAGGCAAGTTGTCCCCCCCCGTGCGGGAGCCGTGCGCCTCTCCCGAAGGATAAGACCCATTATTCCTCTTTCTTTCTTTCTTTCTTTCCTCCTTCTTCTTCTTTTTCTTTTTCTTTTTTTTTTTTTAAAACAAGTTTCCTTCTAAGGGAAACAAACACCAAAGGTAGGATTCCAAGGAAATGACTCACGGCGGCTGGCAGGGCTCTGGCGAGGCTGGCCCGGGCCCCGCGCTCCAGCCCGCAGCCGAGGCCCCGCCGCCCGCCGCCCGCCGCCCGCCGCCCTCGGGCCGAGCCCAGGAGCGCCCTGCACGGCCCGGGGCGGGGGCGGGGGCGGGGGCGGGGGCGGGGGCGCGGGGTCAGCGCCTGCACCTCCCGCGGGCGGCCGTCCCCTCCCCCCCCCCCCCCCCCCCGCAGCCGGGCGCTCGGGAAAGTTGCAGCGGCCCGGGAGGCGGGAGGGGAGGGGAGGGGAGGGGGGAGGGGGGCGAGGCGCAGGCGTGGGCCGGGCGGGCAGCGGCGAGCCCGCCGGGGAGGTGAGCTGAGGACAGAGCAGCCGCCGCCGCCGCCCGCCGCTCGGCTGCCGGGGAGGAGAGCGCGGGGGCGGAGGTGGCGGAGGACAGAAGGTGTCAGCTCCCGCAGCTCTTCCTCCTCCTCCTCCTCCTCCTCCTCGCAGGCGCGCGCTCCTGACATCCAGGCTCCCTCCCTGTCCACCTGCCCGGCGCCGCGGCGGCAGACCCGGGGCATCCCTCCCTCCCGCCCCCCCCGCCGCGTCCCCCGGGCACCGCCGCCCTGGACCCCTCCGCGGCTCGCCCGCGCCGCATCCCCCCGCCCGCGGAGGCGGCTCGGCGGCGCCCGGCGCGGGGGGTGGGGGCGCGCGCCGCGGCCGCCCGCTGCCCTCCCCAGCCCGGCCCGGCCCGGCTCTTACCGCGGGGTCAGCCGGGAGGCGGCGGCCGGAGCGCTCGCGCCGCCGCGGGTCCGCTCGGGGCTCGGCGCCAGCCCGGCCGCCGCGGCACCGTCGCGCGGGGCCCGGCCCGGCGGCCCGGTGGGCGGAGGACGCTGGTGCGCGGCGGGCGAGGGTCCCGCAGGTCCCGCAGGTCCCGCCGCCGCCACTGGGGCGCCGCCGCCGCCGCCGCCGGTTACGGTAACGAGCGGCTCCGTCTGGCGCGGAGCGTGCGAGCCCCGGCAGCCCCGTGTGCCATCCCCGCGGGCCCCGGCGCGGAGCTGCAGGACGCCCGGGAGCGGGGGAGGCGACAGGCGCGCCCGCTCTCCCGCCCGCCCTCTGCTCAGGCACACGCGGGGCGCCTTCCCCTCGCCCCCACCCCAGCCCGCCCCCTGCCTCCCGCGCTCCTTCCCGCCCTCCTCCCTCCTCCCTCCCCGCCCCTCCCGGTGCCCGGGGACACGCGGGCGCAGCTCCAGCCCGCAGCCCGGACCCCACGCGCTCGCGGCTCCCGCCCCGGCCCCGGGGGCTCGGCTCCAGCCCGGGAACCTCTTCGCTCTGCAACCTCCGGAGCTGCCCCCCCCCGCCCCTTTCTCTCTCAATCTTTTATTTATTTATTATTTATTTAATTTGTTTTAGTTCTGTTGCTGTGTGTGCGTGTGATTTAAAAAAAAAAGAAGGAAAAGAAAAGAAAAAGAAATCTGTGCCTTTCCCACCCTTTGCAAGAAAGACTTTCTTCTCCTTTGCCACAGCGAACGGAGATGAGAAACAGATGTCTTTGCAGGACCGAGCACTTAGGCTCCCCCCGCCCGCCCGTTCCCCTCCCCGAGCTGCGTGTGTATAAAAAAGCAACATTGGTCCCACTGCAACTTGAATTGGCAACTCTTTCTGGGTGGGGAGCCTCCGGGGAAAACCTCCAGGAAATAAAAAAGTAATAAAGGAGGTTGTCCTTGGTCAAGGGAATGCAATTTGAGCCCCGGAATCACATTATTTTGCAAATAGTAATTTTCCCCTATATTAGGCTCAATTGGAGTTTGTTGTTGTTGTTGTTTTTTTTGAGACATTAATTCATAACTTCTGTCTGGGGACTCCTCCATAGTCGAGATGGGTCATTTCAGGTGTAATGAGCACAGAGGTTTGGAAAGCATAGACCTAATAAAATCGGGGATGGGGGTGGGGGTGGGAGGGGAAGGCACCTGCACAAAAGTGTTACAAAGACTATAATGTTTGTTTACTGCTACTATGCCAGATGTGCTAAATATAACACTTCTTTAAAACAGTGATCCTCCGACTGTGAAAAACCAAACCTCTTGCTGCCTGGCTCCCTAGGAATCAAGGAGAGACACAGACTGAAAATCAGGGAGGAAAGGAATAAGATCAAGGATGAGGATTAGCATCTGCAAATTGAACTCTATCTAATTTGCATGTTTATTTCTTAGAATTGTAATTAAATTTGTGTAATAAATGTTTTCCATTTCATTTGTACACTTAGAATTTGGGTGACTGACGTGCAGTTAAGTGAATTTCTTTTCTTTTCTTAAGCCAATGTAGTTTATTCAATAAAGCGGCAAACAAATATTAGGCATAATTAGAACTAATCTACTTTGAAGGTATTTTTGTTGAACTTTGTACACTTAAAGACTCTCAGAGGTTTTAAGGGTATTAGGAAGCTGAGCGAAGGCAATTACGCTGAAAACAGACTAACTCAACAGACTTCCAGGAGAATTATTTCATTTTTTCCAAAAAGACATTTCAGGGTTGCATGCCTAAAACTGGGAGTTGGGCATCCATCTCGGCTTTATTCTGAACCATATTAAAACCATATTAAATTGCATTGGCTCATGTACGATATAGGCCATTACGATAATAACTTGAGAACTGTGACGATGCCATTTTGTGCAATCAGTGGGTGTTGCATGCCCCGGCTTATGGGCAAAACATCATTTTCACTTGTGGGGGGGGGGGTGGGGGGAAGAGGAGGGTAAGAAAGAGGAGGGCAAGGAGAAGCAAAGCACATAAGATGCAAGTACTTGAAAGTCTAAATCGGGACCTAAAACTGGTTAGTGTCTAACTCAAATGAAGAACTAAATGTGAGGGCTTGGAGGCATGGCTTATTATTGTTTTTATCTCCCCATATTAAAGTTTTATAGCATTTAAAGGACTATGGGGAAATCCCCACATACACTTGGCTGTGTCAAAATACATAAAACCAAAAGGAGCAAATTAAGCATAAAATTGAGAAATAACATGAGACTAAGTATCAGCATGGGTTGCTTTGGCATCTTTTGGAGCTTTGGCTCTGAGAAATGAGCCTTCTGGGAAATTGGCATCGCCCTTGGGTGGGGAGGACTCTTGGCTTTAACGTTACAACAAAATGACATCACGACACAAGTATGAAATCATTGCGCTTCACAGCACCCTTGTGGTTTGGGGTAGGAACTTGACCCTGTCCCGTTCAGATAAGTTAGGTTAGCATGTTTTACTAACATCTTTCCCTGCCCTACTTTTTAGTCTCAAGCTTAAGAGATTCAGCGCCCAACTGTTGACAACATGAACTAATGTCTACAAGCAGAAGAGTTAGTCAAACCTCCATGGAACGAGAAATATCATTTAAAAGTTTAAAGTGACTTTCCGGTCGAAGAAGGCAACACGGGGAGATCCTGACCTCACCACCTCCCACAGACACGAGGAATCTACAGCTACGTGTGGAACAGTTTTCTCTGAAAAGAAATCTAAAAACTGGTGGAGCAACCTCTTCACCTGGGGCAAGCAGAGGAAGACCCCGCATGGGAGTGGGTACAAAGGGCTGAGATACGGTCTCATCCTAAAGCCCATCCCTGGTACAGTGACCCATAGTCAGGAGGGAACTCAACCCAGAGCTTCTCCTGGAGGATTGAAGGGTTTGTACCACACATCAGGCATCCCAGCTTTTAAGGCTGGCGTCCGAGAGACGAGCCCCAAAACATCGGACTTTGAACACCAAGGGGCTCATCTTCTGCACACCTGCGGGGCCATAAGACTGAGAAAACGACTCCTAAAGCGTCCTTGCGGACATTCACTCCCCACCCCCCAGGGCCCAGTGCAGAAGCAGCCCTTTGAACAAGTGTCCAGACTTTATGTGAATGGGACACATTTCCTAATTTCATTTAATTTTTTTAAAAAAGATTTATTCATTTATTGGAGAGAGAGAGGGAGAGAACATGAGGTGGGGGGGCTAAGGGAGAGGGGGTGAGAGAGAGAGAGAGAGAGAAAAGCAGACTCCCAGCTGAGCAAGGAGTCCCACATGGGGCTGGATCTAAGGACTTGAGATGAAATCAAGAGCACTGAGGGGGCACTTGACGGGGTGAGCGCTGGGTGTTATTCTATATGTTGGCAAATTGAACACCAATAACAAATAAATTTATATATATATATAAAAAAAAAGAGTCCAAAGCTTAAGCCACTGAGTTACTCAGGTGCCCCACATTTCCTAATTTTAAAGTATTGGTGTATGGGGAAGAAGGGGCCTGCTGAGATATTGTCTAGGGTTGGAAGCTGGTGGGTGCCACCTTCTTGCTCTCCCTCTGCCTTGTTAAAGCCAGCAGCTGCCATTAGTTTTTTGCTTTCCTGCAGGCTCCATCTTTATGTTCCAGCCAGTGGGGGGCGGGGTGGGGGGGGGAGGGCATTTTGCATGATCTCCCTCTGCCCTGCTAAAGCTGGTGAGCACCATCACTTCTTTCTTTCTTCTTTTTCATTTGTCATTTTTCTTTCCCTTTTCATCCTTTTCCTTTTCTCATGTTCTTTTCCTTCTCTTCCTTTTCCTTAGCAGGTGCCTTCTTTCCATTCCCACAATGCTTCGCTCCAGCCAGCGAGCACCATCTTCACACTCTCCCTCTGCTGTGTTACAGAGAGCCAGCATCTCTCAGAGGGGAGCTCCTAAGCGCATCTGGTGCTCCGGTTTTCCATTTGGTAACCCAGTTTTTGTGGCTACCACCCAGAGGATGGCCCTTGATTGCCTGGTCCTGGACGCCTCCGGGGCTTGCATTCTTGGGTCCCATGGGGCTGTAACAATTGCAGAGATAGCGCCGACAGACTGTCATTCCCAGCACACTGCACAGATAGCAGCAGACTGAAACTCATTCCCAGTTTTTCTGAGCAAGAGGCCTATTTGTTTGTTCAAGAGCTGTGGCCTGAAGGTCAGGCTTCTGGTTTGCATACCTACAGGAGCTCATGGAGGTGCCCTCAGGGAACAGAGGCCCGTGGACACAAACTTTGCCCTCTCCCTCTGCCTCGTTCCAGCCTGCTGGTATCTTCCAGAAAGAAGTTTATACCCTTGTCTGTTGTCCTGATTTTTGTGGCTTCTGCCCGAGGACACCTCTACATTGCCCGGTTCTCGAGACCAGTGCAGCTTATATTTGCTTTAGGTCCCCGTGCTGCAGCTATGATAAGTTAATCGGCCTCTTTTACAGAAAGATGCAACTCCTGGGTCTGTTGGATCTTGCTATGCTATGGCTGTGGTAGCTGTTTAAGAACTCTTGGTGCAGGACCTTTGCACTCTCCCTTCTGCTGTACTCCAGAGCACTAGCACATCTTGGAAGGGGGTCTTTATATGTGTCTGGTACCCCAACTTTTATTGTTAGTGCCCTGGTTTTTATGACTCTTGCTCAGGGGATACCCATTATTTGTGTAGCTGTGGTAGCCAGGGGGTTTGCATTCCTGAGTCCCGTGGGACTAACAACCAGAGAGACAGTCCTTGGCAGACTCCCACCTCCAAGACACTGCACAGACAGCCGACTGAACCATATACCCAGTCTTTCTGCGAAGGAAGACAAATTGCTAGTCCTAGAGCTTTGGTCTTAGGGGCAGGCTGCAAGTTTGGCACACATCTAGAGACTTCGGAGGTGTTCTGTGGGCACAGAGGTCATGGGATGTCATCTTTATAATTCCCTTTTCCCTACAGCTCACTGGTATCTCCCAGCAAGGAGCTGGTACACTGGTTTCCTAAATTTTGCAACTGCTGACCGGGGAACACCTTCAGATTGCCTGGTTCTGGGAGCCAGTGGGGCTTATGCTTGTGGTCCTTAAAGGCCTACATATATTAACATTGTTTAAAAGCTGCTGCCTGAGAGTCTAGCTTCCAGTCAGCCTGAATCTAGATGCTCTAACATGCTCCCCTTTGGGATACTGACTAGTCTTGGCACCCCCTCAACCACTGGGAGCTATTAAAAATAAAATAGGCTGCTTGGAAAAATCACAAAGGTTTGAGAGACAACCAAGAGTTGGGGCAGAGTTGAACAATGTTTCATCTTCTATGCAAGGCCGATCCTACAAGACCAGGTGAAGTGACTATTTCCTCTAATGCATAGAAACCAACACTGTCAAACAAAATGAATAAACAGAAAAATATGTTCCAAAAGAAAGAAAAAGATAAAACCTCAGAAAACAACCTTAATGAAATGGAGATAAGTAATTTATCCAATAAGAACTTCAAAGTAATGGTAAATATGTTCACTGAACTCGAGAAGAATATATGAACACAGTGAGAACTTCAACAAAGGGACAGAAAATAAAGGAAAGTTCTAAACAGAAGTCACAGAACTGAAAATATATTAACTGAACTAAAAAAAAATACACCAGAGGGATTCAACAGCAGACTATATGAAGCAGAAGAAAGGATCAGTGAATTCAAAGATGACAGAGGAATGCATCCAAATAGTGCAACAAAAATTAAAAAAATAAAAAAAAGCGAAGATAGCTTAAGGGACCTATGGGCTAATATTCACATTATAGGGGTCCTGGGAGAGAGAGAGAATGAGAGAGAGAAAGAGAGAGAAACAGAAAACTTATTTGAAGAGCTATTGGTGGAAATCTTTCTAACCTGGATAAGGAAACAGTTATCAAGATCCGGGAAGCCCGTAGAGTTCCAAAAAAGATGAAACCAAAGAGACCTGTACCGAGACACATTATAAGTAAAATGTCAAAGTTAAAGATGAGTGGGGATTCTTAGAAGCAGCAAAAGAAAAACATCTTGTTATACACAAGGGAACCCCCATAGAACAATCAGCAGTTTTTTTTGTTTTTTTTTTTTAGGATTTTTAAAATTTATTCATGAGAGACAGAGAGAGAGAGAGAGAGAGAGAGAATGAGAGGCAGAGACACAGGCAGAAGGAGAAGCAGGCTCCATGCAGAGAGCCTGACGTGGGACCCGATCCTGGGACTCCAGGATCACACCCTGGGCCGAAGGCAGGCACTAAACTGCTGAGCCACCCAGGTGTCCCAATCAGCAGGTTTTTTATCTATAACTTTACAGGCCAGAAGGGAGTGGCACTATATATTTAAAACACTGAAAGAAAAACATTTCCAACCAAAAATACACTACCCCTAAAAGTTATTCAAAATTGAAGAAGGGATAAAGAATTTTCCAGACAAGCAGAAGCTAAGGGATCTCATCACTCTAAATCAGACAAGAAATGTTAAGGGACTTCTTTAACCTGAAGTACAGGGGGTATTAATTAGTAACAAGAAACAATATGAAAGTATGAATTTCACTGGTAAAGGTAAATACATAGGAAAGGTGGTGGATTAAATCTTAAAAAGCTTGTTGGGGTTAAAATAAAAGACAAAAGTAGCAATAATTGTGGCTACAATAATTAAGGATATACAAGATAAAAAGATATAAGATATGGCATCAAAAACAAAACACATAAAAAAACAAAAAACAAACAAAAAAAAAACACATGGTGGGCTGGGTAATAAAAATGTAGGGCTTTAGGACACATCTGAGGCTAATGAGATGTTGTAGGATCCTTTCTCATGATGCTGGACAGCAAGCTGTAGCTCTCAGTCATGCAGCCACATGATCATGAGGGTAAACAACTGATATGCTTACAACCATTCTGTACCCACACAACCATGTTATTTTCCACTTTCACTACTGTGTTCAATTACATGAGATATTCAACATTTTATCATAAAATCCACTTTGTGGTAGATGGTTTTGTATAACTGTAGGCTAATGGGAGTGTTCTGAACATGTTTAAGGTAAGCTAAGCAAAGCTATGATATTTGGTAGTTTAGGTGTATGAAATGCATTTTAGTTAATGATATTTTCAACTTAATATTGGATTGAGAAGTAATCCTACCATAATTTGAGAAAGATCTGTATAGCATTAGGATCTAAGTTGTTATATGTAAATTTCATGTTAACCACCAAGCAAAAACCTATAGTAGATACACAAAAGACAATGGGAAAGGAATCTAAGTATAACACTAATATATATATATATATATTCAAACCACAAAGGAAGAGAGCAAGAAAGAAGAAAGGAATAGAGAAACTCCAAAACAGCCAGAAAACAAAACAAAACAAAACAAAAATGGAAGTAAGAACCTGCCTTTCAAAAAGTACTTTAAATGTAAATGGACTAAATTCTCCAATCAAAAGACATGGAGTAGCTGAATGGATAGAAAACAAAACTCATATGATGCCTATAAAAGACTCACTTCAGATCTATGCACACACAGAGACTGAAAATGAATGGATGGAAAAATATATTCTATACAATGAAAACCAAAAGCAAACCAAAAGAAAGCTAGGGTAGCTATACTTATATCAGACAAAATAGACTTTAAAACAAAAACGAGAGACAAGGCCATTACGTAGTGATAAAAGGATCAATCCAACAAAAAGATGTAACAATTGTAAATATCTGTGTACCCAACATAGGAGCACCTAAATATGTAAAACAAATCTTAACAGACCTAAAGGGAGAAGCAGACAGCAATACAATAATAGTAGGGTAATTTAATTCCCCACTTACATCAATGGATAGATTATCCACACAGAAATTCCACAAGGAAGCATTGGCTTTAAATGACACATTAGACCAGATGGACTTAACAGATATCTAAAGAATATTCTACCCAAAAATAAAAGAATACATGATCTTCTCAGGTGCACATAGAACGTTGTCCATGACAGATCATATGTTAGGCCACAAAATAAGTCTGACAAATTTAAGAAGACTAAAATCACATCAAGTATCTTTTCTGACCAGAATGGTTTGAAACTAGGAAATCAGTTATAAGAAGCGAACTGGAAAATTCACAAATATGTAAAGATTACACAACATGCTACTAAAAAAACAATGGCTCGATAAAGATATCAAAAGCAAAACCAAAAAAATACCTTAGGATAAATGAAAATGGAAATACAACATACCAAAATGAATAGGATTCAGCAAAGGCAGTTCTGAGAGGCAATTTCACAGTGATAAATGTTTATCACAAAAAAAAAGAAAAATATCAAATAAACAACCTAACTTTACACCTAAAAGAGCTAGAAAAAGAAGAATAAATGGAGCCCAAAGATGGTAGAAGAAAAGAAATAACAAAGATGAGAGCAAAACTAAATAGGGAAAAAGACAGTAAAAAAAGATCAATGAAGCCAAGAGTTGGTTCTTTGAAAAGATAAGCAAAAATGACAAACCTTTTGCTAAAATCACCAGGAAAAATAAGGAGAGGGCCCAAATAAATAAAATTAGAAATGAAAAGGAAATGTTACAATTGATACCACAGAAATACTAAGGATCATAAAAGACTACCATGAAAAATGTATCCCAACAAATTGGACAACCTAGAAGAAATGGATGAATTCCTAGAAACTTACAGTCTTTCAAGACAAAATCATGAAGAATTAGGAAACGTGAACATAGCAATTACTAGTAAGGAGATTGAATCAGTAATTTAAAAGCTCCCTACAAACAAAAATGTCCTGGACCAGATGGTTTCACTAGTGAATTGTACCAAACTTTCAAAGAATTAACATAAATCTTTCTCAAACTGTACTGAAAAATAAGAGGAGGGAACATTAACAAACTCATTTGACAAGGCCAGCATTACTCTGATACCAGACAAGGACAAGGACAAGGACACTACAAGAAGGAAAAATTACAAGTTAATATTCCAGAAGAACATAGATGAAAAAATCCTCAATAAAATATTAGGAAACCAGGGACACCTGGGTGGCTCAGTGGTTGAGCGTCTGCCTTTGGCCCAGGGTGTGATCCTGGAGTTCGGGATCAAGGCCCACATTGGGCCCCCTATGGGGAGCCAACTTCTCTCTTTGCCTATGTCTCTGTCTTCTCTCTGTGTCTCTCATGAATAAATAAATAAAATCTTAAAAAAAAAAATTAGGAAACCAAATCCAACAATCCATTAAGATGGATCATACTTCATGATCAAATGGGATTTATTCCAGCGATGTAAGGATGGATCAACATGATATACCATATTAACAAAATGAAGAATGAAATCATATGATCATCTCAATTGATGCAGCAAAGCATTCAAATTCAAGATCCGTTTATGACAAAAACTCTTAACAAAGTGAGTGTAGAGTGAACGTAGCTCAATATAATGAAGACCACATATGAGAAGCCCATAGTTAACATCATACTCTAAGATCAGGAACAAGACAAGGATGCTTATTCTTACCAATTTTATTCAACATAGAATTGGAAATCCTCTCCATAGCACTTAGGTAGGTAAAAGAAATAAAGGATATTCAAATTGGAAAGGGAGAAAACCTCACTATTTGCAGATGACATATTATATATAGGAAACCCTAAAGATGCCACCAAAAATTGTTGGAATTAATAAATTAATTCAGTAAAGTTGCAGGATACAAAATCAACATATAGAAATTGGTCACATTTCTATACACTAATAACAAACTATCAGAAACAAAAATAATCTGGTTTATAATTGCATCAAAAAGAATAAAATACTTAGGAATAAATTTAATCAGAGAGGTGAAAAGAAGTGAAAGACCACTAAAAAAGAGGTGAAAGACCACTAAAAAGTATAAGACACTGATAAATTAAGGAAGATAGAAATAAATGGAAAGTTATTCTGTGCTCATGAAATGAAAGAATTAATATTGTTAAAATGTCTACAGTATCCAAAGGAATCTATAGATTCAATGCAATCCCTGTGACAATTCCAGTGACTTTTTTTTTTTTTACTAGAACTGAAACAAACAATTCTAAAATTTATATGGAACCACAGAAGAACTCCAATAGCCAAAACAATCTTGACAAAGAACAAAGCTGGAGGCACCATTCTCCCTGATTTCAAACTGTATTACAAAGCTATAGTAATCAAAGCAGTATGATATTGGTATAAAAACAGACACATGGCTCAGCGGAACAAAATAGAGAGCCTAGAAACAAACCCACACATATATAGTCAATTATTTTACAACAAAAGAGCCAAGAGGGATCCCTGGGTGGTGCAGCGGTTTGGCGCCTGCCTTTGGCCCAGGGCGTGATCCTGGAGACTCAGGATCGAATCCCACATCAGGCTCCCAGTGCATGGAGCCTGCTTCTCCCTCTGCCTGTGTCTCTGCCTCTCTCTCTCTCTCTCTCTGTGACTATCAAAAAAAACAAAACAAAACAAAACAAAAGAGCCAAGAATATAGGATGTAGAAAGGACAGTCTCTTCAGTAAATGATATTCAGAAAACAGGGCAGCAACATGCAAGAGAATAAACTGGATCACTATTTTACACTGTACACAAAAATTAATTGAAAATGGATTAAAATCTTGAATGTAAGACCTGGTGGTTTCGATTTGCATTTCCCTGATAATTAGTAAAGATGAGGAGAATACCTGAAACCATAAAATTCTCAGAAGAAAACATAGGTAGTAATCTTCTTGACATTGGTCTTGGCAATGATTTTTTTGGATTTGATGCCAAAAGCAAAACTCAGTAAGTGGCTCTACGTCAAACTACAAAGCTTCTGCAAAGCGTAAGAAAACCATCAACAAAATGAAAAGGCAACCTACTGAATGGAAGACATTATTTGTAAACCCTATGTCTGATAAGGGATTAATATCCAAAATATATAAAGAACTCATACAACACAATAGCAATAAATTTTTGATTAAAATATAGCAGAGATTCTGAGTAGAAATCTTTCCAAAGAAGACCTACAAATATAGGTACATGAAATGCTGCTCATCATTATTAATCAGGGAAATGCAAATCAAAACCACAATGAGATATCACTTCACACTTTTTAGAATGGCTATTATCAAACAGATAAGAAATAATAATGTTGGCAACAATGTGGAGAGAAGGGAACCCTTTTACTCTGTTTGTGTGAACGTAAATTGGTACAGCCACTATGGAAAACACTATAGCTGATTCCTAAAAAAAAAAAAAAAAAAAAAAAAAAAAACAAGTGTAGGACTACTTCTGGGCATTTATCCAAAGAAAATGAAAACACTAACTCAAAAAAATATATTCACACCCATGTTCATTGCAGCATTATTTACAATAGCCAAGATGTGGAAACAACATAAGTGCACATGAATGGATAAATGGATCAAGAAATGGATATGGGATGCCTGACTGGCTCAGTGGGTAGAGCATGCAACTCTTGATCTTAGGGGTCATGAGCTCAATACCCATGTAGAGGGTAACATGATCTTGGGTAACTTAAGGGTAACTTAAAGATAACTTTAAATAAATAAATAAGTAAAGCTGCTATAGATCTCTACATCTATTTAAAAAAAAAACAACCTGTGGATTGCTTAAGTGACTCAGTTGGTTAAGTGTCTCCTCAGCTCAGGTCATGTTCTTGGGGTCCTGGGATGGAGCTCTATATCGGGCTTCCTGCTTAGTGGGGAGTCTGCTTCTCTCTCTATCTCACTTTTCCTCTGCCCCTCCCCACTGTTTGTTCTCTCTCTCAAAAAAACAAAATATTTTTAAAAAACTTGTGATACATGAAAACACACAATGGAATATTATACAGCCATTAAAATTAAAATCTTGCCATTCACAACAACATGGATGGATCTTGATGGTTTTATGCTAAGTGAAATGAACCAGAGTGAGAAAGACAAATACTGTTTCATCTCATTTGTATATGGAATTAGAAAAAAAAAACAAGTTCATAGATAAAGAGAACAGATTGGTGGTTGCCAGAGGTGAGTGTGGGTGAAATGGGTAAAGGGAGTCAAAGTGTGCAAATTTCCAGTTATAAGATAAAACTCATGGGGAAGTAAAGTACAGCATGGCAATTGTAATTAATAATAATGTACTGCATATTTGAAAATTGCTACAAAAGGAAATCTTAAAGGTTCTCATCTATAAGAAAAAAATTTCTGTAATTAGGTATGGTGACAGATATGAACTTGACTTATTGTGGTGATCATTTTACAATATATTCAAATCTAGGATCACTATGTTGTATATTCCAAAGTAATATAATGTTGTATGTCAATAATACCTCGATAAAAATAAAAACTTGGGGCAGCCCGTGTGGCTCAGCGGTTTAGCACCACCTTCAGTCCAGGGCCTGACCCTGGGGTCCCTGAATCGAGTCCCACGTCAGGCTCCCTGCATGGAGCCTGCTTCTCCCTCTGCCTGTGTCTCTGCCTCTCTCTCTCTCTCTCTGTGTGTTTCTCATGAATAAATAAATAAAATCTTTAAAAAAAAATTAAAGTAAGTGGCAGCTATGACACAAGAAATGAACTAACCATAAATCAATACTGAAATATTTGGAAGGAGTGAATGTAATTTATAAGTCACAATATTCTACCCAAAATCTATGATATCATGGGTTTTAGATATATATGTATGAAGTTACAAGACAGAGATTTGATTATAAAACTTAAGAAATCTTGAGTTGCAAATTCACCAAAGACAGTGATGTTTCCTTCAGTCAACAAAGAGAGTGCCAGAATTAAAACTACTGAAACTCATTTCACAAAAACCTTTTGTCATTTGAAAGGGGGAGGCTTTTTGAGTAATATTTGACTCATTCAGATTGCTGTTGACATGGCCCATTTGGATTAATAAAAAGTCAAAGTTACTGGCTTTTAAAAACAAGTGTAACTTTTCTACAACAAAAAGAGATGTCTATATTCAGTGTCTCCGGTTCTCCTTCTCCCATTCTCATACCTTCTCTAATTATGCTTTTTCATCCCATCACTCCATTGAAATTGTCACTGTCAATGTCACCAATGACCTCCATGTTGCTAAATCCAAAGCTCTTTTCGTGGTTCTCATTTTCCTTGTCCTGTGTGCGGCCTTTGACCAAATTGGTCACTCTCTTCCTTGAAACACCTTTTAACCCGCCTCCAGGACAATGTATGTATCTGGTTTGCATCCCACCTTACTGGTTCCTCCCCTTCTCTATGACCTCTGAATGTTAGGGTGCCTCAAACTCAGTCCATTGAGACTTGTTGCTTCCTTTTAGCCACTCTCTTGTGGATCTCATTCAGTCTCATGGCTTCAAAAACTGTCTATATTCTGATGACTCCCAAATTTAGACCTCTAGTCTTAACCTCTCTCTTGATCACCAGACTCCATTTATTTTATTTTATTTTATTTTATTTTATTTTATTTTATTTTATTTTATTTTTATTAAAAATTTTTTTTTTCATTTAGATGTTTAAAGGACATTACAAGATTTACAGATCCAGAACTGAACCCCTGATGGTCTCTGCTCCTTCAACTTTGCCAGGCTTAATATTCTCTATTCCAGTTAATAAGCCACACTACTTTGTTTAACTCATTTTATCCTTTTACCCTACATCTAATACATCAAAAAATCCTTAAGGCTCTATCTTTATTTTTTATTATTTTAATTTTTTATGGAGCAGGAGTTTGAGCTCTTTAAAGATTTACTTTTTAAAAATTTTAATTTAGATTCCAGTTAGTTAATATACAGTGTAATATTAGTTTCAGGTGTATAATATAGTGATTCAACACTTCATACGACACCTAGTGCTCATCACAGCAAGTATAGTCCTTTAATCCCCCTCCCCAGTTTTACACATTCCCTTACCTACCTCCCCTCTGGTAACCTTAACATTCTTCTAGAATGTGATTATTTTGTATCATCTCTACTGGCACCACCCTGGGCCAATCCACCATTATCATCTCTTGCCTAGGATATTGCAATAGCCTCCTAGCTGGTCTCCCTGCCTCAGTCTTTGGCTCTTTCTATAGTTCAACAGCCAAATCTTAGCTCAACAGCCAAAGATATCAATTTTGCTAAGATTTTTCCTAAGACCTTCTTTTTCATTCAACGCAAAAGCCAAATTCTTGTAATGGCCTCCGTAGGCTGGAAGTCTCCCTTACTTTTCTAACCTCACTTTGTCTCCAGCTACTCTGGAGTGTGCCAGGCCTGTGCTTACCACAGGATGCTTGCACTGGCTAATCCCTCTGCCTGGAATGCTCTTTTCTCCAGATAGTTGCACAAATCAGTATTCCACCTTTTCCATGTCTTTGCTCAAATGTCACTTTCTTAACAAAACCTTAAAATTATTGCTTAAAATTCTAACATGTCACCTCCATATCTTATTTCATTTTTGTTCAAGAGATGTATCACCTTCTAATAGGCTCTGTATTTTATGCATTTATTCTACTTATCACTATCTCCTCCCACTAAAAATTAAGCCTCACAGAGGTAGGGGTTTTGTCTTTTTTTATTCAGCCCTGTGTATCCAGCACAAAGTCTGGCACATGGAAAACATTCAATAATTACATGCTGATCGACTGAGCAATCACTGACTGACAAGTTAATTTCACATATGTACAGAAACCCAAACAAGGCTAACATGGTTACTCTAGTCTATAATACGTAGAATGGTGAAGCATGCAGTTTGTTTTACCACCAACTCATTTACGTCTTCTAGAATCCTCTGGTTTCTTAACTGCCCTGCAGCACTCCAGGACCTGAAGACATTCCAAGATCTTTAAGCACCCAAATGGTTTTGCTCTAACTTGCCTGCCTGAGGGTCCTCAATACCATATCTCATCCAAATGGATGCTGGTGCTCTGGACCAGCCCTCCTTTCCCCTAGTGCAGATTTCCATTCATTGCCAAGATGATTGTCCTAAGCTATGGTCTTAAAATTACAAATTGTTGTAAATGATTGCTCCCCAGGATCCTGTAATGTCACCTCTGACAGAAAGGGCAAAGCCACCCTTTCAGAAGCCAGGAACTCCTCCACTGTCTTTCTAATCCTACTTCAAAACTTGCTCAGAAACACTTCAATAATTATGAGCATTTTATATACAAGCATTGAGCTAGGCACTGCAGGAGAAGTAGAAATGAATAAGACACTGTTCCTAGACTTTTAGAGTCATTGATATAATAAGTAGCAAAAGACAAGCAGAGAAATAATGGTACTATTTAGTAATTCAGGAACTGGTAGAATGGGAGTTCAGTGTGGGATATGGGAGTTCAGTGGTGAGACAAACCACCAGAAGCCAGAAGACTTATTTAAGAAATTAAAATCTGAAGTTGACCTTGAAGGATAAATATGCTCTCAATGGGTGGACATGGGGAATAGATGAAAAGCGTTTCATTTGAGACACATAGGTTGGAAAGCAAAGGGCGTCTTTAACCAATGGTAAGTATTCCAGTTTTACTAGAATGACAAAGTATATGAAAGTTGAAGGTAGATGAAGCCATATGATAATAAACATTGAAAAATAAGGTGAATTTGATTTTAATTCAATAAGCAATGGGGAAAATATTAGGTTTTTGAGCTCGGAAAAGACATGATCAAAGCCAAGTTTTAGGAAGAGTAATGTGCAGTGGAGAGCAGTGTTGGGAAGCTCTTCCAGCAGTTTAGCTGAGGGAAAATACCAGTTTGTAATTAAAGTGGTGGCCCCTGATGGGAAGGAGACAGGTGAGAGATATTATAGAGTTGGAATCTTTAGGATATAATCTTTGGTTGGTTGTGGGCAAGGGAGGAGTGAAATTTGACTCTAAGGTTCCTCCTTGAGTCACCCTGTGGCTTAAGTGAACCCTTAACAAATGAGAAGAGGCAAGTTTGAAGGGAATATAATATGGTGGTTCTGGTTATGTTGAGAATGAGATGTTCATGGAATAGACAGATGGAGGTGGCTGAGCCAGCTTAAGGTTCTGGTCTAAATGAAGTCAGAGTTTAAGAGCAAATAATAAAAATTTAGGATTATTCCAATAACTAACTACTGAGGTTGAAGTCTTAGAACTTAATGAGATAATTGGAGACTTTACAGAGCATTTAAGAGTGAGGAGCTTAGGTCAGCACCTTGCAGAACATGGTAGATGCATTTATTCAGAGCTGAAAATATTATTTTGGCTTAGTATGGGTGATATTTGTATTAATGATATAAAAGACCCTTTTGGCTTAAATTTGAAAGAATAAATTTGGGATGGAATAGTAGGTTTGGGGTATCAACCAGTGTCTCCTAAGTATTCTGACAACACAATACAGTCATGTCTGTATGCTGTGCTACGGATCCACCATCACAGGTGGGAAGAGATTTGATAATTCATCAGAAAAGCCTGAAATAATCCCTGAAAAATAAATAAATCATTGATAATGAGCTTGGAGTCTTATATCTCTTAGGGATATTTGAATTTTAATAGGAGTCTCCTAAATGCCACATGAACTTTAATCAAAGTAATTAGTAATTAATGACATGGTTTCAGATATAATACAAGCCAATACATATTATTTCTGAATGGAAATCATACAACATATATGGTCCCTTAATTCAGGGTACTGTTTTGGGGGACCTATATTAGTGGATAAGTAGGAACAGGTTACAGTAAACATACTGATTATTTGTAAAGAGAGGTTTTTCTAACATACTTGGTAATTTTTGCAATTAAGATATTTCTATTGGAATACTTGTAATGATTAGTACTGTATTATCTAAAAGAATGTGCTAATTGTGTATATATCAACCCCAACATTCACCCCAAGTCTTCAGAGAAAAGATGACCCATAAGTTTGGTATAAAATTGAGTAGGAGTTGGATAAGCAGAGAGGAGGAGGGGAGAGCCCTCTATCTGAGCAGGAGATGGTCAAAGTGTGTTTAGGGGTGTGTGTGTGTGCATATGTATTGGGGGATGGGTTTAAACTTTTTACAAAATAAACTGAGATAATAAATAAAGAAAAATGATGATGTGAATATTTTCTAGGGATAATATCACCTGTTTTTGTTCAATTTTCCTTTTCTTCCAAAGAGATTTTTCCCACCCATTTCCTTTCTTTGGGAGAAAGGGCCTGTACAGTTTTTCTTGACCCCCAAACCTAAACACATAGGTTCACACTGTGCCAGAGCACTAGATCAGAAGTATGACTTACTGAGTAAAGAGAGGTAGTGTTTCATCTAAAACCTGAAGACAGATTTTGGTGAAGCCACAGAGAGGCTATGCAGGGTTGTATAGGAGATTACAGACCTAGAAAGCAGAGTGTATCTCAGCTAATCTTAAGCCTATTTATTTTTATTTTATTTTTTAAATGTTTTTTAAAGCAATCTCTATGCCCAACATGGGGTAGGCTCCAAAATTCATAAATCTGTCATCCTGTTCAAAAAGAACAAGCCAAGGAGAATGAGACCCCAAAGAGGGACTGTGTGTGAAGAAACTAGAGCTACTTGTAATTTGATTTTAAATTCTCTTTCACTCCCCATTTGCCTTACTTGTACTTACCTGTATTGTTATAAAACAGGTAAGCTGAACATTTTATGAGGTTAGAAGAGCAGGATATACTTATGATACTATGTCATCATCCCAAGAAGCATTTATCAAGTGACTAATAGTTGCATTAGCACATGGACAATTAATCTAACATGGTTCTTTCCAGAGCTGGAAGATTTATAGGTATCGGCAGTATTTTCTTGGGCTCATCTTTCGCCTTCTATATGTGCAATTTCCAGAATTCTTTTCACCTTAGTATATAAATATTCCATTTTTGCTTTTTTTGTGTTTTTAGAAGATTAAAGCCTTAAAGAAGGGCTTTGGTAGCTGACAGAGGCAATAATAATCTAAGTAAGTAAAAACTTAAACTACATAAAAATTACAGAGATTTAAGTGTGATCCTAATTATATTTATTAAATACTGTTCAATTTAGATAGTATGCTGTCTCTATACTATCGGCAAATCAATACTGGGTGTAAGTGAAATGTGTGTACTTTTCATAAACATGTTTGATTTTTATAGGTCAAACATTTTATAAATAGAGACCTAGGATAAGCAAGTCAGTGTTATGAAGACATAAAGCTCTAATTAGGAGGAAAATATAAGGGAGATGTAGCACGTGATGATCATTCTTCCCATTTGTAGGCATTAGCCTTGATTTGATTTAGAGCTATTCATATACCGCCCGTATATACAACGCTAATAGAATAAACAGACTGTGTCAGTAACCTGTATCAGGAAAGGGGAATAAGGAATCATGTTCTAGCAGGGGGATACTTGAAGACAAAATCATCTTTGAGCCCTTCATTTTGTATTTCTATCTTCTGAGGGATATAAAATGTGTAGGCACATCAAAGTTCATAACAAAAATTGCTCATGCCATTAGGAAGACGTATTTATTTTCAGCAATGTAAGGGGGAAAGCATACAATTGGGGTGGAGAGAGAGGGGGACAGAGCGAGAGAGAGAGACACACAGAGAGAGAGATCTGCTGCAGACATCACCTGAGTGGGAAATTACACATCCTGCACACACACGCACGCTCTGCACACACATGCACAGAATTCATCTCTGACAATTTAATTGTTTAATGGTAGGACTAACAAGGAATCCTTTCTAAAGTAATGGCATATAAAGGCTTCCTAGTGAAGTTAATATTCCTGCTGCATTTGATGGGTGTTTCCCATTTGTGCAGTTCTGCCCTAACAGACTCCTGGTGTTTGATGAGGGGAGGCAGGGGGGCGGTGGCGTCTGTGTTCAACAGCAGAACCTGGTGTGTGCCTTAGCCTGTGACCTTAGCCATTAAAACAATACATCTGAGGCCACGACTGGCACCAGAGCAATTGCTCACGTTGGTTGTGATGTCTTGGCTTGCAGTCCAAGGATCTGGTCTTCTTGGACCCATGGCTGGGTGTTTTGAGCACAGAGCCCTTGCCTGCATAGTTGTACGTTTTCTCTTAGTTTCCTAGAACCAGGGTTTGGCAGCCATTTGTGCTGAGGTGTGAGGACTTCAGTTTGACCAGGCTTCTAGATAATGAAATGAATGATGTCTCAGCTGCTAGGATTTGAATCCTCATCTGGAGCCACAGTCTCTTCTCATATTTCCTTATGGTTCAGCCTTTGCTCATTTCTGTGCTCTAATTGGATCCCTGGGTGGCCTGCCTGTTATAGGCATATACACAGCAATGGAGGCTCTGTGGAGGAATAACTGTGTCTCAAGAAATATAAAGTTCCCAGAGCAGTCCCTCATTTGGTAGTTTCCATTCTTAAATCAATACATTTTGCATTCATTACTCTGGTTACTTGGCCTCGAAAACAAAAGTTTTGTTGCCTGTATCAGAGGAACCCAGTGGTAGTGGTGGAGATAGAGTTTGACCACAACAGACAAGGCGGTTTGCTCTGGAGCGTGGTTTCCCGTTGGTTGTGGAACAGCTCCCATGCTGTCTGCTTCTCTCGCTGGAGCTCTATCTGTGTCTTTCAGTCTAGGAAAAGGCTTAGTAGGCAGAATTGAAAATGACAGACTATTTTTAACACAAGCTTTATACCCCACAGTTCTGGTTCTTACTTCTATTATCATTACTTATTCATAGACTTTTATTCCCAAATATCATTACCCTTTACAGTAATAGGATCAGCAAAGCAACCACTTAAAACAAAACAAACAAATGTAGGAATCCAAGTCCCACTCACGGCAACCATTTCCCCCCTCTTGCCAGTGCTCTGTCTCTCTCTGACTACCTGTGGGAAAAGGAGTACTTACCAGTTAGTAAGAAGCTCTGTTGCTTCAGAAATGCAGTAGGTAATGATATGAAGGCACTGAGAGTCTAAGGAAACAGAAAGGAGGTAATGAAATCTGAAAAGCAAACAAACAAGAGAAGGAAAATGGAGCCGACGAAGGTGGGAAGTGGAAAGCAAACTAAGAATGCACAGTGTGTGTTGCTTAAATTCAGTTTTAGCAGAGGCCAACACCTATCTAAAACAGACCTTATTTGATTTACAGAGACTCTGAAGCAGGATTGTGTAATTATTCCCTATCCAGCAACAACAGCTACATGACCTGAGGGCCTACTATATGCCAGATGCTTTCTAAAGGTTATTTGATTGATACCACTTTTAATAGTGGGCATGACTATCTCCATTTCACAGTGAAGGGGACTGAGGCTTGGAAAGGCTAACTGGAGTGTCTAAAGTTGCATACCTCAATTGGATAGACCTGGAATGTCAACTTAGATGGTTTGAATCCAAATCCTATGTTCATAAACACTATAATTTTTTCAGACTGACTTCCACTGTGCCTTATGCCTTGCATCTCACTTGGTCATTTGTCTTTCCACTTGTATATTTGTTTATGTATACAACGTATTGTTCCAGAAATGATTTAAGATGGTATAAATGCCTTGGAGCTATGCGCGCATCTAAGCAGCTTGCACATGGTTAGGACATTCTATGTATTTGTAGATTGAGCCATGGAACATCAATTGTCAAGAGTTTAGAATTCTTTCACTGTGGAATTCTCTTCCTTTTTTATCTTTAAAAGTAGGCCAGCCAGAAATCCATCTGTGCAGGCTTGGATACAGGAACCAGAGTCTGGACTAGCTAATCTCCCCAAATCTTTTCTAGGCCTTCTCTATTACCATGCTTTATGGGAATTACTTCTCTTTGGTAATTAATTACAGAAATGTGAAAAGTGAATTGGCAGAAGAAAAAAGGATAACTTTACCATGGAATAACCTGGCAAACACTACTTCAGGCAAGTGCTGAAGGTCAGCATCAACGGTAATAAGTCATGTTGATAGCATGTACTCTTGATCCAGTGTATTGAAGATAGCACTTTACCTCTGTGATCTTCCTCCCCAAAACCCATAACTTCAGTCTAATTGTGAGTTAAACATCAGAAAAATCCCAATTAAGAGACAAATTATACAAAATACCACACCAGTACTCCTTAAAACTGTCAAGGTCATCAAAAACAAGGAAAGCCTGAGAGACTGTCAGTCAAGAGGAGCCTATGGAGACGGGGTGGCTAAATGTAATGTGGTGTCCTGAAACAGAAAAAGGACATTAAGTGGAAACTAAGGAAATGTTAATAAAGAATGAACTCTAGTTAAGTATCATGTATCCTAATTAGTTCATTAATAGTAACAAAGGTACTATACTGAAGTAAGATAATAATAGGGGAAACTTAGTGCAGGGAATATGAAAACTCTGTACTATTTTCTCAATTTTTCTGCAAATCTAACAGTGTCTAGGGGTGGCTGAATGGCTCAGTCAGTTAAGTGTCCAAGTCTTGATCTTAGTTCAGGTCTTGATCTCAGGGTCATGAATTCAGGCCCTGAGTTGGGCTCCATGCTGGGTGTGGAGGCTACTAATTAATTAATTAAACTGTTCTAAAAAATAAAGTTTATAAAAGTATTTGCTTACACACACACACACACACACACACACACACTAATTGGCCAAGATTTTTGAGAGAACCAATGGGATGACTAGAAGTAGAATGTGTGTCCCTGTATTGAAAACCTAACCCAACAATTGAGATGGATAGCTTTTCCTCGAGTTGATGCAGTTTTGCTTCCTGTTGATCTCTGGATTTTTATTATCAGCTTTTGAAGGGTCTACTGAGTTTCTGATGACCTTGAGTAACTAAATGCTGTTGCAACATATACTTACGGAGCTTTACTGGCTCTAGGATGCATATAATTCCACTCATGTTCCAGACCTCTCAATGATGTAATCCTGTACCCAGTTCACTATTGAGCTATTCCAATGCCTTTGTTTAGTTCTTCAGAACCTAGGAAGCATTCCTGAATCACTCCAAAAATTGATCCAATAATTATTTCAATCTGAAACTCTAATGCCACATCCTGTTTGGTTTACTGTTTATTGGAAACTCCCAATGTCTTATATGTAGCTGTACCCACTGCAATATCACCAATAGAAATCACAGATGTTTGCACATCACATTACAGTTGCTGTAGATATCACAAAATATCATTTACACTCATGACTACTTTGAAATTATAGTAGTTATTAGATTTGCTACTGTATCTTGATATTTAATGCATTAATAAAGAAGTACATGTATTACTGTAGCAAACATTTAAAAATATTTTGATAATTGTATTTTAATATAATTGGTTTTCTCTGTAATCCTATGGAGCTTTTAAAATACAATTAAAAACATTTTTTTCTGAGAAAGGGTCCAAAAGCTTCTCAGACTCCCAAAGAGGCTCATGGTGTAAAAAAGATTAAGAATCTTTGATGTAGTGGAAAGAATACTGAACTGGGACTCATGAATCCTGAATTGTGTAATCTCCATAGAATTCCTTGACCTCTAGTTTCCTCATTTTTCTCACCCTTGTGCACCTTAAAAAAAAAAGTCAGAGCAGATCAAATCAGATAACACATAGGGGAATGCCCGTAAATTGCAAAACCATGGAACTGTAAGGAATCAGTGCTATTGTTATGTTTGGCCATTAGATAAAAATGACTTTTTTACCAGGGTTTTAAATGTAGTTAATTGCTAGGAATATTTCTCACTCAATGATTTAGACCATGCTTACATGAGCAAAAGGAAATGGAAAATTGAGTCAATTCTCTGGATAATAATTCATGTTAATAGGTTCCTACATTTGCTTGCAACATCCAGATAATCAAAGAAAATGTGTTTTATCTTGAATTATCAGCATAGCTCTATCACAATTCTCAACTCTATTTTGAATGTATAGACTCAAATGCCAACATTAAAGTTCTTAATATTAAGAGGAGTAGAGTTACTTTCAGACCCCTATTCTAGTGATGTTACCCCAAATGTGCACACTGAGATAGCTCATGTGTTCTAAGAGACATTGATGGTTGTACACCAGGACATGTGCGTATCATTGATTAGAGATTTCTTCTGTGCTGGGTAGACATTTTCAATTCCATTTGTATTCACAGACCCTAAACCACTTGGACTTCTGTATAACGCACATGTCTGAGGACAGTGTTGTCTAGTTAGACCCTCAGCAGTTTGCAAGTAGAGGACATTTTCAGTGAAAAGGCAGGCTTACCCTTGCTATATGGTGTCTAGATCCTAAGCAATCTATACATAACAATGGGCAGTCATGCTTTCAGGGAAGCTTACAAACCAAACTGTAAACTGAAAGGACTTGAATTAGTTAGAAGATCAAATAAGGAATTCAACTGGAAAATCTTAGTGAGCCTGATCCTTTCCACCCTCTGCTATAAAAGTAAGTTCATTCAGTCTAAAGAAATCGGTAATTGTATTTTCTTTCCCTATCTCTTCCCACAACTTTTCATACCAATACAAATGTATGGGTTTAATTTGATTGAGGATACAATTACTTTGAGAAGATCTACTATATTGACTTGCAGGAAAATACTTCCAACAAAAAGAAAATCATCTGGGCAATAGACCATCACTTAATAGAGAAAGCACATTACACACCGTGATAGTTTGCCAAGGCCGCCATAACAAAGTTCCACCAACTGGGTGGCTCAAACAACAGAAATTAATTTTCTCACAGTTCTGGAGGCCAGATGTCCGAGATCAAGGTGTTGGCAGGGTTTGTTCCTTCTGAGGGCTGTGAGAGAGAATCTGCTTCATACCAAGCCTTTAGCTTCTGGTGGTCGGTTAGTAATCATTAGCATTTCTTGGTTTGCTGAAACATCACCTGGATCTCTGCCTTCATTTTCACAAAACATTTTGCCTGTGTGGGTGTCTCTACAACCATATTTCCTCTTTTTATAAGGACATTAATTAAATTGGATGATGGCCCACCCTAATAATTTCATCTTAACGAATTATATCTGTAATGAGCCTATTTCCAAATTAGGTCACAGTCTGAGATACTGGGGTTAGTGATTTAACATATGAATTTGGGAGGGGCACACAACTCATAACACACACCAAGTGTTCAATATATATTTGAAACCCTGAACTAAAAGGTAACATACTTGAGAAGGGCTAGGAGGGCATGCACTTCTTGAGGAGACATATGGGCAAAGCTCTGATGACAGTATAACCATGTATATAACTCAGCAGCTAAATTAATACAGACTTCTACCCATCATTAGAGTAACTTTCGGCAGCAGTTTTTAATTTTTATTCTGAAGGATCTCTTAACAGTCTCCTGGGGTTTTATCTAAAAAAGAAGCTTTACATGAGTTACCCAGGGGTAAATCTGACTTTCTACTGTAAAGACGGTCACGCTTATCCTATAGTTTGTCATTCTCTCTGGAACACATTGATTTTGTTTATCAAGCAGTTTGAGGAAGGCATCCCTACTGCCCAAGGACTTAGTGTTGCTGAGAGTATGTCCAAAGCAGGAAGATAGATATAAGGACCAGCCTTTAATTGAAATAAATTGAGGGAATATGGTTAAGCCCAGACTGAGGTTCCAGATCAAATTTTATTATTTTTATTTTTATTTATTTATTTTTTTGATTTTTTTTTTGTTGTTGTTGAAGATCAAATTTTAGAAAGAACTTTCCCTTTACTAACTTATTTTCCTGAGATCAAGACCTGAGCTGAGGTCAAGAGTCAGATGCTCACCCTACTGAGCCACTCAGGTGCCCCTTCCTCTACTTTTTATGGAAGATACCAATATACATAGTTAAAAAAGTCAAAGTTCTATAAGACTTATAACTAAAACCAATGATTTCTATCCCACTTCTACCCATCTCCAACTATTACTACCTAGAAACAACTACTAAAGACATTTCTAGGTCTTTCTTTTGGTACTTACCTTCATATTTCTAAATACCATTTTTGAATATTCATTCCTTCTATTTTTCATTTTAGTTATATCTGTTCTTGACTTCCCACCATGTAAGGTGAGGGTTTGGTTCTCTCATGGGTCCCCTTAGTCTTCCCTCTTTTCACCTTATCTTTTTTTCCTTTTTAAGATTTTATTTATTTATTCATGAGAGACACAGAGAGAGAGAGGCAGAGACACAGGCAGAGGGACAGGCAGGCTCCATGCAGGGAGCCCGACGTGGGACTCGATCCCAGGTCTCCAGGATCAGGCCCTGGGCTGAAGGTGGCACTAAACTGCTGAGCCACCCGGGCTGCCCCTCAGCTCATCTTCTTAATATATCATGATTTTTGGCTAGTTGAATTCAGATTCTTAAGTAGGTAAATACTTTCCACAACTCTCCATGTAGTGAACTATGACTACATATCCTTTTTTGTAAAGTTTTTTTTTTTTTTTTTTTTTTACCCTCTTGGATTAATAATTGCCTGTTGCTTTCTCTCCTTACTTTTCTACGCATCTATTGTTCATGCTCTTGCAAACTCACTGCCGGAGTATAAATCTCCTTTCAATAATTCTTCCTTCTCCTCCTCATGCCTCCTGCCCCCATCTCCCATCTAACCTTCCACCTCTTGCCCATACACCTTCTTTCTCCAGGCATCCTTCCTGGAGCCCTCCATTTTCTGATCCAATCAGAGACCCTGGTTGCTCCCTACGCTTGCTGCCTCCAGCTGTCATTCAGGGTCTTCCATTATCGTCTTGGGGTTCAATTTGCCTCATTCTTGTGGTCAGTCCCTTATCCCTTGTTTCTTAGATCTCATCTATTCTTCTTTCAAACTTCCTTTCTTTTGGTGGATTACATTTTTAAGTAGCTCCCCAAGAAAAGACACAAGGTGGTGGTGGTGGGGGGGACATTTTCTAACGCATTGTGTGCCAATTGTCAGTTATGGACTGTCAGCTCTATTGTCCCACTTTTAGGGTCCCAGAACTGGACCTTATAAATACTTTTCCTTTGCCAGCTGGAGCAGTGTTAAGTTTCATCAATGAAAGACTCTGGAAAGACATTGAAGGCAGAGCAAAGGGGCTTTTCTTCCTGGCTCCCATGGGGAGCTGCCAACAAATGTGTAGGGAACTCAGGGGCACTTGCCCTCCAGCAAGTTTCTCCTCTCACCTCCAGCAGGTAGGTAGCAAGTGTCTCCAGTTCACCTGCCCGTGACTCCTACTAAGCCAGCTCCACCTCACTCCTGTGGGTGGCATCCTACACATTGGTGTTAGTGTGCTGCACCCCAGTGGGCAGTTTCCCATGGACCAGCTTTGGCCCATGGCACCCTAGTGAACTTCTCCACCATCCCACAGGCTTCAGCTGTGCTTTCTATGAGGAGGTCTGGACTTCAGCCTTTGGGAGAGGAGGCTCTTCCAAGTTTATTCCTTCCTTGTTTTGGGGTACTTGCCCCAGAAGCAACTGCTCCCTACACTTAGTATTCCTGTATACTTTCGGGTTCTCTTTTACCATGTTAAGCATCTTCTACTAATTAATAATTTGTCATATTAAAATTTCCCTGTATCTGACTATATACTTTACATATCTGAAAATTTGTTTATCCTCTTATTTTTTAAAAATATTTTATTTATTTATTCATGAGAGACAGTGAGAGAGAGAGGCAGAGACACAGGTAGAGGGAGAAGCAGGCTCCATACAAGGATCCTGATATGGGACTTGATCCCGGTACTCCGGGATCGCGCCCTGAGCCAAAGGCAGATGCTCAACTGCTGAGCCTCCCAGGCGCCCCATCCTCTTATTTGATTGAACACTTGGTTAGGCAGAGAATTCTGGGTTGAAAATAATTTCCTTCAGATTTTTTGATACTGCTGCATTTATTTCTATTTTCCATTGTTATTATTGAGAAGTTTACTGTTGTGCTGGTTCCTATTCTGTTGTATATGACATTTAAAAAAATTTGGAAGTTTTCAGTGTCTTCTTTTTATTACTGGGATTCTGAAATTTCATGATGTGTCTTGGAATGGGCAAGGTGTTGGGAATACTCTAGAAACTCATGTCACTGAGTTCTAGGATATTTTCTTTGATTTATTTCTATAATGGCACCCTCCTCTTCATTTTCTCTACTTATTCCTTCTGGAATTCCTATTGCATGGATGTTGGATATTCTATACTGGTCTTCTAGTTTTCTAAATTTTCTCTCTCATTTTCCATCTGGGTTTTCCTTTCTTTTCTTTTCTTTTTTTTTTTTCTGGAAGATTAAGTCAACCCTATTCCATAGTCTTTCTCTGCTGTGGTGTATGTATGTATGTATGTATGAATGTATGTATGTATGTATGTATTTTTGCTATTGTGTACTTAAGAGCAAGGCACTAAGAAACTGTATGGAAGCCTTCTTGTGAATGGTGGGGTGGGGGTGATGCCTCTGGAATGGTGGCTTTCATTACAGGGTGGCAGGGCTGGACAATGTTATAAGTTCCCCCAGCAGTCAGTATTTGGGAGGCTCTTGAGTTGGTCAATTTTCCCAGAGGAGAATCTTTCAGTCTTCTGTTCAGAGGTGAGGGTGTGTGTGTGAGGGTCAATCAGCCTGGATGCCAGGATTCTAGGGAGCCAAGTTACAGAAGAGCAATGAAATTCTCACCTTTCATATGTAGACTTTGATCATTAGGGTGTATCCCTCCCCATGGCTTCCTGATATCCTTTGTCTGGAGCCACTTGATGGAGCTTCTTCCCAGAGCAAACCAGTCTTCCACCGGGATGGGAAGAGGTAGTCACTCTGTGGGGTGGAGGAGGGGATCTGTGAGTTCTAACCACTTCCTATACAGATTTACTCTATCCTTCCTTTGTAAGGTCTACCTGACCAGCTCTTTGAGGTCTGTAACACCCGTAGTTTCTAGGCCACCCTGGGGTTCTGTACAGTTGATGGTCTTGCTCCTGGGTTACCCTACTTTGCTTTGTGCTGGTTTAAAAGTTTTAGTTTCTCTTAGCTAGGAAGGATTTTACACTCATCTATTCACTTTCTAAATTCTAACAGGTTACACTGTCTCCTCTTTTCTCCTCCTTGCATTTCCTGATTTGTGTCTTTCAGGAACTCTATTTCATGTTGTGAGGCCCTGGAAGGAACTAGAGGTACATATGTGTTCACTGTGTTGTGTTTGATCAGCAATCTCTTTTGCTTCTTACGGTTTTATTATAAGAGATAGGGGATAGGAAATAATTTCTCCCATTTGGCTTGTGGGGTTGAATTAGATGGAAGTGCTACATCTTCCAGAAGCAAAGCTTACTACTGAGAGAATAAAAGACTTGAATCAAGATATGAACATAGAATATATATGAATGAATATAGAATATAGACACTGAGGACCTCAAGCATCAACATTTATGGGAAATTAGAAATTCACTGAATGGCCAAAATCAAAAAGAATTTATATATTTCACGACAACATGCTTCTTGATATGGATGGACTAGTTAAATCTTTCAAATCTCAGAAGATAATAGTTGGAAACAGAAAGTTACTCCCTTGATGTATCTAAATAAGTTTGCTATTTAAATAATTTATAAAAGACACTGGGTTATGTTGGCAAATTGAATTTAGATAAAATATTTTAAAAATTATTTATAAAAGAGAAAATTGGCTCATTAATTTCTTTCTCAATATTTCCTATGTTTGGAGATTTCTATTTATTGTCACTCCTCTCAGATTTCAGAGGAAGAGAGGAAGAGTCAGAGAGAGATGAGCAGAGGGGAGCAGGTTACGTATGGTAGAAGACCTCCACTTGGACCCTTAGAGTAACTCAGCAGTAAATGTACACAGTCCCCAGCAACATGTAAAAACAGTGTATGAGGTCTGCTTCTCCTCACTCTACCAATAATCTCAAGTAATTTTAAATTCCTTAATTCTTTTTCTTTAAAATGGCTTTTTCTTTATGCATTTGTAACATATATAACAATTTTGAAAACTTTAAACCAACATACTTTTAAATTTCTCTTAAAAAATGTGCTTAGTGAGTGATATCTTTATTCTCCGAGTCAATATTTCATTGCTTTAGAGGGAGAGCAGATACTAGCTAGAAAAACAAACTTACTGCTCAGTTCTGACTGTTAGATTTTTGTGTTTGGTTGGTTGGTTTTTGCATCTTGAATGAGAGAAAAGTCGTAAAAGCCAGACTTAGTTGAGACATTATTAAAATTTCTCTTCATTTATCAAAATCAAAGCTTGCACACCCGAACATAAAGTTTGGCATAAGAGAATGTGGACTGGGAAATAAAGCAGTGTGTGTCTCCTTGCCTGGAGACAAATGAAGGGTGAAGGATGGAGTGGAAGAAGGAGGAAGATTCGGGAGGTAGAAGACTAGGGTGGAGATACTACTAGATCCCTGAGAAAGGACCCAGCAATCCTACTCCTGTGGCTCCTTAAAGGTGACACATGCCCGTGAGGTCACAGAAACCCCAGGGCAGCCACAGATGGGGCAAGGAGACAGACTATCCAGGCTTGCACTTCCCCTTACAAAGGACAAAGGTCCACCTCTTCCCAGTTGAGAGTAAATAAGGCATACCATCACCAAATTAGTGGCACCTTGCAATTTTGTCTTCTGTTCACAAAATGTTATTTTAATAACTATAATAGGTAATATTTAAAGCTTTTCAAATGGACTCTGCTAAGCACTTTACACGGATTATCTCATTGTGAGTTTTTTTTTCTGCAGTAGCCCCCTATAAGAGGCAGCATTTCACAGAGGGAGTATGGAGATTTAAAGAGGTTAAATACCTTGCCCACGATGCTTGTCAGTGAGTGGTGGAGCCAGGACAGGAGTCAAGATGTAGATGTCCATGCTCTCACTCCTTCTGCAGAACTGCCTCTCTGGTACCCCTCTTCTTTCCTCCCCTCACTCAGAGCCTTTCTTCTACCTTCCTCCTCCTCCCAAATCAAAGAGGGTAAGCTCTGTAATTAACCATCTGTATTAGTTCAGAGTTTGAGTAATTGCAGTGTACAGAGAGTCCCGACTTAGGTTGGTTTGACCTACGATTTTTCGACTTTATGGTGGTGTGCAAGCTATATGAATTCAGTAGAAACCATATGTCAAGTTTTGAAATTTGCTCTTTTCCCAGCTAGTGTTAGGCTGCGCATTCCTCTCGTGTGATGCTGGGCAGCAGCAGTGAGCCACGGCGCCCAGTCAGCCTCATGATTCCAAGCGTTAACAACCAACTCGCTTACAAGGGTTCTGTATGGCAGTGTTCAGGGTTCATTAAATTACACGAGAGAGTGAACACAGGCTTTGTGTTAGATGATTTTGCCCAAGTGCAGGCTAACGTAAGTGTCCTGAGCACGTTGAAGGTAGGCTAGACTGAGCTGTGATGTTCAGTAGGCTAGATGTATTAGATGTGTTTTCCACTACTGATATTTTTACCTCGTGGTGAGCTGATTGGGATACAATCCCACTGTAAGTAAAGGAAGACCTGTACTTGAACCTCATTCATACTAAACTGTTACTTCAGTCAGGCACTTAAATATTTTTTAGCTTCATTGAGATATAATCTACATATTGTAAAATTTGCCCATTTCAAGTGTCCAATTTTCAGAAATTTTGGAGCCCAGCAGCCATACTTGTAATCCAGTTTTAGAACATTTCCGTCACCTCTAAAATTCTCTCATATCTATATATAATATAGACTTGTAGACACCCTCAACTTCAGACAACCACTAATCTACTTTCTGTTTCTATAGATTTGATGTTTCAAGATACTTCATATAAATGAAAGCATACCTGATGTGATCTTCTGTGTCTAGCTTTCTTCGTTTCGTGTGACATTTTTGAGATGTATCAAATTCATCCTTTTTTCTTGACGAACAGTATTTCATTGTGCGGATGTACTCCATTTTGTTTGTCTCCTCACTGGTTGGTGGAAACTTGGAGTTGTGTCCATTTCTTGGCTTTTGTGAATCATGCTGCTATGGATATTCATGTGTTCATTTTTATGTGGACAAATCTTTCATTTCTCTGGGAGTGGAATCACTGGCTCATATGGTAAGTTTGTGTTTGACTTTTTAAGAAACAGCAACTTGTATTTTATTTGCATCTCTGAATGTGGATTTAAAGACTTTTCTCTCAATTAAAGGAATTTCAACCATCAGTAAGCTAGGGAGAGACATAAAGTTGGAGAGATAGTGGACTCTCACTGTAGAGGACTCTGATTTCATTCTTAACCGATGCTTTGCAGAGTGCCTGAGGCCCTCACTGAAAATTGGCCCAGGCTATTCGTGCCACACAGTTCCTTTCTATTTTGGTAAGTTGGCATATGATGCTGAGATCAAGTCCCGCTTACCGTGAGGGCTAAAGAAGATTTCTAGAAGGGCTAGTACTCTACAAGTCATCCACCAAAAAGACTTCTCCCTCCGGACACAATGGCGGTCCACGGATTGAATTCAGCCTGCAGGCATCGATTATTGGCCTTCACAAAGTTTTAAAATTTAAATTTGAATGTTTACGGATTGTTAATGTGTTCCCCATTGTACTCCTATTTCTCATTACTGTCTATTGACTAACACAAGAACAACATTGGAGAACTCATGCTACTTGATTGCAAAACTTACTATGAAGTTCAGGTGAGGCAGATTAAGGAGGGCATATGCTGTGATGAGCACCGAGTGATGTATGGAAGTGTTGAGTCACTAAATTTTATACCTGAAACTAATATTACACTGTATATTAACCAACTGGAATTTAAATAAAAACTAAAGAAGAAGAAAAAAATATTATAGCAATTGAGACAGTGTGTTATTTGGTGAAAGAAAGGACATACAGATCAATAGAACCAAACAGAGAGTCCAAAAATACACCTGCTTTTATGCGGGCAATTGGTATTTGACGAAGGTGGAAAGGCAACTCAGTGGAGAAAAGACAGTCTTTTCAAGAAATGGTGCTTAAACAGTTGGACACCCAGATGTAAGAAACCCACAAAAACCAAACCAAACAAAAACTGAATACCTCTGTTCTTCAAAAACACTGTTAAGAGAATGGCGAGAAAGCCAAGTACTAGAATAAAATATTTACAAAACACATTTCTTCTGAAGGATGGTGACCACATGACCACATGATGTATATAAAGAACTAAAAAAAAAACAAAAAAAACAAAAAAAAAAAAACAAAAAACCCTCAGTAATAAATAAATAACCTAAAAATTGGGCAAAAAATATGAACAGGCATCAAGATATCACATCAAAGAACATATGCAGATGGCAAATAAACACATTAAAAGATGCTTAACAACATTAGTCCTTAGGGAAATGCAAATTAGAATCACAACGCATTATCACTATGTATCTATTAGAATGGGTAGCATTAACAAGCAAAACAGAAATACCCTTTTTCTTTTGGTGTGTGGGGGGATACAGAGAGGGGCCAAAGGAGAGGAGGGAGAGAGAATCCCAAGCAGCCTCCATGCTCAGCACAGAGCCTGTCGTGGGGCTCGAATTCAGGACCCTGAGATCATGACCTGAGTTGAAACCAGGAGTCGGTTGCTCAACTGACTGAGCCACCCAGGTGCCCCCCAAACACCTTTTAATATCAAGTGCTGGCAAGAACACAAAGCAAGTTGACCTTGCTGGTGGGAATGCAAAATATGACAGACCCCTTAAAAAACATTTGGTGGTTTCTTTTTTTTTTTAAGATTTTATTTATTTATTCATGAAAGACACACACACACACACATGAGAGAGAGAGAGGCAGAGACACAGGCAGAGGGAGAAGCAGACTCCATGCAGGGAACCCGATGTGGGACTTGATCCTGGGACTCTAGGATCAAGCCCTGGGCTGAAGGTGGCACTAAACCGCTAGGCCACCAGGCCTGTCCACATTTGGTGGTTTCTAATAAAGTTAAACATATAGTTATCGTATATGATCCAGAAATCCCCCCCGAGGTATTTACCCAAAAGCAATAAAAACTAATGTTCACATACAAGAAATTATAAATGCTTATAGTTATTTTATTTATAATTAGTCAACACTGGATGTGGGGGAATGTCCATCAGCTGGTGAGTGAAACCAGTACATGCACACTATGGAACACTACCCGGCAATAAAAAGGAACACACCAGTGAGAGACACAACAGCATGGATGACTCTCCAATGCATTACACAAAACCAAAGAAGAAGACTCAGAAGGTTAAGTACCGTACAATTCCATTTATGTGACATTCTGAAGAAGGCAAAACCACAGAAAAAAGATTGGTAGCACAGGGGGTTTGAAAGTAGGGGAAAGACTGAATATAAAGAAACATGAGGGAGCACCTGGGTGGCTCAGTGGTTGAGCATCTGCCTTCGACTCAGGTGGTGATCCCGGGGTCCTGGGATTAGGTTCCGCATGGGGCTCCCCATGGGGAGCCAGTTTATCCCTCTGCCTATGTCTCTGCCTCTCTCTCTGTGTCTCCCATGAATGAATAAATAAAATCTTAAAAAAAAAAATAAAGAAACATGAGGACACTTTTGAGAGGAAGGAGCTGCTCTGTATCTTGATTGTAGTGGTGCTTATGTGAGTGCGTCATAACTCATAGGACCGTTCACTGTACACTAAAGATGACAGATTCCATTGTATATATTCTGAAATTATTCTTTAATGAGCCTGAAAGAAAAGCCCATAGGACTACTCTCAGCTCTAGCATTTATAAGATAGTGAGTAACCCATCCGTTCCAGGTAACCTTACAATATGGAGACAGTATCTCTTTTTTTCACTATTATTAAGTATTCATCCTGAGAAAGGGAAGGTTACCAAACTGAGCTTGTATAGAAGATGTTCACAATCGCTGAGTATCTCCTTAGCATAAATCTCAATAAAGCTTTTCTGGTTATATTTATAGGCATGCTCACATTTTTACCTCCCTAATATAGCTGTTAGGAATATGAAATCTTTTCAGTTTCCACTTCAATGATGAGCATTTTTCATTTAAGTTTTCTAGTGCACATGCAACATAAAGTCTGTCGTATCACTTTATACCTTTTGCAGATCATGTTTAATTTTGTTTGCCCAGAACGTAACAATGAAATTCTAATATATATATAAAAAATATATATATATAATTAGATGTTCCATTATTATATATGTGTGTGTATATATATATATATATATATATATATATATATATATATATATATATATATTCTATTCATACTTAACATTCTTAAAGTAACAGAAGAGACTTAATGCACTTCTGTCCTCTGAGGAAGCTTGTGGTAAAACAGGAGAAACATTATGAATAATTAAAAATATGATATTTACTCCAAGAGAAAGATAAATCTTTGAGAAATCTCTGCCAGCAGAAAGCTTCATAATCAGGTTCCATATCCTTATAAATAGATTGCTAGTCTTTTCAGGTGTCAAGGGATTTTACAGTCAGATATTAATGAGATAAAGATGCTCAGCTTGGTCATTAAGGGGGAGAAGTTACTTCTTGTTAATTCTTATCATGAGTTACTTCTTGTTAATTCTTATCATGCTTCAGTGTCAGCTAACAAGTGGGTTCCGGAAGCTTAGTGTTGGGCCAAAACTAGAGTTATAAAAAAGATAAGGGGGACCTTAGGCTGAAGAATTAGTTTTGAGAGATTCCATTTCAAAAAAGTCAGACCTTAGGAAAAACTAATTAGGAAATTAGTTTTTCTTTAGGAAATTAATTTTTCTTCATCATAGAGATCTGATCTCTTTCATGTGTTTGGCCATTTGGCCTATCATTCTTTTACATATTATTACAGAAAAACCTCTCTCTTCTGTAAGGAATTATGGTGAATTTAAGAAAGTAGTCAATCAATCTGGCCAATCAATGGATACAATAATTAGCCAGGGTTCAGTAGATTTGGGATCCAGCTACACTGTGGCCTTAACTAGCTGTGCAGCCTTGGACAAGTGACTTCATCTATCTGGGCCCTCAGCTTTCTCCTGAGTATGATGATGTGATTGAATCTGATAATCCCTAAAATAAATTATAGTAATTTTTAATAAAGATTTTATTTATTTATTCATGAGAGACACAGAGAGAGAGAGAAAGGTAGAGACATGGACAGAGGGGGAAGCATGTTCCCTGTGGGGAGCCTGATGTAGGACTTGATTCCAGGACTCTGGGATCACGCCCTGAGCCAAAGGGAGATGCTCAACCACTGAGCCACCCAGGTGCCCCTATAGTTCTAAAATCATTGCTGAGCCACCCAGGTGCCCCTATAGTTCTAAAATCATTGCTGAGCCACCCAGGTGCCCCTATAGTTCTAAAATCATTTCATTGCATGACACATCAATTTTCAAATTATTTGAACATGATGTATAAACCTATATTAAATATAATTACGTCCCTCATAATTCAGAATGTGTTTCAAAACCAAGCACACTTTAGAGTCATTGCTATTAAGGCCTAGCAAAGTTCTGGTTAAACAGAAGTTTCAGACTAATGGAAACCTCATTAGATTAGCTTTCACAAGTGTCTCACACAAATATAAAATTTTAATTGTAATAAAAAATTTACCCTCATTTTTATAAAACAAAATCTAATTCTGCAATTAACCACAAGAGAAGGGCATGTGAATTCTTTATTCATAATTAGGAAGTTCACATACAACATTCTGACAATTGTCAACTAGTTCAGACTCTTTCACTAGTGTGAAATGTAGATTATCAGCTAGTGTTTATAAAAAATTTAAACGAGAGAATTTTCTGATAGGCTCCAGGTAGACTCTAGAATGTAATACATTCTATGCATTTTTTTTAGTTGACTGATTTAGAAGCCAACAAATTAATCATTAAAAAATACAGTTAACTTCTTTCAAGGGGGTTAAGCTAATTGAAATTGTGATATTTGGATAAGGACTAAGTTGAGATTTACATGTCCTTCCCTCACGTTTTCCCTTCATTCTAGTCTTCCTTCACCAAACATTTATTGAGTGGTTACTATATCAGACTTTAATTTCGAGATAACTCAAAAGAATGGAAACCCAAATCCCTGACCTTAAGGAGAGACTCAATCTATCAGGCAAAGCATCTAATTTCATCATTATAAAATGATGTGACAATTTATACATAAGCTAGGAGGGGAGAATTTACTTACCTTGTGTGCTCTCTCTCTCTTTCACATATACACACACATACACACACAGTTTGTTTGAAATGACCATTTCATATTACACTTGATTTTACCCAAAAGGTCGAGAAGTGATGACCATTTCATATCAAAAGTTTTTTAAAGATTTTATTTATTTGAGAGAGAGAGAAAACATTTAAAAGACCCTGGACCCCGAGATCCTGACCTTAGCTGAAGGCAGATGCTTAACCGACTGAGCCACCCAGGTGCCCCTCACATCAAATTTTAAAGAGTAATTTTGAACCACTGGAGCACTTTTGAAGCACAAAAGTTATATACATATAACATCATTCTCATTGTTTTTGAAAGCAGATATAAGAATCCTTACTTTTTTGAAAATCCATATGCTTTTATAGTTGGTATTACTAGGAGAAATTGAAAGTAATAAAAACATATTCAAAACCTATTTTAGAGGCGCCTGGGTGGCTCAGTTCGTTGAGCATCTGCCTGCCTTTGGCTTATAAGGGCCATGATCCTGGGGTCCTGGGATCGAGTCCTGCATTAGCCCCTGGCTGGGCTCCCCCTTAGTGGGGAGTCTGCTTCTCCCTCTCCCTCTGCTCCTCCCTTTCCCCCTCATGCTGTCTCTCTCTTGAGTAAATAAATACAATCTTTTTTTTAAAAAATTATTTTAGGTGAAATGATCATTTGTTTTTGGTGAAAATAAAGAGACAGGTGTTTTTCATATATTTTTGGCTAGGAGTAAAAATTGGTACAACCTTTCTGGAGTGCTATATAATATGATTTATCAGAAGGTTTAAAATGTGCATACTGTGATCCAGCAAGTTTATCTTAATAACTGAAGATGAATGGAAAGATCCAGCTAGTAGTGCATACACATTTAGGATTGTTATTTTTTGTGGTTGCTGTTGAATTGACCCTTTTATCAGTAGGTAATTGTCCTGCTTTATTGCTAAGCATTTTGGGTGGGGTAAGATTCTGTTGGTCAATAGAGGGATACAAATAAATTCCTGTTATAAGAAATGGGAATCTAGAAAAATATATTCTTTAACTTAACTATTGGAAACAGTTGCTCCAATTCTGTTTGAGCCTGAGCAGGTACATGTTAGCAATGAACAAAGCTACAAAATAGCTTTCTATTATTAATAGTCTGAGACACATGACTTCTAATTAGGCACAAAACAAACAACAGTAAACTTCACACATTGTTTATAATCATATTAGGGATTTATTACCATATAAATGGTTTCTGTAAAATACATATGACTTATGCTATCCCGTTGGATAAATTTTATTGCTTTCCTGTGGTTCTGTGCTTTATCTTAATATTATTTTTGAGCACCCTTTTGAGTTTATATCATAGCATTTAAAAGTCATTGGTACTAAATGACTAAGCAGAATGCCTAACACAAAATAGAGAAACTAAGCTATGTTGCCGTCTTTAGATCAAATTTTCCCTCCCCAATTATCTGGTTATTTTGATGAGAATTAATTGAGCTCAAGGCTGTGCTGACACCTTGTGTCTAAATATATTTGAAAGAAATTTTGCAAAGTCAAAGAAATCTGAATACGAAGTAGCCACATCAACTTCATCAATCTGATGGTTTTTGAGTTTCTTCTTAATTATATTGATTAACCATTTCACTTTCTGTTTGCTCCACCATATGTCCTATTGCCTGGTGTTGCAATATAGAAACATGTTCATGTCCCAAGTAACAAAATCATATTATAAAAGTAGACCTCTTTGGAGCACGTGGGTGGCTCAGTCAGTTAAGCATCTGTCTTGGGCTCAGGTCATGATCGCAGGGTCCTGGGATCAAGCCTCACATCAGCTCCCTGCTCAGGGAGGAGCCTGCTCCTTTCTCCTGCTTGTATTCTCTCTCACTCTCTCTCTCTCTCAAATAAATAAATAAAATCTTAAAAAAAAAAAAAGTAGATCTCTTTAAAACAAAGTCAGCTGCAGAGTCTCTGCTATGCCTTCTATTAAGGGGTAGAGTCGAATTTCACTCCCCTTGAATCTGGGCTGGCTAGGTGGCTTGCCAGCTAACATTTTTTAGACCTCCAAAGACCACATCTTGATTACAAGCCTGAAGATGCTTGAGAGTAGATTCCGCACCTGAAGTTTTTATGGATTTGGTCAGGATTTAGCCCTAGGTACCTGCTACTTCAGAAGAAACATCCTAAGTGTTTTCAGAGGATGGAACCAAGAAGGGTGGTGATTCTATCAGGTTGAGAGGGACCAGTGTATGGATCTGGTCAAGAGTTACTCAGTTGGTCCTAGAGGTAAATCTAATTCATCTTGGGGGGGAGGGGGGGTGGGCTCAGAATGCATCCATGAGGATGAGGCCTGTAAGTCTGTATTTTTTTTTAAAGATTTTATTTATTTATTCATGAGACACACAGAGAGAGAGAGAGAGAGAGAGAGAGGCAGAGACACAGGCAGAGGGAGAAGCAGGCTCCATGCAGGGATCCTGACGCGGGACTTGATCCCCAGTCTCCAGGATCACGCCCTGGGCTGAAGGTGGTGCTAAACCGCTGGGCCACCTGGGCTGCCCATGTCAGTCTGTATTTTTAACACTCCTCCCTCCCCAGGTGCTTCTTAAGCATGTGAACATTTGAGAGCCATTGATATTAAGAATTGAATTGAAGAGCCTGGGTCTTTTCCCTGTCCCTCCCTGCCCTACATAACTTCTCAAATGCCCGTCAAGACATTTCACTCTATTGCTGTCAATGAGAGACTCATGTAGAACAGAATCAAAATCAAGGAAAGATTCAGAAGGAATTTGACTAGGAGCAAAGTGATTATGTCTGTAGTGGCCATGAAAGGCAAGGACAACCATCCACTACTGGTTTTCAAGAAATAAAGATGAAAACTCTTTAAAGTAAGATGAATAATCAAATTCATTTTCACCTTTTAAGATTTCCTATAGCCAACCGATAATCTGTACAGTACTGAAGAAGGTTATTTGGAAAGTATTCTCAATAGCAAAGGAGGGTGAAATGAAGAATCAATCAAAAGAAGACCATATGACTTTGAAAAAATAGGTTAGTGGTTAAAGCTAGGAGAGAAAGCTGAGGAGCTGCAGCAATCCTCCTAAGGATGGCTCAGACCATGTAAACAGGAGTAGAATCTCTGTCCATTTTTCTCTAAAACCATACTTAAACTCTCTTCTGAAACAATAACCATGAACCTTTCTGTAATTATTTTGTAAGTCTGATACTCAAAGGTCATGTGTTTCCTTCCTTCAGCAGTTAAGGTGGAGCAACAGTAAGTGGCAGGAAGATCTTAGTTATATGGTCCCAACTGAATGACTACAGTCCCATTCTAGGCGTGCTTATCCAACATGTAAATATGAAACTTTCTTTTAAAATAGGTCTTAAGGGGATCCCTGGGTGGCTCAGTGGTTTAGCGCCTGCCTTAGGCCCAGGGCATAATCCTGGAGTCCTGGGATCAAGTCCCACATCGGGCTCCCTGCATGGAGCCTGCTTCTCTCCCTTTGCCTTTGTCTCTACCTCTCTCTCTCTCTCTCTGTCTCTCATGAATAAATAAATAAAATCTTTAAAAAAATAAAAAAAAATAAAATATGTCTTAAAGTTGAACTTGTAACTATCACTAACATGATTTAAAATGTTTTACCTATAAAGCAAGTATATACAGAAAAGCACTTCGGTAGAACCTGCTAATTTTTCATGAATGTGTTACTTATCTTTTACTAATCAACTTTGAGTTGTCACTCTCTTAATAAGTGATGTTATTCTTCTCTGGCTGGTCTCGACTAATAAGACTAAACAATCACAACTGATATTTCCATATGTTCATTTTTTCTTGGCTTTCTCCCTTATATAAATGGCAGAGGGGTAACAAGAATGTATATACTCAGAATTGTTGGTTTATTCATACTTAGAAGTTTACAAGAGAGGAAGCATCTTCCCTGGACCTATAGAATATTCTCCATGCAGCTGGGTGTCTCAAATATAGCAGAAAGGTTTATATATTAAATACTTCCTAGGGATTTCCCTAAAAGTCTGTGCCAGTATGTTCTCCTTTGGATACAGAGTTTACCGAAAGATCCTACAACCAACTTTAAAAGGCTATCTTCTAGAAGAATTAAGCATACAATAAGATTGTTATATACTCTTGGGTTATATTCACAGAAAGTACACAGTAATTGATATTTTTCATAGAAATGTGCTAGTAGGAAAGAAAAGCCAAGCATGCTAATAATTAACAATACTGAAATTCTCATTAAGTATTGGCAGATGTTGGGGCATTAGTCTGAAATTAGCAGAAATTCGTCTGCCCCTTGCCAGCAAAGTTTAATCCTCTTCTTGATGGTGACAATCTAACCTTTGTAACTGATAGTCAACATAGAGAGTGCATTCAATTACACATATAAACAATGTATTTTAAAAGATTGTGTTCGAATTATATATAGGTCCAAACTAGTTTTTCCAATTTGATGCCTTTGTTCAAAACATTTTAAAAACTCTTTTGGAATTTGCAGGCCTCCCCTGCAATCCTCAAAGTACGTCAATTATAGTTCCTTGAAAATGGGCTGAACCCTAGGGAAATCCCTAAAAATACTACTTGGTATCTAGAATTGTGAATAAGATACAAATTCAAATTGTAGGTTAAAGCTAAGTCATATCCCTTAACAGTAGGGAGCAGATTTTATTTCCCAGAGATGGTTGCCACCTTCTATCACATCTGCCACATCTTATTTATACCTGGATAGACCTTTATCACTGTGTTAATCGACAGAGAATGGAGGAAATGACACTCTGTGACTTCCAAGGCTAGGTCATACAAAGGCCACACACTTCCGCCTTGGTTTCTCGGGACCTCGCTCTTGGAACCCAGCTACCATGCCACTGAAAACCAGTGAGCGTAGCTGACAGCCCATTATTAACTACCAGGCATGTGAATGAGCCCTTGGATGATTTCAGCCCCCACCCATTGAACCATTTCCAGCTCGTGAGTTAGCTCAGCTGACACTGTGTGGAGCAGAGATGAGGTGTCTCTGCTAAGCTGTGCCCAAATGGCAAATTCATGAGCAAAATAAATGATTGTTGTTCTTTTACGCTGCTAAGTGTGGGGTGGTTTGTTACTCAGCAATGGAGATTTGGAACAGATTTTGGCACCTGGGGGTACAGAGTTGCTGAAACAAAGCCTGAAATGTGTAGCATTGGTTTTGGGACTGGGAAGTATGCAGAAGCTGGAAGGGTCTTGAGGAGGGGATTTGCAGGGACCTAAAGGACTCTAAGGCTGTCAGCAGGGGATGAAAAGAAATTGAGGAATGTGTTATTGGAAGTGGGGGTGGGGGTGGGAGGAGAAAGACCTTCATTTTGCAACGGTGGAGAGTTGTGCCTAAGGTCACCTGCTGTAATATGGAAAACTAGGAAATGTACCTAAGGCAGTCAATAATCTGGTTAGGGAGATTTGCAGACAGAGTATCGGAGGTGCCAGCTGACTTCTCACTGGCTCTGCATTAGAAAAGAAATAAAAGAAAGAACAGTAAATTTATAAGGAGCTAGGAATTGCTGGGTACGAAAATTAAACTGTTTCTCATTTTCAGCCTCTCCAGATGGTGAATGATGCTCAAATTAAGAAACAGCTTCTGGGCAAATTAATGGTGCTGCAAAAAAAATGTGGTCTAAATATGAAGCCAAGGGCATAACACGCTGGCAATCTTTGTTAAGACCTCGGACATACTGGGCACCTGGGTGGCTCAGCTGGGCTCTGTGCTCGGCCAAGAGTCTGCTTGAGATTCTCTTCCTCTGACTCTTCTCCCCACCCCCCTCTCAGGTTTTTTCTCAAATAAATAAACAAAATCTTAAAAAAAAAAAAAAAGACCTCGGACATACTTAAGATGGTGTTTTAGAAATCTTTTCAAATAGATAACAAGATCTTTTCAAGATCCTTGGGTGTTGTCTTATAGACCACAGAGGTGCCTAAATAGAGAAGGGCTTTTCTAAAGATATTTGTGGTGTGGCTTTTCCCTAAATGGCATGGATTGGAAATTAATACATAAAGAGCCCACAAAGTTGAAAAAAAATTACACTGCCTGGACTAAAAGGAAGAAAGATGGTACACAATGAAAAGAGGCCACTGGACCCATAACCGTGGTTGGGTAGGCAGCAAGTAGTCTGTTAAAACTCCTCGGCGGCAAGCTTGGGCTTACATCTAAAGGAGGGAACCTAAATAGACCTTTATGAATGATGGCCAGGAGTAGGAAGAAAGTGAGGCTCCGTGGCTGCTGAGGCCAGCTCATAAGAATGCCATACACCTCTGCCGTGTTCTCTCACAGTGCTTGATTTGGAGCCCAGCTGCCAGGTTGTCCGGAAGCCCAGGCCCCAGCTGAGGTCCCAGCTGACAGCACCAACCACCAGACATGTGGATGAGTCTTCAGATGATTCTAGCCTCTAGCCATCAAGTGACCTCCAGCCTTTGAGTCCCCCTAGTCAATGCCATGTAGACTAGGAAGCAGCTGTCCCTTCCATGCCACTCACAAAATGCAGACTCATGAGCAAATTCACACAGTTTTCAAAGCCACTTAGTTTGTAGTGCTCTTTTATGCACAACAGGAAACTGGAACAAGGAGAATGGATACACACATTGTGGTATATCCATAGTATGGGATATTATTATTATCCAGCCATAAAAAGGAACAGATCACTGAGACATGCAACAACCCAGATGAATCTCAAAGAGCTGATAATGAACAAAAGGAGCTGGACATGCAGAGTATGTACTGTATGATTCCATTTCTTTGAAATTCTAGAAAAAGCAGAATTAATGTAAGATAAAAACATTGAGCAGTCGTTGCTTCGGGGTGCAACTAACAAGTGATACAAAACAACATTCTTGGTGGATGGAAATGGTCTATGTTGTGAGAGAGATGGAGGTTGTTAAGGTGCCTCCACAGTCAAAATCACACAGCTAACGTTTGTGTGTTTCAATGTATGTGAAATTTATCTTAAAAACTAAAAAATAATAAAAACTAAGTGGGAGTGGGGAACATGTGAAAATATAGAGGATGTAAGAATGACAAAATATTGTTAACTATTAAATCTGGGTGAGCAGTACATAAAATTTTATTTTTCTATTCTCTTTACTTTGCATATGTTTTAAATTTGCTGCCTATGTTCAACTGGCTACTTCTAAATCTCAATTTCCTTGAAAATGTGTACTTCCTTTTTGACATCGCATTCATGTATTAGATCCTTATTGAATCCTTTCTGATGTGCTCTCATCCCAATGAAGAACCAACCACCATAGCATCTGAGTCCTTGGCACCATTTATAGGCTTCTATAATTGCATCTTTAACAATTATTTGCCTTGTGTGGTTTTCAGGTCAGTTTCCAACAGACCACATACTTAATTTGGGAAAGAACCATATATTATCTGTATGTATGTATGTATTTAAAGATTTTATTTATTCATGAGAGAGATAGATGGCATGTGAGCAAGTGGGGGGAGGGGCAGAGGGAGAAGGAGAAAATCTCAAGCAGAGCGAGCACAAGCAGAAGGGGAAGGGAGAGGGAGAAAGAATCTCAAGCAGACTCCACGCTGAAGTTGGAACCCGACTCGGGGCCCCAGGCAGGCCCGATCTCATGATCTGAGTTGAAACCAAGAGTCAGAGGCTTAATTGACTGTGCTTCCCAGGCACCTCAACAAATAGTTGTTAAACATCTACCATGAGTTTAAGACTGTATTCATCTCAGAGATATAAATAAAGGGGCACCTGAGTTGTCAGTCAGCTGAGCATCCAACTCTTGATTTCAGATCAGGTCATGATCTCAGAGTCCTGAAATTGAGCCCCATGTTGGGCTCCACGCTCAGAGCAGAGTCTGCTTGAGATTTTCTCCTTCTCCCTCTGCCCCTCCCCCCACTTGCTCACATGCCATCTATCTCTCTCATGAATAAATAAAATCTTTAAATACATACATACATACAGAATATATATTTGTTAAATGAATAAGTCCAAGTAAAAATAGTTTTGATATTTTACGTTTATCAAATAATAAGAAAAAACTGATATCACAAAATCTGTAGTATAGGTTCGGACTATAAATGGTTAAAGTCCTCTGTAAAGTATGAAAATGTCCACAAGAAGACTTTACACACACATACATTCTCTCAGACTCACACATCTAGTCTGAAATCCTATCACTTGTATCCATAGTTAATAAATATTCTAGGGTACAGTTTTGGATTCATTTAAAACATATGTCCACTGAAGTTGAACATATTTTTCGCTGCTTTCAAATTCTCTGGATATCTACATGCATGTATGATAACTTTCAGTTAACCAAATGTGAAAGTACTTTTTTTTTTATATAAATTTATTTTTTATTGGTGTTCAATTTAGTACTTTGGGTGAACACACATTGCATAGTTTTAGAGCAACTATGATACTACTCAGTAGTTAAAAATAATTCTGTTTTGTTTAAATATAACTTTTGCCTAAAAGCCTGTAAATAATTAAATTTGAATCATCATAGTCATTTTGTGATTCAAAAATAAAAAGTAAGGGGATCCCTGGGTGGTGCAGCAGTTTGGCACCTGCCTTCGGCCCAGGTGGGTGGTGCAGCAGTTTGGCACCTGCCTTTGGCCCAGGGCATGATCCTGGAGACCCGGGATCGAATCCCACGTCAGGCTCCTCGTGCGTGGAGCCTGCTTCTCCCTCTGCCTGTGTCTCTGCCTCTCTCTCTCTGTGTGTGTGTGACTATCATAAATAAATAAAAATTAATAAAAATAAAAAGGAAGATAAGTGGTATAAAATGTAAAGTCATAAAGTAAGCCCTTATTATATTCTGACCCTCAATAGATAATTAAGTAGAAGCTCAGATGTCAAAGATTAAGAGGATGTTAAGATAGTTCAAAAGGATCTAGAGGATGGAAAAGCTGGAAAATAGGATTTATTGAATGTATTAGTATTATGTAGACTGAAGATTGCTGATTTAATAATGTCCCTCAAGCGTACGAAGTTATTGTGCTAAAGATCACAAATTTCCTTTCATTAAGCATGAAAAGATAGATAAAGAAATAAAACAGCATAAACACTAGGTTACGGCTTCTAGGTAAGTGCTAGATAACCCGAGTCAAGTCACTTAAATTCATAATTCTGTGTTAAGTAATATCTCCAGGTGAGAAAATAAGTCCAGGTGATTAAAAATCTTTCCAAGGACTTATGCTTTCAGCTCCAAGGTGTAGTGCTTGGACATTGTCACTCATATTCTTAAAGGTGAAAAAACTGAAAATAAATTACTTTTCTTGTTTGGAAATTGAACATACTTCTAAATAACACCTGGGTCAAAGAAATGTCTCAAAAGAAAAGAAAGCTTTAAACTAAATGAAAATGAAAAATACAACTTATAAAAATTTGTGGGATACAGGAAAGCAGTGCTTAAAGGGAAATTTACCAATTTAAATGCATATACTAGAAAATAAAGAGGATCTAAAACCAATCATTTAAATTTCTACCTTAACAGACTAGAAAAAAAGACCAATTTAAACCTAAAGCAAACAGAATAGAATAATAAAAATCTAACTGAAATCAATGGAATCGAAAATAGGAAATGAATACAGAAAATCAAAAAGCAACAGATGGCCTCAGAAAATCTCAGTAAAATTGAAAATCTTCTAGTTAGGCTAGCATAGGAATCAAAGAGGGAGAGAGAGAAAGAAAGAGAAAGAGGGGGAAAAGAAGGAGGGAGAGAAAAAAGTGGGGAGGGAGGGAAGACACAAATCACTAACATCAGAAATGAAAGAAGGGATATCACTACAGTTCCTACACACATGAAGCACATAACAATGGAATATTATTAACTGCTCTGTGCCCACAAATTGGATAACTTAGATGAAATGGACACATTTTTCGAAAGACACAAAGTACAAAAATTCATCTAAAAAAGAAATAAATAGGCCTAAATCTAAATAGGCCTTAATCTATTAACAAATGGAATAAATAATTAATAACTTTCAAAAAGAGAGTGCCAGGCCCAGATAGTTTCACAGATACCTTTCACCAAACATTTATGAGACCAGCATTAACCCCATACCAAAACCAGACAAGGATATTACAAAGAGGAAACTACAAACCAGTATTTCTCACAACAGATGTCAAAATCCTCAACAAAATATTAGCAAATTGAATATAACAATATATTACAAAAATTATACACCATGACCAATTGAGATTTGTTCCATGTATGCAAGGCTGGATCAACATTAGAAAAGCAACCAATGTAAGAAGAAAACCGTATGATCATTATCAATTGATGGAGGAAAAGCATTTGACAACATTCAACATGTATTCATGATAACAACTCTTGGCAAACTGAAAACAAAGGAAAACTTCCTCAACTTGATAAAGAACATCTACAAAAACCTACAGTGAACACAACTAATGGTGAGAGACTAGATACCATCCCCCTAAGTCTAGGACAAGGCAATGATGTTCTCTGTCAGCATTCTTATTCAGTGTTGTGTACTGGAAGTGCTAGCTAGTCCAATAAGTAAAGGAAATAAAATATACACATTGGGAAGGAAGACATAAAACAGTCTGTGTTTGCAGATGATGTAACTGTCTATGTAGAAAATTCCAAAGAATTAACAATAACAACAAAAAAAAACCTCAAAACTAATAAGCGAGTACACAAGGTCATAGGACCAAGATTAACATACAAGTAAATTGCTTTCTGACAAACCAGTGATGAACAACTGAAACTTGAAATATTTTTTATTTTTTAAAGAGTTATTATTATTATTTTTAAAGATTTATTTATTTATTTATTCATGATAGACATATATATAGAGAGAGGCAGAGACACAGGCAGAGGGAGAAGCAGGCTCCATGGAGGGAGCCCGACGCAGAACTCGATCCTGGGACTCCAGGATTGCGCCCTGGGCCAAAGGCAGGTGCCAAACCACTGAGCCACCCAGGAATCTCCTGAAACTTGAAATTTAAAAAGCTACCATTACCATTTACAATAGCACTAGAGAAATATGAGGTTATAAACATAGTAGGTATGGGATCTATATTTAGAAAGCTGCACAACTCAGATGAAGATATCACCCACAGGTTTAAATAAATGAAGAGATATATTGCTTCTTGGATTAAAGACTATTATTAAGATGTCAGTTCTTTCCCAGTTCATCTATAGATTCAACCCAATCCCAGTCAAAATTGCAACAAACTAGGGGGACCTGGGGGGCTCAATCAGGTAAGTACCCAACTCTTAATTTTGGCTCAGGTCATGATCTCAGGTCATGAGATTGAGCCCTGTGATGGAATCAGGTTATGAAATTGAGCCCCGCGATAGGATCAGATGAGCCCCATGATGGGATGGCATCAACACATGGAGCCTGCTTGAGATTCTCTCTCCTTTCCTCACCCTCTGTCCTTCCCCACTGTGTATGCTCGCTCCCTCTCTCTCTCTCTTTAACCGAAAAAAAAAAAAAGCCTATATACTATAATCAACTCATCTTTGGCAAAGGAGTAAAGGCAATTCAATAGAGAAAAGAAGCAGTTGTGGAATAATTGTACACCCACATGCAAAAAATAAGCCTCGACACAGAGCTTTATATCTTTCCATTTTTCCCTTCAAAACAGATTCTAGGCATAAATATAAAATGCAAAACTATAAACTTCTAGAAAAAAGCAAAGCAAAACTAATAATCTACTCACAATGACAAGGATATGTCAAAAGGACACAGAAGCCAAATGAAAGGGTCGCCAAAAGCGACCTCTCTTTGTCCTAATCACCAAAGCTGGAACAATTTGAAAAATGAAATAAATATAGTGTTATATACCCAAAGCATAAAATATCTGTGAAAGGCACCTGGGCAGCTCTGTCAGTTAAGCTGCAGACTCTTGATATCGGCTCAGGTCATGATCTCAGGGTTGTGAGATCAAGCCTAGCCTGGGGCTTTGCCCTCAGCTGGGGAGCCTCCTTGTCCCTCTCCCTTTGCTCCTTCTGTTGCTCTCTATCTAAAATCAAACAATCAATCTTTTAAAAAATTTTGTGATATCGGATTTTTAAAATCAATAATCCCTTATTGATATTAAATAAGTAATTGAATAAATAAATAGAAGAGAATGGGAGGTTGGTTGGGTGGTTCAGTGGTTGAGTGTCTGCCTTGGGCTCAGGACGTGATCCTGGGGTCCTGGGGTTGGGTCCTGCATTGGACACCCCACAGGGAGCCTGCTTCTCTCCCTGCCTGTGTGTCTCTGCCTCTCTCTGTGTGTCTCTCATGAATAAAATCTTTTAAAAAAATGGGAGAGGAGACAAATCTTCTGTGCAGAATTCCAAATAATATACTTAGATATGCTGCCCTCAAGAAAGTAGAGCATATGGGGATCCCTGGGTGGCGCAGTGGTTTAGCACCTGCCTTTTGGCCCAGGGTGCGATCCTGGAGACCTGGGATCGAATCCCACGTCGGGCTCCCGGTGCGTGGAGCCTGCTTCTCCCTCTGCCTGTGTCTCTGCCTCTCTCATTCTTTCTGTGTGACTATCATAAATAAATAAAAAAATAAAATAAAAAAAAAATAAAAAAATATTAAAAAAAAAAAAAGAAAGTAGAGCATAACTCCTTAAGTGTGGGCACACAGACACTTCCTTCCAAAGACTACAAAATACAAAAGGAGAAAAGAGTAACTTTATGTGGAGAAATCTGACAGACACCATCTCAGTCAGGTGGTCAAAGGTCAATGTCCACAGTGATAGCTGATGTTGCTAGTATGTATCTTTGATATGATGTATTGAAAATGACATTTTCTCTCAGTGGTGGTCTTCCATCCTAGAGTCCACAACCTCAGTCCAATCATAAGAGAAACATCAGACAGATTCCAATTGAGGGACATTCTACAAAATACCTCACCAAATATTCACTAAAATGCTCTTCAAAATTGTCAAGGTCATCAAAAACAAGGAAAAGTGAGAAACTGTCAGTCAAGAGGAGCCTAAGGAGACAGGATAACTAAGTGTAATGTGATGTCCTGAAACAGAAAAAAGGACATGAAGTAAACTAATGAAATCTGATGAAGCAATGGATTTAGTTAATAACACGTCAATATTGTTTTATTAATTGTAACAAATGTGTCTGACTAATGTAAGGTGTCTAGAGGAAACTGGGTGCAGAGTATATGGGAACTCTGGGTTATCATCTTATTTTTTTCTGTAAATCTAAAATTGTTCTAAAATAAAGTTTATTTAAAATTAGTAAGTTTAGGGCACGTGGCTTAGTTAGTACACCATGTAATTCTTGATCTCAGGGTCGTGAGTTCAAGCCTCACATTGGGCATGGAGCCTACTTAAAAAAAGATAAAGAAAATCAATTTAGTTTTAGCTTAATATATTGTTTTATTAAAAATTATAGCTATATCAGAAATAGAGTTTTCATGAATTAATGAACGAGCAGAAGTCACAGAGGCTATGGAGTTCCCTAAGTCAAATTTCATGGTTAAACAAGAAATCTTTTCATTTCGGGTGTTATGAAAATGTTTCAAAAATGTATTTGCATATTTTTCTTGCCTTGGTAAATAATGCACGTTAAACATAACCTTTTTTGGACGATTCTGTGCAATTAAAATAAATAACTACCAAAAATAAAGACAAAAAGCAAAACACCAAAAATCCCCCCCTTGCCCAAACTTTCCCAAGGTCTCAAACTCGATTGGAAACAGATTCGTTAATGTGGGTTATGCCTAGATACTGTGCCACCTCGCGGGTGTGAATGACACAGGTCAATGCATCGTACCGTCGGAGGGCTCACGCACAGCCCAGTGAGAGGTGGCGATCGCTCTCAGCTCCTGTGAGTTACTCATTCCAGTGCTTTGCGTGAAGCCCCAAACCCATTCTAGTTTTTACCTCTTTCCTCAGTTCCAACCCTTTGTTTCCAAATCATGGACATTTTCCACAAATGTCATTTGACTTGTTAACGACTCAGCTTCTTCTCTGGGCTCCTTTCTTGGGTGACCCCATTCCTCACTCACCTCCTCAAAACCACTCTATTTCATTCCATCCTCTCACAATGACCACCCCCACCCCCCCGGGTTCACTCAGTCATCACATCCCAGAAACCCCTCTTTTATAGTGTCACAAATATCACTTAAATAATAAAAAAAAAGGTTGTATTTTTTTTAAAGTAATCTCTACCCAATGTGGGGCTGGAACTCACCACTCTGAGATCAAGATTCATATAACTGAACTAGCCAGGTGCCCCTCACAAATCTCACTTAAAAAAAAATTCTCTACCCACCTTACGGTTGTAAAGCTGCTGGCACTGTACTTCATATCTAGTTACATAAGATTCTAAAAATGCGTGGGTTTAAAGAAAATGGCTCCCCTAGTGACCCATTAGACTACCCTTCTTAAACTCACTCATTCATGGAGATAAGTCCAAAAGTCTCTGGACGGATTCAGTGTGGCCGTCACCTTGCCTTAATTCTGCTGAGTGATTTGTTTGCTGCTTGATTTCCTCCTCCCCTCAGTCTGGAGTTTTCTAACGTTCTTATTGCTTCACTTCTGTCTCTAGGGTTGATGCCTAGGTTTTAGCTGCTTCTCTGGCTTTCAACCCATCACCTTATCTCTTGGCTCACAGTTCAACTTGCTTCTCTTAGCTTGCTCAAAGTGGGGAGACAAGTACTTTGAATTACTCTTATAGCCTTAGAGTCGCTCCTAAAAATAACTTCTTCAGGGAGTGGGGGCAGACTGTGTTCCTGGGACCTACCTCGTTCTTTGGTTTTGGTCCTCCCCCCAAGTCAGGTGTCAGACTTGTCCTTCCTCAGACTGTATGGCAGTTTTGTGCTGTTGGCTATAGCACTGCCATATTTGCTTCAGAAGCCAGCAAACCATGGAACCATGAACTCACCTATAGTGTTAAGGTAGGTGCTAAAAGCACAAAATAGACCTGAAATTGGTACCAGCTCAAGTACACAGTTTGTTTCTTGTCCACGTAGCACTTCTTTAGAAGAAACTATTGGCTGTTGGGAAGGTGATGTCCAAGCCGTGACTCCAGGATGTAGGCTCTTCTTGTCTTATGGCTCCAATGTCCTGTTGGACATTCATCATCATCTGTAACCAGCTAATGATGGGGAAAGAGACCCTGAAGGAGGCATTTGGCCTGGAAATGAGGTGTCTCTCTCTCCCACTCATGGTCCATTTGGCTAGAACTTGGTCACATAGCTACAAACATCTGCAAGAAAGGCTGGCAAGTGTGGTCTAGTGTGTGTCCAGGGGGAGGAGAACAGAAATTTTGTTATATAGCTTACATTCTCCCTAAGGAAAACAACCTCAAGTCCCATCCAGTTATTACAAAGTTTTCCAAATCCCGTTATCTCTGGTGAGGCTCTCTCCTTTACATCATGCTCAGTGACCTGGGACTTTAAAGACAAATTATCTGCTCCCCAACCTCCACCAAATATACAATGTACAGCAGGAAGTTGCTAAGTACCATTAAAGTTCTCATTTGAAAAAGGGAAGAATGAGAAACTTAATAGCCAAGGATTTGTAGTAGGGAATTGGGGGACCCCCTACTTCCCTCTTAGCAGAGGAGTTTGTTTTGTTTTTAGAAAGGAAGAAGGGGAGGGAAAGATGGAGAGAGGAGGAGCAGAGGGAGATGGAGAGCCCGTGGGGCTCCATCTCACGACCCTGAAATCGTGACCTGAGCCAAAATCGAGTCAGATACTTAACTGACTAAGCCACCCAGGGGCCCCAGCAGAGGAGTTTGGATTTACTCTGGATCTTTTCTCTGAGAGAAGCTCCCACATTCTCCATGGCCTTCTGCTCTGACCTCTGGGAAGGTTTACATGCGGTGGTTTCATTTGAAGCAGGTGCTAAGAACTGTTTCCTTCCTGGGGGTTATACAACTTTCATAGCTTGCTTCATGAGCATCCAAGTTTCCCTGAGATTGCTCTGAAATAAGAGGCAACACTTTATTTACTTATAAAGATTTTCTTTATTTTAGGGAGAGAGAGTGAGAAGTAGGCTCCATGCTGAGCACAGAGCTCGGTGCGGGGCTCAATCCCACGACCCTGACATCATGACCTGAGTCGAAACCAAGAGTGGGTCACTTGGCCGACTGTACCACGCAGTGCCCCAAGAGGCAACACTTTAAATAGATTCTGATCTTTGCCATATGGTGAGTCCCTTTGTTTAGCTGTGCAGTCTTGACGAGTCTTTCTTCCTGAAGACCTCTTTTGGGGTCTTAATATGTGAGGTTCAGAAGCAGGAGACTTTTCCAGCCCCTAAGGCACTTAACCTTGGGGCTCTCTCCATTCCCTTTGGTCTTTGCAAGAAAACCATTGATTTTCTGCCCGGGTTTATTTATATTTTTCAGCAGAAACCATCTCGAAGACACTGTTATTCTGGCTCTTTCCGTTCATTTCTCCTGAACTACAGGTTCCTAGTCACACCGACCCCCTTCTTAGCACAACACACAACTGTTTCATCTCGTGTTTTGCCCCCCCAGGATACGGGTTACAGCTTTCTGCCTGCTGTAGCTATTCCCCACTGCTGGCTGCTTGGCTGCTAAGCCAGCCTAACATACTGTAAACATCCATTCTCACAGAACCCCCTGGAAGGTCCCAATATTTGTTTTGGTTTCGATTGTTTGTAGTAACAAGTGGACTCTAAAATGTGTAATGGCTCAAATACAATAGAAGTTATTCTTCTCACTTATGTTAACATTCCAAGGCAAATACATCTGGTTGTCTCTTTCCTGTGAAGTGACTCAGTGACCCAGAATCTTTCCAACTGGTGGCTCTGCTGTGTCCTGGGCTTTCATTTTCCTCTGTATCCAGCCAGTGGGAAGTGAAAGGAGGCATGGAAAAGGCACATTTATTTCTTAAAAAGCCTCTTCGAAATTGGTGTGCGTCATGTCTGCTCATACTCCGCTGGCCAGACCTCAGTCATATGGCCAGTCCTAATTTCAAGGGAGGCCAAGAAATGTAAAGTAGTCATAGGACACAAGAAAGGAAAACATGGATTTTGGTAAAGACTGGGCAGTTTCTATCACTGCTCAATTAAAAGGATTATTAAAAGGATTGCTTGGAAAGTTTTCCCTTAGATATGTTTTTCTTATGTCAATTTAATTTATGCCTTCATTTCCCCCCTCTTATTAATAATAAGTTTATGAGATTCTTAAAAAATTTGTCCCCGTTTATTTGGCTTTTAATTACATAGAAGCATTTAGTGTATTTTATTATAAGTCATTAAAAAAGTACTAATTAAACAAAATCTTTCACATATTTGCTGAGACTTTTTATTTTTATATTGAGAATTACTTTATTTTCAAATGGGAAACATCATGGAATATTCTGATAGTCTACGGAGAGAAAAAGTTGACTTAAATATTTTGCATACTGGAGATCGAAAGTTACAATCAATCTGCAATTAAAACATAATCTTGAGTATATAATATATATATATGAAATAAGGTATGATGAATACCTAAATCTCTCCACAACAATAAAAACATGATGATTTAATGGTTTTCTAGTCAGAATGCAGATGTGCCTATTTTCTGCTGGAATTTCACTTTATATCAATTGCAATTCTGTGCAAGACAATAAGCCATGACCCAAATAAATATCATTGTTTTTGGAGTAAATGTGTAAGCAAGTCTATTATTTTTGCTTCTTCAACCTTAAATGTCTTAATGGTGGAAACCCAACCTGTTTTGTTTGTGGGGAGGGGAATGTATTCAGCAGCAAGTACTGGGAGGGGAAATACGTTCCTTAAACTTAGAGATTAAATTATGAACCCATTTATTTTAAGCAGAAGTGTTTTATGTTTTGTGTTTCAGTAGAGGCAACTCTACTGAAATTTAATTTTAATTAAAAAAATTAAACCAGAGAAATTGAGCTTTGGTGTTCTACTTTTTAAAAAAGTTAACTAAAAAAACGGCTACTGGTTAATTTTTGGAACTAAAGATTTAAAGACAATCAGAGGTTAGATAGTATTGCAGCAACTTTAATTTCTGTCAGTTTTAGAGCACCAAAAGTTTAAATTCTTTTCATTATGGAAAACAGTACATGTAAAGTCTGTTTTTATAAATCTCTGTTGCTGGAAATAAGATGGAAAAGGGAATAAAATATGAAAAATATATCTAAGCTCAAAGTCTTTAAGAAATAATACAATAAATGTCTAATAAGAAAGAATTGAAAATCAACAAACTGCTATTACCAAATAAAAAGTGATTTTGTCAAATAGAATTGACAATACCAGTATGAATTACGACATGTTCACAGTAAATGGAAGAGCACGCTAGGTAACAGTGTACGCATATGCCTATTCCAGCTGAAGATGCTGAGATCATTTTGAAGCTACTTTCATTTTTGACTTCTTTGTGAACTTTATTATTTTTTAAAAATTCAATTAGCCAACATATAGCACATCATTAGTTTTAGATGTTGTGCTCAATAATTTATTAGTTGCATATATTTGTGAACTTCAAAGGAGATGATTTTAAAATGTTTAAATTTGCTGTAGTCTGTTTTCTTTGGAGGTCACATTTGACTTAGAATTAAAGAAAATAAAATGACCCAAACACTGTGATAGCAATGTTTTATAGCGTGTTGAAATGAGATTCCTTTCAAACTTGCCATCTTAACATTAACATGTATCCATCCGATATTTGCTTATGTGTTAGACGTTATTTTGGGTAATGATCATCGTGACACTTACTTGTCAATGATAAGAATTTGGGCTGGTTTTTGTGTATCGTCATCGGAGAAGACAGATTCTTACCCATTCCAAGTGAGTGCTAAAATGTGAAGAGGTTTCTGACAGAAAGTTGAAGAAAAGTAACTTTTAACCCACACAAAAATTTATTCTCTGGAAAATCAAACTGCCATTAAAATCTCCTGGAATTAATATTTTTAACAGTTTTTATATTGTTTACAGAGAGGTCAGTGATTTCTTTACGTAATACAATTATACAAAAGGAAAAAGGCACCGAGACAATCGGTGTATAGATAGTAGAAAAGTAGATAGGAGAATAAAATGCCACATATAGCACATTTTCAATTACATGAAAATGATTAGATATATGCTCATTCTATAAAATGGGTCGTTTCACACACGCATCTGTTTTATTTTTTGACCCCAAATGCAAATGAATATGTGACGATAGTACAACACTTGTGATAACCATAAAGACACTTATATATATTAATAAGATCCATTAATGGTGTAGAGTCACTAGAAAATATGTTGGAGACAATTGAAGACCAAGGGAAATGTTAATCAGCAGTGCATTTCTTCAGGTTGTTTAATAGAGTTTTGCTCACAGAGCATTTAATCTTCATCACACTGTTATATCCATTATTAGAAAAATAAGTAAGAAAGCTCTGTAGAAACTATACTATTAAGGAAGCTTCTTTGCCTCCAAAAAAGAAAAAAAATAAAGAAAAAGAAAGAAAGAAAAACAAAGAAACAAGAAGAAAGGAGAGAAGCAAAGTAAGGGGATACTGAATATAAGATTCCACTAATTGACTTTTCCATAAAAAATTACATTATTTTGAGAACTAAAACACAATGCAAGAGTATTGAGCAGGGGTGAACATCATGAGTTTTAGAAAAAGAACAGATCCTAACATTTATTGAGAACCTCAAAGCTCACATAATAATTGGTTCTTCATCAAGACCAACTGAACTGAAAAGGAACATTGATAACACTTTCTCATTTCAAAATTCTAATAAAAATCCAGCCAAAGTTTGGCTGTCCTCTCTATGACAGTTTTAAAGATTCCTCAAAATTGTTGCCACTATAGTTTCACCACAAAAACAGAAATCATCTAATTAAAATTATGCAGAAACATTATAAATTAATTTTGTAATGCAAGCGACTACTGGAAACTTTCTCGTAGTAAATTTAAAGCAATATTTATGATTTCAAAGTACTGTTAGAAGTATCACCATTATTTTCTAGCTGTGCTTCACATAACTGTTTAAATAAACTTAAATACTAAGCGAGCCAATTTATATGCAAAAGCTACCCTGGTTTCCCCTCGCAAAACAAATGTGACATAATTATAGAATGCTGTAAATGTTCTCAGTATTTGTCCAGAAGGACTGCCCCAAACAAAAACAAACGCCATCTGCCCCCCTCCCTCCCAACACAAGCCTTCCTATGACTCTGTGGTCTGTATTTCAGTTTTCCCTTTTTGAAATTCTGCCCAGTGAAGTCAACATTTGACATTTTTTAAGACCATGGCTTTTTAAGGCTTCTTCCCAAAATTTAAAAAAAAAAAAAAAAAGTGCAAGTGAGGAGAAGAGAGAAGACCAAAAGGAGGGACAAGATGTCCTAAAACCTCATTTCTAAGAAGTTGGCTTCTACTCCTTCATGACTAGTATCACTTGTAGGTATTCCAGTTGTTCCTTTATGCTTTAGGGGTCTTTTTTTCCTATTGGTGTTTATGTGGTACCCTCATCCACATTAATGAAGGTTATGAACAGGAATTGGTGGTGAGGACCTACCCCCAGGGTATAAAAGGTTGGGTTGTTACTGAAAACACCACCACATGGAGGAGGTGAGCACACTCAGAAGCTCAAAGATGAAGTGCTGGTAAGAAAGAGGTTTCACAACCATCCCCCTTCGACCCGATGTGAGGCAAGACGAACAATAAATCTTAGAGGTATGGGAAAATTCTTATTTTCTCATTAAACAAAATAGTCGCGTTTAATATTAACTGCTTAATATTGCACTGGATGTTGACTAACTAGAATTTAAATAAAAATTTGAAGAAAAAAATAGTATTAACTGCTTAGATTTATGGAAATAAGCATTCCAGCAATGGCTGAATATATAAACGGATTTCAGAAAATTATTTTTTCAGTGTATAATGGAGTATTATATTCATCTATTGGGTATTCAATTTAAAAACAATGTGTCAGCTGAGAGATCCCATGTTAAAGGAATAAACAGAAAGGTAGTAAGGGGTTTTCTTTTTAAAGTAGTCTTGAATATTTAAAAGACAAGCTCAAACATCAAATACCAATCAGAATAATAAAGAAAAGGGTGAAGAAGGAAAGTAAAATAATAGGACAATTTAAGATACAGACTGTCAACCTGACATGGAAATAATGTCAAAAATTTTGCAAAACTATTGCCATAGCAGTGACTTTGTTTGCAGTTTAGACATTTTTAATGTGCAAAGGGTTGAGAGTCTATAATAAAATTGTGCCAAACCTTTGTTAGATTAATAATCAAGTTTCCTTCTCTGCTCCTGACCCACACAACGTATGAAGGTACTTCACACTAGCAGAGGTAATTGTACAACAACAACTATCACCAGAGCAACAGTTGACCTCTAGGGATCTAGGGACCTCCCTCTAGTTGTGGGGAAAACCCGACTGGCCCTCCCACTGTCTGGTTCTTGTGATTCAGAAAAAAAAAAAAAAAAAAAGGCAGGGTATCACTTTTCAATAGGTATTATTCGGCTTTGATGTACTCTGGTATTTGGTGTGAATGTACATGAATCCAGATGGGAAAAAAAGGCAGAGGAGAAGAAAAAAGGAAGGACTGTAAGAAGAAACATACCTGGCTAAGCAGGGAGAGAAAAGAGCAAGATTCGTTTTTGATAACAGGTTGATAATTCCAGTCTGTCACACGCTTCCACATTAAACTTGCACTAACCAGACCTCAGGTTATAACCAGACCAAACACCACAACACAGCAGCAGTTATGAAAACAGACCAATTCCATATCAGATCATTTCAAATATTCAAATAACCTCATTTTTCAGTGGGTTAATCACAGATCTTTGTTGGGGGGGAAATCTTTCCAAATGTAAAAAATATTCATGTGAAATATTACAGCAGAGAAGAAGGTATGTCTGCATTTTAAATGAGGGAGGATAGAAACTCAGATGAACTGTATACACAGTATTTATTTTTAGAGAAAGAAGAAGGCGTGAGGCTGCTGTATTAATTTGCTATTTGAAATAAAAGATCCTAAGAAAGCAAAAACAATCAAGGAAATAGAGATCAGAGAAGAGGTGACAGAAACATTGGTGCTGCTAGGGAAGAAGCCAGCAAGGGGGTTCATGTGAGGAGTGTGAGGTCAGGGAAGCCACTGAAGATGATGATAAAAGGCAACAAAACTTACTATACACAATAAACAATGCCACCATCTACAGTTATTATAGTTACCTAGGGGTCAGCCTAATTTCACTGAGAATACCGACGAAGATATCATCGGCAAATACTCCTCAGACTCTCTTTGCCTTATATTTATCACTGTAAAGACAGCTTCTGGGGGAATATGTGAACCATAATCCAAAGTAATTTTCAGGAATCATAAAACCAACATAATAGAATTTATTAGTCCAAGGAACACTTTGAAAAAGTCCTGTTGAATGTGAATGTACAGGAACTCATAATTAAATATCACTTTTAATGTTTTCGTTATTTTTCTTTTTAAGGAAGCACAAATAGTATACGAGGAGCACTAATCCTAGTCATAATCTCGCTCTTATTTAGCCCTATTACACTTAAACTTAATCTATGGACACTGAAACACTGCTATGAGGAATTATATATCATGAGCTCAATATTCTATACCAAGGTATCTCAGATAGAGTTTTCTGGGAAGCTTAATAAGATGTAGATTCATGGGTTCCACTCCACACCAGATGAAAGAAACATCTCTGGAGGTGGGGCTTTGGAAAACAAATTAAGCTCTCAAAATGATTCTGAAACACACTGTAGTTTGGGACACACTATAGTTGTTTCAAATTTTGCCCCTGGGGAGAATATATTCCTTATGTTTGTTCTTGGAGATCCAACTCAAGGGTAATCTTCTCCCAGGAAGATTGTTCTGATCCCATGTTGTACCCGTCCACTAAATGTGTATCATTCTGTAGTGTCTTCCTAGCTCAGAATGTAAGCTCCATGAGGGGAAAAAGATTGTCTCTCTAATATACTCTCTCTACACCTGTAGCACTGAGAACAATGCCTGACTCATAGTAGGTCTTCTTGTAAAATAAATGAATAAATAAATCCATGCATTACATAGGATTCATAAAAAATTGAGACCTATATAACAGTGTTATTGATTTCTTCTATAGGAAATTAAGTTCGACTCAGTATTTATTATAGGCCTACTATGAGCAAAGGGGCACATATAGATAATAAGACAAGGCATTAGCTAAAATTAAGGGAGAAAGACATGTAATAAAATTAGCTGTAATCCAGTTAAAACCTTGATAAAAGGTATGTAAGAAGCAAATAAATTATAATGAGATCACAGAGGAAGACACAGTCTTTCCTTTCACGACTGATATGGGCAAGATACCTGCTGAAGGACACAGGATATCCACTTCATAGAAAGGTGATCATATACAATTAAAATATCTTAGATTCCCAAAAGTGGACAAGGAGCAGAACAAATTTGTTAACATACTTCCAGAATTTAAGTATAGGCTGAATTTGTAGAGTAAATCAAAGTCATATACAAAGTATTACACAGAGGTACCATTTGTATCCTGAGAAGAAAACACATCCCTGATCTTTTGTGTTTCTCTTTCTCAAGCTCTGATTTTTCCTTCTCTTTTTCTAGTTCTGCCGTCCCGTTAAAGTGGGCGGGATGACTGATGAGTGCAATGTTATCCTAACTCCTTTTCTTGTAACTGGTGAAGAGGGATGCCACTGCAGTACACATGTAGTAGAGGTTTTAGAGTAATTTATACCTGGGTTCTAATCCCGGGTCTCCTATTTACCTACTGGACGACCTTGGGCAATTCTGCTTAATCTCTATGCTGCAGTTTCTTCATCTACAAAACTTGAAAGTATTACTTACTTCATAGCACTGCTGTGAGAATCAAACAAAATAATAAATTATTAGGCTAGACCTTAATACATTATATCAGATACCACCATCATTATTATACATTTTAGTGGGAACTGATGATGCTTTAAAAGTTAATTTAAAAAAAAAAAGTTTCATAGCGTATCTAACTTTCTGCTAAATATTGAGTTTAGTTGGTGGGGTTAATGATGGCTACCTCCGGTATAGGCCATGGTTTGTGAACTGAAAAAAAAACCTTCTGGGTGATAGATATCAGTGTGAAATAATGTAGTGACTATTGATGAGAAAAATCTCTATGAGTTGCCCATCTAGTCCATGCAGGCAAATTGCAATTTTAGGCGACTAGATCTGTGTCATTTCTATTCATATCTGGGAAAAATTTGTTGGTGACTACTGTTCTTACTTCATCTAAAATTTATACTTTCAAATAGGCTTTCAGTTCACTTAAAAAGCTACAATATCATTTGGTCTCCACCTTCATCTTACCACCCTCAATCCTGTGACCTCTTCCCTCGTGGGTGCTGTTTTACTTTGCAATCATTGATTATGCTTCTGATTTACTTGATAAGTAAATGAAAGTAATGATGGTGTCAAGAGTATGATTTAAGAGGAAGCCCTGGGCATCTCTCTGCACCAGGCTGGATGAAACCACCCTACCAGGCCCTGAACTTCAACATGTGTATACCAATCAAGGTAGCTTTGACATTTTCTTACTGGTTTTTCTTTTTTAAAATTGTGGTCCAATTTATTATTTTTGTCACTAAATACAGCATTATTGAGAATCCACTGAATGTGTAGTAAGAAGACAGGCAAATAAATAGATTTCACACAAAATGTGGACTGTACAGAAGACACAAGAGTATAGAAAAAGCTTCTGAAAGGTAAGACGATATTCTACTAAACAAATTCTTTACTGATCTGAAATACATTTTGTTTCCTGGGCAGTAATAAACAACTACATTTTGCAGCTCATTTGGGAGACAGACAGAGCCTATAATTCTAGGCTTGGAAGCTCCCGTGAACGTCAGTCACTTGCCATATTTGGACTATCTCATTTTATTATAAAACTTAGGGGATTTTAAGAGAACAATAAGAAAGTGGGCTGTCTTTCTCAAGTTTCTGAAACAGCACCTGCTGCCCACTGGTGGGTCCCGATTTGCTGCAAATTGCTGAGATGTAAGATTTTGCCTTTACGCTTCCATGCAAATTTGAGCACACAAAAGAGCAGTAGTGCTGTCTTATACAGTAGATTCAGTAGAGTGAAGTGGGTCTCTCGAGAGCTAGTTAATCTTTTTCTAAAAGAATAGACAAATTTTGGAGAATAATTGCTCTAAGTTGTGTCAATCCACACGATAAAAAGATACACATTTTGCTGTGTGTAGAGGAGAATGGCAGCAAATAGCACCCCAAACCAAATATAATTTCTAGTAAATATAGAGAGGAGAAAAATAATCCACAAACTCAATAAATGGTCTTCTAATTATTTATCTGAAAAAGCCAGGGCACCTTCACCTTTAAAAGTGTGTGTGTGTGTATGTGTGTGTAGGCATGTGGGTGTATACAGATACACATACATAGAAATTCATAATCTTTGAGGACTTTGGCAGCTGGGGTGGAGGTAGGGTCCTTTTTGAAAACTTTTAAAATTGTTAATTAATTATTAAGCCATTTTGGAATTGGTATCTCTACCAGATAACCCCGTAAAGATAGATCAAAAGCACACACATAGTTCTGGGCAGAGGCTGAAGAAAGACAGATGTAGCAAATAATAGCTAGTTAGGTCTTCTTGTCACTGAAGGAGAAAGCACCGCACTGGTCTCATAATGTGTTCAATTATTGATTAGGCTTTGTTACAGCTACAAATGAGACTAACCCTTTCCATTAGCAGATCCCAGTTCTTAGCAATGCAGTCAGTTGTTTCAAAGGCAGAAAAGATCCCGGTAGCATTAAATGCTTAAATAAAATTTCTCACTCGGGCCTACACCCTACTCTCTTCAAATCCCTTTCCCTACTGTTGCTGAAGCTACATACACGAGATATTTCACCATTTGATGCACATTCTAACTTTATAACTTAACTCATTTATTTAAAAAAAGCAACCCTGGAAAAAGCTCATTAGTGTAACAATAAAATAATGGGTTTTCCTCTTTAATGCAACTTTATAACATACATTCTTAAACCTCATGTCACCCAAGATAGCATTTGTATTTTATCTTATAATTCATGTATATGAGTGCATAGAGCTGCCATTTTTTAAACTAAAAAATATTAGGAGTTCACTGTCTTTTTGGATTTCTTTTAAGGCCTTTCAGTACAGCCAAGCTGAAGTAATAATGTTTATGCATGGTTTTGTTATTGTGGCAATAACAAGTCCTCAGCTTACAATAATATATAGTGCTTAGTGGGGACTAGGAACAATAATGGTATGCTGCTTTTTAATAACTGGTAAATAGTATATTTTTGTCTAGTTTAATTAGAAATTAGAAAGAAAGAAAGAAAATAGTTTTCATATATATGAAACATATTCTATTTAATAAAGTATATGCACAAAATTATATACTGGGTAAGAAGCTAAATTAAAAAGAAAACAGCTTATAATATTCCTGATTAATTAGAGTTCCTAAATATAAAAACAACAAATGAAAATGCCTTGCCATTTAAAAAAATTAGCACATTATACAACTTTTACATACTTCAGAGGAAATAAAGATCTGTGACATTGTTCTGAGGAATCTTTACATTTATAAAAATCGAAGGCCTAATTTTGCAAATACAACTTTCAAGCTGTATGAGCAAATGTAACTTACATGAAAGGCACAGGATGACGTCACGTTGAAGAACGTATCTGTAAATTTCATAAAATCTAGTCACAGGTCACTAGAAATTTCATAAGGAATCTCAGAACTGTTTTTAACATGATGTTCTGATTGAAACTGAGAACTGGAGAGTCTTTAGATCACAAGTACAAATCGAAGTAAGAGTGAAGAAGAGTTAGAGAGAGAACAGTTTCTTACTGGAACGCTACCTGCTTTATGCAGTGTTGGTCACTCCATTCTCAGAGCAGATAATTAACATTTTCTTTAACTTGAACGGTTTTCAATTCTCAACGGCTTATCTACTGTATTTTCTTAGTTCATAAAAAAAATGTATTTTCACATTACTACAATTTTTAAAGAGTCAATTGTTGAAAGAAATTTTAAAGTAAAGTCCTGCTCTATTAGCTTCCTACATTGGAATACAAGAATACAGGAAGTGCTTTCAACAGAAAGTTACGTAGTTCTACAGTACAACCTGTCTAAAAGACTTGCAAGGGACCAGTCCAGTGACTGGGTCTCTTTGGATCAGGCAAAAGCAGAGGCAAATGAAGAAATGAGCTTTTTTTTTTTAAATAACATATAAAAAAATTCCTTTATGAAAATGAATACTTGCTTGCACTTGAGATTTAGTGCTGTTGAGAAGAACCGAGGCACAATGAATCTAAGTGCACAGAGGGAAAAATGTCTGAAATAAAACAATTTTCTATGTAATTGAAACCCCTCACCATCGGATATGCCCCATGATAGAGCTGAGACCTACTTTTTCAGATTAAGGAACATTTCCAACACCAGGGATGAGCCAGTCAAAATACGAGTTTCCTGGTTAACAGGACAATCCTAAAACAGTGTTGCAACTAAAAATTCTAATTAAAAAAAAAATCACTTATAGTTTTTTTTTTTTTTCATGAAATGACTGGCTCTTCTGCTTTTAAAGTAAAATTAACTTCAAACAAAAAGCATGCTCTTAAAACTCTGGAGGACTGTTAACAATGATGATGCAAGTGTCTCATTTCCCAAACAAGCTCTACCAGAGACACATCTTTTCTTCATTTGTGTCAATATTAGATGTTCTTTCCACAGAACTTAAAGCATTCTGGTAGAATGTTGAGGATGAGGCTTCAAAGAACAGCTCTTCTAATGGTGACTAGGTAAAAACAGTAACGCTGCAATCAGAGATAATGCTGCCTTGGATTGTAATTGCTCGTTTATCCTATTCATCATGACTCTAGTAACGCATGCCATCTACACACTTGCTGTCCTTTCGACTCTTTCATTTCAGTCCAGTGATTGAGCTCCTCTTCTCCAGAGCTGTTCAGACCTAAGGAAATCCAGCCTATCATCTCTTTTCTTTTCATGCTGCGTTTGTTATACACAGACAGTATGAGTGTCACATCAGAAAGTTGAAATAGGGCCACTTGAAAAACAAAAGTCTCCTTGTATACTGGATTAGGCTGCCCTCTGCGGATGGATGTCTTGCATTTGGACATCTCTTGACCCATGGAATTCAGGAGAGTTAATTTAACATACGTATCTACAGAAAAAAACAAAACAAAACAACATACCACAAATATCATTTGAAACAAACTCAAAACACCTTTCTTGTGACATTTGCTGAGAACATGAAGTATTCATACTTTATAAGGATATGGTGTATACCATGTTTAATGGAAATTCAACGAATTCCATTTTGATGTAGATGCTTATAAAATCTTCTGTGGGTCATAATATCTCAACTTCACTATTTCTGCATTACAGTTAGAATTGAAAGGTATACCTCATAATCCTTCCTCCACCCTCCCACCCTCAATCCTTCCCCCCACCCCCACCCCCGCCCAAGCCCATCCCCATTTAGCTTCACTAAGCAGGACGTCATAGCATTAATAAACACTTAGCAAGCTCAATTAGCCACAACACTGTCAAGCATTCCACTGTGTTTTCAGAGAATAAGAATAAACAAACAAATAGAAATGAAGGCAAATGGTAAAGAGGAAAAGAAGACAAGAATGCAAAGATGACATCAAAACAGCTTAGGATGAAATGTCAAAAAAATCTCTGCATGGATGTGGTTTTTAAATATATTTTAAAAACATTTAAAAGGGCCAAAATGAAGCCAAATGCATTAAGGGCTCAAAGTTTAGCAAATCAAGTAAAACTTTCTCCTGATTTCATGCAAGAGTACATTTAATGTGCTTTTTGGATAGTTAAAATAAATACTGTAGGATTCTTTTTTGGCAGAATTTAATGTGAAGTTTAAAGTATGGTATTCTTAACTATTTTCATGAGTTACAAAAAAAATTGATGTGATGTTTAGTGTACAAAGTGAAACATAACAGTTCATTGGCTGATTATTTGGGAGATAAACCCTCTCTTCAAACAACTGTGTTTTCAAGTTCTTTAGACTCATGCAAATGATCTTCAGCATGGTGATCCATCATGTGTACTTCATATCAAAATTTCAATTAATTTTAATGAAAATTGCAATATTTCTCATGAAATATCTATTGTATGAATCAAAATACAATAAATGAAAAATAAAACCTTTAATTTAAAAAGTTTTGCTTATTTTATACGTACTCTGTATACCATCATCCATAATCAGAGATAAATTCTAAGTTAGTTTTATTTAAAGTACCACAGATAATAAATGTGCATTTTTTTTTTGGAAACCAACATGGTGGACAGCTTCACTGCTGGCAAGTTTTAGGGTATTTTGTTTTTGCATGAAAAGACAACATCCAATTAGCCTCTACAGGAACTCACCTCGGATTATATAAACCTGTCCACCTATCAAGTGTTTTAGACAACAGAACAGTCCATCTGACAACAGGGGGTGGAAAGCAGTAAAAGAAATAATGACCAGATGTCAATTGTTGGGTGAAAGAGGGTCAAAGGTTAGAATTAAAGAGGAAACACTGTTCACTGGAGTGGAAGAACACAAAACTTTAGCATTTTAATTCAGGTAGGGGGGTTGAACAAAAGGGGTGTTGGGTAAATTTCATGGAATGAGAATTTTTAAGGTCATTGTGTAATCTTAAGACAAAAATTACACTGTTTTAAAGGGGGAACATCTTTATAATGATATCTTCTTGGTCTAAAGCACATTGAACATAGAATCATGCAAATTATCAGACTATAAAAGACTGAATAAAAGTTATCACAGGATTACTATTATGCGAAGTACTGAAGTTTATCCATGCAATATTAAGGATTTCAAACACTTCCATTACTTTTCAATGTAAGATAAAATTAAGTTAAACAAAATAAAATAGGACTATCGAAATTTTTGCTCTGGCATGTTCCCATTGTTTGTTTGGATTATTTAGTCAGTAACACAGTTCAAGGCCTAGAACAATCTCATAGAATATATATAGCTTAAGACAGATTGATGAAACTGCATTATATTTTACTTTATAAATACTCCACTTCATACAATTAATTTTAATGTCGACTTATATTTACCTACAAGCTGCCTCCCAGCTAACACCATTAACGACCCTGATATTGAAGATCTAATTCTAAAATAAGGGAAATTGCTCTGACTTACTCTTTAACCTGAAAACACCTGCTCGAAGTCTTGTGGATGCTAATCTCTCAACCTGTTTATTATTCACTCTGCCTCCACTGCCCCCTCCCTTCATTTTAGTTCTGCTTTCTGTTTCTATCAGAGTGGGTACAAACAAAGACAGGAAGGCAAACAAATCATTCCATTCTGCTATTTTTTTTTTTTTAGCATCTCAAGTTAAATATTTGTCAAAAAATTAAACCACTAGCTAAAGCAGGAATGGCAAACTGATAGCTGTTGGCAGGATGTATCCCCACAAGATATTTTGTTATCTGTTATAGTGTTCAAAAGTTTCGAATCTGAATGTCTTGAGGCAGGGTATGCACTTGTCACATGCCTCCCCACACTCTTTATCTTTCACCTGCCAAGTTTATTCATTGAAGTTACTTCCCAGGTCATTTGAGTTTGCATTCTATGTACCAATAAAGAGAACCCAGGTCCCACTTCCAAAGCTGTTTATTCTAATAATTGAATTGGTTCTTTCCTCCCTCTGAATTCTTCCTTCTGAAAGGAGAAAGGGGACAATAATAAGTCCATCTTTCTTTTATGCATCTTTATCTGATTGGAGTCTCACAGTCACAACCTTAATTTGACTTATGAGAAAACAGACTTAGGGGAGTTACTCATCCAAGGGTAGAAAGATAAACATAATTTTGGCCTTCTGACTTTGAATTCAGGAATAGATACACTCTATGACATCTGTAAGAATCATGGTTTCCAATATTACTTAGGGAAAACCAAATATATTTTTGTGACTTTTCACTTGAATTAAAAAGACAATGTTGAGGATATTTGGAGGTAAATAATTTAATTCAAGGGTGGAAGAAGTTTCCCTTCATTCAATAATTATTGGAGACTCAGAGTAAAAAGATGGCCTTAAGAGAAATCTTTAAGCAAATTTAAGGTGGCCACTACTACTATGCAAGGTTTCCTTTCAACTCTTTAGTTTGGGCACTAACATCTTTAATTTCAGAGACGTATAAAGAAGCTGCTACATTCCCAGCTTATTTCTTTAGATACTGACCAACAGTGTTGCGGTCTACTGACAATCTCTCTGCACTCCCATAATCCGGCCCCACCTCCATGAGCAGGAAGAGAGATAAGGAGAGAGGAGTGACAGGCATATAGACCAGGGCACAGATTTACCATCTCACTCTTTTCTCGCATCTAGGGGAAATGTCAAACTATTCCTTATTTTGTTTGTCCTGGTAAAGGAAAAGCCAAGCTATTTAAGAAAAGACTCTGCTGGCAGTACTGATGTATAATATTAAAGGAGGAAAAGCGTGAAGAAATAGTTTCTTCTTAAATTATCTTAATGGAGAAAAGAGAAAAAAATACAGAAATATTAACATTAGTTCATAGTACTGCATACAGACAGAAAACGTAACATCATTCTTCAGCTGACACCAATAGCCATACATATTCTTGACCATATCTGTGGAATACTACTAACTTTAAAAAACCCTTTAACTTTTTCTAGCATTGGAAGATAATGGCTCTGATAGGGATAATTTATTTGGCAGACACTATGAAAAATTAAAAGTCTTGTCATCTTACAATCAATATTTTGAATTTCAAATTTGTCTACTTCCCAAATGACTGGGAATAGAAAACATGAAACGGATTAGCTGATGATTATACCATTTCATTTTGATCGGTTAAGACTAAATGATAGTATTGAGGTCCCTAACACTGAGAGTCCCACAAGTGCAGAAAACATAGGAATTAAAAAAAAATTTTTTTTTTCACTCACTGGGTGGTCTGTTTGCTGCCAAGTTTTTGAAGTGGCTGCCTTTTATCACTTCTGCGGATAGTCTTCCAGTTGTGGCATTATAAAGCAGGCCAATGAGAATTTCTGGAACTGAGCCATGTTCAAGAGACTGACATGAGGATGTACTTTCACTACAGGACATTTCTGACACGCTCATTTGGGAGTCACAGCCCTGTAATCAAGAATGAAATCTTTATAGTGTTTTGTAAAAAAGATATTTTAAGAGATACATCGTTAATGCTGTGTTATTAGAATTAGGTAAATCACAAAGACAAGAGCTGCAAGCGAAATTCCCAAAACACTAGATTAGATATGTTGTTCTTAGTGTACGTTAGTCCCTGGATTTCTTTTCATTCTATAGCAGTCAAAGAAATAACAGGACATGAGAAGGTTATGTAAATCCCTACACATTTATATACAAGTCAGAGAGGATAAATTTCTTAAACTCATAGGTGTTAATGAACTATTTTTGGAATGTGAAAAATTGTCATTTAAAGACTTACTTTTAAAGACTGACACAGACTTAGACTCAAATACAATAAGTGTAAATGTCTTAACTGTATCTTTAATGACAAAGATTGGTAAGCTTTGATTAAATAAACAAGAAAAAACTATCTGCTATTTATAAGTCAATATATGTAAAACACTGAGAAATAGAAAGTTGAAAAGGTGGGAAGTTATCATACAATTAATAACCACAAGAAAATTGTAGCTACATTAGTAACACTCAAGGTTAGCTTTAAGGCAATAACCATTACTAGAGATGAAGAGGTAAAAACTCAATTTGAACTTGCAACTTACCAGGAAGATAAAATAGGTCCAAATTTGCATGTATTTAGTAACAGGGGCTCAAAATATAGAAAGCAGAAATTGCCAGAAGTAGAAAGAGAAACAGGCAAATCTACAACCACTGGGGATGATTTTAGCATACTTTCTTTTAGCAACTGACCAAACAAACAGACAATTACAGTAAATATGCAGAAGATTTGACTACCACAATAAGCAAAACTGACCTAATGGTAATTGTAGAACACCATACCCCACAACTATGAAATATACATCTTCTCAGACATGCAGTGTTATTTTCACAAATTTACAAAAATAAAGCAAATAGCAAGGATTTTCAAATGGCAGAAATCATTCAGAATAGGTCTTTTAATCAGCTAGAAATCAAAACTACCTTTTAGTAAAGAAGAAAGTCCCTATATATTTGGAAATAACCCATGGTAACTAAATGATAATGAAAACAAGTTATCTGAAAAGAGTAATAAAAATAGATAAATGTTAGAGAGTCTAATTTAAGAAGAAAGAGAGAAGGCACGAATAACGAATATCAGGAATGAAAAAGGAGACATCACTACATATGCTATAGACCACGAAAACAAAAAAGGATAGTAAAAACAACTTTCTTCCAACAAATTTGAAATTCTGATGAAATGGACAGATTCCTAGAAAACTGTAACTAACCAATATGCACACAAGAAGAAATAGAATATCTGAATAGTGTTACTGAAGAGATTGAATTTATAATTAAAAACCTTCCAAAACAAACAAAAAACAAAACTAAAAAACTTTAGCTAGAGGGCTTCACTAGTGAGTTCTAATGAATACTGCAAGTCTTATGAAAGCTCTTCTAGATAGCAGGGAAAGAGGGGAAACACAAACACTCTCCAGTTTAAGAATCTAGCAAAACCTTAAAGCCAAAGCCTGACAAGGACATTATAAAAAAATAAAATTACAGAATTTTCTCATTCATGAACTTAGATTTAAAACCCTAAATAAATGATTGGCAAACCAAATCTAGCAAAATGTAACATCGTACTCAATAGAAATTTTTTGAATGTTCTCCCTTTGAAATTGGGGATGTGACAATGGTGCCAAATCTAGTCAACACTGTAGTGGAGATTCTAGCTGGTGAAGGTCTTAGCCTTACTAAACACAATAAAATAAAGTAAAACAAAACAAAATGTATAATGATTTGGAAAGGAAGGAAGCAGATAAAACTGTCCTTATGTGCAGATTATGTAATTACGTACAAAAGAAATCTAAACAAGTTCATAGATGAATTACAATTGCATGAAAAGGTAAATATTTTAATTCCATACATTGCTATATACCAGCAACAAATCTGAAAATAAAATTTATTCAAAAATAGCATTTGGGGTGTCTTGTTGGCTCAGTCGGTCAAGTGTGTGACTCCTGGTCTCAGGATCATGAGTTCAAGTCCCACACTGGGTGTGGGACTTTATTTTTTAAAATAAAAATTGAAAAAAAATTTTTTAAAATTTTCTTAAAAATTTTTAAATTAGCATTTATTAGAGCATAAGATATAAAATACCTAAGAATAAATGTACAATGATATGTGAGGTCTCTACACTTTGGATAGAGGCAAACTGAGAAGTGCTACACAGAAATACTATGGTAATGTATTAGAAAGCCCAATTTTGTTTTTTGTTTTTATTATTTCTTTAATTTTTAAAATATTTTATTTATTTATTCATGGCAGACAGAGAGAGGCAGAGACACAGGCAGAGGGAGAAGCGGGCTCCATGCAAAGAGCCTGATGTGGAACTCAATCCCGGGACTCTGGGATCAAGCCCTGAGCTGCCTTCAGGCATCCCTAGAAAGCCCAATTTTGTAATATTCTCTCCAAATTGACCTATAGATTAAATAGAATAACAGTCAGAATCTCAACAGATTTCTTTGTGGAGCTTGACAAGCGAATCCTGAAGTGCTCATGGTCTATACATACAACACAGTATTATTTAGCCTTAGAAAAAGAAGGAAATCCTGCCATATGTGACAATATGGATGAACCTGGAGGACGTGATGCTGAGTGAAATAAGCCAGGCACAGACAAATACTGAATGATTCCACTTATATGAGATATCTAAAATAGCCACACTCACAGAAGCACAGAGCAGAATATTGGTTGCCAAAGGGTGGGGGTAGCGGAAAATGGGGAGATACTGTTCAATGAGTATAGTTACAGTTATGTTAGACGAATCAGTTCTAGAGGTCTGCTATACCATGTAGTGCCTCTAATTAACAATATTGTATTGTACACTTAAACATTTGTTAAAGCACAAGACATCACATTAAATGTTTTTACCACCATAAAATAGAATAAAATAAAATAAAATAAAATAACAGTAGAATGCACTGCTCTACTGAGTATAAAAATTTATCATAAAGCTGCATTATTTAAGATGTGATAAAAACAATGTAAAATACACTAACAGAACAGAAAGCCTACAAATTAACCTTGATACACACAGACCCTTAATTTATAACATGGGTGGAACTACAAAGCAGTGGGAAAAGTATCAACTTTTTAATGAATAGTGCTAAGACAACTGGTTGGTTATCCAACCAGAAATAAATGAAAGTTAACCCCTACCTCAAAACATAACAAAGTCAATTCTGAATCTAAATAATAAAAAGCAAAATGATAGAGGTGTATGTTAACATAAGGGATTATATTCACAATCTCAGGGTAGGGAAAGAATTTCTAAAGAGGACAGAAAAGCATTAATCATAAAGGAAAAACTTGGTGAACCTGAAAACATTAAAATTAAGAATTTCTGAGCTTCAGCAGAAACGTTTAGGATGGTGAAAAGGCAAACAACTGGGTGTGAGAGACGTGTACAACACATTATAGTGCACAATCAGCTCAAATCCAGGATACATAAAGAACACTTATAAATCAAATAAGAAAAAGACAACACAATATAAAAAGAGCGAGATATTTGAACCAGCAATTTCACAGAAGAGCAGCCAATAGATATATGAAAGGTTGTTTAACTTTATTAGTAATCAGGGAAATGGAAATTAAAACCAAGAGGTATCACTACACAACAAACAGGCTAAAACAGTAGTGTGGTGAGGACACAGAATAATGGGAACTTGCATGATCCCTCTGGTAGCAGAGTAATACGGCTTTAAAAAATGTTAAAAATACACATACCTTATGACCTGTCAGTATATACCCATCAGAAATTTGTGCGTTTGTCAAAAGACATACAAAAGAATGTCCACAGCAGTATTATTCACAAGAGACCCAAACAGCAGAATGGATAATTTGTGGTGAGTTCATACAGTACAGCAATGATACTGTATATGCTATACAGCAATGAAAACTAATTATAACTACATTTACAAACATGACTTCGAGTAAAAAATGTTGGACCTAAAAGGATACTTGGTTGTATTAACTCCATTTATTTAAATTTCAAGGACAGCAACCCCAACAAAAAAACCCAAAAATCAAAGACCAGACAAAACTTAACCATAGTATTTCAAATGCATAAATAGGTGGTGAAAGTATAAATCAATCAAGAAAGTTGATTAGTGTAAAAGTCAAAATTCTGATTAAGTCTAGGGATGAGGGAGAGAAGATACAGTGATTGGGAAGGGCATGAGGGGGGTATCTGGGGGTATTGGTCATGTTTTATTTCTTGACCTGGATTGAAATTACATGGGTTGTACATTTCTGTTTTTCATACTTTTCTTTTTTTCATTTTAAAGATTTTATTTATTTATTCATGAGAACACACAGAGAGACAGGCAGAGACACAGGCAGAGGGAGAAGCAGGCTCCATGCAGGGAGCCCGACGTGGGACCCGATCCCGGGTCTCCAGGATCACGCTCTGGGCTGAAGGCGGCGCTAAACCACGGAGCCACCCAGGCTGCCCTGTTTTTCATACTTTTCTAATGCACACTGGATTTCAAAAGATAAAAGGCTTAATGAAAGAATTATGCAATACAAGGACACAATATATACACAAGTTAATGTGTGGTGATAAAAATACATATTTAGAACTTTCTTTGAAGATTCCTAAGGGAATTAACTCCACGAGTTCAAAAAAAAAAAAAAAAGATAACACTATTTTCTATAATGGGTTTTTAGATCTAAAACATTTTAGATGTAGATTTTTCAGATTTAAAAAAAATCTAAAAATGTTTTCTACAAATCTTCGAGTCTACTGTTGGCTGTACAAGTGGTTAAGGAGAATAAATGCATACCTGGGAACTGAATTGACTCACTGGACAAGTATTCAGAGGGATAACATCTCATATTTTCAAATCTAACTCTCAATTACAGAGGAGAAAGCCAAAAGGAATATACATCTTATATTCCTAAATCATGGGTATACAAAACACATAGTTTGGTATGTTTTCATGACAGTTGGAGGAGAAAACATAATTTTAGTAAGTTTCAATTAGGATATATCATCACTTATGAAAATAGTGTCAAAAACATGCTCAAGCACATTTGGTGCATTTGCTACATTAGGCCATTATACTAGCAGCATCTGTTAGAATATTGTGAAATACATTTTTCATAATACAGTATTTTTCACATTAACCTACTGTCAGATAATAACACGTGAATCTAGTATTTTCTTATTAACACAGAGGTCATACTGCCAATTTTGCGCCACAAAGTGATGTACCAAGAAAGTCCTGGGAAAGGCCTTTCTTGCTTCTAAGGAAAACAGCCAACTTCTGTTCTCACTTTACTGCTGCAAAAATGTCCTTGTCTCCAAGCCCAACAAAAAAGCAAGAGTGATACGATCCTTGGTGATCACATTCTATTTCAGGAAGCCCTGCTGAAATATAGTAGTGTTTAAGAGACAAACAAAACACAAAACACAGAACACTATTGTCTAAAATAATTCCTTCTGAATTTATTTGGCACCTTAGAAAAAGTGCCAAGCTTGTGGCCTTCCCACCACCATTGGTGGAATGCCCATCCGAGATGGGCAGAGGGGTGGCAGCCCGAGGAGATCCCGGAGTGCAAGAGGAACAGTGCAGAATAACTATAGAAATAGACCAACTGAAAGGCAAATTAAATACAGATCCTATATACCCGAGTGGCATCTTTCCTCTGACTGGTCCTCAGGGCATGCTGCTCCATTAGGTGTATGCTCAGGAATGTCTCCTCTCTCTGCAGACCCCATCATTAATTTATAACTGGGGCTTGCCTAGGTTGCAGTAACTGTGGGTGATTAACCCAAAGTCAAACAAATCCCAATCATAATTAGGTCTACTTAAAGGAATAGTCCCACAGGCTCCCCAAAGTAAAGTATATCTTCTTTCCATCTAACATAGGTGTTTTTTAAAATTTCTTTTTAATACTTCCTCTCCTCCTCCCCCCCCACCCCCCCACCGTGCCCTCCCCCAGTCCTCTGCCCCAGGGTGGAGGATTATAAGCAATTCTGTGAAAACAGAAAGAAGTCTATTGAATTTTTCAGAGAAATGAGTAAACTCTATATAATGTTTATCACAAGCATTGTTAATGGTTATGACACACATTACATGTCCTTAATGTTGCTAATAGGTTAAAATTAGGTGGGAACTTGCAAATATAGAGGGAAAAAACTGTAAGATCAAAAATACAATATAATTCCTATTAAGGAAATGTACTAGGCTTTTTATGAATACTAAATTGATTCCACCTTACTTGTAACCACTTATAGCCAGTATTTTTAAGGTAAAGCTGCTGAGCTGTGCAATGATAATTACTATAAATTTGAATAATTTGTTGAATTTATTTTCACTGTGGCTGGAAGATATTCTCTGGTTTTTAATGTAATTTACACATGAAATGCTTCCATTACACTCTTCTGGAAATGGGGTGATGAGGACGCAGAGGGTGCTGTAGTGTGACCAGAGGGAAGTCACCCGCTGCATTGTTGACACAGTGGTGCCAGGGCCCCCTTCCCAGCCCCAAGATACTCAAGATACTCATCATGCTAGGGAAGGAGGAGATAAGCAGAGGCAGTTTCGGGGAAGTGTCACTGCTCCAAATCTTGCCCCACTTCCGCCTCCACTCCCTCCCCTGTCCAGTGTAAAGGAGAAGCATTCTGTATGTGAGTAGGGGTAAAGATACTGAATGACCCCAAAGGATAACTTACAAGTGAGCCAGGGGTGTGTGGACAGCTTAAATTTCATAGTGTTGGAATCAGGATCCTTTCAGTTGCAAGTGCCAGAGCATCCAACTAGGTTAAGTGGCACAAGGGAATTTATTGGCCTACACTATTGTGTATCCATAACACAATAGTTAGTGAGGAGATGGCTTCAGGTACTCATTGATCCACACCTTAACCCAGGCCACTAGGAACTAGTTCTCCTTGTCCATTTTACGAATGTGTTACCCAAATTTGGCTTTATTCTCAGGTAGACAGCATCCTGACCGCTTCAAAGCAGAACCATGAGATTTAATTCTAGGGCTTTGGAATAAAGTCACTTCAGAAGTACAGAGGTGGGTTGGTCTCCCAAGCAAAATCTGGAGGCTGTGACCACAAGGAGAAGGTGTGTGTGCTAGGTCATTCGTCCCTGCTTTTCCTCCCCTCGGCCTTCTGTGAGGTCTGTCACCCACATTCCTGAGGACCACTCATGATGCTGCTGTGGCCTGTGGCTACTTCCCTCATGCCCTTTGCTGGCTGGGGTCTGCAATCATCAGCCTTGTGAGAGCCAAGGAGGAGGAAAAGATGGCTCAGCAAAAGGGACTGTTATGCTACTATACTCCTGGGGCACAGCTCTGACATTCAGGTTAGGTGATGGAGAGTGAAAGAAAAAGTAGTAAATTCTCCTTTTCTCTCTCACAAAGTCATCTCATATTAATACTGAAAATGCATTGATAAGGTTTGAGATATAAGAAAAATTAATTGTAGGGACACCTGGGTGGCACAGCGGTTTGGCGCCTGCCTTCGACCCAGGGTGTGACCCTGGAGTCCTGGGATCGAGTCCCACATTGGGCATCCTGCATGGAGCTTGCTTCTCCCTCTGCCTGTGTCTCTGTCTCTCTCTCTCTGGGTGTCTCATGAATAAATAAATAAAATCTTAAAAAAAAATTAATTGTAAAACAAGTAAAAGTAAAATATTTTATATTTTCAGTACTTGATGACAGCATCACGTAGAAATGGTCATGCAAAATTCTTGCTTTAAGATGCATATATAGGTATGTATATACACATATGCACATATATGCATATGTTATTTTTCTTGCTGTGGTCAATTGGAACATGTTTAATTTGACATTCTTGTATATACGCTTGTAAGACTGGTTTATAAAGTTCATAGATTTTTCTCATGCTCTCGGATAACTCCACTGCCATATAAACTATTTCAGAGGATGCAAAGGAAAAGTACTCGGCTTCTCTTTTGAGACTTGTATAATTTTGACACCGACTAGACAAGAAGAACATAAGAAAATTATAAGCCAATCTCACTTATAAACATATATGCAGAAATCCCAAATTAGACAGTTAAGTTGAATTGAGCAAAAAAAAATATACACTTATGCACATATACATATGTAACCATATACATATATACATACATGTATGTTTTTCATCAAATAGGCATTATTTTGGGAGAGCTATTTGTTCACTGAAGTTGGGTAAAACTTGCCTCTGAAACTCAACCATCTTTTTTTCTTTTTCTCTTTCTTTTATGAGAATATTTTTTGACGACTGATTGAATTTCTTAATGGTAACAAGTCTTTTCATGTTTTCTACGATTCCTAGATGACTTCTTAGAAATTCATATTTTTCAAAAAAATTGCCCATTTCAAAAAGTCTTCAAGTTTGTTTTCCTAGAGTTATTCTCCTTATGATTTTAAATTTCCACTGATGGGCACCTGGGTGGCTCAGGCAAGTAAACACTCAACTCTTGATTTTGGCTCAGGTCATGATGTCAGGGTTGTGAAATCAAGCTCTGTTGGGGCTCCAGGCTCAGCATGGAGTCTGCTTGAGATTCTCTCCCTCCCCCTCTGCTTCTCACTCCCCACCACCTGTTTGTGTGCATGCACACATGATCTCTCTCAATTAAACAAAATTTTCAAAAAAATAAAAATAAAATTTCCACTGAATTGTGATTATGTCCTCCTTTTCATTTAACATATTGTTTATTTTTCTTTCATGATAAATACTTCCAGGTGTTTACCTATTATATTAGTAATTTAAAAAAAACAACTTTTGTTTTTGTTAAATCTCTTTACTATTTTTCTTTCAATAATTCTTCATTTCAAACTTCCTTAGGTGGAAGAATTTGCACTGTTTCTTATCTTCTTACAAATATATTTAAGGCTATACATTTCCCTCTAATACTGTTATAGATGTAACACACAAATTTAATAGTGTTTTCATTTGTTTGATTCTAACTATTTCTCATTTCCATTATGTTTTTTCCTCTGAGTTAATTTAGAAAGTTTTTTTTTGTTTTTTTGTTTGAGTATCCAAATATACAGATTTGGGGGATGGGAGTGGTAAGAGACTGCCTTGTTTACCTTACCTTCTAATATGCTACTTCTTAATCATGGAGTTCTAGCTAAATAGGCCTCCTTCCTGTTCCTTTTAACAACACACATACTCTGGGCTCTCAGGATTGGCTCTTCCATCTGCTTGCAATGTTCTTTCCCCAGATATGCACATAAGTAACTACTCCTTTCTTCCAAATCCTTTATTCACATGTTATACTCCCAATAAGCTTTATCCTACCTCTCATTTAAAACTATACCTTCTTGAGACCAAAAGTGACATTATAAAGGCAGGAAACACAAAAACAGTAAAAATGAATATTTCTGTAAAAGTCAATTGAGGAACTCACACACACAAAAATATAAAATATAATAACATATACCTAAATCATGGGGAGAAGAGGAGAAAAGACTGGGTTTAAACTTGAACGACCACCAACTTTATATAAACTGCTATTTGCAGAAGAGGTTATATATAAACCTTAAAGGTAGCCATTTATCAAAACCCACTAACAAACATGTAAAGAATAAAGAAAAATAAATCCAAATATATTGCTAAAGAAAATCAGCAAAACATGAGAGAAAGATAAGAAAAGATGAGTGAAAATCTCCAGCAACAATGACAATACAAGTAATAAAATTTCAATAATACATATATCTATTAACAATTACTCTGAATGTAAATGAACTAAATGCTCCAATCAAAAGACACAGGGTGTCAGAATGGATAAAAAAACCAAGATCCATCTATATGCTGCCTACAAGAGATTCATTTTAGCCCTAAAGACACCTCAGATTGAAAGTGAGGGGATGGAGAAACATCAATCATGCAAATGGATGTCAAAAGAAAGCCAGGGCTGCAATATTTATATTGGACAAACTAGACTTTAAAACAAAGACTGTAACAAGAGACAAAGATACTACTTCATATAGGTACGTGACAATCCAATAAGAAAATATGACAATTGTAAATATCTATGTACCCAATGCATGGGAGCACCCAAGTTTATAAAATAGTTAATTATAAACATAAAGGAACTAATTGATAATAATATAATAATAAGGGACTTTAATACCCCACTTACATCGATGGACAGAAAATTAACAAGGAAACAATGAACACACTGGACCAGATGGACTTAAAAGATATGTTCAGAACATCCCGTCTTAAAACAGAAGAATACACACTTTTCAAGTGCACATGGAACAGTCTCCAGAATAGATCACCTATTAGGTCACAGAACAGGCCTCCACAAAGACAAAAAGTCTGAAGTCATACCATGCACCTTTTCTGACCACAATGCTATGAAACTAGAACTCAACCACAAGAAATAATCTGGAAAGACCACAAATACATGGAAGTTAAACATACTACTAAGCAATGAATGGGTCAACCAGGAAATCAAAGAAGAAATAAAAAATACATGGAAGCAAATGAAAACGAAAACACCATGGGATGCAGCAAAAGTGGTCCTAAGCGGAAGTGTATGGCAATACAGGCCTACTTCAAGATGCAAGAAAAAGCTCAAATAAATAACCTAACCTTATACCCAAGGGAGCTAGAGAAAGAACAACAAACAAAGCTTAAGGACAACTGAAGGAAGGAAATAATAAAGATTAGAGCAGAAATAAATGATACAGCAACTAAAAGAAACAATAGAACAGATCTTTGAAACCAGGAGCTGGTTCTTTGAAAAATGAATAAAATTGATAAATCTCTAGCCAGACTTATCAAGAAGAAAAAAAGAAAGGATTCAAATAAATAAAATCACGAATGAGAGGGAAGAAATAACAACCAGCACCAAAGAAATACATTTATGAGAATATTATGAAAAACTATACGTCAACAAATTGGACAATCTAGAAGAAATGGATAAATTCCTAGAAACATATAAACTACCAAAACTTCAAACTTGAAGAGACCAGCAAAGGAATGACTCAGTAATCAAAAAATTCCCAACTGACAAAAGTCCAGGACCAGATGTCTTCACAGGTGAATTCTACCCAACATTTAAAGAAGAGTTAGTATCTATTCTTCTCAAACTATTCCAAAACAATAGAAAAGGAAGTAAAACTTCCAAATTCATTCTATGAGGCCAGCATTACTCTGATATCAAAAGCAGTAAAGACACTACTATAAAAGAGAACTACAGGCCAATATCCCTGACGAACACAGAAGCAGAAATTTTCAAGAAAGTACTAGCAAACTGATATCACAATACATTAAAAAATTTATTCACCACAATCAAGTGGGATTTATTCCTGGGTTGCAAGAGTGGTTCAATATTTGCAAATCAATCAACATGATACATCACATTAATAAAAGGAAGGATAAGAACCATATGATCATTTCAATATATGCAGGAAAAGCATTTCACAAAGTACAACATCCATTCATGATAAAAACCCTCAATAAAGTAGCTTTACAGGGAACATATCTCAACATAATAAGGGCCATCTATGAAAAACTCACAGCTGATATCACTCTCAATGGGGAAAAACAGAGCTTTTCCTCTACGGTCAGGAATAAGACAGGATGTCCATTCTCACCACTTTTATTCAACACAGTACTGGAAGTCCTAGCCACAGCAATCAGACAACAAAAAGAAATAAAAGGCATCGAAATCAATATGAAATAAAACTTTTACTACTCGCAGATGACTTGATTATATAGAAAACCTGAAGGACTCCACTAAAATACTCCTAGAACAGATAAAGGAATTCAGTAAAGTTGTATAATACAAAATCAATGTACAGAAATCTGTTGCATTTCTATACACCAATAATGAAGTAGCAGAAAGCAAAATTAAGCAATCAATTCCATTTATGACTGCACCAAAAACAATAAGCTACCTAGGAATAAAACTAACCCAAGGTGTACTCTGTACCCTGAGAACTTTTATAAAACGCTGATGAAAGAAACTGGAGGACACAAAGAAATAGAACGACATACCATGCTCATGGCTTCAAAGTACAAATATTATTAAAATGTCTATAGTTCTCAAAGCAATCTACACATTTAATGCAATCTCTATCAAAATACCATCAGCATTTTTCACAGAGCTGGAACCAACAAACCTAAAATAAGTTGGAACCACAAAAGACTCCAAATAGCAAAGCAATCTTGAAAAAGAAAATCAAAGCTGGAGGCATCACAATTCTGGACTTTAAGCTCTATTACAAAGCTGAAGCAATCAAAACAGTATGGCACTGGCACAAAAGTAGACACACAGATCAGTGGAACAGAAGAGAAAATTCAGAACTGAACCCACAATTGTATGGTCAACTAATCTTCAACAAAGCAGAAAAGAATATCCAATGGGAAAAAGAATGTCTCTTCAACACATGGTGTTGGGAAACCTGGAGAGCAACATGCAAGAGAATGAAACTGGACCACTTTCTTCCACCATACACGAAAATAAATTCAAAATGGATGAAAGACCTAAATGTGGAGCTGTCAAAATCACAGAAGAGAACACAGGCAGCAACTTCTTTCTAGACAGGTCTCCTGTCTATAAAAAGTAAACTATTGGGACTACATTAAAATAAAAGCTTCTGCACAGCAAAGGAAACAATCAACAAAACTAAACGGTAACCTGTGGAATGGGAGAAGATATTTGCAAATGACATATCTGATAAAGGGTTAGTATCCAAAACATATAAGAACTTATATAAATCAACACCAAAACCCAAATAATCCAAATTAAAGTAGGCAGAAGGCATGAACAGACATTTTCCCAAAAAGGACATCCAGATGGCCAACAGACACATGAAAAGATGCTCATCATCACTTACCATCAGGGAAACGCAAATCAAAACCACAATGAGATGTCACCTCATGCCTGTCAGAATGGCTAAAATCAACAAAACAAGAATCAGTAAGTGTTGGTGAAGATGTGGAGAAAGGGGAACCCTATTGCACTGTTGGTGGGAATGCAAACTGGTGCAGCTGCTCTGAAAAACAGGACGGAGGTTCCTCAAAAAGTTAAAAATAGAGCTACCCTATGATCCAGCAATGGCGTGGCTATATATTTAGCAAAAGAATACTAATTCAAAGGGATATATGCATCCCTATGTTTACAGAGGTGTTATCTACCATAGTCAAATTATGGAAACAGCCCAAGCATCCATCGATTGATGAATGGATAAAGAAGACGTGGTATGTATATATAATATAGAATATTATTCAGCCATAAAAAAGAATTAAATGTTGCCATTTGCAACGACATGGATGGAGGTAGAGAGTATTATGCTAAGTAAAACAAGTCAGTCAGAGGAAGAGAAATACCATATAATTTTACTCATATGTGGAATGCAAGATACAAAACAAATGAGTAAAAGGAAAAAAAAAGAGAGAGGCCAACCAAGAAACAGACTCTTAACTATAGAAAACAAACTGATGGTTATCAGAAGGCAGATGGGTGAAGGGATGTGTGATATAGGTGATGGGGATTAAGGAGTGTACTTGTGATGAGCACAGGGTATTGTATGGAAGTGCTGAATCATTAACCTGTACACCTGAAAGTAAAATTACATTGTATGTTTCTAAAGGGAATTTAAATAAAAACTTAAAAAAAAAATAAAATTACACCTATCCCTTTGCCACTAGTCTTATTTTTTCCCACATACTACTGATAATCTTCTCGTATGCTGTACACCTATTATGTTCATTATGTTTATTGTGTCTCTCTCCCCTTCCCCACAGTTTAAGTTCCATGCAGGTCAAAATTTATTTCTGTTTTTCATTAATGTACACCAAATAACTAGAGCAATGTCTGGCAAAGTATGTGTACAATAGATGTATGTTGAATGAATTTCTAATTTCATTGCAATGTGGTCAAAGAATTTTATATGATGTTGATTCTTTGATATTTGGGGAGACTTCCTTTGCGGCCTAGCATATGGTTGCCATTTGTAACTGTTCTACATATGCTTACATTTATTAAGTAGAGGTCTCATATATAAATCAGACTTGTTAAGTGTTACTCAAAGCTTCCATATCCTTACCTGTATTTTTCTCCTTGATCTATCTATCCCTGCTTATTTCGATTTTCTGAGCGTTCAACAATCTCTCGGCTCACCATCAGTTCTTCCACCTTATTTCTTTCTTTGAATTCAAGGTTCTTATGAAAGTATATGCTTTAGTTGTTACTCCAGCAATGATCTATGGGTGGTAAACTCTCTTGGCCTTTGCCTGAAAATATCTGGAGTTTGCTCTCTTCTCCAAGTGATAATTTAGGTGGTGATAATATTCTAAGTTGGTATAATCATCTACCTTGGCAACTTAAAGATACTATACCACTGCCTTCTGGTCTTTAGCACTGTTGAGAAGCCTTCTGTTAGAGGAACTGTTGTTCCCTTATATTTTCTCCGTGGTTGCTTCCATTGTTTTGTGTTTGGGCTTTTGCCCCCTCACTGTAATTTTTTTTTTAAAAGATTTTATTTATTTGAGAGAGGGAGGGAGGGAGGGAGAGAGAGAAAAAGAGAGAGAGAGAGAGAGAGAAGAAAGTGCTAGAGAGAGAGAGAGAGAGAGAGGACAAATGAGTGGGGCTCAGAGAGAGAGGGAGAAGCAGGCTCCCCTGCTTAGTGGGGCTTGATTCCAGGACCCTGGGATCCTGACCTGGGCCAAAGGCAGATGCTTAACCAACTGAGCCACCCAGGTGCCCCTCACTGTAACTTTTATAGGTGTGCATTCATTTTGATAATCCTGTGTAGGATCTGTGTTTACTCAATCTGATGACCTAAGTATTTCAAACATTGTCTCTCATTTTCTACAGTCACTCATTCTGCATTTCTTGTAAGAAAATATATTTAACATTTTCATTCCACCCTTCATTTTCCTGACCCTCTTATTCATGTTTTTCATTGATTCTATTTTTAGTGACTCTATTTTTCATTCTGGAAGTTCCATATGGTCATTATTTAAATCTGCCTCCTTTTCCATATTGTCTTGTTCTTTCCTTGTGGTTTCTATTACTCCTTTTAGCTCTTTACTCATTTAAAGCATATTTATTTTATAATCTCTTTCACAGTGTTCTATTAGTTTACATCCTAGAGACGCCAATATACCTACCTCTAGGGTCTCCTGACTATCATTCATGGTGGATCATTTTTTTTTTCCGGTAGGAATTCTGTATGGTCTGGGGTTGGCTACCTGAACAAAACAGGATGTCATTCAAGGAAAGAAGCAGGAAGTAATAGGGATAGCATTATTGGCAGAAAACCAACAATGTCCATAGTACCAGTATACCTAATATTTTTATTCTCAGTTTGTTTAATGGTTTTCAGAATCACTCATATTCATCTCACAGTCCTGATTTATTTGTGACCAGACTTCAGGCTACTTGCAAAAAAAGTAACTATAAACAGTATACACTGTTTTTCTTACTAAAAGAAACAGAAAAGAATAGAGGCAAAACAGCTATTAGTATAAAAGTTTATTGGCTGCTTGTCCTGTTCAAGGCACTATAGTAGGACAAAAAGATGAACTGATTTTAAGGCAGACTATTAAAAAAAATGCCTTGAGAAGTTTTATGGGAGAATAAAGGTAGATTTGATGAATTCTGGTTATCAGAAACTCTACTCCTGAGAGGAGATATTGGAAGTTGGCCCTAGAGGGATTTCAATAGGCATAGGGAATGGCATTTCAGACATTTGAGCGAAGGCCCACGTGCAGATAGCATTTGGCAAATGTAAACTGATCCGGTTTGGCTGGTGTATGTGGGGGAAAGGAGTAAAAAATATAGCTACAAAGGAAAGTTCAAGCCAAATTTACTCACTTAGCACGACTTCTATCAGACACTTGTCATAGTGCACTGTAACCTTTGCTTTGTGAGTCATTCCTACCAGACTGGAAGTCCATTGGGGGCAGAACCTTGGTTCTAGTTATTTTTGTATGCCCCCAACTATCACTTGGCAGGCATTTAATAAATACTGTTGAATGAGAAGCATAAATTGTGAAAGACATGAAACGTGGTGGCGAGAAAAGCTGGACCTGCTCTACAAGCAGTGGAAAACAGGAGAGGCAATTTGAAGTGGGGAGTAACAGGCTCAGATTTGTCTTAGAAAAATAACCTAAGGCCAAACACGTGGCAGGACTGAACCCTGGGGCAGAGGGCACAATTTACCTTGTGCTATGATAGCTAAGTCTCTCCTTGAGACAGTACTCACGGTCTTTGTGTACATCTTACATCTTAAGCAAAAAAATTGCAATTTTTCACCTTGTTGCAAAACATCAGGCTTTAAAAAAATCAAATTTATAATCACTGATCCTAATTAGAGATCTAGAAGCATGTTATAATGGCAGTAATCACGAAGGATTTTTGTAACCTAACAACTTCAGTACATACTAAGAACTATGACTTTTGTTTCAAAATTAAGGTAGCTGACTTCCCTGTCTTCTTAGGGTCTATCACATTTCTCAAAATTGCAAAAGTTTTTTTTTTTTTCTTCTTCTTTTTTTTTTTTGCTTTCTTCTTTTTTAAAGATTTTATTATTTATTTCAGGGGTGGGGGAGAGAGAGAGCAAAAGTGCAGTTGCAAGCACGCAAGTGGGGGTAGGGGTAGAAGGAGAGGGAGAGAGAGAGAAAGATTCCCTGCTGAGCACAGAGCCTGAAACGGGACTCCATCTCATGACCCTGAGACCACGACGACCTGAGCAGAAATCAAGTCAGACACTTAATCGGCTGAGACACTCAGGTGCCCCATGCAAAAGTTTTCTTTCTCTGAGATGTTTGAGTCACTGGCAATACTGACTGGGTTGCTAAGCTAGTAAAGACTGTTCCCCAGAGATGCCCTCATGTATAACACATCTGGGGGAGGTGTGAGCTTTTTAAAACTGGTCACTGAGCTTAATGAGTGCTAGGTTCACAGTTACTCCTGTGCAAATTAGTGTATTCCAGATGTGTTAAATGTTCCCTTTAATTAGTCTGTTTTAAATGAGATGATTCAAATCTAAGTCTTTAATAGAAACATATATATACCTATATATTTTTAACTACTGGAAAACTAAATAGAATGAAAATTAGAAAACAACAGCCTCAAATTATTTCTAAATACCTTCTAGGTTTGGGATTATATTCTGTTATCCACAGGCTCCTGGTTTTCCAACTGTGGTTAGTGGAATCTCTTGAATTTCACTTTTTTAAAAAAGATTTTATTTATTTGAGAGATAGTGACAGAGAGCAAAAGTAGGTAGGAGAGGGAGAAGCAGGAAGCCTGCTGAGCAGGGAGCCTGATGTGGAACTTGATGCCAGGACCCCGGGATTATGGCCTGAGCTAAAGATGGACATCAACCTCCTGAGCCACCCAGGTGTCCCTTGAATTTTACTTTTAAAATATAGTTTTATCTATTTAAAAATGAAACAATAGGGGCACCTGGATGGCTCAGGAGGTTGAGCCTCCAACTCTGGATTTCGGCTCAGGGTGTGATCCTGGGGTCCCAAGATTAAGCCACATGGTGGGCTCCCTACTGGGAGTAGAGCCTGCTTAAGATTCTCTCTCTCTCCCTCTGCCCCTTCCTACTCAAGAAAAAAAATAATAGCAGGACAAGCACATAAATGAGTATTAACACAAAGAGGCAGTACAACGTGCAGGTGAGGAAAGGAAAACTAGTGAGACAGTCGGGGTAAGTCAGTTATGGGAATGTGACTTTTGGATATGGTACTTAGCATCTCCATGCTTTAGGGTTTTTTGTTTTATTTTGTTTTTTTTTGTCTAAAAGATGTGGAATAACTGTTCACTTCCTTAGCAGTTCTACCACTTGTTAACATACAAGAGAACAGTGCCTGCATCTGTACTGCAGACTTCACTCAACATTGTTTGTATTTTGGGCTAAACATTTGTGTTGAATTGAGAAGTTTCTGGAGACTGCAGAGTAAACTGTTTAGAAAGAGAGATACCATTTCTAACCCCTTATCTGCATCAGTCAGAGTCTTCTCTGTATGGTGCAATTTGAAAAAAGAAAGAAATTGGATTCAGGGCTGAAGTAAGACTAAAACATATTATCAGCAATTGTATAATCGTAGGTACAGGTGCTCTGGAGTAAGACAGTTGGGCTTCTATGTGAGCTCTGCTATTTTGCCATCTGTGTGACTTTGGACATGTTTTAACATTTGCTTCAGCCTCAATTTCCTTATCTGTAAAAGGAAGACAGAACTAGTACTACACCTTAAAAAAAAGTTTTATTCTAAATCTTTTGCTTATTAAAATGGCTCCGTTATTTTTAGCGTTTGATGTTGTAGGCAAATATTATAAAATAAGATTTCTGTTGGTAAAGTATCACTGTCACCTGCTTTATATATTTGGGTTACAAATAATATTCCATTTGACATGCAGGGTGTGAATGCTTGAAAAGCAAGAACACCATGTACCACACTATCTTTATATCCTTAGGTTTGTGAATGGTCCATTCAAATGACCAAATTTGAAACACTGTAAGACTGTGCTGCCCCCTGCTGACTTGGTTTCTCCAACATATTTTGAGTCTGGGGAAGTCAAAATTTCTACTTTAGCATAATGGTTAAGTAACCCAAAGGTAGGCTACAAGACAATAATGATGCAGATGGTAAAATATTATATGTAGCTCTAAATAATGTCTGAAGTTTGTCAAGACACTGAAGTGCAAACAACCTCATGGTGGGAACAAATAAATACAATAATAAACTCCTAATTGTGTAATCTTTAACAAATTTAGATACCCCATTCCAAATAACCGTTACAATTGCTATTGTTTTAAGTGTTGCTGACACCTTGTGGAAAATGAGCAAAATATATACATTTTGGCTTCATTTAAATCCTCAATAATTATTTCCCTGATTCTTTCATTGAATTAACAGCAGCTTGATCTTTATTTCCCATTAGAAAAGCATTTTTATCTTGACTAGTTGCAATGTACTAAATATATACTTTCCATGCTAGAAATCTTGGGCATCTTCTCCCTTTTAATCTCATATATCCAACCAGACACATTCTCGTGATTTTTTCCTCCAGAAATTATCTCAAAATTGGCTCATCCTTACTACAAAAATTCTTCTAATAGTCTTATCACGTAATAGTGCAAAGAGTACTTGACAAGAAATCAAAAGAGCTAAGAGCGATGCTACCTGTTAGCCCTAAGACATTCAGTAACTTATCTAATGAAATTCTCAATTTTCCTCATTATAAAATAGAGACTCTTTTTCATGTCCTGTTTAGTAATAAGATTACATGAGATAGCATAAAAGAAGTGCTTTGAAAACAGATCACTCTGACAATTTATTTCTATAATGTAATAGCATCTTAGTTAGCTTTTACCCATATTATTGCTTTTTATGCACCATGATCTATGTACTACGCCATGGGGGTGTGGAGTGGGAAATGGAAGACGGGAAGCATGGGGAGAAAGCAGACAGAGAAGAAATTCTCTTTGTTCAGTTAAGTCAACTACCTTGTCCAGTCAATCTGTTACTTACTTTAGATTCTTTGAACTTCAGCCTTACAACTCTCGTCTGTAATGTTCTTAGGTCTTTCGATGACCATTTTGAGTCAGCTTACCACACTCTGTGTCACCAATTTCCAGGCCAGAGGAAAGACATCAGACACTAGTAACCCACACTTCCATAAAATTGGCTTTGGTGGTGATGTACCTCTTCTCAAATATAGTTAAGGGCAGAATAGTGAAGTAAGGACCTCTGAAAATCTGCTCCTTCATTCAAGTGAAAAGGATATTGGCAAAAATTGTCAAAATCAGCTTTTCCAGAACTCCTAGTTAACCAAAGTCTTGCAATCATCCAAGGAGTGCTTGTGCAAGAGAAATGGCTGAATACCAGTAAGAACAACAAGCTTTGTTGTTACCCTATTCCCATCTTCCAGTCTCTAGTTCCATGGTAGCCTTGAAAATCGACAGTTTCGGGATCCCTGGGTGGCGCAGCGGTTTGGCGCCTGCCTTTGGCCCTGGGCGCGATCCTGGAGACCTGGGATCAAATCCCACATCGGGCTCCCGGTGCATGGAGCCTGCTTCTCCCTCTGCCTATGTCTCTGCCTCTCTCTCTCTCTCTCTCTGTGACTATCACAAATAAATAAAAAAGAAATATATATCTTTAAAAAAAAAAAAGAAAATCGACAGTTTCACAATGCTAAGGTAGCCATGAGAAACAGCAGCCTAGCAGACAGTGGAGGGATCAGAAAAGGTTTGGAGATTCCCCAAACTTGATTCCCAGAGAACTATCATTACTTGACTTGTCTGAGAGGTCCCTGAAAAGTTTCATTCTCAAGCTTTGTTTTGATTTGACCTTACTCAAAGCTTGATATATGTGTACAGTATGTCTGTATCCTAAGGAAATTTGCAGAAACAATTAGTGGCAACTGCTTAAACATCATAGCCAACTGAGAAAGCAGGACTAGTTGGAGCAAACAAGAGGTGGATGAAAAAGCTGCAATAAAAATCTTGGGAATGAGAAGTTCACTGGGGACTTTGATAAGCTCCAAAACATTCCTAGGAGTCAAAAATCCATGTTCATATGTAGGGCTATGCACATGCCCAAGAAAGCCCTGGGAAGTTCCTAAAGTCATCTCTGGCTGACCCTGAGGCTCAGTGCATGCATGAAGTGAAAGATGAGGCACAGCTACAAACTTGCTGCTGGGGAACTGAAGGCATGCCAAACACACAAATGCTAGGAGATGTTATATAAGCATTTAAGGAAATCTTGGTCCAATCACATTAGCTGACAACTAATCTGACTGAAGAGACTCCAGTGGCTTTCCCTCTCTCTTTGCCCTTCCTTCCTGTCCCAAAGCCTACACATGCGTACACACACACACACACACACACACACACACTCTTTCTCTCTGAGCTCTCTCTCTCTCAAAAGAAAAAGTAACTCAAACCACACAAAGAGAATTAAAGATAACTACATAGGTAAATATAGAAGACAATATAAATGTATTTTAGTTTGTAAAGTTGTGGGAGGGTGAGTAATGCCTCCAACAAAGAGGTCCACATCCTAATCTCCAGAATCTACTAATATTTTACCTTATACAACAAAAGTGACTTTATTAGGTTGGAATACCTGGGTGGATCAGCATTTATCATCTGCCTTTGGCTCAGGGTATGATTCTGGAGTCCTGGGATCGAGTCCTGCATCAGGCTCCTTGCAGGGAGTCTGCTTCTCCCTCTGCCTATGTCTCTGCCTCTCTTCCTGTGTCTCTCATGAATAAAATCTTTTTTTTTTTTTTAAATAGATAGGGTTAGATTAAGGAGCCTGATGTGAGGACATTATCCTGGATTACCTGAAAGGGCCCAATGTAATCACAGGGTCCTTAGAGGGAGGCGGGGGAGTAGGAGGCAAAGAAAGAGAGAGAACCGTGAAGATGCTATACTGCTGGCTTTGAATGGAGGAAGAGGGGCACCTGGGTGGCTCAGTAGTTAAGTGTCTGCTTTGGGTAAGGTTGTGATCCTGGGGTCCTGGGATTGAGTTCTGCATAACTCTCCTTGCAGGGAGCCTGCTTCTCTCTCTGCCTGTGTCTCTCATGAATAAATAAATTTTTTTAAAAAAATCTTTAAAAAACTGGAAGGAGAAACCCATGAAAAAATGCAGATGGCCTCTAAAAGTTAGAAAACTGAATGAATGAAGAAAGCAAGCAAGGTCTCTCGTTGGTACTTTAAAAAAAAAAAACAGCTCTTCTGAAATATTTTGGACTTCTGACCTCCAGAACTGTAAGATAATAAATTTTCCTTGTTTTAAAGTTTGTGGCGATTTGTTACAGCAGCAACAGTAATATAATACATAACTCTTCACTATTATTTAATTAGCAATAATTGCGCCTCGGATAAACCTCATTGGCTATGATACTGCCACTGCACCAAGCTTTTTCACTATCTTATTTAAAAGACATGAAATAAATAATAAATATAATCTAGTTCAGATTAATACCAACTTAATTTCAGTAGTAAACAAAAACTTTAATAGTTGCATTCTCTTCCTCTTGTTAATTGTTATCCCCAGGTAAACCAATAAGAACTTAAAAAAAGAGAGTCAAAGAAACAAAGCAATTAAAATGGTATATTAGAAAATTACTATTTAATATAAAAGAAGGCAATAGTGGAGAAATAGAAAAAAACAAAAAAAAGGCATAAGTCATATAGAAAATGAATAATAAGATGGCTAATTTTAATTAATATAATCAGCAATTATATTAATTAAAATTAATAGTAAAAGGTTTTATTTTTATGAATCTGTCTTATTAATCAGATGTTACATTAATATTAAAAGTATTTATATATTTATATTAAATCATATATAATTTAATTACTTATATTATATATTATATATAATAAATTATTTATATTAAATATATTTATATTTTTAAAAATGACCCAATTATATACTGTCTACAAGAGTTGTATGTTAGATTCAAAGATCCAAACAGATGGAGAGTAAAATGACTAAAAAAGACCTACCATGCAAACAGAAACCAAAAGGGAGTTGGTACGGCTGTACCAATGTCAGACAAATAGACTATAAGGGAAAAATTAATACTAGAGACAAAAACTCATTTTATAATAATAAAAGAGTTAATCTATCAAGAATATATAAAACATATATGCGGGGATCCCTGGGTGGCTCAGCGGTTTAGCGCCTGCCTTCAGCCCAGGGCCTGATCCTGGAGACCTGGGATCGAGTCCCACATCGGGCTCCCTGCATGGAGCCTGCTTCTCCCTCTGCCTGTGTCTCTGCCTCTCTCTCTCTCTCTCTCTGTGTCTCTTATGAAAAATAAATAAAATCTTAAAAAAATATGCACCCAATAACAGAACCCAAAAATATATGAAGCAAAACCTGATAGAATTATGAAAAAAAAATAGACAATTCAAACAATAGTAGCTGGAGACTTCAATACCTGATTTTCAATACTGGATAGAACAACTAGACAGAAAATCAATAAAGAAATAGAAAGCAACTACATTCAAAAGATATCTATGTGATACTCTAACCCACAGGAGCAGAATGAACATTCTTTTCAAGTGCACATGGAACAATTCTTTATGGATAGAACATATGTTAGACTAAAAACAAGTCTCAATAATTTTTTTTAAAAACTGGGACACCTGGGTGGCTCAGTGGTTAAGTGTCTGCCTTCAGCTCAGGGCATGACCCTGGAGTCCCAGGATGAGTCTCACATCAGGCTCCCAGCATGGAGCCTGCTTCTCCCTCTGCTTGTGTCTCTGACTCTCTCTCTCTCTCTGTCTGTGTCTCTCATGAATAAATAAATAAAATCTTTAAAAAACATTTTTAAAATCTAAAATCACAAAAATTATGTTCTTGAACCACAAAGGAATTAAATTATAAATCATTAACATAAACACATTTTGGAAATTCAAAAATATGTGCAATTTAAACAACACAATCCTAAATAACCAACAGGCCAAAGATGAAATCACAGGAAATTAGAAAAAAATTGGAATAAAAGCAAAAACACACCATATCAAATTGTATGGGATGAAGTGAAAGCTAGTGTAGAGGGAAATTCTGTTTTTAAGAAGAAATATCTCAAATCAACTGCCTAACTTTCTACCTTACAAAACTAGAAAAGAGCAAACTAAACTTAAAGCAAGGGAAATGAGGGGGATTATAAAGAAGGGCATAGAAAGATGTGAAAAACAACAAAGAAAATTAACAAAACCAAAAAAGTTATCATTTGAAGAGATCAACAAAATTGACAAGCCTTTAACCAGTACGATCAAGGAAAAAGAGCACTTAAATTACTAAAAAGATAAAAGAGGGGTCATCACTACTGAACTTCCAGAAGTAAAAAAGACTTTAAGAAAACATTTCCTACAATTAAACAAGTTAGATAATCTAAATGAAATGGAAAAAAATTCCCACACAGACATAAACTACTAACACTGGCTCAAGAAGAAACAGAAAATCTGACTATACCTATAACAGGTAAAGACTGAATTAGTAACTTCCGACAAAGGAAAGCCCACTGGTAAATTCTATCTGTTGTGGGTTGAATGTGCCCCCTACAGATAATGTTCAAACCTTAATGCTTGTTACTTAAATGTCAAGTTATCTGGAAACAGGGACTCTGAGGGTTTCCTAAGATGTAAGTTAAGAGGAGGCCATACTGCAGTATGGTATGGATCCCCACTCCAGTATGAGCGGTGTCCTTACAAGAAGACAAAGAGAGGCACAAAGACCCACAGGGATAACACCATGTGAAGATGGAGGTGGATTCTGGGCTGATGCAACTATTTCAGGCCCAGGAATGCTAAAGACGGTGGCCATAACCAGAAACCAGGAGAAAAGCATGGAACAAATTCTCCCTTAGAGCTCTTAGGAGGAACCCACCCTGCCAACATCTTGGACTTGAACTTCTGGCCTCCAGAACAATGAGAGAATAAAGTTCTGTTGTTTTATGGCACCATGTTTGTGGTACTTTGGTATAGCAGCCTTAGCAAACCAATACACCGCCAAATGTTTAAAAACTTTGCCAAATAATAGAAAAGGAGGTAACACTCCCCAGTTTATTGCTTGAGACCAGTAATACCAAACTCAGGAATAGACATCACAAGTAAACAAAACTATGGATCTGTATCTCTTACATCACAAAAATCCTCAATAAAATATGTTCAAACCAAATCTAGCAACATATAAAAAGGATTATACATCATAATTAAGTGAGAGTTATTCTACGAATCTAAAGTTGCTTAACATAGGAAAATCAGCCAATGAAAAATGCCATAATAACAGAATAAAGGACAAGAACCACATGATCATCTCAATAAATGCAGACTAGGCATCTGGCAAAACCCAACACCCTTTCATGATAATAACACTCAACAAACTAGGAATACAAGGAAACTGTCTCAACCTGATAAAGGACGTATATGAAAAACCTACAGCTGACTAACATCATACCTAGTGGTCAAAGATTGAAATGCTTTCTCCCTACGAATAGAAATAAGATAAAAATGTCTGTTCTCACCACTTCAATTCAGTATTATATTGGAGTATCTAGTCAGGACAATTAGTGAGACAAATAAAGTGCTGTTAAAAATTATTCCGACGCCTGTTAACACAGCAAAGAAGCCTTTATAAGTATATCTTGGAGATATTGCGGGCTAGGTTCCAGGCTACAGCAATAAAACTAGTATCACAATAAAGGCAAATGAATTTTTTGGCTTCCTAATGCATGTAAAAGTTATGCTCACCCTATACTGTAGTCCATTAAGTGTGCAACAGCATTATTTCTAAGAAAATAATGTATGTATCTCAACTAAAAAAATACTTTGTTGCTAAAAAATACTATTATTTGAGCTTTCAAAGAGTGATAATCTTTTTGTCGATGGCTGCTGAGTGACTGGGTGGTGGTTGCCAAAGACTGGGGTGGCTCTGGCAACTTCTTAAAATAAGACAATGAAGCTTGCAGCATCACTGACTCTTCCTTTCATAACTGATTTTCATAACTGATTTCTCTGTAGCATGTGATGCTGTTTGACAGCATTTTACCCACAGTAGAACTGCTTTCAAAACTGGATGTCAATCCTCTGAAACCCTGTTGTTGTTTTATCAATACATTTGTGTAATATTCTAAATCCCTGGTTGTCATTTCGACAACCTTCACAGCGTCTTCGCCAGGAGTAGATTCCAAGAAACCATCTTCTTTGCTTCTCCATAAGAAGCATCTCCTCAAATATTCAAGTCTTATCGTGAGATTGCAGTGATCAGTTGTGGCTTCCGGCTCTACTTCTAATTCTAGTTCTCTTTGCTATTCCCATCTGCACTTATTTCCTGCATGGAAGTCTTGAATCCCTCATAGTCATCCATGAGGGTCAGAAGCTACTTTTTCCAAACTCCCCTTAATGTTGATATTTGGACCTCTTCCCATGAATCACAAGTGTTCTTAATGGCACCTAGAAGGACGACTCCTTTCCAGGTTTTAACCTTGTTTTGCCCAGATCCACCAGAGGGATCACCGTGTGTGACAGCCCTAGCCTTATGAAACGTATGTCTGGAGGCCTGGAGTCAAAACAATTCCTTGATCCCTGGGCTGCAGAATGGATGCTGTGTTAGCAGGCGTGAAAACAAGATTAATCTGACAGTACATCTCCACCAGGGCTCTTGAGTGACCAGGTGCACTATGAACAAATGGTAATATTTTGAAAGGAGTCTTTTTTCCTGAGCAGTAAGTCTCAACAGTGGGCTTAAAATATTTGGTAAACCACTGTAAACAGATGTGCTGTCATCGAGGCTTTGTTGTTCCATTTATACAGCAGAGGCAGTGTAGATTTAGCATAATTTTTTAGGGCCGTAGGGTTTTCAGAATGGTGAGTGAGCAGTGGCTTCGGCTGCATTAGCCCCTAACAGGAGAGCCAGCCCGTTGTTTGAAGCTTTGAAGTCAGGCACTGACTTCTCCTTTCTAGCTATTCAAGTCCAAATGGCATCTTCCTACAGTACAAGGCTGTTTTATTTACATTAAAAATCTGTTGTTTAGTGTGGTTACCTTCATTAATTAGCTAGATGTGGACGACTTGCGGCAGCTTCTAGATCAGCACTTGCTGGTTCACCTTCCACTTTTCTGTTATGGAGGAAATTTCTTTCTTTAAACCTCGTGAACCAATCTCTGCTAGCTTCAAACTTTTCTTCTGCAGCTTCCTCACCTCTCAGCCTCCACAGAATTGAAGAGACTTAGCGTTTAGCTGTGGATTAGGCTTTGGCTTAAGGGAAGGCTGTGGCTGGTTTGATCCTCCACCTGCACCACTCAAACTTTCTCCATATTAACAGTAAGGCTGTTTCACTTTCTTACTATAATTCATGTGTTCACTGGAGCAGCACATTTAATTTCAAGAACTTTTCCTTTGAACTCACAACTTGGCTATTTAGTGCAAGAGGCCTAGCTCTCAGCCTTTGACATGCTTTCCTCACCGAGCTTATTCATTTCTAGCTTTTGATTTAAAATGAGAGACATGCAATCAATATTGTACTGTATATTAACTACCTAAAATTTAAATTAAAAAAATGAGAGATGTGCAATTTTTCCTTTCACTTGAACACCGAGAGGCCATTGCAGGGATATTAATTGCCCTAATTTCAATATTGTTGTGTCATAGGGAATAGGAGGGGGGAAAGAGATCGGGAAGAGCTGATTGGTGGCACAATCAGAACACACACAACATTTATCAATTAAGTGTGTGGGCTTAAGTGGGTGTGGTTTGTAGCAAGCACTCCAAGATAATTACAGTAGTAACATCAAAGGTTGCTGGTCACAGATCACTGTAACAAATACAATGATAACCAAAAAGTGTGAAATACCATGAGAATACCAAAATGTGCACAGAGACATAAAGCGAGCAAATGCTGTCAAAAAAAATGGTGCCAATAGACGATGCAGGGTTGCCACAAACTTTCAATCTGTAAGAAATGCAGTATCTGCAAAGCACAATTAAGTGCAGTGCAATAAAATGAAGTAAACCTGTCTTCAGGACTACCAAAATAGGTGTCAAGATTATTGCAACTGGGGAGAAAGTTCAACTCCAAATACAGCAGAGGCATGTGGGGATTTATAGCCAATGAAGAGAATGAGGGGATCAGTGAATGAAAATTTTCAGACATCACAAGGATGGGAAAATTCTTGTTAAACTGACCTAACAGCATTTTTACTGAAGGCAGGTCAAGAACTATTACACCAAGGTGAGGATGAGAAACTTGATCAGCTATGAAAGGAGGGCTGGTCAAAGACAGGACAACCATCAAGTTGAGGCCTAGTCAAAAAGAGGGCTCAGGGGAGCCTGATTAAAATTTGTTCAAGGAGGGAGTCTCTGTCAAGGCATTCATACTGGGGGTGGGGAGTAAAATTTTCTCTATTCATAAATGACATGGTCTTGTATATAGTAAATCCTAACATACACCAAAACACAAACAAACAACGAACCCTATTAGACCTGTGAATGTATTAGGCAAGGTTGCAGATATGTGATCAATATACAAAAACCAATTGTATTTTTATACACCAGCAATGAACAATCTGAAAACAACAGTAAGAAGCAATTCCATTCACCATAGCATCGACGAGAATAAAATTCTTAGGAATAAATTTAACAAAAGAAGTGTAAGTTTTATACACTGAAAGCAACAAGATGTTTTAAAAAAAGAAATTAGAGACAAATAAATGAAATGTCATTTCCTATTAATGTTTTGAAAGGTTTTTTACTATTATTTTTTAAGTTACGAATTCCACCTTTTTAAAATTAATTAATTAATTTTTAAAGTAATCTCTACAGCCAACATGGGGCTTGAACTCATAACCCCAAGCTCAAGAGTTACAGGCTTTACCAACTGAGCCAGTGAAGCGCCTCTGGAAGACTTAACAAGACAGTAACACTTCCCAGAGCAATCAATAGATTCAATGCAGTCTCTATCAAAATTCCAATGGTATTTTTTGCAGAAATGGAGATGCCAATTCTAAAATTCATGTGTAGCAAGGGACTCAACTAAAACAATCTTGAAAAAGAAGAGCAAAGTTGGAAGGACTCACATTTCCAATTTTAAACTTAGTACAAAGCTACAGCAATCAAGACAGTGTGGTACTGGCATAGGGCAGACATATAGATCAGTGGAATATAAATGAGAGTTCAGAAATAAAAAATTACATTTGTGGTTAATTTTTTTTTTGAAGAGTGCCAACACAATTAAATGAAAAAAAAAGAGTAATCTTTTCAACAAACGGTATTGGGACAACTGGAAATCTCACATGCAAAAGAATTAATTTGAACTCCTACTTTACACCATATAAAATAATTAACTAAAAATGGATCATAGACCAAAATTTAAAAGCTAAAAGTATAAAATCCTTAAAAGAAAACATAGGAGTAAATCTTCGTGACCTCAGATTATGCAATGATTTCATAGCTATGACACTAAACACACATACAACAAGAGGACAAATTGGACTTTTTGAAAATTAAAAACTTTGTGCTTCATGGGACATCATCAAGAAAGTAAAGGGACAACACATAGAATGGGAAAAAATATTTTCAAATCATTTTTCTGATAAAGGGCTTGTTTCTCAGGATATATAAAGAATGCTTTCATCTCAATAATAATGAGATAAATAAGCCAATTTAAAAGTGGACAAAGGATTTTAATTAGCAATGATCGTGCCTCAGATAAACCTCATTGGCTACGATACTGCCACTGTGCAAAGCTTGGACAAAGGATTTTAATGAAATTTCTCCTAGAGGGCATATGAATGGCCAATAAGCACACGAAAAGAAACTCAACATCTTTAGGAGGGAGATAAAAATCAAAACCACAGTGAGATACTACTTTACACCCACTAGGATGGCTAATATGTATATTATTGTCCACACACACACACTCCGACAATAAGAAGTGTTGGAGAGAATGTGGAGAAATTGGAACTCTTATACATTGTTGGTGGGATAGTAAAACAGTGCAGCCACTCTGAAAAACTGGCAATTTCTAAATATGATAAGCATTGAATTGCCAGCAATTCCAGAACTAGGTGTATACTTAAGAGAAAAGAAAACAATGATGTATATTCGTAACATGGAGCAATATTATTAACCCTAAAAAAAGCAGGGAAGTGTGGACACATGCTGAAACATGAATGAACTTTGAAAACATCACGTTAAGTGAAAGAGCCAGACACAAGAGACCATATATTGTATGATTCCATTCATATAAAATGTCCAGAAGAGGCAAAACTCTATACAGACAGAGGGCACATTAGCTGGTTGCTAAGGGCTGTGATTGTTAATGGGTACAGGATTTTCCTTTTGGTTTTTTGTTTTGTTTTAAATAATATTTATTTATTTATTTGAGAGAGAGAGAGAGAGATAGCAAGAGAGGGAGCAGGAGCAGGGAAGAGAGGGAGAAGCAGGCTCCTCACTGAGCATGGAGCCCAACACGGGGCTGGATCCCAGGACCCTGGGATCATGACCCAAGCTGAAGGCAGATGCCTAACCGACAGAGCCATGCAAGTGATGCTAGGATTTTCTTTTTGGATGATAAAAATGATACAGAATTAGATAGTAGTGATGTTGCATTTCTCTGTGAATATTCTAAACACATGATTTGTATACTTTAGAAGGGTGAATTTCATGGTATCTGATTTATATCTCAATACAGTTGTTATGAAAAATTATTTAAGGGCTCCATATATATCAGCATGATATAATTTTAGAATGAGTCTCAAATAAATTTAATCTAGTGATTTTCAAATATTTTACTAACGGTCGCCTTTGAAAATAATAAAATCTTACTTCAAGTTCAACCATGAAACAGATAGGTGTAGTGTCATATTGAATGCACTTAACAAGTTCTAACTTATAACAGGCCACTTGGTTAAAAACAGAGCTTGATAGTAAGGTTGTGGGCAACAGCGCAGCTATGGATTAGGTTGGCATCCAGTGTTTTCTGTTTTATTTTATGTACAATATTAATAAAGTCCTGATAAATTGTGAATTACCATGGCTTGCAATGTCGGAATATTAATCTGTTTAACTGATGGATAAAACTGGAAAGATAAAGCTATGGAAAATTAAAATTAAAGAAACTTTTCAAGTTTAGTCTCCGATGGTATCTAGCAATTACGCACATCTTAAAGAATGTATTACCCTGAATTCACACAACTCATTAAAACAATCTATTACTAGATTGTAATAGATTGTAATACAACAAAAGCACTCACTAGTATTGACTGTAATGCATCAACTTAGTAAAATTGTTATGGGCAGAAATGGATTGGACCAAATTAACCAGTATATCAATACCAAGCTATAATACTCCTAAGCAAGGACATAATTACAAGGATTTCAAATACAGAGAGATAATGGCAGCTTGATTAATAAATCTACAGGGAAGAAAAAGTACATAGTGTGGGTTAACATGTTAATAGCTTCCACTGAATTAAAAGTGAGTAGATAGCATGTATTTGTACTGATTTTTACAATCTTAAATTATACTCTCATTTTAAAAGAAATTTGTTTTTTTTTTTTTTAAGAAATTTGTTTTTAAAAGATTTATCTGATAGAGAGTGAGTGTGCACACACACACATGTGAGCAGGGGGAGAGGGAGAGAATCTCAAGTAAACACCCCACTGAGCCCGACATGGGGCTCCATCTCAGGACCCTGAGCTCATGAGCTGAGTCAAAACCAAAAGCTGGATGCTCAACTGACTGAGGCGACCCAGGCAGCCCCACTTTCAAAAAGGAAGTTATAGGAAACTTCCAGAATCCAAAAAGTATTTCTGTAGAACATGGCTCAAATCCACCTATTTTACCTAACTGTGCTTATCTTAGAGATGAAGTAAGTCAGGCTAAATATTTAAATTCTCAAAGTTTTATATCCTACAGAAAATGAACTGAGGTTCAGGATTCTGAATTCAGGATTCTTAGTATCATAGTCCTTCTCACGACCAAGTTTATATTCCCCAGTCTGGTTTGCAAGGATCTCTATAATCTGGCTTCATTCTAATAGTTTTTCCCTCCACAACTGGTAAGAGCCATGAGGTCCCAACAATTCCACTAGAGAAGATGGGCAGCAACTGTTGGACAGGCACTGATGAGATGGGGATGGAGATGTTGGCAGGGGCAGTACCAACAGCTCATCAAGAAAGCAACACACAGTGGCTGGAGGTTGTGGCCTGAGGATTTCCCTCTCAATCGTGAGGCCCACAGCCTATTCCTCCTGAGAGTTCCTGTTATTATTTGAGATGGCTTTCAGTGGGGGCTGGTAAAAATTATGCAACAGGATAAAGTCCCCTCAAGTCTGCCTATAACACACAAATTTCATTTATTTATTTGGATTTATTTATTTATTTGAGAGAGAGAGAAAGAACGAGCAAGCATGCACAAGCTCAGGAAGGGCAGAGGGAGAGAGAGAGAGAGAATCCCAAGCAGACTCCCCACTGAGCATGGAGCCTGATGTGGGGCTTGATCCCAGGACCCTGAGATCACCACCCGAGCCAAAAACAAGAGCTGGATGCTCAACCGACTGAGCCACCCAGGCGTCTTGACACAAATTTATTTTCATAAATTGTTAAGTTGTTCCAGGATCCGTGAATCACTCACGTACAACAGGTTTCAATGTGAAGCTCCTGCCATCTGACGGCGCCATCCTTTCCCCTTAGGCGGTGTCTTCAACTAGCAGTTGTCTCGTAAGGCCTGCTCAGTTACCGAGGATTTTCACCTGGCTCACAGACTGCCCCATTACCCCACCTCTCTCGGACTTCAAGTGCATTACATTTCTACATGAATCCTGGGCACTAAGTTATTTGATTTTTTCATTTTTAATGATTTCTGCCTTCTAGTGTCATTATTTCTTGGATCTCAGGATCATCGGAGGCTGTGGCTAGGTCTTCACCAAAATTACTAAGTAAAAATCCCAGGTGCTAATGAAGCACAAGTTCTTATCCATGTGATCTTATCACTCAACTCCTCTCGCAACATGACTATCATGACTATGACTGGACCTCTAGTCTCCTGCCACCATAGTTTCTGTTCATCAGCCCCTTTCTGCCCTTACTTCCTCCCCCATCAATTTTCTAGTCCAAGATTCATCATTTCAATCATTCTCTTGCCTTAAACATCCTTGCTCTCTAACTAGTCAACACACTTGCCTGGCTAGCAAAATGCTAACCTTGGATGAATTTGACAATTCCTTCACTGTACTGGGGGGATGATCACACAATGGAGTGGACTGTCACCTTGTCTGGGCCATCATCTGGTTATATTTATAAACTTATTATGCTTCTCTAGTAAATTTATTTTTCCATTTTCTCAATGATTCTAAATCTCCTATTTTCCTAAAATCACCTGACCCCATTTCTTTTCTGCTTCCTCATTTTTACCTCCTTCTACACACGCAGATGGACACAGAGACACACACACATGCCGTGTAATCTTTCTCAATTTTCTGCCAAAATATCTATAAACTTTGTTACATCTAGATCCTCTTCTTCTTTCTTACCATTGTTGTAAGAGAAAGTATCCCTATTTCAGACCAATTTCTCCACAAAGTCCTCAAACTTTGCTAAGAATACTGCATATCTCTATTTCTCTCATATCCTAAATATCTCTCCTCACTGGATTCTTCCCATCCATATTTAAACATGCTTAAGTCTCACTCATATTTTTAAAAAACTTTTTTTAGATCCCAAACCTTCTTCCAGATAACTCTATTCTCTTTCCCCCTTTCTCTTCTATCTTTTCCCCATTCAGTGCCAGCCCTCATTAAAGAGTTCGACTGCCTTAGCATCATATACTCAGCTCCCACTCACTCCTGAGCTCATCGTGCTCCCACTGCTCCACCGATACTACTCTCATTATGATCACCTAATGAGACCATGTTAAATCTAATTGGTGTTAGAATCATCTTAGTTAACCATGTAGTAATTAATATTCAATACAGTCAATTACTTTCTGTTTGAAACCCAATCCTTGGTTTCTGTGATACTACCCTCTCATTTTGTTTGTTTTCTAAGATTTTTATTTTTATTTGAGAGAGACAGCACAAGCAGGGGTAGGGGCAGAGGGAGAAGGAGAAGAAGACTCTTCTCTGAGTAGGGACCCGATATAGGGCTTGATCCCAGGACTCTGGGATCATGACCTGAGCCAAAGGCCGATGCTTAACTGACTGAGCCACCTGCGCACCTTTCTTTTTTCCCTCCCTCCCTCCCTTCCTTCCTTCCTTCCTTCCTCCCTCCCTCCCTCCCTCCCTCCCTTCCCTTCCTTCCTTTTCTTTCTTTCTTCTTTCTTTCTCTCTCTCTCTCTTTCTTCTTTCTTTCTTTTTCTTTTTTTCTTCTTTCTTTTTCTATTCCTCTTTCTAGTTGTGACAAGGACTGCTAATTCTGAACAAAAATCTATCTTCCACTTCCTTCTGGGCACATGGCTTCCACGTTTTCCAGTTTCTTTTGGAGTCAGGTATGGACATGTGACTTAAAATGAAATGTAAACAGAAAAGACATAGGCCTGAACCTCAAGACACTGGGCAAGCCTCCTGCCTATCTTCTTTTCCTTTCTCCCATCACTTGGAACCCGGGTGCAACAGAGATCAAGCTTTGAATAATCACATAATGACAATGCCCTACAGTAAGAGTTGGTAAAGTACAGTTTGTGGGCCAAATCTGGTCTGCGGCCTGTTTTCTATGGCCTGGAAGCTAAGGATAGACTTTACATTTTTTGAAGATTGTTTTTTTTAAAAAAAAAAAGGATGAAGAATATGTCAGAGACCATATGTCACTGGGTAAGCCTAAAGTATTTACTTTTTAGCCCTTTACAGAAAAAAAATTAGGGACCTCTGTCCTAGGGGATAGGTGGCAGAGCAACATCATGACAGAAAAATTGACTCCGGAATGAACATGTGGAGTAGAGGGTCCCCCTTATCCAACCTCATGGGCAGGCAACCACGCAGGTCTATGTGCATTGCCCCTATGGAATCGGGGGAACTGATGCAAACCTGCTGATGCTAATGCTGCTTACTATGTCAAGAACAATTAAGCCCTCTACTGCTGGCCTCCACTAAGATGTGGCAGGCTCATTTGTCAGCTAGAAGTAGGTCAAATTCTCAGCCCCTTTACAGTTAACAGTACATTTATGTTTTAAATATCTTTCTTTGAAATAACATACAGTTTTTAAAAATTCATATGAGAATCTTTAGAGCACTTAGTCCATTTACACATAATGTTATTACTGAGATGTCATATTCTTTTGTGCTTTTCTTTCTTTTTTAGAGAGAGAGAGAGTGGGAGTGAGGGGCAGAGGGAGAGGGGTAGGGAGAGAGAATCCTAAGCAGGCTCCATGCTTAGTGCAGAGCCTGATGCCAGGCTCAGTCTCGCAACTCTGAGGTCATGACCTGAGCCAAAATCAAGAGTTGGACGCTTAACCAACTGAGCCACCCCAGCGCCCCTCTTTTGTGCTATTTTTTTCCTTCCTACATATTTTTTTGATTTTTAAAAATCAACCTTTTTGGAGAATAATTTACATTCAATGATATTAGTGTAGCAATTTTAAGTGCACAAGTTCAATAAATTTTTATAAATGTATACATTTTTGTGCAACCACCTCCCAACCAATATATAGAACACTTAAGTCATCAGAAAGTGCTTCTTCCCAATCAACTCTCCCACCCAGCCCAGGCAACCACCAATCTGATTTCTATCACTATTAACTGGTTTTACTTTTCTTTAACTTCATATAAATGAAATCATATGGTATATACATTTGGGTATCTGCCTTCTTTTGCTCAGCATGTTTCCGGTATCCAACTGTATTGTTGTATCAGTGCTCATTAATTTTTATTATTGATTTGTATTTCACAGTATGACTAGTCAACAGTTTGTTTATTCATCTGTTGATGGGTACCTGGAATGTTCCTAATTCTTGGCTAATAAAAATCAGATACAAATCTTTAATGAAATTTTTTTCATTTCTCTTGGATACATACCTAGGAACTTCTAGGATACACGATAAGGGTAAGTTTAAAAATAAATTAAGTGATTGTACTATTTTACATTCCCACCAACAGTGTATGAGAGTTCCAGGTACTCCACAGCCCCAGCAACACAGAATTTTTAAAATTTTGTTATTGTTAGTATTTTTAATTGTTAGTTTTTAAAATTTTAGACATTCCAGTGATTGTGTAATAATATCTCTTTGTGGTTTTAGTTTACATTTTCCAAGATGGTTAATGATGCAATTTTTTTCATATGCTTATAGGTCATTTGCATACTTTCCTTAGAGAACTATGTGCTCAAATTTTATGCCTATTTTATGAATTATCATATTGTTTATCATTTTATTATTGTTTTTTAAGAGCTCCTTATATATTCTTTAAAAAAAAATCTTTTAGAGAGAAAGAATCCCAAGAAGACTCCATGCCCAGTGTAGAGCCCTGAGATCATGACCTAAGCTGAAATCAAGAGTTGGATGCCTAACTGACTGAGCCACCCAGACACCTCAAGTTCTTTGCATATTTGATACAGGTCTTCTGTCAGACATGTGTGTTGGGAATATTTTCTTCTACTCTGTAAATTGACTTTTTCTATACATTAAGAATACATTTTCTGAAAAAGAAATAAATATATAGATCCCACTTACAATATCATCAAAAACAATAAAGTACTTAGGAGTAAATTTAACCAAGGACGTGAAAGATCTCTAACCTGAAAACTACACATGGATGAAAGAAATCAAAGACAAAAATAAATGGAAATGTATCCTGTGTTCCTGAATGGGAAGAATTCATATTGTTAAAATGTTGATTGATACTACCAAAAGCCATCTATGGATTCAATGCAATCCTTATCAAGATTTCAATGGCATTTTAAACACTTCTAAAATTTATATGGAACCATAAAAACCCCAAATAGCCACAGAAATCCTGAGAAAAGCAGAAGGCTTCATACTTCCTGAGTTCAAGCTATCCTATAAGCTATAATAATTGAAACAGTATGGTAGTCGCATAAAAACAAATAGACCAAGGGGACAGAACCGAGAACCCAGAAATAGACCCAAACATAAACAGTCAGCTAATATTTGACAGGGAAGCCAAGAATAGTCAATGAAGGACAGTCTCTTTAATAAATGGTGATTTGGGGGGTGCCTGGGTGGCTCAGTCGGTTAAGCATGTGCCTTAAGCTCAGGTCATGACCTCAGGGTCTTTGGATGGAGCCCCGTATCACCATCACCCCTGCTTTGTGGTGAGCCTGCTTCTCCCTCTCCTTCTGCCTGCTGCTCCCCCTGCTTGTGCTCTCTCTCTCTCTCTAATAAAGAAATAAAATCTTAAAAAAATAAATGGTGATGGGAAAATTGGGTATAGGCTACCTCATATACATATATATTTGTATAATCTCACATGTAAACCCCCAAAAACATCTAACTCACAGAATCCAGACAGTAGAATGGTGGGTTGTTAGGGGTTGAGGGGTGTAGGAAATATGAAATGTTGGTCAAAGAGCACAAACATTCAGTTATGAAATGAATACATGGATCTAATGTACCGCATGGTGACTATAGCTTTCAACACTGTATTGTGTGCTTGAAAACTGCTATGGGAGTAGAGCTTTAATTATCTCACCATAGCACCAAAAAATTATAAGTACATGAGGTAAAAAAAAAAAAAATGTGTTAACTAACTTTACTGTGGTAAGCACTTTGCACTGTATCATATCATTACAATGTAGGTCTTCAACTTATGTTATGCCAATTATATCCCAACAAAGCTGGAAAAAAAAGACAAAACTCTCAGGAACAGGTAACAGGCATAGTTAGACCTGTAACAGAGGGTAAGTAAGATTCAAGCTAGCTACACAAGGATCCAAGAGAGGCCAGGAATGTGTTGGTACCATGGAGAGTTCCATGGCTCGTTCCATGGCTCAAGTGGTTTCTCTACCTTTCATTCCAGAAATTGAACTTAGTGGCAGTACTCTGAATTTGTATAGTTGGTGGCCATTTTACAGATAAATACCTCAATTATTTGTGATATAGAGAATGACCATGTGTTATGTATTACTGGCCAATATAAGTTAGTTGCTATCATCACTGTTTTCACTAACCTCACTAAGGGACCGTCAACTGATCACTGATTTACAAAAATCTATTAAATCCAAGCAAGATGAGGAGGGTATCCTCTTGGATGAGTACCATATCAGCCTGGACAGGATGAGGACTCTGTACTTCCTATGGGTGGGGAAGATATATGAAGTGGTGATGGGGAACTTGGGTGGGCAGCCTGGTGGTAGCTACCAGAATCAGCACAGAATGAAGAGGCCATTTCCAAAGATGGATGGCCTAGCCTGGGGTGTAAGAGCCTCATCTGCGCCCCTTTCTCCCCCATATGGGTTAGAAGGACATCCTGCTGAGGGCATTGATGGATAACACAGAATGGGCTGTTGAGCCTCAGCAGGGTAAGGGCATCCATTGAGAGAAGAGGGTCAGTATGAGATATTGGATCCTAAAAAGGGTGAAGAGGCTATTTTCACCGAAACGTGGTCCAGGATGGGGTGGTATCGCCCTACCAGAGTAAGCCAGCTGTCCCTCCATCAGGGACAGGGGTTGGGCAGACTGGAATAGGTGTCAGAGGTGTCAAGCCCAGTGAGGACTTCTGTGCAGAAGGAGCAAAAAGACACAAGGATTTAGAGTCTGAGTTTGGGGAAAAGGGTATGAAAATGGAGTAGCAGATGGCTGCTGTGAAACCTGAGTCACATGCAAAGGGACTGATCAAATAGGTTGATACACTGAGGAGGGGAGGCAGGCTTCCATCAAAGAAGGTAGTTACAGATCATGATGAACCCTGTGGTGCTGCACTGGAACTGGTGAGCTCAATATGAATGCAGGGCTTTCAATAAACAGAGGAATAAATACAGATGTAAACATGTATGTATATGTGTATATAATTATATATATATACATATATAGTAATAGAATAATCATACTCAAAAAGAGAACAGAATAGATATTTCATATGTCTTGCCTCGATGAAAAAGTGGTTTACCACGAAAGATATTTAGTATGGTTTATATGGTGCTAGTGTAAAATGAAAACTTCAAAAATTTATATTTCTTTAATATTTTATAGCAAGTTCTTTTTTTTATAGCAAGTTCTACTTGTCTATCAATATAACTACCCATGTCAAGGGGAGAACTAAAAAAAAATCATCCATGTACAATGTTAACAGGGACAAAATAGATAGTGGAGGTAATGAAGTGTGGATTCTCACCAACAAGAAACCAAATTAAACCACACACTCTATTTTTAAGGAAAAAACATGAAAAGGTAAAAGTAGCCGTGGTGATAGTAGCAGTAATGTAGTGATGATCCTGTGATAATATTAGTACCACTAATATATACTGAGGGCTCACCAAGTCCCAGTTACTGTGTAACGGCTTTATCCAAATTAAATTCTTAGAGACACTGGCACCAAGGCATTAGGTAATGATTTCAGTTTAAATTTATGAACACTTTCAAGTTTCAAATTTCCTCTCTTAAACTTCAAAATGGTAGTAACAATCCTCTTATGCCACAACACAGACTATTTGAAGATGAGTTCTGATTCAAATGTTGAATGTTATGAATAATTTGGTGACAAATGAAACAGCAAAATGTGATTTATATGTTCATTATAATATGAATATAGAAGGATATTTCTGAGAATCTTTAACGCAACTTCATAGTGAATTCTCCAGTTACCTGAGTTATTTCACATGATGTTATTACTGTTGTTTTTGTTCGTTTCCTCATAGAGCATTCAAAGCAGTTTCCAGGAAATGAAATGTTAAGAGCTATAGAAATAGCAGTGCTTTTTATTTCACTTTATCACGATGTGTACCATTTTAGAACAAATATTTTATACTATTTCCATATTACAGTGTGATTGTAGGATGGTCTGGGTGGGACCACACTATAAAGATGGCCTTGAGGATTGTTAATAGGCCACATGGTATATTTTCCCAAATTCACATTCCTAAAAGACCAATGAGGCCTAAGAAGTGTTGAATTTGCCAATTTCTGAAAATTTACTTCTAATGTCTTTGGTGGCACAATAAACTTGTTTAAATAAAACTGAATCCAAAGAAAGTCTAATCTACAACATTCTAAGGTTACATATAATGAATGTTTTTTGGTAAAATAGTTTTTCTTACGGCCATAATGACTTTAATCCCCTTTAAGATGTTTCTCGTCTTCTTCTGTTCTGAAAATATATCAAACTTCTAATGAATCAAGGAGATAAGTAATTTTAATATTTTACAAATATATCTGAAATATAAAGTTTTGAAAGAAGCCAAAGGCAATGTAAGTTAATACTTACTAGTAGATATAACCATTTCTTACTATTCAGGACTATTTCAAAACAATTTATAAAATTGTTTGTATAATTTATACATTACAAGTATTTTATATAAAATCATTTGTACTAAAGGTGATTTTTAAATAGTTTACTTGGTTGCAATTTGAGTAGTTTTGGAAAAATATTTTATACTATTAACAAGTCTTACAGTAGTCTTCTTAAAGATGTGGTTAGTTTCATGATAACCTCATCAGATGTTTTGAAACTTCGCAAGGACTCATTTTACTCCTATGGCTATCCAGGAAACAACAAAGAAGAGTAAGATGTGGACATACGATAGATGCCATAGGGCAATGTAATCAATACTATTTAGATACTAGTGTCTCCTGTAGAACTTGTTTTGTTTTTGTTTTTTCCTGTAGAGCTTTTTAAAGATACGAATAGTCTGGTCCTATTCCTTTAAGTTTTTGTTTCAACAGATCTAAGTGGGAACTTACTCATCTTTATTTTAAAAACTCCCCAAGCCATGTTAATCAGGATTGAGAATCACAATTTTCAGAATTTAGCTCATAGTCAATTAAGCATATTAGAAAGAAAATGTTTAACACAGAAATCAGTATTCCTAAAACAATACACAGAAAAGTACGCCTAATTCTGAGGTATTATCAAATTGACTAAATCGGATGTCACTCATGGAATGTTTTGGTAAACATAAGTTTGGTGAGTTTAATTAATTAACTGCCTATGTAAAAGAGAAATTCTTGCCACTATTCATTTAATTAACTAATTAATTAATTTGGGGGGAGGGGCAGAGGAAAAGGGGAGAATCTCAAGCGGATTGCAGGCTGAGCACAGAGCCCAAAGCACGGCTCAATCTTACAACCCTGAGATCATGACCTGAGCCCAAATCAAGAGTTAGATGCCCCTAATGAATTTTATTTTTAAGAAATTTAAATAAACATTATATTGGATATTAGCTATCTTCCTAGCATCCATTCATCAATTCCTTCCAATAGTGAATGTAATCCTTTCCACCTCTTACCTAATGTAGTTTGGGAGGTGACCCAACTCTAGGGCTGAAGTGAATCAGTACTGCCCATCCCTGTGATTGGTTCTGGGATGGGCAGGTAACCTAGTGAGACACAAGAAGTTTCAAGAGGGCAACTATGGGAAACCTGATAAAACTGACACATGGAAGACGGGGCGGGGTGTGTGGGAGGGGGTAGGGGAGCAGTGGAAGGAGTAGAAAGAGAGAGAAACTAGGACGTTAGTGGTACTATTTGAATCACTAGATCAAGCCATGCCTGAAGATAGACCAACTCTCCAGATGGTCCCATATTGCTCAAGCCATTTTGAGTTGGTCTGTATTCACTTGAAACTGATTGAATTTTATTATCTATTCAATGTAATTTCTGGTGCTTTTAAGGCAATTTCAGTTAATTAAATGAGGGCATAGAATTTTCTTAAAAGAAAATTCTCGTCATATTTTTACTGTAATTTCATGGACACTTTTTTGTAATTCTATTCCCCTGAGTTATTTTTCTGAATACCCAAAGAATAGATACATTGCTAAATATTTGAAGAGGAAACCAAGGACAATAAAAGATGAAAAGATCTGATGAAATACACAAAACAGACAAAAATATATCCTCTGAACTTATTACCCCAAAGTCTATCCCTCAAATCACTTGCAGTCACAATGTGTTTGGAAAACATTTTCTATACCAGCAGCCTTGGAATTTTAGTATATTTAACCACTTCTAAATTCTAAAATTTGCTTTAAAGAAAGATTATAAGGCTGCTTCCCAGTGATTCTGATTCAGTGGATGTGGTTCAGTGGCCCTAGTGTTAAGCCCAATGAACAGACTACACTTCTAAATCTATCTTGAAAATAATTAATGGTCATATATATATAAATGATAAATCATATTTTAGATATGAAATATTGTAATACTTGAAAATAAGGGAGAAATTTAAAAGCGAAACCATTCAGTTTATGAATATTCTTCCAGAAAGATAAGTCTATGTTAGACACATAAATGTGAACTCATGAACACGTAAGCCTGAAGTCTGCTACCAAAATCCTTGGTTATAAACCACAGTGAACGCTCTTGGTTACATACTCATACTCAACAGCCATTCCCAATCTATATAATTTATAAAAGCCTTTTCTTTTATGACTGTTCCTTTTTTTTAAAAGGATATTTGGTCTTTTGAAATATATATGTTTATCAAATCCTACTGAATAAACTAATTAGGATTAGTTTTTACTTTCCTTATCATCTTTGCAATATGTACTCTTCCTGAAGGGTAATTTTTTTTTTTTAATGTTTCTTTATCCTGGGTTTTCTCTTTCCTGTTGGAGGTTTTCCCTTAGTGTCTCCTGAGCTATGCCTGCCTGTTCATATTCAAAAATGCATCACTAAAAGGCTGATCAAAAACTCTCTACTTTTAAATAAACAGTTTGCTCACTGATTGGCATCAATGTGATTAGGTGGGGGCCAGGCAATTTCCTCTAAAATATCACTATGAGGTTAAGTAAGGTCTTAGCTTGGAATCGCTGAGTTTTTCCAAAGAAACTTATGATATTCCTAGAGTTAGTTACAAGCCTGGCTCTCTTCTTTATGCCAGAAGGGAGATATAACTGCACATTTTACAGATTTGTAGTAACTATTGCTTTTAATCCCTAGACTCACGCCAACCTCTGCTGCGCTCAGAAGTGTGTATGGTTCTGGGGATTACAACAGTCCTCTCCTTCCTCTGTGTGCACTTTTCACGAGGTTTTCTCCACTTTGCTGATGCCCTGGTTCCATTTCTCTGAGCTCGTGGGTACCAATGTGTACCAAGAAACAACCATTGAAGTGGAGATTACAGGAAGAAGAAATAAATATATGTGGTTAATCCACTATCTTTAACTCTAGGAATAAACAAAACCATTCCTTGCATTGTCTTCTGGTACTGCCAGTTTAGGTAAACTTGTTTAATATATACTAATACTTGACATATATCTAAGTTTTTTTTTTTTTATATCTAAGTTTTTAAAGTTCAATAATATTTTTTATTTTTTTAAAATATTTTTTTAAAGATTTATTTGAGAGAGAGAGAGAGAGAGAGAGAGAGAGAGAATCCTCAAGCAGACTCCCCACTGAGCATGGAGCCTGACACACAGCTCGATCCTAGGATCCCGGGATCATGACCTGAGCTGGAGGCAAAGGCTTAACTTATTGAGCCACCCAGGCACCCCCTAAAATAAGACTAAATGTTTGTCCCAAGAGAGCAAATTTTTATACTTAAAAGCAAAACTTTACTTATAAGCTACTGATGTGCAATTATAAATAGCGCTAACCTACAGATATTAATCTCAGCAATTCTTTGTATGAAATACTATTCACTATTATTCACTGCCCCTTGCTTACATTTTTAAAGAGAGAGAGACTATGCAACAGAGACCATCTGTGGTCTGCAAAGCCTAAAACAAATGAACTCTCCAGCACTTTACAGAAAGTTTATCAGCTCCTGTTTTAGACACTGAAATGTTAATGGAGGTGGCATGTGTTAATTTTGGGCAGAAACTTGAAGGCTCAAGAATTAGTTTGCTGGGTCATCTAACTAGCAGCAAAATTTCAGAAAGAACCTCCTCTATCCATCTGGATCCTGGAGTGAAGACGACACGAAAGAGAGCCCTAACCGAGCTACAGTGGACATGCAGTGCAGTGAAAAAGAAACCTCTTTGTTGATGAAACATTACAAGTTTCAAGGTTTGCTGTCTCAGAATACCCTGGCCTAAACTGCCGGGGACATTTTGCTAAGGAAATATGAGTTACTCAACATGACTGAAGATAATAAAATTGTATTTATTGAAAGAATATTTATAATTCAGACTTTTAAATAATTACTCAAAGTATATTTCAAGACAGTTGTATCTTAAAAACATTCAAGGCCTGAGTTATATTTAGTTCCTGATAAAAGTTATTTTGCTAGCTATTTGTATTGTCAGATTAAACAATTTTTATACATTGAATTAAGGGACTTTTGCTTTGGGGCACCTGGGTGGCTCGGTTGGTTAAGCGGCTTACTCTTGATTTTGGCTCAGGTCACTATCTCAGGGTGATGAGATCAAGCCCCGCCTAGGCTCTGCACTGAGCATGGAGCTTGTTTAAGATTCTCTCCTGCCCCTTCCTACTCCCCCTAGGCTTATGCACTCTTTCTCTTAAAAAAAAAAAAAAAAAAACTTTTACTTTCCTCTTTTCCAGATTGCAAATGTTCCTTCTTATTTTGAAACTTGAAAACCACAATGCAATAATTTTTACTTATGGACCAGCACCTAGTGAAGATTGCTAGTGAATCAGAACACTAAATGTCTCCACACATGAATAAAAACAAATAAACCAAATTAGTTAACAGAGTCACGTTCCTACTTTGTGCCAGATGATGTTTTAAATTCTTTACATGGAATATCTCCTTTAATTCTCACACACATTTTATGAAGCAGCTATTATGGTTACTATTCCCTTTTATGAATGAATTAAATGAGGCACAGAGCAGCTGAGTAGTCACCCAAGACCACAAGTCAGGAAGAATTGGGGAACTAAGACATGAAACCAAGGACTGCAGAGCCTCTGTGCTCCCAACCTCCCTGTTATGTAAACCCACACAAATGCAAATATAAACTTGGTCTTGGATGCCTAACAAGTTTCACATTAAAACTGTAGATTTCAAAAAAAAAAAAATAATAATAATAAAAACCTAGATTTCCACTATCTGGTAATTATTTAATCTTTTATGAAAAATCACAAATGAGTTAGTATAGAGAAATATTTTTTATAACTTGAATACAGCTTAAGTGACAATGCTAGCTTTCATTTCAAAGAAAAATGTATCTCCCCCAAATTAAGCTAATATGAAAGATGTACTTATAATACATGCTATTTTCTATGAGCTAGATAATATCTTAGTTTTTGAAAAATGAGCCAAGTTAAAGTTTAATTAGTTCACTTTATTTTTTTTCACTTTATTTTTTATTGTAGAATATGGGACTATTAAGAGATATATAATTTTGATTATATAAATTATATACTTCGATGATACATCAGATAAAATAAAAACTGTGTGTACTAAACTTAGGTAGTCTTCAGTTCCTATCAGTTCCTATCAGCTCTACCAGCTTTTTCTGCTAGAAACAATAAAATCAGTACTATTCTAGTCATCAGTTGTCCAAAGTGACAGACTATAAAAAGATCATTGTAATCTGGTAAGATATAGCCTATATAAACAATTCTAGGTCTAACATTAGATAAAGGAAAGATAAGACATTATTTTTTGTAAGACAAGAAAGTACCTTTTTTTTTTTTTTTTTTAAGAACAAGAGAGAGTGCATGAGTGGGAGGCACAGAGGGAAAGGAAGAGAGAGAGAATCATCCCAAGCTGGCTCCACGCTCAGGGCAGAGCCCAACCTACGCAGGGCTGGATCTCACAACCCTGAGATCACGATCTGAGCTGAAATCAAGAGTCAGGAGCTCAACCGACTGAACCATCCATGCATCATGAGAGTATCTTTATAAAATAGTAAATGATGGCAGAATGATTCAAATTAAATTAAGGATAACTTATTTTATTTCAAGTTAACAACTAATATTTCTGGTCTACAAAGGTTTTCACGTAGCTCATTCATTTACTCATCCCAACATTATGAAGTAGTCAGGTCACATATTCCAGTCCTATCCCAGGTGCTAACATGTAAACTAAGGAGAATTAGGTTTTTCCCAAGAGTATATTTGCATGCTCAACACTTAGAAATATGCATTTCACTTGAACAGAAGCTTCCAAGTAATGAATAAGCACACATGGCATGTGCAGGATGATAGAAATCACTTAAATGTATCTGCCTAATAGAAGCAGCATCAGGAACTGATATTCAGGCTTATCATGTACTATCATTTTTTGACCAGAATTATTCTTTGCTCTGCATAGAATTAAGTAAAATGTAACTGTCAAATGGATATTTTTTCTGGCTCCTTACAGGTCCCTGCAGAGTCCACAGAACAAATGTTATAATCAGACTGAAAACTCACTAACAGATTTCCTTCAACTTTAATTTTTAAAAATTCAGTTCCTCTGTCCTAGGCCTGTTCAGTATTTAAACTCATATTCCATCCTAAGAACATAAATGCATAAATGTAAAACTGCTTCTTTTCTAAATTAAATTTCAAATTTTCTAGTGAGAAAAACATTTTTGTAATTAGTATTTATCAGTTCTCTTTAAATTCACACTGTATGCCTAAATAGGCATTACTCTAGCAAAGTAGCATTAAACCCTGTCAACTCCAAAATAAATGTCCCGGCAGATAAAACCACAACTCTTTTGGGAGAGGCATCTTCAATACTATTAATTCAGATGGAGAGACTATAAGCAAGATCATGAGAGTTGGTTGGTTTATAAAATATATTCTGATAAAATACATTTTCACATCTACCACGTTTTAAAATTAGTACCACTTTAATAAATTTCCCAGTGAAGAACTTCATGTTTTAAATTATCTGTCAAGATTTTGAATGTGAAAATCCTAAAATTAAGGATGTGGGTTTTGAAACGCATCTATCTGTCCACTGGATACTGCCCCACTATTTGATATGAATGTGATGGAGGAAAATGACCCAAGAAAAAACTAAATGTTGCTTCTGTTTGCTATTTATTTTATCTGTAAAAGGTAGCCCTCAAGAACAACCTCATCCAGTGTTATTGTTCATTAATTATCAGCCACCTACCATATAAAGCACTGTGGACATAACTCTTCTAATATTTTCAACAACCCAGAAGACAGGGAACTGGTCATGGTAATGCACTAAAGTGCACCTTTAAAGGGAAGTACATATAACTCTTGGTTGGAATGAATGAAGAAGGCATGTATTTAGGATGTCCAATATCTAGACCGTCCACAAGAATAATTTTTAAAAATAGTGGTCGATATTTATAATTTGAATGCTAAATCTTTCCATGATGTTTCTGTAAAGTACACTATATTATCCCCTCTTGCTAATGTACTTTAGAGTGTCCTTAATTATAGAACATGCTTGCCCTCCTGAACCCAAATTTATCTGTCATAATCCTTACTCCACTCTAAATTTATCAAATAGTACTATCTTGCTATAAGGCGTTTGTTAATTTCTCTCATTAGTATTACAAATAATTGAAATCAGTATTTTGGAAAATTGCATAAAGTAAACTATAGGAGAAAAGGAACAGAATACCTGTACTTTAGGCTTATTCTTTAATTTTCTAGCTTATTTTTTTAAATGAATATACACGAAACAAGAATGAAGCATAGGTTGGTCTTTAGTAGTTTACAGTTTAGCACTTGGATGTCTAAACTAAATGAATCCCACTTGAGTTGATGGTCTTTATTCCCTATACTCAATATACAGGACAAACAGTTTAGTCACTGAAATTTTAGTTTTTCCCACTTGATTTTTCTGCATGTTCAAAATTTCTTGAGACATAGGACTTAAACTTGACTTCTTTTTGTCTTGTAAACTAAGAATCTGATTTAAACAGAAAACTTCCTTTTATGCTCTAATTTAACTTCTTTCACTGAAATATTTATCTGATAATAACAATTCTTCATGTGAGACTAGAGCTATTCCTCTCTACTGATAATATATGCTCACCTACTTTGAATAACTGTCTCTAAATAGGTCTGTAACTACTTAGTTTTACACTAAAGTGAGCCATGACTCATATTTGTGTTACCGTCTGGGGACTTGAATCGCACATATGCAGCTTTCTCCTTCATGTAATAACTCTTAAAACTGTGATCATTAGTTTATCATGAAATACCTACTTTAAATTGCTTTAGGATGAAGAAGTGTAATCTACATTTAGAAAATGTAAATTTCTGACAACGGTAATATGTGAATGTAGTGAATATGAAAATAGATGAAGCCAAGTTTAAAGACATTTGCTAATAATACAGACTGAAGTATGATTCTTAGAGGGACACATATTTCAATTATAGAGTACAAGCAATAATTTACCTGTCTTAAAAATTAAAGTCACAGTATAAATATCAAACTAAATTAATTCAGTCTATTAACAAAAAAGATAGGCTATTTTTGAGATATAGGAATTTAGGAATTAAAGGTTGAAATTACGTGTATCTAAAAGAAGATCATCATTTCAGTAAGACATGAGGAAGGTTGATCATTCTAAAAGACTGTGGCATTATACTCCTGAATGGGAAATTATATGAACATGTCCCTTGTTGATTATTTAAAAATAAAATACTTCATGGGATGCCTGAGTGCCTCAGTGGTTAAGCATCTGCCTTCGGCTCAGGGTGTGCTCCTGGGGTCCCAGGATTGAGTCCTGCACTGGGCTCCCTACAGGGAGCCAGCTTCTCCCTCTGCCTATGTCTTTGCCCCTCTCTGTGTCTCTCGTGAGTAAATAAATAAAATCTTAAAAAAATAAAACACTTTGTGATATGTTTCTACTTAATTACCCTAAGATCATGCTTATTGGATTGTAGATCATAAAAGATTCCTAAGAGAGCTGTTTTTAAGGATATTGATACCTATTAGGGAATAATGTTACATGGACCTTAGGAAGAATTTTAGAATGATTGGGTTTACCTGAACAAGTCAATGAATCAACTTAACAAGTATTCACTGAACACCTACATTCTAGGTTCTATGAAAAGTAAGTATAACTAAAACCATATAAATTAAACACACAGATTCTATTCTCCAAGTATTTAAAATCTAGAAGGAAGACACAGAACAAGTTTGATAAGAAAACGTATGCCTAGCCACAGAAGCAAGCACCAAAGGTAGTAACTCAGAAATAACATGTACCACATGCACCCACTCACCCATCCATCCAACCAACATTGATACAGCAATAACCAGTACTCAATATTTGGTATACAAAGATATGATCAACTAATTTAAATTTATATTAGAAATGATAAAAAAAAAGAAATGATCTAACACATTTCTATAAAGATGAGATTTAAATTACACTTTAAATATCATCTGAGATTTAAATAGATTCAAATTATAATTGGGATTGACATTTTAGAACAACCTAAATCAAGGCAAGTCCCTGATGATACCAGCCAGGTCTTTCACTTTAACATTCATTATGTTATTTTCTGCACTTCTTCACTACCACACACTTCCATCAAGCTCCTCCTTTTCTGAATCCTTTCACTATGCCTTCTCGTACTCCTGATAAACCCAATTCTTCCTTGAGGATACATCAACCTCTGTAGACTCTTCATCTTAGTTATTCCCTCATACCAGACGTGACTCAGGGTCAAAAAGCAAAATTCTCTGTTGCTTTCTCAAATAGTCCTCCTCTGAATTTATAGGGAAGAATAACTATTCTTCTTTAAGACTGATGTCATCCTGTCCTTATCCATAGTCTCTCCTGGACTTTTCCTCTTCATTCCTTGAGAACAATAATCTTTAATTCGATCTTCTTTGACACTTCAATTCTGCCAGTATCTTCTGTGACTTCAATGTCCATGTGGAGAACCCAGCCACCACATGGACATTGAGAGCACCTGGCTTCGCTTAACCAACTTAGCCATCTCCGGTGATTATGCCGCCTATTCCATCTCAGATGCTCACTCTGCACTCTTGCCATCCATCATCAGAACTGAAAGCAATCTCCTCTCACACCACATTCCCATCATTCCATACTTCTTCTTCACTCTATCTGTCCCTTGATATCCTTGGGGTTTTCATTCCTTCCCCTGCATATCAGTCCCTTACTAGCTTCACTTCTTTCTTCAACTGAGATTTCATGGTCCACAATTTAAGTATGTGTCTTCAAAATACTCTTAACATTTTTGCCTCTCTGTTCATCCCAGACCAATCCATGAATGCCCATCTTCAATTAGCCACTCCCCTCGTACACTCCACCACTGATGACATTAGTGGCATCAGTAACGATAAGCATGCCCATCTCTCCTAACCTCAAAAACATCTTCCAAAAGCCCCTCTTTCCAAAAACCATCCCCTCTTCCTTCTTATTTTCAGAGACAAACTTGGTGTAAAAGTTGTCCACATGATTGCCAGTCTACTTTGGATTTTGCCCTCATGACCCTACCCAAATTGGTCCCTTTAAGGCTACCCATTACCTGCATATTCTGAATTCAATGAATAATTTTAATACTTAGATTATTGGTTCCATTAGCAGCATTTGACAAAGCATTTGATTATTCCTTCCTTCATAATTGCTTCTTGGCTTCTGTGATACTTTGTTCTCTCTCTCTTCCTAACTTAGCCCCTCCCTTCTCCAGTCTTTAAGTCCTGGAAGTTCCTGAGGATCTCCTCACCCCTTAGACAAGCCCACCCACTCCCACGTCTACTTACTACAGGTGCTATGCATTCACACAGAAATATAATGTGGAACCAGACTTAATGGAAGACAGGTGTCTGGGCACATATAAAGCACCTGTAGCATTACGACTTCAGTTTCATCATGTTTCTTGTAGGTCAGAATCCACAAATGAACTCAGCTGGGTTCTCTGCTTAGGGTCTCTCATGACTGAAATCGAAGTTTCTGCTGGGCTGGGCTAGTACCTGGAGGCCTTGCCAAGAGTCTACTTCTGAGCTCATTCAAGATGTGAGCTGAACACAGTGCTTTGCAGCTCTGGGACTTAAGCCCCCATTAATAGCTATCATGCTGTGTACATTATGCTAACTAAATACTGTCTGCTTAGGATGGGTTGTGTATGTTTGTGAGCGATCGAATAAGGTCTCATTATTGAGAATAAGGTGTCAATATTAAAAATTATATTAAGAATCTAGTAAGTTGAATGAGAAATACAACTGGAATGTGGAAGGAGGAGAGGCTATTCCAGGCAACTGTTAACACACAGTAATACAAGGCCAAAAATACAGATTCCACACTTGGAAAAAGCCATATGAACACAGTTGAGTACATGAGAAAAACTCCAATTTTAAGAGGGATACACCATGGTAGGAAGGGTAACTATAACACTGTAGCTGTTGGCTATGGCTTAAGAGATCACTAAAACAAGTAAATAATAAACCATATGGCTATTTCTACATTTATTAGCCAGGGATCCATTCAAAAACACTGGTAGCTAACTCTAAGTGAGAGAGTAATTTACTAAAGGAATCAGGAAGACTAAAGAACAGGCTTATGGGTAAGTTTCTCAAGAACAAAGCCTAAAACCATCCTGCAGAACTGGCCTGGTGAGGAAATTCTGCTGCTGCTCCCTGCCCTGGACACTTATATGCCATGGTCTTTTCTCTCCTGCAATGGTCACTGTCTAGCACCAATACTATTCCTGCACTAGCAAAGCTATTTCAGAATTACTGCTGACTCTGAAGATCAGATTCCTCCACCATGAGCCTCATGCAGACATGAGGTGAGTGCAGCACCTGATTCTCTGTCCGGTGTGCACTGAGGTTTCCTGGAAATGATTAAGAGTGACAGAGCCCAGGGAGCATGGCTCCTGACCTAGCTACCAGTCAGACTGGGAAAGTGAACTTCAAGGCTTACCCTTGGGGGGTGGGCCTATTTGTTGGGACGCTTTCAGACATTAGAAGATGGTTGAAAAGATAGGGAAGAGTAAAAAAACTGAACAAAATGTCAGACATTTGGCATACAAAACCCATCTAAAATCCACCCATTTCTGTTCTTAACCAACATCTTTTCCAATATATATTAATAGAATTGGAATATCAGAGATGGATGGGACATTTGGTTAAATTCCCTAGTTTTACTAATGAGGAACCTGATGTCTAAAGTAATTGGATAATTTATCCAAGGTTATAACCACAACTAGTTAGTAAACACAACTCATGTTTTTTCAACCCTGTGTATACTTTCTATCATTCAGTGATCAAACTGCATCTTTATCTTAAGGTTCAACTTAAAGCCTAACCTAAGGTAAACTCGGGATTTATTCCTCAAAAAGTCATTAGGTGATAGTGGTCATTTTTCTCTCAATGTATTGATCTGATCAGTTCCCCCCAAAATAGCTATAAAGCTCAATGTTACTTTGTAGAACTCTATTTTTCTATTATTACCCATGAAGGTAAACTGTAACTAAGCTTCAAATATGTTTTAATCATAGTATATACATTTTTTCACTGGATTAAAACCGTCCTTTGCCTAACAGCTCATATTCTTGCAACAAGAACAAATAATTATTCAAAACTACAAGAATGTGTCATTATGAAAGAACTTCTTACCTATATATTCCATCTTACAGAATTGAAGCTAAAATCACCCATGTAATCCATAATCACATGATTTCTCCATATGGTTAGTACTAAACTAAAGCAAAGGGAACATTAATGCTGTAGCATACACAGAACATACACATTCTAGAAGTATTTTATTGTTATGACAACTGATAGAATTCTGAGTCTTGACCTTACAACTGTGGTGTGCCGAATGGTTTCTGGCACAGAAGCCAAAAACAAGCAATGAGATTTTGAGAAGATGGACAGGAAAGATGGCAAGAGAGAACAATGAAAAACAGGAATTATGTTTGAAAAGTGTGGCAGTGCAGAGAAAAAAATCCTTTAAGAGCAGAAGATGGATAGTTTTATTCAGATTTAAATGCTATGTCTTAGAAGCTGTTTGTCTAGCACTTTTTTCTTTTTGTGAACACGCCTCAGAAATGTATTGTACTGGTTGTCAGAAATAGAGAATTGATGACTGTAATAAGCTAATACACGTAATGTAGGTGTGTACAGAAATAATTTAAGCCTGACCAGAGATAAAATCATATTATTTTCTATGGCTTCCTTTTCTTTGTGTAACAAATATAATCAATTCAGAATCGGGAACAGATAATTTGAAGTAAATAAACACAAAATACATACCTCATGATGATACATTCTCTTGTAATTTAAATCAGGTATTTCTCTAAAAGAATGTATTTTTCTATAGGTTAACTAGTCATCACTCAGACCAAATCATGAAAAAGCTTAAAATTCTATCAAGAATTGCAGACTATTCAATTTTATAAAAAATTATCTTTTTCCCTCTGAAATATTGCCTGGAGTTTCTTTTCTCTCTCCTCTGATAAACTGATACTGTATTTTTAAAAAGGACATTTCCCCAAAATGGTAATCCTACAACTTACAGTTATAACAAGTTATCAATAAAGGCTAAATATTATCCTACAAACCCACAGGGATATACTATATTTATTATCACCTTTTGGTTTTAAAACTGTTGAAATCATCTAGCTAAAATGGTATGCTGGAAAATAAATGTAAATGATGGTCCTATAAGATCAAATGCTGTCTGGTATAAATTCAGTGAGGCTCTGATCTTGAACTTACGCTTATATCTACAAAAGCTTAAAAACAACCCTAAAATATTATATTTTTATTTTAAAATACACATCCAATCTAAAATCTCTGTATTTATATTATAAAAATGATTTTAATTCAATATAACAGAGAGGAATAAATATAATTCATAATTTACATTTACAGCATATTACAGATTTCCTCATAATCTAAATAACTATGTGGTATAATGTATCTCCCCACTTTAAAGAAGCAGTTCAGCACTCCTGTGATTTGCAATGTCTTATGGGAATTTAGTTAAAAATGTGAAGAGAGGGAGAGAGAGACTTGTATATGATCAGAACCTGCAGAAAAAAAGAGAAAAGGGAGAACAGCTCATAGACCAAACTGAAGTATTCTCTCAGATATACTGCAAAATCTTTGTTGAAAAAGGGTACAGAGTATAGCAAGACCAGATTTTCTTTTGAATCTTTAAAAATAATTTCACAGGAGTTCTGGGAAGATAATCAGTCATGACCTGGGCAGCAGCATATATCCTATAAAAGCAAATAGTTTCAGCAGTAAGAGATGCCGAAAGAGATACGTAAGAGATGAGGCTAGATCTTGCTGTATCACTAAGTTTTAACCTGGAAAGAAAACAATAAATTCTATAACAAGTTCATTTGATGTCATAACCAATCATCTAATAAATATTTAACAAAGGAGCAAATGTGTAAAACACTGGACTCGACTCTGTGAAGGATAAAATAAAATACATAAAATTAATCACATATAATCTTCAGGGGCAACTTCTAGAGAATGAGAAGGAATTATACCTACCTATCCAGGGCTTAGAAATTTTCTAAGGATATGATTATTACATAAAAAATGGAAACACTGGTTGGCTTGATCAAGGATTTTAAAAATTATGTATGTGATATACCATGACACAAACCGTATTCAGGCTATTTGATCAGATACTCACAGAATGATTGTAAGAAGGTTCCAATATCACAGGTAATGACATTTTCCCTTGAAGATTCAATTTTGTTAAATAAAAAATCTTTTCCCCCACAATCTTTTCTTTTTTCATGCGATGTACACCATACAGTCTAAACCGAACTGCATAATTTCCAATCATCTCAGATTCAACATGATTAAATTTGAATGTCTCTGTGAAGACAGGGCATGGTCCTCTCTGGATGCTGGTTTTTGCTCTCTGTTTCTTTATAGGTAGAAGAACAAGGTGTACTTGCCATGAGTTGCCACCTGTCCTGTTATATGTCGGGATATCTGTGACAGCTGTCACTGTTACCAGAAGCTTCTGTTCTTGTGAGTCATAGTCAAAAGTCACATCCAGTGTGCCATATTTAGCTTCTGGCTCAGGATCAAAAGGTTTAGGAAGCTGTGAAGATGATCCTTGAGCTGACATATCCTAAGAAAAGCAAATTTAAATGTTTTCAGTGTTTAACTCTATTATTTAATCTAGCATGTATATAAATACCTGATATTTCTTTAGGAAGATGTGACAACTGTCTTGATTTGCTGTCACAATGAAAGTAATAGTAATTAATAGTTAACTACGATCAAAAGTTACTCTACAGGGCCAGAGTAGTAAAAGTGGTAGGTTAAACTCAAAAACTTATTGTAACAAAGACAAAGAATTTAGCATTCCCCATCACAATTTGAGAAAGTTGGATATACGTCTTTATGATGCGAATTGAAAATATACACTTCAATGTGTATCTCTCTTCTTTTTGTAGGAAACTACTACATCTCACTTCGAGCATTATATACAACACAACTGACAGCTCAGTATTTAGGCTGGCAAGAAAGAGGACATAAATATGAGTGCAATGCCATTGAAAACATTGGTCTCATTTTCAAAGTTTATTCTAAAATGCCCCCATCTGCAACACAATAATAACACATCTAGGCTTGGAAATCAGTGGAAATATGAAATATGAAAGGATAAATCCAAAGGCCTCAAAAATATTTGCAGCCAAACACTTACTTCCATAACACACACACACACTATTTACACTTTAATTTTTAACCTGAATTTGAAAAACTATGTATTTTCTAATGCTAATTACTGTCGAAAATTGCTGACTACACATTTCCAAAGTTCAAGAAAGACTGAAGGTATATATTTTAATTATAATATTGAAAGAAATCACACCCATTCCACCTGGAGTTGTCTTGCATTCCCGCCAGTCCAGCCCTCTGGAATGTAGTAGGAATTGGCTAATTACCGACAGTGCCAAACCCAGGTCTCTGACCTTGCAACTCTACCACTTTGCCCCTTCTAGTATTTTAAGAAATCTTAAATGTCTTTTATTTTGAAATGTGGACCAATTTTATAATTTCCTGTTTTTGAATATGTCCTTAGTGCCTATGGCAGTGGTTACAACTAGTAGGTCCCAGTCTTCCCTTTTTGCCTAAGAACTAGTTTTAGGTGCAAAAACACTGCCTGGCAAGAGCCTATGCTTCAAAACTTGCCTAATGGCTGCTACGCTCATGAGACTTGGCCCCGGTCAATGGGAAGCAAACAGAAGTTATGTGTGAAACATCTAGACCATGTTTACAGAAGAAATCACTTGTCTTTCGCCCTCTTTCTCAGTCTTCCCACAAGCAGGCATGCAAGTAGGATGCGTGGCTTTGCCTGGACCACGTGGACTAGGACAGTACTTTAGGGGACATGAAAGTGATCACAACCAACAACAATGACATCAAAACCCCGGGCCTCTGAATAATGTGGTGAAGCAAAGCCACCTACTCACCCTGGACTATCTTTGATGGTTTTTAGCCACTGTATTAGTCTCTTGTTAAAGCAGCTTAACATGTACCTAACTATGGCACTACAGGTCAGGCCATGTTTTAGGTGGGGGTGGGGGTAGGGATGTAGTAGAGAACCAGAAATAGTCAAGTCTTTACATCATAAATCTTACATGTCTAACTATGTTGACCTGGTTGGTACCGTGTAGAAAAAAAAGAAAGATAACAAATGAAGAACAATTATTTCTTATTGAAGAATTCAGGGTTTTTTAAATGTAATATGATGAAATCAGGAAATGTGTATTTCCTGATTCTTACTTTGTCATAAACTTACTTACTTTTACTTACTTTTTCCATATTCTTACTTTGTCAAAAAAGTTGACAGCCTAGAGCACAATGTTTCAATGTATGCCACTTTGTAGTTGGTAATCAAAGATGATTAATTACATGGCTTGATTTTTCAATGAAATACTTTCTAAAATAGTATCATAATAACTATGGTTTTCAAGGAAGTAAAAATTTCATAAGGTCCCAGAGAGGGTTAAAAGGGGGGTCCTTTACAGATAAAAACTACTATTTGGGTTCTGTGACAGACAACTAGAAAATAACTCTTCCTTTCAAGGGGTCTGAATTACAGTTTTGAATCAGTGTGAGCTAGCAATAGGTCATTAATAGAGTTTGTGACCTCCATGCCAGGGAACTTTCTGGAACCCTCACTCCTACCCCAGTTCAGTCATGTATGTGGACGGGCTCTAACACAGCTAATATCCTGGATAAAACAAGAGGAAAGTAAGAATTTTCTATTTGATAAATAACATCTATTAAAGGAACAGTAGGAAGCAAAATAAACTTGAAAAAACACAAGATTGGACTCTATACTAACGGGCTATAAAAGCATCTAGATGCTGATATAATGTGCATTTGCAGTATTTGAATATATTCCATTCTTCTGTAGAGACACAAAAACAAGCAGGATAGAAGAGACTCATAAGTGTTAGCAGAGAGCAAGCTGGCAGCCTCTGAAATATGGGCAAAGCTCAAAGGCTATATTAACTATAAATAATGAATAAGGCAGTAATTTGAGAGACAGGCAAAATTCAGAAGATAGAGTAAATACAGACAGTAACTACATTAATAACTCGGAATATATGCCAAAGATAGGTCAGTAAGTAAAAAATATCACAGAAAAAATGAGTTCTACCTAGAGAAAGGGTTGTTAGGCCCACACCATGATCATGTCACCTCTGAGCTAATAGCTCTGTCACCCATGTGTTCCTCATATGGAGATGCAAATTAAAAAGTCTAACTGGCAAGGATCACCAATGACCAGAAGTACTGTCCCTGCATCTCTCCCAGAAAGCCAGGTTTTTGGCCCATGGCACCCCTGTTCAAATCTCAACTCGTGGGCACCTGGCTGGCTCAGCAGGAGAGTGTGCGACTCTTGATCTGGGTGTCATGAGTACGAGCCCTGCACTGGGTGTACAGATTATCTACAAAAATCTCAACTCTTGTCCTAGTTACCACACTGTATAAAGGAAACAATGATGGGGCATAAAGAGGGACAGGGCATCTGGGCATTACCTAAATCAAGGCTCACACAGTGTGTTCCTGCCACCTGTACCTACTGGCATCCTATCCTAAGTGTGCTAACCTATCTCATCCTGTTCCTCTTACTTCTTGCTTTATATCTGAAATAGATTAACACATACGCACACGTACACACACACACACACGTAATCTGAGGATATGAATTCGGTCCACGAGTCCTCTGAAATAGCTTCCCTGGTGGTGTACTGGGAGAGTACCAACACATTGACGTAATTTCCCACGCAATGATTTAGGTCAGGAGGGGCAACAGAATACAGTTGGTTAGAGCACTGTTTTTGCAGTCAGGTACACCTGGGTTTGGATGACAGCTCTACCATCTGAGAGGTGCATATACGTGGGCAAACTGCTTCGCTCTCTGAGTCTTAATGTTTTCCTTTGAAAAATGGAAATAACCTCCTGAAGATGATGTTACTAAAATGAAATGTGCTGACTGGAAGGCTTATAGCAAAGCTGCTGGCATAATCGTTGCCAGCCATCATTGTTGTTAATTCTGCAATCCAGGCTTCACTGCTAGCTTGCTGGCTATCTATCCAGTGTGTAAACCTCTAGAATTACGGTCTCATATATGTTCAGGCACAGGGCACAGAGAAATATTCTTTGCAGAAAATCATGAAATATTGATGCATTAAACTGAAAATTCCAGTGTGGAATTTTCTCCTAAGTTAGATACAATATTAGAATGGTAGAAATAGTAGAAAAGTAGTAACAGATAAAATGTGGGTTTAGAAATCATATAAGAAAAAAACCTAAAAACTAAGGGAATTCTGTTCATAGCTCTACTTCCATATTTAATTTTGACAACAGATGAAAATTCATCCAGTAAGAACACTGACACACTACATATTATGAAATGTTGTCTGGGCAAAAAGTTGTAAAAACCTGCAATCTAAAAGAAATAGTTCTTAAAAGTATATGCCACCTAATAGAAACCTTTAAGTTACCTTTATAGTTATCATCATAAAAGGAAGATTAAAACAAATCCTTTTAAGAACATGGAAAGACTTCAAAAGTTCAACACACCTATTTTTGTTGTCATTTTCACACTTTGGTTTCAAAATAGGAAATAAAACACAACCAACCAACAACTCTAAAAGCATGATGCGTTCAAGGTTCATTAGTAAACTGAGCATCACTTACCCCTTCCATATTCCATGATATGAAAATGCAAAAACATTATTTTTGGAAAAACCCATAAAACATGAGTGAGTGACCCCCCCAAAGTAAAAATATCCAAAATAAAAGAATTTAAAAAATAAATTAAAAAAATAAAAAGCACAAAAATAGGGACCTCAAGATGAAAGAAGCAGGTAAGTAATTCCAGAATGTTTTGTATAAAATGTGAAAATAAAAACAGACCTATTTTGAGGTTGAAACTGGGGTGTGTGGGGGAGATAATGGTTCAGTATCTCACGAATTACTCTCCTTTTCTTCCCTTTGGGGAAAAGGGGGGGGGGTGAAGAATGGTGGGGACAGTCCTGATAAGTCTGCAGGATAAAGATGAGATCAAGGATAATACTGGTACCGTAAGCCACAAGGGACAGGACAGTGGTCAAACCTTCTTACCAAGAGGAGCTGCACAGGTTTATCATCCTCCAGTAACATCCATGTAAAAGGCTCTGTGTACTGTGTTACTTACTTCAGGGCTCAGGACGGCAGTGCTGTCACTTGGAACATCTTCTTCGTATCCTTTATTAGGAAAACTTTCTACTTCATGACCTGTGCTTCCTTCACTTGGGCACTTGTTATATGAGCATCTTGGACTGTTGCTGCAGTGGGAAAATTCACATTTACTGTCCCCAATTTCTGAGGGCGTACATGAGAGATGGGGAGAACCACTGTCATCCTGATATGGTGGTGGCTGCAATTCATCCAGTGGGGGTGTTCTTCTCATTCTCTGAATGCAGTTTCCTGACAATGATTAAGAATCTGGTCACTGTTTCCAGTTAGCCTCAACATGCAGTACAGTCCACAATTACTGTATATAACTTAAAAAAAAAATGGATTAAAAAAATTTGTGGCAAGGTAACTATTAGATCCACTCATGAGTTTCTTTCTTTCCTGAGAGGTGCAGAAATAAAATAGTCTGGTTTCCCACTCCTCTCCTGCACAGTAGGATTAGGAGACATAAAAGTCACATACTCGGAGAAATGCTGGTATATACCATAAAAAATGGGAGAGTGGTAAGTCTTAGGGAAATAGCTTATTTACTTAGTTCTTTCTTTCACAACAATTTGAAAGCATGCATATATTTTACACACTCCCCTATGATGTGTGGCCTCTCTCGCCACTCGAGGTACAACAAACATAAAAGTGTCATTTGTTTTCTTCAACTACTGAGATGAACTTAAACTTGCAACCAGCTCAGCAGTGTCAGAAACCGTTCTTTCATATTCACCCTCGAGCTGGAATCCTACAATGAAGTGCACTGTGAATCCAGGCCTAATCCCCATCGAAGAGCAGAAACCGGATACTGCATTTCGCCTTGTCTCCACCATCAGGTGGCTACTGCCTGCCCCACCACACCCTGCATCCCCACTCCTTCTAAAGCACGGCTCCACCTTGTCTACAGCAGGCATCGCTACCACCAGCAATGAATCTGAAACCACGTTTTCTTTCTGTCTTAAATGATCCTTTTAATTTTTACCTCAATGATCTGTCTCAGCAACTCAGAATAAATACGTCTGTGAACAGGAGAGAGGTGGGGGAGGTGGGAGATGTAAAAAAAAAATAGAGTTGACTATACAATTTAAGAGTAGCTAAGTCTCTGCAGATAAATCCTGAATGCAGTATCAGGTATTAAATTTAAACACTGCTCATTTTTTCTTTTAATGGACTGTGAATCTCCGTTCTTAAAAGGGGCCCTGAAAAAAAAGGTATTTTGTATTATAATTCTTATAATGGAGTTCAGTTCAAATGCTCAATAGGTCTTCTGTTCTTCCTAAGACAGTAAAACTTTACATAAGAAATACAAAGCTCATTTAAAAATTATCACAATGCCTGGTTCAAATGAAAAATATTAATTTGCATGAACTTAGCACAAATTTACATATCTGCTCAGAAGCCCTAATTTTAGAAAAAGAAAACTAAATGTCTTACCTAGTCAGTCTAACATATAACTTTGGTTTATAAGACGTAAGAGATAAAAAAGTTACTGAATTAACATACTGGAAGCTAAATTTGAGAAGGAAGATAGATGGAACTGATATACTGCACTTAGTAACAAATAAAACACAATATCCCATACTTCAGAGAGGGGCTTCCAGGAGTAGCAAATAAAACACAATATCCCAGATTTCAGAGAGGGGCTTCCAGGAAACCTTTGGTTTTCCTGATAAAAGCAGGCAGAGCTGGCATGCCCTTTTTGTTCTTTCTCCTTCCTCCTGCCTGGAGCTGCTGTGACCATCTTGTAACTACCGAGTAACAAGCATGACAATAAGGGCTAAGGAAGAAGAAGTAGAAAGATACAAAGTATCTGGGTAACTGAAACATTACTAAGTAGCTATCTTTAAACTTCTAGAAGCCTGAGACAAACCCTCTATGTTAAAAAACATAACAAAACACTGATAGTTGGATTTTCTGTTGTTTCCAAATATATTCTCTACTGATACTTTTTAAAATTATTTAACCAATATCTTCCCCTCATAAAAATGTATATTTAACCAGCCACTGAATTATAAATTAAATGATAATACCTAATATTTGCTGTAACATTAAGTCAATTAAAAATTTCCCAATGTAGTGGTTTTAGGAGTCAGCCTACCATCTTTTCCTTTACCTTTATTATTTAAAATTTATAATTTTTTAAAAAAGATTTCATTTATCCATTCATGAGAGACACAGAGAGGCAGAGACATAGGCAGAGGGAGAAGCAGGTTCCCTGCAGGGAGCCCGATGTGGGACTCGATCTCCAGACCCTGGGATCACAACCTGAGCCAAAGCAGACACTCAACTACTGAGCCACCCAGGTGCCCCAAGCTTTTTTTTTTTTTTAAAGAAAGGGGATCCCTGGGGGGCTCAGTGGTTTAGCCCCACCTTTGGCCCAGAGTGTGATCCTGGAGTCCTGGGATTGAGTCCCACATCGGGCTTCCTGTGTGGAGCCTGCTTCTCCCTCTGCCTGTGTCTCTGCCTCTCTTTCTCTCTGTGTGTCTCTTATGAATAAATAAATAAATAAATAAATAAATAAATAAATAAATAAAAAGGGGTGATTTTTCTCAGATCTCAGATTGCTCAGCTTATTATCCCACAGATCGCACTGGAAAGAAATGGGTACATACCTACTCCTCAAACCATCTCTGATGGGTGAATGGGATTACCATAATTCACTTAGATTAATTAGAAGCTATCAAGGTGAAGATGGAGATGCAGTCAGCTTCAATGTCTGTATCTACATGGAAGAGGGTAGATGCCACTCACCAAGGAAAAAAGAGAGAGGATTTAAATGAATAAAATTAGATATGAAGATGGAGACATTACAACTGATACTACAGATGCAAAAGAGCCTATAAGATTATCATGAACAACTATATACCAACAAACTGGACAACCTAGAAGAAACAGATATATTTCTGGAAGCATACTTGCTACCAAATCATGAAGAAATAGAAAATCTGAACAGACCAATAACTGATGAGGAGATTAAACCTGTAATCAATAACCCCAACAAACAGAAGTCCAGAGCCAGATGGTTTCATCAGAAAAATTAATAATAACTCTTCTGAAATTCTTACAAAAAACAGAAGAGGAGAGAAGACATCTCAGCTCATTTTACCAGGCCAGCGTTACCCTGATACCAAAGCTAGACAAGGACATTACAAGAAAACGACAGGTCAATATCCCTAATGAATATAGATGCAAAAATTCTTAACAACATATCAACAAACCAAATTCAACAATACATGAAAGGCATCATATAGCACGATCAACTGGGATCTATCCCAGGGATTCAGGGGTGGTATAACATCTATAAATCAACGATGTAATATAACACATTAACAAAATAAAGGATAAAAATCATATGATTATCTCAGTAGATACAGAAAAAGCATTTGACAGAATTCAACTTCCAGTCATGACGAAAACTCTCAAGCAACTGGTAGACCAGCTGAGCAACTGATCTCTCGAGTAGAGAGAGAATGTTAGTCAACATAATAAAGGCCATATATGACAAACCTACAGCTAACAGTATATTCAACAGTAAAAAGCTGAAAGCTTCTCCTCTAAGATAAGAAACAAGACAAGGATGCTGACTTTTACTACTTTTATTTAACATAGAATTGGAAGTTGTAGCCAGAACAATTAAGCAAAAAATAAATAAATAAAAATTTTAAAAAGGCACCCAAGTTGGAGAAGTAACTATAAATATTAAATGAAAACATAGAGAATATGCTCCTTCACACTGATCTTGACAATGTCAGAAGCAAAGGCAACAAAAGCAAAAATAAATGAGTGGGACTATATAAAAAAAAACTTCTGCACAGCTATCAAAAAAATTATAGACAACCTATGGAATGAGAGAAAATATTTACAAGTCATATACCCAATAAGGGGTTAATACTCAAAATATATAAAGACCTCCTTCTAACCCATGTTCACTGTAGTATTATTTATAATAGCCAAAATATGCAAATGACCTAAGTGTCCACCAATGGATGAAGAGATATATTTGGTATTTTTTATAAATTTATTTTTTATTAGTGTTCAATTTGCCAGCATATAGAATAACACCCAGTGCTCATCCCATCAAGTGCTCCCCTCAGCGCCCATCAGCCAGTCACCCCCACCCCCACCCACCTCCCTTTCTACCACCCCTTGTTCGTTTCCCAGAGTTAGGAGTCTCTCGTGTTGTGTCTCCCTTTCTGATATTTTCCACTCATTTTTCTCCTTTCCCCTTTATTCCCTTTCATTATTTTTTATATTCCCCAAATGAATGAAACCATATAATGTCTGTCCTTCTCCGATTGACTTATTTCACTCAGCATTATACCCTCCAGTTCCATCCATGTCAAAGCAAATGGTGGGTATTTGTTGTTTCTAATGGCTGAGTAATATTCCATTGTATACATAGACCACATCTTCTTTATCCATGGATGAAGATATATAGAAACACACACACACAATGGACTATTATTCAGCCACCAAAAAGAAGAAAATCCTGCCATTTGCGACAACACAGATGAGCCTTGAGGGTGTCTTCATGACCCTCAGAATGGGGTATTTCACTTATACTAAGTGAAATAAGTCAGATGAAAGAGAAAAATACTATATAATGTCACTTATATGTGGAATCTACACCATCAAAATGATGATGCCCTACTATTACTTTTTCCCTAATTTTACAACCTAATTCCACATCCTATTTTGTGGAAATGATATATGCATTGAAGGGCTCACACATGGAAATATTTTAAACATTTTATATTACCATCTGCATTTTGTAGAGCACCCACAAAAGGTGGCAAATTATCTTCCTACCTTATTAAAAAAAAGCCAGGAGGCATGCATATCTGGAATATGACCTGTAGTTTTTAACATATTTAACAGCAGTTTTCTAAGTTTCAGAACCTCAGCTCTAGAAAGTAGTGAACATTCTACATCTATAGATTTCAGTTTTCAAGTATCTGTGGAAATTTGCCAAAACTGATCATATAATGTATAAGGACTTAAGGCTTGACATATTTCACAAAACTGGGAGTATAAATAGGTTTTCTGACCACAATGAAATTAAACTAGAAATCACAAACAAAAATATAACTAAAAAAAACTATAGAAATCTAGATAAAATAACCAGAAATTAAAATACACTTTTAAGTAATCCATGGGCAAAAGAAGAAATCACAAGAGAAATTAGAAAATGTACTGAAAATAATGACTAAAAATAATCTGTGTAAGTATTGTGGAATGTGGCTAAAACCATGCTTAGAAGGCAAATTTCAGGCCTAAGTGTATATGTTGAGGAAGGCTGAAAACAATGACCTACTCATTTCAAGAAGTTAAAAACTTAAAAAACAAACAAGTTAAACTCAAAGAAAGGAGTAAGAATTAAATAATAAAGAGCAGAAATAAAATAGGAAACACACTCAATAGAGAGCATTAGTAAACCAAAATAAAATTCATTGAGAACACTAATGAAATTGATGAATTGCTGGAAGAGACTAGTCAGAAAGAGAAAGAGAGATGGTATTAATATCAGGAATAAAAAAGAAGGCATCATTTCAAACCCTTCAGATATGTAAAAGATAGCAAGCTTTTCGTTTGTCTTTTCCTTTTTGAAAATTTCAGTCCTAAAGCTTATCAAGGGGGTGGAAGGAGGCAGTAGTCTGCCCAGGAAGCTGTTATGGCCCAGAGCCCTATGTCAGAGCCCGGGTGGGATGAGGAGGTGGTTTACCTATGGGAGAAGCCCAGCATACTATCTTGGAGCCCAAGAGAGATGAGAAGGGCATCCATGTCCATATAGGGGGTTGAGGTGTCGCAGCCCAAATGGGGTAAAGAGGCCACCCAACCATGGGGTACCCTTAAACAGCATATGAAACCCAGGCTGGGTGAGAAATGCCCAGCATAGAGAGCCAGAGCCTCAAGAGGGTGAGGCAGCCTGGCATAGGCAACAAAGCCCAATGGGGGTGAGCAGAGTGTCTTCAATGAAGGAAGTAAGGGGTCAAAGCCTGAGTAGGACCAGAGCCATGGAGAAGGGGACTGGCATGGTTTGTCAAAGCCCAGTGAGACTGACAGGGGAACCCACAAAGAGGTATGCCTGGTCAGAGTGGAAGGCACCAGAACAGTTGGCCTGATACAGGAAAACCAGACCCTAAACAGGATGGAAAGGTAACCATGTATGAGGTTAACCTGGAGTGTGGTGTTAGAGCCCAAGTAGGGTGAGGAAGACACCTGTGTGGGGTATGGGGAGAGTCTTGGAGCATAGTGCCAGACCCCGCACAGGAAGTCAGAGCTTTGGTAGGGTGGTGAGGACATCCAATATTGATGGTAAGCTGGTCTGGTGTGTCAGAACCCACATTCTGAGGGTCATGAGGACATCCACAAGTAGGAAAGGCTACAGGAGATATCAGAGCCCAAACAGGGTGAGGGGGCATGCATGCAGACTGGGGGTGGGGGGATAATCGAATAATAAATATGTTAAGTTTAATGGAAGCCAGGTCTGTCTCTCAGTGTTGGAAAAAGAAGTTACAAATATTGGAATAGGAAAAATCTAGAACTGTGTTCTTGGATGGAACTGAGGATATTAGTGTAAACTCAGCTTTTAAACATAATGTAAATTTGGCATAAATATGCATATAATAGCATACACATATACACACCCATTCCTAAGTATCCTAGCTCTGTCCAATGAGAGGGTTTAAGAACAACATCTCAACAGAGGCTCTTGGGTGGCTCAGCTGATTAAGCGTTCAACTCTTGATCTCAGCTCAGGTCTTGATCTCAGGGTTTTGAGTTCAAATCCTGTGTTTAAGAAGCTCAGCTAGAAGCTGATCAAGAAGTATGATGGCTTTTTGGCTTCAGAATCTCTGCTCAAGCAGATCCCATGAATCCTGGGCCCAGGCCTGAGTAAGGTTGGCAAGTTCTCTTCCTCGCTGACCCACAATGAGAACATGGTGGCCAAAGTGGATGAAGTGAAGTCCACCAGCAAATTCCAGATGAAGAAGGTGCTGTGTTTGGCAGTGACCCTGGCCATGTGAAGATGACAGATGATGAGCTTGCGTCCAACATCCACTTAGCTGTCAATTTCCTGATATTATTGCTCAAGAGGAACTAGCAGAACATCCAGGTTTTATACATCAAGAACACCATGGGCGAGACCTAGTGCCTGTACTAAGGCACAGTTTACCATTAAAAAAAAGAAAAAAAAAAAAGAACAACACCTCAAAAGCAGTGTACACACCTAGTGCCCAGATCTTGACTTCTAAATGAATTCTTTGCTAAAAGGAACCAGGACTCCATGAAGAAACAGCAAATTTCAGGGCTATGAAAGAAAGCCGAGAGTAAGAATATATTCAAAGAATGATGGGGGGATGCCTGGGTGGCTCAGCAGTTGAGCATTTGCCTTTGGCTCAGGTCGTGGTCCCAGGGTCCTGGGACCGAGTCCCACATCGGGCTCCATGCATGGAGTCTGCTTCTCCCTCTGCTTGTGTCTCTGCCTCTCTCTCTGTGTCTCTCATGAATAAATAAAATCTTAAAAAAAATGATGGGGACATGTCAAAAAGGCAGAGAAGCCAGCTTGAAGGGTTTGCAGTGAACAAATCCCACAATTTGAGCTTCACAATAGTTGAAGTAACTGATTATAACACATTGAGGAAATGAGGAAAACTTGAGTCCAACGAGATGTAAATATATGAATAAACTGAAAGAATTTTTAACAATAGATTATATAGTTACAAAGTACTTGACTATCAAGAGTACATACTTCCTTAACAAAGATCAAAGTGAACAATATGAGTAACACGACAAATCAAAGTGTGCATCACCTGACAGGATGCAATGAGGAATAAGCACCACTTCCTTGGTCTTCCAGTTATAGATGCATAACCTGAATCTAATCATGAGAAATATCAGACAAACACAGATATTCTAGAAAATAACTGGCCTATAATCTTCCAAAAGGAACAACTGAACAACTGGTCTAGCTTGAACGGACACTAAAGAGATAGGACAATGCATGATTTTGAACTAGATTCTTTTGCTATACAGACATTATGTGGACAACTGTTGACCATGAATGGATTCTGAGGATGAGATGGCATTAATAAAGCAATGTTAATGTCTTTATATTTATGGTCATATTATGGTTGTGTAAGAGAATATTCTTGCTTGTAGAAAATATACACTAAAGTATTTGTGGGTGATAAAGCATCAGGTCAGCAGGCCACTTACTCTGAAATAGCACAAGGGGTAAAAAGGATTTTGTACTATTTTTCCAACTTTTGTTAATTTTGTGAGGGTTTACAAAAATTCTCCATAAAAAGACACCATCGTATCTTTTGAAAATCTGAAACTCTTATGATACGAATTCCTGAAGAAATAAAACCTAAACAGATCCAAGAAGAAACAGGAAAATTATACAATCTTATGCCTATTACAGAAATTGAATTTGTATTTTAAAACCTTCCTAACAAAGAAAAGTCCAGGCCCACGTGGCTTCACTGGTAAATCTACCACTTAAGAAAAATCACCAATTTTATACAACATATTTTAGATAATATAAAAAAGAGGGAACGCTTGTGAAATTATCTTCTGAAGCCAGCACAAACTTGACACCAGATAAAATCTCTTACAAGGAAAGAATAAGCCAATCCCTCGTATGAACACAGACATAAAAATTCTACACAAAATATTAGCAAATGAACCCCAAATCACAGAAACAGGGAACAACATCACAACCAACTTGGGTTTATACTAGGAATAAAGAGCTATTGTGCAAATGAAAGGTGGTAGAAAACTGATCTAATGTACTGGATAAAAGAATAAAGGTAAAAATTAATGTGATAACTGTGACCAATTTTTAAAAAGCATTTTTTTTTTTAAAAAAGCACCTGATAAAACTCATTATCTACTCATGATAAATCTTTGCTCTGCAGAAGTGAGGGCTAAAAGGGAATTTCTTTTATCCCATAAAGGGTATCTTTGAAAGTCCTATTGCAAACATATTTAACAGTGAAATGTTGAAAGCTTTACCTCTGATATCGGGAATGAGACAAGGATGACTATTATCACCACTTCTATTCAACAATGTATGGGAAGTTCTAGCCATTGCAATAAGTGAGAAAAAAAAAGTAAAATTGTTATTACTCTCAGATGATGAATGAGATAAAGAAATCTCCAAATACTTTAGGGATAATCTATTAGAGTTAGTAAATAAACTTAGCAAGGTCACTGGATATGGTATCGATGTAAAAAAAAAAATCAAATTTGTACACATATGAATGAAAAATTAAAAAGTGAAATTTCAAAATCCCACACGTAATGGTACCAGATAACACCAAATATCTAAGAATAAATCTAAGCAATCACTTTGCTGTTATTTTTCCAGTCTGGAGGTTTATAATTAAAATATATACTCTTAGCGACTGGCAAAATCAGCACTTCTGCTTTCAGTGCAACGGCTACATGGTACAGGAAGGGACTGCTAGAAAGCCCCTGAGCTTCCTTTCTCTAGCAACAAGTCATCATCCCATGAGAAAAGGAGAGATTAGCCTACCATCAGAGATTTGGGACTTGCAAGTTTGTCTTCACTAGTTTGGTCACTGTGAAAATTAATAAGCTTGAAAAAATGATGGCAGATTATCATAAACTTCTAATTAGAAGATGACTTTAACTGTAGTTGCCACTCCAGATGGAGTCTCCTTATTAAGCAAATTAAAACAGCCTTGGTATTTGATATGTAGCTTTTACGTAGCAAATGCTTTTTCTTTTGTAACAATCCAGAGGGAACAAAAGTAACATGTTGTTTTCACCTGGCAAAGACAGCAATACTTCTACTTCCCAGCTTCAGGGAAACATAGAATAAAATATTCTTGTTCTATGCCACAATCTGCTCTGCAGAGACCTTGGCTGCCTCAACATTCCCTACTCCCTCCCCTTGATCCCCCTCTGAAGGACAGCAAGCTATTTGGCCCCGGAGAGTAGAGTGTTGAGAGGTTGAAGTGCCTTGGTAAAACACACACGTGTGACAAAACTGAGAACTCAATCTTGTGAAAATACAGGGGCTTGCCTCCTCAATAAAGTGCCTGAGGATACAGGAGTGTGATGGAATATTCCTCCCAAAGTCAAAGAGAATTTACTACCCCTTGTCCGTGTCCCACTAAGGAGGAGACAAAAAGTTTGCTTGGCCTTTTTATATTCTGAAAGCAGCACATTCTGTATTGGAATATACAGCCTTGATCCCTCTATAAGGTAAATAAAAAGCTTTCAGCTTTGAGTAGCACCCAGAGCAGAGCATAAGTCTTTCCAAATGATCAAGGGTACCATGGAGTAAGCTTTACACTTGACCTTTAAAGACTCAGAAACCAAATGGTCTTCAAATACCTGTAGCAGGTGAGGATGCTTAAAAGTACTGAGAAGCTCTGATGCTAGAATTGCATTGGAGGACTCTAGATTTATTTATTTATTTATTTATTTATTTATTTATTTATTATTATTATTATTTTTTTGCTGTATCTTTGCTGACATTTTTGCTTCTAAGATTTTAAATCTGATTCCCAGTCTCATGGGTAAAAGCCGGTATTTTGTTTTAATTTGCACTTCACTTGTATGTCGGGAGGAGCACATCTTTATCAACCACTTATATTTCTCTATGGTCCCCATTGGATATTTACCTCTTTGAAGTACTGTAATATTCTGCTTATATTAAGCACTGTGCTTAATATGGGTATTTGGTGCATGCTACCCATAGCAATCTACATATTTAATGCAATTCCTATCAAAATATCAACCTTTTTTTCACAGAACTAGAAAAGAATAAAACCAGAATTTGTATGAAACCACACACACACACACACACACACACACACACACACACACCTGAATAACCATTGCAATCTTGAGGAAGAAGAACAAAGTTAAAGGTATCACAATCCCAGATTTCAGGATATACTACAAAGCTAATAGTACGGTATTAGCACAAAAATAGACATTGAGATCACTGGCACAGAATAGCCCAGAAATAAACTCATACTTACAGCTGATTACAACAAAGGAGGCAAGAATATACAGTGGAGAAAAGACAGTCTCTTCAACAAACGGTGTTGGGGAAAACTGGACAGCTACCTGCAAAGAATGAAACTGGACCACTTCCTCACACCATATAAAAATAAACTCAAAATTGGTAAAAAAACAAAACAAAAAACAAAAAAACAAAACAAAAAAACACCAAAAAGAAAGAAAGAAAGAAAGAAAGAAAGAAAGAAAGAAAACCCTAAATGAGACTTGAAAGACTTGAAACCATAAAAAACTCCTAGAAGAAAACATAGGCAGCAATTTCCTTGACGTCAGTCATGGAAACATTTTTCTAGCTATGTCTCCTCAGGCAAAGGAAACAAAAGCAAAATTAAACTGGGATCACACAAAACTAAAAACCTGTACAGTGAAGGAAACCATCAACAAAACGAAAAGGCAACTTATTGAACGGGAGAAGATATTTGTAAATGACATATCCAGTAAGGGGTTAATATCCAAAATATACAAAGAACTTACAGAACTCAGCACAAAGAAGAAAACAAAAACAAAAACAATAATAAAAGAACCATTAAAACTGGGCAGAGGACCTGAATAGATTTTTAAATTTTTTTTTTGTTTTTGCACTTCCAAGCACATTTTACTGTAAGACAGGGTTCAGATTATTTTTGAACCATGCCTTAAAACTCTTACTATTCTTTCTCACCTTATTTTCCTGATGTTTGAAATAATTTCTGAATCAAACATACTTCACACATAGCTTCTGACTTTCTACCGGTACAATCTTACTACTCAGTACATCTATTTTCTGAGTGAAAAACCAATTCACCGTCTCTCATTTCTTGACTTTTGATAAAAGATCATAACCTGCTCAAATGAAATGAAAAGTGGTTTGTTTGTTCTTGAGAAACAACTCCTGGCCTACTATTGATACCAAACAGAAACTAACTGGAGGATCAAGAGGTACCAGGGAGCTACACGATCCTAATCGTCCAGTATGAAGTAGACAGCACATGATCATCCAGCTATAAAGTTGGGGATGTCACGCTACATACACTCCAACATCAAGGGAAACTAGCAGATACTGGATGAGGACCAAGTAAGCTCTGGTCCTATAATACTTGGTATCCTATAATACCTGCCTACGATACCAGGTATTATAGTAATGCCTGCTGTATTTTGCTTAACCTGCATGCGCTGCCTCATGGGTACACTGAGGGTTAAAACATTATGTCTAATGATCACTCAAAACCATCAGAGGTGGAATGTTCTGGTATTATAATCCTTTCAGAGGAGGCCCTGAAAAATAATATGGAAGGAAAATCCTCTCAGTAGGTAAAATTCTTAGTAGCCCATTTGGTTTTCAACTTTGCTTAGAGTAAGAGCTGATATCAATTACTGGCTTGCCAATGGTCTGACTGGATGTAAGGACTTGAGAGAAACTGGCAGACTAGTGTCACCGAGAATGGCTGTGGGGCCTGAAAATATTTCCATCCCCAATACAATTTTTGAAACACAAATATGCATCAAATACCATGACTTCTCAAATTAACTTCATATGACTTTAAGTCTAATTGTTTTCCAAACTGAAAAAGGCAAGAGTCTTGATAGACTCCCAGATGAATTTTTAAAGCCCGCCCATAATTACAATGCCAATTTCAATCAATGTTTTTGTTCCTCATTTTCCATTTTATGTTTGTGTTCAATGCTATTCAATTTTACCTATGGAAAATATTTAATGTTAATGAATGATTAAAAATAATATTAAGCAATTTCTGTTTTCATGCCGGCACACATAGGTTTCCATGCCTCGAAGTTCTCTCAAGTTCCTTCATCTCCCCTAGGTCCAGCCACAGGCCAACGACTGACCTGCTTTCTTTCACCATATTTATGCCCTTTATAGAATCTCATACAAACAGGGCCATACAGTATATACTCCTTTGTGTCTGGCATTTTGTACTTCCTGTACATGCTTCTGCCATTCAGCTATTATTGTTGGATACTTTTTTGTCAAGTTGTATTCTACTGTAGGGATACAATTTATCCTTTCAAACTGCTATCCAGGAGGCTGTACAATTTTGCATTCAGACCTGCAAGGCATGAGAGCTCTGTCTGTCCTATCTCCTCACCAATATTTGGTACTGTTAATCTTTTATTTATTTATTATTTATTTTATTTATTATTTATTATTAAAATTTATTTATTTGAGAGACAGAGGGAGAGTGGGGGGGGGGTGTTGTAGAAGCAGGTTCCCCACTGAGCAGGGAGCCCAATACAGGGCTCCACCCCAGGACCCTGAGATCAAGACCTGAGCCCAAATCAAGAGTCGGATGCTTAATGGACTGAGCCACCCAGGAGTCCCGATATTGCTAGTCCTTTAAATCTTAGCCATGTCACTGGCTGGGTAGTGCTATCTCATTGTGGTTTTAGTTTGCATTTCCCAAATGACTAATAATGATTTGAGCATCTTTTCGTGCACTTATTTGTCATTCATAACTCTTCTCCAGTGACGCATCTGTCCAAAAATGTGCACATTTTTAGTCAGGTTGTTTGTTTCTTGTTATTGACTCATAAGAGGTCTCTATGTAATCTGGATATAGCCCTTTATAAAATGTACTTTTCCCTGTCGATGGCTTACCTTTTCGTTTTCTTAATAGTTTCTTTTGGAGTGTTTTTTACTTTAACGTAGTCACCATTATTCCAGTTTTCTTTTATGATTTATGCCTTTTGATTCCTATCCTTCCTAACCCAAAGTCACAAAGATTTTCTAGGTCTTCTAATAATTATTTGATTTTAGCTTTTACATTTAGGCTTACAATCCATCTGGAATTAATTTTTGTGTGCTGTGTGAGGTAAGATTTGACACCTTTTTCTCCATATGGATTTCCAGTTGTTCCAGCACCACTTATTGAAAGCTTTTTTTCCTCACTGAATTAACTGGATGCCTTGATGAAAATAATTGTCACGTGTGTGGGTCTGCTCTGCCTATGGATTCTGTCTTCTTTCACTGACCTATATGTTTAGCCTTGTGCCAATATCACACTTTCTTGATCACTGTAGCTTTATACTAAATCTTGAAACCAGAGAGTGTAAGTATTTTTATTTTGCTTTTCTTTTTCACAACTTTTTTTGACTATTCTATGCCCATTTCATTTCCATAAATAATTTTAGCTTGTCATAGGATACAAAAAAAGAAAAAAAAAAGACTTCCTAGAATTTTAACTGGGATCATATTCAATCTTTAGATCAATTTGGGAAAAACAGACATCTTAACAATATTGAGCCTTCTAATCAATGAACATGATAAACCAACACATTTAAATCTTTTTAAAATTATCTCAAAAGTTTTGTAGTTTTCAGTGTAAAGACACTGCTTATTCTTTTTCCTAAGAATTGTTTTAATGATGCTTCTATAAATGATAGTTTTCTAAAATGCATTTTCCAATTACTTTTGCTAGTATTGATATTTGCATAGTTGTATATTGACCTGATATCCTAAAAATTCTTTATAGACTTCTTTGAAATTTCTACATAATCATGTCATCTGCAAACAAAGATAGTTTGGTTTCTTACTTTACAATCTCTAGGACTTATTTTTTTCTTGCCTTACTGCATTAGCTAGACCCTGGATTAAGACACCAAACAGAATAATAATGAGAGAGGGAATCTTTGCCATATGTTGTATTTAAAAAAAAACAACAACAAAACATTCAAGGGATGCCTGGGTGGCTCAGGGGCTAAGCATCTGCCTTTGACTCAGGTTGTGATCCCGGGGTCTTGGGATCCAGTCTGCATCAGGCTCTCCGCAGAAAGGCTGCCTTTCCTTCTGCCTATGTCTCTGCCCCTCTCTGTCTCTCATGAATAAATAAAATCCTAAAAAAAAAAAAAAAAAAACCATCCAAAATTTCACCACTAAATGTCAGCCTTATGGGGTTTTTAAAAGTTATGTTTTGTTAGAGCCTAGAATCAGAAATTAAGAAATTGCTGGAACTTTGTCATGAATGGAAATTAAACTTTGTCAAACACATTTCTCCTCAAGTATGGTGAATGATTGATTGTGTGATCTTCTACTTTATTCTGTTATGTGGGGAAATGTAATGACTGATCCTCCAATGTTAAACTAAATCTTTATTCCTAAAATGAACCCTATTTGGTAACAATAAGTTATTCTTTTTTTACTGTGAGATTTAACTTGCTAGTATCTTTAAAGGATTCTGCATCTAGCCATATGAGTAACACTGACCTTTTTCTCTTTGTAAGGCTCTTGCTAGTTTTTGCGACCATGGTAATTCTGGACTCATGGGAAATGCTACCTCCTCTTCTTATTTTCTGGAAGAGTTTGTGCTGAATTGGTAATACATTTCTTTTAAAAAATGTTTAGTAGAATTCGTTGATGAAACTATCTGGGCCTAGCATTTTATTTACAAGAGAGTTTTTAACTGTAAATACAGGGCAACTGAAGTTATCTCTTTTTGAGTGAGGTTTGGTTACTTGTGTCTATTTGTGTACTTCATTAGGTCAAATTTATTGGCATAAAGTTATTCATAATATTCTCTTACGATCCCTATAACATCTGTAGGATCTGCAGTAATGTACCAATTTCATTCTTGATGTTGATTATTTTTCTTTTCCTTTTTTCCTGGTCAATAGAGACTTATAAACTTGGAGTTTTTTCAAAAACCAGCTTTTGGCTGCACTGATTTGTTTATTCATTTACCTATTTGATTTCCACTCTTACTTTTATTATTTCCTTTATTATACTTAGTTGTTTTTAAATTTCCTAATTTCTTATAGAAAAAGCTTACATGACTGATTTTCAACCTTTTTTCCTTTCTACTATTAGCAATTAATGTTATAGATTTCTGGCAAAGCATTGCTAACTGTATTGCACATACTGTATTTTCATTCAGTTCAAAATGCTAATTTTCCTTATGATTGTTTATTTGAAGGAAATAAGCACTATGAAAACTTATTTATAAGTTTTTTTAATGGCCATATTTTACAGATTTTCCAGATATCTTACTACAACTGATTTCTAACCTAATTCCATTGTGGAGAGAGAACACAGTATATGGGATTTCAATACTTTTAAAACTTATTGAGTTTGTTTTTTTAATGGCCCAGAATATGGTGTTTCTTAGAAAATGTCTATGCACTCTTAAAAACAATATATATTTTGCTACCATTGAGTGGAGTGTTCTATTGACGTCAGTTAGGAAGAGTTGGTGAATACTGTTGTTCCAATCTTCTACATCCTTACTGATTTTCTTTCTACTTCTCCTATTTGTTAGCAAGAGAGAAGTACTAAAAATCTCTAAATATAATTATGAATGCCTGCATCCTTTGCTTCAAGTTTACTGAAGCCGTTATTTAGGATTGTTATGTCTTCTTGATGAACTGACTCATTATCTTCTTTATCCCTGGTAATAATACTTGCTCTAAAGTCTTCTTTGTCTGATACAAATATAGCCATCTCAGCTTTCTCTGAATTCATGTCTGTATAGTGTATCATTTCTGTCTATTCTTTCACTTTTCTAAAAAGAGATTTTATTTATTTATTTTAGCGGGGAGGGACAGAGGAAAAGGAGAGAATCTCAAAAAGACTCCACATTCAGCATGAAGCCTGATGCAGGGCTCAATCTCACGACCCTGAGATCATGACCTGAGCTGAAATCAAGAATAAGATGCTCAAGTGACTGAGTCACTCAGGAGCCCTTCTATCCTTTAACTTTTGAATTATCTATGTCTTTATATTTAAATTAGGTTTAATTTTTATATGCGGTCTTGCTTTAAAAAAAATCTCATTGGACAACCTATATCTTTTCATGGGCATATTTAAACCATTTATATTTAATGTAATTACCTATATCAGGAACTGACAAATTTTCTGTAACAAACCATATGATAAATATTTTAGACTTTGGAGGCCACATATGATGTCTACCACATATTTATGTGTTTGTGTGTGTGTCATATACTGCTTCAAAACTGCAAAAATATGGCAATACAGGGGTACCTGGGAGACTCAGTTGGTCAAGCATCTGCCTTTGGCTCAGGTTGAGATCCCAGAGTCATGGCATTGAGCTTTGTGTCAGGCTCCCTACTCAGTGGGGAGTCTGCTTCTCCCTCTCCTTCTGTCCCTCTCCTGTGTGTTCTCTCTTTTAATAAATAAAATCTTTAAAAAATATCTGGTAATACATACATTAAAATATTATTCAGCCATAAAAACAAATGAAATTCTAGCATATTCTACAAATAGATCTTGAAGACATTATGCTAAGTGAAATAAATGAACAAATACTGTATGATTCTATTTATATGAGTTACCTCAAGTAGTCAATACTATAATTTATGGTCTATATAGTATTTAAAAATACTTAATACTTAAGAATGTGGGTTTTGGTATTAGCTTGCCAGGTTCTAATTCTACATCTGCCATTTACTAGATGTGTGACTCCGGAAATTTATCTACATCTCTGATGCCTTTATTTCTTCACCTGTAAATTAAAAATTGTAATAGCACCAGTGTCATTGGGATATTTGAAAGTTAACTGAGATGCTTTAAGTGCTGAGGATAGTGCTTCAGAGTAACAGTAAATATTATTATTATAGTTATTTAATAGCATTGATTAATACAATAACCCAACACGGTAGGTGAGACTCAGAAAGGGTAAATGAATTAGACCCAGATAGTTTTAATTATTTTAGTATTCTTGAGGAAAAGGAGCAGGACTTCTAAATCTGTTTGCAGATTAATTTTGCAGGAACTCTACTCTGTTAAACTGTACAGAACATTATGTCATCTTGCTCCATCCATATAAAGAAAGAGGGCATGACAAAAAGTAAGCAAACAAGGATTTTTCAAAAAGTAAGATACAGGATTACTGCTCATCGCATGTCAATTATCAATATATATACTCCATGCCATCCTTATATCCTTATTAGCATAAGCATCTTAATTTACAACTTTTACTACCTAGTAATCTACCTAGTAATCAATACTAATATTGACCCTATATTATCATTAAAGATTCAATTAAGCTAAGTATAAAATATAAATCATAAGGGTTCTATTTAGATATTAAAGAATTCTCATGCTTAAGGTATGCATTTCCAGTTATTTTTGAGGTATACAGATAGCCAGGGGTTTACGGTATTCAAATTACATCAGAGATGCAACAAATCTAATAAAATATAGCTGACTTTATTTCCAAGTTCAAATTTATTTTTGATATCTGGTACTTTCTCAAGTCTCCCACATTTATGTACTCCTATAATTTTACATGCTCCTATCAGCACATAAAATATGCTCATCAGTTAATGAGTAAGAAAGTAAAAGTTAAAAAATTAATACAATTATATTATTAAATCAGATCTGCTACATCTCCTACTGTTTTCTTTTAACAACATAAAAGAAAATAAATAGTAGCTTTTTTCATATGTCTGAGTTTTAATTTAAACCAATCAATAATCTGAAATAATATATTTTAGCTTAATTTGCCTTATTTGATGTACTGAATCAGAAAATATAATTCCGTAAGAGCTATATATGCAAATACTATACTGTAGTTGATATTGTAACACGTACCAAAGATTTAATTTTAGAATCAGCTTAAGCCCTGTTGAGATATATTACATTTTTTTTGCTATGAATAATTTGGTGGGAAGTTTTTATATTTTTTTTATGAAATGGAAAAGAACCAATATTCTTAGAAAGACAAAAAATGTAATTCAGTTCGGGCCTGAAAAACACACAGATCTACACTGGATGATGTTAACAGTGTAGTTTTGTGGTGGTGGGGTGGTTATATACTAATACAGACAAGAATGAGAACAACTAAGTAGCTTTTACTTGCGACATAAACTGGGGATGTGATCTCAATTCTTTGAGGATAAAACAATAAGGCAGTTTTCATTCCCATTTTGTTTTAAAAGACTTCAGGCATTCTTAGGACTTTTTTATTTTTTCATTTTTATCACACCAGTAACCAGACATTTCAAAAATAGATGGTTGAAATAGTAGCAATTTAGGATTATGAAGCTGTTAAGTGCTTCACAATGTTGATGTAATATAGCAATTATAGACCTTTGTAATTCAGCAAAAAGGCTTTGTTTTCTTGTTACTCATATTGAAACTATACGATAAGAATATCTCTTTATTTTCACAGAAAAGGACTCAAATTTTTAAAAATCTTTGCATTAATGTTTTGACCATTGTTATGAACTCACCATTGAAATTTATTATTTTATAACTAAAAATAAAATGAAGCACTAAGGGGGAAAAGGTTGTATAATGTTAGAATTTTGATTAGCAATCACAGCTGCACCAGAATTAGTTTCTATAGCAACAGGAAGAAATAATGTGTTGAATTGCAATGCAATACAAGATTATTCTTTACAGATTGCAATTCAAAAGAAAAATCTTTAAAGAATTTTGTCCTAAAAGAGTTATTAATCTTTTATCCATCATAATTCTCTTATAGAAAATACTTAATTATTCTAGTCTACTTTCCATGAATCCTGTTTTAACGCATTCAAATTAATATGTTCCAAAGAAGACTGAAAATTTAATATACCTGAACAGTAAAAATTTTGGCTACTGTCTTATTTGCATTTTAAAATAAAAATGCATGGACTCCTTCTTGCACACTGCATAGATGGAGACTATATTTCCTAGGTTCATTAGAATCCACAAGGAAAAGTCTAAAGGGTCTTGTTTTTAATAAACAATGTTGTTGAAATAAAAATTAAAAGCAATAAACAAATTCAACATTTGTATCAATATGAAACTAAGCTTCCCTTTTATCAGTGTGCACTCCTATGTCCAAATTGTGATTAAGAAACTACACTACTGTGAGTACTCAGAGTGTACAACTCCCCCACTTTAGTAAAAGACAAGCATTAAATTTCATATGCTGTCCATACCTTTTCTAACAATGAAAAATATTATTTCATAGCATCCTTTCCAGTCCTAGCTATTTTTGGAAACTAATTAAAAGCATATGCCTGAACCTTTTATGTATTTTGCCCTTATAATGAGACCTATTACTGTGGCTTACTCTATCCATCTGAGTTCCAAAGTATCTTTGGAGTTACCATGGATACCAGTGACAAGCATTCTCCCACAACTGCTTTATGTGTCTCATCAAACACAAGAAAACTGACATGGCAGGAATCAAGCCATCTAGACACCATGAATTTCTAATTATACTAGTATTCATGCTTTTTAGAAAATAGAAATATATATATTTTAAATTAAACAAACCAGGTGACCAGTAACATATTGATTTTACTCAGTAAAATCTGAGTAGATATCAAAATCACTGGATTAAAAAATAAGAGGTTATAAAAGAAAAGATACAAACATTAAAAGAGACCAGTATAAAAGTCCATTAGTGATTCATAGGGTCCAAAGGGAAACCTGAAGCCCAAAATAAACTTGGGTTTTGAGATCTTCAGTAATGAAAACTCCTAATTATTTTAAAGATAGTCTATAATAGGAACACTCGTATCATACAGCCCACAATAGAAAATGTCAGAAGTCGTTTATGAGAACTTCTAGAATGTCCAGGGTTAACTGCTGACTGTTAACAAAAACATTCTTGCAAAATTAAATAGAATGCTTTTTTATTATTATCAGGCAAAATTACGAGTAAAAATTAGTCTATGTCAGCAACCATCTCATTCTAACTGTTCTTTTTTCTTACTGTAAGCAGTCTAATTCTTCTTCATAAGTTAAAGCATTTTACTAAACAAAACATCTTTTTAAAAAATCAAGAACTAAAAAAAAATAAAAAAATAAAAAATAAAAAAAATAAATAAAAAATCAAGAACTGAGTATTGAACTTGACTTCCAAGAAGAAATATTTTCAGCATCTCCTTTTGTGACTTACATTTTTAAAAACTATATAAATCTGTAAGGAATGGTGAGATAGCTTCCCTATCAGAGTTACAGAATTTTATTTTATTTTTAAAAAATTATTTATTTATTCATGAGAGACAGAGAGAGAGAGAGAGAGAGAGAGAGAGAGAGGCAGAGACACAGGCAGAGGAAGAAGCAGGCTCCATGCAGGGAGCCCAATGCGGGACTCAATCCCGGGTCTCCAGGATCACGCCCTGGGTTGAAGGCAGGCGCTAAACTGCTGAGCCACTCAGGGATCCCTAGAATTTTATTTTTTAAAACAAATGTAGACACACAAGTCATAGGTTTCATTTTCTTGGTACAACATAACTCGCAAAAATTATGTTATTAAATGTAGATAGATATGGCCTTTTAATGAATGTTTAATTATTCTAACTTTTATGATTAAAAAACTTCAATCTAGTAATACATATTATTCCATCTACAAGGACTTGTGACTTAAAGATCATATAGGTTAAGCAAACACAATGTTTTTATTGCCTAATATGTGAATACATGATTTACTAAGGGAATGAAAGCAGTACATTTAAGATACAAATCCAGTCTGATACAGTGAATTCCACACAGAGGCTACAAGTCAAACCTCACAACGCCTCAATTTCTCCATCTGTAGAGGGGGAAAGCGTCTTTTATAGTTATTGAATGATTATAAAAATTTCCAAATAGAAGCCATAAGAACAGTTAAAGGAAATAGGATTACTTCATTTAAATCAGAACTAGCTGAGGGAAAAATAATACATCTCTGAAATTCTTATAAGGACTCAAAGGAAATGTTTAGTATCTGTTTTCCTTATCACTAAGGACTGTAGCAAAAGTCTGTGGAAAACATGATACTCTATTCTTGTTGAATTTAGTTGAGCGGAGAAAATTTATCCTCCTAAACGAGCTTCTCTCATGACTGGCACAAGAGACCCAAAACCATGCTCTGCTAAGACTGGTTTGGGGGAATAACATGTAGATCCTTATTTGAAAGAGCCCATCTAATTTCAGTGTGCCTCTTTTTTGCCCAACCATAATGAAGTGCAAACCACCTAAAACAGAGCAATTCCAAGTTTGCCTGTTTTTCTCTCCCAGGAAAAGGTACATAACATGCATTTATTTTAGTACCTATCTTGTGGCAGGCAATATTTAAGGTACTAAAATGCTATTGGCACTCAGAAGAAAACCTAATTGGTGAAGCTTTTATGTCAGGGATACGGAAAATAACACTACCAAACAGGGAGGAAGAAAACCTGGATCTGAGTCCATGGTCTTCTACTAAGAAGCTAAGTAAGCATTTAAACTCTATGCCTATGTTCAGAAAAGGAAGAGAATGAGCTAAATCACCAAGACCCCTGCAATAATAACAATAAAAGAAAGATCCCTGCAATTTTAACTACTATGAATCTGTAATATCTAACACCTGCATTTTGGATTGGAATAAAATAAGGCATTACTTTTCTTAACTAATGATGCAATAGACTATGAAAGGGAAGTAGAGAATCTTTCTTATTTTACCTTTTGATATATGAGACATAGCTACTAGCTCTCAAGATCCCATTTGGTTTGGGATTCAACAACTAAATGCATGGTGATTGCACAATGCAAAAGGACTTGGAAAACTGAGCATGAAAGGTTGCTGTAAAGATTAAAAGAGGAAAAAATAAAAATGTTTTTCCTTCCTGAAAATAAGATATTTATACCAAGAAATCAAAGTGACTATTAAATTTTGCAGACATTTTACATTAATACTATTCTAGATCTTATCAGCAATTTCAACTTTAATGTGAAATGCAAATGCATTAGTGTTTTCTTTGTTCTTAAATTTCTAAAGTTGTTTAGAACATTGACAAATATACCCTTTTCTGGGGATATATCTAGAGATATAGATGCCACCAAATGTAAAGACCACCAAAACTTTCTGTACACTACATTATGTTCTTAAAAATTCTATCTGAAGGATGAGTTAAGATGGTGGAGGAGTAGGGGACCTTAATTTCATCTGACCCCTTGGAATTCAGATAGATAGCGATCAAACCATTCTGAGTATGTGTGAAATCGACGGGAGAGCTGAGAAAAGAACTACTGCAGTTCTACAAAAATCCCATCAGACACAAGCAAGAAAAGGAAGATAGCAGCATAGAAAAAGTGGAGTGAATAGAAAAATAATATGGCGGAAATAAATTCAGACACGTGAATAATTATAATGAGTACTGCAATAAATATGGGAACTAAAGTTTAAGAAATATACTTAGAGGAATATAGAAAGGCTGAAAATTAAAGCAAAGAAAAAGACATATTTGAGAATATCAGTACAAAAAGCTGTATAGGTAGGCATACTATACCAAATGAAATAGATTTTGATACTCTTCTCAAAAGGCATAAAAATAAAGGAATAAGGAAGGTTAATACCATGTAATGTTAGAGGTGATGATTTATCTGAATTATACAAATTTCTAAACATGTAAGTCCCTTAAAACATAACTTTAAAATAATTAAAGAAAAATGGACAGAATTCCAAGAGAAAAACTGACAAATTCACAATCATACTGAGAGATTTAACATGTCTCTCCTAAAAAAACAAACAAACAAAAAAACATGAAACAGAAAAATATTTAGGGAGGATACAGCAGATCTAAATACAATAACTTTGGCTAAAGTACATTCATAGAATCTTGCAACCAAGAATTTAAAACTACATATTCTTTTGATGGATTTATTGAACACTGACAACCTTCCCCTTCCTCCCAAATAAATTTATTAGTTACAAAAAAGAAGTCTTAACAAATGGCAAGAGTCAATATCAATTATCTGATCATAGCACAATTACTTAGAACTCAGGAATAAGAAGAGTTTTTTTAAGTGGAAATTTTTTATATGTTTGGCTATTTTTTAAACTTCAGGACATGATAACTAAAAATTACGATAGGAATTAGGAAAATTATAAAAACAAATGAAAATGGAAATACTATACTAAAACGTGTGATACCGTTAAAACAATAAAAAGAAATGTATATCCTTAAGTGCATGTGTTAGAAAACAAAAAAGATAATAAAGTATATAACTCAAAAAGTTAAAGAGGGGATCCCTGGGTGGCGCAGTGGTTTGGCGCCTGCCTTTGGCCAGGGCGCGATCCTGGAGACCCGGGATCGAATCCCACGTCGGGCTCCCGGGGCATGGAGCCTGCTTCTCCCTCTGCCTGTGTCTCTGCCTCTCTCTCTCTCTCTCTCTCTCTCTCTGTGACTATCATAAATAAGTAAAAATAAAAAAAAAATTAAAAAAAAAAGTTAAAGAAAGCAAAAGTCCAAAGAAAATGGAAAAAAGAAAAATAAAGAACACAGGGCTAATGCGATTTAAGAATATATTCAACAAAGAAGATCGATAAAAACTAAACCAGATTTCTTGGGGAAAAAAAACTAAGGAAAAAAGAGAAACCCTAACAAGATTAAGCAAAAAATATGATTAATAACTGCATTACCACGACTCACAAACTTCTAAAATAGAGAATTCCTGGGAAAACATAATTTAGCAAAACTGACTCAAGAAGAAATAGAGAACCCAATTATTCCTACATTTAAGTACTAAATTATAATCTACTCAGAAAAAATCTTAAGGTACAGGTAGATTTTAAAAATTGACTCTGTCAGACATTTAGAGAACAGTATTCTCAATTTCATATGTTTCTAGGGAAATGAGAAAGAGGAAATAATTTAAAACCTATTTTATGATTTTAGTAAAACCTTGATTCTAGGATTCAAACAAGGTCAATGAGAAGGGACTCTTACAGTAAACTCCCTCAGGAACATAATTATAAAAATCCCAAGGGGAAACAAAAGAGTAAAGCCAAATACAGTATGACAGATTTGATTCAATAGCAGGAATGCAAGGTTAGTTTAACATAGATCTATCTTTTAATTTATAAAAGAAGTAGATTAAAACTTAAAAACCATATGATCTCATTAGATCAGAAAGAGCAACTGAGAGCATTAAACATCCACTGATAACTAAAAAAGTCTTAGAAAACGAGGAACTGAAGAAAATTTCCTTAACTCAAATAAATGATATCTTCCAAACACCTACAGCAAACACCACAAAAGGAGAACATTAAAAGCATTCCCTTTAAAACCAGAACAAGACGCAGTCACTAGCATTCAACACTGTACAGGTGTTCCTAGCCAGAGCTAAAGGCAAATTATTAGAATAATTAGCAAAGCTCCTCAATAATAATCTGCCTATATAGTTTCTTTCCTTTTCTAAGTAATCATATCATTTCCCAACAATGTCTGTTTTATTACTTCTTTTTAGATCTCTATAAATTTTATTTCCTAGGGACTCCACCACAATGCTGAATATCATGCACTAGATTGCCAAAAATGCCTAAGTCTGGCAACTACAAGTATTGATGAATGAAGATATAAGTCCAATAACAATGCTTACAATTGTTACTGGAAGGTATACTTTTTAAAATGTAAATAATGCATGGGAATGATAAACACCAAATTATAGGCAGTAAAGGTGTCTATAGAGGTCTTTAAACCTACCTAATGTCTCATTTCTTTAAGAAAAGGTTTTGGAATATAGTAACATGTTAGAATCTTTTTTTTTTTTTAAAGATTTTATTTATTTATTCATGATAGTCACAGAGAGAGAGAGGCAGAGACACAGGCAGAGGGAGAAGCAGGCTCCATGCCCCGGGAGCCCGACGTGGGATTCGATCCCGGGTCTCCAGGATCGCGCCCTGGGCCAAAGGCAGGCGCCAAACCGCTGCGCCACCCAGGGATCCCACATGTTAGAATCTAAAGAAAAAACAAACAAACAAACAAAACAAAAAAAAACTAGTAATGCCGGCATCATGATGAAATTATATGTATGCTTAAAACATTTAATTTAAAAACAAAACAGAAGATTAACATGACATTATAAGGACCTCCACTGATCTACTCCCAGTGAAACTGATAAATCCTTTTTATCACAATAACAAAATTAAATTTAAAAATTTTCACTAGTGTGAGAGTGGAAATCCAGCCTCAAGAGACAGGAATTAACACTCAGTGAAGATATACAGGTACTGTTAACTAGTTTTCAGGAGAACTTGAAAGGAAAGAGGTGTTAGTTCAGGGTAACTCAGAAGATTAGGATGCTACCCCGAATACTAAAAACAAAACAAAATGAAAATCCCATAAAGATGAGATTAAAAGAATGGACAGTGTTCACGTAGTGAGACCTAGGAATGTTTATGAATGGAAGGGAGGGGGGATCCCTGGGTGGCTCAGCGGTTTGGCACCTGCCTTTGGCCCAGGGCGCAATCCTGGGGTCCCGGGATCGAGTTTCACGTTGGGCTCCTGGCATGGAGCCTGCTTCTCCTTCCTCCAGTCTCTCTCTCTCTCTCTCTCTCTCTATTACAAATAAATAAATAAATCTTAAAAAAAAAAAAAAAAAGAATGGAAGGGAGGGATTTGTGCCTGGGTGGCTTAGTTGAGCGTCCAATTCCTGATTTCAGTTCAAGTCATGGTCTTGCAGTTGTGGGATCAAGCTCTGTGTTGCATGTTCCACACTGGGTATGGAGCGTGTGTGAAATTATCTCTCTCTCCCTTTGGTCCCCCGATCACAAGGAGACTCTCTCAAAAAAAGAAAATAAGAAGAAGAAGAAGAAGAAGAAGAAGACGATGACGACAATGATGATGAAAGAGGAGGAGGAGGAGGAAGAGGAAGAGGAGGAGGAGGAGGACGAGGAGGAAGGGAATCATGGAAAGTAACTTACACACAAAAAAATAAAAAAAGGAAAGGTGTCCAGCAGCACTGGAGAAGGAGAGAAAGTAGCAAAGGCATAGAAAAATGATTTGACTCCTAAAATATAAAGTAGAGATGACAGATAAAAATAAAAAGGTATTTTGATAACCCAAAGGAGGGGCACTGAAAAACTTCACACTGATAATTAAATTCAATGTTAAAAAGAAGTCAAGAAACACCCCTGATAAAAGGTCAATGTGATCCTAGTCAAATAGCATGAAAATTGTTCTAGAGCTCATCTGGAAGAATTAATGTAAAAAAATAATGAGAAAAAATTTGACAAAAAATATGTTACAATTTATCATTAGACACTGTAACAGAGGAAGTAATTGAAACAGAATAAAGTTCAGAAATAGACACAAATCCAAAAAGAAATTTAGCATATGATAAAAGTAGTATTTCAAATTGGTGGTTAAAATATTACATTTTTCAGTAAGTAACAGTGATAAATTTGGAAAAGAAATTTAGTAATTTGAAAGAAGAAAGCTAAATCATCACTTCAGTTCTTGCATCAAAATAAATCCCAGCTGCATCAAAGATTTACATGTAAAAAAATGAAACCATAAAAATACTAGAAGAAAACATGAGAAAATTTTGCAAACCTTAAAATATGAAAGGTCTTTCTAAACATAACACAATATCCAGAAGTCATAAATTAAGACTTAAAAATCTCAATCAGCATAATATTAAAATTCTGGGTTGGAAAATCACTATCAATAACATAAAAAAACCAACTATAAAAATATCTATTAACATATAAGAAAGGCTAATTTTCTTAATATCCATGAACTCTTATGAATTAGTAAGAAAAATAATATCAATAGAAAAGAAAAATGAGTCAAATTTGCCAACAGTCACAAATGCAGATACACACACACATACATGTAATATAAGCATGTAAACTTTAGAAACCAAACACTGAATATCAAATCCCAGAACTATTGTTTTCACAATTTAACAGCTATTATAGCTTTAGAGAGAATTTATATTTAGAAATGTAATATAAAATATAGGTGTCAAGGATATGGATTGTCCTTAGAACTGACTGTTTTTTTCCCCCAATTTCTATGGGAGTGAAAGGTACAGGATTTTATGAGACTAGAATGTCAAATGTTATTTGTAAACTACAATGTTTAGTTGTACCCACTGCAGTTCTAGAATTCAAAATGGACATGCTGATGGTAGGGTGCTATAACTAGCAACAAAAAGCTTGCTGCCTATTTATTTCAAAAAAGAAACAGCATGCCTGAGCAATCAACTCATAATCTGTGAAAGGTAGTCCTTATTCACTTGCACATTACTGGGTTTTTGTTTTCTATTGTCAAAAGTTCAACAAATTAGAAAAAACATCACTGACCTAGTAAACTTATCAGATAGCATCTTTCATATTTGTAATATACAAAACAAGTTATTATATTGGCAGTCAACCATTTGCAGAGATCATCCCTGTACAGTTTTACACTGTAAAAATCAGATTTCCAAATATGCACTTGGTTATTAGTTCTATTTTTAACCTGCCACTCATACACTGTCATGTACTTAAAATTCAGAACATGTTTACATTATCCATCCAGCAGGCTAATGCAACTGCACACCAGACAGTCATGCATAATTCAAATCAATATCCTCAGGCTTGCAAATCTAAGTCAAGGCTGCCTTTAAAAAAGCTAGGGTGTGACTTTAACATGAATAAAGTATATCTAATTTTTCTTTTTATGTGACAAATTGATACTTGCTGCAATGGAATGCCAAAAATGCAAAGCCACTGTATAATAGATCTTTATGGTATTGAAAAAAGACATAATTGAAAAAATAAATAAGGCAACTACAGTAGTCTTAGGAAATTAATTCTAAATAGTGAAAGAGATCAAGCTCAACAAGATTCAAATAGCAAAGCTTATAACAATTGATTATATGAAGTTTTGCCAACAACCATAATGTACATAAAATTACAAAACCAAGGATCTAAGTTACACTGTGAAATGAAAGTTCTTTTTACACTTAAATTCAGATTACAGTTTTAATAACTATAAAGTTAGTTTCATTTAAATTCCTTAAATAAAAACTCCACTACTGAATTTCTATAACTAGTCATATGTCTAGAAATGGCTTAGGTCTAGAAAAGCTTGAGTCTACCAAATGTAAATTGAGGTTTATTGGCTAAGTATGTTGAGTTACAGCCCAGAATACCTACAATACCAGACTCTAGCCTCTGTCACCTTTACAGTAGAGATCTGATTTTTTTTAAAAATAAGAAAATAAAGATCCTGAGTCTTATCTACAAATGTCTACTTTTAAGGCTTCTAAAAACATAAGTGTTTACCAATAACTTGAAATGTAACACATAACTGATCCAGATTAAAATTCTCATAGGCAAGAATAAATTATATTATATTTTGATAATTTTTCCTCTTGGAAGCTTCAGATTTGACTCGTCATTTAAAGAAACCCTCCAGATATGAATGACATCATTGCTCGGGCAGCTCAATTATGAAAATTTCGTATTAGTCCTATTCAATATCACAGGCGTACCAAACATAATATCCTTTACAATGACAGTCTATTAATGTCAAGGTGCAGTAATATGAAGGATGAAATTAATGGGATAGAGAGAAAGGATTCAATGGTATCTAAGATAATGAAAAAAAGATTAAATGGCAGACCTTTGGGAAATACGGTAAAGGCATGGAAGTCCTTCCAATGAAGACAGAGAATCTAGTTCAGGTACACAGAATATATCTTTTCAGTTTTCTTGTAGAGATAGAAAATTTAAACAAAAGTTCGGATGACAGAGTGGATAAGTCAAAGATGTCTTCACTGATTAAGATTTGAATTTAATTCAGAGCATATAGATAACACTGTTAGTCATGTCAGTGTAATAACTATTCTGCACGAAAGGAGTAGAAAAAAAAAGTTTTATAGCAATTCAACTACCAATTAGTGATAAAGAAATTGATTCACAGAAATTCAGTATTATAAAAGTAATAGCAAATGAAAAACTGCCCTAAGAAGGCAAGTTCAATCTCACAAAGCAATAATATTGGCATGAACCATGGACTGAATATTTTCCTTTCCTCTGGGGATATGTCCGTTTATTTTTTTTAATTTTTTTATATTTTTTTATTTTTTGGATATGTCCCTTTAAATTTCCATACTTCTTGCCCACAAAATTACCACCATGTAACATTTTTTAAGGCTCTCCAAAGAACAATCATTTATAGGTCAGAGATTTCTTCCTTTATTTACAAATCTACTTTGGAGAATAGTTGTGGTATAGTGCAATAGTTCAAAGAGCATAAAGTTCAAAGAGCCGAGTATTTTCATATTAATTTTGACATAGAGACTAATGATAGGTTTTAGCAAAGTAGCCAACAAAAAAAGAACTGTAAGAATGATTACAGACTATAAACTGCATACATAAATTATTTTTCACAACTAACTTTACATATTATACTGAAAATTATAAAGGCAATAAAATGAAATTTTAAGAGTTCTACTTAGGAACATATGAACTCAGAATGTGAGATCTGGAATGAACCTTAGGTCAATCTGCCCAAGCCCAACATTTTTTGCAAACGGAAGCACAGAGAGCCTGTGATGTGCCCAGAGTAAGAGCTTATAGGAAGGGTATGGTTAGAAGCCATGGTTACCACTTATGAGGCTGCTGGGTACAGATCTGTTCAACCATACATCGTGGTGGTTCGAACCACTCACCTGAAGTAGGTTTAAGAAAAAAAAAAAAGAAGAAGAAGAAGCTTCAGGTAAAGTTCTAATGGTAATACAGATATAACAGAAGCCAAAGTTAGACTAGAGCTAGGATTGAGGTACAGTTCATAGGTGAAATTAGTTGACACCCCTTATTATCCAACTTGCTCAACTCCCACTCTCCACAACCACATATATCTCCCTGCATCCCATGATTTATATAGTGATTTATATACAGGCTGAGAAGCCTCCCAGGAAAACATCTTCAGCTAGACTAAATGGAAACACGTCTGGTGTATAAGAGGAGAAAGTGCCTGAGACAATCAAAATTTCTGAAAGGAGCAATCAGATTCCTGCCACTCACAATAAGGGAAGGAGGTATCTTCCTGAGAAAGCCATTCTAAGCTGTGGGGCCTGAAGCCAGAGATAACGAGAGGCTTCCATGCAGGTAAGGACAAGTAAATGAAGCCGTCCTGCCAAATTATTGTGACCATGTATTCCCATTCTGGGAAGACAACACGCTGTGCGTGAACTGAAAGAGGGCCTCTTTAGACTCTCTGGACACTCCAGAACCCAGAACTCTGGCAGAGGATTCCCCAAATGAAGCCTAATGCAGAAGGAGAATTCTCTGTCTCGCTTACAAGAGAATGCTGAGCTGTCACGTCTCAACGATAACCTAGTGCCATGGTGGGAGAGGCCAACTAGAACGCTTAAGAGCAGTGTGGACAACGTCTTGGGTGGCACAACTAGTGAATGAAGGACAGTTTAGAGCAACACCGGTCAAGACAGGGAGCAGCAAGCTGGACTAATCTGTGAGTTGATGAATGGCACCCCTTGGGAGTGCCCTGAAATAGTTGAAGGAATGGGGTATATAAGAGATTAGAGGCTCTGTGAATAGACAGAGCTGGCATCATTAAGATATGAACATTAATGTTAATGCGATTCTATTTGGGTTCATATGATGAAGAAACTTGTCAATGTTTTGGATATCTATATACAAGTATACACAGACACAGGCACAATTTCTGTCATCAGGTTAGCAAGGGTGAATTTAATAAGTCTGAACTACCAGTTTCATTCACAAATTAAGAAAATGATGCTCTCTATAACTCTAATGCTGTACTTCATTAATTTTAGATTAAGACAGCTGATCTTTCATGATATACTATGTATGTTTATATGTATGACATGTATTTTAAATATACTAAAGTTGACTCCCATTGACTTTAAATATGTGAGTAGTTTATCAAACAGTCTCAGTTCAGTGGCCTAGGACACAAAACAGCTTAATTTTCACTCTAATCTCTTTTGATTGTATAAGACTGAATTTCTCCATCATCCCCTTGATTTGACCTTGGGGTGGAATTCAGATACCCTTGGTCACTTCCCGTGAGTAAAGAATCTCAAGCCAGTAGAATTTTAAAACTCTATCCCCAGGCCAAACTCAAATGTCAACTCTAGACCTAAGTTTTGTAAAGGAGAGTTAATAACAATCCATAGCTCACTGAGCTGTTATGAGATTAAATGAATTAGCTGGAGAGCTTAAAACAGTGCCTGTTACATAGTAAGCACTAGAACTCCCTCCCAAGGATGCCAACCACACTTTTGCTCATGGAACTTTGAGGGGGAGACAAAATGTGGTGTGCACTCTTCTCTTTTTTTCCTCTTAATTCCCTTCATTTATCTGACACATAACCTGATCACCCGCCCCTCTGGCAACCATCAATTTGTTCTCATAGTAAAGAGCCTGTTTTGTTTGTTGTTGGTTGTTCGTTTTCTAGACTCCACATCAAAGTGATTATTTAAACAAAAAGAAAGAGAAAAGGAAAGAAAAAAGAAGAAAGAGATAAAGAAGCTGGATCTCTATTCTCCTCATTTTATTCCCCATGCCTTATTTTATCTTACTCCTAGGGAAACCACTACCAAGGATCTATAGGACCCATTCATGAAGAAAGGTTTAAAATTATAATGTGTGTTGGGTCTCAACTAGCTTCCAGTCATTCCAATTCTTATCATACCCTAACAGATTCCTTTACTCATGGTTTCATTGCAAGCTCTTGGGACACATCAGCCCCATAATGCTAAATGTTGGCAATATTTGTCAGTACAACGTTCATAATACAAAGATGTCATCAAATGTACTTTTAAAGAACATAAACTTCATGAGAATAAGGCTCTGGGTCTAACAAGTCAATCTTTTAAGTGATTTGAAAATAAGCAAACTTTGCTTCTACCTGTTTAATCACAGAGCTTTTACCAAAACCCTGGTTACTCTTAGGCAAAAGAGTAAAAACATTTTTTAAATACAGCATCAAAAATCTTATTTATACAGCATGTTTAAATATTCTGTAAGCAGAGAGACATCATTTTTTAGAAATAGTTTGTGAAAGGTTTGTCAGAGGTCAAGTAGCAATAGTCCCTGGGAGCTCAATTTAGACTTTAACTGCTATCTAACCAGTAGCTGTGACCAGAATTAACTTTTTGGATGGAAGACGATTCTGTTTTTAAGAGTAACATTGTGATAGGGATGGGAAAAAATGAGATACTCTGTCCTTTGGACTAGTATCAATAAAAAGACAGTCATGATGCTTTTAAGGTAGTTCGAAGTTTACAGACTCTATTTTGCCAACAAATGAGCAATATGTAACTATGTGATTTAATTTTTATACATGTAAAGACCTTTCATATATGCAAATATGTTTAATAGCAAACATTTACTCAGAACCATTATATCCAAAGAGACGCAGAATTTCTACTCCTCACAGTAAAGTAGGTTTTATTAGCTTTTTTAAGGTAGATTTTATTAGCTTTTTTAAAGTAGGTTTTATTAGCTAAGTTTTACATTTACAAAAGGAACTCAGAGAAGTTAATTATGTCACAGAGATGATCATAATCAAGGGTGGATTTGAATTCAGTTTTTCCACAGGGTATTCATTTCCTGACTATGTGACTAAGTCAGAATATGATAAGAAACAAACCAATTCATTCCACAGAGCACCAGAAAGGCTCAGGTACTATGGAAGGTGGTGAGGTGTGTCTGCTAAAAACAAGAAAGGTGGATGGATGAAAGCTTCGATAATAAGCAATTAACAACATTCCAGATCCTAAATCGCATCCTCCATACTAAGCATCCAAGCATCCAGAGGGACCTCAGGCATAGGAAAAGGAGGAGAAGCATCCTATGGAAAACAGAGAATTAAGTAGAAATCTATATGGTGAATGGTGAGATGCTTAGCTATGTTTTATTCCTTAGTTCCAAGACTGCTAGCCTCAAATATATGCCACATACCTACAAAAAAAAAAAAAAAAAAAGGATGATGGAGGCTTCTTTTGACAAACTGACTGAATGGCCTCAGAGACTATAAATTACAATAAAGTTGTGCCCAAGGTATATCGTTACAAAATTTTACAACATAGGAGAAAAGGAGGATATGCTTACATTTTCAGAGAAAATAAGTCATCTAAGAATGACTGAGAACTAAAGTGGCAGAAGCTTCTTCTTTTTTTTTTAAATTTATTTATGATAGTCACAGAGAGAGAGAGAGAGAGAGAGAGGCAGAGACATAGGCAGAGAGAGAAGCAGGCTCCATGCACCGGGAGCCCGATGTGGGATTCAATCCTGGGTCTCCAGGATCGCGCCCTGGGCCAAAGGCAGGCGCTAAACCACTGCACCACCCAGGGATCCCAGTGGCAGAAGCTTCTTAAAGCAATGCTGTAAAAGACAAAACAGAGCAATGTCTTCAAAATTCTAAGGGAAAGTGATTTTTAAACTAGCATCCTGTACCTGGCCAAACCAACAGTCAATTAGGAAGTTGGCATTAAAATATTTTCACAAGCAGAGTACTTCAAAAGGCTTGCCCTCAATGTAATAATTCTCTGGAAGCTACTGGAAGATATGTCCTACACCAAAAGGAGAAAGTTAAAAAAAAAAAAAAGATTGCTGATCTTTTATGTACTTATTTACATGAATTACTTTCATAAAACCTAAAAAGGTGCTCTTATGACAAGACCAGGGTTAGAATAATGGTCAATGCTTTAGATTTTAGTGAGACTGGTAGCAGAAGTTGAACATTTAAGCACTCATTCTACAGACATAATCCACAGAATTGCCAAATGAATGTGGGAATTCTTACATTTAGCAACTTGACAACATTTCTATTACTGCTGAACTAAACCATAAAAATTTCTTGCCTGAACTGCTAACTTTTCTTCCTCCCTCCAATTTCTCACATGTCTAATCCATTCTTGATATACTTTGTTCCTAGAACAAATGTCAGGTCATGTAATGCTCCCATTTAAAAAATTTTCTAATTTCTCTTCAGTGCAAAAAAAAAAAGTCCAAACCGCTTTGCACAGCAGCTAAGATCTAAATGATCTGTATCAACTTAATTTGCAGTCTCATATTTTACTACTACTGCTACTCCAGCCACACATGACCACCTGCTGCTTCTCAGACTCAGCAGAAAGTTCATTTTCTCTTAAAAAGCTATTTTTTCCCATCTCTGTGCACAGCACAGTTGGCATTCCAAAAAATTCTGTGGCATAAATTAGTGATTCACTGTAGTAAAAGAGCAAAGAAGAGTCTGCTAGAATATAATCATACCCTCTATGTATCAACATAAAAAAGTTAAAGTTAAGTAAAAAAAATTTTTTTGAAAGATTTTATTTCTTCATTAGAGAAAGAGAGAGAAGGAGCAGGGAAGGGGAGGGAGAGAGAATTGAAGCAGACCCTGTACCGAGCACAGAGCCCAACCCTGGGTTCAGTCACCTGAGCCGAAACCAGGAGTCGGACACTCAACTGACTGAGCTACCCAGGCACCTCAAGTGTTTTTTTTTTTTTTTAATAGTATATGTATGGATATAAAATTTCTCCATTTTGGTATAATTTGGCATTTTTGATCTTGGCTATGTATTTGTATGAAAATAAAGAAAGGAAGGCTTGTAGTCATGCAGATATTGTATAAAATTGTAACACTGCAGATTGTAAGAAAATGAGAAGAGGGGAGAATAAGGCATTTAATGATGCACCTAAAACAAAAGTAACACATGGACTTAATTTTTTAAAAAGGGAAATACATAAACTTTAAATAGACAAATGGAATTATTTTTTTTAATTAATTAACACATCCCATTAATTTCCTGTTAAGAACCTGTTGAATGGATCTCTAAACATTCAGAATGCTTCCTGCCTGTCAACTTTTTAATATTTTTAAAATTACCTATGCATGCCATTGTTTCTGTGCTTAACGAGTTTTAATACCTAAGATTAGTTCCAAGTAGTTACCATGAGGAGGACTCCAAACTTTGAACATACTGAAAATTCCATAATTAGAATTCAAATAAATTGTTCCTAAAGCTGCACAGAAAGCCTTCCGGGAACAAGGGCCATATAGAACAACCCGGAGCAGATTAGTTAGCCTCGCCTCCTGGCAAGGGCCTCCTGGCAAGGGCGGTGCAATTCTGCCCCAGGCAAAGACACCTGAGCATCGGTGCAACAGGCCCCTCCCCTAGAAGAACATCTGGCTAAGAGCAATTTCACCAATCACAGTGAACTGCAAGCCTCTGGCACTAGGGGAAAACAGTACATAGAACTGATGTTTTTCTCCTCCATGATTCCTTAGTCTATCAATTTTAATTTTTTCTCTTGCCTTTTTCAATGATTTTTTTATTTCATTAACTCTTTCTTAAAATCTTTTTTAAAAATTTCCATTTTTACAGTTACATTCCATCCTTTCATTGCATTTAATTTTGTCTTTATATATATAAAAGTTTTTTTTTTCTTTACAATTTTGGGGTATAGTTTCTTCTAACAAACAGACGAAAATGCAACCAGAATCTACTGTATGGCTTTGTTCTCTTCATCTGTCTGATCATGTTCGATTTTTGTTGTTCTTGTTAAAGTTTTTTTTAAATTTTCATCTTTACAGTTACATTATATCTTTCCAATGTACTGAGTTTTATTTTTGTATATATATGTTTTCTTTCTTTACAATTTGGGGCTCTAGTTTTCTAACAAACAGAATACACACAGGATTCAGTGTATTGCTCTGTTCTGTCCACCTGTCTGATAATATTCTCAGTCTCTCTTTTTAAATTTTTATATATTTTTTTCGGTTTTGAGTCTCTCCTGATTTGTTTAGTGTATATTTCTCTGGGGTCGTTGTTGCCATTTTATTAATCTGTTCTCTCATTAAGCTACTCTTCTTTGGACAGAATGACAAGATGGAAAAACTCGTCTCAAAAAAAGAGAACAAGAGGCAATACTGACTACCAGGGAGGGACCTATAGACATAAGTAAGATGTTGGAACAAGAGTTCAGAATAATGATTATAAAGATACTAGTTGGGCTTGAAAAAAGCATAGATAACACTAGAGAATCCCTTCCTGGAGAAATAAAAGAACTAAGATCTAATCAAGTTGAAATAAAAAAGGCTAATGAGATGTAATTAAAAAAATAGAGGCTCTAACTACTAGGATAAATGAGGCAGAAGAGAGAATTTGTTAAATAGAAGACAAAATGATGGAGAATAAAGAAACTGGGAAAAAGAGAGATAAACAACTACTGAATCATGAGGGGCGAATTCGAGAGATAAGTGATACCATAAAGCAAAACAACATTAGAATAATTGGGATGCCAAAAGAAGAGGAAAGAGAGAGGCAGAAGGTATACTGGAGCAAAGTATAGAAGTTTCCTAATCAGGGGAAGGAATCAAGCATTCAAGTCCAGGAGGCACAGAAAACTCCCCTAAAAATCAACAAAAATAGGTAAACACTTTGACATGATACTGAAACTCGCAAATATCACAAAGAGAAAATCCTGAAAGCAGTTTGGGACAAGAGATCTATAAGCCTATAAGGGTAGAAACATTAGCCTGGCAGCAGACCTGTCCACAGAGACCTGGCAGGCCAGAAAGGACTGACATGATATATTCAGGGTGCTAAATGAGAAAAATATGCAGCCAAGAATACTGTATCCAGCTAAGATGTCATTCAAAATAGGAGAGATAAAAAGCTTCCAGGATAAACAGTAACTAAAAGAATTTGAGATCACCAAACCAGCCTTGCAAGAAATATTAAAAGAGATCCTTTAAAATAAGAGAGAGCCAAAAAGTAAAATAGACCAGAAAGAAACAGACACAATATACAGAAACAGTAACTTTACAGGTAGTACAATGACACTAAATTTCTCTCTCAATAATTACTCTGAATGCAAATGGGCTAAATGCCCCAGGCAAAAGATGCAGGGTATCAGACTGGATAAAAAAGCAAGACCCACTGATATGCTGCCTGCAAGAAACTCATTTTAGACCCAAAGACACCTCCAAATTTAAAGTGAAGGGACAGACAACCATTTATCATGCTAATGGACACCAAAAGAAAGCTGGGGTGGCAATCCTTATATCAGACAAATTAGATTTTAAACCAAAGACTGTAATAAGGGATGAGGAAGGACACTGTATCATAAATAAAGGGTCTATCCAACAACAAGATCTAACAATTGTAAATATTTATGTCCCTAACATGGGAGCAGCCAATTATATAAACCAATTAATAATAAAATTAAAGATACACATTGATAATAATACAATAATAGGAGGGGACTTTAATACCCACTCACACATTGAACAAATCCTCTAAGCAGATAAACAAAGCAACAAGAGCTTTGAATGTCACACTAGATCAGATGGACTTCACAGATATATTCAGAGGATTTCATCCTAAAGCAACAGAATACACATTCTTCTCGAATGCACATGGAACATCCTCCAGAATCAATCACAAGTCAGGTCTCAACCGGTACCAAAAGACTGTGATTCCCTGCATATTTCTGGATCATAATGCTTTGAAAGTGGAACTCAGTCACAAGAGGAAATTGGGAAAGAACTTACATACATGGAGGCTTAAGAGCATCCTATTAAAGAATGAATAGGTCAACCAGGAAATTAAAGAAGAAGTTAAAAAATTCATGGAAACAAATGAAAATGAAAACACAACTGTTCAAAAACCTTTAGGATGTAGCAAAGGCGATCCAATACAGGCCTTTCTCAAGAAACAAGCAAGGTCTCAAATATACAATCTAACCTGACACCTAAAGGAGCTGGAGAAAAACAGTAAATAAAGCCTACACCCAGCAGGAGAAGAGAATTAATAAAATTAGAGCAGAATTCAATGAAATAGAAACCAAAAGAATAGAACAGATTAACTAAACTAAGAGCTAGTTCTTTGAAAGAATTAATAAGATCGATAAACCCCTGGTCAGGCTTATCAAACAGAAAGAGAAAGGACCCAAATAAATAAAGTCGTGAATAAAAGACAAGAGATCACAACCAAAACCTAAGAAATACAAAGAACAGTAAGAACATATTATGAGCAACTATATGCCAACAAATTAGACAATCTGGAAGAAATGGATACATTTCTAGAGACATATAAACTACCAAAACTGAAACAGGAAGAAATAGAAAACCTGAACAGACCCATAACCACCAAGGAAATTGAAGCAGTAATAAAAAATATCCTAACAAACAAGAGTTGAGGGATGGATGGCTTCCCAGAGGAAATCCACCAAACATCTAAAGAACTAATATCTAGTCTTCTGAAGCTGTTTCAAAAGATAGACATGGAAGGAAAACTTCCAAACTCTTTCTATGAGGCCAGCATTACCTTAATCCCCAAATCAAAGATCCCATCAAAAAGGACAATTATAGACCAATATCTCTGATGAACATGTATGAAAAAATTCTCACCAAGATGTAGCCACCAGGATCCAACAGTATATTAAAAGGATTATTCACCACGACCAAGTAGGATTTATTTCTGGGCTGCAAAGAGTAGTTCAGCATCCACAAATCAATCAATGTGATACACTACATTAATAAAAGAAAGGACAGGAATCATATGATCCTCTCAACAGATGGCAGAAAAAGCATGTGACAAAGTGATGGGCATTAAGGAGGGCACATGATGAGATGAGCACTAGGTGTTATACTATGTGTTGGCAAACTGAATTTAAATAAAAGAAAAAAAAAGTACAGTGTCCTTTCTTGATTAAAACTCTTCACAATGTAGGGATAGAGGCAACAAACTTCAATATCATAAAGGCTATATATGAAAAACCCACAGTGAATATCAAACAGAGCTTTTCCCTTAAGGTCAGGAACAGGGCAGGGATGTTCAGTCTCACCACTGCTATTCAATATAGTACTAGAGGTCCTAGCTTCAGCAATCTGACAACACAAAGAAATAAAAGGCATCCAAAAAGGCAAAGAAAAAGTCAAACTCTCACTCTTCACAGATGCCATGATACTCTATGTGGAAAACCCAAAGGAATCCACCCCAAAATTGCTAGAAATCATACAGAAATTCAGCATAATGGCAGGATATAAAACAATGCACAGAAATCAGGTACATTTCTATATACTAACCATGAGACAAAAGAAAGAGAAATTAAGGGGTTGATCCCATTTACAATTACACCAAAAACCACAAGATACTTAGGAATAAACCTAAGCAAAGAGGCAAAGGATCTGACTTAGAAAACTATAGAACACTTATGAAAGGAAATGAGGAAGACACAAAGAAATGGAAAAATGTTTCATGCTCATGGATTGGAAGAACAAATATTGTTAAAATGTCTAAGCTACCTCAAGTAATCTATACATTCAATGTATGACACACCAGTCAGAATGGCTAATGTGAACAAGGCAGGAAATGACAGATGTTGGCGAGGATGTGAAGAAAGGGGAACCCTCCTACACTGTTTTTGGGAATATAAACTGGTGCAGCCATTCTGGAAAACAGTATGAAGGTCCCTCAAAAAGTTGAAAATAGATCTACCCTACAACCTCGCAACTGCACTACTGGGGATTTACCCTAAAGATACAAGGTAGTGATCCGAAGGGGCACCTGCACCCCAATGTTTATGGCAGTAATGTCCACAATATAAAAACTATGGAAAGAGTCTAGATGTCCATCGACAGATGAATGGATAAGGAAGATGTGGCCTATATATACAATGGAATACTACTTAGCCATCAAAACAATGAAATCTTGCCATTTGCAATGACATGGATGGAATTAAAGGGTATTGTGCTAAGCAAAATAAGTCAGAGAAAGACAATTATCATATGATCTCACTCATATGTAAAATTTAAGAAATAAGACACAGGATCATAGGGAAGAGAGGAAGAAATAAAACAAGAATATATCAGAGAGGGAGACAAACCATACGTGACACTTAATCACAGGAAACTGAGGGTTGCTAGAGGGTGGGGGGGAAGAATTCAGTAAGTCATTGTTAACAATTTGTCTGAAACAATGCTCCTAATGAATTTCAGTTTAGAATACAAATCAAGAAATTTGACTACATAAATGCAAAACGATCCAAAAGTTAACATACATAGCAGATAAGTTAATCTGTTAAAATCAACTATATAGTTAACAATCTAATTCTATTAAATACGAAGAAAACAAAGTAACATATAAAACTAGTCTTTCAAAGAAATTTGAGATTAATATTCTACAGAAAGTAGTCTGAAAGGTATCTCCTTTCAAGAGGGTACCTTGGGACGCACAGTGGGTGGCACAGTGGGTTGATCGGCTGACTCTAATTTTCAGCTCAGCTCATGATCTCAGGGTTGTGAGATCAGCCTGAGTCGGGCTTCACGCACAGAGAAATCTGCTTGGGATTCTCACTGATTCTCCCCTCTGCCCCTTAACCCTGCACTCTCTCTTTCAAATAAATAAATAAACTTAAAAAAAAAAAAAAAGGTGCACCTTCCCTAGATCTTACACAGAAGGAAGATCTCTATGATCTCACATGGAGTGATTTCCAAAATAATTAAGTGGCAAAAGGAAGATGCAAAAGAAAAAATACACATACACACATAAAATACATATACACATATGTAATATCCTACCTTTTATATAACAACAAAGGGGAAATAACAAAACACACACACTTCTTTTTGTAAAACAGAACAGAAACAAAAAATATGAACCGAACATTTATTCCAAGTAGATAAATAACCACAGTAACTAGCATTCCCAATTCCTGAGCTATATAGTCAACCTATGCTTGCTGACCTATGTTTGTATTTTAAAATATCCGACATTCTCAATATATTTAATAAACCTAATGAAAATAATATTTACATTAAATATTTCAAATTAGGATTTATAGGGAAAAAAAGGTGAATACATAATAAAGGCAGAAAAACTATACCTAAAGCTAAAGAAAAATCTAAACAATTTAAAATTTTTATTTGGCTACATTACTTCAATGCACATTCATAGGATACCTTTCTATTGTGCTAATCTCTTCAACAGGTGCCAAGCAAACAAGGATGAATATGGCAAAGTACTTGGCACATTTACTCTTTTAATAAAAATTCCAAATCATAATAAATCCAATGAGAAAGAATATTTATCTAAAATCTGGTTTAAAAGGACTATATACTGGTGGATCTAAATTCATTAGAATCATCATTTATATTAATCAGTATAAGGCCACAGTAATATAAAATAAACATTTTTTTAATTGATCAATTACAGAGGTAGAAAATATAATGATTAAGAATAGGAGATCTACGGATGCCTGGGTCACTCTGTGGCTGAGCATCTTTGCTCAGATCAGGTCATGATCCTGGGGTCCTTGGATTGAGTCCCGCATCGAGCTCCCATCAGAGAGCCTGCTTCTCCCTCTGCCTATGTCTCTGCTTTTCTCCCTATGTCTCTCATGAATAAATAAAATCCTTAAAAAAAAAAAAAAAAAAAAAAAGAGAGAGAGAGATCTAGAATCAAACTGCCTGGCCCAATCCTGGGCCCAAAGTAAAATGGGGATGGAGCGCCTGGGTGGCTCACTTGGTCAAGCGTCTAACTTGATTTTGGCTCATGATCTCCGGTTCTGGGACCTGCACATTGGGCTCCATGCTCAATGCAGAGTCCGCTTGAGGTTCTCTCCCCACCCCTGCCTCTTTCCCCCACTCATGTGCCCCCCTCTCATAAATAGATAAATAAAATCTTTTAAAAGAGTAAACTGAGAATGCTAAAACTAACTTACAGGGATGTTGTAAAGATTAAATGTATTAATGGACATGAAAAGATTTTACTTACTGGCAACCACAAAGACTTGCAAGAGAATGTTCATAGCAGCACTGTTTGTAATAGTCAAATACTAGAAATGTGCTAATGTTCATCCATGGATCAATGGATAGGGAATACATGGTAAATCTATACAATGAAGTACAATTCAGTAATAAAAAGAAATCAATTACTGACAAATCTATATCCACAGATGAATGTCTAAGGTATCATACTGATAGAAAGAAGCCATACACAAGACATACATACATGGCTCCATTTGTATATGTCCAGAACAGGCAAATTTATAGAAAGTAGGTTAGTGATTGCCTGAGACTGGGAGAATCGGGGCTCCTGTAAGTAGGTATATGAGGTCTACTGGGGAATTAAATTAGTTTCCCAGAAATGATAGTGGTAGCTGTACCACTCAGGAAAGTTACTAAAGATCATTGAATTAACTATACACTTGATATGAGTAAATTTTATCTGTAAAATAACTTCAAGAAAACTGTTTCACATTTTATATGTGAAAATAACTTTTTTCAGATAAATCAAGTAATTTCCTACTTTATATTATCTAACAAATAAAATATATAAATGATATATTTCCCAAAAACAAACAGAACATAAAATTTGCTACATATTTGAGAATCAAGATATGATTATTTTCTAAAGACTCAGAAGTTCTAAAATCATATGGAAAATGTTCTACCTAGAATAGAAACAAAATATAAAATATTTCCTTTTTAAAAACTTACCAAATCTAGTTTGTTTTAACATAACGTGACTTAACTCATTTATCATTAATTTGATTTCAGATACAGAGCCCACTATTTATTATGGATAATGACATCTCCAAAATGCTACCTATCAATGCTCTTTTAATCTTAATTTTTTAAAACAGTTTTTGAGGTATAACAGATATATTAAAAACTGCACATATTTAGTGGATATAATTTGATGAGTTTGGACATATGAATACACCATGAAACTCACCACTAGCAAGGTAATAAACACATTCACCATCTCCAAAAGTTTCCTTTTGCTCCCATCCCCTCCCTTTATTTGTGCTAAGACCATAACAGGAGATCTTTAAGACATTTTTATTAAGAGGGTAGATTTCATCCAAATGCTACTCTAAACCAAAGATCAAAAGATGAGAAATCGTGTTTCACTTGGTAAAAATCCTTCTTGTTTATTAATGTAACTTCACCATTACTTCAGAGATGTGAAATGGCCAGAGGAAGCTTTTTTCAAAGGCTTCACCTCAGAGGAAACAGTATTCCTCGTATTGCTCGTAGCATTATTCAGCCTTTAAAGTACATTTTATCTGAATGCAAAAAAAGAAAACCACACACAAACACACGCAGAATATGTCCTCCCTTAAAGTATACTAAACTTATAAATTTTAAAATGTGTTAATTTGAAATGTAAGGTTCTGAAGTAAATGAACTTCAAATTAACTGCATTCAACGCACCTCATATATTTTTTATAGAAATCTAATTAATTTGGGAAAAGCATTTACTTTGTATTTAGCATTATTTTGAATAAACAGATCTTCATTTAACAAGGTTTTATAATACATTAGGAAAATATTTTGTAGACTAATTTACACTGATGAAATTAACTTCTACAATTTTTACTGTTATTAGAAGCTTTCAGCTGAATGTTGTGTAGCACTGAATGCTCTTATTATTTTAAAATCGAAATACATAAAAAATAAATATCAATAAGAAGATGCACTATTAGTAAGGGAATCACTTTCTGGAAATTCTAAGGAAGGGGAAAATTTTCAAGATACTTTTATCCCTCCTTAGAATGAACATGTCTGAGCAGTAGAATATCTTTAATATCAACACTATTAGATCTGGAAAGAATAAATCTATCACATTCGTTAGAAGCAGCACCCTGGGTAAGTTTTAAAAGTGAAACAAAAGAATCCTAAGGCCTTGATCCACTAAAAGACCATCCCAAGCAATAGAAGATTTCTACAAAGGATACAGTCCAGCAATAGCTTAAATGGGGGGTGGGGAGGGGATTCATGTGCAATTTCTTTTTTTTTTTAAATTAATTTTTATTGGTGTTCAATTTACCAACATACAGAGAAACACCCAGTGCTCATCCCGTCAAGTGTCCGCCTCAGTGTCCGTCACCCATTCCCCTCCACCCCCCGCCCTCCTCCCCTTCCACCGGAACCCCTAGTTCGTTTCCCAGAGTTAGGAGTCATTATGTTCTGTCTCCCTTCCTGATATTTCCCAACATTTCTTTTCCCTTCCTTTATATTCCCTTTCTCATGTGCAATTTCTAAATGATCTAAAAAAATTATCTTAAATTCCTTACAGATTCATATACTAAAAGACAAAAGACTACTACAAATATTTCTGACTTAATTAGCAACAGGAACCAACCAGAGCTACTGGAAGCCAAAGGAAATGAATGTATAAGAAAAATACAAGGATTTATGTAACATGATCCTAGAAATAATTGCAAAACTAAGTGTTAAAAAGGCATTAACCAGGACCCTTCCAGGGACCCAAAAGTAGAAGTCTATGTACCTCCTCTTCAGAACACTGAAACAACTAAGCACAACAGCAAGGGGAAGGTTGTGAAAATACACACAGAACCACTGGGGGTCCAGCCCCAGAAATTAGAGAGAGTTCCCAGAGAAGGGAGAAATGCTTTAAATTGAGAAGCAGAAACAAAGAGTATAAGGTTTTTTTGTTTGTTTGTTTTGTTTTTTTAAGCACACTACATGTCCACATTCCTTGTCAATATTTTCCTAATAAAAAAATCTGGAATAATCTATCAGGCAGGCAGATTTGATTGCAGTGTAATATATACTAAACAAGTATACCTAAAAGAGTCTCTGGTTTTAAATACCATCTGTATACAATAATGATTCCCAAAATCATAATTTGTAGCTTGGACCGTTCCCCTAAGTAATCAGACTCATCCAGTGAATGATCAATGTGTTAAGTGGATATCTCAAAGTTGTCTGACTATGTGCACAAAATCCTTATTTCTGTCCTACTCTTTCTTATACTCCTAACTGATCATCCAAAGCCTCAGGAATCTACCCTGGATTTCTCACTTTCTCTTACCCCCCACCCCCCGGAATCTAAAACTTGTTGATATTCTTTCCAAAATATGTCTTAAATCTCCCTACTTCTATCCCGTGCTACTTCTGCAGTTGAGAAAACTATGACATGCCGCTTGGATTACAGTAACAGCATCTTCCTATCAGCACGATTTCCCCTTTTGAAAAAAAAAATCAAACATCTCTCTTTGTATAGTTAGGGTAACAATACATAGTTTCCTCTGTTTCACTGTGCTTTTGGTTTTTAGAGAGTGTGTTTCCAAATTTAATTTCTTTATATTCATGTAAAATAAGGTTTGTCAGAGAAGTTGCTTCCATCCTTCCCTCACAGATAACTATTTTTAGAAGTTCTTGTTTGCCTTCCATTGTTTTTAAACATAAGCAAATACAAACCTACTTCCTCTTTCTTAGATAAGAAATCATAGAGAACACAAAATTTTCTGCACCTTGGTTTTTTTCCCCACTGAATATATGCTGGATATTTCTCAATAGAAGAGTAAATGTTAAGCATTCATATATTGCACATACCACCACCCTGCCCGCACACACATCTCCACACAAACACTCTTCTCTGGGAATTAATTTTTTGGTAAATTACAGGGCTTCACCTATTCCACCAATTATCAAACTATAATCAGTGATCAGCTCAGGGCTGACATTCAGCCATCCAGTACCGGTATGGTTTCAGTTTCCTCATTTAGAAGCTTCTTTGAGGCTGGCTGGTGCCTAAGCAAGGAGCTACCGCAAGTCCCACCTCCTGGGCACTGTGATAACTCAAGAGGGTTGACTGAAGGCCTCCTATTGGCTCCTTGGGTTAAAGCTGCCCTAGCACCCACCAGTGCTCAGGCCTTATCCTTACATGGGCTCACAGACACCACAGAAGGATACAGCCTTGACACTGGCAGCCCAATGGATGAATGCTCAAAGTCCATTTGGTCTAGCCAGGTTGTAGCTACCTGCTGCCTATCCACTTCCTTTCATGTTGCTCCTTAGAGTGACCACAGCCTCTACAGGACTGGGATATAAGGACTGCAGAGGAGTGGGTGGTAATGGAAGTCACCATAGGCACTGTCTTGGTGCTGTACCACAAGTGCTCCTGTAACAGCATGGACATCATGGAAGCCTGGAGATTTGAGACTGGGAAGATGCCCTGGAGAGGGAACCTCTTTTTGATACTCTGCTGAGTTTCACAAACTCACTGAACGTCCAGCTAACGTCAGCACCATCATATTAATTTTATCAATAAAAATGACAGTTATCATTTGTTCAGTGAATGACACTGTAATAAATAAATATTAGCTTATTTTGGTATTATCTATTATATTACCATCATGTCCATTTACCAGATAAGAAAATATTAGCACAGAGAGTCAGGAATCAAACGTAGGCAGCTCAACAACAGAGCCCAGGTTCACCACCACCACCCCTTTTTTTTAACTTTCTCTTTCTCTTATCTATCCTGAAGGATTAAGTCTAACCTTATTAAATATGAAATTCCAATATTTTTTTGCATTTGATGTTACCAGAGATAGTGAATATATAAAAACACCTGTCAGCATGGCAAGCTAGAAAACATTTTCATGTAATTGTTCAGTTCAGCAGAAGCTGATAAAGGATTCTGTATTGTAAACAATATCATTACTATTTGAGAAAGTTTCTAGTTATTGTCACTACAAGTCAACTAATGACTACAAATTGAATGGAAAAATAACTGGATGAGCTTGAAATAGTTCCCAATGTCAAATTATGGCTCAGAAAAGAGTATCATTTAGCTAGCAGTGGCAGCAAATCAAAGATCACAGCAGCAGTTTCTAAAAATAATTAAATGATTTTGAAATCTCTAGAAGAGTTTGATAGTTTTTCCTACAACTTATATCCTTTGGCAACTAGTTTTATTATAGATAAACTTTAGCAAGAGAACAAATAAATATATTCAACTTAATTACTCCTTACTCATATATTAGTTAGATTATATATAGATATTATAGATAGATATTATATATTAGATTATCATACCAGTTCAATATTTTTAATACCATCTGAGTCTATAAAATGCCATCACAAATGTATAACCCCTTGAATTATTTACAGAATACAAAACACAAACATGCACAAATCACATCCAGACCTCTTATTAAAAGATGAAAAGAACTCCTTTGATCAGAGATTCAAGTCAGACTCTTGAATCAGAAACCAAAAATGCCAGAGAACATGGTAGAAAATAAATCATTTTAAGATATTATTAAGAAAAATCATATCCATAGGAAAAATCAGCAATGGATTAAATATCAGTAACTAAAAAATGTTAAATAACTCTGGTGCACCAATCCAATGTTATATCGTACAATCCATATATGTGATGTTATGAAGTGCATATGTTGGCAAGAAAAGGTATATTTTTGAGTAGAACAAAAGCAGATTACAACACTGTGTAGGAAATCCATTTTAATTAAAAAATATGTATGCAAATAAAAATGTCCATGAAAGGATACAAAAAAATAGAAACAACAGAATTCTCATGATGGGAATATGAGTAATTATTCTTTTTTAAAATTTATTTTATTTTATTTATTTTTTTAGTAATTATTCTTTTTGTTGTACATAAATTCTGATTTTTCTATCAGGAACATGCATTACTTACACATTAAAAATAGCAATAAAGAATTTATTTAGGTGTAAAAATTACATTAAAAAAAACGGATTTTCTCACAGAACATCATCCAAGGTTTCTCAGGAGAGAGTTCAGTGGATAGGCTCTGAGGACAGAGGACTGGTACTTGAATCCTGGCTCCCTCACATACTTGCTATCTAACCCTGGATAAGTTACCCTTACTGTGCTTCAGTGTCCTCTCTGGAAAATATGGACACCAACAAAACCTGTCTGTGTCTTAGGGTCACTGTGAAGGTTAAAAGACTTAATTTATGTAAAGTGCTCAGAATAGTGTTTACTCTATCATCATTCATTGTATTATAGCTCATGTGTCTATGGAACTGTAATTAACCTGTTATCAATGTAGGAGAAATACAGATTTTTTACCTTCAAAAATATTTTAATCCATCATCTTGAAAAAGGTATTCATTATGCTTAAATTCATACTTAAAGAAACATTTCCTAAGTTACCAGTGTACAAAATCCTTTAATGTTTTCCCCTTAACTAACAAACAGGCACAATGAGTAAAAGATTGTGTAAACTGTAGAAGGCAAAGGACTTCATAACTATCTAGGCCTTAAATAACTACCATACTAATTCTCAAAATCCATTTAAATTATCTTAGTTTTAGTTGATGGCATTACTGAATACCTTGATGACTTAAATATAATCAAATTTTCTAAGAAAATATTTATCTTTATGAGTACATACCAAGAAAAGGGAAAAGATATGCCAAGGCATCAGAATATCTCTCAGCTTCTGAAGGTAATTTTTGACTCATTCATCAGAGATTTTAACATAATTTATTTTCTCACAGGCAGGAAGTCTCAAAATGAGAGCCCCACATCAAGATTGCTTACAGGAGAGATTTTTCAGAATTTTAAAATTAAAATAGAATCTCAATTTCATTTTACCAAAAAAACTGTTAATAAAGTTGTTACCTCTTTGAAAACAGCTCAGTAATTATTTAACATGAATGAAGCAGGAATATCTACATTCCATGGTGTGTAACCTGTACCACTGTATCTCTAAATTCACCTTTCATCGTCTCTCCCCATTGCCCAGTGTAAGTTTGCATCCATCAGGCCTCTTCCTTTTGCTTCTCAAAACCTAAAGCGTGATTCACATTTGCCCAAACATGGAGCAGATAGGAAATGGTCTTCTGATACTATCATGTAAACAATTTGGTTCATTCTTTCATGGTCCTAACTGTTTTTTTCTCCCCTCTCTTAACTCTTATTCCAGATCAAGTTACAGCAGAAACTGGAAAGAAAATATATTTGAGTGATCTTATCTCATACTGTGATTCAATATTAAGGCAAACTCTTTTTTTCTTTTTTTTTTTTAAACAGAAAAACATTAAAATTTCAGGAGTGTTGTGAACAAGTTTAGAGAGTATGTAAATAAACAGTGCAGATGCTTAGTTAGGTCTGTATCATAAAAACAATGTGCAGGGTGAGAAACATAGAATCAATTTCTAATAATCACCTTCACACTAAAGCTTTTAGTAAGAAACCAATAGCATCAATACATTCTTCAGTTCCAGTTTATTTTTTTTATAAATTTATTTATTGGTGTTCAATTTGCCAACATATAGAATAACACCCAATGCTCATCCCATCAAATGCCCCCCTCCGTGCCCATCACCCAGTCACCCCCACTCCCTGCCCACCTCCCCTTCCACCACCCCTAGTTCGTTTCCCAGAGTCAGGAGTCTCTCATGTTCTGTCTCCCTTTCTGATATTTCCCACTCATCTTTTTTCCTTTCCCCTTTCCAGTGTCCATTTATAAGTATTCTCTTCCTCAGTGATAGATTTCTTTTACTGAGCAGTATAAGGAGTCATTATCACTTATAAAATAAAGTGAAAGAAGAATATATGAGGAGTTAACATCACAAACATTTATCATTTATGATTTCATGTTTTAACAATGATTACATTTTCCTTTTCAACTTTTTTTTTTTTTTTGAAAGACAACGACTGATAATTTAGAAACTTCTAACTGTCAAGAATCTTCCTACTGGTCCACAAATTACATTAATTTACAATAATTATCTCTTTAAGATATAAATCCACCAAAGAAAATTACTTAATGGCTTTAATCAGATGTTATGCATGAGGAAATGGGAGGAAAAGGAAATTTAACAGTAGAAGACTCAGTCCCTGGTCTTAAGAAGTTGAGGACTAAGGAATGATTTTAATTTTACTCAGCCTATTCTGTTAACTGATATTTCTTGACTTCCTTTCACTCACTGTCTACTTCACTCCCTTTTTCCCCAAGGAAAAAGGACCATTACATCTTCAATAAGCCTCTGATAAAACCATTTATGTAAGTTTAAAAACACACAAAAATATACTTTCCATGAGCAGCTAACATGTTTATAAAGTATGAAAACAAAGACTGGAAGGATATATACCAAACTTGTAATAAAGGTTGCTTCTGGGAATGAGGGAAAGGATCAAGAGAAGGAAACATTTAATTTTCTAACAGGTTAAATTTTTGAAGGAAAATGTATTACATATTACTGTATAAATTGTTTTAAGTTACAGCCATAGAAAATTCTGGAAAGAAGAATGCTAAAGGATGAATGGTGGTTGATTGTGAGTGGTATGAACATGAGTGAATGCCATTAACTTCTTTGTAATTTGTTGAAGTGCCTGCCAGTCCACTGAAAAGTAAGGTGTAGCTTTTTATTAACCAATAAACTGGTTAATGCTACTGGAGATGCTCATATTTACAAAAGCTGCTTTCATACTGTACCTGGAACTATACTTGAGTATCATACTGGTGGTAGTGGTATCTTTAAGTACTGCTGAGACTGTTACAAAGACTAAAAATATTAGATGGGGCTTCCTAAGTCTAAATCAAAGGTCTACAGTTAAGATTTCTGCCAAGACGTGAAAAAATAACAATAAAACTAAAGTGTGACACTGCACATGTGGCAAGTCACCTGGGCTGGCCCTTCCACTCCCGCTGTGGTGTCCTTAATCTGATCAGATCTGAAGGTGACTGGGTACTAGTTCTGGATTCCTGTATCCCAGGTGGAATACTTCCCATTCGAACCAACTCCTAACATCTCTCCTCTTATCTAAGTGAACTCTAACACGAGTCCACCATGGAAAAGCTTTGTAGTATCTCAATAAGCCCCTGCTGGCTTTTCTTGGAAGAAGGCTAGAGATAAAATGACAAGTCACTGGTTTTCCCCCAAACTTTCTGTATTGGGTTTGAGGATAAGAAATCCACAAATCAGCTCTAGGGTCTTACTGCCTGCCCTGTATAGCTTGCAGAAGGGCTGCCCAAGGCTTGGGTTACGTACAGCTGGCACGAGTACTGCTTCATCTTGGAGCCTCAGACCAAAACCCTGGATCCTTCCCAGTGGTAGGAGGATTCCTTCTCTCCCTTGAGGCCATAGGCATCACAAAATTCTCTCAGAACAACGGGACATTATTTTTTGGAAGAAAAAAATAGTTTCTTTATCCTTATACCAGGTAGGAGAGCACCTGACGTGGTGTGCTATAGTGGTCAGGCACCTGAGCTCTGGAAGCAACTGAACCTGTGTTTGCACCCAGCTGTTGGAGCGGTTGTAAATGAGGGCATGCTAACTTGCCCCCCCCAAGCTGCTGGTTTTCTCAAAACTGGAATACTAATTAATTAGATAAATAAATAACAAAATAAAAAGATTTCTGCGAAGATAAAAATTAAATATTCTACGTGAAGACTTTAGCAGCGCCTAAAAGACAATAAAAATAAATGTTACAACAGTCACGATAATCAACAGCCCTCTGGCTAGAGGGCTCCTTCCTCTTAAGGCCTACCCACTGTACTGTCATCCAGAACTCCACTCCCCTCTAACGCAGTGAGGGTCTTCCCCAGGCTCTAGACTTGATAGGCATGTTAGGCACCGTCTTTAGAAGTAGCTTCAAGTTTCTATTATACCATCTAAGGATATTATCTCACACGCTGGAGTACAAATGGACTCGTGCCTCCCTCGTTAGGGACAGTTTCCTATGAGATCTACTTCATTGGTAAGCTTGAGTTGACAGTGAGTACAGATATTCCCGTCACTGCTGCCCTCGGGCAATAAGATTCCTCCTGTCAGTTCATTTCTGACTCTATGTCATGCTCCCCAAATCTGAGACTGTGCTCCTATGGGCTTTGCTAACAGAAGCCCGTAGAGAAAGTGTCAGGCCTTCATAATGGCCAGATTGCTGTGAGCATTATTCCTCTACTTAGCAGACGTGCCTCAACCCCTAGCAAGGGATGCAGCCTATGTTCAGTTCATAGTGCATCTCTTATCTATTCACTTAGTTTTACCGAATACCTCTCTTTTAAAAATTTATTTTTAAGTATAGTTGCTGTGTAACACACACACACACACACACACACACACTTTTTGGAGAGAGAATGAGAGCACCTCATGAGCAGGGTAGGGGAGAGGCAGAGGGAGAAAGAGAAAGAGCAGGTTCCATGCTCAATGTGGAGCCGACCTCAAGACTCTGAGATCGTGACCTGAGCTAAAATCAAGAGTTGGATGCTGGGATGCCCGGGTGGCTCAGCAATTGAGTGTTTGCCTTTGGCTCAGGGCATGATCCTGGTCCCGGGATCGAGTCCCACATCGGGCTTCCTGGGAGGAGCCTGCTTCTCCCTCTGCCTGTGTCTCTGCCTCTCTCTGTGTGTCTCTCATGAGTAAATAAACTCTTCAAAAAGAAAAAAAAAAAAAAAGAGTCAGATGCTTAACTAACTGAGCCACCCCAGATGCCTGGATGTACAATATATTATATTAAGTTTCAGGTGTACAACACAGTGAGCTAACAATCATATTCATTACGAAATGCTTACCACCGGAAGTGTGGTTACCATGTGTCATCATATGAAGTGATTACATTACTGCCTATATTCCCAATGCTGTACTTTTCATCCCTGTGACTTACTTATTTTATAACTGGAAGTCTGTACTTCTTAATCCCCTTTATCTATTTCATCCATCCCCCTATCCACTTCCCCTCTGGTAATTACTAGGTTTGTTTTTTTCATATTTATGATCCTATTTTTCTTTTATGTTGTCATTTTTTCGTTTGTCGGAATAATTCGTTTTAACAGTGTCAACCTGTTCCAACACTTACATCTTCTGTTTTGCCACTAATGAATTTTATAATCTTAGTAAAATCACATGTCTCTGGGTTTCAGTTTTGTATTGTAATCAATCAAAGATATCTTTAACGACTATCACTTAATTTCTATCATTCTAGCTAACGACAAGTACCAGACAAAAAAGAAAAGTGAAGGATCAATAGTTTCACCATGGAAAACACAGGAATTCCACCAATTCATTTTAAGACTGGAAATGTATAAACACAGGTGCTCAGGGCCTTGTGTATGGTTGTGCAGTCTGTGCACTGCAAAAAGTTTCCTGAGGGTTTGCCAAATCTTACAACTGGAAGAAGGGATGCCTTTTCCTCTTATGTAGATGCTAACCACTCATGATGCAGTGTCTGCACAAAGGCAATACCTTTTTCTAACCTGTCTACACAGCAGGCTGTACCTTTACCTGAACTGCACAAAGACATCTCATCTTATAGGTCAATGGTGGCCTGCAAAAGTAGCCCTATAAATGAACACTACAGTACTGTGAGCGACTGATCTCATCACATAAAAAGATCTCCAAAACACAAAGATGCAGAAGTCTTTAAGATCAATTTCTCTTCAAACTGGTCATACTTAAAGCTACACACACACACACACACACACACACACAAATTCTTCAGAGAAAAAAAATGTACATAAACAACTCCTGAAATAAAAGAAAAAGTTTACCAAGAATCTCAACAAACCATTAATATATATAACTTTTACTGTTCTAAGACATTAAGCATTTTTGTGGCAAAGACATCTGGAAAAAAGAATTTTTTTATGCTTGCCTTCTCCACAAAGAAACTGTGAATAGTAATAGAATAATCTTTATAAAGCAGTTAAAATGCATCTAACGTATACATAATTTATCATTATTAAGTATTATTTTAAAGGTAACATTTAAATAAAAATGTGTAAGTCAATATGTTTTAATGCCCCTAATTTTAAGATAACATCAAAATTAATAGCATGAAGCTTGCACAGTAGCCATAAGAAAGAAAATGACAGGTGTGTCTATGTATGGGCCACATATCCTAAGAAATAAGTGATGCCAGAAATTATTTCACATACTATTTTTAATTAACTCACCCCAAAATAACAACGTTATGATTTAGTTATGTAGCTATGCCACAATATGTAAAAATAGCTTGCAATCTCTATAGTGAACTAAGAATGAAAAGCTATAAAAAATAGACATTCTAATAATTTTACACTGAATTTGCTCTAGATCTTTAATTGGCTTCTCTTTTCTAATATAGAAATGGAAAGCACTAATTAGCATGAACGGAATTTCAGAGGTTAGTCTATATTTACCAACTCTTAAACAAGATATCCACAGCCTACCACTTAACTCTGAAGCCTTTTAAAAATAAAACAGGATTATCAGAAAATGTCTTTAATTTTAAGAACAACACAGTAAAAATACAGTTAAAATTGTGAACAAAGGAAACTGGATATATTATTTTAATGTTTATTTTTCCTGGAAAAATTTCTTACAGATATCATTCCCTTTTGTAATTCACAAAACTGGAAGATTAATATGGCCACCTAGAGGAGAAAACATGATAACAAATATGCCACCACATTTTCTTACTTTTTTCTAGAGTATCTGTATTTCAGATTTATAGTATATAAACTGTTCTAAAGGACTCACCTGAAGAGGTTGAAACAGAAGCTAAAACAACATTCATTTTGCAGTGGACATGACAAATATAGTTTTTATAACCTACCGTGTAACCTTTGGTTAAAAATTATCTACTCAATCTAAAATCTCTTCTCACTTCTGTAAAATGGGGATAATCTTATCTACCACGATGATTTGCAATGAAGACTAAATAGTATGGTATATACAGAAACTAAGAGTCAGGAACACAGTAGGAGCTCAATATGGTAGTTCTTACTACCTGGTCAGAAAGTTCTGCATTGTTCTCTCCTAGCCCTATCCAGGCCCTCCCTGATGCTCTCTAATTTTACAGATACTTTCAGTATTGGCTGTTTCAAAGCTTCTCTACTAGAATTATTCAAGATTGAGAAATGAACTAATGGCTCCTTAACGGCGCTAATGAGGTAACAATATGTCATGTAAAAAAATGTATGTTTAAGGAGACATCTGGGTGTCTCAGTGGTTAAGTGTCTGCCTTCATCTCAGGGAGTGATCCTGGGGTCCTGGGATCAAGTCCCACATTGGGCTCCCCACAGGGAGCCCGCTTCTCCCTCTGCCTATGTCTTGGCCTCTCTCTCTCTCTCTGTGTCTCTCATGAACAAATAAATAAAATCTTTTAAAAAATGTACATTTAAGAATATTTTTCCTCTACCTTTGTAATTCCCTTTAGTTACCCTCAATCTATGTATCAGTTAACTTTGATCTTATAAACTTAACAGAATAATATGCAGAACAAAAGGAAACATAACCTACCATATCTATCCCTTTACATCTTACCTCAGAAAAATGAACCAAATCCTACCAAGAGAACTACACTCAGCAGTCCTCTTAGGTGGCCAGCCATGAAGTGAACTGTGTTTCTGTTGAGTTAGCCACGCAGAGGAACAACCACCTGCTGGAGGCTCAAATGTGTATTTGAAACCAAATCCATCTCCTTCCCAAATATATGCCAGAGGAGGGTTACCACTGTTGGGCTGGAGGGAGAAGGTGAACACTATGGTTACAACCCCCTTCCACTACCTCTCTTCCTCAATTCTGCAAGTTGAAAAGGAAAGAGTAGTTTGTAAGAAAGTGTGGGCAGCAAATGTAGGCTTTCTGATCACTTATTCTCTACTTAACAACATTCGAGCTAATTTGTTATTTTAAGCAGCTAGATTTTTAATTGAACATTACTGACCAACTGCTATTGAAGAAGGGGGCTTGTTTGAATTCTTATCCTCCCCAGTCTACAGGCAGCATTCAAAACTCTCCTTCCACGGCTGATAAAATACAATATTCTCCTGATTCTCCTTATTGCCTTTACTTTCTCCTCTCTGTTGAAGTGACACTCTTAATTCTCCTGTTAAAGGAGGTGATTCCTATTAAAGGAAATGGTTCTCTGATCTTTTCTCTCCATACATCCTCCTTCAACAGTTATATCTATGCCCATGATTTCTACTTTCTTAGCATGCATCATCTGAGAACCTCTTTTTCTCCCTAAACCCATTCATGATTTCAAGCTCCATGGTCATTTCCAACTGCTTAAATGTCCTGCTTCATTATATCTATAAAACCACTTCTATGTCCCACCCCCAAGCCCCTACCTCCAAAAGAAGAGATCCTTCTCTGCACTTTCTATTTATATTCATGACCTCATGATTCTCCTAGTCACACATGCTAGGACCCAGTGTCATCTTTGACCCTCCCTTCTTTCTAACATTCCAAAAACATTCAGCTCCTAAATCTGATAAATTCTACCTCTATAATGTCTTTCCTATCCTACTGTATTTCTATTACCACTATTGTAATTCAGATATTTACCATTTTCCACACAAACTACTCCAAAGACTCCATAATTGGGTGTCTTTCTCTATAGTCTTCCTATTGTTAAGTTAATCTTTCTAGGCACATCCCTGATTATGGTTCCTTGGTGAAAAACTTCCAGCGAGTTCTTACTGGCTAACAAATTAAATCCAATTGTCAGGGAGGTACTCCAGACGTTAGACTTACATCTTTCTTTCAGTTTTGCTTCCTATTCTTGTCTCTGTCTCCATCCACCCATCCACCCACCCATCCATCCAACCATCCAACCATCCATCCATGTTGGAGCCAAATGGACTTCACTTTGTACTTTGGGGTTTATGAAGTTCCATCTAAAATACCTCTACTTAGTCTTTTCACCAACTTCATACCCATTCTTCAAAGTTAAATTCAAATGCCATTTTCTCTAAAGTACTCTCACAACTTTTGCAACAGATGATATTTACTCCTTTCCTCAAAACTTTTTAGAACTTTATATATACTTCTGCATCTTTGTATGTGGGCATGTTAAAAATTTATTAACACTTGAAACTGCTTTTACCTAAGACCTTAAGAGCTCTGAAATCTCCCCCTCTAATCAAATTCTCCTTTCTTCCCCTACTCCCACTAAAACTATTTTGAGTTCAAAGAGACTTTGACTTTTCAATAAGCAATAACCTATGATACAGAACTATTCTCCTAGTCTATTGTTTTCTTACATTAACACTTGGTCATCTCTCCATCTTAAATCCCAATTACAGCATTTTAATAATAAGGATATCCATCTCCACCTGGATATTCCAGACATTTCCGATTTAGCATGATGGAAACTAAATTATTTCCTCCCACACAAACTTACTTCTCTAATGCTCTATGAACTAATTAAAAATCTTGGTTCTTCACTCACTGCACACATTCGATCATTCAAGATATACTGAAACCATCCTTAAATCCACAAACTCTGTGTCCCCAAACTCACTGCCAATGAAGATCTCATCACTGTTTATCTCATTGGTCCTTTCTAACTCCGAAAGTCCTACTTTCAATTCATTTTCTGTTACAACAGTTAAATAATCTTATTTTTTTATGGTTAAAGAGTTTTTATTTAAATCTTCCTTAAATACATTTCTAAAAGTGCACATTGTTCAGCTGAAAAACTTTCCAGGACTGTATTATTTCCTATAATACAATAAGCTCCCAAGCATGGCATTCAATCCTATTACCTGCCCATTCTCCAAACAGATCCTGAATTAAAGACACTAAAATATATTCCCATTTACTCTCATGCAGTCACTATTCCATGGCTGTTGAAATAGTTTACTTAAGTCCAGTTCACCAACTCTGTAAAGACTACAGTAAATTTCCCCACCTCCCAAACAAGAACTGAGGCACTTCCTCTGTATGTCTACGGCACTTTGTTCATGAAACTAAAAGACCTCTTATCATATGATATTACACATATAGTCAAATGGTCCTCCTCCTCTAGTCTGTCGGCTCTCTGAAACAACTTTGTTTTATTTATCTTTACATCCACAGTGTACAGTATGGCACATAAAAAGCTTTCGACAAATGTTTATGAAATAAATCAAATTTCAGAATGCCGAAAATCAATCTATCCTCGGTATCTTATCAATTAATTTAGAGTAGAAATGGTAGGAAAGTAGAGATAGATCCTAAATATACCGGTAAAATGAAAACAGAAGGTGACTCCAGGACATTTGCACCAGTTCCAGAGCATAGGGCAAGAACACAAGAGCCGCTGAGGCTATGTTTCTCTCCTCATCACTTATCGCCCAGATAATAGAGCCATGCTAGAATAAGAGAACTATGGGGAAGCAATCAAGACAGCACAGAAGTGCAGGGAGTGAGGGAGATGAAGCAGTGAGGAGGAAAAAAATAAAAATTCTAAACTTAAGCTGCAAAAAGGGAAGCATCTAGGGACACAAACGACAAATGCAGGACTTGCTCATGACTGCTCACTCTCATCACCAGCACTGCTCTCACTACCCTTAGCTATAGTTACCATTTACAGGTCACTTACCCACAGGGGCCAGAACTCTGCTGAAAACTGCCACCTATACCACTTAATGTTCATGACAATCCTATTAGCAAGGTATTATCCACATATTAGAGATGATGAAACAAACCTAAAAACTAATAACTATACTGCCCAAAGTCTGTAGCTACTAAGTGTTAGGTCGCAGAGCCAGAATGTGAACAAAGATCAGGTTTAAAACCCATTCTCTTTCGGTTTTACTATTCATGAGCCAGGAGTGTAAGAGGTATACATATGTGGGCACTGGCTTTACTGCTTTACATTACTCAGTTATCTTGGTAAGCACATGTTTGATTTTCTCTAGTACGAGTAAGGTATTTTTGAGGGTAGAGTCTAATATTTTTTATTTCTTCCCTTGTATTTCATAATGAGCTTTCTATATAGTAATATTCAGCATTTGACTAATTTATTATAAATTGTGTACTAGTAGAAATAAAAAGAAGGTACATCAACCATTAGCTAGCATTAAGGTGAATTAAAAAAAAAAAAGATGATTTAGCTCCTTTGACAACTGTACATGCTGGTGTAAGACTTTAATCAATAGTAATAGGCCCTTAAATACAAACCACAGCTATAAAACTAAGGACAGTTTGCATTTGATGTAATAATAAAAATCCCAAGATATATTGCTCTTTTCTTCATATCTGAGTATAAGGATAATAATTACTAGGAGTACTCATAGATTATATCAAGCATGTGAGCAACATACTGAAAATGTGGAAATAAATATGCTCTAATTAACGGCAATTTATTTCCCTTATAGAAAAATGTAAAAACATGTCGGAGTGGATGTGAATCTTCCACAAAGGTTGAGTTTTTTTTTTTTTTTTTTTTTTTAAAGGTTGAGTTTTATACCAATGTCAGTACATGAAGCAAAAATCAATTAGAGACAAAATAATCCTTGAAAATTCCTTAGGTGATCCTTAAAGCAAAATATAATACAGTAGCAGCTCTCAATCCACCTTGGTCACTTTTCCCCCTACCCAGACCAGATCACCATTTCTTCTGCTGTGTGCCACATCCAGTATTTGACTTCTGTTTAGGGGCCACACTGAATGAAAAAGCACACATTGACACACCAGACTGACATTCAACACTATAAATACTTAGATTCTGTGAGTTCCTATGCCAGGTATTTAGAGCCTGATTTCATGTGAGAACAGCAAATTCACACCTTCTGCCTCATGCTTACACTGTGTAAAGAGAAACAGAATTATTTAAATATTTAAATTATTTGGTATTTTGCTTTTAGGTGTTTTGGGTTTGGGCTTCAGTCCAAAGATCTAAATTTCAATAAATTATATTCACAGAATTGTGACCCTGTTTATCTCGTGTTCACCATGCAGCCACAGATGCCTAGAATTTTAGGCACAAGTAATCTAATACCATAGTGTGTGATCTAAAAAAAAAATAATAAAGTAAGTAACCTGTGTTACCTTCATCTATCGATGCTTCACTACTGTAGCCATCATACTCCGCAGACAGAGGACTGTATTTTTGTCTTGTTTCCCAAGCATAGTTCTTTTGTCTTGAGTCAGCCAATGGTAGTCTGGAATTGTGTGTTCTAGACAAGGCTTCATGATATTTACCCAGTGCTTCATCTTCACTTTCAGAGGATGAACCATGCTCATCTTTGTCCATGTAGGAATTATCTATTTGGAATGACAGGGAGAGCAAATCAAAATTTTAAGACAATAATGTATAATGATTTTGATACACACACACATATGCACACAAAGAGATAGATGTCACATTTTTCCATATACACATGAATATACATACACAATAAAGAAGTGTATTTAAATAAGTATAATTTTTTTTATTTAAGAAGCCTGAAGCTTTATATTTTAATATTTTTAATAGAAAAAGATAAATTTGTATATTCTAATTATAAAAAATGTTAATCTCAGGGATTTTCCAATCATGTTAGAGATCAAGGAAATAACAGAACTCACCACCTTACACAATTTTTTTTAAAGGATCAGTAGTACACAAAGAGACTTAGAAGTATTGCCAGTACATATGGCCCTGATTCAAATAATTCATGTTACTAGAGACATTGTGGTTATCATCTGGGTCCAAATTCTCAAGAATGATCATGCTTTGTGCTAGGAGTAGAACAGAGAAATGAGCAGACATATACTATTGGTGGAAATATCACTGGTACAACTCTTACAGAGATCAATTCAGCAATACATAACGAACTCTTAAATCTGCACATTCTGTGATTCATTTCTAGGAATTTACCAATCACATTTCTAAGAATTCGGCCTAAGAATTAACAGGTGAGCAAAGATATATAGTTCAGACAATTCACTGCATTGTGTTAAACAGCAATAGAAAACAAAAATAAAATACAGTCTAAAAGTCCGTCACTGGGCCTTGGTTGAGTACATGATGATATATTTATGCAATGATGTAGTATACAGTCACTGCAAATGAGGAGGTGAACTTACAGGTACTCACAGGGTAGAAAAACTACAACATCATGGTGAGAGAAAAGAGAAAGTTATAAAACAGAAGGTGTGCCTATATTCTCATGTAAGCACACACAGACACACTCCCACATGCAGTACACAAAGACACATGCAGTGTATGTTCATATGCACATATGAAAATATGTGGAAGGATATAAGCTTATTTTGTGTGAAAGGGGGAATTACTAAGAAAATTTTACTTAAGTATAACCAAATTTAAAAGAAATTTTTCAGGACATATAAAACTTATATTACTCTTAAAATAATAGTAAACTAGTATAATAATAACAACGAGTTGCTACCATTTTTTTTCAAGTAAAAATTCTGAAGCTGCACTATGTTGAGGTTCATTTAAACTAAGATGCAACCTTCTTAGAATGATAAACTACCCTGAAAGATACAGAAACCACAGCACGTAGACTTATTAGTTCAGTCTAGATACTTTTCTCTTTATAAACATTTGAGATCATCTATACTAAAGAGATCAAGGTTTGAAATTCAGGTGAGAAGACACAGAATAAGTAATTTTAAAATATGGTAGAGAAATGGTCTATTTAGAGTCAGAAGTAAAGGAAGCTTGGATGTCACTAGTCTAAGTCTTCCTTTTTAATTCAGTAAAAGGAAGCTATGAAAGGGTAAAACTGTGACCATTGTCGTATTCTGCACTGCCCAATATGCAGTCACTAGCCACATGTAGCTATTCTATTTAAAATAATGTATTTTAAAACCCAGTTTCCCCAGTGCTACCAGCCACATTTCAAGTGCCCAATAGGTGTGTGTGGCTACTGGTTACCATGTGGGCTATATATGGAGCTTTTCCAACATTGCAGAAAGTGCTGTTAGATGGTGGTCTGGTCTGGAACCTGGGCATGCTGACTCCCAGCTGAGAGCTCTTAGCACTTCGTGGGCTACCATGGTGGTGGTCTCTAAGAAGGAGGAGAGCTCTGAGAAGGGTAATTAGAAATTCTGCTGTCACACTTCGTCTACCACAAAATGTTACCTAAAGCAGTCCTGCATTCAGAAATATAGAAGGAAACTTTTCTATCTCTCTATCTCTCTCTCTGAGAGAGAAAGCTCTCATAGAGAGCTCATGAACAAACCTAGAACACAAACACTAGTTTGTGAGCTCTATGAACAAACCTAGAACACAAACACTAGTAATACTGATACTACTATAGTTCAGCTATATGAAGAAGTAATCTACACGTCAAATGATTTCCAAATGATTTTTAGAACATAATATGCTGAAGTTTAGTACTGACCATAATCCAGAATACCTGAGAGATACTTGGGTTTTTTTAGGAACCAGCATGCTTCCGAATGAAAACAAATCAAAACAAAATTAACTCTATACTGCTACTTGTTTGTGTAGCATTTATTACTACTTTCTACTGTTATTTTCTGAATAAAATAGGTATTTTACTTTACTTTGTTTATTTCTTTCTTCTTGCTACTTCAAATAATAAGGCTAACAAAACCAAACCAACGCTACCCAAAACCACTGAATTTGATAACTGAAAAACTGCTAGAAGAATAGACTCACTCCAACAGGGACATATTTCCAAAAACTAGCTTTCTTTTTTAATTAGTCTATCCATCCCGGATCAGCCTCTACAAAATCACTTAAAAATCATTTATATAATTGATAAATAGCAGAGCCTGATTATGTATGAAGTCATGCAGAACTGAAAATCTTCCTCATTTCTACTGCCACTCAGATTTTTGCTATTTTTATAAGAATCTAAACTTATAGAACAATGTCAGATACATATTTTTAAAATAAAAGCTGGTATACTTTTGGCTTTTTGATCAGATCGACAATAAATGGATATAAGTGAAGGATTATCAGGAGTAATCATTAGTAGTATAAAGCAATTCTGCAACCAAACCAAATAACTGTTAGCTCATTATTTTGAAAACTGTCACAAATATTGTGGTTGAAAACTATAAATGATTAAATGGAATCTTAGTTCTACATAGAGAACTCATGAAAAATAATAGATTGTTCACATATGCTCACTGTAACACAGAAGTCATATAAAATCCTTAATATGTGGCTAAATGAATAGACACATAATCTGAAGCATGTTATTCAATAAAATAAATTCTAGGGGTGCCCTGGTGGCTCAGCCAGTTGAGTATCTGTCTCTTGATTTTGGTTTAGATCATGATCTCAGGGTCAGGGGACTGAACCCCACACCAGGCTCCAAGCTCAGCGCGGAGTCTGCATGTTCCTCTCCTTCTCCTCCTCCCTCTGCTTCCATCCTCCCTCTCAAATGAATAAATAAATAAAGTCTTTAAAAATAAATAAATAAAATAAACTCTATTGTTCTAAAGGGAAAATATAAAACACTTGATACAGATTCTTATTGGGATAGACTCAAAGGGCAAAATAGTATAAAGGTCTCAGGGGTTAGTTAACAAAATTATAAAATTTTAAAATTCAACTATAGCATACTAAATACACTCCAACTAAAGAATGCGTACTACTTAAGAAAACTATGTAGTTTATGGTTGTATAATAAACAATCATTAAGAAAAATTAGGGTCACTGAAAAACTGACCAAATTTTTAGTGGTATACAAAGAACATTAATGCTTTCAAACTGATTGTCAGGAAAAAAAAAGAAAAGGAATGACCTTAAAAGCATCTCCCAATAAGAGGATTCAAGAAAATCTTAAATTAGATATATACACATGTAGAGGAGTTTGGAAATTTGGATGTTTAACTTAAAAAATCAAGAAGAAAGTTTATCACTTAAACCCACATTAGGAGACCTCACCTTTTCCTGGTATTAGTTTAGAATATTTTTCATCTTTACTCCTTGCTGTTCCTTTGTGGGCAGAAATGGCTTCATTTTTCTTTATTTTTATGTCTGCTTTCACTTTGTAATATGCTGTTGGATTTATTTGTTCTTTGATTTTTCCGTGTAACTTATCTTGAGAATTAGCTGATAGTGCTGGATGTATGTCTTCTTTCATAGTGGGTTTCTGTATCGTATGTCTGTTGCTTGCCAAAATATCTTCTGGAGAACACTCATTTCCTGACCACTCATTCCCTTTGGATCCTTTACTTTTAATATGTTTTTCAGCTTTCTTTAAATGATTTTCTTTCATTTCTTGAGATCTTACCTCCTTTAAATTCTTACCATTATCAGGAATTCCTAATCCAATTTTTTTACATCTGTCAGTACGTTCAAGTTCTTGAGCAGCAGATCCAGCCCTTGCATTCTGCTTGATAACTGAGATCCCACCATCACTCAAGTGACCTTTCAAAGAAGAATCACTACCAGCATTACTGCTGTCTTGAGGTTTTGGTGGAGACTGTTGCCTACCATCAATATGTGTGAATACTCTTTCTTCATTCATTCCTTGATCTTGCTTTTGTGAAACTGAAGTATTGTAACAACCGCTTCGATTTGCTCTGTGCTCTAAACTGGACTGTGTTTTCTGACAGTTAGTGTCTTTGGAGACTTCTGGTGACACAGCATTTGCTTGTTCAGAAGCATCTGCTACAACTTCTGCTACTGCAGAGCTTTCTTCTTCTGGGCGAAAGCCATTTATCATATTTGTTACCTGTTCAGCAACCGAGTCAGTTAGAGTGTAGCCGACTTCCCCGACAGCCGCGGTTAGGTCCTCTACAGCATTACTGATCGTGTCCACCAGAGAAGACACTGAAGGCAAATTCTGCTGGAAAGTTTTGAAAAATGCCATTTTCTAATCCCTTATTCCTAACAGATGTGATAATGGAATTTCCTCTTCTCAAAATATCAACCACTTTGGAATCTGAATTTAAAATTGACTTAAATGTTGTTACTCATGAGCTCAGTATTATTATTGTGCATTGTGGCTTTTAATCTTTCTGTAAATGCATTATGCATTGAAAGAAACACGTCGAAGCAAAGACTCTTCCAAAAAAAAAAAAAAATCAAACCACTTGGCTTAAATGTAATGACATTTTTTCCCACTCCATAGCTATCATAACAGCAGCAAGACAATATTTTCCCCTCAAATACTACTGGTTTTTTATTCTATACCTGCAAGAAGAAGTATAAAAAGGATTTTTATTATGGACTTTTAGTTTACTTACTGAGAGTCTACATAGGGGAACTACCCTATATTATTAACAAACTACCAATATCATTTCAAATTAAGACAACTATTAAGGGGGAAATATCTAAGCAATTTGCACAGAGGTCAGAATAGAGGAAAGAGCAGAGAGTAAACATCTGCAGAGTGGCTACCAAATGCAGGGCATTGTGATTTACAAGTCTTATCATACCTGATCTCACAACAACTCTAAGAGGTAAATATTATTCCTATTTAATAAGTGAAAAAAAAAACAAGGCTCAGAAAAAGAAAGACGATTCCCAAAACGTCTCCAAAAGGATCCTCAACACCAGAATTATTTTTCTAATAACAGTGAGAGGATATTTAACTTCTTCATTTTCATTTGCTCATAAATGAAAACTGAAGTTTTTTTAGAGGATACACGGAAGACTGAATGCAGAAGCAGATAGGAGAATAACAGCTGGTTCTTCTTTGCCAGTCATTAAAGAGATTTGCAAAAAATATGAAACAGTGGCATTCTTCACACCATTTGCGGGGGGAGGTAGAAAATATATAGTTTTTTAAGTTAAAAATATTACTTATGTTTAACATGTATGTAATAGGCTTATTGGGGTTTTGTGGGTTTTTTGTTCCAAGTTCTTATTTAAATTCTAGTCAGTTAACATATAGGGTACTATTGGTTTAAGGAGTAGTATTTAGTGATTCATCACTTACGTATAACACCCAGTGCTTATCACAACATGTCAGTGGGTTTTTTTTAAAACAAATAAATTGATAAGAATATTTTTAAATTTTCTCAGTTTTAATTTCTAATATGGTATGTATCAATAGCTATAACTCACATAAACAAAAGCTCTTTGGGGTCTTCAATAATTTTTAACACTGTAAAAGAGTCATTAGACCAAAGAAAAACCAGAAATGCTAAACGAGGGGACTTCTGGAGGCTGCCCAAAGAGATACCTTTAACCAGTTCAACTCTACACAAATGATCAAAAAAAGCAAGACTGAACTATGATAAATGTTAAGCTTAAATCAAAATCACAAAAGCACTAGAGTTTCCTGATGCAAAAGTCATAGATGTAATTCAATAACCAACAGATTTTTATAAACTTTCTAAGGTGCCAGAAGTACAAAAAAACCTCTCTCCAAAACAGTACATGGAGAAGAAAAGCCAGGTTTTTCTGCTAATGCTCTCCAACATTGTTCTAAATTAAACACCTTGCCTTTATAATTCTCAACTTGCTTCTGCTACCATTTATATAAGCCTGTCTTTGGAAACAGCAAATAAAGAACTCTTAAAATAATATAAAAAAAATTAACTCCAGGGATCCCTAGGGGCTCAGTGGTTTAGTGCCTGCCTTCGACTTAGAGCGTGATCCTGGAGTCCCAGGATGGAGTCCCACATCAGGCTCCTTGAAGGAAGCCTGCATCTCCCTCTGCCTGCTTCTCCCTCTACCCCTCTCTCTGTCTCTCATGAATAAATAAATAAAATCTTTTAAAAAAAATTAACTCCGAGAACACTTTACATGAAAGAAAGAACAAAATTACAGCCCTCATCTCTCCTAGTATCTAGTAGTAATAAGTGATAGAAGGTGATATAATGCCCATAGTACCAAGGGAGGGAGAGGAACACTAACTTTTATAACCAGACTTTATCTATACCACTTTCTCCACAGTAAAAGTATCCACCAGCTGAGAATACAACAGCAGAGAAAGAAAAAGAGTGAATACTTTCAAAAGCCTTTTATGGGGATATGGGAGAAAAGCTCTCTAGAGTTATCTGGACAGTAAGATTTAAGCTATACAGAGCAGAAAGTTCTTTCCTTCTTCTTAAAGCATATAGACTCACATTACAGTCTCAAAAGCATGCCTTAGATATGAAAAATAAAAATGTCATCTTCTGATAGTATACAATTCATCACTGTGTGATATATTAACATTCATGAACAACAGAAAGAAAATTGAACATAATTTAATAGTTTTTTTTTACTCACAGAAAGGTGGTTCGAATGTTAGTTTACAGAATGTCATATATATATATATTTTACCATATATATTTAAAAAATAATGTAACAGAATGGTATAGATAAACAGAACGAAGAAGAAAAGCAGTAATGATACTTACAGCTTTTACCTTGTGAGTCCTTCCTTGTGATGGAGCCTGGACCAAGATCTGGAAACCCGCCAACATTTTCAAAACAGAACTTCTTATTAATATAGAGAAAAAGGAGCAGCATCAAGACAATAAACACCCCAACAGCTGACAAAAATCCAACTGCCTCTGGAGATACTAGAGAAAAAAAAGTCACAGCGGTAAGCATTTCTTCTTCTCCAAGCTACAAATAAGAAGGAAACCCTCACACATATGTTAGACTACTGCCTTAGTTGAATTATACTTTTTAACTGTCATAGTTTACATAGGTTTATAAGAAAAACAAGCTGCACTGCTTAATGAGCTGTTCAATTCATTTAACAGTACTTATTCAAATCTAAAAGTTTCTGTATAAATTATACTGGAGCAATCTTAAAAGACAGTAATCTATAAAATAAATAAATAAAATATAAAATATAAAATAAAATGAATATATTTAATCCATTTACGAGAATTACAAAAATTTTAGCACAAGAATTAGAAAAAATTATTTCCCATGCACAGGTATCTTAGCAAAATTTACGAGAACACATTATTATTATTATCTCTAAAAGTTTCAATGGCCCTTTTTATTTAATAAACTCTGGACTGCTTGGCATTCAAAGCTCCACCCTCTTTTCAATATTACACTCCAATCAAATGATGTCACTCACTGTCTCAGAATCAGTTATGTGCATTACCACACACTTTGTCTCTGTTCACCTCTTCCCCTCGCCTGGAATGACAATATCCTCTCTATGATATCCCACTCATTCAATCAACAAACATTCTGGACCAGCAGCCATACACCAGGCACTATCACGTATACAGCTCCTATCTTCTATGAATGGTCTGGTGAAGGTGTTTACAAGTAGTGGAACAAAGGCTATATGAGTAGGGAAGAACAGGAGCTATGAGACCACAGAAACACTTAAGCCAGCGTTAAAGCATCCAGTAGGCTTTTCTGAAAGTTATGGGCTCTATGATTATATTCTAAGAATTATTAAGAGTTAGCAAGTTAACACCATCCCAGGAAGAAGAAACAGCAAGTGCAAAGGTCCAGAGAAAGAGATTACTGTATGTTCCAGAAACACGATGGAACTTTGTTATAATAAACCAGATTCTCAAGAGAATCTGATCTCAAGAGAATACATGAAATAATACATGGAGATTTTGTATAGTAAGAACAACAACAACAAAATCTGCAACGTCTTCAATCCTCAGGCAATCTCTCTTTCAACCTTTGCATTACTTGTCACCATACCAGTCATTTGGAGTTAAACGGGAATTGTATTTTTTATCCTTCGTGCCTTACATTTAAATCTCAAGTATTAGTTGAGAATGAATCCTAAGCCTCAAATATTCTCTACAACCTACAATCTACTCTTTCTTCTTCCACTGCTCCAGCAGCAGCTATAATGTCATCTCCTTCAAGATTTTTTCTCTAATCAGAAAAGCCATGGCAATTAGCATCTATAACTCATTTGTTTAAAATGAAGTCACCAACCAGTCCAATGAGGGACTGTTTTCATCTCCTAACTTTTCCTTATTTGTGAAAGTCAGCCATCCCAGGTGTAGAACAGATAACGACGTTATAGTCTAAAACGTCATAGTCTATATAGTCTGTATTGTGACAGAGGATGGAGCAGAATGACATTGTCAGGGAAGAAAAGGGACTGAACAGTAGAAATGCAGTCTAAACATCAGGGCCAAGGAACAGATCCTGCTACTAGAAACAAGAAGTTATGCCCAGACATAAGCCCTGACTCTCGTTTTCAGGTTAGAGAACAGTTGGGGGGAGAAAAAAAAACAGTATTTTAACTTAAAAATCTAAGCTGTATTATCAAAAGCAGTGGCATGCATCAAGCCTGAAGGATAAGGTAAAAACGAAAACAGAAGAATTATCATCAGCAATTCTAATAGCTAGGAAAGTCCGAAGCAGGACAGGATCTGATAAGAAAAGGCAAAATGCTTAATAAACTCATATTCAATATTACACTGTAAGCACATATGTATAGGAACTCCCCTTTTAGCCCCTGGTCCAAAATAGACTTGCAAATTTGATATATTTTAGTAAACACACAGGGTTAGATAATATGCAACCTGAATATCTCCCATCTCTTAAAAGACCAAATGAGAGGAAACATAGCTCGCCTCACCTAAGAAAGCTAATTATTGCTGATAAAAATAGCAACAAATACATATATATTATATACTTGTGACTGTTTTAAGCACTTTACATAAAATTCTTAAATCTTCACAATTATACTATTATCCCCATCATAAATTGTGATATGGAGATATATTAAATCATGTGCCCAGCTTGTAAAGTAGAAGAGTCAGGATCCAAACCGCTGCCTGGCTACAGGGCCTGTGCTTTTAACTACTGCTTCTCCCGTATTCCTTCTCTCCCCTTCTTGCCTCTTCCTATCTCATCTCAGTCCTTATTTCTATGTTTCTCTTTTCATCTCCCTCCCTCCCATGTGAAAATTTAACCTGGGTGGGGTGGGGGTGGGGAACCAGCTATAAAGAAGTATAATATAGTAAGTGCTACAACAGAGGTAAGAGTAGAAAGTATTACTGGAACACAAGAAACACTACCTGGAGAAGTTACAAATGCTACAGAGAGGAGATAACACTCGAGTAGGGTATGAAAGATTAATACAACTCTATCAGACAGTGCAAGGGCTGATGAAATAGCACGGTAAAAGATACAAAAACAATGTGCATGGCACTCCATAAGCACTAGTGGGCAACGATCATGTCTGTCTTATTCGCTTCCACGTTCTCAAAGCACCTCGCACAATGCCACACAGCTGACATTATATAAACATTTGTAAATCAATCAATGAATGAACGTGAGTTCAAGAGAGATCCAAAATATACCAGAGTTGCTGAGACTGGAGATTAAAGCAAGATCCAAAATGTCACAGAACCTTGAATACCATCCTAAAGATTTTGTATTTGCAGAACTACATTGCTTAAGACACTTAGGAAACTGGAATAGAGCAGGGAGTGATTAGTGGTAATCCATGAGGAGTTCTTTTTTTAAATTTAAATCCAATTAATTAACATATATAGTGTGTTATTAGTTTCAGAGGTAGAGTTCAGTGATTCATGAGTTGCATATAACACCCAGTGCTCATCACATCATGTGCCCTCTTTAATGTCCATCACCCAGTTGTCCCATCCCCCCATCCTTCCTCCTCTCCAGCGACCCTCAATTTGTTTCCTATGATTAGGAGTATGAGTTCTAAAATGACAGAGAAGAGTGGAGAACTCTAGTTTTTGTTCAAGGAAAACTGATAATAACCTAATCGATCAGATGCATTAGGTAAAGATGAAGAGAAGTTGCAGATAATTCTAGAAGTTTCTAGTTTGTGTGAACGAGTTAATGGCTATGCCATGAGTCAAAATGAAAGAGTGTAAAGGGAAAGGCATATGGTTTGGGGTGTGAGGGCTAAGAGGGAACTGGAAAGAGAGGCAGATAATGAGTCTAGTTTTTGATACGTTACATTAGAAACATCAGACTATTTCAATGTGGACACCTAATAAAAAAGGGAAGTATGAGTATAGTGCTCTGATGAAGGCTGGGTTACTTATACAAGATTTAAGAGTTTTGCTCCTTTATTCATCCTATTCCACATGAAAGATTTCACTGACTACACACAAATAGAACTGGCACATTATGGGTAAATCTTATTTTACAAGTTTTTAGATAAATATATACTGTGAATTTGGATAAATTTTTAACAAAAAAAACCTTTCCCCATTAGAGAAAGGAGAAAGATGCCTCAAGTAAATATACTAGTTACACAACTCCTTTTTTATCCATTGCATGACTAAATGCCCATTTTCTACATTCTTTGAAGATATTTCATATATTCAAATTTTAAAACAGTAATATGGTTGTAGACAAGAAAAAACTTTTCTAACAGAAAATATTAAAAAGTTTCAGACTTCAATTTTTATCCTTATCTCAGGATTAGAATAATGTTTACTATTTTAAGTGACATGATACCATAAATTGGCCATAACAGTTCTAAACTTCAAAACACTTGACAAAGGCCACTTGTATGTAAAACTGCTATAGAAGATACATTGAAATTAAAGACACCACCAAAAAAAACAACAACAAAAAAAAAAAAAAAAAAAAGAAATAAAATTACACTAACTTAGATAGCACTAATATAAAATATATTTTCATTCAGTTTAAGAATTTACCCCTAAAATCTTATTTATATTATGAATATGCTTATAAAGCTAGTCTGCAAAGGTATTCCTAGGGTTATGGTTAAATTATCTGTAAATAAACCCACTCTTTCCCCAAATTCTAGATTAGCCAATGCAAGCAAGTAAATGCTATTGCAAAATGCATATTACCTTTTAAGGAGGACCTTCAAAATCTATTTAACAGCAAACAGATAATTAGTTTAGGTTAATATTATACATTTGAGGAATTTAATTTTTACTGAATCAAATTTAACTTGAGTTAATCAATGACTCAAAAATTCACTAATACATTACTTTCCCATAATCCAAATTTGTAAAATTCACATGTGATAAACAATAAAACTAAGATCAAATAATAACAATATTAGCAACATCAAATATTGAAGAGTGCTTATTATTTGTTTAGCACTGTTTTTTTTTAAGTTTTCATTTAAGTTCCAGTTAGTTAACACACACTGTAATATTAGTTTCGAGTGTACAATACAGTGATTCAACATTTCCATATATCACCCGGTGCTTATCACGATAAATGTTTTCCTTAATCCCCATCACCTACTTCACCCATCTCCCACTCACCTCCCCTCTGGTAACCATCAGTTGGTTCTTTACAGTTAAGTCTGTTTCTTGGTTTTCTTCTCTCTTTTTTCCCTTTGCTCGTTTTACGCATTTCATTTAGGAGTTACAAGCATTATCCAGCTGATTCTTTAATATAACCCAATTTTACAGATACAGATATTGAGGCTAAAAAGAGTTAAGCAGGATTTTCAAGATCTTAAAATTATTATTCAGTGATAGAATCTTGATTTGAAGGCAGGCATACTGACTCTTGAGCCAAAGTCTCAAACACTAACCCCTATTGCTTCCTATTTGCCAGGCATTGCTATAATCTCTCTTTTTAAAATTTAATGGTCAAAATAACTTTATGATAGGTAAGCACTATACATCATCTTAGTCTTTAGATTAGTAAACTGAGGCCCAGAGACTAATTAGCTTGTCTAACAAGGTCACAAATATAGGAAATGGTAGAATCTGGACTTGAACCCAGACATTCTGACTCCAGAACCCATGTTCTTAAACATCAAGCAATACTGCTTCTTTACATGCCAACCTGCAATATAAAATATAAAGGAAAGCTATGTGATCATAGTAATACAGCTTACTATATACATTAAGAGAAAATATTTCATGATTTAGATTTTATATAGGTTAAAAAATAGCAACTGATTCAAGCTTTCTCAAAGTAAACATAAATTATAAAACTGGAATAATTTTTCTATTCAAGATACTTTCCTAAATATGCTAAAATTAATTATAGAACTATACTTAGAAACCAAAATCAATGGTACATCCTCCTATTACATGCCATGTCTGAAAAGTTAAAAACTAAATGTATCCTATAGAATAATAAGCTTGATATTCATTAGCAATGGCCATTAAAAGTATATACTATTTTTATATAGTCCTATAAAGTCTCTGAGCTATATGATCCCCTATATGAAGTATGTAAAGATTATACTGCAACGTTAAAACATATAATATCTCACCAGGAAATACAAAAAGTTTAGCTTGTCCAAGATTAATGATTACCTACTAATGTTATATATAGTTAACTGGCTTTATGGTTATCTTTACTATACATTTAGAAATGAATATATATATTTACAAAAGACGCTTTTGTCAAAATTCACGTTTCAATAATAGCAATAAAATTCATTTAAATTTCGACAGATAAATTGGTCATAGAAGGAAAATGATGAAATTAGTCTTAAAAAGTAAAAGCAGGAGCAAATCCATTTTGGCTCTGAATATATTGCAGAACTCACTTAAATTCTGCTTTCCATTTTGTCACAAAGAAAACATCTCTGTAAGTTTTATGAGAAAAATACTAGTATATACATAAAAATAAGTATAAGGAAGATATTTATTTATTGAACTTTTGTATTTTCAATTAAGTTATTTGTGCTCTTAAGTTTATCTGTACCAAAACAATTACAAATATTATATTTATATTTGTAAGTTGAATTTTATAAAACTATTCTATTAATCATATTTTAAATGCAAAATTAAACAAAAAAGTACCCATGCTTCTTATAATTCTTTAAAAAAGAAGGATTAAAGAGAACCACTTACAATTTGTATTATAAGGTCTGTATTGCTGATCTGTCTTACTTGGCATGAAACACTAGTCCTCTAATTACATGTCATGGAGACCTTAATAATTCATTTAATAGATGTAATTCTATCTCTTGAATAAAATGTGAATTATACAAGAAGTCAACTTTCATTTTAGAAGAAATATTTGGTTACTATTTAATAAGTCCTGAATATTTTTTCTGATATTCTAACCAGAAAAATCTCACGTAAAATAAAACATTTATCAGTATTTCTAAGAAACAAAGTAGGAAAATAAAAAGATTAACCTGATATGCTTATATCTCCTTTTAGAATATCTCAGTTGCTTCTACAGATAAAGCCTTCCTTAGAATTTTTTATATTACAATCTAAATAACACAAAACTGGAATGATACATAATTGTTAAGTTTAGATTTCGTTAACAAATCTAACAGTAAAAAGTGAAAAAAAGCATTTACTCATAAGTGACATAATTCCCTGCTGAGTAACTTTAAGGGGTAAGAGGGGAAGGCACAGATGGCCGTGATGTGAGACACTGCCTAAAATCTTACAAACTAAAGGACTGCCCTCTGGGAGAAAGGTATCTGACAAGGTTGATAAAACAGATGATATCCAACTTGTTTTAAATGTCAAACTATCAATAAAATTGAACCAATATTTCCTGTAAGTACCATGCAAAACACTGAAATTTCATTCAAATATCACAACAGTGAAAAATCCTAAATCAGTCTTTTAAAAAATTGGGGAAAAAAACACAAACATTTATTAAGTATGGAAACCAAATACATAATATATTTAAACCATATGCCTCATAATTAGACTTGATAATAATATACTTAAACGTACACTCAATAAACACAATATATTAAATCAAATACTTCACATTAAAATTCAAACATTCTCTGGAAGTTATTTTTCTTCAAATATACTCTTGTTTAAGGAAGGCTTCAAATTACAATTCCAATGAAGTTTAGATTCAGACAAACTTACTTTCCTGGCAAACCTGGATAGAGCAACGGTGCTGTGGTGGCTCAGTTGGTAAAGTGCCTTCTTTCGACTCAGGTCAGGATCCCGGGGTCCTGGGATCAAGCCTGGAGTTGGGCTCCTTACTCAGCGGGGAGCCTGCTTCTCCCTCTGCCTCTGCCCCTCCCCACTTCTTGCACGCTCTCTCTCCAAGAAATAAATTTTTAAAAAAATTTGCATAGAGCAAAGCAGAGTCATTCTTTTGAACAATAAATTAGGGTTAACTCCCTCAAAATTTTCACTGTCTATTCAATGTGTATGAATTCCTCCAAAATTATCTGAGTGATGAATGGTACAGGCAAATAGAGGGTCACTTCTTTCTGTCCTTTGCCAATGATTCTTTGCTCTTCCTTTTCAGTTAGATCTTCATTGCTGAGTTATTACTATAAGTAAGATTTTGAAAAGTCAACACCAACTGCAGAGGAATCTTCTAGATAAAGCCAATTTATGAAGTCAAGTTTCAGATATGCTTATTTTCAGGCTTTAATGCTAAACCACCAAATTCTGATAAATGGAAATTGGTTTCTCTCTAATCTTAGACACCACCTTCCTCCTATACTCTAATGTTATGTCAATACTAGCTCTGTTCTTTGAAAACTTTTTTGTTTTTATACATTTTTTTCAAACTTTTCTGAGATGTAACAATAGAAAATCATACATGTAAGGTACAACTTGATGATCTGAGACACATGTAGGTTGTAAAATAATCACAATCAAGGTAATTAATATATACATCACTTCACATAGGTATCCTTTTTTTTCCTTTTTGTGGTGAGAAGGCTTAAGATCTATTCTCTTAGCAATGTTAAGATACTTTGTACAGTTAATTCTAGTCACACTGTTGTCCATTAGAATTGATTAATCTTGTATGGCTGAGACTTTGTACCATATCTTCCCATTTTCCCCCACCCTGAGCCCCTGACAACCACCATTCTATTCTCTGCTTCTACAGGTTTGACTATTTTAGATTTCACATATAGGTGACATCATGCAGTATTTGCCTTTCTGTTTGGTTTATTTCACTTGGCATAGTGTCCTTCAGGTTTACCAATATTGTCACAAATGGCAGGATTTTTTTCTTTATTAAGGCTGAGTAATATTCCATTGTATATAAACATCACATTTTATTTATCACTTCATCTACCAAGAGATGTTTAGGTCGTCTCCATATCATGGTTGTTATGAGTAAGGCTGAAATGAACATGGAAGTGCAGATGTCTTTTAGAGACTCTGGATTCATTTCTTTTGGATATATATACTCAGAATTGCTTTTGCTGGATCATAGGGTGGTTTTATTTTTATGTCCTTTGCCAATGATTCTTTGCTCTCCCTCTTCAGTAAGATCTTCATTTCTGAGTTACTATAAGTAAGATTTTGAAAAGTCAACACCAACTGCAGAGGAATCTTCTAGTTAAAGCCAATTTATGAAGTCAAGTAAGTCAAGTATGCTTATTTTCAGGCTTATTTTTTTTTAAGAAAGTTCACAGTGTTTTCCATAATGGCTGTACCAATTTATATTCCCACTAATGATGTACAAGTGTGTGTATATTTATGGTTATTTCTTTCTGTTGAATTGGCTCTTTTATCATTATATAATGAAATTTGTGTTGAGAGGCAGTTTTAGAGTCTATTTTGTCTGATCTAAGTATAGTCATTCCTGCTTTCTTTTGCTCACCATTTGCATGAAACACATTTTTCCATCTCTTCACCTTCAGCCTGTATGTGTGTTTAAATCTAAAGTGAAGCTCTTGTCAATAGCATACTGCAAAATCTTGTCTTTTTACTCACTCAGCCACTCTATGTCTTTTGACTGGTGAGTTTAACCCATTTGCATTAAAAGTAATTATTGACAGGTAAAGATTTACTATGAAAATTTTGTTATTTTTTTCTATTATGCAGATATTTTATCCTTATCTTCCATTCTTGCTGGCTTCCTTTGTTATCTGATTATATTTGTAGTAATTTGCTTTCATTTTTTTCTTTATCTTTTGTGTATCTATTACAGGTTTTACCTTTGTGGTTAGCTTGAAGCTAGCATAAAATATATAGCAGAATCATCTATTTTAATTAACAATTTAACTTCAATTGCATACAGAAACCCTACACTTTTACTCCCATTGTGTTCTTAAAGTCAGACTTTGATTTTTACATAGTGTATCCATTAACAAAATTTTTATTCATGCTTTCATATTCTTTTATGTTGATACTTAGTGAATTTTTGTTTCAATTTGAAGAACTGCCTAATGTATTTCTTGTATAGTAGATGTTGTGATGACAAACTTCCTTGGCTTGTCCAAGAAAAACGTTATCTTGCCTTCATTTTTAAAGAATGATTTTTTTTTTTAGGTATTGTATTCTTGGTTGGCAGGGTTTTCTTCCTTAAGATCTTTGAATACATCATACTCTCTCCTGATCTGCAAAGTTTCTGCTGAGAAACCTATGGTGGATAGGTGGATAGGTGAGGGAGTTCTCTTCTCCTGTATGCAGAATTCTTTTTGTCCTTGACTTCTGACATTTGACTATAATGTGTCTCAGTATAGTCTTCTTTGGGTTGATCCTATTTGGGAACATCTGAACTTCATGAATCTGGATGTCCATTTCCCTACTCAGATTTGGAAACTGGAAAGTTATAGTCACTATTTCTTTAAATAAGCTTTCTGTACCACCTCTACTTCCCACCCTCTGCCATATGGAACACCTGTAATGAGTATATTGTTTCCCTTGATAGTGTCTCATGAATCCTATAGACTTTCTTCACTGTCAATCATCCTTTTTCCCCTTCTTTTCTTCTTACTGGGCAATTTCAAATATTGCTGGAGTCTTCCTGCTATCATTTACCCCAATGGGTGGGGCAGTTGTAATCAAGGGTATCTCTTGGCATTGGGGCATACATGACTACAGCAGTGGTGCCAGTGTCCTAGACATGGGTGTGCCTACCATATACATGGCAGTGCCAGTGCCTAGGATACAGGTACAGGCAGATCAGCTGCAGTACCAGTGTCCAAATACATATGGAGCCAAAATCTGGTGCATGAACACAGGAGCACCAGGATGGGGAAGTGAGGAAGACGGAGGTGTTGACCCCAGTCTGGGAGGGGGTAGGAGCAAAGAGATGGCTCTATTTCCAGGGGTTCAGGGAGAGATGTAGGGGTGACTCCTTTGAGAGGACTTGGTGGTGTAAATTCTGGGCAGCTTCATTAGCTGGGTTCATTGGTGACAAAGATTTTGGAGGTCACCAATGGCAAAGACTGGATGTTTCCATGACAGTGGTGAGAGCTACAGGGTTCTTCATTGACAGTGGTGAAAGCTGCTGACATCTTCCTGCTCTTCTTTCACCCCTGAGGGGAGGTACCAGCTGAAAAGATCCCTCTTGGTGGCAAGCAGTGCCGAAGAGGAGGTAAAATGGTTCCTATACTTTTCTATGTGACTCTTCTCAGTTTGTGTGCTCCACTGGACAGCTGCAGCTTCTCTATTGTACTCTACTACTGTCCTAAAGTTATCTGCATCAAAAGTTGTTTAATCATTGTTTTTGTCAGGGGGGTGACTGTTGGGATTTCCTAGTCCCTCATCTTATTGATACTGGTCTCTCTACATCTCTTCCTGGAGTGATGAAACATCCTTTGTTCATCCTAAAAGCTTTGTTCACCCTAAACTTGATCCAGTTTGAGGTGACACAGCCTTTTCCAAAAACACTATACAGTTTAAAACATGGATTTACTGTGTCTGAATACATATGTATGCAATCAAAATTCCACTTGCCTTAACAGCAATGTTTTCTTAGTACTACTAAACAGGCCCCACACACTTCAGTTAGTGGTAATAAGGGTTCATCATCATATGGTGCCCCTATTTCCATAAAGCAATTTTCAAGTTAAGGATTACTTAATTAAGGATTGAGGATTACTTAATCCTTAACTTGCATTCTCAATGTATATTGAATAATTGAATTAAAAATGTGGAGCCCCATTTTCAAGGTGATCTCTTTCTACCCTTACACACACACACACACACACACACACACACCGGATATAATGACAGCAAAAATATTTGAAATTTTATTTTATTTTAAAGATTTATTTATTTATGACAGACACACAGAGAGAGGCAGAGACACAGGCAGAGGGAGAAGCAGGCTCCATGCCGGGAGCCCAACGCGGGACTTGATCCCCGGACTCCAGGATCAAGCCCTGGGCCAAAGGCAGGCGCCAAACTGCCGAGCCACCCAGGGATCCCAATATTTGAAATTTTAAAGGAAAATTACTCCAAAAGCTTTGCAAAAGAGCTCTAACACATTCCTCTACTTTTGGCTGCAGAGTGTGTTGCTGAACAACCACTGAACAAGCATGGCAGTTCTGGGGCAGAATCAAGTAGGAAGCAGTCTGAGTCTTGGTCCTCAGAGGTTGTACATACAAATTTCAACTCATTAAAGTAGATAATAACCTCAACTTAAAATATTTTATAAAATAAGGAGTGGTGCTGCAAATGAACCAATGACCTATAACAAAATCAGCATTAATCACATAGCTGAAGAAAGAAATTGCCAACCAGAAAGAGAAAAGATAAGAAATGGAATGATGAAATTGAAAAATAGAATTTGTACATTTGTACATTTGTACATTGACACATCAAATAGAAGTGTCTATTTTAGTGGGAGATTGAGGGAAATATATAATTAAATTGACAATAAAGCAAAATAAAATTTTCTGAAATTTAAAAAATAAATGCAGAACTTTAAGAAACCTTCCTGGTTTTAGCAAGTATCTTTGTGTGTTCATGAGAGATAGATGTTCTCTTTTCTACCAGTGGAAAAGTCTGAGAAGTACTAACTGTACATTAATGTATTCAATAAATACTAAGCAATAAGAATGAAGCCTGAGAAAGACAACTGTGGTTCCTGAACTCAGAGACTTAATAAAGAAAGTATAAAGGGGCACCTAACCTTGACTAAGGAGATAAGAGAAGACCTCCTGGAATAAGTGACTCCTACACTAAAATATAAAGAATCTAGAATAAGAAAGAGCAAAGGGGCAAAGTGGGGGGCCAGAGGGTGGAGAAGAAGAATATTGACAGTGAAAAGGCCCAGAAGCAAGAGATAATGACACAGCTAAGGGAAGAGAATAAGGCAGGAGAGTACACAAGAGCAAAATCATGAAAGATCTTAGAAAAATTGTTAAGGAGTTTGAACTTTATCCTGAAGACAATGAGGACTCAATAAAATATTTCAAGCATGGAAATGATAAGATAATTCTGGTGTACAAGTAAGGATAGGAATGAAGGACTAGTAAGAGGCAGTTTATGAACTGCAGTAACCCAAGTAAGAAGTGATGATAGCCTGACATGCTAGGTGCCTCAACTAAACAGGCTGGAAGAGAGGGGCTCTTCTTAGAGCCTACTATTTAGGCTGTCTCACATATACAAACTAGGAAATATAAAAACAGACATATAATGTCCCATATTAATTTTTATTTAAATTTTAAAAGATTTTAAAAATTCCTTTGACAGAGGGACTACAAGTATGGGGAGCAGCAGGCAGAGGGAGATCTGAGAAGCAGACTCTCCACTGAGCAGGGAGCCCGATGTGGGGCTTGATTCCAGGACTCTGAGATCATGACCTGAGCCTAAGGCAGATGGCTTATATGACTGAGCCACCCCAGCACCCCTGTCCTATATTAATTTTTAAAAAACTTTCTCTGTATTTGCTCCATTAATGCTTCTATTTCAAGTGACAAAGAGAGAACTTCCAATTCATGGCATTGTATCACTATCATCTAACATAACATAAAGTACTCATTGATTTTATGAATATATTAAAAAGGTAGAAGTGGGCAGCCCCAGTGGCCCAGTGGTTTAGCGCCATCTTTGGCCCAGGGTATGATCCTGCAGACCTGGGATCGAGTCCCACGTCAGGCTCCCTGCATGGAGCCTGCTTCTCCCTCTGCCTGTGTCTGTGCCTCCTCCACCCCCGCCCTGTGTCTGTCATGAATAAATAAATAAATAAATAAATCTTTTTTTTTTTTAAAAAAGAAAAGGTAGAAGTCCACACACATGCTTTACCAAATAACCTTCCCTGTATAAAAATCAGATTAATATTCAAGCAAGTAAAATACAGATTGTGGTTAAATGCCAAACACTATTGTTTTATAAGAACAACTATGACAGTTATGTAAGAAAATATTAACACAAGTTATCAAAATACCAACTTTCTATATCTAGAAAAACATGGGATACTAAGGAGCGATCTGTGAGTCTCAACGAAATATATCAGATAACTTGTTAATTTCTTTCTGTGAAAGAATGACTCATGTTTGTCAAGGAAAACACGGATGATGTCTGGCTTCCTTACATAACTCTCACAATTTTCTCTAAAATGAAATTTCAGTTTAATCAACAAACTTACAGATAAGATCTAGATTCCAGATGAAAGATTTGAAAGTCCATCAAGGAAGTCACCTCATGGTAGGCCATACCACATAGGCTCTCTCTCAGGCAAGCACTTGTATAAGACCTGGTTTTGCACTTTTTTTTTTTTCTTTTTGCCTTGTGCCAACCTTTCTGGGTTATCACATTTGGCTTTATTGGTATCTAGGTCTAATGCCAAAGAGGCCATGTGAGTCACTCCCTCCCTAATTTGTCTCTTTTTCTGGAGAAGCAACTTGAAGTCAGGGAAGAGCAAACAGCTGTGTATGTAACTGTTTAGACAGACTGAAAGAATGAATATACTATACAAAAGGACAGAAGATTACATTCCAAGCTCAAGGACTCATAATTAGTTTAAAGAGAATCACTCTATAAAACTGTGTTACTTAATACCTTTACCTAACCTGAATGAAGGAATTGAGAATATGTTCATTAATTTTGTAGAAGGTCCTACAAACTAGGCTGGGCACAGTTGCTAATTCACACAAACAAAAATACATATTAACAAAGTAATACATCAAAACAAAAAGAAGATCAATATGGATAATTGCAAGTTACTACCCCACTAGGGGCCAAACACTGATAAAGGTTAATGAAAATACTGGTTCAGTAAAATGTATCAGGAACAAAGGTTTCTAACAGGTGAAAATTAAGCCTTCTATTACACTATCAGATTTCTATTAAAGCAGTATGGTCTCCAAATTCAAAATATAATTGAGAACACTAAAAAGGTTCAGAGAAGAGTAATTAAGTTCACTATACATATATTAAAAGCCTTATGCCAAAGGTGAAATTACTTTATACTGCAGAAAAAAATGGTAAAGTGTTTATCAAAGGAGTTAGTATATACAGATCAACTGGACAAAATACAGAACTCTGAGATTATAAAAAAGACAGTGACCTTTAATGATAGTCTAAAAAGTTGACTACAGAAATACTATTTAACTTTGTGGATTAAAAATTAAAACAGGCTATCCACAAAAACCAGAGGAGTATAACATTTATAGGACTCCGATTAATAATTTGCTTGAGAGAAAAGCTAAGGAGATCCTATTTTAAATCCCAGATGGCTAAGGTTAAAAGTGCATATTCATAAAGGAATTTCGACAATTTTCAAAACTGAGAAATAAATTACTGGTGATGGGTGATAATTATAATTGTATAAAAACACTAAAGTGGATCCAGTAACTCAGAAAAGTTAAAATGAAAGAACACAATGGATTTGGAGACTATTTCACAATGAGGAACAAATCAAAAGGCAGAAGAAAACAAACAAACAAACAAAAAAACATTTGTCAATGAAACTGAGTTAACCAAAGAAAATATTTTAATAAAGAAAACTGGTATTTGTAAGGATATGGCAATAGTTACTGAATTTTAGGGGAAACTGGTTCGGACGTTACAGAACACAAATAGGGTAGGGTATAGATAGAATGGTTCCCTTTACAGAAACTTTTAAAATCCTGCTAAACATTTCTTGTTTTGCAATTTTGAATACCCGCTGCTGGGAGTCTAAGCGAAGTTCTAGATCTCTGCTGGTACAAAGCCCTGGAGGCCAGGTCAGGGCTATTAACAACTCTGACCAGTAGGTGAAAGGGAGGGAATCAACCTCCTCGTCTCATTCTTTCCTCTTTTATTGAAGTCTCTCCCCTTCATTCTTCTCCAAATTCAGGTGAATGACAGTCAAACCTCATAAAACCATTTGAAAATTATTTCCCATCTTTTTTCCTCCTCTCAACACACAAAGACTATGTATTTTTCCACTAGGCCTTTAGCTTCAACTCAGTTAAAACATTCCTAAAGGAAGCAGGATGTCTCTGAGAACTAGATTTTAATTAACTTTGATACTTTTTAGAATATTACTTTGGACTAGTCACTATCTTTTAGTTAAATGGATGACTGAAGTTAATTATTAATGAAGTTTGCCACATTATCCTCCTAGATCTTTAGAGTGAAAAGATCAAGAGATGAAAGGGATTGGGGTATGTAATAGAATAGTAATTCCTTTGTATGTTTTATATGCAAATAGCCTTTACAGTTAAAAGAAGAGAATCAGAGACCCTGAAAAATCATTGTTAAAAAATAAAAACAGCTTTTACTAATTGTCCAAGATCAACTGCTGGTTACTTTCTAATCGGGAATAATTTTTTTCAATTTATCCTTTTTATTTACCTTTTTTGATTAATTAAAATTCCTTTTTTAAGTTCTTTATTTCGATTCCAGTATGGTTAGTGCACGGTATTACATTAGCTTTAGGTGTACGATATAGTGATTCAACGCTTCGAAACATCACTCATCACAAGTGTGCTCCTTAATCCCCATCACCTATTTAACCCATCCCTCCACCCACTCGCCCACCCCACCCCACCTCATCCTGTAACCAACAGTCTGTTCTTTTTTGGAGAAATGTCTGTTCATGTTTTCTGCCCATTTTTAAAAGAGAGAGAAAGAGAGTGGGAGGAGGGGCAAAGGGAGAGAATCTTCAAGCAGTCCCTCCACTGAGCATGGAGCCTGATGTGGAGCTTGATCCCACAACCCCTGAGATCATGATTCAAGCTGAAACCAGGAGTTGGACACTCAACTGACTGAGCCACTCAGGTGCCCTGCCCATTTTTTAATTGGATTATTTCCTGGGGAGTTGATTTTTATAAGTTCTTTATATATTTTAGATATTAACCCTTGATCAGATATGTTGTTTGCAAATGTTTTCTCCCATGAAACGTAATTTCTAAGATAGTGTTGTTGATTTATATTGTCATAATAATTGCAATACGTCTCAAGTTCTTCTTTCACTCCAAGTTTTCCCACATACTTGAGATTGAACTGCTCTCCTCTGCCATCCTTCCCTCTTCACTTGACTTTGCCAATTTGAATCTCATACTTTCCAGGATCCTGCTCGTAAGTGGACTCCCTTAGAAAGGCCTCTCAGGGCAGCCCGGGTGGCTCGGCGGTTTAGTGCCTGCCTTTGGTCCCTGGAGACCCAGGATTGAGTCCCGCGTCGGGCTCCCTGCATGGAGCCTGCTTCTCCCTGCGCCTGTGTCTCTGCCTCCCTCTCTCTGTGTCTCTCATGAATAAATAAATAAAATCTTTAAAAAAAAAAAGAAAGAAAGAAAGAAAGAAAAAAAGGCCTCTCAGACTTTAAAGATGGGCAAGAGGTCTTAAGTATACACTCCCATGGAGCCCTGAACATGACCCTTTCATAGCACATATCATAATGGATCAAACTCCAAGTTTACTTGTCTCTTCCAAGACAGCTCCATGAAGGCAAGGACTTTCCAAAATGTCACTGGTTCCCTTCTGAATGCGGAGTACAATAGTGGTAGTACTCAGTAATTCTTTTAGGAATGAGGCATAAATTTGTTTCATAAAAAAATTACAATCTATGCTCAAAAAATTCACATTCACACATTTTACTTACATATTTGAAACTGATAAGTATAATGTAATGGTTTAAAGGAAGCAAGGTAAGGAGCATTGCCAGAAAGTGATTGGTCAACAAGCAGCTTTCCAGGATAGCATTATCTTTGAGGAGTTTATCACTGTCTAATATCTTGTGCTCATTTTTAGAAGTCAAAAGCCTGTCTTTTATCAGGGCCTAGAGGTCCTGTATGAGGAAAAAAATCAAAGGCATAGAGGTGATCAATCTATCTTTTAGATTCTGGTACATAGTAGCCAAATTCACATGGGGATAGGATATCTGAACAACTTTTAAAACTTACACTGGCAAAAACTCTTTTAGAATACTAGGAATGTTTATAGAATGTCAAATCAGGACACTCATCTTCTTGGTATCAGAGTACCTAAAAAACCTGAAACTAAAAAGTTGTGTGGTGAGCACAGAATAAAAGCCTATCTGGTGATGCTTTATCAGACATCAAGAATTTGAAACTAAAATTAAAATGAAGTGTAGTGGTACAGGGATAGACAACAGAACAGGCCAATAGTACAGAATAGATAGGCCAGAAAGAGACACATGCACGTAGGGATTCTGATGTATGACAAAGATGGCTGCACAGCAGTGGGGATAAATCATCTTTTTAATACACTGTGCTGGAAATATGAGGGGGGAAATGAATTTACATACAAATTGATTCCACATAGATTATAGATCTAAATGTGAAAAGCTTTTGCCAATAAGTCTTTTAGAAAAATGTACAAAGACTTGTCTTCACAACCCCAGGGTAAAGAAGGATTTCTTATTAAACAAGATACAAAGAGAACTACAAAGGAAAATATTGATAAACTTGACTACATTAAAATTTACAATTTCTGATCGATAGATACCATATAATGAAAAGGCAAGTTGAGGAATGGGATGTTTGCAACACATATAAAGGAAAAAAAGCTCATGTCTAAAATATATAAAGAATGCCTACAAATTTATACATATAATATGTAACATAAATATATAATTTAAAAAAGTGGACAAAATCTTGATGAGGCTTATCACAAGGGATGAAATAAGAATGGCCAATAAACATTAAGAATGGCTGTTTAACTTTGTTATTAATCAGTAAAGTGCAAATTAAACCATGATGCACTACCACTATTCCAAAATGACCAAACTTTAAGTCTGTCAATACCAAGTATTCACAGGAAAGTGGAGCAGCTGGAAATCTTACAAACTGGTAAAAGTCTGATGACTAGTATATTTTTTTTAAAAAATCATGGTACAAACGGTCCTTGACTTACAATGGTTCAACTTACAATTTTTCAACCTTATGGTGGTATGAAAGTGATAGGCATTCGGTAGCCATCTCACTGAATTTTTGTTTTGTTTTGTTTTCAGATTTATTGCTTTTTATAAATTTATTTTTTATTGGTGTTCAATTTGCCAACATATAGAATAACACCCAGTGCTCATCCCGTCAAGTGCCCACCTCAGCATTGCACTGAATTTTGAATCTGGATCTTTTCCTGGGCTAGTGGTAAATGGTACAACACTCTCCCATGATGCTGGCTAGTGGCACATGATCATAAAGGTAAACAACTGATAACTTACAACCATTTTGTACCCACACAACCATGTTGTTTTTGACTTTCAGTACAGTATTCAGTAAGCTATGTGAGATATTCAGCATTTTACTATAAAACGGGCTTTGTAATAGAGGACTCGGCCCAACTGTAGGCTACTCTAAATGTTCTGAGCATATTTAAGGCAGGCTAGGGTAAGCTATGCTCAGTAGGTTAAGTGTAATTAAATGCATTTTGACTTGCAATATTTTCAACTTATGATGGGTTTATTGGGATGGAATGCCACCGTACGTTGAGGAAGATCCATATATCCACATATGAGCATATAATACAGCCTTTTTTTTTTCATATAATACAGCCTTAAAATGAATGAACCTGTTACATGCAACAAAATGAATCACATAACCATGAGGCTGAGGAAAAATAAGGCTGAAGAGTGCATACTGCAAGATTCCAATATGAAGTTAAAAACAGGTAAAACTGACAGGTAGTAAAAACCTTGAAGAACAACAGGAAGTGATTTCCATAAGAGCAGAGGGGTAGGGGGTGGTAACCAGGAAGTGCATTTATGAGGGACTCCTAGAGGAATAGCAGCCTTCTACTTTATGTCAGTCTTTACTTTAAATACTATTTTTTACGTCCATTGTGTTTCAAATAAGAAGAAAACTGACACAATGAACAGTCCTTAGGGGCAGTTTATAGGGGTTACAGTGATACCAGATAATTTTTTTCAGTTCTGCAAGAGCTCCTAACTGGACTACCTACTTCCAATCCTGTACCTCTTTGTCTATTCTCATTCAGGATCCAGAACGAGCCCTTCAAAACTCAGAATTAAATGTCCTCTGCTCAAAACTTTGGGATGGCTCCCACATCTTATGATCTGGCTATTACTTTTCTGACCTCATTTCCTCCCACTTCCCTGCTAGCTCATTCTGCTTCAGACACAGGATGCTTTAATATTCCTCAAATATTAGCCAGCTTGTTTTTCCCTGGCTGTTAGCTCTGCTTGCATGGCATTTTCCAAGCTATTCACATAGATAATTCTTTTACCTCCTGCAAGTCTCTGCTTAAATGTTACCTTCTCAATGAGAGCAACTTTGTCACAGTCTTATTTAAAAATGCAATCCATTACCACCCACACCTCCCACTTTCCTTGTTCTGTTTTCCATAACTTCAAAAGTACCAAGTAATTTAATTTTGCTCTTTGTTTATTGTCTCTCTTCCCCAACTAGAATGTAAGCACCAAAAAGACAAGATGACAGATATTTTCATATCTGTGAAAACAAATGCTTATTTTTTATGAGATTTGGGATGGATTGTTATGCAGCATTACTGCAGCAGAAGTTGATCTCTACGCTTACAAACATAAATGTAAAAAATTAATATTAAAACCAAATCCAGAAATGCGTGGAGAAATAATACATCAAGACAAAGTTGACACAAAGAATCCACCAAAAATATATAGCAAACAAAACGAATGATAATACATTACAACCCGAAAGTATTCACTTTAAAATCAGGAACATAGCAAAGCTGCTGACTACCACTGCATCTTTTCAGAATTGAAGAAGAGATCCTAGGGTATCTCAGATTCAAAACATTAATTTCTAGTCTTCTTGAGGTTCAGTGAAAAGAAGAATCATTGATCTTCTATGACAGTAGACAATTTTGGAGGCTAATGGAAACATAATCCAGTCTTAAATGCTGTGCTTTTAATCACAAAAGGATGAAAATGATGAAGTATTCAACTAAAGAAATTTTGAAAAGAAGGCATAAAATAGCCCTAAAGAAAGCAAGAGGAGGAAAAAATGAAAATAAAGCATCAATTAATCCATAAAAGCAACAGTTCCTAGATTTTGTTGGGTGTATGGGGAGGGGAGGGAGATTAAAAGAAAATATACAAACCTTTAGCAAGTCTAATCAATGAGTACAACAAAACATTAAGTCACGGCTTACTCTAATCATGCCCTGTGCCAAGTACTTTACAGGTAGTATTTCACTCAACTTTCACAACAACCCTGCCCTTGAAGAAAAAGAAACTAAAACTTGATGAATTGAATAATTTCACAACCCTGTGAAGTATTCACAGGACTGTTAAGTGGCACAGTCAGGATTCAAGCAAAACCTTATTTAATTGGGATCTCACTGCCTGAACCAACATATCACTTAAAAATACAGAATACGAGAAAACAAAAACAAAAACAAAAACAAAAGCCAATAAACTCCAGAATACTATACATGAGAACTAGAATATAACCACGGAGATATTTAAAATTGTAAAGACTAATACTTTGAACACCTCAGCACAGATACTTTTCCAAATGTCTATGAAATCAGAATAAAATATAAATCTTAATTATCGAAGAACTACCTTAAATAAGAGTAACAGGCCTAAAAGGATACACAAAGAAGTTTCCAAATACGTTCCAGGACAGAAGATAAAAAGTTTCCTCATTTATTTTTCAAAGTTAGCCTGATTCTGATACCAAAACTGGACGAAAAGCACCCTACAAAACATTATAAATTAGGGGGTGAAAACTTGAATACATTCAGAGTCAACTGGGTAAAATAAGTGAGTGATTCTAATTGGATAAAAGAGTATGATCAGACATAGAAAATGAGAGAAGGCTCAAATTACCATTATCAGGACAGAAAACAGGTATCACTATATGCTCTGTAGACATCGAAAAGACAATAAAAAGCATGCTGCAGACAATGCTATAAACCTAAATTTCACAACATGGTGAAAAAGGTACACACTATACACTATATAAAATAAATAATTTGAATAGCTCTTTAATTACTAAAGAAATTGATTCATAATTTAAAAAGCTATTGAATAAGATATCTTCAGGTCCAGAAAGGCTTCACTGGAGAACACTAAACATTTAAAGACTTAACACCAATTCTACTTAATCTTTTCCAGAAAACAAGAGGATAAAATATTTCTCAATTTATTTTATACTAGTATTGCCCCAATACCAAACCAGACAAAGTCAGTAAAAGAAAGAAAACTGTAGACAAATAACCCTCATGAATAGAAGCACAAAAATCTTTGACAAAACATTAGCAAATAGAATTTAGCAATATCTCTAAGGAATTATACACCATTAATATAGCTCAATACTCAAAAATCAAACAGAATATATTAACTATATTAACTTACAAAGGAAAAAAAAATCACAAGATCCTAACAAGTGATGCATCAGACAAGATTCAACAGCTATCTATGATTTAAAAACTCTCAAAAAACTAGAAAAAAGGGAAACATCTTCAACTTGATTTAAAGAAACAAGACAAAAAACCCTATCCAGCTAGTAGTAAAAGCCTCAATGATTTCCCATGTCTGGGGAGAAGGCAAGAATAAACTGCCCTCACGGCTCTTATTAACATACAACTGAAAATTCTGGCCAGGGCAATAAAGAAAGAAAAGGAAAGAAAAGGCATACATATTGGAAAAGAAAAAATAAAACTGTCCCTATTTGCTGATGACATAACCTACATAGAAAATCCAAAACAAAACAAAATGAAAACCAAGACAAAATAAAACCTACTACAATAGGTGAGTTTGACAAAGTCATAGGACACAAAGTTAACACTGAAAAATCAATTATATTTCCATTACCTAGCAATACGTGGAAACCAAAATGTAAAATACAACGCCATGTATAATCATTCCAAAGAATATGAACTACTTAGAAATGTGACAAAATACATAACAGGACTTAAATTTTGCATACAAAATGTTGCTGAAAGATTTTAAAATCTAAATAAATGGAGAGAATGTTAATGAATTGGAAAATTCGACATAGTAAAAAGGACAATTTTTCCCAAGTTGATACACAGATTTACTCTAATTCCTATCAAAATTCCAGCAAGATTTAAAATTCAGCCTGATTCAACTTTATGTTCCTTCCACCATTATCTCACACCTTTATCCATTACCGTGGACATTCCCTAGATTTGTTTGTATTAAGTGGAAAAATCATAAGGATTTTTTTTTTCTTATAGAGCATCTCCTCATGGGTCACACTCTGCATCTTACCTTTAGGGGCCTCCTGAGACTTGAGTCTAGTTATAGGTCTAGAAATAAAGCGGGATGGTGAGGGTGGATCCTAAAGAGAATCAGGAGTGCTGTGCAATGCAACCACCTCAGGAGAGGCCATTACAGTTTCTTCAGGCCAAGCAGGGCTAATCTCCCCAGATGACAGTAGAAAAGCTGCTTCTACTAAACAAAGAAGACTCAGCAGAATGTAGGAGTTCAATGCCCCAACCTCATCAGAATTTTCCCATAAGTCCCCATTCTAGTTTTCAGAATCTCCTTCCTTGCCAATCAATGTTTTCATTTCAACAGACACCCTATGAAGTTGGGAATCCAATTTGCATTGTAATCCAGCTACTCACAGGATGTGACTTTGGATATGCTTTTCAGCAAGCACAACCTCTGATTACAAAAGATAGGAATTCTTTCTGGGAAGACATAGGAACTCTGTGGTAATCTAGGTGGTACTTAAGCTGAGAATTCAAATCCCTAAATTTATCCTTTTCTTTCCTCACTTTAGGAGCAATAAGCCAATGTCATTATATGCAGTAATTATAAAGATTTTCTAAGCTATCAAAATATATGGTCATCCAGAACCTTGCCTCTCAAAAGTATCTGAGTACACATTGGTGAGATTTTGCGTATCACTGCGGCCATATCATGCCATGGACTCTCAATGTTCTCTTAACTACTGAAAATAGAGTCTGTAGCTTTAAACCAAGTCAGATTAGGAAACCAACTGGCAAAACCCCTGAACAAATTTAGAAAAATCATTCTTAAGACTCTATTCCTCTAGAACCACTCTGAGTAACAAAAGTCAGGGTTCTCCAGAGAAACAGAACCAACAGGATATATTTATAGAGAGAGCTTTATTTTGAGGAATTGGACCACATGATCACAGGGCTGACAACTGTGAGATCATCCAGACAAGTCACCCAGGGAAGAGCTGATGTTGTAGTCTTAAGTCAGAAGGCACAGTTCCTTCTTTTCTCAGCTGGGCCTCAGTTTCTTCTCTTAAGGCCATCAGCTGATTAGATGAAGCCCATCCACGTTATGAAGGGTAATTTGTGTGGATTAAAAGACTACAACTTAAACATCAATCATATTTTTAAAGCACCTCACATTTTAACTGGTGTTTGACAAAACAGCTGGGCACCACAGACTAGCCACGCTGACACATAAAATTAACAATCACAACGTACATGCAAAAATCTGTACAAGAATTTTCATGGCAGCTTTAAATGTGATAGCCCTGAACTAGAAAGCACACAAATGTCCTTCAAATACCAAATGGTTAAATAGACTGTGGTACATCTCTACGATAGAATGCTCTTGACAATAAAGAGGAACAAATGATTGACACCTGCAACAACCTAGGTGGGTATCGAGGGCATTATGCTAAGTGAAAAAATCCAGTCTACAAAGGTCACATACTATATAATTCTCTTCATATTGTATGTTGAAATTATAAAATTATAGACTAGGAAACAGATTAGTGGTTACTAGGGATTAAGATTGTTCATTCAGAGCACTGTGAAGATACATTTATTGATATAAGAGGTTTATTTTTTTTTTTAAGATTCTATTTATTTGAGAGAGAGGGAGAAGAAAGCATGCGCGAGCGAGGGGAGAGGGATAAGCACGCTTTGCACTCACTCAAAGCAAGGCTTTGATCCCAGGACTTAAGATCATGACCTGAACCCAAACCAAGTGTTGGTCACTTAACCAACTGAGCCATCCAAGAATCCCAATATAAAATGCTTATTTGTAAGAACCATGGTAAGGCACAGAAAGAAAATAGTTAAAACATATAATGAGGCTTCACTAAACCAGTTATTAAAATATATTACCGGGATCCCTGGGTGGCGCAGCGGTTTGGCGCCTGCCTTTGGCCCAGGGCGCGATCCTGGAGACCCGGGATCGAATCCCACGTCAGGCTCCCAGTGCATGGAGCCTGCTTCTCCCTCTGCCTGTGTCTCTGCCTCTCTCTCTCTCTCTGTGTGACTATCATAAATAAATAAAAATTTAAAAAAATATATTAAAATATATTACCAAACTGCAACTATACAGTAGAACATTAACCAAATAGACTAGATAAAAAGTATAATCCAGTACACATAGCAAGTTTGTATATGATAAAGAAGGAATTTCAAATGAGTAAAGTAAACATAAATTTACTGGTTACTCAATAAACAATGCTGTCATCTTTGGGTATAGAGATTACATGTGATTTTTAATTTTTTCTTAATCTGTTACCCAAATATTTATAATGAATATATAGCTGTTTTATAACCAGAAAAGGAATTTTATTTTAGGTAAAATTTATAAACATAAAACAAACCATAAATAAAACCAATTAACAGCTTTTTCTGACATACAAATATGAAAATTCTGTATATCAAAAGATAACACAAAATTCAAAGTTAAACAACAAAGAAGGGCTAAAACTAATATATGGCCAAAAAAGTTATCACTCTTGACATATCTTTAATATTTTTAAATAAAGAAAATTAATAAATCCACAAGAGTAATTTCCAAAGAATTCTAAGTCACCATTAAACATGAATAATATCCAACCTCACAGTAATCAAAGAAATGTAATATACAATAATCAGATACTAATTTCACAGATTTTTTTAACCAAGTAATGAAAAAAGTTTTGTATCTGATTATTATCAATGTAAACTGCTACAAACTGTATAAAAGACCTTAAAAATGAGGATACTCTTTGACCCAGACAGGCTATTTCCACACATTTTTTGTATATATAATAGACTTTTTTTCCCCTAAGGAAATAATCACAGCTATTAGAAACATCATAATTTTTTTGTACTCACTGAAGCACTATTAGTAATAGTACAAGAATTTATAAATTTAAAAGTCCAAAAATAGATTGGCTAATAAAAAATAGTGTGCTCATACAATGGAAAACCATGCCATCATTAAAAATCAGATAAACAATAAAACAAAATGACAAATGGTCAAAAATAATGGTCATATGTAATATTAGATAGGTGAAAATTCTAGATAAAAAACAATCAGCAGATTTTGATACCTATTTTGTTTAAATTACATATATATGTATATTAAAAGGCTATATGTTAATATTCTAAATATTAATATTTGTCTCTTGTGGGAAGGTGCAATTATGTGTCCTATACATTTTCTAAATATTTCTCTGCATTTTCTAAATTTTTGATAATGAAAAAGTATTTTTATATGACCAGAAAAAACAAAAAATTTTATTTTGGTAACACAAAAAGAAACCTGTGATACATATGTGTATAAGTATATATGTGAAAGATCCCTTCATTATTAAAAAGAGAATATAGAAACACAATTCCCAAGTAAGTTTAAAGAACACAAAATCAACAGGATTTTAACATGTGTTTTTTTTTAAAAAGGAAAGCAAGGGGTCTATTATGAAATATATTTAAGAAATGCAGGGTTGCACAGAACTGAACAGTCTTCTTCAGTGCAGGACTTCTAAAGGTTCAAACTGCTAATTTTTCTAACCTTAGCCACCTCCATGACAGCCTCTAGTAACTCCACAGAAATCTAAGAATCTGGAGAACCACTTGAAGACTGCCAATATAATCAACCCTTTTCCTGTTCTGGATATATTTTATAAAATATACAAAAGAAAAGAGGGAGAGAAGGAGGAAGAACAAATTCTGTCTACAGCTTAAGTGAGGTTCTATAAGGCATTAATTAGTAAGTATATATTGGGACTAGGAAGAGGGAACAAGAATTTAAAACGATAGCAAATGGGAAGGTCTATAAACTTGACGTGCTTCTTATAATTGGTTTTACGTGTATAAGTTTAGTTTATATTGAATATAATTTAAGATATGCTCATTTTATACATATGCTTTCATATGGGAGGAAAATCAGAACTGATGTAGTTGAATTTTAAAAATACTATAAATTGAAATGAAACTATACATATACTTTAGTGTATGTATAAATAAAATTGTACCCTGAACATTTAAAGCACCGAAGATTTTGGCGTTAAATTTAGTCAGCATATAAACAAACTGCTAAGCATTATGCTATTTACTAAACAGATTTTCATATTAGCCATTAGATGGCACCATATATCTATTAGTTAACCTAGTTTAGTATACTAAACTAATTTTCCGCACATGCTTAAAACGTATTATGAAATATATTTAACTTTGAAGTACATATGATACACGTGATCTCTTATCATGGTTAAAATTTAAGTTTTAAAATAAAGAAAAATGATATAGACAACTACATTTGTATCACCATTTCTGGAAAATTATTATTTAAAGTAAATAATCCCATCCCAAAATCAACCTGAAATGTTCTAAGACGATGATTCAAAAGTTGTAGGTCAGATGACTAGAGAATGTCTTCCTCTAAGGTCAGTGTAAGATAAAGCTAATTTTCTACTTTAATAATTTTTTTACTTTTCATTCATAAAACTACACTGTCCAGTTTCTAATTCTTAATAATCAAATTTCTGTCTACCCTTCTTAGCTAGATATCATCATATCTTGTTCTCTAATCCAGAATCTCTTAATCAATTTAAAGTGCAGTTTCCTGGTTTCTATCCTAAAATCCTCTGCTCCAGATTTTTGTATCATCTATTTACATACCAAAAATGACCTCATTCTGATTATCGCTTTTTCCATTTCCTGCTAAAATAGAATAACAGGGAGAAGATTTACTCTACCACCAAAAACACTAAACATCAGACAAAATATATGAAACAATGACACCAAGACACTGAAAAAAAAAAATATTTTCCAGCCTGGACAAAGTTTCCAGGCTGCAGCAAAGGGAGACGGAACCCAAGCAGAACCCAGGGATCTCCCTGAGCTGAGATGAACCTGGGAGTAGAAAGAAGGGGGCTAAAGTTTGCATGGCTGAAACCCAGAAAATAAAAAGCTGTACAGAGACAAAACTCCAGATATCTCCAGAGTCACCCATGAATATACAGCTAAGGATTGCTCAGGACATTCATGTGAGGAAACTATCAGAGGCTGGGCAAAGAACTCCCACCCCCCCAAAAAAAAAAAAAATTAGAGGGAAGAGTGATCCAATCTCACATAGGACAAAAAACAGTGCTTATTCTCAATAGCCAAAATTTAAAATCTCAAACCTTATGTGGGTACTGATTACAGTACTAAGAAGGATCTTGCTCAGAGGAAAGGAAATATTAACCATACAGGTAAGGGTTCCCCCTTAACACATTTAAGAGTAAGACCAAAATGAACAATATTTTCCTAAGAAACAACTCATTTCAGAACAAAGCTCAAGAAATAAATAAAAATATCCAAATACAACAAGGGAAACTTCACAATGTCTGGCATTCAATAAAAAATTATCAGGCATGTGAAGAAGGTGGGGAGGAGAAAAATAAATCAGTGAAAATTGACTCAGAAAGATGTTCAAGAAGCTAGAGGAAAGACTGCATGTGTTAAGAAGAGACATGGAAACACATTTTGGGGTTCAAGAAGCTAGAGGAAAGACTGTGTCAAGAAGAGACACGGAAACACATTTTTAAAAATCTAATTCAAGGGGCACCTGGGTGGTTCAGTTCATTGAGCATCCAACTCTTGATTTCAACGTAGGTCATGATCTCAGGGTTGTGAGATCAAGTCCTGTGTCAGGCTCTGCAGTGGGCATGGAGCCTGCTTAAGATTCTTTCTCTCCCTCTCTCTGCCCCTCCCCTGCTCTATCAAAAAAATTAATAAAAAACTGAATTCAAATTTCTAAAGATGAAAATTACAATATCCAAGATAAAAATACAGTAGAAGAGATCAACAGCAGATTAAACATAGCAAAAGAAAATATTGGTCAACTTAAAAGACATTGCAATAAAAAGCAGGTGAAATAAAACAAAGAAAAAAAGATTGAGAAAAAAACAGAAAATCAATAAACTGTGGGATTTCAAGTGAACAAATATATGTGTAATTGGAGTTCATGAAAAACGAAGCTAGAGAAAGAAGAATCAAGAAAATATCTGAAGAATTAATAGTCAAAATGTTAACAAATTTAATTCAAATTACCAACGAAAGCTTAGTGAGCTCCAAGTACAAAAAACATGAAGAAAACTACAAAAAGGACATCATACTCAAATTGCTTAAAACCAGTTATAAAGATAAAATCTTGAGAGCAAACAGGAAAAAAATTATGTACAAAGGAAAAAAAGATAAGGTTAACAACAAATTATTCTTCAGAAACAACACAAGCTAGGAAAAAATGGAGCACCATCTGTAGAGCTATTGAAAGAAGGAAAAAAAAATGTTAACTAGGATCATTTACCAGTAAAAATATCTTTGAAAAACAAAAATAAAACAAAACAAAACAAAAAAGTGAGACATATAAAAGCCAAAAAATTTGTCACCAGCAAACCTGCTATAAGATATGTTGAAGTCCTCCAAGCAGAAAGAAAATGATACCAGATGGAAACCTACAACTACAGAAAAGGAATACAGAGCACTGGAAATTGTAAATGTGTGGGTAAATATAGTTTTTGTCTTGTTATTTAAAATTTTTTAGAACATAATGAAGAGTAATCTCACAAAAAATGATGTGAGTTAAGAAGCTTCAAGGATTGGTCTTTCCACTGAAACAACCTTTAAGTGGGAAAAAAAAAATGATCAGAATCAACTACTTCTATATTCTGAAATCTGAATGGACATTACAGCAACCAGAGACATAGCCGATGAGGGAAGAAGCTTCTGAAATTCACCTTTAATTAATTTACATTGAGCACCGTGCACAAACCACTTATCATCCCCCATCTTCAGCCCAACTGTGGCAGTGGGGAGAGAAGCTGGTTGGTACTAGGGCTAGCAGGAAGGACCCTGTCCTCCAAACAGTTGGGGTTATACATCTTGGTCACTTTAGCAATTCTCTGAAGGACCAGCATAGATGCTTATCTTTGTTTTGGCCTCTTCATGCTACAGCAACTTTCCTGACAACAGTTTTGGGAAGATCTGAAGATACACACATCTTTGTTTTGCTTGGTATTTTGGATACAGACATATAAGGAAAACTCTGTAAGGTCACTGGCTGACCAGATTACACATATAATGAAAAAGAAACTTCAGTGACATATATAAAAAGGAATACAGACTTTTTAAAAATAGTCTGGGAAAGGCATTACATAAACAACTGCAGGCCCCACCACGCAAAAGTCAGTAATCCCTCAAAAGCAGGAGAATTTGATTTCAATACCACATTACAGTATAAAAAAGGTCCAGTTCTCAACAAAAAATTAGAAAACACTATAAAAAAAAAAACCAGGAAAATATGGTCCATTCACAGGAAAAAAATATTTTGACATTAATTACTCTAAGGAAGCCCAAAGATTACTAGTCAAAGATGATAAATCGGGTAGCCCGGTGGCTCAGCGGTTTAGCGCTGCCTTCAGCCCAGGGCCTGGTCCTGGAGACCGGGGATTGAGTCCCACGTCAGGCTCCCTGCACGGAGCCTGCTTCCCCCTCTGCCTTTGTCTCTGCTGCTTTCTTTCTGTGTCTCTCATGAATTTTAAAAAAAAAAAAAAAACATGATAAATCAACAGTTTTAAATATACTCATTTACCAGTCAAAGATGATAAATCAATAGTTTTAAGTATGCTCAATGAGCTAAGGGAAATAATGGGCAAAGAACTAAAAACAATCAGAAGAACAATGTATGAACAAGTACAAAATGTCAATTAAAAGATTAAAACTATTAAAAGAAAACAAGCATTAATTTTGAAGATGAAGACAATGGGAAGATAAAACAATTGGTACTATTCATTTTGAGGAACAGGAAAAAAAAGAATGAAAATGAATAGAGCCTGGGAGACCTATGGAATACTATCAAGTATGTCAACATACATATCAAAGGAGTTCCTGAAGAAGAGAGAGAAAGGGACAGAAAAAAATATTTGAAGACATAATGGCCAAAAACTTCCCAAACACAAGGCAAAGATATCTGTTCCCAAATTTGTTGAAATAAATGAATGCAACATTCAAGAAGGTCACGAAATTCCAAGCTGGATAATCACAAAGACGTGTTCTTACTACTTCTACTCCAATAATGTACTAGAGGTTCCACTCATTATAGTAAGGCAAGAAAAATACATTAAAGACATGCAGGTTGGAAAGGAAGAAGTAAAATGATCTTTATTCACTGACATGATCATCTACACAGAAATTCCTTTAGAATCTATGAAAAAGCTACCACAACTAATAATCAAGCTAGCAAGGTTGTAGGATATAAAAACAATATGCAAAAATCAACTGTGTTCTTATATATTCCCAATGAACAGCTAAAAATTTAACTTTAAAAATTCTATTTACAAGAAAATTAAAAATTATGGTATGTTTAGGGGCAAATCCAATAATATATGCATAAGATGTGTACATCAGAAACTACAAAATTATCTGAAAAAAAATTAATGAGCTAAATATATGCTATACTATGTTCATAGATCAGACAACTCAATATTAAGATATCAATTTTTCCCATATTTACAAGTTAAATACAACCGTATTCAAAAACCCATGAGGCTTTTCTGTACAAATTGAAAATCTAATAATAAAATTCATATAGAAGTGCAAAGGATCTGGAATAACCAAAAAAATTTTAAATGGAACAAAACTGGAGGACTTATTCTACTTGAGCAATAATGGACACAACTAAAAAGAAAGATATTCCATGCTAATGTAATAGCAGAATTATATTGTTAAAATGTCACACTGCTCAATCTCCAGATTCAATACAATCCCTATCAAAATTCCAAGGGCATTTATCACAGAGATAGAATAATCCTAAAATTTGTATGGAATCACAAAAGAGCCCAAATAGCCAAAGCAATTTTGAGAAAGAACAAAGTTGGAAGCTCTATACTTCCTGATTTCAAATTATATTATAAAGCTACAGTAATCATAACAGTATGGTACTGGCATAAAAAGAGACACATAAATGAGTGAAGACAATAGAAGGCCAATAAACTCATCTGTATATGGCCAATTAATTTATGACAATGGAGCCAGGAACACATAATGGGAAAAAGGATAGTCTCTTCAATAAATACTGTTGGAAAAATTGGACAGCTACATGCAAAGAATAAAACTGGGGCATTGTCTCACATCATACAAGAAAATCAACTCAAAATGGATTAAAGACTTGAACATTAAAACTGAAACCATAAAACTCTTAGAAGAAAACTTAGGTGGTAAGCTCCTTGACGATCTTGGCAATGATTTTTTGGGTCTGACACCAAAACCAAAGACAACAAAAGTGAAAACAAGTGGAACTACATCAAACTAAAAAGCTTCTACACATCAAAGGAAACCATCAACAAAATGAAAAGGCAAACAACCAAATGGGAAAAAACATTTGCAAATAATATATCTGATAAACAGTTAATATCATATCTATGACATATATATGTCATATGTGTATATATATATACATGTTATATATGTCATATATATATATATATATACACACATATAAAGAAAGAAAGAGAGAGAACAACTACAACTCAATAGCCTCCCAAAAAATTACAATCCAATTTAAAAATGGGAGAAGATCCAAATAGACATTCTTCAAAGAAGACATACAGATGGCCAACCGGTACATAAAAAGGTACTCAACATCACTAATCTTTAGGGAAGCACAAATCAGAACCACGAGGAGATATCACTTCATACTTGCTAAAATGACTATTAACAAAAAGACAAGAAGTGACAAGTGTTGGCAAAGATGTGAAGAAAACAGAACTCTGGTACAATGCTGGTGGGGATGTAAATTGATGAAGCCACCATGGTAAAGTGTGTGAAATTTCCACAAAAAAATAAAAATAAAAATAAAAATAGAACTACCATATAATCCAAAGATTCCACCTCTGGGTATTTATCTGAAGGAAATGAAAACACTAACTCAGATACGTGCACATTCATATTCATTGCACCATTATTTACTACAGCTAAGATATGGAAACAATCTAAGTATCCATCGACAGATGAATAAAGACAATGTGGTGTATATGTATGTGTGTGTGTATATATATGTGTATACATATGTATAAACACACACAATGGAATACTATTCAGCAATAAAAAAAGAAAAACCTCCCGTTTGCAATGTGGATGGACCCTGAGGGCATTATGTTAAGTGAAACAGACAGAGAAAGATGAATATATAATTTTATGCATGTGGAATCCAAAAAAAGCCACACTCACAGAAATAGAGAACAGAATGGTGGTTGCCAGGAGTTGGGGGGTGGGGAGATGAGGAGATGTTAGTCAAACTTCCATCTATCAGATGAAAAGTTGTGGAGATCTAATGCACAGAAAGGTGACTATATGTAGAATCGAAAAACTGAAACAAAAGCAAAACAGAAAACAACAACAATAGAAATGCACAGATACAGAGAACAGATTATTGCCAGAGGCAAGACAGGGGACAAGCAAAATGGGTCACAGTGGTCAAAAGGTACAAATTTCTAGTTGTAAAATAAGAAAGTTCTGGGGGGGTTGTAATGTGCAGCATGGGGACTATAGTTAATAAGATGTATTGTATATTTGAAAGTTGCTAAGAGAGCAAATCTTAAAAGTTCTCATCACAAGAAAAATATTTCTAACTATGTGTGGTAAGAGACGTTCACACTTACTGTGGTGATCATTTCACAATATACACATTTATCAGATCATTAAGTTGTACAACTGAAACTACTATGTTACATATCAATTGCATAACAACTTTTAAAAAGAGTAATAATAAACCACAATAATCAAGACAGTTTAGTATCAGCAACAAGGCAGACAAATAGATCAATGGAGCAAGATAGAGTATGCAGAAACAGACCCATAAATATATATATACCCATATAAATATATATATACCCATATATTTATGGGTCTGTTTATTTTCTATAAAGGAACAAAGGCATTTTCAATGGAGAAAGACAAGTCTTTTCGACAAATGATGCTGAAACAACTGGATATCCATACACAAAAGATGACCTTTGATCTGCATCATATACAAAAATTAACTCAAAACGGCTTTCTTCAAAATATGCCCTTCTTTGGCACTGACTTTCTGAACAGAAAAAAGCTAACATAGCAGATGTAAGACTGCTATCCTTAGAAAGATCTGCTTGAAAGACTGGCCTTTTATTGGCATTTGGGAACTTGGCTTTCAGAGTCCTCCCAATCAACAATTAACTATTTGCGTAGACACACTGTTTTATGTGGAATTTCTGCTTTACTTCTGGGAGTCTGGAATTTTGCTACATGCTAGGCAGAAGGTGCCTATGTGACCAGTCCCATATAAAAACTTGAGCTCTGAATATTTATTGGAGTTTTTAATTGGCAAAAAGAAACATCGCACATAGTTGCCACACATTCTCTGCTGTGCAAAGAACATCCTCCAGGAGGAAGGCTGCACATAGATCCTCCCAAATTCTACTCATGTCCTTTTTTTCTTTATGATTTGACTATGCATCTTTGTTACGTTGCTGTAATAAATCTTAACCATGAGTGCAACTACAGGCTAAGTCTGAGTCCTAGCAAATCTTCAAACACAGAGGTGGGTCTTATGGACCCTCAATATCTTATAACACAAAAAATATTAAATCAACACTGTAACATGCTGTTTAGTTTCCCTCACTAAACCAAGTATTCATTCATAGTCATGGTCAGTTACAAAATAAATATACAAATCATTAACTCTTTTCTATGCAAAAAAGGACTAGATAGAAATAAAAGGTCCCATTCACAAAAAAAAAAAAAACAAAAAAAAAACAATGTAAAATGCAATCAGAATAACAGTAAGAAGTGTGTATGCCTATAAATGCCTATAAAACTGAACTGGAAAATACATGAGAATGGAAAGATAAATGTATTTAGGAATTAACCCAATCCCATTATGATTATTTTAGGGGAAGGGAGTGGGACATAAGTCATAGGAGAGGAAACTTAACAAGGTGATTCCAAAGTTCATCTGGGAAAAAAAAAAAAAAAACAGAATAATCAGGAAAATTTTCAAACAAACATTAATGCAAGAAGCCCTTTTCTACCAGATAACAAAAGCCGCAACAATAAAAGCAGTGTACTAGTTGTTCCAGAAAAGCGAAAGAAAAAAATCTAAATACAGAAACTGATCCAAATATGTACAATATAGTATATGATAACAGTGGTACTTCAAATTAGCAAAGAAAGGATGAATTATTCAATAACTGCTATTTGTATAACTGTTTAATCAGATATAGATAAATGTAAAGCTGGATCCTTCCTTCACACCATAGACTGAAGTAAATTCCAGGTGGACCAAAGATGCCCACTCATATTTTACACTAATTAGAGATTCACTGAGCTAAACAACTGATTCTTTAGGGAAATGATCTCCAAACAAAAACCCATATCACCAAATACATTACTCTAACTTTGTGGATACATTTCTTAAAAAAATTCCTCTGTGGTTATTTATTTTCTGGGATTGAAAGGTGCAAAAGATGAAGCGTATTTCTGCTGATGTATGCAGACTGTCCTCTGTGGATATTGGCCCTCCTCTTGAAAATGGTTGTAGGCCAGCATAAATAACCAGAAAATTTAATTTATTGATCAAAAGAATGCAGCCATAACATTTTTATGCATGAAATTGTCTAAGTAAAATAAATACTTAAGCCAACATTAAATTAATTAGTATATATCCAACCTCCACTATGTAAGACATCAATTATATCAGGATAATATCAGAAATCCATCCCTAATCCTCTTCTCTCAAGGATTTAAAAAAAACAACATAGGTACACAGACTCTGGACATCCCAGTTTCAGATCAGTGAGACATCTATCTTGAGCAAAAGTATGAAAAGACCACTTCCCTTGCACCAAGAGTTGGGCAGCAAAAACCATTCCGGTCCTTTTGTCCTGGCACTAAATAAGTGAACTTCTTTTCCTTCTTCAGTGTCAGATATTAGAGAGTACATAACACAGCTGAATAATGCTTATGAGCTAGGAAAATCTAAAATAGGCTTTAGTTTTCTGAAGTTGGTTCACAGATATCACTCTATAAAATGCTTTAGTTTTATACTCGCAGGACTCCCAAACTAACATGGGCTTTAGGAAAAGAAATAAGGGGAGAGGAGAGAAAATGTAGACAGAAGTATTTCAGAGAAAGGTAGGACTTGGTGAGGTAAAGGACTGGCTCTCGCATGGTCTTCATGAGGACTTCGCTCTTCCTTTTTTGATGATTACTCCATATTCTTGTACTCCTATGACCTTCAGAATATATTCTTTCCCTTTATCTCCTGAAATTCAGGCCCCTCTTCAAATACTGAGGGTCTGCCTTACTGACTTAATGCTGATACTAATGTGCAGCAGTCTCAATTTGGAATATAAAACTAAAAATAACAAGTATGAGTCAATGCAGTAGACTCTTTTCCCTCTGGGTGCACATAAACCTCTCATTAAGAAGTTCAAGGAAGCTGAGAATGAATCAAAGAAAATATAGTGCCATGATTTCCACCTTCTATTAAATTGTAAATGAAAGTGTCATTGTAATTATAGTAGCAAACGCCCTATTCTTTGTTACCATCAAGGCTCTATAAATTCACAACCTAATTGAAAATTCTTGAGCCAGAAAAAAAAAAGAATTAAAAAAAAAGCTTAAAATACATTCTAACAGAGCAGCTACAAAAATCTATTGGTCTCCTTAATTCAAGACTCTTACTGGCACTTTCTCGAAATCACTGAGCTGTATGTCAAAGGGAAAGATTAGCTATCTTAAGAACCAGAAAAATTGAAAATAATATTGTTAGACCAGGAAGTTAGTTAGATTCTAACAGGAAACTAGCGAAGAGGAAGTCATGGCCAGATACTGAGAAACTCAAAGAAGCCTGTCCCGGCAATACTCCACAAGAAGCCATATCATACCAGATGGGCCCAAGTGGCAGGTGCCATGACAGTAAACCCCTCTCCAAAGAAGGAAGAAAAGGTAAAGAAAGATAACCTGCTTCGAAGATAACCCTGCCTCAAGTAATGAATATTCCACTCCCTAATTAAAAACTGTCAAAAAAGACAGAAATCCAAACCCAGGGCACACAGCATGTGCACAGCCCCCCCCCCCCCACACACACACACACACTCTTTCTTACCCATCTCACCTTGAGACTGTACTTTTGCTTTAATAAACTTTCCCTGCTTGTGTCTCTCCTTTGCTATGCTGTGCCTGTTCTTGAATTCTTCTCATGACTAGACCAAGAACATTCAGTGACATCTTTGGGATGGGTTGGGCTGTGGCCCCAGGGCCCAGGGTCTTCTCAGTTCACCCAGCACAGTACAAATGGGGAGACTATTACAACTCTGGATATTTTTAAAAAAATAAATTCAAACTAAATTATATACTTAGAAAAAGAGCACATTATTTATAATACACTATGTAATCACAATAAAGAAGTAAAGTGGAGGAAGAGAACAGATTTGTGGTTTTTACATGATTTTCAGTACTTTATATTTGAGCTTGATCTAACAATAGAAGAATAACAATTTTACTGGATTTGCATAGAAATTGAAGATGGAGGTTGGCTTATATGCCAACATTCATTAACATCAACTAACATCAATTCATTAACACTAATAACATGAATTACTGGAACACCTTGGAGGGCTCATGTTACCAATTCACTAGTAATTCTCACACATTTAAAATCCTAAAAAAACCAAACCACCAAACTCCTAAATGTCACACTACTGAAAGTATGAGCAATAGAAACAATGAGAACATACCTTCCAGATTTGTACAGAATACATCAGGCCCATCTCTACAAGTTCCAAGAGTGTTCCCTTATCTCCTTCAGTAAGATATAACAATATGTACATACCAGTTTACTTGCTACAAAGGCTTTCATATACTTTTATTGCATTTGGTCTTCATAAAGTCTTGTAAAATTAGTATAGATGGGGTTAACTGTATCTCCACTATTTTTATAAGGAAAAGGAGACTCCAATAATTTAGTGACTTACTCAGTTGTCATACCTAGATGGAGCACTCGACCAGGAAACTTAGGCCAAGTTTCCTGATTCCAAATCCTGTATTCTTTCTACTAGATTCTAGTTCTACCATAGACCAGAAATCAGAAAAAAGTACTTTATTATTCTTTTACCTTGGATCATTAGAACCAAAAAAGGTTTAAAAGTCAAGTTTGGTCACTAACCAAAAAATTCCTACCCTATACCAGCCCCCCAAAAGTTCACTCTCTTGGGGAGTGCAAATTCTATATTCAAAAAATGTCATCGATATCATCAGATAGTTATCTAACATCCACCAACAAGAGACAGCTAAAAACACCACCTAAAAGAGGGGAAAGCCCAGGATGCACTGGGGAGAAGAGAAAGAGAACAGGTCTAACCAGCTGAAAGGGAGAATCTGAGGCCAGAGGTAAAAAGGATGAAAACCTAAGTGGATCATTATTCATCATGCACAAAGCAACAGCAGCCACCTCAAAAAACGAGGAATAGCACATACAGAAACACTCTTTTAAGTGTCAGTAGCACCATGTTCAGCTACCCTGCTAGTTCTATTAAACTGTAATCATTTGAGCTGTCTTCTCAAAATTCTCCTCATCTCTGATGGCTGTTATTCTCTTTACAACTGTATTAGGATAAGAAACTATCAGAACTGAACAGATTCAAGATACTATGTAAGCCAGGCCCATACTTTGTAAACCTACGGCTACTAAGCACAATCCTCTGCCAGCAATTATGTAAGGTGATAACTACTCTCCCTAAGATGCTAATTGATGAAGGTTAAGTTATTATTATTTAGGGTTATATCTGTAAGAAATCATAAAGGTCACCTAGGCCAGTAATGAGCAGGACACAACCCAGGTGACAACTTTAAGACAGTCTGGTTCAAATGGGATGAAAGATTAATAAGTTATCTCTGCTACTATTTCTCAAGTATGACCAGATATTTATAATTTACTAGCTTAAATAAGTGATTTTATCTAGCCAAGAAAAATATAGCAGGTAACAAATTCTAACATCTATTCATCTTCTCTATGAACTCAGTAAAGGCATTTTCATTTTTCAAGGTTAAAAAAAAAATAAAGTTCACCAGTAATCTCCTATTCTAGCCACTACAAGAATTTTTTTCCTATAATTTCCTAAACAGATTGTACAAATGTGCTGGGATATTATATGTTGATTTGTGTACACTCATTCAGTATATTCAGTAATGCCATGAAGATACCTTCAATATATAGAAAATACCATATATAGGATGATACAGAGAGTCCTGCCTCATAAAACTAGACACCACCGTCCAGGTTAATATGACTTGGACATATTAACATATATATTCACCTATGACAGGCATACCATTATCTTAATTAGGAGTTCATAAAGACATAAAATACCTGAATAAACATCAAAGGAACAGAATTTCAGATGATGAAAACTTCTGCATAAAAAGAGTAGTCTACAAGGCTAAAATTACACAATGTAAGCAACAGCTTATTTTTTAAATTGAGATAAAATACACCACAAAATTCACCATTTTAAAGTGCATAATTCATTGGATTTTAGTATATTAACAGACTTGCGCAACCATCCCCACTACCTAATTCCGCAACATTTTCACCACTCAAGAAAACTCCATACCCATGAGCAACAGCCCTCCTTTCCTTTTACCTCACAACCCTGGCAAGCACTAATCTACTTTCTGCCTCTATGAATTTGCCTCTTCTGGACATTTCATATGAAAGGAATCATACAATATATGGCGTTTTGTGTCTAGCTTCTTTCACTTGGCATGATGTTTTTGAGATTTGTCCATGTTGTAGCTTGTAAGAATACTTCAATCTTTTTTATGGATGAATAATATTCCACTTTACAGATACACCATAATTTGTTTAATCCATTCATCAGTTGATTGGTATTTGTATTGTTGCTACTTTTTGGCTCTTATGAAAAATGCTGCTATGAACATTCATATTCAAGTTTAAAAAAAAGATTTTATTTTTTTATTTGAGAGAGAGAGAACACACGCACAAGCTGGGAGAAGGAGCAAAGGGAGAGGCAGAAGCACACTCCCTCCTGAGTAGGAGCCTGTTATGGGTCCCAATCCTATGACCCCAGGATCATGACCCAAGCAGAAGGCAGACACTTAACTGTTGCGCCACCCAGGTGCCCCTTGTGTACAAGTTTTATATGAACATATTTTTTCAATTCTCTTGCACATACACACACCTAGGAGTGGAACTGCTGGGTCATTTGGTAACTCTATTTTTAACTTTTTAGAGAACTGTCAACATGTTTTGTAAAGAAGCTGCACCATTCTACATTTCCACCAGCAATACATAAGGATTCCAATTTCTTCATAACCTCACCAACACTTGTTATTATCAATTTTTACGTTCATCTTTAGTCAACTATTTGGAAGAGGACTACAATGTCCTTTGGGCTCTATTTTATTTTTCATTAGAAGCTGCCAAAGAAATAAAAAGTATAACTGGAAAGGAGTAAATATATCATTACTTACAGATGACATGACTATCTACACAGAAAATCCAACATATCTATAGAAATATTTAAATAATTCAGCAATATGGCTGGATATAAGATCAGTACACAAAAATTAATTGACTATCAAATTTCATTTATGATAGCAACAAAAATATGAGATATTTAGTACAAACACCTAACAAAAGACATGCAGTATCTTTATAGAGCAAGATTTTAAACTTTATCGAAAAGCATTAAACAAGGGTGAAGATAACACCATCTTTAAGAAAAACAAGTTTCAATATTATAATGATATTAAATCTACACTGATATAAAGATTCAATATAACCCCCATTAAAATTTCAAAGGATCTTTTTGAGAAACTGGACAAATGGACACTAAAATTTAAATGGAAAAACAAAGACCCAGAAATAATCATGACACCAATGAAGAAGAAAAATAAGGAGAATCTGCCCTAATAGACAAGAAGAACAAAGAGCTTTACGAATTAGAATAGGGAGGTACAGTTACGGAATAGATAAGTGTGGATTAATAGAACAAAAAGAAGAGCAGAGAAATAGACCCATATATAAATAGAAACCTGACACATAACAAAGGTGGCACTGCCAGTCAGTGAGAAATGATTAGAATATTTAGTAAATGTATCAGAACTACTGGTTATCCATAAAGAAAAAGTAAAATTGGGTTCTTATTTCAAGGATATAAAATATTAATTTAAGGGATGCTTGGGTGGCTCAGTGATTGAGCACCTGCCTTCAGCCCAGGGCGTGATCCTGGAGTCCGGGATCGAGTCCCACATAAGGCTCCCTGGATGGAGCCTGCTTCTCCCTCTGCCAATGTCTCTGCCTCTCTCTCTATGTCTCTCATGAATAAATAAATAAAATCTCTAAAAAAAAATAAAATAAAATATTAATTTCAGATGAGTCAATAATTTAAATATGACTTTAAGGTTTAGGGTAAGACATTAAACTTTTAAAAATAATATATTATTGACAATAATATATTGTTGATATATTAATATATTATTGACATATAGAGTGCTAGAAAAGAATGCTAGAGTGCTAGAAAAGAGTACTAGAAAAAGAATGAAAAGAAACAAAATATTTAGAAATCAGATTAAATTAACACTTTTATTCATCAACACTTTATTCATAGACACTTCTGAGTATCTAAAGAAAATGGAAGCCACCTGGCTCCACTCCTAATCTGTACTCCCTAAAACTGTACAAAACAAAAGTAAATCTAAATAAAAGCTATGTCCTTAGAATTAACCAGAGCACCAAGAATGCTGAAACCTCAGAATAACTGACAGTAAAAATACAAAAATTACCAAATTGTAGGGCATAACCTCTCATGCTCCTACCCACTCCAACCTTGCTGAAAAGTTTTGTTGTGAGCAAAGGAAAACAAAAACTGCTGAGAAGACAGAAAAGTGAAGACAGCAATGGGGGAAGCCAAAGGCTGATCTAAAACTACTGTCAGAAAGTAAGTCCATCCTAAGTCTGAAAACATTAAAGAAAAAATAAGTACTTGAGTAGCAGAGGGGAAGAACTTCAAAGTGCACGTGGGCTAAAGGGGGAAGCATGATTTAACAGGGCAGTCTCTGTAACTCATAGTTTCTGGAGAAGAAAAAAATGCAGAGAGAGAAGGCTTTTTGGCAATCGGGTGGAGAAGGAAAAAAGAAAGTGGGATAGAGTAGAGCAAGACAAGAGAACCACAGAGGATTTGCAATTCCTTTCACACCAAAATACAACGAAAACTCTATCTTTTCCACATCAGCCTCTTCTCCCTAGCCTGCAAGTCTTTCACTGAAATCACATGTTGCAGTTACACAACTACATCTAGAGGGCATTTACCCAGATGGTCACCATTAACATCAACAGAACATGTAAGACTAGGAAAAGGTGGGCACGTGATGCAAGGTGGATTACCTGACAAAGGAGAGAATGTACCTCTCTGTACTTCTGGGCCTCACTGGCTCACTAACATCTCCCAGCCTCTTCTGAGGTTAGATGTAGTGACATAGGATATGAACCTCAGGGAATGTGCACTGCTTCCAGGCTTAGCCTATAACAACGTCTCAGACCCAATTCTCCTTTCCCAGTCCCTCCCCTCCACCATCTGCTGGTGCAGATGAATCCAGCAACCTCTGAAGCCACACATTGAAGATGCCACAGTCACAAGGAAGAAGGAGCCTGGATCCCCGAATCACTGCTCAAAGGAGTGCCATGTGGCTATTTGATATATCTGATTTAGACTTCACACGAGTGAAAAATAAACCTTTATCCCGTTCAAGTCATTATTTGTTTGGGGTTTGCTCGGTATAGCAGCTAACAGCGCTATAAGTAATACGCTGGCTGGTTATCTCCTAGGAAAGCAGGAAAACTTTTAACTAATGATATGTAACATATAAGAAGTATGTGTTAATATGAGAGGAAGGGTGGTAGCAGAAATAAACTCTGAATGACAGAGAAATCACCACGGATTTGAACTCTGGTTAATGAGGACCAGATTAATGAAGCGGGTGCTCAAAAGTAAAGAGGGGAGAGAGAGAGAGAGATGGTATTTTAAGAAGAGAAGTGAAAATTGTACAGAAAACATAATTGCTGTATAGCAACGCTTTACTGCAAACAATACTTTTACTGTAAACAATACTGATCATAAAAATATAAATTCTGAAAACTGACTTATTAAACAAAACTGAAATACAATTATACTAGAGAAAAGGGATGTGGACAAATGAATGAGGATGAAGTAATTATTTTATTACTCTTGTTAGGATTCCAATTATTAATTTTTCCAATTATTAAATTTTATTATTTAGTTTGATTGGTTTTACTCAATAAATGTACATAAGAATCTATAAGGAAGACAATACCGTCATCCCTTTTTATAGATGAGAACAGTGATACAGAAGGGCTCAGTAACCTGCCCCAGGTCACAAAGTTAGTTAAGTGGTAGAAACATTATATAGAACCCAGGGTCTTGACTTGAGAACCACATACCTAATCTTTATACCAATCTACCAGAACTTTTATCTACCATAGCAGAAAAACCACAGATGTCTAAAGATTTTCAAAATCAAGAAATACCAGAGAAATTTTATTTAGAACATGAAGGTAAGCAGGAAAAAAAAAAAAAGCTAAAAAAGGTTGAAGGCCTTTGGCTCTGCGAAGCAGGACTGGTGTGAGGCACAGAGGGAGGGCTAAGGAACGCTTAGTAACTATGTAAGAAGTAGTACTTTGATTTAAATATCAGAGCTTTCATTGTTAAAGAGATCATTAAGATGCATGTTACATCATAATTTTGCATGAGTTTAGATTTTAAAAGTGGATCTAATGCAAACTAATACAAGCTCCTTGTATAATAGAACGCTCTGAGGTGTGCTCAATTAGACCATTTCTATTCCCTTTGTATATAGACTTAGCTTGTTACCTTGCCTACTCTCTGTCAGAATCTCTAAAAGAAACCACTATATTAAAATCAACTGGGAACAATTATTTATTCCTGCAAGATACTTGTAGTTGAGAAAGTCATTCAAAAATCAATTATCCCTAGCAGAATGCAAGACAACTATTGTCTTTTTTAATTAATTCCAAAGATAATAAGCTCATTAAGGAACAATACGAATCATGTTTAACAACTATAACTTAAATATCTTTTAATTTTCATACATAAGCCTATATTCATGCTAATGCTATACTTGGTCATCTTCAATTGTCTACCTATGCTCACCTCCTGGGCAATCTCAACCAACCTCATGGCTTTAAATACTATGTACTCTCAAATTTATATCTCCTGTCCTGATCTTTTCCCTGAATTCCAAATTCAGATAACCAACTAACTTCCACCAGATATCTTTAATAAATAGGTATCTCAAAGTCACCAAGTACAACGCATAAGGACAGGATATTTGCAATTTGTAATGCAGTTATGTAAGAATTACTCTTTGACTCAGAAACCCTACTTTTCAGAACCTACCTAAAAATAGACCACTAATAAGTAGTAACACATGCACAGAGTTATTCACTGTGACACTATTTTAATAGCAAAAATTATGTAACAAAGCAATTTCCATTGGTAGGCAAAGAGTTGAATAAATCACAGTATGTTAGCATAATGAGGTACAATGCAGCCAGAAAAAAGACTGAGATCTCTGTGTTCTGATTTAAATTTCATGCTGAGGTACACAAGTAGTTTAAAGGGAAAAAAAAGCAAGACACCAAATATATATATAATATTTCACCTTTTGTAGAAAGGAGAAATAATACATATAATTCTTATTCATATGCCTTATGTATATTTCTTATATATACTTATTATATATGTTATATATCTTCCTATATTATATATAAGCAATTAAACAAATCCAGAACTGGAACATTCTAAAATCTACTAGGTTAGTCTCTTAAAAAGTCTACACAGCTGAAGCAAACACAGAAAATGAATACAATTTTTGAATTTCTCTAAATTTATCCTCTGAGTGAATCCACAGAGACTCCCCCATCTAATTTCTTTTTTGTATTTTTGAAACTTTTCATAATTAATGAAGGGGAAATACAACAACTCAAGACATACTAATACCCTTCAATGGCTTCCGCTTCACTTCCAAAACGTCAAAATACTTTTATGACCTGCAAGACCCCATTCCATCTCATCCTTTACTGTGTGCCTTTATTCCTTTCCCTGACCTTCTGCTCCAGCCACCCACTGGCCTTTCTATTCTCTCCAGGCAAGCCAGGATCATTCCCACCTCAGGCTCTTCAAACTTATCCCTTCTGTCTGGAACATTCTCCCCTCAGACACTGGCTTGGCTTATTCCTTTTATTCTAATCACTACATAGTTTTCATATTTTCAGAAAGGTCTTCCCAGGCCACCCTGAACTGCTGAAGAGGTGAGCTGCAAGCCCTATAATTGTCTTTTTCATCATTTATCTTCCTCCATATCCCTTATCCCTTCCCGATAAACTACATGCTTCACTACGTACACTCTCCTTATTGTTTTAGCATCTCCCTCCTCTAGAAGGTAAGCTCCACTAAGGCAGCTATGTTCTACTCCCAGCACTGGTAACAGGGCCACACGCGCGTGCACACACACACACACACACACAAGTAAACTCCAAGTATACACCAGGGGCCACTATGTACCATGAACCCTGCCTTTCACTGACCATACGCAGTGTCAACAGCACCTCTCATTTTGTGACTTGTCTTGTTTATCCTGCTTATAGTAGCTCCTATTATATAAAAGTTTCAAATTTTAAAAAGGTAGAGTTTATCAATCTTTTCCTTCAGAGGTTGTGCTTTCTGTGACTTGAGAACTTGTTCCCCACTCTGAAATCAGAGTGATTTCAAATATTCTCTTAAACGTTTTAAAGTTGATCCAAATAGTATTTCGCTTTATAGCATGAAACCCAGACCTACTTTTATTTTTTCCATATGGGTGACCAATTTTCCCAGCATCACTGAATAAGCAGTCCATCTTTATTCCACTGGATTGTGGTATCACCTTTCACGTGAACTGAGCTTCCTTGTGTATGAGTATCTGCTTCTGTTCTCTTTATCATGTCTCATTAGACTATTTGCCTATATCTGGGCCAATTCTATAGTATTTTAATTACCGTAACTTGACAAGAAACTCTGGATATCAGCAGGGCAAATCTCTGAAGCACAGATGGCTAAATGCCACCCAACGTCTATTCTTTCTCGCTTGCTTAGTTATGGAATCAACTTCCCAAATTTAGCTTGGGGGGGCGGGGGGAACCTCCCAGCTTCTCTTGTAAACTGAGACTGGCCATGTGACTAAATTCTAGCCAATGACATGTGAGTAGAAGTCATGTATTTGCAACTCTGGATCACAGCCTTAAAAAGAGCTTCCTTTCTCCCCTTCCCTTTCTGGCAACTGGAATGTGGACATGGTAACCTCAAACATGCCAAGGGAGACAACATCCTAGGACACATCAGGGCAAGACAAACGAAATTCATTAAGTAGAATCAGCTAAGTCCATCCTGCCTATCAGCTTAGACTTCTACATTATGAGAAAAATAAATTTAAAAAAAAAAAGATTTTATTTACTTGAGAGAGAAACAGAGCGAGCATGAGGCGGGGGAAGAGGGAGAAGCAGAAGGAGAAACAGACTCCCTCCTGAGCAGGGAGCGCTATGCTCTCCTGGGATCATGCCCTGAGCCAAAGGCAGATGCTGAACTGACTGAGCCACCCAGGCGCCCCAGAAATAAACCTTTCTTGTTCAGTATCTGATAAGGCAACCAAATGAAAATTTTAATTAATACACACCACCCCCCACCACATTCCTTTACTTCAAAGCTATCTTAGTTATTCTTGGCTATTTGCTCTGCCATATACATTTAAGAAATAACTTGAATTATTTCCCTGAAATAATTTCATTCCCTGAAAATTCTTGTTGGGGTTTAGATTAGAATTCCGTTAAATTTATAGTTTAATTGGGGAGTACTGCCAATTTAAACATACTGCATGTTTTTACTCATAAAAATTATTTATCTCTTCATTTACATGTTTTCTTTTATGTCTGTATATAAAGCTTTTTAAAATTTTCTCCATACAAGTCACACATCTTTGGTTCAATTTGTTCCCTGGCATATTAAAGACACCACAATACTCTAAAAGAGATCTTTTATTGCATTTTCTAATTGTTTGTTGCCTATTACATATAAAAATGTGCCTTATTTTTATATAGTGATCTTACATTAACAAAATTTACTGAAGTCTCTGACTCTATTAATTTGTTTACAAAGTCTCTTGGACTTTCTACGTAGATAATCAAATTCACTTATGAATAATATTAGCCTTGTACCTTCCTTTTTAAACTGGTACTTTCTATTTCTCTGTCCTGGCTTACTACTGGCTAAATTGTCCAGTATGATGCTGAACAGCAATATTCATGCTTCTAATATTTAATCATTAAGTATTTAGTTTCTCACCTATTTTTGACAGATATGCTTTATTAGGTTAAAGAAGTTTCTATATATTATTAGTATTAGAGCTTTGAAATTTTATCAAATGCTTCTACTGAGATGCTCACACAATCAACATGATCAACATGGTAAACCTTATGAATAGATTCCCATGCGACATTCTTGGGATGGTCCAACTTGTCATGTGTTTGTACGTTTTCCTCAAAGCACTGCAGGATTTGTTTTGCTAATTCTTACATTTATATTTCTAAGTAAGATCAGCATGTGTTTCCCTCTCCTATTACACTACTCTGGATTAGTATCAAGGTTATATATTCTAAGTCTCATGAAGTAATTTAGGATAATGTTCCATTTCTTTCAATCTCTGGAATAGTTTTCATAAGGTTGGGTCCTTTTTTCTTTGAAGACTGAATGGCAGTTGCCTAAAAAAAAAAATCATTTACTATTGGTTTAAATTATATTTTTCTCTGAAATTGTCCATGTCATCTATGACTTCAAATTTACTATCAAAAAAGTCGTTAATACTTTTAAGATTTTTGAAAGCTCACTTGTGAGTGCAATTATACTCCTTTTACAAGGCTAACATTATTTACTTGTGGCTTCTGTATTATGTTCTTAATTAGCCATACGAGAGAGTCAACTATTTCATAAGCCTTTCCAAAAGCCTTACTGGCATTTTTAATCTATTTGATTAATTTTTTTGTTATCTTTCGTCATTCCTTTTCTGCTTTCTCTGAGCTTATGAGAAGATAGCTCTAATTTCTTACACTAAACTCGTGTCTCATAAATCTCATTTTTTTCTAATGTAAGCATATAGGATATTGACCTTTTTTTTAACGGCTACAAATTCTTTGGCACTACTCCCATGAAGACTCTCCTCCCCTTGAACCCAAGCAGGCTTACAAGTGCTTGTGGCACTATAGTACAGCAGAAGTGATACAGTGCGCTTCCATCTAAGGGTAGATTAAAAAGTCACACAGTATCTACCCTTACCTGTTAGACTACTGGCCACCATATGGGAAGTCAATGGCTGTGAATCTATAGCTCTAGGTTTCAGTTCCCATTTTTTTTTAACTTTTATTGACATATAATTCACCATAAATTCCATCCTTTTAAAGTATACAATTCAGGGGCAGCCCGGGTGGCTCAGTGGTTTAGCGCCGCCTTCAGTCCAGGGCGTGATCCTGGAGACCCGGGATCGAGTCCCACTTCAGGCTCCCTGCATGGAGCCTGCTTCTCCCTCTGCCTGTGTCTCTGCCTCTCTCTCGCTCTCTGTCTCTAATAAATTTAAAAAAATAAAAATAAAATAAAAATAAAGTATACAATTCACTGGTTTTCAGTACATTCACAGAGCTGTGCGACCTTATCACTGTCTCATTTCAGAGCATTTTCATCACCCCAAAAAGAAACTCTGTACCCATCAGCAGTCACTCTCCATTCCCTCTTTCCTCCAGCCCCTGGAAACCACTGATCTACTTCCTGTCTCCCTGGATTTGCTTATTTTGGACATTTCATATAAATAGAATCATATAATATGTGGCCTTTTATGTCTGCCTTCTTTCACTTGGCATGTTTTCAAGGTTTATCTGTATTGAGCATGTATCAATACCTCACTCCTTTTAATTGCTGGATAATACTCCATTATATGGATATACCACTTTCTGTTTATTCATCCATCACTTCATGGGCATTTAGGTTTCTCTTACTTCGGTTATTATGAGCGATGATGCTATGACTATTACAATACAGGCTTTTGTGTGAACATAAGTTTTCAATTCTCTTGGTTATACCTAGGAATAAAATTTCTGGGCCATCTGGTAACTCTATGTTTAACTTTCTGAGGAAGTGCCAAACTATCTTCCAAAGTGGCTGCAGCACTTTATAATTCCACCAGTAACATGTGAGGTTCCAATTTCTCTACAGCTTCGCCAATACTGGTTGTCTTTTTTTAGCCATCCTACTGGGGGTGGGATGGTATCTCAACATAGTTTGATTTGTATTTCCCTGATGAGCCTCCATATTTTTTAACTCTGATGGTTCCCTAACTTTTCTAAGGGCTTAAAAATGCATTTAAAGGCCTACACTCTAATATTTTCTCCACTGTTTTTAGGTGTTTTGCTGCAGAAAATTTTAAATTATCTAGTTTAAAACATTCTTGAAAAAAGAAATCTTTGTCATTACATTTAGAATTGTACCTACATAGAGAGAGTATTCAATAAATGCCTAACTAACTGGTAAGCATCGAATAAAATTATTCAAGATCAATTCAGCTAAATCCAATTCAATCACTCATTCAATAATTCCACAAACATTGATTAAGTACCTACCATATGTCCTATTGTAATTCTCAGCACTGGGAATATAGCAGTGAACAAATCAATCCAAGCTCCTACACGATAAGCGCTTATATTTGATGGAGGGACATAGAGTTCCTTGCAAAACAGTAAATAACTATACAAGTGATAAGTACCAATTAAGATAGATGTTACTAAATGAATAGAATGATATAATTAAGATTAAAGAATACAAAGGGCTACTTTAGATATGGTAAAAAAAAATCTGTTACTGAGAAAATAACACTTGGAATGAGACCTAAAGGATTAGAGGAGTCAATCGTTCAAAGAGCTAGTGGGGTGGGGCGGGGGGAATTACAGGCAGAGAAAATAGCCTGTAATAACATCTTTAGTCGGAAACAAGCCTGGACATTTAATGAAGAAAACTAAAACCAGTGTAGCTGAAGCACAGTGGGTAAGCGACAGTATACAAAAAACAAAAAGCATGAAGTGACCAGGGCTCAGATTATGTAAGTGTCAGGCTGAGTAATGGCCTCTGAAAGATATCTATGTCCCAACCCCTAAAACCAGTAAATATTATCCTAAATGTCAAAAGGGTCTTTGCATACTTCGTTGTGTTAAGGATCTTGAGATAGCAAGATTAGAGTGGATATCCTGCTAGGCCTGATATAATCACAAAAGTCCTCAGAAGAGGGAGGTAGGCAATCAGAATGAGTAGGAGAAAACAGAAATAAAACATCAGAAGCAGAGTTTGTGGAGTGATAGATTTGAAGATGGGAGAAAGGGACCATAAATCACCAGATGCAGGTGGCCTCTAGATGGAAAAGATAAGGAAACAGCCTCTGGCAGAAAAGCTGGGCCCTAGCCCAGCGAAACTGACTCTGGACTTCTGGTTCCCAGGACTGTAGAAGAATAAGCTTGTGTTGTTTTAAGCCACCAAAGTTGCAGTCATTTGTTATAGCAGCCATAGGTAACAAATACAGATTTTAGTACCTGGAAGTGGGGTGCTGCTATAACCTAACATACAGAAGTGGCTTTGAAATGAGGTAACGGGGAGAAGTCTGAAGAATTTTGAGGAGCATGACATTTGAAAAAGCCTAAATTGCCTTGAGGAATATTTATTGCCTTTTAGTAGAAACACAGGTGTTAAGAAATGGGTGGAAACATCAGAAAGGGAGACAGAACATAAAGACTCCTAACTCTGGGAAATGAACTAGGGGTGGTGGAAGGGGAGGAGGGCAGGGGGTTGGGGGTGGATGGGTGACGGGCACTGAGGGGGGCACTTGACGGGATGAGCACTGGGTGTTATTCTGTATGTTGGCAAATTGAACACCAATAAAAAATAAATTTATTATTAAAAAAAAGGAAACATAGGTGTTAATGATTCTGCTAGTGAGGACTGAGGAAAAAAATAAGGCTCAAAGTAGGACAAAAAAAACCCTATACTGTCTTAGATCTAGAAGACCCAACTAAACAGTCATAAAGGGACCACTGTAGAAACATAAATGTTAAAGGTGCTGCTGGTGAGAAGTCAGGAAGAAAGGAAGAGCAGATTACTGGAAACTAGAGAAAGAAGATCCTTGTGACCCAGTGGCAGAGGCCTGGCTAAATTATGTCCTACAGTTAAATGGAAATTACAGTGAACTTGGATATTTAGCTAAAATTTCCAAGTGATGTGCTGAAAGGGTGATCAGGTTTCTTTGTGCTGCTTATAGTAAACCTTGGGAGGAAATGTATAAACTGAGAGAAAAACTTTTAAGTAAAAAGGCACCAGGACTTCAGGACACCTGGGTGGCTCAGGGATGACCTTTAGCTCATATCGTGATCCCAGAGTCCTGGGATCAAGCCCCACATTGGGCTCCCTGCTCCCTGGGGAGCCTGCTTCTCTGCTTGCTGCTCCCTCTGTTTGTGTTCTCTCTGTCTTCATGATTTGGAAAATCCTTGGCCTATCTAGATTGTAAATTATGCTAAAATTAGAGAATCAACATCAAGAAAACACACTCTGGAGCCAACGGTATAGCTAGACATCCCTTTGCCAGTACCTCAAGATGAACAAATATTCAGTGACACAGAGGGCTCTCTGAAGAAATTAGATATCCTACTCTTGGTTCTCCCCTACCCCAATCTGAGCAAAAGCCAAAAACAGAGATGGAATAATCCGGGAAAGACCTGTGGAGGAGGATCTTGTCTAATGGAATGAATCCCGATGACACACAGAGGATACTCACGAGTTTTCTGAGAATATTATATATAAACACTGTCAGCTTGAATCGAAAGGATTCAGAGGATGAAATAAAGAAAGACCCATAGACCACCAAAATTCTACAGGCAGAAAAATCGGTGCAAACATACACTACCTTTTGAGAAAAAGGAAGGATGACTCTAAGCATAGAGTCTTAAAGCTGGAGGTGGAGCTTCAGACCTCCGGATCAAGAGCTAGACAGTATGATTCCCAGGCCTTGAAACCTAAAGCTTTTTCCCAGTTCCAAGTTTCAAAATTGCTAAGTACCAATGAGTCCTTTCCTCCTTGCATTTTCTCACATTTGGGGTGGAAATGTCTGTAACTGTTATCCTAGGCCTCTTCCATTGCTGTATTTGGAGAACAGGTGACGTGTTTGCTAGTTTCACAGATCTGCACATAGGAAAGGAATTTGGAGCCAGGACACATCATACCCAGAGTTTTAGCCATACCTGATACAAATGATTTCAGATGAGGAGTTGATATTTAGATGATGTTTTGGACTTTGGGTTGATGCTACTACATAAGGCTTTGTAGATCAGGGTAAGGCTCTTTGATTTTATTCCAGGTGGAACAGGAATCCACAGAAGTGCACACAGGCTTAAGACCTGATATAGATGTAATACACGCAAACCTGATTTGTATTTTAAAAGATCACTGGGGGACGCCTGGGTGGCTCACTGGTTGAGCGTTTGCCTTTGGCCCAAGGCATGATCTTGGAGTCCCAGGATCGAGTCCCATGTCGGGCTCCCTGGAGGGAGCCTGCTTCTCCCTCTGCCTGTGTCTCTGCCTCTCTCTCTCTCTCTCTGTGTGTGTGTGTGTGTGTGTTTCCCATGAATAAATAAATAAAATATTTTAAAAAATGAAATGGGAAAGACAGAATGAGTGAAAAAGCAGCTAACCTTAAGTTAGGACTTAAGCAACTGGATAGACTGGGCTTTTTATTAGCAGAGATGGGGAAGACTGAGGAAGGTACAGGCACCTGTGAGAAAATCAAGACGTGCCATGTAGACAAACCACATCGGTGCTCTGACGGACATCCAGAGAACAGAGAGAAAGATCAAGTAAATACAGGGTAGAGGAGCAGGGAGCTCGAGGACAGCTCAGAGCTGGATTTATAAATCTGTGTGGCATTTAAGAGAAAACTAAATAAAATCAAACAGAGGAAAAAGAAAAGTGAAGGAGGCCAGGACCAAACTGATACATTCCAGTATGTGAAGGTCTGGCAAAGAGAAGCCAGCAAAGGAGACAGAGAAGGAACAGCCAAACAAGTAAAATAGAAGCCAGATGTGTCACTGGAGAAGCTATTTTACCAGAATCTCTGATATAATCACGATTATTCGACTTCATATAACCTTCATATGCTCTAATCTGTGGAAGTTCAGCTTAAAAAGCAAAAGCTTTAGCTCTGAGCATTAGCTGTGAAATGCTTAAATATGTCTAGAACATCCATCCACTAGAACAGGACACTATACTGAATGCTGAGGGCATACACAGATTCGGAAACCTTTCTGTGACATGGCTACGGTATGATAATTTTTTTAAACTGTAATCACAGATTTAAAATTCTATAGAAAAGTGGAAAGGAAGGGGAAAAGCTGGATTAATAGAAATGTGGGCAAGGCATTATCTGTGAACTACTGGAGAGGAATTAAGACAGCAATACAGAATAATAAGAAGAGCCATAATAACAAGGTATGTTCAGATCACCATCTATCCCTATCTATACTATTTTCTTTACTGTAGCTTTATGGTCCCATTGTAGCCACAAGAGATCCTCTGCACATTTATGTCCCTCCCTTCTAGCTATCTCTATTCTTGTCTTGATTCCCACTTCACCTAACCACAGCTTTAACAACTTTTGATTCCAAGTAATTCATACAGTGTCTTCTGCTGTCCCACCAAATAACTTCTGTGTTTTAAAAAGTTTTGGTGGGACAAGCTAATAACTGTAAAATTCTTTAAAACATTTTTAATAATTCTGGATTAATATATTATAGAAGAAGTTTTAGAAATCTTTACATAAAGGAAGAAAACAATGTATACGTTTGCCCCCTCTCTCCCTGTTTTAGACAAGAAGTACAAATCAACAATGGTTATAGCATGAAAATCATAACCAAAAATTTGAGATTTCAGGGAATGGACTTCAATTTTCTCCTTTGTTTTATCAGAGGAAAGGTATATGGATAAACTACCCTCTAATCAAGGAGGGAGATTGTTTTTAAATGTACAGCAATCACAGGTAGTGACACATCAACTATAGTATGACCATGTAATAATGGTCACATAAGTTCACCTAAGAAGGATCAGAAATTTTTTTCAACTCTCAAGAAGCTGAGGCTTTTCAGATCTGTTGAAGACTTATGAAAATATGCTGACAATTCCCTGGCGTGCCAATCAGACTCATGTATCACAAATACTGACACCGCCTCAAACCTCCTTAGGGTGAAATATCAGGGAGAGAAGTCTGTTCTCTGGCCAGACTCAGGAGGGCCAAATCAGTTTTCAAGAGAGATGCAAGAAAAATAAAGTATCTCAAGTTTAAAAATAGAAAAGAGTATTAAATTTATGAGGGATTTCCTCCCCTGATCTCCCCAGGTGTCTCTTCTCCTTTCTTCACATCATTCCACCGATTTCTCATTACTCATGAATGTGGGGATTCCCAAGGTTCTCCTGATTCTTCCAAATCTAGAGAATACCTGATTCCTTGCCTCCCACCTAATAACTGAATTACCTTTCCTGGGGCCACCTTGTTGAACCACCCAGTTGTCAGGTGGCTCCTTCTAAGGAAGCATAGACAGTTGTTGGTGTCAAAGGATGTTGTGGTCTTTGGACATGATCCCGATTTGAAATTCAACCAACTCCTCACATCTCTCTGATGGGGTACAGTAATAGAACAGAAGTCAATGGGAGGTCAGCATGCACTCAGATTCCAGATTCTGAAAGGGAACAAAAATCAAACCCTCCATTCTTTGCCTCTTCACCATGTCTAATAACCAATATGCTAGAAACCAGGCTTTATCAGCCCAACAAAACTCAATATAAAGTAACAACTCTCAATAACCACATAATAAACAATATGCACTTTATGGATGCTTAAGTCTATAATACAAATAAAAAAATATTAGTATTTATTAAATTTTATTCTAAATCCAAATTATCTGCCATCTTACTAAAAATTAACAGACACTGTGAAGTGTTCATTTTGTATCTAAATATCCATGCAGAGCATTGACTTACCTTTTCTAATACAGATAAGTTCATGTACTCCACAGGTTCTTTCTCCACCTGTTAAAAAAAATTTGTTAGAAGTTAAAAAGAGGAAATAATGTGAGTTTGACTATTACAAAGAACTGTTTTAAATCAGCCTTTACCAACGCCCTCAGGAAAAAATGTTTCCTAACTAACCTTAAACTCAACTATATGATAACTTGATATCCAGAATTTTCCTGAACCCATAAACTAAGATCTTAGAAAGTCTTGGAATGAAGAAGCTTCATTCAAGCATGTTATTTTTATTTTTTTAAGATTTTTTTTTTTTTTATCCATGAGACACACACAGAGAGAGGTAGAGATACAAACAGAGGGAGAAGCAGGCTCCCTGTCGGAAGCCCGATGGGGGACTCCATCCCAGGACCCCAGAATCACGCCCTGAGCTAAAGGCAGACACTCAACCACTGAGCCACCCAGGCGTCCCTCAAGCATGTTATTTTTAAATGACAATCTTCTCAAGAGAAGATATCATGGGGGGTGGGGAGGAAGAGCAGATATCATATCACCATTTCCTAAGTACCTCTTCACATCATCTAGAAGGAAACACTGTAAGAAAGAAGCCACTTTTGTATCTGAGGTTTAATATATACAGTTGCTATGGAAGGGTCAATCCTGTAAAGGCACTATTTATATTTTATCACATATATACTCATATGGTATAAAATGAAATGTTATCTTTTCCCTGTTCTTCAGCTACCCACACTTACACATCTGCAAAAAAGACAAAATTTATAAATAGATTGGATGATAAAAACAAATTTAGCCAAAAGCTTACTTTGATTAAAATTACAAAAACTACTCTATCATAAAATATCAAAAAAATAAAGTAATATTATTAGTCTCTACAGAAATAGATACTTCCTTTACTCTGAAACATAATACCACTGCTTTATTTTTTTTTAATTTTTATTTATTTATGATAGTCACACAGAGAGAGAGAGGCAGAGACACAGAGGGAGAAGCAGGCTCCATGCACCGGGAGCCTGACGTGGGATTCGATCCCGGGGTCTCCAGGATTGCGCCCTGGGCCAAAGACGCCAAACTGCTGCGCCACCCAGGGATTCCCACCACTGCTTTATATGAATGTAAGCTAAATGAAGCTTTGTAGTATTCTATATATGCGATGACCTTATAATTATGCTGTGAATTATGTTCAAAGTTTGCATGATAGAAATATTAAATAATTTAATCAATTCATTACAGAAGATTATGAACAGTTGTGAACAGTTTAAGTGTATTTCTTATAACAGCTATAAAAAAAAAGAAATATCTTAGAGCAGTAACATGAGAGGTAAAAACCATGACAGCGACCAAAAAAAAAAAAAAAAAATAGGTCATCTGAGAAAGAAGCCAAAAAACTATAAAACAGTACTTCTGTCGCTAAAGTAGGTTAGATCTACATTTCAACTTGGTTGTAACAATGCCAGGTTTGTGATTATCATCAACACTACTGACTCATCACTGGTTATCAGGAAGATACACTTAGCAAGAAGAAATACCTACCTTAAAGCTATGATTACAAAACAACTATTATTCAGCAAACCTCAGTGTAAAAACAATGAGATGTTACTAACTGGAGTATTACCAATAGGCAACCGCTGATCACTTGCTGAAGGGCAAGAATGAGCTACAACTGTATACTACATAGCTTTAATATTGAGAAGACTCTACACAAAAACTAGAAGGAAAAAAATTTACCAAATTACAGAAGAAACTATTTTTAAGGGGTTTGGAAGAATCATATAATTAACAATAACATAACATACACTAATGCCATCACTGATGTTTTCAGAGGCTACATAAAAATATTTCTTATATGGTCATTAAGGCCTATTCTCCAGAAAATTACACTTATAATGTAATTTGCTTTATGTACTTAATTCATGTTAATAAGACTGTACTTTTTTAAAGCCTGTAATTAAAACTAGACTTTGCCCCATATTTAATGTAAATTGGTTAGGTTTTGGTAAACACATCTTATCTTAAATGTAAGTGCATAGTTTATACAGGCTTAGTATTAATTATAACAATAAAAACTGTTATATTCTAAGACTTTTCTCTACAAAATGTCCATGAAAGCTAACTCCCACTTTTAAAAGTGTTCAATTTATCTATATCAAATGAAAGAATTTCATAAAAGCTGATGATTAAAGCTAAGTCAAATAATTACTTTTTTTTTAGATTAGAGTCAATTGATAATTGTCAAATTTGTCAAAGTATGCACAAAAACCATGTAACTCAAAAAAGCAAGACTGTGCTCTACTCTTCCTGGTTATTTGTTCCAAAAATTCTAACTAAGTGAGATTTCAATAATGTACATGTAACAATCACTATTATTACTGAAATGAAAAGGAATATTAAGGATAAATAAATGCCCGGCAATAAAGTAAAATTCAGGAGGAAAAAAATCTTCCTACTAAAAGTACAAAAGAAATACAGAAAGTTAAATAAAATTTATTATATTATTGGACACTGAAATCAATATTCCTTTTGTCCCCGATCCTTTCAGAGACCAGTAAGAGTGTTAAGGAAAAAAAATATGCATTCTGTATGTTAACTGTATACGTTTTAATGTATTGTGTTTGGGAGTCAAAAGGCTTAAATACTTTTTCAATCAGAGACACAGTGAACTTTGTATGAACTTCATGCCTTGTTTTAAAATCCCTAAAAATAAATCTGAAGTTTCCAAATGAATCAAATTGCAAGCAAAAGATAAGTCACTGCAAGCATTTCTTGACTGAGATATGGTGGCAATTCAAAAAATAGTTTACTGATTTTAAGAGTATAATGCACAAGAGGATGATCTTCTTTATTTTAGCTTTATTCAGGTAAAGTTGAACAAATAAAAGTCTAAGGTATTTAAAGTGCACAGTGAGATGATTTGATGCACATGTATAACAAAAATGCATATCGAATACATAGAATAATTATTATTTTTATTGAGCCATAATTGACATATAACACTGCATAAGTTTAAAGTGTATGACATGTTGATTTGACACATTTATGTATCAGGACATGATTATCACCATAGCATTAGCTAACACCTCTATCACATCCCATAATTATCATTTCCTGTCTGGGGTAGTCACAATTAAGATCCAGTCTCTTAGCAACTTTCAAGTTTATAACACAGTATTGCTGTCTATAACCTCTATACTGTGCATTATATTGCATTTATCTACTGGTTGCAAGATTTTACCCTTTAACAACATCTCCCCAATTCCCTCATATCTCCCAGACCCTGGTAATCACCATTCCACTCTGTGCTTTCACAAGTTCAGCCTTTTTAGATTCCACATTTAAGTGACAACATATGCTATTTGTCATGTGCATCTGACTTATTTCACTTAACATAATGACTTTAAGGTCCATCCATGTTGTCACAACTGGCCAGGGCTTCCTTCTTTTTATGGCTGAATAACGTTTCATTGTATACACATATACCACCTTTTTATCCACTCATCCACTGATGGACACTTATCTTGTTTCCGTATCTTGGCTCTTGTGAATAAGGCTGCAATAAACATGGAAGCACAGATACCTCTTCCATATTTTCCTTTCATTTCCTTTAGGTATATGCCCAGCTGTGGGATTTTTGGATCTTATGGTAATTCTATCTTTAATTTTTTAGGAAACCACCATACTGTTTTCCACAGTGGCTGAATCAATTTGGGGGAATGATTATTTAAAGTAATAAATTAGTCAATCTCTTTGGAAAGAGCTAAGTCTTCCTCTAAGACGATTAATCCTCCCCCAAAGAAACTCTTATACAAATACAATTTTTCACACATCAAATTTACTTCAAAGACATAACAATAACGAAGACTTGGAGACCAAGAGAATGGTGGAATATAAAAAGCCACCAGAGGTCAGAAATAAACTTTTCTAGCTCCTTACAGATAAGCAAACTGAGGCACCAAACATTAAGTTGCCCAGGGTCACTAGTTTATTGCCAGAAAAAAATAATTAGGACACCAGAGTTAATATAGTAAGAAATTTTAAAATGAACTTGTCTTTTAAAAAATGGACTTTTCTTCATTTTTACAAAAAAAAATTATGAAACTGTTTTCTAATCTACGGTAATTTAAATAAAAGTCAATTTCTCAAAACTATTCTTAGAGATAATACCAGCATTGCATTTGAAATAATCATCTCAGCAACATGGAAATGAAAAATAGATAGAAAATGACAAGCTTAGTCGAAGTTACCATCTTTTCCCTCAGGCAAACCCATGTAGGAGCATAATGTAAACTGGCAGGATCCTCTACAATTGGCTTAAGTACATGCTGTAAGAGGAAATAGATGTGTGTGGGCACACACAGACATGCTATGAATGTGTGCATGTGTGGACTTGTGTATGGATGCACGTGACTGAGAGGGTGCCTGGGAAATGGGAATTTCTTTTTAAGCAGGGGCCGTGGGGGTGGTAGAGATTTATAAAGTATGTACTTTTCCAGATGCCTACAGAAGAAAAACACACAGTGATATTACATTCCCATCAAAAAATGGGAATGCAAAAAATGGAATTAAACCTAAAGATTTACTTCATTTGAAACGGATCTAGGAGTCCTTTTTAAAACTGACTTTGTTTTTTCCACCATGTTAATTTTTACTAATAAACTAAGTCACCATACTTCACAGGCTCTATTCATTTCTTCTCAAACATCACAAGGCTACTTTAGGAATACCTTAAATGTGGGGCGCTCGGGTGGCTCAGTGGGTTAAGTGTCTGACTCTCGGTTTCAGATCAGGTCATGATCTCAGGCCTGTGGGAGCGAGCCCTACTTCAGGCTCCTTGCTCCATGAGGACTCTGATTCCCTCCGTCTGTCTGTCTCTCTCCCCTCCCTTTCCCACTCCTGCACTCTCTCTAAAAAAAATTAATTAATTAAAAAAAAAACTTAAATTCTACCTATCTAAAGGTCTATCAGCAAAACATATGCATGAAAGTAGTAAAAAAAAAAAAAAATTGTAAGATTTTATTTGAAAGATGCCTGGGTGGCTCAGTGGTTGAGCACCTGCCTTGGGCCCAGGGAGTGATCCTGGAGACCCAGGATTGAGTCCCTGGATTGAGTCATGCTCCCCGTTTCTCCCTCTGCCTGTGTCTCTGCCTCTCTCTCTCTGTGTGTGTCTCTCATGAATAACTAAATAAATCTTTAAAAAAAATTTTTTTATTTGAGAGAGAGAGAGCATGAGACAGAGCACGAGCCAGAGGGAGGGGTCGTGTGGTAGTGGGAGAGGGATGAGCCTACTCCAGGCTGAGCAGGGAGCCCAACATGGGGCTCAACCCCAGAACCCTGGGCTCATGCCCCAAGTCAATGGCAGACACTTAACCGAACTAAGCCACCCAGGTGCCCTAAAATAGTCAAAAATGAAACTGTGTCTTTTATACCGATAAATTCTGTTACAGCTAATTCTTAAGCAGACACCTATACTATACATAACAAGCGTGAAACATTAAATATTTCCTATTAATGTTGCCAATTCCCCCCCCCCCCAACCAACCAGTTTAGCCCATTTAGACCATAGTCACTAATCTCCAGGTACCTTTCAGTTTTGACCCTAATTAAGTCATTCAAGGAATGATCCCAATTTTAGTAACTAACTGAAAGCAGCATGTTATAGAAAGATCATGGGGTCTGAATTGAGCGAGCCTCTAATTTTTTTTTAAAGATTTTATTTATTTGAGAGAGACAGAGAGAGCATCAATGGGTGAGGGGTAGCAGGACAGGGCCAAGCAGACTCCCCACTAAGCAGGACCCTGAGATTATGACCTGCACCGAAGTCAGATGCTTAACCAACTAGCCACCCAGGCACCTCCAGGCTTCAATTTGAAAGACAGTCTCACTTAGTACTGTCTTTATGAACTTTGTGCTTGTTAAGAAAAAATTAAAATAACTAAATTCACTTGTAAAATAGTAATAATAGTTATCCCAAGATGGAAAATAGCTTTCATTCTGTATACCAATTCTGGGGGATTAAAAGTAGCTGCTGGAATGGGGGTGGAGGGCAATGTTGAGAAGGATTCTGAAAGCAAGTCCACATTTGGCAGGAAAAGATGTTAAAAAGATACTTTAACAAAACAGATGTCTGCTATAGTCAAAAGAAGGAGAAGGGTTGCCATGCATTTGCTCTCCATGACTGAGATAATGGAGAGATGATGCCTGGTCCATCGTGAGCATCTCCTTACAAGAAGAATATGAAATTCAAAGAAAACTTAGATTTAAGCCTGAAGACAGGAAAGACTGTTTTCCTCTCTTCTACAGCATTAGTTATCAGTTAATTTCAAACACTCTCCTCCTGTGTAAACATTTCCAAATAAATGTTAATCTTCTCATACTTCTTTTGTCCTCTTTTTAGAATTTTTCTTTCTTTTAAAGATCTATTTATTTACTTATTTATTTAAGAAAGCGAGAGCATGAGCAGGGGGAAAGGGCAGAAGGAAAGGGAGAAGCAGGCTCCCCATCGAGCAGAAAGCCACCACAGGCCTCGATCCCAGGACTGGGGGACCACGACCTGAGCCGAAGGCAGGTGCTTAACCAACTGGGTACCCAGGGGCCCCTTTTTAAAATTTTCTTAGAGGGACGCCTGGGTGGCTCAGCGGTTGAGTGTCTGCCTTCGGCCCAGGGCGTGATCCCGGGGTCCTGGGATCGAATCCCACATTGGGCTCCCTGCGTGGAGCCTGCTTCTCCCTCTGCCTGTGTCTCTGCCTCTCTCTGTTTCTCTCTCATGAATAAAGAAATAAGATCTTAAAAAAAAAAAAGAATTTTTCTTAAAAAAACAAACAGAAAACCCCAAAAAACAACTTTTAGGCCTCTAGTCCTGTGGGAGTTATCCTTCCAAATTGGAATTCCTCTACTTTTTTGTTGTTGCTGTGCAATTACTAGAGTTAAAATAATCTGAATAAGTCCTCTCTAGAATTACCTTTACGAAGTCATTTAATATATCATATTCCTATATAATAGCCTGAATTCTGAGACATACTTGCCGCCACCCCAGCATCATGCAGAATAACCAACTATACCTCTATTCATAAAAATACCTTAGCGTACTTTGTAATTTGCAAACCATGAGCTAAATACAGTCTTATCTTTTGATCAGTATAAATTCCTATGAATTTATTCAATAATTTTTTTCCAAGAGGTGCAAATTTTATCTTAAAAATAAACTTATTATTCATGAACATACACCATTTTTCCTACTTCTGAGCAACTTTTAATTCAGTTTTTGAGTTAATTATGTTTTGGACCTTTTAGAAGCTCATTAAGATCATACCATAAAACTCTGAATAAACGTATGCTCATAAAAAAGTATTCTACTTAATTTTGTAGTTAAATGAGAACATCTTTTGTTTTGACTACTGTACCAGATCATTTGTTAAAGCTATTAATATGCATTATTACATTAGTAAGTTCAGAATACTGAAGACAATTTTTCATTAAAATCCTCTCTCTCCTGAGGATGCAGAATATTACTGTGAATATCAATTCTAATATGGTCCTAAAATGTGAAAGAAACTCTTTTGAGTGCACATATGAATCCTAGAAGTCTGTTAAATAAATTCCTGATGATAGTTTGCTGTATTATCACTATTTCCTCCTTTTTTTTTTTTTTTTTAATGATAAGGAACAGAGAGAGAAAGAGGAAAACAGAGAAAGGAAGATGTAGCTCTAAAGCTTTGGCTCCTTTTTTTTTTTTTTTTTAAGATTTATTTATTCATGGGAGACACAGAGAGAGAGAGAGAGGCAGAGACACAGGCAGAAGGAGAAGCAGGCTCCATGCAGGGAGCCCCATGCGGGACTCGATCCCGGGACCCCAGGATCACACCCTGAGCCAAAGGCAGATGTTCAACTGCTTAGCCACCCAGGTGCTTCCTATTTCCTCCTTCTTAAAAAAGGTATATCAAAAACAAAACAAAACAAAAAAAAAGGTATATCAAGAGTTCCAATTTATTAGGTTTCAATTAAGATTTTACATTTGCATACCAAATATGCGCATGATTATTTTACTCAAAAGTTTAGAGTGTTTCACTGATAGCGGTTTGTTCAATCCAACGTTCTCCCTGTATAGGCACTACTTTCGCGTTAGGTGTAAACTAGGTAGGATTTGGGAGTGGAAAAAAGAATGAAGTCAGCTAGATGGAAACCAAATCCATGAAGACAGTCAACTATGCTACTACACATATGCTATGGACAAACATTATAATCACTTTAAAGTAAGCAATGATGCAAACAGTATTACTCAACAAATAAACAAGCCAATATGCGTTTCTCCTGCTTTCTTCCCTGGCACACACTGTTGCGTTCTAATATTACCCAAAACCACAAAACATGAAATATTTCTTCATACAACTATCTCTCTATTCCATCCTTTTTCCTTTTTTAAAAAAGATTTATTTTTTATTTATTTATGATAGACACAGAGAGAGAGAGAGAGAGAGAAGCAGAGACACAGGCAGAGGGAGAAGCAGGTTCCATGCCGGGACCCCGACGCAGGACTCGATCCCAGGACTCCAGGATCGCGCCCTGGGCCAAAGGCAGGCGTGAAACCGCTGAGCCACCCAGGGATCCCCTTCCCTCCTTTTTCCTAATTTTGTTTAGTGAATGAGGAGAGGATCCTTAAACAGATAGTCAGGTACTCCAGAGTACTTAGAGACAGGTCTCAGAATAAAATACTGTGTATCTCAATGGATCCTAACTCTCAGCAAAATATTAGAAATGTTATGCCTGCTTAAAGTCAAAATATCCCTTTTAGGAATATCACTGACTAAACTGTAAACCCCCCCCCCCAAAAAATCTATTCAATAAATTGCCCCACTCTGCCACAGAAAGTGGACAGACAGGCCTTTCTCATTATATTGCTGCCCAATTACAATCTAATGATCTCTAACAGAAACATGGAATGCAGGAAGGATGTGATGCTCTCCCTCCAGACTTGTCCTGTAACATGTTTGTATGAGATTTTTTAATTCAATATTTCAAAAGTCCAAATCCTGCCATGGAAATCTTAGAGTCACCACAAGTCTTTAAGAGCACCTCAGAATTGTACTGATTATTTAAAAAATATGTATCTGGAAATGTGTGGTAAATGACAAAGTGCCTTATGAATAAAGAGCATAGGTATGTATACACACATATCCACACAAACACAGATTTCTTCTAATGTAGTCTTCTTTTACAACTTTAAAAAATGCTACCCAGAGAGGTTAAGTAAACACACAGCACATTAACAACAGAGGTGAATATTTTCACTTGGGCAAACAAGTTTTTGTGGAGTGTCCTGATATTCTTATGGAAAAGTCAGAAAAATGTGGACTGAATGAAGGAGCGTAGGTCAGATCATTAAAGATCGCTATCCTGAGGCTTTATATTTTAGCTTTGCGTTTTACGAGGGTAACCAGCAATACTTCAGGAAATGAATTGGAAGGAACCCTAAAACTAGTGCTAACAACAACACAACACTAGCTTAGGAAAGTAATACAAGGCTCTTAATGAGAGGGAATAAACTGAAGTGTAAGCACAGAGCATCATAAACTGAGATGCAGACGGATGATCAACAAGATGTGGGTAGGGGAGGGTGAGTTTAAGACAGGACTGATTTCCAGATTTCAGGCTCCGATATCTGGTTATGTAAAAATACCACTCAGATGGTAAATTTGCATGCAGTAGGGAGTACAGAGACTGGATTTGGTGGCTGCGATGACAACTTTAGTTTGGGACATATAGAAGGTTTTGGATTGCTGTGGAACATTCAAGATATCTAGCTACTACCTGAAAACAAAAATTAGGAAAACTCTGCATAATTTTATTAGTAGTGTACTTTTTAAAAGTTTTTATATAAATTTCAGTTGGTTAACATACAGTGTAGTATTAATTTCAGGGATACTATATAGTGATTCAACACTTCCATTCAACACTTGGTTCTCATTGTAAGTGTTAATATTGCACTTTTAGGGGCACCTGGGAGGCTCAGTTGAGCAACCAACTCTCTTGATTTTGGCTCAGGTCATGATCTCAGAATTGTGAGACCAAGCCCCGAGCTGGACTCTGCGCTAGGTGAGGAATCTATTTCAGATTCTCTCTCTTCCCCTCTGCCCCTACTCAGCACATGTGCTCTCTCTCTCTCTAAAATAATAAGTAAATCTTTTTTTAAAAAATAGTGCATTTTTAATTTACTGCTCCAGAAAGCAGAACTAGGGTGAGTAGATTGATAGAAGCTACCGAATGTCAGATTTTTGGTCAAACACATCCAGGCAACAGATGCAATCAACGTAGATAATATATAGAATTCCACTATAACAATTCAAGAAAAACATTTGTTGAGTAAATACTATATTTAGAAACTTCGCAAAATTTAAGAAGTACAAAATAAACAAGACATTACTGTCTAGAAATTGACAGGGAAGACAAATTATAAATAAGTGACTATAAAATTACCAATGTGTGCAATTATATAGCAGCATGTAAAGAGGATGAGAACAGAGTTAAGAAAGGAAACACAAAGAACATTAGGCAAAGGAGATGAAAAGATGACTGAGAAGTAAGTGATCAAGGGAGAAGGAGAAAATTTCAAAAAATAACAGGAAATGGCTAACAATGTCAGACTGACCCAGGCTAACATTACAAAAGTGAATACCCTAGATGACAACTACAGGTCTTGAGAGGCGAGGGCAGAGCAATGATTCCCAACCCAGTTATCACCAGACCTCTAGGGTAACAAAAAGGCTCTGTAAACTACTCAATATTTCAAAATACTTTTTCAGAATTGTACCTTAACCCAAGATAGAGCTAACTTCTTCACCTCTGACTGGAATTATATTAGATCAGTGCAGGAACATCACCATCTTATATCTGTTTGAAGTCCTGATTAGTAGTTATCTGATAAAAGGAGGAAGTGAATAATTACTTAGTATGTAAAATATGGGTTTTACACAGAGGAGGAAATAAAATTAACCCTTAATACTTAAAAATCTAAACTCAGGGGCTAAAATGTTGGGCCACAGCTAATAAGAATATGCTTAACACATAAAAATCATCTGTGCTTTGATTCAAAACATTGGTTTGCTATTCAGGGGACTGAAGACATCTAATTTGAATGTAGTTCAGGGGGAAGAGACTCTATGGTTTTGTTGATTTTAACCTCATCTTAAGCCAATATGTAGTTCCAAAAAGGCCATTCTAATATTAAGCTACATTGATAGGATTGTGCACAAGACAAGAAATGATAGAACAGTTTTAAATGTTTGCTACTCAATAATACATCTGGAATGGAATGGCTCACTGCCATATTTCAAACTTTAGAACATACAACTGTACACCATCCGGAGGAAGAACTGGATATTTTGTCTATAAATGAAAATGCTCAAAAGCTGTCTTCAGACGGTAGAAGGGATGTCATAAACACAGGGAATAGTGCACTTTTAATTTATCGCTCCAGAAGGCAGACCTAGGATAAGTAGATAGACAAGTTACTGAATGGCAGGTTTTTGGTCAGATTGAAAGATCTCGTGAACTGTAAGAATAATAGTTCCACTTGGCAGACACTGTTCAGTGTTCACTGGCACATGAGTGAACTCATGTTGCCATTGAACATTTCTATACAAAAGATGATTCATCTTTTGTTGTTCACACTATATAATAATTGCATGGCTAATTTCATGTGCTCTCATAATTGCATGGGCGCTTTGAGGGAAGGAGTGTGGTCCTACTCATCTTTATGGCCCCACAGAATCTGCACAGAACACGGAGTACAGCTAGCGCTCAATATCTTCAGAACTAACAGGTGAATGAAAGGAATGAATGCTTTAAGAGCCACTTCACTGGGAAGAAGGCTGAATGAGATGCCCCCCTGAACCCCTAAAATTCTAAGGTGTCCCCAGTACAAAGTCCTCATCAAGAGCTCATTTTGCTTCATAACAAACAGCAAGGGAATGGTATGTATATAGAATGGGCTCTGGTATGTGATCAACAGCACAGTTAGACTAACCTGACCCAACATTTTTATTTGAAATGCTAAAATTAACTTTATTCTCCTTACCAAACTAGAAAACATATAATTCCTAATCTTTATATTATGAAAACTTCAATGAATGCTTACGTATTAAAAAACTGATGTGAATATGTGAAACACAGAAGAATCTAGAGAATATGAGAATTTCAAAAATCTTGTTCTTTAAACATAAAGTGCAAAGAGCCAGCAGTTGACATTAAAAAAAAAAGGAATGGATCACATTGAACTTCGGGTGGTTGCGGGGGGGGGGGGGGGTAGAGTGGGAGGGGAGGAGAGGACTGAGAAAAAGAGAAAAAAAAAAACTGCAAAATACTCCAAGAAATTAAAAGTTATATGGTCAGATCCAGATGCTATCTGGATAATTTTTCCTCACCTTCTGCATAAACTTTTTAGCTTTATCACATCATTAAGAAATACTACCGCAGACTGGTTGTAGAAATAAGGTAAAAAAAACATTAACCAGTGGATTTGGTTTCTGGATTTTTAACTTCTCGTTAAAAATACAGTAAGGAGAAGAGTTTGAAAGTACCACTCTGGGTAACAGGACTATCAAAAGTTAGAAGCAGGTCTTGCTTCCAGTGCTTTCCCATCATTTTAGCTAAAGAAGTGATCTGAAATGTGTCTGAATGTGTGTCTTGTATGTAACAGGTAATCAGTCTCTTAAAATAAAAATACACACTCAGCTAAAGTTATTTTGGAGACCACAGGACCTGACAAAAAGGAACCTCCAGAAGGGTAGGCTACCAGTGACTAGCCAGTCACCAAGATAGGAAATCTTCCAAAAAGTTTTACTTGGAAGGAAGGATTATTAAGCTAATAATGATATAGCTAAAGGTACCATGAACATCTGTACAGATGATGTGAATCCATCCACGCGTGCGCCCACACAGGTAAATTTTACAGACTACTTTCACTGTCTGAGTTAAGCTAAAAGTGAGACAGGAGCTGGAAGACGCTGCAGGCTCTCACATAAATATCCTAGACGTGTGATGTTAATGTCTACAGTATCCTCCCTAACAACAAAGCAAAAACATAGACGCTTCCTTCCACATAGTATGTTCTTGGAACGAGAGAAAAATACAACCCTGATGCCCAGCACCTCATCCGGCTAGGTAACAGATAACGGAGCTACTTTTTTGAAAATGTTGAGTGTTGTTGACACTGTAACACTCAGTGGACTGATAGTATGTTTCTGCAACAAGAGGAAAATACACCCTGAGGCCAACCACCTCATCCGGCTTGGTAACAAATAACCGAGCTACTTTTTGAAAATGTTGAGTGTTGTTGACACTGTAACACTCAGTGTAGCAATAGTATGTTTCTGGAACAAGAGAAAGATACACCCCGATGCCAAGCACCTCATGTAGCTAGGTAACAACAACCAAGGTACTTTTTGAAGATGTTGAGTGTTGTTGACACTGTATCACTCAGTGGACTGGTAGTATGTTTCTGCAACAAGAGGAAAATACACCCTGAGGCCAACCACCTCATCCGGCTTGGTAACAAATAACCGAGCTACTTTCTGAAAATGTTGAGTGTTGTTGACACTGTAACACTCAGTGTAGCAATAGTATGTTTCTGGAACAAGAGAAAGATACACCCCGATGCCAAGCACCTCACGTGGCTAGGTAACAACGACCAAGGTACTTTTTGAAGATGTTGAGTGTCGTTGACACTGTATCACTCAGTGGACTGATAGTATGTTTCTGCAACAAGAGGAAAATACACCCTGATGCCAACCAGCTCATCCGGCTTGGTAACAAATAACCGAGCTACTTTTTTGAAAATGTTGAGTGTTGTTGACACTGTAACACTCAGTGGACTGATAGTATGTTTCTGCAACAAGAGAAAGATGCACCCCGATGCCAAGCACCTCATGTGGCTAGGTAACAACGACCAAGGTACTTTTTGAAGATGCTGAGAGCTGCTGACACTGTACCACCCGGCGGAGCGGCCCTACCTGCAGGGTGCTACGAGCGTGCGCGTGTTATTCAGGGTGTATGTACTTCTCTTAGTTGGGGGGGCGGGGGGAGCAGTTTTGAGGGCTGGGGCTGGGGCTGGGGCTGGGGGTGGGGGTGGGGGGGGAGGGATAACGCTTGAGGAAACTGAGAAATTAACCTCCTGCCAGATCTCCCGGCCGCCCTACAGCACCACAGGAAGGGGAGGGGCGGACGGAGCGTGCCCCGCAGCGAGGGCTCCGGAGAAGGGACCAAGGAGGGTCGCGAGCGGGAGCGGGAGCGGGAGCGGGCGATGCTGGACTCGGTGCGCGGCAAGGCGGGGCCCGCGGGCGGGGGCGCGGGGGGGCGCGGGGAGGGGGTGCCCGGGGCTGCCCGGCCGCTCCCGGGCCCCTCCGCAGGCCCGCACCCGAGCCCCCCCGCGCCGCGGGCGCCGCACCTGCCCGTGCACCGGCTCCTCCCCGCGCCGGGCCGCGGGCCGAGGCCGCCGGGACCGCCAGGGCCGGAGCGAGCGACCTTCGGGCCCGAGGCGCGGGCGGGACCCCCGCCCCCCCCGCCCCCCCCGCCCCCCCGGCCCCGCCGCGGCCTCCGGGCGCCTCGGAGCCCCGCGCCCCGCGCTGCCCCTCCTCCCGCGCCGCGGCCGGCCTCCACTTACCTTCAATCGCCATGATGTGCTCGCCCTGGACCGCACCAACTGGATGGCGGGGGCGGCGGGCGGAGGACGCGGCGAGGCCGCCAGCCAGAGGGGCGGGGCCGGCCCCGCAGGGGAGCCGCGGGCGGGGCGGGGCGGGCGGGGCGGGCCGGGGCGGGGCGGAGGAGCCCCCCACCCCCCGCGAGCGCCCGACTGCGGCCGCCGGAGCGGTGGAACCTTCCCGGGCCGCCAGCACGTGACGCCGCCCCGCCCCCGCCCCCACCCCCACCCCCACCCCCACCCCCGCCCCCACCCCCACCCCCACGGCGCCTCGCGTCCGGATTCGAAACAGGTGCCCAGCCCGGGAGCCCCGGCCCCGCGCCCCAGGTGGGCAGAGGCGGCCCCGCCCCCCCCTCCGGGCCGGGGATGCGCTTCAGGACCACGGACAGGTCTCCCCTGGAAGGCTGCAGCCCGGGCTCCGCGTCCCAGCCTCTCTGGCGCTGGTTTTGCCTGAATCAGTCCAGCACCCGCCTCAGACCCCTGCTCCGGGGCCAGCTAGTTGGCAAAAGGCAAACAGGAGAAAGGCGTCCTAAGGACAGCGGCTTCCTGTCCCTAGCTCTCTGTCTCCCTATCACACACACACAGATGCCTGATAGAGCTGGCCACCGGCCCGAGCTCGCTGTTCCCCTTGGAAACAGGAGTGGACACCTACCTGCCCATTGCAAGCACGCATTTGAGGCCATGCGAAAGTAGGGATCAGACAGACGCTTTGACAGATTTTTTTTTGATTTTTATTTATTTATGATAGTCACAGAGAGAGAGAGGGAGAGAGAGAGGCAGAGACATAGGCAGAGGGAGAAGCAGGCTCCATGCACCAGGAGCCCGACATGGGATTCGATCCCGGGTCTCCAGGATCGCGCCCTGGGCCAAAGGCAGGCGCCAAACCGCTGCGCCACCCAGGGATCCCAGCTTTGACAGATTTTAAACTGGCAGACCTGTGGGTGTCATGAACAGGCACAGGCCAGCCTGGACCACTGGCCTCGAGGGTCCCCTTGGTTTTTTGCCTGAGCTACCTGGCACTCTCAACCATTTACCCAACTCACAACTTCGTTTGGTTGCTCTGAGGATCTGGACAATCCACCACACTGAGGAATGGGGAGTTTACTGATTCCACCAGGCAGACAAAATGCTAACTCCTAGTGCAAGGTAGCTATATTGGGGACGACACAAGAAGAAAAGATTTTGCACTTATGTAAGTGAGGTTGGACTGTAAATCTAGAGCAGAAACTGTCTTTCATTTCTTTTATGTAATCTCTTCCTCAGTCATGGCTTATGTTCAGTAGACATTCATTCTTTACCATTTTCATTAGTTCAGCGAATATTTGTGGAACCAGGCACTGTGCTAAACGCCGGTTATAAGCAAGAGTTGTTATTGAAGGAACCAATGAATTCTACCCAGAAAATACTTAAATGTTCATTTCAGGAAAGCTCGGTGTTTGTGTGTGTTTACCCTAGATATCTATGAGATGCAGATAAAATATGTGTAGTGCCAAAGATACGTTCTCCAGGTAACCTCCTATAAAGAAAAAAAAAATCTTAAACTCCAAAGCATTAATTTGAACTTGAAACTGACAGTTCTGAGTTCATGGTTTCTGGCTGGCTCTGAGTAATCCGATTGTTCAACCTTTTTAAGAATTCCATATTGAAAGCCAGAAAAACTTTATTGTTATTTCATCGCCAACACACAAGTTACTGTATACATGACCAAGCTATCTAAGCTTTCATATCCAGCTTAATATCACCACAGTTTGCTCAGAAAATTAATTTGTGTATGTGTAGTGAACCTCAGTTTCAAACTTGTCAGATCTGGGAATTTAGATCAAGGCTACTCAATAGTGATGACATCTTCCCTCAGATTAGAATACAGAACTGCCCCTGCCAACATTACCTGTAAAAAAAAAAAAAATGTGCTCTCCAAATTTTTTAAAAAGATTTTATTTATTTATTTATTTATTCATGAGAGACACAGAGAGAGAGAGGCAGAGACATAGGCAGAGGGAGAAGCAGGCTCCATGCAGGGAGTCTGATGTGGAACTCGATCCCGGGACTCCAGGATCACGCCCCAAGCCGAAGGCAGATGCCCAATCACTGAGCCACCTAGGCGTCCCTCTCCAACTTTTTTTTAAAGATTTTATTTATTTATTCATGAGAGACTCAGAGAGAGGCAGAGACCTAGGCAGAGGGAGAGGTAGGCTCTCCATGGGGAGCCCAATGTGGGACTTGATCCCAGGACCCTGAACCGAAGGCCACTCAACCACTGAGCCACCCAGGCAAATTTACAAATTTTTAATTGGAAGTTTTCTGTGAGACTAGTCATGAACAATACCATATGGCTTACTTTAACTTTCCAATATTTCATATAGCTGCTAAATTTGCTTAGTGGCCACTTGGAATTGAGATTTATCTTCTTATGCATATATACTCGTATTTCTAAAATATGCTACGGGTTTGATGTTCTTAATTTTGGGTAATAATATAATTACAATGTAAATATTTTACATTTTATTAATTACTCATCCTACCTACTGACATTATTTTTTCTAATTTTGACCTCATATCTCTAAAATATGTTTAGTCTATACACCTATATGCACTAAGGGGAACTCAAGAACTGCTGCATTGTATATTCTTCATTCTTCTTTATTAATAAATTATTTGCAAAATAGTTTCCAAACATGTAGTTCAAGCAACTACCCAATTTTCCCACCATGTATTGCAGAGATAGGGGCTGCGATGGGAAAAAGAAAATTAAAAGAAGTCAAAATCATTCCCTTTCTTGTGATTTGGTAATGGAAATATGTTGTTGGTATTTTAAAGTTCAGCTTAATATTTCACAGAAATATTATTCGAGATGATAGTTGACTTAAGGTTCAGCTTAATATTTCACAGAAATATTATTTAAGATGATAGTTGACTTCCAGGCACAAGAAAGCTCGTGTGCCTTTGAGCAGTGTGGCTAAAACATTAGTAAAGAAAGTACTGAAAGTGAATTATGTGGAAAGGTCAACTCAAAGGGTAAGTGAAAGGTAATTTCACCTTCATTAGTAAAGTAATGTTCGTGTGCTGACCAAAATAACCTACCACCATTAATAGCAATAATATCTTGATGGAAAATATATTCCAATTTATAAAAGTTCGCATTTACGCTTTAGAAACAAAAATTTTTTAAAGTTGGAACCTTCTTTTATATAATTTAAGCTATTCAATGGAAAAAGACCAAAGCCACTAAAAGAACAGAAAAAATACTACCTAGCAACATATAGCTGCATATATAAAAAAGGACACTTAACAATTACCTATACAAAAACTTATATTTTGGAAAATTTAGTAGGTGTTAAATTATGTTACCCAGGGATTTTGACTCTTTGAGCAAGAGAGACATTTTTAAACTTTAAGCTTTGTTAGCCGTAGCAATTATCTGAGATGTAGCTGGATATAAGGATCTAATGAAAAATCTAGTTACAACCATTAATATTACATTTCTTTCATGAATCTTACTGTCATGGAAACAGTTATAATATTACTTATTTGTTCTGGTAACTTTGCCAATGAAAGTAACTCAGCTTGAACTAGCTTAGGGGAAATGCAAAGATAATTATAAAGATAGGAGTATAGAAATAAACCTGGCCCTCAGTATCAGCTGCACTTGGCAACCTGAATGCTATCATTACAATTTCTGCCTCTTTTCTCTACCCCTCTCTGCATGTTGGTTTCATTTTTCTGGCTCACCATGTGTTTTCCCTACAGTGGAAAACATGACACCTGAGAAATTCCAAGCTCTATGGCTTACAGATTCTGGCAACTTTCTGGGCCCCTAAGTCCGTAAATTCCCAAAAAAGGTGGGGTGTCATTAACACTATTTAAATAAAGCATCCTGCCCCAGACCAATCAGGAGGCCAGGAACTAAAATTGACCCAGCTTGGATCAGGTGCACACCTCTGACAAAAAAAACAAAATCCTCTGTGGCCATAATGACAGGGTCATAGAAGACTACAGCAGTCCCCATGGGACCTGTATGGATGACAGGGGGTGGGGAGATAGTTCCCAGTAGAGGATTCTCATATTGAGAAATTGTAAGAGATGACTACAAGGGTACTCTACCTCAGCACGTTTCCCTTAGGTTCCCTTAAAGCATAGGTGTTCAGAAGAACTGAGTGTGGCTATGAAAACTTCCTGAACCTCCTGTATTTGTGCTGTGTGCTACAGTGGCCACTAGCCACATGTGGTTAGTGCCTACACTATTGGACCACACGGCCTGAGAGCTACAGAAGTGACATGGTGGTGTGCAGGGAGGGACTGCCAAAGAAGACTATTTAATGGGTACTTGGTGGGATAAACTGTAATGTCTCTGATGGCAGGAGGACAGTAGAAATTTCCCACGTGTGGATACTCTATCTTATGACCTGGTACAGTAAGAAATGTACCCATCATGCCATGTGGAGGTAAATAAGATTGAGATGGGAAGATAAAGGTAAAAATAAACAGAAATCAGGATAATTCTTTCTGCTCCTTCACTTCCTCCAGTAATTATTTTCCCCAAGATTTGTCCCCTACCCCACCATAGGCAGCACAATAATAGCTACAAGAAAAACTAAACATGGAATATTCTAGAATTGTTTTTATTCACTTAGATCAAATGGCAGTTTTCCTTCATGCCACCTAAAGCTTTAGAGAGAGCAGAAGCCCTACCAGAGAAAAGAAAGAAGAGAGCAAATAGCACAGACACTAATTATTACCCTATACTTTCCTGCCGTTATTATCTTCGAAACTTTTTATGCATACTGAAGGGCCACCTACACCCTTTTCCTTTTCCTCTCTAAATATGATATGCTCCTGTGTAATCTCTGTTATAATTTCCTATTGATCAATGAAGGTATTGCTATTGGCTAAATGCACAGAGTAGTCCCCTGTGGTTTATTGAGACAGCTGCAGCACAGCACAATACTTACCTGTCAGAGTAGAGAAGTGACTAGAACTTCCAATCATAGAGACTAATTTCACACAAAATGTCCAACGAGTACATGCTTAGTAGGATACAAGCTACAATAGCTAAACCTTTTTATTCACAACAAAGAAATGTATTATTTCGTTCTACGTAGGAGTACTTGATTATATTTAAGACCTTTTTTCACAGCTGGATGTTCCCATAATGACAAGTGACAGTTATATAACAATTTTCACTCAAAGGTCAAAAAGTATGCCACAAATCTTTTAAATGCCATAAATATGTCACACACCAATAAATACAGCCATCTCTCATGTAGAAAGAGGCAAGTTATAGAAGGCCTCAAGAATGTACAAATGCAGGAAGGAAATCGAATACTACACTTAAAAAAATCAATGAATAATCTGAGTTAGATGAGAAAATCATCTTATGCTGGAAAATGTCATTTAAATCTCCTTAGTTTATATAACTATAAATGTGTGGGCCCAATTCAGAGAAGGTCATTAAGAGCTTTTATTGCTTATTAAACTCATCAAATACAAGAATGCCAAGTACAATTCTTTGTATAAAAATAGATAATTAATTTTTGTCAAGTGAATAAATACATGGTAACAGGCTTAGGTATCATGGATCCTTTATATTAGTAGTTTTTGTATTTTAATATGTACATCTGTATAACAATCTGATAAAATGTCAAAATCATCATTGATGATTATGGCAAAGAGAAACGTAAAAGAACTTTTTAAAAAAACTCAAAGAACTTTTTATCTAGCATAGTGTTTCTACTTACCTTCCCAATTATGTTTCCCCAATATAGACTTTTTCTTTGCTTAAACATATACTAGTATGAATGAAAGGAGAAATTTCCAGAGTTTAGTGTCGTATAACATGCCATGCTCTGACATTAAAAAAAAGTCCACAAAGTTTTTTTTTAATTTTATGATGGAGCAACTTTTTAATGGAATTATGGGACATCTTTTGAGGATCCAAAAAATGGGCCAAAATAATCAAATATAGGACAGTGATTTGTAAGAGTACAGTTTCTGAGTTTTACATGATATGCTCAGGTTTGGAAGTGAATTATGAGACCCTACACACAATTTACATTTCTTTTCTTTTCTTTTCTTTTCTTTTTTTTAAGTGGGCTCCACACCCAGCATGGAGCCCAACCTCAGGCTTGAATTCATGATCCTGAGATCAAGATCTGGGCTGAAATCAAGAGTTGGACACTTAATTGGCTGAGCCACTCAGGAGCCCCCACAATTTAGGGGGGCTATCATAGGGGGGTTTCAATTGCTATCTTAAAGTTTCATCTCAGGAGCCCCCACAATTTAGGGGGGGCTATCATAGGGGGGTTTCAATTGCTATCTTAAAGTTTCATCTCATGAAGATGCTCATTAAATTTAAAAAACACCACAAAAATCTGATTTAAAAAACATTTGCTAGTAACTCCTTAAATAACCCAATTTCTCTCCTAAAACAATATGCACAAATATTTTGTTAAACTTTCAATAGAAACGGTTACACGCAAATAATAGATATAGCTATCAAGGTACCCATTACTTCTACTAATTCCTGTCTACTGCATTTTATTGTGATCAGTCTACATAGGGAAAAACATACTTTTTCAGATGCTAAGCCCTGTCTTTTTTCTCCTCCATTCAGTCTCTTCCTCCAACCAAAAAATACTTGGTTGAGTTTATTCCTATATTGCTAAATATTTATCCAGTTTAACTCCAGAGGTAGAATTTGTACCTAGGATAAAATCAGAAGACTCTAAAGAAATATAACATCTGTCTAGGAAGAGATAAGGCTCCTAGTGTTGATACCCCAAGATAAACCCTTGATATTTTGATACACTAGCTACCTATATTATTCAACCTGGTTCTTTATTTAAAAATATGAATAGAGAGTCAGGGTCTCTAGACATTTGGAAAGGGCCTAAGTGAGCAACCAGATAAATGATCACAAGAGAAACTCAGAGAGTTTCAGAAAGGTATTAGAAGCCATTAAGTAAAGGCTGCTATTGAAAAAATAAGCAGAGAAAAATCCAAGAACAAAGAAGTCTTATTGACATTTAAAAAAATGCTTTGTTGAAACAAAAGATTCATTGGAAGGGATGGAAATGGCACCAGGACATTGGAAAAACAGTTTGGCAGTTTCATGAAAAGTTAAACATATACCTACCATACAATCTAGTCATTCCTCTCCTAGATACATGTTCAGGAGAAAAGAAACCATATGTGCATACAAAGACTTGTACATGAATATTCATAGCAGCTTTATTTGCCAAAAACTGAAACAACTGAAATGTGCATCAGTGGGTGAATGGATAGACAAACTCTGGCATAACCATACAATGGAATAACACTTTGCAATTAAAAAGAAATGAACTATGGATATACACAATATCATGGGTGAATCTAAAATAATTATGCTAAGTGAAAGAATTCAGAGATAAAAAAAGGATACATACTGTGTGGTTCCATTTATATAAAAGTCTAAAATATGCAAATGACAATCTATAGTGACATAAATCAAATGAGTGGTTGCCTGAGGGAGAGGGGAAAGAGGGGTCTAGGGAGGAGCAGGAAGGAGAGAGGACAAAAGGATGCTTTTGGTGGTGATGGATATGTCCCTTATCTTGATTGTGGTTATGGTTTCATGGGTATATTCACATGTCAAAGACTTATCAAACCATACACTTTAAATATATATGCAATTTATTTTTTGTTAAATGTGCTTCAACAAAGGTATTTGAACAAAGAAAAAAATAGAATATAAAAAATAATAATAAAAATAAATAAATAAATAAAAGAAAAAATAGAATATGAAGAAAACAAGAGATAGAAGAGGAAAAAAGCAAATTAGTGGAAAATATGAGAAAAAAATTAAAATTCATAGGTCAATCCTGGAAGTCTAGTGTTTTGCTTATAAGAATTCAGAGAGAAAGAAAAGATGGTATGAAGCACCGACAGTTAAATACTGGAAAGATACTTCTCAGGTCTAAAGAAAGCCTCTGGACTTGAGATGGAAAGAGCCCTCCAAGAGCTAAGGAAGCTCTTGAGTCAATAAAAACCCATATTCAGACATACCATACCAGAAAAGGAAGAATGAAGATTCTTAAAGCTTCCAGAGATGGAATAAAGGTACATAAAAAGCAAAAAAATCAACTCCCCAAAAATGAGATTCACACTAGCATCAGAAATCTCAACAGCGAAGCGGATATTAGGAAAGGATGGAGCAAAGCCTACAGAGAACTGAGGGAAAAATGATTATGAAGCTCAAATTCTATGTCAAATCAAACTCAATCAAGAATGAGGCAAAATTAAGTCATTTAAGGAATGCATGAATTCAAAAACATTACTCTCATGCACATTTAATTAGGATTTTTTTAACTTGATGATATAGCCTAATAAAATGAGAACCGGATCCAAGGAACAGGAAGCTAGGGATCCAAGAAACAATGAAACTAACCTATGAATCCAATGAAAAGAAATCATAGGATGACAGTTGGGCAGCAAGCCTAGAAAGCAACACACTCAAATTAGAAACAAAAGTCTAGAGAAAGTGTTCAGGAAGAAAATTCTTTCCATTCAACAACGAATATGCTACAAAGCTGGAAGATCTTATTATCATGAAATGGGCATATATTTCTTCCCTCATTAGAAAAAAGGCAATTAGATATTCTAGGGAGGGAATCCATATGGCCTACACATGAAACAAGTTAAATATGGCATGATTTTGAGTAGTTGTTAGAGTTTCAAACAAGAAAATCCATTTGACCAAAGAATATTCTCTTTGGGTCAGCACTGATTTAGCAACATAGCATTCCATTTTCCAATTTAGAATTCTAATCATACAATTTTATCACAGTAAATAATATTTATTTAATCGTAATATTATGTGTTCCAAGGTATTAGAAAAAGTATGGAATCCATATTGTACAGAACAAAATGTAAATGTTACCAATCTCAACAACATCAAAGAAAGAATATAGCCATCAGGGGCTAAAAAAGTGAAGCAAAGGGAGGAGAGGTGAAGAATGGTTTAGGGATGGTAATTTCTCTCATCTTATATAATGAGGAATTAGTCGTTATTTTTAAAATTGATGGAAGCTAAATAGAAGCCTTATATATTTTAATTGATATAAATGAACAATAGAATGTATACATATATTGTTCATATACAATATATCATGTTCATATATAATAAACCTTATTTTATATATATAAGTATATATATTAGTATATATAAGTATATAAGTATATATATAAGTATAGTATTAAATAACATTTTTACATATGGTATAGCATCGAATATATATTTAAGAGGAGAGGGAAAGGGAGAAGTGGTAGGAAATAGTATGTATAAACTAAATTCCTCTTCTTTCATAACTTGGAATTAATAGGTGTCTAAACTTACAAATAAAAAAATAGAATTATAAGTATATTCTTTAGAATTATGGTAATAGTTGCAAAAACCAAAACCAAAAACATAAAAGAAGCTGTTGGGAATATGCAAGGTGTGTGGGGAGTTCGAATTGGAAAATATTTCTTTTTATTTTGTTTTATGCCATTCTATACATGACTGTTTTACTTTTGTTAAGAACAAAAACATGGGGTGCCTGGGCGGCTCATTCAGTTAAGTGTCTGCCTTCGGCTCAGGTCATGACCTCAGGGTCCTAGGATGGAGCCCCAAGTCTGGCTCCCTAGTCAGTGGGGACCTGCTTCTCCCACTCCCTCTGCTGCTTTGCTTGAAAAAAAAAAAAATAAGTGGCTCCCACTTCCACTGTCCAATGACCTTTTTAATCTTGTCTCTCAGAGTTCGTATATCTGAATGTGACCTGCTCTTTCATTCCTTCATGCATGTCTTTTGTATGTGATTATCTTTCTGTCTTAAGATGGAAAATAGGAATCTACTTGGCTGGGGAAATTTCTAATCATCATTTAATAATAAGATCAGCAGGAAATCGTTTTAAAAAAGAAAAAAAATTGACTACATAAAAATTTAAAACCTCTGTATGGAAGAAAAACACTATTAACAAAGGTTAAGGAGGAATACAAATTGGGAAAAGAAAGATTTGCAGCATATATGACAAAGGGTTGGAAGGCAGTAGAGGAAATGGGTACAGAATGGACTCCAACAACTTTTTTTTTTTCACCAATTCCTACTAACAACTGACTCACCACTTGCCAGCGGCAAGATCTTGGGCAAGTCATTAACTTGCATGTGCCTCAGAGTCTCTTCATCTGTAAAATGGGAATAATAATAGTACAACTTTATAGGATGTTTTTGAGGAATAAATGAATTAGGATATGTAAAGCATTTACAACAGTACCTGGCATTTATTAAGTGGCATATACATTTTAGATATTAGTACATTGTTGAAGATTTTAAAGAGCACTTAAAATAAGAAAACAACACATTAGCGCCTACTAGGAAAGAAGTTACAGATAACAAGGGTCAAGAGAATAAATACTAATAGGCATTAAGTATGCAAATTTGCTCAAGTTTACCATTTATAAAAGCAATGGAATTAAAACAAATGAGACTCCTCTTAAATATCATCAGCAAAGATGTAAGTGATAGATAGTGCTCAGGTCTGGCAAGGGTATGGACAACTGGATATGCTCCCAAATGTGGGAATGGGGGCAGGGAGTGGCAGGGATAAACCGCTACAACATTTCTGGAGAACAATGTGGCAATATTAATCAAAATTAAAGATATGTAGTATATTTTTGACACATCCATTCTAATTTTATGAATTCCTCCTACAGAAATAAGTTGGCAGGAAGACCTCTTTTTTGTTTAGAAGAGAAAACAATTAGAGATAATCTAAATGTCCATCAAAAGGAGTTAGTTAAATAAATTAGGATTTATCCCTATAATAGAATACTATGCATTTACCAAAAATCGATGAAGCAGAGCCACATTTATTGACATACAACAATATCCACAGTGTATTAGGGCTTATTCTCCGGTAGACAATTTTATTTGCAACATATTTAATTCTCATCACAATTCTGTAAGTTATATTATGTTATTAGGTCAGTATTATAAAAAAGGAAACAGGGATGCCTGGGTGGCTCAGTGGTTGAGCATCTGCCTTTGGCTCAGGGCGTGATCCCAGGGTTCTGGGATCGAGTCCCACATCGGGCTCCCTGCAGGGAGCCTGCTTCTCTCCTTGCCTGTCTCTGCCTCTCTCTCTCTGTGCCTTTCGTGAATAGATAAATAAATTTTTTTAAAAAATAAGGAAATAGAAATTCCAAACCATTTGATGACTTATCAAAGTCACAACTCAAACCTAGACCCACTGACTCTAAAGCCCATGTTCCCTTTTTTTTCTTTTTTCTTTTTAAAGCCCATGTTCTTAATGTCAATGCCATAATGCACATAGATTATTAGCCAGTTTATAGTCTAGGAACCTATTTATTATATATGATAAATATGAGTGAGGTGATTTTATGTGTCAATTTGTCGGGGCCATGGGGTGCCAGATATTTGGTCAAACGTTATTGTGGGGTGTCTTTGAAGGTTGTGGGTGAGATTAATATTTGTATTGGTAGACTGAGCAAAGCCTTATCCAAACAGTTGGAGTTCTCAGTCAAAAAAGCTGAATAAAAGGGAACTCTTTTTGCCTGACGGCCTTGATCTGGGGCATCGGTCTTTCTTGCCTTTGAATGTAAACTGAAACATTGGCTCTCCTTGGGTCTCCAGTTTGCCAGATTTTGGATTGGCACTTAAACTATCAGCTCTCCTGGGTCTCCAGATAGACAACTGTAAGACATTAAAAAAAAAAAAAAAAGGCTATAATCTGGGAACTGGGGACTAATAATCATGTGAGCCAATTCCTTATAATCCCTCCCTGTCTCCCCATACATATAAAGAGAATATATATAGATATGGATCTCCCTAATACAAACATACTAATACATTTTTAAGGCAGAATTGGATGGACATATACCAACCTGTTAATGGTCATTTCCTCTGGAGGGCCAGAAGCATGGAATAGACTTTCGCTTTATATTTTATCATTCCATGGTCTTTGAATTTTTCACAACTATCAAGAGTGGCATTTAAGATTAAAAGTATACAATTATTATCTGACAATAAAGCTTCAAATGGCTCCTTCCCCTCTGTGATTCTGTCCAACCCTCTCTTCCCCAATCAGAGGTAAGGATTCTCCTGACATTTTGCCTTTACAAATATTAGAAAATTTAGAGTATCCCCTCATTACTGAATAGAGCCTACACTGAGTCCTAAATACTTACCTGTTTCATTCATCTTCCTGGTACCCTTTCACTAGGAAAGCTAAAATAGAGAATTCCTCAAATAGATTTGGTTCAAGCTGAACAGGGTAAGCTAACTTGAGGGAGGAAATATGCACTCAACCCATCTTTGTCTGTGCTTCCCTTTACTTTGTTTTCCTGGAAAGGGTTTCACTGCTCTCTGTTAGGGACCATTCCTTTTTGATTTAGCCTCCTTTCATGTCTAAGGCTTAGTTATATAATCACAGCTGAAATTCTTTATTTTCTCCAGATCTCCCATGGAGAGCTTTTCTTTTGATGCTGGCCATTGGGAAATCACTTTGTGTTCTCAGCTACATCTCTGCAGAATGGGAGACTTAGAGCCAGGGGATAATTTTAAAGAAAAATTTGGACAATGATAGGAAGGATTCACAGCCCAAAGGAAACTAGTATAAACACCTGCAATGTCCAAATTGGAGACAAAGTTTGGATTTGTATGTTTCTCCTCTCTCTCCTTCCTGTCATGGGAAGATCCAAGAAAAATCCCAATCTTGTAGTTTGAACTCCCTCGCTCTGACCACATACCACATAATGACTATCATATTCCCTTGCATATATTAGAGAATATATATGTATATTAAAGATTTTATTTATTTATTCATGAGAGACACACAGAGAAAGGCAGAGACACAGGTAGAGAGAGAAGCAGGCCCCCACAGGGAGCCTGATGCAGGACTCGATCCCAGGATCCCAGGATCATGACCTGAGCCAAAGGCAGACACTCAACCACTGAGCCACCCAGGTGACCAATAAGAGGACATACGTGTTGTTTGGGCTGGATATAAAAGACCAATAAGAGGACATACGTGTTGTTTGGGCTGGATATAAAAGTACAAACGCTAAAACTTTGTTTTGTAGTTAAAATGACCAACACCTGAACTAACCTACCTGCTCTATGTGCTCAGATTATCCAAAGCAACAAACTAGAGAGTGGATAAGAACTCTGTCCAGAGTACTACACTGCCTGTACCATACTCGTACAAACCTGAGAGTGAGTCCTCCTAACATGTTGTACCCTAGACATTTCGCTTACCTCATTCTTAGTTCCTGACCCAGGATCCTTCCATCTCCAGCTTCCTCAGATCACAGCAATAGGAGAGGATCCCAATAATGATCAATTTTTCCCACTCCCAGTGCCAAGCCCACAGTGGTTTCTCATTAGTAAAAATGTGGTTACCGAGAAGTCCTCAATAAAGTCCTTCAATAAATGAAAGAAAACAGTAAAGAAGACCTAGGTGAGGAGCAGCCCAAGTGGAAAGGAATGGAGTTTTCATTGCAAGTAAGTTTAATTTTCATATATAGGGTGCCTACTAAAATTATTGACATGATTTTTGCTGTAATTTTAGTTGTTTATTATCTATCACAAAGCAAGCAGGAATCCCACTCTCCTCTGACCTAGTAAGAAAATGCCTGAAGTGAATTCAGCAGCAAGATATTTCTAATTACATTCTGCAATAAAAGGTTAAAAAGCTGATAATGTTTAGTCTGAAAGAGAAATGACTCATGGGCTCCATGATAATTGCTTTCAAATATTTGAATGGTTGCCAGATGAAAAAGGATCAGGCTTATTCTGTATGGTCACAAGAGTTAGAGCCAAAACCAGTGGGTGGCAGCTGCACAGAAACACATCTTGGCTTGTTCTAAACCCTGATGCCCAGATTATTATTGTTACAAATAATCCCTCTTGGTTTAGTGTGTGAGATAATTGGATTTCTTACCACAGTAAACCAGATTGTAATCATACCCTACATGCAAGCTCTAATGGAACAGAAGTATGCTAACAGGCCTAGTCAACAGAAACATTAGATGGAAGGAAGATTTGGGAAGCTGCCATCCCTCGTTTCTTCCATCCCTTTCCCCTTATACTCACTTGGCTTTTTTTTTTTTTTTAATCCTGTGTTGGTGGAGGACCTTGGGATAGTTGGAAATGATGAGGTTTTCCCAGGTGAGCTTTCTTTTTGCTCTAAAGGGTTCCTTTCTGAAACCCATTCCATATTCTCTCCATCCCTCCTTCTCCCGGTAGTCCAGCTCCCCAAGTAGCCTTCATTTCATCCCAGACACCTGCTTTCAAAATCCTTAGGACCACATACTGTTCTGTTCCACGGACCAGACCTTAGACGTGCACTATCCCACCCCCTTCATTTCTCACTGCCTCTCTCTCTCTCTTTCTCTCTCTCTCTCTCTTTCTCTCTCTCTCTCCTCTCTCTCTCTCTCATTTCCCTTCTCTTCTTCTATACTTTTGCTTTAATTCCCAAAGATGAACCTCTAGTCTCACTGAGTCAAAAAGCTAGAATAGAGACCAACTGATACTCATATGAGACTTCTCATCTCTGAGACTCTATGATTCTAAAACCCTGCTGGGGTGCACATGAACGCGACGTGCTTGAAGGATGGTGATGTTTGCAAGATACAGGAGTTGCGTTAGGGAAGAGTTTGCATTATATTAGAAGGTCCTGAATGCCAGACTGAGAATTTGCAAGGTTGATGCCCTGAAATCTTGCAGGGGTTTTACTAAGAAAGTGATATGTTCAAAGTGATGTTCTAGTCAGAAAATTATAAAGTGAAGTATAGAACTGGTTGAAAAAGGTTGAGAATAAAGACAAAAACTAATTAGAAGATGCTCTGGTAGTCCAAGAATAGGATAATGGAAGTATGGACAATGGTAGCAGCTATGGGAATAAGAAGGAAGAGATGGGTTGTAGAGACATGTTAGAAGAGTTTTGACAATACTTGATGTATTAGATGTTATTGTTTTATCTGTCCACAAAAATATAACTTTTTCTTTGAGGATCTTCCCATCCCCCATTCGAACCATACAATCCTGGAGAAGATTGAGGTGAAGCCATGAAAATACCCTTCATGGACTTCCTACTATAGGGGGCACAATTGCCTAAGAGCTCCAGCTGCTGCATTTCTGAATCCATCTCCGTATTTGCATGGAGGCCACACTTCCCACAGGGGGCTCTTGCCACTGAGTGAATATGATTGGAATAGCAAGGTAGATCTGTTCCTGGGTGACAAGGAGACAAAAGACTCCTTTTTCAGCCAACTTTGGCTTGAGAACCACCTGATAGCCTTGCTGAACTTTCCACAGACTGTACAGCAATCTGGGCCCAACTCACTCTCTCTCTCTCCTTTGTTGAGGGTCAGGCTGCATCATGCTCAATGGCTTCCCAGTCATTTCCAGCTCCTTCCTTTACATAAAGGCATTTCCCCCAAATAAAATCCTATCTAATCCCATTTGGACATCTGCTTCTTAGAGTGCATGAACCAGCACAACTTCCAGTCCCAAACAGAGTACAGCACCCCACGAGCCACAGTGATTGGTCCAAGGAATATGACCTTGGTCCTAGGCATATGACCCCAGCTAGACCAATATGAATGCCTTCCTAAGACTGGTTGAATTTAAGCTGGAGGCCAAACTAGTTTTTCCTTATGCACATTGAGCTATAGTTGTGTGACATTAAGGCTTCTACTGGTTCTCAACCTTGTGGAAAATACCAAAAAGTATAGTTATCATCTAGAGAGAAAGCACATTATAGCGGCATCAATTTGCTGATTGTAATTCCAGAGGTTCCTAGACCTATTCCACTTCTTGCAACTCTTTCTTTGATTCTGGGAACTACCCTTAGACCATCCCCCACCCCAGCAAATTCCTTTTATTTTTTTTTCCCTTAAGCTAATTGGAAACTCTATCGCTTGCAACAAAAAGAGTCCTAACTAATAAGCGTAGTACCAAAATAGATATAGGACTGAGTATAGGAAAAACCAAATTAATTCTAATGTTATAAGCATAAGAGACCAGAAATATGGGGATAAAAACCTTTTATGGAAGATGATTCAGTCACTACAGGATACCCAAATCAAAATGTACTACAGATTACTGAGGTTAGTAAAATCAGAACCTTAGTGAGAGGTCTTAGGCATGAGATGTAGATACTACATAGACTTGCTACTTGAAAATGGAATGTAAAATCGGTTTACCAAGGTAATACTTAGGGCTTTTACACTGTAATAAGATGACCATTTCCTCTATTTTTATTTTGTGCATAGCCTATATGAAATTGTTACTAGCACACACATCCTTCATTAATGTAATTTGGTAATTACTTCAAATTAACTGTATTTTTATTTGTGGTAACAAAGGTTAAACAAGATTAAAACCAAAATGATGGTTAAGCAACACAGAAGCAAGCATGCATTATAAACATTTTTGTGTGTATGTGTGTAGGGCACAACAAAGTTATAATTAAGTAATAATTTCACATATCTAACATAATATGAATGAAGAGCAGGAAAAAGTCCTATCAATGTGTCATTATAGTTGTTAAACCTACGAAGAGGAAGAAATTGAATGCTAACACATTCTAAAGCTAACTCAATGTGGATTAACTTTTTAAAAATTTTCTTCCACAAATCCCATTTCTGAGTCACATGACAGCATATAAGGCCCTTGCCTCATAAAATTTAAGTCCAATGTCATTGTTACAGCATTAATACATTTGAGGACACAGAGAATTTAAAAATACATGACTTCTCTTAAAGAGAAGTCCTCCTCTTTAAGAGGTAAGAAACCTTTTTCCCAGGAAATTGATTAGGCCAGTAGGTGATGAGGTGGCTGTGATAATTATGATATTGTGCCGTGCCCTCATTGATCTGAATTCTCAATTTGAATTTTTCACTAAGAACCTTTGGCAGCAACCTCATAACTCTTGCCAAGAAGAATTTACTCTGGTGGCCATCCAAACTAGTGAGTTAAGCAAAACATCCCCCAAGTCTTTCTTTTATATAGCTGTCTTAATGAATTCATGTGTTTTCTTGACTCTTGAAATAAAATCAGATTTCTTTTTTTGTAACAAGCATAAAAAAAGCTTTCTCTACAGGGGATTCTCAAAGTATGGTTCTTAATACTATATCAGTACCATCCCGGATTTGTTAAATACGCAAACTCCTATGCTCCATCTCTTATCAAATGAGTAAGACCCTTTAGAGCTAGGGCCTGAAATGCACATCTTTAAAAAGCAACCCCTCCAAGGGGATTGTTACGTAGAACAAAGCTTTACTCCGAAAAGACTGATCTTAAATGCAGAGTGTTTCCCCCTATATAGATGATTTTAAGTTCAGTAATTGAACACATACTGAAGTGTTTCAAGTATAAAAAGTATTGAAAAATACTTTCCCAGTATCTCAAGAAGGAACATCAGAGAAACTAATCTTTTGGGAAACAGATCTTCCTGCTTATGGTACATCTCCCCTCCCTGAGAATAGTTTCCCCAACTATTAATAGTGAGACTCTAGGAGTCATGTTTAGTATAGGCAAGCATGGTATAGTCAAGTATAGCGTAATTAATCTCTGGCTCTAATTGATTGGGCTGAGGTAATACCTAATCTAGAAGGACCAATCAATTCCAACCAACCCCCTTCTGTCATTTGAACTGAGAAGGAAAAAGACCATCATAGTTGGGACCTATCAGCTTAGAGTTTAGCATGAAGTTCACTAACTTGATACCAACATCCCCAGAGCTGCCCTGTTCCCAGTCTTAATTTAGTCCTGAGATAAAAGATATTTCAACAGTGAAACAAGAACAGGATAAAAAAGAACATTAGAGTATACAAAAAAAAACATTTTTGAAATTAAAAGTAATATAAATTTGAAATTCAGTATAAGGGCTGAAAGATACAGTTGAAGATATCTCCCAGAAAATTGAGTAAAATGACCAAGCTGTAGAAAATAGGAAAAGAAGATAAGGTGACATGGAAGTTCCAGTGTACAAATAAACAGGGTGGCAGAAAAATGGAAGAGAAGAAGAAATCATCAAAGAAAAAAATCTAGAAAATCTCCCATATTTGAAGGCCAAGATTTTTCAGATTGAAAGGCTACTCTGAGTTCGTAGTACAATTGAGGGCCTTGTACACCAAAACACAGCTCATGAATTTTTAGAATATTCAAATGGTAAGAAGATCAGATATCAGATGTATCACAAGGATAAACGTAGAACAATCTGATACATAATGGTTGCTCAATAAACTATAACTAGAAGGCAATAAAGCAACACCTTCAGAATTCTGTAGGAAAATTAATTCTTAAGCTTCTATATCCAACCAAGTTAAAAATAAAGTGAAAGAGTAATAAAGACAATTTCAGATATCAATGGTCTCAAAAAAAATCTCACTTCCTATGCACCCTTTCTCCAAGAGTTATTTGAGAACATTCTCCAACATAGTCGTTGAAGAAACATAAAAAGGGAAAGATACAGGTGATAGGAAACAGGAGCTTGAACATGCAAGAGAAACTCTTGGAATCCCAGAAGGATGTTAAAAATCAGGAGGCCATCTGGACACCATGCATAGAAGTTAATGAATTCTAATGGGCCAAGTCAGAGGCTCCTAGAGAAAGACTTCTTCGTGAAGATGAATGTGATAGAACAAATCATGTGCCTCAACCTCTTGAGAGGGTTGTTTTTGTTTTTTTTAGGAGAGAGAGAGAACAAACACTAGTGACGGGGCAGGGGGTACAGACAGAGAGGGAGAATCTTAAGTAGACTCTCTGCTGAGCACGGAGCCCAATGTGGGGCTTGATCTCACAACCCTGAGATCATGAGCTGAGCTGAAACAAGAGTTGAACACTCAACCAACTGAGCCATCAGGGTGCCAAGAGGGTATTTAGACACATGGCCTTGAATTAGTGATGAGCTCCTAGAGAACTAAGAAGATTTAAAACTTTAATTTGCAGGAAAATGAATGTAATCATAGTTGGAGTTTTTTTTTAAATGGTGGTAAATAGAGTCACTCACACTTCCACTCATGGTTCCCAAGCCATTTATAGAAACCTGATTCAGTGTACATGAGTACATATACTGCATCTTAGGGTACATATACTCCATCCTTCCAAAGTGTGTTTCCGAGCTGGCATTCAGTTATAACTCCAGTGCTCTGTCAGACCTGCTGCTTCTGGATGGTATGATAAGTGAAATGACCAGTAGATCCAACGGTCGTGCCCGCCCCCACCCCCTGCAGCTCCTTTGCTGTGAAGTTGCTCCCCTGGTCAGATGATGAGTTGACCTCCCATCACATGGATACAGTGAGTGATTCCATGCTTGTTAATTGGGATCTCCATAAGGAATGTCAATAATGGTGCTGCCTGAGGCTCTGCAGGCAGGAAAGGCAAATTTATGACCATAATAAATTTCTTATCATGTAAGAATGAATCACTGGCAAGTGTACTACACATTAAGCTGAGTGGCAAATTGGTCTCTCAAAGAATAGTGTCATCTTGTGAGCTCAATATCACACTCCGTGGCTGGCAGATTGGACATTCAGAAGCAGTAGTAGGTAGATAGGCCTTGGTAAGCAGGACCCCATGTTCCTGAGTTCATGCACAAACTCTATCTCTGACAGCACTCTCACTCTGTTCATGTGCCCCCTGTGCCAGTTCTGGGGTCCCTTCCATGTTGAACGTGTGCTGATGGGTCTGGCTATGCCACCACTGTAACAGGAGGGCCACAATGACACTTTAGCTTCCCAGATTATCTTCTTGTGCCAAATAATCCCCCAAAATGTCTGGGCATTCTCCTTTCTCTGATTAAATGCCTGAAGGTCCTTTGGGGAAGGACTAGAAGAATCTTTACCGTATATTTTTCACATTTGCAATCAATAGATTTCAGGTCTATTGGCATAGGCCCAAGTGATTTAGGAACTGAGCAAAGGGTCACAACTTTTAGTGGGGCAAATGCCCTAGCCTTCTGCTCACCCATTCTTTCTTTCTTCTCATTGTATGAAGCAACACCCTTGCTGGGTTCCCATTTATCTTATCCCTAGGGATGCCCTGTTCACTTAATCATCTCCACAGGTCCCTTGTTGATTCAGTCTCCTTAGCTTTCTCTCCATATTTACTGGTCATTATTACCATAATTGTTTTCCCTTGGCTTCTGGAAGCTAAGGGCCACCAACTGGCCTCTGTTTTTTCAGAATCCCATCATCCCCACTGCTACTGATGAGTCCAGTTCTGTGACTGCATCGCCCACCATCAGCCCTGGCTTACAGAGCAGAGCCAGGACTCACCTTGGCTAGCACATTCCTGATAGTTTGGTAAATGATGTGACTTCTAGGTCTTCCTGTAGAACATAATCCTCTGGCAAGTCTTCTGGCTTCACCTAATATATATTTTCCAACATGCTCACCTTCCTGAGCTCTTGAATCTCTTCTGCCACCATCTGCCATGGCCACTTGGGCATTTCAACTTCTCAAGTATGAACCACCACTTTCTCCAGGTGTCTAAGAGCTACCCTTCTGCCTCTGAGAAGTAGCCCCAAGCCAAAGAATTCTTGCTTGTCTAGTCTTATTTTCTGGCTGCTTTAATCAAGCACCATGGCACCGGCCAGTATATGCTCACTAATTCTTACAGCTTCCTCGAGGTATAATCTCATTCTCCCCTTTTCAGGTATAATATGTCCATAACTGAGCACACTAGACTTGAAGCCTAGTGATTACCTTAGCAGCCAGGGTAATGTAATGTCTATACATTAATATAGAGGGAATAACCCCTTGTGGGTGGCACCTGTGCTACTCCTAACTGCTGGAACGGGCCACTGTAGCAGGCCTGCCACTACTCTGTTCTCTTTGTGACTTTTCTTTTTCTGATAATTTTCTCTAAAATATTAATATTTCTAAAAATTCTTTTCATGAGCTTACTTAATTACATCCTATACATTTTACAAAGGAAATTCTTCAAAACACTCTGATGATAAGAGGGGTGCGAACATTTGGGGGCCAAGTAATCGTCTTTGCAATATACATCACAAAGGTATGCTCCCTGTTGATAAAGATTCTTCTGATTACCTGAATACTTTGCGATCTGTTGTTATCATACACTACAACTGAAAAATTAAGACATTCTCCTTGGACGTGCGTCTTTATCTTTTTTCCTTAGCAATTTATACCATGACAGCAAGAAAAATAAACAACAGTGCATCAGTGCCAAGTATTCCCTCTCCTCATTCTGCTAACATCTACAGCTCTCTGGCAAATATGCGTATAAATAAAAGACCTACAAATAAGATGTTTTGCCATGGAAATAATGAACCAAAACTACCCTACTGTGTAGTCGCAGGAGATTCTGACAATATGTCTTCCACATGTGTGTAGCTGTATTCTAAGACATGGATAAAATATTAGAAAAGCTTCACACCATACTCATTGGTCCTATAGTTCTCGTCCCCAAATTCTACTTTGCTTTCCAGGGCAATAACCCTACTAATTGACAACCAGAGTAACCATGGGATCTTATCCCTCCTGTTGGTCATAATCCTTCCACCAGTGGAATCCTTGGGCCTTGGGGGGATGTGCTGTGAATTTTTATTTCTTAGTTGAGTATAACATAGCTATCATTTATTGAACACCTAGCACATGCTGTATCATTTGATTCCAAATACCATGTATATATTATTATACCCACATTCCCATGTATTATACCCGTATACATATATAGAGGGGGCTAGTTGCTGTGCAGCCAGCAAATGCCAGCACACTGTTTGTTTGTTTAATTCAACTTCTCTCTTCCATAGTGTATATATGATTCTGGAAAGGCTCCTCAAGTCTCCTGTAGACTGAAGAGCAGTATAAACACAGACATACCCAAGTACACCCATACATACAAAATACTATGAGAGGGTCTTAAATATAGTTCAAGGAGTCAACACCATTCAAACAAGTTACTTACATATACTAATAAGCAGCTAGGTCTACTTGCTATGTAGCATTTTAACAAGTAATTGTATTACTTTAAGTTGCTATGGGGCCTATTAACAAGTAATCATATTAATCTTGTGTTTGTCTATACATTAAGTTTTCACTGGGCTAAAATATGAAACTATGGTTAATACATGAAGCTTTGGCTCACGTGGTTAAAATATGAAACTAAGCTAATATGTAGTCAGCCTTCTTAGTTTGTTACTCTGAAAGAATAGCCGCCTTTTCACACCTTTCTCAATGCTTGTGAGGACACTGAAGAGTAGGAAAAAAATCCCCCACTGGCCACTGTGCCTCTGTCGGGACTCTCATTCCTTCCTCCTCCCGCCCTTTGCTCAGGGCATCTTCTTGTCTGTACTGTCCACAAAGGCAAGAGAGTGAGAGGTTATTGTGAAGAGAAAATGGAAAGAAATGGAAAAGAGGAAAATCAAGAAACTATTACTAGGAGGAGATTTACAATCAAATTTAAAATGGAAATCTCGGGATCCCTGGGTGGCGCAGCGGTTTAGTGCCTGCCTTTGGCCCAGGGCGTGGTCTTGGAGACCCTGGATCGAATCCCACGTTGGGCTCCCAGTGCATGCAGCCTGCTTCTCTCTCTGCCTCTCTCTCTCTCTCTCCCTCTCTCTCTCTCTGTGACTATCATAAATAAATAAAAATTTAAAAAATAAAATAAAATAAAATGGAAATCTCCAGGGCATTGGTATAAAAAAGTGCATATAAAATATATCCTAAAAAACTGCAGATTTTTTTTGAGAGAGAGAGAAAGTACGGAGCACATACATATGTGGGTGGGGGGGCTGGAAGGGGAAGAGGGAGAGAGAGAATCTTAAACAGGCTTCACATTCAGTGTGGGCTCATCAAGGGGCTCAATCTCACAACCCTTAGATCGTGACCTGAACCAAAATTGAGGGTTGGATGCTCAACTGACTGAGCTACCCAGGTGCCCCTAAAATGCAGATTTTATAAAAATATGCAGACTAGAACGTTACTTTTTGTTTAAGATTTTCTTTTTAAGTAATCCCCATACCCAACATGAGGCTTGAATTTACAACCCTGAACTCCAAAGTCTCATGCTTTACTGACTGAGCCAGCCAAGTATCCCTGGATTAGACTGTTTCATAGCACTGTTTTAAGGCCTTAAGGTTCTAGTAATAGCATATTGGGCTAAAGCACGGAATTTATCATTATACTGGGATTTAATTGAGACTTCGTCCCAATAAGTCCTTCATTTTAAGTGATATTTTAAACACTCCTCATCCTAAATTTGGTCAAATAACCAAAGTTAATTTAGCCAGATATTTATTTGATATAAGCTTTTATATCTCTGAAACAAAACATAGTTATAACTTATAACTGTATTTAAGATAAATTAGGGGCACCCGAGTGGCTCAATCAGTTGAGTGTCTGACTCTCGGTTTTAGCTTGAGTCATAATCTCATGGGCCATGAGATTGAGCCCAGCATCCGGCTCTATGCTCAGCAGGGAGTCTGCTTGAATATTGTCTCCCTCTGCCCCTCCACCTACTTCCAGGAGTGTGCTCTCTCTCTCTCGAACAAATAAATAAATCTTTAAAAAATAAATAAAATAAAATAAAATAAAATAAAATAAAAATAGTCCATTCTCTTGAATGAAAAGTGTCCCAAGGAAGCTTTATTCATTGTTGGGCTATTGGCCATACTATAAATTGGAGAATTTTTTATCCTCTTTGTATAAATATCCTTTCATTAAAAACTAATTGGATATCATTTTAAAATGGTAGGATATAACTTTAATGGCATTTGTGAACACTTATATTTGTTTGCAGACTAAGATAATCAGTCCATGAATAAGGCTTCGAAAAACTCAAGTAGCAACTTTCTAAAATACATAATGTTATGGGAGATGACTATTTTGTTCATTAGCATTTTTAGGGTTTTAATAATTTAAAATGATTCCTTCTCACCAGAAGTTAATGTTTTTCTATATAATGTGAATTGAAAATAAATAGCAATCTCAAACATTGTTTTTCCTTTTATTTATAGAACTATCAGCACTGGAAAAGAAAAATAAGATGCGTTATTTCTGCAGTGCCAATTTGGCATATGCATTCTGGACTGGCCTCAGGGGAGTGAGGCAATTTGACTTCTTAAAGCTAAAAAGTAGGTGAAAATGCAGGAGAACAGAAATCCCCCCCAGTGCCATAGTGTGAGAGCACCCACACCCTCCATGCATCAGGTATGTTTTAGGAATTGTAATCCTATACCCTGTTTTTGCTTTGCTTTGGGTTTATGGCAATGCAGTTATTAACTGTCCCTACAGCTGTATTTTCCCAGCACTTGCCCTCCACCACTCCTCGCTCAATTGTGGTGCCCCCCTGAATTTCCGCAGACCCCAGAGCCGCAGGCATCATTCATTTAGGTTGGCATATGGGGAATACTTGGAAGAAAAACTGAGATGGACAGTTGCCCCAGATTTACTGGAAGTACTCTAGGGAGACAGAGCTTTGAGGAACTGAGGAAAGGAGGCTCGTGCGGAGGGGGAAAGCGACCCATGACAAGGTAGCTCCAGAGAATCAGCTGACCCTACAGGGAGACAAGGGGGATTAGCCTTTACATCTCCTCTTTCAGCCAGTCATTGGCCATGAGCCACCCCTAGCAAGGGATGCAGCCTTGACCATGGTAGTTCCCTGCATTGGAGGTGCTTTCCCTGTGGCCCACGATTCTGAGACATCAGCAGTGGATATTCCTGGCCTCTGGAAGATGCCTGCTCTGGCCCAGAGGAGGGCATCTGGCAGGAGCAATGTTCAGGTTTGCTCCTTGCATCACTCAGGTTCAGTTGCTTCCCAGAGTAAATTCTCCATGGCCAGAGCTTCTCCAGAATTAAAAGGTGTGAAGGTGTTCGCTAGGTACCTGGAAGAGCAAAAGAGAATTATAAGGTATTATGGGGTTAGCAGTAGCAGGAACTGCTACCAAGGAGCAATCACCATTTGCTAAAGGAGCAAATGGAAGAGGTTGGGGGTCATTAAATCTTAGGAACAGAAGAGGAGCCACTCTGAGGATCTAAAGCTCAGACTTTGGGGTCTCTGAGTTGGGAAGAGGGCCTCTGTGGGGCTCAGACTCGAACCTCACAAAAGCGGTGCTTGCTGGCTAATGCTGGAATCCCCAGGGCATGTGCTGAACTTTTTCTGTAATTGTTGGGAAAACTGCCAAATGAATTCAGCTGCTGTGATGGGAAGAAACTGCTGCTGCCGGAAGCACCAGGAGGCTGGTGCTCACAGGAACTACAGGTGGGAGGGAGAAAGTCCCTCCTCCCTGCTCCGGCCTTGGGTTGTCCGTCTACTGCCCTACCGTCGGAGCCCCACACCAGGCTGGCTGGCAAAGCAGAATATGGTTTGCAGGATTCCCAGCCCCAGGCCCACAAAGCAAGAGCATAAAAGGGTGGGTCTGGAGCTTGGAGACGGTGATGTAATAACAGGTACAGAGATGCATAGACGGGTTAAAGACATCTGAGAGAAGTGTCCCAATGCAGACACGGGTTTTGGAATCAGACTCAGGTTAAACTTCTGCTCTTCTTCGTAGTGGTTGTGAATTGTGGTGATTATCTTAATTCTCTGGGTCTCCGTTTCATCTGTAAAATGGAGTTAATCATATCTGCCTTATGGGGTTGCCTTGGGAGATGAAGTCTATAAAACTCCTAGCAGTCTAACTCATAGTAGCTGCTCAGTAATGAGTTATGATTATTACCATGGGAAAGACTGGAGACCTGTGGGAGACCGTTGGGAGAGCACAGAATTTAAGTTTTAAAGATCTGAACTGTACCAATGGTAGTAGTGGGAATTAAAAATAATGGGTTAGACAGGGGTAAGGGCCCTTTGAAATAAAGAATAAAAAGAATTAAATGAGCCACTCTGGAGAACAGAATGGAGGTTTCACAAAAAGTCAAAAATTGAACAACCTTACGAGCCAGCAATTGCACTACTAGGTTTTTGCCCAAAGAATATGAAAATATTAATTCGAAGGGATATGTGCATCCCAATGCATTATCTACAATAGCCAAATTGTCGAAACAGCCCAAGTGCCCATCGACTGATGAATGGATGAGAATGTGAGATATATGCACACACATATATGTAACAATGGAATATTACTCAGCCATAAAAATAAATATATTTTGCCATTTCCAATGACACGGATGGAGCCAGAGAGAATTTTGGTTAAGCGAAATCAATCAGTCAGAGAAAGACAAATATCACATGATTTCACTCATATGTGGAATTAAAGCAACAGAACAAATTATCATGGAGGGGAAAAAAGAGAAAGGAAAACCAAGAAACAGACTTTTAACTACAGAGAACAAACACGGTTACCAGAGGAGCTGCAGGGGGGGCTGGGGGTAGGTTAAACAGGTGATGGGGATTAATGCGTGCACTTGCTCTGATGAGCACCAGGTGTTGAATGGACGCGTCGAATCACTAAATTGTGCACCTGACACTGAGATTACACTGTATGTTAACTAATTGGAATTAAAAGAAAGAGTGAGAGAGCTCAGTGACTGGATATGTTGATTCCTCTGGAGGATGAAGAAGAGAAGGGAGGAATCATTAAACGGGGACCCCATTCAAGTGGAAATGCCCTCGTCCCCTCTTGAAACTTGTCCGTGGCTTTGTGCCAACCCAAGGAGATAACCCCAGCAATCAAAGAAGTGTGTCTTAAGCCAGCGTTGAGGTACTGTTTTCCATACATGCAACCATCAGTTATTCACTCAGTACCTTACTCCTCGCAGCGCAGTTGAGGTTGCCAGAGGGTGGCACACACGCACACTGCGACTGACACAGCAGTGTGGGGTCGCTATCAAAAACAGGTTAAATGCTTACTTCTCTTGATTCAATACTTTCAAGCTGAAATTCCCAGGAAGAAGTTAGGAATGTCCAGGATGCCTCTACCAGCCTAGACGATGACCTTAGGGGCAGTTATTCCAGATGTTGTCCTTTGGCAACAAGATGGGTTTGACCCAGAATGCCCTGTTGGACGTGCTCTTGCTCTGACTCTTTGGCCCGAGTCCTGCAAATGCACCAGGCAGGAGGCATATTGGTGAACAGGAGGTGCGGAGCCAACCTCTAACAAAAGGTACTTTCCCTCTAACTCCTTGTCTATATGGTGTGACCCTATAATTTATAAGTGTATGGGCTCTTCCAGTTGAATTAGATGCTCTTCCAGAAACATCGTGATGGATCCGCTATTTTAAAATTCCCTCAGTGACTCTGGCTCCGGTCCCACAACTCTCTAGCATGAGGTGTGCTCCGGGCTCTTTCCTGCCATTCACCCTGCCACGTCTCCTTCTGCTTCTGTCTCACAGCTTTAGCTAAAGTGCAGCCACCACCTTTCAAGGCTGCCATTTTCAGCACGACCTGAATGTCTCTCTAAATCAAAACTCCAAAAAAAAAAAAAATCAAAACTCCATCCTGATACACCAATGCCTTGCAACCGTTCTTTTAGCTGTTGCTGGCAGATTTCTGTTGACCCTTTGATCAAAGGAATAGAAAAGCATGCAGTGATCGCTTGGGACAACCAAAGTAATGCATCAAAAAATGTGTTCCACAGGCCCATTGGCCTGCAATAAAGCTCTAGTAAGGTAAAAAAAAAAAAAAAAAAAAAGTGTTCCATTGTGAAGTTTTAATATATTACTCAAATTTAGTCCTAATACAGTTAACATCTGGAAAACCTACTTCCTTTTCTAGCCCTGCCTTGAATTCATAGCCTCCGTGTCCTGGAACCTCCTCCACGAAGCCTTCCCTGTCCTCTTTAGATTGTGAGAGAGGCATCACCTCTCTGTTCCCTCCCCGCGGATAATATCGCGCAGGCCTTTATTATAACGACTCTTCTTCTGAAATAGTGATACGTACGTGATTTTACTCCCCTCTTATACTCTGAGCATCTCCACATAGTGTAGGAGACGCAGCACGTTACCTACACCCTTTTAGGGTCTCCGACTGGACCTGAGAATTAAGTTGATAAAGGAGAAAAGCATACAACTCTTATTATTTTTACATCTCCATGGGAATCTTCACAGGACAATGAAGACCCCAAAAAAGCAGTTAGGCCTAAATGTTTATGTCCTAGACTAAACAAAAAGGTAATAAGTAAAGTAACAAAAATATATGGGAAGGCCTCAGGGAGAGAAGGTTTTGACAAGGTCTGTTGTACAGGCTGCTCTTGGCTTCAACTCTCCGTCTCTGATGATAAGAATGTTCTTTTCCTTCTGGTACAAAAAAGGCATCTTCCACATGGGTGTTTGATTCCCTGCTTTCAGGAAGGGAAGAGGGAAGTCAGGGTGCTCCCTATCTGTGTCTGTTTTTTTTTTTTTTTTCAAGCTCCTCTAGCTCAATATCATCAATACACCAAAGCGGTGTATTCTGCTGGCCTCCGTAGCATACATTAAGTAGTTGAGTATTTGCTCAATGTTTGTTGAATGAATTTATCACCTTGTGCAAATCTAACACTCAGTTTCCAGGTACTCGTACTGAGAGAGGAGAGAGGGGGCTTGGGCTCATTTAAAACAATGGACAGCTCTAAAATCTAAAATCCCTGAGCCACCTGGATGGCTCAGCAGTTGAGCACCTGCCCCTGGCTCAGGGTGTGGTCCGCAGTCTCAGGATCGAGTCCCACATCAGGCTCCCTGCCTGGAGCCTGCTTCTCCCTCTGCCTACGTCTCTGCCTCTCTCTCTCTCTCTCTCTCTCTCTGTGTCCTTCATGAATAAATAAATAGAATCTTTAAAAATAAAATAAACTCCCTGATTCCAGAGGCTTTGTGTAGTCAGTAACGCAGTCACACGCCTACACTCAAACAGATAGCCAGCTAAGAAGAATTTACAGGATTCGGACTCCCTACAGGGTGGCTTTACTGATCCTGGAAAAAAATAAAACCAACGCAGTGGACTTTGCTCTTCCAGAATGCCTTTCCGCCAGATCCCCCGTGGTCAAACGTCTGACTGTCACAGCGGCAGGCCAACAGCTCCACTTCATTAAAATTGCAGGCGATGACTTATGTCCTATGTGCCTTGGGACCAGTTTAAGTCCAGGAGGCCTAAGAAATCAGACTGAAGAAGTGAGCTCACCTTGCTTACCAGGCGGGCCCTGCACGCCCCACCCGGGGATTTGAGTTCCAGGAGCCGATGAAGGGGTTAGAGCAAGAAAGCCACACGAGGTGTGGCTTCATAAGGATCCCTGGGCAGCCACGTGAAGGGTGTGGGAGGCAGGGAAAGGTCACTTAGGAAGGGGTGAGGAGACCAAGTGAAGAGGGAAATCTCTGAATGAAAGTGGAACACATCTTCTGTTAAGGCAGAAAAGGGGAAAATGAGATTCGTGATAAATAAATGCAGTAAACCCCCCCCTTAAATTCAACTCCTTTGTTGATTCATGTTCAGCCTTATGCCAACTCCTTTTGCAGTTTTCTTCCTTTTTTAAAAAAAAAAAATATTTTATTTATTTATTCATGAGAGAGAGACAGAGACCCAGGCAGAAGAAGAAGCAGGCTCCCTGTGGAGAGCCCAATACAGGACTCGATCCCAGGACCACGGGATCCCGCCCTGGGCTGAAGGCAGACGCTCAGCCACTGAGCCACCCAGGTGCCCTGTGAAGTTTTCTGCAAAATTTTTTCCCCCACAATCTTCTTCTGGACACATATAGCTTTGCAGGTGATCCAGGGTCAAAACCTCTCAGCTGGGCTATCATGGCTCGAAAGCAGTCAAGCAGCCACCATGACTGGTCAGGACAGAGCATAGCTGCGTTCCAATAAAACTGTTTACAAAATGTAAGAACACAAAACAGTTGGTCATAAAGGACCGCAAAGGCCACAGGTGATAAAGGACAGCAAAGGCCACCAAAGCTGAGCCTTCATTTTAGCCAGGATTGGGGGGAGAGGGGCTTATGCGTCTTTCAGGTAAGAGACCTCTGGGTGAGAGGAGCATCAGGTTTCGTCTTTGGGAGAGCGCTTTGGTTTGAAGCTGACACTGTGGGGAACATGGGGAATCGAGTGAGGGGCTGATGCTGGGCCTAGGAGGGCCCTTTCTCCAGCAAGATGTTCCCTCAGCAGGGCCACCGGAGGCAGCTGCTTTGGAGAGAAAGGGAAAGGAGACAGAGAACAAGCCTCTGGGCCCAGACGTGACGGGTTGTAGGCCTCCCTGCTCTACCTCATGAACTGCATCTTCCTTCTTCTTGATCTCTCTTCTGCTTTCAGGGACACAGCCAGGACACACCGAGTCCTAAAGTCAACATTTCTTCATTCGGTTCATGTTTAGAGAGGGAGTAGCCAACACGCACCATCCACCGTTCAAGGGGCTGGAGCCCCGGAGGTGAATGAATCCCATGAGGGAATGAATCCTGCTCTCGTGGGACTTACACCACATTCTGGGAACTGAGAAGCAAAGCAATTGTAATAATTCTGCACACTGGGAAGTGCTGTAGACAAAGTAAATGAGGGTGATAGGACAGGTTTGGAGGAGGCAGTGTCTGAGCTGGTGGTCTGGAAAGGCCTCTCTGAGAAGACTACGGCTGAGCCAACGTCTGAGACAAGAGACTCCAGTATGTGAAGACCGGAGGCAAGGCCCTGATGGGCAGAGGGGACCAGCGCGGTGGCTCTGAGGTGGGAGCAAAGCTGGAGAGCCAAGAGCCTACCCTTTAGGACTCTTTAGCTGGGCTCTTGTCCTCCTTGTAAACACCACCTAATACTCTCTGCCCACCTCCCCAGGTCTGCTTCTGTGCAACACCCCCTGTTTTCCACCTGTTCCATCTATTCTTTAGGCTCCAGATTAAACCCCACTTTGCTCATAAAGCCTCCTTTGATCACCCAGCCTCATTAAATCCAAGACAATTTATTCCTCTCCACTTATGAGTAATCACCCGCTATTCATTACTTTCCTTGTACACATTTTAATCTTCCCAATGCTACTCTAGCTTCTTAAACCGATAGGATATATATGTGTAGATACAGATAGAGATAGAGATAGGGGTATAGATATAGATACATGGAAAGAAACTTATTTTAAAGAATTGGTTCGGGATCCCTGGGTGGCGCAGCGGTTTGGCGCCTGCCTTTGGCCCAGGGCGCGATCCTGGAGACCCGGGATCGAATCCCATGTCGGGCTCCCGGTGCATGGAGCCTGCTTCTCCCTCTGCCTGTGTCTCTGCCTCTCTCTTCTCTCTCTCTGTGTGACTATCATAAATAAATAAAAATAAGAAAAAATTAAAAAAAAAAAAAAAGAATTGGCTCATGCAGTCTGACATGACTTAGGCTGGCAGTCTAAACTCTGCAGGGCAATCTGGCAAGCTAGAAACCCATAGAAGAGTTGATATTGCAGTCTCTCTCTCTCTCTTAATGCTATAGTCTTAAGTCTGAAGGTAGCCTGTCAATAGAACTTTCTCTTCCTGGGGAGACTTCAGTCTTTTCTTGTAAGGCATTCAACTGATTAGATGAGACCCATCCATATTATGGAAAGTGTTTCCTGATTCAAATAACCCCATCCATATTATGGAAAGTAATCTGCTTTTCTCAGTGTTTCCTGATTCAAAGAATCACATCTAAAGAATACTTTCACTTTCATCAATATTTTAGACTGGTGTTTGACCAAACAGCTGGATGCCAAAGCCTGGCTAAGTTAACATATAAAATTAATCTTCATAGGAGAGGATGGAGCTTTATGAGTCTTTGTATTCTTCACTAAACTTGGCACAAATGTGTTGTGTGCAGTAGGCATCTGATAAAGACTTAACTAAAGGGCTCTGATTAGTGCTGTATATGCCTTCATTCAGCAAACGCTATATTTAACGAGCACTTCTTTGTGCCAGATGCTATTGTAAAGGCTGGGGAAATAGCATTGAGCTAAACTAATAATAATTAAATATGATTCTTTTTCATTCATGTGCTTGGACACCTTGTAGACCCAGTCTGAGAAGGTTTTTTTGGTTTGTCATATTTTTTGTTTTGTTTTTAATTGGCTGGTGCTGTCAAGTTATAGTAAATATAATTCCTTTGTAGGTCTAGTCATCAAAGGTATCAGAGTAGCATTCTGAAAAACCTCAGGCCTATGGAGATTAGGTAGCTTGCTTAATCGTGTTAGAATACGTGGTAGACAAAATTCTAAAAATGTCTCCTCAAGATTCTCGCCTCCTGGTTATTCATTCAACACTAGTGTAGGTAGAGCTAAGAAAGAAATTTGCAGATGTAATTAAAATCCCAAGTCAGCTGACCTTGACATATGAAGGTTATTCAGGTGGGTCTGACCCAATAGATGAGCCCTTTAAAAGCAGAGGATTTTCTCTAGTGAGCTGCAAAAGAGGAAAGCAGAGATTTGAAGCATGTAGAGGATTTGTCACACCATTGCTGGCTTGAAGAAGGAAAGGTCCATGTGTCAAGGATGTGGATGACATGAAGGAACTAAAAGCTTCCCCTCCCCAACAGCCAGCAAGGAAATTGGACTTTAGTCTTACAACCATGAGAACTAAATTCTGCCAACAATCTAACCAAGCTTAGAAGCAGATTCCTCCCCAGGTCCCCCCCTGCCCCCCCCCACAAAAGCCAGCTGGTCGACCCTTGATTTTGGCCTTATTGGGTGGAAAACCCTGGAGAGCTCACACAGACTTCTGACCCACAGAAGTATGAGCTAATAACTGAATTGTTGCTGTGAGTGACTGTGGCAATATGTTATGCAGCAACATTAGAAGACTAATAAAGCTAAATAGTGATATGGCCTGCTTTCAGACCTTGTTTTCCAAGGGGCTAAGAAAGTAAAACTCTTTCTCATTTCAATAATCTTTCACACACATTTGCATGAAAGGGAAATTTTTTTGTTATGTGGTCAGTATGGTATTTATCTATGATAATACTGCAAATCTGAGACATATCTCCTCAGTTTTGGGTGAAAAAAGGTCTGTAGTAAAGTATTAAGTTATTATGCTAAAAGCAAAATAAATTAATGAGAATCCATAAGCCATATCCACTCTCATTTGTGTTAAATATTTAGTATCGTTTTTATCACATGTTATGAGGATAAGTGATAATATGGTCAAACTCCTGGTGTTAAATACCCCAAGGACTAACAAACTTATGAAGGAAATGAATAATTTGTTAATGCTTTGGAAATGAGGGCTTTAGGCAAGCAGAGATGAGTTTCCTGTTCTTAATAAATGCAGATGGATGTGTTTCATGATAATTATATGCCTGGAATAAACTCCCACTTTGCATCTGGCAAGTTTCTCCCTTTTTATTTATTAGATTTTTCCTTTAGACTCCCTTATTTCCCAAAACCTCTCAGAACCAACAACATCCCCTGAAGGCAATCCAGGTCCAAATACTAACTTCTGAATATGAGTAGAATGTGAGAGAAGGAATGGTGTCAGAAATGGTCTGGATCAGAACACCCACTATTTAGAGGAGAAACTGAGGTCCAGAGGAAGACTTTGTCCAAGTTGAAGGGCTTTGGGGGTGGGTTGTGGCTAAAACTTTATTTTTAAGATGGTAAATAGAAATATAAGGAAAGCTGCCTAGACTGACTTTTGTCAGAATTAACTTGGTTAATGTGTATGAGATATTCCTGACAAAATTAAACAGTTTTTAGTTTTATATTCTGGGCCCTTAAACAAAAGTTAACAAAAGAGTCTCCATCCTCCTACTCTTTGTCAACTGCAAAGTGACTAAGTTTCCAGGGACAGGCCATCTTTTGTAGATTGTTAGACAGCATCTATGTATATGGCTTAAAATCACTCTGAAGAGTGCTGCAGGTTAGCTGATCTATGAAAATAAGGTTAGCTTTGATGTAGAACAAAGAAGCAAAAAGCTTTGCAGAACGCCCCTGACCTAGTAATAGAGCCAGTGGTTCTGTCCCTAAAATGACCCTCTTTCTCCCTCTGGGTTCTGACCATTAGATATTACCTATAAGAACTGCTAGGCAAAAGGGAATGAAAATATCAACTTTATTAGTGACTTGGCAAGGGTAAGGATCTATGGGACAACTAAGAAAAGAGAAGTCTGCTGAGAACCAATGCCAAAGTGGGCCTCTCACTTCCATGCTGGGCCTTGGGATAAGCCATCCCAGGAGGTGGGGTGGGGGCTTGGGTCTGAAGGGCACTCGCCAAACAAACTGCTATAAGGTTGAACACTGTAGATCACACACATCATCACGGGCAGGGTAAACCCAGTTCTCTGTATTGGATGGAAAAGGGAAACTCAATGGGCTCTCCTCCACCCCAGAAGGAAGAAAGAAAGTGGAAGCCTATGCCAGATGACCTGCTAGGCCTATTCCTGTTTTTGAGGCCAATAACCCTGCTCCCTGTGAAACGTCAGGAATTAATCATTTTTCCCTCACTGGGGAGGAACTAGTAGAGAGTAAAGACTCACACAGTTGGGCATCACTTCCTCTAGGAATAGGTAGGAACAGAGGGAGAGTAATATGAACTCTCCCTCCAACAGAAGAGGTCTTTTTCTCTTTAGCCAGGATTTGAAACTTATCTTATTTCAATATTTCTGAGAATTCTGGACCCGGGAGAAGTAATGATAAAACTTCTGAGAAATCGATGGTGCAAATCATCATTCCTCACCCCGGCCTAGTATTTAGGACATCTCACCAGCAGACCCCTGAGCAGGAGAAAAGTGTGGTGTTTGGAGGAGGACCCCACTATTCACAACTGTGTGCCTCTTGGAAGCTACTTACCCTCGCGAAGTCTGTTTCTTCGCTCATAAAAATGCAGAGCAGCTGTCTTAGAGAGTTGTTGGAAAAGTAATAGGAAAGAGAGGCACCTTGGGTGGCTCAGTAGGTTAAGCGCCTGACTCTTTCTTTTTTTTAAGATTTTATTTATTTATTCATGAGAGACACAGAGAGAGGCAGAGACATAGGCAGAGGGAGAAGCAGGCTCCATGCATGAAGCCCGATGCAGGACTCGATCCCAGAACTCCAGGAACTTCAGCCCTGAGCTGAAGGCCGACGCTCAACCGCTGAGCCACTCAGGCATCCCAAGCACCTGACTCCTGATGTCAGCTCAGGTCTCAATCTCAGGGTTGTGAGTTTAAGCCTTGCATTGGGCTCCAAGTTGGTTGTAGTGCCTACTTAAAAAAAAAAAAAAAAAGAGTGATAGCAAATAGTAGGCACTTAACAAATAGCATTACTAATAGCTCTTGATTTTTCCATAGGTATGGAGATTAAGAAAATATATAGGGAAAAAAAAATCTTCAAGCTACCCGAGGAAGAAAAATTCTGGATAAAGAATGAAACTGTACATCCCTCTGTCCAGATTTTAAAACGAAGATTCTTAGTTGGGACCTACAGCTTTCTCTCTTCATAGGCACACGTATGAGCAAGGGTGTAGCGGCTCTAAGAGTCCTCTAATTGCTTTAATGTTAAAATACTAAACACACAAAACTATTTAATATAACAGGCCCTCTGGTAAATACAGTATAGATATTATTTTGCTTCTCCCAGGAAACTGGCACATTGTGAAGACTTAGTAAAATAGTCGTTTGATGAAATGAATAAATGATCCTCATTATACCATTATCAGGTATGTTTTATCTCTATTTTGCAAGTGAGAAAATAAAGTTAGAAATGCAAAATAAATTGTCCAAGGTCACATAGCTATAAAGTGTTAGAGAGCTAGGATTGGAAACCAGCCTTGTGTGATTTCAAAACCCTACTATGCATGTATGCATGCACACACACATGCCCGTGCCCACACACATGTGCAGCTGTTCATATGACATAATCTCCTGACTTACATGTGCTTCTTTTATGAATCTCTGTTGTCATAGGGATTCTCTTCATGCTGCTATGGTATGCTAGGGTTTTTTTTTTTTTAACCACTGTCAAATTTAGTTTGATAAATAAATAGATAGGGGTCCTATAAGGGATAAATAAGTAGACAGTTAATGTCATTTATATGGCCCAAATATGCCAGATATTTATTGTACTAGACCCCATGGAAGATACAAAGATAAATCAATTTGTACATATTGAGTCTTTAAGGAGCCTCCAGTTTAGGGGGGGAAATAAATTAAGTACATAGATATTTATGATGCAAGGTGGGAAGATATAAATGCTACAGACAGTTGTAAATAAAGTAGTACAGGAGTTCAGAGAAGAGAGAGATTGAGTACACATTAACCGAGAAGATGAGATTTGACTTCATGAAGGAAATTAGTTGATACAGGTCTTGAAGGATGGGTAGAAATAGGACGTGGGTGTGGATTTAGAAAGGGAATCCCAGGAAGATGAATAGGAGCAAAGGGCGGAGGCGGGAAAGCATAGGGTGTATATAAGAAACCGCATTTTCATTTTATAAGGAATAAGAAGCAAAATGTAGAATGAAGAGTAGGAAGATAGTCTAGGGGGAGGGGGAATCGAGAGTGGGGAGAAGGGAGAGAGAGTGACATTTAGTCGTAGGCCAAGAAGTTTAAATTTTGTGATGGGGAATGGTGCAGGATTTAAAAATTAAAGTGACTTGATCCCTGTGTCAAGTGCTCTTTTAAGACAGGAATTTGACAGCGATGTGCACCATGATTGGCCTGGGGAGAGCCTGGAGCCAGCCAGTCCAAGGAGAAGACTCTCACAACATACTAGGTGCGCAGTGCTGAGGGCTGGCCATGAATGGGGCAATAGCAACAGGGGCAGGATGGTGGGGTCAAATGGACAGGAACACTGGGTACAGAGGAGGGACAGGACCGTGATCCAGGAGGCAGTGTGGTGAAGGAGCAAGAGCGCTGCGTCCCAGCCCTGAACTGAGACCTGAGACAAGGGGAACACGGGTGATAGATCAGGTCTGTGTCAGCTCACAACCCAGTAAGGCCTGCGGTATGATCCCCATTTTAAAATCAAAGAATCTAGACTCAGAGTAATCTGTCCAAGGTCATGCCCTTGACCACTTTGGGCCAGTTTCCTCATCTATGAAGTCAGAGTGGTGGGTGATTCTGAGGTCCCTTCCAGTGCCCACATCAGGTGAATGGAATATGTGACTCTTTGTCCCTGAGAGAGCTAACAGAAGTATAATTGGCAAACCTGGTAGTCAGTCCAGTGCCGGAGAAGGGGGAAGGTTGGTAGGAGGCGTCCTTTCAAGAAGACACACATTTCTAGACAGGGGAGATTGGGTGGATGGTGAGGTCACTAAGAGAAACTAGAACAGCAAAGAAGGCGTGTATTTGGGGGGGTAACCTCAGTTCAGATCTGAACATGTTGAATTTGAGGGGCTGGCCGGACATGTCGACGTAGATGCCCTGGTGGGAGATCACACAAACACTCGTGGGTCCAGTCATCCCTTCATTTCTGAGTCCTGCCCTTTCTTTTCTTTGTGCTCTAGGCTTTCCCTCCCTCCCCTTTCCTTCCTTCTTTCATTCTTTCTTCTCCTTTTTTAAATCTTTTAATCCTTTCTCTTTTTTCTTTTTCACAATTAAAAACATCTGAAACTTTTTAAGCCGAAAAGCTGTAAAAATATACAGGACTATTATGGTTTTTTAAAAGATTTTATTTGAGAAACAGAGTAAGAGACTGCACATGAGCAGGGGGAGGGGCAGAGGGAGAGAATTTCAAGCAGACTCCCCGCTGAGTGCAGAACTGGATCCCATGACCCTGAGATCATGACCTGAGACAAAATCAAGTGCGTGATGCTCAACCAACTGAGCCACCCAGGTGCCCCTATGTAGGACTATTATTAATATTGTCTTTCCTTTGTACCAGTGGTTCTCAGATGGGGGCAATTTTTCTTTCCAGGGGATATTTGACAATGATTGAAGACATTTTTGGTTGTCATGACCAAAAAGAAGCGATACGGGCATCTAGTGCGTAGAGGCTAAGAATGCTGCTACCCTACAGCGCACACAACAGCCCTGACACATGTCTGCAGTGCCACAGTAGAGAAGCCACTGGAGCATTGTTAGGTTCTTTTTTCTTTTTTTTTTTTTTTTAGATTTTATTTATTTCTTCATGAGAGACACAGAGAGAGGCAGGGTCCCCATGGGGATCCTGATGCGGGACTCGATCCCAGGACCCCAGGATCATGATCTGAGCTGAAGGCAGACGCTCAACCACTGAGCCACCCAGGCGCCCAGCATTGTCAGGTTCTACCAGTAGCTTTAGTTTAAGGCAGGGAGGACTGATTTGTTCAGTCTGAAGTCAGGCCGTTGTAGGTTAAGGCATTTACAGGATCCAAAATTTTTTCAATGGATTGTTTTTCAAGTGCAAAAATAATAACTAACATTTATTGAGCACTTACTATGTGCTAAGCATTTCTCTAAGTAAGTTCTATCTATCTATCATCTATCTATCTTTAAACAATTATTATTCCTCCCAACCATCCTTGTAGGTAGAAACTAGTAAGTTTACACAGCAGTTCACAGGCAAGCCAGGAGACAAACACGAGCAGCCTTGCTCCTAAGCCCACTCTGGAACACTTCACTATATTGCTCAATATAGCGAAGATGACACTCCTAAAGTGTTTGGCTATTTCTTTCACAGTTTTCCCAACAGAGGCCCAGATTATAAAACTCCATACTGGAGCTGCTGGGAGGCTCAGTGGTTGAGCGTCTGCCTTCGCCTCAGGTCATGATCATGGGGTCCTGGGATCAAGTCCCGCATTAGGCTCCCCGCAGGGAGCCTGCTTCTCCCTCTGCCGGTGTCTCTGTCTCTCTCTGTGTGTCTCTTATAAATAAATGAAATTAAAAAAAAAAAACCCACACAACCCCATACTTTCTCATTAAAGCTGGCTTTTCTTAAGCTACTCATGATTTTACTGGGAGTAGATGGGCTATACTTCTATGGTCCTAAAATAGAGATGTTTCTGTTTGCAAAGCTAATTGACTGCTAAAGGATCTAATTTGGCCTCATTAGTAAGATAACTACTTTGTGCCTCAGTTTCCTTACCTGCAGAATGGAGGCATTAATTGCATCATAGGATTTTTATGAGGGCTAAATGAGGTAATACAACTCCTAATATACAGTCTGTAGATGGGTACCAGTCTGTGAAGGTTTGTTACTGGTCCATGGGGAGAGGAGTATAGCAATTAAGAAGAAGCATTTAGAAACTTATATAGCCATTTGCTAGAGTAATTTTAAATCTGTTTAAATCCAGCAGTAAACACAAAACAAAGACAAACCAAAACCAAAAAACCAAACACTTGATCTTGAATTTTGCATTTTTTTTAAATTTAACTTTTCTAATTGATTTTTATTGACTTTTACAAAAGCATTCGTCCATAACAGAGGAAATTTAAAAACGTACTTACTCATCATCACAGACACTATGGGAAGCATTGAGTTAACATGTTCAAAACCCTTAAAATAGCACCTGGCACTTAGTAAATGCTTAATAAATGTTAGCTAGTAGCAATAATAGTGCTATAGTCTAACAAAATGAGCTATCTATCCCAAAGATGTATGTTCTGGAGATTTATCTTCCATGTCATTTTAAAGTTCATCCTCAATTCTATTAAATTTCCTTCCTAGTGTGAGCCATTAAGGGAAGTGCTACTATACTCTTTACTCATTCATCATATATTATCAGACACTAAATATTTTAACAGCCAGTGTCTGCCGCTGGTCCCAACGGGAATATCACCAGCAACGTCTATGGCCATAGTCTTATATTGTGCCCCAGCTGCCAGGGACCCTTAGGACTCATCCTCAGGCATCAAAGGAGACCAGAGCTGAACATAATTAAAGTGGTTTAGACAGAGTTTATTCAGGGTGATTTTAAAAAGGGAAAAAGAGACCTCAGTATAGAACCAGGCTCAATTCCAAAAATAGCATGGGCAAGTGGGAATTTAGGAGCAGGGTGGGGGTGGGTGGATGGACAATGACTAGCAGAAACATCAGGGGCCTGGGGATTCTGGCCAAATGACCTAACAGGATTCATGCAGAAGGAAGCCCAGGGTGATCAAACACCACCTGGGGGATGGCCATGACAGAGGATGAGGAACCCGAACAGGTGTCAAGGGCCAGGGGTTCTTGCTAAACTTAAATGTTACCAAGAAGTGCATGGATGGGCCTAGGGAGAAGGTCCAGGAACCTGACTAGTCAGAAAAGAATTTTTGTGAGAGGGAGACCACCTCCCGGCCTTGCTTTGTCATTCTTCTATGTGCCCATGGCCCTTTCCTAAGGAATGACACTACTTAATGTCCAAGCATCATTCCATCACTGGAATTTGTTCCTCAGTTTCCTTCAGGATCTGTGACCTCTCTCCTTGATATTTCTTAGATTGCACTCAGTGGATAAATGAAAGGTGTAGGGAAAGTAATAAAAGGAAAATCCACTCCATGCAAGCAGCGCAGCGCTCCTGAGCAGGGCACGCTGGCTTCCCAGAATTGCACTTTGTTCCTCCCTCCCTCTGACCCACTCTGTGCAGCCTCTTTTCTCCTTCCTCTCTTGAACCATTAGACTCACATCGCCTTCTCTTCTGAAACCCCAGCGGGTTTACCGGGTCCCCGACTCTAGCCCACCCCATTGTTCTTCCAAATTAATGCTCTATTCCTTCTGATGAGAAGCTCTGGAGAATGCCATGACGCCCTTTAGGATAACCAAAGGCACAATGAAGTAAGTATTGGAATCACAACACACGGGCCTAGAACAATTTTCCTAAATGACTTGCTTGGCTCACCAGGCTGGGAACCAAACTGAAACTTCCTGTGGAACAGTATGTCATGTGGGTCCTTTTCTCCAAGAGCTTTTCATCTTCAATGGGAGTCAGAGCCCTCGGAGAGCTAAGACACAGGCCTCATACACATTCCCCTCTTTCCTGAAGCTCCAAGGGAGGGCCCCTTGCCCGCTTCATCATTCACATCATAATAAAATCTCTTTGCCCCAGAGGAACACGGCTAGATTTCTTTTGTTAAAATCTCATTAAAGACTGCCTCAGCCTATAATCATTTGTTAATAGATAGCAGTGCTATTTGGCTGCGATTGGGTTTGTGTTCATTTCTTCTCGGGTCTCATCATGGTTGCATGATCTCCAAGTAATTCGGTTGTCACCGAAGTGTGAAAGATGCTGCGTGGCCACTGCAGACCACTGGGTGAGCGGCCCACATTATCCGTGAGCCACGAGATGTCTCATTAGTTTCCTTCCTTCCTTTTTCTACTTTTTGAGATTTGTCTCATTCAGCTGAAAACTATGGTTCTTCTTATAAAGCCAAGGCCAAATTCCCAGGTATGTTTCCTGCCACTGGCTTGGGTTAAGCCTCTCTGCACATGGTCTCTCCCTCTGGTTGTGCCTATACAAAATCGCCAACGCAATTATTTTTCATTAAAAAAAAAAAAGCTGTTTAATGAGCATCCATCTCAATGGCAGCAACTAAAGCCTTTTTGGAGGCATGCGACAGTCTGCAGGTGGGGTTGGGCCACTGTGAGAAGCCCAGGAGATCATGCAGGTGGGAGTGCTTTAGAAACTGTAGCCCCCACGGGCACCTGGGTGGTTTAGTTGGTTGAGCATCCAACTGTTAGTTACCGCTCAAGTCGTGATCTCAGGGTCATGAGATCAAGCCCCTTGTCGGGCTCCACGGTTAGCTCAGAGTCTGCTTGAGGTTCTCTCTCCCTCTCCCTCTGCACTTCCCTTGGACGAAAGAAAGAAAGAAGAAAGAAAAAGAAAGAAAGAAGAAGAAAGAAAGAAAGAAAGAAAGAAAGAAAGAAAGAAAGAAAGAAAGAAAGAGAAACCTGTAGCCCACAGGGATGGAGGGCCATGGAGCGATTGGCAGTGGCACGGATTCTGGCTGAGTTGTGGAAGGCTCTGGTGGCATAGGCCTAAACAGAGGCAAGAAGTGCTTTCACTCAGTATCAGATCTACAAAGCCACAGATTCCCTTTATCAAATATAAAGTGGGATGGGGTGAAGCAGAATGGGTTGTGTGTTTTCATTTGCACAGCAATACCTGTCAGTTTCTGCCACCACCTGGAAAGCAGACATAACTGCTGAGTCCCATAGTCTCATAATCTTTCCAATGGTGATGGCGGTAAAATCCTTCTGATGATTTGATAAGGAACATGGAATTCTATAAATATTTCTACTATTCTGCTAGTAACAACATCAATGACTAATATTTAGCAAACACATACTCTCTTCCAGGCACTGTTCTAAGATCTAAGATCTTTGCTTTTATTAATCGCTTTACTCTCATAACAACCTTGTGAGACAAGTATTATTATTTTTTCCATTTTAAAGATGAGGAAACTACAGGTTAAATGATGAGCATTAGAAACCCAAGCACAAAAAAAAAAAAAAAAGAAAGAAAGAAAGAAAAAAAAAGAAACCCAAGCACTCTGACTCCAGAGATTGCTTCTTTATCTATTTAAGCTCTTCATATTGTAAGTTAAAGTGTATTTCCATTTAGACTAAAAATACAGGGTCAGTCCACCTTCATTATGTCAGACCACCATAATGGACCTTAGATGGAGATGGTTGTTGAACTGTCTTGAGTTATGGCCAACTACATCACAATTATTGTTCTACTCTAACTTCAGACCTACCTGCTAGAAATGGAGGTCCTCTTATTAAAAAGTGACTTAGTGGGGCACTTGGGTGGCTCAGTGGTCGAGCATCCACCTTTGGCTCAGGTCATGATCCCAGGGTCCTGGGATCGAGTCCCACATCAGGCGCCTTATGAGGAGCCTGCTTCTCTCTCCGCCTATGTCTCTGCCTCTTTCTCTGTGTCTCTCATGAATAAATAAATAAATAAAACCTTTTTTTTTTTTTTAAGTGACTTAGTGGGGCCAATGAGTGGCAGAGGGCAGGCCATAAATAAGGTATGGAAGCATAAAGAAGTGTGGTTAGCCTGGAATATGGCAAGAGGGAAGTGGGATGAGGCAAAGAGGGGCCTTCACAGAGATAAAGTTGGAGTGTTAAGCAGAGACACTTTGTGGGCTACCTCACAGGCCATCCTAAGAAGCTTGGATTGTAGGCTGAGGATTTTATTTTTATTTTTAAGGCTTATTTAAGTAATCTCTACACCCAATGTGGGGCTTGAACTCATGACCCCAAGATCAAGAGTTGCACGCTCCTCCGCTCAGCCAGCCAGGCACCCCTGTATGCTGAAGATTTTAATCAGGAGGATAGCAGGATCATATCTGCCTCCTGGGAACCATTCTGTGGTAACACTGCAAAAGAACCCAAAACCAAAACAAACAAACAAAAACGGATCAAGGAAACTCTTTCTATTGGAGCAATGAGAGAAAAATGGTGAAGGCTTAACTGACATGGGAATGGGGAGCAATCGTAGAGAAGGGAGGACTCAAGAAGAGAGATGGTAAGAAGGCGTCAGATTTTGCGGATAGATATGGGGGCATAGGGAAGGAGGAGGAAAAGCTGTCTGAGAAGTTTCTCAGGCTTGAAGTTTAAGTGATTGGGTGGCTGCTGAAGCCAATATAAAAAAATTCAGGTGGAAGAGCAGACTCCGGAGGAAGTCTTTATGAATTCCATTTGGGACATGCTGAGTGGGCCCAGGATGGAGAACACTGAAGTGAGACTGCTGATCTTGCAGTTGGATGTGGGAATTTCACGCTGAGACAAAGAGTTGGTTCCAAAGACGGAGACTTAGGCAGTCCAGCTAGAGATGGCTGATGAAATGGGATCATGTGATTGTCCAGCTCTAAGAAGAAAAGAGGACCAAGGACTGAGCAGTAACAGGGAAGATAAGCTGGGGCCTGGGGTGCGGGACAGTGACCAGAAGCTCGAGTAAAATTCTAGGACTTTGGGGTTCTTCCCATGTTTGTAACGTCTTGGCATCCCGGCTGGCGGTTCCTGGTGGCAACTGGTTAAAAAAACAAAAGGCCTCTGGGTTTGTCTTTGAGGGTTAGCAAAGGAGAGTGTAGGTGATGAGCTACTAAGCTACCCAGAACTTAGTCTTGAGGAGAAAAGAGGGATGAGAAGTTGAATAGGCACAAGGGATGTCTGTGAAGGGGGAGGGCAAGCTGGTCCCTGAAGGAGCACCTGGAAGATGACAGAAGGGGAACCAGGGCTACTGGAGCTGGGCTGAGGGAAGGGCTTGCCTGACAGTAGACCCCTGTGTTTTCTGAGCTGAAGGCACTGTCTTATTGTCTTCCAGGGAATTTAGATAATTTCATAAGATCGCACAAAACTGCTACAAATGCCATTGCTGCCAAGGGGGCTTCCTCCTGTGGTAGACATGGCTTGAAAGCTCATGGTGGAACAAGGAATCATTCAGTAACCCCTCCCCCAGGACTGCCTCAGGACCTCTGTGTCAGGAAAGAAGAGGTGAGTTTGTTTCACCTGAGAATCTTCCCTTCATTTCTCCTTTTTCATTCCCAGCTGGAGAAAGATATACCGTGAGGACACTTTGAAGCCTATCACGTTGGCTCTGTGGAGACCTGATGTCTACGCTGCATGAGATGCACCTTACAAAGCATCCTAGACTTACAAGCTCCCTTATGACAGAGATTGGGACTTCTACTTATTAAATTTTCCTTTGTAAGGCTACAAAGTAGGCAAACCTTGTCTTCAAATCCATTTTTTCTTACCTTTCTGGAACTACTACCTATCCTCTCTCTACCTTGTCTATAATCTCCTTGTGTTGTTTTTTAAAGATTTTATTTATTTATTCATGAGATACAGAGACATAGGCAGAGGGAGAAGCAGGTTCCCTGCGGGGAACCCGATGCCAGACTCGATGCTGGGATCACACCCTGAACTGAAGGCAGATGCTCAACCACTGAGCCACCCAGGCCTCCAGCCTATAATCTCTTTGCTCTCCACCAGGTCCTCCCAAAGCCTTCCAGCTTGGTGCTGCACAATTCCAAGAGGCCTAATGTGTGGCATTTCCTAGTGATATCTGTCACTGGACAAGGACAAAGCTCAAGCCAAGGAATGAACCTGAAATGGTGGGATTTTCATCATCAATGAAGCAGAAAAGAGATGTCTGAGGAGAATGGAAGGAACCGTCCCCGGGACCCTGCAATGAAGTAGGCAGCTACTGCTCCCAATGGCCTAGACATCTCTTCTTGCTCCCAGTGTAACCTTACAGGCCATTAAAGTCGATCTGAGGTCACTGTTAAAAAAAAGCCAATTGACATTGTGTTGAGAGACAGCATGTGTCAGCCATTTGCTCCGAGTTGCCCTCTCCGCAGACCTACAGCTTTTCCCCTCGACTGAGGTTAACTTTCCCATATAGAGATTTTATATAAGGCAGTCATTCGTGCTCATTATGCTTGTAGGATTTTTCTACTTCTCAAGTAAATATTTTTGGTGAAATAGGTCCAGCTCTTTGGAATACAAATCCTTAGCTCGAGGTTGCTTGAGTGGAAATTTTTAACAAGCAGCTCCCTCAGCTACAGAGCCATGCAAAATGTGATTTCCTTAATGTGTGTGTTCCCACAGAAGCTAATAAATGGACATTACTCTGGTATGGACACATCCTATTACTCAGCTTGATCCTAATATCACTGGCAAAAAACCCATTTGCTGCTCTAGCAAACAGCTGAATTCATTATGTCCAGCTACATGAATAATCCCCAGACAAATTCTTGTTGACACAGACAGAATGCCGGTCTCCAAGGGACGACAGGGCTGCCGGGCAGAGGAGCCAGTGTTGCCATGGTCCCTCCCGCTGCTCCTGTAGTATCCCACTAATCAGAAGTCACCACTTGCTACTGATAGGGTGATGTATGGCAGACTCATGACATCTCGTTAATTCTGAGACAAAGAAAAAGGACACCAGGAAGGAAGGAATAATCTCTAGGTCTAGGTGGGGGGGTGGGGGGCGGGGATGGTGATACACAGCAGAAGATGAAAGACTGCCGCATTAACTACACCTGCCATCACTCAGGGAGCTGAAAAATAGGTCATCATTATGCAGCCACTCGCCCTTGATAATCCTGGATTCTCAGGCTAAATGGGTTCCCTGAAGGACATTTGGTCTCCTCCCTGCCTTGGGGCTGAATCATCCCCACCCACACCCATGGCACCCTGGGTTGGGAAGACTTTCCTGAAAGAAGAGCTGCATGGTCACCTCCATCTCTCATTCTGGGGAGGCACAACCCCTTAGAACAAATTTAGGGAGGGTTCCTGGACTCGAGAAATGAGAACCGTTCAGAAACACAGTACCTGTCATCCTCTGTCAGAGTTCCAGTAACCAGTGGAGCCCTCGGTGGGTGGCTGTGTCCTGTGGAGCATGATGTGACCCACCAGGCAAGTGCCCCTGGCAATCTATTCTTGCCCTGAAGCTGCCTCCATTTTCAGGACAGTTCCCAGACTGGTCAGAAAGTAGGTAAAATCATCCTACCAACCCACACATATGCACACATCTGATTGTACTTTCCATGGTGTTCAAGAAAGGGCTAATTGTGAAAGTGTTCATGCTTACAAAGTGTTTTTGTTCTAGCTGGTTATGTTCCCTGTTGTTCTCGGCAAAGTTACTTTCCTCCCCAGTTGTCCTTGAGCTCCAGGCAAACAGTCCACTGACTCTGTTGCTACCTACTCCATGAAGCTCTTTCTAAACCAAATCTTTCAACTGATAGAAATTTCTCCTCCTTTATACCCCTGTAGCATTTATACCCTACTGTCACCCCATTCATTCATTCATTCATTCATTCATTCATTCTCTATTGAACACCTACTATATGTAGACTAGGCATTGTTTTGGGCAGTGAGCACAGTTAGGGACAAGACAGGTCCTAATTTCATGGGCCTTACAGTCTAGCAGGAGAAGCAAATTCCACTGTTGTTGCTGAGAGTAGGCACCAAGATTTTTACAGCAGAAGAAATAAAAAATTCTAATCCTTGAAATCCTCTGATTTGGCCTTGGCTTAAATTACAACTATAGGTCACAGAGATGTTTGATAAGCCTTGGGTGAAAAGAATCTGTATCTTAGTGAACAGTGTCTTTACGTTCTTCAAAGTGCTTTCTTGAGGCTGCCAACCTCCAAAATTGTTTTATGATCCCAAATTCTCTACTTCTACTTTTCCAACCAGAATCTTTATTCTTATAGGGCAGCTGCCCAACAGCTGCTTGTTATATAAGAAAGCAATTCTATTGGTTAATTCACAGTAAGTGTAAATGATTAATCCACACACAATCGTCGCAGCAAGACAGTCTTTACTAACCCCAAATAATATCTAGATTTTTCAATCCTCCATATAAATTGGGAACAAGAAAGCAATATAGGAAGTTTCTACTAGGAAGCTTCTACTGAGCCATAGGTTCCTTGAAGGCAGAGACTAGCTCATTTTTGAGTGCTTAGTTACCTTACCCGATCAAGTGGGTACCTAATCAATTTGTATTTAATTGAGAAGAATTCAACACACAGAGGATGGGAGGAGGGTAGACAGAAGGAGGAAGGCTAGGAGGAAGAAAGATGAAGAAAGCAAGGAAAGTGGAGGGAGAGAAAAGATAAGAAGGAGAGGAGGAAAGAGAGGCAGGAAGAAGAGAGCAAGGAAATCAGAATGAGAGAGAAAGAGAACAAAACACAGCCCAAACTGTGCTATAGTTTCTGATTTCGTTTGCAGTCAAGGCCCTCAGAGAAAGAGTGTCAAGGAAGAATTTATTCCAATAGAAAGGGGGAAAATGCTGCTGCCTCCGAGTGCCAACAGGAGAAGGGAGCCAGGAGATGCTGAGCCCTAAGGAAAGACATTGATCAAAGCCATACATTTCTATTTTCCAGCACGATAGAAATGACCCGTGACAGATGATTGGTCTCCATCAATTAGCCTCCCTGAGGGGCCCCTGTACCCAGAGGAACGGGGCCATGATCATCTAACAGTCACAGGAACTCAGGGGCTAACCCTGTTAGAGTTATAAAAATTGATCTCTGTAGATTCAATATAATTAACAAGGCTGCATTCATCCATACAAGGCTGCAGTGGAATTTTCCACTGAAACCAAACCACAATGGAAACTAGAGAGAGAAGTGGAGGTCAGAAGGCAGGGAGCCAGGACCACCAATTTTCTTTTGGGTCTCAGGAAAATAAGCGAATCTTTTTTAGATGCTAAAGTAGCAGAGGCTGGCTGTGGAACCCAAGAGACCAAAATTCTGGAATTCAGAGAGAAAGGGGCTCAGGCAGTCTGAAGAATGGAATCCTTGAGCAAGATCGGCCCAAGAACCAAAGGAATTGGCCTCATCCTTGCCAAGACATACGTTAAGGAGTATAATCTGTATACTCTGTGGTTGGCCTGCCCTAGACAAGTATATCAGAAATGGTTCTGCTCAGTCCACAGCCAATAAAATTGTGTGAATTTTTAAAAGATTTATTTATGTATTTGAGAAAGAGAGAGAGGACTTGGAGCAAGGGGAGGGGTGGAGGGACAGCGAGGGTCTCAAGCAGACTCCCTGCTGAGTGCAGAGCCTGCAATGGGCCTCGACCCCAAGACCTTGAGACCATGACCCAAGCTGAAATCAAGAGTTGGATGCTCAACCGACTGAGCCACCCAAGGTCCCTCAACATTGTATGCATTTAAATGCTTGCTTCCATCTGTACCAACAATGGAACTGTGTTGCTGGATTTAGGGTGAAACAGAATCCTGACCTTAGCACTCACAGGTTTGATGACCTTGGCCAGCTGCTTCAGCTCTCCGATCCTTCGTTTCTTCAACTGTAAAGTAGAAAACACTTTTTCTCTCTGTTTCACGAGGGCTTTCTCTTGCCAGACATATGTGCTCTACACATAGGATCTTTTTTACTCTTCACCAGCACCCCAAGAGGTAGATATTATAATTGTCTTTTGACAGATGAGAAGAACGAGGCTTAGACTATTGCCACAGCTTATCCAAGGTCACTCAGCTGGGAAGCGTTAGAGTTGGAAGGGACACTTGGTCTACCTTCAGAGCCCACAGTCTCTAACTGGGTGTCATTGCTCGGCTGATTGTCCTAAACCATGGGGCTTAATGAAGGTGGAGATACTCCATGCTTCTGTCCAAATAGGATGGAAGGAGCACCCTACCCTCCTTCTCCATCACAGCCAGATCTGCAAAAGGGAAGTCCTCTCCTGCTTATTTTTCAGGTACTGAAAGGCAAAAGAGCTTTTTCTGGTTTTTGTTTTTATTTTGTCTTAGTGGCACGGAATCATGCTGAGCCTACAGACTGGGAAACACAAATCTCAGCCCCCAGGTCTCCAGTGAGCAGACTCCTTATAAGGAGGTTTATCATTTGTCAGTTTTCCTCGCTACCCTCTCCGGGGTGAGGGCATTGCCAAAACATGGTCCCTGTTTCTGTGGACCGTCAGCCGCTGCAATCTTGGAGTTCAACCTCTCTGGCTTATTTGAGCAACAAATTACCCGACATGAGAACTGTGGAGTGCATTCAGATGGAAAATGGTCTCTTTTTTATGAAGTGATTTAATTAGGAGCCATTTTCTCATCAGCTAGTTGTCAGAGCAGGGCTGGGGCAGCCGCTGAGAAGAGCATTTGGCCTCTGCCTTCCTGGCTCCCTTCTTTCTGCTGTTGTGTCTTGGTAAAGGAGGAAACTGAAAGCACCCTAGGAAAGAACAGTTGAAGCGGGGAAAGGAGACAGATCAGGCCCAAGGGCTATTTTTTAGGGTCTTCTGTGAGTCCACCCACGGTCTCAGGCTGTGATTCTTCAATTTGTAGCAGGAGTTTCCAGTACAAGGATTTTTCAAACTTTTTGCTTCTTATGCTTCTCCCTTCTGCTCCTTGCCCCTAGCCATGACCTCCTGCAGCCCCAGTGACTGAGAAAACAAAATGAATTTCGAAGGTATCCTTGCTGGGAGTGTATAACTCTGAAGGACGTTTGCAGTGGAGGACTAGCAGGAGACTGAATCCAGCTGGGGCTCTACTGTCCAGAGGCCGAAAAGTTGCTAAAATTGCACTGGAAATCGAATTATGTATGTTTTTTCAAAGCCTGGGCCCCGTTCTGGGGCAGCTTGATTTTGACATTTTTGTTGCATTCCTATTTTTAGCACTCAGATATACAGAATTTTGATCTGTATGGATGACATGCCATTTTACACCATGCATATAAGCTTCCATCCCCACTCCTAGACTCGGGACAATCAGGGCAAGAGTCTCCCAGGCACCAATGGGATTTTTGCCCCAAATTTTCCTAAAAGGAAAGGCCTAAGGATAAGGTTTACGATTAGTGATGGAATATATCGCAAAAAAAAAACAAAACAAAACAAAACAAAAACAAAAAAAAAACCCCAAAAAACAAAAAACACATATCAGTGTTGAGAGGATCAGAGCCTGATGGGTTTAGACTGGAAAGAATTTGTGGAGAAAGCAAGTTTGGAACATGGTTTGAAAATATTTGACAGATCTGTGACTCTCTGTACACATATTTAAATTTTTTCCCCAAGAAAACCAAATAAATAGCCACAAATTCTTCCCATTCACCTATGAAAAGAGGCACAGAAATGTGATCTTTCAAAGGGAAATATTTGTCCACAGTGTGGTAAGAAAGTATTCCTTCCCATTTGGTGTATGCTTCTAACGGCATATGAGAAAGCAGGGTTAATCAAAAACTGAGCTGAGCCGAAATCTTTCAGTGGGTTGTGAAGTCAACCGAGTGGTCCATGACTAGCACTCCCTAAAAGGAAATAATTGATCAGAAAGGGAGACAGAACATGAGAGACTCCTAACTCTGGGAAACGAACTAGGGGTAGTGGAAGGGGAGGTGGGCGGGGGGTGGGGGTGACTGGGTGACGGGCACTGAGGGGGGCACTTGACGGGATGAGCACTGGGTGTTACTCTATATGTTGGCAAATTGAACACCAATAAAAAATAAATTTATAAAAAAAATAAAAAAAGGAAACAATTGAGGAACAAAGAACAGAAAATGCCAGTTTATACTCGTAGGGGTGCCCCTGCACACACACCGAGTCACAGTGTAAGATGCAGTCCTTACCGTGGTTCGTAGAGTTCTAACTCTGGCATCAGAAGACCTAGGTTCTAATTTTGGTTCTTCCATGAACTCTGTAACCGTAAGGAAGTTCTTAATGTCCCTTCTCTAAATGTTCCTTTCACAGCATCTGTAAAATGAGGGGGCCTGGTAAAACTCTAAGCTTCTGCAATTCTATAAATAGGAAAAATGTAAATTCACTCTTGCATAAATGTACTACCTCCCGAAGGCGACTAGAAATAGGTTGGGAGTGTTTTGAATTAACTGCACTGTTGCTCCTCCAATCCATGTGGCTACTCAAGACTTGACAAAGATGAGCCTTTGGCTCCAGCCAGCCACATTGTCAAAGGAAGTTCGCGTTTCCCGCAGGCTTTTAGGGGAAGGATATATCAAGTCATGATGACATTTTAGGAATAAATGTGTCAAGGACCAAACTCTAGGCACAGTGACTTGCTAGTGGTCAAAGCATCTCCTCTACCAGTCTCTTCACCGTCCTGAAAAAAAGAAATATACCAAGAAACGCAAAGCTTTGTGGAGGTGGGGGCCATGCTGTGGGAATGTGACAAGACGGCTGTCCCTGGTGTGTCCTGTTCACACGGAATGTCACGTACCCCATTGCAGGACCAGTGCTTTCTGCATCAGTTCTGCGCCACAAGCTACTCTTCACTTCTTTGCACTGGAACAAAGGTCTGACTTTTAGCACAAACGGCCACCAGTCTGGATTCAAGCGCACCCTGTCACGGCCTCGCTCCGAGGACCAGTCCCTCTCTGGGTCACAACTTCTCTGCGAGGTCACAGCCCCATCACTTCTCACAGAAAGGCACTTCAGATGCTCCCCCAGCGTTCTGTATATCCTACAAATGTTTCCCTGCAACGTCCTTGACCCTGGTGCCCTCTTGCCTCTGAAATTGGGATGCGATGGAACCTAAGTCTTGATCATTGATGATGGCATGATCACAGCAGTCACTGTAAGGGTTTTGCAATTACGGAGCTCCATGCATGCCTCTTTCCCTGCACTGTGAATAACTTGAGGTGTATGATCTCGTCGTGTGCATTGTTAGATTCCCCAACGGTATGGGCACCACCTGGCACATTCTAGGCTCTCGATAAGATGCTGAAATTAAATTTATCACTGGAGGAGAGAGAAGGAAAGATGTTATCGAAAATAACGACTAAACTGTTATATTTGAGATTTTATATTTAAATGTACTGTATGCGTGCTGTCCAAGAAATTCACTTCTGACCTAAGGGAATTCGGGCACCTGGGTGGCTCAGCGGTTGAACGTCTGCCTTTGGCTCAGGTTGTGATCCCAGAGTCCTGGGATCGAGTCCCGCATCAGGCTCCCTGCAGGGAGCCTGCTTCTCCCTCTGCCTGTGTCTCTGCCTCTCTCTGTGAGTCTCTCATGAGTAAATAAATACAATCTTTACAAAAAAAAAAAATTTAATCTAAGGAAATTCTTGAGACTTTATGGGCCTTTGGAGATCATCTAGACCTGGGCTTCACAAACTGCAGTTTTGGGCCAAATCCAGTCTACCGCCTGCTTTTATGAGTCAAGCTTTATTGGAACACAACAACACATCTTCTGTGGCTGCTTTCATGCTACAACTATGGAGCTGAGTAGTTGTGACACAGACCATATGATCTGCAGAGCCTAAAATATTTACTCTCTGGCCCTTTACAGAAGAGGTTTGCTGATCCCTGGTCTAGACAGAGCAGCAGTCTGGTTTTATATGTGAGGAACGTGAGGCCGGGAAGAGGAAGTGACTTGCCCAGACTCTAGCCATAGAGCTGAGACGGTACTCTAGGTCTCCAAGGTCGCTTCTCTTCTTGACTAGCCCATTCTTTCTTCGCCTGAAAAACAAAAGGTCACTCTGAGGATCTGATTCAGAAAAGTCAGGAAACCATCTCCTGTGTTCCTCTGTTTTGCCAAATCAATATTCTTTTTTTATTTTTTATTTTATTGTTTTTTAAAGATTTATTTATTCATGAGAGAGAGAGAGAGAGGCAGAGACACAGGTAGAGGGAGAAGCAGGCTCCATGCAGGGAGCCCAGTGTGGGACTCGATCCCAGGACCCCAGGATCCCACCCTGGGCTGAAGGCGGTGCTAAAACACTGAGCTACCTGGCTTGCCCCAAATCAATATTCTTGAGCTCCCTGTCAGAGCTGATGGATAAGTCATGTTTTTCCACACATGTCTATTTGAAGGAGTGACAGGGTCTCAGCCTGGATCAAAGCTTTGTCCCCTTGCATTCAGGTGACCTGGGGCACGTTTGGAGAATCATGCACGGGCCTCCTAAGGGGCCTTTCCCGGGAGCCTCCAGGAAAGAGTTCACTTAAGGAGCAGAGTGTAGAATGGCACCAATCTGGGTTCCCATGAGAGGGGCAGGTGGTCCTCCCTCCCCAGGCAATAGGGACCCGTGCCTGAGTCCTCGAGAGGAAGGGCTGCAATAAGGAAGGAATGCAGACTGAGTGGGTTCGGGCAAGGGCCTGGAGGGCATAAGACAGCACAGGAGACGTGTGGCCCTGCCGCTGGTGACTTTGGCTCAGTGCATGGTGGCCTGCGGTTGTTCCACGTGGCCCCGCAGACACGGGTGAGCTCTCTAATAGAGCTCAGCCCAGCAAGCTGGGGCAGGACTGGAGATTAAGGACAGATGCTAGCGATAACCCAGAAGACGATTCTAGATACCCATGTGAAATGCTTCCTGCGGTGCCCTGGAACCAGCAGAGAGGACTCTGAAGGGGCTGGAGGGCTCGTAGTAGCTCATGGGACTCAACAATTGAAATGCTGTTGTGTTGTTGTTGTTATTTTTTTTTTTTTATCCCCAGCTGGCACAGCAGGTAGCAATGACACTTCAAGTGCTAATCCTCTCCTCCCGGTGCCAGCGTGAGTGTGCCATCGAGGTGAGTCTGGGCCCCTCCCGAGCCATGCCCTCAGAGGTGGACGGTGAAGCCTCCAAAGCTCCATTGCTGAGTTTATTAACCCAGGTTCAACAGGGCAGGGATGTGCTCCAAGTCATTCAACAAGCAGATTCCGCTGGCCTATAAATACAGCCGCTGTAGTGGGTGGCTCTGGCACGGCCAACCCAAACCTGACTGGGGCCCAGAGAAAAGGCCTTTGGCCTGTGAGGGATGAAGCAAAAGGAAGACAAACACATGCTAAACAAGTGCGTTCATGCTAGAAAACACTGGCTTATAAATCGGGGGCTTAGAATAAGTCAGAGAGAGGGGAGTCTATCCACTCCCTGTAGGTGGTTATTGCCACGCAACGGGGGTACATGGAGGAAGGTTAAAAATGGCAAAAGAGGGCAGGGAGGAAGAGTAAGCGGGCTTTGCGGTTTGGGTGAGGAAACTTCTTCTAAAAACCATTTGCTGGCCTTGCACGTGCCCAGGGCAGGGTGCCTTCTTCACCGGCCAATGTTGTCACCCACACAGAGCTGCGTGCTACGGAAAATCATCCCAAACTTGGAAATAATGCCAAAATTATTGTGTGTGCCATTTGATGTTGGGCCACCCCATGTGTCCTCCGCCTGAGGCCCCCCCAGTGCTCCAGGGGAGGAACTGGGATCTACTAATGACGAAAGCTGAGGGCCCCGGCTCTGCAAACTTCAGGCTCTGCAAACTTCAGTACTAACTTGAGAACACCGCCAAGTTGCAGATGATGTTTATTCAGTAGAAATGCAAATAAATGTCATCAAATAGCCGGCATAACCCCAAAGGGTCCGATCTTACCACTCGTAGGATGTTAACCAGTTTTATCTGACTTCCAGAACCTCCTTTCATACCCTTTCCTTCAGCATCACATAAAACAGTCTCTTGCATCCTCCCTTGATTCGGCTTCGGCATCCTGCTGGCTCCCTCACTAATGAACTGAATCAATCTTTGACGAGACGTCTGTGTGAGAGTCACGTTTCTAACGTTCTAGAGAACCCCTCTTCCCAGATTCACTGTGGCTTCCCTGTCTGCAGTTAGCCGTCCTATTTTCCATGCATCATAACGAATTGGACTCATCTGGCTTTCATTTCTCGGCTGACAGATTAGACCAAGTCTCTGTGTTAAAAATAATAATAATAATAATAATAATAATAACAATAAAAGAAAGCTCTTTTCATTTCTACTTCGAAGCCGATTCACTTCAGCAAGTTGCTTGGTGACCTTTTGCGCTCCGGGTTGTCCTGGTTAGTCCATGAATGACAGAAGAAAGGTCACGGCCCCTGTCCTAACATATGGTCCAGGCCACCTGGGGAGATGAGTCAAGTGCAGTTTTTAATAATAGTCACCTGTGTTGAGACATCGCTCTGGTATGTTCAGACCGGGTAGCTTATCTGATTTTTTTCTAGGCTCTAGAAGAAAAGGTAGGGAGAAGGATGACTGTGGCCGTAACAGGTTTCTGCCTGTCTTGGCGCTCTCCCAAACTCATCGGCCTGGGAGATTGATTTCCCCTCCAGCCAGCATCTTGTTCAGCATTTCTGCTCATCATGCTCCTGGCATTGCTTCCTCAGAGGACTGTCCATCATTCCTAAACTCTCGCTGCTCCTCTTGATGAATCGGCAGACGGATGTTGGGGATGCAGAATGGAATTTCAGAAAATATGCCTTGATTCACAGACTCATTCCGTCCTTCTTGTTGCCTTCTTTTCTCACATCAGAGAGAATCATCAGGCGCTGTGGTCGTGAGCCAGGAGGAGTGTGTGTGTGTGTGTGTGTGTGTGTGCACATGTGTATGCATGTGCATGTGTGGGCGGGGGCAGCACCCAGAGTAAAAGGAAGAAGATTCCTGGGATGAGTTTGGGGGAGAAAGCTCCTAAACAGGCTGTCCTCTAACCTCTGAAATCTTGTAGGCCCATCTTTGAGGAATATTTGAGGGGCGTGATGCTGATTTTACGGTCTCTTCAAGGTCAGAGAGCAGGCCAGGGGATACGGTGTTAAAACAAGCAGAGAAGGAGGAAGGACAGGGCTTTGGCACCCATATGTTTGTTTGGATAAGAGGCTAAGAACTGGGTGGGGTGGAGCTGAGAGGAGGGGCAGGCAAATCTGGCTACACTTCTGTGAAACTGCTTTACGGATGAAACCCAGCTGGGGTCTCCCGGCCCCTTCAGATCCAAATCAGGTTTGTTTGAACTGTATGGATTATTCAAAAACTAGAACCCTCTTCCCAAATTTCTGTGAGTTATTAGGGGACCTACATGATCTTGTTCGGCTCTGGCACCAATGTTCTGGCCCTGCTGAGTCCTTGTTCTCTGCCCTATATCTAACGGCCGTTCCTTTCTTCTCACCCTGGGTTTGACCCAAGTGTGGGAGAACTTGGCCCCCTCCCCACAAAATAACCATTCAAACATGGAGATGAAGGAGATTTATATGCAGCAACATAAACCGTTTATTTTTATTTTATTTAATTTTTAAAGAGATTTTATTTATTTAATCATGAAGGACACAGAGAGAGGCAGAGACACAGGCAGAGGGAGAAGCAGGCTCCCTGCGGGGAGCCTGATGTGAGACTCTATCCCTGGACCTCGGGGATCATGTCCTGAGCCAAAGGCAGATGCTCAACTGCTGAGCCACCCAGGCGCCCTGCAACATAAACCATTTAAAACTGAGTAGTAGGGATCCCTGGGTGGCGCAGCGGTTTGGCGCCTGCCTTTGGCCCAGGGCGCGATCCTGGAGACCCGGGATCGAATCCCACATAGGGCTCCTGGTGCATGGAGCCTGCTTCTCCCTCTGCCTGTGTCTCTGCCTCTCTCTCTCTTTGACTATCATAAATAAATAAAAAAAAAAAATTAAAACTGAGTAGTAGAAATGGTGTTGGGAAAACTGGACAATCACATGCAAAAGAATGAAACTGGACCACTATCTCATACCATACACAAAAATAAACTCAAAATGGTTTGAAGACCTAAATGTGAGACCTGAAATCATAAAACTCCTAGAGGAGAGCATAAGCAGTAACTTCTTTAACATCAGCCATAGCAACTTCTTTCTAGCTATGTCTCCTGAGGCAAGGGAAACAAAAGCAAAAATAAACTATTAGGACTACATCAAAATAAAAAAACTTCTCATGGCAAAGGAAACAATCAACGAAATTAAAATATAATCTATGGAACAGGAGAAGATACTTGCAAATGACATACCCAATAAAGGGTTAGTATCCAAAATATATAAAGAACTTCTAAAACTCAACACCCAAAACCCAAACAATCCAATTTAAAAACAGGCAGAAGATAGGAGCAGACATTTCTCCAAAGAAGACATACCAACGGCCAACGGACACATGAAAAGATGCTCAGTATGACTCATCATCAGGGAAATGCAAATCAAAACTGCAATGAGATATTATCTCACCCCTGTTCAAAATAGCTAAAATCAACAACACAAGAAACAACACGTGTTGGCAAGGATGTGGAGAAAAAGGACGCCTCGTGCACTGTTGGTGGGAATGCAAACTGGTGTAGTCGCTGAGGAAAACAGCACAGAGATTCTTCGAAAGGCTAAAAATAGAACTATCTTTTGATCCAGCAACCGCACGACTGGGTATTTGACCAAAGAATACAAGAATTCTAGTTCAAGGAGATTTATGCACCCCAATGTTTATTAGCAGCATTATCTACCATAGAAGCTTCTACAGGATATAGAAGCAGCCCAAGTGTCCATCAACTGATGAATGGATAAAGAGGATGTGGTGTATATATATACAATGGGATATTATTCAGCCATAAAAAAAGAATGAACTCTTGCCATTTGCTACAACATGGATGGACCTGGAGGGTATAACGCCAAGTGAAATAAGTCAGCCAGAGAAAGACAAATACCATATGATTTCACTCATATATGGAATTTAAGAACAAATAAGCAAAGGGAAAAAAGTGACAGAGAAGGAGACAAACCAAGAAACAGACTCTTAATTATAGAGAACAAACTGATGGTTACCAGAGGGGAGGTGGGTGGGGTAGGGGCGAAATTGGTGATGGGGATTAAGGAGTGCACTTGCTGGGATGAGCGCCAGGTGGGGTATGGAAGTGAGTTACTATATTGTACACCTGAAACTCAAATGACACTGTATGTTAACTGAAATTTAAATAAAATCCTAAAAAAAATAAAAATAAAAACCTCAAATTATAAAATAATAAAAGTGAGTAGTAGATAATCAATCCTTCTCTTTGAAAGGCCTTGAGCCCCTCAGCCTCTTTGCTCTGCTATTCTCCAAATCCTCTTGTTTTACGCAAAGGCAGGTGGCATAGCACGTAGGAGCATGGAAGCCAACCCTAGAGTTCATGTTCTAGCCTCGCCCTCCTCGGCTGTAAACCTTAGGTAAGCCGCTTCACCTCTCTGTGCCTTATTCTTCTCATCTGTAAAATGGAGGGAATAGCCCACCTGTGCCACGAAGCAGCTGGGAGCGTCAGAGAAGACATAGAAGCCAACGGGCACAGAGAAAGATGTTTGCCACCGTTATGCAAATCAGAACCACGACGAGATGCCACTTCACACCCAGTAGGATGGAGAGCATAAAGAATTCAGATAATAACAAGTATTGGTGAGGATGTAAAAAAAAAAAAAAATCAGAACCCTCCAGTTCTATTACAGCAGAGACATAAAATGGTGCAGCTGTTCTGGAAGACAGTCTGGCAGTTCCTCCAATGACTAAATATAGTTTCCCTATGAGTCAGCAATTCCAGTCTGGGAGAGAGGAAAACATATGTCCACACAAGACTTGTACCTAAATATTCACAGCAGCATTATTTGTAACCGCCGGAAGGTAGAATGGATCAACTGATGAATGGATAAGTGAAAGCCTGTGTACCCGTGTCGGGGACTATTAGCCACGGAAAGGCCTGAAGTACTGACAAGCGCTATAATGCGAAGAACCTTGTAAACGTGATGCTACGTGAAAGAAGCCAGGCACACAAGACCCCACGCAACATGAGTCTGTCCATGTGAAATGTCCAGAATAAGGCATTCAGTAGAAAATGTATTAGTGGTGGTTAGGGCTGAGGGGGGAGGATGGGGAGGGTGAGGGGAGAGCGTTGGTACCCAAGGAAATGGGATTTCCTTTCGAAGTGATGCGAATGTTCTGGAATTGACTGGGGTGACATCTGCCCGTATCTGTGAATGTTCTGAAGCCAACCGAATTGTTGACTTTAAATGAGTGAATTGGATAATAGATAAGTTATTATCCTTTTATTATTATTTACTTTTATTTTTTTTTAAGGATTTTCTTTATTTACTCATGAGAGACACAGAGAGAGGGAGAAGCAGAGACACAGGCAGAGGGAGAAGCAGGCTCCATGCAGGGAGCCCAACGTGGGACTCGATTCCGGGTCTCCAGGATCACGCCCTGGGCCGAAGGCGGTGCTAAACCGCTGAGCCACCCGGGCTGCCCGATAAATTATTATCTTGATAAAGCTCTAAAAGAAACCACAGCCCAGAAGATTTATATTCATAACACTGCCTGGCATGTAGGAGAGTTCGGAGTCGTCCTGGGGGGAACAGATGGCATGTTTGAATGAGTTGTTAAGGCGAGATTAATAAAACGTGTCTATTCACAAAGGTAGGTGGCGGTTAGGGGCAACCTGCAAGGTGGAATGCCCCATGGGCAAGGGAAGGGGGAAGGGAACCCAGGCAGTGGGGTGCGGCAGGAGAGAAAGGCCTGCTGCCCACCTGCACCCAGCAGGGAGGCACCAGGAGAATGAACGCCTCCTGTTGATCACTTCTCATCTACTGGGACCCCCCACCCCTTCATCAGAACCCACAGGGAAGCTGAGCCACCCACTGATGGGCCATAGATGTAGTCCATCCAGGTTAGCCCCCTGGGCGGAGGCAATAACTCTTATGGGGACCAGCTACCCCTCCCACTCTCCTAGGGCCAGCTTTTCCTACTACATGGTCTTGAAGGTTATTTGCTTACGAAGAGATTTGGGTATTTTTATGCTGCGAAATACTGCAGCCCTTGGCAAGGACGCTCCCCCAAACATTTCCTTAGGGTGGCTGGAGAAGGAGAGCAGTGAAACCTCACAATGGTTCTCCCAGGCTCTCCACAGGCAGCGGAATGGAACGGGTGGGTGGAGACAAACAGGGCTGAGTTATGGGGTGGCGCCCTTGTGCTACAACCCGCTGCAGGAGTAACAAAAAGTAAATGTGGAGACAAATTCTCAGTTTCATTTTCTAGTAACTGTACCCACGGTGGCCTGTATTGAATTCTTCCAGAAGTCAGTTCCTCCTGGAGGTGTGGCTCCCTCCAGATAAACTGGTGAATCCGTCTTTGGAGTAAGGTCTGAGCAGAAAGGGGGTTCGGCTGCCTGTCAAGGGCTGAACTGTGGCTTCCCCATTGCCAAGTCCATAGTTGAGGCCCTAACCCCTAGCACTTCAGAATGTAACTAACTCGGAGACAGGACCTTTAAAGAAGCAATTAAGGTAACATGTGGTCCTTAGGGCGGGCCCTAACCCCTTAGGACTTATGTCTTTGTTTTTTTTTTTTTTTTAATTTTTATTTATTTATGATAGTCACAGAGAGAGAGAGAGAGAGGCAGAGACATAGGCAGAGGGAGAAGCAGGCTCCATGCACCGGGAGCCTGATGTGGGATTCGATCCCGGGTCTCCAGGATCGCGCCCCGGGCCAAAGGCAAGCGCCAAACCACTGCGCCACCCAGGGATCCCGGACTTATGTCTTTGTAAGAAGAGACTAGGACACAGAGGAAAGCCCATCTGTAGACACACAGGGGAGATGGCCATCTGCAAGCCAAGGAGGGAGGCCTCAGAAGAAACCAACCCTTTATCTTGGACTTTCAGCTTCCAGAATTGAAAATACATTTCTATTTAAGTGACCTTCCCTGTGATACTTCGCTGTGGCAGCAAACGAATACACTCCCCATTCCAGAATGCTGCCCCCATCCTTCTCCTCCAACTCATGCCCACCTTCCTTTTAGAAGGTTGAGAAGAAGGCAACTGGAGTCCTGCCTGGGGGTTTGCTGCCCAGTTATGCCTTCTAGTTTACTCCCAGGGTGAGTGTGTGGGGCGCTAGACCTATATTCTGATTCAAATATACGTCCTGTTCCATAAAATTTAGGAGCATGACCAACATATTTCATTTTACTTCTCCACAATAGGTTTAATCTGCTCCGAACCTCATCCTTCCTTAGTTGACTAGAAGCTCAGTGCCAGTCTTAGGTTCGTGCAAAGATCCTGGGGTCTTCTAGAGCCTACGATATTTAGGGGAAGGCCGTCAGTTGCTCTGGCCTATTGACTTGCTCGTTTCCCAGGCCCGTGTGAGCCCTTGAAGGGGGCAGTGGCGTTGCTTCCGGCCGGTGTGGGGGCAGGTGGGGGCGTCACTGCCATACCTTTTCCAGTCTGGAAAGAACAAGCCCTCAGAATGCTTCCCCTTTGGCTGCTGTTGCCTCTTCTCCAACCCTGGCCTCAATACCCTCCAAATCCAGAATAAATCATCAACGTTCTCTTCCTGGAAACGGTTTGCTCTGCCTTCCCCCAGGAGCTCCCCAAGGAAGGACAACATAAAGGGCTGGTTAACTGCTTGGTGGGAATTTGCAGGAACATTCTAGCAATATAGTAGCATCACCTGGCTTTGTTCTGATGGCGCGTGAGGAAAGTACCACACTCCCTTCACTCACAGAGCTGTCTTTTTATCAGGGGACAGCTGGAACTCTGTCTTGGTAGGAGCTAGGACAGGACTCAGCTGGCATTCCCCGCAAGCTCGGATCCTGCGGGGGGCCCGGCGGCAGCTGGGTGACCCCTTCCCGCGACCTGGGAGCTAAGTCAGCACAGCTAGATTTAGTCTTTGCCTCAGGTGGCATGACGGATGGAGCAGAACCGAGAAGTCTCCCTGCCCACCCGGTGGCTGGGAAGAGCTCTGTGGCAGGTGCGACACATCACTCGCCCCGGCCCGCCGGCACCTCTTCACCCCGTGGAGATGGAGCAGTGGGGGAGTCCAAAAGCCCAGTTCCAGGGGCCGGCGTGGCTACTTTTCAGGGACTGATAAGGACCCCAGGGAGACCCTGAGTGTCTGATGAAAAGGGCGAGCCTGCCCTCGTGGTGGCGCAGGGAGGGCCTGGCTGGCTCACCGGCCACTGCGTCCCCTTGATGCCCAGCCCTCCTTCCAGGGCCCCTGGAATGCGGCCTCCTGCAGGAAGCCTTCTGGGGCTTCTTAGAGGGAAAAAGAACCAGTATCCCTCCTGCTAGGAAATGTGGGTTTTCCTCCCCTACCCGCCTTCACTGCTACCACTAAGACAGACAGACAGACACACACACACACACGCACGCGTGCGCACATCCCACGGTGTGATGTTTCATTTTGTCATTCGTTTGGAAGTTTGCTCCTTTGATCCTCTGGAGGTGCCGGGATGCCCGCCCCCTGCCCCCCATTCTCTCAGTGCTCCCCCTGTTTGCCACTTGGGAACTGGCACATGGGGCAGTCGCGTGGGGGGTGAGGGTGTCAGTTTTCCTCTTCAGAATATCCAAGAAGCTTCCATGATGGACAATGGTTTGGAAAAATGCAACAATGAGCAAGAGGAAGTGGTTGTCCCCTGCCTCACGGCCACATTTAGACAAACCGATGGGAAAGTCGAAGGAAGGCATGAGGAGGAGGTGTGACGGCGAACCGGGCCAACTTCACAAAGATGATCGTCTAAAGGGGGCAAGGGGGGCAGCTCGGGGGGCCCAGCAGTTTAGTGCCACCTTCGGCCCAGGGTGTGATCCCGAGGACCCGGGATCGAGTCCCACATTGGGCTGCCTGCGTGGAGCCTGCTTCTCTCTCTGCCTGTATCTCTGCTTCTGTGTCTCTCATGAATAATAATAATAATAATAATAATAATAATAATAATAATAATGGGGGCAAGGGTTGAACAGGGGCAGAAATGGGGATTGGGTACTCTGGGCACAGGAAACAGGATGCTCAGAGATCTCCAGCCTTGCTTTATTTTCCTCCAGCATTTAGCACCATCTGCAATTATACTTTTATGTAGCTTATTGTTTACTTCCTGTCTCCCCCATGAATCGGACTCTCTGAGTGCGGGGAGCAGGTCTGTCCTACTTACTGCTGTGTCCTAAGTGCCTGGAAGTGTTCCTGGTGCATCATGAGTGCACGTACATGTTTGTAGAACAAATGAATCAATGGGCAATCCGGGCGAAAGGGAGAGAAGGGGACTTCTGTAAGCTCCATAAATACGTATGTGGTTTCATTCCATCCTTAACAATATCACTCTCCAAGAGGACATTTTTTTAAAGATTTATTTATTCATGAGAGAGACACAGAGAGAGGCAGAGACACAGATGGAGGGAGAAGCAGGCTCCTCACTGGGAGTCCGATGTGGGACTTGATCCCAGGACCCCAAGATCATGACGTGAGCCAAAGGCAGATGCTCAGCCACTGAGCCACCCAGGTGCCCCCAAAAGGCATTGTTATCTGTGCCTTGCAAATAAAGAAACTGAGGTCAGACACTTTCCAAAGCCACTTTCCAAAGACCGCACACCCGGAAAAAAGGCAGGCTAGGATCAAAGCCTAGGCCAGCAGCTTCCAAAGTCTGGACTATACCAGGAAAAGGGCAATAAAGGCCTGAATGAAGTAAAAATGTGGGAAGGGGAAGGGAAAGGAAGGGAGGAGCTCGGGCTCGGAGGCACTGCACTGATAAACCCGACCGGACCCGGCCAGGCTGAAGGGGAGAAATCCCTGTGCAGATCCTCTCCATCCCAGGGCCTGCTCCTGACCTCTCTTCTGCCTGGAGCCAGTCCCATGGGGATGACAGAAAAAAACACATGGCTTTGGCTGTTTAACTTTGGGGGAAGTACTAACACCTCGGAGCATCTGTTCCTCATCCCCCACAACGGTGACAGATTCTAGCTCTAAGGTTGTCCTGAGATGGTGTAGGGAAGGCACCCAGATGGCTCCCTGCCCACAGTGTTCAGTCAGTATTAATTGACTTAGCCTTTCCCATGGCCTCCTGAGGTCATTTGACCTGGGCAATACTGTTCCTGAGAAGACCAAAGGAGGAAGCGTCAAGGGGACATCTGCCCTGGTGCAGGTGCTGTAGTGGAGAGTGTCACGACAGAAGGGAGTGACAAACTAGGCCTGGGACACGTGGAGGGACGACGGGCTAGGGAACTATGCAGCAGGGAAAACCCTCCTCTCGGCGAGGAACTCTCTGGCCCCTCTGGGATGACGGTGCAGACAAGCACCCTAAGTTCTAAGTCTGTGGTCAGTCTCTTCTCCACTGAAAAGGTGCTGCCAGCGCGTGGTAAAGGGGAGCCAGGGCTCCACATGGCTTGGGACTCATGCGTACAAATGGGGCTGTATCTCCAAAACAAGTTATCCATAAAGTTGCTATACTTGAGGGTTTAAAAAAAATGTCACCTTCTGAAAGTTATTCGCAAGCTGCATTATGCCTTGCACCTAGTAGGAGATTTCCCATTTCTTACGACATCATGCCCACTGCTCTACAAACGTGTCTGGGGATAAACACAGCATCTGGGACTGTTTTGTAAAGTGTTAACTTATAAACAGTTAAATCACGCCGCAAGTTTTTGCAACTGTCTTTGAATCTCTGTGAATCCTCTTTGAATTTCCCATGTGTTGGAGGGAAAGAGAGAGAGAGAGAGAGGAAGGAAGGAAGGAAGGAAGGCAGGGAGAGAGGGAGGAGAAGAAGAAGGGAAAGAAAGAAAGACAGGCAGGCAGACAGACAGACGGACGTGGGTGCCTGGGTCCCTCCCGCTCCGAGCACAGGACAGCAGCCACCCGGAGGCCGCAGAAGGGTGGGGAGAAGCCGCTACTGCGCTTGTTTACAGCGCCACCTGCTGCCCACGGCTCATGAAAATTCAAGCTGCTTCATCCTTAAAGAGCTGAACATTACGGAGTAAGATCCCCCAGCTACCCTGGGAAGCATTCTCTCTCAGAATCTCTTGTCCTACACTTGAGAAAGTAGGAGTCTTCTAAGCAAGAATAGTCCAAAATAACAGCTGATTTCCCTTTGCTTTCACTGAGCTTTGTAACGTGTAAGGGAAGGTCTGTGTGTAATGCAAGACCGAGCCCTACGTGCTGGGCAGTGTCCGTAGCACCCAGCGTGGGCCAAGTAACTTCGTCATTGTAACAGCTCTAGAGACAGGTCTTACCATTATCACGCCCGTTTTGCAGATGTGCCAACCGAGGCGCGGAGTCTAACGAATTGGCCAAAAATCACAGCCTTAAAGCAGCAAAGCAGGAGTGCCTGGGTGGCCCAGTCAGTTAAGCGTCCAACTCTTGCTCTCAGCTGAGGTTTTAATCTCAGGGTTGTGAGTTCAAGCCCCGTGTTGGGCTCCATGCCCAGTGTAGAGACTGCTTAAAAAAAAAAAAAATAAATTAACAAAGATTTAAACCAGGGCAGCTCTGCTGCCGTGCCCATGATTTTAACCACCGTTATGCTGCTTTTCCATATTGGTGTGTTTCAAGAAAAGATAGTTTTTGTATTAAGAATTTAATTTCTCTGTGTAAAGCTTGGTGGACCAAGGATAAACAGAGCAGCAAAGAAGTTAAAAATATGCCTTCAATAATCCTCTGCTATATGAGACATTAAGCTTTCCAGAAGCCCTGATTACCTTTAAGAATGTCATACAATCCAGAAGGATGGTATTCAAAACAACTTCATTAGTGTTTGTTTATAATAGCTTCCCCCCAAGAAAATATTATAATCCCCTCAGTGCTTTTAAGAATTCAACAAGTCAGGAGGTTTCTCCCTTAGGAAGAGTGATAATTATAGCTACTACTTATTGAGTGCTCGCTTTGCATTTTAGAGAAACGATTATCTACAGACAGTCACTGACCTACAATGACCCGATTTATAATTTTTAAAGTTTACTACGGGCGTGAAAGCCATACATGTTCAGTAAAAGCCATACTTTGGATTTTGAATTTTGATCTTTTCCTGAGCTACTTACTACCCAGTCGTGATGCTGGGCAGTAGCACTGAGCCACAACGCCCAGTCAGGCCACGATCATGATGGTGAACAATCAACACACTTATGACCACTCTGTGCCCACAGAACCGCGTGGCTCTTCAGTATAGTTTCCGATTACATGACAAATTCAACACTTTATTTTAAAATGGGCTTTGGGTTACGTGATTTTGCCCAACTGTAGACTAATGCAAGTGTTCTGAGCACGTTTAAGATAGGCCAAGCTAACCTGTATTTGGTGGGCAGGCATATTAAATGCATTTTCAATTTACAGTATTTTCAACTTATGATGGGTTTATCAGGACATAACTCCATTCGAAGTCTGGGAAGATCTGTAGTGAAAAACGATTGTAGGTTTTTGGGATCACACTACCTGGGTTCAGATCCCAGCTGTGTTACTAAGCAAGTCACTTCACATCTCTAAACCCCAATTTCCTTTATGACAGAACAGGGAAAATAACGTTGCCTATACTTCAAACAGGTACACAAACATTTTTTAAAGATTTTATTTATTCATGAGAGACACAGAGAGAGAGACAGAGGGAGAGGCAGGCCTCCCTAACGAGGAGCCTGATGCAGAACCCGATCCCAGGACCCTGGGGTCACGACCTGAGCCAAAGGCAGACGCTTAACCACTGAGCCACCCAGGTGCCCCTATGGGTTGTTTTTTAATAAGAAGACCAAAAGTGCAACCTTTTCCAGAAAAAAGAAAAAGAAAAATTATTGAAGGAATGAAGACTGACTTGGAACAAAGAAGTCTCACAGAAGACATGGTAAAGGTCTTCAAATAGATGAAAGGGTTTCTTCAAGTGGAAGAAAGGGTTGTGCTGTCTGACCTCAGAAACTGAACTAGGACGGATGGATGGAAGCTTCAGAGTTCTGGTTTTTAATTGGAGCAGATCAGAAGAGCCAGAGAGAGAGAAGTGCCTCATCCTGGGAAGCATTCACATAGAGGCTGCAGACGGCCTCTCAGAGATGATCTACAGACGACAGACACAGGAGTCAAGTGGCAGACTGGGTCACGAGACCTCTGACTTCCTACCCAACTGGGGATCCTGATTCATTACCTAATTTTGCCTTGAGACACAGCGGAACAGATAAAAGGCAGGTGATCACCAGCTTTTAGAGAGCTAGTCTGTTTTCTTGCCAATTATTTCTCTACTATCAAAATTCCATTAAATCCTACAAGAAGACATGGATCCAGTGTGGACTGCAGGGGACAGCAGTGATAGCACAGTCACCTTGGCGCTCACTCCCCACTGTCATGGAGTGGCCAGGCATCTAACCCTGAAGTACAGTCCCCATGTGGGACCCTGCAGAGAACAGAAGAAAGGAGAGGTAAAGTCTCTGGACTTCAGGACTCTGTGATCCCATTTTTGTCCTCTATTATCAGTTAGGAATTGCTAATCATAGAGGCCTGGCCTCAGTGGCTTAAATAAATGAAGACTTTAGGTTTTCACCTACAAGTGCAAAGGGAGGCCACGTAGGACTGGTACGGCACCTTCAGGGTACGATCAGAGGACTAGGCCACTCTTTCTGCTCCACCATCTTCTCAAGAGCTTCATTCATCACTTCTGTGTTCCAGGTAGGCAAACGGGAAGAACAAGGGGCAAAGGGGAAGTGTTAAAGAGCTCTCCTCACATGAGCAATGGTTAGTGCTCCTTTCCCTGGCCACACCTGCAAGGGGGACTGGCAAATGTAGTTGTAGCTGGGCACTGTCACCCCAATAAAATTCAGGGTCCTGTTCCTAGGAAGTAGGACGTGACTACAGAGCAAACAGCAGCCTCTTCCACATCCTCCCATGTCCCTCTGTCAGGCCAGCAGGATCCTTTCCTACTTTATAAAGAGGAGAGAAGGGACGGTGGGACCCATGCAGAGCCACAGTAGGTCAGCAACGTCAGTCGCAGCATCCCGCTCAGGGCCAGCTTTGAAAAATGACGGCAACTGCAAAAAGCAGAAACCCGTGAACATCTGTGGGCACACACCAGCTGTGGGCCCAGGGCCGTCTCTCTGCAGGGAGTCACGCTGGCATCTGAGACGGGCTACAGAGGGCAGGCAGGACACCGATCTACATGTCCTTCCCTGAGTTGCCAAGAGGTAGATAGTGCTGGCCCTGGCTCAGTTGGGAGAACAGATGGGCGGGAATTCAGTACAGCTTCCAAAGCAGCCAAGCGGCAAAACTGCCTTCCTTCCCTGTCAGCCGCAGCTAGTTCCCACCTGGTCACAGCCAGCTGCAGAGGCCCAAGCCTGAAGACCATGCCTGCTTGGCCAGGAGCAGCCCAGGAATGTGTCATTCTGCACCTGATGTGAGGGGCTGTCAGGGACCAGCAAGTGCAGCTGTTGGTCCCAGCGGCGAGTGTGACACCTGGGTAGAGTTGCTCGCCCGGCAGCGGGTGGCTTCCTTAGTGGGGCACTAACCGTTGAGGACCTCACTATTGAGATGGCCAGCCTGTTTCATGGAGGCCTGGAGCGTGTTTTCTTGTGCCCTCGCCTCCCACAGAAGCAACGGCAACGTGGCCAGAGAGGTAAAGGGAACCCAGGATTTACACTGAAGTACGTGCCAGGTGAGCAGAGGTGATTCCTTCCCACATCTGAAGCAAGCAGAGTCCTCAGGGAACAAAGCAACTTGATGAAGGGACAGAACCATGCACTGTTTCAGAAGCAGGACGTAAAATGCACAGAATTTTATTGCAACTCTGATTAGAGCATATGGTATAGGAGGAAGGGCTACAGGTGTTTACAAACACACACTTTCCTGTCAGCTGAACATGGTGGGGTTCACCAGGGAGGGGGCCGACAGGCCCAGAGGAGAGGAGAGAGCTCTCCTCTTGCCTTCCAGAGACTACATCAACTTTGGGTTATCTGTGTATCTACTTCCAATTCCCAGACTCTAATTAAAAGCTGACTGAAATTTATTTAGAACCCTATTGAGCTAGGCTTCCAGAAAAGCTCTTTTAAATGAATTATCTGGAGTAGAAAACTGATAATAAAGATCACTACCATAAGTCTTTAAAGACAGAAAAATTGGGGAAGAGACTGGAAGGGTAGGGGGTGGAAGGAGAGGCAGGCTAGCTGCGAGGGCCCCTGCCCTGGGAGGATGCTCCCTGGGAGGTGAAGTCCATGCGTTTCCATTCCTCTCCTTCCGCAAGCTGCTGGCACCTCACGGCCACCTAGAGGTTGCACAATGAAGCTCTTCAGAATATTATAAAGAACTTCCAGCTCTGTTCCTGCACCCCAGGCCTTCTCTCATCTTGAGGCCCTCGACTCATCAAATCTAAACTCTGCAGCCTTAAGATCTGCTCATGTGGCCCTGGGAAGGCTGGGCAGACGGCAGCCAGCAGGCTTCCACACCATCTGCCTCTGTCTCCTCCCGTAGCAGCCTGGCTTCTTGTTCCGAGGGCGCATCAGGGCCAAGAGCCTTCATGAGCCCCCTCTGGCCCTCTGGGGTGCAAGGAGTCAGCAGGGACACACTCCCCATCCTGTGGGGCCATCTGCACCAATTATAAGCCCTTTGGAAGCCAGTGGAGGGCTGTTTAGCTGCTGGTTCTCTATGATTAGCTAGTTCTTGTTTTATGAATATCACGCATGGTGCAGCCAGCTGTACGAAGCATTCATGATTCAAAGCTTTTTTTCCCCTCAAAAAAAAAAAAAAAAAAAGTGCTCCAGCTAGTTGTTATCACTGTGGGGAAGGAAAAGTTTAAGTCTTGCTTTCTGGAAAAGTTCTTTTTCCCACCTTATAATTCTACCTCTTCCCAGGATGGAGACCATTCTTTTACCTGTTTTCTATAGGCACTAGAGAGGCCCTTGCTTGCTGCAAATGAGTCTTGCTAAGAAATACCAAGATATATGTAATTCCAGCTCAGGCATTATCATCCATAGTCCAAAAGATTCTCTTCTCTCCCTGACTGCGTATGAGAGACATGATATTAAGGCATCTGTTTAATGAAACCATTCCAGAGAATCAACTTTTTGCAATCAACTCAGGAGCCAGGGCCAACTGCTGAGGCTTACCTTCTTTCCCAGGTGCTGAGCCAGGAACAAAAGCAGTACTTTGTTCACACTTGAAATCCTCAGTGCTCTTAGAGGTGAGAAGCAGTTGGCTGGCTATAAACCAGCACTAAAATCACTAGGGATGCTTAATCAAATGCAGACTCCTGGGGCTACATTATTCTCTTCCAGAATCTGGGCTTGAAATCCAGATTCACAAGGGTGTAGAGATCCAGAGAAGCTGGAGATCCGGGAGTCTTGTGAACAGTGATAATGAAGGTCATGAGATCAGCTACAATGCACAGGGTGATGAACATGCAAAGAGAATGGGGTGGGGGGTGCTTCTTCCTCCTATTTCTGAACTAGGCAAGTGAACTCATTTTTCTCGTAATATACAAAGCTCTATAGTAAACAGTAGCACAAGTAGGCCAATAACCACAGGACACTATGAATATAAAAATTCTTTTCTTTATATGCTATTCTTTATAGCATGGGTTTGGCTAGTTTGTCACCTCAATTTTTGGAACTTCAGGAACCCAGTTGTATGTGGAGTTAATTGTTTTACCTTCCATGTTGAGTAAAGAGAGAAATAAAATGCCTATTTAAATATTCAGCAGGAAGAACTACCCAAAAATGATTTTACTTTTTTTTTTTTTTGATAAGCAATTTTAAGTGCATCCTAGTAAAAGAAAATCTGTGCCGATTATGGGTTGTTCCACTGAGGATAATAGGGGCCATGTGTCTCACTATCTGAGAAGCAGTTACAACTACAGAGAGGGAAAAAACTGGAAGGTATCCTGTAGTGTCAGACTGGAATCAGAGGTGTGCTGTGAATCCATGGCTTTCTATACATGGATACAGAAATAAATTTAGATGCTGTGTGTGTGTATACATGTCCACACTGATAGTAAAGGATTATAACCCACTGAATAGAAGGTGAAACTACAAGTCCACACTTGTCCACATAAATTAATAAAGAGGTTAAAAGGAACTCCATACTGAAAAAGCTGGGCAAACACTGCTTTAAACAAGTGGCTGGCTCGGCAGGTAGGGCACATACCTCTTGATATTGGGGTTGTGATTTCGAGCCCTGCATTGGGTATAGAGATTACTTAAAAATAAAATCTTAAAAATAATAACAAACATAAAAGAAAAACAAATAGCATCATCAGTAATGGGGCAAGTGAACACTGTGTGCCACCTGAGGAGATGCAGTGAGGAGGATACAGCAGTGCTCCTGCCAACGATGCATAAACTAAACTTAATCGAAGGGAAACATTATCCAAAATAACCAGCCTGTTATCTTCAAAAGTGTCAAGGTCAAAAAAGCCAGTGAAAAGCTGGGGTACTCTTCCAGAATAAAGAACACTACAGAGATGTAACAATTAAAGGCAGTATGTAATTCTAAATTGTATCCTTTGCTAGAGAGGACATTACTGGGATATTTGGCAAACAGCGTCAGAGTATGGCAATAGGTATTAACAGCAATTCCAGATTTGATATCTGTTTTTTGGTTACACAGAGAAAGGTCCTTGTTTAGAGGTAATACACACTAAATCCAGGGGTAACTTTTACAAGTGATAAGGCCTATCGAGTCATCAATTTATCCTCAAATGGTCTGGGTTCGGTACTTGTAATTTTTCTGGGAATATTTCACGATAAAAATGTTTTTAAAAGTGCAACTTCCCTTTCATTTTTAGCTGTTACATGATTTACAAAATGACTACAGTAATGAAGACGGTGATATTAAGATGGCTATTTCAACACCAAGAGTTTCATAAAATTCTTGAAACAAGAGATTAATATTTTAAATAACGTGATTTTAAGTGTAGATTTTAACTGAAACACTATTATGAGTTTAAAAAAGATCAGTGGATACACTCTCTGAAGTTGAATTAAAATAGAATGTTTAAAGTTTAAAAAATGTATGGCTGGAGAAAAATAAGTCTTGCAAAACCTGCATGACCCAAAATTAAAATGATATTCAGTACCAAGTAGTATTCCGATTTCTTATAACCAGTTCTCACAAGCAATGTCATGTATGCCTTACTTTTAAGAAAGCATCAAACAGAAACAAGCAAACCTGAAAGACTTTATCAAGTACAATAGAGAATAAAATAACAATAGAAGAATTCATAGCTTACAAAAAATTTCACAAGTAGAAGTTTTTCCTTCTATCAGTCTTTTGGAATTCTATTAGCTCTCTCCTGAGGTCTAAGAGATGTGACCAAAATGTGGTTTACATTTAACTTTTCAGGGACACATGACCTGAAAAGGAAGAAGTATCCAATATGATACTGCCTGATGCTCCTCTCCTATAGCAGTCCTTCTCTTGTGTAAGTGATCAGAACTGGGTCCAAGTGGCGCAGCATCAGCATTATATATCCCGCCAATACCATTTCCTGTCCAACAGATTCTCATCTTTCTCCAGTAATGAAGAGGTGGACGTTCTTCTTGGACTGCAGCATCTGTGCAGCCCGTGTCACACCAACCACAGCAGCCAACCTCTGGGCATCATACCTGGAGTAGAGGACAGTGCAAGTCCAGGCAGCTTCCTCTCCTCTGCTGGTGGCTTTCAGCATGTTACAGACTTCACTGTAGAAGTGGGAGTAAGTTGGCAGTTCATAGAAAATCAGGTTCCTGATCCCTTTTATGGTATACCTATTAAAAGGTGAAAGAGAGACTAGTATCTACTTGAGAAAATTTATGGAAAAGCTACCTAAGAGTTTGACAGGGGTAGAGCTCACTCTTGCTGCTCCATGCTCAAGGAGGAAGATAATGCCATAAACAACCAACAGACCAAAGGTTATTTTGAATTGGAAGGACTTATTTTGTAGCAACATATCTGAATTCCTAATGTTTGGCTTGATATATTGATAAATTTGATTTTTTTGAGCCTACTCTGGGTAGACTGAGGTAGACTAGGACTGAAGATCTGTCACAGAAAACTTCAAAAGCAAACACTTAACAACTCAACACTGCCCTTAGTATAATCAGGCAAAACAGAACGTTCTGTAATGGAGAGGAGGTCAGACCCAGTATGTAAAATAAACTGCATAAACTGTAAATGCATTCCCATCAGTCTTTTCTTGTCACTCTGTAGACATGTTAACTCCATAGCAGATGTCCCAAGTTAATCCATTTACAAAATCCTGCCTGAGGATCCATTAGGCATTATGGAAAAGCAATTAGTTTCAACAGCTTATGCACTTCTTTCCCTGCTGCAGTGCTCACAGTGGTGGTGGTGGGGTATAGACCCCAGGGACTCACCGTATGGTTTGGGTCGAGGTCAATTATTCCCTCTGGGGCCCCATAACAAAAGATTTTATAGTTGACAAGGTTCTGATTTTTCCTGTTAAAACTCTCTGATAGGCTGCTGTTAGACTCCCTTCGGAGTTTTATTTTATTCCCAGAGGATAAGCCTTCCTTGTCTCCTCATCCCATGGATCATCTGACCCTTCTGGCAACCCTAGTCTTCCAAACTTTAATTGCAATCCACTATGTGGCTCACCTTTTAACATTATCATAAAGAAGAAATTCTAATGGCTAATGAATAAATCCTGTTCCACCTCACTAGCTATCAAAACAAACAAAAATAAATACGAAGTTCCACTTCTGCCTAGTATACAGTAAACTCAAGAGAATATTGCTTCCACACTAACAAGAAAAAGGCACATAACCTAAAAAAGCATTCCTTTTCTTCAGCCTAGACAGCTGATGTCACAACTCAACCAAGTGAACTGATTCAAGGGTGCGCTTGTATATGTTTAATACCTGGTTCTCAGTGGGGAAGAAAGTGCTAAGAGTGCTGATTTGAAGCAGCTGCCAATTTCTGTGGTGTAAATACTCCCACCATGGCCAATTTCAAGCTACCAGTGTCATGGTGCTGGGCTCAGGGGCTGGGAGGAGATGTGCAACCTGATCTCAAGAGCCAGCTTACCAATAACTGAATTCCAAAGAGGACAAAGCTCACTGCAGAGACAGGACCCATAACTACTCCACTTTGAAGGAGCACAGGAGGAAGAGGGCACCTGCCAAAAAAGTGGGTAGCAAGAAAACAGCTATACTCTGAACAAACTCTTAAAGGGCAAGTGTGGTTCTATGTGACAGTTCAGAATCCCTGGGATCTGTTTATACTCACTCATGAATTCTTTTCCACAGGCCTCCACTAGGAGTCCTGGAGAAAGATGGGAGGCAGGACAGAAGACCTGAGAGAGAGACCCCTTTCCATATGAAGCAGAAGTGCAAAACTGACCAGAGGGGGCAAAGGTCAACTGCTGTTGGGAGGAGGGTAATAAAGCAAGTTATCTGGGGTGGTAAAGCCCCATCCCATCCTTTCCCATAGTAGGACTTAGACCCAATAGAAAGCAACAGTAGACTGCCTCTGGGGAAAGGGCCCAAAATCCACTCCAGCCAAGATCCTGCACTGACAGAAGCAGAGATCTACCACCACCGTGGGAGAAGCAGGAAACTCTCTTCTACCAAGACCCCTTACAGATAAAAGACCAGGTTCTGCTGCCATGGCGTGTGCTGTAGGAACGCTGAGAAGGCCCCGCTTCCACAGCCCAGAATGAAAGGGCCTGCCTAGAACGAAGTTACACCAAGAGAACCCCAACCCCACCTCAAGTCTTGCAGGGAGTAACAAGCAAGAGCAGCCCACCGCCATGGGAGGGGTTAGAGTGGAGGGAGACCCCCTCCGCTGGCACAGGGGTACAGGGCTTGGTGAAAGCCAAGAAGATTTGAACCCTGAGAAAAGACCCTCTGGCATCCCAGGCCTCACACTAAGCCACTGTGTGCTAGAGGAATTTGAAGTCTGTGAAGTCTGGAGGGTTAACTATAGTAACAACCAAATCCTGACTAGATTCACAACTCCCACACTAGTGGTCTGACAGTCAGAGGTGTACCTGGACCTCAGCCTCTATGTTCAGTTGACAATTATGAAAAAAACAACAAACAAACAAACATGAAAATGCAAGAAAAAGACATTAAAACATTGATGTTATCATTGGGCTATCAAGTGGGGTTTTGCAGAAAATAGGTGAATGGAGAAAAAAAAATAGGTGAATGGAGTATAAATTATCATGTGTGTATTCTGGGGAGGGGGAGACAAGATATGGGGAAGATGGTAGGGAGCAAATAAGCAGCAATGTATAATAAATTTTTCACCGTGTACAGATTTTGAGCTAACGAGTTTTCCTCTTCATGTTCATCCTAATGAAATAACTAGGCAACTACGCCATCAACTATGCATATGGATATTTGTGGCACTGTTGTATATAATAGAACAATTTTTTTTAAGTCTATATACCCATTAAAAGGAAACTGGGCTAATTATATACCCATACAACATAATACTATGTAACCATTAAGAAGGATTCAATACACATCTAACAAACTACTTATTAATTAAATAGAAAAGATACCTCACAATGGAGAGATCTAGCAGACCCACCTTGTAAGTGATTACATTTTACATCACCAAAAATGACATAAACTGACATTATGTGCTACTGACAAGATGCAGTGGAAAGTATACAATATCTTCTATGTAGAGTTCTTAGCAAAGGTATTTAACCTAAGTCAGTGGTTCCAAACTTTGCTGCACTTTGAATCACCTGTTTGTAGGTGTGAGGTATCTATCCTTCATCCCCACTCCCAGACACAGGGATTTAAATGGCACTGGAACATGACCCGGTATTTTAATCTTTAAAAGCTCTCCGAGGGGATTCTAATGTACAGCAAAGTTTGGGAACCACTGATATAAATATTAAAAAAAAACAATTACACAATCCAGACTCTGGGACGTTCTACAGGAAACTGGATTGGACTCTTCAAAGAATGTCATAGAAAAAAATGAAGCAAGAGAATTATTCTAGATGAAGGTTTCTTTAACCTCGGCACTACTGACATATTGAGCCAGATAATTCTTTGTTGTGGGGCTATCCTGTGCACTCTGGGATATCCAGAAGAATCCTCACCTCAACCCACTAAAACCACTACACCATTAGAATAACCCTTCAGTTTCGATGACCAAATGTCTCAGCAAAACCGCCCCTAGCTGAAAATGGCTAAGACAGACTAAAGAAACATTAACCAAATGTAACCTATGATCCTTAACTGAATCCTGGGTTAAGGAGTGAAACAGCTATAATGGTCAACGTAGGGAAACTGGGAAAATCTGGATACAGACTATATATCAGATGATATTACTGTAGTAGTATCAAGTGGTATGATAATGGTATTGGTTAGAGAAAAGAATATTCTTGTTTTTAGGAACTACATGCTGAATGATTTGGGGATTCAGTGTCATGAAGCCTCCTGTAGTTTATTTACAAATGGTTCAGGAAGGAAAAATAAGACTCAAATGCTAACACCTGATGAAGCCCAAGTAAAAGGAGTTACAGATGTTCACTATTAGTCTTATGATTTCCTTTGAAATGAAAATCTTTCCAAATAAAATGTTGGGGGAAGGGAGGATGTGACAAAGCTACATACATCAACTTAAAAATGCACCCATAAGCTACAAATATACATGCCAAAGTGTTAACATTTTAAAGTTGTTTTTCAATAAGCACATACAAGATATAAAAGAAAACAAATCCCAATGAGTACAATGTGATCCCAATGTAATATTTTCAAAAAAGTGTGTATACATATGTCTATGTTCATGTGCACCTATTTTTCACATAGAAAAACAGGAAAGAAATATACCAAAATGGGTGTTAATATCCAAGCAGTGAGATTCCATTTTCTTTTTTTTAACCTAGATTTTCCAAATTCTCTACAATAATTGTGTAATATTCTTAGAACCAGAGTACTTTTAAAACAAAGCACAAAACCAATTCCAGTAAGTGTTATATTTAAAAAACCAAGAAAATCTCTCTCAGTTTCAATTCTCCCACAATAGAGACTAGTTATCTTCTGGAAATAGTGAACGTGGTGAGGGCTTCTTCAGAGGGGCAGTCAGTGCCAAATCTCCTTAATCTTTAGCATCCCTTCCCTTCTTCCTCCCTTGGTATAGGCTTTGGGTGTTCGTGACCCCTACAAATATGACCAAGGGGCACCTGGGTGACTCAGTCAGTTGAGCACCTGACTCTTGGTTTTGGTTCAGGTCATGATCTTGGGATCCTGGGATTGAGCCCTGCATCAGGCTGGGTGGGCTCTGCATCCAGCACAGCTGCTTGCTTGTCCCTCCCCCTCCCCCTCTGCTCTTTCCCTCAATCATGTGTGAGTGTTCTCTCTCTCAAATAAATAAAATCTTAAAAACAAAAATAAAAACACACAAATATGATTGAACAGCTGGATGGGACCTTAAACTAAGGACAAAGGACATTCTGGATGTCTAGCTCACCTACCAATTGTGAAAGATAAATGAGGCACCCACAACTGATTTGAAAGGGTAGCTCCTCCACACTGTCTATAAAGATGGTAAACTACTTCCAGAACTGGGACTCTCATGTAGGGTAGGTGGGGTGTACTCAGAAACACCCCAGCAGCCTTTACCAATCCCATAAATCCCACCTCCAGAGTTCTGACTTACTCCCTGGTTGAAAAACCTCCCTGCTGTGGCAACCCAGTGATAATGCTAAGGGAAACCACTGTGAAGCATCCCATGCTCAGGCGGGCCGCCATGACCAAAAGCCTGTCCAACCCTAATTCTACTGGTTTCATGCCCCAATCTCACAAAAAAACAGACTCATCTTCAGGTTGAAAATGTTCTGGTAGCTCACAAATGAGCTGTGATGTTTCTAACACAGCCTACTTCCACAGAGAATATAAATACTGAATTTCAGAGTTGGATACTAAAGTTTAATATACAAGTACCTTCCCCATGGTCAAATCAAATCACAAAGGCACTGCAGATAAAAGCACCTATCTTCACCTTGGGGATGTCCCAAGGAAAGAAATCTATAGTTGGAAACCCTGAGATAATTAGCAGTCTCGGGACACTGAAACACATTATTTCTATTCGTCTTAAATACAGGACATACCAATTAACCAGACCCAAGGTATAGAGAAAGTGGTACATGCTAGGTTTGTCTTTATAATGATCTGGGGGCAAAACAGTTTGGTAAATACAGTGGTGTAAGCCACGGGACTGTCCTGCCGACTTGAGACATCACGCCCTCTCTTCTTGGAAAGCCGCTCTTTGAGAGCAGTCTTCCTCCCAGCCTAATTCATACTTGCTATAAACAATCACACTGGGAAGTTTTCCAATCCATCCACTTCACTTAAAAGGCTTGCTTTCATGTGTCAAGCTGATAGAAAACTAAGGGCTCTTAAGATCTGCTGAGTGCAAACTCCCCCAAAATATCACTTTCCAACATGAATGAAAACAACTTACTTGTTCCACAAAGCAAATAATGACACCAATAAGCAGGCATTCATTAACACTCTTTGGCCAAACAGCCCTGTGTAGGTGGCCAAGAATGCAGCCCAGGGAACACAAGTGCAGCCATTTCTCATCTCTCCACTCACAGATTGCCTAGTCAGCAGAATACCCAGAGAGGCCAAGTCATGTCAGCCTGCTCTGCCCTGGCTGTGGCAGGAATCCAGGCTGCTGGATTCCTCCCTCCCCGTCTTGGTAACAAGAGCACGTCTGGGGAGCACATCCTTACATGGGGCATAAATTAAAAGGCAAAGCAATGCCAACACGTGTCATCAAATATGCTCCAAAGCCTGGATGATTTCTGGCTTTTATGTTTGGGGTTCTCTGAGAAAATGTGCCCCTGGGTAGTATGTATGACTGAGAGTTAAACAGTAAAGGCAAAACATCAATTTACTGAACATTACTGCACATCAGGAAGGAAAAGATAATAGGATGCAATTTCCATCTCTATAGATAACGGGTTTAAAAAGGGCTTTTTCACTTGGCAGCAGAGACAGACTTGGCAAACAATGGAATACCTGACTTCTGGGGGCACAAATGGCTGCAAATAGTAACAGAAGGCTCAATATTACTAATGCTCTAATTAGAATTTTTTTAAAAAAGCAAATCCAATTTGTTTTGTCAGACTCACAAAATGGGGAAGCCAAACAAATGCTGAAATCATTAAATATTCAACTCTAAGCCTTTCACCTTTTGCCTCCTGCAAACAGGGGGGCCCTCCCTCCGGTCTCCTGCGAGGAGGCATGTGTGCACCTCCTCAAAACACACTGTAACTTTTGGAACATTGACCTTGTGCTCGGCCTCCACCTCCCCAGACCACACAGTTCCTGATATTTTGTCTGTGCTTCCATGACAGTTCCTTTCCTTCCCATATTCACTTCAGTTGTGCCTACTGAGAAGTGTTCAACTCAATGATGTCTTTCTTGAGGTATACAACCACAGCTACAGGAAGTATCCCAAGTGTGGGCCCACTCCAGATCTACACACAGATCATACTATAGTCACTCATTTGTCTCTACCTCTTCCAACAAGAGAAGAGACCAACCAACCAAGAAGAATCTGCCCAGTTCCAAAAGTCTCTAGCTTCTCTGTACAAAGTAGAGTGAAAGAGGACCTCACAGCACCACAAAGCCCACCAAGCACTCAGAAGCAGGCCATGATTTGCAATACATTTCCCCTCCTAAGAGGACACTCAAAACCCAGCACTACTTTACCTTTTGTAGAAATGGAAGCGCTCTGTGAGGAGCAAAAACTGCTTCTCTCCTTGAAGGAAGAAGTGTCTGGCCCTGGAAATACCAGACTTCGGAGTGTACTCGCAGATGTGGGTGAAGTTCAGTTCTTCCTTCTTGAAGTAGTTTCGGAGGCGCACGAAGTCAAAGTAGGAGGGGACATAGATGAGCGTATGAGACATGACTGCATCACGATACTGAGGCAAAATCTTGTTCACAAAAAAATTAAACCTGATTTGGAAAAGCAAAGGGCAAAGTCAATGATTTAGAGATTAGCCCACAGTGTCACCACTAACTGCGTTACCCTGGGCAAGTCACAATCTCCTTCCACCTCCTGCAAAGAGGCCAATCTGGCTTACCTCATCACAAAGAGCTAACGTAAGAATAAATAAAATAAGTGGTAAAAAATTCACTATAAAAAATAGTCTATCACTGTAAAAAATAGAGGTGATGCCAGTGTATCCAGAGAATTACTCCAGAAATAGACAAGCACACCATTCATTTATTCAGTGGTTAATCAATCAACAAGTAATTACTGAACACTTCCCATATGCAAAGTATCTTTCTCCTACCATGGTCCCCTGATGAAACACAATGAAGAGACAGGGGAAATAGAGAATTAGAAACACTGGAACCTTGATGTTTGCAGGAGCCAAAAGGTGAAAGGCTTACAGTCGAATATTTAAAGGTTTCAGTGTTTGCTTCTTGGCATTAGTCCTTGCCCTGAAGGGCTTATAATTAAGTTGTTGACACGGAACACTTAGCAGTATCAAGCAGTGTTAATTAAAAAATGCCACAATCTTGTGGGAAGAACCTCTGATTTACAGTACTAATGCTGCCACTAACCACCTAAGAGAACCAGGACAAAGTACCATTCCTCTCTGGGCTTCAGTTTCTTCCTGTATCAATGATGATTGGGTTCTATGATCTCATCAGTAAAATCGACATGGAATCCAATTTTAAATTTGTATGCCAAGGCTAAAAACTTCTCTGTACCCCCGACGTGTCCAACAAGTAACAGGACTAGAGAGAGAGAGGTACCTGGCATCAATCACCGAAGCTACATTTTCAGCTTCCATCCTCTGGAAGACATGTGGAAGCTGCACCAGGACATGGCTGATGGAGCCAGTTATTGGGACGTTCCTCACAGCCACCTGCCAGGAGTTGATGAGAAAGTTAGGAAGCAAGTCATCCCCACCACTGACCAAATGCCTTCCTTCCCGTATGCCTCATGACCCAAACAGTATACAATGCTTCAGGAAGACCCAAAGAAACAAGGAGAGCATGCCCACCTGGCCTTGGAGATTGACGCAGTACTTGCTGAACACGGAATTGATCTGCGCATCCTGCAGGGCCCCAAAAAGCAGAGTCTGGCGATAGTACTTAGACCAACTATTGAGGCTCCACATCCTCACTCGGGAGAAGTCCACCCCGTGTGAATCCAAGGGCAGTAGGTTCATGTGGTTCATCAAATGCTTTGAGCAGAAATAACACTATCATTAATTTTTATGGAGAATGTACCTGTTGACACTAAGCATTTTACAAGTCTGTCATCTTATTAACCCCATGGAGTATGTATAGTCAAATTCCAAATTACATCAGAAAATCAAGGGTCAGATGGGTGTGAATTGCCTAATTAGCTGAACACCCCCAACAGAAAGGTAAGCTAAAACTGACTACCTCTTAGATCTTTCAAAAAATGGTACCTACAGGAATATCCCTTTGAAAGGAACTTCTGAAATGCCACCCTGGTCATTCTATGGGTTCCTCAGTCCCAAATTTGGACAAGAAGCGAAATGCCATGGATACCATAGCCATTGTTCTTCAGTGGCCTGGTTTTCAAAAATTGAGGAGATCCTAGAGCCACCACATGTGCCGTTTCCTCAAATTACATTGACATGCCTTTTCTATCTTAATTGCATTTTCACCTTAAAATATATATTAAAGGATAACAAATACTCTGCATTTATTCACTACTTTATAAATTAAAGTATCCCCTTTATTTGCCCCACCTTCCTACAAGCCCTGGGACTGTAGAAGTGAGTTCTCACAAGCCTTAAAAAAACAAATCTATGGTTCTGTGATAAGGATTGTTCCAAAGCACAGTTGTTCAATCCTAAAGTGGAGAACACTGCAGAGTATGCAGGAAAGGAGGAAAAAATTATAGCACAAGTTACATTAACAGGATAAAGATATCCTACATTTCTCTGTAAAACAAGATCACACGTTAAGAAATCCTGAGTAATGTTTTCCCATTTCCACTGAAGGCCAAACAAAAGAGAATGAGCATAAACTATAGGAGGAATTATATTAGATGAAGGCATTCCAGGTCAGGAGGAAGCAATCTACCAACCAGCCACACTAAAGTGACCTTAAGGCGAAGGAATCTTCTGGAGATTTGAAAATACTGGCAAGAATTTTTACTTCTCTGAATAATTATTGACCAATATGTGTGTAGAAGAGAACCTAAAGGTTTTTTCAAACTGGAAAATGTGAAACATTTCCATTTCCAAACTGAGTTCTCATCTGGATTTAAGACTTTAAGACTTAAATCACTGAGCTCCTTCGCTCTCTAAACATGAATGTTGGCACTCTAAATGTGAATGACCACATTACCAGGACATGCTCCCAGTTCTGCATCAGATAAATGTCGGCTTGATCAATGATGAGCAGCTCAATAGAAGACAAAAAGTCAAAATCTCTCTTCTTTTCTCCTTCTGCTCCGATGATGGTCCTCAAGCCCAGCGGGGAGGCAATGAGGATGTCGGAGGAGTAGAAGGGGGCATAGAGACGAATGCTTCTCTGGAGTATTGCCACGCCTACATGAGAGAGCCAAGTACACAGCCGTCCATTATTCCCACCAAGCCATCAGCTGCTACCCATTCACCTTGCATTGTTGACCTTCACGTCTTTCCCCTTAGCACATGACCCATGTTCAAATTGTTTTCCTTACTAAAATAATCATCCTCCTCTAGCCTCTATGGTCCTGTCTAGCTCTCACTCTCTTCCTTCCCTTTCCGCTAAAACCTCTCCAGAGAATGGTGTCTGCTTAGAAATCTCTCACTCGGGACACCTGGGTGGCATTTGCCTTCAGCTCAGGGCGTGATCCTGGGGTCCGGGATCGAGTCCCATATGGGGCTCCCTGCAGGGAGCCTGCTTCTCCCTCTGCCTATGTCTCTGCGTCTCTTGTTGTCTCTCATGAATAAATAAAATCTTAAAAAAAAAAAAAAAAAAAGGAAAGAAAGAAGAAAGAAATCTCCTACTTGTTCCTCAGTACATCACAATCTGGCCTGATTCTCAGGACTCCACTGAAAGGACTCTTGCCAAGGTCACCAAATCAAAGATACTTCAGTGTTTGTTACAAATGCATGAGGTAGCATATGGAACACATCCTCCTCAAAATGTTCTTTTCCTTCCTGGTACTTTCCATTTCTTTAATACTCACTTCCTCTTCTAGCCCTGACCTGGCTCATATCTATCTTTTCAGATCCAAACAGCTCTTCCACAAGTCTGTGATTTGGCTCTAAATTCCAATCACACCTTACCTAAGTTTATGGGCAATAAATGGTTAAATTTATTCACTAACCATAGCTATAATGCCATCTTCACAAAGATCTGTATTTCCAGCCCAACTTTTCTTTCCTGAGCTCAAAACTGACATATCAGCAACTGGCAGGACACCTGCAAATGTTTAAAACTAAACATCTACTCTTGCAAAAAAAAAGATATAAATAAATAAATAATAAAAAAAAAACAAACAAACAAACAAACAAAAAAACATCTACTCTCTTGCCCCCTACTTTGGTGCACCTGACACTCCAGCCATGCTGAAGCCTTTGTAGATCTTTGGTCATACCCGGCTTATTCACCCTGATGCCTCTGCAAGTGCAGTTTCTTCTCTAAAACCTTTTCCTGCATTCTGACCACCCCTCCTTACAACAGAAATTTTAGTACAAAAATCACTTTAAACACCCCCAGATCATCCACTGCATCCTCTGATCAGCACTTATCAATCTGTACTGTTTGCCCATTAGGCTGGATTTCCTTAACAGCAAGAACCACAACTTTTATTTCTATATCTTCAGCTTCTTAGCAGTACTTGGTACAAAGTGGACGCTTAATGCATGTTTTTTTGAATGAGCTTATGTGGCGAAAAAACATTTTCCTAAGAATTTACTCTATCAATATACAACCAAGTATATGGGAGTTGGTTGAGACAAGCAAAGATGTGACAAGTTGGGTAGCAGTCGGTAAGTCCTGAGTGGAGACAATTCAGGGTAGGCACTCTCCATGGCTGGAAGAAGGGAAGTCCACCACTGCACATGGACACCCAGTTTATTCAGCCTCCCCGGAGGGACCCTCTAAGGCCCTATCACTTCCAACTCCCCCTGTTGCATCAACTACTAATTCTGGATGTGCTGAGACATTTCTGCCTTAAATGTGCATGTGTTTTTTTACATACAGCCTCAGAGATGCTCCACCCTGAGCCAAGTGTCCACCCTATTAGCCAGGCAAGACTCTCTTCCCTGGCAGACAAGATGTCCCAAATGCACCCGGGTCCTGTTAGGAGGACATCTCACCCCACTGAGAGAATGCCCAATTACCAGCTTCTAGCCTCTAGTCATGTGAACCACATATCATAGGTCTTCAGGGTTTGAATTAAAACAAGAAGGAATTACCAATCCGAAAGTGGTCATCAATGTTGCCGACAAACACAGCTTCATAATCCTCAGGCCTCTTCAGGTTGGGTGGTCTCTCCTCAGGATCTGAGCCATACTCTCCCTTAAACCTCTTTTTATTGCTCACAATTATTTTCTTCTTGCTGTCACCCTCGAGGAGGCTGATGAAGAGCTGCACCACCCGCAGAGCAGCTTCTCGGAAGGGCACAACTATCAGCACCTACGGAGAAAGCCACAACAGCCTCGATGGGACCAGGGGAAGGGTCCGCAACTGCGGTCAGCCTGCTGAAGACATGGTGCTGAAGAACCCTTCATAAAGCAGCAGGCCCTGCAAGGGCTCACATCTCAGCCACCTCCTTTGCACAGGACCAGGTTCGGGACTACAAACTAAGCACCTCTCATATCCACAGCACTGTGTCCTATGGACTTTAATCTAATGGCCCCATGAGAGGCAATTCCCAGACAGAATGTGGAAATATCTTTCAGGATTAAGTCAATGCCTTTAACAGGAGTCCACTAGCAAAAATCCAATATAAACATACAAGTGTCAAGGAATGTTACTCATTTCTGTCTCACACAGAACTTACTACAGTATTTTTATGCATAAGCTGCAAGGGATAAATAAATGCTGAATAAATGAATGAATTAGGAAAAAAATTCAAAAATAAAACAAAAAATAAAATAAATGAACTAGGTATAATAAGTAGAGAACAAATAAAGCTGGCAAGGAAAAGGATTAACGCATCTAATATATTTCCTAGCATGTCTTTCAGAAATGATGATAAAGCATTTCTGAAATGAGATCATATCGCAATGGGAAATGTAGGACTCAGTTTTCCCAACATTTCCAAAAATGCTTACAGTTACAACTGGTGAGAATAAAAATAGAATATGCTTAACAAACAATAAGTTTCTCATTATCCTTCTGTAAATATCAACAATGTAAACAACCCCTGTCAGAGCCCACAACTCATCAAATTCTAAATGTGCTTCATGGGTAATCTGACTCATTGTTTTCTACAACTCTAAATGGAAACAGATAAACTTATAATCCTTATTTTTAAGACTCTGAGATAGTTTCCCAGAAAGGGAGCAAGCACAGCCACAGGGGCATAGTGAGTCAGCCTGGTACAGTGCAGCACCAAGGGCCCTAGACTGAAGAGGGCCAAGTTACTGCTGTCCCAGCTGTGACACTAAGTATCCAGGCTTCAGCTTCCCCAGTTATCATATAGGGGGCCAGACTAAAAAATGTCTAAGAGCCACATCAGTACTAAGCCCTAGAATCCTATTAGACTCAGTGAAACAGTCTAAAAAGATGAGACTTCTTCAATATGGAGGGATACAGGTTAAGGAGGTGTGGGGAATGGAAGACACACGATATAGCCACATAACATGAGTAATGTGGGCACAATTAAGACATTTCCTACCAAAGCCCCACATCCACTGGAACTTAGGCTTATGAGCCCAAATAAAGGTTATCATCACTTTAAGCAGCCTAAGTATACAATGGAAAAACAGGAATTTTTGTTTCCCAAGATTTACTTATGTGTGTGGCTCAGTAATGAAAATTCTTGGTTCTAATCCCATCTCTGCTACTCATTTCCTGGTTCTCTTCAGCAAGGTCCTCTATGAATCTGGGTCTCTGTCCATAGCTGCAGTATTTAGAGATTGGATAAAAGGCTGGCTAAGGTTCCAACCATTTCTGACAATCACAAAGAGATTTACAATGGAGTGTCATTTATGTATGCTCAGGGTTATCTCAAGAATTATCATAGAGGAACCTCTGACTCACAAGTTTCCAGTTAAATCCAGTTAGAAACAGTCCATTGAGCTGTCTGCTGCACTGCTCTGGCACGACCTGGCCCATCTAAGGTGTTCACTCTTGGACTCATTCATTATTCCAGTATTCGTATCATTAAAATACCTGAATATCTGCCAAGTGCCAGACACCTATACGGCAGAGCCAGAAGCCTCCTTCTGGAGGACAAAGCTCTCCTGGATGAAGCTCTCCTGCTGCCACTCACCTTGGGCCTTGTTAGCCCTTGGTCTCTGAAGTCATCATCGTCACCCACCCCAAGCTTCTGACTGCGACGTCTGCTATTGTTACTAAGCACCTGGGCATTGGCTTTGAGGACGTGATTTATTGCGTGTAGGCAGTACACATGGCGGATCTCCTCCCCATTCTTCAGGGCAGTCCTTTCTGGGTAGAATAGGTCCTGGTAAGAGTTCATAATTAAGAAGAGCTCTTTCTGGAGGGGTGTGAAGGGGCTACTTGATTTGGAGGGACCAGAGAGGAACTGGCTGTTGGTCTTGGTCCAGGTGGATTCCAGGGGCTTCTGGAGATGAAGTGACTTTAAGTCAACGTCCTTTAAGGGTTTAAATGTTTCCAACTTCTGAAACTTGGATGAAAAGACAAGCTGGCCCAATACAGGCCACTAGGAAAGAGAGAGAGAGATCAAGAGCTAAGTTAGAAATGCTTTTCAATACGTTGCTTTCACACAGTACTTTCTAATTCACCAAGCTCTCTCCGATTTATCAGATTACCTCATTTAATCCTCACCAACAACCCAGCAAGGTGGACACTATAATGCTTGTCTTATAGTTTAGGGAAGCAGAGGCTCAGACATTACAGGATTTAGACAAACTTTACCTAGGAGAGAAGAGAGCTGAGAGCTAGAGCTCAAGGTTTCTGACTTCCAACCTGAGCTCTCAGGTCAGAATGTCCCAAACTATTTGGTGGAATATGTTCTAGGAAATCAAAATTCATTCTAGAAAAAAAAAAAGGGGGGCTCCATGGTCAAATAACTTTGGTAAACAACACAGAAGCTAATCCCCCTTACAGAGAGTCACAATGTATATTAGATACAAAAGGTTCTGATGAGTCCTATGACAAGAGCTCTGTTCTATTGTATTTAACTTCAAGTCTTCCAAATTTACTTGGGCGTGAAATAAATTTTTTGAGATACAGCCATTAAAATCCTAAAGCATATATATATATATATATATATATATATATACATATATATATATTTTTTTTTGTGAGATGCCAGTATGAGTGGGAATTTTTGCATTGTAACAAAATCGCTGATCTCAGAAAAAGAAAAAAAAAAAAAGATGATCTCAGCAATAAAAAGAAATGAATTATTGATATGCCCCAAGAACTAGAGGTGGATCTCTAGGGAACTATGCTAAGTGAAAAAAGCCAATCTGTAGGATTCTTTTTATATAATGCTTTTGTAATGACAAAATTATAGAAACGGAGAACAGACTAATGGTTACCAAGGATTAGGAATTGGGAGGAGGGGGAAGGGTGTGGTTTTAAAAGGGCAAGCAGAAAGAAGAGAGATCTTTATGGAGCTGGGAATGTTCTCATCTTGACTTTGGTGGTGGATAAGGGGAACCTAGACCCGACAAAATAGTAAAGAACTACAGACACACAACAGAGTAGGAGCAAAACTGGGAAAAGCTGAAGAAGACAGAAGTGTGTCAATGTCAATTTCCTGGCCCTGACACTGTAAAATAGTTTTGCTGAGATGCTACCACTGGAGGAAACTGGGCAAAGGGCATAAGGGATGTCTTTGTGTTATTTCTTAAAAATGTAGCTATAATTATTACTTTAGTAAAAATTTCAATTAAAAAATGACCAACTCTTAAAAACAGCATGAGCTGACAAAAAAACAAAAAACTAACTAAAAAAACCCCACACAAAGCAGCAAAAATGACTCCACACATGAGTAACTTAGTTATGAACCTCTCTCAGATTTTTTGAACAAACCAACAGCAGCAGTAGCTACTGTTTTACTCAATATTTTTTATGTATGTCAGTAAACTACATCACTTCATTTTGAGGTAAGCATTACTGCCCCCCCCCCAACAGAGGAGAATAGTGAAGATCAAAGAGGTAGATTGACTTGCCTTGGGTCATGTGACAGCATCTCTCAGATGCTGGTCCACACCCTGGTGGACCTGCCTGCAAAGCCATTCTTACCTGCTCCCACACTCCAGCTTCCCCAGGCCTTTCCCAGCTACACCTGTGCCACTAAGCTCTTCCAGCCTTCCTATCCTATGCTCCCCTATCAACTCCTCTACCACTGGTGTTTATCATACATTCGAGGAGAACGCCAAAACCCAAGACCACTGCCTAACTTGGAGCTTTACTTTCTTGGTGACAGGAATGACTAGGCAACACTTACTTTTAGCTGGTGAGTAGTTCTGGGATTTGTGGCAACAGCTTGAATTTCTTTTTCTTTCAGTTCTTTGTTCACATGTTGTAGAAATGGATCTAATTCAGAAATCAGGAAATGTCAGATCACTTGGGAGGAGGAAAGAGCAGGCATTTATTTGGTCTTCTCTCCAAATGACATACTCTTTTTTTCTCGATTTTAACTCATCCTTTTCCCCATCTTTGTTCCCCATCCTCTCTCCCAGCTCAAAAGTTTCTAACCGGTTCCTTTCCCTAAAGCATTTTTCTCATCACATTACTTCTCAGCTCAAAACCCTTGGAGAAGCTTCTCAGTCTGAAATTTGGGGCACTCTAGGAGGTACACCTCCAAGCTACCTCTCCAATGTAAGTTTTGAATCATATGGCCCTCAAATTCTTCTGCCTCTGTGGGTTTTCTTCCTCTGATTAAAAATTCTATCCTTTCCTTCACTTCATTTCTATAAGTCCAAATACTATCAGTTTAATGTCACATCCTGACTCACAAGAACTATTTCCTTGGAGCCTATTATGCCAGGCACAGCACTGGTTCCACTAAGGGGCCATCCATGGTGCCCTTCAGACTGTCCCCAACCCTGCCCCCACCTACTTGCTGCAACACTGTAAGATCCCTGAGAGCAGGATCCATCCCTGATTTATGTTATATTACAGGACACACAGAAATGTTCAATACTCAACTGAGCTGAACAATGATCCAACTAGTGTACCTACACTCGAGGTTATCTTATCTTCAGTCCTCTGAGCTAGCCACCCAACCTTACCTTCCAGTCACTCATTAAGAAGCAGAGAAAAGTTAAATGACCTATGCAAGGATCCAAATGGCAAAACTTCAAATGCAGTGCATTTTGTACTAAACACCCAGAAGCAAACTATAGGACATAAGAATCCTAGGTGCTAATATATCTGTATAGGCAAAACAACCAGAAAAATTTTAGGATAATCAAACTTCCTCATGTCTCCTCCAAGGTTCTGATTTTTTTTTTTTTTTTAATTTCCTTTCTTTTAGAGAGGGAGGATGGGCAGCCTGGGTGGCTCAGCGGTTTAGCACTGCCTTCAGCCCAGGGTGTGATCCTGGAGACCCGGGATCGAGTCCCATGTCGGGCTCCCTGCATGGAGCCTGCTTCTCCCTTTGCCTGTGCCTCTGCCTCTCTTTCTGTCTTTCATGAATAAATAAATAAATAAATCTTTAAAAAAAAAGAGAGGGGGAGGGAGGAAGAGAGAGTGCATGTGAACAATGGAGCGTGAGGGGTGAAGGAGAGAATCATAAGCAGCAGAGCGCCTGACACAGGGCTTGATCTCACAACCCTGAGATCATGACCTGAGTGGAAATCAACAGCTGGATGCTTAACCAACTGAGCCACCCAGGCACTTCTCCAAGGTTATTAAAGTTTTGATGGTTCAGAATGGGGTTTGTGCCCAAATTTTATCTACTACTTCTCCAGCACAATAGCCAACAGAACAAAAGAGCCAAATAAGGATTAAAACATCAACTTCATTAAAGGTAGAGCTAGGCAGAAGAAGAACAATGAAGCCAAAAAAGGCAGTCAGAACACTAATGAGACCAACCTGACTTGCCCTCCAGGCACAAGCTGAGAAAGTGGACCTGAGAGAGAGAGCAGAGACCTGACTACACCTACCACACAGGGGCAGGCCTTGTCCTAATCACTGCCACTGGGAGAGAGGCATGGCCAAGAGGCCGAGAGAGACTGGAGGGACAGAAGGGAGCTTTTTGGCTTTGAAGGTGCTCCCTGGTAATGAAGACCAAAGAGATTAGCCAGTCCTGAGTCTTACAAATCTGGAAAATTCCTACTCCCGTAACAAAGAGCAAGTGAAGGGCACAAAGAAAAGTATAAAGTATTTTTCTCCTTTCTCTTCCTTCCCTGCTTGGGGAGAAAATCAGAAGTCTTCCCCTGACCCCAACGGTGGAAATACCAGGTCTGGGGAGCTGGCCTTCCCTACTTTCACTCCTAGGCTACCTGTCCTACTAAGTAGCCTCCTGACTCCCAGCACTGCCTCACCACTAAAAACCAAAAAATACCTTTGAGAAGTCTTTGTTCCCAGTTCTTGATATAGCTGCTAAAATGTTTCTATCGCTGCTCATTGCAGTACCAAGAGATTTAACACATACTAGCACACAAGCCCCCATGCTAAGCACCTGCTGAATTTGAACAACACACGCTGCTCTGACCTTGTGATACTTTCAGAGAACATGCGCCTTCACTTTCCTCGAGAAAATTGGTTTCCAGGCTGAAGAGTGACTCGTGTTTTGCATCTGTAAACTCCTCAAGAGATTCTTGTGATGTGCCAAGTGGCCCATCCCCATCTTTTCCTTCAGGGTCAGCAGGCAAAACCATACCTGTAATTTTGAGAAACATTTTGTAAAATTATTTAGGCATGAATATAATTATAGTTCTGTGAACAAATAAAATTTAATTCCTTAACCTAAATCAACACTGATGTTCATTGCTATTATTTACTTTTAAGGAAATTCAGGTGGAAGATTTAAGTTTCAAAATTAAGCCTGATGAGTGAACCAGTTCCAGTTCTAGAACTTATTTTAAGATGATAACTAGACGAAGTACACTAAGATACACATGTAAGGATGTTCAAAGAGCACTGATTAAAACAAGAAATAACTGGAAAAATTGATTTCATCCTTTTCTATCAAGAGTGCTAATTACATTACCACATATCATTTACAATGAAATACCATGTAATTGAGAAGCTAATATGAATCCCTGATTATTCACATAGAAAAGGTCTGTGGTATACTATTAAAAAAAAAAAGTAAGTTGCAAAAGTGGATGAGACCATTAGCATGCGTGCACATACACACACACACACACAACTATATATGTACATACTTGTACTCACACATGTATCCATAAAAAAGTAATCTGGAAGGTTATATAAAATGTTAAAGGTGTTCATCCGAAGGTGGTGAAAATATAGGTTAACTACACTATCCTCTTAAATTTTAACAGTAAGCACATGTCACTTCTATAACCTAAAAAAAACAAAAACAAAAACAAACCAACCAAAAAACCCAAACTTCTTTTTTAAAAAAAAAAATTATTTATATGAGAAAGAGAGAGAAAGAGAGGCATAAATACAGGCAGAGGGAGAAGCAGGCTCCTTACAGGGAGTCCAATGAGGGACTCAATCCTAGGTCTCTAGGATCACCCCCCGAGCCGAAGGCAGACGACCAACCACTGAGCCACCCAGGCATCCCAAACTCAAACTTTTCATTAAAAAAATCCAAAACAGGAAATAGAAAACAAAACAAAACCCTAAGTCTGAGGCAATGAATTTTTATCCTAGTAAAATTGATAAATTAAAATGTTAAGAATTATGTATGACCTTACGGTATAGAGAAAAAATATGGCTGCAAGGAAAACAGGCATTACCATAGCGAGATATAAAAAGGTACCCAGACACACTGGCAACGCAATACGACTCCAGCAGTACCAACTCATGAATTACTGGTACGTGAACAACTTGGATCAGTCACAAAAAACTTGAGGAGCCAAAGAAGCCAGACACAAAAGGGTACAGACTATATGCTTCCATTTATATGAATTTTTAGAACAGGCAAAACTAATCTTTAGTGAAAGGAAGCAGGTCAGTGGTTGCCTGATGCCAGAGGAGGAAACCGACCACAAAAGAGCATGAAGACATCTTTTGGAAGTACCGGAAATGTTCTGAATCTTGATTTTGACAATTATAACATAGAGGATGTATCTGTCAAACTCATTGAATTGTACATTTAAAATAGGTACACTTCATTGTAAATCATACATACCTCCATAAAGTTGGTTTTAAAGTTAAAAGAAAAAAGCCACCTGAAGTCTGAATGAGAGAATTCCTTTAAGCTCTCAATCTCAGCTGTTCTCTGAAGCCCTCCCTCATTTACTCGGACAGTGTGCAACCACTCCATGTCTCTTCAACGCCTCTTAACTGGCTGCTCCATACAAACCTGCTGCTTGACAATTTTTGTAGTTTGTCTTCCATTAAACTTGGTTTCTCTAAGGGAGGGACAGTGATCTCTTTGAGACTGGCACAAAAACAGCATCATGTTCCCTTTCCTCTGAGTCAAGGGCTATTTAACTAGGATTGATGAAACCCTGGAAATGGTAAGCAAAAATACTACTACTGCATTTTTCTGGCTATATGGTCTTGTGTTTTCACCAGATTTTCAAAGATATCACAGAATCAACAAGGTTAAGAGTCCCTGTTTTGGATCTATGTGCTTTGGTTCAACTCACACAGTACCCGGCACCATGTTCACGGGGTAGCTATCCTGACAAAGGTGACTGAGCCCACACCAAAGAGACTTACTCTCCTGCACTTTGGTGGACTCTGCTGTTGTCTCTTTCTCCACGCTGACATCACTACCATCATCTTCACTGTTCGTTTCTGCCTCATCTACAGCACTGTCTTCTTCCTCTTCTTCTTCGTCCTCCTCTTCCTCCTCATCCTCTTCTGATGCATTCTTTAACGTGGCGAGTAGTTTGTGGTACCCAGAAACTTGTTCTGGTTCACTCTCTGCTTCACTTTCAGAACCTGAAGCATCTGAATTCTCTGACTAAAAGGAAAATGGGAAATTTTATTTTTAAAAAATATTTTATTTATTTATTTGAGAGGGAGTGAAAATGAGTGAGGGTAGGGTTAGAGACAGGGAGAAGCAGACTCCCTGCTGAGTCTGGGGCTCATCCCAGGACCCTGGGATCATGACCTGAGCTGAAGGCAGATGCTTAATTGACTAAGCCACCCTGCTGCCCGGAAAAAATGGGAAAATTTAAAACAGAAACATATTCTTGTTTCTGCCCTAAGATTATCATTAGGCCAAAAATAGAACAGGTTGAGACTTTCATAAATAAAAATTAGCTTTTCTGTAAATATGCATATCCTATCTACTCAATCATGCCTAGCCACAAAGTTATTTTTAAAAGCTAGTCTAGCAGGACGCCTGAGTGGCTCAGTTGGTTAAGTGTTCTGGACTCTTGATTTTGGCTCAAGATCACGATCTCAGGGTTGTGGGATCCAGCCCCAGTGTTGGGCTCTATGCTAGGTGCGAAGCCTGCTTAAAATTCTCTCTCCCCGTCCCCACCCCTTAAGTGTGTGACTCTCTTTCAAAAAAACAAAACAAAACAAAACAAAAAAGCTAGTCTAGCTGTGATTCTAGAATCTATTCATCTTCTTTGAAATGCTAATATTCTACATGGGAAAAAAGCAGGCTAAAAACAGAACTTTTGGTTATAAGGAAATCTGATCTACCCGTCAGATATTTGGCATGCCCAACAGAGCAATAGGAAAATTACAATACAACAAAAGAATGCATTTTTAGTTTGCTGTTCTGAGCTAGGAACTTAGTTCAGTTTGCACTGTTTGTGGCTCCCTCTATGTTGAGTAAACAAGACACTTCTAAGGATTCACCAAGAGCTCTCTGGTGAGTCTTCTTGGCAGGTTCTAGTAGACTCAAGAATCTCAAACTCAGAAGCACCTCGATGGCTCAAGGGTTGAGTGGTCTGCCCCGGCTCAGGGCCTGGCCCTGGGGTCCTGGGATCAAGTCCCACATCAGGCTCCCTGCAGGAAGCCTGCTTCTCCCTCTGTCTGTGTCTCTGCCTCTCTGTGTCTCATGAATAAATACAATCTTTTTTTAAAAAGTGTTTCAAACTCTGATTATCGGTTATCACAATGGCATTATGACAGACATCTGCATTCAACAGTAAGCAACATGACTAAATTAATGGCTTACATCTACAATCGCAAAGAGTGAAAATGTAGCCAGGCTTTTATTATCATTATATACAATCTTAAAATTAACAGCCAAGAACCACCTATTACTTAAAAAAGAATAAAAGCATTACCCGTTGATAAATCTGTGGTTTTGCCTCCTTTCCAGAAACCCTGAGAAGAAACAGGTAACATTAAACTCTAACTACTAGCACGTAGCCATTAGTAAACAGTCTAACGATACAACTTTAAATGAAAAAGGCAGAAAATTCCAATATAAATACGTTATGACTACGGTCATGTGAAAGCTACATGTGCATTTGGGCAGGGATTGTAAGAATATCACAAACGAATAACTGAGACATGAAAAGTTTAACAAGGTCACATGACGAACACAGTTAACGGGCTCTCCTTGCAAAGAAGTATCAATTAAGCAAATAAAAGCACATTTTCTAGCACATTTCTTAATCATAATGCCCCTAACTGCTGGTGTGAAGCGGCCCAAAGCACAGTGGCGGGTGAGCAACAAGATGGGAACCGAGAGTCTGGACACGCGGAGGCGGAGTCCAGTCTTGTGTTTTCACCAGATTTTCAAAGATATCACGGAATCAACAAGGTTAAGAGTCGCTGCTTTGGATCTATGTGCTTTGGTTCAACTCACACAGTACCCGGCACCGTGTTCACAGGGCAGCTGTCCTGACAAAGGTGACTGAGCCCACAGCCAGTGCACTGGTGTCCCCACTGTACCTGGAGAGAAGACAGGTGTCCTAGGGCCCAGGCAATTTTTTACAACACACACACACACACACACACACACACACAATCTTAGGAAACCTCTCTAAGGGCACAAAAACAAGCAGCCCAGCCCCACAGGAGGTGTGAGGTCTAGCACAAAGCTAAGGGGCTCCACTCCACGAAAAGGCAGGAAGACTCACGAAGAAGCCCATCTGAAGAACCCCATCTCCGGTGCCACCTGAACCCACGGTGGGGGGCGGGTGGAAGGAGGGGGAGGAGCGCAGGGGTGGGGAGGAGCGCGGGGGGGGGGGGAAGCGAGGGGGAGGAGGGGGGAGGAGCGTGGGGGGGCACTGGGGGCACGAGGGGGGAGCGTTTGGGGGGCAGCTGCTGTTGGGAAGCCCTGGGGGGTAAGCGCAGTGGGGAGGAGCGTGAGGGAGGAGCGCGGCAGGAGGACCACGGGGGTGGAGCGCAGGGGAAGGGGGGAGGAGCGGTGGGGGAAGCGCAGGGGAGGAACGTGGGGAGGAGCGTGGGGTAAGGGGGGGGAGGAGCGTGGGGAGGAGGGTGGGAAGCTCAGGGGGGGAGGAGCGTGGGGAGGAGGGAGGGAGCGTGGGGAGGAGAGTGGGGTAAGCAGGGGGGAGGGGCGTGGGGAGGAGGGTGGGGTAAGTCTGGGGGAGAAGCGTGGGGAGGAGAGTGGGGTAACGGGAGGAGCGTGGGGAGGAGGGTGGGGTAAGTCTGGGGGAGGAGAGTGGGGTAACGGGGGAGGAGCGTGGGGAGGAGGGTGGGAAGGGGGGAGGAGAGCGGAGGGAGGACCACAGGGGGTGGAGCGCAGGGGAAGGGGGGAGGAACGTTGGGGGGAGCGCGGGGGGAGGGGGAGCGCGAGGGGCGGGGCGCGCGGGGGGGAGGGGGAGAGGAGGGCGGGGGAGGGGAGCGCGGGGGGGAGGGGGAGAGGAGGGCGGGGGAGGGGAGCGCGAGGGGGGAGGGGAGCGCGGGGCGGGGGGGAGCGCGGCGGGAGCGCGGGGGGGAGGGGAGCGCGGGGGGGGGGGGGAGCGCGGGCCGCGGCAGCCGCGTCTGGACCCCGCGGAGACGGCCCCGCGCCCGGCAGCGGCCGCCACACCTGTCGTAGAAGGGATGCTCCTCGCCGAAATCCCGGAGGTGCTTCTTCTGCTTCTTAGTCAGGGTGTGGAGCAGCTGGCTCCGGCTCCGGCTCCCGCGTTTGCCCATAGCCGGAGCGTCCAGGTGACCCGCCTTCCACCGCTTCCACCCGCGCGTCTCCCTCCCGCCCCCGCCCCCGCCCCCGCACCCCGCGGAAGTCGCCCGTCAGCTCACCCACGCGGGGCAGCCCACGGCGCTTTACGGCGGAGGCCGGGAGGCCGGGTGCCGCAAAGCAGAGCCGTTTCACGTCGTGCCCGTACGACGGGCGTTAGAACTTCCTGGCCTCGACTCTGCCCTCTAGGGACGCTCTTTGGAAGCGCATCACGGGCGCCGGCAGGTGCTGCGAGCGGCGGGAGGTGCGCAGGTGGGCGGGCGCGCTTTGTGCCTCGGTTGCGCTGGGGTGGGGTCCTCCCGCGGAGACGGGTGGCAGCCGAGATGGTCGAGGGTCCTGGCTTTATGTCGTGCCGCGAATAAAAATACCAACCAATATGTAAGGGTGCTGGCGCATCTCACTTCATCGTCGCAGCGGTACACACACAGACGTCCCGTCCCGTCTCTGAGCCCAACACTGCAGAGGAGGAACCTGAAACTGACGCTTAGAAAACACTGCAACCTAAAATTAAAATAAAAATAAAATCCGATAAAAAATAAATTTATAAAAAAAATAAAATAAAATATAAAAAATAAAATAAAATAAATAAAAAATAAAATAAAATAAATAAAATACAATAAATACAATAAAAAGTAAAACAAATACAATAACTAAAATAAAAAATAAAATAAATACAATAACTAAAATAAAAAATAAATAAATACAATAACTAAAATAAAAAATAAAATAAATAAAATAAAAAATAAAAAAATAAATAAAATGCAATAAAATACAATAAAATAAAAGGAAGGTGTTACACACTAGCAAGAGAGGATGGAAAACTTGGTCTGAAGCGACCACAGGCTTTTTTACCTACCAGGGTCAGCCACCTGCCCGTCATCTATCAAGAACCCAGATGCAAGCTGAGATAACCGCCCTCACCGCCCCCTTATTCTGAAAGTATTGGAAGAGCCCCTAGACACAAAGCTATGCCCACATTCATCATGATAGGAGAGCAGAAACACATCCAGGGACTTTCCCCAAATCACCCAGAGTCAGTATTAGAGAATGCCACAGAACTGAATTAAGTGTCTCAAAACTGCCCTCGGGCAAAGAGGGATGGAAAACCGTGTTCAGGTGGTGAGACTGTTCCAGATCCTGATGGTGTTAATGGTCACACTCCGTACACAATTACCAAAATTAAAGCGCACATGTAAAAGTAGTGAATTTTACTGTGCATAAATAATAACCCCAACAAATAGAGAGAAAACACAAAACAAAACTAGACCCGGTGCTTCAGGGACATGCACAGGTGTGCGGGAGTTCTCGACTCCACCGGATAAACACAGCAACTGTTTTCCCCTAGTAATAACATCATATCGTGTTCTATAAAAACAAAGTGCTGCTAAATCATAGATTGCAGAATTCATCTGAATATTTAAAGTAAAACAGGAGCCATCAAAGAGAATGCTCCCTTGGCTCTGCTCTTAGGGGTGCTTCTGTGGGGGGAAATCTGACCTTTGACCGATGCCATGTCACCCATGGAGAAACTGTACTAGAATTACTAGGGTCCCATTCTCGTTGGTTCCAGTGACCCATCTACTGCTCCCAATTAGATTCTGGGAGCTTGGGGCGGGGTAGGGAAGGTAAAGAAAGGACTATCAAGAAAATATGCAAATAGCCAGTGGTGTCAGCACCTGGCCCAGACAAGGAAACCATAAACACACATCTGTCTTCTGTCTCATTTCAAGATAAAAGGTACACTTATGTCAACAAAAGGCTGTTTGCAAAATGTCATCATATATTTTAAGGCACTAACCACAGTATAATCTGGCTGTAACAATAAAGTCATACTTTATTTTTCCCCCACCCTGTCCCAAGTACTCCAGCTTCTCTCCCCAGAGGCAACCAGTTTCTTGGTGTTCTTCCAGAGATCCTCTATAAAAAGCTATACTCTTGAGCACTTAAGATGACTCCTTACTCTCTCCTGGTTTCCACATCCTTGTAGTCTTGTGGACAGGTCTAGACGGTTCTCAGGCTCAGGCAAAACTGTGCCTAGCCCCACCCAAGCAGTCTCATCATTGGCTCACTAGACAATGAAAAAGGAGTCCTTCTTCTCCTAAAAAATATTTATATTAGCCTTTAACAGCATGAAAGGGACCCTTTGTGAAATTTTAACCTGAGAATCCAGAATTCAAACATTTTTTTTTCATGCCTCCAGTGGAAGTTCTCTTAGTAAAACCCCAGACAAAGAAGATGCAGGTGCCAACCAGTGAAGGCCCTGGGAAAATCATAATGAAGACCAAATTTGTTCTTCCTTGCTTCTTTTCACACCCAGCCCTTATTTTTTCCTCTTCCAAGGTTTTCTTTTATTTTATCCTCAGGCATTCAGTATTTTCAGGAGTAAAGACAGCCCAGGACATAATCTTTTAACTAGTGTGCAGACATATTAATGAATTAATGTAACTTTTCCTAGGATATTTGCAATTCCCCAGAGATTCCCTAGGATAATGGTCTCAAAAGGTGGGAGAGAAATGGTGATCCCTTAGGACAAGAATATCAGAATATTCAGGGAAGTATTAATAATTTAAAAGAAAAAACTTTTTCTTTGGAAAATGTCAAGAAATACAAAAGTGCACAAAATGGCATAATGCATTCCCATGTACCCATTACTTCAACAATTCAACACAACAATTGCCTTCAACAATTGCCAACACAAGGCCATCTTGCTTCATGTATGCACCCTCCCATTGCCCCTGACCTCCTCCAGCCCCACATTATTTTTGAAGCAAATCCCAGACATCTTATGATTTCATCCGCACATATTTTAGCACACATTTCGACAAGATAAGGATTGAAAATAGCCACGGTGGCATTATTTCACCTAAAAAAATGATAAAATCGGTGTTCAAATTTCTCATTGTTTCATAGATGTCATCTTTTTTTTCGTTACACTTTGTTGGCTTAATGTCTTCTGTTGTTCTCTGTATTTCTTACGAATAGGTTGCTGGATCTAGAACTTTGATCAGACTTCGTTATACTTGGCATTTTACACTTCCTACAGGAGGCATACAATGTCTGATTGTCTTTTATTTGTAATGCTACCAGCCATTGATGCTTAGTGTCTAAATTCATTAATTCACCAGAGGTTGCATTCTAATTGCATCAGAGGGGCTATATCCTAATTCTATCATTTCTTCTTCACTCACTTGCTGAACTATTTCTATGAAGACAAGCTTCTCCCTTATCTAATGTTGGCCTACACGGTGGTGTTGTTTACACAGGAAAGGCAGAGTAAACGCTTGATTCTCTCCCTTCATTTACACATTTTCAATGCAAGAAGTCAATTTGCTGTCTTCTAATGGTGATTGATCAAGTTTTTGCTTTTTTCTTTTTACTATCATTATGAATTCATGGAGCTATACAAATTGATGTGTTTTCATCCCTTGCAAATATTATGGTATATATGATTTGAAAGAGCCTATTTGATCTTTAGCTCTATGTCTGAAAAGATGAATAAATAAATCACTTTCTACTGAAAACTACAGAAAGTTAACAGGAGTCTATCTCAGGTAGTCAGTGGAGTAGGGGGCAGTTTGGGAGGGTGGGATGGGGGGTGTAGGGGCGAGGGGGCTGTGCAACTTGAGGCTACAGATCAGAAACGGAAGATATTTCAGTTCTGAAACTAATGTGATAACTTATGTAATCACAAGGTCACAGGGGTTCAAGATATGTTGACAGGGAGCCAAAGGTAATCCAAAGGTATGACTCTCTAATAATGGAAGTTCAGACTCCTCAGCCACTGATAGGAGGGTTTTGGAGAAGGTTCTTATATGTTCACCCATATGTTTATCTCCTCTCCTCCAGAGGCCTTAAATCAGTTTCCTAACACCCAAGACCAGCTCCTCCACCACATGTATACACACATGTCTATATACACCCCAAAGCAATCCAGCCTCTTGCTGTGGATGCTGGTAGAAATCCCTATCTCACTACCCTTATAATGAAATGAGCTTATTTATTTAAAATACGTATCTAAACACTGTGTGCCAGGTGCTATGCTAGCCGCTGAGGCTAAGAGAAAGAATAAGATCCACGCTGGCCTCTTAAAGGAGTTTGCAAAAAAAAAAAAAAAAAAAAAGAGTTTGCAGCCCTGTTTAGGTATGGACAGATATGCAGATTATTGCAATACACTGTGATAAATGCTGAACCCATAAATGCCAACGCCAAGAAAGCAGCCAGGACAGTTGTTTTGGGGCTGGGGTGGGTGGAGTTGAGGAGTGGGGAACTGCTGCCCTTGAGGATTTGCCAGTCAGTCACATTCATTGAACAAGAGAACTGAATTCCAAATTGATCTAGATTCTAGATCTTTGGCTGTATGAGTTGTTTCAGCTGACTTCATGAACAGCAAGTGTGTATAGGTGTGCGTGTTCAAGACAAGATAGGAGAGATACAGGACAACTGGAAATCAGAAAGCTGTGTGGTCATCAGATTCCACAGCATTTATTGTGTATGGGGCAATAAATGTTCAAGGTGGAGCATGTTTTAGAAAATAAGACTATGTTTGAGGAAAGAAAAGTTTTGTGATGTACTTAAGTGCGCTCTACATGTAAAATCTTAGTATAGATGGTTCCTACCCTTTCTGTTCATCCGTACCCATCCATGAGAACCCATCCAACCTAAAATGCTATGCTGGAGGAGACAAAGTTTGACGTCCCTCCCTCTACTGGCATAACTATACTCTTCGTATTTGGGGGCAGGGCTCAGCATGCATACATTCATTCATTCACCAAACATTTACTAAACAATCACTGTGTTCCAGGCATGATGTTACGCATCAAGGATTTTAAGAGCTCCAACCTTAGAAAATTCCCTCAAAGATCTCAAGGCCTTATTGGGGAGACAAAGCAGGTAATAAATACACTGTCATGGGCTAAAATCTCTATTTGGGGGCGCTGGCTGGCTCAGTTGGAAGAGTGTGCTACTCTTGATCTTGGGGTCATGAGTTTGGGCCCCATGTTGGATATAGAGATTACTTAAATAAGTCTTTAATAAAATAAAATCTGTATTAGAAGGATGCACAGGGGGTTCTAGGAACACAGAGGATAAAGAAACTCATTCTTCTGTAGAGGGCAGGGTGAGAGCCATGGGGAACCACACAGGGGACGTGCTGAGTCAGGGTTTCCCGAGTGAACAATAGGGAAAGAACATTCCGTGGAGAGGGAGTAGCATGAACAAAGGTGTAAAGATGTGTTTGGAAAAGTGCAAGTCCATGCTTCTGGGGTGGATGGATTAGGGAGGAGGGGGTGGAGGGCCAACAGGTGAGGAGGCACTTCACTGAATGCATTATGTACCTTGCTTGGGAGGGGGATCAGGCCCAACCCCACATAAGGTGAGAAGCTGCTAAGAGATTTGGGGCAAAGGGGTTACTTGATCAGATGTGGACTTTAGAGAAATCCTAATGATGTCTGCTATAGGGGACAAGGCTATTAAATCTCCCTTTTTGGTGCTTCCCTTGAGTGGTTAGTTTGCTATCCATGCAGCCCACCAACACTTGAGTGGCTTTTTCATATTTTTACCAAATATTTCCTTCCACTTCCTAACATTTTTGAAACTAGCATCTCAAGTGTCCCAGATAGAATCATCCTAAGTAGAGACGATGGTGAATTCAATTTATGAAGCCCACACCATCCATGCTGGTCCCTGTGCAGGATGTGGTTACAACACAAGGGCATCCCATGGGCCAACCTAAGGGACTTGCTCCCCACAGCTGTTCTCCCTTTTTGGCCTCAGAGATCCTGCATCCATCTGCCTAACAAAAAAGGATCATTTGAGTCACATGTGCTTGAGAATTTTATTAGACATCCAAGGGGAGATATCCAAGAGGTAGTCAGAGATGCGTGTACATCTGAGCTTCAGGGGAGAGTTCCAAGATGCCAGGAGGCCCAGACACATCTGGGAGTGGTCAGCATGTGAATAAGACACAATGAGATCACTTGGTATAAATACGAAGAGGAGGCCTAAGCAGTGAGCCCTGGGGCCCTACAAATTTAAGAGGCTAGGGGATTGAGGAAGAACCAGCAAGGTGACTGAGAAGGAGCAGACATCTGGGAAACAGGAAAGCGGATGTTTTCTTCCACTTACTAACTGATCCTTCTCAGGAAAGATAGGTTTACAAAGAAGCTAAGACTGAGGGTCCTGGACTGGTATTTGGATCCAGATTCAAATGTCAACCACATATTAAGTATTAAATGAGTTTACACCACTGGGTCCAGTCTAGGACCAGGAGGGTGTCTGTTGAATAATCACTAAGTGTGCACTACCGCACGCTGGGCACATATTGAGTGCCAAGGGCATTCACGTGAGAGAATCAAACAGAGGCCCTAGCCTCAAGGAGCTCGCAGTCCAGAGGAAAGGGGCAGCCCTAGAAGCCCTTGATTCTCCATGACATCACAACATGATCAATTCTTTTATGAAAGTATGAGCCATGCACTGAGAGAGCAGAAAGGGGGAGTGATTAATCCAGCCCGCAACGGCCTGACTTAAATGTGATTCATTTTTTTTCCTCATTTGTCTTTTACGTACCAAGTTGCCCAAGAAAATCGTGACTCTTGTGAGCACCACCAAGCAAGCCGCGTGACAACTGGCGAGGATGTTTTTTTCTTTTGGAGAGAAGAAGCATAGATTGTGGGTATAGACTGTGGTCCTACTTTTTGAAAAATGAAGAATTACTGTCGTGAATGAAATCGAATCCGTAATCGCCTATTAGCTCAAATCAACAGCAGCTGTTCTTCTGTTCTCCCACATTTGACTATTACCAAATCACTCTCCAGTGTAGTCCCCAGACGGCAGGCTAAACCAGGGAGCCTATCATATTAGTGTGGCAGGCTTCAGTGATTGGAATCTTTTTCCTTTCCCGATGATGTATCTTCCATTTGGGTGAGGGCAACAGGGGGCAGATTTTTTTCTTCAGACACTGGAGCCCCAGTATGCATCAGCCTTTCTGAGATTTAACAGCCGTTCATTTCTCATGAACAAGATTTCTCGCATCTTCTTGTGCTTTTTATTTCTCCTTGCTCTCTTCTCTCTGCATTCACTCTGGTTAGAACTGAACATTTTATTTTTATTTTTTTATTTTTTAAGAACTGAACATTTTAGACATAAAATTTGTAACTAGAGATGTCCTTTCGTGAGTTTATTATAAAGCCTTGCACTGCAAATTCTACAAGGGCAGATTGCAAAGCTGTTTTGTAGCTCAGTGTGGAGCACCATGAAGTAAACTACCCTTATTCTGCAAATTTGTATGTCCTCCTGCTCGGCCTGAAGACAGGGCTAGGGGTTTGGGAGCCAGAGAAATGTTTGGATCACTGTGTCCTCCAATAGTAAAGTAAATGTAACAGCAGTCCTTCGGGTGGCCTGGTGTGGACGATGGTGTCTTGGGACAAGGCAAGTCCCAGTGGAAAGGGAGATGATGGTAGTCTAGGTAAGGGTTGAGCATTGGCAGCTGGCATCCAAGGAAGAAAAGTTTTTCAACCACACAGGAATATACCCTGAAATCAGTCTTTGCTCATCAGAAAACAAAAAGACCTTGAAAATCATTAAAAGAAAAGAAAGTCAGAGAACTATGCATTCCTGATTTTAAAACGAAGAACACTCTACCCCGTTCTCTCAGGAATGATAGACTTGTTTCCTCAGTAGAGTATACAATACTTGAAGAAGAGTCATTCTTCAAAATTATCTCTGTGCTTCAGCCTTTAACTAAAAGGAACGAGTTTCTTTTAATCTAGGAATCCCAGTGATGCTGAGCACAATAGACTGAGTATTTGCATCCCTGCAAAATTCATATGTTGAAATCCTAACCTGTAAGGTAAGAGTATTTGGAAGTGGGGCCCCTGGGAAGTGATTAGGTCATAAAGGTGGAGCTCTCAGGCATGGAATTTGTGCCCTTATAAAAGGGACTCTGGAGAGCTCCCTCATTCCTTCAACCATGTGAGGACACAGCGAGAAGATGGCCTGCTAAGAACAGGAAGCAGGCTGTCATCAAACTCCGTAGCTGCCAGCTCCCTGCTCTTGGGCTTCCCAGCCTCAGAAGTGTGAGAAACAAATTTCTGTGGTGTGTAAGTCACCCGGTCTGTGGTATTCCATTATAACACCCCAAGCACACTAAGACGTCAAGCTTCTACACACGAGTATGAGCTCTGAGTACAGCCTTCCCCCTGGTTTGGCCAAGTCTCTCAATGCTGGCACAGTCCAGAGGGCCAGTCCTGGTTACACTCACGTTAAGCAGTGACTGCTGAAGCCTGGCTGTGTTCTGGGGGCAAGAGCAGACATTCTCCCCTTCGACCCCCTTCCCCTCCCTTGGCTCCTCCAGGTTGTTACACTGAGCCTCGGGCCTGCTGTGCCAGAACTATCTCCCAGTGGTACAGTCCTTCAATGGATAGCCACTTCCTCAGACTCTTCCACAGTGTCGAGCTGGATGGGTCGGGAGGGGGCTCCGGCATTAGCCTCATGCTGTTCCCAGAGTGGGATCTCCCCTCTGATGGACTCGAGGCCCTAGGACACTGGTCCCAATGCCCCCCTGCCTTGTGGTGAATGTCATTTCAGCAGCCTGGTCTCAACTGTCTGTCACTGAGCCTCTGTTAGGGTGTCCTAAGTTCATCTGACATGTTCGGGTAACTCTGAATCTCAAAGAGACTATAGTAATCAATAACAATATGAGCTGGTATGGTTGTTGAGCATTAATAACTCTCTAAGCGCAAGTTCCTATTAAATTAAACTGAATGAAACAGGAAGGATGAGGAGTTGGACTCTGCTGCTTTCAGATGACTATGTGCACAGGTGCATGTGCGTGTGCGTGCATGCGTGTGCACACGTGTATGCTGGGGAAAGGAGCGGGCTGTGAGCATCAGGTCCCGAGGGCAGATTCTTCTGGGGTCTAGGACTCTTCTTTATTGTGATTTCCTAGGAGAAACCTAGGGTAAGACCAATACAAAGGTATTCAAGAGAGATTTGGGGGAACAGGGAAATTTAATAACATCTTATTGTTTTGCCATCATCAGTCTAGAGTCTAAAATTCTTGAACTTTTGGCCACTTTGGGTAGTTGGGCAGTTTGCCCTGTCGACAGTAACCACATTGGACATTTCTGTAACTTTTGACAATCACCTGACAGGCGATAGGACATATATGACAGGAAACCCCAAAGCATTAGAGCCCTGGGAATCGAGAGAGAGAGAGAGAGAGAGAGAGAGAGAGAGAGAGAGAGAGAAAGGCCTATGAAAAAAAGATTAATTTGGCAGAATTAGTAATCCTGAGCATCTCTGTGCTAAACCTTTAGGGAAGGAAATGTTGTGGTTCTTTCTGTGGAAGAGTCTATCGCCTCCCTGGGGACAACAGAAAGATTCAATGCTAGAAACAATTAAGACAACAGACTCTGTACAGGGCCTCTGGGCATGACCTTTAGCTGCCCTGGCTACCACTGTGTGACCAGCTACCTCCAGAGGGAAATGCTTACGTGTCCTCCCACATGGCCACTCTGCACAGCAGCAACTGATTCTTGGAATCAGGGAAGTGTTTGCTCCCAGCAGCCAGGGCGTTTGGGTTGAGAGGTGGCACAGCAGCAGTTGGCATCCCTTCTGTCTGGTTCAGGGCTAGGGTAGAAATGGTAGCTAGAGGCTTCACCACCATTCACCAGGTGTTTTCAACCCAGGAAAGTAGGCACAGACAAGTCCCAGGAGAGGGTGGCAGTTACTGCGCCCAGAGAGCTGGATGCCTGGCCATGGTGATGAATCATCTGAAAAGGTAAAACCAAAACCAAAACCAAGTCTAGGTCAAAGTGGGGGGTAGGAATGGAGACTGGGGCTGGTAGGGACATCTAGCTCAGTGTTGGATCAGAAGAGGTTGGCTGCCTCTGGGAGACTGAGGTAGGTTTTTCTTACAAGAAGCGAAGTTCCCAGGGATGCCTGTGTGGCTGGCAGTTGAGCACCTGCCTTCGGCCCAGGGTGTGATCCTGGGGTCCCAGGATTGAATCTCACATCAGACTCCCTGCATAGAGCCTGCTTCTCCCTCTGCCTATATCTCTGCCTCTCTCTCTTTCTCTCATGAATAAATAAAATCTTAAAAAAAAATAAAATAAAAGAAGTGAAGTTCCTCGTTTTCCATAGGGCTCTGAGAAAAATTGCGTGTAATTATTTTAATTACAACAACAGAGCCCTTCACTTCTCAGGAGGGCTTTTCATCTTCAAAGGAGCCCCGGGATGGAGCATTAACACTTGACATGAAAGTCTTCGGAGTTTCAGAACTGAAGGCGGAGGGGCCCAAGCTCTGTGGGCTGAGGCACCAGGCTCTCCTGGAAAGCCAATGCCAAAGGAATTCTCTTGCTTCAGGGTGAGGGGAGCAGGTCAAAGCAGGGACATGTTCCAGAAACTGGGCCTTGCCTCGCTGAAATTGGAGGGGCAGAGGGATGCAGTCAGCCTCATTCCGGTTCTCTCAAGCCCTGACCCCCTAGATTGGAACACCCCGTTAAATCTGAATTTCAGATAAACAATAAACACACAAATGCACTCCCCGATTTGCTTACACACACCCACACACAGCCCCTGAGCAATCAGAGGCTGGGCTTCCTACCTGACACACTGCTTCCAGAGAGGTCAGCAAATCGGGGCGTGTCCCCCCAAGGCCACAGGGAACAAGGGCTCTTCAGACCTGCCCAGACCCAGCCTCTTTCCCACCCCCGTGTGGGAATGCCAGAAAGTCCTCCTTTCAGCTCTGTTAGGGCTAGAACTCAGGGCTGGGTTGCTGGGTGCAGTCCAGCCTCCCCAACTCCTTTATTTACCTTGGATTTGGGGATGAAACAGCCTCAGGAGTGGAATGTCTAAAGCCTCCCTTCCCTCCCTCCCATCGTCCCTTCTCTGCACCCTGACCTCCACCCCACTGCTCTGTGTTTAAGGGAGACATCTGCGGCCACCCACCCCCATCTCCCCAAATGGCTGGAACAGAAATTCCCCTGTGACAACAACCAGAGAGGGACGGTCACTGGGCCGAGATGAGCTTGCAGCCTCGGCGGCGGAATCCAGGCTGCCAGGACGGGTCTGGGCCTGAACTAGACATGCGGCTGGGTTCCCGGGCTGGGCGGGAAGGGAAGACAAGCTGGCACTTGCCACAGCGCAGAATAGTACCTGGGAGGTGGCGAGGCTTGCTCTGAAACAGAGCGAAACTCTCGGGGCCTCCAGACATGGACACCCTGAAAGAGGTTCCCAGGCCCCTAGAGCTCCAGATCCAGCCCCTGCGCTCAGTGAGTCAGGGTCAAGGACAGAGCATGTTGCCTGCTTCACGCCCCCAGGACAGACAGATGGTCACACACATTTACATCCTGGGACATTACTTCGGGCCTGTGGGCAAGATTAACATTCCGAAGCTTTGGTTCCCCCTCATGACCTCATGGAAAGGGCACGGAGTCAGATGGGGCGGGGTCAGCTTCCCACTCACCGGGTACCAGCTGAGTGACCTTGGGTAAGAGACTCTTTTACAAAGTAAATTAAAAAAAAAAAAAAAAAAAGAAGTCTCCCTAGGTACTTGAAAATAAAGCCATTTAAGGAAAATGGATGTGAGCAAGATGATCCTGGCTGGGGGGCCGGCCGTGCTGCACGGGGGATTCGTGCACACAGGGCAGGACGTCGAGCCACAGCCGTTCCTTCAAAGTACAAGATGCTGGAAGGATTCCAGAAAAGCTAATATTAGTAAATTAACTCTTAGAATTGTACTGGGGAAAAGCAACTTTCCCCTGTGAGTCGCAATGGTGGGGAAAGCATGCTAGTGTTTCCTTCTCTCCTAATCCTCTCTTAATGAATTAAAAGTGCAAGAAAATATGAACGGAGTATGACACACTCAGCTCACGGGCATCATTTAAATCATTACCTGCACTGACGAAAGTATGTCGGACACTGAACAAGAAGTGTTTGCTGATTGACTAACCTACCTACTGTCTGATTAGAGGAAGAAAGGGCAGAAACAAGGATTGATTTTATGTCCACTGGGTCGATCTTATTAGAAATCCTGAATCTTACTTTCGAAGCCTCAAAGACTAGTATCTTATCTCCCCAAACCCCCACTCACTAGTTCTACTATTTTCCTAGCTCCTTCCATGCTATTTACGCAGCAGTCATGCCCAGCTCTGCAGATAATGTTTTGTAACTAGTGAACTAGAGCAGCTACTTGGCTCCGCTGAGGGATTTGTCAGCCAGGTGCCTGGCCAGTGAAGGCCTGGTGGGTCCTTCCTTGCATCTGAGAGGCCCGGGAGACACTGCTACTGCTAGCAGCTTGACGTTACGCAGATGTCACCGTGCTGCTGGGGAGGGACAGGTGGTGTGTGGGCCGCCTCGTCTCTAATTCCTAGGTCTGAACAAAATAAGGGAAAAAACAGCCCCAGAGAGTGGGATCAGAAGTATCCCAGGGGAGTTAAAACCAGGCGGTGCCTCACACAAGACTTTGGTAACAAGTGGAAACAGCCCTGGGATCGGGGGTGGTGTAAGGGTCAGATGAAGCCCTGTTTTTACTCTTAATCCACCTCCCTTGTGAGTCATTTTGTCTAATTTCAAGTTCAGAGATTTGATCTTGAACCAGAGTATGACCACTTCCCATGTGATCTATTATCCTCTGTGAGTCTCAGTTTCCTAAAGTGTAAGTAGGGATACTAATTACTAACCCATATATTCACACCGAACAAATATGTATTGAACACCCACTGTGTGCCAAGCCTTGCGTGCCAAGCCCCGAGCACACAATGGGTACAAGACAAAGTCCCTGTCCTCCTGGAGCAGAAGCCCCCAAACAACAGCTCCTGTGGGGTGTTCTATGTGGCCCATGTAATTAAAATTTCAAAAAATGTTTGCAATCATATAAAAAAAGTTTTACATAAAAATCTACATTTTGGGATGCCTGGGTGGCTCAGGGCGTGATCCTGGGGTCCTGGGATTGAGTCCTGCACCAGGTTCTCTGCATGGAGCCTGCTTCTCCCTCTGCCTGTGTCTCTGCCTCTCTCCATGTCTCTCATGAATAAATAAATAAAATATTTGAAAAAAAATCTAGATTTCTCAGTGGCAAATCTGGGCCTGTTTTTCTGTATGGGAACCATCAGCCAGAGCTTAGCGACTACTTCCTTTAAAAGGAAAGCATTCTTTTTCAGGTCACCAGAGTTGAGCATTTCCAGACACTCTTATCTTACTCAAGCGTAAACGCTATTTTTGTTTGTTTGTTTACTTACAACCTTTCCACGTTCCCTGACTTTAAAGAGGAGAAAGCCCAACTCTCTGATTCGGCATTCAGGGCCTTCTAGGTCTGTTTCCTGCCTGATTCGTCCCTACAAATACTAAAGCTCCAGCAAGCTGCAGTTTTCTGACCTTCCCACATGGTACCTCTGAACACTTGCAGTGTTATTTCCTTTGCCCAAAATGTCTTTTGTGTCTTATTTTTTTCTATTCGGAAAATTGATACTGATCTTTTAGAGTCATCTTAAACATTTCTCTCCCCATTTGTTCAGACTTCCCGTGAGGAAATATCTGAGAGTCACATGGGCTGGAGACCCTCAAAGATAGAAAAGGTCCCTTTGAGACCCAAGGGGCAGCAATTGTTCTATATCTTAGGGTTGGGCCCACGGTCCTTCCAATTGGTGACAAAAGCTCAGAGTTCCCAATAAATTGGGACAAAATATAAGCAGTAAGTGAAATAATGCCTGTGAGGGAAATTAGATCATTCTTCCAAAAAATACATTTGACTGGAGTTGTGGATGCTTGGTAAGTAGCAGCTATTATTCTGGCTGTATTATTATTAATATTCCAAGTGGAGGCAACTCCATCAAGCATGGTAGGCCAGTAGCTGCTGGGTATGTAAGACTCTTACCCCATAGCCATAGGGTAAGAGATGTGGTTAGAAAAGCAGGCTAGAGTGAGAGAGGAGCCTTCCAATTAGTCTCCATGCCTGGCCTTTCCCTCCCTTCTTTCTATCTGAACACAACAGCAGAGAGATGCTGCAAAACAAGTCACCCCACTTATACTCTAAAGTTCCTAGTGGCTCCCTATCTCCCTCAGAGTAAAAGCTAAAGTCATAATCTCTCAGACCTCATATCCCAACACTCTCCCCTCACTCCTTGCTCTGTTCCAGCCACTGAACTTCCTTCTGATCTCCCTGCCCATCCTTTAATGGGCAAGCATGTGCTCACCTCAGGGCCTTTTCATTTGCCAGTCCCTCCTTCTGGAACAATCTGCTTTCTGCTATCTACAGGTCTCCATCCATCACTTTCTTAGCTCTCAAATGTCATCTTCTCCCTGGTTAGTCTATATAAAACTTTACTTCTCCCCTGCCCCTTCCTCCCCGCTTTTTTTAAAAAGGTTTTATTTATTTATTCATGAGACACACACACACACACACACACACACACACACACACACACACAGAGGCAGAGACACAGGCAGAGGGAGAAGCAGGCTCCATGCAGGGAGCCCGACACGGGACTCGATCTGGGGACTCCAGGATCAGGCCCTGGGCCGAAGGTGGTGCTAAACCACTGAGCCGCCCGGGTTACCCCCCTGTCCCCTTCGTGTATCGTTCTTCTTGGAACTTATCACCAACTAACGTGCTTTACTTGTTTTGCTCATTTATCTTGGTATTGTCTATCTCCCCCACTAGAATATAAGCTCTATGAGAGCAGAGGTTCTTTTCTGTCTTGCTCACTGCTGTACCCCCCAGAACCTAGAACAGAGACTGGCACATTGTAGATGCACAGTAAACATTTGTTGGGTGAGTGAGTACAGTTTCTTGGTTCAAAGAAACCTTGGGATGTCACAGAATGTTTTTGTTTTTTTTTTGTTTTTTTGAGCAGGAGGATGAATGGATCAGAGCTCACAGAGGGCTGTAGGATAGATTAGAATGGAGCTGGAGCTGGTGGGTAGGAGGTAGTCACAGTAGCAGAAGGACGCATAAGTGAAAGTTTAAACAGAGGGTTTCAGTACAAATAGAGGAAGACAATAGGGGGCAGTAAGTTCTACGAGGGCAGGGAGTTTGGCATATAGATGTTCAATAAATATTTACCGATTGATGAATGTGCGGATGATGTGGGATTTTTTCAGATTTTATTTATTTATTCATGAGAGACACAGAGAGAGAAGCAGAGATACAGGCAGAGAGAGAAGCAGGCTCCCTGTGGGAAGCTCGATGCGGGACTCGATCCCAGGACCCCAAGATGACGCCCTGAGCTGATGGCAGACGCTCAGCCACTGAGCCACTCAGGTGTCCCGATGCTTGTGTTTTTCTTACGGGACGGGCTCAGGCCTCTGGTCTGGATCTGTTTTAGGAAAGCCCTGAAACTGTTCTGCTTTTGACTCTGGGGTTCTCCTGGCCAGGAGTTCCATGAGATCAACACTGAACTGCTGCATTTGCAGGTACATCTTCCCTCCCTTCCTTGATTGGGTTAACCCTCCATGGCATGCAGTCACCTTTCAGGCCTTGGCTTAGCTCAGACAAATGGGGGTTCAGCCTGGAGGAACTGAGGTGGGGTTCAGGCTGCAGGTTTCTAGGGGCAGAGACCAGGTCAAATGACATTTCTGAATATTATACAACTAAAGTTTTAGGTGATGTGCAGAAATTAGTGTGGAAGGGAGCTGGGAGTATGGAAATTAGTGTATCAGTCCAGAGCCACTCAAGAGTGTGGAAATCCCTGCGGACATCATCTTTACCTTTCCTGCAGAGCCACCAGCTATTGGCAAGGAGGCTGATCTAGGTTGACGCTGGGTATGTGGATCGTGTTAAGAAAAAGTCCCACATTGGAGGGGTGGCGGGGTGCAGGTGGGACTGCTGCTTGGTCACAGAGCCTCTCATTATACCCTCCCTAGTCTGCCTTTTTGCTAGCTACATCTCCTCAGAGGAATTACTCACTAGGCTCTGAGATCCACACTTGGACCTGGCACCTAATCCAATCAACAGGAAGGAAGTGCTTCATAGCCTCCCTGCCTCAAGAATAAGTATATAGCAGCTCATTGCTGAATTCTCCAGGTTTCTATTAAGCAAATGCCCGGTGCCCAGAACTGTGCCAGATCCTTGCCTACAGATGGTGGAGAAAAATAACATTCGCAGAGGCCTATTCTTGTTTTTTTATTTGTTCAATTTGCTCCTCTTGTCAATCCTGTGAAATAGTATCCTCATGTAGGAGGTGAGTAAGCTGAGGTCCAGGGAGTTCATATAACTAGAAATTGAGAGAAGTGACATTTGAAACAAGTTTTGGCTAACTCCAAAGCCTAGGTTGGTTTTCTGAGGCCATCAGTGCTGCCTCTAAAATTCAATCACTGAACTAGGAATTGTTAGAACTAGAAGGTGATTGCAGAATTTGCTTAGCTCCTTCCAATGAGGGATATTAGCAGCAATGAGCTTGGCAGTCACTGAATGCCAAAGAAAGGTCTGACACTCAGGCCTCCTGACTCCTACGTGCTTTTTCTTTTGCCTTTGAAAATACATGATGATAAAATCTTTCTTAAATATTATGTTTATCTGCTTTAAAAATCAAATCGTACTGAAAGCTCTATAACCAAAACATCAGCTGTCCCCACTCCCTATTTTTGTTGAAATAATATTTCATCTCCTAATATTTCTGTTGGAATCTTTCATCCCTTCTTATCCTCCCTCCCATGCTTTTTGTCCTCTCTTAACCTTGTGGTTGTACTAGAATGGCCGGAGGAGAGAAAAGAGATGAAATACACTTGGTCAATCAGTTTTATTGGACAGAAGTCCAATTTCTTACCACATTGTTCTCCATAAGACTCTGTATCCCCAGATAACTCATTTTTCTGAAATCAACACATGTCCAGTGCTCACGTAGCTTACCCTGAGACTGACCTGTTCTAGGAGCTACTGGGTCACAAGAATGCCTGTCTGGCCTGTGCCTAGTTGCCCTCAAGGACTTGACCGAGGCCAGAGAATGATTTACATGAGAGAACAAAGAGCAGATGACCGCGGTGATGATCCCTCTCATCCACACTTGATCAATTGCAGAAAGCCTTCATATCCACAATCTCATTGGACACGACATATAATCACAGGATGTGTTGTTTGGTGCTGACCACGGAGTCGAAATCGGGACACTGCTCTGTCCTGACAGGGCAGCATATTTGAAATCAGGACTGTGAATCTTCACACTCAAGGTGGTTTCTTATTTGGCCCTTTTGTCTGCAGGGCCAACAGGAGCTTTTTTTTTTTTTTTTTTTTTTTTTGCCAGGACAGGTGGAAGTGGACTCTCAGATTTGCACTGAAGGGGAGGGAGAATGATGGGAGGACCCCAGGGAGACAGCTTCCTTCCAAGTGATTTACTGGGCATTATTTCCGCCCCCCCCCAACTCCTCCTCCCCGTAGACCCAAGTTTGGGATAAAGCAAGCTGCTTCTTTGAGAACACTTATAAAAAGAGAGTCAGAAACTAATAATTCTGAACACGTTAGAGGGGAGTTCACCTAAAATCCCAAACTGAAGTCAGTTTCATTGCCTGGGCTGGAAAGTGAGAATCATTTATCAATTTATTTCTGCTGTAGCTTCCATTGTAGAAATCTCAATGAGCCTCTAATTAGGATCACACTCCGGGGTGCTTCTGTAGAGGGTAAGGGGACAGAGGCAGGGTAACAACTCAGGCTGCAGTTTAGGTAGTGTGTTAGACTAACCTGTAGCCCCAGTACCTCAAAACACTTGCGTGGAACCAGATCTAAGTCAGGGTAGGATTTGGGGTAGGCATCATGGGCTCCCAAACGCCTTCTAGAAGGCTGGATGGGGTCTGAGTTCCTCCAAGAGAGCACAGAATTTAATCTTTCAGCTTGATGTCTTCACCTCCCTCTTCAACAGCCCCACTGACAAGTAGCCCAGTCCAGTGCTATTACTGAAACCAAGGACACGAAGTTCTCCACTGTACTGAACCTGTGGGAGCAGACCCAGTTCCTATGCTCTCTGCTCGCCAAGATGAGTGGGATTTGGGTCATATTACTTTATTGTCGTATGTTTGATATTGTAGTGGTTAAAGCCTCTGGGTTGTGAAAAAGACCCATCCTCACCAAGTAAGAGCTGCCTGGGAGCAGGAGCAGGAAAGAGGAATTCCCAGATTCAGTGCCCCTGTGCTGAAACCTACATCACACTGCCTGAAACTCAGACTCATGAGTGAGTCAGCAATGCCTTCCCTGAATGGGGATGGAAGGCAAAACAATGAGAACATCACAGGCCCAAGTCACATTGGGGAATCTCTGAATCTTAAGAGCACTCTTTTGAGAACATAGAACTGATTCCGCCGGAGCCTTTGGAGGGGATTCACAAGGTGTTCTTATTCCCCAGACCAAGCAGATGAGGCATATCTCAAGCATAGAAGACTTCAGGGTGGCCCATTTCCAGGTCTCATCATTTGAGGAGCCCAGAAGCTCTTTCTGATCTCTGTCCTAATTCCTCCTGCTTCATCCCCTTTCACCGATTCTTCAGTAGAGCGACTGCAGAGTTGGGACTATATTTTGTTTACCATAGTAGCAACAGTGCCTAGAAACATGGGTGATTAAAAAAAAAAATAACAACCAATATAGCACCAGTGAGAATAGACCCTGGTTGGGATGCTGAGCAGGGTCCAAGTGGAAAGGATCCTGGGTTTGGAAGTTCTAGGCTTGGCCTTGTGCCTAATTTGCTAGCTGACCTAGAGCAAATCCCTTGATCTCCTTGGACCTCAGATTTCTCATCTATGAAAGGGGGGAATTTGGATTAGAAGTTGCAAACTCATATGCCTACAGATCAGGCAATTACAGTAAATGAATGAATCCAATAGGGTGAGATAAAGCCCAATAAAGTCCTGGCTTTAACATGTGGATTCTGTCTAAATGAGCCTCTGTTGTCGGACGCAACTGCTGAGCCAGGCTGTCCAGAGCATTTGACTCTTCAAGAGATGCTGAAAATATGCATGTTTACGTGAAATCTCCTGGTGTTTAAAATACTGTGTGGGTCAAGCAAACATCTCTAAGCCAGTTCTACCCTCAGACTAGAGGACTAGAAGGGTCCTCCCAGCCTGAATTTTCTGATTCTAACATGTCTTCTAAAGAAAATCTTTAAGAAATCACGGTAGTTTTGGGGATTTCTTCCAATGCACAAGTGAATGCCTGTGTGTGGGCTCATGCTTGTATGACATAGGGCTTTTGGCTCCCTTGAAATGATGCTTTCCTGGTGGTCTTCCCCCCACCCCTCACACACACCTGCAGTGGACTGTTTGCTTGGTCTCAAGAGCCAAGCCCTGGGCCAAATGGGAGATGCTGCTTGAACTCATCAGCAGTAAAGAGCGGGCCACATTGATGAGATAGTCCTTCCCCTCATTAAGGGAAGAGCGATCACCAGCTAGAAGCTGGCTAAATCAGGCTTGGGGACCTGCTATCTTCCCAGGCTCTGCTGGTTATGTCCCTAACTGAACTGGCACTAAGAATCAAGTTCACATGATTCCAATCTGGAGTTCTCCAACACACCTGCACTTTCACCTGGGCTGGTGAAACTACCATGGTCTGGGTAGCTTAAGCAACAGAAATGTCTTGTCTCACAGTTCTGTAGGCTGGAAGTCCAAAATCAAGGTGTCACTAAGGTTGGATCCTTCTGAGGGCTCTAAAGGAAGGGTCTGTTCCAGGCCTCTCTCTCTGGCTTGTAGATGGTCATCTTCTCCCTGCGTTTCTTCACATCATCTTCCCTCTGCGTCTGTCTGCCTCTGTGTCCAAATTTCCCTTTTTCAATAAGGACACCAGTCATCATTGATTAAGGCCCACTCTAATGACCTCATTTTAACTGGATCACCTCTGTAAAGACTCAATGTCCAAGTAAGGTCACATTCTGAGGCATTGGGGGCTGTGGGATTTCAACATCTGAACTGAGAGAGGACACAACTCAACCATAACACCACTCTTTCATGGTCTCTGTCTTTGCTCTCAACCCCCAAACCTTAGTGCCCTGCCCTGCCTATGCCCCTTCCTACCTGTGACAGCTCAGTGCTTCAGGGTCTCAAGTGCTGGGACACAGCTCACTGTGAGCATGTACTCTACAAGGACTGGGGTTCACTGTAGTGGGGAAAGGAGAGGGAGCTCTCATCAAACAGGAGACATACAGGCCTTGAATTTCAGGTAATAACAGGAAATGTCACCTTATTCTGTGAGACACTGTCTACATGCTTTTTCTAGCCTTATACAAAAATTTCAAGTATTTATATATATCCCTCAGTAAGTGCCAAAATACTGCTCCAAATACTTTGTATGAGGCAAATTACTGAACTCCAACAACACCCCTTTGAGGTGGGTACTATTATTTACCGCATTGCACAGATAGGACCCTGAGGCCCAGAGAGTTTTGAAACTTTCCCAAGTCTGTATGTAGTAACTGAGGGAGCTGGGGTTTGGATCCCAACAGTTAGCTCCAGAGGCCATGCTTCTAATCATTACGGGATAACGATTGGAAAAGGTAGGAAATATTATTCTCATTGAATAGGAGAAAAGTGAGACCAAGAAGCCAAGTAACTCACACTTGGGTAAGAAGCAGAATAAAGGTGCAATTCCTGCCCTGGAAGCCATAGGGCTTCCCCCCACCCCGCATCCCCCCCAAAGGGGACCAGGTGTCCTGAGTCCCTGTTCTAGAATCCACTCACTTACTTACAGGCCCACAGGTAGTAGTAGCAGGGCCAGCCCTACTCTAAACCCTGATTTGTAGGTTAACTGTCTCCACACTGCAGGGTGACTATGGGGCACGAGGAAAGGGGAGGCACCCTTTGGGCTTCGATCTGACCTCCCAGTCGCTTCCAGGGTCCAAGACCACCAGCCCAGAGGCACAACGAGGTCCAGACCGAGTCGGGGAATTCTCTCGGCCCGGGGTTAAGAGCCCCAGAGCCGGGTGGGGAGGGCCCAACACCCCCCAGCACCCCCCAGCACCGCCCAGGAACGCGGAGTATCCCGTTTCCCGCGACCCGCCAATCCTAGCCGCGAGGGGGCGGGGCCGCACCTGGGGGGGCGGGGCCGGGCGGCGGAGGGGGCGGTGGCGTCCCGGGGCGAGGCGCTGACGTGCGCTCGGCGCACCTGGGCCGGGCAGGTAAGCGCCGGGGCGGGCAGGGGAGCGGCGCTCGGAGTCGCGGGCTGCGCCGGGCGGGCTGTTGCTTCCCCGGCCGCTCGAGGACAGCGGTGGCGCCGGGTGATCGTAGCTGGGGACGGGGTTCGGAGGTAGCCGGATCGAGAAGAGGTGAGGACGCTAACTTCTGAGCTCTAGCTTCGGAAGTGGGGGCGGGGGGGTGGGGGCGGTTGGGGACACACCCGCCCGCCGAGTTCGGGGTTAGGAACCTTGCTTTGGGGACAGCCTGTTTGGGGAGACCCCCTGGGGTGGGGTGGCTGTCGCCTGGCTTTAGGGAGCTCTGGGCGGTGCTAGCCCCGAAGTGGCCGCCCCCACCCCCGACCCCACACTTCGCTGTCTACCGCCTTTCCCTCCCTGCCCTCCCGGAGTGCGCTGCTCTCCGCCCCTACCCCTACCCCTACGCTGGGACCGAGCTCCGGCGCCTCCCCTCCTCCGGTCTTGCTCGGCCGCTGGCCCCGGTGTCCCAAAGAGGGAATTTCCCAGGCCTGCAGGCCCTTAGTCCTGGTGGGTGTTGGAGAAATGGGGGGTAGGGGCGGCCAGGAGCTTTAGCCAGTTTTGTTTAGTTTAGTTTCTTTTTTTCCCCTTGAGTTTGTTTAATGCAATCAGGCTCCTGCCTTGGGCCTGGGAGACACCCTTGGATTTCCAAGTAGCCAAGCTTGACGCTGGGGAGGGTGGCCCTGGGTGTGGTTGCTCTGGGGGTGAGGCCCTCTTCGCCTGAAGGGGATGGAGGGTGGGTGTGGAAAAATGGGGAAAGTCTCCTAGGCCCAACTGGAAAGGAGGCCCCGGGTGCCACTCTTTACAGGGAGCCTGCTTTGCAGTAGGGAGGTCATCTCTGTCCCAACCCTGCTTTCCTAGGGGATGTCAAAAACATCAAGCCCGGAGAAGGGAGAGAGAGGGAGAAGGTTGGTGAAGGCTGGTGCTGACCCAGGAGACTAGATTAGTTTGAGGTGTGTGCGTAATGCATGACAGCAGCACCCAGTACCTTGTGGTTCCCTCTCACCAGCCCCCAACTTCAATCCAGCAGGGAGGAAGGGCATGGGAATTATGGCTAGAGACTTGGAATTCACCTCCAAGCAGGGCTAAACTAAATGGAGGAAAGGTGGGGGAACTTGGAAGATGGTCTTCAGTTCCCTCAGTGGAAAGGGAAAAGCAGGACTACCTGGCAAGGGCATTTTACTCTGAGCCGAACCATTAGCAGCCCAATCTCGAATCTCGACTTTGAGGTAGTGGTGCCCCTGGAAAGGAATCTGGGCAGGGGCTGCAGAGGTGGCAGTGGAGGTTTTTGTAAAGGCCCTGCTCCCTGGAGTGGGTGTGAGAGAGAACAGTTAGTGCCTTGGGGAGGTTGAAAGTATCTGTGCTCAAGGCCCGGTGTGAGGGGAGTGGACGGGTTAGCATCTTTGTTCTTTCGCTGGGTAAGTACCTGTTGGAGACACAGGCCTTGAATTTCACTGTGATGGCCGCTAGCCTAGTTCTGTGGGCATTGAGATTTGGGTGATGAGCGTGTTTAGAAAGAGAACTCTGATTTAGGTGTGTTTGGGGGTGGGTGTCTTGCAGCCTCCTCCCTAGCCACTTCTTGGCTCTTCATGCCGCTGGCATCGTGTTAGTATTTTGGTTTACTCTCTTAGTGTGTGGAAGGAGGGACTTGGAAGGCAGGCTATGGTGGCAGGATTCAGTACAGCACACTCTGACTCAGGAGTGTTGGGTCCAGGCCCCAGATGAAGCACTTTTCTGTGTCTTAATTAACCAGCTATAAAAATAGGAATTATAAGAGTACTACTTCCAGATCATGAGGATGAAATCAAACATGTTAAATAAAAGTGCATATAAAAACTGTAAAGTTGGAACGCCTGGGTGGCTCAGCGGTTGGGCGTCTGCCTTTGGCCCAGGGCATGATCCTGGGGTCCAGGATCGAGTCCCACATCAGGCTCCCTGCACGGAGCCTGTTTCTCCCTCTGCCTGTGTCTCTGCCTGTCTCTCTTGCTGTGTCTCCTATGGATAAATAAATAAAAATCTTAAAAAAAAAAAAAAAACCTTGTAAAGTCCATGTAGTTATGAAGGATTGTTGGTGTCAAGGTCTTAGCAGCTGAGGGGCATCATCTTTTAAACCTATCTATATCTATCTGTATCTATACATATCTTTTATATGGCCGAGAAATGTCTTAGCTTCCTGTAGTTAAAAAAAATACTACTTGTAGGGGCGACTGGGTGACTCAGTTGGTTTAGCATCTACCTTCGTTCGGCTCAGGTCAGGATCCCAGGATTCTGGGATCGAGCACCTTGTTTTTTGGTGCTCCCTGCTTTGCTCCCTGCTCAGAGGGGAGTCTACTTCTCCTTCACCCTCTGCCCCTCTTCCTGCTTGTTCTCACTTTTTCTCAAATAAATAAAATTTTTAAAAAGAAATACAACTTGTAGTTTTTTTTCCATTTTATTGTAAATTGAAACATCATTATAGGAAAATGTGGATTATATACGAAAGTATATTTAGACAAGTATAAAATTCAGCCATAATCCTATCACAAGTAACCATTATGAATGTCTTGTTACTTTGGTATATTATTTCTTTTCCTTTTTTTTTTACCCGTGTGTGTGTATGTGCCATATGTACACAAGTGCATGTTACCTTACAATACACAAGTGCATGTTACCTTACAAGATGGAGATACTACTATACAGTCAATATTGTATGCTGTATTTTCTCCCTTAACCTCATGTTGTAAACATTTCCCCAAACCCAATAAAAATTCTTCAGACACCCCGTTAATGGCTCCTTAGTAGTGCAGCCTGTGAGTATGTAATTAAGCCATCTTCCTCTGTTATTTTGGTTGCTTCCAACTATTTCCTCTCTGCCAGTTTTTAGAGTCCTCGTGGTGGCAAGTGGGGGAGATCTTGGCGACTTTGAGAAGGTGGAGAGGGTTAGCAGCGATGGAGGTAGGGCTTGGAGCAAGGCAGGCTGGGGCGAGGCTGCTCAGGTGTAGTGCCATCTTGAGAGAATGCTGAGAACCCAGGGCTCTAGATCTTAACAATCAATCTCTCCGGGTGGCTGCTTCTCCTTCCCTAACACTATGTGCGGTTCCCTCTGTTGACCCGGTTGCTTTAATTTTTTCTTGATGAGCTGTCGATTAACGAGGATAAGCCCTTTTCTTCAAAGCCTGTGGTCCGTCAAGAAGTGGATTTCACATGTCTGACAAGCAGAGACATGGGACTTACCGGTGCTGCAATAGAAATTCTCAAAAGTCCCTCGTGAGATTGACCGATGTGCTACCTGGTGTCCTATTCGTCCTTCCCCTGCTCTATCCCCTTTCCAGTAGGATAGGACTTAAAGGTAGAACTTGCCCTTGGGAGGATATGCATTTCTCTCCTCCTTATAAGGTAAATGTTTTCCTCAGTTTGACTGATGGCTTGACTTGCTGCCCTACAAAACAACCTAAATGAGGCCAAGAACATGGGGGTTGGGTTTGGGGGGACAGCTGAATACTGCATGCCAACCTTACCTGCCCACTGTGAGCTGGGCTCCCAGGGGGAAGGTTTCAGTTGCAAGCCTGGTTAATTGGGTCAGAAGGCTCAGGTGAGAGCAGGTCCTGCCTTGCTCTTAAAGTGCCAGAAGCCGGGTTGGGTTTGGGTTTTCCCTGTTTGTTGGGAGTCTGGCAGGGGAAGGAAGGAAGTGGTATTAGGAGCCACCCCCTCAGCTAAGCTCCTCTGAGTGGGAGCCTTCAGCTGACTCAACTGGTTTGGTTTCTGAACTGTGATCCAGGTGGGGATCTTCCTGGGTGGGAAGGTGACTTATTTACCTTCCTTTCCTTGGGCCACTGTGGGGCTCGAGCAGTTCCAGTGTGGATTTCTTCAGGGAGTCTGATGAAAACCGTGTGCTTTCTAAGCGACATTAGTGCTGGACACACAGTAGCCGAAGAACACGTTATTTGTTGAGTGAATGCGATTTTGCTGGCCTCACCTTAGGTAAAGCACGAAATGAGAACACCAAAAAAAAACCTAAACACAACATCCAAAGCAAATAGTTCTGTAGTGACCAGTTTTTCCTCAAGGCACCCAATCTGGGCAGGCCTTTGTCTGCTGCTGTGAGTGCTGGCTGTTGCCGAATGTTATCTGCTATGCCCGGGTATTTTTATGAGAATCAATTGCAGACTTTACCCAGGCCGGCTCCTGCAGCCAATGGGTTCACTTTAGCCACGGTGGGGGAGATAAACAGACCCAGGTGGAGGAGGCTGAGCAGAGAGCAGAACTTGCCATGTGATTGTATTTAGCAGTCCAGGGTTAGGAGCTGTAGCATTTGATTATTCTAGGGCTCCTGAACTTTTCCAGACTCAGGTGCAAGGAAGGGTCCTCGGAGCCTTTGTCCCCTATGTTCCCAAGTCTTCTCCCAGCCACTGGATTGTCCTGTGGATAACCAACTCAGACACCCTTTTCTTGGTACAGAGTCTTTGGCTGACCCAGAGAAAGGAAAGCTGACTTGAGGCCCCGCTCTCCGGATCCCTGTGGATACATTGCCTGTTCATCTCTGTAAGTGAGGACTTTGGAACCAGGACCCACCCCTTGCCTACTTCTCTCTCACCATGATTGTGTCATTTCTTACTAAAATATTCCCGTTCGCCTTTCATGGTCTAAAAAGAGAGTACGCTTCAAATTCTTGCCCCTATCTTTGCTGTTTCCATAACATTTTTTCTCCCTTCTCCTGAGATTGAAAAGAGCAATTTCACTTCTCTTCCAAAGTCCTTGGTTTTTCAGGAAGCCTGTGCTCCAGCGGGAATGACATCATCTTTTTTATTTTTCTGCTTCAGGATTTAAATAGAAGAAATGTGATCTACTTACATGATAAGTCTGATTTGGCTAGAACATGAAGTATAAATGGCTTTGGAATGAGAATCAAAAGAACCTTTTAACCTCTTTTCTTTTCTTCCCCACCTGGCACAGTTTATTCCCATATTTAGTTTCTTTGCTGTAATCTAATGAAACTGTAGCTCTATCATACGGGAACAGTGGCTGGGAAAAGTTCCCAGAGGCTGGCCTAATTCTCCTGCTCTCTCCCTCACTCTTTACCCTCCCCCACCCAGATCATGGCCCTCCACCCCCGCAGAGTTCGGCTGAAGCCCTGGCTGGTGGCCCAGGTGGATAGTGGCCTGTACCCTGGGCTCATCTGGCTACACAGGGACTCCAAACGCTTCCAGATTCCCTGGAAACATGCCACCCGGCATAGCCCCCAACAAGAGGAAGAAAATACCATTTTCAAGGTAAAGCACTTCTTCCACCAATCTGACTTGCGATGCTTTCCAGTTCCATCAGAACTTTCTGGGATTTTTGTTGTTGTTGTTCTGTTTTCTATTTTGGCACAAGGAATATACTACATCCAAAACGCTGATGCATCAGAATGTTTATGAAGGGGGTGCCCAAACTTAGGCATAGTAATTTCTCTTGCTGGGGCATGTCTGTAATGTTTGAGGCTGTTTATTCTTTCGTATTGGTTGAAGGTACTCAACTCACATCCCAAAAGATCCAGGTGCAGTTGACTAAACTGGAAGTGATTGTATTGATGTGGTTGTTCCAAAAGTTCCTAGGGGTCAGCAGATGACTCTCACTCTTCATTCACTCAGGGCTCTTGCTATGAAGAGAGGTGCTTGGGCCTGGGAATGACTCTCCAGACCAGGACAGAACTACTGAGTGTTAGCAGGCTCCTAACATAACCTGTAGATTGGGTGTAGAGGGTCCTCTGAATGTTTTTCTTTTGATATTAAAATACCTTGCTCCATCCATGACTTCTGCTTATAAATTAAAGGTGATTTAGTACAAGTTTTTATTCTACAAGTATGTTTTCTTATATAAAAAATAGCTCTGATATGAGAATTGTTTTGTTTAGCTGAAAACAAGATTGAATCATATGGCATTTTACAAAATTTAGTGAAGCTAGAGGTTGGCCTAAGAAGTAGGTGAGAAGCTGGTTATGGGGAGAGGTGTTATGTGGTTTGTAACTCAGGACCCTGTGTCTCTGCTTCAGACCAACTTCTCGGTGCTGGTGAGCCTTCCATCTTATGAGTCGCTTTAGTTTCTGCATCCCCAAGACATGAGGTAGTAAATTTAGTCTTTTCTTCCCCCTATAAGCTGGAAGCTAGAAGTGAAATCCAGTCCCTACCCAGATTGATGCCTCAGGTTCTTGCTGAGCTTGGATCGGAAGAGGTGGGCTCACTCCTCAGAGGAGGCAAGCCATCACAGAGATGTTTTCCACCCAACTCAGTTATGTCAGGTATAGATGCAAGAGGTAGAAGAAATATTGGCCTGAGATCATTTAGGAAGAAAGTAAATGAGTGCTTTTAATTTTAAAACAATTATATGAAAATGATAAGGAAAACATCTGTAAGCCAGACTCAATTACTGAAGTTGGGATCGAGAGGGGCATGGGCCTGCCCTGGCTCAGCTGGCCTCTGGTTGTGGCCTTGGTCTGAAAATGGATTTGCTGTTGGTGGTTGAGGGTGGCTGGCCATGGGGGAAGAGGCTGGTTCCTGAAAGCCCTGCTCACGAGAGTGATCTGTGTGCTTAGGGCTTGAGAAAAAGGTGACTGCAGGAAACTTGTTTTATTTATATCTGTATCTCTGTTTGTGGAATGCTAAGGGGAGGGCCTTGGAAGTCAGGAGAAGAGTGAGGGTGCTTTCACAGATCCCAAGCTCTGACAGGCCTTGGGCAGGATATCTGGGGGCGGGAGGGGAGCAGAGGGACACTAGCATTAAATGCTAGTGCCTGCATTTAAGTGCCTGCTCTGTATCCCGTGTCCATGATCTAATTATCGGCAACTCGGTATTACTCTCATGTTGTAGATGCAGAGGCTGAGCCTCTGAGGAGCTAAATAACTTGCCAAAATCACACAGCCAGTAAGGGGTGTGGTCAGGATTTGAACCCAAGCCTATCTGCTACCCCATTCTGACTGCGAGTTGGAGGACCTGGTTTCAAATCCTACTACTATCAGTTGCATATATGGTCTTGAGCAAGTCACATAATCTCTTTGGGCTTTAGCTTCCCCTTCAGTAAAATGGGGATGAAACCAGTCTTACCTGCCTCACAGGATTGTTGTGAGAATTGAGTGAAATAATGTTTGGGGAGGGACTAGTGAATTACCATTTCTGGAAGAGGAGTAGGGACCTGCACAGTGACCTGAGAGTCAGAAGCAAGACTCAGAATGGGTTTAAATAAGTCATGTTTATAAATCACACTGATTGCCATGTGGTGGGTACCTCCCCCTGCTGCAACAGCCTTGGGCCCTCTGCACCATCTTGAGTGGGCCCTGAGGGGGAATGACTTGTGTTGTGAGCAAGAAGCCGGGGTTGTGGTTCTGGGTTAGTCTGGCTGTTCTCCATGGAGGGACAGGGGTTTAGGGAGCCACAGAAATATGTAGACCTGTGCCAAAGTCAGCATAGCCCAAGCCAGCTGGGTGGGGCCAGAGTGGGAGTGGGCACAGGGGATCAGATAAACGGAAGGGAAATGTGGTGAGGTAGCAGTCAGGTACCACCAGGTGCAACTGGAGATGTGCTTCTCAGATACTGCAGACCAGTGAGGATGCAGTCCCTTGTAGGGAGCTGGATGGAACGGTGGCTGCACAGCCACATCAGGCAGCACCACTTTGTCAGACCTCGTCGTTCTCTACTGCAAAACAAATGCAGCTGCCCCTGTCTTGAGGCCATGGTAAGAAGTGAGCCTGAATCAGAAGAGAAGGATTTAAATTTGTATTGGCAGAAACTTCCTCATGATCCATCAGGCTCTGGGGGATAGGGACTGAGGGAGATCAGCGAGCTCAACAGATGGGGCAGAAATTTTCCATTTCAGCTTGAGGTCAGAAGCAGAGGCAGGGGTTGGGACTGGACAACGTGCTCTGTTCGCTTGAACAAGTTTGGGGTGTGTTTCCTGGTTTTGAGTACTCTGCTAATGACATCTCCCTTTTCTGCATCAGAACATAATGTCCTGAAGAAAGCATAGAGATCTGAGAATATGTTAGCAGTGGGGGGGAGTGGATATCCTGGGAGCAGAAACCTACATGCCTTTAGACCTGGAAACTGAAAATCAGAGAGGAGGAGCCAGAGTGGCTTTAGCTCATGCCACTGGGCCCTGGTGTTTGCAGCAAAGTATTTCCAGTGAAGTGGGACTTTGAGGAACTAGGGAAGGGAAGGAGGTGTGGGTTGACTTGGACATGGGACTAGCTGAATGAGGCCCTCCGCCTTTAGCTGAACTCCCAGGGTATGCTTCCTGCCCTCCTACAGGCTATTATTTTTCTACACTTGTTTTCTACAATTACTTATCCATCAGACTGAAGAATGTAGAGGGAGGGAACAGCAAGGCCAAACTCTTCATATCACATGCCATCTCCCCTTGTCTTATTATATAAGTAATTAATGTCAAATATGCCCCCCACCCTCCAATTACCTGAAATCCTGCTATCCAAAGTTACCATTAGCATTTTAGTGTATACAGTGGATGCTTGAACAGCATGGGTTGGAACTGTGCAGGTCCACTTATTTATTTTTAAGTTTATTTGTTTAAGTAATCTCTACACCCATCGTGGGGCCCGAACTTGCAACCTGGAGCTCAAGAGCTGCAGGCTTCTGACTGAGCCAGCCAGGTGCCCCTGCACTGGTCTACTTCTGTGATTTTTTTTTTTTAAATAAATACAGTATCGTAAATTATATTTTCTCTTATGATTCTTTTAATAGTATTTTCTTTTCTCTAGTTTACTTTATTGTAAGAAGATAGTATATAAGATACAAAATACATGTTAAACTACTGTTACCAGTAAGATAATTAAGTTTTAGAAAGTCAAAAATTATATATATGGATTTTTGATAGTGCAGGGGTTGGTATTCTGACCTCTGTATTGTTCAAGGGTGAACTGTATTTTTTCCAGACTTTTCTTTATTTTCAACCCTTATTATAGCCATTCTTGACAGGTGGTGCTGGCACTGACAGTTGAGATAAGGCTCCTCCTTTCAAAAGATTGTGTTTGCATATGGCTTAATTACCCTCAGGCCCTGCCTGGCCTGGTCCTGAGGGTGGTGTTTCTTCCTACAGGCTCTGTAAGTTGGGTTCAGATGGCGGGGCAGTCAGGCAGGGGTCTACATTGCATGTGTGTCTGTGTGTGAGAGGGTGAGCACACATGGTAGTGTTTCTGGGCAACAACAGGCATTCACTGCAGTTTCCTGTTCCTCAGGCGTGGGCTGTGGAGACAGGGAAGTACCAGGAAGGGGTGGATGATCCTGACCCAGCTAAATGGAAGGCCCAGCTTCGCTGTGCTCTCAACAAGAGCAGGGAATTCAACCTGATGTACGATGGCACCAAGGAAGTACCCATGAACCCAGTGAAGATATATCAAGTGTGTGACATCCCCCAGCCTCAGGGGTCGATCATTAACCCAGGTGAGGCCCCAGCTGCTGGGGGGACAGGTGGACAGTAAGCCCTGTTTTGGGTTGGACTCTTAAAGAGAGAATTGACTTGAAAATTGCTTACAAAGTTTAAGATTGGTAAAAGCAAGAAACTCTTCTCCTAAGAAGGACCCAGAGAACAAAAGATGTAAAGTCAGCAAAGTCTCGTTCACTTACGGGAATAGTTACTAGCCTGACTGCTTAAAGCATGAGAAAGTAGAGGGAATATAGAGTCCTACTGCAGGAATAGCTTCCTGTGGGACTCAACACTGAGAGGAGAGGCCAAGTAGTTTTAAAGATGGAGGAATTAAAACTTAGAAGGTTTGAGTTCTGAACCTTGCTCTTATCACTTTGGTCCTTGTGGGACATTGAAGCAAGTCATTTGAACTTTAAGCCTCAGTTTCTTCAATGGCAAAATCTGGGCTCTCATCTTTCCTGCCTACTTGAAAGACTATTGTAAGACTCAATTGACATGACATTTAAGAGCTATTAAGTTCTCTCTGAAAATGTTGGGTGAGTGATTATTTAATTTGTAGGATACTTTCTCTAAGAGAATACCACCTGATCCTATTTACCTAACGCTTAGTAAATACCAAGAGCTAAATAATTAAGACTTGTTCTCCAATGAATCTAGTGAGGCCCTGCCAAAAGGGAAGGGTCTGTCCTCACATTATACTTACAAAGTGGAGAAGTTGGCATCCTTGAGTCCTTTAAAGGGATGCTAACATGTAGCAAGAGGTTTACAGTAGGAATTAAGAGATTTCCCGGGAAAGGGATAGGGTCTGCAACTCCTACATAGAGACATTAGAGCTCAGTAGGAGGAGTTAGAGCCAGAGGTTAATACACCTTTGGTGCCCACTCCTTTTGGCTAGGGCATTGAGGGTACACACTGAACCCCAGGGAGTGTCTGTACTAATGGTACCTAGCATGTACAATGGATCAGCTGCAAGGATGACCGTGCAACCCCAGGGGCTCACCTGTGGGCTTATGTGTCTGTTTCTTGGTTAGGATCCACTGGATCTGCTCCTTGGGATGAGAAGGATAATGATGTAGATGAAGAAGATGAGGAAGATGAGCTCGATCAGTCACAACACCATGTTCCCATCCAGGACACCTTCCCCTTCCTGAACATCAATGGTGAGTGGGAGATGGTAGGTGGTACAGAAGAATGAAGGGGGTGGAACAGGCTTTGACTTTGTACTGCTGACCTCTCAGGCCCCACTGCATGGGGAGCAGTGACCATGCCCTATAGTCAAGCTGCTGGTCTATTAGCAAGTAGAGGTCATAGACAAGGGAACTTTGCTGGTCCAGTTATCCCAGTGGGCAACTTCCAGGCATAGAGAACATCTTCTGAATCTTACAGATAATTCAGAGAAATTAAACATTTAAATTAATTCTCAATCCCACATACAAATACATCAGTTATCATAAATTTCACTGATTTCCTTGAGGCCAAGTGCAGATATAATTTTGATGGATAATAGGCAAACTCGTCCACTATTTCCCTTGTTATAAATTTCGTGTCACTTTCTTAGCAGGGTCTACTCTGCTGAGGCTATATCATGGGGGAACTTGTAGTTTCTACAGCTCTTAATACTAAGCTTTGATAGAATTTATCTGCAAGAGATGTTTTGCTGCTTTTATGGACTTTTTGAATTCAGTATCTCAGGAAAAATGAGTGGAGAGGTTGGAAGGTCACTGTGACAGAACAGGCACTGATTCTTCCATTGCACATTCTAAGGATGCTCAAACACAGGGTGAAGTGCTCTTCAGCATCTTCACTTGAACTGTCCACTGAAATGCTCCTAGTCTAATGCCATGCATTAGTTGAGAAGCTTGTCACTGCCTTTTTAGTTCCATCTGGCTGCTATGGGTCAAATGAGACACTTGTGCCACTTAGAAAATTTATCAAGATGATTCCTTTGGGATTTTGGAGTACCTACTCTAGATGATTCCCTTACCTTTGAGAATCAGGAAATGACTCTTATTACCTGTCCTCTTGCCCTCCTTCACTTAACCTGCCATTTATGTCTTTACAACCAAGTGATGAGTAAAGAAAAATATCATTGAGCTATTTCAGGTCAATATTGCCACATGCTATATTCCCACTTAGTGATTTTGAGTTGGATATCTCATATCTGGAAATATGAGATCCTTTCCCAAATCTTTGGCTGACTCGTTGTTATTTTCACCCCTTAAAAGATGCAACCTATTTCGAGGATCATGATTTCCTGTTTCTGTTCATATTATACTAAAGCTAATGTTGTATGGCCTTATGTTATGGGTTGCTTTGGATCATTTTTGGGAAGATGTGGGACATCTTAAAAAAGTAGGAGGGCTCAGTCAGTTGGGCATCCAACTCTTTCTCAGGGTCCTGGGATAAAACCCCAAGTTGGGCTCCCGGCTCAGTGGAGAATCTGCTTGAGATTCGTGTTCTCTCTCTTTCTCTCTCCCCTCCCCCGTCATTTGTGCACTTGCTTTTTCTTTCTCTCTCTCTCAAATAATAAGTAAATCTTTAAAAATAAAAAGTAAAAACAAAAAAGTAAACTAGGTACATAGATTTAACCAGACTTCTGCACAAAGGGTCAAAGAAACATTAACTTCTATGATTTCAGAGCTGTTGGGGCAGAAGAAGAATTGTTGAAGAATAGATGCCTAAGAAGTGAGGCTAGAAGGAGAAATCTGTAGACTTTGGAGTGAGCCAACTTTGAGAATAGCAGGAAAATAGGATGGGTATTTCATTTTCTTTCTTAAAAGCTTTAATCAGATACTTTTGAATAAGTATTGGTTTTACATGGTTTAAAATTCATAATGGTACAAAAAGGTAATAATTGCAAGGTTTTCCTTCCTTTCTGTCTCTGAACCCTGTTCAGTTTCCCTGGAGGAAACTGATCTTTTCAGATTTTTGGGTATCCTTCCAGATGTTTTGTGCATGTAAAAGTATTTGTTTTTAATGGAATTTCTATACTCTCAAAGCTAATCAGCTAATTCAATTAAGTTCATTTTATTTTATTAAGATTTTACTTATTTATTCGAGAGAGGAGAGAGAGAGAGAGAGAGAGAGAGAGAGAGAGAGAGAGGCAGAGACACAGGCAGAGGGAGAAGCAGGTTCCATGCAGGGAGCCCGATGTGGGACTCGATCTCGGGACTCCAGGATCATGCTCTGGGCCGAAGGCAGACTCTCAATTGCTGAGCCACCCAGGCGTCCCAATTAAGTTCATTTTAAAGAAGACATCCAATTTCTATTTGATTGCTGGAGTCACAATCTGCAACAGGGAAACTTTCATTCATGTTCATTCTCATTTAACCCCAGAAAAAACTCACATGTCTGATAATCTTCAGCAAATGCAGGTTTTATGGGAGAACTAATATGATTAGGAAGTAGAAGCAGGGGAACTGTATTTCTTATTGTGTGTGTGTGTTAGTTGTGGGGATCACTGATGGGCTGCCACAATGAGTCATAGTCCCGTGTTTGGCTCTTATCTATTGACTTTGTTGGGTTTTAGAGCCCCAATCCAGGTGATGTACATGCGTGGTGCCCCTGCCCGCTCACCCACATCCTTCTGTTCTAGGTTCTCCCATGGCACCAGCCAGTGTGGGTAACTGCAGCCCTGAAGCAGTGTGGCCCAAAACTGAACCTCTGGAAATAGATGTACCCCAGACACCTATACAGCCCTTTTATAGCTCTCCAGAGCTGTGGATCAGCTCTCTCCCAAGTAAGTGAGACTTAATCTTTCTAGCTAGGTCTCCAGCTCCTATTCTAGTCCCTTCCCTGCCCCACCTGCTGCTTCTATTTCTTTGCCATGTATAGAATAGCTACCTGTCCTATAGGCAGCCTCTGTGTCTGGTTCCTGGTTGACCAATGAATCATCAGGGAAGAAGTGAAGAAACATTAGTTCACGTCTGCTTGCCCAAGGTGATGCTGACTGGTTGTAGCTCTAGGTTACTCACCTCTTAGGTGGGTGTAAAGCCTAGGTTAATCAATTTGGCTAGGGGATCTGGGCACAAGGCCAGTTGTGGAATAGGAAGATTAATGGCCATGGATTTGATCAAGAAAATTCTTCTTGGATTTTGAGGGGATTTTGGAAGGGAGAAAAATCTTTCTAAATTGAACACAAATTGATCTCAATGAAGAATCAATGTCACTGTCTCATCTCCCTTTCCACACTATACATGGTGGTAGTAGGGATAGGATGGGGATGTGAGGGCTAGTATTTTGTCCAAGAGGCTAATAGCTTTGATCGTCTTACAGGGTTCATTTGAGACCTGATGGGTGAAAATTTACTTTGCCGTGAACTGTGTCCTTTTATGGTAAATTATTAGAACAGATCCACAGTGTGTGCTGTGTAATTTTCATAAAAGACAAGATGGCTTGGCATTTTTCCTTATTCTTCTGGTTTCTTTAAAGACGAGACCCAAACCAGATACCTTAGTTTTTGGGTCCTTCTAATGCCACTGATGTGAAGACTCGGTCAGTGTAAATGAGGGACTGGACCCAGAAGTTTGCTTGAAGAAATTCTAGCACTTAGGGTGTAATGATTAAACAGATAGTATATGTGGACCTTGAACTGTCTGCTTTTAAGGCAGTCTTTTGAGTGAGTATTCCAGGGATAGGCTGAGGTCTTCCTTTGTTGTAGGAAGAATAACTATGGTAGTGACCTTCCTGAATGCTAGCTGAAAAGTGGCTTGATCTTGATGGACTTGCATGAGTCTCAGGGATAGACAGGCAGAGCATTAGAGCAGGATTCTCACTGTCCTCTCTCAACTTGCAGTGACTGACCTGGACATCAAGTTTCAGTACCGTGGGAAGGAATACGGGCAAACCATGACTGTGAGCAACCCCCAGGGCTGCCGGCTCTTCTATGGCGACCTGGGTCCCATGCCTGACCAAGAAGAGCTCTTTGGTCCTGTCAGCCTGGAACAGGTCAAGTTCCCAGGGCCAGAGCATATCACCAATGAGAAGCAGAAGCTGTTCACCAGTAAACTGCTAGATGTCATGGACAGAGGACTGATCCTGGAGGTCAGCGGTCATGCAATTTATGCCATCAGGCTGTGCCAGTGCAAGGTGTACTGGTCTGGGCCATGTGCCCCATCACTTGTTGCCCCCAACCTGATTGAGAGGCAAAAGAAGGTCAAACTATTTTGTCTGGAAACGTTCCTTAGTGGTAAGTCTTTTTTCAGAAGGTTGGTGTCTGGGAACTTCTCCCTAGAAGTAGGTTTTCCACCTTACCTACCCACTTTCCTGGCTCTGCAAAGATCTTAATAAAAAAAAAACTCATGGACGAAGTGAAGGTAGAACAGAACCTTAGTTCTGAAAAATGAAAGTGGCCTGGGCAACAAAGAAGGGCATTCCACTCTAAAGCTATGTACTTGGAAGCTATTTTTAGGTTGGTTGTGACTCTTTTAGTGACAGAAGAGGGAGACAGTCTTGTCATTACTACCAAATGCCACTAATGCCACCTTAACTTTGGAAGCTGAATTCATCATAATCAGCAAAACATATACTCTTCTCATTTGGGAAATATCAGAGTGGCAAATTCAAGCAGACAAATTTAGGGAGAACACTGAGATACAGATTTCACAATATCAGTTGAACCCCAGGTCTAGTTTAGTGATGTCCAATAGAACCCTCTGAAATGATAAAAACGTTCTCTATTTGTGTTGTCCACAACAGCCCACATGGAGCTAGTGAGCACATAAATAAATGTGACTCATATGATGAAGAAACTATTTAATTTTAATTAATTTAAATGTAATAACTACATGTGGCTAGTGGCCACCACACTGGACACCATAAAAGATGGTATTTACTGAGTGGATATGGAATGGCTCCAGTACACCAAATTTGCTCTTCCACCTTCTACAGATCTCATTGCCCACCAGAAAGGACAGATAGAGAAGCAGCCACCATTTGAGATCTACTTATGCTTTGGGGAAGAATGGCCAGATGGGAAACCCCTGGAAAGGAAACTCATCTTGGTTCAGGTGAGGATATGAGGATGTGTCAACAACTCTTAGCCTTTTTACGAATGCGTCAGCCTCTAGGACTAGGGTTGTGCTGAGCAAAGATCCATCAGCCGATGTGCATTTTAATCCCACCAGATAGAGTAGCAGACTCAAGCTTTGTTTAAGAACCAAGTAGGTCCTATCAAAGTAGGATCAGGCTGGAGCACACAGGGTCCTCATAGTAGATGCTAGGTTTAGTGAAGAACTTATCTTGCATTCTCTTACTGACATTTGAGTCTTGGCTGAAACCTAACAGGATAGGATCCTTTCCAGCTCTTTTAGAAAAACCTTTTGAGTTACTTTTAAGGATGTAACCTTATTTTAGTAAGTGGCAGCAAGACCACTTGGGTTTGGTCTATGGATTGTAAAAAAAGATAGTAATGTGGGTAAAGATGTAATGTGGGTAAAAGTCTCACTAAATAAGCAGCTATTTAGGCATGTGATGTGATGAAAGATATAGGGTCTTTGCCTTCATTTGAACCAAGGTCTAGAGTGAACCTTGGCAAGATGGTCCAGACAGATAAAGGCATACCCTGTATCTAGACATAAGAGTTGGGGGCTTCCCCAGGGCCTCACTAACCCTTTCTATAATCTTGAGTCCCCTCTGCTCTTTAAAAATACCTTTTCTTCAGTGGATACCTGTGTGCTCTGTGTCCTGAACAGGTCATTCCAGTGGTAGCTCGGATGATCTACGAGATGTTTTCTGGTGATTTTACACGGTCCTTTGACAGTGGCAGTGTCCGCCTGCAGATCTCAACTCCAGACATCAAAGATAACATCGTTGCTCAACTGAAGCAGCTGTACCGCATCCTCCAAACCCAAGAAAGCTGGCAGCCCATGCAGCCCACCCCCAGCATGCAACTACCCTCTGCTCTGCCAGCCCAGTAATCATGAATGCCATCTTTTTTACAATATTGTACATATATTTTTTATTATTCAGATTTAACCAGCTTCAAAACCTCTTCTTTCTAACAATGTTAGTGGTCTCCAATTCTCCACATATCTGGCTTTTGAAGTTGATTTAATTTATGGAAAAATCACCCTTCATATTCCCCCTTTCTTTTTTAAACCTCCCAATGTTAGTGTAAAATAGTAGGAGATTTGGCCTGGGACTTCAGACACCAGCATTCTAGCTGCAGCTCTGCTTCAGTGGTGTGACCTTGAACCACCAAATCATTTAACCTCTAGGCTTCAGATTCATTATTGTAAAATGAAGGGGTTGGAACAATGCCTGAAATAATGCCAGTTAAAACTCTGACCTGATGACTTCATTCTACTTGTACAAGGCAAAACTGCCTGGAACAGAACCCTTCTGCATTGTTCTTGCACCACATTTTTTTCTTGCTTTCATTAAAGTTCCCTCAAGCGCTGATTTGTCCAACATTGATCTCCGTTTGACCTGTTCTGCTAGTATAGTAAGCTGGCTCCCTGACGGGGTAAATGAGAGGGAGGAGAGCTGGCTGGTTGCTTAGGAACCAAGCTTGATATCTAAATAGAAATAGGTGCCAAAGTCTGAAAGTCACCTGGTCCGTGGAGGAAAAGCTCATAAACTGAGCTCCTAAAGGCAATCTGTCAACAGAAGGCCCAGGGATTCTGCAGTTGGTTGTCAGTTGTTTCCCTTGCCACCAAATAACACTGTGCATGTGGTAGATGAGAGTATGTAACTCAGTGGTACCTTTCAGAGAGGATAGAGCTCTTTCTTTTTCTTCCTTGAGGAAGACCCGGGAGTGAGCAAGGTATGCAGGACAAACTCCTCACTAAAAAAGGGGTAATTCCTTCTTGTTTGGGAATTTTTCCAGTGTTATTATCATTTGGATTTTTTTTTTTTTTTACAAGAGTGAATGCTTCTCCCTTCTTGTGGAGGTAGCTGGGTGTGATGATTGGTTGTAGAACATTGCAGCTACAGCTGTCATAGACTGGTCTTATCTATTAACTTTTGCTCAGTGTCTGACCTTTCTGCCTTAAAAAAAAAAAAAAAACTTAAAAAAAAGTAGAATTTAAACTCCAAGACCTAAATGGAAAACAAGATGTTAATCTCTAGTTGCAGGCCCCTAATCCTTTTGAATACTGATGCCGATCAGTGCCAGGCCGTTGTAAGAAAACCCATGTCTAGTGTGCTACCCTTGAACTGGGCCATCCGCTACTTGCTACTGAAGTTGAATTAGCTGAACACTGAGGCTAGCTTCAAAAACCATAAGCTCAATTCAGTTACAGTTGACAATGGGACTTATTTAGAATGTGTAAGCTGTGGTTTTAGGGTCTCTAAGTCTCTACACTACTGTGTAAGTAGTGGGATCTGCTGTTACTAAAATATGACCAGGAGAAATCTGGGTAAATGCCAGGTGCTCAGCTGGGGGCAGAAGTTGGGCTTGTAGAGACCAGGAAACATGCAAGATATAGAAGCTTTATATATATATTTTTTAAGATTTTATTTATTCATGAGAGAGACAGAGAGGCAGAGACACAGGCAGAGAGAGAAGCAGGATCCATGAAGGGAGCCCGATGTGGGACTTGATCCCAGGACTCCAGGATCATGCCCTGGGCAGAGGGCAGGCACTCAACCTCTGAGCCACCCAGTCGTCCCAAAACTTTATATTCTTTGGTCATTTTGAGCAAGTAACGTGAAGGATTCATTTGGTGTCTGCTCACTCTGTAACTGCACAGCTCAAAGTTAAAAAGAACTCACTGTAGGTAAGTTGGGAGGGCAGCTGCTAGATCTGGGTAGTCCTTCTCCCTTATGATGGGAGAGGCTAATAGCCACGCTCTCCTTCTTGATGGGGGCCCAGATAATTTGAGCTGGCAAAGTGTTGAAGATTGTATTCTTAAGGGCCAAGAAGGCTCACACACTTGTAGTATGGGACTCTAATGAAAAGTTTACAAAGATCCAGAGGAGTGGAGGAGTGGTTTTATGTAGTCCTCATTAAAGAGCCCAGTTTCTTCCAAGGTTTTTTTTTTTTCTTTTAATAATTTTCAGAATGCTGGGAGAGGAGCCCTTGGGTGGCTCTGTTGCTCTGTGTTAAGTGTTGGATTCTTGATTTTGGTTCAGGTCATGATCTCAGGGTCATGAGATTGAGCCCCACATCTGGCTTCATACTCAGTGGGGAGCTGCTTGAGATTCTCAGTCTCCCTCTTCTTCTGCCACCCCTTCTCCACACCGCTTGCACACTCCCTAATAATAAATAAATCTTAAACAACAACAACAACAAAAACCCAAAAAAAGAACCCACAAAAAATGCTGGGAGTGTGCATGCCGGGCTGTCCACTGGTCTCCCTCAGTATTCCTTCTCTGGTTCTCATGGATAGATAGATACCAGGTGCGGTTTCTTCCTTGGAGTGTTATCTCCTTTGCTGGCTGTATCACACAGACTCTTGGTGTGTTCTACTTCCTTGCCTCCACCTTGCTTAAGAGTGGAAAGGGATTTGGATGATGCCATTACCTCTTCTGTTTGTTCTCCGCCAACCTGGATTAGTTCAGAATGAAACCAGAACACTACGGATAAATTGGGAGGGCAAGTGCTGGATCTGGGCTTGTCCCTTTCCCCATATAATTAATTAGGCCTCTGTTTATATGTCCCCATATCGTCCTTTCTCAGAGTAATCAGTCCCCTTGCAACTGTTCAGCATCTGTGTCCTATTTGACCCCAAACTCCCTGAAGGTAGGGATGGTGTGCCTTGGACTTTGCTGCCAATGTCTGCTACATGCTCTGTTCCCAACTAGAACTGATCCTTGACCACCACCACTTGGCACTGCTACAGGCTCACTTACGCTAAGTGTTTCTTGATAAACATAGTACAGTACGGCAGATGTATTTTCTTAAGATTTTTTTTTAACGTTTTCTCTTTCCCTACGTTACCTTATTGTAAAAGAATACAATATACGATGTTGCTCTAACAAACGTATGTGTTGCCTGTTTATATTATTAGAAACGCTTCTGGTCAGCAGTAGGGGATTAGTAAAGTTCGGGGGGGGGGGGGTGGTGGTTAAAAGTCCTATTCAGAGTTTCTACTGTGGGGGGGGGGGGGGGGGGGGCACTCCCTACCACCCGCGGTTGTGCAAAGGTCAACTGTAATTGGTTCTTCGAATAAATGAATGAACTGAATGAAGTCTTTCATTTTATAGACTTACTGCTAGTGACCACGGGAAAATAAAATAAATATGGGGGGGGGGAGGCAAAAAAAAAAAAAAAGTCGTTTCTAGTTTGTGCTTCTGACTCCCTCTGCGGGAAGAGTGGGTGTTAGGCCGGGAGCTCCCTCCCTCCTTCGGGGCTGGTTCCACCTTCTGAGGAGGCACCGACGTGGAGCCGCGAGTGACACCCCCAGCGGGGGAGCCCGCAGTTGCCTCTGCTCTGCCCACGGAGCAATAAATTCAATAAACTCAATAAATTCGGGCCATTTTCTCAGAGGGGCTTTCTCTGCCTCTGAGGTGTTAACCCTTAAGGGGAGTAACACCTGGTTCTTACCTGACTGAAAGCCTCCGCCTCTCTGCTCGGTTCTGACGTGGAATCAGAAAACCGAATTCCTCGAACTTGAGCACCGTCAAGGTGTTCTTTTTTTTTTTTTTAATTTTTTCTTTTTCAATCTATTCCGTACGTTGTGATACGGACACACACAATAAATGTGAATAATACTCGAGTATTAATAATACTCGCGCCCTTCACAGCCTGCTCGGTTAGAGAGGCCGAGTCCTCTCAGATTGAGCATTTAGGCGGTCGAAGCACGCAACCAACTCACAGGTGAGGAGACTCCGCAAAACACGTGGCTTGTCCCGAGGGAGGCTTCGTTTTGGGGGGGGGGGGGACGCACGTCTTCCCGGACACAAGCGGAGTCGTCGCGTTGCGCGCCCTTCTCCGGCTCCCGCGACAGACGACACACGACGCCAGGCCGCGTGAGCACAGCGGCAGCCGGCCCGCCGCGCCAGGCCCCGCCTCCTTTCGTGCACTTCCGCCCGCCCCACCCCAGTTCCGTCGCAGACGGGCGGGGCCGGCCTCTGTCTGGCCGGAAGGGGCCGGGCCGCAGGCGCCCACACTTCCGGCGCGGCCGGGCCGGAGGTTCTAACGCGAGGGGCGCGACAGCGCGCTGGATGACGTCGCGGGAAAGCGGCGGGAGTGTTTGTGCTGGGCATGCGCAGTAGGCCTGTTCCGCCGCGCGCCGCGAGCGGTTTCCGGTGTTCGCGGCGGAGCGTGCGGGCCTCCGCGTCTTGGCGGCGGCCCGCAGGGAACCGGAAGGCGCTTCCGAGCCCGCGAGCCGGCGGCGGAAGCGGAAGCAGGAAGTACGTGTGTGTGTGTGAGAGCGAGAGAGCGAGCGCTGGCTCCTTTAGCGGATCCTTACGATCTGCTCGGGCCCGGGAACGGGGGGTGGAGGGAGCCCGTTTGCCGAAGGGGCGTCGGCGGGAGTCCAGTCCGGGCCTCCTCCGGGGCTCCCGGTTACGTCCCGGGGTGCAGGGGTCGTGAATCTGCCTTGTGGCGTCTGTTGATCGGGTCACCGTTGCAGCTGTCGGCGGGAAGGGAAGGAGGAAGCTGGCAGTGGAGAGGGCATTGGGAGCCCAGAACTCTGCCCCCACCGGGGGGGGTAGTTTTAGGTGAAATGCCTGGAATTTTGCAAAAGACAGCCCTGCCGCTACCCCCTAAAGTTCCAGTCCGAAAAAGGAATCTGCAACGGGTAAAAAGGTTAGAAGAAGCCAGAGAGAACGTGCATCTACTCCATCTACTCAAAAGACCCGAAAGACTCCTGAATTAGGGACTGAGGGAGACTGAGTCAGCTGTAGGAACCAGGTTAGGGATCTCGCCTTGTCTGGTCTGGGTTAGCGTCTCAAAGCAGAAGGAGGGACAGAAAGATGTTTGGAGGATGCTCCGAAACGTAGGGGTAGGCTGTTGGCAGGTTTCCCGGAATGTCCCCGGCTGGTGGTAATAATCCCTTGCTACTGTTTTGTTTTTAGGCCCTTGCCTCAAGTGTCTGGAGCTCAGAGGTGCGGCCCAGGGGAGGGAACTGTGGCTAGGTAAGGAGGCCCTGCTTGATGTCACTTGCAGGTCCCGTGTCAGCACCAAGCCCTCAGAGGCTGGTGGCAGCTGCTCAGCAGACCCTGGGCATGGGGAAGAGACGGTGCCCACCCCAAGCCGTCTGCCTTCACCTAGCTGGAGAGGTGCTGGCTGTGGCCCGGGGACTGAAGCCAGCTCTGCTGTATGATTGCAGTTGCGCAGGGGCATCAGAGCTCCAGAGCTATCTGGAGGAGCTGCAGGCCCTGGGCTTCCCCACCCAGGGACTTCACATCCTGGAGATCGGAGAAAACAGCTTGATTGTCAGTCCCGAGCGTGTATGTCAGTCCTTGGAGCAGGTGCTGCTTGGTACCATAGCCTTTGTGGATGTTTCCAGCTCCCAGCCTCACCCGTCTATCTGCTCCCTGGACCAGCTTCAGGATTTGAAGGCCCTGATGGCTGAGATCATCACGCATCTGCAAGGGCTGCAGAAGGACCTGTCCGTGGCAGTCTCCTGCAGCAGACTTCGTTCCTCAGACTGGAATCTCTGTACTGTGTTTGGGATCCTCCTGGGCTATCCTGTTCCGTATACCTTTCAACTGAACCAGGGAGATGACAACTGCTTAGCCCTGACCCCACTACGGGTGTTTGCTGCTCGGATCTCATGGCTGCGTGGTCATCCCCCAGTCTTGCTGTATTCCTTTAGTGTCCCAGAGAGCTCGTTCCCAGCCCTGAGAGAGATTCTAAATACTTGGGAGGAAGACCTTAGAACTCGATGTAGGGCTCAGAATGACTTTGCTGACCTGAGCATCTCCTCCGAGATAGTCACGCTCCCAGCAGTGGCTCTCTGACTTTATTGTTTCTCTCACGTGAATGGTATTCAGGAAATGATCAGTTCTAGCTCAGGGATGACCTCTCAAGTACGAATTCTGAGCATCTTGAGAACAGTAGGGAAAAATGCTGTCATCAGTTGTGCACATTGCCATGGGCAGGGGGAGTAGGTGATGGTGGCCTTGGTCATACATTTTTGCCATTTCTATACTAGGAAGTCCTCTTGACGTTGCTGAGATATCTGTTGATTTTTTTTTTTTTTTTAATTGGATAGGCGATAGGAGAAAAGAGATTGTGGAGAAGGGTGGTGGAGGACAAGCAATATACTCTTGTGTGGTGGTTGTAAATATACCTGCCCTAGTGGATAGTGTCAGCCGGAAAGTGGAGGACTGGATAGGTTTTATTGCATGTTCATATACCACCAACTTAATTGGACTATGGAGATAAGACCAGGATGCTCAAATGTCTTATGTTTGTGGATATGACATGTCTTTCAGGGGTAAACTAAGAGTTCCAAGGAACAGAGACAATTAGGTGAAGTTTGTTTATTTTACAGTAGGTTAAAAAAAAATAATAGCAAAGTCAAAAATCTCAGGGAAATCCACACTTTAACGTATGTAAACCTTCTGAGTTTTTCATTAAGTTTCTTGCTTCAGATTTTCACTCATGCAGCTGTCACAAGTGAGTCAGATCATCAGGCTGTCCTTGTTGGCCAGGAGCACTGCCAGTGCTATAGCAATCATTATCATCAGCATCGAGAGCCATTGGCCATATTGCCTCTGTGAGGGGGTTGGGGGGGTGGGTGTTGGGGAGAGAGAAAGAGGCCATGGGTTGTTTAGAGAAGGTACAGGCAAAAATAATCTTCCTTCTTCTCATCCCTGCCCAGTGGAAAGTATTGGGTCAGTAGAGGAGAAAAAGCTGTTTACATCACTGCCCCTCTCACTTGGTCACTTCCTTTGGGATTAAATTACTTTACTGCTGGTCACTGGCTCCTAAGCCAGGATTACTGGCCCAGGGAATCAAACCCAGCAAAGGCCAGATACTTAAATATGATAATAATAATCAAGGATGGAAAATAATTCAGCAAAATTATATTATTCTCCGTTTGTATTCCTTAGTGCTTTTGCTGTCCTTACTCTTGCCACTAGCTCATAATAGGCTAAAAGAACACCACTTCATGTTTTAGCTAATAGTCTTCCCCTTCAGGTTCAAGAGTTCCATGAAAATTAGGCTTAGATGCATGAGCCAGTGTTTACTGACACTTGCTATACTGTCAAGTATATAAACCAGGCTGAGTGGAACAGGCTGGCCAGATGTTGGCACAGGCTGATAAATTTTATCTGCAAGATTTGGCCAAAGGAGGAACCGTCCCACCATCATCCAGGACAATACGGGAGGATAGACTCTCTTACTCTGGGAGGCGGCTGTTGGCTCTGGTTCAGCTCTTCTCGACAATGCTGCAGCTTACGTAGGCAGGAGAGATACTCGTCACTGAGGTTGTCTAACTCCGAATGCAGTTCTCTGCACTGAGGGGAGAATACCACCAACGTCATCACCACCAGTTCCTCCTGGGACAGCTCAGATTGGGGAGAGGGCCCCACGTGAGTTACCCCTTCATTCGTTTGGAATTTTTACCATCATCCTCCCTTCCCAGCCTTTCTCAGAGATTTCAGTTTGCCTTTTGACCGTCTCACCTACTTTGTCTGGAATGTGTCCATTTAAATGATTATAACGCATATTATAATATGTATTGTACATGTCAGTGCTCTCATGATTGTGTATGTGTAAGTGCTTTGTGGATGGGGGCACCAAAAAATGACGATCTTCTAGCACAGAGGACCTGGGAGTGATTTTAATAAAAGCATCTCTGCCAGGACCTAGTTGAGTTGCATATGAATACTTCTGGGGATATGTATGTTCTCCAGTATGTAGATGGAAAGGGCTTTGTTAATTAAAAGACACTATATATGTATATGTGTGTGTGTGTGTGTGTGTGTGTATGTATGTGTGTGTGTATATATATATATAATAATTTAAAATTATATTTACATAAAAGACTATATATATATATATATATATATATATATATATATATATATATATATGGTTTTGAGATAACTCTAGGGCAAAGTTTTAGGAAATAATATGTTTATTAAATGTGTTTGAGTTTAGGTTGACTTTACAAAAGGTAACTAGTAAAAACCCTGAATAACAGTTGGTATAAATAAAGGAAGGAAAAGATTGACAAATTAGCCCAAAAGTAAAGACATTTTATAAAGGCAAATGAATACCTACTGACATCCAGTCACAATTTAAACTTTGAAATCTTTGCTCTCTGGCTGCCTCCCAGTAGTTTTCCTTACTATTGTGGGATGATCCCCTCACTATCTTGAGGTCACCGTCTCACCTCCTTTTCCTTGGCCTGGAGCTGCAAAGTCTTCTTTTGCAGCTGGTCTCTGAAATCCCATTCTTTCTCCTTCCCTGTACCCTCAGGTTCCACTTCATTATGGCAGGGCTTTGGACTCCACAGAGGCAAAGCCTGATCTAAAAAAGCAGCCAGATTCTCAGTGATAGTGAGGTCCACACCTCTGAGGGAGGGCCTTATCACTGAGAGAACCCTGGAGTGACGGGAAGGGAGGAGAGGGAGCAAGGGAGGACCTGTCCCTGACGAGACTGCACGGAGTAGAATTCTCTCACTTCCTCCCATTGGGACCTTGCTCAGTCTTGACACAGAGCTGGAATTTGAGCCCCTTGAGGTCAAGATTGGCATCTTTTCTTTGTATCCCTAGTCCTGTTTAATGGCAGATATTTCTAGAGGATACTTACTAATCCAGTTTCTTTTGTAGTATTTCTGGTGGTAGGTTTGTTTGGTGCTTTGATATAACTAAGCCCTTTCCCTTCTGTCCTCATTTCAGTCATGAGAATGGCTGTCCTACCCTGGAATTCATCTTCATGGGGTGGCTTAAGGATGGCTTCTGAGCCACGTGGCAGTCTTAGTGTTGGTGAAGAGAGCAGTGAACTAGGAGTCAGAAATTGTGGATTGTTGTCTTAGCGGTGTCCTTAATTCTTATGACCGTAGACTTTCATTTTCTTATCCATACTATGTGAGTATAATAATTTCTGCCTTATCTTTTACATGGTGATTGTGATGAGAAAACAAAAGACCTCATGGAACGCATAAGTGAGGGTCATCCTCCCTGCCCCCGCCCCCCGCCCGTACATGATGAATTCTTCTCAGAGAGCTAAGGCAGAAGATTCATGAGGGTTAAGAGTGAGGTAACCGTTGCATGCAACACAGTGTGGACTTGGGGAGTTGGATTTGATTCAGAAAGTCAAGTGTAAAAATTGACATTAAATCCTGAGTTCAAAATCAATTTATTGAAATGTTCAACACAGACATATGTTTTTGGAGAGAGTAGAAATTCTTTTCACAGTTTATATACTTCTCAGGATAGGAGGCTAACTGGTTAAAGTGTTCTCAAAGCCAATGATCAATCACCAAAAAGCTCCCCTAGATCCCTGCCCTAATAGACTCCTAGAACTGCATGGGACTCCAAGAGGTCATGTGGTCCGTCTCCTGCCTCTAGGTAGGCAAAGAAAGACCACTATCTTAGAATTTGTGGAAGTAAATTTGCTGACCTTTCTTTGTTAAGAGTTTCTCCTGTTCTTGAAGCTGTAAGGATTGATTCTGGAGCAGACCTGCAGGAAAACATAAGGAACTTTTCTGTACTAGCATATCTACTGCAAACAGTGTCTTTTCAGAACTTTGCTTTGAAACTTAATTATTCAAAATGTTCTTGTCTGTTATTGGTTGAATAACCACTACCATTCATAGGAAATCCTGACCCCTAGTTCCTCAGAATGTGACCTCATTTGGAGATAGGTTCTTTACACAGGTAATCAAGTTTTTTAGGATATTAGAGTTGGCCCTGATTTCATATGACTGATGTCCTCCAAGAAGGGGAAATTTCAACACAGACGTGCATAGATAGAAGACAAGAAGAAACACAGGAAGAAGAAGGCCATCTGCAAGCCAAGGAGAGTGGCCTGGAACAGATTGTATCCTCAAAGCCCTCAGGAGGAATCAACCCTGCCAACACCTTGACCTTGAACTTATAGCCTCCAGAGCAAAATAAATTTCTGTTAAGTGACCCAGTGTGTGGTATTTTGTTATAAATACATCATCCTCATATCTCATCCTACTTTGTCTTTACCTTTAAGTCTCTGCTTAAATGTTACTTTAGAAGAAAGACTTCCCCAGATGACTTTGTATGAAATAACAACTGGTTTCCCTTTAACCTGCTTTATTTTTCTCCATAGTAGTTACTGCTACCTGACACGTACTTAGTTATTCACAGAAACTCTGTACTTTATTGTAGAGCTTATTCAGAATGTAAGCTTCCCTAGGGAAGCCGCTGCGTCAGCTTGCTCAGCACTGTATCCTCACCATGTATATCTAAAGTACCTGGCACTTGATAGGGGCTCAACAGATATGTACTGAATAAATAAATGCACGATTTTGACATGGCTCCTTGCCCATTCAGCTTCTGCCCTGTAGGTGCTTGGCATCTGCTGGTGGTTGCCTAATTTCTCTGTAGGGGTGTCCGAGATTAAGGTGGGCAGCCAGCAGAGAGATTAATCAAATCAGGTTCTCTTTTCGGCAATTGCCTACTTCCTTTTTTCTACAAAAACTCCCTCTTTGGCTCCAAAAGGTGGTTTTGAGGCATACATGGCGTGAACTGATTTTCTGAACCATTCCTAAAGACAGAAGTCTATAGGACATATTCACATATGTAATGAACGACAATATATAAAATAACTGCCTTAGGAAACCTACCATTTTGTTTTTGTTTTTGTTTTTGTTTTTGAAATCTGAAAACCAGGGAAATTTGGACCGATGTCATTGGCACAGAAAGAGAGAAGTTTAAAGGAAAAAACGGCAAATATTAACTTGTGAAGAGCTATGTACATGACCTCACTTTCCAAGAAGGTCTGAAAATGCACAGAGGTAGGGGATATGTCAAAAACAGCCCCAAACCCCTCCACTGGATGCCTTTTGTGGGACAGGAGCCCCAAGAACACCAGAGAGCCAGCTGTGCTACTTTGAGAATTTGGAAAGGGAACTTACCCTGCAGCTGCTGTACTTTGGCCATCAGGGTGAGTTTCTCCTCCTCTGACCTCTTCAGTTGATCTGAAAATGAAATAATGCAAACTGAAATAGACAAACCTAAGACTTAATGAATCTGACACCTGAGAACGAGTTAGTAGGTGCCTCTGATGTCTGTGGCCTCTGATGTGTGTCAAGTGGAAGCTACTCTTCTACTTGTCAGTTACTGGAGAGGTAAATCAGCTCTCGACCTTGGATCTCATTGGCCTCAGCACCCTCGGGTTGAATCAAGAGTTGTGTTTGCACAGGATTTGGTACCTGCCCCCGCCCTGTTGACACACAGGCTGTGATGGGAGACCTTCACTGTGCCTTGTGTTTCAACTGACCTTTCCCTTTCAAATTAGAAATGCAGCTTCGCCACGTGTGACTAAAGTGGGAATGCTGTGACCTGGTTCAGAGGGACTGGCTGGAAAAGCAGGCCGATACTACAAGATTCGCTAGTGCAGCATAATTAATTTTCAGTCCTGGATGATCAAAACAGCCCTACCTTTCCCTCGAGGTAAAATGAAATCACAAACCCAACCAAAGTGTGAGGCCTTCTCCACCTAGCTTCCTTTCTGGGGCTCTCTCAGCCAGAGGCCTCCGAGGAGCCGGGTACCTTGTAGGTGTTGGGTATCTGAGCTGTCTCTGTCCCCCTGTAGAAGTTCAATCTTGGCCTGTAGTTCCTGGTGCTCATTCTCCAGAAGTTGCAGAGCCTGGTTCATCTGTAGGTCTCTACTGTCTGCTCCCTGTAAGGAGGAGGGCCCGACACAGAAGCAGGTCAGTGCCAGGGCGGAGGTTGGGAACAGATCCCATAGAAGAGGAAAACTAGAATTTCATAGACTGGAGTATTAGGGAAATGGAAACTAGGATTTTTTTTTTTTTCCCTTCCCGCTGCTCTATTTCTCACATTTTAACAATGCATTAGACTTTTGGATGTTTCACAAGGAACTCGTTTGAATTAATGCCCAAATTGAAAAATACCAAATCATCACTTTTTAGGTGTCTTCACATTGTCTTTTCATTCTAACACTGCTATTTTTTCCCCTCAGGGTCATTTTTTTTTTTTTCCTCAATAAGGTTAAAAAGAAAAAGACCTTTATAAGAGATGTGGTTATTGTGCCCTGGTCAGCTGGGTTCGTTCCTTCGATAAGACTCCCATGCCCTGTCTTATTAATTTGGTTACTCAGGTTTCTGCTTCAATGAAATTATAAAGGTAAATTTTTGATGTGGGTTCTCAAAAATTTCAAACCAAGTAAGTAAAATCTATGAAGAAAAATAGCTAATATATGTGGAGGCTTGTATGTGCCGGGTATTGTGCTACATACTTTGTATGGATTAACTCACTTAATCCTACAACAATCCTATGATATGGGTACTATTAGCCTCCTTTCAGAGATGGGGAAAGTGAGATTTAGATTAGTTAACTTTGACAAGGTAACACAGGTTGGAAATGATGGAACCCTGGAGAATGCCAGGGGTCTACTATAATTGCTTAAAATCACATTGGCAGGATGTTAGGTAATACCCAGCCTATAAGTAAGCTAGTGATGCTTGTTCCATGCCAGTAGTAGGCATTTCTGAGCTGGATGCTCTGCTGGGATGGGGTGCAGAGAGTGGGTTGGAGTATGACAGCAATCTGATGAATATTCTAGTCACATCCTTTGCATTTGGATGGTGTCATCCAGTGAACACTTAGTTCATTGGCATGAGCAGTGCAGACATCCTTGCTGAACTCACAATTAGATTTCAGAGCCCAAACAGTGAGTCGGGTACAAAGTGGGTAATGAGTGAGGAACTGAAAGAGTGAGGAACTAAAAACCACATGCTCTCAGGCTGTTTTGGAACCCCCGTCCTAGTGGCAGCTTCTTTCCTTGCTGCTGTCACTGTCCCCAACCCAGAAGCCCTGCCTTCTCTCCCCAAGTCCCCACCCCACCCCACCCCGGGCCTGGTACCTGCAATTTAGACTGAAGCACATGGAGTTGGCTCTCCAGCTCTCGGTGCTGGGTCCCCAGGTTCCTCCAGTCCTCCTTCAGAGCTTCATACTGGCTCCTCCACTCTTCACACTTCTGCTCGGCCAGAGCCAGGGACCGCTGAGAGGGTGGTCAAGACAAGAGGAGGGTGCCTTGAGGGTTCCAGGGAGTTGTGCAGCTGCCTTCTATGCTGCCCAGAGCCACCCCGGGGTCCCAGGCCCAGCATCCCCACACCTGTGTGCTTTGCAATTGCTGCTCTGCACTCATTTTCTCCTCCAGCACTTTCTGCAGTGACTCCTTGGCCTTCTGCTCATAGCTGTTTTTCTGGTCTTCCATCTCCAATAACACCTTTTTCATTCCCCAAGGGGAGTATTTCTGTAAATTTGATCCAATCAACAAACATATTGAGCTTCTGTGTGCCATTCCCTGAGCTGGGATACAGAAAGGAAAAGAATTTGGTCCTTGCACCCACCCCCCCCCTGCCCTCCTGAGCAGAGATAGAAGTAATCTGATGGATCTTCTTCCAGGCTCAAGGTGGGCAGGGAGAGGGTCCCAGGTGATGAGGAAGCACGCATAACAAATAGTGCTCTAGGCATGTTCGGCATTCCCCCAGGCCTTCCAGAGGCACTTCAAATTCAGCATTTCCAAAGCAAAATCATCTTTCTCAACCTACTTTCTCCTGGGCTGCTGCTTCTCTCAGTGACTAGCATCATCACCCACTGTCTCCCAAGCCAGAGACCAGGGAGTCATCCTTGATTTCTCTTTCTCCCACTAATCAGTGGTTCATTGAGCATTGTCAAATCAACCTCTTTAACGGCTCCAATCTGTCTCTTCTCCAGACTTCTTGTCAGTTCAGACTCGGACAATATTGTATGGGTCAATTCAATATTTTCTCTATCTTCAAGCCTTGTAGCTAAAGGGTACTTTCTAAAATGTAAATCTAATCACATAACTCCCTGTTTAAATCTCTCAGTGACTAAGGAGCAGGTCCAAATTCCTTGGCATGGCTCAGACTTTGATTCTATGCTACTTCCACCCAAGCTGAATTGCTTATAGATCCCCTAAGCATTAGGCTTTTTGGCCTTTGCCTTTGTCCATATAGCTTCTGCCTAGAGCATCCTCATCTACCCTTTTCACCTAGTTAACTTCTACTCATGCTCAAGATTCAGTCCAAAGATCACATAAATTCTGATAAATCTTGACCAATCACTCCCATCCCTCAACTCGTTATGGATTAGGTAGCTTTTCTTAAGGTTCACATAGTGTCCCTTGTATGTCTCTATCTTTTCATTCTATTGACTCTCCATTGTCAATATTGTCCCTTAGGGGATTGTAAACTCCTTCAAGGTAGAGAGCATGCTTTAAAAAAATGTGTAGCTTCAGAGACCTGAACAACCTCAGTACTCTTAATGTTTTAAAATTCATACATTTGCATTAAAAAATTGTCTTGGCTTAACTTAAGAAGTTAAGAGCAGCTTTGCAAATTCCCTTAGGATCTTCCCCTCCCTATCCCTTTCATCTTTTTGCCTTGTGATTCTGGAGAAGGCAGGCAGCTTTTACTGTCAATTCGGTTATCCCATTGAATAAGCAGTAGTCCAGATGATGCAAATTTAGGGATCAATATGAAATAATTTCCATTTAACTTTGGAATCCTCTGAAAATTTGAATTTAAATATCAGTAGATCTTATGTTCTTAAAACTTTTATTAGAAGCCAGATCTAGGAGCTATTGGCTAAGGTCATACATGGGTGTGTTCTAGTTAGTGGATTTACCCATACTGGCCAGCTTTACCCCTCACTGAAAATATATAGACTGGTATTTTGGATTATAAGTCAGTATTTTATGAGCACAGTGGCATTATTTAGTTCATAAAAGTGACAAAGCAGGCCATACTGAAAAAATAAAAATTGTGGATCAGCAAACCTGTATATAAACTCTGTTCCCTCCTAAGACCAAAACCGTGCAGCCAGGTCCATCTTATCTCCCTAACTTCACATCACCTCATTCTCTTATCTGACACCTTGCCACTTATCAGAAATCCATCACTTCTCAAGTGTGAAAGCTGATTTCTTTCTATCTCTTGTAATCCAAGACCAGGCTAATGAGTTAACTGAAGATGGATAACAGTGCAATAAAAAACCCAAGAGTGGTAGCCTTTTACTTCTTCCCAGGGATTGCTACTAGACTAAAGTTGCCCACGGAATGGAAATCATTTTGTAAGACTTTATTATAATATCCAACTTATCTGTTCAGAGATTGGGACCTATGAAGGTCTATCTGGGTATTGTGAATCTTTACCTAGGGTCTCTCCCTACAGTTCCAGGTATTCCTAAGATTCCCCTGGAACTGGCACAGTACTGATGCTAGGGTTCCTTCTCAGGGTGCAAAGGGAAGAACACCAGGAAAAAGGGAGAAAAGGATGGGTTAGAGGCCAAAGTGAAAATGGCAAAGACAGAACTGAGTGAGTAGGTATGGGTGCTTTCATCTCTGTCAAGTGTCATTTCTAGAGAGTAGAATCAAGGTTCAAGCATTCTCCTTTAATTCTAGATTCCTGGGCTGAAAGTGTCCTCCTGAATGCTTACCTGGGTACAGGTGTACAGCTGGTTTTCTAAAGATCTCAGTTTGCCCTTCAATTTGTCTTCATTCAGCTGACCCTGGAGCAAATGGGATGAGTTAATGAGTTTGGGCCAAAATACAGCATGCAGAGTTTTCTTCTGTTTTTCTAGCTTATTGCCTAGAACGTGGTCAGTGTTCAAGCAATGTTTTTGGAACTGAACCCTTTCAGGAGGTAGAGAGGAAGAAAAATGACAAAGGATCTTTTCCAGTTTCTCTGGAACAGGAGAAGGGAGAATCAGACTGTCCTCAGTTCCTCTCTGTACCTTGAGGTTCTCTAGCCAATGTTTCAGGATATCAGATTAGGAGTTCACTTGAAAGAAATCTTCTAAGCTTTCTTTCTTTCCTCATTACCTCTTTCCCGTGTCTAGGCACTTCTATATTCCTCATCTCCTTATAGCCTTGGACCTGGAGCTTTACTTCTAAAGTTTAGGCTGGTAAGACTAAAGAAGTCTCTACATTCCCTTCCTTACTTCCTTTCATGGGCTGAATTGTGCTCTCCCTCCACTGCCTTCACCCCAAGTTTAGATGTTAACATCCTAACTCTCAGCACCTCAGAATGTGACTGTATTTGAAAATAGGGTCTTTAAAGGGATAATTAGGTTGAGGGGAGCCTGAGAGGCTCAGTCTGTTGACTGTCTATCTAATGATTTTGGCTCAGGTTATAATCTTGGGGTTGTGGGATCAAGTCCTGCTCCGGCTCCCAGCTCAGTATGGAGTCAGCTTGAGATTCTCTCTCTCTCTCCCTGCCCCCCTGCCATGCTCTCTCTTTCCTTCTTTTAGAAAAAAAAAATAATTAAGTTAAAATGAGGTCATTAGGGTGGGCCCTAATCCAATATGACTGGCGCGCTCATAAAAAGAGAACAGAACATCATGTGAAGACATAGGAGAAGGCAGCCATCTGCAAGCCAAGGAGAGAGGCCTCAGGAGAAACCAACCCTGTCAACACCTTGCTTTTAGACTTCTAGCTTCCAGAATTATGAGAAAATAAATTTCTGTTGGTTAAGCCACCCAGACTGTGGTATTTTGTTATAGCAGCCCTAACAAACTAGTATCTCCCCTCACTACCTCCCCTTTCCCTCAACACACACACACACACACACACACACACACACTGGACTCAAGATGAGAGTGGGGCGCCTGGGTGGCTCAGTTGGTTGAGTGGCTGGCTGCCTTTGGCTCAAGTCATGATCTTGGGGTCCTGCTTAGCCTGGGGTCTGCTTCTCCCTCTCCCTCTGCCCCTCCTTCTGCTCATGCTCTCTTGTGTGCACGTGCACACTCTCTCAAATAAATTAAAAATCTTTTAAAAAAAAGTTGAGAAATCCTTTAAGAAAGCAGGAAATGGAGGAGAGCTGTCAAGGCAGGGTGTGTGTATTTGGGGAGTAGTCGTGGTGGTGAAGGGGCTTCCCAGAAAGCCACGTTCTGTGTATTCCCAAGCAGGGTGGGTTTGATGCCATCTTGGACATTCCAGGAAGGATGCTAATCTCAAGGGTGAGGGTGGAGAAGGGCAGGCTGGAAGAGGCTTATCTGTTTCTCAGTTTTTCAGTTTTCAGCCGAGTAGCTAACTACCTCTTCGCTGCTCTGTACTTTCCTCCACCTGTAATTGTCTCCCTTTTTCCCAGGGCAGGGCTTTGTTCTTCCAGTCTGATGGAAGGTTGTGTGTACAAGGGGGTTGGGGAGCGGGTGCCATCAATGAGAGCTGGTTTCCCAGAGGAAAGGCCATGGATCTCTAGCAAGAACCGATTTTCATATCCTTTCTCTGGCTTTCCCAACCAAGCCCTGTGAGATGCTTGTGAGGTCTAGAAATGACATTTCTCTCCTGCCTGAGATGCCATGTCCCCTCTCAGTCAGGCGGCTTGGGTGTTTGGAACCCTCATTATGCTTCTGGTCTACGGTGGCCTGGGTGCAGAGGAGAGGACTCTGTTTTGAGGTCTGTCCCCTTCAATGAGTTTCAGGGCACCTGGGGGAGGCAGGAAGTGGTATCTCACAGCTCCTGTTTTGATCTTGTTTGGCTGATTCTTCTAAACCTTGGGAGCCAGAGGGCGCCCCCACCCTTTCTGCTTCCTGTATTACTCAGCTGGGCTTTGCAAAAGCAAAAAGCTTTGCCAAAAATAATTTTTCAAAGTGCCTCCTGCTATTAATGTTTTTCATAATGTCTCGTGTGAGAGCTGGGAGTCCAACTGGATTTGGCATCGCCAGTAACCACAGGGCTTTGGGACAGATAAAAGAGATGGACAAAGACTTCCATTGTTTTGGGCTTCAGACTAACTGGTAAAAGGCTGCCTTCCCCTGAATGGCGGGTTCACTGTCAATCCATGGGTCCTGAACTCAACTTCTGCACCCCCATTTCCTGGTTCAGATCTCTACATTTTCCTTGTGCCTAAACTCCTTGCTACGGCACAGTGTAATCAAACCCACCGAGTTTAAGGTTTATCTGGCTGTGGTTTGAGAAGAAAGCAGACCAGCCCAAAGCAATATCCTTATATTTTCCCCTGTCTCTTACCCCTTTTTTGGGTGATTCCTCACTCCTCCCTTACTATGGTCTTAATCCAGTATCTTGGCCCTCCCAACTATTTTTGTATTTTAGCCGTACCCCAGATTACTTTTCCATTCACAATGCAACAGAAGACAGTTCAGGATAGTCCCTTCAGTGGGGACGAAGGACCACCCAAGTCTGGGGCTTAAAAAAAATCTTGTCCACAGCTCCACCTTCCCAGACTCCCTGAGGCAGGGAAGAAAGTTGTAGCCAAGTTGTTGCAAATGAGGCATGTAGTTTCCTGGTGTGAGCCCCAGCCCCCCACGCTCCCCTCTGCCGTCATGAAGCCCAGTGGTGCAGTATGTGGGAAGAAGCACTCTTTACAGGCCTACAGTGGACCTTTTTTTGGCAATCGCCGCCCCCCCCCGCCTGGGAGCCCCAGGGCTCAGAGAGCAGAGTACCCCCCATCCCCCAGCTGGAAAAGGGAGCAAGGTGGAGGCTGTACACACCTGGTGCTGGTCTGAGGGCTTCAGCTCCTGCTTCTGCTTGGCTTTCCCCAGCCTCTGATCTGTTCTCCAGAAACACTACCACCTCACCGCAGAAGCACCAGCCCACAGCTCATCTCTGCTCTAGCAGAGGTTGCTTGGGGCTTGCAGCCAATCCCCCGCTGGGCTGTCATCTCAAAAATCTCGTTTCCACTTTACAGAACTTAAAACCCAAGTGTGCCCTGCCTCGGTTTTTGAATTGCCCAACACTGAGAGCTTGCTTTCTCTTATTACCCAAATTGTTTCTGCTCTGGAGTCCCCGCAGGGCCCCAGGCCGCATCATATTATCTAATAGGCCCAGAGTCAGCTTTGAGGAGGAAGCAATGGAGGGACCTCATTCTTGGGGTTCTCACAGAGCTTGCGGTGAGCTTCCCTGCATGTGAAGTTGGAAACTCAAATCATGGGGGCCAAATGGAAAAAACAGAGGCCTGAACTGGGCTGAACGCCAGCCCCCGTTTTGGTCACATTCTTCCCAATTAGTTTTCCCGGGACCACAGGCTGGGGCTGTCCTTCCATGGAAGTTGAGGCTTCCATGGCAGGAGTAGAAGGTTGCTTTATTTTTTTTGGGGGGGGGGGGGGAAACAAGACCTCTTAACTGAAAAATCTGACTATTTCTGTTAAAAACAGGAAGCTGTGGGGGGGGGGGTAGGTGGAAAGGAGGAAGAAAAGAAGGGTGAGTATAGGGAGGGGTGGGAAGACGGGAGGGAGAAAACCACAAGCAGAGGAACCGAGGCTCTCGTGCCCCTTGTGGCCTGAAACTGCCTCCAGAGGTGACCTTGGAAATGTCTCCCATTTCCGCCAAGCTTGCTATGACTCGCTTGGGATGTCAACACAGCTCTGGCCACTTCCCCACCCACCCAGAGCCAGGGTCCTTATTGTCAGAGAACATTTCAAAGCACAGATCTGATCATTCATTTTCGACTTAGTTCCTCAGCGATTTCAGCGTGTATGCTGCAAAGTGACCACAGCTCCACAGCTATCGACTGAGCTCTTCGTGAGGATGGGCCAAACATTGCTAAGTGTAGGACTTTAAACCCAAATACAGAGTCCTCCCATTGCTACCCTGCTGATGGCCTGGAGCAGTGTTTCTCGAACTGGGGGTAGCATGTATTCTCCGTGATCTGTGATCCTTTCATTTAGGAAAGAGTCTCTACATTATTTTAAGGTTGAGATACCCTGTCCATCTGAAAAAGGCTAAGCTTCATAATTGCAGAGACCCATCTGCAGCCCTTTCTGCTCTTATCTTTGGAACTCCTCTGACATGATGCCTTCATTTCAGCCACACTCGGCTATACCCAATTGTTTGTGAGACAGAGGCCTATAAGCATTCTGATTCCTTTACCTTAAACAGCCTTTCCTTTCTGCTTTTTCTTCCCCATCATCATTCCTACTTCTGTAACCAGTAAACGACGCATCCTTCCTGACCCAACTCAAGTGGTCCCTTTCCTTTGAAGCCTACCCCGTTCCACTTCAGGCAGAGTAATTATTTGCTTCTCTCTCCTCCGTGTCACGTTTTAGAAACCACTGTTACAGCTTCATCACACCGTACGTCTCTCTCTTCCTGGCTGATATGTGAGCTCCTCAAGAGCAAGAACCCTACTTCTTTTTGTCCCCGTAGCACAGGGCTCAGCACATAGTTGCAACTTATCAGATGTCTGTTGAATAAATGAGTGAGATGATCTCAAATTAGTTCAGCACCGGAAACCACCTGGCATGCACAGCTGTCTGTCCCAGGCTCCTGCTCGGCTGATGAAAATGACTTCCTTGACAATCAGGAGCCCTGAACGTAGACACTAAATCCCGTACAATGCCACGTGAGGAAGGAGGACTGAGCTTAGGAAGTCTCTTATATATCACCATTAACTTCTCAGTTTTGTTTTAAACCCTCCCAGCCCATTTCTCTGTCTAAATATGAGCCATCTATGCCGCAGGGTTAGATGTTCATGGAGGCCCGTGAGGTCATGCATTCTTTTTTGGACCAGGCACTTTATGCTCCAGTGGCGTAGCTCCCTGAACATCTAAGGGATTTCACTCTGGGGGTCTAAGGACCCCTGAGAGTCCCCGACACCCTTTCACAGGTTCTATGAGGTCTTTTCTCTCCCAACTATGTATCTGTGTGAGGCTGGATTTTCCTCCATACGCTTCAACCAAAACAATGTATTATAGCAGATGGAAATACGAGAATCTTCTGTTCAGACTTTAAAAAGATTTGCCAAAGTGTAAAACAGTGTTACTCCTCTCATGATTTTTTTGAAAAATAAACTTATTTTTCATAAAAGTATGTCATTTAGGTTTGCATGTAGTGGGTTTACTACTGTATTTTAAAATTTACACACATTTTAAGTTTCCTGTTTTCATTTCTAATAGGCTAAATCCTGATGTGCTAAATACAAAACATTCTTTGGGGTTTTCAGTAAACTTTTTGAAGAGTATAAAGCAGTCTTCAGATTAAAGGGTTGGAGACCCATTGCTTTAGACTATATTATGCCTCTAGGTCTTTGTCTGTGCTGTATCCCCAGCCTAGGATATAGTTTTTGCTTCCACGTTAGTCTGGAAAATACTTCCATAACTATAAATATTTCCTTGGTTTTCCTCTTCTCTGGAGTCATTCCTTCCGTCTTATATATACTATTATATACTGAAAACATTTCTCTTATTTTGTTTGTCATATCTCTACATTGTTTAGGCATCTGCCTCCCTGACAAAACCACAAGCTTTCTAAAAGCAGGAACTCTAACTAATTAATATCTCATGATTTCCAGTGCTCAGTACGGAGAACATGATCTATAAATATTTGTTGAATGAATGGACTAAAATAAGGAGGCTTGAGTTTTTAGTTCCAATTCTTCCTCTAACTAGCAATGTGACTTTGGGCAAGTCACTTGACCTCTCTGACACTCAGTTTCCTTGTTGGTGAAATGGGAAAACTTAGACTACATGATCTTTCAGGTCCCTTCTCACTTTGACATTGATATCTAAGCTGAATAGTAGGTGCATGATGGCTCAGAGTTAATATTGGTATGAATCCCATACAAAAAGAGTTGACATTCACCATAGTCAATAACGGCAAATGTACTGGGATCATCCTTCTTTTCTGCCAACAAATTGAAAAATGGCAATTCTTGCCTGTTTTGGTTCTGAGTCTTCCCTGGGTGTGGAGCAACATGAGCCCAGCTAATGATTCTGGATTTAGCTGAGCTCTTCCATATATTTACTGTGGCATGTTTGACCTTTAGATCTTAGCACCTCCTACCTCGCCTCTTCAGTAGTGAGAAAACCCCTTCTCTTGCTGGGGTGGTGTATAAAGAAGAGTAAGAGCCCACAAGCTTTGTTCAAACAAAGATTTCATTCCTTACCTTCCAAGAGCTGTCAGAGGCCCTTATCAGAGTGGACAGTAGGTCTTGGAGAATGACCATTTTTTGTTTTAGAACCAGCTCCCTCTGTAGGGCCTCCTGGGGGGCAAAAATGCAAGAAGGCATGATTAATCTGGATGAGGAGAGAGCAAGTGGGTGAAGGAGCTGAGGGGGGAGTTCACATGTTACTTACTTTGAGGTACTCAGAAAGCTGGATGATTTCCTAGAGAGAAAGAAAAAGGGTATTCAAGAAGACTCTAGGTCCCCTGAAATCCTCGAACATGCAACGAGAGCCGAGACTGGCTTGTGTCAAGTAACTTTTCTTCCTTGGCTCAGACAGAGTCCCTCCAGGTCCTCCTGTCTGTGCTCATCCAGGAAGAAGGTGCCCCTCCATCCCAGCTGTGTTTACCATAGAATTCCAGTATGTCAGAGCTTAGAGGAGCTGAGATACCCTTTGAGTCAACCCCCTCAAAGCGAGGATTTTCTTACCTTATCTAGAACTGCAACTCCATAACTGGGAAGAGAAGAAATAAAAACAGAAATGACACTCGATCAAAGAAACAAGCACATCAGGAGATGGCGGGTGGATTCCTTCTCTGATCTCTTCTGAAGAGCCAATAGGGTGGGGAAGGCCTTCCTTTCTCTCAACTAAGGTGGATGTGGAAGTTCGCTGTGTTCCTTCTCCACATACTGGGTGTGGATTCAAGCAAAGCTTAGAAGAAAGGAGTGGATGGTATGGAAGGAAGCTGGGGGCAGGGACATGGAAGGTACTCACTTGGTCTGCTGACTGGCATCATTCTTAATTGCTGGCTGGGCCGCTTCTGCCTTTGTCTGGGTGCCTGAGTGATAGAGGATAAGGTGATTCAGAACCCATGGAGGAGGAAGTGGGAAGGCACAGGGACTCTCCACTGTCAGCAAGCTGAGCCTGCTGTGGCCAGATTCTCTGCAGGCCCCAATGAAGTGGGGGAGGCTCTGCTCTTACCACGGTGGTGTTTGGGTGGTTTTTTGGCGGGATGATCCTTCAGTGAAAGGTCCTCAGCCTGGGAGGGCTGGCTGGCCAAATCCCTCCAGGGGCCTGAGGGAGGGTGACACTGGCTTGGAAAGACCTCAGAGCTGGTCCCTGACACCTGGAAAACAAGTAGGGGATGCTGAAAGCCTAGAGCCTCTTAGAGCATCATTCTCCAGCTGACCGCAGAAAAGTGAACAAGTGATCAAGTTTCAGGTCCAGGAAACCAAGGTAACCCATTCAAACCTTAAAAACTACAAAGTTGTCCCTGCTCCTGGCCTCCCTCAGCCATGGGAGGAATGGTCCTTCCCATGCCAGGCAAATGGGGAGCTGGGGTTATCTCTCCTTACTTTCTCTAGAACCCCTGACTTACCTTGTTTGGTTTCAGCCACCTATGCTGCCAGCATGGGGATGTGGAAAGAGAACTGGCCTGAGAGTGAAGGCATCTAGGGTCAGACCCTGCCTTTTCTACTAGGTCTCAGTCTTCTATCTGTGCAATGAGTCTGTGTAATGTAGATGATCTCTGAGGTCCCTTCCATGTTTGAGAGGTGGCTTCCTTCCTCTCAGTCATGGCTGGAATACTGCTGAGGTTTTGTGAGAAGAGCCAGTAGAGCAGGAATGTGGAGGGAGGGGTATAGTAGTAGTTGTCACAATCTAGTCCGCTCTTTTTATATATTCTTCATGCAAACTCAAAAATTCTATGGTTGTAACAGAACACCAAAAGGCTAAGGGGTGCCTGTGGTATCCAATCATGCAGACCGACTCGAGCTCAGTAAAACTTCGATAACTGACAGGCTTAGGCAAAGTTCTTTAGTTAAATGTGTTTTTGTACTTTTTTCTCCTTAAAAAATTTTTTTTAAACAAAAAGCATTCAGAAATCTTCTTGCCTTAGAAGGTAAAAAGTTGGTTTTATTTTACAGTCGGGCTCAAGGATCATTTTTTTGAGCAGCACCTTCTATTACAGATAACAGATCCACTAATTAAGAAGCCCGACTGAACTTCTACTCTGGGTGTGGAACCAGGCCAGGCACTTCCAGGGAATACAGCGGACCCATCCCTGCTGTCAGCATACTCATAACATGGGTAGGAAGACACAGATGGTTTGCTGGCTTAGATCCTCTCAGCACACCCTGATTTTTGCCAGCACTGCTCCTTCCCAGGCCAGAACGATGGGTTCTCTAAGTATTATTACACAATCTTAGAGGATTTATAACCTCATAAGGACCACAGAGTGCAGAGGTGGCCTGGAGAAGCCAGAGAAAGCTTACTGGACCAGACAAGACCTCCTCTGCATGAATTTAGTACAAGCGGAATGGTCCAAGTGACAGAGAAAAGGTAGGTGGGTAAAATAGTCTCACAGAAGAGGAGAGGAGAGGGTGTGTGTGTGTGTGTGTGTGTGTGTGTGTGTGTGTGTGTTCCTGAGAGGAGGTATCAAGAAGATAGGCCTGTGTACCTGGCACACAGTAAGCACCCAGTAAATATTTGTTCAATGATGGATGAACAAATGCTCTAGAACATATGTGTAGACTGCCTAAATTTGAACTGATAACTAAGAATTAGCAATGGGATTGCTTTTAAGTTTTTTTTTCTTCCTTAAAAGGCCAGTGCAAAACAACAACAACAAAGAGCTGAACAAACAAAAACCCAAACAACAAAAACCTCTGAATGAGTAAGTGGGTAAGGGAGATGCTCTATGACTGAGGAAGAAGGAGCTTAATTTAAATCACTTTTTGGTGAGTCTGAGCCCAATCATCTGCCTTAGTACCCCTGCCTCCATCCAGAGTAGCGTGTCCCTTGACATGACCCACCTGCTGCCGGGGGGAAGAGATCCTGTTGGCCCAAGACAAGGGTTCCTTGAGGTCAGTTGGCTGGCCTGGCCTCCTGGAGGGACCTCGCTCCTTGGCCCTGGGGCTCTGGGCCTTGCCTGTCTCCTCCACCTCCAGGTCCCTCCTCCTGAAGAACTCCCGTTGTCGTGCACTCTGGAGCTGCTCTCTCTGCTGGGTCCTCAGTGCCTTCCCCACCCGGCGGCAAGTGGTCACATTGGGGCGGCAACGGCGGCTCTCACGGGTTTCCTGCCGGCGTTCACACTTGGCCTCATAGCTCTCAGCCCCCCGGGCCGAGCCAGGGGAAGGCCTGGGGTCTGGGCTGATCATGATGACCTCCTGAGCACCTGTTGTGCTTGGCTTCCAGTTCCTGGAATAGCTGCCTGGGTCTGCCAAATGCCAAGAGGGAGGAGAAGGGGAGGGGTCAGGAGATGGGCAGAAAAATGACTATCTCCCTGGACCAGGGGGCAGAAATAGCACAACGTCCCGTACATGTGGCTTGAAAACTGAGGAGGTGATGGTGTTGAACTTGGAGCAGGACTCCTAGGTCCAGGCTCCATACTAATTTTCACTTACCTCTGGCCTACGTTCCCCCTCTGCAAAGTGGGAAGATCTCTTTGCACTGCCACTTCTTCCTTGATCTCACCTTCCTTGATCTCACCCTGTTTCTAAGTCAGGGGAACCTGAGAAACGGTTGATAAAAATTGTCAGAGCATATAGCATTTTGGATGGCAGATAGGGATGTGTTCATTTTCCAGAGACTTCTAGAGAACAGGTAAACTGGCTCTCTCTTCTCCAATCTAAAAGGAAGGCCAGCATCTTTTCCTGCTGTCTTGATCTGAGCTGAAATAGCTGAGTGACTCTTTTCTCAAGGCCTGGAACAATAACCAGACCCCCCCAAATTGGGGCCAGTCTTGTGACTACCACCCACTGCTGTCTTCTTAACCCTTAGCAACTAGCTTCTGAGCCCAGACCTGGGCATGGTTTAGGAGGAAAAGCTCACACTAATTCCTCCGGTCATGGAGTCCTGACGTTGGTCCATTGGTATCCGCTCCTGTCCCAGGATTGGGATCTGACCCTCAGGAGCACATCAACTCAAACCAATATTGGCTGAGTACCTGCCATCTGTCCAGTGTTGACTGAAACCCATTTCACAGCTTCTAGCTCAATAACACTCCAAGCTAAAGGTTCCATGTTTTAGAATCTCCTCCCTGCTAGGGCTACGTATGCTGCTAGGTCTGCTCTCCTTAGCCCAAACACAGATCACACCATCAAAACCAGCAACCACATGAATGATACCTCAATAAGGCTATTATAAAAAAAAAATAAAACAAATGAAAACAGTAACTACAAGTCCCCAGGGAACCAGGCGTGGTGTAGAAGCCATACTTGCTGCCTGTTTAGATAATCTTACCTGCTATTCACATAACCCCCAACTCTAACTTCCTCTTCTTTCTCTGTGCCTTCTCCCTCTTTCCCATTCTCCCTCACCTACCTTCTGCAAATTTGTTTGGGGCTGAACGTGGCTGAGCCAGATCCTGAACACAGGAAATTCTGTGCCCTGTTTCCACTGACCACTGGAGCTAGCCCAGTGGAGGACGAAGGAAGAGGGACTCCCCCTTCCAGCTTCTGTTTCTCCTTTCTGTCCTACAATGTCACTACCCACTGCCCACAGAACCTCATTCCTGGATAGGTCAGAAAGGGCATCTCAGCTTCATTGACCAGCAAGTAATTGCCAGCTCTGGCCCCTTGAGTTTATTTATAGGCCAAACAGACTCAACAGGTAGCAGCCTTTTTGTCCTTTCATTGGAACTTTGCTGCCCATCTGGCTCAGTCCAGAATTCTCTGCAGGATTCCTGCTATCTCTCTGATCAGACCACTCATTCCCTGGGGTCATTCGTGGGTGGGGCAATCTTACTCCAGGAGAGGGGTCCTATAAGGTCAAGCCAGGCATGCTCTCAAAGAGGCTTAGCGGGGTATACTCTGGTATGGGGCAGTGCAGACCCCAGGCAGAACTGTGAGGCTGCAGGGAACTTGGGTGACTCAGTGGTTGAAAGTCTGCCTTTGGCTCAGGTCATGATGTCGGGGTCCTGGGATCTAGTCCTGCATCAGGTTCCCTGTAGGAAGCCTGCTTCTCCCCCTGCCTGTGTCTCTGACTCTCTCTGTGTGTCTCTCATGAATAAATAAATAAAATCTTAAAAAGAAAGAGAAAGAAAGAAAGAAAGAAAGAAAGAAAGAAAGAAAGAAAGAAAGAAAGAAAGAAAGAAGAAGGAAGGAAGGAAAGAAAGAAAGGGAAGGAAGGAAGGAAGGAAGGAAGGAAGGAAGGAAGGAAGGAAGGAAGGAAGGAAAACTGTGAGGTTTTGGATGCTTGTTCTCTATTCCCATCCTTGGGAGTAGATGATGCTCCCCCCTTTCTTTAGGCTTTTGTCCTCATTCCTACTCTGTATGGTTCCCTGACTTCCCACCTGCCACTTCTGTTATTTAAAAACAGAACAGGATGCAAAAGACCCATTCATATTGAGTTGTAAATGATTGAATGGAGGAGACTCGGGATTATGTATAGGTGAACCCCATGTCCAGAATCTACCCTTATAGGAGCCTAAGCCGTAGCTCCTGGCTAATTCTACCTTAGATGGGGGAAGCGGAGAGAGCCCTCGCTCCTGGCTGTGTGGGTTCATATCCTGGCTCTGTCATCTACTAGCTTTTTGCTTTTAAATGTCTCTAAGTCTTAGTTTTTTTCATTTATAAAACGAGACCCCAACCTCCCTTGTAAGGTTATAAGAATTAAAGAAGAAAACGCATATCAAGCATCTGGCACATAACACACAATAAATGTCAGCTTTTTTACAATACTGAAGTAGGATTATTACTACCCCTGTCTTGCTGATCTTGGCTACCAAAGACTTGGTGCTGTTAAGCCCAAGGCCTTCAGCTGGACCAGCACCCCAAGATCAAGAATGCCTCATCCTTCTGTTCCCCACCCTTTTCTGTTTACTAAACGGAGGGGATGTGGCCTCATGTGGATCGTATTTACTGCTTGGGTTCGTCTGACCTCTGGGTGTGGGCTACAAGGACTTGTCCTTGAGCTGGACACAACCGCCATGTCAAATAGGCCCGGCAGAAAAGCAAAGAAGAGGTGGGGGGAAGAGCTGGTGTCCAGCCTGTCGGCATCCCACCATTAAAACGTGGGCCCCAGGTAATCCTAGGGCTTTGTAGAGGGGGCAAAGCCTGTGATTATGGAGAATCCTCCTACCTTCCTGCCGTGAGGGGGAAAGCGCTGTGGGGGAGGAGACGGAGCCTGAGATGAGGTCTCCCCAGACTGCCTGGCCCTGGCCAGTGCACCAGTCTGCAGACACTTGCAGTGGCTTTGCTCTGCTTCCTAAGGGGCAAACACTGGGACCTGTTGCCCAAGCGGGGACTTGCCGTCCAAAGGGCTCCTTACAGAAGGGAGCATTCGCAGACCCCCAGGGCCTGACACCCGGTAGGATTAGGTGCACACAGCTGAGTGGAATCACATCCAGCTTTCGGGGGTGTCTTGACTGTTCTGATTTGCTTCAACACAAGAAGCCATGTGGGATGGTTGACTGACAGGGATGGGCTGTAGAAGAAAAGGGAACTAGTCCCTGTGTGGTTCAAAGAAAGGTCACTGGGCCACTGCCCAGGCTTTCTGGCAGCTGGCAGCATGACAGGGCCCATTTGGAGCTTGGGGAGGAGGTGATCTTGGCTCAGGGCGTATTGCCTCAGGGAGAGGTCAGGGTGCTGCCCTCACCTGACAGTGGTTTGTCGCTGCCTTTCCAAGTCTGCTCCTACTTCCTGGCTGTGTGTGCAATGAATGTCTTCCTGTATAGGTCTGGCCGTCCTGGTGCAGAGCTCCCAGTGAGCCCGGGAGAGAAGGGCCGGCAGGCACCTGGGCCGTGGAAAGGCAGCTTATTGTTTTGGGGACTCCTGCTTTGAGGGGGAACTATAAAAGAGCATTTAACTCATGCCCAGTACTGGGTAGCTGGGACGCTAAGTCATTTGACTCACTCCTAATACAATCTGAAGGACGGAGCAGAGGAGCGTTTGAAGATCTACCCCTGTGCCATGGCTAGTGCCTCCGGGAGCCAGCCAGGATGCCTTCCTGCTTACCCAACCCCAAACACTCTTAAACTAATCCATCTGCTTCCGTGTCTCCCCCTCTGAGCCTAGGGAAGCTTGGATGACTGAGCATCTTCCCCACCCCAGAGTCAGAGGTCCCCAATCTGGACACAAAAGCATCCTCCTTCTCAGTTACCTTGGGTCCCAGGCTCCAAACCAAGCAGCTCAGGAAAGCATTCCAGCTCCTGGGCAGATCTTGGCTCTGGTCTCAGATGGGGCAGGACAGCAGCTGAGTAAAATGCAAGCTCTCAATCCATGGCTCTGGGCCCCCTTAGCATTTCCCTTCTTGGTACCGTCTTTCTTTTTGCACGGCAGCCTTGCTGAAACAGGAAACAGACAAAGCCACAGTGCTAGCTCACCCCAGTTCCTCTCTCTTGCTCTCGGGTACAATCTGAGTGGGCCCCCGAGCCCTTGAGGCCTCTGGGGCTGGGCACAGGAGCTCCTCCCATCTTTGGGCACCCACCAGCCACCCTTTCTCTGGCTGGCTGGTGCATTGGTGTGAGCTCTCAGTTGGTTGCAAATCAAGATCCCTTTCTAAAAGTAGACAAGGATGGGACTCTGGGTCACAACCAAACCTTGCCATTTCTATGGGGAGGCAAATAGCTTTTTGACATAGAAGAGACATTCCCAGCGTAGGTTTTCATGTATATCAGGTAGCTGTCTCTGTAAAGATTTTCTCTTTCCTCTGGTTACCTCTTCCCAATCCCAAAGAGTTGTAAAGAGTTTCTGCTCTTCTGAAGTACCCGGTGTCTTTTTCAGAATTCTGGAATGAGGCCAGCTCTGACTTTGCTCCTTTCTGAAGTAGTGCAGGGTAGGGGGTGTGAAAAGGTGGTGGATGGGTGATTGGGGATTGAAAGGAAGCCATAGCAGCAGAATCTCATAAAAAGAATTTCCAATTGACTAGGAAATTTGGGAAAAAACTGGAAAGAACCGATCTCTGCGCATTAAAAAGAAGCTATTACAAATCATACTGTCAGGAAATGCATAAGAAGTTCAGGATAAGAAGGTGGAGGGGAAATTGCATTAGGACAAGTTAACTAAATAGCTTTGTAACCATGTGCAATCAGCCTGGTCTCTATGGTCCACTCAATACAGCTTCTGTGAATCCTACGTCTTGGCACATGTGAAGGGTATGACGGGACTTTTAAACAGTTGTGATAACGTGTATTTATTGACCTGTGGGAAGTATGTCACAATCTTCTCCAGTGCCTACTCCTTCCCCCGTTCTTTGAGGAGGAAGAAGACAAGGAGTAGGCAAGGGAAAAGCACAGAGGATGGATTCTCAGGCATTAGAGCTGAAGGCAAACAACATTCCTTCAGGATGAGAGACAAGAGCTCAAGATCCTGGAGCCTGACATACGGAGGCAAGAATAAGCAAAGGATAGAGACGTTGGGGAGTCCAACAGAGCAGAATAAGAAATTTTTATTGGCACAGAAGAGAGAGAAGGTTCTGGTAGCTTAGGACATTGGAGTATAGAGATCATAACAGGAATTCCTATCGACAAACTTTTTGGACTTCCTTAAAAATCAGAAAGGGGACGCTTCGGTGGCTCAGTGGTTGAGCGTCTGCCTTCAGCTCAAGGCCTGATCCTGGGGTCCTGGGATCGAGTCCCGCATGGGGCTCCCTGCAGGGAGCCTTCTTCTCCCTCTGCCTATGCCTCTCTCATGAATAAATAAATGAAAACTTTAAAAAAAATCAGAAAGAGGGGGCCTGGATGGCTCAGTGAGTTAAGCAGCTGCCTTCAGTTTGGGTCCTGATCTCAGGGTCCTGGAATCGAGCCCCACATCAGGCTCCCTGCTGAGTAGGGAGTCTGCTTCTCCCTCTCCCTCTGCCTCCTCTACCCTGGTTATGTGCTCTCTCTCATGCACTTTGTCTCTCTCTCTTTCAAATAAATAAAATCTTTTAAAAAGAATCAGAAAGAAATGTGTATGAAGATCAAAATCCCTTTTAGGGCAACATACTCAATGGGATACCACACCAATGATCTAGTGAAAGGTAAAATGATTGCTTTTGCCTTCAGCCAAGAATTCTGAGAGCCTAAACAACACTAACTGTACTCACTAACACTCTAATTCTGGAGATATTTGCTCCCTAGTAAAATTAGCTCATTTAATAGTGTTATCTTCTTTCTGAAACTGGCAATTTTCCTTCCTGGTTTAAACTGTCATTCCTTACCACAGCCTTGGTTAAACTGTCCCAAGTTATTTCACAGATGTCCTCACATTCCACACTGAAATATCTTCCAGAGCCTTTTCTATATGTTTTTCATATTTCTATACTTACCTTTCTTACCTTTTTAAATTTTTTTTTTACATAAACTCTACACCCAGCATGGGGCTCAAACTCATGACGCTGAGGTCAAGAGTCGCACACTCTGCCGACTGAGCCAGCCAGACACCCTTCCTTTCTGATCTATTTTATATTCAGAACAATCTATTGTTCACAACAGAGAATATTTAAATTGATGTAGTAATATTGAACCAAAACTGATCTCACCAAAGCACTGACAGATTGCTGTCAGCCTGCTGTGCAGAGAGCATTTTAGGAGCACTCTTTGAAGACTAATAAGGCAAATTGATAGAGAGATGGGTCAAAAGACATTCAGATTTTCTTTTTTTCAGTTTGTAAAAATTCTAATATAATAACATTAGAATAACTTTTATTTTTTATTTTTATTTATTTATTTTTTAAAAGTAGGTTCCACACTCAGCAGGGAGCCTGACATGGAGCTTGAACTCCTGAGATCAAGACTTGAGCTGAGATCAAAAGTCAAGGATGCTTAACCGACTGAGCCACCCAGGTGCCCCTTATATAGCTTTTTAAAAAAATTTTTAAATTACTTTCAAAGTAGAAAACAAACACCTTAATCTTACTCCCCAAATGCAAATTTCATCTTTTTCACATTCCCTCCTAGTTTTTGTCTATATATACACCTTTTTAAAAAACGTATTTTAAGTGTAGTGAACCTATAATTATGCATTTGTTTTTCCACTTGATACTATCTTTTTGTTTTTTCAGTTTTACTTTTTTTTTTTTTTTTGGCATTTTTACCTTTTAGTGTCATCATATATTCCATAATGTTAAAGTACCACAATCTGTTTAATAATTTCATTTTTATTGAACAGTAGCCATGTCAGGCTGACATTGCTCAGGATAATTATTAACCCCTGGTAAATACAATTTAATAGCCATAGAAAAATGAGCCTGAGTTATCGTAATTTTCTGTAATTGCAATCATTAATTTAGAGCTGTGATAACTTTCGACCTTATAACAAGATTACTTTGTATATCACATCTGGCACCTGCTTTTTAGGGCCCGTTGCTCACTGGGAAGCATACTGCCCGAGTAGCAGCCTGGGGCGGAAGATCAGCAGGACCTCTCAGAAGTAGGGCTGCCTGGATTGGTAGCCTGGGTTTACCATTTGCTTCCTGTTTCGGCTTAGTAAAGGCTTAGTAGATTAACGTCTTTGCATCTCTGGTTCCTCCTCTGTAAAATGGCAATGATGATCATACCTACTTGATGTGATTAGTTTAGTATAACATTTAGGATGCGCTCAATAAACTCTAGTTGTCACTACTGTCATAGTAACATCTGCAATTTGGAGCATCTGCCCTTGTGACTTATCAGTGGTTATGACGAAACAGACTCTCGCTCAGACCTGCAGTTGTATGGAAATGAAGTAGTTCGGCTGCAACAGTGTGTTTTATCTGATACCATTTCATAAGTATATCCAGAGGCTAAAAAAAACCCATTTAAAATCATCACTTTGAAAAATTAATCAACATAAGGAACTTCTCCATCCATGGAATGATGGGAAAAGTTAAAATATGTAAGTTTATTTATTTATTTTTTAATTTTTATTTATTTATTTATGATAGTCACACAGAGGGAGAGAGAGAGAGGCAGAGACACAGGCAGAGGGAGAAGCAGGCTCCATGCACCGGGAGCCTGACGTGGGATTCGATCCCGGGTCTCCAGGATCGCGCCCTGGGCCAAAGGCAGGCGCTAAACCGCTGTGCCACCCAGGGATCCCTGTAAGTTTTTTTAAAAAGATTTATTTATTCATGAGAGACACAGAATGAGAGAAAGAGAGAGAGAGAGAAAGAGAGAGAGAGAGAGAGAGGCAAAGACACAGGCAGAAGGAGAAGCAGGCTCCCTGCAGGGAGCCTGATGCAGGATGAGTCCTGATCCCAGGATCACACCTTGAGCGGAAGGCAGAGGCTCAAACGCTGAGTCACACGGGCATCCCAAATATGTAAGTTTTTAAACTCACCCAACTCAAGTCAACTGACAATGTTCTTTTACAAATGTATACATATCACACAATTGCATATGGAGAAAAAACATTTGATGTGCTTCACAGCGGTCCTTCAAATAAATGTCTTGTAGGCCATTTTATTTTATATCAGACCAAAGAAAATGTGTTCTGCAATAAATGGGAACACAATAGCACCTACCTCATAGGGCTGTCTTGAGGATTCAATGAGTTTATATTCATGCAATAGAATAGTGCCTGAACATAGTAAGTTCTATGTTTGTTAATAAAGTGGAGTAAAAAAACAAATCGTCCCCCATTGTAGGGAGTTTATTCTTAGATTCTGCATGATGTAATTAATTAGTTGATTCATATGGAGATTATATGGATGGATTTATTTTTATTTATATGGAGATTTTAGTCATTTCTATTTTTTTTAAATTTTATTTATTCATGAGAGACACACTGAGAGAGAAGCAGAGACATAGGCAGAGGGAGAAGCAGGCTCCATGCAGAGAGTCTGATGTGGGACTCGATCCCAGGACTCCAGGATCATGCCCTGAGCTGAAGGAAGATGCTCAACTGCTGAGCCACCCAGGTGTCCCTCATTTCTAATTTTTTAAACAGATTTTATTTACTTATTTATTTGACACACAGAGAGAAGTGGAGCACAAGTAGGGGGAGTGGCAGGCAGAGGGAGAGGGAGAAGCAGACTCCTTGCTGAGTAGGGAGCCCGACAAGGGACTTGGTCCCAGGATCTTGGGACCAAGACTGGAGCCAAAGGCAGATGCCCAACTGACTGAGCCACCCAGGCACCCCTGTCATTTCTAATTTTTAACTTTTACAAATAATACCGCAAATGAGCATCTTCAGGCAGGCAATTATGTGTTTTTTTTTTGTTTTTTGTTTTTTTTTTATAAATACTCCTAGATTTTTTTTTTATTTTTTTATGATAGTCACAGAGAGAGAGAGAGAGAGAGAGAGAGAGAGAGAGGCAGAGACATAGGCAGAGGGAGAAGCAGGCTCCATGCACTGGGAGCCCGACGTGGGATTCGATCCCGGGTCTCCAGGATCGCGCCCTGGGCCAAAGGCAGGCGCTAAACCGCTGCGCCACCCAGGGATCCCCTTTTTTTTTTTTTTTCTTTTGAAATACTTCCTGTTAGAATAAAATCCAGGAGTGGGTATGTTGGAGCAGTTTCAAGAGGAAGCAGTTTAGTTCTGATGAGGAAGTTCTGCAGGAAGTGGGCAGGAAGGAACAGAGCTAGGATGTGGGTCACGGCTGGAGATGGCAAGGTCCTGAGAACCGCTGAGAGGTGAGGGACTCTCCCAACGACTAAGGTGCTATTGCTTGTTTGTACACAGGCAAAGACAGGGTGGTGCGGGGAAAAGAATAATGGGCAGGAATCTGATGAAATGACTTTTAGATCCAGCTACACCTCTTCCTCGAAATGAAAAGTTGTTTTATCCACCTGTTAAGCCTTTCCCAGTATTAGGGCCTAGGAGTCCTTTATTTCTCAAACATTAATCACATACCTTATTCATACCAAGATCTGTGTTCAGTATCAGGGATGCAACAATGAGTAAAAAGAAAATAAATACTTTCAAGTAGTTACAAAAGACCATTTTAAAGGTAGATTTAAAGTATAATGAGCTAAAGTGATTGACAGATACAGAAAATTATAGAGGCATGGGTGAGTGGTGGGAGAGCACCCATCCCAGCACTGTGGATAGGCCTGGGTGGAAGGAAGACACTTGTCCCCAAGGAGGTCAGGGCAGAGCTGAGTCTTGAAGGACAGGTAGGAGCTAAGCAGACAATAGGTAGGGAGAGTGAAGAGCAGTCTGGGCAGAGGAGATAGCATGGGCAAAGGCCTGGTGGAAATAGAAGGCTGCCTTCAGAGGACCAGCCATGGTCCTCTGAGGAATGGCTTAAAGGAATGGCTGGTCCTTGGGGAGTCAAAGGCAGGACAGGTGGCCTGAGACGTGGCGATGGAGGTAACCAAGGCCCTTGGACATCATTTTAAGAAGTTGGGTTTTCTTTATACCATTTGGCTCTGCAAACATGCTCGCCTGCAGTGACCGCCTAGAATCTGCCTTGGTCTACCCACTTCACATTGACCTTTCTTTCCCTCGGAGGCTCACAAGCACCCTGCTTTTAAGGGTGACCACTAGCTGTCGCTATTGAACAGATCTAGCTAAAAGCCAGTGGTTTAGGGCCTAGGCTGGCGGCTAGGGACCTGTGCCCTAAGCCTGATTCTCAGGGGTGAGGATGCGAACTGGCTGGAAGAAACCACGGGCTCCAGGTCACCGGTCACTGGTGGGGGGGCTGCGGAAACCCTCGGGCTCCTGGCCCTGCGACGGCCTGTGCACCCTGCACTTTTATTGTCCCCCCAGAGACTCCTATCTCCAAAGCCTCCCCAACTCAAGCAGTTTGTTCATCTGGCACTTTTCTTTCTTTCTCTTTTTTTTTTTTATTTTTTAATTTTTAAAAAATTAATTAATTAATTAATTAATTCATAGATACACAGAGAGGGAGAGACACAGGCAGAGGGAGAAGCAGGCCCCATGCAGGGAGCCCAAGGCGGGACTCGATTCCAGGTCTCTAGCATCAGGCCCTGGGCTGAAGGCAGGTGCTAAACCGCTGAGCCACCTGGGCTGCCCACCCCCCTTTTTTTTCTTTAAGAACTCATTTCCTAGCCACCCATTCCTTGATGAAGTGTTGGAATATAAGAGAGGTCCGGAGCCAACCACCAAGAAAGAATTCTTGAGCCGTCTTTGGTGCAAAATGGTGGTTTTAGTAAAGTGCAGGATTAGGACCCGTGGGCACCAAGAGCTACTGCCCCGGGCCTCTGAGGGTGGCTGATTGGATACCTGGGAGTTGGGAGGGGTCTGGGGAGTTTTGGAAGCAAGGTTTTCAGGACCTTGAGGGGCCTAGCTATTGTTGGGGAAAGGTCACTTATTACTGTCTAATAAACCCTGAGTCATGAGACTCTTCAGATGTGTATCCATGGGCCGTGTGCTGGGGGATGATTGCCAGCAGGTATCTTGGGGGTTTAGAGATAAAGGAAATTTCTAAAGGAATTTTTATATGTTAAAGTAGACTTACAGGCTCCTGGGGGTTGGGCTAAGATTGCCTCGAGGCAGTTGAGTCCATAGAGGAAGATCCCTCTGCCTGTTTCAGGGACTTGTGCATGTGCTGCCCTGGCTGGTGCCTGGTCCTCAGCGAGCCCTGTGTTCCCCCATCATCCTGTGGTTTTATTTATTTATTTATTTATTTATTTATTTATTTATTTATGACACAGAGAGAGAGAGAGAGAGAGAGGCAGAGACACAGGCAGAGGGAGAAGCAGGCTCCATGCAGGGAGCCTGACATGGGACTGGATCCCAGGTCTCCTGGATCAGGCCCTGGGCAGAAGGCGGCGCTAAACCGCTGAGCCACCTGGGCTGCCCCATCCTGTGGCTTTACCTTTTGCTCCAGGTTCTTGTCCTCCTCACCCTATGTGTTCTGGATCTGTATGGACCTAAATCTGCTTCTCCTGGCTTTTTTTTTTTTTTTTAATTTGCCTGTAGGCATTAGCATCCTAAGTCCTGCTTTACCTTTTGAAAATTCTTTCTTTTCTCATTGGCTCTGTCCCTGTCCCTGGTTCCCCTCTACCTCCTCCTTAAAAACTGGAGAATTTAGACACGTTCTAAGTCTAACTAGAGAACTTCTAACAGCTAGAGAAGTTAGATTAAGAATTGCCTAGGGGGGAGCATGCAAGGGGTATCTTGATTTTCCTGAGCATTGTCCATGAACTGGTGACCCTGTGGTGCAGGATCTAAGAGTGCTGAGATGTTGACAGGGAAGCGGAGTTGCTGGAGTCATCGTGAGACAGGATGAGCACCGCATCAAGGCGGGCAATGTGTTTTTCTGCTCCCTTGATACTGCAAATTAGTTTGGTTTGCATACTTCTCTGGAGAAATTAAGGGATACTTCCGGGACTTGATTAGCATATGTCCCCCAGTGCTCTAGGCTGGGCACTAATGAAGAAGAATGTGGGTCCTTGGCAAATTCTTCGGACAGCTGGCATTGTGGGGGGGGTGGCGGTGAGGGAGGGTGGAGTGGAGGTGGGGAGGATGGATTCTATCCTACATGTGGCCCCCTGAAAGGTGAATGGGGGCTGACCCTGAACCACGGGTGCTTGCTGATGCTCTAACCTATGGCTGGCTAGAAGCATAACATACACTGACCTCTTTCTCTAACGTGGCTTTAGAGCCATGGTCTCCAGCATGTCAGAGGAGTGACTGGATGTGGGGAGAAGACAGTACAATTTCTATTTATTTTTAATCTTGTCTTTTCATGATGTTTATTTTTGTATACGCTTCATGTTAGTAAATACTACTAACTGTGTATCTGTTAGAAATCTCTACGCCTAATCATTTTTTAATAACGAAGTATGTGATCAAAAGCTTTGGCAGCTACTACTCTGGGGAAATTTTTGAAGCTTGCCATGGACTCTGGGGGTGGGTTTGCAACACTGGCCTAGAGCAGTCCAGCCATGGAGAAAGGCCCAGCCTGGATGAACAGATGTGGTGGCGAGGTGGGAATTAACTGTCCCTGAGAGAGAACTCTCCAGGAACAGCAGATGGGATGACTCCCCTGTGCCAATGTGAGTCATTGCCTCTGAGGTCACCTCAGGGCTCCCTGCTACCTCTTGTCCAGGGTCTTCCATGACACTTTTTACTGAAGAGAGGGATTTACTGAAGAGATTCCCTCTCTTAGTTTCTCAAAGTGAAGTTTGGAGAGGCGGGAGCCTAGGACGTTCTTCAGCATGGGGGTAGCTGGGACTAAATTAGGCCTTGCAGATGGTCAGTGGGACTGGGTCCTGTCATCATGGTCAGGACACAATGGTGTCCTTCTGCTCTGTGTATTTCTTTGTATTTGTCATGATTTACACTTGTGACAAACACTTCTGCTTGCCTAACAGAGCCCCAATTTCGTGGAGGGTGTGACAATGTGCTCAGCTGAAAGCTCCATTTCTCAACCTCTCCTGAAGGGATGGATGGTCACACGACAGGATGGGAGTTGAAGTCCTGGATGGGGCTTCCCAGTTTGTTCTATATCAGGGGGCAGATTCAGCTGCTGTGCATGCTTTGCCCTTCACGTTCCTCTTTTCCTTTCCTGAAACACAGCATGATGCTGAGGTAGACCAGCTGTCTTGTACTCCACGGTGATGAGGAGGAGGATGGTTAGTTGAGTGGAAAGACAGAAGTTAACCTGGCTTCCTGACACCTGGTCTGCTCCTCCCAGACTTTTTGTTATGGGAGGAGAAGTAATTTCTACTTGATTGAGCCACGGTCAGTAGGTTTTTCTGCTACTCCCAGGGGAATGCACTGCTAGTGAACACGAAGGTTGATTTTAGGACTTGCACACAGGTAAGGCCATGGACGTCATGCAAAATGCTGACACCCTGAGAATCCAGAATGTGGGCATCCTCTGTCTTTGGGAGCCCTTGTTCCCCTAGCTTGCCCAGCAATGGTAGAAAGAAGCTGCCTGTTACTTTCAAGTCCTTGGAGGAGAGAAGCATTTGATCTGGGCCTTTAAGAATAACTAATTCTGTCAAGAATGTGGAATTGGAAAGTCAGGCTGGTGTGCTGGAGCAGGCTGTACAGGTTTGAAAGAGCTGATGGTGCGTTTCTCTTCTATTACGCATTCAGTGATGTGACCTGGTGGCTTGAAATCGACCACAGTGAGAGCATTTACATCGAGGAAGCAGGCAAATATTACAAATTAGGGCTTCTCTCTCTCTCTCTCTCTCTCTCTCTCTCTCTCTCTCTGGTCAGCCAGTTGTTAAACATTTACCAACACACCCTTGTAAAGACCAAAGGTTTAGTTTATTCGTTACCTAAATATTGTTACACACCTTCTCTTGCTTTCCCCATAGGTGAACAGAATCAGGGAGCAGCTGATTTATACTAAACATAGGCTGAAGTCTTAATGTGTCTGTAAGTCTAAAGAGAACCCTAAAAGTTCAGGTTGAAAGCAAAACTAATTGGAAGCTGACTCTGGCTGTAAATTTGTCATTTAGTCCTGCTCCTGTCTCAGCAGTTACCTCCTTTTCTCCTGATCAGCCTCCTGCCCTCATCCTGTTGCAAGCCTGGCTTCTTGCCCCATCTGTGTCGTGTGCAGAACACGGGACTGGCACAGCAGTTATCACCTACATCCAGACACTTCATGATCTCTGATCCAGCACTAGCAATGCATGTGTGTTATGCCATATAGTCCGAAATCTGACTTCACTTTTTGGGTCTATTTTCTTTCTTTTCTTTTCTTCTTTTCTTTTCTTTTCTTTTCTTTTCTTTTCTTTTCTTTTCTTTTCTTTTCTTTTCTTTTCTTTTCTTTCTTCTTTTCTTTTCTTTCTTTTCTTTCTTTTCTTTTTTCTTTTCTTTTCTTTCTTTCTTTTCTTTCTTTCTTTCTTTCCTTCTTTCTTTCAAGATTTTATTTATTTGAGAGAGAGAGAGAGAGCAAGAGAAAGCATGAGCAGGGGAGAGGGAGAAGCAGGCTCCCCACTGAGAAGGGAGCCCAACATGGGGCTCTATCCCAGGACCCCGGGATCATGACCTGGGCTGAACGCAGACACTTAACTGACTGAGCCACCCATGCACCCCTTGGGTCTATTTACTTGCACCTAGGTGCAGCCAGGTCTTTCTTGCTCCCTAGCACTGAGCATAGTCTGGAGAGAATCTCTTTCTAAGAAAAGCCCAGCTATACTCACCCTCAGATCTAGCTCCTTGTCCATGTGGCTGGCAGGCTTAATGGATTCCAGTCTGTTCTGCTGCCTGGACGTTTAGAGTAAGACATGGGAAAAGGAAATTTCCCTTGTGTTTCCAAGCCCATGTCTTGTGTCCTAGTATCTCTTCCCATGGAAGCTCTACATTTTGGGATGTTGAGTTCATGCTGGATATATCCCATCTGTGCCCCCAGAACACTCTCCATTCTTTCCTACCATGCTGTCCATGAGGAAGCTGACCTGTGTGGTTTATATGAATCTGCTCCCTTGTCCCTCTGTTTAGATAATAGAAAATATTAGCAAGAAATTGAAGGGAGGGAGGAGAGTGAGGCTGGGGTGTTTATTCCCCAAGATCCCTCCTACATGGTCCTAGGTGGGCTAGTGGCATCCCATAACTGAATGTCATAGCTCCTGTTCTGTGATGCTTTCCAAATAGTTTCTATCTCTGGGTTCTCATAACCATTCTTTTTGTCCCTGAGGTGGGACTAGCCTCGAGATACTACCTTATACCTTGTGATTGCCCAATAACCTTGTCCACACTTTGAATAAATAATCCCCTTTTTAAATAAAGTCTACTAAAATGATCTAATTTGCCCTCTCTGACCTGTTCAGGAGCTAACCAATATAGGGCTTTGCTCATTTGTTAATATAGTTGATTTCTGTTTCCTGTTTGGTTGTAGTCAGGTGATGCCTGACACGTGCTTGATAAATGTTTGTTGAATGAATAAATGACTAAATGTGTAAGTGGCAGGATTAAGCTCCATCTCCTTCTCTCCAGACTTCTAATATACCGTTGAGAGCTCACATGTAAAGTATAGATGCTTGATGCAGCCTGAGCTCAATAAACATGTGTAGGTTCTCTGGCTCCAGTTACCAGGGATTTCCACATCCATGGGTTTGCCCAGGTGTTCTCCTTCCCAGAGAAGCAATGTAAAATAATATAAAGAGTATCTGAAATATATAATATGGTATGGACATGATGTCCACTAAATGAAGAGTAGGGTGATTTCTTTAACTCAAGAACAGAAAAGTTTCCGACCACAAAATACGAAATGAACACTGAAAATTTTCACTTGTATAGATCATGGTTTTAAAGGAACCATACTGAATGAACTGAACTTAGAGCTACTAATTATGAATTTATAAAGTTGATATGACCTTTATTATAATTAATATTGTATTAATCATAATATTATATATGAGGTAAATTTGATAGAACTACTTTTTAATCGTACCTCTGGTTACTATCATTTTCATGACCACAGGTTGCAGTGGTTCATGACATTCATTATAATTACATTTCCACTGTGCAAGTGTTAGAGGAACTCCTTCAAATTGTGAGATGTGATGTGTGACTTCCAACTCTCTGGGGACACTCATTTGTCTCTCCGGGGAGATGCCTTCATGGATGGAGCTCAGGTAATATCAGGATGAACAGTCCCTTCCCATGCCGCATCCTAAGGAAGTGATTAGTTGTTTATAAATTTGTCCAGTTTATAATTTCTTAATGACAAGTATTCCAGGATCTTCCTCCCTGGATTTCCCAGTAGGAAAGCTGTCCAGACTGAGTTGTCATAGTACACTTCCTCTTGGCGCAGAGCTCCCCCTTTGATGATCTCCAGGGCACATTCTTCCTTTGAAGATGCTCCTACTGTGCTGAGTATCCCAGAAACGGCCTTCATGGCTGTGTCTGTAGAACATGAGAGAAGAGTGTGGTTATCCAAGACCAGTAGAGTCTACAAGATGGAGGGTCTGTAGACAGCAACAGCTTAGCTGTTAGGGGCTGTTTGCCTGGGTTTGCTCTACAAGGCCTACGGGCCATCTCAGAAGACTGGGTACATTTAGGGCCCACTCTGCAAAGAGAGGCTTAGAGTTAATGTGGGCCCTGTCTTCCTGGATGAAGATTTGGGGGGCAGTTAAAGGTGATGGAGAGATTTAAATCATGCTTTTCTCTTGTGCGTTTTGGATGGGATGAGAGAGTAATATGGGGGAGCAGAATGAGGATAGAAGCTAATGGAAAGTATCAGTGGGTAAAGCCAAGTGCTGTATGATAATGATTTACTAGCTTGTAAAAGGAGGATATGGACAAGAATCCAGGCCTTTGCTTTCTGTCAACACAAACCACTTTCATTTGGAAGGAAAGTTACTTATTTCTTCCAAATTTCCATGTCCTTTTTGCACAGCTTCTTTTTCTTTTTCTATCCTTGTTTCATTATGTGTCTTTCTTTCTCTCTTGTTCAATAACAACCACTCAATTGACTCAATTACTCTTTAAATAAAGTTTTCTCATTGTACCTATTCTAGATAAACTTGCATTTGGACTTACAGAAAAGTCCAGAAAAAAAGTACAGAAAAAGTTGTAAAACTTGTGCAGAATATTCCCTTGTAGCCTTTACTCTGCTTCCCCTAATTATAACGTCACATATAAGCACTGTACAATTGTCAGTGTACAATATATTTGGGACAAATTTACTAACTAAAACACAGACCTTATTTTGTTCACTAACAACCTTTTTGTGTTTGAGGGTCTTAGCCAGGATTACACTTAGTAGTAATTTCTTCTTATTTTCTCTCCAGTCTGTGACAGTTCTTCATTCTTTCCTTGTCCTTCATGGGCTTGACAGTTTTGAAGAGTATTAATCAACTGTTTTGTAGAATGTCAGTTTGGGTTTGTCCATTTCTCTCTCTTTTAAAATTTTTTTTTATTTTTAAGTAATTTCTACACCCAACATGGGACTCAAACTTACTACCCTGAGATCAAGGGCCTCATGCTCTACCGGCTGAGCCAGCCAGGTGCCTCTGTCCATTTTCCTCTGCTGACTAGATTGAGATTATGCCTTTTTGGCAAGAATATCACAAAAATGATACTGTCTTTCTCAGTGCATGATGTCAAACGGTTATGAGGGGTGCCTGACCGGCTCAGTCAATAGAACATGCAATTCTTGATCTTGGGGTTATAAGTTTGAGCCCCATATTGGGTTTAGAGATTATTCATGAAAAATAAAAAGGTTCATGATATCAATATGTCTTATTACAGGTGATGATATTAAGAATAACAAACTTGTACTTGATAAGCCTCAAAGAGGAAACTAGTGGCCATCGAGTATTCCTGAGGATGTAGTGTAAAGAATAGGGTCAAGTGATGAGTCTGGTGTCACTCAGCACACTTGATGGTCAGAATGGAAAGAAGGGTCAAAGAACAGTCAGAGGCTCCACTAGTGACAGAAGTGCTTCGTTAAATGGAGACTTGTGCTTTTGCTGGTTTTTAGTGCCTTACACATGAGTCAAAGAGTTCAGCACCTTCTTTGCCCGCAATGGTAAGGAAGGCAGTCATCTGCAGGCTGTTTATTTCACTCTCTTCACCTTACCTGTGTTTATGAGGCCGAGGATACAGAGTGTGATCGACACATTGACCTTGGTCACTGAATGTTCCATCCTGACAGAGGAGAAAAATCCGTCCAGAGCAAACTTGCTTGCAGAATAGGGTGCAACAAGTGGAGAAGACATTTTCCCTAAATAATAAGGAAATGGGTTAAGAAGATGACCAATTTTAGCTTCTACAGAGATGATCTTTGCTTTATCTGTAGTAAGATTTGTAACCCCTTTGGAGTCCTTTTACCCTTTGAGACATAGTTTCTCTTTACTCCTGTGAGATTATCATGCTGTGTTGAATTTCTGAAAGAAAAAGTGATTATTAAGGTATCAAAGAAACTGTCCTTGAAGAGATTGAGGTGGGAGGTGGGGTGGGCTGCAGGAAAATCTTCTCTGAAGAGAGATTGGTTAGATTTTAGTAAGGGTGGTAAATAAATGACCATAAAAGAGCCATGTAATCCCACAACTGCTAACTCTGCTACCTCTGAATCCAAGAATGCTGAGATCCGAAGGTTTGGGCAAGAGCTCTCTGCCAACATAGCAACCTATTATTGATTTTTCTTTCTATACAAGGGAAATGAAAATCCCTGCCTTTTTTTCTGCTTAAAACTGCTTTCTAGGGGGTGCCTGGGTGGCTCAGTCAGCTAAACGTCTGCCTTCAGCTTGGGCCATGATCTTGGTGTCCTGGGATCAAGCCCCACATTGAGCTCCCTGCTTAGTGGGGAGTCTACTTCTCCTTCTCCCTCTACCCCCTCTCCTGCACATGCTCTCTCTTTGTCACTCCCTCTCTCTCAAATAAATAAATGAATGAATAATCTTAAAACAAAAAACAAAAAGAAAAAAACCCTGCTTTTCTTACTTTCATCACCCTGGTTAATTCTCAGCCAGTTTTTGGGAGGACATGTGGACATCTGCTTAATAGGGTAACCTATTCATTATACCCTTTCTAAAGGGAGGGATTAGAAATGGCTTGAGACCTTAGACTCTGCTGATCAAAGAGTTATAACAGTTACTTTAGGATTTTTGTCTGCTAATTCTAAAATATCGTATTTTAAGGAATGTTCTCCATTGATTGCTTTTCCTTCTGAGTATCAGTCATATTTCCTATTCTTGTATGTAGAGAACCTTGCAGTGTATTCTTGATATTGTGAATGATGCATTGTAGAATCTCTGGATTCTGACATATTCCTCCAAAGAATATTGATTTTTTTTTTCATGTGGGCATTTAACTTGGCTGAAACCCTGTGTCTCTTGCAGCAAGGTTCCAGCTAAAATATCTGTTGAATTATTTAATCTTAGTTGGGCTTCTTGGTATCTACACTGCCTATGAGTGGTGTAATTTAGGGGACAAACAGATTTTGGAAGAGTCTGTATATAGAATTTGATATTCTTCCCCTGTGGCTTGTTCCTTTCCAGGGTGTCCCCCTCCACTTTCTGGCTGCTTACAGAAACCCTGAACTCTTCTTTCTGGTTCTTCAAGGTAGTAAGATGGCATGGTGTTGACTGTGGCCTGCCTTTAGGCATAAGCTATAAAATGGGGAAACTCACCTAATGTCAGTTCCCCCTTTCAAGTGTCAACAAGACTCCAGTTTTTGTCAGCCTTTGCCTTTTCTCCCCATTGCTTTCAATGGTTGTTTTCCATATTTTGTCCAAAGTTTGATCTGACGCAGGCTGATCTGTTAGATACCACTCTGCCCTTATTGGAACTGGAAACTTGTGGGCGACCACGGACTAGCTGGAGTAACTGAACCAAACCAGGCCCGGACTTGCGTCCCTCATTCACTCAAAAGGCTCAGGAGCCTAAAGGGTGAATAGTTGGTTGACGCTTGAGAAAGGGCTTGAGCAATGGTTTTCAGAGCTGGCTTGTGCAGTGATCGCCCACATAACACATTAGATACAATGTATTATGGCCTGGCCATAAAGTTGAATAGGGGTCTGTGTTGTCCTTGCTGGTCTGTTAACCATATCTAATATTCCTTTGAGGTATGTACATCTGGAGCAACAAGCTTATCTATTTACCAAGGTCTTCTGGCACCAGTGGGTCTGTCTTGCATGCTGAGAAAGGGGAACCTTGGAGGGTTTCACAAACATGCTAAAAAATAGATACCTTCTTAGCTTTGTTTTGCTCATGCTATATAATGTTGTAGAACCTTGAATAAAGCTGGCACTGCTTGGACATCATCCACTGTGTCCCTCCTGTCCCCATCTCTTTACTTTTATTTTCCTCATCCTCTTACCCTCGGGACCCTGATTGTGTTGCTGCAGAGTGTGCAACAGAAACTCTATAAATTCTTAAATGAAATTTCTTGCCAAATCAATGAAAAAAGAATGACTTAATCAATAAAGATGCTGGGAAAGTTGGTTAAGTCAGTGGCAAAAATTGTTAGTTCCTTGTTCTATATCATATATCCCCAAAATTCTAGATGGAAAATATGGCACATGTTGTCTACCCAATATCCATTTCCCCCTTTTTGATAATAGAATTAGATTTTTTTCCTCAGAGCAGAAGTGTGTTGAGATAAAAATATTTATTTCCTCAAGATTCCCTTGCTTTTTTGTGAGGCCAAGTAATCCAGTTCTAACCAGTGAGAAATCCTATAGATGGGGTCTCCAGGAAAGATACTGATTTCCTGCTGAAATAGGTAGATTCAGGTGGCATGCAGCTTTTACATTTTGCCTTTCTTCTTTCATTCTAAAAGTACTTCAGATGTGATGCCTACAATTGCAGTGATCATTTGTGAACTTGAGGAAAACCTACATATTAAGGATTATAGCACGGAAATGTGGAATGAGCTTGGATTCTTTAAGATATAATAAGTCCACCAAACAAATTTTGAACTTATTACCAGAGAAAAAGTAAGCCCTATTTAGTGTTAAGTGATTGTAAGTGGACTTTTGTTATATGTGCAACAGAATGCACCTTCTGACTGATAAAAAATAATTCAATCAGGAAAGAAGATACTCTAGGTGAATATTTATCATATCCATATTATAAAGGATCATTCTAACAGAAAAGTAAAAAAAAATATGAAAAGGCAAAGAATACTTGATAATATAAAATGTAAAACTTCTGTAGTGAAAGCAATAACTATAATAACATCACTATAACAGTAAAAGGTAAATGAAAAACAAGAAAACAATTTGGAACATAGTGGACAAAAGATTAATATCTTCAATCTGAACTTTAATTACTAGTATATTAACTCTCAAAAAGATATAAACAAATCTCTTTAGGGAGCCACTCCAGCTCCATTCTCAATCATGAGTTTTGGCAAGAATGACTCTACAGTCAAGTTCCAGGAATGGGTGTGTGGCACAGGATGTCCAACCAGAGTATCTGATACCACTGGGTTGTTGACTAGTCTAGGACTGGACCAAACACTCCACTGGGGCTTCAGGACACATTGTTGGTTGCCTAATCAGAATTTAGTTCCCCTTTATTCTTTTGTAACTGAACCCCAGTTGAATTCATGTTTCCACCTGTTGTAGAGACTGCTAGCATGCTCTCATTATATCTTTTGCTCTTCTTTATTAGTGGAATCTCTGATTTGTGTCTGGGCAAATAATTATCTGGGATAAAGTCCACATTTCTCAGCTTTTTTCAGCCAATGTTGCCAAATGACTAAGTGCTGTCCAATGGGTTGTAAACAGAAATGTATCATGTGATTTCTGGGATATGTCCTTAAAAGAAGAAATCAGTCTCTCCCTTCCACTCCTTCCTCCTTCTTGGTGCCTGAAGGTGGATATGATGGCTGTGGCTTCAGAATGATCTAGGACCATGAAGTAGAAGCCACATGGTGAGAATGGCAGAGCATTGAGGCAGGAGGGAAACTGGGTGACCATGGAGCCTCTATCCTAGATCTACCTCCAGGACTGCCTACCTCCAGACTTGATTTACTTTTCAACTTATTTAACCTACTGCTATTTTAGGTTTTCTGCATTAGAGAGCTGAACCTAATCCTTACTGATAGTCCTTCTTACTTTTATGCTGCCCATGTTCCAAAGGAAATTTGATTCCATCTCTAACTCTAGGGGTGGGCTTGTATAATTGATTTTATCTAATCTCCTAGTCCATAATTGACACAGGAATGAGTATTTGGCCCATCTTGGAGGAGAATTTTGTTGGAGGGTCTGAGAAAATTCTTTATTCTTTTGGGGGAGTTTCTTAAAGTAGTCATTTTGTTTCTTTTCTACTGAACATTCTTGTGAATGGATATGGGGGTAGAATTACTGCAGCTATTTCACTATCAGCCTGGGGATGAAATCACACATGGAAGGCAACAGAGCCAAGAGAATCATGGAGACACTGAACTCAAGTCAAGTCAACCCTATTTTAGTATATGTGATGCCAAAGCGAGCACGAGCCAAGTCAACCCTAAATCTGGACTTCCAGTTATGTCAAAAATCTTTCCTATTGTTTGAGCTAAAAATAGACCCAAATTATTTATAAGAGTAGCATAGTGGTTAAAAGTATGAGCTCTATAATTAGATGACCTGAGTGTGAATCCCAAGTATGCCATTTCTTAGCTGTCATATGTGGGTAATAATACTGCTAAACTGAAATAATCCATGTAATATACTTAGCGCAAACTCTGGCACATAAAAATTATCTAGTAAATGTGATTGTTATTGGTATTCATGTTTCAAATTGGTGAGAAAAGTATGTACTATTGAAAAGATTATGTTAAGACAAATAGCAGGCTCCTTAGAGAAAAGTACCCTTCTAATAAAAAAAACTCAAATTATTTTAGAGAGTATACATGGAAAGTAACAAATAAAGGGTCAATATATGATCTCAAGGTAGGGGATACTTTTTAAAGCATGAGATCAAAGGCATACATTATGAAAGAATATATAAAGAGATTTGAATATATAAAACTTAAAAGACTTCTGGAAATGCTCACCACTGCCTTCCTACATACATACCCTTCAAAAAGATCTTGCCTTCGCAGACATAGAAGGTCAAGCCAGTGATAGCTAATATGCACAATGGCTTGAACATACATCGTGGTCTCTCTCTCTAAAGATATTGAAATAAGTGATGCAAAGATTCTAATTAGCTGCTGTTGGATTTTGAACTAAAAAGTCGTGTGGGTTGGGACTGGGGTAGCTATTTCCTGCCATGGAAAGTAATAAGCAAACAGAGAAGCAGCCATGTGAAGCAAACAAACAATCACAAAAATTGGAGCTAAATAGGAGCTATCATTTATTTAGGTCTTATGTGCTAGTCTCAAGGCTAGATAATTGCCTAAAGTTGCATAGTTTATGAGTAGGAGAACCAGGAGTCAAATCAGGATTCAAATTTGACTCTAGTGGCCATGGATTTCAAGCAGTAGGTGAGATTTCCTCATGTTCTTTTAATTTTTTTAAATTTAAATTCCAGCATAACTAATATACAGTGTTAGATTAATTCCAGGTGTCCAAAATGATGATTCAACAATTCTATACATCACTCAGTCAGAAGCCACTGTTCTTTATCTGAGTATTTTTCAGAAGCCAGATGTTAAATCCAGCCATCCCTGAGTTGGTGAAGATTCTCTCTAAGTGACAATTGAGCCTCAAATAGGCAAAATGTATATATGTATTTTTTTGGAGGGCAGCAAAGCAGTTTATTGAGCGATAGTAAAGCGATAGTACAGAGTTCCCAGAGAGGGAGGAGACCCAAGAGGGTTGCCCTAGGCCAAATTTAGGAATAGTAGTGTTATTTTCACTTCTAAGACAGCAGACAAGGGCACCCAGAGGGCTAGCAACTACTAGGTTCTTTGTGTTAGTTTCCTAGAGATGCCATAACAAATTACCACAAACTTGGTGGCTTTAGGCAACAAAAATTTATTCTCTCATAGTTCTGGAGACTACAAATACAAACCCAAGGTATCAGCAGGAATCATGTTCCCTGGGGAATCTTTCCTTGTCTCTGCAAGCTTCTGATGTCTGATGCTAATCTTATGTTCCATGGTTTATAGATGCATCACTTCAATCTCTGTCTCCATTTCCATATGGCCTTCTCCAATTTTGTGTGTGTGTTACTCTTCTTATTAGGATACTTGCCAATGGATTTAGGCCATCAATATAACCTGAGATAATCTGATCTTGAGATCCTTACCTTTATTACATCTGTAAAGACATTTTTCATAAAAGGTTACACTCACAGGTTCTGGGTTGACATGTCAGCTCACAATACCCTTCTAGATGATAATAAAGATATTGACTATGGTATTTTGTGTGTCTGTCCAGATAGCAACAGGGATGCAGAAGCAAGAGACTATGTGAACCCATAGTCTGAAGTCCTGTAACAGTGATTTTGTCCCACTAAGGGAGCTTAGTGTATCCCACTCTGTCTTTAATTATGCCTTAGGTTATGTTCAAAGTACAAAAAAGATCTCAAATTGTTTCTTAGGAGGCAAGGAGAGATTTTGTTGCTGGTGATGTTTTTGTTGTTTTTGTTTTCTTTCCAGAGAGGAGAGTGAGAGAAGAGAGAAAGACAAAGAGGAAGAGAGGAGAAAGGTAGAGAAACAGTAGGATATGGCAGAAAAAGTTACCAGATAAGATGCATGGTTAAAAAAACTATATATATAATATATATATATATATATATATATTTAAGATTTTATATATTTATTTGATAGAGCACAAGTGGGGAGAGGGGCTGAGGAAGAGGGAGAAGCAGATGCCCCTCTGAGCAGGGAGCCCAATGTGGGGCTTGATTTCAGGACCCTGGGATCATGACCTCAGCTGAAGGCAGACACTTAACCAAATGAGCCACCCAGACTCCCCTAAAAATATTTTTAAATGGTGAAGAAAGTACTGAGTTACTAGACAATAGTCAAGATTGGACAAAGACTGTTGAAAACTCATTAACCTTTATTATGAAAACCATACATGAGGTACACTGCAACTGTCATTGACATTTATTATAAATTGTATCTCTTAAATTTTGTGATCTGGCATTGATCTGCAGACCTTTAAACCAGTTATTCTCAAATTCAAATATGGAGTGTTGGGGCACCTGTCTGGCTCAGTTGGTAGAGCATGCAACTCTTGATCTCGGGGTTGTAAATTCACGCCCCATGTTGGGAGTAGAGATTACTTAAAAATAATAAAATCTTAGAAAACAAACTCAAATATGGAGAGAACTTAAGATTTTAGTCTACTCCCTCCCCAGAGTCCTCTAGTCTGTGTTCTGGGTCTGTGTTGAAGGGTTCAGTAGGAAAGGTCTTTTTCCATAAACCATATTTATGGTGGGCTTTGAGGGTGGGTGTGGGAACCAGAGATGCATGGTAACATTTGTTCATTGAACATGATCTAGGAACACCTAGAAGAAATAAAGAGGGGAGGTCTTTGGAAGGCGCTGAAGTTTTATACAGGAACTGGGTGAGCAATCATTGAATTATGAGTTATTGTGTCTCTTTAAAGCCCAAATTAGTGTGACCTGGGAAAAATGTGTCCCAAACCCAAGATGAATATTTAGGTGAAGAAAGATATTGGACTAACGAGGAAACTTCAGATTTCACCTTCAGGAGGTAGATTGTGAAGTCTACTTTGACAAGAGAAGGCACAGAAGGGCCAGGGAAGTATGGGAGTAGCTTGTACAAAGACTAGAGGTGAGGATGAGTTAGTGATAATGAGTAGCCACTAGAGCAAGAAAAATAATAACACAGTTCATTATATTTTCTCCTCTTCAAAAGTATAGGGTAATAAACACTTGTCCAAAACCCATAGTGCCCGGTGTGTAAAGGAATTTAGAATTATTTTTGGATTTTAGGAGGTGGTATGGGGCTTATAATGTATATTATATAGCACTCCCAGTAGAGTCTGGGGAGGCATGCTGTAAGAAAAAACATTATTTTATTATTTCTGCATTAAAATATTTGAAGGTTTACTCTGAGATAAGAGCTTTAAGTAGCTTCCTTCAATTCAAGTTAAATTAACTATAGATAATTAATTATGGGGAAAGAAAATCCTTAGTATTTAGAGCTCCCAACCCCCACCCCACGCCCCAGCCCATAGCTTTTTGGATTTTGGAGTTGCAGATAAAGGATTTTGCGAACCAGTCTAGGCTCACTAAAGAAAAGCTGAAACATGTCAAAAAGTAGAAAAAAGAGAAGAGAAGGGAGAAAATTCTCCTAGGTGTTCACTATTCCAAAACAAACCTGGTGCATTTCATTAAAGCCCACTTTCTATTCACAGAGCTGTTCTTAAACATTTTCCCATATAATGCTGATTCTCTTGTGTGAGGGAACCTCTGTATCATTCTTTTATGTAAAATATATTGAGAAGTTTCAGAAAGCTGAAAAGGACAAGGCCCCTCCAAAAACCCAGATTTTTAATTTTTATTTAGAAAGATTCTGTGAGTTAAGGGGCCCTGGCCAAGAAGGAATAAATAATATGTAACAGCATGTTAAAAATTGACTTCTCCCGCTCTAGTTTGAGTTGAGGTTCAAAGGCTGAGAGCAAAGTAACTGGCAAAGACTTCCATCTTCGGAAGGGAGGTTCCAGACTGCCTGGACAGCACATGGTAACACAGATAAGCAAAACCCTCAAAACACCCCAAACCAAAACGTGTTTGTAACATATGAACCTGCAACCATCCTGAGGGAATTAAAGGCCAGAAGGTGAAAAAGCCAAAGGGAACTGGGTAGGGAGCAGAAATGAACAGTGTCTCAATGATCTTCCAAGGAGAAAGGGTAAGCCTTCTCATGTCTATCCTTGTGATAGAAGCTCTAAGGGCACCTCAAGGAGGTGCCTTGAGGAGCACCAAGGAATGGGGTTTGACTAAACCTGAGAGGTTCTGGTTATTATGGGCAAGGCCACTACAGAGTTGGTGGTATGGGTCTTTGTCCTAATGCGCACCCCTTCTTCCCCATTGTCATTCCCAATCTTGTCCCAAAGGACAGCCCCAAGTGGTGAGTGTATCCCCCTGTATTCCCACTGTACCCCCAGGGCCTGAGGGAAATAAATAACATAAGCATCTGCTGCCCACATCACAAGAAGAGCTAGCAGTGTTCCAGCGGGGGCTTCCTAAAGACCCCACAAAAACACTCAATGCAAGAGTCAGGTTTGGTCATCCTCTGAGGTCAGAGAGCATGAGCTTTGAACAATTGCTGTGGCCACAGTTCAGTGGTACGTCTGGTAGGGGGCCAGCCTAGTCGGACCTTGCCTCTCCTGAACCTCCTTCTTCCCTGTGCCCCCTATTTTCTTTTAAACAAGAGGGGCGAGGCAGCCTGGTAAATGAGGAGGAGATAGGGAATGAGAGGAAAAGCTGAATCCAACTCTTTCCTATCCCTGTTTCCTACAGCAGGTTAGAGCTTGATCAGGGGAGAAGCTTTAGTTAAATTACTCGTGACTGGACATTTTAATTACTGAAGTGAGACCTTTCTTGAGACTGGAAGCAGCTAGAGGATCTTTTATTATCCTAGCGCGTTGCCATCTGCCTGCGATCACATCCAGTTTCAGGGATGAGCTAACCCATAAATGGGTCTGCGGGAAAGAATAAAGTTGTTTTCTGATTGCAGCCTACAAGATCCACTTGTTCAATTACCAGTTAGAAAATATGCCGGAGTATGAGGTTAATTAAATCAAATGAACAAGTAAATAAATATACTAATTTGCATGAAACTGTCATGAAAGTGAGGGGGTCGACGCCTGAGTGCTTCTGTCCTGGGTTAAGTTTTGTTTACGTGGGCAGAATGGAGCCATCACAGCAGAACAGATAGATGTCAGCTAGATTTCTCTCCTGGGAAGTTTTAGACCGCAAAGAAACAGAGCTCTGGGGATCATATTTTCTGAAGCAAAATATGGGACATGGAGTCTGACAAGTAAGAGTGCAGACTTGGTGATGAATGGGACATACTGTTTGCAATTAGCTCTGTCCCAGAAACGTTGGGACTTAGCCACTGTAGGAACAGCAAGAGCCAGAGGGCTGGCAGCTTAGCTGTGTGCTGGAGCTTGTTAGCTGAGAAGAAGAGGTCAAAAGCAGGCCTCAGTGCTTTTGTTCATCCACTCCACACCCTCCATCCCCAACTGCCCTGCTGAGATTTTGAAATTACAGTATTTCCATTTCAAAGGCAGATTTTAAACTGCTTGAATTGAGAACTCTGAAGAAAGTGTGCAGGATTGAAAAGCTTCATTTCTGCCTGCCTTCAGACTTTCAGAGTGACCCCAGGCAAAAGCACCACATCTTCTACTGAGCGAGCCTCAACTTGGGGTTCACCATTCCCTGATGGCTTCGAGGCTGGGAACTCATCCTGGATCCTGCTCCTTTTATCCAGCTCTTCCTAAAAATATTTCCTTAGCTGGGCCCCTCACGGCCCAACTCCCTTCGTTGTTTGGGTTGATTCGGGTTCTAAAAATAAATCATCTTTCTACTCCAGGCTTTGGAGAACCTGAGGTGTCGTTGTACGTATTAAGACAACCCACAATCCAGTGGTAACAGAAGCAACGTGGACTGGATGGGGATGTCCAGGGAGAGTATATTGAGTGAAAAGAGAAGGGGGCTCAGGATGGAAAGAATCCTAGGGAAACCAGCAGTAAGACTTTGGAATAAAGCGAACTGAGACATGGCATTCAGGGTGGCCAGAGGACATGACCCTGAGGGGACTTTTTGGCTGGACATATAAGAGGGGTGTATGGTGTTGAAACAGTGCGAAATACATCAGAGATAAGTGAGATAAAACCTGTTACTAGGTTTTGCAAGATGACTTTGGCAAGAGCTTTTCTTGCGTAGGTACAGGCCATGAAATGTGACTCCTCCTATTGTCCTGAGCGTTGAGCACATCTCCTAAGATGAGAATAAAAGAGTGGATTTCAAGAGCCCCACAGCTGAGGGGTGGGCCCATCCAGTTCCACGAGCATTACCTAATCACCCACATCCAGCTTAAATAGTTGTGCTTAGAGAAAGGAGAATGGTCATTGTCATATGTGTTCATCCACTGGGGGTCAGGGAGGCATTTGCATTCTCATCACCTTAAGTTGCACGAGAGGGGCTTTAAGATTATTTGGAGACCTTTGCAAGTATCCACTGGAGTTTGGGAACTAGTTGAATGCATCGTGGGATCAAATATATCGATAAGCATCAGGCTTCTCAGAAATCAAATGTGGAACCTGTGGAGGGGAGCTGGCCTGGGGTCCCCTGCGCTTGGATGGTGGGGTGGACTGAGCCAAGGGGGATGGGCTGATCAAAGCCTTGGAGCTGAGGAAGAAGCCAAAAAAGAGTCAGCTGGAGGAAGTATTAGCACATCTCCTACAGGGGATCCCCAAGGAACCCATGAGAAAGCCCCACAAAATCCACCCACATACCTCTTCCAAGTCACTACACCCCTAGGATGGGGACTTTTTCTTTTGAAATAATGTCAAACTTCGAGAAGAGTTGCAAGAATAGTACTCCCTTTTCTGAACCATTTGGGAATAATTACTGTAATTGAGGTCATTGTGATCTAATGTCCCATCACCCCCGAATAAATTAGTGTGAATTTCCTTCACATTCTCAGACATAACCACAATGCATATCAAACCACAACCATATCAAAATGTGGGAAGTAATTTATTGGTTTCCTAGATCTGCCGTAACAAATTACCATAAGCGGCTGACTTAAGACAACGGAAATTTATTCTTTCACAGTTCTGGAAACCAGAAGTCTGAAGTGAAGGTGTTGGCCTGACTGCACTCCCTCCAAAAGCTCTAGAGGAGAGAGAAGCCTCCTCTAGAGCTTCTTCTAGTTTCTAGTGGTTGTCAGCAGTTCTCATAACCATATCACTCCAAGCTCTACCTCTCTCTTCACACAACTGTATCTTTCTGTCTATATCTTTTCTTCTGTCTCTTTTTATTTTATTTTTATTTTTTAAAGGTCTTATTTATTTATTGGAGAGAGAGACAGACACAGAGCACGAGCAGGGGGAGGAGGCAGAGGAAGAGAGGGAGAAGCAGGCTAGATCCCAGGATCCCAAGATCATGACCTGAGTGGAAGGCAGACATTTAACCGACAGAGTCATCCAGCCACCCCTCTTCTGTCTCCTATAAGGACACTTGCCACTGGATTTAGAGCCCACCCAGGTCATCCAGGATGATCTCATCTCAAGATCCTTAAATTAATTACAGCCACAATGACGCTTTTTCCAAATAATGTCACATATATAGGTTCAGGGAGTTAGGACATAGACATATCTTTTTGAGGATCGCCATTCAATCCACTACAATATCTTGTAAGATGCTATTTTTAAAAACCCCTATCTTAACCAACGTTAAGTGTACAGTTCAGCCGGATTAAGTACGTTCATATTGTTGTGCCAGTTATTACCAGCATCCATCTCCAGAGCTCTTTTTATCTTGCAATGCTGAAATTCTGTATCCACTAACAGTCACTCCCCATTCCCCTCTCCTTCTAGCCCCTGGCAACTACCATCCACCTTCTGTCTCTATGATTTTTGACTACTCTAAGTATCTCATGTACGTGTAATTATATAATATTTGCTTTTTTGTGACTGGTTTATTTCACTTAACATAATGTCCTCAAAGTTCATCCATGTTGTAGCATATATCAGGATCTCCCTTTTTTTAAAAAGGCTTAATTGCTTATTCACTCGTCTGTTGATGGACATTTGTGTTGCTTCCATGATTTAGTTATTATGAATAACGCTTCTATAAACCTGAGTATACAAGTATCTTTTTTGAGGTGTGCTTTCAGTTCTTTCAAGTATATACCAAGGAGTATGATTTTGGGATCATGTGGTAACTCTATTTCTAATTTTTTAAGGAACTTCTATACTAGTTTCCATAACGGCTGCACCACTTAACATTCCCACCAACAGTGCACAAAGGTTCCAATTTCTCTAAATCCTAACAGATCTTGTTACTTTCTGTTCTTGTTTTTATTTTGTTTTGTTTCTAATTTTTGATAATGACCACCCCAGCAGTTGTTAGGTGGTATCTCATTGTGGTTTGGATTTACATTTGGATAATTAGTGATGTTGAGCATTTTTTTCATATACCCATTGGTCATTTGTATGTCTTCTTTGGAGAAATGTCTACTTAAGTCCTTTGTTCATTTTAGAATCATGTTTTTCTGTTGTTGAGGAGGGTGGTACTTTAAGACTGTAAATATCATGTTTCTTATTAAACTTTTATTCACTAGTTTTGGCAACCCTTGATGCTTTCTTGCTGAATTATTACTAATTCTTTTTTTTGAATTATTGCTAATTGTTTCTAATTTCATCACTCTTTCTAAATTTATCATTTAGCTTTCCACCATATGGAAATGTCTTCTCACTCCCCATTTTTCCATGTACTTATTTATATCATCATGGGTTTTTATTGTACCTAATGGCTTATAATCCGTTATTATCATTATTTAGTTGAATGCCCCAATGGTTCCAGGGTTGGCAAGCGGGAGCCTTTTAAAAGTTTCTGTGTCCTAGTAACATGTCATTATTATTCTTTGGGAAGTTTTTTAAATTACTGGCACAAGATTTTCAGGTTCATCTTAAACCTTTTCTGGCATTGTCCTGGAATCAACCATTTCTCCAAGAATACTTGGATCCTTTTAGTGGAGAATGATGTTTAGAAACCAAGATCTAGACACTCAGTGTGCTCCCAGGTCCTCTCAGTAGACAGAGCTAGGGAATATATGCGTGCATATATAGACATACACATCTATATTTCCGTATCTAACCATGGATATTAAGAACAATTGGTTCATAGATACCTCCAGGTCCAATCCAATATCACAGGGTTCATTCTACTTTGTAACGCTAACAAGATCCATTATCCTTAATATGTATTACTTATTTGATGAATTCCCCTCATATGTGATTATTCTTTAGTTATTTCTGAGCCCTTTGTGTGGCTGCCCTTCTTATCCCACCCGGGCTCTGGCACTTCATCCTAGGGCACATGGGTGACCTCTTTACTCCATGTTGGGCTGTCCCTTGGCAGCACCCCTTGCAGATGTCCATATTCTCTCTCTTAGTTCTAACGCTCCATGCCAGGTACCACACGGACACCCTTCTTGGTCCACTTGAGCTCTGAAACTTCATACCAGACTACCACTGCTGCTTCTTATATGGACATCCTCCTCATCGCATCTCATCTCATCTCATCTCATCTCATCTCATCTCATCTCATCTCATCTCATCTCATCTCATGTGTTGATATCCCAAGCCACGCTGCCATTGCTGCTACCTGACACAAACCTGCCCTGGCCTGCCCCAGTTGGACAACCTGTGCTGACAGGAGCAGTCTTTAAGAAAGATTATCCAAAGGCTAATACAAATGACTCAGACACATCAACCATCGTGTACCCTGCTTCTTTCCTAACTCTGTCCTCCCTGTGGCCTCACTGGTTAGACCTGAGTCAATGATTGTGCCTCCAGACTAGTCAAGCCGTGAATAACTTGGGGCATTGACTTATAAAATTCAGCAGCACCAATTAGATACCTCTTCCTTCCAGGGGGAGTTTGGAGTTGGGAGATTGAGAGACCAGAATAGCTGGTGATGGGGTGGAAATTCAAAGCATATAGAAAGCCATTGGGCTGAGGAAAGGGCTGCGGCAGCCAGGTTGAAGCAGGTTCCAAATGAAGGAGGGGCTAATGGAGAGAGAAGAAAGGGGCACAAAGGTGCTGAGAAAAGCAGGTATGGCAAAGCCATGCTATCTCTGGGGGATCCTGGCGTGGCCTTAGATTCTTGCAATGTCTAAGCTATCATTGCCATATGGCCAGCTGCCTCCCAAGGGATGGGCTGAGACAGATGGATGTCCAATGTAGGCCAGCGATGTGACACCCCTTCAAAATAGTATTCTTTAAATATTGTTTAATATGGGGCAGCTGGGTGGCTCAGTGGTTGAGGGTCTGCCTTCAGTTCAGGTAGGGATCCCTGGGGTCCTGGGATCGAGTCCCGCATCATCGCGCTCCCCATGATGTCTGCTTCTCCCTCTGCCTATGTCTCTGCCTCTCTTTCTGTCTGTGTCTCTCATGAATAAATAAATAAAATCTTTAAATAAATAAATGAATAAATAAATATTGTTTGACATTTATTTGATGTTAATTACTTTTCTATAGAAATAAAGGGTTTATTATATGCACTGATTACCTGGGAGTTCCTGAACCAGACAACTTTGTGGGGAAATATCAAAAAATTTAAAACCCACAGAGTAAAATGGACTATGCATCAATTGGATCTTCACATTTAGTTGACTGTGATGACTGACTTCAGACACATGCCAGTGGGCTATTCTCAGCGTTGGTAGCTTTGCTTGCAGATTGGCAGACATGGTTGAAAAAAATCCTCCGATAAATGTTCTCCTATGTATTTCTGTGACTGGACTGATGATTATATCCTGATAGATTCACAGCATGACATTTTCTGAGTGAAATGATGGAAGTAATTTTGGGGCTATTGATACATATTGCCAAATTGCTTTAGACAAAAAGAAAAATGAGGGGCTAGACTTTTAAAGATCAGTGGTAGAAACCACTTAAAATTAATTAAAAAAAAAGCCCACACTTTTCTCCACCAGGAGTATATTGAGAGTGCCCAGATTATTATACCTACTCTGTGGAGTGAACAAAGTTCTCAGCAATTGACAATTTTGTAGGCAAACAAACACACAAAACAACAAAAATCAACAGTCCACTCCCACCATAGCATTTAGTAGTTTGAATTTGGTAATGTAGTAGTTTCAGTCACTTGAATTTGCTTGTTTACTTGTGAGATTGAGCACAATCTCCCCCTCCCCCCAAGTCAGCCCAATGGGAGGAGTAATATTTCGGTTCTAGTTACCACATAGAACCCGATCCTTTACTTTAAAAAAAATAATTTTTCTAATTATTCTAAGCTTATTATATAATAAATAGCTCTGAAGTCTATAAAATGAAATGTAAAAGCCCTTTTCTTTAAACACAGTTGGACTCATACTATATATACGGTTCTCTAAATTACTTTTCTTTCAAGCATCATGATTTTTATAGTCTGCATGCATAAAAATTTACATAATATTTCACTGTATTAAAAACCTGTCACTAGTAGTAGACATTCAGATTGCTTTCAGTTTTTTAATAACTGTAAACAGTGCGATAGTCGTTTACACTGGAATGGAGGCTCCGCAGTGATGCACCTTGCCTTGCCTTCCTTGCTCCCTGCCATAGCCCTGGCATCTGGTACTGTGTGTGGCTCAGAGTGGACCCTCGATTCATATTTTTTGAATAAATGAATGAATATATTTCACAAATACTTTTGCAAGTTTATGTGTAGAATACATTTCTCAGATGTGAAGTCATGCTCTTTCTCCCCAGGCATTCTGCATCTTGAAGTATCTTAAGTGGACTTCTACTTATTGAAATTAATACTTATTTCAACAAGTATTTGAACAAGGAATTCTCTTTGGGTCAAACCCAACTGTCTAAAGCTGTATATTCACACCATGTCAAATTCACTTTTCACTTTATTAATTTTACATTTAACTGAGTTTCAAAGATATGCCTTTGTCAATGTTTCCAACAAGAAGTTGCATATGAAATCGATTAGGTGTATTTATTATTAGGCAAGTTTTGCTAACATCTCAGTGGGCAGGGGCATGGGAAAACAATTCACAGAATAGAAAATAAAAATATCCCATAGACACATGGAAATGAGATTAATTTACTAATGACCAGGCTTTTATTAAATATCCATTACATGCCATATGCTGTTACATGGAATAAGATATAATAGTAATCAAAAATAGAATACCACTGGTCTCAAAGGGATTATTTTGCTCCACATATTGGACCTCCTGTTCCATGTCACAAATAAACAAAGAAATTAAAATTATGACTACTAAACACCTTTTTTTTTTCTTCTTACAAACTTGTCAATTACCAAACACTTTGTGAACTCTGCCAAGTAGGTGTGAGAGAGACACTCATGTTTATACTCAGGGTGAAAATGGGGCATGATGTTCATATTTATCTAAATTCATTTTAATTTTTGTCTATTTAAAAAGTCTAGCCTTTATTTTTTCCTTTTATCTAAGGCAGTTTGGAAATATGTACCAAAAGCCTTCAAAATGTTTCTATCATTTCACCCAACAAATCTAGTACTAAGAATTTATCGAGGAAATAATCATCAACTCTGCTACTGATTTACATAGAAGGCATTTATTACAGGATTTTTAAAATAGCAAAACATTGAAAGGAACCTAAATGTCTGGCAATAGGAAAATAATTGTTTTATATCTCTATATCTGGAAAGAAATTCTCAAAAATATTGGCATGATTATGGATGATTTTTACTTTAAGTTTTATACTTCTTTTTTCAGATATTCATAGAGGGTGTGTGTGTGTGTGTGTGTGTGTGTGTGTGTGTAATTTTTAAAATTAAGGAAACATTTAAGAAAGTTGTTGGGAACATTGCTCTTTACTTTATGCCTTCACTTTGTAGTCTTTTATTAGAAATTTATTTCGGATATTATTTGCTTCCTATAATACCTCCTTCTTTTGAATATAATCTTATCTATATACTGACCTTCCCTCTTTTTCTTTCTGTTAAGAAAGTTCAAGAGGCATGGGGCACTGAAGTGGTTCAGTTGGTTAAGCGTCTGCTTTTGGCTCAGATCATGACCCTGGGGTCCTGGGAGGGAGCCTGGTATTGGGCTTCCTGCTCAGCGGGGAGTCTGCTTCTCCCTCTTCCTCTGCTCCTACCCCCCTCCACTCGTGCTCTCTTTCTCTCTCTCAAATAAATAAAAAAAATGTTTTTAAAAAATTCAAGAGGCAAATTTGAAACTTAAGTACTGCATCTGTGTTAAGTCTAATTTTGACATTTTTAAGAGATTTTATTTATTTAAGAGAGAGACAGAGAGAGCGAGGGAAGGAGGAGGGGCAGAGGGAGAAGCAGACACTCCACTGAGCAGGAAGCCAGACATGGGGCTCGATCTCAGGACCCTGGGATCATGACCCATGCCGAAGGCAGATGCTCAACCAACAGAGCCAACCAGGCACCCCTAATTCTGGCATTTTTAAATATTCTTTTCCTTTTTGTTTTTTTTTTTTTGGGGGGGGTTATTAAAGTATAACTGACTCACAATGTTAGATTAGTTTCAGGTATACAACATAGTGATTCAACAGGTCTTATATTCTTCTTTGCTTAAGATCTAGTTTTCTATCTGTATATTTCCAAATAGAGTGTATTTGTTCTAAGCCTTCTCAAACTCCTCGGTAAGTAAATGTAAAGACATGATGGTAGGGTTCTCCTTTTTCACCAGGAAGTGCACTGGAACAAAACCAATAGTTTAGTCGGGTTAATAGCCATGATTACTTAAGCTCTACCCAGCCTTTCAAGGGAGAAAGGTAGAGCAATGGTTGTCATGGATGGCATTGCATGGTTCTCAACCTGTGCTAAATTGTTACTGTCTTCAACAGGGAGTCTCTCTCCTCGCAAATCTCCATTTGCCCCTTTTGCACGGCTGGCACAACCACCAACGGGTTCTGTCTCAATCCTTCAGTTTTGCCTAAACACAACCTCTTGAATTGAGACAACTGTGGCTCCTGAAATTTTTATGTTCAGGTTGTGGATTCTTACTTGAATCTCCTTTCTGGCATCTTCCAGACCCTACAGATGACATATCTACACATGCACATACCTTATCTTCCCCTGTCTCCCTTCTCCTCAAATTCTCTTCAAGTGTGAAGCAGCACCTGTCTCCTGCCCACACAAATACCTCTATTCACATGTATAAACACTGTCACTCACCTTGTAAAGTGTGGTTCCTGAAAATTATTTCCGAGGTAATTGGATTTAATGGTAAAGATTCATCTTAGAAAAGCATAAAACAGTTGGGTAAGGGATAAATCACCTCTTCCTACTCTAGTTCCTAGGCCCCTTTGCATCTCCAGACCTTGACCTTGGCCCTCCCCTCCCCACCACATTCCAAGGCATATCCATACATCGGGACATTGTCTGCCTTTCAGGAAAAAGTGGGTAAGCAGAGCTGAAAGCAAGGATGAGATTAACATCTGTATATTATTGCCTTGATGCAAAACACCATATGGGTATTCCAAATCCGGTTAGTTGATATCTCTAGTGGAGAAACCTATTTTATTTTTTCCCCCCTCTTTGTAATGATGAATTCTTAAAGTAGGTTTAGACCACACAGGCAGCCCTTAACCCACAAACAGGTTAAGATCCAACAAGTGACTTCATACATTGGTTTGAGTTTTCCCACAAAAGCATTGTCTTATGAGGTACTGGCCCCTAGCTACTCATCTCGTAATATGTCTGAAATACTATACATCTATGTAAAAAAAATATATGAAGCAATGCTGGAAATGAGTAAACCAGAAAAGGAATACATATAGAAAGCTGATCTTTTCAAAAGAGGATCTACTTGGAGAATAATGAATAGGTAATTGGAGACGCTTATGGTGCTCACAAAGAGAGGTCTGAGCATTCAGAGGCTATTGGCAAGGCTCTCTTATTCCTTTAGGGTTTTTTTTTAATATTTAAAGAAATCCAGAATTTTATTATGTGTAGTTGCACTTCAAAGTATGTCTTACATTTTTCTTGATACAGAAGAATCAATATCCTTACACTTATGTTGGCCCAGTGTGATTAGCCTTTGTATTATAATTGTTATTAGTCATATTTGTATTACCAATAAAGTAAAAAAAAAAAAAGAGAGAGAGGGAGGAAGTATAATTTTAAAGGTAGTTTTCTAAAATGTTTTGAATAAGAGAAAGAGGAAAGGGCTCTGGCGAGAACTGACAAGGACTTCATGTGAAGTGAGGTCCCTGAGAGGATAAGAGGGCAGGAGGATCACAGGATTTGTCCGTGAGTCCCGAAGGGCAGTAAAAGAGGGGCAGAGAAGCAGCCTAAGAAGTTGGTTTCTGGCTGTCATGTGTGTGACTGATGTGATGGGCTATAGTTACAGGGTTCACCGAGCCAAGGGGTATGAAAATGCAGTGACCTTTACTTTTTGAAAGTTGAACCTAAGTCAAGAAGACCCATTTTGATTAATGGCAGATAAACTTTTTCCAGATGTTTCCAACTGTTCTTTGCCCAATCCAGTGATTTCTTTTCCAGTCACATTGGAGTAGTAATATCTCTGTCTCTATTTGTTTCACAAATACCATCTAGGCATTCTCTTTTTGTGCTTCCTCTTGACCCACTGTTTCCTGCACTGCTGCCTGATGGAAGGGGTTTTGTTTGCACAACAGATCTGGAATCTGGAGAGACCAAGTCCGGAATGTGAGTGTATGATGTACGGTAGGCACATGGGGTGGCCTGGAGGGAATACTGCCTTCTGATCTTGTAGGCATCTTGGCATGGGTGACAGGGGAGACACTGCTTACCAACATCAGTGTCTTTTGTAGAACCAGAACTCCTGGTTTTCAGGTGGACACAATCCACTTCGAATAAAGACCACAACTGCAGCCAGCTGTGGTAGAAGAGAAGAATACAACTTTCAGGTTGTATCCTTCTTTCTCCATTTTCTGTAGCTAGAATTCTGACAGGGTGCTGAACCATCCTGGATATACAGGTGAGGATAACACCCCGGGGATGGCGGCTCCGAGACAGAGAGGTTCCTGGACAGCTTTGTGGGACAGAACTACTATATCATCCTTGGACTACTTACTCCAGGCTGTTTTATGAAAGAAAGATAGATCGTGATTTGTGTAAGCCAGTGTAAATGTGGATGCTTGTTATAGTAACTCAACTCATAGCCAAACCAGCACATGGTGGAAGAAGGGGAGACTTATCAACGTAACTAGATATTATATATACATAGAAACTTGATCAGTAGGTGCCCCAAGTGGTGTTGAATGGTGGATAGATGTGGACTGTAAGAAAATTCCCAGAGGCAGCAATAGTGTCTCAATGCTAAAGCATATTTATATGGAGGCTTTAAAGAGTGTATGAAAAATATAGGCTTTCTATGTAATGCAATACCTGGAAATGCCCTGGAGATAAAAAAAAAAAAAAAAAGAAAGAAAACCAAAAACAACAACTGCTTATCACCATAATTCAATAAATGACGACTTAATGCATTTCTGGAAGGAATGATTAAAAATCCATCCCAATACTCTTTGGCTGACCTCACGATCAATTTGAGGATTAGCATCCCATGTTTGTGGAATTCAGATTTTAAGGAGGAAGGATTAATGAATGTGTTTGTTGGATGTTTTAAAAAATATATAGCATAGAACAGAAAAATTCTTCAGTTAGGGACAGAAAGCAAAGTGTCTGTACTTTGCAAGTTCACAGACATGTTTCAAAGCAACAGGCTGAAGTCCTTGGACCATACAAAGAGCAGACGTGAAGGATAGTAGTTCAACGTGATTTCCACCTCTGATTCCACACACATTGTGAAGTGACATTTGGTAAGTGTAGAAGACGTGTGGAAGCAGGGGTTATCAGACTTTCATCATACCCTTGGACTTCTACAGTAACTCTTGTTCCTTCTGAGAACATTAAGACACTGTGTACATTGTCGAAAGTTAAATTTCCCTAGCCAAAGATGAAGCACACTGTTTGCCTCGAGTGGATATATTATTTAATCAACTAAAATCATTAAAGCCACCTACACCATGACTGATGTGAGGGTTTTGGCCAATGCCCTAGGATGGATTGGGGATGTGCCCAGCACCCTCCCACTCAGTATGCATCCGGAAGCTCTCCCTTCCTTTCAGCTTGGAGAGAGGCTGTGTCTGGGGAGGGGTGGGGAGTCTGTGTTGTCTGGGAAGCACAGGGATGCATATCAATCACTCCTTTGGCGGGTAGCACAGACACACTGCCCTTTTATCCCATCACTATGCAGGCCTTTCCTGTCCAGGAAATAGAATTCTTTACAACATAGATGGTGTTCTTAGTTACAGTAATAGCTAATAAAGGTTTGTGAAATACTTAAGAATTTCAAAGTCTTCAGGTTATTTGCTTTTACATTGCCAGGAACCACGTTTAGATTGCTGATTTTAATCCTGGTGCTTGCTACATCCTTCTGACTAATCAACAGATAGGTGTGGGACTTCTCTCCTGGCCCCATGACTAAATGAATCTCCCAAGCTGGAAACCGTCTAGCATTTTATTGGTAATAACTTCTGATACTATCCCCACCCAAAGTGTCAATGACCTCTCTTGATCACACAGTGTTCTCTTCATGAATATTTCTGTACAACGCTCTCTTCCTACCCCATTGGTTGTTTAAACAGGACCCTTAAGGCAATAAATCCAGATTTTGGAGAACACTCCCAATTTAGGCAGATCTGCTACTATGGTGTATTTTTTTCTATTCTTCATCTCATTTGGCTTAGCTTAACCCACGTATCAGACACCCGTATGTTAAAATATTCCACCTCTCAATTCTACCTTTGTGTCAACTAACTTCACCAGCCTATATAGTTCTTGGTCATGGCAGAAGCAAAATCATTTTTATCCCTCATGACCACATCTCTCACCTTAGGATCAGGATGGACTATACCTCCACAATCTCTCAATGTCCATTTAGACTTCCATTTGTAGATCACAAACCAAGTTTCTCGTGGGTACTCTGAATTACTGCTCTTTCTCTGTTACTTCCAGGGATCTTGCAGCCCATATACCTTGAATAGCCTCTTATTTCTTATAGTCCCACTTGTTCTTAACAGTGTCTCTTTCACTCAGCATGCAGGCTTCTCCTTGAGTTGACATACCCAGGCTGCACATTCATATGCCTGCCTGTCATGCATAGGGACAAGATGTTAAGCAGCTTTTGCTTAATTTCACTGTGAATATTGATTGATTGGTTGATTTTTCACTGTGACTATTTAATATGTTAGTTTATATTGTGTTACTTCTCTATGTAGAAGTGTGTAAAAATTCACATTCCCTGCAGAGCCCCCAGTACCATCCCTGGCGTGTCTCCCACTCCTGCCTTCATACTGGTTTTTGCCCCACTCACCAGCTTTTGAGGAGACGACAACAATGCTTCCGTTGCTCTGCTTCAGCATAGGCAAGGCAGCAGCACTCAGGACCACATAACTGAGGAAGTTGACTTCCATGCTTCTGCGCACCAAGTGGATATCACCACTAAATAGATTCATAGAAGTGTTGGTGATATGGTTGAGGATGAGCATGTCTAGTCCCCCTGCAAGAGAGATGGCTGTGTTGAGAGAAACCATCTGGGGTAATACCCTTCCTCTCATTCTCCTCCTCCCCAAAGCTCCCTGGTGACCCGTAGAGCATAGTACAGAAGAGGAGGGAGGAGAAGCAGCCTTACCCATGAGCTTTCCAGCTTTGGCCACGAATTGCTCTGCGAAGGTCATATCCTCCATGGTGCCAGGAATGTAGTGTGCAGATGCTGCCCCAAGCTCTAGGCAGTGGGATACCACCTGCAGGGACACAGCAGCAATGGTGTCAATCTTGGCTGTAGACTTTGGGGGCAAGCTCTGAAGTGATGGGGGTTTATTTATTTATTTTTAAAGATTTATTTGAGAGAGAGAACACAAGAGAGAACAGAGAACACAAACTGGGAGGGTGGGTGGGGAGACAGGTAAGGGGAGACGGAGAAGCAGGCTCCCTGTTGACAGGGGGCTCAATCCCAGGACCCTAAGGTCATGACCTGAGCTGAAGGCAGACATTTAACTGACTGAGCCACCCAGACACTCCAGTAATGGGGGTTTAAATGATAAGTTGCTCACAACCCTGTTTTGATAAAAATGATAGGGATATGTGTGTGTGAGTGTGAGTTCAGTGAATGTGTGTGTGTGTGTGTGTGTTTGTGTGTGTGTTGCTAAAGGCAACCTGACATGATCTTTGTCCTCTGTCTGAAGTATTTCAGGTAGGGTGTAAATAAAGAAATCATCACGGTGCTGGAGTTTAAGTTCATAACTTGTGCTTATGAGTGTCTGTGAATAGATGTATCTGAATTCACTATTAGTATGGATGCTAGTTTCCATGTGGGTAGCCCTACATTTGTAAATGTTTGTATCCGTGGGTTTTGTGAGTCTGAGTATATGAGAAAGCATGTGTCTGAGAGTCTGAATGGGGATGAGAATATGAAATCATGAGTAGGTACTAGAATTTTGGTATCTGAGCACATATCTATATAATCCATAATTCCATGTGTAAATGTGTGCACATAGGCATGTCTATGAGCATATATATGTGTGTGTGTGCGTGCACAGGAACAGACACTTAAATTCATTATTTTTATATTCCTATGGGTGTTTGAACCTGTGTGTGTGGGTTTGCATCTGTGTATGGATGTGCCAGCTTCTGTGTGTTGGTCTGTGTATGTGAGTACATAATACATCTGGACATGAGGCGGTACATACGTCTGTGGGCACAGAACCCTCACCTTCTTTAGAGTTTCTTTAGACCTTGCTGTCACCACCACATGGGCTCCCATCTTCGCCAGATGATAGGCCATCTGTTCTCCAATCCCCTTGCTGGCCCCTGTGACAATGACTTTCTTTCCTTGGAGCATCTCTGTGAAACCGAAAAGGCAGTAAGGCCCATACCCAACTCGGCAGCGGTCTTCCTTCCACTCTGGTTGTGGGCAGCCTTCTCTCAACGTCTAAAGGTTATGAGCCCATATCAACTTTTCTCAAACTGCATAAACCAATGAAGGAATAGTTCAAGTCTTTCATAAACATGCTCTGAAATGGAGGTATAGCTTACTGCTCAAAACAGAGCTTCTTGCTGTCTTTCCTAAAAATGTCCATAGACAGATGCTTCAGCTAAAACAATGAAGTTCCAGACATTTCTGGACTCATCCAATTTTACTAAATTGAAATAAAACTCAAAAAGTCATCAAAACACATGTGCTCATAGAGATTCCAGGGATTTTCCCTCACTTCTATTTAGTCATCAACTCCAGAGTCCTTTCTTGCCTCCCACTTATCAGTCTCTCCTTAGAGCCCAATTATCTGGCTGTGTTGTAAATTTTGGAATTACCCTCATTTTTTGCAGGGAATCTGAAATTGCTTTCCATTAAAGGTGCCAAATAAAGCATGGACTATTTGGCAATCTGTTGGCTACATAATTACCCCTCTCCACACCGCTATTACCCGTAGCCCACATCTGAAAGACACAGAAATACAGTCCCACCTCAGGGTTCAACAACTTTGAGGATCAGGAACTAATCTTGATCCTCAGAAATACTCCAGCCACCCCTGTGTTTTTTATCTATTCCTCCAAAATTAGATACATTGGTACTTACCTGGTCTGAATTCCTCATTCGCAGAATAGTAGTAGTAGGCCAAGAAGAACCCCAGAAGGGGGGGGAGATATTTTTTCTTAAAAGCCATCAGACAGAGACCTGGCCCGAGGAGCCCTGTAGGACACACAGAGAGAACCTACAGAGCTTTCTACAACCTCCTAGGCAGGCAGCAGCCTCTGAATTGTGACATCAGGGACGGGGGAGGCTGGAGTAGTCTCAGGCAGTGCTAGCCAATTTCCCTGTCAGAGCAGCGATTGGCTTTGGGTGGGATCCCATTCGTCCCTGGCAGCCTGTGTGGTGGATTTCATAATGGACAATGTTTACTCCATTTCATTGAGCAAGAAGAGACTTCCAGATGGCCAAGCTCATGACTGTACAGGACTGGATTCCTGAACATCCCTACCCAGAGCCCATCTTCCTCTTAACACCATTTATGCCAAGAATCAACGGCCTTTCAAAAGTGGTATGTCAAAGGCAGAGAGAAAGTGTGTGCGGGGCTTCTGGGGAAATGTGAGTAATAGCAAAGAGAGCCAAATAGAAGCCAAATCTCACTCTTGGCCCCACCTCCCAGTCGGAAGCAATTAAAAATAACAGCACAAAACAGAAAAATAAGCTTAAGAAAAAAATGTGCACATCTTGGGGGGGAAAAAAAGCAAACAAGCCATATAAGCCGCACACTCAAGTTCAATGAACAAGTATTACAACATCAAAGGGGAATGCAAGCCAGCCAGAACCCAGATGGCGGGAAACCCAAGACTGGTTCAAGACTCTCAGGCAAGTGCAACGGAACGTACACTTATTACTTTAACAGCAAATAAAGAAGAAATAATGAGTGCCAAAAAAAAAAAAAAGGCACTAAGCTATTAAACTGGGTTTATAAATGCTATAGAGGAACAAGACACATGAAGATGTAGGGAAGAGGAGATCTGGTCCAGGAGCAAAAATAACTAGCACTATTGAACCAAAATTAGCCCCCAAAGCCCACATCTAGCTAAACAATGATCTAGTAACAATCAAAGGATCAGAGATGAAAACCCCTAGTAATTTAGAATATTTCACAGAAATACAGAAATAACCACTTTGGTATGTCTGTAGCAAGAATTCAGTAAGGAACAACCCTCAAAAAAAAATTTAAGATATATTATTAAGTCTTTCAACTTAAAACCAACTAACCAGCCATAAAAATTCCCTCATCATAGGGCAAGTATAGAATTCTTCAAATTATCAAGAGTCAAGAAAACTACTAAACTGTTAGGATAAGATTGGGTACCTGTGTTTTGGGAGAAGGAATATGAGTTGAGGGCGGGGGTTAGGGGGTTCACACAAGATTAAGAGAAATTGAGTTATGACCCAAAGCATAGTATATGGGAACAGTCACTGAGTTCTCACTTCAGGGTAAGGGAAAATAATTTAAGACCCACAGGAGATGAAATAATGTGTCAACAAAGCCTCACAGCTGTGAAGTTCACTTCCAGAAAACAATGGAGATTTGACAACAGTTGAGGGCTAGCTAGTACTCAACATTTATGGAGGACAAAGTAGAAAAAAATGAAGAAAATTCAAGTGGGAAGCTACCTTACATCCTGACAGGACTACAAGGTATATATGTATAATTTTATAAAAGACTTTATGCTGCCAAGACATGTTATAGACTAGACTCCATCTTCATCTCCAGAGGGAAGGAAATGTAAAGTTTTATTTTCTTAATATTATCCTATGAATAGCAAAATTATAGAAAACAATAAAAAGTTGCTGATACGATACGATACGATACGATAGAAAGATAGATGAGGGAACTTTATTATCTGATAAAAAAAAGATTTTAAGGTGTACTACAGGGACACCTGGGTGGCTCAGTGGTTGAGCGTCTGCCTTTGGCTCATCTGGGATCAAGTCCCCATTGGGTTCCCTGCATGGAGCCTGCTTCTCTCTCTGCCTGTGTCTCTGCCTCTCTCTCTCTCTCTCTCTCTCTCTCTCATGAGTGAATTAATAAGATCTTTAAAAAAACTTAAGGTGCGCTACAGAAAGCATAAATTTAAAGAAAGCAAAAATAACAGTAAGATTAACTGCAGGTGGTAGAACATAAAACAAATGCATCAACTATTGCTGATTGCTGGCTGAACTAAAAAATGAAGTCCACATTGTGCTGCTCAAAAGACGCATTTAGACACAAACAGGCACATAGAAAAAGACATTTTAATAATTAGTTATTATGCTAGAAAATAAGGATACAGAGAAAGCATTCAATAAAGTAATTTTCACGAAACAAATGAAATAGTTTAACCAATAAAATGTGTTGCTGAGCAATGAGGACACCATGTAATGGTAGATGATATATTAAGTCTTAGCAGTTCTCAAAATTTTTGGTCTCAGGATCCCTTTGCAATCTTAAAAATTATTGGGTATTTCCATTTTTGCGTAGAGGCATACTCTGAGGATATTGCGTGTTTGGTTTCAGACCGACACCATAAAGCCAATATCACAGCCCAAAAGTTTTTGGTTTCCCAGCGCATGTAAAAGTATGTTTCCACTACACAGTATACTATTTAGTGTGCAATAGCATTATGTCTTTAAAATGTCTGTACCTACCTTTTTTTTTTTTTTAATGATTTTATTTATTTATTTGACAGAGAGGGCACAAGCAAGGTGAACTACAGGCAGAGAGAGAGGGAGAAGCAGGCTCCTCACTGAGGAGGGAGCCCAACATGGGGATCCCAGGACCCTAGGGTCATGACCCAAGCCAAAGGCAGATGCTTAACTGACTGAGACACACAGGCTCCTCTAAAATGTCTACTGAAAAATACTTTATTGCTAAAAAGTGTTAACTATCCGCTGAGTTTTTAGCTTGTTTTCATCTTTTTGCTGATGGAGGGTCTTACCTCAATGCTAATGGCTGCTGACAGACAGATCAGGGTGGTGGTTGCTGATGGTTGGGTGGCTATGGCAATTTCTTAAAATAAGACAATACTAAAGTTTGTCACACTGACTGACTCCTTTTTTCATGAACAATTTCTCTGTAGTATACAATACTGTTTGATGGCATTTTACCCACAGAACTTCTTTCAAAAATTGGAATCAAGCCTCTCAAAACCTGCTGCTGCTTTATCAACTAAGCTTATGCAATATTCTAAATCTTTTGTTGTTATCTCAAAAATCTTCACAACAGCTTCACCAGGAATAGAATACTTCTTAGGGAACCACTTTCTTTTCTCACCCATAATAAGCAGCTTCTCATCCATTAAGTATTCTCATGAGATTGAACCAATTCACCCACATCTTCAGGCTTCACTGCTAATTCTAGTTCTCCTTCTATTTCCACCACATCTGCTGTTACTTCCTCCACTAAAGTTTTGAATCCCTCAAAGTCATCCATGAAAGATAGAATCACCTTCTTCCAAATTCCTGTTAATGTTGATATTTGAACCTCTTTCTGTGAATTATGAATGTTCTTTTTTTAAAAAAATATATATTGTATTTATTTACTTTAGAGAGGGAGGGAGAGAGGACAACCAGGGGGAGCAGCAGAGGGAGAGGGAGAAGCAGGAGGCCCCATTGCAGGGCTGATCCCAGGACTCCAGGATCATGACCTGAGCCAAAGGCAGATGCTTAACCAACTGAGCTATCCAGGCATCTGAAATATATTTCTTAAGTAATAACACTTGAAAGTCAAAATAACTCCTTGATCCGATCCATGGGCTGTAGAATGGATATGTTGTATTAGCAGGCATGAAAACAACATTAATCTCCTTATATGTCTCCGTAAGAGCCCCTTAGGTGACCAGGTGCATTGCCAATGGACAGTAATATTTTGAAAAGAATTTTTTTTTCCTGAGCAGTAGTTTTCAACAGTGGACTTAAAATATTCTGTAAATGGATGTGCTGTCACCCAGGCTTTGTTGTTCCACCGATAGAGCACAGGCAGGGTAGATTTAGCATAATTCTTAAGGATCCTAGGATTTTCAGAATGGTACATGAGCATGGGTTTCAATTTAAAGTCACCAGCTGCATTAGCCTTTAACAAGAGAGTTAGCCTGTACTTTGAAGCTTTGAAACCAGGCATTGACTTTTCCTCTTTAGCTATGAAAGTCCTAGATGGCCTCTTCCTCCAATCGAAAGCTGTTTTGTCTACATAGAAAATCTGTTGTTTAGGATAGTCACCTTCATTAATTATTCTCTCTAGATCTTCTGGATAACTTGCTGCTTCACCTTGCAGTTTTAGGTTATGAAGATGGCTTCTTTCCTTAAACTTTATGAACCAACCTCTGGTCCTTCTGCAGCTTCCTCACCTCTTAGCCTTCACAGAATTGAAGAGAGTTAGGGACTTGCTCTGGATCAGGCTTTGGCTTAAGGGAAGGTTATGACCGAACTTCTATTCAGATGACTCAAACTTTCTTCATATCAATAATAAGGCCATTTTGCTTTCTTATCATTCACTAAAGCAGCATTGCTAATTTCCTTCAAGAACTTTTCTCTTGAACCCACGACTGGGCCAAGTGGCACAAGAGTACTAGCTTTAAGCCTATCTTGGCTTTCGACATGCCTTCTTCATTAAGGTTAATCATTTCTGGCTTTTGATTTAAAAGTAAGAGATGTGTGCCTCTTCCTTTCACTTGAACACTTGGATGTCATTGTAGGGTAACTAGTTGGCCTAATTTCAATATTGTTGTGTCTTAGGGGGGCTATCACAGAGGGAGAGAGATGAGGGAACAGCCGGGCGGTGAGGAGTTGGAACACTATTTTTTGATTAAGGTTGCCATATTTACATGAACACAGTTTGTGGAGCCCCAAAACAATTACAATAGTAATATTAAAGATCACTGATCACAGACCATGACAAATATAATAATGAAAAAGTCTGAAATATTATGAAATATTATGAAATATTATGAATGATCAAAGCGTAACACAGAGACACAAAGTGAGCAACGTTGCTGATAGACTTGCTTGATGCAGGGTTGCCATACACCTTTAATTTATAAAAAACACAATATGTGCAAAACACAATAAAGCAAAAAGCAATAAAATGAGGTATACCTGTATGTGGGTTTTACTATTGATACTGATGTATTAGAAATTGAAACTGAGGGGGCACCTGGCTGGCTCAACTGGTAGAGCATGCAACTCTTGATCTTGGAGTCCTGAGTTCAAGCCCCATGTTGGGTGTAGAGACTACTTAAAAAAATTTTTTTTAAATAAGTGGATATTCCTTTAAAAGACATTAATACTGAGAATTTTTTTTTTTTAAAGTAAGCTCTGTGCCTAACATGGGGCTTGAACTCATGACCCTGAGATCAAGTGTTCCATGCTCTGCTGATTGAGTCAGCCAAGCACCCAAGACTGAGAATTTTTTTTAAAAACTCAAAAAAATCTAACTATACATGTATTATGTTTTGTATTATCACACATCCTGTAGCTTCTAGAAAAGTCATGAAGGAATGAAAAAGTAAAAAGGGCAAATAATGTCTTCATATGATTATGAAAATAATGGACCTTTCAAACCCCCAGGAGGGTCTCAGGGTTGCAATGGTGCCTCACTTTGACCATATTATGTAATAAACATTGATCCACGGTATGTCCATATCTTCAGGCCTGGTTCTCTCATTAGCTTGTAAGCTCCTGGAGGATATGGACTGGGTCCTTTTTTATCTTTGTCTCTCTCCTTCTCCCCCTAGCCCTGCTCCAAAATAGGCATTCAACGAACTTTGCTGTTTAGTGTTTCTGAGGTGCTACAGCAATGAGAAGATTACTCTTTCTGCAGCCTAATTTAATCCAGGGAAATCATTGGGATTCAGTATTCTGGTTAGAACCTATCAGCTCCGCTGCCTACTCCTCTTCTAGTGGTTCTCAACAAAGTTAAAAAGAGAGAGAGAGAGAGACAGACAGACAGATAGACAAAAGGAAATATGACTGTTTCACCTAGCATTTGTTTTGAATCATATTTTCACTAATCATGTAAAGTTCCTTTCACTACCATGGCAACGAAGCTACTCCTTCATGCCGGCTCTCCTTTGTAATGCATCAAGCACAAAAATTTTAGAGCAGACTTTTTCATGAAATACCTAAACGCAACCTGGCAGTTTTTAAAAACTCAGAGTGGGTCCTTCTCAGCTGGGGGTACCTATCCCAGCCCAGCCAGGAGTTCTGATTTGATAATTCTCACCTGAATAAATGGGTCAAGAAATAACAAGGGGGGAAGAGCAGGATATTGATGGGAAAGAGACCTTGAGATATGGGCCAGATATGGTAGGACTAATTGTGGGTGGAGAGACTCTGAGGAGGGGCAGCCAAAGAGGAATTTCCAGGAATTTGGCATAAATGTGGATCATGAAAGGTGCACCTGTCATATCTGAGGCAGCAGCAGCTGTGGGGCTTTTGAGGACTGTTTAGTAGCTTTGTGAAACGATCTCCTTTTTTGAAAGCTAATCCTACCAGGGGAAGAATGGGAAGACCAGAATAAAAGGTAGGTGAACCCTTTCATTTTGGAGATTCTCCTTTCCCTGGGAAAACACTGCCAACATGCTGAAACAGGAGAGGATCTTAGCATATTAGAATGCATAAAATGCTCCTTTCCTCTTCACCTTTCCCACTCCCACCCAAATCCAGTTTCTCAGGTCTGATCTTTTAGGAACTCAGTCTGTGCCATGGCTGCCAAAATCTCCTCCTAGCTATGGACACAACCATCACTTCATATAATTTTATCTAATATAGCACAGGCTCCTCCTTACTCCTTCCTTTCCTTTTCCCTCTCCAGCATATCTAATGAGGTGTGGAGTAGAGTTTCTTTGTCAACCCTTCTGCACGACCCCACTCCCAAGGGACAGATTTTTCTCATCTTTTCTAACTAACGGAATCTCAAGACCAGAGAAAATGAACTAGAAATGAGATAAACTGCCTTATGTGTGCTGTTCTGTCTTCATCTGTCACATAGAGTGTGGCCGGGAGACTGTGGAGGCAGGCTACCTGGAATCCATTTGTGTGGGAGAGCCAAGAACTTCTTGGGAAAGAACAGATACATGATGAGGCCCAGAGCATGGTCTGATCCCTGCCTCTCAGTGGGAGTGGGGTAGAGATAATTCTAAACATGCTGTAGTTGCAGTTTTTCAGGTTTTTCCTTTGGTCTAACTGCTATGGAATGCATCTGAGCATGGAGGAGAGATAGGGCCCACCTACAGTAAGTGAAAAAGTTACTCCCTGGCAACTTTGGTAGAACACGGGTAGCATGAGGAACAATGGAAGAGGCCCACACAGGTGAGAAGGCTGACTCTAGCAAGGCAACCACATGGCTCACACAGCTTTGGCCCATCTCATGTTTTTTTCTTGGTCATTCAGAGTTCAGCTTTCAGGAAGCACATCAAAGTGGCATGAAGCTTCAGCCAAGAGGGTTTCCTTAGGAAACCCATGCTTCAGCTTTAGAGAGGAGCCACTCCCGTTTGGTGGGAAGTAAGTTTGCCAGATTAGCAAATAGAAATACAAGACACCCAGTTAAATTTGAAGTGCAGAATAAGAATCAACAAATATATATAAACTGATGGGGAACAGGGCTAGCTGAGGACAAAGGACAGCTAATATCCCACAAACGACCCCTACCCAGGATGGGATATGTGTGGCATTCCTCAGGAAGCTTCCAGTTGTGTTAATGTTAATGCCTAGCTAGAGGGAAAGCAATCTTTAACTTGGCAATGGCAAGTCCTCCAGTATCTTGTAGGTCCTCCTTACCATATGAAAATCCTTTTGGAATCTCCCTTTTCCTTACCTCTCTCAACTCTGCAGGTATATAATCAGCCACTCCTCACAAGCCTGGGGCAGCAGCTTTTCTTGCCCATGGGTCCTGTACCGTGCTTTAATAAAAACCACCATTTTGCATCAAAGACATCTCAAGAATTCTTTCTTGATCATCGGCTCTGGACCACACCTATATTCCAAAACTTCATAAACCATGGATATATATAAGTAGCAAATACATTTTGGGGCTATGTATAATCTCAACTATTGTGTTGGGAGGAAAATTTTTCCTATGCCATTTAAGATTCCCCTAGCTAGTCTAAGAATCAAATTGACATAAGACAGATTAACAGGAGAAAGTCAAAACAAAAGTTTAATAACATGTATGCCTCCTGTAGGGATGGGAGAGACTTAGGAAAACTCCCTGAATAGGCTGAAGCTACCCCTGAAATACTATCTCTAGCTAAAGACAAAAGATGTTGTGGGTGGGGAGTCAGCAATGGGAAGTTACGAGGAAGAGCACAGTACTCAAGGGTAAGGTGGTTATGCACATTTAAGTCAATGCTTTCTCCATTGATAACAGTTTCTAGAGAATTAGTCACCCCCTCCTTCCTAGTACAGGGAGAGACCCCCTTACAAATGGAGAATTTTTCCTATACATGTAAATGTCTCTTACAAAAAGGTAACTCATACTTGGTTTTCAGAGGTTTTCTTGTGCCCACAGTTTATTAAAAATAACCAACTTAGAATAATCAGTGTGCCAAAAAGAGTGGTAAAATTTCCTTCCTTATAACGGAATGGGATATACTGATACTAAAACACTATTCATTGTTTATCTGAAATTCAGGTTTTATGTATTCATAGAGATTTATGTATTCAGAGAGAGAGAGAGAGACAGAGACAGAGACACAGGCAGAGAGAGAAGCAGGCTCCATACAGGCAGGCGGCCAGACGCAGGACTTGATCCCGGGTCTCCAGGATCACACCCCAGGCTGCAGGCGGCGCTAAACCGCTGTGCCACCAGGGCTGCCTGGCATCCTGTGTTTTATCTGGAAGTCCCAGAAGTGGCACAGAGCTCTGGGAACACTGGGAAACTGAGCCTTAGGTGTGGACAAAACATTCTTGACTATGGCTATTGATAGCAGAGGTCAGACTGCTTCAATCACCTTCACACAATGAAACCCAGCAGCCTGGCCACTGGCAGCCCCCCAAAAGGGCCCTAAGTAGGAAGGAGGAAAGGGGACATACATGCCACATGGTAGTGGAGGGGAGATTTCACTTGCTAATATTTACTTAGTACTTACTCTGGATCAGGTCCTATGAATGAAAAGCAAATAAAATGCTCCGCAAGAAGACAGGGCAGTAAATGAAATGAATAAAGAGCTACTATAGACTATTATGATAGAAGTCTATGGTGAGGGTGCACCTGAGTAGCTCGGTTGGATAAGTATCTGCCTTCAGCTCAGGTCATGATCCCAGGGTCCTGGGATGGAGCCTGCTTCTCCCCCTCCTCCCTGCTTGTGCTATCTGGGTCACTATCTCTAAATAAATAAATAAATAAATAAATAAATAAATAAATAAATAAATAAAATCTTTTTAAAAATAAAGAAAATCCTAAAAAAGTGAAGTCTATGATGGAGGCTGTGGAAGGTGGGATAGAATTTCCTCTGCTCTTCAAAGTCCTTCTGGCTGGACTAGTCATCAAATCGAGGTGAGACAGATTACTGGGAGAAAATCAGGTTTAGTTTTGTACACATGGGGAATCCACACAGACCTGATATTCCAGAGACAGTGAGGCAACATGAGGAGCTAAGAAGAGGGGTGGGGGTCTGAAGACACAAAGGAGGTGGAGGGGAGGTGGAGCATTCGCAGGAGGGTTAAAGGAGATGGTTTGGCAAACAAAGATTGCCCTGTTATACAGATAAGTTTCTTAGGTAAAGAAGAATCTCCTCTATAGCTCTCTTTCTGGTACAAGCAAGCAGTTGAGGGGTAGATAGAGAGCTTTTCCTGAATCTGCTGAGTTTTGACTGCTTTTAACTCAAATTAGTGTTCATGCCAAAGTGGCCTATCTTGGGGCAGTCTGCAGGTCCTTCCTCTGAAACTTCCCTGACATTTCACACGTTAAAAGTTGAGCTGATAGTGTCTCAGCTCACTGAACCAGTCCTGACAATAGGTCAGTGTAGCTAAACTCATTTCAGGAGGTGGTCATCCAGTTGTGTCCTCAAAGTTAGGCCAATGGTTCAAGCAATTAGGTATTAAATAAGAGGCATTTCTATGGAAACAAAAGAAAACCAATGGTTAATGATTGAATCAAGTTATAAACCAGTTTCTGAGTTCTGAGGGTAGTTATTAGAAAAGATTTCTAGATGTCAAGCTTGAAGTGCCTTCAGATACTGTGAGAGCAGCCAGGAACAGATTTTCCTGGTTTGTAGTTTGAATGTCTTTGGTGAGATTTTTGCCCATAGAGTGGCAGGCATGAAGCTGGCCTATATGTGTGCTGCGGTGGTGATTTCTCTGAAGTCTACATCAAGTTGTTCATACTCAGTTTGCAGGGCTTCAGGAAAAACAGCATTTAGTTCTCAAATGAATCCAACTCAGGAAGTAGGAGAAAAATCAAAAACATTAGTTTGGAGGGTTATAGTCAGGCATTGGAGGACACTAGAAGACATCAGGATCTAGTCCAGTTTATAATGAGCAGTATTAGAATCTAATATTTACTACTCAGGTCTCTTGTTGAAAGCTATTTTCTCTCTATAGTCACCCCCATTTCTACCAAAGATAGTTGAATAATTTGCTCGCAAAATAAGTCTAGTTTCAAAAACAAGCAAGCTAGCAAACAAAAAATCCTTGGCCTGATAATTTATATAAAAGCAGCAAGAATAGCAGTTGGCCATTATAGGCTTTTTAAAAACCTGTATTGGGGCACCTGGCTGGCTCAGTCAGAAGACTGTGCAACCCTTGATCTTGGACTCATGGGTTCAAGTCATAGGTGAGTGTAAAGATTCTTAAAGTAAATAAAACTTAAAAAAAAAAAATAAAAACCTGTTTTGTTGAAAGTTTTCATAAGATGTATCTAGATTGAATCCTTAACGGTCTTTTGAGGCTAGAGGCCAAGTCAAATACTTGCCATCAGACTGCCTGCAATACCTGTGACTTTGGGTTAATTTTTCTCTTCTTGAAGTCCCCAGAATATTCTGAAGTTTCTGTACCTGTCACGAAGTGACTTTACTCACCACATAGGCTGCTGGGAAGTCTGAAAGCAAGGTACCAGGCTGATATTTCCAAGAGACTTTATCGGGTCTATAAGGTCAGCCTTAGTTCCTTAAAGTTGTCTGGTCATACCTGAGTCTATGTATGTCTCCCTAAAATATGACATTCTAGTCCAAGTCTTGGTACTATAACCAATATTTGTAATTATATCTTATTATAAGGAGAACAGTTTCTTATCAAACTTCTGCAAATAAATATATTGCCATAAAAATATAATACTCACTGAGATATTTAAATTTTGGAGGGACGCAGTTGGGAGGAAAAGATTAATGTTTCAACCAATTATACAAAAGTATAATTTAAAAAAACAAAACAAAACAAAAAACACAACAAAAGTATAATTTATCACATTGCTATAGGTCAGTCAGCTTAAGGGAAAAAGTTTCCTGAAATTTAGAAAACCAAAATATTTAAAAATGTCAGCAATGTTTTAAACCAAAAGTTATAAAAATGACAATTATCAGGCAGCTAGGTGGCTCAGTGGTTTAGTGCTGCCTTCAGCTCAGGTCGTGATCCTGGGGTCCCAGGATCGAGTCCCACATCAGGCTCCCTGCATGGAGCCTGCTTCTCCCTCTGTCTGTGTCTCTGCCTCTCTCTGTCACTCATGAATAAATAAATAAAATCTTTTAAAAAATGACAATTATCCTCTTCATTCAGTCCCAAGTTATTAATTCTTTGAATCTCGTTTTTCTGCTAGTTTTGGAAATTCTTACCTAGTTCAATTTTATGCTCTTAGAAACCTGCCCTGTACTCAGAGATTTTCTATGAATCTCACTTAAAATGAAACACATTTGCAACAGCATTGAAGTAAACCAGTAACTATAAATGACAAGACCTACAAACGACCATAGTTAAAGATCTGATTAGACTTCATTACAATGCAATTGACAAATAAATTTGGTTATTTCTGTGACATACAGCACTCCAAGATAATAACATACTAGCACATCAGATTTCTAGGAGTTTCATACAATTTTTAGAAGCTTAGTTTAATAAAATATCTACATAAATATAACCCAAGAGGATTTAGTATTACTTATTTGACAATGTTTCCCCTGTAATTTAACATGCCAAATAAGCCTCCTTAATTTAATTTCTCTCAAAATCTTTGGAATGTTCCAGGAGTGCTCTGGAACACTCCAGGTAGATTGTGGTCAAAAGATTTCATTTTAGAACTTCATTTTGGGATCATAAATTATTATGAAACAATAGTTTACTATATATTCAACCAAATTGACAATAAAAGATTTTAAAATACAGAAGGTTAGCCTTTTAAATATTAAGACTCAGTTTTCTTAAGTAATCAGACTTGATAAATAAAGGAATTATTTTGGCAAAATACACAGTGCTTGTTTTCCGGGAGGATAACTTTAAAGGTAAAGAAAAACTTTTGTTTATAATTTCTTATTAAAAGCAGACCAATAGTTCAAGAAAACTTTGTCCTTTTATCAAAGAGAAAGACAAAATTTTAATTTTGCTTCAGTGTATTTTTAATATTACTCATTTACTTGCTTAAATTGTCTCTAATCTTAGCCAATACTAACCACACATAAAATTCCTTTCCAGATTCTTTTTCTGTAAATCTTCTGCAACATGGTTACATTCGGATTTTGTTCTAAGTTTTCCCTCTTTAAATAACCAGCCTCACTTTAGGACAAAATTCCTTTCTTTTCCCTCAACAAAAATGTGTTCCCATTCCTCATGCTTCCTTTTTTTTTTTTTTTTTTTTTTTTTTTATCCCCAGACACACATCTTACTTTCCTTGCATACAAAGTTATTTCCTTTATTATTTTCAGTAGCCTTAATTATATTTATTAAAAAATTTCTCTTAGAAACCTTAATTTCTAATGAAAACTAAATAGTAAGCAATTTGTGAGCTATTATACCAGTATTCTTTAGGTTGGCAAATTTATGAATACATTTTATGATTTCTAGAAACGTGTGCTTTTTCATAGCACAATCTTTCATTAAAGCACAAATCATGTTTACTAGCAGACTTGAATTTATCTTTAGTTTCTCTGTAATAAGACAAAAATAGTTAAACAAATGTTCAGTATTTAATGTTTTATTCTTTTATCTGATTTGGAAATGATCTAGATGTTTAAAAAATTTAACAATGTGTCATTTAACTTAGCAAAAATTTATGAAGTTTCAGGTTATGGAAGATTTTGGAAGCTATTTAAAAGTTTACCTACAAACCTTTTAATCTTATTTACATCTGTTTAATTTACTTGTTCTTAACAATTGTGTTTAGATTACCCACAAAACATCATGAGGCATTAGACAAAGTCCATGATTATTTGAAGATTGTTTTTTCTTTTAAGAAATTTTGTAACAGAAATATCCCATGAACTCATTTGACTTTCAGTAAAGATAGGTAGAATGAAAGTTTTACATTTAATGCTGATAACTCTAAAGATAAATCCATTTTCATTAAACTAGCAACTTCAAATCAGCTCTATAATACTGAATATTTTCCCAGATCATGTGAACTGGAAAAGCATTTGAGTTAGTTTCCCTTTCTGAGTTTTAGAATGTCCAAGTTTTACAAATGCTTGCCTTCAACCAACTAAAAGAGCTTTTTGGCCAATAATTTTAGCAATACCACCTGGAGGTAAAGAAAATATCTCATATTTACAACATATATGGACACACACTGAGATAGAAACAAAATCTTAGAGCTTTTATTTTCACTAATATTTGTGGAGAGGACAGAAAAACCCCATTTTTAAATACCTTCCTCTATTTCTTTTTTCCTGATGAAAAACCCTCTTAAGTTTGTATTTCAGGGGGCACCTGAGTGGCTCAGCCGAAACATCTGCGTTGGGCTCAGGTCATTGTGATCTCAGGGTCCTGGGATGGAGCCCCTGAGTAGGGCTCCCTGCTCAGCAGCTGAGTCTGCTTCTCCCCCTTCCTCTCCCTCTGTGATCTCTCTGGCTCTCACTCTCTCCCAAATAAATACATAAAATCTTAAAAAAAAAAAAAAAAGTATAGCTTTAGGTCCTAGAGAAGATGGTACAAAATTTGCCTCACAAGGACACAGAGTAAGTATTCAAGTTCTCTCCAAGGTAGAGACTGGGAGCATATCTCCCTATTATTAGAGGTGTTGGAGTCTGGGCATTAGAGCCATTTTAGCAGTTTTTGTTTTAAAAAGCCCCCCCCCCCTCCTTTTTTCCTTCGGTCTCCAGTACAGGTGGGCTGTATTTGCTTTTCAAAGACATGATAATATTTAAAATTTCAAGGGACAGAGAAAGAATGCAAAATGTTTTTTCCCCTTGAATTTCAGGGTAATTGCTATGAACAATTCACCTTTTTTTTTTTTTTTAAATACAAGGGAATTTTGTTTGATATTCTGTTTATATCTACAAACATTTTGAAAGGAATATGTGAGGTTTGGGGATTAGTAAAGATGGGTGGGCTTTGACTTCTATTTTTAGCGTTGCATTTCTGTTTTTTTTTTTTTTTTTTTTTGAGCTTTGTAAGACAAAGACAGTTGTTGCTAATTCCCCCAAAGAACTGGATTAGAGCCTGAATATCAAGGGACTGGCCTCCTTTTTAAACTAAATTTGCTTCTTTATATCAGGGGGATTTTTAAGTAAAATGGGAATCAAAGACTTATGCCTTTGTAAAATCTATATAAAGCATTTCAACATAAGCGTTTTTCTTGGGTACACAATTTAACCTTGGCTTCTATTAGTCCCTGAATATTAGTCTTTTGAGATCATTTTTAGGAGGGCCTAGGAGAAATTTTGGTCCTGTTTCCTCTGTGAAAGGGAGGTTATGAATAGTCATCAACCAATTCCTCTCTAAATTTGGTAGGATTTTTCCGGGGGGGATAAAAAAAGGCTTTACAATTTAAAAAGATCTGCTGCTACCCAGAGGAAAGAATTCTTCTGCATGGGGGATCTAGGATACACCTGGAAAGGCCATGGCACAAGAATGCCTAAAGCTGGCAGATCCTGATTATAGAACCCCGGGAGGTAGGATCAAAGCCAGCCTCACTGCCAAACTTGGGTGCTTTTATTAAGTTCATTTCCTGGCATTCAGCATTTACACCTGAATACTGAATACAGCATTTACAACCTGCATACTTTGAACCTAGAGAATAGGCTGTACATCTCATAGGGAAAGGGAAGTTAAAAACAGGTAGATTTTAGGAAATTCTGCACTGAATGTGGACATTTATTTTTGTCTTAAGTCTAATTTGTTCTTTTGTCAAAGGAATCCCTAAGGCTAGCTGTTATACTAATAAGACAACTGAGAACTCTCTGTAAAGAAAATTTTTCTTTTAAATATAGCCAATTTAAAGGATTCATCATCTGGCCATTGAGAAGCAGGATCTACTAAGAGCGACGCAAACCAATAAGCCTTTGAACGGCTTCACCAAAGACACAAGAGGCATTCAAAGAGTGTATAGATGGGACACCTGGGTGGCTCAGTGGTTGAGCATCTGCCTTCACGCTCAGGGCTTGATCCTGGGATCTGGGATCTAGTCCCGCATTGGGATCCTTGTGGGAAGCCTGCTTCTCCCTTTACCTATGTCTCTGCCTCTCTCTCTCTGTGTCTCTCATAAAGAAATAAATAAAATCTTAAAAAAAAAAAAAAAGAGGGCATAGATGATGCCACCCCCATGATCCAAAAGTTTATTCCCAGGATTAGTTTAAGAAAGAAAAGGTCTTCCCTGCACAGGCAGTAAGGATGGTGTACTGAAAATGGCATCTCTGGTCTCCCACGAAATCATAATGATGTAGTTCTAAAAGGCAGGTGAGGTTTGGGGGGGGTGAGGTCCAGAGCTGACAACCATGAAAGATTTCTTAAGACGTCTTTAGTGCAAAAAGGTGGCTTTGTTAAAGAGCTGCTGTGCCAGGGTTGTAAGGGGTAGCTGATTATATACTTGGGAGTTGGGAGAGGTAAGGAAAAGGGAGATTTTCAAAAGAAATTTCATATGCTAAATGAAGACGATTTACAAGATGCTGGAGGCCTCGCCATTGTCAAGTTAAGGTTGTTTCCCTTCTAGCAAGGCATTAACATTAAGACAGTTGGGAGTTTCCTAGAGGAATGTCATACATATCCCACCTAGGAGTGTGTGCGTGTATGTGGGGGCGGGGGTGCAGGGTGTCAGCTTGTGCTTTGTCCTCAACTAGCCTTCTGTTCCCTCACCAATAAGACACCTCCAGTCATAGACGGCTCATCTGTGACACCAGGAAAGTGCTATTGGAATGGGACTTTCTAGCACTCATAAGCAATGAAGGTTGAGAGGACAAAGGTTCCTATGGGCTAGAACCTCTCATAACAAACACCAATGAAAGGTGGCAAGGCACAGGATGAAAGGTGGGGCGGGGAGGGGGAGAGAGAGTCAGGTTTAGATCCCCAGTCTTTTCAACTGGCCACCGAGAAGAATATTCTCACTGGTCACAAAGCCAAGCTCTTAGCACACAGAATAAGACAAAAGGAAAAAAATCTTGTATTCACCTTAACAGCTTTAGCCAAAGCTTTGGGTCTCTGGTGATGTGGAAATGGGGTTCAGAGCAAATGGTCAAGAAATAATTCTTGAGATTGTCCTCAGTGCAAAATTGTGGTTTTATTAAAGCACAGGGACAGGACCCGTGGGCAGAGAGAGCTGTGCTGGGGTCATGAGAAGTAGCCAATTATATACTTTTAAGTTGGGAGGGAGTTAGGGACAGCACAAACCTCCAAGATATTTTGGAAACAAGATTTCCAGGATCCTGAGGGGGCTATTTTCAGGAAAAGTTCATTTATCACTCTTTAGTAAAAACTCAGTCATGAGACCCTTCAGATGTCTATCAGTGGGCCTTATGCTTGGAGGATGATTGCTAACATCTATCTTGGGGGGTAGAGGTAAAGGAAGTTTCCAAACTTCCAAATTATAAAGGAAATTTTTTTAATTTTTTTTTTTTTTATTTATGATAGTCATACAGAGAGAGAGAGAGGCAGCGACACAGGCAGAGGGAGAAGCAGGCTCCATACACCGGGAGCCCGACGTGGGATTCGATCCCGGGTCTCCAGGATCACGCCCTGGGCCAAAGGCAGGCGCCAAACCGCTGCGCCACCCAGGGATCCCTAAAGGAATTTTTATATGTTTAAAGTAGACTCAGGGTCCTGAGGGGGCGGCCTAAGACTGCCTTTTGCCTTAATGAGTGTCCACATTGAGGCTTCTGAGCTCCCAGAGGAAGGTCACTCTGCCTGTTTCAGGGACTTGTCAATGGGCTGTAAGCAGTAAGGAAATTTAACTTTTCTTTTGCCTTTGTTTCCCACATCATTCCCCCCTGAATAATTCTGACCTTTAGATCTTTAAGGTTGCTGAAGGTGGAAGGTCTTATCTTCCATAACTTCCTCCTGCCAAATAGGAGCATAGCGATGTCCCTACCTGTGTGGGTCAACATTGGGCAATTGGGGGCTTTATATATAGAAGCTATTAAAGGCAGAGGCAGCTGAATTCAAGGGAGACCACACGTGTGGGTCTTCCCGAGTGGAAAGGAGCATATGTTGGCTTGAAGTTATGGCAGGAAACGAGTCTCAACATCAGGTGGAGAGAAGTGGGAGAAAACAGCAAAACCTGATTAGAATAACAAAAAGAAAAAAGAAGCCCAAATAAAAGTCTTTTGATAGTTGACAGAAATCCTCTGCCAGTGCAGGAGCTCAACCAATCATTTAAGGAAGGAGAAGTATTGTTTAAAGCACCAATTTCATGTCAGTTAGAAACCCAGAAATGTTTTTGTGATCATCTGGAACGCATGCACAGCATTCTGTTTTTAAACTAGCACAAGTTCCACCTCGTGCAGCAGTTAAAACATCTACTGCCCTTCTATTTTGTAAAACTGCTTTTTGCATTTGTGTTACTTCGGTATTTAGTAGGGAGATGCTATTTTGAATGTCATTTAGGGCTTTGGCAGTGTACTTATTAAGAGTTTCCTGGGATGCCTGGGTGGCTTAGCGGTTGAGCATCTGTCTTCAGCTCAGGTCATGATCCCGGGGTCCTGGGATCAAGTCCCGCATCAGGCTCCCTGCGAGGAACCTGCTTCTCCCTCTGTCTTTCTCTCTGCCTCCCTCTGTGTATCTCTCATGAATAAATAAATAAAATCTTAAAAAAAAAAAAAGAGTTTCCCTGTGCCAAACGGCATCCTCCAGGCTCAAAGAGGGAACAAGGATGGATGCTACGTGGTCATACCAATGAGACACAGAATGTGTCACCATCATTTTAAATTTGGACGGTTGGCTGGGTTGGTAATGGTTGTAATAATGTATCTATGCATCCAGACAAAGCTCAGAGTAGAGTGGTCTATCCAGCCTGGGGGAAGTCATGGCCACACGTAGAGCCTCACAGCCACTGGGTCCTTTCAGGAGCCAACTAATAATTCTAATAATTATTAATTATAATTCTAATAATAAGCCAACTTTCTAACTCTGGGCCTCCTTGAACTGCAGTCAGGATATCAAGGGTTATTTGGTTTTGGAGGGTCACATTTCCAGAGGGTTGTGGATGCCAAGTCTCACGTAAAAAGTAATGAATTGTTAAGGCCCAAGGTATTTGCTGAGTTATTTGTGCAACAAAAGATGGTCCGTTGTCACTTTCTAGGGACCAAGGGAGTCCAAATCTAGGGACAATTTCTCTTAGCAAAGTTTTTGTCACCTTGGTGGTCTTTTCTGTTTCTTAAGGAAAAGCCTCTATCCATCCAGTAGAAGTGTCTACATAAACCAACAAGTACTTAGTGCTCGCTTTGGCAGCACATATACTAAAACTGGAACCAAACAGAGAAGATTAGCATGGCTTTGCTCAAGGATGACTTGCAAATTCGTGAAGCATTCCGTATTTTTGCACTAAGGAGGGCACTTGATAAGATAAGCACTAGGTGTTAGACTATATGTTGGCAAATTGAATTTAAATAAAATATTTTTAAAATTAAAAAAAAAACGGTAAGTACTTATATCTTTTACACGGTGACATTTGTGTAAAATCTAATTGCCAGTCCTCTCCAGGATATGTCCCCTGCCTTTGGACTGGCCTTAAAAGAGGGCAGGGGCAGTTGCTCCCTCTGGGTTTGCTTGTGCACAAACAGCACATGATCGAAGGACCTGTTTAATGTTGGTGGTTAAGCTAATTCCATCAAAGATGTTGTTAACCATTTGTCCCAGGGCCTTTCTTACCCAAATGGGTAGCCTAGTGTAAACCTTGTATGACCTTCCATTGGTTATTTGTGGGTATAAAGATTTTTCTCTCATTATTAAGAAGCCAGTCCTTTGCATTTTTTGCATATCCTCCTTCCTGGGCTCTGTAGTTTCTTAGTCTGAATAGATTGGAGCTATGGACTTTATTGGGGTGAAGACTGGTATAAGACTTAAGATTTGTTTATTTTGTGCTGCCTGCTGGCTGCACGGTCTGCCAGATTGTTGCCTTTAGATTCTAAGGTCATATCCTTTTGACGTCCTTTGAGGTGAATCACAGCTACCTCCTTCGATGGGAGTACAGCCTCAAGAAGGGTCATAATTTTCAGGTCCATATTTGTTGGGGAGTTATGGCTTGATAATACGTCCCATTCTTTCCAAATGCTCCCTGGGTCTGTAGGACTAGGAAGGTATATTTAGAGTTAGTATAGATATTAATTTTCAGGCCCTTTGCCAATTGTAAAGCACGAGTGAGCACTATTAATTCTGCTTTGTGGGCAGACATATTTGGCCAGGGGGGCTTTGGCCTCAACAGTCTGAGTTAGAGTGACTGATAGCGTACCCAGCTTTTCTTAGCCCCTTTTCCGTAAAACCACTGCCATCAGTAAATCACTGTCATCTACATTTTCAGTAGGGGAATCTTTTAAATCTGGTCTGCTAGAATAAACAAGATCAGTAATCTTTAAGCAATCATGTTCTAACATGAAAGTATGATGGTCAAGCCCAGGCATAAGGGTAGCTGGGTTTAAAGTTTGACAAGTTTTAAGTATTATTTCAGGTGTATCTAAAGCATAGCCTGGTATTTAATAAGTCAGCCTTTCATCATCTATTGGTGGCTTTTGGTCTCTAAGACACTCTGGATCTGATGTGGAGTCATCACTGTCATAGACTGTCCGATAGTAAGTTTGAGGGTTCTTCTACCAGGATGGCTGTTGTATGTTTGGCTAAAGCCTCTATTTGCAATTTTACATCAATAGAAGTAGTTCCTAGGACAAATATGGCTAAAGGACAAAACCACCAAGAAGCCCTCTTTGTTTGGGGTCTAGCCTTAACAATATCCTAATTATAAGAATCACTGGCAAGTAGGAGGAGACTTGTCTCAGGACATAAGAGCATCCCCAACAGCATCATCGAATCCAATCATAAGGAAAGTGGGGTCCTCCATTATCTTCACAAACCCGTAGTTAACCCCATGGAGTGGGGTAAGCTCTGACTTTTAGGGAATGATATTATCATCCCAGCCACACAGAACTGGTCAAGGTGCTAGTTGAAACATACAATTGTTGGAGAATTAATCCCATCTTCCAGCTGTTCAAATAATCATATGCCCATGGGGTCCTGTTATTATCCCCACAGAATAACAAGCATGAAGATAGTCTATACATGAAATGTTGTGGTAATTTCTCTGAAGTTTACCTCAAGTTGTCTAGCTTAGGCAAACAATAGTCAAATAGAACTAGAATTTAACATTCACAGAGATGCGTTATTGAGATATTATTTTTCTTTCTCTAATCACTTTCAATTCTGGAGATAGCCAAATCAAGACTGATTCATTTAAAAAACAAGTCCAATTTTAACAAACGTGGACTAATTATTTACATAAGCTCAGCAAAAATAGCAATTTGCCATATAGATCTTTTTTTTTTTTTAAGATTTTATTTATTTATTCATGAGAAAGAGAGAGAGGCAGAGACACAGGCAGAGGGAGAAGCAGGCTCCACACAGGGAGCCTGACGTGGGACTCGATCTCGGGCCCCCAGGATCACACCCTGGACTGAAGTCGGTGCTAAACTGCTGAGCCACCTGGGCTGCCCCATATAGATCTTTCAAAATAAGTTTTGCTGGAACTTTTCATACATAGGCAGAGGGAGAAGCAGGCTCCATGCACCGGGGGCCCGATGTGGGATTCGATCCCGGGTCTCCAGGATCACGCCCTGGGCCAAAGGCAGGCGCTAAGCCGCTGCGCCACCCAGGGATCCCCTGCTGGAACTTTTCATAGGGAATCTAGATTGAACTTCTAGTAGCTTCTCAAGGCCAGAAGCCAAGTCAAATAGTTGCCATCAAACATGCCTGCAATACCTGTAGATTTGGGTGAATTCCTCTTCTTGAGGTCCCCAAAGTATCCTGAGGTTCCTGCACCTGCCAGGAAGTGACATTCTTTACTCACTTGGTAAGGCTGCTGGGAACTCTATAAGCAAGGTATCAGGCCAACATTTCCACGGGACTTTATGGCTCCATGTTTCATAAAGTCAACCTCAATTCCTTGAAGCTGTCTGGTCATATCTTAGTCTGTGCATGTCTCTCTCAACTATGACGTCCCAGTCAAAGCCTTGGTAATAATCAATGTTTTCTTTTTCTTTTTCTTTTTCTTTTTTTATTTATTTATGATAGTCACAGAGAGAGAGAGAGAGGCAGAGACATAGGCAGAGGGAGAAGCAGGCTCCATGCACCGGGAGCCCGATGTGGGACTCCATCCCGGGTCTCCAGGATCGCGCCCTGGGCCAAAGGCAGGCGCCAAACCGCTGTGCCACCCAGGGATCCCCAATAATCAATGTTTTCAATGGTGTCCTGTTACAAGGAGAACAGATTCTTATTGAATTTATGCAAATGACCATGACTGCCCTGAAAGAAAGAATACTTAGACTTTTTGAATTTCATAGGGTTCAGAGAGAGAGAAAAGTTAGATGGTTCAGTTTGTTCACAAAGGGATATTTTATTATATTTTTCTAAGTCATAGATATCTTAAGAGAAAGTTTCCTTAATCTGGGAGAACATTAGAGAACCAGCGATATTTTAAACAATAGTTACAAAAACTATAATCATATTTCTTTTTTTAAGATTTTATTTGTTTATTCATGAGAGACACAGAGAGAGAGAGGCATAGACATAGGCAGAGGGAGAAGCAGGCTCCCCCTAGGAGCCCGATGTGGGACTCGATCCCAAATGGGGGATCACACCCTGAGCCAAAGGCAGGCGCTCACCCGCTGAGCCACCCAGGCACCCCTATAATTATATTCCTTAACTCTTTTAGTCCCATGTTAATAATCCTAATTTAGTTTGAATGTGGCTTTTTAGTTCTGGATATTCTTACCCATTTCAGTTTTAGGATCTTAAAGATACCGAATACTTGTATTTGTCCTAAATGTCCTTTTCATGAATGTCCTTGAAGATGAAGCATTTTTTTTCAAAGATTTTTAAAATCTATTTATCTATTAATCTATTTATTTAATCTATTTATTTTTTTATCTATTTATCCATGGGAGACACACGGAGAGAGGCAGAGACACAGGCAGAGGGAGAAGGGAAACATGTTTTATAAAAGCATCAGAACACTTCTAAGTGACCAAAACTCAGAAATGGACATGTTTATGATCTGATATGACAATTCATTATGATGCAATTGACAAGCAAATACAGTTATTTCTACGACACAGAACACTTCAATAATCGGAATATTGAGTGATGATCTTATACCAGAATGTAACATACCGAATAAACAATCCTAATTAGTCAGACTTCATTTATAGTTTAAATCTTGGAGAAGTTTGGAAAACCTTAGAAGGTTTTAAAGCACATGCCTAAATAGGGTTATAGATCATCAAAGACCTGACAATGATGAGGTCAAAAACCTAGAAACTGGTTTTTCTGGGCATGTAGAAAACAACTTTGTTTACGTTTTCTTATCAAGAGCAGACTAACAATCCAAGAAAATGTGTCTTTTTAACAGAGAGAATGCAGAATTTCAATCTTATACCAGTGTATTTTTTTTTAAGATTTTATTTATTTATTTATTTATTTATTTATTTATTTATTTATTTATTTCAAAGAGAGAGTGAGGGGCAGGGGAGGGATAAAGAGAAGGAAAAGAATCACAAGCAGACTCCATCCCAAATGCAGAACCTGACAGGGAGTTCAATCCCACTACCCTGAGATGATGACCTGAGCTGAAAACCAAGAGCTGGATGCTTAACCCACTTAGCCACTTAGGCGCTCCATCAGTGTATTTTAAAAATCTATTCATTTCAACCTTTGTCTGTCCTGACCACACTTAAAATTCCTTTCCAAAGATGTCCCTTCAGAAAACCTTCTACAACTTTCCTTTGCATTCAGATTTCGTCCCAAGTAATTGGTCTCCAACCAGTCTTATTTAGGCCAAAATTACTTTCTTAAACCTTCAACAAAAATGTATTCCTAATTTCTTAGATCTTTTGCATACATAGAGTTGCTTCCCTTCTTTCTTTCTTTCTTTCTTTCTTTCTTTCTTTCTTTCTTTCTTTCTTTCTTTCTTTCTTTCTCTCTCTCTCTTTCTTTCTTTCTTTTTTTAATTTTTAACTAACATTTTTTAAAAGAGTGGGGGTAGGGAGGGGCAGAGGGAGAAGCAGACCCCCACTGAGCAGAGACCCCAAGACAGAGCTCAGTCTCAGGACCCTGAGATCATGACTCAGCCTAACCGACTGAGCCACCCAGGGGCCCCTGTTGCTTCCCTTATTTCCATCAGTCCTAAAACCAAGTAGTAATGAGTTGTGAATTATTACACCAGAATTCTTTAGGTGGCAAATTTATAGATACATTTAAGCACAAAGTAGTTTTTCACAGCAGACCCAAATATCCTTAGTTTCTCTGCAAAAGGAGTCCAAAGCAGATACACTGTATGTTTAGTAATCAATGCTTTAGCACTTTATCCTATTTGGAAAAGACTTAGATGTCCAATGAATTTAATCTCAATTCAACAACCAAGAAAAACTTTAAAACTTCAAGTTACCAACAATTGTGAAAGCTATCTTAACAATTACCCAAGAAAACTTTAAAAAAGACAAAATTAGCTATCATTTTAAGTCATCTTTTTGCTAAGATACTGCAACATGATAACCTGAGGTAACACGAGCTTATTTGACGTTTAGTAAACTTTGGTAGAATAAAAGTTTTATATTTAATGCAGATAACGCTAAAAATGTGTCATTTTAAACCAACAAACTTAAATTACTTTAAATACTAAATTATGTTCCACTTAAAAGTCAACCACTTTTAAGTCCACTTAAAAGTCCACTTAAAAGTCAACCTGGGTCCTGGGTCCACTTAAAAGTCAACCAATTTGTTCTCCATTGTCAATTTTTACCTGGGGCACTGGTGGGGAAATCTGAAGAGGGTGGTGTTAAGTCTGAGGGGGTGCTCTTCACTCCTTGACAGGGTAGGAGGAGGAGCCAACAGTGCCAGAGGCACCCGGGATGGTATTAGGAACCAGTTATGCAGGTTGCACCCAAGGTGCTGTAGAAACAAGAGGGGGAGGGGAGGCAGAAGAGGCCAGGTGCTGCCAGAAGGCAAAGAAAGAGGGTTCCTGGATTTAAACCTCATCAACTGACAGATAAGCAGATGTCATGTTTTGTTTTTTTGTTTTTTTTTTTTTTTTTCCGACCAAAGTGGAAACACGCAGTCTGTGTTGGACCAGAGAAGACAGGGAACTTCCCCAAAGCAAAGGGAGTTTTGGCAGCTCCTTGGGACTATTCCTTAAAGTCCCCATCCCGAGGTAGACTAAGGAGACTAACGAACCACAATTGGCTCCAGTTATAGCTTTTAGCCCAGGAAATGAATGAAGGAGAAGCACCCACATCTATTAGGAGGAGGAACAGGAGAGAGGGTCAGTGTCCCCTCCATCAAGGATGGCCTATTTCCTCCAGCAACCTGGGTTCTATCAGGAGGAGGCCTATTTAATTATCATTCAAATTATCAGGAGAGAGTTTACTGGCTGAGTTAGTGACCCAACATGTTCTGGAAGAGGCCATTAGGTGCAGGTCCTGATTTAGAGCCATGAAGTCCTGGACCGAGGATACCTCTGTCCATTTGCCCTGTTTCCTGCACAAGAGATTGATAGATCTGAGTGAGGCCATGCAGTGTTACAGGAGATTGGTCCCTTCCTAAATTTTGCAATCTGAATTGCTTCCAGTGGGTTAAAAGGCATTCTGAGGCAGAGTCCTTGGGAACTGAAGAAGGGAGAAGGTCCATTATCAAGAAAATCCACCCCCCCCCCCCACTCCTGGGTGGCATTCCACGTAGGCTATGTCAGAGGTTCCTGGTATCAAAGCGACCTAAGGCGTCCCTTGAATGAAATCGCTATGATTGCTGCCTTGCCACTCACTAAAGGCCCTGTAGGAGGGATGCTAGCATCCCCTCCTTGCCCATCACACTCTATGCTGCAAAATGGGTGCCAGTGTATGGATGAAGATACTATGCCTTGCCTTGCTGTGAAGAACCTGCTGCTTTTTAATCCATGGAAAGTATTAGAAAAGCTTACAAGGTGAAATTACCCCAATTTGTAAGGTAAGTAGTTAGTAGAGGACATTGATGGAAAACAGTAAAGATAAGAAATCCATCACAGTCTAAGTGACATTCTAATACATGTAGACGTTTACAGTCAGCTTCCCTAGGAAATGGCTCCTGGTTGGGTTTTAATTCAATCAGGAACGGCCGCTCTGAGTGGAGATCTTGAGGTCAGAAGTGATGAGACCAGAGATGTGGAGGGAATCACATTAGACCAATGAGGAGGGAACTTCACATGAAAGTCTTAAAGCTTGGCAGCCATCCTGGTGACTCAGGTGGCTGTCCTGTGCCCAAGACAGACAGCTTTGTATAAGGACAGGAAGAAAGAGAGGGCATCAAGTTTCTGATCTTGTTACCATTCCATCCATAATACTAACTTCCAGAGAAAAGACAAGCTTTCTCCTCCCCGTAGAGTAGCCATGGACTAGAGGGTTGCAGCATGAACAGCTGACATTGAAAGTGTTTCAATAAGACCATACTCCTTAAAAAGCCCTTGAAATGAAAGTAAAGGAAGGGAAAAGAAAGTACTCACCGAATTTGCACCAAAGCTTGGAGTTCAGATGAGAAGACTCAAGCCACGTGACCGGGCACCAAAATGATGTGAAAATGTTGGAGTTCAGAGCAAATGGTCAAGAAATAATTCTTGAATAATGTCTTAATAATGTCATAATAATGTCTTCAGTGCAAAATTGTAGTTTTATTAAAGCACAGGGACAGGACCCGTGGGCAGAGAGAGCTGCCCTGGGGTCATGAGAAGTAGCCAATTATATACTTTTAAGTTGGGAGGGAGTTAGGGACAGCACAAACCTCCAAGGTATTTTGGAAACAAGATTTCCAGGACCCTGAGGGGGCTATTTTCAGGAAAAGTTCATTTATCACTCTTTAGTAAAAACTCAGTCTTGAGACCCTTCAGATGTCTATCAGTGGGCCTTATGCTTGGAGGATGATTGCTAACATCTATCTTGGGGGGTAGAGGTAAAGGAAGTTTCCAAGCTTCCAGACTATAAAGGAATTTCTCTATGTTTAAAGTAGACTCAAGGTCCTGAGGGGGTGGCCTAAGACTGCCTTTTGCCTTAATGAGTGTCCACATTGAGGCAGCTGAGCTCCCAGAGGAAGGTCACTCTGCCTGTTTCAGGGACTTGTCAGTGGGCTGTAAGCAGTAAGGAAATGTAATTTTTTCTTTTACCTTTGTTTTTTGTTTTTTGTTTTTTACATCATTTTGGAGCCACAGTAATACTTAGGAGGGCTGTGCCACAGGGTTAGGGACTAAGTGCTGTTTTACTATGTACTTCATTGCACGGAAGTTGGTGGGCAGCCTAATGTCAATGTAACCCATTCCATGACAGAAGACACAAAGGACACAGACCAAGAAAAAGACTGTATCTGGAAAGAAATGGATCACTAACCAAAGAGTAGTCTAGCAAATTTAACCAGAGTCACTAGTCCCAAGGAACCAGTCCCGCAAATATTTTCTCTTACTCATCTAAACTTAGAAAGAGGGAAAAAGGACTCTCACCACTCACTCCATTGGACTCTGCACATAGAGATCCTGGGAGGCTGACATGGTAAGAAATCTTACCTTCTGCCAGCTGTATGTCAGATGTCCCAGGATTTCTGAGCAGCAGCAGTGTCTGGGGTGAGCAGTGTCCCGTGAGTTAAAGTATCCTTCTGACTACGTCAACTGCTGGGGAGGGGAAATTACCTCTGCCTTTCAAGGTCCTTCTGCTGGACTAAGAATCAAATTGAGATGAGACGGATTAATAGGAGAAAATCAAATTTACTTTCAGACGTACAGTGAATCCACACAGACATGAAATTCCAAAGACAGTGAGGCAACATGCGGTTTACAAGAGCTAAGGAGAGGGGTAGGTCTGAAGATACAAAGGGTGGGCAGTGTAGCATTAGCAGGAGGGTGAAAGGAGATGTTTGGAAAACAAAGATTGCCGTTATGCAGATAGGTGTCTTAGGTAAAGAGGAATCTCCTCTACAGCTTTCTTCCTGGTACAAGCAGGCAGTTGGTGATGGGGGGTGGGGGGGCCGGTGCAGATAAAGGCCTTCTCTGAATCTGCTTGGTTTGGATTGTTTTTCACTCAAAATAATGTTCTCGTCAAAGTGGCCCATCTTAGGATGGCTTGCCCTTGGCCTCCCAAGGGTGTAAAGAAGCAAATAGGCTGGTCTATGTCGGGGACGGGCAAGTAGGCGAGGCTTCAGAGGCAAGGGTAACCTTGATCCCATATTGAAACAAGAGCAGGAATATTCCAGGCAAATGAGGAAGGATAAGAGTGAGCACTGAGCTGGGTTCCAGGAGTGTGTGCGGGAGAGGGGAGGGCTGGTTTGTAGAACATTCCATGCCGCGGAAGCTGTGTGAGAAAATAGAAGGAGGTGTGAAAGAGAATGGCATGTTTGCGAAACTGCTAACAATTCCATATGGCAGGATCACTGAATTTAAGGGGTGGGGTTACACGGTTAGAAATCTGCCCAGAGAAATGAACAAGGGGTGGTGGAAAGGGAGGTGGGGGTGGGGGGTGACTGGGTGACGGGCACTGAGGGGGGCACTTGATGGGATGAGCACTGGGTGTTATGCTATGTGTTGGCAAATTGAACTCCAATAAATTTTTTTTAATTTAAAAAATTAAAAAGTAAATTAACAAAAAAAAAAAAAAAAAAAAGAAATCTGCCCAGAGAAGTAAGCGGAATCACATCTTACAGGGCCTTAAATACCTACTGCTGGAATTTGTAGTTGTGGCCATTCACTCCCAGACTTGGAAACTTTGCACCCTGGGATCCCTATCCCTAGTCTAGAACTCTAGCTGTTTACTGGCCTTTTATATTCCCTCATTGCCCTGTATCAAAAATTCTGGGTCGTCCCCCGCCCCCCACCACTCCTCAGGCTCATCAATCCAGCCTTGCCCCCACCATCAACACTTCTCTCCTTCTGTACCCTATGCCTGAGCCTCTGGAGGCTTCTGGCCTCCTGCAGCCATACCCAACAATGTTACTGGGCTCCTCTAACCCTGCTAGATTTTTCTACCTTGACTTTTATGGTGGAATCTGTTTATATTACCTGACTTCTCAGTAGCCTCTCTTTCCTGCCCCAGAGCATCTTCTTCCCTTGGATTCCACCCATTTATATTCTCTGGGCTTTCTTCCTACTTTTCTGACTCCTTCTTGTCAGTGTTCTTTACGGACTTCCCTTCCCTTTGGATCCCTTGAGTTGGCCTTGATTCTGTTCTCACTCTTTTCTTCTCCCTCTTCTCCAGGGGAATTCCCTCACTCCAGTGACTCCAATTACTATCTTCGTGTTGATGAAACTTAAAAATTTCTATCTCCTGTGCAGCATTGTCTCCTAAGCATCAGGTGGCGTAGCCAACTGCTTATTCAACCTCGCCTTTTTAATGTCTCCTAAACACCTCAAACTCAACATGCTGAAACTGACCTGATTTTTTTTTAAACAGCCTTTTTGAAATATAATTTATATACCAGAAAAGTATCTTGTGTAAGCGTACAATTCAATTTTTAATAAATTTATAAAGTTGGGAAACCATTACTACAATAGAATTTTAGGATATTTCCATCACCCCAAAAAGATCCTTCTTACCCATTTACAATTACTCCCTGTTCCCATCTCCAGCTCCAGGGAGCCAATAATTTACTCTCTGTGTTGCATATTAGTGTAATCACATGAAATAAGATATTTTGTGTCTGACTTCTTTGACTTTAGCATAATATTTTTTAGCTTCACCCATATCGTAGTGTGTCTCAATACTCTGTTCCTTTTCATCGCCAAATCGTATTTTATTGTATGGATATACTACATTTTGTTTATCCATTCACCAATACAGACATTTGGAATTTCCACTTTTTGGCTGTTATGAACATTGTTGCTGTAAATATTGGTGTGGAAGTCTTTGTCTAGACAGCTTGGGTATATACCCAGGAGTTCATTCCTGGGTCATTTGGGACATTTATGTTTAACTTTTTAAGAAACTGCTAGACTGTTCTTCAATGACTTTGCTATTTTTATTCATCATCTCCTAGGGAATTTCTATTTCAATTAATGGCTACACCATTAGTTAATGAATACTCCAGAACCTTGGAGCTCCTTCTTTATTCCTCCTTCTCCATATCTCCAAATTCCATTACTCATCAAGTCTAGTCAATTCTACCTCTCAAGTACCTCTAGACACATCTTCACCTTCACAGTGACCGTCCTAACTCAGCCACTGTTATTTTCCGCTTTAGGAATCTCATTCTTCTGCCTGTCTCACCTTCTCTAATCCATTCATTGAAAAAAGAAAAAAGAAAAGTTTTGAAATATTTGATGTGCACAAAAAACATATGAACCATAAATAATTTATAAAGCACAGTAATAGAGTGAAAGCCTTATGGGCCTACCATCCAACTTAACCATTGCTAACATTTGACCATTGCCAACACTGTGGATGTGCTTTCTGGGCTCTACTCTATCCAATTCTTCTTCAGTGGCTTCCTATTGTTCTTAGGATAAAGACCAAACTCATTGTTTTAGCTTTGTAAGTTCTTCATAGGATTTGAAATCATTTCCTAAGGATCATTTATTTACCTACTCCCTTTTCCTTCAGGTTCTACCCCCCAAAATCATCCTCCCTGCCCTCCTTGGACCAGGTAGGGTGCTCCCCAAATGCTGGGCATTTCTCTTATCATAGCTCCCATCACTTGGTATTCACAGTTGCTCATTTGCCTGTTTTTCCCAACACGTAGCTCTAGGACAGCAGAAGCCTGGTCTGTCTTGCCAGTGTATCTCCAGTTTAGCATGGTGCTTGGCACACAGTAGGTTCGCAGAAAGCATTTTTTGCATATTTAAAGGAAAGTGATTTCCACACATCTAGATAAAGGTATCTGGCAGGTATTTGGAGCTCAAGAGAAAAGTCTAGACTAGAGATACAGATTTGGGAAAATTAAATCTTGTAAGTTAAAATTTGAAACTGTAGGTGTAAATGACACCATCAGGGGCAGGATGAAGGGTACAAGTTGGGGGGTGGGGAGGATAGTACACTACCATATATGGGTTAAGCAGAAGAGGAGAGCCAGGGAAGGAGAGCGAGAAGAAGCAAGAAGCAGAATGACCTGAGAGAACAGGGAAGGGAGGGTGGGAGGTGGGGGTGGCATGGAGGTTCTCAATGAGATGGGAAAGATCACAGCTTTGAAGCTTTGGGAGGTCAAGGAGGACGATAAGTGACAAGAATACATTGGGTCTTGCATACAGGAATCCCTGGAGACTGCGTCAGAGGCTTCTGAGGAGCTAAAGCCAGAATGCTATGGGTTGGAGAGAAAAGGGACCTGAAGAAATACAAAGTTTAGTGTGAGCCCGGAGGTACTTTCGAGGCGCTTGAGAAGTATGCAGATCTGAAGGGAGGTTCTGATTATTAGGGTAGCAAGGAGTTAAGCTTTCATTCAAATGTTTTTGAGCATTTCTTCTGTGCCAGACACTGTGTCAGGCTGAGCGTGTGTTTGGCTTGTGGGAAAAATCCAAGAGTCCATGGACAGGTATGGTTTACGAGGCTTTGACAAAGAGGACTCCAGGAGGTCCACTAAGGGTGGATATGGAACCCTTGTCTCAGGCTTCCAAATTCAGTGAGCTCTTCAGCTTAAGGTGCTTCATGCCTTTGATTTTTTGGGAAGCAGACGGATGTGCCATGTCCGTTCATCCATATGTCTTGGGGGAAGGGGAGGAAGAAGGTGGGGGAGAAAGCCTCCTTCCCGGCTCCTTTTCCTAGGGCTTGACCACAATGGGCACTTCTCACTGTCATTTCTACCTCTCCTGCAGCCTCCCTCCTGATCTGTATATATTCACACGTGTAAGGCAAGAAAAGTCCCAGGCCAGGTGAATTTTGCATTTTCTGTCTGACCTGGGGTGGGGTTGGGGGTTCAGGAAGTTGAAGGGCTTGGAAACTGCCCCGGGGGAGAAAATGACCTCTTAGGAATGGAATGAGTTTCTAAGTTTAGGAAGCTTAGAGCTTTAACAAGTTTCTTCCAGGAGAGGGAGCCCCAGGGTTGGGAGAGGAAGATCCTACTGCAAGGTTTACCATGCGAAGGGGACTCGATTCTGGCAATGTTTTTCAGCAGCCCAGAGGTTATTTATGGGTTAAGTTCAGATAACAGGGGATGCAGACAGGAGGGAGGGAGGGAGATAGACTCATAACACGCTGACACAGACACAGACACAGTCACACACACACAGACACACAAACCACATATCCCTCACCCCTCACCCCTCCCTAGACACACTCACAATTTCGGCTCCAGTCCACTGGTTCCTGCACCTTTGCTGTGCCCCTGAATCATCTGGGGGACCGAAGGGCAGATTTCCAGGCCCCCTCCAGGCCGGTGGAATCAGAACCATCCAGGGCAGGACCTAGGAATCTGTATTTTTACCAAGCTCCCCAGGCGCTTCTGAAGTGAATGTGGACAGACTGGTGAGCTGCTCTGGGTAATTAGGTAAATACTTTAACTATAGCTTGTTCGAGACTTAATTCAATGGCTCCAGGCATCAACATGTTGATGGCTAGTTGGAATGTAATCCGTGGGAGACCGCTGTTCGGACTGAGCCATTTTCTTTCTTATTTTCCTTTTAATAATTTTTGTGTTTATTAGTATAATACACGAGGAGGGTTTAAAAAGTCACATGGCACCAAACGGGTTATAATGAATAACAGCAATCCTTGTTCCTCCCTTCCCCGTGCCCTAGGCTCATTCAAAGGCAATCACTGGTGGAAATCTTTCTCCCCACCCCCCCGACCCCCCCTTTCTGGGAATCAACTCCATATTTTTAAACAATATGCTTTTATTGCTGTTTCTTGATTTTGAAATTTTAGAAATTGTTTATTTGGTTACCTACTAAGGAATATTATTAGGACTTTGCTTTTTCTTGCAACTCACACATGCTCCTTTCCTTCCTTTCGGATTCCTAATACCATGATTGCACAATTTTTAATTAAATCAATAGTGTTTATGTTATAATGACCAATTGTTTACAGCCCAGCAAGGCAATGTACTGTGACTGCATTTCTTTTCTTCTGCTCTCCCCTTCCCTCCTGGGAGTTAACAATCACCTCATTTTTGTTTGCTTACTGAGTTGGTGGTGTTCCCCGAATCCTCTGACAAGAGCTATATGACTCAAATAAACTGGCCGATTTCATTGGATAATCTATCTAATATTTTTCTTTGGAGACATCCCTCCTGGAGTCCCAAGTCATTCCGTTCCAGTCTGGTCTAGGAGCTCGACAGACTGTTATCTGGGACATTCCCTTTGCCATCCACCTGGGAACTCAGGCTTTTTTCTCTCTTGGCTCACCTCCTTCTAAATGGTAGGGAAGTGTTTTTGACACCTTGGATGCAGGAGTGATATTTCACATTAAACATCTTTATGTGGCATGAATCCATCAGACCTTGGCCAGATAAACCCCAGTGAGGCAGCTCGCTCTGCTTGTCTTTTACATTTCCCTTGACTCCGTTAGTCTGGGTAAGGATTTCCAGACTGAAGGCTATTTTCCCTTGGAATTGGAAGACACGGCTGTACTGCCTTTCAGTTTCTAGCTTCCAGTATTGTTACTGAGAAGTCCAATTGCTCTCTGGATTCCTAATGCTTGGTTTTTGAACTGTTTTTCCTTTCTCTAGAACACTGGGGATCTCTTTATTCCTGGGGTTCTAACATTTCTAATAGTGTACTTTGCGGAGAGGTTTATTATTATTTTTTCATTCATTGTTTTGGGCACCCAGTGTATCTTTTCAATGTGACAATGCAAATCTTTCATCAGGGGGCATTTTGGAGAAATTATCTTTTGGATTAATGTATTCCCCTCCACTTCCTCTTGTTCTCTTTTTTTGGAATTCTTATGAGAAGACCTTAGAAAGCCTGTAGGTTTCTTACTCTTTTTGTCTTGTTTCTCATCTCTTCTCCTTTTTTGTCCCTCTTTTGGGGGGGATACTGTCAATTGTATCTTCCAGTGCTTCATTTTAATCTTTAAATTTCTAGTTGTATTTTTTCAAAAGCTCTTCTTGGGAAACCTGGTTGCTTATAGATCCCACTCTTGGTTTTTGTTCAGGTCGTGATCTCAGGATTGTGGGATCGAGTCCCTTATGGGGCTCCGTACTCAGTGCAGAGTCTGCTCGAGATTCTCTTTCTCTCTCTCTCTCCCCTGCTTCTCCCCCTCTAAAATAAATAAAAGTTAAAGAAAAAAAGCTCTTTCCTGTTTTCTAGTATTTAAAAACAAAACAAAACAAAACAGTGGCTTCCTGATATTTATTCATGGATGCACTGTCTTCCCTTATCCCTGGGGAGATTTTAATGTTGCCCTGGCTGTTGTTGTTAATGATTTCCCCGGCTCTCTGGATTACCTATGTTGGAGTCGTCTTCAATGCCAGAGGCTTTCATTCCATGCTTGGTGATCCTTAGAGTCCATTCCTTGAGTGTTGGAAGCTTTGGGTGTGAAAGCAGGGTTTGCCAACTGTTGGATTTTACCGTAGGATAATCTAGTGAGTGCTTGGCAGGTTCATCGAAGGCCCCTCTCCCCCGCCCCCTGTCAGTGTCTATAGCTTTCCTTCCCTTGGTTGGGCACTTTCTACAAGGAGGAATCTTGAATTCTTCTGCCTCATGCAGGCTCAAGTAGGGTGAATGGAGAGGGGGATACACTGCGCTGTTCATGTTCTGGGAGCTGAGCCAGGTTAAGGGGCTGGGGAATCTCATCTTTCAGTATTGAATCTTTCTCTAATCCCTGTTTCTAGCTTCATGCCTAACCCCGCTCTGTGCTGTGCCTATTGTCCCTCAGTCTGGTGCCTCTTTGGCCAGTTTCTCTCCAGAAAATCAACTTTCCTTTTTTACTGGGGGTGGGCGGGGGGCAAGAGAGGGAATCCAGAGTGGCCCCTATTTCTCCCCTCATCTCTCCGGCTGTGTACTGAGATGCCCGATGCCCTGATCCCTGACATTCTCCTGTGCTTTTTGGCCTCTTATGGGCTTCCTATCAGGGACACTTGGGCTTCAGCAATCTCTGCTTTGCTAAGTCACTTATCACTCATCCATCCACTTTTCATCTTCCAGAGGGCGTTGACATCTCTCATCTGCTGTTGTTTCTATTCCAGTTCTCTTTGTCCTTGTGGTTTATAGCATGTAAATTCTTCTACTGTGATCAGTGCATTTTATCGGGAAGCAGAAATTAATGCTTGTTCGACTGCCACATTTAACCCTATTTAGCTCTTCTGAGGAACCTGTCAGGCTTGAAGTGATGGGGAGCTTATAGTAGTGACATCTTCTACTCCCCCCCCAAGCTATTCAAGAGTCAAATGCATGAAAATGAGATTGTTATTAAATCATTTTAATGGAAGAAAAGGAGAGGAAATATTTCATTTATTCATTCATCCATTTCCCCCCCACCCCCCAAACATTTATCCAGCACTAATATATGTCCCGGCTGTGCTAGGGGCCAGGAATATAAAAGCTGAGCAATTTTTGGTATCTTCCTTCCAGGAAATAATAGTTAAACACAAGGAAGGTAGGCAAGTAAATCCAAGCTTACAATAGCATAATAATATGCTATAATAGAGGTGTGCAGAGGGTGCTAATGGGAATATGAGTAGAGTGTCCAAATTAGTCCAGGATGGTGGGAGAAGGGTGGTCCTGGAGCTAAGTTTTGAAGAATAAATACAAGTTATGGAGGTGAAGAAGATGTAGGAAGGGCATCCCAAATAGAGGGAACTGTGTGTGTGTTCAGGCAAGGAGTCTAGAAATAGCATGACATGTCAGAGGAACCTCAAGTAGATTGAAATGGCTGGAGCAAGGGTCCACACTGGGGAGTGGCCTGAATAAGAATGTAATGGTCACTGAACTATAAATATCTACATTAGTCCAGAGCGTGATCTTGGGTCTACTAATTAGAGATGCAGAAATAATAATATCCTATTCCCCTCTGTGAATTTGAGCCAATTTTAAAAATGTTATTTGTAAGAGGAGGATACTGTGAGATTCTATAAAGATATAAAGCATGCAAAATGCTGGGTCACTGGTAGGAATTTGAAATATTCTAGTTGTCTCCTGACAAACCTGCCTTAAATCTTTCTATTCTCTTTCTTTCTCTCTCTCTAGTGCCCTAACAGTTATAAAACAGATCCTGGAAAAGCTTAACTCTTAGGAAAATCTTTCCTTCTTTCCATTTCTGCCAGGCAAGGATTACTTGAGCATCTTTTAACTGAATTATTTTTTTTCAAACAGCAGATGCAGTGTTTATGAGTTCTTGGGTGTCTGGGGCATCTTCCTGTAAAGTCTAGGTAGTGTTTTACAGGGCCCTTGGGTGGGACCAGGAGAAATGTGTTCCAGTCTCCTCTCCACCACTGACATATATGTGACCTTGGGCAAGCACCCTTTCCCTCTTGGCTCTGGTTCCCTTACCTGGCAAACAAGAGGAATTAAATTATGTTAACTTTAAGATTTATTCCAGCTCAGAAATCGGGTGCAGGGCGCTTTTAGCTGCACTGATACTAGTATAAAGAGTGAGGTAAGATTTTTGGATGTTACTTTCATATCATCTATTTTTCACATCCTATGATATTTTCATGTATCATGAAGAGGGAAAGGCAATTCCTTTCCAATCTTGGCAAGCAAGCAGAAGTGAGATTCTTTCATCTCTCCTTACCTCTCCAACCCTCCCACCGGTTCAGCTTCTGACTGATTTATTCACACAAACCCCAAAGAGATAGGCTGGCACTAAAAAACCAACCAACCAAACAAACAAAACCACAGACCAAAAAAGCTTCAAGTGTGTCCTTCTGAATCGTTACGCACTGTTGGAAACGTCGGGGGAGCCAGGACTCTTAAAAGCCAACTGTTTTGAAAACGCATCATCATCTCGTATAGTCGCTTTCCAAAGCAAGAGTCCAGTTATTTTAATCCCTCCAAGTGACTGGATAGGCAAACTACAGCCTTCTGGTTGGTTCTGTCTATTGATGGCAAGTGAAGGTTTGGGGAAATGGTCGGGGTGGGGAATGGCATTTCCTGTTCCTGTCCAGTTTCTCTAAGGGATCTGTGAGAAGTGCCTTTGAATTTTCCCAGAACTGGCCAGAGGGTCAGTATCCTGAGCACTTGGGCCGGGCTGGGGCCAAGGAATAGGTCAACAGTACGAGGAGAATTCTGATTGACAACTTTGGGCCTCCCTTGGTCCATTGAACAAGACTTCTTGGGCTAAAACAAGCTTTGCCCAAGGCTCCTGGTTTCCAAGTTAGGAATATCAAAGAGGCTGATGATCAGATGCAGCATGCAGATATCGGCATTTTCAGCAATTCCCAGGATACAGCCCAGTGTTTGTGCTCTGTCATCGGTTTCAAGCCAATTTAAATTAAAAAAAAATGCTTACGACCTGCAACCTTTGTATGATTTTAAAAGAACAGACAGACTTTTTAAAACTATTTTTGCAACTTTTTGTTCCAACCTAACTTTCTGTCCCACAATGATCAGAATGCTCTCGGTGCCAGTAACAGACGTCTTGTTCCATCTGCGTCTTATCATATCTTCCCTCCTACACATTTCAAAGCTCATCGGGCATTTTTTTTTTTTTTTTGACCAGCATTTGACATTGAAATCTCTCTTCAGCACAGACCTCCAGTTTATTCCAATAGATGCATTATTTCAATAGCGGTTTTTTTGATGACCTACTATGTACTAAGCCCCGACACAAATAGTGATGCTATTATATATAATTGATTTTAAAAAGTCTTACCTTGAGGTTTCAACCAAATTTGGCTTCTTTTTATTGATCTCCTGTTTCCTTTTGCTTCTTTTCTCCCTTTCCCTCCTCCTCTGCCTTCCCTTCTGTTTCATCTCTCTCTTTCTCTGCGGTTTCCCACTCTTTGGGGAGGGGCAGGATTTCCTGCTCCGAAGTTGGTTGGTTTCTGGGAGGAGCCAGAAGACCTGCTTCAGGGCCTGGAACCAGCTGGTCTGCCACCTGATACAAGAAGGTGAAACTCAGGCCAAGGAAGAATGGCCTTCTGCTGGGACGGAGCTTGCAGCCAGGAGGTGCTGGGAGGGGAACCCCGAAGGGAAGCCAGAGTGGGTTAGTCCAGGGCTCCCCAGGGGACAGAGCACCCCAGGGCTGGAAGGGTTGAAAGTGGTCCTGGTTGCCCTGGAGACTTATCCATTACTATTGTTAGCTCCACACAGGCCAGAGGCACACCAGGCCGAACCTCTGTCCCACCCTCAGCGAAAGCTTGAGCTCAGATTGCTGGCTTTGCCTCAAAGGGAAGTACTGAAATAAGAACTGGGTTTGGGCAGATTTTCCTTCCCCACCAGAAGAGACTTTAGGATCCAGTGTGCCCTGTGAGACTGAGACCTGTGTGTCTGTACATTGCTCAGTTATGAACCCCCTAGGGAGTCATCTAAGTGACGTAAACAGTTATGGTCACATCAGCAGGAGCAGAGAGTAGACAGTAGAGGGGAAGACAGGAGCCTGCCACAAGATCCAGATGGGGCAGGGCCTCCAATAATTCCAGCTGGATTCACACCAATTAATGATGGAGGATCAAACCTCAGCATAGAGGTTTTGTTCTTTTGGACTAAAGCACTGACAGCAGTGTGCCAATTAAAAGTTCACTTTCTTTATTCATTTATTGATTCATGATTCAACAGATTATTTACTGAGCACCTACTCCATGCCTGGGTAGGAGCTGCGAATAGAGTCAGCCAAACTAGACATAGCCCCACCCTAATGGAGGGTATAATTGGCACGGTCACACAGTGGTGTCTGAGATTTGGGACATAAATTTAGAGGAAGGACTGGAATTGTTGGGTGCTAATGTCTCCCTTGGAACTGCATCACTGGACAGATTTTGGATAGTCATCTTTCTGTTAGTCAAAATGGGACATTGGGTTTTTTCAACAATGTTTTTGCTTGCAATAATCAACCATTAAGTATCCCTCTCTATAGGCTCCCAATTCTTAAAGGATAGGAGACTGTTTAGTCTTGTTTTTCTTTCAGGAGACAGTTGTTTTATCTAGAGAACCATAAGTTCTATTGATTTCTAGCTAATTTACTTTCGAAGGCTCTCTGAAAATGTCTGGCTACAAATTGGACATTTGGGATTTCAATTATTTTTTTCTCTCATTAAATCCCCTAATATTTGAGTCCATTAAAAGAAAGAAAAAAGAACTGAAAAAGGCAAGTCCCCTTTACTTCAACTGTTGGGTCTACTCCAGAATACTCTTTGAAAATTTCCTGAAGTCTGTTTTCATTTTTATTTAATTTATAATTTTGAATCTTTGTCCCTTTAAAAGAGAGGCTTCTGAAATTGTCTTTTGTACTATATTTTCTATTTTTTTTTCTTGCTCTCTTAAGGTACTTTTTTCTCTCATTTTACATGGCTGAGTTATTTAAATTTTTCCTTTCTTTCCTGCTGCTTTTGTACATTCTTCTCCAGCTGTAGTACTAACAATTAATTGAACTACTTAATGCAGGTCTGTAGTCCAGAGCAATAAGTGCCTAATAAAATCCTAAATTATTTAACAAATTTCTCCCCGACTTCTTTAGGTGTAGGAAAAAGTTTAGTTATAGCTCTTAATGTGGCTCCAGACCAGGGCTTAAATTTAGCTCTGTTTTTAAAAAAATTCAATTTACTTAAATCGAAAAACAAAACAAAAACTCCTCAAAACAGTTCACCTAATTTCCTTAGGACTGCCTTCCAGTTTAGCAATTTTAGAATGTTATTGCTTTTCCAGAAAAGGTTCTGATGAAAAGCTCCTATAGATGGTCAGGTAAAGGGGAGTGGAAAGAGAGAAAAATGAAATGAGAGTGGGTTTCAGAGGGTGTCAGAGTCTTTGAGAGAGACCATGCTGGAATTAGAATGTTGCTTTTTAGGCCTCAGCATGTGAATTAAAGAAGCAAACTATTGACTCTTAAGATTTCTGGAGTTCCTCTTAAATATATTAATTGATTCTGGAGTTCCTCTTAAATGAATTTGCTGATTTTGATATGTCAAAAGTTCCTGCGCGATGGCCATTGTTATCCTAACTCAAAGATATTGTCCTTTATCGAAGTAAGCACCAGAGCTAGGATTGCCAGACAGCTTTATATGGGAAGTAGGAGTTCTTCCAAGAGGAGGTTGCAATTTTGACATAGAAGAATCCAAGAAAGATAAAAGAAGCTGTTTAGTAAGAGCATGTACCTGCAAATGGTATCTTGGGTGCCCTTTCCAAGAAAGGTTAGTAAAGGGCCATGCAGTCAATGACCTGACAATGTTTGACTCTGGAATACAGACTAAAAGTGACTGTCTTTCACACATTGACAAGACAGAGAATGCTCTCATGAAAGTTTTGCAGGGAACCCAAAGCTAAGTTTGGCCAATTGCCTTTTCCTGAATTGGGAGCCAGGCTAATGAATCCTCAGCTCTGATCCCTTAGGTCTATTTGGATTGGATCAGTGATTTATTGGGCTATTCCTGTGAAACGCTCCTTTATACATACATCAGAAATAAGGTATTTCAGAACAAAACAACAACACATAAGATAAGACTTTATAATATAGACAAACAAAAGCGAAGGTAAAGTGAGCAGCAGAGGAATAAGCAGTTTAATGACAAAAATAGTTATCAAATGGTGTGCCTCCAAAACAAAAGGTCTAATGAATTATGAGACCTATGTCTAATTACTCAATAGTATACCTCCTAAATAAAATGTCTAATGACCTTATACAAAGGCTTAGGTATAATTATTTACCAGCATGTATACCTGTAAACTAAAAACTAAAATATCTAATTACTTTGTACAAAGACTGATGATTTCGTACAAACACCTACTTGGTTACAAGTCATAGACATGGTGAGAACTCAGTGAAACCACTGGAGTTCAGATTATCATTGGAACTGACTTAGTTGGTAGCAGATATGAAGGATAAATAGAGTTTGGGTACAATGAACCTAGTAAGCATACTTTGGTTTTTGGAAACCCCAAATTCAGAGATTGGCTTACTTTCCCAGACGTACATGGGCTGAATCACCTGTAGAAGCATATTTATTTGTTGACTGCCTGGCACTCTGAAATGTATTTATGTCGTGAGTTAGTTCCTGGTTGGTTGACCCTTAGAGGTGAGGGGCTATCACTGACTGGTTGGCTTATAAAAATGTGTTAACTGAGGCGAGTTGTCACTGATTGAACCAATGAGTTTAAACTGGTTCTGGATACCCTGATTATAGAACAATCAAGCTTGTCCTAAGAATGTGGTAACTGGGGCACCTGGGGGGCTCACTGGTTGAGTGTCTGCCTTTGGTTCAGGTCGTGATCCCAGGGTCCTGGGATGGTGTCCTGATCTGGTTCCCTGTAGGGGGCCTGTTCCTCTCTCTGCCTAGGTCTCTGCCTCTCTGCGTCTCTCTTGAATGAATAAATAAAATCTTCAAGAATGTGGCAACTTTTTAATATTCTCACAATTGATACCAACTATCTGTTTTCATTAGAACATAATGCAAGTTGAAATCTGATATAATACAAAATTACATATTTACCTATACTAATGGTCAGAGCTTTGCTGTGTTTTGTAAAGAATGAGGTAACTAATAAGTGTTTCACTATGACAAAGTTTGAGAACCATTAGGTTCAACCACTAGGTTAAGGTATTTTCTAAGAGGCAAAAAGCATTGCTTTAGATAAACTTAATCAGGAAATACTTCATTATTGGAATTAAATTCATCATCGTTTTTTAAAATTCTAGTTAGTTAACATGTAAATTTTTTGTTTTTAATAGTTAATAGTTTTTTTTTATTTTTTAAAAGATTTTATTTATTTATGAAAGACAGAGAGAGGCAGAGGGAGAAGCAGGTTCCACGCAGGGAGCCCAACACGGGACTCGATCCCGGGTCTCCAGGATCATGCCCCAGGCCAAAGGCGGGCGCTAAACCGCTGAGCCACCCAGGGATCCCCTGGTTAATAGTTTTTAATAGTGAGAGCAAGAAGGAAAATATTTGTCAACATGCTGAGAAAAAGAACGAAGAGGCATTGGAAACATAGAGGGTGTGGATGGTGGGGATGGGTTGAGAGAAGCAGGCTGGAATAGGAACTATATCTCCTATTTGGTGTTTGTTCTAAAAAGAATCTTAGCATCGTATTAATTGGGTGAGACCTCAGAGGTCATATGACTAATCTCCCTCCAAGTTCAGAAATCTCCCCTCCAGTTTATACCGTCACTGGCAGATGATTTCCAAACTCTTGCTTGCATGCTTTTTTTTTTTTTTTTTAAGAGAGAGAGAGAGAGAGAGAGACAGGCTCCCTGCTGAACAGGGACCCCCCCCCCCTCCCCCAGCCCACATCCCCCATCCCCAAGCAGGGCTGGATCCCAGGACCCTTCCCCATCCCCATCCCCAAGCGGGGCTGGATCCCAGGACCCTGGGTTCACACCCTGAGCAGAAGGCAGATGCTTAACTGACTGAGCCACCCAGCCGCCCCATCTGCTTGCATGCTTTTAGTCATAAGGAGCTTACTATACGTCACAAGGAAACTCCTTATGTTTTCCATTACTCTGATTTCTTAATGACCTAAGAACTGCTTCCTTGTACTTCTATTTGCTACTTTTCATTCTGCATTTTCAAGCCGTGTAAAACAAGTCTATATTATTGGACTTCATTGGATCGATATGGCCCCCTTTCAACTATCTGGAGGCAATTATTATATGACAGGATTGTACTGGAACTTCTCTACTGGTCTATTCAATTGTTCTGTATGTGACAGGGTTTCTGGATTTTTTATATGCCCGGGGTCCCTCTGACCTGAGTGCGTGTTTGTTCATCAAGGTCTCTCTTGAAATATAACAACGACTATCATTGACTAAATGCGCAGTGTTTGCCAGGCACTGCTGTAAGCACTTTACATGCATTGTCTCATTTGATTTGCAAAATTGCCCCATGAGGGAGGCACTGTTTTATAGATGGGGAAAGAACTTATCTAACTTGCAGAGAGTTGATAAGTAACTTGCCCAAGGTCTTAAAGCCAACAAATGGAGGAGTCAGAATGCAAACCCAAGCTGTCCAGTCTCATTTAACTTTCTTGGTTTCCCACCAACCAGATTGTAAAGTACAACAAGACCACCTCCTCATTCCTTTTTCTGGACATTTCCCTTCTACTAATAAGATGTTAGGTTTTTGTTTGTTTGTTTTTTAGCAGACCCTTGTTGGCTTATATTGAGCCTTGTAATCAGTGGAAACCATGTAGGTCTTTCTGTTTTTTTCTTTTTCTAAGATTTTATTATTTATTCTTGAGAGACACAGAGAGAGGCAGAGACAAAGGCAGAGGGAGAAGCAGGCTCCCTGTGAGGAGCCTGATGTGGGACTCTGTTTTTTTTTTTTTAGATTTTATTTATTTATTTATGAAAGTTACAGAGAAAGAGAGAGAGAGAGAGAGAGAGGCAGAGACACAGGCAGAGAGAGAAGCAGGCTCCATGCAGGAAGCCTGACGTGGGACTCGATCCCAGGTCTCCAGGATCACAACCTGGGTCGAAGGCGGCACTAAACCACCGAGCCACCCGGGAAGCCCCCCCCCCTTTTTTAAACAAGAATGTTCTTTATTTGTACAAAGCATTATAATTTTCCTCAGCATTCTTCATTTATTTGTCAACAAACTTTTGACTATATTCATTAAAAAAATTAACAGTGTCAAACTACATACATTCGATTGTACATATGGGAACATGACCTGAGCCGAAGGCAGATGCTCAACCACTGAGCCACCCAGGTGTCCCACTACCTATGTCTTTTTCACATGATCTGCTGCTAGAATAAGCCTTCATAATTCTGTGGCCCTGCAACTGGATTTTTGGAACTAATTCTGTACAATATCTTCTTCCCTGGTTAGTTCAGTGCTTGGTTCCAACCTGTTGAGTCCTTCTGAATCCTGACTCTACAATCTCAGCTCTGCATCAGTAACTGAATTGATATGTATACCTTCTGTCACTTGTCCTACATTGATGATAAAATTGCCAGACAGGATAGGGCCAAGGACCATTTTTGGGAGTGGGGATTTCCTGTGTTGGGAGAGGGGCTTCCATCTGGTAACAACCACAGTCTTGCGAGACCATCTTGAAACCTTGATTCTGAAACTATTAAGCAAACCCTCTTTCCTTCCTTTTTTAACCCAGGGCTTCTCCACTTCAGCCCTATTGACATTTTGCACTGGAGAGTGCTTCGTTGTGTGTGCGTGTGGGTGTCCTGTGCATTATAAGATGTTTAGCAGCATCCTTGGCTTCTATTCATAGGTGCTAGTAGGGAGTGCCCCACTTCCCCTACCAGACAACCAGAAATGTCTCCAGACATTTTTCAGTGTTTCCTGGGGGGACAAAATTGACCCTCCTTCCATTGAGAAGCAGTACTCTACCTTTATAAAGTACTATAAAGTAGATTACTTGAGCAATCAAGTATTTATTAAGAACCTGATTTGCTCAGGACTTAATGATTTCTTTTTTTTTTTTTTTAATTTTGTTTGACAGAGAGAGAGAACACAAAGAAGGGGATTGGGAGAGGGAGGAGCAGACTCCACCACTGAGTAGAGAGCCCCACCTAGGGCTCAATCCCAGGATGCTGGGATCATGACCTGAGGGGAAGGCAGACACTTAACAGACTGGGCCACCTAGTTGATGATTTCTATGAACACTAAAGAGGAAGAGGATGATAAGGACCTTGATCCCAAGAAGATTATACTCTATTCCTGAAGGAAGAGGACCCAGATGGGTGATAACCAGTTTTTTCTCCTTCTAATTTAGAGCTTCTTACTATGATTTGAGTTGATGAGGAGGAAGGCTGGGTAGAGCGAGAGGTCCAACTGGGAATATTGGGAGCTTGCCTTATCTCTTCCTACCAGCTATCGAGTTTTCTTTTTCTTTCCTCTCTCTCTTGTTAAAACACAGAAAGACAGAGGTATCAGCCATACGAGCCTCTGGCCAGGTGTGAGGTGGTGGCAAATAGTTTTTCCTGCCCTAGAATTAATCAGTATCTGCTATTAGTGTACTGTAGCTCAGAAGTTGATTTATCTTCTGATCTTAAAATGCTAAGCCTGGTGGGACTTATAAAAGTTTCTCGCCTGCCACCCCTAACATGAAACAAAAACGAATCCTCAACATACTTCTTATTTATTTATTTATTTATTTATTTATTTATTTATTTATGAGAGAGAGAGAGAGAGAGAGAGAGAGAGGCAGAGACACAGGAGGAGGGAGAAGCAGGCTCCATGACAGGAGCCGGATGTGGGACTCGATTCTGGGTCTCCAGGATCACACCCTGGGCCAAAGGCAGGTGCTAAAGTGCTGAGCCACCCAGGCATCCCCTCAACATACTTCTAAGCATGTAATATGAATACCAGAGTCTGGAACAGTGACGCTGACGGTCAGGCAGCTGCTCTCCCCACAGGGCTCAGCGAAGACCCCCCTTAGCCAGCATGCCCGCCCTCCCTGCTCTCCCTCCCAGGGAAACGTGCCCCTCAGGAATCAGATACAGAGACATACTATAAAACGAATTTTATTTCAAAAATGCAAAATGGGTAGTCATCGTAATAATATAATAATATAAAAAGCATTTCCCCGCCTTCCACCTTAGTGCAAACTGGTAGATGCACCCAAGATAGCCCAAAGGTCATAGATTTTGGACATGTCATCGTGCAGTGCTGCACAGCAGCAAAATCACTCGCAACCTCCTCCTGGTGGCTCCACGTGGCAGCTCAGGGCTGAAAGTCAGTGGCTTCTCAGGGCTCGGTCCGGGGGCGCAGGTCTGCAGGTCTCGGGCCCTGCCCGCGCTGTGGGGCGCTCCCGGCTCCTAGGAGGCGGGGGGCCGGTAGGAGAGCGCGCGGCCGCGGGGCAAGGGCACGGCCCCCCGCGACTTGCCTCCCTGCAGCCGGGGCTGCACCGCCCGCAGCTCGGCCACCAAGGCCTCCTCGTCCCGCCGGCGGCCGGCGGCCGTGAACGGGCCGCACACGGTCCCCACCAGGCCGATCACCACGCCCAGGAAGGCCAGCACGCTGCCCAGCACGTACAGCTTCACCAGCTTCCGACCCGGCCTCCGGGCCACCAGCTCCTGGGCCAGCGGGATCAGCTCCTGCACCGATTCCATCCCGGGGCGCCTGCGGGGCACCTGCGGGGCACCTGCCGGGCACCTGCGGGGCACCTGCGCGGGGAGCGGGCCGTCAGCTCCGGAGGGACGGCTCCGGCCCCCCGAGGTCGCGCAGGGAGGGGGCCGCCCGGGACCCGCCGCGCTCCCCATCCCCCCGCGGGGCTCACCTCGTAGGGGGCAGCGCAAGCCGGGGGCGCGTCCTCCTCCTCCTCCTCCTCCTCCTCCTCGCGGCCCGGCTCTCCCAGGTGCAGGCTCCGCAGCTGGCGCCTCGGCGGTGCCCCGGGGCCGCTTATATCTTTCCTCCGAGGCCCGCCTCCCGGGCTCCCCTGGCCCGCGGCCCGCGCGGGAGGAGGAGGAGGAGGAGGAGGAGGAGGAAGGGGAGGGGGGGGAGGAGGGGCGGGACGGGACCCAGGTGGAGGCGGCACGAGCTGTGCACGCCCGGGTCGCGTGAGCTGGGCGCCCGGGGCAGGGGAGGCCGCGGCGAGGGGTGCAGGGGGGTGCACGGGGCGGGGGGCGGCCAGGACGCAGGAGGCCCCATTCCGGGGGCGGGGTGCGCGCACCGGTGGGGTCGTGTCCCACGTGACTCTCCCTAGGTGCTGTGCATGGGCGGCACAGGGTCTGGGGCTGTCCCGATTAGGGCCCCTAATGGGGACATCGCGGGGGAGAGGGAAGACCCTTAGTCTTTATTCCTCAGGGTGTCGTCCTGGCACAGGTGTGGGGGTCGGGAGCGGAGGGCGACAGGAGGGATCCTGGTGGGAGCAGAGCAAGGTCTGCAGGCTCCGCTGTGCTTGTGATTCTTTCCCCGACTGGTGTTAGTCACTGGTGCTTGCATTGCTAGGGTCACTGGATGGAGAAATATCTATTGAGGGTGCCGCATTGCTAAGGTCACTGGATGGAGAAATATCTATTGAGGGTGCCCTTTGACGCACGTGTGTGTGATGCCTCTGATTGTATTTGTACTTCTGTGTATCATCAAGTCCAAAGTATCCCTGCGCCTACTTGAGAAGTGCACCTGGGGGTAGGGGGGTAGGGGACAGTGAGGATGCAAGGGCGGGGGGGGGGGGGGGCTGTCCATACATTTCCTCTGCTGGTCCAGAATGCGATTAGTTCATGTTCTCAATAGTTACTTGCCACTTCCCTGGGTCTGGGGGTGCCCCAGCATCCTGCGGGCTCAGCTTATACAAACAGGGCCAGAAGGGTGAGAGTAGAGGGTTTGGGTAAGAGCTAAAGAGAGAACTCTTGCTGGGGGGGTAGGGTGGGGGGCACCTGGCTGGCTCACTTGGAAGAGCGTGTGACTCTTGACCCGTGGTCTTGAGTTCAAGCCCCAGGTTAGGTGTAGAGCTTAGTTAAGTAAGACAAAACAAAACAAAACAAAAACCAACCACTCTTGGAAGCAAGGGAGGAGAGAAAGATGCATTTTGGCTGAGATTCAAAATCATCACCTCGGGGTGGAGGGTGTAATGATTTAGCTTTGGTTATCCATTTACCAGAGTTAGCGAGCGAGCAAGAGGGGAAAAGCAGAGGTAAGTGGGTCAAAGGACTGCAAGCAGTAAAGGGGGGGGAGGAGAGGGAAATCAGACAGGCCAGAAAATTGTAAAGGTCAGTGATGCAATCTTGCAACAGCCTGTCGAAGTTCGGCTGAGCCCTGTGGAGAGGGACAGGGAAAGGGACAGTTTCAAAGATCAAATGTTTGAGTCCTTGCCAATTTTAACAGTAATCTTTTTGCGGGGCGCTGAGGCAGTTTTCCCAGATAATTCAGTTAAAAAAGACAACCATTACAACTACCCTTTGTCTTGGATCCGTGCGTGCACGCCGATTGGGCAAGTTAACCAGCTTTTGCAAAATTCTGCCTTTTGGTCTGCACCCAAACGGTCAAGGTGATACAGGACCAAATCGGGGTGTCTCCTAGAGGATGGTGTCCCCCGCTCATTGTTCTTTTAATGTTGTCAGACAGGAAATCTCTGCAACAAGGGACCAAGCTGAGATTAATATCACTCTTGGCATTTTCTTTGAATCTCCCTTACGATCGTGGAGAAGTCTCTAATACCTGGCAGAAATGATATGTGAGCCTTCTCCAGGGGTGTGAGTGTGCCAAACACTGTGGCTTCTGGAAGGGTATGTGATGTGAACCTCACTATCAGGGCTTTCACCTCGTTCCTTCTCTGAAGGTGAGTCAGACCAGCTTGGGACCCAAAACTCTGAAATTGACCTCATCATAGGCATTTCCGTTATTTCTATAACTCAAAGACGCAAACCACATGTCTTCCAAGGTCAGCAGATCGCAATTTATCTGGGGTTCCCCTTTTTGTGATTTGCTGGGGTAGAGCACATCACTCCCTTGGGTGAGTTCCCCTCTTTCCCTCTTCAGTAATCTGACTTTGACCCTCAGATCCTACCATCTTGCTGGTCAGGGCTGGGCAGACTGGGCAGCAGGGGTATGCACTGGGGTTGCCAGTGCAACTGGTGTTTCTGGTTTAGGGGGTAGCTGAGGCTGAGTAGGAGGTGGTGGGAACAGAAGGCTGAGGAATCTGGGGTCAACTTATATTTAGGAATTTCTGATAGCTCCTCTGTCTACGTGGGGAAAGAGAGCCCAACTTCTAGGGTAGGGCTTTAGGTAGGGCTTGGGAAACTAGGCACATGCTTTAACTGTGCTGATGTCACTTTAGAGATGGGAAGCCTTGTGTTGCATCACACAGGCCAGACCAGCGGTAGGGCGATCAGCCATTTATTTCAGTGTGTCTAGGGCTGGGGGGTTTTCCTGAGTGCAGGACTTACAGGGCTGAAAATGGGACAGCTTTGGGCAAACTGGGATAGTTGGTCCCCCTACCCTTGAATCTATCCCTAACATTTAATTGTGCCATTTCTAGGAAGGTAGGAAAGGCCAGTTTGAAATTTATTTATTTTGCTTTCCAAATCCTTTTCTCCCAAACTTTAAAATTAAAACAGATACCCAGAGCCATCTGCAGAAAAACAATCACAGAGGGGCAGCAGGTGGTATTAGAGGTGAGCGCAGAAGAGAGATAGGGCTGTCCCCACAACAGTGCCTTGGAGTTTGAAGGAACAGTGGATAGAGGCCTTTTAGATGATTGGTTGTTTATGAGCCTCAATTATTAGTATTATTTTGTTACCAGCTCCTTGCCACCTACCAAAGTCAATGCCCACCCCTGGTATTATAGGAGGCTGGAGGGAGAGGATCATCCATCATAGGAGATAGGATAAAATCATTTGTAAATCTTACACTCCTTTTTTATTTTATTTTTTTTAATTTTTTGATTTTCTGAATCCTTTATTTTAAAATATTTTGCTCCATTTTTTTTTTTTTGTATATTTTTTATCCTTTTTTTTTTTTTTTAAATCCAGTCCTTGAGTTACTTTCATTTCATGTACTCTAGTTTTGGAGAGGTTCTTATCTCTCAAATATCAATGGATGATTTTTGAATCTACATGTCTAACCTTTTTTTTTATTTTTTTTTATTTATTTATGATAGTCACAGAGAGAGAGAGAGAGAGGCAGAGACACAGGCGGAGGGAGAAGCAGGCTCCATGCACTGGGAGCCTGATGTGGGATTCGATCCCGGGTCTCCAGGATCGCGCCCTGGGCCAAAGGCAGGCGCCAAACCGCTGCGCCACCCAGGGATCCCTACATGTCTAACCTTTGAGGGAGGTTTAGTAGATTAGAGTTCTAGAGCCTAGACATTTCTGTGGGGATCTCCTGCTTTTATTACAGGCTTAACACGCTTTAAGTAAGACTGCCCATATTCTCTGTACTCTTGCAAACTAAGTCACCTTCTCCGTAGCCCTATTGCTAGGCAGTGGCATCTCCAATTTACTTCTTTTCTGGGCTTGAAATACTCTGGTATTTCCTTAGAGAGGCCTTTCCTGACTGTGCTATCTCACCATTCCCTACTCAGTGCCCTGCTTTATTTTTCTTCATAGCACTTAGCCACCCCTGACTTTATATTGATGTAACTGTTGCTTTGGTTTTGTGTTGTCTTCTATGATCACTGGAGGCGGATAAGCTTCGGGAGGGCTGGCACTGTGTTTTGTTTTTCACTGTGTCCCCAGAGCCCTGTATGATTCTTGGCATATAGTAGATCCTTAATAGGTAACCATGGGATTAATAAATGTCTTCCCCATTGGACTGGCGGGGACTATGTTTATTAAGTTTGTGCAGTCAGATGTTTAGTGGGTTCTCAAAGAAGCCATCAGGTTTTCCCCTTCCCTTCCTTTCCCTTCCCTTCCCTTCCCTTCCCTTCCCTTCCCTTCCCTTCCCTTCCCTTCCCTTCCCTTCCCTTCCCTTCCCCTTCCCATCCCTTCTTTTTCTTTAGGTAGACTCTGTGTCTATTATGGAGCTTGAACTCCTGACCCCAAGATCAAGAGTTGCACACCGTACCAACTGCGCCAGCCAGGAGTCCCATTGTTTTTGTTTTTTTTGACAGTTTTCTTTTCTCTTTTGTTGTTTTCTCCTCCTCCTTCTTTTTTCTTTTTCTTTCTTTCTTTCTTTCTTTCTTTCTTTCTTTCTTTCTTTCTTTTCTTTCTTCTTTCTTTCTTTCTTTTCTTTCTTTCTTTCTTTCTTTTTTTCTTTCTTTCTTTCTTTCTTTCTTTCTTTCTTTCTTTCTTTCTTTCTTTCTTTCTTTCTTTCTTTCTTTCTTTCTTCTTTCTTTCTTTTTTGCCTTTAGTCTTCTCCTCTGTAATCTATCTCAAACACTACCACCAAATAAATCTTCCTAAAATTAAATTTTTATTCTAAATTGCCTGTTTAAAGCCTGGATCATTTCTTATTGCCTACGTGGACTCCTGGGTTCTGCACATTGGATTTTAGTTGATTGGTATTCTTGGAATCTGAGACTTCTATGATCTGCTCTTCCCTACTCATTTGACTTTATATTCCATTCCAGCAAGAGCCCTGTGCTCCATAGATGGGTTTCTCATGGCCGAATAAATGGTCCATTCTCATTGTGGCTACCTCACCTTTGCTTATAATCAATCGTCTTCCTCCCTGAAATGCTGTTCTCTTCCCACTCTGTCTTCCTTCCTTCAATTCATCTGCTCCAAGAAGCCAGCAGCACACCCTGCTCTCTCTTTTCTTTGAATTTCAGCTGCTTCTGTGGCTCGTCCTGCACAGATTGGCACTGTACCGTGTACAGTTTTATACAACTGTCTCGTTGTTCCCTGTGGGGCTTGCCCTGTCTCTGTGGAACACCAGATCTTTGTACCTTTCATGGTGCTAATGTGTAAGAGGGCTTTAATCAATACTAGTTACATTGACCTGAAAGTCAGTATTGAGATAGAGATTGCAAAATGACCAGACTCTCTTGGGTGGTTATTTTAGGCACTGTGGCTCGTTCTTGGCTCAGAGTGTTGGGGTTAAAATTGCTCAAGACCTGGCAGCTTGGCTTAGTTCCTTCCACTCTGGCTTCCTCACCTTTCACTTGCACTCCCAACTTAGTGTCTGACATTGCAGCGATTGGCTTACTCTAGAGCACTCCTCCCGCCTGCTCCTGGGACCTCAGGGCCTTGACAAATGAACACTGATGAACAGCCTGCTCGGAGACATCTTACTTTAGTCCCTCATGGCTTCTGGCCAAGCAGAGCCACTATCTGCTGGACCATGTAAGATGTGCTGGGAGCAGCAGCACCCTACTGCCCACGTCCCACTTCTGAATCGCACTACTCTACTTTCTAAGTTTGAGTCAGCAGGGAGTCTTCCCCAAGCTCAAATGCCAGCTAGACTTAAGGGTATAGGGCTCTGGAGTCAGACAGACTTGGGTCCATTCAAGACCTGGCTCCTTTTACCGGGCTCTGACCTTGGACAGGTGGACTTAACTTCTCTAGTCATATCTCCTTGTCTGTAAAGTGAGGGTAATGATCACACTTTTTTTTTTTTTTTTAAGATTTTATTTACTTATTCATGAGAGACATAGAGAGGCAGAGACACAGGCAGAAAGAGAAGCCAGGATCGCGGGATCACAACTTGAGCCTAAGGCAGATGCTCAACCACTGAGCTACCCAGGTGTCCCAATCACATCTATTAAGTGAGGTGTGGTGAAGCCTGAATGAGGCGGAGCCCTGGAAAGGGCTTAGCAGTCTGGAACGAATGAAAGCAATCAATACATGTTATTGATTCAATCATTATTCTGTTGTCTTTTGCCTGCTGCTCACGTCAGCAATTCCTGTGGTTCTTTGTCCCCATGAAGGTCATTCACATTCTTTAGGTGACATCTAGGCAACAATAAGGTCCAAAAACATTGTTGAAGCCGTGTATCTGATACTGTGTTAAGTATAGTTAAAGAAAGAAGAATACCACATTGTTTTTGTCCTCGTGAAGCTCACAGTCAAGGAGAGGATTCAGAGATTAAGGACGTTATTACAATATACTAGAATAAGCACAATAATAGAACTATATACCAGGTAAACCAATAGAGTAGAATGAGAAATATATTGACTGGTTCAGTTTGGGGAAGAGAAGGTCAAGGAAGGCCCAAGAGTGGATGATGCCTGAGCAGCTGAGGGTATTAAAGGATGGATGATGATGTTCACTAGGTGACGCTGGGAGGGAGTGGGGCTTCAGGGTTGGGGGAGGCCTGCAGTGAGAGACAGCTGCATATAAAAAAGGATAGGATGCCTGAGAATACACTGCATGGTCAAAGAGAAGTTAGGTGAGATTGGTGTCAGGGCATAAAGGATGGGTTTTGGGAAATAGCAGGAACTGAGGAGGAAGCAGTAGGCAGGAGCCATAATGAACAATTATGTAGATGATCACCTATGTATGTGATATCTAGGAACTATTGGCCACTTCCCTCTTCTAGAAAGACATTCTTGGCTTCCATGTCATCATATTCTAATTTTCCTTCTATTCTATTCTGGATACTCTTTAGGTTTTTTTTCCCCTCACTTTTGCCTTTTTTTTTTTTTTTTTAAGGTAGACTCCATACAGCGTGGAGCCCAAAGTGGGGCTTGAACTCATGACCCTGAGATCAAGACTTGAGCTGAGATCAAGAGTTTGACACTTAACTGACTGAGCCATTCAGGTGCCCCAATCCTTTTGCCTTTTATATGATCTTTAAATATCAGCAGTTCTCAAGACTCAGTCCTGGAACCTCTTTTTAAACTCTACATGCTCTCTTTAGGTGATTTAGTTTACTTGCAAGGTTTCTGTTATGCCTCTGTGTAGATGACGTACACATCTGAGCCCTAGACTCTTGTACCTTCCTGCCCAAGCTACATCTTGACTTGGATATCTTGCAGCTATCAAACTTTCCATGTCTGGAGCAAAATTCAATATTTCCACCCCCAAAACTTCTACCACCATCTTGCTTTGTCTAGATTTTACCACCTATCTGGTAGCTCAGGTCCTAAGCCTGAGAGCCATCCTTTTCTCCTCTTTCTCTGTCACCTCTCATATATAATCACCAAGACTTGTCATTCTGCCTCTTAAATATATCTTGACTTTATTTGCTTTCTATCCCCCTTGCTATCTTCCAAGTCTAAGCCCTCATCATCTCACCTGGAGTATTACTATGGTCTCACAACTGGTCTCTCTGCCTTGGGTCTTGACCTAGTCAATCCAATCAATCTAATCCAATCCAGTCTAATCCAGTCCAATCCAATCCAATCCAATCCAATCCAATCCAATCCAATCCAATCCAATCCAATGTAATCTTAAAAAAAAAAAAAGAAAAGAAAAGCAAACCTTATTATGTCATTCTTCTCTTTAAAGCCCTTCAATGGATCCCCATGTTTGTTGCCCTTTGGATAATGCCCTGGATTCTTAGCATGGCGTATTAGTTCACCCATGAGCTTGTCCTTGTCTGGTTTTGCAATTTCATTGTATATCCCTCAACCCTTGCTCTCTAGGTGCCAGCCATGCTGTTCTGTTCTTTCACAATTTTAGATCCTTTCCCATGTTCTTCTCTCCACCTGGAACAATTTCATCCTTCCCTTGATCTTATGAACTCATACTCATCCTTTAAGTGTCACTGTCCTCTCGCTGCCCCAGGGAGGCCTTGCTTGATGCTTAGGTGAGGGGAGCTCTCTGTGCTGCACGTTCCCATAGCCATCTTTCCCTTTCACAACTCAATTGTGTGTCTCTATTGCCAGACACTAAGCTCTGTGAGGACAGGGACTATCTCTGTCTTGGTCAGTGTTCTCAGAGCTAGCACAATGTGTAGTCTATGGAGTTATTGAATCATAGCTGTCAATTTGTCTTATATTGAATTGGTTATCCTCTTGGTGGTGGGACAAACTGATGAATTTCAGGCAGCGGAACAGTTCAATAATGTTGGCCTTTTAAGTGGATTGCTATTGGCAGAGTGAAGAATGCATGAGTGGAGCAGGACTAGAGGTAGTTGAGTAGGATGTAGTTAGAATAATTCAGGTAGTGAGGAACTGGGCTAAGAGAAGCAATGGGGGTAGAGGTAGACAGATTTGAATGGTGCACCATAGGTAGAGCTGAAGGACTTAATGGTACAGAAGAGAAAAGGAGTCAGAGATGGCCCCAGGTTTGGAGAGGAAAGAAGGAACACATTTGGGGAGGAAGAGAATGAGTTCCATTTTGGATATTTTGAGTTTGGGCTATTTATGAGACATGTAGGCAAAGGTGGTCATTAAACAGTTGTATATGAATCGTGACTCTGGAGCTCTGGAGAGAAATTGAGTTGTGAGTTGAGGATTTGAGGGGTTTCAGTGAGTTGGAGGTGGCTGAGATCTTGGGAATGGGGGTGATAACCCATGAAGGAATAGAGAGAAGAGACAAAGGATGGATATATGCGGGTTGAGGAAACACTGATGCTTGCCTGAGGCTGGTGGTAAAGAAGAGCAATAGGTCTTATTTCCTGAATCATCTTGCAGAGTAGTTCACTTCTCAGAGTATTAATCATAAAATCTGATTTTCTTCCTTCACATCCAGAATCTAGGCCGGAACCCTCTTGGAATAAAGGACTCTTTTCTAATGTACTACGCAGAATTTTAAGATGGCTCCTGATGTACAAGCCCTACAAAACCCCCAGGATTAGTGAATATGATGGGATAGTCACTCCCATGCTTAGGTTATATTATATGGACAGCTGATTTAAAATAAAATTAAAAATTCAGTTCAACAGTCACTTGAGCCACATTTCAAGCAGTCAATAGCCACAAGTGGCTAGTGGCTTCCATATTGGACAGTGCACATATAGAACATTGCCATTGTTGCAGAAAGTTCTATAGGAGAACACTGGGTCTCAGTCCATGGAACTCTAGGAAATCATCTGGGAAATGGTTCTCAATTCTGGCTATAGATACTGCCTGAATTCTTTGTTCTCCCTCATAACTAAAACTGTTTATTAACAGTTGTCTACAATCACTGTATCCATTTCTTCATCAACCATTCACTCCTTTGCCCATGTCCATCTGGCTTGCATTACCACTACCCCACCAAAATCTAACAGAATGTTTATTGAATGAACCAGGTTTTATCTTTTTTCAAAAGATAAAAACTATTTCTTCCTTCTAGAAACTCCTCTTTGCATCAGGGACACTGCACTCTCCTGTTCTTCAATGTACTACCTTAGTTTCTTCTTTCCAGATTTCCTTCATTACATCTTTCTCTTCTATTGGTCAGTGATCCTCAACCTTGAACACACATTAGAATCACTGGGGAGCTTTTAAAGTTTCTGAAGACCAGGTTAGATCAATTAAATCAGAAATCTCTCCAAGTAGGACTCAAAGACCAGTAAGGTTTTAAACTCTAAAGGTGATTCTATGGTGCAGCCACAGTTTGAATTACTGCTCTTAAGGTTGGGAGTATTCTAGGGTCCTACTCTGACCCCTCTTCTCCAGCTAACATTATTTCCCTAGGTCAGTGGTTCTTAGCTCTGGATCCACTTTATTTTTTTTATTTTTTAAAAAGATTTTATTTATTTATTCATGAGACACAGAGAGAGAGAGAGAGAGAGAAAGAGAGGCAGGCAGAGAGGCAGAGACACAGGCAGAGGGAGAAGCAGGCTCCATGCAGGGAGCCTGACGTGGGACTCGATCCCGGGTCTCCAGGATCAGGCCCTGGGCTGAAGGCAGTGCTAAACCACTGAGCCACCCAGGCTGCTCTGGATACACTTTAAAATCATCCTGAGATCTTTTAAAAGCTCTCATTTGCCTGGGAGTTGCCCAAGATTGATGGACTCTAAATTCCTGGGAGTGATTCTAGTATCTCGTGTGGGGCTGGAATAAGACTTTAGAGGTCCAAAGCCCTGAAAAGATTGAGTTTTCTACTCTGCACATATAAATTAAAGTAACAACAATGTTAAATCTTAAAATATCTATAGGAAGATGTCTGGCCTTCTAATTTTGCCTAAGGTGTTTATTTCTATATCTTAAAAGAATTAGATATAAAAATTTTCCAAAAAAATTTGGTACCTCTACTTTGCTGGTACCTTAAATACACGTTTAGCTGGCTTAGGAAGTATAGCCCCAAATCTCATGCCATGGTCATCTCCTTAAAGAGACTTCTCTTGTCCATCCTTTTTTTTCCCCCCTCTTTGAAGATTTTATTTATTTATTTGACAGAGAGAGAGAGAGAGAGAGAGAGAGAGAGAGAGCGCACAAGCAGGGAGAAGGGCAGAGGGAGAGGGAGAAGCTCAGTTCCAGGACCCTGGGATCGTGACTTGAGCTAAAAGCAGATGTTTAACTGAGTGAGCCACCCAGGCACCCCTTATCCATCCTTTCTATTTTTTAAAGAATTTATTATTATTATTTATTTGTTCATGAGAGACATGGAGAGAGAGGCAGAGACATAGGCAGAGGGAGAAGCAGGCTCACTGCGAGGAGCCCAATGCGGAATTTGATTCCAGGACCCCGGGATCATGACCCAAGCCGAAGGCAGACGCTCAACCACTGAGCCACCCAGGTGCCCCCCATCCAAACTTTTGCATCTATAATATCATCCCATTAAAAATATTTCATAAATAAAAAGTGTTGAAATTTGTAATTGTCAGATTTAGCTTTGGATTTACTTGTTTATTGTTTACCTCATCCACGAAGGCAAGGTCCCGTCTGTGTTTTTTGCTGCTGTCTTCTATGATCTCATCTAGCACAATGCCTGGTACAAAAGAAGTGTTCAATAAACATTTCCAGAATGAATGAATGAGTGCAGGTTGATGTATGGCAAGTAGCAGTGAGAGGATGAATCCCAAGGCAGATAGGCCCCCTTGGGTTGTTACCCTATAGAAGGCTGTCTTCATAGGGTAGGATGGGATAAGTGAGTTCATGGAGGAAGTGAGTTCATGGTTACAAGGAGGAAGGTCCTTGGCTCCAGCAACCTGGTCAAGGCTTAGAACAGCAGGTACATGCCATGATGTTGGATGGATGCCAGCTAGTAAATAATTTTAGGTTGTAATTTCTCAGTGTCACCTCCAAATTTTCAGTAAAATGTCTTAAACTCAACAGCTGTGTGTTTTGTTCTTTGGGAAATGGAGAAAGGATTGTGTGTTTCTATTTGGAGCATGGTGCTCGAAAGAAAGCTAGGAGTGTCTGAGGACAAACAGCAACTACAATGAAATTTGTATCATCTGCTAGCATCTCCTTAGAGTTGTCAGCATCATGGTTATTTGGATAGTAGAGGAAAGGGTGGTTTGGATAGCGAAAAAGTTGAGGTCACTCTGGTTACATAATTAATAAGCTATTTGGTAATTATGTATTCAGTGTCTGTGTCCCATGAGACAATGGTCTCCCTCTGGACAGTGATGCCGTCTGACTTGTTTACTACTGGTCACTGGATGCCTGGCTCCGTGGGTGCTCAGTAAATACTTGTTTTGTGAATGAATAGTTCTGGATGTTTATGTTTCTGGGTCAAAAGTCAGAAGGGTCTGCTGACATGTGAAGAAAAGGCCAGGCTCTGAGGACCAGGACCAGTAGAAACTGGGGGTGGCGGGGGCTTCTGTACAGCCCAATTTGTTGGGAGGATTCAGATCCAAGCTCAGGCCCCCAGGACAGCTGGAGGGATAACAGGACAGTCTTGATCCCTCGGCAGTGGACTTAGAGAAACAACTATTCTGAGATCCTGTTAGGTTGTGGGAAGGGGTTTCTTAATGTCTTAGGCTTGATGCTCGTTGGCCCAGGGCTGGAATGGGCCTAAAGTGACCGGTGGGACACGTTATCTTAGGCAGCACAAGGATAGGCAGGAACTCAGGCACTGACAGACCTTTGGCTGCATGTATTCCCTGATTCTCTGTGAGTGACCAAGAACCCTTAGAAATGTTTAGGAAGGGGCAGCCGGGTGGCTCAGCGGTTTAGTGCTTCAGCCTAGGGTGTGATCCTGGAGACCTGGGATCGAGTCCCGCATCAGCCTCCCTGCATGGAGCCTGCTTCTCCCTCTGCCTGCGTCTCTGCCTCTCTCTCTCTCTCTCTCTCTCTCTCTCTCTGTGTGTGTGTGTGTGTGTATGTGTGTGTATGTGTCTCTCATGAATAAATAAATAAAATCCTTTAAAAAAATGTTTAGGAGGGGTTGCCTGGGTGGCTCAGTGGTTGAGCATCTGCCTTTGGCTCAAGGCGTGATCCCGGGGTCCTGGGATTGAGTCCCGCATCGGACTCCTTATAGTGAGTCTGCTTCTCCTCTGCCTGTGTCTCTGCCTCTCTCTGTGTGTCTCAAGAATAAATTTTTTTTTTTTAAGAATAAATTAATTAATTAAAAAAATGTTCAGGAGGGCTTGTGAACTAAGACCCTCTTTCCATTTGTGCCCTCCTTTCCCCTGGAGCCACTTTATTCCTTTCATCACTCTGCAAGTTCTAAAAGCTGGGCCTTGTACGCCTTGAATGCCTAGGTCCATGGCCTGACCACAGAAGTATTTCAGTGCCCCAAACCAAAAATACTGGCATTTTAATCCCTGGCCTCTCTGTCCCTATGTACCAGCCACGGTGGATGGAAAAGGAAGCCTAACCTTGAGAGCCTGTTGATCAGTGGATCAACCCACCATGAATTTTCCCAGGTTCCAGTTCTCAGGAGAAAAAAAAATATTGATTTTTCTGGGTGATTTTCTCTTTCTGTTGTCTTGAGTTATGAGGTCATATTCATGGCATATTTTTCAACCCTTTTTGATAGGGTTTTCCCTTGCCCCATGGATCCGTACTAATAAGCCAATATTTATTTATTGAGCACCTGCTATGTGCAAACAGAGAGCTATGCATTCATTAGGGGATAAAAAGAGTGACCAAGGATGGTTTCTGCTCTCAAGGAGTTTACAATCCAAGCCTGGGGACAAATCACAAAATAACTAAAAGTTGAATAGCCATAAATATGTAAATATGACATAGAAGGGATTTGCAAACAGAACAGAACTGATTGTTTCTCTTGAATTGTCTCAGGTCTGCTGCTGCAATTTGGGTGAACTGCAATTTCAGTGAATAGCAGAGAAGTCACCGAGCCAGGAACCTGATCTGAGTCTTGGATTTAGAATTCATCTAAGTACACAAGAGGTGTAGACAGCAGTGTAGACAGGCAGAGCTGGATGAATTGAGCCTAAGTGTGGTCTAGGGAATGGAATGGCTGGATCGGAGCACTGTATGAAGGGGGGCTGTGTGAGATAGGGTCAGATGCGCAGCTTTTTTAGCAGGACCCTGAGAGCCTAGCCTGGCTGTGGACTTGGGATTTTAATCTGGAGATGATGGAAAGCATACAGGTCAAAGTGCATGCCAAATCCAACTCCACAAATGAAGCATGAGGCCAATGCTAACAGGATAAAATGTACCTTGGGAAAAAGTGCAATGGCATGTGTGTGCATCTGTGTGTGTATGTGTGTGTGTGAGCATGCACCTCTTAAGAAGAGCATGAATTCAAGATGGGGACAGCCTGTTTTAACAGTATTTGACGTGAAACGGATAGAGGTGTTAATATATCTATAAGCTCAGTATGGGTCGTTGGTGTGATTTGGCTGGGAAAGCCTCCTGCGAAACTTCAGGCTTCAGCAGCAGGAGGGGAGTCTCCAGAACAGAAGTTGTCCTGGCATCCTATTTGCTTTCCCCAAATCCTCGAAGAGGACTACTTTGATAAGATGGCCAATATTCAAATAGGGGCTTCCTGAGTTCTTTCCTGTGGGAGGGTCCTTTCCTCATGTGCAATTTCCATTCAGGTTTTTCTAGGACCCAGAGCCAACTTCACCCTCGCAGAGCATTGCACAGAGTTTATTCATGCAGTTTACTGAGCCGCCTGAGGGGACACGGTCAAACCTCATCTGGGAGAAGTATTGATGCACCACCAGGTGAGCAAGCGTTTGTCTGGGATGAAACAGTGTTCTGAGACGTGGAACTTTCAGAGCTAAAACAAGGAGAATCCTGGAAATCTACAGTGGTTGGTCACCCTACAATATACCAGAACCTTCTCTGTGAAGATTCATCCCCATACCCAATGGTTTTTGTCTTAGAAACTGGAGCAACCTGCCTGTCTCATAGATATTTATCCGCTAGGTACAACTTGCAGAGATCTCATGGTCTGTGTTCCTAAGGTTTTCCAAGGGGGCAAGCTTGTGATGCTTCAGGTTTTGCAAATGTAAAATATTCACAAGGCCCTTTTTTCTATTACTTTCCTTGTCATCGTCTACAACTGTCCCATGTGACTTTCCCTTTTCATGAGAAACCGATTCCCTTAATCTTGGGAGGACCAGATATTATCATGGAAAGAGAATGGATTTTTGGAAGCTTAAAGATCTGCTGGTGGATTCTGGTTTCACCATCTACCAGTTGTGGTACATGCTGTGTGTTCACCAAGTTCTACTGCCTTTTCCTCTTCTGGGCACTTTGGGAGATCAGTTAGGCCCCCTCTGAAGAGCTGTGGCCAATAGGTGGTAAGCCGAATGACTTGTCACTTTAGAGCTGAAGGGTGGAACATGACAGGGTGTCTCCGTGCTCCTCTGTCCTTGCCCTCATGACCATTAAGGCCACGTGTCCTTGTTGGTGTGACTACAGGATGGCAGAAATCACCTCTCCCCTCACCCTTGTCTCTCGTCTTAGTTTGCACGAGCGACAAATGAATGTTTGTTTGTTTAGCTGCTGAGATTTTTGCGGTTAATGACTGCAGCATGACCTGACTCAAACACTAGTTCTGTGTCTTCCTCACCTTGGGGTACCCTAATAAAATACCATGGATTGGGTGGCTTAAGCAATAGGCACTTATTTCTCGTGGTTCTAGGAGGCTCAGAGGCCAAGTTCAAGGTGCTGGTGAGAGCTGGCTTCCTGGCTTCAGACAGGTGGCTCCTTGTTCTCTGTGGAGGCAGAGCCCTGGTGTCTCTTCCTCTTCTTCTTCTTCTTCTTTTTTTTTTTTTTTAAGATTTTATTTATTTATTCATGAGATACAGAGAGAGAGAGAGAGAGAGAGAGGCAGAGACACAGGCAGAGGGAGAAGCAGGCTCCATGCAAGGAGCCCGATGTGGGACTTGATCCCGGGACTCCAGGATCACGCCCTGGGCCGAAGGCGGCGCTAAACCGCTGAGCCACCTGGGCTGCCCTCTTCCTCTTATTATAAATGCACTAATCCCGTTATGGGGACTCTACCCACATGAGCTCATCTAAACCTAATAACCTCTCAAAGGCCCCCCATCTCCTCATACCATCACACTGGGGTTAGGGTTTCAGCATATGAGTCGGGGGGCACATATTCAGTCCGTAACACCTTATAAGCTTGTCTAGCTAGCTAATAATGCTGAGGCTATAAAAAAGGGATATAATATCTCTTTCAAAGGACTATCTTATAGGGCTGCATAATGAGATACTGTAGATGTGGTGTTTAGAATGGTTCATCATACATAGCAAGAGCAGAACAATATTTTGTTCCCTCTGTTCTATCAGGGAAATAGATGTTTCTTTCTGGAGTAATACTTAACCAAGGGAGTAAGTACAATCTCTCATGTCCAGGGAAACATGCACAGAGTCTCCAGATGATGCAGTTCAGCCCGTCTCTGTACTGTTGTTTGGCTCTTGGTCTTTCACTTGGTGTGGTCTTTGATCAAGGGACCCTGCGCAGAAAATGCCACTGTGATGTAAGACATTGGACACCAGGACTCTACCTCCCCCCATCATGTTCACCTCTAAGCATCATATTTTAGGAGAATTGTTGACAGGTGTGGGTACTTCTAGAGGAAGGTGAGCAGGTTAGGAAAAGCCTGGAAGTCATGGGGATGGATGAACAACCTACTACAAGTAAGGTTACCAGATTTAGCAGATAAAAATAGGAGAAGGGATCCCTGGGTGGCGCAGCGGTTTGGCGCCTGCCTTTGGCCCAGGGTGCGATCCTGGAGAACCGGGATGGAATCCCACATCGGGCTCCCGGTGCATGGAGCCTGCTTCTCCCTCTGCCTGTGTCTCTGCCTCTCTCTCTCTCACTGTGTGCCTATCATAAATAAATTTAAAAAAAAATTTAATAAAAAAAAATAGGAGAAGCCCAGTAACATTGGAATTTCAGATAAACAAGGGGTCTTATTTTAGTATAAGTTGCCTCACGTGATCTTTGGGGTCTCCTTATACTAACAAGGTATCTCTTGTTTATCTGAGATTCAAATTTAACTGGGTCCTCTGTATTTTATCTGGCGGTGCTAGCTACTGCCAGACAGGGCTTTACCATTCTAAATAAGATCCCTGGAAGGGCCAGGAGAACCACGAAGTAAATATTCAAATGTTCCAGTTGGCTTTTATTGACTGAATATGGGGAAGTGAGCACCTTGTGGTTTGAGAGGGAAGGGGATATGGATGTAGCTGGCTTCATGCCTGGAATCAACCCCAGGCTACCAGGATTACTGAGGACAGTGCACACATATCAGATAGAGATGCAACATCACAGTTAGGAACACAAATGTGTGCTTAAACTTGGATACCCGGAGCTGCTGGGTATGCAGATTTCTGAGTGAGCAAGGGGGAAGTTTAGAATTAGGTGTGTTTATTCTGGGAGAACTGCACGGGAGAGGCAAATTTGGGTGAGGGTGGGAATTTTGGTTATCCTCCCTTCCTCCTTCCCCTCAAAATATAGATAAATGAGAACTGATTTGCCCTAACTGATCTTTCTTTTGATTTGCCCTAAGACATATGAGCAGGAGGATAAGGTGCTGCTGGTTACTTAGTGCTTTCTCTGCCCTCCCTCTCTGTTAGTCTGTCCTTCCTTACGCATTTATTAGTAAACACATTCATTGAGGAACTATGCAAAGGGATTTCTTGACATAAGACATCGAATAGCTCCAAAGAGCAATATTTCTTAAGAAGGGGAAACCACATCTTACAAAATCGATGATGATCTAGATAACTTTTAGTGAACTCCCTGGCAGTCTGTGGGTATAGTGGAAGGGGTTCAGGGCACATAAGGGAGCAGAGAGAGGATGGGTTAATAACTTGTAGAGGAACAAAAATTACCATCCTTCCCCTGACACTTTTAGCCTTAGGTTTACTGATTATCTAGCAAAATATGCTCGTTATGGAAGACAAGGGCACGCAGAGAAATAGAGACAGGAAATGTTCGTGTGCTGGGTATTTTCTCCCTGTCTTTTCTCTGAGTATTAGTTTTCTCTACAGTTAAGTGGCTTTTATGTACATTTTTTTTCTAATTCCCCCCCCTCCCACTTAACAGTATCCCATAAACCCTTCCCTCTTCATCAGTATTAAATGTCTTATCAATATTTCAGATCAGAAGAGGGTCAGTTTTGACTCATGTTTTCAGGGGGAAGGAATGAGATTGGGTAAAGACTCATCACCTTGTCTGCTAAGATATTGACTGGATGTTAATCTGTGTTAGCCAAGGCCTCAGGAAAAGAAGGTGCCTTTTATCTAGAGCCCTCAGACTTGCTGGACAGACTTGCTGGACAAGTTGCTCTGAGTTAAGAACAAAACTTCTGTCCAGATTTACTTAGACTCCTATTTATTTTTTATTTATTTATTTATTTTAGACTCCTATTTTTATCAGGTGTTGGACTCTGGTTTTACTAGATCTTGATGACCATAAAACAATAGGTTTATTTTGCTTACACCTGTTCCTCTGCCCTCTGTCCTCTATTTTAAACACTCCCCACACTCTATCCCCTGTCCTTCCCTGTCCAGGAATGCTGGAAGCATTGCCCTGCTCTTGGGAACTTAGCTTTGTTGGCCTCCAGAGTGACCCCTCATCCCTTCTCGTCCAGGTCATGGCTTCTGAGGAGTTTGCAGCCCCTAAGGAATAGAGTGGATTGCACAAAGCCTTCTCAGGTTGGGACCTGGGGCCTCCATGGATGGCTCACTACCTGGTAAGTGAGCAATGAAATATCTGGATGGGAGTGATATTTGTGTTTTGATAAGAACAACTGCAGATTTTGCTGATCAGAGGCCTTGACACTTGCATGTGATGCATACGTGAGTATAGATACACTTTACAGAGGACACACCTAGCCAGACCAGACGTTTGCATTGTTTCTTGGAATCTTTACAAGGATCCATGAATTAGACGGCTAATATTCCCACTGGAGGCAAGTAGCTGTGGTTGTCCAAAGGCATGCATCTGGTGGGTGCAGGACCAAGACTTTTGCCGTTACCTCTCGCTCAGAGGTCCGAGAGAGATGTCTGTCTGAGATGGACAGCAGAGCATTCTGGAGCTGGAGGGGGCTTCAGAGGAGATTTAAGAACATTGGATGTCCCAGCCGCTCTGTAAGCCAATTAAATCTTTGAGTGGGGCCTGGCTTAAGTATATGATTTTGTAAGTTCTGCAAGTAATTCTAAGGGACAGCCGTGGTTAAGAACCAATAAAACCCAACACCTTTATTTATAAATGATGAAAATGAGACCCAGCGAGGGGCTTGCCCTAGTTTCCACTTTTATTGAGTAGCAGAGCTGGAGCTGGGTCTAGGATTTCCTAGATATTCATGTCCATACGTGGACCCGAAGTGACCACAAGCACTGCAGGGAGATGCTGATTAAAAGCCCTTAGGTGAGGTTGATTCCAGGCATGAAGCCAGAAACATCTGTATTCCCTTCCCCCTCAAACCACAAGGTGCTCACTTCCCCATACTCAGTCAACAAATGCGAATTTGAACATTTGGATATTTAGTTTGTTGTTCTACTGGCCCTTTCAGGGATCTTTTTTTAAAAAATATTTTATGTATTTATTCATGAGAGACACAGAGAGAGAGAGGCAGAGACACAGGCAGAGGGAGAAGCAGGCTCCATGCAGGGAGCCTGATGTAGGACTCGATCCCGGGACCCCAGGATCACGACCTGAGCCAAAGGCAGATGCTTAACCTCTGAGCCTCCCAGGTATCCCACGGATCTTATTTAGAATGGTAAAGTCCTGTTTGGCAGCCCTCTGCTAGCTCGGGGGGGGCAGATCTGATGCAAATGCCCATGTCCCTCCCAGCCATTCCTCAGTGTCTCCCCAGATGCGTCTGACTTGCCATGTGGCTGCATGTTGCCCCCTTCAGGCATACATCCCTCCTCCTCTCAGGCTGTGCCATGGCTGCATGGCCAGCTTCACATGGTGTCTCTGTGGCCAAAGGTCACAGAGGTTGGACTTAGGTCTTGAGAATCTAATGCCCCGAGGGCAGAGGTAGAGGTGGTGGGGTGGAGGAGGGTGCATGATCCTGAGCTGGCTTGTCTGCTGGAGGAAGGTCAGGAATCTGGGGGGGGACAGTAAAGGTGGTAAAAATGTCCACACGTTCTTCCCTCTTCTCTGGGAAACCAGCCTACAAGGGACCAGCCATGGGCCACTGTCCTGCTCCAGCAAGCTGCTGGCTACACTGGGCTGCACCCCTCAGGAGGGCAGGGGTGGGGCATTTGGGGGTGTGCCCTGGGAGGTAGAACAGAAGGAGCTGAGGCTTCGGAGGTGACCCGGGAGCCTGACCCCAGGGGAGGGGACTCCCCCTTCCCGTGGTAAGGCGGAAGTTGTGTCATCATGTCGGAGACACTTTGTTTAATCTTGTTAGGTCACCGTGATGTTTGTCCGGCTCCCTTCTCTTTCCATTCCTTATAGGGTGCTTCCGTCCTGAGAGCCGCATCCTGTCAGATGCCAAGGAAACCCTGCCTGCGTGTACCTGAGGCTCTGAGGTGGGGCCTTTGGAGGCCACCCCCCCCCATGTCTGCCCACACAGGGAGGCTGTCCATCTGAAAAACAAACAAGAAGGCACCCAGTGGTGCCTCTTCTGGATGTTCCTACAGCATCAATGTCTTCCCAGGAGTCCTCAGCTAACACCAGTCAGTCCTCCGAGAGCTGGAGCAAGAGAGCTCCAAGAGGCATTTTCAGGTATCGGGCCTTGATTAGGTTTGGGAGGCATGGAGTTCACCGTCTGGTGGATTCTAGTCAAAGATGATCCAAGGGAAAGAAAGGGACTTGAGGCAATGTTAGGATCTAAGTGAAGTGAGGAGTCCTGGAGCAAACTGGTCTGGGCTCAACCAACCACTTCCTAGTCGGAAGCAAGTCACCAAATATATGCCCCCTGTTCTTCATCTGCAAAGTGAGGATAACTGTCTGCCCCCCACAGAGATGCAGTGAGTGTTGAGTGAGTTAGTACATATAAAGGGTTTAGGACGGGGCCTGGCACTCCCTGAGCACTTGGTAAAATGGTAGCTGTGTTCAGTTAGGCTGACTGCCTGATTTCTCCCAGACCCCAGGCCCACGCTACCGGGTACCATGGTCTACTGGGCAGACATTCAGGTTGAGGAGGGGAGGGTGCGGGGAGGAGAGGGGCATGGAATGCAGTCACCCCGTGCACACAGCCCAGCCTCCTCTTCTGCTGGCCTCTGCCTGAGGCTGGGCTCCTGTCTGTGCCCAGGGTCAGAGCAGATTCCCTCTCTCTGGTTTTGGGAGAGGAGCATGGAAGAGTGACCGACGTCTGGGCGGCTGAGCTGTTGTGCAGGTGTGGAGGGCCACGCCAGCTTGAGTCAGGTGGCGGCAAAGCCGCAGGGACGTTCCTGGAGCCTAGCTCGTTCCACAGACGAGGACTCAGACATGACTCACCATGTTCAGGTGGTGCCTGGGCCTTAGTCACCTGGTGCCCCTTCCTCCGACCCCTGCGATTCAGCACAGCCTGGGCCAGGCTCTCTTATCCTCCGGAAACGTTTCTCCCCTTTCCTTGTTCTCTGTCCCTTGATCTCTCATTGATCAGATCTTGGCTGGTCTCCCCGACAGATGGATAACGGAGCCTGGCACTGCTGAGCCCACCCCCGCACCCTGTCAGGCATTGCCAGGGATGACTGCGGAGGGCCCGGGATACTGCCTACATCAACACGGTGACATTTCTGTAATCTGAGGCCAGGTGGCCCCCTCTCTGCGGCTGACTGCAGCAGGAATCTCCACTCTCAGCCATCGGTTCTGGTGACCAGAAGCCCAGGCCGTCCCCTTTCAGAATGCAGATATAGCCACAGTGCGTGGGGGCTCCTTAAATCAGTCGTTGACACCTCAGTGTGAACCTGCTCATTATACCAAGAGTGAGCACCTGCTGTGTGCCAAGCACTATTTCCAGGCACTCGGAAAATAGTAGTGAACGAAATGGGCAGAAATCTCCTCTTTCTTTTACATTACATTCCGCTGCGAGGAGTCAGAACAATAAACATGATAAATAGGTAAGTTCTGTAGTTGATTTAAAGGCGGTAAGTGTTGCAAACAGTAACAATGACAGTAAAATGACCCAGCCTACCCATAAGGTAGGGTAAATGGAATTGGGAGTGGGATTGGGTAGGGAAGTTGGTTGTTTTTTTTTTTTTTTAAGATTTTATTTATTTATTCATGAGAGACACATGCAGAGAGAGTGAGAGAGATTGAGAGAGAGAGAGAGAGGAGGGAGAAGCAGGCTCCATGCAGGGAGCCCGATGCAGGACTCGATCCGGGGACTGTGGGATCACCCCCTGGGCCAAAGGCAGATCCAACCGCTGAGCCACCCAGGCGTCCCAGTTCTCATTTTAAACAGGGTGGTTGGAATGATTGAGAAAGCGTTTGAATGAAGCCTGGAAAGAGGTCACCCAGATGCCCAGGGGACCGAGAGAGCCGCTGGGGCCAGAGGCCCAGGCCAGCAGCAGCCTGGAGATTTGGAGGCAGGGCGGCAAGGAGGCCCTGCGCCTGCAGTGGACGGAGTGAGGGGCAGAGACAGAGAAGTAATGGGGGCGTTGGGATCATGCAGGGCCTCACAGACTCTAAGGGTTTGGCTTGGCCCTGACCCTAACGGGGAGCTAGTGCAGGCTTCTGCTGGGGGAGTGACACGGCCTGGGGTGTGGGGTGTGCTGCAGATGGCTGGAGGCTATTGCAGAAGTTTGGGGAGAGAGGCTCAGGCCCAGAGGGTGGGAGCTGCCTTTGGAAGGGGAACTAGAGCATTTCCTGGTAGTGTGATGTGGGTGCAAGAGAAGCGGGAGTCAAGGATCCGGCGCCTAGCCGCTTCCCTGGGCGCAGGTCCTGATGAGCCAGGGCTGGTGGTGGTGCTGCTGCTGCTGCTGAGGCTGAGGGCTCCCGAGCAGGATGCTGGGAAGCAGGGCAAGCGAGGACGCAGAGGGACACTGGGGCACTGTAGCAATGCCCCCACCTGCCCTTTAGCCCTGGCCAGGTCCTAACCCTGCCTCTGGCTCTGTTTTAGGCTTCTGGTCCCTGAATGAATGAGGTTCTGAAGTTCAAAGCCTGTGTCTGGACCCCGCCATCCTGGTGGGGGTTGGGGGAGATGGGGGGGGGGTCTAGATCCCCACCCCGGGGTGTGCTCAGTGTCCCTGAGGAGTGAGGCTGCCTGCGCTGCCCTTGGGGTTTGCAGAACAGATGTCCTGGACTTGGCCCAGAGGGTGTGGGGGGCCCAAACAGAGCAATTACCATTTTCCTCTGCAAGGCCAAACCACTGCTGGGACTTGCCCCAGCCTGTGAAGTCTGAGACACCGAAGGCTTATTTACCTGGGCTCCTGGCCTCCTAAGAGAGGAGAAGGAGGGGGATTTGAAGAGCCCCATCACTCAGTGCTTGGCCCACCACACCCCAGCCCCCCTGCCTAGTCTGAGGATCTGGGATTGCGACACCTGCTCCTTCTTCTGGTTAACTATTAATGAGTTCTTTGTCACATCCTCTTTCCTGGTGGTGGGCAGAGGATGAGGCTGTTCCAGGAGGGTAGCAGCTTCCTGGAAACCTTAAGCTCAGGGAGCTGGAGAGGTGGACACAAACGGACCAGGCAGGAGGGCTCAAAACCCTGGGGTGGAGGTGGGGGTGGGGGTGGGGATGGGGGGTGTCACCAGTGATCTTTCTCTGGAGGACACAATGACAGCGGGGGTGGGGGGTGGGGGTTGGCTCTCGGGGTTCTTGTTGCACAGGCTGGCCCATGAAGGGAAGCTGCTGGTACTGACTCTGGCTTGCCCAGTTAAGCCACATTTTGCTGGAATTCTTACCGGAGTCTAGAGGCTCCCAGTTACTGGAGTAACTGTTATGCGTGTAAACAACGTCATGCCCATTTGCTAATTGCAGTACTTCCCCTGCCCATCTAAACCTAGTTTAGGGTTAGAAATCTAAGGATTAGAAATGCCCAGCTTAATCCACAAAAATCCTATATTTTCCCCTGAAGGGTTCTCAAAGCAATTTCTTGGACGTAACCCTCAAACTGTAGAGAACTTCCTGCTTAGGAGCCCCTGGTAGCCTGGGCCGGGTAGTAAGAGTGTCCTTTCCATAGAAACTTTGAGGCAGTGGTGTTCCAGAACGATGCGAGTGCGGGAGGGCCTAGCTTGGACTGGGAGACCTTCCACGTCTCTCTGAAAGCCCCCCGACCCTCACCTGGGGGCCGAGTGTCCTCTGAGACCGGCCCCCGGGGCTAGGCCTGTGACGGGCACGTCTAGTGGCCCTGAGGTAGGAGCACACCCAGAGCCCCACAAAGGAAGCTGTGTTCTCAGGCCTGGTGTGCGGGTGGGGGGCGGGCAGGGGAAGCTGGGCTAGTTATGCTTCAGGTCTGTTTTCGGGCCCTACAGGCTGGCATTCCTGCCCAGGGAGGGAGGGCCTGGGAGGCCAGCCCTACTGAACCGGGGGCAGTGACTCACAGGTAGTTACCTGTCCTCGGGCTCCTTGCCAACCTGCAGATGGAGCCGGAGGGGGGGCATTTAGAGTTCATTCCTGTTGATTCTTCTTAAGCTTCCCTTGCGTGAGTTGGGCTCTGACCCTTTCCCAAAGAACCTACAACTCCAGCAGAGTCCCTCGCCCCTCCCACCCCCCAAAGCAGGGGTTTTCCATTTTCTTAGTTTTCCCTCAGGAGGGTTCTGGTGCTTTCCAGGGTCTTGGATGTTTGGGTCTTTTCACCTTGCAGCTCAGTGACAGGTCTGGGCAACAATACCCTATATCCTCCATCTGGTCTTCTGTCCAGGGCCGTCCAGGACAGCGGAGGAAGCTGACTCCCGTAGGCCTTGGGGAAGGGCCCAGTGCAGTGCCTAGCACAGATGTGAGGGCCCTTCCCTGCCTCCCTGGGAGTCCCTGACGTTCACCCGCCGCAGGGTGCTTTCTGTTTGCAGGGGTCCCCTGCACCCCCTCTGCTCGCCCCCATCCCCACAAGCACCCACAGGCAGCTGGCGACTGATGAGCTTGCTGTGAGGCCTCTGAGACCAAGGCACTTGCCCAGTCCTGTCCTGGGGTTGAGGGTGGGGGGTGCGGTGCCTGCCGATGGGCGTGCCAGCCGCCGGATTCCTGAGAGCCGCCCTGCAGTGGGCGACGCCCAGCCAGGGAGTCTCCAGAGGTGAGGCCTTCCTTTAAAAACTGGGAGCCAGGCGAGGAGACCCCGCATTCAAGGGGTGCTCTCAGAGGTCGTCTGGAGAAAGAAGAGCAACAGCAGCACGGGACAAGGTATGTTACCTGCCTTCACCTGGCCGCCGGGCCTGGGGAAGGGCTGTGTGTGTCTCCCGGGGCGGCTGGGGCCTGGCTGCACACCTGAGCAGGTGAGCGCGCCTCCAGAGGCAGGTTAAATGTTGCTTTTCCCATCTGATAAGTGTGTCTCAGTGACTTATAAGAAAGCAGCCTCAGGTCGGGGCTGAGCACAAAGAGAAGTAGAAAAGTGTGGGCTGGCCCAGCTCGAGCTCTTCCAAGGGCCACTTGGTTGCCTCGTTGTGGGGGATTCTGGCCCAGGGGCGGGGGTGGGGGGCAGAGACAGCACTGGATGACAACCAGAAAGTGGCTTTCCCTCTCAGGCCATGATTAGCTGTGCAACCTCAGGTCACCTGTCTCTTCCCGGGGCCCCTGACTCTTCTGGGAGGGGATCGGAAGGCATGATTTTGAAGGATTAGGGTATGTAACTTAAGGGTATGTAACTTGGAGGGTCCGCTCTGCTCCTGCCTTGCCATCCCCCTCCTGCTTCCACCCCCGACTTTGGAAGGGGAACTTCCAAAGGAGGAGTTTGTGGCTGTCATTGGAGGCAGAGTTGGGCACTGTGTGAGCAGGGCTGGGGCATGCCTCCTCAGGGTAGGCCTGCCTACCTCCTGGAGGGACCCTCAGCCTCCAGAATCCCTGCTCTGGGGCTTCCCTCCTGCACGGCCCGGGGCCACAATGGGAGACATTTGGAGTTGCTTCCAGTTCAGGTGAAATCCTCACTCACTTTTTAAATTTGCCGAGCTCACCTCGCTCCCCCATCATATCCCAGGTACCTGCTTAGCCCAGACTTGTGGCCATGACAGCCTCACCCTCAAGGTGGCTGGGAGATATCAGAGACCATACCAGTGGCAGAGAGGCCTCACCTCCAGGCCCTTGGCCACTTTGACCCACTTATCTTTGTGCCTGTTGGCTGGGCTGAGCCCTGAAAAAGGCCCCTTCTGTTTCTAAGGGCAGCAACAATGCCTCGGATGTCCCTAGAGCTCCTGTCCTCCAAAGGGCTCAGCCCCTTTCTGCTGCCCAACTGTCCTTACGACTGTCTGGGCTGGGAGGGGCCAACGCTCTCTCCCTTCCATCTCAGAGGGTAAAGATGAAGTCTGAGGTGGGGATGGCCATTTCCCACGGTACAACGTGAGTCACAGGCCAGCTGGGACACGGGTCCAAGGCTCTGGCATTTTCCAAGCTTTTGGCTGCAAAAGTGCCTGCTGCCTAGAAGTATCCTAGGTCAAGAGCTCAGGTAAAGGGGGCTAGTGTGTCCTAAGGTTTGTATTGTTTTATCCAGGCTGCTTTGCTCTGTCCCAGGTGAGGTCCTCTGAGGGGATTCCCCCACTGGCTGAAGATGAGGCCACTCCTCCTCCTGTGCCTTGGTGAGTGTCCCTTCCCATCCTCCAGGCCCTGTTATAGCGCAGGGAGGTGACCGTCATGGGTAGGAAGTTAGTATACCAAAGTGTGAGCATCATCTGTCACCCTGTAGTCCTTCAGTTTGGAACACTTGTCTACTAGGGTACCCATGGGGGGTTGCCTGGCTTCTTTGGGCCTTTGGGAAAGATTATTCTCTGCCCCTCTTGAGAGGCTCCCAAGTGTCTTCTTATTCCTACCGAGGGTGGCTCGTGGTTCCCAGGAGAGACCTGCACAGCTAATTCCCCAGCCTTTTACTCTCTGGCTGGTTCCAGAGCCATCATAGCTTGATTATACAGCAGATTGTAGCCGGGCAGTCCCAGACTGTGACTGGGTCCCCTTTGCAGATAAAGGACCAGAAAGAATGCAGGTATCTCCCAGTGTGGCACAAATGGTGAGCAGTTGGCCCTGCTCTGGCTGCTGACAGGGGCCAGGCTGCAAGTGAAGGAGTTGAAGAGTGTGTCCTGGTGGCCGAGCGTGTGCCTGTGACTTGACTCTAAAAGCCACATATGGATGCCACATTTCAAGATCATCCAGGATTTCTGGTTGCCAGTGTTTCTCCTCCTTTCCTTGCTAAGTTATGGGTTACAGAACACGAAATCAGCTTTTTAACCTAACGGCATCGGGATTCCAATCCTTAGGCCCACCACCAAGTGGGAGCACCCGTGAGGGAAAGGGTCTAGTCTTGTTGACTTTTGCTCCCCTGGGGGAATACTGGGGTGGCCTGGCCTCCTCTCTGTAGGTAATTTCCCAGCACTCCTGTGATTTCAGTCTGGCCCAGCTTCCTATGTGCCCAGCAAGCCTGCTCCCGTGGGGCCTGCTATCCACCTGTTGGGGACCTGCTCATTGGGAGGACCCGGTTTCTCCGAGCTTCATCCACCTGTGGATTGACCAAGCCTGAGACCTACTGCACCCAGTATGGCGAGGTAGGCCCCCACCAGCGCGGCCTCCAAGACCGGAGAAGACGAGGTGGGGTGGGGTTGGGTGAGGCTGCCATTTGCTCCCAGAATGCCTAGAGTGTATTTGGGATGGCCGCAGCCCCATGAGCTGTGGACAGTGCAAGAAAAGCCTAAGGCCAGATCTCTGCCTCTGAAGACTTCTCCTTCACTGGGCAAGAGAAGACGTACTCAGAATTAGCTGACTGGCTGCCTCTCTTCTCCATTCTGCTTGATAAAGCTGGAGTCTGTCCTCAGTGTTCCGGGCATGGGGAGGCCAGTTTTTCAAGTCTTGGGAATGGACAATCAGATGAATATTGATCCTTTAGAATGGAGGGTCTAATGCGTCATCTGGGGTAGGCCAAGTCAAGGCTGATGGAGCACAGGTGGTGGGATGTGTGCGCTGGGTTGTGTTCCTGCCACGGGATGAACTGAGTTAGTTGTGCCCTGGTCACTCCTTTGCCACCATCTCTCTGGCCGGTGTTGGGATATGAGTGTGGACAGAGCTAACGGGAGAATATATGCTCATAGGCTGGAGTTTACCTTCTATGTTTTGCAAGTGCCGTGCATGAAGAGCCAACTTACCTACCCCTCAGCCCCAGTGGTCCCCTCAGGCAAAGTGGGAACCATCCAAACTGCTGTTAGAAGATCTAAATCAGCGAGATAGGCCAAGAAGTGATGAGGCCAGCAAGGGGGTTCAGCGACTCAGCTGATAAGTAAGAACACAAACTGAACAATCCAGAAACTCAGACACACTGACTTATGTCAGTTAATATTCCCTGTTTAGGCACTTGAGTTTTTCAAAGAGCTGTTGTGCTTTTTCTTCTACATGCTTCTGGACCTTTGTTGGAGAAACTTTGGCTTTCTTTTCTTTTCTCTTCAGTGAGGTAGGTCATTCTTGGTGCCCCGTATTTACCAAAGTTGAAATCACCTAGTGTTTTCTTGTTTCCCCGGCTGCATGTCTCATTTGGCCATTTTTTTCTACCCTGAAACCAAAGGTTTGGACAAAGGAATGTATGAGGGAGTAGTTTTCACTGAGTCTCTAGTCTCTTCAGAAAAAGAGAGAAAGAGAGAAATACAGAGAGAAGGCGAGTGAGAGAGATTGATTGTCGTAAAGGAGACTTGAGTTCTCTGTGATGTCCTCTTTCCGGACTGTCCTTGTCCTTGGGATGATAGAGGTGGCATCTGATACTGCCGCTAGGGCCCTTGCCCTTCAAGTCTCCAGTGTTCATTTGGCGACCTTTAATGGCAGATGGTACTGGGTAGTGGTTTTGGAGGTGCTGAACAGAGCTGGCTGTAGTTTCTTCATCTCACCCAGTTGGATGTGGGAAAGCCAGTTTGACAGTATTGGGTAAGATGGCCAGCATAAGGCAAGTACTCCCTGTGGGCCCAGATTTCTCCATGAGCACCAGGGGACCTGGCACCATTAGGATTTCTGGCCAATGGAATGGTTTTAGCTGCCCCCTTCCTACATGCCCTCAAAATCTTGTGCCACTGAGCCATGTCTAAACATTTTAGGGAGACACCTACTGACTTCCTTCCTGGAGCTGCCCCACCTTCTAGGAGGGAAAGCAGGAAGAAGCACAAAGCCCCTGCCGGACGGCCTCTGTCCCCAAAGCCTTGGGCTTTTGGCTTCACCTTGGCCTGCCCTCTGCCTCTCTCAGATGCCCCAGGGTGCCAACTCCCTTCCCTGCTCTTTTGAGAACAAAAACGGTGCTTGCAAAAGAGAAGTCTAGACTTTTGCAACCCGGGAGATGGATAAATCTCAGCTATTTTGCAGCTGTGAAAGCTGAGATGCATTGGCTTTTTTTCCACCTTTCTACAAGGGGGAATAAAGCCATGAACCTCTTTTCAAGAGTAGAGGTTACCACATCTGTAAGACGGTGTGTAGCCCCAGGGCTACCACCACTAACTCGTGGTGTGATCTTGGGCAAGCTGTTAGCCCTCTCTAAGACTTAACTTCGTCTTCCATGAGTGAGCGTTAGATGAAAGGGTCTTTAGGTCTGCTCCTGGCCCCAAGTTTCTTTGGGAAGGAGCTGACTGCCGAGAGCCAGCTTCTGTCCCCCTACCTTCCACCTCTCCCTGTTCCATTTCCCCTTTTGTCTCCCCCTTAACTGCCAACCTCCTAGCGGCTATTGGTTGATAGCAATGAAGACATACACTAAAGACACCGAGTCACTTCCAGGGCTCTGTGCAGATGTATCCCGAATCCTCACTGGGCACAGTGGTGGCGCTGTGATGAAGATTTGAAGTCAATATTTTAACTCTGCTGACTTCCAATTTCAGTTTTAAGTTTAACGTATTCTATTATCAAATGAGATGTTTAGCACCTATACTTTATTAGGCACATGTTATGTGTCCCAGACGTCATGCTCAGAGTTTTATACAAATTATCTCAATTAATTTTTCACAGTGCTTCATGTGGTGGCGCTTGTGACCTCCGTGTGCTGTCGGGAGGGTTTGGGTGTGTGCTGGGGCCCCAAACTTCTGCTGGAAACACACAAGTGTTGAGTTTTCTGAGTAGTTTAGAGATGGGGGTGGGTGGGTACTGGGCAGCCCCAGCTGGAGATGAGGCATGATGCGGAGCTCTATTCCTGGTGTCTACCCCTCTCCCTTCTCCCCCTCACTCCTTTCCTACCAGCTCCTGCCCCCGTATATATATACTTTCCTTAAGTCGAAGCTTCTGGTTAGTGCCTCCGTTCTATTTCCGGGACATGGCGAGCCCTGAGCCAAGCATAACCTCACCCAGCACCTGCTGCCTGCTTCACTGATGTAGCGTGAATGCAAGTGCCTTAGAGATTTATGGCTCTTGGACATTCAGCACTGTGCATTCCCCTGCTCTCAACCCCGGGAGGACTCAGTGGGATGGAGTTACAGGAGTGTGGGGACTCCTTCCAGTTCCAAAATTGTCTCTCCCAGCTCCCGATCTCAGAGTGTGGCTCCTTTTTTGTGGGCCAGTCTTTGCGTGTTGGCATGCTACGTCCTCTTCCTCATTTGGTCTCAGTGGCTAAATCCTATCAGCCTCAAGGGCTTGCTTCTGTGGTTTTGGGGTCCGTATTGCAACCCTTACAATGGATATCGGACTTGACCATCTGAGTCTTTGGGTACCCCACCCTCAACTTTGCCCTTCCTAGGCCTGTCTGCCTTGACTGCCCTCTAACTATCCAAGCTTGGGCCCAGGCTGTTCTTTACCAAAATGGCCCCATCTCCTTGGTCTCCTTCCTTTAGTCCCTAACTAACCCCCAGGTAGACTCACTGTCCCCTAAAGCTCAAGGCATTTCCATGTTGCCCCCTTATCCTTGTTCCCTTCTGTGCTTTCCCTGAACATCAGTTCCTCATTTGAAAAATGAGAGTACCAACAGCACCTAGTCCCATGAGTCATCGTGAGGACTGTATAAGGGAATGAGCAAAGTGACCATGGGGCTAGTGTCTACAAGACACTAAAAGTTCCATCCCCTCTTCCCTTATACACTTGCCTCCTAGCATCTGTGTCTATGTGCAGAGGCTGCCCCATCTGTGAATCATACTCCTGAGCATTTCTTCCCTGATTAGGACACACACTCGCGCACTTGTCGAAATCAACCCATCCTTGGACCAGCCCACTCTGCTTCCAAGGTGGCCATTGCCAGTCTGGTCTGCAGTGGACTGTTGGGGAATCCAGAGGGAATCATGGTTAGCGAAGTCGCCCTACCTGGGGGTGGGGACTGTCTGGTTCTGATCCTGGCTCTGACACTTAGATTAGGGATGTGATCTTGCCAGTCATGGGTTCTCTCTAGACCACCATTTCTCCATTTATGAAATGGAGTTGGGTTAGTTGGCCGTTGTGTTTGCTCAGCTCTCGCATCTCTGGCTGCTTCACAGCGATGGCCGGGCTGTGTGTGACCCCGTGGGTTCATCATGGTCTCTCTCAGGCAGGTACTGGCAGGGGCTGAGCTGTACCCTTCGGTCATCTCTGGGTTGGTTCGGGCTTCCCAGGAACCAGTGCATTTTGCCCGGAAGCTTTCCAGCCCTGATTTCTGTTTCTGACAATGTCTCTTCCAATGTTGTGTCTGCTCCCCCTAAATGCTTTATTTATCTCCCACTCCCTCCCTTTCTGGGCGAAAACTTAATTACCCAGCTGCCTTAATAACAGTTTAACACAGTGCATTCCTCAGGTTAATTAGCCGTGTAAACCAAACAGCTGTCATTTTTATCTCTTGGAAACAAGCTGAGGAGCAGTAGCCAGTTGACATCCCCTCCACCCCAACACACACACACACACACACACACACACACGCATGTAAGTGCACCCACATCCACATGCACACACCCCAGTGAGCACTGCCTTTCTTGGCTTGACAACTGTCTGTTTTCTGGATGTTTGCGTGGCTAATATGTAGGCAGAGGATGTATTCATATAGATCCTGGGCTCCTTATCCTCTACCCACAGAGTACTTTGAGACTGCCTCTGACCAAAATGTCTGCCCTCCCATTTCCCAGAAGTTCTTGGCAGTTCTGAAACTTCCAAAGCTCCTACCATTGGGGATTCACTCTCTTGGGTGAAGCATTGTTGCATTCCCTATTTGAATACAAGCACTCTTGGGAAAGGTACCATATCAATCTATCATCAACCGTTATATCTTAGCAAGGGTTTGCTTAGCAGGAAATTAGCTGTGGCTTTTGTAAAGGGTTCCAAGAAAGTAAAGGCCAGGATGGATAAGTTTTGAGGGATAGAAGGATGTGGATAGGGACACTGAGGGAAAGTGCTGCCATCAGAAGGAAGCAAAAAAGCTTGGGTTGGTGGCATGTGATATTCTTGGGTCCTGGTGGTTATGGGCTGGGGAGTATGGTAGCATGGGGCTAGAAGGACAGAAGAGAGAGGAAGGATGGAGTGGGAAGGCCTGGACAAACCCGAGTGATCTCAGACCTTGCAGGCCTCGTCTCTCACCCCATTGGGGCCCAGGTCCCTAGAAGTCTCTGGGCAACATTTAGCAGACCTGCTTTGCTTCTTTGTCATCAGGGGCTGTAGGAACCATGGTCACTGGCAGAGACTGCAGTGGTCCAGGGAGGCAAAGCAGTTCTCTGCACTCCGGTCTGGGGGAATATGTTTCTAGAGAGGTCCAGGCTGGGGCTAAAGCTGTCCTTCCCCAGGAAGTAAGGAGGGAGTATCCTGACAACCAACACTGGCCCCGACCAGTGGCTGCCAAGTGACCACTTGAATTAGAACTGAGCTAGAAGGTTTAGAAGGTTTAGAGGCAGACACCCTGAGACAGAAATCCCTGCTTTATCTCTTCCCGACTTTATGGGCTCGGACACATTTCTTAACTTCTCTAAGACTTGCTTTCCTATGTGTCAATGAGCATACTCACCATTTAGTGTAACATACTGACATCAGAGATTTTGGAAGGGTGAAATGAGATAATGTATGTGTAGTGCTCAGGAGAGAGCCTGGTGCAGTGTAATTTCTGGGTGTGTGGTACACATCATCTCTAATCAGCTGCAGAAAGTCAGCCTACTGAGCTTCGTTTGGGTGGCGATAGAGCGGTGTTGAGTTAAAGCTTTGGTGAAGGTGTTACTTCATGACAAGAGAGAAGATGAAGTTGAAAGTGCCCGACAGTACTGGGGGTGGGGACTGTCTGGTTCCCAGCACCACAGCAGAACCGGACTTTTGACCTTGACCCGCAACATATGCTGACCGAGAGCAGTGGAGGCTTGCGGATCCCAGTGGGGTCTGAAGGAGGCCTTGCTGACCCACGGCCTTAAGGGGCTCCTTCTTCTGCTCACTTCGCTGAGAGGAGTATTTCTACAGTAGAGCATCTGGCTAGTGTCTTTTTTTTTTCTCCCCTTCCTTCCTTTGAATTCTTATTTGGAGTGTTTTAAACTTCTGGGCAGATAAGCTGGAGTAGGGGAGAATTCTAATAGCATGTTAGAGCAAGAAGGAATTTCATTATCTTTTTCCACGCCTGCATATTACCAACGAGGAAGCTCAAGTGGAGAGAATGGCTTTTCTTGCAGGCAGCTGGATTTTTTTTTGTCCTGGCTTCCTTTCTTTCGGCGCTGGCTGGCAGCCATGACCCTGATGCTATCTCCTTAGATAGACACAGGCAGCCTCTGGCTCGCTCATGGGAGGGAGCTGGGCCATGACAACTAGAGACTGTTCTCCTATTTCCCCCTCGAATCAGCTCCATGTTCTACAAAGGCACAGAGCTTCCATTTGCATTTACCTTCCCTTTTCCACCTATTTCCACTGCGCTTCAGGCTCCTGCTGGCTCTTGCTCGCTCCTTTGCCCTCCCCCTACCTCTCTGGGAGGGTTTGTCTTCCGGCCAGACTGCTGAGCTTCTAGAAAGCTCCAGGATAAGGGAAGAGGCCCAGCCTTTCCAGATGGAGAGCAAGTAGGAGCCAAACTGGCTAGAGGCCTGACAGGCTGAATTGATAATAATGCCTTGTCTCTGAGGTAGCGCAGCCAGGAGAACGTTGGCCAGTTGACCCCAGGGAGGGGGGCTGCTGCAGCTGAGAGCTTCCACCTCCAGGAGTGATGGAGGCACGTAGCACCCATGAGGGGAAGAGCCTCGTGTTGAGAATCGCACACACACATTTAGACACATACTCAGAGGGGCATGCAAGAATAAATAGAAAGAGAAACTGAGGCCCACAGGGAAAGAGGAAGTTAGCAGCTTGTCATCACGTGGGCTTCTGCCGTAAGCGGCTCTATTTCAGGTCTCCATCCAGCTAGCTGGTTGACAAGCAGAGCTACTTAAAATACCTGTCCCGAGCCTGTTGGCTTAGCTTGTCTCCAAGGATTGCAATAAATCCCTCCTTTAGCTATGTTTCTATGATAAGCAGCACGTAGGTTTTAAGCCCATGAGGGCATCTGATCTTCCTTCGGTGCCCTGCACACGTGGAAGGAAGGTGGGGTGGGCATGGGGCACCCCCTGGGCTCACTGGGTGGCCTGGGCCAGCAGGCAGGGTAAAAAGCCCATACTGAACACCCTGGACATTTTTTAGTTTGTTTTCTTTTATAGACATGTCTATTTTCCTGAATATTAAAGCAAATATATTTTTTAAAGATTTTATTTATTTATTCATGGGAGATCGAGAGAGAGGTAGAGACATAGAGGGAGAAGCAGGCTCCCTGCAGGGAGCAGGATGCGGGAGTCCATCCCAGGACCCCAGGGTCACAACCTGAGCCGAAGGCAGACGCTCAACCACTGAGCCATCCAGGCACCTCTATAGCAAATATACAAGGTACAAAAGGTTAAAATGATTAAAGCATAACAAATAAGGGAAGACGTTCCCTGTCATCCTATTACCCAGACATACTAGCTTAAGCTGCATGTGGTTGTCGTTTTTGTAGGTCAGGTTGACTGGATATCACCTAATTTATTGGATATTTCCTTCCAAACACTTTCTATTCCTTGAAATATATATATTTGAGATCATGATATAGATACGTTCATGCCCAACGTTTGTTCTCCTATAAAACCTTACAATGTCCACATCCCCCCACCCCCAACCCCAAGTAATTAAAAACCTTCTGTGCGCAGTCTTTTTAATAGTTACATAATATTTCATCCTTTGGGACCATCAAGGTCATTTCCAGTTCCAGGTTGAGCTGTTCTAGCTCCTGTGCTCCAGGCCCGAGGAAAGAAAGAGCCTTGTTTCTGGCGTTCTGTTGGCCAGGGAACAGGCCGGGATCAGGTCCCAGCAGCGCTGGGGAGAGAGCTCTGGTGACAGGCGGCCGGAAGGCAGCTGGCCCTTGTCTCTCTGCGGGACATGTGCTGAGTGCAGACAGAGGATGGGAGTGGAAAAGTTTGCCCCCGCGAGGCTGCGCAGAGTGGGGAGAGGGCACGCTCATTGCCAGGGACCAAAATAGGATCCTGGAGGAGAGTCAGATTCCAGCAAAAGGCTTCTCTTGCCCAGAAAGGATTATTTTAAGTGCTCAGGTATTTATTTCAGCCACTGACACATCTACAGTTTCTGTGTTAACTGAGCTGGGTCAGCCTGAGAAGCCAGCTTGCTTCCCAAAGTGCTTTTTCCACCTTAGGCTCCCCCATGGTCAGCTGCAGGGTCAGGCCAAGCCCTTTGAGTGAGACAGAGGCTGTCACCCTTTATCATGCTTCCTGTCATGTCCGTGCACCCACCTGGCCTCCTAGCAGAAGCAAGAGGAGGGAGAGAGAAGGAGAGAGGGGGAGAGGAGGAGAGGGGAGGTGGAGGAGGTGAGGGACCCTCTCTCTGGGGTTGGTGCTGGTGTTGACATTGACATTGGCTCTCAGTCACTAGTAGAAAAGTCATGAGCCTTTCTGAGCCTCATCTTTCACATATATAAAATGGGATTAATAGTCTTTACCACATAGGGCTGTTGTGAGGCTTAAATAGGTTTTCGTATTCAAACTCCTAGTACAGTACCTGGCCCATGGTGGGCTCTCTGTCACATAATATTGCTGTTTTATTGCCTCCTTTCCCATTTCTCCTTTTGAACTGCCTGACTGCAGGAAGGGAATTAAAATGTTAGCATTGAGGGACGCCTGGGTGGCTCAGTGGTTGAGCGTCTGCCTTCGGCTCAGGTTGTGATCCCGGGGTCCTGGGATCGAGTCCCGCCTCAGGCTCCCTGCAGGAGTCTGCTTCTTCCTCTCCCTCTGCCTATGTCTCTGCATCTCTCTCTGTGTCTCTCATGAATAAGTATATAAAATCTTCAAAAAAATGTTATTTTACTTGCACTTATTGAGCATTTACTCTTTATTATATTTATTTATTTACTTATTGAGTATTTACTCTTCATTCAATGAGTATTAAGGGTCTACTATGTGCAAGGCATTTTTCTAAGCACTGGGAGTAGAGGAAAGCAAGCCCTCATGGAGTGCACATATGTGGCTCACAGAAAACAAATAATATAAGCAAATAAATAGACAATAAATGCATGGTATTTTAAGTGGAGACATGTACTATGAAGAAAAATGTGGCAGGGCAAGGAGTAGATGGGGCCGTGACCAGGAGGGAGGCAGGGAGTGCTCCCTACAGGGCTCATGTGCCAGCCCTTGTTTGAACATTAAGTATCACAAAATTATTGCTTAATAAGGCACTTTTGAGGGATGCCTGGGTGGCTCAGTGGTTGAGCGTCCTGGGGTCCCAGGATCGAGTCCCACATCAGGCTTCCATAGGGAGCCTGTTTCTCCCTCTGCCTATGTCTCTGCCTCTGTCTCTGCATCTCTTATGAATAAGTAAATAAAATCTTAAAGAAAATAAAGCACTTTCAGAGCTGATGAGGAAACTTCCAAGCACCAGGAAGGGTGACAAGTCTCTTATTTTAGAGGTGAGAGCTGGAAGGTCGGGTGGGAAGAAGAAGCTCTAAGAGTCAGGACTCCTGGCTCCCCTCTGCTTCTGCACTGCCCCAAGCTTTGTCAGCTGTGGAGTGGGAAGATGGGTGTTGGGCGAGGAGTTTCTATGACCCCAGGCGATGGCCCAATCCCTTCAGGACTGACCCGCAGATTAATCAGTTCTGCAGATGCTATCCGTTCTAAGACATCAGCTTATCACCTTCCCTGGACAGGGCAGAGGTTCAGGAGCTGGAAGGCCTGGGAGAAGCCAAAGCTTGGTTCTGGTGAGTGGAGGCCTCAGGGTAAAGCAGAGGCAGGGGCTGTTTGGACAGTTGCACCCACCCAGAAGGAGCAGCAGACCAGTGAGGCTCTTGTCCAAGTTGTGCCTCTACTCGTGGGTGAATGTGGAGCCCTCCGAACAGTGTTCTTTACGCTGGGCACAAGGTCTGGTACCATGGTTACTCAGAGAAAACAGAATTCATTTGTGTTGCATGGGGGAGCTGGGGCAAGGTCATGCCGTCTCTGTGGGGGGTGTGTGTGTGTGTGTGTGTGTGTGTGTGTGTGTGCGCGCGCACATAAACTAAGAGAACAAAGGCCATGTCCTCTGGCCCTGTTCTTTTACTTGGTGATCTCTGCCTGCTGTGGAGCCCATGGGGTTCGGTTCTGTTTCTTGTCTCACTCCAGGGCATGGTCAGGCCAGGGAAGGTGTGGTTTTGAGGGGAGCCCCCCAGTGAGGCTGTTTCCTTCTGGCTGCCCACTTTGGCCTCCATCTTCATATCTTCATGCAAGGCCACTTACTTTCAGCCCCAGGGCTGCAGCTTTCCCTGTCCTATGCATCCCTGCCTTGGGACCACCTAACTACAATGCTCCATTTGATTGGGGACCCTTGCATTCTCTCTGTGGGTAGGGAATGCCAAACCTGGGAAGGTTCTCAAGTTCCAGATGCCAGTGCTGGAACACCTTTAAGATTATCCAAGTGTTGGGATCCCTGGGTGGCGCAGCGGTTTGGCACCTGCCTTTGGCCCAGGGCGCGATCCTGGAGACCCAGGATCGAATCCCACATCGGGCTCCCGGTGCATGGAGCCTGCTTCTCCCTCTGCCTGTGTCTCTGCCTCTCTCTCTTTCTCTCTTTGACTATCATAAATAAATAAAAATAAAAAAAAAATTAAGATTATCCAAGTGTTTCTGGAATGTTGGCTGTCCGAGGGCAAGGTCTTTATTTTGTTCACTAATATAACTTCAGAGTCCAGAGAAGGGTCTTGCACATAGTACACACTTACTCTTTGTTGAATGATTGAGTGAATGATTCTATTCCAACCTCCGCCCAATCTACAGAGGAGAAAACAGCCTAGAAAATGAGGTACCACAGGTAGGATAGGAACCCCAAATTCCTTTGTCCTTTTTTGCCATGCCCCCTCTCCCTGATACTCAGAAACTTGGTTTTCCCCCAGAGCTTCCAGGATTAGGTGAGATGACATATAAAACTCCCTAACCTCTACCTAGTACATAGACGATACTAAATTAAAGGGAGTTCCTCATCTTTTCTTCTGTTTGCTCTTGACACTCTTTTCAAATTTCTCTCTTTTTTAAAAAAGATTTTATTTATTTATTTCTGATGGATTGATTGATTGATAGTGAGAGCAAACTGGGGGAGGGGTCGAGGGAGAGGCAGAGGGAGAGGGAGAGAGAGAATCCCAAGCAGACTCCACCCTGAGCATGGAGCCTGAATGGGGCTCAATATCACAACCCTGAGGTCACGACCTGAGACAACACCAAGAGTCCAATGCTTAACTGACTGAGCCACCCAGGCAACCCTCAAGTTTTTCTTTGAGACAGTGCTCTGTACCAACGTTTTTATGCCACTTCACACCTCTTTCCTGACAATAACACCTATTCACTGTCTACTTAGCTGTGTGATAGGGGGGACACAAAAGAATTACATTCAAAGATGACCAATAGCCTTGTTTTAAGAGGCCAATCCTTCCAAGAGTATTAATGAAACCAGTGGATCCCTGGGGGTAGGATTTCCACAGAGAGAATGTTCTAGGCTCTTAGGATGCAGGGGGGAAGTCCTCTGTGGACCCCACCCACAAGGCTCTCTCGTCTCCCTGTCTCACAGTGGCAGATGAAATGCTGCAAGTGTGACTCTAGGTTGCCTCACAGTTACAACAGTCACCGAGTGGAGAATGTGGTTTCATCTTCGGGCCCTATGCGCTGGTGGCAGTCACAGAATGGTAAGCACTGCCCATCTCCAGGGGTCTAAAGTTGTGGGAGGTCCCAAAGGATGAGGGTGGTTGGAGGGTACCTGGGAACGCTTTTGAGTGTCCCAAGCGGTTCTTATGTGGTGGGACATGCGTGGTTGACAGACCTTCTGCCTCTATATTTGAAGTCTCTCAGATCCTGTAGGTAGAAGAATTGGCTGGAAGTTAAGGAAAGGGTAAAAAGAGCGAGGGATGCCTTTATTTCACCCCACTTGGTTACAATGAGGTCGTTGAAGGAATGAAGCTCGTAGAACAGACAAGTTGAAATCCTTCAGTGTGTTAGGGTCATCAAGAGGTGATGGGAAGGAAATTTGGCAGAGGACAGATAGGATCATGAGTAGGAAATACAAGGAGAAGCATGTTGGTACCATTCCTCTCCAAGAGGGAAATCAGAAGATTGAGGTTAGTGTTTCTGACTTCCCAGACCTAGTAGAGTCCAGAGCCTTCCTCAGAGCAGGAAGGTAAAATTTCTCTGGTCTAATGTTTCTACTTCTTGTCCTTCTAGATGTAAACCCCGTCTCTCTGCAGTTGGACCTGGATAAGAGGTTCCAGCTTCAAGACATCCTGATGGATTTTAAGGTATGCTTCCTGGGGATGGTAGCAGATAGGAGAGGGGACCCTGGGCCATGTGAGCTTGGGCTTATGGGGAGCATAGTGTCCTTGTCTAGCCAGGCTTGGGGTGAGGACACCACATGGTAGGTGGGATTCACTTCTTCAAGCTGAGATGACACTTACTCTAAGACTATATTGTGGTGACAGCAGAGGCCCACTCCTGGGAGTATGGTGGCACCTCCAGGCCCCTGTCCTGGCCACGCAGTGGTTATATATCCGCTTTCTCTCTGAATCCCTCATCCTCAATCCATCCATCTAATTAATTCAGCTCTGCCAAGTACCAATTCCACTGGGCCTGGTCAATTATTATACATTTGTGTCTTCTTGGTATGTTTCATAATTTTGCTGATGAGACTGAGTTTAACAGACAGCCAATAACTGGCCCATCCTTATGAAAGATAGGGTTTTGGAGTAGCCCTCTTGGTGGGCCATGTACTTATTCACTGCTATTGCTTCTCAGAGTGCTTTTGGATTCTGCTTTTAGACTAGCCTCCTGAGATACTTCTTTGGGAGGGAATATTTTTGTTCATTTGTCACAGGTCGTTTATGTTTTTTCAGAGGAGATTTGATTTTATTCTTTCTACAGAAATAGTCAAATATTTAAGGAGCAAGCTTGGTTAATAAGATTAGATAATCACGAAGGGTGATGTCATTTTTAGGAGTTAAAATGAGCTGTGAATAAAAAGCAATAGGATCTAATTTCTTCCTTGACTCAGAAAGTTAGCTCTGAGATTTTCTGCTCAAGAAAAGGTCAAAAGTATTTTGAGAAATGCAGTATAATTTGAATAAATGCCTAGTCTCTAAAGGTGACAACTTTGAAGGGCAACATGCATCTGGATGGATATTGTTAGTCACATCGCTTGTTCATTACTCACTCATTCATTTTTCTTGATCATTCTTGATACACACATATCGAACACTGGTTATATGTTAGGTTTGGGGCCAGATGTTATGGATAGAAAGATGAATTGAGCTAAATCATGGTTCTCACACTGCTCTAGTACATGTTGGGAAGACAAAGACTGACAGTGAGGAGGTATGACAGGTGCTCTGATATTGGTAGGAAGTGGTGCTGGGAATACAAAGGAGTGTCCCAATTGGTCTGTCTTTGGGGGGTGAGTCAGAGAAGGTGCCTGGGAAAAGGTGAACCTTTGTAAGGCCACTAATTTAAGCCAGGCAAAGGGCAAATTTCATTCTTGACAAAGAGAATCAATCATAAAGTGCAAAGGCCTGGAGACAAGAGGCAAGAAGGTATAAAATTGGGGAGGAAGCAATGGAATGCACATATAGGGTCTAGAGGGGAAAATGTGTATACGATGGTGAGAAGGAAGGATGTGGAAGGCTATAAGCTGGTGAGAAGTGAGTTTACAGACATAAATGGGGAGGAGGGAAGTAGACTAAAGCTTCATCCATTCATCCACCAAATGACTAAGTGCCTCCTGTGTGCTAGATATTGGGGGTTCAACTTGAACAAGACAGATGGGAGCCTGCCATTTACTAGAGTGGTTCTTAATTAGGAGATATTTGGCAGTTTCTGGAGATGTTCTTGGTTGTCACAACTGTGGAGGTGCTAATGACATCTAGTTTATAGGTCAGGGATGCTGCTAACCATTCTATGATGATCAGGACAGCCCACACAAGGAATTACTCAACTCCAAACGGTAACAGAGCCAAAGACTGGAAAACCCTGGTCTAGTGGGAGAGGAATCAAAAGGAGTAAGCCAACAAATAAATGATTGGGAATTGTAGTGACATTTATGAAGGAAACAAAAGGCTAGAATGAGGTAGGGTGGGCAGAGTGTGGGCAGAAAAATGTGTGCTACATAGGTACAAAAGAGTCTCATGAGGAGGTGACATTTAAGCTGAAAACAAAAAATGAGAAGGAACCCACCAGGGGGAAGAACATTCCAGCTGGAAGAAACAATCTGAACGAAGGTTCTGAGGAAAGAAGGAGCATATGATGCAGCTGAGAGCTTGCAAAGATGAAGGTGTATGGGACATGAGATGAGGTGAGAGGACAGGCCCACATAGCACGGGACCTGGGCAGGAGTTCGGACTCATTCAAGAAGAGCAAGGAAGAGGCCTTGAACAGACATGTCTCCCAAGAAGACACACAGATGGCCAGTAGGCAAATGAAAAGATGCTCAACACCATTAATCATCAGAAAAATGCAAATCAAAACTACATTGATACATTGCCTCGTGCTTGTTAGAACGGCTGTGATCCAAAAGACACGATGTACGAGTCGGCGAGGATGTGGAGAAAGAGGAGCCCTTGTGCACTGTTGGTGGGAATGTCAATTGGTGCAGCCACGAATGGAAGTAATATGGAAGTTCCTCCAAAAACTAAAAACAGAGCTACCCTACGATCTGACAATTCTACCTGGGTCTATATATCAGAAGGAAATGAAATCACTGTCTCGAGGACATACCTGTACCCTCATGTTCACAATAGTCCAAGACATGGAAACAAGCTAAGTGTCCATCAGAAGATGAACAGACAAAGAAAATGCAATCTATAGCCATAGATCCGTGCACAATGGGATATTCAGCTCTAAGAAAGAAGGAAGTCTTGGCTTTTGTGACAACATAGGTGGATTTTGAGGGCATTCTGCTACGTGAAAGAAGTCAAAGAAGGAAAAACACCACGTGTTCTCATATGCAGGATCTAAAAAAGCTGAGCTCGTGCCATAGAGACTAGAATGGTGCTTGTCAGGGGCTGGGAGCAAGGGCCCAATGGGAAGACGTTGGTCAAAGGGCATGAGCTTCCAGTTACAAGATGAGTAAGTTCTAGAAATCTAGTGGACAGCATGGTGACTACGTAACACTGTATTATATACCTGAAAGTGGTTAAGAGTGGAAATCTTAAGTGTTACCATCACACACAGAAAATGGTAATTATGTGAGGGGATGGGATGGGTGTGTACCTATTACAATAACCCTTCGGCAGTACTTACACGTGTCACATCCCCACACCGCACATCTTAAATGTGTATATATGTCAATACTATCTCAATAAAGCTGGGAAAAATAAAGAACAGTGGGAATTGATTCTGGGGTTTCTCGCAGAAGAGTGACACAGTCTATGTGCTGGGTGGGGGTGGGTGACACCAAGGTAAGAGTGAACAACAGAGAAATTCAGGTGGCACCTACTGGAGAGTTGAGGGGGATGAGGGTTTGGAGGTTGGGTTTATGAAGCCATGGTTTGAGGTGGTGGTCCAAGCTGGGAGCCGTCAACCTAGGGGCAGCATTGAGAACCCTGAGAGATGGGTGAAACCACCAAGGGAGGAAGGACACAATGTCACGTGGAGAAGTTTGCATTTCATCGTTAGCTAATCCAGATCCATTGAGGGGGCTCGAGCAGGAGTGACAGTCAGGTAGTCATCTAGGAAGACCTCTCCAGGGGAGTGGGGAGAGAGGTTTGGAGGGCCCGGACACTTGGCTGTGGGAAGTGTAGCGGGATAATTTTCTGGCCTGGCCACCTGGGTGGTGGGCTGAGCTAGGAATCCCATTCGTCTAGAATGTAGATCACCTTCTCTTGGTCTCCACGGTTCCCCTGGGGAAAATCTGATGGGGCCAGTGTCTATCAGGAGCATTGGACAGGGATGACCCAAGGCCTTGCTCCCTCTCGCGCCCTCACTGTGATTCTCAGGAACCACCTGTGCATCTTGAGCTTTTCTTGGTGGCCCCTTCCCATCAGTCACTCAGGCGGCCACCCTATCTGTGTCTCTGCAGGGGCCCATGCCCGCTGGGATGCTGATTGAGCGCTCCTCGGACTTCGGCAACACCTGGCAGGTGTACCAGTACCTGGCTGCCGACTGCGCCTCCACCTTCCCTCGGGTCCGCCAGGGCCAGCCTCAGAGCTGGCAGGATGTTCGGTGCCAGTCCCTGCCCCAGAGGCCTAACGGGCGCCCGGAAGGGGGGAAGGTAGGTAGAGGGGACTCTGAAAAACAGGCACGGGTTGTGTGTGTGAGTTTGTGTGTGTGTGTGTGTGTGAGGTCTCTGACATCACATTGCTCACACAGTTCCCCAACATCTGGAGACCAGATGACCCCTCGGTGTGCCATGCTAGCTTTCCTGCTCCCTGGCCACGCTCAGAATATTTGCCACTTGTCCCCTTTGCTACTCAGGAGAAATATTTCAAAAACACATTGAGGGCACCGCATAACCCAACCCTGCCCTCCCCCTTGGCCACCGTCCCCCGCCCATTGGCACGTCCCCATAGTGGAAAAGGTACAATGCACTTTGCTTCGGTGCAGGGAGCGTGAGATGGTTGGTTTAGATTCAAGTAAGCAAATTGCACAAATTTAATTTGAGCTCTGATTTCACCTTGATAGGGTTTAACACAAGAATGAGCTTTCTCAGTTTAATCCCTCCACCTGGTCCTTGGGGAAATTCAGGTACAAGCCACAGCTCCAGGTCACCTGACCTTAAACCCTGAGTGAGAAACAGAGAACCTGCCTCTGGAAACAGCTCAGGACTTGCTCCCCGACTCCTCCTACCTGGGGGGAGGCTTCTCACATTTCTTTCGTAACTACCCTTCCCCTCCCCGCCGCTGCCACCCAAGGGAGGCCTTGTGCTCTGTCCTCCCCTCTCTGGCTCCTGCTCCCTCAGAGCAGCTCTGCTGGGCGCCCAGTGCTCCGGGCGCTGCCCTCCCCATGGGCAGTGCCTCTTTCCTTTGCAGGAGCGAGTCCTCCTGGGTTACAGTCGAACCCACATCCGTGTTAACCACGTTCCCTACATGCCAGATTGAAACATGGGACTTCTTCCTGATTCGTGCAGGGCTGTCAGGAAAACTCTGGGATAGGCAGATGAAATCCCATAGAATGAGCTGTTTGGATTCAAAAGGAGAAACACAGTTGAGATGGGGGTTGTCTAGAGGGTGGTGGTGAGCGCATCCATGAATCCTTGCGCCCTGGACCTTCTCATTCATCCAAGGTGCTTGGAAAATTACTATCCCCTAAACCCTTGTGTGTACGTTATATATCTCACCACTGGTTTTGACTCAGAAATCAGGAAGTTCTTGGGCTATCTGTATTTTCAAGTGGAGAGGAGAGTTGTCTATGCTCACACACACACACACACACACACACACACACACACACACACACATTTAGGGCCCAGTGATCATCTCGCTCTCCCAGGGTGGCAGCAGGCCTCACATGCACAGTCACATGCAACCTCAAGGTTCCAGGTAGGGCCTGTGAGCAGTGTGACAGATGAAAAGGGAGACTTCCTCTGAGCTTGGGGTACCCCATGTACCTCTACCCCAGGCCTTCCCTTCTTCGCCCTCTCTCTGCAGGTTCAGCTTCACATTATGGATTTAGCATCTGGGATCCCAGCCACTCAAAGTCAAAAAATTCGAGGTCAGTGTGGCTCCTCCTCTGGCTTGGGTGGACCTGGGGTGGGGAGCAAAATTTGGAGCCCTGGGACTTGACGTGGTTGGTTGGTTGGAGCTTGAGTCTCAGAAATTCCCGGGTCTCTCATATTCCTGTCCGCCTGGTGGGATGTAATACCCTGCTTATTCCACGGGCAGCGTGGTCGACGAGTCTTTTCTGTCGTGGGAGGGCCGCAGGCAGAGGCGGATGGCCCCTGATATCACCTCCCTTATGAAGGCAGGGACGATGGGGTGGCGAGATGGGGAGGCCCACACTCTGCGCTCACGTCCTTTCTTTCCCTTCCCTCCCCCTTCCCCCCTCCTTCCCTGTTGCATGCCCCCTCTCAGAGCTGGGGGAAATCACAAACTTGAGAGTCAACTTTACCAGGCTGGCCCCGGTGCCCCAGAGGGGCTACCACCCGCCCAGTGCCTACTACGCCGTGTCCCAGCTGCGTCTCCAGGGCCGCTGCCTCTGCCACGGCCACGCCGACCGCTGTGCCCCGCAACCCGGAGCCCCCGCCGGCCCCTCCACCACCGTGCAGGTGACAGCTCCTGGCTGGGGAGGGCAGAGGGCAGAGGGCAAGGCCAACGGCAGGCTCAGGCCATTCTTGGGGCTCCTATGAAACAGGGAGGGGGATCCCTGGGTGGCTCAGCAGTTGAGCGCCTGCCTTTGGCCCAGGGCGTGATCCTGGAGTTGGGGGATGGAGTCCCACATCGGGCTCCCCACATGGAGCCTGCTTCTCCCTCTCCCCGTGTCTCTGCCTCTCTCTCTGTGTGTCTCTCATGATTAAGTAAATAAAATCTTAAAAAAAAAAAAAAAAGAAACAGGGAGGGCCTTAAATGTAAGACTTGGGTATTTGACATTTTAGCAACGGTGGAAACGAGTCCCAAGTGACCATGGCCTCAAAGGGCAGAAGTGTGTAGCGCTTCCTCAAGCCTGCCTTATGGCTTGGAGTGGTTTGAGTTTTAGTTACGTGTCCGCACATCTGTGGGTCTTGCCAGGGAGCTAAAAAGAAAGAAAAAAAAAAGAAAAAAAACTGCCCAAACCTCCATCCTCAGATATTCCAATTCTATTATCGGTTTTTAAAGCTTCCAGGTGATTCTCAGCATTCCCGGGGAGGCTTAGAGGCCTGGCTTTGGGGACTCTAGAGTCCCATCTAGTGGCGAGATCGGGGGCAGGGAGAGGGAACAGAGTCTCCCCCAGAGTGGGTGAGTCAGAGGCCCCGGGGAGGGGAGGGGGAAGCTCCAGCTTCACCAGCCACCCTGGCTGGGGGTTTTGCCTCCAAACCAAATGTGAGCACCACCAGTAGAGGAGACAGGACTTTGGGCCCGGAAGCTGGGGCTTCGGTCCAGTTAACATACAGCAGCTCATTTCCCCTGGCGATCATATAAGGCAATCCTATAAGATGGCCTGCGAGGGCAACACAGGTGAAATGAGCCCTGGGCAGCTTCGTCCTTCCCACCCCTGGGCCAGCCCCTACCCAGGGCTTCAGAGGAGGCCAGAGGGAGACCGGCTCCAGGAATGTGTCATCTCTTAGGGCCTGGAGACGAATGAGCAGAGCACAGGCCCAACAGGACTGCTGACGGGTGAGGAATACAATGTGCCGCGGGCTGCAGAGGAGGGACAGGGCACGCCCGGCCCCAGGGGCTCTGGAATCTGGGCACACCCCCGAATCACCACTTTAAAAAAGTATCCATGTCTGGGCCTTGTCCCTGCGATTTAGATCCAATTGGGCCTGGCAATGGCATTTTTTTTTTTTTTAAAAAAAAAGCTTCCCATGTGATTGTAGAGTTGCATCTAGGATTGAGATCCTCGGAATTAGAGGAACTGGGGCAGGGGGCGGGGGGCGCTGGTGAAGAAGGTGCCATTCTAGCTGGCAGGTTCTTACTGGTGAGGGGGAGAAAGAAGGGAATTCCGGGCAGAAAGAAAAACATCTTGGTAAAGGCCAAGAGGTGGGGAAAAGCAGGGCTCGTGCAGGACGCAGCTGGAGGTTCAGCTGGGCTGTGCTGTTCGGGCTGGGAACTGAAGATGGGGCGTACACGGTACAGGTCTTCAATGCCAGGCTGAGGGTGTCGGGCTCAATTTGGAAGACAATGGGCACATAATAACTGCTCTATTTTTATATCTTAATGAGTCTACTAACAACTGATCATAGCGGCCCCATTAGCCAAACAGTCACAGTCAAAAGATTGTTGGAATATAAATCTCCAGAGGGCCCACGAAGTTCTAGAATCGTAGTTTGCCAGTAGGGGTATCCGGGCCCCTTCCAGGTGCTGCTTTGGCATCATGGGGATGTCCAGGGCCAAGGAATGAGCTTTTATTTATTATTATTATTTTTTAAAGATTTATTTGAGAGAGAGAGAGAGAGAGAGAGCGAGCGCATATGAGCACGGGGTAGGGGGAAGGGACGAGAGAGAGGGAGAGAGAGTCCCAAGCAGGCTCTGCACTGAGTGGGGAGCCTGACACAGGGCTTGATCCCACGACCCTGAGATCAGGACCTGAGCAGAAACGAAGCGTCAGATGCTCAACTGACTGTGCCATCTGGGTGCCCCAGGAATGAGCTTTTAAAAGCCCAGGTGGGTGAGAAAGGCAGGTACGTGCACGCACGCACACATAATACACCCACGATAGCACACAAGCAGGCAGCTGGGAGTGTCCCTGGAGCTGAGTGACGGCTGGAGGAGGTGGGGTCTGAGCTGGACCCTGAGTGGTGGGTGGAAGGTAGACGGTCCATCGCTGGGACAGTCCTTTGATAATTAGTCCTGATATCTGGTGGCCCCTTTCCCAGGTCCATGACGTCTGCGTCTGCCAACACAACACTGCTGGCCCCAATTGTGAACGCTGTGCGCCCTTCTACAACAATCAGCCCTGGAGACCTGCAGAGGACCAGGACCCCCATGAATGCCAACGTATGGCCCTGGACTCACCCCCTCCCCTGTAGTGGCTGGGTGGGGTGCTGGCCCCGGTGGGCCTCAATGATCTTACCTGGACGCAGGGAGAATCTATTCTTTATTATTTAAATCCAACTTGACTGCACCCCTGTAGCGTAAGCTCCCCTTACTCTGCGGGGATGGAAAGAGTTTGAGTTGCAACCACCCTCTGCCTCCCCAGACCTCCTTCTTAGCCAGGCCTGAAGGGACCAAGGCTGGTGTGTGCTACTGATGCCACATGGCTTTTATGATATCCCCAGATTCCCCAGATCCTCTTTCTTCTGTCCCCGTCACGTGCCTTGTCCTGTGTAGGAGTGTAGGACGGATCTCGTTCCCTACTTCAGAGGGCCCCCTGGAGTCAGGGCCTTTCTCTGCACAAGTAGGAGAAACAAGGGTCCCCAGCCCAGAGACAGGCAGTGACCCATCAGGAGATCCGTGCGGGCAATGGGGGAGGGCTGGGATGGACCATTCAAAGGGCTCCCTCTTTGGCCCAACCCAGATGTTATTCTTGGGTTAGTTCCCACATCGGGAGTTAGGAGGCCTGACTTCTTACACTACTTTCTTCCTGGCCCTATCACCTTAAAGGAGTCACACAAGCCCTCTCTGGGCCTCAGTTTCCCCATGTCCTAGACCTGAGCACCTTGCAGAGTTGCAAGAGATGCCCGTGCGTTAGCATGGAACGTGCTTTGTGGATGGAAGCGGTGCTGGTCTACGGTCAGCCCTGGGACTCTCCTTTTTCAGGGTGTGACTGCAACGGGCACTCAGAGACCTGTCACTTCGACCCAGCGGTGTTCGCCGCTAGCCAGGGGGCACATGGAGGTGTGTGCGACAACTGCCGGGACCACACGGAGGGCAAGAACTGTGAGCGGTGTCAGCTGCACTATTTCCGCAACCGGCGTCCAGGGGCCCCCATTCAGGAGACCTGTATCCGTGAGTAGGGGCTCTGGGGACCCCGGGTATCACCAGAGCACATGTCCCTGGGGACACATGAGCCCTCAGGAAGCACAAGGCCTTGGCTGTTTGTCAGGACTTGCAGGCAGTTGTTTTAATGTGGCTGTGCCCTTCTTTTTTGTCTTTTTTTTTTTTAATTTAAAAGATTTTATTTATTTATTCATGAGAGACACAGAGAGAGAGGCAGAGACACAGGCAGAGGGAGAAGCAGGCTCCCTGCGGGGAGTCTGATGTGGGACTCGACCCTGGGTCCCCAGGATCAGGCGCTGGGCTGAAGGCAGGTGCTCAACCGCCGAGCCCCCCGGGCTGCCCTAGCTGTGCCCTTCTAAGCCAATCACTTAACCTCTCTGGACCATCAATCAATCCGTCCATCAACAGTTATGTAGCCCTTACTTTGGACACAGGGGACACGAAAGTAAATATCAGACGCAGTTCCTGCTGCCAAGACACACACACGCTGTTTGGCAGTGTAAACCCTAGTGAAAAAGGCGGACCAAGCACTTTGTCCACGTATGTGTTGCTGCCCTTGCCACGCGGTGGTGTGGTTTGCTCTGTATTTTCCGACCTCCCCCAGTACTGAGAGCTCCTCGGTGGCAGGGAGATGCCTTAGGTCCTCAGGCCCTAGGACCATGACAGCCACACGCCAGGTGATGCTGCAGAGAGGGCTCCTGAAGGAACGTATGCATGGAACACCCAGCAGTACCCAGCGTGTCCCGCAGGGGCCCACGGGTGAGAGAGGAGAGAGAGCAGAGCGGACTGAAGCCATCCCAGCCCGGCTTTTTTAGATGGAGGAAGAAAATATGCACTTTGTTTCTTTTTTTTTTTTTATAAATTTATTTTTTATTGGTGTTCAATTTGCCAACATATAGAATAACACCCAGTGCTCATCCCATCAAGTGCCCCCCTCAGTGCCCGTCACCCAGTCACCCCCATCCCCCTGCCCACCTCCCCTTCCCCCACCCCTAGTTCGTTTCCCAGAGTTAGGAGTCTCTCATGTTCTGTCCCCCTTTCTGATATTTCCCACTCATTTTTTCTCCTTTCCCCTTTATTCCCTTTCACTATTTTTTATAGTCCCCAAATGAAAATCTGCACTTTGAAAGGCCTGCAAGAGGTCGGGGTGTGGGGGTGGGAGAGGGCCGCTTCATTTCCTGTTGCTGTTATTTGTTTATGGAAAGAGTGAGGAAGACAAGTTGGCCTCTGTTCCCCCGCAGTTACTTGCTGGGTGACCTTGAGTGTGCTCCCCCCCTCAGGGTTGTCGTGACGACTACATAAGGCGACACGCAAGCGTGCCCAGCTCCGTGCTTGGCATGTATATATATATATAGCAGTCGTTCTGGAAATAATGACCACAAAAACTTCCATCGTTCGTACCTAACCTTGTGCCAAGCACTGTTCTATCTGCTTTTCATTCACTCATTTTATTCCCCGCAGGGAATCCGTGAGAGTCGTATAATTATCCCCATTTCACAGATGAGGAAACTGAGGCACAGAGGGGTTAGGTAACTGGACTAAGGTTGCAAGGCTGTAAGCCAGTGAGTGGTGGGATAAAGATCTGAACCGGGCAGTCTGGCTTCTAGATGGGCTCTTAGCTTTCTGCTTTTCTTCTTTATTCTCACTGTGGTGGCTGCTTTTGTGTCTCAGCCTGCGAGTGTGATCCCGACGGGGCCGTGCCGGGGGTTCCCTGCGACCCGGTGACCGGGCAGTGCGTGTGCAAGGAGCACGTGCAGGGGGAGCGCTGCGACCTGTGCAAGCCAGGATTTACGGGACTCACCTATGCCAACCCGCAGGGCTGCCACCGTGAGTGTGTGTGGGGGGGGACCCAGCCTGGGAATTCACGGGGAAGATTGGGGTGGGGGGCACCCAGTGCTGCACCCTGAGCCTCCAGCAGGTGGCAGCACAGGCCTGGGTTAGGAGGTGGCACTGAGTCAGGTGGAGGGAAGGAGGGAGGGAGGAAGGGGGGAGGGAGGCCTGGCTGCCCGGTGCCACGCAGGAAAACGCAGTGGCCTTGTGAGTCAGCCAGGTTATCTGGAAAGAACGACCCTGCCTGGTTGTTTTCCCAGGCAGGGCCCTGTCCCCGACGAGTGTCGTCTAGGGGTGCCTTGTGGGTGTCTTGTGAGCTCAGGAACCCTCCCCCCTGCAGGCTGCGACTGCAACATCCTGGGGTCTCGCCGGGACCTGCCCTGTGATGAGGAGACTGGACAGTGCCTGTGCCTGCCCCACGTGGTGGGCCCCAAATGTGACCAGTGCGCTCCCTACCACTGGAAGCTGGCCAGCGGCCGGGGCTGTGAGCCGTGTGCCTGTGACCCTCACAATGCCCTCAGCCCCCAGTGCAACCAGGTAAAGAGGGGGTGGCCCCGAGGGCCCCACAGCAGGAGAGGAGGCCTTGCTCACCAGCCTGTGTCTCCCCTCCACGCTGCCCAAAGTCAGACTGGGCTGCGTCTGTCCCCATTCTCCTTGGGGAAGCCACCCGATGTCCCTCCCCGTGTGGCTTGGGGCCTTCTGCGGGGCCACATGGGACTCTGGCTTCCGAGCTTGGGTCTGGGTGGGAGCCCTCACTCCGGCGGCCACGGGGAGCTGCAAGTGGTCCATGCGTCCCGGACGCTGTGCTCACCAGGGCTCTGGGACACGGTCCCCAAGGCCAGGGCCAGTCCGGGGCTGCGAGGGAGGCTCCCTCACAGTGCTCTCCCCCACAGTTCACAGGGCAGTGCCCCTGTCGAGAAGGGTTTGGTGGCCTGACGTGCAATGCCGCAGCCCTTCGCCAGTGTCCCGACCGGACCTACGGAGACGCGGGCTCAGGATGCCGTGGTGGGTGCTTCTTGAGCCAGAGGGGACACTGAGGCATGGGGGGGGGGCTGCTGAGCACCTGCATGGGCTCTGGGCAGAGGGCGTGTGGGACGGTCTGTGCTATGGGAGGACGTCCCATCCTAGGACAGGTGCTGTGGTCCTGGCAGCATCGTGGGGGCGCACGTTCCCCGCAAGGGCTCCAGCCAGCGGGCTTAGCCCCCAGCCCCAGGGGGACGTCAGGGCCCCCTGTCCCCGTGACCCGAGGGTGGCTCCGCTCCCGTTTCCCTGACCCGGCATCTCCCACAAGCCGTCTCCAGGGCAGCGGCAGGGAGCGGGGCACTTTCTCCCTAGATGGAGGAAGGGAAGTCCCAAGGGGAAAGGTGTGATCTCCCCGGGGTCGGCTTGACCCGTAGCCAAAGAGTGCGCGACCCGGAGCGTGCAGACCGAGGTCTGGTCTCGGTGTGGCCTCTCTTACCGGGTGACTTGGGAGAGTGGCTTCCCCTGAGGGCTCGGTTTCCCGAGGGGACATTGCATTTAGTACCACTGTTGCTCCGTCCACACACATGGGGACATGGGGGCGGTTAGCTGTGTCACAGGGTGGCCGCGAAGGTGGAGCGCATGCCTGTGTGAGCAGCCCAGGTGTCTAACCTAGCGCGGTGCCTGGCACTGGCACCTGGCACCTGGCACCTGGCACACGGTCGGTGCTCAGTAGAGGCTTGCCGTCCTTGCTGGCGTGGCCGTGATTTTACTGTGGCCTCGACCGTCCTTTATCCTAAGTCCTGTAGCGGGGCCCTGAGGTCAGACCTCCGCTTCGGGCTCTCCCCACCATGTGCCTTTATCTTCCTTTTTTTTTTTTTTAAAAGATTTTATTTATTTATTCATGTGAGACACACACAGAGAGGGCAGAGACACAGGTAAGGGAGAAGCAGTCCCCATGCACGGAGCCCGACGCGGGACTCGATCCCAGAACTCCGGGATCATGACCTGAGCCAAAGGCAGGCGCTCAACCTGTGAGCCACTAGGGTGCCCCTGCCTGTGCCCTCCCGACGCCCCCCGCTGACCATTACCTTTACCCGCCCTAGCCTGTGACTGTGACTTCCGGGGAACAGAGGGCCCAGGCTGTGACAAGGCCTCGGGCCGCTGCCTCTGCCGCCCCGGCTTGACTGGCCCCCGCTGCGACCAGTGCCAACGAGGTTACTGTGACCGCTACCCGGTGTGCGTGGCCTGCCACCCTTGCTTCCAGAACTACGATGCCGACCTCCGGGGCCGGGCCCTGCGACTCAGCAGCCTCCGCAATGCCACCGCCAGCCTGTGGCCGGGGATGGGTCTGGAGGATCCTGGTCTCACCTCCCGCATTGCGGACGCCAGGAGCAAGATGGAGCAGATCCAAGCCATCCTCTCCAGTGCCCCGGCCACCGAGCAGGAGCTGTCCCAGGTGGCCAATGCCATTTTCTCCATCAGGTAAACTCTCCTCTCCCTGCCGAGCACTCAGAAGAATTACATCACGCGGGGTCGCGGAAGTGGCCCACACGGGTCCCTCCTTCCCTTGGCACAGCCCTTTACAGCTTCCAGATAATTTTCACACGCGCTTCCCCTTTGAACAGTCACAACGGTCCCGTGAGGTCATTGCTTCTGTCTTGGAGATGGGGGAACGGACACAGATAGGTGACGTGACCGTCATGCGGCCGCAGAGGAGCAGAGCTGGGACTCAGCACAGGCAGGAGCCCCGGTGTTCTTTCAAGTGCCCGGCGCTGCCCGTGGGAGAGTCAGCTCTGGATTAGTCACCCTGGTGCAGGGCATCCGAGAGGCAGGGGCTCTAAAAATAACTCGTATTTGCCTTTGGAATGGGAGCGGTCCCACCCACACCTCCTTCCTACCGGCGGAGGCGCCTTCTTCGTAAGGTTTGGTTCTGGAAGTTTCTATAATTAGTTTGCACTCCCCGAGCACTAGCTGACTTTCGGGGCCTAGAGCCAGCCGTCCAGGTGTGTGATTGACCGAAGTCTCCAGACTGAGTAGCGAGCCCGTAGGTGTTCGGTGGGCTGGAAGTGCAGGACGGAAGGGGGTTCCACGGAAGGACGTGCCATACCGCAGCAAAGCCTGTCGGTAGAGAATGCAAAGCTTGTGGGAGTCGGTGGTTGGGGATCAGCGAAGGGGATGGGGAGAGAGGAACCTCGGTGGGCCCGGGCTGGTGGGTCCTGACCCCCTTTGGGTGGAGACGACCCAGCTCTGGGTGCTCCCGGGGTGGGGGTGTGGACTGCAGAGGAGAGCCTTGGGAGCCTGGCAGGCGGGGGGTACAGCTGGTGTAGGGGGTGGCTGAGGCCAGCCTGCAGCCAGCCAGGGAGAAAGGGGCCCCGGGTGATGCTCCCCGTGGAAGCCAGCTCTGGGGAGGTGGCGCCGGCCCAGGAGGGTCGAGTCACACAAGTCGAGGAAGGGGAAGTTTCCGTGATCTGCCTGCTGAGGGATGGAGGCAGGTTGTGGCGCCTGTCTTGGCCTTCGTCGCGCAGAATGCCCCAGAGCCGGTGGCGTCCCTCGGTTGCCTTGCTGAAGACCTCTGCGTTTCCTGGCTCAGGGGTTCCCCGCCGGGCTGGCAGGTTCCGGGGAGGCAGCCCCCTCCTGTATTTTACCGAAAGCTCCCCTTGGGTTTCAGGCGGACTCTCCAGGGCCTGCAGCCTGACCTGCCCGTCGAGGAGGAGACCTTGTCCCTCCAGGGAGACCTGAAGAATCTGGACAGGAGCTTCCAGCACCTCCTCATGACGTATCAGAGCAAGAAGGAGCACTTTGAAAGGCTAAGCGGTGCCAATCCTTCAGGTGAGGAGGGCTGCTCCGACAGCTGCCCGCGGGCCGTGCGCCACCGCGCCCCCCGGGCCCCGCTCCGCTCCCCCTGCGTCTCCAGGTCGCCGGGCCCCGCGCGACTCGGCTCCCCCTTGTCCTCCCACAGGGGCCTTCCAGGTGCTGACGGCGGCCTACCAGCGGTCCTCCCGGGCTGCTCAGCAGGTGTCCGACGGCTCCCGCCGGCTCTTCCAGCTCAGGGACAGCCGGAGAGAGGCAGAGAGGCTGGAGGGTCAGCTGGGAGGAGGAGCCGGCGTCGGGGGTCCCCAGCTCGTGGCCCTGAGGCTGGAGATGGCTTCCTTGCCTGATCTGACGCCGACTATCAACAAGGTGACTCATGGCCTGGAGCCCGGCTGCCCCCGCTGGTCACACCCCAGCTGCCCCTTCCTGATCTTTGGCCCCTCGCGGTGTGGGTGTGCTCCGGGGTTGCCAAGGAGACAAGCTTCTGGTGCCCGGTTGCCGTGGAGATGTCTGGCTGCTTGTTTCCTGGGTGTGGGATGGGAGAGGTTGTGGGGGAGCCTTGGGTACCCTCTTTGATGCCTCCTTCTCTCCCCAGCTCTGTGGGGGCTCCCGGCAGACGGCCTGTACCCCAGGAGCATGCCCTGGAGAGCTGTGTCCCCGAGACAACGGCACGGCCTGTGGCTCTCACTGCAGAGGTGCCCTCCCCAGGGCGGATGGGGCCTTCCGGATGGCCGGGCAGGTGGCTGAGCAGCTGCAGCGTTTCAACGCCCAGCTCCAGCAGACCAGGGAGATGGTAGGTGCCGCCGAGGTGGGTGGGCACATGTAGGGAAAGGCTGAGGGGACAGAGTCAGTTTTTCTTTTTTTAAGATTTATTTATTTATTTATTCATGATAGACCTAGAGAGAGAGAAAGCAAGGCAGAGACAGAGACACAGGAGGAGGGAGAAGCAGGCTCCATGCTGGGAGCCCGACGTGGGACTCGATCCCGGGTCTCCAGGATCACACCCTGGGTCGAAGGCGGCACTAAACCGCTGAGCCACCAGGGCTGCCCCAGAGTTAGTTTTTATTTTACAGTCAGGAGACTGTAAAAGCCAAAAGGAGATGTTAGGTAACTTGTCTGCGGCCCCGCAGCAAGAGAGAAGTAGAGTTTGGGGCCGACGTTTTGGGCTTTTCCCCCTGACTCCCAGGTCATTTCTTGCAGAGCCAAACCAGGTTAGCTACCAGTGTTTCCCAGGTCCATCTGGGGTAGCGGGCGCCCACAGAATCCCTGCGGGCTGCTGAGGGGCTCTCCTGGGGCCTCGAGCACTGCTGACCTAGCGTGTGCGTTGGCAGATCAGGGCCACCGAGAAAGCCGCCTTGAAGGTCCAGTCAGACGCCCAGCGCCTGGAGACCCAGGTGAGCGCCAGCCGCTCGCAGATGGAGGAGGATGTCAGGCGCATGCGGTTCCTCATCCAGCAGGTCCGGGACTTCCTGTCAGGTGAGCCTGCCCCCCCACCCCCCCACCCCCAGTATTTGGACTCCTGCCTGGCGCCAGCCCCTCTGATCCCTGTCCCCAGTGCAGAGCATCAGCTGGCTGCCTCCTCCATTCAGCTCAGGTACCGGGGCCAGGTGCCCACGGCTCACCTGGATGGCGAGCACAGCCCTTCAGCTATGCTCCCCCCTCCCCTCCTGCTCCTCCATGGCTCACTCTCACCAGAACATCCTCAGAGATCTTTGAAAAATGTGCAAGTGGGATCACAGCCCACGGGTGCTGGCTTTCCCTCATTCTCCAGGTTATCACGCGCAGCCTCTGCTCCCCTCCTGGGTGTGGCCTCGTGCCTTTCCCTGCTTTGCTCCCCGCCCATCTTTGACCAGGTTGGCTCTTACCTGCCTCAGAGACCTGGATGTGCTCTTTCTCTGCCTGGAATGCTCATTCCAAGGTTGCCAATTCTATCCCCCGCCTCATGGTCTCAGTTTCAATACCATCTCCCCAGAGGGGCCTCTCCCGACCGCCCTATCTGGTCCGCCTCACTCCCCTGCACCCCCCAACATCTGACCTTCATCATCTGACCTTCATCACACTGCTCCAAGCCTGTGGTTGCCGAGTTCATTTGTCTACACGTGTCTCATTAGTCTCGCAACCAGACTCTAGAGTCCAGGAGGGCAGGGAATGGCTGTCTGTTCCCCGTGTCACTGGCACCCAACATAAGACGGGACCACAGAAAAGCACCCAGTCTTGGCTGAAGGGATAAATGAACCAGATCCCCTCTCTTGCTGCCCTGGAGTAGAGAGACCCCTGGATAGGAGGACCCAGGAAACCTGTGACTTCTGAGCGGATTGCTTTTCTCTCTTTTCCTCATCTTTCGCTTCTGCAAACCAGGATGGTAGTATTTCACGTTTCTTCTGGGGAACCTAGTAACTGATGTAAAGCGTGTTTTAAAAAATTAACGTTGCCTCAGGAATATGAGTTGATATTATTAGATTTCTGGTCCCTGCCCGGGAATTTACTTGGCTGGGAGCCCAGTTAACAGGAGCTGAGGGCTTGGTGTTACGACAGGGCTCTTCTGGCTACTGTTGTGCCTTTGCTCCAAACGGGCCCAAACCCCCTCCTGAGTGTGGAGGGCAGGTTGGAGAGTGGCAGGGAGGATCTGCTGGCAGCCATGGCTTGCCTGAGGCCAGGCTGGAGTTGGCCTCCCAGGGAACCCCAGAATGGGGGTAAGTGGAGGCAAGGACATGGTGCTCAAGAGACATGGACAAAGGGGCAGGCCCACGTTTGGGGTTTGGACTCACAGATGAGGAAGTCTTCCCCCCAAGCAGAGCCTAGTGAGGCTGAATGGCCTCAGCCTTGACCAGGGTGGGAGGCAAGGCTCTGGGGTACAGCCTGGGCTCACACGAACAGGTGGGGAGTCGCTGGGCCATGGGGACCCTTTTGTCCTGTTGATTATATGCGTGGCTCAGGTTAAGTCTTGTGGCAGGACCAGGGGCAGGGAGAAGGAGCGGGGCCTGAGAGAGGCACGACCCTTGCAAAGGGCCCCGGTTGTTGTTGCAGTCTCCATGGCAGTGGGTTTTGGTGTCCAGAGGGCTGTGCAGGGGGCGCAGGTGCTTGCTGCTGTTGTGGGCAGGCTCCGCGTGGGGGGATGCGTGGAAGGGCTGTGGAGGACGGAGGATGCGTGGCCTTTTCCGAGGTCTTCAAATGGAATTAACAGAAATCACAGCTCAGGCTTATCGAGTTCTCACTGAGTGCCCGGCGCTGTCGTGAGTGCCTCACAGGTATTACATGATTTAGTCCTGATTGCCCACCACTTTGCAGAGGAGGGCTCCAGGCGCAGGGAGGTTAAGTAACCTGCCCAAGGGCGTCCAGCTTGGAGGGAAATGTGGGCAGGATTCTTCTCATTCTTCATCCACACTCTAGATGGTTGTACTATTAGATGGACACACAGACACGCACAGACACACACGCAGTTTTTCCTAATGTTTTTCCTCTCTCTGGATTGTGCCCCTGCGCCCCACCTCTTCTGCTCTGGCTAAGTCCTCTGCCTCCTCTGAGAATCCTCTAGTTGGCCCACTCTCCAGGAGCCCCCCATAGCCCAACACCCCCCTCCCCGCCCCATCAGCCTGGGTTAGGGCGCTCCTCCAGTGGCCATCTGAGTTCCCTGTGCTCACCCGAGTCCCTCAGGCTGGGCCTTCCTTGGTTATGTGCCTGTCTGTCCCACTGGGTTGTATTTTTAAGAATTCATTTATTTATTCATGAAATGCAGAGAGAGGCAGAAGCAGAAGCAGGCTCCCCTCAGAGCAGAGAGCCTGACACGGGACTCGATCCTAGGACTCTGGGATCACGACCTGAGCCGAAGGCAGATGCTCAACCAAATGAGCCACCCAGACGCCCCTCTGTCCCACTAGGTTTTGAGCTCCGTGAGGACAGGGACTGATTCTGATTTGATTTGCAGTCTTGGTTCCCCACCTGCTGGCCTCAAGCCCCAGGACAAAGCATCTGGGTGGGCAGGCGCCCCCTCCCTGCCCCCTCCCCACCCCGACCCCTACCCCATCAATCCCTGGAATCTGTAAAGGTGGGAGGGAGATAGATAGGGAGGAGACCCCACCTATGTACCTCTGACCTTTACTCCCTGACCCAGAGCCGGGTGGTGAAATCCTTGCTGATGGATTGTTTCATCTCATCCCTTCAGGTTGTGGGTCCTTATTTCCATTTCACAGATTTGGAAAGCGAGCTTAGAGAAGCCATTTGCTTTGCCCCCGTTTGCTGGAATGGTAGGGGAGAGGCCTGGGTCTGGAGGTCCTTGAATCCTTCATTCACTCTGCAGACACCGGGTGCCTTGGTGGGCCAGGCGCTGGGGCAGGGGCCGGGGCTATGGGGCTACAGACGACACCCAGTCCCTGCCGTTGCCGCGGGGCTTCTAGGGGGGGTAAAGGAAAGCAAGGATCCATGAGTCGAGGGCTCAGCACTTGGGGGGGGTGATAAACACCCCTGTTCACATTCAGGGAGAAAGATAAAGCAGAGAAGGAGACCCCGGGGTGTTGGCACAGAGGGAGGGTTGTGAATCTGGATCGCGTGGCCAGCGCCAGCCCCTCTGAGAAGGTGACATTTGAGCAAAGACCTGATCGGTCTTTGCAGCAACGAGCGCTCTGGCCCGGGGAGGTGCACACGGGGTGGGGGGGTGGGGGGGGGTGCACGCGGGGAGGTGCACGCGGAAGGGGTCTTCGTGCCAGGGAAGCGGGCCTGGTTCCCGCCGCTCTCCGCAGTTTAGGGCTGATTCTGTTTGCGCTCCAGGCATTGTTCAGTCCCAGCTGTCTGGCACCACCTCCTTCTCACCAGCCTGCAGTTTCCTGTAGCGGCAGCCACTTAGTCGCCACAGCTGTGCCCACAGTCATCCCCCACCTGCCGCGTGCCCGGAAGTTCCGAGAATGGGTCCCCGAGTGTCCCTGCGTGGGTGCGGGCCCGGAGAGAGCCCTGCTCTTCGGGGAGGTGGCTAGGCTCCCCGGGTCTGACGGGCGGCCGCTGTCTTCCAGACCCTGACACTGATGCGGCCACCATCCAGGAGGTCAGCGAGGCCGTGCTGGCCCTGTGGCTGCCCACGGACTCTGCCACTGTCCTGCGGAAGATGAACGAGATCCAGGCCATTGCCGCCAGGCTTCCCAACGTGGACCTGGTGCTGTCGCAGACCAAGCAGGACGTTGCTCGGGCCCGTAGCCTCCAGGCGGCGGCCGAGCAGGCCAGGTATGGCCCTGGGACCTGAGCTTCTCCCTCCCAGGGCTGGGCTGGTGTTTTGCTCCCCGGGTCCTTTGAGTGCTGTAAGAGGGAAGAGAATCGGTACGTGTCACGGGGGTGCAGAGGGCCGGGAGGCAGGAAGTGCTTACTGTGCTGGGGGCTGGTGAGGTGAGAAACAGCGGCCAGGGTAAACTTTGCTCGGTGTGACCCCGTCTTCCGTATGACAGGCTGTGCCCAAAGGGCATCTCAGGTATAATACACTCATCACATCTGCTTGGCGGGGGCCCGGGAGAGAAAAGCTACCCCCCTTTTTAGTCCTGGCTGGGCAGGGTATTCTCTTGAACTGGTGAGTGCGTGAAGCTGCACATCGATCCGCTCACCGTCCACCCCTTCTCTTATCTGCCCTCCACTCCCCGGGCCGCAGGAGCCGAGCCCACGCAGCGGAGGGCCAGGTGGAGGACGTGGTGGGGAACTTGCGCCAGGGCACGGTGGCGCTGCAGGAAGCGCAGGACACCATGCAAGGCACCAGCCGCTCCCTTCGGCTCATCCAGGAAAGGGTTGCTGAGGTGAGGTGGTGTGGCTTCCTTTGGGCATATTTGGGAATGAACAGATTCAGGCCCAAGATATAGAAAATGCCAGTAGGTGACCTGGAAGGGGACCTAAAGAGGGAGGCCTGTGAGCTCTGGACCTGGCTTTGAGCCCTTGGTTTTCTGGTCCCATGGCTGGGTGCAGAAGGCCAGGGGTGGGCTCTGGGCTGCAGCCGGGGTGGGGGAGGGGATCAGCTGTGCAGGAGAGGGAGGGGGCCTGGATGCCAGGGGACAGATAGATGGGGGATCAGCAGGGGATAGTGGTGAGTACTGGTGTCCCGTTTGGAGGTGGACTGATGCGCTGGACAGGGGAAGGATGAGGCCCCTGCCTGTGAGACCCACCACAACCCAGGTCTCTTTCCCCATAAAGGTTCAGCAGGTCCTGGGGCCGGCGGAAAGACTGGTGGCCAGCATGACGGAGCAGCTGGGTGACTTCCGAGCGCGGCTGGCCGAGCTCCGCCGCAGGGCCAGGCAGCAGCGGGAGCAGGCAGTGAGGGCCCAGCAGCTCTCAGAGGGCGCTGAGCAGCAGGCGCTGAGCGCCCAGGAGGTGAGAGCGGGCGGAGGTTGTGCTGGGCGACACCAGCCAGGGTGAGGGTCCTGAGCAGGAGGGCACTCGGTACACTCTATGAGACCCTGGGCCCAAAAGCAATTGGAGCATGTTATTCTAGAATCACTGGAAAAGGCTTCAGGGCTCACCTTGACCCTGCCTGGCATCTGGACTCTACCTCGGGCCGCCTCCGGGGAACTAGTTCAGGGGTGTTGCAGATGATCTAGTCCAGTCCCTCCCTGTGTACCTGGTGGTAAACAGGTTTACCTGATGGAGGGGTAATTTTGCTCAGGCCCAAAGCTCCCCTACAGAGCAAGTTCCTTGACATCTAATCCAGAGCTTGTCCCCAGTCGTGGCTACACACCCCAGACAGGCAGTTGTGATTTAGCCTCACCTGGCTCCCATCATTGTCAGAATTATGTCAGAGAGGCAGTCCGAGAGCCATCCTCTGGGTCTCCCATGTACCATGGTCCCAGGATAGTAGCCTGGCTGCCAAGTCCACTGCTAAGTGTCAACTAAGCGTGTGGCCCTGTGTGGGAAGTTAGGCGGGAATGGAGCCACAGGTGGAGGGAGGGAAATACTGAAGAAGTGTAAGGTACAGTTTGGGGCCTAGAGGTTTTCACAGGCCGAAGTAACACACCGAGGAGTATCAGCGGGCTCCTCATCCCTGTGTAGGGATTGGGAGGATATCGAGTGCTTTAGCCAAAGGTCTTTAGGACTTTGGATGATGAGGATGGTGGCGTTGAGACTGTCTGACCTTTTTCAGGGATTTGAGAGGATGAAGCAAAAATATGCTGAATTGAAGGACCAGTTGGGTCGGAGTCCCATGCTGGGGGATCAGGGCAGCCGGATCCTGAGCGTCAAGACGGAGGCAGAAGAGCTGTTTGGGGAGACCATGGAGATGATGGACAGGATGAAAGGTGAGGGGACGGTCCTGGGCCTTGGACTCCTGGGCATCCCAGGAGGCTGGTCCCAACCCAGGGCTTCTGAGGCCCACCCTTGTCAGAGCTACGAGTGCTAAGGGGATGAGACCGGTAAGGCTTTCCCAAGCACCTAGGAAGTATGAGGCACTTCCTCATGGGGCTGTGGGGAATGTGACTTGTGCATAAGACTTACCCTCAAGAGCTTGCAATCCAGATGGGGCCATTTTTCTGGTCACCTGCAAGAGGAATGGAATTGTTCAATAGCACAAGGGGATCTGTGACAGGAGCCCGCATAGTGAGTGCTCTGTGGACAAACATTTCCCTCAGACATGTTCAGTGAAGGTAATGTTCAGAAAGACACGATTTGACATAGGCCTGGAAGGATGTGTAGGCCTGGGGGAGGCTGTGAGGGAAAGCAGGAACACTGAGATGGGGTGGGTAGGAGGCAACAAGACACGTTCTGAAGGTGGAGGCAGGAGCACTGACCAGGAGAGGAGCAGTGATGAGGATCAGAACGGGTGGGAGAGAAGTGGCCTGGGGTCGGTGTGGCTGGGTGCATGGGGCTGGCCTCCGTACCAGCACGAGAGGGGTAGACTCAGCGCTGGAGGCAAGTAGGGAACCATCCAAAGGTTTTTTTTTTAATATGGCAGCAGCACAAAAGTAGTTTTTTCAAAAGGGCTCTGAGGTTCTTCATATGGGAGAACAGGGATTTCCAGGGACTGGGCTCAGTCCCTAAGATGCGATGATGGGTCAGTGCCCTGGTGTGCCCAGGGAATGTCCCAAACAGAATGTCTCTGAATTTCAGAGAGAACAGGCAAAAATCTGTTTGGCGAGGCAGGTAGACACCATGGAGAAGGCTGGGCTGGTGAGTTGACGGTAGATCGGAGGCTGTGGCCAGCCATCCCTGAGGGGTGAGCTGCTGACCTGGATGGGGGAGCCCAGGGGCCTGGGTCAGTGCCCACCCTGCCCTCGGCCATCAGTGTTTTACATGAAGACGAAGAATTTATCAAACCTGTGGGTGGCAACAGGTCGTTCATACCCTAGGCCGCAGAACCAGAGTTCTAGGGCCATCTCAGGAGTCTACCAGGATGGGCTGAAACTAACAGGGGAGAACGAAAGGGAAGTATTATCTTCCACTCTGGCCTTTTTGGGCCTAAACTTGCAAGTACAGTTCAGGTGAGGGCTGGCTTCTCAGGGGCTCACGTGCCCGAAAACACTTTATAACTGGTAAAATGATAAGACATTTTGTAACTGGTAAGTGATCAGCACATGTGAACTCTTAGTCACCTGAAAAAAACCCAAGGGTTCTGAGTGATCGTGAGCTCCGTGTACGTCAGCAGCATCTTGCTGCTGTCGAAAGAGCGAGTAAATACAAAGCATCCAACGTAAGGGGAGTAATGGTTCAGGGATATTAAAAATCTTTAGTCACCGATATGTGACACATTTACCAACCAGAAGAGGCTCAAGTTGAGCAATGGGACAGGTACTTATTCACCTGTCTGCAGGAATTTACCTTTCATTGCAGGATTTGGGGGAAGATCATGCATAGGGTGGGTGGGTGGGTGGCTCTGGGGGCGAGGGTCAGGGAACACAATAGCAGCTGCTAAAATTTCAATATGTGATCAATCGGTAGGTCCGTGTGGGAGCCCACTGGCTGGAGTCAGCCCAGTAACATCCCTGTTACACTCTGCTGGTGGGATCTCACCTGGCGGATGGTGTTCAGTGGTGCCTACTACATCCTCAGAAGGGAGATTGATGGACAAGCCTCCACGTAGCAGAGGGAGGGCGACCAGGGTTGGGAGGTAGAGAAGGCTCAATAATCATGTCAGATGGAGAAGAGGTGAAGGAACTAGGGAGATTTCTTCTGAGAAGATGTGGCCTCAGACACTTAAAGGACTTCCTTGTGGGAGGCGGAGCACATATATTCCCATACCCCTAGGAGATGGCCCTGAGACAACTTGGGTGGAAGCAGAAATGTTCAGATTCTGGCTTCGTGAGAAGACTTTTAACAGCTAGAGCTGCCTCAGGTTGGAGCCTTGTGAGGCAGTGACCCCCTCCCTATTCCTAGGAGAGTTGAGGCTGAGGCTGGGTGCTGGCTCTCGTGAGCGTGGTAGAAAGGCCTCTTGTGTAGGGCGACAGGTCTCGTGGTGTTATGCAGAACGGACCAGAGCGAGTGGACTAGATTTATCTGGAGTGGCATTTGGGGGAGGGAAAGTGCGGAGGAATTCTGGTCTCCCAGATGGCTCTTTGGCCATGGTGCCCACTTGAGGGTCATTGGTGGGACAGCAGCTGAGTCCTATAGTAGTAGGTTGTTAATCTTGATGACAGTGGCCTCCCTCATCAGTCGGAGACAACTGAGAGAGTCCCAACTAGAGCAGAGGAGGAGGGTAGGGGCTTCCTGGCTCTGGTTTCGCTAAGAATGTGGGGGGTGGGGGAGAGCCATGAGGCCAGAGAGGCCCACCCCAGTGTCCAGGCTCCACACAGGTGATTCCTCCTGCAGGTGCTGCCTCCAGGTGGGTGGGAAGAGAAGGAAGGGGTGGGCGTCTTTGGGTATCTCACCAGCTCCTCCTCCTCCCCTTGCTGTTCCATCTGCCCTCAGACATGGAGTCGGAGCTGCTTCGGGGGAGCCAGGCCATCCAGCTTCGCTCGGCAGACCTGACGGGGCTGGAGAAGCACGTGGAGCAGATCCGAGACTACATCAATGAGCGAGTGCTCTACTATGCCACCTGTAAGTGATGGGCCGGCCTCCAGCCCCTGGCCCTGCTCATCTACGCTCTTTACTTTTGGAGGACAGACGGGGTTGGAATACAGCTCCAGGAGACTTTCATACAGCCTAAAGCACAGCCCGGACCCCCCTGGTGTGCAGCTGTTAAGATTATTCTGGGCTGCAGCTGAGCCCGCGCTGATGGGAAACTACATGTGAGGGACAGAGGTGGAGGCGGGCCATGTCGTGGCGACGAGGAGCTCCCGAGGGGAGGTGCGCCTGGCTGGGCTGTGTCCTTGCCCTTCATCTTCCCTCGAGGCCGAATCCTGGATGAACACGCAAACTTAACCAAAAAAAATGATGTGCAAACCAAAAGCCCAATAAAAATCTTTGGAAAGGAGTCTGGATGTTGAAAGAGAGACAACGGTCTGTCTCCGCATTAAGTAAATGTTTGTTGCTTATTCCTGTCTCCCATGTGGGGTTCCTGGGGGCTCCCCTGCTCAAGCCCAAGGCTTGGTGGCACATGAGGCATAGGCTGCCCCACTTTGCTGGCTCGTCACCCAAACTTGGGGCAACTCGACCCCTTTGCCCCAGGATCCAACGGATCCCATCCTTGAGAGACCAGACAAGCGATTTTGGTCTTTGAGTGGCGATCGGGTTCCCATTCGCCGACGAGGAAATAGAAATCCAGAGAAGGGACGTATTGTGTCCACATCCACACAGCTCCAGAGGCGGAATCTGTGTCTCTTGGGATCTCTAAGAGAGGTTGCTAATGGTTGTGCATTTGTGCGTGTGGCATATGTGGAAGGGGCGTGAATGTGCCAGTGCTAACCACGGGCCCTGCCGTGGGCCAGGCGTCCTATCTACATTTTCTTGATCACTATTTATCACGCTCGTTGTTTACTGAGCCCGGTGCTACATGCTCCGTCTGGGCTATCTCCTGTCGGTGGTGCTGCTGTTCCCAGTTGACGACTGAGGAAACCAAGGCACAGAAGGCTGTCTTGGTCCCCCCAGGGTCACAGATGGGACAGGGCAGGGCCGGACTTTAAATTCGTGATCATCTAATGCAGTCGTTAGGGGAATGGATGCCGGAGCTCCAACAGAGCCTACCCCGGGGGTAGTTGTGAGGAGTAAATGAGTCAACAGATGTAACTTGGGCAGCCTGGGTGGCTCGGCGGTTTAGCGCTGCCTTTGGCCCAGGGCGTGATCCTGGAGACCCAGGATCGAGTCCCCCGTCAGGCTCCCTGCATGGAGCCTGCTTCTCCCTCTGCCTGTGTCTCTGCCTCTCTCTCTCTCTCATGAATACATAAATAAAATCTTAAAAAAAAAAAAAAAAACAGCTGTAACTCACGTCACTAAGTACCTGGCACCCGCTACGCTCTCAGTCTGTGTCAGCCCCTACCCTGCCGGCTTCTACCCTGAACCCAAGCCCTCAGTACACCTTCCATTCCACACAGGCTCGGAAACCCCAGAGCCACGTGTGACTCTAAGAGCCAAATGAGGGGCACCTGGGTGGCTCAGTGGTTGAGCACTTTAGCTCAGGTCATGATCCTGGGCTCCTGGGATCGAGCCTGCTTCTCCCTCTGCCTGTGTCTCTGCCTTTCTCTCTCTCTGTGTCTCTCATGAATAAATAAAAATAAAATCTTAAAAAAAAGAAGAAGAACCAAACAAAGCCTCATAGAGAAAAATATGTCCATTTTATTGAGCACAACACCGAGCGTGAAGCCGGAGGGGCCGGGGCACAAGAAAACCAGGGAGGGACAAGAATAATGCCCCTGGTTTTCAGGGCGGGACAGAGAAGAAGAGAAGCGAGAGGTGACTTAGCAGCTGAAATGAAAACAGTCAACTTCCAAGTTTGACTTCATGGGGACTGGGTGAGGCATCTGGGCAGGGTGACACCTCCGGACAGTACCGCGTCACCAATTTGCTGTCTCTTGCATCCTGAAGGCTGCAGCGCTGCCTTGGGCCTGGGGCAGGATGGGGAGGTGATCAGCAGGGCGCTGGGCCAGCTGGAGCCCACCCTGGACCCTGGGCCTGGCCCCACACAGCCTCCTGTCCTTCACGCTGGTGGGCAGGCGACCACGTTCCAGAGCCCACGCCGGCCACGGGCTGGCAGCTTGGAGGCAGGAGTGTGTGCTGAGCAGGGGTCTGGGTGGCTGCTCCACGTGGCCTTGCTTGGAGAAGGGGGTGCAGCCTGGCCAGCCCCAAAGCTTTTCGTCACAGACAACACAGACCCGGGCGACAGAGCAACGTGGTTCGATGTGCGGAACCACGGCACAGGGGGCACGGGGAAGGCAGGGCGGGGGTGGGGTGCCGGAGTGGGGGGTGCCTTGGGGCTCAGCCCTGGGCCTTGGCTGGGGAGCAAGCATTCTGACTACCAGCCACTCCCGCCAGGGCCCACTCCTCCTGCCTCCCGCTGCAGGGGAGACTCCAGGTGGGGAAGGCGGAGGAGAGTCGCACACCTGTCCTGCAAAGGAACAGGGTTTGGGCAGCTGGGGTGGGCGTGTGGGCCCGTGGCTCCCGGTGCCGCTCACAGCATCAGGTCCCTGTGACTCTGTAGCCGGGCTCGCCCCTTGGGACGGGAGCCCTCCCTGAGCCCCCCCACTGGCCCTGCAACCCCCCCAGACCCCCCCAGCTCTGAGTCGCCTCACCTGAAAATCCACACCTGCGTGGGCTCCAGGGATCACATAATGAGACAGACTCCGGTCTGCCCCGCCCGGCAGTGGGAACTGCCACCGGCTTTCACGGGCACCATGACCTCGGATTTGTAGTTCCTGGAAGGTAAACGAGGCAGCAGGCTGTGGAACACTGGAGGAGGGGGGACAGGCTGCATGGCCCCCCCCGGCGTGGCCTCCACTCGGCCCTCCCTCCATCGAGTACAGGCCCTCGCAGAAAGGACAAAAATGACCACGAAGGCCCGCAAAACACCGTGGTTCCGGAGACTCGAAACCTAGCGCCCACCACTGCGCGTACTCCGCTTTCTGCAAGCCCCTGCAGCTCCCGTTGCTTCCCTGACCTTGTAAGCACCTTTGTGAGGTGGGCTGAGCAGGTGAACGCGATTTAGCACCTTTGTGAGGTGGGCTGAGCAGGTGAACGCGATTTTACAGGGGAGCAAACCAGAAACAGAGACATTGACGGATCTGCCAACAGCCACCCAACGAGTGGTAGGGATGGGACTGGAGGCATCTCCCCTGCCCCCCGATCCAGGGCTCTCGCCGCCCTGCAAGGCTGTCCCCCTTGGGCCAGTTTCTTTCAGCCCCGCCGCCTGAGCAGGGCTAGGCCTCTGCCTTTGGTCAAAGGTACGTACTGTTTTTTGTTGGCTTTTCTGAAGAGCGTGGGCTCGGAGCAGTAGGAGGACTTCCCTTTGCTCCCGATGCTCAGGCAGCTGGAGCAGCAGCCGCAGGGCCCGGCGGCCAGGGGTCCCTGCTGCATGGGCACCAGGCTGCTGCTGATGCGGAGCGAGCCATTGACCAGGCAGTTGAGGGACCTGGCGCCGGGCGCCGTGGGCCGGGGACCGTGCTGGCAGGGCAGCCGCGTCAGAGCGGGCGGAGCACTCTGGTCCGGGGCCGGGGCCTCGGTGATGGTGATCTCGGACGAGCCGGGTCTCGAGGCTTCTGAGGCTGGGGGGCCGGGTGGCCTGTTCTCCACCTCCGGGCGGATGCCTGGGCTGTGCAGGTTCATGTGCAGCTTCCTCATGTGGTGAACCACGGCTGCTGCATTGAAGGCTTGCTGAGGAGACACCAGACCAGCCTCTGGCCACCTCTGTTCTTGGAGGGCACCAGGGCTCAAGCCTTCCCTTGGCCCTGTGGCCTCTTGAAACTCATGTGCCCACTTCTCCTCCCAGAGAGGGTGCAGGGAAGCCCCAGGGACAGGCCCTACCCCAGTCCGGCCCCAGCTCAGCCTCCAGGGGCCCAGAACACTGGCCTACCTCCCGGAAAGGGCAGCTTACCCTCCACTTGCTCTTGGCAAAGTTCTTCTGGATCTGGAGACTGACTGAGGGGTAGATGTCTCGGTGGAGGGCCGTGTTTCCATCAATCCTGTGGGTGTAGAAGGGACACCTGGCTAGTGGGGAGCTGGGGGAACCCAGCCAGGGGTCGGGCAGGGGCCGTGCATGCAGGTCCAGGGTGAGCCGAGTGGAGTGCCTCGGAAGAAGGGTGGCCCACAGCAGGGATGGGCTGCAGCCAGGGCTCCTCCGTGCCCCTGGGCAGGTCATTGCACGGCCCATGCTTTGGCAAAACCAAAACCTTGCTTTATAGCGGGGTGGGAAGACTATGACCTGTGGGCCACATCTACCCACTGCCTGTTTTTGTAAACAGGCGTCTCACTAGGACACAGACGGGCCCATTCGCTCAAGCATGAGCTACAGCTGCCTCCATGCTGTAAGGGCAGATTGACTAGGTGCCAGGTAGGTGGGAGGGCCAGCTAAGCCTAAAATACTTATTTTCTGGATTCTTACAGAAAAAGCTTTCTGGCCCCTGTGTCAGCGGGTGCTTGGGTTGTCACTACCCTATAGTTTGAAACTTTACTCAGGACCCACCTGCTCCCGGAAGCCTTCCTCAATGAGGTCACCTGATACAGGCGGCCCCTTTCTTGGACATCCATCTCTAAGTGTTCCTCAGATACTTGCCATACACACAGAACTTTCTAGGCACCAGGGACACAGAGAAGTGACAGATGGGACCCTGATCCCTGGGGCTTTCCAGCGTAGCTGCGGCGCCCTGTTCCATGCTGGGAGCTAGAGTAACTCATGGTAATCTGTGTCATGGATAAAGAAGGGTAAGGAGGCATAACGTGGCCTGGAGAAGTCAGGGCTTCAGGGAAGGGCAGAAACTAGTCTGGATCCTGAGGGATGCTACGTATAAGGCAAGAGGTAGAATGTCCTAGGTGATGAAAATGGTGTGACCCAAGGTGGAAGTTGGAAAGAGCTTGGGATATGGGGTGGGGGAAGGGAGGAAGAAAAATACAGGGATGCCTGGGTGGCTCAGCAGTGGAGCATCTACCTTCAGGTCAGGTCGTGATCCCAGAGTCCTGGGATTGAGGCCCGCATTGGGCTCCCCACGGGGAGCCTGCTGCTCCCCCTGCCTAGGTCTCTGCCTCTGTCATGAATAAATAAATAAAATCTTTAAAGAAAATAGAGAGAGAAATACAGCTTTTAGGCCTTTCTGGAACAGAGAAGGTGTGTTGGGAATTTGGGGGAAATAAAGTCAGAGGTAAAAAATTAGGGAAAACCTGCCAAGGTAGAGGAATCAAGGCTTGCTGTGATAGGACGTGAGGCGCTATTGTGAATCTTGAGCACGGGGGGTCTTAGCATGGAAAAACAGTGTACGACTTCATTTATTCATTTCACTGTTTGGTGGCCTTGTGATTCTTCACAAATCACCTCACTCAGAACAGGTTTTGACCCCACAGTGAAATGATGCTCTCAAGGACAGGGCGGAGCTGCCTATTTCTGGATGCTTCTTGAGTAGCTAGTAGTGAGTATTACACCCTAGTACTGATATGACAGCTGCCAGTCTTGGGTCAGAACCTGTGTCATTAAATGCTGTTTGCATCTGGACCTGATCAACACGTCCTTGCAGCTCCTTGGATGCTGCAAGAGTAAAGAGCTCAGGGCAAGCAAACTCTTGGGAAACGCCATGGGAATGAGTCATCGTGGCATTTGGGAACCACAGAGCCAGGGTCCAGAGCCCACTCACCAGGGGTGCCTCAATGCCTTCTCACAGGTGTACCGTTCATTCGGGTCCTTCTCCAGCAAGTGGCAAATAAAATCCTTGGCTGAGGGGAGCAATCAGAGACACAACTGAGGACCAGATTTCATGACTGATGGAAATTCACTTCCGGGCTGGTGGGTGGCAGTGAATGCATCTTTAGCTAATTTTCCAAAGAGGCAATTTTAAGAGTCTTAGAAAAAAAAAATCCAAGCCACCTAACAACAACCCACCATAAACCACCAAGGAGAGGCTCTACGTAGCCTCACCCACACAGCGCTGCATATACAGCTCTTATCACGAGGTCCCAACGTGCCTGCATGCCACAAGCATATGCATTTGCACCTTTCAGAGGCAGGCACCCACACGTGGGCACACGTGAGTGCTGCCTCGGCCCAGCTCTGCTCTCCACTTGATGGACCCAACGACATGTAATGACTGCCTTTTCTCACACACACAGGCATCGCATGCTCTCAGTCTTGATATATAATGAAGGCAAAACTTGGCCTTGGTTTTGCCACTCCTGCCTGGAACACTCCCTAGTGCCTGCCTCTGCCCTCCGGGCCCCCCTCTAAACTACTTTACCAGAGAGGCTGTGGTTCTGTCTCCAGGAAAACAAAAGCATGAAGCTTAGATGCGAATAATTTTTTTGGCCTTTGAGCCAGATGAAGATTTCTCCACTTTCCTTGGCAGCCTGTTCTCTAAGATTCTCCGGGGACTTTCAAGAGCCAGGACTGTCATCCATTGTTACACTCTTTTCTCTCGGCAGCCTTTGCCTTGAGCCTGTTATCTTGTCCTTCACACCTGCTAGCCTTACCTGACTCAGAAATGTCATCCCAGAATGGAGACTCAAATTCATAGTAGCCCTCCTTGATCTTCTCGAAAAGCTTAGACTCAGTTTCTTCATAGAAGGGGGGATACCCACACAACCTGCAGTGAAATAAGAAGGAAGCATGCCACTCAACGACCCCCGTCTCCTTGGGCCAGCCTCCACTGCATGCACAGGCAGGAGCTAGGATCCCCAAACAGCAGTAGGGGCTGGACATGGATCTGCCTGATTCTGGAATGATGCAGGCCCCATTGAGTGTTTATGCAGGAGCCAAAGGTTGGAACAGGCAGCTGTGGAAGGCCCTTTTATGCATTATTCCAGCAAGCTCTCAATGCCTCTCCTATGCCTCCCTGCAGTTAGATGATGTATAAAATATCTTAGGACAGATGAGAGAATGTCTGCTTGAATGTACATTTCGTGAGGGATTTTTTTAGGCTATTTTGTTCTTCGTTTTTTAGTACCTAAACCAGTGATTAGCACAGAATAGACTGTCAATGAATATTTGTTGAGCACACGAATGAATGACAGTAGTTATTTAACATAAACTTAGTAAATAAAGAACTGAGTCCATATGAAGGGATAAATAGGTTATTTTCCTAAAAGCAGAAGCTGCTGTAGATGAGGAGGGATGGAGGGGAAGGGGTGATGAGTAGGTTTGGAAAGGAGAGCCCAAGAATATGTGGACAGGAGCTATGACCAGGTTCATTCAGGCCATCATTTTGCTTTGGGCGGACTTGCCAGGAGAAACATCTGAGATGTGAACATTGTGCCCACTTGGCTGCCCACTTGGCTTCCAACTTGGCTTGGCCTCTCCTTTCTTCATTGCTCATTCCACAGAGCAGGACTCAACACATTAACAAAGAGTAAATGGAGGTGGGAGTGCAAGAAGAAGAGAACCATATGGCTGAACAGTGGGTTCACACTGAGCTTTGTTTTAATTGTCTGGTGGAGACCAGAACAGAAACCTCTGGAGCTGTGTGCATGGGTAAGTGTGTGTGTGTGTGTGTGTGGTGTGTGTGTGCGCACATGCACATGCACATGCTTTGATGGTGGATGTTGCTTGAGGAGCTAAGATAGGGGAGGGGAGAAAAAGGATGAGCAGGTTCTGAGATTTCCCAGGAACTGAGCCAATGCCAGCTTCTACTCACAGTATGTAAGTGATGACGCCAATGGACCAGCAATCCACAGCCTTGCTGTAGGGTTTCTGGGCCAGCACTTCCGGAGCTGCAGCAAACCAAAGGCAGAGTCAGGGCTGGGACAAGAAGAGAGGGCTGAGGGGCAAGGGTCAAAGGTCAGGAAGAGGCTTAGAGAAGCAGACTAGGAAAGCCCCCAGGATGGTAGTGTTTCTGTAAGAATGAAACCTTTCCTAGGGTAGGGTCTCCCATCAGACTGAACCTTCCTCCATCAGCCTGGAAGATCCCCATGACAGGGCCTAGGACTCTTACATCAGGCTGAATATTGTCTGAAGGCAAGTCTATGTCTCCCCATGAAGATCAGGCATCCCAGGGCTGGAGCTGTGTGTCTCTGTTCAGGTGGGGATATCTGCAATATACGGGCAGTCTCTGTCCTACTAGATGGGGTTCTCCCTGAGGGAAGAGATAGTCTTTTACATTAAATGAGGACTTCTTAGAGGGCAGGTCACAACTGTCCCATCCGTCTCAGTTACCTTCTGAGGGTGAGGTTTAGTCTGGCCTATCAGATCGAGAGCTCCTTGAGAAAACGAGCCATGTCGTCCTCTGTCTGGGAGCAGTAGAGACCTACCTTCTGTATTTATCCCAGATACCAGGGCTTTGTATTCGGTGGGACTCAATACATACGGACTGAGCTCTCTTTGAGGGTGAGAGCAGATTTCCTCTATGATGTTAGAGGTCTCCTTCCTACATGCCATCCTCAAGCAGGTGATGAATTGCTAAGAGGGAAGGGCAGGGGCGGGTGCTCTGAGTTTTGACTTCCTCTCTGTGGATCTCAGGAATGCTTCCACCTGGTTACTTGCCTGCTTTTACTTTTTTTGGGGGGGGCCTTGAAAGCTTCCTGTTTAAGCAGGAGGCCCCACCTTTGCCAGTTTCCTAGGGTGTTTCTTTGGGAATATATCTGGGGATGCATGCCTGGGTTCCTCAGTTCCAAACTCAACACTATGCCTCTGGGATACCAAGAACTGGGGCATTGAGGTCTCCTCTGGAAGTGGGACAGAGGAAAAGGGGGGGCTAGTGGTCAACTCCTTGGCAATCCAACAATCTCTGGTTTTATTTTTATTTTTATTTTTTTTTAAATTTTTATTTATTTATGATAGTCACACACAGAGAGAGAGAGAGAGATGCAGAGACACAGGCAGAGGGAGAAGCAGGCTCCATGCACCGGGAGCCCGATGCGGGACTCGACCCTGGGTCTCCAGGATCGCGCCCTGGGCCAAAGGCAGGCGCCAAACCGCTGCGCCACCCAGGGATCCCATCTCTGGTTTTATGATCTTGTCTTTGCCCCTTGTCTCGCCAGAAAGACAAAGGCAGGAATCTGTGTGTAAAAATGAGAGCCAAGTATAGGCAGGCGCTGTGGGAAGAGCTCAGGGGTAGGCTGTCTCTAAAGATGTAGGGTTTGGGAGCAGTAGGCATAGTTTCAGAGATACATGGATCTACCCTAAGCTTCATAATGAAGCTTGGATTCATTATGGATCATTATGGATTATTTGGATTGCCCCTGAAATTGAGCCCTGTATCCCTAGAACCACCCCTCTCTGTTAAATATCCATGAAGTTGAACACAGCCAACTGGTCAACCTTCCTCCTACTCCCAGACTCACCCACGTAGCCGGGGGTCCCACAGGCAGTGGACATGACCCCACTCTGTTCCATCTTGGACAGACCAAAATCTGTGATCATGATCTTAGAATTCTCTTCAGGGGTTAGGTACAGCAGGTTTTCAGGCTGTGGGAGAAGAGCAATGTGAGGCAATGTAGGATATAATCATCTGAAATATGTATTTCTTTCCCTCCCCTGATATATAATTTCTTAGGAAGCTGAGCTCCGGGCTCCTGGCTTCAAGGTCAGGCTCATCTTCCCCAATTCTTCCCTCCTGCTTCCTACTGCAGCCCCCGACCCCATATCCGAACACTCTGTATTTTGCTTATGACCCTCATGTGCTCAGCTTTACAGCCACTAATGTGCTACTCCCACCCTCTCCTCATCCCCAGCTACTCTAAGACTGAGGGAACCAAACTAAAGTTAATTGTCTCTGATCTCTCCAAAGTCTAGTACATGCCTGATGCAATGCTGATCCCAGTAAGTATTTATTACATTTGATTTGGACCGTGGCTAGGTTTAAGAAACGTGGATTATCTTGGTATCCTAATAGGGTGAGGTCTAGTGAAAAGTTCAGGAAAAGGCTGAGATGAAAATCAGCAGTGATTGCTCAGTCATTTAAGATTTGTTTAAGTAATCTAAGGGCAGAAGGGGCCTTAGGAGTCTATTAGTCCAACCCTCTCATTTTACGGGGCTTAGGCTGCCCACGACCCAGGCAGCTTTCTGAAGGGTCATTCTCTGTTTCCCACTGAGGACTCCCACTTTGGCACCTTTAAGTCTCTGTGGACGATGCCATTCTCGTGGAGGTATTTCACTGCTGACAAGACCTGCTGGATCACCAGGCTGGCATCCTTCTCTGTGTAGACACCCCGCTCCAGGATCCGGTCAAAGAGTTCCCCGCCAGAAACACTGTGGGCATAGGGGCAAGCGCAGGAATCCAGGTCTTATTTCAGGTCAAAGGGAGGTAAGTCTGTTTGCTCTGTAGCCATGAAGACACAGCTGTGGTGGAACAGGCAGGTGCTCATGGCCTGGGCAGGGAGGTCTACTTTACTCTGAGAATATCTCCTTTGGGTGTTGGAATGGTATCACGAGGGAGTCATTTCTTTGGGCCATTACCTTCTCCCTGGGCCTTTCCTTAAAATGAATACAAAATGCTCCTGGCTAGAGTCAAGCAAGAATCCAATAATCACTTAGTGGGAGCTGCCTACTTTCCTGGCCTGGGACCAGGGAGCCACAATGAAAAGGAGACGTGAGGCTGAAATCAGGCCAAGGCAGGAAAGAGAAGGTGTATGAATGAGATGAATTGTGCTTGGGTCAGGTTTTCTTTCCTCATTGTGGACAACTGGGCTACCTAAAGCCAGAATCATGGGTGGAGTTGTAGGTGTTTGGAGACTCCAATGGTATGGTATCTCAGGATTCAGGGGCTTTAGGATCCAGTCTGTCCCCCGTCTCTTGAATGCCATCTATACTATTTTTGCCAAGAAGTTCTGTAGTCCATCCTGGAACACTCAGAGGGAGACCACTCATTACCTCCTAAGAAGATTGCTTTGTCTTTCAGCACCTTCTCAATATTTCTCTATATTATGCTGAAACCCACTCCCTGCAGTTTCAGCCAGCAGATGCCACTTCCACCCACTGGGGCCATGCAGAGCAAGAAAACCCTTCTTTCACATGAATGTTTTCCAATACGTGAAGACAGTGAAATGCTCATTGAGGCCCTCTCTGGAGGAAACAGTCCAGCCTGCTTCTCCCATGAGCCAATTCTCTCACAGTCCTGGCCCCCTTCTCACTGTTCCGGGGCACTGGATACCGACATGCGCACAGGATAGGACCATGCAGTAATGAGGAAGGAGAATTTCTCTAATCAAAATGCACACCACTCTACTGCTTTTGTTTCTGTCCTGAAGCTCTGGATTCTGCTATAGGAGCTAGACACCCATGAGAAAGGTAGTTTTTTTGCACAGCTAGGAATTCCGGACTTGGAATGGCCTGGGTCCTAGAGCTCGTACTCTCACAGGCTTTGCGACTCTTCAGTGACATCTACATCTGCCTACTTCCCTGTCTCCCCTTAGCTGTCTAAATGTGTGCTAATCCCCTTGAATTGGCCTCATTAAGGTGCCACATGGTTCCTGCTCATTTGTTAGTGCTGTTCTATTTCCCCCACCACCATCCCCAGCCCAACCTCACTTCCTTGACCACCTGCTCCTCTAGTCACTGGGCCTCAGGTGAGCCTCGGAGCTAATAGGCTGCTTACGCCGGAGTTAGCTCATTAAAGTATCTGAGGAATCAGCCTGTCAGTCAAAACTATTGCTTCTGGCTACTGAGATTGCCGAGTGACGTGTGTGCGTGTGTGTCCTTTATAAATAGAAGTTTCTCGGAGTCCAAGGCTGAGCCCTCAGGAGCACCAACCCACTCCTACAGCATTCACTTTCAGCCAGAACTCCTATTTATATATGACAATGATGCAGAGACTTTTCTAGTGAGGTGCCATTTGTGTCCTACAGATGGGCATACATGATCACCGCCTGTTTTTAACTTTTTGGATGGATGTCTTTTTTATATCAAATTGAGATCTATGTACCTGTGGTTTCTAATCCCACAGTAATTTTACCCTGGAGTGGCATTGAGACATACATTTATTTATTTATTTATTTATTTATTTATTTAAGATTTATGTATTAGAGAGAAAGAAAGGACACATGTGCATGAGCTAGCAGGGGGAGGGGGGAGAGAATCCTCAAACAAACTCCTTCTTGAATATGGAGCCCTATGAGGGCCCCTGATTCCGGGACCCCGAGATCATGACCTGAGATGAAATCAAAAGCCACCTGCTCAGCCAACTGAGCCACCCAGGTGCTCTAGCATTAGGACATTTAATATTCATTTGGGTGGATATAGAAAGACGAGTCAAAGTGGACTCAAGCCATGGTGCCAGAGAAGGGTTCTGGACATGCCCTGCTGTGCTGGCATAATCCCTTCAACCGTGGGGTTGTGGGAAGGTCCAGAAAGTATGAGGAGAGCGGCTGGGGCAACAGGGGAAGATGGATAGGTTGGAGTCCCAGCTATTTGCTGACTTGTAGAAAATATTTTAATAACTGCTAAGGCTGTACTGGTACAGATCATCTCAATAATCAGTCCTGGATTTACCCCTCAGTCCACACAGAACATGTTTGTGACCAGTAGCATACCTAGTCTGAGAACTCTTGGCATTTGAGAACCTCTTTAGCTAATTTTTGATCTTTTTAAAAAATATTTTATTTATTTATTCATGAGAAACATAGAGAGGCAGAGACATAGGCAGAGGGAGAAGCAGGCTCCCTGCAGGAGTGGAACTCGATCCCAGGACCCTGGAATCACACCCTGAGACAAAGGCAGGTGCTCAACCACTGAGCCACCCAGGTGCTCTGCTAATTTTTGATCTTATCCTTTGGATCACCACACTCCCCTCACCCCCGAACAGCGTCCTCTAGGCCTCGAAGGCCCCCTGAGACCTGTGGAGGAAGTGGGTCACCTTTCACTTACAGCTGCATGACCAGGTAGTAGTGAGTGGTGCTCTCATAGATGTCCTCTAGGGTCACGATGTTTTCATGCTTGATCCTGGGGGAAAGTAAGGCTCATGGTGAATGGTATATGGTGTAGGTGGTCCAGACAAAGAATGGACACCCAGCCCACCAGACTTCTACTTCTGTTAGGGACTTTTGATGACAATGTGTAGGAAGAGTGGATCCTTGTGAAGCCTTCCTAATAAATAAGCAGTTACAATGAAATTCTAGAGAAAAGATGCCAGAGTAGTGTTCAATCCATATTTTTGAATGGATAATTGATCATTCTGCCCTCAGGGAACCAACATTCTGTTGCTACTCCAGAAATCTCTTCGGTTTAAAAGAGCTGAAGAAGGCTAAGGGAACATCCAAAACTAGATTATTTTATAACATGGGTATCCAGATCTCCTTCAGAAACATTCTTGAAGAAAGTGGAGTGCAACAGAAGACAATCAGGTTAGCTAAGCCTCCTCATGGGTAACCATGGAAAGAGCGTTGCAAAATTACTATTCCAGATATTGTGAGGTACAGGAAAGATGCTGATTTCTGGGGTCAGTTCTGCGGGATGTCTTGGATTAGCAATTCTCAGTCAGGGGTTCTTTTGTCCTTCGGGATACATTTTGGCAGTATCTGGAGATATTGTGACTGGGGAGGGGGCAGGAGCTACTGCCATCTGGTTGGTGGAGGCAGGAATGCTGTTAAATATTCTACAATGCACACAGAATAGCCCCCAACCCAATCAAGAATTATTTGGCCTAAAATGTCAATAGCACTGTGTTCAGGAAAATTTGCTCTAAATTCCCTCTGCCTGGGATTACTCAGGGGCCAAGACAAGCAGAAGAATCATATTAACTGGGGGGCTTGGCTTCCTAGGCAGCAGTTCTATGCAAGCCTGTCCAGGAGGAACGTTCCTAGGACGTTAAACTCACGGCCGTGCAGCACAGGGGTTAAGGACTTGGACTCTAAGTCAGTTGGGCTTGAGTTCAGATCTGGCTGAGAAACTTATGAATTGGGTGACTTTGGCTGGCTTTCTCAAATCTTCTAAATCCAACTTCTTGGTTTATAAAGTACACACCTCTGTCATAGGGTTATATCAGGATTAAAAGAGATAATTGCACGTAAAATGTTTAGTATAGTGCCTGGGGAATAATAAACATATAATAAACAGTAACGAGCATATTTAAGTTTAATTTCTAAAAATATAGACCCCTTACAGTGGTTCCCTGATGGATTCAACCACACTTACAAGCTGACAATGCTAACATTAATTTGTCAATGGTTCATTTATTGAACAAATATTGACTGAGCATCTATGCTGTTAGGGACTGATGCTACAATGCAATGGCAAGAAGGACCACCATAGTCCTTGCTCTCAGTGAGTCTGCTATCTCGGCTCTGATCTCTCTGGAGCCCAAACTGGTATCTCCTGCATCCTCCATGTAGAGATTGGAGGACACACAGATTCAATATGTTCCAGCAAATTTTTTTCTATTTCCTCCAAGCCTGCACATCCTTTTGGTTCTCTATCCCAAACAGTGATATCACCTTCCACTGAACTGCTCAATCTTAGCATCACTTTTAATACTTTTCTCTTTTGTGCTGTCACCAGCCAACTCCAAATCTAGTCACTTCTTTCTCTTGAATCCAGTCTTTCTGCTGCCACATGATCCTGCTATTACTTTTGCTTGTATCCTCACCCCTTGCTGAGATTGCTGAGAAAGTCTTAGAATTGGTCTCCCATTCTCTAGGCTGGCATCAAATCCATCTTCTACCACCATCCTTAAGAGGGATGGCTGTAAAGTAGAAATCTGATCAGGTGATCCCTTCCTTAAAATCCTTTGATGACTTTTCTTTGCCCGCAGAATGAAGTCAGCATTCTTTATCATGGTATCCAACACCCTTCATAATCAGGCCTCATTTGATTCCATCTCCTGTCCCTTGTTGGTCCTCGCTCTAAGTTCAGGGGCTCCCAACAATGACTTTTCCCTAACATCCTTTGCACTTTCACAATTCTATGTTAAAGTTTGTGTTACTCTCAGCCTGAATTCCCTTTCTGCATTGCCTCTCCCATCTCCATCAAATTCTCCTCATCAATCAGGTCCTTCTTCTTTGAAAATGTACCTAATACCCTATACTTATAAAAACACACATGTAGGCAAAATGAATCTGTCTTCTCCAGACTTCACCTTCTGCTGCCATTGGCTCATGTTCGGTGGGATCAGAGTTTGTTATCTGTCTGTCTCTGCCCAGAAAATGTGAGTTCCTGAGGGTGAGGAATTTTGTCAGCCTTATGCTTGTGTTCCTGACACCTAGTACACTTTTGGCACAGTGTTATACGTTATAGTGTTATATATAGGACCATATATTATATGGTCCTGTTGTAGCCACTTGATGGTTTGTTAGTAGGGCCTCTATCATGATAGTTAGATGCTGAACCTACATTTACTTTGCTACAATTCAGGTAATTTCCAAATCTTTTTTTTTTCTAATTTCCAAATCTTATTCTGCTTACGTAATTACTGATTCTTCCGGGTATTGGCCCCCAATTGATTTTTGTGCCTTTGAGCAAACTACTCTCTGGTCTATGTGTGCAATCCAGGTCTCCTACCAGTTGGTTTGCTAGTCAATTTGCTGCCCTTTCTCACCGCCCCTCCCCTGCTCCCCAGTGTCTGGCTAAACTTAACTGATGGATCAAATGGACTCATCAACTCAATCAAAGGGAGCGATGCCTTTGGGTGTAGAAATCCAGCTTCAGTCCTTCTGGAAGGTAATTCGTGAAGGAAATGTTGTGATCCCACAGTTGTCCCTGACCAACCCTAAGACCCCACTCACTTTTTCAACACCGGCAATCTCATTCTCCAGACTGCTGTCCCGGAAGGCAGGGGACTTCTTGATGCACTTCAGGGCAAAGAGCTTCCCAGTCACCCTTTGCTTCACCAGGAAAACTTCTGAAAAAGCGCCTCTACGTATAAGACACCAAGAGATAAAAATTAGTACTGGCTGGCTAGGGAACATTGTTGGAGGCAAAACCAAAGGGTAGATGAAGGAAGGTGTGGCTGGTAATTAGTTTCCACTGTTACTGCATCCAGGGTATAGCCTATCTGACAAGCCTTCTGTCCTTTCTTTCAAAAAAGAAAAGACTCTACTACAAACTCCGAGACTAGCCGGGTGCTATTTCCGGATTCTAGAATTTGTTAAGGACCCCCGGGGACTCTGCTTTGCTTAGGAAGAGTTTTCTCCATTTGGCCAACCCATTAAAGTGGGGCTACTGCAGAGGCAATTTGCTTTGTTTCTTCCAGCATGATGAAGTGTGGCACACTGGAACAGCACTTGGAGGTAGCAGTGTGGACAGGGCTCAAGCAGTGATGGGAAAAAACTCTAGTCTCCGTTTTAGGTGGTGATAGTTACTGTGAACCAATTATCATAGGCTAAGGGGGCTGAACACCCTCTCATTCAGTAGGATCGGTGAGAATGAAAGACAGGACCCAGCAGCCCTGGGCAGATTTTCTGGAGATGGAGAGGATAGAACGCAATGGAAATTCCAAATTATAGCCTTTTTGCTTTGAGTGGGGGGTCTTCTGGAGACCAGGCTAGTAGAGCCATAGTTAGCCAGGAGCAGATGCTGAGGCCCAAGTGCCCATGTGAGAACTTCAGCTTTTTTGGGTGACAAGTCAACTTAACTTCTATATACCCAGATTCTTTATCTGAAAAGTGGGAGTGTCAATAGTAGCTGATTCATAGCGTTGTTTAGAAGATTAAATGAATTAACATATGTAATGTGCTTAAAAGCATCCCTGACATCTGTTAAACTAAGCGTCAGACACTGTTATTGTTATTACTATTATTATTTGAATACCATTAGGGAGAACACCTGGTAGTAACAAGAGGCACTAGAGTGTAAGTGAGGAAACAGCTGAGCCATCCTCTCCCCTGCCATCTGGGATTCTAGAATGGAGGCCCAATAGCAGTCAAGCTTGTGTAAGGACTTTGAGAATCTGCATTAGAAAATACTTGGTGTTTCCTGGGTCTGAGCTTCCTGTTTCCCCCCCAGCTGCACTGGAACGGAGTTAATCAGAGCCTTCAGAGCTTCCTCTATTCATTCATTCATTCCTTCATTCATCCCTTCAATCAAGATTTATTGAGCACCTACTGAGTCAGACACTGCAGATAAAAAGGTAAGTGTGTCCGGTCTTAAGAAGCCTGTAGACTAGTGAAGAGCACAGACAAATGAGCAATTAACATTCAATTTGCAAAATGTTATTAGGCATTCAAGGAATGTTTGCTCAGCTAACGGAACCCTAGTGTTAGGCCCTGGGATACTCATCGGCCTCGCTTAGAGTCTGGTGTGCAAGATAGACATGTACAGAGAAGCAGGGGGTATGATGAGACCCTAGATAATGAACGTTGAGGACAGGGTCTCTGCTCTGGTACACGACTCCGGCAGATGCCATTTCCCTTGGAACCACGGCACATCTTCCTACAATAATCGTGACAACACTAATTTCCCCCAGCAGAGAGCAGGCTGCAGAAAAGGGTATTTTTCTAATGGGTACAAAGCGATCGCTCGGAGTAGCTAAGGAGCACCTCATTCTTGGCCTTCAGACTTAAGATCACCCTGACCTCAGTTTTAAGGGATGAACGAGAGTTAGCCGAGTGAAAAGTTGGAAGTGACGTCTCAGGTGGTGGTTAGAGAAGTCGAGGGGACAGCATGGAGGAGGCGCAGGGCAGCAGGTAGGGAGGAGGCTACGGGGTCCAGCACCATCTGTGAAGTAGGAGACAGGGAATAGTGGGAGATGCACGTGCATGAGTACCAGCTCCTCTGGCTGGGCACGTATGGAAAACGCTCAATACAGGTGTGTTGGTTGCATGGATGGAGGGAGGGAGGCTGGATGTGTGAGGAGGCTGGCCTGGGATGGGCTGCACGTTCCACTCATCTTCGGATCCCACCTTCCCTCCTGTAAAAGGAGAGAGGTGAACCGCACAGCTCTCAGGATTCCTGCCAGCCGTGACCTCCCAGGACTCACTTTCAGAGTCCCCCCTTTCACCCATAGGCACAGGTGGCCCCCTGACACCTACTGGGGTCCTCTTGTGGAAAGAGATTGAACTAAGGCCTTCCTGGGGGGCCATTGACATCTCAGTGCGTGTGTAAACCACGCCTCCTGGAGATGTGCAGTGTTGTGGCGATTGTGGTGTTACTGCTTTTCTGCCTCAGGCTCCTCGTACAGTGTGTGTGTGTGTGTGTGTGTGTGTGTGTGTGTGTGTGTGTCACAGGGCAGGGGAGAGCGGTTACAAGACTGAATTGTGCCACTGGTCAGCCTGGGGAGCAGAGAGCTAGCTTTGAGCAGCTAAGGTTGCTGGGGTCGGAAGGCAAGACAAGCAGAGCCTCCGGAGCCAGGAGTGCTTTGCTGCGGTAGAGCTTGGTCTGCCTTTGGGGCCCTGACTCGCTCTCCCCTCTTGCTGGGAGACTGCTCGATGGGTGAGGGGAGGGAGGACCAAGGAGAAAAGCCGCTTCCCGCGCAGTGAAAGGAGGGGGACTGGGACCTGGGTGACACTCGCCCTGCTGTGGACGAGCTATGCCCCGTGCCTCTACGGTTACCTGAGGGCCCAGGGATTCTGGGGGACCTCCGCAAGCGTTCTCTCCCTGGCGGGGTGTTCCAGAGGAGCTGAGGGCTATAGAGAAGAAGCCTTTGTCCTGAGATTCTGGTGCATCGCGCTCAGAGGAGTCTGCGCTGCCCACTGCTCCCTCCCCGTCAGCGCTGCACCACCTCACCTCGGTAACTAACTACGGTAACTCCGGGTAACTCCGGTAACTCCGGGGAGGGAGGTCTGCAGCCTGGGGCTGCCTGGCCCCCTCCTGGGCACAACAGGGGGGCCTACTGTTTAGTTACTGATCAGCCCCCACTGCTGTGACCTGCCCCCTGTCTTGTCCCTTTGGTTCCCCAGGTCAGTGAGGGGCTGGATAGGTTAGAGCCATTGGAAGCACAAAAAATAGAGTCCTAGCTGCTCGGGCCTATCTCCCTGAATCCCCGTGCAATAGGTCTAGGACCAGGAATCTGTATATATATATATTTGAAAACAAAAAAACAGGGACACCTGGGTGGCTCTGTGGTTGAGCATATGCCTTTGGCTCAGGGCGTGATCCTAGGGTCCTGGGATCGAGTTCTGCATCGGGCTCCCTGCAGGGAGCCTGCTTCTCCCTCTGCCTGTGTCTCTGCCTCTCTCTCTGTGTCTCTCATGAATAAATAAATAAAATCTTAACAAAACAAGACAAAAAAACCCCAGAAAACTATCTCTGCCAAAATGCTACTAGGGAATTATTATTAACTGTCTTGAGTGCGGCAATGCCATTGGGCATATAGAAGAAAGTGCCTTTATTTCTAGGAGATGCAGACAGAAGGATTCCAAGGTGACATGTCATGATGTTTGCAACTGTTTACAAATCGTTCAGGGAAATAAGTGTGTGTGTGTGTGTGTGTGTGTGTGTGTGTGTGAGAGAGAGAGAGAGAGAGAGAGAGAGAGATGTATGTACATAAAACAAATATAATGAAATGTTAAATTGTTGAATTGAGGTGGTCAGTATATCGGTTGTTCACTGCACTATTATTTCACTTTCTAAAAACCTTAGATATTTTCACAGTTGAAAGGTAGAGGGATAAGCTCCCCGGGGTCCCTGGATGTCCCTCTAGGTTAGGACCCTGGCCGACTTCGCCGACCCCCCTGGGAGCAGCATACGTCTGACAGTCCCACAGCACAAATCTGAGCAGACAGTGAATAAGCACTTGTCAACCCGGGCATCCCCCCTCCTTCTCTTGATTTTTGGGATTCTTAGCAAATCATCTCTGATTCACGCATGAGTCTTGTCCCTCTCTCCTGCCAAAAAAACCCCCTCTCTAGCCACCCCCGTCTTGGCAAAGGGCCTTGATGGAGGGCCAATGCTCTGATGACCGCACCAGCACCGAGATCCTCCTGTGTGCTCAGAGCCCTTGCTCAGGCAGGGAGAGCCCGGGGGTGGGGGCTGCCCTTGGGGCCAGACCTGGCTCCCCTCCGTCTATCATGAGAGTGTGGGGAGCTGTCATTGCCCGAGGTCATGGCCTCCTGGCTAGGGTGGAGGGAGCTAAACTTAGCCCGAGTTGGCTAAAGGGAAAGCCTGCTTGAATGGACGGCCTACTAACTGCCCCTCACTTCCTGGGGCCCAATTAGCCCAGACTAATTAGCTGGCCAGCTGGGGTCCTGAGGCCACAGAGGAGCTGGTGGCCTGGAGCTGGTGGCCTGGAGCCGGTGGCAGCCTGCATCAGAGCCTGCAGCCTCCTGGAGGAGAGACAGGACTGAACAGGACAGTCAGCTCCAGACAGGCTGTCTCTGCTCCTCCAGCCGTGTAATCGTTGTCAAGGGGCAGAAGCAGACACTCCGGAGGCTGGTAGGAGTTTGGGCTACGGCGTGACTTTATTTTTCCAACATGGCACTTAAATATAGAGCAGAGAGGATGGTGGTGGGGAGCTGACTCCGGCATGCGTGGGGAGCTGACTCCGGCATACGTGCCCGTCAGCTTTCTAGGCCCCAAAAGCCCCTTCTCCTCTGTCTACAGCAGACATGGGGGGTTGGTTGGCCTATTTGCTGCCCGAGGAAATGAAGACCCTGGAGGATGCGACCCAGGAAATTCTAGGGCCACTGAATGTCTGGAGGTACCCCAGAACCCCTCTTTCCTGCCACCAGGCTGAGAAGCCACAAGTTGTCTCTGATCTAGAGGTAGGGGAAGGGGGGTCACCGGGGGTGGGCCAGGATGGGCCTTTCCACCTAAGGAAAGGGCTGGTATTCCCTGTGGGCCCAGGGTTATGAAACCAAGCTACCTTCCCCTACTCACCTCCCCAGTCCCTGCAGTCTCAGTCCTAGTTTGTCAGCTGCTGCTGGCCCAGAACAACTTCTTCCAGGCTCCCAGCCTCCACGCCCCCGCCCAGCACGCAGCCCGGCCGCCCCATCTCTCAGCCCCAGGACTCACGATCCCAGCACTTCCATGAAGATGAAGGTTTTCCGGATGTTGGTCGTCTGTTTCTTCCAGGAGCTGCAGTCATCTTCTTCCTTTCGACCCATCGCCTCCAGAGTTGAAGCTTTGGGGGATACTTTGAGGAAGGGGACAAAGGGTCTGATCAGCTAATGTCTCAGACAGGATGAGAACAAATTGCAAAAAGAATCAAAAACACATCTTTCATATAGTAGCTAGAATGAAGGATTGGGAAGCAAAACCTGATAATGGGCAAAAATAAGTCTATTCTCTCCACTTGCTCTTTAAAATTACTACAACAAGGGCACCTGGTGGCTCAGTCAGTTAAGGGTCTGCCTTTGGATCAGGTCATGATCTCGGGGTCCCGGGATCGAGCCCCGTGTCCAGCTCCCTGCTCAGCGGAGAACCTGCTCCCTGCTGCCACCCACCTCTTGTGTGCTCTCTTAAAAAAAAAAAAAACTAAACTAAATTACTATAGCAAATGTGTTGCATGTCTACGGCATGCCCATTGAACTTGCTACACGCTCAAGGAGTTGAGAGTCTAGTAGTGCAAAGCCCACTTTGTACATATGTATATAGGGGCAGTAACACACCCACGTATGGATTAGTACACAACTATGCACCTTGGGGGGGAATCTAAGCTGAATGAGGCATTTCCTGCATTTCCAGGTGATGGTCAAGGTCTTGCGGATGGTCAAGTCGAGCGGAGTCAGCTCGACTTCCCTTCTGGTACCTTATGTTGTCTGGGTCGGCCCACCTCCCCAGTCCTGTTTCCTCTTGCCTCTCTCCTACCTGTTCCGGGCCTCATGAAAGACTGTTAGATGAACAAGCAATGTTTGCTCCCAAACTCCCACAACATTAGTACGGTGCTGGGGAAATAGTTATTCATTAAAATCTGAATTGAATCTTGTCCCGACTTTGTATCGGGGTCCCGGAGTCACCATATCCATTCACCCGAGTCGGCACCTATGATGCACCAGGTGCTGGCTGCGTACAGGTGACGGTTCTGTCTTCCTGAGACCGGCAGGCCCACAGGAGGCATGCCAGGAGCAAGTGAAGTACCAAGTACGCAGAGACCTAGTGTAGGAAAACCGTGAAAGAATAAAACCTAGGCTTAAGAGGGACAAAGGGGGACGGTCATCTTTACCTAAAAGTCACCGGAAGGCGCTAGAGCAGGTCATATTTAAGCTGAGATCAGAAGTATGTGAAGGAGCCTGCCAAGCACACAGTGTGTGTGAGGGAGCGTTTTGGCAGGAGGAATAAAATACAGGAGGCCCAAGTGGGGGCAGGACGGGACCAGAGCCTGAAGGGATGGATGCGACAGTGTGGCTGGAGCAGATGAACCCTGCATGACACGGGGCGGTGGGTGGGCAGGGGAAGGCAGGCAGGGGGCAGACCATATAAGGCCTTATAGGCTCTGCTGAAGGTACTGGATTTTCTTCTAAGCAAGAGGGCAAGATATGGAAAGATTTTTTGCAGAGGAATTACGCCACTGATGCGTTAGAGCTCACTCCAGCTGCTTTGTGGACAATGGGGTCGGGGGAGTAAGAGCTGATATATGGAAAATGGGTGGGGGACACAAGTCCAGGAGGGAAGTGATGGTGGCTTGGATTGTGGCGGTAGTGAGGGAGAGTAGGGGTGGGCTCGGGATACGTTCTGGGGTTCCGATTATGTACGACACCAGGGGATGTGCCCACAGGGCGGTGAGAGGAGTCTAGGCTGGCTGTCATGTCTCTGGTAGGAGTTTTGGGGTGACAGTGCCCTTGGTGAGGCATGAATACTTGAGAGAAATATGTGCTTGGGGGGTGGCTGGGTGGGTTGGGGGGAATCTCTCTGCCCTAGCTGCCTCTCTTTCCCTATTCGCCTTGGACCTAACTAAGAAGTAGGAAAATATGCCCAATGTCTGCATCTCTTGGGCAATGCACCTCCTTCCCCCATTTAAAAAAATTCCTGTGGGGGGCACCTGGGTGGCTCAGTAGTTGAGAGCATCTGCCTTTGGCTCAGGGCTTGATCCCAGGGGTCCTAGGATCGAGTCCTGCATCGGGCTCCTCACGGGGAGCCTCCTTATCCCTCTGCCTATGTCTCTGCCTCTCTCACTCTCTGTGTCTCTCATGAATGAATAAATAATATAATCTTAAAAAACAAGTTCCTATAGGATCCATGGGGTCTTCTAATAGCCTTAGAACAAAGAAAGTTTGTGCCTCCACAATTTGGCATCAGGTAAAGAGCAGAGGTTTGGAGGTCAACCTGACTTCAAATTCTACCACTGTTGGTTATTTTATTTGAACGGCCTTAGGCAAGTTACTGACCTCTGAGTCTGTTAGCTCATCTGTAAAATGGGGATAGAGCCGTCTATGGTCATGGTGCAGGTTACGTGAAATAGTGGACGTAGAGACTTAGCACATTTGTCTCACAGATACTAAACCGTTGTGACAGAGACAATATTCAGGGGTACTAAGCTGATGTATTTTCATTCCTGGTAATCCACATCGGGAGGGCTCGTGTCACCCACTAGGGTCTGTAGCATAGAGGGAAACCGCTTCTGCACTCAGACACTAGTGTGAGCTGTAAGCTCCTATGAATAAAAGGAACATGACACAAGCGAGGGCCCCATGGGAGGGCAACAGGTGTGCTTGACAATTTTGGTCCCAGTGGATCCTGGTGAGGATACGGGGGAGGTGAGTGTAGTTGCCCGAAGCACGCATCTTTGCTTTCACACACTTACGGAGTAGAACGCCCATCCAGGAATGGGGGACCTCGGTGACACGGATGGGTGGGCTTCCCACCCGGTGGGAAGCTCTATGCGCGGGAGGTACTTGACCACAACCACATTCAACAAGGTGGGAAGTAATCATGGGGCAGGCCCTGGGGGAGACAGGGTGGCATGACCCTTAGGGACCCCAGAAGTTCCCCAGGGCCTGCGGGGGGCTGCAGCCAGCTTGCTTCAGGTCACGACAGCTGACCGTAGTGGTCTCCCCAGCTCTGTGGTTAGAGGTCTCAGGCTGTGGGCTTGAAATTGGCCACAGTGGGAGCACTGAGACCATGGACGGGGGCAAACGCTACATGAACCAGGGCTTCTCCCCAAGTCATCACCCTATCTTGGAGAACCAGTCCTTTAACATTTATCATGGCCCTGGTGAAGGGACATAGAGCTGCCAGAGGGCCTGTCCCCTGGGGTCCGGAAGAAGAGACAGCTTTAATCGGGGCTTCTCAGGTGGAAGCAAATGGCTGGGAGCTGGGCCTTTCGCGGAGGGTGTCAGCATGACGCCCCCAGGTGGGACCAGTCACACCTCAAAGGTCACCAGTTGTCCTATGGTGAGATCCCAGATCCCTGGGATCTGAGGTCCCCGATGAGTCTGAGGCCCCCTTCTCCTATCTACAACCAAGTCAGGTAAGCACCTTATCACATAAGATGTCCCGGACGTAGAGCAAGAGGAGGAGAAGCCGTCTCAAGGCTGTGTGCTTTCCCGGGAGAAATTGAGGCAGCGCAACGAGACTCTGCTGAACCCGAGACGCTGTGATGAACAAGTTCACATTTAAAGTTGCCCATTTCCCTTTTGGGTTCGCGAGAAGGACTTTAGAGGAAATAAAGATGCTACATTTCCTTTGCTCACTTCAGGATTGCGTGTAAACCTGCAGCCTGGCTGTACGCGAACTGGTGGCCGATATTATGAAAAACGCACGCGAGTTAATACTACGAATCCCTTAGCATGTAGCACATTCCCGCGTAGATCTGGTTTGTGCTTGTATCCTCAGGTCCGTCAGTGGATTTGCTCATCCTGGGAGGGTGGCAGCCCAGAGGGACGCAGCAGTTCAGGGCCCGCTAGCCAGAGGAGGACTCGCCAGCCATGTGGTGGCCTGGTCCTTGATTTGGAGGGCCCAGTGACAAGGCAGAGACAAATGAACTCTGACTGGCAGGCTGCTTTGGGGAAGATGAGATATTAGAATCCGGGCTACCTTTATCCGGATGCCGCTCTGCAGAGTCTCAGCCCCAAATCTGGCAGCTTCCACTTATCAGAGAGGTTGGCATCTGGGCGTGGATCAAGTGCTTCTTAGCGTGGACACTGCAGCTGGGAGTCTCGACGGACGTATGGGGGTGTCGGCATGGACAGGCAGAGGAGCCGAATCGACAGGGTCGGTCTGTGTGTGTGTGTCTGTCTCTCTCCCCTTCACAGACTCCCCAGGCCTGCAGATGCTGCTTATCCAGGTAAGGACCCAATCAAGCATCTTCTTCTTTTTTTAAAAAAAAGACTTTATTTATTTACCATGAGAGACACAGAAGGAGACACAGAGACATGGGCAGGGGGAGAAGCAGGCTCCCCGCGGGGATCACGACCTGAGCCAGAGGCAGATGCTCCACCACTGGGCCACCCAGGCGCCCTCCAATCCAGACTCTTCTTTCCAGCTCTGGGGCCAGCAGCTGGGTGTGCATCGCTCCCCCTGCTGGAGCCCCGCGGAACCCGGGCCTGCTCTCCGGGAGGCACGACCACCTCATTAGCAGATCTGTACTCCCTGTTCCTTCTCTCCCATCTCTCTTAAATAGCTTAAAAACATAGTATTCTTAGCTAAGCCGGCTATAAGAACACATCTTTCCCGCCCACCCCTCCTCCCATACACTCAAGCCTAACAATTTAGCTCTATCTTCAGAGCAATGTGGAAAACTCGGGGCGCGGAGGGGGGCGCCCCAGATCTGAAACCCTGGGTAATTCCCGCCACCACCAGCCCCCAACCGCAGGGAGGTCCCCAGGCCCCCGCCCAGCGCCACGGAGGTCTAACCAGGGGCTCTCAGAGGGGCGCCCACATTCTCCTTGCTTCTTTCCCTCGAAGTCCTCGCCCTGCTCCCCGACTCCTGCTGCTATCTAGGTTCTCTAGAAGGAAAAGAAAACGCACCCCGAGAAGCCTGAAGCCCCAGGATGGCTGTCACTTGTTCCCAAAGTATGCCCACCTCTCTCCCTCTCTCCAGCCACAGCCTCCACTGGACTTCAGGGCTCGGGAAGAGCCACTGCTGAGGTACAACTGAGGTCACCCTGTAGCTAAGGAGACGCCGTGGGTGTTGGCATCCGTGACCCTCACTCCTCAACAGGGCAGGACCCTCACGGATGTTCTGCAGAAATGACTCCCGGCCGAGGCAGTGGCCTTACTCATGGGGACCACCTTTGACTTGTTGGAGACAACACTCCTTCTTTCCCCGCAGGACTACAGCAGACGTGGCTGTGACACGAGGCCCTTAAAAAATGCTTCCAATCAGGGCATCCAGGTGGCTCAGCGGCTGAGCATCTGCCCTTCAGCTCAGGGAGTGATCCCGGGGCCCTGGGTTCGAGTCCTGAATCGGGCTCCTCATAGGGAGCCTGCTTCTCCTTCTGCCTGTGTCTCTGCCTCTCTCTGTGTATCTCTCAAGAACAAATAAATAAAATCTTTAAAAAAAAAAAAAGTGCTTCCCATCAAGTTGGAAAGACCAAGCGTAGGTGTGTAAATAAACAACTAAAACCACAGGCCTGCAGGAGGGGAGCTGGCAAATGAAGGTGCTCAAGCCATTCAGAGGTCGGTTGTAGATTGATTGTGGATGCGTGGGTCCCCCACCCCCATTACGGGTGCTGCAGGCGCCCTGTGTTACTCAGCTGGAATCCCTAGTGCCTAGTACCGAGCCCACATAGGCCAAGAGCCCCGTCCACACTGGTCCAATGATCCAATGGGGAGGAGGGCCCAGGAGAGAGCATTGGGGCCATCAGGGAGTCCGACTTAATATTGGTACCCGGTGAGAGGACAATTGTTTACTGGCTAGAGAGGGACACGCAGCAAGAAGACCCATGCCCTGGGAAGGGAAGGCCACGGGGCCTCCTGTCTAAGGGTGTCACGGCGAGGCTCTGTTTAGAGCCCTGCAGCCGACAGGGCAGAGTGGCCACGGAGGGCCACCATCACCTCTCAGGGCCTGGGTCTGGCTCTTGTTCAGCAGCACCTGGGACACTGGAAGAGGCCATTCTATCTGGCATCGGTCCCTCCACCCACCCAAAGCCACTCTGTCACATGAGCCAGCTCCTTGCTTCTGTACGACCTATGACAGTCTGAGGTCACGTCTTCCCGAGAAAGTAACTCCACGTGGACCGAACCTGGCCCGTCTCCTTGTCTCCCTTAGGCCTCGTGCAGCGCCTCGCCCCTGGGCAGGGCTCCGTCAGAGTTTTCGGGGTGGTCTTCCTGCTGTGTCGGGGCACAGTTCCACAGCTGGGGAGGACACCGCAGAGGGCAAAGTTCTCCCTAAAGGGCAGGCCATGCAGCCCCGGGGTGGACGCTGCCTCTGAGCACCACCCTTTCTGTGCTTCTGGGGACAGGCCGTGTGATCTGTGGTGACATCCAGCCTGGCTATTTATGAGGTGCTGCTGAGAGATGCTTGGGCTATGAGCCCGGGAGGCAGGTGCCCTTCTCACGCTTCTTCCATGGAAGACCGACCCCTGTCCTTCTCTCCTTCCCAAGCTCCATTTGGTCACAGGAACAGCACCGGCACCAGAGAGAACTCTAAGGCCGACGAGGACTTATCTTCAGGGGCCTCCTCATTGCCATCACCATGTCCCAAAGATGCGCGGTTGCCTCATGACCTCACACTGCCCTGGCCCCTCACTCCTGCCCACCCTGCTCCACAAAGCCTCCTTATCAAAAATTTCCTATGGGGAGTCCCAGCTGCTCTGAGGGGCTTATTAAACGAATCACTTGGACTAACAGCTTAAAAGCCACCCCTCCTGATAAACCATCCCAGAGCCTTGGGCACACCATGTTTTAATCCAGGCATTTGGTTCAATTCAACTCAATTCAATTCAATTCAATTCACTGTGTGTTTCCCCAGCCCAAGCAGGGCTCCTAAACTGGATAGGACCAACCCAGAGGAGATAGAAGGAAGGAGAGAATCTTGGAGTAGCACCCCAGTACCCTTAGACCCACAGATAATGGGTCTCAACTCTACCCATGAGAAGAGCCACTGGGCCTTAGCTATGCTCCCCCACTTGGGGCTTCTGGGCAAGCAGGGGCGCATCACTCGGGGCATGGTAAGCTCGCCTCAGAGCCTTCCTGAGGGACTGCATGTGGCTCTCTTTCTGACCTCAGTGGAATCAGCCCACCCTAAGACTGCTTTGCAGTCTGCTTCCAGGGTTTTCCATTTCTTGGGAGCATGACTCAGAAAAGCTGGTGGGTCCTGGGAGGGAGGTTATCGGATGGGTCATCTTTCATAAGAATGTGCTCTCTGCCTCCGGGCTGGGGCTCACGGAGTCATGGCAACATATAAATGGCTTGGTGAGGGGCTAAAAGGCTAATGCTGGGATGTTTTCTTGTCCTGATCCCCAGTTTCCTGGACTCTGACCCATATTGGATTTTGCGTCATCCTTTGGATCGAGAAGGATATTAGAAAGGGCTAAAAAATAAAAACAAATAAAAAAAGAAAGAAAGAAAGGGCTCAAGTTCTAGTTCCAGTTTCGATTTGGTACCGAGGAGCTGTGCAGCTCCAGGCAGAACACCGAACCTCTCTGGGTTTCCACCTTTGTCCTTAGAGAAAAGAGGAGATTGGAATAGATCAAGGTTCCTTGAAGTTTGATTTTTAGCATATTAGTCCCAGGAGGCTTTCTGTGTGCAAAGTGGATTTGCTGCTCCTATTAGAGATTCATGATCCACATTAGCTTGTTGAAGGCTCTGATGACTCTTAAAGATGCTTGGTTAATGCCCTCTAACCTGGCATCCCCCTCCCCCCCCAATTTACTGGACGGTGAAACCTTCCTTGTGTCGCACCTGCTAGCACCCAGGGTGTCCAGGACTGCCCAGAGCCTACTTGGGAAAACAGGGAGACCGGCCTCCTCTGATAACTTTGTGATTCTGCATTTGCTTGAGCAACAGAGGAAGTTTCCAGCAGCCTCAGGTCATAGCCATGCTCTCGCCAACCGCGGTGTCAGAGGCACACAGCTGGGCCTGTGCGAGCTGTCACAATCCATTCCCCGTTCGCCGGCCGCAGCTCAAGCCCAGGCCCTGGACCTTAAAGCCTCCTGGAGACTTCTAGGTGGACGAAGCTGCAAGGAACATGGGCTCCACCCCCGGTCCCCCCACTAGGCCTGCGGCTCCAGGGCCAGCGCTGCGTGGCACTTTTGGTTCACAGAATCACTGAGGAAGGACGTTTTTCAATGGTCTCCTGCAGTTTATTTCAGGCTCAAACACACATTTAGGTCTAAGCCACTCCCTCCGGCTGCAGTGACAGGTCAGAACTCACATGTTGCTTAAGATTTACTGTGTGCCTCTTGGGATCCCTGGGTGGCGCAGCGGTTTGGCGCCTGCCTTTGGCCCAGGGCGCGATTCTGGAGACCCGGGATCGAATCCCACATTGGGCTCCCGGTGCATGGAACATCCGCCAAGGCTTCATTTGGTGGCGGGACCGCCAAGACCTAGGAGTCCCTGGAGAGGGCAAGGGTGTGCCACTGATTCCTCTCGTGCTCCTAACCCCGTGGAGCCTCAGTTTCCTCCTCTGCTGAATGGGAATAATGATCCCTGCACTGTGTCTCCACCTTCCTGGGGCATCAGGGGCGCAGAATCACCCTGCAACCTCTGTCACGCTATGCAGGGGTTCCCCCTTACTGGCACGCGAATTAAATAAACACCAGGCGCTGGGGAGAAAGAAGGGGAAACTGAGACACTAACTAGAGGTGAGCGCGCGGGACAGGAGCCGCCAGTCAACCCGGGGTCCCCCCAGCGGCTCTGCTCCCAAGTGCGCTTCACAGCGGGGACACCTCAGCTCACTGTGACTCTAAAGTGTTTAAAAATATCTAATGTTTCATACATCCCGGCCCTGAAATGTAAACTAACTGCTTCACCAGGTGCTGAACCAAGAGCAGAGGGAGCTCGGCCACCGCCCTGGGCAGCACCGCGAGCCAAGGGTCTCTCCTCGGGCGTCACGCTGGTCCCTGGGGCCACCTCTCCAAGGAGTTTTCAAGGGTAATAGTGACGGTGCGTCTGCCACGCGCCGCCCTTAAGCCGGACTCCGCAGAAGGTGCCGCCTTGGCGCAGGTGCTGGGCGCCCCCTCGGAGCCGCCCCCCCCCCGCCCGCCCCGCGGCCGCCCCGCCCCGCCCCGCCCCGCCGAGCCCCCGCCCCGCCCTGGCGGTGGCCGCGGGGATGCGCCTGCGGTTGTAGCGACGCGCGCGGCCGCTCCAGTCTCATTCATGCTGCGGCTCATTCACCTGGCGGCCCGGGCAGCTCCGTGCAGCCACGGGCAGCTCGGTGGGGCCGCGGGCAGCTCGGTTGGGCCGCGGGCAGCTCGGTGGGGCCGCGGGCAGCTCGGTGCAGCCACGGGCAGCTCGGTGCAGCCCTGGGCAGCTCAGTCGGGCCGCAGGCAGCTCAGTCCGGCCGCGGGCAGCTCGGTCGGGCCGCGGACAGCGCTGTGCAGCCCTGGGCAGCTCAGTCGGGCCGCGGGCAGCTCGGTCGGGCCGCGGGCAGCTCTGTGCAGCCACGGGCAGCTCGGTGCAGCCACGGACAGCTCGGGTTGGGCCGCGGGCAGCTCGGTGGGGCCGCGGGCAGCTCGGTCGGGCCGCGGGCAGCACGGTGCAGCCACAGACAGCTTGGTCGGGCCGCGGGCAGCTCGGTGCAGCCCTGGGCAGCTCGGTCTGGCCGTGGGCAGCTCGGTGCAGCCCTGAGCAGCTTGGTCGGCCGCGGGCAGCTCGGTTGGGCCGCGGGCAGCGCAATGCGGCCACAGGCAGCTCGGTGCAGCCATGGGCACCTGGGTGCAGGCCCCGGGCAGCTCGGGAGCGGGGGAGAGGGAGCCGGGGCGCCGCTGCCCGCTGCCTATAGTGCTCCCAGGAAGTGCTCCCAGGCCATGAGGAGTTCGGACACCCCAGGGCGCTCCACCTGCATCACCTCCCCTCCCTGGCACCTCGCTGCCGCCTTTAGAGGAGGTGTTGTGAAGCCCATTTCACAGCTGGGTACTGCTGGGTAGGAATGTTACAGAAAATGCCCCAAATCCGAGGGTCAATGGCAGAGCCGGACTGGGAACCCCAGTGTATTAGAGCCTCCACAGAACCTGTTGCCTCTCTCCTGGAAGTGATTACCCGGTTTCACGTACCTCGCCTCATCCTTGGGACACTTTCCTGGAACCCCAGCACCTGGGGAGACCAAGTCTCCCCTGGAACAGCTGACTCGGAGGCTCCCAGAAGGGCTCTGAGGCCAGGCCATCCTCTGCCTCTCCGGGCTCCAGCTCAAACCTCCTGTCACTCAGACTTCTTTCCCAAAGTTTTGTGCATTCTCAAGAGTGCTCTTAATACACACCTGCCTGCCAGCCGCTGCCCCCAACACATGATAGCTATCTGCAGTATCACGGAAAGGTCACTGATGATGTCAGAAGTTCTGGATTCAAATGCTGCTGTCGTTAACTGGATACCACCAATATCCAGCTTTGCAACCCTAGGCAAGCCTCTTTGAGTCTCAGTGGTCTCGTCCATAGGGAGGGAGAAATACTATTTGCCCCACCGGCTTGGTGGGCTCGTGCTAAAGGCACGTGCGTTTCCCACATCAGGTATTACTAAGCACTTTGTGTTATGGCCTATTGGATCTCATCTTTGGCCCTGGTTAAGCCTGGGTCACAAGGGCTGCCAGGGGCTGGGCTGCTTCTGGCCTCTGCTCTGGGAAAGATCATCTCCTTCCCCAACAGGAACCTGCTTGACTCTTTGACCCCTCGCAGAGATTTTCCTCCTGACCAGTTAATTGATCCGGTCCCAGAGCCAGCAGCTGGCCAGCCAGGCACAACCGCCAGACACGGGCCAGCCCTGGCAGCCGCCTCCGGGAGCCTCGGGGTTAATGCTTGTGCGTCAAAGTTACGTGGGGAGAAGGGGCCACAGCGCGGGTGGGGGTGGAGAATCCAGACCTCCCGTTAACATCTCACCTGCCCGCCCAGCTGGGGAAGTTTAAAGACAGAAGGGAGATGGACCTGCCCCTGGAGAAGGTGAGGGAGCCGCCTTGTGACCGACACCCTGAGTTCTGCATCCTAATGCAGCCCAGGTGGCTGTGGAGCTGGAGCCTGTCCCTGGACCCTGCCCGAAGGGACTGAGGCTGGTCTGCTCCCTGGGGGTTTGCAGAGCCACAGGCTGTTTACAAACTACCTTTTTGCCCACTGGCTCTCTTAACAGTCACAACAACCCAGACAGGTAGGCAGAAGGGCATGGGTCCTTGACCGATGGGGTCAGAGAGGTTAAGAGATGCAGGATGGGCAAGGAGGCAGGGGTGCAAGCCCGCTGGAGGTCCCCACCTCTGCAGATGGGCAGCCCCTCCCGGGTGGCCCTGAGGATTGCCCCTCAGATGCAGCCTGCAGGCAGGCGGTGCAAGAGGGACATACACGGATATTTTGCTCCCCTTGCGCGGCTCAGAAGTGCAAACGGTTCCCACTCACACCAACCCTGAAGTGATGGCAGATGGCTCCGCAAGGAGGTGCCACCTGGGCCCCCATTCAGACTTATTTTCCAAAGCAGCTACAACTTACCCTTGATACCACAAGAGTCAGGCAAGACTGGAAATGGGGCTAAAAGGAATAGAATACCCAAGTTGCTTGCAAAAGTGGCTCTTCGAACACATCTCTACGTGCCACCTGCCTCCCCCTAAGCAAGGGAACCTCCCAAAGCCAAGAAAAGAATCAGACTCATCTTACCCGGAGACTCAGAAGGAATGGTGCTCCTACTCCAGCTCCTACAGGTCTGGGAGGATTAGCTGCTCCAGTGCTTTAACAATAAACCGAATTAAAGGGGAGGAATGCAGGGGTTTTCTTTCCCAGGACTGTAACCAGGCAGTCTTAAAGGGGAGGAAAAGTAGCTATGGTGGCTTGCATCTCCTGCCTTTCCTCTGCTCTGCTCTTCCCCCCTCCGAGCAGCATTAAGTCTGATCCAGAAAAATGCTTTTGCAAAGGGCCCTTTCATGCCGTGTGTGTGTGTGTGTGTGTGTGTGTGTGTGTGTGTGTAATTGTGTTTGCACTGATGTGTGTAATGGAAGGAGAGGGGGGAAGAATAAAAAGCAAGAATAAAACGTCAAATTACAAGCTTCCATTGGCCTGAGTGCTGAATGGGGTGCTAGCAGAAAATCCGAGAAGCTTTCTAGGACTGCGTGCCTCAGTTTCTCTTTTAACTACTCAGTTGCTGGAGTGTGTTGTTTAAAAACACCTTTCCGAGCAATAGGATATCTACATTGGTTGAAATGTGGGGGATGAAGACCCTTGTGTGTCCAGTTGTCGTCTCTTACAGAATGGGAAGAGAAGCAGGGGGGACCCTCTGCTGGGTGGTTCCATCATGTCTCTGATGTATCTCCTCTCCCCTGTTTCTAGAAGCATAGCATCCTGATCCCAAACCTACCATCCTGACTCCGCTCCCTGGCACTCACCTCTCCATCCTGCCCTTGACCATCTCAGCCTCCTTTTGACTAATCCTTCAGCATAGGTTCCTTGAACTTCTGTCTTCTGCCCCCTTGCTTTCTCCTTGTCTACTCTTTTTTTTTTTTTTTTTTATGATAGTCATAGAGAGAGAGAGAGAGAGAGAGGCAGAGACACAGGCGGAGGGAGAAGCAGGCTCCATGCACCAGGAGCCTGATGTGGGATTTGATCCTGGGTCTCCAGGATCGCGCCCTGGGCCAAAGGCAGGCGCCAAACCGCTGCGCCACCCAGGGATCCCTCCTTGTCTACTCTTAATCTCAATATCCACTCACAGGGTCTGTTACCATCATCACGTGAATGTCCCAAATCCACACCCCCCACTCAGTGTTGTCGACCCTAACTTTAACCTCCAAAAGTTCACTTCCACCCACAAATAATCCTGAATATATAATAGCCTCCCTCAAACCACTCTCCCCGTTTCCCCAGAGAGGCTGCAGAGCTACCATCTTCCCAGACACTCAAATTGGAGAGCCAGGCACTTTGTTCGGCTGTGTTGGTTCTTTCGTTGCCTTCCAAATCCAATCAGCTGTTACGCACTTTCAGTTGTTCCTTCGAATTAGCTTTTAAATTGTGCCTTTTCAGTTTTTTTTTTAAATCATTTGTGTTTTTTGAATGAATAGCGCATTCACATGGGTCAGAAATCAGAAATATATTAAAGGACATACACTGAGCAGGGGTGCCTGGGTGGCTTAGTTGGTTAAGCGGCTGCCTTCAGCTCAGGTCATGATCCCAGGGTCCTGGAATCAAGCCTCACGCCGAGCCCCACATTGGGCTCCTTGCTCAGTGCGGAGTCTACTTCTCACTCCCTTTCCCTCTGCCCCTCCCCCTGCTTACTCTCTCTCTCTCTCAAATAAATAAATAAAATCTTTTGGGGAAAAAAAAAAAGACATACATTGAAGTGTCTCACTCACTGCAATTCCCTGCCCTGCCCTCTATAGGTTGCCAGCCTTATTAGTTGCTGGTGTATCCTTCCCGTATTTCATGTAGATGCAAGGAAAATAATAGATCGATATAGATACATAGATACAGCTGTAGATGGATATTTCCTGCCATCCTTTTTTACACAAAAGGCAGTAAGTAAAGGCTGCCTCCTTTATATTTTCATCTCTACAATTTTAATTCAGGCCCTCCTCCTCTGGTACTGTTGTGGTAGGCTAGGCTCTAATTTGTCCCTGGGTGAGGTGGTCCCTTGGGATAGCTAAAAGTGGCTCTGGAGATGTCTTCTAGGTTAGACTCCTAGATGACTGGCTGTCTGGCCTTGGACAAGCAGCTTAACCTCTCCGTGCCTCAGTCATCCCATCTGTGAAATAGGATAATTCCTGACCTTATTTCACACACAAGTAGGGTAGAGTGAGACAGAATACTAGGTGCTTAGAACCGAGGCCAGCATACGGTAAGTGGTCAATAAATGTGGCCTATTACTGTTTTCTCTCCAATCCAACTTTCATTCTTGCTAGAATTATCTCAAGAGAACATATTGCTGCTACCTGAAAAAAAAATCTTTTACCTACAGGATAAAGTCTAAACATCTTAGCCCATCACTGAAGGCATTCCAGGATCCAGCACAAAACTGTCCTCTCGCCTCTGGGTCCCTCTGTTGGGACTCCATTGGAGCTGACACTCCAGGCGCACTGTAGGAGACCCTGATTTCTAACACGCTGCTTCCCCCGCAAAGCTCCTGACCTTCGCGTGTGCTGGGCTACCAGTATAGGATGCCCTTTCCTCATTTTCTGCCTATGGAAATGCTACAGATTTGAAAAAAAAAAAAATCCTCATCAATTACTATCTCATCCAGAAAGCCGTCCACGATTTCCCAGCTTCCTCTCTGGCCATTCCTTCCTCTGTGCTGTTCCAAAAACTCTTTGTCTACAGCTTCCCCCGGCTCTTTATCTTTTTCTGCCTTGAATTCTAGCCTGGGTTTCCACTGCTTAGATTCCCTAGGTGCAGCATCTCTGACTAACAGCTGTCCTCCTCTTGCTTGAACACTGGCGCTGGGGAGTTTATCACAGCCTCAGAATAGTGCCCACGGGCGTCAGTGTGTGTTAGAAAGTTTACCTCCATAGGGAGCTGAACGCTGCCACTCTGAGGTCCTCTCCAGCACACACGCACTTGCACTCATTCCTTAAATATTTATCACCACTGACTGTGTAGTGGGTCTCGGGGACACAGACCCAGACCCAGACTCTACCCTCATAGAACTGCGGTCGAGGCACATGAACCAGCCAAGTCCATGCTCTGTAATGTGCTCCGGTACAGGTCTGAGTTGGACGAGGAACTGCTGGTCAGGACCAGCCCACTGGAGCCCTCCCCAGCCCCTTCCCCTTTCCTTCCATCCACCTGCGCACTGCTAGCCTCGGTGAGCCACAGGGTCAGGGAAGAAGTCTCAGTTGCGGAAACAGAAAAAAATTCCATGTTGGGTTCCATGAGCTAGTGTTACCTCTTTATGCTGAGTTCCAAAGGCAGATGTCCTCACGGGCACTGACCAGGCCACACGTTGGACATCAGGAGGCAGGAGTAGGAGAGGGCCCATTACTGGAATAATAGCACAGGTGACTAGGGAACTGGGCAAGCATTTGGGAATGTTTCCTGGGGAGCGGGAGGAGAGCTTTTGGCCTGAGAACACGTGTGTACTTGTGCAAATACACATGCATGCACATACTCACACATGCCTGCAATTTTGCCTGGTTCCAAGTCTTTTAATGGTTTCATTGCTATGATTTCCCCAATCAGTGATTCAACCAAATATTTATACAACATCAACTAGGTGCCCAGTAGAGGAGGCAAGACACAGAAAGCAAGTGGAGATGAATCAATAGTGAAATCAAGTACTATTAACTCACATCCTCACCAGATGTGGGGCTGTGGCAAGAAGGCTCTGGGATGGAGGCATCAGGAAAAGTTTCGTGGAAGCCGGCCTGGGCCTTATGGGTGATCTAGGACCAGGCAGTCTGGCTGAGGGCTTTAGACTTGGCTGTGAAGGCAGTAGAGGCATTGCAGGATCTCAAGCAAGTCTGTTTGTGGGAAACTAACGGTGGGGTGACTGAAGTGGGGGAGAACTTGGAGACTAGAAAGCCAGCAGGGAGGCTTTACTGTCACAGAGCTGGGGGGGGTGCAGGTCTGAACTAAGGGGGCAAAGGAGAGGAGAAGGTGGGCCCTGGCCCCTCGCAGAGCATCCTTTTCTCTCCCAAAACAACCTGTGCATCTGAGTCTGCCGCAGGTGACATTGGCAAAGGGAGTACTCACTGGGTGTCACCTCCACTGCTCCCATGGGGTCATGCTTTCCCCTCAAATGAACAAACTAAGGGGTCCTCTTACGGTTTGGGATAAGGAGGAGACAAGGGAGGTGTGCTCATGAGAACAGAACAATCTTCCTCTTTCAAAGAGCACTGGTCTACATTGTCTTTTATGTTCAATTAGATCTCCAGATTGAGCTTTTTGGAGAGCCACCTGACAACAAGACATGGGGTTCCAGGGTGGAAGAGGGGAGGGAGAATGATCTCCATGCATCCAGCCATCCATTCATTCATATATCGAGGAAGCCTAATATATTAAGCTCTGAACATGCAGTGATAAATCAGATAGGCACAGTTTCTTCCCGAATGAGTCTTGCATTCTAGCAGTGAAGTCAGATTTTAAACAAACATGGATAATTACAGTTGTGATAATACTAGGAATAGTTTAGGGCACTGTGAAAATATGTGTTAGGGGACCTTACCCAGCCCTGAGAAAGTGACTTTCAAACTGGCATCAGAAGCAAGAAGAACTAGCTACGCGAAAAGTTGGAGAAACAAAAGAACAGGCAGTGGAAAGGCCCTGGGGTAGAAAAGGGGCCACACCTGTTGAAGAGATGGAGAAAAGTGCCTTGTCACTGGGCAGTGAGAACAAGGAGAGAAGCCCCAGAGGCAGCTGGTGAAGCAGGAAAAGAAACAAATAGTGCAAGGCCTTGAAAGTAGGATAGGCAGGATCATGGGGCGGGGATGAGGAGCCACCAAAGCACAAACACCACTTATTTCGTAGTACATTTCCAACCTGAAGTTGGATAAGAGAGAATGGAGCAGGCTCAGAAAGTGGGGGCGAGAGGGAGGAAATGGAAATTATAGGAGAGTAGAGACAGGCGGGCACCCAGGCATGAATCAACGCAATACTTGCTACTTTAGTGTTTATTTGTTGTAAAAAATAAGACACCAGATTTCTGGCACTTCCAGGAATAGACACCGCCACAATAGACAGTCTTGGTCCACATTGTTTTCTGCAGCCTGAGACCGGCTCCTCTTTTTGTCTGAGCTGGATCTTTACAAAGGCCACTCCTCCCCCGACCACTCTTCCCTGGCTCCACAGGCTGGATGGATGACCCTGTCTGTCCCCCCGGAGCTCACGTCCGCGGCAGCACGCACCCTGCTCCGATGGGTGGAAATTGGTCTGGCGTGGGTCAAGCTCCCCCCCGCTGGTGACGAGCTCTCCAAGCGTGGACACGACGCCTCAGTGACCTCTATACTATCACACCCCCTGGCGGAAAGCATGTTGCACAAAGGTCTGAAAAATCGAAGAGCAGAGTACAACCTACGAGAAGAGTTTTCTGAAGTGTCTGACTTTGACACTATTATTAGCAGAAGGAAGAGGACGTCTAGTGCATTAGTAAGGGGTTTACCATGGGTTGCCCCTACACACACACACAGAACCCAAAAGAATGTATTAAAACAATCATTTCTTCTGGTTTGTGCTGCAGCTTCTAATATCTTTAGACAGTGCAGAGAGTTGGGTGTCAGGGTTGGGCGAGGGAGGAAGGCAGTAGCTCATTCAACCTAGACTTTTTCTTCCTTCTCCTCTTTCCCATTACCCCTTCATCCTATATACTCTGTCCTTAGTTCTTTCCATTCTTCTCTTCAGCCCCTGCCAAGGTTCGGCAAACATTCGACTATATCTAGCTCCACCCTGAGTGGGGTGCGGGTGCAGGTGGGATAGTGACAAGGTGAGTAGATTTTCACCTGTTCCCCTCCTGATGTGTTTGCCATGTGTCTCTGTGCTAAAAGAATCTATCACCTCCATTGCCTTGAGTCCCATTCCCAAATCCCATTCCCATTCCCAGCCTTGGTATGTGCCATGTTCCAGGAATAAGTAGGGTACAGGACAAAGCCTTTCATCCTGGGCTTCAGATTTTTGGCTGATGATCTCATCAGTTTCCATGTGACAGCCTGGTTCTGGTCCCCGGCACAGACTGTAGAACCTTCCTCTTCTGTGTCCTTCATTGTTTGCATGTATTTCTCTCTCCAGAGCGGGAGGAATCCATCAAGACTCTCCATGGTCACCAGCATATGACCTTGAAAGACAGTAGGGATGGGAGGGGGGGTCACGTGCAATGCGTGGATGGTCATGAGTATCACTGGCCTCATCCAAACTTTTATCAAGGCTACTTACAGAGTACCTGATGGTCCAATTTGATTTTAATTTCCGTTTTCTGTTTCTTCCTAAGCCTCCAGGGAATGAACAAATAACAAAAGAAATGGTCTACAAAGGAAAAAAATTATGAGGTGAGAATTTCACCAAGGAATTTAGTCCATATTACTCTGCTCTAGTACTAAGGCCTTGGAACTTGCCCCGAACTGGGGTTTGGGGGATCTAGCGTTTGTTCCGACAGTATTTTTTTTTTTTAAGATTTTGTTTATTTATTCATGAGAGACACAGAGAGAATGAGAGGCAGAGACACAGGCAGAGGGGGAAGCAGGCTCCATGCAGGGAGCCTGACGTGGGTGGGACTCGATCCCGGGTCTCCAGGATCAGGCCCTGGGCTGAAGGCAGCGCTAAACCGCTGAGCCACCTGGGCTGCCTCCACAGTATCTTTATTAGCCAAGCCACCCGGGCTAAGTCTAAACCTTGAGGGCCTTCCTAGTGTCACATGTAAGGAAAGGATTGTATGAAACATGAGGGGTTAGGGTGCGTTTATTCCCCTTCGAAAGTCACGTGTCTACCTCCCGAGCTGCCCCTGCACTGGGCAGTTAGAATGCAGCAGGATTGCTCTTGGCCTCTCCTCCGGAGAGCAGGCCATCAGGGCTCCTGTGCCGCCAAGAGCAAGCTGCGACTGCCCTCTAGTGACAGCATCCTGCCCAGACCTGGTGGCTCTGTCCACCCCACTGGCTGATGGTGGAAAACAGATCTTTCTTTTCCTTGGCAGGACTCTCTGACCAGCCTTTTCTCAAAAGACGCTTTGCCTCAAACTTCCCCATGATCTTGCTTTGGGTGGTGATTTCTGCTCTTTCCATAATATTCGGAGAACTAGCCTGTATTTTTCGGGTGTCTACTATGGGTGGGCGGGACTGCCAGGCATTGAGGTGACACCTGCCCTCTCCTCCCATAATGTCCCTCTGCGGCTCGGTCTCCCTTAGGAGGGGGACATCTCAGACCAGGCATCCCCAGGATGTCAGCCTTCTGGCAACATTCCAGGAATGATGACTGAGCCTCCTTCCCCCTCTTCCATGTAGGAAAGGACCCAGCGGGACCAAGGGCACTACCTCTGTCCTCGTGGTGCCTGGCGCAGAGAAGGCATTCTGGGAGGATTTGCCTATTGAAGGATTTGTCTCCTGGATGAATAGTTGACCTTCAGAAGTGACTCTTGGATAGATCCTGAAATTCGGTAATTTATAGACATCTTTGAGAGCTGCAGGGAAGAGGCTAAGAGTCACACACGAGAGCAGACTTGGGATTTGAATTGTGGGTGCTTGATTACTAGTGGTGTGATCCTAGGCACGATTCTTAACATTTAGGAGCCTGTTTCCCCAACAAGAGGGTCATGAGAGTTCAATGGGACAGAGTATGTGGAGGGCTTGGAAAATGATACGCATGCAGGAAGGGGACCTTTTGGGCGCGTGACTCAGTTTGGGACGCCGCAGGGACCAATAAGAGAGGAAGGCGTCTCCAGAGGGCACCGTGGAGGTGGCACATGGAGCCATGGGAAAGACAGTGTCTGCATCGATGGGCAAGTGTGCGTGTATGTGTGTGTATCCCTGTGAGCCAGGTGTCTGGGACAGAGGGTTTCCACGTACAGTGAGGTCTCAGCTTCAGAGTCTAGGGTGTAGAGGGGACAGTTCCTCTTGGGGTAACTGTCTTTTCCAGGAAGACGGGTGGTCCTGAGCACACTAGCACCCAGGGAAGTCCAATGTACGCACTAATTATGGCCTTCGTCATAGGTGGGGATGCAGCGAAAGACAAAATCTGTCCTTAATAATGGGAGGGTGACAACCAGAACTCTTGGACAACTGGTGATGCTAGGACCTGGGAGCTAGACATCATTCCGGGGACATATCCACCCACTCGTGTCCCTGGGGAAAGCAGCAACAAGAAAATCCCTTTTCTTCCTCTCCTAGATACCTACCTACCAAGGGCAGGCGAACCCCTTCTCTCCCCCCTTCCCAGCCCCTGCCCCCGTCCAGGCTCCTGTCGCTGCCAGCAGCATCACCACCTAGATGCTCTCATCTGCTGTTGCTCGGGAGCTGGAACACGTAAATAATAGGACTGATGATAAGTAGAATTTAGCAGAAATGATTTGCTTCTCAGGAAGGAAAAATCGCTTGATGCAGACACCAGATCTCTTGTTTGACTGTTCTCAGCTCTGGTCCAAAGTTGACCTTGGGAGATGGATTGACAGAAACTTGTGGAGGGAGGGAAAGCAGGCACGGCGTCCCCAGGGCAAGGTCTGCGGGCTGAGAACCTTGGCCTGGGCTCCGCGGGGGCATCGGGAACAGACCAGTTGGCTCCACATCCAAGGCTAGGTCCTGCGCTTCCTGGGAGGCGAGTCCGCAGCAGGGGCCCCGAGCAGGCTGACACTGACCCCCCCCGTCCCCCGTGATGGACCGTTTTTTATCTCAGCTTTCAGCGTTTCTCCCTCCCCCAGCTGGTGGGAGGAAGCCTGGGCTTTCCAGAACCTTGGAGAAAGCAACCACCCCAAAGGATCACATAGAGGACGAAGGCCTTTGTTCTTGCGGTGGTGGCGAGGCCAGTGGACTCCGTAGCACTAGAAAATTATTGATTGATCCTGGGTTCTAGAGGACCCGAATGAGCCTACTAAAAGGGTCATGTTTGGGGGCCAGGCCTGCAAGAAGGGGTGCGGGAGAAAGAAGGACAAGATCTTTCTTTCATTCTTCTGGACTAGGGCATCGTAGATTCCAGGCACAGAAGGAAAGATCAGCGTTAAAGGCTGATGCCATTCCCTTTACAGCCCTGGGAAGCTTTGGGAGTATCAGCCTTTGAAACCGAGCCAGGCAGTTGTTTCAGACATTTCGCTGTAAGGTGAGGTTGGTCTAATCATAACCCGTAACTCAGTTGAGAAAGGAAGGATTGGGGGTCCCCGGGGCTCAGTATCTGGAGAGGGTGGCAATGGGCAATGGCCGGGATGGCAGCAAATTGTCACATCCCAAAGTACCCACAAGCGGTCATGGGGGCATCACAAGTGTGCAGAGGACCCCAGTGGGGAGTCGAGGAGCAACCAGCATTCTGAGATCGTCGTGCCACATGTGCTTGCACGGGCTCCCTCCTCTGCCTGGACTGTCCTCTCGTCTTCTGCTGAGGAGCTTACCAGGCATGCTTCCAGAGCAGCTCACCTTTGACCTCCTCTATGAAATCCTCCACGCCAAAATAGCTCACTCTTCCCACATCATTTGGCAGCACCTTATTCGATCTTCCATTATATTCAACGTTTTTAATTACTGTGTTAATTTATTTCACTACATTTGGGGCCCTTAGAGTAGATGCTGTCTTTAAGTGCCTAGGCTATCACAGCTAGTAATTTATTAATTCATTCAATTAATATGAATTAGGGTTCAGGACAGCAGGCTGAAAGAGAGCATGGGGGTGAGATTCGGCAGGGGACATATCTGGGCGAGACTCCAAACCTGGGTTGGGGGTGGAAACAAAGGCAAGAAAGTGCCCTTGTCCCAGAAGAATTGAGCCCTGGGCAGAGTGTTCATGTGGGGGCTCCAGCACAGGAACCCCAGGAAATGGGGTTCAGGGAGGAGCCTTGGTTGCATGAATAGTCGGGGACTCAGTCTGAGAGCTTGGAACAGATCGCCAGCCCAGCAGAGCTACGGTGACCGAGCAGGCTGGACTCGTTCAAGGGCAGATGGGAAACAGCCCTGAGGATCTGCAGAAATCCTTGGGGCAACTTCAGAGAAGGCTTTAGGCGTGGGGTGGGAGAGACAGGGCCATTTGGGTTTTTACCCAGTGAGATTTCTAAGCTATGCTGATAAGTGAAGAAGCTGAAGAAATTAGGTCTAAAATCTAATTGTGAATGACTTATTTTTCTCTTTGTACCCGGGGCATTGGCATCCCCATCGGCCTGACGGAAGAGTTGGTGGTTGGAGAAGCGCACATCGTCCTGTTATGGGTTGAATTGTGTCCCCCTCAAATTCCTATGTTGCAATCCTAACCCCCAAGTGGCTCAGAGTGTGATCTTATTTGGAAGTAGGGTCCTTGCAGCTGTAACTAGTGAAGACGAAGTCATTAGGATGGGCTCTAATCCAGTATGACTGGTGCCCTTATAAAAATGTGAAATTTGGACACCGACTCATACACAGGGAGTGTACTATGTGAAGACGGAGAAGTTGGGGTGGTGCTTCAACAAGCCAACGGGCCCTAAGGACTGCTGGCAACTCAGCAGAAACTAGGAGAGAAACACGGAAGGGATCCTTCCTCAGAGCCTCCAGGAGGAGCCCACTCTACCAACACCTTGATTCGGGACTTCCAGCTTCCAGAGCTGGGGGTGGGAATCCCGTGCACCCGGGCGGGGTGCAGGGTGGCGGGAGGGAGCATTGGGGTTAGCCTGCCTCCCCTGCCCACGGGCTGGAACGAGAGCCACACAGAACACCCCAAGTCGGCCTTCGCTGCCCTCTCAGGATGTGGATTTGCTGACGGTGTGGAACCCTCCATCCCGTTCTCTGCACTTCCAGGCTGGAGCCGGAGCCCAGGGGTGCCCTCCAGGAGCTGTGTACGCAGCACGCTTTGCATGTCAGAATTAGCCGAGAAGTGAGTTGCTGTGGCCTGTTTTCCAAAGCACAATTCCCACGGCTGGTCCAGTCGACAGGTCCTCTTGCAAGACAGGAAAGATCCATTTCCCTACCTTTAACCACCTGGTGCCTGGGTCGGAAAGAGTTGCTTCCGTCACTGCTTGGGAGAACTACCTTGGTAATGCTGAGCACAGCCCCGAACAGGTTAGGGACCCTTCACGATACGGGTCTTCAATGCAGAATAACTTAGATGAGCACTCAGCTCATTCCCAATCGTCCGTCCCCTCCGTCAGATCCCTGGCTGCAGACATGGGTTTGAAGTGTCAGCAGAAAATGTGAATATTGAGTAAATGTGTGTGTGTGTGTGTGTGTGTGTGTGAGAGAGAGAGAGAGAGAGACAGATAGAGACAGAGATGGATGGAAATAACTGACCACAAATCTTTGATAGCTGTCTAAACAAAATAGCCAGCATTTTCAGATTGCCTTGAACACTGTTGTGTTTCCAAATCGCTGCCAAAGAGATTTTGAACTTTTATTCAGAAAAACAGGAAATGAGAGGGTTGTAAACCCCAGGGAAGCAATCTGACATTTTGAGGCCAAAGACCGACTCCCTTTGATGCACTAACAAGGACCGTTAAGTATCCTGTGTTTTGGGTTAAACAGATCCCTCTTGCTGACCTAACATTCCCCCCAGAAATATGGAGTGACCCTGAGTGAGCGGAGAGGGGGGGGGGGGGGGGGGGGGGGGGGGGGGGGGGGGGACAAGCCTGAGCTCCGGATTGGAAGGGCTCTAAGGCCCTGGACCAGTGCCCTCTGTTGGCCACTCTGGGCTCAGCCAGAGGCTGTTTCTGCAGTTAAATCGTACCTATTCCAACCATCAGTTAAAAACCAAACTCATGGAATCCAGGGTGTCCAGGTAGGATTATTCTCTTCCTGCTTCCACCTGTATTGTTTCCTAGCTCCCCCTTTCCCAGTTTCTTGTGGAGTGTGTGTGGGGGGGGCTTTCATAAAATAGAATAAAGAGATAGTTCTTATTAGTCTTAATTATTGTGAAATCCACGGACATTTTGCGAGCCTCGCTCTCCGCAGTAGAAAAGCTTATTTTTCACGTAGGTGCTCTAACCTGAGGGACGTAGTCCTTATTCCTTGGGACTGTGTCTCAGTTACGCTAAGACTTAAAGCCTCTTGGCATGATATTGTCAGGTGAGAGGCCGCCCCTCGCCCACGAGGGTATAGGGAGAAGAGATGCCCAGGTCGTGGGATGGGAACACCGCAGCTTGAAGTGTTTCTCCCCATGGAGCAGGGCCAAGGGGAGGAAGGCAGAACAAGGAGATTCCTGGGTCCCATTTAAGGAGCACTTGTAGGACGTGGGAGGCAATCCTAAGAGAAAAGTGGAGAAATGTCTTGTCCCATCCTCCAGGTCTGTGGTCAACTACTGGGAAGATTGCATTCATTAGGGGACCAGATACAACCTGCTTGGTCTTCTAGCCACTGTGGGGCATCAGGGAGGGTCTTTAAAGACCTTCTGTTGGACCCGGACCCCATTTTCACATATCTGGCTTGAGCCAACTCCTTTGTGTATCAGTAGAGCTACTTGTGTGTGGGGATGGTCTCTCTGCAGAGCTGTTTATATTTAGAATATTTAGATCTAGGTTTATCCAGAAACCAGGTCTTTCCACTATAGTCTCCCCAACTCTCTCTTCAAAAATTAAATGAACCGTGCAGTGATGGAGGAGAACAGCCGTTAGGAACGCGGACTGTCATGTCAGACTGGTGGGTGGCAGTCCCGGCTGTGTCTCTCACTCCCTGTATGACCTGGGAAAGCCACATAACCACACTCTGCCTCAGTCTTCTTATTTATAGACTGGGAGTATTGATGGTGCTCACCATAGAGGGTTGTTGTGAGGGACAAGTGAGTTAATGCACAAAAGCACTTAGAACAATTCCAGGCACGCATGAGCGCTCTCTAGTTTCTTCCCACCACCACCCTCCCTCTATGACAAACACGTAAAAATAAGTCCCCAGTAACCACTACTGCATTTGTATGTGATTTCGTATGTTCTCATGAGTGAAAAAGGAGACGCTCGGGTGGGATGTCTGTGGGCACAAGTGTTCACCAACATAAAGTTACCTGTCACCTTAGGGACGGGGACGACTTCTACCTGAGGCATGCGCAGGGCCATGGGAGGAGTTCTGGTCAATAAAATGTGAACGGATATGATTTCCGTCACCACTTTGGGGCTGAGACAGTTAGAAGCTCAACTAGGATTCTTCACTTTTTCTTCCCTTGTCACGGCAGCTACGAAGGTCAAATGTCATAGAAGATGCAGCTACAAGATGGGGGTGGGGGGCACCGATTAGCCTGGGCCCTCCAGTGACTGTGTGGAGCACAGCCCCACTAACCCTTTTTCCATACTCAGCATGACCCAGAAATGAACTTCTGTGGCGCGAAGCCACTGAAACTCAGAGTTATAACCATAGCACGGCCGAGTCCAGCAGTTCTCGGCCTGGTCCGCTTACTTGGGGGCTCTAAGTACAGATTCTCAGGTTCCATACCACACACAGTGAGTCAGAGACGGAGGGTCGGGCTAGCAATCTGGGTTTCTAACGGCCTCCTGGGTGGTTCTGACACAGGTCAGGTCTGAGAGCCACTGCTCTAACCTCTCCTGAACGCTTCCTCAGGGTCTCCTATACACAGGGACTTTGCCTCCATAGGTGGCCATGGGTGGTGCTTTGGGATGATCCATTCTGCTTGGCCCCTTTCCATTGGTAGAGATATTTAAGCACCAGCTACCTCAGAGTGGTTAGCATCGAGCATGTCAAGGCCTAGGGTATTTACCTGAGGTCAACAAACCACCTGGAAATGGGTTCTCTGTTGCTTTAAGAAGGTGAGTGCCTTCTTTTCGGGTTCTTTTCAGGTGTGTCTGAAAGCGCTGGGTTTATTGTTACTCTCACACTCTGCTTTATCCCAAGCTGATGACCCCTAGTTCACCAAGGAGGAGTATAGAGCTCTGAGTGGTCGTTTGTCCACAGCCTGGAGCTGTATAGCTCTGCACCACACGCAGCCCTGGCGCTGTGCGTCACCCAAGCAGATTCTCGGTAAATGGTGGTAGGGAAAAATGAGGACCTAAAGGCATCAGCTGCCCTAATACACTGTTTAGTTGTCTGAGCTCAGCCGGATGTCAGTCCTGGTGTCCATTGCTGCGTCTGGCTGGGCCCCACCAGCATTAAGGGGGCGCCCAGGCAAAGGGGAGACCCGGGAGGGACAAAGCCAAGGGCTGGGGTGTAGGATCTGATCCGGGTCCCAGAGAAGCGAGAGCCTGTGGTCAGCAGAGGGCAGTGTTGCTTCAACAACCGCTTAGCTCACTTGGGTTGAAGCCCCAATTGCTCCCATCCGCGTTGACAATACTGATGGAAATGACAGAGGCCAGAGGGTCTGGTGCATTTGAAGAACAGAAGCGGCAAAAGGGAGATGGACACCTACATGCCCACCATCTGTATTAGACAATTAGCATTTCCTCTATAATTCGTTCAAATGCTCCGTGCGAAAAGGTCTTATTAAAATGTTAGTGGAAGCTCCCGCATCTCAGCCCTCCGGCTAGCAGGTGCTCACCTGTGGGCACCAGTCCCAGGGCAACCAGCACTGTGTGGAGGCCGCAGGCGTCATTAACGGTCTCAGGCATCACGTTCTCGCTGCTCAGAGGTGTGTCCCCAACCAGCTCCGTTCCTTACACGCTGTCCTTCCTTCCCTGTCTTCCCACCCCCCTCTTTTTCCCTCTTCCCTGGTACTCTGCCCTTTATTCCTGTATCTAAGCATGGGTCTAAGTGGGGGGCTGATGGCTTAGCAGGGCCAGGTACTGGGCACCAGGGGGTAGGTGTGAAAGACACGATCTATCCCTTAAGAATTCATAGTCTTGGGGCGCCTGGGGGGCTCAATCAGTTAAGCGTCTGTCTTCGGCTCAGGTCACAGGGCCCCACGTTGGGCTCCCTGCCTGGCGGGGAGCCCGCTTCTCCGTCTCCCTCTCTGCTGCTCTCCCTACTTGTGCTGTCTCTCTCTCTCTCTCTCAAATAAATAAATAAATACAATCTTAAATAAAAATAAAATAAAAAGAATTTATAGTCTTGGAAAGACAAATCCACTGAAGCAGGACTTAGAGGAGAATGGCAGGAAAACATCTAAATCATGTTCTCCAAGCCGTAGGATGAATGCACATTTGAGCCTCTGACTCAAATTTTAGCAAGAGGCTCTGAAGTTTTTTAGGACTCCTTCCTCATGAACTTTCTAGAATGCACCTCATCTGTGTCTGCAAACACGCTGCAAGGTTTTCCAAGAGCCCATTCCTATGCCCAAGAGAAAAAGGGGCAGGCTCCTTATTCTGGCGGTGAGAGGGCAGCTCAGCTCATCCAAGAGGTCCCAGGTAACCCTCCCCCTGGTATTGTTAGAACTCATTCTTGCGCCCACTGGAACCATTGGGTCAGGCCCCCTATGACCACCCCAGCCAGGAGCAGGGCTTAACCAGGTTTCAAGTCAGCCTGGCTCCATATCCTGGTGTAGTCTTCTTAGAAGGCCGCTGTTTCCTACTATGGTGCTGCCAGAGGGACCCAGGGTGCCCCACCGGGACCTGGGTGCCGGGAGGGGAGAGGCCCCATCAGCAGCCATGGCTACACTGGCACTGGGAGATTAATGAGCCATTCTGAATAACGAATGTAGCTACAGCCAACTGTTGGCAATTAGTTAGAGCAAAGCCCCGCTGTGCTCTGGATCTGTCAGCTGGGACCTCCGAAGGATCAAAACAGCAGAAGAGCTAGTCAGAAAGGAAGGAAGAGTTGAAACTTACTTCCCCTGTCCTAGGCCAGCTCTCTGGGTCTGTAATGATCCGGAGTTAAGCCTTCCATAACTATATGAATCCGTTACCTCTTTAATTTGGAAGACATACAAAGCAGTGAGGTGCCTTAAGGAGTCATCTTGTCTACCTTCCAGCCTCTGCTTGGGACCACACAGCAACGCTTCTCAAAGTTTACTCTGGGTAGAGTTCACCTGAACCTGGGAACCTCACTTCCAGGTGATTGCCAACGCTTCTGATTTAGGGACTACACATTGAGTGGCAAGACCCATAGCCAGAGGTTGGGAGGGAGGTGAGGGGTGGGAGAGAAAGAGACAGCGAGCACATTTATTTCATTAAGTTGAGACCTTAGTGTTCATACTTCATTCGTCATCTATATGTTCATCCATCCAACAGGGTCTACTCTGTGCGGGCAGCTGGATTCACATGCGTTGATAGAGAGATGCGTAAAAATAGTCTGGAGTAAACCAGAGAGATGCGCCGGGGTTAGGAATGGGACACTCAAAAAAAAGAAAAATTAAAAAAATTAAAAAAAAAAAGGAATGGGACACTCTGGGAGGCAGGGTGGGTACTGGACTGAATCACACCAGAGTGAGCAGCTGTGGGCTCCGGGAGCCCATCCTCCTACTCCCTTCCGCGGATGTCCTTCTAAAGCAGCAGTGACAGCAGCCAAGGGCCAAGACAGGCAGTGGGGAGAGACGAGTAATGCTCACATCATCTTCTCTTTAAGAAAGAAAATGCATCTTAAAAGCAGTGGGAGCTAATTTGCTCTTCCATAATCAATCACCCAGTACAGAAAACAAAAACACTGCAGCAATCCTGGAACAGCTGAGAGGGGATGCGAGGCTGGCAGGCAAGGGGGGGAGGCCTGCAGAGAGGATCGTTTTCTCCTTATGGGTTTAAAAGAAAATGAATCTTAAAGACATATGGCATGTGTGTGCGTATGCGTGGCTGTGTGCGTGTGTGTTGGGGGGTCATGTCTGAAGTGGTGCCAATCTTTTCCTGGTTCCCAAGCAGCCTCCAGCCTGCCCCGTGGTCCTGCTTCTTTTTGGATGTATGTGTGGCAGCAGGAACTGGCAGCTGGAAAGGGTCCCCGGCAACATGGAGCTTCCTCATTTTATATTTTATTTTATTTTATTTTATTTTATTTTATTTTATTTTATTTTATTTTATTTTATTTTATTTTATTTTATTTTATTTTATTGAGTGAGCAAGTGAGAGAGCAGGAGCAGAGGGAGAGGAAGCAGCTCAGGGACCATGAGGCAGCCACTTAACCCAATGGAGCCCCCAGGTGGCCCTGGAGGCTCCTCTTTAAAGAGTTTTCTCTCTTTAAGCTCATCCCTGGATCGCTTCTGTTCTCCTTCTGGAATCTTCCCTTCTCTGTACAGCGGGGAGATTCACTCTCCTTCCCTGTTCACATTGCTGGAAAAGTGAGGTGTTACTAAAACTGACATAACATAAACTGCCAGAGGAGCTGGTGGTCTGGCTATTTCCATCTGGGTCTTGGGTTTGGGGTGAGGAGGAGAGGAGGACAGCCCAAGCTGGTCTCAGGCAGTAGCTCTGGAAGGAACAGCTTCTCAGAAATGCCATGTGGCACCTGCACCGTCTCTAACTGCCCCTGTCTCACCGTTCAGAGATGTGTCCCCAACCAACTCCCTTCCCCGCTTTCTTTCCCTGTCTTTTCTTCCTCTGTCTCTCCCTTTACCCTCGTACCCTCTCCTTTACCCCTGTATCTAGCATGACCATATTTTTCAAATTAAAAATTGGAATGCAGCCTGACAATGGGTCAGAGTGTTTGAAATCTGGATGTTTACAGGCATTCTAGAATGTACGATCACTCTAAATACCCTTCTTTATGCTTCCTCCTTTGCCCCACTGCTGCTCTGGGCTATAACTACATGGTCATAAGACATCCAGTTGGGGTCAACATGATGCCAAATATCCAGATGTTTAGAAATGTCCAGATGGTAGATTTAATCTTACAGTTTTGTTTATTCTGGGTGCTTAGTGCCCTGTGGACACAACTCAACAAAAACAAAATAGATGAATAAATAAAGATGACCTCTATAGCGTAAGCAGTGAGCTGTTTAGCATCTTGTCTTCAAAACAACTGGTGGATAGACTGGAAGTTTTTTCTTCCTGCTGACATTGTTTTGGTGCTATGCTGTGTAGACTTCACATAAGCTGTCCCTCCCATGTTCTCTGGGGACCCTCCCAGGAAAGAGACTCTTCTAATGAAAGATCAGCCTGAGAAAGAAAACCATGGCTTGGTTTTCTGGAGCCATGGGGTCTGTGTAATAGTGAGTGGAGTCCATCATCCAAAACCCTATTACATCATCCATCCATCTATCCATCCATCCATCCATCCATCCATCCATCCATTTATCCAACCACCATCCATCCCCCTATCCACTTCATTTATCCACCTGCTTCCTTTTCCTCCCTATTTCTCTTCTTCCCTTCTTTTTTTTTACTTTCTCTCTTATTCCCTTTCTCCTTCCTGCCTGCCTTCCTTATTTTCCACTTTTAAAACTTATATGCCTTCTATTTTCCCTGCACTGAGCTAGCTACTAGTCTTTGCCTGCTATCACTGAACTTATTGGGTGAGACATGTGTGCACACAGCTGTTACAATGATGTTGTAGAACATATAGGCTGCATTTCTCCCCTAGACCCAACCCTGGACATTCCCACCTTTTTCAGGTTTTAGGTTTCTTCCCTCTTCAAGGTGGGGCATTAGTTCCAGGAGTTCAAAGAATCATAAAGAAGGGCTGCTCCTTTGTAGTAGCTAGGTCTCCTCCCAGACAAGATGGATGGCTGGAAGAAGGAGCAATTTGTATATAAGAATTTGAATGGTATCCTTTTATTTCTTCTCTCTCTGGAGCTCTTAATTCATGTTTCTTCATAGAATAGCTGCTCTCCAGTCATGGGGAGCAGCAAACCTCTGATGAGACGGAGGACATTTCTTCCCTAAGAAAGTCCTGCTCTAGCATCATCACCTCCTAGTGGGAGCAGATGGACAGGAAGCACAGCCATTCATTTATTTCAATTCTGGCTGGTGTCTGCCCTGGTGGGAGAGTGTAACCAAGAAGACAGAAGGCTCATGGCTTTTGGAGCTTAATTAAACATATTTACAAAACCCAGGCCCTGTTGGCTAGTGAGGCACAATGAGACAGAGACTGGTATTGTGTTGTAAGATTAATAAAACAATTAAATAAAGACTGCAGTGGCTTGGCAACCCCATTGGGGCAGGAGGCAATTTTGACAGCTGCTCTTTTCTGATGATTGCCACAAATTTTAGAAGAAAAGACAGCCTGATCTTCCCCCATTCCATGAGAGAATACCCCAGGCTGTTGTCTTGTCTAATGGCTCACATGGCAAGTCAAGTTGTTTTCCGAGCCTGTAGGTCAGATGTCATATTTGGCCAACTGGAAAAACAAGAAAACAAAAGCTATTTCTTTCCCTCTAATCCTTTAAAAAATATCAAAACCCACCACTGTGAGACCATTTATTTCTTGCTGCAATGTACCATTTGGGGGGGGGGGCAGGGGAATTCTGGGAGTCCCAGACACTGGAGAGGGGGCTCCCTGTGGGTGAAGGCCCCACCTCCAGCTGGTCTGTCTCCTATCCTTTTTTCTCAGTGTTAGCATACGCGCCTTCAGATCTCTACTTCTTTCAGAGTCAAATCACTGTTTGGATTTTTACAAGTGTTATACTAGGTTCAAATGAAGGCACCCCCCTCCTCACCATTGCCTGGGGCATAATTAGTAAAAACAGACCCTTTTGCTAAGTGCAATGAAGACCTTTCTTCTGTGAAGCAACACATACCCTTATTCAGGGAATGGCAGTGAGAGTGGAGCCCCACACAGCTCTCTTTCTTCAAGACCTGTAGGCATCTCTTTCCTTGGCCCAAAGGCTTTCTGCTTAAAAGTATAAGTGAGACTATGGCCAAAGAGGTCCCCACTTGATGGGATATGTCAGTCAGGAGCCCCTGCCTTCAGGGATATCCAAAAGATGAAAGAAAGAGTGGCAGGGGCTTCCTACCCTGGCCCCGGTGTGGGAGCCCTGTGTGCTCTGGGGGGTCCTGGGGTCACACCAGCTACCTTGGCTTCCTGCCCACGGCTCTTAGAAGTGCTCCAGAGGATCAGGAGTTTGGAAAATGTTGATGGGACTGGGCAAATCAGAAAAGATTCTGAGTGTTTTAGTTCTCTCATTTGCACAAAAAACTTAGGAGGGATAGTAATTATTATAACAATAAAAAACCAATTATAATAAAATAATTATAATAAAATCAATTCTGTCCCCTTTATAAAATTGGCAAAGAAGCAAGGTGAACAATGGGCTTGGAGACTTCTAGATAAATGTGAATATTTGTAGTTAGCGGATAGTCCCTCCATTCCTTTCTGTCACAAAATAGGGAATGAATGAATGAGACTGACCTGGGACATACCAATTACGATCTTGTCCAGTTGTTTAAACTCTGAGAGCTTCGTTTTAAGTGGGTGTGGTTTGAAATAAAAAATGTGGACTTTGGCATCATGATCAGACCTTCTTTTTTTAAAAAATATTTTATTTATTTATTATGAGAGAGACAGAGAGAGAGAGGCAGAGACACAGGCAGAGGGAGAAGCAGGCTCCCTGCCTGGAGCCTGATGTGGGACTCGATCCCGGGATCTCGGGATCACGACCTGAGCCAAGGGCAGACGCTCAAACGCTCAGCTACCCAGGCATCCCATGATCAGACCTTCTTATTTACTCTTTAACTTTGGAAGGTGTGTTTGAGTCTCATTATTCTCATTTGTAGAATGGGAATGAGCATAATTCTTACCTTATAGGGTTATTGTAAAGATTCATTAACATCACTAATGTAAAGCTTACAGCTCAGTGTCTGCGACTTAGTGGTCATCATCATCGTCATCATCACCATATATGATAACCTTAATTATTCTCATTAAAAATGAGATTATGTCTATTAGCATCCTGCACAGTGTCTGGCACGTAGCAGATGTTCAGTATATAAATAAAGGTCCTGTCTCCTCTCCTTCCTACGTGAATGATCCGAACCATGCATTAAAACAAAACAAAACTGGCCCAACTGTGTTTCCTGTTTAATAGAAAGGCTGTTGTAACACAGAGTGAGTGGATAGAGCCAAAAAAGGTCCCATGCCTTTACAGCTCTGGCCAACAGGGTCACAGCTTTCTCCAGGGGAAAGAAATGCCTTTAAGGAGCCAGCTGGGAAGAACAAGGATAGATCACAAGTCATGAGCCCTGGGTGTTATACTATATGTTGGCAAATCAAACTCCAATAAAAAATATATGAAGAAGAAGAAGAAGAAGAAGAAGAAGAAGAAGAAGAAGAAGAAGAAGAAGAAGAAGAAGAAGGAGGAGGAGGAGGAGGAGGAGGAGGAGGAGGAGGAGGAGGAGGAGGAGGAGGAGGGAGAGGAGGAGGAAGAGGAGGAGGAAGAGGAGGAGGAGGAGGAAGAGGAGGAGGAGGAGGAGGAGGAAGAGGAGGAGGAGGAGGAGAAGAGGAAGGAGAAGAAGGAGAAGAAGGAGGAGAAGGAGGAGGAGGAGGAGGAGGAGGAGGAGGAGAAGAAGAAGAAGAAGAAGAAGAAGAAGAAGAAGAAGAAGAAGAAGAAGAAGAAGAAGAAGAAGAAGAAGAAGAAGAAGAAGATCACAAACCCCAGGCAGCCCCAGGCTGACTGCTGCGGCCCGGACCCCCCCCCACCACCCATTGCAAAGGCAGTGAGTGTCCTGCAGAGGTGTTCACATGCCTCCTACCATATCCTAAAATCTAGGTAGCCCCCACCCCCCGGCACCCTTAAGTTAACATCTACCGTTTTCTCCCTAAGCTGAAATCTTTTCAAGATGTAATTTCAGGGTATCATATACACTGACTCTTTAAAGTGAAACCATTATCCCTTATTAAATGTATTCAGTGGAATCCAAATACCACAGTGATTTGATATCCACCATCATCCACTTAAAAAGCACACGAGCAAACTGTTTCTTTAACATCAGGAAATTTTATTTCATTCTCTTTCTTAAACTCATCTTTCCCTTCTATGTCTCAGAGTTTTATTCTAATGTGGTGTGTTTTTATGTTTGATAGTCCCTGGTGGTTGCCCAATATTAAGTATGAAATAATATTATATGTGTAATATGATGTAAATATTAAAAGGATTTTTTTTTAATTTAAATTTTGGTTAGTTAACATATAGGGCATTATTGGCTTCTGGAGTAGAATTCAGTGATTCGTCACTTACATACAGCAGCCAGTGTTCATCACAATAAGGACCCCACTTCATACCCATCCCCCACCTAGCCCATCCCCCACCCACCTCGCTCCATCAACCCCGCAGTGTGTTGTCTATCGTTAAGAGTCTGTTATGGCTTGTTTCCCTTTTTCTTTTTTTTTTTTTTCTTTTTCTCCTTGCGATATGTTCATCTGTTTCCTTTCTTAAATTCCACATGAGTGAAATCATATGGTATTTGTCTTTCTCCAACTAACTTATTTCTCTCAGCATCATATACTCTAACTCCATGTACGTTGTTGCAAATGGCAAGATTTCATACTTTTTGATGGCTGAGTAATATTCCATCACACACACACACACACACACACACACACACACACACACCATGTCTTCCTTACTCATTGGTCAGTCAATGGACATTAGGGCCTTCTCCATAGTTTGGCTATTGTTGATAGTGCTGCTACAAACATTGGGTTGCACGTACCCCTTCAAATCTGTATTTTTGATCCTTTGGGTAAGTACCTATTAGTACAATTGCTGGATCATAGAGTAGCTCTAACTTTTTGAGGAACCTCCAAACTGTTCTCCAGAATGGCCACACAAGTTTGCATTCCCACCAACACTTCAGGAGGGCTCCCCTTTCTCCACATTCTCACCAACACCCGCAGTTTCCTGGGTTGTTAATTTTAGCCATCCTGACAGACGTGAGGTGGTATCTCATCATGGTTGCGATTTGTATTTCCCTGGTGATGAGTGATGTGGAGCATGTTTTCATGTGTCTGTTGGCCACCTGGATGTCTTCTTTGGAAAAGTATCTGTTCATGTCTTCTGTCCATTTCTTAACTGGATTATCTGGTCTTGGGGGTGTTGAGTTTGTTAAGTTCTTTGTAGATTTTGGATACTAGCCCTTTATCACATATGCTCTTTGCAAATATGTTCTCCCATTCCATAAGCTGCCTTTTGGTTTTGTTGATTGTTTCCTTTACTCTGCAGAAACTTTTTATCTTGATAAAGTTCCAGTAGTTCATTTTTGCTGTTGTTTCTCTTGCCTCCAGCGACGTGTCTAGTAAGAAGTTGCTACGGCCAGGGTCAAAGGGGTTGCTGCCTGTGTTCTCTAGGATTTTGATGGTTTCCTTTCTCACACTTAGGTCTTACATCCATTTTGAGTTTATTTTGTGTATGGTGTAAGAAAGTGGCCCAGTTTCATTCTTCTGCATGTGGCTGTCCAGTTTTCCCAACATCATTTGTCCAAGAGACTGTCTTTTTCCCAGTGGATATTCTTTCCTGTTTTGTCAAAGATGAGTTGACCATATGGTTGTGGGTCTATTACTCGGTCTTCTATACTGTTCCATTGATCTATGTGTCTGTTTTTGTGCCAGGATCATACTTTCTTGTTGACTACAGCTTTGTAATATAGCTTGAAATCTGGAAAAGTGATGCCTCCAGGTTTGTTTTTCTTTTTCAGAATTGCTTTGCTATTTGGGGTCTTTTGTGGCTCCATACAAATTTTAGGATTGTTTGTTCTAGCTCTGTGAAAAATGCTGGTGGTGCTGTGATAGAGATTGCATTAAATGTATAGATTGCTTTGGGTAGAATAGACATTTTAACAATATTTGTTCTTGCAGTCCATGAGCATCGAATGTTTTTTCCATTTCTTTGTGTCTTCTTCAGTTTCTTTCATGGGTGTTCTATAGTTATCAGAGTGCAGATCTTTTACTTCTTTGTTTAGGTTTACTCCTAAATATCTTATGATTTTTGGTTTAATTATAAACGAGTTTGATTCTTTGTTTTCTCATTCAGCTGCTTCATTATTGGTGTAGAGAAATGCAGCAGATTTCTACATGTTGATTTTATATCCTACAGCTTTGCTGAATTCATGTATTAGTTCCAGCAATATTTTGATGGAGTCTTTTGGGTTTTCTACATAGAGTATTATATTGTCTGCAAATAGTGAAAGTTTGACTTCTTCCTTGCTGATTCGGATGCCTTTTATTTCTTTTTGTTGTATGATTGCTGAGGCTAAGACTTCTAGTACTATATTAAATAGTGATGATGAGAGCGGATATCCTTGTCTTGTTCCTGAGAGTAGGGTAAAAGCTCTCAGTTTTTCCCCATTGAGGATGACATTAGCTGTGAGTCTTTTGCATATGGCTTTTATGATGTTGAAGTATGTTTCATCTATCCCTACTTTGTTGAGGGTTTTTATCAAGAAAGGATGCTATATTTTGTCAAAAGCCTTTTCTGCATCTATTGACAGGATCATATGGTTCTTATCCTTTCTTTTATTAATGTGGTGTATTACACTGAATGGTTTGTTAATATTGAACCACCCCTGCAGCCCAGAAATAAATTTCACTTGATCATGGTGAATGATTCTTTTAATGTGCTGTTAAATTCAATTTACTATTATTTTATTGAGAATTTTTGCATCAGTGTCCATCAAGGATTTCAGCCTGTAATTCTCCTTTTTTAGTAGGGTCTTTGTCCGGTTTTGGAATCAAGGTAATGCTGGCTTCGTAGAATGAGTTTGGAAGTTTTCCTTCCATTTCTGTTTTTTGGAACAGTTTAAGAATAGGTATTAACTCTTTAAATGTCTATATCCCAGAAAAAAAATTAAATATATTTTTAACTATGGTAAAAAACACATAACAAATTTTACTATCTTAACTATTTCTTTTTTTTTTTTTTTCAGTTGGCACCATACCCAATGTGGGTCTTGAACTCACCACCCTGAGATCAAGAGTTGCATACTCTACCGAATGAGTTAGCCAGATGTCCTTCCATCTTAACAAATTCTAAGCATATAATTCAGTAATGTAGGTGCACACACAGTGTTGTGTATAATGAGAAATGTTAATCTTAAAATATTTCTGCAAGGTTCAAATGTTAATATTACTTCTTGACTGAGTGATCATTATAAGTGTACAAATAATCAAAATAACATAAATATAACATTTCAAAATACCAAATTAAATAGAAAAAATGTATCAGGACTACATTTCTCAATGAAATTAATGTGATTCTCCCAATTAGATAAAAACTATCACTTATTATAGAGTAAGGAAGGGCACAACATCACTTCTATTCTTTTTGGAAACTTTTTGTTTTGTTTTCATAGATGTGAACAGTGCTTACCTGAACAATTGGTAGGAATAGAAGATGTCTATTGTGATAACTTTACTGATTATTTGAACTCTTTGGGTTCAGTGCCCCAGATTGCTTTCTCAATTTCTGGAGTATCCAAAAAGCCTTTTGCAAAAAATGTGTTCAATGACTACTTTTTAAAGATTTTATTTATTTGAGAGACAGAGAGAGCATGAGAAAGAGAGAAAAAGGGGATCCCTGGGTGGCTCAGCGGTTTAGTACCTGCCTTTGGCCCAGGGCATGATTCTGGAGTCCTGGGATCGAGTCCCACATCGGGCTCCCTGCATGGAGCCTGCTTCTCCTTCTACCTGTGTCTCTGCCTCTCTCTCTCTCTCTCTCTCTGTGTGTGTGTGTGTCTCTCATGAATAAATAAATAAAATCTTAAAAAAAAGAAAGAAAGAGAGAAAAAGCATAAGCAGGGATGAGGGACAGAGGGAGAGGGAGAAGCAGACTCCCTGTTGAGTATGGAGTCCAACCATCTAGGACTCAATCCCAGGGCCCTGGGATCATGACCTGAGTCAAAGGCAGATGGTTAACCCACTGAGCCATCCAGGCACCCTATTCAATGGCTATTAATTACATTTTTTTTTATGTTTTTCACCTTGTCTAATCCAAGTTATGAAGAAAGGGCTGGAAAATTAAAATAGCATTAATTTCAACCTACTTTCCCAATGCGTTTTTTAAAATAAAGTGTTTTTATTTTATTACATGCTTAAGTATCTTTTTGTCAAATCTCAGAACTCAGATTTAGCTAATTCAATTTATGGAAAATACCTGTGCATAATCTATTTAGCAAAGCCAGTCTTCCTTGTCAAACCAGTTTGCAAATCAGACTTACTTCTCTAAGAAAAAGTCTTACTTAAATTTTTAATTTAGATCAACATTACAGTGTATTTTGACGAATATTATGAAAACCACCATTAAGAAGGATTACTTCTAATCTTGTAAAAAAGATTACTAGAAGCAGTCAAGATTAAAATCATAAAAGATATAAATAATTAATTTTATGACGAGTTATAAAAACAAGAATAAATCTATGTTTCTCATCACTTAGTTTGCCATAATTCAATGTTACGTGCAGCCCAAATTATAAGCCACTTATGAAACAAAAAACATGATAAAAGCTATGTTATTTTAAAATAAATGTGCATGCATGTGTCTACTAAACCTTGGAGTTGGCTTTGGGAATAATTAAATAAGAACCTTGTATGAAAACACAGAACTGACTCCTTTAATTTCATTAAACAGCGAGATAAGCTCTCCAACACGTTTATGAAAAGAGAAAGGTATATATTGCTGACAATAAATGTGTCTAGCAGCTAGTATTTAGTTTTCCTTTTTGATTAATAGGCGATGTAGGAGGAAAAAAATTTTAAACATTTTATGAGATAAAATAGTCACAGGATTGATTGTAATTGGAATACATATCTCGTTATTTGATAAAATAGTTTTTAACTACGTATTGAATAATGCATATTGCGTTCAAAAGTAATCACATAAAATTTTTATCGGTGGGTTTTATCCGGTACAACTTGTCAAATTTAGTAATCTCCGAAAACGTTTTCAGTTGTGTTTAAAAGAATTAGCAAACCGACCCTGGTTTGACTGTTCAAAGATTTTTTTTTTTTTTTGGTTCCTTATAGGGTTGCATATTGAGCATAGCTGAAAGGGGTTGCTTATGTCTAACATGGGGGTGGAAGGAGCACTTTTAGTCTTTATCATTCCTTACAGTGCTATCTTTTCTTTCTTCTCCCCAGACCCTGTCAAAAGCGATGCATTCTTTGACAGGGCTTGAGGAACGCAGACATGACATCCTTACCAGAACAGTCCACCAGGCCCACTGCCCGTACTCTGTAACATATTAAAGACCACTTCTATGGATGCCTGTTAACTAAGCTCTTGGCTTTCCCCTAACTAAAAAAAGGGGTAAAACAGGGAAGGAATGGAAGTCCCAAAGTGGGCTAATTGCACCTTAAGTCATCAATAGGGAGACTCACCCCAAAATAACATTTTCTAAAAATTTTAAAGGATCTTATCTATTTATTTGAGAGAGAGTGAGTGAGCGTGTGTGCATGTGCGAGTGGGGAGGGGGCAAAGGGAGAGGGAGAAGCAGGCTCCCCACTGAGCAGGGAGCCCGAAGTGGGGCTGGATCCCAAGACCCTGAGCTAAAGGCGGTTACCTAATGGACTTAGCCACTCAGGTGTCCCCCAAAATAATATTTTTAATTGTCCTTCTTGTTTGGTGCCCTGAAGGATCCTACACCCAGGAGAGTACACCATGGTGAGGTTGAGAATGAGGGAGGGGAGCACCTTTCTTTTGTAGCATGGGACAAGGGCAGTTAAGAAGGGGGCAAAGCGAGAAAAGGAAACTCCTACGACACCAGGAAGTAGCATGAGTGGGATCTGAGAATCTGCACTTGAGAAAATTAACCACACCTGCAACCCCCGTGGAAAGTCCTGTTGTATGGAATGTTTTTGTCCACCATCTACACACCACACACACACACACACACACACACACACTCACACCCAACATGTACTCCCATTCTCATACACCTTCACACTCCCTCTTGCACTCATGTACACATAAACACTCAGAGACTCACGTACTACACATACACCCTCACACACCTCCTCACACTTACATACACTCACAAAATCTCACATGTTGGAACATACACTGGCATCCACACACACTCATGCTCACTCGCACGCTCATGTACTCATGTCCATACACACCTACAGTCACTACAGTCACACACATTGCAGAGGCTGGTGGAAAGCGAAGAGATTTTTTTTGATTCGCTTGGGTCAGTCAGTACAGCTGCGTGCTCCAGTTCTAAGACCACTGCTTTAGGACGGTAGCTGTAGCTTCCCTCACTTGGGCTACAACTCTTGCTTCCTTTTTAGGAGACTGGGGGCGGGGGGATTTTTTTGTTTTTTTCATGGAAATGTTCAGCTCTTTGCTCTTCTGGGATGATATGGTGCTGGGTCCTAGCAACTGCAAGCTAATTCCCCAGCTGTCCACTGCTGTGCCAGCAAAGTGCTGCCTGCCCTGGGAATCAGCAGTGATTCTCCCTGAGGCAGCCAGGGAGACCTGTCCTAATAGCATAAGAGCCTAGGAATGTACTTAATTAATTGTTGGTTCTGGCATCAGTTACTAGCAGGCAGCAAACAGGAATCATTATCAATGTGCCCGGACGCACTTGTCCCCTGTGTGGGCCTGCTTGCCCGGAGAAAGGCAGCATGGTAGCCTGATGAGATCAGTCACCTAAAGATACAGTTCCAGGCGTTCCCCAGTTGTGTTATGTGACCTCACGTAAATAAAAGACCTCTCTGGGCCTCCCATCAATGTCTGGAATGTGTGTGAAAGCAAGTGCGTGTGAGTGTGTATGTATGTGAGTGTATGAGTGTGTGCAGGTGTACGTGAGTGTGAACGCATGGGTGCGTGCAGGCGTGAGCATGTTTTAGTTGTGAGTGTGAGGTTGTGTGAGAGAGTTCAAGTGTATGACATGACTGCATGCGTGTGAGGGTGTGAGTATATACGTGTTTGAGGACAAGAGTATTTTTAAGCATGAAGGTGTGTGAGTGTGTGGTGAGTATGTGTGCACATGTGCGTACAGGTGGATGGTGGAGAAAGAGAGGGTGAGGCAAGAGGGAATCTTTAAGGGAATGTGGAAAGCATCTCAGTGTCTCCCAGGGATGGGTGGGGACACGAGATTATGCTTCTTCCTTCAACAGATGCTGATATGGTACACATGGCACGTGGTTGCTGCTGGGCTCAGTGTTGGAGGTGAAGGGCAAACAAGACAAACATGGTCCTTGCCCACATGGAGCCTACAGTCTTGGATTCCGATTGGAACACAGGCTTTAGCAGTTGAGTGTGAGAGTTACGACGGGGGCTGGGAGCACCAAGGAGGAGCACCCCGTCACGAGAGGCAGTGCCCCTTCTGTCGTTGGGGCCTTGTTTTTTTAAAAAAGATTTTATTTATTCATGAGAGACACACAGAGAGAGAGGCAGAGGCATAGGCAGAGGGAGATGCAGGCTTCCTTCAGGGAGCTTGACGCGGAACTCGATCCCAGGCCCCCAGGATCCTGACCCTAGCTGAAGGCAGACGCTCAACCACTGAGTCACCAGGGGCCCCACTATTTTATTCTTTAATTACGTGTTGAAGTGATAACATTTGGATAGGCTAATTTAAATAAAATACATTGTTAATGATAAGATCACCCATTTCTTTCCGCTTTTTTCCAATGTGGCTGCTAGAAAACTTAAGATGGCACAAGTGGCTTGTATTCTTCTGCCACTTTTCTATTGGCTGGCACTGCCTGAAGCAACAAAAGCCATCCAAGCAGAGGCTCAGAGGTGGGTGAGAGTTGAGGTGTCTGGGGACAGGAATTGCCGAGCTCGTGGTTTGAGGGAGGGCTGGCGAGAGCTGAGGCTGGAGAGGTCACAGGGCAGCGGCATGAAGGGCCCACTGAGCCCTTTCAAAGCATCATTGATGCGACAGGAAGGATTGTAAGCAGGGACCGGCCTTGAGCAGATTGATGTGCATTAGAAGTTCTCCTCTGGCTTCCTTGTGGAATGTGGAATGAAAAGTGGACGCAAAACCAAAGCCGGGAAGGCAGAAAATTCTAGCAGTGGTCCGGGCAACGGAAGACCGTGGCCGGGCTGGGGAGTTCTTGGTGTGGTGTGAGAGAACTGGACCACCGATCGGAGTACATTTATTAGAGACACACAGGAGTTGTTTCAGCAAGGAATCCCGCAAGAACCAGTCTCCAGAGTTGGCTTCTGACGGTCATGGGATCCTCAAACCACACACTGATGGGACAGGAAGGGAGCGTGGAGGTTACCTGGGCGTTCTTCTTCAGGGGTTCTGATTGATGGGGCCATTTAATCCCAACCCCCCCAAACCAGACGAGATAGGTACTTTGCTTCCTGGGCTCCAGAGAGGAGAGATTTTCTTCCCCACAGAGTCTTGTTAAAACAGCCGCAGCTTGAGCGCACCCCAGGGAGCAGGCCAGAAAGTCTGTTCGCCCATCTGATGAGCCACGTCCCAAAGGAAGCTCTGGATGCTGCTGTCCCACAAAATATTCGGATTAGTGGCTCTAGGTTCCCTTTCTGCAGAGGTCTGTGCCTTGGCTGATGCTTGGGGATGGGTGGGTGCCGGTTGAGTCTGGCTCCCCGGTGCTGCCCACGTTTCCAGCCCCCAGATAACAGCCCCTGGCGTTTGATGCACTTGACTAAGAAAATTAGACACAGCTTGGCCGCTGCCCTTAACAGTCTCCTGACTGCTGCTCCTATTGCTGATCCTGTTCACTACCCCCAGACGACCCCTGATTCTCGCTTTGTAATGCTGATTCTAATTACTTTCTCCCCTGCCTCAAAAACCTTCCAGGGTTTCCCCCCACCGAGATGGAAGCCAGCACTCCTTAGCAGGCTATTCAAGGCTCCCTACCATCTGGTCCTCTTTCCTTCAGACCTCAAATCCCATTGTTCTTTCCAAGTCTCTAACCCTCTAATGATGCCAACCACCTGCTAGTTGGAGAACATGCTACACCTTGGTTCGTGCTGTTCCTGCCTGCTGTTACCTACCCACCTTCTCTCCGTAGACGTAGTGTGCATATTTTCCAGGGCCTACGGAAAACTGCTGCCTTCCCGAAGCCTTCTCTTCTGTCTCTGGTTGTAATTAATCCCCCCCCCCCCTGCTCTTCCGCGGATACCTCTGTTTAGCACTGGTGCTAGCCAGCCTTGTGTTACCATTTCTTGTGGACGTGTTTTCTTTCCCTTTCATGCTGAGTTCCTTACGGGCAGGGACTCTGCCTTCTTTGTGCTCATAACCTGAGAGTATATCATAAATATTGGCTGAATGACTTTAGGGAGGCCTTGGGATTGATAGTGTCCCACCATCAGTTTTGCCTTGGGACCTGGCAAGGAAGCAGGGCGGGACGAACCAGGGTGAGGTAAGGAGTCCAGAGCATACAATTTAAGTTGCTCTCAGTTGCTGGTCGTGTGCTTGCTTGACCCTGGGAGCTGGTACTTCTTAGGTGCCTCACTCGCCTCACCCTCAGCCTTGGCAGAAAGGAAGGATTGGAGTCTTGGGATTCAGAATGAGTCCATCAAGAGGGACAGGCCAGGTTCCATGGGGTGTAGTTCCTCCTCTCATGCTGACATGGAGCTGTCTGGACAAGCAAGCCCAACTCATGCCCAAGGGGGACCCCGGAACAATTCCAGAGCCCACTGGTACCAGGAAAATGGCAGGCGGCCAAAAGATGGAAGGGTCTCAGGAATCTGGAATGGCTAACGTTTGGAACACTTCGTAAACAGGCAGAAGGACAGCCCTCACACACAGTCTCTTGAAGGGAACAAGGTACCAGCTTGTGGGCTGAGGCGTGGTACCAGATACTATAGCCTTAGAATACAGAGCTAGGAAAAGCAGAGCCCCTAGCTGTTGACTGGGGTCTAGGGCAAGATCAGGTTTTATGGGACTTGGAGTACTAGCATAACTAGTTAGAACTTATGAGTGGGGCCACGTTTCCACGGGCTGACCTCAGTGAGGCTGGGGTGGGGGTGTGTGGAAGGAACCACATCCTGAGAAAGGGCTACATCCTGGTGGGAATGGGGTCAATGAGGACATTTAGCCCATGATATTGGGAATACTATGCCTTGTACCTGATGGTATCAAAGACAAGTGGGGGGAAGGGGTCACACGAAGCTCTGCACTCAGCTCTTGGCTAAGGAGCCCATCTCTGAGGGTGTGAAAGAGTCCAGGTCAACCTGAAGAAAGGTGGTACAGGAAGGGAGAGGGGTGAAGCAGAGGCTATTTAAATATGGCTATGATATATCAGGATTGGTTTGAGGAGGGGGCTTTACTGGGCTTTCATGAAGAGCAGCCAACAGATCCAGTTAGAGGGCTCTTGCAGTGGTCCCCTATTACCACATCATGGACTAGCGGGGTCAGAATACTCAGGGACTCATGTTAAAAGTAGAGTCTTATAAGCTTCAAACCTTGGAGATTCTGCTTCCGCCAGTCTAGAGTCTATTTCAACTGAGCTCTCAGGGGGATATGCAGCCTGATTTGGGAGCCACATTTGGATGAGAACAAAGTTAAAGGGGCAAAGTGGCTGGCAGGTCATTTGTAGTTAGTACCATGCTTTCCTTTAGGCCTCATTTAAGCCGTGAAATACTTCAGTAAGACTGTCACTGACAGATAAAGCTGCATATTAAGGGCACAATTCTAAGGCACACTAAATGTTTCCAGCTGTTATACTTCCTTTTCTCTGTATCACCCCCTTTTGGATATCCTAATGCTCATTTTCCTGCTTTGGTGTAGTGGTTCTCGAACTTCAGTATGAAAAAGAACCCTCCCCTCCAGAGGCCTTGGTTAAACATACATTCTTGGCCCCCATCCCTAGAGTTTCTGAGTAAGTGGATTTGGGCTGGGGGGGGGGGCTTGATTATTGCATTTCTAACAACTTTCCAAATGATGTTGATGCTCTTGGCCTAGAGAACATATTTGGGAAACACTGATCCAGTGGAATATGCACAATTGAATGCCCGAGATGAAAGAGAGAAAGGAGGAGAAGAAATATTTGAAGTAATAATGGCCAGGAATTTTCCAAAATTAATGACAGATACCAAACCACAGATCCAGGAAGCTCATAATAAGCAGGATAAATATTTAAAAATGTATACCTGTATGTTTTATATTCCATCTGCAGAAAATCAGACATAAAGAGAAAGTATTGAAAGATGCCAGAAGGGCAGCTCAGGTGCCCTGCTTCTCCCTCTGCCTGTGTCTCTACCTCTCTCTCTCTCTCTCTCTGTGTCTCTCATGAATGAATAAAATATTTTTAAAAAATTTTAAAAAAAGATGCCAGAAGGGTGGAAATACCTTTCGTATAGAAGAACAAAGATAAGTATTAAAGTGGAGGTGTCAAAAACCATACAAGCAAGAAAAGAACAGTGAAATAATTAAAGTGCCGAAAGAAGAGAACTCCACCAACCTAGAATTCTACATCCAGTGAAATTATCCTTCACAAGTGAAGGAGAAATGAAGGCATTCTTAGATAAAAGCTGAGGGAATTCATCGCCAGTGACTTGCTCTGAGAGAGACGTTAAAAGATATTCTGAGAGAGAAGGAAAACGATAAGTCAGAAACTGGATCTCTGACAAGAAAGAAAGAGCATCAGAGAAGGAATAAGTGAAGGTAAAATAAAATCTTTTATTTTTCTTATTCTCAATTGATCCAACAGAGGTGTTTAAAGTCATGCTAGTGACAGTGCCTGGGGTGATTATAGTATATGACTAAATGAAATGAGCGACAGCAGTGTTGTAAGAGGCAGAGGGGGAGTGGGGAATAGTCTGTTAGTAGAAACTCACACTACCTGTGAAGTGACATAGTGATACTTGAAAGTAGACTTATGTGAGTTATAAATGTATACTGCAAACTCTAGAGCAACTGCTAAAAATATTTTTTGAAAGGAAATACAACTGACATGCTAAAGGAGGAGAGAAAACAGGATCCTAGAAAATACTTGGTTAAAACTGAAATGGGGGATCCCTGGGTGGCTCAGCGGTTTAGCACCTGCCTTCCATCCAGGGTGTGATCCTGGAGTCCCGGGATCAAGTCCCACATCAGGCTCCCTGCATGGAGCCTGCTTCTCCCTCTGCCTGTGACTCTGCTTCTCTCTCTCTTTCTCTCTCTCTCTCTCATGAATAAATAAATAAAATATTAAAAAAAAACTGAAATGGCAGAGGGGCACCAGGATGGCTCAGTTGGTTAAGCACCGGACTCTTGGTTTTGCCTCAGGTCATGATCCCAGGGTCATGAGGTTGAGCCCTGGGTGGGCTATGTGCTCAGTGAGGAGTCTGCTTGACATCCTCTCTTTCTCTTCTCTACCCCTCCCCATCTAAAAGAAACACATAAATCTTTTAAAAATAGAAGAAAATAAAAAAGAGAAATGGCAGAAAGAGAAGAGAAGGCAAAACAAGAAACAAAGAACACGTGCAACTATTGGGCAAACAGTTGAAAAAGAGGTATATATTCATGCAGATAATCACTTTAAACATAAATGGTCCACATATGGAAATTGAAATACAGAGAATGTCAGGGTGGATACAGAAAAAAAAAAAAAAAACACGCAAGAGCCAGCTATGTCATCTACAAAAATTCACTTTATGTATAAAGACACAAACAGGTTAAAAGTAAAAGGGTGGAGGACCACCACTCTGGCAAAATCAGTTCTTAGGAAAGAGTATCAGGAATGTATACTTTTAGTGAATTTGTTAAGTGTTCCTTTTCACAGGATTTTCTTCAGCTTAAGCTTCTTATGAAATGAAAGGACTTGTTATCTGTTACAGGAGTTTAAGTGGGAAAGATACAGGTGACCTCGTTGGAACTCCTGAAATGGCCAAATCAAATGCCAAGACTGAATAGGTCAGGCGGTGTGTGTATGTCTGCAGACAGTTACCATGAAGAAGCTAATGGCCGGGTGACTTGTACTGTCTGAGGTCTGCCAAAGAAATGGTTTTGTGAACAGAGCTTCATTTTGCAAGCTAGTTCCTGGGCAGCCTTGATTTTTTTTTTGCATTCCTGGAAGGCTTGCAGGTGGACCAGAATGAGAAAACACAGGTCAGGACACACCAAGGAGCTGAGAGCAGAAGACAAGCTGGGAGCAATTGACAGCTGGAGGGAGAAAACTCACTGGGGCCATTTTGGATTTGGGTTCTTGGAGGTGTTTATGAGCAGGGCACTTGTGACTGTCTCTCCAATATGCAGCTAAATAGAAAAAAAACTACACACACACACACACACACACACACACACACACATATACATGGGTTGCTCTGTGGCATCTGATATGAAACATCTGATTGTTGTTTTGTATCGATGCTCAGGTGTTAAGTATTCTGGAATTTCAACAGGTGAATACTGATGCGTTTATGTTAGAGATTCTCAAATAATGCACTGAAAAAGATTAGTTTTATGAAATATGAAGAAATGCTCTATATGCTGTGCTTGAGTGTGTATATGCTGTGGGAAGGGAGTTTGGGGAAAGCCAGGTTTTGAAATGTCAGGTTAAATCAAGTGAGTGGGCTTCTTTGACATGAACGTGCAATTTAATATGGTCAAACGTGCAATGGGAGTCTCGGCAGGGAAGGTGGGGAACTGTACTGTGGTGTGCAGTACTCTCCAAACTTACTTAAAGGAGCTCTCTTTCTTCCCCTCATCGAATGCCCGTATCAGAGTCAAATAATCTCAGATAGGTCACTTAACCAGAGTCAGGTTTCTATTTTAAGTAAGAAACCCAAAAGTAGGCAGTCCAAGGGACTGTGCCCTTGTGATATCATCTGGAATCCAGGCTTCTTTGATGTCTCTGCTCTACTATCCTTAGCTCATTATTTCCATCCTCAAAGTCTCTACATGGATCCAGGTGACCAATAATGTGTGGCCGTCACACCTTTGTTTCAGTCCAGAAGTTGGAGGAAGAGGCGAAGGGCATCACAGATAAGCCCCCTTGGTGAGCATCTCCCCCCCTTATGGAGATTTCCTGGAAGTTCCATCCCCTGACTCTGAGCGGCATCTCATTGGTCGCATGTAGCTGCCACGGAGGTCGGCAAATATGAATTTAGAGCTGGTCACGTGGCTGCCCTAATTAAATCAGAGTTTTATAAAAAGAAAGAATATCAGGTAGACAAATAGTCTCTGCACAAATATCCAATTGAACATTCCTCAGGCCAAGTTTGGGAAGTATTGATGGGTGTTATTTTCCCGCTGGTCTCCGGTGCTTTGACTTACCCACGTACTACATGGTCTTGGTTGCTTGCTATGTCTCTCTCTCTCTCTCTCTCTCTCTCTGCGTACCTTTGTCTCTCTTCCTCACACCTACATATATACAGAATTACACATATAAGTCATGGATTATCCACTGAATGCAAAAGACTGACAGACTGTCAGAGCAAAAACAAGTTTTAGATATGGTCTAGCTTGGTGGTTCTCAACCCTGGTCTCACTTTAGAGTCTCTTGCGGAAACTTATAAAAAATATCTATGTCAGGGTGGCTGAGCCTGGGTGGCTCAGTCGGTTAAGCATCTGCTTTCAGTTCAGTCACGATCCTGGGATACCGGAATCGAGCCCTGCGTCAGGTTCCCTGCTCGGCGAGGAGTCTACTTCTCTCTCTTCCTCTGCTCCTCCCTCTACTCATGCTCTCTCTCTCACTCACATGCTCTCTAAAATAGATAAAATATTGAAAAAATATCTATGCCAGAGCCTTCCCAGTTTGAATGTAATCTTTGGGGGTAATGTCCAGATAATCACCTTAGCTTCTGTCCTAAAGTTTTCCAGTTGATTCTAATCTGCAGCCAGGGTGGAAAGCCTCTGGTCTAGACCAGCTTCATCGTTTTATGGGGAAATTATCTGTGAAATTATTTCTTTCATGTCTGTTTCCCCTAGTAGACTACAAAACCTATGAGAGCAGAAATAGTGTCCATTATGTCGTCACAGCATTCATCCCCAAAGTTAGCACCACACTGGCACAAAGTTGAATGAATGAACGAACTAATCCATCAACGAGTAAACCAAGGCCCCCCAGCAAGTGCAAGGCCATACAGCAAACACCCACACAGCAGAACCAAGATTAGAATTTTGTCTCTCGACCCCGTGTTCAGGGCTCCTCCAGACTCCATAGTCAGATGGCCAGACCTTGGATCGCTTTACTCCAGGACTGATGTATGTGCTCTTTTGTTTCTGCAGCATTTATTGTAGGCTGTTGTGATTATTTTTGAGTCTCAGGTTAAGAACTGTATCTTATTTCTTCAAGCATCGCCAACCACCCACCATGCCTGGCTCACAACAATGACTGATGATAACAGCGAACTGGTGGTGGGGTGTGGGGAGGGAAGGGGGAAAAAAGAAAAAAAAGAAAGAAAGAAAAGGAAAGCCCATGCAAGTTCAGTAGTTCTGAACACCTCACCTTCCTTTCAGGCTATCCCTTGCCAAAGGCCACTTTTCCATTTTCAATTCTCCCCTACCAGGCCCTAAACCCAGATTCTCCATCTTCTCTAGCCAGTTGGTCAAGTAGAATGACCTGTCTTGTTGAAAGTTTCTGAAAACAAATTCCCAGTATTAATAATTGATCAGATTCTATCGAACATACCTTCTTGGTATGTTTGTATATTGACTAGGGGTTAGTCAGGATGACCCAAAAGAAGAAAAGTCTAATTGGACTTGGACGTGGAGCACGGGGTTGTCATGTAGCCCCACGGTGAGTGGTATAAGAAACCAGGCTTTCAACCCTGGCTGCAGATTAGAATCAACTGGGAAACTTTAGGGCAGAAGCTAAGATGATTATCTGGACATTACCCCTAAGTTTTAAGTATAAGAGCACAAAACTATGGGGCAATTTGGAGGTGTAAACAGGGTGGCCTTCCTGGAGGGATATTCTCCAGTCAACTAGAGGAAGGCAGCTAGGTGTTCAACTTTGAGAAGGGTGCCTGGCAGGCACCCCTGGGGGGCAAGTTCTTGAATTTGCCTTAGTTGGAGGTCTACTTGGAGCACGGGGTTGTCATGTAGCCCCACGATGAGTTCATGTCCCTGAGATGCTGCTGCAGGGCAGGGGGTCGGGGGTGGAGGGGAGGCTCGGCCACCGAGGCTGGGCCCCATTCCTGTCAAGGAAGAAGGGAATGCATTTCTGTGGCTGAGGTGGAGCTCTTAATAAACGTTAACTCTCTTTCCTCTCTCTGCGGGGATTGCTCAGCCAGCAGCCCCAGAGGGAACAATTAGGTTGTTTATCCAAACCTCAGCCACTTTGCTATGTAATTGATTTTTCATTGAGTGTATTTAGGAAATGGTTATTTACATGAATGCAGGCACACCAGGGACGGAGCTGCATCTGATCATAGGAAATGGGAGGGAATCTGGATCAAAGTGTGGAATCCAGGAGGAGGGAGGGTGGGCTTCGGAGGCCTATGCCCGCTGACATTCTGACTCTGCTCCTGACTGTACATGTTTGAGCAAATTATTAGCCCCCTGAGTCTTGGTTTCCCCATTTGAAAAGGGGGGTAAATTTACTCCCTAGTAGGGTTGCTCTGAATGTTAAGTTAATGCTAGGAGCTGGGCTTGCTCCATCCTTTAGATCAGTAAAATGCCATTACTGTCATTAGCATTACTCCTCTTACTACCGTTACTGCTCATGCCAGGGAAAGTTCCCTTCCCTCCCTTAGTTCGCGGCCAACCGCCACCCCATCTCAGTGCTGCTCGGCGGCATAAGTCCCACCTCTTCCCATCGCCTTCCCTGACAGCTCCAGTCTAGTTACTCCCACCGCCCATGAACATCTGTGAGATGGAGTCTACGGCATGGATTTTAAGCCTTAGTTAGCACAACAGGGTTTTCTTTCCCTTTTTTCCTGTCTAGACCAGAGATTGGCAAACTGGATTGTCCACCGTCCAGTGCATGGCCCAGATCTGGCCCATGCACTGTTTTTGTATGGCCTGTGAGTTGAGAATAGTTTCCACATTTTTAAATGGTCGAACAAAAAAAAGAACAATATTTTGTGATGCACAAAAAAATATTTTGTGACCCATGGACATGTTAGGATAGTTAAGTGCTAGCGTCCATAAATAAAGTTTTATTGGAATACAGTTGTAGCCATTCCTTGGTACATTCTCTATGGCTCCCTTCAGGCACAGTGGCAAAGCCGAGTAGTTAAGGGCAGAGATTGGATGACCTGGAGAACCCAAAATATTGCCCATCTGGTCCTTTATAGGGAATTCGCTGAGCCCTGGACTATGAGCTTCTTACAGGTGGGCAGTGTGTGGCACTCTTGGCTCAATCTCCAGGGAGCTTGTCACCCAGCCCTGCAAATGGCTGATGGCAATAACTCAGTCTTGCCCCAAGGGGGTCCTTGTCTGTCCTTCTTCAGCTCCCCTGTTGGGGCACCCAGGGGAGGATGATTTGTACAGCAGGTGTGTGTGATGAGCTGTTCCCTGGAGGCTACAAGGTCCTTAAGGGCAGAGAGATCAGTTCTTACTACAGAGCCCAGAGAAGGAAATGAGTGTTAAAGGCACTTTGCATGCTTTAATCTTTTTTTTTTTTTTAAGATTTTATTTATTCATGAGAGACACACAGAGAGAGGCAGAGACATAGGCAGAGGGAGAAGCAGGCTCCCCATGGGGAGCCCAATGTTGGACTTGATCCCAGGACTCTGGGATCATGACCTGAGCTGAAGGCAGACGCTCAACCACCGAGCCACCCAGGCGCCCCGCAAGCTTTAATCTTACTTAATGCTCATTCATTCATTCAATCATTCATTCAACACATTTTTATCAAGTGCCTACCACTGGCTTGGCACTGTTCTGGGCATGGGAATGCAGCTAGAGCTACACAGATGAAACATTTTTTTTTCTGCTATCATGGGGTTTACGTTTTGTATTAGAGTGGGGTAGACATTCCAAAACAATAAGTAAGCACAACATACTGCAATATATTGCATGATAGGTGGGATTAAGTGGGAAAAATAAAACAGGAATGGGGGACAGTATTCTCCAGCATTTTATTTTAGGTGGAAAGAGCGTAGAAATCTTAAATAGGGAGGTCAGAGGAGATCTCTTTGGAAAGGTCACTTGAACAAAGACAGAGGGTGTGAACCATGTGGACATTTGGGGAAAAAGATATTATAGGCAGCGACAAGAGCAAGTGCAAAGGCCCTGTGGCGGAAGAGTGCTTGGTGTGTCCGAGGAACAACAGAAAGAGCAGTGTGGCCAGAGCCGGGACGGGGAGGAGAAAGTAGTAGGAGAAGAGGGTAGAGTGATAAGGAGGGAGGGGAACAGGGGAAGGAGCTAAATTATGAAAACTGTTTCATGTCACTGGGTGCGCTTTAGCTATTCACTCTGAGATGGGAAGTCACTGGACCACTTTGAACATGAGATTGAGGGTATTTGATTTTTATTTTAAAGCAACAGCTGTGTGAGGTAGGTGTTACCGGTCTTCATTCCACAGAGAAGAGAAATCGCAATTGGGAAAAGCCAGGTGGTGCAAGAGGTAGTCAGAGGCGGAGGTAGGATTTGAACCTCGGCTTGGCCAGTCCCTGCACTACCCTCTGCCTGCCTGGCTCAATAACTTCTTATTCAATGGATTTCAAGGACCTCCCGGGGCCTGGGCCGTAGAATGAGCTGCAGGGTCCCACACATGGCTCCATCTGCTGGCCCTGCCTCGGTGCTGGGACCAGTTAGGACCATGGTCTAGGGACTGTCCAGCTGGACCTTCTGTTTTCTTTAAACTTGCACCAGCCACGCAGTGGCCGAATGACAAACATTAATCAGAGTATGAGGCAATGACTTAATTAGCTCCTAATGGTCACATACTGCCAATTAAACACCTTGATGACTAGTTTACTCTGGAGCTTAATTAGGTACTTCCAAATAAACCTAGCCCTGTGCCACCACCTGTCAGTTTAGGAGCCAACCGCGTTCTTGGATGGGCCTGCTCTTCCTTGGGAGCTGGTCTGCATGGAGAAGCGAAATCGGATATTGGCCTCCGTCGAGAGGATTTCATGGTCCTGTTGTGTGTGTAGGACGCCGGCCGTAGCTCCCTCCCTGCCTGCGTTCCCTGCGATCCCTCTGGCAACAGGGACCTTTGGCTAAGGGGCCCTTGAGAGAGGACACTGCGTGGAGTCTCACTCTGCGGCCCTGTCTGCTGCTTCCACACAGGCTGTCCTCCTAACAGTGGCGGAATTGCACTGCTATGATTGAGGAGCCAGGGTGGAAGAGCATCACAGGAGGGAAGGCTTCAAGCTCCCGCCAACTCCGAATGTGTTCGCAGAACCCGAAACTGCTGGAGACACCAGGACGGTGTCCAATGGAGAGGCGATGATGCCTGGGGGGTGCACGGTGCTCATCAGTGATCTGAGCACTGAGTGAGGGGTAGCATTTTTTTTTTCCCCAAGGAACATTGACAAGTGTGCACATTTCCCAGGGATGCTGCTCAGCTTGGTAAAAGGGCCTGGGGATCAAATCAGTGAAGGAATACGTGAGAAAAATGCAAATGCAAATCCCTAGTCTGGGGCCTAGGCAATGCTTGGAACTGGGCACCGGGTAATGTAGCCATATTCAAACTATGAAGAGCTGCCATAGTCAGAGGGCGGAAGCATATTGCACGTTGCCCCGGAGGACAGTACAAATGTCCAACATAAATGGTGCCACAGTCCACATTTTTTAAAAAAATTATTTATTTATTCATGAGAGACAAAGAGAGAGAGAAAGGGGCAGAGACATAGGCAGAGGGAGAAGCAGGCTCCCTACAGGAAGACTGATGTGGGACTCGATCCCAGATCCTGGGATCACGACCTGAGCCGAAGGCAGCCACCCAACCACTGAGCCACCCAGGCGTCCCTACAGCCCATATTTTCTACCATTATGCTTTCTGGAGGGAAGGGTAGTGGTTAGCTGGGTTTACAACCCTCACCACTCTTCCGCTCCACAGCTGGAGTCATTTCTTCTCAACTTGTAGCCTGTAGCCACTTGAAAACATGACTGTAGAGGTCTTTGACCCTTCCCCCATCAAGAGGTGGGGTCTGTGCCCTCTCTCTTTGACTCTAAGGCTCTGGGACTCCTTCACCGATAGATTATAGGGGAAGTGACAACGTGCCAGCTCCTGGGCCCAGGTGTTCAGGAACTGGCAACTTTCCCTTTGTGTCTCTTGGGTTGCTCCCTCTTGAAATCCAGCCACCCTACTGCAAGGAAGCAGGCAGGCATGTGGACGGCCACGTTTAGATGTTCTAGCCCACAGTTCCAGCTGGGGCCCACCAACAGCTGGCATCCACTACCAGGCACATGGAGCGAGGCTTTGAATGATCCTTTGCACACAGTCAAGATGAACTGTCCCCACCAAACCCTGTCCAAGCTGCACATTTGTGAGCTAAATAAGGGATCATTATTGTTTTCAGTCCTGCCTTTGGGGTGGCTTGTTCGATAACGGGAACACAGGCCAGGACAGGCTCCCAATCCTCAGAAGCAGCCCTAACTAGAATGCCAGGTACTCCTACCTCTCCTATGACCTGGGGCTCATCATCTGGGCATTGCAGGGACTCAGCATCTGTTGAATGAAAGAATCACTCTACGTTCCAGTCATGAAAACTGAACCTGTGCCTTAGCCTGACCTCCGTTCTTCCTTTAGCGACCCCAGATTGGTGTATTTTTTAACCCCTGATTTTAACAATAGTGGGGCCCTTTGCTAAATGTAACCTGAAGGTATTGCAAATCTATTTAAAAAACTTAAGTGTGGAGCTGCTCTGGGTGAAGCAGGGAGGGGCCTCTCAGCCTGGCCGCTGGCCTCCCGTCAGCACCTCAACACGTCTCTGAGAAGCTTGGCTTCTGTGGAGCTCAAGGGGAAGCCACCATCCTCATTCACCTTTGTATCCTCTGCCTTTGGTCCTGCTCTTGAGTTTCGTCCTGACCACGTTTGTCTCCTGAGGTGACACGGGGGGGGCGGGCGGGGGGCGGGTTGAAACTGAACCATTGTAAGTGGTAACAGAGGTCTTGTTGTCCTTGAAGAGTCCTGGTGAGCTTTCTGGGAGATGAAGTTCTCACATCTCAGCAGATGAAAGAGGAGATGCAGCAGGGCCTGCATTTGCGGGCAGGAGGCTGGGCTGGCTGCGGACCTCCTTGCTGCCTGAGGGCAGGGCAGGGGGAGAGGGATTCTGTGCAGGTGGATGATGGTGGCACTTTGGGAAGAGGGTCAGGAGCACTCACATTTGGACTGAAGCTGAGACTGTGGGAGCTGTGCCCTGCAGGGAAAGTTGGGTGCTCACCAGATCCAGGGGGAGGTAGTTAGGCCTGAACATGGGTTAGGAAGGTGGAGAGGTGCCAAAAAATGAGGCCAGAAGGCATAAAGACATTGAAGGGGGACCAGACAAAGGTATGTAGGGAGGGGGGAGGACTGGCAAAGGGCAGAGCCAGGGCTCATGGGAAGGCGCTGGGTAAGGAAGCTTGGCCTGAAGAATAGACGTGTGGGAAGGAGAAAGTGGGAGGAGTCCAGTGAAGGCACTGGGCTTCCTGAAGATTCTAAGGGAAGTTCTCAGTTTCCTCCGACACTATGGTAGTGGTGGTGGTGCGGGGGGAGGAGGGGGTGTCCTGTGGCCCATTGGTGTAATGTAGTAGGAAGAGCACTGTCTAGGAGTCAGGAGGTCTAGCTTCTTGCTGGATTTTGCCACTGGTGATGAGTCAGTTTTCTGGGCTTTTCGTTTGCTTATCTATGAAATGAGAGAGTTGGTTTGTCATTGGTTTGCCAAGTCCCTTTCAGTTCTGGAAATGGTGTTGTTCAAGTCAATAGCACCAGTGGCTCAGGCACAGCACTGGGCTCCAGAGGCGCAGTGGGCAGATGCCCTGCCTTCGTGGGGCTCGCGCTGTGGTGAGAAAGGGGCCCCTTCTACAGGTGGCGGGGCTGCAACATGAAAGCGGATGAAAGCACTGATTCTGTTGCTAGACCCGGTTCGAACTTGGGGTGAAGCAGTAAAGAGAAGCAGGAAACCCCCAAAATGGGGTCCAAAGGAAGAACCAATTGATTGGGAGGCTAAAGAAGGAGGTCTGGGAGGGTGTGTTCAAGGCCTCATGGCCAAGTCACGAAGCACGCAGGTGAATATATTGTGTACTTGGCCCAATCTGTACCAGGGCCTGCTCTGGATGCTCCAGGCCCTGCGCTGAGCCAAGGGGTATAGGAAAAGCACCCCAGGGCCCTCCTCCAGGAATATGGGGAAGTGGCACTCAAATCCATTTCATTCCTTTGAAGCGTGCCTTTATTTTTTGAAAAGTGTTTATTTTCAATGCTAAACGATAAAAGCCAGAGAAAGACAAATGCCATACGATTTCACTCCTATGTGGAATTTAAGAAACCGAAGAAATGAACAAAGGGGGGTAAAAGAGACAAATCCCAAAACAGACTCTTCACTACGGAGAATAAATGGATGGTGATCAGAGGGGAGGTGACCGGGGGCTGGAGAAAACAGGTGATGGGGGTGAGGCGTGCACTTGTGGTGAGGAGCACTGAGTAACGTGTGAATCTTGGATCATCATATGGTACCCTGGAAACTAACATGGCCCCGTAGGTTGACTCCACTGTAGGTTAGCTAATTTTTAGAATTAAGAAAAATATTTTCCTTTTAGAAAAATTAGAAAACTCAAAAACCAAATGATTTATAAGGTCTGCAGACAGTTAACTAACGATACGTACCCTTGGTCTCTCTGACTCTCTGTCTTTCTCCCTTCCAACACACAAACATACACACAATTATATTAGACTATTTTGTGCTTTTCTCACTTGACAATGTATATGAACGTCTCTCCTTGTCCATAAATAAGGATCGACATTGACAGCAGACAGCCAGGGCTCCGAGATGGCATCAAGCATGCCAGTGAAGACGAAACTCAGGATGACAACACAAGGGAGCTGCCAAGCTGGATGCCGATGTGGAATTTACCCCCTCAGGGCACTGTTGGAGCATTTCAAGGAGGTTACTTGCTACTGGGTATTTCAACCTGTATGTCAGTGTGAAGAGATGGATCATTCCTGGGGTTTCTATGGTGCTGGCTTACGTGCCTCTCAACTATTGCTTTTCTTACACCAAACTCACACGTTTGCAGCCACACACCTACCGCTGTGGAGGGTGCACTCTGTAATCCTGATCACCTTTGCCTGGCACCCCTGAATCCTTTCATCACCTAATTGAGAACTAACACCCAATAAAAGATGACTAGTTAAAAAAAAATATATATATATATCTCAACATCATCATTTTTAATGGCTTCCCAGTAATTTTCTTGTGTGAGCATAACAAGTTATTAGATAATTCCTGTTGTTTGAACTCAGAATTCTTTCCTTTGCTCTTATAAACAGTGCTTTAATGAAAATAGTCTTATGCATAGATCTTCGCACACTTCCCTAATTACTTCCTTGAATATGATGATCGCTCCAGCTTCCGGTGGGCATGACTGTATTAGTCTCTGGGAAATTAGTTCCCACTCATTCCCAGTAGCAGCATGTGGATGTGCATTTCCCACGCTCTTGCCAGCACCAGGCATTGTTACTCTTCTTAATCATCTGAAAAGTAAAGAGGGCATACCATCATTTGAAGTCACATTTCTTTTTTTTTTTAAAGAGTTTATTTATTTATTTGATACAGAGAGACGGAGAGAGAGCACAAGTAGGCAGAGGGGCGGACAGAGGGAGAAGGAGAAGTGGGCTCCTCGCTGAGCAGAGAGCCCGACGTGGGGCTTGATCCCAGGACCCCGAGATCACGACCCGAGCTGAAGACAGAAGCTTAACAGACTGAGCCACCCAGGCCCCCTTGAGTCATATTTCTTTTGTGACCACTGAGGTTTGAACACTGGTGATGTTTTTATTGTATTTGCATTTCGTCTTCTGTGATTTGCTTTTCCATATCATCTAGTGGTCCCCCCGACGCCACGGTGTGTGCATGAGTTTCCCAGGGCTGCCGTAGCACAGAACTACTGCATGGCTTAAAACAACAGAAATTTATTCTCTCGTAGTTCTGGAGGTGGGAAGCCTGAAATTAAAGCAGGAAGGTCACATTCACAGGGGGGTCGAATGTGAATATTTCTTTTTTTTCTGGGGTGGAGGGGCAGGGAGACACATTTAAACCTACTACAGTGTGCTTGTCTTTTCTTTAGTAGTTTGTAACCACTTTATGCTTCAACTTTTAGCTCTTCAGACTGGCACCTGCCCCTCTGTTTGGTCAGAGAGGGACAGAGATTTGACTGAACCTGAGGCAGGTAGGATCTTATACCCAGCTACCTCGGGAGTCATGAGACCCATGGGTCTCAGGAGTTCCTGCGTTAAGCCTTTCTTCCTGGAGAAGCTAAGTGACAGAGGAAGAGAGAAAGGAGCTATCTTCCTGGCACTGCTGTGAGCGACTTCTGGCAACTCTTCCAGGAGCAGTCCTTGAAACCATTGGTTAGGTGGATGATGATCAGGATGGGAAAGAGGCTGAGCCACCAACGACAGTCTCTGAATGATGAATGACCCACTGGGAAGGGTGTCATTTGGCTTCATTGGAACTTTCTGGGCTTATATGAGGCTGTTTGGCTAATGTTCGTTTGTTCAAACATGATTTATCCTTCTTCCTGCTTCTCAAGCACTCAAGTGTTTCAATAGCAGCTTAGCCTCGAACTTATAGTTTCCTTGCACCTGCATGGATCATGCTCATCATAAGAAGCAGAACTATTACAAGCTAAGAAGACTCTGTTCTCCCAGGCCCCTGCAGGGGCCTTTCCTAGGCCGGTAGGAGGATAGAGAAGAATTGGCTCCAATTTCCAGATTAGTTAAACTGGAACAGTAGTCCAGCGGCAAGTTTCACTGGGACCCCAATCTAGAGCCTTCTCTTTTACAACCTCACCTCTGAGGAGTGGCTCTGCAGAGTCAAGAACAAGGCAAATCTCCCGAGAGCCTCTGGGTCTCTGAGTGAGGAAGGCTTTTTTCCAAGATGGTAAGGAGGTGGTGTGCCAGTCAGTCTGTTCCACAATGAGCCTGAGGCAATAAGCAGTGTGGCAGCTCAACTTTTATCTTTCTCACTGGGATGGTAAGTAGTGAGTGATATCAGGGCCAGGAGAGGCAGTTGAAGGTGGAGAAAATTGCAGCGTGCCCACCACCATACACTCCTGCTCAGGGAGGACTGTGAGCATCAATACAAATGGCTTCCAGAAGCTGAAAGCTTATCAGTGGAAAAGTGCTGGGGACTCTTGAATGTAGGAGAAAATATCGACCTGCTTTTGAATCCCAGCTCTGCAATTTGCTAGCTAAGTAGCATGAGTTAATTCTCTTAATCTCTTTTAAGTTTCAGTTTATTTTTTGTAAAAGTAAGATAATATTTTCACAAGTTGTTTACCAGTAAAATAAAGTAATGTTGAAGAAAAGCCCATCAGAGGGTCTGGCACATATCTTACCGCATACAAAAATCAGCTCAAAATGGATTAGACTTGAATGTAAGACCGGAAACCATAAAATTCCCAGAAAACATAGGCAAGAAACTCTTGGACATCAGCATTAGCACCAGTTTTCTGGAATTGTCTCCCCAGACAAGAAAGACAAAAGCACAAATAAACACTTGGGATTGAATCAAACTAAAATGTTTTTGCTTAGTGAAAGAAAAACTGTCAAAAAAATACAAACTACTGAATGGGAGAAGATATTTGCAAACCATCTATCCAATAAAAGATTCATATCCAAAATATATAAAGAATTCATCAAACTCAATAACAAAAAGACAAAGAATTCAATTAAATTCTGACTAGACATTTTTCCAGAGAAGACATACCAGTGGCCAACAAACTAATACATACACATGTTCAACATCACTAACCCTCAGGGAAATAAAAATAAAAACCACAGTGAGGTATCACTTTGCCCCTGTCAGAGAGGCTAGTATCAAAAAGACAAGAAATAGCAAGTGTTGGTGAGAAGGTGGAGAAAAGAGAACCCCGATGCATTGTGGTGGGAATGTAAATTGGCTCAGCAACTATAGACAACAGTAGAGTTTCCTCCAAAAATTAAAAATAGAGCTACCATATGATCCAGCGATTCCACTGCTGAGTATCTATCTGAAGAAAACAAAAACACGAATTCAAAAAGACATATGCACCCCTATGCTAATTGCAGCATTATTTACAATAGCAAAGATAGGGAAGCAATCTAAGGGTCCATCGGTAGACGCACGGATAGAGAAGATGTGGTGTATGTATACAGTGGAATATTACTCTGCCATAAAAAGGAATGAAATCTTGTCATTTGTGACAACACGGGTGGATCTTGAGTGTATTATGGTAAATAAAATAAGTAAGACAGAGAGAGACACAAATACCACATGATTTCACTTACGTGTGGAATAAAGCAGAACAAAAAAAAAAATAAAATGAAATAAAACCCAGACTCACAGATACAGAGAATAGGCTGGTGGTTGCCAGTTGGGGTGGGGAAGAGGATTAAGAAGTATAAAACTCAAGTTATAAAGTAAATAAGTCATGGGAATGTAATCTAAAGTATGGGGAATACGGTCAATAGCATTGTATTAACTTTGTAAAGGTGACAGGTGGTAACTAGACTTATTGTGGTGACTATTTCTCCGTGTATACAAATGTCAAATCACTATGCTGTATACCTGAAACTAATATAATATTGTATATCAATTATGTCTCAGTAATAAAAAAAAAAGAAACAGTCTTTTGAAGGATTAGGCATTTTCATCACCAGGGGGAATGAGATACCACAAGGACTACTTCGGTCTTCTTCCCAGGGGGTTCATAACTCCATAGACTAAGACCCTGGTTATGTGTATGGGGCAAGGGACATTATGCTTTGTGTGATTGAATGTGTGATTCATTTGACACTGAGAATAAAACCCGGTTGAATAATAAGAAAATACAAGCCTCAGAGGATATGAGAGAAAGCCTTGAAATCATTGTCAAATCATAAATTAACACCCATAACAAGAGTTGAAATTTACCCTGAATTTAGGACACACTGTTTTCATTTTTTTCTACTGAGTTTAAATGCTTCCCATAAATCCCAAATATCTAGGGGCTGTAAAGATGATTAAACACCTGAAATGTAGTTCCCTGGGACATAAGAAGAAAAATATTAAGCACTTTCTTAAAGTCTGTGAGTGAGGACTGAGTTATGGTCTCTTTGAATAGTGAGACTTGTGCCTTTTCCACTGAGGTCAAAAGGAAGTAAAGAGAAAGGAAATCAATAGGAAAATGAGTCTTACACTTGAATCATTATTTTCTTCTTCCACCAGGCACCTGCTATTTGTTTGTATAAGTTAACAGTAAAGTAGTTTAAAATGTACTAAAACCTTGAAAGAGAGTGCGGGGGCAGTAGCCTGAGCGGAAAGATCCTTGCTCCTTCATCATTCTGCCCCCTTGGTGCCCCCTCCACCATCCTTTCATCCATCAGTGGAGCATGACTCATGCCTTAATGCTGCTGTGACATTACATATTTATATGGTGATTCATCTTTTAAGAGAGTCTGTGCCTAGCCTTGCAAATTGTTCTGCCGTCCACATTCTATCAAATGTGGTTGCTATCGCCACCAATACCGAACCATGACATCCCCACTGCCCAGAAATACTATGCTGGTTGTCCTCCCACTTGCAATGCGTGAGTCCTCGCCTACAGTTTGAGATCCTTAATCATGAGGCAGATGGTCAAGTCAGTAAGTATTCAATGAGCACCGATTCTCAGATCCTACTCTTTGATGTGTGAGGCACGTTGGTAGCAAGCTGGCCAGTTGGCACCCAGGGACTGGGGGCAGAGGCCTCTCACCCATGGGATTTATTATCTCCATCTTTTGGACACGTTAGATAACTTACCTAAAGTTCCAGGCTAGTAAGTGGCAGACTTGAACCCAGGTCTCCTTGATCTGAAGGGGGATGTGGGGAGTGACAGAGAAGATAACTGGGAAGTTGAGATAACTGGGAAGCTGGCCCGCCATCGCCAGCAGGGAGTTTTTAACATCCTTTCGATATGCACTTACTTTGGTGAGCTGAGCTTATTTGATGTGTGGGAACAGACAGACATCAAGTATATACTTAGCACGATTCCAAATACTGTGGGGTTAAAAAGTGCCCGGCAGGACCTCACTTCCATGGCCTCTGCCACCGCAGACTTGAGTCAAAGGGGAACAAAGTTGGAGTCTTGGATGAAGCAAACTTCATGAATCAAGAACTGATGCACAACGTTAGGCAGATAGGTGGGGCCAGCTGCAAAGAGAAGAACCAGCCACAGAGCTCAAAAGGGAGTCAACTCTCAAGCCTGGAGAAGTCCCCTAAGGTGGTGGAGTCCTAGGACAGAGGACCTGCTAGGCTTTTCTGAGGAAGGTCTTTCTCCTCAGGCTCAGTGACCCCATTTTGTGATTTCGATGTTTTTCTTGCCCAGAGACCTAGCGTCTCTAGAGCTGGTTACTCAACTAGAGGCTCATTCTGGTGCCTTGGGGCTTCGGCCCTAACCTCTCCCTACATGTGCAGGACTGGCATGTCACCCCCGGCCCACTGCTTAAGGTCCATCTGGCGACATCCCTAGTGGATCTCCCTCCGGTGACTATGACCTGAATTACGTCTTGAAAAACGTTGCATCTCAAATTGACCCCAGAGGGAAGACACCTGCGTAGTTAGTGTCTTCAGCTGCCATCTCACTCCAGTGTGAAGTCCTTGAGCTGATCCTTGATTTGTTCCTCTTCCTGCCTCCGAGGTTCACCAGAGGATGTCTCAAACCTGGATCCTGCTCTCAGAGAGGTGCAACTTTGTGGGCAAGCAAAAAGCTTGCAAGCAAAACAGATGGAGGGCATTGCAAAGTAGGACAGAGTCCAGTGCCAAGCTGTGTACTGAGACATGGTCTGAAGTCAGAGAAAGGAAAGCAGCAGAGAGCACTGGAACCAGGAAAGGCTCCATGGAGGAGATGAAGTGTGCACAAATGGTGAGGATCAAGCCAGTCTTTTATTTCCCCATCCTGGCTACAGATGCTCTGTGCTTCCCTTGGGAGAATGGAAGTCCTGAAGTGGGTGGGCTCCCAGTTCACGTTTTTGTGCACATGAGAGCCAGCCAAGGGGGCGAGGTGGATAAAAAAGCCACGCGTCCCTCAGGATGGCCATCAAGGGCTATTAGTTAGGAAAGCAGCTATTGACCAACAGCTATTGAATCTTGGCTGCTTGTCCACATAGGTAATGATCATAATGAAATCTACTTTTCTGCCAAATGGACATGGATGAAATATTAGAAAATGAAGAGCTGGCTTCTTTGACAGGGAGCTGGAAGCAGCATTTATCAGTAGGAGCAGGTGCCCCATTCTCAAGGAAGGCTGCAGGGGAGATAAGAGCATGGGTGGGACTGGGGCAGGGAGGTAGGGACTTGTGGTGGGAAGGGAGCTGGAGTTGTGTGTGGTATAGAAGCAGGGATATGGAGCTTTTTAACCAGAAGTTTGTATGTGAGACCCATGTGGAACTTTGGGGTGTTGCATGTGTTAGGGTAACTCCTACTCTGTGATTCTAATATAGGAAGTGGGGGGGCGGAGTCTAAGGTATACATCTGCAGCTAGATCGTGAGGGGATGTGGTTATAATCCTCAAATCCCAAGCCCACCTGGAACCTGAGAAGTGTTGACTGAATGAGCAACAGAACCATTTCGAGAATGGACAGGACCTGGAAACCTGGTGGGTCAGTGTTTCTCCAAGTGTGGTCTGTGGGCCGCCTGCACCAGAATCACCCCAGATGTAATGAATGGAGTCTCTAACGGGGGACAATCGGAAATCTGTTCTTTTAACAGACACACCAGGACGGTAGATACTTCTGTACTTGCCTACTAAGGTTTGAGAGCCACCCAAGAACACTTCTTTTACAAGTGTGGAAGTATAGAAGCCCCCCAAGCTCGTACAGGTAGTAAGTGTTAGAGGTGGGATTCAAACCCAGATCTGGCTGCCTCTGAAATGCACCCTTGTTATGCCACGTTGAGTGGCCTCTGAAGAGCAGGCAACGGGAAGGATTCCAGGCCGGCAGTGTTTGGACAAGGGTGATTGTAGGCTGACGGAGTGTGGCAGAAGACAGAGAAGACCCCTTCACAAAAACTGATGGGTCAAGGCAAGATGTCAACCTCGCGGGGACTGGGTGAAGGGGCTAGTTAATGCCTCTGTCCAGCATGGGAAGGAGGAAGGACTAGTACAGAGCCCAGGGGCTGGGACAGAGATACAGAGTGGGCACTTAGATTTCAGGAATAAGTAAAAGATGCAGGCTTGAGAATTAGGGTATAGATTAGTTTCAAAATTAGGGATTAGTCTCTGATTAAGACCCAAGTCTGAAGAGTGCTTCCAGCTGGATACACAGTCATTCCTGGGTAGGACGCTGTGCTGTTTCATGTGACATAAATGCTGATTGCCCAATATTAACTTGAAGGCTACTAGGAAGGTTCCATGATTATGTCCATAGTCCAAAGCCTCCCACAGAGGTACCAGTCTTCCTACCACCATCAACCCAAACACCCTCGAGAGACTCTCTTTTTTCCCATGCTGAACTTAGGATGGCAACTCAACCCCCAAATCCTGATCTTTTGCCAATGATAAATATTTATTATTATTTTTTTGGCTGTTCCACATGGAATCCTCTTTCTTATTTGGAAGACTTTTTGACCCTACAAGTCTTACCGAAAAGCAGATCTTGTGTCTGCTATAAAGGTCAGTTACTTAATTTCCAATCTTCTGTGGCTAGAGTGAGATAAATGACACAGGCTCATTCAGTCAGATAAAACCACCCGGACATTATTTGGGAGCTAGCATCCATGGGCAGCAGGAGTTAGGGCCCAGTGGCCTGCGCCAGTGGTGCTGGGAGAGTGGCCCTTAGTTCTGGTGTTCACCAGTGGCTCTTGAGGACTCTTCACAGTGGTTTCTGTGGAGTGTCTTTGGCTGTGGATCTTGTTGCTTAGTCTGTCTCATTCCTGGCAGCTCTGCAAATGACCCAACATACTGCCGATAAATTACTTTTCTCCTTAGACCAATCAGAATGTATCACATTTCAAATAGGAGAAAAGAAACCACCTTGGGCCTTTCAATTGGGGGATATATTTATTTATTTATTTTTAAAGATTTTATTTATTTACCATGAGAAAGAGAGAGAGAGAGAGAGAGAGAGCGAGCTCGAGACACAGGCAGAGGGAGAAACAGGCTCCATTCAGGGAGCCCAATATGGGGCTCCATCCCAGGACCCCAGGACCATGCCCTGAGCTGAAGGCAGGTGCTTAACCCCTGAGCCACCCAGGCATCCCTCAATTGGGGGAATTTAATATCAGCAATTTCATACAATGTGATGGAAAAGCTGCAAAGCCAAACAAGGAATGCTGAGGCAACTCAAAGACTAGCCGTGGCAGGACATCGCAGCTACCCATAAAACTGGAGTCATGGTGGGAGGAAGTTTGTTTTCAGATCCCACAGGCTGAGGCCGACTGAGTGAGCTTGAATCATGCATGGCCTGTTCGGCGCCTTAGGCAAAGCAAGAAAGGAAAAATACTGCTTCTCCCCTCTTCCCTACTGCCAGGCTGCCACCAGTGTCCCATTGACAGAAATTACCCAGAGGCCAGCTGCAAGGGACCCTTGTCATTCCCTGCAAAACAGAACAGAGCAAGAAAAAGGCAGGAAATGTATATGAGAGGCAACATATAAATGACCAGCCCACAGAGTTTGTCTCTATTGCTTTCATATGAGAACACTGCTGATGAGATGCTGAAGAGAACCTGTGCACATGAAACACAAAAATACACTAGAAGTCAAAATCTACAGAGGTATTTCTTAGGCCGAGTGTTATTTTAGCAGAGAAACTACAGGTACATAGAGTCTGTACAAACTACTTAGAGATGCTAGCAGCCATGTCTGCTTATTTCATTGTCTCCTCTTCTTGGGCTGTTGGGTCTTTCTCTTTCAGCCTGGAACCCTGGGGCAGTTATTATATTTTGTGACAGCGTACCAGAAATAACCAACTACTTTCCAAGTTTTCAGGTATCCAGTCTTTTCTAGATTTCTCTTAGCTGCTTGACCATGAGGTTTCCATCTCATCAACTAGTTGGAGTGACATAGCTTGTAAGAATGAATTAAGTGACACCAGGGGGGTGCTAGATATTTGGCAGAAAAGGGACCCAGAGTTGGAAAAGGTCCCAAACACTTCTCTGTGATTTCACTCAGAGCTTCCCCCGTCCCACAGAGGAGATGAGAAGGGCCTACCCTCAGGTAGAAGAATTCATCACTGTAGTTCATGACCCTGGGATCTCAGCTTCTAGAGTTCCTTTTTCTTGGTGTGGCCTAACCCTGAATTAAAATTAGGGACTGGGTTTGTTCATGTTGGTACCTCCAGCGCTTAACATAGATTGATATAAAGGAGGTGAAGAAAAATATTGAATGAGTAAATAAGAGAATGAATGAATGAAGAGCAGCCATTATGACAACGAAGCCTATAAGCCATTGTGTGGCCATATGAGATAAATGTCTAGGAACTGATTGCCTTTTCGATATTTTTTCCTGTAGATGGGCATGTGTATCTCATTATCTTTGCTGCTATGAGAAGGAAGTTGATGGGGAATCCAGAAGCCCAGAAGTTTCAAATATGCAGAAATACAAGGAGATGGCTTTTTCTCTTTGCTGCTCCAAAGAGATGGCTCAGTGGCCAAGAATGACACTGTGTTGGCTTGAGCCTGCTTTTCTGCCCTTGACCGACATCTCCCCAGTCACACTACTCTTCAGGCTGGTGTAGAAAACTTCCCTGGGGAGACCTGCAAGCTTATGGCTTTCTCTTTTTAAGTGAGGAGCTTCTATGGCAGGGATAGCGCATAGGGACTGTTACCCCCAAAAGCCAAACTCAATTTTTACCTTGGTAAAAGAACATAAGAGCGAAGGGAGACCTTAGTTCACGAAGTCTGTCTGTTGTATATGACCTTCCATTATGAGAGACTGTTCGAATGACAAACAGGTTCTAAAGCTCTGTAGCTTGGAAATGGCTGGGTCTCTGTTGATGGGCTTCCTCTGTCTCCACCTACTTCTCCATGCACACACACATACACACTCACACACAGACACACCCTGGTGTTCTCCTGCTAGCCCTGACACCTCCTTCCTGCTGTTAATTTATGATTCCTCTGACCTGGTGCCTGTATTGGCTGATGTTAAAGTGACTAGTCTCCCTTTGGAGATCTTTGGGAAACTCCAGGAAGCTGGAAAGGATCAGGATATGGAATTAACATCTGGTTGGATGAATAATGAGTACAGAGGGACACCTAGCAGCTTGCCAGAGATCAGGAACATATGCTCCTTCCGGGGGTTGGGGGGAGAATGTCATCACATCTCCTGGGTGGTCCAGTTTCCTTTCGATAGAAGGTGAATGGATAGGAGATTGCTCTGATGCCCCGAAATTGGCCTTTGGAAAAAAATCTTTTTTTGACCAATATCCAGGTTCTCAACTTTAAAACTGGAAACCCTTGAACCAGAGTTGCAGGAGTAGGTAGGAATGGAGAGTCATGAAGGATTCCCAGGAGCCCAACTAGCTGGTCTTTCTCACTGGTGTCCTCTTATTAACCCCACAGAGAATATATGGTTCACTCTCCATGGTGCAGTTCAGGCCCCATTAACAGTTTTAGGGCTGCCCCCTGGGCATCTAACAGAGAGAAGACGCATATTTGGGGGCAATTCTTTAAACACCAGAACTGTTTCTCTCTGCCTCTCACACTCGGTGTGCAGGGATGTGCGTGTGTATGTTTGTTTCCCTCACTAGCACCTTTCTTCTGTTTTCCTTAAAACTTTTATTTTTAAATAATCTCTACACCCAACATGGGACTCGGACTCCCAATCTTGAGATCAAGAGTCACATGCTCCACTGGCTGAGCCAGCCAGGTGCCCCTCGCTAGCAGCTTTCTGTTTCTCTTTCTTTCTCTTTTCCATTTCATCTCTGTGTCTCTTTGTCTCTCTAGTTCCGTGTCCTCCTGCCTCTGTCTCATTCTCTGCATTTGTCTCCTCTCTCTCTCTCTCTTTTGTTTTCTCTGCTTAGCTTTCTCGGTCTTCCTCCTCTACCTGCGTCTCACGTCCTTGTTGTACTGAGTCGAATAGCTACTACCCCTTTCCCCACCACCAAATTCATGTCCTACCTGGAACCTTAGATTGTGAGCTTATTTGGAAAAAGGGTTGTTAGAGATGGAATGAGTTCAGTTAAAATGAGACCACATGGGAGAAGTGTAGGCCCTAAATGCCATACAATGGTGTCCTGATAAGGAGAGAAGAGATTCAGAAAACAGACTCATCCGGGGAGCACCCATGTGATGACGAAGGTGGAGACACACGCGATGCAGCCCAAGCCAAGGAACGCCAAGGACTGCTGGCACTACCCAGAAGCCAGGAGGAGGCAAGAAAGAATTTTTTCCTAGAGCCTTCAAAGAGAACATGGCCCTGCTGACATCTTAATTTCAGATTTCTAGCCTCCAGGACTGTGGGAGAATATGTTGTTTTAAGCCATCCAGTTTGTGGTAATTTGTTACATCAGCCCCAGGAAACGAATACATTTATCACTAGGTTTCTGCATATTTCTCTTCCCTAGCCACAGCTCGTTTTTTCAGATATAAACCATTAACCTCATCCATCGCATTCCTGGCATCAGATATCAGCTGGTTCTTTCTCTTTGAGGGCAAAGCTCCCGTCTGCTGGACTCACAGCTCAACAACTGTGTGGGCTGCTTCCTTGCTCAGAAGTGTCAGGGTTAGTAAATATTTTATGAAGGGATCCTCCTTTTGACCTGATTCTCCCAAGTGAGTATGCCTTCCTCAAGAATCACAGAAAGACTCAAGAATCTGGGTTTTAAATCTCCATGTGGCCTTGGGCAAGTCTCTTAACCTCTCTGTACCCCAACGTCTTCACCAATAAAATAAGGAAACCACTTCTGTCTTGCCTGCCTCCAGAGAATGTTGATAGTGTGAAAGAACCTTCGACGGTACAGAGAACACAGTGCGATTTTATAGCCCTTCTACTATCCAGACTTAGGATGCTGAAATCAAGGCAACTATGTATTGAACATCCAGGAAATGACAGGGGCCTTTTTGGAATATTATTACATCAAATCCTCAAAGCAACGCACCAGATGGGTGACCCTTATTTTTTAAGTGAGGAGAAAGAGACTTGGACAGAAGTGAAGAAATGTCACTTGCGTAAGAAATGATAAAGTTCCTAATTAAACTCAGATTTCCTGATGTCCAATCAAGGAGTTATCCTACTACATTACACTGTGACCCTCTCATGGGTTGATTGATTGATTTTTTTAAACAACGTACTTCCTACCTTGTCATCTCAGGAGAAGTTACTAACCTAATAGAGTCTGTAGGATGAAATTTTTACAGGTATGAATTTTAACAACCTGCTCAGAAACCACGGAGGAGATATTTGGGTAGAGTAATTGATGAGAACAGATGGGGGTCTAATAGGAGGTAAAGGGTTTGGGTGTTTGTAGCATTGAATTTTACGCAAACCTTTGGAGGAGACGTAGAAAGACTATCCAGAAGGTAGGATTCGGAAGTCACAATGGGCTAGAGAATGTGCAAATCTGGGCTCATGCTTTGCAGGGAGTGGGAAGGAAGGGGGACAGTTTGGAGATATAGAATTTTATCTGCATAGTAGCATGTATGTGTATGCGTCAGAGAGAAAGAGAATTCCTCTAAGATGTCTTAGGCATCTTCTAAAAATGTACATGTTTCAGAAATGGCCACTTTCTCCCCTACTGATTTTCCCGACCTCCTATACATCTTCCCACTTGCTGAGTCTCTCCTTTCCTTGCAGAGCAACAGGAACACCAGCTCCTTCTTTGGGCATTTATCTGGCACCTGCCTCACTGCGGAGAGAGCAGACCCTTTTTCTTCCCTTCTCTAAGTCCCAATTGTAGCTTTCATCTTCCCACCCCGAGTGTGATTAGGGTGAAGAAAAGCTCGTAAAAAAGAAAATCAAACGTTGGGTAATTACAGCCCATAATTTGTTTATCTTTAAGAAGCTCATATTGGAGGAGCATTACTCACTCTGAGGATCCCGGCATAGGCAGATGCATCATTTATACTGAAGTATATTATCTGCTGTGATATTTATGATGAAATGAGTTTGCCAGCCATCGTCTATCAGGTCATAAACATCTTACTCAAGCTTGAAAAATGGCTTTTAATACGGTCTTGTTGCAGGATTGGGATGGATGTGCCATGTGTGGCTTTTCCACTTCTCCTGCCGGGAATGGGGTGTGCAGGGCTTGGTCTCAGGGTGTGGAGCCGTGTTTGTTGGCCTCATTTACACCGCCATCCCCTCGTCCACCCAGTGAGATCACAGGTTCTTAAAAACAGAGTCCATATCTTACTCATCTGTGTCAGGCCCATGGCTGATTGTAAACAAATCAGTAAAGCGGAATAAAATGAACTGATTCACATGTGAAGATGTTTAGATTCTCGGTTCACAACCTCATGAATTCCTGGGGAAAAATAGAATAAACACCTAACATCACTCGAGATCATTTATTTTTTTTTTCATTCATTTATTCAATTTTGCATTTGCTCATTCATTCAACAAACGCTCGCCAAGAACCACCGTGTGTATGGCTCCGTACTAGGTGCTGTGTGGATTAAAGTGATGCATAAGACACGGCTTCTACTTTCAAGTAGCTTATGGTCTAGCACTGAAGGTAAGAGAGAAATAAATGGTACAGAGAAGGCAATAAAGCCATTAAAATGCTATGGGTGTTCTGAAGATGAGATCACTTCTAGCCGGAGGCATCGGCAGGAGTATTTGAGTAAGATTAGAATGAATGGTGTTTTTGTTTTTTTGTTTGCAAGTAAAATAAATCAAAATTAATCTAGTTTTAGATGTTCATAGGGAGTAGGTTGTGATACTTTAGGGAATCTAAGGAATTACTCAACAAATAAGTCTCAGGCAGGGTGGGAAGCAGAGATTCCCCAGGGGCCTCAATCATGGAAAGTATGACCTTCTTCTTGAGAGTTCCACTGTCAGTGTGATTCAGTGCCAAAGATTCTGTCTTTCTGGTCCAACCTGCAAATTTGGGACATATAATATGATTAACCAACCTGTGTGTCAGAAGTTCAGCTCCTGAACCAATTAGCTACGGTCAGAAGAACTATCCCTAGAAACATGGATGCCAAGACCTGGTTGGGGCAGTGGAAACAGTTTCTAGAGAATAAAAGCCAGACAGCCCCTCTGGCAGGGGTCCCTATAAACCGGTTAAGACTTGGAAGTATATGGACATGGACATGATGAGGGACATCTCTGGTGTGGGGATGCACGTTACTAAAAGCTTTCCCACCAGGACTCTTGGCTTTGGTTTCCATCTGTCCTTCTGGGCCTAGCTGTGCTCATTAATTCCCAATGCTTCCCTTCCAGGTGGACTTTTATATAAGTGTATGTTCCTGTGAACCTGCGTGTGAGCACAAGCGTAAGCGTGCACGACTGTGATTTTGCAAGAGTGTCCGTGCATGTACGAGCCGGTGTGAGCATGTGCGTGAGTATATACATGTGGGCAGGTAGGAGTGTGATTGTGCTTTGGGCAGTGGTGAGATCACAATCTGAAACTTCTCACTCCAAATGAGCTTCTTCTTGGCATAGCATTTACATGCCGTTGCGTGCGATGAGTCCCTTGTCCTCCACCTCAGAAATTACTAAAAGACTAAATGCTGTCTTTTGTTAACCCATGTTGTATACGTGCCAGCCCAGACAGGGGTAGAGCAGAGGAAGGACACCTGTTCTGCAACATGACCAATTTCTTCATGCCCAAACTCACTAATTTCCTTCCCACAGCAGAAGCTCTTTTCACCTTCTTGAACCTTCTCTACTTGCTCCTTATGATAATCCCTAGACTGATCATAGCCATCTCCCCCTCTCTCCTGTCTTCCAGGCAAAGGAACTGGCTCCGTCCACTTCTGTGCACTCCTTTTCCCAGCTCCTGAATGCTTGGGTGCTCTACTGTTCACACGTTGTGGTTGTCTACTCTCTCCTTGCTTCTCTTTATGCCCCCTGAGCTCCATGTTATCCCCCAATAGCTTAAGAAAGTGAACTTTGTTTCCTTCTCTTCACCGAGGACCACATAGCAATGACTGCCTCACCAGAGAGGGTCCATGTGTCTTAATAGAGAAGTCATTTCAAAGGCTGGGGGGATGGAATAGCAGGCATGTGTAGTTGAAAAAAAAAATCCTGGATGTCCTTCCTGGCATGGAGAATGGACCCTACTGACTGGCATGAGTGAGAGGGTGCTGCTTATGTATCCCACTGGACTTATGTTTATGTAGGATATATCTGTGCTTTAACCAAATTCCCACACTCCCCACAAACCCACATTGCTACAATGGGAAGGAATAAGAGTCTTGCCCACCCCTCTGTGCTGCTTTATTCCCCACTGGTGAAGGCAAGTTGCATGCATATCATGGCTATGGCCCAGTAGCACAGGTCGCAATTTATTTATTCTTATTATTTATTTTTTTTAAGTACAAATGACATGCAATATCCTATTAGTTTCAGGTGTACAGCATAGCAGTCTGATATTTTTATACACCTCATATTTTATCAACTGTAGTTTGTTTGTAAATTATGAACCTTTCAAGAGTCACTATTTGCTCGGGGCCACCCATCATCACCACCCACCGTAAGGACAAAGCGAGGAACTGAACTTAGAGGATCTTGCATAGTGCTTGGTATACAATAGGCATTTAATAGATAAAAGCCAACTGGTGGTAGTAATTACAGCTAGAAATGAGAAATGAGAAATTCTTAGGTGGGAGAGTAGGAGTTGGAGGTAAGGGGCCCCGTTGGGTGGCTACTGTCCAGGAGAAAAGATGAGGGCAGTGATGATCGGAATGGGGAGGAAGGCAGAGATTCAAGAAATGTAAGGAGGCCAAGTCTTCAGGACTTGCCCGTTGACTGGGTGTTGGAGGGAGGAAAAGAGGGAACCAAGGATGATATCCAAGATTTTGCCTTAACCAGCTGAGAAAATGATGGTGCAGTTACAGAGAGAATGTTAAGGAGGCTTATGGGAGAATATAAAGCGTTGAGGGTTGTACATGTTGAGTCTGAGTGCTTGGAGGACACCCCGGTGAGGATGGACATCCAGCAGGCACTGCACCCCGAGCCTGAAACTAAGGAGGAGGTGAGGATTGGGAGCATCACTTCTCGGCCACACCCAAGCCCAGAAATGAGTGATGACTGTAAATGTCTCTTCCTGACTTCCCTAGTCTTGAATCTTCCTTACTCTTTATTTGTGTGCTTACCAGAGTTGCACGATTTGGTTTGTAGAAAACCAAATTGCATGGCCTGGATTCTTGCTCCCACCATGACGTTTCCCCCTTTACGCTTCTCCCTCTTTTTGGAAGACCTTTCCAACTCTCTCTTCACCCAGTTCATTCTCACTCAGCCTTCAAGACTCAGTTCCAGGTTTAAGGATAAACATTTTTTTTAATATTTTTTTTTATTGGAGTTGGATTTGCCAACATATAGTATAACACCCAGTGCTCAACCTGTCAAGTGCCCCCCTCAGTGTCCATCACCCAGTCACCCCATCCCCTCACCTACCTCCCCTTCCACTACCCCTTGTTCATTTTAGGGATAAATATTTAAATCGAATTCTACAAATAGCCCTCAGGATTCCCATAGTCCTCGAGGCAGATACATGAACTGGTTTTGACAACTCACCTTCAGTCACATCAGCAGATGCCTCTGTGTCCTTGGGTTTTCCTCTCTCTTACCCCCTTTCCTTCTCTTCCAGGCTTCTTTTTCTTTTGTGCCTGCAGTTTCACCTACTGCATGGCTGAGTAGTCACTGCAAATCAAGTCACTAATTCTACGTCGAGGTGCCCCTATGCCACCCTCACCCTGGGATTTCTCAGCCACTCCCCTATGATCTGCATTGGCTTATTGAAAGTCAATCACAAGTCAAAATGACAAACTCACATGTGAGAGCATGGTTGTTTGGGTCCAGCAGCCTGGAATCAATACCTTTAGTTGTTGAACTTAAAGTGAAATAAAAATAGGAAGGAAGGAAGGGGAGAAGGGAGGAAAGAAGGAGAAAAGGAAGGATTTATTGAGTTGCTACTATGTGCTAGACTTTGCCAAAAAGCTATTGATCCATAGGTTCATTCAACTTCCACTTAATCAAGTATCTACTCTGTTCCAAATATCCCAGCCACGGTGGATATAGAGGTGAATAAGCACTCACCGGAGCTTTGAAAAGCTTGCAGTCAAGGTGGGGGGTGGCTGACAAGCACCTAAGGCATGCACAACGAAGTGATTACGATGTGCAAGACTGTGAAGGCACCGAGGAGAGAACAATTTTCTCTGATTGGGGGAAAGGTGGGTCGGGGGACATCGCACAAAGGACTGAGAGGCACTCCTGAGCTGAGAGGGGACAGAAGAATATCCTGAACTGAGATCTGCAGCCACAAAGGCCCAAGAGCACACACAAGGCCGGCATGTTTGGGGATTATAGAGTGCTTTGGCTCAGATTGGCTCCTATTTTGCAGTGCCCAACAGTCTAGCTCCCTGAATATTTACTTTCTTTATTTGCTTTTAATAATTAAGCACTAAAGAAGTGGCTTTGATTGTCGGTCTCACTCTTGGGGTTAATTAGATATTTCTAAATAACTTGCCAAATGCTTGCTTTTGTCCCAAGCTTGGCTCCCCCTTTCTCTCCCTTTCCCCAAACACTGATTTCTCTGGAGAGCTCTTGTTGGAGAATTGAATAAAGCTAATTATTCCAGATAATTAAGATCGCTAAGCAAAGCAATTTAATTCTTTCTATTTCTTTCTTTCGCCCTCTCTCTCTCTCTCTCTCTCTTTTTTTTTTTTTTGAGAAATGTGAATGCCTACATAGCACACCATCAATAAAACTCCAAAACTCCTTTTAAAAGGTTAAGTTGGCCAAACACAATATTGAATTGAGAATGACTGGGATCAAATGAAATCCAGTAAAGATATTTAGCAGAGTAATGAAGTTTATTCGGGAACAAATGGCTTTTCCTTTTCGGAGTTTGCTTTTACTTGCGGCACCATGGAACCAGGGAAGAACCAATCAGCCGAAGGCAATGGTGTGAGAAGAAGCTCGTTTTCCAGCGCTCACCTTCTGGGTTTGTCCTGCGCACCATCCTCTGCCCTTTCCCGCCTCACCCTCCTAAGCGGATGGTCTTAGCCTCTGGCTTTCTCCTCTTCCTCCTTCCCTGCGAAGCTTGCAATTGCCTCAAGTGTCCGATGCATCACGAATATGGGACACATAGGTCAGAACCCCTGTGACAGCTTTCAGAGGAGGGTTGGCATATACAGCATTGGAAAAACAACCTGAATGCTGTTGCCAACATTGGAACATTTGGAGACTTCACGTAGATCCAGTTTCCAGAAGCCTGGCATTCCTGCGCAGTCGTTGACTGGAACAGGACAGCCGCTGTCCCCTTTAGACCAGGCAAGTAGGCCCCGACCTGCCAACACCCACCCACTTATTGTCTTCATGTATCGCCCCACCTGCTTGGTGCTGTGGACCTTCAAACAAGTTTGAAGTCCCCGATGGAAACCAGTCTTCTCTCTTTCTCCCTTCCCCGTGGCACCCACGTGAGCCTTTTCTCTTTTCTCAGATTTTAATTTTGTGATAGGATAACAATTTGATTAAACAAATCCATTTATTGACACGAAATGACTGATTGTTGGCTTACTCCCACCGGGGATATTTCATTTACAGATAGTTTCACTTGGATCTCTAACTGTCAAGATTTGGGGCCACGTGCCAAAGGAAAATGAAGAACAGCATATGTATAGTGTTGGAGGAGTATTGCAGCAAGCCAGGTGTTCTGGGCTTGTCTTCAGAAACTTCCACGGTTACGGTACAGAGGCTTTGTCATCAAACAGACCTGAGTTCACATCTGGGTCATCATTTACCTCTGGCGACCTCCTGGGTTCTGAGCCTCAGTTTCCACATCTGGAAATAGAGTTTGTTCTTGGGAATGTTGGAAGGTCCTGTTGAGTTAGCAGGTGTAAAATGTCTGAAACATGGTAGCTGCCCAAGAAATGTTTTTTTTTTTTTCCCCCCACTGCTGCCTTTCCTTTCATTTGGGCCTGGGGATAGATATACTGAATGCATCTGGATGCAATTTTTTTTTTTTTTTTTTTTTTTTTTTTTTAGAGAGAGAAAGAGAGAACATGAGGGGCTGGGGGAAGGGGCAGAGGGACAGGGAAAGAGAGAGAATCCTCAAGCAGACTCTCCGCTGAGCGTGGAGCCCGACGTGGGGCACATCTCATGACTCTGAGATCATGACCCAAGCTGAAATCAAGAGTCAGATGCTTAACTGACTGAGCCACCCAGGGTCCCCTCTCTGATTTTTTTATTTACAAAGTATTATATTTAAAATAAATATCAGAAAACACATTCATCATTAGAAAAGCATGTACTTAAATTAATTGACTTGATGATGTACGTGTGCACCGATCGACCGAGCTAGAAACTGCATGCAGCATAATTCACTCATTTATTCATTCTTTTTTTTTTTTTAAGATTTTTTTTATTTGAGAGAGAGAGAAGGAGAGCACAAGCAGGGGGAGTGGCAGGCAGAGGGAGAGGGAGAAGCAGAGAGCCCGATGTGGGACTCAATCCTGGGACCCTGGCTGACCTGAGCTGAAGGCAGACACTTAACCAACTGAGCCACCCAGGGGCCTCGCTTATCCATTCTTTTATCACTGTATCTATTTATTCAATAAACCGTTATTGGGTATTGTATTAATTAGCTTTTACAGGTTATGATGTGGCCAGAAACAAACCCAAACTTCAGTGACCTAAAACCAAACGCTTATTTCTTCTCCATATTATATGCTGATTGAAGGCCAGCTGTGCCTGGGGTCCTGTTCTAAGACATGCTCTGGCTCTTGAGATCCAGGATGAAGGAGTGACCTCTCTGGGACGTGCTGTTCTCACGGCAGAGAAGGGAAGGGAGCAGGTGAAATCATGTAATGCCTCTCGAAGCTTCTTTTTGGAAGTGGCTGTCACTTCCACTCACATCTTATTGGTAAATGAGTCACGATCGTGCATGATGTCAATGGGCCAGGAAACTGCTCTTTCCCTTAGGAGAGCTCTGCAGGCCATGAGCGGTAGAGAGGGGTTGTTAGTTCTCTTTTAAAGAAGAGGGAAGTGGGTACCGGGAAACTGTACTCTAAGTGCTGCGCATAAAGAAATGCATGAGATAGGGACTGTGTTCTCAAAGAACTCATAGCTTAGAGAGGAAGGTGGACCTGACAATCATTATAGTAAAAATATGATTGATGGCTAGAATATCTCACAACGAGCCCTGATCTAAGTAATTTACATGTATTAAACAATTGAATTCTCATATAACTCTATGAAGTAGAAATTGTTATTATCCCCATCTCACTTTTGAAGTGAGCAACGGAGGCATCCAGTGATCAGGAAACTCAACTCAAGATCACATAAGCAAGGGGCACCCGGCTGGCTCAGTCTGTGGAGCATGCAACTCTTGATCTTGGGGTTGTGAGTTCAAGCCCCACATTGGATGTAAAGATTCTTAAAAAGAAAAAAAAAAACTCTTTTTTTTTTTTTTTTTAAAAAAAGCTCACACAAGCAATATGCAGCAGAGATTAGACTTAAGCCCAGGTTATCACAGATGAGTGTCATAGAGGCTCTGGTGGCAGAGGCTAGAGGTGGAGAAGTGGTGACAGAAGAGAAGACTGAGGAAGAGTCCGCCAGCTGGGGGATGAGGCACTCCTGACGGAGAGGAAAGAAGAGGCAGGGGCTCAGCATGGAGCCGTGTCTCCAAGGTGGCACCACAAGCATCATGGTGCTGCTGACGCCAGAGGTGTGTGGCTGCAGAGTCAGAGAGGGGTCAGATCGTGGGGTTGCGTTTTATTCTGAGGCCTCTGGGGTGGATTTGGGAGTCTAGGGTGGAGGTGGGGAGGTTAGTAGGAGGCAATTGCAATATGCTCGTCTGTCCCCTTCCCCCATAGGGACTTCCTATTAGGAAATTACTTTCCCTGTTTGCTTGATCATTTGTTCCTTGTTCATTTGATCCTCTGTGTCCCCAGGACAGGGGCGCTGAGTGTGGAGTGGGGGCCGGTGGGCCCCACGTGGGTAGAGACAGCCAGTCTGGATGGGTTGCCCACGTTATTCCACAGGTCTGCAGACACACCGAGCATTTCTGTTTCCCTCAGAAGCAGAACGTCGGCAGCTTTATTTCCCTCAAGGGTGTAGCACTGAATGTTATTTATTGTTCTTACTGTGAATTCAGCGGTGTCTTTTTTTCTGGTTCCTTCTGACAGATGATTTGCTCTTGAACAATTAACAGACGGAAGACTGTGTTCCATCTCCTCCCGGGCTCCTGCCAGGCACCCTTGGGAGCACAAGAGGAGAAAAGCTTTCTTCTCGATCCTATTACAGCTGCCCAGCATCGAGAAGGATTAATTAACCCACCAGGTTTTGCTTCATTACCAGGAAGAAGGAAAAGCCCATGACAGTAGAAGCCAAACATGCAAGATGCGAGGATTCAGTGCTCAAGCGTCCGAAGGCACTTCTGAGACTGAGACGGGCCATGTGGCGCCGTGACAAGGGCCGGGGGTGACCTGGTGCAGGTTACTAACTCTCTCAGCCCTTGTGTATCATCATCAGAATTCACATGTCAGCTCCACAAAATCGACCGTGTGCTCTGACCTGAGCCCCAGAGAGGCCAGTGAGAAACAGGAGCTTCTCGTCCCTCAGGAGCCCACTGTCCAGCTGAATCACACCTACTTGCCAGGCTTGTGAGAATTAATTGATTGTGGTACCATGTGCGAAAGCGCTTTGGAACAAAGCATTATGTAAATGTTGTTGTCACTTCCACATTGATATTCAGACATTCAAACCATTATTGCACAGTTATTAGGGCAGAGGACTATACTTGGAGCGAATGGTTATGTGAGAGAATTTGAAGATGTGTTGGCTCTGCTGTGCAGGAGAGTCCGACAGCCGCACGCGTGCGGTAGTTTAACAATATCAGGACCTCAAAGAAGTTTCATGTCACCTGCTGACTGTGGCCAGTTGGCCATGGCCACCTGGAGTATCATGCTCAAAGTATCATGGATTCTGAAGTTCCCTGTAGGCTCAGTTTAAAATGATTTAGCAGATTTGAGGGCGCCTGGGTGGCTCAGTTGGTTAAGCATCCGACTCTTGCTTTTGGCTCAGGTTATGATCTCAGGGTCATGACTTTGAGCCCTGCCAGGGGCTCTGCGCTCTGTGTGGAGTCTCCTTGAGATTCCCTCCTTCTCCTTCTGTTCCTCCCCTCTCACTCATGCACTCTATTGCTCTTTTCTCTCTCTAGAAAAAAAAAATATATAAATGAAATCTTTGAAAGGATGTAGCAGACTAGAAATGAGTGCCATGGTCATAAGCTTGGCTAGAAGCGATGCATGTACTAGGTGCTTATAAGGCTTGATATTAGGTAGCAAACCAGATGATAAAAATAACTGTTCTACTAATTTAGCAAAAGTTGGCACCTGTGCGGGCTTGTGTGGTTAGCAAATGAGGTAGAAGAGTTCGTTGAAAGTTGAGCTTCACCTTGAATTGTGGGTGGAATTTTGCTGGGGAGAGAGAAATAGTCATTTCAGTGAAAGGTTGCAAAACCCAGATCCTCCAGTAGGAAGGAGTGGATGGTACAGTATGGAGAACCCTGAACTGAGTCAGGAGATCTGATTCAAAGCCTGGGTCTCCCGGAGGTGAGCTGTGTGGCTTTGGTGCCGTAGCCCCTATGGTCTCAGAGTTTTCATAAATAAAATTTTATAGCTTGACCTGATGTTCTTAAACATTCTTTCTAATTCTGCAAAACAGTGCATCTGTGGGCTAGATGAGGCTTTACTGAATTGTACTTCATGGAACAGTGGTTCCATTAGCTGCTCTGTGAAAAATGAGTTTCATCATCAGATAATTTGGGGGAAATTCTGAATTCTATAGACTGTTGATTCCTATTCCTCTCCTTCCATTCTTTCTTGAATCAACTTCAAATGGTCCTGAGAGTTGGGGTTGGTTTTATTATAATTGTTATTACGATGGAAATAAAGAGGGGAAGAGGTGTATTCCACAGACATTTCAAAGTATAAATCAATGGAACTTGGTGATTAACTGCACGTAGGTAATGAAGGAAAGCGTCAAAGCACAGATGACAAATGTCTCAATCCAGAATACGGATAAAATATGCCAAGGGAGTATTGATTGAAGAAGAGAAGTTGAGCCAGATTTGGGGAGGTGGAACAGAGTTGAGGGAAGGAGAGTGTCACCCTGCAGGTCAGGTGCTTCATGGATTTCATAGAAGACATGCATCTAGATTACTGACAACTACAGATGTTTGTTGCAAACGCATAAGAAAAGGTGAAGAAGATGAGGTAATTACCTTCGCAGACACATAGTTTTTGGGTCTAGAGTGACCAACCATCTTGATCTGCCCACACAAGACTTCCAGTTCAAAACTGGGCAAGTCCAAGGCAAAAAGACCTGGTTATTCTATTAGGATATTAGTTTCCTCCCTCTAGGTGGATAGCTGGATTCATCATCAAAAGACAATTTATTTGTTGCTAGCAATTTTTGTTGAGATTCTTCTGGAAAGAGTTCCAGTTAGTCCCTTAATAGGTGGCTGCTCTGTCCTGTGCCTAGCACATATAGGGGCATCTTCAGCTCATCTAACATTCTCTGGCCATTCAGCTACATCTGGGTAACATTTTGTTTCCACCTTTGAATGGAGTACGCTGAGTGCAAGCAGAAAAATATAGATGGGATCACTTTCATCAGATAGCGACCGTCATATTCATTTGATGGGATTAAGGCTTTATGGATTCCTCCCCTAGTCCGTCCAATATAGAGGAAAGATGAGGAGGTCAACTTTGGAGAGACTGACTTTAACTGATTCTTAAAGGTCTAGGTGGTGGCATAGTTACAAAATTGGGAGAAATATTTCCATTTGAGCTAAAAAAAAAATTCTGGATATTCTTTAAAAAAAAAAAAAAAGCCTGATCAAACTTTGCAGAGAATTGTTGATGGAAGTTTTTAGGAGAGGGATGGAGAAGGAAGAGAAGAAGTAAGCTGAGCAGAGAAAGAAAGGGGGGTGGGGGAAGAGAGGGACGAGAGAGAGAGGAAGAGGGAGAATGGGTTGTTACAACCAGGCTTTCTGACCCCACCAAGTGCATTAATTAGTATGTTCACTATTGCAGCTTAAAGGGAAAGCATGCGAGGAGCTCATACATTTCCTCTTCCAGCTTCCCATATAGGACTCTACTGGAAGGTACAGTAGATTTAGGGACCTGTCACCTCAGATAGCTGTTTGACTTCCAACCAACCAACGCGCATTTTGCAATGTCAATGTCATTTCACAGAGAGGGAAGTTCAGCAGGAATGTCTGAAGCCCAGGCTAGCCTGACCGCAGAAGGAGGCATCGAGGCCAGAAGTTGGGAGACTAGGTCCTAGCTTTTTCTCTTCTACGCTGCACGGTATATCACGGACAAGCGGCTTAACTTCTACAGATTCGGTTCTTTCAGGCTTTGAGGGCAGTACTATGACCCACTCTCTTTTTGCTGGAAGGAGCCAAGGAAGAAACTCTTCAGCACAGGGAGAAGAGGGCTGGTGCAGGCCCAGTCCAGCCTGGTGTCACAGACACAAACACTGCCTGGTCTAGGCTCCCACAAAAGCCCTCCCTTCCTTATTGGTTCCCAGGGCCTTCCAATCTCCCTGGGCTCTCAAAGCATCTGCTTTTGGCTCAGGGTATGATTCAGGAGTCCTGGGATCGAGTCCTCCATCGGGGTCCCTGCATGGAGCTTGCTTCTCCCTCTGCCTGTGTCTCTGCCTCTCTCTCTGTGTCTCTCATAAATAAATAAATAAAATCTTAAAATGAAAAAAGAAAAGAAAAGAAAGAAAGAAAAAGAAAGAAAGAAAGAAAGAAAGAAAGAAAGAAAGAAAGAAAGAAAGAAAGAAAGAAAGAAAGAAAGAAAGAAAAAGAAAGAAAAAAAGAAAGAAAAAGATGAGGTCCAAGGTTCCATCTTTCAGGCTCTTACCCTTCGGACCCAAGGCTGTAATGAGGTATAAGTACCATTAGGTGGCGATGCACGAATGTTTTTTTATTCCCCCCCTGGTGGTAGAAGAATCGCTATGGATTTGTGTCCTAGCTCAGTCTTACACAAGCAGCCGACTCCATCCCTGCCCTGAGCATCTCCAGAGCAGCTGGAGCACCCACGAGTGCCCGCTGCACGTGAGGGCAGGGATGCCTGTGTGTGTTTGGGGCGCGTGCACTCATGTGCACACGTGCCCTTCGATGTGTGTTTTTACTTCAATGTCAGTGACCAGCAAATGAGGCAGCAGGGACACTGGCAGCCACTGACCACACGGGACCACACTCTGTGAAAATGGATTGCCTCTGTCTTCTCTGCTTGATCTTCTCTGGGGAGAAGAATTAAATTAGATTTCAGGGAGTGCTCTTGGGCAGCCCTGTTCAGAACAAACAGGTTTCCCTAGGAGATGCTTTTTCTTCCAGTTTGCAAAAGGCCACCTGGTTCCTTTGCCCTGGACAGACTGGACTCCTTTCCACCTCCACTTCTTTGCCTCCGCACTGCGGTTCTGTGGCTGGCGAAGGCTTCTCCTCATCCTGCTCTGCTCTCTTGGGATGTTGGCCACTGGGTTCACCAATTTCATGCCTACGGATAGGATTTACACCAGCTTCCTACCCCCTGTGGAGCACCCAGGTGCCCAACGGGAACAAAACCAGCCTTTCTCCATTTAGCCGGGGTGCACTTGGGGGTGGCGAGGAGGGTACACATTCTTGTTAATAAGTCGAATCAAAAAGATGATGAGTTGTTCCAAAGGAAGACACCACAGGGTGAAAGAAACACTTAACATTTGCAGAAGAATAAATCCCATGTTGCCTTGGTGGTCATCCTGTTGGCAATTCTGCTCAATCTTCCTTCTGTTGGTTAGAGTCTCAAACTGAGTGTCAAGGAAGATTTTCACATGTGTGCCTTGAATTTCCACCTTACCCAAGGCACTAGGCTAAGGGGCCGCAGGAGAGACCCAGTTGGTAAAACTCAGTCATTGCTTTGCAGTAGATTTTACCCAGTTAGAGGTTTGCTAGCTACCCCGACCCCACAAACACGCATGCTGTGCTGGATGGTGTGCATGTGCGCGACATGCTCCCACGGGCAGGTCAGGCTCGGCTACCTCCTGTGTGGGCTCAAACACGCATCTTTCCTTCCCTGTGTGGAGAAAACGTAATAGGAGTGTGAGTGATCTTGCAGGAATACTACTGGATCTGCTCCATTTGCACATTCACAAAATTGAGGCTGTTTAGTGTAATAGATGAAAATGGTACATAAATAACTAGCATAGGAAGTGAGGGAAGAAACAACATCTAGTGAATTCTGGGCTTAGGAGGGGGAGAAATTGCAGCCAGCTGGGAACAGGAAGGCAGGCCCTAGGTAGGCACCATCATTTTTGATGGATGGATAAAGTCTTTTTTAAGATTTTCTTTTTCAGCTTTATTGAGGTATAATTGACGAATAAAATTGTGTTGTACAAATAAAATTGCACAATTGATATTTAAAGTGGTGATTTGAGATAGGCATGCATTGTGTAAAGATCCCCACCATCCAGCTAATTAATATTTCCATCACCTCACATATTTATCATTTTCTAAAAGATTTTTTTAATTTATTCGCTTGAGGGACAGGAAGAGAGACAGAGTGAGAGCACAAGTGGGGTGGGGATGGGGTGGGGGGGAGGGCCAGAGGGAGAGGGAGAAGCAGACACCCCACTGAGCAAGGAAGCCGGATCATCCCAGGACGCTGGGATCATGACCTGAAGGCAGCCCCTTAACTGACTGAGCCACACAGGCATCCCTAGTTATTATTTTAATTTTAATTTTTTTTTTAATTTTTGGTGAGAGCATTTAAGTTCTACTCTGTTAACAAACTGAAATTACATAATGCAGGCTGTCAACTACAGTCACCATGGTTTGTTTTTAAGATTTTATTTATTTATTTATTTATTTTAAAGGCTTTATTTATTTATTTATTTTTATTTTTTTAAAAGGTTTTATTTATTTATTCATAGAGACAGAGAGAGAGAGAGAGAGGCAGAGACACAGGCAGAGGGAGAAGCAGGCTCCATGCAGGAAGCCCAACGTGGGACTCAAACCCGGGTCTCCAGGATCACAACCCGGGCTGCAGGTGGCACTAAACCACTGCGCCACCGGGGCTGCCCAGATTTTATTTATTTATACTAAAGAAAGAGAGAGAGAGGTGGAGAGTGTGAGAGAGAGAGCACGAGCAGGGGCAAGTAGAGGGGCAAGCAGACACCCTGCTGAGCAGGAGCCCCAGGATCATGCTTAGGAGCCGAAGGCAAATGCTTCTCCCACTGAGCCACCCAGGCGCCCTAGTCACCCCGTTTTATGTTAGATCCTCAGACCTGATTCTTCTTGGGGGAAAGTTTATATTTTTTACCAACCTTTCCCTATTTTCCCTGCAACCACTTTTCTATTCTCTGTTTCCATGAGTGTGAGTTTGACTTACTATTTTTTATTTTTTAGATTCCGCACACAAGTGATACCGTGCAGTGTTTGTCTCTCTGTCTGGCTTATCTCCCTCAGCATTATGCCCTCCAGATCCATCCATGTTGTCACAAATGACAGAATTTCCTTCTTTTTATGGCTAAATAATATTCCATTATATATATATATATATCACATTTTCTCGATCCATCCATCCATTGCCAAACACTTGACTTGTTGCTGGGTCTTGACCATGGCAAACGAGGCTGCAATGAGCAATGGGGTGTAGATACCGAGGTAGTGATTTCCTTTCCTCTGGCTATACACCCAGTGCTGGTTCATACGCCAGTTCTATTTTTAATTTTTGGAAGAACCTCTATAATGGTTTTTATAGTAGTTGCACCAATTTACATTCCCATCAACAGTGCAAAATTATTTTCTTTTCTCCACATCCTCGCAAACACTTAACTCTTGTGTTTTTGATGACAGCATTCTAACAGATGTGAGGGGATATCTCATTGCAGTTTTGATGTGCATTTCCCTGATGATGAGTGATGTTGAGCATGTTTTCATGTACCAATCGGTCATCTGTATGTCTATTCAGTTCCTCTGCCCATTTTTCTCTTTCTTTCTTTTCTTTCTTTCTTTCTTTCTTTCTTTCTTTCTTTCTTTCTTTTCTTCTTGTTCTTGTTCTTCTCGTTCTTCTTCTTCTCTTTGATATAGAGGTATATGAGTTCCTTACATAGTTTGGATACTAACCCCTCATTGAATTTATGGCTTATAAATACCTTCTCCCATTTCATAGGCTGCCTTTTCATTTTCATTTGCCTTTTCATTTTCTTAATTGTTTCCTTCGCTATGCAGAAGCTCCTTGGTTTAATGTAGCTCTGCTTGCTTATTTTTGCTTTTGGTGTCAAACCCCCAAAAAATCATTACCAACACTGAAGTCAAGGAGTTTATTACCACCTGTGTTTTCTTCTAGACATTAATGGTTTCAGACCCTACATTCAAGTCTTTATTTATGTTGATTTTTGCGTGTGATGATGGAAGAGAGGAGTCTAGTTTTCCCACTACCATTTGTTGAAGAGACTGTTTTTTCTCCCATTGTATATGCTTGACTCCTTTGTCATAAATTAATTGACCATATATCCATGGGCTTATTTCTGAGCCCTCTATTTTGTTCCATTTATCCGCAAGGTGGTTTTTTAAAAATCTTTTTTAAAATTATTAATTAATTAATTAATTTATGATAGACAGAGTGAGAGAGGCATAGACACCGGAGGAGGGAGAAGCAGGCTCCATGCCAGGAGCCCGCTGCAGGATTCGAACCCGGGACTCCAGGATCACACCCTGGGCCAAAGGCAGGGGCCAAACCGCTGAGCCACCCAGGGATCCCTGTGAGGCTGTTTTTACGCCAACACCATACTGTATTGGTTACTATATCTTTATGATATAGTTTGAAATCAGGAAGTGTGATGCTTCTGGCTTTGTTCTTCTTCAAGATTGTTTTGTGTATTTGGGATCTTTTGTTATTCTATAGAAATTTTAGGATTGTTCTATTTCTAGGAAATGCAACATTTTGATAGAGATTGCACTGAATCTGTAGATTGCTTTGGGTAGTATGGACACTGTAACAATGTTAGTTCTTCCAATCCACGAGTACAGAGTATCTCCATTTACTTGGGTCTTTTTCAATTTCTTTCATCAATATCTTGTCTTTCTCAGTGTGTAGATTGTCCCCCTCCTTGGTTAAATTTATCCTGAGGCATTTTATTCTTTTTGCTGCAATTGTCAATGAGATTGTTTCCTTCAAGGTATTTTTTAAATCTTTCCTGAGATATACTTCAAATACTATAAAATTCACCCATTTAAAGCATATCATGCAATGATTTTTCAGTATGTTCACAGAAGTGTGCAACTCTCACCAAATCCTATCACCAAGTCTAAGTTTAGAACAGTTTTGTCACCCCAAAAAGAAATCTGTCACTAGTGAGGAGTCACTCCTAACCTGCCCCACCCACCCACCCACCGCTCTCCAGCCTCAGGCAACCATTAAACTATGTTCTGTGTCTGTAGATTTCTCTACTCCAGACATTTCGCATTAATGAAATCATACAATACGTAGTCTTTTGTGACTGCCTTCCTTAACTGAGCATGATTTCAAGGTTCATCCGTGTTGTAGCACGTATCGATACTTCATTTCTTTTTACAGCAGAATAAATCCATTGTATAGAGAGACCACATTTTGTTTATCCATTCATCTGTTAGTTCATGCACATTTGGGTCACTTCCACTTTTGGCTACTATGAGTAATGGTGCAATGGGCACTCATGTATAGGTTTTTGTGGGAACAGATGCTTTCATTCTTGGGTGTATACCTAGAACTGGAATTACTGGTCATGTTTATCTCTGTGTTTGACTTTTTGAGAAACTGCCAGTTTCCCAAAGTGTCTGCACCTTATTACATTCCCACCAGCAATGAATGAGGGCTCCAATTTCTCTATAACCTTGTTATTGTCTATCTTTTTGATGATAGATATCCTGGTGGGTGTGAAGTGGTATCTCATTTGGTTTTGATTTGCATTTCTCTAATTACTAATGATGTTGAGCATCTCTTCATGTGTTTTTGGCCATTTGTGTTTGTGTGTGTGTATATGTGTGTAGGGGGGGGTTGAGAAATGTCTATTCAAATCCTTTGCCCTCTTTTTAATTGGGTTCTATGTCTTTTTATTATTGAGTGAATGGATGAGTTTTAGAAAGGCAGAGGGCAGGAGTAAAAGCTTAGATATGGAGAAGAGTGAATGCCAGCAAAGAATAGCAAATAAAACAGATTGGCACGGCATAGGAAATGTGAATCTGCACTTAGCAGAAATGGCTGTCAAACATCTGTATTTAATTATGAAGTGGGGACAACAATGAGACAAAATATGACAAAGAACCGGTGTTTATACGCAGGATAAACCCATAAATAGAAAGTAATACTGTCATCTTAAATGGGCTGGTCACTGATTTAGAAATATTATATTTAGAAATATTATTAAAGCGTGATCTGCTTTAATCCTCCATTGTATGATTTATCCCATTTTTTAGATGAGGGAACTAATGATCAGAAAACTTTAACTTGTCCCAGGTCAAGTTAAATTGACCCAGGTATTATTATTTAACTAATAAATGTCAAAGGTAAACTTCAAAACCAGGTCTGTCGGCCTCAGAAGTACAAGAGAGTGGCAGTGTGCTACTTGGGAGATAAAATTAGGAAGGAAGGCTTGGGATCTTGTGGTACCTTGACTATTCAGGAAAAGAGTTTTTGCTTGGGACCCCTGGATGGCTCAGTGGTTGAGCATCTGCCTTCGAGCAGGTTGTGATCCCAGAGTCCTGGGATCGAGTCCTGTTTCACAGTCCCCTTAGGGAGCTTGCTTCTCCCTCTACCTATGCCCCTGCCTCTCTGTGTGTGTGTCTCTCGTGAATAAATAAATAAAACTTTAAAAAAAAAAGAGTTTATGCTTAATTTGCAGGCATTGGATAGCTGCCATTTCTTAGCTAGGGTGATGAGGAACTACATTTTGAAAACCTAGAACAGCAAGGTTGGGAATGGGGAAGGCCAGAAGCTGGGAGACTGGTTAGGAAGCACTTAAAATAGCCCAGCTGCACTTGACAGGATGAGCACTGGGTGTTATGCTGTTATGTTGGCAAATCGAACTCCAATAAAAAAATATACCTAAATAAATAAATAAATAAAATAGCCCAGCTGAAGCATAGAGGACAAGGACCAAAGAGTCACAGGGAATCCAGGCAAGATGACAGACATGCATGCAGTGGTGTGCTGGAGCCCACTTACACTGGCTCCCTGGAAGCCAGTTATTAAATTTTCAGCCAATTGTTAAATGCAGCCTTTACTGCGAATTAAATTACATCAACATACAATTTAACCTTTTACATTAAAAACAGGGGTAATATACATGCCAAAGTCATGGTTCCCTAATTATCTCACTCCATTTTACTGTTATCTGTGCTCTTGAGGCTATTTTCATCTATTTTCGCTGTATGGTGGAAATACTCCGTGAATGGTGTGGCTGAACATCTCTTCCCAACTTTAGTGACGCCAAGATGGTACCTTGATGTTGGCCACGGTAGAGTATCCATAGCACTGAAGTTGACAAATCAATACATCAGGGGGCTGCCGGTTGTCAAACGTTCAGCAGCACACCGCTGGGCAGCAGAGATGTTGGGAAGGCAAAGCACGTAGAATGGGGCAGGTCTGTAGATAGAGGCAGTGCAAGATGTGTGAGGGTTCTGGCCCGGGACACGTGCCTGGACGTACTGGCTGTCCCGATGCACATGAGGAACGTGGGATATGGAGCAGTGGGAAGGACAGACTGACCAGGAATGCTTCCTCAGCAAGGCAGGTCTCGTTCAGGCGTTGAGATAAAAGGAGAGGTAGGTATAGGGATGAAGGTACACATGGGACGCCTCATTTTAGCCTTTGGATACTTCGTTGGTCTCCTGATTTCTCCAGCACAAGACTAAGGGTGGAAGTTTCCAGAGCAAAGACTGTTTTATCTGTGCCTGAGTGCTCACTTCAGGGAGTGTGGGGGTGGGGGTTTTGTTAGGTGCTAAGAAGACAGTATTTGAACTCAATTATTTCTGGGAGTCAAAGTGGAACCACCGCTGTCCATCTTTCTCGGACCAAAATCCAACAGGGTCAAGGTCTCTGGGGATAGCAGGTGTGGTGGGAATCCAACGTCCACGTACAACTAACCATGAGAACTTGGCAAGTTACTTCACTGCTCTAATACTCATCTGCTCAGGTGGAACGGTGAACTAAGAGCTTTCCCAGCTTGGGTTCTACGGGCCTTTGCCCTTCGAAGACACCACGTCTCCTTGCTGTCTCCTCAACCGCTGGGCAGGCTTGCCTGAGTTCTAGGGCTCTGCTCCCAAAGATGGTAATTTATGAAGCAATCAGTCATCTGGCCATCATCCATCAGGTGGGAGAGGAGGACCTGCGGCCCTGTCAGCCTAAGTAAAGGCGACACAGAAGGGCTTTATCAAATGAAATGGGACGGATGGATGGCGGGCTTCCCAGTGTCAGGGAAATATTGATTCAGGCAAATATATGATCTATCACATGAATATCTCAGAGGCTGTTGCAAATAGAGACACTGCAGTACCGAGAGTGCCTTTTACATGATGAAGGATGGCTTTTTGGTGCCGCATCATTGCAATGAGAAGTGGTGCGCACAGCCCCAGCCTCACTCCCTGAGTCTTGCATTATGGAAACAATGATGCTCTTTCATTACCGCAGGTAAGTGGAGAAATGTACAATTATGGTCCTAATAAAATCAGAGGAATAGAGATAGTGGCAGCTTCCCCAGGGACCCAGAGTTGCCTGGGATTAGGCAGGGTGCAGGGCTGCTGATTGCACTTTGGAGACGCTGCCTGCTGGAGGGAGTTTTGAGGTACCTGCTGACTCCCTGCGTTGTCTCTCTTGCCCGACAGTCAGAAAGCACACAGGAGCCCCTTATCAGGCCTTGGTTGTGCTAGTTACTGTAATCACCAGTGGAGTTACTCTAATCACAGGTGACCTAACATTTTATTTATACCACACTGTATTGGTATTTGAGCATATAAACCAACCTGTTTTGCTGATGCAGGGGCTGCACTCAAAGAGGTTGTGGGGTTGGGGACGGGGGTGCTCATGAGGCTCTTCTGTTGTCCAGCAAAAGCGCTAAGACCAGAATTCAAGCTTCCTAAATATTCCAGGGCTGATTTCCACCATACGCCAGTTTTGAAGCATAATCCAAAGCCCACATCAGAAACCCCCCCCATACTCCACCTGAAAATCTCCGGTGCTGCACTTCATCCCCACTAGTGTTAAGGGGACGATGGTTGGCCAGCCTGTCTACCATGAGCTTGAGAGGTTACACTTGTTTTTCAGTCTCGGCTGTGCTACTTTCTATCTCGTGTTTTCCAAATACTTAACTCTTTCTAAGCCTCAGTGACCACATCTATTACACGGAGATGAATTCATTCTAAGCGTGTTAATCGAGCATCTATTACATGTCAGGTACTATGCTATAGATGCTGATAATAGTAGCGTCTACCTCACAAGTGTTTTGGCAGAAATGGAGTGAAGACAAGTCAAGTGCTGAGCATCATGTCTGGCCAATGAGAAAATTCAGCCAATGTTAGCAATTTACATAGGTCAAGCTGCCCTATGCATCCTTGTTTCCTTCCTTTTACATATAGTTGTTTGAGGACCTGATAAGACTGTGGGGTTCAGGGGTGAATAAAACATAGCCCCTGCTCTTGACAAGGACTGTCCTTTGGCACAGGTTATCCTGGGTTTGAATCCTGCCTTGGCTACTGGCATAAGTATATGGGCTTTTGTGAGGTGTCAAGATTATAGAAATATAAGGTCTACACAGCATTCAGTTAATGATGCTATCATTATTTTATTATCGTTATTGCTATCATTATTATATATTCGTTATATTGTAATGTCATTATTATATCATCGTTACATCATTATATTGTCATTATTGGGATTATTATTAAACAGATACTTTCAGTGCAATGTGAATATACTAGAGGGAACAAAAGGAGAGGGGCCATAAAGAGATGAGTTCCTAGAGTTGGTTCTTGACATTGCTCCAGAAGGAAAGTAAAAGATCCACCGGACCAGAGAGAATAGAATTTGCAAAGGCTGGAATGTTCAGGGAGGAGGACGAGTTCTGTGTGGCTGGAGGAAGGGGCAGGTGGGGGGCGGGGGGAGTAGCCAAGTGAGGCCCGAAAAATGGGACAACTTGGTCAAAGGTCATAGAAGTTACCAAGGGGTTTGTCTTGCAGAAATTGGCCCTGGGGAGCCGCTGCAGAAGTACAAGGGCCTGTTTTGGGGTGAGACACAGAGACCCGGCTGCTTTCATGGCACCTCGCTCAGGGAGCTAACTTCCCAGGTGACAGCCCTGACACTCGTGCTCTCCTGCCCTGCTCCTCAGGGTGCCCGGCTGCGCTGGTCTCTGCTCCCCACGCCTCCCTGCACGGCCCTGTCTGGCCTGGAGCACCCCCTGAGCATCTGGATTCACCTCCAAAGGCAGAAGGAGGAAACATCCTGGGCCAGGCCATGCCACCTGCGCTTAGAGAACTCAAGTCCAGAGCGTCCACGTTGCAGACACACCAAGGCCTGGGCAGGGTCCCTGCGGTTGGCGGCCGGGGGTGACCCGCCAGGCCCTCCCAGAGCCCATCTCCTCACGGTGGGAAGATGGGGAAAGGCAGACAGGAGCGGACTCCGGCCTGCAGGCTGACGTGAGGGAAACGTCAGCTCCCGCTGTTTCGCTCGGCTGCTCCCTCACCGCTGGACGCTGGGCCTCCTGAGGGCTGAGGCCGCCTTGCTGCTCTGTGTGAACGACGGGCTGGTTTCCCTCTTGCCCCCTGGAGACCTCAGGGCCCTTCCTAACTCGTCAACAGGCTTCCCCTCCATTGTAATGACTCTTGCTCAGCGGCAGATGGGGGACCACGGCTGCTTTCCCAGCAGCTTCTCCCCTTCAGGAGTGGCTGTCCCCTGGCGACCTCTGTGAGCCAGTCACATCGTCTACATGGTGGCCCTGCTAACCCAGTTCCCTGTCAGCCATCCTGTGGCCCGAAGCTGCCCTGCCCTGCGGCTTCGGGGAGTGTGGGAAGGCCCGTCACAGTCACACTTCTCCCCGCCCAGGGCAGGCTGTGGGTGGTGGAGCAGGGAATCAGGGCCCACCTTGCCTCTCCTTGTCAAGGCCAGGAACCAACCTTGACTCACGGTAAAAAGGAGGTGAAGTCTCCTGGTGTCAGCCCTCTGGTCTGTTGTCCTAGAGCTTCCAGAGCCTTGGGTGTTCCAGGGACCTAAGGGCCTCACGGTCCCGTGGGGTCTCGGTGAGGTCATGGCCTTTCCTGACCCCCCGGCCACGAACAGGTTCAGGTCAGCAACCAGTCCTCGGAAGACACTGGAAATCCGCCCTCTCGGATGATCCTACCAGTAAAAACCACTTACTCTGGTTAATGGTCACTCATTCAAGCTAATTTTTCCCTCTTTTACTATTTATTTATTTATTTATTTATTTATTTATTTATTTATTTTTAAAGATTTTATTTATTTATTCAGGAGAGACACACACACACAGAGAGAGAGAGAGAGAGAGAGGCAGAGACACAGGCAGAGGGAGAAGCAGGCTCCATGCAGGGACTCGATCCCTGGTCTCCAGGATCACGCCCTGGCCTGAAGGCCACGCTAAACCACTGAGCCACCTGGGCTGCCCACTTGTTTTTTTTTAAGATTTTATTTTCCCCCCCTTTTAAACACGAACTTTCCGGATACCACACCTCCACCTGTAGTGTGGTGGTGGCGGAGAGAGCCCTGGGGCAGCAGGCCCTGGGGCCCTAGAGCAGCATTTGCGCAGTAGGCCGCTGCCTGGGTCCTGCTCCTGTCAGGTTAGCTTCCCCTCCGGCTCTGCCAAGAGTCCTCACAGGGATCATGGGGAAATGGGAAGAATCTCAAGGTGGTGGTGGTGTGGCTGAGGAGAGGAGTGGCTTCTCATTTCTAAGGTTCCTTCAGGCAGGACCATGGAACTAGTCCCTGGCTATTGGGGTCACCATCTCTTATTTTGTGTGAATGGTGCGACTCCCCAAATAAATCATAACTTCCGCGAGGTCGGGGACACATACGTACGCTTTCTGCACATCGTGTTCGCAGGTCATCTCTGTTGCAAGTCAGAGATAGTTTTTTGGAGAGTTGTTTCATTTAATAGTTTCAAAACTCTGTGACGACAGCTACCAGGACTTCCATTTTACAGATGGGGAAGGAGAGAGGTTGAAATGCATTGGTCAGGGCAGCCCGGGTGGCTCAGCGGTTGAGCTCCTGCCTTTGGCCCAGGGTGTGATCCTGGAGACCCGGGATCGAGTCCCGTGTCGGGCTCCCTGCGTGGAGCCTGCTTCTCCCTCTGCCTGTGTCTCTGCCTCTCTCTCTGTGTGTGGGTCTCATGAATAAATAAATAAAACCTTAAAAAAAAAAAAAAAGAAATGCATTGGTCGGGGGGCCCAAAGCTAAGCAAGTGGCAGAGTGGGGATTTGAGCCCAGCTTGGCAAATCCTGTGCAATTTCTACATCACAGCAACCAGCGTAAGCACCGGCACCCCCGACTTGCCATCCAGGACCCAGCCTGTGTCTCCAGTTCTTGCTCCTGAACTTTGTAGCCTCGTGTGTCAGTGCTGATCATGGTGAGCAAGTAGAGGGGAGGGCCCGGAGAACCAGCAGGTGGAGATGAGCCTCCGAGTGCAGGAACCTGCACGTGCCGTCTGATAAATCTGCTTTACCCCCTTAATTGATTTTGAGTTTGTCTCAGAGATACGCACGTGCACAGTCTTTTTCAAAAGGGATTCCTCGTTGGAACTACAAAACCAAGACTGTGATGTGAGTGACAATTTTCTCCATTCCTCCCAAGGATGCTATATAACTGGTACCATCCTAGGTGCATGGGAAAGAAATTAATTTGTCACGTGCAATGGATGCCTGGGGGCAGTGGTTCTCAAACTGTGGCTCTTGACTCCCTGGTTGTCCCTAAGGCCCTCTCTGGAGATGCATGAGGTCAAATAACTTTTCATACTAATACTAAGACATTATTTTCTTTTTTCGTTGGGTTGACATTTGCAGTGATTGTGGAAAAGTAGTGGTGTGTAAAACTGTTGGCACCATAGCATGAATCAAGCCATGGCACCAAACTACACTAGGAATCATATTTTTCATCACCACACGTTTGCTGAAGAAAAAAAAAAATTAGGTTTCCCCTCAGAATTCTTTCATTAGATCCTTAAAAAAAAATTTTTGTGCGAGGAAGCAAGAAGTATTTATAAGGTACTTCTGCTGCATACCAAAGTACCATGAAAATCTTGAGGAAAAACACTTGTGTGATTGATTATTTGAGCTATGGGTGAACCAGCAGCTTTTTCCAAAGAACAACATTTTTACTTGAAACAATACTGATAGACAAACTATTGTTACTCATATTCGGGCACTTATAGATATTTTCTAAAAAAAATGCATAAATAGGCCAGTCATCTTAAGGAAAACAATTGATGGTATTCTTGCCCAAGATAAAATTGAGCTTTCAAATAAAAATTAAATTTTGGAAAATCTGTATGTATCACTGTAAGCACCACAGCAACTCCGTTGTTAAAGATTTTTCTGATGAGATTGATGGTGATACTAATGATTGTAGGATCTTTTTATATTGTATAATGAAATATGTCAAAAAATAAAAAAAAAAGAAATATGTCAACATTTGGAAGATGCACATAAGTCAGTAAATAAATGTTTTCCAAATGACCGAAGCATAGTGTTATAAAGTCATGCATGGATAACAGAACCGTTCAAAGTATAAGACAGGCCAGTAGATTTTAGTGTAACAGGGTGCATAAAGTTCACGGATATGATTTCAGATTTCACGTTACAACTAACCTTTAAGGAACTATCGTTTGTTGCATTTTGGTGTAGAACCAAAGAGATCTCCAATTATTGGAGAGGCCCATACAGTTATCCTCTCTTTGTGTGGCTGGATTTTCTTTATTTACTTTGCCACAAGAATTTGTCACAAAAGATTAAATAGACAAGCAGATATGCAAATCCAAATGTTTTCCACTAAGTCAAACATTTGAAAAGATTTGCAGGGGCACCTGGGTGGCTCAGTGGTTGAGCATCTGCCTTTGGCTCAGGGTGTGATCATGGGGTCCTGGGATCAAGTCCCACATCGGGCTTCAGGCAGGGAGCCTGCTTATTTCTCTACCTCTCTCTCTGTGTCTCTCATGAATGAATAAATAAAATCTAAAAAAAAAAAAAAAGTTGAAAAATAGATTTGCAAAAAATGAAACTCCTTATTCTTATTATTTTTAAAAATTTTGTATGCAAATACACTATTTTTAAAAAAGATTTTATTTATTTATTCATGAGAGACACACAGAGAGAGAGAGAGAGAAAGAGGCAGAGACATTGGCAGAGGGAGAGGCAGGCTCCATGCAGAGAGCCCGACGTGGGACTCGATCCCGGGTCTCCAGGGTCAGGCCCTGGGCCAAAGGCGGCACTAAGCTGCTGAGCCACCCGGGCTGCCCACAAATACACTATTTTATTAACATGTCATAGGTTTATTATTGTTATTTTAAAATAAATATTTAAATTTTTTTTAATTTTTAATATGCTGAAAATCACTATATATAGTCCATGTAAACCAAAGCTCTTTGGAGTCCTGAATGATTTTTTCTTTAATTTTATTTATTTATTTATCTGAGATAGAGAGAGAGATAGAAAGAAAGCCAGCTGGGGTGGAGCAGAGGGAGAGGGACAAGCAGACTCCATGCTGAGTGTGAGCCTCGATCTCACAACTCTGAGCCGAAATCAAGAGTCAGGTGCTTAACCCACTGAGCCACCCAGGTGCCCCGATTTTTTCAAGAGCATATGGGGTGCCCCCCAAAACCATTTTAAGAACCACTGCCTCAGAGCTTTAGGTTTAATTGTCTCAGAGACCCCAGAACTTTAGAGTCAAAAATTCTGCATAAATTGCTGTGAGGAGGGCAGGCAGTCTCGTATTTTCTAAAAGCTTCCTGAGAAATGATGCATGAACAGGAAGTAAACTTCTTGAGAACTTGCCTGTCTTAAAGTAACATTATTATACTCTCCTACTTAATTGATATTGTATGATGTCTTCTTTTTCTTGAGTGCCCTAAAATATCATATTTATTTAACAGTATCCATTTGTTCTCATTCATTTCAATGCTGATGAATCCCCAGTAGAGACTTTCAATCTGACAACCCACCTCTTTTGGTTCTGGGAAATTCTCTTGAAGTGTTTCATGTTTGGGGACGCCTGTGTGGCTCAGTGGTTGAACATCTGCTTTCGGCTCAGGTCATAATCCCAGAGTCCTGGGATCGAGTCCCGCATCAGGACTCAATGCTCAATGGGGAGCCTGTTTCTCCCTCTGCCTGTGTCTCTGCCTCTCTCTATGTCTCTCATGAATAAATAAATACATTTTTTAAAGTGTTTTATGTTTGTTTTCATATCCTCCAGGGTCTCTTTCTAGAACTCATTTTATTTGAATATTGGACCTTCTAGTTTTCTTATTCTTAGGTTGGTCTCCTAGTTTTCATATTTTCTCTCTTCTCATTTTCCTTCTGTTCTCTCTTTTTGTTTCTTTCTCCTTTTTGGTTTACTTCCTAGGAAATGTCCTTAATTTAACCTTTGAACTCTACTGAATACTTAATTGTTGCAATTGTCTATTTAATTTTCAGGGGCACTTTTTCTTATTCTCTTAATTGACCTTTACCACAGTCTGTGGTTTCTGTTTCATAGTTAAAATACCTCTTCTGTTACCTTTCTGAGAACACAGATGATACAAAACTTTTTTTTCCTTTTTTTTTTTTTACAAAACTTTAAATGTTTTATTTTCCTTGGATTGTCTCTGTTTCCTACAACCTATTATTTCCCCTTTGATTTTTGTGTCTGTCCTTCCCATGAGAGGATTCTCTCTGGTGTTCAGGGATCCTTGCTCATTTGCTTGTGTTTATGAACAAGCACCAAAAAGCAAACTGAAATCTCTGCGCACATACGTAGGGTTTGCTGACTGTTGAGCTTTGCTATAAGATGGTCAGTGTAGGCCGTTTGTTGGGAAACCTCCACTGTGAAAGTCTTTAACTCTTTCCTTTCGGGCTATCTTAGAGATGTTTCTGGAAGAAATGTCTTTCAAATATCTATGTTACAGGTCTAGCTACAAGCATTCTGGAAAACTGGAGGGAGAAGGCTAAAAGCCACAAAGTATTGAGCATAAATGTTCATTTTGTTCATTAGAGTATGATCCCTGTCTTCATCTCTCATTGATATCTACCATTCCAAAGACTCTCTGCAGAGATTAAATCTCTGGTTCTCCTGGGCTTGCAAGAGGCAAGTCATCCATGTACTTGGAAGGGAGGAAGAGATCTGGGTGTCTGTTATTTTTAAAAATAAATTATGTCATATTTACATAAAAGACAATATGCAAATATTATATACAAAAGCATGCAAGTGATACATATGTAAATTATGACCCTCATTAATAAGGTTAACGTCAATTAAGAACTAGAACATTCTGAAAAAAAAAAAAAAAAAAGAACTAGAACATTCTGAATATTTTTGCACCTACATCTGTGTTCCTCTTTTTTTTTTTTTTTTAAGACTTTTATTTACTTATTCATGAGAGACACAGAGGCAGAGAGGTGGAGACAGGAGAAGCAGGAGAAGCAGGTTCCATGCAAGTAGCCCAGTATGGGGATATGGGACTCGATCCCGGTACTCCGGGATCACGCCCTGAACCGAAGACAGACGCTCAACTGCTGAGCCACCTAGGCGTCCCCATCTTGCAGCCTTCTTCACTATCCTGACCTAGAGGTAATTACAATAATAAATTTTGTATTTATCATTTCTTTGCTTTTAAAAAATAATTTAGGGACAGCCACGTGCAGAAGAATGAAATTAGACCATTCTCTTACACCATACACAAAGATAAACTCAAAATGGATGAAAGATCTGAATGTGAGACAAGAATCCATCAAAATCCTAAAGGAGACCACAGGCAACACCCTTTCTGAACTTGGCCACAGCAACTTCTTGCAAGATACATCTATGAAGGCAAGGGAAACAAAAGCAAAAATGAATTATTGGGACTTCATCAAGATAAAAGGCTTCTGCACAGCAAAAGAAACAGTCAACAAAACTAAAAGACAACCTACAGAATGGGAGAAGATATTTGCAAATGACGTATCAGTTAAAGGGCTAGTATCCAAGATCTTTAAAGAACTTATTAAACTCAACAGCAAAGAAACAAACAATCCAATCATGAAATGGGCAAAAGACATGAACAGAAATTTCACCGAAGAAGACATAGACATGGCCAACAAGCACATGAGAAAATGCTCCGCATCACTGGCCATCAGGGAAATACAAATCAAAACCACAATGAGATCCCACCTCACACCAGTGAGAATGGGGAAAATTAACAAGGCAGGAAACAACAAATGTTGGAGAGGATGTGGAGAAAGGGGAACCCTCTTGCACTGTTGGTGGGAATGTGAACTGGTGCAGCCACACTGGAGAACTGTGTGGAGGTTCCTCGAAGAGTTAAAAATAGAGCTACCCTATGACTCAGCAATTGCACTGCTGGGGATTTACCCCAAAGATACAGATGCAGTGAAACGCCAGGACACCTGCATCCCAATGTTTACAGCAGCAATGTCTACAGTAGCCAAACTGTGGAAGGAGCCTCGGTGTGCATCGAAAGATGAATGGATAGAGAAGCTGTGGTCTATGTATCCAATGGAATATTACTCAGCCATTAGAAATGACAAATACCCACCATTTGCTTCAATGTGGATAGAACTGGAGGGGATTATGCTGAGAGAAGTAAGTCAATCGGAGAAGGACAAACATTATATGTTCTCATTCATTTGGGGAATATAAAAAATAGTGAAAGGGAATAAAGGGGAAAGGAGTGAAAATGAGTGGGAAATATCAGTGAGGGTGACAGCACATGCGAGACTCCTAACTCTGGGAAACGAACAAGGGGCAGTGGAAAGGCAGATGGGCAGGGGGTTGGGGTGACTGGGTGACAGGCACTGAGGGGGCACTTGACAAGATGAGCACTGGGTAATATGCTATATGTTGGCAAATTGAACTCCAATAAAAAAAAAATAATACAATAAAAAATAATTTATGGATGCCTGGGTGGCTCAGTCGGTTAAGTGTCCAACTCTTGATCTCATGGTTGTGGAATCAAGCCCGTCGTCGGGCTCTGCATTTAGCATGGAGTCTGCTTGAGAGTCTTTCTCTCCCTTGGCCGCTGCCCCTCCCCCTGCTTGTGCTCTCTCTCAAAATAAATAAATAAAATCTTTTCAAAAATAAAATAAAATAAAAAGTAGTTGAGTGTATATACCGTATATGTATATAGCCATAGGCAAGGTTGGTTTTGGTTTTGTCTGTTTTGAGCCTTATAAGAATGATAGTATATTATATGTTGTTCTATAATTTGCCTTTTTTCACTCAAGATATGTTTCTTAGAATAACTGCTTCTAAGCAGACGTTAGGTCAATCCTTCTCTTTGCAGTTCCAACTTCATTCCCACTTGCAGAATTGCCTTGTGCTGCCAATCCCTGAGCTTTCAGAGTTTCCTCAGTGTAAATTGCCTCACGCGTTGGATTTCTCTACTACTAGCTGAGGGTTTAACTTTTTCAAAGGTTGCTAAATCACGAAGTTACTATTTTTAGGTGTTTTCCAGCTTCTAAAATGTTGCTTGTGTCTTTTTTTGTTTTTCAAGGTTCACACTTCAAAGCTTTTTGCAGTCACATTAGTGAGGTTTGGAGAGGGAACCAATGTAACCATGTGTTTAATCTGTCATCATCATTTTTCTTTTAAAAGACTTTGTTTATTTTTTTATTCATGAGAGACACAGAGAGACAGAGAGGCAGAGACACAGGCAGAGGGAAAAGCTCCCTCCGTGTGGGGAGCCTGATTAAGGACTCGATCCCAGGATCTCAGGATCACAACCTGAGCCAACGGCAGACGCGCAACCACTTGGCCACCCAGGTGTCCCAGTCTGTCATCATTATTTACGAGTTTTTACTTCCTCCCTTCAAATGGATTAAAATCACCTGGGATGGTCCAATTTACATTTCAGTGGTACCCTCATTTTCAGAGCCTACTCTATAGATAGGTGTATATACATGCATGTGTGCACGTGGAAGAGAGAGCACAATCGTGAATGTACAAGTGTGCAGATGGATCTCCAGTGCTCCTTTTTTCCCCATGGGTTTCATGGCGACTTATTCAGCCATACTGAGTGGCTATTGTCTGTCATGTATTATAACAGACACATAAGGATATAGCTAGTTATGGCTTCTTTTCTTAGAGAGTTTATATGATAGAGAAAAAAAAAAGTCATGAAATACTTCCGTGCGATACATAACCACTTTGAAATTGCAAGGCATTGGGATTGGGTGGTGTAGGACTGAACCTGGGGTGAGAGATTGGGGTTGGGATGGGTAAGAACTGAGAGGAGGCAAGGCTTCCATGAGACCTAAGGGCATACTTTGGAGGAGAGAATGGAATGGAGGCCATTCTAGAAGGGCAGATCTCAGGACACCCTCTCTTTGGCCTACTGAGCACTAGCTCTGCTAGCATCCTACATCCTTGGATATGCCAACATCTTCCCTCAGGAGACCGGCTTAGGCTTTTTCTACCTGGAATACTATTTTTCCCAATCTTCCCTTAGCTCACATCAAAATTTAACTTTAGGGCACCTGGGTGGCTCAGTCGGTTAAGGGTCTGCCTTCGGCTCAGGTCATGATCTCAGGGTCCTGGGATGGAGCCCTGCACCAAGCTGCCTGCCGGTCTGTTTCTTCCCCTCTCCTCCCCCACTCAGGCGTGCACTCTCTCTGTCTCCAATAAATAAATGAAATCTTAAAAAAAAAAAAAAAAAAACCAAAATCCTTAAATGAAAAATCTGCTTCCTTAGGCAAGCTTTCCTTGACTCCCTCAACCAAACGACTATGTCTCCTTCCACCCTTGTCTGCAGAGTTCTACTCTAGGCATGCACTGTACTTTTCCTTCTCAGTTTCCCCATAGATTTTTTTTTAATTTATTGGAGTCAATTTGCCAACATACAGCATAACACCCAGTGCTCATCCCACCAAGTGCCCCCCTCAGTGCCCATCACCCAGCCACCCCAACCCCCCGCCCACCTCCCTTTCCACTACCCTTTGTTCATTTCCCAAATTTAGGTGTCTCTCATCTTTTGTCACCTTCACTGATATTTTCACTCATTTTCTCTCCTTTCCCTTTTATTCCCTTTCACTAATTTTTATATTCCCCAAATGAATGAGACCACATAATGTTTGTCCTTCTCCGATTGACTTATTTCACTCAGCATAATACCCTCCAGTTCCATCCACGTCGAAGCAAATACCCCCACAGATTTTTAATTGTACTTTTATTTGTGTTATTACATTATCTAGTATCTATTTTTCACTTTAAATATAAAATTCAAAGCAGAACAAACGAGGGGGGTTGGGCTATTGTGTTCATGGCTATCTCACTGGTGCTTAGACCAAGGCCTGGCACATGGAGGAGTTGTATGGACAAAGAAGGGTGGACAGAGCTAGGAGGATTCTGAGGTACCAGCCTCCAGTATAGCCTCTCACCGCTCTCCACCTTCTGGGATTCACATCTTTGCGTCATCCCCTAACATATTGCACTAGGAAGTCCTGTGTGACCAACAGAATACGCATGTCACTTCTGAGATTGGGTTATAAAAAAGTACAACTTGCTTCATGGATTCTTTCCCTCTCTATTATTTGCCTTGGGGCAAACCATCTCTGTGTCTTGAGGACACTGGGTAGCCCCGTGGAAAAGCCCAGGTGTCAAGGAACTGAGGTTTCTGGCCAACAGTCAGGGAGAGACTGAGGCCTCCCAACAACCACATGACTGAGCTTGGAAGTAGAGGCTCTAGCCATAAGAAAATCCCAGCCTTGGGACCCCTGGGTGGCTCAGTGTTTCAGTGTCTGCCTTCGGCCCATGGTGTGATCCTGGAGACCCGGGATCGAGTCCCACGTCGGGCTCCGTGCATGGAGCCTGCTTCTCCCTCTGCCTGCGTCTCTGCCTCTCTCTGTGTGTCTCTCATGAATAAATAAATAAATAAATAAAATCTTAAAAAAAGAAAAAAGAAAATCCCAGCCTTGGCCTAACCTTGATTGCAACCTCATGAAAGACGCTGGGCTAGAACCACTCCACTAAGCTATTCCCGAATTCCTGATCTCAGAAACAATGTGAGATAATTAATGTTGGTTTTAAACTGCTACGTTTGGGGGATAATTTGTTATGCAGAAATAGCTAACCAATACAGGGTTTAATGAGAGAAACAGGTGCCTTAGAATAATCCTGCTTCTTCTTTTGATCCATTTAAACAATGCTCCTCGTGGCTTCTTCTGAGGGAATCTTGGATCTTGGACACGTCCCTTTGCAGAGTCTTTATTTTTTTTGTCCCAACTATTCCTTCATTGAATGTCTCTCTCGATTCCCATGTTTCTATGGTCTGGTGCTTGTTAGAGGGGCTCTGACTACACTCACAGCTTGAATCTTCGAATAGGTCAGAAACCTCTGGCTGATTCTGGGCACAGATTTCTTCGAGGTGTGGTGAGGGAGGTTCCTCCTCTAAGTTAAGATTTATAAGAGGGCCTCATCTTGAAAATCCTTTCTTGAAGGAGAAAGCAGCTTTGTTAAATGTGTGCCACATGGGGGCATCACTTCATTTCAGACTTAGGGGAAGTGGCTGCCCTTAAGAGGCCAGGGTAGATTCAGGTCTGGGCTGTGCTTCTGAGGCAGAATGGGGCAGTGGTCAGGAGCTCAGGTTTAAAGCCGCACAGGCTAGGTTTGAGTCTGTTCTGAGTGCCACTAGCTGCGTGTCATGCGGCAGCTCTGAGCCTCAGTGTCTCTCACCTACACAATGGGGTAATGATACTATTCATCATCTTCATAGAGTTGATGGAATAATTATATAAGGCAACTTATTTAGCACAGCGCCCGATGAATAATGGTGACTTTATGTTGATTGCAAATGACAGAGTAAGACTGAGTTAGAAGCTGGTGTCAGGTTCTAGATTTGCCTCTAACTGTGAATGTGAACAAAAGGTTCACTTCTTGGTACTTTCATTTCCTCATTTATAAAATGGGGGGGGGGTGGTTGGGCAAGTCCGTGTTTTTAAAAAAGATGTTTCTAAGTTTTAATTTATTTTTATTTTTTAAAAAAGATTTTTATTTATTTATTCATGAAAGACACACGCACACATGGGGGCGGGGAGCAGAGACACAGGCAGAAGGAGAAGCAGGCTCCATGCAGGGACCCCAACGTGGGACTTGATCCCGGGTCTCCAGGATCAGGCCCTGGGCTGAAGATGGAGCTAAAGCGCTGAGCCACCCGGGCTGCCCTAAGTTTATTTTTAAGAGAGACACCCTGTGCACAGGGGAGGGGGAAAGAGAGAGAGAGAGAAAGAGAGAGAGAGAGAGAGAATCTTAAGCAGGCTCCACGCCCATCTCAGAACCTAACCCAGAGCTCCATCTCAGGACCCTGAGATCATGACCTGAGCTGAAATCAAGAGTTGGACACTTAATGGCCTAAGTCACCCAGGCGCCCCATGTCAGTGTTTCATCATGTGTGATCCAAAGAACCATTTGTGTCCACATCACCCAAGGGCTTAGACATCTAATGCAGACTCCTAGGTCCACCACAGTCCTGCAAAATTGTTACCTGAGTGGAGCTCAGGAATCTACGGTTCAGGGCAGCCCCGGTGGCTCAGTGGTTTAGCGCCACCTTCAGCCCAGGGCGTGATCCTGGAGACCCGAGATGGAGTCCCACATCAGGCTCCCTGCATGGAGCCTGCTTCTCCCTCTGCCTGTGTCTCTGCCTCTCTCTCTCTCTCTCTCTCTCTCTCTCTCTCTCTCTCTCTCTCTCTGTGTGTGTGTGTGTCTCTAATAAATAAATAAATAAATAAATCTTTAAAAAAAAAAGGAATCTATGGTTCAATCAGTCCTTGATGATGCCTGTCATACATTGCCTGCTCTATCATTCGATGAATCTCTAAGATGGACTTAGGTACCTGGTATCAGGGGAAGCTTATCCCAAGGGCTGGAACATGAATTTTCCATCAGAGAGGTAGACTGTACTTCTTCCTTTAGCCCACACCAGGAGTCCTGAATCTGTAGAATGAATGTACTTCTTTCTTATGCCCACAGGAGGTCAGTGAAACATTAGGCCTCTCTATCTGAAAATTTCAGAACAAAAGAATTTTGAACAGTGCTGGTCTAGAAGTAGAACTGCTTCTGCATTGCAAAAGATAAGCCTTATTTACTAATAGGCTGCTCAGATGGATGTTTGAGTTTCCACGCATCCCCCAATCCAACAGCGCCTTGCTCTTTATAGAGGAAGGTACATTAGCTTTCAGGTTCATAAACTTTAATCCATCAGTAGGTTTTCTAACATAACTGTCCTTGGTGCTCTGGGAGTCATTTTTAGGCAGAGAAGATTCTCTGCTTTGAATTTCTCTAGGGCGTCTCTTTAGAGGAGTTCTAGATGTGTTTCACACACCTACCTGATGGACCTGGGGCGTGAGGACTATTAGCTGAACTTAGAGATGAGATAATGGAGGCTCAGAGAGGCCAGACCACCTGCACGAAGGCACACGGTAGTAGTGATCAGACCCCAGGTCCAACGCCTCATCATCAAGAACCTTCTTTACGAGATATGACTAATGTCGTGGGTGTTCGGGCCAAGTGTTCTTTTAGCCAACTTATACCATCCTGTTGTCTTTTATTGAGCTTCTGTCCAGAGCCCAGCAGTTGGTTTTTTCCCTAAGCTCAGTTTCTTTTTTCTTGGAGAACCACAGTTATCAGGTGAGAGTGAAAGAAGTAGGATTATCAGGGAAGGGCCCAGGGTAATGAGCATCTGTGTCCATATCTACTTCCTGAGCCTGTCACTGTGTGGCCAGAAAATCCTGGGCTTACCCTCAGAGTCGGCTGCAGGCCGGCAGTTGGAGAGCTGTTGCTGAAGAACTGGATAAGCATTCAGTTAACACTAGCTTAAGACCTTAAAGGTTACCCCTTTGGTGTTTTTCATGCTTGTTAAATGCCCTCCTTTGTAAAAGCCAAGTGGCAGCCCATTGTGGAAAGCCAATAAGCTTGGCAGATGTTCTAATGGCCAGTCCAGCCTCCTGGTCCTTTTCTTTTCCCTTTGGCCATGGCCAGAGCTTGAAGGAACTCTTTACATTTTGAAAATTGCAAAGTTGTAATCCAACCCACAAGTTTTAGATGAAGGTGGGGCCCAGATCAGAGCAGTGGTTTGCCCAAGGCCCTGCGGTGAGTGTTGGCAGAGCATCAAGTGCAGGAGAGCTTTCCCATGGTGACAGCGGAGCTCGGGCCTCCAGCCAAGAGCAGGACAGGCCTCCTCTTGCCCTGACGTCCATCATCCCTGTCCCTTGGCTGGGAATTTTATCCTCTTACCGCTCCACCCATCCAGCTCTTACTCATCCTTCAGCATTAAGCCTAGGTATCGCCTCCTTTGTGGAGTCTTCCTCAGCCGGCCTTGCCAACTGAGCTCTTCCCATATTCCCACAGTCCTCCGCCATCCCTATTAGGGCAGTTCTCAAGTTCTACTCACCGACTTGCCTGTGGGTCAGTCACTGCCGCTTCTCATTAGCCTGTAACCTACTTCATTCCGAACTGAGGATTCATTTGTGTGAGTTCAACAGTGAGATTCCAGCACCTAGTAAGTGCCAGCACGTAGTGGGTGCATTGATCTTATCTTTAGAATGAAAGAATTATGCAGCTGGGTAGAAATTAACTTAGGCTCTAAGGCAGCATGCCCCCAAATTTAACACACATTGAATCATCTGGGAATTGTGCTAAAATTTAGATTCTGATTCAGGAGGTAGAGTTTAGGGCCCATGATTCTGCATTCACCAAATAGCCAGTGGTTACTGATTTTGCTGGTGTGCAGGCCGTACTTTTGAGTCATAAAGGAGGGAAGATCGCAGACTGCTTTGTTAACTCAAAAAAACCCCAGGAAAGTAGGTTAATCAGAGACTACCAAGGAGTTCAGAGAGCTTCCCAAAGGACTGCACACAGGAGGAGCCTTAGAGAACTGTCTCTGATTAGCAATTCCTATCTGCCTGGGGCTCAGCCAGAAATGGACTTCAGCATTGTTGACTTTGGCAAAATCCAAAGCCATCAAGAAGTTCTCTCACCATCTAGCCAGATGGGGACCTTTGAAAGGGAAGATTGGGAATCTCTCAGTAATGCTTTCTCACATTTGGGCAAGAACACGTCTTACAAAATACTACAATATACTATCTTAATAGATTCTTAAGGGAGAGGTGTGATATTCCATTGTGTAGATGACAAAACTACGACACACACCTACAAAAGACTTGCCAGGGCAATTTAAGCCACAAGGCATTGATGAAAGGGGTACTGAGATTAGATTTCCATTGTATCCTTCCTAGAACTAACGTCCTATCCTAACCTAGCCTCACATCCTTAGAATTTCACTGCTAGAGCTTGCTTTAATAATCCTCTTGCAGGCAAATTGGGACCTTGACTGAATTGTTTGTTATCAAACCATTAGCATCTAGCATGGTGTCTTGCACTGGAAGGTACTCCATGGATATGGGTTAAGTAAGTGACTAGATTCTCACTACTGGAGAGTCTGAACTTAGGCAATCCATCAAAATTACGAGTTCAGCTGATTACAATATAGCACTAATGAAGTCAAGATTGTGGGTTTGGTTTCCCTGGATGAGTGACACAGCTTTGCCCTGTTCCCCGCCCATGCTTTTTAACATACTCAACAGCCTTTGTGAAAATGGGACCTATTAGTGATTCGGGAACTTGGTGAGAATATGATCGTCCAAAAAAACAACTCAGAGTATGTGCTGGGAAGGGCAAAGGCATCTTTGATGAAGGTGATATCTCAGGCCCTAAGTATGTTGGCATATCACCCCTTACCAGTGATGCCCCCCGTCATCTCCACTCTCTACTACCTGCTGAAGAATTCCTATCTCTGAAGTGTGTAGTGATCTGAGAACACGGAGCCTTGCCCAAGGAAGGACTGAGGAGGGAAGGCAGGCTTACCGCCAATTCAGAGGCAAGTCTGGACCCTCTATTTGCCTTTGTTCAGTCCTTATACTTTCTTTGATTGTTTTTTTTTTTTTTTTTACCCTGGATATATATTCCTCAGAAAACATTTGAAAATCCTTTTAAGAAAGGTCTTAATTCACATGAGATCCAAGCAAACTGCAAAGGAGGCTGGGAAAGATAGTCTTTCTGGGTCCAAGAAGGAGACATGAGATGGATGACCATCAGGTCAGTCCTGTCAAAATCACCAAGCAGTTTTTCCTCGCCTCCAATTTTTTTTCCAGATTATTCCATCCAAGCACTGATTTGAAAAATGATTATCGGCATGCCTGGGTGGGTGGCTCAGTGGTTGAGCATCTGCCTTCAGCTCAGGATGTGATCCCGGGGTTTTGAGATCAAGTCCCACAATGGGCTCCCTCATGGAACCTGCTTCTCTCTCTGCCTACATCTCTGCCTGTCTCTATGTCTCTCATGAATAAATAAATCAAATCTTTGAAAAAAAAAAAAGAAAAACGATGATCAATATAGATAGCTGACATTTATTGAGCACTTAGTATACGCCAGGGACTGTGTTAATTGCCCAGCATACATTATTTATGAAATCCTTACAAGCAACGTACAGGACGGCACTGCTTGTATCTCCATTTCACAGATAAGGAAAATGTGACCAAGGGTAATGAGTGACTTGCCCCAAATTGTAGGACTAGAAATTGGCGGAGCCAGGCTAGCACCCAGGGCTGTCTGATTTCTCAACCTTTGCATGATACTGTTAGCTGACAAGCTGACACTTGGCTTCCTTCTGATAGGACCACCTTCTTTGCAATTCTTTCTTCGGAAGCTGCTCATTTCCCCTCTATCACTACCACTATGCCTCCTCCAGCTCCAGCCTAGAGACTAGGTTGACATTCGCCACGCAGTTACTCCTGCTTATTATTGTTCAACTTTGTTCCTTCACCAGCCCCTCCCCCTTTGGCACCCATGGCTTGGTTGATGTCATCTACTGACCAAGTGGCCACGGCCACCTCTTCATCGAAGTATTCAGCATCTGGCTTCTCATCTTCCTCTACAAGCCATTTCCTATCATTGTCTGGGCAATTCGACATCTATGGTGATATGTTCTACTCCATAGCCTTAGAGTCTGCTTTCCACACACAAGTTCACTTCAGCCCCTTTGGAACCTGCTCCCACTAGGAGCTGTTTGGCTTTTACCTTCTCCCTCTCCCATCAACTTCATCATCAACCTCGTGGAGCACTTCTCCACCTGTCTAGGCCACTGCTTTTTCTGGCCCCACTTCCCTTCCTCTGTAGTATGGAATCCATGGACAGCTATTTCACTTGATCTTAGTCAAAAGGCCGAGAAGTGATAATGGGCAGCTATTTCACAAGAGCACCAGCAGAGTAAGGCTGGATAGTGTCACAGAGCAGTAAAGAATCTGGAAAGAAAAGTCAGAGGATTTCCTGCGAGGTATCCTTTTTCTCATCATTGAAAGAAATGAGAAGCAGTCGTGATGTGAGAATAGAGAAGTGAGTTAAGGGAATCGTCAGGCTCCAACTTGACTGTCCAGGTGAAGTGTTACTAGAAAAGGAATCTGTGGGGGGGGCACCTGGGTGGCTCAGTCAGTTAAGCATCTGCCTTCAGCTTGGGTCATGATCCCAGGGTCCTGGGACTGACCCATTGGGCTCTCTGCTTTGTGAGTCTGTTTTTCCCTCTCCCTCTGCTCTTCCTTCCTCCCCAACCAGCTCGTGCTGGCTCTCTCTCTCATCTCTCTCTCTCTCTCTCCCCCAAATAAATAGATAAAAATATTTTTTAAAGAAAAGAAAGAAAGATAGAAAGAGAGAGAGAAAGAGAAAGAAAGAGTCTGTGGGAATTCTAGCCCTGGATCTGATCCATGCAGTCAAGTTTTTCTCAAGGTACGACCTTTGGACCACCTTATTGGAATAATCTAGAAGTCCTTAAAGGCCCTGGCCCCATCCAGGACCTCCTGAATCACATTATTTGGAGATGGGCCTAGGAATATGCATTTTCAATGAAATCCCCCTTGAATTTCATCTAAATTTAAGGTTTGAAGACCTTTGACTTGGGCGGGTCAGACACATTTCCCCCAGAAGGAGTTAAAAGCCTCTGTCACCTCCTGCTTCCACCCCCATGACTCACTCCCACTTGGACAAGCTTCATACTTACCAATCAATCCCTGTGACTTCTCTTTAAGCCCCTCAGAACTAACTCCACTCCTCTCCCTGAGGGGCCTGGAGTGAAACAAGCATACTTGGCTCAGGAACAAACAGAAATCCCCCCCCCCCATACCCATCCTTTCCCCTCTCATGTCCTCCCTATATCGAGATATAGCTTCAGTCCCTCCCTTCTGTGTGCTGGTGGAGGGGAGAGCCAGTGTGATCAGCAAACTGATTAATCTACTGGGGTAGGTAGGCATCAAGAGATAAAAATCCAGTCTTTTATAACTTGTTAAAACCTGCCTCAGGGAGAGGACAATAAACCAGGACTCCCTGTACTCAGAGGACCTCGTAGCTCCTTATCTGCGTTGAGATAAATCAGATCAATTAAGTTCCCTGCAGAGCATAGCGTTTCTCCTTCTGCTTTCCAAACAGCTACTCTGCCTCTGGGGTCTCTGTCCCCTCCTCCCTGTGTGGCAAAGATGGGGCATTGCTACTCAGTTCTGGGACAGCCCATTCTAGAACTTGAAACAACACAGGGTTTGAGCTCAGAGGACCTGATTAAAATCCAAGCTCCCCTCCTTTCGCGCTTCATGACCTTGGGCGAGTCACTAAACCTCTGACTCTATCTCCTCAGCTCTAAAAAAGTAAATGATTCTATTCCTCCCTGCCTTCTCCTAGGGTTTTTGAGGACAGATGAGATGATTCTTGTTGTGAAAAGGGTAGAGCTGTGTGAGCTGGTAGGAGCAGGCGTCGTCATAGGCAATATCCTGAAGCAAGGTCCATGAGGTCTTCCACCCTTAGCTGCCAGACAGCGACCCGCCGGCCCCCGGGCAGCCCACACACATGGGTGAGCATCCGAATGCTGCCATCTTTACAGAGGCACATTTCCTGGTGCTGCCAGAGAGTCAGTGGTGCTCCCTGTTGTTGTAGGGCGGATGGACTGGTGGCCTGCGTATCATATCCGAACAACCCAATGAAGAGGTGAAGAGTGTGGAAGCCGAGAAAAATTAAGGCCATCCCACCTCAAGTTTAGCATTAGCACAAGTACAGCCATCTTAGGCCTCTGCGAATAAGAGCTGAACTTCACGGGGAAAACTGCAGAATGCCCTCAATGTCCTTGGCAGGGAATCCCATATCAGAAAGACAACAGAGCCCACGCCCGTGGTAGAAAGTCCCATATTAGAATGAGAACAGAGCTCAATGCCCTTGAAAGCCCCATATCGGAATGTAAACAGAACTTGAGAAATTCCTCCACCCCTCCTGAAAATCCCCTAGACCAGCCTATGAAAAACCCAGCTGTAACCCACTTCGGGGTCCAAGTCCCTGCTTCTCTGTGTCGGGTACACTTGGACCCAAGCTCAAGCTTGCTAGTAAACCCTCGTGTGCTTGCATCGGTGTCGGCTCCTTGGTGGTTTCTCGGATTCACAATCTTGGGCACAACAAAGAGGGCTGGCTGCCTCATGAGGTGGAAGGCCAATCCTGTCTTCCATCACCGTCCAGGGACTGAGCTATAGATTTGACTTTACAGCTGCTGGTGTGTTTGGAGAGATAGGGAGTCACTTACTCAACTTCCTGAGAGTTTTCAGACACGCTTCCATGAGGTTCATGGGAGTTGGGCAGGCTGGCTGTTCAGGCTATTGGATTTTGAGGGCCCCCTGGCCCAGGCGTTATCTGGGCCTCTCCCCATACTTCTCCTCCCCCTGTCAGCCACCACCACTCTGGGTCTTGTTGCCTCAGGTTCGTGAGCTGAGAATGACTGATCCAGTCCAATGGTTCTGTGACGCATCATGGTTAGCGGGTTCCAACCCCTTTATGTTTTTGTTGTTAAGAGGTTTGTTATTTTCTTTGCCTGGAAATAATTCTTTGCTGGAAAGAATTTCAGAAACCAAGGCAGGGGCTGTCCCTGCAGATCACACTGTAGAGGAACTGGACTGCTTGGCTTTTTGAGAAAACTCTTAACCAGGAAAACAATTATAACTCATTATTCCCACCCAGGCTGTACGGGGCCAAGGTTCTTTTTAAATTATAACGATGATGTCAGTCTCCCACTTAAAACTTGCAACGGTTTCTCATTGTACTTGAAATTAAATCTGAACTCCTTACCCGGGTCCTTGCCTGCAGCCCTGGGCTCACCCTGTGGTTTCACGCTCTCCCACGCCGGCCTTCTTTCTGCTCCTCAGGCACAAACCAGCATGATCATTCTTGTCTTGGGCCCCATGCAGCGACCCCGCTTCTTCTTTGATTCTACTTTCCTATGCTTTTTCATGAGCTGCCCTTTCTGGCCCTCAGAGCCCTCCTTGAATGCCACCTTCTCTGAGAAGCCCTCCCTGACTACTTGACCTGCGATGGCCTCTTTCTGTCACCCCATCACCATCCTCCGCAGAGCACTTACCGCTCTGATATTCTTCTTGTTGAGTTCTTTATTTCTGTCTCTTTCCATAGAACAGAAGACAGAGCTCATGTTTACTGCAGCACAGTGTCTAGCATGTCAGAGGCCCTCAGGAAATATCTAATGGCTCTGAAGGACTTGCCTTTATACAGCAGAAGACATTTTTTTTTAAGTTTATTTTTTTAGTAATCTCTACACCCAACATGGAGCTTGAACGCAGGCTGAGATCAAGAGTCACATGCTCCTCCGACTGATCCAGCGAGGTGCCCCTACAGGTGGAGACTTGAATCCTGGGCCTGTACCGTATCATCTAGATGTTCAGAGCCTCACTTTCTTCCTTTGTTAAATGGTGATAGCGATACTGACTTTGCAGGGTTATAAGTATTTGATAGGAAATAATATATAAAAGTGCCTTGAATGGAGGAGATGCCCACAAAAATCCATCCATCCATCAATCAATCAATCAATCAATCAATCAATCATATAATATTTCCCTTCTTTCTCCTCCTTTCTTTAACCCTGGCTCTGCCAATTTTGAGTCCTGAGACCTTGGCAAATCATTTTTGTTCTCTGGGTTTGATGAGGGGAAGGGACGGACTGTTAGCAGGTCATCAGTACTGACAGTCCAAGTCAGTTAGTTATTTTTTATTTGGTGGAAAGAAGTTAGATTCTTTTTTTCTCCCCCAGCCACATGGCCAAATGGGCTTCCCTAAGTTACTACAGAGACGCTCCTTCTCTGGCTAAATGGGCACAGTGGGGGAAGTGCAGAACGAAAGCCAGTGAAGAGGACCACCCTTTGAATACTAAGCAGCATCTTAATTTCTCCTTGAATTGGCGAGCTTTATATTATAGGTCTGCCGTTGGCAGATGTGGGGGCGGGGGGAACCTTGATGGTGGCTGAGTTAAATACGGCTGGGATTTACAGTGGAATAAAAGGTGCCAGATTAATAGGGTTTCTTTTCTCTGAACCATAAATTGGAAGCCCTGGTGCCTGATCGACTACTAAATCTCCAGCCCTGAGGGCTTCTAGACAGAGAGTTCTGGAAGCACCCAGCTGGCAGCCCAAGGTTGGAGCAAATAATGATCTCACGAGGGCTTTTGCTCTGCAAAGGGAGCCGGTTGAAGGGTAAAGAGACCTACCATATTTGCATGGTGGCAATGACATCTGATTCCGCCTCTGAGCATTGGCTAAGAGCCCTTGTGCAGTCATCTCAGGGGATGGCCTGAGCCGAGGCCAGCAGATGAAGGAATGGAGAGGACGTGGCAAGTGGCATCGTCACCATGGTTCAGCCGTCTGGAGTTACTTGAACAGGCTTGGTGAGTACCTCCCTGCACTCCTGCTCCTTGGTGAATGTTGCAGAGGGATGGGGAATGGCCCAGGGACTGTGAATGCCTGTGAAGGCCTGTGAAGACCACCCCTGTCAGCCCCTAGGGACATTTACTTTGACAAAACCCCCTCCAGCGTTTGGAGGAGCAGGGTCAGGGTACAGTGTGAAGGCTGGTGTCCTCACTTGCTCCAAGTCGGGTGGCAGAGGCGGGGACCAGGCTGGAGGGTGATCTGATGGCCCCCTCAAGGCTCCTTCCAAGGAAGCTCTCTGGCCTAAGAATGCTAGGGACTAGCCTGAGAGGCAGGGAATCCATGTCATTTCCTTGTCACAAGAAACTTCGGGGTAGCTCGGATTATGACTGATACCATTGTAGGAACGAGGAGATTGGGTGGTGGGCTCAGAGCTCCACGGTTGGGGTGGCCGCAGCCGAACAAGAGGCAAAGTCTTTGGACAGCTCCGTCCCCACGCTTCCTCCCTTTAAAGCCACCTTCCATCCCACCTTGGCAGGGACTGCTAAACCTTTCAGTGCCTTGATGAAACTTAAAAGAGATGCTCACCCTGGGTGAATGCAGCCCTGTGCCAGCCCTGGATTTTGGCCCCAATTTGCCCTTTGGACTGGGTATTCTTTTGCAGACAATAATGGGTACAACCCTACACAGTTGTCCTGCGGATGGGAATTCACAGATTCTCAGCTTCAGAGGGAGGCTCTTCATCACAAATGCTTGGCATTTACCTTTCTCCTCTTCCCTCTGCTCTTTTCAGCAGCCCCTTCAAGGGAGTCTCTTCTGGAAATACCCAGACAGCTTACCCAAGCTGCCTGTCTGGGACTTTTCAGTAGAAATCCACCGGGTCCTTCAATCCAGGCAGGAAAACAGAAACAAACAGAGGCTGGAGCGAGGGGCTGGGGCTCTAAGAGTCAAATGGAGTCCACCCCCAGGTACCACCTCTTCTGGTGTCTTCTGCCGTCTTCCCGACCAACCTTGGCACACTCCCAGCCCCTCTCTGAGCCAGTAGTCATTAAGCCGCTTTGGCTAGATCCTCTATGGACATGTAACAGAATATTTATGTCCAACCTGCTTTTTTTCTTTTTTAATGTCAACAACTCAACTTATTTTTTGGCTTTTTCTTTGCTGCATTAGAAGAAGTCAATTTCTCTTATAGACAGGAAGGTGACCTTCTCTTGAATAAAATAGAAACATTTTTCCTACTGGCAACTGTGCTTCTGAAGACTAAACTTCCCTGCCTTAACACAAAAGCAAAACCCCTATCGTATGAGTGTGTATGTGTGTGCTTACCTGTATATGTGCGTGTGTGCTAATTATTTAGGACGACGTTAAAATTGTGCTCAGAGGTCCCATAAAAGAGAAGAGTAAAATGAAACTTTCAGGAGAAAGGCAATGCAAGTGTATGCTGCGATTGAGAGGAGACAGGGGAGGAAAGGACAATCCGGGGAATGTGGCACAAGGAGTGTGGTCAGAGCGGAACAGCTGACCTGGGGATGCCAGGCAATAGGGCAGAGATGACCAGTATGGGAGTATGGGAGTTTCTAGAAGGTAGGCTACATCAGGATCTTTGCCATGGGACAAAGCACCTGCTATTTAATTCACATGAGGGGGCCACCTTGCCTGCCCCTAAAGTCCTTGTCATCTCAAACTTCAGTGACTTCCACAGGCTACCAGTCTTCCCCTTCCCACCACCTAGATGCTCCATGGTGCTGTCTCTCTGCAGGGGTCCCAGGTCAATTGCAGTGTTGGAGGCGGATCCTAAGTAGGCAGCAAGGAGATGGGGAGGAGATGATATACCCTGTGAAGGGGTTAAGCTGTGCAAGTGAAGGTCTAGGGAGTTAAACATGAGCACCCCGATATCTCAAATAGGCAACCTCCTCGAAGCTGCTAGATTATTTTTTGGTGAGAAAAGATTTAATTGTAAAGGCATGAGTGGAGCTTGCGATTTTGAAAAATCCAACCGCAGATTATTTTCTAAAATGAAAGACCCCGTGGTCATGAGCCAAGTTTGCCTCCATGATTCAACTTCAATAAAACACTGTAAAAATGCAAACCTTTTGGAAAGTGGATTTTTCTAAACCTAACTCAAAATGCAGCCACTTTATTGCGTCCCTTAGATATGAAGCAATAGGTCGTTTTAGACTAAAAGGATAGATATGTGTTGTAAAGAGCCCCCCCATCTTCTCTCCTCTACCCACATTCAAGCTGGAATGCATTATGGGATTTTCCGAGACCAAACTTCCCAGAAGTAAGACTCACTGGATTCTGTAGTTAGAAAGGATCTCAGAAGTCATCTGGTCTACCCTCCCACCTGTTGTAGCAAAATCCTGCTGATGATGGGTGGCCACTCGAGGACAAGGACAATTAGGTTTTCATTGGTTCGCCTGATTTTGGTTTCCTAGCACCTGGAGTATCATTTGACACGTACCAGGTGCTCAGTAAGTGTTGACTGAGTGACTTACTGAGTATCTGAATGCATGTCTCTCAGTGACAAAGACGGTCTCCTTAACCAAAACTCTACTTGGGCTCCTCTGGGCTCTCTTCTCCACAGAGCCCTGACTTTGGGTTTCTGTGTTCATCTTTTCATTGTCTGATTTTAGTAAGAATTCTGCTAAATCAGTTTATTTTTTAAAAAATTTTTAAGACTTTATTTATTCATGAGTGACACAGAGAGAGGCAGAGACACAGGTAGAGGGAGAAGCAGGCTCCACATGGGGAGCTCAATGCAGGACTCGATCTCGGGACTCCAGGATCATGCCCTGGGCCAAAGGCAGGTGCCCAACCGCTGAGCCACCCGGGCATCCCAGAATTCTGCTAAATCAGTTTAAACAGAATCCCCCACCCTCTATGTCTTATCACCCTGACATCTGATCAAATTCCTCATTCCCTACCCTTCTCCAGGGCATTTCTGATAATCCCGGTGTGCCTTCAGCTGGAATCCTATTAGATGGATTTAGCCAGAATCCCCTCTGACCCCTGATGTTACTGCTTACTAATTTTTTATCCACTGACTCTCTCCTTGCTCCTTGGCTCTAAATTCTCACTTTTCCTTATATTTGAAGCTAAGCCTAAACTGGGGGGACCTCTTTCTGGAGCCACAAGATTTCCTTATAGTAGCTCCCTTTGAATAAAGTCTCTCCATCTTTGACAAGTGTCATGAATAATTTTTAACATCAGTAGCCACTTGGAGTCACGTGGGGGCAGGGTGCTCACTATCTCAGAAGGCAACATACTGTTTTTGTAGATCATGATGATTATGAGGAAGTTGTTTAAATTAAATCAAAATCTGGTTTCTTGCAAATGTTCTACATGTGTCCTGGTTCTGCTCTGTGAAGCCTGCTCCTTCATTGTCTTACTGTAGCTTTTACTATCCTGCTTTCCCCTGGTGTTCTTTCTTCAGTGGCCTGTGACCTCATGCTTGTCCCTGCTGATCTGGAACATTTCCAGTAAAATGTTTAACTCACAGATGCCTCACCAGGGCAGTACTCTAAGATTTAGGTCTCTCCTTTCCTCTTGGCCTTGTTCACGTTGACTGGACATGTCTTAGGTACCCTCCTTTCTCAGCTGCCTGCTATTACAGAAAACTAGCTAAAAGAGAAGATATCTCTGGTGGAGATATTATCAGTGATGCTAATTTTTTTCTTTATGTTTTCTTATGATAACAGTAAATGTTTACAATGAGAATCCCTTACTTTAATGATCTGGGGAGAAAAAAAAACAATATAGCTATTTCTATTGTGGAGGAAAAATATCGATAAACTAATTTATAATAGAGTGTTGGTGAACAGCATTAGGCTAGAGAAACTTTATCAAATATCTATTAAGTACCAGGCACTGAACTAGGTAATACAGAGATAAACAAAACTTACTTTTTCCTTCAAGTAGCACCCAATTACCTTGCTCAAACAATTATGCGCTAAGAAAACAAGATGCCCGGTTGGTATGGGAGCACGAGGGAGGTGCAGAGAAAGTAAACTGGGGAAAGAAAAAAAAAAAAAGTAAATTGGGACAGCAGCAAAGAACTTTAAAAAATAGATGATCAACAGGTAATGAAGAGCAGGGAGCCAAATGTGAAGATGTGTGGATGTGCAAGAGATTGTGTACCCTTTAGGGGGCTTCCAGGGGTTTGGTGGGTTGGGGAGGCAGGGTGTGAAGCAGGGAGAGGCAGGAGTGAGGCAAGAGGGCACCAAGATCATGAAGAACTGGCCATTAGAGGTTTAGACTGCCTTCTGTGTGTGTGCCAGGGGGTTGGCAGTGAATCAAGAGGCGGGTAGGGTGAGAGTCTTTAAACAAAGAGAACTAATAACTGTGTCCAGAGAAATGATCTGTAATGATAGAATTTCTGGCAACGTGGTGGTTAGCAGAAAAGATTCCTGGGTGTGTGGGAGGGAAGAAGAGGGATATATGACCTTTATCGTTCATGGTTGATAGACAATACTGGCCCCATCTCTTCCTTCTGCGCTGCCACCAGAAATGGCTAAAGGAATTGTGCAAAGCTTAAGAACACGTATTCTAGAACCAGCCCTCTTAAATTTGAATCTTAGCTCTACTATTAGCTCTGTAATCTTGGGCTTTCTGTGTCTCGTTTCCTCATATGTAAGGTGAGAATAATAATAATAATACCTACTTTATTGGGCTGTTGGGAAGATTAAATGAATTCACATATGTCAAGCTCTTTGAGCCCTGCTTGGCTTTTAGGAAGTCATGTGTTTGTATTAAGTATGTCTTAGCTTCTGAAGGTATAACTAACACGAGTTTTCTCCTTGGTGAGTCATAGATCAAAACTACACCAGGTGGAACTGTCACAGAAAGTAAACTTTATTTGTGGCAAATAAGGAGACTGTGGGGCATAACTTCTAAAGCCATGACTCCCCAAGCAAGAGTGAGTTTATTTAGGGTTAGGATGAATATTGAGAAAGGGGAGCCTTGTCATCATATGCAGAGGTGGGAATAAGGTCACACACGTGCCTTAAGGAAACATGTCTATACTTACATTCATTGTACGTTATGTAGACAAGGCTTGTGCTCCTCCTTGGGGGAGACTTTAGGATTATAATGAGATGAAGGTAATTGGACCACTCCATGGTCCATCTATGCAAGCTTAAATCGGGGGTTGAATTCAATCTGGTCTGGGTGGTCTGGCCAACGAGAGGTCTTCATCATGGCAGTTGTTATTGCTTGAGGGGTAGTTCTGATTTTCATCACGGGATTCTATGCCCATCGGGTCTCTTGACTGAGTTATGTACGAGATAAGCCGGAAAGAAGAGCTTAAGGAGAAACGTGGGACAAAGGTCAGTAAGTACAAGCAGGTAGACAGTGAAGGTCAGGTCTTAGAATTTTAGCAGGTGACAAAGGAGACCAGAATATGCCTCTCCAAAATGTGCCTCTTTGGCATCTGGATTATTTTGAGCTACAAAGCCATTGAGAACCAGCAGATGCAGGAAAAGCTCTAAAAAGAGGGCACAATTTTTCCTTTTATAAAGCAAATTTTAATTCATAGAGATGTCTCTCTTGCCCATACCAGGAAGAGGACTCTTAATTACTCATTTAATGGAGAAGGTGCCATTTAAATCTGTGTAATGAACCTTCCTTTTTTTTGTTGTTGTTGTAATGAACCTTCCTAAACCATACCTGTTTACCATGCTTTTCCTGATCAGCTGCCCATAACTTGCTTCCACGAACTACCCCACTTCACCCAGAAGTCCCAAACCCCTTTTCTTTTGTTTAGACTAAGATGGTATATAAATCCAAATGCAAATAACCCCTTTGAGTTGATTACTGGATACTTCCATGTATCCTCCAGGAGGGCACATGTAAATAAATTTCTTTTCTTTCTTTCTTTCTTTTTTTTCTTTTGTTAATCTGTCTTTGGCCAGTCACATTTACAGGGCCCCTGCTGAAGAACCTAAGAAGGTGATGGGGTGGAAAAAATTTCCCTTCCTCCTTTTTAGTTTCTTTAGCTGGTGTAATAAGTAGATTGCTCTAAAACAGATTAATAGGAGTAAAAAATAATTTTGTATGTACAGGAGCCCCCACAAAAATACGAGGCTCTAAAGGGCAGCCAAGGGACACCTGGGTGGCTCAGCAGTTGAACTTCTGCTTTCGACTCAGGGTATGATCCCAGAATCTGGGATCCGGTCGACTCAGGGTATGATCCCAGAATCTGGGATCCGGTCCCACATCGGCCTCTCTGCATGGAGCCTGCTTCTCCCTCTCCCTATGTCTCTGCCCCTCTCCGTGTGTCTCTCATGAATAGATAAATAAAATCTTTTAAAAAACAAAAACAAAAAAACATAGGGCAGCCAAGTAAATGAGGCTTCTATAACATCCTGAACTAAGGAGAGGGGTAGGAGTCTAGGGATCCAAAGGGAAGGAAAACCATTAATAGGAAGGCAGAAGAGATGGTTGGGAAACAGAGGTTGCCCTATTATGCAGATGATTTTCTTAAATAAAAAGATGTCCCTGCTAATAGCCTTCTCCCTGGTACTCGTTCTCTTTCCAATGTAAATTCAGGCAGTTGAGAGGGAGGTAAAGAACTGTTCCTGAATCTGCTGGGTTTTGATTGCCTTTAGCTCAAAGTAATCCTCATGGCAAAGAGACAGAGTTTGGGATTGCAGAATGTGCTGCCCTGCAATGGGCAAAGGGGAAAAAAAATCTCCTTGACGCTCCTCATTATTGTTCTATCTATGAAGGAGGAAGAAGGACCAAAAAGGAGTTGGAGTTAGAAGCAGCATGCCTCCATCACTAATTGATTGTGTGACTTTGGCAATTTAACCTCTACCAACCCCAGTTTTCCTGTTGGAAATGCAAATGATAATTCCCACCTCGCAGGGTCTTGTGGGGATCAAATAAGATAATGGATGCAAAAACACTTTATAAATTGTAAATTGTCGAATACCAGGCACAAGCTTAATATTATCTCACAGTCTTCCCACAAAGAGGGCAGGGCTGGGTCTCTCTATTTAAGAGAGAAACTGAGGGCCAAAGGGGTGCAGTCATTTACCACAATTCTGCAGATCTGGGTCAGGTCCGGCCTGGGACATGCCTCTGCACTCAGCAATTTCCCCATGGGGTCTGGTCAAGTAAGCTCTGCTGGCCACATCCAGACCCAGAATACACATAAATAAGAGCAAAATCCTGGGCCAGCCCCTGTCTGCCACTTCGCTGGGTTCTAATTGCCTCTTACTTCAGAAATAGGAATAATTAAACTGAGCTTTATTTTAATAGGCCTCAGGTCAGGCTCGGCCTTCTGCATCCTTGGTCAATTTCCCCCCCATGTTTCTGGGCTAATCTTAGGGAGAGGAAACTGTCCTGAAGTGGTTCATTTGCATCAAAACCACTATAATTTGTAAGTAAATGGCATTGCTTTTAAATGCAAAGAAGCATCCGAGAGTTGACGGAACAGACTGTCTTTGATTCTTCAAAAAATTGCAACCCCTAATGTTCTGGAAATAATCTTTCCTTCTCTCCAATTACACCCATCCCAGGAGGAGCCCCTTTCACCCCTCTTCAAAATATAGCCATTAGAGTTTCTCCAATCAAGGGCGGCTCTCCTTGCCCACAGGGAGACTTATTTGAGGAACAGTTCTCAACGGGGCAGACACTTTGAGATGCTAGCAAGCGCCCAGCGTTGGGAAACAAAGATGAATACGATATTATCACAGCCCACAGAAGCTTTACAATCTCTGAAGGGAGAGAAGGCTGCAACATAGGTAGCAGAAGGCTCAATACGGTGTTTTAAAAGGGTGAAAAGCAACTCATGACCTAGAGTCTGGAAACGCTTGGGAGATTAGGAAAGTTGTGGAGAGAAGGTGGTTACTCAGGTGGACTCCGAAGGTTGATAGGATTTCTCCACCAGGACAGTTCTCCACCGTCCCCAATGTCCCATACTCACCTCGCAATCTCAGGTCAGCTGCTCTGCTCAACCCTTGGTCTTGTGCATTTGACAGTCCATCCTAGCGTTAAAGCATTGCTCCCTGCAGGATTCCACTGGGAAGTAACTTTGCCACTTTCGGGGAAGAAGAATTTCCTCTGCCCTTTCAGGGTCCTTCTGGCTGGACAAAGAATCAAGTCGACATGAGACAGATTGACAAGAGAAAATCAAATTGAATAATGTGCTTGTGGGGAATCTACACAGACATGGAAATTCCAAAGACTGGGAGGGAACAAGAGGCTTATGTGAGCTAAGGAGAGGGGTGGAGGGGTCTGAGGATAGAAGGTCTGAGAAAGACCATTAGCAGGAAGATGAAAGATGTTTGGAAAACAAATATTGCCCTATTATGCAGATAAGTGTCTTAGGTAAAGAGGAATCTCCTCTTAGTTCTCTTCCTGGTCCAGGCAGGCAGTTGAGGAGGAGGTTCAGAGCTTTTTCTGAATCTGCTGGGTTTGGATTGCTTTTCACTCAAAATAATGTTCTTGCAAAGTGGCCCACGTTGGGGCGGCCTGCCCCTGCCCCCTACACCATCTAAAGGGAATGGGTGTATCCTAGCCCCCTGCCTTTTTTCTGGCCCATGTTCTATTCACTCTGCCTGAGTTCTTTGGGCCAAGGGCTGAATGCTAGCCGATAGCTCAATGGGAGCTTAGAACTAGGAGTGAGTTGGAATCCAGGCTCTGACCCTTGCCAACTGTGTAAACTGGGAAGGCTATTAAACCCCTGAACCTCACACTCCTCATCTGTAGAATGACAATAATAACTACCACTTTGCTGAGTGGAATGGGAGGGGTGGTTAATGGATATCAAGCAATTAGAAACTGCTTGATAAAAAATGTTCGGTTACTTTTATGGCCATAAATCATTAGTTGTTTGGGCCATTCTCCAGGTTTGTACAGAAATCTTTGTCCAGTAGGTGGGGTACTTAGTAGATGACAAATAGGTGCTTACCCAAGGAACTGATGCTCTGTTTCACCTCTATACATTTGTATATGCTTTTGCCCCCATTTGGAACATTAGCATCTTAATCCCTCCCTCCTCCAACCCCCAAGTGACTTGGTTAACTACCACTGATTATTTGACATGCAGCCCTGCACCCCACTCCCAGCTAGACAGCTCCAGTTATGGAACTGGGAAAGGAAGAGTCAGGAGACTGGTTTTTCTAGAATGCCATGCCATGGACTATATTATTGTTCAAAAGTAATCATTGCCCCTCTCTGGGAGAGGATGCACTTCCCTACCCCGTTGATGGCAAGCGTGACCACATGACTTGCATTGCCCACTGAAATGTGAGCAGCAGGGCCATGTGTCTTTTCCAAGAAGGAGTTTTAAGAGCCAGCGTGTGAATAACCACACTCTCTTTTCCTTCTGCAAATCATGGGTTTTGGTTGGAGAACATGGGGCACAGTTGGCCCCCAGTGCACATGCATGGGTGAGAAATAAACCTTTGATGCCGTAAGCTCCTCATTTGTCAGAGTCATTGTCACTTCAGCCCATCCTGACTGATACAGTGTATTCGCTGGCTCTTCTTCCTCTGAGGTACTGGCCGGCCCTTTTCTCCCTCTCCAGTGATTGCACCAACTCCATGCCTAAATATTTGCCAGATCTGTTTACCTCAAGCTGTGGTCCTCAGGATGAGGATAGGCTGCGGGCACCTCACCCTCAGCATGCACAGAACCGAGCTCACTAAACTCTGCTGCTTCTCCTATCATTGCTTTTTATATCCACGAGACTATCTAGGGGCACCTGGGTGGCTCGATTGGTGAAGTATCTGCCTTGGGCTCAGGTTGTGGTCCTGGCATCCTGGGATCGAACACCGGGTCAGGCTCCCTGCTCAGTGGGGAGTCTGCTTCTCCCCAACTCTCTGGCCTTCCCCCGGCTTGTGCTCTCTCTTTCTGTGTGAAATAAATAAATAAAATCTTTAAAAAAGAAAGAAAGAAAGAAAGAAAGAAAGAAAGAAAGAAAGAAAGAAAGAAAGAAAGAAAGAAAAGACTATCTAGACAAGTCTAAAATATCACTGAGGACATTCTCAAACCCCTCATCCCACTGATGGCCGGGGCTGATCACTTCTACTGCTGAAATGTCTCTCACTTCTGCTCTCTCTGTTTAAAGCTCCTAACCAGTAATCTGGCTTTCCATTTGTCATCTGGATGCCTGCAGGAGATCTGCAGCTGTTCTGCTTGCCTTTTGTCTCATTCCTGATCAATCCATCAATCCTAACATTTGCAGGGCCTGGGGTAAGGATATGAATGGAGACCCAAATGCTAAATGTCTAAATATTTAAAACTTATAAATCAAGATTAAAAAAAAAACACGCTAAACAGATTATAGCCTAGTTTTCTGTCTTAGCAAATATACATTCATAATTACATGGAAACCCAGATCAAATTTCAAATTTTTGAACTCCTCAGAGTTGTATGATAGAACACAGTAGCGTGGGGAGATTTGGATCCCGAACCCTGGCTCATCATCTACACCCTATTCTCTTCTCATCCCTGGCTCTACCCATAACAGAAGAAACCTTGCACACAAGTGAGAATTTTGAGCTTACATGTGTAAGATTCATCCATACGCCATGCAAGCAGCTGAGATATGGCCACCCCTCAGCCTGCGGTCAATATAACAAAAGCACAGTCTACCCATAGGATGAAGGACCAGGGAAGGTAATCATTTGTGCCATGGAATTGGTCTTGTAGTCACATGTAGAAGGACTTCCAAGATCCTGGACACCCAGAGCATACTCTACTGAGAAAGACATAGGCTTGGATACTTATGGCCTTTTGGTTCCATGTACTTTTACCCTCTGGATAGGGGCATGACTGGATATGGATCAAAGTGGGTTCTCCTTAAGTGGGAGGCCTAAAGCAGGCCCCTTTTCTGGAGTCAAAGAGCAATTCTGTAATCCATAATCATAGTCAACATTTATTGAGCACATCTGATGTGCCAGGCAGAGTTCTAAATTCTTTATTGATGAAGAAACTCAGGCACATCTCTTTTTAAATTTTTTATTTCATTTTGTTTTGTTTTTTTCAGGCACGTCTCTTAATTTGCCCACGCCATACAGCTCATAGGAAGCAGAGCCAGGGATTAAACGTAGGCAATTTGATTTCAGAACCACTGCACATAATATGCTCCACTGCCCCTACAGTCACCTTCTAAGTCATAGCACTAATTGAGCCTATTTCCTATTTACCAAAGTGGAGGTGATACAGTGGAAGGAAAACAAGATTTGGAGGCAGAAGGTTTGAGTTTCAGTGCTAACTCTACCGTCTGCTAGCTCTGTCTCTTAATCAAGGAACTCTGCCTTTCCATAAAATTTGGAGAGTAATAATGTTCCCCATTCAGGATTAAGTGAGTAGTGGATATCAAAAGCTATAAAGCCATGTTATTATTAAGTCTATTGTTATTAAGATGATATCCCAGTTACTATGGATACATGATAAATTACCCTACAACTTAGTCATATAAAAGAACCGTTTATTACGCTCTTAGATTCCATGGGTCAGGAATTTTGACAAGGCATTTCCTCTACTCCACAATATCTGGGGTCTCAGCTGGAAGACTTGAAGTCTGGGAGCTAGAATCATCCGAAGACTTGCCTCCTCCCATGTGCAGTTGTTGATGCTGGCTATCAGCTAAGATCTTCACTGGGTTGAGAACTGGAACATTTCCCATGAGGCCTCTCCATGTGCCTGGGCCTCCTCAAATCATGGTTGCTGGATTCCTCTAGTTAGTGGGGAGAGATGGACAGAAGATAGATAATTGATAGGTAGATAGATAAATAGAAAGAAAGATAGAGCTGCATAGTTCTTATGATCTAGCCTCAGATGCCCTCGAGCATCACTTTGGCTGTTCTCTATTGGTTAGATGAGGGACAGCCTGCTCAGACTGAAGAAGAGAAATCGACTCTGGCTCTTGATGGAGAGTGGCAAGGTTCTAGAAGAACATGTGGAAATGAAAAAATACTGCTGAGGCCAATTTTGGGAAATACAGTCTGCCATAGAGGTTCATGAGCTTTCTAATAATCATCAGTGTAAAGACTAATTCCCAATGCCTTGACATAGCACCTAAGGCAACCTGTGGCCTGGCGTCCTCTTACCTTACCATTTCCCTCCCTGTTCATTTCCCACATGCCCACCTTGGTGAGCCAGAGTGTCTCAACTCTACTGGGAATTCTCATGCCTTCCTTTTGAGCCTCTTTTGACCCTCTCCTTGGAATGCTCCTTTTTTCCGCTGTAGTGATCGGGCATTCTATCCATCCTAAGTGAAATCTGTCCTAAACTCAGAGCACTCTAGATAATTAGAGCAACCCTGGATCACACCTGATTTCAAATATCTGATTCCACTGTCAGTTTAAAAAGCAGAAGCATCGTAACTATAGCTCTTAGTTAAGTGCCCGCAGATAGATGGTCAGTTGTGTCAATCATTGTGTCCTTTCATTAAACTCACTTCTGAGTTTATTTCTCTTCATCTTATCCCTCCCTCTTTCCATTTCCAGCCCAGTACACTGCCTGACACTAAGAGAAACTCAATAAAGTTTCTTTGTTCTAACTTCTCTATCCTCATCAATTCACCTAGGATTTTCCCCCTTATTGAATAGATTCCCCAGGGAATGGGTGGAGCCAAAATTGTGCCTGGCAGTTCCAAGTCCTAACTTTTCAGAGGCGTAAGCATTTTTATTTTGGCTTATGTCAAGGCATTATTGGCACGTGGCTGCTGAGTCGACCTGGCTTGTCATTAAAACAAAACAAAACAAAACAAAACTCTTTTATTCAAACAGCTGGTTGTTTGAATGAGCTCTCTAAGTCCACTGGTGTTCTTTATTCCATAGGGATGTGACCTAATAGTTTCTGCAAGTTTTGAATAATCACAAACTCTTGCAATATCTACAGTCATGAAACTGAAATACCTGTAGAGGCCACTGGCTTATTTGCAAAATACTTATATTCTTTTGCGTATAATTTATGGAAGATGAGAACTAAATCTGCTGTAGAGTTTGGGAAATTTTGAAGTGCAAATTTGATTATCGCCCTTCAGAAAATTGCCTTTTATTGAATTTTTCTCATCTCTGCTGTTTCTTAGTTCCTTAACTGCTTCTTCTTCTGCTTCTTCCTCACCCCCTTTACTAGTCACATCCCTATAGCACAGACAAGAAAGCTGTTGATGGTTAGACTTACAGATGGTGAATCTACAAAGTCCTTATGATTGCCTGGTGGGAGTTTCCTTGGATTTTATTGGCACTGAACGAGGCTCAATTGTGCAAATAGGTGTGTCTACGAGGTGTGAATAAGAAATGGTCTCCAAGAGAAACACCAGCAGGAAGATGACAATAACTTTCCTGTGGGGGGTGGGGGGGAAGGACAATGTCAAACACATCTCGGCCCCACCTGGATTGCATCTTCCTGGAATGACATTATCTCCCCACCACTCTTCACCGTAGCTGGGAACAGATTACAAGGTCTCCTCGCCATGACATAAGCATCACAAATTGGGATGGATTCCCCATCTGCTTGCCTGAAATGATCCCTCATCTTCCTGTCTCATATTGGATGAAAATTTTGTTAAGAGCAGGTAATTGGCTGTGAAGCTTTGCTTTTGAATGGAGGAATTTATGGTGTATCAAGCAGCAAACATGCCCTCCAACATCATATTATGTTAATTCCTCTCCATCATCTGAAGGTGATTTGACACAGCTTAATGTGATGTGACTATAGAACATCAAAGGAAAATACACGGTGGAGGGGGCACTTACTGCCCAGGCGCCTGTTCCTGGAAGGGAAGATGCTTTCAAATGGGTTGTCCCAAACAACCTGAGAGCCCAAGGCATCACTGCTGTTGACTAAGTGCTTTTACACATGGCGTCTCAGTTACTCCTCGCACCACAATCTTGTGGGATGAGTGTGATGGTCGCTCACATTTTACCAACGAGCGGTGACGATTCAGAAACTGCTACTTTCCTAAAATCACATGGCTGTTAGGATGCAGAGCTGGAAGTCTAGAGAAACAAAGAGGGCCGTCCAGTTAATGAATCTGGAAGCTTGGGTTTTGCCTGATACTGAGCTAACTGGGAATCTGGGTTCCCCTTTCCACAGAGGTAGGGCCTTTCCTAAAACGTAGCTTCCTACAAGTCCTCAGGGTCCCAAGGTCCCCAGGCATTGGATAACTGTTCTTGCTATCCCTCTAAGAACCTACACCTAACTTTAGGCCACTGGACACTTGAACCCCAAATGTGGATCCTTACCCCATACAAAGCTGCTCCCGCACTCACCTCACAAAAGCAATGAGCAAATGGACGTGATGCTCTGCTTTGGCTGGGGTCCAGCCCCGTGGTGCATCCAGCTGCACTCTGGTCACTTCTCTATGAAATGTAGAGGCCAGATGTGTCCTGCCAAAGCCTCACCCAGTGAGGCTCGCTGGTGGTGTTGGAGGCCTGTGTTTCACAAAGACAAATCCAAATTTTCTACTTCAAATCCTCTGTTCCTTGTATTGTTGAGGCCATTACATTTCAGGGAGACATGTTCACATTTATTCAACTCTAATGTATATTAGCTAATGACCTACCGAATCCAAATGGGTCTTGGAATGTGGCACAAGATACTATTTCACACCACAACGAAATTTGTTTTTTATAGATTTGCATCCTAAGGGATTGCCTAGAGATAAAGAGAAAGTGGCTGCTTTTGTTTGTTTGTTTGTTTGTTTTTTTAAACAAAGCTATTCTTTATTGGCAACTGTTTTTATAAGTCTAGGTAGAATTATGTTCATGAGATCAGCTTAGCTATTGCTTTGGAATCTGCTTGGAGAAATGTTTGAATCACGATCCCCAAAGTAGCCTCTTGTAGATAATCCCTAACTGGAAAGCTCTACGATTGAGTCCAACCAAGGAAAAGAAGTAGCTCACTTGCTTCTCTAGAAATGACATTGCTGTATCTAACAATTTAGGCAAAATTAATCATTTTCAAATGACAAAAACCGGCAGAGTAGAGATCCAGAGATTGAAAGCAGGAGATATGGGATTGCTTGAGAATTGAATGGGCTGCCTCTGAAGGAAGCAAATTCTCCTTTTCAGAGGAATTCAGATGGACAATCATTTAGTGAGATTACATTAGAATGACCAGAAAAATTAAATGAGAGCAATACTACTAATATTAATAGTAGCGTTTATTTTTTGAGACTGGGCCTAGACTGGGTCTAGGAAGGTGCAAAGTAGTTGGCACACACTGTATTACTTGAGCCTCATAACAACCTCATGAAGCAGGTAGTCCTAGCCACCTGAGGATGAGAGCAGGGCTACAGAAGTTAAATGGTACATTTGGGATTATACACACAGAAATAGATTTTTTTTAAAGATTTTTATTTATTTATTCATGAAAGACACACACACAGAGAAAGAGAGAGAGAGAGGCAGAGACATAGGCAGAGGGAGAGGTAGGCTCCCCACAGGGAGTGTGATGCAGGACTCGATCCTGGATCCTGGGATCATGCCCTGAGCTGAAGGCAGACGCTCAACTGCTGAGTCACCCAGGTGGCCCTAGAAATAGATTTAAATCCGGGTGTTTGATTGTAAAAGCACTGTTCTTAATATGCCCTCTTCTAGCCCTGGGAGTCCATGACATTCTTCTAAAGCCTTGCTCTGACCCCTGCTAAACTCAACTTCTTAATTTAATACACATAAAATAAGTCCTGCTTCTGAGAGAATTCCAGAGCCCTTGTGTTGAGATTAGAGGTTATTTTCCTACAATATTTTCTTCAAATGGTCCCCACCTCTCTACCAGCAGATAGAGATGAGCAATGGTAGGCCTCCTAGTGGACAGTGAGCTCAGGGCTACCTGTTGAGAGTAATAACCTGCTGTGTGATGAAGGGGAGGGCTGCAGGACTGGGTTGATCCAGGCCACTAAGAGTGTAGGAAGCATCTTTGAAGTAGAGAGTATAGCTTCCTTGGGGAAGAGTTCCCCAACAGGAGTCAGGGGATTATAGGGGCACCATATTGATTTCCACCAGTCAGTAAGGCAGCAGGGCAGACGTCTGGATAGCCAGAGCCTGGATCCAGAAATCCAAATAGATGCGATCACAAACAATCCCTCGTGATTACCTGAGTGTCATTTGAAAACATCATTTTTCTACATACGTCTTGATTGAAAACGTGGGGAAACCCTATTTCCAGCATCCTGCAGGTTGGCACCTGGGGGATGGAAGGTGGATTGTGTGGATGGGGAAAGTGAGGCTCAACGACTTAACTCTGGAGGCTGTCCACGAGTTCTTCTCAGGTTCCCTCCAAACGACAATAAGAAAGCAAACAACAACAACAACAACAACAAAAAGAAAACAAAAAAGAAAAGAAAAGAAAAGAAAAGAAAGAAAAAAAGCAAAGGGAAAAGAAGAGCGTCTCCACCAGTCGAAGGCGAAGGAGCTACAGTAAGGATTGGCCAGGACTCCAGACCCAGCTACCGTGGGCAGGCCCTGGCCTGTGATGACATAACCAGGAGACATGAATTATTGAAACGCCAGAGTTTAACATGCTTTTCTTAGTAATAACCTCTCTTAGCTCCAACCCACTCCCCCAATACCACCGCACGACCCAGATGATTCATAAGGACACTTAAGCTTGCAGGGGCTCCCGTTTTGAAACTGTAGCCCTAGCGCATCACCCATGTCACGCGGAGCTTGTATTTAATTCTGACAAAGGACAAACGAGAGGGGGTGAGAACTTGAGGTTTTCCCTGGGCCGCTGGAGAGGAGAAGTGTTGGGCCATATAGCAACTAGGCCTTAAAGAAGAGGTGATGCACGCCTGGTGGGACAGGAGAGGCAACTGTGATCCGGGGGAGGCAGCCCGCAGCTTGGTTGGGGGCCCAAGTCTGAAGCTCCCCCACCAGGGACCCGCCAGTCACAATAATTACACTGCTGCCTCTTCATACGATGATTTATTTAGATGTTGCTTTATGAATTAATTCCCTCTAATTGCTGCTCCCCTCACTGTAAATCAAGGTTCCTTGCTTTGTGTAGTACGAGGAACATGATCCTACAGTGTGGTAATTAGTCCAATTAGGAAGCAAGGCAGATGTGGAAAACCAATTAGTTGCAGGAATATGTCTGTGCCTATGTATCCCAAGCACTGTTCAATTGAAATTTAATAGCGACTTAATAAAACATTGTTTTATTCATAAACCATCTCTTCCTTCCAAGCTCCCATTTGTTTGTTTATCTGTTCAGTTCTAAAGGAGCCGGAGCCAAACTTGCTTCATGCTTGCTGAGTCTCTTTCTGGGCGGAGAAGATGATTATTTTCTCTCTGTGGTTGAAGTGAAGGGATCCTTGTTTGGAAAGGGAGGCCGAGAGGCCAGTGGTTTGGAAAAGGGGTGAGGTTTTGGCCTCTTTATCCTAATGTGACCATCACTTGGTCCGAGGACTTGAATCAGGAGACATCAGTGCTGTATTTTATATACACGCATAAGCACACACATGTCTATCTATCTACACAGAGAGGAACAGATACTCACATACCCGTACATGCACACACACATATACGTGTGTAGATACACGTGTACACATAGATACCCACCCAGCAATGCACACGGATACATGCACAAACGTGCATATACATATATCCACATGCACACGTGTATATGCACATGTTCCTAAACACACACACACTCCTATTCAACCGCCCACGAAGGAACCCCCGTGAACCTAACAGTCTTGCAGGGCTTCTGCTCCCTGAGTCTGACCATGACTCAAGGGCCCTCCCACTTCCTATGGCTTATTCCACTGAGAAATCAGACTAAAATGAATTATGGGGGACGCCTGGGGTGGCTCAGTGGTTGAGCATCTGCCTTCTGCTCAGGGCCTGATCCCGGGGTCCTGGGGTCGAGTCCCACTTCGGGATCCCCACAGGGAACCTGCTTCTCCCTCTGCCTCTCTCTGTGTGTCTCTTGTGATACATAAATAAAACTTTAAAAAAAATGAATTTGGGGCTTAAAAATAAATAAATAAATAAAACGAGTTACTAATCTTATGGGTTCAAAGGGTCACCTCTCCCTCAATGTTTCCTAAGGATCAACCCACAAATCACCAAAACACCGAAAGGGTTAGAAATGCAGTTTGTGCTGTAACCCGAGGGAAATTGCTGCGGATGACACCTAGGTACACGCGTAGACAAGCCACCTGGCAACGTGTAAAAGGAGGCAGAGGGTCATCCCATCCCATTCCATCCCATCCCTTGGTGGAAGGGTGGCAGGGGGTGGAGCAGGGCACACAGGGTGGGGAAGGCAGGTTTCTCTAGCTGGGGAAGGGCTGGCTGAGGGTCCTTAAAGCTACTGCTCTCTGCAGGCGCAGGCAGGTGGAGGCCTGTTGTACTGAGGAGTCTGGGTAATAGAACCTCAGAGGGAAAGGGGACTTTGCAGATGTGTCTACGTGATAGGAGCGTCCGAGGCCCCGAGAGACAGGAGCAGCCTTCCCTCCCCGGAGCTGCAGGGTCTCTTGACTCCTGCACCACCTTCTTTGCACAGTGTCCTGCTGCCTCCCTTTAGGAAACAAATCTCTGGCTTCCAGAACATTCACGTCCCAGAGTTATTAAAAAAATCTATCACAAAACAATCGCAGTAACTGAAAATCCCTCTTCGCTGCTCAATCTGATAGGTAAATCACTGAACTTTTTGATTTATGTAACTCATTATCATTGCACGGTCGCTGCAGGGATATGCTCCATTTGTCTCCTTGATCATTATGTGGTTGGTTCTCTCTATGTCCTGAAAGCGAGACCTTAATAATAACCAGCAAGGGTAATGCAATTAGCAAGATGTGGCATTTGTGTGTGCAGTTAGCCGTGCGCGTGTGCACGTGTATGCGTGAGAGTGACTGTATGGGGGGTCGGGGAGGGGGTTGGGGTGGAAGTCGCTGAGGAGGTGTGAGGGTGGAGGGTGTTCATTGCAAGAAGGAAAGGTAAGCCCATCTTTTGGGACCAGCGCCCCCTTCCCTGCAGCCCTAGGAGGGTGAAGGGGCCTGTGGAAGTTCTGGTTAGATGGTCAGATAGTCCAAGCGGGGCCCCTGGGGACCAGCTGCCATGTGCGGGGCAAGGGAAGGGCAACTGTGTCACTGTGGAGAAGGAAGAGAAAGGGCTGTTGGGGATTTCAGAAGCTGGTTGCCCTAGTGACCTGAGAGATGAGGTTGCTCATCCCAGCTCACAAAAAGTCATTATTGCTCTTCTGATTGCATCTCTCCCTTGGGGAAGATTGTGACAGTGCTCAGGTTACAAACGCCCAGCCACTTTGGAGTGGGTGATGCACCAACCCACGCTCATTAAGGACGCTGGAGGAGCAGAAAGGCTTTCCTTGCCCTTCCCAGCCTTTCCCCTGTAGAGGCACGTTTTTTTGGAAGGGGGTGGGGTGGGGGTGGAGTGGAGTAAGAAAAGGTAGCTGTCAATCAAACCGATATAATTTTTAAAAAGTCAGACTCGATATCCAAAAATTCAATACCATTTAATTCAGCCAATACTTACTGAAGGATACCTGACAGCTATAATTATTATTGGTACCATCAATAGCATATACCGTCCTCGAATGGGGAATTAGTTAAAAAAAAGAGTAATGGGCAATTCCTGGCATCAAAGGAGTTTACAGTGTCCTCAGGCAGGAGCGGATGGTCCAAGTGCCTGTAAGTCAGAGCAAAAGCTAATGAGCGACAGGAGAAGAGTCCGAGGGTGGCAGGGGACAGGCTTCAGGACGTGAGCTGTATGATCTGGAGTGCGGGGTCTCAGACAAGCAGAGGAGGGCATTGCATGCAGGTGGGAGGAAGGGCATGTGGCCGAGGGGTGCCGGGAGACTGGGGGTGGTACTGGGGGGTGGGTACCGGGTATCCCCCTTATCCAGAACCACGATCCCTGGGAAGATAGCATCTGCTCCGAGTTTGGTGGGTCCTGAGCAATGACAGGAGCCTCCACCTGAGTGTCCATCACATCCTTGGGCTTTGTCGTTCCTTCTTTCCTTCCTTTTTTTTTTTTTTAAGATTTTATTTATTAATTGATTATTTTATTTTATTTTTTAAAGATTTTATTTATTTATTCATGAGAGACACACACAGAGAGAGAGAGAGGCAGAGACACAGGCAGAGGGAGAAGCAGGCTCCATGCAAGGAGCCTGACGTGGGACTCAATCCTGGGGCTCCAGGATCCGGCCCTGGGCTGAAGGCGGTGCTAAACCACTGAGCTACCCGGGCTGCCCAAAGGCCTTTCTTTAGTTGTGATCTCTTTTAGACCACAGAGCCCCTGCCAGCTGCATGTTGTCCCTGTCTGGCAGAAAAGGAAACTGGCTCAGAAAGGGACAAAAGTTCATGTGGCCAGTGGGCAGCAGAGCCAGGGGTTGCGTCCATCTCTGTTTCACTCCAAACTTTGTATTGTAACTGAGTGACATTTTGGCCAGTTTCTCTGGCCAAAGAAACATCTTAGTGGTGCTTGATCCTGTCCTTTCAGTGGCCCTGTATTCATGCCTGACGGGCACTTGGAGAGCCACTGAATGATGGATATGTTGGAACCAGAGAAAGACGAGAAGACACGGATTCCCAGAAGAGGAATCTCACTCACATGAGATGTGGTTGTGAAACCTAATTTTTTTTTTAAGTGTAAACAAGTGGTATAGTTGTGCCCAGGATGTTCTAAATTGCTTTGGACTGTGTGGGTCTTTTTCATGGGACACCTAAGAAATTCCAGCATTTTTTTTTTCCTTGATAGGTGAGGCTAATGTTTATTTATGAAAGAAAGGGAACCATAAAATGATGTTGACCTTGCCGGATGTTTGTAGCTGTGGAAGCATTTGTTGCCTCCCCTGGGCTGAGCATGTTTGCCTGAATTGCATTTAAATAGTGCGGCCTTCCTTTGGGATGAGACAGTAGATGAGGATGCTAAGGTTAGAATTCCCTTTCTGCAAGGGTTCTGTTAATTTTGTGGCTCACAAAGGATAAGGGACTCTTGTGGATTTTCTTCTTTCCTTAGCAATTTGTGGACCAGAATCATCGAAATAGAAGGGGGCTTATCAATCACTTCGCTTCTAAATTAAAATGGGTGACGGGCACTGAGGGGGGCACTTGACGGGATGAGCACTAGGTGTTATTCTGTATGTTGGCAAATTGAACACCAATAAAAAATAAATTTACTATTATTTAAATAAATAAATAAATAAATAAATAAATAAATAAATAAAATGGACTCTCCCAGCCAAACAAAGCATTTGTATGGAGCCCCTGTTAATTGAGGGCCTACTGTGTGCTCAGTGCAATACCTCCCTTAGCGGGCTATTCTCCCGCTCTGTCTCACAGTCTCCTCCTGCTCCCCATGGTCCCAGCTCCAAACACCCGAGCCTTTTGAATTCTCCAGCATGCTGAGCCCTTCTTTCCCTCTGGGCCTTTGGCTGTGGTATTCCTTTGGCCTGGAATCCCCCTTCTCTATTTTCCTGGGCTGGCTTTTCCTCATTCCTCATACATGCCTCCCCTTAGAGATGCTTTCTTACTCCCCAGCTGGAAGAAAGTCCACCCCCCCACACCCCAATCCCATCTTGCTTTCCTCCTAAACACACTGTTTTTATTCTTTGAACACTTCAAATTTGTAATTATATATTTGTTTGCTTACTGATTTAGTTTCTTTCTCCCCCACTTGTCCTTAAGCAGTATGAGGGCAAGGGCCAAGTTTGTTCACCAGGACATCCTTAGCATTTAGCATGCTTCCTGGCACATAGCAGGCAGGCACTCAATAAATATTTACTGATTCGGGAGTAGGTATTATAATCCCCAGTTGATGCAGCTGAAGGGCAGGGAGGTGATGGGATTGTTCAAAGTCACCCACCTGGTAAGTATCAGAGCTAGAATTCTCTTCTGGTTCCTTATTCTCAAATCCAGCGCTGACTTCACTTTACAGTTCAGTGTGAAGTTTATTTAGAAATGTAGCTTTCTTGCATCACTGTTGTGCTGACAGAAACAGACTCTTTTAGCCTTTACAGCTATATCATAGTTCAGGATTAGAGAAAGTACTGGACGAAGTACCTGTGTACATCAGACTGCGAAGACAGAGTGTCTGTCTTCTGTTAATTGGGAACTGCTTAGGCTCCAAGAGTCACAAGTTAAAAGATTTTATTTATTTATTTATTTATTTATTTATTTATTTATTTATTCATGAGAGACACAGAAAGAGAGAGAGAGAGAGACAGAGAGGCAGAGACACAGGCAGAGGGAGAAGCAGACTCTATGCAAGGAGCCTGACGTGGGACTCAATCCTGGGTCCAATTAACAGAAACTCTGTCTTCTGTTAATTGGGAACTGCTTAGGCTCCAAGAGTCACAACTGTCCAAATTATGGGCAGCCCTGTGACCAGAGAGAGGTCTGGATTGACTCCTTTTTCTGTGTCCCAGAGCAGACAGCACTGGCTTTGTCTTATGGGAATGCATAGGCCAGGAAGACTGATTTTGAACAGCCCTTTATGTGAGTAAGAGGGTTGATTTGGTAGGTTTTGGAGGCAGAGAGCTGCCTCTTCCTGGTCTGAAATGACCTCTTTGTACATGAAAGGAGAGACACTAGGGATGTGGCTATTGGAGGCCAGTGCTCTCAGTGGAGATGGAAGAGACCTCCGAAACAACTTCTGGAAAGTGGGCTTTTGATGCTGACAAGCAGAGCCCATTTTCTCTTTCCTTCCATGAAAGGCTGTTGTTGTGGTTTGACTCATTGTAAATCACTGATATTAGAGTGGCATTGTTCTGCCTCTTGGCTTGCTGTTGGGGCTGCTGCGTCAGGCCTGAGCTGGTGCCCTGAAACCCCTCAGGAGTCCTTGCTTTGCCAGGGCCGAGCTAGCAGAGCTGTAAGGAGAGGCGAGATGCCTGCCCGTCTCTGGATCCTACTTTGAATTCACCACTTTATCTCTGGGTTCTGCATTAACACTGATCCAAATGCTTTTAGATAAAAATTAATGATTTGCTTTGCCCCCTTGCTACTAATGGTCTTCCTTGACATTTCTTCCTTTTCTGAAAGCCCTTCTTCATTGGAAGGACACTTCAACAAATAGTTTGCTTTCCTTCTTCCACATGTGTTTGGCTTCCTTCGTCACCTATGAAAGAGTACTCCCAGGGAGGACTCCAGGTCTCAGACCGCATGCTCTTCTCTCTAGACCACACCCTGTTCCACAGAGACTAACACTTGAATCACAGACAGTGACAGCAGGAAAGGACTTGGGGATCATCTCAGGGGGTTTCCATCTTGGGGTACATTTTGCCCAAGGGTCTTTGGCAGTTGAAGGGAAGGTGCAGGGCAGGAGAAGCTCCTTTTCCTTCCCATCCAATCAGCCATTCTTTACCTGTTTTACATATTGAACTTCCATCTAAAATGTTGCTTGATCAAAGGACTCATGACTTAAAACCATGGGTTGAGGAACTGTTCTAGCTCAAATCCTCTAAGGAGGCAATGGTGATCAGAATAAATCCTCAGAAATTCTTCACCTAAATGGAGTTGTCAAACTTTCAGCAGGTGCCATATTATTTCTAATTCTATTATATTTTAATTCTGAATTATATCCATGTGATAGAATGTTTCTAGAATTCTGTACAAGTATAAGTGTATTTTTTAAAAAAGATTTTACTTATTTATTCATGAGAGACACACACACAGAGAGAGAGAGAGAGAGAGAGGGAGGGAGGCAGAGACATAGGCAGAGGGAGAAGCAGGCTCCTGCAAGGAGCCCGATGCGGGACTTGATCCCAGGACCCCGGGATCACACCCTGAGCCCAAGGCAGATGCTTAACCGCTGAGCCAACCGGGCGTCCCTAAGGTTTTATTTCTTAAAGTAAACTCTGCACCCAACGTGGGGCTCAAACTCACAACCCCAAGATCAAGAGTTGCATGCTCTACCCACTGAGCCCATCGGGTGCCCCCCATTCTTGGGACTTTTGTCTACCATAGAAACCTCTTCAATGATCGCTCATCTGCCCAGCTAAATGATTGTTTTGGAAAATGCAATGCATCAACCCTTTGTAAATGGCACATTTAATCTGGGCCCCTCAAAGCTCGTAACAGATGAGTCTTGAAGCACACACCCCGCGCAGGCCTGTCTGCAGTGACGATATAATGCTCATGAGTCCAAGGATTTGTAAGCTGTTGTAAGATAGTTTTATTTTTTTATTTTTATTTTTTTTTAGTGACAGAGCAATGCAACCTTTCTGTTCCTAATGTGCATGGCAGGAGTGGGTAGTACGAATAGCAGTTATTTTAAATTTTTTGTGGGGGGGGGACCCCCAGGGGCCACACTCTCCCCACTGGCCTGTTGGTTGGAGAGAACTGGAAGCCAGGACAAAGACTCTTCTCAGGCTTCCCTGGGGCCCACGTTGCTTGTGCGAAGAAGTGCCTTCGGGGCATCTGCTTTCCCAAGCAATCAATGCAACAACACGAGTGAGAAATGAGTAGCAGCCACCGCTTAGCATCCATTCTTCCTTGTAATTAATATCACGTGGCTGCGCGAAGGGCCTAGAGCTGCCTGGTGGAGAAATGCTCATTCAGAGAAACCAGGCAACACACAAACAAACACGAAAAGGCGTGCTGGCACATAATTCTTGCAAAATGCAAAAGGGAAAGGTCTTACCTCAAAGCTGTCTATAACTGAAATACCGCTGGGGGTTTATGTTTGTCTTTTTTCTGTGCCTCTGAAAAATCAGCTCATATATTTTCTTGCAACCGAGACAAGCACTCTCTTAATTGTTCCATTAAAAGAGGTGTTGAAATGTTACTAATTGTCAAATGCAATTAAGTGTAGCAACATGTCACAGGTAAATTAACGAGAAGCCAGGTGCTTGCAGGGGGGTTGGTGCGCAGCGTTGGCGCTGTTGGGAATAATCGTTATCCTTCCTGGAGCTGACTCCTGCTTGCCTGGCCCTGGAACTGTATGCATCATGCTGGCCCATGATTACAGCTTTTAAGGGTTTCTGACTCATCAGTGGCCATTTGCTGGGAGTAGTTTTTAGTGGCTCTGTCTCTAAAAGCTCGATAGTGAGGTTATTAGCAGAGCGTGTTGGTAACTTAAAAAGGAAAAGTCAATTGTTATCCTTGAGTAACCCAGCAAAAAAGGAACAGTATTTGCAAAGAATCCCGAGCCCCGTGTCTCCAGGCACAGAAAGAAGCACCCACAAGGATAGAGGTGCCTGATGGACTCCCTGCTGTTGTCGTAGGAGCTTGGTTAGATTTGCATCCCTTCATCTGATTTCTCATTTACTCATTGCGAAAAGCATTTCCGCTGTACTCTGTGCAGTAAAACATACAGAAGCATAAGCAGGACCCTGAGAGGCCTGCTATCATTTTCAGCTATTTCATCTAGGTTAAGCACACACATTTTCTTTTTTTTTTTACTTTTTATTTTATTTTATTTTAATTTTTTAAATTTATTTATGATAGTCACACAGGGAGAGAGAGAGAGAGAGGCAGAGACACAGGCAGAGGGAGAAGCAGGCTCCATTCACTGGAAGCCCGACGTGGGATTCGATCCCGGGTCTCCAGGATCGCGCCCTGAGCCAAAGGCAGGCGCTAAACCGCTGCGCCACCCAGGGATCCCACATTTTCTTTTTTTTAAATCATTATTTAATTTATTATTATCATTTTATTTTACTTTTTTTTTTAAGAATAGTCTTTTCATTTTTTTTCTTTTAAGATTTTATTTATTCATGAGAGACACACAGAGAGAGAGGCAGAGACATAGACAGAGGGAGAAGCAGGCCCTATGCAGGGAGCCTGATGTGAGACTCGATCCCAGGACTCAGGATCACACCCTGAGCCACCCAACTACTGAGCCACCCAGGCGTCCCTATTTTACCTTTTTTTTTTTTTTTTTTTTTTTTAGAGAGAGGGAGAGGCAGGGGCAGAGAGAGGGAGAAAGAATCTTAGGCAGGCTCTGCACCCAGCGTGAGCCCGACGTGGGCCTCAGTCTCAAGTCCCTGAGATCATGACCTGAGCCAAAATCCAGAGTCAGATGCCGAACCAACTGAGCCACCCAGGTGCCCCAGCACATGTGTTTTCAAGAAGACCATAAGCTCATGGATAGTAGGGACCTGGTCCTATTCGTTTTTTGTGTCTCCAAATTTCCTGCCATGCCTGGCATATATTAAGGGCTCAGTAAACATTTAATGAGCAAACAGAAATGATAAAACAGTTTGGGAGAGGGGGTTGCGTCGGGGGAGGAGGGTGCATTTGGTTGGAGTTTGTGTTTGTGGTGATGATAGGGCCTCTGCGTGGAGGTGTTTTAAGTCTGGTGAATCACTGGAGACCAAGTTCCTCATGAGGTTAGGGCTGGAGGTTTGTCATCGGGCGCCACCTGTGGAGAAGGGCTAGTCCAATTGCAGGGCCCTGTCCCTGATGGAGGAAGAGGGAGGGGGCCAAGGGCTCATGCTGGGGTTAGTGAGCATCATGCAGGGGGCCCGCAGTTGTGAAAAGAGGCAGAGGATCTAGATCTTTCTATAACTGCAGGGGGAGCAAACGTTTCCTAATCTACCGGGGTCCCTGGCTGGGTCTGAAAGTTAAACTGACAAAGACAGTTTAGTGGGAGAAAAGCATAAAAAATTAATTAAAATTTTTATGTGTATGGCTGGATACGTCCATGAGAAAACCGAAGGAGGAAACAGAGCAGGAAGCTGTTATACCTTTCAGACAAAAAAAGAATAAATTTGTCAAGAATTGATAAGCCAAAGGGGTTTGGGCGAGGCGTAGTAAGTGATGGAGAGACAAGTAGGAAGATAAGGGCCGGTTTAACAAGATTTATTTGCACAGATTTCTTGGTTCTAACTCCCCATCTCTGCTGATAAGAATATCTTCCTTCTTGGTACAGAGAGGGGAGCCTTCATGTGGGAGTTTTATGACCTGTTTCAGGGAAGAATGGTGAGTGGGGAGGAGGGTTATCAGGGTGACCTCCCTGTTTCTGCTATTTTCAAATTCCTCCAGCTTATGATATAGGACACGTGCCATATTGTGGGGTAGCGTGTCCTGAACCCCATCATTACCAAGCAGGCCCCGAGTGGGCAGAGAAGTCAGTGGACGCTCTCGTCTGCCAGACTGGCGGGGCCCTCTGGCACAGCAGCACAGCCTTAGGGGGACGGTGTGTGAGGGTCTGTGCGGGTTTTTCCAATACCAAGCACCAACCCTCCAACACCAGCTAGGTGTCCAGCAGTCCAGTTCAATTCAGACCCTGAGGATCTGGAGTTAGTGCAGACCCCCCAGTCAGGAGGAGAACTTAGTCTCACAAGCCTGCTCCCAATTCAGACAACAGCCACAAATAGGGTACCCAGACCACCAACACCTCTGCCTGGCTGATTAAATATTCAGTTTCCCATGACCCCTTCTTAGGGTTTGATAATTGGCTAGAGCAACTCACAGGAGTCAGGAAAATGCTTTATTTGCTGGTAATAAAATTATAAGTTTATTGTGAAGGATAGAGGTCAGGAGCAGTCAAAGGCAAGAAATACAGAGGCCAAGGTATGGGGGCGAGAGGTTGGAAGGCTTGCACGTCCTTAGTGGGCACACTATTCTCACAGCACATCGGTGTGTTCATCACCCTGGAAGCTCCCCAAACCCTATTGTTTCTTTTCTTTTTTAAGGGAGGTTTCATTAGGTAGGCATGAGAGATCAAATCATTGCTGATTGGCCTCAATCTCCGGACCCTCTCCTCTTCCTGGAGGGAGGTCAATGAGGCTCCAAGTTGTAGCCCTCTAATCACTTGATTGGTTTTTCCAGCCACCAGGTCCTATCTTGAAGCTATGTGGTGCCCCTTCCCTAACCAAAAGTTATCTCATTAGCTTACAAAAGATACTGTTATTCCTCAGGAGATTCTAAGGTTGGTAGGAGCTCTGGATCAGGAACAGGAATGAGTAAGTCCAAATGTTTGTATTTTAATTATCCGACAGGGTCCATTTCAAAGATGTATGCACAGGGAGCTCACTTCACACGGGACTGTGATGAACATGCTGGCTTGGGTACTTCCCACCCATCCTGCCATCACTCTGCCTCTTCTCACACTTTGAGGTAGGCAGTTCGGAGACGTTACTGCTAATATGGTCCCCTGCCATCCCGTCAAAACGGATCACCTCCCAGGACACACACTCCTGGTCCACCTTCTATGGAGACCTAGTATTGTGGATGTTAGCTTGCAGTGAGGCATGCCCCAGAACAAATAAAAGCAGGTAGTACGGGAAGTTGCTTCCAAACTTTGGTACCATCACGTTTGGGTTTCTTTTGGTTTCAACCAAAAACAGTGGCTGTGCTGGGAGCACACGGGAAACTGAGCGGTTGCCTGGTTAAATAACTCAAGTGGAGCCCTGTGAAGTTCAACTGAGGGCCTACTAAATATTAAAGGTTCCCAAGCTCCACTCCAAGATTCATAAACTCAGATTGTTGAAGTGTGGGAGAGGCAGGGCAAATATCATGTTTGCAAGCTCCACATTGGTTGTTTCTTTTTCTTTAAAAAAGATGTTATTTATCTTATTTTAGAGCGAGAGAAAGTGATCTAGCAGGGAGGGCAGGCAGAGGGAGAGGGAGAGAGAGAATCTCAAGCAGATTGCATGATGACTGTGGAACCTGATATGGGGCTCAATCCCACGACCCTGAGATCATGTCTGACCTGAGCTGAAACTAAGAGTCGGATGCTCAACTGACTAAGCCACCTAGGCACCCCTCCACATGTGATTCTGATGTTTAGCCTCATTTATTTTATTCATCCAATCATCTCCTTGAAATTTGTACTTGGGTTTCAATAAAAACATGGACATCCACTCTCCCCTACATCTCCTCACAGGAGCATATAGAGAGACACTCAGCCATAGAGGGAAGGACATAGAATTTTGGAGACCTGGCCCAGGATTCAATCAGAAGAGCAGCCAAAGAAAGTTGCATTCCAAACAATGCCAAAGTCAAGGTTCTGGTGGGAAAGAATGGGACTCTAACACGTGAGGTGGAGACGTCTGGATTAATGCTCCTGCCATCTTAAATTCCCATATTTCTTTAAACACTCTGAGCCTGAATGAGAGGACCATTCTTTCCTTTAAGGGTCAGACACACTCTTTTCATGAAGACAATACAGAAGTATCTCCAAGCAAAGATATGCTTGGCTTGCCAGGGAAGGAATGAGATGGTATTCTCGGAGGAACTACAGAACCTAACCAGGAAAGGATGCATGGGAGTATATTTTGATAGTTCTGAACCAAGGAGTTAGGGAAGCAGAACACAAATTTAGATAAAATTTGATATGGAAGCAATTTTTTTTAAAACTCCCTAGCAAGGAGCTCATGAGAGGGTACAAAGTTGCTCCTAAGACATCTCCCAGAAGCATGGCAAAAAGTGATGGCTCACACTAAGTCAGGTAGAAATACCAGAATCGTCATGGGAGATGGTTGAAAAAGGGATTAGAAAGCTCAGAGAAGCGGGCATGTTAGCTTGAACCTAACATTTATGGCTGGATGACTATGTCCTGTGCAAGTGCCCAGAAGAAAGAATAGAGAATGTGCTGAGAGGAGCACCCGCGTCAATAGGAAGGTTAATGATGGTTCTCTGTAGGCCTGCGCGGATAGGAGATACGGCTGCAGAAATAGGCTCCCTAGTGACAATGGGGATGATAAACCCTCTAACAGTGGCTAAGTGGCAGTGCTTAGCCGTCAGAAGCCTGGTGGGTACAATTATCATAAATAACAGCAAAGCTACAATCAAAGGGCACTGGAGCTGCAGTTATGAAGGTATCAACGGTACACAGCACCCCTGGTGGCAAAATATATGGGCAGCCAACAAAGGTACCGTCTAATCTGTGCGATTAAAAAAAAAAAAAAAAGAAAGAAATCAAGAATAGATAATTAGGAGGCTGAGAGCAAGTCACTCCAAGGAAATGTCATGATTCCTTGGTCAGTTTTCAGATTTGCGCCAATTTTCAGGGCTGGAACTCATTCAGTGGGGAAGACTTTTGGGTTCCCAAGGACCCTAAATACCATAGCTAGTGTACATAGTATTGGGTCTACCAGTTATTCCCCGCAGGAATTACAGCCATTTACTCCACTAGTGAAAGGAGATTCTCAAGCATTTTAGGGACTCTTGGGCATAGGATCTGCGTAGATATCAATATCTGGAAACTGCAAGTAGTACGGTGTCCTCACGGATATAGTAGGAACACATAGAGGCAAGCTGATAATCGGAGGTTTGGCCCAAATCTGGTGCATAGTGTGTCCAATAGGCTTGCCCATCCACTCAAAGGCCATTTCCCCGGTTCCTCCATGTATAATGGGGAGAGGCGTACTTGGTATTTGGCAAAACCATCCATTAGATTCTTGGCCTGAGGGGTAAGAGTTATTATATTGAGAAAGGCTAAGTGAAAGCCTTTGAATCTTCCACTACTCCCACTGCTGGCCAAGCTAGTAAATCACAAACAATATCACAATATCACATCCTAGTGCAAATGGCAGAAATTAGCTCTCGTCTTAAAGAGCTAAGGGATGCAAGGGTTGTGGTCTTTCTCGTAATCTCTATTTTTATTTTTTTTTAAAAAATTTAATTTTAATTTTATTTTTTAAAGATTTTGTTATTTATTCATGAGAGAGAGAGAGAGAGAGAGATTGAGAGAGGCAGAGACACAGGCAGAGGGGGAAGCAGGCTCCATGCAGAGAGCCCAACATGGGACTCGATCCCGGGACTCCAGGATTGTGCCCTGGGCCAAAGGCAGGTGCTAAACCACTGAGCCACCCAGGGATCCAATCTCTATTTTTTTTTAAAAGATTTTATGTATTTATTCATGAGAGACACAGAGAAAGAGGCAGAGACACAGGTAGTGGGAGAAGCAGCTTCCTGCGGGGAGCCTGATGTGGGACTTGATCCCAGGACCCTGCAGTTATGGGTTGGCAAATGTATTCTTTTCCATCTCTATCAAAAAAGAGAATCAGAAACAATTGATATTCACTTGGAATGGACGTTGGTATATATTTATGATTTTGCCCCATCCTCTGTCTTCATGTGATGTAAAGAAACTTGGGTCATCTAGACATCCCACAGAATATCACACTGGTCCACTATATGGATGACATCCTGTCAATCAGACTGGATGAGCATGTTGGAGGTCTTGGTAACCGATGCTTGAGCCAGACAATCTAGCCAACTCAGTAGCACCAGGGTGTCAGTGATGGGAAACCAGGCACTTTGGGAATGTCCCAGTGGGAAAATTGCAACATAGACACCTGGACAGTTCTCAGACAAGGCCATGCCATCTGCAGCAGAAAATGATGCCCGTTTGGAGAAACAGCTCATGGAGGGGCACTGGGCCCCAGGACAGAGGGAACACTAGACCTTAGGAGGTTAAGTGACCATGCATCTGTGGCATAATTGCCCGAGACATGCTGTGTTTGTTGCAGAATGAAATGCATTTGGTTTTTACTGCAGTGACAACAAGGACAGGTAGTCTGAGTAGGGTTGTCTTCTGGAGTGCGCTGCTGTTTATCCAATTTAAAAGAAAGCTTTCTGACGTCGCAGAGGAGGGACACTTTTTTTTTTTTAAATCTAAAAGTTACTTTTCTATCTTTCTCTAGAGCCTGGTGTTCTCAGGTTCTTTTCTTTTCTCAGTAGGAGCTTGGTAAATGCTACCAGACTCCCTGACACCCAGCATAGGAGAACAGTCAGGTTTGGCCCTGGGCTAAATTACAAAGCAACAAACATTTGTCTTCAGCTCTCCAGCATCTCTTTGCCATGTTTTTTCCCAAGTCTGCACCACATCACCTCTCTTTCCTTGCTGTCTCTTCCTGGAGTAGGTGCATTCAAAAAAATGTGATTTTTTTTGCCTCATTTTTTGCTTTGAGGAAAAAAAAATGGTTTGTTTTGGGAACAAAGCATTCTATAGCAAGTCTAACATACTCTGTTCCCTCTTCAAAGTATCTATTTTTACTTTAAATTTGAAGGCATTAACTTGTAGGTTGAGACCCACAAAATGGAGGCAACGTCCGTGCCACTGCCTATCAGAGACTAACTCAGGTTAGCCTGCTCTCATGGAGAAGCCTCACTGTCAAGGACACTTAATGCCAACCACAACCTTCCAAGTTGGGTTTAGCTAGCCCACCTCCCCTAGGAAACAGAACCTGCTGGCCTTGAAAGGAAATCCCTGCCCTCCTAGCCAATCACACCCTGTTTTGCATTGTCCTTCTAGGGCTGTCTAAAACTCGCTTTTACCCAAAAACCCTTGGGAACAGCCTCTGCTGCTCTGCTCGTAGGCTCTGCACTCCCCCAATCCGTGGACTATTTTCCCTTGAGTCAAGGACATCAGACTCATTACTATTGTTTCTGTTTCGTCATTTGACAAAGTGGATATTCAATTTGCAGTATAATTATTTGATTGATATTTATTTCCCTTTACAACTGCATATGCAACCAGGGGCCCTGGTTTTATTTTTGACTCTACATCTCTGCACCCAGCATACTACCCGGTAGGCTGCAATTTAGAAGTAATGTTGAATATAAATTTAAAAATAATTATAGAAGCATGTATACATTTCTAAATAATTGCTGTAATTGAGAAAATGTCTTAGGGGTAAAAGGATGATGGGATTCAGGGCAGAATGTGACACTCTGGCAGGTGGATAATTTTGAACTGAAGATAATCAAGGCCCAAAAGGCTTAAGAGGAATGTTTTTACTTCAACTGCCTAAAAGGATTTAGGCCAAAAAGTCTACACCAGGAAGAGAGCTGTTATCAAAGATAATTTTTTTTTTTTTTTTTACATAAGAAAGTCTTTTTCTCAGGGCTTTGAAAACATTGGATTACCGAATAGTTGCTCTTCCCATCTTCCTGTGGATCATCCTCTCCCCCTTAGGGGTCCCAGATCCTTCCTTCTCCTCCTTAGCTCAGTGGTGTTGGCACATAAACCTCAATTGCCTGACTGTCGGAAGGTCTCCTGTCTTTGTGGGGCTCCCATCCATATATAATTAAATTTGTTTTTTTTCTCCTGTTAATCTAAATTATATCAATTTATTTATTAGACCAGGCAAAGAACCTAGAAGATAAGAAAGGAAACATTTTCTTTCCCTACTGTTTTGGCACCAACATGGGGCTCTTTGCTGGCTGGACACCACTCACTATAGGGCTGCTGCTGCTGATGGGTCCTGGGACTTGTGACCCGCACTGGCAGAAGGTGACAATTTTTTTTTTTTTAAAGATTTTATTTATTTATTCATGAGAGACACACAGAGAGAGGCAAAGACACAGGCAAAGGGAGAAGCAGGCTCTCTGAGAGGAGCCCAATGAGGAACTCAGTCCTAGGACCCCGGGATCACGCCCTGAGCCAAAGGAAGATGCTCAACCATTGAACCGCCCAGGTGTCCCAAAGGTGAGAATTCTTACCACATCAGTCTTCTGGATCTCTGCCTGAAGGGTCTATCAGAAGTAAGACTGATGACTGTCATTTGCTTTTCATAAGTTTAAATTAGCAGGAAAAAAAAAAAACAACAACTTTGTGTGAACTAGTTCCTTAGGGATAACAATTTTGATAAAGATTTGTTATGAACACTCCTGATTTCTATTAATTCCCTTCCTCCAGAGGTAATCCTTGCTTTCTTTTGGTTTTGCCCTTTATGTTGCTTATCAGGAGGAAAACCATAGATCTGATGAGATTTTCCTTTCATCTTGTTCTATGTCCTGAAAGCTTGGCTTTGTGACCAGTGAGAGTGTTCTCTCTGATATCCACTAGCCAGAAGGTACAAATATTGGCGGGCCTCTGGTGGCCAATTGAATGGACTGGGGCTAGGAGACACAAAGTCAAAGCTCTTTCTGTCTAGCTGTGCCAGCTCTTAGGGGAGTTTATTTTTTTATTTTATTTTTTTTAAGATTTTACTTATTTATGAGAGACACAGAGAGAGGCAGAGACACAGGCAGAGGGAGAAGCAGGCTCTACGCAGGGATCCCAATGTGGGACCCGATCCCGGAACCCCAGGATCACGCCCTGAGCTGAAGGCAGACGCCTAACCGCTGAGCCACCCAGGCGTCCCCCTTAGGGGAGTTTATCCGAAGAGGTCCCAGTCCATAGGGGCCTTTGTCATCTCAACCTCCATTGCTCTGTTAGTGTTGGAAAGTCCCATTCCAGCAGCACCTGCCTGGTCACAGAGTAGTGTGCCTATGACTGGAGGCTTCCCACACTCCTGTGAGAGGCCAGAGACACCATTTTCACTACACAGTTCTTAAGACCGGTGACAAGAAGGCCCTTGCTTTCTTAGGCTAACGCTGGGAGTGAACATTCTGGATCTCGTGAGAGCTACATCTTTTGCATTCTCTTACGGGATCCCTCTTGTGTCCTTGGGTCAGCAGCTATAAGAAGGTTTATTGGTTTGAGTCATTATTGGGATAAAGGTAAGATCTACTCATCAATGGCCAGAGGATGATAAATTGTTTGAATCAGAAAGATTTCCATATTTGGGGAAAAAAAAGTTTTTAGAGAGCTCTCATCCTCAACAGTTGCCTTATGGGAACCTATGGAAAGAGCACATTAGAAGATAGATATGAAGAGATGTAACTGCTAGCCTTAGGGATTCCTGTAACAAGATGAAATTAGAGAATTAGAGAGAGAGAACACGAATTAAAGCCTCCACCCAACATAAAGTCTCCTTAAAATCTTGCCCTGTCTTCTCAACAAATTCCCCGAGCTCCCCAAAGTCTTCCACCTTCTCCAGAAAATCCCTTCAACACCATGTTAGCCTCCCTTGCCCTAGACGGTTTTCAGAGAGCACTCTCATCTCATCTGTAAGCCCAGAATGTACAGGTTACTCATGTAAATACTAAGAGCCAGGAAATGAATTTAACAGAAGCATCTGGAAAGGACAATAAAGCTCAGACATAAAACTTGTTTTGGGCTCTGGAATCAGGCCCTGCCAGCTTCAGACCTTCCTATGCAATAATGCTTTTTGCAGGTATATCCTAGACCCCACCCAAGAAATTCACATCCCTTGGACAACAAGTAACATTTATTTATTTATTTTAACAAGTGACCTTTAAATGATAAAGTTCTTTTACCTCCACTTTCAGAAGATCCTACCAAGTTTAAAAAAAAAAAAAAACATTTAAAAATTAATGCCCCATCCTAGAGGTAACAGATGGACAGAATTTCTCCCGGGGCCTTCTATAAATTGACCAGAAAATAGCTCAATTGCTATTTTCCTATCAAGATTTGATAGGAACAATATTGGAGACTTTTCCCCCTAAAATGAATTGGTCTAAGGTTAAATTATACACTCAGAAAGAAGATGGTCATCCAAAGGCCTTTCTTGAAAGCTTTACATGGACTTTTCAAAGGAGTACTGCACTAAACCAGTAAGATTCAAAATATAGAAATCTTTGAATTTCCATATTAGTTGAAAATTTTCTCTAATAAAAATTTTCGCAAATTTAAAATAGTGCGATGGAGTAGGCAAATCAAACTCTACATGTTTTCACACAAAAGGCTACCAAATTTTTCGGAGTTAAGAATGAACAATTCTCGATTTACAGCTTGAATTTTTAGAGAAAAAAAAAGCATAGTTTCCAAGAGCAATTAGAAGCCCATTAGAGCCTTTCTTTTTGCCTCCAGATATTGTTGAAAAAAAAAAAATCAGGACCCTTACATACAATGGTTCCATATTTAAGAAAAAGAGGAAAAATTTAAATAGTAATGACCCTAGACTTCTGATAATAGAGAACTTCTAGGAGAAAACCTGCATTCTTTTTCCATCTCTTAAATATATAAATCTTACTGTGTCTTTGAAATGTAAATACCCAGGGAGGTAACTAAAACAATGGTCTGAAACTATTTTTTTTAAAAAAAAGGTGTGCGAGTGGGGAAAGAGGAGACCTATTTAAAATACCCCCTGCTAAAAAGGCTCTGGAGCACAGCATCCTTAGGATTTCTTGTCAAGGACAAATACAAATCTTAATAGTCTTCTCCATGAATACTGGCAAAAAGCTTTTAAGTGAGTAATCTTAACTTGTTCTGTCTGCCAGAAACACAATTATTTATAAACTAGTGGGTTTTGTTTTGTACCCGATTCATGGCTAAAGTTTTAAGACAAAGCAACCAGTTCTCTGTTTGTGTCTGTCTCTTTATGTACGTCTATATGTATACATGATAGAAGTGGCGGGTTTCTTTTGCCCCTAGGTGGTGGTGCCAAATTTAATTTCTAAAATCGCTCTATTTAATTGGCTTAAAAACAAGTGCGTTTGAGCGAGGTATTTCTAAATCTCAGAAATAAAATAAAAACGAATCCAACCATTTTTCAAGCTCAGGTGATCAGAGATAATTTTTGGTACTAAATTAGGTGTGCTGGTTTCATTCATACAGACGTAGCTTTAATGTTATCAGCATTAAGTATAATAATTTTATCTACCTTGGTTTACTGCAAGTAAAATAAGCTCATGTTATCTCTCTTATAAAGTCTGGCTGCAAAAAAAAAATAACCTAAGATGATGGCTAACTGCTTTAATGTCTTATGAAATTTTCATGAGTAATTTAAGTATGATTGTTAAAGAACAAGTAAATAGACATAAGTAGGATAAGAATTTTCAGGTGAACTTTTCAGTAATAGCTGTTTTATGGTATGTCTACTTAAAAAGTTTACCAAATCTCTTTGGTAACCTCACCCTTCGAATTTTGCTCAGTTAAAATGAAATGGTGGGAAGTCATCAAATGTCTAGGCTAGTTCCAAATAGGATAAAATACTAGAACAATAGTTACTAAACATAGGTTTTCTTTTGCAGAGATGCTAAAGGTAGTTGGGGTCCATTAGGAAACACGCCTATGTCATAATGAAAATTCTGCTATGAAAAAGATGTTTCTAGATATTCTAAAAGTATTTATAAACTTGCCAACCCACAGAATGCTAATAGAGAAGACAGTTTATAATAGTTTTCTTCTTTACTTTCACCAAAAATGAAGGTTTTTAAGAGTTAAAAACTCTAACATATGTAATAAATGCCGCTAGAAATAATAAGGGAAACACCTCTGAGTGTGAGGAAAGCAAGATGAGTGTTTTTAATAAAATTAAATATGAGAAATGAAAATACATTTTTTGTTAAGGGAAAATAACGTTGTCCTGAAGACAGGCTAATTATCTTAAAATGGGAAGGAAAAATTAAAGGACAAAATTGGAATGTAAAAAAGAAATTTGTAATAGATTTTTAGAAAAGAAATCTTGGGAAAGGAGTTTTAGTCAAGCTAGTGAAGATTAAAATAAGTTTAATTATTTTAAATGAATTTTAATATCCATAGTAAGCTGGTATAAAATCAGAATTTAAGTTTCTTTCTGTTAAAAGGAAAAAGAAAGTTTGCTTGAACTATTGGTCTGCTCCTGATAAAAGATTGTAAAAAGTTTTCCTTTACCTCTTCAAGTAATTTGCCTGGCAAGCAAAGATTTTTGTCTCTTGTCAAATAATTTCCTGTTTTTTTATCAGGTCTTTGATTACTTAGGAAAGCTGAGTATTCTCTGGTAAAAAAAAAAAAAAAAAAAAAGAAAAAGAAAAAGAAAAAGAAAAACAACCAAGGTTTTTAGTTTTTAAAAATGATTTTATTTATTTACTTATTTAACGAGAGAGAGAGAGAAAGAAAGAGAGAGAGAGACTGAGGGGCAGGGGAAGGGGCAAAGGAAGAGAATCTTCAAGCAGACTCCCTGCTGAGCTCAGAAGGGATTCGGGGTTTGATCTAATGACCCTGAGATCATCATGACCTGAGCCTGAAATCAAGAGTCAGATGCTTAACTGACTGAGCCACCCAGGTGCCCAAGAACTAAGATTTCTTAAAACAACTATTTAGCTTTCCAGGTTTGCCTGTGAAGTCTTCAATTGACAATATAGTTAATGGATAGCTAAGTATTCTTTCACAGAGGCATGTAATCCTATTTGACCGAATTTTTAATAACCTCTTTGCGATTTTTGACAAACTTCTCAAAAACCAAATTCTAGGGGGGGATCCCTTGGTGGCTCAGAGGTTTGGCACCTGCCTTCTACTCAGGGCGTGATCTTGGAGTCCTGGGATCGAATCCCACATCGAGCTCCCTGCATGAAGCCTGCTTCTGTCTCTGCCTCTCTCTCTCTCTCTCTCTTTCTCTCTGTCTCTCTCATGAATAAATAAATAAAATCTTAAAAAAAAAAATTCTAAATAGTCTTTTTGAGCTCATACTAACTGAGGACTTTTTAGAGAGTCCCGGGAACATCTCAGAAGATTTGTTCTCTCTCCTTCTTAAAAGGGAGATTAAACTAATTAGGCTTATTTCTTATGTTAAATTACGTGGGAAACATTGTCAAGCAAAAAAGGAATACTGGGGCATCTGGCTGTGGCTCAGTTGGGATAACCTATAACTCTTGATCTCCGGGTCATGAGTTCAAGCCCCACATTGGATGTAGAGATTACTTAAAAAGAAAAAGAAATAAAGGTAATACTAAGCCTTTTTCGTGTTGTTTTGTTTAGTATGTGTTACCAGTGTTCTACAAATTGCATGAAATTTCTAAAAATCTAATATGTCCCGGTATGACATCAGTCATAATCCCAGTTATCTTAAAATGTTATGTGTCACAAAAATAAATAGATTTCCTTGTCAAGTGCTTTATAGTAGACTTTCATCAGATCTTTAATCATGGCTATTTTTAAGTCTTTTGTCATTTACAGATGGTTATGGTTTCTCTGATGCTTTTGCAAAATTGTTCCTGCAAAAGTACTTCATCTTCGAGAAGACTTATGGAAAGTACTCTAGAATACAGATTTCTGATAACTTTGAGATAAGAAAACCGAACTGAGTAAGACTTTTCAAAGCTAATTGAATAACTAGATTCAAGGAGAACAAATATCAATTGCATTATATTGAATGACTGGGAGTATGCTTATAATTTTTAATAGTTTTTTATAATTTTTTGTTATTTGAAACATGGCCAATTAAAAAATTTTTTTTGTTTTCCAGAGTGAAGAAAACTTTATTCACTTTTCCTTTAAGCTACCTATGACTTAGAACAATTTGGTAATAGATAGCTTTGTGAACAAAGATTGAACTTTTATCCTTCTCTCCCTACTTGATGCCTCTAGGATTCATAAACTCTTAGTGGGTATTCTGATTTTTCTGGTGATAATTATTTGCCTAAGTTCACTAAGAATCTGTCCTTGTAACAATACACATTTAAAAACATTGGTTGCATTACCAAGGCTTTAACTGGATGTCGTAGTTGAGAGACATGTACAAAGAAAGACTCAGATGTGACCAGACAGCTCTAAGGAGCTAAGGTTGACTGGAACCAGTAATTCCCTTGGGGAAAAATGTCCTGGTACCTTACTTACAGGAATTCCAGCAACTTTACCAGGTGAGTGAGAAAGGTGACTTCCTGGCAAGTATAGAAAATTCAGGATATTTCAGGGACCTTGAAAAGAGAAGAAGTAACCCAAATCTATAGGTATTACAGAAAAGTCAGATGGTGCGTCCTTAGCTTGGCTTCCTAGCTTTGAGAACCTTTTAAAATTTCGATCTGAGGGGTGCCTGGGTGGCTCATCAGTTAAGTGTCTGCCTTTGGCTCAGTTCATGATCCCAGAACCCTGCTATCCAGCCCCTCATGGAAGTCCACATGGAGCTCCACAGCCTGCTTCATCCTCGCCCTCTGCCTGAAGCTCCCTCTGCTTATACTCTCTCTCTGTCATATAACTAAATGAAATCTTTAAAAATATAATAAAATAAGATTCTTGAAAGTGCAATCTGAGATTCCTTATAAAAAGTTCCAGCACTCAGGGCAACCCAGGTGGCTCAGCAGTTTAGTGCCTGCCTTGGGCCCAGGGCAGGATCCTGGAGACCAGGGATCCAGTCCCACCTCGGGCTCCCTGAAGGGAGCCTGCTTCTTCCTCTGCCTGTGTCTCTGACTCTCTCTTTCTCTCATGAATAAATAAATAAAACCCTTAAAAAAAAAAAAAAAAGTTCCAGCACTCAGCGGTTGAGCGCCTGCCTTCAGCCCAGGGTGTGATCCTGGAGACCCAGGATTGAGTCCCGCGTTGGGCTCCCCATATGGAGCCTGCTTCTCCCTCTGCCTGTGTCTCTGCCTCTTTCTGTGTGTCTCTCTCTGTCACTCATGAATAAATAAAGCCTTAAAAACTTAAAAAAAAAAAAAGTTCCAGCAAAGCAGATGAAAAAATTCTATGTGGTCAATCACTATTCTTGTTATATTAACAATCCAGCCAATTTTTAGATTTATTAAATTTATTAAAACTAGACTTATTTTGCAAACAAATTAATCTTACTTTGGTTATCTCTAATGGCAATGGGGTGATTATAGAGGGCAAAATGGTGTTTCAGTAGATATTATAATATATGGAGATAAAATTCATGATTAAATTCTAGTTCTATCAGTTGTCTTTGAGGTTTTGTTTCCTACCTGTAAACTGGACCAGATTCTGGGTTCTTTCAGTTTCCTCCAATATTTGGGCTACAACTCTTCAAACTAACATTTCCAATTTTTCTTCTACCCTGCTGACTTAGGATCTGAGAGCTAAAATTGCCCTTTTTCCGAGGCCATGCCAACTAACATTTGGATGACTTGACATAAACTTCAGAGGAATCACCACAGAAACTCATGTATGAACAGTCTTTGTGCCTGTGGCTGTGTGGGCGACTCTGTGAGATCACCAGAGGCATTCAGACTACAAACCAGGAAAATCTGTCCAGTGGCCCTTGTCTGTTCTCACTCCATCTGAAGATGCTTCCAGTCTGACATCTAGAAATCTTTTTCAACTATTCAGTGACCCGCAGAACTCTGTTGGTTTATAATTTGCTCCAGTAATTAGCCATTGTTTTTTTTTGTTGTTGTTTGTTTCCATAGAAATGCCTTATTAAATATCTGATTTTTTTGTATCATGCACACCTAACTTTGGGATCCCAGCTGCATCACCACCTTCTAAAATGAGACACAACTGTTTAACTGAACTGACATATTTTCAAGGCTAAGAGATTAATTCAGTGAAATAATGGAGCAATATTCCAAGATGAATGCAGTCAAGGCCCACCACACTTAAGAAGAGGTTTTTACTTCCTCCTTAACTGAGTACAAGAATTTAGATAGGGAGCCTGTACCAGGAAGAGAGTTATTACCGAAGATAACTTTTTTCTTTTTTTTTTTTTTTTAAACAGAAAAAAGTCTTATCCACATGGCATGGCAAATATTTGTTTACCCATTTTTGATCTTCCCATTTTTGGATGGATTGTCTTCCTCTCTTTAGAAGTCCTAGACCCCCACCTGCTTCAGGATGGCATATAAACCTCAATTGCCTGACTGTGGAGAGCCTCTCATATCTTTATGAGGCACCTATATGTGCATAATCAAATTTGTTTTTCTCCTATTAATCTGTCTTATGTCAATTTAATTATTAGTTCAGGCAAAAAACCTAGAAGGGAAGAAGTAAAAAATATTTTCTCCCCTGTAAGAAGCAGTTCCCCCCTATTGGTTTGCCACTGAGCTTATATCTTTGGTTCTTACCTGCACATCTGTTCCAAGCCCACTCCCTACTGTTTCTGATTTGAGACTTTTACTTTGACTATAGCTCAGGGAAGGACCAAAGGAAGAGTAGGAAGAGGAGAAACTGAGGAGTGAGGAGCATTGTTAGCCCGTGGGACCATGGGAAGCAAACACCTGCGGAAATTTTCCAGAAGGTGAAGAATGTTAAAGAGAGCACATGGGGTGCTGTGCCCAGTAAGTGCTTTCAACGTCTTCTAGCTAAAGAAACTGAGATATTCAGAAGTCAGGGATTTAAATGAGGACACTCCATTACTTTTCTAGGGCTGCCATAACAAAGTCCTATAGACTGGGTAATTTAAACAACAGAGATTTTTAAAAAAGATTTTATTTATTTATTTGACAGAGAGCATGAGAAAGCACAAGCAGGGGGAACAGCAGAACAGAGGGAGAATGGGCTCCCCAATGAGCAAGGAGCCCTACTCTGGGTTCCATCCCAGGATCCTGGGATCATGACCTGAGCGCAAGGCAGATGCTTAACAGACTGAGCCACCAGGTGCCCCTAAATGACAGAAATGTATTATCTCACAGTCCTGGAGGCTGGAATTCCAAGATCAAGGTGTTGGCAGGATTGGCTGCTTCAAGGCCTCTCTCCTTGGCTCGCAGATGGCCTGTCTCCACGTGATTTTCCCTCTGTGCCAATCTGTGTCCTAATCTCCTTTCTTAAGTTATATTGGATTAGAGCTCATCCATATGACTTCATTTTACATTAATTACCTCTTCAAAGGCCCTACTTCCATTCTGAGGCCCTATTCACATTCTGAGGTGCAGAGGGGTAGGACTTCCAGAGATAAATTTTGGGGAAACCCAGTTTAGTCCATAACAATTACCCAGCCAAATAAAGACAGTATGGCCCAGGGGTTAAACAGACTATATTCAGAGTCAGAGAGACTGGGGTTAGGGGCACCCGGGTGGCTCAGTCGGTTGGGCTGCTGGCTCTTGATTTCAGCTTGGGTCATGATCTCAGGGTCCTGGGAGGCTCTGCACTCAGTGGGGAGTCTGCTTGAGATTCTCTCTCGCCCTCTGCCCTTCTAGCCCCACTTGCTTATGTGTGCGTGTGCGCATGCATGTTCTCTCTTTTGCTATCTCTCTAAAATAAATGAATAACTTTTTTTTTTTAAAGAAAGACTGGGATTAGAATTCTGACTTTACACTTAAAATCTCTTGGAACCTCGACTTTCTCCTCTGCAATAAAAATAAGTATGGCTTTTGCCCTATTAAATGACACGAGGTGTGCAAATACGTGTAGAATGTGAAGACGTAGTAAGTATGCAACAACTTCCAGCTGTAGTAAGTAGTGGTGTTTTTGTTGCCATCATTGTTGTTATTACTGGTTTCCTTTTACTGTAAAAAGGGGCTAATAAAATGCCCCCCTACTCAGAGCTGCCAGGATTGTATAGGACGCATGGCAAGTAAGCATACGCTTTGCCTGCCACAGAGTGAGCTCTTATATGTTGATTGTGGCCATCGTCTTCATGGAATGAGAAGCTAGTTTCCCTATATTATCCTACTGAATAGGATCTGATGTTGCAAAACTGTGTCTGTATTTAATAAAATGCAATTTTCTTGTTGGGACAGTCTTACCCAGAGAGACCACCTACTTCAGGCAGGAGCTCATATTTTAGTTATTAAAATCTGAAATGAAGCAACATCAGAGGATGCACAAGTTATGAAATTATTTAGCTTAAGGGGGGGGACCCATATTTCCAAATTGCAGAGCAAAGAAACGTTCAGGTTCAATGTGGGTGATTAACCGTTTGATATCTTGTCAGGCTTCCACAAAGTCTTCCTGTATTTTATATATATTTTATATATATATCTTGCTGTGTCTCATGTAATTAAGAAATGGTGCTGGGTTCTTGTCATCCACCATTAAGGCCTAGTCACAGGTAGTTTCATAACATCTGCTTCTTGCAACCTTCTAATTATCCATAAAAATCTGGCAGAAGGACCTGACAGTTTATCTGGAACACAGAATATGAATACAAAACAGGGTGCTTGGCTTCTAGATACAAAGTGATGGCATAAAACAGGTACTCTCTGAGCTCTTATTTTGCATGCAGCGATGTCACCTGTTCAAATCAGAGTTAGGTGCATGTCTTCTCAATAAAGACTCAATTTTGAAAAGCATCTTTTGACAAAATGAATGTGGGTCAGGAATATGTTAATGGTGCTTTGTCAGAATCTGCTGTCAGCTGCTGCTCTGTTATGCCTTGTGCAATCCAGCCAGACACCGTGACTTCCCTGCCTGTACCTGCAGGCTCTGAGCTGTCCGCGCCCTGATACGAAGAGCTGGAGAGCTCTTGACTGGACCAGACACCTGCCTCCAGCAAGGTCGGCTCCTCGCCTCTCGTCACTGGTTTTCCTTGTAGAGGCCGCCTTTCTTGCCCACCCACCTGCCTGGCTTTCCGACTCATCAGCTCACCTTGACTGCAGGAAGTGCATCTCCCCCAGTCGGTACACTGTGTGCATGTGATGTACCAAACTGTTACTTTATTTGGATTATAGGTCCCAGTGTGTCTACCTATATCTCCAACATCCATTTGGACCCATGGATTATGGGCTTATTCTGTCCTTTGGTTCTGAATCCGCAGACACTCGTTTGCCCATTGGGTTTTTGACCTCTACTTTGTTGAGGCTTCTGGTCCTTTTGTATCTGATAATCTCAGGTCTATGAACCCTCAGACTTGCCTCAACTCTCCTGGTCTTTCCATCTTTCATCTGCTCTGTGTCCTAGTGTCATGGAGATGCATACAAATACTCATTTTTCTATTTATTACTCACCAAGCACTTGTGCCTGTAATGACCTTGAGAGGCAGAGACTATGATTTGCTTTGTAACTTTTTGTAAACTGAAGTGCAGAGAAACTTACTGTTTTATGGAAGGCCTCAGACTGGATTTGAACTCAAATCTGCCCTGCTCTGGTTTGCATTTTTTCCAGCCATGGACTTCATGAGCCAATATGCTGCAGCTCAGAAGAGCTGTTTATCTGTGGTATTCATTTCTCTAGTAAACACTGAAAAGGTGGCTGAGCTTTATAACTGTACTTCTATAAATGTATGGTTTTTTTTTTTAAAGATTTTATCCACTTACTCATGAGAGATACAGAGACAGAGACAGAGAGAGAGAGAGAGAGGCAGAGATATAGGCAGAGGTTCTCCATGCGGGAAGCCTGATGTGAGACTCCATCCTAGGACCCCAGGACCCCAGGATCACTCCCTGAGCTGAAGGCAGCTGCTCAACTGCTGAGCCCCCCCCCCCAGGTGTCCCTATAAATGTATGTTCATATTGAATGTGAAATATCAAATGTTCATATCGAATTGTGAAATTTTCTCAGCTCCATGGTTCCCATTTTACAAAAAAAAAAAAAAAAAATGAATTGAGACATTGAGTTTTAGGGCATTGACATGTCACATGGTATGTCAGCAAGAAAGCAGGAGGTTCCTAACACAGCAATAGGATAATTTGTTGAAAATACCACTAGATTAAGAGGCAGGAGACAGGTCAGTTTGAGGGCTGGCTGAGAATCTTGTTATTTGGTAAATGACTTGACTCTTCTCTTTCTTCATTTTGAAAATTGCTCACTAGGTTCAGCTGCGAGTCTTCCAGCCGCTGAAGTATGCTCATGGTTACTGGTTCCAGATCAGCGGCCACTGGCCACGATACCTGAGGCTGTCTCATCTTACTCCTACATCACAGAGATTTCATTTCTATATAATAATCTACCTCATGTATTAGGCATTGGGGGGTACTATTACTATTTTAAACTGCTGTGTGTTCATAAGCAGGAATCACCTGGACCATTTTCACTTCCAGAAAAGACTCTGACTTCTTCCTCCCATTTCAGAGCCTGGGCTGCCATAACAAGCCCTCTGGGCCTCTCTTGTCTCCCCAGAGTGGCCAGCTAAGACACCAATGACTTGAAAACCAGAGGAAAAAGAGCAAAGTCAAGCTGAGATGCGGATCCTGGTCTTCTGCTGAAATGAGGGGAGGGGTTGTGGGTGGGGGCAACTTTGGCTTTGAATCTTGGATGCTCTTCTTCGCTACTCCGAGTGTGGGCCTGGCACCACAGTGGCATCACCTGGGATCTTGTTAAAAATTCAGAATCTCAGGCTCCATCCCACATCTGCTGAATCATTTGTACGAGATTCCCAGGTGACTTGTATGCACATTAAAGCAGCGCTACTGGGTTTATTAATCTGTAGAAACGCTTAAAAATTAACCTCCAAGTGGCAAGAAATGTTTCACAGAGCCCCCCTTGGAGGGGCCCAGGGAAGTTGCTGCCATTACTGGCAGGGGCTTAACTGAGAAGAAGTCTGGACCTCATTACAGTAGATAAAGTAACTTAGCTAAAAGCTAAGCTTTCAGGAGGGCAAAGGGGAGTGATGTGGGCTTTTGAGGTGAGGCCATTAACAGTTGGATTATAGCACAATGGGCCATAATGGGGTAGTCATGAAACGTAATTGATACGGTGATGTTATACAAAAGGACACTAGCTTTGTTCCAGCCTCTTTCTTCAGAGAAGGCGGATGGTAGGAGTGGGGCGATCCGACAAAGGAATTCATCCTATAAACATTGTAGTTTCTCCTCTGGCCTGCTCTTTGTCCAGCTGCAGGTGAGCCCTTCCTTGGTGTGGGCGCCCACCAGGTGAGCAGTCTCCAGCCACGACCCTGGGGGGCCTGCGTGGCCCACCCGGCCCCATGCCCACCTGTGAAACCCCTGCAGGTGAACTCCAGCCTGGGGATGGCACGCCTGGTATCAGGCAGGCTCGGATTCTGGAAATTTCTTCAATGGGACCCACAGAGCTTGGCCCCCCGTATGACACTGCTCCTTAAAGCACAGGGTCCTGAGCTCAGAGCCACGGCAGCCCCTTCACCGAGCAACTGTTTGCTCTTCCTTGATTTATTTCTCTTGATTGCTCCACTTTCTTGGGAGCTCAGAACTTGTTTTTCTTTGTTAGCACTCTACCAGTTTCTTTTCCACGAGTACTTTCCACCTGCCTCCGGGAAGATGTCATCAAAAATGGAAATGCCATTTATCCTGGAAAAACGGTTATGTATTTCTGATTTATGCCACACCAATTTCAAAAAAAAAAAAATCCCACAGTATGATACATGGACTGAATGTGAAGCTGAAAAATGAAAATCACCTAAAATCAAGGTGATAGGAGGACATCATTATTCTAGAAGCTAAATTGGAGCATAGTTGGGACTACGTTACACAGGGATTTTTATTTATTTTTAGCATTTCACTTATTTATGTGAGAGACAGCAGAACAGGAGAGAGAGCATGAGTGGGGGTGGTGGTGGCGGCGGCGGAGGGGAGGGAGAGGGAGAAGCAGGCTCCCTGCACAGCAGGGACCCTGAAGGGAGGCTGGGATCCCAGGACCCTGGGATTATGACCTGAGCCAAATGCAGAGGCTTAACTTCCCGAGCCACCCCAGGCCCCTACACAGTAGCTTTAATGTGGAGCTACTGGCAGCCAAAGTTGTGCACGGAGCTACTTATTCCTGGTCGGCGGGCATTACACCAGCTTCTCAAAGAAACTTTTTCTGGATACTGAGCTTGCAATAATAAATACTATTTTTGAGTAGCCTAGATTCTACTAGGCACCTGCTAAGCCCTTTGCATGCATTATTTGATGTAATGCCCACACCAACATTAAGAGAGAAGATAAGAGCGACAGTCCCATGTGTGAACTCCACAGCCAGGGAGACCAAGTTTGGAGCTCGTCTCTACTGCTCACAAACCAAGCGACCTTAGGCAAGTCCCTTAGATTCTCTCTGTCTCGGGTTTATTATCTATAAAAGTGAAATATCAGCCATACCTTACACCGTGATCAAGAGCATTTGGTGATTTAATATACACAAAGCACGCCATGTCTGGCCCTTGTGAGTCCTTGCCACAATTATCATTATTTCCACCTGACAGATAAGGAAATGGGGTCTCAGAGAGGTTAAGTGGCTGGCCCAAAGCCCCCTAGCCAGATCAGATCAAATCAAATCGACACCAGATCTAATCTGACTTCCCCTAAACACTTCACACGCTGACTCAGAAACTTGCCGTCTGCTGCTGGCAAGGTCCTGGGGTGCAAACAAGGAACCACCATGAGCCTTGAGCAGTCAGTGTTTGGTTGCCTTTGGTGAGAGTTTCTGATCTATATATTATCTTTGGTGGGTGGAGGGCCCTTCTCCCAACTGTTCAGCTTGGGCTGGACAGTACCTACTTTCTTTCTTTCTTTTTTTAAAGAATTATTTTATTTATTTATTTTTTTTTTTGAGAGAGAGAGAGAGAGAGCAGGGGGAGGGGCAGAGGGAGAGAATGTCAGGCAGGCTCCGCTCTGAGCGTGGAGCCCAAGGCAGGGCTCGATCCCAGGACCCTGAGCCCAAGGCAGATGCTTAACCCACCGAGCTACCCAGTGGCCCCGTTATTTACTTTCAATGTGAGTTTTAAGTAAAGTTTAAATAACGAGGGACTTGCGTCGCAAACCAGAGTGTGTATTTGTGTATCTATGGATTCTATTTGGTGATAGTGATTCCTGGCCACCACTTCTTCCCAAACGCAGTTGAACGTCTCAGAAATGTAGGTCAGCATCTCCCCAACCGCTACTATATTTAAAGCCCATGTGGACACCACATGCGGGGATGGGGGTAGGGGAGTGGGAGGTGGGTGAAGGCTGCTTGCTTTGTTATTTCCCACCATCGCAGAGGGGCGAGCCTCCTCCCTCAGACCTGGGCAGTGACGAAGGGCAGCAAATGTGGGTGTGATTCCCCTACAGCCCACCAGGTGTCCTACCCAGCCCTGCTATCTGACAGGCAGCAAGGAAAACCCGCCTTGTTCACCCCTCCAAGGAGGAACAAAAAAGGAATTGAAGGTGGTTGAGGGAGTATAGAGAGGAGGGAGGGAGGGAGACTGTGACAAGACTTCCAGATGCTTCTTCTTGCTTTTGGTGATTTAATATACACAAAGGGAACTTTTTTTGCATTGTTTTTCTTTGATGCGGAGGTGTCTCTCTGCAGACAGCCTGGTCAGTTTGTTACAATGTAGGAAGCTTTTATTTCCACCGGGAAACTGGCGTCTGGCCAGGCCTCATCATCCCTGAGCTTGGGGCTGGGGCTGCTGTCTACATCCCCTTCCTTTTGCCTGAAATCCCCTGACCAGCTCCCCTCCCTCCTGGGATCCTCCTCCTACTTGCAGGGTCTGATTAGAAAAGAGATAAGGAAGGTACTGACCCTGGTGGCTCATCTGAGTCCTCACTGCTCTGACCTGTAATCTGGGTCAGAGACAGGGACCAGCGTGCGGCCGTGGCCCTAACGAGCCCTCTTGCAAACTGGAACATCATCAGTCCACGATAGTAATTTTGTCATGACGGGAAATACTTCCTCCTCGCTCTCAGATGAGACTGGCCTTGGCTTCTCCTGGTGGGAGGAGGAAGGGAATTCGGATCCACTCAGTTTTAAGAACTGGAGGCATTTAAAATTCCAGAATAAATCTCTTACCCCTCCTTGCAGGTGGTTGGCTCCCGGCCTGTCATCATCAGGCTTCCCTCCTTTCTTGCTTTCTCTGGGAGGACCCCACACAACTGGGGAAGCTGGGGTCAGGTCCAGGATGAGAGGGAGCTCCAAAGCCATGTGGTGGCTCTCTCCAACATCGCGGTCCGCACCGGGCCTCTCTGCAGGCCATCATCGTAGATCGTAGATCGTAGATCACCGCCACAGACCCCACATATTTCCCAGGGGAGCAGAGGCATCCAGATAGATGCGGTGCTCTGATGGGCAAACGGGGGGGGGGGGGGGGGGCTGATTATGGGTTATTCTGTGATTGAAACGTCACCCAGAGAGCGGCCGGGGATGGGGACAGGATACCTTCATTAGGAGCCTCAACGTGGGATATTTCCCCCATAGAGGACCTCGATAACAGAGCCCGGAATACAATCCTCCGGGAGCGTCTAGCTTTTGTAACCACCGCCTGATGATATGCGTGGCTTTTAATATTCGGAGAGCCTTTTGCCAATACATATCTTCTAGCGAACTGGGGAACTGGGGCCCAGATGCGATGTATTATTGATAGGATTGTAATTTACTCCTCTCGGGTTGTATCTACAGCGTATACCATTAGCACAAAATATTAAATTACCAGTGGTTGTATGTATTTGTCTATTCGGGTTTGGCTCAATGATATTTGCCTTTCGCCTCAATAACAGATCATGAATAAAGAAAGCAGGGCGATATTGTTTTTTTGTTGTTGTGGTGGTGGTGGTGGTGGTTGCAAGGGAATTTTGATGCAATCGTTTTCTCTGTGTTGGGTTTTAGCGAGCGACGCTTTGCAATGAAGATAAGGGGCCATAAAATAGCGGGGGCTGGACCGGGAAGATGGATGGGGCAGTCTGCTCGGGCTGCAGGCCCGCACTGGCTTGCCCAGCAAAGCTGCTGTGGGCCAGGCCCAGGGTTTGCTCCCTGCACGATGGGGAACAGACAGTCTGCTGTGCGGGCAGGACAGGGTGGGCAGTGAAGACCCTGGGGTCGCAAATGCAGGGCCCGGGCCTGTGTGTGCTGTGAAGGCCGCATCGCAGTGGGATTTGGGGCTGGGGTGGGTATCTAGCAAGGCATCCGGTAGTGTCCTCTGCAATCCAGGCATCACGCCCTGGTTGGTGTTTGACAGGAGGCCCTTGGGCCACTGGTTTTGGTTCTGGGCCCCACGTGGCCGGAGGAAGGTTGCTCACACACAGTCACACAGTCACACAGTCACACACACACACACACACCCTCTTCCTAGAAAAGGAATCCAGGTCAGAGGGCTCAGACCAAGCTGTAAATGGACATGCCACTCCCTCCTGCTTTTGTGCCCCTTTCTTTCCTTCAGAACCTCCAACAGGGGACGCCTGGGTGGCTCAGCAGTTGAGTGTCGGCCCAGGGCGTGATCTCGGGGTCCCAGGATCGAGTCCCCACATTGGGCTCCCTGCATAGAGCCTGCTTCTCCCTCAGCTGGTGTCTCTGCCTCTCTCTGTGTGTCTCATGAATAAATAAATAGAATCTTTAAAAAAAGAAAAAAGAACCTCCAATGGGAGGTGTTTGCTGGCTCATTAGCCCGAGTGACCCCTTCCCCACTCTTAACCCCATTCGTGGCAATTTTTAATTTTTTAAAAAAAATTTTAATTTTTACGAATAAACCTGTTACTAAAAACATGCCCATGGCTTGGCCTCCTCCCCCTGCTGTTGTCCATGGGCCTCAGGTTGCACAAGCAAGGGTGGCAGGAGCAAGGATCTATCTGGATCCATATGGACTCAAAGCATGAAGATATGGTGCGGAAATGCTTACTCCTTTGGGCTCCCGCCCACAGTCTGGGAGGCCTGTATCCCTCAGGGGCGGAGTCCCAGGGAGGGGATGGACGGGGTGAAGAGGCCCTGGGAGGTCACTGGCTGGGGGAGGGGCTCTGAGACCCCAGTGACAGGTAACTAAGGGCAAAGCTGGAATCTTCTTTACACTGGCTCCTAAGAAAAAGCACCACTCAGGGAGGGGTAGCTATTGAGTTTTGCTGCCCCGGGCGCATTCTGGAGGTGAAAACCGGTTTTTCTGAAGACTTGTCAGAGCAAGGCTTTGTTCAGAGTTTGTCTCTTTAGCCCGACTGGCTCCCTGAAGGAGACCTCGTTTACCTGAGGAGCCGACAATTAACACAAAGGCCTGGGCATCTCCCCTATAACTTGGGGGGCTTCCTTTGGACTTAGGGTCACTCCCTCTTCCCCACAACCTTCTCCTTCCCTAAAGGAGAGATATGGGATTAAAAAGAAAATCCACAGGCTTGTGAAGCCAATGAAATCAGTGCTAAATCTATCAAAGCAAATCATAGACCCTGACAGCTGAGAAGTATTATTTGTTTTTTTCCTCCCAGATTTCTACTGAGCCTGGTGTTTTAAGCATATGTCTTAGGGAGAAAAGACCCATATAAAGGCAATTACAATTGGTAAATGATTAATGTTGGATCTGACATTTTTATGTGTCAAGTATGTTTAAGTGCATTAACCTTTGCAGAATTTACACCCGTACGATATGAGATATAGCTTGTATAGCATCTGAAAGATCTGCAATCTGCCTTCACTTAAATCTTATTTACATTTATTTTATTACAATATAAATGGGTTTAAAGAAATCTTAATCGGGTTTTTTACCCAGTGCTGCAGGTCCTGCGGCGCCTCCAGAGCCTGAGGGCAACAGGGGCCCCCTATGGCTTGCGACTAGGGCTCCAGCCACCTGCCTGGAGAACCCCAGGAGAGGGAGGGGGGCCTGTGTCCATTTTAGCCCAAAGGGGAGGTGACTTAGAAGGCCAGGGAGTCCTCATCCCACAGCATGAATCACAGAGGCAGGCTTTCCAGCACACAGACAACTTTTAATTTGTAGAAGTTACAGAAAAAAACCCACACATTTCCATCGCATCACTTTGAGACAAGAAGGAATCCGCGGCTCCCATCTGGGGTGTCTTTTGCAATCTGCCCACCGCCCAGCCCCCAGCCCCTCTGCAGGGGGAGATGCGCTCCAGATGTCTCCTTTCCGCACCCACATCCCTCCCTGGGCCTTTCCTTTTCTAAGTCAGAGCTACTCTTGCTGCTGCTGCGGCCGCTGTGGTGTCAGGTCCACGCCTCCTGAACTTCACTCCACTGAAATCTGGTTGGGTATGAGACAGACTCCGGTGGAATGAAGGACAAGAGAAACACATGGATTGTCTGGGGCTCTTTCTCAGGGGGCGGGCCGCATGGCCACCCTGGCCTCTGCATGGCGGGGTACTGCCCAGACAAGGGCCTGCAGGATCTCCGGGACGGTGTCGGGAGATGCGGAGGACGTGCAAGCGTGCAGCCCTCCCCAGATCACCCGGGAGGCTGCAGGAGCCGGCCCACCCAGGACCCAGACACCCCCATACCCGTCGCCCAGGCAGGCCGGGCTAAGTGGCAGGGCTGGGGCTGGGGGCTGGGGGCTGGGGACTCTTGCTCTTTCTCACCCGCAGGGCAGTCCACGGGAGAACCTTCTCTGCATTTCCCCAGTTGGGCTGCTGGTTTTCGTCTCCCTCGTCTATGTCCCCTGTGTGAGCCAGACCTGAGCTCCATCTGGTTGGTCCTGGCTGGGGGGCGCAGGTGCTCTGAAATTGCTCGAGAAAAATCCATCTCTAAGGAACTTGCTTACCAAGGGGATGGGACGCATTCTTTCCAGAATGCAGCATCCAAAGAGCATGAACGGTACTTTGTAGGCCCGTCTGCCAGTAGGAAACCCAGTGGAGGTGGGTGCGGAGCTGTGGAGGGACCAGGATGCCTGGGTGGCAGTGGGGGATGGGGTGGGGTGGGGTGGGGTGGGGTTCCAGGCCCATTCCTGAGGGCAGGGGTGGGCAAAGCAGGGGGAGACTCCTTGGTCTCACCCCTTTGGACTTATCTAGGATGTCTACTTTCCGGTGACTCCACATCCTGGGCCAAATCATGGGAACAATCTCATATTCTCTGGGCATGGCGTTGAGGCATGTGGGGCGGGAGGCGGTGGCCTGGCTCGCGGAAGCTGACCCAGACAGGAGGATGGAAGCCTCAGAGGCTTTCTGTCCTCTTAAAAGCAATGCCCATGCTCCAGTTGTTGCTTAGTTGCTGCTCTGGCCTCTTCCTTGCTGTGTCCGGGCACGCCTGTGGCTCAGTGTAAGCCCCATAAAAGGCTGTTCTCAGCACCAACGTACAGACTGGGTGGGTTTGGGCAGATCCACCCTGTTGTTTGGAATACTTTCTTCCTGGGGCTTGTCCTGACCCGATACAGGGAGGCCCTAGCTTAGGTTGTGGCTCCTCCCCTAAGATCCAGCCCCCTGGGCATAGGGCCTCTGCAGAGGGCTCTGGAACAAGGGCTAGGCTGTCGCAGCTCTTGCTGAAGCAGAGCCTGGCTGTCCTTGGTCAGGGTGAACACGGGTGGTGCTGGGGCCAGGGAGCTCGGTACCAAGGGGAAGAAGGAGGGCCCATCCTCCCCCACTCAGCGTTCTTCATAAATACTCACGGTTCTCAGTCATGAGAGAGACACGCACTCTGCCTGTGCATTATTTGTACCTTATAATCCTGCACTGCCTGTGGCCCATTTCACAGCCAGGGAAACCAGAGACTGGCCCGGCTGGCTCTGAGAAGTGATAGCAGAAGATGGTGGGAGGAAATAGTCTGGGGAATGGAAGGATCCTTTGCTTTCTCCTTGGATTTCAGTCCAACTCGGACAGCAATGGGCTCCATTGGTCTCCTTTCAGACCCTCATGATGCCACTCTTACCCTCCCAACATGTACGGTCCACCAGATTCTTCAAGGCCTCACTTGGAGGGTGCAGACTCTCACCCTCGTGTAGGGTTTTTAGCCTCTACGGTGGATCCCCCAGAGAGGACAGTGTCTGTCAAAGCACTTTAGCTGTGCAAGGCCATACAAACAGGAGGTATCATCGACCCTTGCCCTACAGACCAGCTGCAAGGCAGAGACAAGGAAAGATGAGCCTAGAACCTGCATCAGGAGTCTAGACCCAGCCTGGACCCCATCCCCAGAGTTCAAGATTTTCTACCCACCATGCCTTTGTCAACTCGATGGCCCAGTGCTTTCTCCTTGGCCACCTGCAGTTGTAGGGTTGGGTCAGAGAAGCAAATTGTTCCTGTGCTGGTTTTAGAGTAAGTTCACCCGATGACTGCTCTCCTGCTCCCCAACTGCCCCGGGGACCTGTGCCCCACCCGGCTTCCCAATAAGACCAACGTGGACACAAGAACCGAAGAATGGAGTCAGGTCCTGAAATTTCTTGTTATAGTCGTACCCTGAGGCCCAGCCCTGAGAGGCCAGGACTGCACCCTCTCCCCGCCCCACCCCATTCCTCTAGTTGGGCAAATCGCTGTGAAATCTAGAAAGAACTGTAATCTTGGTACTTAACTGCTCGGCACCCACCTTACCACCCCAATTCCCATTATCGGTGACAATTATTGCCTGAGACCGTTGGAAACTGCCCCCCACCCCCAAACGTAGAACTGGCCTGGGATTTGGGTAAAATGAAGTAGGTCCTCCTATTTTAGCTTTGGAAGAAGTGGATAATCAACCTCTAGTGAGTGTGGCTTCTTTCCACAGCCCATAATCTTCTCTTTAACTGTCCAGAGATCCTCCTGGTACAGGCACTCGGCTTGGGTTTTCCGAAGCACCCCAAATCACAGATTTCAGACTCACCTGGAAGCATGCGTGTCCGTACCTTCTCGGAGCTTGATGCAAAATAATAAATAGGCTTTTTTTTTTTCTTTTCCATAAGATCACTCAGAACAAAGAGATGGCTGGAGACTCAGGTGTATGAGAGGAAGAGAAGGACTTCCGAGTCTCGGAATATTCTTTCACTCCTGGGGTTGGACGGCTGGAGCTAAGAAAGGAGAAACACTTACTGTGTCAGATCCAGTCGAGCAGGCCTGTTCCCGAGGGGGGTGGGGGGGTGGGGGCCAGTCCTGAAGAGTCATCCTCCCTTTAAGAAAAAAAGAACATGGAAGCAGGGAAGAGTGGAACTGGATTAGAGAGAGCAGAAGTAGCTGGAAGAGAGGGTTTGTAGCATGTGGCAGGGCTCCTTGGGGCTTTTGGAAATAGAAGGTTGAGAAATAGGTAAGAGACAATAAAAGAGAGAGAAACGGGTTTTTCCAAGGCAAAGGTGAAGAAGGACTCAGCCCCTTTCAAGGAGGTGGTACTAGTTTCACTCTTTATTTATGCACCTCTCAGCAGGGCTTCGGGTTACCTGCCGTGTCCGACCAATGGAGCGAGGGCTCAGGCGCCTGGCTCCGCCCCTCAGAACCCACACCCCGGGGGGCAGGACGGCCAGGCCCTCCTGCACACTCACCTTGCTTTCCTATTGTTCTGTAAACACCCACCAAGAGTGAGGGGGGTTGGATCTCTGTCATTGGAGGGCCACTGCGGGTCACCGAGCACTGTCCCTGAAGGCTGGGGTGTCCCGAAGGCCTGGGGAAGGAGGAAGGAGGGAAGGGGAAGGCTCAGGTGGTATCTGGGCTGGGAGAGGCCCTGTGGGCACGAAAATCCACTCACCTGTACATCGGGGGCCGCCGACGATGGCATCTTGGGCTCTTGAGCCACGACCTGGCTTCCTAGCCCCGCACTTCAGGAACGCAGCAGAGAGCCCACAGCCCACGAAGGGACGGGCGGGTGGAAAGGGGACCCGCGTGGGAGCAGGGGCCCAACCAAGTGGGTTTTCCTGGCAGGTAGCACAGGGTGAGAAGCAAGTGGCTTTTATCATCCAGGAGGCTTTGTGATCTGCTTCCCTGCTATTCCTGGGGGTGGGAAACCCCGACCCTGTAGGAGAGGGAGTTGGGGGGAGATGCAGGGCGTTGCAGAAAGAGCCCTCCAACTCATCAGGGACCCTGAGAGACGGGGGGCTCTCGGGCTCTGATTATTTTAATTCCACCTTCCCCTGCTCAGCTGTGGCCCTCCACCACCTTCCTCCTGCCCCTTCCGCGCCTCCCTCTCTGCACTTCGCCCTCTTGGTGCCCTGGGGTCACGGCTGGTGCCTTCTGCGGAGAATCTTAGCCTGACTTCCACCTGTTCTCCTGACAGATCTCCTGGGGTGCAGCCGGGGTGACCCCTTCCCTTCTCCTGGTCAAACAGGGGACTCAGGAGGCCAGGATCTAGGGCATCTTGAGGCAGCGCCCCTCCCAAGGCCCTTCCTAAAACTGCGTGCTCTCTGCTCAAAATCTCTTTAGAAATCAGCGAATCCCAACCTGTCAGGGCGCCGCTGGGGCACCCGGGGCTAGAGACGCCCTCGGTCTCGGGTTCACGCAGCCCGAGAGGGGGCAAGAGTCTCATGTTATCTGCATCTGCCCCCCGCGGAAGGGCTCTTGGGAGCTAACAGCCCATGCGGCCCCTGCCTGCCTCCGGAGGGCCTCACATTTGTCCTGAATATCCTGTACTCTTTCTGGAAGAAGAAAAAGCTCCACTGGGGATGGGGGGAGGGAGATTTTCCAGGCGATCCCTTCCCTAATAGGAGACCCCTTCACTGTCAGGGCCCGAGATGTCCCGCCAGCCGGGCCCACTGTGCCCTCACGGAGCCGCAGCTCTTCCACGCTGCAGGGAGTAGCATAGAGACGGAAGCAGAGGCCCTGGCCAAGATGCACACTTACGGGTTAGAGGCCTTGTCTGTCCCTTGCTGTGTTTCATTCATTCACTCACTCACTCATTCCTTCATTTACTCTCACCCTAAAAGCATCAAGTCAGGACCAGGCGATGCAGATCACACCCTTTAGGAGCTCCCGACTGGGGTGGACGCATACGGGAACAGGCATCAGCAACAGGCCACTGAGAAAAACGCCGTGAGTGCTCCCCTAAAAGGGAAAGGCCAAGTTTTGTCTCCGGGATGCAGGGAAAGGTCCCAGAGAGAAGGCGACGTTTGAGCTGATTCTGCAAAGATGAGGGAGGACAGGCGGCCGGGAAGGACCCGGCTTGAATGGAAGCCCTGAGAAAGGAGCCCTCACACTGTGGATCCGAAGCTCACTGGGGTCCAGGGTAGGACTGGAGGTGGGGCGATGGAAGCCTGAGGAATCCGACCGCCCCAAAAGGAGAGGAAAGGAGGGGGAAGGGGAGCAGAGTAGCACAAGTTCCATTGGTTATATTCTTCCCTCCAAGGGTCATCTTTGACCTTTCCATTCATTCTGAAAAATGGGAATAGACTATAGCCCAGTTGACACAGCCAGGAAGGGCTCCCCTGCCCTAAATCATCATCATCATCATCATCCTCATCATCATCATCAGATCATAATAATAAATATTTACTATTATTGTTGTTATTCCTCTCCACTTGACTCAACAAGGTCCAGGAGGCTGCTCTGTGAACCATCTGGACACTGGTTTGTATGGTGGGTCTAGAAGGGTTTGGAAGCACATTTGGGTGGCTTTGCCGGAAGACACCTGTCCCTCCGCCACTCAGTCTGGTTCTTTGTTCCAAAGTCAGCTCGAGAGGCAAAAGACCTAGATGCCCTCCCTTCCTCCACACATCTAGTGGCGGAGGCTTGAAGAGGCATTGCCAGGCTCTTCTGAGGGTGTCTGTGGGCAGAGACGAACGGAGCTGGGAGGGAGGGGTGGTTAGACCAGGAGCACAGGCTGCCTCCAATCTCCAGGCCGGAGCTCACCACTAGAAGGGTGCATACTCATTTCTCTAAAGTAGGGCTTCACGTTTCAGATTGACGGGTGTCTCACCCCTTCCTCCTCACTCCTCCATCCTCCGCTCCCTCCAACAGGTCGGAGCCATGGTTTCTCTGCTGGAAGATCCTTGGTCCTTACATGCATCCTTGGGTCTTGGAAACCCACCACCATTCCCTCTGCTCTGACTTCCAGCCCCATAGCTTCCTGCCCCATCTTTGGCTTTTGAGGAAATAGGGAAGGTATTGCAAAGGCCCCGAGCGCTCGGACACCTGCTGAACCTCAGTGTTACCCATCAGTCCCCCTGGACTGAATTCTGGTTGTGAGCTCCTCTAACTGGACGGCTCTGCCTCCACGCCAGGCCTTATGTCCTTCGTAAAGGTCTGTGGAATCCATCGTCGTTCTCTCAACTGGAGAGGGGCGCTGAGGAGAGGCTTCCAAGACCCCCCTCTCCACATGGCACAACATTTGGAAAGCGCTGATCTCTTTAGGGTGAGACAGGAAAGTTAGGGTGACCCAAGGAGATGGCTTGTCCCCAGAAACCTGGTGGGGACCTCAGCGCCCATGGCCTGGAGTGTGTGTGGAGCCTTCATCACCAGCTTCCCACTGGTCATTTGCTTCTAGCTTTGCACCATGTTTTGAAGAGCCAGGAGGACCTCGCCCCAGGAGGTTTCTAGTTAGGGCCCCAAGTCAGCCAGCTTGCTGTTGATTCTTCCGTCACCGCCTAGGTTCAGTACTTTGGCCCAAAAAGTAACTGTACAAAGGTAGGGCGGGTACGATGTCGTTTAGCAGCAGCAGAAATAGGAAACAAACAAACAAAAACAACAAAACCAAACAAACCCAACCGAGGTTGAACTTATGATACACTTTAAGGAACCCCACGAACGTGAGATAGTTGCCCAAAAGAGCAAATTCCATCTTTGGTTGTGTTATTAGAAGTATGAGACAGGAAATAAGGGAGATGAGATTCCTCTTCTACTCTGGGCTGATCAGATCACACCTGGTTCGTGGCATTCAGTTACGGGTTTCCCACCTTAAGAAGGGCCAATACAAATCTCAAAGTGAGAAAAAAAAATGCTCGAGTAGCTTTGATCATATGTCACTCTGGGGAAAGATCAAGAAATGGGGTTTTTATTCTAAAGAATTGATGCCTGGGGGATGCGGGGGGAGATGTGAGAGCTATTTTCAATGATATGAAGATCGCGACGTACAGGAGGCTCATATTGTCTCTTAGTGGCCCCAAAGGGTAGAATTAGGGGCAATCTCTTTCCCTGTTCCCACTTCTCCAGGGAAGTGCCTTCTTAGCAACAGACTAGGGAGGATGCGGGCAGACAGCAAAAGAAATCTGATGGTTCTGGGCCCGGGAGAGTGCGAAGTCTCTCCTCAAGGGGTGAGTGGAAGGAGCAGATACACTCCCACCAGGTGGTACAGGACACCTGTCTGAACAGGTGGGAGCAAAGCCCTCAACCCGAGTCCATAAATCAAGCCGAGGTCTCTTCCTCCCATCTTGACCCCACCTTCCCTCCCACTTCATCCTTCTCTCTTTAATTGACCAGAGCCTGGTGCAGGGCTGTGCAGCCGGCAGTTTAACCGGGTTTGGTCTTGGCTAGCCAGGCCTCCGCACACGGGGCGCTTCCCCAGCCCCCCAGCCCCCCAGCTCTGCACGGGGCGTCCTGTGATCTGCGCACACCTCCATCACACGTCATCCTATACTTACTGATTTCTTGTCTTTCCCTCTCAAGAGACCGTGACATTCTTAAAAGAAAGGGAAGTCCTATGTGCTTTATGCTTAGGAGCTCCTGGTGCGTGATAGGTGCTCAGTGTTTGTTGAGTGGGTGCAAACGAAGCGGGGCCTGCGTGGGGGAGTGTGGCCCTTTGCTACCGAGGAGACTTGGGGTCTGGGTCTAACCTCCCTGCCTTTGCTTCACTTTCTTGTTTCCTCAAGGATTGATCAGAACCAGGAGCTGCAACCAGAGCTTTTCCTGCTCCTCGGGATCTGAGAGCTCATCACCTGCTCTTCCGTTCCTGGGCTTGGGCTAGAGGCCCCATTCCTGAGGTGGGCGTATTCTCTGGAGGCTAAGGATGGTCTCTTCTTCCAGGCCCTCTCTCCCAAGGCCTAATTTAGCCCCTCAAATGAGGGTAAAACCCCAAGACACATCCTAGGGAAGCCCTCTTGTCTTTAGCTCAGCCACTCTGGACATTTCCCACCACTATCTGCTTCAAACAATCTCTGCAACTTGCCTGGAGGCTTTCTGGGTTTGGGGAACTTCCATTTCCTTGGGGAATGGTTGTTACAAATGTCCCTTTTATTTCTTTTTTAAGATTTATTTATTTATTCATAAGAGACACAGAGAGAGAGACAGAGACACAGGCAGAGGGAGAAGCAGGCTCCCTGCGGGGAGCCTGATGCAGGACTCGATCCTGGGACTCCCGGATCACGACCTGAGCCGAAGGCAGATGCTCAACTGCTGAGCCACCCAGGTGCCAGAAATTTTAGTTTTCGACATTAACATCTGAACACTCCTTTAGAAAAGCAGTGGAGTGGGAGGAGGATTCTTTTTTTGTTTTGTTTAGGTTTTTTTTTTTTTTTTTTGGAAGAGAGGAGCATTCTTAATAGAAGAGGCTTTGATAAGCTGGAACAGTCCAAGTTATTAAATAGTAAGAGGGGGGAGATTTCAGAGCACTTGCCTCTTCTGTCTTTAACTCATGGTTCTCCTTCCTCCTGGAGAATTCGAGGGTGTGGACAGTGCAGAGGAGGGATGGGTGTCGTTGTTAAGTCATAGCTTCCCTCAATGTCGTACACTTACTATGTGCAGATACTCACTCCACCAGGTGCTGGGAATAAATGGGTGGCTAAGACTCGGTCCCTGAGCACAAAGACTTTGGGTGCAGTGAGGGAGACAGCCTGGTGACAAGGAGGGGCAAGGCCGGGAGCCCCTGCACTAGCCCTGTGGGAATCAGAGAGGAGTCTCTATCCCTGCCCAGTAGATCAGGGAGGCTTCATGGAGGAGGTGCCACCGGCTGAGCTCGGAAATTCAAGAGGAAATAGGCCAACTGGAGAAAAGAGGGGATTTGTTGTGGGGATTCCTGGGGGCCAGAGGGCCCCAAGCAGGGATGGACTGGTTGTCTTTTTCCTAAGTAAAAGATAAAATGGATGGGTCATTGGACAGATGCAGATGTACCACCTGAGGGGCCTAGAGTGACGCAGGGGAGGCGATTGAAGGAGCCCACCCTGCCTGGGAGGAAACAAACAAACGAAAAAACGTAAGCCAGACTGTCTCCTGAGCATCTCTGCAGGATGGCCCTGCGCAGGTAATCGCGGTTGGCAATCTCTGCTGGCTGCCTTGTCGTCGTGTTTTCTCTGTTTCATGAGACGCCAGTTCGAATTTGCTAAATAAAGAGGGACGGTTGGCAGTCGGGGAGACACCGACTGGTGAGCTGGTAAAGGGAGACAAGCCGGCTCGAGGCCACCGGGCTGCTTAGCTCAGGGCCCGGGAGGGCTAGGGTGTGCATGTGCACCTGCATGTGTGCACGTGTGCGCGTGCATGCGGACGTGGTGCGACGGCTAACGACGATGCGAGCCTGTTCCAGGCTGGCTTCCCAGGAGTCGCAGAAGGGTGGTCAGGTGGGCAAAATGATGAAAAAGAGGGGGGGAGGCAGGTAGTCGCAGAACTTCTCCTTGAAGGTGTGTTTGCACCTACCGAGCTGTTGGATGGGGAAGTGATCCCAGTCTGGGTGTCTCTTCTCGGACCTGACACCCTTAAACAAAACAATTAGAAATGGGATGAAACGACAAGAAACCAGACCTTCATTTGGGGGCTCATTTGGGGGGGCACGGGGCACAGGCTGGGCTCTCAGAAGGTGCTAGCAGGTGCCAGCTCATCCATCTTGCCCGAGTCCTGGGGAAGCAAGCTCTGCTGCTGAGTGCAGCAGTTCTGAGCACTACAGCAATAAAACAGGCCAGGAGCCTTCACTGCAGGGGAATGGGATAATCCTACAATTTAATAAGCAGGAACATGCGGCAGGGCTGAAGCAAATTGCTCCTGGGTGATGAGATTGTCGTCTTCCGGCAGATCAGGAGGGAAGCGGTGCGAAGGCGTTTGGGGTTTGTGTTACTGGGGTGGGGGATGGGATGAGGGGAAGCTGGGGAAGAAGAGGACCCGGCCTTGAGCCTAAACCCTGGGATTCATTCCGAAGGCTGGGACACCTGATGGCCTAAGTCTGTTGGGCACTGCTTGAAACTCAGGATGGGGGGAGGAAGAGAAGGGACTCCTGTTCTCACTGAACTGAAAGACACTGGGGGTCAGGCGGTGACACACCCCATGGGGCGGGGGCGGGGGGGGTGGGGACGAGGTGGGGGGAAGGGAGCAGAGGTAGGTTAGAACCCAGACTCCCTTAAGGCTAGTTATGCAGCGTGATCACTTGGCCTCTGCCGCTCTGCTTCCTCGTCTGTAAAATGGGCACAGCGGTAATGTGTGGGGACGGTCTCCCCAGAACTCTGAAGAGGTTCGCAGTCATCATGAAGGCTTATCACAGCTAAGATTCAAAAATGTTAAAACGCAGAGTTTTATGGACTTGGGGGTTGCGAGGTGCATCCAGTGTCCGGGTTCAGTGTTTGATGCGGGGCACGTCCCCCGTGTTCCTCAAGCCAACCCAGAGATGTTTTGCAGCTGGCTGCCACCCCGGCTTATGAGAGCCGAGTATTAAAATTCCAGAAAATAGTTTGCCATCTGGTTGCTGAACACGTTGGGTTTTTTTGGGAATCAGCCGCAGGGGGAGGACTTAACCCCGCGCCACAAATCAGGGGCCTCTTGAGAGGCAGCAGTTAGGCGTTTACCAGCACAGGCCCGACCCCACTTTTCTGCCTTCCGTGGTGCTGCGTGCTGCTTCCCTAGGGCCGGCTGCCCGGGACACTCCGCACGTTGGAGCGGGGATGCTGAGGACCCTGGAGGGGCCTGGGTCTGGTCCTGCAACCCAAACTCCTGTGTCACCCGGCTGCTTTCTCTCTCTGGATGTAACCTATAGGGTTCTGTACTCTTGTGCTTTCGGTTACCCTCCTCCCTCCGCCCAGAATGTTCTTCTGAATTCTGAATATACTTGATCTTGAAGCAGCATCTCCTCCCCAAAGTGTCTAAAGTTCCCTGATCTCGAGAACTCCCAGACCCCTCCATGTGGACCTCTCCGTGGCACCTCTTCCTACTGCGGTGGGCAAGTGGGTGCCGGCCCCCCACCGCTGCAGGGCTGGGGCGTCCTTCTGAGGCAGGGCCAGATGCCATCCACGTGCCCCGATTGCCTCTCTTACAATAATTATACCAGGGTTTGTCCTCATGGTTTGCTCCTGGCATCCTCAGGGCATAGACTTTTCACAGATACGGGAACTGAGGTTAAGTAACTCAGAAGACGTAATAGAACCAGTAAGTGTGAGAATTTAGATTTGAGAAAAGGCTTTTTTGACTCCGTGGGCCTGGGCCTGGGCCAGGGCTCTTGCTGCCTCTTCCCTTACGTTTCCTTAGTTGGGGTCATTTTTCTCTCCCGGACCCAGAACCTAGCACAGTGCCCCACACAGCGTCAGGGTTAAATGCCGGCTTGATGAGTTGACTAGAACTTCCCTTCCTTTCGATAATGGATTTTGTAATGAAATTGAGATGGGGGTCAGGGAGGAGCTATAGCATGATATTACTTCCACAAGATCAACCCAGCCCCCTGGAAAGCCCTGAGAATACATCCCCCCCACTAGGCACTCGCCTAGATGTTCCCTTCAGGGCAAAGCCTTGAGTTTGTGTAAAGTCTGTTGAAAGGGACGAGTCTGTGGACTTCTGGCCGAGGAAGACTATTTAACAAGATTTGCAGTTCTAAAATTAATAAGTAAATAAATATAAAAAAAAATTTCAGTTCTAATGGCACACACATCAAACCTTCCAAGATTTAGCAAAGCTCTCCTGCCTCGTGTTGGCTTTGTAGCCAGCAACAACACCAATTCACAATTTCTCTCAAATTGGAGAGCCAGGAGCCCATGTGAAAATGCAAAGTCTACAGGGAAATAAGCTCTTTTTAAGGATGGGCATTAAGGGGGCACATGATGGGACGAGCACTGGATGTTATACTATATGTTGGCAAATGGAATTTAAAAAAAAAAAACACACTGCCCCCCCCACCACCACCAAAAAAACCCCACCAACAACAAATGAGAGACATTCCTGAAGGATTTCCTTGTAGTCTCTCATGTGTGTCTGTATGCATGCATCTGGGTGTCCTCTTCCCCACACCTTGAGAAAAAAAACAAAACAAAACTGTGGGGAGTGGTAAGGATATAGCAATGAGAATTTCCTCTTTTTTCCACAGGCCTGATGCCTCATTCTATCTGGGCTTGGAAATACGAGCCCACCCTATTTTCCAGCCAGTTTGAAGGGAGGTAAGAGACACTGCCCTACTCATGTCTTTTCTGAACCACAAGAGAGCCAACGCCACACAGTGGCGAAGAGGCATTCGCTGGGTTGTCCTCTGATGGAAAGTCCAAAGCTCAGAATGTCTGCTTTCCCATGAAGGTTCCGCCAGAATGACAGCAGGTAAAATTATAGGTTTACCTTAGGCCAACATTTTGAAGAAACTGTGGCGCTCCTCTTCTCTTCCAGCTAAGCTCTGATGTGTGCAGACTCCCTATAATTACTGTCTAATTGAATTTAACTATAGGGCTAGAACGAGTTTTCAACCAAGTCCCCTCAAATAATTTGTTGCTTATTAGAAAAAAATGGGTATCTTACTGGCTTTAGGGGCATGCGTATATGGCTGCCCCAAACTCCACAAGAGAGAAAGGAATTGCTGCTGTGAGCTCTGGTCATTTAAAAGGGTTGGTTGAATCACAGTACCCTTGTATCCCAGCTTGGAACATTCCAGAAAGTTCACTGTCTCTAAAAAGGAACTCCAGAGGGACACCTGGGTGGCTCAGTGGTTGAGCGCCTGCCTTCAGCCCGGGGCGTGATCCCAGAATCCTGAGATCGAGTCCCGCATCGGGATCCCTGCATGGGGCCTGCTTCTCCCTCTGCCTGTGTCTCTGCTTCTCTCTCTCTGTGTCTCTCATGAATAAATACATAAAATCTTAAAAAAAAAAATAAAAAGGAAATCCAGAGATGAGGCTTTCCTAGGGCCCCAACATGAAGTGTTCCAGTCCCTCTCACTCTTTTGGTTAGGAGATTATTCTAAATACCCAGACTTTGCAAACCGCGGGTTGTGGGTTAAATCTGGGCTTTGGGCTTCTTGTTATTCAGCTTGCAAGATGTTTAGATGTTTTTGAGTTGAGGGGAACAGATTGAAATCAGACAGTTTCACATAAAATTCCGGATTTCAGCTTTCCCTCAAAAGGAATAAAAAAAAAAAAAAATCTGTCAATCCAGGGCCTGAGGTCCTGCATCAGAACACTTTTTTTGGGCCTGAATCTCAGGCCCTTTAATGAAGGCAACCATTTTACCTTCTGGCCATCGTCACTCACCCACTTACCCATCTTCACTAACTGGCCTTTGTCTTTTTTGGATCTTTGAGTCTCCGTCTCTCAATACCACCCCCCAGTCTCTCTGTAATAAGAGCTGATCTTTTTTTGAAGGCAGTGTGATCCAGTGTTAAGAGGAAGGCCTTCCGAATTCCAGAAACTTCTATAAATCCTAGCTCCCTTATTCACTAACTGTTACTCTGGATACCAACTCTACGTTTCTGATCCCGCTCTCCACATCTGGGACGCACATGGCACCATGTCACAGGCTGGTGTGAGCCTCCCAGCGCAACCCTTGTTGGCACCTAGTGGGGATTCAGTAACCACTAGTTTCCCATGCTCTCATTCCGCCCTGACGGGACGCAGAGAGAGGATGTTGGTATCAGTCAACGACAGGCAGCTGGGGAGTTTCTTTTGTTTCCTTCCCTGCCTCCACCTTAACCCTCTCACACAGGTGAACTGCAGAGAGGTAAACCTACCTGCTCCAGGTAACTCAGTGAATAACAAATAAACCCAGGTGTCCTGGGCTCTCAGCCCAGTGCTCATTTCACTCAGGACAGCCTGCCAGCCCCACACAGATTCTTTCCAGGAGAACTGAAGATGCAGCGAGCGTGGGATTTCTGTTGCTTGGGGCTTGACAAAACGGTTGCAGACAATGAGTGGTTTGAATGTCTGCAAAGAAGCATCGAGGGAGTGACCTGAATTAATCACACAATTGTTGCGAGATATCGCCAGGGTGTTAATAAGCTCTGCTTTACCGTGTCGCTCTTTGACGAGGCGGTTTGCACAGACTCACCTTCGGGTAGGCCTTGCCATCCTTTCTGAGGTGACCGTGCAGGAGAGGTGTGACATCTAGGTCGGCACCATCATCACCTCTGGCTGGCTCTTTAAAGCAAAATAAAATAATATCAAATAGCTGATCCAGCCTCATCTCCTTCCCACCACCAGGATCTTTCATGTACCATGTAGTCATCAGACATGTGTCTTCACTTGCAGATGGCTCAAGGGCTCGGTGGGGGCCAGGGGAGGTCTTGGGCAACCATGCCATCTTCTCACAAGCTGATTCAGACTCCCCACGGTCTGGGAGAGAGACGACCAGAATTTCAGCCCACACCCACTCCCAAGGCTGTGTGTGACCCTGGACAGGTCACTTCACATCTGTGGATCTTTGTTTTCTCAATTGTCGAAAGATGGGCCTGGAGAGGATGGACTCTGAGGCTCCTTCCGGCTCTATCAGTCTTAGGTGACTACTAACAGAAGACTATTAACCTTCAGAAGGCTGCGGAGAGAGTTGGGGAAGGACCCTAGTCAAGTTGCTGTGGGACAGGAGGGAAGTTACTGGGCTCGATGGGTCAGAGAGGTGCTGGGGGGCAAGGAAACGGATTCTCTGGTTTGTTTTTTTTTACAACCCTTGGGGACCCCAGTGAGCTGGAAGGATGCCAGGCCGCTGAGTGGTTTGGGCTGAACACAGTGCCGGGGTCAGGAGATGGTGCCATGACGTGGGGCAGGGGGGTGGTGAAACGGGAAGTAGAAGGCCTTGCAATTCCACTCTTAGCTTTGTAGACTGGACAGTGCCTCCTTGGGCAGTGGGTTTCACCCAAACGTACCTACCTAGAAATGTAGATGTGTGAAGACTGTGCGTGCGTCAGGGCTGCGATTTTAAGCAGACTGGCTCTTCCGTTCAGGTCAGACCAAAGATGGGAGTGTACAGAAGAGAAATGGTGATGGATTTCCCTTTCATAACCAACTGAGCGGTTTCCAACAAAGCATTTAGTCTCTCCGAATCTCTGGGGTTGGTGTCCTTCCTGGGGTTGACCTGATCTTATTCTCTGGGTGTATCCAAGTCTTTGGATAGAGAGGCTTCAGCTGGAGCCAGAAATAAGGCACAGATATTGATTTTTATTTTTCTGGATGTGAGATCTTGACCTCGGCTCAGGACCACCCTGAAGTGGCATTGCAGAGCTTCTTCCGTTGCCTATATCCCGGCAGAGCTCTCGGAGTTGCCCTAGAGCTTCAGAAATGAGAAAAGTTCTGTTGGAAAAGTGGAGGCAAGATTGAAATCGGGCTGGCCTGGGTTGGATCAGTGGTGGTTCTGCTAAGAGGAGTCTGGTTTCAAGTCAGCCCCGCCCTCCCTTGCTGCCCTGAACATCTTAATGCACCTTGCACCCCTCCACGTGCTGTTTATAGCAGCCACTGATTCTTCTGACCACATGGATCACCGCTGATGACTTCGTTCTCCCCCCTGGTCTTGCTCTACCCATCCTCTGTGCCGCTGTGTGGTCTTTACCACATTTCTCTCCCCCCCCCCCCCCCACCCATGCTCCCGCCCGCGGTGGTGATCTCTTGCACTGACCTGCTTTGGCTGTTACCTTCTGAATCCTTCAGTCTAGCTTTTAATTACATGCTGTTTTGTATTGTTCTCTAATTGTTTCGCATATACTATCTACGGCCCCACAACCCCTCCAGATTGTGGGGTTCCTGGAGCCAGGGACCAGGGCTTCTGGCCTTCTTCTATCACCCACCGGCCCCAGCCTTACTGGCTCAGAGAGTCTGAACTTTCATGGTCACAGGCTTTGTACTAGACATGCTCTTCACTGGAGACGGGTGTCCCCCCCCCCCCCCCCGCCCCCACACACCTCCCCCAGCTCCTGCCTGTGACAAGCCTTCCTCTTCTGCTGGGGCCCTGCAGCTGCCCTAGCACGCCTGCTGCAAATCAGCTTGAAGTAAGCTGTCTGTAAGTGCCCTGGTGAGTCAGTCAGGGCCCCTCCTAGGAGACAAGGAATTCTGAGGTCTTGCAAGCACATGCCTGCCCATCTGTGGAACGATTCCATGGCTAACCCTCCTCTTGCCTCTGGGAACGCTCCTGACTTTTACCTTGCTCGGGGAAGCTTCTTCCCTCCTCCTGGCTGCCCTGACTTGTCAGGTGTAGATGGCAGGGCAACTCTGAACAGCCAGCCGTTGGTAGGGAGAGGCAGGACATCCACCTTCCTGGGCATTGTGGGATTCTGGTGGGTTTACTTTGGTAAACCCAAAAGAAAGAGAAACCACTGAATCATGGCATTTTTGAATGCCCCAAAGAGAGTGACAGTAGGGTGGAGAAGAAGAGGCCAAGGCTCCGATTTGGCTTGGCCACCAACTAGCTGTGTCATCTTGTATGACTCACCCACTCTCAGCTTCCTCTTCTGTAAGTTGAGGCAGTTGTACTAACGCAGTAGCTTTCAAACTTTTATTTTTTTTTTTATTTTTAAAAAGATTTTATTTATTTATTCACGAGAGACACACATACACACAGAGAGAGGCAGAGACACAGGCTGAGGGAGAAGCAGGCTCCATGCAGGGAGCCCGACGTGGGACTCGATCCCAGGTCCCTAGGATCACGCCCTGGGCCGAAGGCAGGTGCTTAAACCCCCAAGCCACCCGGGCTGCCCGTTTTCAAACTTTTATAAAACGAAGGAACTCTTTTATCAAATGAGATATAATGAAGCATTTCAATTTCTGGAATGGAAGAGCAGGGCCATTCTGGTTGAAGCAGGGGTGCGGAGGGGTTCTTGGTTTCCTCCCTCTCGGCTTTTGAAATTATCCCGTGAAATACCTTATCCCAGCTTCCCAGGAACCCAGTGTGAAAAGAACTGCGAAGGATCATCTCTATTAACTGTTTTAGCTCTGACAGTCTCCAGCCCTTCCTTGCTACTCAAAGGTCCTGGGGCCAGCAGTGAGTGAGCACCAGGGAGCTCGTTAGAAAGGCAACATTTCAGGCCCCCTCTTGAGACCTACTGAAGCAGAATCTGCGTCCCCAGATTAACAAGATCCCCAGGTGATTTGTCGAAGCTTGAGAAGCACTGCTCTGTATCCGCGTTCTGTGGCCTGGAGAGCTAGGTGATGCGAGGACCCAACGGGAGACGCATCACCTCTTTTGCTGAAGTACGTGGGCCTGGTCACCTGGGGTTGGAGGTGTGGGCCATAGCTCTTTCTTGCCGCAATGCATTAGTCATCCCCGGGATGGGGAACCAGCCATGGGAAACCGCAAGGCTTGTTTTCAGGCTTAGCTGAGGAGGCAGGAGAGGGCTACCACTTGGCCTGCACACTGTGTGTCGGGTCATGCTGGAGGCGCAGCATTTTGAAGAAGGATTCATGTGGCCAGTTTGGAAGTGCTCATTGCAGATCCTGGCTTAGCATGACTGTAACAGGCATTTCTGCTTCTTAATATCTGTCTCTTGCCCCGTTGAGCAGGACCCCTAATCCCTCTTCAGTACGGGGGGTATGACAAATGGGCTTGGATTTAGAACACCTCTATTTCAGTCATAGCTCCAGCCTTTTGAGAGTCATTGCCTTGGGTCTCTCTGCCTCTCTGGGCCTGTGTGTAACACAGCATGGTCACCGTCACATGGCTGGCAGGATGAACTAAAGCGCGTGGAAGCTCTTTCTCTCAATTGTGGAGTGCTAAAAATGAGGGGATATTTTTATGGCACTTCTGATTTGCACAAATATCCAGAGTTTGGCTTCTTCTGGCCCTACCAACAATGCTGTCGCGGAGGCCGCTAATACCCTTGGGAGGCTGACGGCTGGTTTCTCATGTCAGCCCTCAACTTTCCTCCCCTCAACTCCTGCGTTTTTCAAAGTCAGGACTTGATGATACAGTATTGTGGGAAATTGAAAAGAAAGGGAAAGTCAACCTTAAACTATTTTTAGGGCACCTGGGTGGCTCAGTGGTTGAGCGTCAGCCTTTGGCTCAGGTCGTGATCCTGGGGTCCCGGGATCGAGTCCCACATTGGGCTCCCTGCATGGAGCCTGCTTCTCCCTCTGCCTGTTGTCTCTGCCATTCTCTCTCTCTCTTTGTGATTCTCATAAATAAATAAATAAATAAATAAATAAATAAATAAATAAAATCTTTAAAAAACTCAAACAAACCTTATTTTTTTTTTTTATAAATTTTTTTTTAAATTTTATTTATTTATGATAGGCACACAGTGAGAGAGAGAGAGAGGCAGAGACATAGGCAGAGGGAGAAGCAGGCTCCATGCACCAGGAGCCGGACGTGGGATTCGATTCCGGGTCTCCAGGATCGCGCCCTGGGCCAAAGGCAGGCGCCAAACCGCTGCGCCACCCAGGGATCCCTAAATTTTTTTTTTTTTAATTTTATTTATTTATGATAGGCACACAGTGAGAGAGAGAGAAGCAGAGACACAGGCAGAGGGAGAAGCAGGCTCCATGCACCGGGAGCCCGATGTGGGATTCGATCCCGGGTCTCCAGGATCGCGCCCCGGGCCAAAGGCAGGCGCCAAACCGCTGCGCCACCCAGGGATCCCCCAAACCTTATTTTTAAATGAAAAGTAGGACAAACAGTGTATGTTCTCATTCATTTGGGGAATATAAATAATAGTGAAAGGGAATATAAGGGAAGAGAGAAGAAATGTGTGGGAAATATCAGGAAGGGAGACAGAACATAAAGACTCCTAACTCTGGGAAACGAACTAGGGGTGGTGGAAGGGGAGGAGGGCGGGGGGTGGGGGTGAATGGGTGACGGGCACTGAGGGGGACACTTGACGGGATGAGCACTGGGTGTTATTCTGTATGTTGGTAAATTGAACACCAATAAAAAATTAATTTATTAAAAAAATAAAAATAAATGAAAAGTAAAAACTTTATTAAAAATGCAAAATGAAAGGAAAGAGAAGAAAAATGATGGGACTCTTACTATGCCCCTGTCACCAGTAAGGCCAGGCAGGCCCCTTTCTGGTGTAATTTTTTTTTTTTTAAGATTTTATATACATGTATTTTAATTTGGCCAGAAGTTGGGAAGAGATAGGTCTTGAATGAAATCCTGCAAAGAGATTTGCTATTTTTCTCTTTTATTAGTTAATGTTCTAATGGCCACTTCTCTGGAAAAACTTCCTGGTAACCTAGAAGCCTATTTTTGCCGTCGGATGTTGCAGGAACATCTCTGTTTCTGGTGCTTTTTATATTGACAGAAAAATTTAAGTGCCATTTAATAGCAAGATCTTGAGGATTTTCTTCTGATTTCTCATTTCCTCTCTCCTTTTTGAAAAACTGAAATCTTCCTCAGCCAAGAATAAACACATTTAGCCCCCAAGGGGAGGGGGGGCTTGGTGTGACATCTAAGCAGCTGGAACTGAAGTAGGTTTACAGCTTGGCGGGCAGCCTCAGCCGCACCCTAACACTGCCATGTGGTGGTGGGGGGGTGGTGGTGGTGGGGGACACCCCACCCTTCTTTCTTCCCCTTGCTCAGCTCTGCCCCTGCCATTTCATTCCACCTCCTTTACCAATGGCGTTTTTTCGAACAGCACCCACCAAAGTTCTCTACCTGTAGGAAACATGCTGTGGGGAACTCCGTGCTGGACGTGGGGAGAACCTCTCTGCTTCTGGTGGTGCTGCTGTGCGAGTGGAGGCAAGGCCAAGAGAGACGGGGAGATATCAAAGCTCTTGGGATGGAGCCAGGTCAACTTCCCTTCAACAAATCAATTTAAAAAGTATTGACTCTGATGCTAACTCCCCACCCTGTGAAATCATTCTGGGGAAGCTGGTTTTGGTGGTGCCATTAAGCGGAGCCCAGGGGACGTTGCTTGTAAAGCCTCCTTTACCATATGCTCTTATGACGCTTGCAAGGTCCCGCCATCACTGGCTTGGCCTGGTGGAATGGAAAGAGAGGCTTTGTGCGGCTGCCTCTGCTCAAGGCCGTTTGTTTGCCTGTTGGTGAAAGGTGCTGATCCCCTGGGCCCAACCAAGGCTGCCTTTTGTGATTTCATGGAGTGTTCATTAATTAAGCATCTTTCTTTGAAATCTAGGCCGGTGATCAATTCCCAAAGCACCAGGGGATTTTCATGTGGCGCTTCTTATCTCTTTGGGGGCTGGAAAGATATACAGATCTTCACCAACACTTCCTTTCTTCCCACTTAACAAATTCCCTGAGTCTGTGCCTCTGAAATTCATGTCTTTGTCCTAAGTCTAAGGCCCATTTGCCCAACTTTCGGTTGAACATCCCCACTTGGATATCTCTCATGCAATTCAAACTCCGCCTGTCTAAAATTGGATTAATCAGATTTCCCCCAACCTTGTCCCTCAAACATTCCTGTGTCCCCCTCCCTAAATAGTCCCCTGCTGTTTTGTTTTGTTTTTGTAAATGGTATCAACTTTCTTTTTTTTTTTTTAATTTTTTAATTTATTTATGATAGTCACACACACAGAGAGAGAGAGAGAGGCAGAGACACAGGCAGAGGGAGAAGCAGGCTCCATGCACCGGAAGCCCGATGTGGGATTCGATCCTGGGTCTCCAGGATCGCGTCCTGGGCCAAAGGCAGGCGCCAAACCGCTGCTCCACCCAGGGATCCCATGGTATCAACTTTCACCCAGTTGCTCATGCCAGCAATTTAGGAGTCACCTTTGATTCTTTTCTATCCCTTACTCTCCACAACCTTTTCGTCTGCAAACCCCATCAGGTTCAAGACCCTTAACAGGTCTTGAAACCCACCACTTTTGGTCCATCCCCATAGCTACTACACGGGTGCAGACCACAGATCTCAATTACCTGGATTAGGAGCAAAACGAGAAGGTTTCGCTTTCCCTCTTGTGAGTTCCAAGCACAGGGACATGATAGATGTTGAAGGTGAGTCTGCTAAAGGGAGAAATGGAGAAAGGAAGGAAAGACGAACGAAGCTATTACCAATGACCACTTCTTGGAGAGACCACACCAGACCTAGGAGAGAGATGAGAAGCTCTTCAGATGTTAAGAGCTCTGGCTGGAAGTCTTCATAACATTCCTTTGCTTCAGGGCTCCTTGCCAGTGACTTCCTTATCTAACCTAGATCCCAACAGCTACAGTGTAAGCCCGTCTTCACTGGCTTTGTCGTCAAGGAAGTATAACGAATCCCATTTCTTCTCTATGTGGCAGAAGCCATAGGGATTCCACAGCCTTTGTCCAAAGTCTGGTGCCCATCCAGGCTGGCGATCTGAATCCATCTGCTGGGAGAAGAGCTGACCCCGGGCTGGCTGTCTATGCTGAATAATCAGCACAAAACTAAAAATGAATTTGAGGTTTGGGCCCAACTTCCAATGTCTTCTGGGTAGCTGGGGACATACTTCCCTTGTCCCATCTCTTATCTGTGTAGCCCCTGAAGCTTTTGCACTCTTTCTCCCTGCCCCCAAACCAGGAAGAAAAGAGCAATGGGAAAAATGAAGAGCCTCAAAGCCTCACCCATTACAAAGTGCTTGAATTCTCTCCTCTCTTTGTCTCCAGACCAGGACATGACATGACATGTTTTGCTGATGCTAGATCCTTGAGCTGATGGGAAGGGAAAGGAAGCCAGAGAGAATGTATTGTTTTAAAATCACTTGGCCTCCATTTTTACTCTCTTACCAAGAAAAGGGGGGGGAAAAAAAGCAAAGAAAAGAGGTGTCCTCAGTTTCACAACCCTGTCTCTCTGTCTGGGCTACCTCCGAAGGCTTGGAAGGGGCCAGATCTCTTTGTAGGAGGGTAGCCTTGTGCTGTGAGGGAAAACACTTTCTGCACTTGTTGGCTGCAGACACCCCTGCATTGCACTAGGAGCAGTTGTGCTAATTTCTGCAGAGGGGAAGCCAGCCGGCCATGGCTCTGCTCCCCTTGGGTGGTGGTGTACGCCACGCCAGTGGTGGTGGTGATGGGGGTGAGGGAAGGGACTGGGGTGTGTGTGTGAGGGAGGTGGGGACAGGAAGGTACTGGGAAGGGGAAGGATAAAGAATAAGCCTCTTTGGAAGGCAGAGTGTTAATGATCCAAATTATTTGCTCGGAGACAAGGCAAATATACAGTTCTGCGCAGGATGATAATTCTCCTGGATTTGGGGAAATTCCTTTGATCTGCAGGAGAATTTCCAGGTACAGTTGAGAATAAGAGACTCGTTCAGCTTCCACTCCTTTAAAACAAAGGGAAAGGACATATAGATTTAGCAACGTGCTTTCCTATATTGTGAACTGTGATAAGAATTTGTCAACATTTTTTATTCATCTAGTTTTTTCAGCCGATTGGCTGAAGTGATTAATTGTGTACTAGTTTTTCTGAATGTCTAGATTCGTAATTAGTTACTCCCGCTAATTTTAAAAAATTGGAGAAAGATTTTGTGTGCCTGCTGAAAAAAAGCAGACTTCTATTTCATCCAGAAAATGACTTTCAATAATGTAATATGTTATTGACTAAAACTTAACATAGAGTTATTAATGATTTAAAACTTCAAAGCTTCTGTCTGCAAAGAATAATAGACCCAGAAATTCAAAGCTAAAAGGGACTTTAAAGATCCTCTGTCAGTGGGTCTCAACCAGGGGCACTTGGAAATGCATATGGCTGTTCTAGAATGTCACAGTGACTGAGGACGCAATTGAGTTTACTGTTCTGAAATGATGGATGCTAAGCATTCTACATGCTTCCACGCCACATGTTTTGGTGTAGTTTCAGCTGAAAATTTCCCCGTCCAGAGGGGCAATCATGCCCATGTTTAGGAGATGGAGTCCAGCTCATCATTTGAGTTATAAAAACATCGAGGCCTGATATTCCCCAGGTTAATAAGCTGGCAGTGAGTGGGTCTGATTTACATGTCTTTGAAATAATCCAGTTTTTTTTTTCCAGTTGTCCTCTTATGCCAATTTTAATAGTAGTTGCACAGCTGGTGTAAAGAGACCTTCTCCACCATACAGTGAGAGAACCAATCAAAGCCTGTGCGTCTTGGTACCTGGATATCTATTTTTTCCTCCTTGTCTATTTGTGGGGACTGCAAGTCTTGTTTTCCCAACCAACAGAAGGGCTTAATAGTGCAAGAAGAACAGTGAAGATTAAAATGACCAAGAACAGATGAAGCCAGTTGCTTTGAAGAAATTGTGAAGGTGATGGATAAGCGAGAGAAGATGGAAGATCAATGGGGGTTTAAATTCACTCTTCATCAGGAAGAGAGAAGTCAAATGAGAGAAGTTGGAATATGTGCATTAGGAGTGGGTAAGATATATTAATATGCAGTCATTTTGATCAGTTCACGGTGTCCAAGTCCAGGAGCTTACATCCTCATGTATCCAATACACTGGCAGATGAAAATCACAAAACTCTTATTTTCAGCAATCATGAAGAATGGAAAGTTTTCCAGAATACAGGAAATAGGAAAATAGTCTTCTAATTTTCAGAGAGAGCAAAAAGGAAGTTTTAGAAGCCAATTCCAAGAAAACTTGACATCAGATCTGATAAAACTCTTCAGCAGTATGTGAGACTCATGCTTTAGGCATGCTTAGAAAAGATTGAAGTGATGTCTGGCAGCCAGCATGGATACTGCTGCCATAAATGGACCTATTATGGATCAACCACATTGGCAAATCTGGGAAGGTCCACAAACCTAGCATGTCTTGATTTCTGCAACATGTTCAACAAAGTCTTTTGTGATATCTTAGTGGATAAAACTCCAATAAGTGTATTAAGCGATGTTGTAGTTCAGTGGGCTTCCTGTTGTTGAATTAATGAAGTTAAAGAATGTTAATAAATGATAATCTGGAAGGAGAGGTCAGTGAAATTTACCTTCACCTTAACCATGTTGTGTTTCATCACTACTGCATCAATACTCTGAAGGGACACAGTAACAAATAGGATTTTCAATTTCTTTGTATGACAAAGAGTCATATGGAATAACGTTAAAAGTGATCTCAGTAGACTGGAAAGTCTGGACCAAATTCAAGAAGATGAGATTTAACACATCTAAAATGTTAATCTGTTGCATTGAAACTCAAAAAATCAATCACAGAGGCATTGAAATCAGGAGACCTGGTTTTGCAGATGTTAATACTGAAAGAAAGAGGGCTTTCCAGGGGAAGAACTTTCTATTGGACGATAAGCAGAAGATGAAAATGTAGCAGGATGTGGTTTTCATAAAAGTTAATGAAATCTGAACTGTATCTAGAGAAGCCTGTTGGGTTGATGAAAGACTGGAGAATAGATCCTATGAGGAATGATTGAAATAACAAAAGGCCTTGTAATATCTGGACTAAAGTAGAGGTAACTAAAATGTCAAGGTCGTCTTCTAATACTTGAGGTGTCCTTGTGAGGAAAAGGGGGAGGATTTGCCTTGCAAGAACTTAAGGCAAAAGAGTGAAGACAACAGGCAGAAGTTACAAGGAGACAGGTTTTAGTTGAGTATAAGTCAATAAGTCAGTAATAGTCAAGAAGAAATGGGCTTACACTCGTGATCATAGTCACATGACTAGTAGGTAGAGGCGACTCAAGTGTCCGTCAATAGATGGATGAATCGACAAACAAAATGGGATATGTACATACACTGGAAAATTAGCCTTAAAAAGGAAAGAGATTCTGACACATGCTATAACATGGATGAACCTTGAGGACATCAGGCTTAGGGAAATAAGCCGGTCATGAACGGATCAGTACTGTAGGATTCTACCTATGGGTTCCTAGAGCTGTCAAATTTCATAGAGACGGACAGTACAATGATGGTTGCCAAGAAATAAGGAGTTGTCGTTTAGGGGGGACAGAATTTCAATTTGGAAAGATGAAAAAGTTCTGGAGATGGGTGGTGGTGATGGTTGCAGAACACTGTAACGTACTTAGTTGCCACAGGACTGTCCACTTAAAAACCGTGAAGAGGGCGATATTTTATACCATTGACGTCTTACTGCAGCTAAAAAAAGATTAATAAATCAGGGACTCCATTGCCTCCAGAATCAAACTTAAAAAAAAAAAAAACCCACAGAAGAAATGAGCTGCTATGAGAGGTCCTGAGTTTCCCATAACTGTAGGTATCCAAGCAGGAGCTGGACAACCTTATGGTGGCACGTCTTGGAGGGAATTTCAGGATTAGAGAAGACAGTGCCAGTGACTTCAGAACTTCTGTAACTGCGTGAAAACGGAGGCTTCCTCCATGCTACAGACTGAGCCAGGCAGCGTCCTTTCTTGATAGCGTATCATCTACGCAAGAGTGTATTCATATACCGTACATCATACAAACATAAGACCATGTTTCATGACAAATACGCGTTGCGATATATATGGTCTAATGAATATTAAAAAAAAATACATACCCATTTAGTCCCCATCTGGGTCTAATATTGAAACATGGCCATTACGTTAGAAGCTCCTCACTCCTGCCTTGCACCTTTTCCCATCAAGATCTCTTCCTTCCTCCCTGAAATGACCCGTCTCCGGATTTTCGTGATGACCGCTTCCTTGCCTTTTCAGAAATAGCCTTATGATCTATCATGCATCCCTAAACAACATAGCTTGGTTTTGCCTGTTTTGAAAGGCCTGTATATCATATAATATGTTTTCATTTGTTACTTCTCTCTTTAGCTCATTAGGCTTACAAGATTCATTGGCATTGATACATGCATTGAAACTGTAATTAATTCATTTTCAATAGATCAGAGTGTTCCCTCGTGTATATATGCCACAATTTATTTATTGTTTCTACTGTTGGACGTTTGGATGGTTTCCAGCTTTTGGTTTTTACAGACGCTGCAGCTAGGAACATTCATGGGCATGACCTCTGGTCCTCAGGTACAAGAATTTCTCTAGCGAATGTACCCGGGGGTAGAAATTTGGTGTTGTAGGATACACATTGCTAAATGTTCAAGATAATGCCAAACTGCTTTCCTAATGATAGTCTTAATTTACACCGTCGCTAGTATTTTTTTCCCCAGTAATATATTTTTTTCTAGTAAAGTCCTCTAAATGTCTTTTCTTTTCCTTTGATTTTCTTAATAACATTATCTTTTCTCTAGCCTACTTTATTATGATACCATGACAGCATATAATACCGGTAACGTGCAAAATCTGTGTTAACCAATTATTTTTTGTTATTGGTAAGGTATCTGGTCAACAGTAGGCTGTTGTCAAAGCTTTTGGGGGATCAGAAGTTCTATGCAGATTTTCGATTGTGTTGAGGGGTTGGGGTGGGGGTGAGTGCCCCTAGCCCGCATGTTGTTCAAGGATCAGCAGTACTTGTCAGATTCAGATTGCACTTTTTACCTGAGAACTAGAGAAGGTGCTGATGTTGGCAGCCTGGCTCTAAGGTCTTGCCATAAAGTGGGAAAATGTAGTCGAGTTGCCTTAAGATGAATGTCGGCTCCAAATCAATGTTAGGTTTTTCTTTTGAATAAAATGGCTTTAATGGAGATGATCCTAAGCACGCGAAGGGCAGGAAGTGCCACGTATCCTTTGGTTGGCTGGCCCATTCCCACCTGGTCCCTCAGATCTAGGTTGATAGCCCCTGCTCATCAAATCCTGACGACCTCGTGCTCAAAGTGCAGTCTTCAAAGAAAGACATTTCAGAGCGAGATATAATTTACTGAATGGTGTCAATGTTACGGTGTGGTGAGGCTTCCCGAATAGAATTGAAATGAAATGAAGTGGCTTTGAGAGGATGTTGGCCACACAGCATTGTAGCTTTTGGCTCCGGCGCTGACAGCCTGAACTTAAAACTCGGTCTAGCTCAGAGCTCAGCCACTTTCCAGCAACCCAGAGCAGGTTAGTTGATCTCCTTTTTTTTTTTTTTTTTTTTTTTTTATAGTTGATCTCCTTAAACTCGGTTACCTCACCTGTGAAATGGGTAGAGTGGTAAGACCTACTGCCTGTGTCAGCATGGGGAGAGGCCAGAAGTCATGGGAAGTGCTAAGCTCTGTCCCTGACATGTAGTGTCCAATAAATGTGGCACAAATTATCAGTTTCCCTCAAGAACTACGTTGACGATGGCTTCCTGGATAATATAAAGCGTGATTTTGCCCTGGGGAGATGGAGCAGGACTTGCCCTCTTCAGGGTTGGGATTTTCTCCCCCCAGCTCCCTATCCTTGGTAATGTTCGGCAGCAAACATTTAGAATAAGCTCTGGTTTTTACTTTTCACCAGACCAGAAGTGACAGCAAAAACAGACATTTTTTTTTTCCCCAGAAAAGAAATTAATCTCCTAAACAGGGTGATTTTACCCTTTTCTTTAAATACTTCTAAACTCATGAGAGGGAAGCACAGCACACATTATCCATCAGAATGAAGCATCATCCAGCGCTGCCGAGTTTCATTGACTTTAAGATTGCCCTCTGAGCTATAGGCTTTTTTTTTTTTTTTTCCCAGAGCACAGTTAGCAGGGATATTTTTCTTTAAATGGCCCCATTTCATTTGCATTTTTAAGCTTTCACTGCAGAGAGTAGAAGCAGTGGTAAATGGTTCCAAGGAGGTGGCTGTGATTTCTCCAAACTCAGAGCCGCCTGCCAGAAGCTTCTGAAATTGAGTGTCAGTTTCCCTCCGAGTAGAAAGATATTACTTCATATTTGTGCACGCGGTTCGCTGCTCTGCTCTCGGCTTGATGGTCTCATTTAGCCACAGGCATTCTCCAGCAATGATTCGTTCTCCCCAATAAAATTAAATATCACCTTTCTCCCGCCCAGCCCACCCCCACTTTTTTTTTTTTTTAATAAGACATTTTCTTGTTTAGACTGAAGGGAGACAAGGTGAGAAGCTGTTAGTTCTTCTCTGATTCCTTTTATTGCTTGCTTGCTTTCTTGTTCTCTTTCTTTCTTTCTTTCTTTCTTTCTTTCTTTCTTTCTTTCTTTCTTTCTTTTTCTTGATGAGGAGAGAACAGCAGGAAGGCAAAAGGAGGAGGATATCTACCACCAGAAATCCAAGTGGAAAGCTATTCCAAGATCAAAGATCAATCGGAGTTTGTTTAAGATTTAATAGCAAGGCCTTAGAGAGGGGCTGGGATGCTCTACGCTGTTGGAGAGCGAGGGACATAAAGGACCAGCCTTGTCTCCGCGTTGGTTCTTGAGTTCATGCCATGTCCCCCAACCCTCCCGCGGGGCCGCACCAGAGTTTGCAGGGAGCTCCCAGGGCCCCTGGGTCCATGGGGTCCTGACACCTGCCAGGCCCTCTCAGGAGGAGGCTGGACCGAGTCCAGGAAGGGATGGGCGAGCAGCTCTTTGTAAGATGAGCCAACAGCAGGGGAAGAGGCTCTGCTGCTTGCAAAGAGAAGGGAGCTTTTGATGACTCCCTGCCTATTGTCAGAGGGGTAAGCCACCATGCTTTCTTCCATTGACAGGCTCCTTGAGCAAAGCAGGTTGCAACACGTATGCTTTCTCTAATCTGGTTTCATACGTAGGCCTTCTTCGCCGTGCTGACGAGCTGTGTGCCTGAGGTTTACGAGTTGGGTGTCTAAACACCGGACTACGATTTCCCCGGACATGGTCCTCTAACAGGGTGGGCAGGTTTCTCGGCCTGCCCAGTGAAGGCCATTTAAGACATACGATTTTGGCTGAGATGTATTCCTGGGAGGTTTACTGGGATGGAGACGGGAGCTCATGTGGTGAGGGATGAGGAAAGAGAAGACTTGCATGCCTTTTTCCGGGACCTTTAGCCAAGTTCTGGTGAAATCTTGAAGTAGACGCAGCACGTGTTTGGCTTGGGCTCTCACCGCTCCTTCGTGCCCTGGTTGTCGGGGCTCTGCGCTGCCCCCGCGGTCACTAAGGGTGATGTTGTTGGGAAGGACGTCGAGAGGGTTCTTACCTTGGATAATGGGCAGGTGCCAGGCTGAGGCTCTTCCTACCGAGATCCTGGGATCAGTGGGCCCGAGTGGAGGACAAAGAGGGTGAGAAGTTCAGTCTAATTTGCTTTCTGTGATTCAGGCTCAGAGTGGTTCTTAGGGGTTCCTGAGCTGTCCTGGCAGTCCCTCTGCCTCGGGGACCCAGGGTCCAGCTCGGTGATGCCACCCCCCCACTACCAAGTTGCTCCCAAGAAGAATTAATCAGAAAATTTTGAGGTTTAACATGAGATGCCTCGCAACTCAAATATCTGTTTGCCCAAGGGACTTCCAGGCACCTGCTTCCCCTTGTCCTTTACCATTGCCCTGTGCTTCTTCTCCCTGGCCCTGCTCCTACCACAAATTTATGTCTGTCCTCTGGAGTTTCCATGAGCAAGAGATTCAGTCATTATCTCTGACTTCTCACTGACCACTCCCTCCATCTTCTTGTTTGAACCCGCCTCTCCCTTCTCAAGGGGAGCTGCGCGCTCTCCCATTACTCAGGGTCAGCAACTGGCATTGGCTCTGCTCCCTACTCTGACTCCCCAGAATGACTCATGGAAACCCTTCTGCCCACTTAAGGCTCATGCTCAATGGCATTTCCTGCCCTCTCCTAGAGATCACTAATGAAATGCCTGCAAGGGCCTGCCAGTGCCCTGGGTGAGCACCGAAGGGTGTTCGGGTGAACCAGAGACAGCAAGGTCACAACTGGTCTCAAAGGTCTCAAAGGTCTCAAAGGTCACGATTGCTCCTCTGCTCTGGAGATCACCGGTGGAGGGAAATGAGCCCCACATTGTTAGATGTTGATAGTTCTTAGGAGCAGCCTTCCAAAGAACCCAGTGTGTGTGTGTGTGTGTGTGTGTGTGTGTGTGTGTGTGTGTTTAATTTATTTATTCATGAGGCACACACACACACAGAGGCAGAGGGAGAAGTGGGCTCCATGCAGGGCTTGATCTTGGGACCTTGGGGTCATGCCCTAAACCAAAGGCAGATGCTTAACCGCTGAGCCACCCAGGCGTCCAAAGAATACAGAGTTTTACATGCACTCTCCTGATATTTAAATGGTGGGAAGTCATTTGTCATAAAACAAATAGGCAAAAAAACCCCAACCAGCCAGAGAGAGCCTGGCTCTTGGTCTGATTTGACCCTTACACCTCTCATTTGTGATGTCTCTGCTGTATTTCTTGGTCATCATGTAATAATCTCTTCATCCTCCTCCCTTTCACTAAATGTAGCGGCACGTGGCTCGCAGTCTTTTCCTGCATCTGAACCCCTTGCCTCATGTTGGGTTAGCTCAGGGGTCATGAGGGTGCCTCAGCACCGCTCTGACTTCCTCATTCTGGGGGCTTCTCATGGACCGTGACCTTCACTTCTTCTCCGGTTGAGCCCCACACATGCATGGCTCCACCCTGGACCTGGCCATCTTCTAAGTCGTATCCTAATCTCTTTGATCTTTCTGCTTTCACTCCATAGTCTACACTATCTGTATCTTTCAAACTGGGGACTCTCAGGCCCTGGGTCTCCCTTTAGCTGCCTTCTTCATAACTATAAGCCCTTTCCTCACCCCCTGTCCAGCTTCATGTTATTTCAGCCTCTGTCCAGCCAATCTTGTTGTGCCATTGGCTTCCTTTCCTACACGGTTGGCGAACCCCTAACCCTGGCTCTGATGAAGTGTCAGCCTTTGTTACCAGTTTTGCTTCCTGTTGTAGAGAAACCCATATCTACGGATGAATTTCACTGCAGCTTCGCAGGTCCGGGACGCTCCTGGATCAACACTGGAGCCCTGTGATGGTTGCATGGTACCTTAGCCCATTCTCTGTCTAGTTCCCTCCGCTAGCTTTTTCGTGCCTCCTCCTCTCAGATGTTTGACTTTCATAAATTAAACATATGGCATTGCTTCCTACTTCACAGAAAAAGTATGAGAAGCCAATGATGGGAACACTCCCTTTCTGCCACTTAACTGTCCCCAAACCTATAAATTAGTGTGGCAGCTACCTCCGTGCCTCCCTCCTTGACTCTCACTGTCATGGAAGAGGAGCATCCCCATCTGGGCAGATCCCTCCACTTGTCCTCTGGAGCTCTTCTTCTCAGGTCTTGGTAGCCTGGCTTGATAGATGCTCCCTCTCTCTTCCCTCTATAGTCCACCCCATCCATTTCCGTTTTGGCCTCTCCCTATTGATACCTGAACACGTTTACATCTTCCATCCTGAAGATCCAGCTCCTGTCAGGCCCCATGGCACCTTGCAGGGACTGCTTTCTGTTTAAAGAGACATATATATCTGCTGCTCTACTTCTTTCCTCTCCCTTCTCTCTTCTACCCACAGTAATGTGGCTTCTGCCCTTATTACTCTACTGAAATTGCTCTCAGCAAGGTCAGCGATGACTGTTTTACTGCTGAATCTATTGGAAACTTTTAGCCATTATTCTTCTGACCTCCCCATCGTAGCTGACACTACGTAGTTGGTCCTTCTCTGCGTGTTGAAGCTTGTTTCCTGGCTCTCTGGGACCACATGCAGCAGCTGAATTCCCCTCACTACCTCTTCAGGCTCCTCTAACGACTGCTCTTCCTCTGCCTATTCTTAATTATCAGAGTGGGTTCTGTCTCAGGTCCTCTTCTGGTCTCATTCATCCATGCTGCTGAGGTTATCTCAACATTCCATGACTTCTCTGGGAGAAATTGAGGCACAGCAGGAGGGGTTGGGTGCAGACTCTGTGATGGGGAATATTGGAAATGAGGTTGGCCAGGCATGATGGTGCCAGAAGTTGAGATTGAAATGCCAGCAAGGAAGTTTTTACTTGTTGAACATGTCAACAGGTAAACAATCATTGGATCTAGAGGATTAGTAGTGAGTTTTTTTAGAAGTTTGAACCTTCCCTTGTGTTGTACAATAAAGTATTTTTCTTGTCTTTGTCCTGGGTTCGTGGGGTGGAGCTTCTAAACTGTTGGTATTTCCAAAAAGATGGGAATGTCTTTGTTATTCATGGTGGGTCTTTGGGACCACATTTGAATTTATGATAATGAAATGACTCATAATGAGCCCCTAGATCGTTTCAGCATGGGGGATGGCTATGCCGGAAAGATTCATTATATGATTAGAGTATTGGAGCTTTGAACTACGTGACTGTGGCCCAGTCTTCAGGAATAGAGGGAAAAGAATTTAACCACATAGCCAATGATTCAATTAATGATGCCTGAATAATGAAACCCCAATGAGAACTCTGACACTGAAGCTTGCTTGAGCTTCTGGGTTGGTGAATGCATCCATGTGCCAGGAGGGTGGTGCATCCTGATTCCACTGGGAGAGGACACAAAAGTGTCACATTCAGGACCCTCCCTGGTTTTGTCCCATGTATGTTCATTTGGCCAGCCTGGGGTTTTATATCCTTTATGACAAAACTCTCATGTAAGTACGGCACTTTCCTGAGTTCTGTGAGTCATTCTGAATTAGTGAGCCTGAGGGAGCTATGGGAACCCCTGCGTTTTGGCCAGCTGCTCACAAGTGCAGGTCCCCGAGGACCCCTGAACTTGTGGCCTTTGCCTGGCGACTTAACTCATGAAGCCTGAGGTAGCTCTGGGTAGTTAGTGTCCGAATCACACCGCACGATAAGCTCCCCAGGAGAAAGCATGTGGACCCAGTGAAGGAGTGAGTGCCTGCTACTGGAAGAGACCTGGTTATAAAGCACAGAGGAACAGAGAGGACCATGCAATCAGAGGACATTATTTAGACTTTATTTAAAAACAGTATCTCGAGGTTTTTTTGGGTAGAACAACAATAAGGAGTCTTTAAAAAAGCAGAAAGATTGTTCCCTTTAAGTCTGGTCATATTTTCTTTTAACAGCCTTTGAGCTTCTGAGTTCTTGAATCTGTCCCTCAAAAATTCTGAAATACTGTATATTTCCCTGTTAAAAAATATGACTTTTTCTTTTGTCCCCTCGAAAAGGCAGAGAGCAGCCCTTGGGGATAATAATGATGCCATTTATGCCGTGCTCTCTTGTAGTTAAAATTGTGTCAGCCATTTTGACCCCTGCTGGGATTTATGGTGGCTTAGATCTCTGTTGGAGAAATGAGTTTTGGGCAGTAGACAGGAGGAAAAAGGTTTCAGGCTTGGAGCATATTATTTTAGTGAAATGGAGAAAAAATTCACTTGAACTTTCTTTTCTCTCTCTCCTTTTTTTTTTTTTTTTTAGCTGTAAGATCTGACTGCTCATTTCCTACTTCCCCTGTCCGCACCCTGATTTCACTGGGCTCCCTTGTATGGGATGTTGGGTGGTTCTAGCCTTATCAACAAGCAGAGCTCCCATGATGTGCTGATGGTCACCAGCCCGGCTCCTTACAGACCCTCCCTCTGTTCCTTCCTCCAACCTTTGCAAATCAGAAGCGTCCCCATTTTACAGATGGGGACACTTGCTTAAGCAGGGTGAATCGCTTTGTCCACGGCACCTTCGTAGAATGCTACAGTGACTGGAGCCCTGGTCTCCCCAGCTCCACTGTAGAGTGCCTCCTAAGGATTCAGCGGGCACTGAACCTAGAGCTGGAGGGAAATTGTAAGTTTAAGGCCTGTTTTTGTCCCCTCAAGGAGTTTAGAATCGAGTCCGAGGGCCTGAACTTTTTTTTTTTTTTGGTTGTTATTTTTAAAAATTATTATTTATTTATTTTTAAAGGTTTTATTTATTTATTTGAGAGAGAAAGAGAATGAGCAGGGGGAAGGGAAGGGGTAAGAGGAGAGGGGGAAGTAGAGGCCCCGCTGAGCAGGGAGTACAGTGCAACACTGAGGGCTCCATCCCAGGACCCTGGGGATCATGACCTGAGCTAAAGGCAGATGCTTAAGGAAATGAGCCACTCAGGCGCCCCAAGAGAGACCGATCTTTATTTTCTTTTTTTTTTTTTTAATTTTTATTTATTTATTTATGATAGTCACAGAGAGAGAGAGAGAGAGAGAGAGAGAGAGAGAGGCAGAGACACAGGCAGAGGGAGAAGCAGGCTCCATGCACCGGGAGCCCGATGTGGGATTCGATCCCGGGTCTCCAGGATCGCGCCCTGGGCCAAAGGCAGGCGCCAAACCACTGCACCACCCAGGGATCCCCCGATCTTTATTTTCTGATCAAGGTGCTAGTTTGGCACAAGAGTTGATTGAATCAAGACTTCTGTTAAATATGTGGCCCGTTATTAAAGCTAAAAAATTGTCACAAAGGTTCCCCAGACTAGCCTGGTTTAAAAATAGCCTTTCACTTCCTTAGCTTTTCACTAAGCTTTTTTCACTTTCCTTAGCTTTCTAATGATCGTTGCATATACTTAAATCTGCACCTTATCTTTCCTTTGTAACCAGGCCAAATCCCACTCTTATTACTCTGTGTAGATGGAAGACAATACTGTTTTTAAAATGTCCAGATCAGAGAAGAGAGTAACATTTATTGGCATTCACTATATTCAGAGAACCTCATACACTTAAAAATTTTTTGGTACTTTTAGAAATCAAGATGCAGAAACTCTGTTCAGCTTCCCAAAGGTCTCATAGCTTTTAAGGATGAGCCCATGATTCAACCTGACTCTAAGGAAATATTGGTCACTCCTCTCAAGGTTCTCCGTTTTGTATCACCTGGATAGTAATCATATCACATCAGCGACACTTCCAACTTTTGCAAGTGTCTTCTACTGTTATGTTCTTAGTAAATCTAAAAGCCCCAGCTTTATGAGGCAGGGAACAGGGTCCTTACTTGATTGAGGAAAATGAACTGTAGGTAGGATGTTTGTCGACTAAATTCGTAAGAGAAGAGAGAGAACACAAGTCTCTCCCCCACCAACTTTTAAAAAATATTTTATTTATTTGAGAGAAAATGAGCAGGGGGAGGGGCAGAGTGAGAAATAGACCCCCCACTGAGCAGGGACCTCCCCTCCTACTCTGCCCACCCGCCACCCCGCACCATGAGGGGCTCAGTCCCAGGACCCTGGGATCATGACCTGAGCTGAAGGCAGATGCTTAACCCACTGAGCCACCCAGGCACCCCATCCCCCACCAACTTGCAAGTGGGCCTCCTTTTTCAATCAAAAGTTAAAAAACAACAACAACAACCATAGAAACCTACAGGAGCCAATCATGCACTAGGCATTTTTGAGTTACTTACTACAATATCCATTCAAGTTGAGCGTTATTGTCCTTTGTTTTATTGCTGAGAACTGGGGCTCTCAGAGAGGTTACAGAGCGGTCCTGGAGTCATACAGTAACTGGCAGGTCTGCTCTTTTCATTCTGGCACATTGTCCTACGTGTCTAACCTTTTTTTACAGGAACTCTCAGTTGAACATGTTACAAAAACTCATCTCGAGGAGAAAAAAAAAAAAATCAAACCCTCTTTTAGGCTCATTGACCTCTCTCACCACCTTCTCACCTCTCATGTGCCCTTTCGTGGGTCAGCCTCGTGACAGATGAGTCTGCTTGGACAGTCCCTTCCTTCCCTTAGCCATGCCCTCTGCCCTGAGTTTGCCACCACTGTGCTTCTCTTTTAGCACCAGGGTGCAGTGGCCCTCATGTCAACTGTGCATGACCACCTTGTCACTCCCCAACAGCTGGCTTTTTGTGTGTGTTCCCTTGGGTTCTTTCCAGCCTTTGACACTGGCTCCCTGCTTCTGGAAGTTCTGTCCTCCCTGGGTTTCTGGACCTCTAATCTCCACTAATCTCATTTTCTCCTGTCTCTCTGACTACACCTTCTCTTTGCAGGTTCTCTTCTTTAGCTCTTAAGTGTTTTGCCCCAGAGCTCTGTTTTCTGCCTTCTATTCATTTGTCCAAAAAATAGTTATTACATGTTGATCATGTGTCGGGGCCCGAGCTTTCCGCTGAGGATCGAGACAAAGGAGCAGTGGTCAAGTGGCCAAGTGGCCTGGGATGGGAGGAAGCCCATCACGCTCTGATCCTGCCCCACTGACCAGCCGGGCCTCCACTGTCAGCTTGGCGGCTCTGTACACCTGCAGCACTTCCCAGAACTCAAGGAGCTCTCTCTAGCCTCTGGGCTTTTGGGAGGGTAGAACGCTTGCTCTATCTGTCCCTATGTTTGCTTAGCTCTTTCTCTTCTGTCAGGATGTGGTTTGGGCATCCTCTCTTCTGAGAAGTCTTTTCTGGCTTGCCAGAGTGAGCCAGGAGCTGCCTGTGTGCTCAAGTTCATCCCAGAACCTACACACGGAATAATTGCACTTGTCTCATTACTCTGCCCACTTCTTGATAACGGGAGCCAGGTCTTAGGCTCGTTCGTATTCCCAGCACCTAATACAGTCCTTGGTCTGTAGCTCTTTGTGGAGGGAATGAATCAAGCTTGCCAGGACTGGCCCTGCTCCTTTCCAGCCCGGACTCCTATACCCACCCCACCTGCATTGTTCGTTGTGCGTTCATTGTCCACCCTGACTGAGCATGAGATTCACCTGTGGAAAAAAAAAAAAAAAAAGAAATGACAGGTCTGGACCTTATCCCATTTCAATTAAATTTGATTATCTAATGGTGGGACCCAGGCCTCTGCATTATATACCACCCCTGCCACCCCAGGTGATTCTGTTGAGCAAGAAATAAGCACGTGTAGGACGTGTCTTTATACCCTAGGGCCTAGCACGGTGCTTTGCACATAACGGGGATTTGATAAAGATTTCTAGAATAATACAGCGGATCCTAAAAGCCTAGCTTTTGCATACTGGAACCCAAGCCAGCCATTTCCTGTCTCCAAGCACCCACACACGGAAAGCCAGCCTGGGATTCTGGAAACTTTGTTTTGGAAGTGATTTGGCTCCCAAAAGGTACCACTTAGTATTTAGTCCCCTTTTTGCAAAATAAATAAAGGTTTCAAAGCTTGAACTGGCTGTTGATTTGTGTAACTAAGTGACACGTCCTTTTTGTTTTAACCTCCAGAAAAACAGTAGTCAGGGAGGTGGGGTTTGGGTGAGAAAGGAGCGCATGGAAATTACTGGCTTTCATTACATAAGAATTTACGATTTGCCATGGTTTCTGGTAAATGCTGGCAAGTTTATTTGGCCCGAGGCCCTGTTAAAAGCACTGTGCTGCTTCCTTTCTGATGTTGCTGGTCTTCTTGGGCAAGGGCACAAGGTGTAGTCCAGCCTGGCAGGGATGGAGTAGGCTGGGGGGGGTGGTGCAGGGGAGGGGTGACAGGACCCAGCTTTCTTTGTCCCATTTCCTTTGGTCGTATTTGCACTTAGAAACTCTTCAAAAGCAATTTGAAGTCTCAGTGGTCTCTACCGCTTTGTGACTCAAATCTCTGAGGGCAGATAGTTGGGGGTCCTCCCCTCACTTCCCACTGCCCTTTCCCCCCAAGTTCACAGGACACCGCGCCTGGATTGGGGGCGCTTAATCACCGTGATTGGCTGACTGCAGCAGCGGCCACACGTGCCAGACTCTCCAAGGAAAAGTTCTCGGGTGTAACCTTCTCTAAGCTTCCCAGAAATGCTGAGAGGGGGGGAGGTGTCACCCCCATTTTACAGAGCACAAAACCGAGGATCACAGCAGTTCAGTGACAATGTCTGGCTCCCAAGTGGCTGCGCTGCGCTACCACCCCGATCTCCTGACTTCCCAGCCGGGACTCCCTCCAGCACCACGGGGGTGACCTGCTTGGGCTGGAACAAGGCAGTGGGGTACAGGCTGGTGGGGAGACAATTCTTCTTGGAGTGGCCTGCTGAGGGGGTGCTGGAGCGGGGGTGCCCAGGGCTCCAGGTCTCTAGAAGGGCCGAGGGGTGGGAGGAGCCTGCAGCCCACCCTGGGCCAGAGCCCTGGGAGCAGGGCCGCCTCATTCCCCTTCCATTCCAGGTCCTGGCAGAGACATCTGGAAACTTCTTCCCTCTATTTGGAGTTGGGGGAAAACTCAGCGTAAACAGGCACATAAAACCTACCTGAACTTGTTATTATAACCCCATAAAAGGTTAGGAAAACGGTTGACGGATGGGAAGAGTGGGAAGAGAGAAATCAAGCGACCTCTTGGTGTAGTCGGCTTGTTTACCACCAGCCTCTTATTTATCGGTTCTGTGTCTTCCATTTGTCAGGCTCTAACGATAGCAGCTTTTATGAGTAAGCAATTTTTTAATGAACTTGTTCCAAATGTGTATTCTGTTCTTGGAACTCTCTGTGCTCCGAAGCAGCTTTGTAATTATTGCCTCCGGTGGAATAGCCAGGCTCTATCTGGCTTTTATGTAAGCAATTGCACTTGGTTTGCCTCTTCCTCTTTTAGCTTCAAATAAGGAAGATGAAGGGGATGGAAAAAAATACAATAATGATAGCTTTGGGGAAAGAGTGCTTATTATATGCTAGATATTGTTCTCGACCTCATGCATTCATCTTTTTGTTTCATCCCAATGTCACTTGGGTCTAAGGCAACTTGTAGCGTCCCATTTTACGGATGAGGCAAGTGGCTCCCGGGCACCGAGCCAAGTGTCTGAAGTCACTCAGGTAGTAAGGGATCAAGAGACAAGATCTGAACACAGGTCTGTCTGCCCCCACAGCCTGTGCTCCAGCCCCCACTGCTGTGGGGGGTGGGCTGCCTAGAGCCGGGGGCCACCAAGGCCAAGCAGGGGCGGGAGGAGGAATTTAGGACACTGATGAATGCTGAGGAGTCGTTTGCCACATTGGCCCATGCAAGAGATGTCGCAATTCGCTGCTGATGGCTCTGTAATTATGGATAATTTTCTGGTCTTTTGCTTTCATAAAGGGAAATGGAAGAGTTTAGAGAGCTCCCTAAACTTGTTGCTGCCCATAATAATGCCGCCTTCTGTCTTGGCTTATGACTGCACCATTTTCCCCAAGCTCAGAAAAATTTCATATGGCAAATTTGGCGTCTTCTTTGTGACACGAATCATTAGCATCTTATTCGGAGCCCTGCCCCTGCCCAACTGGACTGAGGCTCTGACCTGTCCCCTTTCTCTCCATCCCGCGCAGTGCTCCAGGTGGACAGGAGACATGCTGCCCTTCCATCACGCTGCTCAACCCATGGTGGCCGTGGAAGACCAGCCCTGGGGGAGGCTTAGCTCCGAGCTCTCACTCTATGACTTGGGGCCAGTCATTTGACCTCTCTGGCATCTGTTTCCTCATCTGTAAAACGGGAATAGTAATAAGATGGATGTGTCTCTCGTAGGGTCGTTGTGAGGATTATATGTAATGATGCATGTCAGTGGCTGGCTCGTACATTTTATCACTTAGTCTCTCAGCTCCTATGCAAACCCTGCAGTTAAGGGTTGGGAACCACTCTCAAACCGGTTCCCAGTATCTTGCTTTAGTTTAGCAAATGTGTGTAGGGTGCCAGGAGCCAGGCTGTCTCAGGGCCCTGTTTCTCAATGCATCGCTATTTCCAGTATCTCTTTATGTTGTTGAAAAGGTATAAAGAGCAAAGTTTGCTTTGGAGAAAGCCCCTCCGTCTCCCCACTCCTCATATTGTTCCCATGTTGCATGGACTCCCCTCTCTCGGACCTGCCGACCCCTCACTGACGCTGGGCTCCCCAAAGCTTCACATTAGAACACACAGGCACCTGGCTCCTTACCTCTTGATTAAGACAGAGCCAGGTGCTTCGCAAGAAAGGGGAAATTTGCTTGGTTCGACCCAGAAGTGGATTTGTTTCCCTCCAATTAGTTGGAAAATCGAACTTGATCTATGAAGAAGGCAGATTTACAGCCTGAGCTGATACATGACTGCCTTAGCTTTGTTGTAATAAAAGATGAAATCACTCCAGTGGGAGGCTTAGGTGGACATCGGGCTGGCTTCCTAATGACTGTTCCCTCTGATTTTCAGAGCCGGAGTAAAGCCGGCCAGGATGATCAAATAGCCCTTCATGGTAGGTGAGGGATAATCTGGGGAGCTGGAGAAGAAGGAGGAGGGAGTGTGTATTTTTGCTTTGCTTTCCATTCAGTGCCTTTTACGGAGATTCGATGGTGCTCCTCCAGACGCAGAAAGGGAACTGTTCTGACTTCCAACCGAAGTCTCTGTGGCCTGCGGGTCCTCAGGCCAGATGGCCGCCAGCATGGCCTTCGCCCCTATAAAGCTTTCCTTTCTGTTTAGCCTCTCTTTAGCCATTGACTGGTTTTTCTCCTGTTTCCCCAGGGCTTGCTGTCTGCTCCAGCTTTTGCTGGCTCTCTCTTGCTGTCTATTTATCCATCCTCCTGCTTCCCATCCTCTCCCTCTTGCTTCCTCTCTTTCTCCTCCCTCCTCCCCTCGTTGCCACTCCATCCTATTCTTTGCCTTACTTGCCTCCCTTCTTCACATGGTCCGATTTCTTTACGTACTTTTCTCTGGGTGATGCTGCTTTATGATATCGAGCAGGAGCGTTTGATAACATTTGCCTGACTAGGCCTGACATCGGGTGAATGATTCTCCTCTGGCAGCTTTTGATGCCGTCTGTGCATGATTGATGAGAGCTACTCAATTTGCTCTTCAAAGCTGTTGATGGTGAGCTGGGATGCATCTCCTCAGGATTTCACTTTTTCCCCTCCAGAAACAAGACCAACCTAGAAGAGGAAACCACGGCACTTCCCATTTGTTCGTTATTCTAATGGATCCCTTCATGCGCACAAGAGAACGACCCCGATTATACAAACCCACCATTTACAAACTGTGTCTTCCCAGTGTCTTCCTGTTGGAGGTTTTCAATCCCAAAAGAAGTTCCTTAGGTGAGCTTTAATTTGACTGCAACCACTTTCAGCTCCAACGAGGACACTTCGATTTGGACACTGGGTAATAAAATAAGAAGATAAATGCTATTGCTCTTGATACCAGAATCTAAGCCCACTAGGTACTCTGGCAAAAGGATATGGTCAGTGTAAGATGAGAGGAGCTAAAATGGAAAGAACCATCTGCAGCTTCTGGTTCCAAAAACAATGGGTCGAGTTCTTTATCAGTACCCATCATCCTGGATCCTAAAAGCATTTGAGAAGACGAGACCTGTTTTTTTCACCTGGCTCAGGTTTCTCGTAGTGCTGTTTCTATTTTTCAGCCTAAGAAGAGAAGTCTGCACCTGCACCAGAAGGCTTACACATTCGACTGCTTGAAGAAAGAGGGACGAACAAAATAATCTGTAGAAGATCTCTTTCACCCTTAGACTCTCTGATTCTGAAAATCAGGTACTTTAGGTCTGATAAATATAGTTCACTGGAAAGACTGCTGAATTTCGCACTAGAATACCTGAGTTTAAATGCAGATTTGGATTATGAGTTGAATGATCTTCAATAGATTTAATTTTTTTTCAGCTTTTTTTTAAACAGCTTTACTGAGGAAAATTTACATACCATAAAAGCCAGCCATCGGAAGTGTACAGTTCAATGATTTTTAGTAAATTTATAGAGTTGTGCAACCCTCGCCACAATGCAATTGTATAACATTTTAAATAAATCTTTAAACTCCATCCATTTTCTTTCTTCATCTTAAAATTGGACTTACATGGTGGGGATTGACTGTGAAAATGAGCGTAATCCTTCAATGCGTTGCAGTGGGACTTTGTTGGTTCTTCCCTTAAGAGGGAGAATTGATTTCTTCAGCCCTTGCGTCTGGGCTGCCTTGTGACTCGCTTTAACCAACAAAGTGTGGTCGAATGAGTGGATGTCCGTGCTGAGCCTAGAGCTCTAAAGCACTTGCAAGCTTCTGCCCTCTTGGAATCCTACTATGTCCACCCCGAACTTAAGGTTGGGGTAGTCCGCTGGAGAGTGAAAATTCATGTGGGGAGAGGCCCCAATCGTTCTTGTCACCCAGGCTTATGTCATCTTAGATCAGCTTCCCCCAGCTGCCCTCCAGGGGACCACAAGTGCATGAATGTGCTCCCCTGAGATGGGTGGAGCCCAGGCTAGATCAGCAGCATTGGCTGACCAACGTGGAGACCCACGCAAGATGACAGTCCTGCTTTAAACTACTAAACTTTTAGAGTGGTTTGTAAAACATCTTACAGTGGCAAGAAATACCTGATACAGGACAGTCACGGGAGTCACTTTTTAAAAAGCTGTGAAAACATCTGGCACTCTGCCTATCACATAGCGAGCGCTCACTAAATTAAACAAAATTCAATTTAACAAACATTGATAGAGTTATAGAGAGATAATTTAACAAACACAGATATGTGAAAATCACTGTGAGGTTGTAAGGGATGCAGAATTGCAAAAGACCTGATGTGAACTCTTTAGAAGCCAGTTCCTGTGGGAAAAATAGACACTTACACAAACAAGTATAAGTCAGGCTGCCCTTCTATTACAACATTTATGTCTAAGTGATTTTTCCATTGTCGGCAAATAATCATGTTCTTTTCGTGGTATTTACTTGGTTTGAAAATGTGTTCAAGGGATGTGGTTTATTGAAAAAAAAAAAAACCATAACAAAACAAACAAAACAAGCACATGGCCAAAATTAAGTTTTATTCGTATGTTCAGATATAGTGTTTGCATTTATAGGAAATGGTCTATACAGAAGCTTGGCCGTATGACATGCTTCATGTGGCCAAAGAAATGAAAAAAGCAGACATGAGGTCAGAGGCAGGTGGGGAGAAAAGGGTAGGTGGGAAAATCTTAATTTCTAGAATGACCAGGAGCTTTGATTCTAAGGATGCCTAAGGAGTAGAACACTGCCTTGGCAGATTGTCTTTCTGCTTACTCCAAAATATTCTAGAGGTTTTGGGGGCTAGGATTAGCGTAGGGAGGAGAGAGAGAAGGAGTGAGGTTTTGCGGATGGGACCTTTGATACGCAGGAGTTTGGCTGAGCTCTATTCTCTGAATTCATGCTCTCTAGGGAGAAGGCCATCTGGGTGGTCTGATGGCCTTGTGTGAAGAGCCTTGGTTTGGGAGCCAGGGGCCCTAGTTTTAGTTCCAGTTCTGACCCTTATGAATCCTTGCTGTGTGACCATGGACAAGTCACTTTCCCTTCCTGGGGATTGCCCGAGGTGATTTCTAAGGTCCCTTCTAATTCAGAGTCTACAGCTTCAGGTCTCAGTCACCCATTAAGTTGAAGGAGGAAATTGAGATAAGAGCAAACTGAAAAGCCCTTCTGACAACACACGTGGATCCTTGGAAGATGGAGCTGCTCAGAAAATCCAAACAGAGGTCAGTAGGTGGACCCTGCAGATTTGGGTTCCCCACTGAATGTGGAGGGTCCAGATGGTCCTCACGGACTCCAGAGGTCCTGGATGCTCCCCAATCTGTCGTCCTCTTGCTGGGCCAGCTCCCAGACCCCTAACCTGGTCCACTGAGGACCTCCTCCCTTTCCTCCTAAAGCAAGGCTGTTGGAGGGGTTTCTAATAGATGACTACAAACCATCTCAGAGATAACTGGATGATTTCTGGGACACCTTTGGGGAGACATAATCCTCATCACCTCCTGAAGCACCGCTGGGAGACAGTCAGGGACAAAAAGCAGAAGCTCCTGCCTAGATCTAAGTCATCGGAAGTGACCTCCCTCTCTGGCTGACGATGAATTCTTGACTGCAGGTTTTCAAATCATATCCATCGTAGCACTGACGTCCCATCGATTAGCTTCTCACCAGAAGGGGCCCTCTGAGGGGCAGGAAGCCCCTGTCCTAGACCAGAGAGGCAGTAGGGGCAGGCCATGCCACCAAGGTGTGAGTGCCCAGCACTCACTGCAAGGCTGGGCCAACAGAGGCAAGACCAGTCATCCCATGTGAAATGGGGTTGCCCTTGGTTCCTTTCTCACTTCACAAAAGGAAACAGAGTACAAACAGCATCATTCAGAACATTGTCCTTCTCCCATTGTCCCACAGGGTCATCCTCTAGTTTGTGCGTCCCCCTCTCCTTCTCCAAACACCATTCAGCCTCACCTCTGGGATCATTGGATCACTGAGGCCCTGCCACTCACTACACATCACCCAAACTCAGATGCGTAAGACAAAACTGTCTCGTTCTGCTCACAGACTCTGTGGGTCAGAGGTTCAAACAGGAGACAGCAGGGACTGCTTATCTCTCCTTCACAATGTCTGGGCCCTCAGTTGGGGAGGCATGGGGCTGGGGTCATCAGGAATCTCATCCATTCACAGGTCTGGCAGGTGGCACTCGTTGTGGGCTGGGATCTCAGTGGGTTGGCAGCCAGGACACCCACACGTGGCCACTCCATAGGCTTGAGCTGCCTTACAGCGAGGTGGCCTCAGTCCGATGTGTGGCTCAGAGTCCAGGGCTCTGACTGTAAGTGCTCCAGGGAAAAAGAAACTGCCAGGCCTTTTGCCCTGTAGCTTTGGAAGTCACAGAACATCACTTCTGACACATTCAACTGATTGCAAGCAAGTCAGAAATCTGCCCAGATTCAAGGGAAGGGGATATCCCAGGGATGATTGTGTACATTTGCCAACATGTTTAAAACCCTCCAGAGTAGCCTATATTGCCAGATCCAAGCTAGGCCTCGTGTCACTCAGTCACTTTCTCTGTAAGGAGCCCCTTTCTCTTCACTTCTTGGATCCTAGGATGCTTTGGAGGCAACCATGGGGAAGTGGCTTAAGTGGTTCTTGGTTCTTTGGCCTTAGTTGAGTTTAAAAGTGGTAGAAATTCTGTGGGAAGCCCTCCGATTTACTCTTCCTCCGATCCGTGGCCCTGCCCTGCTATCTTACCACTGCACCCAGCCCCTGCTTTGATGGCTGTGTCGCAGGTCCCCGGGAGTAGTCTGGCACCCTCTTGCATATCCTTGCAGAATGAATTCAACACCAATGATCTGTGCCTGGCTCAGCACAGATCTCTCCTCAGGCCATACCTTCATGCCAAGCCCTCGCCTCACCATACTTTCTGACCACAATTGTTTCTCCCCTATGGAGTGGCTTGGCCTGCAGTTCCAGAAGGCATGGCCTGCAGTGCCTAGCACAGAGCCGGCACTGGGAACTTGCTTAATAACTGATTGATGAATAAATGAACCCTGATTTGCATATGCTGTGGATAACTCAAGGGATCTGATTCAGCCTGACTCACCGGAGGATGGGTGGGGATTTGAGCAATGGAGGGCCTTGCATAGTCCCAGAAGGGAGGTTGTATAGCGTGTGTGTGTGTGTGTGTGTGTGTGCACGCGCCCGCGTGAGTGGGGGGTGCTGCTGTGCACATATGTCTTGGAGGGACTGGGAATGGGTGGTGATGGTCCTGTGGCATGATATTACAGGCTGCGGCCAGCACTTGACACCACAGGATTACCTGGCTTCTGAAAATCTGCCCTTTATAATCTCCATTGCTTGGAAACTTTTCTGGTCACGTTGAGCAAACCCTCCAAATGCCAGGCTACTTGTCAAGTTTCTAGGGGCTCAGATCCCTGCTGCTTTTTCTTTTCCCTCCCAAAGTGTGTGGATAAATCACCAGAAGCTCTCTGGGTAAGCCTGACCTCACTTGAAAGGACCTATTTAGGATAGATGTGCGAATGGGGGAAAGGGTGTCTAGACTTGTAGGGCCCTATGTCAATGGGAGAAATGACAAGAGTAACTCTGCTAATCAGTCAACCCAGCTAGAGACCTGCAGTCCCAGGAAAACTTTTAGGAACAATCTGCTATGTGTTTCTCATTTACAGAAAAAGAAAACCAAAACAAAAACCAAAAATCAACAACAACAAACAAAGAAAGAGACTTCCAGGCTTCCTGCAGTGAGAGAGCTATTGGCTGGGATGGTATCTCCAGGGAGAAAGGACTGCATGCTGACAGCAGGAGTCTTCATTGCACATAAATGAGCTTGCTTCTTTTTCTTTCTTTTTCATACCCCGTGCAGATCCACAGCTCCGTGCACAGGAATTTGCCATGCGTGTGCATCCCCGATGCAGTAGACTTTTCTATATGCTACTTCTAATCTGAACAACATCTCAACGAGAGGTGGATTCTTACTTCCAATCTACAGATGAAAAAACAGAGGTTCAGAGAAGTGAACTCAATTGCCCAGAACACACTGCTAATAAGTGAATGAGACAGGATATTTATTCACTTAATGAACATACTAGGTGATGCATTAAGCTCTGGAGAAAAAAGGATGACTAAAATGTGTTGGTTCTGGCCAACAAGAAATTCGGGGCAGGAGAAGAAGACAGCAATTACCCAATAATACGGTAAATGCAATGACAGAGCCATACATTGAGCATTAGGCTAAGCACCAAGAGGGGCACCCAATGCAGCTGGGGTGGGTCAGGGAGGACTTCCTGAAGGAGGTCATGTTTGAACTGAGTAGGATAAGCAGGACTTACTTCAGTGAAGAGAGGCCATGGGATGGGGTAAAGAACTCCAGAAAGAGGAGGTAGGACAATCAAGGATGGAATTAAAAAAACAGCAGAGCACGTGGAACCATGACCAGTTCTGTGTTGCACTGTGTTGCACCCCCAGTTGGTCCAACTGGGGTTTATCTGATCTCGAAATGCAAGGACTCTTCCACTGTGCCTGACTTCCCGAACTAGTTGATTTTGGGGTCTTGGCAAGCACGTTGCCTTCTGGGGGCTTTGGACGTCCAGTTTTTACTTTTGGAAGTCCCTTCCTATGGCATTAACAGGATGTAGGACGCGTTCCTGGCACTTCTCCATTGTGGCTTCTCAGCAGGGCTTAAAGGGGACCAGGAGGTAGCTGTGCCCAAGGCTTTTGACTTCACCGAGAGAAAGTCAGTGCACCGCCCCGAGCTTCCTGACTGCCCCGCAGCGTCTTAGAAGTAGGCCAAAGATCACCAGGGAACAGTGGCTCCTGGGTTCAGTGCCACAAAGAGAGCTGTGATGACTCAGAATGAAGCAACAGTTGCATACACCGACAGGTCCAGTTGGCAGCAGGTAAAGATATTACCTCAGTGAAAGAAAGACAAGGCCTGAAAATGGGCAAGGTCTAAGTGTGCCAAAGATCTGCTGTGTTCTTTCTTTCTTTCTTTTTTTTTTTTTTGAGGGGGGATAGCCACAGTAGGAGTGGGGGGGGTGGTAGGGGAGGGAGACCTACGATACATGCATTTACATTTCCAGCCCCTGCTTGGACAGATCCTATTTCCACAGGCTGACCCCAGATCATCCTCACCACGTGGCCTTTTGATATCCTTTCTCATGGGGCGAGGACCTGAGGATACAGACTTTTGGGTTCAGTCAGAGAATACCTTCTCCTGCAAGGCAGGCCTCATGCAGATAGGCGGAGTTCCTGTCCTGCTGTGAGAAGTTCACAGGAAGCACCCCGGTGGCTGATGAGTTAGGGTGACCTTTCTAAGAAGCTCTTTTTGGTGTGGGGCCTGGAATCCTTAGCGCTAGGAGCTGGGAGTAAACTTTGTCATTTGATGGGTCAGGAAACTGAGTTGAAGCTAAGAGGGGAGTGACTCGCCAAAGGTTTTAAGACTCAGATCAGACACAGAACCCAAAGCCTAGTGCTTCTTGCACATGTTGGCTTGCGCAGCCCCCCTCCCCCTCCCCCAGCACCCCCTACCCCTGCAATCTTGCTGCTGTGCCCATGTCACAAAGCCTCAAATACTCTTTAATTATCTTTTAGTTGAGCATTGCTGTTTATTTACCTTTTCTTTACTAAGAGAAGCCACTTGAAAGGCCACATTTCCTAGCTATTTGTAGGTTCAGTGCCCATCACATTGTCTAAGACAGAATTGACGCTAAAAGTGTTTGTTCCTATCGTATTTCTACTCTTGAATGCACAAACAGAGACCCCACTGGGAGCTGAGATTTGGTGGATCATTTTGATTTAAAGGGGACCTCACATTTAACAGGTCTTCCGGTCTATTATCTTGCCTGGCCCTGTTCAAATAAAGCTATATTTTCTGGGTTATTTTTGCAATCATAATTCTTGACAGGAAAATCCTCCCATCGAATCATTGCTTTATTTCTTTGTTTCAGGAGATTATCTAGCGTGTCTAATAGAGCAACAAGTCACGTCCCGTGGCTCCAGGTCGGCTCTTCTACAGCATACCAGAATCAACCACAAAGCCCTTGCCTCCAACCTCACCCAAGTCAAGCGTGGAGGTGGGGCTGCTCTGTCCTCGGGGGAGCTGGAATCTATGACCAAATGGGTATGTTCTTTCTTGATTTCTTCAGGGTTCCCCAGAGAGGTGGCATTCCTGGATGACGGGGTACAGAGAGCTCTGAAATTCACTTTTCCATGAAGCACCATAAGCTCAAATCTAAGAAAGAATGGTCCAGCTGGGAGTTGTCGGAATATTGGCGGAATATCCCTTCTTGTGATTAATTCATTCATCTGGGATAGAAAAGGCATCTCTTGGGGATGATTTAGGTCAGCGGTGTCCAACCGCTTTCAGGATGGGGAGCACATTTTAATCTCAAAAAATTTATAGACCTGCAGATAAAGATACTTACATCTGAGAAATGCATGGGTGGAGCAAATGCTTAATAGTAGAGGCTATCACCTTTGAAGGAATTTGAAGGCTGGTAATCAGTCTTATCTTGTTTTTTTTTTTTTTTAATAATAAATTTATTTTTTATTGGTGTTCAATTTGCCAACATACGGAACAACACCCAGTGTTCATCCTGTCAAGTGCCCCCCTCAGTGCCTGCCACCCAGTCACCCCCATCCCCCACTCTCCTCCCCTTCCACCACCCCTAGTTCATTTCCCAGAGTTAGGAGTCTTCCATGTTCCGTCTCCCTTTCTGATATTTCCCACCCATTTCTTCTCCCTTCCCCTCTATTCCCTTTCACTATTATTTATATTCCCCAAATGAATGAGACCATATAATGTTTGTCCTTCTCTGGTTGACATATTTCACTCAGCATAATACCCTCCAGTTCCATCCACGTCGAAGCAAATGGTGGGTATTTGTCGTTTCTAATGGCTGAGGAATATTCCATTGTATACATAAACAATCAAAATCCTAGAGGGGAACACAGGCAACATCCCTTTTTGAACTTGGCCACAGTAACTTCTTGCAAGATACATCCACGAAGGCAAAAGAAACAAAAGCAAAAATGAACTATTGGGACTTCATCAAGATAAGAAGCTTTTGCACAGCAAAGGATACAGTCAACAAAACTAAAAGACAACCTACAGAATGGGAGAAGATATTTGCAAATGACATATCAGATAAAGGGCTAGTTTCCAAAATCTATAAAGAACTTATTAAACTCAACACCAAAGAAGCAAACAATCCAATCATGAAATGGGCAAAAGACATGAAGAGAAATCTCACAGAGGAAGACATGGACATGGCCAACATGCACATGAGAAAATGCTCTGCATCACTTGCCATCAGGGAAATACAAATCAAAACCACAATGAGATACCACCTCACACCAGTGAGAATGGGGAAAATGAACAAGGCAGGAAACAACAAATGTTGGAGAGGATGCGGAGAAAAGGGAACCCTCTTACACTGTTGGTGGGAATGTGAACTGGTGCAGCCACTCTGGAAAACTGTGTGGAGGTTCCTCAAAGAGTTAAAAATAGACCTGCCCTACGACCCAGCAATTGCACTGTTGGGGATTTACCCCAAAGATACAGATGCAATGAAACGCCGGGACACCTGCACCCCGATATTTCTAGCAGCAACGTCCACAGTCTTTTCTATATGCGATCCCGAAGCTGACTTCCTGCTGTCACTCTGCGTTTCTGTGACTCTCTGTGTCTGTCTTCACCACTGGACTTGGAAGCTCCACGAGGACAGAGTTGGTCTGACTTGTTTACTATCTATTATACTCTGCTCGCAGTCTGGTTCCTGGCACAAAGTAGGCACCCTCTGTGCCTTATTTGTAGAATGAATAAATTAATACACTAAGAGTGTCAGAGTAGGGACGCCTGGGTGGCTCAGTGGGTTAAGCGTCTGCCTTCAGCTCAGGTCATGATCCCGGGGTCCTGGGATCGAGCCCCCTGTAGGGCTCCGCAGCACCTGCTTCTCCCTCTCCCTCTGCCACTCCTGCTGCTTGTGCTCTCTTGCTTTTTCTCTCAAAAAATAAATAAATAAAATCTTTCTTAAAAAAAAGAAGTGTCAGAGTATATGTACGTGAGTCATCCTCTTTAGTCCGTCTGCAGGTACTGATTCATGCAAATATGGTGCCCCCATCTATGGGAGCCCACAGACTGGACATCATGGATTTAGATTTACATCCCCTATTTTGTTCTATTTTCCCCCACGGGGAGCCTAATGTTCAGTAGACCACAAACACTGGCCTCTGGGTTTAGAGGCACATGATAACTAAAAGTGGGAGCCAGCCCCAGTTGACCCCTCGAACTCCCTCCCTAAATGATAGATCCATGAAGAGGACAGAGTGCGCAGCTTAGAAGGCCTGGAACTTCCCAATACCCGCTGAGACAGGGACATTGATGACGGCTTCTTTCAAGAGCCAGTTTCTAACATTTGTAGGAGCAAAAGGTAAGCTGATCTCTGTGAGCCTCTAGATCCTCTAGTTGTTATTTCAATCCCAAACAGGCTTGCAAGGGTACTTTGCCTATTTCCTCTGTCAACCTATTTGCGCGGAGTGTTGATAACTGAAGTGACACCCAGTAAACACCCTTTGTCTTGTAAGACTGACAGGGCTGGAGGGGAGATGAGTAGGGAAATCTAGGAGTTGAAAGAAGGAATGCTCGGATTTCCAAAAAATGTGTGTGCATCCGTCGTCAGAGAGTGTGTGGGTCATTACTTAAATACTGACGTCTTTCTTCCCCTCTTCAGTTAAAGCAGCCTCTTCTCTTGCGTCTCCCTGCATCTTTCTGTCCTCTCCAAACAAAGAAAAGGAGAGTGATGTTCCAGGTGTGAACACATCAGGGAGGTTTCCTGCTTGGGATTCAGAAATTCACAGCCTGGAGGAAATGAGCGAAAGAGAGGAGAGAACAAGAGAGATGAAAAACCGAATCTCCGCCACCTGCTATTTAGTGATTAGCTCCCAGATAAGGAAGGCGAAGACACATTCCAGAAGCTCAGGACTTGCCCAGACGGAACTCAGAGTACAGGGGGGTTCGGGGCGGGGTGGGGGAGTAGAAGCCAGAAGTGGGAGGGGACGGCTGGGCTGCTGAAACCCCATCCATCAATTCTCTCTTAAAACCTTCCCTTTTCATGCAGCTCTTATAAATGTCAGCCCTCTCCGTGCCCTCTCTCTCCCTCACCCCACCTTACCTGCTTCGGTTTATGTGAAGGAATCTTGCAAAGATTGGCTCTTTCCCTAACCTACTGCATGATCCTGGGCAAATCACTTCTTAGATTTTGGTCTAGGGGGCCGCTATCTCTTGACTTGCAGTAGCTTAATCGAAAGCAGAAGAAAAGAGGTCAACAATAGCACCCAACCAACCGAACAAAAGAAATCGGCCCCCCAAACACCATAATGCTGGGTAGGAGAAGCCCTGGCGAGTGCACAGGTGAGCGGCCTTCGTTGTGGTTCTTACTTGTGTGCACACCAGGCTGTTAGACTAAAATCACAAGGAAAAGCAAGTGCTTATTCACTCCCTCACTGGAGGAGCAGGCTGCTGGTTTGTGGTGCTTTCCTTCTAGGTGGAAAGGGGATGCACACGGTTTCTGCGCAGGCTTCTCTTGTGCAGGGCCACCACCCTGACCCCAGGTTTTGAGCAGAGGGGGCGGGGTGCCGTGTACCTGTCTGGGGTGTGTAGCCTCTTCCCTCATTAGCCTTTTCTGCTCCCTTTGTTCTTGTGACTGACAGTGTCTTGTCCTTGACAACAGCCATGTGTTCAATTTTTCCAACATGGTGAGGTCAGCACATTGGCTTTTAGCCTCTAGAGCAGGTAAGAGCCATTGAGCCTTGACAGATACAAGAGCAAGTTGCTAATTCACTCTGATTTTCATTTTGCACTGCTCCCGTAAAAGATAAATGTGGAGCCATGGACAATTACGCTATAGTAGAAAATAAATACTCTGGTGATTAAACACTGGAAATCACTAGCTTCAAAATTTCTCTAAAAATACAGCCCCAGATGTCATGCAAACTCCAATCAAACACGGGCTATAAAAATCAAACCGTAGACATTGCCTTATGAAGTGTTCACAGATGTAACACGAGTAGAAATTCTCACAGCTTAGAAAAGCAGGGCTTATGCTTTCTTCCTTTTTTTCTTGAGGAGGGGGGATGGGGAGTTGTGCATCAAACTGCTCATTTCAATATGTGATTTGCCTCAAAGAGTTTCTGACTTAATTTATTTTCTCACCAACCCAAACCAATTCAAAAAAACATTTATTGAAACCCGAACAATCTACTTTTGGTTGACGAGTGCTAATAGGTGCAATGTTACCCCTGTCAACTTATAAGATCACCTACTGAGCTTGCAGCTAAACAGGAAAAAGTAAATTGAACTGGAGTTTGAATTTGTTTCCTTCTAAATTCCCTGCTATGGTTGGACAAGTACACTGCTTAATGAGAAACAAATTGCACTGTGGGCATTTCTTTATTAAAAAACAAATTTTTCCTTTTTTTTTTTTTTTAAGTTGTAAGATGTTCACATCTTAGTATTGGATGTACCTCTAATGCAGAGGGGCTATATCTGTATGAAAAAAAACAGATAAATGCTGTCAAAAAGTCTGTTTTTTTCAAGACTCCTTTGCTAGTTCCTGGGCTAAATAAGTATTTCCAGTGAAAACTGACAAATATAATTATTTCTGGACTTTGTTTTATTTTTCCCAATAGACCAGCCTCTCTTCTGTCTTTGATTCCATGGAGAGGTAGATTCCCTTGAGCAATTTGTCAACATTATGCCATTTTTAGTTTGAGAGCTTTTCTTGGGGTATCTAATAGGAGGAAATAGGAGGGTGTGAGCGAGCGTATGTGGGCACCCACGTTCCCTACGTGCATGTGTGTAGTGCCAATGATGGTGTATCACCGCTGCATTAAAATGCCACACCAGCTCTTTGAATAAATCAGACAATTTGCTCCAAACAGTCAGCTCAACATTATCTTCCCTCTCCTCTTGACTTGTAGTTAACTGAGAGAATGTGGCCATTAAGTGTGAACATTCTAGACTTCACCAGCTGGTATCAAAGATCCTTTCCTCCCTCCCCTCTGGGTGCAGACTACTTCTGTTTTCTGGTCAGGGACGGCCAGAGTTCATCTGCTCTTCCGTTCATTCATTCAGTCACTTACAAAATAGGGAGTCTTCTAGGTGCCGAGGATGCCAAAGAGAACAGGACAAAGAAGGTCTCTAACCTTTTGAGGCTTGCATTCTGGGAAGAGAAGACAAACAATAAACAAAATAAATAAATAAACACCATAATCTCAGGTCATGATAATTACCATGGAGACTGAAAACCCGAGAGAGATGACAGCGGATGACAGTGTCGATTTGGAGACGGAGACCAGAGAAGTGCTGCCCGAGAAGGTGCTGTGTGAAGACAGGCGGGCGGTGGGTGATGGCGGGGGTGGGTGGCATGCAGCGGGGGATGCTGTGTGCAGAAGAAGCAGAGAAGGTACAGCACCTCAGCAGGCCAAGTTTAGCTCGTTCAAGTGAGCTGTCCCTTCTCTGCATTCTCCCTGAGGGGATTTTCTTGACCCCTTTGTAAACCAAGTGGGAGGTTGTAAGACTATGAAGATCTGGGATGCTTTATTGAGGGAAACTGAAGTGTCGCTTTCCTTAGAGTAGAAGGCCTTGCAGGAGAGGTTGAAAACCTATACCCCTGTGACCCCACTTTTGCCAGGAACATGTACTTTCGGGGGAGTCCCTTCTCCAGTCTGACTTCAGTTTCTTCCTGAAATAAGGATGTCGGATCGAGTGATCTTAAATTCCCTTCCAGGGCAGACAGTCTCTGAGCCCTTTGAGAACAGAAGCTGGAGTTGCATTTCCCTGCTTGAGAATGTCCTATTAATATGGACTTGCTCACTAGCATGTTCAAAGCCAAGGCCGAGGTAAAAACTCCAGCATATGAACTGGAGTTCCACCTGGCTGCTTCCTCCAGGAGTCCAAAGGAGCCACGTTCAGACACTTGACATCTTTTAGTCTCCTTGATTTGGTCTGTGCTATGGCTTTAATCAGTAGGGAGCCAGGTAACCAATAGAGAGAGTTCTATGGAGACATCAGATCTCACAACATGCGCTGAGATGAGGCACCCTGGCCATATGCAACCGTGTGAGGAAGGGCAGGTCTGATGGCAGAGAAAGGGCAGACTGGGGTCCCAGGGCCTTAGCCTTCAATAATACATGATCTCTCCTTACACGGGGTTTTGGTTAAAGGCAGCCCTTTACTGTGATCCTCTGGCTTGCTGACATGGAAGCAGCTTTTTTAAAATCCTCCCTGTAATCAACAGAGAATCCCATGGCTCTGTTGGGTCTGCTGGATGGTGTTTTATCAGTTCAGGGTGAACAACATCCCGAAGCCCAGTAAAGGTAGAGGATGAAGTGCTATTTTTCATGTATGTGTGTTGAGCATCTTTACCATACGGAAGAAGGCATCTAGAGAGACACGTAGTGAATTAGATGTAGTCTTTGACCTCAAGGAATCTCCTAAACATGGGCCCATAGGCACAGGCAGGTCCGAGAGAAGGGAGGGTTGGATATAATGAAGGGATGGTGGTGGTGGTGGTGGATGAGTTGATACTTGGACTCAGTCTTTACCACACTTGGAGTAATTACGCCTTCAAAGGTCAGAGACAGAGGCAAGGAAGGGCATTTCCAGAAAAAGGAACAGAATGAGTAAAAGCTGGGCACAGCATAGAACTTCCAGGAAGACCATCAACTTATCTGAGCTTCAAGAGAAGGGACCCTCGGAAGTTTAACTAACTCCAAGAGTTTGACACAAAGAAAAGCCAGAGCTCTGCCTCTTTGGAATGCAGATGCTTTTGATCCTGCTGTACCAGTTCCCATTCCAGAAGCACAGCTCCCTCCTTCCCCCTTCCCCTCCCTCCTCCCTTCCCCAACCACAGGCGCAGCAAACCTACCAGGAGGGCAGGCCTGTGGTTTTCAGTAGCTAAACTGGCATCCTTCATAATCAGGGGAATATCTTAAAATTCCATCCGTTTTGGCATTCTGATGATTTGCTGCAGAGTTGGAAATCAACTTTAATCTCAGGCTGCCTCCTTGTTTCTTTGCTGCGATTTCTAAATGCCATTTCTGCCTCACCCTCCTCCATCCAGACACGAGTCTCTGGAAACTGCCTTTTTCCTCTCTGACTTCAGTCCCCAGATCTTCCACGAAGACAGTCACCTGTCTGTAATCCTCATGGTCCAGACGCTTCTGAGAAGCAAAACCACACGCTCCCCATCCTCTGGTCATGCGCACATCACCGTGGCTGCATCCCGACGCAGCCCTCCTGTGTCGTTCCCATCGATATTTTTGCATCCCAGGATATGCCAGCCAACTGACTCATATTTACTCTAGACAAGCATTTGATGATCACACAGAGCTTTACCAGCTAGTTATTTTCTGGCCTCCTTAGTTTATGGTCTTTATATGCCTTCTCTTAGCAGTGGCAATGCCGCTAGTTAGGCAGAATGATCTTTTATGATCAGACTCTTGGCCATATAGTAGTAATAACGGTAATAAGGAATGACTTTTATGATGCAGTGCTTTTATAGAAGACTCTCACCTCCCCAGTGCTCAAGGTAACCTTTGAAACACATTTTCCTATTTACCAATGAGGAGACTGAGGCCGAAAGAGATTAAGGGACGGGTTTAATGTCATTCGATTGGATAGAGATGGGAAGGGTTCCAACTCAGGACCGTTGAAGGAACAGTTTTGGGATATAAAGCATGTTCGGAATTCTGTCCTGGTCCACCCGTACTTTCTGGAGACTTGCCAAACCAGAGGTTCTCCAACACCAGTGGGTTTTAGAATTACCTGGGGGCTTGTTCAAAATGTAGACGACCCCTCTCCCTCCTACACATTCTGATTCTGATGTGATGGGGCCCTAGAGTTTGCATCACTACCAGGGACCCTGAATGTCAGTGATGCAGGAGCCTGTGTGGAGAAATCGCTGAACAGAGTGGAGAAGCTTGAGTCTAATAGTCTAAAAAATGCTCTCTTTTTCATTTACCCTTCATTGTATGCAAATTTAAGTTCATTCAGGGAAAGACAGTTTGCATTCTGCTTTCGTTCTTATAAAATATCACTTTAATCTTATTTTAAACGGCTGCATTGCTGGAAGACCATTTTATCCTAAAGAGAATTTCATTTCTGATCATTTCAGATAGGTCTCTGATTTTAATGCTCCTTTCCCTTCTTTTAATATGACATCATAATCCTCTTCGCATCTAGATTTTGTGTTATATTGGTGTTTTTTCATGGAATATTGCCAGGGCTGGCATAAGTGATGGAGTTGTCAGAATTGTATTCTAAATGAGAGTAAAATTCAAATAAGGACCCAAATGGAAAATATGCCCATAAATATTTGAAAAGATCTCTCTCTCTCTTTCACACACACTCTCTCTTTTTTTCGGTAGCTTTTTTCCTTTTAGCAAAGGAAATGTTGATTTATGTAGGTATCTTAGGGGATGGATGCAGTTTCTGTTATATGTACCATCTTAAGAAATATTCAGCTAAATTTCGCTTGTCAGAACTGCAATAGAGGTCAGAGCACTGGATAAAAAAATGAGTCCAGCTTTGATTTTTCTTATGTAAATGTTTTCTCTAGGTATGTCCATTATGCCAGACTTAATGGTTCTAAAAACCAACCCAGACCCATCTAATTCAATTTAATTCTCCCCAATCAAAAAATACAAACCAACTATTTGAAAGACAGAGATTAGCTCTATTTTTACCACTAAAGGAAATGAGAAGGGTATTAAAGAGATGAAATCTCAGACAGAGCTTCAATATTGATCTCATCTACTCCAAGTTTGGTCTTGTGTACAGTACATAGAGTGAGATTCGGTAAGAAAATATGCGTTCATGAGGCCCAAGGAAAGTGGAACAAATCATCCATATTCATCTCTTCTTTGGGGGCATTTTGCTTTCCTTGGGATCAGTACATGGATTTGAGATTTGTTCTCTCAAAATTTCAGATCATTGCCTCAAAGCCATGTTTTCTCATGAGCTATAGCTTTGGCCTCTTGCACAAGATGTCATATTTCACAAAAATATCTTCTTTCCGCAAAACAAAATGTAAACTCTCTCTTTACATATTTAACCTTGTCTTGAAAAAACAAAAACAAAAACAACAAAACCTGAAAAAAGCTAAGTCTTGGACAAGGCATTTCAAGGTCCCGCATAGCCTAATGGGAAACGTCCTGTGGGCATTCACACTCTGGCTTGTACTGATACCCTATTTTCATCCTTATCTGGGCTTTTAAACCATCTTATAGATCTGCGTGGCATACTTTTTGCCCACCACCCCCCTTGCTGACTTCATGGCTGGTGTGGGAGCTTGTGTATTTGTATCTCCTCCGGGAGCCCAGTTCTTCAAGCCCGGGTAGGAAACTGGGCAGAAATTAATGAATGCTCTTAGTGTATGGGTACCTGGCTAAGCTCTGGAACACAGAGGAGCAGAAGATGGACTCTCCCTCTCTTGAAAATGATCATGCTCTAGTGAGAGGTCATGGGCCAAACAACAAAAATAGCTCCTGTTCATCGAGCACGTGCTTTGCCTCCAATCATTTGCACTAGATCACTTCACAAATGCAATTAAATTTCATCCTCACAAAAACCCGATGTGTTAGATGCTGTTATTCCCATTTTGCAGATGAAGAAATGTGGGTTCTCAGTTGCTCTAGCTGTCCCCCCATGAGGATGTGTCAGTGTTGGCCTTTGAACCCTGGTCTTTCTGATACCAGAGCCTCTTCACTATATATGCTACACTGGCTGAAAATATAAATAAGGGTCGATGACTGCAGATCAGGGAAGATCAACAGAAAAAGAAATTCATCTCAGGGTCAGAGGGATTAAACTAGAAGCTGGAAGGCTCTATCCATTCTGGTGTGGCAGCGAGGCCTCCTCTTTTAATGACTTCCCCCTTGCAGGCGGAATTCTCCAGAAGAATGCTGTTGACAGCCTTCAATGCATCATAAATAACATCCCAGGTGCTCCAACTACCAGCTCCAGTCACACTCCTCTAGAGAGCTTTGCAGTGTTAACCCCCTCCCCACCGATTCGTCTTCTCATTCCCTGCCCCCTTCCCTATTTTGAAGTCACTGCCATTTGTTCAGATTTAATGATTGCTTTGTTAAGTCCTCTTAAATACTTTCAGGTGAGCAATTTCAGATCAAATGAGTATCACCTCCACAGAGCTGGGATCTATTGCTTCTGTGGAGTTAGTATCTGCGTGGACAGTAACAATTCTGAGCAAACATTTTTTGATTTGTTTTTTTTTGGTGGGAGAGAGAGGTCACTTAAACTGCAGGTTTCTTAAAGGCTGGCTTGTGTGGCTTTTGTTTGTTTGTTTGTTTCCTCCTCGGTCCCTAGCTGAATAAGGCCTGGGACAAGTGCACATAGACATTTGATGAATTAAACCAAATAGGGAAGCAATTGTTTTAATCTCTGTGGTAGGGAAATATAGATTAATATACCTATAGATGACCCTCACCTAAATTGCATTTAAATGAAGAAAGACAAGTGTGGAGATCAATAAAGATAAGTTCACATATGACACAATGCAGAACAAGATAAAGTATCAGAAGAGGGAGAGCAGGTGCCAGGGCACTTTAGAGGCTGGCAAGATCTTCTCCACTTATCTAATTGGGGGTAGGAGAGCTTTACGTGTTCACCAAACTCATCACAACTCTCACACCTGGCACCAGACAGGTTCCTGGTAGTGGCGATGGGAGGTATGGCACGGAGAAATCTTTTACTTTGTACTCTGCTGGCATGAAGAAATATTTTTACCAAAAAAAAAAAAAAATCATTCTTCTTGCAAATTAGACTGAAGAAGAACGGACTTCTCGGTGAAGGCAGCCTGAGACTGCATTTGAAGAGTTCTGTGATAGACTGAGGGCTGGGACGAAGAATTCCAAGGCTGAGGACGCATCACAAGGGAAACACAGAGGCAGGCAAACATTGAAAAGATTCAGGCAGCCAGTCTAGGAAGGTTTGGCTGGAGTGCTGGACATGGGCAGGGGCACAGTGGTAGATAAAGCCAGAAAGGAAAGTTAGGGCCGTGATGCGAGGGTAAGAGATGCCAGTGCTGAAGTTGTCTGGCCATGAAGCCTCTGGAGTCTTCTGAGCTGAGCGAGGCAAGATCATACCCAGGTTTTAGAGGCGTCATCCTGAACTGTGCTCAGGATTTGGATGTGTGCTGAAGGGTCCTTCATGACTCTAAATAGCTTGGAGCTCATAAATGTCAAGGGCTGATCTTTGTCGTGTGTAGCTGGGTCTCATCTCATCAGCTGAGTATTTTAAGAAAAATACTGACCTATTCTGAGGAAGAGAGAATTCTCCAGGCAGTGGCAGATGGCCTTTGGACTCAAACCACAACATCAACTCTTCCCTGGATCTCCGGCCTGCAGACCTACCCTGCAGATTTTGGACCTGCCAGGCTCCGCAATTCCTTACCATAAATACATCTCCCTCTCTTTGTGTGTGTGTTTCCTCTACGTATATCCTATTGATTATATTTCTCTGGAGAACCCTGACTGATGTAGTCTTCATATCCATATTCCTCCAGCAAGATTACCATTTCTTCTTCTATTCAAGAAATACTCATAGGCTATCCATAAAGGGCCAATAAAAATCTTCTTTAAATTGACGATACGCTCTCTGCCTCCATCTCATCCCCTGCATGAAAACCCACATACATGAGAACCCCAGATATCATCCCGCTTTTGCTTTGTTCCTTGTTTGTTTGCTCTTGCAGTTGGTGATGGAAAACGGTTTGGCTACCATGATGGACAAAACAGGTATGGCAACCTGGAAGTCACTTGCTTTCTAGTTGAAATCTTCACAGTTTTCATACTCTCGCCCTCATGGGTCCCATTTAGTAATGCTTTACTCACCCTTATTTCTCTTCCTGAGTCCTCTCCAAGCTCACTATTCAACTTCATTGGGACCTTCACTGTCAACACAGTAAGAAACCTGGCAGGATTTCATGGTGTCTCAGGGATAAAGTCAAGTGTCAGGCATTGTCGAGATTTTCCACAGAAATCTGTTCCTGGGTAGAGGTACATCAACCCTAAGCATAGCAGTCATGAGCATTTCCCAAGTGCTACCTACGCGCTAGGACCTAAAGTAGATGATTTACAACCATCATCTCATTTTATTCTGTAAATGAGACATGAGAGACTATACTGATTGTCCCCCAATATTCATCCCCCCTTCTAATAAAAAACAGAACCTCTGAGTTTCAGCTGGGCACACGGACACTGGGAATAAAAACGAAATTTCTCAGCTCCCTTTTGTGCACAGATGTGGCCAGCTGACTCAGTTCTGGTCAGCAGACCATGGGAGGAAGGGTTATGTAGAACTTCTAAGAAATGTCCTTAAAAGAGGCCTAGTGCATTCCCCTAACGCATGGTGGCTGGACTTTGGACAAAGTCTCAGGAACCTGCAAAACCATCTTGACCCGTGTGATCTAAGCACTGTGTTCCGGAAAGGTAGAGCAGCCTGATGGAAGGAGCCTGGATTCCTGAGGTTTTGCGGAACCACCCTACTAGTCAAAACCTGCCTGCAACCAAATGATTATTATTTTTTCCCTTTCACAACTTGTGTAAGTCACTTGGGGGTTTTAGCGTGTCTGTCACTTGTAGCTGAATCCGATACGATTGATACAGCAGGTTCAAATATTCCCGTTCAAAAGAGGAAGAAACTGAGGCTCAAAGAATTTAGCTACCTTGCTTACAGTTGCATAGGTAGCAAGTTGTAAGTGGTCGAGTCCGGTTCTCTCTGATTCCAAAGCCCACCTCAGAGTCTCGTCCTGCTAGTGAGCACCGGCTCCCATCTCCTCTCCTGGTCTAATGATCCTAAGCATTCACAGTTTGGTTGAGCTGCCACTGTCTGAAAAGGGGTTCAGAGGTCCCTTCGCTGTCTTGAAAGATGTTTGCACAAACCTCTGTACTCCTGACCATTCAGGGACCCCGGATAGATTTATCCCGTAGCTTTCTGATATGTTTGCCAAGTAGCTCTGTCTTAAAATGCAGGGTAGCGTGGAGAGCTTGCACACCCTGTCAGACCACTAAGCCCGCCTGTCCAAACAAATCTACTCTGCTGTGACTTTGTTCCCCTGGCATGTCGATACACATGCTTCTCCCACTGGGGCTTGGGGCCCAAGCATGTTTGAGAAATTGGATGGCAGTAAGTTTTTCTGCCAAGACCATAGCACACATCCCTGGAAACAAGGAAAGGGGCAGACTTACTGTGAAGTGTTCTGGCTTCTGTGTGGATCTCCTGCCGGAGGATTCTAGAAACTTCCTTTAGATACAGAGACTCCCAAAGTCCTTCAGATGCTCAACAACAGTCTATACCCCAGCTGAAAACACAATCCCAATAGAGAAAATCGAGTCTGCCTTTTGCTTGTGTGAATTTACAGGGGTCCCGTACACTGGCTTTGATCTAGTTTACTGTGTGACCTTGAAGAGAGACAACACGTTGTGTTGAAAGAGCACAGGTTGAGATTCTGAAAGCCTTGCTGCTGGTTACAGCTCCCACACTGTCTAGTTCAGTCTTGGGCAAGTCACTTAACCTCTCTGAGCCTCGCAGCTACAAGACGGGAGTTCATTCGTTCCCTCACCTCTCCAAGCATGCTGCATCCAGTTCGGTATGTATTAAATGCACACTTCTCTGGGTTTTGAGCACACAAATAAGAACCATATATGACTTTCCCACAGGAAGAGTTGACCTCCTACCTAACAGAATTATAGTAAACGTCAAAGTGTTCACGGCTATGACGGTACTTGAGAAAGCATAAAGCTGCCCATAACAAGAGTTATTTTTAAGTCACAACTTGGTATTTCCCCTCCTCTAAGGTGGGAACCCCAAAGTATGCCAAAAGGAGCCAATGGAGAATAGGCATAAGACTAGTGACCTGGCTATTGAGGCCACCAGCAAGAGATGGGTCCCAGACGGGGTATCAAGTGGTGCCTGTGCACCCATCCTAGGAAAAATGTGGACTGAGAAACATCTAGAAACTCTCCCTCTTCTGGGCCCATGCCCGAGCTCAGTATCTAATGGGAGCCACAGACAGGCCACAGACTTCTATCCTTGTGATCGGGAGATGCCTCTGTCAGCCAGGAGAGAAATTTCAATATTTTATCGAAAGCATTTTGCAGCGAGAAATCTCCAACACACCACCCCCCCCCTTTTTTTTTTTTTGCCGGTGCCAGCATAATTTAACTATGATTTAATAGCTTCTTTCATTTACTTGTTAAATTATGCCTCTCCATCACCTTCCCTTTGGGTTTTCCCGCCTTTTGGTCCTACAACCTCCCATTATTTATTAATGCCCCATAATACATGATCGAGGCAGGCAGAAAGCAGCCATTTCATGATGATTTAGGAGACTCCTGGCAGGGAAACAACAAGAGCAGAAGCATATGTTCTGAGAGTCTCCCCTGTACTCGCCTTTTTGGAACAGAGTTGGATAGTTGTTAGCCATCATCTGCGTGGGTCCTCCCCTTCCCTCCCCAGCCCAGCCCCCTGGCCATTTTCCTGCCCTGAGCAAATTCAAAATACTTGGCTCAGAAAGACTGGTGAGTCAGTGCTCATGTTATTTCCAAGTGCCCACTGCTAGAATGAGCATGCTCCTCAACGTCGTGCTTAACCTGAAGAGACACTGGAGGTAATTTGGCTTTCCCTCCAAGGGAGGAGTCCCGTGTGGGATGAGGAAATTTCAGATAATTGGAATCTTTAGGGGCTCAGTTCTTGGAAAGAAGGTTGAAACAACAAAATCAAGGTGGTCCTTGCATCCCCCACCCACCGTCTTTTTGCTGGGAGAAAGCTTGGACTGTTTCTACTGGTGGGATGACTTCACAGGGAATGGAGTTGGGATGGGTAGTTCCCGAGTACAAGGCAGGGGGGACGGCAGGGTGTTCCAGGGCTTACTCAAGAGTATAGGTTGGGTCATATCTGAACCTGATCACAATGCTGCTTCCCCCAGGCATTTGTGAGAGGCACATTCATTCACTTCCCCGGGCTCGATTTCTTTTTTCCTCATCGCTTCCTTTGTGCTCTGGACTAGACTAGAACTCATTTTGCAATTCGGTTAATGACATTTGGAGGTTCTTCAAACTATGGGGATGGTCACACGAGGTGCCAGAGGCAGAAGGACACCTAGGGAAGTGCCATGACTGATCTAACACCATACAGTTGAAAAATGGCAGAGCCAGAGCGAGAGCCAAGTTTCCTATCTGACTGTAAACCTTAATTGAGGTAGGCTAGTGCTTACTCTTTGGAGATAATATATATTCGGGCTCTTAGCACAGTGCCTGGCATTTAATGCATGTTTGCCTTCCTTTAGTACAGACCATCAGAACTAGAAACAGGGCTTAACAGGGGGGCAGTGTTTTCCGTGGAGTCAGAGACTTGGGCTTCCCTCCTCGCTATCCTGCTACTGCTCGGGTAAGCTTGGATGATCCGCATTGCTTCTCTGGGCTTCAGTCTTCTTATCTGTGAAGACTGGGTTAGATAGTCTCTGAGATACCTTCTTGCTGTAGCTTTGTTCTTGAGACTGCCTCGCTTGAGATGGTGAGTGAACTGTGGGCCTAGAGAGAGCCTCTTGGGTCTAGGGGAGGAGTTGCCCAAAGTGCAATAAACACAAAGTACTTGGGCCTTGGTGATTGTTATACTGCGTGATGGTCAACCAAAGCAGGAGGATTTCTCCTACTTCCTGACAGTCCAGCCTCTTGTCTCCAGGTCCTAGATGCCACTTGGCATATACTGGCATGGTGTCCCCACTGGTTCCCTTTCCAGCTGCTGGAGAAGCATGATTACACTAAAGGCTGGCCATGTTTGCGATTCCCCCTTCATCCTTGAGTACACTCACCTGATTCACCCCTCCAGATGGCAGCAAGGCCTTGGAGCCCAGGGAATTGCCCGCTGGGGACATGTTCTGATTTTCCCCTGGGGCCCAGGCAGCCATTCCCCATCTGGTTGTCTAGAATTAAGGCCTGAGGACAGGAGAGGAGAGCTAGTATAAAATAACAATGGCAACAGCAATCCTGGTCCCTCTGCCCACTCCCCTCACCGCTCCCCCCCAACCCCCCCATGAAGTGACCTCCTGCTCCCTGCCCTGCCTTGCAGAGGGTGGCAAATGCATTCAGTCAGTCTAGAGACTGGAGCTTTGGATTTCTTAGGCTCACCCTGAGTTCTATTTTTTGCAGCGAACCTGACTTTGTGGTGACCTCTGCAATGCCTCCGTTAGCATTTCTGCAGGCCCCAGGTTTGCAATGACATGCTCCATTCCTCCAGAAGTTTTCATTCCTATGGCACCAAGGCTGCGAAACTTCAGAAGGCCAGGCTGTTCTGCAGCTAACGTCAACGTGGAATCTGCCTAAGCCTTGACTAATGTATTCTTTGCATTATTAAACACAGATTAAATATATATGGATATTTAAATGTAATGTGTTATTTTCCTAAATCTAGCTTTACTTGATGTTCCTTTGACTTACGCCTTTTCATTGCTCATAATTGTCTCAGGGATCATGAATTATCGGCAGAAAGGAGCTGGAGCTCCCTCAGCACCAAAGACTTTGCCGTCCCATTACGTTTGCCCAAGAGATGTAGCCCAGAAAATTATTGCTGGGGTTCTTCATGTGGGAATTTTTTTTTTTTTTTTGGCCTTCCTAGATAGAGCGTATTCCTCACCACTGATTCAAAAGCCAAGGGAGCCAGAGCCTGGCAGACATGGGGGTTCATTTCTGTGCTGCAAAAAAGCTTGTGTCTGGGACAAGTCTCTGAGTAGCAAATTTGAACAGAGTCTGTGGTTCCTTGCTGGTGGCACCTTCATCCACTTTCCACCAGCTGTAGAGGCAGTCACTTGGCCTCTATGTGTGCTCAGAGGGCCCCAGAGAATTCTAATTCTTTTTCTTTTTTTAATGACCTAGTTTCTTAGATTTCTGCTCAATACTCCAGTGTCATGGAAGGGAGACCTGACCTGTCAACAGAAGTATGTTCCAAGCAGAGGCTGTCTAGATCATTCCATGCCTTCATGATCTACTTCTTCTTCTGGAAGGGTCTGGATAAAGGAATTGGTCTTGATTATTGGCACGGTCTTCGCTGGCTCTGACATCCCCTGGTTTTTCTATGCTTCCAAGGGACCAAAAGGGGAAATGTAGGTACTGTTTTCCATTGCCCGGTGGCTGCGTGGTCATTTTTCCTGTTACCCCTAAATCATACTCCCCTCTGGGGCTTGCTTAAAGCTGTTCCTGCTGATGCCAATCTGCCAATTGATCAGGAGACTCTGTCACCATGTCCTGTGTTTATCTGTCGACATGTGTTAGACTGGAAGCTTCTAGTGGTCTGGTATTAGTTTGTATCAACGAGCAAGAGCTGCTTGTGGGCATTGCCTCTCAACTCCTTATGTTGGTACCTTAAACTCAGCCACTGTGGGAGTGTTTACACCATGGAGATTGGCAAAAGCTAGAAAACAAGGCTTTTTTCTCCCCTCCTTGGGAGAAATGGTTATTTAAATCGTAAGCATACCACTATCACAAGCTCCCTGGAGGCGCTGGGCAGCAGAAAATATGCCAAGCGACAGATCTTTCCCAGTTTGACTAGAAAGAAGGTATAATCTCCATTAGGTACCCCGGTCTACCAACCTTGCCCCCTTCCTGGAGCAGGTTAGATTACTTGCTACACTTTCTCGCTTGGGGACATGTTGGATCCCACGTCCTATTCCTCTCTGAGTGGGTCCTCCCTCTCGTGAGTATGTGAAAGAGACCTCCCTGAATTGAGAACTGTTTCCTCTCAGCCCCTTAGACCCAAGACTATTATTGATAACCTTCCTCTTCCAATGGGACAGTTCCTGGAGCAAACGGACCTAGGCTTGTCTTGGGGGGCAGGGGAAGAAAAGGAGCAGATGTTGGGGTTACTGGTGAGGAAGAGGGATACTTGGCAGGACTGACTCCAGCAGGCAGGTCACTTGTCAGCTGGACCCACGAAAACCCCAAAGAAGGAAAGGAGAATGTGATGCCCCACGTTTGCAAGGTACAAGAGTCACCAAGTCGGACACACCATTAGCAGCACAGGGACGCTCATATTTCTCATGCCCCCTGCCTTGGAAGTTCTTAGCCATAGCTTGACCTTGGTTGTCCTCCCCAAACGTCTAGTCTGGAGCCTGAGGCCTAGCAGGCATTCAACAAACATTTATTCAATTGGTGAATAAGTTTGTGGGACATCCATGGGTCTCAAGGTTTAAAATGAATGCCACTAGGGTGGGGGGGCAGCAGGGAGGGTGGCGAGGGAATGTGTCCTTTTCCCCAATCCTGCTTCATTCCTTAGGCTTGAGTCAATGGAGTAAGAGGCCCCTGAGAGGAGAGCAGGTGATCTGCACGATGCGAGGGTGCAGGGTGAGAGCAAGGGCCGGGTGGGAGAGATGCCCTGGGTCCTCTCAAGGGGCCTTCCAACAGAAAAGTGTCTGCAGCTCGGGGAAGCAGGGAGTTAAGGTCGGAGGCGAATGGAATTTTCTGTGTGGTCGTACAGACTTGTCTTAACCACAGGAATGAACACAAGATTCGACTTGTTCCCTCAGCTATTGTCTGGAACTCTTTTTCCCTCCAGCCGCCGGCAGCCGGAGGTTTTAATGTGACATTTTTCTAAGTATTATGATTGCTCTCTGGCCTTCTCTTTATAGCTTTTTTTTTTTTGCTTCCCCTCCTTGCAGGCTCTTACCCCCCTGGCCTCCAGATGCTCCCCAATGAGCAAGGGCCGTCCTCTCTGCCTACCAGCCAGGAGAGGACATCTGCGCTGGGTTTATTTACTTTTTAAAGACACGCGTCTCCTCTCCTTCCTGAACCCCCACCCTGCACCTCCTCCTGGAAACCACAAACCATCACCTTCCCACTTCCCAAATCCCAGAGCACGACGGGGTGGAGACGTGCACAGGACCCTAAGCTCCATTCATGGGCTGTTTGAGCCACCCTAACCGGGGTTCCTCAGCAGCCCCATCAACCCAGGGGAAGGACAGGTGCATTCGTTCTCCGTGACCACCTGGTCCCCCGTGTTCGATACCTTCCAAGGCTTCCTTAGATCCTTAGATCTCATTAGATCTTAGATCTTCCTTAGATATCATTCTGTGCATCTTGCTTTGTATTTCCTAGTCTGCAGACACCTCCCTGCGAGGTGTCTACTCAATCCCCCAAATGGCCCTTCGTTCACCTTTAACTGAAGGTGAGCTCAGAAAAGTGACCCCAAAACTGATCGACAAATTGGAGGGCGGGGAGGAGTACTTCACAGATCCTTCCCCCACCCCACCCCATGGCCTTGATGATCTCGCTGTATCTACTTCATCTTCTTGCCCGGTTTCTGGGTGCTCCCTGTGTCCGAGGATGACAAAAGGGAAATGAGAAGTCAGCACACCTTGGAGCCTCCAGGCAAGCTGAGAGCTTTGGGGCTTGCTTTCTCTGTGCCGCTATTGTAATGGAAAAGCATTCCTGCAGACAATTATGGTTTTTTTTTTTTAAATTTTGTTTTAAAGTAGCATTAGAGAGATGGAGACGGATTTCTTTCCAAAGCATCCCCCTTTGATGAGGTGCAAAAAGGTTAAACAAAAAGCCAAACTTTGGTTTCAAATAGAAGACACCTTTATTCTAATTATAATCATAATGGTTCAACGTGTTTGGGATTTAATTATTTGGAATTAGAATAAAAAAAAAAAGACATCCTGTAATTACCATTGAACTTATCTCGAGGCACAAATCTAATAATTAAATACTTTTAGATTTCATTCAGTGAGTAATTAAAATTTAAAAAATAATGTGGATTCTTTCCCACCTCTGCAAGGAAAGTTCTAAAATTATCAATGGGTTTCAATGGAAAGATCTGGATTTTACTGTGTATAAAACACAATCCTTAAGAAAATTATCATTTCGGTTATTTATAGTCCTTTCCTCCGGTGATCAGGGTGTTTGAGCAAGTGAGAAATGACTGAGTTAGGAGTTGGATCTGAATGAAAAATATTTCCTTCGAGAAAGATAGTTTCCTGAGCATGAGCTTCATTTTTATTGTCAGCAAAGAGAGGCAAGCAGGTACTGTGCAATTTTTATGAGAACTGAGTTTTGTTCTCTGATCGGTTTTGGCAACAAATAGTGGTCCATATGCTTTCCCCTCCTGGAAGTGGAGCACGGGAGTGAAGTTTGGCAGGAGTAGGTGACTGTAAAATCCAAGGGAAGGTCTTGGTAGAGGTGGTGCTTCAGGGGATTTAGCCTCTTGCTTGGGAATAGGCCTCAAATATGAGCAAAGCAGATGCACCAGCTCTGGATGGGGGAAGACCAGGAGTTAGCTGGTGCAGGGGGGAAATGTCTGCTGGCATGACCCAGCGTCTTGAAGCTGAATAGTTAGCATGCTGCCCGTCATTCAGCTCACTTCCCCCTACAGCAGAAATCAAGGCATTGGCGTTGTTATGAGGAAAGAACAGGGGCTCAGACCTATCTCATGGATCAGCTATACGGCTTATCTCCTCAGGTGTTCAACCCTCCGGGACATTCCATCACCAGCGAGTCCCCTCTGAGATGCTGCTTTCCTGGGCTGGGCACCACCTCAAATCAAGAACACCCTGGGTAAGTGATGCCAGGGAACTTGGACTTACAGAGGGAAATTTGGAATAGATTCAGGGAGAGGCTGGAGCTCAAAGGGAGTGTGTACCACCCCCAACAGCAATAATAACTGTAATAGTAAAACATGTAAACACTATACTAGTGCTTCATGTATGTGACCTTTATACTGACGCTGCTAGGGAAATGCTATCTCCATTCTGAAGAAGAGGTAACTAAGACCTAAGAGGCAAAGCCATGTTGTCAACAGGAGGGCCAGATTTGCTATTAATTATTACAATATACGGCAAGGTTCTCCAATGGGGTGCTCCTGGGAGCTTCAAAAATTAAGATGTTTGGCTTTCACTCCAAAAATCCTGGAGATGACTTAATGACAGTACAACAAGGAAGTTAAAGTTTCATTTGTGGAGTCAGACAATCCAGGTTTGTTTATTACCTGTTAAGCCTTGGCAAGTCATTGAGCCTTACTGAGTCTTAATTCCTCATCTGTAAAATGGGTATCGTTGATGTACCTGCATCATATGCTTATGGGCAAGAGATAATATGTACAGAGTTTTTAATATAGTGAATAGCATCTGGCACATGCTCGGTAAATGCAAGCTTATTAATAATTGTTTTGTGTAAGAATCTGGTTAAATCTTGAAAAATGATGGTAATTTAAATGAAGGGGACCTTAGAGAATACTGCAGATGAAAAGAAAATATCACATTTAGATATGAGACTGTTCTATCCTGATCTTGTTTCATGTTTCTACTCCCTAAACTTTGACATCACGTAAGCTTCTGTCCTTGGTTTTCTTTTCTCCCTACGCTGTCTTTGGGCATCTCATCCACCCACACAGTTTTCACTATCTCATTTTATGAATGTACCCTTAAGTTTGATCTAGGGTGACAATTTTCTTCTTAACATTCATTCTCTTGCCTCTAATTCCTATGGGATGGTCCTTCTTCCTGGTATCTCCATCTAAGCACGTCAAAAGTGGTCCTCTGAGTGTTTCTTTTTTCTTTAATGGCCCCACCGTACTCCAATTCACCAAGAATAAATCCTCTTTGTCATGTCTGTTCCCTGTCTCCCATCCAATCAAGTCACAATTTAGGTCAGCTTTATTGGCTCCAGATTTAAGGCTGTTCTTTTCAATATGGGTGATTGCATTGTCTACTCAAACTGGCCAATGGATTTCTTCTAAACTGCAGCCTACAGTCACCAAATTGATATTCCTAAAGATAATTCTAATGCTATCAGTCTATGCTCAGAAAGCTTTGATATCTGAAGCTCTGAAACTAAAACACCAACTTTATTTATTTATTTATTTTATTTTATTTTATTTATAGGCTCCACACCCAGTATACAGCCCAACATGGAACCCGAAACTAAGACCCTGAGAGCAAGACCCGAGCTGAGATCAAAAGCCCAATGCTTAACCAACTGAGCCACTCTGGTACCCTATTTTGTTATATCTTAACTTCAGTATTGTTAATAAATCTATTTTTTAAAAATACAGCTCTGCAAGAGCCTGCTATTTTCTCTTCTCTGGACACAGCCTGACTTACCCTTGTTCATCTTCGGCTCCCAGCTTTACCCAGTGGACTTTTACCCTTTCCTCAAGAGGGTTAATGCCTTCTTTCCATTTACTTTCCCAGATCATTCCCAGATGACAAAACCTCTGTTTTTCTCTGTACTGCTGAAGCATTCTGTGTCCCTTTTATGAGAGTGATATTATCTCATGCTATGGTTCTCACCACTTAATATAAGCACCTAGAGGCCAAAGACCTGCTCGTATTCATTTTATGTGTGAACTCACGTAATCTGCCAAACAACACCCTTGAGAAGGTTGGTGGATTTCATCCTCCAGATGAAGAAGCCGAGGCTCAGAACTCTTAAGTCAATATTCTAAAGGTTCCAAATGCACGGAGTGATTAGGTGAGAGAATCATTGCAAACCCACGCTTATTTGGTTCCAAAGCCACCACACAATACTGTTGGGTTGGTGGCGATGGGGGCGGGGGGAGGAAGTGGCCGGAGGGCTAGAGGGTTGGAAAGATGTCGAGGAAAGCTTTGACTTAGAGGCAGATTTTGAGGTGGGCCTTGATGATTATGCTTTCAGGAGGTGGGTGTGGAGGAAGGCCTGCTAAGCAGGGGGAGCAGCACAAACAAAACGGTGGAAGAAGTTGGTCCTCAGTGGCTGCCTGTTGGGGCAAAGGGACTGGGTAGTGGGTGTGGCCACTTTCCTACTTGAACCAAGGACGTCCTTAGAAGTGGGGCTTTGTCCTCCGTGGGTGCTCTACTCCCACATACTCTTGCAGACCCAAGGAGAGGCGAAGCTGTTTGGTGGAAAGTTCTGGTACTCATTTTGATTTTCAGGACAATGAAAGGACTTTCATCTAAATCTTTAAGTTCACAGAAGATGGTGAAACCTGTCTGGTAAGTAGAAGCCCCTCCATGCCAGCTTGGGTTTCCTGCTTTCATCTGGCATGAGCCCAAACTCAGGAGGAAACACTTGCTGAATGAGTCCACAGCTACCCCTCCAGGTGAGGTGAGAACAAAGAAATGTCTTCCCCTGAGCAGTGGGCAGTATTCCGTGGATCTTTTGCAACAATTTCTCCAAGTTCTCCCTTCTTAAACCCTTCACTCCGTGATTCCTCTCCGTCATAGCCTGAAGCAGGACAGCCAGGCTTGAGAACTCCATGGGCTTGGACCCCATATCGTAAAATCTCTGCCCACACCTCAGTGATCCAACAAGCAGAGGAAGTAAACAAGGGAAATTAAATTAAACTGCTCCACCATGAAGAGCAAGAGCTGAGTCATATTTTCTCAACCGAATAGAAAGAGGTGGTAGGTCTTCTCTCTGAAGGCTCGTCACTTGGTTTAAAAATCACAGTGAATTAGGACCTCAAGTCTAACCCCAATTAGAGACACTGCTGCCAAGCCTTTGGATACAGCCACAGGACATGCCCGTTATTTAAAGCCTGATGTCAACCCTGCAGGGAGCTGCATCCTTGTGTTTCAAGTGGCTGCCTTAACAGAATTCTTTTAGCAAAAGGCACTAACATATATTTTAGGCGAACAATCAAGACGGATTAATAACCCCACCAGCGAATATTTATACAATATTAAGGTGGGCGAGGCCCGTGACACTTCCAATGCCAAGGTATCAAGCATGAAACCAAAGGCAGACATTATAAATAAAAAGACCGGTAGATTCAACTGCAAAAAAAAAAAAAAAAAAATGTCGACAGCTCTATGCCTGAAAAAGTCAATTATCAAAAAAAAAAAAAAAAGAGCTCTAAACTGAGAAAATTATCTGCAGCAAAATGGCATAGGGTTCACGTATAGCCTTATCAATGCCTAGTAAGAAAAAATATAAGCACTTTAGTGTAGAAAAAGGACATAAAGTGGCAAGTAACAACAAAAAAAAAAAACTGTGAAGTAGAGAATATATGACAAATATTCAACCCTTACTGATGAAAGGAATATGAATTAAAACAATTGTGGGATTTCAATCAGTCTATCAGTTTGATAAAGGATTTAAAGCCTGATCCTGGCCGGGGTTCTGAGCATGTGGAGCAACAGTCTGCTCCGCAGGGGAGTGTGTGACTTGGCACGAGCATCCTGCAGGGCATTTTGGCCATATGTATTTCAAGCCTTGAAAGCAACCACAGCCGTGGGCTTAGCTATTACATTTCTGGGAACTCGCCCTCAGAAAATACTAGACAAATACACAAATGTGCATGAACAAGAATGTTATGACACCATTATTGGTATGTACAGGAAACTGGAAACAGTCTACATGTTCAGAAATTATAGCACAATGTCATAATAGAACATCGTACAGTCATTAAAATGCTGATATATACAGTTATGTCTCTCCCTGTGGGAGGACGGTGACATTATATTGTGAAGTGAGAAAGCGCAGTAAAGAATATTCGGTCGAGTGTTTTCTTTAAGGAACAAAATGGAGATATTTTAAAAGCAGTTGCATTCTGCACTTTCTCATTTTAAACTGTTCTATATTTTCTGATTTTTCTACAAGGGACATGGGTTATTTGTACTAAAAGACAGACAAGACACATATGGTAGGCAAAATAAAGAGCCCCTTCTCAAAATGTCCATGGTCTGGTTCCCCAAACTCGTGAATATGTGAGGTTACATGGCAAAAGGGCCATAGCTGGCAAAGTGAAATAAAGTATGTGATTACAGGTAGACTGAGAAGTTTTCCATTAGAAGGATCCTTCCTCCTTCAACGTGGCTTCAAGAATATTTTTAGTAAAAAAAAAAAAAAAAAGGAATATTTTTAGTAGCGTAACTCTTTACCTTCCCTTTAAACTCTGACAAGTCAGGGATGTGTGTTTGTTTCACTTATCCCCACATCCCTCACATTAGCCCCATGCTCAGGGGCTCCTTGGCCACAATCACCAGCTCCCAGATGGACAGAAAAAAGGATGAATTCCAAAAGCTACTGTCTACCCTCTGAAGCACACCTTCTACCTGTTGCAGGTACTCAGAGCTGATTTCCTTCCTTCTTCTTTTATGCCCACGGTATAGAATTTAAAGCCACTTGTGGTCTTTCCTTCACATCTGCATGGGTTTTCCTTCTAGATTTCAGAAGCCCAGACTGAGGTTTCAGCAATTGGACCAACACGCACCCACATTTCAAGCCACAAGTAACAACCATGACACGGAAATGGTAGTTAAAGATCCATCCCGTGTGGGGATCCTGCCTCTGTAGGATCCTGGTTTTAAGAATGCTGTTGGGAGCACCGGGGTGGCTCACTTGGTCAAGTGTCCAACCCTTGATTTTGGTTCAGGTCATGATCACAGGGTTGTGAGATTGAGCCCGGTATCAGGCTTGGTGCTCAGCAGAGAGTCTACTTGTTCTTCTTCTCCTATGGCTCTCCCTGTGCTCTCTCTCTCTCTCTCTTTCTCACACATAAATAAAAAAATAAACAAACAAACAAACAAACAAATAAATAAATAAATAAAATCTTAAAAAAAAAAAAAAAGAATGTTGTTGGATGACATCTACAAAGAAGAGTTCCAGTTCCTAGAACAGGCTTGATCCTTGACAAACGTACAAGAGGTTTGCCCATGGTCTTCTTTGCTTGATTGTCCCTCAAGTGAATAGATCAACTTCTTTCACAGAATTCTTGGATCCTTGGAGGCCTTTGGAGGAGAAGGAGTGGGGCTGGTTGCATGTGTTGTCCCTCAGTAGAATGTCACCATTTTGCTATAGGGTCCCCAGAGGTTGTGTAGGGCTCCTGCTGGTGTCCTATGGCAGAGAAGTGTCAAATGCTGACTTGGGCTCAATAGCACCGAGTCACATGGTTTAATTCTTTCAAGGGATAATAAAAGGAAGAAGGATCTCACTTCCTCCTTACATTCAGGAAGCGGGCTGCTTCAGAAAGATACAACTCCCTTGCTGAGTGGGTAAGTATTGAGCAGAGTCGCAGAAAACACTTACTGGCAATACTCTAAAGAAGACATGAGCTCTGACTGGAGCTAGATTCTCTTCCCGAAGGTTCTGCCCACGCTGAATCACGTGATGCCCTAATCCTGCCATTTAGGCCGGTTCAAGCAGTCTTGTGGGAAAATGCAGTCTCATGTAGTTAGTGGGGGAGACAGGGTCTTGACCAGTGTGGCTGAAGGTAAAATTTAAGAGTTCGAAGAATAGGGGATAAAAGGGGGATACAATAAAAGGAGATGATTTCACAGAATAAAAACCCTTGTGTGCTAAATCCATAAAAATCCTAAATCTACAAATGTGCAGAATGGTGAAGTTCAGTCCATAAGGTGTTCAAAACAGCTTCATTACAGTTCCGCCAGAGAGCAGGGGAATAGATTAAATAAGCTCTATCTATGGTTTCTTCCAGCCTGAATGTGTCACTTCTGTTCCTGGTCCAATGTGGCCTCATTTATACAAAGCTGGTTATTTCCTCCTCCTCTGCTCTCGCTCCTCTGCTCCCACACCAAGGAGTTGGCTGACCCTGTTCACCAGGGACACAGTCCAGGTGGGAGGCACAGGAGGGGGGGGGGCTCTGTTACGAGGGGCTTGACCACTTACTGTCTTGTGAAAATCAAAGCCACTTGCCACACCTCGGGAAGATTCAGGGACTCAAGAGTACGATGCTCTGTGTTGGCCGCTTGCCTTTTAGCAGCTACACCCATTGCTGTGGGAGGGCAGGGGCCTTATTTGGGAATTGTACTGGGCAGCACACCCGATTACCAGTGTTTTTGTTTTTGTTATTTTAGCAGCGAAATCCTGGCACTAGAGTGGAGTAGATCCTGGCTGTGGTTTACCTATGACTGTGGTTTGCCTATGACTTTTCTAGATAGATTCACTAGACCGAGGTTGTCATTTGACATGGAAATAACAAAAGGACTAATACTTGCAGTGCACAGCTTGTCAGAGGTAATCAGATCTAATACTCCTTGTTCCTCTGTGCTATTCCTCTGTTTTCATGCCTACCCACAGTAGCAGGTGCTGAAGGTAATGGGCCCAGGGCCTAAGAACTTTTCAGAAGTTTCTGACTTGGAATAAAGTTTAAGAGCCCCTCTTTCCCCCCGAAGCCCCCATGTTGGAGCCATAATTCAAAAAACACAATTGGGAAATCAAAATAAATTAATTTCTGCAGAACGTAACACGTCAACCAACTCGAAACCAACTCAAGTCTGAGTTACACGTCGATTCATTTAGTGTGGTATGTGGGTACATTTTCATACCTTTAATGGGATATGGAATGTGACTGCTCAAATAAGCTTGCCTGGGGCCTGGCGAAGATTTACCGCACCCTTCTCTGTAGCTTCAGGAAGGTTCTGGGTCTCTTACACAGTGAAGGATGGTTGCAGGGCCTTCAGCAGTTTCTCCGGGGCTTGCGCTCCCAACACTGGGTGGCAGCACGGAACTTCCTAAACTCCTTCCAGAGTCTGAATGCAAACCTGAGCCATTCCACCTTAAGAAGGGCCATGCACAGAACCATGCAAAAAGTGCAGTAATTCTTGGACGTGGCTAATCTCTATAATTCACCCGATTGCAGATACAAGTGACAGCTGCAATAGGGGTGATGTGCTCTCATTCTCTGTGTCACCAGGATGCTATTTCGAATCTTCCCGAGATTAGAAAAAGGATTACAATTGCCCCCAGGGCCTTGCCATGTAATTTTTATCAGTTTTGATCTGTGAGCGCCCCCCGGTAGTATGTACATATTCTGTGTGTGTGTGTGTGTGTGTGTGTGTGTGTGACATGAACTGGTCCATAATGAGATGTAAGGCTCCTGAGGACCACATGGTCCATTTTTCCTACCACTGGACTGACTATATTTCCAAATTTGCCCCCAGCTCCAAGACACTTTCCTTGGTTGTGCCTTGGACTCAGTGGAGCAGGGTCAGCTTCATGGACACCCAACCTGTTCAACTGAACAGGGCCCAGCACTCAGAAGGTTCCCGTCTTTGGTTAATCCTCTGTTATTGCTGGGTTAAAATTTTTAATAATTTTTGAACAAGGGCTCCTGCATTTTTACTTTGCAGTGGGCCCCGTGCACGAAGTAGCCAGTCCTTGCCTGTGCAGAAGTATGACCAGAGGTAGATTTCTCTCCAAGGCTTGACTCCATTTTCTCAGCCTCATTTCAGGGACTGGCTTGACTTAGAATTGAGAATGCAAAAGCATGGGCTTTTGGTCAGACATCCTTGCATGCTGATTGGGAGCCTGCCACTTAGCCACCCATGGAGCACGTTTGTTGTTGTCCTCAGCAAGTCCTCTTCATCTGTTGGAAGGGTCCCATTGTCCTCACCTCATAGAGTGTGGTGAGTCTTAAAGGCTAGCATACATGCAGAGTGGCCTGGCACATTGTAGACATTCAATAAATATTGCTTGCCTCCTTCCCCCGTCACTGCTGGAAGTCTGCATTGACTCCTTCCATGTCACCTTTCTTGCCCAGAATGGCTAGCTCTAGTGAAAGCTTGGCTTCATTTGCAACAGAGCAAGTATAAGGCAAGTGTTCAGTCCACAACCCAACTCCCTGTAAGCTGAGGGAGCAATTTCTCATCGTGTTCAGGTCTCTGCTGCGAGAAAGAGATGCATGGCCACACTGTGGTTATGATTTCTGCACCACAGGAAAAGCTGGCTTTACAGAGCCACCTACTGTTTGAGGAGCCTCTCAAGGAGACCTTCTGATGAAATGCCATCTTCGAGGAACTGCCCTGGTACTAATTAGCTTCATATGTTTTACTACGATAGTGCTTTTTTCTCCAAGGATCTGTGGACCCTTGGCAAACAATCATTGATCACACTCGCTTGCCTTGATGCCAGATAACTGCAACTGATGCATTTGTCTCCCCACCTGGAGAGGGGGTTGGAAGGCCCCAGGTCCTGGGCCTGCCTCTGCTCTTGTGTGGTCCCGAACAACTTCTCTGGACTTCAGTTACTTCAGCTTAAGAATTTCTGTTTGACCTCAGATATCCTATGAGAACGAAATAGTCCCAGAGTGGAAACACACTTTAAAAAGTAGGAAAAGCACACAATGCAAGGAATGGCAGTATTACATTGAGACAGGTAAGGCCAAGTTTAAAATCCAGTGCTATGCCAAATAATATGCCTTTGTAGGCATTGGAATTTCCTGCTGCTAAAACTGGGGTCAGAGGTCCATGAGGCAGATGGGAAATCCCTTAGAACACTGAGAAAATTAACTACATAATACTGCTCTATGGGCAGGCCGTTTCCCCATAGCTAACAAAATACAGTGAGTTCTCGCTGGACTTTTCCAGAATCACCTTGATCACCCTGATGTCAGAGTGATTTTCTCCCTCATCTAAACTTTTATAACTTTTAATACCCATCAAAGTCACATGGCAGGATTGCCTGCGTGGCTCAGTGGTTGAGCATCTGCCTTTGGCTCAGGTTGTGATCCTGGAGTACGGGGATCAAGTCCTGCTTTGGGTCTCCTCAAGGAGCCTGCTTCTCCCTCTGCCTATGTCGATGCCTCTCTCTGTCTGTACCTCTCATGAATAAATAAATAAAATCTTAAGAAAAAAAGTCACATGGCACTGAAACAGCCAAATCTGGTTTGCCATTTATACCTTAAAACATAGCTCTTTGTTCCCCGAGGGGAAGCAGGGGGTGAGGTAGATATTTGACACCCACTACTCAGCACAGTGCTTTGTACAGGGAGGACCCCTTAGTGACCATTAGCACTGGGAAGCACGGCTGAGTGAGCCTACCCCTTCCAACTGTGCAGGCTCTACCTAACAGCCAGGAGCCAGGAGAATGACCCTCGGGTAGTGCCCCTGTGTGGTCTGAGCTCAAGTCCACCATCAGAGGATGTGTTTCCTCTGCCAAATTGATGTTAGCGTAGCCTTAAATCTGCAAAGTTATTAATAAATGCAACCACTCCTGGTGATTTCACTAGTCATGTAAAGGATTCTTGGTGACTTGTATGGGACAGTTTATCCAAATGATAACAAAACTCTTTCAAAAAAAGCCAAAACACTATTCTCCTGTTAAAAATCAGAAAGCGGTTGGGGTGACCGGGTGACGGGCCCTGAAGAGGGCACGTGATGGGATAAGCACAGGTGTTATACTATACGTTGGCAAATCGAACTTGAATAAAAACGAATGTAAAAAAAATAAAAAATAAAAATCAGAAAGCTCTCTGATGGGAGTATTGAGACAATAAGGATGTAGTTGGGAAGTCCCTGCGGCTTCTCACTGGTGAAACAGGTGACAGATCAGACCTCGGACTGCTTTGTCATTAGAATTCATCAAGCCAAGGGTATCTATACCAATTTCTATTTCTACATGCTACCTCTGTGCAGTTCTTAAAGTTTTTCAGTGATGCCTCCCCACCAGCTTGTAGACATCTTTCTATAGACATCATACAAGGGATGCAAGTGACATCGTAATAGCTCATCGCTAAAGATTGATGCACTCTCGCATTTAATGAAAGGAGAGAACTATTTACAATATCGATTAAGAGATGAACGTGTTGTGTATCTGGTACCTTTCAGGAAGAGTAGGGAATAGACCTCAAGCCATCAGTCCTTGACTAATCAATCTGGTCTAATAATTAAGGCCATAGTCCTACAGTCTTTTTTTTTTTTTTTTTTTAATTTGGCCTCTGAAAAGGGCCCTGGCATCTCATGGCATTAAATGGCTTCTGAGGCAAAAGGCCATTTTTTCCTACCCCCAAATCATGAATTCCCTTCAGCATTACAACCCTCCAACTCTTGATTCAAATTGCCTCTCTTCCTTGTGGAAGGAGGGTGACCTTGACCCATTCCATAACTCTCAACTCTGCTACGGAGCTGGAGCTGAATATGTCGTTGAAACCTTTCACTGGGGAGGGGGGAAGAATAAGCAATCTCTATTTTAGGCTGAGGTTTTCTGAAAGCTATAAAGCTAATGATCCCTAGAAGCAGCTTGACTTTACTCTGAAGCTTTGAATAATCTACTTCTGGTGGTAAAAAGAAGCTACAGTAAGTCATTTAGTCCATCCCTCTGTCTCTGGGTTGGATTCTGTATTAAAAGTTCCAGAAAGGTATAGTCATAACAATCCTTATGCTTGAGAGCACTTTAGTGTTTACCAAGCATTTTATATACATCATTTCATTTACCGCTTTTCCCAAATACTTCAAATTAGTTATTACTGTCTCTGTTGTACAAAGCAAACTGAAGGTCAGAGAGGTTGGGACTAGCTGAAAGTCACGCTGCTTGTAAGTGCCAGCTCCCAGGCATGGACCTTGTCAAATGTCCTTTCTACACCGTTACTGCATCAAGCTATCTGGCAGATTTTGGTTTTCCCCAGGCAAGGAAATTTCTACCATTTCCTTTTCGGTCCACCAGCCCCCATGGATGGCTACTGCTGATTCCTCCTGTCTGCACCCAAGCCCTCATCCTTTGTTCTCCTCTGGTCTGATGCAAATGGGTTCCCATCCTTTAAAGAATAACCTTAGACTGACCTACAATTGTAGAGCTATCCTCATAGTCCGTCTTCTCCAGGCTCAATACGCCAAGCCTCTTTGGTGTCTTCTTTCACTGTCTTGGGAGTCAGCCAGTTCCGCTATTGGACAACTGACACATCTTTTCTCTTCTGTAATAGGGGATAATGTCACATAGCTCGCAGGGTTGTTGTGAGGATTAACTCAGAAAATGCACAGGAAGTGCACATATGAGATGCACAACAAAGCAATATACTTAAATTATTTTTTTTCCTCTTTCCTACCTTTCCTTTAACTTCCTCTCTGGCTTTTCCATGACCCTTGGAGATCCTGGAGAGAGGGCATCCTCCCCATTTAGGGGCATAGATTGGTAGCCTGGCACTTTTCTAAGAAAGGGACTCTACTTTCGATAAACCTCCCCTAACAAATCATGGAGATAATCCTGGAAATACTTGAGGAGCACACCAGAGGTTAGCGGTCCCTCTGCTGACTCAATGCCTTTTATTCCTTGTATTATCCATGTGCACCAATTATAGGCCTAAAACAGAGCCAGGAGGCGCCACCTAACAGCATTTGATTTATTAGTTTTATTAAACATAGGTGCCTTTAATGTGGAGTTGTTTGTAGCCTGTGCTGGATTTCTAGCTACTTTATCGCATCTCTTGGCCAATGTATGAATTATCTTCAAAGGACACGGCTTTTGCTTTTTATCACACTTTCTCTCCAACTACCAAGGAAGAGGTCACTTGGGAGACACATCCTTTCATGGCAAGAAAGTAGCCTCGTAGATCAAACGTGTGTTTGTTCTGGAATGGCGAAGCAGCCAGGCCAGCCTGGAGGAGGGGCTGACATTGCTCAGAAATCCTCATCAATCACTCCCCAAATGGAACCCATGGGTAAAGGCTTTGCTGGGAGATGAGTCTAGGGAATGGAGGGAGTGGAAGGAGTGAGTGCTGTATGGTGGGTGGGTAGTGTGTCTGCTTTGGGGCCAAAGGGGATTTCAAATTCTATATTTGCAACATAGGAGCTTAGAGGCAAATCAGTGATCATCCTGAGCCTCAGAGACCTTATCTCTAAAATGGGATTAATACTGGCTTGTTCTTGTAAGCCCTGATGAGATTTTGGGCCAAGGTTAATTCGCTTCCCCTTTTTTTGCTAATTACAGCCTCACCTGAAGATCTTAACCTTGAAAGTTAGTGCTGCTGAAGGAGAGCTTGGTGGGAGGACCAGGAATCTTTGTTTCATTGTGGTTTGATGTTCAACACTTAGCTTCTTCCAGCTTTCCCTATTACGTTGTAAATTGCTTCAAAGCAGTGCCCCTATTTTTATTCATTTCTGAATAAATGTCCCAGCACCTAGCACACAGAACAGAGGGTCAGAACATTTTATTGAGATAGAGTCAAATGGACTCATTTTTGCACCTGTGTGATGATTTTGTTTGGTTTTCATCTGGCCCAGCAGACTCAGGTGGAAGATTCCGAGAGTGTTGGCTGCTGATATTAGCTTTTGAGTTCTAGGCAACAGCCTGGTGTTTTGGGAAGAACACTGAGTAGTGAATTGAGAGACCAAGGGTCTTGGCGTCACCTGAGTGGGCTTGAGTTCTGACTCTGTGTGACCTTGGAAAAGTTATGTCGGAGAGGAAAAAATTTTTCCTCTACTCTTCCTGATTCTTTGGTTGGTCCAAAAATCAAATTAACGCAAGACAAATTATATGAGACAAACAAATGTAATTATGTACATATGGGGACCTCTAAGAATATAAGACCCACAGGCAGTGAGGCCTCTGAGATTTATATGCCATTCTGAGCTAAAGAGAAGCAGTTAGGGGTCTGGGACTACAAAAGGGAGGAACACAGTTCACGGGAAGTTGGGACGAACAAATGTTTGGTAAACAAGTGTTTGCCATGCCCTAAAGAGACCATAGAACACAAAGAAGAATTTGACCTCCCCCAGCTTACCACACCCAGCCCTTACTTTTTGTGGTTACTTCTGATAACTCCCTTCCAGGAGCAGATCATCCATCCAAGTTCTTTTAGACAGTTAAGTAGAAAGTAAAATCTCTTCCTGAGTCTTTTGGGACTTGATTGACTCAAGCTCAAAATAATCAACATGCCAAATGGCGTGTTTTGGAAAGACTTGTTCTGAACCTTGTCAGCGACTTAACCTCTCTGGGTCATGGTTTTCTTACTCAAGAAATGAACATAATAATGTTTATCTTATAAGATTGTTGTGCAGATTAAATAATTTACTATATTTAAAAGCTTAGAACAGTGCCTGGTCCATAGTGGATGCTGTCTGTATTTGCTGCTGTTACTACTACTATTACAACAACTACTACTACTACTACTACTACTACTACTACTACTACTACTACTTCTAGCCAGCTATATCAGCTATGTGGTGTTGAACAGGGCTCAACTCTTTTCCAGCTATAATAATGCATGACTTTGATGAGTCCAGAGGAAGTGAAAAAGTCCAAGAAATGGGGGAACAAGAAGTGCAAGACAAAGTAGAGCTCATGTGTGAGTGGCCTGCAGCTGAACTCTATCTTCTGTGGTGCTAGACTCAGAGAGTATGTGAGTTCCTGATGGTGCTATCACCTAGGCCTCTGATGACAACACTTGTCCAGGTATTTGTCTTGGGTTGGATGCTGAAACTAATAGATCAAGTCCTGTGACATACTTAGCAGATAAGCTCTTCTGACCTACAGAAATGTAAACTCATAAATACTGGAATAAATTCCAACTCCTTGAAACTGGCAATAAACCTCAAAGATGAGAGTCAAAGTGGGAGCTTCCATCCCAGGAATGTTCTAGAGAATTGCAGATAGGGAGATAGGGAGGCTGAGGCTTAAACATGGGGCCAGAATTGTTCAGGTTTTGTTATTCCAAGAAGTTTTCTACCTTGAGGGGGGGAATGGACCGGCAATAGAAGAGAGGCTTACCTGTCATCTTTTGGCCTTTAGCTCATTCTGTCATCAAATACTTAATACTTTGGTAAATATGATCTGAGGGACTGGGTGATAGAAGCAGGTGGGGTTGACAAAGCTTCTTGCTTCAAGCAACAGCTGTCTTCAGGATGGATGGACCCTCAGAGGAATAGCAAAACTAGATACCTACCATGGAGTTGTGGAATGCAGCCCCAGGAGAAACACCTACCAAGGAGAGAAGCATTTATAACTTTTGTGGGGTGGGGTAAGGATAGAGTAATTTATGGCTGACAAAAGAATGTTTTTCTTCCATCAAAAATAGAATTTATTGTCTGTATAATGTGTGGAATATCCAGACTGGAAAAGCAACATTTTGATAGAGATGCTTTGCCCGGTAACATCCATCTCAGACACTAGAATTATTCAAAAAAATTAAAATAGACATTTTCTTTAAAATGAATACAGGCTCTTGTGGAAAACTTATGTATGGAAAAATTCAAATATTTCATAATCTGACTATCAAAGATAGCCAATTAGCATTTTGTTGTAATTCTATATATTTTCTGTAATCTTTAAACGTGATTCGAAATGGCACATAAACACTTTAATTCTAACATTGAGGGCTAGCAATTAGGCAGAAGCATTTCCATGTCATTAGAAAGGTTCATAAAATTATTGTGATGAGGGATGCCTGGGTGGCTCAGTGGTTGAGCGCCTGCCTTCGGCTCAGGGTGCGATCCTGAAGTCCCGGGATTGAGTCCCACATGGGGCTCCCTGCATGGAGCCTGGTTCTCTCTCTGCCTGTGTCTCTGCCTCTCTCTGTGTGTGTCTCTCATGAGTAAATAAATAAAATCTTAAAAAAAAAAATTATTGTGATGAGGTTATAATGGTCTGTTTGTTTCTATGCTGGAATTTACTAAACCGTAATAATGCTACCTAATACTTCCTGTCACTTGAGATGTGCCAGATACAGTTCCAAGTGTTTTACATACACTAACTCATTGGATTCCCAAAACAACACTGTAATGTTTACACTGAAGATCACCTATACTGCAGGTGAAGAAATTGAGAAGTTAAGTAACTGGCCAGAGGTCACTCAGCTGTTGGGCTGCCAAGATTGGAACAGAGACAGTCAGTGTTCTAGGGGCTCTGAGAGCGCCTCTCTACCATTCAGCCACTTTACTACAGTCAGCCCTCAGATTATAGCACTTCCTCCTCCTCTTCCTCTTTTTCCTCTTCTCCTTCTTTAAATGAAACTACTATGAAGGAAGTGTCCTCTTTTCCTACACGTGAGAGCTTGGGCCGCTGAACCCCGGCAGGCTCTAGGCGATCAGGCTGGAGGCTGGGATGGAGGGGCTGCCCCAGCCAGTGGGCTGCTGGGTATGTGACACACAGAATTTTGCAGACAAATCCCAACATGAGAGCCAGACTGTGGAGGAGTCAAAATTAGAACACTGTTTTCTGACTCTTTGCTGTTCTATTTTTCTTTCTACTAATTTATGTAAAAAAGGCACACAAAGTCTTTTTTTTTTTTTTTTCATAAGGAGAGACAATGAAATCTTTTTAGAAAATGGATCTCTGGAATGGGCTTTTGGTGGACAGAAACTATGGCATATTAATTATGGCAGATGATTTTCTTCCTATTTCTATACTTATGATTTACTTGGCTTAGCAACCAGCAGGCTTTGTTAAGCCTTGTAAGTTCTGGGAAGGGGTCTTGCACCTTTTTCTTTGCGTTGGCGGATGAGGGTAGGATGCCACCTGACTGGGGAGAGGCGGGGAAGGGCAGGCATAGCTCAGCCCCTGCCAAGCCTACTCCCAGTCCTTCCTTCTTCAGGTGATCCCCTTCCTTCCTTCTGACCCTGATCCCCTGCAGGAAGGTCTAGAATCCATCTGTCCCTTGGGCCCCTGAACCCTCTGGGCTCCACAAGGTATGTGGCAGACCAGGCTCTTCCTGGAGGTTGGCAGAGAAAGTCCACTCTTCGGACCCCATTTCCCTCATCTGAGTGAGCCCTTTGAGACTAAGTGCGACAGGACGTAGTATGAAGGCTGATCTTGACCCCAAAACTGCGGTCCTGCCATCCAGGTTGGTCAGCAGACAAATTCATATTTGGATTTCCCTAAGCCTGTAGTGCCTAGATCTCAAGTGGTTTAGAATCCTCCTTTTAGGGGAGGCCTGGGTGGCTCAGTGGGTTAAGCATCTGCCTTCAGCTCAGGTCCTGGGATGGAGCCCCATATCGGGTACCCTGCTCAGCGGGGGAGTCTGCTTCTCCCTCCGCCCCTCCTTTCTGCTCATGCTCTCTCTCTCAAATAAATAAATAATCTTAAAAAACCCACAAACCCTCAACCTTGATCTTTGTGTATTGGAGACAAAAAGTATTAATGTGAGAGTCACAGGGTCACAGTTGTCCCCCGCAGGCCCCAGCCCCAAACACTTGGGGAACACAGTCTAGCATGCTCAACTTCTCTCTGTCTCCCATTTTCTGTGAAGAATTCTAGCCTGAGAGGCAAGTTACTGAATCTCCCTGAGGTTCAATCCTTGGACTGGGTGATGCAGAATTCCAACGAGGGGCGGTGAGAGGCAGAGCCAGAAGCAAGGATGCACGCATTGCATATCCAATGAGCAGAGATTCATTCACTCATGGCAAGGAAGAAAGAACAGAGATGGATGGATAGGAAGGGGGAAGGAAAGCTGAGAACTCGCACAAATGACCGTGGGACTCTTCCCGGGGAAGGATTCAGACACATTGGGGTATGTGAGGGGATATTGAGAATCAGAGGAATGGGGAAAGATTACCTTAAATTATTAGTGGGACCTGTGAATTGAGTTCCTTTGACTTTTTTGTTGAGAGAGACACTGGTAAGTATTAAACTTTTTTAAAAACGTGAGGAGATCGGGCTTCTTTGATTGTGATTCTCATTATGGAGTGGGCTGTGACTCGGACTCAGTTGTAACTGGGTTACCTGTGTCTCCCCAAATATTTAATCTGATGTAATAGATGTTATCCAGTGGAAATGGAAAAAAAAAAAAAAAAGCTCTAAGTACCCTAAGCTCTGGGATGTGGACATGTGGGTATCTGTCTGTGTATGTGTTCAGGGGCTCTGGGAAGTCCCCAATGAGCCCATCCTGTTTTATACTAAAGCGAGTCACCTGGGGAGACTTCCTCACTGCACCCGGGGTCTCCTCATTTGAGATCCCTAGGATATGTGGAGAAAGAGCGTGCCCCAGGGGAGAAAAGACTGAGGGGAATGATGTTGGCCAAAGACATGCAGCAAAGAGGAAGGAAGGGGAAGTTTGGACGTCTGTCCTTCAGGACCCACACCCGACAATGAGCCCAAACTCTGGCATGAGGGGGCTGCTTTAAAACCTTTGCTTCATTGGATGGCACCAAGTGCCAGGTGACACCCAAAAATTCTTTTTTTTTTTTAAGATTTTATTCATTTATTCATCAGAGACACACACACACACACGGGTGGGGGTGGGGGGGTGGGAAACACAGGCAGAGGGAGAAGCAGGCTCCATGCAGGGAGCCCGATGTGGGACCCAATCCCGAGTCTCCAGCCAGGATCAGGCCCTGGATGAAGGTGGTGCCAAACCGCTGAGCCACCTGCGCTGCCCAACATCCAAGAATTCTCGACCAGCACAGCCCACTTCGGCAGCAGAGGTGATGGGAGGTCTGAGGCCTCTTCCCAGACAGCTTGGTCTCCGGCATCCGTGGCCTCAGCAGCAGCTACCCCTGGAAGGGTTGAGAGAGTCAGCAGATACCACCCGAAGTGCGAGAGAAGTTTGTGAGCACATGGGGAGAGGCACAGACATGCTCTTCTGTAACTGCCCTAGAACAGGCTAATGGAGTCTAGGAAACACAGCTAAGTTTTATTTTTATTTTCCCTCTCCACACCAGTCAGAGAAAACGGACATTATCTCAGTGGGTAGAAGGAGAGAGAAACTTTCAAATAGGTGTCAGCTGCACCGGGGAAAGTTCTGAAGAAGTTTGGCAGGAACCCCAGCCGGCAGTTACATCTGCGTTCCTGACATCAGGTCTGTAATATTTGGATTCTAGGCCGAGGCAGATGGACCATTTGCCACGTGTCTGCTTTTCCTGGCTCCTGTTTTCCAACAGCCCTTACTAACTTGGATCAGGCTATTAACAGATCTGACTCCTATGCACTCGGCACTTTGCGCACATATGCGTCCTCACACACGCAGTTATCTGGTTATTAGGATAAGGACATGAATGAGTAAAGGGACGAGGTCCTGACTCTAGCCAGTAGGGTGACCTTCTGTCCCCCTAAAGCAGGCTTGGCCCGGCTTTGGAGCTGCTGGCGCAGATTCTTCAAAAGGCTCTCGGTGCTATGTGGGCACTTAGCAGTGCATTCTGTGGCAGTTTGGGGAGGCAGGCAGAAATCAAAGATCCATACCCCGACCTGCAGGAGTGGGATGTCACAGTGAGAGGTAGGGGGAGGAGAGGATGGTCACAGAAAGGCCTTGAGCTCATCTCCAAAACCACAAAGCAACAAATCCAAATACAGATGGTTCCTACTGGCTGTTAGGGGGACCTCGCTAGTGCGAGGCACATTCGGTTCCAGAGACAGTGGCATGGGTCAGAGCAGAAACAAAGACACACATGTATACGGTAGATCTCCACACGAGCTTCCTGAACAGCTGACCCTGACTTCAGGCTCCAGGGCTCCCTCTGGTTACGTCGTGGAGGTATTAGGTTCTGGGTTGTCCCCGCCAACCCTGGCTTCAAGAGGCCCCCCTCTTGTCAGATGCGCACAATGATTCTGTACCCCATCAGGACTGGGCGATTATGGAGACTGGGCCTATCTGGTCCTAGGCAAGCACCCGTTGCCCTATCTATCCTTTCCATGTGGAGGAACAACTCAGGGTCGAAGAGAAACACAAACCAGTGCTGGCTGTCTTGTGGGTTCTTCACCTTCCTGCTGGCAAAGATCCCTCAATGGCAACTTCCTTCGAGAGCGAAAGCTCAGCTCTCTCCACGTCTGCGAAAGGGAAGTTGCAGGAAATCGGTTTCTTTGTACTGTGGGCTTGAGATTCCATTTCTACCCTGGAGGTTCAAATCAGAAGCGAGGCATTAAACTTCATCCTCGCCTCTTTGCTCCACAGAGTAGTTACAAGATGGATATGTTTCTAAACCAGGAAAACCAGAAAGCGGGATAAAGAAGGATTGTAAGAACTTTTTTAGCTTAGACGGCCTGAAACGTCTGGTGGAGAGTTTCGATTCTAAAATACAGGGGAGTTCATACTTTGGGTAGGTTTGGGGGAAGTGTGGCCTCTTGGGTTTCTTAAAAAAAAAAAAAAAAAGAATCTCAGAATTTCACCAGCAGACTTTATATCAACACTTGGAGTTGTGAGAAAGAAGCAGACAAACATCAACCAAACGTTCCTAGAAAAGCAGAGGGGCTGAAAATGGAACTGCAAAGTGTTTTGGCAGTTTGGGATTTCGAAATATTATTAGCACCCTCCTACCCCAAACACCACCAGACAATTGATTGCCTCTACTCAGCTGCTATTTGTTTGCCTCCGAAACAAGGGCTTTGTGAGGCCTATTATGAGACAACATCTCTCTTGAAATGCTTCTTTCCCTTATTGCTATTATTTTTGTGTGTGAAGTATAAATCAGATAGAGTTTAGTCCATTAGGAGGGTGATTTCGGTTTTAAATGTTTCCAGGCAGCCTCCCCCAGATCAACGCTCCCCAGAACCAGGCCACGGCCCTAAAAGACAAGCCTCATTTCCCAGCTTTCATGCCAGGGCCCTGAGAAGTGGGGGAGTCAAGGAATCCAAGAGGCTGCTGTCTTCAATCATACACCCACCCCCCAGCTTGGCTGCTCAGATCTGCAGCCTATTGATCTTCCCTCTGCCCTCACAAGAAGCACACGGGGCACCTACGGAAACTGTATTTACCTTAACATCTACACTTAATGCAATTTTGAGTCGCTGGGCCTGATGGGCTGCTTTATTCCAAGCAACCCAGAGTCAGGCCAATCTCAGGCGGGGGAGGTGATCAATGCTGCTCCATTAGCCAGAGTCGTGGCCCAAAGACAGCCTGATATTAAGTGCCCTAGAGCAGGAGGGAACCTGCGAGAAGGTCTGCGAAGGAAGATTTCTGGCTGTGCTGGGAACAGACTCAGTGGAGTGTGAGACTCGGGTATCCCAGTGTCAGGAGCAAAGCACCTGATGTGGGTCCTCTCCCCGCAAAGATGCTCACCTCCTCCCTCCGGGGCCTTGGGACCGTGTTGACTCACCTGGGCCATCTAGTGGTGGGACGGGGGCATCGCCGCTGGCGGGTCCTCCCTGCGGGCGGGGCGGGGGCTTGCAACCCCTCACCTCTGACCTACTCCTCTCTTGCTCCCACCCTATTTTCCATCTTCTCCCTTTTTCCTTTGGGAAACCCAGATCACCGTCGTCACCTGTCCCCAGCTCCTTGGCTCTCACCTGCTGCCGCCTTTTGGGATCCGTATGGATTTCTCTTTTCCATTTGGAAATCACACATTATTGCTATCTACACGGTGTCACCGAAACCAATTTGTGCAAACTAACAGGCTTATCAGAGCCGCTGAGATGAGATTAAAACTGCTTCCAATGAAACAGATTAAAAACCAGATGAATGAAGCCCTCTAATAAGACATTAAAATAATGACAAGAATGATTAACTGGCGTGATATAGCGAGCAGTTATGAGGAGTCGGGTGCCCAGGATCAGTAAACTAATAAAAAAGAATCTACCTTTAATTCCCTTTAGTCAGTGAGGTATAATCACATCAACATTATGATTTTTTTTTAGCTATTATTTATCTGTGAGAGCAATATCACACCTTTCCTCCAAATTGCTCAAAGCATATGAGAGAGAGAGAGAGGAGAGAGAGAGACAGACAGATTGCTTTGGGGAGGAGAAGTCTCCTCATTTCAGCTCCTTAAGAATAAAAAGGAATGCTTAATACTCTGCTTGCATTTACACACTGATTATGCAGACACTCATTTTTGTTTCATCTCTGAGAGTGGCCTATTCATAGCTAGACTGTTTTACATTATAAAATCAGTTCGTCAATTATTGCATTATCGAGTCACATCAAGACAATCTGAAAATGACATTTGTACTGGATAATATCACAGTGGGTTTGCCGCGGCTGCCGCCTTGGAGTTGCGGGTTGCATGGAAGCCCTCGTGGCCATGCTTCAGCTTGGTTTATCTTCTTGCCTTGCTGGGTTTGTGTTGGGGAGGGAAGGCACAGGAAGGAGAAGGCAGTTATTTATTGTTCGTTGAGAATTCTTGAACCCTACTAAGTGACAGGCCCAGGACGATGCTCCAGGGTACAGGTGATTGAGACCTTGGCTCTGCCCTCAGGAAGTCCATAGTATAGTAGGGGACAAGGAGAAGGGAAGACAGGTCAGCTAAGGTGATAGCAAGTAAACAAGCCCAAGGTGACAAATGACTCTGATTACTCTAGGGCATCACGGGTCCCTGGAGGAGGGACTGACTCTCTGGGGAAGCTAAGGAAGGCTTCTCAAAGGAGGTGCCCCGTGGGGGTAGGGATGAAAAAAAGACTGAGGTTTTGCTACAGAGAGAAAGAAAATAGGGCACAGATGAAGCGTATGGACCAACAGCCATGAGAGATCATGCTGTGTTATGAGAATAAACGCTTGGCGGCAATGGCAGTCTGGGAGAGCCCAGCAAAGGAGTCTGTATTCCACACTGGGTTGTACATATTATCCTAAAAGCCAAAGCCGTCCAGTAATACTTTGTAAGAGTAGCCTGTGTTTTGTGACTCTAACTTTGGTGAGCTTGGAGAATGGCTTAAAAGCAGAAGAGAAAGGAATCAAGGAAATGCTGCTAGAGCCGTAATACAGTGAGAAAACACAGGACCGAGCCAGGTATGCACCTGCATCTCAACAGAGCTAAGAACTAGCCCTGTGATCTTGGGTAAAATCTCTTGAATCAAAATTTTCTTATCTATAAATTGAAGATAGCAATATCTACTTCTTGGGATTATTGGAAAGATCTGAAATAATATAAAGTGAGGTGGATAGGACATGATAAGCACATAAAATACACCTTAGTGATAAGTCTCTGTTAAGACTATGGAGGGAGGGGTGTGGGGGGCAGGTGCAAGGAGATGGCATAGGGTGATGGGTTGTGTGTGTGTGTGTGTTAGTTACTGTTAGCAAAATTGATAAAATAATACAAAATTGTCACATTATGTTGAGAACAGAAGGGAATCTGGAATTTAAAAACACATGTTCAGATGGATATATCATTTCTGTCATTAATGTAGTTTGCTAGATGAAATTGCACAAATTAGACATTTTTTGCAACAATTTAGAGAGCCAGCAGATTACACCTAACACCCACCTCACCCACTTCACAGGTTGCAGTGAGGACTCAAACTGATGGTGAAATTCCTCGGTTGTCCGAATGTCAGCTTCATGAGGACAAGAACATGTTCCCTGACACAGCCCAAATGCCTCGAGCTCAAAAATATATTTTATTTAACCAGTGGATATGAATTGAATATGAATGATTGCAAAAAACCCTGGAAACATTAACTCGATTACCAGCCACTAGGGTCAAAGTATCCAGTGTTAATCTTCCTCCCCATTCCCCTCACCAACTAAAATTTTACTCATGAATTCAACATTTAACCAAAATTCTTGGGATCCCTGGGTGGCGCAGCGGTTTGGCGCCTGCCTTTGGCCCAGGGCGCGATCCTGGAGACCCGGGATCGAATCCCACGTCGGGCTCCCGGTGCATGGAGCCTGCTTCTTCCTCTGCCTGTGTCTCTGCCTCTCTCTCTCTCTGTGACTATCATAAATAAATAAAAATAAATCTTTAAAAAAAAAAAAACAAAATTCTTGAGTCCCTGTAAATATCCTTGGCCTCTGTATGCCGCAGGTACAGAATGAGGCGTGTGGTATACAGTGGTGAATAATCCAGACGCGGCCTCCCCCTGAGCTCACATCACAGGCTAGTGAATGTGGGCGGTTGAATCTTGCAGGCTGTCAGTTATAAAGGCTCTTTTTCCCTTTTCCACCGCACCAGACTATCGTTCCAGTTGAGAGTTGAATGATGGATATGAGTGACACTAAGTAGAAGGCAGTGTCATGAAATAAGGCGGTTGTGCCCTGGGATCACGTACATTTGGTTTTGCCCTCTGACTCTGTCACTTACGAGACGACAGACAGTTTAGGCTAGCTACTCGGTCTCACTAAACTGAGATTTTCTCATTTTTAAAATGAGAACTTTCAATAGGAATTAGTAAAATTAGGTATGTGGATCATTCGGTGCAGTTGGCTCTTCGTATTATTTTTTTTCCTTATGGAGAGATTGCCTTGTAGACAACACAGTTAAGATGTTCGCTATGGAGAGATCATTGCTTTCCAGAGGATAAAGCTTTGATATCCACAGTTGCTCCTCCTGTCTCCGTATGTGTCAGAGTAGACAATTAACTTTATTCAGAAAGTGGAAGAATCAACGTTTAAACCAACCGATAGCTCTTGAAAATGTTGAAAATGCTTATCGTTTCTGGTAGTTTCTTAACATGCAGTCGGGTCCAGATTCAGAAGCCCACACGTTTGCAGGAGGGCAGTCCTGTTAAAAATTAAAAATTGACAGATAGGATATGCCACAATGAAGAGAAAAATCTAAAAATAGTCTGTTTAAAAATGCAATCACACTGTTTAAGGTCCCAAATAAAAAGAGTTGAAAATGGTAAGTCCATTATTTTTACATTCACTGCTAAATTTTACAAACATGTTTTAAAAACTATTATTTCTGAATTTAATAGACATTTTTAAAAAGATTTTATGTTTTTAAAGGTTTTATTTATTCATGAGATACACAGAGAGAGAGAGAGAGAGAGAGGGTGAGTGCGAGCAGAGATATAGGCAGAGGGAGAAGCAGGCTCCATGCAGGGAGCCTGACGTGGGACTCGATCCGGGTCTCCAGGATCACAACCTGAACAGAAGGCAGGGGCTAAACCGCTGAGCCACCCAGGGAATCCCCATAATAGACATTTTAAATATAACTTTTGGGTATCCTTTTAAAGCTCCGAATCAAGATGTTCTCACTTGAGCCAATCCCACATCTTCCATTCTTACCTGTTTCCTTGCCCATCTATAGAAAAAGGAAGATTTTCTTCTTCTTTTTTTTTTTTTTTAGAAAAAGGAAGATTTTCATTAAAGTTTATCATGCTGATGGATACCAATTTTTCTAACCATACTTGATTCAGAGACTATATTTAGAGTTACCTAAAAATGTTTCTGTAGTTTACAGATGACTCTATAAGTGAAGGGGATTAAGAATACACTTACTTTGGGACGCCTGGGTGGCTCAGCGGTTGAGCATCTGCCTTTGGCTCAGGAGTTCCAGGATCGAGTCCTGCATTGGGCTCCCCATAAGGAGCCTGCCTGTGTCTCTGCCTGTGTCTCTGCCTCTCTCTCTGTGTCTCTCATGAATAAATAAATAAAATCTTAAAAAAATAGTCCTCTTATCTTGATTGGCACTGAGTAATATATGAAACTGTCGAATTGCTATATTGTACACCTGAAACTAATAGAACACTGTAGGTTCACTACATTGAAATTAAAATTCAAAAAACAGTAAAAACATAAAAATACTCTTTTTTTTTTTTTTTTGCAAAAATCTGCATGTGTACAGAATGCACATTTTAAGAAGGGGGCACTCACTTTCGGAATGAAGACCTAGAGTCTCCATAAAATTACATTTGCTACTGAGATCCCTTGATGAAGAGAGTACTCTCCCTCTAGTTTCTAAGATCTACTGTTTGGAAGAAGAGTCGAGGACTATTTTTCTGACATTCTCTATAGATGCGAGAACAAGAGGTGCAGATACGATGGGTCTGAGTTGCATTTTCTTTTTAGTTTCTTTCCAGCTTGAAATCTCTATGTTTCTATGTGTTCAAGTTCTAAAATCTAGGGCAAGATTGTACCTAGTGTCTCTTATTTTTGGGAGAGGAGTTCTCTAAATCAAGAGTGTTTCACGAAAATATAGCCACTGGGGGCAGGAGCTCTGGGATTAAGGCTTTCTCTGCTATATTGAGAAAGAAGTGGCCTACTACTTAGTCCCTGGAAAGCAAGACTTGTCCCTGAGGTAAGTGCATAATCAGAAGGATGAAAGTACAAAAGTAGCCAGGATTATTTATTAGATTGTAAATGTGTTTATTATATGGATAAACACATGAACTAACCCTACTTAAAAATTACCTGCAAAACTAGAAGCATTTTTAAAAAGAGTAACATATATCATATATGCTAAAGTAAAATAAAATTTCTTCATATTGGTTACATAAGCATTATTAAACTACCAAGCATTTTCTTGGTATATCTTGGTATAAAAATTATTCTTGGTATACCTTTACATATTTTAGTCTTTGGTTGTGTCTGTCTCTAATACTATGACATGGATATTTTTCTGAAGAGTAAAATTTTGACTATGATTTACTAATCAATTTTTTCCCCATAGGATTTTTTGCAGTCTCCTTAAAAGCTACGTTTTGTGGTTGATATATTTAGAATTGTTGATAGCTTCAATTGACTTCTCTGTAAGGAGCACTATTTTTATAGTTGAGAAAACACCTTAGATATTGAGGTATCTGGTAAGCTCTGAGTAAATTTTGCTAGGTGGAAGGGTTTCTTTTTCTTTCTTTCTTTCTTTTTTTTTTTTTAAGTTTGATAAATGCTGACAAATCACCCTTACAAGCATTTCTATAGTTTACACTCTGGCCAGCAATGCATGAGGGCATTGCCAACACAGTACGTGAGTAAACTTTTTGATCTTTTCTAATCTGTTAGGTTAAAAAAAAGCTACCTTAATGTAGTTTTACTTTGCATTTATTCTATTATGAATAGCTATAAGCATCATCTCACATATTTAAAATTAACATGTATCTCCATTTCTGTGATCATTCTGTTCATATCTTCTACATCTTTCTAAATCAGGTTGTTTGGCTTTTTCTTAGAAGGGAAGTAATTCTTAATTCCATTTTTAATATGCAATATAGAAATGTTTTATGTCAATTATTTTCACGTGTCCTGTCTTTTTGCCTCCATTTCTTCAAAAAAAAAATTTTATAAAACCTATCAATAAATGATCTGCAACATATGAAGTCTATTTCCCTATAGTTTCATTCTAGTACAGAACATAGGTTTATTAAAAAAAACAAACAAAACAAAAAACAGGGATCCCTGGGTGGCGCAGCGGCGGTTTGGCGCCTGCCTTTGGCCCAGGGCGAGATCCTGGAGACCCGGGATCCAGTCCCACGTCGGGCTCCCGGTGCATGGAGCCTGCTTCTCCCTCTGCTGTGTCTCTGCCTCTCTCTTTCTCTGTGTGACTATCATAAATAAATAAAAATTAAAAAAAAAAACAACATTAAAACAAAACACAAGGGATCTCAATTAGAAGACTTTCCCCACAGGTAAAGATGTTTCAAAGTATAATTATAGAATTTCAAAATTCAATGTTTTATGCTTTTCGTGTCCTATCATTTATTTATTTATTTTTCCTTTGCTTTTATGGGATTACATTTTACCATCTTTCTGGTTTCAAGATTTTCTTTCAATAATTACAATTTACTATGCATTTCAAAAGCTGAAGTTTGTGTTCCATCAGCTGAAAATTTTGATTAAAGATTTGCCCTTCTTTCAAGCAAAATGCAACTCAATTTAGAGGATTGCTTTTAAAAAAAAGTTCAATGCCACCGTTGGATTCTTGGATTGACCTACCAAATGTTCTTTAAAAATTAAAACATTTCTAAAATCTGACGACGATAGACCTCGAAGATAAAAGCATGCCCTGCCATACTGAAACATTTTTTAAAAGAAATTCAACAAGAATTTTGTCACAAAAGTTTATAATTTAGTTGGGTTTGAATACAGCTTCTATTTTGACAGAGGAATATCAAAGCTTGTTTGGACACACTCATGAATAATATGTGCACTACCGCCAATTCCAGCTAGATTTCTGCTCTGAAGGTTTCTCAATGTAATTAGAACATTTTTTTTTTTTTCTACCTTGGTATTGGGCTCTACCAAAATTTATTTCATATTATCATTGTAAATGCAAGTAGCTTTATCTTCAAGGCTGAGCATTTCATCTAGATGTATAATAACATTTCCAACGCCGTTAAGTATTTTACCAAGACAGAAGGGACTTCTAAAAGTTTTACTTTGATTTCATGAATTGGATTTGAAAGACATTATTGAAAAAAACTGATTTTCTATTTGAAGGACCTCATGACACTAATGTAAAACTGACATCATCTCTCAGTGAAGTTCTCTAGCTAATGGAGCCAATACTTTTAATAGCTATCATTCGACTTTCACACATTGACAAGAAAAACTTGGAATCGAGTGAAATTAATTTAGAAGAATACTCATTTTATCCAAATGAAAAGTCATGCTTTCCAGTATTGTAAATGAACTTTCTGCAGCTCTACTTGTTATATTGACATCTTTTTTTGAAGTAGTTGCTGATGCTTCTTCAGGATACTTGTGTCTTCAGGATATTTGTATCATCAGGTAGATGGCAAAAGTAAACCAACATTTTGTGCAATTTACATCTTCATCACCAAGTTTCTTAAGGAATGGAAATTCAGTATTTAATATTTCACTAAATGTGCACTTTCTGAAGTCAATGCCTTGAAAAGGCCAAATAAAAGAAAGCTTTACTAAATAATAAATACATAATTGTAGATTTATATCATATGATAAATAATAAAAACCACTCAACAAATGTAGTCAGACTATTATGTCTATAAATTATGGTAGGACAGACAAGTCTATATATCCTTGCATATATTTCACATATTCCAAACCTGTCTCTGAAGGGAAGGGGTTAGTAGCATATGTCTCTAAAGGGAAAGGAAAAGTAGATCATCTTTCAGATTTCACGATATGTTAATGAGAATTCTATGCACCTCATACTGACTACATATTGTCAGATGAGACTCTGGCAAAAGCTAGAGGTACAAAGTAGAAAGGACCAAACTCACCTTAGTTTTTCATAAGGCTTTGTTAAAAAATGAAAAATCTAGGATACCTTTTAAACTAGGCAGAGTTTGGGATGATGTAAACTGAGAGTGTTTTAAGAAAACTAGGATGTATGGTCACCCGAATGATAGGGATTATTTTCAACTGTAGAAGTTTAATAATTATCCAGCATTGGAGATTAAATAAAGGGTTAGAAATGTAAGGAGTTATTGTATCTACCCAAATTAATAATTAGCAGAAGAAGGCTAATGTTAGGCTCGTTATAGTTGAATTCAGTGGTTCTCAGATTTACTAGTGCTCAGGACACAGATTTGAGTACTAAACAAGTGAGCAATAATTATGAAGCAAGGATTTTGACAGGAGGGTAGGGTCTCTTGGAGTCTGTTCAGTTGTTTACCGTTCCAGCCCTATTCACTTGGTTGCCCTTCAGTTCTGTGTTACTTTGCAAAGATTAAAAAATATATATTTTAGAGCTAGAAAGAGCAGGGGGAGAGGCAGAAGGAGAGGGAGAGAGAGAGAATCTCAAGAAGACTCCAGACTGAGTGCACAGCCCGAAGTGGGGCTCAGTCTTAAGAGCCTGAGATCATGACCTGAGCCAAAATTAAGAGCGGCAGGCTTAACTGACTGAGCCACCCAGGTAGGTGCCCCTCTGTGCTTTTTGAGGTCATTTGTTTATGGCTTTGGCTATACTTGCTTTCTTAAATACTCAGAAGGCAATATTCTCAAGCTTTCCTGTAAATGTGTAGTCTTCATTAGGTGCCTGCATGATATGAGCTGGGGCTCTTACCCATTGCTTTCCTGCAGTTGATCTTACATCTTCTCACACTTCGGTCAAGTTTCCGTCTGACATGTGTTGTCATAACATCATGTGTGTCCATTGTAGCAAAAGCAATTTTTATGAACAAAATGATTTTTTTATGAACTCACTGATAACAGTAAGAAGAACCTATCAGTGAGTTCATAAAAATCATAATCTCAGAGTTTGTTATTCTTGTATTATTGTGGGTACCCATGGTCGGTGGGAAGCTCTCCATATCCTTATTTCTTATAAGTACTGCACCAAAGTCCTATAAAAGTATGAGTATGTGCATTCTTCATTCAATTTCCAACTTTCGTTTACTAAGTCACCTCAAACTAGGGCACAGCCAGGGGCAACCCATATATTATCACAATTCTTCCATTTCATTTTTGCATTCATCATTCAACACATATCAACTGCATACCTAACACTTGCCAGCGTACAGTGTAAGTGATATAAGTATAAGTGAAACACAGCCCCTGATATTCAGACTGGTGGCAAACATTTTACGAAGTGTGCCTATCACTACAATTGCAGAATGTATAACTATAAAGGACAAGTGGAGGAAAAATGCCTAGATCTGTGAGGAAGTTTCCATGAGCTCTTCAAAGAATGAATGAGTGTCTGAGTTGAGAATTTTGCCACTGTTGGTGGATTTGGAGTGGTATTTGGAAGGGCATTCCAAGCAGTCAGTAGACATATACGAAACTATTTATATAAGCAGTGGGAGCCGCTGCTGAGACGCTGACATGCTGTTTCCTTTATTTGGAGCACTCATCTCCCCACACCCCATCCCTTGACTTGGCTCCTTCAATCTCATTTCTCAGGTGACTCCTTCCATGACACACAAAGTGTGGCTTCCAGGCCTATCTTATGTGCTTCCATTGTGTCCTGAACTTCTTCTAACAGTAAAGAATAAACTCAAATTTCAAGTTTTAAAAGCTAGTTCCGTCCATAACTTATAAGTTCCTTGAAGACAGGGACCAGACTACCATGTTGTTCATGGATAGCTCTGCTATGTGGTATATAAAAAGCTATTTTTTTATATGCCAGTGGTATATAAAAAGCTCTCAGTGTATTGAAAAAAAAAGGAATAAATAAACCACTGAGTCAGGCTATGTAAAAGGGGAGGTATTTTTCTCCAAAAACTGATCAAGGTTCTCTCAGAACCCTATTAGCCACTGCTTTAATTTTTTTTTTTTATAGCTCTCCTTTCTCATAAAACTTAGTGCACATTCTCCAAAGGGCATTGACGAGTATTTTTCTAATCTTGCTCGAGACAGCAAACTGAGACCTTTCTCCTCATAAGATCACGTCAAAATTATAGCTTGAAAGTCTACAAAACAAGGAACACCCAAAAGCAAAAAATTGGGTTCTCTGGGTGAGAGATTTCAGCGCATTAGACAGGATACATGGACAAATGTTGACAGATGAAACGGTAGGAGAAGCTGTTCAACTTGATCATTTACTAGATGAGGTTGCAGTGCAGGTGAGATTGGCTTGCTGATTAGAACCTGGGTATACTTGCAGCTTGCTGTTTATAGGTAAAGGAGGGTGGAAGGGGCAGAGTGATTGCAGACAGGAATCCCCAAGATGCATCTATGGAAAGCTATGCCAGGGGCATTTACCCTCCCCTCTCCTTTCCTGTTCACAGAGTGGCAGGCATACTGGTATTACTCTTTAGGGAAACATCTAGATACTCTGCTCTAACACTGAACTTTCTGGGGCAACCAGGCCTTCTTGGTTGAGAGTGGTGGCCCAGGTAGAGTTTTCTTACACTGGCAGCTACAGAGCTCACAGTCTATTGGCACCAACTCTTCCATTCTCATTCTGTATAGCCTGGAGGGAAACTGCTGGAGGGGGAGCCCACCCAGGTACAAAGACATCTGCCTTCCCCTCAAGAGAGGCCTGTAGGGAGAACATGAAATCTATTGCATCCACTCAGAATAATCAGCCTACTCCTCAATTTCTCAATATGAGAAACACACAAGGATTGCCAGAAATGAAGGAAACAAGAGCATGAATGAGAATGGCCAAGATAATAAAGAATAGCTGATCCCAATGGAGAGGGTGATTGTTTCATGGACAAAAGAGATAGATGTGCTCTGTGAAAGGAACAATTAGAGAATATGACTGATCTCAAGGGAATAAAAAATGTGATTGTTACAACCAAGACCAGTGGTGGTCGTCAACTAAGCACAAAATTTGTGTTCCTCCTTCCAAAATATATATTGGAAGAATATATTATTATTCTTCCAATATTATTGTGGGAAGCAGTTGTTGAACTAGGAACTGCGTTTTAAAGTGCTCCCCTCACCAACCCCTAAGATTGCATCAAGGTGAGACCAAATGACTATTTTCACCAAAAAAAATTTAGAAGTGCTTTATGACATTTGCATGTCAAAGCTGTTGAGAATCAACTTTGGTTCCTTTCCCTCTTTCTTCTGTAATCAAGGGATTGTGAGGTCTTGGGTGATGGAAGATCCCAAAGTGTGGAAGGATTCAGGATCCTTGAATCTTCCAATGGGGAGGGGGGACCTGATGAATAGGGACATCCGGGTATAAAGAGTTCCATGGGCATGAAGTGAATTGTGGGAAGCCATTCAAATCCCAGCAGCAGATAATGCCCCAGCTAATACAACTGAGAAGATTTAATTTTTAAAAAATCAGTAGGAGGGTGGGATGATAGGTTGAAGAAATCCACTAGAATCTAGAACAGTTAGAGAGAGAAAGAAAAACCTTGAGAAGATATAGGAGACAGGAGGAATTGATCCAGAACCTCTAAGCACTAAAAATGGTTTCAGGAAGAGATAATATAGAAAATTGTAGAGAGAATGATCAAAGACATACTAGAAAAAAAGTTCACAGAGCTAAAGCCTGAGTTTTCAGACTGAAAGGGATCAATGAGGCTTGGATAAGCCCAAACTTAAGATATGTACATGCAAAATTTTAGAAGATTAAGGTTGAAAAGAAGACCTTAAAAGTCAATGCATGAAACAACAGATTATACAAAAGGGAAAAGAATTAGACTGCCTTTGGGGTTCTCAGCAGCATCATTGTGTGCCAACAGGCAATAGAGCAATGACTTCAATATTTTGAGGAAGAACATTTTTCAACATAGGTTTTAATCTGGACGTAGCCAACTCTCAGTCGTTTGTGATGGTAAAACAAGGGTCTATCTAGACATTCAAGAACTAAGATCTACCTTTTATGAACCCTCCCTAAGTTATTTACTCCAGCAAATTAAAGACAAATCAGGAAGGAGGCAGTGTGGAATCCAGGAAACATCAGGTGTGATGTGAGCTCAGAGAATCACAGAGAATCTAAAGATCCAAGCCCAGGTCTCTTCTTATGAGGGGAGATAGTTAATGAACATATTGTTTAAGACTCGTCAAGTAGGATTTTCTGTCACTTGCATCTCAAAGTATCTAATTCTGTACAGAGGCTTTCTCTAGAAATGAAATCATTGCACTAAGGTAAGTCTGACCACTTCAGCTCTTTCTCCCCTCAGACTGAGCAGCTGTAGACTATTTGGTTCACACCTTCTGGAATTTGGGACCAGATAGCTTTCACTATGGCTTCCTTGCTATTCTTAATTTCCTGTTTCCTGGACTCAAATATCAATTCCAGAGTCCCTAACATTTCGTCCAAGAAACTTAGGAATCTTCATGCAAGAAGTCCCAGTGTACTATGCTGTTTTCCAGATTTCCTCAAGTAGGTACACAAGTTAGGCTCTTCACATGACCCCTACTGTGTATTTTCCAGAGCTCGCAAAACTCTAGTCCCTCAATGCTCCAGGATTAAAAATGGTTCTGTGGACCATGCTTTCTCCCATTCTCCATTAGCAACTCAGAACGCTCATAGTGAAGAAATCTGATTAACTTTATTTAACACAGTGTCTCCTAAACATAATTGACCACAGAACCTTGCCTCCTCTTTTTTTTTCTTCTATTAACATACTTTAACATCCCAAGGGACTAGGTTTTATTAGGTCACATTTTGACCAGTGCTGCTCCCACAACAAAGCCAATCTGTAGATTGGTATTTGGACCCATTGCTTGTTTTACCTGTGGTATGATTTTATTTTTTTTTTTATTTTTTTTTTATTTTTTTAAATTTTTTAAAGATTTTATTTATTCATGATAGTCACAGAGAGAGAGAGAGAGAGGCAGAGGGAGAAGCAGGCTCCATGCAGGGAGCCCGACGTGGGATTCGATCCCGGGTCTCCAGGATTGCGCCCTGGGCCAAAGGCAGGCGCCAAACCGCTGCGCCACCCAGGGATCCCTGTGGTATGATTTTAGATTATAAGCTCCTACATGTGTCAATTCATTCTGCTCTGGATTGTATTTGGAAAAGGCAGCCACTCTGTTGGTCCTTGATTCAAGATCTCCAGCACCAAGACCCAGCATTATTGCTACAGCCGAGCAAAGAAAAGGCTGGGGACCCATTCTGAGTTCTGGGTGTCTTGAATGCCGTACCCGATGATGTATGAGGATGACATAAAATCATGTCAAGCAACTTCAAAAGGATAGAATGGAAATTATATATATGCCATGAGAGCAAAAATAAATGCGGTGACCAGAACAATATGTATGCTGAAGCTTAATAAATATTTTTGATGGTGACATGATGATGATTCAAATAAAAAAGCTCAGATGCACAGGATCCCAAGGGGGTGGAGTGGGGCAGGGGCACGGAGACTCTGACAATGAGATAATTGACTGTGAGTTTGCTCTTGTGAGAGAATGAGCGCCTGGTCCTTGCCTTCTGACAGCTCTCACGTGAGCCCTTTTGCCGCTCCCTGTGGTCTGCAGGAGGAGGGGGAGGAAGATGTATAGAACATCTGGTTAATGGAGGAGATGGGACGCTCTGGTTTTGCTTATTCCTTTGAAGCTAAATTTTAAAAGGGAAGTTAAATTAATTAAATGCAGTAGGACTTTGCTGCTTTCCTTACAAATCAGGTATTTACTGCTGCAACAATCACAGAGAACCAAGCATTTACCGCTTGGCAATTCATGTGTACATGAAAGGCTGTGTGCGTGGTGGTTCTAACACCGACAGACTTGTGTTTGAATCCAGTTCCACTAATCTTGTGCTGTAATTAAACGAGTAATGGGCTAGTCAGGTACCTTTTTGAGCCTTAGTGCATTCAATTATAAGATGGGGCTCGCATCTTCCTCATAGGGACGGGATGAAGACTAAATAAATGAGTGCATATAGAGCACTCAGTGCACTACTGGGCACATGGTCAGTACTCAGGAACTAGTCGCTTTCATGAGTAGGCCATGTGCTATCTCCCAACTAAACCGGTCTTTGAGGGTATGCGCTCTCATCTTTAATCATTGTACCCTAAGGCTTGGAGCCTTGAACATAGTACACAGCAATTAATTGTTGGTTGATCATCCAAGATTATACTGACATGGCTTAAGGGACAATATGGGCAATTATCCATTTAACTGGGGAAATTCAGTCTCCCAAATGGAATTTTTGTTATGGTCTGATTTGGTTATCTGCCTCATTAACCCTTAAATAATGGCCACATCTATCATTCTTGAAGACTGGTATTGGTGCTTTTGTCCCCATCCCCAAAAAGCAGATCCATTTGCTTTAATGGCAAAACCTAGAATTTGCTTTTTCATCCCTTGCGTATATAGGCCTGGGGAGTGTGTGTAAGAACCAACCCCTGAGGGGGCAGAGTTCTCCAAGTTGACTGCCATATTTACTGAATTCCAGCTCCCCACCTCCCTCTGTCCCGGTGGGCCAACCCAGGCTGGCTGGAATGTATTAATGAAGAGCTCAAAAGTCAGACCATCACCTCACAGTCACACGTATCTACAAAACCGGCGACAGAGAGAAAAACACATCTGGATGATGGACTGCAGTTTCCACTTTCCAGCTGGACTTTTGCATGTCACATGGCACGGGGCTCAAGCAGCAGTCGATGGGGTGGCTGATATGCCGAGCCCTCAGGGGAGTGGCAGGGAAGGTGAATGGCAGGAAGGGAGCCTTCTTGGGGGTCCCCTGGACTCTTCCGCCTGCCAATCCCAGCAGCGATGCGGCATCTGCCTCCCCCACCCAGCAAGGCTTAATGGCCATGCTCTGACTTAAAAACACAGTCCCAGGGAAAGCATTAACATTCTGAGCTCAGCTGTGTCATCCCTGTTGCCATGGCAATGCCAGGAAATATATTTTGTGTCCGATAGTTATTTCTCCACACTAATGAAATGGACATTTTTCTTCAGTGAATTGAATCAAAACTAATTGAGTAGTAATCAGTCCAGACCCTGAAGTTCAGAGAAATGTAGTCTGACTAGTGCTTTGTAGAAATGCAGAAACCATTAACTATCTTCAAATGAGATTTTTTTTAATTAGTGGAATCTTAGCAACCTATTACAGGAGGGTGTGAGTGTTATCCCACAAAAAGCTCCTCATTTGTTTAGTGCTGGGAGGGGAAATTTATTTTCAATTAATTCAAGTGCTGATAGGGTTCTACGGTTTGTTGTGCCCTCTCCCCCAATAAATATCCTAAACTGATGTGTTCTTTAGAAGGACTTTAATACATATATACATATGCATGTGTGTGTGTGTGTGTGTGTGTGTGTGTGTGTGTGTGAGCGTATGGGTAATTTCTATTTTGGATTCTTAGATGTTTTCAGAGGAGTGTTTTTTGCTGAGACCCGCTGTTCCTGAAGCCCATTGAGCAGTGAAGATAAAAAGGTGATTTCTTTTTGCTTGTTTGTTTTTGATATATCTCAGACCTAAATCTGCTCAACTTCAAATTGCACCGTGTTGTAAACACACATGGAGAGATGGCTGGGTGCCACAGGGTCATGATCTTCGTCCTCATATCTAACTAACTACAAAGAATGTTTTGATTAATAGTTCTTTTCATTTCAGTTTGGTTGGTGGGTATACACAAAAACACAAGCACAAGCCTATCCCCTGTGTACTGACACCCCCTTCTAAGAATATAAGGTTGTGTATTATTACAGGTGGGTCTTTATCTCCTTTGAATATGGACCTAACTCACAGCAAAGAGACATTTGGTTACGTGCAAACGGGTGCCCTTCCTTTCACTGCAATAACCTAAAAAGTTGTCTCTAAATTTGTAAGACAGCTGGCTCGTCAGGTCTGGTCCCACAGCAGGCCGGGGAAGGCTAAATGAGTTCCCAATTTTAGACGTCCTGATTCTCTTTATTTGTCGAGTCTGCTGCCATGTGTCTGAGCACCTTTTGCCCACGGAGACTTCTTGTGTCATGTCACGTGGCTTTGGGGAACAGGAGTACCAAGCCCTCTTTCCCTCTGTTGAGATGCTCAGCATCGGGGCATGTTCCTGAGGTTGCCATGACCTCTTCCAGGAAGGCTGTCTTCTTGGGGTTGGTATCAGAGGACATGCACCCCAACATTTGGTAAATGGACAAACAGATGAGTCATTTCCCCGGGTTGGAAGTCTAATGCTTCCAACCAGCACTAAGTTCACATTAAAAACTGATTGCCCTATAATTTTTAAGAGCAGCCAGACCTGCTGGCGCACGCTAGCATTTCCTTGAGGTGAACTAAAGCTGCCTGGAGTCCGCCTCTCAGCCAGTTGGTGGGATGAGGCGCAGCGGAAGGAGCGGCTAAGGGGAGAGAACAGAGACTCAGCTCCTCCATACACACCTTCCGCTTTCATAGCCCGGGGGTCTAAAGTGGGAGAAGCTGCTTTCCTGTCACCATAGCAACCTCAGCGCATCACCCTGGGATCAGAGGGTTGAAAAGCAAGGAACGCCAAGCTTGGAGGAGTTAGGGGTGTTAGACAGAGGATGCATTTTTGCTAGAAATAAACACAATAAGGTGGCAGGGCAATAGAGGAGAGTGGATTTATGGTTTATGACATTCCTAAAATATCTTTATTTAATAATGAAAACTTCATTATCCGGGCCTGGGTTGAAGTGTTGCTATGGGCCCTCTGAGGATCCTAGCAAAGATCTTTCATCTTGACAGAAGTTCTAAATTACAACATTAGTGTTCTAACCGAGAGGCTGTTATTGCCTATTTGGTCTGTCCAGGGAAATGAGACACACGTTGCTGGAGAGTGGGTTATTGAAATCTAATAGCTTGGAATATTAAAAATGGGGGCTGGGTTGGGGGGAGGTCTCTCTCTCACTCTCCCCATGAGCTGGGGATAAATTAAGTGATAAACCTGGGATGTTTACCAAAGTTGCATTATTTTTCAGGGAAAAAAAAAAGTAATTTGTCTTTATTATGGCCAAAGCCATTATCGCGTTTCACATCATTAAGAAACCAACGTAAGGAGACCCCTAAAGCTAATTTTCAGACCAACTCTATGAACCTATTATGCCTTTATTTTCATCCCTGGTATTCCTACCTCCCTTTCGGCCGTGCAGCCTGACCTCCAAAAAAGTGTTTGGTCTTTGGATGTTTCAAAGACAATTAGGTCTAACTGGCTCCCGGTGTTTGACTAATGGTCAGAACAGATAGCTCTCCAGATCACAGTTCAATTTCCACACCTTCTGGCGGGGCTGGAAGATAGCCTGGCTGGGCCGGGAGAATCAGGAGAGGCCCCTGTGGGCCAGCCGACGGCTCTGGGCTCTTCTTTGCTGTGCCCCCTCCCCTCTCCTCTCTTGTCTGTGCTCCCCCGACCCCGACCCACCAACACAAACATACTCACCTTCATTTTCCGTCTCTAGGGCCAATCTCCCGAAAGCGGGGGCAGCTGCCCCTGCAGCATAGTAACAATCCGAGAGTGGGCTTGCATGTGCTAGGCACTTTGTTCGGTGCTTCGGATGTACTGTCTCATTCAGGCCTTGCACCTCCCTGCTGAGGTGTAACTCAGGGCTCAGCTTCCTGGTGAGGCAGCTCAAGCGTGAGAGATCAGGCAACTACATGGGTCAGACCTTGCAGCACTGGGCCTTGCATTCAAGCCTTTTCACTCACAAACCTAGACATGCTGCTCTTAACTGCTATAGTATAGTGCCTTTCATGCATGGTGGTGCTAAAAGTTTTCTAGGGCCACGTTACCCCATATCCCTGCCCATATTCCATTAAGACTTTCCTTAAGACAGACCCAATATTAAACACGCCCTTGCTGGGGCATCTGGGTGGCTCCATGGTTGAGCGTCTGCCTTTGGCTCAGGAAGTGATCCCCGATTCCTGGGATCGAGTTCCGAGTTCCGCATTGGGATCCCTGCAGGGAGCCTGCTTCTCCCTCTGCTTGTGTCTCTGCCTCTCTCTCTGTGTCTCTCATGAATAAATAAATAAAAATTTTAAAACAAACCAACCAATAAAAGACAGTCCCTTGCTTTAAGAAGGAGGTTAGATGCCCCTCTGTGAAATAGAAATATATTCCCTGGGGATAGGGTGGCAAGTTTGCTGCCTAGCTTTGGTCAGTGGTGATATATCATCTCTTTAGGGTAATACAACACAAGGTTTAGTTCTGCTGGAAATACTAAATGGGATATGACATCGCGAATGGCTTTTTGAGCTATGGTACCAGACAGGGCCATATCCCTACATGGGGGTTCTGTTATGATTCGCTAGAAGGGCGATCACCAGTGTGGAAGTACAGTAGACTTCATTCATCGGCAGATAGCAGGGTCTTGAGAGGTTACGGAATGCTTCGGTCAGGGTGATTGGAGAAAGGGATGAAGGAAGGCTCTCTGCTCAGGGCCAGCAGGGAGCAAACCCCAGATGGGCACCAGGTGTGTGTGCATGTGTGGGCCCACACATATGCGGGATGACCATGCATTGTGGAAACGAAGGGTATATGAAGGGTAAACTGACGAAAGTTGGTGGCCTCCGACAAAAGGAAAAGCCAACACAGAACCAAACTTTACCTTTTTTGTTTACTTAGGGCATGAATTCAGTGGTTTCCCAATCTGACCAAGGTTCAGAAAGCAGACTTAAGAACCTTCCCAGGTGGGGCATCTGGGTGGCTCAGTCGTTGAGGGTCTGCCTTTCGCTCAGGTCCTGATCCCAGGATCCTGGTATCGAGTCCCATATCGGGCTCCCTGTAGGGAGCCTACTTCTCCTTCTGCCTATGTCTCTGCCTCTGTGTGTGTGTGTCTTGAATTAATAAATAAGATATTTAAAAAATTTTAAAAACCCAAAAAGAACCTTTCTAGGCACTACTCAAGACTCTGATTTAGTAAGCCTACAGTAGGGCCCTGGCATTCATACTTTTTAAACGTCTCTCTGGGTGATATCGACTGAGGACTCAGCCACTGGGCCTGTACAAACATGTGGCCCACACCCTCTACCATAACTCACTCTGCTTTCCTTTCCTCCCCGTGAAACTGCTGCTGCTTTCCACCTACTCACCAGGGCTCCTGGGGCAAGAGCCCCTCCTCCGTGGGCCTTCCCTGATCTTGTCTACTTTAGGCTCCTTTGTTGGGCAATCTGGAGAGCTGTGTTCTCCTCCCCCAGAGCACTTATCTCAACTAATAATTATATTCTTAGAAGGCGGGATTCCATGAACATGAAGCAAAGGACTATATTTGTTTCATGGAACACCAATTCCTGGCCAGCATCTAAAACAGACCAGAACATGATTTGCTGATTAACAATGTATGTAATCTTTATTGTTTGTCTTACCTTGGGCTCCCTAGGCATTAGGGACGACTGAGGAACTTAATAGCTCTTTATTAGGGAGTGCACTCCAGTGGAAACGGCGGTTGGGATAAGAGAAACCTGAAATAGTCAAAGGACGAAGAGCAAATACCAGGGAAGCATTGGCTCAACCAGCTACGGCTTTGTAAGCAGCAGCACTGATGGTCTTTGCTAGGCTTTCTTGAAAGGCCTCCGTATTAACTTTGTCTCTTTTGGGTCTGCCTCCCATTGCTCAAAATTCAACCCCTGAGGCATGAGCTGCCCTGTACTTCTTGGTGGTGTCTTGGTGGTGGGTCCAGGTCACAGGTGTGGGCACCACTGCTGGGAAAGGGCTTCCGAGTGTGTTGTAGCCGTGGTGGCTGGGCTCCCTTGGTAGAGCCCAAGCTGTTGTTGTGGTTACACTGGCTACAAAATGAGGTGACGTATGGACCTGGGTGAATAAAGGGATTCATCCCATATTCCTGCTGCAGGCTGGTTGAGTCTGCAAGTGAACTGTCCAGGGTCAAGATTGATGAGAAGGCAGTGATGGCAACCACTAGGATGGTGATGGTGACAGTGCTACTCATGTGATGACTATGACAACCAAGGCTTTGTGACCTCCACATGGTGCCCTGCAGAGAGCTTTATAGAGAATTCCCATGCACGGAGATCATGCCTAAGTACCCACTTTGAGAAGGGTTTAGGGGAGAATGACTCATTCCCAGCATCACCATCCTAACTGGTACTCATCATTTCTACTGTAATCACCCCAAGACCTTCCTAAACTGGTCTCACTCCTTCCATCTCTTCTCTCCACTTCATCCTTCTACCTCTTGGTCTTCCCAGAACACTGCTTTCACTGTGTCCATCCTTTGGTCCCTTTATTGTATTATATCAACTTAAAAAACCTCTACCTGTCAGCCAAGACCCTTCATCGTAGATCCACACTCCCTATTCAACTTGATTTTCTAAGATATCCTTTTTAATGGGCTAGCTTCCTTGTTGTCCCTTGTATATGCTTTTGTTTGTTCTAAACCTCATGTCTTTTTATTTATTTGTTTTTAAAAAAGATGATTTATTTGAAAGAGAGTGAAAGCATGAGCAGGGGAGGTGTGTGTGTGTGTGTGGGGGGGACAGAGAGGGATGAGGAATGGCTGGGGGAGGGGGAGAAGCAAGCTCCAGCAGGGAGCCTGATGAGGTGGGGGGTAGGCGGATCCCAGGACTCCAGGATTATGGCCTGAGCCAAAGGCAGACACTTCATTGACTGAGCCACCCAGACACTCCCTTCATGTCTTTTTTAAAAATGCCATTTCCTTTCTAGAGTGCAACAGGCTTTCTCCTGATCTCCAGCGATACAGATCCTTTCTATCCTTCAGTGTCCATCTCAAGTTTCATATCCACTGCACATCTTCCTTCTATGTGTTGAATTGTGTTTCTCCAAAAGATGCATGAGTCCCAACCCCTGATACCTGTGAATGTGATCTTATTTGGAAATGGATCTTTGCTGATGATCAAGTGGAGAGGAGATTATGAAAGCAGACCCTCATCCAGTAAGACTGGTGTTCTCGTGAAAAGATGAAATTGGGAGACAGATGCACACACAAGGAGAATGCCAGGTGAACATGAAAGCGGGGATCAGGGTGATGCTTCTCTGAGTCAGGGAATGTGAAAGACTCCAGCAAACTACCAAAAGCTAAGGGGAGATGGAACAGAGTCTCCTCACGATCCTCAGAACAAGCCAACCCTGACCACACCTGGATCTCGGACTTCTGGCCTCCAAAACTGTGAGCCAATGCCTTTCTGTTGTTTAAGCCACCCAGTTTCTGGTACTTTGTTAGAATAGCCCCCCAAAACTCACACATTTTCAGAGTTTTCCAGCTCTTACTGCTTTTCTCATTTGACATTTCTAATGCGTCCAGTCTTTGCCTCACAACTTAGCATGTAAATAGATTCTTGCTTCTATTGTGAACATTGATTTTGTGCATCACATGTCTTGTTTCCCAGTTAAAGTGCAAGATCTTCAAAACTAAGACTATGGTGGAGTCATATTTCCTAATCAGAACTGGTGAATAGTAATTGCTCAGTAAATGTCTCTTCCTCTATCAGGCCGGGCCATATGAGAGGAAAGCCTGTCTGATAATATGAACTTCTTTTTTTTATCTTTAGTTACAGTATGTGGGCCCGGTGGATAAATATTACTTGGGAAATCATGCTGTAAGTACTAACAGCCAGGTCCAAACTGAGCTGCCGTCTTGGCTAACTACTTTAAGCAGAAGCCAAGGTATTTAGTTCAATTGGTGCCAAGAGGCCAGGGGTACAGGTGGCTGCCTCCTGTTCTCCCAGATGAATACCTAAGGCTGAAGGCAGGCCCCCTTGGGAGCCATTTGACTCATTTCCAGGCCACCTGCAAGGCAATACCAGGCATATTTCAAAGAACCAGGAAAAGAATGAGTAATAAATTTTGTTGTGTTGCCCATTCTTCTCATCTAGAGGGCACCATGACTTGCATCATGAATGGGGAAGGTAGGCTGGGTTAGCCCAACATTCCTGGTCCCAGACTGACACTATTCATGATAAGTATGCTGGGTTCTAGGCAGCCAAGAGATTGCATTTTAAACCTGAGCATCTCTTGTCTTCAGATCCTAGAAAGGTCCCAGGAGGATAAATAAGCTACTGGTAGACCTTCTAAGACCTGATTTCTTAGAGCTAAAGACCTCATATGTCTTCCAATATATTGACATCAGAAGACCTGGCCAAGGAATATGTGTCTACACCTGAAGATGGCCTCTTTTCTTGATAGCTTTTTATGAATTAGGTTTGTCATGAGAATGCACAGGTTGTTAAGCAGGACATGACAGCTTCTGTCACTTTGTTAACATATTCCCAGGATGGCTCAGACAACTGACAACTTCTGAGGACAGTGCCTGACCTTAAGAACCAAGCCAACTGGATCATTGTCCCCATTCAAATGGTGTCTGAGTGAAATGCACCCTGGTGGGGCTCCCACAATAGCAACCTCTGTGGAGTCGGAGTTCCCTCGACTTCCATCCAGTTTAAGTCCTACTTGTCCTTCACGTGCTTCTCTCCAACCTGCCTCAGGAGAAATGCTTCCTTCTCTTCTTTCAGTTATGCCTCCTGAGCTGTGGTCCTGCCTTCTGAGGACCCTGTAATGTGAGTTTCAAGCTGTCTGTAGAGCTAGGCTTTCGACCCTGGCCAGCTCAGAGTGCTCAGCACGGTGAACTTCTGTGGTCCTGGGGAGAAGCACTCACCAGGCAGCTATAAGTGACAAAGAGTACAATCCTCAGGTGAAGTGCCAGCATTGGCTAAAACACATGGTGTGTCACACTGAGAACGACATGTGACTACAGCTGACATTGAGGTGAGCAGTGAGCTTCTTCAGAGAGAAAAGAGGTGCCATAGGAGGCACAAACCCAACCACTGGGATCTTCGGGAACGTATGGGTCACTCCTTCATGCTCAAAACCATTTGGATAAAATAAAATATACCAGTTTTTTGTAGATAACTGAACCGATATTTTTAAAATTAAAAGTAGGAAGGTAGAGTTATGGGAAGCATTTTTCAAGGATTAGAGTATAACCCACGCTCATGTTATGTTTTTCCAACTATGTGTTCGAATCCTGCCTTTGCTACTGGTCACAAGAGAACAGATACAGATAGGGGGTGTAAGGCTATCAGGCTGAGAGGAGGTCTTCTTCCTGAGGCCCAGGTTAGAACAGTTCTGTGACACCCCCATCCCCTAGGAGTCTCAGATTTCCCATTGGTCATTTACTTGCTCATGTGGGTGACTTACATTTCTTGTAGATCAGGATATTAAAAGTTGAGGACTGGACTCTAATGTCTCTTGAGGATAGGGACTCTTAACGCCAAGTTGGGATCTCCAAGCATTTATAATGCTGCGCAACCTGGTAAATCATTGCAACTCTTTGGACTCATAATACTCTTGCCTGTTCTTGCCGCATTTTCTTCTTTGAAAATGAGAGCCATGTCCAATGAAGCAGAGTTGGGATGAGTCATTTTGAGTGACAGGTACAGTAGAGATACTTTTACTGTTTGGCTGGATCCTGGCATAAATGACTTAGCTTTTATAAAGCCAAGAATAATTTACTTTTTTTTGGGGGGGGAGTTAAATTTGGAGTAACATAAGGGTGTACCTAAAAAGATAAATTTCTAAGAATAAGGTTGATAAATTAGGTTGGCTTTGGAATTGAGTTGTTATCTCTCTTTCCAGATGGAATGCAAGCATGCTTGAACTATTAACACTGCCCTATCAAAGTTTTCATGATGGTTAAGTGAAATGAGAATGTGAAAACCAGGGTTGACACACAAGCCTGGAATTAAGAGCCTCCTCAAATTTTGCACCCCAAATTTCTTTTTCTCAGTCTTGTTAAAAATACCCAGCATGAGGTTTGGCACAGAAGTAGATAATCAGTATTCAGAGTCCGACCTTCTTCTTTGATTTCAGCTGATGGAATTGATTAGATGATTTGCACCCTAACCTTTATGCTCCACCCCAGGCCTATCAGTATTTCCTACTCTCGTCTAGGTCTCCAGGTCTGATTCCCAACCAGGGTCTCAGCCAGCACAAGTCCATGTGTGGATGGAGAGAGTGAGGTTTTTAGTCCTTAGGAAGAATCCAAGGAATTGTACAATTTTAAGATGAATGACATCAATCTTGCACCTCAGGCGGGATGAGGATCCAGGTGGCAGATTTCATCTGTGGCACCAGGGATAACTGCAGTGTTAAAGGGAATGCTGAGAGTGCAATTTAAGTCCATCTTAAGGTCTTCTTGGATTAGAGAAGGTAGGTTTTCCAAACACTCCTTGGTTCCTATTAGAGTGAGCCCCTCCCCTGAATTGACTCAGAAGATCCCGGCAGCAGATCCTGTGTTTAAATCTAGGCTTGCCACTCACTATGTGACCTTGAACATGTCATTTGACCTTTCTTTTTTTTTTTTAAGATTTTATCTATTTATTCGTAAGAGACACACACACACAGAGAGAGAGAGAGAGAGAGGCAGAGACAGAGGGAGAAGCAGGCTCCATGCAGGGAGCCCGATGTGGGACTCGATCCTGGGACTCCAGGATAATGCTCTGAGCCAAAGGCAGATGCTTAACCGCTGAGCCACCCAGGCATCCCTCATTTGACCTTTCTATGTCTTGATTTGCTCATCAATAAGGCAAGATAATGTGGTATTTATTTCATAAAGGATGTGAGGAATATGTGAAAGGCACAGCATACCTAGTAAGCTCTCAGTAAATGTTATTCAGTGACATTATTATTGTTTCAATGACCACATAGAAGAGCGGGGCCATAACTCAGCCAGAGAAATTATCTTGTATAGCAATCTTTTGTTTTATGTATACTCCTTATTGGGGAGGGAGATGATTTTGCTTCACACACACAAAAATGCAACACAGGAGACTTTTAAACAGCATACCCTCCTCTACATTTAAAATATGACTCATTTCTCCAACCCAATTTACACCCTTTATTTAGAAACGCACCTTTTGTTAGAGGAGCACACACCTGCAAAATATATATTAACAGCATTGGCTGCAGAAACTCAAGTTAAGAAACAAGAAGAAATTGAAGGAGCTAATATTAATGAAGTTCCAACCATGTGCTACAGGGAGATACATTATTTTATTATTTCTTCTAAAGAGTAATATAAAGAGTCTACTCCTGGGTCCCTTTTATAAATGAAGACATCAAACTAAAAGAAGTAAAATTTTCCAAGGTCAGAAAGACGGTAGATGGCAGAGCTGTGATTTGAACCTCTGTCAATGCTCATTTTATTAGACCATGGAAGTCTTGACAAGAGCCATCTTTATTCCCTTTCATGGTCTTTTCCTGTGTCCCCCTTGTCATCCCCATCCCATTCACCAATCCTGCTGTCCTTGAACTCTCACCCAAGGACCTTCTACGCTTCTCAAAGGAGAAAAATGAGCCTCACTGGCTCAGGAACACATTTGTTTGGGGTGTCGGAGAACAGCATGATGGACAATAGGAAGCAGGGATACGATGCTGTAGTGCAGCTTAATTAAATTAGCTCAAGAGAATGGTATATCCTGAAATGGGAACACATCCATTAATGCTGTTATTATTATCAAGGACACGAATGGCCCATTGAGGATTGATGAGAGAATAAACTGTCCATATGCTGTGAACCATAAGGAAACAATTGATAGGAAAAACCCAGCGAGGAACTTTGGATGGGATTGATAATGCGTCCTCCACAATAAAATACACACACACACACACACACACACACATCATAAAAGGGATGTATGCTTGGCATCTGGTTAATCAATGAACTGTGAAGGGACTGAGACAATAAAGTGAGTAGGTTCTACATTAATATTATAATATGATATGTTTATAGGATGGGAACACTCAAAAGTGATTCCAGCAGCAATGTATGGGAACTATTTTAATTGAGTTCGTGTTCTGTAACAGAAGCACAGACTTCATCCATCACTCAAAGAGGGGGGTCATAGGAAGGGAGGCTTTGGCCTCGTCTGCCCCTATAAGTGGCCTCTAGTTTTCATTAGATGTAACCTGTACAACGCATTATTTTACCCATTGACTATTTAGCCAGGGAGGTTGTTTTAGGAAGACACAGCTTTGGCTGCCCTATACCCAAAGGATGTTAAAATAAAATATGCATATTTTAATGCCTTCCTGAAGCCATAAGCCTGTTTTGGTTCACCGGGGATCCATCTCTGCCTGTATGATCTATGGTGTTATGGACAGAGGGGAGCTAGATGCAGCCAATTATACCCATGGAGCAAATCCGGAGAAGAAGAGATGTATTACAGGCACAAGGAATGATTTGCTGCTGAAAAGGGCTCCATTAGCCCAGGAAAGAGGTTAGAGGGAAAAGGTTCACAGCATAAGGATGCAGATATGTGCCAGGGAATGTCATGAAGGGCTGCCAGGGGTGAAACAAAGGGGAACTCCCCACCTGGAAAATGTTCCTCCTGATAGCAATCTGTTCCAAGTGAAATCAAATGGTTTGCAAAAATGTGCTGGAAATCACAAACGTTTTGTGGGTTTGGGATGTGAAATCACTCAGTGATCGGGCCTTATGCATATAGCCTGTGGATGGCTTATGAGGATTGATCTTGACTCCTGATAGGGCCCAGTGGGTTTGCTCTTAGGCCCACACCTTCAAAATGGAGATATTCTCTTCAGCCTGTTCAAGTGAATGGAGCGGGACTCGCCTTCTGAGAGCCCCTGGCCCCTGCTGTCAAGCTCTAACAAGTCTCCGAAAGTGAGCCAGCACCAGACTTCTCTGTTAGTCTACTCCAGTGGCCTCGACTAGAGTGAGGGCTGGGAGTCTCCCACTAATTGAGTTGTGTATTTATGTGCAAGAATTTTGGGGCACCTCCTCTGTGCTGAGTTCCGGGAATAGAGTGATGGCCTATGTGGGCTCAGTCTTCTGCTCACAGAGCTTACTTATGGTTAGGGGTGGAGAGAGTTGGATTAGCAATTATGGTGAAGTGTGACCAGTTCTAAGGTAGAAGAAGTTCAGGTAACCATGGGAGCAAACAGCAGAGACTCTCCAGCTGGACTACAAGCGTGAGAAAACTTCCCAGGGCAACGGTGTTGAAGCTGGGGGGGAATAATGGATTCTTTCACAAAATTGCTCATCATCCTTTGAAAGGGCAATGCTTGCTCTCCAGGTAGCATACCACACCCCCACACCTTCCTTTTGTCTCCTGCTCCCCAGCCCTGAGGACATCCTTAGAGGTTCCTGAAAGGGCCCAGCTCGCTCATATCTTTGAGCCTTTTTATGCTGGTGTGTCCTTCTCACAAGTCAGTTCCTGTCTGTCCTTTAAAACTCTTTTCCCCAGGTAGTTTACAAAGGCCAATGTGCTTAGTGGTTATTGCAGCCACCGGCGGACCAGGATTCAGTCTGATTCTGCCCCTGAGCGGTGAATCCTTGGAGCCAGTTATTTCACGTTGCTGAGTCCCCCCCCCTTTTTTTTTTAATTAATTTTTATTGGTGTTCAATTTACCAACATACAGAAAAACACCCAGTGCTCATCCCGTCAAGTGTCCACCTCAGTGCCCGTCACCCATTCCCCTCCAACACCCGCCCTCCTCCCCCCTTCACCACCCCTAGTTCGTTTCCCCGAGTTAGGAGTCTTTATGATCTGTCTCCCTTCCTGATATTTCCCAACATTTCTTCTCCCCTTTTTTCTTTCCCCCCCTTTTTTAATTTGCAAAATAGGGATAATAAAAGTACTTATTATTGGCATTTGAAGGGACCTGATACATGGTGGCCCTCCTTCCTGCTCAAGCTTTAAATGAATTGGAATACGTGACAAAATAACAAAGCAGATGAGAAACTGAACATCCCTTTCCTTAGTGATTAAGCTGGTACTAAAGAAAATGGTTGTTACCGTATTTTATTGATTCTAAGATGTACCTTCTGTTCACACTTAACATCATTTAACCAAAGGTGCATTTCACAATCACTGGCATCCTACGATTGCTGCTGGCCAGGTGGCGATCATGACAGAGTTGTTGGCGCCTACCCACACATGAACTTAGGTTATTCTTGGTGGCAACACCAGGCCACTGAACCTCCTGATGTTTCTGTCAATAAACTATTAAAGACCATTTAAGGGAGGACTATAAGTCCTGGTTGTTGTCTAGAAACCTTCCACTGACACCTTCTAAAAGGTAAAATGCCAGCATTAAAATCTGCAGAATGGATGTCTGCAGCTTGGAAGACACTCTCCGAGCAATATGAGGTCCCATGCTACATCTTGATGGCAAAGACGAAAACGTTATACTGTAAATTAAAGATGTAGATAACTGTGAGTCAAATGTGATTCGGATGAACTTGACACTGAATGTAAATTTTTTAAGAAAAATGATAGCCAACTTCTCCTTTTCATGGGTACAAAAGAGTGATGTGTCATAAACACTAAAATATGTCTAAATGAAACACTCTTGTTCAATAAGTACTAAAAAATTCAAAGTGATAGAAAGAACTGCATTGCCTAATTGTTAGTGTTTTACCTCCTTTGTGGTACATGAAATAATGCGTTACAGTTGATGGAATTTTCTGTGAGATGAAATATGATGTATCCGCCAGCGAGCAAGGCTTCCAAACGCTTCCAAAAGCTGAACCATAGAGCTAAGCCAATTTATCCATGAGGACAGCAGCTGGGTGCTTCATACTGTAGAGACAGAGCAAACTTATGCTTCCTGTGGGAGGCTTGTTCCCCAGAAAAGGGACACGGAAGAAGGAGCTAGATTGCACATCCAGTTCCTTCTTCCAAACTCACAAATCAGATTAAGTCACTCTATCTCTGTGAGGTTGGGGAGGGGGGGAAGTGCGGAGAGTTTAGGAGTGTTTTACACACGGAATTGCCTCCACGTGGAAGGAAAGCACAGAAGTGGGAAAAGTGTCTCAAAGGTTTTGTGTGAAGATAAAATATAATGGACAATTTAAATATTACTTGATCGTCTTCTAGCTTTCAGTGTTGTTGATGAGAAGTTTGATGCCGGTCTGATTCTTGATGTTTTATCATTTTCCCATCTTATTTGGCTCCTCCATCCTTTTGGGAAGATTTTCTTTTCTCTTTAGCTTTAGTATTCTGAAATTTCAAAAAAGGTCTGTGTAAGCGTGAGTCTTTATTTGGCACTTCTTAGGATTTTGTTCCCACCTAAATTTTGAAATGAATGTGTTGGTTCATTTCTGGGAAATCGACTGTTACTTATTCGGCAATCTCCTCTTCTCTGTTTTTCAGATTTCAGTTTCAGAAACTCCATGCTGGGCCTCCTGGATTGAATGCTTATGTCTCTTATCTTTTCCATTTTTTCCATTTTTTTTTCATTTTTTGAGACTGTCCCAACCTTCAATTTCTAATAGTTCCCTCCCCTTCCCTCTACTCCCTTCCCTTTCCCTCCTTGTCCTCTCCTCTCCTCTCCTTCCTTCCTTCCTTCCTTCCTTCCTTCCTTCCTTCCTTCCTTCCTCCCTCCCTCCTTCCTTCTTCTTTCTTTCTTATGCCCAATGTGGGGCTTGAATTCATGACCCTGAATTTAAGATTTGTATGATCTACTGACAGAGCCAGCTAGGCACTCCCTCCAATAGTTTTCTTTAAAAAAAAAAAAAAAAGTTTATTTATTTGAGAGAGACAGAGAGAGCAATAGTGGTGGTGGGGAGGGGAGGCCGGAGGCAGAGAGAGAGGCAGACTCCCCACTAAGCAGGGAGCTTGACATGGGGCTCAATCCCAGGACCCCAAGATCATGACCTGAGCTGAAGGCAGATGCTTAACCAACCAAACCACCCAAGCGCCCCTCCAATAGTTTTCTTATTGCTTCTTTTTTCATAGCCTCTTACCCTTGTTTTATAAATCCAGTATTTTTCTGAACCTCTTTGGAGACTTTTGGCCCGGCTGGAGGAAGTCAGAGATGTAAAGCCAAAGGGGTCTGGTGCTGGTATGGTAGACAGTGAATTCTACTGATGTGGTCCTCAGTGCTTCCCTGGTTCTGTGATGGTTTCTGCTACCACTGCCTCTTGGGGCGACACATCTCGTGATGGCAGCTTGAGAACCTGCTGCCTTCTTTCCCCAGAAGTCTTGGCTTGGAGGTTGCACGCACTTTCTTGGCAGCCTTTGCTTCCCCAGATCAGAGCATATATTTACGGAGTAGCTACCGTGCGCTAAATTCTCTCCTTTCTCTCCTGCTTTGATCCAGCATCTGGCTCACAGTGTGTCTTCGATACATGCTTGTGGAATGGATGGTTCCATTTAAACGAGTTTCATGATTGTGTAGTATGTATTTTCTACTTAGGTGCTCAGGAGAATACAAAGTGGCGTGTGTCGTGGAACACGAGAACATTAACAACGAAAAAGTCACATCCAATTGAGGAACTCACAGTTTCGTGAGGGAATTAAGGCAGCACAGGGAACAAAACTCAAGAACAATGCAAGACAGTATTCCGAGAAGACATGTCGGAATGCAGGCTTCGAAGTGCTCAGAAGGGAGATGTTGCTGGATTTAAGTATTGGGGCAGCTCCAGGAAGGACGAGACCTTTGGCCAGGCCAGGTGGACCTGTCACTTCCTTGTCACTGTTGTTCACGCAACGCTCTTTACATGACCTGCCTTCCTTCCAGCCTCTAGCCAAGAGGAGGCGAGTCCCAGGGCACTAAGTATGCTTTGCCACTCCCTGCTTGGATCCAGTACTAAGATGAGTCGTGATCATCTGCCCGGCAATCTTCGGACCCGGGGCACCAGAAGCTTTGTGGGAATGTGGCCATCCGCTCCCCTCTCCTGCTCTCTGTTCATTTCTCAGGCTGCAGACCAGCCCATCTATTGTCATCTCTTTGATTTGTATTCCGTCTTCCTCCGACGCCTTGCTGTTTTCTCATCCTTGTTTTCTTTTTCTGCCTAATGGCAGGTGGCAGTCGCTTGGACGGGACTCAAACTACAGCTATTTCTCCTTCTGCGTAGATTTCTTACATTATTCCTACCAAAAGCTATTAAATGTTGCTGTTGACATTTTCTTGTTGGCCACATGACAATAACAACATTCAGATCTCTAGCCAAACACCTGCTCAGGAAATATGTTGCTGAAAAACTTGAAGCCTTTCTTCTCTCTGTCATTCTTATCCCAAACCCCTGGGCAACATGGACTCCGGGACATGGCTCTAAAGTTCCCACTTTTTGGCCTGGCACTCACAGCGCAGGGCGAGGTAAGGAGCTGGGTCAGGACCAGAACCCGGCTCTGACTTTTTGTTCCATGTGAGTCTCTTTTCACCATCTGGTCTAGCTGCAGTCTTCCTCTGCAGCCCATGGGGACATCGCTTCCTGATGATATCCTATAGCGTGCATTGCCTAGGCCTCTCCCGTGGCCTTTTTCTGAGGGAGGAGGTAATCTTATTTTTTTTCAATGATCATACAGTACAATTGACCTCTTTTTCTTCCAGTGTACAGTTCCAAGAATTTTATTTTTTTATTTTTTATAATAAATTTATTTTTTACTGGTGTTCAATTTACCAACATACAGAATAACACCCAGTGCTCATCCCTTCAAGTGCCCCCCTCAGTGCCCGTTACCCATTCACCCCCACCCCCCACCCTCCTCCCCTTCCACCACCCCTAGTTCGTTTCCCAGAGTTAGGAGTCTTTATGTTCTGTCTCCCTTCCTGATATTTCCCACACATTTCTTCTCCCTTCCCTTATATTCCCTTTCACCATTATTTATATTCCCCAAATGAATGAGAACATACACTGTTTGTCCTTCTCCAATTCACTTACTTCACTCAGCATAATACCCTCCAGTTCCATCCACGTTGAAGCAAATGGTGGGTATTTGTCGCTTCTAATGGCTGAGGAATATTCCATTGTATACATAAACCACAGCTTCTTTATCCATTCATCTTTCAATGGACACCGAGGCTCCTTCCACAGTTTGGCTATGGTGGACATTGCTGCTAGAAACATCGGGGTGCAGGTGTCCCGGCGTTTCATTGCATCTGAATCCTTGGGGTAAATCCCCAGCAGTGCAATTGCTGGGTCGTAGGGCAGGTCTATTTTTAACTCTTTGAGGAACCTCCACACAGTTTTCCAGAGTGGCTGCACCAGTTCACATTCCCACCAACAGTGTAAGAGGGTTCCCTTTTCTCCGCATCCTCTCCAACATTTGTGGTTTCCTGCCTTGTTAATTTTCCCCATTCTCACTGGTGTGAGGTGGGATCTCATTGTGGTTTTGATGTGTATTTCCCTGATGGCAAGTGATGCAGAGCATTTTCTCATGTGCGTGTTGGCCATGTCCATGTCTTCCTCTGTGAGATTTCTCTTCATGTCTTTTGCCCATTTCATGATTGGATTGTTTGTTTCTTTGGTGTTGAGTTTAATAAGTTCTTTATAGATCTTGGAAACTAGCCCTTTATCTGATACGTCATTTGCGAATACATCGCAATACAAGCATCCATTCAAAAACTGGAAAGAACTCAAATACAAAAGCTAACCTTACACATAAAGGAGCTAGAGAAAAAACAGCAAATAGATCCTACACCCAGCAGGAGAAGAGAGTTAATTAAGATTCGAGCAGAACTCAACGAAATCGAGACCAGAAGAACTGTGGAACAGATCAACAAAACCAGGAATTGGTTCTTTGAAAGAATTAATAAGCTAGACAAACCATTAGCCAGCCTTATTAAAAAGAAGAGAGAGAAGACCCAAATTAATAAAATCATGAATTAGAAAGGAGAGATCACTACCAACACCAAGGAAATACAAACGATTTTAAAAGCGTATTATGAACAGCTGTACGCCAATAAATTAGGAAATCTAAAAGAAATGGACGCATTCCTGGAAAGCCACAAACTACCAAAACTGGAACAGGAAGAAATAGAAAACCTGAACAGGCCAATAACCAGGGAGGAAATTGAAGCAGTCATCAAAAACCTCCCAAGACACAAGAGTCCAGGGCCAGATGGCTTCCCAGGGGAATTCTATCAAACGTTTAAAGAGGAAACCATACCTATTCTACTAGAGCTGTTTGGAAAGATAGAAAGCAATGGAGTACTTCCAAATTCGTTCTATGAGGCCAGCATCACCTTAATTCCAAAACCAGACAAAGACCCCACCAGAAAGGAGAATTACAGGCCAATATCCCTGATGAACATGGATGCAAAAATTCTCAACAAGATACTAGCCAATAGGATCCAACAACACATTAAGAAAATTATTCACCATGACCAAGTAGGATTTATCCCCGGGACACAAGGCTGGTTCAACACTCGTAAAACCATCAATGTGATTCATCATATCAGCAAGAGAAAAACCAAGAACCATATGATCCTCTCATTAGAGGCAGAGAAGGCATTTGACAAAATACAGCATCCATTCCTGATCAAAACTCTCCAGAGGGTAGGGATAGAGGGAACATTCCTCAGCATCTTAAAAGCCATCTACGAAAAGCCCACAGCAAATATCATTCTCAGTGGGGAAGCACTGGGAGCCTTTCCCCTAAGATCAGGAACACGACAGGGATGTCCACTCTCACCACTGCTACTCAACATAGTCCTGGAAGTCCTCGCCTCAGCAATCAGACAGTTCCAAGAATTTTAATAGATGTTGAGGTTTGTGTGACTATCACCACACCTAGGATACAAAAGAGTTCTAGTACTCCCCTAAAAAATCCTTTGTTATCCTTTCGTATTGACATATGACACTGTGTAAGTACGAGGCATACGACGGGTTGATTTGATATATGTTGCAACGTGATTACTCCCACCAGCACCTCTACCACATTACGTAATTAGCACTTCTTTTTTTGTGGTGGGAACATTGAAGGTCTAGTCTCCTAACAGCTTTCAAGGATATAATGCCGCGCTGTTAACTATCATCACCACGCTGTGTGTTCGATCCCCAGAACCTACTCATCTTCTCCCTGCCAGGTTGCACCCTTGTTGCAGATGTTGGTTGACCAACATCTCCCCGGTTCCCCTGTCCCCGGCCCCCGGTAGCCACTCCTCCACTCCAGTTTCTCTGCATTCATCTCTTTTAGATTCTCAAGCGACGTTGGAGCAAACGGTGCTCTGTATTCTCGGTTAACGTTGTCCAGAGCTGATGTTCAGCTGGCATGTTCCAGCGCGGTCATACAGGTTGGGAAAATATCGAAAGGCTTCTGTGGTGCTGTGTCAATAGCCGTGACTTTGAATCCCTAAGTAGACTTGCCCCCACTGGCTGTACTGACCCCCCACCCCAGGACCTTCCCAGACCTCCTTGTGACCTTGCTATTAGGCTTTCACCCGGCCCAGTAAGAGGCTTCCAAACCCTACTCCAGTCCTGTGGCTGGTGTTTATTTTCACTGGTCGATGTCCCCGGCATTCGGGTCATTGAGTAGCAGTCATGACGTTGTGTGATCATCATGTAAATAGCTGCAGGGCTCACCAGCCTGTGCGGCCAGGGAAATGGGACCAGTATGTACACCCAGCTTGGGACTTTCTACCCACAAAGTTACTGGATTTCAGCAATACCTGTTTAGATTTCTCTTGCCCACCCCCCCGCCCGAGCACTCTGAGCACAGGAGCCAGTCATCCAGCACACTGCTCATGCCACAGCCTTCACTCACCTCTTAGCCACAGCTCCACGAGCGTGTGCATCGTTACTGGTGCCGGTGCCTTCCTCAGTTTCCACCCTCCTCCCTTCACCAATCAGGGGCAGGGGTGACTGCCTCTGCTGCTGCTGCTGCAGTCAGGCACTGTCAGCCACCATCCTGCCATTCTTCTTGGGAGGCTGCCCGAAGCTAATGGGACCCATTCCCCTGCCACTGACCTTCCTCCTGTGGCTGCACGCGCTTGTTCCACGTGGGCTGCCAGTGCTCGTCCATGCAGCGGCTCTGCCCACTGCTGCACCCCCTGAGCTGCTGCCGGGCAGTCCCCCCTGTTCTAGTCCCCCTCCAGTTGTCACCTCTCACCCTGTGAGGTTTCAGAGGTTAGCCACAGTGGTGTTGCTTGCACCTGTCAATGTTCACACACAAGCTTTTGTTTTCTTGGAATATGCCCGTGCATCCAGGGGGCTGAGTTCTCTTCTCTGGTCCCCTCGCCACGTTGCTAGAACCACCTCGTCATGCCAGACAGATTTTTTTTTTCTTCCCTCAGAGTAGATTGCGTTCCAGGAGTGGATCCCATAGTCCTCCCTTGCAGCTTGGCCTTCGTCAGCTCCTTCCTCAAACCCATCCCAAAATTTCAGAAAAGTGTCTTTCTCTCTGAAGTCCCAACACTGAGAAGTGAGGGTGTTTTTCTTCTGGAGATGGTCCCCATTCCCACACGAAGCGCCCTGTGGAAATGAACACTGGGGAAGGAAAACATCAGCTCTCATTGTTTAGATTCAGCTCGGATCTCCTCTTGGCTCCCTCAGACCTGTCGCTTTATTGGGGGCAGAGAAGAGGCTCCCCTACCTCCTCATATCATCTAACATAGGACGAGGCGCCTCGTAGGCATTTAATACAACATCATTGAGTGAATGCATGTGTGGATTCATTTCTCCGGTGGGTGTCACCACTGCAGCTTATTACACTAGCGACTTCCTATTCTGGTGTGTGTCGTGTGGCTTCAGAGATCTCCTGAACCCCTTAAAATTATGAGCAAAGATTCTGTATATGTGAGGTTTTTTGAAAGGGAAGCCTATGTATATAGCTTTGTTCCCCCTGAGGATTTTCAGACAAGTCTATGCCTTTCTAGTTTTAAGGTAGATCTTACGAATTTTCAAGGGGGGGCGGGGTTTATTACTCATGAGAATTCATGATTCTTAGTGTCTCAAAGTCTACTGAGTTCTGGAAGTATGTGGGTGCCTAGGTAGGATTATTCTTAGAAGAAAGGACTCAACGCTTTGCCTACTTACGGGTCACATCTGGCACTCTGTCTTGGCCTGGGTGTTACTGATTTAGAATCTTCGTGGCTGCTGTCCCTTGTCAGCTTGGCAGTCCACCAAGTCATGCTCGTTTCCTGGTCTGTCTGTGTCCCTGTTATCAGTGTCACCATGCATTTTTCAAATGGGCTGTCTGTGCTTGCTGTTTAGATCATCTATTTTTGGGAATCCATAGAAGCCTCCCCAAACACAGGCCTGAGTCCTTTCCTCCAGAATTACACACACAGAGGGCACGGAACAACCACAAAAAGAGATAAGTCATGTGTAATGACATCTTGGGTTGAAAACATATTGGAGATTATCCTGTCGATGCCGTAGAAGCCTAAAAATCAGGATACCCTGAATCTGTGATGCTTTTATTAGACTAGGGTATCGTAGAAGTAAACTATCCAAAGTGGGAATGGAGATGGGGTCTTCAGTTATGAAGCATTTCATCAAAATGATGTAATTAGAGTGCCTCTCGCACGGGAGCTAGCTTCTCCAGCGTATGAGGTATCATGACCTGGCTTTACTCCAGCCTTTCGAAGCAGCCAGCAACAGTTTACTTTTGCTGGCAACTAAAACAGTATAAGGACCCCAAGCGCTTCAGGAGCTGAAATAATCACAACTCCCTTCCTGTAATAATACCTCCATTCACAAGACTTTTCGCCATCCTTGTACTCACTGTTTGCAGGAGGGATACGTAGACACAGAAAAAGGGAAAGGGGGAGGTAGAATTGCAGTCAAAGCTCTCAGCAGAAGGCAGGCCTCAGATGGAGCCTCCCTTCTTTTCTTCCCGGAGGATGCTATCTGGATTATAAATTACCAACCCCAGGGAATCAGCTTGTCCCTTTAAGGCTATTAAAGGGACCAAGATGAGCTGGATTCCCAAATGAGTTTAGAGGATTACTGGACCAGGTGGAAGGTGGCTGCCCAAGGGGGAGGGAGAGAAATTGGCTTCTAGTATATCATTTTGGAGTTGTCCAAAGTTAATCCCCAGACTGATTCAAGCAGGAGGAATTTGAGATAGTAATGGCCAATTGGTTATTGCTGCTTCCTGATAACAGCTGGCGCTTTCACGACAGACGCTTAACCCAGGTGTGGGGAATGTGAAAGGCGGGAGCCTCAGATGTGGGCAAGATGATAAAGGAGTGAAGTGGGCGGGCCGGGGGTGTGGGGTCGGTGGGTGAGGTTTGGGGAATGCAAGGATCTTCTGCTTCTCTGTGACTGAATTCTGGGAGGAAAGAGCAGGCCTGCTCTTGTTCCTGAGAGGGACTACACAGCTTCAGGGCAGACGCCACTCTTCAAAGGCAGGAGCTAATTTTCTCCCTGGATTAAGGAGAAGATTCATGAGGTCAATGGTGTGGGCCATGTAGCCCACTCAGAGGCCGTCCTGGAAGCATCCATCAAGCCGGGGACCAGCCGTCCAGTCTTGACCATTGGCAAATATCTATTTTAGGTTGACCCCATCCTCACTTGCTGGAGGCAGGAGATGTTATTTGGTATGTCAGGGAACTTATTAAACTACTAGATGGCAATTTTTCTAAGTTAACTTTTTTTTTTTTTTTCAACTCCTCCTTGGCATGTGAGCTCTGAGAGGATCTTAGTATGGGTTTTCTGACAGGTGGGAGCTCTAACACAGGCCTTTGGCTGGCTGGTTGGGTTAGAGGCTTCATGGCCCTCACCGGGACCATCACAGTACCCATCTCACCCCACTGGCCTGGTCCTCTGAGCCCTCCCCACCCATACCAATGCCTCCTCCACACAGCCGCCGGCCTGTGCTTTCTCCAACAGCGCGGTGTGAAAGGCCTTTGCTTAAAACCCACCAGACACTCCGTTTCTGTCCTTGCTACCGTCCTCATTCCTTAGCACATCTATTCCCTTTACTTACAATCCAGTTCCAACTTTCTTGTCCAGCCTTGTCTCCTGTCACTTCTCCGAGAAGCCACCTGCTTTTCTGTGCCCGTGTGCCTCTCTTCCAAACATTTGTTCAGCTGGTCTAATCAGAATCCCAGCTCCTCTGGCTCTGCTCAGGCACCAGTTCCACTGCTAGCTCATCGGAGAAACCTCCTCTGTAACCCTCCCCAGCCCTTCTCCTTGCCCTGCCCCGTTCAGGCAGATTTCACCCTGTCCTCTGCTGTTCTCCCAAAACCTTTCCAACGGATTTTGCTAGAACACGAATCCGGGCTGTACAGACTACATTGTAATTTTGTATTTACAGATATGTCTTCTCCACACGTGTCTTCTCCACCACACGGGGGTGTTCTGGGTCATCAGGAGGGGGTGTTTTCTAAGACCACCAGCAACCCAGCCTCAGCCACATTTTTTTCCCCAGCTTCAACACCTACTGCGCTACTTGGCAGAAAGATACGCAGGAAATATTGGGAAGAGAACATGAATGGACGCTTGGGGGAATGTAGCAAGTGGGGCGCACACACAGAGGTTTAGCATTTTTAGACAGAAGGGACCCACTGAAGGTCACACCACCCCACCCCCATCCGTGGCCCTCCCTACCCCTCCCTGGGCAATTTGCACCTAGCCCTTTCTTTTTCTGTTCCATCAAGTCTTGTTGCCCTCAGTTGCTTTCGTCTGACGTTGACCCCACATGGCAGGCAGATCAACCCCTAATCTGCCAGAGCCTCAGTTTCCCTGGGATGTTTGACAGCTCCTGACCGAACCGGAGGAGAGGCAAACTGTCAGCTCTCACTGGTCAGCTCTCGGAGCAGCCCGTCCAACGCTTAATTTGCACCTTGAAATCCCCCTAGGTCATCGGGGCTCTGATTGCTGGTTGAGGCCCCTTCAGTAGTTTCTCTTAGGAGATGAGTAGACGAGAAGGATGGAGGCTGGACCAGCCTCCCAGTTTCCTGCTGCATCTGGTGATGGGGCCCGGGGTGGGGAGACAGGGTCATGGGCCGGGGAAACAGAAAGTGAGCGAAGAACAGAGTGGTGTTAAGTTTCACATCCAATTGGCCTCCTGATGGGGGACATCAAGTGGGGACACATTTGAAAACCAGAGAGGGATCAATGTATACAGCAGTGGCCAAAAGGCAGCAAAACATCCGCACGCGAAGCCTGACTCAGTGATAAGGAAGGAGGCCGCTAACGCCAAGCGATCTCCCCCGTCTGCCCGCTTTCTATCGCTTAATCAAAACTGACTCCAACTACTGCAGCTGCAAAAAAAATGTTCCCAACCTTCCATTAATTTCCATACAATAACCCTCTAATGGGGGAGCTGTTCAGGGGAGGAGGACAATCAATCTGGCCTAATGACACACCTGAGACCTGGGGAAAATGCAAACTTGGAGCGATTTCATGGCAGGTGCAACCTTGGAAAGCATTACCATTTTTCTAAGTTAATTTGTTCCCTTGATATGTTTGAAATCCATATTTGTACTTTAAAGGTCTAAAATGCGAGATGATTAAAAAATATAACCGGATTTTTGTAAACCTTTCAGCGGGAGCAGGTGATGTATTAGCCGTCTCCATCCTTCCCCTCCCCTGTGAGCAGGGACCACTTTGCCTTCTTTTATCCTCTGCTGTCATCCTAGACACTGTTGAGTCTGTTTTGTTTACTGTTTTTAGGTTCCCCCCTCTGGCTCTGCTGGCTACAGCCCTATGGTGCCCTGGGCAGAACCAATCCAGATGAGCTGGTTCTCCAGATGGGGTCCCAGGACCCCAAGGGGGAGGAGCCAGGAAAGCCCAGCCCCGGATTGGTTGCCAGGAGGCCGTGATGTCTTCTCCTTGTCTCCAGTTCAGACTCCTTAGCCTGGCTTTTCCTCCCAAGGAGGGTGAAGAAGGGTCCAAGGAAATGGCATCAAAAGTTAGCACTTGACCTCCATTTAGTTTCTGGATTTCTTGGTTTCACTGGGTGTCGCCTGGCCTGGCTTGGCAGCTCGGAGCTGGCCTCCAGAGGCACACTTGCACCCTTCCTGGCAAGGAACCTGGCAGTTCTCTTTCCTCTTAGAGCTTGTCCTAGGAAACAAAGGACAAGTGTCAGAGCTCCACTGAAATGTGCCTCCTCCTCCTCTCTCTCTCTCTCTCTCTCTCTCTCCTTTAAATGCCCATTTAGAATCAAATGATAATGTGCAGATTTCTGATCCCTAGACTGTCATCTTGCCGGAAGTCGCTGCAACTGGCTGTGTTTGTGGAACATGAGGTCACTTCTTTCTCTCCCATCGACCTTTGCCTGGGAAACCCCACTCTGAAAGAACCCTTTCTAGACCCTCTGGGATTCCTCTTCCTGCTGTTTCAGTCACTTCTCCCAGTCCAAAAGCTCCAGGGGTGTCTCACTGGCGAGGGGATCAAACAGCCAGAATCTTACAAGTTCATTCAGCCTTTAGATATAAGGGGACATTTCATGCTTTTTAATGTTAAGATTTATGGATTAATCCAGAAACCCTTTGAGGATTTGGAGATATTGTGCTTAGAGATTTAGCTCCGAGGCTCCTGATGGTGATTAGAGTTCAAAGGTTGCATGGTGTTTCACCCTGTAGTACCTTGTGCTCTCGGATGAGTTGCCTCTGGAAAGAAGCACAAATCTTTGAGAGCTAGAAGCTGGAGCTAGTTTCTTTGGAACATGCCTTAATTAGCTAATTATAATTTCTTGCTCAGAAAGAGAACGTTAACATTTGTCATGTACTTGGAAAATACTGTCTTTACTAACATGCATTAGTGCTATCCCTGCGTCATGAGAATTCTCATGCAGCAACCATGAGAATGTCCCTTGCAAATCCCCAGCTCCAGGGAGTGTGGTTGACCAAGAGTCCCAACTGCTAGACTCTGAGCTCCTTCGCTGCATTCATGCTAAGGCCCCATCTCCCACAGGTGGCTCCTAGCCAGTGACTGAAGGTGGCAGGGATGCCAGAGCAGATTGAGCCTTGGGAGATACTGGACTCTTGGGCTTAGTGACTCTGATGAACCTTCTAGAGACTGCATAGTGGTCTAGGACACTTCCTTCTTCTCTGCTTCCTTTGGAAATCTTAGACTTGCTGTAGGATCTGATGGCTCCCTAGTTCCCTTCCTATTTTCTCTAACAAAATTCCTTCCCCTTGTTTAACGTCACTTTGGTGTCTCTTCCTCACAGGACCTGGATAAACAGACATAGTCACAGGCACCAGAGAACCATATCTCTTTCACTTGGTTAAAGTTCTATTTGCTCCAAGAGTTCAGGTGATATTATTCATTTTGCATGTAAAGGTACAACCTGAAATATGAAACAGGGACCAAAGAATCTGCTGAAGTCCTAGACTTTTCCCTGGATTTCAGAACCTTCTATTTGTGTGCAGAATTCACTTTATCCCGGAAATGTGTTGCCTTTCAACTCCTCCCTATGTGATCTGTGTACGGCACTCTAGGTAACAGGAGTTGACATTTATTGTTAAACTTGCCTCTTGAATCACTCTGAGGGAGACTGTAAATGTCTCAGATGTGATTCCATATAGAGACTTAAAGTGGCAATGTTATCTATATGTGCAATTATGATTCTCCTATTCCTTTCAAAAGATTACAGGTGCTGGAAAGAGGCTGCAATCTTCTTCCTTGGTGAGGCGAGGTGAACAGTAAATTCATACAAACACTGTAGGGTCATGAGAACATTATCCTGGTCCAGCATCTGGGACCAACCTTATTTATCAGGAACACTTCCCTAGATCCAGAGTTGAAATAATCTGGATAGATTCCAGGAATTGTGGTAGGTGTTCCATCTGGCATAGTTGGGCATGCACCAGGTTCAATGCTATCTTTTAACCTTTGCAGACCACACATGACCCAATTTTGGTTTGAATCCTACAGGAGAAGCCAAGGTACTACTGTTAGCTGCTCTGCATATCTCTTTTGATATTTTACCATTTATTATCATTGCGTGAAACAACAGACATGCAGATAGGGCTGTGGTTCCAATCTCTGTGTTTTTCTCTCCTTTCTTTTTCTGGAAAAAAAAAAAAAGTCTGATTTCACTGGGATGGGTAGTATTTTATTTTGTAGCAGAAGCCAATATTTGACCAGAATACTCAATCAGAGAAGTTTTATCCGTTCATGGCTTCTTCCATTCTTTGGAGCAAAATACCTCTGACATAGTTTACGTCTTTGTAAGATGGAAAAATTTAAAAACAGCTTTCTCTTTGTTTTCTTATTATTAAAGAAGTATTGCATGTCTGATTTCTGGGTTCTAAAATATTAGCAGAAAACAACTTTGTGGCTCACTCTGAATGAAAGCATTGTGGCTATTGCTCTCTAAAATTATTTATCTAGAGGGCAGGTTTGAGATACCATGCACTCATTTGTCCTTTCTTCCACAAATATTTGTTTAAATTTGATCCAACAAATGTTTATTGAGCACCTGTCGTGTGCTAAGTGCCAGAGATTCTATAATAAACAAAATGAATAAAATTTCTACCCTCATTGAGCTTATTCCTAGTGGGAGACACAGACAATGAAGAAACAAATAAGTCTATAATCAGGTAAGACCAACAATATTTCTGATGGATTCGCTGTGGGGTATTAGAAAAACAGGAGTCAGGGATGACTGCAGGGAGGGAATTTAGCTTAAGAAACTGGGTAAATGAAAAGAAAAGGAGAGTACTAAAGGAGATGCAAGTCTGGCGACAGGCTGCCTGGGAGTTGGATCAAGAATCCTGTTTTGGATACGTGAAGTGGGAGATGCCTATGAGATAGTCTGGTAGAGATTTCATGGAGAGAGTTGGATGGATAAGTCTGGAATTTGGCATCTGGATTGAGACTGATGATATATATTTAGGATGGTACTGAAGGCTTTGGGATTAGATGAGAATCTCAGAAGTGTGTTGATGGAGGCAATAAGCATTCCAAAAACTAATTTTGGGGCTCTCCAACATTAGTAATCAGGCAGGGGAAACAAATTCACCACAAGAGGCATTACCATGTGCCAGGCACTAAGCTAAGTGGTGGAGTTACAAAGAAGAAAAGAGATTAGCTTTCGGTTCTTTGAAGACAGGAAACGTGTATTATGTTCTTTAGAATTTAGCACAATACTAGCCACACAGGACTTTGCTTTACCAAAAAGATAGAGTGGAGGGACCATGCAGAGTTCAATGATGAGCCAAAGATCCTGAATTTAATTCTGTGTATGTGGGATTCTATTTTTTTTATATAATAAATTTATTTTTTATTGGTGTTCAGTTTACCAACATACAGAATAACACCCAGCGCTCATCCTGTGGGATTCTATTTGAAAAAAAGAGAGAGAGAGAGAGAGAGAGAGATCACAGTCCAGTGTGTGTGGGGGGTTGCAAATAGGTGAACAGATAAGGAAACCGTTACAGTGCCACGTGATTGGTTTTCAAAAGGAATTTAGTATATTATGGGAATGTAAGGAGGGCAGAGCTACTTCTGACCAGCGCTGTCACCAGAAAAGGTGATGCTTCAACACAAGAGAGGGAAATGGATTCTCAGCAGGCAGACAAAGCTGAGGACATTTGTCAAATTATTGAAACCTAACAACTCGGTCGTACAGTTTGGTGTCGTTGTTTCCTGGGTGGAGTGAAATTCTCCGCTACAAACTTCCCTACATTTGCCGACTGTGAGCTCATCCTTGGCTCATTTTCCACTACAGTTACTGTTTGTCTCTTTTAAAAAATGGATTTTAAACAAACATTTATTTGGTGACTATCTTATGCACAAAATCCCTACCTGTCTTCAAGAGCTTCAAACAATGGGATGAAAAAATAGATGTTACCCATCAACAACAAGCCATGGCAAAATGAGAACATTCTAAAGAGATAGGAAGACGTGCAACAGTCATGCATAGGCATGAAGAGTGGGTTCTGACCAAGGATAAAGGAAGGCCACGGAGCGGAAGCAGCACTGAGCTGGTAAGTGGGGGTTTATGGGATGAGGCCGTAGGGTTTATTTTAGGCTGAGGAAGCAGCATGAGCAGGAATAAAGGTAATACAATGTTCGGTGTGGGAAGAGCAGTGAGGTATGATTGTTGATGTTTGGAGGGATGCTTCAGGGAGATTGGCTCAAATGCTGTTTGCCTTCAAGTCATGGAGGGCTTAGGATACCACACTGGGGTGTTTGGCCTTTAACCTGTAGGCAACAGTGATGCTCTTTCAGAGGGAGAGAGAACTTTTGCACAACCCCTCAAATACCAAATCAATAGGAGAAAATCCTGGGTAAGTCTGGGAAATTTTCTTATAAATAAGGAGAAGAGTGAGAGCATTACAACCTCCCTCTGCTAGGAAGAGTTTTTATAAATAATAATAATAACTTTTAAAGTTTCATGTTTTTTGGTCAATTAGTTTGGGGGGTGTTAGGCTAACATGTTGAGTCATGGGATTCCCCATGTGCTCTCAGAGATATTCCTGTATCCGAGATTTACAAGTAAACCCTGAGCCCGGCCATAGGGCTTCTGGTAAATATGGTAGCTAGACAACACATTTATCTCGTCTTTGCTAAAACCTCCGGAAACAACCACAAGGAGCAAGAGAACAAAGTGATTGAGGGAAGTGACTCCAGGTGGACAGACTTGAAGTTCTATTTTTATTTACTTACATTTCCCTGGAATCTAGGACACATTAGGCAGGTGATTTTTGAATTAATGAAGAGGTGAAAAAAATAATTAGATAAAGTCATTTGCAACAGCAGGAGCTGATGGAGTGGTCACTGGACGTGGCGGAGAGGAGGTGGCTTCAAGCTAGGAACCTGCGGAGGGGGAAATGCCGATACTGGGAAAGATCCTGCTCTTTCTTGATGTCTTGCTGCCTCTCTAGGGCTGGAGTGTGTAATCCTGTTGCAGTTGTTAATCTGGTCGCAGTTCACCCTTAGCCAATTCACTACGCTTCTTAGATCCAGAAACAGGCGTGCTATGTCCTGTGTATGTATCTGCTCCGCCCCTGTGTCACTGCCGCCCAAGTCGAGAATTCACTGGATCCAGTAAAAGTTTCACATTCGGCCTCGGCCACACAAAAAAGAGAGAAACAAGTTTTCAGAACTTGGGACCCGTGGGCTTTGCAGACTGCAAAGTGACCACTGTGACCTTGAGCCTCTGTGTCCTTGAAGTGACTGGAATCATGTGGCTGGCCACTCAGGGCAGCTTTTTTTTTTTTTTTCTTTCTCATTATTTCCCTTCCAAATCCGAAAAATATGATTCTTCTTTGAGAGTTAAAATAGTGCAACCCATACACGAGGCTTATGAGTGTCCATCTGTAGAGGCAATGGGAACGATGTTCCGTAAATGGGCAGCTGAGCGACCCAGGGATAAAACGTGGAGGGGAGGCTTTGGTGGGCTGACCTTGCAAGGCCCAAAGAAGTGAGTCGGTTCCTTCCTGAAGAGACCCTATAGCACGGTGCTCGGGAGCACAGCCTCAGGAATACAGGTGTAAATCAAATCCCTGCCAGCCTCGGGGAGGCTTTGTGTAGCCACTTACCCTCCATGGGAATCTGTTTCTTCATCAGTTAAATGAAGATAATTGATATGTCTCTGGGGTTGTGCACTGATTAATGAGGTGATATCTGTAAAGTGTTTAGCACGGTGCGTAGTGCATTTAACAAGCGATCCTGCATGCGGTTGGAAAAAAAAAAAAAGGAGGACACCAAAGGACCAGAATTTGTCATCATTCATCTCACACATCCAGAAGACCGAGACGCTGAATGCAAAGGAAATGAGCATTCAAGTCCCTGGAGGGTTGAACTCTTACGGGGCAGGAATGGTGTCTCAGGATTTTCTGTGGCCTCTAGGAGTCATCTTTCAAGACTCCCTGTCCCCCACTTCATATACTTATCAAAATAACACTGTGGTAAATTACTTAGCTTCCAGGTTTGCTGGGGTCTGGAAGAGGAAGCTCTAAATATTGGATTCCGGTATTCTGGTTACCTAGTAAGGGGCATTTTCCTTCTAAATGCATGAATCGTGATTTTGATTTATACATTAGTCTCTTGTGAGTTTAGTTCACATGAGTCACCATCTAATCTCGATCCTGTCTGGAGGTGAACGCCAGTGAGACCTGTGTAGTCATAATTTTTTCCCACAGTGTCTCTGTTTCTTCCCTCTATTTCTGCCCTTTCCGAGGATGATCTATGTCCACATGACATTGTTTTCTCTCTGTGGATTCTCCCACTGTTTATCCTGCCCTATTTTGCGGCGAGTCAGACCCTCTCTGATATCTGGAGCCCCTGCTTGGTACCATATCCTTTTTTGATGCGGGGGCAGCAGCTGTTTCCATGGCTCCTTTGGCTGTGGGGGATCCATGTTCCAAAGGGACACCTTGAGCCCAAACAGGTCTGATACTTGGTGTGCCCAGAATGCACACATATTTCACCGATGTCCCATACCTATTGTCTTACTGGGCCGATTCTTCTGAAATTGTGGTGGTTGTCCTCCTGTCGGAAAGAGGACGCAGCTCCAGCCTCTGGCCCTCTGCGAGCTCTCCCCCTCTCTTAGCCCATTAGAGCTCACAAAATTTCCCCAAATTTCCATTTTACTTTCCTACGTAAACGAATGTGATTCTACCAGAGGGTCGAGATCCACTGCCTAGGAAAGAAGAAATCCCCCAGCTTCCCCGAGATGTCGGCCACTGCCTCCTGTCTCCAGCCAGTTCCTTCTTTCAGATCTTACCAGAATTTGCTGCAGATACCAGAATTTCATTTTTCGAATAAATATGTTTTTTCAGGGGAAGTCAGCTTCTTCCATGATCACTTTTCGTATCACATCCAGCCTTCCACTGCCCAGGACCCCGGATGTTTGTTCTCATTATTTTCTGGCCAGGCGTGCAGATAGGTTACAATAGTTCGTCCCCTTTTGTTTTTTCTCCACCTGCCTGCTGCTTTTGAGATATTATTTACTCCCAGGAAAATTTACCCATTGAGCTGCACCATTTGGTGAATTTTTGCAATCACGTATGATTGTGTAAACCATCACCACGATCCAGACAGGGCAGTTTCCCTACCCTACCACGTTTCCTTTTCCTGCTGCTTCTAAAGCTGGCTAACATCCTTGAAAACACCATGTACCTCATACTTAAGATCCTTTACAGGGAAATATGTTAGGGGAACTTTTATTTAAAGGCTTTAAAAAAATAAAAATAAATAAAGGATTTAAGCTGGTTGACAAGGCCAAAGTTCTGACCTGGGGACACTTCCAGGGCTGAAGTTCCAGTTGGATTTCTGAGCTTCCTCTCCCAGTTAAAGGCCACATTTGCCATCTACCTCTGCTGTCGATGTGGAATATTTTCACAGATGGCAGATGTCTTGGGCAAAGACTCACCCACTGGCCTCATCCCCTCTCCATTCTCGCCAGCTGCTGTTTTAACGGTTCTGGGTCAGTTTCACATTTGAACCATTAATGTCTGGTCTTTCCCTCACCTATGGACTGAAAGAAGTGTCAGCGACCTTAGTAGCTTTGGAAAACTGCTATCCAGAGATGGTACGCTCTTTTCAGATCTCCCTAGGGTCTATCATTCCATTCACCATTCCAGCTCTTCTTTCGCCAAGAAAATGGAAGTGTTTGTTTTTTCCATGGTTCTTTTCATTTCATACCAATATGATCATGTGTGACCTTAGCAGAGTAATGATGCCTCACCGCATCTCCATTTCCACTCATTTATTTGCTCATTCACTCGTCAATAAGCATCTGGTACGTGGCAATACGTGGCTTGCATATGGCAGACATCGGGCAGCATGGCACGTCATAGTGCCCTCTAATTGGATCCGTAAAACAACACTGATTTTGCATTTGGGGAAACTGGGTGGCTTGCTTAAGGACACTGATGACCAAGAAATGCTAGTGCCATAACTCAACATCGGATTCTCTGTGATTGCCTAGATTATCATCCTTCCTGAGTTGGTTGTGTTGTAAGTGCGATGCCCTGGTGGAAATAATCAGTAGAGATCTGGCTCCCTGAGTGTGAAGTTCAACTGAGATATCTCAGAGACAAAAATAGAGATTTAGGGGTTATTGACATACAGATGATCTTGGAAGCTATACACACAGATAGGATCACCACTAGAGAGGGAGAGATGAGATCAGAAGAGGTGATCTGACTAGAATTATAGCGCAGATAAGGTCTATTTCTAACATTCCACGCTCCTCTGGACTCCACATGGTTGCAGGATTGCTTGTCTTTGTGGACTCCACATAGTTGTAGGATTGCTTGTCTTTGCCAACGGTTGATGCTAGTACAGAAAATCTAATCAGAGCAATAGGTATCCTTCTGTTGATCCAACAGACTTGTAATAGTCCAAGGTTGTGCTTCACTCACTCAAGGGAAGGAGAAGAATGCCCTGTTGGGTGCCCATCTTCTTAGACCCATACCTTACCCACTAAGGGTCTGTTCTGTGCACCATTCCTCCCCACATCCTTTTCCATTGCTCAAGGAACCCTTTCCTGACCCGAGGAAGTATTCCTCTTCTCCCTGATTGAACCTAGACGAAATTGGAATTTGCCATGGGGTTCAATTATTCTGGGAAACCAAAGTATGGAAAAATCCCAAAGCATAGACATGAATGCATCTTAAAAGTACATTTTTTTAAATTTTTATTTATTTATGATAGTCACACACAGAGAGAGAGAGAGGCAGAGACACAGGCAGAGGGAGAAGCAGGCTCCATGCACCGGGAGGCCCGACGTGGGATTCGATCCCGGGTCTCCAGGATCGCGCCCTGGGCCAAAGGCAGGCGCTAAACCACTGCGCCACCCAGGGATCCCCAAAAGTACATATTTTAGATCACAGTTTATTTATAATCAAGCCAGAGACTTGCTTATCTGCTCTTCCTTACGGAGCCCTTCCTCAAACTTTGCTCTTTCTCCCTTAACACTGTTTGCCAAGTCCCACCTCAATTCCATATTTAGAATTTTGGGGATTCTCTCTCCAACGCGTTCCTGTGGGAGCCCTAGATTTATTCTGTGTTGGTTTTGGGTTAATGAGAAACTTCTAGTAGAAGATGATTTTCACTTTTGTCTATGACACTTCAGACTCCCATGGCCCACTAATGAGGCTGTTTATCCCACCCACATATATTACATGTATCCAGAGATGCCCGGATGTCTTTATTACCCTATAGCCTAGGGCAGGTGGATCCCCAATCCTGGGACAGTGCTATGTGCATAATCAATGTTCCTCCTGCAAGAGAACTCCGTGAAATCGAGAATAGGAAATACGTTTGTGTTTCCTTAGAAAGATTTAAGTTAGATATTTAGAACTTTTGGATCCTGAGGAGGAGAAAAGCCTTCTAGCTCAAGGGGCTTGTGGCAGAGCTTGTTGATATTTTTATTTTATTTTTTTAAAAGAAAACAAATCCCTTTCCAAAGATAGTTTAAATGTCATCCTGCCTGGAGGAAAGGCAATGGGGCTAAATGACTTCTCAAGGTCTTTCTTAACCCATGGATTTTTATAACCACTCACCCAGAAAATGTGCTCCTTGCGTTAAAAACCAGCGAGCTGTGCTTTCCCAAGTAAGAACTCGAAGACACTGTTTCTCTCTAAGTGTGCAGGTTTTGGTGGTATATGAACCCCAGCACCTTCTCTGAGATGCTGGAATCTGTGGTCACCAATATGAGCAAACGCCCATTTTGCTCAGACATCTGAGCGGCTCCCAGGCAACATGGGGACAGTCAAGAGGTTTAGTGCTACTTCTCCAGCTGGGTGGCCGTGTGCCCTGAGCACCTGGGAGAAACATGTGAGACTGCTCATTCTGGCACAGGAATGCCCTGGTGGCTTAAGGGCTCTACATTAGGGGTTGGGAACTTGAGGCTATGCCTGGCTCAGCCCCTGACTATCTGTGACACAAGTGTCTGCAACCCGGTAGAGGTCATGCTGCAGTGGTTAGGAGGCCAGGTGCTGGAATCCAGTGCTGGGTCTGCCACTTACCAGCTGAATGAGCTGGTCCCCATGATCCTTTAAATTTGGTTTGCAGTTTTGCCTGTCGTAAAATTTTGGTGGCAGTGCCCACTTTCTAGAAGCCTGGGGAGGCTCAGCGGGCATCATTTATGAATACGGGGTGGCCAACCACCTGGCGCAGTAGTAGGCACTCACCGCCTGTTAGATGCTGTCATTAGTTTTGTTTTCTTATTTGTAGAACAGGGAGGCTGGGCAAAGACAGGAGGTCTTTTTCACCTAGGACAGTCCGTGAGGCAAATGCTACTTTGTCCACAAGGCCACCTACTTCATTTTCCTCCTCCATCTTCTTGGGGGACCCCAGTGTCCCCCAACCACAAGGTTGGCTGTCACATGGCCTGCTGTGCTGACTTCTCCCTCGCCCATAGCATGGGGCCCCTCTCTTGCCACTCACTCTTCCACATGGAGGTCCATGTGTTTGATGAAGGATCCTGTCAGGTCTACAAGTGTACGTTCTCCTCCTCCTCAGCCATTAATCCCGTCAAGCGCTGAGCAATGGCCTTGCCAAGCCTTCCTCTCCTGTGAGCAATCTGCAAGACTGCCTGACATTCATAAGTTCCGGAGCTGTTTTTCCCACTGAAACAAAGTCATCTCCAAACTTTTACATTATAGATCATCCTGGGGCTTTATTTTCACCATCACTGAGCTGGAAAGGGGACTAAGATATCCCATATTTCCCTCCTCCTCAAAATCAAGCATCTCAAATAAAAACCCTTCTGATTCTCATCTTTTCCATTTGCTCTCCTAATGCTCAAATGAAAACGAGACTTTGCCTTTTGATTTTCACTCCTTTGTCAATTTTCCAGTGGCTGCCAACCCAAGAGCGCTGGGGACAAGCCTCAGCAAGTCCTCATGGGCGAGAATGTGATGGTGGCAGCTCTGTCACCAGGCAGACAGGCAGCCCCAGTGTTCTCTTGGCACCAGTTTTACTAATACCCCAGGAATAGTTTGACCAAATATCGTTCCCAGTGGTGAAGTCTGTGAGGCGGTGTGGGAGCTCGACTATCCTAAATGGCATGAGGGCCATTGTGTGTGTGTATATATATGGGGTAGACAAGAAGCCAGTTTGAATTTCCAACTCCTCCTGGGCTTCTCTGTGGTTTTAGGATAATTTAACCTTCTGATCACTGGGAGAATGTAATCAGATGTCCTAATCTATGGAAAGATGCTACTAACTGATTGCGTTGATCCTAATAAAGGTATTTGCCATTTCAATGAGGACCACAGGAAAAAAGTGTTTAACCTCCAATATGCTTCTCTAAAGATGCAATTTCAGGCAGTCTACTAGCGGATTGAGGGAGATATATTTTCCCTGGACTGTGTCCCTGGTGTTTCTCAAATTTCAAGTCACACATGTGTTTCAACCTGATTTTACAGACATGCACGTGCACATACACACACAGATGCACACACACCTGCTCTGGGTGAGGATCTCTCCCCAGCCTGCCTGATACCCTAGTGGCCCAGACCGGCAAGAGCTTGTTTTATTACTACCTGATTATTAAGCTTTGTTCTTCCTTCCCTTTGAATGGTTGGGATATTGGTTTTTAGTCTATGTGGCTCTTCCCTGAAGGAAAGAGAAATTTATTTGGCAGGCGCAGTTCTTTGTTTTAAAATAGAATTGACTCTATCCTTTTGTCTTCTTCCCTGAGAAGCACTTATTTACATGTGTTCTCACTATTTCTTATTTCCACTTTCTTGTCTTTTTCATCATTCCTTCCTCTGTTTTCTCTCTTTTTTTGTTCGCACACGTACACACGCAATCACTTTCTTGGTTAGGTCTCTCTGGTTTTCATAGAAATAATTCCTCTTGCCATGTTCTATAGCACTGATGCTGAAGTGATGTCAATTGATGAATTCTCTGATGACTGTTGGCCCCTGGGAGGCAATTACTGTTCATGGTTAGAAAGGGCCTCCCTGGATCCTAAGATTCTTTCTGTTTCTTTCCCTTAGCTTAGACATCCAAGTTCTTTTGTGCTGGGAAGTTTCAGCTCAGGTTTTATTGACTCCTACCTTGGGATTTACTCTAATGGGGAGTAACGACTTGTATGCTTGAGATAGAAAACTTTGGCTAATTTTATTAAATGAGTTAGCTTGGCAATGCTCAAAGGTAGAACTAGTCCAGATTTGGGTTGAGGGAGCCTAAAGCTAATAGAAGAAAATTAATTTAAGGGATCCCTGGGTGGCGCAGTGGTTTAGCACCTACCTGCCTTTGGCCCAGGGCGCGATCCTGGAGACCCAGGATCAAATCCCACGTTGGGCTCCCAGTGCATGGAGCCTGCTTCTCCCTCTGCCTATGTCTCTGCCTCTCTCTCTGTGTGTGTGACTATCATAAATTAAAAAAAAAAAAAAGAAAATTAATTTAAAATTACCAATAAAAACATTATATGCAGGACTTTAATAGGGATTCATGCAAGTGGGGGACAGAAGTTTAAACTTCACTCACTTCATTATAAATTTGTTTCTTGTAAAATGGGGTCTTCATTGCCAGACCCTAAAATATTTTGCTCCTCCAAAAATCTTGTTTGCTTAACTATAGTTCTTTGCGATACCCTCAATCATCCCCCTGCCACATACCCACTTCACTTAAAGACAAGAGAATCACCGTTTGACTTTTGAGCTTATTGTTCAGGACAACCTGAGTCATACTTGCTCTGGACTCATGATTTTGGCTTCAGCTTCTGGCCTCTCTGGTCTTGTTTATCTCTAGGTCCTATCACTTTCAACTTTTCCTTTCTCTAGATTTGGTTAAATTGTCCTATATTTCTGACTTCTGTAGAAATTTCCCACTATACTCTCAGCCCCAGGAACTCAAATCTCACTCAAATTCCATCCCCTGAGGGTCATACCTAGATAGGCTAGATCTGTTGGTCTGGGTAGAAGTGGGGGAGAGGTTTCAGACAGTTATAGAACTTTAATTACATCCATAATGAGTTCAGGCCAGTCCCTTGACTTGGCTCCATTGGTCAGCTTCTTCCACCATAATAAAGAAAAAAAAAAACATCTTTTTCCCTTTAGCAAATACTGCTGTCTTATATTATGCAAGGGCTAAATATCTCTTGTTGAATCATGCAATATGAAAAGTATGTCCAGGGATCTCTGGGAGCACAGGTGAGGGGAACTGAACCCATCCTAAGGATTCTGGAAGACTTCATGAGGTGGTCACAGAAGACTGTGAATGCCAAGTCAACCAGCTTGAACTTTATCTTTAGGAAAATGGAATCCACTGACCAGGGTGGTGGCCTCACAAGCTTTTCTTTTCATAAATATCCTGCTAGCAGCTCATGGAATATAGGTTTGAGGATGTCATACTAAAGGCAGGAGAAGTAGTTGGTCAACCACTGAAGTCCAAGTGAGAGACTAAAACACAGTTGATGGGAAGCAAAAAGAAGCATAGGAGTTAAGAGGTACGGATTTGATAGTTAGGAAATCAAATAAGTAGAACTGATTAATTCAGAGCCTGAATTCTAAGTCACAGTCACTGGCAGGCCTACACGAGGGCCACATCTTTCCTGCCAACCTTGCTCTACTTCATCCCTTTTCTAGCTAGGACTGAAAGAAGGTGGCAGAGGAATGGCATGTTTCCTTTTTGTAAGATGAACTGTGTTTATTTGATAAATTTTGTTATCAAATAAGGCCAGTGGCAGGTCTGAGGTGAGTGAAGGAAACTCTGCTCCAGGGGACCCCAAATTCTAATCAGCTGGAGACGTGCTTTAGCTGCCATGGCTGGGTGGGCTCCTCAACCGTCTTCCCTGCCCAGCTCTTCTGTCTGGGCTTGCTTTCCCTCTCAGGCTGCTGATTTAAGAGAGCAGCCTTGCCTTTCACTAATGTTTACGACGGGTGAGACATGGGCTCTTGGGACTGAGAAGCACTGTAATTCACAGAGCTCGCGGCTCCCACTGGGTGAAGCTCAGATATATAAAGGCTGGCTGGGACACCAAGGCCTCCTGGATTCTAATCAGACAGGCCTGATTCCTTTCCTTCCAGTGGCTTTTATGACCCATCCTTGCCTGAGATGACAAAGTTCCTCATTGTCCACCAAAAGGTAAAAATCCGTAAGAGGCAATTCAATTTCACAGGTCATAAAGTTATATGTCCACTTCTTGCACTTCTTCTTCTTGTTTATTATGGCAGAAAACTTCTGAGTTCACCATCTATATTTTGTCAGTGGATAGAAATTGTTTTATCCTACATGTTTCTCCTGCCTCCTGCCACCCTCTCTCCGCACCCTGGCCTTGCTTGTATCTCATTCTATTCCTTACCTAAGAGATCCCTTAAATCAAGGCTTGCCACTTGCTGGCAGATAAAAGCAATCTGCCTGTTGCTGAGACTGGGGATGCATTTCCTCTGGGTGATGGGATTTGTGGTGGAGTGAGGGGCAGAGGAGGTAAGCAAAAAGAGGGGCAGGTGCTTCCTTCTCTGAGTGGCACCTAAAGTAACTATATAGTTTTTCTTTTCTCCTGGGTCCCCACTGTTTTACATACACAGATACTGTGTTTTCATCCTGAATACAGTAAAAATCTAGTTCCACATGTTTATTGATCCTTATTTCTTTTTTAAACTTTTTATTTATTTATTTATTTATTGGCTGTGCAAGTGAGGGGAGGGGCAAAGGGAGAAGGAGAGAGAATTCCAAGGAGACTCAGTGCTGAGCATATAGCTCAATGGGAGACTCGATCCTACGACCTGAGATCATGACGTGAGCTGAAAGCAAGAGTCAGATGCTTAACTGACTGAGCCACCCAGGCACCCCTGTTCACCTATTCTATATAACTGGTACCAAGGCATGTTTCATGGTATCAGTCATGCATACAGCCCCTTGAGGGAGGAGCTTTATGTCTCATGTAGCTTCTTGCCCCCGTGGCCATGGCTGACTAAACCAAGAATAAACCCTGGGCCAGAAGCTGGCCAGTCAGCACATTACCTGGCTGAGGATGTAAGACCTGAGCAAATCAGATTATCCCTTTTGAGAATTGACGTGTTTTTTCCCCCCATAGTTTTATTATAAAAAATTTCAAACAGATGAATCACTAAATTCTACACCTGGCATTAATAATACACTATATGTTAACTAACTTGAATTTAAATTTTTTAAAAATTAAATAAATAAATAACTCAAACATTTAGAAACATTGAAAGAATTGTACATTAATTACACCCACCACTAGAGTCTATAACTGGCATTTCACCTTGTCTTCTCATATAGCTTATCCATCTAGCCATTCTTCTCGTGATCTGTGAGTACCTAATAGTTTTTTATGCATGTCAAAGTAACTTGCAGAAATCACTACACAATGAAACATGGTACAGAGGCTGCTGTGAGTTGGTAGAGAGTATCGGAGCCACAAGGTCATGTAGAATGTAGAACTGGGGGCTGGAGGTGACAGGGTTTCAGTCATGAACAACTGATAAGTGGTGGATCCAGTTTGCAAAGAGAAAGAAATGGAGCAGTCATGTAGAGAAAAACAGAGGCTTGTAACCATATTGGGGCACAGAGATGCAGAGAAAAATTGCTTCAGTTCAGAAACTTCTCCAGGGCCAGGTTATAATTCCTATGGGGACCAGCTGTATTTATTTTTTTAATTTTTGGTTCCTTAGATACGGTAAGACTTCAGGGTCTTTTATAGAATCTCTTTTTAAGCTTTATTTATTTATTTTTATTTAGAGAGAGAGTGGGGAGGGGCAGGGGTAGGGAGAGAGAGAATTGTAAGCTGAATCCATACCCAGCGCCAACATGGGGCTCCATCTCATAACCCTGAGATCAGGACCTGAGCCAAGACCAAGAGTCAGATGCTTAACTAACTGAGCCACCCAGGCACCCTTATGAAATTTCTTTTTACTTCGGCTACCTTCTGGCAACCTACAGACTCCCATTTTGAACACCTTTTTTTTATTTCAACATAATAATAGTAATGAGACTCCTATCATGGTCCAATGAGTGTTAGGCACTCTGAAGACATGGTTCCCTCTTCCTGAAAGGCCCTGGCTCCAGGATTCCATGACAGACAATCAGCACCTGCTCTTCCTTTAGTGGCCCATTTCCATAAAGCCTTCCCTCACTGGCCAAGCCAGAAGGAATCAATCTCTCGTTCATGCTCCTTGAAATCCTTATAAACGCTTACACCACACTGATCTCAACATTGTGCCATCGTTAGCATTTTAATTGTCTGAGTCCTCTGTAGATTGTGAGTCACAATGTGATGTAGTCATTTTTATATCACCATGTGCTAACAATATTTAACACACAGTAGACCTGAGATAAACGTAGCAAGGTTGGTGTGTATTTTCTTCCATTGGTATGACTAGAAAGCCTTCTGGACCTTTTACCGCTTGAGGGTTGCAGCAACCATGGCAGTGTACTGCTCAGATCTCTTGATCTTCTTAAAAGAGAAGCTCCCAAAAGGAGCACGGTGAGCCAACAGTCTCCAGCTGCAGTGTTTTGGGCTCTATCATGATGTATGAGCTGAAGACATGCATTCTTCTAGCAGCTCCTGGCAATGATTGAGAACTGGGGTATGTATATGAATGGAGTAATGGGATCCACACATTTATGACCAACAGGGGGCTGGCCAGTACTTTCTCAGGACTGCTCTGCAGTCTGAGGCTCTTCCTGCCCAATCCCCTTTCCTTCCTTTTCTTCTATCAGAGTTGGTAGACTTGCATCATGGCCTGAAGACCACTGTGTTTATTTCTGTTCCTTCCCTCCATTATCTTTCACAAGTATTATCTTCCAATAAGTGTCTTGCATTTCTGTCTTGGTGTCTGCTCCTTTGAGCATCCAAACTGACAGAGCTATTACTGGAAGTAGTAAAAAAAAAAAAAAAAAAAAAAAGAGTTAGGTGGTAGGAGGGGCTTTGGGACTTGGATCCCTGATCACCATCTGACTGTCCAAAAGGGTCTCAGCTAGAGTGGTATGTGTTTCACAGACAATTCTTGCAACAAATTGACAGTCCAGTTGGTAAAATTTCACTAGTTGTGGTTTTGTAAAATGTCCCACCAAAAGGAATGCCTTTCCTGGTGTGATGATTCAAGTACTGGAAAGGTATAGGGTAACAATGCACACAGGACAATGGAATTGGCTGGTTATTACTACATTGCTGTGACCTCCTACAGAGGGATAATGAGAAACTGAGGGTAGTTAACAAATAGCAAAAACATTAGTGTGTTAGCCAGAGAGCCTTTGGTAGCTTAAAAAGCTCATTATCTCCTGTGGCGGATAATTAGATGAGGAGGTAATGCAGGTTCTGGTAGTTATATTCACAGAGCTTCAAATACTGAATTCTCAGCCAAAGCTCAGGTCTAATATAGTTATAGGGACATCTAGGTGAATATCATGGGGATTATAACTCTGTAGGCTTCCCTGAACCCTCAGAGCATGAAGCAGTTCACTATTCCTCCTATTAAGAGATTGCATTTCTCCTGTCAAGAAAGACACTGCAGACACCTTGCCACTGCAAGGCAACAGGTGGTTCCATCAGGAGCCATACTTCCTTTCCCAGTTGCCAGACCAATTACCAGGGTTAAATTCTATCACAACTGACGTGGGGATGGGGGTGCTGAGCCTGATAAGGAAGGAGAAGGCTTATATCCCACAGGAGATGCAAGACTTAGCCAGTGTTTCCTGCCAGAGGCCATAGAGATGGATATGGAAAATGTCCAGAGGCTGGAACATAAAACAGACTAAGAAGCATTCCCTGACTTGGGGTTACTCTCTTAGGATATAGTTTTACATCCTGGAAAAGATTTTAGGGTTTTGGACAAACTCACAGCTAGAGTGAATCTTGGAAGCCCAAAGTTAAGCGGCATTTTGTCCACACCAAGCAGGACAAAAATGCCTGAGTTGCTGTAAGAGATAGTGTAGGAATGATTTAGGAGGGTTAGAATGGATGCATTATCAGAGGCCAGAACACTCACTGGAAGATTTTGCTCTATGGCAGAGCCAAGAGGTCAGACACTCTATTCATGAAGGCTATCAAACCTGTGCTAAAGACGGGGGCACAGCAGCACCAACAAGTTCAGTGGTGGCTTTGCTCTGCAGGTCAGGGATGACAATAGATGGGGCTGTCCTGGAATTTGGCTTATTAATGCAATAGAAGTGATGGGGCCCCAAAGCAATAGAAACCAGGTAGCAGTTCTTAATCTTCAGAAGCTGGTAAGATTAGGGAGCAGCCAAGGGGGGTTGATCTACAGGGAATTAAAGAGATATTTATTTCTTCCCAGAATCTTTGTTATGATGAGAAAAATCTTTGACTTTATTTTTCAGCCCTGCGAGTTATGGAATTTTTTCACTTTCTATATTTCTCTTAATTCTGTTTATACCCAAGACAATTCTTACTCGAATTCATACCTCTCTTGTAGTGTCTTACTAAGTGCTGTCAGCAGAAGCCAGCTCATATTTCCCCATTTTGCCTCAAAATCATTCAGCTTGATCAGCTCATCAGGTACATTTTTTTGTCTTCCAGTTGATCACATGAGACAGTTTTACCACACGTTTCACCACCGTAAAGCACAGCCACCTCTTCAGCTTTATTTAATAGTTTCCTTGAGCCAGATCCATGTAGTTTAGGTTTTTGCTAGCATAAGCACTTATTTCTAGGTCCAAATATCTGTACCAGTCAGATCTTGCTGTGTAATAAACCATCCCCAAATTCAGTGGCATATAATAATAACCATTCATTATTTTGCTCACAAATCTAGAGGTTAGCCCCTGGCTGCTCTGCTTCAGACTGTGTACCTGCAGAATGGTTGTGATGGCTTTGCTTCAAACTGCAGGCCTGTGGGTCAGCCTCTGCTCCATGTGAGTCTTTTATTTTGGAACCAGTGGGTTACCCAAGGCATGTTCTTCCTATGGCAATGGTAAAAGCCCAAGTGATCAAGCCCTACAGCAGACGCAGCTTAAATATGAATCAAGAAGAATTAGAAAGCTAAATGCTCTATAAAACTTAAAAATATTGAAACCAATTTCCTGTAAAAATGACATCTTCCCGTAAAAATATCACCCAGAAGTTTTTTTTCTCTTTTCCTTTATGTCAATCATAACATTCAAAGAACTATTTCTGTATTTATACCTGAACTCTAGTAGAATATAGTAAAAAGAGAACACACTTTAACTCATTTGTGAGGTTAGCAAAATTTGATACCCGTAACTAAGCAGCAGTAGAAGAAATTATTATTCTAGGTCACTATCTCTTATGAATATAGATGCAAAATTCTCAAACAAAATATTTGCTAATATTTCAATATTCACTTCTGCTGCATTGAAAAAGATAATGTGCAGTGACCAGTTTGGATTAAATTCTGCAATGTGAGTGTAGTTTAACACAAGACTAGCAATTACTAAAATTCAGTGGATTAATGAATTAAAGGAAAAAGTAAAAAAAAATATGTTTCATACAAATGCAGAAAAAATGTTTTCTAGAATTTTGCACATACCCGTTATTTAAAAAAAAAATACTCTCAGAAAACTAGCAAAAGAAGGAAATGTCTTTAATAGTTAAATATAATCCACAAGAAGCCTAAAGCAACCGTGCTAGTTTAGTGGTGAAATGTTGAATTCATTCTTAATAAAATAGACAAAACAGGCGTGTTTATTTTCACCACTTTTATATAGCACTGCACTGAAAGTCCTAGCAGAACATAAAGGAAAGAAAACATAATAATAGGTAGAAGAATTAGAAAGTAAGAAACAAAAGTGTGATTTTTAAACAATTATGTCTTTGTATATGTAGAAAACCTACAATGATTTAATTTACTAGAATAATGAAAAGAGTTGAGCAAGAGTGTTGGATATAAAATCAATACATGAAATTTAACTGTATTCCTATACTCAGCAATACATGTTTAGAAAATGTAATTTTAAAAGGAATCATGTGTTCTGGCTTCTAGTAACAATAAAGTAACTTAGCTGAATTAATCTTTCCTCAGATAACAATTAGAAAATACAGGAAAAAAATGCTTTTAGAATTGTCCGAGTTTTTGGAGAAATAGGAGAGTTACCAAAAGCAGAAAGAAACTAGCAGGAAGTCAACTCTTGAAAGATGAATTGTGAGTTAGATATTTTAATTTGTGATGCTCCTCAATGCAGCAAAACTCACTGGGCAGAGAACCACAGCCTTATTGGCTTAATGTGTTAAAGAACAGAATTTGGGACAATTAACAAACAATAAAAATAAGTAACTAGAACATTAGGTGGGAAATCCTAGATGGTAAGGATCCCCAGAGAAGTGAACCCCCAAATCTATGTATATAATCCACCAAAATCCTTGGATGACTATTTGCCTTCATTTCACAGGGTAGATTCCAAAAGGAGGTGTGATAAAAGCATACAACAAAGAAAAACAGTGGAAACTGAAACAACTGAGAAGAAATTTAAACTTCTATCCATAACAGGAGAGACAAAATTTGGAGTTTGAATACAGCCAAATTAAAAAAGAAAAAAAATCACTCCTGGGGTACCTGGCTGGCTCAGTGGTTGAGCGTCTGACTTTGGCTCAGGCCATGATCCCAGGGTCCTGGGATCAAGTCCCACATCGGGCTCCCATTAGCGTTCTCACAGGGAGCCTGCTTCTCCCTCTGCCTGTGTCTCTGCCTCTCTCTGCATCTCTCATGAATAAATAAATAAAATCTTAAAAAAAAACACTCTTCAGGGTACAGTAACAGAATATAGACCCCTAAATAATTTTCATAATGTCCAGTATCAATCAATTATCAATAGACAAGTGAAAGTAACAGAAAAATCTGGCCCATATATGAGAATAAAAGAAGTCAACAGACTCCAAATTCCAGATGATGCAGAAGTCGCAATGAGGAGATAGGGACTTTCAAGCAGCTGTTGTAAATATGTCCAAGAATTTAAAGAAATATATATTCATAATGAACAGATGGGAAGTATAATCAGAGAACTAAAACTTATAAAAGAGAACATGGAGATTCTAGAGCTAAAAAGTATCTTTACCAGAATGAAAAATTTGTTCAATGAGTTTGAGAGCCCATCAGAAATGGTGAAATAATCAGTTAAGGTAGAGCTAGAACAGTAGAGGGAGAAGGTGGGGGATGGACAAAATGAGTGGAGGGGAGCAGGAGGCACAGGAGTCCAGGTAGGGACTGAAGAAGTCACCGAGATGAAAGATATAGCAGAAAATGTCAATGGTACTGTGATAGCTTGAATGGTGACAGATGGGAGCTATATACTTCGAGTGAGCAGAATATAACATACAGAGTTTTCGAATCACTATGTTGTAAACCTGAAACTAATGTAACATCGTGTGTCCATTATACTTCGATTAAAGAAAAACTAAAACAATAGAAATTACACAACCTGAGAATTAAAGAGAAAATTATTCAATAAAAAGAAATGAAGCTTTACAGAACCGTGGGACAATATTGAAAAATGAAATGTATGTGTAATTTGGTACCCAGAAGAAGAGGTAGAGAATATGACAGAAAAAAGGTATTTGAGAGACGCCTGTGTGGCTCAGTGGTTGAGCATCTGCCTTCAGTCAAGGGTGTGAACCCTGGGTCCAGGGATCGAGTCCCATATCAGGCTCCCTGTGGGAAACCTGCTTCTCCCTCTGCCTGTGTCTATGCCTCTCTCTCTCCATGTCTCTCATGAATAAATAAATAAAATCTTAAAAAAAAAGAAAGAAGATATTTGAAGACATATTGGGTTAAAGCTATCAAGACAGAACAGAAAATTCAAAAATATTAGGCACCTGGATGGCTCAGTTGGTTAAGTGTCTGACTCTTGATTTCGGCTCAGGTCATGATCTCAGGGTTGTGAGATCAGCCCCATGTCAGCAGTGGATGTGGAGTCTGCTGAAGATTCTCTCTCTCTCCCTCTCCCCCTACTCCTGCTTTCTCTCTTTCTCTAAAAAGAAAAAACAAAACAAAAACAAAAAATATACCCACAATTACAGAGTAAATTGATTTTTGACAAAGACACCAAAGCAATTCAATGGGAAAAGAAAGGTTTTTTTCAGCAACTGTGCTAAGACACCTGAATATCTATGTGGGGAAAAAAATGAACCTCAAACCCTTACCAGAGAAAGCAATTCACTTATAGATCCAAAATTAAAAGCTAAAACTATAAAGCTTTCCAAAAAAAAAAAAAGTAGAAATATGTCTTTACAACCTAGGGTTAAAAGTTTTTCTTAAGCAGTGAAATAGCAATTATAAAAGAAAGTAACAGATAAATCAGATCTCAAAATTTAAAATATCTACTCATGAAAATAAACTGTTATGTAAATAAATGACTAGGCATAGACTTGGAAAATATATTACACATAGACACACCATCCAGTGAAACTAGATTAAGACAAAAGACAGCATAAAGAAAGGTAAAAAGACAAGGTATGAATTTAGTGAGGATATTTCTAACACATGTAAGTACCAAAAGATCAGTATCTAGAATCTACAAGGAATATCTCAAGAATAACACAACATCCATAAAAAAATGAATAAATTATAAGACGACAAAGATTAAGAATCCAATAGAAAAATGGGCAATCACTTCCCAGAAGCACTCAATTAAAAAAAAAAAATCAACCTCTTTGGTAGGAACATACTCACTGAAACCTGAAACGATGAAATATTTCACATTTTATAGATTGACAAAGAATTTAAAAGTCCAACCAAATCAAATTTGACAGGAAAGTGGATCAATTAGAACTCTTATACACAGCATGAAAAAAATGAATATTGACACTAGTATTTTGAAGAAATAGTGTTATCTCGTGTACTTGAAAACACACATGATTTTTAACTTAGCATCTCTCTTCCCTGCTGTATACCTAGGAAAAACTCTGGCACATACCATCAGGAGACAAGTATAAGAACGTTCATTCTAGTAGTCTTTGTAATAGCAAAGTATTAAAAGCAGTTCAAATATTTATCAGCCACAGAATGGATATATTGTAGACCAAATGGAATACTATACACCAGTGCAAACAAGGCAAGGCAAGATACAGCAACAGAAGCAAATCTCAGGAAAATGAAACTCAGGAAATCTCAGGAAAATGAAACTGAACAACAAAAAAGCAAGGTCCAGAGACGTACAATGGGATTCTATTAAAAAAGGTCGAAAAACATGCAAAACTAAAGGATATATTAGAAAAGTAACTTAAAAATATTAAAAAGTAAAAGCAAGAGACTGATAAACAGAAGATACGGGGCAGTGATCTCTAAGAGAATAGGGGAATGGACGAGGTTGGTAATGGGTGCAAAGGTGGCTTCATGAGTAATGGAAATGTTCTATCTCTTAAACTGGCATGTGAGTAAGTGGATGTATTCACATATGCTAAGAATATTTATGTTTATATTCATGCTCATCCAATAGTAAATATAAATATAAATAGTAAACAAAAACTACAAATACGTACCTCTCTCTTGGTAATGTTTATTGACTTCATGGCATTCACCATAATCACAGTTCTGGAACTGGAGACTCTGGGGTACGAATTCCAGCTCCTGAAACAATTTAATGGGGCTTTGTATGTTATATCATTGTTCCTGTCTCTCAGCCCTATTTACTTTTCCACCTCACAACCTCCCCTCTCCCCTAATAGCACAAAAACACACCCTATCACAAAGTACTTAGGCATTATCAAAAGAAATGTTAAGAAAACTTAAAAATGAACTTATTATCCTTCTCTTGGAAAGTTTTGAGATATGTTTGTTTTCAAGGCTCTCACTAGTGGTTGGGCTGTCCCTTGATATAACTGGGCAGAACTCACATTGGGGTTGAGGCTTTGACTTCTTAGCCTAGAGATAGAACCATTACAGCCATATAAATATCTTTTAATGTACAGCCCTAATTGATAAGGTCTATACAATGGAGCAGTGATAAATAAAATAGTTGTATTATTATGAATATTCTAAGGTCAAAGGAAATGCTGGTATCACTAAATATCCATATTTTTAATTATTTTTTATTATTTTTTAAAATATCCATATTTCATAGGTAAAGAGATGTAGGGTGTTAGAAGAACAAAAAGATATTGTCCTGGATTATAAATGGGAGCAGAATGTAGGTCAAGCTATGCTGACAGCAGGTAGGCCCCTTAAATAGGATTAATATAGGTCATCCAGATTTGTGTCTCCCTAATTATTTTCTTTTTCTTTCGCTCCTCTCTCTGTCTCCTTCCTTCCTTCTTCCTTCCTTCTTTCCTTCCGCGTCTACCTCCCTCTCTCTCCTCTGTCTTCAGAGCAAACAGAACAAGGGCAGGATGTACCACTGCTTGGGCACTAGGTGCTATAGTGCTACAGAGAGTGGTAAAAGCAATCAGCAGTGGTGCCAAAGGAGTGCTGGAAAGTGACAAGAAACCATTACCAAAAGTGAGAAAGAGGACCGTTCGATCTCTAGTGTTTTTGTTTTTGCTTTTTGTCTTCTGTATCTAGAAACATGACCTTCACACTGAAAGAAATAGAACAAATACAACTCAGGAAGAATTAAATCCCAAGAGAGGTATGGAGCCTACCAGAGAACCTTGACACCTTGAAAGAGTCAAAGTCCCCAGGTTCAATACACCACTGGAGTTCTGATAGAACTGGTGTTGGTCCTTACCAAGCTGTTGTACTGCATCTGGGACCAAAAATATCAGCTGCCCACGCTGGAGAAGTAGGAGCTCTGCTATAGAAGCTCACGAGAAAAGATTAGGTGCTATTAGTTGACTGCATGCTCAGTGTGCATCCAGCATAACAAGAGATACCAAAGGGACTAATGTAGTCTTAGGCTGAGCTGATAGGAACGTGATGCCCAGACAAAGAGGGTTTAATCTCCCTCTGTTTATTGCTGGCATTTCGAGAGAAACATTGACACGCTCAGTATGCTCAATCAGAGGAGGTTAAGTAAATTGCTGGGAGGACTGGAGACCACGCCACAAGAGGACTAGGTACTGGGTGTGTTTATGATGGTGAAAAAACACAAGCCTTAGATGTGAGGAAGGAGCCCAATAGCTGTCCTCCAATATTTCAAGGATTGTAAAGTACAGAAATGATGAGACATTTTGCATAAGCTTCAAAGCGTAGAACCAAGACCAGTGTTTGGAAGTTATGGGGAAGGAAATTCTACTCTGTAAGAGAAATTCTAACAATCTCTTAAATTTATGTGATCTTGTACAATCCACGTATATTCTCCTGTGCATCATCTCACATTAGGAAGAACTCCTGAACAATCGGTGATTGAATCAGCAGCCGGGCAGGTTTAAGCAGGCTAATGAATCACATTAGACTGGATGGACGGAAAGATCGTTTCTAGCTCAGACTGTGAATCAACCGAGAGCTACTTCCAAGCCAGCTTCTAAAATGAGAAGAAACAGGGAACAAAAGCAATAGGACCTGTAGCAATTCATCCTTGTCTGTCTCAACTCACACTTTTCAAAATAGAAAAAAGTGAAAAGATCTATGTCTGTGTTCACCATAAGGTGAAATAGGTTGATTAGGCAATGTTTTCCCCCATGTTTTAGGGTATTTGGAGGATGTTGACCGCATCTTTTCTGGTGCTTTCTGCATTGGTAGGAAGATGGACCATGGCACCCTTGAGTTCCCTTCTAACACCAAGATTCTCTGAAAGCTGCATTTCACATGTGGCTCTGTTACTTCCTAAAATGGCTTCAACGAAGTCATTTTTACTCTCTGGGTCTCAATTGTCATTCTCATTAAATGAGATATTGTGATTTTTTTTTTAAAGGGAACTCACATTCTATGATTATAAGATTTTGTGAAGGAATTGGGAGAGCTTAATTCTTCCACTTTCTATCAAAAAATAATTGATCTCTGGGGCACCTGGGTGGCTCAGTGGTTGAGCGTCCACCTTTGGCTCAGGTTGTGATCCCAGGGTCCTGGGATTGAATCCCACATCGGGCTCCCCTCAGGAAGCCTACTTCTCCCTCTGCCTGTGTCTCTGCCTCTCTCTCTCTCTCTCTCTCTCTCTCTGTGTGTGTCTCTTACAAATGAATAAATAAAATCTTTTTTAATCTTTTTTCTTTTTTAAAGAAATTGATCTCCAAGTTCTGGTCCTGGTAAGATCAAGGTAGTTTCTGAACTTTTCCAAAACTCCTCCTGAAAATTAGGATAGTGTGAGGAAATACATAGGAGTTATATATTTAAAAATACTAAGTGATAAGAAACCCCCTAAACTTTAGAGTAAGTGGGATCCAAACTGCATACAGCAATGGCACCTAAGGACTACCGGGAGGGGGCAGGAATACCTGACTATTCAGAAGGTGGGAGGGGAACGAGATGAGGAAAGGTAAGAGTGGCTCCAAGGAAATCTCACGTGTCTGCTACAAGCTATGGAACCCCAAGTCACCTATGAATATTCACCCTCATGTTGAATTCACCCTCAAGAAGAGAAGGCGTTTACCTGGAGTCAAACTCTGAACAGGCCTGAGAATAACTGTGAGCTGGAAGTTCTAATATGCTATGAATTGCAGATGAGAGCAAACACCTCCATGTTGCATTGCCAAGGGACCCAGTCATGCTGGAGTAGAGCAAACTCTTGATGAATTCCAAAGTGTCCAGCCAATATCCTTTTCCAGAAGTACAGCATCTCACTCTGAGGGGGAAACTGCTAGAAGTAGGTGAATTGAGCAGGGCAGTAACACTGGACAAGTGAGAGGAGAGGATGGTGGCTCCAAAGGAATCAGATCACGGAAAGTAACAGGAAGACAAAAGCATTCAACTAAGAGTGAGAGAGAGAGAGAGAGAGCATGAACAGGGGGAGCAGCAGAGGGAGAGGGAGAAGCAGACTCCCCGCTGAGCAGGGAGCCCAATATGGTGCTCGATTCCAGGACCCTGGGATCATGGCCTGAGCTGAAGGCAGATGCTTAACAACTGAGCAACCCCAGCATCCCGGTTTTACTCATCTCTTAAAAGAAAAAAAACATTTTTTCTGATCTTAGCAAAGCAAAATCCATGTTGCCCTACAAAACATACTAAGAAAAATAAGTGAATCAGAAAGTTAAGAATCAAACTATAAAGATACACCCGTTGACTGGAAGTAAAAAGAAAGCCGATGACATGATCTTAATATCAGAAATATAGATTTCATGCCAACAAACATTGTAAAATATGAAAGCCATTTTATGAATTTAAGGAGTACAATTCATAGTAAAGATACAATAATTACTAATATCTATGCAGGAAGTAAAATTGCAACATTGATAAATCAAAACTACAGGAGATAAAAGAAGGAATGGACAGACAGTAATAACTTAAAATTATTATCACATCTCCTTCAAGCCAAGGGGATTAAAAATTATTAAGAATATACAAGACCTAAAAAAATTAATAAGGTAGTTCATATAACAGTATATTTAACTGTAAACCAATAATAAAGAATACATTGTCTTCTCAAGTGCATTTGGGTCATTTACAAGCACTGAGCATGTATTAAAACAGAAAAACTTCAGTTAATTTTAGAAAATAAAAATAATAAGCCAGACTTTTTTGACCAAAGTATGTAATTAAACCAGAAATAATTTAAAAATTCTCAAAGTTCTCTAGTAAAGACTCTTGGGTGAAAGGGAAAACACAAAACAAAATTGTAGAATTTCTAAAAGTAATAATGAAGATATATATTTGGAAAACTCAAGAGAACCAATGAAAAACCCTATTATAACCAATAATAGACTTCAGGAAAAGAGCAGGATATAAAATCAACTGATGGAACTCAACAATCATGTCATAAACAAACAGTAACTGTTTTTTTTTTTAACAGTAACTGTTTTATTAAACTAGAAGTTTAATAAAAGAGATATCCATTTATAGCAACAACGAAAAAGAAAAATATACCGAGGCATCAACTTACTAAAATGTGCAAAACTTCCTTTTAGAAATCTTTTATGCATATCTGAAAGGTACAAAAGTGATATAAATAAGTGGAAAGCTATTCCATCAAAAATGATAAGAAAAAAGGATGATAGATATAGCAAGTACGGTAAAACCTTAATGATTGTTGCATACGAGTGAAGACTATGTCAAGATTGATTTTACTATCCTCTCTACTATTTTGTACATTTGAGAATTTATAATAAGGCAGCTTAAAATAGTTAATCCTGGCGTTAAAAAAAGAAAAGTATTTAGGTTCTAGCTCCATGCTATCAAAGCACACCTAGATTAATTATATGAGTTAATTAAATTGATTTGATTAATTTTTTACAGTCAGACTTAGTTAAGCTCAACTGCTTTAGAATCCCTTCTTAATATAAAGTTAATTGTACAGCCATGTATTGGATACTTTAAAGTGGTAGCTGTTTCTCTCTACTCTTCCAACTATGGCCAAATGAGGAATCCCATTTCTTCCAGCCTCAACTTCCTAAAACTATATAAGGTGAGTGGAGAGGCAGAAAGAGAACTTCCCAGACCCACAGAGCTGCTGGCAGGAGGCCCCTAACTTCTCAGACTGGGAGGGATCTTCCAGAACATCCTACTGTGGGTTCTACACGGGGTCATGTGAAATCCAGATTAATGTCCAGGCTTTTCGTCCATTCTCCTCTGAAGTGTTACCATTGGAAAGGTAAACCTGCTCAAATAACCCTAAAAAAAAGAAAAAATAAATAAAAAGAAAAAAAAAGTCTTGACTACTACATCCCATGCTTATCCCGACTGAATAATTTTTCTTTTCCTTGGAGCTAATGTGTGCTATTCCTGAAATAATAGGCATTAATGCTATTAAAATGACCTTCAACAAACCAAATCAACCCAAAGCAACAGAAAGTAAGACAAGAGCTAACTTCTTAGAACTGGACAAAGCTTGGTCTCCTCACCCTTGCCTGGTATGGCTCTATTATGTCCTTTTTATTGATATTGTCTATCATATATCACAGTACTACTAAGGCCCATAATCCAGACAAACCAAGAAAAAAAGAAATGATAAAATCTAAAACTTGTTTAATGTTGTTTAGTTTCCAGAATGTTTTTAATATACTTCTTTTTTTTACCCTAACAAAAGCCTTAAGAGCTGGGCATTATTTACTGTCATTTTGTTTATTTTTTAATGGATAAAGCCATGCTGGAGGACCTTGAGCTTTGCCCAACATCAAAAGCTAACATGTGATAAAGCCATAATTTTTATTTTGCATTCTGTGCTCATCCTACAGTAATATATTACCACTAAACTAGGTACTCATTAATCCCTGAGAACATTCTGAATTGAACTGCCTGATTTTGCTACCAGACTTCCTTCTTCTACTTTTTTTTGTTTTTTTTTTAGGTTTTTAAAAAATGATATATTTATTTGAGAAAGAGAGACAGACAGGGAGAAAGAAAGAGAGAGAATGAATGAGTGGTGGGAAGCAGCAGAGAAAAGGGAGAAGCAGACTGTTTTGCTGAGCATGGAGCCTGGCATGAAACTTAATCCCAGGCCCCCAGAGATCATGACCTGAACCAAAGGCAGATGGTACCCAACTGAGCCCCCAGGCACCCCACTACCGACTCCCTTCTTATGAGACTCCATTTTCTTCCTCATCCAGAGCCCTCAAAATTCCGTTTTCTTCCTTTCTTCCTTCCCCTCTCTTTCTTGCTTGAATCCTTGAAGCTTGATTCCTTGAAATTCTTCTTGATCCCTTGAAGCTTATGTGCTCTCTTTCCTTTGAACCAGCAGAGGGCATTCTGTGTCTTTCGGGTCACTTGACATAGTCTACCTGTTGTGTCATTCTCGGTACAGTGAATGTTGTGTCATTCTCGGTACAGGCAGAGCCTACATGTCTGTCTTATTCATCTTTTTGTCCCTTCCATGTTGCAAGTACACTGGCATATAGAAGGTGTTATACTTAGCAAATGTTTGGGAAACTACATGAGAATTTGGTTTAAAGCAATTGGAAGACCCGCCTTCCTTCCAAAAGCATTCTTTGTGATAAAACTCATATGGTAAGGAGAAAGCATTTTCGTAATAAGTAGACAGATTCATATGAAGTATAAAAATAAAATAATACTGCCGATAGTTATAATCAGTGATATAATAATAATGGTAATCTTATAAGCTTGAATTATAAGGTTCCTTCCTTTCAGATTATAATAATTCATATCAGCCTCATGCATTTTCTCAATATGCCTGCGAGCCAAGGAAAGGGTTGAATGGTATAGATTAGAAATTTAAGAATGGGAGCCTGGGACTCCTGCTTGTGTTTGTGGGCCAGCTCCTCCACTTATTTATTTTATTTTTTTTATAAAGATTTTATTTATTTATTCATGAGAGACACATACAGAGAGAGAGAGAGAGAGGCAGAGACACAGGCAGAGGGAGAAGCAGGCTCCATGCAGGGAGCCTGATGTGGGACTTGATCCCAGGTCTCCAGGATCACGCCCTGGGCCGAAGGCGGTGCTAAACCGCTGAGTCACCCACGCTGCCCTCCTCCACTTATTTGAACAAGTTATTTAACCTTCTGAGATCTCAGGCACCTCTCCACCTTTTACAAAACGGGGATAATAAAATGACAAAATTTGCAAGTTCATTATGAAGAATAAATGTGATTAAATAGGCAAAATTCTTGGCACAGGTTCTGGTGCATAGTAAGTGCTTATTAAATGGTATCAATAATTATTGTTATGAGTGAAGAGCATGTGATCTAAGGCCCATGATGATTAAGTGGCTTGCTCAAGGTGGTATAATGAAATCTAACTGGGACTCAGGTTTTGCTCATAGTCTCCCACTGTGGCTTGTTCCTCTCCCACTTCCCTGCCCACTATCCACCTTAGCCCTGGATAACAAAGAATTTGGTTGGCCTTTGTCCCCACGTCCTGGGAGGTAGGCTCTAAACCTTGGAGTTTCCCAAGTAAGAGGAGTGTCTATGCTATTCAAGGTGGGACCTGATAGGTTTTGTTTACGAGGTAGTTTACGTGAAGGAGAAGATCCAGGATGGTGGCTGGCCATGCCAGAAAGACCAATCACTGATGTGAGGTTTAGGGCTTTGAGCCACTTTGATATCAGACCAACCTTCAGGGAGGGGAGGGGAGGCTAGAAATGGAGTCACATGGTTGATGATTTAATCAGTCATCCCTACATCATGAAGTCCCAATAATATTTATGGACACAGAAGAAGTCTGAGTGAGCTTCCTTGGTGGTGTACTCTGCACACTGCCACACATTGATGTGTCAGGAAGGATGATGCATCCTGACTCCACAGAAGAAAATAAAGGAAGATTGGTGTTTAGGACCCTTCCAGACATTGCTGTACATGTCTTCCCTTCAGTTGTTTCTGATCTGTAGCCTGTTGCCATAATGCAATTATAATTCTAAAACTAGTGCTTTCCTGACTTCTGTGTGTCCTTGTAACATATTATGGAAGCCTAGGGGAGAGCGGGAACCCCTGAATTTGTAGCCAGTTGATCAGAAGTGAGGGAGACCTGGGGACCTCAGCCACCCTGTGGCTGGTGTCTCAAGTGAGGACAGCTATGCGGAGGACTTTGCCCTTAACCCATAACGTTTGACTCCTCTGGGTAGCTAGGTGTCAAATGCCTTGCTCTCCCCTTTACCCAGAACCTCAGTAGGAAAATCAATGTTTCATAAGGCACGTACTTTGCAATCTCAGACTCAAAAATGAGGTTTGTTTAAAATCTATAATTTTATTTCTTGTGCATTTTGGGTGCATAATGTTGAGATGTGGTCATATTGGCTCTCTACAGCTGTTCATTTAGGTCATGCTACCCACCTGAGCCCCCAGGCATCCCCACTACTAGTAGTATTGAAGTAAGAAAAAAAAAACACCTGGACAATTGCTCGTATCTCTACTAATCTATCAGACACTCCTTTCTTTCCAAAAGCCCTTCTTCAACCTCCAAACAAATTAATTCATCTGCATAGTGAGAGGAGGAGGAAACCAAGCAGAGGCCACCCCCGTGAGGGACACCAGGAGGACATTCACCAGGACAGCTGGTGTGGCTCTTGACACCCTACTGGGGGAATAGCCCACTCAGCCACAGTATGGCAATCATAATTAGCACCCTGTAGCGGCTCGGGGCCTCAAACCCACCCGAATCTGTTTGCAGCATTTCACGATTTACTGAGAACAGCATCTCTTATACTTAGGTAGCTGCTTCCCTCCTGTCTGCTCCGTTGGCTCTAATGTATTTAGATAGATTCTTCTTCCATGAGGCAGAGCCCAAGTTCATTAGAATCATGCGTTCTGCTTCAAAACCTCCCTTAATCTCCCTAGGTGCTCTTTGGGCTTTACCAGTTGTATTCACTAACCTTGGATGTGGGTATTTAGGAACAATGCTAATGTTCTTAAATTGCTTTGCAGTCTCCTCTCCTGGATTATACTGGCAGGCAAAAAGAAAGAAATACCAATTAAGCCCCAAGAGCCATTTTGCAAATGCTCTTTTTCTTAAACCAGGGAATGTCTGACTGCGAACCCAAATGGAAAAGATGCAGGATGGTGCTGGGATGTGTTATGCATGTTGACTCTTTTCTTTCAAAGGGATCTAATCTTTTGGAGTGGGCATTAGGTAATGCTTTCAATGTATTAGTAAGGGCCAAAAAAAAAAAAAAAAAGAGAGAGAGAGAGAAAGAGAGAAGACACTTCATACGTTTTGGATAATACCATGTTGATGCTTTAATAATACTCATCTTAAAAGGGTATTTGTTATTCATTATGTACAGTGCATTTCAGAGTTTTGTGTTCCATTAACTCCTTCTCTGAGCAGACTGCAGACAGTTTAAAAACCTTTCTTTTAGGAAACTAGCCTCAGCCTGGGTATTAAACTTGCTCAGGTTATAGGGGTGACTTGGGGGTGCTGTGATAGAGCAGTGTAAGTAGTAACATTGGCTGCCTGTAGATGGGGAAGTAAGTGTCATGGAGACAGGAGTAAAAAGTAAATACTTTGTCATTGGTGTTGTGTTTTGTACCATGTCAATATATCAACAATTTCAAACATAAATAAATAAATAAATAAATAAATAAATAAATAAATAAATAGATAAATTTTGAGGTGATAAGAAAAATGATGCAGTCACTGTGGAAAACAGTATGATAGTTCCTCAAAAAACTAACATCAAATCACCATCTGGTTCTGCAATTTCACCTCTTGGCACATACCTGAAAGAACTGAAAGCAGGAATTCAAACAGACATTTGTACACCCACTTGCACAGGGTATTACTCACAATAACCAAAAGGTGGAAACAACCCAAGTGACCATGGATGGATGAATGAGGAAATAAAATGTGGTATACACATAGAATGGAATATTATTCAGCCTTAAACATGACAATAAAAATTCTGACAGAGGCTACAACATGGATGAACCTCAAAGATATTATATAAGCCAGTCCCAAAATGGCAAATATTGCATAATTCCACTTAACGGAGGTCCCTGGACTAGTCAAATTCATGAAGTGAGAAAGTAGAAAGGTGGTTGTAGGGGCCGAGAAGGGAGAAATAGTGGGGACAGTATTCTCATTTGGGAAGATGAGAAAGTTCTGGAGGTGGATGGTAGTGACGGCTGTAGAACGAAGTGAATGTACCTAATGCCACAGAACTGTACGCTTAAAAATGGTTAAAATAACTCATGTTATGCTGTTCTTTTAGAAAAAAAAAAAAGGAGAACTGTAAGAAAGATTTGTTGTTTTCCCCATTGGTCACTACACTCACATTTTGCCTTTCCATCATGTCTGGGAGGCAACCCCCATCTTCTCTCCCTGAGACCCCAGCAAACCCCCAGTTCAGCATGGCATTTGTGGAGTGATGGGTAGAAAGATTCAGCAAAAGAGAATGTTCTACTCTGTCTAACCAGGCAAGTGAAGACAAGCGTCGGGAGGTAGTTATTGGGGACCTACTCAGGACCTCACACGTGCTAGGAAAAGTGAGGCCATGGAAATGTGATAGATGCATTTTGTTACTTCAGTTTGTGTGATTAATAAAAATCAAAACTAGATTCCTATTGTGTTTGGGGCACTGTGTTCGGTCCTGGAGACACGGAGCTGAAAAGCCAGGGTCAGATTTTGAGGGTTGGACATTGAGGATTTGACAGTCAGATTCGCATACTGGTAATTAGAAAGTTTTTTTGTTTTGTTTTTTAGAAAGGGTTTTTTTTTTTTTTTTTTTTTTTTTTTAGAAAGGTTTTTAAATAGGGTGCTGTGGGTGCACAGATAGGGACCATAGGACTCCTGACTCTATTGAATTTAGAAGTTTCAAGATCTTGCAACAAGTCTAATGCACGAATGTTTTTGGAATACCTACTATGTGTCAGGTGCTGACCTAAGTTCTGTGAGTGATTTGGGTCACATATATGTGAGACTGTGTTCCGCTCCTCAGGGAGCTTACTTCTCGTTGTATGAAGACGAGTCCAAAAAGACAATAGGGCAGCATGTAACTGTGTGGGATACATTCTTAGCTTTTCCAGAGACTAGAGAAAAGATAGATCAGTAAGGGCTGGGGTTGTCAGGGAAAGTTTTACTGAAGAGGTGAGACCAGAACTGGAGCCCTGGGAGGAAAGCAGAATTTCAACTGGTAGAAAGTGGGGCAGGAGAGACAAGCGAGCATACAACACACCCATGATTACCCGGGTAGACAAAGTAGGTTTGCCTTTCCTGTATGATGCCACTAAAAGCATCCTACTAGCATAGGCTTCTGTTAAGCAGGGACCCTTGTTCATGAATTAAGCACCTACCATATGTCAGCCATTGTTCTAGACCCCGGAGGCATACCAGTGAACACACAAAGCTCACGCCCTCAGAGAGTTCACGTTCTACTGGGAGACACAGACAAAGAAATAAAATATATCTGATACGTGTTCTGGCTAAAAGTAGGGGATGAGGTGACTGTTGAACAGGCTTGTGGGGGAGGGTATTAGGTGTCCCATCAAGAGATGATTGCAAAGCTTCTGAGATGTTTGGGGATCCATCCTGCTGCAGATGGCAGCACGGATTCCATCTTCTGCGGTTTCCAGTCCCCGAAGTCTGTGAACTTTGAGCCCAAGAGAATGTTCCACCAGGTTTCCTACTGCTATGAAAATGTAAGGTGATGACAGTCTCAGAGACCATATGTCTTATCCTGAAAGGACCCTTCTGTGGCTTCTTTACTGGGGAATACTCGAAGAGGGTGTCCTGATGCCAATTTTCTGACAGCAACTGAGTGTCCTAAGATTAAACTCAATGATGACACTAAAATACCTGAAGTTAGGCTCAGACTCCAGGAGCTAAATAAAGGGGAAGGTCCCCAACAGGATTGCCCTAGGTTCAGATGCCAGCCTTAAGTTCCTAGATTGCCCACACTTCTGTCCAGCTGACTACAATTCTAGAGTTTCCCATAGTCTCCTCTGGTTTGGTAATTCTCCAGAGTGACTCCCAGAACTCAGAAAAGTGCTACACTTCTAGTCATCATGTTATTCTAAAGGATGCAAATGAACAACCAGATGCAGAGATACACAGAGTAAGGTCTAGGAGGGTCCTGCTGCAGGAGCTTCTGCTCTCAACCGGGACGCTCACCCGGGGCTCAGTGTCCAGAGTTTTACATGGAGTTGCGTTAAGTAAGCATGTTGGTCGGACCAATGACCATGTGGTTGAACTCAACCTCCTGTCCCTCTTCTCTCCCTGGCATTTGGGGGTGAGCCTCTAGGTTCCAATTGTGTAATCACATACATTGTCTTTCTGCAGGGGTCAGCGTCTCTCCTAAAAGTATCTAAGGGCCCGCCATGAAATCACCTCCTTAGCATAAACTCAGATATATCAAAAGGGTTCCTTGTAAATAAAAATACTCCTACCACTCTAGAAATTCCAAGGGCTTTCCAAGTTCTGTGCCCAGAACTGGGGACAAAGACCAGATACACTCTTTATTGCATCACAGCCAGCAATAACTCTGTCTTGATTTCTCTAGCTAATGCTTATGTAATGGTCATATAGTTGGCTATACTCTACCCAGGATAGGACTCGTTGCTTTTTTTTTTTTTTCTAGCTCTCAACAAAGAGATATTAAGAAAGCAGGGCCTCAGCAAAGCCATGCTTTGCTGCTGATTTAGAATCTTAAGCTAAAATGTGACTTAACTGTGTCCTTTGTCTTCCTGGCTAATGACCAGTCATGGAATACCAATAAGAGTTCCTACTTTCAGCCTTTTGAACCTGGACCCCTCTTGCTGGTGAGCTCTCCAATCAACGTCCCTCTGATACCTCTTTAAGCATCAAGCAGCTGTTTAATGCAAGGTTCTCGTCTGTTCTTTTCCCTTTTTCTTTTTCTTGGTCAGTGGATTAGCCAAGATTGATTTTTCTGCATGGCTGGGGAAGGCCTAAGGTTAAAAGATAAAAGGTAGATTTCTTTTAAATGTAATTTATATTTCTTTTCTTGGCATTAGTTCTGATAGCATCCACGGAATCACTTCAGTGTTCCAGAAACACCTGGGCCCCAACCAGATGCTGGAGCATGGCAAGCCTGGACTCCCCGCATAGCACAGCTGGGTGGTCCAGGTGGAGCTGGGTCAGATGCCATCCTCTCTCACTCTCTCTCTACCCCTCCTTTTCCATCTTCTTTCTCTCCACCCCCATCTTTCTTTCTCTGACTCCTTCCAAATTTGATTCTGCTTGCAAAACGCAACTAGACATCACACATTTATCCTACGCTACTGTTCTTTCAGGTCAGTGTGTATTTATCTTTTGCAAACTAAAGAGCTCAAGGGGAACTGTTTCTGAGTCAACCAGATGACAAAAGAACCAATTGATTCATCCAGAAAGCCTGTCAATTCAGCAGGACATCATTGGCAGGAGTGGTGTTGTGGACAAAGCTGGCCCCTGATGGACTCAATTTTCCATTTTTTGCCAGACTTCTCTTTGGCAGCCAATAGACCCTGTCCCAATGCCATGCCAGGTGTGATGAATAACCCTCTCCACTGCTGGGTGTGTATCTTTCCATTTGCCCATGTAGCAATCCTCCCTCTGTTAAATAGCAATGGACAATTTTATAAATATTCTCTGCTAAGGGCTGGGCACTCTCTGGAGCCGGAGGCAGTGTGGCGGTGGCAGGGGTAACAAAGGGAGCGACATGAGGCTAGATAGCAGGAGAAGGAGAGAAGTGTGCAGGGTCGGAAGCTGACGTTCAATGCACGGGGCTAAGCAGGGAGAGAACGTTTGAGAAGATGGGGAACTTAAGAGCACAGGCAATTCAAGCTGAGCAATGCTTCAGGGGGTAACTGAGGCCATGCCCCCTGCTCCCCCACTTCCTTTCCTCCTTCATCTTCTCCTCATTTAATTATGCTAAGATTGGAAAGGGACATTTGAGTGATCCTTACATGTGTCTAGGCCACACTTAGAGTTACATTCAAAGAGCTGGCTTTGATCCAGCCAGCCATGAGAGAGTTTCTAAATGCCAGGATGGGGTTTCAGACAGCCAACTGGACGTCAGTCCTGCTCGTTGAAGCTTCTTCTGCCATTGGGTCAATTGGTGGAGTTGGATAAACTGCCAAGAGGATTTGGGCAGTTTATCCAACCCAGTGAAGCTACAACCAAGGAACAAAAATGGAAACCTTCACGTCAGTAACAGGAGATAGAAATAGGCTCACGGACAAACTGGTTGTCAACACAAAAGGGAAAAACTGGAGAAACCAAACTGGATCAATTAGGATTCTCTTGGTTGCAGGTAATAGAAATCTACTGTGTCCAAGCTTCGGTGAAAAGGAAGTGTATTGGTCAATCCAGTTAAAATGTCCAAGGGTACACTAGCTTCGGGCACACTGGACCAGATGCCCCATCACACCTGGTGTGTCTCTCTGCCCTTCTCTGAGCTGCCTTCATTGTCAGGCACATTTTCCCCTCATAGTGACAGGAGAGCCCCCCCAGCATTTCCAGACTCAAACTCCATCTTGTCAATACCAGGAGAGATTGAGGATAGGCTCTCCTTGGATCAATTTTGCTCATCTTTCCTGTCTGGACTAATTACTGTGACCTGGGAGACAGGATGCTCTCACCGATAAGTTGTTGGTCAGCTCCAGCTGACGTACACAGTCCAGGAGGGGGCAAGGAATGGTCCTGCTGAGAAAATAGGGGTCTTCTTTACCTAAGAGGAAAGGGCTGGCAGGAAACAAGCCAACAAGCAAAACAAAACAGATGTCCACCCCAGATGCTCTAAAGAAGCCAAAATCATAAAACTTTGAACCAAGAGCTGTCATGCACCAGGTGCTAGAATCTAGAAATAGGTCAGATCTATATGGGGACTCTAGGCTTCTGTGACAACTGCCCAGACCACATTTGGTACAAACTCATTCAGGGCCTTTCTGGCCTACTTCTGGTTGCTCATATTTATTTATTTATTTTTAACTTTTAAAACACTACTACAAGTTGAATATTGAAACAAAAACAATAGCAAGTAGGGAGCTATGATTATAGTCCTTCGCTCATTCACTACTGCACATCAAATGCCAGCAGCAGTGTTACTCGCTGGCCCCATTACAAGGTCTGACACTGAACACCCCCCCGCCCCAGGATGATGTTCCTCACCTTCATGTGCTTCCCCATTGTAATGGCGCCGTCTTTCCTGATTGGGATCGAAGTCCACCAGTTCCACCTGGTCCATTTCATCAGTCTCTTCTACTTCCTTCCTCTCAGGTAGGAGTTTTTCCAGCAAGGAAAGTTTATCAGGAGAGAGAAAGCCCTTCTCAGGGAAGTTTACCTTAAATTCGATGATTAGGTGACTCTTCTCGCATGGTCTGTGATTAATTGGCATGCCTTCGTTTAGCACACACTTGGTATCCCCATGTTTGACGATCTGACGTGGATGAGAGGTGATGACGATGGTTCGGTTGTCAAGAGTAGATATTGGCTTTTGAAAGCCACACCAGGCTTCAAGCAGCTGCATATCCATACACATGAAGAGATCTTCGCCTCGTCGAGTCAAAACAGCACGGTCCTTCTGATCTAGAACAGTGATAGTATCTCCTGGTTCCAGTCCTGGTTCTTGATCTCCCTCACCATGGAATGTTATCTTCTGGCCATCTTTCATGCCTTTGTCAATACGCGCTTCTAGAATCTTCTTCTCTCCAACTATCTTCCTTTTGCTGCAGCTTTTACATCTCTCTTTAGGACTGATCCGTTCCCCATGGCCCTGGCACTCCATGCACACAGACTGAATTTGCTGAACCATTCCAGGTCCTATCTGATGAATTCTTATTTGCATTTCAGTACCTCGGCAATTGGGTCAACATTCGACTGCTCCTTTCTTACCACCTCGGCCTTCACATTAATCTCAAATCACATTTTTTTTGCAGAGCTAGTTTTCTTGTTGCACCATTAAATAAATCTTCTAAGGTTACTGAGAGCTGATGTACAACATTTTTACCTCTCCTTTCTCTCTGCATCCTTCCTCGTCTTCCAAAAAACACATCAAAGATGTCCATGGGGGAGCCAAAAACACCCCCAGTTCCACCTTCTTTAATTGCCTGTTCTCCTCCTTTGTCATAGAATTCCCTTTTCTTTGCATCAGAGAGCACTTCATAAGCTTGAGAAATCTGTTTAAACTTCTCTCCTTCATTTGGATTCTTATCAGGGTGGTACTTCAAGGCCAGTTTCCTGTAAGCCTTTTCCAATTCCTCCTGGGTGGCATTGAGTTTGACCCCCAAAACATCATAATAAGTGGTTTCTTTCACCATTTTCTACAGCCGGTGAGAGGGCCGAGGCTGGTGTGGGGGAACAGGAAGGAGCGCGTTGCTGGGCTCAGCTTGGGCAGCTGCCAATCCTCCGCATCTCGAGCGTTCTGGAAAGTTCCCTCTGGTTGCTCTTAAAAGGAACTTGCCATTGCCAGGCCAGACCCCAGACACCCCATTCCAGGAGGGAATCCCTTTATGGAATTTCAGGGTGCCCTTCGGTCTTTCTCCTTTTCATCCTTTCACGCTCTGGTCTCATAACCTCACCGCCCCTCCCTGCTCCATAGGCTCGCTCATGGGTTTCTGCTGTTTCACACAGTAATCAGAAAGGATCATCTGTATGGCCATTCTAGTGAACGTAGTCACTGAGGCAGACCCCACTCTCACAGACACACAGTAGATGCCTGAGGACCTGAGTGGGAGTTTAACACGGTGGCCCACGTACTGTGGAAAATAAATGGAAGAGAGGACAGGAGGGCATAGCTACATAATCTCATAGCTGCAAAGCATAATTTTGGTCCCATTTACCAAAATTTTGCAAGGAGAGGGAAAAAAAGCCCGTATTTATTGGAAGAGTGATCTTTATTTACACAGCTCCCAGGACTGGTGGTCTCACCCATAGACCAAGCCCTGACAAAGGACACACACCAGTGAGGACACAGGGAGGGGGAGCAGAGCTGCGGGCCATGGTGCTCAGTGGCCTAATTATCAAAGCTGCGTCTCCATCCTGTTGCTATCCATCCTGGAGGGGCATGGTGGCTGCTGCCAGCAGAGAGGAAAAATTACCCGGCCTGACGCCTCCAAATAATTGATAATTTGCCTAAATGAACAAATCAAGTAAGATTTAATTGTTGGCAGGGATTACCACCCAAGAATGGCAAAGTATATAATTGCTTAAGCATCACACATGGCTTTCCATGAGCCCCTCTGCCCTCCCCCCTTTCTTTCTTCTAAACCAAGTATAATTGTTTAATGACATTGATGGGAAATAGACTTGTGACATTATAAATGACACTTATGACAGAACTGTCAGCTGGTGACAGCTCGCTGACAGCCCCAGTGAGAAATGAATCATTTTAGATGCTTTATGATTTGCTCATTTAATGTCACAAATAAGATCTTGCCATAAAACCACACAGAATCTCGTCCCCTAAGGGACAGTCGGGTTGTAGTCTTCGCTCCAGGATGGTGGAAACTGGTGGGGTCTGGAGTCCACAGCTGGGGATATTTGGTAGTAGCTCCCCTGTACCTCCAATTCCAAAGAGAGGCTGAAATTTCCCTGGGGAATCTGCCCCCGGACAGAGTCTGAATTTAGTTTGCTCTTCTGCCGCTTGTTTAAGGAAGCTTTCAAGAGGGAAAGAGCTAACTTGTTGGGACTGATGCTAATAAAGACAGAAAGCTGAAAAAATGGAGAGGTTATTTTTAGCTGGGTAATGGGGAGTAAATGGGGCCACCCTGTGATATGCTAAGAGATGCTTGCTCTCCTTTCTGCCTGGAACTCCCACACTCTCTGCTGGGCAGACATCTGTTAATTGCTTCCTGTTGGACTTTACTTTGACACTTGGGGAAATGGAAAGAGACTGTCTAACCATCTTTTTTTTTTTTCCTCCTCCCCACCCTCCCCCCAAAGATGTCTCTGTGGGATTTTGGAGACGGAGGAAAAGGAAGCAGGGGTGAGTTCAACACACGGTGCCTAAGGCAGCTTAGCCTGGATTTTATTGAAAACCCTTGTGTGGGGCTCCCGACAATCAGAGTCACTCAAGTTTTTCTTTCCACACTCCCCTGGCCTGAGCTCTATTTAATCAGAACACATGCTTATCTCTCGGCCCACCTTTCTGTATGTTTTACTAATCTTATGAATAGACTCTTAAGAGAATAATGAAATGAACTTTCCAATTTGTAACCAAAAAACCCCATGCGTCTCTGTGCACCTGCACCGGTGCTTTCTTGTGGGGGCAGTTCTTGCGGCCCAGCAGCAGGGGGCTAAAAGCCAACCTTCAGGAGGTGAAGGTGGTCGTTTCACTGGCACCTAAGTTTTCTCTGACTTTTCCTTCACGTTCAGGCTGAGTTTGTGCGCGCTGGTGTCTATTGCCTTTGGGTGGGTGACGTAGTGTGACCAATGCCCACGAGGTGGCGACAAACGACCTCCTGGCCAGAGGACTGGATGGATGCAAAGAGGTGGGTGAAATGGGTTTGCTTTCTGTCCTAACCCTAAGGATAACCACTTACTGGATGCTGACCACGTGGCAGGCACGCCCAGAAGTGCTGTTTATACATTAACTTACTGATTTATCTTTGCAGCAATCCCTGGAGTCTTACAAAAGATAAGGAACTGATTTGCCCCAGGTCACATACTTGGTGGTTGGCAGAGCTGACATTTGACCTCCTCTCTGACTGAGGACACGGGGCTGTGATCTTATGTACTACACTCTCCTGGACCCTAAAGGAAATACCCTATTAATTCGGGGAAGAAGTTGAATGGCTCAAACTATGTCTCACCCTCACTGAGGTATGTAGCTCCCTTCATCCTTCATCGTCATAAAATAAAGGAGTCCAGAAAGACCAGGGACTTAGAATCTGAGAGTTAGAAAAGTCTTGACCATCTACTCCACTCCAGGCACCCATTCAATATAGGACTTTTTCAGGCACAGGCCCGAAGGAGGATAAGATAGTCTCTGCTGGATCTCTTCTGGGGCCAGGATGTCAAATGAAGATGGCATGGTTCCCTCTCTGTCTTCCCATGGTCACCTTCCTCTCCAAGAAGGAAAATTCAGAAGAATGAGACCGGAAGGAAGATTCATAGCCCCTGTTCATCAAAGCATTTGTCGGGAACACTGTGCATGTGATGCTGGTATGTGTCAATCTGATTGGGCCACAGGGTGTCCAGGCATTTGGTTGAGTCTTATTCTGGGTAGGATGTTTCTGGGGCAAGGTTAACCTTTGAATTGGTGGACTGAGTAAAACAGATGGCTTTCCCCAGTGCAGATGGGCCTCATCTGAAGCATTCAGATGAGAAGACCTGAAAAGAACAAAAAAGGCTGATCTCTTGCAAGTAGGAGAAAGCTCCTCCTGCCTGACCACTCTAGAGCTGCAACATAGGTTTTTCCGTCTCTTCAAACTCAAGCTGAAACATAGGATCCCCCCAGAGCTTAAGCCTGCTGGCTTCAGACTGGAACTACAGTTGACCCTTGAATAACACAGGGGACACTGGCTTCCTACACAGGTGAAAACTCATGTATGACTTTTGATTCCCCGAAACTTAACTATTAATAGCCTACTGTTTACCAGGAGACACATTTTGTCAACCCAAATTTTAACAGTCAACACGCATCTTGTATGTTATAGACTATAGTCTCACAACAAAGTAAGCTACAGAAAAGAAAATGTTACTAAGAGAATTATCAGGAGGAGAAAATGCATTTACAGTAGGATACTGTATTTATTGGGAAAAAAAAATCCATATGTATGTGAACCCGTGCAGTTCAAACTGCGTCACTTACGGGTCAACTCTATACTATTGAGTATTGACTACTGAGCCCACTCTTGTGGGTTTTGAGCTTGCCCACTGAAGATCTTGGGACTTGGCCCCCATGATGGCATAACCACGTGAGCCAATTCCTTATAATAAATATAAGAGACACTACATGCATCCATATAGGCATATACATACCTATATGGGCCGATGTGCAAGCATCACCTAGAATGCTACATTCTAAATTCGAATCTTTTATTTCAATATCTGTATCTGCCTGTCTTCTATTAGTTCTGTTTTGAGTCAGCGAGAGCAACTGGACAGCAGACCAATGCAAAGATTCGGTCATTCGGTCAATAAATATTTCCTAGGGGGACGACAGAGAGCCTCCTAGGAGAAGCTTAGCCGCAGAAACAGTAGTGACTTCTCCGGCACAGCTCTCAGTGTATTTGAACAAGAAAGGAGAGTGGAAGGCAGATTTCCAGGAAAGAACATCCTTAGGATGGACTGTATACAGCTTTGCCTTCTTGATATACAGGCCAGCTTTGGGGGCCTCCCTTAGTTTAAAAGATGACCCCTGAGGAACGGTCTCTTGGTGTGGGTGTAATATTCTTTTAGAGGTAGTTACCCAAACCTGGCAACTACCACCTGACTGAGGAGCTGCAAATGTGAATGTTGAACTTCTGAGCCAGAGATGGTTCCTCTCTGCCCTCCCCATATCCTCTCTTCCCCTAATTCTTGACCCTCCACTCTCATTTCATGCCTGTCATGGGGGAGTTTGTGGCATCTTGTGACTTTGGCTGACACCTCTCAGGAGGAAACTAGACTATCACCCTCGTGCAGCCTAGCAGGCCAACCATCATCTAGATTTCTACATTTTAAAATCAAACACTTTTGTTTTAACCATTAAAGTGGCCGCTGGCCGCCACCCCCCCCGCCCCAAACCAGGTTTCTGTCTGGGGTGCCCCCCACTCCCGGGGACCTCTGGGCTGATGGGCTCCACAGTCTGAAATCCCCTCTGGTGCACCTTCCCTGCTTCATCAGTTGCTACCATGGCCTGCTTCCAAACGTCTGTCAGATTTGCCCTTATCTTTGGTTTGTGCTGTTGGGGTGTTTAACACTGCACACCTGGGTGCCTTCAATGGCCTCCTGGGGGGCTCCCTGTTCCTCACTGTGCAGCTCAAATAGTTCTGGTCAAATGCCCCTTGAACCTCACCTCTCTCCTGCTCCAGACCCCACACATGCTTCTCAGGGTCTCCCCCCCACTCAGGGACACACCCCTCGGCCTGGCTTGCAGGTGATGCCCCCTGTGTGCTTACTCACTCCTTTCCCCCTTCATTTCTAGCCTCTCCCCATCCTCCAGGGCCTCCCTGTGATGTGTGTGAGGAGCATTCCAGAAGCCCGGGTGCACGACTGGCCAGTATTTTCTGCCTTCCACGTTCCGCATCCTGCCTGCTGCCCATCCCCTCTGTAGCCCACCAAGCCCCTCGGATGCCTCATCTACATTCTGATCCCATTTTTGTCTAATTTAAAATTTAATTACTCAAGTGATACCATCTCCATAGCCTTTAAAGACAAAATTTCGTAGACAACACTTAGGCCCCCTTAGACGACTCTCCCTTGTCCAGAGGCAGAATGGTGCAGTGGTTGAGGTGTGTATTTCCAGATGTTTTTCGATGTTTTTATACACATATATGTGCCCGTAGAGAATACGTGGCATTTTCGCTGCATGTGGCCATTTTTCACATAAATGGCATCTTACATTTATTTATATTTTGTAAAATTCCTGGAGATCTATCCCTGTGAGCCCACCTGGATGAGCCTCGCTCTGGTTAATGGTGGCTACTTCTCTGTAGTATGAATCCATCACTGTTTATTTGACTGCTGCCCTTTGGATAGGCGCTAGATTGTTCCAGGGTTGAGGTTTACAAACGCTGTTTACCGAACAACTGGAGGACACGTCCTTATGCACGTGCGTGAATTGCTTCCACTGGTGGCATTTTCTTGTCAGAGTCACGCAGTAAGATTACGATGGGAGCTGTGGTTCCTCCAGAGATTCTCAAGCACCAGCCCCTGAGAGGCATTTGCACAACAAACTTGGAGCTCCGTAGTCTCATTCCCATTTTAGGGGTGAGAAAACTGAGGTTTAAAGAGGTGCAGTGGGTCAGCCTTGAAATCCCACTTAATGTTCCTCCTCCTACCAGTCCCTTGTGCCGAGTCCTTTCCTTCCAGCTCTGCCGTGAATTTCGTGACAGCGGGAACTACTCGCCTATTCCCTTTCATTCTCTGCTATGTCCTGGATACACAATAAATCTCAATAAAACTTGATTGATTATTTGGAAGACAAATTAGCGCTATCATCTTAACTAGCGGGATATTTTATTTAGGTATTTTAGCAACAATAAGAAGACACCAGCATCATAGAGTAGCTGGTTAAAATATTATTAGAAGTTAATTCATATTTTAGCAGATAATTCCTAATTAATTCGCTGTAGTTATCTTGTTAAACGTCAATTAAATCTCTCCACATCCCTTACAGGTTTCTGCTATTCATAAAATGTAATTATACAGCTATTGCCCACGTATTCTTTATTGCTTATATAATCTACTAGTTAAATACAAGTCAAAAAGATTTATCTTCCAAGTTCTTAATAACATCACTAAATGTCCTAATTAATAATCAATAACCCATTTGCATAATTAATTGGGGAAAGAGTCCTAATGAGATGGTGCCTTGCAGCAAGCCAGGCCGAGGCTAAAACTTCATCTCCTATGGCAATCGTTGCTCAGAGTGCAAGAGAGTTTTGAGCAACTCAGAATCCCTTAATGCTCCAGGAAGGGCGGCGCGTAAGCCCTAATGACAGCAGCTCGTGTGATTCTGTTGGCACATCCTGATTGACATTGTTTCTTAACAATATGTAATGTGAGTATCTCCGTGGAATAGAGACTATTTGTTAGGGATTTTCACGGACACAGGCTCAGGTGAACAAAAATACATTTCTTCCCTTTCCTGAAAGACAATTCAATTCCCTAAATCGGAATCCTTATTCCACCTGATTCACAAACCTAATGTAGTCACTCTTTTTTAAAAGATTTTATTTATTTATTTATTTATTTATTTATTTATTTATTTATTTATTTTTTATTTGAGAGAGACAAGAGAGCACATGTGGGGAGAGGGAGAAGCAGGGTCCCCGCTGAGCAGGGAGCTGGATGCAGGCCTCGATCCCAGGACCTGAGCCGAAGGCAGGCGCTTCACCGACTGAGCCACCCAGGAGCCCCTAATCTGGTCCCTTTCAAGTAAGCTCAGTCCTACGTAGTATCTTCTCTGGCAAATAGGGTTATAATTCTCCCACGGTCTAGGTTTGAAAAGCAAAGCAAAGCAAAGCAAAACTCTCCCTTTCAGCTTCTTCCCTCTCCCTCGTCCTTGGCACCGATTTTTAACTGGGAGGAGGGGGTTTTATAAGGTGTGCCACCGTGATGTCATCTGGACAGGGGCTGACAATTTCCCAGGTTTCACCTGTTTGGGTCTCGGCTGTCATCCTTCCGTATAGGATGAGAATGTGGGGTCCTCGAGGAAGCCCCTTTCATACAGGTCCCACTGCAAGGTGTTCAGTCTACACTAGTCTTATTCACTGAAGGATTTTGGGTTTACTGTAGCCTCCAGCTACCCAGGTTCATGAAGGTTCCTCTTCCCATCCTTGTTCCTGGGTATCCATCCACCATTCTTCAGTCCTTCCTAGCCTTTCTCGTGAGCTTGGGGATCACTTAGTTGTGTGTCATTTTTTTGATGATGGAAACACTATGTGGCAGTCAGGGACCCTCACTCGACCCTACTTTTGCCCCTACAGCTGGTCTGCTTTATTTTTCCCACACTCAAAGGGACAAGAATCACTGAGGGGATGCTGAAGACTAACTCCAGGTGGGACCAGTAAAAGATTGATCTCTCATTGACCCCAGAAAATCTGGATCTTGTCCTACTCCCCTCTTCCAAATTATCTAGGGGTGGTGGGCATGATGCAAAGATGGACCCCAGCTCTGCTTTCGAGAGGCTTTTCAGTTCTTCTCCCACCTCCTATATATGCAGTGGAGTGAGCAGTTCTACTTGTGAGCACTCCATTTCTTACACTTTCCATCTTACACTAGAAATCTTGGGATTTTTTTTTTATCTTGGAGGTTGACAATATGGCATCTTTGTTTCCTGGCTCTGGAGGTAAAGGTGGCCCCCCTGTCAATAGCAAGATGGGGAGTGCTCACTCATAAGGGAATAGAGAAAATAATATGCCAGTAACATCTCAAAGTGTTACTCTGCTACACCTCTGTCTTGTCAGAGCCAAGATGGGGAACATTGGAGTGTAGGGAGTCACCGGTGTTCATGCCCAAGAGGACCAGCTTGAACCCATGACATAGAGTCAGGGAAGCATTGTGAAGTTTCTGAGGGTTCCATGAGATTGGGGTTCAGCCAGTTACACGGTTAGTCAGAGGGATGGATGTGGGGATCCCTCAAAGGGATTTTCAGTCTCAGGCTAGTTTCCCATAGAGAAAAAATGTTCCTCTGATTTGCTTTTTATCCCAAGTCTCTGGCTTCACTTAAAAAAAATAAATAAATAAGGCTCCATGCTTGGGGGCTTGGGGCTGAGAGTTGCACATTCTAAGAATTTTCAAAGAACCAAAAAAAAAAATGATTTAAAATAAAATTCCATCATTGTTCAATGAGCTACAAATTGCAATCGGTGAAAGAAAATAATATTTTGATTTGGAAGAAGCAAACTCCCTCACCCGAGCACGTCGTGAGCCTCTTAACGCAGTTGCCTCTCTTCAGACAACACTGCCTGAACAGCCACACATCAGATCAACCAGAAGCATTATCACCTTATTGAAAAGACTATTGCTTGTCATTTTTTATGAAACATCTGCCCCTTTCAGTTATCAACAACGAAGAGCTTTCCCCCTTCTTTCCTGCTTATTCTTTCTCCCCGCTCTTATCACAAGGGAATTGGTTTTTCACACCGGCCCTTCTCACGGAGAGGAGCTGCTGCTTCTGTCCATAATAACAGAAACAAGCTGAAACAGGATGGATCTATCTCACAAAGCTCTGAAGGGGCTGTCAATCAGCTCAGCACCAGCGCAGTGGGGACCAGCATGGGCAGCCCCATCTGAAGGTCATCTTGTCCATCTTCAGTCTCCTGGCAACATGGCCTTCAACTCAACCAAGAGAGGTCTTGCCTCGAAAGTCTCCAAGGAAGGACACTCCTTGGCTTTTTGAGGTTGGCCATACCCATGTCTTCTATGTAGGAGGGCTTTATGTCGAATGGAAATATCTGTCTTACCATTTTCCTTCCTCGTCTCGAGACGTACCCATGAAAACCTGGTGAAGTAACTAGTGGTTGTTTTGGGGGCCTGCTCTTCCCTCCTCCTCCATTTTTATGCATCTTTTGCTCCCTCCATCTCCTGGGTTTTTCTGGGTCTTAATTGTCATGGAGGAAAATAGATGGATGCACTTTTTTTTTTTTAATAAAGATATTGCAAAAAGAGTCCTGCAAGAAAAGAGAGGTGCTTAATACAAAGTGTTGAATTATTAATGATGACATTTCAGGCACCTCTGAAACGGAGACTGGGGTCAGGGCGAACTTTGCTCACATCCCTCAAATAATGTCATGCTTGTAAGATCAATCATCACTATTGAGTTAAGGCAGCCAGCTATGAACTTCGGGAAACCTGCATCTGGCTCTCCTTAATAGCTATGTCACTTCGTCCTGCTTATTAAGTGTCTCTTAGCCTCATTTTCCCTACCTGTGAAATGGAGGTAAACAGCCTGCTTCATGGGTCATTGTGAGAACCAGATGGGATGACGTGGGGGATGCACTTTATGCAATGCCCACCAGACACATTGTGCTCAGTATAAACTGGCTCTTATTACGACAATCCATGGCCACTCGTAACGGTTATAATCAAAAGCTTTTCAGACAGGCTAGTGCAATCCTCAGAAGGGCCAGTGGGGAGTAGTTGCTCTTTCTACTGATAGACTTGATAAATATTGCCTTATAATCGACAAATATTTTTCTCCCAGCCCAGGATAAGGTAACCTGGCGAGTAGTGAAGGAACAGAGGCCCCGGGAAGGGAGAGGCTCCCCGAGGCACCACAGGAGGGGATGGTCAGGTGAGGGTGAGCAAGGACAGCTCCTGGGCCCTCTGCCGGCCCTAAACCTTTTATGATTCTCATTAGGTAGCGCGAATGTCAGCAAGGGCCGGGAGTTGGCTTGAGCCAGTGCACATTTCACGTCTCCGTATTTTATATTTCCCAGGACTGACCCATATACAGCCTCTTGCGTCGTAAGGCAGAGGTCTGCTTAGCACACAGTCAAGTAGACAGACAAGTCATGATTTGGGGAAACCTGAAAGAATTATGAACTGTAGTGAAAATAGCCAACTACGGGATAGCTAAGGCATATTTTCCTTTCCCCTTGATATCTGTGGAAATGTACATCTTCAAGCATCACGGAAATAATCACCTCCTCTCTATATTCCCCCCCTCCCCCGTTTTTATGGTTTTTATTGGTATACAACATTATTCAGACTAGGCTTTTCTATCTCCCAAGCCAATTTCTTTTGCATCTGTGTTTATATTGATGCTATTCAAACAATGATCCTCCACCTCCCCTGTCAGCTTCCATTGTGCATTTCACATATTATGAACTTATTTAAACAAAAATCATCCTCTCCGGATACATTTCTTTCCCATCTGCTTCCCCCCTGCCCCATACTACCAATTCTCATTTCAAAGCAACATTGTAATATCATTTATTGTTATTCTCTCTTGTTTTCCTGAGCTTCTTCTGTAACATTCCGAGAGGGAGCGGTGGTGGCGGAGAAATATATGGTATTATTGATTTATAGTCAAGAAGGTAGTTCTTACTCAAAATGCTTCTAAAAGGATTCATATCATGTTTTTAGAGCAAGGAGGCCTCGGTAATGACTACGCTTTAGATTTTTAGGGTGCATACAGATAGTTTTAATGTACTTTCACTAGTGTCATTTCAGGGAGTTTAGAGGAAGAAGAAAGGAAAAATACAGCTGGCTATCCAAATCATTCTAAATATCCAGATTTTTGGCAACATTGTAGACTGGCATGCAGATGTTTGACTGAATTTTTCACCCTTCTTCTAGATGTTTGGTGTTGGGGGAAACACAGCTAATTGTCTGTTAGAATCAATACGGGGCAATGGTGTAAGGGTGGGAGTTGTTTTTATTTTATGAAATAATTTAAACATGGAGAGGAGAATCTGTCTCTGAATACATTGTTAGCCTAATAATGATTTTTTAGTTTCCATTTGTTCAGAGGGTAGGGTTCTGTTTCCCAGGCTCAGAAAGACCTGCTATAAATACCCTAATCCTTTCTAAATCAAGTGTTTTGTGTACCTATTCCCATACAGATATGTTAGGGCCATGAGAGATAATGTATTCTTATAATCTGTCTACAAAAGATGAATGTTCTTCTTGCCGGCACCAGCCTGGCCCAGATGAAAGGTCCAGAGCCTCGTGCATGCTCTGAGGCCAGCCGTGGGAGATTGGCTCAAATCTTTAAAAAGAAACAAGCCCTTTTTCACGTTTGAAGAAATATCTGTGGAATCCACGCTCCAATCGACAACTTCCAGAGGTCACCGAGTCCTACCTGGAGTTTCTAACTCATTCACAAATGGGCCATGGCAGACCAGGAAAGTTAATACTATCTCACAAAACACTTATCCTTGCAATGAGAGGTGGTTTAACGATTCGGAGGCCTTTTTCAAGAGTTACTGAGCTTTGTGAGAATCTCTCACATGCAGGAAGCACAGTGGTGAGGTGGTCATCCTCTCTGTCTCAATGCTTACTGCTACCGTGAAGCCCACTACTCCTGAATTGGACCTCCAAGCCTAGTAGACATTGGAGACCATCTGCTCCACTTTCTCTGGGTTAAAGGAAACACGAAAAGCAAGATGCTTCAATTGCTTTCTGTCTGTGATGGTTTTATAAGTGAGGAAGAGTCTATTCATCTCTTTTACAGTTCATTACACCTGAGGAAACTTCTTTAGTCAACGGAAATTGCCCTCTGGGGAATGGTTAGGATTAGCAAGGAGTAAAATCTTTTGGGGTGGAAAACACTCTCCGCATGTGACAGAAAACAAGACCCAACTTGCAAACCTGCTCTATGATCTGATCTCCCATTAGTAAGCAAAGGGTCTTTCCTTTTCTTACCTCTTTTCCTGTAGGCTTTATATCAATTCTGTTGCTGTTCTTTTGTTCTTGTTTTCTCTTTTCCTTGGGTGGATCAAGTCTGCTTTCGGTTCTACGGAAACCTCAAAAGTGGGAAGATCCAAACATAAGACGTATCGCCTTGAGTAGTCATGTAGTCACTGGAAATTCCTGTGTGGGGTGTTGGAAAAGGCAGGAGATTCTAACCTCAGAAAGGGCATTGGACCTGGTGTTTTTGTTTTTGTTTTTAAAAATATTAATTAATTTATTTGATAGAGAGAGTGAGCACAAGCGTCAGGGTGTGGGGAGGAAGCGTAGAAGAGAGGCAGAGAATCCTCAAGCAGACTCCCTCTGCTGAACTTGGAGGGAGCCTAATGCAGGGCTCATCATGGGGATTGCAGGACCCCAGGATCATGACCTGAGCCTAAATCAAGAGTTGGAGGCCTAACCAACTGAACCACCCAGGCTCCCTTGGACCAGCTGTTTATGAGTGAACCCTTCTTATCAGGAAAGACTAGAATCCTGGTATTTAAAGTAGTTCATTCTTGTCACAAGTCATCATGACCATGACCTTGGTCAAGTCATTACTGCCATGATCTTTGTTCCCAAAATCTTCCTCTATTTCTCTAGTTCTTCCTGGCTTCTTCCAGCTTGGAAAGGCTCAGTCCAGAGCCATCAAGGTCTATGATCTCTACTTCCCTGAGGCAGCTTATGTTGCCTCTTTTCCCAGTATTGATTATATTCTGGAAGCTCTTCTTCGCTGTCCTGACCAAATATGCTTATGCAATTGAAGGTATAGGAATTTCTGAAATCAGGAGGCTCAGAGATTTCGGTCTGATGTGATTTACTTAACCACAGGTATAGGACCGTAAGAGGGGGGGCTCCTGAACCTCTCAGCACTGAGTGGGAAGTCAGTGTCTTCCTGAAGTCTCCACGTCAGGGTTAAGAAATCTTTTACTGAGCACTTGGACCTGTGCTGATCTATAATTTGAAGAACGTCTGGAAGATGTTCTGTTTTTTTAGGCAGTTTCAATAGTCATTTTAGATGAGAGGGCTCCTGGCTTATGTCATTCTTTCCTAAACACATTCTGAAGTTATGGGGTCACATCCTAGTTGCGAGTCAGGAAGCGGGTTTTACAATGTTCTCTCTTCTGCTACCCCTTTAGCGCGATCTTCGGTAAACCACACTGTGGCTCTGAGCTGATTCCAGATCTGGGAAATGGAGGGAGGCCTAGATGATCACCAAGGAGGCTAATTGCTGGGCAAGCATAGCACTTCATGTCAGTTGTCCTAGGATCAGATGTTCATACACACTGTTGGGCTTCACAACCATCAGGGCACGTTGTTAAAGGAGATTTCTGGACTCCCCGACAGGTCTTATTTGGTAGTTTTTTGGGGAAGAAGCAGTCCAGCAGACTCCATACTAAGTCAGTGTGCTAGGTGACACAGACCATGCTCTGAGAAACACTACTCTCCTCCCCGACTGCTCACAAATACTCGAAAGGTCCTTACTGGAGTACCAAGGGAAGACTTCTCATTGAGCTTAAAGCCTAGATATCTTAGATAAAAATATAATCATGCCAAAGAATAAGTGATAAGCGAGTCCTTTCTAGAAACAGGTTTTGACTGGAAAAAGGGTTGAGGGCACTGAAAGGACCGACAGGAATAGGGAAGTGGCAGGTATGATAAGTGGAACAACTTAGAGATGAACTTCCCTGACTTGAAAATTTTGCTACAAGTGGCCTTCGGAGATAGAGACAAGGAGTTGGTGAGAGGTGGGGAGATGTAAGGGGTTGGGGAACTTGGCTGGAGTAATGCACCCAGAAAGTAAATGCCCAGGGGTGTTTCCTGAGGGGTGCACTGGTGAGAAGATGGCTTGTTCTGGCTGGGAACCTGTGGTGCCCAGCTGGAGCCTGGAGACGTGGACAGAGCCATTTGATGATGTGACATCTGTGGGTTGATGATAACCATTAGCTTGAAGTAGATAGTGCACGTGTGCTGCGGCAGGTGCATTTGTGTGTGGAGGAGAGGTGAGAGAGGCGAGTCCTGCAGGACAGAGTGGCACCGAGCAGCTCAATAATCCTGTCTGAGGTTCGGCTCCATTGGTGCAAGGGCAAGGCAAGAAATTAGCCGCCCATTCAGTTTATTTGTTGTTATCTAAATTCCAATTTATTTTTTTGTCAAGCCGGTCTATTTGCATGCAAGGTGCCTAGCTCTAATCTACTCTGATAATGATTTGGGTAAGCAGGTTGGAAATTTCTTACTCCTCCCTGAAGGCTCACAGTGTGGGAAGGGTAAAGCAACCTTTTCATGATTCAACAGGGGAGAAAATTATATCTTGTTTTTATTCTTCTCATTTTCTTTTTCCATCTCTAATGACTCTGGATGCTGAACTAGGCTTGGCAGGGACATGGACTTGAAGAGGTCGGGTGACTTGTTTCTTGGAATTCAAACATCTCTTTATCATGAAGTCTTAGTAATGCTGCCCAGCCAATTTCTGCATTAAACAAACACAAAATGAATGAGAGGAACGTTATTTAATGTCTACATGGCCAGCCCCTATTAATAACTTTGATTTTCCTGAACCTAAATGTTGCAGACAGCTTATTCATCTTTTTATTTTAAGTGTTTGATTCTTCTCTAAGATTTATTCTTAGGGATACTTAATTCTTACATGGCTGAAGTTATATATTCCCCGGATAAAAATTCAACATTCCTTCCAAGTTCAATCCATTTCATTTGGTTCTGTTCCATTTTGTCCCATTCTCCTTCTTGTTTCCTTCTAGAAATCACTGGAGTCAGACCTGGAACTTAATTCTTTTTTCGGATGCCTGGTTCAGTTACCAAGCCTCCATTTTAATGGTGGGGTTAAATCTTTGCAAAGGTTTGATTTCTTTAACCATCCCATTATCAACCCCGTCCCCCAACCCTGCCAGACACTAAGCATAGAGTGAATGGGGACACATTCACCTAAGAGGCTAGGATCTAGGTGAGTGACCTTACAGTGCCAGGGCATCACTGAAAAACAGTTAATAGAAAGAAGAGGGAGCACCTGGCTGACTCAGTTCATAGAGTATAATACTTTTGATTTCAGGGTTGTAAGTTTGAGTCTCATGTTAGGTGTTTGAGTCTCCTTTAAAAATGAAATCTTTTTTCTTTTTTTAAGTGATGTTAAAAAAAAAAAAAAAGAATGAAAGGAGAGTGCATCCAAAGGAAAATTTGAAATAGGTGAAACTTATTTAAATTTGTTCGATCTCCTTTTCTTTCTTTTTTCTTCCCTTGTGGGGTCCCTATTCACTTCCCCATTTCTCTCTTTCTCTCCCTCTCTCTTTTAAGATTTATGTATTTATTTTAGAGAGAGAGAGAAAGAGAAAAAGCATGAGTGGGGGGGGGGGGCAGAAGGAGACAACCAGACTCCCTGCAGAGCAGGGAACCAGAATTGGGGTTCAACCCTAGGACCCTGAGATCATGACCTGAGCTGAAACCAAGAGTCAGACGTTTAACCAATTTCTACCACCCAGGTGCCTCTCTTTCTTTTTTTAAAGACTTATTTACTTATTTGAGAGACAGAGAGAGCACAAGCAGGGAGAGGGGCAAGGAGAGAGGGAGAGAGAGAATCTCCAGCAGACTGCCCACTGAGCACAGAGCCCACATGAGGTTTGATTCCATGACCCAGGAGATCATGACTTGAGCTGAAACCAAGAGTCAGACACTTGACCAACTCAGCCACCTGGGCACCCTCTACCCTGTTCTCTTTCCTAGCCCCAATGCACTCATGCTACGTTCCTGCTATCCTGGACACTCCTTTGTGGCACCATATTGGATGCCCGATCCCTTCTTCCCATCCAAACACCAGTTCTCTACTTTCCTAGGTGAATGCCAGTTAACTGATAGGCTAAATTATACTGAAGAATACAAGGTTAATATGTTATCCTCTCTTGTGGAGGCTTCAGAAATTATTTAATCCAAATTACTGGACTCAAATGTGGAGAAAAGGGAATGCTTATGCCCTATTGGTAGGTATGTAAACTGGTATAACCACCTTGGAAAACAGCACAGAGTTTCCTCAAAAAAAAAAAAAATAAAACTAGAGCTACCATGTGATCCAACAATTCCACACCTAGGTCTTCATCTGAAAAAAGGAAAAAGCTAATTTGAAAAGATATGCATCCCCATATTCAGTCATCGTTATTTAAAGTAGCCAAGATATGGAAACAACCTAGGTGTCCATTAATGGGTGAATGGGTAAAGATGTGATATGTAGAGACAATGGAATATCATTCAGTCATATAGAAGAAGGAAATCCTGCCTTTTGTGACATCATGGATAAACCTTGAGGGCATTATGCTATGTGAAATAAGTCAAAGAAAGAAAATCATTGTGTGATTTCATGTATATGTGGAGTCTAAAAAAGTGGAACTCATAAAACAGTAAAATTGGTGATTGCTAGGGGCTAGGGATGGGGGAAATAGGGAGATGTGGTTAAAGGGTACGACTTAAAGTCATAAGACAAATAAATTCTGGGATCCAATGTACAGCATGGTGACTATATTAATAGTACTGTATTATATACTTAAAAGCTGCCAAGAAGGTTGATCTTAAATGTTCTCACCACACACACACAAAATAAATGGTAATTCTGTGATGGGATGGAGGTGTTAGCCAACATTACAGTGGTAATCATTTTGCAGTATACAACTGTATCAAATCAGCATATTGCCTCTTTTATCTTAAACTCCCACAAAATTATATGTCAATTATATCTCAATAAATCTGGGAAAAAAATTAAAGTGCTGCTTGTTTACTTTGAAAAATAGATGACTTAACCCAAAGGAATGAATCTCTTTGTAATTCTAGGCACCTCGGTAGAAAATTTTTGAACTAAGCATTTGGCCCTGTTGTTAAAAACCCTACCACTGCTTTCTATTTCCTCCCTACTTAGAGTCAGTTCTGCCAGCTGGGGCTAAGGGATAACTTTTAATGAAAAATACTAAGTAAATCACTCCCTTCATTCAATGCAGCGACATGACAATTTATTCGTTCAACAGATATTTCCTGAGCACCTACTCTATTCCAGGCCGTGTGAGGTGTGTTTGATAGAAATTATGAGTAAGACGGTATTCCAGGTAGTGAAATTTGAGCAACCAGAGTTCACTTTCCGACATCCTCTAGGCTAGGGATACTTGCCAAACCCATCCCATCCATCGAGGGGCGGGGGGGAAGAAGGATAGGAAAGATATAGCACCCACTTGAACTTAATTCTTGCTGCTCTCGTACTATGGCTCGAGAAGAAAGGGTTTGGAAAAGCGAGATAAATACTTCAGTCGGAGCAAGCTGGCTGGCGAAGCATATTTAAAAATCAAATTACCATTTTAATAGTATGCATCGTTTCCATATCAAATGATGACATTATTGGCAAAGACTAGAAGGTGACACAATTTTGAGTGCTTAAACTGTACCAACAATAGATGAAGCTATCTTAAAGGGACTACAAAGCCTTTCTGCCATCTGGCACCCTCTCCCCCTCCTGGTGGGAATGGGAAAAAGAATGCTTCCAAGTGGTGAAATGAAATTGGCTGCTGCCTTGAGAATGTGCATTGAGGAGGGCCTGTTCGCCCATCTGACATTCTTCTCACTGTGGCTGCATAAAGGGTTGACTTCCTAAACAGCAATCTCATAAACATACAGTTTTTTTTATTATTACGAATATATGACATGTTTTCTGTAGAAAACATAGCAGAACACCAAGCAAAAAAAAAATAGAAATCATTCATCAAACCTACAGGTAGCTAATATTGCTACTTCGGCGTACGTCTTTTCAATCCTTGAAAAATGTCCATGCATTCATGTGAGTGTATGTGTGTGAGCACACCTGAATGTGTGTGTGTGTGTGTGTACATGTGTGTGTGTGTGTGTGTGTGTGTGTGTGGTTTTCAAAGCAAAAGTGAGATCAAATGCCACTCAGTGCAGGGCTGACTTCATGAGTGTGTAGCCCATCATCGGTTTCATGTTCTGCTGTTGCCATCATGAAATTCTTAATAATTTTAGCTTTGAACCTGTGTTTTGTAAGTGAGGTCCCTGGGACATACTCGGAGCACAGGAGATCCGTGCAGTATGGGCGACTCTCCGTTCTTGCTCCTCGACGGCACGTAGCGGTCACGGTACTCCATGAATGAGCACAGGGTTGTCACAGATCCATGATGCATCATGGGTCTTTCTTGATACTGAAAGCAAGTACTAAAGAAAAAAAAAAAAAAAAGAAAAGAAAAGAAAAGAAAGCAAGTACTAGGTAGGAGTGTTAATTCCAACTGAGCAAATAAGAATGCTGATGGGTGTGAGAGGTTGTGCTTTCATTCTGAACCAGAGCTTGCTTCTCATGAGGGAAGAAGACAATGGTGTTCTAAGAAACACAAATGGCCCAAGAGACCTTGTGTATCCTTCCCCACTCATGCTCCTTCCCTCCATTAGCCAGTTACTTGTGCCAAAAATGATGACATTGAAGAAAAGAGCAAAAATAGGGCAACCCCTCGTTCTTTTTTTTTTTTTTTTTTAAGATTTTATTTATTTATTTATCCATGAGAGACACAGAGAGAGTGAGGCAGAGACACAGGCACAGGGAGAAGCAGGCTCTCTGCAGGGAGCCTGATGCAGGCCTGGATCCCAGGACCCCAGGATCATGACCTGAGTCAAAGGCAGACATCTACTCAACCACTGAGCCACCCAGGTGCCCCCCATTCTTTTTTATTTCAGTTCTTCTTTACTCATCAGTTAGCTAAAAGTAGAGAATGTTGGTGGATGGTGCATGTAGCAAGAAGTGAAATAAAAACAGTTGGGTTCATTTTGTGCAGCGTTTCCACACTTTTGGCAAGAAAGAAATACATGTGCGTACGAACTAAAATATGAATTGTATAATTTTGGTAATTCTGCTGTCGAGCTAAATGGTTTTATTATTTGCATTTTAACATTGCACTGTACAATAGAAAGATGAATGGTAAAATTCATGTAATAATTTAAAATTTTAATTTTTCTTTACTTAGAACTATACTAAATAGCAAGAAATGGCTTGCCAAGTCAATTGAGAGACCATTGAAGAAAGGAAAGTTACTTTTATCCTGCTTATCAACCCTACATTTTCGTTTTCTACTGGGCTATGCAAATTATGTAGCCAGCCCTGACCAAACCATATATTGTGATCACTTTTCAAGTCATTAAATAGAATTTTAAAAGATTATTACTAACAGCTGCACAGAAGTAGTTTCCATTGATAAGTATATTCAACTTATCTCCTATTATTTTTTAGATGTTTATATAGTTTTCAGTGTGTTCATAATTAGTTGATTCTCATAGTATGATGAAAATTTTTGTACATAAATATTTATATACAACCGTGGTTATGTCCTTAAGTAAATTCCAAGAAGTGGGATTACTGAGTCGGATGATATGTGTACACTTTTTAAAGGATTTGAGATATTGTGACACATTGCTCTTCAGAAAGTTTGTAAGAATTTATCATTCTCATCTTAATATGGCAACCTCAGTCAGTTCTTCAATCATGGTTTGTATCCATGCATTCGTCTTTGGCATTTATTCACCAGTTTATGCCTTCATCAACAAAGCCAACCATGTGCCAGGCACTGTATTAGGAGCATATTGGGGCTAATGGTGAACAAGACGAGACTTGCCTTCATGAAACTTCCAGCCAAGGGGGAGGGGTCAGGTGTTAAATAATCACATGAATACATACATATTTACAAACTGTGAAGAGCCTATGAAGGAAAAGGAAGACCTTTTTGAACTACTTAGCTGGGGACTTGACTTAGCTGGAAAATCAGGAAGAGTCCCCCTGAAGAAGTGACATCTTGCTGAGATTGGAAGAAAATGGGTAAACGTTGGTAAAGAAGGAAGGGGAAAGAGATCAGGAGCATTGCAGACAGAGGAGGGCCAGACCGAGCAAAGTGCCGTGGGAGGAGAGCGTGCGGCGATGTCTTGGATCAGGTCAGTGCAGAGAGCGGAGGGGAGAGTGGAGAGAGATGAAGCTGGAGTGGCCAGTTTGGACAAGGCCAGGGGTCAGCGAACTATGGCCTGCGGCCAAATCCAAATCCCACCTACTGTTTGTTTTTGTAAATAAAGTTTTTTTGGAACACAGGTATGCTTGCTTTATTTTTGTTTTTGCTTTTCCATATTGTCTCTGGGCTGCTTACTTGTTACAACAGCAGAGTTGAGTCGTTTCCACAGATATCACATGGTCTACAAAGTCTCAAATATTTACTGCTACTCCTCTATAAAAAGGAAAAGTTTGCTTGCTGCTGGACAAGACCAGGTGAAGCCTTGAAATCTAGGGACATTTCAGTCTTGACCTTGGAGCAATGGGAAATAATTGAAGGAGGGTGGCATGAGGACACTTGGACCCTTGGTGGGTTGGAGGGGGCTGAGGGAGAGGGAGGAGCCCAGTGCAGGCTGTCACAGTATTCCAGGAGAGAGCTAATGGCCCCTTGGAACAGGGTAGTGGCTTTACAGATAGAGATGAAGAGACACTTGGGAAATAAAACCAAGGAATGTAACACGATGCACGAGGGGGAGAGGTACTACAAGTTACCCCAGCTTTCTGCCTCGTAGAAGCCCAGGGACCATGGTACCCTTCATGGACACAGGGACAATGGAGATTTGGTGTGCTCGGGGAGATATTAATGAGTTCAGTGTGAGGTCCCTTTAAGGTATCCAAGAGGATTTTGAGCACTCGGTTGGATAATGATTTCTATAGCTCAGAAAGGTGGTAAATACTCCTCATTATCATTTGCCCAAAACTCTGCCTAGTATCTCATTACCAGTATTTTCTACTGGGGTTTATGTTTGCCACCGACTTTTCAACACAAAGAGCATCTATTTAGTGTCCGTGATGTACTAAGCACCTGTGACTTCACTGCAAGGGCACAAATATGAATACGACAGGCTTTCTGCTCTCAAGACACACACATGCTACAACATTAGGCAGTCACTGATGAGTGCCTTGAGAAGTGAGCCCCAAAATGCTACGGGAGCAAATGGCAAACACAAAAGCAAAGAGACGGGGGCAAAGCACTTAGTTCTGCAAGGGGTGGGGAATCGGCAAAAGGAGGAACTGGAGCTTGGAAGGATTATTGGGGTTTCAGATGGTGAAGGGGGAGATGTACATGGACACACAAGAAGGAGGCGAAGCATGGGCTGAGCAGTGGTTCTGAGAAAGGAGGGCAGCTACTTGTGGCCACTGGTTTCTTTTTCTGTCCTTACCTTACCCACCCCCCCAACCCCTCCCTTGCCCTAGAGTTCAGAATAACGCTTGGCGCCCTAATACTACCTGTGTTGACTCTAATCTCTAGTTCCTGTGAGCATAGAGGGTGTCATCAACCATGTTAAGGATAAGAGATCTTATCTGACTGATCCCTTCCTCCTGCAGAAGAAATAAATTAATTGCTTTCTCTCTCGCAGTTTTATATTGCTTTATCTTTTATGCTAAAATTCCCCTTGTCGTGTGCCATTGGGTTAAATGCATGTAAGTCCCTCTATCTATTGGGATTGGAACTTTTTTTTTCTTTTTGAAGATTTTATTTATTTATTCATGAGAGACACACAGAAAGAGGCAGAGACACAGGCAGAGGGAGAAGCAGGCTCCCTGCGGGGGTCCTTATGCTGGACTCCATCCCAGGACCCTGGGATCATGCCCTGAGCCCAAGGAAGATGCTCAACTGCTGAGCTACCCAGGCGTGGGATAGGAACATCTTAAGAGTCTCTACTCTATCTCTTACACCGCTGGGCCCCCAGTGCCCAGCACAGTGTGTTGTAACAACAACAACAACAACAACAACAACAACAACAACAACAACAACAAAGAAGGGCCGCTGAATGGAATTGGACAGAAGCCAATAACTCCTGGCTCCCGCGCTGGCAGTCTGAGTGATCTGATGGAAGGTCCCAGACTGCATGCTGGTGAGGACTGGGAGCAAGAGAAGAAATTGGATTTGAATAATTGAATTTTAAGAAGGAGGCATATGCTTCTGCTGTAACCTCCCCACACCAGACAGCATAGCCCAGATGCAAGTCAAAATGCATTATGTATTTAATGTGTCTCATGGGGTTGGCGTTTGAGATAATAGGAAGAGATGGCAGGGATTATAATCAAAGTGGCAACATCTGAAGACATTTAGCTGGTGGTGAAAGGTCAGGGCATATCTTAGATATTTAGTCAACCTTGTGCCAGAGAAGAGTGGATATGATTGAGGGCTGGCGTGAGCATGCACACACGTGCATGTGTGTGTGTGTGTGTGTGTGTGTGTGTGTGTGTGTGGACAGTTTAGAGAGAGAAGGAACGAAGCAGCAAGATCAGGATCTTTAGGGCAGCTGTTTCTTGGGGCTGCAGGAGCTGGATGCCAATCCCTACAGTGGATGTTGAAGTTGATGTTGGTGTCGGGACTTGAACCTGGGAAGAACAGAAGTATTTTGCGTAGAGGAGTGGGAGAGGCAGAGGGAAGGAGAGATCCAGGGGAAGAAGTACGCCCCACCCAGTACCCCGGAAATCCCACAGCACGGCTGGCTGCGCAGCTCTTTGAGGCCCCCCGAGTCGAGTGCTCTCCTTGGCATGGGCGCCCAACGGCATCACACGTGTGGCTTTACTCGTGTCATTGGGCCTTCACTCAGACGTGAACGGCGTGATCGAATGGTGGCTGGATAACCACGATGTCGACGTCTGTTGTCTCCACTCATGAAAAACTACTCAGAAAAGAGGAAGCATGCAACAGGGGGGAAAAAAAAACAAAAAACACAAAGCAAAACCAAAGTCACCCTAGAGAAGCCAGACTCCTCTGGGAAGTCATCAATGCCATCTTGTCACTGGTCAAAGATGGTGCGATTGAGAAATCAGGAGACGAGAGGCTGGATCGTCTGTTTTCTCGGTGCAGAAGGAAGAAAACGGGCTCAGGCATCACACTGGAATCCCTTAGGTGTCAGGGCCTGCAAAAGGAGCACGCTTCCCGGATCACACGGAGCGAGCGCCTTAGCATTTCTCGCTGTCTCCACTGCGCCGTTGCGTTGACGATTCTGAAGCCTTGCCACAGCAACCAGCTGTCTCTGTCAACCCCAGTGTTTTTCTGTCTCTCATGCTCACTGGCTTTCCATCACACAAAAGAGTTCTGTTAACTAGAAGCCTTTGCAGTAAGGCAGTGAGGTCGTGGGGGTTGGAGCCCCCACTGGCCAAAGCTGCCGGTGGCTGTCTGGGGCTCCAGACATTTTTAAGATCAAAATCAGGGGAAAAAGAAATATCAAACCCTTTTTGAAGCTGCGGCTCCAGCTTTCTTTGGAGTGCTGGGTCTCCTCCCCACCCACAGCCCCAGGCACTGTCTGACCCAGCCTTTTATGTACTTATGCTCTAGAACATTTCCAAAAATACACATGCACTTTAACAAAAAGTGGTCTTAGCCAGTGTTCCCGTGGTGGGAAGAGTCCGTATGTGGGCTCCAGGCCCTGCTGCTGGGAGGGGAGGAATGTGAGAGAGGCTGCAGGTTGCAAAGAGGAGCCTTTCAATTCTCTCCTGACCTCACCCCCCTCCCGGAAAGGACCCTTCTGGCCACAAAGGGCCATGAGGACCCCCCGGATTTGCAGACAACAGACAGCTCACGGTGCTGGTGCCCTCCTTCCCTGCTGATAGGACCTTGTACCCGTGCCTCAGCCTCTTTGAGCCTCAGCTTCCTCATCTGTACGTTGAGACCGATGCTTCTCTGCTGGATATATGGGGATTAAGTGGGCAACAGATGCTTGGAGTCTCACGCAGGGAGCACCTGGTTGATCTGCAAATGCAGTAGCTGGGATTACTGTTACTCCCACGGCTGTGCCACCGCTATGCCTGTTGGTATCGAGAGCTCCCGCTAAGTCGGGGATTCCGTGACTCATCCAACCTTGCGTGTGATAATCTAGGAAAGTACACAAATGAGGAATAAAAACTGCCAGTGGTGCAGTCGGTTGAACGTCCCAGGGGTGTGAGATCAAGCCTCACACTGGGCCGCATGCTCAGCGCGGAGCCTGCTTAAGACTCCCTCTCTCCCCCTTCCCTCTGCGCCCCCACCCCAAAATAAATAAATAAATCTTTAGATGGGGAGGGAAAAAATAACAATAAAAAAACATCCAGCGAGGCACAGACCGGAGCTCTGGGGGTTGCCCTGATCCTCGAGCCACAGATGCTCCTGCTGCCGGGCAGGGAAGAAGGTGACGGAAGGTTTAGGGCTTAGAGGGACTCGCTGCCTCCTCAGTCGGCCTGACTGAAGCCTGAACTCCCACCATAACAGATTCCTTTCTTGGATGTATCAAGCATGGTCTCTGTTAAAGAAAATTCCCCGGAAGGGAGACGTGTTATGAGATGTTTGTCCCTGCCTGTGACCGGGAACGATGCTAAAAGAATGTGATTTTTATATGAACCCTAACTCTCTAGAATTGGGAAAAACATCCAAATGCCAACAGCGTGAGTGGAGTTTAAGCCTTTTGTTGGGAATATTCTTAGGTCACTGCCATTGGGGGAGGTTTATGTTGTTCCACATAATAATGAGGTCCCAGGGTGGGGTCATTTCCTTTCCTATCCAGCCCCCTCTTTCACACCACTGGCCGGCCCACGTGCCCTGAGCTGGCCGTGGCTGCAAGCTGTTCATCACAGCGATGGCATTTTCTGTTGAACACTCACGTCCTGCCATGCATATTGATGTGACGATGCCAGGAAATGTCCTACCTGTGTCAGTAGGAAGATGAGAGTTCCCCAGCACGCTCCCCCTTCCCTTCCCCATCCTTCCCTCTGTCCTCCCTGCCAGAAATGGAAGGGAGAATTCGATCAGGTCGGGGTAGATGGAAGAGAGTCTTTCCAAACAGTCTAGCGACCTTAGCCCTCTGCCTGTGTCCATCCCCCAGACGCCCCGAGCCCGGCACTTAGGGGAGTGAGGTACTTGGAAAATGCACTAGGAGTTGGCCTCAGGAATTAGCAAGAGAGGGAACGTCAACCACAAGGACCAGTATTTGTTGAGCCCCTGCTGTGTACCTGGAGCTGTGCCGGTTAGGAGGTGGGCACACAAGCGTGGCTGTCCTGCGCGATGTGTGACGCTCACCCTGCCCAAGCTCAGAGACATCCTGGCCTCAGCCCGATGCGATGAGGTGTCCGAGGCCCTGGATAGAGGGGTTTGCTCTGAAGCTGTGAGGCTAGAGGCGGCTGGGTTCACGGGTAATTTAGGCCCGACATATGACACAAAGGGTAAAATGGGCCTAATTGTTCAATAACTACTTATTCCACGTTTCTGCAGGGGGGGCACTGCTGTGTCCATTGGGAGGAAAGGGATTGGGAACGTCAGTGAGCTGGAAGCAAGAGTGTACGTCCAGGTGGGGTGACTTTTATCTGAACCGGAGCCTGGGGACCCCCGAGGATGCTCCTGAGGATAAAGACTGGTCCTATGTGGTGACAACAGGATAAGGAGGAAGAAGAGAAAGGAAGAGATGCTTGTTTCCCCAAAGGATAAGCCAACAGGTCTAATGACTCATTGGTGGACTTATTTACAAAGAGCAGGGAGGAAGCATGTGAACTGTGTCTTTCTCTTTATCAGTCCCCTGAGCTGAGAAGCAACCAAAAAAAAAAAAAAAAAAAAAAAATCTCCAGCTGAAAGGTAGAGGTTCCAAGCCACTGAACCTGTTATTTTATGCTGCAGTCGCTCCCCGTGCAACAGCATCTGCTGTGACCCTGGGAAGCGAGAGAAGTCCTTGGTCGCGGCCACTGGAACCTGAGGAGCCATTCGGAGGCTGAGCCTCCCCCTGGGCTGGTGGACGTGGGTTGCACAGGCCCACCTGGGACACCAAATGGGGACAGCCTCCAAGATCAAGTTGTCCTTTGTTCATTCCACCAATGTTTATTAAGGATTGACTTTGTGTGAAGCCAGAGCAACCGTACGGATGTAAACTCAAATGATCCAAGGCTCTGGACGTGGTAAGGGTTTGGGGACATGTCCCCTCATCTGCAAACACCTTGTGCCTAGGCCATATTTATATCCCTAAGTGTCCGATGCACAAGAGCTTCACAAATGGACCTACAGGGGAAGGAAGGAATACTTGAGGGGGCCACCGAGGAAGGCTGGAGGACTTGGAGACGGCTCCTAGAGGAGAAGTGAGGGGATTAGGACACTGTGGGTGGGCGGATGGAGTGGGCAGGGTGAAGGCTGCCCGGGTGGGTGCAGCACAACCTCGCAGCAGAGGGGTGGATCTGAACGCATACACGGTGTCTGCGTGGAAGGCAGAGCCGCTGATGAATAGGGGATCCCTTATCTCGGCCGCGTAGACGCCGCCAACGTGGTTTTGTCTTATCTGCTCTTCTTTCACAAGCCCCAGCTCTCCACCTGGTGACAGAGAGATTACTGCTTAATCTACTGTGATCCAAACATGCTTCATTTTGTTAATTTAAACATTCCCTGGAGGGTAATGCTCAGAATGTGGGGACAATTGCTCAGTCTTCCCCAGGCTCCAGGTTGGTCGCCAACCTGGATGCTCTTTGAACCCTGTCCTTTTGGGGTTTTGTGGAGGCCTCACTATAAGGTCAGGATTGACAAAATCATTGCTTACTGGTGATTGATTCAACCCCCAGCCCCTTCCCCTCCCTGCATGTCTGACTGTTCCAACCCTCTGATCACAGGGGACAACCAGCCCCCCTCCTTGGGTGACCCAGGGGCTCTCCCAAAGTGGCCTCAGTAACATAATAGAAGACATGAAATTCCAACAGTTTTGGGAGCCAGGAGCATGAAACCAGGAGGAAGACCAAATACGTATGTCTTATATAAATCCTAATATCATACCCTAGGCTCCCCTTGTGACAGCGAGCCCCATAGTGGGCTTTCAGCTCAGCTGCCTTTCCTACCACACTGGCACGCTGAGGATGGGGTGCTTCTGGGTCCCACCCATGTCACCGAAAGTCAAGGGGGCCCAGGAAAGCTAAGCCTCAGGGAGAGTTTGTGCCTCCCCACGATGCATTACCAGGTCTGCGCTGATGTGGTTGTGGCCACAGGGCAGCCCAGGGGGGCATGTTCCGGGGCCAGAACCCCTGCAGGCACATGAGCAAAACCATGAGCGCACACACGTACCCCTTCCCAGCCAAAGCTCCCCTGTCCTACCCTACCTCTCTCTGCCTTCTTTTTCTCACCATTTCTTGGATCTTTAGTGAAATAACCTTGACCCCGTAGAGCAGAGTCTCAGGGCTTGGCCATCTTGGACCAAAGGGCTCCTGATGTGGGTCTCCTGGGCTGTATTCATGTAGACAAAAAAGGACCTTAAGAAATTTTTAAAAAATCACACCCCAAGACAATAAATAACCTCACTTGTCAAGATGCAGATTCCTGCTTCTGATGCTGACTCTTGACTCGATCTTTCTTTGCATTCCCTTCTGTTAAAAAGATTGCCCCATCCACCCCGGGCAGATAGATTCCTTAGACCCCTGGAAATTTTTTTTTTTTTTTTAAAACAAAAAACAGCTCTTGGAAACATTCTGGTTGTTTCACAAATTTCCATCTTCAAAGGAGCCCTGTGCCATTCGGCAGGTGAACCCCAGCTGTGGCAAAGTCAAGGGACTGGCTCAGAGCTCCCAGTTCCTAGGAACAGAAGGGGAATCGGGAGCTAGGTCTTCACTCCTACATGTCCCAGTCTGGTCACCCCATCCCAGCATAACTGACGGGGAGACTGCAATCCAGGGCCCAGGGAACTGAGACCGGAAGGGAGGAGCAGGGCTGGACACCAGGCGGAGAGACAAGGATGGGTTCGGGCAAGAAGGGGGGCTGGTGGAAGTTTTCTGGGGAAAATGATTGGGGGTAGAAGCAATGTTGAAGGTGGCCTAGCAGGGCGAGGGCTGCAGGAGGTTCCTCTCCGTCACCCCTGGGGAAGACAGCTTTCCTCCCAGTAGGAGCATTTTGAGACTCTCCCCTCCTGGAGCCCCTCCTGGGCTCAGGGGGGGCGGGAATCCCCTGCTGAGAGCTAAGCAGGCAAACCAGCAGGTGCCTCTGAGGCCTGGGTGTCACCCTCACTCGGGGTGCGATGAGCGGGTTCCAGGGACCCTCCAGTCGTCACAGGATGCCCCCGTCCCTCCGTCCTTCTCCCGTGTTGACCCTTCTCCTGTGTTCCTCACTCGCACGGAAGAGACAAGCACTATATAAATGCTAAACAGACAGCCTCGCCTGTCCCCGGGTAAATAGACCGCCAGCTCCCGCTGTCAATCCCACACCTTTCATGAACACAGACACATCTCCCGAGAAGGGAGGAAAATGTTGGTGTCGCTTCTCCATTTAATTCTGCGATTTAGCCTCAATCTTGGTACAAGAAGGCTGGGCTCTGTTTTTTTGTTTTATGGCTTTTTGGGTATTGATGTCTTTTTCTTTTCTTTTCTTTTTCAATCCAGAAAGACTTTATGGTTTGTTATTTTAATTTCCTGGATTCACATTCAGAAACTAGGACGCTTCTTCTTCTGATTGCTCTTCCAAAACAGCAATAATAAGTGCCGTATGTATAGTCCTCTCACATGCATGATCTCATACAAGTTCATTAGTCTAGAGCCAGAGGAAACGGATTCCTATCTTGATTCCATCTCCCACTCCCTGTGTGACCTTGGGCACCTGACTTGACCTCTCTGAGTCCTGCTTGTTTTATTTGTACAATGGGCAGAGTGACAGACCTGTTCTCCCTCGCACAAAGGCATGTGCGAGGAGTAAATAGGATAATTTATATGAAAACTTGAGGTAGGTATTGATTTTTAGATGAGAAATTTGAGGCATAGAGAACCTAAGTGGTTTGCTCCAAGGGCTGTAGCTTATAAGCAGCAAAGGCCATATATAAACACAGGTCTTCTGACAACAAGTGATCTATCCACAAACCACAACCCTGAGTGATGCCAGGGCAGATGGACGTGAAAGCCGATATTACAAAACGTAGCAATAGTTCGCATTTATGAACACTTACCATATGCCAGCCACTCTTCCAAGAACTTTACCATTTTAACTCATTCCATCCTTTTTTTTTTTTTTTACATTTGTTTTTATTTAGGTTCGATTTGCCAGCATATAGTACAACCCCCAGTGCTCATCCCATCAAGTGCCCTCCTTAGTGCCCATCACCCAGTTACCCTTGCCTAACTCATCCCATCCTTATAATAACCGTGTAAGTCTATCAGTAAGTAGTATGTTTATTTTATAAAGATTAATTTCTCTAAGGTCACAAAGCTGAATGAGAGCAGAGACTGCAAGGCCTGGGTCACTAACTACTACCCTATCCTGCCGCGGAGCACCACATGTGTTTACAAACTGGAGTCCAGGGGCCTTTCCAAGAAGGGTGAGGAGGAGGGACGGCGGGGGGCGGGGTTACAGGAGCGTTGGGACACTGACCTCTGTAACCCCACTGCAGGGTTTATGCCGGTGGTTAAATGACCAGGCCAATGGTTCTCCACCTTGAACATTCACCACAACTGCCTGGAGGCCTTGTGAAAACACAGAGGGGCTCCTTCTCCCCCCCCCCCCCCCATTTTCACTCTCTCGTTCAGGGGTGGGACTTGAGAATTTGCATTCCTGACAAGTTCCCAGGTGGTGGGGATGCTGAGAATTTGGGGAAGACATCTGGAAAGCACAACCCTAGAAAGTAGGAGATGAGAAACGACGCGCCATCCAACTGTCTAAGGATTCACCCTTATCTGAATAAGGAAGAGTTGGTCCCGACCCTAGAACGTCTGAAATGGACTGGACCCATTCGATGGGTTTTGAAGAAAATATTTCCTGCAGAAGAGGGCTGGGGCTGCCCTCCCCGGGCCAGAGCTCCCCTGCTGGTTGCTCGGCGGCCGGTGGCTGGCGGAGGGCTGAGGACAGTGTGTTCTGCATTATGGATGAGTAGTGAGTATGCTCAGAAGCCCCCCGCTGCAGCTCACCTAACCCCAGAGCCTCTTCTGCCCCGGGAAAGGCTGTGCCCAAGGCCCCTAGCCCTCCTAGCAGAACCTTTCCTTCAGCTGTTGTTTGGTTCTGCTGTTGCCTTCTCATCGCCTTGTACTGACAATAGTCGTAAATAACTGCAGTGCTGTAGAGAAATCATTTTAACAGCAGAGAGTCAAATAAATACATTAGTCCTGACAGCTTAACTACGCGAAGTCCATTTGTATGTGGTGGCCAGTGGCTCCTGAGACGTGCCGGGGACGCAGTGGCCACGAGAGGGCGCGCCGAGCTCACGTTGAGCGAGGACAGGTGCGGCCACCCCCACCCAGCCCTGGCCAGGCTGGTGCTGGGGACACTGGGGGGGCCTCCACTCAAGCAGAGCTTTCAGATTCCAGTTGGCGCTGAGGAGTCAGGCCAACTCCCGCCCCCCATCCCTCTCCCTTTCCTGGGGCAGGATTTTGTTCTCTACTCATCTAAGAGTTTAGGGTTCCAGTTGAGGTTTGGGTTGCTGAGATTTCTGTCCCCAGGTGTGGACCCCAGGGATGTCAGGATCACCGAGTCACATAACCTCATGTGTGTGCCACACATGTGCATCCTAGTCCCATCTAGATGCTCAGGGGTTTCTTTGCGTGGCGCTGGTTTTCCGTGGATTTGGCCTATAGGGCTCTTCTAAGTCACCTGGCCCCTTAATTCCAGGGGGGATTACCTGCTTCTTCCCTTCCCACAGTGTCCTGGTTTTCAGGCGGTTTGCCTTTGCTGGAAGTGCTGCGGGTCAGTGGAGGGCAATGCAGGTCCAGGAGACCATCCTCCTCTGGGCAACAAGGAGACATCGGGGAGACTACTGGGCCCTGTTTCACCTGCAGCCCTCTGCCTTCCCCCTCAACAGGGTCCTACAGGCTCTGAGCTGAACAGAGCTCCCCCGGTGACAGGACTAAACATCTGTGGGTGGGCAGGGGCTCTCCATTCCGGCTGACCACGTTTTTTCATCCAAAGCCCCTGGAGGATGAGGTGGAGATGCAGGTGTGTGATCCCGTTCTTCCCACACAGCTGGGTCTTGCGCTGAGGGCAAATGGACACAGCCAAACAGTCTCATGCTGATTGGTCATGGGGGTCGGGGGGTTGATTTTTCTCTGCTGTCTTCCTAGATACCAGACTTTAGACTCCTTGTGAGCATAGATTGGATCTTACTCTCTGTGAAAACCCTATAACCTAGCAGGATGCTTGTTATTGACCGTCTCTTGATTATAGGGGACAGATTACAAGAACACTTAGTAGCTCTCTTCGAGTCTGTGGTCATGAGGTGAATATTTTACGTTGTCTCCGGGCAATTTAGAGTACAGCGAGTTAGATAAAAAGAAGCACTTCCTGGCAATGAAGTTATTAGATGCTATCACGAATCCCAAACAGAGTTGTGGCCTATGTCTTTGGGAACAGACCGGGTCAGACCATGGTGTGCCTCCTCGAAGCTGGCACTATTTCTGTTGTTTGAGAACAGAGTCATAGCAGGTTGGGAGCCTATGGAACTGTCTGCCTGATGCCACTCTTCCCCCCACCCCAAGAATTTATCCCTGTCTCCAGCCATGGGCTGCAGGGGAGGCAGCGTGTTGAAACAACCCAGGCCTCCTGCCCTGGGTTACTCGGGAGTTGGTTGAGAGATTGGTTTCTGAACCCAACCTGGTTTGAACATCGTCATAGCTCATGACCTAAGCAGACTGACTGCTCCACAGCGGGTGCCTGACGTGACCGGAGTCAATCTACATTCTTCCCTGGGAATATTGACATGGAAATCGAAAAAAAAAGAAGTTCATCTTTTTGGGGTTCCTGGCTGGTAAGATGGAAAAGCCGGTGTTCTTGGCACCAGGCTTTTCATGTTAATGGATAAGAAAATCAGGGGAGGCCTTTAGGCAACAAATATACACACCACATATGGAATGAGAGAGAGAGAGAGAGAGAGAGAGAGAGAGAGCTAGAAACTGACCGTGGGGAGATAACTGGATTTTTGAAGATCTCCAAGTCCCTACTTCCTGTTGCTTCTGAGGCCTAGCTACATCCTCATTCTTGAGTTCCCTATGATACTTTAGTACCTCCATACTAATTTCCCTTACAAACAAACCCAAACTAACCTTCTCCCTCCCAAGGCCCATCGCCAATCAGATGATTGTTGCCTGAGATCAAAAAGATTTGGCTCATTGTGGTCTATTTAAAAGGAAGACCCCAACCCACTTCACAAGTCCACCTCCCAATGTTCTCCACCAGGATTTATCATCACCACAGAGTGTGCAGCTTCCTACTCCTGCACCAGGCACGGTCCTCTGGCCCCAGGATCCTTGTAAGAAGGACGGCCTCTCTCCTCTGAAGCTGTCCTGCAAGGACAGGGCAGATGTATTCATTCCCACAGCCCTTCATCCAGCCTCCTCCGAACGTGCTCCCCTGTATGGGGGTCAGACAAGCGTGTTCTGCACAAGACTATGACCTCCTCAAGGGCAGGAACATGTCCTGGTCTGCCCCACCTCCATGATGCCCGCCACATGGGAAATCCAGAGGGTGTTTGTACAGTGACCACGGGCCTTGGGGTCCCACACACAAGCAGGGGCGTCGGTACTAAAAAGTCCCTGCGGCCAGTAATGCCTAGAAAAGGCAATGATAGAAGAGAATAGGACACACCAATAGAGGGACACCAACACAGTGAGGACCTCTGTCCCTTTTCTTTGTCACTTGTCCCCATTTAACTCTTTTCTTCAACACACACACACAAACACACGCACACCAAGACTGTCCCTTGCCGCCGTAGCCCCCACCCCATGTTTAGAAGTGGTTGGCACCTCGCTGTCTTCCCAGCTATTACATCCAGAGCCTTCTCCAAGCTCCAGTTGCCAGAGGGAGTCTTCCAACACGGAAGCAAAAGAGAAAAAGAAAAGAAAAAAAAAAAAGGAGGGAAGGAGGAGAGAGGAGGTGAGGGAGAAAGTCATACCCAATTTCAACATTTTGCTCTTTTGCCGTTTAAACTTCCGGAGGCGGCAACTGTACAATTTGTATGTTTTGTATCATGTCTGCTTCCTTGTGGGAGTTTCATAAATTGATGATGATAACACAGCACATTTCTTTTAAGTCCTTAGACATTCAGTCTTTATTGGTTTATAAAGTCTGCTCGGGGCACAGATGAAATGAAACCGGTGAGGTTTTGCTCTGTCCATCCTGCAAATTCCATCACGGAAGTTGCACCTGCTACGCAACTGGCATTCGCAAGTAGCAAGCCACGTTGCCAAAGGTCCCAGAGGCCAGCGCTGGGAGGCTCAGGACAGTGGGTGACCCAGGGCGACTGAACAGGGTCAGCTCAGCGGCTGCTTGGAGAGGAGGCAACTTGATTAAGGATCAGTCTAGGGAAACAGCTACAGCTTTCTGTAACCTCCACCAGCAGCTAGGGTTTTCTGAAAACTATGCAAAATTCATTTCCCTCCAGCCCTATAACAAAATATATGCAATATGTAAATAGCAGCATTTCTAATGTGGAAGCCATTACAGTCACCTGCTGTATTTAATTATTGGAATACAATGATTTTTTTTATTATTATCCACAGCTAAATAGCCGCACTAATAGGAATATTACTTTGATGGACAAACTCACTCCCCGAGCTGAAAGGTTTTTGCATTTTATGCTGATTTCATGAAACAAATGTGTGGCATGTGTAGTTCACACCAGAAAACAATGAGTTCTGCGGTATATCATTACCTGCCTATGCAGAGTCAGTGCGACTCTGAACTTCAGACTGGGAGGAAAACCTTCATCTGTTAATAAAAGGAATCAGACCTTTTCAGGCCAAGTTATAAAACTGAGCAGATGAAAATAATCTCATAAGAGTAGATTTCCATTGTCTTACCCACTCTCATCCCCTTAGAATAACAGCCACCACCGCCCCCCCAACACACACATGCACACACACACACAGAGGATTTGTTCTCTTCTTGAATGAACTAATTTATTCCTGAAGAGCAAGGGTGACTTAACTCATGCTGGCTGTATGCAAATGACAAGCTGTGGCTGGTTCCTTTCTGTGTGGAGACGGCAGACAAACCTCAGCGCCTCCCCCCACCTCTCCCCATCGCCCCATCGCATGGCATTACGAGGCCAAACCGGGAAATGCTGCACCCGAGGTCCCTAGCCTGGTAAACTTGGCCTTTCAGCTGCCAGCCTCCCCACGGTGGGACAGCTTCACGTCCCAGAGAGACGGAGCTCAAGTGATGCCTGTCTCTTGCTGAGCACCTTAAAATACTGCCATTCATCGCAGGAACTTGCGTAGCAACTGTTTCCTTATAAAGTGCATGCAAATGCATCAGCGGGACACTGCACGTGCATTGTGGATCCGTATAATGAAGTTGCATTACGGCCCGGCTCACTCTGTGTAGACATGCGCTTGGCAAGTAAGATGCTGCATGCAAAAGAGCCTTGCCAACCCTACGGTGCTTTGCAAAGCTTGAAAATCACAGGCACACGGGTTTGCCATTATGAGGCCTGCGACTGTGAACCCCCCAAGGGCAGAGCCCACTCGGGGTACTCGCAGACATGGAGCAAGTTGGGCTCTAAATCAGAAATGAGCTTGAGATTTACGGATTTTTATTAGAGGGAAGAAAGGCTTGGAGACAGAAGGGGAGGCTTGACGACTGCCGTTTTAAGACCTTTCTTGGAAAACGCACATCGTGGTGCCTGCCATCTAGTGGCAGGAGGGTACATTTGCAAGTCCCCGAAGTCCCCAGGAAATGACTTCCAGATTGTCTCTGGGATGGGCTGGCAGGTGGACGAGGAGCTGGTGGTGGACGCTGACGGTGCACGAGTGAGAGCCTGAGCCCAGGAGCCTGACCTCGGGCGCTGCGGCAGCTTTAACTGGCATCTCCACCGTGTAAGCCTCGAGAGCCCTGTGGGTCTTTTAGACATTAAGTAAGAATAACAACAGAAATGATCCGGATGATGATGATAATATTAAGAAGCATAAACAATTATCATCATAACAGCAGATTGCTTCCACTGTTCCCTTCCAGGCTCCGATGAGTAAACATGCAAAAGGTGGAAGCGGGGAGCGGAGCATGCCTAGGAGGCTGCACAGCGAATGTAAAATCCTCCCCTCCCTGGGCTCCGAGCTCCAGGAGACTTTGCCGGATTGCAGCCGGCCTCTGTTGCACCTGCAGCTTTGGAGGACAGGAGTCCCTGGGTTTACTCAGGGGAGTCGTTGGACTTCAGGACGCCCTGGACCTCTGGCCACCGCCGGCCAGGCACTGCCTTCGCTTCCTTCCCTGGACCCGGCAAGCGCAGCTTATGTGAGCTTGTTCCAAGAAAGGGTCTGGGCGATCGCTGGAAGGAAACTGCAAAAACCAATAGATACAGCACTTGCTTAAACTAAAAACCAAACCCAACCCGAACAAAAACTTTCAAATGAAGCATTTAAGTGATGTATTAATGGATTTGAAGTCACTGGTAAGAACTACCAGGCATTGAGTACTTAGCTCAGTATCAGGCCCTCTACAGGCACAATGCCACGCAAGTCGCAGAGTCATCAGATGAGGTCAGTAGGGTTACTGCCCCCCTTTTACAGAAAATGGGGAGAAATGGAGGTTAAGCAGTTTGACGGCGATCACGTAGTAAGCCAACCCAGCCCCAAAACCTGTTTGCATCACTCTTTGCACCCTATGGACTTTGGATGTTCTTATCCCAACCACCGAATATCAGAACCTTAGTGTAGAAAAGAACTTTAAAGGTCTCCTAGTTGGGACGCCTGGGTGGCTCAGTGGTTGAGCATCTGCCTTCGGCTCAGGGCATGATCCCAGGGTCCTGGGATCGAGTCCCACATGGGGCTCCCTGCATGAGGCCTGCTTCTCCCTCTGCCTGTGTCTCTGCCTCTCTGTGTGCATCTCTCATGACTAAATAAGTAAAATCTTAAATAAAATAAAATAAAATAAAATAAAATAAAATAAAGGTCACCTAGTTTGATTGCTCATCCCAAGGCTCATCCCAATTGCAGATCCCAAGTTTCTTCTGTAGCAGCGGTGCACAGACGCTGGCAGATTTCGATGGGTCATATTAAAATCATTAACAAACCAAAGCAAATCAACAAAACCAAAAGACAAGTTCGAGGACCACCCCCTCCCCCTGTCTCTGCCCCACCACTCTCCCCTTTCCTTGCCTCCACTTTCGGATTCCGAGGCTTTGCACCGAGGTCTGGAGATTCATATACAAAGGCCTCTGAAGCGTTTCTCGACGCCAGCCAGAGTGGAAAGCTGTGCCCAGCAGCACCTCTACAGCCCCCAGGAGGAGGAAGGAGTCAGAAATGGCTTGGGCCAGGCAGAGGCAGGAGCTGGCTTCATTCATCTAGAGGCTCGTGGAGGAGGGAAGGTAGGAGAGCGTAAGGCTGTACATGAGACTGGCTTTCAGGAGCTGCCAGGCCCTTTTTTTTTAGGGAGTGAAGGACATTACCATCATGTTCATTTTTAAATGAAATATCAAGGCGAGATGCTTTGGGAGCCCACACCTGGCCCTTCTCCCTCACGCTGCCTAAGCAAACGGGCACCGTTAAGTAAAAACCCCTAACTGATCTGAGTGTCCTGCTTCCATTTGTAATTGGTGGCAGGGAGCAACGGTGGCTCTCCGCGGGGGGCTCTCCAGGCACCCTGTCCCCAGTTGCTGATCTCCAGGGTGCAGTGAATTGCTGCTGCCTCTTGAAGAGAGTGTTAGAAACACGCAGGCAGCTGGGGGCAATGCCCACCCCGGGGATGGCTCCGTGAGGTGCACATGGGGCCCACCTGCTTGCTGTCCCACAGGTGGCGACCAGGGCGCAGGTGCCTTGTGCCCGAAGGTCCTCAACTCCCAGGGAACGTGAGTGGCCACTGAAGCCCAGTGGTGCCCAGATCTCACCTCCTTGTGGCTGCCAACTGGCTCTGGCTCCCTGTTTGGCCTTTGGTTTTCTAGAGGTGGACGGGCGATTGTTTGAAGACGTGGGCGTCTGTACGTAGCTAGAGTCTTTGCTTCCCATTAAAGTGAAAACATTTATCTGGCCAAATGAAGCCACCCTAGACTATTCTAAAAGCAAATGTCCTTTAGCTATTTTGTGTCTGATGTTTGTCTTCCTGTGTATTCTGTCTTATCTGGGGACTTTGTGGATTTCCTAAAAAATCAATACAAGAGGCTGAAAGGAAGTTCGCACGAGCTACCTGTAAGAGCTGCATTGAGAGAGAGAGGGAGAGAGGGAGAGAAATAAAGGCGAGTGGTCCCTCAGCCAGCGAACATCTGTGTGCCTCCCGCTATGTTAGGACCGGTGAGGACACAGGGAATCAAGGCGATTTCAACTCTCAGTGGCTCTTACGGATATTTGAGGGGGCAACACAGCAAACAAGCTAAACGAATGGATTCTAATCTAAAAGGTCTTGGCCTTCCATCTTAGCTCTGCCCGGTATTGACTGTCTGGCTCGTCACTTAGCCACTCTGAACTTCATCTTTCTCATCTGTAAACTGGGAGTTAGAAAGGATCTCCTCCATGAGAGTCAGGCGGACTTATGAGAGGTCGATCAGGACAGCCAGCGCGACGAGATCCGATACGCCGCGTAACAAAACGGTCCCGGGTGTGGACTCTGAATTGGAGTTGTTGAAAAGGAAAATTTGTGCTTGTAACAGAACATTCCCACTGGAGGATGGGAGTGGGGGATGCATAATAAAGAAACGGGACACCACCCTGTGCCAGGAAGAAAATCGCAGTGTGGTGTACCAGCCAGTGCCAGGAAGGCAGAAAGGGCCTGCAGTGAAGACGCCTGTTTGACTTTGTTTGACTCAGTGTTGCCCTAATTTCCTTGACTGTAAAATCATTTAATTTACCATTTTTGTTTTTTTCACCTTAGACTCTCACCCGTGGAACTCGAATTCTGATGAAGTCGTTTTGGGCAACTCCGATCCAGATGAATGCCCTTATTCTGCAGATGAGGAAACAGGTCGGGAGATGAGCTTGGCCGATGGCCCATGTGGCTGCCGATGCTCACCCATATCCCTTAGTCCTCGTCCACTGCTCTCCCTAGTGTGCCAGGGGTGACCGAGGCACTGCTAACTTACTCCAGGTTCATTCGAGTGTTTCGGAGTTAGAGAGACCTTGCAACAAGGTGTTCGGCTGTGCTTTATGGTGGTGTGGGTGTTATTTCTTATTGGCCAATCAGTACGGAGCCCTCCTTTCTCCTTCTGGTAAGACCTTTTCCTTGTAAAGCCTTCTTTTCCTTCTCCTTTTCCTTGCTTTCAATTCCAGGCCACGGATGTGTGGGTGTTTTCTGAAATGCGAGTCAGCGTTTACACTTGATACCATTTGAAGAACTGAAGGATTTATTTGCTTCCAAAATGATGGATCCCATTAAACGATGGATGTATCTGTTAAGGAAAGAGTGCGATCTCTGCTTCTAGAAACTAGTGGCTTTGTCCTGTGCCGTGTGTCTGTGTGTTGGGGTGGTGAGCAGAAATACAGGCAAAAAAGGAAAAGAAAAAAAAAAAAGAAAAGAAAAACAACAAAAAAAGAAATACAGGCCAGTGTTTACAAAATGCTAAATTCATTTGCTGGTAAAAGGACACATGTGGAAATGGTGCCATAGGCTCTTTAGGTTTTTGAGATAGTGACATTTTAAAAACATTGGTCTTATCTTAAATGTTGCCATAGATAAGATGCCTCTGGAGTGAATTCTCTTCACAGCTGTTTGCTTCTCATTAAAGGGGTAGGCTTTAAGCCCCTTGTATTACATTTAGATAAACTTTTTGGTGGAAATGGTGATTTTCTTGACTTCATTTTATAAATTTGCTTGTTTGCATTGACCAACTCAACCGGCTGTTTTGGGTTCCTGTAAGCTCAGGGTCACAGTGCTGATGCAGCTGAAGAATTGTAGAAATTAATTCTGAAAATGGCAGCGAAAGGAATAAGAACCTAAGCCCGAATCCGTGCTCTGTAGGCTAAAACTGATCAATTTCCCGGTCCCTAATTAAAACAAGCCACCAAACACAACAACAGCATAAAATCCAGGGCTTTTCCTGGTGATGAATGCGACCAGCCTGCAAATGTCCCCTCTCTGGGAGCAGAGATTTGGTGTGCTACAGCAGTTAAACAGAAAGCTTGGTGGCAATTTACGTTTGATGATTTGTATGTATCTACTCCCTGCCCAGGCCCTGCCCCTACCCGGCCTTCATGCCCCAACAGAGGTGTCCATTGAGATTAAGCCAATAAAATGAAAGAGGACATTTCCTTCTTTCACATGTGAGTCCTTGAAGGGTGTCCATTCCTGGATCTTGAAGGGGTAGGCAGATAAGGCAGGGTATCTAAATCTTTTATATTACTTGAGTTGTGAAAATTTGCATGTGAACCATCTGCTTTTAAATTGAATCCAAGCTTTCCATCAATTAGCACTATAATTTCAGATGTAATGTAGGTTAACTTCTGATTGATCTTCAATTAACACTAGTTCTTAACCATTTACTTTATTTCAGATGCATTTTCCCCTCCCAGATACATCTCAGGAAGTTGCAGAAAGAGCTTCCTGCTTTTGAAATGCTGATAGCTCTTTTAGGATGAAAGAGTCTACGGGTCTCCCAGCCTCCTTTCTTTCATTCCTGAGTTTATAATAGCCCAGGTAATGCAAAGTCAGTACAATTTTATTTTCCAGAGGAGCATCAAGGAAATAGTTAAGAAGAACCTCATCTCGTGCGAACATGTGTGTTGCTGTTGTTGTTGTTTTCGCCTGACTCATTTAGATGAGAATGTTCACAAAATAAGTCACAAAATCATTCCAGGAAGCCCCAAAATGGTATTTGTAAAACTGAAGGTTTGGTAATTATGTAAATCTTAAGGAATTTGGAGATTTGGCTCCTTTCCTAGGACACAAACTTTCAGAGTTTAAAGAGACCTCAGATGTCCTCCAGCCTGTACCCACCCAGGGAAGGCACGGCCACCAGAGCATCCCTGCCAGATGGTCAAGCAGCTTTTCCTTGTTGTCGCCACTGGACAAAGGGCAGAATCTTACTGATGAGATGGTTACAGGGAAATTCTGACAGCTGAATAATGTTTATCCCTTGATATAATTCAGGTACTTCTTTTGCAATCTAGAATAATGGTCAATGTCATTGCTAATTTCTCTATGGCTTATGTGTGTGATGTGTTGTTCAACTTTTCTTCTGTAAGTTTGGATTCATGAAAGATTTGTTATGTCCTTGCACATGTAATTTTATCACACAGGAGATGGTTTTTCCTTCAGAAAAATACACACAAATCTTTTTCAATTTATGATGGGGTTACATCCCAATAAACCTCTTGTAAAGTGAAAATATCATAAGTTGGAAATGCACTTAATATACCTAGCTTACTGGACATCATACCTTGGCTTAGCCTAGCCAGCAATTGGGCAACATTATCCAACACAAAGCCTGTTTCGCAAAAAAAAAATGTTGAATATTTTATGTAATTTATCGACTACTGTACTGAAAGGGAAAAACAGAATGGCTGTGTGGGTACAGAACGGTTGTTTGTGTTCAAAATGGTTCTAAGCGTAGTGGTTTTCTATCCTCATGATTGCACAGCTGACTGGGAGTTGCCGCTGCTCAGCATCAGGAGAGAGCATCATACCACGTATCGCTAGCTCAGAGTAAAGATCAAAATTCAAAATTTGAAGTGTGGTGTCTACTGAATACATATCACTTTTGTACCATCGCAAAGTGGAAATATTGTAAGTTGAGCCATTGTAAGCTGGGGGCCATGTGTACCGGTTTTATAATGGTTATCATGAAAATACCATTTGCCTAACAATCATTTCTGGTGTGGTTAGCTTATGTTTTGTACCATTAGGCAAGGACAAGGTTTTGGGTTTTTTGTTTTTTGTTCTTGTTTTTTAATGAAAAAGATTTGTGACTTTCCCTCTGTATTATCTTTCTTTTTATTATATGCACCACTGTTTCTCCTGAAAACACGAGGGTCGTTGTGCTTGTTAGACCAAGTAATACTTGTTACAGTAATAAACCAACCCCCAAACTCGGTGGCTTTACAGTAAGAGTTTGCTTCTCACTCATGTCATGCTCCAATGTACATACAATGTACATGCTCCTGTGGATGGTGTTCCTCGTTACACTTCCACACATGCTTCTCCACTCAGCTAGGAAATGCAAAACAGAAAATGCAATAAAAGATTAAGTATGGGAGTTTTTGGGGTCCTATGTCCACCATTTCTTTGTGCATTCTAGGAGCTAGAACTCAGTCGCTGGCCAAGCCCACACGAAGACTGGTAGGGAGAAGAAACAGTGTTGTGAGCCATGACCAGTTTCTGCCACCTGTGCCATTAGCATTTATTTTACCTCTCTATCCTGGAGACTTGTACGTCCAGGATAGCTTCTAGAATATTTATTGTGTATGTGTGCTCTTGGTCTTCACTGGAAAATAAATGAAGAGGAATATGAGGTCTTTATTAGGTGCCCTGAATTCCTGGGTATATACGTTGAAATATGGAGCATTAAGGGCTCACCCTGCAGTGACCTCTGAGAGTACCCTCTGCATCTGGGAGTCCAATAAAGAAAACATCTAGAGGTTAGACCTTCAGTACAATTACCTTTTTCCCTCAAAGGTTTGCGCAAGAACAAAGCTGCCACCAAAGGGCACAGCAGATGTCTTCCAGAAAATCATCCCTACGTGTGCCAGGGACATAGTAGCAGTCGTTGGTGTTCTACAATTGGGGCAAAGACATGTGGTCCCTGGCAGCATTGTCATTCTGGGCAGGATCAGTATTACAGAAAAGAGAAATCAACAGCCTTCTTAAAGGAAGGCTTGAAGGCCCATAACCTTGCTCTGGAAACCCCACTCCACCTCAACCATACAGTAGAGAATGCTCTCCAGGAAGTGGAGCCTTGAAGTGGATTGTCTTAACAAGGTAGAGAATTTATCCCCTTAGCCACCTTTCTAAGCTATGGAGACGTCTTTCCTGATAGCTAGTTTCTCATTCCCAACCTATATGAGGGGCTAGAAGAGTAGGGGGTGACATTAAGGTTTGTTCCTGTTTGACTTATATCTAGTGAATCCGTAAGGAACTTCTTTGTGAATCTCTGTGAAGCCCCTGTGACATGGCCCATTTGCCTAAGGGAATGTCCCTGTTCTTCCTTTAGCTTTTGGATATTAACCTTCAACAGGCTGAACCAAAGTGTCACTTACGCAGTGACCCCAGCTTATTAAAATGTAGCCCAGAATAAGGAAGCAAGTGAAGGGGGCCCTCAGTATGAGAAGAGATGCCACTAACTGAATTCAACAGTTAGAAAGGAGAGATTACACAGGCGAAGCACCACTTCTACAGAGGAGGCCTTGTAGTCTCAAGAAGGTTCAGGGCCCCTTCCCTTGTCACAGGCAGTTGAGAGTTGTCTCTGCTCACTTCTGGAGGGTGAAGGAGGCAGGGAGAAAAGAGATTTGGTGCCCTGATTAAAACCAGGTTGCCTTTCAGGATGCCTGGGTGGTTCAGTGGTTGAGCTCCTGCCTTCAGCATGATCCCGGGGTCCTGGGATCAAGTCCCACATCGGGCTCCCCTAGTGGAGCCTGTTCTCCCTCTGCCTATGTGTCTGCCTCTCTGTGCATCTCTCATGAATAAATACATAAAATATTTTTTGAAACCCCCCAAAACAAAAAAACATGTTGCCTTTCTATGTTATTTACCAAAATCAATGCCTTTAACATTTAAAATAATAAATGTCCTTTGGATTCCTGACTTTAGAGGTCAACATTAGCAAAATCTACTGTATTTGTGCTTCGCCCATCAAGTGATTCAGTTATAAATCTAAAGCTCTCTCTCTCTCTCTCTCTTTTATTCTTCCCTCCTCTATGAATGGAGACCCTATCTTACCTTTTTTTTTTGCTGGGCGATACATTTTACCCCCCCCCCCCCTTATCCGTGAGTATCTATCTGTTCATTTCTCTATAGTTTTGGTTTGAAATGCTTTACTTCATTTTCCCTTTTCCAAGAGGCACCTCAGGATTGGGTAGGAAACTTATTCCTTAGGGTTTAGTCTTGAAAGTTGGGGGAAGTTGGGTTAGGATACCTAGACTTAAATGCTCCCCAGTGAGTAGCTTTCATTAAATCGTGACTTGGATGAGTGTCTGTTACCTGGAGGGCATCCCAGGCAGATCCAAGAGGTGAAAGGCTCCTAGGCCTTTATAATGAAAGCCCCTGCCCTTGATCCCTGGGACTGCAGGGTGTGAGACTCAGAAGGCTGGGCCTGTCCCAGTGCCTTAACTGTAATGGTCCCTTAATTCGTGATTTTCTGAGTGTGCAGATGGAAGCTAGCCTGCAGATGTGCCAACAGAAGGAAAGGGAACCTCCGTAGAGGGACAGAGGGCAGAAAGAATGGTTTTTTGATTTTAGGCCACTGTGAAATGCTTGGGGAGGGGAAGCAGAGGTCAGTGCATTTTGATCTCTGAGGAGATGAAACATCCTGAGTTGGCAGGAGAGGAGGCACCCCAGAAAAGGCGCAGTTAACCTCTGAGTCTGCGAAGGACTCTTCCAGAATGCGTGAGGGTACCAAGTGCAGAAGTTGTGTCTCCTTCAAATCCCATTAGTGGCGAAAGAGAAGATTTTCACAGCCACCTTTTAAAGAAGTGAATGGCAAGAAACAGGATTTTTCTTTCCTTCTGCACCCCCTACTCCCCCTCTCCTCCTGCCCCTGTGGGGACGGAGGGAGGGGCTCTGAGCCTCCACATTCAGAATAATGGCACCAGAGCAATAATGAGACCTTTCTCAAGGACTGCTTTTTCCGCAGAAAGGAGAAGTTATTCATTGTGAGAAGAGTCGCCTTCTCTTAACAATGGCTCTGATGAAGCTGCTAGAAGGTTCTTATCAGGAAGAAAAGACTCCCAGCAGCAGGAGAAGGGGAGAGGGGAAAAAAATGAAAGGCCACAAAACTCCCAAATCATCCTCCAGGCTCCGTGCAGTGGAGAGGGTAGTGAGGGGAGGCACACTTCCTGAATGCCAAGTGACACAGGCCGGTCAGTCCAAATGAGCCGCTAAAGAGACGTATTAACGAAGATGAGAGGGGGCCAGCTTTCCTGCAGGCAGGCTTTTAGCGGGGAGTGCCAGGTTAGCTGCACTTAAACTGTGCCATCCTACGCTCCTCGGCTGCAGGAAATAGCTGGAGGTCACAGGAGCTTATCCTTTGGCCTCTGCCTAGGGATTTTCTAGATCTGGGTCAGGGGGCCACCCCTTCTTTAGCTGGATTCTGGGAAGGAAGAAGAAATTCACAGCCAGCGGAGAGTCTTGACTGAAGGCCCATTTTTTGCAGGTTGTGGCACTCAGATTCAGAAACGATGGATTTTCTGGGTGCTTAGAGGAAGGAGAAGAAAATTGGAATTAGTTTTGCACCTGTTGACTTTTGTTAGAGGCTTCACTGACTTGACCCAATTAATCCTCATCACCTCCCGAGAGAGGTGACTCTGATCAAACTCCTATCATAACTGCCTTCTGTTCAAAACGCTTCATCAGGGATGCCTGGGTGGCTCAGTGGTTAAAGCATCTGCCTTCAGCCCAGGGTGTGATCCTGGAATCCTGGGGTCGAGTCCTACATCGGGCTCCCTGCATGGAGCCTGCTTCTCCCTCTGCCTCTCTCTCTCTCTATGTGTCTCTCATGAATACATAAATAAATAAAAAATTTAAAAAAAAGAATGTTTAAAAAAATGCTTCATAGGCTTTTTATATTAAAACTGAGTGAATCTCTGGTCTTCATCCACACCCAGAACTGAAAGCTTCCACCGTGTGGCCACCACTCACCTCTCCTGCTGTTTCTCCCACGACTGATGCATACGGATCTCTGGCTTTAGTGTTTCCCCGGTCAGGACGTCAGTGTTCTGCTTTCCTATCTTGCTTGGTGTTTTTCCTTCCACCTAGAATGTTCTCTCGACTTCTTCTCCTGCTCCATTCACTTGTTGAAATCCTACCTTTCTTTCAAAGTCATGTGAATTTTTCTTCTCCATGAAATCCTTATCAATATTGAGTTAACTTCTCCCTCTCTGGGACTCCCAGAGCAGTTTTCTTCTCTCTTAGAAGGTTTCTCCTATAGTATTTTTATGACTATTTATGGTCTTATCCAACCCTCTCTATTGAACCACGGGTCCTTCAAAGGTGGAGACTGCGTCCTGTCTCTTATCTGTCTATCTCTCAGTGACTGACATGTAGTAGGTGATCATTAGTGATGCCATTGGATTTGCATTAGCATTCAGATCTCTAATGTTGAAGTAGCACGAATTTTGTCTTGTCTTGTCATTTCTTTTCTTTTTTTTAAAGAAGATTTTATTTATTTATTTGACAGAGAGAGAGTGTGTACAAGCAGGGGGAGTGGCAGGCAGACAAGGAGGGAGAAGCAGGCCCGCAGGGAGCAGAGAGCCCTACTTGGGACTTGATCCTAGGACCCCGGGATCATGACCTGAGTCGAAGGCAGACACCCAACCAACTGAGCCAACCAGGAGCCCCTGTCCTGCCATTCCTAAGTTGATTTGGAAAGCAAATTCATGGGAAACATCCAGATCTGCAGAAGCAACATTCCAGTGCTAAATGGAACATCACATGGGAGAGCTATTCCTGACTGTCATCCTTAGTTAGAACAGATTGTTTAAATGGATTTGGATTTTGGCTTCTTTCACCTCTTTTCCTTCTCCTCTAAAGAGAGTGAGATAGAACAATACAAAGTGGAATTTACTATACACTGAGTCTGTGGCTGGCACCTATTAACCACCTTACATCATTAGCTGGTTTAATTTTTCTAAGAATCCTTTGAAGGGGGCATTATTCTCATTGCGTAGCTGAATAAACAAAGGCATAAGAGAGTTAAACAAGTTGCTCAGGGTCAGATAGCTAACTAAGACCCCAGCTCAGATCTTGGTTCCAAACTCAGGCACTTGCCTATTGAACTATGCTGCCTTCTGGGCTCAATTCAGATGATATTCTGATGAAGGAACAGCCAAGGAACACATATATCCTTTTCATTTCTGTAAGGTTTTTGTACACAGTTCACAATTAAAAAAAAAACTGACAACAGGGGATCCCTGGGTGGCTCAGCGGTTTCGTGCCTGCCTTTGGCCCAGGGAGCGATCCTGGAGTCCCGGGATCGAGTCCCACGTCGGGCTCCCGGTGCATGGAGCCTGCTTCTCCCTCTGCCTGTGTCTCTGCACCTCTCTCTCTCTGTCTTTCATAAATAAATAAATAAATCTTTTTTTTTTTTTAATTTTTATTTATTTATGATAGTCACAGAGAGAGAGAGAGGCAGAGACACAGGCAGAGGGAGAAGCAGGCTCCATGCACCGGGAGCCTGATGTGGGATTCGATCCCGGGTCTCCAGGATCGCACCCTGAGCCAAAGGCAGGCGCTAAGCCGCTGCGCCACCCAGGGATCCCTAAATAAATCTTTAAAAAACAAAAAACTGACAACAAATTTTGGTTTTCTGCTGTCACGTGAAAATATTCCAGACACCAGAGCCGCAGGCCTGCCCTTATTAAAAATGATATTTCAGAAAGTCCCTTAAGGGAAAAATAGATGGATAGTAGGAGGTTAGCAGTGGATCCTGTACCTGTTGACCCTCATTATACCTGAGGCTCTCTTAGTGATCACCACCTCTGGGAGCCACTGGTCAGGCAGAGAGAAAATGGGTGTTATGGTCAGAAAACTATGGTTCAAAGCCCATCTCTGCCACTAACCAGTCAAGTGAAATTTGAGTAACTTATGTAAACTTTGCAGGCCCAGTATTCTCATCTATACAATGGAGAGTGTAATAACCTTGGGATTGCTTGTTGTGAGGATCGAAAGAAAGGACTAAGGGTGATTAAATGGCCATGGAAGAGTTGAAATTGCAACCATGATGGTTGAACCACCTTATTTAGAGCAGCCTTTAGAATATCTTTAGATGTGTTCTCTTATATTGCCTGAAAGTGACCAGATCAAGGGGATACAACTTTTTTTTTTAAGATTTTATTTATTTATTCATGAGAGACACACAGAGAGGCAGAGACACAGGCGAAGGAGAGGCAAGCTCTATGCAAGGAGCCCAATGTGGGACTCGATTCCAGTACCTTGGATTCATGCCCTAAGCCAAAGGCAGATGCTCAACCAACCACCAAGGCACCCAGGTGTCCCTACAATGTCTTATTTTAATGCATTTCTACCTCTGCCCAGGAAGCTTTCCCAGCCCAATCCTAAACTCAGTGATTGTCCATGCAGAGTGCTCCTGCAAGTGTCCTGTGCACACATCTCTTTGCCTTGCCTCCCTCCACAGACATGATCTGTGGAAGAATCTTGTCAAGATGGCACTTGGGCCGAGGGCAGAGCAGCAGAAACAACAACGTACCCATTTTTAAGGATACCAAAATGTGCCGCGCTCACCTCTGCAGCACATGTACTAAAACTGGAATGATAACAGAGAACATCAGCCTGGCCCCCGTGTAAGGAGGACAACTAAATTCATGAAGCGTTTCCTATTAAAAAAAAGAATACCAAAATGTTTAATAACTTGCCTGAAACCATGTGATTAGTCAGTAGCAGAACTAGGAATCCAATCCAGGGACTCCTCTCGCTATACCAGGAAACAGCGACTTGGAAGAGAAATGTGTCCTGGCCCAGGGAAGAGGTGACAGTCCAGAGGTAGGTGAGATTAGTTTTTCTCGTCGCCTCTAATTTCCTTTCATTTCCATACCCTGGCTACCTGCTAATGGCTTGGCAGAAACTTCAAAATTAAACTTGTGAGAGCAATCACTGTTATTGGACCTCTAGGCAATTATAGTAGCTGTCAAAGGTTTTAAAGCCAACATCCAGCCTGACCCTTTCCAAATGACTCAAAAGTGGCATTTTAATGAGAAATGAAAGCAGAAAAGGTGTTTTTAATTTTTTTTTGAATTAGAGGCTTTTTTTTTTTTTAATGGACAAAATGGCACTGAATTTTGCTGCTTATCCAAAGGATTGTGAGACAAGGGAGCAGAGCCCAAGGCTGTTGACTTTTGTTTGTAACTGTGCTTCCTTAGCCTCTCCCACTGGAGCTTATTAGGAGAAGCCCCACAGAGGGGTGTTGAAGGATTAGTCCCCATCAGGCTTTATGCTCATGAGTGCACTTGGGATAGCTGAATTACCAGCACTGGTCAATCTGCATTTTCTTCTTTATCTCTGGGTCTGGTCAAGGCTAACTTACAAGGTGCCAAGATTGAGCTACTTTTAAAAATCGATGGATTGATGGATCGATCTTCCAGCCTTTTTGAGATGTAATTGGCATGTAACATTGTGCAAATTTAAGCTGTACAAGGTGATGATTCGATACATGCATATACTGCAAAATTATTAACCGCAGTGAGGTTAGTTAACACTTCCATCACTTCACATAATTACCATTTTTTGTTTTGTAGTAAAAACATTTAAGATCTACTCTCCTAGCATCTTTCAAGCAGTCTGTAATACAGTGCTGTTAACTGTGGTCGCCATGCTGTCCATTAGACACCCCCCCCCCAAACTTATTCATCTTACAGCAATAAGCTTATCTTAAAAAATTATTTTAGTGGTACTTTTTAAATTTTTTAAAAATTTTTTTAAAGATTTTTTTTTTAATTTATTCATGAAAGACACAGAAAGAGAGAGAGGCAGAGACACAGGCAGAGGGAGAAGCAGGCTCTATATAGGGATCCCAATGTGGGACTCAATCCCGGGACTCCAGGATCACACCCGGGGCCAAAGGCAGGCCTTAAACCACTGAGCCACCCAGGGATTCCCAGTGGTACTTTTTTTAAAGACAAAATTCACTCACCGTAAATGTACCCCTTTCCCGTGTACCATTCAGTAGGTTTTAGTACAATCATCACCACTACTATTTCCAGAACATTTTCATCACTCCAGAAAAAAAACCTGTACCCATTAGCAGTCAGTTCCCATTCCCCCTTCCTCAAGTGCCAGGGTCAGCTGGGGGCCTGAGGTTATGGGGGCCTGTAGGGGAGCATCTAGGGCTGAGGGGTCAGCCTGGGGCAAGCTGGTTCTGGAGTCCTCAATTCACTCTCCTTTCATGGGGGATGGGTGTCTCTGCACTCGGCTACCTGGACTCGGGAGAAGGGATGGGGGTCATGTAAATTTATCTTTCCTATCTCCTCATTGTGTCTTTTATTTCTGTGCTTCATGCTTCACCCAGGTGCTAGAATCCCTCACCTGGAACCCACAGATCTTTAGAAGGTATTTTCCCGTGCAGATAGTTGTTCAAATTGACATCTCTGGGGAGAGGAACACAGAAATTTCTATGCTGCTGCTGTTTTGCTAAGGTCACACCCTCTCATTGTAGTCTTGATTCTATTTTCCTAATGAATCATGGTGTTCAATGTTTATTTTATTTTATTTTAATTTTTTGAGAGAGAGAGTTTGTGCACATATGTGAGCAGGGGTGGTGTGGGGCCGGAGAGGGGGGGCGCAGAGGGAGAGGGAGAGAGAGAAACCTAAGCCAGCTTCACACCCAGTGTGGAGCCCTATACAAAGCTCCATCTCATGACTCTGAGATCATGACCTGAACTGAAATCAAAGAGTCAGACTCAGTTGACTCAACGGAGCCACCTAGGCCTCCCACATGGTATTAAGCATATTTTAAAATACTTATCAGTCATTTGTATATCTTTGGATATATCTAAATGTCTATTTAGATCCTTTGCCCTTTTTAATATTGGACAGTTTACCTTTTATTGTTGAGTTGTCAGAGTTCTCTATATATTCTGGATACAAATCCGAGATATGTGATTTAGAAATACTTTCTTTCAATTTATGGGATGTCTTTTCACTTTCTTGGTAGTTTTTGAAACATAAAAGTTTAGAATTTTAATGCAATCCAATTTACCTATTTTTAAAAATTTGTTGCTTATGTTCTAGTGTCATATTTCAGAAACCACTGCTTAATCCAAGGCCATGAAGGTTTATGCTTATGATTCTCCTTGAAGAGTTTTATAATTTTAGCTTTTAAATTTAGGTCTTTGATCCATTTTGAATTAATTCGTGTCTCTGGTGTGAGGTAAAGCTCTTACTTCACTCATGTGAGGCTAGGGATCCAATTTTTGCACGTGAATATCCAGTTGTCTAGCACCATTTGTTAAAAAGACTATTTTTTTCCCCTCATTCAGTCCTCAGGGCATCCTTGTCAAAAGTGAGTTTACTATAAATGTATGATTTTATTTCTGAACTGCCAATCTTATTCCATTGATCTATATGTGGTACTTATACCAGTATCTTTTTCAAGATCGTTCTGGTTTTTCTGGGTCTCTTGAAAAATTCTGGGACCTGTTTGTCCATTTCTTCAAGAAAGCCAGGATTTTTGTAAGGATTACACTGAATTTGTAGAACACCTAAGGGTGTATTACCACAATGATAATATTAAGTCTTCAATCCATGAACATTGACTGTCTTTCAATTTACTTAGGTCTTCTTTAATGTCTTTCAATGATGTTTTGTAGGTTCCATTGCATGAAACTTGTATTTCTATTGCAAAATTTATTCCTAAGTATCTTATTCTTTCTGATGCTAGTGTAAAAATAATCATTTTTCTTAATTTCATTTTTAGATTATTCATTGTAAGTGTATACATTGTATGATTGATTTTTGTATATTGATCTTGTGTCCTACAACCTTGCTGAAGTTATTTATGAGAACTATAAGAACCGTGTGTGTGTATTTTTTGATATTTTCTATAGACAATCTAAATAAATTTTATTCCTTTTCATTGCCTAATTTCTCTGGTTAGCACCTCCCGTAGAATGTCAAATAGAAGTAGTAAGAGCAGACACCTTGTCCTGTTCTTGATCTTAGATGGAAAGCACAGTCTCACCATTAATTGTGATATCACTTGTGATGTTTTCTTAGATGCCCATTATTAGGTTGAAGAAATTCTCTTCTAAGATGGTTGAGCATATTTATCATGAAAGGGTGTTGGGCTTTGTCAAATGCTTTTTCTGCAATTATTGTGATAATCGTGTTTTCCCCCTCTTGATTCTACTAATAGTGTATTACAGTGATTGATTTTCATATGTTGAACTAACTTTGCATTTCTGGGATAAATCCCATTTGGTCATGGTGTATAATCCTTGAGTTACTCTTCAGGTCTCCCCAGACCATGGACTCTATGCCATATTGGACACGAAATGCCATTTAGGGACACTGAAGCCATTTGTTTTACCCTGTTATTAAATATGAAAATAACCTGACTTCAACAGCTGGATTGTGTTCAAATTAAATACCTCTACCTGACCTTTTTGAGCACCATGACTATGTAATGTTATCTCTAGGTCCAAGTGCTGGACACAGTCTGGTGTATAGTAGGCATGCGACTGGTGATTTTTGAATGGATTAATTTGCCCACACAGGAAAAAAAATTAAAAACAGCTTTGCCTCTTTGGGGGGACCTCTTCTATAGTTCTGAGCTCTGAGAGGTGTGAGGTCAGGCTCTGGAGCAGCAAATATACCACACATAGTAGGTTTGCTCTAAGTACTAGCGATGAAATCCTATCTTCTGATCATGCAGATTGGCTTGAGAGGTGAAAGAAAAGCAGCTGAATTTAAAAATCAGGAATTTTCTTTGAGTATACTTAATCTGATGGCTGTTATATGTATTTCTGATTGCTAGATGTAAATACAACACTTATTCTTCCCCCACTTAGTTTTTTTTTCTGTATTTTTCACAGCTTTGTGCTTGTGAGGATAATGCCAACCTTGACCACTGTTTTCTTCCTTAATGACTTATACAGTCCATGGCAGCAGAATGTGTGGGGTGGATATTCGTTGAATAAATAAATGAATTACAAATATAGGTTGAAAGAAGGATAGATGAATGAAGGAAGAAACCAGTGGAACAGGCCTTTCCTGGGAGAATCTGAAAAGTCTGCCACATTTATAGTTTAAGTCAGTTATTAATCAGGGTGCAGGTCAGGAAAAGTGGCATAGGCATCACCCCAGAGTGGGATCTCAGACCCCTCCCCAGACCTAAACAATGAAAACTCTGCATTTTTACAAGATTCTGAGGTGACTGCCAAGCACAGTCAAGGTTGAGAGACCGCTCTGAAAATGTGGCCAGATGCTTGCTCCGGAGTTGTTTCATTTTCAAATGAATCATGGTATCTTTAGGTACAGTTCAACCTTAGATAATGCAAATCAGTGTGAAGGGATCGTCTCGTATTAATAAAATGAAATCAGCAGATAGTTCTTGAATCAGTTTTCAGTATTTCTTGAATCAGGAAAGGAGAGTTACCGTCTCTTTCTTGCTGGGAAGAGATGACCCGGTATAGTTGCTCCTTCAAAATATGTACTTCAGGAGTGGCCTACAGGAACCTCCAAATTATCTGAGTCATTCTTTTGGATTCAAGTTTGTTGTCACATCACTTGGGACAATGAGATAACTGCTATGTGAGCTACATTAGCGTAATTTAAAAACTGGACATTGCATAGACAAATTTTAATTTTAATGGAGGAGGAAGCAAGGGAAAAAAAGTGCTAGAATCAGAGGCAGCGACAAAAGGTAGGGGTTGCTTGTGGGGGTCCGTGGGGACAGGACTAGGACCTGGGGATGCTCTGCAGGGGGAAAGGAGAAAGAACTCAAGATCCATCTCACACACTTCACGGTCTTATGCCCATCTGGGCTGGCTCCAGAAGCAATGCAATTTGACTTTTCTAACTCAGGCTTGATTTTCCTTTAATAAGAACCACCCCAAAGGATTCTTGTTGTGGGACAGTGGCAACAATGTAATAAGACATGCTTTCTTCTCCAATTTCCTTGCAGAGAGAAAGATTGATGGAAAACAATGCAAACATCCTCCTGGCACAGATGGGCAAAGCATTTTGCTCGGGGCAGATCAGTGCTAGCTGCTGAAGACTGTTCCAAGAACCACATCACAAGTGCTTCAGGGAATGATGGGGTTGGCTGGGAAAGAAATAACAACAGGAGCTAAATATGGCCTGGCTGGCTCCTCGCCTCTGAAGGGGGAACCGAGCAGGATGGCCCTGATCTTGTGGGCAAATGCTCTGGGGAATTTGCCTGGGCTGGAAGGCGTAATTGGAGGGGAAGGGCCACCAGAAAGAAGACTTTGTCCCCATGGGGTTACAGGGGACTCTCCCTCTCTTCTTTTCCTCCCCCTGCGGTGTGACATTTCTCGTCTTTGTTGTGTGTGCATTTACAGTGTAAGAAATCGGAAAAGACAACTTGAAAATTGCCTGAAGAGAGACCACCTGCTGTGTGCTAACCTAAGCGCACAGATGATGTGAGTGGCAACACCCAAGCTTCCTCCCAAGTGCACCCACCTCGATAGGTGGCTACCATTTGGAGAATGCCTTTTTTTGCAAAATGCTGGAGTTTGTGTCGTTTGGGGGCCCAGGGCAGGGTGCCCTAGGATGGGACCCTCTAGTATGGAGGTGATTTTGAGTTAAAAAGGTGATCAAAACCCAGCAGATTCAGGAAGAGCTCTTCGTTTACCCCACAATGGCCCAAAAGAATTTAGATAGAGGGCCCGCTCCAGGAAGAGAGCTGTCACCATGGATAATGACATGATGGTGTGAACTAGGTGTGGTGGACAGGGAAGAAACCAGAGAAGTCCTCTCTTTGTCCTACTGTTTCTGAGTAGCCCAGCAAACAGTTATTTTTGACCCTTTCTCTTTCTCCCTGAGGATGGCATTCCTTCTGGTTGCAATCCCAGACCCCCACCCCCTTCTCCTTAGTTCAGGATGACATCTCGATCTCATGTCACCTGATTGTCTCAGGAATTTCCACATCTGTCTGGATCCCCGATATGTACGCTATTAAATTTGATTTTCTCCTGTTAATCTATTTCATGTCAATTTGATTTTTATTCAAGCTAGAAGGATCTTGAAGGGGTCAGGATAGTCTTGCTCCCGGACAATAGAAGAGGCATGGCTTTTTCCTTATTTCTTTTTTTTGCTTGCTGTAGAGGAGGAAAACAAATATTTTCTTCTTACCCTTCTAGGTTCTAGGCTTGGAGCTCTGTAACAAAAGACAGACTAACAAGAGACATGCATACACATTTATTTAATTTAAGTTTTATGTGCTAAAAGAGCTTTCCAAGGAAATAAGGACTGAGGGGTGCCATCCATAGAGCATGGGACTCTTGATCTCAGGGTGGTGAGTTTGAGCCCCACATTAGGTGTACAGATTACTTAAGATCTTTAAAAAGAAAAAAGTTTGAAAACATGAAATTTTATTATTTTTTGTTATTCATCCATTCATTTAAAAATTACTCAGTGCTCGTCATCACTATAAGCGTACTCTTACCTTCACTTATTTCACCCCCCACCTACTTTCCGTCCAGCCACCATCAATTTAGTATTTTTATAGTAGGTTTGGTGAAGGGTGGACAATGGTGGGAAAATGAGGCATGCACAGGAATATGAGCTAAGTGTAGCAAACAGGGACACATGATACAGGGCCTCTTTCTTTGGACTTTCTTGGAGTCACTCAGTCTTGGAGATAGGATGTTACGTTCTTTCAGGAGTAGGGAAGGTATTTCCCACGCAAGGGTCTGATGACCTGCTTCAGGGAAAGTTCAGAAAGTCTTCCCTGCAACCACCATTTCTTAAATTCCTTCAGCTTAAAATATTCAATGACACAAAGGCACCCCAGTTCGGGGCAGTTTCTTTCTGAACCCTGTCATTGCTCAAAGAATAATAAAATAGTGAGGGTTTTTATCTTTATTTTTAAATCCATCAAACAGTTTGGAGGGTGAACAGGGTTCAGGGGCTCTTTTACCTGGATAAGAAACTTAAAAATGATTTTTAATTGTCTTTCTTTCTTTCTTTCTTTCTTTCTTTCTTTCTTTCTTTCTTTGTGGGCACTAGAGAATGTCCTTTAAAAAAAAAGGGGGGGGGGCCTGTCGGATGCCTGGGTGGTTCAGTGGTTGAGTGTCTGCCTTTGGCTCAGGGCGTGATCCCCGGGGAGCCTGCTTCTCCCTCTGCCCATGTCTCTGCCTCTCTGTGGGTCTCTCATGAATAAATAAATAAAATCTTAAAAAAAAAAAAAGAAAGAAAAAGGCTCTGTGATCCTGCCCATAGATTCTTGACACAGTTGGGGACCATTCTTAGAATCCCACCATGGCCAGTAGTCAAGAGTGACTACTGGCTCTGTTGGAAATATCCAGGAATTAATTTTGGTTTTAAAGATTAAAAAAAAAATTCTTTATTTGATAAAGAGAGAGAGAAAGAGAGAGAGAGAGAGAGAGAAGAGCACAAGCAAGGGAAGTGGCAGGCAGAGGGAGCGGGAGAAGCAAGCTCCCCCCAGAGCAGAGCCCAACGTGAGGCTCTATCCCAGGATCCCAGGATCCCAGGATCATGACCCAACCGACTGAGCCACCCAAGTGTCCCTAAACATCTATTTTCTTTTAAAGTTTCACATATGCAGTTCTAGGTAAGATGGCTCCCCTGCTCATTTAGCTTTTACAGAGTGATACAGCAGCGTCAATTAGGTGTGACCCAGGCAGTAGAGTTTGGGGAACTCCTGCCTTAGATCTTCAGCTTTTGGGTGAGAGAATGGAAATTGAGATGCAAGCTGAAGGGAAAGAAGCCTGGAGAGCAAGGAGCTGAACTAAGCCATAAACCTTCCTGGCAGTGGCCCTGACGCTTCAGGACTGCTCGGCTTTCAAAGGAAAAGTGGAAGCCTGAGCACCATTATTTATGGGGAGCACCCCTGGAGCTGGGTCCTGAAGAAACAGCCCTGTCCTGTTACTCTGTCGAAATGGCTGTAAACATTTACGAATCCCGAGCACTTCCAGCACGCAGCTGGCAGGGTTTGCAAAAGCAGATTGTTCACTTGCCCGGCACACCGCAGGCCGCTCGTAAACACTGCCTCCTTGGAAAGATCTGCTGACTTCTATTTCATTTCCTTGCATCTCCCTGGGCCTCTAGGAGCTGCAGTTTCAATGGAGCCAACTCGACTCCATGAGGTTGGACGGCTATCCCCTGGTGCTAGGTTCCCCACAAGCAGCCCCATTGGGTGAGCAGCCCCATTGCCTCCATCCTGTGTGCAGGGAAGCATGCATGGCACCATGAAAGGAAGCCAGTGAATCCCGAGGTAACCAAACTCCTCGGGAGTGGGGGACAGGAAGCTGAATGACACGCATCCAGCCACAGATGTACTAATTTAATTTCATGCCTCAACATCAGCTGCTCCTCTCCACTTAAAAGGAACATTTGCATCCATCTGTCATCATCTCTCCCTTTCATTTTAAAATCTCTTTGCTCTCCTTTCTTTCCCTTCAACCTCTCCTCCCCCCCCACCCCCCCACCACAACTTGATGAAATAATGGGGCACATTTAAAATCCAAACTCAGGCAATTCAAATTCTGAACTGATGTGATTTTGTTCCATTCTGAGTCAACCTCCCAAGAGTGTCTGGGGAGTGGAAATCAAGGGGGCCCAACACAAAAGCAAGTGAGAGAGAGAAGATTTCGAATGCAAATCAACCTCCTCAACCCATTTGAAACAACCTGCTGTGAACCGGGCTAGAACGTATGGCCCATTAGCACCTTGTTAGGCTGTCAGAGTCTGAGCAGCTTAACCGGGTGATAATGGGGAAGAAATGGCTTGAGACCTTCCCATGCAGCCCCAGCGTCTTGCTCTTCTCCCCCCACTCTCTCTGGGACCCCAGGAGCGGGGCTGCGAAGAGGAGCTCAAAAGAAAAACGGAGGTGGGAGAGAACAACTTCACGACACACATCGTGATAATTGTTAAAGGCACCTTGCTAGCAAAAAAGAATACAGTAACTTTAGTTTTCTTGGAGTGGGGGTAATTCTTTTTTTTTTTTTTTTTTTTGGTGGGAATCTTTTTTGTGCTTGCTCTCTCCCGCTCCGTTCAATATTGAGATTTAGTCTTTCAAAAAAAAAGAAAAAAGATGTTAAGGACTGCATGGCAAAATCTCAGTGATTAACTCTTAATCCTCATAAGGCAAATCCTCAAATATGAACTCTATGGTTGACACACCTATCCGTAAAAATCACTTGCGAATGCTCTAAAGAATGCAGTACTTGCTTTATTTGGAGCAATGATTCAGGGAGGGAAGGGCTTCCTAGAAGATCCTCCATCCTCTTCTCTTCCTATGCTTGGGTAGAGAGCAGCTTTAGTGGCACTGTCTCTAACACCATGGCATGTAGATTGTTGAAAGGCCATAGCTCTTGCTGATGAGAATCAAGATGAGATGATGAGATACTTCTAGATATCAGAGACGTTAGATGTTCCATTACTAGGCAATAGGAAAAAAAATTTTTTTAAATACACAATTTATCAGGTTTTAGTATGAAATAAGCCAGAAGAGCCTCACTGACTTTGATGAACCATTAGAGAGCACAGTTGGGAAAGAAAATCTGTTCTAGGGGTTTTGGCCAAAAGGTTTAAGTGGGATGATGGTGCCTTTAAGATCAGGCTTAATGAGCTTGGACTAATTTAGGGTCAATGACCTTATAAACTTAGTACTCCTATCCAGAGGGGAAGGGGGCAAACAATAAGCACATGAATTAGGGTGGAGAAGATCCAGAAAGAACACTTACTAGAACGTTTCTCAAGAGAACCCTGCTATTTTCAAGCCAAACGTCTTTGACAGTATTTTTAAGTGATTCTGTTGTCGCTACCAGGATGGTCTTTATGTGGTTTTGCTCCGAGTAAAAGGATAGATTTCATAACCTCTTAAGGTCACCAGACTATGTCTGTACTCCCAGACTATGTTTAAACACCAGCAATAGATAAATAACCCAGGGGTATTTGTTTCAGTCTTCATTTCGGAGTGGAGGTGGGGTTAGGATTTACAACCCCAGGACGATCCTTTTGTCTCTCTGTCAGAAGAAAAAATGAGTAATAAAGAGCCATATTATACTTAATTTTATAAAAGTGCAAAGTAAGTGCAAAATTTTGCAGATTTTTCAGTCGTGCAATGTAAGTGCCAACCGTTAATAGTCCTTTGCTTTCACCCCTAAGGGAGCTTTCTCCCACTTTTTTCTATAGGCAGGATCCCTGAGGCTAACTCCACATCCCGCTATTCTTCAGGGATATGGAAATGTCCCTGGGACAGCTGTACTCTGCGGGGTGAGGAGCCCACGAGGTTAATGAACACCCACAAAGACCGAGGAGGAGAGTGAGGGTTCTTCACGGGATGATTAGCATGCGGCATTCTTTCCTTTGTGGTAATGATGGTCAAGAAGGTGCCTGGCGATAGAGGGGAAAATGGAGAGTTTCTGCTTCTCCTGCCTCCAAAGCTTATTAAAATTCATTTCCATTCAAATAGCCATCGTCTGATTTTCATCATCAAATAAGCACACACTGTACATATTTAACAGGCAAGAGACCTGTGCTGGGTTCATGTCTTTTTGAAGTGAAGGCCGGTTCTCTTAATGACTGTCCATGCTTATCTCTGCATGGAAATTTTTCCCCTTCCTCTTTTTTTACCTACCTTACCACTACCCCGGTTCTGGGATCTTTGATAGGCAGCCTAGATGCCTATTATAATGATAATTCATTTGGAGCGGAAAGGAATCTCCTCCACCAGTCTAGCTCATTATAAAGGTGAAGCCCTCGGGAGGGCAGGCTGGGAATGAACAGGTTTACAGAGTTATTTTTCCCTCTACAAGAGGCAGAGACAGGATGGGGGAGGGAGGTTTCCTCACTTCTCTGCTTTGGGTTTTTCTCCCTTTGGAGCTGGCCTCTGTGCCCAGACATGGCGATTGTCCTCCAGTGCTCCTGGGGACCGCCATCAGCTGGAAGGCATTTCAGCTCAGGCAGTTCTGTACTGAACAGCTGCTGGGAACAGCTGGGCCTACCCTCCTGTTGTCAGTGAGAAATCAAGTGGCAAATGTGGGTGTATTGGGCTTCCTTAAAGGGTCCATGTGATCTGATAATTCAGCACAACCCAAAGACGTTGGCCTCTCTTGGCAGTGTGCCAGCTAGACCCTGGTAAGGCTTATTTTATTCTATTTTTTTTGTAAACATAAGGGGCATACAAGATCTCTTTGACAGCTTTGGGAATCCCAGAACATGATCAAAAAGGGTGTCATGAAAGCAATCATATCAGTGTTGAGAGTTTTATTAAACACACAACAAGATAGCTTTTCCTAACAGGATTCAATTGGTAAAGTACCTCATTACAGTGATAGTCCAATCAGAGCAGGACAACACATAGCTTCCTTTTCTTTCTTTTTATTTTTTTCTCACCTGCCTTAAAAAAAAAAAAAAACCACTTTAGGTCTAAAATAATCTAACTCAGTCTCACGGGTTGAAAAATTATCTCTACATCTGTAGAGTCCTAATGTAGAGGGTGGGGGGAAAATTAGTTTTACAAAGCATATGCTGCACCAAAATATAAGATAAGTGAGATCTGCTATAAAGCAAAGAAAAATATTTCTTGCTCAGGGGTCTGGTTCTTGTGATTTCTTTCTTCTGTTGAAACATATTGTGCCTCCTAATTTTAGAAACTTGATTACTCGGAGGAAGTTCATTCTGATGAAGCAGTTCTCCTGTTTTTCAACAAAGATATTGGACAAGTTCAGAAAGTTTGTCGAGGCTCCTCATCTGAGTGTCTGGAAAGAACATTTGGCGGCAGCAATTGCCAGGAGCTCATTTCTAGCCTCTGGGGAGGGGGGGTGGGCGCTCCAAGAGTTGCCTGGCCCAGCCTAATTTAGGCACCAAATGACCTGACGTTATCTGACTCTTTATTGCTTTGGCCACACTGTTCTTCCGCTTAGGAAATGCCACTCGTGGCTGGTAGAACAATGAGAACAAAGTTGTATAGATGCAGAATTATGAGAGTGGCTGTTTCAACCTCATCAATACCAAGGTTGGCAAACATTCGCCTTTCTTATCTGTAACAAAAAACAGCCAAGGCAATGTGAAGGATTCCAAAGGAGGCAATATAGATGAAACCATTTATTAGATTTACAAGAGCTGAAGGGAAGTGCTAAAGCTATCCATCTCCTATATTTTATGGAGAACAGGACCAATGACTCAGACTATCAGGACAGTATCTTCCAGGCAGAACTGAAATCCTAAAGTAAACTGAGAATAAGTGCATGCATTTTAGGAGAAGAAGGATCAAAGGCCAGACTAAAAAGCACATGTAAGCCTTCAAATACATTGAATACAATCCTGTCTGTAACAGTTATGCAGCCACATAACTTCGTAAATAAAGACCTCATTTCAGAAGGCCTTAAAGACTTTTCCCCGCCTTAGTCCTCTCTTACATTGCAAAGCAATCTCCAAATGCCAGGTGACAGTGGGTAAAATTATTTGGGTCATGTGAAATGCCTGTGTGCAAATAAATAAAACTACGAATGATGCGAGGAACAAATAATACCATTTAATTCAGAAATATACAAGCTAGAGCTTCTCTTTTGGCATGATGACATTATCAGAATAGGTCAAATTGGCTGAATGTGTTTAAAAGTGTCCTATGTGTTTGGAAATGGAGTAAATCTAAAGACATTTGCTTTAGGATATTGACAATATAAAATGCTAACACGTTCATCTAAGGACAAGGATTTCATTTTTTTCCATTAGACATTGATTTCAAAATGCCTCTCTCTCTTTTTTTTTTTTTTTTTTTTTTGGCCTGTGTTCCATCAGATAGAGCTGTTTTTTAATCCCATAAATGGCTGATTTGGTATTTACAAGCTATGTGATCTGGGGCAAGTTTTATTTGTCTTTGCCTAGGCTCAGGTTTGTCAGTTGTAAAATGGGAATAATAATAGCCCTTAGTGCAAAGACGAAACTTGATAATGAAATTAAAACAGCTCAGTGTTAGCTATTATTATTATTTTTATTATGCAAGAGAGTGGGTCGCAGAGCCTTAGACCCTTCTAGGAGAGAACGATGAAGTAAGGAGAGGGCATGCCAGGAATTCTCCGGGGTGACTGGTTATTGCAGGGGATTGTGGGTGAAATACCAATTCCATTGAAAGAGTATTTGCTGAGCATCCACCAGGTTCAAGTTAAACATTCCCTGCTCTCTTACAGACTGAGTCCAAGTAAAGGTGGTAAGAAAACCGCACAGCTTACTTTGTTTCCAGCAGAATGATGGGTGTGCAACAGGAGAGGCACATCCATAGGATGTGGGAGTTTAGGGAGAGACACCCAACCACCTTCATCAGGGAGGGAGGTGATCAGAAAAAGCTTAGAGGAGGGAGTGAAAATGCATCCTTTAAGAACAAATATAAATTTGAAAGGCAGAAATGTTCATTCATTTGACAAATATGTATTGAATATCTGCCAGGTGCTCTTTCACGTGCTAGAGATTCAACAGTGAGCAAAGTGGCTGAATTGCTTTGCTTGGTGGAACCAGGAAGGAACATTGGAATGAATGTTCTTTGGATTTGGAATAAAAAAAAAATCTAAACTTTATGATGACAAGTAACAGTGATTTCCACATAAATATCTTCGAGTCACAATACCTCACTTATCTCTATCCAACAAGCATAAAATTGTGATCCATTTCTCAGAATTAGAAGATGATTAGAGGCGAAATTTTATAGATAGACATAAAGAGATAAAATCTCAAAGTGGAACGTGTACTCTTCACTCTGTTTCCTTGACTCATCCTCACATCCATTAAGTTTTTCTATTTGACATAAAGATAATAATTTTCTCAATATACTCATATCTATATTTATATCTTTCCCATCTCTCAATATAAATTTCCTTTTGAGAACTGCATACCTAAGTTCTTTCATGACGACGAGTCATCATTTTATTTTTTAACTTGCCCACTTGGCATATTTCAGCTCCTGCCCCTTTATTTCTACTTCTGGTTTACAGCATGGCACTCCTAAGTATCTCTCCATAGTGCCCCAAACAATTTACTGAAGGAAACAAAACAAATCCAGTTATAAAATAGGACTCAATGATGTCAGCCTGAGCTTTTGTCAATCCCCCCTAGGGAACAAGATAGAAACCTAATGTTGGATCCTGGCACTCTGCTCCTAAGAGACAAAATTACTGAATTAGATATAACACTACTATTAGCAAATCTGGTGACATTATGATTAAAAAAGTATTTTGTCTATTGGACAGGCACAGTTGTCCTTGGTCTGGCTGAAAGCTTCAGCCTCTTGGGCAATATCGATCTTCATTGAGTTTTGAAATCCCAGAAGCTCATACAAACCAGATGGCCCCCCCAAATTAAGATGAATGCATATAGTTGTCATTCAAAACTCTCAACATTAGACGTTGCCATATGCATGAGGAGTTTGCCTCCCGTGTGTCCCTGTCCGTGGTGCTAAAGAACCTACCATGACTGGAGGGAAAGCTATTAATAGAGATTGTAGTAAACATTAGAAAAGCATGTTTGATAGCAAGATTCTGATGGTGCTATTTCTCTGAGATCCACACACTTCATTTAAAACTTTTTCACAGTGCTGATTTACTAACAGTCTCCTTTTAATTACCTTCCTCTCTCTTTCTCTGATTGATTGACCTTGGGTCATGGGAAGAAAATGTCAGGGATTGCAGGGGGAAAGGAACATGTATTTATTAAAGGCAGCTAGTTGAACTGAGCTAGGATTTGTCACTTCCTATTATAAAATCTTATTTTCAAAAATTTTACAACACTACCATAAAAAATTATATGGTCAGATAAAACTTAGAAAAGAAATGACTCTTTGCAGGATAGCTAATTAGGGGAAAGTCCTATAATCTGCAAGTTATGCTCATGAAAAATAAGGCAATGCTGGACTGTAAGTGCCTAACTATCTACCGTCTATTGTGTGGAATCATATAATTTGAAAATTGATAGCCGAGGAGTGTATTTAAAACTTCAAACCCCAGAGTTGTACAGTGCTAGCCAATTAGAATTGGTCTTTGAGCAAAAACATTGATAGTGGTGCCAAGAAATGGTGGAGATGATGAAGTCCATGAGCCAGCTGTTACGCATCTGTTGTACTTTCTACCAATATTATTATGAAGAGGGTTAGTGAGTTGGCAAGAAGATCTAATGCCTGATGCTTTCAAAATCATTAAATAAGGTGGCATTACCTCAGGTTATACTAGGGCCACCTGAGTCCTTTTAGAACAGGTACAGGGATTTCTCTATATAACTGATTTTAAAAGTAAAATCAGAAAAAAATGATAAAAAAGATAGATAACAGGACAGTTTCAAATTCAAGATTTCTAGTCTTGTTCACATGTCTTTTGCTCAACAGAAAAAAAAAAAAAGGAACAAAATAGTCTTTTTTTTTTTCCTGGAGTGGCTGAAAAAGCAAATCCTATAATTACAATGTAAAAAATGTTTGAAACTCACATTTCAGATCTCTGCAACCATTAATATGTTTCTTCAAAAAAATAAATTACAGATATTTGATTGTATGGGAAATTCTTCACAGCTGTGACTATCTAGATAAAGGAAAATAGAAATGATAATTTTGAGAAAGTGCTGCATTAATTCTGGTGAATGAGTTAATTTATTAGATGATTTACATGGAATACTTAGAACAATGAATGGCACACAGCAAGCCCTTCTACTATAAATATGCTCTGTTGTTGCTGATGAGGTGTTTTTTATTGTTGTTATTAAACAGAGTCAGAAAACTTCTACTCTTGGCCATAACGCCACATTATCTGTTAAGTATTATCATCAGAGGTGTTTGGGCAACTTTCTTTCTTCCTCTTTCCTTTCTTCATCTCCATCCCATTATATCCACCTCAATAGTGCTTTCTTGTCCAGATAGCCTTGGGTGAAATTACTATTTCTTAAATAAAAGTTAATTGTGAAAGGTAAAAGTTCTCTGTGGGTGATCTAATAACGATAGAAGGGTCCTTAGTTCAAATAACAGAAAATATGTATTAAAAAGATAGGCAGTTTAGTTTGGGAACCCACAGAGTAAATTATTGTCCTAAGTTTCTTCCTATGGGATATGGAATTAATAAGTCCTATTTCATAGGGGCATCTGGGTGGCTCAGTTGGTTAAACATCCAACTCTTTCTTGCAGCTCAGGGTCGTGAGATTGAGCCCTATGTTGGGCTCCATGCTCAGCTTGAGTCTGCTTGAAATTGTCTCTCTCCCTCTCCCTCTGCTCCTCGCCCTTGTTCAATCTCTCTCTCTCTCTCTCTCAAATTAATTAATTAATTAATTAATATTTTTAAAAAGACCTATCTCATAGAATATAATGTAAATATCTTCAAAGTAATTAGAACAAGGGTTTGCTCTTGGTGTCAAAGTGTTTTAAAACAATTTTTAAAAAGAAAATTAAAAAGTTTTGTTCTTATTCTTGTTTTTATTTTTCTCATCAGAACCAGAATAGATATGAAGATCTTAGAAGGTCTGAGGTTGTTCTGAGTAGGAGCCAGAGTAAAGCGCTGCTTTGGCAAATTAGCTTATAAATAATCTAATAAAATCAGCTCAGTTTCTAAGGCCCAGGGAATTTTCACTTTGTCTCTGTACAAACTTTCCCTTTTATATTTTCCTGATGCTTTCCTTCTACGGAGAGAATACACTTAAGGCCCTACTCAGTCCATCATGGGGCATATGAAGCTACTTTACTATCTTAGGGCTGAAAGTCATACTTGGGAGTAATTCATAGACATCAAGAGTCACTGAATTCAAGAAAGTCTCTGCTGAAGGCGATGTTCAGGATTTCAAGGTAGCCTCTATGGTTTATCCATAAACTCTTCCTTGGATTTTCCCGCTCCAAACTAGAGACCACCTCTTTCTATTTCCATGAGGATGGAGACAGCTAGCATGCCTAGTTTCTGGCTGGATTCTGCAGGCAGGAATTACATGTCATCCAGGCGAACTTCAACATTTAGAGAGTTCCTGGGCCCTTGATTTTTTCATTGCTAACCATCTTCTTAAGTTTATTTTGTTTTTTTCTGAGTCATAAATCTGTGACCATTTCTTTGTTTCAGGTCTTTCCCAGGTGGATGTCTCCCTGTAACTCTCAAATTTGTAGAGTGGCCTGACTTCCCATCCACCCCCACATCCAACCCTCTACCATCAACTGCTTTTGTTTAAATTTACTTCTAGCTTTTTTTTTTTTTTAGTTAGGTGCACAAAAGTTCCCTAGCTCACACATAACATGTTTAATTTTATATTTGTGCTGTAATTATATTCTGCCAAAGTCAAGCAGATATAAAAAACTAGGTGTGTTTGCATCACAACTCAATGGAACTGATGGAAATATTCATAACTCAGGTGGTTTGAACTAATATTTTGATTTAGACAAGGGCTATATATCTGTTTTCTATATTTAGCCATTGTTTCCCCAGTAAACATTTTTTTTAAAAAGCTGGTTTGGGTACACTGACTGCATACTCTATATTGAGTATCAAAAGATGCTATACAAATTCATCGCCTCACCACTTAAAATGTGAAGTGCAAACTCTGTTTTGGTAATTGTCGATTTGTTTTAGGCAGGGCAATTTGATATGTCCATAGACTCAGGATGACATAGTGGAGGGGTAAAAAAGGGAAGAAGAGTCATTTTCCTAGACAATCAAAGAGGCTTCTACCTTTCAGGAATGCCAGAATGGTGAGCTGTCTTCTGGGCCCTCACATCTTCTGGGTCCAATTTCCTGAGATAACTCAGGGGTGGATGGGTGGTGACTGTGAATACACACCTAAGAAATCATCTTTTATTCTTCAGGACATTCCCCAGGACTTGCTGGCAGAAAGGCGAAGGTGCAAACCCTACTTGGTTTAATATCTCAGAAGTTCACTTGTACTGCTAAGTTGCTTTGAATAGTCAACTGTTGAGTCTTTGGCTACCCCTGTGTGTAGAGTAAGGAGATAATTGCTCTGATCCCAGGGTGAGCCATCTGCTCGTACAAATTGCCCTGCTATCTGCTTCATCGAAACGCTTGTGTTTGTTATATTATTTTGAAATGTTCATGAAATGTGGTTTATACAAAGCAGTGATCCTGGAGTATTTGATTCTATAAATGGGCAAAACACTTTTAATTGCAAAGGCTCATCTCTCTCTCTGGATTTCTAAACTGCTTTCCTGATTTGATCTGGGGCACTGGAAAGGCAACATCCTGTGATAGCTGTTGATTATTAATGTCTAAGTGGGTATAGCAGTGACAATATAAATTGACAAGACTCATAATGGTTTCTGAAAACTCCTTCAAAAACAGACATTCCAGAGTTCTGGAATCTGAGGAAAATATGTCTTGTTGTTACTATTCTCATGGTCCTTGATGCTGCTATTGGAGAATTCAGTTAGCATCTCATCTATCAGCTTTACTCTTGTATTTTAATACAAGTCAGAGAAAGTGTAATTTGATCAATGCCCACTCCCAAATCTCTTAGTTTGCTGTGTTAATGTAAGATTAATGACCAGGATGGCTTGAGATGGGATTTTTTTGGACGTATTGCTTTCTTTATGCCTCCCGATATCACAGAGATCTGCAAAATGTATCTACAGCATAAAGGGAGAAAATAATGATTTAAGTAGGAGATAGGAGCAGGATCTTCAATTAACAAGACAGTGTTAACATTTATAGGTGGATTTCATAATTCTTCAGGCACATCTGGTAGAAATTTGAGAAGTAAAAGTAAGGAAAGGCAGAGAGACAATGTTAGGATATTAGCAATTTCCTCCCAATATAATACTTCTTACTCCACTGTGAAGAAAGCTAATGCTAATTTATTTATCCATCTATCCTTTGAACTACAGTTTAAAAAGTCGTAAAACAAAGATTCAGGCAGGAGGGCAATCTGTTCTGATTGAGTATTCCAGTGATTTTTATCATCTGAGTTCTGTGGACATAGTATGGATACTAGAGGACCTAGAATCACCAGGTTGGGCCTCTTCCCCTGATGCCTTCATCACATCCGTGATGATTTGTACACATCAAATATTCGGGTGGAATAATTTTACAAATGATGCATAGAGATTCTATATATAGGGCAAAGGGTTAGTAGACTCAGCTTCAAACAAAAAGTTATGCATGCGATCAATGAGAGCCTTCCATCACTTGCTAGTAGGATTAGACAGATGGAGATTTAGACCCTTGCGTGGTGAAGTTAGTTTTAAAATTCCTCCTGTGTCGTTCCCACCTGTTTTTGGGCAGCCAAGACTGAGGGAAGAGCTATTTATTTGAAACATCTCCCCCCTCTCTCTTCCTCATCTTTCAACAATTGGATTCCCTTTTTATTATCATTATTTATGTTTTGTATAACTAGAAAAATAATTTGTCATGGATTACATCTTATTTGCAGGAGGCTCTAGCAAGATGGCAACAAGGCATGCACAATATATCATAATTTAGCAGCTTCTCTTGTAACTATACAGAAGTAATGGTGGAAAAAATATATATAAACAACTCTGAGGACAGATTTTGAATGATCCAGTAATTTTGATTTATACTTGGTATTTGATGGAACTGTATTAGCAGTTAAAGTCAATGGCTAAATGATTCCCGGCGCAAAATGAGCCAGAAGTACAAAAGAAGCTTTACAATACACGATTGAGAGCTCCGAGCCTCCCAGCTTAAATTTCCAAAGTGCAGTGTAAATTACAGGCCTGGTTGTCACTTTTAACTAACAATTCTACCCAATATGGTCTAGCTGGGTAATTTGTCCACTATTCCTTTATGAAACCGTAAACACCAGCTTAATTCCATTGGCTTTTCTAGAGCAAGCAGCCTCATTCCTCATATCTCCTTGCCTCTGATGACAATAAGCCCCACTAAACAAACAATGTGGAACCTGGAATTGGATGGAAGTGCTTTCTGGGTCTATTAATAGCACTGGCTGCTGATCATCTTGAAGAGATCTCAGGCTCCCTGAGTCCTCCCCGAGGTAGGACTCTCATATTCCTGTGTTTCCCTTCCTTAGCTAATATCCCCTCCCACCTCCAAACAACCATGCCCTTTGCACTTGTTTCCCCAATGGCTTTCCCTATCACCGAGAGGAAAGAAATGACAGTGTTGGAAGTCAAAGCCCAGCACTCTACCAACATTGATAGAAAAACAGTCCAAATTTCAATCAGAGCCTCACATCTAACCAAGCCAAATATGCAATTAGGCAGGCAGGTGCTGGTTCGGCAGCCACCGAGATAGACTGATTTCTACTACTTCGTTAATTTGATTGCCTACCCTGGGCAATTTGGTCATTCCCTCACTGCAGATTTCTTAGCCAGGAATGGATCCCCAAAGATTACAGATGGTATGAGGGAAAGGCCGTGCAGACATGAGATCTCTGACCTTTGCAGGCCAGGTGGGAAAGCTCATAGATTTGCATCAGTGTTTCCCAGTGCATATGTATTGTAGCACTGATGCAGAATGTTCTGTGCAAGGGGTTGGATGTAGACTGGAGAACCCATTTTCTTCTTTAACCTACACGGCATTCAGGCGCAGAGCACTGTCAACCCTATATCTTCCCACTGGTCTTTATTGCTGTTTTTTGAATCTAAAAGTACGATCCCTGGTACTATTATTCATTTCAAAAGCATCATTGGGATCTTTTAATCATATGCATTCACCAAATGTTTAACTAGGTTCTTAACTTTTGTTGGGCATTGTAGTGGATGGTAGGCATGTAAAAATGAACACCGCTTGGCCACTATCCCTGCAGAACTCAAGAGCTAGATTGACATGTAACTATACCATTCTAACCACCGTAATCATAATAATATGTGTAAATAATTGACATAAGAATTCTGAAGAGCACTGAAGAAGGAGCAACTAACGGGGGGAATTATGACAGTGTCATGAGAACAAGTGATATCAGAGTGTGTTTCTTTTCTTTTTTTTTTTTTTTTTTTTAAAAAAGACAACCCAACAGTAGGAGATTTTTTTTTTATTTTTTTTTATTTTTTATTTTTTATGATAGTCACAGAGAGAGAGAGAGAGAGAGGCAGAGACACAGGCAGAGGGAGAAGCAGGCTCCATGCACCGGGAGCCCGATCCCGGGTCTCCAGGATCACGCCCTGGGCCAAAGGCAGGCGCTGAACCGCTGCGCCACCCAGGGATCCCCAAGAGTGCGTTTCTAAAAGATACCTACAAATTTGCAATTTTTGATGGGGAGTTGCTGCAGTGGTGAGGGTCTGGGAGAATGTGGTCTCTACTCAGTCGAGAAGATTTCCTTGAGCCATTGCCATTTGCAGCCTTGTGCCAGATGAACCCATGATGCCAACATAACTCCAATATTCACCACCTGCCAGCCCCTCGGGGATGGAAAAGAAGGAGATGGAGCTGCGGGGTGGGGAGGAGGAAACTTTGAGATTCATTACCTAAAGGTCATTTGGACAACAAGATGAACATGATGTGGCTCCTCTTTGGATGGCATCTTCTCCTGAGCTGCCCAAATGCCACCATTTAAGAAGACACTAGCAGAGTTTTACTCTTTAATTTCTCTGCTCATTAAGCCTTCACTTCTGAGGTGTGAAAATGACTCCAGGCTGGTAATAAACTGCTGGAGAAGTCATTATTTTAAAAACGATCTTGCTCCCAAAGGGGATGGAGTGGTACAAAGCACAATTGCTCCAAGATCAGCTCCTCTGTAGGACAATGATTGTTCAAATGTTTCAGTTATCATAAGAATAAAAAAGGGCTGTCTAGTTACAGCAAGAAAAGATGAAGCACAAAGTACCCAGACCTACTCAATAATCACACTAGTCTATTTTGGGGGATGGGGAGAAGGCACATCTCAATGGGGGAAAATTATAGCATTGTTAGCCTGTGTATTATAATGCAAAGAAAGCTGAAAGGGTACGGAAAGGACCAAAGAAGACAGAAGTCACTTTCAGGGGGTTTTGTGATGTTAAGGAAGGGACCTGGAATCAGTTGGAATAATAAGAATGCTGCTAATAATATCAAAATTTTCCTGGGGTGGTAAATGTCACTCACCTTCACTTTTGAGAGAACTTAGTTCTGTGTAGGCAGGACCTCTTCGGTTTCACTTTTTCACATGGTTCTCCTTTTACCCCCAAATTAGTAAGGGGCAGAAAAGTTTCTCTTGACTAACAGATTCTCCCTTTTATCCACAGGGGATACATTCCAAGCCCTCCAGGGGATGCCTGGAACTTTGCTTAGTTCTGAACACTATATATATATAGTGTTCATAGTATATATATCTATATGCATACTATGGTTTTTTTGTTTGTTTTTTTCTTTTTTGCTATTCATACATACGTATGAGGGTTAATTTATAAATTGGGTCCAGGAAGAGATTAACAACAACAACTAATACTAAAATAGAACAATTATAGCAATATACTGCAATAAAAGTCATGTGAATGTGGTCTCTTTCTCTCTCAAAGTATCTTATTATACTGAACTCACTCTTCTTGTGATGATGTGAGATGATAAAATGCCCATGGATGGGATGAAGTGAGGGGAATGACGTAGGCATCGTGACTTACTATTAGGCTACTGTTGACCTTCTGACCATAAATATGTCAGAAGGAGGGTCATCTGCTTGTAGATGGGGGATACCTGGAACCCTGGGAAGTGAAAGCTCAGATAAATGGAGACCATTGTACTTTGCTAAGGCAGTAAGTCTCAGACTTTTTGGGACATCAACTTTCTGTGTCTTTTCCCTCTTTCCTCCATCTTTCCTCCCTCCTTCCTCCTTCCTTCCTTTCTTCTTTCTTCCAGTTGTTTGTTCAGGGCCTATGGTTGTATTTCTCCCCTTAATACCGTCACATCGAATGCAATCTCTGCATTTCTCTCTAAGTAAAAGTAAATTAAGATAATCTGATTTGGAGACATTTTTTAGACTGCAGTAGAACCCAGTGAGATAATCAGACAGCTCCCGCATTGTTGCCTAAGTGGGATTGTGGGAGGTGTAGAGGGAAAAATGATTGATTGGATGTAGATAAAATGTTATCTAAGGAGTCTGCTTTTCACCCAGCATTTTTAAAGTCTTCGAGCAATCAGCCCCCTCTGCTTGGGCCAATTAAGGGGTGTGATTAGAGGGAAATTGAAGCTGCCGGCTGGTGATACCGGGATAATGTTTCTCTTCAGGAGGCAATCTCTTCTCTGGGGAAGAGAGTTCACTCGGTCACCTCGACTCTGACCTAGAGCCATGGGACCTCTGATGGGGGGAAGGAACAGTAAATCCCCTGGGGCCTGTGCAAGCCTTTTGGCTTTTCTCCCGAGGCTACTAATTATTTCCTTCACAGCAATTTGGTCGCATGTCCTCACCCCAGAATCACCCAGGGATTTGCCCTTCACTCCCAAAGACTCATTCTCTGGTTTCCTTTCTGCCACCAGGTACATGGCCTTGTTCAAACACATAGAAGATGTTCTTCAAGGCATAAACTTAGTAACTGCCCTTTTGCTAACTGCTCTCTGACTCTGGGGTCCAACCAGCAAGCACAAGTTAGAGCTCACCTTATATTATATGGCCAACTGCCACGTGATCAGTTATAGTTCAGCCCTTTGACCATCAACTCAGCACCAGCTGGGAACTAAGGAGGAGACTGAATTTTACACCCTGAAGCAGAGCAGAGGAAAAAGGAGAGAACACAGGGTGGTCTAGAGTAATGCGGAAGGTGGAATGCTCTCCTATTTTTTGGCTTCCTATTGATGAATGAAGCTAGTGTGCGCCCAGGAAATTTGGCAAATAGAATCCTTATTATGTCTTGTCAGAACAGCTTTGCCCATGTCAAAACACTATCACTACCGCCAGCATCGACGTCACCATCACCTCCGTCTCCACCATCTCTTTCATTTTCTCCACCATCTCTTTTGTTTCCACCTTCACACTCACTGCCACTATGATCACCTCCACCTCCACCATCTCTTTTATTGCCACCTTCACACTCAATGCCACTATCATCACTCCTACCATCACCCTCCTCACCACCCCACTACCACTACTGCTACCACTTCCACGCCTACCATCATCACTTTCATCACCACTAGCATTGTCCCCTCAGTCCTTTAAGATCAGTTAAGAGAGGGCAGCCCTGGTGGCTCAGCGGTTTAGCACCACCTTCAGTCTAGGGTGTGATCCTGGAGACCTGGGATGGAGTCCCATGTCAGGCTCCCTGCATGGAGCCTGCTTCTCCCTCTGCCTGTGTCTCTGCCAATCTCTCTGTGTCTCTCATGAATAAATAAACAAAATCTTTTTAAAAAAAAAAAAAAGATCAGTTAAGTGAGCAAGCAATGGCATCTTCCTTATATTTGAACAAAGTATTTATCGATCTGCCTTCCATCTAATTCCTTTTCTTTGGGGAGTTTCCACTGAGCATTTATTTTTAATTTAAAAATTTTATTTGCTTAATTTTTACAATGTAATTTTTATTTTATTTAAAGCTTAGACATTAGCACTGAAAATTCTCAAAATACAAATATATCCCTTTCACACAAATGGTAGCAGACTGCATGCAACATTTATTTTTAATTCTTCCCTAATGCAATGACTTGGATGTCATTCCAAAAGAGTACATAAAGTGCTTCATTCTTCTTTTGTATTTGTTTGAAATTAAATTTTAGCTCTTACTTATATTAGTTCTTTCCCTCTCTGTTATTTGGGCTTATTTTGACGTTCCATTCTAATTTCTTTTGAAGGATACTTAGCTCATCGATTTTCAATCTTTCTATTTTTCTAATATGAATAATTATGGTTATAAATTTCTATGCATTCCATTAGCTTCATTCCAGGTCATACTATTTATATTATTTTGAGATTTTTCAGTTCACAATATTTTAACACTTTCATTAAACTGTATTCTTTGACCTATTTAAAAGTGTATTTCCTTACTGCCTGACAGGAATTTATCAAGCTATCTTTGTGTTATTTTCACACAAGTTCAGCTCACTTGCATTGTTGTCAGGGAATGTATTCTGCAGTTTTTAATTGCTTTACGTCTCAGTATATGATTATTTTTTAAAAATCTAGTAGATTAGGCTCTGTTAAAATAGTTTCTCTTACAGGCAGGTCTTGTTAAGAATATAACACTCTGGTTTATTTTAAGATGATTTCTTTACCCCTTTTCCTTTGGCAGCATGAGGGGATTTTTCTCCCATACTCACTAGGAAGACTTGGTATAGTTTGTGGAGGTAAAAATCACAAAAGTGTCAGTTGCACCCCGTCCCCCCACAACACTCCCTCCTCCCCAAGTTCTGAGCCCCTTGGAGTTTTTAACTCTCAGACTTGTCTGCTCTGAGCACCTAGTAATTCATCATTTACAGTTTAGGTTTTACTACCCCAGTAGTGGTTGCTGTAGAGGTTTTTTGCTCCTTTAATTAAGTTGTGGTTCTCTATATCTGCCTCTCTGTCTCTCCGATTCTGGGGGCATCAGTTTGCTTCTGTGACCTCAATTCTCTGATGGATCTAAGAAGAGCTGTTGACTTTAAGCTTGTTTAGCTGTGTGTGTGTATGTGTGTGTGTGTGTGAGAGAGAGAGAGAGAGAGAGAGAATGGGAATCATGGCTTTACATGCTGAGTTTGAAACATTTACCCTCAAATATAATTTTTTTAAATTGAAGTATAACTGACATACAGTGTCCTATTAGTTTCAGAAGTACATCATAGTAATTTGATATTTTTATTCATTATGAAACTATCCCCATGGTAAGTCTAGTTACCATTGGTCACTATACAAAGTTATTACAAAAGTATTGACACTGTTTCCTATGCAGTATATTATATCTCCTGACTTATTTTATTAACTTGAAATTTGTACCTCTTAATTCCTTTCATCTATGTTGCCCGTTCCCACCAAGCCCTCCTTTCTCTGTTATCCAACAGTTTGTTCCCTTATCTATGGATATTTCTGTTTTGTTTGTTTTGTTTTTTTAGATTCCACATATAAGTGAAATCATATGGTATTTGTCTTTCTCTGTCTGACTTACTTCATGTAGCATAACACCCCCTGGGTTCATCCATTTTGTTGCAACTGGTAAGATTTCAACCTTTTTTTTTTATGGCTGAGTAATATTCTATTGTATGGATATACTACATATTCTTTATCCATTCATCGATATATGGACACTCGGGCTGCTTCCATATCTTGGTTTTAATAAATAATGCTGCAATAAACGTAGGGGTACGTATATCTCTTTGAATTGGTGGTTTAATTTTCTTCAGATAAATATCCAGAAGTGAAATTACTAGATCATATGGTAGTTCTATTTTTTAGTTTTTGAGGAAACTCCACACTGTTTTCCATTGGTGGCTGCACCAATTTAAGGGTGCAGAAAGGTTCCCTTTTCTCCATCTCCTTGCCAACGCTTGTCATCTTTTTGTCTTTTTGATACTAGCTAAACTGACAGGTGTGAGGTGATATCTCATTGTGGTATTGATTTGTTTTTCTCTGATGATTAGTGATTTTGAGCGTATTTTCCATGTGCCTGTTCACCATCTGTATGTCTTCTTTGGAAAAATGTCTATTTAAATCAGCATCCCACTTTTAATTGGATTTATTTATTTATTTATTTTAAAAGATTTTACTAACTTATTTGAAAGAGAGAGAGAAAGCACAAGCAGGCAGAGGGAGAAGCAGACTCCCCGCTGAGCAGGGGACCCATGCCTGGTGGATCCCAGGACCCCAGGATCATGATCTAAGCTGAAGGCAGATGTTTAAGCAATTGAGCCACCCAGGTGTCTCTGTTTACTTTATTTATTTTTGTTGTTGAATTATATGGGTTCTTTATATATTTTGGATATCAATTCTTTATTGGATATATGATTTGCAAATATCTTCTCCCATTCAATAGGTTGTCTTTTTATTTTATTAATGGTCTCCTTCACTATGCAAAACCTTTTTAGTTTGACATAATCCCATTTGCTTACTTTAGCTTTTGTTGTCCTTTACCTGAGGAGACTGGTCCAAAGAAAATATTGCTAAGACTGATGTCAGAGAGCTTATTGCCAGTGTTTACTCAAGAAGTTTTATGGTTTCCAGTCTAACATTCAAGTCTTTAATTCATTTTGAATTTGATTTTGTTATGTAGTATAAGATAGTGGTCCAGTTTTATTCTTTTGCACGTGGCTGTTTGGTTTTCCCAGTACCATTTATTGAAGAGACTGTCCTTTCTGGTTCTACATTCATGCCTTCTTTGTCATAGACTAGTTGGCCATATGTATGTGGGTTTATTCTGGGCTGTCTATACCTATTCCATTGATTGATGTGTCCATTTTTATGCCAGTACCATACGGTTTTGATTATTATAGCTTTATAGTATAGTTTGAAATCAGGGAGCATGGTACTACCAACGTTATTCTCCTTTCTTTGGCTATTGTTTTGTCTATTCAGGGAGGGTCTTTTGTGGTTCCACACAAATTTTAGGATTCTTTGTTCCAGTTCTGTGAAAAATCCCATTGGTGTTTTGATGGGGATTGCACTGAATCTGTAGATCACTTTAGGTGGTCTGGACATTTTAATATCAATTCTTCCAATCCATGAGCATGGTATATCTTTCTGTTTATTTGTGTCTTCTTCAATTATTTTCAGCAATGTTTTGTAGTTCTCAGAGTACAGATCTTTCACTTCCTTAGCTAATTTATTCCTATTTTATTAATGCTGTCATTTTAATTAATTAATTAATTAATTAATTAATTTTTATTTTTTAAAGATTTTATCTATTTATATATGAGAGAGAGAGAGAGAGAGAGAGAGAGAGAGAGAGAGGAGAGACATAGGCAGAGGGAGAAGGAGGCTCCATGCAGGGAGCCTAATGTGGGGGACTTAATCCTGGGGCCCCAGTATCACACCCTGAGCCAAAGGCAGATGCTCAACCACTGAGCCACCCAGGTGTCCCAATGTTGTCATTTTTAAAAGCAGGTATTTTAGCTTTTGTTGGGGAGGAAAAAAATTTTCTTTTATTCTTCTAAGTTCTTTGGTTGGTTTACTAATTATATTAACATAAGAGATATTAATGAGAGAAAAATAAATTTAATTACATATGAGGGCCTCTCAAACACATTGTGATGCAAGGACAAACTGGGAAATTGAGGCTTATATGCCATCTTGAGTTAAGAAATGGATTAGAGGCCTGGGACTGCAGTGGGAAGAGGAGTGATTCACAGAATGATAAGAAAAGCAGATGTTTGGTAATTAGATGTTTGTCCTGCCATACAGATAGGTCATTTAGATAAAACATCATCTCTTGGTAACAGCTCTCTTTCTGAGACATGTGCCCTATCTAAATTATTTTAGGTGGTTTAAAAGGGAAGTATAACTTTTTCTTGAGTTTGACAAGTCTTAATTGCCTTTAGCTCAAAATAGTCCACATTCAAAAGTGGTATATTTTAGGGACATTTGTTCTGAACCCTTTCATTTTCATTTTCTTTAAATAGTAAGTATAGTGGTTTTAAAATATTATTCTAATGGTTATTGTACCTGAAGTCTTTAAGGATCTGTTTCTACTTCTCATTGTTGTCTATTGGCTCTCACTCCTGTTACCTTTTTTTCCTTATGTCATGGAAACTGTTCTGTGTCACCTGGGGCTCTTGAAAATTATTTGTTTAGGTTCTCAGAGACCCTGGATGAAGACACCTTCCTCCAGAGTTGATCTGGGTTTGCTTTTTCAAGTATCTGAAGATACTACAGCCAGACTTAAAATTTTTGGACCACTCTGACCACAATAATTTGAGCAGCTTCTTTTTTTGTTTGTTTGTTTTTAATCTGAGCAATTTCTACCAGATTGTCAAAACTTGGTTAAAACTAGTTAAAAATGGGTTTGTTTTTCTCTCTCAGGTCACCATTTTATCCTCCCCTTTCTCCTCATTCTCCATTTTACTTGTCATGATGTGGGAAATTTGTTTCTAAGGAGCCCCTATCCCAAGAGGCCCTTTGACATTCTGGTTGTGTGTGTGTGTGTGTATGTGTGTGTGTGTGTTCACAGAAGCACATGCAAAAGGGGCATTGCTCTATGGTACTACACACCTTGGTTAGAATTTAGGTTTAATTTTATCCTTTTTACCTAGAAAAGGCATCCAAACTTTAGTTCAGTTTTGTAGCCATTTCCTCTTGATTGTCAAATGCCCCCAGGGGAAAAGCAGCATGGAATCCCAACTTATTCTTCTGAATTCTCAAGTTTTTCTCTATTTTAAGCATGGTAATAACTCGTTTCAGCTCTTTGATACTTTTTTTTAGAACAACTATTTTGAATTCATGCAATTTGTGTATCTCCATTTCTTTGGGATCAGTTATTGGGAGTTCACTGTTTCTTTAGTGGTGTTATGTTTCCCTGATTTTTCTTGATCCCTATAGCCTTGCAAAAGTATCTCTGCATTTGAAAAAGCAGTCATGTCTTCTAGACTCTACAGACTGACTTCAGAAAGGAAGGCTCTTCACCTATGGAGAGAATACCATAGCATGCTGTGACCCCAAGTCTAGGGGTGCAGGGCATCAAGTACAGGGGCATAAGGCGGCTCCAGGTGGGGAGGGTATGATGTCTCATCAGTTTAGGCCATTGAGGCCCACAACACCAACAACTGTGTGGTTCTTGGCAAGAGTTGCAGGGGTTCCACAGTGGCTACAAAGGTTTTTGGGGTCCTTATCAGTTGTACATTCAGATCCAGTGGCTAGGGACCAGGGCAGGCAGCAGTGGTGGCCAGTGTGGGTGGCATGCACATGTTCTATTGTGGAGGCCCAGTCGCAGACGCCTTCGAAGTACCAAGGCCCAGCTGCAGATACACATCGTGGTCAGGGGAAAGGCAACAGTAGAGGACCAGGCTAACTGTGGGCTTACTAGCAGCTGTGGGGGTCCTGGCTGTCAGCATCAAATCATGTTGTTTTAGGTTCTCACCAAAGGCAATGTGGCAACAGAAGCTGGTGATGTGGAGTCAGAATGGCAGCATGCAGGTGCATGGCTGTGGGGGCCAGGTGCAAGTGAGCCCAGTGATGCTGGCTAGTGACAAGTGTCAGGGCTGGATCAGTTTGGCCCACGGGCAGCTGTGGGGGCCCTGGCTGTCTGTGTGCATTTCTGTGGTGCTGGGGCTAGTCAGGAGCACACAAATGGTGGTGGGATCAGCTGCCGGGGTCTAGGCTGATGCCTTTCATGCCTATGGGCCCAGATGCTGGGGTTGGCTGCCCTTGTGGGAGTAATGAGCTCTGTGGCAAGGGAAGGGGAGGATGTAGGAAGAGACCTAGGTAGCGAGTTTTTGGGGAACGTGACAACATGTGGAGAGAAAACCTCAGCAGTGAAGTCTTCAGGGGTTCTAGGACGACAGTGTTGGTCATTGGTTTCTTCCTGGGTGAAAGCTGTTGGGGTCCTCTGCACAGCTGGTGCCCATGAACAGCCCTCAGTGAAAACTGGGGGAACCTGCAGCATCCACAAGAGCTGTTAATGTCATCAGCCGTGAAGGCTGGGAACTGGGTTGGTTCCCACTGTTCGGCTGACATGTAGCCCCTGCCCTTCTATGTTCTTCCTAGCTTTCTCCAGATGGTTCACCTTTATCCATCTCCAGGTGGGGTGAAACTGAAGCAGGTCCTTTGTGAAGTGCTTGAAAGGTTGGGGTAGGTGGTTGCTCATCTCACTTTCCCTTTATTGGTGAGAGAAACTCTTCTGACTTGAGGAGTTCTCTCCTGGAGCTGAGCAGTACTGGCCTGAGAGATGGATTGATGTAGGCAAAGTGAAACTGTTCTTTCTACCCTTTTTGTGCAGTATTTTCAGGTGTTTTGTTTCATTGTGTTGCTGAAGCTTCTTAACTGGACTCCTGAGCTCTCCTAGGGATAATATATATATATATATATATATATATATATATATATATATATATTTTATAATCAAGGATAGCTATCTAATTGTTGATCTCTGTTGGAGGATGGAGGCTGAGGTCACCTACTCCACCATCTTGGTGATGTCTTCTCTCAGCTCTTTGATACTTTAAAGAAAATACTAAAGGAAAATATATTTAACCTTTTATTTGTTTTCCACTGGAGACTTAGTCCAAACAACCTAGCCTGTCATTACTAGAAGCAGATATCTCCTATATGTTTTCAAATTGTCCTTGATTACTCTTTTGGACTTTTGTTCAAAGATGTGTCAGTATGTCTTTTCTACCAATCCAAAAAGCCCATTTTCAAAAGAATTTAGTCTCAGATTTTTTTTTTTTTTTTTTTTTTAGTGAAATCGGAGCCAATTTTGTCTCTCCTGTAGTTTATTCAGAGGTACACAGGCAAGGGGCATGCATACAGCCTCCCTCAATCTAATCCATTTGTCTGGTTCTGATCCTGGCAGAAGGTAGCAGGGAGAGGTCCTGTGATCCTGACCTCAGTTGGCTAGTCCAGCTAGATGAATGGTCCTGTAGGCATAGGATTTCTTTCTTTTTTTTTTTTTATTAAAGATTTTATTTATTTATTCATGACAGACACAGATAGAGAGAGAGAGAGAGAGAGAGAGAGAGAGAGAGAGAGAGGCAGAGACACAAGCAGAGAGAGAAGCAGGCTCTATGCAGGGAGCCCGATGTGGGACTCGATCCCAGGTCTCCAGGATCATACCCTGGGCTGAAGGCGGCACCAAACCACTGAGCCATCAGGGCTGCCCTAGGCATAGGATTTCAAATGACTCCTTCACACACCTAAGTCACTCTTTGTATCCTCAGATTTTACTCCACTAGGGATTTTTCTATTTTTTCTTTTCTTTCTTTCTTCTTCTTCTTCCTCTTCTCCTTCTCCTCCTCATCTCCCTCCTCCTCCTCTTTCCTTTCCTACTCCTCGGATCTTTCTATTCTTGGGTCACTATTGACACTCCAGTTCTTTACCTTTTTCTTAGATCTAAATTGTCTCTTGAGAGATGTTAATTTTTTTTTTAATTTCTCAGACATCTCCTAATTTATTACTCCTCTTTGAACTGCATTAGAAGTTTAAAAGGTCTGGATCCAAGATAAAAACTTTCTACTTTCCAGGCTAAATCTCTGCTGAGTCACAAACAATGACATTTATTGAGTGCTTATTGTGTGTGCTAAGTGCTTTACTCATTATGTTGCTGAAATTTTACTCATGTTGTGTATGATTATTTGGAAGACAAATGTGAAAGGTTCATCTTACAGATTTCAGACATTAATCATTTTCTTGTTTTTGTTTGTTTATATTCCTTCTCTCTTTCTTTCAGTTTAGACCTTTGAGGATCATTTGAATTAAAAGGTTTCTTTTCAAAGATGAATAAACTCAGAGTCAAAGAGTTTAGTTTTTGCAAGTCCTACTGGTAACTTATAGCAGAGTTAGGTTTAGACTTACAGGGTTTCAACAATAGTACAGAGAATTTCCTTCCACCTTTAGTCCAGATTTCCCTACTGTTAATCTGTCATGTAATCATATTCCAGTGATCAAAACTAAGATGTTAGTGTTGGCACAATACTATTAGCTAAGCTATACATTTTATCCTGATTTCACCAGTTTTTGTACTGATTTCCTCCAGGACCCAATCCAGAATGTCATGTTGCATTTAGTTTCCTGTGTCTTGAGTCTCCTCTAGTTTTTGACCATTTCTGGTTTTCCTTGTCTTTTGTAACCAGGACATTTTTTGAAGAGTTCTGGTCAGCTGTTTTGCACAATGTCTTTCAATTTGGGTTTGTCTGATGTTTTCTCATGACTGATGGAAACTATATACTTTTAAAATACTGCAGATGTGATATGTCCTTTTCAGTGCACCATATCAGAGGGTACATGATGCTGGTGATGTTGATGTTGAGCACTTCATTAAGGTGATATCTGCCAGATTTCTCCCCTGAAAAGTGCTATCTTCCCTTTATAATTAATAAATATTTGGGGGGAGATACTTTTCCTGTTTCTCCATAATCTTTTGCCCTCTAATTTCAGAATCCATTGGTTGCTTCCTGTATATTTTACCTTCTATAAAGCCAATCTCTCTGGCAAGAAAGAATGATACCAAATTTTCACATTCTGCCTCAGGGACCACGGTGACAATATGGGGTGGTTTAAGTTGAAATCATAAGAGAGAGTTGATATGAGTTTGAACTGATGTAGAAAGGTGATATATCAGAGTAGAATATAACCTGGAAATATAGATCAAAAGTATAAATGAAGCCCAGAGGCAAATGACATCCAGACTTAAGACGAGGCTGTCATATGAAGAAAATGTGGACAAGACACATAAGCTAAAACCATGCCAACTGATAAGGACTAACTACTCAATTTGAAGATATGAGCGGAAAGTGAAATGTCAGAAGAGTGACTGTGGCTACCTAAAGTACTATAAAGGGCCAGGGGAAGGGGGTTTACCAGGGAGGGCGATTATATAAGAGTTTTGGCAGAGGGGAGCTTTCACCAATCAAAGTGAGGTTCTGTAATAACAGAGAAACAGCCAATTTAAGCAGATATTATAATTATTTGTGGAGGGTAGTTATTTTACCATATCCATTAAGGGATGTATAATTTTGGAGCTCAGTTGCCATTGTTCTTTATTTGACTTTGCTGGTATTGGACACATGCATCATTTCTTCCCCTCTTCTTTCTCCTTCATAATATCAGAGTGGCCTTTGGTGGGGTCATGAACAAAATGACCCAAAAAAGACAGAACAGAGAAATTCCCCTCCTTTGCCTCCTTTTCTGGATTGGGAATCCTTTGATGGAAGCAGTATATTGTTACAGGATTGCTCATTGCTCCCTAGCTTCCTTTTTCTGCTTTTCTGAGAATGGAATTTTGAATAGTCCCTGTCATTTGTTAGGGAAATGCCTTGCCAGGTGTAAGAGAATTATAGAGAGATCAGAAGAAGGAAAATGAGAACAAGGGAGTATCAGAAGGTCAAGAAGCAGGAAGTATAATCTTGCCTAGTCTAGACCTCTCCTGTCCCTGGAGACAGGGGATTGTGAGTGGTCTATATGATGCCTGGAGCATCTCCTTGACAGATTTCTCAGGATTCCAAGCAAGGGGGTAAGGGTAGATGGCTAGTTGAGGCAATGTTAATTCTATAGACTGGAGATCCTTAAAAGGTTTTGCTCTTTATTTTCATGTTAATAATGTCAATCCCAAGATTTTAAATTTGACGGTGGAGAGCAGGCCTGCTTTAGGATGGATACCCAGGTCTCAGGATCTTCCACTTCTTCCATACTGCTTCCAAGTTTGAAAATGTAGCTTCTCCTGAGAAGGGTAAGATACGCAATGCAAAGCACTTTTAAATCAATTAGCTTATCAAGGACAAACAAAGCCCATTATTTGGAAGAACTTAGGGCTCGGTATTAGTTTTCTATTACTGATATAATGAATTACTACAAATTGGTCGATTTGAATAAAATAAATGTATGATTTTTTTTTTAAGATTTTATTTATTTATTAATGAGAGACAGGGAGAGGCAGAGATACAGACAGAGGGAGAAGCAGGCTCCCCATGGGGAGCCTGATGTGGGACTCAATCCCAGTATGCGAGATCACGCCCTGAGCTGAAGGCAGACGCTCAACCACTGAGCCACACAGGCATCCCAATAAATGTATGATCTTACAATGTCTTTAGTTCGAGAGTCAGAAATGGCTCTTGCAGGATTTAAAATCAAGTTGTCTGCAGGTATGAATTTTTTGCTGGAGGCTCTGGGGAAGAATCTGCTTCCAGGCCCACTTGAGTTCCTGTCAGAATCCAATTCTGGTGGTTGTAGGACTGACTTCTCATTTCCTTGCTGGTTGTTGGATTTAGCTTTTAGAGACTGCCTGCATTCCTTGGCTTGTGGCCTGCTTCATCATCAAAGCCTGCAACGGCAGGTCAAGTTTTTTTGCATACTTCAGTCTCCTGACCTTCACTCCTGCTTCATCTTTCTTGCTTCCCTTTAGTCACATCTCTGACTCATTCCAGCTGGAGGCATTTCCTTAGCTTAGATTGGGCCTCCATGAATAATTCAGGAGAGTTTCCCTATCTTAAGGTCTGTAACAATTACAGCCACAAAGTCCCCCCTTGCCATGTAATATGATGTATTCACAGGTTCCAGGACATAAGGCATGAACATTTCTCGGGGGGTGAGTAGGGGCATTGTTTAGTGTATCATAGTTGCAAACAACACATAAGTTATGAAAGGGGTTGAGGAGAGAAGCAGGCCAAGTCCTGGAGCATTGCCTGTAATAAAGCCAAGAGACCACTGGGGAAGATTGCAGTGATGGACAGGAAGGGCAGTGAGGAGCAGAAGACCCTAGTCCCCTGTGTGAGTGGGAGATAAGCATTTAAGCTAAAATCTCAGCTGCAAGCAGAGATAATGGAGGACAATATTGCCTTCTGAAATGTAGCCGGGCTGACTTTGCTGAGGCAAGCTAGCGGGGGTGGGGTGGGACTGATCCTTGGAGCATTCAACTTCTTTGAGGAGCATGTGGATGTCTGTCCAGATCCTGGCCTATGGGGCACATAAGCTAGCAGCTGAAGACAAAGCAGAACTTAGAGAATCCTGGAGGAAGTGATCTGCTGAATCCAAGGCATAGCTCTCTGACCATCTGTCTGCTCTGCTGGCAATTCTGTGACAGCTCTTTGAACCCTTTGACTCTGCCTGTCAATGGCACTGGCCTGATGGTATGAGAAGCTCTCACACTCCCTGGCATACATCCTGACTCCCTTCTCTTGCTTTCCACTTTTTTCTGAAGGAAACTCCAGCACTGACTGCCACTGGAGCTGGGACGTCCAGTTTAGACACGTGTTATACAGGACTCTTGACCCTCTTACGTTCCTGCAGCCCTCTCTTTACCTCAGCCTTTGCCAGGGCAGCCAGCTTCACAGAGGTGCCACTGAATATCCCCTTGCTTCCCTTCTACCTCAGGATCGTGCAACATCAAGGTAGGGCTGGTGCAGAAAGTAATTGGCACCATATGCCCCTTAGAAGTGAGTGGAAGTTGATATTCCACAGAACAATCTTTGACCGGCAGGAAATGGGAGCTTGTAATAAATCACTCCACTTCTTTCTCTGAGGTGAAGTGTATTATATACCAGCTCCTCACAGGCTTCTAGTAAAGTAGATTCCCACAGGAATGACCAGCTCCATGACATACCCTCATACTAGTTCTTATGCTTCTCCTGCTTTATGCTCTCTGCTCTCTGACTACTGTTCCCTAGAATGACTTCCCAGAATAAATTACCAGTATGCATGCGCTGCCTCAGGTCCTGCTAAGACATGTGCCAACTATATTAACTGGCAAAGCTGAGGAAAATCTTTGTCAGAATCAAAAAATTCAGTAAGACAAAGCTCAGTCTCTTTTTATAATACCTACTCATGAATCATAGGCCAGGGCTGGAAGAAAACAGCCTGGAGCATTTCCCACCACTGGCTCTTGGGGAGATACATGGCTTTGCAAAGCCCTTTTAACTGCAGGCCAAGCTGTAGATGGCTTGCTTATGTAAACAAAGGAGGCAGAGAAGCATAGAAGTGTCATTGTACTAGGATTATAAACGGTTTATATGGATATCGTGAGGAAACAAGATAGAAAGCCTATGATATATCAATTAGTTAAATGTATTGATTGCTGTATTTTAGACCTGTCCTTTGGAAGGAATTGGGAAGGGGCAGACGACTAGAGGTAGAGTCCTCATAAATCTTTTATCTAAAAAAATGTATGTAGAAGCTTAGGTACTGAAAAAAATCTTAGGGATGCTTGATAGGCCAGGCACCATAAGGTTGGAATGAAAACAAATACCTTAGAAGAGAAGAATACTTGGCTGGAGTAAAATATATAGTTTAAAAGTGCTGATTCCACTTCTTTCCTATCTGTGAGACCTTGCTCCTAGTGACTTAACATATTTGGCCCATAATTTTCTTGTCTGGAATTTGGGGATACTAATAATTTTTTTCTGATGATATATTGTAAGAATCAAATGATAAAATGTAGAGAAGCCAAAATTAACATAAAACAAACATTTGGTGAGAGCCTACTTTGTACCAGGACTGCCCTGGACAATAAGGAATGCAGAGTTAGGTGTGATATGGTCTTTGCCTTTGAGGAACTCCCAACATATGAAGACAGAGACAGGTACATGTATGAATATATACAAGGCACTGCCATTAATAGAGGAAAGGAAACTCTGAGGCATCCAGAAGAGAAGCAATCAATTTTTCTGGGTGTGGGAAATGAGAAGTTGACATCTATGCTAGGAGCTTAGTAGCTTTCTTTATGCATAGAAAGAAATGGAATATGTAGGGGGGAGGAGGCAAGGACATTCCAAGGAGACTGATGATCAGAACTAAAGGCATCTGTGTGCAAGTTAGAGTGGAGAAATGGTAAGATTGTTTTGGGACTTATTAAATGGCAAGTTCCTACTGAGTCCCCATAGTGTTAGTATTCAGTTAGTAGTTGGAATTAGGACACAGAGACTTGGGTGAGGGGATGGAACTGGACATAAGGATTTGGTAGTAATTTGCATGTCCATAATTGTTACCACGAAAGTGGGAAACTGCTCAGAAAAGACTAGTGCATTGAGTGAAGGAAGAATTGGCTCAAGGACAGAAATCTGTGGAACACTGACACTCAGCAGGTGAGGCAAGGAAGATAGAACAAGAGGTTATACTGTAAATTTTCACTGAGACAAGAAAAAATAGATATGAAACTACACATTGAAGTATTAGATCACCAGATAGAAATTTAAAAGTAGGTGTCTGAGAACATTTTCTTAGCTCTCATGTCAATAAGGAGCATATGAAAGAATCTGTAGAGATTGATAGAAGAATTTATGATGAGGACTTCTTTGAGAATGTCTATTCTGGGATTCTTATTGTTTCTTACACAGGTCTGTTGGGGAGAGCCTCAAAGATCTTTTGGAGAACTTGATATGCAAATCTTGTACTTGGAGTCCAGAGGACAATCACCTGGCACCCAGCACATGCCTTAAGAATCATACTTGACCTCCACCCCCACCCCCTGCTGGCTGTGGGTCAGCGCTCCCCCCCCTCCAAAAAAAAAATCATAACATGAAGGAGGGGCCAGCTGCACTGGCCTGTGGTGGCAGCATAGTGAGAAAGAATTGCATTGTCTGGGGCACCTGGATGGCTCAGTGGTTGAGCATCTACCTTCAGCTTGGATTGTGATCCCAGAGTCTTGGGATCGAGTCCGTGTCGGGTTCACCACAGGAAGCCTGCCTATAGCTCTCAGCCTATGTCTCTGCCTCTCTCTCTCTCTGTGTGTGTCTCTCATGGTTAAGTAAATGCAAATCTTAAAAAAAAAAAAAGAATTGTATTGTCTTCTAATGGTGTGTCCAAGGTGCATGATCCTAGGGACTTCATGATAAGATGTTCATACGGCGTCATTTAAAAAGTTTTCTCAAACAGGAGACTTTATGGCAGAGAGAGCTCTAGTTGGGGGCTTTGGTAGGGGGGCCTCCAAAATATACACTAATTTGCTCATGAGAGAAAGAGTTAGCTTTACATTCCTGTCATGTCTGGAGACAACAGAACCTCCTTGATACAGTACTATTCTGGGCAGAGTCTTCTCATTCCTCTTCTCTTCTTCTTCCATTCTATCCCCAATTAAACTGTGGGAAGTTTAAAAATAGCAATTAGGAGGAGGTGACAAAAAAAAAGAGAAAAAGTGAACCTCACCTTCTTTCTTGAAAACAGTCAATCTGCTTTCAATCCTGTGCTATTTAGGGTGTAAGGGGCGGTGGGGAGGGAAAGGGATTGTTAAACCTTTGAATTAAGATTGAAATGCCAATTAATTTATTTAACTTGGAATTTCTAAGTTCTAAATTGAGACTCTATGGCTTAAATCACTCTTTGGCTTTATTTATATCCCAAGAGTGATTGTCTTTTTATTATTATTTTTTTAAATCTAGGAATTTGGGAAAGATATCTGCCAATGAAAATGCATAAATAAATAGCAAAATACCAAAATAAGTTTTCAGTTTGAATAGATCCCACAGTTTGTGTTTTTTCCCCAAGGCTTGATTTGAAGAGGATTCAGACAAAGAAAGAGAATAAAAAGCCACAGAAATCAATAAGATTTGAGTGGTAGAAACCGGGGGGGGGGGGGGGGGGTGTGGGGGGGGGGAGCTATCAAAAATAGGGCTGATACAGAAGATAGTTGCTTTCACCTTAACAATGAGGACAATCTGGATAAACTGTAAAATTATACTTTTTTTTTAAATCCATCTGAGATTCAAGGATTTAAAGAATCCTAAATGAACTAAATCCAGAAAGAGATGAACCCTTTCTAAAAGGAAAGAGGCTCACAGATGCTTTAATTTCTGGAGACATAGTGGCAAAGGATTGTAAACCCTCCTTAAGAAGAGTGATGAGAAGCCCGACTCTTAATGAATGTTTCATGACTGCATATGGCTTAGCATGACAGGCCAGAATTTTGAAGAATCTCACAGAATGATTCTGCATACACCCACCAACTTTTTTCCATGGACCTTCTCCACACCACCAAAACACTAGTGCAGTGTGCCAAAGGTTGGGGGGCAGGGCAGAAGAACTGAGAGAGATTTACCCCTGGGTGCAAAGGGTCTTTTCTAAGTGTTAGGCAGGGACCAGCAAGACATAAATAGAGGAAGTGACAGAAATTCCTTTAAGTTTCACTGAACCTTTAGTAGGTACAATTTAGTGGCCCAATAAAGTCCAGGGATAGGCCTGCAGAACAGATCTCACTTCCAAGGCACAGAAGCCAGCATCAGTACTAGAAAGCAAAGGAAACTTTCCAGCGACCCCAAAATCTAACGTCCAGGCAATAAAGGAACAGAATATCCCATAATTTGAAAAGATAGTGCCTGGAGAGTTCTCCAGATCATCACTAGGACATAGATTCCAAAAGACCTGATCCTACCTTAACAATATTCAAACAATTGGTGAGGTGAATATAACTCAAGTTGTAAAAAAAAAACCAGATCTAGCTAAGTGCATCATTCTAGGTACCCGCTAGTACTTTGGCACAGGAAAAAAGTATGGCATTTTCTGGGGATTAATATTATTTACTTTAGTATCTATTGCTCTCTTATACATGATGTACTATATGCAATAAAAATTATAAAACATGAGAAGAGGCAAGAAAATGTGAGCTCTTATAGGAAGAGGCAAATAGAGACCCAAAGGTAGTCCAGATATGGGCTTTAAATTAGTCATTATAAATATATTCAATATTTTGACAGAAAAATGAGAAGTATAAAAAAGACTACATTGAAATATCAGAAATGAGAAGTTTATATTGGAAATAAAGAATTCATTTAATGGCTCCATTAACAATCTAGGTACAGTGGGAGAAAGTATCCACAAACTGGAATATTGGTTAATGCAATTATCCAAATTAAAAATCAAAGAGAGAAAGACAATAGAAAAAGCCATGCAGAGTGTCTGAGACCTGTGAAACAATCCCAAAAGGTCAAGAACATATGTAATTGGAGTTTCAGAAGGAAACGAGGGAGGCAGAACAGGGTGGAAGAAATATTTGAAGAGATAATGGCCTGGAAGTTTCCAAAATTGATGAAAGACATCAATTCACAGTTCCTAAAAGCTCAGCAAACCCCAAGAAGGGTAAACATGAAGAAAATAACACTTAAATATATCATAATCAAATTGACAAATACTAAAATAAAAATTAAGTCTTTTTTTTTTTTTTAAATTTTATTTATTTATGATAGGCACACAGTGAGAGAGAGAGAAGCAGAGACACAGGCAGAGGGAGAAGCAGGCTCCATGCACCGGGAGCCCGACGTGGGATTCGATCCCGGGTCTCCAGGATCGCGCCCTGGGCCAAAGGCAGGCGCTAAACCGCTGCGCCACCCAGGGATCCCAAAATTAAGTCTTAAAAGCAGCTAGATTAAAAAAAAAGACACATAAGATGTGGGATAATAATAAGAATAATGACTGATTTCTTATCAGAGGTAATTAAGGGAGAAGACAATGGATACGTTTTTAAAGTACTGAAAGAAAAAAACAAGATAAAACAAAAATTGTCAACCTCAAATTCTATATATAGTAAGATTATCTGTGCTTTTTTTCAGGCAGAAAAGAGCAGAAATAATTTCTCTTCAGAAGACCTGAACTAGAAAAATTAGAGAGGATATTCTTATACCAGATAGAAGTCTGTTTTTTCAGGAAGGAATGCAGAGCACCACAAAGGGTAAAACTGTGTGTAAATATAAAAAATCTTTATATTTTCTTTAACTTCTCTAATGGACCATTGGCTGTCAACATGAAAATTTTAGCAATGTAGGTTGAGCGTGAAGAATTGACAAGTTGTCTGGGAGATCCTGTGGGACCAGGGACAAGAATTTCCTTTTGGGAGGTATGGTCTAGCAGGACCAAGGCTGGTGAGGCAGTTTGTGTGGCTGCGGCCAGGGAGAGAACCTGATATTGATTAAATGCAGGGAGATTGAGCAAATAAGTGGATATTTTGAGAATAATGGGAGTAAGTTTCTGATTATTACTGTTACAAATATAAAAAGAAGGAGGGCCATAATAAGCCCTCTAGTATTGGCTTAGGGTTGGAGGTATTAGTGTGAGCTCATGGTTTTACATCTATCTATCATCTATCTATCTATCTATCTATCTATCTATCTATCTATCATCATCTATTGATAAACATATAGATATGGAAATAGAAATAAATACAGATGTTTGTGGGTATATATATATATGCAAATATATTTTCCAGTTTTGCTCATTAAGAGGACCTAGAATCAATGATAATCCAGGAACAATAAACACACTTATCTTTTTCTTTCTTTCTTTCTTTCTTTCTTTCTTTCTTTCTTTCTTTCTTTCTTTTTCTTTCTTTTTTTTTTTAAGATTTTATTTATTTATTTGACACACACACACACACATACACACACACAGAGCACACGCGGGAGGAGGGGCAGGCAGAAGGAGAGGGAGAAGCAGGCTCTCCACTGAGCAGGAAGCCCCATAGAGAGCTTTATTTCAGGACCTTGGGATCATGACCTGAGCTGAAGGCAGGTGCTTAACTGACTGAGCCACCCAGGGGCCCCAACTTTCTAAGTACTATTAACCACTAAAAGAAACCAGAACTTCCTCAAGAAATCATTGATTCTTGGGCTGGGTCAGAGAAAGTTCAAGGTAAGTATGTAACATTTCATGCATCAGAAAGCAGAAAAAATGCTCAGAGGATGTTGGAAGATATAACAGAAGCATATAAGAGCATGCTTGTGTGAACTCCTGTTGGCTAAATCTGGCAACTTGAACATCAAAATAAATAATGATAGTAACAGATTATGACCCATTGGGTAAAAAAAGAATCTGTCTTTCCATATTAATGTAAGTTAATGAATTAATGGAAGAGAAGGGGAAGCTCTATCTTATGGTGGGGTGACAACTAATAAATGTAGAAGTAAGTATAGGCATTAGAAAAATCAACATTTCAGTGCTTCATTATATGAAATTATTCAAGCAAGAATCATCAGTAGATATTAAAACTAGTGGGTAAAATTTGAATAGGAATAAGATATTTATGTACCGTCAAAGCATTTTCCCATAAGTTACTTATTAATTAATGAAGAAGTACAAAATATTTAATAGTTTAGAGTGGAGTCATTTTTCGCAGACCCCATTTTAATCAAGAGATTAAAGTTAACACGATCAAAAATAGGACAAATAGACCTTTATGCTTACTGATATATTTCATTTAGGAGCATAAAGCATCACCTCTGAGGCGTTGCTGCAGAAAACAAAACCTGAATATAATTGTGCGGAGTTGTCGAACAGATCCAAACTAAAGATTATTCTACAAATAAATAGGCTGTATTCTATGATCTGCTTCTATCCTACCTCAATATATAAATGGGAAGCTTTCAATGGGGGCAAGACAGAAAGGGGAGCAGTTAGCTAGAGAATGGCAAGGCCTAAGGAAGGCCCCGATGGTCCCCACATGTTTCGGACATTCACGAAGGAACTTGCTTAATGGTTAATGAGCTCCTCCATTAAGACAAGCCTTTGTGAAGGTTAAACCTCAGATTCCCACCTTAGCATGAATTTCTTTAATCAGATAATTAAATTGCTTTCTTTTGAACACGTTACAGAATCACAAACTGAAAGAAAATTTTTTTTCTCTTTTTAATCAAGCATTTCTTTTTTTTGGCGGGGAGGGTTACTTGGAGCACATGACATTTAGGAGAAAGAAAATCCTTAATCAGAGAGTGGGGACACTTTGAGTAGCTGAGGGGCAGCTGAAAGACATCTTCCTGTAATAGAAAGAAGCATGCAGGGAAAAGTTCAAGATTGTTAGTAGAGAAAGATCAACTGAAAATTTTGTTTTCTTGCAATTTTTTTTTGGTGGACTCAGCTATCTCTCTTTATGCTCTGGAAAGTCATCCAAGTGGCCATTGTCCTATGGGAAGAAGGTAATTGCCAATCCCTTGAACAGAGCTAATGCCAGTCAAGACATTGCCAAGGAAATGAGTGGGTGGTTCCAACAGTCACCCATCTGATCAGAGTGCTAGAGAAAATTGTTCTCGCGAGGGTGGGGTGTTGCTTGTTGCCCTACCAGATATATATGGTTGGAATAGTCATCCGGGTCCCAGAAAGATTTTGGAAAAAGCCACAGGTTCTGTTGTTCTACTGCCTTAGAAATCTGTTTCCTCATGCTATCTGATCCCATTGAGGTGAGCTCCAGAAAGGAATACTGCCTCGGAATGGGATCAGGGATGTCAGAATCTCAGATAAGTAAAAAGCAAAACGGAGCAAAAAACCTTGTTCTACATCGTTTAATAATGGTTCCTATGAGTAGCCAAGAAGAAAGACGAGGTTGTCTTTCATCAAACAAAATCTGGCAGAGAAAGAAGAAAAAAAGTTTAGAATGCTTTGCTGTGTCCATCCAGCTTTTAATCTTAATATCTTCTCAAATTCCTGGAGAGAGGATGTGTGTGAGGAGGGCAGTGGGCAGCTGCCTACAGATCTATCCTCTTGTTCAGGGGGAGCCCCAAAGGACAGAATGCAGGTGCATAGTTATAGGTGGAATCCTTGCAATCCAATTGGCTAAATGACAATGTCTTAAATGGCCTCATGCTGAAGATTCATGCCTGGAGGCTGGGGGGTGGGGAATAAAATTAAGCATCATTTGGGAGTTAATTGGGGTGAACAGCTGATCCCAGTTTGCCTGGGACTCTCCTGGGTTTAGACCCCGTGTTGCAGTCGCAGGTAAACCTAGATGTCTGGTCACTCACCTAGAGGGTCAATCTCAGTGCTTGGAAAGCTTTTTTCAAACCCTAAAATCCTTTTATGCTGACGATTGTATGTGTAAGTCCAGCGTTGCCTCCGTGAACTCTGGGCTTGGTATAACGGAAACAATAAATGTGTCACTAGCTTGGTCAAGAGGACAGTGTTGGACTAAGATCTGGTGGTTTTACCAATAAACAACTATGTGACCTTAGGAAAAATCTTTCCTCTCTGAGTCTTTTTATTTCCCAGAGTGAAGGAACTCATCTGGAGGTTTTATAAGGTTCTTTCCAGCTCTACGATACCATGGCTTTTTTCTATGAATTTAAATTGTCTCATGTGAGTCTTAAGAAGATGCTCTTGCGTACCAATTCTCTGCTTATTTATGTGTATGTGGAGGGGGATTGGGTGTAGGAAAGGAGGTGGGAAAAGCAAGTAGGTTGAACGAAAAAGAGAGTGTAGAAAGGACAATAATGACAACAGCAACAACAGCAAAAATAGGAGAAATTCTGAGCTTTTACTCCAAGGAAGTCAGAAGGCACATTATAAATCTCTTTACTTACCACTATAGAATTCCTTTTAGGGGCCTAACAAGCAAGATCTCGCCATTCCCTATCTAGCTCCACAGAGGAAAAGAAGTTTGTTCAAGGTTACACATTAAATTTGTGGTGAAGGTAAGACGTTGAGGTTATGTCTCCTAGACTGTGCTGTTTTCCCGCCAGGCTGCGCTGCTTATGAAGTGCCCCTAATTAGAGCAACTGCTCCTTTCTCCTTTCATTTTGAACCAAAGAAGGGGAGCATCATCTCTGATTAAAAAAAAAAAAAAAAAGCAAACACGATAGACAGGGAATCATTTTCAGGCTCAGGCTCTTCTCCCAACTCATTGTCCAACCCTTGGCATTGTTGACACTTTCAGATACGGGTTAAATACTGCAAGGGGAAGTCAATGCTACCCCTTAAAAATTAATTGTTCAAGTACTAGGTCATTTCAGAGTAATGCACCGTGAAATTATGTTATTCTCCAGAAGAATTTCCATAAAGTTTAACATGCCATGACACATTCTTTTTCCATTGGAGTTAGTTTTTTTTTTTCTTTCTTTCTTTTTTTACGTACATAAAAGGAGTCTTTGGAGTCCAGGGATGTGCGTAAACCTTGCTGCAGACAAAGCAGGACATGTGAGGCAAGACTTTCAGAGCAGCAGATGCTGCTGGATCACTGCTAAAGAAGACCCCCATTACCATGGCATGTCCCCTAAAAGCACAGCCCGGCTGGTATCTGCAGAGGCAAGCGAGGAAGAAGTCATTAGTCTTGGTGCTTTTTTACTGTTATTCACACTGGGATAATGAGATTATTGGAATATTTTTTTTCCTAATGAGAATGAGACAGACTACCTTGGTCTCTAAATGATTTAGTCACAGGGGGAACACATTACTCTTCCCTTGATTGCTGTCAAATGCTGGAAAATTGGAATATTATACTGATATTTATCGTGATGGGCAATATTTTTCCTGCCTTCTCAGTGTCAAATGAGATGGCAAAAATATTTGTCTGAAAAGCAGACTCCTTTACAAGGTTTATAGAAAGGAAGACAGATGAAGATGCAGGATAAGGAACCAGGGGTGGAGGTTAGAAGGAGGATAATTGGAGGATGGTTTTTTGCTATTTCTTCGTCTTCTTTTTTTCCCCCCACCAGTAGAGCTATCCCCTTGTTTTAATTTCCTACCATCTTCTCTTCCAGTAAGCTCACCAGTGCTTGGGGCTAATTAGACATTGTTTAGATTCAGAATAGAAGGTTAATTTCAAGGGGAAATGAGTTTGTGCTGGTCTGGAGGTCATTAGTGGCAGCTAGTTAATTTGTGTTGCTTGGGTAGAAATAATATCCTCGGGATGGAGAATTCCTTGCAGAGGGAAGGAAGGTTTTCACGCTTACTCTTAAGAACCTTTCACCTGAGACTTGTCAGCCCTGGCCAGTGTGGACTAATTGGGTGACCTGGGGCACTGAGGTCCAACCCAGGTCATAGGTGGCTTTGCAGCCAAGCTGGACAAAGAAATTCTAACTCCTGGTCCAAACTTGTTCTCCAAGAAGGTCTGAAGCTTTGAAAAAAAATGACCAATATTAAGTGAAACACTGCCTGTCATCATTATCTGTTGGCTTTCAGAAGGGAGATGTCTTCGTATTTCTACATTATAATCAGAAAATTTTAGTGTTCTCAGCCTAACAGGTGGAAGAAGCTTGCAGCATAAGCACTGGCCCTTGATGTGGAGATGCGACTCTGTCAGATTCATTCTGGGATCCAGTTATAAATACAGACATTCAGGCTTTCCCACGGTGGTCCTGATGCGGTTAGTTCAGGTGGAGGCCTGCTCATCTGCATTCTAGCAGCCTCCAGGAGGATCCTGTTGCAGCCCTGGACATAAAACAGGGCTCTTCTGGGAAACGGAGATGCTCTAGATGCTTTGGGTGGTGGAGGAGGCAGCCGGGAAGAAATATTGGAGGCTTTATGCGAATGAATGAGTTGCAGGACTTGTGGATGTATCTGAGATTAGGATTTTTACTATGAATCCTTGGAAATGAAAAATTCCTGAGGGCCAGGAAAGAGGGCATTCCTGTAGCTTAGATGGTATTTGGATTCCAGCTCCTCCATGAAATTTCCCACCCCTGGCCCGGAATCTCTCTTCCTTTGAGACGAATGTACTCCTCCGAATTAAACTCAGCAAAGTCCAACTCGCTTCTGTGTCTGTATCTATAGGTGGGCATCTGCATCTATGATTTAGCCCCAATTGAACGGTGTGCAACTTGAGACCAGAAATCATGTATTTTATTCATCTTCGACTCTCATCCCTGGGGATTTCTAGAAGGGCCTTCCCTGTAATCTATTTTGTACTGAATTAATTAAGTGGACAAAATTGTGCCACCCAGAGGGACCACCGGATGGAGTGCCAACCCTCGGTGGCACCCTGTCAGACACCCTTTCTGTCTCTTGCTCCTTCTTTGTTTTCCCATTCGGATGTCCTCCCCTCCCCCCATCATCTCAAGTTCCCAGATAATGGTTTGCCTTTTTCTTCTTTGAACCCCTCCTCTTCTTCGCTCAGCATCACCATAGGGACATTACTTAGCCCACTCCTGGGTCAGTGTTCCCTATTGCTGCCAGGGACCTTGGGGAGGTTGGGGATTCCAGCATCGTTTTGCATCAGAATGCATGCAAATCATTCCCTGGGTGTCTGTCGAGGGATAGTGTATTCCAGTCACGCTTAGTGCTCCTCGAGCTAGCTTGCGTGTCACTCCCAGTAAAACCACTGATTTAGAACATATCAATGTATCGACAAGGTCGGAGAGCAAGGCTGTCCTAAGGTGAGCTGCACATTCCAAAGGGGTGAGCACTAATTGTTCCGGTGATTGTTTATTTATTGGCGACCACATAATTACTCTCTTTGGGGTCGCACGGTCCCCTCCAGGTTGCCACGTCGTTGTGGCCTTGGGATCAGGCCGGGGCAAAACATGGTCACCGACACTCACATTCCCAAAGCAATCAGCCAGAAACCTTCCAGAGAAGGTGGTGGCCTCTGTTGCCCGAGGGATGCGGAGTGGTGGGTGGAGAGGCTTGGCTTCCCACCCTGCTTTGGAAGCTCTCCTGGTTTTCTGGAAGGGGTGCAAGTACCAAGCGGGTCCAATGTGTGACCCAAGTGACCCCAAAGGGAAATGGACAGAGCAGATGCATAGGAGTCTGATCCTGGGAGAGTAGTCCCGGGGCTCTGCATTTACAGGTGTGTGGCCAGAACCTATGTCACACCCTCCGTGTTTGGGAAGCACCCCACACTCCACAATCGCACAGCCAGTGACAGGCCCTGCGAGGCACCGCAGGGGCACGTCCAAAGCAGATGCATTTGACTTCTGCACGTCCAGCCACAGAAAACAGATTAAGAGGCTCTGCTCCTGAATGGCAGGCAGGCATTTCCTGGCCACGCGACCGAGGTCACCTTCGGGAACCCACCGGCCTCCTCGGAATCGGGGACGACGAGGCACCTGTGGCTGGTCTGCTGCAGCTACCCCTGGGGGCGGCTTCGTTTGCGATGTTTCAGGTGGACCCACACCTGCAAGGGGCGGTGCAAAACTGCAAACCCAGGGGACCCGTGCAGTCCAGGCCAGCACTGGGGTGACGTTAGTTTGCACTCTGGTCTCCAAGGTTGGTGGTTGTCCCCGGGAGGGGGAAGAGCAGGTGCCTAGAGACGGCTGAGTGCGGGAGAAATGGGTTTCCACCAAAGCGATTTCGTCCAATGTTTTTCTCTATTTCCTTATACATTTTTAAAGCAGATTTATTGCTAGCAAAAGTGCTGGCTGGACAAAGCGCTCTCATGCTGTGCGTTTGCTTTTGCTTTGGAAGGGTTTTAAACCTCTCTAGGTGTTTTCTCTCTCTGACACAGGCTGGCAGAGAAACCTAGCCGTCTGGATTCCCAGTTCACTGCGGCAAAGGCTTCGCTGCGTGCTGGCCTCCCTGCCTGGCCAGCTCCAGGCCTGCCGGGCCCCACGCAGTAGGCCGCGCAGCACCAGATGGAGAGAGGGAAGGCCGGCCCGGCGAGAATCCTCTCGAAGAGCAGCAGACTGCCCAGGGAGGAGAAAGATGGTGCTGGACCAGTTGGACAAGAGCCCAGCTCTGTGCAGTCTCTCCCACCCCCCATGCAGGGGCTGGGGGTGGGGGGAGAACAAAACCACAAATGAGAACACTAGGGGGCCACGAGCCAGCTGGAGACAAAGGGGTGTGAGCCTCGGGGTGGGGGCTGTGAGACAAGGAAGGCTCTGACGGGATGTTCAGAAGTCTGGCCTGCTGGTGGACAGCTGCCGCCCGAGCTCCAGGCCCGGATCGTTGTCACAAGTCCAGCAAGCTGAGCCGTCTGCCTCAGCCCAGGACCCAGGAAGACTGATGAGACCAGGAAAGGCCTCGGGCCTCCTCCCGCCTCCCCCATCTTTTAGCTTTTCCTGTCCACCCTGGGTGATTTAGCGAGGAGAGCCAAGATCCCCCCACCCCAAGGCAACTGGCAGCCGCAGGAGGAGGAAAGGGCTGAAGGGAGGGAGGGCAGGAGGGGGGAGGAGGAGGGGAAGGAGGAGAGGGAGGGGGAGGAGGAAGGGGAGGAAAAGTGGGAAGGAGGGAGGGGAGAGGGGAGGAACAGGAAGGAGGAGGAGGGAGAGGGAGAAAGAGCAGGTTTAGAGATTCAGTGGGTTTCAGAGCAGAGGCTGCTTCTCATCATCCCCACCCCTGGGACACTGTCTCTCAGCAAGAAGCTGAAACGGTCTTTCTGGAGGGTTTCAGGCTCTCCAAATTTCAGAACACCAAACAGAAGTGGAAATCCACAGCAGGAGGCTGGCCTCAGTCCGGCTGTCCCTATCCTGTTGTGCAGGCCACTCGCTTCTTCCCATTCTGGGTCAGAAAATCATCCCTGCTTGTGTTCTGACCGAACTTCTCATCCTGGAACATCAGAGAGCTTCTCTCCTCTGCCTATTACTGCACAACGCAGAAGATTAAAGACTTCATCCTCCTCCACCCCCACTCAGAAACAAGAGCAACATGAAGTGCCATTTAGTCATTTCTTTGCATTAACTGATGATCGTCTGTTGAGCTGACTTGAGGTTTTCCAAGGCATTTTCCTTCCTGGGTAAAGATGGACAGGACTGGGTCCTGGTGTGCGGAGGAGAGAGAAGGTTAGGTTCTTTGAAGGTTATTATGCAACACACACACGCACACAATTCATGTCTGTATATACACACAACATATATACGTACGTACATAGACATGCATGTGTATACTATACACAGATAGATACATGTGCACAAATTTATACGGGCACATATATGCTTTTATCTATGTTTAAATGACATTTATACAACATTAAAAATATCTGCATACTGCTTTATATTTCCAAAAAGTATTCCCATATCTAGTGTCACATTTGATGCGAGACGGATATGTAACAACAGAATCCTAGTTTTACAGAGGAAATTCAAGTTCAGGGAGGTTGTATGTTTGATGTGTATAAAGTCACACAGCTCCTGAGTGGCATAACTGGAATCCAAACCTAATTTTCTTTTTCAGTACAAGATTTTATGTTCTTTCCTTTACAGGGTTCTGCCTCGTATATTATAAGGTCAAGGAATGCTCGTGAAAGGGGTTCCTTGATCTTTATCAGGTAATGTGCTCGACACGATTTCATCTAATGTAGTTTTTAAAGTAGTTATTTAAAATAGAAATTAGTGTTCTTCAGTATGTAAGTGGTAAAGCCAGGATTTGAACCACGATCTGGATGACTCTAGAGCCACAGTCTTATTTATTTATTTATTTATTAAAATTTATTTATGATAGTCACACAGAGAGAGAGAGAGGCAGAGACATAGGCAGAGGGAGAAGCAGGCCCCATGCACCGGGAGCCCAACGTGGGATTCGATCCCGGGTCTCCAGGATTACGCCCTGGGTCAAAGGCAGGCGCTAAACTGCTGCGCCACCCAGGGATCCCTAGAGCCACAGTCTTTCCATTACTGTGGAGAATGGACAAGATGACTTCTTGCGGGCCAGTGGGGGGCAGAGTAGTCCAATGGTGAGGCATGAGTTTCCATTGAAACTTTGGGTCTGTTATTAGCTCTGGGAATTTGGGCAAGATCCTTAGTCACTTTGAGCCTCAGTTTCCTCAGGCATAATAAGATTAACAATATCTATCCCACTGTGTGCTCTCAGGATTAAATAAAATCAGGTAGGTCTCTAGCATAGTGTCTGAGACATAGTAGGTACTCGACAGATGATGCTTATAAAGCTTCTGTCTGTATTCTGTCTATATTGTTGCTTTGGGTATGATTCCCTAGTCCTCACTTAGACCAAATAACCCCTACAGATCAGGAAATGTCGTCTCAGTAAGAGCAGGACGTGAAGATCCAGAAGAGGGTTTTGATGCTGAAACTAAGGCTCTAGGGCCAGAAGAAGAAATCCTGGACCAGAGACGTTCTGAGGATTGTTACTGTTGCCTCTCCCTTCTCCACTTAACCAACTTTCTGCCCCAAAGAGTGGGGGACAACACAGAAATACAAGTACACGGAAACCTCCAGTATTGCTCTCCATTTTGGTCAACACCTTGGAGGCCCTGCCAGCCGTGCCCACGTTATCCGCTCTATGCCAGCTTGAGGGGGTCATTCTTCTTGGCTTTACCTTCCTGAATGAAACAAAAGAGAAGAGTAGCTTAAGTTATATATTAGGACAGGGAACATTCCAACATGAACCCTCTTCCCTTCCCAGTCCATCATGATCTGACCTCCACCTTGCCTTTCTGCTCATTGACAGAGTTGTCAAAACCTGTTAGCAATGACGGAACCAATGAGTTTACAGAGTATGGCCTGCGCTCCACTTTCTCTTTGGTGCAAATGCCCTATCCCTTGGAAGCTTCATGCTAACGAGGATCTCTATCCCTTCGTTACTTTGTATTTTAAATTAAATTTTGCCCTTTCTGTTTTAAAAATAAAATAAAATAAAATACCAAATTTGCCCTCCAACTCTTTCTTTTCTCTGACACGTACACACGCTGCATTTCTAGGCTCTTAGCATTGGTGTTTTTCTTTTTTTTCTCTGACGCATGTGACATTTTAATAATTCTAACACCAGGGGTGGGAGAAATGAAAAAAGAAACAGCATGACAAAATACGTCTGGGCCATTTTGGAATTAGTGATATTTTTCAGGAGTGATCAATTACATTACTTAACTGGAGAGCTCAGATTATAAAGAGAAATATAATTAGTGGCAAATGTGGTGAGATATATAAAGACAGATAGGCGGGCCAAGGAATGGGAGCTCATCAATTTTTCCAGGTTCCATCAGGAGGGCAGTTGTTTTACTGCAAGACTCCATCCAAGTGATTGGAAAGCAAATGCAAGCACACTCTGAGCATTGCCAGTGCTCAAAGGAAAAAGCATCAGCTGAAAATCAGCGGGTCTGCATCTGGTCTACCATTGATTACCACACAATTCACTTCTCCAGCCCTGTGTCTCAGTTTCCTCCTCTGTAGAAGAGGATTAACAATGCCTATCCGTCCTGCCTCCCTGGGAGCTGTTGTGGGGCTTAAATAAACCATATGGATGTGGACTTGCTTTGAAAATTAAAAGCCCTATATACATGCAAAGGAGGATTAGGAATATTATCGCTATTTGAGCTGGATCTTGCAGAATAAGTAGGATTTGACTTTCTGGAAACAGATATGGGGGATATCAATTAAAGGATACAGAACAAGCAAGGCTTCGAACCCATAATTAGTCTCCTGTAGCATAGAATATTGAAATAGAAGAGGAAAATATTATAACCAAAACATGGGCTGGAGCAGGAACATGAAGGCTTAGGAGTCTGAGGTTTTTTGTTTTTTCCCCCAAAGCAGGAGCAACTGCTGACAAGTTCTAGTGGGTAATTCCATAATCTAGCCAGGTTTGCAGAAAGATGAAACAGAGAGTGTAGGGTAAAAGGATTTGTTAGGGGGAAGTGGTTAGAAATAAGGGATGCCGATGCAGGGACATGGGATCTGAGCAAAGAGGCATCGCAGGAGAATTAGTGAGGTGGGATACACAGGGCTGATTGAAAGGCCAGGGAAGAGGCTGGGGAAAAGGGAAAGGAGAAATCAGGCCTCCTTCAAGTATCAGATGTGAGTTTCTGGGAGGATGGCCATGCCACAGACAGAAATCTAGAATCCGGGTTGAGGAGCACCTTGGGGTTGGGATGGAGAGCATAGTAAATGCGATTCATCCTGCCAGTGCGGATTTTAAGGTGTTGGTTAGATATGAGTAAAAAATTGCTGGGCTGGAGTTCAGGAGGAGTTAAGGTATTTTGAAATCATCAGGAAAGAGGAAAAGCCATCAGGGTTGAGAAACTCTAGGAAGAAAACAAGAAGAGTCAAGGGGACAGACCCAAGAGTTTCAAGAAGTTTACTGGAAGGTGACGTGGATCTGTCAACCTCCCTCGCTCATCGAATTTTCTGCTTTCCTTTTAAAGCTTGTTACTCTCAAGGACAGTGATGCAGAAGGGAGGCATTCTTATCTCCTGGGAGGAGGCAACCTAGGGCCACAGCGGGAGTGAGAATGTTCGCTCAGATGGGTCATCACTGGTGTGGCACTTGAAGAGGGGAAGGCATCGTGGCCCTGTCAGCATCCACGGAAGTCATGGTTGGCCAGTCTGGCCTCAGGGAGTCTGGGAGATTCCTCTGCAGCTAGCTAGGAATCACTCTTAAGGATCAATAGCATTTTTGGATTCCCTCTCCTCCTCTCCATAACTGAAGTTAAAAGAGCTGCCGGTCCCCATGCCCCCTTCCCTTTCTAGTCTTTCAGTTCCAAGCCACTTCTTGGTTTCCACATTGCACTGAAACTGCCTTTTTCCTATAGTCACCCACAATCACTAAGTCCAAAGGACACTCTCCTGTCTCATTTTACTTGATCTCTCAGCAGTATTCTTCCTCAAACACACCTCTTTTGGTAATAGTCATGTGCTGCTCCCTTGTTTTCCCCAGTCTCCTTACTTTGCTCTTCTGCTGCTTGATGACCTCCAAAGGACATGTTTTTAAGGTCTCAGTCTTTTCATGCTACAATTTTTCCCTGTATATATATATAAAAAAATACACCTGGATACACCTTATCCAGAAAATTATCTCTTCTCTCAGCATGCAAATGGCCTGTGTGGCTGCTTTGTTCACGGAGAGCTGGATTCTACTTTACTGGAATGTTCTCCACGCTGGCAGCTTGTAGGTATGGAGGAACCATCAGCCTGTAGCACTCCTTTCCCTGGAACACAGGATCGACACTGTTATTTATAGGAGAAAGGAAATGAATTAGATCAACAGATTGGAAACTACAGCCGGACAACTTCCCATTCCATGGCTGAAAACCCCACCCCCAAATCGGAATGCCAAAAATGGCATCTTTGCTTTGGTATCTCCCTGTGCCTGGGGATGGTTTTTATGGCTTTGTTTATGTGTGTGCATGTGTGCGAGTGTTTGTTTTTGAAATCTCAGACACACATTTTACAGGAAGAGTACTGGCATTTCAGAAGTCATTGATGTTTTGGGTTATTGTATCCTAGAGATGTGGGTCATTGCTGAACAACCTGACATGAGCATTATCAGGCTTGCAAACCTGTTTTCAAGTGAGATGTTCTAAAGCAATATTTATAGCAAAGTTATGACCTCGAGGCATCTAAATGTAATCCATTTTTAAATCTCATTTTTTCCCTCTGAATCCTTCAATCTAATTAGGCTCACATCAGTATATTATTACGGAGAGTAATCATTCCTTTCTTCTAATAACATTCATGGATAATTTTATTTCTCATTTCCAGCCTCCTACTCCTGTGGTGTAATTAGTGTCTTTGGCACCTCGTGATGCTCAGAATGAGTTGCAGCTGCTAATTGCTAATTGAAAAATTAGAAACTCAGTTAGAAAAAGGATCTAATTAAAATGAAATTAGATAAAATCCCTTCAAACCAGCTCCTGTCTCTCTGTCTTTCTCCTTTTTCTTTGTTTTTCTTTTTTCTCCTTCTGCCTTCTTCTTCTACCACAGAACTATTAGCACTTGCAAAATATGTGTGATAACTGAAAGCCAAATACCTTTCCAGTGAGTGCTATCCAGGGGCCTTTAGGAGGGAATTTTGGAGAGTTTATAACAATTGAACTCAACTTCAGAACTTGGACTTTCTCTCTAATTCACGTTCCACCCATGGAGCTCCACCTTACGAATAAGACTTCCATGCTCTCTTTGGAGGATAAGTGTGTGATGAGCCCTACGTGCTTTTCTTGTGTGTTTGGAAGGGTGAATCATTGCCAGCCTCCTGCCTGTGAGCCTTAGGGAGTCACTCACTTCTTGTCGCAAATCTACCCCACTCTCCTCTCTACTGTATTTTCCCACCCAATGAATGATTAAACAGTAAATTCTCAGCCCTGTAGGAGACACAGAGTGAACCAAGTCCTTTCTGCCTCCAAAGTACTTAGAGTCTGTCCAGAAGGCTGGACAGATAGACATAAAAATAGAACAGGAGAACATATAATCAAATGCAAAATAATGTATCAGACCATATGTGATATTTAACTCAACCCTTCAAGTATTTTTGAGTACTTTCTTACTGTATGCCAGGTACTGTGCTAGAGCCTCGAAATGTAAAATACACACCACATAGTTCCTACTCTTAAGGAGTTCATGTCTGAACGCATGTAAGTCAGTGATTTATAGTATCATGTGACAAAAGCAATAGTAACAAATGCACAAGTTGTCAAATTAATGTAGAAATACGGATGATGAATTATGGTGGGCTGGACAGAGAGGGCATCAGAGAATACATGGAGGAAGTGATATCCCCATAGGATTTTGAAGGATGAGTAGGAGTCCACTAATGGGACAAGCATTTTAGACAAAGGTGTCATTTCCAGAAAACAGACGCATACAATAATATGGTGACTTCTGAAACTATAAATAAGCTGGCATTTCTGAAGCCTAAATTGGAAGATATAGAGCAAGAGATGAGACTGGGGAGGTGGGTAGGGGCCAGATCACAAAGCATCTTGTGTGCTTTTGAAGTTTAAAGGAGAAATAGATTTGAATATTTGGGAGAAATTTTCTTGGACGATATAGGAATTAAATGATGGTAGGACCAATAAAAGTCTTCAGGAGGGGGTTTTGTGGAATGAGAGGAACATTCTAGGTTAAACAAAAAGCTAGGAAAGACTTTGCATATCCAATATGACTATGAGAGAGAGGGTAGTTTAGAGAGCAGTAGGTAGAGAAAAATCAAGTGAGTTCAGATTATGGTTAAAAATCAGGCAAGGCAGTTTCTTTTAAAAAGCAACAATAAAAATAGGCACTTTCAACTGCATATTTTCCTTCGTAGATATAAGTGGACTCTCCTTTAAGATGTGGATACTGAGTCGCAAAGCTTAAATAATTTATCCGAGACCGCACAGCTAATTTGTGACTTAGAAGAGCTGCAGCCCCAGTGGGTCTGATTCGGGAAGCCATTCCCTCCACTTCCCACCAGCGCCCCCACCTCAGGCCCTGCCTCAGCCCAGTGTCCACCCCACCACCTCTGCCCTCTACGCATTCTGAAGGCGGCAATTTGTGCTCCGCACAGCTGCACTCCTCCTCAGTCGCTGGCAGACACGTAGAGAATGGATCCTGGCATTTCTTGACTTGCCAGTCCCTCTCGTTCGGCAAGGGAGGCAGTCACTACCGATTGATCTGCAAGCTGGCACTTAGGCGAGGCCATTCTGTCTTTTAAGAACTCTCAGTCAACAAAAAGCACAGAGATAAATGAGAAAGAGTGGTGAACTAATGGGCCAAGGGAGTATTTCCCTGCATATGCTGTGGAAGGAGAGAGCCGGAAACTGCTAATACCAGGAATTCATTCACCAATAATTTAATGTGTCTGGAAAGCTTCTACACGAGTAATCTATTTTCTGCTTTAGGAATACTGTCCAAACAACTCTGAAAACAGAGGTATACATGTTCTGTTCCTCATAACTTATTTTGAGCCCCAAAGATAATGGAATGGCAATTTAAGATAAGACCTGCCTTCAAAAAGTCCTTTTTGATAGCTAACCTATTTTTCATGCTGCAATTCAGCTACCTTCCCTCCAGTTTATCAGAACCAAACCTGAAACTTTTTTTTTTTTTTTAAACCAACCTATTCTCCTAGAATAATTAAAACGCTCTGGTTTGTGCATGACTCATCAAGCTGAGCAGAGTTCAGGTAAATGGGTGTGAAGGATGTTCGTGTGTGAGCTTCGGATCGGACCCCTACCTAATTTGGATCGGACCCCTACCTAATTGTGCAAGCTGATCCCACCTAATTGTGCAAGCTGATAAATCTCCCCATGGTGATGATGATGGCAAAAAAATACTAGTATTTGTAGGGTTGGAGGATAGTTACATGAGATAGTACATGACGTGTTTTAGTGCATGTTTGACACACACAGGTTCCTGAGACAAGAGAGTGGGAAGAAAGAAAAGAAGGCTAGAGAAGCACAGAAGGAAGCGATGCTGGCCCCGCTCGTAGCACTCAGCTCTCTGCCCGACAGAGACTAAGCCCTCTGTGCTCACAGCTCGCTCGTAGAACGAAATGTCTAGATCGTGCCGATCCTTTGCCTGATTTGCTTCCTGTCACTTCTAGTCATCCCAACTCCATTGACCCCATGCTCTCTTGGTGGAGTGAGATGCTCCGAAGCATACTGAGAAAGGAGATGACACACTGACAATCTCCTGTTTGTCACTTTGGGAAGAAGATTGAGCAAGAAAGAAAACGGGATTGTGAACTGGTCAAGGGAATCAGCTTGAATGCAATTTTAGGAAGCCACACCAGGGAGGAGGGAGGCTACTCCAGTTGCATGGGTTGCAGATGCTGGTGCTCCTCAGCTTCTCTGTCCTTGATGCTCTCTTGCCTCTCCCCTCATGAGGTCCCCTGGGCCTTGAAGCTTTCTGCTTCCTCATTTTGGGAGAAGAGCCTGATAACTAACTGGATACGATGCAAATAAAAACTACGGGAAAGTTAAATGAAATGACTATTTCCTGGAAAAGAAAGTTAAAGGGAGTTGGTGGGGGGGGGGGGCTCCTGTATATGCTAATTTACTGAGAGGCAGGTTTTCAAAGCAAGCTGTTGGAGAGAGCATGTATGGATCATAAATTATAACACCCTTAAAATTCGGTAGCGATCAGTTCAAGTTTTGGGAAATACATTGAGTAACTTGCCTTTTTTCTAAACGATTCCCTTGCACATCACCTTTTTCCCATTTTCCTCTCCCACAAAGCATCACGGCACATTGACACAAAAATAATTTAGCCTAACATACCAGGGGGAGAAGCATTTTTTCCCACTTCAACCTAAACTGTCTCTCTCCTCAAATAGGCATCTGGGGAATTCTCTACCCTCTTGGACTCTGCGTTTTAAGGGGGAAAACGAGAAAATGCACATCAAGACAGTATGTGAGGCACATCCATATTCAAAGCATGATTCTGTAGGACAGGTCAGTCCTTCTGGGGTTCAGCTCACTTCCACCTCAACATACCCTGCAAACTGTAGCCAAGATGGCAAAGCTATTGCTATTCCGCTTCGCAGCGAAGGGATTTTCAAAGAAAGGTGACTTTGAAGGATTCAAGGTGAAAGTCACTGTCAGCTGGCAGAGCTGGCTGTTTGCAGAGAAGGAATTCACTAGGGATATAAGGAGGGCTGGGGGCTTTACGTCCTCGCTATGGCTAAGCTTCCCATTTCAGAGAAGCAGGTCGTCCCGCTAATTATCTGTCATGTCACCCTGGCTCTCCATAGAAACAGATAATTTCCTTCTCTGGGTTTTTCAAATCCATTTAGAGTTGCAAAAACACCCTTCCCACCCCTGTCTTTCAGAGATCCCAGGAACAGGAGTAAAGGTTGTGACCGCTGGAGCAATTTTCTTCAAGGACTTCTGAGTATGTTAATATTTTTGCAGGAAGGCGACTGTGCTAACTCGGTCACCACAATATCTTTAAGTGAATAGATGCTGTTGTATGGTTGCTAGCTACCTGGGGGAGGAGGGATGAAAATAGTAGTAGGGGCAAATTTACTCAAGGGGAATAATACAGTGTATTATGAGACCCGGCTAAATGTCGCACATAGGATTTTTTGGGCACTCTGACCCAAAAGTGCCAAATATTCTAACGATCTAGATTTTATTATGTGCAAACACCTCAAATCATTCTATCACATAATATGAAAGTGATAAGAGAGGGAAATCAGAATAAAAGGAAATGCAGAGTGATGTCCTCAAGGGAGGCTGGGCTTCCAGGAGGTCTAATAAGACTGGTGAATCCACTGAAGTCTAGAGACTGTCCCTCAGCTTTACAGGTTCAGATTCACATCGGTCAGTTTCCTGGGGTTCACCAGGGGGACTGGTACTCAGCATTGAGAGTAACGTAAGAATGTTCCACACAACTGCGCCTATCGTGTGTCCTTCGTCGTGTTAAGAGATGGCAAAGTCCAGCGCTGAGGAGGGAATGAGCCCTTGGGGAGATGATTGGGTACTATTTTCTCTTTGTAGCTTCCCATCCAGCCCAGTGCCTCATCCCTAAATACATTTAGCTGGAGCAAATGACCACTCAGTGACAGAGTGATTCGCTGGCTGCTTGGGTAGGTGAATGAGTAGATGGGGGCAGGTGGGTGGAGAGATAAAAACAACAGGCAGAAGAGAAAGAGTGAGGGAGGGGAACTTGGCAATGGTCCCAGCTGGCATTTATTGGACAGCACCTTGTGCCCAGCACTGTGCTAAGTGCTTTCACCTGCTTTGATCCCAAAACGCTCACAACAACCCCAGGGGGGTAGAGAGGGTGTGCTTGCCATTTTATACAAGAAGAAAGTAAGGTTTAGAGGAAGGTAGTTGGCTCAAGGATACCCCAAGAGTACGTGGTAAAGTCAGAATAAATTCACAAGAGACTAAGGCATAAAGTAATTTAAAAAAATTTTTTAAATTTATTTAGTTATCATGAAAGAAAAAGACAGAGAGAGGCAGAGACACAGGCAGAGGGAGAAGCAGGCTCCCCAAGGGGGGCCCAAGGTAGGACTCGATCCCAGGACCCCGGGATCACCACCTAAGCCAAAGGGAGACGCTCAACCACTGAGCCACCCAGGGGTTCCATAAAATAATTTTCCTTAGGACACAATGAGAACTAGAACACCTAAGTTAACACCCCCCTTGTATTCTCTGGCAAGCATCGTCTCTCCTGCTGGACTAGCTATGTGGGACGCCAACTGGAATCAGACACATCCTTGGGGAAGTTCACCTCAGAAAGAGGAAACCTCTAACCACAGTTTAAATGTTTAATATTGTCTAGTGCCTCCCTACGTGTTCATGACAGCAGTATAACTACCAGGGATCAAACCTTCATTTAATCCTTCCGAGCACTTTCTTCCCCGGATGATACTCATATGGAAAATTCTATTTCCCTATGTTCTGTGCTTCCATTGTTCTTCTTTTAAATTTACACTACCTTGGAAATCAGAGGTCCTTTATGATAATTTTAGATATTTCTACTCTAGCGTATATTGTGTGTAATATCATCAACAGCTCTTCTTGTTTCTCTCATTTTTCAGCCGCTGCTACACATTTCAGTGTCACTTAGCATTAGCCCCAAGTAGGAAGTGAAGTGGCTTGCTCAGCTGGATGGGACCGAGTCTCCTGATTCCAGCCTAGTGCTTTCCTGCTATATTACATCCACAGTTGAGCGAATAAATGTCGTTTCACAGAATCTTATATCCATCAAATTAAACTTGTTTTTAATGAGATACGTCATGGTTTTTTAAACGCTCCATGAGTTCGGTGGAACGTGGGATTTCTCAGCTCTTAAGGCTTTATGTCTGCTTTCTCAGATCTTCCCCAGCCAGGGACCTGCTTCCAGCCTGCGGGCTGCTGGCACTGGTTTATGGAATCTGAGTAGGTTTTTGTCTTGTGCTTTAAGAATTTTGGAAACCCAACCCTAGACCGTATAAATGACTTCTGCTGCGAGGTAAGCAGACACCATGTGGACACGTTTCTTAAATCCACATGCCTTTCTAGTACATCTATTTTGACAACAAAATGTCAAGATTCCTAGGTATTCGGGATACCTGTCAATCCCACAGTTAATGGTAAACTTTCCTGGATCTAGAAAGACTTTTCTATATGCAATCTTGCAGGACTTTGAAGGCAACTTGATGACACCACAAATTCTGGGGAGGTTGAGTGTCTTCTGAGATTTTTTTTTCCCCCAGTGAAGAAGCTAAATAAAGATACGACTACCATGGGGGTGGATAACTGATGGGTTACTTTCTGCAAAAAACAGAGAGCTATTTACAGGAACTTTCTCCCTTCACGGAGTAACAACATTCATTTGTTCCATGACAAATATTAGTAAAAGAAGCCACCCTCCTCCTGTGTGTAGGGACACTCACACACCCCCATGCCCATCCCCACTTACCCCCTCTCCCCAACATGGACCACCAGTGGAAAGCCTGAGAACTAATCAGACTGGCCTTACATGGCTAAATAGGCCTCGTCATTATTTTTCCCATATATTTTTTTCTGTTTCTGGGTAATGTGTCCCATACGCCCTCCAAGTACTTCATTATCTGCTTATTTTCTGTTTGATTCACCCCCTTCCCTAGCTAGCAATTTCACTGGTATAGCTCAAAATTACTTTTAATAGTTTTTTTTTAAAACTCATTTTAAAATACTCCCCTTCCCTAATCCCTTCATGCTAGACTTGGCTTTCTCCTAAACTAATCTGTGTGGTAGCAAATTAAGGTCAATATATATTAAATATACCACCAATCAAAGTTTATAATGAGAATCCTTCCATATATTAGTTTTGTTTTAAATTAGGTGGAATGATTGATGGGAGGGATTCAGAGCATTGAGGATGATGGTCTAAATTCTCCCAGCCAAGAATAGGGCGGGCATCACCGGAATCCAGATGGTGTATCTTCAGACATTTCTATGTTAGCACAGTCTGCAGTATTGCCTTATAGTGAACTCCTCAACCTCTCTGTGGGCTCAGGATCCTAATGTTTTCAGGACCCTAGGGCAAAAGTACCAAATGGAGGCTCACATGCCCAAGCATTTAAACATTCTAACTCAAGTTAACAAACTGTTAACTACGTTCCAAGTGTCTACATTGACAATCATATCTAATTAATAACCTGAGCACCAGTTGACATTTATAATTCTTCAACCCTTCAGAATTCTGTTCTTGAACAATGAAGAATAAGGGCATGGGAAGGCCTGGCCCCTGACTTGTGGCCTTCCTTTTTGCTTTCCACTGCTGGCTCTGATTTGCACTGCAAAGGCCCTCATAAGGCTTCATATGAACATCATAGTCTGCACACCCAAGGTCTGTCCTATCTTTACCAGCAAACCTCTCTTCTGTCCTCAGTGTGAGGCATGGGTAAACAGAAGACTTGGGGAAGAGGCTTACTTAGGTCCTAGAAGTGAACTCCAGGCTGATTGGGTAGGGGAATTCCTGAAGGGGTCTGAGCACTCTGAGTATGGTCAAGATAGATGGGCTTGGAAGACATGGACACTCTGGGTAGACATCACCTCTTGACTCCATGGGGTGGAGAGCAGTTAGGAGAGTACGACAAAGAGGAACCCTCTAAAGTGTGGGGCCCATAGGCTAGGTCTCTCTTTTGGGGCCAAAGGGTAGCACTGGTGTTGGAAACTCAACAGAGTTTGGAAGAATTAATGTGAGAAGAATCGGAGCTGACAACAAATTATTACTTTAAGGATATTTTCATCTTATTTTTATGAGGTAGTTTCCATTATTATAAGCAATAACCATTTTTATTAAATTAATAAGCATTACACACTCTCAAGACTACTCATAAATCATTCAGAGTGCTCTTATTTTAGCTAGATGAAACAATCCACCAACCCCCTAGCATCTATTCCTCCCCTGTACCTGTTCACTCCAGCCTGCATTACCGCCAACACGTGCACACACACAAAATGCATACAGACCTTCAGAGGGGAATTTTAACCTAAATTGAGCCTTGCAAGTACAACTCATCTAGTAAATATTTCTAAGCTCTAAGTGCTCTGCGAAATCCTTATTTCCACCCCTTTTTCTTGTATAGAGTAAGAACTGAGGTTGAAAGACAGGAAATGATTTGCCTTCATTTGCCTTGCTGACCTTCACATCTCCAGATCTCACTGTGACTGGAAATCGGGATGTTGGGGCCAGCAACAGAGTTAATTCTAGGGAAGGGAAAGTAGCCAGTTGTCCCTTGATCAGTGGCTAATTGGTGTGACCCACTAAGAAATCATCCCCTCGCCCCGCCCCATTTTAGAAATCTTTTGTCTACTCTTGGGGGAAGTTAACAAATCAGAGGGAATGGAAATATTTTCAATTTATTCAGGACAGAGGAGATAGGCTAGTGTGTGTCTAAGAAACTGAACCATTTTACCCCAAAAGGAATGTAAGGATTTTTTTCTAAAAATCAGGATTATGGAGGTAAATTTTACTTTTAATAAAAATCACCAGTTTTGAAAGTACAATTTGATGAAATATTACATGTGTTTATAGTCAAAATCACCATTGCAATCATCACATAGACCATACCCCCAAAGTTCCTTCCTGCCCTTTGGATGTCAATACCTGCATCTGTCCCCAGCATTTGTCAAGTGATTAGCTCTTTGCTGCTATTGTTTTGACTTTTCTAGAATTTCATATAAATGGAATCATATAGAAAATAGACTTTTGTGTCTGGTTTCTTTTACTTCTGAGATTTTCCCATGTTGTTGCATGTATTAGAGGTTCATTTTTTAAATTGTTTGAAGAGTCCTTAATTAGATAGATAACCCACAATTTGCTTATCCATCAATTGATGGACACTTGGATTGTTTCCAGTTTTTGACTGAGAAAGGAATAAACAAACAAAAGAGAGCATCCCCTGACATTTGAAAGCTGGCCTGGCACTCACAGCTAGGTCATGCTACTGTCCTAGAGGATGTAAACAACCTCACAAAATAAAAATCTCAGACAAGGTTATTCTGAGACCATGATAACATGAGACAAAGCAAATCCACCTCGTAATTTTGTCCAAGTACAGACAAAAATATTCTTCTTTTTAAAAAAATATTTATTTATTTATTTATTTATTTATTTATTTATTTATTTAAGAGAGAAGTGAGAGAGAGAGAGAGAGAGAGCACAAACAGGGGGAGAGGCAAAGGGAGAGGGACAAGCAGACTCCCTGCTGACTAGGGAGCCAGGTGTAGGGCTGGATCCCAGAACCCTGAGATCATGACCTGAGCCAAAGTCAGATGCTGTACTAACTGAGCCACCCAGGTGCCTCCAGACAAAAATACTCTTATTTGCTACCTCCAAATTCTAAATATTCCCCTTCTTGGACAAAATGAGTAACTACTGCTTCTTTGCTAATTGTAGCTATGTGTTCATCTGCCCTCTCTATAGATTTATTATCCAGATACCCAATTATAGAACTACCTTCACTTTGACACCTGAATCTAGAGTCAACCCCCACTTCCTTCTGGTGCCTCTCAAATGACCCAACCAGAGTCTGAATCCTATAATAGTCTCATTCTAATACCCTCCTACTGAGATTCCCCAAGCTTCCCCATTGTATGTGTTCTCCCTCATTGCAATGAATAATAAACCCAACCTATTCAACTATAGGCATCTTCCTGGGGCGTTTTGGCTGGATAGCTATTTTTTTTTTTAATTACTTAAATTAAATTTAGGTTACATATAGCTGTATTATTAGTTTCAGAGGTAAAGCTTAGTGACTTATGTTGCATAAAACACCCAGTGCTCATTACATCAAGTGCCCTCCTTAATGCCCATCATCCAGTTACCCCATCCCCCCTTTGTTTTACTCATGTGTTATTTAGAACTATATTTTTTTCAAATAGTTTAGAGTTTTCTAGATCTCTCTTTGTTATTCATTCCATTTTCTTTCTGAGAACATATGATTTTAATTTTCTTAAATGTATTAATGCATGCCTATGACTCAAAATATGGTATATTTGGTGCATGTTTCATGTGTACATAAAAAAGAGGAGAATTCTACTGCTATTGAGTAGAATATTCTATAAATGTAATTGATATAAATATCAGATCATGTTTGTTGATGTTGTTAAAGTGCTCTATACCCTTGTATTTATGTGTGTGTGATTGATTATTTTATCAATTACTGAGAAAAGAGTGTTGAAATCACCAACAATAATTGTGAATTTGTCTGTTCTTTCAGTTCTGTAAGTTTACTATTATTTTTTTATTTGTTCCATCTACTCTGATAGTAATTCCACCCCATGTCTTTTTCATTTCAGGTGCTACATTTTCAGGAGTTTCTTTCTTTCTTTCTTTCTTTCTTTCTTTCTTTCTTTCTTTCTTTCTTTCTTTTTCTTTCATTTCAAATATCTTCCTCATCATTCTCCTGTTGTCCTTTGTCTTTTTGAACATATGAAACTCATTTATGGTAACTATTTTGACATCATTGTTGACTAATTCTATCAACTGTCATTTCTGGTCCCATTCTAATTAATGAGTTTTCTAGTTATGGCTCATATTTTCCTATGACTCTGCATGTTTTTGACCGAATACAGACATCATGAATTTTATTTTGGGGGTATTGAATTTTGCTGTATTATTTAGAGAGTACCATATTTTATTTTGGCTTGCACTTAAGTTCTTCAGATCAGTTTGTCCTTTATAAGGCTTGCTTTCAAATATTCCAGGGCAGCTTTTGGTCTAGTGTTAATTTAGTTCCACTACTGAGCCAATTTTATTCTGGGGATTTGTCTTGTGTGTTTGGAAACTCTCACTTTGGCTGGTAGGAGAATAAATTATTCTCATTCTTATTTGATGTCTGACATTGGTCTATCTATTGCTTTCTGGTGGTTCTTTACCAATATCAGGTAGATTTCTCTCCTGCATACTCAAAATGGTACTCAGTCAAAGACACTAGGGGACCTTTCTTAGATCTCTGGATCTCTCTCTGTGAACACATCCTTTATCACATTCTTCCTTGCAAACTCTAGCTACGCTATTTCCCTGAAGTCCAATTTCTATGTCTTTAACTCAGCAAGACCATTGGCTTTGTTGTGTTCACCTTTCCTGAATGGTAGCCTGAAGAGTATCTCTTAGGACTCACAGTCATGTGCTACCTGTAATTAAGTCATTTTAAATGGCTGAAACTTTTTTTCTTCTGGTTTCCTGGTTGTTTGAGGCACTCAGATAAATCCGATCCCAGTTTTCTCATCACAGTCAGTAGTGGAGGTCATTTGATCACTTTTTTGAATGAACAACTTTTCTGTTGAGCTATGGGTCATTTACTGATTGCCAAACAAGACCTATTGTTGAGGTAAAAGGCAGGAACTGGGTAAAAGCCTTAATGGGGATAGAAGTCAGGGAAAAACACTGAATTTTGGGTTTTACACACATGTGCTCTTCTATGTGGTCATAGGATCATTTAGTAGTGTGGAAGGTTTGAGACTGGTAGAGTTTGTGTGGATTCTTTTTTTTTTTAGATTTATTTATTTATTTATTTATTTATTTATTTATTTATTTATTTGAGAGAGAGAAAGAGAGAGAGTGAGAGAGTGAGTGAGTACATGCAAAAGCAGGGGGCACAGAGGGAGAGAGAGAGAATTTTAAGCAAAATTCTAAGTCCCCTAAGATCATGACCTGAGAGGAAATTAAGAGTCAGATGCTCAACCTACTGAGCCACCCAGACACCCTTGTGCAGAGATTCTAATGATGGCTTGGTAGCTGTGTTAGTGTGAAAAGGAATCATTCGATAAATTCCGTTGTGTAATTGAGACAGTCAATGTTCACCTGTCATGAGATCTGAGCACTCTGTGGGATTGACACTTTGCCATATTCCAGTCACTGATTCTGGAGAATGACAGATGGCCATTGTGATCTGTAAGGAGTGTCCTTTCCCAAATTTGTTCTCAGAAGCCAGACTAGGGCATCATATATATGCTTATTACAAAAAGAAGATTGCTTTAGAACTGAGTTGTGGCTGTTAACTTTTTAATTTTAAAGTATTTTAATCTTTCTATGTCACAGCACTGGGTGGAAATATATTAGTAGATGAAGCTCAGGCTTAGAATATTCTTTCTCACTTTCAGTATTAAACAAAAGATGGCCTAAGAGGTTCATTATTCCTAATGAGAAATATAGCCATTCTTTTTGAAGAAGTTGAACACCTATCACTTTTAAACTTGATTTTTCTTCTTTCAAGTCCTAATTGTTTTATAAAAGAATCGAACCTGCTTATCAATGAAAATATTTATGATCTATTAATGAATTACTTTAAGTTAGGCCTACATCCTATTTATATATGTATATAGGGTAGTTTTTCTTCTCTTTCTCTGTCTTTTAAAAATTTATTTATTTATTTTAGAAGGATTGCATGTGACAGCAGGGGATAGGGACAGAAGGAGAGGGAGAGGGAAACTAAAGCAAACTCCATGTTGAGTTTGAGCCCAGTATGGTACTCAATCCTATGACCCTGAGATCACGACCTCAGCTGAAACCAAGAGTTAGATGCTGAACTGATGACACCAGCCAGACACCTCATTTTCTTCTGTATTACAGATTATGAAAGGGGTGTCTGTCTGGCTCACTTGGTAAAGCATGCAGCTCTTGATCTCAGGTTGTGATTTCAAGCCCCACATTGGGTGTACAGATTACTTAAAAATTAAAAAATAAGTTTAAAAAGTGATTATGCTATTTGGCTCATTTGAACACGGAGAAACAGATCTTTGTAACATGTGGTTATTCTCATTTACAGGATTTTTAGTCATGGTATTAAGAAAGTTGGGAAGATGGGATGCCTGGGTGGCTCAGTGGTTGGGCATCTGCCTTTGGCCCAGGACGTGATCCTGGAGTCCTGGGATCGAGTCCCACATTGGGTTTCCTGCATGGAACCTGCTTCTCCCTCTGCCTTTGTCTCTCCCTCTCTCTATCTGTGTCATTCATGAATAAATAAATAAAATCTTAAAAAAAAAGAAAGTTGGGAAGATAGGAAACCTCAGGACCAGTCAGTTGAACAAGGAGAATGAAAACATAATTCAGGATAGACTGGAGTTATGACAACCAAGTGTTGTATTGTAGATAGCCTTTTGATCTTCTACTGCCCCATTCAGTTGCTCTGCCGTTACAGTCACGATGGCTGCCTTTGCTCCTCTGTCTTTGCTTCAGCTTATTGTCCCTCTGGATTGACCATGTCTCCTTTCTTACTAATGGCTTCTGCTTGTTTATGATTTTGCTATATCATAGCTTCTACTTACTGCCTTCTTTCTACGTGTATTTCCTCCTCTGTCTTTCTCAATTGTCTACTTGGTCTTTCTATATTCTGATTGGGCTGAATTCTCTTTTTGGGTTACATCATAGGCTGCTGGACAGATGGCTATGTTAGAACAAGTGCCCATCCTTGGTTCAATCACTTGTAACAATGCAGCATAAATAATACTACTGAACTGGTTGGCTCATCTCTATGAAACCACTTAGAAGGGTTCTGGGATGATTGAAGGCACTATGAGATATTCTGGAGGGGAAATAAAGGTGTTAGACATCTTCTATTGACTATATAATGTGTAGATGTCAACTACATTATCATTGAGTGAATGAATGAATTAAATAGTAAACCCACTCTCCTTTGCTTGACTGGCTGAAGAACACAGCTACAACATAATTTATGCTTTAAACTTCCATTTTACTTCATCTCAGTCTGTTTTTCTCCCTCTGTAACTCAAAACGGAACTGGGCACCCCGCGGCAGAGCAGATCCTCTACTGCTGAATGAAGGAAGGTGTTTCATTTTTTGCAGCATCCTATCTCCCAACAGCTAAGTGCCTCATTCCTCATTTGCTTCACAGGATGGCTGTGAGGAAGAAATGAGATCCTTTATAGAGATTCACCAATCTCGTGTCTGTGCCATAAAAAGTGCTTCATATCAGTTGGGTACTATTTTTCTGTGCTCCTCATGATTGGGTCCTCAGTTAAGCATTTCCCAAGCTCCATTTAAAAAAAATGTTCCCTTTCACATCAGGAGACATTCCTTGTTTTTGTGCCATCAGTGGCATGGGGTTGGCAGTAAATTAAGTAAAATGATCATACTCTGAAGTTAATAATTTATTTTTCCCTCTTCATAAGATTTTTGTTTTTAAAAGAAGATTTTGTGAACTCCAAGGAATTAAACTCTAAATGTATATATCTCAAGCAAATAGGAATTGGGTAAAGAACATACCTTTTATGAATGTTCAGAGGTAAGAAAATGCAGTGGGAAATACTTATTTTGGCTTATTTGGCTTTCTCAATTCAAGTGCTGAATAAATCAGATCCCTAATATTAGGGTCAGGTTTAATTTCTACAGCTCTTAGAAGACAAAGACCAGGTCCATGTCTTACCTTTATGGAAAATCTTCAGCAATCAAATACTTAAAAAAAGTGGTTAAGACACTAATTTCACAATGGTGTAGTAAGAAGTATTTTCCTGCTTTAGAAAAAGGTGAATGAAGAATGGAGATTCTTGACCAATCTAATTGGTGAGTTAGAATGCCAATATGGGCCCATTCTCCTAGACTCTTTTGTTGGCCCTCGAGCCCCTATTTTTTTATGTTTTCAACTGCACGGTGAACCCTCCTCCTCTTATTTGGATCTCGAGGAGAAAGTGGACATTGGTGGAGCTGAGCTGTCAAATGTCATGAGACCCTGGCCCATTTACAACTTCTTAGAGAAAGTAGTCGCCTACCCTCACCCCCCATCGAAGTAGATAAACCATATACAAACCCTTATATGCAGCTGCTTGCTTTTGGGACGTCTTGCTCACTAGTTATTTTAGCAATGTTTCAGCAGGCAGAGCAGTCAAGCAGAAATACCACACTCTTTGTGAAAACCCGAGGTCAGCACAATTTCTTCCCAGGGAAATTGTAACCTTTTGTGCTGAGATTGGGATGTCTGGGTTAGAAAAGAGTAGAGAAAAACCAGTTTCTGGGGCCCCCAAATCCCTTATCTTTTTCCGGAGCACCAGAGCTAAGATCACAAGTTCATTCCTGGCAGATGGAAAGTCTCCTGTCTCTCAGGGCTGCTAAGAGAACGTAGGGTATTTTGCAAGTCACACTACCAACAATATTTACATCTAAGTGATATACATTTTTGAGTTTCCTGTTGTCTTGCTCTTTTCTCTTCCTACATTTTATTTTCTCCTTCTTCTGTATAGAATGGCTTGTAGAGAGACTAATCCCTCTCAAAGATTCAATCCTTCAAAAAAGTCTTTCCGAACTTTACATATCACATGCACACCTCCTTCTCCACCAGCTCTAGGTAGTTGAACTTTGCTCTTGCAGCCTCTGTGTTTGCCTCCAACCTAGAGAGCACAAAGTATGGTATTAAAGTCTGCTTACAGGTCTGTGTCTCCCAGTGTCCCATGAGGGTAAGACTCATATTACACTTATCACTGTGTCCAGAAGGCTCAGAGTTTAGTTAAAAGCTTTCAAATTGGAGACTTCTAGATTCAAATCCATTCTGTCTCTATGTCTTCCTGAACTTAATCTCCTCTTCTATAAAATGAAGATAATAATGCCTTGAAGGTTGATATAATTTTAAAAAATATATGGGTAGATTCCTTAGATTGTTGTAAGGTTTTTAAATTTTTTTATTGAATACATGTTTGCTGAACATCAGGACCCTCTCTGAAGGGGAAGATTCCATGGAAGATATACAGTTTTAGGGGGACGTAAGGAGGTGTAGACAGTAAAGCAGTCTGTCTTTTGGTGAAATGGGATGTTGTGAGCTGATTCTAAATGTTTAGGTCTGCTGGGTCTTTCATAGTGTAAGCAGGCTTGGCAACCACTTTCTGGCCAGCCCCAGGCTTCTTATCCATTGCTGTCTCCACCCTCCACAGCCTGAGACACATGTCTCCGAGTCATCGCCTGGGATTATCATGTTTTATGGACAAATGTGGCATCAGAACAAAGGTCTCAAGAGAAAGAGTCTTTCTGTTTGTATTCAGATCAAAGCTGAGCCTGTATTGGCTGGACTCTGACCTTTTCTTAGAAGACTTGGAATCGTTCTCCTGGTTTCAGTGGATTTCCATTTGTGCAGAAACATATTAAGCATATAGGCCTGTTTTATGTCTCACATTTACAGCAAAAAATAAAATAAAATAAAATAAAATAAAATAAAATAATAAAATAAAATAAAATAAAATAAAATAAAAAGACCATGAAGACTTGCTTTGTCAGTCTGTGAGCACAGCTGAGAATGTATCAATTTAGATGGCAAGATTGCTGAGTTGAGAGATGGAGTAGTGGCCCTCGGTGTTCTGCTTCTCTAGACACACATCGAACAAACATTTCTTGAAGATTTCTGGCATGCTAGCCCCAATTTTTCCTTTCAATTCATTTCTCTTAATTTTTATAACATGTGAGATATCGTTGTTGTGATTTGTAGAACTAGAGTTATGGAGGTAAAGAGACTCACTCCAAGGCAACATAAAATAAGTGGAATAGTCAGGACTTGAACCCAAGTCTGCCTTATTGCCTAGTTCAGCTTCTCTCTTTCAGCCCTAACTATTTCCCCAGTGTCAAAACGTACTTTCCCCCAAAGCAGTACAAAAGCTGAGGTCAAGGGGAACCCTCAGTTTCATATTTTGGGGAAGTTCATGGCCTCATTTTGAGCTTGGCAAAAGCTATATTCCTTCCTCTTGGGAAAAGTGTATATATGTATCAAATTTGACATTGAATTTCTTGAATTAACAGAGCCCTGAATCCCATTCATGGGCCTCAGTTTAAGAATTCACAATCTGGTCTAAATCGTCAGGTTACTTTTGGAGAAGTTAATACCAAGAGAGGGGAAGGAAATAATTTAGTCAATCACTTGGTGACAGAATCCAGGCCTTTCAAATTTTTATCTAGTTTTATTTAATCACCCAATGGATCTCCCGTATGCAACTGTACACTGAGAAAAAAAAATGACACTCAGGAAAAGAATGAAAGTCAAGGTGAATGAACTTAACTGCTTTAATTATTTAAACCCCAATTTCTAAGTTCAAGTTACTATCGACTGTGAGGGTACTACCCTACAGAGTGGGGTAGAGCATGCCAGTGATTTTGACTCCTTCAGGTGTCTATTCGCCCAAGAATCTCAAATTTCCAAGGCACCTCACCTCATTTACTAAGAAGCAACTTCTACATAGAAAGAATCTACGACATCAATATTCTAGCCTTGCCTCACGCCCTATAGATCAATGGCTTGTTCTTATCTGACAGCATCCACTGACATATTTCCCTGGGATCGAAGAAGGAAGAGAAGAAATTGCAGGTAGGATTTGCAGCTGGTTGGCATATTGTGTTTTTATTGAAGGGCTTTACTGTCCCCACATTGCCCGGATTCCCCAAATCCATGCAGTCAAGAGTCTCAGCATGCATGAGAAGGTGATAGGAGAGCCCCGTCAATAAGCCTCCACTATTCCACATTAGTTGTCTCCTTACCAAATTGGAATATCATCTTCAAGGGCTCTGACTCTTATCCTGGCAATTCTGTGTTTTTATGAGAGAATAAGCAGAGGAAATCCAAGCTGTGTAAATGAAGATCCATATACAGACTCACCTAGGCTACTCCTTATGGTAGACCACATACACTGTTAGGTTCCAGATCCACAAAGGGAAAAAATATATATGAAGGCACACTATAATTTTGATGAATTGTGAAAAGCACAGATTTTAGATGAAAAGCACCTCTCAGGTAAAAATCAACTCTTACACATTCTTATTGAACATGTGCCTGGGACTATGTTAGGTGATGGGGATATAAGATGAGTACGAGCCAAGGTGTCCATCCATCCATCCATCCATCCATCCATTATCTACCTGTCCTTTCAGGGAAAAAAATGTTCTAGAGTTTCTGTAGGAGCACAGAAATAGGTGTAAATCAAATTAAACACTCAAGTAGGAAAACCTGGATGAATCAGCCATTAAGCTAAATTTGGAAATGGAGTGGGGCACCCTGGATAAATTAGAGATTGGAAGGATGAGTGGACATCTTTTCAGTGCAGAGATTGTATGATGCACCTCCACTGGCATGGAAGTATTAATCAGCATGGTGGGTTTAGGGAGTTGCATGTACTTCAATATTGTTGGAGTAAAGGTCATGGAAGGTAGATGAGTGGGGGCAGGGAGAAAAGAGTCTAGAGAGCTATTCAGGGGCAAAATCAGAAAGAATTTTATGTGCTAAGCTAAGGAGTTTGAACTTTACCTTGAAAACTAAGGGGAGCTATTGAAGGTTTTTAATAGCGGTGAGTGGTAGGATCAGATTTACATTTTGGACAGATTATTCTGTCTGCAGGGAGGAGAATGCGTTGGAAAGTGTCCAGGCTAGAGGCTGGAAGATGAGTTAGGAGGCTATTGCTGTAATCCAGATGGGATCCAGAATGAAGCAGTAAGAGTTACTAAAGATAGGAAGACATATCTATTAAATAGATATTTAAGATGTAGGATATACTGTTTGTAAGTGGGAATGAAAAGGAAGGAAGAGTCAAGGACTCTGCTTTGGGCAATTATTTGTATGTTGGTGCCATTCCTTGAAGCAGTGGATATAATGAGAGCAGCACATGGCAAGGACACTAGCTTAAGGCAAAGTAATTTTAATTCATTTTAGGATATTTTGTGATTGGAAGAATGTTCAAGTGGAGATACCAACATAACAGTTGGTCTCGGGGAATAAATCTGAACTGAAAATACAGATTTTTGGATTCATCCTGCATAGACGGCTGTGGACTAGATCATGGAGAGCATAAAACCTGAGAGGAACAAATGTGAGGATGGAGTCCAAAGAGTGGCCAGAAGGTTAGAAGGAAAACTGTAGAAAAATTGTATCAGCAGAGGCCAGAAGAAGAGAATGTTTTAGCATGGAAGAGTTCGGCATGGTTGAGTGCCTTAGAAAACAAAGATGGGGTAATTTGGGTTATTTAATGATATGAAGGGGTTTGGTGTCCTACAAAAGATCCATTTCACCAGGGCGGTAAAAGTGGAAGCCATGTTATAGGGGGATGAACGATGAGTGGGAGAAATGACAAATGATAAGAAATTAGAAAGCAACTATGGTCGATGATGTTTTCAAGAAGATAGTCAAAGGAAGGAGGGAGGTTGGGCAACTGGATATGGCTTTGATTTGTGTTGTTTCCTTTTGATGTTGTTTTAACGGTGTTTATTTTCTCAGCAGGGAGTACCCTAACAAAGGGAGAATTGGGTAAAAAAAACGAGACAGAAGGATAGAGTTGCATCCATTAGGAGGTACAAAGGGACGGGATCTAAAATATGACTGGAGAAACCATTCTTAGATAGCAGACCAGAAGGAAGAGGAAAGGTACAGATGGAGGTAAGACTGCAGGTGGCCCGGGAGGAGGCTGAGGGAGTGGGAGCTGCTGGTGGCGTGTCTCTGCATCAAGATAACACAGGCCAGTCTTATTGGAGAATGGCTGTGAGTCATCACCGAGGGTTTGGGATAACTAGAGGCCATAAGAGGTGGCCTGGACAGCACCGAGGCCCCATGGGAGGCAGCAGGCCTTGAAGCTGTAGAAGGCACCCACGTGTGCTTTGGACCCGACTGTAGTGTCACCTAAACTCTGACAATGCATCAGACGGTGGTCTGGAGAATAAGCTTATCTTGCCACAACACCAGGAAGCAGCTGTGGTGCAGCCGGGGAGGCACCGACGGGGGGACGACCATCCCGGGTCTTCATTTCACCAGACCACGTTCCGCTGATGTGACCTTGAGCTGATAACTTTACTTTCTGAGCCTCATCTTTCTGATCTGTAAAAGGGTTAAGATGGCACGTATCCAGGGTAGTTACTATGTATGAGAATTCACTCTGTCAATTATTTAATAATATGTAAAAATGATGGATGTTTTTCTGAATATGAATAATGAATACAGGGCCTTGGAGAGCTTACTACTATCTGATATAGAATAAAAGTAAATGGGAGTTGACGTGGCTGAAACGCAAAGTTGAGCAGTGCTGAACAGAAAGGACCTTTGCAATGAAAGGCGAAGGCCTGGGAAAGTCTCTTCTTCCTTTTGTCTTTTCTCTCTCTCTCTCTCTCTCTCTCTTTTTGTAAGTGAAAGTTTAAAAGTTATAAGATAATGTTAAAGTTATAAGATAAGATGCCGACAGTATCTCTATCCTAAGAATCTCATCTGAGAATGAGGCTCAAAGGAACCTTTGCTGGTTGACGAGCTGGGAGGTAAATATGGGGACTAGGATGCTGGTGCAAGCCACTAAGAAGTTGCTCCGGGGACATGCATCCCGAGCACCCTTCAGGTCCCACAAGAAGATAAAAGGAGAAGGAATCTGTCATTTTGGGAAAGCCTTCAGGACTCTTCCTAAGGCAACTGAGGATACATCTCCTTTTCTCTGACAGCCAGATAGCCTGGTACTGCCCTCCCTGGTGTGCCCACCAGAGCAACGTGTCAGATGATCAGTGTGTGTCTGTGTGTGTACATAGAAAGGGCTGTTACGACTAATCTCTTATTTATAAAATCGATCCACTTTCCAAAAAACACTGTATGTTCTGAAATGCCATTTATGCGACGCCTTTGGAGGAGGAAACAACAGGAAACAATTACAGAACAATAGAAGGCGGTTGTGTAACCTGGAATGAAACCTTGAGTTACCAATGATGAGAATTACAGAAATTTGTGGCAAGAAAGTGAGCATTGTGGGGCTGGAAGATCAGAATTGGGGGAAAAAAAAAGTCAAAACTGGAAGAGCCCTAGAAGTAATGTAGGGTTTTTTTTTTTGTTTTTTTCCGTCTCTCTTTTTCTAAACTCAACTCCCTTTTACAGGTGAGGTGGCTAAGGCTCAGGGAGATGAAGTCACTTCCCCCGGCTCGCAGTGAACGAGGGAGCCTTAGTAAAAGCAGTAGAAATGGCAGATGCAGCCAAGAGGCAGTTGAGCAAAGCAAGAATCAAAGCAGTAAGAGCAGCACCTATTATGGAAACCATTTCAATTCATGTGGTGCTTCCTGGACACCTTCACTGCGTGAATCATTATATATGCATAATTCTCTTTTAATACATGCGGCAGCTCTGTAAGGTAATTTGTAGGTTATAATGAACATTTATCTTGGGTTCTTTTTTTTAATTTGGCCATTCTAAATCTGAATCCCCCTTCTTATGTTTGAAGAATCGGTTGCTTTTCCAGGCAGACCGTGAGCCTCACTATAGAAGTTGGAAATCCCAGGCAAAGAGCAGAAAGGAATTTTCCCGAAGATAACAGGCTCTGGAGCCTGACATTTGAGGTTTTCATTTCAGCTCTGGGCGCACTAGCCAAGTTATTTGGCTCTCCTGTACCTTGGTTTCCTCCCTAGTGAAAATGGGGCTGACACACAGACTTCCCGTGGAGATTAAGAAGACCCGTGAAGATTAAATGAATTAATTCATGGAAATACAGAGAAGTGTCTGGCACATCATAAATGCTCAACAAATTATAGCTACTTTCTCAGCCTCCCTAGCATCGGGGGTATGGGTCCATGGCCTATGGCCATCAATCACGCACACTCACTTTCACATACTGACAAGAAAAAACAGGAGCTGTCCAAAAAAAAAAAAAAAAGTCATTTTTAGTTAATATCAAATGGCTGCAGCCACAGCAACAATAACTAGCTTCTAAAGACGTCAGTGGCAACAGTGGACCGCTTGGTCCTTCCTGCGAGCTACCCAATTTCCTTCTAATAGACTTCTTTTCTCCTTAAATTATCAGCTGGTATCAATATCTTCCATCTAGGAATGCTGACTCGTTACAGAAGGCTTACTCTTTTTGGCGATTAGCACTTAAGAAATGCTCAAGTAGCTGGTATAATAGTGAAGCTAGGAGGCCAATTCAGATTTTCCTCATTCCAAATCCTTGTTCTTTTGCACGATGCTGCTCTGCCTTGGAGACTCAGGGACTCCTTGTGTTCATGAACATGAAGCAGTCCCGTAGACCACCCCTCAGGGCAGGGATGTCCCGGACAATATCCTACATGGTGGTCGTCCAGACTCCGTACGAACTCTACCCATGATGGGGAAATCACGGGCCTCGCATTTGATCAATTGCCAGATGCTTTTTTGGTTGCTGTTCTTTACACACAAGGTGGTGGTTGGTGGATCAGAGAACAATGACTTTTGGTACCTTCTGTTTTATTAGATTTCCAAGACTACTGACCCCAGGTACCACAAACTGGGTGGCTTAACACAACAGCAATTTTGTCTCTTACCATTTGGAGGCCAGAAGTCTGAAATCAAGGTTGGCCCCTTCTGGAAGCTCTGGCCCAGGAATCTTTTTTTTTTTTTTAAAGATTTTATTTATTTATGAGAGAGAGGCAGAGACACAGGCAGAGGGAGAAGCAGGCTCCATGCAGGGAGCACGATGTAGGACTCGATCCCAGGTCTCCAGGATCACACCCTGGGCTGAAGGCAGTACTAAACCACTGGGCCACCAGGGCCGCCCTCCTGCTGGGAATCTATTCATGCCTCTCTCCTCATCTCTGGCAGCTGCCAGCAATCCCCAGCCTTCGTTGGCTCACAGCTGCACCCCTCCAAACTCTGCTCCACCCTCACATGGTCTTCCTCCTCCAACATCTTTTCCTCTGTGTGTCTGTGTGTCCAAAGCTCCCTCTCCTTTCTCTCGTATAGATGACACCAGGCACTGGGTTAGGGCCCCCTTCAACTCAGCATGACCTAATTTTGACTTGATTAAAATGGCAAAGACCCTATTTTCTTTTTTTTTTTTTATGAAAAAATGCCATCTTTGTTTTATTTATTTATTTTTTATGCTAAAATTTCTTTTTTTTTTAAATTAATTTTTACTGGTGTTCAATTTACCAACATACAGAAAAACACCCAGTGCTCATCCCGTCAAGTGTCCACCTCAGTGCCCGCCACCCATTCCCCTCCAACACCCGCCCTCCTCCCCTTCCACCACCCCGAGTTCGTTTCCCCGAGTTAGGAGTCTTTATGTTCTGTCTCCCTTCCTAATATTTCCCAACATTTCTTTTCCCTTCCTTTATATTCCCTTTCACTATTATTCATATTCCCCAAATGAATGAGGACATACACTGTTTGTCCTTCTCCGATTGACTTATTTCACTCAGCATAATGCCCTCCAGTTCCATCCACGTTGAAGCAAATGGTGGGTATTTGTCGTTTCTAATTGCTGAGTAATATTCCACTGTATACATAAACCACATCTTCTTTATCCATTCATCTTTCGATGGACACCGAGGCTCCTTCCACAGTTTGGCTATTGTGGCCATTGCTGATAGAAACATCGGGGTGCAGGTGTCCCGACGTTTCACTGCATCTGAATCTTTGGGGTAAATCCCCAACAGTGCAATTGCTGGGTCGTAGGGCAGGTCTATTTTTAACTCTTTGAGGCACCTCCACACAGTTTTCCAGAGTGGCTGCACCAGTTCACATTCCCACCAACAGTGTAAGAGGGTTCCCTTTTCTCCGCATCCTCTCCAACATTTGTTGTTTCCTGCCTTGTTAATTTTCCCCATTCTCACTGGTGTGAGGTGGTATCTCATTGTGGTTTTGATTTGTATTTCCCTGATGGCAAGTGATGCAGAGCATTTTCTCATGTGCATGTTGGCCATGTCCATGTCTTCCTCTGTGAGATTTCTCTTCATGTCTTTTGCCCATTTCATGATTGGATTGTTTGTTTCTTTGGTGTTGAGTTTAATAAGTTCTTTATAGATTTTGGAAACTAGCCCTTTATCTGATATGTCATTTGCAAATATCTTCTCCCATTCTGTAGGTTGTCTTTTAGTTTTGTTGACTGTATCCTTTGCTGTGCAAAAGCTTCTTATCTTGATGAAGTCCCAATAGTTCATTTTTGCTTTTGTTTCTTTTGCCTTCGTGGATGTATCTTGCAAGAAGTTACTGTGGCCAAGTTCAAAAAGGGTGTTGCCTGTGTTCTCCTCTAGGATTTTGATGGAATCTTGTCTCACATTTAGATCTCTCATCCATTTTGAGTTTATCTTTGTGTATGGTGAAAGAGAGTGGTCCAGTTTCATTCTTCTGCATGTGGATGTCCAATTTTCCCAGCACCATTTATTGAAGAGACTGTCTTTCTTCCAATGGATAGTCTTTCCTCCTTTATCGAATATTAGATGACCATACATTTCAGGGTCCACTTCTGGATTCTCTATTCTGTTCCATTGATCTATGTGTCTGTTTTTGTGCCAGTACCACACTGTCTTGATGACCACGGCTTTGTAGTACAACCTGAAATCTGGCATTGTGATGCCCCCAGCTATGGTTTTCTTTTTTAAAATTCCCCTGGCTATTCGGGGTCTTTTCTGATTCCACACAAATCTTAAAATAATTTGTTCTAACTCTCTGAAGAAAGTCCATGGTATTTTAATAGGGATTGCATTAAACGTATAAATTGCCCTGGGTAACATTGACATTTTTACAATATTAATTCTGCCAATCCATGAGCATGGAATATTTTTCCATCTCTTTGTGTCTTCCTCAATTTCTTTCAGAAGTGTTCTATAGTTTTTAGGGTATAGATCTTTTACCTCTTTGGTTAGGTTTATTCCTAGGTATCTTATGCTTTTGGGTGCAATTGTAAATGGGATTGACTCCTTAATTTCTCTTTCTTCAGTCTCATTGTTAGTGTATAGAAATGCCATTGATTTCTGGGCATTGATTTTGTATCCTGCCACGCTACCAAATTGCTGTATGAGTTCTAGCAATCTGGGGGTGGAGGCTTTTGGGTTTTCTATGTAGAGTATCATGTCATCGGCGAAGAGGGAGAGTTTGACTTCTTCTTTGCCAATTTGAATGCCTTTAATGTCTTTTTGTTGTCTGATTGCTGAGGCTAGGACTTCCAGAACTATGTTGAACAGCAGTGGTGAGAGTGGACATCCCTGTCTTGTTCCTGATCTTAGGGGAAAGGCTCCCAGTGCTTCCCCATTGAGAATGATATTTGCTGTGGGCTTTTCGTAGATGGCTTTTAAGATGTCGAGGAAAGTTCCCTCTATCCCAACACTCTGAAGGGTTTTGATCAGGAATGGATGCTGTATTTTGTCAAATGCTTTCTCTGCATCTAATGAGAGTATCATATGGTTCTTGGTTTTTCTCTTGCTGATATGATGAATCACATTGATGGTTTTACGAGTGTTGAACCTGCCTTGTGTCCCGGGGATAAATCCTACTTGGTCATGGTGGATAATTTTCTTAATGTGTTGTTGGATCCTATTGGCTAGTATCTTGTTGAGAATTTTTGCATCCATGTTCATCAGGGATATTGGTCTGTAATTCTCCTTTTTGGTGGGGTCTTTGTCTGGTTTTGGAATTAAGGTGATGCTGGCCTCATAGAACGAATTTGGAAGTGCTCCAGCTCTTTCTATCTTTCCAAACAGCTTTAGTAGAATAGGTATGATTTCTTCTTTAAACGTTTGATAGAATTCCCCTGGGAAGCCATCTGGCCCTGGACTCTTGTGTCTTGGGAGGTTTTTGATGACTGCTTCAATTTCCTCCCTGGTTATTGGCCTGTTCAGGTTTTCTATTTCTTCCTGCTCCAGTTTTGGTAGTTTGTGGCTTTCCAGGAATGCATCCATTTCTTCTAGATTTCCTAATTTATTGGCGTAGAGCTGTTCATAATATGTTTTTAAAATCGTTTGTATTTCCTTGGTGTTGGTAGTGATCTCTCCGTTCTCATTCATGATTTTATTAATTTGAGTCTTCTCTCTCTTCTTTTTAATAAGGTTGGCTAATGGTTTATCTATCTTATTAATTCTTTCAAAGAACCAACTCCTGGTTCTGTTGATCTGTTCCACAGTTCTTTTGGTCTCGATATCATTGAGTTCTGCTCGAATTTTAATTAACTGTCTTCTTCTGCTGGGGGTGGGTTCTATTTGTTGCTTTTTCTCTAGTTCCTTTATGTGTAAGGTGAGCTTTTGAATTTGAGATCTTTCCAGTTTTTTTTTTTTTAATTAACTTTTATTGGTGTTTAATTTACCAACATACAGAAAAACACCCAGTGCTCATCCCGTCAAGTGTCCACCTCAGTGCCCGTCACCCATTCCCCTCCAACACCCGCCCTCCTCCCCTTCCACCACCCCTAGTTCGTTTCCCCGAGTTAGGAGTCTTTATGTTCTGTCTCCCTTCCTGATATTTCCCAACATTTCTTTTCCCTTCCTTTATATTCCCTTTCACTATTATTCATATTCCCCAAATGAATGAGAACATACACTGTTTGTCCTTCTCCGATTGACTTATTTCACTCAGCATAATACCCTCCAGTTCCATCCACGTTGAAGCAAATGGTGGGTATTTGTCGTTTCTAATTGCTGAGTAATATTCCATTGTATACATAAACCACATCTTCTTTATCCATTCATCTTTCGATGGACACCGAGGCTCCTTCCACAGTTTGGCTATTGTGGCCATTGCTGATAGAAACATCGGGGTGCAGGTGTCCCGACGTTTCATTGCATCTGAATCTTTGGGGTAAATCCCCAACAGTGCAATTGCTGGGTCGTAGGGCAGGTCTATTTTTAACTCTTTGAGGAACCTCCACACAGTTTTCCAGAGTGGCTGCACCAGTTCACATTCCCACCAACAGTGTAAGAGGGTTCCCTTTTCTCCGCATCCTCTCCAACATTTGTTGTTTCCTGCCTTGTTAATTTTCCCCATTCTCACTGGTGTGAGGTGGTATCTCATTGTGGTTTTGATTTGTATTTCCCTGATGGCAAGTGATGCAGAGCATTTTCTCATGTGCTTGTTGGCCATGTCCATGTCTTCCTCTGTGAGATTTCTCTTCATGTCTTTTGCCCATTTCATGATTGGATTGTTTGTTTCTTTGGTGTTGAGTTTAATAAGTTCTTTATAGATTTTGGAAACTAGCCCTTTATCTGATATGTCATTTGCAAATATCTTCTCCCATTCTGTAGGTTGTCTTTTAGTTTTGTTGACTGTATCCTTTGCTGTGCAAAAGCTTCTTATCTTGATGAAGTCCCAATAGTTCATTTTTGCTTTTGTTTCTTTTGCCTTCGTGGATGTATCTTGCAAGAAGTTACTGTGGCCAAGTTCAAAAAGGGTGTTGCCTGTGTTCTCCTCTAGGATTTTGATGGAATCTTGTCTCACATTTAGATCTCTCATCCATTTTGAGTTTATCTTTGTGTATGGTGAAAGAGAGTGGTCCAGTTTCATTCTTCTGCATGTGGATGTCCAATTTTCCCAGCACCATTTATTGAAGAGACTGTCTTTCTTCCAATGGATAGTCTTTCCTCCTTTATCGAATATTAGATGACCGTACATTTCAGGGTCCACTTCTGGTTCTCTATTCTGTTCCATTGATCTATGTGTCTGTTTTTGTGCCAGTACCACACTGTCTTGATGACCACAGCTTTGTAATACAACCTGAAATCTGGCATTGTGATGCCCCCAGCTAAGGTTTTCTTTTTTAAAATTCCCCTGGCTATTCGGGGTCTTTTCTGATTCCACACAAATCTTAAAATAATTTGTTCTAACTCTCTGAAGAAAGTCCATGGTATTTTGATAGGGATTGCATTAAATGTATAAATTGCCCTGGGTAACATTGACATTTTTACAATATTAATTCTGCCAATCCATGAGCATGGAATATTTTTCCATCTCTTTGTGTCTTCCTCAATTTCTTTCAGAAGTGTTCTATAGTTTTTAGGGTATAGATCTTTTACCTCTTTGGTTAGGTTTATTCCTAGGTATCTTATGCTTTTGGGTGCAATTGTAAATGGGATTGACTCCTTAATTTCTCTTTCTTCAGTCTCATTGTTAGTGTATAGAAATGCCATTGATTTCTGGGCATTGATTTTGTATCCTGCCACGCTACCAAATTGCTGTATGAGTTCTAGCAATCTGGGGGTGGAGGCTTTTGGGTTTTCTATGTAGAGTATCATGTCATCGGCGAAGAGGGAGAGTTTGACTTCTTCTTTGCCAATTTGAATGCCTTTAATGTCTTTTTGTTGTCTGATTGCTGAGGCTAGGACTTCCAGAACTATGTTGAACAGCAGTGGTGAGAGTGGACATCCCTGTCTTGTTCCTGATCTTAGGGGAAAGGCTCCCAGTGCTTCCCCATTGAGAATGATATTTGCTGTGGGCTTTTCGTAGATGGCTTTTAAGATGTCGAGGAAAGTTCCCTCTATCCCAACACTCTGAAGGGTTTTGATCAGGAATGGATGCTGTATTTTGTCAAATGCTTTCTCTGCATCTAATGAGAGTATCATATGGTTCTTGGTTTTTCTCTTGCTGATATGATGAATCACATTGATGGTTTTACGAGTGTTGAACCTGCCTTGTGTCCCGGGGATAAATCCTACTTGGTCATGGTGGATAATTTTCTTAATGTGTTGTTGGATCCTATTGGCTAGTATCTTGTTGAGAATTTTTGCATCCATGTTCATCAGGGATATTGGTCTGTAATTCTCCTTTTTGGTGGGGTCTTTGTCTGGTTTTGGAATTAAAGTGATGCTGGCCTCATAGAACGAATTTGGAAGTGCTCCAGCTCTTTCTATCTTTTCGAACAGCCTTAGTAGAATAGGTATGATTTCTTCTTTAAACGTTTGATAGAATTCCCCTGGGAAGCCATCTGGCCCTGGACTCTTGTGTCTTGGGAGGTTTTTGATGACTGCTTCAATTTCCTCCCTGGTTATTGGCCTGTTCAGGTTTTCTATTTCTTCCTGCTCCAGTTTTGGTAGTTTGTGGCTTTCCAGGAATGCATCCATTTCTTCTAGATTTCCTAATTTATTGGCGTAGAGCTGTTCATAATATGTTTTTAAAATCGTTTGTATTTCCTTGGTGTTGGTAGTGATCTCTCCGTTCTCATTCATGATTTTATTAATTTGAGTCTTCTCTCTCTTCTTTTTAATAAGGTTGGCTAATGGTTTATCTATCTTATTAATTCTTTCAAAGAACCAACTCCTGGTTCTGTTGATCTGTTCCACAGTTCTTTTGGTCTCGATATCATTGAGTTCTGCTCGAATTTTAATTAACTGTCTTCTTCTGCTGGGGGTGGGTTCTATTTGTTGCTTTTTCTCTAGTTCCTTTATGTGTAAGGTGAGCTTTTGAATTTGAGATCTTTCCAGTTTTTTTTTTTTTTTTTTTAATTAACTTTTATTGGTGTTTAATTTACCAACATACAGAAAAACACCCAGTGCTCATCCCGTCAAGTGTCCACCTCAGTGCCCGTCACCCATTCCCCTCCAACACCCGCCCTCCTCCCCTTCCACCACCCCTAGTTCGTTTCCCCGAGTTAGGAGTCTTTATGTTCTGTCTCCCTTCCTGATATTTCCCAACATTTCTTTTCCCTTCCTTTATATTCCCTTTCACTATTATTCATATTCCCCAAATGAATGAGAACATACACTGTTTGTCCTTCTCCGATTGACTTATTTCACTCAGCATAATACCCTCCAGTTCCATCCACGTTGAAGCAAATGGTGGGTATTTGTCGTTTCTAATTGCTGAGTAATATTCCATTGTATACATAAACCACATCTTCTTTATCCATTCATCTTTCGATGGACACCGAGGCTCCTTCCACAGTTTGGCTATTGTGGCCATTGCTGATAGAAACATCGGGGTGCAGGTGTCCCGACGTTTCATTGCATCTGAATCTTTGGGGTAAATCCCCAACAGTGCAATTGCTGGGTCGTAGGGCAGGTCTATTTTTAACTCTTTGAGGAACCTCCACACAGTTTTCCAGAGTGGCTGCACCAGTTCACATTCCCACCAACAGTGTAAGAGGGTTCCCTTTTCTCCGCATCCTCTCCAACATTTGTTGTTTCCTGCCTTGTTAATTTTCCCCATTCTCACTGGTGTGAGGTGGTATCTCATTGTGGTTTTGATTTGTATTTCCCTGATGGCAAGTGATGCAGAGCATTTTCTCATGTGCTTGTTGGCCATGTCCATGTCTTCCTCTGTGAGATTTCTCTTCATGTCTTTTGCCCATTTCATGATTGGATTGTTTGTTTCTTTGGTGTTGAGTTTAATAAGTTCTTTATAGATTTTGGAAACTAGCCCTTTATCTGATATGTCATTTGCAAATATCTTCTCCCATTCTGTAGGTTGTCTTTTAGTTTTGTTGACTGTATCCTTTGCTGTGCAAAAGCTTCTTATCTTGATGAAGTCCCAATAGTTCATTTTTGCTTTTGTTTCTTTTGCCTTCGTGGATGTATCTTGCAAGAAGTTACTGTGGCCAAGTTCAAAAAGGGTGTTGCCTGTGTTCTCCTCTAGGATTTTGATGGAATCTTGTCTCACATTTAGATCTCTCATCCATTTTGAGTTTATCTTTGTGTATGGTGAAAGAGAGTGGTCCAGTTTCATTCTTCTGCATGTGGATGTCCAATTTTCCCAGCACCATTTATTGAAGAGACTGTCTTTCTTCCAATGGATAGTCTTTCCTCCTTTATCGAATATTAGATGACCGTACATTTCAGGGTCCACTTCTGGGTTCTCTATTCTGTTCCATTGATCTATGTGTCTGTTTTTGTGCCAGTACCACACTGTCTTGATGACCACAGCTTTGTAATACAACCTGAAATCTGGCATTGTGATGCCCCCAGCTAAGGTTTTCTTTTTTAAAATTCCCCTGGCTATTCGGGGTCTTTTCTGATTCCACACAAATCTTAAAATAATTTGTTCTAACTCTCTGAAGAAAGTCCATGGTATTTTGATAGGGATTGCATTAAATGTATAAATTGCCCTGGGTAACATTGACATTTTTACAATATTAATTCTGCCAATCCATGAGCATGGAATATTTTTCCATCTCTTTGTGTCTTCCTCAATTTCTTTCAGAAGTGTTCTATAGTTTTTAGGGTATAGATCTTTTACCTCTTTGGTTAGGTTTATTCCTAGGTATCTTATGCTTTTGGGTGCAATTGTAAATGGGATTGACTCCTTAATTTCTCTTTCTTCAGTCTCATTGTTAGTGTATAGAAATGCCATTGATTTCTGGGCATTGATTTTGTATCCTGCCACGCTACCAAATTGCTGTATGAGTTCTAGCAATCTGGGGGTGGAGGCTTTTGGGTTTTCTATGTAGAGTATCATGTCATCGGCGAAGAGGGAGAGTTTGACTTCTTCTTTGCCAATTTGAATGCCTTTAATGTCTTTTTGTTGTCTGATTGCTGAGGCTAGGACTTCCAGAACTATGTTGAACAGCAGTGGTGAGAGTGGACATCCCTGTCTTGTTCCTGATCTTAGGGGAAAGGCTCCCAGTGCTTCCCCATTGAGAATGATATTTGCTGTGGGCTTTTCGTAGATGGCTTTTAAGATGTCGAGGAAAGTTCCCTCTATCCCAACACTCTGAAGGGTTTTGATCAGGAATGGATGCTGTATTTTGTCAAATGCTTTCTCTGCATCTAATGAGAGTATCATATGGTTCTTGGTTTTTCTCTTGCTGATAGGATGAATCACATTGATGGTTTTACGAGTGTTGAACCTGCCTTGTGTCCCGGGGATAAATCCTACTTGGTCATGGTGAATAATTTTCTTAATGTGTTGTTGGATCCTATTGGCTAGTATCTTGTTGAGAATTTTTGCATCCATGTTCATCAGGGATATTGGTCTGTAATTCTCCTTTTTGGTGGGGTCTTTGTCTGGTTTTGGAATTAAGGTGATGCTGGCCTCATAGAACGAATTTGGAAGTACTCCATCTCTTTCTATCTTTCCAAACAGCTTTAGTAGAATAGGTATGATTTCTTCTTTAAACGTTTGATAGAATTCCCCTGGGAAGCCATCTGGCCCTGGACTCTTGTGTCTTGGGAGGTTTTTGATGACTGCTTCAATTTCCTCCCTGGTTATTGGCCTGTTCAGGTTTTCTATTTCTTCCTGCTCCAGTTTTGGTAGTTTGTGGCTTTCCAGGAATGCATCCATTTCTTCTAGATTTCCTAATTTATTGGCGTAGAGCTGTTCATAATATGTTTTTAAAATCGTTTGTATTTCCTTGGTGTTGGTAGTGATCTCTCCGTTCTCATTCATGATTTTATTAATTTGAGTCTTCTCTCTCTTCTTTTTAATAAGGTTGGCTAATGGTTTATCTATCTTATTAATTCTTTCAAAGAACCAATTCCTGGTTCTGTTGATCTGTTCCACAGTTCTTTTGGTCTCGATATCATTGAGTTCTGCTCGAATTTTAATTAACTGTCTTCTTCTGCTGGGGGTGGGTTCTATTTGTTGCTTTTTCTCTAGTTCCTTTATGTGTAAGGTGAGCTTTTGAATTTGAGATCTTTCCAGTTTTTGAATGGATGATTGTATTGCGATGTATTTCCCCCTCAGGACTGCTTTTGCTGCATCCCAAAGATTTTGAACGGTTGTATCTTCATTCTCATTAGTTTCCATGAATCTTTTTAATTCTTCCTTAATTTCCTGGTTGACCTTTTCATCTTTTAGCAGGATGGTCCTTAACCTCCACGTGTTTGTGAAGACCCTATTTTCAAGTAAAGTTGCATTCACGGGTAGGAGGGACAGGACTCGAACATACCCTCTCGGATGACACAATTCAGCCTACAACTGTGATCAATAAAATTAAAATATGAAAATACTTTTTATTAAAGCACCTGTGAGTTTAGCCAGGTGAGAGAAAAGGCGTCCTTGGCTGCTCACAGGAAGAGGAAGAAGCCAGGAAAGAGACAAGGCAAGGTGCTCGCAGGAGATCTGTAGGCTGGAGATGGAGCTTGTCCCTGCTCCAGGAAACTCTACTAGGTCTTAGAAAAGGCTAGAACCTGACAGATACTTACGGATTAACACATTAACATTTATCTCCCAAGCCCTTCCCTTTCTCAAAGATAACCCACTACCAAAGGCTTTTCTTCAGAGCTGGTTAAAAAAAAATGGATTTTCTCTGTTTATACATATGTATAGTTTAAAAAATATATATGAGGTCAAGCTATATTATATATTTATTTGTATTGTTTTTCATCTTGCCGTTTTCTCTTAAATTTATATCCTAGATGAGCATGTGTAGGTCTGCCTTGTTCTTAGTCATTTTACTTTTGATTTGAAATTGATTTTATTTATTTATTTTTTTTACCAGCGCAAGCAAATTGCAGTTAAGAACTTATACAATAGAATTCTTTGCACACAAATGCAAGTATTTCTTTAGATCTTGGAAGGTGATGTTACTATATCAAAGTGTATACGTTTGAAATCTTTATTAGAAACTGCTGGCTTTTAGAAATTAGTTTATCACTTCATTTTCTCACAAACAGCCTGTTTTTGTGTGTCCTTGCCTACACTGATATTATATGCTTTATTTTTGCTAATCTGATATGAAAAAAACATATATTTTTTCCTTCACCCTTACTACTGGTAATGTTGGAAAGCTTTTCATATCTTTATTGCCTATTTAATCTCTCTCGTGAATTACATGTTCATAGTCCTTACATTTTTATTGATCTATTTATCTTTTTCTTATTAATTTGTAGGTGTAATTTTTATATTTTGTATATTAATCCCTCATTTTATATGATCATTGCAAATCTTTTCTCCCCAGCTCCTAGTGTTTTAACTTTACTTATAGTCTTTTGAGGATGGAAGTTTTAAGGTTTTATGTGTTCACATGTATAAATTTTTGTTGTGTTTTTACATCTTCTACATTTTTGGATATTTTTATAGTTTTGATGTTTGTGCTTACTACATTAAATCTTTAAGTGGCTTTATTTTTGTGCACGTGTGAGGGTCTAGCTTCATTTTTTCTAAGAAATAGCCACTGATTTCACCACCATTTATTAAGTAGTTTGTTTAAAGTGTTGAATTCTTCTTAGTGTCTTTTTTTAAATAAAGTTTTATTGGATCACAGCCACCATTATTTGTTTAGTTTTGTCGACGGCTACTTTCACAGGTCAGTGTCACAGCTGCGTGGTTGCAACTGAGCCTTGATGGGCCAACAAAGCCAACAGTATTTGCAGGATTTTTTTTTTTTTATTTAATTGATTTTTTTTTTAGCTTTATTGAGGTAAAAATTAACAGATAAAATGGTAAGATGTTTAAAACGTTCATCTACACACATATGTTATAAAAAGTTTCATCTAGTTAATTAACATCAGCTCTCATATTTATCTCTTCTTTTGACTCCTAATTCTCTCCTGAATTGAAATACCTTCTTTTACATAGTGCCCATCTGCTTGTGTAGTGAGGTTTTCTTGAATTCTCTTCTGCCCCGTTTATCTACGTATCTATTCCTGGATCAATGCCATACTATATACAATCATAGGTTAGTGGCATATTTTGGTATCTGGTACATTGGATAATTCCCTTGTTTTTCTGCTTCAAAGAGTTCTTTGCTCTTTTGCATATATTACTCTCTATATACGTAATAGAACCACCCATTGAACTCTAAAACAAACAAACTCTTGCATTGCTGATCAGAATTTCTATGAATTTGTAGATCTGGTGATATTTGACATCTTAACAATACTAACAGTTTTCATTCCGAAAATGCTTCATCATTTATTTTATATTCCTTTTACTTCCTCGGGGAAAGTTTTATAGTTTTCTTCTATGGATCTTGCGCATTTCTTGTTAGATTTGTGCACATGCATTTAATGAATTTTGTTGCTATTGTATATTGCATATTTGCTATTTTGCCAACCATACTCACCTTATTTTTTGGGGGAAATCTCATAGTAAGGAAAGGAGTTGCTCTGGTTTTACCTGCCTCTTACTACAGAAGGTAAAGTAGAGAGAATATTTTATCTCCCCACTTCTGACAGCTACAGAATGAACATATAACTTAGTCTTGGTCACTGAAATGCTACTACCATAGACATTAAACCTTAAGAGAACAATGCAAAGGATCTGTTAGAGATATTTTTGGTGTAGTAGCTGGTTGGAGGCGGAGTGATGAGGTTCAGTGGCTCGATGGTGAGTGTACTGGGACAGAGGAGACCAGCAGCATGGCAGTGGTGGCCAGTGGTGGCACTGCCATGCAAATTGCTTTTGGTATGATCTTGGGTGTGCATTTCTTGTTCTCGATTTCTGCCTGAACTTCCTCCAATCAATTCAGTGACCTGTTTGATACCCTTCCAATAATCTTTGTTTTGCCTAAGATAACTAGAATTAGTTTCTATTATTTATAACCAAGAATCCTGACAAGGGATTATCTTACCATTACAGTTTATAATTGGTTACAGTTGATGCATATACATGATAGCAATTTTTGCAATAGTTTTAGAAGCCAAGGGAAAATGTATTATTTGACCCTGTCATTCATGTTTCAAGGATTCTGAGGCTGTAATAGTCCTGAGAGTGCCTAGCTATTGAACACCTACCACATGATGGGTACATGTGTCCTTACTGCATTCGATTCCTATAATTATCATGAAGACCTGCCATTTTTATTTCTATTTTTATAAATAAGAAATGGAGTTTTAGAGAGATTATGGTCCATGATTATGTAATTAATCAGGAATGGAGCCAGACTTTGAACTTATGTTTGTCCTATCCTTGAGCCCCTGATCTTTTTAGTTCATCAAGCTGACTTTCTAAATAAGTATCATCTTTTAAATATTTACTTCCCAGATATACATGTGTAATATTCATCACATTTTTTCCCCCTAAGAACATGGACATTGTCTCAGGTCTTCTCTTTAGACCTCTAAAAAAGCTTTATTCATGTCCATCCTGGGGCACTTGGGTGGCTCAGTTGGTTAAGCATCCAACTCGATTTCAGCTCAGGTTATGATCTCAAGGTCATGTGATCGAGCTTCATGTCAGGCTCCACACTCAGTAGGGAGTCTGCTTCAGATTCCCTCTCTTCCTCTCCCTCTGTCCCTCCCCTGCTCATGCACACATTCTTGCTCACTCTCTTCCGTTTTCTCAAATAAATTGATTGCTAAAAAAAGAAAAAAAAAAAAAGAAAAAGAAAGAAACCCAGGCCCTTTCTCCATTTGACAAAGGGGAAGAAAAATACAATCTCCTCTTTTTCAGGGGAGCTAAGTTTGAAGTTTTAAAAAAAGGGACAACAATTAGAAAAATAAAATGAGGTGCCACAAACAAGTACAGAGACATTTTGCAGAACATAGACATCTGAGCATAATTTTATACACTGTTTAGCCAGCAAATTGTGGCACATATTTCAGAATGTTTAGAGACTAGTTTCTTTATTTTTATTCATCGCATTCTGGAATAGATATCAAATCATGATGTTCAGATTTCTGGCTTTGGTAGACTTCACTGAGTGTAACTTTTAGTTGTCATGTAGTCTTCAGTCTCCTTCCCCAAACCTGCATTGAATCCAAGTTTCCTTGCTCAATCCCTCAAGTCATCCTCTCTGGCTTGGTAAGATGGGATTTAGAGTTCAGAGGCTGCCCACACACAAGCTCTGAGATTGCCTTCTCTTGAAGTTTCTCCTTCCCATCTACCAGGAAGAGGGTCCCATCCATCTGATTGTACAAATGCCTCTCAGGGCAGTAGAAACTCTTACACTGACTTTAGTGTCATTATTTTCCTCTTTCTAGAGGTCTCTATGGCTTCAGTCTATAAGCTCCAAAATTGCCCTTGGAAAACATTGTTTTTCTGAAACCTATTCGTCAATATTATTAAGGTTGGTTCTCTCCCTAACCTAATATGCTGATCTAGTGTCTTAAAGATTTGGTGGCTACATTTTCCAAATGTAAAATTGGAATATATGGTCTGACAAGGTGATAGAATATTTGGAAAATTTCAGGTCTGACCTAGAAAATTCAGGACATGCAGTTGTCATACATAATGGCCAAGTGGCCTAGATAACACACATCGTTTTCCCTGATGCCTGTCGGCATCATGACAGCTTCATTTTATGGTCCAAGATAGCCTGTCTCTTTCTGCTTTGGGTCACCTAGTTAGTAAATCCTAATTTCCTCTCAGAAGGATGAATCCTGCTTTCAGCTTATTTGTAACACAAGGATGAGTGACAACCCTTGTACCTGGCTTCACCCACTTCTACACATCAACTTGGCTTTACACAAAGGGAGTTTCCCATGGAATGTCTTGTGGCTGAGTAACCAGCCCAGCCACACTGGAACTCAGGCCATGGAAAGCTAGTAGGCTCTCCTCCAGCTTGTTTGCATGACCTAGCATGCATAGTGTGGGATGGAGATTCTTTTGGGAGAATAAAAGAAATTAAATAATTTTCCCCTGGGAAAAAAGTGGGGGAAATTGAAAATAAAGGTGGGAGGAGGAGGACGTGCTTGTTTTTCTGTTGTGGACTGTGATGAGGAGTGGAAATCGATTTGCAAGGCAGAGAGAGCAGCAGCAAGACTAGTTCTGAGAAGTTTGTGATTTCTGAGCACATGTTTGGTTGCCTAGGATCCAGGTGTTCACGGAGAAGACAGAATTTAGGAGAAGGGCTCTCTTCTTATTCTGGGTATAAGACCCCTCTGTGAAGTACAGTTTGGGAAGCACCAGGAGAAGATATGGGCTATGGACTGGATGTGTCCCCTCCCCAACTACATATGTTGAAGCTCTAGCCCCAACCCATGTGATTATATTGGAGATAAAGCCTAGAAGGGGATGATAGAGGCTACACAGGGTCATAAGGGTGGAACCCTGTTCCGACAGAACTAGTGTCTTTAGAACAGAGGTAGAGACACCAGAGAACTTGCTGTGTCTCATCATGTTTTCCCATCATGTTAGGACAGCAAGAAGGCATCCTTGGAGAAGGCAGGAAAAGAACTCTTATCAGTAACTGAACTCTGTTGGAACCTGGATCTTGGACTCTCCAGCCTCCAGAAATGGGAGAAAATAAATGCCTGTATTTTTTTGTTTGTTTGTTTTTTAAGATTTATTTGGGAGTTAGGGGGAGCAACAGAGGGAGAGAATCTTTCAAGCAGATTCACCTCTGAGCGTAGAGCCTGACACGGGGCTCTATCTCAGGACCCTGAGATCATGACCTGAGTTGAAACCAACAGTCAGACCCTCAACTGACTGAGCTACTCAGTGGCTGCTGTTTGAACCCCCCCAATATCAGGTATTTTGTTATAGCAGCCTGAGCAGACTGAGGTACCCCCATCACAGATGTTGTTTCTTTAGAGTACACTGGCAGCAAAGGCAGGGCAGGGTAGAGGGCAGAGGAGGTTCAGCAGAAAGGCTCTGGAGCCAGGTTGAATGGGTTTGTATCATGCTCTACACTCACTAGTTCTGCAATGGTGCAAGTTAATTGATTTTCTCATCTGACAAATGGGCCTAATTGAAAATTAAATTAGCAAATGCATGCGAAGTGCTTAGAGCAGTGACTAGCATGTAGAAAGCTTGAGCAAGTGTTTGCTTTTACAGGCATATCTCATTTTACTGCACTTTGCAGATACTATGGGTTTTTTTTTGTTTGTTTGTTTTGTTTTTGTTTTTAACAAATTGAAAGTTTGTGGTAACCCTGCATCAAGCAAATCTACCAGCACCATTTTTCCAACAGCATTTGCTCATTTTGTGTCTCTTGTTACACTACAGTACTTCTAGCAATATTTCAAACTTTGTTTTTTATTTGTTTGTTTTTGTTTTTTAGTGAGCTCTATGCCCAGTGTGAGGCTCGAACTCACAACCCCAAGATCAAGAGTCACATGCTCTACTGAATGAGTCAGCCAGGCACTCCTCAAACTTTTTCATTTTTTTTACATGTGATCAGTGATGTTTGATGTTACTATTATAATTGCTTTGGGGCACCATGACTGTGCCCATGTAAGTTGTGCCAATATATTGTGCCTACAAATTTAGTGGGTAACAGTTTTGTGTGCTCTGACTGCCCTACTGACTCATTATTTCCCCACCTCTTTCCCTCTCCTTAGTCTCCCTATTTCCTGAGACATAACGATTTTTGAAATTAGGCCAGTTAATAACCCTACAATGGCTTCTAGGTGTTTAAGTGAAAGGGAGAGTTGCACATTTCTCACTTTAAATCAAAAGCTAGAAAAGAATATGCTTAGTGAGGAAGGCATGTTGAAAGCTGGGTAGGCTGAAAGCTAGGCTTCTTGTGCCAGTTAGCCAATTTGTGAATACAAAGGAAAAGTTCTCGAGGGAAATTAAAAGTGCTGCTCCAGGGAACACATGGATAAGAAGAGAGGGAAACACCCTTATTGTTGACATGGAGAAAGTTCTAGTGGTCTGAATAGGAGATCAAGTGAACCACACCATTCCCTTAAGCCAAAACCCAATGCAGTGCAAGATATTGACTCTTCAATTCTGTGGAGGCTGAGAGCAGTGAGGAAGTTTCAGAAGAAAAGCTTGAAGCTAGCAAAGGTTGGTTTGTGTGGTTTACAGAAAAAAGCTGTCTCTATAACATCAAAGTGCAAGATGAAGCATCAAGTGCTGATGTAAAAGCTGCAGCCAGTTTCCCAGAAGATCTAACTACAAGAATTCATGAAACTGGCTACACTAAATAACAATTTTCTATTAGAAGATTCCATCTAGGACTTTTCATAGCTAGAGAGAAGTCAATGCCTGACTTCAAAGCTTCAAAGGATAGGCTGACTCTCTTGTCAGGAGCTGTGCAACTGGTGACTTTAAGTTGAAACTTATGCTCAGTTAGCATTCCAAAAGTCCCAGGGCCCTTCAGAATTATGCTGAATCTACTCTGTTGATGCTCTATAAATGGAACAACAAAGCCTGGATGATTTGATAAGAAAAATCTGTTTACAACATGATTTACTGAATATTTTAAGTCCATTGTTGAGACCTACTGCCACCCCCCAAAAAAAGATTCCCTCCAAAAGATTACTGCTCATTGACAGTGCACCTGGTTACCAAGAGCTGTGGTAGAGATGTCCAATGAGATTAACGTTTTCTTGCCTGCAAAATAATCCATTCTGCAAACCATCCAGTCTGCAGCCCATGGATCAAGGAGTAATTTTGACTTTTCGTCTTATTTAAGAAATACATTTGGTAAGGCTATAGGTGCATATATGGTGATTCCTTTGATAAATCTGGGCAAGGTAAATTGAGAAATCTCTGTAAAGAATTCATCATTCAAGATGCCATTAGGAACATTTGATTCATGAGAAGAGATTCAAATATCAGCATTCCAGGAGTTTGGAAGAAGTTGATTCTGACCCTCACGGATGACTTTGAGGGGTTCAGGACTTCATTGGAGGAAGTCGCTGCAGATGTGGTAGAAATATCAAGAGAACTGGAATCAGAAGTGAAGCCTGAAGCCATGAGTGAATTGCTCTAATCTCCTGATAGAACTTGAATGAATGAGGATTGCTTATGGATGAGCAAAGAAAGTGGTTTCTTGAGATGGAATCTACAGGTGAAGATGCCATGAAGGCTGTTGGAATGACAACAAAGGATTTTTTAATATTATATTAACTGAGTTGAAAAAACAGTGGCGTGGTTTGAGGGGCTTAACTCCAATTTTTTTTTTTTAATTAACTTTTATTGGTGTTTAATTTACCAACATACAGAAAAACACCCAGTGCTCATCCCGTCAAGTGTCCACCTCAGTGCCCGTCACCCATTCCCCTCCAACACCCGCCCTCCTCCCCTTCCACCACCCCTAGTTCGTTTCCCCGAGTTAGGAGTCTTTATGTTCTGTCTCCCTTCCTGATATTTCCCAACATTTCTTTTCCCTTCCTTTATATTCCCTTTCACTATTATTCATATTCCCCAAATGAATGAGAACATACACTGTTTGTCCTTCTCCGATTGACTTATTTCACTCAGCATAATACCCTCCAGTTCCATCCACGTTGAAGCAAATGGTGGGTATTTGTCGTTTCTAATTGCTGAGTAATATTCCATTGTATACATAAACCACATCTTCTTTATCCATTCATCTTTCGATGGACACCGAGGCTCCTTCCACAGTTTGGCTATTGTGGCCATTGCTGATAGAAACATCGGGGTGCAGGTGTCCCGACGTTTCATTGCATCTGAATCTTTGGGGTAAATCCCCAACAGTGCAGCTTAACTCCAATTTTGAAAGCAGTTCTACTCTAGGTAAAAGGCTATCAAACAGTACCACATACTACTAAGAAATTGTTCGTGAAAGGAAGAGTCCATTGATGTAGCAAATTTCATTGTTGTCTTAATTTAAGAAGTTGACACCCAACCTTCAGTAATCGCTGCCCTAATCAGTCAGAAGCCATCAACATTGAGACAAGACCCCCCCCACCAGAAAAAAGATTATGACTTGCTGAAAGCTCAGATGATGGTTAGCATTTTTCAACTCTAAAGCATTTTTTATTAAGGTATATACATAGTTTTTAAAATATAATGTTACTGTATACCTGCTAGACTACAGCATATATAAATATAACTTTTTAGTGCAGTGAGAACCCAAAATAACCCACTTGAGTCACTTTATTGTGATTATTTCCTTTCTTGTGGTGGTCTGCAGCTCAACTTGCAAGATCTCTCAGATCTGCCTGTATTTTGTTTGTTATTATATTTTTTGCTTCCATAAGGAATGTTATTATCATTTTTTCTTGTTTTTGTTGGTGGTGTGAGGAATTCAGAATAAGGTACCATTAATGGAATTATTTTTGAGCTCATTAGATATCTTGCTAGAGCTCCCACAAACAATCTGCATAAGCTTACATGGGGCATTGCGGATCTGTAGTTAATCAGTTGATACAAAAGTCTTTGCAAATTTGGATATAAATATTAATGTGACCTCACTTATATCCATAGGCTGATGAGGCCTGTGTGTATTAGTATAACCTGTAATTATTGTTTTATAATGCTCCTTGCAGAAGCAACTGCTAACACTCACTGAAGTCCATGCTTTCCTCGCCCTCCTGGACAGATTGTGATGCCAGCTTTCCTGCTGGTAGGTGCATCTGTGTAACAAAAGCCCAGTTGTAGAACGTGACATGGAAGTGATATGTGCCACACCCAGGCTTGGCCCATGAAAACTTCCCGTGGGCGCATCTTGTGCATTTCTTCTTCTAGGTGGCAGGAATGAGAATACCTCTAAAGAACAAAATCCAACTCCTGAAAATGGCAGAAACTCCATCAGTCCTGGTCCTTGAATAATAGCAACTGTTCAGCCTACTGGCAAAAAAAATGAGCTTCTATTGTGTTTGTGCTATGCATTTTTGAAAGGTTATTTGCTACTGCAGTTAGCCTAATATATTTTAAATATCGTAAGCCTACCGTAAGTATAAAATGCTTCTTTCATGTTTCTTCAAAAGGGTTATTTACCTGCACATTATAGATGTAGTTATTTCTATAAAAAAGCAAGACTCATGAGATTTGGTCGGAAAGCAATTTTATATTTATTTCCCACTGTCCTTTTATACTTGCTCAGTGGTAGAGGTCTTTCCTTTCCCATGGACATAAACTAGGGTGAACCTCACAACATTTCTGGTCACTTCTAGTAAAGGCAAAGACCTATGTTTATTTAAAATTGCAAAGACAAACTCAATTTGGTAATAAACATGTCCATTCTTATATAATAACCAAAGCTTCCAACTTCATCGAAAGGTCATATTTTCCTCCTTCATCTTCTTGCTAGGGGCATGTTGCAGATGGAGTCTCCTGCCTTCGGGAAAGATGGTGTGGTCAGTTTTTTCTCTATATTTTATCTGACCATCCAGGGTAGAGTGGAGTGTGGAATGGGGATGGGGTGGCAGGGGCATGAGAAGAGATAAGGGGAGCAGAAAAGTTTTTATTTACCAGCACAGTCAGACTCAAGAGGTAGACACTTCTTTCTGTCTCTTTCTTTCATGAGGTTGATCTTCAGAAGTTTTTTGGAGATATCGTTTCACTGGTAGTCTCTGACCTTCAGGTACCTAACCTGGGTGTATGATTCTCTGGCCCAATTTTATTATTGAATCTTGAACCCCCCTCAGTTTTTAAAAGTCCGTGATCCACCTCCTCGTTCTCTCTGGTCTTGACAAACTTTCAGGTGGGCTATGCTGAAAAGCATTTTAAAGACTCTAATTCTGGCTCTGTATTTGGTATCCTTTGATCTGCCAACTTTTATTTCTTGCTGGCTGGGTGAATAGTCAACAGAAACCCTCCTTTGTTCTACTGCCAAAGCCTCTAGCCAGTTTATCTTTTGTTCTCTTGATTTCCGGAATGGAATTAAGATATCAATACATCGTGGTACCCTTATCCCACATCCAAGCACAGGAACACATCTCAGATCCACTGAGTGTTCTCATTGAACCTAACTTTCTTAGAGTTAGGCGAAGGTCAAAAGGAGATACTCATAGTCCCACTATCCCCAAAGAGATTCTCATCACAAATCTCTGCATTCATGTTCTCTCTCTCTCTTTTTGTTAAAGATTTATTTATTTATTTGAGAGAGAGAAAGAGAGAGAGAGAAAAAAAAACAGGAAGAAGAAGAAGAAGAAGAAGAAGAAGAAGAAGAAGAAGAAGAAGAAGAAGAAGAAGAAGGAGGAGGAGGAGGAGGAGGAGAGCCAGAGGGAGAGGGAAAGAGAGAATCTCAATCAGACTCCATCTGACATGGGGTTCAATCTCATGACCCTGAGATGGTGACTTGAGCTGAAACCAAGAATCAGACGCTTAACCAACTCAGCCACCCAGGTGCCCTGTGAATTTATATTCTCTTGTCCCTTAATATATAACCTTAATGTGGATGAGGAGGTTCAAGAATCATGACACTGATTTTTATCATTTCCTCTGAAAATCTGCATCTTAATTGTGTATCTGAAGGTGGTATCCAGTATAATTGTAACTCATTATAAAACTTCAATTTAAACATCCTGCTACAAAAATAAAAAAATAAAAAAAAATAAAAAAATAAACATCCTGCTACAAAGAGGTTAAATGTGTTATATATCAAAAACTAGGATCTGAGATTCTGAGACTCAGCAAGTATGTGGTTATAACGTGAAACAATGAAGAGAAAGTAGGATTTGTTAATTTATTCAACAAATATATACTGAGTCTTTATTATATAACAGCTTCTGAAAAAGGCATTAGAGGTTGAGTAAAGTAGAAAACGTACATAGTCACTGCCTTTATGGAGCTTGTAGTTCAGATAGGGAGACAAATATTAATTAAATAATTAAACAAAATGATATATAATTTAAAATATTGATGATTATATGAAAGGACACTATTGGATGTTATAAGACAGAATCAGAAACACCTGATTTAGATGGAGAGTTTTGTTTGTTTGTCTTTGTTTTTGCTTTTTTTAGATTTAGAGTTTCTAAGGAAAAGTCATTAGGAGGAGGTGGCCAGGTGAAATTTTGAGAAGAGCATTACAAAGAGAAGGAAGGTTGTCTTTAAAGTCTGTGAGGCTATAGTTTGCATAGTAAATCTGAAGAACAAAAGGAAAGCCAGAGTCAGTGTTCCCTTAGGAGCCCAGTCATGCAATGCCTTGGAGGCCAAGTAGGACATTTTGGAAATCCATTAAAGGAGGAGTAAAGGGGTAAGATTTGTGCTTAGGAATGATCATATTAACTGCTGCAAAGAGGCTGAATTAGGATGGGAGTGAACCTAGATAATCCAAGAAAAAAAAATGTGATTCAGACCAGGTATGGTAATGAAGATAGATGGAAAGAAGAAGGCCTATTTGGGGTATACATTGGAGGTAATCACAAAAGGACTTGGACTTGAATTGGATGAAGAAAAGGGAAGTATTTAGGACAACTCTCAGGTTTGTGGTTTGGCCAAAAGGTGAACAGAGAAGGCATGCACTGATGAAGGGAATGCTAAATAGGAGCCAATTATAGGCGGGTTTGAGAGAGTATAAGGAAAGCAAGAGGAACTTGGCTCCTGCAAACTGGTCTGAGGCAAGGGTTAAAAATTTTCATATGCTTGGACACAAACACCTCCTTCTCGGGAAGAGAATAAATGAGAGCAAATAGCCATGAGAGAGTAATGGTTGCCTGGGCGAAATTAGAAGAAACATTTTAAAGCCGCTTATGTAAGTATTTTTATTGTCCAGGAGCCCTAGGAGAATGTTGATCAAGAACAAAGGCATCCTGTGATTGTCTTGTGTCCGCTAAAAAGTAATGAGCACAAAATAATGCCTGTGAGACTGAAGGACACTTGCCTACTCCCAGCCTTTCACTCTTTGGAAAAGCGTCTTTAGAAACCTGCATACTACGCAATCAGAGAGTGATATTCCTCTGTCTTGTTGGCTCCCTGGTATACAAGCTGTCCCTAATAAATACCTGCTTTCTTTCTCTCACGTTCAATGCTCATTTCTATGACATTGAGACTCAAGACACTGGTCTTAGAGGTCTGGGAATAGGAGGAAGATATGGAATTTAGTTCAAGACACACTGGATTTGAGGAGTCCATGGAACTTCTAAACAGAGAGGCTAAACCAACATCTGCAGAGAAGCATCTGAAGCTCAAAAGAGAAATTTATTTATTTATTTATTTATTTATTTATTTATTTATTTATTTTAATTTTATTTATTTATTCATGAGAGACAGAGAGAGAGAGAGAGAGAGGCATAGAGAGAAGCAGGCTCCATGCAGGGAGCCCGATGTGAGACTCAATCCCGGGACTCCAGGATCACGCCCTGGGACAAAGGCAGGTGCTAAACCACTGAGCCACCCAGGGACTCCCCCAATAAATTTATTTTTTTAAAAAAAATTATTAATATGTATTTTTTATTAGAGATCGATTTGCCAACATATAGTATAACAGCCAGTGCTCATCCCATCAAGTGCCCCCCTCAGGCCCGTCACCCAGTCACCCCATCCCCCTGTCAACCTCCCCTTCTGCTACCCCTTGTTTGTTTCCCAGAGTTAAGAGTCTCTCATGTAAAGATTATATCTATTTATTCATGAGACATACACACACACACACACAGAGGAAGAGGCAGAGACATAGGCAGAGGGAGAAGCAGCCTCCATGCAGGGATCCTGATGCAGGACTCGATCCTGGGACTCCAGGATCATGACCTGAGCCAAAGGCAGATACCGAACCGCTGAGCCACCCAGGTGTCCTTCAAAAGAGAAATTTAAGCTAGAGATTAAAATGTGGGAGTTGGTGGCATACAATTATCACTTAGAGGTTGCATAGAGAAGGAGGAGCCAGTGAGGTGAGAAAAAAAAACAGGACCATGAGACATTATCAAAGCAAGTCTATTAAGAAAGAAAGAGTGGCCAGCTCCATTGAAATTTGTTGAGATATCAAAGTAGGAACAGCAACTAAAACGTGCCCATTGAATTTTGCGATAGTGATTTTGCCATTAGTGATTCTAGTAAGAAAGTTTAGGGAAGAAAGAACTTGGAAGAAGTTACCATTGAGTGGGTAGCAAGCATTCCAGGATCAGATGCTGGAAGGACAAGATTCATTACCAGATAATGAGATGCAGAAAGTGGAGAGTGGACACAAGTCGGGAATCAAGCACACAGAAGGATGCCAGGGCAAAGTACTACATCAGAAGGACAAAGAATGATTTAGAGTCAGAAGATCCTCAGTGATCATTTCATCAAACCTGACCCCACAGATGAGTAAGGGGAGGCCTAGAAATGACTGTGGACGCCACACAGTGAAAGGATAGGGGAGCCAGGACTAGAACGTTGTCTGTCCAGGATTGGAGTCCATCGCTTTTCCTGCGACCTATGGGGCCTCCCACGGTCTGCTTCTTCCAGGCAAGTGACTCAGGAAGAGGATCTCAGCTCTGTTGTCAGGCAGCACCTGGCAGTCCCATCTGGAAGAAACTCATTGGAGCAGACTTAAGTGACCTGTACTTAAAACCGGCAAGCCAGGGTCAGAAATAATCAAGCCTCAGCCGGATTTATCAGCAGCTAGAAGCACGCTCCCGAGGCTGCCTGTCTCTTTGAGTTGCTCAGGCACAGGCCACACAGCTCTCCCTCGGTCTCCAGTGGCAGGAGGACTTCATAAATGACATTTGATTATGCTCAACACAGCAGCCAGAGGCTGTACACCAACTGCAGTAAAGACAGCAAACACAAGCGATCTCCATAAAACACGGGAGCCCTGGGGGAATGGAATCGAAATCTTAATGTAGAGATCCACGGCCACTAAGGCAAATGACAGCAAAATGGGAACAAATTGCAAAACCAATAATAATAAAATTCCTGCTTGTGCTGCCTGTAGGGCATCGGCTCTCCAATATCACCCCCGGGGAGCAAAGTCAACTCTCCATGGGGTCAGGGGAGGCTATTAGAAGCCTGCTTGCTGGGCTTCTCAGCTGGAACCCATGGCTGCTGAAATAGCTTTGTGTGCAATTGAGTTGGAACCCTCTAATCCTGCCTTTCTGCCTGAGGAATCATAGGCAAATTTAGCCTTATTCCCAAACCGGGAATATTGAGACGTATGAATCTGGATTTTTTTTTTTTTTGATTTCTCAAATATTTAGTTTTGAATGAAATTTTTGAATTTCAATGCTAGTAGAAGTCTTGGAGAGATCATTTAGTTCTCCCCATGTCTTTATTCATAGAAATGGAGAGCCAGAGAAATAGGAGCCTTTGTCCCGAATCACACAGCTCGTGACAGTGCTTGAATTGGAATCTGGGGCTCTGAATACGCAGTCATCGCTCCCAGGCAGATGTAGGGAAGGAGGACTTACTGTTAAATCAGGAACTAAATATAGATGGACTCCCCCCCCCCCCCATTCTAAGAGAGTCACAGAATTTATCTCAGGGGGAAATTTATTCTTTTGTTTAGAAACACACTTTCATTAATTTTTTTTTTTTTTTTTGTCAGAAAAGGCACAGCTTTGGGTTTTGTCTAAAATGGTGAAGTTAGGCTCTCTGCTCCTCCCCGTTCGACAGACAGCCGCATCTTCTGGTGCAGGGCCAGTCTAGTCCCTGAGACACGATGGTGAAGGTCGGAGTGAATGGATTTGGCCGTATTGGGCACCTGGTCACCAGGGCTCCTTTTAACTCTGGCAAAGTGGATATTGTCGCCATCAAGGACCCCTTCATTGACCTCAACTACATGGTGTACATGTTCCTGTATGATTCTACCCATGGCAAATTCCATGGCATGATCAAGGCTGAGAACGGGAAACTTGTCATCAATGGGAAGTCCATCTCCATCTGATGGGGGTGAGATCCCCCCAACATCAAATGGGGTGATGCTGGTGCTGAGTATGTTGTGGAGTCCACTGGTGTCTTCACCACCATGGAGAAGGCTGGGGCTCACTTGAAGGGCGGGACCAAGAGGGTCATCATCTCTGCCCCTTCTGCTGATGCACCCATGTTTGTGATGGGCGTGAACCTTGAGAAGTATGACAACTCCTTCAAGATTGTCAGCAATGCCTCCTGCACCACCAACTGCTTGGCTCCTCTGGCCAAAGTCATCCATGACCACTTTGGCATCGTGGAGGGCCTCATGACCACAGTCCATGCCATCATTGCCACCCAGAAGACCATGGACGGCCCCTCTGGGAAGCTGTGGTGTGATGGCCAAGGGACTGCCCAGAACATCATCACCAGTGGTGACACTGGTGTCACCAAGGCTGTAGGCAAGGTCATCCCTGAGCTGAATGGGAAGCTCACTGGCATGGCCTTCAGTGTCCCCACCCCCAGCATGTCAGTTGTGGATCTGACTTGCCGCCTGGGGAAAGCTGCCAAATATGGCGACATCAGGAAGGTGGTGAAGCAGGCATCAGAGGGCCCCTCAAGGGCATCCTGGGCTACTCTGAGGATCAGGTTGTCTCCTGCGACTTCAACAGTGACACCCACTCTTGTACCTTCGACACCGAGGCTGGCATTGCCCTCAATGACCACTTTGTCAAGCTCATTTCCTGGTATGACAATGAATTTGGCTACAGCAACTGGGTGGTGGACCTCATGGTCCACATGGCCTCCAAGGAGTAAGAGCCTCCTGGACCACCAGCCCCAGCAAGAACAAGAGGAAGAGAGAGGCCCTCAGCTGCTGGGGAGTCCCTGCCCCAACTTAATCCCCCAACACACTGAGAATCTCCTGACCTCCAATTTACATCCCAGACCCCGAGGAAGGGGAGGGGTTTGGGGAGCCCTACCTTGTCATGTACCATCAATAAAGTATACTGTACCCAGCCAATAAATAAATAAATAAATAAATAAAATAAAATAAAATAGAATGGGGAAATTAAGTGAACTGTATAAAACTGCATAATAAAATAGAAATGCATTCTCCCCAGGGTTGGAGGGATTGTTTTGTTCTGTCTGGGGATAGCAGTGGGGTAGATTTCCCCTGGAGGAGAGTTCTGGTGGGTTTTTCGCTTGTAGACAGAGGGAGAACTCACCAGGCTGAGTGAAGTTGGCTGTGGGTTTTACAGACCTAGACAATTTGGGGAGCAATGGCCTCCTTACAGGTGGCTCCGGAATATGTGATATTACCCTGATTAGCCCTGTTAGCCTTCAATGACAATGGTTTGTTTCACTCCTAAGCATAGTGTGAATGGTGTTGGGTAGAATGGAAGCAATATATGGGCTTCCGGGCACTGAAGAGGGGAGGCCTTCCTAGCACCTCTCTCCCTGGAGACTTTGAGGCCTAGAAGAAGTGAAAGCAGCATGACAGGAAGAGAGAACCACATCCCAGAATTCCAGAAGCTGACAAGCAAGTGGAGGCTTTGGGGAGGGCAGGCAGTGATGACCACCAGCCAGGTGGCAGCATGGGAGTAGGGAGCAGTTGGACCCAGACTCAACCCAAAACCAGACTTACTGGGGGGAGGTACTCTTGCAGGAGTGGTGGGCAAGCCATGAAAGGTAAGAGACTCTAGATTCTGCTTTAGGAAATGAGAAATTGTGTGGGTAATAAGTATCAGAAGGGATCCTGGCCTTGGGTATTCGAGTTAGTCACTTAACTTTGCTGAATTCTCTGTCCTCATGCTAAAAGAGGTTCAATTTTACTCTTCAAAGTTGTTGTTCTGATTCAATACAATAATATGTTAATGTGCGATAGGATGAACACATTATTTCTCTCTTTATATTCCTGCTACATGGGCCATCTCAACCCCAAAGCTAATCGGTGCCAATATCAGTGCAATCATTCATTTAGCTTTCTCTCCTGCTCAGCCACAAGGTCATTCCAAAGAGCAGGTGAGCAAAGGCATTGTGGTATAGAAGGGATTCCAGGCTCACTCCTTCCTAGGAAGCCAGTATTTCTCTCCTTGAATCTCCCTTTTTATTTGGGGTTTCAGGATGAAAGATTCAGGAACTGAAATCGTCCCCCTTCTACATTTTGAGATTAAGATTCCAGAGGTATCCATAATGGGGAAAAAGTCATGAAGAAAAGTAAAGTCATTCTAATCACCAGATACTTAGATATGGTCAAAGGCGGTAGGGATAGCAAGGTAGGTGGAAAGGAAAACAGGAGTCAGAGAGGATCTGAACCTCTTTTACTGGCAGTTCTCTGGAGCTTGTGGGAAAGCACAATATATATTTTGAGCTGTGTACATCTCATTTCACTGTTTAAAGGAAAATAGCAGGCCCAGGCCACAAGAGGCCCACACGGAGAGACGGGGCCTTGGGGTATACATACACTCAATACTGTGACCTTCTCAAATATAAACATTCCAGAGATGAATAGTTTATGACTTCTGCTGGTGCCTGAGATAGCTTCATAAATGAATGAATTAGATTTGGCCACAGTAAATACCAACTGTAAGAAATTTGCAAGGCCAGCAAAGGAAAAACAAAGGAATGGAAGCTTCTGGTTATCCTTACAAGAAATGTGATTATTTTTCATTTGTAGACTCTGTAATATATGTTAATTTTCATGCTTTCTAAAGAGAACAAAGGATTCTTACTTTTTGTGGTGGATGCTATAGATTATTTGGCATATCTCTTCTCCTTTTTTCTTAATGATTCAACTCTGACTTTGTTTAGGGTGGCAATGAGCCTAGGTGTTCCCCAGCGCCTCCTTGTGCATAGGGTGGCTGAATAGAATAGTTCTGGCCATTAGGTGTAAATGGAAATCACTGGTTGGAACTTCTGGAAAGGTCCTGGGGAGGGGTACAGAGTCATCTCATTTTTACATTTCTTCCCTTGCTTGTTGTTCTTTTATTGTCTTCTAGAATGGAAGCCAGCATACTTATGACCATAAGGATGACAGATGCTCACTGGGGCGACTGAGCAGAAGCACAGGCACCTGGCATCTGCTGGAATCTTGGGGCTACTGCACTATTCCTCATCAGAGGAGTCCTCTGGACTGCTTTTTTGCACAAAAGTAACCCCTCAACTGCTTTTGTGAATTTTTCTGTTGAAGCCAAAAGCAATTCTCACTGATAGGCTGGTAATTTTTAATTTTAAGACACATATGGAGAGAAATGAAAAGTAGTAACCAGTATAGTGAATTCACCATGATTTCCTCTGAAGGATGCACAGGGCTATCACACTGGTGGCTAGGATTCTCCATGGATCTGAACACCCTCAGGCAGGGGAGTGAGAAAGACTGCCTCCTCCTGGGATTAAAGAGGCAAATTGAATGTAGACCTCCCAAATCTCCTCCAGGATGAGATGGTCTATAAAACACAGGAGAGAATCTAAGTTGACACACGTGGGATGAAACCTTGAGCTTAATCCTTGCTTACCATCTGTGGGAAAACTTCAGGAAGATGGTCAAACCTGTCTCATGGCAGCTTCATATATTTTCATGCTAAGCGTGCAGGAGACACTCCACAAAATTTTGTGAGGTGAGTGGAATTCAGAAGTCTCTTTAGAATTATCCAGACACTTTGGCAAATCATAGGTGTGTGTGTATGTGTGTATATATATATATCAAAGACCGGGACACTGAAGGCTCAAGGATATCCGATTATTGAAAAACATAAACCCAAGCTTTATTTGACAGAGGTCAAGTGCTGTGCCTACTTGATGGGTTGAGCACTGGGTGTTATACTGCATGTTGGCAAATTGAATTTAAATAAAAATAATAATAATAAAAATTTTAAAATGCTGTGCCTAGTGTTGACTTCTTTTTTTCTTTTTTAAGATTTATCTATTAGAGGGAGAGAGAAAGAGCACAAGCGGGAGAAGGGCAGATGGAGAAGGACAGTGAGAATTTCAAGCAGACTCCTCGCTGAGAGTGGACCTGATGTGGGGCTCGATCCCACAACCCTGAGACCATGACCTGAGCCCAAACCAAGAGTCAGATGCTCTGCCAATAGGTCACCCAGGTGCCCTGTGCCTGCGTTGGCATTAACTGTTCTTCCTATAGGGCACAGTTGCTGTTAGGTTGGTGAAGTCCAAGTGACACCTCCTCCTTTACCCAGGAGAAAGTGACTCGTGTTTAATTTTGCAAGAGCACAAAGGAAGCACGCCAGACACATGAAGAATATTTTGTAAAGTGAATCAGAGCCCCTTCTCTGCTTCATTTAATTTCAAGTTCCCTATCGGCCTTGTAAATTTTTAACTATTACAGCTCAGGTTTCCTGAAAGGGGCATGCTGTTGGCAATTACTGGTAGCCTTTGAGAACAGAGCAGCCCCGTAGAACACCAAGGAAGCCACCAGCAGCCGAGCAGTTAAGAGAGGCATTTGTTGGTAAAGGAAGCAAAAGTAATTGTGCAAAGCTTTTATGAGCTTTTCGAAACAGTCTGGAAGGTGATGATCTTTCTGACGGCTAAGCTCAGCCTGAATGACAAGGAGAAGGTAAATACACTGACAAATCATTCCCCAAATGTGGCTGCGAGGTGACTTTTTTCAAAGGAGGCATATTGGAGATAAAATGAGGCGACCTTTTAATGTTCTGCTCCCAGTCAAGTTATTATAAGTTGCTTTATAACAAACAACACCAGGAGTAGCATCCCCAGGCCACTTCCCTAATGTGGCTCCTAGAAATCTAATTTGGAGATCTGATGGAGACCCACTAGAAAGGGCAGCCTTCATCTGAACCCCCCCCCCCCCCCCCCCCGTTCTCAAAGATCTTCACACACACACACACACACACACACACACACACACGCAGGAATTAAAATTGATTTTTCGATGTTTTGGCAGCCACAGGAGACCCTTGTCCCTCCAGCAGCATTTCCCATCGAAGATATTACTTATCAGAGCTGGTCAGCATCAGTCATCTCTCAGATAAATAATTTATATGGGGAACTAATAAAATAGTGGAATATTTCGGGGGATGGTAATAAGCAGGCAAAACCAGGGCCTCCTGGGGACACTCTTGAGAAAAGGCATAGATCTACAGCTTGGGTTGCACTACTGGTCTTTGCTTTAACTCCTCACCAGCCCTCCCCTCCCCTCACCCATGGAATGTCATCTCTTGTTGTACTTGCTTGTACTTCAAACTCATGTAAATTCTCCCCAATATTTCAATAACCAGCTCAACTCTTTTCTTTTTGCGACAGCCTTTCTTGACCCTTCAAACCTAATCTCTCTTTCCTTCAAGTGTTCATAGTACTTAAGTCTTCATGATTTGTCCAGTATCCCTTTGATACAGCCATGTGTTACCCCTTGTCTTGCAATGTTATTTAATTTTTTGACTAAAATTAGATGGTAAACTCTTTGGAGGCAGGGCACGTTGAATAGTCTCTGTCCCAGCAGTGTATAGCACATTGCTTCACACCTGCCAGTTGCACACATTTGCTGACTCACCTCCAGGGCGAGAATCCTCTCAAGAAATTATTTCTTATATGATGTGAGTATAACATCTTACATGATGTGGGTCTAAATGTACTGGATTTTGGTGGCAATTTCAAAAACAAGGTTTTTTGTTTTGTTTTTGAAGAAATAGACAAGTTATGCCCAAGAAACAAAAACATATTGTTTTGGAGGAAATTTGCAAAGAACAGGAAGACTCTGATTAGCAGACAATTAAAAATAAATTGTCCTTTCTAGAAAGAAGTCTTTGCTCCAGTTTGCCTTTTTTTGTGCCAAGGGAATGGCAGCCTAAAGAGAAAGGGCCTTAAAGTCAGGAAGGAGACAATGAGAACCATCCAAGTGGAGCTCCAGTGTGGCTCCCAAGGAGGGCTGGCTCTTGCTTGATGCCTGTAATGACTGGCTTTCTGGATCCTTCCCTCAAAACTATGGGGCTTCATTGCCCAGCAGGAATCTTTCACAGAATCCTCAGTTCTAAGAAGCAGTTATAAATGCTTCTCTCTTACAGCTATGAGCTGGCCTCCCTCCTGCATTTCCCCACCATCTTTTCTTATTAGAAAATCCTGAGATCTTGGGTAGGAGCCAGTTCTCTGATGCCTGAGTTTCTCTCATATTCTCTCTTTCTTTGTGATACTTTAGACTCAAACCAGAAAACCATGCTTCTTTGAGTAGGATGGTCATGATGGATTTTCTTGGAAGCTGACATTTAAGTTGAAGCCTAATGGATAAGACTAGCCAGCTAGGCAAAGAGCAGAAGACTCTGGCTGCCCAGGCAACACTGTGTAACCTCTTTACCCCCAACCATTGGATAACACACACACACACACACACACACACACACAAAATATATATATGTAAATGGGTGGGGAGACTTCCAGGGTCAGAGCCCAGGAGAACCCTACCTAGAGTGCTAATAATGGGTGGTGATTTGAAATAGTTTTGAGGTGTATGAGATCCTTGAGGAGAAAGAAGTTCTTCAATGGTGTTGAAACAAGGTCAGCAGAAAAGACCAGACAAAATGTGGGGAATGTGTAGAGCAGTCACAATAGCTTAGCTAAGGACTTCCAGGTGTTCAGACCCAAGTCTTACTCAATCCTCACTGTGTGCGTCAGACATGTGTTTTTTCCTATTCTATGTGTGTGTCTGTAATAACTGTGGCAAAGTCAAAGTCCACGGGAAAGGGTGGTAGGTAATCTATGAGTCTAAGGGCAGTGAGACTGTAGCATATACGATCAATATAAGGAGCACATCACTGCCGAGCTCCAGGAGATTCAGAAATCCTGCCTAGTGTTGTCATATATAATAATTTTTAAGGAGACACTAAATATCTGGATTTGCATGTGAAATTTACTCATTTCCAGATGTTAACAACTAATAAGAAAAACACTGTGTGGAATAAAAAATGTCCTTTTGTAGACCATGTGAGCCACATGTTACAATCTAGTGCAGGACTGAAGCAACGTGAAGGTGAGACGAGGGCCTCTTTTGTACACCATTGTCTCCTCAACCCCACACAGGGTCTGGACCTAATTGCCTCAAATATGCATAGATGAGTGGATATCTGTACACCCCATCCTCTGACCACTGCCATGCCTGGTTCCTCCTAATGTAATCAGTCTGTCTCAAGTCTTACACAACATCAACTTAACATAGGAGGGTCAATGGAATTGATTTCTCCCCTTTTTTGGAGAAAGAAATTCTAGTACCTGAATTCTCTCAATCCCAATCACACACCCAAATGCTTTCAGGCTTCTCTGAGTCAGACTGGGCTTTGCAGTGCATTCTAGCATTTTCTTTCAAGCAGCCATGATGGAGTAGTTATTTTTTCCTCAGTCTGGCATCTTAAAGTGTTTTTTTTTTTTTTATCAAATGTCTAATTAATTAACCTTAATTAATTGGAATTTTAAATCACTTTCCAAATCCACAATAATGTAAAGCTGTCCTCTCTTACTCCTAGGAAGATTCAGTAGAACGTCCTGCATTACCATTAAGAGCATAATATTGTTAAAGCACGTCTTTCATGAAGACTATGAAATTGTTCAAAGAGAAAATCAGGAGAAATTGTCTCTATCAAGTGGCACAGGGCTACTTAGATAGAATTACTTTGTCAAACCAGCTTTGAGCTAACTTATTCTTTTGTGAGATTTCTTTTTTGCTTTGAGTATTTTTTTTTTTTTTTACCCATTCCCCTCCCTGATTCTTGTAAAAAAAGAAAATCAATGTTTTCTGGAAGAACAGAGATGAGAGCCTTTGGAGAACTCCACCTCCTGTTTGCTGCAAAAACATTAATAAATGTCACCAGCAAAGTTGGGTACCAGGGGAAACTGGATGACCTCATGAATATATTTTCTAAAGAGCTTAAAATGTCCATCTTGTATATTATTCGTCCCTTAAAGAGTCTAAGAGCTATTGATTCCTTGGACTGCTGCAAAAAGCAATTTAAATGCACTGAAAGCTCTCAGTACAAATGTATAGACAGAGCAGTGACTGTTCAGAGTAGCTTGTAAATGTCCCCTTTCTCAATGTGGAGAACTGCTCTGCAGTAAAGGGTCCCCCATGGTAGCTGGTGTCATTGAGTCTATTATCACAAAATAAAAGGAAATTAGTGTTGCTTTCACTTTAAATGATATTAGTGTCTAGCCCTGTTAAAACTTATCTGCTGATAACAATTGATTGTTATATTCATTGGTCACCATTGCAGGCCTACCCCCTGGCCTTCGACAGGGGGCAACTATCTGACACTCTTGGCCATTTACTTACTTATTTAGTTCTTCTGCAAGCATTCAGTGGTGGGTACAGTATTCCAGAACAGCACATAGCGTAAGGAGTGACACAGACAAGAAGTTCTGGATAGAGATCTAGTTGTTGTAGGGTATTAATGATACATTCTTTTCTCCACCAAAGATCTTCTAGGTGATGCCGGATCACCTACTTCGCCTGTTAGCTGTGATTTCCCTGCTGATAGAATGTCCTTTCCCTGTCTCTTGGGGGCTGTAGGGTGACTAATGAATGTGCTCTGAGATTAGTAGTGTGCTTTGTCAAAATGAGGTGGCTGTAGGTCTCAGCCTACAATTTCTGGGACAAAGAAAGAATATTTAAGATTTCATTCTTCAGGAATTTCAAGACACTCTGAGGCTTTTGGTTCTGGCTCTGTTGCTGCCACCTGAGAACCTTCAAAGGTTCTCCATCAGCTCTCAGCTCAAGAAATAGGAGATTTCTCCTGTTACCACCCCTTATTCATACTGAGACATATTAGCAGGGATACACAACCAGGCCTCTCATCTTGAGTTCCCAGTGATATGGGGATGTCTCATACAATGGTGACTGTAGTACAGAAGGAAGGGGACAAGGTTGGGACTCAGAAGATCTGCTCTTATATATATCATATATATATATATATATATATATATAGTTAAATATATATATTTAACTAATTTATTTATTTATTTATTTATTTATTTATTTATTTATTTATTTATGATAGTCACAGAGAGAGAGGCAGAGACACAGGCGGAGGGAGAAGCAGGCTCCATGCACCGGGAGCCTGATGTAGGATTCGATCCCGGGTCTCCAGGATCGCGCCCCGGGCCAAAGGCAGGCGCCAAACCGCTGCGCCACCCAGGGATCCCCTAACTAATATCTTATATTAGTTCCAGTTCTGCTGCTAACTAATTTGCTGTGCAAACTTGGCTGAGCCATTGACCTCACGGAGTTTTAAGCTTATCTATCTGTAAAATGGGGATTGTAATAAAAGTGTAAGGATGAAAACCTCTCTGTGAAAGCATTATGTAAGCTATAAATAGAAAAAATACTATTACGAGATAGGTGAGTCACAAACCAATTTTTTTTTTCTCTCTGAGAACAGTTTCCTGGTTTCATCGGGATCTCACTCATGTGCTCCATGATTCATCATTGATCTTGGTGTAAGCTCCCCTTCTAAAATTTCCTCAAAAACACTCTTTAACCATCCATCCTCCAACCACAATCTGAGTATGAAAACCCTCAAAGGCAAATCTCTCCTTCAGGAGATGAAAATCCTTTGGTTCTCTCCAGCTTCCATTTCACCCAGGTAAAAGCACCACCCATTCTGGCAAACATGAGCACACCCAGGATCCATTACATTCCATCCTAAATACAGGAATGTGTTCTACATTTTAAAAACTGGTCCTGAGTTAGTAGCCAGATGATTTTGCTCTGTACCCTTGTACCAGCCTCTTTGTCCTATAGTAGATGCTTTTTTAAGAACCATAACTTTGTTGCACTTGTATTTGCTGCACTTTTGACAGGCTTGGACGGCAGCCACATATCCATGTGACATCTCACAGGTGACATTGTCTGGCTAGGCGAAAGCCACTCAAGTTCACAAAAGTTTAAGGACAAAAAAGGGCAATGCTTCCTTCTCTTTGTAAGAGGCATCTAATTTTCTATAACACTCATGGTCATGCAAAGCCCAAACTGACTTTGTTTTAGGTGATCAAGGTTTGGAGAACTGTACGTTCAATCTTGGTCGGGCCCTGGCTGGGTCTTGGTAGGGATGAAGCCATGATATTTGTTAGTCTGTCCTAACATTCTGGTGATGTCAACCTCAAAAGATTTGGGAGATACGTGAATTATTTTACTTTCCTATACATTAATTCATCAAAACTTTTGAACTTACATATTTCTTTTCCTGGCTGCATTATTCCCGCAGAGCAACAAATGCCCAACTACATTTCCGAAATGTGAGTCTGATTGTGTCATTTCCCTTCTTAAAACTCCAGTGGCTCTGTCTCTCATGCAACTCTCAGGTTGCTTCAGGTGACTCCTCCTGCCTTGGTTGGGGACCAATTTGCAGGTTCGCCTCCGGTACTTCCCACTTCCTGTAATAGACTACCTATTTTCATATCCCCATGCTTTCTTATGCTCTTTTGTCTGTGTCTGAAATGATCTTTTTCACTTTGTCTGATGACATAATCTTACTCATTCTTCAAAGCTCAGATCAAATGTCACCTCAGCTGTGAAGTCCAGTGATTCTTTTCTTGAATTACCACATACTTATGATAATGCAATCATGCCTATTTTTCTATAGCTCTCTCCCTCTTCTGTTAAATTTCCCATCAAGGGCAGAGTCATATTCTATTTATCCAGGTGTTTTAAGAGCCTAGTTGAGTCCTTGGCACATAGTAGGTGTTCCACAAATGTTTGGGAAAAGAAACAATGCAGAATCAAGTATTGACAAACACTGAGTTTCTTACAGGTTCCAATATCATTTTTTTAAGGTTCAAGAGTTAGCTCCTACTTCATATATATATACACAGTACAGTCAATGGATACCTTATATGACACATTTTTTTCACACTCTGTACTCTTTTAAAAGATTCATATAGCACATCCCCTCTCAACTTTTTTATTTCTTTCCAGATGGTTCTAATCTTTCTGATTCATTTTCATATATTGCATCCTGTTGATAATTTTAGTTGTTTTCTCTGGAGCTTTGCAGTATTATTTCATCTTTTATAAAATAAGGACAGGTTAGACAGCCTGAGCTGAATCCAGGATTCCAAGAGTGGAAGATTTATGGTTTGGACAAGGCTGCAACAATGTTCTCTGCCTTATTACAATATCTTCCTGCCCCTGAAGGCCAAAGGCTCTCTTCAGGGAATGGTTGCAATGTCTCTTGAATCCTCTTATCAAGTTCTAATGATCACTCAGAGCCCAGTGTCCTTTGAGTATAGATGGATTTTTTTTTCTAAAGTCATTGCCTTATTCTTGTTCATGTGGAAATGTGCCTCCACCTTTTGACCTCCACTTGGTCTTCCTGACATTTTTCACAAGTACATCACAGGAGTTTTATTTTCCCCATATGAAGAAATTCTCTGTTATCTGCAAACTTGGAAATTTCACTAGATATTCACTCTTCTGCTTCATTAGCTAAACTTTTAAATAAGAGTGATCAAGAGTCTAATATCTTGGTGATCCTACCATTAACGTTTCATCATAGAATGCTCATTTATTTCAATCCTTTCATTCCTGGATCTATGCCAGTTCTCTAGCTACAAAAAAAAAAATCTCTTTAATTATGTGTTTTTAGGAAAAAAAATCACTTAGCATATAATTTAGTCAAAGGCTTTTTGAAAGATGCAAATAATTGCATCTCTTAATTTTATTTTACCAAGTTCAATTTATATGTTCAGAAACACCACAAAGATTAGGTAGCCGGGCTGAGCTGCCAGTGGTAGCCAGAAATACACTGATCAGTAGGAAGACCAGGTAAAAGAAAAGCAGGGAGAAGAAAAAGCAAAACAGTGAGGCTAGAGTTTGCAGAGAATAGAGAAAGGGAGTGAGTTTAGCCAGGAGGCAAGTAAGGAGGGCTAAAGGCTGAGGAAGGCAAATGCCCATGAGACCAAGGCCGATGTAAACCAATGAGCAGCAAAAGGATAGGAGGTAGATATAGGTGGTGGGGTGGAGTATCCTTTGATAGTGGCTATTTTTAAAGGTAAGATCTTATTTTTTAAGGGTTTGCATCTCCCCTAAGTGCATGAATCCCTGAGTTTGACTGGTGAAAGCATAGATTTCTGAGATATGCTTCCATCCCCACCCACACTGTGATACTGTGTTTTAAATTCACTTCATTCACTGTTCAGTGATTCTATACTTTGTTATCCAGTCAATAGACACTTACTGGACACCTATAATTTTTAGGTCCTTGTTAAAAACAAATAAGATGGAGAGAATAGAGTTCTCTCCCCGTAAGGACATCACAATCTAGCAGATGGGGTAAGACAAATAACGACAAAAATTGATATAAGATAGACTAGAATAAGTGCTGTAAGAAAGGTAAAAACAAAGTGTTCAGTATGCTGGCATCTCTGTTTAGAAATTCCTTCTCATCACCAATCTCTGATTGTCAAAATATGGCTTTCTTTCCAAAGTAGCCTGTCCTATGAAGTCTTCTCTGACTCCCTCTGGCCCCATAACCTTTGGTTTACAACTTCTTTACGGCATGGTGTGTGTTTGAGGAGTTATGAAGATTCTAATTCCCAGTATTAACCTGATGAGTGTTCACCTAGATTTTTCTGGACAGTTAATTTCATGCAGCTGTGTTTCTTTTTTCTTAGTAGAATGTGTTTAATATCTGTATGATTTAATCTTTAGACCTTATCGCTCGTTAGACCACATGTTCTGACCCTCACCTTTGTTTTGGACAATGTGCTGACTGCAGCTAGAGTCAGAGATAAAGTGCGTGTTCCCTTGAAATGACTGGCCCACCAGCAATTGATGATTGGCACCCATACTGAGTGATTAGGAAAAGTCTATTCTGACTGGTTGGAGCCTCTGCTGTGTAGGTTAACTATTTCAAATATCACTCTAGGTGATAGGGCATTTGCAGAAATATCAGTTGGGTTCAGAGAAGTAGAAACTTACACAGTAGGTTAGGGAACTTTGAAGGGCACTTCAAAACCATCAGTGGTTTTATACATATTTACTCAGGTCAAATGAGTCACTGGTCAGTAAACTCAAAAAATCCTCTTATCAGTGTAGACATTCTTTTGGCTTTATGCATTTTGCACTAAGTTATTCAACAAATACATATAGGGTACCAATGTGTCAGAGACTGTTGACTATTTACCCAAACCCACTGCATATTCCTGGGTGTAGCTATACATTTTCTGCATCCTTTGCAATTAGGTGTGACCAAATGACTAGACTTTAATATGGTATGACGTGGATGGAGAGGCCCTTGAGTGACCTTGAAAACTATGGGTTTAATAAGGCAAAGTGGCCATCATCCTCGGTGGTGAATAACCGTGTGGACCAGTGTGCCCTCCACTTTTACCTCACCAATCTGGCACACCATTAACGAGCAAAAATCAAAAATTAAACTTCTAAGCTATTAAGCCATTTAGTGTTTGGATCTACTTATTATTATTGCTTGGTTACATCAATTAGGATAAGCTAGGTTATGATTTTTTTTTTAACTCCGTGGTCTAAACCATAAATATTTGTTTCTTATCCATGCTATTTAATCTTTGGGGGTTTTCTGAGGGATATATTCCCATATTGTTCTTACTTTTTCACTCTCGCTCTGGGGCCTGGCCACATGGAGCATCCACCGTTTGGATCATCCTGGTTACTCTGAAGGAGCAAAAAGATCCCTAGAGGGTTTTCATTAGCCATTAAACAAGCAGCCAGCCAGACCTCACTCCTACCAATAACACATTGGTCAGACTTGGCCATATGGCCCTAGTCAAGGCTAAAAAGTACAACCCTGTCATGTGTCTAGAAGCTGGACAGCAGAAGAATTCAGAAAGTATCATTAAAGACCACCAAAACCAGCTTATCTAAAATAGCCTACCATGGGCTAGACACTATGCAGAATGTTGGCATTTGAAAGTAAATATGTCAGGGTCTCAATTTTGTAATTTTATGATACATTGTCTTTTAACCCTGTGGGTTGATACCACCTGTATTTGCTGGTTTTCTGTAATATGTTCTAACACAACATTGCAATTAACTGTTTATTCCTTTATTCCGTCAATACTATTTATTAAATGTTTCCTTACTACATATATCTTTCCTGGGAACTGTGGGGTTTACAATGATGAAGTCGACATTGATCCTGCCCACAAAGAACTCAGAGTGTAGGAAATGTGTTTGTTCTCATACCTGCAAGCTACCCACCCCTTCCCCACAAACCCTCGCCCCCCCCTCCCCCCACCACCCCAAGTAGCTCCCGGGCCATTTTCTCAATAAAACTAAGGCTGGAGTTTCATTTTGTTGCTTTGCTCTCACCATGTGAGAGTCAAGTGTTAAATTGGAGGAATGTCTAGACCTCTGCCCAAGGCTCATGGAGAGATTCCCTGGTGTTCTTCCACTGCTTGGTTCCTGGGCCCTTGGCTCATTTGGAGGTCCTGTGAACCACGGTCTACATGTGATATGGGTCTCCACCAATATAGAAACACAAAAGATAGGGACACAGGCTGAAAACAAGATACTCTGCTCTAACTCATTCTTTTTCCGATGTCCAGGCCCTACTTTTTTTTGGAAATTTTTCAACTTCCAAGTCTCTCAGAAAGGTAAGAGAATAGTATTTTCAAACTGTGCTCTACAGTGCCTGAGGAAAAAGAAAAGTGCCCAGGGAGGGGAGAGGCAGCCCAAGCAGGAAGCTGCAGGCATGCTGTCTCAACTCCAACCACAGCAGCTTCTCTTTTGATGATTTCATGTATCAGAATTCTACCTATGATTCTATTATTAGAACATTTAATTTCTTTAAAAAGATTAAATGATCTAATAAGATGCTTTTACAAAACATTTCCAGGAGCTCAAGAGAATTAACAAAGTCACCTTCCCAAAACAAAACAGACTGAAATCTGGAAGGGCCTCTGAATCATCCACATTCTTTGGAGGGAGCAGCTTCGGTCTGCGGCTCATTGTGTCATCTGGAAAATGCAGAATATCTCAATGAATAGACTCCATGCCCTCAGGGCCATGATTTCCCCAAAAGAAGCAGTTAGCCCCGAGTTGAGCACAGGAGATGATCAAAGAGAAAATTTGGGAAAGAATCAGGATTAACCTTCTTTATCATGGGTAAAAAGAACAAAGCTCAGAATGGTGAAGGTTTCAGCCCAAAGTCACACGGTAAAAGCAAGAGCAAAGTCAGGAGAAAACTCTAGGGCTTTGTACACTCACTTATGTCATGGTGACTCCTCAACAGCAATAAAACATCCAGCCTCAGTCTCTTACTTCTTATCCTTTGCTCTGTCTCCGTAACCATCCTCATGATATAACCAAGATGGCCCGAGTTCCAACTCAAATGATCAATGGCCTTGTCCCTCTATCTGTGAATATGGGATGCAAACGAGGTGTCTCTTATCCTCCATGATACAGACTGTGTCTCTCCCCTGCATCGCCAGGGGCAGGGCACCCTCAGTGGGGGACCGCCCAGCAGCAGTATTTGAGGGAGGTGTGAACAGAGGACAAGGAGGCAGTTGAAGGAGGACAAGTCATACTAGGGTTAGGTTCTTGCTGTGTCTTTTTCCTTTGTGCCTTCTTTTCTTTGCATCACCGATGATGTTATTTATGGAATGCCAGTTTCTTTTTTTAATTAAAAGAAGGAAAAATCCAGTCTTGTACGAGAACAAGAGTGATGACTCAACAGGACTGCTCGGTGCCAAATGACTTCCTGTAATCACTTCGCTAACAAGACTGCTTCTTACAGAAGCAGGCTTTTGGACGCTGGGTGAGACGGAACCCCCAGATGCCCACCTGTCCAAGTGGCCCAGGCTTTCTGGCACATCCACAGTCATGAACTCTGGGCTGGAGAACCCAAGCTGACCAAATCTTGCCGGTCTAGGAGCACAGAGAGGGAAATAACTTAGAGGAGATAATGGAATTCTTGCTCAAATCTTTCAGAATCTCAATAGGAGCCTTTTCTGGCACTGCACAATGTCAGAGGATCATTATTTTTAATAATGTAAATTACCTTGAAACTCACCTGTTTTAACTCCTTCCTATGACTGGTAAGAAAACTGAGACCTAAATCAATTTGGCAAATATGTATTGACTACCTACTGTTTGTAAAGGAATGTGCTCAGCCTCTCTGAACCAAGTGATATTTAAAGGTCTCACAACTTATTGGATTGGGTGACAGAAGTAAAAACTAAAGGACTTTACTCCCTTGTCAGTCTTCTTGCCATCATTTGAATCTAGAGTTTGGGTTATTATCATATCTTGCTGGTCTATAAATTCTAAACTGGTATGTGATTGAGTGTGAGTGTGTGTGTGTTTTTCTTAACCCTGGGCATGTAGCTACGAGAGATATATAGCAATCCAAGCTGATAAGAGGAAATGCTGGAGGCAGCATGTCAGAGTTAGAAAAACACTCACTTTGGGTTCAAACAGACACAGTTATGAATCCTGGCTTTTCCACTTACTATGTGACTCGGCTCAGTTTCATCTTAAAAGAATATATACAATATACAGAATTAATATATTAACCATATCTTCTATTGTCTAATGCTTCAACATCTTGGGGCCTTCCTGAGTATGGAAGGATTGTCCCTCGCAGGGTTCGCTAATCCCGAGTAACCTTTCATAGACAGACCAAAGAATCCAGAGCCCATACCCTCAACCACTTCCTTCATTAGGCTCTCCCATTCTAGACCACTATTCCTCTAACCTAATCACTCCAGAGCCAGATGTCAGACATGTAGGGACGGTCCCTGTGATCCAGAACCTCTGAAGTTCTTCAAACTAGTCAATCTTAAATCTGTTTACCCCGCCTTGTCCATTCTTTCTAGTGGAAATGACAATTAAGGCTCTTGCCTACATATTCCCCTCCTCCCTTTGCCTCTCCATCTTTGTCCTTCCACTGTGGCTTCCCCCAGCGTGGCTTCAGCCTCCAATCCCCTCACCCCTTGGGATCTGTGAGTAACAAATTATCTTTTCAACGACAACCATCCAATCTATTGGCCTCACTATACCTGAGTCATAATAAAAGCTATATTTTAAAACATAGTGTGCTTGACAAAGGACCTCATGCATAAAGGTTTTTAATAAATTCCTTCCTATAACATAATGTATTAATGACCTGCTACGTGTGAAGTCCCAGGCTGCACAGATATGAATAATACCTAGTTCCTCCTCTCAAAGAACCTAATTGAGAATAAAGAAAGCAGCAGCCTATCAGAGGTGGGGGCAGGCTGTGAAAATTTCTCTATGGCAGATGGAGAGGTAGGAGGACCGCGGAGGTAGTAAATGAGCTGCTTTGGGACACACAGCAGGATGGCACCAAGGAGGACTCAAATTCAAGGCTTTCTGACCACCAGGCCAGGATCTGGTTTTTGGTGGGGTCCGTGATTTCTCTGCGTGCATGAGACTGGAGCTGGAGGAGGCAGCGCATGCCTGGTTGCCCTTGAAACAGTCATCCTCGGCCTCTTTCTGCCCCTCTAGGGGTTTGCTCCTGTGGTACTTAAGACAAAATATTCAGTTCTTCTTTGGCCTCTATTCTACATTCCATATTCATTTATTTTCAATAAACATCCTCAGATTCCTTATTTCTCCCCCTAAAGCTTACAAATAAATTTTTCTGTCTTGCTTTTCTTGCTACATTTACATAAAAGCCACACTGAAAAATTTATAGCAGTAATGGAGGTCTTGGGGAAAACAAAATGCTCTGAGAACAAATGCTGCCTTAACCCTTTCCTGAGGAGCAACGCCAGGCTTGCAGGGCCACGGAGCAGGACTTTACATTGGCAGAAAACATGCTGGAGATGCTCATTTTACCATCGAAGTGTTCATCATGGGCTCAATTTGGGGGTCCTCGTGACTTCAGTCACTACTTCTTTAGACCACAAAGGACACCGTGGAAATAAAAGTGAATTCAATTGTGAAATCTTGAAGCTGCTATATAAATTCTATGAAAAGTTTACTGTTTGGAAATCCTGAAAGGATGAAATGTAGCTTAGGGCAAAATACAACTTCATGGAAAGTCTGCTTAGCAATATTTTATAAGGATTATAATTTGACCACTTTGAAATATAGTACATATAAAATAAAAGACCAAATCATTCCTCCTTTCATCCAATGAACATTTAATGAGCATCTACTATGTGTGGGTCCCTCAGGATACAGAGAACTTAATGCATTCCTTGCCCACAAGGAGTATGTAGCCTAGTGTTCATTAACAGAAAATTGGTACTAATAAGCCAAATAAGCTAAATTAGTAAAAATCAGTTTTTTTTAATTTTATAATGTAGCATACACATGAAAATACTTGAGCACATGAGAATTAATTTCTGAATGCCTGGAAGTAAAAGAGATCTTTAATTTATAGCATGTTCAGTTCAGAAAGGTTTCTAATTTTAGGATGAATTCCCTTTGTGAGTAAGCCCCACAACATTCAGAGAGAGACATGATTCGAGTCTTTGTAGTCACTCCGATCAAGCATGCGCTGCCTATCATGATGGAATCGGTGCCAAATCCACATTATGAAAACTGCACTCAATTAGGCTTTGCTGACGGCCTTGACATTGGTACCATTCAGGCCTTGAAAGGGATATAGGCAGTCTCTGCCATCCGGTTGCTTCAAGCCTTCCTTTCCTTGAGCAAGTGAAATAAATAGATGGGAAGATTTTGCAAAACTTCCATGATATGAAATAATGGCTTCTGATTCCTTGGTCAAAGTGATCATGGCTAACATTAAATATATATATATATACATATATTGCCAATGGTTAGGACATTCCAGTCCAATCTTCCATTTTGGCCTCTTTACCTGCTAGTACCCAACCTCCAGAGCTTTGCTTTGGTGTTCTTCTATATAATCAGATGAATTATCTAACTTCACTAGAGATTCAGAGAGTATCTCCCATCTAAAGATAGGCTGTGTGCAATGTATAGTAGTCTTGAATGCTGTTCTTCCTCTCCCTTGTTTAGATATATTGTGATTGTCTCTGGAAGTCTAGGCTGAAGATACCCTTCATCAACTTTCAGTGTCATCCCCTCCAATAGCAGAAGGAAGGAAGATGATTAAGGCACTTGGGATGATCATGAGCAAGAGCCAACAGACAGGTGAGACACCACCTCCGATAACGGACTCACTTTTCCCTTCCTTGCTGGATTATGCAACTTTGGAACCAGAGAGAAGTTTGCTCTGACAACAGAGGCAAGGTTGAGTGATGCTGTTGGTTCTACTTCTCCATCCTCCTTAGCTGAGCATTGGTTCTACGTCTCCATCCTCCTTAGCTGAGCATTCGGATTCCCCTCTGTGTAAACGTCGAACAGATATTGGAAAATACTAGTCCTCATGTTTCAATTAGTCCCTGACCATAAATTGAATACCCAGGCTAGTTAATACTGCTATGTCTCCAAATTACATGTGTTTGAATGATAATAGTGAGAGTATAATAAAATTAGTAATAGTACGGTAGTGGCAGCAGTAGTGGTAACTCCTATTTGCTGACCTCTTCCTTAGTCTTACATGAGGAGGCTAGGGGTGAGAATTCTGGATTTGATATGGTTGGTTTTACCCCCCAACTCTGTCATTTACTGGCATATAGACTTAGTTAACCTCTATCTCAGTCTCCTCATTTATTAAAAAAAAGATTTTATTTATTTGAGAGAGAGAGAGAGAGAGAGAGAGGAGCACAAGCTGGGGGATGGGGCAGAGGGAGAGGGGAAAAGTAGACACTCACTGAGTAGGGAATCCAACATGGGGCTCGATCCCAGTATCCTGGGATCATGACCTGAGCCAAAGGCAGACACTTAACCGACTGAGCCACCCAGGTGCCCCATCAGTCTCCTCATTTTTAAAGTGCAGATAATAATAGAACATGAATTTATAGAGTTGACAAAAGGATTAATTGAGGTAGTATATTCAGAGTCTTTAGAATATTCCTGACACGTATGTGACATTACTTTATTTGTTATTACGATTTTATATTTTCCTTGTAATAGCCTTGAGAGAGAGGTATTATTCTCATTACACAATTAGGAAACTAAAGCTCTTGGAAGTTAAACAATTGGTTCAAGACCAAATTACAGATTAGTGCCAAAGCTTATTTCAAACCCAGGTCTCACTGATCCTGCAGCTTCTCTGACACAACATCTTCTGTCAGTATTGGGTAGTCCTTGGACACAGCGGCTCTTGGGTTGAACTGCCTAAAATCAAATAAGAGCTCCACCTCATTTGGCCATGTGATGCTGGGGGAGTTCCTTCACCCCTCTGTGCCTTTGTTATCTCATGTCTCAGGTGAGGATCAGAGAAATCCCTATCTCAGAGGGTTAAATAGTGAATATACAGAAAGTACCTTGCATAATGCCTCACACACAGTAAGTACTCAAGGTTTGTTATTTTTCACTATTGTCCATGAAAGCCATTTTATAAATTGGGAGCTTTGGGGTACAGGATATTAATTCCAGTGTTTTTATTTAAGTAAAAACATCCATATTAGTCAACTTTTGTTGAGAGAACGTAAAATTTGGGTTTTGGATATTCTCTGCTACATTATCTTCCCCTCTCAGAAGTGTTCAGACTTCCTTGTGCTTTGTGTCTTGTAACTTACTGCTTCTGCTGTCCAGTTTGTCAAGCCAGACTGACATCTGTTTTCTGGGGTTATAGGATGCATTTTGTCTTCCCCCTACAAATTCATATACTGAAGCCCTAACCCCCAGTACCTCGGAAAGTGACTCTATTTGAAAAGAGGGCCTTTAACAGGGTGAATAAATTAAAATGAAGTGGTTGGGAAGGACCTAGTCCAGTATGACTGGTGTCCTTATAAGAAGAGGGAGATGCCAGGGGTACTCATGCACAGGAGGATGAGCTGTAAGAGGGCAGCTTTTTGCAGGCCACAGAGAGAGGCCTTACAGGAAACCCACCCTGCCAGCACCTTGATCTTGCACTTCCAGCCTTGCTTTATATCAAGATCTAAATATAAATGCTGTAGCAACCAGTGAACATAAAATGATTCCAAAAGCAGAAATTAAGTCAGAAGGTGCAGATGAACCGAAAGTGGGCCCTGAGAGCAAAAGCAGTCATGTTTTTTGTGCTTCTGTGACCATGGAGCCCATGGCAAGAACTGCAAGAAAATTCATTTTGGTTGTTTAAGCCACCTCGTTGGTGGTTTGTTGTCCTGGCAGCCCTAGTAAATGAATATTCTTGGCTTCACGTACTTGCTTCCGCATACCTACAAACTCGTGGGCCCTGTTTTATCTATTTGAGACTGCTTAATCTCAGCCTCATTCAGACTAGATTCAGACACACATCATGAGTGTGGGCACAGACTCCTCCTCTACCTCCCCACCTTGCTTGGTCCCAGGACCACAACGGATGGACCTTCTTCCCTCCTCCCAGCCTCCCTGGGGTGGAGACATGGGTGTTGGACACCATTTCCTAATTCTTCCTTCTGTAGTTGTAATGCAAGAATGGATTGATACCAAAAAGAATTATGGTCTTGCAGGCACCTATAATTGAAATTTAAAAAAAATACTCTGTTAGGAAGTCTGACAAACTTCCGATTTTACCCATGGTGATTGTTTTGATGTTGGGGGGAGAAAAAAGAAAATAGCAAATTTTTCTCTACCCTCATGTCACCTCCAATTTATTTTGTGGTTTTATGGCACTGTTGGAACCTTGAACACATGTGTATTTTGCCTGTTTATTGATAAACATTTAATAAGATGACTCCCAGCAGCTCCATGGTATCCCAGCTCTGGCATACTTGACCTGCTTCTTTGACTTTCATCCCACTTTAGCCATATAGTCTGGGTTGACCTCCAAGCCTCTGCCCCTGCCTCCACCTTCAGTTATCCTTCCTAGTTTGCTGCCAAGTTGCAGCTGCCCTGCTTGGTGCCCAAGTCCAGCATAACAGACACCAGCCCTGCTAGTCAATCTCCACAAGATTCTGCTTCCAAAAGCACCATTTTCCATTTTTTTCTGTAGAAACTTTGAATCAGTTTAGTGCTATTATAGAGTGGTGAGGTCTGAGAGAAATCAAGAGCTCTGGAGTTTGAGGGATTGAGGTTTGAATGCCAGTTCTAACTTCAGGACTGTGATCTTGGGCAATATATGGGTTTCACGTGGCTGCTGTAACAAATTATGATAATCTTAGTGGTTTAAAACAACAGAAATTGGGATGGCTGGGTGGTTCAGTGGTTGAGCATCTGCCTTTGGTTCAGGCTGTGATCTCCACATCCCAGGATAGGGCCCCACATCAGGCTCCCTGCATGAAGCCTGCTTCTCCTCCATCTGCCTATATCTTTCCTTCTGTCTCTGTGTCTCTCATGAATAAATAAATAAAACTTAAAAAAAAAAAAAAAGAAAAACAGAAATTTATTCTTTCACAATTCTGGAGGCTAAAAGGTTGATATCAATGTGTTGGTAGAGCCTCACCTCTGACGGGTTCTGAGGAAGACTCCATCCCTTGCCTCTTTCAACTTCTGGTGGCTGCCCAACATTCCTTAGCTCATGGCCACATCATTCCAATCCTTGACTCTGTGGTCACCTTACCTCTTCTTCTTCTTTGCATGTCTCCTCTTTTGTGTACCTATCTTCTAATGATACATGTGACTGTATTTAAGCCCCCCTGGGATAATCCAGGATAAGCTTATTCTCTCAAGATCCTTATCATAAACTCATCTTTTACCATATAAGATAATATTGACTCTTTTCCAATAGGAAGTAATGTTCACAGAGTCTGAAGTTTAGGACATGGACACTTTTCCAGGAGTCTCATTGAATTCACTTCAGGCAAGTTATAGTGCCTCAATTTTCTCGTCCACAGAACAGAAATAATAACAGCTACTTCACAGACTCAAAGTGAAAAGTGAATAAAAGGAGTTTAGCAAGTGGTAAGTGTTACTATTAATAAGTCAGCAAAAACCTGTGTCTCCAAGAGCCCTACATACTACTGGGTATAGACCTTACAACTCCTAGCTGTCCCGGCCCTAGTCCAGCTGCATTTCAAGAAGTCTATTACTTGGTGTCTCAATCCCTCTCAGTCCTAGAATACCCCTTGGGAGACTGTGCCCGACAGAATGGCCTCCAGGAACAAATAGCAACTCTGGGCTCATTTTCCCAGTGTCTAGGGATGGATTTAGTTTTCTAGTCAGTCTAGGAGCATTTGCAACATTTACTTTATCTAACTAACCCATTCTCATCAAATTGACCTTTAGTCTTGATTACTGTCTCATCTTTTGGTGTCTGCAGTAGATTTTGACCAGATCTAGTCTCTGCCAGTCTACTTCCCTAAGACAGGAGTCTTCTTCTCTGTGGCCTCCACCCTGTCTTGCAGCATCCTACACTCAACCTCTTCCCTGCCTCACCTGCCTACTCCCTCTGTACCTGAGCCATTCTCTCTCTGTCTTGTCCATTCCCTCTGTACTTGAATCATTGTTTGCCTCACTTGTTCAGTCTCTAGATCTGAGCCATTTCCTGCTTCCTTCCCTCTGCATTAAAGCCATGACATATGCTCTCTCAGTGGCACCATTCTCTTCCACCACTATCCCTTGGCATGTGTAATTTATTTCCCTGGAATGTTCTCTTTGCCCTATCTGTCTGATTATTTCTCTATTTCCTTGAAAATTATTACTTCCTACAGGAAGTCTTCTCATATTGGGATTGTTGTTCCTTCTCCATGCCTCCATCATGGCTTTGATACTGTATCATGCTTGAGATTTTTTTTAGCATGACTATCATTCCTAGGAAGTGGTGAGCTTCTTGAGGCTGACTGTCTTTTTATACCATTGGCCTCTAGTGCAGTGTCTCAAGATATTAAGTATTTCGAGAAGGACTATTGAATGGTCCTTATGTCAAAAACTATCATCTTCCCAAAGTCACGATGCTAAATTCTTTGAATGAGATCTTCTTTAACAGACAATGGGTCCCAAATGGACTTTAAAGTGTTAATTGAAATTGTATTAGATCTCTAGATCCTCTCAAAGACCATCTCTGCCACTGTAGTCAATTGTTTTTAGACTCATCTTGAGCCAATCCAAACAGGTTCCCAAATCTATCCTCCTCCTTGATGGAGGCTCTTATGACATGCTGAAGTGGGTCTGTGATGTGTTTGACAAATGAAAACCTTTAGGAAATGAAATTCACTGATCTAACTGAATGCACTCAGCTGAGAATGAACCTATTCACCGTGCTTTTCTAGATCAGAAATGGGTCTTACTTTTATTGTTATTACTAGCAATAACATACTGCTTCATAGTTTGCAAAAGTGTTTTCTTCTATATTACATTAAGCCTCATGTTGACCCTTATAGGTAGGTATTAGTGTTATTATTTTCTCTCCTTTTTCCTCTCTTTTCTATAAAAGTGTTGTGGTGAAAGACAATGGTACTAGAGTTAGATTTAGGTTGGAATCTCATCTCCGTTGATAACTAGCTGCATGTCTTTGGAAAAATCAGTTAACCTCCTTGAGCCTCAGGATTCTTAAGCAGCAGGATATTTTAACCATACCAAATTGAAACTGCCGTTTGACTCCATCATTTAAATCTCTGAGATATTTCAATCTTGCTGTAAAATTGAAATGGAAAAGAAATAATGCTAATGAAAATGGGAAAAAATTACAAATGATTAAATTGTGGAATATGGAACATTGATCAAGGAATTAAATTGGCTTAATGGAGCTCGCTGGAAAAATACTTTCTCCACAAAAATGTATGGATGTTAGCATAATTCTGATTATAATACTTGTATTGGAAATGTACTTGGGGGCCAAAATGGGGTTGAAGTGGTGAGCACAAATAGCCTGGTCCCTGATGACCATAATAATAACTGTAGTACTCTTACTGAGCACTATTTCAAGTGCTTTGCATGCAATATCAGTTAATTATCCTAAAAATCTAGGGGGTAGGGCTGTCATATGGCTCCATTTTACAGAAATGGAACAAGGTCTGGCAAGTATGACTCTGTGATTACCATCATCATTATCTCAGTGCCTTGATGCTGATATTTTATGGTTTCTCAATACCATCAGGATAAAATCCAAACTCTATCAGGGCCAGGAAGGCTCTCATTTGTTCCCTAAACATTTTACCCTTTTTTCCACTCTTTTCCACACTCATTCATACTTATTTCTTATAGCTGCTGCATGCAACAAGTACATACACCCTTTATAGTCCTATTTATGAAATGTTTTTCCCCTAGAGAGGTACATGGTTCCCTCCATTCAATACTCATGTGCCACAGAGGGGTTTTTTTTGACAACCTTGTCTCAAGTAACTACCCTGACGCTGTTGTGCTCTGCTTACTTTGCTTTTTCCCCCTTTGTGGAACATGTGTGAAACGATATTTTTGTAATTTTTTATTTATTGTTTGTCTTCTTTGTAAGAATATTCAGTTGACCCTTGAAACAACACAGATTTGAACTGTGTGGCTTCACTTACATGTGGATTTTTTTTTTTTATAAATACACACAGTACTGTAAGTGTATATTATCCTTCTTATGACTTTCTTAATAACTTTTTCTTTTCTTTTCTCTGGTTACTTTATTGTAATAATACAGTATGTATAACATGTAACATACAAAATGTGTTAATCGACCTTTTATGGCAGTGGTAATGCTTTCAGTCAATAGTAGGCTATTAGTAGTTCAGTTTTTTAGGAGTCAAAAGTTATATGTAGGGTTTTGACTGCGAGAGGTCTGAGAGGTAGTCTCCCCTAACACCCATGTGACTCAGGGGGCAACCATAATTGCCATGAAGGCAGGGATTATCCCTGTTTTGTTCATTATCTCTAGTGTCTAGGACAGTGTCTGCTGTGTAGTAAGTTCACAATAAATAATATCAGAATGAATGAAGAGATAAATGAATATGAGGTCTTTGTATACAATCACAGGTTTCTAAGTGCTTGATCGTTGCTTTTTATTTAAGTGATTTGTCCAGGGAGCCCCAAGCAAGAGATTTTTGCAGGGCATAAACCAGAAATCAAGGCAGCCCGATCCCTTATCTTTATGCTTTAAATGGAACTACCCAGACTTTCTGCTCTCTATGAAGAGGTTCTTTGCCCAAATCTTGTCCACACACTGGCCATTCTTCCTCCCTTCTTTCCTTTTGCTCCAACCTGCCACGCTAGAAATAACAGTGTGTACTGACAAAACACAAAGTCACTTTGGTGAAAATCCTTTTCTAGGCAGGGGTCATTGTGTTTTATTTACCTCATGAATTTTTATGTTTGGATTATGAGCATAATTTCTGGGGTTTGCAGAACATGTAAATACCCTGTGTTCCTGGAATAGTGGGGAAGCAGCAGGTAGGGGCCGGCTTCCCAGTGGGCCTGTCTGTGGCATTGGTCCATGTGCTGGCTGTTTGCTGCTTTACAGATTGCCGATCTCATTCCTATTGACAGATGTTGCACGCCTCATGGATATAGTATGTTCAGTCTCCCAGGCGGAAATTGATCTCAATTGAATGACCAGGAAGTTGGATTTACATTGCTTGCAAAAACAGCCACCTTTTCTCTTTGGATTAAAAAAAAAAAAAAAAAAAAAAGGAGATAATGAACAGGATATGTCGATGTTCAGGGAGAGGGATGAAGGCAAGTGAGAAGAAAAAAAATCAAATATTGATTAAAATCAGAGAAAAATATTGAAAACGAACAAAGACCCTTTATTCTTCTGAGCAGGGTAAGAAATCAGAATTTTTTCTAAAAAAAAAATGGATGGTAGCCTTGAGTTGGTGGGAAAGAGGCATGTAGAACTGAAAAACAGCCTCAAGATCTTTACTGTGGATTTTTGAAATATTTATTTGTGTAAGTGAAATCCTAATGGAGAGAACACAGAAGAAGAAGAAAACAAAGATCCTTTAAATCAAGACAAGAAATGGAGTCCAGGCCCTGAATAAGATTTCAGCTTTTAAGTTTTCGAGTGTCAATCAGTATCTTTAAAAAGGTCTCTTCTGACCTCATCCAGAAGCTGTATTTAAAACATGAACTGGTGCCAGATTGATCGTCTCCACATTCGTGGGAACAGCTCTGAGGTTTTCAATCACCCACTAATACTTTTGTATCACAAACCAGCCACTGGGTGGGGCAAAGAGCAGAAAAACGGAAATCAAAGGGAAAAAAAGGGAAAGGCTAAGGCAGTCCAGAAGGTAAGAGTGGCTATGTGGGAGTGACATGAGGGGTACACTAGTCGGTATGAGAAAAGGAAGAGGTTGTAGACATGGCTACAGATCAAGGGAAAGAACCTGAGAGAAATAAGGTGGCAGGAAGGAAAGACAAAGAGGAGAGGTATAGGTGGGCCAGCTGAACTGTCTACATACAATCCTGCACATCTAGATTTCTTCTGATCTTCTAAAACTTTTAAAAATAATCAATTGAATGAATTTAATCAGTTGCTTTATTTTGGCAGAGCTCTTTGAAAAGATCAGGAAGGGAGACAGAACATAAAGACTCCTAACTAGGGGAAACGAACTAGGGGTGGTGGAAGGGGAGGAGGGCGGGTGTTGGAGGGGAATGGGTGACGGGCACTGAGGTGGACACTTGATGGGATGAGCACTGGGTGTTTTTCTGTATTTTGGTAAATTGAACACCAATAAAAATTAATTTAAAAAAAAAAAAAAAGAAAAGATCTTTAGGATATCATGCCTATGTTCTAAGCATGGTGCTGTTCATTTTTAAAAGTTGATCCAACATGAGACCCTTACCTGGATGTAAAATATATATTAAAATGTCTCCCCTTTAAATTAAGATTTGAGCATTAGTGGGGGTAACTGCTATATAGTTCAGAAGATTATTTTCTAAAGTTTTTATTTAAATCCCAATTAGTTAGCATACAGTATAGTATTAATTTCAGGTGATTCAACACTTTCATACAACACCCAGTGATCATCACAAGTACACCCTTTGAACTTTTCAACCCATCCCCCTGCCCACCTCCCCTCTGGTAACTCAGTTTGTTCTCTATAGTTAAGAGTCTATTTCTTGATTTTCCTCTTATTTTCTCCCTGATGTTTGTGCACTCTAGCTCCACCCATGTCATTGTACATGGAAAGCTTTCATTATTTTTTTGTTTACAGATGAATAATATTCCATTGTGTATGCCTGTGTATATATATAACATATAGATATAATTCCATTTATATATACATATCCATATATATATTATATATTCCATTCCATATAATTCCATATATATTCCATATATATTCCATATAATGGAATATTATATATTCCATTATATATTATATATTCCATTATATATATTATATATTCCATTATATATATATATAAATGGAATTAGATATAATTCCATTTATATATCCATATCCATATCCATGTATATTATATAATTCCATTATATATACATATCCATATATATATATATCCTAATATATATATATAATATCCCATTGTGTACATGTGGATGGAGCTAGAGTGTACTATGTCAAGCAAAACAAGCCAGTCAGAGAAAGACAAATACTATATAATTTCATTCATATGTGGAATTTAGGAAACAAAACAAATGAACATCTATTTTGTTTGTTTTTACTATTCCACACAGCCTAACATCTTCTGAAACCTGCCATCAAGGTCATGTTTGCTGAGATATGAGGTCCAGGACATTTCCTAACATGTTTAATGGCTCAGAGAAAGTAATTGCTATCTGCCTCCATTTTAGGAGAATTTTATTCATGTCACCATGTCAGTCCTTAAGGAGAAAAAAAAAAAAGACAAAATCATAGCTTTCAACTTGGGCTCTGTGTGGTTGTGAATGTGAGGCAGGAAAGGTAATGTTCTGTCTGTTTGAGACTTACCTTGGGCATGTCAACACTGTTTTTGTCCCTTCCATGAGAAAGGAGCCCTTGGGCTTTATTTAGATCCTGTAACTATTACCCCTCTTCCTACCCCAGGGCATAGTTGCTTGGGCCACAGATAGACTCTGACCCAGGCAGTAGTCAATCTGCAGCATAATTAAAGGTCTCTCACATTGCTTGGCAAAGAGAGGTGCTAGGCCAATGAGATTTACTTCCTCTAGAATTCAAATTGAGAAAAATGGGATCCAACAGAGTTGGAGTTATAGGGGGCAGGTGGAAACTAAATCCTGAGGAAACAAATAAAATGTGGAAAAGTCATGAAATAAGAAAAGCATAGAGAGTTGCATTAAAAAACGAGCAAGTTACAGAGGAAAAGGATGCAAATGCATAGCAGAAAAAAATATGACAGAGTGGTCATGTGGCCTTTGAACAAGAAAGAGAGCAATAGGTTCCAAGAATGACGCTGCTTCTGATAGAATGACAGAACCAGTTTCAGATTAGCCCACGTATATAAATATAACTAGCACAAATCCCTTGTTTATTATTTTAAGGTGCTTTTGTGTATTTCTGTCCCATACATGCCCCGCTTCCAAAAACGCACACAAGAAACCCCACCACCAACACAAAACACAAAAGCTAACCCAAATAAAACAGAGGTGATATGGGCACAAATGATAACTTCTTGTTACCTCCTGTCAAGTAGGAAATTTAGGCCTTAAATTTCAAGTATGTTTTGTGAGAAGCACATTGATTTCCAGGGCTGTGGATCCCATTGTGACTCACCGAATAATGTTTAGTTTGGACCAGTTAGCATCCGGGCAGGAAAGCAGAAACCAGTCCAGGTTTTTACAAAGAGAATTTAATTCAGGGACTTTGTTACAAAATTATTGGAAAAATTGAAGATGCAAAAAGAGTGAGGAAGGGATTACCTCAAGATGAATAATTGTGGGGAACTGTTACCACTCCTTGCACTGGAGGAGTAGAATGGAAGATGGTGTTATCCGGAGCTCAACATGCTGGTCATGGAGGCTCCTGGAGCATGCTCTGCTGTGGTTAGAATGTCTGGTGCCACTTTGCAGGGTCTCTACAGCATAGACATCACCCCAACTTGTATTAACTTAAGAATCTATATGTATGTAGGACTTGCCTCCCTAATATGCTTTTCAGTGGGACACCCTGATACACAGACACAGTATGACTAGCTCAGAAAAGGCACCAAAGTTCCTTGTGCCAGATCTTTTCTAAGGATTAAACTATTCCAATAATTTTGTGACCAATTGTTTATATTAAATTCCTGCTGCCTTAAATATTTAAACTGTCGGGGATCCCTGGGTGGCCTAGGGGTTTAGCATCTGCCTTCCACCCAGGGCATGATCCTGGGGTCCCGGGATTGAGTCCCACATCGGGCTCGCTGCATGGGGCCTGCTTCTCCCTCTGCCTGTGTCTCTCCCTCTCTCTCTCTCTGTGTCTCTCATGAATGAATGAAGGAATGAATAAATGAATAAATAAATAAATAAATAAATCTTAAAAAAAAAAAATCTAAACTGGCTTCTCTTTTCCTGGCTGGATACTGACATATACACCTCCCAATTGATTATGGCTCAACAGAAAGACACCTGGAGATTCACTCAGTGCCCTTGATAGAAAAAGTCTTCCCACTATCAAAAGGATTGAAGATAAATGTGGACTTACAGATTATTAACTTCAGTGGAGAAGACCTCTCTTTTGTAAATAAAATCTTTATTGGAAGATCTTTAATTTATGTTTGGTGATGAATGCATCTTCTTCCTTATGCTGTAACTTAATAAATGTAGAGTAACAAAACAGATATAAATAGTGTAGATAGAGAGCATAAATCATCCATAAACTTTATTCGGGACTGATTGGGAAGCAAAGCAGGTCAGTTGACTAATGTGATGCCATGGATGTCTCGCTGTGGAGGCTGCAGACTTGTTGCTATAGACACCATTGCTGGGATTGCTGTATCTCAACCTAGGAGCGCTCCCCCTCCCCCAATATACCCACATCTACAAATGTTTTTGCCGGAGACACTGCTTTCCAGTCTCCCCTACTTCCTCATATGGACAGAGTTGGACTGTAAACCAGCTGGGAAAGGAATTTTAGAAATGGTGCAGCCCCGGTGGCTCAGTGGTTTAGCACCACCTTCAGCCCAGGGTGTAATCCTGGAGTCTTGGGATCGAGTCCCACATTGGGCTCCCTGCATGGAGCCTGCTTCTCCCTCTGCCTGTGTCTATGCCTCTCTCTGTGTCTCTCATGAATAAATAAATAAATAAATAAATAAATAAATAAATAAATAAATCTTAAAAAAAAAGTTTTGGAAATGTAGTTTATAGGCTTTCTTCCTACCACTGTGTTACAAAGGAACTCAAAGATGGGCAAAAGTAGAGATGAGAGCCAACAAATAATTGACTCAAGGGATAAACCAAAATATAAATAAATAAATAAATAAAATAAAAAGAAAGAAAGAAAGAAAAAAATTCCTCATAGTTACAAGACATTGAATCTTGTGAATATTTGGCTTTTCATTACAATAGTCCATGACATAATCTTTTTTTCGCTTGTCCAGTCACACACCCTCATGAGACCTAAGGCAAAATCCATGCCCAGCTCTGGAAGTGGACTCTGATGATCTAAGCCTGGTTCTGGTATCAGTTTTCCCAGTGATTAGGCCTCTGGCTACATATGTGAGCCACTTCGGGTCAATGGTACTACATGAAAATGTGCTGGAGGAGGCTTTTTTCTAGTTCTTTGAGAGAGATGAGAAGCCAGTCTCTCTTTTGTCATACATACTTTAGAAAACACATTACTGTGCTTGCTACTCTGCAAGTATGGGAGGAATTGGAATTAAAGCTGCCAGTGTAGATAGCCAACAGAGATCTAAAAAAAAAAAAAAACAAAAAAACCAGAGGGCTTCAGGAAATCACTGGGCTACCAAATCCATCAATCCTGAGATCCCCACCCTACCTCTATGCCACCTTTATATGAGTTAATACATGTTCTTATTGTTTAAACTAATTCAAGTTGGATTTTTGTTACTTGCAGCTAAAATCCCTGTAATAGACACACATACATTCAAGGATATCTCATAAAAATGTCATTTTTTGCCTTCTGATAAACCTTTTTGGTGTGTGGGAGATCAAAGGGTAGAATTATATCTAGAACATTACGAAGTGTTTGTAATACCAGGACACCCTTATGACTATGATCCATTATGTCTACAGCAGTGGTTAGAAAAAGTATTGTCCATATATTAAGACACCAGGATAGGATGCAAAACCAGTGTTAGCCAAGAGAACATTTAACCCAGAGATGGATGGATTTATGGCTTAGTTTTCTTTGAGCTTCTTTGCAATATAGGATACAGATTATCCCATCTAGAGAATGTACCTAGGACAAAACTGACAAAAATGACACGGAGGCAGGTTTCAGTGCTTTAAAAAGTAAAATAATAGTTTCAGGGCTGCCCAAAAATAGACAGGGCTTCTTGAAGACAAGGAAATGAATCCCTTGTCATTGGAGATGTTTAAGCAGAGATTGAACGACCACTCTCTGAGTGTTAGAGAAGGCACAAGGTTACAAGAAGAGAAAATAAAGAAAATGCCACCTGAGGTCTTTCCAACTCTAAGATAGAATGATTTAACTCTGGTTGTGCTCACCATAAGCCTGTGGGAAGGCACTTCACCTAGTCAGTCTCCCTAATGAAGAATCACCAACAGATATCTCAGCTTTACCATTTCTAGTTTAGACTCTATGGCATACTTCAGAAACAATTATTTTAGGGGAAAGAAAGTTAAACCATTGACTAAAATAAGGTTTTTAGATTTTTTCATGGGCTTCCTTCTTCAACATCTGTAATCTATCCCAGGAGTGGCTGAAGGTTGGCACAAAACATACCACAGACATTAGGGAGTATATGCAAAGCCTAGGCAAATTATTGTCCACACAGTTCACACCTTGAGGCAAGCCTGGAAGTCAGCACAAGTGCAACAATTAAAATATCACAAGATGAGCCATAGACCCCAGTAGGTAGAGCTCCTTTGTCTAATGACCTTTTTCATAGTGTGATAACAAATACAATAGGCTGGCCTCATAAATCATACCTCCAGAAAACATCCACAGGGCAGACTGTGACACTGTTTGCATATTCAAATGTCACCCCGTTCATAAGAGGAAAGACAAAACACTTTTTTTCTCTCAAAAATGTCAGCAGAGCTGGATTAGAAAAGATAATTCGGAAGTACTTCTAGACAATAATTACCTCTGGCACCTATCTTCAGTGTACTTAATGAATGGAAAGAGGGATATTTTTAATTTTTAAAAATTATGATTATTACAGTAATTAATCAGCTGCTCAGTGACAGCTTCCTTGAGGGGGAAAAAGTGCCTCAAAGGCCATCTTGCTTCTGTAGGGCACCTTGTTGATTTCACATCACATATGCAAAACATATCCTATTATTATTAGCAACAAAAATGCTTGTGGAAGTAGAATTAGCCTCAATTTCCTAAAGAGTCAGGAAACTCTCACATTTTACAAGTGAAAGAAAAAAAAATTCCTAATCCCAAATGCTAGTTGGGAAAAAAAAAAATGTTTCAGACTTGCTCAGCTGTGGTTGTTAAACCAATCTCTTACTCTTAATTACATGCAAAAGGTTCCCGGTTCTAATTATGGACCTTGGGGAAATAGCCCATCTCCCCAAACCAATAACGCCTCATGTTAACTTCAGCTCTTTTGTGTTTAATATCCTACTGCTGGATTTCAGCTTCCCTAGATGATCTGTAAATTTGGCTTTTTCCACTTCATTTTTCACAGTGCTGCTCAGAGCAGGGGCTAGGAGACCTCACTCTCCCCAGTGATTCTTTTATAACATTTCCTGCTACTCGAGTACAAAATTCTCTAACCTAAGATGTCTACATCACAGGCAAATCCTTTCCTGACATTCTTAGCTCTGCTGTGCTACTACTTTCCTTCCACTGCCCACATGCCTCCAGTTACTACATCAAAGACCCCTGGAGTGATGTGAATACAGCATTCTTGCGGGGACTTCTCTGCACAAGTGTGGAGGTGGAGGATAGTTCTAGAGGTCAGCAGGCCAGGTGCCGTCTCATATTTGGACCCCGTGGAACATTCTGATGACCAAGCAGAGCAGAATGCAGCATGAGCTGGCTAGGCACTTAGAAGCAGAGACTGTTAATACTCATGGGGCATTAGGGAATGTTCAGACAAACCCTTCATTTTTCAGATGAGAAGGCTGAGCTCTAGAAAGGAAAACAAAGGGACTTCTTCACAGCACAGATGTAGTTAATAACCATGTCGGTAGGTCTATGGATACCATGGCTAGGGCTTGGGGATTTTTGTCTACACCCTAGGCTCATCTCAGTTCCACAATCAGCATCTCCAATGGAAAAAAAGTGAACTAACGTGAGCTAGGAGTTCACAACTCCGGCTCTGGATCTTCTCATCTTTTCTATTAAAGACAATTTGGACTTCATACATCTGAGTTCTTTCAACAGTGAAATGGAGACTATAATACTCACTATTCAGTATTATTGTGAAGGGGGAGAAAAGGGAAAGGCGAGGGGACCACACGTGAAAAGATCCTTGAAGAGTAAAAAAATTGAAAGAAATTATTTGCAGCACATTTTGCGAGTACATCAGATCAGACCACCTCTAATATTTTTGAGAATGTTCTTGGGTAAATCTCATCCAAACTTTTCAGTGAAAAGTACTTTAAAAAGATTAAAATAAGGAAGAAATCTTGTGGCCTAGGGATGTGTGTCTACTTTCTAAAAGGGAAGTTGGAAAAAAAAATAAAATAAAAGGGAAGTTGGGTTGTAACATTTTTGCACTTTATATGGAGCTCATATTTACTATTTTCCACACAGTGGGTGTCCAGCTCAATACATTTTAGTGAAATGATTGAATGTTTTCTCTTGACATCACCTATCCAAATCCTACCCATTCCTCAAAGTTCATCTCAAGATTCACCATATGACTTCAGACCTCAGTGATTTTTCCCTTCTTTTAATTAATGCTCACTATGCCTGGAGTCCGTGCTCTGCAACCTACAGATAGGCTCTTGTTTAGAGACAATGTTCTATTGCAATCTACTTCTTCGATGTGCGTTCACATTAGTATTTGGAGGAAACCATGAGTTCTATAAGGACAGAGGCTGTGTGTTGGTTATAATTCTCTTACAGGCCTAAAGCACCTGGCACAGAGCTCATTTGTAAGCACAATCAGTCACGCTGCAATTCATTGACTATTGCTTAAACTATGGCCTTCTGTAAAACATGTGCCTTCATACATACATGAAATCTATTAGCTATAATTTGTGTTAAATGTTTATTTTCCCACTCTTAGTTGGATAGGTGGCAGTTCACTGCTAAGAGATTTCTGTTCTTCCAGGCAGCAGAATGTCTCTGAGTCACAGGTGAAATCATTAAACAGAGCCAAGAAATCTCTCTGAGCTGAAATTCAAGGTTAGTTAGCAAATGAGAAATGGTTGAGTAGAGGTAAGCAAACTGATGAACCTTCTGTGTAGAGACTAGGACAATTCTAGTTTGTTTCTAGAGAAGGTGGGGGGAGCAGGATTCTAAGAACTAAATATAGATTATTTCTTCTTTGAGTGATTAAGAATATATAGTGCTAGAATTTAGCTTGGATTGGGGGTAGAGGCATGATTTAAGTCAATAAATACATAATGAGTGCAAAAATTCTAGAGATAACAAAAGGAAAGTTTGAATTTTTTTAAAAAGAAGTTTGCATCATAAAATATACCATAAGCAAGGTGTTGGCTTGGGTGGAAATATTCAAGACAGGTAACATAAAGAGCTAATACCCCCAATAAATAAATAATTTTTAAAATCGAAGAGGAAAGGACCAAACACTTGATAGAGAAATGGAAAAAGCCATACAAAGACAATTAACAAAAATGGTCCTTAGATGATGAAAAATGTTCAAGCTTACTCATAATAGGTGATATTGACATTAAAACAACTCTGAGATGCTATTTCTCACCGGGCAGAGTAGCAAAAATTAAAAAAAAAAAAAAAGGACCACAATTCTGTTAATGGAGAAAATAGGTAATCTCATTCTATCTGGAGGAAAAATTGTCAATATCTAACAAAACTACATAGGCATGTGCTTTTTGGCTAACAATCCCATGGCTAGGAATTAACCTCTATTAATAGGAAGATGCAACTTTAGATGGCTATTCATTGTAGCAGTTTGCAATGACAAAATATTGAAAGTGACCCAAGTGTCCATTCATAAAATAGTGGTTCTGTAAACTATCTTACATCCAAACAAGGAAGAGCTACACGGCCATAACAAAAATGAAGAAGATCTCTATAAAGCAAATATGAAATGATTTCCAAGGCATGGTGGTAAGTGAAAAAGTAAAGTGTAAGACAGTATGTACAATATGCTGCCTTTCTGTATGAAAGGAGAGGATATAAGTAAATGCACATGTATCTACTCATTCATACAAAAGAAATAACGGAAGGATAGTTCACAAATTCAGGAAATTAGTTACCCACTAGAAGGGAGGGGCAATGAGGAACGGGTAAAAGAAGAGAATTTTTTTTAAAAAAATGGGAACGGAATAGTGTAAGTGAATAAAGGGGAAAGGAGAAAAAAATGAGTGGGAAATATCAGGAAGGGAGACAGAACATGAGAGACTCCTACTCTGGGAAATGAACAAGGGGTTGTGGAAAGGGAGGTGGGCGGGGGTGACTGGGTGACGGGCACTGAGGGGGGCACTTGACGGGATGAGGACTGGGTGTTATGCTATATGTTGGCAATATGAACTCCAATTAAAAAAATATGTTAAAAAAAAGAAGTGGGAATGGGCTTATAGGACTGAGGAAGGAGTTTACTTCTCTGAGCATAACTCTGGCTCTTAAAATTATACTAATGTTACACACACCCTCTAGATGTCACCAAAATAAACAAACCAACCAGGGTGGGGATGAGGGACCAAAGAGAATACAAAAAGTAACAAATTCACTTACTTCTATAAAGTCTACAATCTACCCTGGAGAGGGTAGAGCAGAAAAGAACTAACTTCGGTAAATAGTATCTTGACTGGATACCACAAGACTACTGGCAAAAAGAACTGTGCCCAAGTGCTTGATTTCATCAATCAAATTGTTTCTCACTGGAATATGGGTTAACAATTCTTAAACAACTTTAGGGGCACACCAGAATCAATGAATTCAGTAAACCTACTGTATAAGTGAGAGCCAGCTTCCTTGCCATCGGAGAGAGAAGTTACAAACAAAGAAAGGGGGAGAACTAAAATAAACCCTATGGAAACGAATTGAAATCAGTTGTCACTATAAATTCAGGGTTTGTGTGTGTAAATAAATAAGCACGCTACATGTACATATGTATATAAACAAGTGTACATATGTACACACACACCAACCCACGTCCACATGCACACGACACAGACACACAGATAAATACAGATGTGTATGTGTATGTGGGTTAGCATACATATATGCATTTCCTACTCTGCCCAGTAAGAAGTTCTAGAAGCAAAGACACTCCAGTTGCTAGAACACACCTAGTGTCCTGATCTTTTCTGAACATGATTCTCTGAGAAAAGTTTGATTTAGATCAGGGCCAGGGAAAAAAAAAAAAATCTGAGCTTAGAGCATTTTAGAATGCCACAAAGTAAGAAGTGCTCAAACAAATGGAGTGGATTTTTCATAAAAGACAGTGGAACCGACTAGAAAGATCTCCTAATGGTCAAAGTTGGAAATATTTGAGCATAAAAAGAAATAATGACAGTATTGGATTTTAACCAATAGAATAAAATCAATACCCATAAGTCATATTGACATAGATATTTGAATGGTTAAATTGATGGAGGAAAGAGACAGTTCTTCCTTACACAAAAAAAAATTCAGTGAGTAAATATAGAAGGAAAGGGGGAAAGAAAAGCACCATTAGGCAAGACACCAAAGTAATAATTGTTGCAAACAAGATCCACTGGTAGATGCTAAAAACAATAGGAGAAAGTTCTAGGGGAGATAAGATATGTGCACAGTCTCTACGTATCTCCTACAGATGTTTGGTAATTACAAAGGGGGAAAAAGTCACTTTACAGAGGAAAAATCTGGTCACTTCCTTGACCAGGTGATTAAGATTCATATCACCAATTACAAGGCCTGGCAACAAAATGGTGCCCTTGAGAAGAACACAGCATCATTTGTGTCACATTCTTGCCAATACCACTGGGGAAATTCGTATCAGACCTGTGGGTAGTTATTATTATTGCACCAGTGTTAACTTTCTGGAGTTAATAATTGTACTGTGGTTATATAAGTAATTAAGAAGAGCAGAAGCCAGGTGAAGGGTGTATGGAAATTAGCTGTATTATTTTGCAAACTTTATGTAAGTCTAGACTTAGTTCAAAGCAAAAAGATTAAAAAAAAAATACATGCAATCAGTACCTACATTTAGACATTCAATCTACCCCAGTCTGGTCCTTAGCCTCATATTCACCAAATTAGCTCATACTCTGTTCTTATACTATGATACTATCATTTGCTCGACTTTCTTTTCTTTTCTTTTCTTTTTTTTCCCTAAGATTTTATTTATTTACTCATTTGGGAAAGAGAGAGAAGGAGAGATCACAAGTAGGGGGAGGAGCAGAGGGAGAGGGACAAAGATTCTGCACTGAGCATGGAGGCCAAGGTAGGGTTCCATCCCAGGACGCTGAGATCATGAGCTGAGCTGAAATCAAGAGTCAGACACTTAAATGACTGAGCCACCCAGGGGCCCCCATTTGCTTGACTTTCATGCTGAAGCCCCTCCTGGATTTCTTCCCCCTCCCCTCTAGTTTTTGTTTTGTTCTCTGTCTCCCTTGCAAATTCATTCTCCTCTATATAGACATTAAGTGTTAGAATTCCTTACTCAAACTTTGATTATTTTTTTCCTATCTCATTCTATACTTTTTTTCTTAAGGAATCTCATCCAAAGTTCCCATTACCAAGCAAATCTAGAAGACTAATGACTTTTGTATCATGTTTTGTTTTGTTTTGTTTTGTTTTGTTTTGACTCCATATTCACATCTACTTGAGGTCTGAATTCTTTTTTTAAGATTTTACTCATGTATTCATGAGAGACACACAGAGAGAGGCAGAGACACAGGTAGAGGGAGAAGCAGGCTCCTTGTGGGGAGCCTGATGTGGGACTCGATCCCAGGACTCCGGGATCACGAGCCAAGCCAAAGACAGATGCTCAACCATTGAGTCACCCAGGGGCCCCTAGATTTGAATTTTTTTACAGGCCATTTCAACTTTCTATGTCAAGAACTAAGTTCACTTAGCACTCTCCTCCCATGATGGTTTAAAATATGTCCATAAATGGCTTGACACACCCTTCAAAAGTGGGACCTAATGCTATCTTAAGTGTGCATTGGACTTAGCAACTCACTTCAATAAGAAGAGAAATGATATTGTGTGACTTCAGGGACCAGGTTATAACCAGTACTTCAGCTTCCCTCTTTCTGGCTCTTCCCTGGATTACTCACGTTGGGGAAGCAGCTGTAATGCCCTCCATGGAGAAGCCATGTGGTAAGAAAGTGTGGCTTCCAACCAATAGCCACATGAGAAACTTTGGAAATGAATTTTCTAGCCCCAGGCAAGCCTTCAGTTGAATGCAGTCCTGACCACCATCCTGATTGCACCCTCCTGAGCCAAAATCACACAATCTTTTCCAAATTCCTGATACTCAGAAACTGAGATAATAAATATTTATTATCTTACGCCACTGAGCTTGGGACAGTCTATTATGTAGTAATAGAGAGATAGTACTCTCCTTCTCCCCACCCAATAAACCAGCAGGTAATATGCTAGTGCTATCTATCCCTCACATAGTCAGAAAAAGAGGTGTCACTCCCATCCACTAGCTCTCTTACTCATTTCCGCATTTGAAATCCACTATTAAGACCTATCAATTTCAGCTCCTGAATATCTCTCAAATATGTCCACTTCTCTCTCATCTTCACTGCTTCCACACTTGTCTAAACTACCATTATTTCTTGCCTGTATGGCCTTGTAATTGCTTGACTCTGGCACCCCTCTGATACACTCTTCACAGTGCTGTCAGGATGATCTTTTCAAAAACACTCACTAATCACCAGTTCTAAACTAGAAGCACTGGCATGGATCCCCAGACAGCCAGAACTCTCCCAAAGGCAGGAACAACAAAGAGAATGCAGTGATAAGACCAGGTCTTCTCCTCAGCTGCTCATTACCTCCACCCTGAACAATGTCAAAGGCCACCATTTGAGGATTGGGAGAGTGGCCTTTGATCAACTTGATTACTCTTGCTGATTTGGAGTTGCATATGGTTTTGTTTTTTTTTTTTTTTTTTCGTACTCTCAAATTGTTTTTAAATGCAATACATGCTCATCTTTTAAAAATCTGGAAAACATGTACAGTTTTTAAAGAGTAGGAAAAATCATCTTTAATTCTTCCATCCTGAAATTTTGGCTTATTTCTTTCAAACTTTCACCCCAATGCTTTTAAAGCCTTATTAAGATCCTTCTGTATATTAATGTAATTTTCTTTCCCATTTTTGTGCTTAAGGTTATAAGATTCTTTCCATATCATTAAAAACTCTATGTAAATATCATTTTAATAGCTGCTTAACATTCTATGATATTAGAAATTTCATTTTGAAATTCATCTTCTTGCCCAATATTAAAACAAATTATTTTACTTTTTTTGTGTCAGGGGGAGGTAGTGATGGGTGGTAGTTTGGGGGGTCTGCTTCGATGGCTTGATGGCACTTGGAGGTTGCTGTTTAAATATTTAACAAAATTGCATTTCTCTAGCCATGGCCTCAATCCAAAAGGTAGCAGCAATTCTGCTTGGTGATTCCAGCACTTTCTAACAATATTTACTCCTTGAGGCTTCTAAAGCTAATGCACTCTTGGTTTTCTAGTGGATAAGCCAATTGTGTCTCTAGGATGCCGCTCAGGTCAGACACCTTGAGAGAAGGGAAGAGGGGAAAGTCAAGAAGCCCCAGAGAAAGCTATGTTGAAGTCTGCAAACATATGTGGCCCTTAGAAAACCCAAACCTAGCTGCATATCTTTTCATTATAATGCACAATGATTAGAAATCCATAATTTATGGCTCTAATTAATTCTTCCCTTTCTCGTGGAGAGAGACTCACCACAGCATGCCACTCTGACAAAGCTCACACACATTACTCCACTCAAGCCCTGGATTTCCTTGCTGGAAAGTCATCTTGCAAAACCCATTAAAACCTGCAAAAGATCCAGAAAAGCATCTTTCTGCTTTATTTAATGAAGAAATGGACTAACAGAAAAAAAGAAATCAAACTGTGTCATTTAACTGAGGCTACATCTTACATTTGGGCCTGTAACTGCAGCCAAGGCATGTGCATGAAGAGCAGATATTCTACTAAGGTTTTGAGGCTGGTCCCCAAGAGGAAAAGGAGAGGGCAGCAGAAAATCTAGTGGCTCTGCAGAGCACATCTTTGCATATTACACACCTTCCCGGAGCATCACTTTGTTGGCCCCCCTCACCCAGCCACTCTCTCTTGGAGCCTGCTGCCCACATCCAAGCGTATCCAAATCTTTGAGCACTTCAACAAGGGTCTTTCCATAATTTGGCTATAGCCCTGCATAATGGGAGAGAGGACATCACCCAGTGACTAGTGCTGGGCTCAGCAGTATGCTAACCTGTAGCCCACCTTTTTGTATGACTTTAAATGATAAATTTAATTTAGTTCACATTTATTGAAAATCTACTACATGCCAGGGATTTATTCATTTCTTTGATGCTCATGACAACTCACTGAGGTAGGTACCACTATTGTTAATTAAAGAACCTCTGTTTTGTTTTCTGTATCTCCATCCAGAACTTGCTTTGCATACAGTAGGCATTCAATCAATATTTGTTGAGTGAATATTCATTTTTTGCACATGAGAAATCTGAGGCACAGAGCTAGTAAGTGGCAAAGTAAAATTTAATCCTTTGCATTCTGGTTCCAGAGCTGATACTAAGTATCACTCAGTGGTGTGTCCTTGACTTCTGCAGAAGTTTGATTTGATTTCCTTTTTAGCAGAGGATAAATGTATTAAATGTCCTCAAAATATTTTTGAGTTCAAGGTGCAATGTAGATACCAGGTGTTAATTACCACCAGCATGGAATTGGGACATGCGGCAGGTGTAGCTGGCAATTGATGACAGCATTGCCACTATTATTAGTAAAATGATTATGGCCTGCCTGCGGAGGAGGCATCTATTCCTCTCTATCCTGAGCCACTCTTGAATGTTCTAGTCCCTTTCTTATGACAAGCCATGTCAACCTTCAGATGCTTTCACCCACAGGCCGAAGAAAATGACCCATTTCTGCAACCACAAGGACAGTTGCCCTTTCCTATCACCTCACCTTTGTTCCCTTGCCCTCTCAGGTTGGATTTAATTTCATTTCTTTCTGATCTGCAGATTGATGAAAATCTTTCATCTTCTCCAAGCCTGCCTGAGCCCCAGACTGTGGCCCGGGTGGGCCACGTGAGAGAGAGCCCGCAGCCACAGCTGAGAGAGGTGTTATTTACATATTTATTAGAAATTCTGTCCTGCTGGCAAGAGACGCTCACTTCTGACTTTAATTCCGATAAGTAAACAACCCCATTGGCAAGGAAGAGGGGGAAAACAAACCAGAGTAGTTTGCACAAGATAATACAGTACAGCAGAAAAATATCCGTAATGCAAAACCATTTGCAGTGCAAAGCAAGAGAGAGAAAAAATCCATCTCCGAAGCCTAGCTTAGGTTAAATACTCCAAAAGAAATAATTACAAAGTAATTCAATTATATTTGGTATCAGTTGCCTCACAGGCCAGTGGAATGACAATTAATCCCAGGGTGTCCTTTTTTTTTTTTTTTTAATACTTTGTGGTTGGTTCAGAATTGCCCTCTGGCAGTTAACCGCACTCTGCAGTCCTCCGGCTGATTGTGTCTCTTCTTCCTCATTCATTCTGGCCTGATAACGCCCCACACCAGGGAGTCGTTCTGCCAAGTTCAACCTTCTCTGACCCCACTCTCAAACTGTCCAGCATCCTAACATTTTGCTTAGGTGCCCTCCTGCTTCCCCTTAATTATATTGTATTGTGAGGATTGCAACCGTGGGAGAGTTTAGTGTCCTATGGCTTTCTCCGCACATTCAAAATTGAGCCACATCATCATCCCTGGGACAACACAGTGAATTAAATCCTTCTGAGCATCACATATCTAGCTATTCTCAGAAAAAAAAAAATACATTTTAGGTACATTAAAATGGAACAACTTTAATCCACAATGGCAAAGGAAGGAAGAGATATGGCTTAAATCCTGCCTGATGTGCTGACCTGAACTTACTCTGCAGATAAGATCATAGGGAATTCTCTGTGTTTCTATAGCTTCTTTCAATCAAGGATTGAAAGGTACTTTACACACAGTAATAAGTTCCACAACCTTTCTTTGATGCTGCTCCCTGGTTCCAGGAAGGGTTCACACATCAGAAATCGGCAATGATGGACAGAAAGGGACTAGCCCAGGCAACCTTCCCAGTTGGCAGTGGTGGAGAAATGAGAACTTGAGCATCTAGATTGCCATACTCAACCACTGGTCATCAGAAAAGTCACTGTACTTCTAAACTGCAAGTGACTTCTAGAAATAAATATAAAAATATCGGTGAGACCAGGATTATGGATTTGTTCTGCGGGGGAGGAGAAAACTTTTTCCTCTACCCTTTTAGGTTATCCAACTGGAGTCCTGCAGATTAGACTGACAAAAGACAGATTAATAAGAAAAAAAAAGGAAGAAGTTTATTAACCTGCCTACATATGGGAGAAACACAGTGATGAGTAACTCCACGGGTTGTTTAGAATTTGGGGCTCATATTGCATGCTTAAAAGAACGGTGCATTTGTGGACAAGTGACAAGAGAAAAGGAGTTTAGGCTTTTAGGGTGGCAAACCGGGAAGGGAAGCATCAGGGAAAAGCTAGAAGATAAGGGTTGTTTTAGTAAAGATTGTTATGTAGATGTCTCTCATGCCTTCTCTGGGCTGATAAGAGTTCAGAATTCTCTCCAGTAATTAAGTATTATCCTGTCCTTCCTGTAGGGTCTTTTTCTGTGTCTGCTTTTTCTCAATTGCTCTCATCTCAGAATAATCCTTCAGCCAGAGTGGCATATTTTGGAGTGACATTCCCTGAACTCCAGCTCTTCAGTGATCCTGCTGACTGAAGGACACATGAATCCAATAGCTTAGAGTGAAAAGAATTTCTGCTAATAAACACACCTGTGTTCTTTCACAGTAATTCTTATGGTCATGGAAGAGATATGCCCCCAACAATGTGATATTGCCAAAATCTTGAGTTACAAACGAGACAGGAGATTGTCCAACAGCAATCACTGCAGCTAATTCAGTGCCTGTTATGAGGAAGGTGTTGCACTAAAAACTTTCTATGCATTGATTAATTTAATATTCCCCACACCACTCTACAGATATTAATCTCATTTTCCATATAGCTAGCTGAGGCTCCAAGAGTTCAGGTAACTTTCCCAAGCTCACAGAATCTGTAAATGGTAGAGCTGGGATCCTAATCTAGGTAATTTGGCCCCAGAATTCAGGCTGAGGATCCTCTGACAGTGAAAATAAAGTATACATCTAGAAGTATGTGGATGCAAGAGAGGAATGGGTTCAGGTGGGACAGTAGATGGGAAATCTTTCCTGATCTTAGACACAGAATGGCTCTAGTTCTTGCTGGACTTTCAAGATCCTTCCCTCCCAATAGAAGACAGCCAGTGTCCTGCATGATTTAAGAGTCTGGCCACTAAACTGGACTGTTTGTGTCTTGATGCCTGGTCTGCCACTTCCTAGTTGTGAGAACTTGACCTCTATGTGCCTCTGTCTTTTTTTTTTTTTCTAAGATTTTATTATTTATTTATTTATTTATTTATTTATTTATTTATTTATGGCGTATTTATTTATGAGAAACACAGAGAGAGAGAGAGAGAGAGACAGAGGCAGAGACATAGGCGGAGGGAGAAACAGGCTCCTCACAGGGAGCCCGATGTGGGACTCAGTCCTGGGACTCCAGGATCACACCCTGAGAGGAAGGCTGACACCCAACTGCTGAACCACCCAGGGGTCCCTGTGTGCCTCTGTCTTAGCTGTAAAGTGCATGTAATGGTTACTGTCTCAAAAGGCTATGATGAGGATTGAGGTGATGCATGTAACCCACTTAGAACAGTGTTTAGTACTCAGTATATTTTAGCTAATATGATTCAAAACTATATTACAAAGGTAGGTTCATCTACCAATCAACATGTCTTCTTTTATGTTCCCCAGAGTTAGAGGCTTGGGGTGATGGTAGTACATGATAGATATAGATTCTAGGACTTCATCTTTTCCAGTGGACCCTAAATAAGCTTAATCAAATCTATCCTCAGACTACACCTTTTGGTCCTTAAATACCCTTCCTGCCAGCGTACTCACATGTTAACTTCTGTAATGGAGAATTACCTTTCATAGTACAACTAGGAAATATAGTTAATAGGCAAACTCCTGTGACTAAAAGACATCCATTCACTTCTGAGTGCTGGTGAGCAGAGACAGGACACTTTATTTTCTCATGAATTTTTTTGTTGAATGACAGATAGACTAATAAATGAAAACACAAATAAGGGCAAAATTGCAATTGTCACAAAGACTGTAATTCCAGAAGATGAGATAAAAGCCATTCCTGGCCAAAAGGGCAAAATATGTAGAATTTTTGGGTTGGAATATGGCAAGTAAGTGGGAGATGACCAGTGTGTGGAGAATGTAAGTGGAGCGGGGAATGGATTGGGAAAAGATGAGACATTGGATATATGTAGAGGATATATACCTATATATAATATATTACATTATATATATATTACTTTACATAATTTACCAGTAATTGTATTAATTATCTATATCACTGTATAATAAATTACCCCAAAACTTGGTAGATTAAAGCAAGCACTTATTATTTCATAGTTCCTGTGGATCAGGAATCTGGGCACAACTCAGTTCAATGTCTCTTGTGAAATAGTAGTCCAGGCAAGTTGGGCTGTAGTCTCATCTGTGAGTTTGACTGGAGAGGCATCTGTTTCCAAGCTCACTCATATGGTTGATGATAAGATTCAGTTTCTCATGGCTGGATGCACTGGGCACTCAGCTCCTCAATGGCCCTTGGATGGAGGCATCCCTCAGTTCCTTACCATGGAGTGGAGCTCTCTGTTAAGTAGCTTGCAACATGGCAGCTGTCTTCAATCAGAGTGAATAAGCGAGAAGAGCCACAGAGAAAGTACAGGCAAGAGGAAGTCAGTTTGTTATAAGCTAATCTGGAAAGTGGCATCTCATCAATTTTTCTATATTTAATTCTTCATAAGGAAGGCCAGTTCCAGCCCATACACAGAGGAGAGGATTACATAAAGACACAAATAGCAGGGGGCAGGGATCATTGGAAGGCATTTTAGAAGCAACCTACTACCTTTCTCTTTTTCTGTTCCTCTTTCTAGATGTCTACATATCTATCTGCATATCCATCTGTCTCTTTCTACATATACATTTATATAGAAAGCTATAGATATATTTGTTTTCAGTAGAACTCTTTTTTAAACAAATGGTTCTGCAGAAGCCCATTGTATAAAGCAGACACAAGTGTCACTACACTAGTGGGGCCAGAGAAGTAAACATAAAAGTCCGGTCTGCAGGGCTCTGCAGCCTCAGTCTGAAAATTCCTAAATATTTTAATCCCCATTACACTCCAGGGAATAAGAGAAGACTAGGACATCTTATCACAAACCAAAGAGAGCACTCGTGCCATATTCTTTGGAGCTCAGAGTTGATCCAAATAATAACTTTGACAAAGGTAACATTAATTTAGACATTCTCTTGGTGCCATTTTTTCCTCTTCAATTCCTACTGCTCTAGCTCCAGACAAGCTCCTGATACTTTAATACAGTATTAACTAGTATTGGCCTTCAGTTTTATTTGATTTTCTTTCATGTATTTTAAAGCTCAATGTTAGGGGCATATATGTTTAGCATTGTTATATCTTTTTGAAAATTGATTCCTTTGTTATTATGTAATGTCTCTTTTTATCTCTGATAATATTCTTTTTCCTGAAGTCTATTTTGTTTGATATCAAAATAGTTATTCAGATTTCTTTAGGGCTAATATTTTCATGGTATATTTTCTCTTTTATTATGTATTTATATTATATTGGTAATTATCTTGCATACATACTTATATTTACATTTATATTTAAATTTGGGTTCTTGAGAAGAGAATATAGTTGGGACTTGTTTTTTTTATCTCATCTAACAGTTTTTTTTTTAAACTGGTGCATTCAGGCATTCATATTTAATGTGATTATTAATAAGGCTGGATTAAAATCTACCATTTTATTAGAGGATTTTCATTTCCTCCATCTGTTCTTTATTTCTTTTTTTTTTAATATTTCTTCTCTTGGGTTGATTGAACATTTTTATGATTCCATTTTATTTATTCAGTTGACTTATTATTTATATCACTTTAAAAATGGTTTTAGTGGTTGCCATAGGGCTTACCATGTACAACTTTAATCGCATGAATTTCTTTTTGGTAGAAAGTTGTCATGCCTTAAAACAGATAGAAAACCACTGAGCTTTATTACAGGTTGATGTAACTCATATTTATTGAATGCCTATCTTATGCCAGGTATTAGTCTAAACACTTTACATGCATTAACTAATTTATTGCTCCAAAGATCAGAAAAAAGTTGCATCCAATTTTTTTAAATTTAATTTAATTTATTTATTCATGAGAGACACACACAGAGAGGTAGAGGAACAGGCAGAGAGAGAAGCAGGCTCCTAGCAGGGAGCCTGATGTGGGACTCGATCCCGGAATCTGGATCATGCCCTAAGCCAGAGGCAGACGCTCAACCTCTGAGCCACCCAGGTGTCCCTGTATCCAATTGCTATGCCCATTTTACAGATAAAGAAATTGAAGCATAGAAAAGTGAAGTCATTTTCCCATGGCCACAAAACCATTTGATCTCTAGAGCTTATGCTTAAAAGCATTATGTTGTACTTCTGTGGGCTAGACAAGGACTCTGCAACTTAGAATTTAGGAACTCAAACTTTCAACTTATGAAACATCTTTTGAGAGCATTTTCTTCAAATGTATGAAGACAGTTGACCTCCTGAATGGGTGGGGGCTAGGAAAAGAAATTGATGCTTAGTTTACATTTCTATGTGCTAAATTTTGTAAATCAAGAATTTTAAGTCATTAGTATCATAAAAATGATTGCATTTTTAATCACTTAATTTTAAAACTGAGAGTTTACTTGGATATCATCCAATGTTCTCATTTTGCTGATATAGGCAATGAAGCCCCAAGAAATTACATTTCTTGCCTAAAGTCATAGAACTAATAATTAGTAAGAGTCAGAGCTTGAACCTATTATGGAGCCCGCCTCCCCAGAGTTCCACTGTATCTCTCCTCTGTGCTCCTATGCTATGTAAGCTTACTTCTTATCAATGAACATGTCACAAAGTAGTCTATTTATTCTTTTATATATTTGCATCCCCTATTAATCTTTAAATTGCCCAATGGTAGCTTTCATTCTTATTTGACTTAGCATTCTAAGCAACCGTCATAGAGCAGAACCGTCATAGAGCAGAAGACATCAAAACTATTTTTTTATGATTTTATTTGAGAGAGAGTGTGAGTGAGTGAGTGAGTGAGAGAGAGAGAGAAGGAGCAGGGGAGGGGCAGAGGGAGAGGGAGAAGCAGACGCCTTGCTGAACAGGGAGCCCAACATGGGGCTCAATCCCAGGACACAGTGATCATGACCAAAGGCAGATACTGGGCCCTCAGGTGCCCATACAATATATACATACATATTTTTTTTTCAAGTCTGTTGAATGAAGAGTCGTTCTATTTTGGTTGAAGCCTAGAACTCTGGTCTCATTGTCATTCTATATCCCATGAAAGACAAGAAGCCATCCATCCAGTCTTCCAGTCTCCAGTAGGGTGATACACAATCTCAAGAGGAGACTTTTAGCTTCTCTGCTAGCAGTTATAGCTATTTCAGGAGTAGGGAACTATATCAGGACCAGTAGTAGCATTTACTCCAGAATCATCTCTCAGATACAAATCAGAATAACTCTTATACTTTGATTATATTCAAAGATTCCTAGAGGGCCAACATGCCAGGTAAGGCCCTTCATTATTTTGCTCCTATCTATCCCTCCAGCCAAATCCCCAGCCATTAAGCCTTTCCCATAGAATACTTTGACAATGCTTGCCTCCTTAAGTTCTCCCAAGACTAACCAGTCTATTTTGGTATAAATTCTTTGCCAGCAATCAGCTTTGTCTTTTGAATTGAATTGCAGTGACTCTGGTACTGCATTCAACCTAAAGCAACATTTGTTGATATTCAGAATGTGGCATAATATGGTGGTTTTGAGATTCACTAATTACTGCAGATGTGACTTGTGGTAAAGTAACTTACCTTTCTAAACCTCATTTTCCTATCTTTAAAAATATGATAAGTAATTACTTCATAGGATTGTTGTGAGAATCAACGTCAACAATGCATGGGAAGCATTTTGAGCAGGCCAGGTACACATATATATTCAGCATTTAGCTTTTATCATCCCATTGTTATTTCATCATTATTATCATCAATATTAATCACAATATTAAACAAATCTGAGTGTGGAAGAAGAGTTACAATGACATTTCATTCTATATTTTTAAATGTATAGTTTCAAACAATGTCTAGTAAGAGACTAGTTCACTTGGTAAACCTAAAGCTCTTTAGGCCACCAGGGCCAGAAACATATGAAAATCAGGACTTTTATTTTTGAACCAAGGACCAGAAGGAAAATTTGATGATTTTTTTATGCCTGTCTTGGGTGTGGAGAAAGCACAGCTCAGTCACAAACTTGTGTTTTGTAAAAGAAAAAAGAAAATCTTCGTAAAGTAAGTGAGGAAATGTTTGTAGCTCAAGACCCAGGAGGTCCCAATTACTGGGTCTTGGTAAAGGAGTCAGAAGTTTTGAGGGCTGATGGAAAACAAGCTCTCAGAGGCTGCTTCCAAAACCTGCTCAGACAGAGCAGAATTCTAACAAGAAGCTGATGATATTTACCACCTGGGACCTGAGAGGATCTCTAGGAAGCCAGAGGGCCAGTTCCAGGAGTCTCAGATGGTCAAGTGTTTCTGGAGGCAGGTATGGAGAGAGGAAATCTTGGGAGACCAACTCTCCTTGTTTTTCTGTTGCTTTGCTGCATTTCCCAGAGAGACTTAGCATATGACTCAAGACACATTGATTTCCTGTATGTTATTACTCAGGGGTTTAAGGCTTCTGGGAGGGATAGAGAAATAAACACTGTGAACAACGAGAACTACAAAATGAAAGTAAAATAACACCTGAGTTGACTTCATACCAGGTTGTGCACAGATCCCTGATGTGGGGCCACACAAAAGCCATAGAAGGATGAGCCTTTTCAAAGACTGTGTCTGGTTATTAGGCTTCATGTAGATTGTCCAGAGCCCTAAGTTTCTCCAACACTGGCATTTCCTAACCATTTCTCTGTTCCCTAGAGCTCTTCCAGAGAGAAAGAGAGAAAGAGAGAAAGAGAGAAAGAGAGAAAGAGAGAGAGAGAGAGAGAGAGAGAGATTGACAGAGAGAGAGATTGACAGAGAGAGAGAGAGAGATACCCTGCCGAAAGGCTTGGTGCATTAGAGGGTATAGGGGAGAGGGAAAGGGTAGATGAAAAGTGAGGTGGAATCTCTTGGCTGAAATGAATTTTCAATTTCTTGGTGAATCTCAATTACACAGGCTTTCCCTGAGGCCTGTTACTTCAGAGAATCAACACTCTGCTGTCATTTCTAACAGAGTGGAAGTTCTTAGTCAGTCAGTCTACTTCATTTTAGGAGAAGCATTTGTCCCCGGGAATGTTTAACTAAAAGACATGATGACAAGAGCCTCCTGGGAAAAGCACACCCTCTCATACCCTTTTTAACTACAGAATAAACATTTTCCAGACGTACTGAAGCAGGTTTTCCTAACTTCACAATTTAGCATCAGCACTCAGGAGGTGTTCAATAAATAACTATTGACTGAATGAGTGGCCTTGATGATCTTTTGCATGTGAGGTAGCTTTCAAGGATTGAAAAGCAGTAAAGATTAATAAAAGGAAACTTCTAGCCAATATGGTAGGCTAAGCAGAAATGGGAAACTTCCTGTCTTGCTCTCAATACACAGAAATGCTGAATAAGATAGAGCACAAATTTTCCTTTGGAGTACATACATAGCTGAAATTGAAATCAAGAAGGGGAAAAAAAAATCACAACGTCCTAGTAATGAAAATGGAAACTCAAAGCAAGAGCGATAGAATGGCATATGCATGTGGGGATTGAACCAAATATGCATCTAGGGTTGATGGGGTTGGTATCACACCAAAGTAGAACCAAGCTGGGGCACAACAATCAATCATGGATGCTACGAGGGGAAAATTCAGAGTTAAAACACTACATTCCTCATTTTGTCCAGTAACATGATAGAGATATTGATTAGTCTTAGGTCTGGCTCTTTGTGCATTAAAACTCTAGAGGTAAATACAGAAAAAAAAAAAAGGCAGGGGATAGGAAATGGAATATTTAACCTCAAAACTGAAGGAGGGGGATTTTTTTATGGATAGGATATAAGGAAAGGTTATAAGGAAATAAGGAAATAAGGATATAAGGAAAGGATATAAGGAAAATTCAGCTAATCCAACAAGAAAAAAACCTAGTAAATAGAGACTGTCAAGAGAGACAATATACATAGGTACACATATATCAGAAATTACTGTAGGGGCACCTGAGTGGCTCAGTCAGTTAAGTATCTGCCTTTGGCTCACGTCATGATCCCAGGGTCTTGGGATGGAGCCCTGAGTTGGGCTCCCTGCTCAGCAAGGAGTCTACTTTCCCCTTACCCTCTGCCCTCCCAAAGTCATACCCTCTCACTCTCAAATAAATAAAGAAAATCTTTAAATCATTTTTAATTAAAAAAATTGCTATAAATCTGCATGAATTAAAGTTGACTATGAACAACACAGGTTTGAACTTCATGGGTCCACTTATATGTGGATTTTTTATAGTACATTATTGTAAATGTATTTTCTTTTCTTTATGGTTTTCTTTTTTTATGATTTTCTTAATAACATTCTTTTCTCTATTTTATTGTAAGAATACAGTATATGATACACATAACATACAACATACATGTTAATTGACTGTTAATGTCATCAGTAAGCCTGCTGGTCAGCAGTAGGCTATTAGTAATTAAGTTTTGGGGGAGTCAAAAGATTTTCAACTGTGCAGGCTATCAGTATTCCTAACCCCCCACATTATTCAAGGATCAACTTTATATTCTCCTTATATTTACTATCAAGAGGCAGATTGGAAACTGGAAATAAAAAAAATCTGCTATATGCAAGAATTTCTAAAATATAATGACATACAAAAACTTAAAAGCTAGAAAAATTTATCAGGCAAATATTAATTAAAAGAAATAATAATAATGATAGATGCACTAATTGGTGGGAAGTATGGGGTTTGGAAAAATATGGGAAAAATCCTAACTATAGGGAGAGAAGAATTTGGTGGCTGTTGCTATACTCCATTGACTGCTCTGAAAAATGGAACAAAAAGCTAAGAGTGATTAATTAGCAATTAAAAGCTGAGAGTAAAAGCTAGAGAGCTTCTTTGGATGCCTCATCCTCTATAGCAGGATGGCAGGGAAATTTAAGAACCAGTCCCAGGACTTAATTGTAAGAGTAGCCAAGCTCTAGAAGTTTAAATTTGTAACCCAGGTAAGTCTGCTATGCCAAGGTCAGGGCTCTAGTTGGGACATAAGGCATGGAGCATCCAGGTTGATGCATTGAAAATCTTGAATTCCCAGATATGCCTTAACATGACAAGCCTTCAGAAATGGTCCTTCCTTATAAAGAGCTGGTTTTTCCCCTTGCTTGAAGATGATACAGAGAACATATGTAGCCTCCTCCAAGTCCCCAGGTTCTACCCCTAATCTCCTCTCCAGGTCAGTAGGGCAATAACCAAGATTAAACAAATCAAAACATAACCTGGCCATACTAGGTTATAATATACTTAAGGCTACTAGTAAGGGGAAAGAAACTAATTCCCTAAGGAACTTCAGGATCTAGTAGCATAGGAGCTGGGAAGGTACACTTAGAACTGCACTTTGAGGCTACTCCACCAAAATAAAAAAAAAAAACAAAACAAAAAAACCCAAACAAAAACACTAGTTTGGATGAGAGAAGCTTTATCGATATGGGAGTCCATTTTGGGTTTGCAGGGATGCAGGCACTAATACCCTGGCCAGGACCTCAGGAGAAGCTGTGAGCAAGCAGACATAATGGCTAGAAAAAATAATGCTCTCCATTAAGAAGAAAAGCCAGAATGGTCATGATAGGAGATGGAAAAATATGAAAAGATGCAGAGAAGTGGACAAGTTAGAGGGGATACATGATGTAAGATCAGAATTCCTATTAGATGAGTGTATCTCATATGAGGGCTAATAAAATACACCACTTACCAGAAAAATAAGGAAGGCACCTGATGAGAAAAATAGCATTAATAGGAAGCTCAGTGGTGATTCTTCCATAAGTCAGGCATGATCACAGAAGAAGCCTTTACAGAAGAGGCTCATTAACACAGAGCATAGGAAAACCGAGGATACTCTGATTACACACAATAGAGGCCGCATGGCTGTGTTTTATATTTAGAAGCCAGGTAAGCACGATTAGTACAATAAGTGGCAAGATTACAAGGGCAGCCGGGGGGCTTTCAGAAAATTGTGGCGATAGTGAAAAGAATGTGGCATCCCTAAGGGCATCATAGATGGTCACCAACATGAGTACTATCCTCTCTGTAAAACACAAAGAAATTGAGAATGATGATCAGAAGGCTTAGGGCAATCATTTCAATGATAATCTCTGTCCGATATCCAGTTTTCAGATTCAGACCTATTGACTAAAGAAGACACTGGTTCAGAGGAAGTCTTCTGCAATATCGTGGCAAATACATGTGACAATGACTTCTTCAGACCTTTCCCAAAGGGACCTGCTGTCATTTATTGGATAACTAGGGAAAGAGGGAAATATCCAAACATTTTGGAGAATGTTGGATATAAGGTCCAAGTTGATATCAATGCCAAGGAGTCATCATGGTCCCTCTGTTAGAGTGGGACATGTGATAGCCAAGATAAGTTAACAGTAGGTGAACCTCATATCTGTAAACCCAAGTAAATCCAAGTAATATCTGTGGTCATTTCCCCAAATCCCAAATTATATTTGTAATAGATATACTTAGGAGTTAGCACAACCCCTACATTAGGCCTTTGGTCTATAGGATAAGAACTTTCTTATGGGAAAGGCCAAGTAGAAGCTTATGAAACTACCTCACCTTCCATCCCTGTTACAGGATAGTAAATTAAAAAAAAAAATGATAGTTGAGTATGAATGGCTGAGATTATTACTACCATTAGGATACATTAAAGGACACAAGAGCGATGATGTTCATTGGTCTCCATTTAATTCAGCAATTGGGATATTGCAACAGCAACACATATCCTGAAGCATTACAGTGGATTACTGCAGACACAGCCAGACATTAGACTGATGGAAGATTTGGTATCTTTGTTAGAACACGTTAACATGGCATTGGATATATGGTATGCAGGCATTGACCTGGCAAACACATTCTTTTCCATCCTTTGGAAAAGAGTTTTTATTTGTCTAAAACATACAACAGGATACATAACAGGTTTGTGCTAGGTCTGCACTAACACTTTGGGCCTTTTTCAAAATAGTCTAAAGATACGGAGACTATCAGGATATCCACACATAATTATATTTGTTTATTTGTGTGTTACATTTGTTCATGATATTGATAACATCATGCTAATGAAGCCATATGAGCAAAAAGCAGATGCTAGTTGGAGGCTTTGTTGGGAAACATGTGTTCCAGAGAGTTAGAGATAAACCTTAGGAAGATTCAGGGCCTGTCACATCAGTAAAATTTTAGGTGTCTGGTGTTTATGGCATAATGAGAATCATACCTCTTCCCCCAATAAAGAACCGATTATTGAAACTTCTCAGCATGAAGAAAGAAGTAAAATCCCTGGGATGCCTATTTGAGTTCTAGAGGGAGCATATTTCATCCCTAGGAACCATATTTGGGAATACTAGCCCGACCCACATACCTGGTGATATGAAAGCCTAGCAGCTTTGACGGGTTCTAGGTTTGTTTGCTGCCTGTGCACATTGGAAGCTCATGCCAAAGAACCAGCAAGTAAAATGAATCACCATCTTGGCAGGAGTAGGTAGTGATGCTGTTATAGAGTTAGAGAAAGAGGAATATATTTAGCAACCAGGTGATACATTTGGATATATTTTAGTAAATGCGGGTGAATTACAAGAAGAAATCCAAACATATATAATATTTGTGTAACAACTTTAATATTTAGTTTAGAAACTGATAGATCAAGGAGTCCATATTTGTAAGGATACAGATTTGAACAACATGATTGTTCTCTCTCTCACATAATATATGCAATATAAGATAATGTAACACAAGCAACATAGCCTATGTCCAAGGAGTAGAGGCACATAGATTCAAAAGCATGCATGCATTATTTTAAAATGTTGATCATATCTGATTTTATAAAAGGTCTCATAAGCTGCCAAGTAATTGATATCGTACAAAGCATTTATCCTAGTACAGTACAATAAGATGAATACAACTGGATTTTCCTAAGCCCTTGTTGGATAAATAATCATCTATGGTAAAAATAATTGAGTCGGTGATTAAAATTTCCCCCTACAAAAGACATCAACTCCAGACAATTTTATGGAGAATTTTACCAAAAATTGTAACTCAACCCTATCTCATACCACTTGTTTCAGTGAATGGACAAAAAGAGCAAATGACCTATTCTGTGATATCAAAATTAGGCACAGAGAGTATAAGAAATGAAATATACTTTTCAATCTCACTCTGTCATGGATGAACAAATCATGATAACATATTAGCAAATCCAGAATTGTATTTAAGTACATAATGATAAACCAGAGTTTATCCCAAGAAAACAGATACATCAACATTAGAAATAAATAAATAAGAAGAAATATATTTACATAATTTAACGCATTCACTGAACAAAGGGAAAAATGTGATCATCTCAATGGATATGGTCAATGCCTATTCATAAATTAGAGGAAAAAAAGAAATAGTAAATTAATAATAGAAACATCCTTAACCTGATAAGGAGCATCTATCCCAAATCCACAACAAATGCCATACTTTACGGTCAGATTTTAGAAGAATTCACATTAAACTCAAGACAAGAAATTCTTTGCTAAGACTATTTTTATATAGCAGTTACTGGAAGCTCTAGTCAATTCAAAAATGCAATAAAAAGAATTACATTATAAAATTATTGGAAAGAAAGAGGCACAATTGTTATTTGCATATAATATCATTGTTTGCATACAAAATGCAAAAGAATCCACAGACAAACCATTTAGAATAAAAAAAAATTGGGGAAGTTTAATGGAAACAAGATCAACATACAAAAATGATTATAATATGATATTTTATTTAAGAGTAATTTAAAAATAGAAAAAGTTATTTTAGAAAGATTACATTTACAATTTCATTCAAATTTACATGGTATCTAGGGGGGAAAAATCAAACAAACAAATGGCATTTAATACTTTATAAAAGAAAATTATAAAACCTTACAAGGTCAAAAAAACCCTATTTATGTATATATAAGTTCAATATCATAAATAAATGCTGTAAATTATCCCCTAACTGACCTAAACATTTGAGATAATTTCAGCAAAAATCCCAATAGATTTTTAAAGGAAATTTGATGAACTTATTTCAAAATTCTTGTGTATGAGTAGATGTTCAGGAATAGGCAGGACAATACGATTAAGACAATTTGCTCTCCTGGATATCAAGAATTATTCTAAAGCTATAATAATTAAATGCTATGATATTAGCAGAGTTTAAAATAGATTAATTACACAGACTTAAGAATTTCAGAATAAACCCTAGCTTCCATGGGAACTTGATTTATGATAGAGGTCGCCTGAAAAATTAGAATTTACTGGGATAACTGGCTTATTTGTATGGAAAGAAAGAGATTTAGAGCATTTCTTCTATATAAAAATAAATTTTAGGTAGATTAAAGGCCTAAACTTGTTAAAATGGTTTTAAAATATACAGGAGGACAACTTTTTGATTCTGTGAAGAAAAATATGTTTCGATTCATGGAAAAACCCAAATCATAAAGAAAATTGATAAATTTACATCAGAATGTAAAATACCTACATAACAGAAGTTATCAAGACCAAAGGACAAAGATCCTTTGCAACATACCAAATACACAAAAAATCTATCCAGAATATATATATAAAGACCACTTTCATTACTAAGATAATGTTAATGCATAATATTTATTAAATGCTTACTATATCCCGTAGTCTGTCCTAGCTGGTTAGTTGTCTTAACTGTCTCAACCACCATAATAATAATATGAGATATTATGTTAATCTCTGTTTTAGGAGTGAAGAAAATGAGCCACAAGGAGGTTAAGTAACACACCCAAGGATGAACAGCTATTAAGTGACAAATTTGGAATTGAAACTCATGCTCATTCAATTGAAACCCAGCACCAGATTACTCACTGCTAACTAGTATGTGGAAATGTGCTCCCCCCACCCCTCCCCACCACCACCACCAAAAAGAGACCAAAAATCCAGCTGAACAACAGGCAGACGATACGATCATGTTTCATGAAAGAGGCTAGAACTGCCAAGAGAGATGAAAATATGCCCAACCTCACTGATCACAGAAATGCAATTTAAAACCTTCATGTTTCCAACCCATCAGATTGGCAACATTTTAAAAAGTCTGAGAATACCAAATGGTGAGCAGATTTGACAAAATAGGTATTCATATATTCTGCGGAAGGGAGTACAAATTGGCACCCAAACTGTAGAGAGCAAGTTGGCAATATCTAGCAGAATTGACACCGTAGAGGTACCTGATTGCCCAGCAATTTCCCTCCTAGGTTTAGTCATATATAAAAAAAAATATATATGATGATGTTCCACGCAGTTTTTAAAAATAAATGAGCAATTAAAGAGGGCTTAATTTAGGGGAAAAATGAATTTGGATATATTGTGATGTATATGGTACAGTGTACTATAGGATAGAATTCCAGTTAGCAATTAAAATTAATGAACTAAATTTATATATATCAACTTGGATGCGTCTCTAAGATTGCACTGTTGGGTGAGAGAAGTATTGTGAAGTACATACAGATATGTGGGATATAACAGCATTTATGTAAGTTTTTAGGAATAAAATACTATGTGTGGAAGTGTAAGTACATGAAGGACAGAGGATACCAACCACTTCTGGTGAAGAAGGGGGTGACCGGAACTACAGAGGCGGACCCAGAAGATTTAGTCACATCTGTAAGATTTTATTATAAAAACCATATGTGATGCACATCTAAATTTATTTTTTATTTTATTTTATAGATTTTATTTATTTATTGGTGAGAGACACACACAGAGAGGCAGAGACAGAGGCAGAGGGAGAAGCAGGCTCCCTGCGGGGAGCCCAATGCAGGACTCGATCCCAGGACCCTGGGGTTCACGCGCTGAGCCAAAGGCAGACGCTCAACCACTGAGCCACCCAGGTGTCCTACACATCTAAATTTATCAGTTCTGGCATTGGGTGCATGGGCTTCTGGTGGATTACTCTCGGTGCTTTTCTATAGTATATTTTGAATGTCAAAAATAAAAAATTTTTTAAAAACCCAAGAAAGTTGATGAAGATACTGTCCTCCCTCACTAAGAACTCATCTCTACTCATCCGCCACAGAGTTCTATAGTAAGCAGCACCCTTTTAAGGAATAAAGACACAAGAATAATGCTTCCTGTCTATCCAAGCTTGTACTCTGTCCTCCTGGGTTTTTGCTTTTGCCTGCAGTTGGGAGAGAAATGAGAGCTGACACAGGACTCAGTGTTCATCGAGGCCCCTCATGGAGCCGCCAGGACATGGGGATCTACAACAGGACAAGTGGCCAAAGATCAGGACAGCTAAGGTGCACACACACATATATATAGCTAATAAGTGATGGAACTTAGACAGGAACCTAGACCTCAGGACTTAGAAAACAGATAGAAGGACCCATAGTAGAGGTCAGCAGGTCAGATTAGGCCCACAGATGGGTTTTGTTCGACTCATATGTCATTCAACTGTCTTAAAAAAATAAATGAGAACACGATTATAAACGTGTGTGTACAGTTAGCCACAGGTCTCTGTTTTCTTACCTGGGCGCTTTGTTCTTCGATGTTGCTGACCTGGCCCTCTAGGATATTTGCATTTGTGATCCTCATCATAGAATTTTTGACTTGGAAGGAACCTTAGAGAAGGTTACCTCTGGCCAAGCAGCCCTCAGTGTGGTGATTCCCTCCATAGCACCCCTGACCAATGTGACGCACCTCTGCTTGACCACTTCAGCTGCAGACGCTTCCCACTCTCAACAGAGCCCAGCTCCTTCCTGGCCAGCTCTGGCTGGGCACGGAGTTTCGCCTCCTATGGAGTCAACGTGTACTTGTCTGGGATGCCCCACTCATCATTCCCAGCCCAGCCCTCTAAAGGTGCAGGAAATACGTTTAATGGCTCTTCTGCAAATATTAACAGTCATCACTGTTCAACTAAGTCACTTCTTCTTCAGGACGAACACCTCTGAGTCTTCCAACTCTTCTAGGGTTGCTTGGTTTTCCTACTCTTTGCTAGCTTGGCTGGTCTCTGGAGCTGCCGATGCACTCACGTCCTCACTACTGGAAGGTGGGGGAGATGCTGTTCACGATGATCACCACCAACAGGCTTTTGTGCTCAAAGCATCCAGCTCTTTGTAACCAGGCTTCGTTCCTACCTACTTCTCTAGCCTTTCCCCTCCTTTCCTCATTTCTCTCATCCATTCTTCTGCCTTCACCCTTTGTCATAGTCACACATTGTTTTCACTCCAGCAACAATAAACTCTTTGGAGTTGCCCAAGCAACCATGCTACGTTATATCCTTCCATCATTTCATCTTCCATTCCTCCACATGGGATGTTTCCTTCCTGAGTTCCCGGTGGGAACTCCTATTTATTCCTAAAACCCAGCTTTCATGTCACTGATTGAGGCTTTTCTGTGCCTCTAATCCTTTTGTGTTCCTTTGTCACACTCCAGTCTAAGTTAGTCACTCTCTCCTGTGTGGTGGCTCCCCATTCTACACATTTCTATTCCCACACATTACGTTTCTCTACATTATAATTATTTGTTTGCTTTTCTATCTCCCTCTTTCATATTATAATCCTTTAAAGGGATGGTGCCTTACTTCTTTTTTGTGACTGTGTCACTGAGTGCAGGGACTGGCACATAATAGGTGTTCAATAAATACTTGTTGAGATGAATGCAATTCTGAGACCACTGGATATTGTGCAAATACAGTTTGTCCTAAGGACAGCGTGAGCTTTCTCCATTTTTCGACTAGAATTTAATGCTTGCGTTCAGAAACCGTGTTTTATTTTTCTTGCTCTTCCAACACCAAGCACAACTCTTACCAGTCACTCGGATGATTGTTAACTAAATTAAGATGATTCAGACCTATTCACTGAAACACAGCCTTTTTTTTTTTTTGGAAAGGCCTTTATTGTAGAGAAGGAAAAAAAATGGATATACACATAAATATCAAATTTTTATTCATACATATATGCACACAGATATCTGTACACAGTACCACTGTGTGTATACATATATAAATAAAACAGTGTTGCCTTCGCAAACCCAGGCATATATACATCTTCTGAATTGCAAAGTGTGCTCCGGGTTATTTGAAGTTCTGTACAATATGTCTAGCCTCCCAGGCAAAGTTTCCTGTTAATTTCCTCAGCTCCATGAATGTATGATTTATTTAACAAAACTTTCATGCAGCAAATTAAACAACATTTGTTCTACCTAGAGGGGTAGTTCCGCAACATCACAGAATTGACAGGCCCACTTATAAAGGTTGACACAAGAACAGTGGTCCAACTCAGAATCCCAAGTACAACCGTGTCTGCTGGCCTATTCCCTCTAGATACAGTCCAGTGTCTAATTAGCCCAGGGGGGAATAAGGAAAAAAATGAAAACAAAACCAAAACTGTGCTCCCAGCAATGCTTGTGGTGGTTGTTTTTTTCTTTTCTTTTGTTTTTTTTCATTTTCTTTTTTCTCCTTTGTCCTCCGATCCCTATCCCTTCACAAGGATGTACTCAGAAATGAATACAATTTAATGGATCTCTTTTTTCAATTCCTTTCTCCCTTTCTTTTCTCTGTCTCTCTTTCTTTCTTTTAAAAGATAACCTATAAAAAAATAAAAGATAACCTATGTCTTTGTTGTTTAATCAGAGAATATCCAACATTTAGACATCTGTTTCAAAATTTTTTACGTAGGGAAAGACCTTGAGCCATTTCAGTCTGAACCTCTGGGAACCTATCCAAGAGAGATGAGAAACGTGCCATACCTGGTCTTTGCCCTGCTTCTTTGCAACCTCCACCCAAATTAAAGAAATCATAAAATAAATTGCAAAGTAAGGAATCTATAAATTATTAAATATCAACAATTAACATTTTTATCTAGCCTGCAAATCTCTATCATCCTAAATAAAGCAAGGCCCATTTCTGACCAGCAGAAGGCAGATTTGTTTGATAAATTCTGATGATATTTTAGCTTTTATTCTTGTTTTCTCCAGAGTTCAGCATCTTAGGAGCTCTTTTGTGTTGGGAGGTCCACTCTTGGTATACATCACAGCTTGGTTCATAATTGGGCATAGTTTAAAAAGAAACTATCTGCATTCATTTCGACCATCAACATATATTGAACACTTTACTTTGAGACTATAAACATGAATGGTACCAGTTTCAATCCTTAATAGTATTCCAGATAACTATTGCTTCATAATGAGCTATTCCAAAACTTTGTGCCTGTTTATCTCTTTTGTTCACAGATTCGATGGAACAGGAATTCAGAGGTTATGGGAGGGATAGTGTGATTGTATTCCACAATGTCTCTGGTCTCAGATGATAAAATTCAAGTCTGAGTGTGACCAGATGGCTGAAGACTGTCATAATCTGAAGGTATATCTAGCAAGAGATCCTTTTGGTTGGCTGAGACAGCTGGGGCTGTTGGCTCTTTCACTACAAGGCAGTCGTGGGGTGGCTGGACGTCTAATAGGACTCCAAAGGAGAATGTCCTTGTTGTAAGCAGAAGGTGTGATGCCTTTTCTAACTTTTTCTTAGAAGTTAGGTTCCACATCACTTTCAATGCATTCTGTTAGTTACATTAAACTCACAGCCAAATATAGGTTCTGGGGAAGTGAACACAGATCCCATTTCTTAAGGAAAGGTATGTCAAGGTCACACTGTATGAGAATACGTGTGGTGGGAGAATTTTTGTGGCTGTCTCAGAAAATACTACCTGCCACGGGTAGCTTGCTGTTCAATAGGGTAGGCGTGTAAATGAGTCAACAAAGGAAAGGGTTTTAGTGCTATAATTAAATAATGCTTTAGGTATAGTAAAACACCTGGTCAATGATATCTGGAGAAAATGAGGTCAGGAAAAATTTCAAAAGGAGGTGAATCTTTAGGTGGATAGTTGGGACATAGAATGGTACGCATTTTGGTGGAAGCTGGTGGAATTTGAGTTTTGAGTCATAACCTAAATAAACACTCTTTCACTGGTAACACCTAAATTTAAAAACATATCTTAGGCTAAAAAGTGAACAAAAGCCTTGTACTCTTCACTGCCTTTCAAACCCCTCTGCTAGTTGGAGAATGAGCTTGAGATGGGGTGAGCGCACCTGCAAAAGAGTGATTGCTCCGGGCCTGCGGCAAACAGAGGGCAAGGTGAGAAATTACAGTGTCGTGCAATCATGACAACCCTTGTTGTTCTGTGTAGAATCTCGCAAAACTGTGAAAGGCCAGCTGGAGAATGCCAGCCAAACAGAACTGATGCCCTTCTACCTTTATTACCACTTAGCAGCTGCTATACGAGGATTCATTCAATGCTGGTTGCCCTACGCTTGGTGTGTTTTCTGCTCTCCCCATGTCTTGGGACTTAATGAAACTTCAGGTTTGCGGAGGCTGCAGGGGTTGGTCCCCAAGAAATCCAACTATTTTATGACATTATTTAATGGTAAGGTCAATCCTTGAAGCTTTGAGGTAGCACAAAGTCAGTAAGAGAGGGGCTGATGTTCCTAGATAGGATGGAGGAAGAGCATGTATGCATGAAGCTCCCTCAAAACAAATGGAAAGACTGTGTTTTTATTTACTTTGTGTTATTAAAGGAGCATCACTGTGCCATCCGTGCTGAGCCAGAGCTTCTAATTCAGTGGAAATGAAACTCTCACACAGTGTGTGCTTAACTTCCCTAGGACCGTAAATCCATTTCTCTCTGTCTCTGGCTAATCTTTCCCTTTGTAGTGAAGAGATGCATGGGGCTGCAGTGCAATCTGACAGTGGGAAACCACTCTGACAATTTCTGAAGGATGTCTGAAGAAATGAATTGAGGGGCTTGCCTAGGGTGAAGACACAAGACAGACTGTAGCCGCTGCTGGGTTTGCTGTGTGCTGGGCACAGCTTATCTATGCGTATTCTTTTCTGTTCCAACACATAAAGAAAACCGTGCCTGGCCACACACTCCCCAGCTCATCACTCCATATCAGCGCAGGAGCAACACAGGTTTTCAGTTTTCCCATTTGTGAGTGCAGTTGGGAGTTGCCAGAGGCTGCAGTGTGGGGGGAAGATGAACAGGGTTGCAGATGGGCGGATAAGGTAGAGACAGCATCAGGAGGGTGGAGGGAGGTAGGCCCAAACCCATGGACCCCCCTGTGTTTGACGTTGGGGAGCTCTGGCTGTCTAGCCCCCTGAAGCCATCTTTCTGCACTTAGGCTTGTTCTCTCTTGCTTCTGAGCAAGTGTCCCAGTTATTTGCTTCTACTTGGGACACTCCCTTCCATCCCCCATTACACCCTCCATACTCCATCTTTTTTAACTCCAAATTGTCCATCAGGTTTCCATTGGAAATGACTTCTGATGGGAAGCCTTCTCTTCCTTTCCAGTGTTTGGTTTGACCCTTCCCTCACTGTCCTCCCTTAGTGCCTGAACTTCTGTCCAATAAAGTCTTCTCACATGCTATTAAAATTTCCCTTTTTTCCTCCTTATTTGACTCCCCACCTAGGCTGAAAGGTACTTGAGAGCAGAAGGCCTACTTCTTCTGCTGTTCTATTTCTATGCATCTAGTGCAATACCTACCACATTGTAAGAGCTCAGACAAAATTGTGGGGTAGTAAGGAAAAGAGATTGAAGCCAGAAGTTATGGGGAGGCATGTGGTCATAGTGAAGGTCCACATGGATGGATCAAATGTTGAAAAAATGGAATGAAGTTTTATACCAGGCAGATTTGAAAAGAGAGAGAGAGAGAGAATAGAGAGAGAGAATCAGGGTAAGATCTTTGTGAAATTATTATATACATTCAAATGACAGTGATATTACATTAGCAGGCTGTTTTTGGGAAGTAATACCTCAGGTGAATAAAAACTCTAAAGTACATAAACCAAATTGACTCTGTAATCCCACCTCTGGGAATATATCTTAAGTAAATAATCTGAAAGAAGGAATATGTTATTTACATGAAGATGATACATCGTAGTATTATTTATAATAGTGAGAAATTGGAAACAATCTGAACAGCATAGGAATGGTTAAATAATGACAATATCATGCAATATAATGCTATATTACAGAAATTTAAATGATAGATATGAGGTTTGTCAACATAGAAAATATTTATTATATAATTTTATGTTAAACAATGAAATTGTACCTGTACCTTGCTTTAAATTGTATAAAATTATGTTTTTGAATGCACAAGTTCTGAATAGAAATAAATGAAAATTGCTGTATTTACTGAAGTGGTTGGATTTTGTGTGTGTGTGTGGGGGGGTGGTGGTTTAGCTTTCTTTTGTGTAAAGCTTCTTTAGTCCTGTAATGCTACACGAATGACTTTAAAATAAATTTTTCAAAGAAAGATCTTGAGGAAATTATTGGGAATTGAACCAGAAGTCTGATAGGTTCTTTCTTCAAAGTACCTACCTGGGATTTGTTTCAGATAACCTTGGCTAATGGAAGTAAAGTCTCATTTTTCTCTTTTCAGCTTGGAAACTTTAAGATTAAATCAGAAAGATCCAGTATCAGAATGTTTGGAGGATTTTGTTTCAATCTTAACCTTCCAGTTAGGCCAATTGCTGGTTAGCTGTTCATCCCTCAATTGTCAAACAACTGTTCGGTTACAAGGATCTGTGGGTTTTTGTAGGAATTATTACATGATCAGTCATGATTTGGATCAGCTACAGGACCATACTGCATTTCTTCCTATCTGTCCACAAGGGTATTTTTGAGCACAGACTTGTACCTTTTCTAAACCTCCATCAAGAATAGAAAGTATCAGAGACAAATTTATCTCCATTTGCTTGGGCAATCTGACTGGGACCATGGGAGGTCACTTGGGATGGTAGAAAGATGATGTCTTCGGAGTAGACAAATTTCAGCTTATTTAGAAATAGGACTGCAGGCAATTTAGGCAATCATTCTGGATCTTGATCTTCTCAACTGGAAAAAATTGGAAACTAACACCTACCTTATGTGATTCTCATGAAGATTTGATGACACAAGGTATGTAACACCCTCAAACCCAATACGTGCTGCAGAGAACCCTCTTCTTCAGTTCAACAAATATTATGAACCCATACCATATCCAGGCTAACTGGGAGATAGATAGCATTGATGGTGGGCCAACCAAGCCAACTGACCACCTCAAACAGATGGCTTTGTGTTGATGACAAAGTTTAGAATCCTATCCATGACCAACTGGTGACTAAAAGGCAAGTGAACACAATGCTGGCCTCTCTGAGGACCATTGTCTGGCAGTGGGGGTGACTAGATGACATATCAGGGAATAGAGATTCAGAGGCTCTATCACTTAATCCAGTGAGCAATCCTGACCCTGTAAATGAGGAAACAACAGCACTTATAGGGACAAAATGTGCAACTAGCAAAATACAAGCAATTAAATCCATGCTTCATTGACCTAGTTTTGTCCCCAGTCTGGGACTGCTTTCAGCAGTGACTCTAGCTCTGGTCTGAAGTACTTCATCCGCACAGAAATGGGCCAAAAGAACACTTTTCTCTCCACGTCTCTTACTACTATGTAGATAATAGGCATACTTTATTGATTGCCAAGCAATCTCATGAAAGAGGGTTATAAAAGGTCAAGGAATTCTGGCTATGATATTTGTTTCCCACATATTTCCTGTGTGATTTGGGGCAAATAGCTGAAGTTTTCGGAGTCTTTGGATCTTCATGTCTTTTAGCCATTTTAATATCTTTACTAGATTTCTATCCATAAATAATTCCACAAGAAAGAAGAAAGGGAAAGAATGCCACAGGCGGCCTGGTGAGCTTGCAGGAAGAAGGATGGTACAGAATCTGCAATCCAGCAAGTCTGGGGCCAGGGTGGGCTGCACATGATGCCATACTCCATCCTAACTCTGTCCTGGACTCCATCATGCATGCTAAACACCTTAATAGTGCAATAAAACTTGGAATTTGACCACCACTTCAAACTTAGCACTATCATCTTCTCCCATGGGGAAAAATCAGCTCCTTCTCCAACCTCCTGTCTTTTGAGGGCCCTTAAATCTCTGGAGTCATTTTTCTTGACAGCCACCTTCCTACAGCAACTTGCATTATTTTGTTTGAATGTGTATGTGGCCTCTTTTTCTTTTTTTTCTTTCTTTCTTCTTTCTTTCTTTCTTTCTTTCTTTCTTTCTTTCTTTCTTTCTCTTTCTTTCTTTCTCTCTTTCTTTCTTTCTTCTTTCTTTCTCTTCTTTCTTTCTCTCTTTCTTCTTTCTTTCTTTCTTTTTCTTCTTTCTTTTCTTTCTTTCTTTCTTTCTTTCTTTCTTTCTTTCTTTCTTTCTTTCTTTCCTTTCTAAAAGAATGTATTTATTTATTTGAGAGAGAGAAAGCGGAAGAGAGCATGAGCAGGGAAGCAGCAGGAAGAGGAGGAGAAGCAGACTCTCTGCTGAGTGAAGCAGACTCTCCACTGAGCAAGGATCCCAATGCAAGGCTCCATCCCAGGACCCCAGGATCATGACCTGAGCTGAAGGCAGAAGCTTAACCAACTGAGCCACCCTGGTGCCCCTGTGGCCTCTTTTTCACTCCCACAGTGTCCACCCTACAAAAGGCTGAGGCCTTCCTGGGATTCTGGTGATTTCTACATTCTGCACCTTCTCTCTCTCTAGTCCACAGTAGCAGGATCTTCTTTAACGTCTGTTCTATCCTGGTTCTCTTCCAATATGAAAACCCAGGTAATTCCCTGTTTCCTCTGGCATCAAGTCTAATTTCCCCTTCTTGGCCTTTAAGTATCTCTGCAACTCCTCCGCTCCAGCCTCTTCCTCACCCACCCATGTCCTTGCTACCCTACTCACCCTGGCACCACTCTCTTTCCAGAGTAATGTCTGTCCTATCTGTCCCAGAGGATCCCTTGGCCTAGTTCATTAGGGTGCCACAAAACCAACCTCCCAGTTTTGAGCGGCTTTCTTTGCCATCTCTTTCCAGCTTCTAGTTGCAGAGACTCAGCGGGTGTTCCTCTCTTCTCTCAGGGACACCACCCTTTCTCAGGGAACCAGAGAGTTGGACAGTGTTTACAGAGGCGTGCTCTCTGATCCATGACTTCCCCATCCTATCTGCAATTATTTCTTTGCTATGATTTCTGAAAGCGATGTGCGTAAGCCTCCTTCTTTGGTCGGGCTGATAGAGCTATAAAATCAACTCTCATGACAACCTGGAAAAATTAATCTTCTTTATTTTGTCTATAACACCTGCAGTGTTTCTCTCAAGCCTGCAGCTTGCAGAATAGGAGGAAAAGCTAACTGTGTTCAGTCCATCTGAAGTGAGAGAGGTCGAGCAAAACCAAACTTTGAGTCCTACAGGTCCTTGACCACACTTTCCATCCAGATGGCATGGCAACCATCCGGATCCCTACAGGATCAGTTTAAGGGAGCCAGCAAATGGGGCAGAGGTCCCTGGTGTCCTCTCTCCCCACCTTACCCTCATGATCTGAAGTGTTTGTTCATTCTGAGTCTAAATGACACAGCAGAAGTCCGAGAGATACACATGATCATCCTGTTTCTTCCTTTCTTGCCCTTCCCCATGTCTTCCCTTATTCAGAGGCTTGATGGGGTTGATTTTGTCCCCTTCTTTGGACATTTATAGTTTTTATGGATGTCCAGCATCTTTGAACGGATTTTTTTCCCTTTGCATTTCCCACCTTCTATCTGCAATGTAGAAATCAGAACTTGGTCTCCCAGTTTCCCCTGCATCTAGGGCAGGCTTTGACATAGGCTTGTGATCAGAAACCCACGTAAATCCTGGATTCAGAAGAAGAAAAGGAGAGGCTCTCTGCCATATGCAGTCAGTGTGGTGGCACACAGGAGCTGGACACTGAGCTCACAGCAGTCCTGGCTGCAAAAGCCCAGAGTCTGCTTTGTGGCAGTGGGATCACTCTCATTCTTGTTCCAATGGTATATTTTTCCTGAAGATGTTGCTTCTGAAATAGGTTCTTAGCTTTTCTGGAAATTCCATGAGATATCTAATATCCTTTAATAATTCTGCTTTATTAAGCAGTATACACTCCAAAATACTAATATGCCACTCTTCCCATCCTCACACAGACACACCAGCCTTCTTGCTTGGGTCACTCTTAAGTATAATTTTTTGTGCTCAATATGGATTGTTGATATATGCCACCTAGCAGCTTACAAATACCTGACTTTCTGGCTTTTATTTATTTATTTATTTATTTATTTATTTATTTATTTATATTTATTTATTTTTTTTCCCTTCTGGCTTTGTCTTGCTCATGGAGTCAGGTCCTCTAACTCTCCTGTCCCTGTCTCAGAACAATTTCAAAGGTGAAGTTTTGCCACTTAGGGAATAGTATTGAAATATATCACTTTAATATTTATAAAAATACGAACCTATCAATTATACTTTTTTGGAAGACCATGCTTATCTTTTCCTCCTTGAAGGCCTCATTTCTCTGGAAATTGCCTGAAAAATTCGTGGGCATAGTAAGTCATGTCCTGGAGCCTACAGGAATGCTAGACTGGGAGAAAGCCCTTCCTCTTTGAGGGGGGGATGGCATTTCTTCATATCTACCTTTGCACCTTGTTCCTTCTCATCCCTGCACTTTTGCTTCAGTTTGTCTCTTGCTAGGAAATTCCAGTCATGCCCCTGATGATGCTTTCCAAACCACCTGTCCTTCACATCCCCTTGCAGCTTTTCTCGGTGACTCTAATTCCCACCAACTTCCCTCTGCTTTACCCTCGTTAACATTTACAGTTGATGTCACACAGTTTAGCACTTAATCTTTGCAATATGTATCATACCCTGGGAGAAATAGACCTGAAGAGAAAGTACTTTAAGAAGTGCAGTATCTCGGGTTTTGCCCAAAATAGAATTCAGAATCTTGATTATTATAGATTGCGTGAATCCAGCTGCTGTCATACATGATCATAAAAGTAACATGAGGGAGTTTATTTCTTCGTCTCAGAACTTCAGATTTGTATGTCTCTGCCCAGATGTGTAATCAGCATATTAAAAACAACATGTCCAAAAATCAACTGCAACACCCACCCCCCCCCCCAAAAAAAAACCCTGTTCCTTGTCTAGTCTTCTCCATCTTCAGTAAATGACAGCTTCATCCTTTGAGTAACTGAACGAAAAGCTTTGGTCCCATGCTTCCCTCCCTTTTCTCTTTCCCTCTTAACTAATGCAGTCTACTTGTTAATCTACATTTACAACCTTTAACTAGATCTAGAATGCAAGCAGTTCTCATCAGTTTTGCAGCTATCATCACCTCTCTCCAAAATTATTGTAACAGCCTCTGATGGGCTTCCTGAGCTCTGCCCTGGCTCTGCACCCAACCACAGCACATTCTCGGCATAGTCCCCAGAATGGAACTGAGTGGGTGTCAGCTCGTGGTACTCCTCTCTTCAAAAGCCTCCATGGGCTTCCCATGGCATTTGGAGTGAGAGGTAAAATTCTTCCAATGACTTGGAAGACCTTATACGATCAAGCTCATGGCTACCTTTCTGATTTCATTTCCTACTCTCCTCCTACTTGATATTCTAGCAATGTGAACATCTCTGCTGTTCCTCAAATAAAGAAAGCCTGCTGACACCCTAGTGTTTGTCTTTGATGGTTCTTCTGCTTGAAATGCTTCTCCTGCAGATTTCCAAATAACTGCTGCCTTACCTCCTTTGGGGTTTGCTCTAATGTCACCCTATGAGACCTTCTCAAATCAAGCCATTTGATCTGATAACCATCTAGCTTTTGCTGGCACTTCCTCTTGTCCTGGTTTTCTCCATAGCACTTACCATTATCTGATAGACTTTATAAATGCTGGGTGATTTATTTGCTGTCTGCCTCCTTCCATTCGAATGTAAGCTTCATGAGAATGGAAGATGGATAGGAATAGTGCCTGGGGAACAACAGGTACTCAATTAATACTTCTTAGATAAATGAATAAATAGATGAAAGAGAGAACAGAACCAGTATCAATTTGAAATGGCTGAACCTTTACTCTACTATAGCATGAAATCATATAGAGATTTCTACATGGTTAACCTAGACAGTAATTGAAAAAAAAAACTATAAAATCTGTGTGTAAACTTAATAATAACTCTTGGCCCTTCTCACTAAGCCAATTAACTTGAGAATCTTTCACTGCGTGGCCAAGTGAAGAGTCTCACATTTGAGCAGATTGGATGCTCCTTTTTGCTTTGTGTTGGGTATGTGTGTTCATTTTATTTTTAAAAATCCTTCTCTGTCTCCCAGTGAGAATTAGTCCTGGTACATCTGGGACTGGGATGGCTGATGCCTTCCTCTGAGAGCCCTTATTACAAAGTCCTGTCTGTGTTGGCTTGCAGAGTTGGTTTACATAAGTTTTTATGGAAACTGTATATTTCCCCAGCAAGCTGTGCATAGTGCTTGCTGCTGGCTCTAGGTTAGTCCCCTAGGAATTTGCTCACTTTCCCTGTTCTCTCTTTTCCCTCTCTCTTTATCATCTGCGTAGATTTTATCTGCATACCATGGTCTCTTGCCATACCTTCAGTATTCTTCCTACCTTCTCTGGTACTCTAAAATGAAGGTGAGGGTTTTATTTGTTACCTTTAGTGAGAAGTGTCATTTATTAAATTCCAAACTGAAAGGAAGATTCTCCTCTGCAGCACCACCAAACATTTCTCTGTCACTTGAAATTGTAGGCCATTGCTGTGGACTAAACTTCATCACAGTCCTGTAGGCAAAAAGAGACTGAAATGTAGTTCGAGCATAATCTTCATACCAAACTAGATTATAGGTTCCTTAAGGAACTGGGAGCAAATACTGTTTGTTTGTTTTTTTCCTATAGGAAGTAGCAGAGTTCTGGGTACATCATTAATTCTTAATAAATACTTACTTAATGTATTTATTCTTTTGGCCCGATCTTTATTTAATCAACAAATATTTGTGGGTCCATGATGTGCCAAGCACTCTTAAATGCATCAGGAAAACAATATTGATAAAACAAACTTGAGCCTCTGCTCTCATGAAGTTTGCATTCCAGCCGAGGCATGCAGACAATAAGAGAATAAATAGAGACGACGTAATACAGCAAATGGTGAAAAGTACTAAGAAGAAAACTGGAGTTGCAGGCATAAGAAGAGCTTGGAAAGGGCGAATTTCTATTTTAAATAGAGTATTGGAAAAGCTTGCTGATGGCACACGAGGAGAGACCTAAAGAGTTGGTAGTACAAGCCATGAGGATATCTGGTGGAAAGCGTGTTCCAGGCAGATGAACTGACAAATCTGCAAAAGAAAATATTCTTCTGGAGTCTAAGGAATATCCAGGAAGCTATAATGGCCAGCAAATAGAGGAAGTAAGACAGAGAGTATTAGGAGATAAGATCTACCAGTAGGGCAATAAGATGTTTAAAATTGATGTTAAGAAGGGGACACAGTTATTGGCAATGACAGGGTCTAGGAAAAGACCATGGGATTGGGTGGCTGGGACATGGGAGGAGAATGCGTCATGGAACTGAGAGGCCAGAACATTGAAAGGAACATCTTTAGACATATTAACATAATGAAGGATTGTAACAGGAATTGTATTGCGCTCAGAATATCAGTAAACTGGGAGCGAAAGTCATCGAGGAAGGGGGAGGGTTCATCCATCTGGGGATCTACAGATGAGTAGGCTAGAGGATCATATAGTATGGTGGCATGAGCATCAGAGCTGGAGGGGATTAAGAGGTAGACAGGGAAGGGAAAGGGCTAAGGAGAATGGAAGAGAGATAGCCTGCCCTTTGGCAATGTCACCAGTGGCATGAGGCCCTAGAGTTTTCCAGAATTTTCACAGTGAAGCCACTTGAGAGTGCTATAGGAAAGACAGTATATCTTCAGGCAAAAAAACCAGTAAAAAGCAAAAAGATTCAAAAACAGAGACTCTGTACAGGAGCTTTTGCTGATGGCTCTAGAAGCATTTCAGAATGTATTTAGTGCCTTGGAATCACTATTCAATTTTGATGGTCATTGTACTGTAGATATGCTAAAGTGGCAGTTAATAAAGAACTCCAAATAGCCAACTGTACTGTTTTATTATTTTGACAGTTCTGGGCCCTTGCCACATAAAGAGCAGTGTAAGCACCAGACCTTCACTCTGTACATAGCAGTGGGAATGGGCTTCGACTTTTCATTCTAGGAGCATGATCAGATTTCCCCCCAGAGCATCAAGGCACTAGGAACCACGTATCTTTTCCTCTGGACTGGGGCTTCAAGCCAAGATGAAAAACAATCAACTTTCAATTTTCTGTGCTAGTTTGCTTTCTGCCCAGAATACACAGAAAAGGCATTTAAGTAAACTTTTGGGTTAAGTTTTCAAGGACATCTTTCTATTTCTACCGGCAAAGGATTTGGGAGCCAATTGCTCCTGGGCCCCAGGAGCTCATTTTTATTATTTAAGTGTGGGTGTCTTCATGGCAAAACAACCTCAAAAATCCAACCCAAGCCCCTCAACCCACCACCATTTGCTAAATGGAGCAAAACACCATAATAGTCTTAATGATGTGGATTTATCTCTTAACTGTTGTTTTGAGATCACAACAAATCATTAAAATCATTAAGTCTTCTAGCTAAATTAGAGTTTAGATCCTCCAGAGCGCATGGCCAATGTGGTTTTGTTGCCTAAACACCTACCCCCAATTGCCCCCAATCATGCCCTCATCACTGTCCTTCTCAGATTGCTTCCATGCAGAAAGATCTGGCTTAATATATTCAAAGTCACATTTCCAAACAGCTTTTTACCTCCCTCTATGCTCATTTCTCCCCTGCACCCCAGAGGTACTTCCCAGAGACATGTAAGCAGCAGACAGCAAGCTAAGGGGTTTAGATCATGCTGACTCTGGGGGCCAGCAGAACAAAGTGCCACAGAAGCAGGGAGACAGCCAATGGAGCTTTGGCTCTCCCAGCACTCCTGTGAGAGCACATGCTCTCTCCACCCACCTTCCACTCTATTGAGAAGGAAGATGGGTAGAGCTGAGATTCCCTCTATTTCTTGTTGGTCTGTCACTTACTGTCTCCCCAGCCCATTCGATGGAGGTAAAGAGGCATGTCCTCTGCTTCTAGATAAGACAGTTTGGGGCAAGAAGCACATGTAACATGTGGGTATTGAGGAAGTGGATGAGGCCTCTCAGACCTACATATAATTTATTTGTGTATGTGTGTGTGTGCGCGTGCGTGCATGTGTGTGTGTGTGTGTGTGTGTGTGTACATACATATTGGAGATGTTTATGCCTATTCTTCCAGAAGACCCTTATGGAAATAGGATGATGTACTCAAAGAACTCGGGGACCACAATTTATTCATTTTTCTTCCAGATAAGAAGACTAGAAGGGTGTGTACTGTGCAGCAAAGAGCTGGTTTTACGAATCCAGCGCTAGATAAGAATACTGCATTGAAAGGGGTTTAGGAAGATTGGTTTAACTCGGCTGCATGAGTGATTCAAGCTAACTTTACACTAATTGCTAAACTGAGTTACCGTTAAGTAGTAACACATAGCTCAGTGCTGCTCAGGCACCAGGAGATAGCCAATTAATTTTGGCTGAATTAAAGATTGTATGTAATGATCTCCTTTGGGGGCTGAGGCTTCTCTAAGGTAAGCCCACTTGATAAAGAGGTTAATTTTTTATCTGGTCACCTGTGCCCCCTCTATAGTTGAAACCCACAGGCCTGTTCCAAAGCTGGCTGACACACCTTTCTCATAATTCAATAGTTTGGATTCAGGTGCTAAAGTTATGCTTGAAATTTAATGCGTGATTCACTCTCAGTTATCGTCGTTAAAAGATTGGTGCGTTACTTTTGCTGAGGACATCCTCCCCTGACCAACTCTAAACTCTAAATTCCTGGTCCCCCTTGGGATGATTCAACTCCTCGACTTGCACTTGGAAAGGACAGTGAATTACAAGGGGCATTTTTTAAGAAAAAGCCTGTCCCCCTAAAGCAATGAGAGTCTTAACTCACTCTCATAGTTGGAAGTTTTACCTATTTCTTCTCCAGTGGGTTTCCAGAAGTACCGAAGTGGGCATTAAAGCTCTCTTATGTTTTAATTACATTCTGTGAGTCCAAGTGTATGTGTGTAAAAGTCCATTTATCTCTAAATAGAAGAAACTGCTCTGAGCTCTATCTTTGGTTCTAGAAAATTAGTCTTTTATCAGGCTAATTCAAGGTCCAAATGAAGGACTACAGAATATAAAATCAATGACCTTTTGTAGACAGGCAAAGTCAGGGGGAGGAGAGGCTGTGAGCGCGACGAAGGAATACACGTCTGCCCTGAGCTGCTGCTTGTAGGAGAGAAGGCATAGACTGAATGGAAAAGAAACAGATTTCCCATCAGGGAAGTTCTCTACTCAGTTGCAGAGAGATTGATGTTTGGGTTGAGCACAATGCGTATGAGTTCATTTCTCTGGGCAATTTGGTGCACTCTTGCTTTTCTCATCTCCTCTGTGGGCAAGTGTCTGAACAACATGGCCCTGCTACATGGCTCCCGACCTCAGATTGTCTTGTTTGTGCTTTTCTGAGTCCTGTAGCTTTCGAGGAAGGGAACTGAGGGACCGAGCAGCCATATCCAGGTGTAGGAGCGCAGAGGGGCTTCTCTGTGTGGCTGCCCCAAGCAAGGTCCTATCCCTGTTCCCATCCCGTCCCATTCAATCCCATTTTCCAATTGAGTCTGAGCTCTCTCTGTGGCCTTCACTTCTGAGCTGTGACTCTGTGAGTGGCAGCTGGTGGCTGTTTGCAACCTAGTGGTTACTCCCAGGGCTCTCATATAAGCCCAGTGCACTGCTCTCAGGAAGGTGGAGCATGAATGGTGGAGTGGTGCCCTCCTCTTGGCTCCAGCAAGTCCACCACCAGCCCCGGATTAGTGCCTGCCTCATCCCTCCATGCAGACCCTTCAGAACTGCTAGAAAGGAAGCCATCAGTGGAAGGCGAGTGGATGCGTACACCATGCGTTCACTAGGTACCCCTTGCTTCCTCCTTTCACTAGTTCTGTGAAGTATTATGGTCTACATTTTATTTATTTATTTATTTATTTATTTATTTATTTATTTATTTATTTTTAAAAGATTTTGTTTATTTATTCATGAGAGACACAGAGAGAGGCAGAGACACAGGCAGAGGGAGAAACAAGCTCCATGCAGGGAGCTCGATGTGGGACTCGATCCCGGGACTCCAGGATCATGCTCTGGGTCAAAGGCAGGCACCAAACCGCTGAGCCACCCAGGCACCCCATGGTCTACATTTTAGAGCCTAGGAAACTGAGGTAGAAAGAAGCTAGAAAGTGGCAGGGTTGGCATTTAAACCAGGCTCTTCAGACTGCGTGACTTTGCACCACAGCATGTGGCTGGGGAAGCCTGTGAAGATAAAGAGTGAATCATCCAAGACCCCAGCTGACCTCTAGAGACAAGGGGGACAAACATTTGTGCCTGCTGAGTCCCCCAAACACGCACTCACATATTCAGACAGAATCTCATGCATTCACATACACACACACTCTCTCACGTACACATTCACACACACTAACTCTCTCTCTCTCTCTCTCTCATACACACACACACACACACACACACACACACACACACTCCATGCCCTGCTTATATTTGTTTTAGCTTTGTCCTTACTGAGAGGCGTACACAACCCCTGAGGCTCACATTCCTGTGCCCGTTGCCGTTCTGTAATCCTTCTGTCCGGAGGCAGTACAGGGCACCAGGCACTGTTGTCATGACACGGACCGAACCCAGAACTTATTCTCCTGGCAGCTATGACTGTGGTTATTGTGTCTTTCCTTGTCTTTTTGTTTGTTTGTTTTGTCCAATCAAAGCATGACAAGCAATCAAACATGGTCCAGGTCCTCAGATGTGGATTGTTATCATGGCTGGGGTCTCTTTCGTGGGGAGAGTTCCATCTTGTGTTGAGAGAACTTGTTTATGCTTAGCATAGTGTGTGGCATGTGGTGAGAGCTTCAAAGCTTTTCTCAGAATCTTTCAAAATATCATTTTTGTTATAACACCTTCCTGATAAAAAAAAACTTAGCATGGCTGTCTATCTCCTGCCCCCAGGCCTGGCACAGGCCCCATTCCAGCCCTTCACAAACCCAGAAAAGATGGGTTTCCACTTCTTCATCTCCCACCATGAGACCCTTCTGGCTGGAGTCCCTCTCTGCCTCTCCTTCAAGACTAGAAGTTCAAGTCCCAGCTCCTCTTGGCAGCTCTCCCTCCCTGAGTGGGCCCTCTGGGGGTTTTCCTCTGAGCTAACCCCCAAACAAGCTACCTTCTGAACAATTCCAAGCATGCAGTCATGTGCTGTCTTACATTGTCACTTAATATTTTCCTGGGTAGCATCTTCAAAATTATAAACCCATCATATACCAAGATTATATAGTAAATGTCTTCTGTATTACCCAGCATGCTAGCCCACTGTGAGGAATATAGAAATGTTTTTAAAATATCTGAATTAAATTAAATTAAAATTCTAGTCTAGTCAGAACTTACACAGTATGTTATTTATCAATCTTGAATGTATGTACCCCTTGTAGAGAAAAAAATTCTCATAAACAGCCAGTGTTTATTTTTATTATGCCACTTAAGCATATACACATAAAACTAAGTATAAATTCCTAATAAAAGCCTAAGGTTCTTAAATCACTATAAAACTCAACGAATTTATAAAATTAAATATAAATAACAGTATAAACACCGCAAAGTTCAAATTAACAGTGTAAGTTTATTGTGATAGATGGTGCTTGTCAAATCAAATCCCATCACAGATATGGAAAGGTTATGACTTAAGTTCTTTTAAATTTTTGAGCTTGGCATGATTCATTTCCTACACTCTCTTCCATTCCTGACACAGAATAGGAAAGCCTTCATTCCTATAGCACGGTGTCAGCTCACTAGGGCCTTATTTAGCAAACTGGCATCATCATTATTAAAGCTATTATTTTCTTGCTACCTGAGACAAAGACACAGTGCGCTGAAGTCACCTGGCAGTATTTGGCTTGATGTGGTCATCCAGGTATAATTCCTTAGGATTACTTTTGAAATTAGAAATCTAAATTAAAATATCCTATAAGAAAACCCTTGTACCATTAAGAACATATCTATAGACCCCCTGGTTGAATAATGCACACTGCTGACACACTAAGGGGAGGATTATTTAAAGTAGAAAAAAAATGGAATTATTCTTCCCATTTCATGGAAGACGGTTGACCAGAGTTGCATTATCTTATTTTTCATTACTGAATTTATTTTATTTTATTTTATTTTATTTTATTTTATTTTATTTTATTTTATTTATTTATTTATTTATTTATTTAATTTTATCTTATTTTATTTTTTTAAAGATTTTATTTATTCATGAGAGACACAGAGAGAGAGAGAGAGAGGCAGAGACACAGGCAGAGAGAGAAGCAGGCTCCATGCAGGGAGCCTGACGTGGGACTCAATCCCAGGTCTCCAGGATCATACCCTGGGCTGAAAGCAGTGCTAAACCGCTCCGCCACCCAGGCTGCCCACCAAATTTATTTAAAAATTATTAGAATTTACTTTTTCCTCACACAAAACAACATATCATAGAAAATTGAAAAGTCACTTATAAGTTTTTTCAAGAAAAGAAACTAAGGCCCCCAAAAACCCACCTTCCAGAGATAATCACTGATGCCTTGCTATAATAGTAACATGTCTCTTATCTCTACTAATATTAACAATATCAACAACTGGTGCATACTGATTATCACATGCCAGTAAACGTTCAAAGCGTTTTTATTCATTTACTCTGCATGATAACGTTACGATGTAGGTACCATTAGCATCTCTATCTTACAGATGATGAACTGAGGCCTGAAGAGTTCAACTTTCAAACACAAAGCCGGTAAGTTGTCAGGCAGGATCCTAACTGAAGCAAAATATGAGAATATATCAATAGAACAACTGAAATCAAATATGGGATCACTTACTCTTCTTAAAAATACTTTAAACATGGGCACCTGGGTGGCTCAATCAAGTGTCCGATTCTTGATTTCAGCTCAGGTGATGATATCAGGGTCATGAGATGGAATCCTGCATTGGGCTCCATGCTCAGCACAGAGTCTACTTGAGATTCTCTCTCTCCCTCTCCCTTTTCCCCTCCCCTCACTTGTACTCTAAATAAATAAATAAATAAATAAATAAATAAATAAATAAATAACAAATAAGTAAATGCAAGCTTTAAAAAATACTTTAAACATCTTTTTGTTTCAGTACCACTAATGTTTGTGGGTATCAGATGGGTATATTCCAGTATAAAAATACATCACATTATTCAGTCACTGCTCTGTTGACAGCCTCCTGGATAGCTTTCGACCTTTACTATTAGAAACAGCACTGGGGTGAACATTCTCAGACCTAAATCTTTGAGCGTATCCCTACTCGGGAAACATTTTAATTTCTTATTTTACTAATCTAAGAAGAGAAGAACACAGAAATCTCAGCAAGTATGGTCTAACATTGTTGGATCTGTTCATTTTGTACTCAGTGGATAAGCACTTAACTTCATATAATGTGCCGGTGTATATATTCATTTAGCATTCAACCAGATTTTTAAGTTTTTCCTAATGCTAATAGGTTCTTATTAGCTCTGAGCATGCATAAGCACAAGCTAGTCTATAACCTATTGGAAAATTCAGCTAAATAATTAGAAAAAGTATATTTTTTAATAGACCTAAGTTTGAATGTGGCCTTCATCACTATGGGGTTGACCATCTTGGTCAAGTTAGCAAATCTTTCTTCACCTAAACACCCACTGTACTAAATGGAGAAAATGTTATTTTCCATCATTATCTTCTGTCATTAAGGTGAAATAAATAACATGTATAAAGTTCTTAGAACAGAGAAGACATGGAATAGATCCTCTCTCTGAAGATTTTAATTGCATTTTCCCAGGAATGTTGGCTTTTTAAAGAAATATCTTATTTATTTTTTCATGAGAGACACAGAAAGAGAGCCAGAGACGTAGGCAGAGGGAGAAGCAGGCTCCCTGTGGGGAGCCCGATACAGGATTCAATCCCAGGACCCTGGGATCACGCCCTGAGCTGAAGGCAGACACTCAACTGTTGAGCCACCCAGCATCCTGGAATGTTGGCATTTTAAAAGAGGATCCAGTGACAGAGCAATGCTTAATTCAAAAGAAAACTTCCCTGGTGTGACATCTCATGATTTGGGGGTCCAGAACTTCTGAAGACTTTTACAACATTCCACATTAAAGCACTCACACATCATTTCCCATTTCCCCAATTCTTCAGGGAGAAAATATTTAGGGATATACGGTTCAGAGAGTTGAAGTAAGGCAAAGAAAACCATCTTTTCCCAAGCTTTCCTGGAATTCTTTCGAGAACGTTTGGCATGCATAGGTATACTTCTGCTTCCTGCCTTTGTCCCACTTTCAAAGTTTATCTTCTCAGAGGATATAAGAGTACACACGTCCAGGGTATCTGTTCTAAATACATTTCTCTGTCTTTTTGAAGTTGGTGGAGTTGAGTCCCCAAATGATGGAGGAGGAAGGGAAAACTTTGTTCCAGTAGGAAGTGTGGGTACTGGAGCAGTGGGGATCTGCTATTTCGAACACTTCACAGAACACCCGAGTGTCTGGGAAGGCAGGGCCCGACAAGATACATCTGGTTTCTAATTAACTCTGCCAAACTCTTCCCCTCCTGTCCTCCAACATGTTTTCAGACAGTTGCCAGTCATGTGCTCTAGTGTGCACATTTTCTTTTCCTATACAAAGGCGAAATGGATCATTCTTTCATAAATTCTTTGGCAATCTAAGGAAAATCTATCTCGCCAGGTCTCCATCATTCAGTTCTAATGACTAATCGATTTACCACCCCCCCCCTTTTTTGTCTCAAAGTCAAGACAATCACACTTTGAATGTGGTAGAAGTGAAATGTTCCTTCATACGGTAAAGTCTATCTGAAACTAGGGATAGGCTGGAGATCCTCGTTCGAGTAGTTCATTAGGATGAAAACCTACAACCTGCTCTTTAGGAGGGGGAAACTGTATTTCAGCTGAGACGTCATAAAGGGAGTTGTTATTTATTGATATTTCTTATGTGCAAGGGGCTGGGCGTAAACCATTTGGGATGTGATCTGTCCACCGGTGCTCCGAGGCAGGTGTTAGCACTTTCATTTCCAAAATAAAGAAAGTGGCTTCAACAAGATGGAAATTCACGTGAAGTCATATAGGGATCAAGGGATTAGAGATATAGGGATCAAGGGATTAGGGATCCAGACAGTCTGCTCTTTTCTGACCACGTGGTGCCCCCTTCTCGAGTGGGATACACCAGAAGATCAACACAGAATACCCCCAAGTGTTCCAAGTTAGGTGTGAGCTCCAGCTTTCCATCTCCCATGGCCGATTGGACTCTTACCATGTGAGAAGGGCCACCTTGTCACCAGCCTCTTTTTCCTCCTTCCTGGTAGCTGAGTGGCACCCCCAGCTCACTAATGGTGTGAAGGGACTTTTCCTTCTCTTTTTTTCTCCTTTACTTCCACATAAGGAAAACATATTTTCTCCTGGACAGAAAAGATAGCTTTGGCACCGCCTGGCCCCACTCCAGAGTCACCATATTGCAGGAATGACAAGCTAGAGCTCCCAAGGATTCTATTTGCTGTCGTGCGTGGCTCCTCTCACTGCAGCCTCAGAGCACTCAAGAGAGAAAATCCCCACTCAAGACAGAATCCAGGAGGCCAGACTAAGCTTACTAACGTGGAGAGCTTCTCTGTCGGGTCACCGCCACGTGGAGCTGCTTCACTTGGTCTTTCGTGGGCTGAGTCTCAGAGGCTGCTGGCCAGGCAGATAGATGAAATAAGTTCATCATACTGCTCAGTTGCCAGGGCAGAGCTAGCATTTCCCTCCTCCGACCTAGAAAACTCCAAACCCTGGTCACATCTGCCAGCTTGGCAGATGTGGTTCTTCCTGGTCCAAGCTGGGCTTTGGTAATGGGTACCTAGCATCCACTTATCTTTTTTGGTTACCTTGAGCCAGGCATTGGCACAAGGCAGGAGTGCCAGCAAATGGGCATTTTCGTGCCATTTGTGAAAATTAACTTCCCTAATTAACTTACTGAGACAATGGCATTCAGGATGAAGACATTAGGATGATTACCTAGAAAATTACTACCTTGGTTGAGTCCCCCATGTCTCCTTTTGCCTCTTAAATGTGCCAAGAACAAAATTGCTCTGATGACATTGTCAGATCTCTGAGAGCAAGTAACTGATGAACAAAAGAATGGTGCCACATGTTGGCTCCTTTAACCCTAATTTTAGCTCATGGATTCTGCTCAGCATGGGTGGCCAAGAGATGATTTCCTGCATCCAGAAAGGAGCACTGGTGAGGATCAGAATTATTTCTTGGTGCATATTCAAGCACCTTCTCGAGCATCAGGCTACACAGCAATTATGGCTAAATGAGTTCTGTATCAACTGGGTCTGCAAGGAGAGCCCTGTGCAGGAGGGGGGGTTGGGTGTGGGAGGGTCAGTGAGAGGCCTACATTTCAGAAATAAGAGGTTATAACATTTCATTTTGTTTACCCAGCCTACCAATGCAATTTTATTATTTTTTTATGAAGCTGCACATCTCCAGGTAGAGCCTCAGGAATATGAAATGTTTCTAGCCCTCGGGAATTTTACTTCTTTTTGAAATTCCCCATATGTAGGTATTGGTCATTCTTAACAGGACCAAAGATATCTAGAAAATTTCCATCTTTTCCATGGTTTTTCTTCAGTCTGCTATTTCACATGAGTGGGTGACTTTTGCTATGAAATATATGTCTTCTCCAAATTTGGTTCTGTGTTTTCTTTTTTTTTTGGTAGTTTAGGCATGAAGAGGAGCCAAAAGATAAGAGGTTTATGGTTCAGTGTTATTGGAGGTAACAGTAAATGCTTCCTGCAAAAATTGGAGGTAAATTTGTATTCTGAAAGTTTAAATTAATGGTCTTTAACTCTGCTATACATTAGATTCATCCAGTAAGTTTTTAAAAAACACCAATGCCTGAGCCCCATCTCAGACCACTTTTTTTTTTTTAAAGATTTGATTTATTTATTCATGAGAGACAGAGAGAGAGACAGAGAGAGAAATAGAGACATAACCAGAGGGAGAAGCAGGCTCCATGCAGGGAACCTAATGTGGGACTCAATCCTGGAACTCTGGGATCACACCCTGAACCGAAGGCAGATGCCAACTGCTGAGCCACTCAGGCATCCCTAAGGCCACTTAAATTAATATCTCTGGGGTGGGGGTCAAAATATCTCTAAAGTTCCCCAGATGATAGTTAATGTCAGCCAGGGTTGAGGGCCACTCATTCATTGCTTTCATAAGTATATACTCATTCCATATTATGTCCTAGGCACTATTCTAGAGAATGAGAATATAGCAGTGAACAAATCAGACAAAAATTCCTGCTTTCACAGAGCTTACATGGTAGTAGATTTTGACTGGCTACAAACAAAATCAAATAATAACATTCATGACATAGAAATTGTTGATAGGCGCTAAAGAGGAAAATAAAAGAAAGGAGATATCACTTATGAGAGGGGAGGTATTTCAATATTTCGGGGTATCCAAGGGCACCTCAGGAGGATGACGTTGAATAAAGATCTGAAGGAGGTAGGGGAAGAGTCCCTGGGGGTTGAGGGAACAGCACTGGTCTTGAGTGGGAGCATGCCTGTTCCAAGAAAAGCAAGGGGGCTAGAGTGTAAATAGTGGTCTACACTAACAAGATCCACACTTTAGGAATCAGATGAACTCTTCGTGAAAGTGAACCAGAAGACTGTGCATAAATGTGGAACTAACAGTTTTGAGGATACCCCAGCCCAAAGCGATGTGATCAGGCTGTAATCTTTAGGAAGCAGGCAGAAATGTGATGGTAAATGGACATGGTGTATATTCCATTGTAGCCTGTTTGTTGAAGGGAGGTAGGAGTAGAACACGGGTTACTGTAGAGAACAGAACAAGGAGGGTGAAGGGAGCAAGGGTGAGCATGGCCTTCTGTGCACTTGACGGGGGGATGGCCAGTGGGTCCTGAGAGATGGTGACAGGTATGTGGTTAAATTTGAATCACATAACCGATAGTCATCATCGTTAGTGCTCTTCAAGCTAACTTTAAAAAAAAAAAAAATTATGGCTTCTAATATATCTAGCTCATAGGGAATGGCTGTATTGATTGATCCGCCAGTGTGAACATCTAACCCATCCAAATGTTATCTGTTGTGATAAATTAAGAAATTATGATTGGGATTCTAGATATCACTTTAAGTGGACTTTGTATCAGTTAGTTTCTCCAAGTCAGATTAATCCAGCATTTAACACTGAGAGGGTAAGACCTGTGGATTTTGGGACAGTGAATTTTCAATGAGACAAATGCCCTTTGTTGGGTGTCTAACGTCTCCTCAGCCTGCTGACCTCTCTAGCACCTGACTTTGCATTGTCGTGTGATATTCGCCTTTTCTACCCAAAACTTAAACCCCCTGTTAAGCCCCCTATTTTGCTGCTTGACTATTGTTTTCTATAGTATACATATTTCAGAATAATATCTAATATCTAATCTGTCCCTCACAAGGAGTATGAAAACCAGATGTGATAATATATATGAATGTTCAGTGTTAAAATGGTATGTGAAATAAAGCATTGTTTTTATTACTAATGATAGAAGTAAATGGAAATTCAGAAGCATGTTAGAGCCACATTGTATTTCCTATATATATGGGGATGGATTCAATGTCTCTTGTAGATAAATATATCTTTTAAATTTAAGAACTAACTCTATGGGCAGCCCGGGTGGCTCAGCAGATTAGTGCCGCCTTCAGACCAGTGTGTGATCCTGGAGACCCAGGATCGAGTCCCACATTGGGCTCCCTGCATGGAGCCTGCTTCTCCCTTTGCCTGTGTCTCTGCCTCTCTCTCTCTCTGTGTCTCTCATGAATAAATAAATAAAATCTTTAAAAAAATAAAAAAGAACTAACTCTACATGTATAAATATATACAAGACAATCTAGGAGGTTAATATATCAAGATAAAAATAGCGGCTAGACCTTGAATATAGAGGTTTAACTATTTTTTTTTCTTTTTTACATAAATGTAATGTTATGATCTTCTCATATATCAAAATGTAGGTATTCATATCTGTATATTCTAAGTATAAAGTAGCACATATTATAAAGATGAGCAATGAAAGTTACTTTTAAAAGATCCTCACCCTAGTGTTTTATGTAGTTACTAAACAAATGGAGAGTTTGAATTGACATGACTGGTAATGGGCTGGGTGTTTAGGGCCATAAATCAGTTTTTGAACGTCAGTCAAGAAAAGCAGGGGCCCCAGAGCTCTTAACAGTCAGGCCTGTGTGACCTGCCTGCCTTTCGAATATACTTCCGAAGTGAGGAAGCCACGCAGCTGTTTTTCAGAGGCCATGCTTCTGTTAGAACTCAGAGGTTTCAAAGGGTGTATTTTTTATTCTTTTCTTCTGCAAATATTAACAATTCTTGCAGAAATAAAGGAGAGGATTGCATTAAAACACAAATAAGCAAAGGTGTCCTCACACCAGTAAATTAAGCTGGTAAAAAAGACTTCTTGACTTGAGCTAAGGAATAATTAGCAGAAGAGCTTGACTGGGAGAAAGAAAATCAGTCACTTCTCTTCCAGGAACTTCTCTTGCTAGGCCAGCTGTGAGGACAGCCTGAGATGATGAGAGAAGGAAAAGGGAATAGGTTGGACCCTTCATCCCCCGGGGAAGAACAGCTCTCAAGTCAGTTAACAGAGCCATTAGGATTAAAGTCCACAGAGCAGTAGACTTTGGGATATTTTTCCAGGGTTTAAGGTAGGGCTCTATTTTCATCTCTTTGTCGTTTATTAAAAGCCAGTCACTGAACAAACCTTTTCATTTCTTCTCAACCACACAATCGAGCATGTAATACTTGGGCTTTTTCTCTGTTTCCCATTGATATTAAGAAGCACAACACAATCATCTTGCAGATGCCCAATGGGGGCTTTTTACCCAAATGGTTCTAGGAAATCCTGGTCTGGGTCTGTTCCCACCTCCCAGAGACGTCTCTTCATGAATAAATCATTGTATCTCATCAGCAGCACTTCATTGTCCAAGCAAATATTTTATCCGCTGGATCAGAAAGCGTAACCCGTGAAATTGACCCTGCACATATTTTTGCTTGTCTTCTCCAAAACTGGCATGAGATGTGTCAGGGTCTGGGCTACGCCGTATTCCTCTGGGCTGTCCACTCAATGCAAAACAACAAAAACAACAACAAAACCCCATGAAGATACAATTGGCATTTCTATAGCTTTCTCTTAGATCTTTCTTTAGCTTGAGATACACCCCAGGGCCAGAAGGAGTAGTATGGAAATCCATTCTGATCTCAGTAAATATAAGGGAAAAGAATTTGCCTGAAAGCTCAGATTGAGACCAGAATTGGGGTCTAGAACACACACTAACTCCCTGAGTCCTGTTTCCTCTTCCAGTCTCTCAGTTTGGAAGTCATACTCCAGCCCTTGATTTTGTCTCTTCAATACAATCACTAAGAGTCATTGCATACTAAGAAATCACTAGGAAGCCACATGTAGTATCTGCTTTTGCAAATCAGAGTAAGTCTGCCATAAGAGCAAAATGGGGGTATGATGCAGGAGGGAGAGGAAGAAGGTCAAAACATGATGGTGGGCATTGATCTTTTCCTTCATGTCTTCACCAAACTTTTCCTGAGTTACGCCCCTTGCAGTACGCTCATTCACCATGCAGTGATGGTGAGCTGCAAGTGGAGATGAGATGTGTTCTTCATTCAGTTTCTTTCTCTCCCTTTTCACATTTCTTCCTGGGGAATAAATTAAAAATAAATAAATAAATAAATAAATAAATAAATAAATAAATAACTCCCTTGTTCAAATCCCTTTTCTGCTAGTGGTGATTCAACAAAAGGTGATATCGAAAAAGAAATAAAATCCTCCAGTAGTAACCCATATTCTTGACTTTGAGCATCCTCAGAGCAGGCTACGGGCTCCAGAGGGATCAGAGTGTTGCCAGATGTCTGGGATAGGGGCATAAGGATTGGTTTGCGGAGGATGGGTGATTGGTAAAATAATGTTGGACTCAAGACTTTTGTTTATTTTCTTTAAACAGCAGCTCAGGAGAGTCACATCACATTTGACATGAATAGAGGGGGCAGGGTCTTGTGAAGTAGAGTGGGTTGATGCTGAAACATGATTCTGACATTGAAGAATTGGCTTTTTGGGACTAGGATTTCCCCCCATGACTTTGATGAGATTTATAAGAGTAAGTAAGCCACAGCCTTCTCTGATGCTAACGTAACTTGGGTTGCAGAGCGATTGGGGAGGGCCTCTGGAGAAAGGTCAATCTGCCAGTCAAACAAGTTATGGGTTTGGATTACCGTGCCAATCACAGATGCTAGTTTCATGGACCCAGGTGAAATACTGTGTTTTGTTGTGTTTTGTTTTTCTCAGTCCAAATAAGGGGTGATGATTTGTGTCTTTTACCTCCTGGGTGGATTTATTGAAGATAATTTTGAACATGACGTGCATTTAGGATACTTTCATTGCTTCTACATGTTGCTCCTATCTGGAATGCCCCTTTGCCTATGTCTATTAAACAAACTACGGCCCAAACACCCCTGTCATGCCTTCCTTGGCTCTCCTGAGCTGAGTCCATTACTCCTTCCTCAGAGGCCTGCCTCTCTATGGCTAAATGGACTGTGAGCTGCTTTAGAGCTACTGGTTAAGGTTCTTAAGTGCATAGGCCTAACATATTCATTGGCTCTCAAGAAAATTGACTGTATCTCTATTTCTTTTAGGACTATTTCCAGGTACTGTCTGAAAGGATGGTCCTGTCAAGAAGATTTCACGTAAAGTCTATTTGCCTTGGCTCTTAGGCCACAACTGGGAAGTTCTTTCCTTCATGGTAGTTCAGGTTTAGAACTTTAACCTTGTACTTTACCCTTGAAACACTACTTGGAGGAAGGATCATTTCAAGTCATTTGTTTGGTTTTTAAAAAAATTTTATTTATTTATTCATGAGAGACACAGCGAGAGGCAGAGACACGGGAAGCAGGCTCCATGCAGGGAGCCCGATATGGGACTCGATCCCAGGACTCTGGGATCACGCCCTGAGCTGAAGGCAGATGCTTAACCACTGACCCACCCAGGCATCCTTCAAGTCATTTGTTAAAGAACACACATGGGGATGGGGCTGAGCTAGATGAGCTTACATTGGCCTCCTAAAACTTCTCCCTACTCTCAGCACTCCCAGCTCATGCAGGGAACCTGTGGTGTAGTTAAGAGGATACTTGAGTGGTAGCCTGAGGTCCAAGTTCCCCAGTCCACCTCTACCATTGACTAGTCAAGTTATTTGGATATTGACTCATTTTCTGGGACTCAAGTTCATCATCTATACACAAAAGGATCAGGATCCATGATGTTCAGGTACAATCTTGAACCCCAACAATAGTCTTAAAATGTTCAGAGTGTCCATGTCTATAAAATACCAAAGCTGGCAATCCAATTAATGGCTGTTTTCCTAATCTTAGTTTAGCAGATGGGTTTCCCACCCCCACGCCTGTTGTTTAGAGATTTTTTTCATCATTAAAATAATTGATTGGGATGTTGTTTTTACTCCTTTGACCTCTCTGCTTTCCACTGCTTTAATGAAACTCTGCACTGCTATTTGGTGACTACACTTCTGGGGAGTTCTCTTATGTGCCATTACATGCCATTCCAATATAGAGGTGGAGGGGAAAGGGCACTGAATAGAAATCAGACATTCTGGGGTCTTGCCCCGCTCTGCCACTAACTAGCTCTGCGGCCTTGGGCTTCTCATGTCTACTTCTGGTGGCTTCATTTCTTCACCTGTTAATTGAGGGGTGTGAACTAGATGATCTTTCTGGTTCTTCAACTCTTGCATTCTATGAATTCTAAGTACTGACACCTCTCTAGAGAGTGAAGGCTGGATGGAAACTTCATGTCACACTACTCCAAATGCCAGACGCTTAATTATGGAATTCCAGCAATCAGCTCGCCTTCCTGCTCCCTACCCCATGTCTGCCTGCATTAATGGTATTTTTAGAACCTTCCATTTAGAACAACACATCAGTACCAGACTAATTGGCATCTTTTTATGAATGCCAAAGGGAGTTAAGGGATCTTAGAATTCTTCTAATTCTCCCCTTGGGGTGGGAGGGAGCTGGGCTGTGGCCAGCACCTCTGATGCTCCTCTAGGGTCTAGTTTCTGCTGCCTATACTCCCCTTGGTTTCTGTCTCTTTAGGATGTGTGCTCATTTGAGAAATCTCACTAAACAGAATAGCTGTCTATAGCATTCAATATTCATGGAATTTACCAGACCACTTTGTAACCATTTGCTAACAAAGATTGCATTTAAGAAGATATTCCAGTATCATGCAGGGTTTAAGAACACGGACTCTGGAGGACACTTGCCTTGGCTTGAATTTTTATTTATTACTGAATCAGCCATGGGGCAGAAGGCAATTTACTTTCTATGTCTCTATTTTCTTATCTATAAAAAGGGGCTAGTGAATAAAAGTACCAGCTTGACAAGACTAATCAAATAATGCATGTTAATTAATATAGTGTTTAGCACAGGTTAGCTTTTTTTTTAAAAAAAAGATTTTACTTACTTATTTGAGAGACAAAGTGTATGAGTGCTGGTGGGGATAGGCTGGGAGGAGGGATGCAGAGGGGGAAGCAGGCTCCCCACTAATCAGGGAGTCAGATGCGGGGCTCCATCCCAGGATCTGAGATCATGACCTGAGACAAAGACAGACACTTAGCCGACTGAGCCACCCAGGCGTCCCAGGATAGTTTTTAATATTAAAATTATGATGTTTAACATTATTTTTTGGCTAATCAACATTTGCAAGGTGTCCCTTTCACTGGCAAAGCCAGTTCTCTCTCAGTAGTTTGGCAGCAACTCATTTCTGCCCATCCCCTTGAGTCTTCATCTGCCTGGGTGCCTTTGGCATGACCCCTGTGAGATCTCATTATTCTCCAATAATTATCTAGTAAAGTGCTTTTCCATTGGAGGAACTGTCCTCCCAACACCCCCCTCCCCAACTTTGGGATGCTCTAATTCCTGACCTGAGCAACTGTGCAGCTCACAGTGAGCATTTGTAAGAGAGAAGATACTTAAATGCAGAAGCCATTTTAATCATTACTTCTGATACACATTCCATAAGCATGAAGTTCACAGTGTACGCACCTTGAAAGCATCTTATTCTGCTCAAAGAGGGGGAAATGCCTCCACTTATAGAACTCACCGAATAGAGACCCAGTTTCTCTTTGTCTTTTAATAACCAATTCCATTTTCTTTTCTCCCTATGTTCCCTCCTTTAATACCAACAGCTGGGACTATGTTCTGTGCTGCAAAAGGAATTAAGACTTTCTCAGTGTGTGTGTGCGTGGGGCGGGGGGGAGTAGAAGCAATTCATTTAATGTGTTTTATTGATTTTACGGCACATTTACTACATGGGTTCAAGATACCACGTGTCTGTTCTCTTGAAGGCAAGTCCAAATCACTTATGGCATCTTTACGGAAGTTCAGAATTAAATGGAAATATGACTATGAAGCCATCAGCTAAAAAGCATTGGCTCCTCATGGGGAATTTTGCTTTTTTTTTTTTTTTTTTCTGTCTCTCATTTGTATCATCTTTCATTGCAGTGTCCTTGAGGAAATCTCCAGGCCTTCCCTACAGCTCTCTGAAGGACAGCTTTGGTAGGAGGCAGCAAAAATATCCAAACCATGGAACTAAATTGAACAAGATACCTGATTTGGGACATGCATCATTACAAGTGAGCCAGCAATCATTTATAAAACCAAACTAGACTAGATATAAGAGTTCCCCATATTTGTAAAAATCGGAACGTGCTTAATGACACTCAGATTATGTGAACGCTGTCTGGTTCCCATTAATATATACAGGATGAGTGCTATGGTGATGACTTCCATGAAGACCAGACTAAACCATTCTGGTGGTTATCTATGAATGGCTATGTAGGTCAGGTATCTAGAGAAGAATGCCAATTATAATCAAGGTCAGGAGCCAAGGTAGTATCTAGAAATTTGTTGGTTCTGAGCATGACAAATAGGATGTCAGAAATCAGGAGTATGAGATATGATATGGAAGGTAGTTTTAGAACAGGGTTGTAAACAGGGTTGGCTTAGGCCTAAGGTCATGCATGGTGATAGGGTGACAAAGGTCTCCTTTCAAATAATCCACTTATGTGGCCTGGGAGCAGACTTGGCATGGACTCTACTCTCTTTTATTCCAGGCAAGAATTCTCATGTGTATGTTAGTAGTGACTATAGGTACTTTTAAACTAATTTGTCATGGGTCAAGGGATATGTGGGGAGCAATGAGAGCAAAGGAAGAAGAGACAGACAATGGAAGTCTTGAGAGTCTCACCCTTAGAGGCTAATTCTTTTTGCCTGCTCCCGTCTCTTTGCTAAAAAACCAAGAGCTGCGCCCATGCTATTAAGGAATTAATACTTTCTCATGGAAGAAAGAAAACCCAAAGTAATTCATTTAGTGTATTTTAGTGACTCAACAGCTCATATACATCCTGGGTTCAAGATAGCCCAAGCCCACTCTCCTGACAGCGAGTTCATTTCATTGCTGTCATGTTTATAGTATGTTTCTCATTCACAGCAGAGTAAAGGAAAGGATAGGGAGATGTGTGTGTGTGTGTGTGTGTGTGTGTGTGTGTGTGTGTGTGTAAGGTGAGGAGGGAGAGGAAGAAAGAGAGAGAGAAAGAAGAGGAACCTAGGAGAAAAATAGTTAAGAACTTAAAGGAATTAGTATTTTAAGGCAAAGGCAAGATTTGGAGGACAGATTGCCAATGGAATGCAGTCTTTAGCAAAGAGGTTTGGGAGATTTCAGTGTCTAGAATAAGGAAGAAAAATCCTTTGGAAGATTCTAGGTTTCTTGTTGCCTGGTATGAAAGAAGCAGGCCAGGAACTTTCTTATTTTTCAAAAAAAACAAAAACAAAAACAAAAAGTATGAGGAAAGCTCTGAGAAAAGAGGGTGGCTGACTTATGGTGGCTGACAATGCTAAAAATAGAAAACAGGCTTTTCAAGCTTCAGGGCATCCAGGCTGGGGAGAAACGAAATGTTTTACATGCAGCATGTACTCGAAACCTGCTGAACTTAGCATAGCTTGGGCCCCAGACTCTTCAAACCACAGAGGAGAAACTATTTTTACTGTAAAGGAAGGAATGGAAGAGTGATTTTGCAGATTATTCTCTTCAGCAGGGCTGGGTGGACCAGGGTAGGGGGTGCACAGAAGCAGATTGAAAGAAGAGGAGATGGGCTCCTTTGGGTGTTGGCAGATTTAGCGTGTGGGAAAGGCAAGGATTATCTCACTCAAGGTGGGGCGAGCGGGGTCCCTACACTGGGGAGCCTGAATCCCTCTCAACAGCACAAGTTGGTTCCACCGGCCAGTGCAGGGAGCTTCATTTTCTAGTCTCTTTACTTCAGCTGTTGATAATTTACGAGGGCAATGACTCAGATCCTGCCTGCCCAGAAATCTCTGGGTACCTTAAACCAATTACAACTCTTCACTCCTGTAACGGATTTAAAAATGTATCTGGGATAATGTCAAACAGCATCGAGAAAAGACTTTGGGCCTCAAATAAAGCAGCAGTGACCTCCTTACCCTCAATTTCCCCTAGATGTCAGGACACCCCTCCACAGGGTGAAGGAGTATATAAATTTAATCTGGTTGTTCATACTAGGGTGAATGGAAGGACCAATCAGTTGTCACTCTGGGCGGTGACAAGCTCACGGGCTGTCAGTAATGGGCAACGAAGCACAAAGTTGCCATTAGATATATCCCTGTCACCTGAGGAAGAAGAAAAGGGGCAAAGGAATGCCCACAGGAATGCCTTTGTTAGGATGGTTTCACAGATTTTGAGAGGAAATGAGCTCCCCAAATAGTGAGACAGGCTCCCTCCTGAGCCATTCAATGGATTTCTATTCAGTCATTTTTTAGGAGAGGTTAGAAACCATTTGGCAACTATGATTCCTCTCTCTCTTTCTCTCTCCCTCTCTCTCTCTCTCACACACACACACACACACATTACGTAACACATGATTTCTATGCATATTAATCACTGTTGTATAGAATTCTCTAACTATTCAATTTTACTGGAAAGGAATCCTGTAGATGCTGCTTGCTCAGACATTTCTTTTGTCATACTGAGTCTGAACTTTTTCAGCAATTCAGCCGAACTGAATCAGGTAGGAAGAGAAATCATTTCCTTCTACCACCCAGTTGTAGCTTCCCATGGAAGCCAAACACAAATCCAACAGAAAGGAGGTGCAAGGAACATTTAACTTCTTTTATGCTTGATACCTGATTTCCTCCAGATTCAGGGTCAGTGTTCTTTTCATGGCTCAGCTGAATTGTTTGTCTGAGCATATGAGTGTGTGTGTGTGTGTGTGTGTGTGTGTGTGTGTGTGTTGCCCATATAAACCTAAGCATTCTATTTGGTATTAGGTAATTTCTAGATAAGGCAATGTGCTTCAGTTCTCTGTAGCATCTCATCCCTTTCATTTCTTAAAAAAAAAAAATCATGGCACCCTCTGCCCCAGACACAGGCTCTGCAAAAAGCTAGAGCAAATAATGAATTAGGGCAAGGGAGCTTAATTGTCTTCTGAAAGCTGCCTTAACCTGTCTGGGCTCATCATCACTCGTTTCCGCCTCTTCCTCATGCCTTCCTCAGTCTCAACTCAGGACGTCTCAGCTCACCGTGGGGCCATCTCCTCTAAGGAAGGATGTGGAAGTCTTAGAAGGTGGAGACTGAGTGCACCAACTGACCCTCTTTCCTTCTCCACAAGAAGCCCTGCAGTGGTGTGGAAGAGAAGGAGTTGCAGAAGGCTTATAAGCCCTGGAGAAAAACACAAATTGGGGGAGTTCATCCAGAGCTAATCTTTGTACTCCTTTTCCTTTTTGTGCCCCAGTAATTCTCAACTCACCGAGTGATCAAGTTGGCAAGCATGAAATAGTTGTCCCATATCCTCCTCTAGATGCCTCTTACCCATGATCAAAGCCTAGTAGAGATTCACTGCATAATTCATTTAAATACTAACCAACCTTCAGTAAGGTGCTCACTGAGGTTCTGTGAGCCCAGATACACAGATACGTAAGGCAGAAGCCTGACCACTTGCACCTCAGCATAGAACAGAACAATGAAATGTGTGAGCTTTGGGGCCAGATTCTTCGACTCTGACTTTGAAGATATATAGTCAAGGTGCTGCAAATCTGTGAGCCTTCTTGCTTCTGGAAGCCAGCCTCTCTTAAAAATGAGATCGTAAACATTGTAAACATAATGAAGATGTCACAGACTTCCCCTATATCTTTTTAGGCACATATTAGCTGCTTACTAAATACTAAACCAAATTGAATTTTGAATATAATTTAAAAATCAATATGATATAGGAAGACCTGAGTCTCAGCTGTGCTACCAGGTAGCTGAAAATCCTTGGCTAAATCATTTAATTTTAGGGACTTTTTATATGTAAAAAGAAAATATTGGACCATTTCAAAAGTGCTTTCTACACCCTCTAACATGTGATTCTTCTCTAGGATTCCAAACTTTGTGAAATGCTACACTACCCATTTATAACAAATTCCACATTCAGAATTCACTAAGATTTACTTGGAAATATATACACACACACACACACACTCATACAGTCTCTGTGTATATATATATACACACACACGCATATATAGTGTATATGATACTAATAATACATGTAACTATTTTCATTTTCTGTATGAATTGAAAGTTTATAGGATATTTTAATAATTTAAAGGCACAAAATGTCTTAAAGAAAGCTTTGGATTTATCTAATATAGAATTTCCCAAGCTTATTTTAATCTCTTTCTTTTTTATATATATAATGTCAGTTAACATTTTAGTTTTCTTTAGCATATTCAAACCAAAGACCTACTCTGTATTTTTAAATCTAGGTTTGAATGGTCACGAATAACCTCCAAGTTCCATTCCATATAGCAATTGCTAATTTTGCTCAGCCACCAATACATATTATGCTCCAGACTAGTGAGCAGGGTAGATTCCCTATTGGTAATGATCAAGCTCAGCTGACTCTCCTGCCCATCACCCAGATGTGGTATCTTCCACTCACTATCACTATCAACTCCAATACTGGCACATTTGCAGACTGTGGATTCACAATGATCTTCTACTATAATCCTTAAGATTATAGTACATCAGAACTATAAGAACATCAGAAGTTAAATGTAAGTATTTCTGCCTTTGGATGCAGGCTACTATTTTAGGCCACTGGTACCCATACCTAACGGTGGATCATTATTTCTTTTCCTCAAGACATTGGTACTGTGTAAAGAGAAATGTGGCCAATAGTCAACAGGCCCTTTCAATCTCATTGGTAAGATTCTGACTTTCCTGAAATGTGAATCATATACCAGTGAAATATATAATGGTTTTGAAAAAATCCTGACATTTGGTCAGCAAAGCCCAATATTTTTCCTTTCAGAAATGACCTAACCACAGGAAGCTATGTCACCCATATTCCTAATGCCAAAACACATCCTGGCACCTCTGTTGATGTAAGCTTCTTGGCAGTGCAATGGAATTGTTTCCCAAGGGCTTCTAATCTAAGGCATGAATTGTAAAGAAGAGAAAAAGACATTTATGAAGAGCAGAGTCTGATTCAGAGTGAGACTGTCAGTTCACATCTCCAACTGATATCTCCTCAACTATTTCGTGTTCCTTGTCTTTATGTATTAGACCCTGGGGATGGCTCCTATTGATGATTACAGAGATTCACACAAAAAAGAAACCTGTTCCTTAATTCAATGATATGGATCTAGTCGGAGGCAAAGAGTGTTTATTGGCCTCCACTGTTCAGTGACTAATGAAATTAATTTTTTAAAGAAGAGTTACAAGTGAAATACTGCAATCATTCCAAGCCTCCCAGATCACTGGGATATTAAGCGAGCCAGACTTAAGCCTATGGAATTTCCTCAAGAGATTGTTCTTGGAGAAGCCAGAGTAGATGATGCAAAGATTAAATGCTTCTCAGCAGAAACACTGCAATATCAAGTCTTGAGTTGTTTTATTGTCTTACTGTTACAGCCAGAAAACGTGGGGCCAGCAGTCTGCCACAAACTCTCTTATTTTCAAAATAGTAAATGATAATTCTTGAACTTGAATGCCAAATGAATTTAAGATCAGAATTCATTGCAAGTCAATTATTGATCGTTAAATGCAGAAAGTCGTGGCCATTGAGTTTCTATAAGTCTTGCAAACCATTCTCCCGCCCTTGCAGCTTCTTTGGTCACCAGAAAAATGACAGAAGGCTGACTAATATTGACTTCAGTTTGCAGAGATTGTTTCATCCATCATACTGGTGATTCGGGTTTCTCTTTATAATATTATTGATGATCAGTTGAGGGTATTACTTATGATGGATGAAGCCAAAAAGGGACTAGAAGAAAATTCTGTGAGCACAGGTAACACAGAAATGAGAAGTTAGGTGGATAGAAGAGTTCCCAACTCATTAAATTTCCTGCAGTTATGTAGGATGAAAAAGCCTAGAGATCTAAAGTACAGTGTGATGATAATACGTAATAAAACAGTACTGAAAACTGGAAATTTGCTAAGAGTAGATTTCAGGTACTCTTATCACACACACAGAAAAATATTATGTAAGGAGATGATATGTTAATTAATTTGATTATAATAATATTGTACACTAAATTTGTACAACCTTTTTTTTTAAATAAATAAGTAAAACCAATACAAAACAAAAATCTGATTTCCATTTTTTTGGGGATAAAAATAAAAGTGAGCTAGAACTAGTCAGAGCTGGGCACAGATAAGGTTGCCTTTTGATCATGTTTTTTCCTTAGTGGTAATGAGATCACAGATGACAAAAATAACAACATAAGGGAGATCTGAAAAAGAAGATATGGAACCAGGCTATCTGACTCTGAGGGGAATTATTAAATAAGGTAGGTATTCAATGATGAAGAATTTGCTCTTGTTTGATACAACTAAACCTTGTTTATAATTCTTTCAGCACAAATGATTTGAAATGTATTTTATACCTCTTTGGGTACAGAGCTTTATTTTAGAAATAGGGAGAATCCAAACTAATAAAAAAAAAAAAAGCAGAGCTCTTGATTTGAGAGTCTCTGTGTCTCTTTCTTTCAACATTTTTTCATTCAATAGCTATTTGCTAAGAACCTAATATGTGCTAGATTCTCATTCTATCTGAATATTCGGTAGTTAACAACAACAACAAAGGACAAGATTATTTTGTAAAAAAAATATAGAGAGAGCTACATTACAGAGAGAATAAAGCTTAAAATGAGGAAACTAGAAAAAAAAAAAAACATCAGGCAAGTCATCTAAGCCAGTTGTAAATTCTATAAAGACAATAGTTCAGAGAAAATTGTGATGGCGTCAGCAACTTTGGATCAGATGGTGAAGAAAATTGCTGCTTTGAGTAGGATACAGTAGTTTGCAGTAGACCGATGCTACAGCTGAGAAAACAAAAACAAAATGAACACAGAACCCCAGCCAGGCAAAAGATAAAAATCATCTGAGTAATGGCATTATGGAGATACTAGATCCATTCACACCAGAGTGGCTAAGTTTCAGGAGGCGAAAACTATAGAAAAGGGAGTAGATCAATATCTGCCTTTTCCTTGGGGGTATGTATTCAATCTCTGGATGGTGAGTAACTGATGTTAGTTATAGGCATAAGGGCACTGATGGGGGCGGGGCAGGAAAACCAGCATATATTGAGGTGTGTGTAGAGGTGGGGGTGGCTACATTGGAGATTTGAGGGACCTAAGATACTTGGCCAGGTTCCTCTTCAAGACTTTCCTAACTTTTGGAGCTATGCAAGACGTTAGGCTAAGAAGCTACACTGCAACCCCCAGAAAGCCCCCTGAGTGCCCTTGAAAATATACTCATTCCTTTTTCCAATAGTTCCAAAGACTAGTCATGCTATAGCATCCGGCTCAGGCTTGAGGTCCAGAATCTCACTCTCTGCATCAGGTCCAGGTGTTGATGAGGCTGAAGCTCCTTGAGGAAGATTCCTCTCAAGCTGATGATCCAAAAAAACTAAAGAGAAATATTTGACCTCCATCCCTACCCTACATTCAATGGTGTGACAATGATCGGATAACTGCAATAGATACCCCCCTATCAAAATGGAGGGAGAGGCAGGCAACATTTTGTAGTTCCCAAGTCACAGCTGGACACACGTTGTGAGTTCCTGAATTAGAGTCCAATCCTGTTCTATGAAAGTGGTTGTGTGGCTCTGCATCCTATTGATTACAGTGAGTCAAAGGGCCATCTGTGATTGAGTCAGGGAGGGGACTATACAAAGACCTGAATATCAGGGGTGTGGTTCATTGGGGCATTTTAATAACTACCACAGTGATACACACCGTCCTGCATAACATACTAAAAAATATGTCTGTTGCTACTTTAAAGAGAGTGAGAAAGAGAAAAAAACCTTTATTTTTCTATGTGGATTTGGCATCAGACTGGCCTGTAAACCTCAAGATGTTTTTAAGACTAACTGCCCAATTTTGAGAAGTAAAAAGACTGGGCTTGTCTCATAATTCTACTGCTTTTAAAAACATGACCTTGGATAAGTCACCTAATCCCTTGTGTAGCTTCCATAGTTATTATGAGGGTTAAGTGAAATAATGTGTGCCAAAGACTCATCCCAGTGATGGGCATTTTGTGTATGCTTTACAAATGATAGCTTAAAAAATATTGTTGCTAGGGCATATGCTGGGATAGGATTTTAGGAATCGCCTGAAGTTCTGTGTTTACAGATTTAACTCTGCAGTTGATACAAGATAGGGGCTAAGTGACTTAGATTTTGAGAAATTCACTATTATTGAACCCTTATGCTCTTGAACCAGGGGACAGGCATGGGTTATCTTCTTTAACTAACTCGAAAGCTTGGTGATTCTTGCGGAGCCTCCCTTGCTCTTCTCAGATGTCATTTCATAACATTTTGGCTTCTAGGAGCTTCCCACTTTCCATACCTAACAACTTTCCATCTGTTGTAGGCTGTAGCTTAAAAGGAATTAAATATTGTTGGAGGAAATCCGATTGTAGAAGCTTGTACCATGATCTTTACATCAGTCCTCTGAAGGTGACCCAACTCTCTCCCAGTAAGTACAGTGTATGGTCTTGGTGACACGTTTCTGTGTACTTGCTGTTACAGGCAGGTTAACAACTATATTCTGGCCGATTCTGGTCCCTAGAAGGCTGACCATTGGGCATTTTTATATTTCATGAATAAGTTTTGATTATGAAACAATTTACATAACAAATAAAACAGTTAAGTTAGTGTTGGGGACTGTCATAGCAGCCTGTCTAGTCCACATATAGATGTACTCACTTGATATCCAGATTCCCTTGGAGACATATTCTGGACTTGCGCGTAAGCCAGTATTTCCTGAATCTTGGCATGAGCCCACGTGCTGAACTACCCTTGCTTCTGACCCCCTGCACATGTCAGCAGAGAAACAGAAATATGAGCCGACACCACATCCAAGGAAACCCATAGCCTGACACAATATTGCCTGACCACCACCCCACCCCCCCCGCCGCCGCCCTTTTCACACCTCTTTTGGCAGATGCTGCAGGGACCTGTTAATAACTTGTATTACAAAAATAAAAAATAAAAAAAAAATAACTTGTATTACAAAAATCCCCAGGGCTGTGTTCAAGTTTAGGATCTTCAGAAGAAACGAGATGAAAAAGCTTTATAGGGGATGCTGTGCAGTCCTGGTGCATTGACATGGCCTGGAGGTTGGTGAGTTAGGAGAGAAGTGGATCAGTGGAGGTGGGCTTTTGGAATCTATGGAACGCAGTTGGCTTTCCAGCCAAAATGGGAAAGAAGATTTTCTTTGACTTGCTTCCATTTTCCACTTAATTTCCCTTCTACTCATTCCACTGTCCCTGGCAAACACTTTTCCCCAGGGTTCTCACTCTGACCCTTTCCCTAGGGCTCTGACCTTGGTTAGAGTGTCAGGAACAGGGCCACATGGTATTACCTAATAACCGCCGAAGGTCAGATGCCTCTCAATGACAGTGCCATTTTTATAGGAGCGCCTTCCAGGTGGAAAAGATTTCAGTATTTAAAGGAATGACTTTAAAGGTCAGTTTTGTGGTTAGAGCCCACATAGAAGACCCTTTCTCATCCCACTATGTAAAATTACCTGCTTGCTCACTCCCAGAGCCAAGCACTGCCTGTTGTGTCCTGCCGGGTGAATAATGGAGTTGATTCTCTAACCTTTAGCAACAACCAGACTAAGGTGAATTATAGTTTGGGTCAAAGGTAGCAGGAGCGGGAGGTGGACATTTGGATTTAATTGGAGTTGAGGCCACCAGCTTCATAGATAAATGTCTTCTATGCTGAATGTGTTCAATAATTATAGCCGCCGTTCACACACACACCCAAAGTACACCTGAGTTCAAGAAGGGGAGTGTGAGGATTATTTTTCAACCTAGTTGGTCTAAATCCTCTCCTCACACTTCTTGGCTTCTGCAAGCAGATGCTGAACATGCTTTGAGCAAAGGGCTAGGGGTTTCCTGGCAAGCACTCCAGAAGCATCTACAAACCACAATCATTGAAGACATTTCCCAGAAGGCTTTAGGAGTACAAATCTCTTTAATTAAAATGGGAAAAGCCATAGTGAGCGAGGTGAGAGGGGGTTGGCTGGGAGGGGAAGGAGGAGGGGGATGAAAGGAAGAAAGGGAAGGAGAAAAAGTAATAAATATTTTACAAGTGTTTTCAAACACTAGCCGTCTAACACCCAGTGGAAAATGCCACTTGATGGATTATATTTTGGGTTGGAAAGTGAGGCTAATTCAATGTAATGAGAGGTGAATGGGACTTCAGGCCCTTATCCAACCACAAGAGACCCCTTACAAAAGAGTCTGCTCTTTCAGTCATTAATTTTTTATGAAGTTTAATAGGCCTGAGCCTAGAGACCTTCTGTGGTGTTGATTAGCTTCATATTTCTCTCATTAATGTACAATCTGATTAGCTCTTATAAAAAGCATTTCATCTCGGGCTCCAGCATGGCAACCACATTGTTCTGATATTAGGGATTGCAAGTTTGATTCACCCGAGGAAAGAAACATCCGTAGGGACAAAGGCCCTGGCTTCTTGCTGTCACAGACTTAGAGTACGGGGGAGACCAGCTGTCTCTCACATTTTGCTGGCTGCAATAAGGAGCCCTCAGCATTTGGACTGGAATAACCGTATTGGAGGCCAGCAGAGCTGGTGCACTGCGAAGAGAGCAGAATTAAAAGATGAGGCAACGGCCAGTGTATCAGTCAAAGTTTCATCAGAAGAGCAGAACTGCTGAGTGATGCAGAAGAAGGGGGCTCTTGGAGAGATCAGAATTTATGTGATCAAAGCAGTTGGCAGAGGGGTCTGCTGCCCTGAGTCTGCTGTTGGGCCTAAAGATGCTGTGGATCAGTTGGGCTAGGAGTCAGGATAGAAAGCGGAATGTGATAAGCAGGGAAAACTGTCACCCACAAGGACAACCTTGGAGTCATTCTCTGTCTCTCCCTCCCTCCAGCCTGGAAGCCATGGCTGACCAAGAGGAGACGCCTGTGCCTTTCACCACGGAGATGTGTACACAGTTGCCTCAAGACTTGAAGAAATGGAAGAGGGAGATCTCGCTGCTTTCTGGAGAAGCTGCAGGTCCAGGAGCTGCCCGACACCAGGAAGGCGAGCCAGCTGGTCAGGGACAACATGCAAGAGCTGCCGCAGAGTCTGATGTCTGGCATTGACCTTCAGAGAGTAGAAACACTTACTCCCCCGTTTCCACCTACACTTCATGATTCTCTATGACTAACACTAAGCAGCAACCATATGGGGAAGGGATTCTGGGAAATGTCGTTCCAATGTAGCTAGTGTGTCACAGTACAAAGCCTCCACGGGCAGTAGCAAAGACGGCACGATAAACACAAGGGCTTCCTACCAGGAGTGAGCTCTAACGTGCAAGCAGAGGACAGATGAGAGGTGGTATGCAATGAAGACCAATCTGTGAGAAACCTAGAGAGAATTTAGGCTGAAAGAATTTTTTTTTTAATAAGGGTTATAAGGTATACATGACTATCCATCTATTGGGGCATTTATGGAGGCTTCCTCACGTAGGCGTAACCAATTATTAGCTCCATTGCCAGTGCCTCTCTTCCCTCTCTGAAGAAGAAGGGGATGGGTACTGAAAATCCCACGCTCCTAATCATGACTTGGTCTCTCTGGGAACCAATCCTCCATCCAGAAGACATCCAGGAACACTGCCATATTTGCCTCATTAGAACAAAGATGCTCTTGATGCTCTTACCATCAGGAATGTACAAGGGCTTGAGGAACTCTGTGCTAGGAACCAGGGGCAGATAGATATCTTTGTTAGCTCACAGATTGATAAAGCCATAAAGAAACATAAGGAAGTGATTACTACAAAAATCAGGGTGATGGGTGTTGGATTAGGATTGAAATGGGGTTGGGACACATGGAAAAGCTTCCGGCGGGGGGGGGGGAGGGGGCAAAGTTCTATTTCCTGCTGTGGGTTGTGGTGAAAAGGGTGTTTACCTTAGAACAACTCATTAAGCCGTGCATTTGGTTTTGTGGGATTTCCTTATCCATCTCTTATTTTATAATAACAGGTTGCTGGGGGTGCCTGGGTGGTACAGTCGGTTAAATGGTTTACTCTTGGTTTCAACTCAGGTCATGATCTCGGGGTCCTGGGATCTAGCCCCAGGTCAAGCCCCCGTGTTCAGCAGAGACTGAGTTGGCTTGAGATTCTCTCTCTCTTGCTCTCCTGCCCCTGGCTCCCTGGGCTCTCTCTTTTAAATAAATAAATCTTAAAAAAAAAATAGTTTCTGTTATTTCTATCTCTAATTCCACAATGTCCATTCTCTACTGCATCAACTCTATATTATACAAGATTTTGACCCCACCACCTCCCTGGAACTGCTCTTGTCATGCACCAGTTGCCTACAGCTTCTAACCTCCTGGCAAAGTCTCGGGCCTTATCTTACCTGCCCAGCTTTTACACAGCTGCTCCTTCCTTTCTGCATCAAATGCGACCTTCACTGGCTCTTGTAACACTCCACTTCCTGGATTTCTTAGTCTCCTTTCCAGATTTCTTTTCTTCTCCATCACCTGCTAAAGTTGTAATGCCCAAAGCCTCAATCTTTGGATTCTTCTCTTCTCCATGGACCCTCACTTCCTTTGGTGATCACGTTCATTGTGGCAGCTTTAAATAACATCTGCATACTGATAGATCTCTCTCAACCTTCTGATTTACCCCCCAAAATCAGCTCTACCCAGGGTTTTTCCTACCTTAGGTAATGACCTCTCCATATTTCATGCTTCTCAAGACAAAACTTTGAGAGTCATCATTGGTTTCTCTCTTTTTCTCTTTTTTTTAGGGGGGGGGGGGTGGAAGAGAGAGGGAATCTTTTTCTTTTTTTTAAGATGTATTTATTTATTTGTTTTAGAGAGAGAAAGAGTGAGAGCAAGGGGAGGGACAGAGTGTAAGAAAAGGGAAAGAAGAAGCTTCCCTACTGACTGGGGAGCCTGACATAGGACTCCACACAGTGCTTGACCTCATGACTCTGAGATCATGACCTGAGCTGAAATCAAGCGTCAGATGCTTAATAAACTGAGCCACCCAGATGCCCCTCTCTTATTCTTCATTCAATCTGTAAGCAAATCTTGCTGACACCATCTTCAGAAAGTATTTGTGATCCAGCTATTTTTCCCCTTCTGTTCAACAGCCTTGATTCAAACCAGAGTCATACCTCACCTGCAATACTGCACACCCTCGGCAGTCATCTCCTTCCTCCTCTTATCACCTCTCTGTGTCCGCCATGCAAGCTACTCTCAGGATAGAGCCAGAGTCTATCTTTAACAGTGAAAATTAGTGCATTCTGCTCCTTTGCTCAAAACTTATCAATCTTCTCATTTTGCTCAGAGTAAAAGCTAAAGTTCTTACAATGGCTTAAAAGGATTTACATGGTCTGACCCTCCTAGTTATCTCTTGACTTTGTATCATACTACAATTTTTCCCCTCCTTCCCCTCAAATATATATATATTTGAGAGAGACAGAGAGAAAGAGGGAGAGAGAGAGAGAGATAGAATGCGAGTGGGGTGAGGGGCTGAGGCAGAGGGAGAGAATGTGAAACCCCACACAGGGCTCAATCCCAGGACTCTCAGATCATGACCTGAGCTGAAACCAAGAGCCAGTCACCTAACTAACTGAGCCAGCCAGGAGTCCTCCTCTCTCTTTAACTGTATAGGTCTACTTCCAGTTCTTGAATAGGCCAGACACACTTGTACCTCAGGACTTTTGTTCCCAGTTTTCCCTCTGCCAGAAATATTCTTTCTTCAGATAATCATGTGGTCCACATCCTCGCATTCATTCGAGTCTTAGACCAAATATCATCATCTCAATGAAACTTCTAATATTTATATATATATATTTAATATATTTTGTTTAATATATATTTTAATTTATTATGTTTAACACTTTGATATGTCTCACTACAATAAAAAATAAGCTCCACAATAGTAGGGATTGTTGTCTGTTTTGTTCGCTGATAAATCCCTAGGATGTTGTTCACCACCTGAGACATAATTGGGATTCAGATTTCTATTATGAATGGGAATTCATAACAAATAATTATTAATGAATGACTGTAAGGAAACATCTTAACCTCAAATTTCCATCTTCTTTTTTTCTTTTTGACTAGAAACTTCTTTGAACAACAGGAGAAAAATAGACCTCATTTCAGATTTCCAAAAACTGAAGAAAAAGTAGATTTTAGTCACTTATAGAGATGTTTCCACTAATGAATGCTTTGAGTTCTCTAATGATCTGGTTTATGATCTCTCAGCTCATCCTTTCTGCAAGGTAAGCACACATTTAATGAGTGTGGTACCCATGTGCATTACATGAAAATGTGTCTAAAAAATAGAAATTGGACATTATGATTGGATGTAAAGTTTTTTTTTCAAAAAATCATACTCTCACACAATTAATAAACAGTATTGTTAGGTGACTTTAATTGCTAGTTATCTTTATTGTTCTATCACTTGTCTTTCCAACACAAGCACAAACTTCTTCTATTTTGGTGTATTGGCATCCTTTTACCAAGCTCATAAGAGTTTTTGTACATTAATGGACTCCAAATCAACATAAAAATATATTCATTGACTGGTGACAAAAATACTGAAATTCATGTGAGGACAGGACAGATGAAACCATGTGCTCAGTAAATGAAAGGTGCACACAGAAGGAAATGAATACACTGACTGATTTTTCAATAACATTTATTTATTTATTTAAGAGAAAGGAAGAGAGAGAGAACACAAATGAGGAGAGAGGGAGAGAGAGAGGGGGGCAGATTCCCACTGACCTCAGAACCTGATACGGGGCTCCATCCCAGGACTTTGAAATCATGACCTGAGCCAAAGGCAGAAGTTTACCTGACTGAGCCACCCAGGTGCACCTACACTGTCTGGTTTTGCTACAACTACTCAACTCAACAACTGGGCCCCCATTTCAAATCTTCCATGAATACTTCTGTGGTCTCCCTCTCCTTGTTCATGTCAGATTGAACCTTTAATCTGTCTCCCTTTGTTCTATTTTCAGTTCAGGAGGAGTAATTTTAACTGGCAGACCACCCATGTCCTACCCATCCCTGCCCCCACAGTGATTCAAGACCCTCTCTGTGATGCATGCATGGTTAATGAGGGAAAGCTGAGAACCTGAGAATCCAGGGTTGGGGTGTCAGCCCATTTTGGGATTTAATTTCAAGCCTAAGGATTTTTTTCTTTTGCTTTGTTAAGTCATATACTTAAAATGTCGAGAAACTTTGGGGAACGATAGTTCTTTTCCAACTTTTTAAAGTGAAAGCTCTCATATTTGCTGCTTTAAGGAGAGGACAACAAAGTTTTTCTGTTCATTTTTCATTCTTTAGCTCTAAGGAAAAGAAGGGGTTGAGCTTCTGAATTAGGCTCCTGATGCATGGCTAGCTATTTAATCTATTCCTGATTCTGCATTTACTTTGCTCTGTCTGGAAAGGATGCAGAATTTGCCATAATGAATGACCCAAGCAATTTCAGCTAATGGCCAGAATTGAAACCTTTGATAATCCCAGGTGAATAATGTTGTCTCAACAGACTGAAGGAGTCTTTTACCTGTCTGACACAATGATAGATGTAATTAGTTAACAGGGATAGTCAGAGGTTTTAGTGGAGGCATTAGCAGAGATTGCACAGGTCATTCTTAATTATGCAAATTCTCAGTCTTCTTCAGACAGAACACACACACACACAAAAAAAAAAAAAAAAGAAAAGAGTAAACACAGCTAGATGAAAAGATTTCAGGGAAGCCAGGAAGCTAGGAAACATCAGAAAAGTGATTATGCATCCCTCAGGCTAGGAAGGAGAAGAAATAGCCACCAAACCTCTATTGTGGGCAGCCCCCACTTTTAGCCAAGCCCAAACAGCTGGGATGCCTGCTAGGAATGCTTGTCCTAAGACATATGTCACCTTGAGCAGGCACAGCTGAAAAGAGGAATATTGCTGTGGTTTAAGCCCTTTCTAAATAGCAGCATGCTCTCTGGGGAGAACTGACAAGTAAGTGACTTCAAGCATTCAGAACCAGGAGCCAGAGAATGATGAGTTGGGTTCTATAGGGTTGAATCGGGGAAAGAGGATGAAGGATACAGAGAGAAAGAAGGTTCTCCTCCAGCTCTAAATTTGCGGCCACCTTTGAATCAGCTGTCCTTTGCCCTTCCCTGACATTCCAATTTGAGACCCTACATGCCTCCACTCTGCCTCCCAGCAAACAGGCACAGTCGGTGTCAGATCTGAGAGAAGGTGCATAATTCAACCTGGCATCAAAAACAAAGGACTCTTTGCATCAGACATGTTTATTTTTCTTGTAAGGCTTTGACACGTCAATGGTTGTCACCCGTGGTTGAGTGAGATCTTGGCATGAAATCAATTTGATGTCCAACGTCAAGCAGTCTTCTTTAATGTCTCTGGATAAGGCAAGAGGGCCCTCACATCCTTGAAGAGAGGCAAATGAATGACCTCGGGTCAATCACTCAGGCTTGACAAGGATCCAGCTGGTTCCCAAAAGCGGTCAAGAGAAGTGAGCTTTGAGGCAGGGAACTCTAGCAGGTTGGTTTGCAAAAGCTTCAGAAGACAACCCTGGGAATCACTGTTTATCTTTCCTCTCTGCCTGTCACAGGGAAGTGGTGAATATTAGGGCAGGACTTTGCAGCCTCTCTACCATGCTTTTGTTTCATTTTGTTTTTTTCTTTCTGTAGCTTGACAGAAATTGATGGAATATTTTACATTTTAGGGAACTCACAACCCAGAATTTATACAGAATGAAAATATAAATTAAAAAAAAAACAATTAAAAGGCAGCAATGTCTGATGATAGGTCACTGTAGGTGCAGTAGGAATGTAGAAGAATGCAAAGAGCATTCATATTACAGTCCTACTGCCCTGGATTTAAATCCTGTCTCTACCCTCTTTTGCTAGCTATGTGGTCTCGCAGGAGTCACTTCAATCCCCTGAGACTAGGCTTTCTCATCTGTAAAATGGAGATTATAGTGCCTATTTGAAGATTAAATGAATTAGAGTTTAGTACACATAAATCTTAAGCCATATTTTTATGGTGAGAAAAATTTTTGAAGTTACATCAGAGAAAAGACAAATCCTTCATATTCCTTAATGGCTCTTTAAGAGATAGAATACAGTGCTAAATATATTTTATATGGAAATCAGTGCACCAATGATTATATTGCTATGTATCACGATCAGTTTTTGAATTCCACTACTCTGTTAAGTTTTAAATAGAGACTAGCCTAATTAAGAGTTAGTCTACATGATTAACGAAATAGAAATCATCCAAGAAAGGGGGACAATGTAGAAGGGTCACCCCATTTGTGAGAGCATTGGCTTCCCAAATAGACATCATTATGGAAAAATTATCCAAATTGGACTCCAGGGATTTACTAACAAACCCTCATATGGTGTGTACTTTGTGTTAGGCATCTGCTTTGGTGCTTTACAAATTATGTCATTGAATCATCATCATAAGACTAAATTGTAGGTAACTATAATTATTAATTCCATTTTGCAGAGGAGACAAGTGAGGAGCTAAAAGGTCAACCGAATTGAAAAGATCATGCAGCAAGTAAGTGGCAGAGCCGGGTTTAATATGCAGGGAGTCTGGTTCTGGAGTCTGTAATTTTAACCAGGGGCTGTGCCATTCTCTTCACATTGGCAATTCTCTGTCATATAGGATTTGCTTCTTAGCCCACAAGACTGTCAATGTGCTATGTTCCTATGATACCTTTCGAGGTATCAGCTACATGTGAGACACGGAAGTTAACATCTTATATCAGAAGTCCAATTCACCACGATCCATATAAAAGCATTATTTATATTTTTTATCCCATACATATCAGGAAGGTCATAAATGGCCTGTAAGGAACATCAAGGGTAGGAAAATGCTAGTTCCTACAACCCAAAGAATACATGAGATAAACACATGATATATGTTAGTTGTCTGTGATACTGTAACATAAATATTTTTTTACAATCACAATCTTTTTAGTGAACTACTTCTTCAGGATTAAAGGGATTTTAGAAGGTGAGATTCTAGATTATAGAATCTAGAATCTAACCTCCGTGCCAAGGATTCTCCTATTAGGTTTAGGGAACTCCAGTAACTGCTAGTTTGCTGGACGTGACAGTTCATTGTCAATCTCCAGGTGGCTCGTGCATGCCATTTTTAGGTTTTAATAATAACTTTATTGAGATGTGATTCATATACTCTTTAGTGGGTTTTAATATATATAAATATTGGGTTACCCATCCATGTGGACATTTCAGGGCATTTTTATCTCTCCAAAAGAAACACATTAGCTGTACCTTCTCATCCTTTACCCCCTCCTACTCTGACTAATCTGTCTGTAGATTTCTATCTGTACAGATTTGGCTATTCTGGACATTTCATGTAAGTGGAATCATATGAAATGGGACTTTTTGTGACTGACTCCTAATGCTTAGCATCACGTTTTCAAAATTATTCCATGTTGTAACATGGGTCGGTACTCTACAAGTTTTTATTATGTATTCCAAAGATTGAAAGGCACTATTTTAGACTTTGAATGTTCTTTCTATCAAACTCTAGAAGTTTTGGTAGCTTCTCCCTTCTTGATCCTTTTAGGACAAGTCTCTTTTTCATTTGTTTAGCTTTCTAGTGTTTGAAAACAACTATACTAATAGACCTGGATACTATCTTCTCGTTAAACATCACCCATTTCTTTGGGAAAAGTGTAGGGTGGGTAGTATGACATGGGACATATCAGAAATCTGTCTGTTTTGTTCCGTGATGCACCTCAAACTCCTAGAATATTACCTGGCACATAACGTGTGCTCAATAAATATTTATTTGAATGAGCAAACAAATATCATTGGCAAATTATATTATTATGATTTGCTGTATTAGTTAACTGCTTCTAGGTGAGAATAACAGAAACCCATTAAATAAGTTTAAACAAAAACATTGTATTTATCATATGGATACACACATCTAATGGAACCAAGGGACTTTATTCAGAGGAAAGAAACACTGAGTATAAATGGCCAAGTTTTTCTCTCTCTCTGCTTCTCATTTCTTCCTTTTTTTTTTCTACATTTGTAAGTCTTTTTTTCTTTTTAGTTCCTACGTAAATGACCAGTTTCCATATCTTCCGAATATAAAATCTCCTCAGTAGTATAGAAAGTGCCTGATATTCTGACTCATTGTTGAATAGTTATGTCAGACTAACTAACCAGCTTAGTCTCGGTTCTGAATTCCCAAAGGTAAAGATTTTGGTATATGCAGCTGAGATTAATACCCTCCCCCAAATCATTGAATTTTATTGGTTTGGGGTCTCAGTGTTTGAACATATGCTGTCTTCGCCCATTGAAACCATATGAATAAAAGACTGTGGCACTGAATTAGAAAGTGTTGAATAAAAAAAGAAGGAGATATTGAACAGACAAAATGATAGAGGTCTCATATCTTTGTTCATTGGTCCATAGCTTGATTAATCTAACAGTTTTGAGAAACCTCTTGTGTTCAGTGGTCTGTGCTATATGTTTCAGGTAATGTAAAGAGATATCACTTAACCTTTGCTCTAAGGAGAGACAGAATTTAGATAAAAGGTCAAGACCCAAGCACAAGAAAACTCAATCTATAATCCGAGTAGTACATGTCACGTGTCACTAAGTGGAACGAACAATCAGTGTTATATGACCTGTATCGTCAACATTACAAGCAATAGCCACAAAGCAGTCGTTATTACATCCTCCTAGGGATGTCACGGGTAAAGACCTTACCTGTTCTCTCGTTATTGCTCACTCCCTTTAGTAGGAACCTTGGCATACCTTTTATTTGAGGTCTTTGTATCAGGAACCACTGTGCAGTTTCTGAGGAATGAATATTTGTCTTTTATGAAAATTGTGATTCTTAATTCAATCGAACAACCACATTTTTAAAATACCTTTGGCAACTCTGCAGGACCCCCTGGTTTCTATTATGCATACTAATTCCATTCCTGATTTGATTTTATTTTCCAATGCTTGTTTGTTACTCTACTGAAATTCCACATGCATTTACATTTTCACACTGTACTATTGGTGTATATATTTCCATATATTATGTGATATATTTCCATAAGTTTCTTCAAGTCCTTTCTTTAAAACAGGGTGTATCCAACCAGAAAAAAAAAAAAAAAACTAAAGTTTGTCTTACACTGCTCATAGATGGAGAGTTGACTATAGGAAGTCATAGCCAGAGGAGGCCTTATAACTGCATTTTGCCTTGGTCTACTCTGGATTTTTATGGATTTGGGCAGTGTGGAGAAAAACAAATGAATTAAGATTAAGTTACTAGGAAACTCTTTCCTAATATAATTCCATTTTTCTTCCCAAATGAAACTATCCCTCATGGTACTTAATGTAAATGCTACTTAATAATCTGGGTAGTTGCCCAAATATCAAAGTTCTTTTTTTTTTTTTTTAAGATTTATTTATTCTTGAGAGACAGAGAAAGAGAGGCAGAGACATAGGCAGAGGGACAAGCAGGCTCCTTGCAGGGAGCCCGATTCAGAACTCGGTCCTGGACCCTGGGATCATGCCCTGAGCCAAAGACAGACACTCAACGGCTGAGCCACCCAGGCATCCCGAAGTTCTTTTTTTTTTTTTTTTTAATATTTTATTTATTTATTTGAGAGGGAGGGAGCATGAGTGGTGGTGGGGGGAAGGGGAAAAAGGAAGGGGAAGGAGGTTCCCCACTGAGCAGGGAGTCCAATGTGGGACTCCAACCCAGAACCCTGAGATCATGACCTGAGGTGAAGGCAGAGGCTTAACCAACTGAGCCACCCAGGCACCCCCCAAGTATGTAAGTTCTTTTGATGGCATAGATATAACAGAAGCTTTTCAAGATAACCATTCAGCAAAAATGTTCAAGAAGATTGCCTAGGAAATAATACAATTTGGAAACCGTGAGGTATTCTATTTTGTTTTGACTTTAGTAGAGTTCATTCAGCTGTTCAGAGTATCTGTGTCTGCTTAGCTCAAGTAATTAGAGCATGGAGTCAATGACACTAAGGTCATAGACTTAATCCTCCAGTGGATTCCTTGACTTCCTTTTTGTGCCTTGGCTGGAGACTAGACACTTAGCTCAAACATGTCGGTCATGCAGTCTATGGGAGTCATTGAAGGTCACCTTACAATGGTGAGTACTTGACGAGTTACCTCCTGCATCTCTGGGCCAAAGTTCTCCAAAAGTACCCCTTTAAAGTGCCCCAAATGCCAAAGTTATCACTTATTTAGTTCCTGTGGGCCTGTTAATTTCTCTCTGGCTCTCTCTCACTCTCTCTCTCTCTTTCTTACCCCACTGTAGAGGAGTAACTCAAAGCACAGTCTGTCTTTGTGATGGGTCAGTTAAACCAACTTGCCTTTTTTGCATGCAGAGAGGACAGTGCCTTCATTGAAGTGAGATACCCAGAATGTGGCTGGTTCTTTAGCTGGATACATGTACTCTGGGATCATCAATCAATTCTCATTTGATTCCACAAAGCCCCTTTACTGAAAAACATCCAGGCCTCTCCAACCAATATGACTCATGGGACACTTCTGATTAATACCAATCAGGTTAATGGCTTAGCTATAGTTAATGGTGCCCGCTCTGTAGCTGCAACAACAAGAATTAATAACAAATCCCCCACTCGTTTTTGCAAATCAGAGGAAAGATGCTAAGGGCTTGACAAGCTCTAATCTTTATGATTTAATGGAATCGTGTTAGAGCACAGAGACTGTGGAGATCGGGAAACTGCAAAAAATTCTCTGTCACATCCCCGGCTTTAAAGATCTGAGCTCTTTCTAATACTCTGTCAACAGCTCACTGTCACTGGGGCTTTACAGGACAGGACAGCCCTGGTGACAAACCATCTAGAAAAAAAGACACAAGAGCAAGTGGTTCATTAGTGCAGATAACACACATGAGGCTTAATCTCTATGGAGGGGGACAAAAAATTTAACAGGCATCTTATCATAATGAGCTGGAAAGTATGTCTTAAAGGCACAAGGGATGATTCATTTTGTCTCTGCTGGTGACCTTTACCGATTCAATGTCACAGACTAAGTGCTGAAGTATTCAGCTTTGGGCAGTCCCTGGGCTAAGGCGTTGGGTCTTTCTGTAGCCAACTGCAGAGTGTATCAAACCACCAAATGTCAAGCTTTAGCACAACTTGAAGTGGGCTCCCAGAATCCCTGACATACTTAGCATTAGGGTTAGTCATTTGCTGCGGGGAAGGTTAAGATGAGAGTGATAAGAGTTGGGGGAGGTAGAGGAAGCCCTACAGGGGTAAGGGTACCACTGTATGCAAGAGTATGGCATGTGGTTGGGGGAAGAGTAATGTGGGGCAAGTCGGGGAGGGGACCAGTAAAATTCAGCTTTATTTTAGCTGCTGCCACAAGGGTGGTGGGGAAACCTGAAGTCAAATGTGTGGGTAACACTGTGGCTGTGGTTTGGAGAAAATTCTCAGCTTTCAGCTGGCAGGAAAAACAACAACAACAACAACAACAACAAGAAGCTCAGTCTACCACAGGGGAAGATGGAGAAGAATTGGGAGGAGGGGGGAATGTGTGATGGCTGGTCAAGTAATTTGGGATTCTTATGGAAAACAAGAGTACTGGAATTTGTTTGTACAGAAGCAGCCAATGCAGCTGGAGTTGGGGGAACCCCAGCATCGAGGGCTGTTTCCAAGCAATACCGAGGGCCCTGGATGTAGGATCTATGGGAATAAGACTCATTATAGACCCAACCTAGGGGTGGAGAAGCTCTCCTAAGTCTCTGCCTTAGTTTATGGTAGATGGTCAGAACCTGCAAGGACAGAAACCAAAGGGAGAAAATCTAGACACAGGACCGAAGAAGACACCACTGGATGGCATTAGCAAAAGCCACCTTGCATGCTCTCTGTGTTCATTTTATTTGCCTGAATGTAGGTGTCTCGTCCTTTAATGTAGAATATAACCTTATTGCAGCATGGGCCACATGATAAGTAACAACACTGCAAGCACCACGTACGTACTCAATTAATTCTCTTGGTTGTCTTCACCATCTTACTTTAATTCTGAACTCTTTTTTGCCTTGGGTTCTGGAAATGATAGGTTCAGAGATAAATGGCTGTTGATGGGCCTCAAAAACCATATTAAAAAAAAGATTTTGAAGGATTGGCTCTGTACAAAGAATCCTCTTACAAAGGATGCAGACGGTGATGGATCAGCAGCAGGTTTATGGATTGTTTTTACCACCGCTTCAGCAAGACTTTTCCCCATGCCTTCTCCTCTAATGACACCAGGCAGACACAATCTAGGCGGCCAGCCTTAAGACTGAGGCTGATACACTACATCTGAATGAAATCCAGCCAGTGCCCTTGAGAGGCACTTACAGATAGAGATCTGTTTGGTGTTTTATCCATTTGGCTGGATTTGGAAACATCAAATATGTCTCCACCCTTCCCCTGCCTTCCACAATACAGGCAGGTAGGGGCAGGAGCTTTGGGGACTCCACGAGGGCCAGACGAGAGAGCATGTAGACTAAAATCATCTTCTGTTACCTCTCCTAGAGCTCAGGAATCCATGTCTCTAATGACAACAGATTACCATTCATATTAACCGCAACAGATTATCAATACAGCAGCCACTAGCTTCATCTAGCTATTTACATTTCAATTAATGTAAATACAAGGAAATTAGGAATTGTGCTTCTGCCACAGTAACCGCATCTCAAGGGCTCCAGAGCCACAGCGGCAGGTGGCTACCATATTGGACGGAAGCACAATAGCGCAGCTTCCCTAGTGGAACACACTCCCCGACAGAAATGGATAAGACTGAGCGCCCTCCCGTCTTTGTTCCTGGCACCCAGTGGCAGTGTGTTGTCTACCCACTACACTCTTGATCAACTACAACGGATACCGAGCTCAATTTTTTTCTGTCTGCCTCTCCCACCACCCTTAGGTTCTCTGAAATTAGGCTTCCTTCCCAGCTTCACTTTGTTTCAAATTCCTTCTAGATAAACTCAACATAGGCCTGTTTGTGCATTCTCTCTCATCTCTCTCTCTTTCTTCAAGGATTGTTTGGCCTGGGACAGAGCGTCTTTGTACTGATACTGATCTCAGGCCATACAAGTCCTGCGGTTCTTCTGCTCCATGTATAGGGATAAGAAAATCAGAAGGGCTGAGGTGGTGGGATAACTGGGGAGCATTCCCTTTGTGTGTCTACTACTGTCATCCAGAGGGGAAAGGGAGGGAAATGGGAAGACACTGGGAAGCTGTGCCAAGGACTGACTCACCTGGCTCTCCTCAGCCAACAAACAGGAGAGAGAACTGTGAAGGAAGCCAACGTGTATTAAATCCCTCACAATGATCTAAGTATCTCACAGCAAACACATGAGGTAGGTTTTATTTTCCACATTGAAAATATAAGGGAAGGGAGAAGAAATGTGTGGGAAATATCAGAAAGGGAGACAGAACACAAAGACTCCTAACTCTGGGAAACGAACTAGGGGTGGTGGAAGGGGAGGAAGGCGGGGGGTAGGGGTAAATGGGTGACGGGCACTGAGGGGGGCACTTGACGGGATGAGCACTGGGTGTTATTCTGTATGTTGGTAAATTGAACACCAATAAAAAATAAATTTATTATAAAAAAAGAAAATATTAAAGAAAATGAGAAATTTTAGAGAAGTTTAGGGAATTAGGATTCAGAAAGGTTATGTGCTTTGCCCAAGGCATCACAGCTAGTAGGGAGCAGAGCTGATGTCTTACAGTGAATTCTTTCCAAGCATATCAGCTCTTTCTGTTAGTGCAGAGAGCCTTGCAAATATTGGGTGTGCTGGAGATTTAGGCCATATATACAGGGAATGATCCTCGACTAAGAGCCATCTTGAATCCAGCTCTATATATAGCTCTGCCCTGTGAGGAAGAAACTGGGTACTTGCACAGGCTTGAGGGGCCTTCACAGGCCTAGAGCTCTGTTAACCCAGGCAGTGCTCTGGCAGGAGGAACTGGGGGAAAATGGGAGAGGAAATATTTCACAACATTTCACCTATTGTGAAATATCGCTTGCTGCTTTTGTAAAAGGCTTGTTGTATGACTGTTGCTAGCTACACTTCGGGCCAATCCAGGACAAGGTCCTAGGAAGACACCTGATACAGAATTCATTCTAACACCAGATACTACCTTTTTCTCTTTTTTGGCTCTTCTCTAAGTTAGGGTATGGATGTTGCCATGGCAAGTTCTTTGATGGAATTAATTTTCTAAGTTTCTGGCTGTGGGATATTTCCACAATGTGAAAATCAAGACTTCCCCATATCACAGATATTTCTGGCCTCATATTTGTAAGCAGTTTAGTAATTTTTAAAATCTTTCACACACACTTCACATGATTCTCACTAATATCCTGTGAATTATATAATCATTCTCTTTCCAGATGGACAAAACAAGGCCCAGTATAGCTAAGAGAACAATGCAAATTCACAAATTAAATAAGCTCAGGCTTCTGCTTTCTGAATCTTCATCATTTTTTTCTATGAACAACAAACAATTAAAAAAAATCCTCAAAATCCAGACACTTCCGTGTCCATCACCTTCATCCTTCTTTCCTATGTCTTCTTCTTGGCTTAGAAATCTCTAGCTTCCCCATTGTGTAAGTTATTGATCAAAGACTAAGGAACTTGGGATAATAAATATACTCAGAGTCCCCAGTATCAAGAAATACAGAAGGTCTAGAATGTGGAAGTCAATGTCCTGCCCCGAAGCAGAAAGGGTTTGGAAATAGTCCTTCATAAAGCAGTGAGATAAATCAAAACAGCAATCAACTCACTAATTCAGAATCCACAGAGAGGCAAACTAGTGACCCAACTGATTCCCCATCCTGCCCCAATTGCCCCCCACCAAATTCAAAGGCCATTGTGGTATCAGGTTTAAACTACTCAGATTAAGAGAAGAGTAAAGATGCAACATTGTCTGATAACTCATTAAAAAATGAAAACAAAAACAAACCAAAGTTTTATAAGAAACCATCTAGTAAAAGCCAAGTTCTTTCCCACAGTTGGGTAAGCTAAGGTCCATTTGGAGAATGGAACTTGGCCTTCCTATCTCTGTTCATTAACTCACCAAGCCAAGAGATGAAATTTAGGTGCAAACCAGATTTATTAAAAACTATTAATATTAATTGATAATTTAAAGAGTCAATTATCCAGCAAATATTTAATGAATTCCTATAATGCACCTTATACTCTCTGCATGGTTACCTGACAGACTGATTCACAAAAATAAAGCCATGCAGCATAATCTAAGCCAAATAATAAAGACTTCCTTCTTCCTTGGACTATCCAAGTAATTGCTTCAATACTCCACTCCATGGTACCTTGCTGCTAAAGGTGTAATTATCTTCCAAGACCACAGGCATAAGGAAATGCAAACCAAAGCTATGCTCTCTCTAGATGTCCCTCCAGAGGGAAACCCCCACAAACTGGAAAAGAATGAAGAATCATCTCACATCAAGAAATTTGCTTTCAGAGGAATAGGGCTAGTGAGAAGCCTTTTACAACATTTTCCAGGACAGCATTAGATCCATTAATTACCTAATTCTCTGTGCCTTATTAGCTCCCTTAGAACCCTTTAGATGCCTCTAATTCCCTTATCCTAAAGGCTTCAGAATTGGGGCTACTAGTCCTTTGGTCCCAATTAGGTCCACATGTGGCATATTGTGCTGCAAATCTCTGCAGCGTATTTACACTAATTATGAACATTAATTAGAGGGGAGCCCTGGGAGCTTAATGCCCATTCCAAAGTCATGCATGGAGCTAAGCAGAGTTTATAATCTTGGAAGCGCAGCAAAAGCAAGCCCAGATTATACGGAGTCAAGAAGGAGAAAGAGAAACGGACATGAAAACAATCAGAGAGGCAAGAATTTCTGGGAAAGAAGGAATCCTGAACACAAGAAAAATAGGCAGATGCCCCCTTAGTTTGCACAAATGGTGCATAGGGTTAGACCTAAATATCCAGCCTAAACCCCTTGAAATCCTTCTTCCCAAAGGTTCGAATTGATTTCAGGAGACCAGCATGAGCTGAGTCTGCAATTGGGGGTTAACTAACCTTAGCTGCAGGGAGAACACTGTTCAAAGCTGGCACCAAGACAGAATTATACTAGGTAATAATTAAACTATAAAGATGTTTTAAAATAATATTTATTCATTCAATCATTCCTTCCCTCACAGCACGCAATTTAGTGTGGTAAGTTCTCTACTAGGTGGCAGCAGCTAACATTTGCTGTGCACTTGTTACATGTCAGATACTACGCTAAGCACCTTACAGGCATTCACATTTTGTCACAACAGGTAGGAAAGACTATTATCCCCATTCTATGTATGAGGAAACTGAGGCATAGAAAATTTCAGATGTAATTTCTCAAGAACACGGCTGGCAAGGTGTGATTCGGAGTCCAAATCTAGTCTGCCTCCAAAGCCTGTGCTAATGAATACAGAACACTGTAATTCTGTCTGAAAAGGGTATGAAAAAGCAGATGGAACATGATTCCAGCCATAAAGGAACCCTGGGCCTCGGAGATTTAGGCAGGTAAATAATTATACAAGGTTGGCATCCTCCAGAGGCTTGGATGATCCGGATCCTATCCCTTCATGTCTAAGCAAGGACATTGCTCCTTCATTTCTCTGCATGATCAAGTTTTCTCTCCTCACTGTTATTAGCATATAAGTATACTATAAAATCTCTCAATAGAAAAAAAAATCTTTTAATCTCCTCTTCCTTTCTAAATACTGCCCTTGTTTTTCTGCTTCTCTTTATAAAAGCAAAACAAAATCAAACAAACAGTAAAAACCAACACACCAGCCTGGAGGAGTTGTCTTGACTGTTTACTTCCCATTCTCTCTTAATCCCATTTCAATCAGGTGATTCTCCCCAACATGCCTAAGAAATGGTACTTGTTGAGGTCACCAAAGGTTAGTCTCTTTCCAATGCCAGGGGTCAAGCCTCAGTCCTCATGTGCATTTTCCTCTCCTCCTTGACGTGTTAGAAATCACACTCCACTCGTTTCCTTCCTGCCTCACTGGCTGCTCCGTTTTAGTCTTCTCTGCTGGGGAATCCCAGGACTCCGACCTCAGACTTCACCTCTACTCTTTTGACATTTTTACTATGCGACCTCAATTTTCTCCATGGTGAAAATACTTGCCGCATTTCCTCAAATCTAAGACACTGAATGGTTTCACCTTTTACATCTCTGTAATGGGATGCCTCCTCGAATAGTTGTCAGCATCCAGACGGTGGTCCTGATTTAGTCCTTCACTGTCTGCACTGTGAGAACTTGGTTGCTGTCAATATTACCTTAATTCAGTAGAAATACATGGACCAATGGTACTACACATGTTGGATTTAATGCTGCTTAAAATTAATCTGAGGGGCATGTAGGTGACTCTGTTGGTTAAGTGTCTGCTTTCGGCTCAGGTCATGATCTCAGGGTCATGGAACTGAGCCCCACATCAGGCTCCCTGCTCAGCAGGGCCTCTGCTTCTCTCTCTCCCTCTGCTCCCCTGGCCCCTCTCATGCTCTCTCTCTCTCTAAAAGAAATAAAAATCTTTAAAAAAATAAAATAGGGGGCAGCCCAGGTGGCTCAGCGGTTTAGTGCTGCCTTCAGCCCAGGGTGTGATCCTGGAGACCCAGGATTGAGTCCCAGGTCAGGCTCCCTGCAGGGAACCTGCTTCTCCCTGTGCCTGTGTCTATGCCTCTCTCTCTCTCTCTCTCTCTCTCTCTCTCTCTCTCTTTCTCTTCTTTTAAAGATTTAAAGAAGATCTATAAATAAATAAATAAATAAATAAATAAATAAATAAATAATATAATGAATCTAAAAATCAGTACTCTGATTTGTCATTGAAAGAAAACTATTATTATCTGTACAGAAAAGCATAAAAATAGAGCAATGTGAAAGAATATGAAATGACAAAACTGCATTTTTTTCTTCAAAACAACTGACCTCTTTCTGAATCTTTAGAGAGTAAGATACTTTCAAGAGAAGCTCCTTTTTTTTTTTTTAAAGATTTTATTTATTTATTAATGAGAGACACACACAGAGAGAGAGAGAGAGAGAGAGAGAGAGAGGCAGAGACATAGGCAGAGGGAGAGGCAGGCTCCCTGTGGGGGGCCTGCTGTGGGACTTGATCCCAGAACCCCGGGATCACAACCTGAGCCAAAGGCAGGCATTCAAACCAGGCGCCCTCATGAGAAGATCTTTTGTATTTTGTTCCTGAGATATCTACAAAAGGTTTATCATATTAAAATATTTATTTATTTGAGAAAGAGAAAAGGGGAGGGGTGAAAGAGTCTCGAACAGACTCTTTACTGAGAACAGAACCTGATGCGGGGCCAATCTTATGATCCTGAGATCATGACCTGAGCCAGATGCTCAGAACAGAAGAGTCAGATGCCTAACTGATAGGCACAGGTGTCCCTATCACATTTTTAATAATACAATGCAAGTCGAGGCAGGAAGAGTCATCAAATGTTTTGAAAAAAATAATCCAAGCAATTTACAGGTGTGGCCAATGCATACATTAGACAGGACTATAACTAAGTTATTATATCATAGCTTATTCAGTTTTTTTTAAGATAACTAGTTTTTTTTTTTTTTTTTAATTCCAGTTGTAGGGTATTTTGTCTTGTTTTGTTTTGCTTAAGGCTACGTCTTATAATCAATTGTGCCTTCAATTTGATGAACTATGGAGCATACTGATGATTCTTATATTTAAAATTTCCAAAATCAACTTTGTTCTGTGCTTCAGATGTATACATTTAGCGACATCCTCAATATATGCACTTGGACATCTAGGGAACACTTTCAAGTCAAGATGTTCATTGAAAACTCTGAAGTTCTGCTCTCATTCCCAACTCAATTCCTCCCAATATTGAAATAAAAAATTGCATTACAACTCATCAGTTGCTCAGGTCAAATACCTGGGAGTTATCCTTAATTTTTCCCTTCTTCTTATACTACATAGCCAACCTATCTGAAAATCCTGTCAGGTGTCCTTTACAATACATCTTAAAATCCTACCACTTGATGCCATCTTCACTGTAATCTGACGGTCTGAACGATTACCATTTTTTTCTTCCACTTCTGGCTTCTCATTTTGTAGCATCCAGAGTTACATCCAGAGTTATCTTTACCCCAAGATAAACTGAAAAAAAATTTGAACCAGACACATTGTGGTCAAACTTTCAAAAACCAAAGACAAAGGACAAATATATTGACAGCAGCAAGAGAGAAGCAAAATCTTACCTATGAGTGAAAAGCAATTTCAATGACAGTGGATTTATCATTAGAAGGCGTGGAGGTCAGACGAATTAGCATAAGATTTTTTCTTTCTTTTTTTTTTAAAGATTCTATCTATCTATCTATCTATCTATGGAATGAAATTTTAGGAATTTTTTTTTAATTTCTTGGGATGTTTTATGTATATGACTATGCTATCTGCAAATACAGAAAGTTTTATTTCTTCCTTTCTAGTATGTATCTCATATCTTTTTCTTTTTTCCTGTATTTCGTTGTGTTATCTGAACACTCTCTAAAATGCTCATGCTATTTTGATTTATCTACAATTTTGAGAAGTTTATCTCTTTGTATAGCTTTTTTTTTTAAGTGTGTGATCGTTCCAGGTATTGTATTATATATAAATAGCATCAAAGTTCACTGGTGTTGACATTTTACCAGATGGAGTAAAGTATAGAAGCCCTATTTCTTTCCATGTTTCTTCAAATTCCTCAATTATAAATGTCTTAATCATTTCCTCTACATATATTTAGAGCCATCTCAGGCTGTTCAGCTTTTGCTTGAACTGTTAAATATTCTTTAGAAAACTCAAAGGAAGGAGCATGTATTGTATTTACCTGTTTTACTCTTTCTGTTACTATTTTTTTCCTTTTTGATACTTCATGATTCCTTTATTTATTATTCCCTTATAATTTAGAAAAGTTCTTTATTCATTCTCTTAAGGGAGGCCTCCTGGTGAAAACTTCTCTTAGTTTTCCTTCATCTGAGAGTGTCTGATTTTCTCTTCCTTCGAGAAAGGTATTTTTACTGGATATAGAATTCTGGGCTGACAGTTATTCTTTTTTAGCACTTAAAAAATGTTATGCCAATGTGCCCCTCGGTGGCTCAATGGATTAAGTGTCTGACTCTTGGTTTCAGCTCAGGTCATGATCTCAGGGTCAGGGGATGGAGTCCTTTGTTGGGAGTCTGCATTCAGCATGGGGTGACCTTGAGATTCTCTCTTTCCCTCTCCCTATGTTCAAGTAACACAACAAAATACAGGAAAAAAGAAAAAGATATGACATACATACTAGAAAGGAATAAATAAAACTTTCTGTATTTGCAGATAGGATAGTCATATACATAAAACATCCCAAGAAAAAAAATTCCTAAAACTAATAATGAGTTCAGCAAAGCTGTATATAAATATATAATTTGAAAAGTAAAAAAAAAAAAAAATTTCACAGGTGTTGATATAACAAAATATGTCTAACACTGATATTCTGAAAACTACAAAATGCAGATGAAAGAAATCAAAGATCCAAAAGGTGGAGAAACATAACATATTGATGGATTAGAAGATTCAGTATAATAAAGATGTCAATACTCCCCCAACTGACATACAGGTTTAACCCAATTCCTATCAAAGTTCCAGTAGATTGTCTTGTAGGTATAGAAAAAAATTATTCTAAAATTTATAAGGAAAAGAAAAGAAAAGAAAATTTATATGGAAAGTAAAGCAAAAGCAAAATAAAACCAAAAACAAAAACAAACAAAAAACTATGCAAGCTAAAACAATTTTGAGAATAGAGAAGAAAGTAGAAGGAATCACTTCCTTGATTTCAAGTTGAAGTATTCAAGACAGTGTGGTAGAAGGAAACACATGTGGCTCAATGGAACAGAATAGAAAATAGCCTTTATACAATTAGTGCTGGGGACATTGGACATATGTGAAATAAAACAACAAAAAAAGAACATTTGTTCTGCAGAAGACCTTGTAAGGAAGATGAAAACACAAACCATATACTGAGAAAATATACCCTCAGATCATCTATCCATTAAAGGACTAGTATCTAGAATATAGAAAGAACTCTCAAGACTCAGAATAAGTAAATAAACAAAAAAACAAATTAATTAATTAATTATAAAAGACCAGCCAGTCCAATCAGAAAAAGGGGAAAATATCTCAAAAACATATTTCACTAAAAAATAGTATATGGATGGCTAATTAAAACTTAAAAAAATATTAGCTATCATTAGATATTAGGGAAACACAAATTAACACTACAATGAAATATCAAAATGGCAAAGCCAGAAAATAGTGACAACACCAATTGTTCGAGAGAATCCAGAGAAATTGGATCACTCATACGTTGCTGGGGGGAATGTAAAATGGCATAGCAACTCTGGAAAACAGTGTGGCGGTTTCTTTAAAAACGAAACATGCAACTTCCTTATGTCCAGCAATTGAACCCTTGGACATTTATTCCAGAGAAATGAAAATTTATATTCCCATAAAAATTTCTATGTGAATATTTATATTAGCTCTATTCATAAATGCTTAAGACTTGAAACAACCCAGAGGTCCTTGAACAGGTGAATGATAAAAGGAACTGGCCCATCCATCTCTATCAAGGAATACTACACCGAATACAAAGAATCAAATGATTGATATATGTAATAATTTGGATTAATCTCCAAAGAATCACACTTAGTGAAAAAAGCCAATCCTGGAAGGTTTTATACTGCATGCTTTCATTTCTACAATAATTTTGAAATAACTAACTATAGAAATAGAGAACACATTAACGGTTGCCAGAAGTGAAGGATCAGGGAAGGAAAGATGGGGGAGCATGAGGATCCTTGCAATAATGGGAAAAATTCTGTTACTTGATTGTTTCCATGTCAGTATCCTGGTTGTGATATTGCTATGTTTGAGTGGGAATACTCAGTTATGTGAAGATAAAAATTCTGTCCAAATGAAAATAAAATCTCCAGGTAACTCTATCAAGTATAACAGACATTTTCATGAAAGTTGATAGACTAATGCTAAAACTTGTATGGCAGGGCAAAAGCCAAGAATATCTAAGAATATGAAGATATGTACATATTTATCAGTGCCTATTGAAAAATATATCAGTTGAGACAGTGAGGTACTGGCATAGGAATAGCCAAAAAAGACCCATGACTACTGAGTACAGCTAGAAATGACTTATTGCCAGTATGGACAAAGCATATTACAGTGTGGTATAATTTTTTTTTCAGAGTGATATTTTGAATCAGTGGAGCAAGCATAGTATAATTAGTAGATAATGCTATGATCATTTAACATATCATATATCCCACACCATTCACAGAAAAAAAATCAATTCCGGGTATATCTAAAATCTTAGGTGGAAAGCAAAATTGACTTTCAGAGGAGAACACAGAAAACTACCTTTATGAACCTGCAGTGTAAAGGGGACTTTCCTAAACAAGACACACACATCTACACACACTAAACCATCAAGGAGAAGATTGACAACGTTGACCATATTAAAATTAAGATCTCCTGCAACAACTAAAAAAAAGTCATAAAGGCAATGAAAAGATAAGCATTTGTAACACATATAAAGATCAGTGACCAGAATAATAAGCACTCTTTTAAAGAGTAAGATCAAAACCATCCAAGAAAAAAAAAAAGTGGGAAAAAATATATTTGAATAGAAGATTTGTAAATGCGGAAACACGAGTGGTCAGTAAACACATGAAAAGAAGTTCAATCTCATTTGTAGTAAAGGAAATATAAATTAGAAACAGAAGGTGTAAATTAAAACCACAGTGTGGGGAAATGTGAACTATCATTCAGTGCTAGTCAGTATAAAAATTGGCACCTTGGAAGGCAATTTGGCACAATCTAATATAATCAAGGATAGGAATACTTTCTAAATCAGTGACTCTCCTCCTAGAGAATTTCTTGCATTATGTGCTTATGTGTATGCATATATATATATATACATTATTATTGCAGCATTGCTGGGTTTGTTTCTTTCCCCCTCCTGCTGCCTCTTCTGTGCATGAGAGGCTACCCTGCGGCATTGTCTTTAACAGAGAACAATTAAAAACAACTTAAATATCATCAACAAAGGAGGGATAAACTGTAGTGTAGTCATACAGCGGAATGACATTCAGATAATAAAATAAACTCAATGTATTTATAATGATATGAATTAACTTAAAAATATGTTAAATAAAAAAGCAAGCTGCTTACAAATACATACTGTCCATACACAAACTGTACATGCAAATACAATTTATAGGCAACTTAAAATACACAAAGCAATAATAAATATTATAGATACATCAGTATGTAGTAAAAGTATAAAAAGCTTGGTAATGATACATCACCGACTCCCGAATCCTGATTGCTCAGGGTGAGAGGGAAGCTGTGAATGAGATTCGTGGAGGTAGGGCTTTAGTTACATTATAACTTTAATTTCTTTGAAAATTAAAGAAAATGCATATGTGGAGCTAATACATTAATGCATTAGCATTTGATGAATTTACATGTTGGCTTTATTGGGTTTCTTATGTTATTTTCAGTATTCTTTGACTATTCTGATTTTTTTCTTAATTAAAATGTGAAAGAAGTTTCCAAAATGAAGTAAGCTTTGTTAAGCGAGTCATTCAAAATGACTTGGAAGGATAAGAAGAAGGGGGCCCAGGCAAGTCTCCTGTTTCAATTCTCAGAAGCTATGAATTTTGGACTTTGGTCAATCGCAACTTGTCAAATACAACGGGACCACTCTCTGGATCACAGTCTCCTACTTTGGACAGACATAGAGATGATGTAACATGTGTTAGCTAAGTAGCCAATGGTGTATTAGATCATTTAACTCTGTGGGCACCAATCAAAATTCTTTTAGAACAGATTTTGTAAACTTTGTGGATTTTGCCTTTATTAGGCAAATTTGCTTTCCCCAGGTGCAAATCCAAGCGTACTTTTGATTTGGGGGGGGGCTATGTCTCCTGTATAGCAATCCCTGAGCTCCCAAATCAATGTTTGTGGCTACTTTACAGCCTCTGTGTCTTCTTGGTGGGCAAAAAACCCAAAACTCTGACCAAAAATTCCAAAAGATACCTACACAGCCTGCTTTGGGAGGAATGCTACTGTGAGATTAAGGAAACATGTTCTGGTTTTTCAGTGAGTTGAGGGTTGCCCCGTTGCCCTAGAGTTAGGTGTTAGGGGTCATGGCTGCTGTTGCTTGCTTCTGGGTTCCTTAAATCTGCCCTTGCCACACATCTATATACAGCCTCTCCATTACATTCTCTTCGGACGAACCATCTGAGCGTGGTTTTCTTTTCCAATTGTGACCCTACTTGGTTTCGCTGTGAAAATGTTGGACAAGGAAGCCCTGATACGCTCAACTGTTTTATAGAACACAGGGTGGAATAACTGGAAATTCGTGCCTACAAAGGCCAAGCCTCTTCTCCTAGCATGCTCGTCCCACTGGGCAGAGTCCTTTCTCACCTCTCTATGAGTGAAAGACTAACCAAGTAGCTGAAAAGAGTAGCAAATCAGAGGTGACTTTCCAGCCAGCCCCCCTGCTGCTTATGAGCTGTGGGATCTCGGGCAATTGCCTGACCACCCTGGTCCTCAGTGTCTTCATCTAAGGAGTGGGCTTGTTAAGAACCTCACCCAGATTGTGAGGATCAAGTCAAACAATGCAATATGCAAAGTGCTCTGAATGACCAGGTGTAAAGCTTCAAATACACTAAATCTGACTTGCAAGCAGTTGCTAACTCCAGATGGGTCCAGTGCCTGGTCATCTCTTGTCCCCCTTCTTTCGCTGGCTTACTTTGTCTGTGATCCATTTGATTGTCTGCTTCCCTTATACAGAGCCTCCTAAAGGAATCAGCTGAGTAATAAGAACAACAAACAAGTTAGAAAGAATTAGCCTCCCATCTCTCTTGTAAATGTCGACAGGTCCCATCCTTATATTACAATCCCAATTAAAGGGAAATTCCCCACCAAGCCATAAACCTAAAATGAAAAAAACCCTATAGGGATGAATAAGCCTCTTCCGTGAACAAACCTGCTATTTATCCTTTTTTTTGTCACCGCTTATGTGCGTTCAAATCCCTGCTGAACCAATCCTGCAAGCTGATGAAGAAGTAAAGCTACAGGCATCCATCGATGGGTCTGTCAAGATGTTACTTGTAACGAGTCTCCCATGGATTTGATTATTATTGGGTATTAATTATTAATGGCATTTCCTGCAGGAGGCCTGCATGGGCTTCTTTCCCCCCAACCTCTATTTTGAACTGGAATTAAAAAATAACCAAAAATGTCCCCCAGAGGAGCGGGAGGGGAAAAAAAGGCAGGAATTAAGGGTATCCCTCCGTAGGCGCACACCACTGGCACCACTTGACATTCTGGGGCTGTGCTTGTAATTAAGTGTGGGGGAAGCAGACCTGGAGGCTGTAGCCTCCTGGGTGCCTCCAGCTGCAGCCCCTCGCTCAGAACCACAAAGGAGAAACAAAGCACCCCTCCTCTGTGTCCCCCCTCTCCACCCCCCCCCCCATCATCTTCACCATCCTGTTCTAACCTTGTCTTCTTTGGCGATTAATTTCCTCTGATGGTTATGTTAATTTTTATGGCTTCCTAATGATCAGGAATATTTGGCAGATTAACATCATTTAACTTTCCTCTCCCTGGGGTTGGGCAGGGAGGGGGAGACGGAGAGGGGGCTAAATGGTGAGAAACAGCTGGAAAAGGCAAGAGGGAAAATGCAGAATGCGGTGCCAAGCATGTCAGTGGGACGGTGAGAGATGGACACCCAGGACAGCCCGGAGAAACTACAACCAAATTAAAAAAATACAAATACGGCTGGAAGACCAGAAGTGGGCCCCTCCCCCACCCCGTATCATTTTATCCTTTATTCACTGCTGACTATCCATATGTTGCTTCCTAGCAATGGTTTAAAGATGCCTACACCTGTCAGGGTGTCTGGGAGGCAAAGACAGAGCAGATGTTGAGATTTGTGTCATGGAAGGGACAAATTCATCTTGTCTAGCAGAAAGTGCATGCTCATGAGTGTCCTGAAGGGGTCCCTCCTCCATTGCGATGCTCCCCTTTTCCAGAAGGCAGTGGTCCCTGCGTGGTGCCGCAGATGGAAAGATGGAATTTAATTTTACTGGCGTTCAGTCAAAACAGAATAATGTCTTTAATATCCCTGCCGTGTAAGTGAAAGGGGGAGATTCATGAACTCGTGGGAGGCGAGGGATTCCAGGCAGTGCTTTGATAACCCCTGGTATATATAAACATAGAAATCACAGTGGAAAATATGGATACATTCAGGTTAAGATCTCCACCTGCTGCCCAGGTTGCACCTTTAAGTCCCCGCCTCTCTGACAAAGGTATGGCCCTCATCAAGAGAACAACTGTGTTCACACAAAGGTAGTCAGGTGCCCTGAGCCTAATTCCCAAGAAGGGTGATTTGGCCATGGAGGGTGATTTGGCAGATGTATTAAGTAGGGAAGAGCCTCCCAAAGAAAGTCACGAGGATCTCCCCACCCAGAAGTTTCATTCAAAATCCAGAGTAATTGCACGGCTATAAAACTGCTTATGAAATAGCAACACTCCATGGACACGGGAGAAAAAATTTGAAAGTCAATATTCCAAAATGCTACAGATAGTTGAATTGGAGTTATGAATAATCGTGTTTTGTGGTTATTTTCTCTATTTTTTTCTGATGCAATTATATAATTTTTTAATAATAATGTGTGTGTGTATGTGATTTTCTACTTTTGCTGTGCATCATAATCACCTAGGGAGCTTGTGAAAGGTGTGGATGCCTGGGCCCTGCTTTAGACGTCCTGAAATCAATAAGAAAATAAAATAAAGGTAAAATTAAAAAACATGAAAATGCAGACCTCTCTTAACATAAACTGAGCCTTCCCAGATCTGTTTACGTGATGCGGAGTTGTCCAGCAAGCTGTCCCATGCGGTCTTCATTATTTTCACGTCTGTTCCCCCAAGGTTTTTCCAAGAAAACAGTGCTTTCTATAGAATATTCCTGGAAAATATTTACAACCATGCATATGTCTGATTTTTTTTTTCCATAGGAAAGACTTTAATAAGCTCTGTACTTTTCTCTCTTGGATGTGACTTTCTTTCTTTTCTTTCTTTTTTTTTTTAATTTTATTTATTTGTCTTAGATAGTGTGAGCTGGGAGAAGGGCAGAGGGAGAGAGAGAGAGAGAGAGAGAGAGAGAGAGAGAGAGAGACTCTCCAGCAGACTCCCTGCTGAGCACTGAGCCCATCAAAGAAGGGGCTTGATCCCAGGACCCTGAGATCACCACCTACGCTGAAACCAAGAGTCAGGCACTTAACCGACTGAGCCATCCGGTGCCCCCCTTTGATGTGGTTTTCAGTGTCAAAATAACAAAGCCCAATGTCTGCAGGATCTCAACTTGTTCCTGTCCTTGTATGTGTCTACACACTTCTATACTCACAACCTCAACCATGAGTCTACACATACAGAATTCCCTGTTATGTATATTCAGTTAATTTAGTGAAAAAAAATAGTCCAGAGTTAATCAAATTTGTGGTTGATCGAATGAACTGTTTGGAAGGATTTAAAAAAATGCACGTTATATGTTATGTATCACCATTAGTTGAGAGAATTGAATGAGTTAATACTGAGGATGTTAGTGTGTAGCTGCAGGGACATCTTTTTTTTTTTTTTTTTTTTTGTCTCTGGTGATGGAACGCAGTCATGTAATATACTTTTATGATCTTAATTTCTGTGAGTCCAGTTAATAATAGTAATTGTCTCAAATGAAAATAATTAAAAAAAACCCTCTTGGTTACAGTGCTACCTTAGGCACTGTTGATTGTACACACACACACACACACACACACACACACACACAGAATCCACATCAATTAGAGCTCTAAAATTGCCACCGCATTTGCATAAGGATGTGGTGATCCATGATAGTGTGGTTTTTAAAGACATTGTCAATGGGATTGAATATGCCCCCCTCCCCCAGCTAACTGCACAGTGCTGCAAGAAAAATGCCAAGGCGCTTCATTTTGTTTTTGTTTAAGCAGGAGCTATTGATGCAAAGGAACCTCTCATTTCCCCTGCCTGCTGTCGGTGCCACTAAGTGACTGATGTTACATTGAATCAGCTGGCCCTTCTGCAAGGGCTGGCAGCTGTCCACGCTCTGGACCTGGATTGGCTCCCAGAGTTGGGACACAGGGTCCTACAACTAATCTGATGTCAGCTTCTTCAAGGAGGGACCACCCATTTGTTTGGCTCTGTGTAAAACAAGCTCTTTGATTTTGCTCATTTCACCAGCCCTCTCCCTGCTAGATAGATAGCACTTAATAATACTAGTTACACCTTCCGTTGACTAGTCCCTTCCACTTCCCAGAGCTCCTACACCTCTGTTGTCTCATTTCATCTTCTACTGTGGTTTGCAAGGCACAGTGGTCTTTACAACTCACTTGTCATTCTCCGACATGCTAGTGACCTGGGGGACTCCCAGCTTCTCATAGATATGACTCAAGACTCTCGGTGACTGTAAATGCTTCCCTTTATCTACCTGCTATCCAGCCGGAACAAGTTTTTGTTCAGTCTAGCCTGAAAGCAGTGTAGCCCGCTGTTTCTTCAGTGATTTGTCCAGCACCTGACCCTGTGATTCTCAAATCTTCAGGGCAGGGTCCCCATGACCCCCATGTAGTGTCAGCCCTACAAGGAACTAAGAAAAATCTCGCCTCGGGTGAAGTTGAACATAAAATGAATGCGATGACTATTACTGAGCACTCATCATGTGCCTGATGCTTAACCTTTTATTTCACCTAATTGTGCAACATCTCTTCAGGGGGGAGATCTAGCTCCATTTTAGAAGGATGAGAATGGAGGTCCCAGGATACATGCCTATAAACAGAGAGACCAGGATTCAAACCCCGTACAATCTGAATCTGAAACCATTGGTCTTTTTCTCAAATCCCTTGCTGCCTCTTTTCACTAGGAGCTCCCTATGAGGGCAGCATTACCTGTCCCAAGATCCTGAGAGAGCAACTTGAGTCCTATGGTAGTCACACCTCACTGTTGTTCTCCCAGCCCCATATACCGTGTCTTGTCATGCACGGTGTGTGTTTCTATCCCCCGCGAGCAGCTGCAATTTCTTTCTCATTCTTGTAGCTCTAGCATCTAGCAGGTTTCCTGGAACATAGCAACTACTCAATAAATGTTTATTGAATAGATGAGCCAACAAGTATATATACCAACGAGTATATATATCCACCCATACGAGGCCCGTGAAAGATGGAATTCTGTTGGAAAGCAACTGTTCACTTCTTTAGGACCATCTGGATCCATATCTTCACTACCTGTGCCTGCCTGGGCTCCCCAGTCCTGGAGTACTTCTCAGAATTCCATACAAAGACTCCGAAACAATAGTCGCTGAAAATAATGGGAAGTTGTTCCCTATTTTCTTCTTTATGTGGGCCTCTGCAGCATGCGTCTTCCCCTGGAGCACACCTCTGGCAGCTGCCTCCCAAATCCCTGGGTTTCTAAAGCTCACGATAGACTTCTCTGACCTACTGAAGCCCAGTCTTGTGATAAATCCTCTGTGCTCCTCCGACTACCTATGGTGAAAGAAACCAATTTTTCTCCCAATTTGTCATAGTCTGATACATATGGAAAATAAAACATCACACACTTGGATGTCATGACAATGTGAAATTCCTATAAAAGTTCCTAGATTCTTTCTCTCAAGTTCTGCACTTATCTCCCCATTGACTAGTAACAATGGTGTGCAGATGGATGCCGGTCCACAGATCACACTTGGAGAAGCATGAGAAGAGATCACCAAATTCCAATTTCCCCCACAAAGCAGCAGCGTCCAATAGACCTAAAATGTAAGCCACATGTGATTTTAATTTTTGTTATGGCTGCATTAATAAAAGTAAAAAAGAAAATAAGTAAGATTAATTCTAATTATCTTACCCAACATTCCCAAAGTAGTAGCTTTCTAATATGCAATCAATATAAAAATAATTCATAAGATTTTATATGTGCGTTTGTGTGTGTGTACATGCACATGAACACACTAAACCTTTGAAATATGGTGTGTACTGTATACCTCCAGCACATCTCCATAGCCCCATGTTGCTTGTGACTGCTCGACTGGACAGTGCAGCTCTAGAACTCACAGGGCTATCGCACACACTGGCTCCCCAGGCCCAAGAACCCATTTGGGATTTCACTGCTGCTCTACAGAAAGTCACTCAGTTGTCTCTAAGCTTCAGCAACTCCCCCACCGACCATGACTTCTGCATTCAGTTTCAGGCAGTCTTCTAGAACTAAACATCTAGTCAAAGAAGGGACAGAGAAGATAATGGTAAGAACCGATAATAAGAAAGATGCTGTGACACACAGCACACTCGGATTTCCACTAAGAAAACCACGTGGAGCCCCGATAAGGTGTTAGGCATGGGTACTGCATAGATGGTCAGCCGGGATCTGTACACTGTGTCTCTATTTTGTCTGGTTGGCATCAGCCCATCCTTAGATTCTAAAGACCCTGGAACGCCTTCTAGCAGAGGAAGAGAGACGTCTCTAGATCTACAGGCTGCCTTCAGTTCCACTCTGAGTCAGTATTGCTCTGGTCTTACTTTGAATTCCCAGGTCTGCATTGATTAGACGTCATCCTCCTTCCACAGTGGTATAACGTCTGCCTACAGACGGAGAATGGAGAATGGATTGTCGCTATTGAACCTGTCTTCTGTAGTTACTTCCCACCAAACCATCTCGATGTTGATCCGTGGTCTCTATAGGACCATTGTCTTTTACTGCTCTTGTTCCTCCATCCTTCAGAACCACCCTCAGTCATCATGGACTTTGGCTGAGGACATTTGTGACCCCTTTGTCCTCTTCCCTGCAGAATACTTTCCAAGTTTTATTTCTACTATTGAACTTAGCTTTTGCAATCCATTCGTTACTCTAATCATCACTTGACCTTGCGGCTTTGTCCTAGAGGTGTTATGTATACAGAGGTTGACCCAGCTTTCCATTGCTTAGTCCCCCTTTCTGGCAGTTCTTATCATTAAGAAATATCACAAGTCCCCCAAAGCTAACACAGGTAGAATGACTTATGTTTTTGTGACTGATATTTAGATGCAAAGACCATGTTATTAAAAAAAAAATCAAGTAGAGAAAGATACCTCTGCTCTAAGTTCCCTTCCAATATGCAGCATGGAAGCAGTGGCTGGTTAGCATCTGGGTGTCCTCGAGACATACTGAGCATTTCATTCATCATACATGACATTTGCATATTGCAAATATCATACTTTATGCACATGCCTTCCAGGCTAGTATAGAGACTATGATTGCTGCCTAATCCTCACATAAATCAATGCACCGGGGAATGCCACTTCTAAACATCAGGAAAATCAAGGGTTTCTCTGCCTTTAGACTTTTCCTAGAACCTTCTCATTCTCTTCACATCCCAAGTAGATTCAGTGTTTTCATTTTCTCTTTCTCTTTCCTGTAGCCATTAAAATTCTATTAGCGATTTGCAAATATTATTTTATACCATCTGCATTTTCCCTAAGTCGTGATAGTGACCACTGAAATCATTCTTATACATTTTCTGTGAAGGACTTTTTTTTTTTTTTTTTTTTGAGGAAGAACAAAACCTCTCCTTTCTGTGACCATGTATCCAAATAGAAATATGCTTGTTTATAAATCTCTTTCACACCCAAACATTATTTTATTTGCATAGGAGACAGAAAGAAAAGATGTGGAAAGACAGAAGGTAAAAACATTTATTCTCAAGTGACAGGGTAGAGGTTTGCTTTTTCTCTGCTTTTGGTTCGCTGCCTCTCAATCCAAGTCAAATTTATCACTACAGTTAGATTCTGTTTTCTATTTTGGATCTGATGGGCTTCAGGGTATTTTCCTCGTATTACTACCATTTTAAAGTCCTTCTCTATTCTGTGTCTCAGTTAGCAGAAGAAAGCACATAGCCAGGCTTCTCCTTCGCACACAACAATCTTGCTCTTCTTTAGGGAAAGTGTAAACTAGGGTGGGAGTCCGGGGAAATCAGCCCATACACACTTGGGAGTCGTCTGCCTACAGTTGTTTTAGAAGAAGGTGGTGGGGTGACGATCAGGGGGCAGAACCTGCCCTTTCTGACTGTCACTCTACATATTATCCAAAAATTAAATACATGCTGAACTTCTGTTCAGTTACGGTTTAAGCTGACCTATGCGTGAAAGGTTTAAGTAAGTCTTATAGGAAGTTGAGTCAGGGGATTGTCATTTACATCCCGATTTAGCTAACCAATCCTCTCCTGCCACTCAAATTGCTGTATGGCCATCTCATAGTCCAGGCCCCTGGGAGCTGCCCCAGGTGAATAATGCCTTCTTCTCTAACTGCTGACCTCACTTATCTTACTCATCTTTTTCTAATAGACCCCTCTGGAAGGCTTTAATAATATCCAATGGCTATAGGCTTCATCTGGATAACTAATGATGAGAGCTGGGACAGTTTCCTTCCAGGGCTCTTCCTGGTATTTAAAAAAAAAAAAAAAAAAAAAAAGGAAATGAGTGAGATTTGTTCTAATGGGGTATGTGAGGAAAATGTTGCTTCTTTCATCTAAGTTTGGTTTTCTACGAGAAATGGCTACGGCTAGATGTCTCCAGAATAAAGCAGATACTCTTAGTACCATGAATGTAAAGTTTCTTCTAGAATTTCTTCTAAGTCTAATCTCATGTGAGATGCATACATTTCTTCTATTGAGATGGTTTTGCTCTTTGTGAAATTATAAACCCCAACTATGTTTTGCTAAAATAGCATACCTCTTCTTTCTTACCCTTACTTGCCAGTTCATATGGTCTCTACATTAGCTAGGAAGGCCTCTGTCTCAACCCCTTGTGATGGATGGTGCTGTCTCAAATAGTTGTCCTCTGACCTCTAAATTTCTCCCCTGATTCAGGGTGGGAGTGGCGATAAGCTGTCAGTTTATCCTGTCATTATCTCGTTGGTAATGATTGTCAAAGAGAAAAGTAGAGGTTGAGAAGATAAAAAAGAGATACAGTGGAAAGATTTTAAAAAGTAATAATTTTACAGTGTTTTATGGCACATAAAGAAAATAGAGTCAAATCCTATCAAACCTTGAGGCCATATTCTTGGCTGGTAGAAAGCAGGTGGCTGTCTGTAATTGAAGAGATGTTGCAACCAGGTCAGAGTGTTTTGATGGGTCCCCATATACTCTGACACAGAGTTATCTCCTAAGGAGTAAAAGCCATATATATTCCTGTGCACAGGGAAGAGGGTGAGGGTAAAGAATATCCCTGGCGTGCATGGAAAACCTAGTGTCCCTAAGCTAAACTAGTAAAGTGAGTCACCCAAAGCTTTCTCTCCAGAAATAACCAACATAGTAGATGACTCCTAACCTGTAACTGTGTTAGGGAGTTAAGAACTAACAACCATCAGTGGTTCATTCTTTGGCTTAAGTAAAGGAAACACAGCTCTGTTTCACATGGACCAGGCACTAGGGTGGGGCAAGTAGAGGGTGTTGTGCACATAATTTAAGGAGATTGCACAACGTGGGTCAGACTGGGTGTCTCCTAAATTTTGCTCCCTGGCAGCCTCACTTTATCTTCTTCCCAAATTTGCTTTCAAACATGGGAGAGAAACTTCCTTATGGGGCAGGGAGGCCTGTTAACAACAGAAATAATTGAACAGTGACGAAAAATCATCCTGCATATATTTTATGTAGCATACCACTAGATGTGCCAATAAAGCTTATGATCTCTTTTTAAAAATATGAAAATTACTGATTTCATCTGTTGACATTAATTCTATAATTTATGGTGGTCAGACTGATCTTGTTCTTTCTTCTATGTAAAGGGACAATCAGGTCTTTGAGGAGGGGGTCAGGAGAGGATGCACATTGGCTGAACACCTACTAAGGGGGAATGTTAGTTGACCAACCTACTTTTATTCCCTAGTCCCTTTGTTCTTTGCCAACCAGAAAGGATGCAAGAATCAAATACCTCCCCCCCACCTCCGTTGTGGGTAAGGGCTGTCACGTAACGGAGTCTAGCCAATCGGGTTGCAGCAGTGATTTGCTAGGTATTCCTGGCATAGGGCTACCAGATTTAGCAGATAAAATATGGGATGCCCAGGTAAATTCAAATTTCAGAAAAACCACAAGTATTTCATATAAGTATGTCTCAAATATTGCATAGGAAATACTTATCCTAAAAATTTATTCATTTATTCATCCAAAATCCAAATTTAACTGAGCTTCCTGTATTTTATTTGGCAACCTTACCCATGCATCTATTTTTGCTTTGTATGTAGTTCACAGTGTCCCCTCCTCCTTCTTCCTGTCTTAAATAAGGACTATGACAGTCAAAGTCATCACAGAGATGTTGTTCAGAAAGTCTCTGATGAGGGCAGCCCTGGTGGCCCAGTGGTTTAGCGCCGCCTTCAGCCCAGGGTGTGATCCTGGAGACCCAGGATGGAGTCCCAAGTCGGGCTCCCTGCATGGAGCCTGCTTCTCCCTCTGCCTGTGTCTCTGCACCCCGCCCCCCCGCCGTGTGTGTGTGTGTGTGTGTGTGTGTGTGTGTGTGTGTGTGTGTCATGGACAAATTTTTTTTTTTTTCTAAGTCTCTGATGAAATGTGAAGAACATCCAAACTCTGGACTATTTTCTTTGGGACAAAAATTATATATGTTTAGGTCATTCTTTTTTTTTTAAGATTTTATTTATTTATTTGATCCACACACAGTTTAGAAAGAGATCAAGAGAGAACACAGGAAAGAGGAGTTGTAGGCAGGAAAGGGGGAAGCAGGTAGAGAAGGGAGCCCGATGCAGAACTTGATCCCAGGACCCCAGGATCATGACCTGAACCAAAGGCAGACTGAACCACCCAGGTGTCCCTGTTTATGTCATTCTTAATAAGGTTTTCTGTTGCTAGAACACAAAAGCATTCTTAACTGACACACTTATTCAGTGGCAAATATGACGTAGTTTCTCTATACTTAATTTAAATCTCATTAAGTCTCTGCAGGATGGGTGTTATTGTGTCTATTTTCAGGTGAGAAAACAGAAACTAAAAGAGCCTGAGTACCCGGCTCGATGCCCTATAATAATAATGCTTTGTTGACTGTGTACTTAGTAGATTCAGTGTTCACGTGTATACAGTCATCTAACGTTCCTAGCAACTGTTGAGACTAACACTGTAGATATTGTCCATTTTAGAGATGAGGGAACTGACACAAAGAGAGATTAAAAAATTTACCCAATGCAACAGATTTTAAGTCCACAGAATAGGGTCTCAGGTCTTGCACTCCGAAACTAGTGTGTGTGCATACTGGCCAGCCTGCCATAGGGTTGACATCCATACCAAGACCTATGATGTGGAAACCAGTGATCTTTCCGCTGTGTCTGCCTGACAAACGAAGGAGTACAGTACTGGCCCATTAGATTTCCAAAACTTTTCTCTAACCCTGATAACTACACCTTATCTGTCCTGCCCTGCAGTTTAAACCTTGTGCTAATAGGTTCAATCTGGCACAAATACTGGTATCAGACAAGTGTCACAAGGCACCTTCCCTTAGTTCACATGGGATTGGCATCAGTGATTTCCCCCAAATGGGCTCATGTTCTTTACCACTAAGTTGCCTAGTGAAGTTTGTTCCCCAAAGGCCAGGTCTTTCCTTACATCCTCTCACTCCACTCCAGTGCAGATTTCCAGCCTAACATGGAGCTTTCTGGTTTGCTTCTCCCATCTTTACTGAAAGAAATACTCTGGTTTTTCCTCCTCTCCTTATTTTCCCTTTCTGTGCTTCAAATTAATCACCTCATTGGGGAACCAACTTTCTAGATTCCCATCTCTGTCTGGCTTGCCAAAGAAAACAGATTCTTCCCTATACTCCCATAGTAGCCTCAGCCTATCCCGACCTTCTGGTCTGCTTGGACTCCAGGTGTCAGATAACGTCTCTCAGCCTATCCTGCCTGTACTCAAATTCCTCTCATGACAGGGGACATATATTTTTCCAGTTTTGTCTGGAGCTTGTCCTAATCTTGAAGAGAGCTAAGGGTCTGCCTTCATGCCCTCTGACAGCCCAAGGATAAACACAGTTTATTTTAGTGCTGTATTGATAGGCGTTTTTTTTTTTTTTTTACAAGAATCCCCAAAGGCAAAAAGGTGTGGTTGGGCTTCCACAGACTAAATGAGTTGTTTACTCAACCTTGTTTCTAGGGTCACTGATCATTGAAATAACATTGACCTCAGAGGTTTGAAATAGAAAGAATCACTGTTTCCTTTCAGAAATAATGATATTTAATTTGTCATTTCTAAGAGGAAAGGAATGCTCAGGAGTGACAGGAATTCAAGTTGCTTGATCTCATCTTTTAAAGTCATACCAAACCATTTACATATTCAGGCTCTGTCCAATTTCTATGTAAGGTCATATCTTCTCACCATTTTCTACGCCCTCTGTAGATTCAAGTTTATGGTCTTCCTTTTCACAATCAGGTGTGTAGCACTCAGGTATGGACCGAGGAGCGTGGTGGTAGGGAACCATTATCGCCTTTGTTCTTGAACTGCTCTCTGGGTGCCCCTGTTTGTAAATATAAAGAACCAAGCAAGGAACAAGTCAAATTGAAACCTTGGCCTTTCGAAATGCTTTCTTGATTTGATCTCGTTTCCCAGCAAAGCAATTGGTGGTACCATTTCAGAAGTAAATGAGGTTTGATTGCAGAGAGATTTGTCTTTAGAACGTCTTTACCCAGATACTATTTTTCCTTACCGGAATATTTAAAGGTTGACTTCCCTGGTTGTCACAGAACCCTTCATCTAAGCATAAACTTTTCTCTTTCAGTGTGCTCTCCCAGTAGATTTAAGTCTAAGCATGAGAAACAGGAAATGGGGGTATACTTTCTGAAATGAATTGCTTTCACAGCGAACTACCATCCATCTTCCAGAACCAGAGATTCCAACTTTTCCCTTTTATTATAAAATCCCCAAATGAGACTTCTTTTCTTACTCTAAAGAAAAATCATTGTACCTTTTATATTGTTACCAATAAAGAGGTAAAGCGTACTAATTTTTAATTTCCTTAGCATTTTCTCTCTAAATGAGGAACAGATTGTGGAAGGAAAAATTTGATAATCATAGTTGGTCGCTAGCTGCTTTGTTAGCACAATCTATTCCTAAGATTTTATGAGATCTGGCTTACAAAGCACTGGGTGATAAATGATTCAATATTTAACCATGATTTACCTATACCATGTGCAAGAAAATTATGCTGATAGGGCTGAAATCACAGGAACAGAGATTTTTCCATCCTATAGAACGTGTCAACGTAGTGTTGAGTGTGAATCACTCACTTGGGACACAAAGTGTTCTTCTTTTTAGGATCTAGGGTTATACTTCAATATAAATGGCTGATGGAAGTAAACAAAACGAGCCCAATGCCCTGCCTGGTGACATGAGGTAATAAAGATCAGCGGTGAGGGATGGAAGAGCTCCCCGGCCATCTCTAGATGTCACAGAAGTCGTTTTTAAACTCAGTGGGTGGTAGGAGCCTGGAAAATAGAGGGACATTAGACCATATGGAAATCGATACAGCTCCTTGCAAGGAAAGATGAGAAGCAGCTTTACCTCTTTAAGGGAATGGCTCACCAAGGGACCATGATCCTTGGGTCTCTCCCTGAAGCCTTACTACCTATATATTTATTTGAAAATTTACTTCATCTAAATTAATGAGCTCTTATCTGTTAACAGTCTTGGACATTTCAGTTAGAGACTACACTTGTGCAGACATTGGAATAATGATACCAATGAGGAGTTGACTCAAATTAGAACACATTGTCAACAGACCAATACAGTATTTACATTACTATATCCCATGTGCTAAAGAAAGCATACCAGGATATGGTAAGCTTTATATTTGGGATGAGAAGGGCAGTAGATAGTCCATCTCCTGGGGGGAAGTTTTGTTTTGCTAGACAATAAACTACATGTGCAGGATCACCTATGGTTTGGTCACTCGTGTATTCCTATTCCTTTTGCCACTGCTGGTCCAAAGTAAATTTTAAATAGTTTTATTTTGGTCAAGCTTCTTGGAGAACAGAAAATTTCAGAAGCAGTATATATTTTGGAAGAGAGGTAACTTGAGAGGAAAAAAAATCATAAAACAGGAAGTGGTATAGATAAAATAGGATTCTGCTGTGGGAGAAGCTAGGAAGCTGGGAAGGAGGGCCAGGGGTCAACATTCCACTCTCATTATATTAATCTTCAAACCTTGGAAAGTCTGACTGGGCAACTATTCTGACTTAAGGCCAGGCTACTATCCTATGTCTTATTAACCTGATGCATCTATGGCCAAAAGCAAACTCTGGCTTTGCTTTATCCCTTTTCTATAAATTCCCATCAAGTTAACCAGATTTGTAGTCACAGCCAATAAATATACCATACACTGGCCTTTCTCAAGGCCCAAGGCATTTTACTTGTGTCCAGGCCAAGAATTAAAATGAGATTTCAAGCCCCTTAAACTGATTCTGGGTCTTGCAGTTAGGCTGACAAATGACATTATTCTTGTAGAATCCAGCAAGTGCCAAAGTCCTTATCCTCAAAATCTGATGGCTTTGGATATAGATAAAAGGCTGAGTTTCCTAAAGGTGATGAGACCAATACCACCCAAAATGTTCTGTTGCCATTGTCTTAGGCTTATTTGGGGCAATTTTTCTTAAACTTTGTGAGGTGGCCGACAGCTTGAAAATCATAGTGCTTTTTGCATAACACTATGAAATATGGATGCATTTAATTCCAGCATTTGAACTAGGGACAATTTTACTGGCATAAAATGACTATATTATAGGTATGCGACACAAAATGTCGATGCAAAAAACAGGCTCTTGAGGGAGGCACGATCTGTTGTTTCTGAGTTTTGCCATTAATATTCATTTGCTGCTTGTTCATTTGTTTTGTTGTCTGCCTCACAGACAAGCGGTGGAAACCACCAAAGATTTAAGAAAAATTTATGGGAGAAAAATTTAAAATTGAAAACATTCTATCCATTAAGTTATTGTTTCCTCTAAATTGGCAAGACTGACATTATTCAATTTCAGCAGTGAAAAATCTCGGATCAGCATGTGGAACATTGATAATCTTTGAGCAAGTGGTTTGAAAATTACAGACGGGGATCGGTATGAGACAGGTTAAAAATTTGAAACTCAGGATCGAGCACACCTAGATTTGAGTCCTCCATTAATATCTGTGTGACTGTGGGCATGTCACTTAAGCTTTCTTTGCTAAGTGAAGAATGATTATAATTGTTTCTCCTCGGTGGAATGATTATAATTGTTAAATGTAATCATTCACATCTGAGAATTATATAAGTGAGGTAGTGTATCAATAAGGATGCTTTGATTATAAGCAAATACACCTTGGGTAAATTGAGGAAAAGTAATTTATTGAAAGAATATTGGGGCCTTAGAATATCCACAAGAGCCTGAAGAATCAGGCATGGGGATGAGATTGAGCCAAAGTAGCTCTGGAGGCTCAGAGACTGAAACGATGGCAATAATTTTGTAACAAAGACTATCTGAGCATGCTCAATCAGATGGAATAGACCCATTACTGTCTGTCTCTTTGGCTCTCTGGTCATGCCTGAAGTGTCAGAGAAGAAACATCCTAATTGTCCTAGTTTGGATCACTGAGGCCACTTTCTATTCAGGAGTAAGGGGAATTACTGACAACAATTTCTCCACAAGGCAATATTCAATGAGGTAAAGGCATGCCAATGAAGAGAAATGGGATACAATTGGAAAGGGGAAGTGAATGTCAGATATTCTAAAACAAAAATGTCTTCCTTTTCCCCCAGCTTTATTGAGTTATGACTGACAAGTAACGTCACAATATATTTAAAGTGTACAATATGCTGATATGATATACGTTGTGAAAGAATTCCCACAATTGAGTTAATTAGCACATCCATCCACCTTACCTATTTCCTTTTTTCCTTTTTCCTTCAGTGAGAAAACTGAAATTCTTCTCTCTTCACAGTTTCAATTATACACTATAGCATTATCAGTTATAGTCACCATAAAACAAAATGTCTTCTTTAAATGAAATACTGAGAGTGCCCGATACACAGTAGATACTCAGTATATGGCATTTAAGCTCACTTTCTTACCTCCTTTAAGGCAATCAGATGGTTCACACTAGGTGGAGCTGACCTGGGAGTCTAGATATCACTTGGTACTATTTAGATATTAGCCCAATAATTTTTAAGAGTCTGAGAAGCCCAGATAGATCTCTTTGGTTTTCTGTCCCCCTGAAATGAGACATGATTCACTCACAAAAGAGCTCCAAGAGAAATCCAAAAGCTTTTAAAGATGCAGTTTCTCAATTCTGGGGCCCATTCAGGTAGCTAAAATAGAATAACTGCCCAATTCACTAACTTAGTGTTGTCTAAGGACTTGTGGCTACATACCTCATTGTTTCCAAGATATACTTGAAGATCTATATTTGGGACTGTTATAAAAGAAAATTAGTTCTATAATCACATTTCTGTTCCCCCAATCGTGTGTCCTTTGATAGATCTTTTCAGAATAAGCATGGTCAAAAAGACTTTTACCCTCTTTTATTGCAAATAACCTAGAGATTTGGGCAAATCTGAACCATCACATATATAATTAATTCCACTGTTTCTCCTGGAGTGACTGGGAAAATTCACTTTGTTGGCATATTTTCATTGCTGACCAGACATTAAAATCTTCCTTTTATCCCTCTTTCAATTCTTGCTTACTTAGTTATTTTATTTGCTAAACCACAGTCCAACTTTATTCTTATATATATTTGCAATTTAAGGAGAACTTTCTAAGTAGGGTCCTTTGAAACTCCAAAAACTTGCACTCTGATGTCAACAATGTTTTAAAACAGATAACCCGGCATTTCACTCTAGTTATAATTCAGGTAACAATGTGGGGGAACACTCTTTGTGCTGGACTGTACTTCTTCCCCATTTTACCTTTGTGACCAGATTCACTGCATCACCTCTTGAGTCCTTCATTAAATTATCAGGACTCTACCACATTTAGGATTGATTTGATAGGGGACTGGGAGGCCATCAGAGCCACAGGGTCTATATCATCAGCCTTCTTTTTCTTTTTTCCTTCTTAAGTCAAAAAATGACTTTGGTTTGTCACAGCCTGACCCATCTATTCAGGAGTTTCTTCCATTAACTCTTTTAATAGTCCCTTCTCCAGGGCTCTGACGAGATTAAAGTTATTTTCCCCCTAGAGGCGGGAGAGCTCCTGCCTTTCACCATAATTCACTGGCTCCAGCTAATGGGCAGGGGAGGGAGGGGTAGAGGTTATCTCTCGACTAGACCAAGCTTTGCAGTGACTGTGGGGTTATGGAAAAGGTGAAATAGTGGGCGGTCTTCTTTTCTTCTTAGATCTTTGTTAGAATGCTTATTCTTGTCCCACCATTCATGCTAGTCTATATAAGGGGTGCTGGGAGACACCCAGTCCTTTCATATTTCTTTACCATACGTCTGGCTGAGGCCTAAACTCCCACAATTAGTGATTCATTCTTTCAATTTACAGTTTTAGATTTTCTAAAAATTTTTAGTAGAATAACATATTGAGCTTTATGAGTCATTAGCATCTCATACGAAATTTATTTCACACTTACTAGATAACAGAATTTGAGCCAGAAAGATGAAAAGAGTCAGGGTAAACTGAATCCCTGGATTAGTGGGAAAAGATGTGTTGGAAAAGCCCAGAAGTTGACAGCATCACTACAAAAGCTTTTGCCAAACTTTATGATGTTTAATCCAGAGCTGACTGATGTCTAAACCCCATACTCAAATATTGTCTGGATTCCTAAGAGACATGAATACCTATTTTCTATTTCTTAGAATTAAATATTTACCAATCACTCTCAGGAAAGTGTTCCTATTCCTTTTTGAAATTCATACCTGTATACTCTCTTTAATCTCTTTCCCTGCCACAACTGGGGAGCAGATTACGAGGAATATTTATTTCTAAAGGAGGTGTGATAGACACTACCGACCACAGACCACATCTGAAATATGAAGGAATTAAAAACCAAGTGAGGTGACTTATGTTTCCAGCCATATTTTAATCTCTAGTCCTGGGTTTGCCCTCCTGGCATAAAACACTAGAAAAAAATATATGAAAGAATTGTTTTCAGATATTAGATAAAAAGCATCACAAGACTATGATTCCCGAGGAAGGCTAAACAACCCAGGTGAGTCCTACAATTGCCTTGGCTCAGAGGCAATTTTTGGACAACAATGAAGAGAGGGAAACATAAGCAGAGAGCAATGGTCTGGCTGAGTTGAAGATACAGGAATACCATTTTATTATTATAAAAGATAACCAAATACAAAAAAAAAAAAAGAAAGAAAAATGACCCACTATTAATAGAAAAACCAATCAATAGAAGCAGATGCAGAAATGATACAAAGGACAGATAGCAGCTATTCTTTTTTTTTTTTTTTTTTTTTTATTTATTTTTTTTTAATTAACTTTTATTGGTGTTTAATTTACCAACATACAGAAAAACACCCAGTGCTCATCCCGTCAAGTGTCCACCTCAGTGCCCGTCACCCATTCCCCTCCAACACCCGCCCTCCTCCCCTTCCACCACCCCTAGTTCATTTCCCCGAGTTAGGAGTCTTTATGTTCTGTCTCCCTTCCTGATATTTCCCAACATTTCTTTTCCCTTCCTTTATATTCCCTTTCACTATTATTCATATTCCCCAAATGAATGAGAACATACACTGTTTGTCCTTCTCCGATTGACTTATTTCACTCAGCATAATACCCTCCAGTTCCATCCACGTTGAAGCAAATGGTGGGTATTTGTCGTTTCTAATTGCTGAGTAATATTCCATTGTATACATAAACCACATCTTCTTTATCCATTCATCTTTCGATGGACACCGAGGCTCCTTCCACAGTTTGGCTATTGTGGACATTGCTGATAGAAACATCGGGGTGCAGGTGTCCCGACGTTTCATTGCATCTGAATCTTTGGGGTAAATCCCCAACAGTGCAATTGCTGGGTCGTAGGGCAGGTCTATTTTTAACTCTTTGAGGAACCTCCACACAGTTTTCCAGAGTGGCTGCACCAGTTCACATTCCCACCAACAGTGTAAGAGGGTTCCCTTTTCTCCGCATCCTCTCCAACATTTGTTGTTTCCTGCCTTGTTAATTTTCCCCATTCTCACTGGTGTGAGGTGGTATCTCATTGTGGTTTTGATTTGTACTTCCCTGATGGCAAGTGATGCAGAGCATTTTCTCATGTGCATGTTGGCCATGTCCATGTCTTCCTCTGTGAGATTTCTCTTCATGTCTTTTGCCCATTTCATGATTGGATTGTTTGTTTCTTTGGTGTTGAGTTTAATAAGTTCTTTATAGATTTTGGAAACTAGCCCTTTATCTGATATGTCATTTGCAAATATCTTCTCCCATTCTGTAGGTTGTCTTTTAGTTTTGTTGACTGTATCCTTTGCTGTGCAAAAGCTTCTTATCTTGATGAAGTCCCAATAGTTCATTTTTGCTTTTGTTTCTTTTGCCTTCGTGGATGTATCTTGCAAGAAGTTACTGTGGCCAAGTTCAAAAAGGGTGTTGCCTGTGTTCTCCTCTAGGATTTTGATGGAATCTTGTCTCACATTTAGATCTCTCATCCATTTTGAGTTTATCTTTGTGTATGGTGAAAGAGAGTGGTCCAGTTTCATTCTTCTGCATGTGGATGTCCAATTTTCCCAGCACCATTTATTGAAGAGACTGTCTTTCTTCCAATGGATAGTCTTTCCTCCTTTATCGAATATTAGATGGCCGTACATTTCAGGGTCCACTTCTGGGTTCTCTATTCTGTTCCATTGATCTATGTGTCTGTTTTTGTGCCAGTACCACACTGTCTTGATGACCACAGCTTTGTAATACAACCTGAAATCTGGCATTGTGATGCCCCCAGCTAAGGTTTTCTTTTTTAAAATTCCCCTGGCTATTCGGGGTCTTTTCTGATTCCACACAAATCTTAAAATAATTTGTTCTAACTCTCTGAAGAAAGTCCATGGTATTTTGATAGGGATTGCATTAAACGTATAAATTGCCCTGGGTAACATTGACATTTTTACAATATTAATTCTGCCAATCCATGAGCATGGAATATTTTTCCATCTCTTTGTGTCTTCCTCAATTTCTTTCAGAAGTGTTCTATAGTTTTTAGGGTATAGATCTTTTACCTCTTTGGTTAGGTTTATTCCTAGGTATCTTATGCTTTTGGGTGCAATTGTAAATGGGATTGACTCCTTAATTTCTCTTTCTTCAGTCTCATTGTTAGTGTATAGAAATGCCATTGATTTCTGGGCATTGATTTTGTATCCTGCCACGCTACCAAATTGCTGTATGAGTTCTAGCAATCTGGGGGTGGAGGCTTTTGGGTTTTCTATGTAGAGTATCATGTCATCGGCGAAGAGGGAGAGTTTGACTTCTTCTTTGCCAATTTGAATGCCTTTAATGTCTTTTTGTTGTCTGATTGCTGAGGCGAGGACTTCCAGAACTATGTTGAACAGCAGTGGTGAGAGTGGACATCCCTGTCTTGTTCCTGATCTTAGGGGAAAGGCTCCCAGTGCTTCCCCATTGAGAATGATATTTGCTGTGGGCTTTTCGTAGATGGCTTTTAAGATGTCGAGGAAAGTTCCCTCTATCCCAACACTCTGAAGGGTTTTGATCAGGAATGGATGCTGTATTTTGTCAAATGCTTTCTCTGCATCTAATGAGAGTATCATATGGTTCTTGGTTTTTCTCTTGCTGATATGATGAATCACATTGATGGTTTTACGAGTGTTGAACCAGCCTTGTGTCCCAGGGATAAATCCTACTTGGTCATGGTGAATAATTTTCTTAATGTGTTGTTGGATCCTATTGGCTAGTATCTTGTTGAGAATTTTTGCATCCATGTTCATCAGGGATATTGGTCTGTAATTCTCCTTTTTGGTGGGGTCTTTGTCTGGTTTCGGAATTAAGGTGATGCTGGCCTCATAGAACGAATTTGGAAGTACTCCATCTCTTTCTATCTTTCCAAACAGCTTTAGTAGAATAGGTATGATTTCTTCTTTAAACGTTTGATAGAATTCCCCTGGGAAGCCATCTGGCCCTGGACTCTTGTGTCTTGGGAGGTTTTTGATGACTGCTTCAATTTCCTCCCTGGTTATTGGCCTGTTCAGGTTTTCTATTTCTTCCTGCTCCAGTTTTGGTAGTTTGTGGCTTTCCAGGAATGCGTCCATTTCTTCTAGATTTCCTAATTTATTGGCGTACAGCTGTTCATAATATGTTTTTAAAATCGTTTGTATTTCCTTGGTGTTGGTAGTGATGTCCCCTTTCTCATTCATGATTTTATTAATTTGAGTCTTCTCTCTCTTCTTTTTAATAAGGTTGGCTAATGGTTTATCTATCTTATTAATTCTTTCAAAGAACCAACTCCTGGTTCTGTTGATCTGTTCCACAGTTCTTTTGGTCTCGATATCATTGAGTTCTGCTCGAATTTTAATTAACTCTCTTCTTCTGCTGGGGGTGGGGTCTATTTGTTGCTTTTTCTCTAGTTCCTTTATGTGTAAGGTGAGCTTTTGAATTTGAGATCTTTCCAGTTTTTGAATGTATGCTTGTATTGCGATGTATTTCCCCCTCAGGACTGCTTTTGCTGCATCCCAAAGATTTTGAACGGTTGTATCTTCATTTTCATTAGTTTCCATGAATCTTTTTAATTCTTCCTTAATTTCCTGGTTGACCTTTTCATCTTTTAGCAGGGTGGTCCTTAACCTCCACGTGTTTGTGGTCCTTCCATATTTCTTGTTGTGATTAAGTTCTAATTTCAAGGCATTATGGTCTGAGAATATACAGGGGACTATCCCGATCTTTTGGTATCGGTTCAGACCCGATTTGTGACCCAGTATGTGGTCTATTCTGGAGAAAGTTCCATGTGCACTTGAGAAGAATGTGTATTCAGTTGAGTTTGGATGTAAAGTTCTGTAGATATCTGTGAAATCCATCTGGTCCAGTGTATCATTTAAAGCTCTCGTTTCTTTGGAGATATTGTGCTTAGAAGACCTATCCAGGGTAGAAAGAGCTAGATTGAAGTCACCAAGTATAAGTGTATTATTATCAAGGTATTTCTTGAGTTTGGTTATTAATTGGTTTAAATATTTGGCAGCTCCCACATTCGGGGCATATATATTGAGGATTGTTAAGTCCTCTTGTTGGATAGATCCTTTGAGTATGAGATAGTGTCCCTCTTCATCTCTCACTATAGTCTTCGGGGTAAATTTTAATTTATCTGATATAAGGATGGCAACCCCTGCTTTCTTTTGAGGACCATTTGAATGGTAAATGGTTCTCCAACCTTTTATTTTCAGGTTGTAGGTGTCCTTCTGTCTAAAATGAGTCTCTTGTAGACAGCAAATAGATGGGTCCTGCTTTTTTATCCAGTCTGAAACCCTGTGCCTTTTGATGGGGTCATTAAGCCCGTTCACATTCAGAGTTACTATTGATAGATATGAGTTTAGTGTCATCATATCTATTCAGTCCTTGTTTTTGTGGATTGTTCCACTGAACTTCTTCTTAAAGGGGAATTTTAAGAGTCCCCCTTAAAATTTCTTGCAGAGCTGGTTTGGAGGTTACATATTCTTTCAGTTCCTGCCTGTCTTGGAAGCTCTTTATCTCTCCTTCCATTTTGAATGAAAGCCTTGCGGGGTAAAGTATTCTTGGTTGCATGTTCTTTTCATTTAGGACCCTGAATATATCCTGCCAGCCCTTTCTGGCCTGCCAGGTCTCTGTGGAGAGGTCTGCTGTTACCCTAATATTCCTCCCCATAAAAGTCAGGGACTTTTTTTCTCTTGCTGCTTTAAGGATCTTCTCCTTATCTTTGGAATTTGCAAGCTTCACTATTAAATGTCGAGGTGTTGAACGGTTTTTGTTGATTTTAGGGGGGGATCTCTCTATTTCCTGGATCTGAATGCCTGTTTCCCTTCCCAGATTCGGAAAGTTTTCAGCTAGGATTTGTTCAAATACATATTCTGGCCCTCTGTCCCTTTCCGCGCCCTCGGGAACCCCAATTAAACGTAGGTTTTTCTTCCTCAGGCTATCATTTATTTCCCTTAATCTATCCTCATGGTCTTTTAATTGCCTGTCTCTTTTTTCCTCAGTTTCCCTCTTTGCCATCAACTTGTCTTCTATGTCACTCACTCGTTCTTCCACCTCGTCAAGCCTCGTCGTTAGGACTTCTAGCTTGGATTGCATCTCATTTAATTGATTTTTAATTTCTGCCTGATTAGATCTAAATTCTGCAGTCATGAAGTCTCTTGAGTCCTTTATGGTTTTTTCTAGAGCCACCAGTAGCTGTAAAATAGTGCTTCTGAATTGGCTTTCTGACATTGAATTGTAATCCATATTTTGTAACTCTGTGGGAGAGTGGGCTGTTTCTGATTCTTTTTTTTGAGGGGTTTTCCTTCTAGTCATTTTGCTCAGTGCAGAGTGGCCAAAAACAAGTTGTATTGGGAAAAGGAGAAAAAGAGAGAGAAGGAAAGAAAAGAGAAAAAGAAAAAAGAGAAAGAAGAAAAAAATAGGGGAAAAAGAAGAAAAAGAAAGAAAAAGAAAGAAAGGAGAAAAAAGAAAAAAGGGGGGGTGGGGGAAGCAATCAGAAATCAAGAAGAAAGAGAGAAAAAAAAAGCGCAAAACAAAACAAAACAAAAAAAACAAAAACAAAAACAAAAAAACAAAAAACAAAAAAAAACCACGGGGGAGTATCTTCCGATTCTGTGTAGTTTAAGTCCCTTGACTTCCCTTGGAACTGGTCCGTCTCGCTGGTCTTCTGGGGGAGGGGCCTGCTGTGCTGATTCTCAGGTGTTGGCACTTGGGGGAGCTGCTCTGCCCCTGCCTGGTGCAGGGCTCGGTGGGGGTTGTTGACCCCGTGAGGCCCCGGGAGGAAGCCACAGTGGCGGGGGCAGCTCTGGGACCCTGGATCCAGCCCCCGCAGTAGCTCCGGGGCTCTCCGTCTGCAGGGCCTGGGGGCTCCGGGGCGGGGCCGCTGATCTGCTCAGTTCCAGGCAGGAGCGTCCTTGCTGTCCTGGGCCCTCCCGGCCTCTGCCTGTCCCGGGGGAGGCCGGATCCTGGGCTGTGTCCCGGCGCCCTGTGCTCCGGGGCCTGCGCTGTTGGATTCGCGCTCCCGCCCCGCAGCCCCCTCCGCGGAGCCGCCGCCCGAGCCCCTCCGAGCTGTTCCCGGAGCCGCGCAGCCCCCTCCGCGCGGAGCTTCTTCCTCCGCCCGAGCCGCCGCCGCTGAGCTGTTCCCGGAGCCCCGCAGCCCCCTCCGCGGAGCCGCCGCCCGAGCCCCTCCGAGCTGTTCCCGGAGCCGCGCAGCCCCCTCCGCGGAGCTTCTTCCTCTGCGCGAGCCGCCGCCGCTGAGCTGTTCCCGGAGCCCTGCAGCCCCCTCCGCGGAGCCGCCGCCCGAGCCCCTCCGAGCTGTTCCCGGAGCCGCGCAGCCCCCTCCGCGCGGAGCTTCTTCCTCCGCCCGCCGCCGCTGAGCTGTTCCCGGAGCCCCGCAGCCCCCTCCGCGGAGCCGCCGCCCGAGCCCCTCCGAGCTGCTCCGGGTCCCGCCGAGCGCTGCAGCCCTTAGGGAGCTCGGCGCACTCTCCGGGGCGCAGTTCCTCTGTTACTGTCCCAGGGAGCCCGAGGGCGTCCCCGCCTTTCTGGGGATCCTGCTCCAATTCCCCGGGAGGCCTTTCCGCGGGGAAGGTCGGTGCAGCTCCTGCTCCTCCGGGACGGGGCTCTCCTGTCCTGGGGACACTCGCCCCGGCCTCAGCCCGGCTCCTCGCGGGGCCCCTCCCCCTCGGAGGCCTTTTGTGTCTTTATTTCTTTTTCCCCGTCTTCCTACCTTGATAGAAGCGCGAACTCTTCTCACTGTAGCGTTCCAGCTGGTCTCTCTTTAAATCTCAGGCCGAATTCGTAGGTTTTCAGGATGATTGGATGGTTTTCTAGGTAATTTGCTGAGGACAGGTGACCTGGAGACCCTACTCCTCCGCCATCTTGCCCCTCCCAAATAGGATAGCAGCTATTCTAAACATAAAATAGCTATTATAAATATGTTCAAGGACTTAAAGAATAATAAGAACATAATAAGGAAGGAAATGTAAGATGTAAAAATGAATCAAATGGAATTTCTAGAGCTTGAAGATACAGTATCTAGAATTAAAAACTAAATGAATGGATAATAGGTTATACATTGTAGGAGAAAATATCAATGAACTTGAAAATATAACAATAGAAAGTATCTAAATTAAAGCATAGGAAGATAAAATAAGGGCAGCCCAGATAGCTCAGAGGTTTAGGGCTGCCTTCAGCCCAGGGTGTGATCCTGGAGACCCATGATTGAGTTGCACGTCAGGCTCCCTGCATGGAGCCTGCTTCTCCCCCTGCCTGTGTCTCTGCCTCTCTCTCTCTCTCTCTCTCTCTCTCTCTGTGTGTGTGTGTGTGTCTCGTGAAAAAATAAATACAATTTAAAAAAAAAAAGCTAAAATAATGAGAAAGAAAAGATGTTGTGAGAAAATATCAAATAATATAATGTGTGTAGTTGGGCTCTTAGAAGGAAAGAATATATTTGAATAAATAAATTAAATTTCCTCCTCAAATTTGATAAAACCTATACACCTCCAGATAACAAAACTCAAGCAGGATAAACAAAGAAACCATACCACAGGGCATCATAATGAAATTACTGAAAACCAATGCTAAAGATTCATCTAAAAGCATCTAAGAGGGAAGAAGATACATTATATACAGGACAATAAAACAGACAAACCTACAGACTTCCCATCAAAAATAATGTAAGTCAAAAGATAATGTGTAAATATCTTTACAGTTCTGAAAGAACAAAAAACAAAAACAAAGACAAAATGTCAAGTTCTCAGGGGTGCCTAGCTGGCTCAGTTGGTGGAGTATGCAAGTTATAATCTTAGGGTTGTGGTTGCAAGCTCCATGTTGGGTATATGGCTTAAAAATAAAATTACAAAACAAATATTTTTTTAAATAAATCAACCCCTCAACTTAGAAGTCTAAAATCAATGAATATATCAAGGGTAAAAGGAGAAGAATGGAAAAAGTATACCAAGCAAACTAAAGCATCATAGGAAACTGCAGTGGCTATATGAATAAGAGACAAAGTAGATTTGAGGAAAGACATGTTTTTATAGGCAAAATAAGATAAAAGGGTAGGTCAACCAAAGAGGAAAGTATACTAATCCTAAATCTGACTGGAAAACTTGACACTTACCTAACTATAGTTGGAGGTTTCTATACACCTCACTTTGCAATTGATAAACGAAGTCAAAAGAAAATTGGGATAATAAGAGTAGAGAAGATTTGAACATCAGTATCAACTACCTTAATTTAATGGCACGTATATATATAAAAATAAAAGCATATGTATCTTTTAAAGTGCACATAAACAGTCACCAAAGTAGACCATATGCAGAACCAAAACAAGTCTCAATAAATTTAAATGGATTGGAGTCATTCAGGGTATATTCTCTAAAATATAATTAAATTGGAAAACACTTAAAAATATATGTCTAGGAAAATTAGCAACAGACCTCTAAATACCTTATGTGTCAAGGAAGACATCATGGAAGCAATTAGGAAATATTTTGAACTTAATAATAATACAGTCACAACATGTTACAATTTGTGGGAACACCTAAAACAGTGCTTAGAGGGAGAAGTAAAGTGTGTATATGAGGAAAGAAGTCTCTAAAATCAATGATCTCCTGTAAAAGCTAAAAAAACAAGAACAAATTATCTCAAAGTCAGTAGAAGAAAGAAAATAAAAAATAATATTTGAAATAAATGAAATAGCAAAAAATAGAAAATCAATAAAGCCAAAAGTTGATTCTTTGAAAAGTTAAAATTATTAAATATCTTGCTAGAATGACTCGAAAAGCACATAGGAAAAGGAAAACTACTAATATTGGAAATGAATGAGGATATATCACTGCAGATTCTCCAAACATTAAACAGATAATCACGTGTAACTTTTTTCACTTAATAAATTTTGAGCATTTCCCCATGGGGAAAAAAAATCAGAAAATATTAGAACAACTTTATGTCAATAAATTAAACAAGTTAGATGAAATGGAAAAATTCCATTAAAAGATTATATTACCAAAAATGATACAAGAAGAAACAGAATACCTGAAAAGCCCTACATCTATTAAATATATTGAATTCATAATTTAAAACTTTTCTACAGGGCAGACTCCAGGCCTGAATTATTGAATTATATCAAATATCTAAGGTAGAAATAATATCAATCCGACACAAATTAATTCAGAAAAGCCGTTCATACTGAAATATGCGGCCAGTGTTATTCTTATACCAAAGCTGAACAAAGACATCACAAGATCAATATTCCTTCTAAAAATAGATGTAAATATTATTAATAACATAGTAGCAAACTGAGTCCACAAAATATAAAAAGGATATAAACTAAGAAGTGAGATTTATGCCAGGAGTGTAAGGTTGGTTTAGCTGAGAAAAGTTTAAAAGAGACATATTATATATGGACTAGAAGACTCACCATTGTTCAGTTTCAATCTCCCAAGTTGAAGTATAAATTCATATCAGTTTTGTTCAACATTTTCACCAGGCTTTTTATTAAATAGCAATTTATTAACTGATTCTAATATTTATATGGTTATAAAATATCCTAGGCTATTCACACCATTTTTAAAAAAGAATAAAGTTTTAGGACTCACAGCTTATGATTTTAAGACTCACTATAAAGCCATAGTAATTGAGACAGAGTGATATTTATGTAAGTGTAGAGACACAGACCAATAAAATAGAATAGAGAATCTAGAAATAGATTTACAAATAAAGATCAATTTGTTTTTGACCAAGTTGCCAAAGCATATTAGTAGAAAAAGAAAAATGCTTTCAACAAATGGTTCTGGAGCAATTAGATATCTCCAAAGAAAAGCAGACGAACAACAACAATGAACCCCCACCCTCATCCCACACTATACACAAAAACAATTCAAAATGGATTATAGACCTAAATATAAATACTACAACTATAAAACTTCTAGGAAAAATATTTGTAATTTGGAATAGGCAAATATTTTTTAGACAAGGCACAGAAATCTTGAAACATGAAATAAAAAAGAATAATAATTTGGACTTCACTAGAATTTTACATTTCTGCTCCTTGAAAGGTGCCATTGAGAAAATTATTTAAAAAAGGGCAGACCTTACAAGGAGAAAATATATTTATAGCACATACATTGGACAAAGGACTAAAATCTAGAATAAAGAACTCTTACAACTTAGTAAGAAAAAAAATGCTAGAATAAAAAAAAGGAAATGTTTGAACAAACACTTCACAAAGGAAGATATAATAATGGCAGATGGGCACATTAAAAGATACTTGACATCATTTGATATCAGAAAATACAAAAAAAAATTTAAACAGTTTTATTTTTATTTATGAGAGAGACAGCGAGCAGGGGGAGGAGCAGAGGGAGAGGGAGAAGCAGACTCCGTGCTGAGTGCTGAGCAAGGAGCTGGACGTGGGCTGGATCCCATGACCCTGAGATCATGATCTGAGGCAAAACCAAGAGTTGGAGGCTTAACCAACTGAGCCACTAAGGCGCCCCAGGAAAATACAAACCTAAACAATCCTACAATTATATACCTACGAAAGTTAAAAAAGGTAAAGCTAAAACATTATGCTGAACAAGACAAGGTACATACAAAAAAATAAATGCCACGTGATTCAGTTTAGATAAAATTCTTGAACAGGCAAAATGCATCTACAAACAACAGAAAACAAATCAGTGGTTTCCTGGATCATGAGCGAGGGAGAATTGATAATAAAGGGGCACAAGGGAAATTCTGAGTGGTTATGGAAATATGATCTACCTTGATTGGCAGGGTGATTATACAAGTCTGTATATTTGTCAAAACTCACTAAATTATACACTTTAAACTGATGCATTTCATTATTGGTAAATGGTATCTCTTAAGTTTTATTTCAAAATTAATAAGAGCAAGTGAGGGGTGGAAAGGGCTTTAAAAGGACTATTTATTCTCTAGTTTAGGCACGTCCTTAATTTGTTGGTCCTGTGGCAAGAGTATAAACAGAGAATCCTGTATGTCTGAAGTATCATATTGAGATAAAAATCCTACATAAAACATGTTCTTAACCGGGATCCCTGGGTGGCGCAGCGGTTTGGCGCCTGCCTTTGGCTCAGGGTCCTGGAGACCCGGGATCGAATCCCACATTGGGCTCCCGGTGCATGGAGCCTGCTTCTCTCTCTGCCTGTGTCTCTGCCTGTCTCTCTCTCTCTCTCTCTGTGTGACTATCATAAATAAAAAAAATTAAAAAAAAAAAACATTAAAAAAAAATGTTCTTAACCTTATACCTTCACTCAAATACCTGAATTATGACCTGGAAGCCAGATGTGAGCTTACTATTCTGGGGCCCCATTACCTGGAGCACTGCCATATAGGCTTTTAGCTTTTAGTACACCCCGATTCTTTTACAATTTACCTATGTTTCGCATAACGTACATAGACATCTCAACTTTTATGTCCAAATTCTGCCCACACAGCCCACAAACCACTTTCTTTTGGCCATTCCTATGGGGTTGCACACTGAGGGGGTAGTTCACCCTTGGAAAGACAGATGCAGGAATTGGCAGACACAGGCCCTGAATAGAGGCGTGGGTCATTTGGTGGGAAATTACATTCTCACAATGTGATGTACGAGGGATATGGGATCCAGTTGAGCACTAGTTCCAGTCCCAGAGACTACTTGCCTGAGGGGTGATTGTGGCTGGATGACAAACAGAAGAAGGCCTCGAATGCAGGGCTCTAGCCAGGGCCTAGACCCTTCCCTCCCTGGCTTGTGAGCAGCATTGATCAAAGAGCAAACATCTTAAATATTCTTGCCAGGAAACTATCATCAGACTTTTCTCTCTTCGTTTTTAAAATAAAGGAGGGAAGAAGTCGAGGTAGAAGAAATAATCTCATTTAGCCACGATATGATTGAAGCTTAAAATATCAAACTGGAAGAGAAGATAAGGTTCAGATGGGGAAAGAATAGGTAAGTATGTTTAGGGCAAGAGTTAGGTGATAGATATAAGGCGATATGCAGCCATTGCTGTTTTTGAGTTTGACACCTAACACTGTGTGGATGCCATAGCAACCATATCAAGGGTCAAAAATTTAGGAGTCTCCTTACATAGAGAAGAAGAATTCTTCCTTCCAATCCTCCTTTTATCTTTTCTCTTGCATCCCTCCCTCCCTCCCTCCCTCCCTCTCTCCTTCTTTCCTTCCAAGTATGTGTTGATACAATCAATCTGGCACAAGTCTTTGTAGCTGAGCAAAGCAATGTAACCCATGGTACCTGTTCTTGAAGGAATTTACAAACCAGTTGGTGAAATAAGATAAATGTGAAAAATAAGTCAACCGAAGCATATTATGATGCAATGTATTATTGACTGATAGATCCTAGGAAAGGGGGATCGGTGTGAATTAGCATAATTAGAAAGTACCTGATTCCAAGCAGATCAGTAAATTGAGTTGGGAAAGCTGAGTAAAGATTAAGGAATTAGGGACAAGAGATATTTTCAGGAGGAAATAGCATCAGCAAGGACACAGTTATGGGAATAAACATGGCAGGTTTTTAGGAAAGTAGAATAGATCAGCTCAGCTCTAGATGAATATGCAAATAAGAAAAGGCCTAGGTTTTGAAGCTAGAAACTTTGAAAATAAATTGGGAAAGCGAGGTTGGGGATAGAGTATAGGGAACAGAGCCCTAGTGTAAGTATGCAATCACCAACAACGAAAACATCCTGTATACCTGAAAGCTTACAAAATCTGTCCCCATACATTACATAAGCTGATCTTTATAAACTTTGGAGGATATTTTGCAAATGAGAAAAACAAAATGTTTCAAAGAAGGAAGTGACTGGCATGGGTTTCCTGCGGAGTCAGGACTCAAACCTGGGTCTCTGACCTTTACTCCTTAAACTCTTACCTTATTAACTATGACTTCCTATTATAAAGTATGGCCTAGTCACCCTCACTAATGACAATTTCACCTCTTACAGGGCACTTCACCCGTGTGTTTGTCGAGTCTTGTTTCCTCCAGTGGGTGTTAACTGTCCTGAGGGTTGGAAGTGTATCTTCCACTTGTTTTCTATCTTCTGCAGGGCATTCTAGTGCTGGACTCAGGAGATATTCAATAAATCAATTAGGAGTGGGTGGATGTAAGAATGAATGAATGAATGAATGAATCAAGTAATGAGTTGAAATACAAGAAGAAGAGATTGGAATGAACCATACTTTACAGTCACCTAGTTGAGTATCTAAATATACTAGTGCCTAGGATCCCTACCAGAGACTTCTTATTTGTATTGGGTTCTTCCACACATGGCAAAGGTGAGCATCCAGGCTTCCTTTAGACCTTCCCCAGCATATAAGTGTGTTTGAAATGGGGGCTAAACACTTTCTTTAAATGGAGAGATGGGCAACTCATGCTTTTAGGGCAGACATAGATCATCTGTGTATAATTTCAACAAATTAAACAGAAATGAACAAGGTAGCGAAAGGTTTGGGGGTTGAGTGAGCTCGTGACAGGTCTGGAAAATAGAAGAGGGATGACTTCTTTTTCCTCTTGCCTTTGTAATATTTCCAATAACTGTGCCATTAAACTCCTTAGATAACATTAAACATTATTTAACAGAGAGCCCTGATGAACAATGAAGCGAGAGGCTCCTATGTGGACCTCCCACACGACATGCATACCAAACAGGCCCGGTGGTGTTCGTCCCAGGATCTCCGCCTACTACACAGGGAGACAACGCAGGAGAGCAAGGAACTGAGATAGAGGGGAAGGGGGGACGTGAATTTCCAGATGACAATGCGAGGGAGCTAGTTTTCCTTAAGCCCCTCCAACTTCATTCTCCGAGTATTCCTGCCCTTGCATGGTTCTTAGAGGTTTGGAAACAGAGTGCAAAGGCCTGACAGTAACAGCTGTTAAAGACTCCCTGCAGATGAAAATGAAAGCCAAACTAGCATGCACATGTGAAGGGGATTATCAACCAAATGCGCTGATTTTATCCTGGGGTCTTTGCAGCAAAAAATGTATGTTTCCTGAATAATAATGATGTCTTCCACTCCCATCATGCCTTTCTTTCCAGGACCCTGAGACATTCTATTTTGTCATTTGTCCACTTACGGGAAAGAAAGGAAGAAGGAAAGAGTATAAATATTTCCTAGTGTGACCAACCATCTCAGTTCGACTGATTTTAGTACTGAGAATTGGTCTCATGGCATCCCAGGAAAGCAGATTGGGACAGTTGGTCAGCAGAATGTCTCCCGATGTTTTATGTGAGGTTTCTGAGTTCTACGGTACATAGTTCCCTGGACAAGGGGTAAGAGAACCTGTCATTGTTTTTTACACTTAAATGACACAAATAAGGTAATATTTGTTAAAGAAAAAGTAGGCAGTGTGTGTGTATATGTGTGTAGGAAGAGAGAGAGAGAATGCGTGCGTGTGTGTATATGGATTTATGGAATTGTATAATTGTATTTTTATGGGATTGCACACATGCATACATACGCACATGCCCCCACACGCTGCTTTGTCACCTGGTTTTCATTCTTCATGTAACTTAGCATGAATATCTCTTCAAGACTATACTATATTTAGAGCTGTAATTATTTTTTAAAGCTGCATGGTGTTTCACTATAAAACTATTCTATGCTGTATTCAGCCGGTCTCCAATAGTTGTCTCTCTCTATATATACACACACAAACTAGATTTTTGTTTTTAAAAATAGTGCTGTGAATAACACCATTATCATACATAATTGAAGATTTTCTGATTACTTTTTGGTGATGCCAATGTCTGCATCGCTTATCCTTCCAAAATCCCAACTATCTTAAAATGGGTTTCCCTGAAACAAATCCTGAGACAAGGATCTGGGGATAGGTGATTGATTTAGGATGTGATTCTAGGAAGCCCAGTAAGCAAGTGAGACAAAATAAATAAATAAATAAATGCCAGTCACAGGTGAATTACTGAATCGGTTTCTTGTGCGGGGACTGGGGCTCAGCACAACTATAGACCTCCTGAGAGATTGTTGTAAGTACTTCAGAACCCTATGTCAGAGGAGTACTGAGGTTGGGGTGTTTTTCCATTAATTCCCTTGCTTCATTGATTAGGAATCACTTTTGGGACATTAAGTCCCCACGTCATGAAACCAAGGAAATACCTGTGGTCAGAGCATACCCCTGGGGCAGAGAGGCGGGAAGCTACTAGCATCTCTGAGAACTGTGTAGGGTGGACCAAGGAGGCACAGGAGGGCACCCACAGCCTCCACCCTGCTACCTCTCAGTCCCTGGCTTTCTCTTCTCTGATGATATCATGTTCCCCTTACTACCCCATATGTTGTCAGCATTTTCTACATGGCTTCAAAATACCCACTGTCCAGCACCCTCCTGGATCTCTCACTCCCTCTGCTACCCCAACACAACAATTATTTTATCACATTGCAAGTCATAATACATGGATACAGCTATTTTTTCTCTGTCACACTCCTCTTCAAGTCATCATTCCCATCCTTAGTCATCATCATAATCATACCCTTGTATATTTCCTTCTTTTGCCTCTCTCTCTCTTCAAATTCTACTAACCTGACAAAATCCCATTCCTTAGTGAAGTCCAAATCCCTGTCTAATCGGTGCATGTCGCCTCACTGTATTCTAGGCATAACACCTTCTCTCTCCTTAAACCTCCAAAATCCACCCTCTCCTTACACTCAACTGATTATGTTGCTTCCTACTTTGAGAAACCGAATCACTCAGAAGAGAACTTTCCAAGCTTCCACAATGCAGCCATCTCCCTTCTGCATCTGTGCCCTCCTATTCCTTTTTGTTTGGGTAAGCAGCTCAGGGTCCTCTATCAAGGGCTGGGTTGTATGTTAGATTTTATCCCCTTGCTGACTTGAGGACATAATTCTTTGCTCTTGCTCCTACATCATCCATTTTTTTCCTAGACCATTTTCATCAACACACACATGTGGTAAATATATTTCTTGTCCTAAAAATATCTTCTTGAGACCACATGCCCTTCTCACTTTTGCCTCGTTTTTTTTTTTTTTTTTGCTCCTCTTTAGAGTAAAATACTTCAAAATAGTCACTTATACTTACTGTTTGCAATTTTTCTCCTTATCTCCTAAATCAACATCAGTCTACATTCCATCACCACCACTGCATCAATACTCCCCTTGTAAATGCCAGCAATGGCATCCGTGTCACTAAATCCAGTGGCTCATTCTCACCCTCACCTTATTTGACTCTTAACTGCATTTGAGTCAAGCTGATCACTTTCTCTCCCTTGATATATGTTCCTCACTTGACAGAATTACTTTTTGGTTATCATTTTATCTCACCAATGTCTTCTTCTCCACCTCCCTTCTCATCTCTGCAAACTCTATGGTTGGAAATGCCTGGGCTGAATTCATCACCATCACCATTCTGTTTCTATCCCTTTCCAACATCTACTCTTTATCTCTTCTCAGGTCTTTAATCAGACTCCTGGCTCTAAGTACCATATATCTGCTGGGAAGCCCAAATTTATATCTGTAGTCTAAAGCTCAGCCTGACCTCTGGAATAATAAACCTGACTCCTACTCAACGGCTCCATGTGAAGATCCAAAAGACATATCAAATCTCTTATTACTAAACCCAAACACTTGATCTTCTCATCCAAGCCTGCTCTTTTGTCTCAGTCTTTCCATTTCAATAAATAGAAACTCCATCCTTCCAAATGTTCATCAAAAAACCGTGGAGCTATCTGTATGCCTATGCTTTTCTCACACATTATCGCAAATCCATCAGCAAATCTTATAAGCTCCCACATTCAAACTACACACAGAAGTCAACAACCAGGCTGGTCCAAGCTGCTATTATTTCTTGCCTGGATTACTGTGATAGGCTCCTAATTGGTCTTCTGCTCCTGGCCTCCCTCTGTAAAGTTTAATCTCAACTCCAAAGCCAAAGTGATTCTCCCAAGAATTGAATCAGATTGGCTATTTGTTGGTTAAGACCTGCTAATAACTTCAGGATCCATTCAATAAAAGCCTATAGGGCCTGGCCGTCAGACCCCACAGTATCTCCATGACCTCATCATCTCCTCCTCTCCTCCTCCTTTCCTACTTTACTCCAGTCCCAGTGACCTCCTCATTATTCTTCAGTTGGGCCAGATACACTCGTACCACAGTATTGCAGTATTTTTGTACTTGCTGACTCTACAGAGCACCATTCCCTCTTTTCCTGAAGTCACTCAAATTTACTTCTCGGATCTTCACTTATTTAAAATTGTAGCCACTACTCCCCCACAGGCTCTCACCCCCTGTGCCTTTCTAAACTTTGTTTTTACCTAGCATTTATCAACACATGGCATGATGTTTTTTTAAAACACATTCACTTATTTTTATATCTCTTTCACCTGGAGCGCAAGCTTCATAAAAGCAAGGATTTTATCTCTTTGGTTCTCTGTGCCTAGAAAAGTGCCTGGCATATAGCAAGTGTTCAACTGATATTTGTTAAATAAATGACTATATGAGAATCTGGTTTGGTCTCCCAAACAGGTTTTTCTGTTTATTAGCTGTGTGGCCTTAGGCAAGTCCCTGGAACATTCCAACTCTATTTCCTCACCCATATAATCATACAGCAATACGTAATTTATGCTACTGTTGCAAGGAGTCATGTATGCAAAATGCCCCTTTGCAAGACTTGGCATGAAGTATACACTCAATAAATATTCACTGAATCTATTTTCCCTAAATAGAGATTACCAAAATTTCCTACAAATTACCAAGTTCATTTCTCCCATATTTGCCACTCTACTGCCTGCCCTCAGGCATTTCCACCTCTGCTTTCTATTTTCCGTGCCTTTTGCTAAGCTGGTAGCAGTGTTTTCCTTGGGCTGCTCAATTGACAACGTTGAATGTATTAGTGCCTAGTGTCAAATAATCAGTCTTTCTTTCCTTTCCTTCTTTCCTTGCTCCTTTGTCATTATTGTCTACCTAAAATACCATGTGTAGGTAATGTAAAAGATGTAATAGACTTCAAAGAAGCTTTCCCATGAGCTTAAAATTTAATTATGAAGCTAAAATGTCACTCTTCAAACAGTCAGATATGAAGCAAAATGACTCAGATGTAGTATTAGATGTGTGCAGGAATGAATGTCTAGGTGGGAACAAATATAGAGAAAGTTCTTTTAAGAGAGGTAATACTTGATCTTAACCCTGAAGGATGGATGGGTATATTGATTCACAGTAATTAATATTAACCGCAGCAACAAACTCCAAAAGAAGAAAGCATAATAGGTTTATTTATTGCTTATGTCACAGTTTGATGTCAATTGAGGGGCTATCCCTGGTCAGTCCTCTCTCAATGACAATGCATATGATCCTCTAGATATGCCATCTGCAATATCTGGCTTCTAAGGTTACCAACCACACCCTTCATCTCTTCTGACCCCTGAATAAAATAGTTTATTTTCCACCAAGTCTTGATTCAGTGTGACCTTATTCAGAGAGTATTACTCTGCTTTGGGGGTGTTTAGGGGCTGCCACGAAAGGTTTTATGTTTCAGACTGTTTGAAAGCAACAGAGCATCATGGTCAGTGCCCCAGAGAGGCTGTGTGAGTCTCAGGGTATGGGATTGGAGAACAATGGTGGGCTATTCTCAACCTTTGTACTGTAAGACAAGAGAGAAGTTTCCCGAAGCTGGCATGGAAATGTTTGAGTCTGTTGAAGAGACAGAAACATCTATAAATCAGGCAAACAGGTGCGCATGGGATTACAGGTTCATTAATGAAGCGATGGACCTTTGAGAGAGAGAGATTGCATTTCAGCAATTGTCATAAAGAGGTTTGTTTATGATGAGGACTGTGACCTTGAAGGCAGCACAATGGCACGCCGCATCTCTTGAGAAGATTGCAGCGTAATTATTACTCTAATGGGCTTCGAGCAAAGACTCTAAAGTAACCACAAAGTTCCTATTTCCCCTTTCAGAGGGGCATGTGCAGGTGAGATATTGGGACTAACTCAAAGGGAAGCTATTGCTTAAAAACATTTTAGCAGTGAAATGAGAAGACAAATGAAATTTACAAGGAGAGAGCCCTTCCCCTGAAAGTTGTTTTTTTTTTATTTTGTTTTTAGTAATCTCTATACCCAGCATGGATCTCAAACACACCACCCCAAGATCAAGAGTCGCACACTCACCTGCTCTCACTAAATCAGCCAGATATCCTGGCCCTTCCATTTAGAAGGGGGATTCCATCCCTTCCAAAATCAGCAGTAACTACTTTCCATGTATCTCTCTTTTCTATTTCTATTCCTACCTTTAGCTTTTTCTCTGGTTCCATTTCTTTTTCTCTGTATCAGTTTTGGTTTTTCTCTCTATACGTCTGTCTGTGGACCTACCTTATCTCTCATATCTGGCCATGTACCTCTGTTCTAAGGGAGGATCAACTCTGTCCCACAGTCCTTATAATCCTTCACATTTTTATGAAATAATAATCAAGTGCCTATTTTTTTTCCCAAGATACTGTACCAAGCCCGAGAAAAAGAAACCCAAACCAAAGCCATTAATTCCATAGTCTCAAAAGCAAGCAGGATGTTTTAGATAAAACGATCATCCAAAATGGGAACCATTCCAGTGAATATAACAGATGCTCTATAACCAGTTTGTAATTTCTCTAACAGTCTATACCAGACTAGCCAGGCCTAGATTTTACTCTTAGCTACCTCTGGCTGTGCAACAGAATTCTCCAATGTCTCTTTGATGATCTACTTCAAGGCACTTTTATAGCACCTGAGAGTTTATTTTACCTCAGTCTGGAAGAGGCAGTATCAACTGCCCTCTTGCTCATAGTAAGAGAGACATGCAGGGAGATGAAAAAAGATGAGATTATCTTCTTCTTTTTAAGCCTTTGTCCCATAAAGAGGAATTTCTAGGAAAATAACCTAATAATAATTCATATTTCTTAAACACCTAATGTGTGCTGAACTGTGCTAAGCATTTTACAGACATCAACTCATTTAACATGTACAAGGAACAGGTGTTCTTACTAGGAAACTAAGGCTTAGTGAAGTAACATCCTGGACCATTTATGAGGAATAGAACTATGTTTAAAATTCAATTTTTGACTCAAAACCCATGTGATTGTGTGGCTAATGTGCAGCGGATATTAGCCTCACATAATTACTAAGCAGTTCTCCATTTTATGGATAGGGAAACTGAGTCAAATACTAGAAATCAAGTATTTGACTAAGATGAGATAGCTACGGAATGGTTATTTTGCATTTATACTCAGGCTTGTAGAGTACCAAAGTACTTCGCTCCTCAGAATACTGTCTTCTGAACTCATTTCAGTCAAGATCTTATATCCTTATCTCTAACCTAGATCTCTGATAGCCTCCGGATTAATCACCAAATTGAAATTGTGATTTTTGAGTATTTAGTAAGTGTGAAGTCCGGTGCTCAGAACTGAAAGAGGTAGAAAGATAAGTAGCATCTAGTTCCTGTTCTCAAGAAGTGATGATCTTAATGGGAAAAAAGAAAGAGAAGCTCATGATAAAGTTAAATGGCTTTTCCAGACAACAAAAGAAGGCAAGTCATGCACAGGTATGATGAATGGCTGAAAGAATGTTATAGACAATATGGGCTGTAGGATTGCCGATGAGGGAGGAGTGGGGAGCAGATGGTCACTGCTCTGTGCATAATACACCTTCATATATTTAAGGCTAATCATCAGGCCCTTTAGAAATCCCCTTTCTTAGGATAAATCTTTTCCTCTGTCCTTGGGAATATCATTCCCCACTCCCTTCAACTTCCCCTTGCTTCTCCTCCAGCCTTCCCAGGATTCTTAGATATATTGGCATCTAAAACCCAACTCAACAATATGAGGGAAGAGTCTTTCCTTTGAGGTCCTGTGGGAGATGAACCTTTTGCTCAGACCATGGGACAACTCACAGGCAATAAAGAAAAACCAGCATACGCTTGGTTCTGGTATCCCCGTGTAAGTGAAAATATATCTGTAGGTACGGTCACGTCAATCTTGAGATTGGAGGGCACGACCAACCATACTCCCACATCTGTAGAAGACAAGGATGGGGTGGGAGAAGGAGGAGGAGGCCTGGGAAAATTCTCTAGCACTCCCTTAGCACCAAGATTGATCCTTCCCATCCAGGTGGTGCTCAGCTTTGTAGATACATTCTTGGCTAGCCTCTTTCAATTAGAAATACTCTTGACTCCTATATTACCCAATCTCCTCCTTATAAAGGCCTAGGTGTGTGTGTGTGTGTGTGTGTGTGTGTCTGGGTGAGGGGAGAAGGCTAGTGGAATGTGAGAAGACTGCTCCCAGACCGTGAAAAGGAGTCAAGAAACAAACTCAAAAGACTCCAAGGGTGGAAACAGCAGAATGCAAGTAGAGTCTCAACGTAAATCTCACCTACTTCACGACCATGCCAGGGACTAAACCCTGGTGAAAAGTTCACAGCTCTGGAAATATATGCACCCATTTCTTTCTTTCTTTTTTATCACCTTTCAGTCAAATGTCAAATGCAAATCCTAGGAGACCATTTATGACGGCCTAACCAAAAGTTAGGCCGTCATAAATGCCCTCTGTCTCAAACCAAAGGTGACAGAGACAAGAAAAACAGACATGATAACCTTGAGAGGTTTTATCTCCTGGACAGCTTTCAGGATACATGCTTCACAAGGGGTTGTTCAGAGTCCCTTCTGTGTCCCTTCCTGTTGTCACCTGATAAGTTCAAGACACCTAGTTTGCTGAAAACCATTCCCTGTGAAGAAACTGCCAACAATCTTTGATTCACATTTTCTGTTAGAGGATGTTAGACACTTTCTCAAGAGCCATAAAGTCCTTTCTTTGGGTAGTCCTGTGATAGAGGACACAACCACCAGCCCAGGCCACTCCGAAGGGGCTCTGGGCCAGCCAAGGTTATGACTCACTGATCCTGCGGGAGACAAACCGGCAACAGGCAAGACCTACAATCACATGGAGTTGTGAGAAGAGGACTCCAGTGCTAGACTCAGAGGCAGAGGATCCAGAGCTTTAGCTGGGGATTTGCTATTGTCACTTGAGCTTATTTACTTTCTGATACATTATCTATAAATGGTGCTAATCACGTTACGACATATCTTCATGGGTGTGTTGGGTTAAGATAGTTGGTGTGTCAGCATATCAATATAGGCCTCCCATCATTCAAAGAGAAAAGAATTTGTAGGGGGAGGGTGCAGAGAACATCAAGAGAGACCAGAGTGATGGCTTTTAGGACGGTTCCCCAGACCCCGAACAATAGTCTCTTTATTTTGATGGCCAAAGGTATTAAGTCTGATCTTTCATGAAAGACATTTTTCCAAACTCAACTTTATATTGTCCGTGCTGTGCCTATAACAGCTGCTCACTAAAGGTTACATGGGAGATAAATGGAAGGATGACTGACTGACTTTATAAAGGAGCCTCTAGATATTTTCCTCAATGTGATGACCTGATCAACCATAGCAGGTTACGTCTCAGACACCATGGAGGCGACCCCTTCCGAGCATGCCAGTAGCAAACTGCCTGGAAGGACACCATCCTGGAAATCCTTTCCATCTGAAACTCCTCGAAGCACAAGAGAATCTCATGCTGGTTGGGCCGGGTGTGCACTTCACAGTCCGAGTCCTCTCCCACTCCCGCTCAAGGCCGTCCCCACGCTGGGTCTGTGTGTAATCTTGCTGCCTGTAGGATTGCTGATGACTGACAACCATTCCCTGAGAACATCGGGTCTGCCTGTAGCCTGGCTGTGCATGGATGCTTTACAGTGACAGGATTAAGTGCTGAAGCCTCTCCAGGGACAGCCCGGGCTCAGGATGTGTGTCTGAGATTCTGTCAAACATGGCAGCCGGGGGATGGCTACCAGGCACCGAGGCCTCCCGCGCATGAAGAGCATCACAGAAACAAAGCACCGAGGCTCACTTGCAGGCTCGCTTCCCTGGGCTCCTCACTCTTGTCTCTCCGGCCCATGTTGATGGGGGGCAGAGGACCTTGTCTGTATCACCTCCTTTATTTTGAGTGGTGTTTTCCCAGTAATTAAATGTGTTGCAACCCCAGAACCCAGCTGGATCCTTGAAGACGTACAACACGATCTCATCTTCGTCCAGGGATTAAACGTCCTGAACCAAATGTTTGACAGGATATCTGAGGACCAAGGAAGTAGGAATGTAACCAAATGACTGCAGCTTTGGAACTGTCAAAACACACAGGGGTTTGGTCACTGACAGAGGAGAATCAGCCCACTGAATTAATCAGTGGGATTAGCACATAGTTTTGGACCACCCAACAAGTCCTTCTCAGGAACTCTTGACTTTCAGTCCTGAGGTTTACTGCATAATGAGTATTAAGGCTTCAAGGAAAAATACAGGTCTTGACTTGATTTTCTCTGATAATAATAATAAAAATAACACAAGATTCTCTTTTCTCTGTTATGATACAGTCACCAAAGGAGCTAGACTTGGGGGGTGGGGAGATTCCCCAGATCCTTTGTAGAGCCCATTAAAATATATATATTTTAATCAACCCAAGAAGCTGGAATTAAAAGTGACTTCCAGGCTTGGGATGAGAGAAGGTCTTGATCCCTGTTATTAGCACACCCCCACCCCCCGTCTGATCCTGCCACCTCCCCAAAACTCCCTCATGGCCTCGCAGCCCTGGGGCACTCCTGAAATAACTATTCCTTTCCCATTTGCCAACTGGGCTCAAAATTCTTTAGAGGGAAAAGATGTGGTGCCAACCACAGGAAAATTCTGATCACTATTATCAAACCTAATAATAGGGAATGATAGACATGGGGGACGGTAATAATTGGTCCAGTTCAGATGGACCCTGATCACTGTAGTTCAGGTCTTGGTGAAGCCTGGCCCCACGTGCTCTATCACCTTGCTAGTCAGGCGGAAGGTGACTTCCTTACTTTTCTTGAGCAACGATATGGATGCTTCTGGGAGAGGTTGAGATATGAAGCCAGCACACCCTTCCCTCCCTTGTTCTCTTCTTGTCCCTGTCATGTGACGACGCAGCATTGCCCTGCTTGCTCTGGGTTATTAATGATCCTCTCTTTATTTTGGCCAGTTTCCTGAAATCTTTAGCCACCACAGGGGCTGTATCTCTTCCAGAAATCCTAGCGTTAGTACAGGCCTGTTGCCAATGACTCCCATAGACATCAGGTCATTTAGAATTATTCAATGATAGAGATCATTCATTTCTACATTTCAGTTTATAGAATAGGACACAGAGGCCAGAGAGCTGTAATGGATCGTCCAAGTTTAAGTAGATAATTGTAGCTGCACAGGGCTGAGAATCTAGGTGTTCTAAATCCCAGATCACTGATCATTCTGGTCAGTTAGTTCCCCACCAGCTGCTTTCCACCCTTCTACTCCAAACTCCACGGTTCCATTTCTGCTTTCCCCTGCGCACTTGCTTGAGGATCTTACAACTCATTTTTTATCCGTCTTGTTCTTTACAGTCTCTGTGTCCTCACTCACCGCGTTTCCTCCCCCCCCCACCCCCCACTAGTACTTACTGTTGTTCACTCACCTTTAGGAAGGCACACAGAATTGGCTGAATAGAAGACACATTCTGCATGCCTTGCCAACGCAGCCTGAGGGAAGTCATTAAGAAGCAGCTCTTCCTAGAGATGTTTCTAATGTGCTTGCTGTAATTGTGGCTGAAATTTCAATATCAAAGGTTAAAGTATCATGGTTTCCTTTATACTTGCTTTTATTTGCAATTACCCTGGGAGGAGAACACAACCAAGCAGGAATGCTCCATGCAACTCTTCCCCACCCAGATTACACTGCAGGGCGGTGAACTGTCTGGGACTCCAGACGTACAGAAAAGACAGGGATAGGGATGGACAGATGGGAAGGGGTGGACAAAGATCCCAGAGGTGAAACAAGCTGAGGATGAGATGAGGTGGATGGACCACACCACTTAAAGGGAAGGATTTCCCAGCTTCGGTTCATTATTTTAGTAGAGATGGAGTTTTGACTCAAGAAAAGAAAAAGAAAGTGGTCAGAGGACCGTGGTTATGATTAGACACCTAGGAAGCAGGGCGAGCACGTACTAAGGTGGTGGCGTGGAGAGTGTCTCCAAGACAGACTGAAAAGCCAGAGGGCACCGCGGGCTCGGGCATCAGGAATGTGCTTTTTACCTTCAAATGACTTACCTGACTTTGAACGCGTGACTTCTCCACTCCAGGCTTCAGTCGTCTTCACTGAAAATGAGGCAGTTGGACTTGATCTCAAGGTCTTGACTTCTTCTGAGTCTCCCAAAGCCAACCTTCTCTAATTGTGCAGTTCTCCTTGCCCAAAGTCCCCGGGGGTAACTCTCTCACACCCTTTTCCTTCTCTCGCATGCCTCCTCTCCAAAAAGCAAACTTTTTGAGGCTTCTCTAGCAAGCAAATCCAAGCATCTTTTTTGGAATCCTCATTTTACTGAAGGCACAAGCCCCAGGGGCCTCAACCCCCTGTGGAATCCCTTCCCTTTTTGCCCCTTCCTGTCTACTTCCCAAACTCATCCCCTATCCCTAATGGGTCGAACTCATTTGCCGTGTAAATGATAGCAAATCAGGGCCCCCCTGCTGCTTATAATGATAACACTTCCTATAATTTGCATGATAAAATTCAACTGATTTCAGATAGCATTTCTTAGAACAGATAGGTGACACCAGGGCTCCATGAGGGGAATAAATTACCACCTCAAGTTCTATGCCATCACAGTTGTGGATTCCAATTGGCTGACATTCAGCCCCAAACAAAAGCACAAAGCCTTGTCTAATGGAGCAATGAGAAAAGATATCTAGGAAATATTAACAAGTTTCTCATGGTAATTTATGCAAATACACGCCATAACTCAGCTGAAGAGGTTCGGGCTTGCACCTATGGAAGGGAGCTGCACTAGCCAGGGATTTTATGGAACTGATGCCACCTTATTACATCTCAGAGGTTGTGGGTTTCCATACAAATTAGCATTAGAGAGGCCTAGGGTGGCAATTAGTTCTCAGACCATCTGCATCAGAATCACTCCGGGGTGCCTATTAAATGCAGTTTCCTCTGGCTCTCTTACAGACCCTATTGAATCCAAAGCCCTTAGAGCAGGGCCTGGGAATCTGCATTTTATTACCTTACCCTCTTCCCCCCACCCTTACCCAGCCCTGCAGCCCCAAGTGTTTTTCAATCATGCTGAATAAGACCATCTTTCTGAGCCTGGCCTCCCATGGTCAGTACCATCTATATCTAGTATATGCACAATGGTCCACTCTCTTGCTGTGTGAATGGGCCGTTACCCCAAGGTCACTGTGTTCAGCCTCAAATTCCTCATCTGTAAAATAAGAGGTGGTTAAGTGTTTTACAGACAGTAATTCTTTTTTTTTTTTTTTTCAAATGAAGCATGGGACAATACTGCAACCCAAACAAAATGTACCTGTAGGTGGCCAGTTGACAAAATGTCCCTGGGGTGGTGGTGGTGGTGGGGGGGGGTTGGGGTGGGAGAGGACCCTGGACCCTGTTTCTCTGGAGTTCTGCAATCTCCCAGAACAAAGAAGACTGCACAGCACCCTATCTGTCTTTGCCTCCCCAGTTTCTTTCCCACACAATCTCTTTTCAGTCTGGAAACCATGCTTACCCCATTGTTTCTGCCAGAGCATTGTATCTAGACTCAAATCCTTTCTTCTACTGGTGACTTAGGCCTTTGAAAGCAAATCCATTATATTTTTGGAATTTTGTTTTGTTTTGTTTTGTATTTCTTTTGAAGGTTGTTTATGTTTTGCTTTTCAGTGTCTGGCCTCCAAGGAAATAATGCTTTGTATATTTTATATACTACAATATTCCCAGCACCTAGAATGGCATCTGTCATGTAGTAGGCTCTCGATAAATCTCCTTTGAATGAAGGAATTCAAGGACAATTACCTGCTAGAAAAGGGAACAGGAAAGGGGGAAGTAGAGGTGGCAGGGATATAGTTTAATAGCTCAATAAATTAGCACATAAAGCCAACATTTATTTACAACCAAATATGCTCAAGGTTTTCTATGCATATTATCACATTTATTCCTCATACACCCATGAGGCAGGTATTCATATATGCATTTTACTTGAGGACATTGGGCTCAGATAGGTTATAATATTTAGCCAAGGCTCCACAGAAGTTGCTGAGGGTGTATTCAGAGCTGGGTTTGTCTGACAATAAAACCCAAGTATTTCCATCTTAGCACTCTGTCTCCCAAGATTAAGTCCAGCAAAAATTGTTAACCACCTGTTTCATCTAAGTTACTTTCCCCCCCTCCTTTATTGTTACTTCTTTCTTATCTGAAAGTGGTTTATCTGCATTGTTTTTAAAAATGACAGCCTGTTTAGATTGGGGTTCAGCTGTTTCTACAGCTAAGACGCCAATCAGTGACTGCACCATGACCTTGGGAGAGGGTGGGTCAACACAGAGCCTCTTCTGGCATAGTTGGGATAAAGTGCCAAGCTCAGGAGACCAGTCCACTACCACTGTGGAGGAACTGGGGAGGATTCTTAGGAGCTCTTGTCTCAAGGTTAGGCATTGCCTTTATCCTTCTAGGCTTTTCCAGGCACCAATTATTCCAGGGGTGTCCTCTAGCTGTTTCTTCTTGCACCCCTCCTGATTTTTCAGATTAAGTATGCTTTGAAAATGAGAGGACATTACCAAGCAGATGAGAGGAAAGTATTCCAGGCAGAGGAACCAGCACAGGCAAAGGCTCTAGTTCTAGGAGTCCAGTGGAAGCCTGGTGATTCGAAGGAGTTGTAGTTCTACACTAAGTCTTCCCTGGGAGTTACTAGAAGACCCTTTTCTTTATTTTTTTCTCTTTCTCTTTTCCTCCTCCTTTTGTCTCTTTAAGGCTCATATAGAAACTTTTTGAGAGAGGATCTCATTGTTTAGTGGGTCCTTATCATTCTTGCTGTGTAGAGCATTTGAGCCAGGCCACTTGACAGCCAGATTGCCAGATGCGAGACCAGTTACTTTTTCACAGGGTCGGTTTTCCTGGGAACAGGTGTGGATATGACAGGCCCCCGGTACTTGAGCTTCCTCTGCAACATCCCCCCGCCCCCCTTGCTCATCTGAAGACTTGGTCATTTGGCATATTCAAGTGCAGGCACACAGATGATTGCCATCCCTGGGCAAAAAAGGTACCCAGGAAGACAGAAGAAATGTGCATGTGGATGGCGGTGGTGGTGATGGAAGGCATAGTTAGCAGCAGGGGAAAGATCAATATAATGGGCAAGGCAAAAGGATAGTGAGATGACCCACTGTTGGCTGACCACTGCCTCCCTGTATTTATAATTATGCAAAGGACCTTCCTCAGTCATATCAGCTCTCTGAAACTCAAAATCCAGCCACTGTCCCCTTAAATCCTTCTCTCTTCCTCTTCATTGTAGGGCAGCAGTCTATTGTAAGCTCTCAGCCCATCACATGGCTTGTAGCCCGACTCCTGATTCTCATTAGGGAGGAAGGTGTCTATCATTGGTAAGAAGCACAACTGGGACACGTGTAAACTCAGAGTTGGTGCCCTTAGCTCTTCCTCAGCCCAAAGCCTGCTCTGTAGTCCCCACTCAGCCTGTAGCCTATCCCCTATCTGGCCTCTATGGCACCCCTCTCTCTGTTTTGGTTTTGAGCCTGCCTTCCTTTGGTTGCAGTGAAGTCTGGTCTCATCACTTTCTCTCTCCAATCTTTTCTATAACTGTTCTCTTTGCTCCCACAGGCCCACCACATGGGCTGTCTTTGTTCTTCTCACAAAGGGAGTTGTCAGTATTGAAGGCTCTTTTCAGGAAAGCAGGGAGGAGCTCTTGTTTTTCTAAGTCACAATCAGATGCATTATTAGCACTTCTATCCTCTTTCAGGCATGCAGCATAAACATAGCTGCATATGAGGTATCACATATTCATGGGCTTAGGATGGAGTGAATGTGTGTGTTGGGGGATGGTGCAGTTCATCACAGGAGAAAAATGAGACCAAAAAAAAAAAAAATCCCTAACAACAAAGGGGAAAGATGCAAAGGAAGAAAAAATAGAAGCAAGAGAGAGGAGGAGCTTGGGCCATAAGACCCATTAGTAATAGTGCCAAGGGGCCCCAAAACTTCAATATCCTACCCCCAGGGTAATGTTTTCAATGTCAGATCTTTTCAAGGCTTCCTTCCGCTCAGGGGTTCAGTGAGTGTTTGGGCATTGTCCAGTGTGACATCCAGAGTGACACCCATCAAGTGCCCCTTTGGGGTCCTCTTTGGGATGATGAAATTGGAGTTGTCAGTGTAGAGACAAGCAGCTCCACATTGGCAGTGACTAGGGACACCAGCCCCAGGAAGTAAAGCCACAGTACATGGTGTCTTCAGGGCGGTCTAGCTGGGTTCCAGGCTCCGTGCCCCAAGGGCAGTGATTCAGCCTTCACTTTTCATTTGTCACCCCTACTTTATGTCCGTTCTCCCTAAAAGTGGTGTAGTGCAAAGGAACAAGTTAGACGGCTACTCCTTTGCAGGCTAGATGCCAAGTTCCTGTGTCATCATCAGGACCCCAGTTTGGTTTTGTCAGCCTTTTCACATCCTGTGCAGCTCCAAAACACCCTGTGATTAGCTGATTCTGCTTGACAAGAGCTGGGCTCAGGGATCAGCCATTAGCCCATTTGTGGTCCTGGTCCCATGGCCACGCTCACAAGCACGGCTAATGGGAAGGTCAATTAAATAATGCCAGCCACTGCTTTTTTTCCTTATGGCACTTGACGCTGCCAGCAAAAGGTGTTTTGCAGATTATTAACAACAACAATTAATGGGGGAGTAACCGACTGTGAAAGGAGGCCAGTTAGGGTGGCAGGGACAACCCAACCGTACATTGTTGGGGCCAGGGCCTCTCAAGGGCACAGACTACAACCTGGACAAGCAGTCCATGAGCTGAGGACGAGAAACATCTTGGGTTCCCTGGGGCCAAAGTTTAGGAAATACAGGCCTAGTGGAGGAGTGCATGTGGGCCCCAACTGCAACACTTGACAAATTCTCTTGACAAATTGTTGAATTAAGCATTTGATTCTGAAGAAGAAGTCGTTTCCATAATGTGCAAAGCCATAGGTTTGCGGCCCGGCCATTTGAGCTGGAAATGACATTGTGTGATTTGGAGCCACCTCTCTAGTTCCTCCAAAAGATAATTTGCCTGGATTCAGTGGTGATATCTAGTGACTTACTACTGGAGGTACAGTATTTAGGAGAGTAATTCCTGCTAAAATGCAAAAACAAAACAAAACAAAACAAAAAAAACCTCATGGGAAGGATAATTCACGAAGCATTATAAGTCAATAACGTGATCAGAGCAATAGTAATAGCAATCAACATTTATCAAGACACTGTCATCATCACCATCGTCATCACCACCATTGTCAACACCATCACCATCAACACCACCATCACCCCCACCATCACTATCACCACCACCACCATCATCATTATCACATACATAGATAATGTGTATTGAGACATATTCATTTTCGACACTGTTTTAAGCACATTCTGTGTGATACTCCTTTAATCTTAATCACAACATTATGAGGTAGGTGCCATTATCACCCGCTTTGTGTAGAACAGGAAACTGGACAGGAGTATCTAAGTAAGTTGGCTGAAGCTACCAGCTAGCAAATATCAGCATGAGAATGCCCAACTAGCAGGCTCTTCTAAACTGTCCAGGGTCTTTGCCATTAACTATTGCACTGTTGGGATAGAGCAAACAAATGGTCTTAATGTCAGTCTTGGGACTGTGTGACTTTGGGCCTCTCTACGGCTGATTTCCATATCTATGGCATAGGAATACAAGTACAAACAGAGTTAAGAGGACCAGAATTAGGTGAGGCAAGGGAGGTTTCTAGGTACAAAATTTAAGGAGGCACACCCCCTCTCGGGCGGTGCGGAGTCAGCCCTGCAACTCACGACCATCAGGGGCCAGGGCCTCCTTATGCTATGTGCCCAAGCAAGTAGGCACCTCATTGGCTTCACCCTAGTAGTGAAGAATAAATCAGATGAGATCTATTTAAGTGACTGGCGTATAATAGGTTATTAAATACAAATGTCATTCTTTTTTTTGAGACCGTATCATGAGATATTTCCTGGAGTGTGCAATTGATTACAGGAAAAGGAGGAGATCCCAAAGACCTGGGTCTTTGGTTGGGGCATGAGCAGCAAGAAAGGAAATGGGGAAGGCCCTGGTGGCAAACTTTACATCACTTTGGCTTTGACCCCACTTGGTTTTCCCTCCACCTCACCAGTGACTGTTCCTTCTCCAGTGGTAAAGGTCTCACTTCACAGAAGAGAGAGGCTGTTGCAGAGACTGATGTGTCCCGGCCTCCCAGACGCGGCAACTTTGGGTCATGAGTGTGGTGTTCATGCTGTCTCCGCCTGTCTTCATCATGCCTGCTCTCACAGGCACGCATGTGCCCCCCATCAGCAGGGAGGTCCTTACCACAGGATCATCTTATGTAAGCAAATTACCCTTTGCCATAACAGGATTTTGTGGCTGAAGAAGACTTCCTAGACCTAGTCCTCAAACCCTCTCCTTTTAAAGATGTTGCGCCAAGGTCCAGGGAGGAAGGATGATTTACCCGAGGTCTATGGGTTAGTACGACTTGTAAATAGAGCTGGGTCTTCTGAATCCACTGCTACTCAGGGCTACTGTCCTGGTTTTATGTAGCTTTCTGGACTGTGCATGAGGTGCGCCACCAAGAAGTCCCTCAATGGACGCAGCAGGACAGGGATCTCACTTTGCTCTAAACAATGTAGTCTTTCCCTTCTAGAGAAAACTACTTTTAGAAAGATTGAGGAGATCAGAGAAGGACAACCATTATATGGTTTCATTCATTTGGGGAATATAAAAAGTACTGAAAGGGAATAAAGGGGAAAGGAGAAAAAATGAGTGGGAAATATCAGAAAGGGAGACAGAACATGAGAGACTCCTAACTCTGGGAAACGAACTAGGGGTGGTGGAAGGGGAGGTGGGCGGGGGTTAGGGTGGCTGGGTGACGGGCATTGAGGGGGGCACTTGATGGGATGAGCACTGGGTGTTATTCTATATGTTGGAAAATTGAACACCAATAAAATATAAATTTATAAAAAAAAAGAAAGAAATATTGAGGAGGACCCCCTTTCCCTGTCCAGAAATTCCAAACTAATGTGTTAAAAGAAGAAGAAGTTATAGCTGTTCCGCTATTCCACACCTCTTTGCTGGGCAAGGGACAGAGTAAGTGAACCCTGAGGTGGGGGGGGGTTGGGGGGAGGATTTGGTGCTCGCAGGTAACAAAACAAGTTCTCTCTCTGTTGCAGCTAATCGCAACATTTTCCATCTGAGGACCTAGCACAGTGTTCCTGCATAATCCATGCTCAGTTTCTGAGCCTTCCTGCCCCATCCTGCCATCTTGGATTCCCAGCACCACAGCCCTAGAGGGAGAGATGGGCTAATCTCCACCATATGGATGTTGCCACCACAGCATGACAATTATGCTTTAAGGGCCTATTGCTTTATGCATCTGTCTCCGCCTTCCCCATCTTCCTAATAATGACAAAGTCACAGGCTAGTTCTGTTCTCTTTTCCCTCTGGTCACAAAGTGACTCCTTCTAGAAGTCTGGTTGCCTGCTAATTACTGATGAAGTCTAATCTGCTGGAGCCCCTAGCTCTGTGGATGTTCTGATTCTCTGAGACCTGGAGCTGAGTATTTAGCTGGATGTTTAGAATAATGTCCCCCGGGGCCTCGCCCTTTGGGAAAGTATCAAAGCCATCGATCAATCACCCACTGCTTCTGACAGAAATGCCAGGGAAATACTATTGTCCCTCTCAGATACCTATTTCTCCTCCGTCACAATGACTCAGATAATCCAGGCAGAAACAACTGGGAGGAAATTTAGAATATCCAAATATCCAAATATCTCTCTCTGTCGCCTTGAATTGTTTTAGAAACTGGGAAATGGCCTACGCACCACTCACTCAGCATGTTCAGTGCTTGAACATGTGTGTGTGCATGTGTATGTATGTATGTGCATGCGTGTGTGCGTGTCCATGTGTGGTGTGGAATAACTATTTAACCTGATTCGGCCTTGATGATATAAAAATAATTCCATCAACATTAGTTTATTTAATTATTTAAACTATGCAGTAATCGAGCGTTATTAGTTATTTCTACGATCTACATTTGTCACTTTAAAAAATGACTTGTCCAAGGTCATAGAGCTAATATGAAGCAGAGATGAGAATCTGCCCAAGTGTATTGATTTCACATTTAGTGGTTGTTCAGCGGCCCTAGACTTGCTTTCAGAAACTTCTCCAACACGTATCGGTGTCCTGCTATTCAAAGTGTGGTCCACACACGAGCAGCATGAGCATCTTCTGGGAGCTTGCTACCAATGCAGAATTTCAGCCTTCATCCCAGACCTATTAAATCAGAATCTGCATTTTAACAAGACCCACCCCCCCCCAGGGCAATTCCTGTGCACACTGAATTAAGAGAAGCAGTGCTTTAGAGCAGTGCTGCCCAATAAAAACAGAATGTATTACACATGTAATATTAAGTTTTCTTACGGATCTTAAAAAGGTAAAAAGACACAAGTATGATTAATTAATTTGGGTTCCCATAATACGTCTCAACCTTAAATATCAAGTGTATTATTTCAATATAGGTCGGTATTAAAAATTATTAAGAGAAATTCTACATTTTTTTGTAGTAAGCCTTTGAAGTCGGGTGTGTATTTTACACCCCACATCTCAGTTAAGACCGGGCACATTTCAGGGACTCAACAGGCACGTGTGGTGAGTGCTGGCCGTGTTGGATGGTGCAGATACAGAGCAGTGGTAGAAACATGGTTCTCAAATGTTAGCGTGAATCAGAATCATGTGGACGACTGTTAAAACACAGGTGGCTGAGCACCCACCTCCAGAGTTGCTGCTTCAGTCGACCTGTGCTTATATTTCCAAATAAATGCCCGGGTCATGGGATGCGCTTGGTCCCAGGACCACATAATGGGAATTGCTGCTTCACCTGAGAAATCGTCAGATTCTGAACTAAAAGGAGAAAACTAAGGAAGACTCAGGGAAGTGGGAAGAAAAAAACAATCACCACCAGAAGAAAGAACATAGACTTCTGGACCCGCTGGGTGACCTAGGGTAGGATGCTCCCCGCACCTGGACAGAGCCATCCACATTAAGGCAAATCAGTGTGCAGACTTGACCCCTTATGCACCTTGTGTACAAAGAACAGGTGTCTGTGTCTAGACCCACTCACTGCAGTGCTCATCGTTATCCTAAAGATTCGCTTCAGACGGTGTAGCCAGACATCCCTGAGCCAGTCCTGTCTCCATTCCACCTTCCTCCTGTCCCACTGAGAAGCCCCCCACCCCCAGCAGTCTCCCTGCTTCTGAGCTTGTCCCACCCCCAATTTATCCTGCACTCTGTGGCCAGAAAGACCTTTGATGCACTTCATGTTGCTCTTTGCTCACTCGTAGTCACACATGATGCCGCCCTCCCTTGGCATCGCTCCCCAGTGACCGCTTCCTCCTACTTGAACTAGAAATAAAAAAAAGTTCTTTTTTTTTGGACTCCGGGCCTTCATGAGGATAGTCCCTCTGCCTGGAATTCTCTTCCTCCTCTGATGTATTGAGCTGGCCCCTGCTTCCTTCAGGTCTCAGCTTCAATGCGCTTCCTCTGCGAAGCTGATTGGACCGCCCTCTGGAAAGGAGCTTTTCAATCCTCCAGGCTTCTTTAGAGCACCGGATCATTTTCTTTACCCCACTTAACATGATTTCTTATTTTGTTATTCTATGGTTATTTGTGCATTTACAGCTTCATTTACAGCTTCATATTGGTCTCCTCCCCCCAATAGTCTATAAGCAACAAAGGCAAAGAGACCTCATATTGGGTTCATTTCTATATTCATCGTAACTTTGCACCATGCCCAGAACAGTGGTGGACTCTTACATAGCTGTTGGTTGGATGGATAATTCTGTACCATTAATAAATTACAAGGACACTGACAAGAGAAGAAATGATCTCAATTATGCTTTTAATTGCCCAAGGCCACTGGGTGATGGCAAGCAGAGGAAGGGAGCTACTGTTTCTCCCAAAAAGAGGGACACTAATATAACCGTACTGACAATTTCAGAAATCGTCCAAGAAAACAGGCCAATGGACCAGGCCAGACTGGCTGGGTTACGAAAGTCAACGTCAAGAAGAAAATGTATCAGTCATTCACAGCAAAACCCTGGTCAGGAGTGGCAGTCCGGTGGCGTGGAAAAGACCATTACGGTTTGCTTTATTTGGCCAACAGGTAGAAAGAAGCCCATAGCCATTTTAGATTAAATTGAATCCAGCATAGTTGCTGACTGTAGAATTATATTTTTTTAAGGCTTCAGTTACCATCTGGGGGATGTCTCCTGTTGCCTTTTACATTCAGACCATAGCTCTTGATTCCCGGCATCTTTGTTCCTTCCCTGTCTGCGTGCAGACAATATGCACCCAATCTGGGGAAGGAGGGATTGCCTCCCACCTGGAGGGGTGTTGCCCGAGACATCCCGGGGGCAGCTCAGCCCATCTCCCCTTTTCCCTGCAGCTCCTCCAGGCTGGGCTGCGGCTTATGGAGGGGTAGGGGGGGGTCACCGCCTGCACCAGAGGATCTAATAAATTAGGCAGCATCCCGCCGAGGGGCCCCACCGAGTCAGGCATTTAGAAGAGAGCAGACTGGAGCCAGAGCTACCCCATTCTTCATCCTGCCTGGCCTTGCCTTTCTGCTGGAGGTGCCTTTGTTGTGCCCGGACTGACGCCGGGGTCCCCGAGCTGGTTTATTGTGAGCCTCCAGGCTGGCTCTGTCTGTGTGTGCATGTATGCGTGTGTGTGCATGTGTGTGCATGTGTGCGTGTGTGTGCATGTGTGTGCATGTGTGCATGTGTGTGCGTGTGTGTGTGTTTTGGGGAGGGGGTGGGAGGAAAGAAGGGGCTGCACACGCTCCCATCCTATTATCATTAATAATGAAATATTGAGACCAGGCTGCTAATGAGCCTAAACTCCCTCCTGTTAGTTTATTTTTCGCCTTCACACTGTCACTTCAGAGTAAATTACTTCTCCCTGCATCTTGCTCCAGTGATGCTACCCCGGCAGCAGCGCCACCCGCCCTCCCCGCCCACCCCCGGGCTCCTTCCGGGGGGCTGTTGGGTCTCCCTCACTGCAGTTTGCTAAGCCAGGGAGGTCGCCCCATCGATCACACTTAAATCTGCGCACCAGGTCACCCCCCATCTCTCCCCCTCCCCCGCCCAATGGAGGGGGGACATCCTTCTCGTTGGGCTGGCTCGAGTGGGGTTTTAACAACTTACACAATACACGTAGATATAAGCTATAAATAAGTAAGTAAATACATAATCTATACCCGTCTCTGCGTGCTGCTCCCTGAGTCCTGCGGAGAAAGATTTAGAGCCCGAGAGGCCGAGCAAGCGCTGCCGGGGAAGGAGGGGGCCAGGGAAGCAGGGGCGCCGTGCCCCCGCCGGCCGCTGGCTCCGGCTCGCCTTCTTCCCGCGGCCGCCGAGCATCCATCCCTTTGTCAACTGGGACATGTCACGATGTGAAAAACACCGTCAGGAAGTAGCCATCCTGTGCCAGCACAGCAGTGAACATCTCAAATACGCTTTTGTCTGCTGTTCAAAGATGCCAACCTGGTCTCGGAGCAGCCACCGATTGATTCTTGGCGTCTGCTGGGCTGCCCGGGACTTACAACCCGGTAAAACCCGCTTTCTCTCCCTTGCGTTTCCTGCCTGGTTCCTCTGGTTCTCCTCTCTGTCCTCGTGCTGGGTAAAAGCCAGGCTCTTGGGCTGTAGTTCCGTCACTGCCCTTTCCTGACATGATCTTGGAAGCCTGGCCTCTGCGCGTCCCAGTCCTCACCTGCCGGCGGTGACCGCGGGAACACCGTCCGACAACCACAATGATCAACGCAAGCAAGGCGCCTAGGACAATGCCTGCTCACACCTGCAAAGCCCTCAATCCATCTGTTTTTCCCCTTCCTCTTTTTTCCCCCTTGGTTTATCACCCTCTTGCCTTTCTTTTCTTTTTTCCTTTTTTAATTTTTATTTATTTATTTATTTTTAACCACTGGCTGTTCTGGCCTCTGAGAATTCGCTTTACTCATCACTCACCCATCTGTTGTATACAGGACTGAACAGAGTTCCACTGTTGTGGCTGCTAGTCACAGACAGGACCAGGTGGTACCTTTGGAGCCTGCCGCAAAATGAAAACTCAGAAATACTTTCCTGCCTTTACTGACATCTTTGGTATTTGTTCATCCTGGATTGCTTTTATTTTTTGCTTTAATTTTGATTTTTGAAAATGGGGCATTAAGCCATCATTTATCTTGTTTATTGAGTTTTGATGACATTTCAACGTGCACCATGGGCTTCACTTGCCTTAACTTAGCCCCAGCCCCCGCTGCCACAAGAAATCAATTATTGTTGATCCCTCTATCCTTTCCCTCAGGCTGCATGTGGACCCTCGGACCAATATGTACCTTCTTTACAAATGGCCCCCCACCCAGTATTGGTCACTGCAGAGGAAAGGAAGGGAGAATCGTTTTTTCCAGAAGGGAAAATCCCTTTGGACTCAGCATGAAACAAAGGCAAGCAGGGAAACACATTTGAGATCTATGTGACCTTGGGGTTAGGCCTTCAAATCTCCCCAGCTGATCCATGAAATCTTGTCTTGCCTCCCTTGATAGAACGTGAATAGGGGCCAGACTGGAGGTGGGGTTATTTATGAACCTGACACTCTGAGTGCGAGTTGGTGCTGCTGGAAGGGTCAGACAGCAGAATTCAAATGGCATAGTTTTTCCTTTCTCATTTCCATCCAAGTGAGTAAGAATTGGCCCCTGGGATTAAGTATTTTTATGGGAGTCTGCTGCTGTGCCCCATGATAAAGTAGGAGCCGCACAGAATTTATCCCTTACAGTTCTTTTGATTTAGGAATAAAAGGGCAGCTGTTGGGCACATGAGAGGTGGGCCGGACAAGCTTCTAAACTCCCTTGCTATTAGAACCACCTACCACAGTGCTGAACTCACTTCCCTTGAGCATTCAGGACACCGCTTGAAAATTATGCAAAACTTTTTGAAGCCTTGAAGCTCTGGGGGGAGTCTCAGCTCCTTTAAATATGCCCTAGGAAAAGCTACTCTCTCCTAAATGCTGATACTTACTATTCCATCTCTTGCAAACCCACACAAATCTCTTACCTAAGCTTGCCCTAACCAGACAATGTACAGGCTTGGGATCATATACGCTGCTAGACAAATCTGATGCACTTTAACCTGATGCAAGTCATGTTTTTTTTTTTTTTTCTTTAAGTAAGTTCTGGCTTGAAGTAAAGTGTCAGTAATCCCTTTGTTCTGATTTGTTCTTTTGAGATTTGCAAATATGCCTGGACAGTATATCAACATTTTGGAATTTGCAGCATTGAGCCATTTACCTTTGTGAACATATTTCAGAATCCATCTTGGTCCTGAAATCTCCAGAATGGTGGTGTTCAAACTTCAGCACCCATCAGAATCACCGAGAGGGCTTCTTAAAATTGCTGGACTCCACTTGCAGAACATGATTTGATGGATCTGGTGTGGGACCCAAGAATTCACATTTATAATGTTTCCAGGAATTGCTAATGTTGCATGTTTATTTTTTTTAAAGATTTTATTTATTCATTCATGAAAGACAGAGAGAGAGAGAGGCAGAGACACAGGCAGAGGGAGAAGCAGGCTCCATTCAGGGAGCCTGATGCGGGACTTGATCAGGCCCTGGGCTGAAGGCAGGCACCAAACCGCTGAGCCACCAGGGATCCCCCTAATGTTGCTTGTTTAGAAACCATGCTTCGAAGACCACTAGTGTAGATTTTATTTATTTATTTTACTTATTGATGCAGACTTTAGATGTTGATTGGGTCACAATTTCAAGTCACTGCTTTTACTATTCATTGAACTATCCTATAATAAATTCAGTGTAGAGAGGACCGTCTCTCCCTAAGCTATGTTCTTACTAGTACAAGTTCCTTTTTGGTGTTCCATCTTGTGTTGCCTCTGTTCTTCTCTAGATTCTTGGAGGCTTTTCCATTCAGTTACTGGATAGGCAAGGAGAATAGCGGGAAGCACCTTGCTTCTGAATGAGTTTGGCCTAGGCGGGGTGCCTAACACTGGAAGGATGGAGGAAGATGTAGTCTAACAATGTGCTCAAAAGGAAAAGGAAATGCACTTCAGCCAATTTATAGCCCTTTCTGCTACACCCCTCAAGAATATCTGGGTGTTGCATTTTGCTTTATGTAAATCAGTCAATGATCTCAGTTTTCTACCTTAACGACAACTGTATCAAACACTGGTAATTATGCCCTATGCTCCTTCCCTACTTATTTGTCGACTTGACATAACTCATTACTTCTTCCTAGAGATAAAGTGTTCCCTTTGTGCGTAATGGGGTTTGAGGAAGGATGCTGCCAGGTGGGCGAAGATGCTGATTCTTCTCTAGAGACCTGTGATTCCCTTCTATAAGAGCTTCTGAGACAAGAAAAAGCATTTTGACAATCTCCCTTCTACTTTAGATATCCCATATTTCTCATACTGCTTTGTTCATGGGGGGAGAAGGGGGTGGATAGAGAATGGAAAGAAGAAAAGAGTAAAACTTTCCATGTTTCTTTCTACCCACCTGACTCCTTCTGTATTTCAAATGCATATGGTCTGTGTGGGAACATGAGAATGAACATCTGACCAGACATCAATTTTTGTTACAATCAGGATTCTGACAAATTGAATGATATATAACTCTGTATGTAGGCAGAGATCCTTAAAATAGCCTGGAAATGATTACTTGCATGCAGGCTTATCATTATATATGACGAAATAATGTCATTGTGTGTCGAGTAAGGTTAAAAAGAAGTCTCTCACATTGAAATCAGTTTCTCTCCCACCCACCTGGAGTTTACAGGGAGGGGACGAATAGCTGTGAAGTCTATTCTGGCTGCTGGCAACTCTGCCCACATCCTTATTTATATACTTCTCCTTGTTCTTTCTAGGGGTGTCTATTTTCTATATATGAAGTCTAACTCACTGGAAGTAGCTCCTCAATAGAACTTTCATATCCCATAGACATCCTGAGGACAGGGAGCTGGAGTACTAAAATCACTTCAGAGTAACAACAACTTATTAACTATAATTTCAAAATAATTATTAAGTTATTAAGAACTAATAATTAATTATTAAACATATATCCTTATGCTTCTCACAGTAATATTGCCTACATTTTCTCCGTTAGCCCTGTTTAGAATCTTACAAAAATATATAGGGTGGGTACTACAGACCGCCAATGTACAGATGGGAAGAGTGACATGCAAAGGGGTCAAGTGACTTGCCTAAGGTCAGCAAATGAACTCAGGGATGGAGCCAGATCTATCACTGAGACATCTATGCTTAGCAGAATATTGGACTCAGACACTTGTGAATATAACACCTGCCCCTAATGTTAGCGACCCCTTCTTCACTTTCTTCCCATTACCTCCCCAATAGGAGTGGCATATGACAGCTATGAAGTTATTCTTTATATAGTGTGTAATAAAATTTATGCTAAATAAACCCTTTTGATGATGTAAATTCTCAATCCGTTCAGCTATTAGCTCCAGGGAATTCTAATATAATACAAGCAGATTTTGGACATCAAATTATTTATCTGCAACGAAAGCGACCAGGTCGGAATATTACAGACATAGCTTCAGCAAGCAAATGATCAAACATTTGCTATCAGCCTCTCTGTATTTTGCAGAAAGGAAAATATAGCCCCAAATACTCACATATGTTTCTGTCTTCTCCCTCTCCAACTGCCTTTCCAAGAAATAAGGACCCAGGTGAGCCCGACTCAGATTTATCATAGGGGCTTATAATGGCTTCCATGACCTAGCGCCTGAGTAACATTATATTTTTTCCAAAAATACCTTATAACCATGATCGACAGGACCCATTCCATTTTAAAAGCCAAGTTCCAACTATCCTCCCTAGACATAGTGCTCTGCATTATCCAACAGCCAGAGATATCCATATATGTGATGTCCTCATGCAAACTGAATCCTCATTCTATGAAAAGATACTTATTAATATATCCCCATAACATGTAAAATGACATAAAGAAAAGCAAAAGCAAAGCATTTCCGTATTCTCTTTGTTTTTCCAGAGCTCCTTTTCTATCTTTTTGCAAAACTCTTCCTCAAATTGTTTTTGTACTATAACCAAACGGTAGCTGATGGGAGACATCAGGGAACAAGTCGTAGTATTTCCTGTGAATTCCCCTCTCTTCAGCTTGGCTTTAAATGCCCTCGTGGCACTGACTAACAATTTGGGCTTCATCCAGAGCACTGAGCCTTGCCGGCATTATGATTACATTTTTTGCATAGTCGATGTTGCTACATTAAACTCCAGATGCTTTCTCACAAGTCACTAAATTAACATCACATACATTTTTGGCCCATTAACATTACACTAAGATCACAGTAGGATTATCACCCAGAAAGGTGATTGTGTGCATGTCTTCTGCTCTCATCATTCCTTCAGCATTCACTGTTCTAAAATTAGGTCAGGGAAAATGAGGATAGAGACCTAACAAAGACCCATGCCTAAAACATCAGGGGAAACTGTGTCCCTGTCAAGAGACAAAAATCTCCACCCTCTGTCTGTCAGCAGATTGACATGTTTTATGAAGTGCAAGTGACAGCCTTTAATGTAAGTACTAGCAAAATTACTGTTGGATGGCTTTTTTTTAAGAAAACTAATATACTTTATGACATGAAATATATTAAAACGTCAGTGTTTTAACCAATGTTTATAAAAATGTATTACAGTCATTTATTGAGTTTGTAAAGCACGTTATGGACTAACAAGAAAAAAGATGTTTTGCAAATAAAGTTGCTTTTATTTAGAATGTGCATCTGCTGCTTGAGTTTACCAAGTACAGATAGGTGGCACGTTTGACCCCTTTTAAACAAAAAGCACTTCATTTCGGAAGATAAATAAGTTGCTCTCAACAATAGTCAGCACTCATCTAAGCAAGCCTATTTGTACTTCTGCACAAGTACTTTTTGTGCCAAGTCTTGTGCATCTTGCAATATTTTGGTATCTCTCTGAGAAACTGGATCACAAATCCAGCACTGCAATTGACTGTCACACTACAAGTGCCTATGTACTTAACTGTAGGCCCTCATTAGATTCTCAGCTCCATGAAACAGGATAGATGCACTGTTTTCCTTTGTGCACCTACTGCCTGGCTCAGGACAAGACACATAGTAGGCAATCGATAATTGTTTGTTGAATAGATAAAGGAAGTAATGAATGAATGGAGCATAGACTAGGTCTGTTGATCTATCCTGTAACCACAAACTTGAAAAAGTTGGGTGTCTATTTTAAAGAATGGCTTTTCCAGTTGTGTTGGCCTTAAGAAATCAAGCATTTTTAAGTAGCAATTATTAACTGGAGAGGTACAGTTTCAGATAGTTAGGCTTATTAGCCAAGGACATCTTTACTGAGAGGAGAGCCCTGATTTTTCTCTTTTAGGGTAGAGGAAATTACTGAGTGAAAGGATCTTCATGTTGTACAACTCGGGGGAGGAGATCCATGCGGCTAATTGGTCTTCATATGTCAATAGCTTTTCTCCTAAAAATTCTCAATATTCCTTTATGCAAAATAGTCACAGAGAGGGGAAAATCCTGGGTGAAAGATGTATCATATTTTGCCTCTTAAAACCCCTGTTTAATTTCACTCACCACCAGGCTATTGTCCCTCGGCTTCTTTAACCTTCTGGAAACCACAGGTCCCTCCCCAAGCCCCATGCACCTTAAGTTATGAGGGGGGTGAGTCATGACTTAGGTCTGAATGTATTCAATGCATTCAATTCAAGGAGTTGGAAATGGCTTTCAAGGAGCCAAAGCAGCAAGTTGCCTGCCATATGGGGGGTACTGAAACTCAACCCAGGCTTAATGTGGCTGCAGTCTTCTACATGGCTCAAAATTCAGTTCATCTGAAAACACATTCACATTTTAGAAAATCTGAAAGTTAGAGAAAATTATGAAGGGAATGATGCCATAAAATAATCCCACCCTGAGATATAGCTACTGTTTATATTTTATATTTCTTGCCATCATATAAATATATATATTATATATGCTCATATATTATGTACACCCATATGTACATATCTATGTAAATATTTTATACACTTTGTATCCTACTTTTTTTAACTGGGGAAATAGCAAAGACTGAGATGAAGTTAAATCAGATTTATCCAGTGACAGGTCACCATTGTCATCTTAGAGAGAAATCATAATAAAATGCCACAGATTGAATGAGTTTAGAGATAATTTATTCGGAGGTTCCTGGTTGGCTCAGTCAGGTGAGTGTCGGACTCTTGGTTTGGGCTTAGGTCATGATCTTATGGGTCCTGGGATTGGGCCCTGTGTCAGGCTCTGTGCTCAGCAGGGAGGCTATTTGAAGATTCTGTCCCTCTGCTCCTCCCCCACCTCCCCTCTAATAAATAAATGGATCTTTTAAAAAATCATTTATTCAAATCTCACTTCTCTTTTTCCCTCCAAGATTAGGAACAGAATCTATGTGCTATCATCACATACCTTTCTGCTCATTTGCACTGTCCTCCTCTACACACCACAGGACAGGAGTGTAGGGCAGGAGGAAAACACAGGCTCTAGAGTCAGACTGACCTTTCATATCCTAACACTCACTTGCTGGCTTTTGCAGTATTGAGCAACATACTCAACCTCTGTACATTACCATTTCCCCTGCGCTGCAGCAGAGATAACAAGGGTGCCTATCTCATATGATTGCTGTGTGAATTAAATGAGCATATATATAAAAAAATACTCAGAACAGAGCCTGTGGTTAATATGTCCTCAATAAGTGTAAACTATTATCGCTACTGCTGTTTGTACTATGTCTAGCAGAAAACACATTTACAAGTCCATAGTCATCTCAAATTCCACTGACAATCTATCAAAAGACTGAGTGTAGGGTTTCCTGGGGGGATCAGCGGTTGAACGTCTGCCTTTGGCTGAGGATGTGATCCCCGTCTTGGGATTGAATCCCACATCGAGCTCCCTGAGAGGAGCCTGCTTCTCCCTCCGTCTATGTCTCTGCCTCTCTCTGTGTGTCTCTCATGAATAAATAAATAAAATCTTAAAAAAAAAAAAAAAGAAGACTGAGTGTAACGACCAACAAAGTCATTTTCAACCAATCAGTGGATCAGGTGAAGAAGAAGTATAACAGAATATATTACTGGATTAGATCTTATAAGGTTATAAAAGAAATATACATGATGGCCCACAAATTTCACTGTAAAAACAAGCAATGAAGCAATCTTGATAAATAACACAGTATCTAATTATGTCTAAAATTATACATTATTCATTTTGATTATGGCTATTACAATGTCCCCATTTTACAAAGGCAGACACTGAGACCCAAAAAAGTTATATAACTTGCTTGAGTTCCTGAGTACAGAGGGGCCAGAACTAGAATTTCAGTAGGTGGAATTTCAATCAGGGAAGGATCTGGAAAGGAAGCCAGAAGGAAGGAGAGCCAGCTGGGTGCAGAGGAAGCCAGACAGGGCCTCCAGGAGAAGATTGAACAGGTGGGTTCAGAGAGTGGGGAGGAGGCTGGGGAACCTTCATGTGCTTAACCTTGTGTGCAGAGATGTTTCTGCTCATACTTTTCTAGCTTTTGTGCCAGGTGCTTTGGCATCTGACCAGGAACCCTTATCCTAAAGTCAAAGGAAAGGCAGCTGTGGGTGCTCGGCTCAGAGCTTGTAGTGTGCCGTGCAAGGTTGAGCAACACTACCCAGTCCCCATCTGCAGATACAGAGGCCTAAGATTTCCAGGGAGCAGTGCTCAGAGACAGCATGTTTGAGGAACAACGTTGCCTCTTGCTGTGCGTAGGACTTGGAGTCAAATCTTGCAAACCCTCCTCTGATCATCTGTCCAATGGGTAGAAGAATCCGGGCTTGCTCACCGGTTGTCATGCAAACAAATACAGAAATACACGTGCTTAGGCTTGAGGGAGCATAAAGGGCTAAAAATATTGACTTCTAAAATGTCTCATCTTTCCCTTTACCCTCAGTGACCAGCAAACCAGGCCGCCTCTGAGCAGGCCACCTTGCTCTCTGGGGACTGAGGCCGCTGAGGCCCAGCGCTGGAACAGCCAGGCCACACAACTGAGAACGTTTCTCAGAAACCACAGCACAGTTCTGGGCTGCACATGCATCGTGGTGACTGATTAAAAACTACGAGATGAAATATTGCAGCTATCAATAATTCCCGCACATGACTGACTTCTAATGAAAGGATAAAGTTTCTCAGGGAGAGAGAAGAAATGAAAAGAGGGCTTTTTTTTTTTTTTTATCAATTTCAGAGGAACACTTTGATAGAACCCTGAAAAATTTTTTCCTGGTGAAAGATTTTCTTTTATTGCCCTCCATCATGCAGTGTTTGTCTAATTTCCCCCTTTCAGCAGGTATATATTTCAGTTTTTAATTTAAAAAAAACATGGTTGTTCTTCATTGGCTTCCTTGTGTCATTTCATTTCCTATCTGCTGGCTTCTCCTTGGAATTTTTTTGTTCCCGGGGCTGAGGAATGTTGCCTGATATTTTATTCCCTAAGACTTTTGTCTGAAGAGCAGAATATGACCACAAGCGATTTAATTACACGAGACTTTATTTCCATATCTGCCCTCAAAGCAATCTGTAATTTCTGCTTCCACCTCCAGCTCTTAGAAGCTCAACATCACCCCTGTCCATATGGCCCTCTGAAATAGTGCAGTAAAAATATTATTAAAAAATAAAACATCTGCAGTGTAATTAGTGGATGTCCTACAATATGGTGGTGGAGGGCTTTGGGAGGCTGCGAGAAGCTGCCATGTTTCCCACCGAGGGGTGGGGGTGGCAGGACAAGAATCACCCAATGCCGTGACCCGTGTGTCTCTCCCTCACCTCCTCTGTCCTTTCCTTTCCTGACATCCACTCAGTCCTCCCCATCTTAGTCTCCCTCCCTGTCCTTCCATACAACAAAGTCTTGGCTAACCCTCCTGTGCTCCCTGGGTCTGGCTAATGACAACAACAACAACAACAACAACAACAACAACAACAGCACCAGGAAAGAAACAAAAGCATTTTTTCTCTTGAACTTCAATTCCATCAGTTTCATATGCCAACCTCATGTGCAGGGCCACCTCCCCTGTAAATCTGAGGCATGACCTTCCTCCCAGTCCTCAAAATACCATTTCTTGATGAAGTCTCGTGAGTCTGGCTGAGATCTGGACACCCAGATATGTGGGCTACTCAGGAATTAACCAGACTCTGAGGTTAAGGACATGGTTGGCCCCAAATTTCTGGCACTCCCTGCAAGGCTGGGGGTTTTCCAGAATCACCCCATCTGGGCAGAACCCTCAATCTTCTTCTGTGCTCTTATGCGCCCAACACTTCTGATACTGGATGTGGGTTTTCTCCCATATCAACCAATTCTTTGACACAAGCTGGGTTTCCTACAATTCATTTCAAGTCTGACACTAGCCCTAGTGTCAGTGGTACAGACCCCCTATGAGGTTAAGGGCTCAGTCCCACAAGACTGCCCCCCTTTCCAATGCTAATCACAGCTAGTAGGACCCCATGCTACCCACAACTACCACACAACTTGGCTACAAATCCCTGCTCAGGTTCAAAAATTTGCCAGAGCAGCTCTTAAAACCTAAGAAAACAGTTTGCTTATTATTGCCAATTTGTCACAAGGCATATTTTAAGGATACAGATGAACCCCCATGTAGTATGAGGTCTGGAAGGGTTCTGAGTGCAGGAATTTCCATCCCTGTGGAGTTGGATACACCAGCCTCCTGGCACTTAAATGTGCTCATCACACCCAGAAACTCTCTGAAACTCTGTAGTTCATGGATTTTTATGGAGGCTTCATCACGTAACCATGATTGATTATTACCTCATTTTCCAACCTCTCTCCTGTCTCTGGAGAATTCCAAGCTTCTGTTCACAGCTTGGCCTTTCTAGTGACCAGCACTCATTTGGAAGCAGACGAAGTATCACCTCATTAGAACAAAAGATGCTCCTGTCACCCAGGAAATTCCAAGGGATTTAGGAGCTTTGCGTCAGGAACTGGGATCAAAGACCAGATATTGGCAGCAAGTAGGGGCAGAGACATTACATAGGTATTTTTTTTCTATGAACTATACATAGAACATTATATAAATATATAGAGAGATATTATATAAATATATCTATGTGTATCATTATTATTTCTTATACCTTCAGATTCAATAACTCACTAGAAAGTCTCAGAGGATTTAACTAAAAACAAATACCCTCATAGACATGTATTACCGGGAAAGGATGCAAATTAGGATGAGCCAAAGGAAGAGACTCATATGATGGAACAAGGAGGGTTCCAAATGCAAATCATCCATCATCATAGGATGCATGACCTGTGAAGCTCAGTCAAGTTTGATATGCAGAGTTTGTATTGAGGCTTCATGACATAGTCATGTAGGCTTAATTGCCTACAGGTCAACTCAGGCTCTAGGTCAACTGATACCTCAAGACTAGAAGCATTTCATTCTCTAAGGATACTGTTGGCCTTTCTGGCATTGTCAGTCTCCACTATAAGATTATCAGGTATGGGGACACCTGGGTGGTTCAGTGGTTGAACGTCTGCTAAAGTCAAATCCCATATTGGGCTCCCCGCGTGGAGCCTGCTTCTCCTTCTGCCTGTGTCTCTGCCTTTCTCTGTGTCTCTCATGAATAAATAAATAAATAAAATCTTTGAAAAAAAAAGATTATCAGGTGTGGCCATCCCCGCTCTGAGTCATGTTATGTGGCTAAACAAGCAGGTGTGGTCCTGTTTGGGGAGGGGGGGGGTCATCATGAATCACAAACATTCTTGTGAGGAGCCAAGGACAAAGGCCAGATGTTTACCCATCTATGGCCAAAATCTTTACTACTCCAGGGCTAATAAACAGAAAAGCCACAGGAGTCACATCTATGCCCACTTGCTTTATTGAGTAACTCCCAACCCCTTAGCCCAGTCCTTCTATTCATTAAAGGGTCAAATTTATTCTAAGTAAGAGTATTAATACAGAACTGTTGCTTTTACACAGTGTGTATTTATTTAAGAGAATATTAAAATCTTTATGAAGTTGCATAACTGATGTGTTCTGGCACATTAGATTCATTTAAGCTAGCATTTAATGGTGCTTTTCGTATAATAAGCCCTCTATTTAATGTTCTGAAAGGAATTCACATGTTTCTTTAAAAGTTTTCTACTTTTGAGGATCGCATTTGCAATCACAAAGTGAGTCACGGGAAGCTCTGTTTGTTGACATGGAGATGGCTATTCTAGATCCAACACAGGTGTTTTCACAAAACGTTTCCGTGAATAGCATTTCGTTTCTATACGGTTCCATATGACTTGAAAACAGAAGAAATTGCCTTAAGTTTTGTAATGTAACATTTTATTTGATTCTGTCTCACCAGTGCTTTCAATATCTTTAAAGTGGCCTAAAAGAGATTTAAAACATTTCTACCCATTAAGGGCAACAGGAGAAAAATCCTTTATGAATAGAGATGCTAGTCCAAATGTTTTGTCTGTAACACAGTGCTTGTTGTCTCGAAAGTGGTTTCTCTGTTAAAAGGAGGTTGTAATATGCATCCACGCATAACCATCTGCATCTTCAAACACAGCAATTGCTCACATATTCACAGGTGGTGAGAGACTGACTCGTGCATGTCTGCACGATTTGGTGCGTTGAGCTGCGTGCTTGCGGAGGTGGGTGTATTCCACAGAAGCAGGATGGGCAATAAATTTTGAAACTTTATCCTCATCTTTGGATAGAGTAATAAAAGTTTGTAGGCTTAAGAAAGCAATATTCCCTGGAACTGCAATATATGGGAATGATGAAACTCAACTAAAATGTATAGTAATCTCTAAGGCCTACCCAAGCTCGAGAGGTGCAAAGTGAGAGCCATAAAGCAAAATTTAACACCTGCTTCACTAAAAGTCATTTTTGGCCTCTGACCATTTTCACAGAGAATTAGGAAATATGACTAATATCAAGGCCTGATTCCCTGGGGGAGCTTAAGAAGGAGTGTGTAAGGAAGAAAAGTGTCGGCCCATTGTTACTGGCAGCCAAAAGAGGTCAGCGCTGATAGAACAATGTCCCAAAGTCTCCCAACAGCAGCTTGCTTGCCTTTCTCTTGGATCCCATCTGCTTCATCAAACAAAGATTTACAACCATCTTTGAAAACTTGAGGCCTCTGTGGGTCAGGAGGGCTCCGTGGCAGAGACTAAGACTCCTCCTTTCCATGAAGTTGGGTTTAGGGTGTAAGAAAGTCAACTCTTTCCCATGAAGCAATGCTTACATTGTGCAATTTATTGTCACTAAGGACCTCCCCCTATAACAGCCTAAGAGAGGCAAACCAACACTCAAATGAACCAGGCCTGCATAATCTGATCAGGACATCTAGGCAACCTGAAGCACTCATTCTCACACTCCCCCCAAACCTCCTTACCCCAAGGCTGGAAGTGTCATTCTATTTTGTTCTTTTTCTGACTTAGATATTATGTTGGGCTCTGGCACTTGGGCGCCTCCACTCCTTTTCTTTTTCAATTTTATTTATATTTTCCAGCTATAAGCCTTCAGATATAGAACCAGTTCTGTGTCCAGCCTGAGTCTCTCTTTCTGTTCCTGCATCATTGATTAGCCCCAGCTTTGATGATGGTAGACACCGTCACACATGACTATCGGCTCTGGTTAATGTCCTTGGCTTATTGGAGGATCATTGCCATGACAGAAACATGTCAGCAATGGGTGATTTCCACTGAACAATGACTCCTAGACTGTGGCTATGCAGGCTGAGCAAAGACGAAAGATGAGCAATTATTCAGTGGATGTGATCCATGCTGACAGCCAATCTGGATAATTCAAATAGAAACAACTTCCTTTGCCTTGCTGGCAGGTTTGGGGCTTGATTTAGCGAGATCATTGTTTAACTTTCTTTGCCTGTGGAAATGCAGTACATGTGTTTGCTGGTTAAGTGAGGGTTTGGGGGTTATAACCACAGCATCTGTTAATTTGACATTCAGGTTTCACTCTGGTCTGGAAGCCTTTGTGCCTAAAATTTAAAAGCAGCAATACATGCCCAACTCCCAGCTGTCTGGGAACTCAGACTGCATATGCTTCTTGGGTTTCTAATCTGCCCAGAGAAATAAAACCATCACCTGAGCCAAAGAGTAGTTTGCCTAATTGGATTTTTTTTTTTTTAATTTGAGAGATACACAAACTGTATTCTAATGTTGCAGTTGTCTGAGTGACATTGTGAGCCGAGCCAGACCACTTACTTAGACTTGAAGATTTACATTTTGATGATGTTTTTCAAGTGCCGTTTTATCTAGAGGAAAAAAGCAATAATTTCAGCAGCTGCAGAATTCCACATACATCTGCAGGAAGTCCCTCCTTCTGCCCTGGGCAGCCCAGTAGAATGAATAGAGCACAGGTTTTAGAGTCAATTTGACTTGGTTCAAATCCCAGTTCCAAAACTCATTAGCTGTGTTATCTTGAGCAAGATACCTAATCTTTTCAAGCATCAATTGCCTTATTTATAAAATGGGGGTGACAATCATCCTAATAACTTCCAGATGCGGTAAGGAATAAAGATTATTCCTTCAATAAACATTTGCTGAGTACCTACCATGTGTCAGGCACCATTTTAGGCTCTGGGAAAACAGCAGTGACCGCAGTAGATGGAATCACTGTCCTCATGGAGCTGATAACCCATGGGGAGGAGACCAACAAAAACAAGACTCATAAGAAAAATAAATAGTAGGTGACATGGTGATAAGAGCTCTGGAAGAAACATAAAATATAGAAGAACAGAAGAGGCTCGGGGAAGAAAGGTGGAATTTGGGAAGAGGTGTCAGAGGAGGCTCCCTTAATGTGGTGATGCATAAAGAAGGGAGAGAGTAGGTCACAGGGACATTTGGGAGAAGAATGTTAAGAGTTGAAGTGTGTCTCCCCAAAAGATCTGTTGAAGTGCTAGAGCCTAGTAATGCAATATGGTGAGTTTATTTGGAAATGAGGTCTTCATAGAGGTAATCAAGTTAAAATGAGGTCATTGGGATAGCCCTGATCCGACATGGCTGGTATCCTCACAAATAGGGACATCATGGACACACAGAGAGACCCATGGGGAAGGATGACATGTGAAGACACAGGGAGAAAATGGCTCCATTGGATGCCATTGGATGGCATTGGATGGATGCATCTATAAGTCAGAGGACACCGACAATTGCTGGCAAATGCCAGAAGCTAGAAGAGACCAGAAAGGATCCTCCCCACTGCCCTGTCATGGGGAGCAGGGCCCTGCCGATGCCTTGGTTTGGGACCTGCACTCTCCCCAACTGTAAGGCAACATGTTTCTGTTGTTTGAAGCCACTCGGTTGTTGGTTCTCTGTCACAGCAGCCCTAGGAGGCTCATACAAAACCTGCCCCCACTGAGGGATCAGCAAACATGAAGGCTCTGAGTCAGGAGTACACCAGAACATTTGTGAGCTGCAGCAAAGAGGCCAGTGGGCAGGCAAGGTCTGAACCGGGGGGAAGCAAGCCGCAGAAGCCGAGGGGAAGAAGCAAAGGCGTGGGGGCTCTGTATGGTCCTTCAGGCCCCCCTCGGGTCTGTGTCTTTCCTCTGCAGGGTAGGGAAAACCCCCAGAAGGCTTTGAACTGAGGGGGAACATGATCAGACCCACATTATAAAATTATGTATGTAAAGTGCCTCCTGATTGGCAATTATTACTTTCCTCCTCCAGCCCACTTCACTTCTGATAAATTCACGTTGAGCAGTGGGTGGGGAAGGCAGTGTTTTTAGTATTTATTATTTATGCAGCTGTTTCCATGCCATGTGCTGTCGAGAACTTGCACTCACATTGATTGCCATCCTCAGAAGTTTACAGTGACAGCTTCTCTTTAGCTGCACCACCCAAATGCCATTTATCTGGGTCTGATGCACCAGAGAATGATTCATTTAGATCTATCTGCTCATTTTGTTTTGATTCTGCTTTGCTGTCGAAAGATAATGAACCCCAACGGGTTCCCACAGGGCTAGTTGACCATTTCTTGAGAACTGAACAAAAGTTTCCAAAGGCAGGATAAAAGTGCAGTCTTTGAAGTATCCTCAGTTGCTGGGGGTGCTCGGGTTGTTGCTGAGTGGGCGATATGAAGGAGAAGTGCCGCTAAAAAGAAGGGGAAGCCTATCTTACAACCTAAGATGGCACAGCAGGGTTAACTGCAGTGGGCCGGGCAGGGTAAGGAGAGCTGGGCCGTGACTTCATTTATTCAATCTGTACTTACTGGGTGCACATTACATGGGAGTCACTGGATAAAACCCCAGATTTGACCACATCCAGAAATATTTCCAGTGTGTATGAACAACAGCAACAACAACAACAAAGAAACAACACAGAGGAGGGAGATGTATCCTGTTCTGCTTTGGGATTGGAGAAAACACGAGGCAGGAGGAACAGAGAAACTGGACAACACATGATAAGGGACCAGGTAGTAAGGGGCTCGGGCTAGCAGCCAGCAGAAGGGCTGTCAGGAAGATGAAAGAAAGTCTAATGCTGAGACAAGGGTATGTGGCAGGTGAACAGAGCATGCCCGAGGGAATTCTAGGAAGTGCTGGATGATCCAGAGAAATAAGCAGGACATATGGAAAATAGGTTCACAGTAGCAGAGCCCCAGACACAGGGATGGGACTCAGGGAAGCCACCCTTCCACAGGAGTCTTGGGTTGGGGTGGAGAAGTAGTGGGTAAGACACTCGTAAGAACAAATCAGGCATGGTCCTAAGGGTCATAAATATTCTGCTGCTTATCAGATGAGGATTTCAACATGGGAACAAGATGGAGAGTCAGTTAACAAATACTTGAGCATGAGATGGGATCAGGTTTTGGAAACAAAGCAGCTTGCCAATTACTACAATGTGGGGGAAAATAGGTCAGCGCCAAGCTTCGAGAGTGAGAGAAGGCTTGCTAAGGCCAGACCCACCCAAAACCTGTGGTGGCCTGGGTTTGCTCCCAACACCCTACATGCTTAGCTATGAGGAGAGCCGGAACAGAAGGAGGCCTCATGGGATACTGAGTCCGCATGGGATTTCCTGCCTTACCTGGGAATGCTGAAATGCAGGGTTAGCCACACGATCCACATGAAGGAGAGAAGAAAACTCAATTGCCATCGACCAGGACCACCACCAGGCACCATTGCTCCTGCCACCACAGGCCACCTAAGTTGGCAGAAAATTAGTGGCTTCATGTGAAGCAACATCCTATCTTCCTAGTGAAACAGAGAGAGGAGGACATTATAGAGTCTGAGATGGGTGGGAGTTTGCACACAATTTATTCCTGCTGCTTCATTTTACAGAGGAGGGATCGGAGCTCCAGAGGTGTTAGTTTAAAAATATGTTGTGTTTTTTTTTTTTTTTTTAAGAAAAAAAGGACAGCTGTCGTTCTTTGCTGGTCTGTGTCTTGATTTAGATTTTCTCTTTGCCTCAAATGGCTGGAGAGGAGAAAGAGAGCCTTTTAGACATAATCACTGTAATTGAAACAACCTCTTCTTGGTTTCCTTTCTAGTATAAGGAGCAATTTCGGGAAGTAGAGGCAAACGTACGTGCACTATTAGTAATAAACATGTCTGGAGAATGCACCAGAAATATCTCTCTCTTTTGGAGGCCACTGGAAATACTGTCTGTATTTCATTTCTTTTGTGTGCCCCCCATCATCTTTACCCTCAGCAGTGGCACTTTGTCTCCTTGTCCCCACCCACAGACTATCTGAGCCTCTCTAACTCATGCTCTGAAGTCAGAGCACCCAAACTAGAGTAAATATAAAGTTAGACAGGATGAAACAACTTGATGCTGGCAACATTTCCAGGACAATGGTTGGCACATAGTAGGCCCTCAATAGTCATTTCCTATTAATACTACTCTTATTACCTTTATGTGTGGCCTTGCAGGAGTGACCCTGGGCAAGTCACTGTCATCTGGGGATCGTCTGCCAACCTGAACGGATTGCAAAAACTGGTCTCTCAAACCTCTTCTGATGCCGAGTTTCTAAAGTTCTTCCTTACGGTGTTGCCATAAAAGTAAAATCAATAGTTACATTTTCACACTGACTGCAGCATTTCTGGAAAACCATGCTTTTGGGGGTTTAGAGATGAATGTCACTGATAATTGGAAAACTATCTCATTTTCATGAATGATCTTCCCCATTTGCTCCTTATTGCTCATAAATTGAAAAAGTTGTCTTGAACTTCCGTTTTACAAAATGTGAACATTAGTGAAGAGATGCAGATGTAAAGCATGAAGACCATTAGCGCTCCTTTTTTTGCCTTTTCTGGCTTCATATTGCAGGTGTTTCCATTCTGCTGGCGAGGAGACTCCAGCTCCCTCTGACCCTGACCTTCGCGTAATATTTATTGAATTAGGAAAAAAAAAAAACAATTCACGGAGTAATAAAGATATCTGCGCATGCATTTATTATACACAGAACTGTGCTTCATTTTGGGAAATCTGTCCCAAACCTACTCAGGCAAATCAGCAGTAACAAGGTCACTGCAGACTTAGCAGAATGCCCTACAGATGTCTTTTGTTTTAGCTGGGATGGCAGTGATGGGATAAAGAGAAAAAGAGAAATTTATACGGAGACAGGGACACTTCACCAGCTCTGTGCTGATAAAAAACAAATACTCAAAGTGATTGTGGGATAGCTAGTCAGCAGGAGAGGAGCCATCAGGTTCCTGAGACCCACCTTCGTTCCTGGGGCTGGCTTGCCTCCTCTCCTGCCCTCCCCTCCCCCTTCCTTCCCAACCGCTCCCCCTTTGTCTTTCTTCCTCAGCACCCCCTCTTGTCTGCCTTTATATCTTACCTTGGTCTCTTTCTTCTTTTTGAAAGACCCCATAGATTCAAAGTTCTTGGTTCCCAGTGACCACCCCAAGCCAGGATCTCTACACCTCATGTCTCAATCCCCGCCACCGTCTCTGAACACGTCGCCTTGCCACTCCTTGGCTCTCACAAATCCATCCCACATGAAGCTTCCAAAAATATTCATCCTACATTCTGCTTTCATTTGGTTACTTAGATGATGAATCTCAGGGATTTCTCATACTTATCAGTTCAAATCAACATTTCTTTTCCCACCATCTCAGCTCTCTAACAACTAGCCTCCCAATATCTACCCCAGAAGAGTTCTGCAATCCAGTTTCTCTCATTTAGCAAGATTCATCTCTTACTACTCAGCAAATATGCGTCCCCTGCCTCACACCCCATTTCTCAGCTACATACTCTTATGCCTGCTTACTTCCTCTTTTTTGAGTAACATCCCACTTCCCATCTTCCATCCACATAAGTCAATTTCTTTACATTGAGCTGCAGAAGCATCTTCTCTGAGAATTATTTCCCATTTGCTTTGAACAATAATAATTTAGTTTTTAAACATTTGGAGGAATTTATTGGTTGAGGCATCAAGCCCGGGTATTTCTTAAATAAGGAGGTTTTAATTAGGAATTCAATTTCCATATAAATGCAGAATTTTTCAAGCTTCCTATTTCTTTTGGGGTTACCTTTGATAAGACCTTTTTTTAATAGATGTATTCATTTTTTATACATATATTAATGTCAGATAATTGTTCATATCATCTGTTGAATTGGTAATGATAACCCCTTTTTCTTTCTTGTTATTAGTAACTTGTGCTTTTAAACATTTCAATCTCTTTTTATTAGAAATTTTCCAAATGTTATTTGTCTTCTCAAAGACAAACTTTGTCCTGACAACGCATTTTTTTTTTCCAAAGAAGACATACAGATGTGTTCCAAAGAACACATGCATAGATATTCAATATCACTAATCATCAGGCAAAAGCAAATCAAAATCATAAATAATATACACCTCACACCAACCAGAAAGGCTGGTATCAAAAAGATAAGAAATAACAAGTGTTGGTGAGGAGAGGGAGAGAGGGGAACCCTCATGCACTGCTGGTAGGAATGTAAACTGGTGCAGCTACGATGGAAAATAGTATGGAGGTTCCTCAAAAACTTAAAAAAAAAGAATTATCATATGACCCAGTAACTCCACTTCTGGTTATTCACCTGGAGAAAACATAAACACTAATTCAAAGAGATATATGCATTTCTAAGTCTAATGGAGCATTATTTACAATAACCAAGATATGAAAGCAACATAAGTGTTCATTGATAGACACAGGGCTAAAAAAAATGGTGTGTATATACACACAATGTATTCAGCCATAAAATTAAAAGAAAAAAAAAAAGAACAAAGCCTTGCCATTTGTGACAGCATGGATGGACCTAGAGGGTATTATGTTAATTGAAATAAGTCAGACAGAAAAAGACAGATACAATATGATTTTACTCATATATGGAATCTAAGAAACAAAACCAACCAACCAACCAACCATAAATAGACTCAAAAATACAGAGAACAAACTAGTGGTTCCCAGAGGAGAGAAGGGCAGGGGGAAGGGCAGAAGTAGGGGAAGATGATGAAGAGGTACAGACTTCCAGTTATAAAATAAATATGGCACACAAATAAAAAGTAAAGCATAGGGAATCTAGTCAATAATATTGTCATAATTTTGTATGGTGACAACACTTACCATGGTGAGCATTTCATAATGTATGAAGTTGTTGAATCAGTACATTGTACTTCTGAAACTAATATGATATTATATGTCAACCATACTTCAATAAAACAAAGACAAAGGTGGCTTAGCTGATTTTCATTATTGTATATTTTGTTTTATACTCTTAAAATATCCTTAAATATTTGTTTTATATTCTTAAAATTTGTACTCTTTATTTCCTCTTATCTATTTTCCTTGGTTTAGCTTATTGTCACTTTATCTAGCTTTCTAAGAAAGTGCTTGAGTACTTAAAAATAATTTTCAGCCTTTCTTCTTTTCTAGTGTATACATTTAAAGCAATAAAGTTCCCTTTAAGATCAGCTTTAGCTGTAGCTCACAAATTTTAGGTTATTTTATTTTATTTTATTTTATTTTATTTTATTTTATTTTAATTCCAGTATGATCAACATACAATGTTGTATTAGTTTCAGGTGTACCATAGAATAATTCAACAATTCTTCACATTTCTCAGTGCTCATCGTGATATCTGTATCCTTAATCCCCTTCACCTGTTTTCCCCATTTTCCCCACCCACCTGCCACCCTCTGGTAACTCTCTGTTTATTCTCTATAGTTAAGATGATGTTATTTGTTTTTATCACTCAATTCAAAATCTTTCCTAATTTCCATTACGACTTCTTTTACTTTTGACTAAAGGGTTATTCATAAGCCTATGGCTTGACCACCAGACTGGGAGAGAGGAGGCATCATCTGTATCGACAATCCCCAAGGGGAGTAAACAAATAGAGTCTAGAGTTGAAGCAGAGATCCAAGCTGGAAATAAAGATCAAGGATTCCTCATCAAAAAGGTGGTCATGAAATCCTGTAAGTAGATGAATAATCCAGGAAGAGTCCATTGTGACAGTAGGAGGACCAGAAAAGACAACTGAGGACGAGCAGGTTTTAAGGAGTAGGAAAAGGAAGGTTAACCTCAAAGTGTGAAAAAAAAAAGAAGAAAAAACCCCTCATATAGGAAGGTGCTATGCAACTCCTCTGGGTGAGGGAGTGGGCAAGAAGAAGAAATAGAATAAAAGTACACCTTGTCACTCTCAACACCCCCATACAGGGGTGAGGAAATGTGGTGGCATCTGAAAAAGGACCAGGGACTCCTGAGTATCTGTTAATGAGACTGTAACGGCCACCGAAGACTAGATACTGGATATCCATGGGACATCTCTGAGGCTGGCAAGAGTCAACAGGATCCCCACTAGAACAGTACGTAAGTACTCTGTGTAGGAAAAAGGGCACCTCATTCTCTGCAACCAACCAAGAGACAATCAGAGGAAGTGAGTGCAAACTCATATACACAGGTTCTGGGGCAGGCAGTTGAGGGGCTTCTCCTAGTGTCTGGCACATTACATTGTTTCTTGTATAATTCTTGTAATTGTGAAGGGAATAGAAAAGTATTCCAGATCTAAGTCCTGATTCACTTTCCAAAATTAATCACAATGATAACTGAAGTCTGAAAGGCCTCCACGTTTCTCCTTTCCTTTAGTTGTTCCCCACATCCCTCTCTGGACAGCTTCCACAGAGGTGCTGAGAAAGCTGAGCTGGGCAAGGGCTGCCTGATAGAGTGATGGTTCTCAAGGTGTGGTCCCCAGACTAGCAGCATCAGCACCACCTGGTGACTTGTCAGAAATGCAGACTGTCAGGCCCCATCCAAAACCTACTGACTGAGAAGACTTGGAAGTGGGTCCTGGTATTGCTCTTGTAGGTTTTTGGTAACAAACTGCCACGTATTTAGTGGCTAGAAACAGAAATTTATTGTCTCCCAGTCCTGGAGGCCAGAAGGTTGAAGTCAAGGTGTCAGCTGGGCCATGCTGCCTCCAAAGGCCCTCAGGGAGAATCCTGGCTTCTTCCAGCTTCTGAGCTGCACACCTTCCTTGGCCTGCGGTCATATAACTCCAATAACTGCCTCAGTCTTCACAGAGCCTTCTCTTCTGCATCTTTCTGCCTCAAATCTCCTGTTGCCTTTCTCTTATAAAGACATCTATCATTGGGTTACGACGCCACCCTAAATTCAGGGTGATCTCATCTTAATTTCTTTAACTTGATTCCATCTTCAAAAACTCATTTTCCAAATAAGGTCACATTCTCAAGTTTGGGGGCTAAGACTTGGACATATCTTTCTAGGGGCCATTATTCAACCCACTCTGAGCCATCTGCTTTAAGATGAGTTAGAGTAGAGATTCTTAAGCTTGGCTGCACACAAAGATCACTTATAGAGCTTTAAAATCCCTAAAGAATTGCATTCGAAATTTTGAGAATGAAACTTAAGGTTCACCAGATGATTACAATGTCTGCCAAGTTTGAAAGCCAGTGGTGGGCAGCCCAGGTGGCTCAGCGGCTTAGTGCTGCCTTCAGCCCCGGGGTGTGAGATCCTGGAGTCCTGGGATCGAGTCCCACGTCAGGCTCCCTGCACGGAGCCTGCTTCTCCTTCTGCCTGTGTCTCTGCCTCTCTCTCTGTGTGTGTGTCTCTCATGAATAAATAAATTTTTAAAAATATAAAAAAAAAGAAAAAAGAAAAGAAAGAAAAGAAAAGAAAAGAAAAGAAAAGAAAAGAAAAGAAAAGAAAAGAAAAGAAAAGAAAAGAAAGCCAATGGTACAGAGGAAAGAATAAACTGAGGAGTTAGATGAACCTGGGTTCCAATGCTGCCTTTTGGCTCATCACCAGAGCCTACCTTTCTATGAAATGGAGATAATCATACCTATCTCATATTAGTACATTATCATTGTGACGTTTAGATAGAATTCTCTATGTCAAACACTTGGATTTTTAGCCATTGTGTGACTCTAGAGGTTCATTCACCACTAGCCTGTGTAATGAAGCACACAAAATGACTTTCTGCTGAGAATTTGCACCCTGCCTGGAGTCCTCTCACTGCTCTCTTCTGATGGCAGGTAGAAGAGTCCCTTTCTCAGAAAGGAAGTCAGTCCCACCTGCTCCAGTTCAATGATCTCTAATATTGTGGGGTCTATATTTAACTGGCTGCATGCAACATCTGGATTGTAGGCATTTCCTAGGAAGTAGAATCTTGAGCTCATACCTACTCACTATTTATCAAACGTTCTATTGAACAAAATCATTTTCCAGGAAGATTGCATGAAAGATCGAAGACATTCCAGAGCCCAGATGTTTTAAGCCTCTTTCATTGAAAAACAAAGAAAAGAAAATTGCTTATTGAGCATCTAAACATCAAAAACTGGAGATATTGTGATGGTTTTAGTCATCCTGTAAGCCTGGAGTCTAGTCAGGAAGATAAGACACAAGCAAATTATATCACAAAGGAATGTAAAATTGCAACTCTGGCAAACGCTGTGAGGGAGGCTTACATGACACTCCACAGACTCAGGCAGGTTAGAGGAGGCTCTCCTGAGGAAAGATCCTTAAGGTGAGATATCAAGCATGACTAGGAATTATCCATGTAAAAGAGGGAAAGGGAGCATTCCAGGCAAAAGGGATAGTAAGCTCAAAAAAACTGTGTGGCAAGAGTATATCCACCACCCCCCTCTTCCTCTCTTTGTTTCCTATCTTCCTCTTTCTTATCACCACATGAGGACAAGATGAGTACCAAACTCTGGACATTGCATCCACATTCAAGTCAGGAAAGAGAGAAAAGGGGTCAGCCCTTTTATCAGAAATGAAAGTCTTTCACAGAACTTCCCAAGCAGACTTCCCTTATTTTTTTTTTTAAAGATTTTATTTGTTTATTTTTGAGAGATAGAAGGAGAGATAGAGCCAGAGACACAGGCAGAGACAGAGCCAGAGACACAGGCAGAGGGAGAAGCAGGCTCCATGCACTGGGAGCCCGACGTGGGATTTGATCCCGGGTCTCCAGGATCGCGCCCTGGGCCAAAGGCAGGCGCCAAACCGCTGCGCCACCCAGGGATCCCGCAGACTTCCCTTATATTTCATTGGGAAAATGCTCATATGTAGGCCAAACACTGACAAAGAGGAGTGAGATAATATGATTGGGTTGAATCAAGGTAACTCTTTTTTTTTTAAGATTTTATTTATTCATGAGAGACACAGAGAGAGGCAGAGACATAGGCAGAGGGAGATGCAGGCTCCCTGCAGGAAGCCTGATGTAGGACTCAGTCCCAGGACCCTGAGATCACCATCTGAGCCAAAGGCAGACGCTCAGTCACTGAGCCACCCAGGAGCCCCATGTGAACTCTTTCTTTGATTCCAAGGACAAATATGAGTTTTCTGAGAGAGATGATATCGCTGTGGGGATGCTGCTGCATTAGCAATCAAAAGTGTCTGATCCAGAGATTGATACAGTTGTCCATGCGGAAGATAGAAAGCAGGCATCTGGTGGTACCAAGGAACTGCAATAACCAGGCTCATCGATTCACTTACCTTGGGGCTAAGAATGAGGGATCTTATGGTAGATCTAGTAGCCACATGAGCAGGGGGGTTTGTACATAAGAGTATGACTCTCCTCAGAGTACAGTTGCCTCAGCCTGGGCACTGATGACGTTATCTATTGTGGGTAGCTATAATAGGCAAGTTTTCCAGAGAAACAGAATATTTATGTGAGAACTGGGCTCATGTGATTGGAGGCTAAGAAGTTCCACAATCTGCTGTCTGCCTGTAGAGATCCAGAGTCAATGTGGAATTCAGTCCAAGTTCAACGGCCTGAGAACCAATGGAGCAAAAGGTAAAGATCCCAATCCAAGGACAAGAGGAAATAAGATGAGATGTCCTAGCTCAACAGTGAGACAAGAAAAAAAAATGGACAGATTCCTCTTTCCTCCACCTTTTGTTCTATTTAGGTCCTCCGGGTGCCCACAATGGGAAGGTCAATCTACTTTACTGAATCCACTGATTTAAATGCTGGTTCTGCCCAGAAACCATCTCACAGACACATCTAGAAGTAATGTTTAATCTGGGCACCCTGTGGCCAGTCAAGTCAGCACATGCAATTAACCATCACAGTGGCTGTCCTGTACCACGGAGGATGTTCAGCAGCATCTCCGGCCTCTATCCACCACCTACCCAGTAGTGACAACGTCTCCAGACTTTGTTGAATGTCTCTTGGAAGGAAACGTTATCCCCCGTGAGAGCCACTGCCTCAGAGAATTCTTCCTACTGAATATGACTTTGAGTGATGTGATCCCAGGGACAGGACTAGAGAGAGAAGTGAGGGTGACTAGGGCGCAGAATTTCAGGACACATTGGCACAATCCTGGGATTGAGTGCCTACTTAAACTGTGTGCCCTAGGAGCCTCACTCATGTCTCCCTAGCTCTATGTGGTGGTAGCCTATATTTCAACAAGAATAAACCCACTTCTATTTGTAATTGGTTCTTGTTCAAGGATGTAGTGGATGATATTGCCCTCTATGCAATACACAGTGACCTGCTTATGAGAAATCCCAGAATTCCTGTCTGTTTTTTGGTCAGAAGAATGGACATGTTTTTCCTAAGCCACTGGCCTACTTCAATCTGATGAATATTATGACCTGTATGATTTTTGCTTCCTTTTTTGCATTGGTTTTTATTAAATTGTTCCTTATGTTTGTATTGGCCGCTGTCAAACTTGGAAGCCAAACCTGTTACTTCCATGGCAAGAATGTACAACGATATTCTTAGCCTTATCCCTGGCTATATTTTAAATCCCTACCTTTGTTCTTTTTTTCCTTTTTGTTCTGTCCCAGTTTGGTTTTGGCGAATCTTATGTGTGAGATATATAAGATTTATGATATGATATAATATATATAAAATATAAGATTAAGATTGTATATAATATATATAAGATGTATGATATGATATTATATATATATTAATAAAATACCTTAAAGATGTTTGGAAGTAGTAACATGAAGTACCCAGCACAGAGTCTGGCCTCCAGAATCCATTTGGTACACAGAAGCTTCCTTCCTGCAGTACTGAGATCAGAAAGGGAAATGTTGTATGGGACAGACCTTTATAAAAGGGCCAAGTGCTCTGGAAGCTAAGAGCAATATTTGGTGTGAGGGTGGTTTCTGGGGGCAAAGAAACAGAGACAACTTGCACCAAAAGATTTTAAGTCCATCTACTTCTCCAGGAAAACAAATCACAATTGGTGGTAGACTTTTGACCTGTGGCTTTGTTAATCCAAACTCTTGGGGTTACAAAACTTTAGTAAAACTCACGGCCAACATCTGGCCCTGAAAGCACTTACTAGTCTGTGTTCCTGAAGTGTCATCCTCCTTCACAATGGGCGCATGTTATGACTGTGGATTGTGTCCATTTTTTCAAAGACAAGACGCAAGCAGAATAACAAAGAGGGATTAGTTGAGAAGCACTTGGAAAACTGAAAGCTATGGTTACATTAAGTGAGAGAACAATGAGGCCTGATCTGGAAAGACAGAGCTGAGATGGGGCCGGGGTGCTAGAAATAGCCTTTGCCTCTTGCAATGAGATTACTGCATTTTCATCATAATTATTAAATCTTGGCAAGAGGCTCAGCAGCCTGTTACCCACCTCCCTGATGTCAGGCTGCTTTCCCACTCTGCAATTTTGAAACCTGGTTGGCAATTGCACCCTGAAGAGCAGTTCTAACAATGTTGCAGCAAACTTTCCCCCACTTGAAATCTTCAATTATATATGTATAGGCTAATGGCAATCTACATCCTGCCATTTTCTCCCTCTGTCTTTTTCCTTTTTGCCATATCATTAGTTTCAGCAAAATTAAGTTAGGGACATTTAGTCCTCAGAGAAGCCAGGGGAATAATAACAGATGGATTAGGGTAAAGGGGATAAGGCAGAGAAAGGACAGTTTGACTTCCTTTTAGAAAAGTTTGAGCCACACAGAGAGAAAGACACATGCACACAAAGGTAACATCAAACTTTGCAGGGGAAAATTCAGATCCTGGTGATCTGAGCTTCTAGAAATCCCTAGGATATTTAATAGCCACCAATCCATGGGGGGAATGTAAGAGAGCGAATTGAAATGATATGTTTTGTGCAGTGTAGAGTATTGGGAAAAAACAAAAGAGAGATAATAAAGCATCATTATTTCCCCCAGCCTATCTAAATTCTTTGTTAAATATATAACAAAGATTCTGAATTAAAGCAATTCCTGTGTGCCAGGGAGACTAGGGAATGACACTTGAAGGATTCTGTAGAGATATGGCTGCTGGACTTTGGCAGAACCCAGTAAAAGTCAGATTTCAACTAGGCATCCTTTGAAGAAGGGCTTATGTAACTTTCTATATTGTGCTGTTCGCATTGACTAGCCTCAAAAATCAGGTCTGACTCAACTGCCCTGGGGAAAGTGTTGGAACTTAGTAGATATTTAACATGTGTTTACCGAATTGAATTAAGGTTTAGCATGCGTAGGCTTTAAAACAAAACAGATAGATATGAGAGAGTGTCATTTGGAAATAATGATCTAAAATAAGTACATTCTAAGATTTCATAAATCTTCTATATTCCCAATAGGGAATGAAGAAACCAGTTTTATGGTATGGATATAGCTTTTCAGAATTTTATAAAGAAGCTTTCTTTTATTTATCTTGTGTGATTTTTCACCAGGTATGGAAAAAGTTTTGTGATCCAAATGCTGTAGATATTAAGGGTGCCTTTCTAGTCCAAGGAAGACCTCACTGCCATTGGGCCAGGCCAGGAACTGAGTTTTAGCCAATAGGCTGTTAGGGGAAGTGACATGAGTTCCTTCTGGTGGAGGACTTGAGATGACCATGGGTTATTGTCTAGTCTCTCTCCTCAAATTCATTGACCAAGGACGAAGCTACAGGATGGAATTTTTATCTGCCTGGACTTTGAACATACCACATGGAGGAAAATTGTCCTGAAAGGTCACCCACACCTATGTAGATATTTGTGAATAAGAATAAAGCTTTGCTGTGTGAAAAACTTAGATCTCGGCTTGTTATAGAGCATTATAAGACCTATCCTTATTCATAAAGTGAACTTTATGAATGAGAAAAGTGAGGACAATTTTAAATTGCTCCAGATTGCATTGTAGGTAAGGGGCAGACTAGTATATAAACCCAGATCTTATTTACATGAAGAGAGACACCCAGCCCTTCTGTAGGATGGGAGGGAAAACCGTATCTGGTCTTTTCGGATGTAAAGGTTGGTGGTGGGAACTACTATGGGTAGTAAGATCAAACCAACATTTGTGGGGTTTTTAAAAAAATTTTTTAAGATTTTATTTATTTGACACACACAAAGAGAGAGAGAGCAGGAGCCTGCAGAGTGGCAGGCAGAGGGAGAGGGAGAAGCAGACTCCCCACAGAGCAGAGTCTGATGGATGCGGCTCTCCATCCCAGGACTCCAGGACCATGACCTGAGCTGAAGGCAGATGCTTAACCGACTAAGCCTCCCGGGTGCCCCACAAAACCACATTTGTGAGGAATGGAAGTGAGGCTCCTATTCTGAAACACAGGCTTACAGAAAAGCAGGGGAAAATAGTTACTCCTTTGCTCTTTGTTCTGCTTGGAGAACCCTTCCACACTGTATTATTAAACAACTTTTGTTTCTATGAAAGAAAGTCGCACATCTCAGTGGCTTAACACAAAAGAAGCTTATTTCTCATGGAGGGAAAGTCCAATCAGTAGAGCTGGGGACACCAGCCTCAAGCAGTTACTCAGGAACTCAGGGTGATAGGCTCCAGCATCTGTCATGCATGGTGTCCGAGGTCACCTTGGGCACTGACAGAAAGCCAGCAGACAGAGGAGGAGCAAGCGTGGCAGGTTGAGCTGGTCTGTACGGACCAAGTCTGACAGGGGCACACATCTCTCTCTCTCTCATTCCATTGGCCAGAAGACAGTCATGTGGTTCTTTTGGCCTGCAAGAGGGACTACACCATGTTGCCTAGCTGGCCGCCTAGGAGGTAGAGGAAAATAATGGGGGGAAATGTATCATGGTCTATACCACAGTCAATCCTTCTGGTCACCAAAACACTCCACTCTTCTGCCCAAACATAAAACACAACCATCCACCCCAACTCTATCATTTATCCTTCCAGGGGAGGTAACTCAAAGCCCTTTAGAATCCCTGTACCCAGCTCAAGGCCCAGAAGCTTCAGGGGATGTTCAATCCTCTCTCTTAAGTGCCACTTTGTTTCCAGAAACCTGAACTAAAAATATAAGCAAACTGCCATCCTAAATAATAGTGATTTGGGATAGAAAGCTGGGGAACTTCCCCCATTTAGGAAAGGACAGAATGGCAAGCATGCAGCAACCACTGGTTCCCCACAGTTACGGACTCCAGAGAAGCAGGTATTGAGAAGGCCTCTTCCTGGAGGTGAAGACGTTTCCCTGATGAGTTTTTAACCCTTTTCTGCTGAAGAAGCCATCTTGTCCAGAGTCTCTGGAGCCCCTGGTGACAGTGTTTGAGTAGCTCTTCCTTCAGGGCTGCATAGCTTATGAAGCCTGGGTTTGGGTTTTTGGTTTTTGCTAGTGATGTTAAGGGATGCTATGGTTCCTTTTAGTTTCATACATTCAAAGAATTCTTGGTCTGAACTCATTGAACCTTTGGTCCAATACAATTACCTAAAATCTTAAGAGGCTTCTGATCTATTATCTTTTTATCAGCTCCTTATGCCAGAAACCCAGCCCCAATTTATTGTCTGGATGATATTCTCAATTTGTTTTATTTCTTTACCTTCTTGTGACTTGCCTCTCTTTCTTAATACCAGTTTACCTTGGACTTGACAAAAAAATGCATGGAAAGGTGACATTCTTTAATCTCATCTTTGCCATGGGGAAGACTCATTTTGTTCAACTGATAACATTTTCTGAAGGCTCTGCCACTCAGCATATTCTTCAATTTTATCTTTTTTAAAATTTGAGTTTACAGGCTCTTGGCTTTTGTAACCTTCTGAGGCCCCAAATTTCTGGTCTCTCTTTATTTCCTTTCCTTCTAATTGAAAATCAGCCAACTATGTCCCGAAATGATCTCCTTCTTACAATAGCCATCCAATAATGAACAACCATGACTACTTCTTTCTGATTCCTCCAGCCATTTTTCTGGGCATCACTGGCTCAGCATGTATACAATCTTAGTTCCATATTTCGCTAAAAATTTTGCTTCTAAATAATAGGTCGGCTTGTTCACACTTCCCCAGTATCAGTTTCTTGGTGCTCTCTCTTTAGCTGCTAAGTTAGTACCACAGATTTTAGGTTTTTCATCCAATTGTATCTCAATTCTGATAGCAGTTTCTCTGTCTGCTAAGTGACTCTAGCTTTCACAATAGGCAAACCTGAAATCTTTTTTTTTTTTTTTTTTTTTTACTCTTCATTGGTTTATTTTCCCAAATGAGCAACAGACTATTTACAAACAAACAGATCTCCAACGATGCATATTAAAATGGCAAATCTAAACCTGAAATCTTAATGATTTAATAGGTTTCTCTTTTTCATAAGTTACAAATGTAGTGCATGGAGGTTCTAGTCCACAGTCATTGAGGATATTGGGCTGCAGGAGTCTCCACCATCTTGCTTCCACCATTGCCATGGTCATTTACATGACCGTTGGCAAATATAGGAGGAGGGGATAAGAAGGATACTAGATGTTTTTAGGATCCAGCCTTAGCAGTGGCATGCCTCCTTTTTTATCTCATTTCATCTGAGGCTGGGGTTTTGCATAGTGAGTGAAAAAGAACAGGGACTTCTGCGAGCAAGGATTAAATGGTGGAGCCAGCAATTAGAGTGACAGAGCTTACCCTGATGGGTAAGGGACTGAAATCAGGAGGAGGCTGGTTGGTGGGGGATCTGGTGGGGTTGAAGAACTGGTGATCTTGAGGAGATCCAAAAGCATAAGCATAAATAATAAAGTGAGAAAATGGACATGCTGGAATGATAGAGAGTGAGATGTTGGAATTCATGTTTTCATAGATGGGAGAGATCTATACGATGACACGAAGATTCAAATTTGGTTACGGAAATGGCTTGCTGAAGCCTCACTAAGTTATTCTCATTCCCATGTTTCCATCCTTGTGAGTATAGTTCAGAGGCTATGGTACAGGGTTAAGCTAGTGAGTTCAAGAGTCAAAATACCTTGGTTTGGACCTTGACTCTGTTAAGGAAGGAAAATTTTCCTTTACCCTTCCAAAGTATTTTTGGCTGGTCTAAGAATTAAATCAGCATGAGATACATTAATAGGAAAAAAATAAAATTTAATTATGTGTGTATGAGGGCTCCATAAGAATACGAAGCCCATAGGCAGTCAGGCAATTGAAACAAACATGTTATGCCACCCAGTGCTAAGGAGAAAGAGTAGGGGCCTGACACTTCAAAGGGAAGGAAAGCAATTCACAAGAAGATGACAAAAAGTGAATGTTTAGTAAAGAAATGTTTGCTGGGCCATATAGAAACAATGGGATGGAGAGAGGAATTTTAACACGCTTTGCTAGGTTCCTCCCTGTCCATCATAGGGAGTTCCTATTATGAACTATTATGTCGTTGTCTATGGTGATAGCTCCTACTTTCCTGGAACAGCTCCTCTATCTAAATTCTTTTAGGCCGTTAGAGGGAAGCTCAAAGATTGTTCCCAGCCTTCTGTTTCTTAAAAACAATCAGCCTAAAATGATCTACAGGCCAATGAGGCACATTTTAGGGTGGGAGATTTTGCTCCCCTACAGCTCCATTGCTCACTAGATTTGTGTCCTGTAAATAGGACTCTCTCAACTTCACTGCTCATCTGTAACATGACAATATAAAGTGTTCCATGATAAACAAGTCATTTATAGTCTCTATTCTGTCTCTGTCATTCTTGATGTTCTTCTGTTCTCAACATTCCCCACCTCCACATCTAGGCCTATTACTACTCTAACTCTATGGAGCAAACCAATATCAAATATACACACAGTTCATTTTTGAATGAGATAATATATACAACATCAATCTTTCTTCCAAATTCATCACACAACCTATAGATAGAAATTTCTTTTATATCACATTAAGTATCCAGTTTTGGATGTGGTGGCGTAGTCTAAAGTGGTTCCATTTCACTAAATTTCTCTTGAGAATAAGCACCTCCCCCCCCCACACACACACACAAAAAAAAAAAGAAAAGAAAAAATTTTTTGTTTGTTTTTGGTATTAAAAAGCTTTGTCTCCAAGGTATGGCAGATGACCCACCAACCATTACATTTACATCACAGCTGGTGCTCTCATAGCTGGTCATGTATCATTTCTAATGACAGTTCTGATGCCTCTCCTCTCATCTGTCCAGAAATTTCCCAGAGCTTCTACAGCCTTATAACCCCAAATGTGATCTACAAATCAGGGTATCACTATCACCCAGGATGTTAGAAATGTGGATTATGAGCCTTATCTAGGGACACCCTATTGCATCTAATTCTGCATTTTAACAAGACGCCAAGAGATTCTAATGCATAATAGAGTTTGCAAAGCCCTGGTATACAGCAAAGAGACTAACCTTTCCATCTCTTTGTCTGAAGGAAGGGTTACATCTTAAAACAGACATCAGGCAGGGCCCACTTAAAATTCATCCTTCCTATCTAGAGATGTGCAACTTAAAATTCTATGGTTACCTAATGCTCTTAACTTGAGATTCAGAGATGAGAGAGGTGAGGATAGTGGGTCGCTGGTTTCTCAAAGGAATTTCTGCTACACACAAGATTTGGAGAGTGGTTTTCAAATCTTGCTTTTTAGGTTGCCTGAAGAAATTTGCTAATTTCCCTAACGTAAGTTTCCCCCTACCTCAGAAGGAGAGAAACAAATAAAAAAGACACAAAGAAAATACAACAGGATTTGTGTTTGTGTATATAATCCTCAAGGGTCTGTTCCTTCTGGAATGAAGTCTAGTAAAATAAATCAGCTAGACTGGGGAAGTGGTGCCTGCTTACACATAGATATAGGACAGGGCTAAGAGCAGTCTGCTTTGAGAGAGGTGGGTAGTTGTCCCAAGGAACTTGTCTTGAAGCTGTTAGTACAGAAAACATACCATTTTTAATATATATATATATATATATATATATATATATATATATATATACTTATTTGGGGGTGGGGGGGGTGATTAATAGGGATTATGGTAGAAGCTAAATTTCATTCCAAAATTACCAGCTTAGAAGACAAGTTATTTACTTGAGTGGGGTCCTATTATTAAATAGCTGTTATTCTGCAGAGATCAAATGTGATTTCAGGTTGAAAGTTTCTATCCTCAGAAATACCTCAGAAATAAAAGCCAAAAGCAGAGGTTAGTGGGATTTTCCCTTAATTGCTATAGAGAATCTGGCACATCAGACCAAAAGCAGAAACCACCAATAGCTTGTAAATTTGTTAATCTTTTTTGACTGTTCCGAATCTGTTTAGATTTTTTCCTAGGTGCTACTTGGGTGATTACAAAGTAAATTAATTAATTAATTTAAAAACCGACAAGTTAAATCCCTGGCAAATGCCTATTTAGCCAATGATCAAAATTAACAACACCGTCAGTAAGATATGTATTAGCATCATACGACCCTCTGATTTGATGCCCTTAGAAGGACATGGTGTCACTTTTGTGGTAATCTTGCCAAAAATGTGTAACTTCTTTCTATCAGAGGTTGTCATAAGAAAACATCAAACAACCCCAAATCAAAAGACATTCTACAGAACATTGGTGCTCTTCAAAGTTATCGAGATTATGAAAGACAGGGAAAGGACCAAGGGGGTGCCTCAGACTGGAGAAGACAACTGAAAGGAATGATTGCTAGACTGGATCCTATAACAAAAAAAGAACATCAATGGAGAAAATGGTGAAATTCCTCAAATCTGTAGTTTATATACTAGTATCATATAAATGTCGACTTCCTGGTTAGACTATCCTACTATGGTGATATACAATATTAACATTAGGGGAAGCTGTGTAAAGGATATAAGGACACTTTTTTATATCATTTTTGCAACTTCTGTAGAAGTCTAAAGTTATTTCAGAATAAAAAGATTTCGTTTTTTCAAGATTGATTTATTTATTTGAGAGAGAAAGAGAAAGAGCACATGTGAGTGGGGAAGGGACACAGAGAGAGGGAGAGAGAGAGAGTCTCAAGCAGGACACCCAATCTGGGGTTCAATCTCACGACCCTGGGATCACCGCCTGAGCTGAAACCAACAGTCTGATGCTTGACCGACTGCAACACCCAGGCCTCCCTGGAATAAAAAGGATTTTAAACAAAAACTCACAGCTTTTTTATGGCTTGCCTTTCAAAGTAACTACAGAAAATAAGCCGTAGTCTTCTTGAGATGAATACCTAAAATAGGCTAGGAAGATAGACCAAGATCCTTGGGCCAGTAGGAAGAATAGGGGAAGCCACAAGAATTGTTCTGAATCTTGTGAAGTGATCTTTGGGTTTTACTAAATAACTCGTGAAGACCTGAAACACTAACACATGCTAAATACATGTACACACACATACACATAATGTGTATCTATATTCATTGTTATGGTCTGCAGTGTGTCTCCCCCAAACTCATATGTTAAAGCCCTAACTCTCAGTACCCCAGAATGTGATTGTATTTGCAAAGAGAATCTTTAAAGAAGCAATTAATTTAAAATGAGGCTGTTAAGGTGGGCCCTAATCCAATTTGACAGTGTCCTTATAAGGAGAGGAAATTTGGGCACAACAAGTGATGCCAGGGATGCTTGCACACAGAGGAATAACCACGGAGAACACAGCCAGAGGTGGCTGACTGTAAGCCATGGTGACAGGCCTCAGGAGAAATCCAGCCAGATGATACCTTGATCCTGAACTTCTCCCCTTCAGAGCTGTGAAAACCTAAGTCTATTATTAAAGCTACTCAGTCTGTGGTATCTTGTTACGGCAGCCCTCGTAAACTATACAATCACATATATTTTATTTTTTTTACAATCGTATATATTTTAAATAAATCTATATTTAATTGGTCTCTTTAACCTTCTTTAAACATGTCATATTTTGGGGACGCCTGGGTGGCTCAGCAGTTGAGCATCTGCCTTTGGCTCAGGGCACGATCCTGGGATATGGGATAGAGTTCCACATCCGGCTCCCTGCATGGAGCCTGCTTCTCCCTCTGCCTGTGTCTCTGCCTCTCTGTGTCTCTCATGAATAAAGAAATAAAATCTTTTAAAAAATAAAAAATAAAAAAATAAACATGTCATATTTTTAACCCCTGCATTTGTGGATGAACATACTATTTTCACATATGCAAGAATCTTAACCTAGGCTTCTCATAACCTTTAATGTCTGTCTTTCATCTAGAGGATACTCCACTCAGTGTTAGATGAATATTAGATACATCCAAGGTTTCTCAGATAATCTTTAGAATGCTTTCTTCAATTTAGTGTATTGCATTTAAGGACTTGAACCATCCGCAGTATGTTTGAAGGAAATTAACCTGGATTAGGAGCAGTCTATTAATCCTGTCAATCTGGGAGCAGTGGAATGTGGGTTTGCTAAGATTAAGGAAGAGAGTCAGGAAGGACATAACAGATAACTTTCACTATTTATAGGGCTGCCAGTGAAGGAGATTAGATTTATCTCATTAATGTTTAGAGAGCAAACTAGTTAGTTTGAGGGAACATATTTGGTACCAACATAAGAAAATTTCTTTTTGAACAGTTGGCACCACCCAGTAATAGAAGAGTTTTAGCTTGAGAGGTAATGAGTTCTCAGTCACCCAAGGCATTCAGTCATTTAGTAATGGCCAGCTGCCAAAGATCACGAAGACCAATTCCCTTCACTGGATGTAGGGTGAAATATAGTAAACCTTTAGAGTTAACTGGCCGTAAGAGTAAGATAATTCTAAGAGTAACATGGGAGAAAGAAGGGATTTAGGACATGGGGAACATACTCTGGAAAAAAAAAAAAAAGTCAAGGATATTAGCAAGGTCATGTCCCACGACGTGAGAGATGATTCAAAAGTCATGTGTCTACCCCGCTATGCAGGGAGTTGGTTTAATTGCTCTGGGCTAAGACCCAAGCACAAGTATTTCTAAAAAATCTTCTCAGGTAACCCTCAGGTGCAGCCACAATTGAGCTCTCTGATCTAGCTGAAGTGTGTAGAAATGCTGTACAATGTCCCCTCCCAACTCCTTATCATTTCCAGCAATTCTCACAATCCTGAGCTTTACATCAGATTTTCTGCCAAAAGGGATGACATAAATTCTTCTGAAGAATGCTAACACAGAGTTACCCAAGAGTTACGGGCCCATCACAGGCTTTTCCACTGTCTACACTTGTCTGACAGCAATCATCACATCCAAAATTAATGCGGAAGATGTGTATGGGAATGTTGCACTAAATATAAAAGTTTTTCCAACTCCCCCATTGCGTGATAAATTGGTAGCAGTTGGGTAAGTATTCCAGATGCTGCCTCATATTTACTATCCATCTATCATCCTGCACAGGCAGCTGGTACCTAAAAGGGGAGTCACCTTTGTTTGGGATAGTGTAGAAATATACCACAGGAGTTAATAAGAAATTTCTCGAAAACTGTCGGAAGATTCAGCAACTGCTACAGTGCAGAAAAAGATTTCTCCTCTTTAGGGCATTAGAATAATAAAAATAAAAGTAACAATATTTATTAAGCGTATATTCCATGCCTGTCGGTGTTCTAAGTAAGCACATCACATTGATCGATCCATTTAATTATCACAACAATTCTATGAAGTGGGTGCTATTTCCCCTCCCCAACCAGTTACACAGATGTAGAAACTGAGGCACGGAGAGGCTGAGTGAATTTCACTGGCTCTTAGAACAAGCAGGCAATGGTGCTGGGATGCAAACTTTGATGTTATAGTTTAGAGCCTATGTTCTCACTATACTTGCCAAACACACCCCCAGAGGTATCCGGTTTGGTATCCTCAAAAGACAAGGAAACCCATTTGATGTCATCTGTTCCCACTCTCCAAATCGTGGATGCCTATGAGGGGACATGACTGACAGATCTGGCCACCATGCAGCTAAGCAGATACACAGATCAAGGAAACCATAACATGTCCTTTTAATCAGGGACTAGATCATATACCACCTATGTCACTGCTTTCATTTCATTCAATTACCTCATTCCTCATATATAAATAGGATTATTTAATTTTTTGAAAAGTTCTTATAATTGGGACTGACTATTTGGTCACTTCTATGAGTTGATTTTTTGTCTTATGCTGCTAAGAAGATCTTCCTAGGTAATAATCACTATCCTGGTGTATTGTTTCAAATTTAACCTTTGCTAGCTGCCAATCCTTACCTATTATCTTTCTTTTATAGTTGCCTACCTATCTCTCTCTCTTTTTATTTACTTATTTGAAAGAGTGAAAGAGCACAAGGGGTGGGGGTAGGAGCAGAGGGAGAGGGACAAGCAGACTGTGCTGAGCATGGAGCCCCATGCTGGCTCAATCCCTGAGATGATGACCTGAGCCAAAATGAAGAGTCGGATGCTTAATTGACTGAGCCACCCAGGAGCCCCACTGCCTATCTTATCTTTAAGAACAAACAAAAGAAATTAGTGTGAGGAATGTTATTTTGTGATTAACATGTTTATCTGAATTAATGTAGATGAACATTTCTTAATTCAAAGATAGTCTGTGTTCCTGTAGAGAAATATCCAATACAATCAATCCTCCCAAATTACTTTATGAAGCTAGTGCAATTCCAATCAAAATTGCACTTTTTGACTAAAAATGATTCTAACATTCTTCTCGAAGAGCCAAATGAATTGCAGTGAAGATATATTTGAAGGATCAAGTAGGTTTACACTAGCCCGTATCCAAACACACTATAAAATGTAATAAGTACACAGTATGATAATGGCATAGGAATAGAAAGATCAATGGACGAGCACATTATTTCTGACTTTATTTTAGACTTTACCATCTTTAAGTTTTCATTTACAAGGGGATTGAGTACCTTGAAAATTTGGGAATAAGAGACGGGTTATAATCAGATTTGGGCCATCTACATGTTATTTTTATTTTATTATTGGAGTGTCTTTCTGTTGCATGTACTCTCCCAGCAGACTCTCTGCTAATGTGTGTTATTAGACATAATTTAGGACGGGAAATAGAATAGGGAGTTTTCAACTCCCATGGGGGGCCTTGGGATTGATTTGATTAATGTACTGTTTTCAATCCATTTCATAGCTTTCTGGAAGCAAAATCTAAACTCCTTCCAGAAAAGATACCCAAAAGAGCAATGGCCAGTGTTGGAGAAAGCAATTTAAGAAGGTAGAAGCCCAGTTCTCTGGGCAGACTGCCTCCCTGGGAAGATAGCCACACCTGTTACTCTTCAATGTTAAACACCAGGGATTTGGAGAACTCAACCTGAACTGGGTGAGAGAAGACTCTTTTTCTCACTGGGGAGATTTCTTATCTCCTTGTGCAGGGATTTTTCTCTAACCCTCCTGGTGTCTCACTCCTTAAGCTAAGAGAAGAGGGAGTAATTTACCTGATTAGTAGATTTTGAAAGACTTAATCTTGCTAAACTCATCACTCTTCTTTTTATTCTCCTAGGAACAAGCTGCCTGTTGAAGACAGGATATTTCTCTGTAAGTCTGGATGTCTTACCTTGGAAAGACAAGCCCTTGAAAAACCCTTGGATGCCCTTGCCTGTGACTCAACAGCTACATTAACTTTGGGGATTCAGTTAGCAGGGCACGTTTGGCTTCCCCACTAAGCTAATCCTCTAACACACCCAATCACAATAATACAGGTAATATTTGTCCCCCATCTGCACTACTGGTTCTTATTTCTCAATTTTTTTTGGAACCCAAATAGCCAAGAGGGTACTACATACATACGGGACCTCTTCAGATACTTCCAACAATAGTATTTGGTACAGGTGGCTTCTTGACCTTTCAAGTTAGGTAGTCACCACATGTTCTATAGAACATTAGTATCTCTGATGCTAATAGATGTTGTCTATAAAAGGATTACATGGTTAAATATATAATTCCAGGTAAAGCAAGATAAAATAGGTATCTTTACTGCAGAACTTCTTGAAGCTTTTTTTTTTCTTCTTCTTGAAGCTTTTAAATGGAAATATGCTCTGTGAATCTTAATGAGGGAATAGATTATTCAGCATCTCTTAAATATATATGTATCTGAAAGGATTGTTTTCTTCAAGAATTCTTAAGTATTAGTGGTCCATAGAACACATTTAGGGAAATGCTAAAAGCTTCCATGAATAGCATTGGTCCAACTGGTGGTTTGCAAAGAAAAAACAAAAGAGAAAGAAATTACTATCCAGGCAACATACAAAACTAAATTACAGATGAATTTTAAAAAGTAAAAAAAGAAGAAGAAGAAGAAGAAGAAGAAGAAGAAGAAGAAGAAGAAGAAGAAGAAGAAGAAAGAAGAAAGTATAAAATAAAATATTGGTGAATATAAAATCTCAGAACATTGAAGATTTTCCAAACATTATAGGAAAGAAAGAACTGTAACAGAGTAATAGACTTAATTTATCTAACATTAGAACTTTTCATAGATGACATCAACAAAACACACGGTAAATACAGAGGGAAGCAAGTAACAAAGCAGAAAAAAAAAAGATATTTTTAAGGATGTGTGGAAATGGTTTAGTATATTTAATATGTAATCACTTTCACTAGTGAACAATAGAAAGATTAATGTTCCAAGGTATAAAATAAGAGTACAATTTGGCAGTTCACACACACAAAAAAAATATGACCAATCACTGTGGAAGGGCATATCTGATTTCAGTGGTTGTCAAAACTGCAAGTAAACGTTATGATAAGACATGATCCTTCTTTATTTTTTAAAACTTTATTTGTCGTTTCCACATTGTTGGTTCTGGGAATGTAAATGGGAAGGTATAACTTTTCTGGGGAACAGGTTGACAATATGTTCAAAAGTCTTTAAAATGTACATAATCTCTGACTCAGCAATCCCACCTCTAGAAATGTATTCTAAAGAGATGATTGCAGATGCTTGAAAAGATTTATATTCGAGCACAGCCACTTTATCATTGCTTATAATAACAAAAATGGAAATATCCATAATGTCCTATAATAAATGTGATAAATTCATGAGCTAGAATACTATGCAGTCATTAAAAATCATGTTGTACAAGAGCATTTAACAGTGTGGGGACATAATGGCACAGTAAGTGAAGAAGCTTGTTTTAAGGCTAGAAGTACCAGAGACTCCCACTTTACTAGAAAATATATAGAATGAAAATGGCTATATATTAAAATCCAAAGTGATTATATCTGGTTAGGTGGGATTACATGTGATTTTTTTTCTTCTTTCTATTTTACTGGATTTCCCCATTCTCCTGCAATTAAAATGCATTGCTTTTTTTGCAATAAGGAAAAAAAATAATTTCAGAAGGATTATACTAGTAAAGATTGCATTTTACAAAGAAGGAATAGCGTGCCCCCCTTACTAAACTATCATAATTAGTGAAGCATTAGCCTACCAAGTTTTTAAATGATAAGGATCATGACTCTACTGCATTGTATACAGCCAAAAACAATTTAAACCCTTAAATCAATATCATTTACAGCACAAATTCCTCAACAATCTCCCATAGATTTGCATGATCTGAATGAGTGGTCTTTTGGGTGGTTTTTTTTGTTTTTGTTTTTGTTTTTTGTTGTTGTTTTTTTTTTTGCCTTTTGGGTGTTATATGGACTATGACAGTTACACATCTTTAGGTTACAAGCGTGCAAAACCATAAGTCAAACCATTTTCTGATATGAATAAGCTTTGTAATTCCAGACTTCCCAAGTAACCCATGAAGTCCACATTTTATGGTCAGTTCAACCAGAACAACCATCAGCCACTGCCCCCCCACCCCCACCGCCCCACAAAGCTGCATTTAAACTATCCACAGTATCTGAACATCTCTGCAACCATGAGATCTGTTTACTTGGAACCTAGGGATAAAGAGTAGTGGAAAGGAAAAGAAAATTGTTGTACTCGGATATCTCATATAACATAACAGTGAGGGCGAGACCTTCGATACTTTGGATAGCCTGAAAAAGATTGTGTTGGATCCAAAGTGGAAACACTTACTCGGTGTCTCTGGCATTCTCCTATTATGCTCGGTGGGGCCATGTCATTTAAGGCTGTTTCTTTCTACCTCTGTCTCTTTTCAAGCACATCTGCAGAATTAAATTCCATGCACTGATAGGGATGCTTTCAAAAGCTCGGAATCAATTCTTCAATCATTCCACTTTCTTAGCTGTGATTAAAAACATGTGTCCCCTAATTAAGCTAATGAGAAATTGTTAATTGGCATGAAGCCCCCCTCTGTGCACACTTATTAATGTCACCGTTACTTTGACAGGAGAAAGGATCAGAATCAAGGGCAGAGAGTTCTTAAGTGACTTCAACATTGGACTTATGTACAAGAGCTCCATTTATAAAGTGAGGGCTGCCCTTTCTAGGACCTGCATAGAGGAATAAGGAATGCCACTTTTCTCCTGATTTCATAAGGAAGCAGAAGAAAGAGATGTAATAGGACAACAGTTGATAAGCTGATTTCTTTTTTCCTTTTCATAGAAATGATGAAATTCATTCTTTCATCGGCTTTCCATGCAACAGTGAATCTGTGTGGATGAGGTATAGCTAGGCAGGAATGCATCCCCCTGAAGGACCACCAGGAAGGAAGGAGCCTTACTTAGTTATTCAGCTCACTGTTGACTCAGCTAGTTTCTTCCTGGCCTCTAATGAAAAATACCATTGCAAATTATCCTGCACCCAAGGTGCCTTGTGGGTGGGAGGGGTATACTTTGGCAGTGGAAGCACGTGCTTTGATAAAATTATTTTTCCTATGCTTTTTATTATTTCAATTTGGGAAATACCAGAGCTTTTTTTTTTTAAGATTTTATTTATTTATTCATGAGAGACAGAGAGAGAGAGAGAGGCAGAGACATAGGCAGAGGGAGAAGCAGGATTCCTGCATGGAGCCCAATGTGGGACTGGATCCCAGGACTTCAGGATCACACTGTGAGCCAAAGGCAGATGCCTAACTGCTGAGACACCCAGGCATCCCAATAGCAGAACTTTTTACCTACCTAGTTTGTCCCTAGCTTTTCCTGTATACCTTTGCACACAAAAAAATGATTAATTCTCAAAGTCTTGGAAACTTCTGAAGATGTACAAATGTCCTACAGTGCGAAGGTTGGGCAGGACTTGTGGTGGATTTTCAAGAGACCCTTAAGCAAAACAGGACGCGATAGATGAGGAGAACTAAAAGCATATGAATTTATCTTTTTGTTCAGAGCAGCTAGGTCCAGAAGATGGAGTTTTCTACGTAGAATAAGCCCAAATTCAGGACCTAGATTGATTTTTTCAGAAAGGGATAAGCTTAATAACTCAGGTTGCCAATAAAATGCCTAAGAGAAGCAATGGATGTAGGGAAGCTCTGAGCCCACAGCTGAAAGTCCAAGTTATGAATCATTGGTGATAGGAGATAGAGGCGAGGAGCCTCTGCTGACCTGAAGCCTCCCTCTCTGTCACCTGCCTGAAGCCAGGTACTCAGTACTCTTCTTGATCATCACAGGAGGGAAAGAGAACTTTGTAGTTTGAAGGCATGTGAGTCACTGCTGGAATCCTGAGATGTCACAGCAGCAAGCTAGCTCCCTGACTGGGTGTGTGGGGCAGGTTACTCCTGGGGCATTAGTTTCCATGAATGATTTGGTGAGAAAAGGGGAAGGCCTGTCTGGAGGAGGAAATAATTTTCCCTCTACCCTTCTAGGTTCTTAGCTGAGCTACTCCCCCCACTCCCATAATAAAAGATAGATTAATAGGAGAAAAACAAATGGAAGTTGAATACTATGTACTATATCTCCTTTATATATGAGAGCAATACAGGAAAACTGGGTCACTCCCAAAATGGCCCCAGCCACTGCCTTAAATAACATCTCCAGCTACAGACCAAAGATGTTAGGGGATGGGGAAGCCGGTTAAGGAGGTTACCAGGAAAAACACAGTCAACAATGGCAATGTTGTGGTGCAGATTTAAATCCTAGACTTCTGCATTGAGTTTCTAGAGATTTAGAATTCTCTTCATCCTGGTACAGAGTAGGAAAAACCCTTATAAATGAAGATTTCCCTTATAAATGTAAATGTCCCTTACACAAGGGTAACTTCTACTCAGTTTTCAGAGCTTTTCTTATGTCTGCAGTTTCTTAAAAATAACTAGCTTGAGACAATCCTTATGCCAAAGAGACACATTTTGGGGTGGCAAGTTCCTTTTCCCTTCACCAGTTAAGGACAAAGCTGTTTCAGGGATCACAAGTAACAGGTATGAGAATGTGGTAGTAATAGGTAGTGCATTCCCTCCATCCAATGCCATGGACTATGTGTGAGTCCAGAGAGACTACAGCTGATCCTTGAACAACTTGGGAGCTAGGGGTGCTGACCCCCTGCACAGTTGAATATCCACATATAACTTTGGACTCCTCCAAAATTAACTACTAGTAGTCAACTGTTGACTTGAAGCCTTACCAATAATGTAAGCAGTCAACTAACCCATATTTTTGTAAGTTATAGGTATTATGTACTGTATTCTTACAATACAGTCTGCTAGAGAAAAGAAAATGTTATAAAGAAAATACATTTACCATACAGTCCTGTATTTATCAAAAAGAATGCACATGTAAGTGGACGTGCACAGTTCAAACAGGTGTTGCTCAAGGGTCACCTGTATTTGATGTGGATTCTGAGAATCATGGAGAGGGGCAAGAAGCACCCTCAGTGCCCCTGGCTAGGAAAGCAGGACAGTACATGGTGGAGACAGGCATTATCCTGACTCCCTGCAGAGTCTGGCCTGGCTGGGGAAATGGCCTTGGCATAGACACTAGGCACAGAAGCAGCCTGCAGAGCTGAGGACCTTGGCAAGGAGTGCTGGGCAAGAGAGGAAGAAGTCTGAGGCCACTGTGTGATGGTTGGAGCTGTCAGGAAGCCCATGCGTAGCAAGCAAACCTGGAGGGCACTGTGGGAAGGCAGACGTCCCCGTGTGTCTATTGGGCTGAGAGGCCTGGAAGGATTTTAGTCCCACCCTCCTGCTGGGAATGGTGGTGGTGAGTGGGGAGAATTCAGGCAAGACTAGATGTGAGGTCCAAAGAGGAAGAGGGGTGCAGGACCTAGATCACCGTCACGTGATTGCAGGCTTGGATCATCCCATGCAATCCTGGCACGTGCACCTGAGGTTGTATTATTTCAACCCATTTATGGTTTTCCTTCCTTATAATCTCACCTTGGGAACTATAAACACAAAATTCAATCAGTGGAGCTTCCATTAGCTTCTATCTGGTACATTAAGGAGAAAGATAAGCACATCCCAGGATGGGCTTCCTGAGTATCAGCTAAGGGTCCACAGAAAGAGGAAAGGAAGGCAGAGAGTGAGTTTGTAGGGGTGGACAGGATGTCCTTGGCACTCTCTTCCACCTCCTGCCCCCAGGAATTTGTTGTTTAACCGAAGAGTTCTATCTTATGGCCAGAAGGCAGGTATAAATGTTTTATAATCTAGTTTTGTAAATCAGTGAATCTGTTCATTTGCGCCGAAAATGTTTAGTTCAATCAATAATAGATGGCATGGGGACCAAATAGGTCACGTTTTGGGATTCATCTGAAGTAATTCCTTTCTTTTACTTCAATGCTTGCCAGAGGGACAGAGATGAGATGAGATGATGTATACGAAAGTGTTTACAAACTCTAAAGCATTCAGAAAATAGGCTGAAACCTGCCGAGAGTAGCAGAATCGTCCATTTTTAAAGTGAGGATGACAAGCCACGATTTTAGTAGTTCCAAAATTCGGTTAGCTCAAGTCTCCAGATGCATTCATCGCAACTCCGCCAGAGACAGGGCTACGTGCCATGGTTTCGGTGTCCATGAGTGCATCTGGCCTGGCAGAGAGGCAGAGCTGACCAGGAACAAGAAAAAAAGTTGGTTATGCTTCAAACACACAACAAATGTGTGCATTTACCTTAAAAAAAAAAAAAGAGGGTTTTGAGATAGGTTCTGGATGAGTTATTTTTATGGACACTTACTTTAGCCTATTTTTTAAAGAGATGAAGACTTTCTATCTTTCACACAACCTGTTCCAAACTTAACTTAGAGCTGCCTATTCCTATCCTAATATTCTCAGGTCCTTTAACAGGCCCTACCTTCCAAGAGAGAGGACATAGACAGGCCAGGCTCTGGGCTTCTGTCTTCTTCACTCACTCTTCAAAACCTGTTTGCTTCTTATTGTTGCTTTCTTTTCCTCAGTCATCATCTTTAGACAGTTTATATCTGGATCTCCTTTTTGGTTACCATAGCCACCTGTGGATGCTCTCTTTTTGACTATCTAATTACCATTTAACTCCTGTGTCCACTGTATACTTCTGGAACCCCCAGGTTGGATCAGACACTGAGGTCTTGGAAAGAAAGTTTGGACAATTCCACTTCTTGATTCTAATTTCCAAGAGTAGCAGCTGGAGAAGCTCCAAATTATATCCTAAGTCAAGGGCAGGTGCAGAATATAGACATCTCCACTGCACTCACTTCAATAGGGCTGGGATAGTCATCCATGGGTCCAGATGGTACAATGTGGGTATGAGACATTTTATTCAGGTCACACAGGCATGAAGGGAAAGTGGCCCAGGTAAGATTATGAATACAAAGTCCGTGACTCCTAGGCCTTCTCACCGAAGAGCAGGAGTCCATGCTGTAAAATCTTCTTCTGAGTGTCTCCAGCAACTGATTCTGCCCTGATTGCTCTGCACGGTCACTCTGAGAACGCCTGTGATGACAAGAACAGATCAGTAAAGGGGAGAGCAGAGAAGCCAGAGTGGCCACACTCAGGTTCATTATGGTTGGCCGCTTTTTGCCCCAGAATGAGGCCACAGAATTAAGGAAGGATTTCTTCCCAACTATTGAGAAGTGCCCTCTCACTGGCATGAATGATTGGGCTCCGGTGGGTATAGTGCCCTTTTATATTCTTCTTTCAAACTTAGAATCCAGCTTCCCAAGTTCTGGGTCAGTAGTTGACCTGCACTCCTGCATGTTCCTTCAAAATCTCTCTGCTCTGACCACCACACCCATGTTCTGGGAGGAGATGGGTCCTGCAGCCCATTGGGAGCCTGCCTTCATGCCAAAGCAAACTTTCCTCCCAATTTTTCAGAATTTTGACCAAAGAGTGGACGAAATATCCATTCTTTCCAAAAATATCAATGGAGCACCCATTACATGCTAGGCAGTGCTCCAGACATTGAGGATACAATAATGCACAAAACAGACAAAAATCCTCCCTTCAGTGCAGGTCAAGGGGAACAGAATGAGGCAAACACGTGGTGTGTTAGGCTGTAGTAAGTGCAATGGGGAGAAATAAAGCAGGCAAGGTGGACAGACGGTGCTGATTTGGTCACGGCACATTTAAACAAGACAATTAAAGAAAGCATCGCCAAGGAGGTGACTCTGGGGCAGATTTGAAGGAAGTGAGAGATGAGGATATCTGGGGGAGTGTTCTGGGCATAGGGGTGGGAGATGGCAAGAGCCCTGAGTTGGAGGCAGTCCTGCCATTCCCCGAGGACAGGGCAGCTGAAAACCAGTGAATGAGGGGGTGCATGTGGAACAGGTAGGGAGTTCAGGGAGGGATCTGGGCAGGACGGTGGTGGCAGTGGAGACCTCATGATACCTCTCAGGCTCTGCTGTGGAGAATAAAGAGAAGGGTGGAGGCAGGGACAGCGGGGCGGCGGCAGAGACCCGGTGGGGCTACTGTAGTGATGTGGGTGAAGGATGCTGCTGGTTTGGACTGCACATGGGCTGACAACAGAGGACATGATAAAAATGGATTGGTTTTGAATATATTTTGAAAGTGAGCCAATAGGATTTGCTGATGGACTAGATATGGGATATCAAAGAGAGAGAGAGAGAGAGAGATCTCTTTCGCTAATTCTCCCAAGAGGTCTTAGGGTCTGTGAGTGGCCTGTCAGTTCAGAACAGACCTTGAGATTGCAGATGAGGCTCCCGCCCTCCCTGCCAGCCTCACTGTGCACTCGGGGTAGACAGGACTCTTGTGACCCCAGGCAAAGCACAAGGATTAGATGACAAATCGCTGGATATAAACGCGGTGAGTCTGGAGTCATAAAAGATTATCTCCCTTCCTCGGCCTACAAAGATACGCCTTCTTTCATGTGGTGCCAGTGGGATTTTCAGAGGGGCCCCTCGTGCCCAGCTTCCTTACTGTCCTGTAGCAGGAGCCCTGAGGTAGGCCAGTCGCTGCTCCCGCCCCCCACCCCTGCAACTCCTTTCCTCTGGACACCCCAGGAATCCGAAGTTATTACTTTTCCAAAGCAGGAGAGTTTCCGATCTTCCTTGCACAGGGTAGAAAATAGTTAGTTTTATTAAAGTACTCATGAAAGAGGCCAAGTCACTAAGAGAGAGAGTTGAGGGAGAGACCAGGGGCCTCAGGCTTCTGGAGAAGCAGACTTGAAGCGTTCCCAGTGGCTGGGCCTGCCCGCGGCCTTCCCGGGCCACGGCCACTGCGGCCTTTCTGCTCGCATCAGCGCCTGCCCACCTCCCCTTCCTTCCTCACAGGTAGCTTTGCAACCTCATTTCAGCCTGTTGGGATGAGATGCCAGCGCTTGATGGGAGCCCGGTGTCCGCCAGCAATCTGGCGCTGGGCCCCAACCAGCTCAGCTGAGACCTGGAAGGGAGGACAGGTCATGGGGCTCCTGCAGCAACAGGTGTCTCCCAAGCAAACCCGGGGCTGGGGGACCTTCAGCTTTGTCAGTGGCCTCCATGCTCCCAGATGCAGTGAAACACCCTTGGGGGGTAATTTGGGGCCTTAAGATTAGCCCCCCATCGAGCCCCCTAGGTGGCTCAGTGGTTGAGCGTTGGCCTTCGGCTCAGGGCGTGATCTGGGGTCCCAGGACCCAGTCCCCCATCGGGGTCCTTGCAGGGAGCCTTGGCCTGTGTCTCTGCCCCCCTCTCTCTCTCTGTGTATGAATCTCAGGGAGAAATAAATAAAATCTTAAACAAAAATTAGATTCCCACCTCTTCGATTGTGCAATGTGAAGCTGCCTTTCTCACTGCCTGGAAGGCAGCGCTGGTGTAAGCAAGGCCAGCTTCAAAAGCTCAGCTTTGCATCCCGTTCACTCTTGGAGGGCACCGCCCCCCCTTCCTTCCTCAGCACCCCCTCCCCCCCACCTCTCTTTTCGAATGAATCGGAATATGGAAAGCCTTTGAAAGGATAACCAGCACCAACCACACTTGACTGGAATTGAATGGGGACAGGCAGGGCCGAAGCAGCTAAGAGATGCGGCCTTTCTCTTTGCCAAGCAAGGATTTTACAAAGCAGTGAGGTGGGGAGGGGATGAGGGGAGCCGGATCCGATTTCTGAAGGGTTGGAGCAGCTGTGAGCTTCTGCATATGAATAGGGGCTGACTGTACAAAGCCACCAACCTCAGAGCGAGAGGCCATTTGACTACACCAAAGGGAAGAAGGAAGCTGGGGGGTGGGAGGGGGGGTGGAGCAAAATAATAAAGGTTGTATTAAAATGGTGAATAATGGAATTCAGAGGTTATCACCAGAGTTGAAATGGAATCTGAGGTTCTCACTTTCATTCTGTCTTAAGCCCTTGTGCACTGCTGATGTGGTTTATTAAACAGCTGTCCCCACCCAGGCCCCCCGAGGCAGAGGCATTCAATAGGGTGGAGAAGAAATTCCAGTAGAGGCTGAGACACAACTGGTTTCACCACAGGTTCCCCAACTGCGAGTGCCTTCCCATTCTCTCGCTCCCCGCTATCAGGGAATAGGAAAGGAACCAAAGAATAAGAAAGCGAGTCAAAGAATAGGACAAGTACATAACAGAGGAAGAATAGTCTTGTCAGAAATGCTAGGGTTTGGGGTTTCTTTTCCCCCCTTTCCACAATTAGTTAAAAATATCTGGGTAAGCCAAGTAAGTTCCATGCTGTGAAGTACACAAAGACAGATGCTGCTGTGGCTGCCCTTTTCGGGGACTTAGAATCCAAGGTGACATCTGAGTTGAAGGATGAGTGGGCTTTGCCAGGATAGATCATGGAGGAGGGTATTCCCAAGCAGAGAGAATAGAGAGGCATGCAAAGCTTTACTGTCCATGAGGCCCAGCGCGAGATACTCCGCAGGCAATGGAAAGAAATGGCAGGAGGGGACCAAGAAAGACAGGTTGGGGCAAAATGAAGAAGCCCCCTGATTGCTATCCTGTGGCGCTTGGGTATGATCTGGGAGGAAAGGTGGATCCTTGAAGGGTTTTAATCAAGAAGGAATCAGATTCACCTTTAAAGGACCTCTTTAGCTGCAATGGGGAGGACAGGTTTAAAGGAGGCATGACTAGGGACAGACAGGGGGACAATTAGGGGACTTGTCCAATAGTCCAGGTGAGGCATGGGCCCAGACTCCCCTTCGGGAGAGATGGACCCCAATCCTCCTGTTGTGCCCAAGATTGCGAATCCGAGAAACCACCAAGGAGCCGACACCGATGCAAGCGCACGAGGGTTTATTTGCAAGCTCGAGCTTGGGTCCAAGTGTACCCGACACAGCAGAGCAGGGACTTGGACCCCGAAGTGGGTTACAGCTGGGTTTTTTATAGGCTGTTCTAGGGGAATTTCAGGAGGGGTGGGGGAATTTCTCAAGTTCTGTTTACATTCCGATATGGGGCTTTCAAGGGCATTGAGCTCTGTTCTTATTCTAATATGAGACTTTCTACCACAGGCTGGGCTCTGTTGTCTCTCTGATATGGGATTCTCTGCTGAGGGCAATTCTGGGCTCTGTTATCTTTCTGATATGGGATTCCCTGCCAAGGACATTGAGGACATCCTGCAGTTTTTCCCATAAAGTTCAGCTCTTATTCACAGGGGCCTAAGATGGCTGTACTTGTGCTAATGCTAAACTTGAGGTGGGATGGCCTTAATTTTTCTCGGCCTCCACACTCCCAGTCTAGTTTACACCCCCTGGCTTGGAGTCAGAACAGCAACTGAAGCCCTCTGCATAACCAGAGGTGTTTGAGGGGAGGTAGCAGGAGGGGCAGCTCACTGGAGATAAACAAAACCCTAAAAGCAGAGTGTTCCCGAGCATGTAACTGGGTGCATCCAAAGCCCTGGCAGTCCTAGAGTCAGGCAACTTTTATTTTTTTATTATTATTATTATTTTATTTATTTATGTATTTATTTATTTTTTATTTTATTTTATTTTTTATTTTTATTTATTTATTTATTTTTATTTATTTTTTTTGAGAGAGAGAGAGAGAAAAAGGGGGTGGGGGAAGGCAAAGGGAGAGGAAGAGAGAGAATCTTAAGCAGACTCCACGCCCAGCATGGAACCCAAGACAAGGCTCAATCTCAACACTGAGATCATGGCCTGAGCCGAAATCAAGAGTAGGACACTTAATGGAATGAGTCATCCAGGTGCCCCGAGTCTGGGCAACTTTTTGAAAGTGCCCAAGAGCCCACCAAGAGCAGCATGTACTTTGGAAGAATTTGATTCCCAATTTAAAGCTAGATAATAATTATCTCCAGCTCTAAAATTCCTTGAATAATATGGCTTTTACTTCTATTCACAAGTAGATTTAACAATCTCTTATGATGCTATGCTATTTAATCGTTAATTACATTATTATTTTATTATCCAGAAATGAGAAACACTTGATACGCCTTAACATTTTTTAATTCCAGAGAGAAAAGAAATTAGATTGTTAACTTTTTTCAATAAAAAGAAATAAAGTACCTTAAATCAGCCTATTCTTTCCCTTATAGTCTTTTTTTTCAGCAAGTGCTGCATGATAAAATAATTATGTAATTAGAAATAAATGGCTTACAAGAGCGATATTTTGTTCTAAAAGGTGTAAGTGTTCTGTATCCCCTTTTAAAGGTGCTCAATTTGTGCTGAAAAGAAGCAGGGAATGTAATTTTGGAATGAGTGCACTTAATAAGTTTGGCGACTAAGATCTTCCCATTGGTGTGGTTCCCACACTTCCTTATTTCAGGAGCTGTTTGGAAATGAGGTGAACCATCTCCCTCCAACCTGGCTTTGGTTATCCTGGAACAAGATGACAACTTTGGGTTGTCGTGTATTTTTCTTGCTCTGAGCAGATCATGAAAGAACTGGAGAAAGCAGTTGCTAGCTTCGATTTTTTTTTCCCCCTGATTGCTATGGCTTATAAAAGTGAGATTTGTGTTGTTGTTCTTGTTTCGATAATGGTTTCTTTTAAAATTTTTATTTATTTATGATAGTCACAGAGAGAGAGAGAGAGAGAGAGAGAGAGAGAGGCAGAGACACAGGCAGAGGGAAAAGCAGGCTCCATGCACCGGGAGCCCGACGTGGGATTCGATCCTGGGTCTCCAGGATCACGCCCTGGGCCAAAGGCAGGCGCCAAATCGCTGCGCCACCCAGGGATCCCTTGATAATGGTTTAATAGCTAAAGTACATTGACTTTTTTTTTTTTTTTTTTACATTTGCTTAATAGATTAAAATTCTGATTCTGATTGACTCATTCGGTGACACCACTAAGTTTACATGCCAAGGAAAGAGAGAAGAGGGATGGGCACAGGGAGAGGTGAATAAGGCAATTACAATTTATCAGACAAGAGTACAGAATTTCATTTTTCATTCTAAGGCAGGGACTAGTTCATAAGAGTGAACTGTCACATGGGTAAGCCTCTTTCGACTTTTCTAGGACACCTACTTACATATTTGATTCTGTGACTTAGGAGGGCAGTGACTAATGCCCACTTGCCTGGGGGTGGGGGTGGATCTTGGGAGCACTCTTCAGCCCTCCTGAACAAAAGGAGCATTATCCTGAATGGATCCATCCCTCCCAGGGGTATTGGGATGAGTAAATGACATAACAGATGTGAATGCATTTAGAAAGTAAAGGCGATATATAAATGCAAGAGATTCTTAGTTTTTATTACAGAGATCCATCCTGTCCTGCCACATTATGATAGCATAAGCCCTATTAGCTACATACATTATAATAATCTATTATCGGCAGAGTCAGCCTTGGGTGGTAACAGCTGGCTTTGACTATTACCATAGAATCTGTTGGAGATATGATGGATGAAGTACGCCTGGCAAGAAATGAGACTGGTTAGTATGTGTTACCTGTGCAAACTAGTCTTGGTCCCCTTCCAGCTTTGTGAATTCCCCCTGAAGAACCTGTGTCTTAAAAGAGGATAGGTGAGCTGGACTGGATGGAATATCAGGCTTGAGGGCCAAAGTTCTGGTTTCTAGACCAGGTTGCTCCACTTATGAATTAAGCAAGATCTTTCTGGTCAAGAAGGGCCTGAAATGCTTCTCATGGAGAGCCTCGCTATGTCATGAACGAATTGGTGGGCTACGTTGATGCATGCCGATCCCTTTAAATGCCAACCGCTGGCGATTGTTTTATTTTAGAGGAGCAAATCAACTGATCCTTGGGATATATTTGAAATTTGAAAACTTTTTTTCATTCATTCATTCATTCATTCATTCATTCATCAACTATAAATAGTAAACATTTAGTCTGTACCATGCCCCAGTTTTAGGTGCTGAGGTTAGAGTAGAGAACCAAAGAGAAGAAGTCCTCTTTCTCTTGGGGTTAACATTGTAGTGAAGAAGGACATGTTAGTCTCTCATAGTTGCTGTAATAAATTATCACCAACTGGTGGTTTACAACCACAGAGATTTATTCTCTCATAGTACAGGAAGCCAGAAGTCTAGAGTCCAGGTGTTGTTGGGCTCATATTCCCTTCATCCTTTCCTTGTCTTTTCCAGTTTCCAGGGGCTACTGGTATTCCTTGGCTTGTGGCCATGTCATCCTAATCTTCAAGGCCACATCTTCAAGTTTATTTCTGCACTGTCTTCATCTGGTCTCTTCCATATGTGTCCAGTCTCCCTCTTCCTCTTGTTTATACGTGTGATTGCATTTTGGGTCCATGCTGACAGTCAGGGATAATCTCCCCAATTAAGAATTCTTAACTTAGTCACACCTACAAAGATGTTTTATCCACACAAAGTATATTTGCTGCTTCCAGGGTTTAGGATGTAGATCTCTTTCAAGGACCTATCTTTCTACCTACGAGAGTGATAGTTAACATAGGCAGGAAGAAATACAATATGTCAGATGGCGTTCGTGCTAGAGAAGAATAAGGATGTTAGGTGTATTGGGGTAGAGGTGGGGTATGAGGAAAGGCCTTGCTGAAATGCCAAAATGCTGATCTCAGCAGGAACCCACAGGAAGGGAACCAGCAAGCTCTGCAGATGGCTGGAGGAAGCATCATTTATGCAAAGATACCACATAAGTAGAAGCAATGTTGTTTCCTCTCACTTGCAGCCTGGTTTCCTAGAAGTATGGCCCCCTGGTCATCCTAGTCAAGCATATTCGGAACCCTTGTTTGACTTCTGGTCCTGATTTCTTTTCTTTTCTTTTCTATTCTCTTTCTTTTCTTTTTTTTAAGATTTTATTTATTCATGAAAGACACAGAGAGAGAGAGAGAGAGAGACAGAGACAGAGACAGAGACACAGGCAGAGGGAGAAGCAGGCTCCCTGCAGGAAGCCCGACGTGGGACTTGATCCCTGGTCTCTAGGATCAGGCCCTGGGCTGAAGGCAGCGCTAAACTGCTGAGCCACCTGGGCTGTCCCTGGTTCTGATTTCTTGATCAGACCATGAGCCTCTGTCTGGATAAGTCTGGAGCACCCAGAGTTACAGATTCAATATCTTAAAGGAACTTCACAAAAATGGCCATGGAATCCTCAGTCCTCTGGTGTCTCACCCAACTTCTAAAGTAGGGAAGCTTAAAACTTGACAGATACACATCATCTACTTCCTTGGTATAGGACCTGTTCTTTTCTTTTAAGGCTTCCAGATATATCGGTTCTCTTTCTCTTCTTTCTTTCCGTAATTCTCTCCTCTTATTAAGAAATCAGAAACACTCAAAATTCTTTTTAACCCATATCGTAAAGGAATCCTCTAAAAATATTTCTAGCTTGTATTTAAAGTAGTTAAATGGTTTCTCCTCAATTCCATTGATCTTTTTTCAATTTAATCCTTGCAAAGACTCCCATCAGATACTTAACCATTTTTATCTTTATTTTAGAGATGAGGAAACCAGAGACTTTGAGAGACTTAGTAAATGGTTTACATTCTCCTGGCTCATTAGTGAAGGAGCCAGGATTAAATTCTATGCCAACATGAGTCTAAAGCCTTTGTCCTTACCTAGCACATTGGATAGGCAGGGAAGGCATCCTATGTCATGAATGCTGGACACCCATCCCCCCTTCCTTCCATCCCTGCACCCAGCAGAGACTTTTCTAATTTTAGGAGTCCCATCGGAGATCTCTGGTGGTATTTTCAAAATCCTCAGAGAATGTGTATACCTAATGATAAACGGTTGGCTTGATGGTTTCACACACAGTGACTTTCCTGATCTAGACAACACACAGCTTGCTTTTAGCTGCTCTGAACCAGCTCTTCTGGCCGTGATGATTAGAGCTTTGCCGCAGAGGAGCCTACGAGGGCTGGGTGACACCCACAGATAAGCTAGTCATCAAAGGGCTCCCACTATTAAAAACCACATCCTATTCGTAGTCCAGAGCTCATAGGTTTTGCCTGTGGCCTTCTCACCTGTTAAGTCTCCTCCAAAGAGATGCTGTGGCTCAGAGGAAGAGAATCATTTGACAAGGCGGAGCATCAGGGTGGCTGTCTAGGAAACCCGTTGAAGTCCCCTTGGCTGGAACAAATGCATCTCTTAGCATGGCCCATCATTTTGATATTTTTTTGACAATTTCTAAATGTGTACAGAAACAACCTGCCTCCCTTTATATTCATGTATTCCAGCACATAACGTCTGATTTTCTGCATGGCGGGAGTCAACCAAGCGCCCACTCTCCATTCCCCAGTTCACCGTTTTAATGCATTTCATGATTTTGTTGCTTTGGTGTGCATTTCAAAATGACACATTTGATCAGTTCTTTAGGTAATATTGATGTTTTGCCCTTTTAAATGTGTCATTTGATTTTCTGATGTTATTCTCCATCTGCTTTGGTAACACTTTCATTTAGTTGCAGCTTTTTATTGGGTCCCCAAAGGTTTATATAAAGGAATCTGACTTGAGGGTATTTTATTTTATTTTAAAAATGTTTTTTCCCCCATTCTTTGCTCTTTCATGCCCTCAACTCCACCTTTGCCAACCTATGTCCTCTCTCTTTTGCCAGCCCCTTCTCCTATCACCCTGCCTCTTTAGGCTCTTTTTAAAACACTGTGAATAAATCCTTCACTACAAGAGCCTCAAATGCCGGCCTTTCCTCAATCATATTTAAGTATTTCATTGTGTAAGGCCCATTGCCTTGCCTCTGCTGTTCCCTGTGGATTCAATCAAAGAGCAATTTTTAAAAAGCAGGTACAGGGAGCGGGCTGATGTTTTACATTTCTGACATGTTTGTATTGCCCTTGTTGAAAACATTTCCAAATGGTAATTCCAAATTTTCGAAGGCAACAACAAAACTCCAGTAAGGTCTATTCTTTCTTCATTGCTTGACTTTTTTTTTCCCCCCTTTCTTTCTTTTACCCACTCTGATGGTATTTACCTTACATTCTTGGCAGGTTAATTTCCACATTTCTGATCTCTTAACCTCTTCTTCAAATACAGTAAATGCAGATGTTAGAGACATATAACAGCATTGAAAGACTGATGGAAAGTGAGCATATGCCAATTTCTTTCTTGTGAAATATCTGAAAAGATCTGAAGGATGGAGTCAAATAAATAATAAAACATACCTTTGTTTTATGTTTACAAATGTCATCATAGAGCATCTCGAAGCTTAGATTCTGTGCAGAGTGGCCATGCAACCTATGAATCCACCACTTTAGGTTAGAAAAAGTCCCCGACATAGGGGACTCAAGATTTTTTCCTTTAAGAAAAGACATTGTATTACAAATAAGAAGCATGAAGTAAGTCACTATCAAGTATTGTTTGTTTCACTGGAGAGAGCTAAGGATCTATTAGCTTGTGGGAATGAACATAAAGCTATGGGATTATGAAATCATTATGTCTTCTATGGAGGGAAAATGGAAGTGGGTAGACAAATTCACATAGGCTTAGCTCTTGGTATAAATGGGATCGGCCAAATTTGTCTTTAGGTTCATTCTGCTTTCTCCCCTTCCTTTTGAAATAATTTATGTACCCACTGCCCCTCTAAGTTTCTGGTAAAGAAGAATAGTGCAATGAAGAGAGTGTGGATTTTGACATAGAAATGACTCAAATCTGGATATGAGCTCTTGCATCATCACATTGCACACCTACACTTCGGAACTTATTTCCACATCTAAGAAAAATTAGGTGAGTATCATCTACTTGCCAGGAGGAGGCTGATGCCATTTCCTGGGACGATGGAACATGCCAAAAATGGAATCCCAAGGCACGCTGCACTCGCAGTGGGAGTTCACCTGGGAGCAGCAGCAGTTCTGCTCGTGATTCCTCACAGCAGTTCTGCTCGTGATTCCTCACAGGCAGGGGAGGAATTCCTCCTCAGCTTAGCAGGGGAGACATATTACAAGCTTAGCCAGGGCAGCCAGGTGGACACATATCAAGAGCAACCCAGGGTAGAGAGGCAACTTGCAGATTCAAATGGATAAGATTAAGACTAACTCAAGGAAAGTGGCCAGATATAAAGACAATAGAAGAAGAGATAGGAATTTGATAGCTCCCATATTTCTTCAGGATATTATTGGGTGGCTGCTCTTGTCTTTATACTTGGCCACGTCTTGTAAATATAAACTTGTGTTTATCCATTTAGACTTCCAAGCCTTTCTTCTTTTTTTCTTAAAGGAAGACTAACAGAAACTAGAATATTTCAATTCTTCACCACACATGCCTCCAACAATGATACTTCTCGATTTCAGCTTTATTGTCCTCCATAGCACTTATCCCCATCTGTCTCCCCTACTAGAACATAAACTCCATAAATGCAGTGATTTTTGGTCTGCTTTTTCATTGCCATATTCCCAGCACTTAACATAGAGGCTGACTCAGAGCTCTCACTTAGGAAACATGTGTTGAATGAATAGATAAATTATTAGAGATTGTTAAGGGATGTATATAAGTAGAGTTGTAGCTTCAAGGCAAAGGAATTGACAACCTTTAGTGATAGCTTCTAGATATCAGTCACTCATGTATCCAATATTTTTTGAGCACCAATTTTCTTCTGGGCATTGTGGTATGCATGGGAAACTCATCAGCAAATAGTACCAGGGTGGCTTAGATGGTGGAGTGTCCAACTCTTGATCTCAGCTCAGGTCTTGATCTCAGAGTTATGAGTTTAAGCGCCATGCTGGGAGTGGAGCCTACTTAAAAAAAAAAAAAAAAAAAAAAAAGGACCAGGTTATGCCTCCTTAGCAAACATCCTTTCTAGCAGGGATACAAGTAAATTGTATAACTATGGAATAAAGACTATTATAAATGTATGAACACATTTTCTCCTTAAGAAAGTGCTTTAAGGGGCACCTGGGTGGCTCAGTGGTTTAACATCTGTCTTTAGCTCAAATCATGATCCCAGAGTCCTGGGATGGAGTTCCACATCAGGCTCCCCACAGAGAGCCTGCTTCTCCCTCTGCCTGTGTCTACCTCTCTCTGTGTGTCTCTCATGAGTGAATAAATAAAATCTTTTTTTTTTAAAGTGCTTAAAATATTTTTCCATGATTCTTCTTCTGAGGATAAAGTCATTAATAATAATAGACTGTGAGAACATATCCATAATAATTGGCTCCTGAGGGAAAAAAAAAATCCGGAGCTGACAATTCTCTTGTGCTGCTCCCAAGAAGAAAGCAACATAGGTCTACATTGTGGTGTCTTCTTGGTCTCTAAAATACACCTGACTCTGTTAATGTCCTCACAGAACTTAGAACAGTATCAGACTATTCACACATCAGTCCTCTCCACTGTGGCCCTTGTGGTAAAAAATAAAATCCCTTATCCAAGGGGATGGAAAATTGGCTAATTTCTCCCTACAGAGGGACTTTGAAGTTCAAAAGCATTTGAATTTGCTTTCTAATAAGTGGTGACAAAAACTCTTTCTCCCAGCATTTACCAACTAGAAATCTTTTCACTGGCACATCAATATCTCAGCCCTGTAATAGAGTCACATTGATGACTTTTTTTAAATGTATGTCAAAAAGTCCCCTTTATGGAGCATAGGACAAGCAGAGTTGTCCAGAAAAAAAATAGAAAATGCAATTTAATATAGGAATTTTAAAATTACACGGCAAGTTTTTGGTAATTTTCCCTAAAAAAACTCAATGATCAATGCTTCTTTAGAATGATACCCAGAAAAATAGTTGGATGATTGGCATTTTTCTCTAGTTGTGAGAGGATTTTTGTTGTTTCAGCTTACATTTCTTTAAGAGTAAGTTGAAACATTTTTTCTATGTTATTATTTTTTTTCCTATTCAAGTATTTGTCATTTTCTCTTAGATTAGTTGTGTGTTGTAAACTGATAGCTGTTCTCCATCAAGTGAATATTTTTCCTGATGAAAGACAAGGGAAGTGCCAGCTAGACATTTCATAATTGGGGCATTTGACTAGTTTGCTATTTTTAAGCACCAAAGATTTTGCTTGGAGCTAAGGCTGTGCAAAGATCCACAAATGCTTTCTCATAGTCTTGTGGATGGGAGGGGTGCAGAAGATGAACATTTCCATTTCTTTCACGGAGAAATTGAGTCATGACCTCAGCTCCTTTGTCTAGAGTGACAAAACTATTGGATTTATAGTCCACGGTAGCCCCCCATGGAGTATTAATCTATGAAGACTTTTGCTTCTTATAAAGCAAAAGAATAGCAAAAAAAATAACTGGGTAGTAGTATTTCCAAACATGGGCAAACACTTCTGTTATTAGAGATCAGGTGCCTTTTTACTGCAGGTGCATTGGCATTATTCTTTGATTAATCAATGCTGGACAGTCCTCCTGGCTAATCTCATTAGCTAATAGTGCTTCTGGGTAATTAGCTTGATGTGTGCAATTATCCTCAGATTTTAGGGCTTTTTTCCCACTTTGATAGCATTGGTACATATTTAATGCTTTGGATGCCCTGGCCCTTTGAAAGATTGAGCAAAATTCCCTAGTCTTTTCACATCAAGAGAGCATAGTAGTGTACATGGTAGTGGAATTATCTGAGTTCTGTCTGCTAAGAACTTTTTTAATGCCAACAATTTCTCAAGCGTGCACCTGCACACACCCTCTCTCCCACACGCACACACACAACAACACACACATGCATAGTCACGCACCCAACATATACACAGAATCCAGCAGACAAAATTTGGAAGTACTTCCAGAATTTTCCATTTTGTCCAGGTCATGAGGTTCCAATTTCTGTGATAAAATTTCTAGAATTTTTTAACAAATAAAAAAAATCTAGGATTTAGCCAAACACACCAAACCAGAAAAGAAAATTCCACATGGCAGACAACTATGACTGAGCCATGTAGAAATAATATAAAATCTTTAGTCCTTTCAAAGTTTTAATTTAACCTCTTTAGTAGTCATGAGTAATCACTCAGTATGTTTTAAGTTTCTACTGTGAACTGGGCTTGTGCTAACCAAAAGGTATCATGAGTACATGTGAAAGAGTCAGCCCATCAAGCCTGTTGTCTGGCCAGGTTGGAATAAAAACTATTTTCTAAGATCCTTTCAAAGTAGGCATATTTGTGATTCTATCATGAACCACTCTGTCCATTTCCTTTTTCCCTTTGAAAATCCCCTAGGAAATAAGGAAAAAGTAAGGAGGGCTTTGTGAAGTCAAGTGCTACCGAGATGTTTGACACCAGGTAAAACCATTGGTACTAAGCCGTCCAGAAGAGTAGGAATGTCATGTCATTTTCCATTTTACCTTATTTCTTAACCTTCTCCATTACCATCTTTAATCCCACTCATTGAAACCTGAAAAAAAGGATTAAAAAAGGCCATATTTATACATTTTTAACCCTCAGCCTCTACCTGGATCTATGGTCAGATTAATTCATTTCTCCAATGACAGCAGAACATCCAATTGAATTTAGATCCTGAACATATACCCCTGGCTGCTGAGTAATGACCCTCAGCTGTTATATCTAAGCCATTTTATTTCAGGGCATTTAAGCAACTTTGCCTAAACCAATGTTGTCAACTAACCCTTATGGACACTAATGGAGACTTTGAAATAAATTGTCCTACTATGGAAACATCATTTTTGTTATTGCCTAAACAAACTGGAGTTTGGTTTGTTTTTCTGGATCTGGCTGCAAAAAATCCCAGAACGAACCTTAGTTATGTTCCAGGTCTTGCTTTTATGTGATTTTGTACAGCACTTTCAGGGAGAGAACCATCAACCATGACTCAGAGAAAATGTGCTGCTAAGATACATTATTGTCTGGCCACCAATGGCCTATCACCAAGGTTCTGGGGGTCTGGAAAAGTTGGGTTTACTGTCTCATCTAAGCCAAAGCTATTTATATTAATGATCAGTGCAACAGCAAATATATAGTATTTTATTCTCCCCTTTAACCTGCCTTACTAATAATCTTAATAATGGGAAAAGAAGCCCTCATGATCTTTCTCAGAAGCCCTGTAGTTCCTCTTTCTTTCAGACAATTTCTTTCCCCTGAGAGCTTGAGGGAGACAGAAATGGAAAACTCAATGATTTTCTTTCTCTTATATATGAAAAAGAAAGGCAGTATTTGAGTGCCTACAAAGTATGGGAAGTGACAATAAGTCAACTAGTGTTTTTCTGTTCTTCAGCTCTACTCTGGAGAGGGATTCTTTCTCTTCTCTAAACTTAGTAAATGAGAGACATTGAATGGTTCTCTAAATAGCTAAGCATTGGAGCATTTATATTGTTATTATTATTTTTATGCATGCCACTTTCCCTTAGCAGTAGAAAAGAAAATAAATAGTCTTTTCATTGCCAGTTCTATTTTTGTTGAGGGCTTAACTAGAAGATATATCTAATCATAATGAGCAGAGCATAAAGAATATTAAGATTAAAAGAACTTATATTTTCCTTTATCCTCTCAACAATCTCCAGATGGATTTCCTAGGGGTTGCCTTCTAAATCTTCTTACACAGTGAGCTGTAAATCCCAGACCCAGCAAGCTTCTGGTTTGGCTGAACATAGCCTTTCATGTACAATATGTACGGCCTGAATAATGGCAGAAAATTATTCAGAGGATAATTACAGCAATTGATCTTGAGATGTTTTGTAGCGTCCTTCATAGATCATTCTTCAAAGCTTTTTGGAGAAATGGTGTCTGTGGAGTCCGCCAGAGGCCAAAAGTTTCTAAGGTCTAATGCAAAATAAATAGTCTGTAAGAGTCCCAGTCACCTGAAAAGGGAGAAGGGACAACTCGAAGGGAACTCAGGCCAGAGGTCAGAGACAGCTCAAAGAACAGATAATTTTGATGGTCCCCAGATGAATATTACTTCAATCTCCCTCTCAGACTATAGCCTCCATCTCAGATATTCTAATGCACTTAAGTCTTTATACACCGCTTGACAATTTCTGAAGAGCCCTCCTGGGAGTTGTCCCACATGACTCTGAACATCTCCCTGTGAGGTAGGAGGGGCGATGAGCCATCACTCTACTTCTAGATGAGGAAAATCATGAGGAGAGGTCAAATAATTTTGCCAAGGTCACAGAAATGGTGAGTGGTGGAGCCCTAGGATAGCAGGGTCTTCTGACCATGAATCCATGGGACTCTTCTCTCTCACAACCTCTAAACAGGAAGTGAAGCTCCCATTTGACTTCCAGGGGAAATGCTACTTGCTATGCTGCCAATGGTGATGGCATATGCAGTATCTCTTCTACCAGAGACAAATGATTTCATCCCCATTCTTCTCTTTAACACCACCTCTTTTCACAGACACACACACATACCTTCTCTCTCCTTTATTTTTCTCAATGGTCCTGTGTTAGGCAGAAAACAGATGGGCAGCTGAGCCAGCATACCTGTATTGGACGCAGAAATCAATAGAGACAGTTATTTCATAAACGGCTCCACTAGGCACGAAGGAAATTCATGGCTCAGAGAGAGCGGGTGGTTAGAGAAGGAGGAGGGTTTTGGAGGATGCAAGTGCATCCTTTTTTTGATGACAGCTTGTTCTCAGGTATACCTGGAACATTCACAACTGGGCCGTAGCTAAACACACCAGATCAAGTGCTTAGACTGTGACATTTTCATTTTTGTTTCCCCGACACCTGTTATGATGCCTAGCATTAGAATATTTAGTATAGAATTATATAAACATGATAATGTATATTATGTATATTATATATTTTATAATTATATTTATATAACTTCATAAATGCATTATTATTATTTAATTATTATGTAAATATTTTAAACTGGACAGATTTTAATTAAGCTGATGGTATGATATCTGACAAACTTTTTTTTTTTTTAATTTCTGACAAACTTAAATGAGGCCTGGGTAATTGGTAATTATGGCCTCAGAAAAAAAAAAAAAGAAAGAAAAAAAGATTTGTGGTTGAAACAAAGAAAGCACAGAAATCAAATGACTAACTTAATCTGGTCAATTAATAGGAAACCAAGATGGCCAGATTTGTATCCCCAAATCATTAGCTGGTAATTAACCTTCCCCACCTCCACTTTTTACCAGAGCATTTTTTTTTCCTTAGGGAATTCCCATGAAAAATTACAATCATCTATTGTTTTCTAATATGTGCATCACCACCCTTAAATTACCACAATTAAAATAATCAATTATTTCTCTGATGGGACTGCAGTCAGGACTGAGGTTTCTCTAAATGAGATTGGACAAGTTGTGTGTGTTTGTGTGTGTGTGTACGTTCCAGCTTTTAAACCAGTTCTTTCCAAGGGGGATCATCAAGGCTCGTGCTCTCATGCAGCTTCATCTAGAATTTAAAATCTGAATTTACTCTTCCTTTCTTTCCTGCCAAAGTGAGCACAATGCTCCTCATTAAGAAGAGGAGTAGGTGGTGTGTGTGTTACAAAACAAATGACATAGGAACATGGAATTGCCATATTCCAACAGATTCTTAGCGTATTAGCCCAGTATTCCATTATCCATCTGTATCCTAAAGGATGTGTTTTGGAAATGCAACACTATTATCTCTAATTTCAATCAAAAAGGAAAGGCATTCATCTGTTTTGCTCACAGCTTGATACGGTTTTTATCAGTGACAAATGTGTTTAAGTTTTTCTTCAACCCATTTCCAGGTTAGGGCCATAGATGATAATATTTTACAAATTTACATATTCACATGGGCATTATCCATTTAGAAGAGTGACTTTGAAACACTACACATTTTCTTAGGATGCTATTAATTCAGAGTGTAGCTAGAAGAATGCTGGATCAGGAGCCAGGCAGCTAGGCTCCTAGGTGTGAGTCCACTACTGATTATAAAGTGTGTCCTTGATCGAAGCTCTTCCCCTTGTCCGTTCTCAGTTTTCTCATTTCTAATGTGAGAGGACTGATGTTCTCTTAAACCCTGCAGGGTCTAAAAATACACAATGCTATAGCTTCTATGTCCCAAACCTAGGGGGACTTTTGGAAATTGCCTTCTGTCCCTTATGATATGCTCTTTAGAATTTTCTTAATGGTTGCAACTTTATTTTTTTTTCCCTTGAAAGCAAATTTGATTGGCACCAGATAAAGATCATTGAGAGCTGAGACAAGGGACTCAAGGCCTTGATCAAGCTGGTTATGAGCACTTTATGTCAAAAATGAGCTGCGACCATCAACTATTAATAACATTAGTTTTCTCGATGTGTCATGTAAATTTGACTTTGGGAACCTAACCCAAAGACCAGTTCCAAAAAGAATTCAAGTACTGACAGCTTAACAGGATTGTTTTGAAGGGAAAATAATTTTCATTTGGCCCAGGACAAACTCAAAATAGTCTCATCGCTTTTTAGGACTTTTTAGAACTGTAGTTTGGATGTAGCAAGCCAGAAATGCTTCTTCTTATATAAAGTAACAAAGCGGTTGTGGCGTAAAGTACTGCCACACTTTTTTATTATAATAGTTACCCAGATTGTGAAGAGGTTGCTCTTGTCCATTGTTCATTATAATTTTTTATAATAATGGTAGTTAAATGTATCTGGGGTGCCTATCTCTTGTATTTCCCCAACTCTACAAGATAAGCAGATGAAGAGACTGTGTGGTTTCTGAGCGGTCAAGTGACTTATCCAAGATAAAAAATTAGGAATCAGCTCAACAATGTCAGAATGTTTCTCAGCCCATGCAGTATTCCATGGTATATTGTTGTTATAAATTTAGAAATTCAATTATTGGTAAAAAAAAAAATTCTTAATTGCGTTTCGCCTCGATCTTAGTCTGTGTTGCTCCGAAATGTAAAGCTCGAGATAAAAACTTGAGTGCAGACTGTTTATTTGGTGATAATATCCAAAGAAATGGCAGTGAGGGAGTGGAGGGGTGAGGCAAGGAAGAAGGATTATCCAAGTTGCTGCTGGTGGCCACGAGGGTGCAGTTCTGTGGCTCGCTGGAGGAACACAGACGGTAGCCTGCAGATCTCCGCCCACCACAAGGTGTCCATTGGCTGGGGGTTGCCCCTGCTGGGGGTGGCTCTCCGAACTTCTGGTATCAGCTTGTGCTCAGGCTGAGTGGGATGCTCATGAGAGAAAATTCTACTGCAGAACAAAGATGTGGGGCAAGCTTATCCTGGAGATGGAAAGGGCAGAACAAGGTGAGCCTGTGCATTTAAACAATTGTCCAACCTGACTGCTCCCAGGACATCCACTCCAATCCCTACAATGTTCATGCTATTGAAACTCCCTCTCTTTCACCTTTGAATGTCCTCCCTCTCTTTTCTATTGAAATTCCACTCATCCTTAAAGGTGCAAACAGGTGCGACGTTCTTTGCGAAGCCTCTCTGGCCCTGTGACCTTCTCCCTTTGACTTCCTACTACAGTGCAGTCATGAGGTCATGAGATATTCAAACAACACAAGGGTTAGCGGTGCTGACTCCTGCATTGTTGAAAATCTGACTTGACTCCCCCAAAATGTAATTACTAATAACCTACTGTTGACCAGAAGCCTTACCAATAATATACACAGTTGAACACAGATTATTGTATGCATATCTATATACATATCTATAGGAATACAGACAGTATTCTTATAATAAAGTAAGCTAGAGAAAAGAAAATGCTGTCAAGAAAATCATAAAGAAGAGAAAATACATATACAGTATGTATTGTATTTGTTGAAAAAAATCCATGTATGAGTGGACCTGCACAGTTCAAAGCTGTGTCATCCAAGAATCAATTGCACTTGCTCACAGGCCCACCTTCCCCACTGAGTCCGAATTCCTTGAGGACAGGAGTTGCACTCATTCATGACCATAGCACAGAGCCAAGACCATTGCAGATCCTCTACACATTTTTATTAATGAAATACAGGAGTGAATAAAGATCCACTATCCATGATTTCTTGTATTTCCATCCTGATCCCCTTTCCTTCGCTTTCTCAGGCTAAGACAGCAGAGTACTAACCCTTCCTATCATTTTTGGTGCCTTTCCCTGGACCTTCTCCAGACCTCTTTGATCTTGAGATGTGGCATCCAGAACTGCTGAGAGTGTTCCAGGTGACAAGACACCACAGTTGTACATATCGAGGTAGTCCTGGCATCTGTTTCCCTGCCTCTCGATCCGGCAACAGCAACTTCCTCTTCATTGCTGGCAATGGTTTTGATGCCCTGCATTACAGTGATTCATGGACCGGCCTCTCTTCTCTAATGGACTGCAGACTCCTGAGGGGAAGGCGATTGTCTTATTCATCTTCCAATTCCCACACGGGAGAGAAGGTGACATACTGAATGGTCAAGGACAGCCACCTTCTCATATAATAGTAACAATAATGGAGATAACTAACAATGATTAAGCATTTACCATGTCCTGTCTCTCTGAATGCTCAGCACAAATCACATAATTTTCTCACTCCGACCTTTAAGGTGATCTGATTATCACCCCCATTTCACAGGCAAGGAAACTGAGGCTCAGATAGATTAAGAGACTTGCCTGTGAGTATGCATCTAGCAAGTGACAGAGTCACAAATGGACTCAGGTCTCCCTGACCCTAACCAAAGTCTGTGCAATTACAAAATCCAATCCTGCATGGTCTGCTGAGAGCTCTCAAAGACAGAAGAGAGCAGAGATCACCAAGGGCATGGGGGGAAAATTTCTGTCTATTTGTTTAGATGAGTGGTTCTCAACCAAGGGCGATTTCACCCTTCAGGGAAACATTTGGCAATGCTTGGACACATTTTTCGTTGTCACAGCTAGGGAAGGGGGACGGGTGCTGTTGGCACCTACTGGGTGGAGGTCAGCGGTGCTATGAAACATTCTACATGGCACAGCAGAGAGAATCATCTGGTCCACGTTATCCGTCGTGCTGAGGTTAAAAAGCCCTGGTTTACCTGGAAAAATTGAAGAGGAAGAACGAGGAGGAAGTAGGTCTAACACAACACAGAGCAGGGTGGAATGACCCACTGCATTTCTTAATTTACCATTCACTTAACCATGCTGGCTCAGGCTGACCTATGGCAGCAGCTGCATGTTCAAGTGCTTTGTAAACTGTAATGTTCTCACAAAGGTTAGATTCTTATTGTCAGCACCGCCTCCCTGCTGAGCCCACGTTAACTGACTTCTCAGGACTTCTTTAGAACTTGCCTGAATCTGTTCAAGCTTTCAGAACAGAACTTTTCTGCAACAGAACTCCGAGTCCTCTCTCCTTGACGATCCCTACCACTACTGCCTGAGGTGAACACCGAGAATCTTATCATCTTATTTGTCTCTAGCTTCCTTTGTGATTTTTAATGGGGAGTGGCCTTCTTAGCTGGCATGGTACTCCAGGCTACTGTGTTCAGGAATGTTCTTGTCCTTCTGGGGCTCCTACCTGGTTTCGTTTCATTAAAAATACAAGATTTGTCAACTTGGGTCATATTTATAATCTACTCAGAGAAAGGATTTATTTCTGGACACCTTATTGTTGGCTTCTTCAAATGATCCTGGCGTCTGACAAGACCTCCCATCTCCAGAACTCAAACAGGTCCTCTTTAACGTACATGCTCTGGCCTGATACTTGATGTTGGCATCTAGCATAGTTGTGACCTCTACAGGATTATTCATCTTGACCCCAACTCTCATTGCAAACACTACTGGTCTTGAAAGCCTCCTGAGGACATAATACTCTGGGTGGGACCTCAGCCTTCTTAGACCCAATTTCTTGCCCAAGCCCCCTACTTACCAGGATAGCAAGATCAGACATATCTTTCACAGTGATATTGCAGAAGGCCAAGGATCCAGTTTGCAACCAACTTTCGAGAACTTTACTCAGTATTCTGGGTCTCTTTGAAATTTGTAGTAGATGTTTCATCCATGATTTTCTCTGTCCCTTTTTGAATTTCTGTGTTCAGCCTGTAATGGGTTACAATCAATCAAACAAGCAAGCAAGCAATCAATAATCTAAAAAAGTAAATAAATAAGAATTCTGCAACTTACTGCTCACCACATGAAACAGCAGTGTCAAAGAAATGTTCCAGAGTTGCAAGAAACAGGAGCATGTCCAGCTGTGTGTAGTTAGAAGAGGTGTTGGGTGTGATGAGAAGACAAGGGCGGAACATGCACAGTTCCTATAATTCCCTTTTCTCTTTTGCTTTCTCCCCCCATTCTCCCGTAGTTAAATATACAGAGTAGAATGATCTGGGCTTAAAAAAAAATCAAGCTGGCTTGAGGGAAACTAAAGTCTGTAGCTTTCCGTACTATATCTGGTATCATCATTCAAACCACAACATTGATTTTTTTAGTAGCAAAACTGCTGCTTTGAGACCCCAGGCAAGCTACCAAGTACAGAAGTTGGTTTGGCTGGTCCTCCCTTCTCCCCGAATTTGTATCCTACCTGCTTTTTTTCTCCTTTTATTATCATAGAAGGAGATAAATTTTGAGCACCAAGGGTAATTCTGCTTCTGCAGCTGGCCATTATGGTCATTAGAAAGGACGGAGTCCTCTTCAGCAGCAGAGACCCCAGGTCCCTTCTTTTTAAGCACCCGGGAAGGCTCTTTTTGCATCATCTTGGCAACTGCTCACTGGAGTTCCGCTTGGAACTAGGACCAAAGGCAAGCCAGAGTCAACAGCAGAGTAACTTTATACTGAAGCTATTTATATTCCAACTTTGAGGTCAATTTCTTCATCTTTTATATTCTTGCCATCATTAGATACTGCCAAAAAATTCCAGCCCATTGGTCATTTACTCTTACATTTCAGGCTTCTCTTTATGCTATGTTATGTTAAGCATTATATATATATATATATATATATATATATATATATATATATATATATATTTTTTTTTTTTTTTTTTTTTTTTTACCAATTTGTCCTACCTCTGCTCCTCTTTCCTCCAAATGCCATCTGGAACCCCAGTCTCACAGTTAACACCTCCTCTATCTCTGCAAGTCTTTACAATCCCTTTCCTCACTCTTTCTCTCTGGCTTTGGGTGAATCCTGGCAATCACTCAGGAAGGCTGCAGTCTAGTGTGGGTGTTAAGAGCTCAGATTCTGGGTTCAAATTCCAGCTCTGCCACTCACCAAGTATGTACGTAGGGCAAGGTACAAAATTTTTCTTAGCCTGAGTCTCTGCATCTGTAAATGAGAGGAAAAGCTCCTTCGGGATTATTATGATTAAATGAGTATATGCGTGAAGTACTTAGGACAGTACCTAGCATGTTGGAAGACTTTAAAAACAAAAGTATTTAGGGGTTCCTGTTTAACTCAGTTGGTTAAGGATCTGACTCTTGATTTTGGCTCAGGCCATGATGTCAGGGTCATGAGATGGAGCCCTGTATCAGGCTCCATGCCCAGGGTGGAGCCTACTTAAGATCCCCACTCTCTCCCTCTCCCCCTCCCCTACCCCAGGCACACTCTCCTTCTAAATAAATAAATACATAAATAAATATTTAAAAAACAATAGTATTTAGTTAGTCCAGCAATGACTGCCTATATCCCGTGCACTTCAGTATTTATTTTCTTGGTGGTTTTCAGTATCCTTTCAATGATGCATTTCCCTCTTCAAGCCATTATCCTTCACTCTTATATAAGACAGACAGGTGGTAACTACACTTTTCATGGTGAACATGGCATGATGTATACAATGGTCAAATCACTATGTCGTGCACCTGAAACTAATATCACATTGTATGTCAACTACACTTCAATACAAAAATAAAAATTAAAAGTACCTCTTGCTACAAGGCTCATCGTTGAAAGATGGATCGTTCTTTCCGCTTTATCCCTGCCACAACCTCACATTTATTCAGGACTTCTGCATCATGTCACAGCACTTCACTTTTGAGTCCCACCTTCATACTGTGTGACATCTGTGATGGCACAACTGTTCATCCTCCTGGAAGCCACCTCGGTGTGTTGGTTTATCTCCTCAGCACCACACCACAGCTTCATCAGCTCCTGAATACCACTGGAGGTGAGGACACACCTTGCTGCCACTCATTCACTGTGAATCAGGATTAAAATACCCTATTTTACTCATCTCTGAGGAGACGAGGCTCAGTCTTTTGCTCCAGAGCACACGGCTAGTAAATAATTAAACCCAGATCTCCTGATTTTACATGCAGACACTTTGTACTGCACCAGAGCTGCCTCATAGGACTTTCTGAAGCTTATGCACATTAGTTTGGCATTTTAGTACCCCAAAGAAACACTCAGTGTCATCTGAAAGCTTAAAGATGCTACTCTTCTTACCTGTAAATTACTTTCTTTTATATAAATGGCCCTCTTTCATTGTCAAATATGCAATTCTTCCATGAAAATTCTATAACTCTCCTTTCCTAGCCTTTGGGGATGTATCTATAGTCCCATTTCTCCGAGCAAAGGGGCCCATTTTACCATGGCAGCAGTACGAGGAAAAGGACAATCTTCTTGGCCCTCAGCCCAGCGGGCTTACCACCCTATGAGACTTACCAGCAAGCTGATTGTCATTCTAGGTACAAAAGTGGCTAATGGCAACACTGAGACAGGGGTGAATGATCCACTGGGAGTGAGCTTGTGGCTGAGGGCCCATTGCTGGTTGATTGGGTTTTTAATTTTCTCTTTGAAGGAAGGGGAGTGGGCATGGCAGATGGATCACCTAGTAGTCTCGTGGGACAGAAAGTGGCCTGAGGTGTTGTCCAAGGACGAATTGATGATACCTTCTCAGGCACAGAAAGTAGGAAATGATTTGGTGCTCGGTGCATAGCTACAACCTTCTGAATAGACGTTCATAAGAGGTGACCATGAGTATACTTCAGCCTCACATCTTCACATGGAGAGAACCAGGTCAGAGGACAGAAGTGTTTATTTTGAGAAAACATGAACTTCTGGAAGTGAGGCTCCAATCACCCAATTAAATGAAACTGATTAATCACAATTAATTCTGTATTGAAGGTTTACTGTGTACTGGGAAATACTGAAATTAACAACAACAAAGAAAAAAAAAAAAAACAAAGTATCTTCTACCCTTAAGGAGTTTATGATCTACTCTTAGGAACCAAGCAGCAAAAAAAAAAAAAAAAAGGAACCAAGCAGCAAACTGCAAAGATGATTTCACTTAACCATTGAAGTGGTCCAGGGAATGCCCATATATGACCAAATGTAAACTACCCTTTTAGAGACCACTTAATCATAGGACTTTTTGACTTCGGAGATGAGAGTCCTTTGAGGATATGTGTATTTATTTTTTGTCCTTTACGTCAGATAATCAACATTGTTCTGGTTCACTCCTGAAGGCGTGCATCACATTTGTTTTCAGTACTCCAAGTACAAGAAAGAAAAAGAGAGAACTGATAGAAAATTATTTATCGGGGACTGCTTGTAATTATTTTTCCCAGTCTTGTAGAAAATTGGGATTCACAGGAGAACCCGGTAAGCACTTGGGACATTGAAAAAGTTTACATCTGGGGTTCATGTATTACGGTGCACAGGGGTAAGTGGGGGAGAGACAGATTTTATTCAATAGTGAGAAGAAGGTTTTACTGTGGCCAGAACTGTAGTCAACTGCCTTCTGAGACAGTGAAGGGCTTGTCACTAAAAGTATTCGTGGAGGAGTTGGAAATACACCAACAAGGATGATGAGGATGAAGGCAATTTTTGGGACAAGAGTGTTGATTACTTGCCTGTGAGTACCTTTATACATCTTATGACATCCGATTGCGGTGAAAGATCCCAGAAAAATAATTCTTACCTAGATTCTTAGATCCCACCCCCCTCCTCCCCTCCAGTCACAGTTCGGAACACCTTTGGAATGTTTCCATAGGAGTAGATGCAGGCTACGGAGGAAAGAAATATTATTTTGCAGCAACTAGTGCTCCATCAAAACAGAGGCCTTGTGAAATGACGGCAGACATCAGTAATCGCCAAAGCGCTGGCCTTATTTATAGGTTTGAGGGAAAGATAAATACTGTACACTCACATTCTAATTAAGGCCAAGAGTTCCCAGCATGCATAGCTCTGCATCTCATTCCCTCTGTCACTGCTGCCACAGCTCTCATATTTTCTGTGGTTTCTCCTGGTTATTAGTAATGCTGTGCTGACTAAAATGGATGGAGTCCCAAGCTGGCTGCAGGGCACAGGGATTTGATCTTCTACGTGGCTACAGCCTGGATTCACAAGTACCACAGCTGCATTTGCCCTTGTCTTCAGTGCATTTAGACCGAGGATGGTGATGTAGGGTGTGGGATGACCTGTGAAAGGACTCCAGCTCCACCATGGAACAATGGTGGAGGGTAAAGAGTGAAGCAATCCATAGAAATGGCTCCCTTCTCAATTCCATTCGTGTCAACTAAGCATCTGTTGGGTTGGGAGGAGAGATAGAGTCTGTTTCCATCGGGTACATTTTAAAGATAGATTTCTAAATGCCATGAAGCTAATGCTCTTTTTATAGTCTCCTCTACCTATTACATAATGAAAAAAATTGAGCACGTGCCACGAGCATATGACTAATGGCCCTTAAAGAAAGTCCAATCCTAGCTTTGATCTTTGGGGGATGAGGACATCATAATCTAATGTAGCTAATCATGTCAAAGGCACAATCAATAAGCATACACTGATCTCACAGTGTAATTAAGTCTCCATAAGTTCATTTATGGACCAAATCAATCAAGAGTAGTCAGTCTGACCAGGAATCCACACATATCATTAATGAAAAAAAAATCAAGATTTGTTTTGCAAAATATTAATATATTGTTATTAAAAAACTTATCTATTCTTAGTTTCTTATATAGACCCATGGTGATAAAATCTGTGGTCTTTTCTTGGCAATAGCATGACTTTTCATCACCACAGAAAAAATTTAATAAAAGTATTTTCTTCTTCTTATGCCTTTTGGAAGCCCCATCATTTTATTCCAGAGCTATATTCAGGTCATCCTCAGATCACGTACACATAACATAACAAGCAAGGACAAGGCAGAGATCTGGTTTTTTGTTCATAGCTTTCTTTGGCCAAAGTCAAGGTTCAAGAAAAATATAGAAACACAAGAAAACATAGGGCCAACCTAGGGACGGAGCCTGGTTTTCTTCAAGACTTTTGCCTTGAATCCAACTGAAAATGTGTTTGAATTATCAGATAACCTTTCTTCTATTTTTTTTTTTTTTGTTAATATACTGACCAGGACCAGATGTCTGCCCATCTGTATGTATACCTATGTGTGTGCGTGCGCGTGTGTGTATGTGCATGTGTGTGTGTGTGTGTGTGTTTATGCATATGCAGGAAGGCTAGCTACATGGCAAAAAGACTTACTAATTGAGGAGTACATTTGTTCTCAATGGATATAGCAAATCCAAGTGTAAATCTCAACTTAACAGAGTGTGTTAGAGTTTGTAGTGCACCATTTTTCACTCTCCAAGATTCATTTGGATAATTGCAGAAGCTTAGCACCACATCTTGGGAGGCATCAGCATGCAGTGGGGTGGAGGGAGGAGATTGATATTCATATTACAGCTACATAACCAACTTTATAACTGACAAAGACCAAGATACTTCGCATATTTGGCAGCATTTTTTCTACATTGTGAATAGTTAGTTCCTATCTCTCAGCATAGCAATTTTTATTCATATTTTATAGACAAGATTATTAAAGCTCAAGAAATTAAGTAATTCTGCAGTATTTCATGATTAGTAAGTTGTGATCAGGGATTTACTCAAACCTCCAGAAATCAGGCATGGGAGTCTGAGTTTATCAGAGAGGACTCATGGATGTAATTTGGTAGGGTCAGAGCTACAAAGGATCATAGCCAAGTTTTAGCACAGGGCCGCATACAGTAGGTGGTCCAAAAAAACTATTGAATGAATGACTTGGAAATCCAGGCCCATCAACCTAGTCCTGACAGAGTGAAGGAACAGTGTGTGGTGTCAGGGCTAGGACTGCTTAAGCATCACCCCAGGTGGAGAGCAGTAGCCAGAAAGTGCTGATTTGATTCTGCAGACAGGGTTAGAGGTACAGGAAAACAGTAAAAAAAAACGAAAACAGCAAAAAATTGAGCTTTAAACACACAAGATTCAATTCAGAGCCAATTGCCATTTATTGAGTAGCTGCTATGTCCTAGGTTCTTATTCTTCTCCACAGCTTTCATGTTCTCTTATTTCACCTTTACAACAATCATGGAGGAAATGGAGTTTCCTGAAGGAGTGACTTTCTCAATATCACAAACCAGTATGTGGTGAGGTCAGTGCTTGGACCCAGGTCTCTTGACTCAACTCCGACGTTATTTATGCAATGTGCAGAGTCTCTTTTTAGGAGGCATCTGTCGCCTACATCTAGCAATTCAATGCTCTCTGCTTGTTTTCCTTTTATTTCACCAATAGCTCTTTTTCCATTTCCTCTGTCAGCTCCTTCTCATTCCATTGACTTCTGAACACTGGACTGTCTGTAGTACAGATTTGGTACTTTTTTTTTTGTTTTCTAACTGCATTCATTCTCTTGATGAGCTTATCTAGCCTAATGGCTTTAAGTGCCCTTGTGATGACTCGAACATTAGATCTCTAGTCCAGAGTTTCCTTGGGAGCTTGTTACAGCTCTACTTCAATGACTAAAACAGCAACTCAAATTTCAGCTTGTCAGTACTGCACTCCTGATATGCCCCAGAACTTGGTCACTCTTGCTCTATCTTCCATCTTCGTTAACCTCCCTTCCAGTTGCTGAGGCTCAGAATCATCTTTAATGCTCTCTTATCCAGTCCATCTCTAGTCTGTCAGCAAGTCCTGTTGGCTGTGTCTTCAGAAAATGACAAAGACCTGATTACATCTTACTGTTCCTACAATTATCCTTTTGGCCCAGTGCACTGCCAACTTTTTTGGAATATTACAAAATTGATTGAATTTGCCCACCTTCAGTCTGTTCTGCATATAATAGACAAAGTAACCTGATACAAGTTCAGTGAAATTATGCCACTTTTCAGCTCACAACCAATTCACTTAGGGCAAAATTCAATATCCTTACACTGGTATACAAGGCTCTACATGATCTGGCCTCATTAAACATAAATTTCCACCTTAAAGATTTTGCCCATGCTATTCCCTTTGCCTGGAATATACTTCCCTAGACGTTTGAATCACTTGTTCCTTCACCTTTTTTTTTTTAGGCCCTTCTTAGCTATGCTATCCAAATTTACATGATCTGGGGCACTTAGGTAGTTCAGTCAGTTTAGCATTTGACTTTTGATTTTGGTTCACATCATGATCTCAGGATCCTGATGTTGAGCTCTGTGCCAGGTGTGGAGCCTGCTAGGGATTCTCTCTCGCGCCTTCTGCCCCTTTCGCTCCCACTGCTTATACTTTCTCTAAAGAAAATAAAACAAAAATAAAAATAAATAAATAAATTTACATCGTCTTCACAGTTACAACTCTCCATCCCCTTCCTCTATTTTTCTGCATAGCAATTTGCTGTCTAGCGCTTCACTCACACACTTTTTTAATTGTCCCCCTACCCCTATAAAAATGAGCACTATGAATGAAGAAGGCAAGGATTGTTGCTATTTTGTTTGCCAATGCATCTCCAGGAAAGGAGAGAACAAAAAGGAGAGATGCCTGGCACCTAGGAGAAATAAAACAATATATATTGATTGGATAAATGAGAGGGAGAGAGCCATAAGAATTCAGCACAGCAGGAAGGGGCATGAAACACAATATAACCCCTGGTCAACAGGCAGCAGCCTAAGCAGTTCCAGAGAGGTGTGAAGAGTATCTGCATCAGCCTAGAACCTCACATATTCATTTTTCAGAAAATTGCTCCCAATATCCTGACGTGAAGTTCTTATGTCTCAGGAGAAAACACATTAACTCTCAGAAACCTGATGGAACATGAACCATGAAAGTACTTGTAAACAGCTGTGTAGGTACAGAACATAAGTCCTGATTCTATTTCTTCTGTGATAGTGCACAACTGCAAAACAAAAGTAGAAAATAGGAAAAAAAAAACCCTTTGAGAATCTTTTCATGGAAACCCCCATTACTGTCTTGCCTCCACCCACACACAACACTGTCCCATTAAGGCACTCTCTATGGTGTTGTAGACAGCACAGCCTAGTAAAAAGAACACGGATCCTGGCATCAGAGAGACTTGACTTCACATTGTGGATCACAATACTTGCTAACCACAGAATATTGGTGAATTTTCTTGACACTTCTAGGCCTCGATGTTTATTTGTAGAATAAGTAGCATAAAGTATTATAGAATAATTATGAAGGTCAAATAGTGTATAACATATATATCTATGTATGTTTGACACAATGTATAACTGATTATATAATATTTTTTTTAATTTTTTTTTATTTATTTATGATAGTTACAGAGAGAGAGAGAGAGAGGCAGAGACATAGGAAGAGGGATAAGCAGGCTCCATACACAGGGAGCCCGATGTGGGATTCGATCCCGGGTCTCCAGGATCGCGCCCTGGGCCAAAGGCAGGCGCTAAACCGCTGCGCCACCCAGGGATCCCCTGATTATATAATATTATATATATATATATATATATATATATATATATATATATATATGAATGGCAATTAATTCCTATTTCTTAAAATTTGATTGATATTGACTGCTTTGAGGTAATAGAAAAAAAATATATATATATATTGGTCTCTGCCCCCATTGCTTGGCTCCTAAAACCCTTGTAATTTCCTAAATGAAAGGCGCTAGAAGCATCTTTTTGTTCTGATGTTTGGTCTTTGACCTTGGCTCCTACAGAGTTCCCAAATCCCTTGGAATCTCCTGGGTGATTGCAGTGTCTTTTGTTTTACTGAGGTGACTTTTGGTGGGCTCCTGAATGGGGGCCAGTCACCAGAAGGACTAAGCAGAGTGGAAGCTTGGAATTTTTGACCTGACCCTCATTCTCTATAGATAAGGAGAGGGGCTAAAATGGAATTAAGGTTCAATCATACCTACATGATGAAATCTTTATAAAAATCCAAACAGTATAGGATTCAAAGAGCTTCTGGATAGGTGAGTGAGTGGAGGTATTGGGAGAGGCATATGCCCAGAGAGCTCAAGGAAGCTCCATGCCCTGTCTCACAGAACTTGCCCTCTCCATCTTTTCTATCATGGTGTTTATCTGTAAGCTACATCATGTCTGTCCATAATTACCTGGTAAATAGTAAATAAACTGTTTTTTCTAAATTCTGTGAGCCACTATGGTAAATTAATTGAACCAAAAGACAAAAGAGTCATGGGAACCTCCAATTTATCACTGATAGGCCAGAAGCACAGGTGACAAGCTAGACTTACAATTGAAATCTCAAGTCTTATGCGAAGTCTTGTGAGACTGAGCCCTTAACTTGTGAGATCTGATGCTATTTTCTGGTAGATAGTGTCAGAGTGAGTTAAATTGTAGGACATCCAGTTGGTGTTGCAGAATTGTTTGGTGCCAAGGAAGGCCCCACACAAGTGGTGACCGAAGTGTTGTGAGTGTGGTAATTATAGTGTGAAAGTAAAGGAGAAACACAGGAGGAATAGAGTGTAGGTTTTCTACACAAGTGCCAGCCAAATATATATATTATTATATATAACATTTGAATATTATATAATATACACATGTATATTATAAATTGTTATATAATGTATATTATTACATATAACAACATATCGTGTATTATATATTTTTGATATATATTTTTAAAATATATAATGTAAATATAAGTATAAATACATATATGTTACTATAAATACTCGATACTTAAAATTTTCTAAGTTCTCTGTGTAAGGAAAAGAGTATTGATGGAAAAGTGGAGACTGAAACTTAGTGTCGTATCAGAAATAAGGGTTACAGCTCCTGGCCTCATCTCTTCCCACATGTATTGAACCAGGGTCCATGTCCTAAGAAAACATTGGTATACCAATAAGATCTGTCTTAGAGTATGCTGGAAGGTCTAGCACTTGCACTTAAAATTATGTATTATAGTAATTTCTAAGGATCATCCAGGCTTGGTTTTGCATTTTACAGAGTTCAGTCTAAGATATGTTGGAATCAAGAACTGCACCAAGTGTATAGGCTTTGGCAAGTAGTTCTGGTATGTGACCTGGTGTTATATTCCTGGGCTGGTTGTCCAATCAACACTGACAACTCTGAGCACAGAGGTCCTTTCTGAAAGAAATGTATAGGAAATGGTTCTCCTCAGTTGTCCTGACACCAGCAGGATTACTGCCTCTGGGATCCATCTGAGGTCTCAGAGCATGACCGTAAGAACAATGATTTGTGTGGCCAGCAGAATCTTAAGAAATTTCACTCAAGTCATGATGTCCGTAGGCACCATGGGAGTAAGCAATGTGATTTGAAGTCCAATTCAAAGGAATAACATTTGAAACTTCTTTATAAAAATAATGACTTTTTCCATATCTCATCTTCTTTTAAAATTTCTTCTCAATTTATCTCTCCCAACACTGCAAAAGCCAGCATCTCTTAGCAAGCAGTGGGTAGGCATTGTGCTCTTATCCATATGCATGATCTATTCTATTTTCTTCCCAATTCAGATTCTTCCCATCATTATAAGAAAAAAAAATGTGGTGTGGGCTTATTAAGAAGAAAGGAATAGTGACCCTCTGGGGAGATAACTTAATCCAGTTTAAATAATTTTTTCTTTGACAGATGTTTGCTATTTGGGTTTTCATCCAGCTTTCTGAAAAGCCAGTGCCTCCCAAACTTGTGTGCACACAGAATCACCCGAGGAGCTTCAAAAACTCCTGAAGCCTGTTCTACCCACCAGAGACTGTGATGTGATTAGCCTAGACTTTGGAATTTTTAGGATCATCAGGTAACTCTAATTTGCAGAGAAGTTTGTGAATCACTTCCATGGGCCCATGATATGAACCAGCCATTCATCACTGGAAAGTCCATCCAAATCAAAGTGTTTCTAATTTCATGGAGCCAGAGATACATTCAGGCCACAAATATATTTGCCAATGTCTGGCATCAATATATAAAGCCAACATAGCTAATTCTGAAGGCTGAAGGATTATAACTCTCTCTAGTAATACTGCAGTAACAAATTTATCTAAATTATAGAAGGAAAAAAAGGATTTTTAATTATAAAGGAACAGGAACACCTAAATTATATGCAGGCTCTCTGTCAGCAGCAACTTAACCATTACAGGAGTGCTATTTGAAGGGAAAAATGAAAAGAAATACAGGCTTCAGCTGGCTGATGGTAGACTCTGTTTCTTGAACTGAGAGCATATAAAATCAGTTTGGGGGTTCCTGGGTGGCTCAGTCTGTTAAGCATACAACTCTTGGTTTCCACTCAGGTCATTATCTCAGGGTCACGAGACTGAGCCCCACTTTAGGGTCTGCGCTCAGCAGGGAGTCTGCTTGAGATTCTCTCCCTCTCCCTTTCCCTTAGGGCCTCCCTCCCCCAACATAAATAAATAAGTTTTTCAATAAAATAAAATAAAATAAAATAAAATAAGATCCTTTTTGAATATATCCTTCTTAAAACTTATCCCAAGAATCATGAGTAGAGAAATTAGGAACATCTAGACTTGAATATGAGAACATTAATAATTCTGTGGCCTTTTGTAATTTGGGCTGTCCCCAGTGGGACTTTGAAGTAAAGATCAAAGCTAATAAGTTTCAAACCACCTTCTACCCTCTGAACTTTCACGGGTGGTGACCACTCTGCATAGCACAGGGCTACAAGACAGGCCATTATTCCTTGGGTCTATAAGCCCATGAGAACAAAAAGGATAAGAGCAGCCTGACCAGAATTAGAATCCTCATGGGAGGGTTTGAGGGTCTGAGCACTCCTACCACTTTCCTTGTGAACCCATACTCAAAGAGAGAAAGATGTGTAAGACAGTGCTGTTCCATGAAAATAAAATGTGATCCACATGCATACCTTACAATTTTCTGGGAGCCACATTCAAAAAAGAAACAAATGAAATGAATGTTACTGTGTCTTATGTTACCCCATATATATTACCGTTTCAGCAGGTAATCAATATAAAAAATATAAAAATCAATACATTAAAATTATTTTACATTCTTTTTTTTTCCTACCTGGTCTTTGATATCTGGCATAGGTTCCACACACTTACAGTATGTCAGTTTGGACTACCCACATCCAAGTGCTTAGTAGAGCCACATGTCACTACCATCTACTGCTTTGGACACTGCGAGTATAGAGGAAGATCACAAGGTCTGAGCAAAAAGACCTGTGTTCTAAGAGGTCTTTAATTGGTGGATTATGTTAAGTGGTCTTTAGAGTGCATTTTAGCCCTTATGTTCTCTGATTCAGTGGCAAGCCAAGAATATGGATTCATCAAAAAATTGGAGGAAGGATGGCCAAGCCTCTGCAGCTGGGACAGTCCACAGGTCAAGTTCTGCATTGGTCTGCTATTTCTATCCCAGTTTAGGGAAATAAGAAAAAAAAAAGTGTCTTCATCTTGTACCAAAAGAGCAGATTCTGAGCAGAGGGTGGGATCTCTGTCCCCTAAAGCAAAGGGATTCTCTGGGATGTGGTTCCAGAGAAAATCTCACTCTAGGGATTTGCCTAATTGGAAATTAAACGTTGTTGTTGATCCGAGTGGTCAGGCGATGAGCAGTGTGGCATAAATCAAACCCTTGACTTACAAACAGAAAGCAAAAAACCCTTTTGATTAGTTGTTGCACAGCTTTATTTAAAAGAACACAGCACACTGGTAGAAATCACGAGGAACACCATTGCCCACCCCCACTGCCCTTGGCTTTCAGAGCAATAGGAAGCTCAGGCACAGCATAGCTCTGTCTTGCCTCTTAGCCTGGGGTGGCCCTGGAGCTATTAAAAGTCTCTATTCATTGCCCCACTTTCAGATGATTTTGCTCCAATGGTTGTCTATTTAGACCGCAAGTCACGAAACTTCTGTTTTTACTGGTGTGATGCGCAAGTGGCAGTGGAGAAATACTTGAACTAAATGAGAGAACGGAATGCTCAGCCCATCTGTTCTCCTGAAGCACCGTGTGACCTTAGTCAGATGTCTCCCCACGTCTAGACTTCAGCTCTTCCCCATGTAAAACAAGTAAAGCTCTTTCCCCTTTGATGGTGAGGATCATATTCATGGAATCCTGGCACATTTCACGAGAAGGTTTAAGATAAATGCAAGACACTATGATGAATCATTTCAACAGACCCCAGGGAAGAAGCGGGATGGTAAATAACTGTCAAATCTGGGTAAACAGTTCAGACAGATGAGGAGCTGTGTGATACCTTGATGGGCAGGTCAAGGACAAAGGGAGAGGCGGGGGGAGAAGGAGGAAGGCCAGGGAGGGACTGGGGAACGCGCACTGCCAGGTCACCAAAGCCTAATGCTGCCAAAGTTTGAAAACCTTGCCTTTTCTGTTCTGGGAGGACTTGAGGAACAAAACTGATTAGCTATAGAATATCATTTAAATCTCCTCTTAAAGCAAATCCAAGTCTTTAATCATTATCTCCCAAACCACCAAACAGCTCCAGACACACACCAGCCTCACTGAGAGACTTGTCAAGACTGAAACAGTAATTCACAAATTCACTAAAATTCCCTGCTCCACGGAGCAGTATGACAGCTCCAGCGACCGCGGTAACATTTCTATTCAAACTGGCTTTGGAGCCGAAGCTATAAATATCCTTGCAATATTTCCTGCTTCAGAACATAAAGACAGCTTTACAGCACTGATAAAATAGAAATTACTTTCTCTCTGAGGTCTTGCTGGAATTTTAATGTCTGTTTTGCAATAAAGCAGCTCCTACACAATTTGATTTGAGGGAAAGAAAACAAACGGTCTAATTTAGTTACAATAATGACTCTTCTTGTATTGTTTGCCCTACTTGCTTCTCTGGCTGCTGGGCTGTTAAAGTTTGTAGTGGAGAGCAGAGGGGATGATGTTTATGAGAATATTAAAATGGTTTCTTTATTATTTAAAGATACATTGTCTCCATCCCTACTCACCACAAAGCAACCCAAAAAAATTTTTTTTAAAAAAAGGAGAAATAGAGAGTAGAAAATAAAGTTTACAGCCCTTAATAGCACTTTGTGAAAATTGCTTGTTAGAACTGTAAAGCTATTGACCAAAGATGACATGAATTTAAAAGGCTTTTGAAACGCAAAAGATCATAGTGGCTTTAATTATTCCAGTTATCCCAGTTCTTGTTAGTGCCTTCAAAGCTGAGCAAAGCATCTTTCCTTTCTTTCTTTTTTAAGTCCATACGCACTCCTCTGCTTTCTGGATTACATGACACAGAAGGGGAAAGAGAGGTTTGTGTTTGCACAATGTGGACATGTGCTGAGGGCATAGGGGAGTGGAGTTGAGAACGAGATGCTAAGGATGGAGCAGGTTGTCTGGGGATAAGCATTAAAGGGTAGAGGGAAGTCGTGGCTTGATTAGATCCTGATTAGGAATGGCACTAACCCAACTTCCTGGCAAAGGATGAGGGTTAGGGTTAGGGTTGGGTTAGGGTTCAAATTAGTGTTGGATGGGTTTTGGGTTCCCACTAATTTATCTTTGGACTAAAAAAGGATTCCTCCATATTTGAAAACGCCAGGACCACCTAACATCCTCCAACCCATTTGTCAAGGAAGGGTATGTCTCCCAGGCCAGATGGCCCCAAGCAAGCCCATTAAGCAGAGGCTTCTTCCGCAATCCGCTTCCCTTCTTCCTTTACTCATCTTCCATGCCCTGTTTGTTCTTCTTGTTCCCCTTTGCTTACAAGAGATTGCATTACCTTTTCCCCTTTGGTTTCTCAAAATCTCCCATTTCCTTCCATCCAAACGTTCCATCTAGCTGTGCAGACATCCCAAATCCTGATACACCAAATATTCCTGCCCTTATTCTAACTCACTTGGTGCTTCTGTGTCGTTACACACCACAGATCCATGAGATATTTGGTTCAGAAGGGAATTGGACAACTGCCTCTCTTTTGGTTTTCAAAATATATTTCTAGGACCGTTTAGATGTCCGAAAAATATCTCAGTGGACTGCCTCTAGGGAGGAAGCTGGGTGCTACACTCTTAACGTCAATCACAACACCCACACTTTTATCAATTTAGTAAAAGGAAGTCTCAAATAGTTTTAAAGTGGTCTGCTGCCTTAAAATAAAGTTGGGAAATGACCTTCTCGTTTTGCAGAAGAGAAATCTGAGTTGTGGAAGGGGGAAATGATCAAATTCCTAAGAGCTGAATAACAGCAGGGTGGAAACGAGAACTCAAGGGGGCGTAGTGTTACAAGCAATAGGGTACGAGTCTCTAATAAACTAATTCACACCAAAGTGTAAACATCTTTATGATTTATTCATGTTAGGGATAGCTAATTAAAATAAAAAGTCATGATGATCATAATGCCTTTGCCAAGGAGACATTTTAAGAATAGATAGTGTACATCAGCAGTTCTCAAAGTATGGTCTGAGGATTCAGTGGGGAATGAACTTCTCGACAGATAGTGCTGAGGAAATGGAATCTATATGGATTCTATATGCATGGAATCTATATGCATGGAATCCATGCAGTGAATAAAACCAGATCCTTATCTTATACCTTATACAAAAATGAACTCAAAATGAATCAAAGACCTACATCTCTAACTGCAGATCTCTTAGAAGAAAACATAGGACAAACTTCATGATAGTGGAATTGGCAATGGTTTCTTAAGTGTAACACCAAAAACAGAGGCAACAAAAGAAAAAAAAATTGGACTTAAGGAAAACTTTTAAAAATTGTGCATCTAAGACAATATCGGCAGCGTAAAAAGACAACCCACAGAATAAAGAAAGTATTTGCAAATAATGTATCTGACAAGAGGCTGATACCCAGAAAATATAGAGAACTCCAGAAACTCAATAGGAAAAACCAAAAACCTCAATTTGAAAATGGGCAAAGGACTTGAATAGACATTTATCCAAAGAAGATAAACAAATAGCTAATTAGCACACAAAAAGATGCACATGCACAACAAAACTCATCATCAAGGAAATATAAATCAAAACTATAATGATACTACCTCACGCTTGTTAAGATGACCCCTATCAAAAAACAAACACAAAACTCAAAAATAAGCAACCGAAAATAACAAGTGTTGACAAGGGTGTAGAGAAACTGGAACCCCTGTGCACTGTTGATGGGAATGTAAAATAGCATAGCTGCAGCGGAGAGAGTCTGGCAGGGCCTCAAATTCTTAGAAATAGAATTACTATAGGATCCAGCAATTCCACTTGTGGATCAGAAAAAGTATTTTCAGATGGCCAATGCATGTTGTTACAAAATCATGCCTCGGTAAAAGATCCACTTGAAGTACGAGATAGACAATTAATGTTGACGTAGTAGAATACGAAAAGTTCGTGGATATGGTTTCAGATTCCACACTGCAACAGGTTTCAAGAATCTACTGATTCAGTTTCAGTGGAATGTTGAAGATGAATATCTATAATTATGAAAAAGATATTAAAATACTCCTTCCTTCTCCGGTGACATATCTGAGTGAGGCCAATTTTCCTCGTATACTTCAACCAGGAAATACACGTCGTGGTGTATCTCCTATACCACAACAGATTGATGGCAGAAGAATATTTGAACAATACAGCTGTCTTTTATTCAGCCAGAGATTAAAGAGATTTGTAAAAATGTAAAATAATGTGACTTTTGTCACTCATTTTTCCTTGTTTGGAAGTAACAAAGAGGTTCTGAGAGCAACAGGTTTGAGAACCACTGTTGTAGATGTCAGAGATTCTGGACAAAGACTGTCAGTGCTGGATAGGACCTGAGATGATCTGGCTCAACCCTTCTGTTTCACAGTCAAGGGAACTAAGGGGCTGGCCAGAAAAATGATTTCTCCAGGTCACTTGGTTAATAGTGGCTCTTCATGACACAGGCATCTTGACTCCTTGTTCCTCTCCCATCTTCCCCATGGCTCTCAGCTTTGGGGGATATGCACAAGGAAGCACTGCAATTCCTATTTTTGAAATGAGGCAAAGAGGCTTCAAAGCAATGAACAACTTGCCCAGTGTCACAGATCCCATAGTACTAAGTGTCCAGTAATTTAATCCTTTATTTAAGCTTCTTCACACACCAAAGCTGTGTGAAGCTACATAGGACACTTACACAATATTATACAGAGCCCTCCTAACTGTGGTGGCTTCTGAATCCCAGGACTCATACATCCCCCCTGTTTCCTTCTCTTGTCACTGGATTCCCTGTTTCCTGAATGAGATTTCTAAGTGTTTCAGAAGCATTTACAAATCCCCTACAAGCCCACTTACAGCTCTTTGTATTGATTCAACCACAGAGTTGTGGCCCCAAGTGAGAGATTTTAGAGAATAAAAAGGGAAACTTGGTTTCTAGAAGAAATAAAACACAACCCAGAAGCCTCAGCATGGGAAAGAAATGTTTTGAACTAAAATAGACAAACAAAATACTCTTTGATCATTCCTAAAATCTTCCCATGTAGGGATGATAAAAGAGGGCAAGTACAATGGCTAGACTGATGATGTGCATTCTGTGCCACAAAGCAGAGCTTCTCCTTGGTTAAATCATTTCAGCGAGCGACTATGCTGTGTATTATTGTAAAGAAAGCACAAAGCCAAGTATTAGAACATATTAGCTCTAGTCCTGGTTTTATCACTCAAAAGTTTTGAGACTGTTAAATATATCATCCATGGAAGATGGTAGATTTCTTTTGTATGCACGGGGTGGTAAATAGGAAGACCATTGGACCAGGAGTATTAGGAAATAAGCATCAAGTGTATCACAATGTTCCTGACACATGGGAAATGCTTCACTAGCAGAATTTTAGTATTTACTTTGCATTAATAATACTATGGGATCTGTGACACTGGGCAAGTTGTTCATTGCTTTGAGGCCTCTTTGCCTCATTTCAAAAATAGGAACTGCTGTGCTTCCTTGTGCATATCCCCCAAAGCTGAGAGCCATGGGGAAGATGGGAGAGGAACAAGGAGTCAAGATGCCTGTGTCATGAAGAGCCACTATCAACCAAGTGGCCTGGGGAAATCATTTTTTTGGCCAGTCCCTAAGTTCCCTTGACTGTCATCTCAGGTACTATCCAGCACTGACAGTCTTTGTCCAGAATCCCTGATGATCCCACAAATGTGAAAACTCTTTCCTAGATTACTTACTATGTTCGAGGCAGAGCTGAACCTAGAACCTAGGTCTTCTACCTTCTGAATGTGTAAGTGGATTATTCTGTCTAATGGGATTTTCCAAGATCACCTGAACACCTGAAAAATGCCATCTCTCATTGACTCTTTCTTAAAGGTCAAACTTTGAAAACATGAGGGTCTCTGGATAACTTTTACAAAGAAGCCGGGGGAACTTTTTTTTTAGTTAAATGAGGAAAGGAGATGCTGTCTCCTGAGAACCAGCTGTCTGGTGAGATTTCAAATACTTCCTAGTTCCAATGGGTTGGAAATGCCACAACAACATTCGTCCTGGTGTCATTTTCTTAGTTTCAGTCCCAACAGCAATCAGAAAGTGCAGAGGAGTGTGGCAACAATGAAACAAGAAATTAATCAATCTCTCTCCAACTGCACTGGATGGGGGAACAGTAAGACCAAAGCTATGACAGGATTATCTGGAGAAACGGAGAATATCTGCTCTATGTCTTATATCCATTTTATTAGAATAGTAATGGAAGTTAAGTTACCAAAAAACAAAAATATACATTTCCTTGGATCTTAGAAAACTTTTAGTTTTCATCCAAATCATTTGGAACAAAATCCATGTCTACATTTATCTTCTATAGGAACAATGAAGCAATCTCTTTTTATTTATTTATTTATTTATTTATTTATTTATTTATTTTTTAATTTTTCTATTGAATCTTCCTCCCCCTCTTTGCCATGGGAATGATCAGTTTCTGCAGAGTTGATCAGATCAACCAGGCTATTGATTTGATTTGGTCATTGAAATGGTCTCTGAAGTAGATAATTTAATGTTTTTCATCTTATAAATGAAAATCATACTCACCTAGTGTTTCTTAAAAATATGGTCTGTATTCTTCCTGCATCAAAACCACGAGTAGTGCTTGTTGTAAATGCTGATCCAAAGTCCCCCTCCCGAGTCCTCCTAAATCAGAATCTCTCAACATGGGGATTCAAGAATCTTCTTAACAAGTTTTGCGGGTGATCCTTCTGATGGTCACCAATGTCCTAACTGCCAGACCAATACCATCTTTGTAGTCCTCATCCAACGGAAACTTCCTGAAACATTTGATGCTGCGGACAACGTCTTCCTTCTTGTTGCCTCAGAACAAACTTTGAAATCTATATACAATCAAGTTTAATTTTCTGATTATAAATATTAAATGGCTCCAGACATGAACTCATACCATGGAATTCAAGCATTTTTTGTTGTTGTTGTTGTTGTTGTTGTTGTTGTTGTTGTTCTGAACTCCTATGGAGTCCCTTACATGATAGCCTAACCACAGTGTTCTTTCTTTTATAAATACTTTACACCTTCTTGCTTCTATGCATTGCCCTATGTAAGTCCCTTAAACATAAATAATTCATCCATGTCCACCTTTGTCAGAAAAACGATCTTATTAATCCTTTTGATCTTTCAAATTCTATTTTAGATGCTACCTTTTTAAAAATATATATATTTTAAAGTTTTTATTTATTTGACAGAGAGAGAGAGAGCACAAGAAGGGGGAGTGGAAGAGGGAGAAGCTGGCTTCCCACTGAGCAGGGAGCCTGATCCGGGGGCCCATCCCAGGACCCTGGGTTAAGGATGTGAGCCGAAGGCAGACGCTTAACTGACTGAGCCACCCAGGCACCCCTAGGTGCCACTTTTATAATCAACACTTCTTACTGAGTTACTTCTAAGTGGAAGTTACTGAGTTGGGCATGCAAACAGAAATGAAGACTTGTCCTTTGCCCTTCATGGCCTCTGAGTTTAAGAATTGCTTCATTAGGCCAATCTCCCTCTCCAGTTTTTATTTAAGCTTGTTACTCCACAGTGGTGAAGCTGAACGCATCCCAATCTATAATTTTTTAATTAATTAATTAATTTATTTTCCCAATCTATAATTTTTTAAAATGCAATTAGAATATGCCCTACTCCTGTGAGTAGACTGAAAGCTTTTGAGTGGCTCAGGTCAAGCATCAGACAGCTTTCTAGCTCTCAAAGCGTTCATAGTAGCTGCTCAGTAAATGCTTGCTCTGTGAGATTGGATTTAATCTCTCCCAAACTACTAATGTGAGAGATGAAGAGAATGAAGTGCAGAGAGAGTAAAACCAGTACTCAAGGTCGATTAGTTAATTGGTAGTAGAACCAGAACAAATACCTTTATTTCCCTGACCTTCTCTTATTCAAGTCTGAGTCTTAGCATGGAAGAGGAGACTTGCTTGTGTATTTTGACATTTGTTCCTTTCACATTGTGTGTTTGCATGTGACATTCCCATCCCTTCATGTATGTAGACAAACTATATTATTGCAGTTTATCCTAAAGCTAATTCTTTCTTTTTTTTTTTCTTGTGATTATTTTCATTTTTGGTCTCTGGATTTCCTTCCGTCCTGTCACACATATCTCTCGCTGAGTGCATCAAGGTTACATGCAGTGTTCCAGCTGCAGCCACATCATGATTCTGTACACAAAATAATAATGTTGTCTGTGCCTTCCCAGCCTCCTTTCTGATCATGTCCAGGTAATTGCTGGTCTTTTGGCAGCCACAGCAGCACCTGGAGCAGCTAGTTAAGGGAATGGATACAAAGGTTCCAACATTCCTATTCTGCATTGTAACTGCTATTGAACCCATCATCATACAAATATCATCTGTATTTATTTTTTTCTCTAAATGCATTCTCTACACAAGCCTATACTGAAGCTCGTGGGCTAGATATCTGCCCTGTCTCACAGCCTATAATTTACTCGCGTTGGCTCGGTGCATTACTACATGGAATGGTTTAGTTCCACCTGCAAACTTCACTGTGTACCATTTTCAAAATAATTTCTTGAAAAATAATATAAAACACATTCCAGTATCAATATCCCATAGGTTGTTCTGTTTTTGCCGCACCATCCAGAGAAAGCATCTCATTGACCTTATCTTTTGTTTCCTATCTTTTACCAGTACTTTAACAATATTACAAGATCTTTTTCCTTGTCCATTCCACGCATAATGAGCTCTAAAAAATCCACTAGAAAATTGACAGAAGGCATCAGGAATTTTTACAGAATTTATCCATTGGCTTTCTGTGTTTATATTTACCATGCTCTTCAAACAGCTCTGGTAGATCGATCAGACATGATTTCCTTTCTCAATACCAAAAAAAAAAAAAAAAAAAGGGGGTAATGTTTACTTTGTATTCAGTAATCCTTCTTCATTGTATAGGATCTTCCAGCCACTTAAGGTGTATGTCACACAGGCTACTCTGGAGTCCCCTAAAAAGTGCCCAGCACAGTGCTCGGGTCATGTGGTACCGAGAGGCTAGTTGTCTTTTCCTTCTGCTCTGATGGTGCCTTTGGTGCCAAAATGGACAGGAAACCCAAGAACTTGGGGCCTAGTCTTGGTTCTCTGTCTGTCTGTCTCTCTTTTTCTTTCTTGTAATAGGAGCCCAGAATGATCTAAATAGCCTCTCCATGGTTTTCCTCCTTTTTAGATCTATATGCACAGAATTTTAGATGAGAAATACATTTGAAAGATACATGCCACAGTCAAAAGAGCATCAAGTTTTTATTCATAAGTCTTACTTAACTGCTCTGACTTTCCATATGAAAAAAGAAAAGCAATGATAAAAACACTAAACACTTTTCTGAAGATTACACAAGCAAGAGTAGCAGGCACACTGCATACGTCTCTGTCTTGATGTTGGTTATTGTCATTATACAGTTCTCTGACCTTCTCGTTGGCTTGGCAGCCCCTAGGAAACTGGTGCTTGGATTCATTTTTGAATTCTAGTTTGCACCCGGCATGTTGTATTTTTTAAAAGAATGTCCAGAACAAGCTTTTCTATTTCCACATAGGCTATCTTTCCCTCTTTTAAAGCACAATGCCTGTGCTCTGACAAAGGCCTCTTTCCTATGATAGCCATTTGCTGGGGGTTTTGTCTGAGTGCCTGTTCAAGCAGAACGTGTGATTTACTGTTGGTTGTGAAGGTGAAAGAGATTTTGACAAGTGGAGAAATGGAGAAAGTCTGAGTTTTGTTCATTAACATGCAATCCTCTTTGTATTTATGTGGGGGGCGGGAGACAGAGTGGGGAGGGTTAGACATATGAGTCCTAAACTTGAAGCCTAATTTGGTTATGGAGACAGATCTGTGTCTGGCAGAAACACATGGCACCCCAGTCCTCAACCATCAGTGTTTGGGAAGCCGGCTTCATTTAATTGGTAAATCATCTGTCTTGCATTGTTCTCCACCAGCATTATCTGTGAGGCAGCTGCCCACCTTGGCTAATTTAAATATGATTTAGCAGGATAGCCTCCTGTCCCTCCTGCCAGGACATTCATAGTACCAAATTTATGTTGATTGGCATCCCCCGTCCCAGCCACTGGTGATTCATAGATAAGTTTCTGTGACTGCTCTGCACCAGGAGTTAGATGAGGATATCTTTATTGCCTCCTTTTCATTGGAGAGGACTTGACCCATTATCCATTTGCTAATTTTCTTTATTTGTCTGCAAGATCCATTGTGTGAGCAGCTGTCATGCATGTAAGTGGGGACTCCTCAAAGCATTCTGGGCAAATTCCCACGGTTCCAGGCCACTCTCCTGATTTATCTTTCTCTTGTTCAAACAGTGCAACTAACCCTTCAGGTGACTGGGAAAATTATCTTTTCCCCTTTTGCAAAGTCTAATGGAAAGATCATTCATTTGATGCAGTAAATACGCTTCTAGGGATCACCTTTTATGTGTCAGGCATTGAGCTGGGGACTGAAGGTGATAGATGTGTGGGCCACACACCATGCCCTTAGGAAACAGTAGTCTAGATGTGTCGGTGGGTAACCAACTACGCTCGGAAATGATCAAGAGCCTGAGCAAGATTTTAGTGATATTCATGCCTGAAACCCCATCCACTTTTACCACTTAGATTCTAGTCCTCTATCCACTCCTTTCTTCCCTCTCTGTTCTGCTGTTTTCCTTAGATGCCATTTCAGGTTTCTTTCCCCCGATAGCTTAAGTTATTGTTTTAAAAACTTAAATGTAAAAAACAAAGCAAAACAAAACTCTGCAGATGATTTTGTACCACTCATGTGCTGCCACATAGGTAATTTTCACATTTGATTGAGAAATTCACTTTATAAAGAAAGTGTTACTGATAAAATTAGTGACTTCGATCTTCTTCACCTTCAATGTCCTTCTTTTCTCTACAGAAGTTAACACTATCCGGAATGTGGGATGTAGGAATCCAGTCCATGTTTTGTTTTTCTATCTGTTTGTTGTTGTTGTTGTTGTTTTAAATTTATTCTATTTGAGAGAAAGAGAGAGATTACAAGAGAGAGCACGAGTGGGGGAAGGAGGTGGAGGTAGAGGGAGAAGCAGAGACCCCGTGGAGCAGGGAGCCTGACATGGGGCTCGATCCCAGGATCTGGAGATCAGGACCTGAGCCAAAGGCAGACACTTAACCAACTGAGCCCGGTGCCCCTCAAATCCAAGTTTTTTTTTTTTTAAACTTTAACTGTGTGTACATTTATCAATACTAACATGGAGTATCATGACATTTTTTTTTAATTTGTAAAGATTATATTGCACTGTAAATATCCTTCTGTGACTTGCTTTTTCTGTCAGTATTATGATTGACAGATCTGTATGGTTACACTTGGTTCTATTTTATCTGTTTTAACTACTGTGTAACATGTCACATACCACTTTTTCCTCTCTTGGCCTAGTTTGCTTTTTCCTACCTTTTGTTTTGTTTTGTTTTGCTTTTACTATCTGTGACCAACAATGCTTCACAGAATATCTTTGAAGATATCTCCTGTTGCACGTGAGGGAGTATTTTTCTAAGGATAGATATTTAGAGATGGAATGGCCAGGTCATAAGCTATGCACACATACAGTTTTCCTAGATTTTTCCAAATTGCTTTTCAAAATAGTTATGCCAATTCATATTCTCACCAGCAGGGCTTGAGAGTTCTTATTTCTTCTCTTCCCTGCCAAAGCTTGGCAGTGTCTGGCTTACGGATCCTTGCCAGTGTGATGGGGTTAAGGAGTATCTTGCTGATATTTGCATTTGCCTGATTAGAGCTAGGTGGAACATTTTTTTCATATTTATTGTTACTTTGAGTTTCATCTTCTGTGAATTGTCTCCTGCATCTTTCATTCATTTTTCAATTTTCCCTATCTAAATTGATTTGTAAGAGTTCCTTTATATTGAGGATATTAATATTTTGCCTTTTACATATGCTATAAATCGTCTCCCAGTGTGTGGTAGATCTTAATTTTGTTTACGATTTCTGTTGTTCTACAGAAAGTTTACATTTTAAGGATTTCTGCTTTTGTTGTTGTACTTAACAAGTGCCTTCCTACTTCAAGGTTTTTACTATTCCCCTCTGCATTCTATTCTAATAGTTTAATTTTTTCCCCCCACATTTAGGTCTTTAAGACATTTGGAGTTTGTTTTTGACTTCGGTTGAGGTGGAGTTTAATTTTGTCCTATTTTATACAGGAACAAACAATTGTTTCAACATCAGTTTGATCCCAACTGATTTTGGATGCCTCCTCCAATCATATACCAAGGTCTCAGATACGTCTAGATATCTTCCCGGAGTCCCAATTTTTATTTCATTAACTGTTGTTCCACTACTGTGCTTATACTATGTAATCTTAATTTCTGTGTCTTTTTCAATATAGTTGGTATTTTTCAGGATAAATCTATAATTATAATTTTGGTTTTATGGGTGTTCTGCTAGTCCTTTCTTCTTACCTTAGGAAAAAAATTATAACAATGTTTCTTTTTTTTTTTTTCCTGTTGCAGTCTCTCTGCTTCAGAATCTGTGTCCTCAAATAAGTCACATAAATTTTACTCTTCTTTTATCTAAGTATGAATCCTCTGTGTTCTTGCTTATCTGAATTTGAATCTCAGCGTCTTGGATTTTGATCACCGAATCAAAAGATCCCTACGCTATTTCTTCTAAGACATCTAGGGACCACCAAGGGGATTAGACTCCTGGTGATAATTCCCTGAATTTCCAGGGCAAACATGTTCTCTAAGCTCCCAACACATGACTTTCTGCAATGATATTACCTTATACAAGGCCAAAATCAAAATCAAGCAAACAGTTATGTGTCCTAGGAGATGTCAGTGTTGAAATGAGAAGTTCAAAATGAAAAGTAAAGATGAAGTTATATCTGGCAGAGCAATCAAAGGAAACTTCATAAGTATGATGATATTTTAGTTGAAACTTTGAAAATAGGCAGGATTTTCACATGTAGGAATTGGAAACAGCATCCCTCACCTAAGGAAACCATGGTTAAACCTGTGGTAACAGAATATAAAAATGGAACTCTGTCGAGTTTGGCTCAAGACCAAAGAGGATTCCAGACCACCTAGGTGAGATTTGCGTAAGAGTTGGCCAAAAGTCAGTTCCATGAACAAAACATATTTTCAAAAAACATAGTTTATTACTTGTACCTTCAATCTATGAAAGAGATTGGAGAGGGTGGGAGAAATTGAAAAGACTTACGTAGGGAGAGAATTTGTTGAGGTGCTCTCCCCTTACTCTCCCATGCACACTGGAGTAGGTGTTGGGGAATACCTACTCCTTACCTTAAGACAAGTGAGGACTTCTAAGAAAATGTGTTAATCATGTCTTTTTATGACACGTGAGGGGCCCTGCTGACACTGGAGGGGCTGTCCCTCCCAAGGCTGGCTAATTCCTAGAGATGGCAAACAACTCAATGTGGCAACATGCCTTTTCATATGCAAACCAGCCAGTCCAGAGCCTGTACCCTCAACCACCTTCCTGGTCATGCTCTCTCATTCTAGCCACTATTCCCCTGCCACAATCATCCCCAAGGACCAAGTACCTGACAGCTAGGGACAACTTCTACACCATAGAGCCCACTTTAATTATTCAAACAAGCTAATCTTAAGCTTGCTTATTCTGCTTGGCCAATTTCTCCCAACGGAAATCACAATAAAGATTCTCGATCATGTCCCTTTGCCTCCTGACAGACCCTGCTGCTTCCCCATGTGGTGCTGCATAGCATACTGTGCTTCTTTTTTCTAACGGTCTATGAGTATAACCAATTTCTTCCTTCATGACAATCATTGTCATGTCTTCATGTCTTCCCATATCTGATTAAACCATATCCCAGGTGCCCTATGACAGGAGACCATTTGGAAGCTTGATGTGGAACATGCATCCATGATGGATTGAACTCATAATCCGTAAATTCTAAAGAGTAAGCGCAGCCTGTGGTTGCTGCTTTTGAGGAGTAACTTTGCCATTCAGGTCCTCCAAAAAGCCCATGCCAAGATGAGATCAAAGGTGCAAAGTATTTATTGGGAGAGCTCCTGTGAAGGATAAAGGAAGACAAAGCAAGAGTAAACAGAGAGAAGCTTCCACCATGATGTGGGTCTAATGCCTGTGAAAAGAGAAAGGAAAGAATTAGGAAGAGCCTCAGGTTGCTGCTTAGATCTGGAAAGCCTCAGCTAGACTGATGGAGAGTCCTTGAGTTGAAGTCACCTACTAGAAAAATCCTGCATCAAGCAGTACTGCCTATTTCCTAGGACCCTTGTATATGCTCAGTCTTTGTGTAGGAGCAGCCCAGGAGAGAATGGCCTGGGACAAATACCCTGATTGGTCCAGAGCTATAGCACTTCAGCTGTGCCCTGCACAGCAGTTTGTCTTAAGAGACATCTGAGTGGAACACTTCCATGGCCATCACAGTGCACCCAGATTGTGTATTGCTCACGAACTAGACATGGTCACATAAGTGACATATGATATTGCCCAACAGACTCCTGGAGGTGCAATGAGATCTCTGTAGCAAAAGGCTACAAGTGGGCATCTTCTTAGAGAAGGACAGACAGAAAGACAAGGCAAAGAGACACAGCATAAGTAGAAGTAGATCACATTTCTTTTTCTCCACAGACTTCTCACTTGCAATAGGTTCAGAACAGATAGAGGACTCTCCTAGAAAGCAGTCTAAAATTTAAAATTTCCCCCTTCTGGTTTATTCCTAGTGGTATTCTAGTCACCAGTGATGTCTTAACCTTTGTGGTAGATCATTGCTTTGTGCATCTTTGCTGCCCTTGGGCTGGCCCTCTCCTCAATCCTGTTATGTTTGATCTCAGGTCTTGGGGCTCTAGACCTCACCATTCATTTCTTATCATTTAGTTTCCCTTTGTAATTTCTTACTTTCTTGCCCAGTTTAGATTCCCTTGTTTGTGTCTTCATCCAGTCTTTTGACAGATCAGTTCAGTGCCTCACTACTAATAAATCACACTTATGCTTTGGAGTAGCATGGGGAAAACATACAGCCATGCAGATATTACCACTATAAATTTGTGTCCTTCACCAAATGGTTCCTTCAATACTGCTCATTGGACCTCCTGTCTCCTAGTCAGAATTTTTTTCTCTACAATTCTTAAATCTTTGAAAACCACCTCTCCTTTCATCTCATTCTCAAATACTCTATTCCCAAATCATGTAGGAGGTAAAAGCCATCAGCTTTTATACCACAAAATGTACCACTTGCAAAATAAATGTATAAATAAATAAATAACCACTTGCATCTGGATTATTGCAACAACCTCCTAAACACTTCCGGTTTGGTCATATTCTGATCCATTTCCCATTCTGCAGCCTATCGGATCATGTCCTTTCCTTGCCTGAAATCCTTCCAATTCCTAGGATAAAGCACAAACCACCCGACAGGGTGCACGCTCCTTTGCAAGACCAGTTCCCACTTATCTCTATCAGCCTCATTTCTCTCCCTTTATTACTGTATTCACAATTGACATTCCCACTACAGGAAACTACAGTTCCTAAGTGGACCACTGTATAGCCCTCTCTGACCTCCAGACCTTCCTTCACATCTACCCGGAGCCACCTTCTTTCTCCCTCTTTACCTCGCCAATGGTGATTTATTCTTTATGACTCAGCTTAAATGCAGCCCCTCCTCAAAAACTTTCCTGCTCCCCCAATCTGTGTCTGATGGCCCTTCTGTAAGCTTCGTAGTGCTCTGCATGTCCTTTCATAAGCTGTAACACATAAGATGTGTTACCATTGCCCTGACTGTCCTAGCTCTAATAGGGAAAAAATAATGTCTCTCTTATTTATAATTTATTCCTAGATCCAAGCAGAGTCCCTTGCATATAGAAGGCACCCAGTAAATGCTCATTGAGTACATAAATGTGAATAGTAACTTGAAAATTCTTTTGTCACTTAGGAGGAAAATAAAAGCATAGCAGAATAGTCTATAGTCAGAGAAACCTGGCTATGTATCCTTCAAAGAAAACAAGTTATTTAGAAACATACCAGCATAATCTGAACACTCTATGGGTATTTATACATGTGATGAAAGTTGTGAACTCAGGCCAGAACTGGTGCGCTGCTAAGCATCCACCAAATCAGCAGATAATTGTGTACCTTATACCACAAAGAAGCCTGCTATTGCAGTTGGCTGACGTTCATAATTAATATCTTGTAATAACCCAAATGCCTTTATTTCTATCTGAATCTCTATGATAAAACTGCTAATAAACCTCTTTCTCAACATGAATAACAATTACATCTCCTCTGGTAAAAGACATGCAAGTGTATTTCCCTTCATAAATGAGAGTTAGAGTCAATGAAAGCAACAACTCTCTTTATCTCTACAACTCTGCTGCAGTAAAATGGTCATATAGAATTTTAGCAGAATGCCATACATTATTTCCTCCTTAAAAATTAGCATCTTTAGTGCCACAATGAATACTAATTTATAGACTTCTTAAATATCCTCTTATAACATTTTTTTAACATAAGATAGCTAACATCTCTGAGTTAAAACATATTAGAATAACATTACCCAAAGCAGCCACTATGGAACAGTAGCTTCTCAGCTGAAAGATGTCTTTTCCTGCTGGGCTGAAAACGAATACAGCATTAGGAAAGCCCTTGCTCTTGGTACTTTTATTAGGTGGTAACTACATCCAAACAGGACTAATTGAGTGAGAGAACTGTAATATAAATCATTTTAATCCTGAGCATTTTCACAGACTGTGAAGATAGCTAGCTGGTAGGTTTAGGGATTTAAACTTTTAAATTAATTCCAAATTTAGTTTGTTTGTGATATTAGGCTTAGTTGTTTAAGGGGAAAATAGTTCACCCAGGAATGAGTTATGCTTCAGAAAGTTGGGAAAGGGACCTGCATGGTCCCTTTCCACTGTGCACCTGGGAACAGAAAACTCTTGTGGCAGTAATGTGCCAGCTAGAGGCTGTGGGGTGGGATCTGGGACACAGAAAAAGGCAGAGTTCCCTTAGATACTGTGACTCTTACCTATTCCTCAATCCTACTTTTAGAAGAGACCAAGAGAATCCTGATTTCATGCCCTAACTGAGCAGAGTTATACACCAATGAGACTCCCTCTTCCTGTTTAAAAGAACAATGACAACACTAACATTAATGGAAAACTCAGAAGACTCTTTATTTGAACAGCTCTTACCTGTTTTCCAAGCACTCTCTAGGACTTTAATTTGGCCTTTGCAATAATCTTTCCTCCCACTCTGTATTTTATAAGACAGCAAACAGAGCTGTTACTTTTCCTATTTTACAGATAAGAAACTGAGGCTTAGATGTGTATTGGCTTGCCCTGGGTCACACAATTAATTAATGGTGATGTTAATGCTATTTGATTCCTGGTTCAATTCTTATTTTAAATACTTCTTTATCTGCAATACCCCCCGTTGGCAATATATTACCAAATTTCACAATTAGGAATATATATCCTTCCTGTTACCCAACTACAATTTTTCAATCTTAAGAAGTTAAAGATGGCCTCGCCTTATCTTATTCTCAGTGAAAAACAAAACAAAAGAAAAAGAAAGAGAAAGAACTGATGCACATATTATACAGGCCATCTTAGTTTATTTCTCTCTAGAATAAATGGCCATATTTAGCAAAGGACAGGCTAAACTGTTAGTAAATAACAGTATAAGATGAATGCTGAAGAAGCTGAAATAAACTAAAACATTCTGAATCAAAACCTTTAAAAAGTGCATAAAAATATAGAGAAGAGCTTCAGGTAATACCAGATCTCTAGAGAAAGAAACAATTAGAAGCCAGTAAGATGCATTTATCCTGACAGAGTACTTGGAGACAAAAGAATCCATCAGGGTAGGATTTTTTTTTTTTTCTTTATAAGGGCTGAGGTCACTGTTAGACAGGCAGCAATCCTGGCTTATTCTCCTTTAATCTTCCTCAAATGTGGCCTTCAGGTGGAACAGACTTAGATTTGGTAGCATTCTGATGGTGCAGAGCTGTTGCAAGCAGGAAATGTTGATCTAGGAAGCTAGTTTTTCATGTCTGCCCAAAGGTCATATTTCCAAAGTCTGCTGGGTATGAGGACCTGGCTTCCAACATGAAAGGGAAAATGAGCGTCTGACACAGAGGGTAGAATGTGAGGACAAAAATGGCAGAGTAATGATAGGTCAGCAAATGGACACTGACATTGCCAATACTGGTAATAGAGGGCAAGACAAAGAGGAAAAACAGTGAGTCAGTCACTGAAAATTTTAAGGATTAAGGAATGATAATACTAAGCAAGAGGAGCAGGTAATGAGGTCTGATGACCTGAAATTCAATGGAGGAAGAAAGAGAAAGAGAACTTTTTTGAATATTGGAAAGCAAAGGGCACACCTACCCCTTCTTAATACATGGAGTGTAGGAGGACAGATAACTTTCAAAAGAGGGTACCATTTTTCATTTGGGAATATGAAGAAACCCAAGAAGAGGTATAAGGGATATAGAAAAGACAATAAATGCCATACATTTCACAAGTCACGTTGGAAATTTTGAGAGGCCAGGGAGAGATAAGACATTGGTGACGTTATGGATGTACTGAGCAGTGAATGTGGTACATAGACACAGTGAAGTATTATTCAGCCATGAAAAGGGATGGCAACCTGCCATTTGTGACAACATGGTTGGACCTTGAGCACATTATGCTAAGAGAGATGTGTCAGAAGAGAAAGATAAGTACTATATGATATCACTTATATGCGGAATTTAAATAAACCAAACTTGTAAAAAAAAATAGAGAATAGATGGTGGTTACCAGGGATGGGGTGGGAGGGGAGCAGAACAGATGTTGTTTAAAGGTACAAACTTAAAATGAGTAGTAAAGAAGCCCTAGATATATAATGCACAGTACAGTGAATATAGACAACAATATTGCATTATAGTTCTCAAACTTGCCAGGAGGCTAGAATTTAATTATTCCAACTACTAAAATGAAATGATAATTATGTAATGTGATAGAGGTGCTAATTATCTCTACAATGGGAATCAATTAACATGTCCTACAGCTTAAATTTACCCAATATTATATATTTTAAAAAAATGTTGGAGGAGGTCATCAAGAGGATATGACTACTAGTTGACCCACAGGAGGGACTCAGACAGCTGAAGGCTTCTCACCCCCTCTCTTGCCCTTGCAATGTATGTTCTACTCACTGTTCCCTCAGTGGGAACCTTTTTAAGGACATAGCCTCAGGGGAGGCTTTAGGTGTTGTTGAAACCATTTGGACAAATATGTGACTAAATGTAGTTAAGTCCTCTATACAAACTTTTAAGATTCTGGCCAATGGGTTTAAAGATCTATTTGTCTAACAGCTGCTCAAGGAAAGTTTCATAGGGAAGTTTTCCTGCTTATTGAACCTGTCACTCACCAGTCTGGAGTAGTCTGTCCCTTGTACTCTGTATATGGAGCCAGTTTCAGAATTCACCTGGGAAATTCCTGAGTTTGCAATAATTAAAAAAAATAAATCAACAATCAACAATAAAATCAACAATTAAAAAAAATGAGAAACAAATTGAGAATAGACTTTCTGACTGTACCAATATATTATGTGCATTATAAACAAAATTTTAAAATAACATTAAAATGAGATAAATGATATTTTAAAGGTCTTTAAAAAATGGTGTGAAGAATTTCAATGCATATTTTACCTGAATTCCCGCATTTTAATATTTTACAGTTGCTTTATAATCCTGTATCTCCCTGTCTCTCAATCCCTGTGTGTGTGTGTATGTGTGTGGACTTAGATATTTACTAGCTATCTCAACTCTGAGGGTCTAGAAGCAATGACATTGAGTACCAATGAGCACATCTATCATCCAGATCTTGATTTCTAAATGCTAAATAAACTTTCAAAGAAAATGAAACAGAGTTACTTGGAGAAAAACAGGGAAGACACAGACCCAAAACTTCATCTTGCATTAAAAAAAAAATAGTGCTCAAAGAATTCATAATTACTAATTTTGTATGTCAATTTGTCTAAGCCACGGTACCCAGATATTTGGTCAAACATTATTCTAGATATTTTTGTGAAGATATTTTTTTTAGGTGAGATTGACATTTAAACCAATGGAGTTTGGCTAAACCAAATAACTCTCCATAATTTAGGTGGGCATCATCCAATCAGTTGAAGACCTTAATAGAAAAAGACTGACTTCTCTGAAAGAAGAGGGAACTCTGCCAGTGGATGGCTTTCAAGCTGGAACTGCAACATCAACTCTTCTACGAGTATCTGCCAATCTACCATGGAGGCCTTGGACTTAATAGAATCCATAGATGTGTGAGTTAACTCCTTAAAATAAATCCTCCCTCACCTCCTCCCTCTCTCTACCCGCCCCCCATGTACGCACACACACACACACACACACACACACACACATTCTGTTTTTCTGGAGTACCCTAATATAGAATGATAAGAACATGTCAGGAGCAGCCTGCTTGGAGGGGCTGTCACTGGCCAAATCTGGGAGATTTAGCAACAAAATAAAAATGATGGTTTGGGTAATTTTTACTGAGCTATTTTCAAGTTGATGGCTTTTCCCCAGCTGTGCCAAGAGCACTAAGAAAACTGTAGAAATCATTCTGGATCTCTTACCATGATTTCCGCTATTAATATTTTCAGCATTTTCATTTGATTCTTTCTTAAGGTTTTCATATCTCCGCTAAACTTCTCCCATTTGTTTATACATGTTGTCTCCTTTTACAGCAGATCATTTAACATAACAGTCAGAATTATTTAAAATCATCTGTCTGATAGTTCCATTATCTGGGATCTAACTGTGTGCGGGTTTTGTTGATTGCTGTGATTTTTGACAGTATCGCATTGTGTGTGTGCATGAGTATGTCCTTTTTTTGTGTGTGTTTCTTATAATTCTGGGTTAAACGTCAGACATTGAGTACAAGACAGTTGAGATTCAAGTAAATAGTATTTATGCCTGAAAATGGGCATACTCTTCTGCTGGGCTTTCAGTGAGGGGTGTTGAGTCAAAGTAGTCAAGCGTTGAGCTAGTCAGAGTTTGGGTTTTGCTGAGAAAGTTTTCCTCAGCAAAACACTGGCTTCAAAGTCTTCTAACATTACTTGATGCTTAGGATGGTATCTTGGTTGCTGGTGGATTTTTTTCAGTGTTTCTTTATCACCTTTAGCTTCAGGTTTTTCCTGTGAATCTGCACGTTGAAGTTTCTCTCTCCATGTTCTTGCTCCTCCAGGCAGTGAACTGTTCTTATTTGTTACTATTTGATGCTTACCAGCCTGGTAGTGGGGCCCAGAGGGACTTTCTCTGTGCTCTCGGTTCAGCCTTAGTTTTGGACAAACACAGAGCTCCTGAGTCTCTTGGATGGGCTTCCTTTTTTTTTTTTTTTTTTTTAAATTTTTTTTAATTTTCATTTATTTATGATAGTCACACACACACACACAGAGAGAGAGAGAGAGAGAGAGAGAGAGAGAGAGAGAGAGGCAGAGACATAGGCAGAGGGAGAAGCAGCAGGCTCCATGCACCGGGAGCCCAACGTGGGATTCAATCCTGGATCTCCAGGATTGCGCCCTGGGCCAAAGGCAGGCGCCAAACTGCTGCGCCACCCAGGGATCCCCTTGGATGGGCTTCCTAAGTCATCTTCCCCTCCCCTGGTGTCAGAAGATCTCTAGTGGCCTGAGCCTGAATGATTTCCTGCCCCTCCTGTAGAGATACTTGCTGTTTTCTGTTTTGTTCCCCTAGACACAATAGGTGTTTACCTGTGCTCTGGAGAAGATAGAGCTTACTACCCTCTCTCAGCGGCTTAAGGCTTTTGTTCCATAAAAAGAAGGATGTGGGCAGGACTTTGCATGTTTTCTGCAGTAATGGCTACTCTTAGCCTCCAAGCCAGCAGCACAAAGGATCTCCTTAGAGTCTGATATCCTGCCTCTAATCTTCCTAATGAACCCCAGTGAAGTTAATAAAAAAGAATTTTCAATGGTTGCAAAGTGTCCTTGTGCCAATGGCTTTATACTCACTCTTCCTAGCAAATTGATAAAAATTATAGCTGAAATGTCTTTGCTTGCATAGTGGCACCAATTTCCTTCTATGTACTGTTCCAAGTAAGGCAGTGCTCACTAACCTCCTGCATCTGCCTGAAGACGTCTGCTTTGCCTTATGTTTTGCATTAGCTGGTCACCGTGCAACTCCAGCTTTCAGATAGGTTCAAGAAAACTTGTGGTTTTCACCCCTTTTTGTGAAGTTGGCAGCAATATTCTTTCCAGCTTTCCACAACCTAAGTGGAAGTTCGATGTTCTGATGTAATCTTTTTAACAAAGCTCTGGCCATACTCAAAAATTCTCAAGCCACTGATGTTGGGAATCACAATGAGTATGAAAGTGAGGTGACATATGCTCACTGAATTTTAGATACCATCAGTACGTACACTGAGTATATTGGTTATTGGGGCTGTAAAAAGAAACTAAATAATAGCTCTTTGGAATTGATTATCCTTGTCTTTAGTCAACTTTGGTAAATGTTTCTGGACACTTGGAAAGGTGCATTAATTTTACAGTGATTAAAATCTGCCTTATAGTAATTAAAGCTGCCATTAATTTTTCATTAATAATATTATTTAAAACCCGTGTCTGCTCTCAAATTCTCAAACTGCCAAACTTTTGTTCACTTTATCCTCATAATTTTAAGTTTGAATAAGAAAAGCTAACTCATCTTAATGCAAAGGAAGAAATTCAGCACAGTCTTCCTTCTTTCAATTTACCTTTATATGATCTTTCTAACATAATGTAAAGTTATCGACTGGGTATTATTTTTCTTAGACACTACTCCTTCCAGCTTTTATTTTGGCACTTATTTGTGTTAGATAAATAATTAAATAAATGTTTCAACTAACTTCACTGTACTTGCAACCCTTTTATCCTCTGACTTCTTTCCTGGGTTCCCACATTTGATTTATATGTTTGTCAGCTGGATTACACCTTAGAATAACTTCTTCAGGAAGGATACATGGGTGGAATATTTCTTGAGCTCTTACACATATGAGAATATATTTCTGCTGCCACAACTCATAAACTCCTCTTTCATCTTCAGCCATTTTTGCATTGCTGCAAGTTGGAGGCTTCCAAAGAGTTTCGGGGACACAGTAAGTACTGATGAGATAAGGGGTTTTGATGAAGGTCATATCCCTAGGCATCTCGGAAGTCAGTGCCCTGTAGCAGGAGAGAGGCTATCAGGCAATTTGGCTGGAGCATGGACTCCATATCTTGAACATAAGGGTAAAATGTATGAGTGGCTAGAAACCTGCTCCCATTCCTTTTTGATGGATTGTTTTATTTTACAATATGTGAATCATTTTTCTTTCTTGCCCGGACACACTAGAATAGGAGTATTTCCTCCAAGAAACTCACAACAGTTTGAATGGTGTCATTGAATAATCTCATCATTGGTTTTTGGCAATCTGTTTTCTGCTTTTTCATGGGTATTTCAATAGAAGGACAAAATCAAGTATGGACATGTGAACTTTTTCACAGCCTTTAAAGTTACTCCCTTAGGGGGTACCTGAGTGGCTCAGTCAGTTAAACCTCCGACTCTTGGTGTCAGTGCAGGTCATGGTCTCAGGGTCATGTTCTTAGGTTGGGAAATTGATTTAGCCACGCGTCAGGCTCCATACTGAGTGTAGAGTCTGCTTAGAGTCTCTCCCTCTCAGTCTGCCCCTACCCCTGCTTGCTCTCACTCTTTCTTTCTAGAATAAATTAAATCTTTAAAGTTTTTTAAATAATACATTTATTTTTTATTGGTGTTCAATTTACCAACATACAGAATAATACCCAGTGCTCATCCCATCAAGTGCCCCCCTCAGTGCCTGTCACCCAGTCACCCCCACCGCCTGCCCACCTCCCCTTCTACCACCCCTAGTGCATTTCCCAGAGTTAGGAGTCTCTCATGTTCTGTCTCCCTTTTTGATATTCCCTACCCATTTCTTCTCCCTTCCCTTCTATTCCCTTTCACTTTTATATTCCCCAAATGAATGAGATCATATAATGTTTGTCCTTCTCCGATTCGCTTATTTCACTCAGCATAATACCCTCCAGTTCCATCCACGTTGAAGCAAATGGTGGGTATTTGTCATTTCTAATGGCTGAGTAATATTCCATTGTATACATAAACCACATCTTCTTTATCCATTCATCTTTCGATGGACACGAGGCTCCTTCCCCAGTTTGGCTATTGTGGACATTGCTGCTAGAAACATCGGGGTGCAGGTGTCCCGGCGTTTCATTGCATCTGCATTTTTGGGGTAAATCCCCAGCAGTGCAATTGCTGGGTCGTAGGGCAGGTCTATTTTTAACTCTGAGGAACCTCAGAGTGGCTGCACCAGTTCACATTCCCACCAACAGTGCAGAGGGTTCCCCTTTCTCTACATCCTCTCCAACATTTGTTGTTTCCTGCCTTGTTAATTTTCCCCATTCTCACTGGTGTGAGGTGGTATCTCATTGTGGTTTTGATTTGTATTTCCCTAATGGCAAGTGATGCAGAGCATTTTCTCATGTGCATGTTGGCCATGTCTATGTCTTCCTCTGTGAGATTTCTGTTCATGTCTTTTGCCCATTTCATGATTGGATTGTTTTTTTTTTTTTTAATTTTTATTTATTTATGATAGGAACACACAGAGAGAGAGAGAGGCAGAGACACAGGCGGAGGGAGAAGCAGGCTCTATGCACCGGGAGCCTGATGTGGGATTCGATCCCGGGTCTCCAGGATCGCGCCCTGGGCCAAAGGCAGGCGCCAAACCGCTGCGCCACCCAGGGATCCCCTGATTGGATTGTTTTAAATCTTTAAAGTTATTCCTTTATTAAATAAATATTTATGAAGTAACTTATTAAAGCCTGCAATATATTTCAACAAGTTAATTTAAGCCTATTTTGGAATTTTCACATATAACTGCTTATTAAGAAACAATATTTAAAAGTAGATTTTTAAGTGTGGAATTTCTAGGCCAAAGGTTTTAGTCATTTACATCTCTCTCTCTCTCTTTTCACTTTATATCTTTTGATATATAATGCTGAATTACTTTCCCAATGAAAAATCTGCCACCAAATAGTTATGTTAGAGCTTAGCTTCCCATTAGGGTATCAGAAATTATTCCAATCACCACAAATGTGGCTACCATGAGGGAGCCAATATCAAAGAACTCACTGAGCAAAGAAAACTCCTGTCCTATGGACAATGTGATAGAACTGAATAGAGGCTGGAACACACCCCCTGAGCTGAAGTGTGAGAAAGAGAATCAAATCAGAGATGAAAGTCAAAAGCATTAAAGAAACCAAGGAGAGAAGATGAATGGGTTAAACTGTTAAGAAGAGAGGATAAGATGGAGACTCCAAGTAAGATGTTGAAGTCACAGGGACAAAGTGTAGATAATGCCAGTGTAATTCTCAAAAGTGAGTGAAAACTGGAAAACAGGCCAATGTAGCCAGATACCTCTGTCATGGCTTCTGCAGAGGATTTTCGAGAAATTCTTTCAGAACGGTCAGCAGCTAATCCTTTCTATTCTTAAAAAGCCTTTAGTCCTTCTTACAACAAAAGCCATGGCACTTTCTTTGGTGTCCTCAGTAACTCAACACAGTACTGGGACGGCAGTTAGTGCTCAGGAAAGATTTCTAGTCTGCTCATTGAACCCAGTTTCTATATTGGATAATTGCAGAGGGGGAGACTCTTATGAACATGCGGACCAGCCATGCCCACCACTTTCCCCTTGCTGGTCTGTAAGTGTCAAAAGAAAAGGAGGAAGTTTCAAGACCAGCCACGGACAAAGACCGATGAGCTCCAGACTGGGTGTCCAAGCCCTTGCAAAGGGAAAGACTCAGAATATAAAGAAGAGCCCTGGGGCTCGGCTAGAGGCTTCATTTTTATTTTAAAATGTGATTAGATGCTAAAGAAGCTGATGCTTTTTAAAACATCTTGACTCCAGCACCCACAGTAGCACTGAATCATTTGGTGGCTTAATTTGCAGCAGGCAAGTTGAGCAGCGAGTATTTTTCAGTAGTAGTGGTTGAAGTAACATTTTCCAAAAAAAGATTTTTTTTTTAAGTCCACAGAATAGTCACTGAATAGCTCATTATTGCCTCTGAAAAGGCTAGACTCTGCAGGTTGTCCCCACCTTTGCAATTCCCTTGGTGGAGTGGGCTTCATGCAGTTCAGTCCTGAGTGCTCAGGTTGCTTCGGCATAAAAGATCTCTGACTTTGAATCTCTACACCTATACCTAAAAAACACCTAACGCTGATCCAAACTAATCTAGGCATTTCCAGAGAACTCTAATAATGCAGTGATAACCGCACCTCAAAATTGCACTCCACTATCCCATTTTCAAAGAATTTCACGTGTAAGATTTCATTTATAAGGTAAAATTAATATCTCACTTTGTGAGAAAGCAGTTGGATTTTACAGATGAAACCCTTAGACCTAGAGAGGTGGCTGACTGACCTGCCCAAGAGAAGAAGCCGGCTAGAAGCTAAATTGGGAAATGGGAAACAAACTGACCAACTATTTCCTCTATAAGCTCACATATTTTTCTCACTGAGGATGGAAAACAACTTAATTAAAGGAAGATGTAAGCACTGGAGGGCAAGTGGGATCTCCAAAGCCTTCTACCAAATGTGCTACTTTTCCAGAACATTCCTGTCTCTTTCAGGGAGGGTATGTCCCACATCCCAAATCTGTTAGCTAGCAATTTCTTCACCAACCAGTTTCCATCGGGCCTTTTCCTGTGAAAAACCAAACCCCCTCTGTCTCTGTCCAGGTGTATCCTCAGTTAATTCTGACATTAGGCTGCTTGCAGGATTATTCTGTAGGAAGTCTATTTCTGGTGGTAATATCAGAGTCTCCAAAGATGAAAACTTTATATGCCATGTGATACAACAAATTGGGCAATCTCGCATTAGCTTGGGAGCCTGGACAGTCAGTAGCGTGTATTCCTCAGGAGCAAGGGTGGGACCATGTGGGAGAAGGGAACACCAGAGCTAGGGAATAATTCAGAGAGCATGTAAACCAATCTCCTTCATGGACACATGTACAAATGAGACCTTGAGTTGGTGGTAGAGTCATGGGTAGGAACCAAATCTCATGATTCCCAGCTTAATGTCCCCCTTCCCACCACCTACCCAATATCATTTTGCTGATCCAAGTAAGAAGAGACATGTAGTATGGGATCTAAGCCTTGTCCACTACCTATAGAAATGACATGTGGAGGTTTCCTTAGCCTTCCTTGGTGTGATCATTTCCACGCTTACTGGTTCTCCATTCTGGCTGGGACCAACTTCTATGCTCAAGAATCATAATATCACAGTACTAGTGCAAAGGGATGCCTGTCTCTCTCTAACAGTGATGATAGCACTACACTCATGATATTATGGAAATACAGCCTTATTGATGTTGTCTGCTCAATGGGAAGTTGGCTCTTTTAGGGACCTTTGGAGGAGGGAGGGAATCAAATCTCTCTGTTTTATTGTGTCCACCATCCTGATTTCCGAGTTTGCATTACATTTCAAAGCATGATAACCCCATCTCTTCATCTCTTGACAGAGGCAAGAATAACATCAAACAGATTGATTTCTATTCTCTCCTCTCTCTGTGGCCATTAGACATGTGTTCCACTGGAGGCAGCCCAGTGTGGCCTTGATTAATGCCCACCAGTTACTGTGTACTACTTTCCTTCCTACTGGCATTTAGTTCTTGAAAGGCTGGTCATGGACAGAGAGCATAATGCAGACGCATGCCAATGAATCCTGATGGTGTGGAGTAAGTCAAACTGGAGGCATAGAGCCATACCTCTGTCTGTTCTCTATCCATACAGACATGGCTTATTTTTTTTCCTCCTGTGCAAGCAAGGACATTTATTCAAAGGCCCACATCTGTAGTAAAAAGGTCATGATGTATTGAGCAATCTCATTTAATACCCTAAATCTTGACTATCTCTTGACCAATTCAGTGATTTGCTTCTGTCCAGTTTCTTGCTTCCATAAGGGAGATCCATAGAAATGCCACAGAGACAGAAGCCAGAGGCATATTATGGCTGAATAAATGAAATTCAGGATAAAAAAAAAAAAAAGCTCAGTCCAGCCCAGATTATAATAAGTGACATGAACACTAAAAAGTGGGGAAAAAAATCACACGTATACACACACAAACACATACACATACATATACACACAACTGACCCTTGAAGGAAAAAGGGGGCATGCTGACCCTTCTGTGGTCAAAACTCAACAACGTTTGGCTCCCCCAAAACCTAACTACTAACATTCTACTATTGACCAGAAATCTTACTGATAACAGAAACAATGGAATAATAAGCCCTTTGTATTTTGTGTATATTATATACAGCATTCTCAGCAATAAAGTAAGCTGGACAAAAGAAAATGTTATTAAGAAAATCATCAGGAGGAGAAAATATATTTGCAGCAATTTACCATATATTTATTGAAAAAAATTCTGAGATGGCGGAGACAGGAGTGCCAGCAGGTCTGTGGTGGAGGGCCTGTCCTGGCTAATGGTGATGATCCACTGCCTGGAGGCCTTGGATCAGTAGCAGCATCAGTTGCTAGGCTGGCCATGGGTGGGGACAATAGCACAGAGTTGCAGTACAGCTGCCCCATCTGTCTGGAGGTTTACCAGGACCTGTGGCTGTGGCAGCTGCTGCAATAGGCAAGTGCCTGGCCTCCTGGAGCCTGGGAAGCGAAGAGTCAGGGGCATAAGAGAAGGGATCTGTGCCTGGCCCAGGAGGGTCCCAGGCTCAGTACTGCCTGGAACAGCTCCAGAGCCAGGAAGGGAGAACTCAGGCGAGGACTCTGGACGCAGGGCTCCCTGTGCAGCACTGTCTTGCCCTCTGAGCTAGGTCTTCTGCTTCACCTCAGCCTCCTGCCCACCTGTCCCCACAAGGCGCTGGACCAAACCATCCCATAAGTACATAGGACACACCGAAACAGGGCACCCTGGGGTCTGCTGAGCCTCAGCATTCCTCTTGGGTACTCAGAGGACAGCAGGCCAACCTCTATGCCAGTTGCCTTCTTTGGGTCCTGTGGAGACTGTGGTGGGCAGTCGTAAATAAATACCTGGTGGCCTTTTCTGTCAACTCTTAAAAAAATCCTGGCAAAAATGGACCTACACAGTTCAACCTCAGGTTGTTCAAGGGTCAACTGTATATGTTAAATATGTATGATAAATATATCTTTCACCTTCGCCCATCAGTTCATATGCAACTCTCTGTTTCTTCAAGGATAATCTCAATGCAACATTTCCATAAGAATTACCAGTTGAGGGATGCCTGAGTGGCTCAGCTGCCTTCATCTCAGGGCTTGATCCTGGGATCCAGAGATTAAGTCCCACATTAGGCTTCCAGTGAGGGGCCTGCTTCTCCCTCTGTCTATGTCTCTGCCTCTCTCTCTCTCTCTCTCTCTCATGAATTAATAAATGAAATCTGAAAGAAAGAAAGAAAGAAAGAAAGAGAAAGAAAGAAAGAAAGAAAGAAAGAAAGAAAGAAAGAAAAGAAAGAAAGAAAGAAAGAAATTAAAACCAGTTGATTCCTGTGGCAGATTGCAGTCATCAAAAATGGTCACCACAATATTTCCAACCAACATGCTTTTCCAGAACCTTGCCACTCTGCATCAAGAAGAAAAAGCTGTTTTCCTTCCCTTTGTCCTGCACAGTTTTGTGATGTGTCAACATAGAGAATGTGGTAGATGTGGCAGCGTGTGATTTCTAAAGCTACCTTAGAACAGGCGACAAAGCTTCTGCCTGGCACTCTGCTCTTTTTCTTATACTCTGCCTTGGAACCCAGCTGTCATGTGAGGAAGCCCAACCACACTGAGAAGCGCCTGTATGTGTTCTGGTTGACATTCCCAGTTAAGATTTCAGCAGAGCATCAACGTCCGTCAACTCCAGACACTTGAGTGAACAAGCCTTCAGATGACTCTAGTTCTCATTATTCAAGCTGCTGTGGGGAGGAGACAAATTATCCCTGCTGAGCCTTGCTCAAATTGCAGGTACGTGAATAAAGTAAGTGCTGTCATTGTTTTAAGCTGTTAAGGTTTAAAGTGGCTTGTTATGCAACCATAATAACTAGACGGATTTTGGTATCAGACGTGGATAGCTCTCATCAAAAACCAAAAGTGGTTTTGGGACCAAGAGGAGAGTAGACATTGGATAGCCATTGAGGAATCTGTTAGCTGAGGTCTGATGGCCCTGAGGAGGTTGTCTCTGAGGGCTTTTTTAAAAATGAGGAAAGTAATAAGGTAAGCTCATGGAAAGGGGCCCTTGTTATAAAGTGACAAAAAGTTTAGCAACATTATCACCTATAATGACATAGGAAATAGGAATTTCACCAATGAACTGCAAGATATAGCTAAGAGAGTCCCAGGCAGAGTGTTAAAGGTGTTATTTAGCTTCTTTTTGTTATTTGTAATGTAATACAAGAAGAAAACAATAAACTGTAGAAAGCTTTATTAAATTAAAAAGAAAAAAAAAACAAGTCTTGCTGTTTCTCAGTACTATCCTCTCCAAATGGTAAATGATGCTAAAATTAACAAATGGTTTTCAAACAGAAGTAAAATCCAGAGCTGCATCAGAAAGGGCAAAGCTAGGGCTTCATCTAAAAAGGAAACCAATGTGGTAACTGAACAAGTATTCAGATCTCAGAAAAATTTAAGATCGTATCACTGCCTTTGGCCCAGGGCGCGATCCTGGAGACCTGGGATCGAATCCCACGTCGGGCTCTCGGTGCATGGAGCCTGCTTCTCCCTCTGCCTGTGTCTCTGCCTCTCTCTCTCTCTCTCTGTGACTATCATAAATAAATAAAAATTTAAAAAAAAAAAAAAAAAGATCGTATCTCCAGCTCCCAAAAATATGTTGGCCCAATGATTGTAATGTCATGCTTTGCAGAGAGTGTCTTTTAAAAAATAATAATAAAACTAAGAATCTGAAGGGTATTGTCTCATAGTAGACTTACGGGACACCCAAGGTAGAATTTCTCAAAGAAATTTTGTAGCTATGTGGCTACTCTTGTTTGAGGGATTAGACCTTAATGAAATGTTTAGAATAAAACATAAGGTTAAAAAGAGCTCAGCAAACTAGGAATAGGATTGAAGTTCTTCAATCTGATAAAGGATAACCACAAAAAATGTACAGCGAAAACATCAGACTTAGAAGATTGAATGCTTTCCTCCCTAATAATAAGGAACAAATCAAAGATGACCACTCTCACCATTTTTTTTACAACAGATATCTAGTCAAGACAATTAGGCAAAATAAGTATGTAAATGAATAAATAAATAAATGAAGAGGCTCCCTGGGTGGCTCAGCAGTTTTATGCCTGCCTTCGGCCCAGCGCATGATCCTGGGGTCCCGGGATCGAGTCCCACGTCAGGCTCCCTGCATGGAGCCTGCTTCTCCCTCTGCCTATGTCTCTGCCTCTCTCTCTCTGTCTCTCTCTGTCTCTCTCTCTCTCTGTGTCTTTCATGAATAAATAAATAAAGTCTTTAAAAAATAAATAAATGAATGAATAAGAAATAAAAGACATCAAGATTAAAAAGGATGAAATAAATCAATTTATCTCTATTTTCAGATGATGTGTATTGCATGTATAAATTCTTAAAAAACCACCAAAAATTGTTAGAATGAATAAACAGTGCATATACATGATCAATCTACAAAAATCTATCATATTTCTATATACTAGCAATGAATAATCTGAAATGAAATAAGAATAAAGTTCCACTATAATAGTATCAATATGAGTAGAGTACTTAAGAATAAATTGAACAAAAAAGGTTTAAAACTTAGACTCTGGAAACCACAAAACATCATTGAAAGAAATTAAAGAAAGCCTAAGTAGGTGATCCCTGGGTGGCGTAGCGGTTTGGCTCCTGCCTTTGGCCCAGGGCGCGATCCTGGAGACCCGGGATCGAATCCCACGTTGGGCTCCTGGTGCATGGAGCCTGCTTCTCCCTCTGCCTGTGTCTCTGCCTCTCTCTCTCTCTCTCTCTGTGTGTGTGACTATCATAAATAAATAAAAATTAAAAAAAAAATAAAGAAAGCCTAAGTAAATAGAAATACATCCCATGTTCATGGATTGGAAGTCTTACTATTGTTAAGATGGTGATCTATAGATTTAATGCAATCCCTATCAAAATCTCAGCTCTCATATTTTACAATAATTGATACGTTTAATTTGAGATTCATATAGAAATTTAAGGGACCAAAAATAGCTTAAATAATCTTGAAAAAGAAAAACAAAGTTGGAGGACTCACACTTTTCAATTTCAAACTTACTACAAAGATATAGTAATCAGGATAATGTCATAATGGCACAAAGGTAGATGTATAATCAGTGAAATAGAATGAAGAGTCCAGAAACAAACCTTTTCATTTATGGTCAGTTGATTTGAGACAAGGGTGTCAAGACAACTAAATGGGAAATCCATAGTCTTTTTAATAAATGGTGTTGGAATAGCTGGATATCCATATGCAAAAATACATAAGACACAAAAATTGCATTAAGGGGGACCTGCGTGGCTCAGTTGGTTAAGAGTCTACCTTTGGCTCAGGTCATGATCTTGGGGTCCTGGGATCGAGCCTCTCATCATTTTTTTTTCAAAATCGATTTTATTGCAGCCAAAACAGTGTAATTAACTGTACATAATAAACATATATATATATATATATATATATATATATATATATATGCACATTTTAAGTTATAGGGAATAAAGTTTATTTTGGCAGATAGTTTTAAACAAGATTAAAGTTGCATACATTAATAACATAACTCAACATCCTTAATTTGGTATAAGTGCGACACATTTTCCTGTTTTCCTGTGTTCTGCTAAATCACCATAACCTCCTGAGCAGGGAGCCACTTATCCCTCTCCCTTTGCCCCAACCTCCTGCTTGTGCTCTCATTTTCTCCACCAAATAAATAAGATCTTAAATATATATATATATACATATATATCTTGAAAAGGATCATAAACCCAAAAGTAAAAGCTTAAAATACAAAACTCTTAAAAGAAAACATAGAAGCTGGGGTACATGGGTGGCACAGTCAGCTGAGCACCTAACTCTTGGCTATTGCTCAGGTCGTGATCTCAGGGTCATGAAATTGAGCCTCCTGTTGGGCTCTGTGCTCAGCTTAGAGTCTGCTTAAGGCTCTCTCTCCCTCTCTCGCTGCCCCTTACTGGCGCAGCGGTTTAGCGCCTGCCTTTGGCCCAGGGCGCGATCCTGGAGACCCGGGATCGAATCCCACGTCGGGCTCCCAGTGCATGGAGCCTGCTTCTCCCTCTGCCTATGTCTCTGCCTCTCTCTCTCCCTCTCTCTGTGACTATCATAAATAAATAAAAATAAAAAAATAAAAATAAAAATAAAAAAAATAATAATAAAAAAGAGAGAGAGAGAGAGAAAACATAGAAGTAAATCTTCATGACCCTGGCTTGTTAATGGTTTCTTAGGTAGGACACCAAAACAACAGCAACAAAATAACAAATAGATAAGTCAGATTTCACCAAACTAAAAACTTTTTGATACAAATGGTTCGATACATCAACAAAGTGAAAAGACAACCCATAGAATGAGAAGAAATATTTTCTAGTAGCATATCTGACAAGGGGATTGCATCCAGACTACATAAAGAACTTACAGGACTCAATAATAAAAATAGATAAGTAACCCAATTTTAAAATGGGCAAAGGATTTGAATAGACAGTTCTTGCAAGAAGATATACAGATGGCCAATAAGCACATGAAAATATTCTCAATATTGTTAGTCATTAGGGATGGTCAAATAAAAAATCACAATGAGATAAAACCACATCAGACATATCTGAATAGTTATAATAAAAAGGATAGTAATGTGTTATTGAGGAAGTGCAGAAGTTGTAACCTTCTTACATTGTTGATGGCATGTAAAAATGGTGCTGCCAGTTTGGAAAAGAGTTTGGCAGCTCCTCAAAATGTCAAATGTAAAGTTATCATATGATTCAGCAATTCTACTTCTTGTTATATACCCTAAGAAAATAAAACATACTTTCATAAAAAAAAGTCATTACATAAATGTTCTTAGCAGCATTACTCATAATAGCTCAAAAGTGGAAAGAACTCAAATGCCTATCATCCAATGAATGGATAAATAAAATATGACATATCCATCCAATGGAATTTTACTTGGCAATAAAAATTATGAGATCTAGTATATACTATAACATGAATGAACTATGAAAACAATATATTAAGTGAAAGAAACCAGACACAGAAGACCATGTATTGTATGACTTCATTTATATTAAATGCCCAGAAAAGGCAAGTCTTGAGAGTTAAAAAGATGATTATTGGTTGCCTAGTGCTGCGAGTTGGGGAGGACAAATGGGGAATGAATGTTAATGGATAAGGGTTCTCTTTCCGGAATGATAAAATGCTCTAAAATTAGATTACAGTGATCATCATACAATTCTTTGGATATGTTAAAAACCTTAATGGACAACTTGTATGATACGTGAATTATAGTTCAATAAAGCTTTTCTTTTAATTAAAAAAAATCAAGGTTGTGAAAGAAAAAAAAAAAAAAAAACAGACTGCAAAACTGTCACAGGTTAGAGAGGACTCAAGAGACATTATAACTAAATGCAATGCAGTGTCCTGGGTTGAATCCTGGAATTTCAAGACATAAATGGAAAAATTAGAGGAGTCTGAATAAAGTCTATAGTTTATATTAAAGAAAGAAAAAGAAAAGAAAAGAAAAGAAAAGAGAAGAAAAGAAAAGAAAGGAAAAGAAAAGAAAAGAAAAAAGGCATCAGACTTTCGAATGACTATAGGTAAGAACTAACCACTTTTAGAGCAGGGAAGCATTACGCAGAAGGCAGAAGCAAATCCCAGATGGCAGATCCAATAATAATAATAGTGAATCACTCCCAGGAAGTAGGACCAAGCTCTAATCAGGGATTGACAAAGATTTCATATTTATCATTTACCACAAACCAATGAATATTGGATGCTTCCAGTTTTCCCACTTCATGAGTGGTAGATGTATTATGGTACCTGAATGCTTGTCTTACAATTTAGGTTAGTTGTGTAGGGTTCAGACAACTCCTCTCTTTCATTCTCAGGCCTTCATGTGGAGAAGAACTCCACTCAAGCCACTGTACTTCAGGAACACACCCAAGAAGCCTTCTCTACTCCTGGATCTGACTCAGACAATAAGATACTAGGCCTTGAACCTGAATATGATGCTGATATGGGATAAGACTTTGAAGGGTCTTAGAGAAGGGACAAGTATTTTGCATGTGGGAGGTAGGTGAATTAGGCCAGATGATAATCTGTGTGAGGATGTATTTTTCATAACAATATTTCCAGTCCTATATACTCTTCTAGAACTTTGCCATACCCCATCAAGAGTCAAAATCTCTTTCTCTGTCTCTTGAGCCTGGGCAAGCTTGTGGCTACCCTAACAAACAGAAAGTGATGGAGGTGATGCAGTGTGACTTCCCAGGCTTGTTAGAAAAGGTGAGACAGCTTCTGCTTGGACTTCCTTCTCTTGGATATTCACCTTTGAAACTCAGTCATCGTGCTGTACAAAAGCCCAAGTCACATGGAGAGGTGATGTGTAAGTATTCCCCTCCACAGCACACTATTCACTACCAGATGTTTGAATAAGTGAGAGATGATTCAGTACCCAGCCTTCAAGCTGCCTTGGCTGGTGCTGAGTGAAGCAGAGATGAACTATCCCTGCTAAGCCCAGCCCAAACTTGAGCAAAAAATATAAGGCCATTGAGTTAAGCCATTAAATTTTGGAATTGTTTGTTATACTGGGATGTACTAGGATGTTATGCTGTTAACATAACAATGGGAACAATCCCACTGGCAACTATTTCTCTGTATCTAGCATATGGCACGGATTACTTTTCTTAATCAAAATATAACTTGAATACAAAAGTGCACAGATCTCAAATTTTCAAGGAATATGATGAGCTTTTTATATATATATATGTGTGTGTGTATATATATATATATATATATATATATATATATAGATATCCACATCCCAAAAAAAGAAATAAAATGTTTTTATTGTCAGAGAAATTTTCCTCATACTTTCACAGTAGTGTGTTGGAGCCAGCTTGCAAAGCCTCGTAAGAATCAATTGTGTATATCTATTTCCAACTCCTCATGCAGTCATGTCATGGTGGCAGCTGGAAATCTTGAAATTGAGAGTATTTACAGCATGAAAATCAGGACTTTAACCCCACCCCACCTGCACTAGTTGTTAAACATTTAATAGAGACTATTGCTCATGCCTTCTTCTAGTCAATTCTTCCATGCTCCTGAAGCAGACACTTTTTAAATTTCTCTCACTTTAGCTTATGTTGTCTATTTCCGGATTTCTTTTTTTTTCAGATTTTATTTATTTATTCATGAGAGACACACACAGAAAGTAAAAGAGAGAGGCAGAGACACAGGCAGAGGGAGAAGCAGGCTCCATGCAGTGAGCCCGATGTGGGACTCACCCGGGACTCCAGGATCACACCCTGAGTCACAGGCAGATGTTCAACCGCTGAGCCACCCAGGTGTCGCTATATCTGGATTTCTTATTGTGGGCTCACACGGTGTGTATTTTTCTGTGTCTACCTTCTTTCACTTAAAATAATGTTTAGAAATTTATCCATGCTCCTGCTTCTATCAATAATTCATTCCTTTTAAAATTCTGAGTTGTATTCATTGCATGAATGCAACAATTTCATTATCGTTTGTTGGTGAACATTTGGGCTGTGCCCCAATATTGAGGTACTATGAATGAGGCATGGTATTATTATGCCTGTCTTCTTGTGGACATGTGTCTTCATTCCTCTTGAGTAAATATCTAGGAAGTATTGCTGGGTCACAACATAGATAGATGTTTAGAACTATTAGAACAAGATCAACAGTTAACCAAAGTGGCTGTAACATCGTCCTCAGCCATAGGCAATGTACAAGAGTTTCAGTTGTTCACATACTTGTCAAAATTTGTTGTAACTGGCATTTTGATTTTAGATATACTCATAGGCACATACGGTATTTCATTTTGGTTTCACTGTGTGTATCTCTGACAAGATGTTAAGCCTCTTTTCATGTCATCAATCTTGTGATCAATGGCCATTTGTAGCTTTTTTTTTAAACTGTTCAACCATGCATTTTTTTCAGATTGTTTGTTTTCTTATAATTCATTTGTAGAGGTTCTTCATATATTCTTTAGGCATGTCTTTTGCTTTATCTACCTACCTACCTACCTACCTACCTACCTGCCTACCTACCTACCTATTTATCTATCAATCATATATCTAGCTATCAGTATTTTCCTTCCAGTTTTTGGCTTGCCTGTTCTTTTCTAGCTATTGCGTTTCATGTTCTGTAAAAAGATAAAGTTCTTTACTTCCTCTAGGTTGGAAAGACATTCTCTTATGGTTTCTTCTAGCAGTTTAGAGTTCTAGCTAAAGGTGGGATTTATTAGACATTCTAAATCAATGTTAATGAGTTCCAGCTAAAGGTGGGATTTATTAGACATTCTAAATCAATGTTAATGCATGTTGGTAAGTAAGATAAAGGTTGGGATCACTTTTCTAAAAAAGATTTTATTTATTCATGAGAGACACACAGAGAGAAGCAGGGTCCCCACAGGGAGCCTGATGTGGGACTGGATCCCAAGACCCTGGGATCACGACGTGAGCCAAAAGCAGATGCTCAACCACTGAGCCATCCAGGTGCCCCAATTTATCCAACATTTTGTGTCCTATCTAAGAAGACTTTACTTATTCACAAATTATTATTTTAATAATATTATTAAATGATATTAATATTATTAATATAATAATTATATTAATAATAACATATTATCATTATGTCACAACATTTTTTCTCTAATATTTCCTTCTGGAAGTTTTAGAGTTTTACTCTAGAAAATACCCAATAGTATTTTAATAATAGGTTATAATATAACAATTACTATAGTAACATAATGATGTTAGTAACTGGTATAACTGAATGAACTTTTTCAGAAAAGCAACTGGGCCTCAACAGCATCTTTATATTGCTTTTGGATTATATTCAATTGATAATATATATCTAAAATTATTTTTTAATTTATGCTAAGTGAAAAAGTCAGAGAAAGACAATACCATATGATTTCACTTATATGTGGAATCTAAAGACAAAACCAAAACAGACTCAAATTCAAAGAACAAACTGTTGGTTGCAAGAGAGAGGGTGGGTGGGGAGATGGGTGAAATAAAGGGCACTGCATGGTACAAACTTCTAGTTTTGAAATAAATAAGTCAAAGAGATGAAAAGTACAGCATAGGGAATATCATCAATAATATTGGAATAATATTTTATGATGATAGATGTTGACTACACTTACAGTGGTAAGCACTGAGTAATGAATGTATGGAATTGTTGAATCACTATGTTGTACACCTGAAACTAATATAATATTGTAGAATTTGCTTTTGCTTTTAGGACTATAATTCATTTTGTATTAGTTTTTGGTTACAATGAAAGTTAAAGGTTAAGGTTCATGTGTTTCCTTAGGAAGGAGTAGTTGTTCCAGTATTATTTGTAGAAAAGATTCTATTTCCCAAATAAATTACCTGTCCTTTTTGTCAAAAATCAATTATGTGTGGTTTTATTCTGGACTTTCTATTTTGTTTCATAATCTATGTTTGTTTTGCCCTTTAAAAATTTCTATCAGCAATGTCTTATATTCCTCCACGCACAGTTGTTTTATATATATATATATATATATATATATATATATATATACACACACATATATAGTGAAATTTATCCACAAATATTTTATATTTGGATGCCATAAAAATGGTATTATATTTACTATTTCCATTTCCAATTTCCCATCGCTAGCTCATAGGAATATTAGCCTATTATGTTGCTATCTTTCTAACCGCATGTATGCGGGTAGTTCTTAGTAGATTCTTTAGAATTTTCTAAGGTACATGATTATGTGAACTGTAAATAAATATAGTTTTACCTTTTTATTCCCAAAATGTAGATTTTTGAGTTATTTTTCTTGCCTTAGTACACTAACTAGGAGCTCCACTAAGAATACAAGTCATGGGGATGGGTATCTGTGTTTTTTTAGCTTGGGAAAACATTCAATATTTCATCATTAAATATGATCTTATACTTGGTCTTTCTGGTAGAAGCTTCTTATTCACATTAAGAAATATTACTCAGCCATCAGAAAGGATGAATACCCACCATTTGCTTCAACATGGATGGAGCTGGAGGGTATTATGCCGAGTGAAAGAAGTCAATTGGAGAAGGACAATCATATGGTTTAACTCATAGGTGGAATATAAGAAATAATGAAAGGGATTATAAGGGAAAGGAGGGGAACTGAGTGGGAAAAATTAGAGAGGGAGACAAACCATGAGAGATTCCTAACTATGGGAAACAAAGAGTTGTGGAAGGGGAGGTGGGGGGAGGATGGGGTAACTGGATGATGGGCACTGAGGAGGGCACTTGATGAGATGAGCAGTGGGTGTTATACTATATGTTGGCAAATTGAATTTAAATTTTAAAAAGCCTACAAAATAAATAAATAAAATACTAAAAAAAGGAAATTATCGTGTATTTCTACTTTGCTGAGGCTTTTTAAAAAATAATAAACTTATTTACGTACAATTGAAGTACAGCAAACTTCGCATATTCAAATTTTACAATTTGGTCTACTTTGACAAAAGTATGCATTTGTGAAGACATCACTACCATCAAAATAATAAACATTTCTATAACTCGAAGAAGTCTGTTCATGCCCCTTGATAATCTATCCCTCCACTCCTGTCCCTAAGTGACGACTGAATTGCTTCTTGTCACCATGGAATATTTTGCATTTTCCTCAAGCTGTTTATAAATGAATCATCATGGCATGTACTTTTTCATATCTGGCTTCTTTTACTCAGTCCAATTATATTGATTTTCATTGAGGCTATTGCCTATATTAGTAAATAGTTTTTTCCTTTCTTCTTTGCTTTGTTGATTTTTGTTTGTTCATATTGCCAAGTAGTATTCTATTGTATTGCTCTACCATACTTTGTTTATCCATTCACATGCTGCTGGACATTTGGGCAGATTCCAGTTCTTTGATACTACAAATAAATATGCTCTGAACACTTATGTACAAGTGTTTGTATGACCATATGCTTTCATTTCTCTTAGGCAAATACCTAGGAATAAAATAGCTATGTTATATGGTAAGTATGTGTTTATAACTTTTTTAAAAGCTACAAACTAATTATTTCTCAAAATTATTTTACTATTTAACATCTCATCAGAAATTGAGTTCTATATGCTCCACAATCATACTGAAACTTGGTATGATCAATCTTTTAGGTTTAGACATCATAGGAGGAATATAAATGGTAGCTCACTTCAAGTTTCATGTTCCCTAATGATTAATGATCTTGAAATTCTTTTTGCCATTTGTACTTATTTGCTATTTTCATATCTTCTTTGATGAAATGTCTAGCCAAATCTTTTGACCATTTTTTACTTGACCTTCTTATCTTCTAATTATTAAGTTGTAAGAGTTCTTTTTTTAATTTTTTTTTATTTATGATAGTCACACACAGAGAGAGAGAGAGAGAGAGAGAGAGAGAGAGAGGCAGAGACAGGCAGAGGGAGAAGCAGGCCCCATGCACGGGAAGCCCGACGTGGGATTCGATCCCGGGTCTCCAGGATCACGCCCTGGGCCAAAGGCAGGCGCGAAACCGCTGCGCCACCCAGGGATCCCAAGTTGTAAGAGTTCTTAATATATTCTAGACATATATCCTTTATTGGATATATATTTTGGAAATGTTTCTCTCAAGACTGGGGCCTACCATTCATTTTAGTAATAGTGTTTTGAAGAGCAACTTTAAAAATTGATGAGAATTCCAAGTTATTTAAGTTTTCTTTTAAGGTTCATGCTTTTTGAATCTTAAGACATATTTGTCCAATTCAAGATTTTACTAAGGCTTTCTACTGATTTTTCTAGAAGGCCTATATTTTTAATTCTTGCATTAAGTTTATCATCTTTTTCTTTTTGATTTCCTTATTATATACTGTGGGAGAAAAAGATTGAGGTTAATTGCAAATGGCAATCCAATTATTGCAACATTGCCTTTTAAAGACTCTTTCCCCATAGAATATTGCCTTAGCAGTTTTTTTGAAAATCAGTTGGCTACATATATGTACATCCAGCATTCAGTTTTCTATTCTGTTTCATTGGTGAATATGTACATGTGTTTTTGTCAAGCCATACAAAAGTAACTACTTTAGCTTTGCAATAAGTATTGAATCATGGTTTTTCTTATTATTTTTAAAGCTATTTTTGTTATCTTACAAAGTTGCTTTTCTACTCTAGGTCTATTACATCTCTGTATAATTTTCAGAATCTATTTTTTAAAATCTAGAAGAAGAAGAAGAAGAAGAAGAAGAAGAAGAAGAAGAAGAAAGAAGAAAGAAAAAGAAAGAAAGAAAGAAAGAAAGAAAGAAAGAAAGAAAGAAAAAGGAAAGAAAGAAAGAAAGAAAGAAAGAAAGAAAGAAAGAAAGAAAGAAAGAAAGAGCGGGCAAAAGCCTACCACTGTTTGGGATTGCACTGAATCTACAGATTAATTTGGGACAGTTGGCATTTTAAAAATATTGAATCTTCTTATCCATGACCATGACATATCAATTTATTTCAGTATTTAACTTATTTCAACAGTGTTTCATCGTCTCCAATATAACAAATATTACTTTTTTTGTAATATTCATATTACACGAATATACTAAATATACATGATATCATAAATATTTCTTCATAATATTCATCTTAAGTATTTTTGTATATTAATTTCATATTCTATAACTTATTGGTTTTATATTATTTTATTTTTTAAAAAGATTTTTATTTATTTATTCATGAGAGACACAGGGAGAGAGAGAGAGGCAGAGACACAAGCAGAGGAAGAAGCAGGCTCTGTGCAGGAAGCCCGAGTGGGACTTAATCCTGGGTCTCCAGGATCACGCACTGGGCTGAAGGCGACGCTAAACCTCTGAGCCACCCAGGCTGCCCAACTTACTGGTTTTAGTAGCTTTTTTATGGCTTCCATAGAATTTTTTACATGGATGACTGAAGATAATAACAGTTTCTTTCTTTTTGATCTGTATGTCTTTTATTTCTTTTTCTTGTCTTATTGCATTAAGTGGAACTCTAGTACAATATTGATAAGTACTGTTGACTATGAATACCTTTGCCTTATTCCTGATATTAAGAAAGAAGTATTAGGTCTTTCACAATTATGTATGATATCAGCTACAGGCTTTTTCAGGGATGTTTTTATCAGGTTTGAGAACATTCTTGTCTTTTTCAAATTTGTATGCATGGTTGTTTTTGAATAGGGATTCTAGTTGTGTATTCCACTTTTTGAATACCCTACTGAGTTCTTACAAATACTCTTATGATTTTTCCCCCCCTGGGATGCAGTTAAATCACTTGGAAATTGTCTGGTTATTTATATGTTTTGTTAGTTGAAACCAGAGCAACCTTTAATCTAAGACTAATTTTTCTCCACTCTTGAAGTAATACCTGTCCAAGTATTCTACTGGTATCCCACAATTTATCAGGTTTTTTTTTTCTATTTGGATTGTAGAAATACTGTTCCTAGTTCTGTGCAAGCTCCATAGATTGCTGCTTCTGCTTCTATCAGGGGATTCTAGTTTCAGGCAGTATCTTCACATGCATGTGCTGACCATTATTCAGCTGAACATCAGATAGGAAACTTCTACAGAGTCACTTGATTCTTTTCATAGAGTCCATCTCATTGGTGAAACTCTCCATGTATTTGAGTATGTGTCTAACATGTCTCCTAGACCCCTTACTATATTTGTTATAGTTATTTTAAAGTTCCTTTATGATAATCCCAATACCTTGGTCATCTTTGTATCTACCTCTCTTGATCAAGAATTTCATTTTCTTGCCTCTCTATGCATAGGTTGGTAACAAGCTTGTCTCTGAAAGATCACTAGATGATAAAATAAATAATTTTATGTCCCAACTTGGACATATCTATTCTGTCAGACTGTGGGGATTAGGTCAATTTAATCTCTAGTTGAGCTTGGTTTGGCTTTTGTTGCAACTTAGAGTCAGTTTTCCAATGACTTCAAATGTTTTGAGGACTAGATCAGGACTTTACTACTACCAAGGCTAGGATCTGAGCCCTCGAGGAACCTTATACATATTTAATGCTTTGCAATTCCACTGCTAGAATCCTGAACCAAGAGAAATCCCTCTATTTTGGTCCCTAGAGAGTTCTCTTGCTCACTGGTATCACCTTAAGATCTCAAAACTTCAGGGATCCCTGGGTGGCTCAGCGGTTTGGTGCCTGCCTTTGGCCCAGGGCGCGATCCTGGAGACCCGGGATCGAATCCCACGTGGGGCTCCCGGTGCATGGAGCCTGCTTCTCCCTCTGCCTGTGTCTCTGCCTCTCTCCCTCTCTCTGTGTGTGACTATCATAAATAAAGAAAAAATTAAAAAAAAAAAGATCTCAAAACTTCAGAAAATCTATTTCCACTCAGCTGCCTAGCCACCAGCCTTTGAAGGGCAGTGTCTTATATACTATATGGGGTCAGAATACTTTGTATGGATTTTTATCAGATCCTTTCCCATCCGCAATCTCCTGAAAGTTGTAGCTGTATTCCTGATGATGGCCTTGCCTGACTAAGGGGAGAATCTCAGTTGTCTGATTCTGCCCTCATCTTTTGGTATAATTCCCCCATATACCCAATTAAGGCTCAAAAGGAAAAATTGAAGGGCTGGCTGGTATCCCCCTTGCTTCAGTTTTCTATGTAGTTTTCCTCATCCCATAACACTGGCAAAAATAAGAGCAGTCATGGGTTTCTTCTCTTCTAGGAAGAGATTTTCGCTTTCTGAAATTTAGATTTCTTGCACTTTCATCTCTCTGATGGTCTTGAAAGAAAAGACCAATTTTATAGCTTATCTGGCTTCTTCTCACTATTAAGATGAAAGTAACAGTCTCTTATCCACAATTAACTAGGAATAAAAGCTACTGTGGGTCTCTTCTCTTTTAGGAAGGTGTCATCACTTTCTGGAGTTCAGCTTTCTTTATATTCTCAGCTCTGTTGTGTGTTTAAACACACACACACACAGTATGTATTTGTAGCACATTTGGCTAATTCTCTTTGTTAAGATGGCAGTAAGTCTTTTGTGACTTTCCACATAGTAGCTAGAAACAATATTATTTACACCTTAAACACCCAGTATATGCTTTCCTTACCTAAAATAAACTATATGCTTCTTGAGGGTAAAAAATACAATTTAAAAAATTCTTACATGCCTCGCATTTACTCAGTACATATTTTAAATGTATATCTTGCATTACCTAATTTTATCAACTCATTGGTCCCCAAGGAAACCCAGAAAAAAGTAAAATTATTTATAAAATTTACTAGTTGAGCCCTGTCTAATGTAGATCTCCTGGATCCCAATAATTTTGTTGAACTATGTTGTATTTTATTTGTAATCCTAATGATATTCCATGTGGTATTTATCTCCAAGGTGCTATATTATCATCCTCATCATCACCTTCATCTCCTAGGCATGAAGTTTATGTCTGTCAATATCTACCTGTTTTGTTTTCCATAGGAATTTTGTGTCCCATTTTTGATATTTTAATGGAGTTTTTTCCCACATGACCAATTTTTGAAAAAGTTAAAAATATCAAAGATGGCACTAAAAGCTCATTGGGAGAATAAAATATGTAAATACAGACCTAGCCATGAGCTTTGCTATAGACATGATATAGATATATATCATGTATGTACATCAGCTTGCGTCAAATAAAGACACAATTTAAATGCTTTTAATAGCATAATTTAAACACCTGATTCTTTTTTAATAGCAATTTCATTTTTTAATGTTTTAAATTCCAATTTTCCTTCTTTTAATCTTGCCTTTCTTTCCGGATACTGCTATCCTGTCTTGAACAGGAGGGCTATTACGGAGCAGGCAAGTACTTCTTTAATTGAAACACTTATGGGGTGCACTAGAAAACTATAAAGACTTTTAAGAAATAGCAAAGCTTTAATAGGTTCTTGTGTACTCGTGTTGTAACCTAATTCAGTGCTCTTTCAGCAATGCTGGAGGATGTTGCTAATTTATGGGTGTGATGAGCAATAAAGCAATAATAGTAATCGAAAGGTGCAATATTCCTTGTTTAGGGGGCATTTATGGTTATGTATTAAAACTATAAATACTTCAAGAGGCTGCAAAACTGATCTATAGAAAATGAAAGATAAGATCTCACAGCGTTCTAAAAGTGCTTTCCTAGCAGAAATCTGAACTTGACTTTATGGTTTATAAATATAAACAAACCAAAAGTGAAATGTTCAACATGTCTACCCCTCCAAAGGGACCACTTAAATAACCACCAGCACTCAAACCTAATAAGGACGGGAAAGTTCCTTTCCCTCTTCTTTTATTTTTCAACTTTCTATTTCCTTCTCCTGTTGCTTTATAAAAATTGTTCTTCCTCTCTCCTTCACATATTTTACACTCTTCCTTCTCTCTCTGTTTCTTCTCTTCTTTCTCATCTTCCCTCACATTACCTCCTATACCCATGTTGGATGAAAGAAACAAACTGTATTAGGGTGGAAAGAGAGTCCAACCTACATGAGAAATATGAGGAGATCAAAAACACATATATTTGCAGCCCATATGGCAGAAGGCCCCAGGACTCTAGGTAAGTCTTTTCTGACTCTAATGCTATTATTAGAGCAGCCCTAACCTCCAGGCTGCCTGTCCAAGCAAACTGTAACATTAATACCTGTTCTACACAGTTACCCAAAATCTGCCTCTTTTTACTTATCCCTACCAATATGCCTTGTCCTTGTACTTCTCATTTTGACTCCTATATTCCCATCCTGCCTTTGATATCTGCTATGGGAATGATTCTTTGGTAGCCCATAAGGTACCCTTCTTCTCTTCTTAGATTGCAATTGTCTAAAATATGTGTTTTTGGTATGTCACATCTCAGGCTGCTACTTCACTTGTCCCTATGGACTTCAGTCCCATCAAGGAAAAAGGGGGGAATGCAGATAGGTAGATTGATTTCTAATGCAGTCAACATTCTACTCATTCTTTAAGGTTTGGGTCAGCTTGTTTCTCTGGTTAGGTACTTCCTCTGAGCCCTCTCATGGTTTCCTATGTGTTTTTCTACCATTGCCCCTTTTAGGTTATATCTGATCATGTATCACACAGGAATATGAGCTCTGTTTAATTTCTAGCACAGGGCCTAACCACAGGGGTCAGTCCATAAATGTAAATTAAATGATTAATATAATGCTAAGCTTTATTTCCTCAACAAATATTAATTGAGCATCTGCTTGGTACTATGTACTGTTTCCAGTTATATGGAATTTAACAGTAAACAAGATAGTAAAGCCTCTGTCATCATCAGACATATATTTTAGTGGGGCATTCATACATTAGATAAATAAATAGAAAATGAAACATCATATAGTGATAAGAACTATAAAGAAGAAACTAGAATAATGGGTTGAGAATGATAGGATGCCATAAAATCGAATTATAAACATGAAGAAATCTAATGGCACTATACTGGTCTATTCTTTCACAGAAAATAAAGAAGCCAGAGCCCCTAAACTTGGGGTTTTTTAACCTCCTTTCCTGTACTCCTGCTTCTTTCACTGATAAGGAAGTATTAGAAAATTTGGAACAGACATATTTCCTGCAGAACTCCTACATTTATCTCTCTTCCATTGAGTTCTTTCTTTTGGAGTCAGCATCCAGATGGGCTCCTCAGAGTTGAGAATAAAGGACCACAAGTCCCAGTAGTTTTTGTAGGCTCTCAATCCCACGTGCATAGTATGACAGAGACTTCCAGGAGAATCTACCAGAGCAGGTCAAATTCTGCCCCCCATTGCAGCTGAGACTCCAGAAACAACAGAGGAGGAGAAGATCATTCAAATATTCGTGAGAGGGAGCAGCATGCATATGCTCCATAAGAATAAAGTGGAAAGAAGTTTTTAAAAAGCTTCTGACAGAATGAACAAATAACCTATTTCCATATTTGCCTTCCTTTTGCTCTTCCATAGAAGTCCAGGCAAGGAAAAGTAAAAGAAACGAGAGAATTATGTCTGCATTAGGTCAGCTGATGAATGTGGGGTTACTTCAGAACCACCTGGCTGTGCTATAAGGAAAGACCTGGGGGACCAAACTCTGATTTGAAACTCTTTTTGGGCAGCCCGGGTGGCTTAGCGGTTTAGCATTGCCTTCAGCCCAGGGCGTGATCCTGGAGACCCAGGATCTAGTCCCACGTCAGGCTCTCTGCATGGAGCCTGCTTCTCCCTCTGCCTGTGTCTCTGACTCTTTCTCTCTGTGTGTCTCTCATGAATAAAAAAGAAAGAAAGAAAGAAAGAAAGAAAGAAAGAAAGAAAGAAAGAAAAAAGTCTTTTTAACAATGTTCCCCCACTTAGAGGAAATTTGCAGAGTGGCAAAATGAGAAAAGAAGAAGAAGAAGAAGAAGAAGAAGAAGAAGAAGAAGAAGAAGAAGAAGAAGAAGAAGAAGAAGAAGAAGAAGAAGAAGAAGAAGAAGAAGAAGAAGAAGAAGAAGAAGAAGAAGAAGAAAAATGGAGGTTTGACTGTCTCTATTTCCAGCGCTAGGTTGAGAAAAGTCATCACCAATAGCCCCTTATGGCAAAGGCATCATTCTTAGGTGTTCTGGCTCTTTGCAGACCACTCTAACTTGAAGACTTCACCCTTTCTGTCTAGCATTACCTCCTGGGATCCTCAATATACATTCTGTCTGCTTTTGGATATGTCACCTCACTGTCCTACGACACAGCATGTTCATTCTTGCCCCTGGAAGTAGTAGGATTCAGTGAAAAGAACATAATCTCTGGAGTCCAAGAGATTGGTTTTCTATCTAGGATGATCATTTACTGTGTGACTTTGGGTAAATATCTTACCTCTTTGAACCCATGTTTTCAAGTCTTTAAAACAAAGATAATAATATATCTTCTCAAGTTCTTGTATACAATACTAGGGGCATTGTATACATATGTGTCATCTAACACCATGTCTTGCATATGGTCACATCTTTGCCTACCCAGTGTGCCCTCGTCCTCCCTCTTTCATCCTACAAGAGTGAGCTTTAAACCCAATCCCTATAACCTTCCTCACTGATCTGCTGGCCTCTAGTTTCCTCTTCCTTTGGATACCTGTAACAAGTGGTCTGCAACAACAAAGTGACCATTTAATAACCTCAATTCTTGGCCTTTCTATGAATTGTTTCTTGGAGAAAAAGAGCATCTTACTCTTCTACATCATAATTGTCAAACAGAGATCTTAAACACAAGCATATTGATGAAAATGGGACACAAATCATGTCAGCTTTCTCCAGTGATGTCTAGGTTTATTTTGATTCAAACAAAATGAAACATTGTTTTGAAATTATGTAGATAATATGAATCTCTGAATCCTAGAGACTGGCTACCTGAGATAATTAAGGCAAAAAGGAAACCCTGGTTTGTCATGACATTTCACCTATATTATTTTAGTCAATCAACATGACATTTCTCTGTCTTAAGTGTATTAAATATGTATATTTCATGATAAGGATACTGAGGTCAGGTAATCAGATTGTACAACCAACAGAGGTAGAAAGAGGGTGTGTTATAAAAGGAGAGTCAAAACTGGCAATTCTGACTCCAGATCACAAACCCCATGCATCTTATTTATGCAACTTTGCCTCTACCCTTCAATCTCTTAACTGCTTTTTTTTTAAATTTATTTATTTATTCATGAGAGACACAGAAAGAGAGGCAGAGACATAGGCAGAGGGAGAAGCAGACCCACTGCGGGGAGCCGGATGTGGAACTTGATCCCAGGATCCTGGGGATCATGACCTGAGGCAAAGACAGATGCTCAACCACTGAGCCACCCAGGTGCTCCCAATCTCTTAACTTCTTTTAGGTGGTCATTCTCCTGGAGTTTTCTTCCTATCTGTAAATACCCATACTCCAAATATCAAACTTGTCTGCACTGGGGATAAGGGACATTTGGTTCTGCCCATTGCTTCTAAGTATTTAAAGTTTCTTGGCTTTCTTATTAGAAACAAGTACTCAAAATAGCAAAAATAATCCTTGTTTTGATATGCTGGAGCCCATTTGTATGGTGTCTTAGGGCTTCCGGTTCCTGAGAATTCTCCAGATAGTAGTTTCTCATACTTGCTTCCCTCTAGCAAGGAAGGAAACTGGCAGAATGACTAGTTTTACTGTTTCAAAAGCTTGAAGTCACTGATTTTCAATTTACCTTCTCATTGTATTAGCCATACCTCCAGACACTGATGGGAGAAGGGCTGTCAGTGATTGAGAGAGACAGAGATAGAGAGACAATGGGGGGGGGTAGAGTACAAACCGGTGGCTTGAAGGAATGATGCATGCCTAAGCCTATTTCAAAAGAGACAGCCATAAATAATGTGCTAACATGTGTAGAGACAACAGAGCTGACAGGGCCAGATTTTTTGCTTTCTTTCTTGTGTCTCCTTACTCTGCAAATGTGATGCTCTGTTACTGGAAAAGAAAAGTTTTCAAAATGTTGGAGAATAAACTCAAGGCATATCAGTTAGATATTGTGTAAGCGCATGTGCACACGCACACACACACACACCCCTTGCAGGAGTTTAAACAATTGAGCATTTATATTTTTGCATGGCTTTCCATGTCAGCTGGATGGTGCTAATCAGCTCCAGGCTTTGCACATCTCAACCGGGCTTGTTCACACATCTTTGGTCACCTGGTTGGTAAGCTGTGGACTGGCTAGACTAGAATGGCCTCTCACATGTCTGAATGTCATATGGAGTGATGGCAGTGATTGGTCACATGTCTCTTATTATCCATATTCCACTGAGGCTTTTCTCATGGCATAGGTAGGAATCCCAAGAAAAAATAGAAGTGACCAAGGCTCCTTGATGTCTAGGCTCAGAAATGGCCCAACATCACCTTTGTGTATTCTGTTGGCCCAAGGGGGGGGGGGGGGGAAACAGCAAAATGAAAAAAAAAAAAAAACAGTTCAAATTCAAAGTGTGGGGAAATAGACTCTCCACCTATTGATTGAAAGAGCTACACAGCCAGTCATAGTGCAGAGGATATGAATTTAGAGAGGGGTGAGGAGTTGTAAGCTGTTTCACAATTGACCTGCTGCAGTCTGTCTTCTGGTCACAACTATTCATATCCTGCCCACAAACTCACTCACCATCTCCGCAGGTCCCACCCAATCATGGTATTAAACTGGAAGTCTGGGATTTTCTGATTGACATCAAGTCTGGAGGAAGCTTCTTATAATCCGGAGCCTACAAAATAAAAAGATGAGTTATCTGTCACACATACAAAAGATACAATGGTGAGTAGGAATAAGGTGATGACTGCAAACACTTGCATTCAAAAGGGAGATGATAGAAGGTGAACACCATTTCTGAAATCCACAGAGCAAATGTGTCTAGCTCCCCTCCTTTTGGACATCAGGAGAATATCTCAATTAGGCCCCAGTTCTGTGCCATAAAGTGTCCCCCCACCAGTCCATTACTGTATGTGGCTCTTAGCTTTGTCCTTGGGGGCCCTTCTATTTCTGTAGTTTCCTTTATACCTTAAACAGCTTTTCATCCTGCTTAAAGGTGAATGAGAGAAAGATTGTAATATACCAATTACAAAAATGGACCAAGTGCACTACTCCACCCTGTGTTCATGCCATTAAAAAGTGAAACCAATTTTCCTATTTCTTGGATTTGGTCTTCATTTCATTATTTGCTCTGGCTAATACAATGCAGCAAAAGTGATGAGTGTGGTAACGTGTGCCTAAGCTTCAAGGAGACCTTTTCTTGGAGGCCTGTAAACATCTGTGAACAAGCCTAGGGTTGCCTGCTAAGTGAGAGCCCATGAAGAGGAGAGTTGTGTCACATGAGGTCATCCTAGGCCAGCCAGTGCACAGATGGCCTGTCTGCTGGCTGCAGACACACGACTAAGCCAAATTTAGCTTAACCTAACTCAGACCCCCATCAGATCCATAGATTCATGTGTTAAAATAAATATTTGTCATTGTGCATCTAGGAATCATGTGGTCATTGTGTAATATACTGTGGCAATAGACACAAAAAGAGCTTCTCTCTCTCTCTTTCTTTCTCTCTCTTTTCTTTCTTTCTTTCTTTCTTTCTTTCTTTCTTTCTTTCTTTCTTTCTTTTCTTTCATTTTTTTCTTTTAAAATGCAACTGTTGGCCTTTTAGCTCAACTTGTTTCTTGGGCTTGGCAGCTGATACCTGAACCTTATGTACCTACTAAACCTTATGTTGTCATCTTTTCTATTCTGTTCTTTTCCATTTCTTGTACTGAACATGTGTATGGAACTTATAGACATTGCCTCAGTCTTTTCTCACAACCACACTGTGAAGTGTACTGATCGGGCATCCATTCCATTGGTACAAAAATTCCTGCTCAAAGTGGTTGAGTGACTTGCCAGGGTCACACAGGAACCAAATGTAGTATGCATTCAGAAGCATTACTAATATTCAATTTTTAAAGAATTGTATTATATTATCTTGTCTCTTCTTGCCCCACTTCCCATTTTCTATGCTTTAGTCAAAAGAGATAGTGTGATTTGGGTGACTGACCCTCCATCTAGGAATCAGAACTCCTAAATTCTGACCAGTCGTGGTCCTTCCCTCTCAGTACCTGCTTCAGCAAACTAAGTGTGCCTTGGAAATCAGTCACCAGCACTAACTACAATTCAATGATAGTGTAAGGTTAACAGGAGGAAAAGCCTCCTCTTCACTGATGTCAGAGGGCAGAACCAGGGCCATCGATGCTAGTTGCAAAGAGAAAGATTTCAGGTTAGTAGAAAATAGAGCTTTGTAACATGTCATTGTGAAGTTTCCAACATTTGGTAAGAGGGGAAAGTGGATGACCTCTGGGGACCCTCTCAGCTCTAGGCATCAATTATTTTGATACACCAAATTTAAAAAGAAAAAAAAAGAAGAAGAAAAGAAAAAGTTAGGTCTCCATCACTTTCAAAAGAGTCTAGCTACCACCTAAAAGGAATATGCAGTCAGTTATTACTGAGATGCTTTCTTTGGTTTTACTCCCTTGTTGAAATTCTCTCTTCTTTTTCTTTTGAAATGTTACTTTGGTTTTCTTAATACTTTTTTGATCATTTCTTCTCATTTTTCTCATCCTCTATTTGTGGCTTTCTCTATTACAGGCTTTCTCCATTACAAGCTTTCTCTCCTGTACATAGAATTTCCTAAATGTAGATACTTCCCTAGGACAGCATGTGTAGCTCCTTTCTTTTCAAGATCAGTATGGTTTTCCTGCATTATCTCCTGCTATAGCTTTATGCCATCTGTATGCAGATCATCCCCAGATCTTCATATCTGACTCAGTTTTAGTCATTACTGCTATTGCCAACTACTTCCAGATCCTTCTCCCTCCAGTAGGAATGCACTCCTGGCTCCCTGCAGGTGAGTGAAGCCATTGACTAGCTCTTTTTTTTTTTTTAAGATTTTATTTATTTATTTGAGTGAAAGAGAGAGATTGAGAGAGAAAGAGAGAGAGAGAGAGAGATAGCAAAAGCATGAGCAGGGGGAGGAGCAGAGGGAGAAGCAGACTCCCTGCTGCACAAAGAGCCCGATGTCGGGCTCGATTCAGGGACTTTGGGATCATGACCTGAGCTGAAAGGCAGACACTTAACCAACTGAGTTACCCATGCCTTACCCCCCCATACCCCCACCCAGTCCATTCACTAGTTATTTGTAGAAGGGCCACTGGGTTACTTCCTGGTTAAACATTTATTTGCCAGAGCAAAACCTTCCAGACTTTCTTTTTCCTCTGGTTCAATAGCCAACCACTTTTGAAATGGTGACTACTCTCCCGACTTGGGTCTGTGAATGACTACAATGAGTGAAGGACCCCTGTAGACCTGCAAAACATGGCAGAGTGAGGAAGAAATGGGCCGTTGTTATCATAAATCGCTGAGATTTTCATTTTTACCACATCATAACCTAGTTCATCCTGACTGACAAAAGCCCTGATATCTATCTCTTGAGTTCCAAATCTACTTTATACCACCCCCTAATATTTCACTTTGGGTGTCAAATGTGCACCTCTAATGCTGAATCCTGAACCAACATCACCATCCCAAAGGAAATCAATATTTTTTTTCCAAGCTTTGCTTTTTCAGTCTCCCCATGATGTGATGATCATTTGTCTAACCAACCAAAAGACAAAAAACCCTCATAGCCAATTGAGTACTATGATTTTCCTCATCTACTTCATGTCTTCTTTACTCAGGCTCTCCTCTCTCTGATCAGCTGTCACTGCTCTACTGCAGGTCCTCAACAACTCTGGGTAGATGATGGCATCTGTCTTCTAATAGCTCACTCTCTGTAACAACAAACTGAACTTTCTAGAAAGAACATCTTTCCATGTATATGTTCTGATTAAAATCCCCTAATATTTCCCCAGGGCCTTCAAGATAAGGCTTAAATTGTCCACCATACTCCAAACAATCCTCCATAGTTTCAGGAGTACTCAAGAGAGAAGGAAGGAAAATCAAGGTAGAATGAGCATCATGAGAAAGCACCAGAAACTGGAAACGAGTGATGCATTATAAGAGAATTGCATGTAGATGAGTATGACTTTAGCAGGGGTCCAAATGGAGGATAAAAAGAGAGGACTAGATCTGACCTCTTTTTCCATGCTGTATTCTCCGCTGAAATCATACTCTCTTTTTCCTCCCAGTGCTTACATCCTCATGGAAACACTTACTGATTTTCCAGATATTTATCTTGTCTCTGCCACTATGAAGGCTTTCTGCTCACAATAACACTTTATCAAGCTTATTTTGCATGATTCTTTTCCATCACTAAGCCAGGAGCCTCCTGAGGGTAGAAAGAATCCATTTCTCCTATGATTTCATATCTTGGCAGTCAGCACAATAACTGCCACATATCAGGTACTCAAGCAATGGTTACTTGAATGAATGAAAAAATGAATGGATAGAGGCTCTTCTTTTGCATATTTTGGCTGCTCCATTCACTATTCAAAGTAAGTTACTTCTAGTTCCAGCTTTACGAATGGATAGGGGAGGGGGATACTTTTGCTTTCCACCCCTCCACTCCCATATTATTGACAGTCCCCTCACCACCCCCACCCCTGCCTGGTGCCAATCTCTGCTTATAGTCCTGTCAGCAGCCAGCTGTTTGGCGCCAACACAGCCAACTCAGCAGCTCTCCCCACACATCCCTGGGGGAATCCATTCACCTTATCACCAAAGAGAGAAAGAGAACTCCCATCTGTTACAGCTCAGAGCTAGAAGCCTCATAATTGTATCAGTGCACAGGCTGCATATCAGATTTTCTTGTTTTTAGGGAGCACTTAGGGAGATTTCACTCTCCTTTTATTGTTGTTTTCTCCCCAGCAAGTGACCGTATTTCATCTCCACCGAGGCACAATGAAAGAAATTTCCAAGCAAATTTGTTGCCTAATGATTCCAGGGAAGGTGCTTAGAACCATAAATGTCTTCATGAAAATCTGTAGTGGAGCCCAGCTCTGTAAACTTTTTAAAATTAGCACATAGTACATGCACAACTCTTGTGCTGCATCCATACTACAAAGATAGCAATGACATCAAGAGGGCTCCCAGAACAAGCATTGCTCTACACAAAGGGCAGTAGTCATTGAAAATGAACCCTCTTTGGAGGGTTTCTAAAGACATCAGCAAGGGCAAGGTGGAAACTACATGGCAATTCCTCAGACATGAACGTGTGGAACTTTAAAGTGTCTTAGGGAATTAATAAGCTGGGAAAACATGTTTGCATTAAAAAAATTTTTTTATGTTAGCATTTATAATCTAACATCTCCTGATGCATGTATGATCATAGCTTGGCTTGTTTCTCCATGTGTAATATAGGAAAAAATCCTATTGCCCTTGACTATTTTGCTCTCTCAAAAAAAGAAGAAAGATGACTGAATTTTGTGAAGTTATTTGAATACTAAGAAAAAAATAATGTGTTTGCTCCGTTAGCATGCAACTGTTGATTACCGACTGTATGTCAGGAGCATGCAATAAGGAAAACAAACATGGCTGATTTCTGCCCTCAATCTGGTAGAGGAGATGACTATTAAGCAAATCTTCACACAAACATATATTTAACTACTAATTAAATGCCCTGAAGGAAGAGTATAAACTTGCTATGAGAGGTATAGGAGGTGACTTCATTTGGATAGGGAGCTCAGGGAAGCAGAAAGTGGGGAAGACGACCTTGAAGGAAACAGCATGTGCAAAGGCCCTGAGATGGCACATTGAAAAGTAGCAGAAAGAAAGCCATTGAGCTGACATGAGCAAGGTATAAAATGACACTAGATTGGGACACTATATTGGGTCCTGTTATGAGGGCTTTGGATGCCATGGTAAGAAGTTTAGCTTCTGATGTATGTGCAAAGGAATGCATGGAAGTGGCATATCCATTTACAATGGATCAGAAAACACTCATAGTGAAGGAATGAGAATAGTATCTGAAAAATATGAAAGCTGATGGTGATTGAGACCTGGGATTGACAAACCTGTGATTTGACCTGGGGGTCAAATCGAGCCCATCACCCACTTTTTTGTAAATAAAGCTTTATTGAGACACATTCATATCCATTTGTTTACACATTGTGTATGTTTGCTTTTGCTCTACATGGCAGAGTGGAGTAGTTGCTATATAGAGTATGTGGCCTGCAACACCTGAAACACCAGCAGGCACTTTCCACAGAGAGCTTGCCGACCCCTGGTTTAGACTGTAGGGTTGTTGATGTCTCTGTAGATAAATGAATCAATTCAAGATGTACCTTAAAGGTCGATGGTAAGACTGTCAGCCTAAACTCTCTCCTTATCTTATTCAGAAAGATCATAAGGAGAAACGAGAGATTTGAATGAGTTTCATCTTGATAGTGGTAGAGATTTGCATGAGTTTATTCACCTTATACTTGTACACTTTGATCTTCCTGGACTGATTTCACAATAGCTTCAAATTAGAGAGGAATAACACTTACTAACTATCATTGCATTTTCATTTAGTCATGAGCACTTTTTGTTTGGATTAGAAATTATTCAGATATAGATGGCGACTTAAGGTTTCTCTCTCTCTCTCTCTCTCTCTCTCTCTCTTTTAAAAATATATTTATTAGAACTCTCTAAGTATCTGCCAGTTTGGTAAAAAGTCCTACAGGGAGGTGTGGAGGATTTTTGTTAGCCACCTTATGATAGTATAGTTATGTCTGGATGCATGCCAGAAGCTCAAGAACTTTGGGACAAGCTTGCCTTTCTTCAGTTCACGTTCTTTAATGGGGACATGTAATGTTCTGGATGATTGTTCCTGGTTACCTACTCACTGGACAACCCACTGAAGAGCTTCATGGTTAAGTGCTCACATTCAGGTGCTGGGTCACCTGGGTTTGAATATTGACTCTGCCAGAGATTGCTCATAGATAGTCAGAGGGTCACTATGTTACTACATGTAAGACACTCAGTATGGCCACAGCCCATAGAAATATTCTAAAAATTTGAGCTATTTTGTGTTCTTATGCTTTGTAAGAAAGACATGTAATTAGACAGTTCTTGTGCATCCAGAGGCTTAAGTATTATTTAATCCTCTCAAGGAGACTGGGAGGTAGACAATACCATCACTATTTTACAGATGGTAACAGGCATTTTCAAGCTCTCATGGCCTGTGAGTGTCAAGCTAGGTGTCAAATACAAGTTTTCTTGATTCCAAAGTTTATACTCACAATAGTGATGCTGACTACTTCCTTGACGTACCTTTTTCCTGGAGAGCTTGCCCAAACTTTCCAGAGAGTGAAAGACATGTGGGGAAAGGGGATGAGGAGTGATATGTCAGAGTGGTTGACATTTTATGTTTTCCTTAATCCCCATAAGGATTCTGAGTTTGCTTTTTCTGTTGATCTTCTTTCAACTTCATGGACAAAGCCAATGTCCTTGATTAAATGTCACAACCTCTCATTTTGAGCAAGAAAGGGGTTTGAGGGACCCAAATCATGATCTCAGCCATCACTGGAGTTACAGGACCATAATTGGATTAAAATTTTAAATTTATGTGGGACTGGGTTTAGCACATTTTGATGCCATGTAAGGGGATTTAATAAGTCTGTTACTTGTTTTGAATTTCTAATCTCATCCAGTTAAGGTAGGACCACACTGCTAACCTAGAAGAACTGTTCTAAGTCACCTAATTTCCTGTCCTTGAAAAATACAATCTCCCTAATGTCAATATATGTCCCAGAAGTCTGCACTATTTTAGATTTCCTTGGGGAGGCTATTATTGCACAAACACTGTAGGGGTAACTATAGAAAAGACATAGAATGTTTTATATATTTTCTGCTAATACTAGCCAAGAAAATTAAATTCAACTCCCTGTTTACACCCACCAAAAGTAGGCACTTAAAGGGCAAATGGCTAATATCCACACACTTTGTGATTAATCTAATTCTGGTTTCTTAGTGTAGCTGCCTTCATTTGATATTCCATCCATAAATAATGCACAGTGCACCACTCTGACAATGATATGAAATTAGAGGTGAAAAACATGTGACTCCTAAGGGGAAGAACAAAGGAGGTTGTAACTCAATTTATTTATTTATTTTTAAAATACTTGTTATTTGGGTAAATTTGCAGCCGTCAATAAAGCATTCCTGTAGGGCTCCTTCATTCCTGGGTGGCCTTTAATTTCATTTGCATATTGGAAATTCAGCACTTTCTCTTGCTCTAATCAAACCTGCCAAAAAAAAAAAAAAAAAAAAAAGGCTGGCTTTTTGAAACAAGAGTTTTAGACACTGGTAGAAGAGTATTGCAAAAAATTCAAAATTATTGTAGGTACCTGATTATGAGTGACCACAACCCCTGTCTGTTGGCCAATGCTCCAAGGCCCAATGTTTCAGCTTTTAGAGGTATGAAATCAGGTGCAGTGTGCTACAGAGAAGCACAAGAAGTCTGGAAGTCAGAAGGTCTGACTCCTCATCCACCGTGCTCTTCACTAGCCACTGCTCTCAAACCTATCTTGAATATGATTTATATCTCACTTTCCACATCTTTAAAATGAAAGTGTTGGGTTATGGCCTCCCCAGACCATTCTCTTTTATGTCTTTGTTTCTTTTCTCATACCCTTTCTTCCAGTAATTATGTCTTCCTACAGTTCATCAAGGCACGGAATCTTTCTGTTTTTAGGACTGGATGCATTGTGCACAGACTAGACTGAGAGAACTTCCAAAAAAACCATTTTTAAGGAGAGAACAATGAATGACTGACAAATTGCTGTTTAAAAGGTCTCGCTGTAAAATCCTTGTTTTCTCTCAATTTGTTTCTGTACACAGACTGGGAAATCCTTGCCCTGTTAAGTCCCAGGAAGGCAAAAATTAGGTGGACACCACCACAAAGCCTTGGCTCTGCCCAAGGAGTCAGAATTCCTTCCCTTGGCTCCTGGTTGTGCCCTCACCCAGTTGTCTTTGCAGACACATGGCTGTGGGCTTCAGGAAGCCACAAGAAATCAGGAATCTAAAATTGCTCGCACCACTGAAGAGCACGTCAGCACCACAGAGAGTACTGTAATTGTGCACTTCTTGCCAGTGTATTGGTGAGGAGGACAATAAGAATAAAATTATCTGAATGTTTTTTATCTATTTGTGATCAAAAGATTAAGAATACACTGCTCTAGGGGCACTTAAGTGGCTCCGTTGGTTAAGTGTCCAACTCTTGATTTTGGTTCAGGTCATGATCTCAGGGTCCTGATGAGGGGCATCAGGCTCTGCACTGAGTTCTGCTTGAGATTCTCTCTCTACCTCTGCCTCTGCCCTGCCCCTCACTCACACTCTCTTTTTCTCTTTAAACAGATAAATAAATAAGTCAAATCTTAAAAAAAAAAAAACCATTCTAGAGAGAAAGTATCCCTAAATTTCGTATTGCTTATAACACCTAAACATTAAATTGAAATTACCTATCTTTCCTATGACCCTAAAGTTCTCAAAAGCAGGAACTTGTCTTATTTTTCTCTGTGTCACAACCCCTAATTATGTCTGGCACATGATATGTGCACAGTAGAAGTTGATGGGATTGGTAAAGTCAGGCAATGTAACACTTTGGGAAGAGTAGTTGACAAGCTTGGTGATTTCTGGGGACATTTCTTCACTGAAGCTCTACTATCTGCTCCATCAAATGAGATTGGAACAGATGATTTTTAAGACCCTTTAGTTTTCCCACAGATTTCTCAATTTTTTTCTGTGGATTTTTACTACACAGGGGCTAAAAGACTGAACAGTACCCAAGAAGAGAAAATCTAGGGATAGAAGCCCTTTTGCTTGCCCTTAGTTGAGAAGTCTTTTGCACTTTATAATTGCCCTGTGGAGGATTTTCCTGGGGCATTTCTTTACTCCAGCCTCAGTGGGTTATCTTTATCTCATACTTGCTGAAGGAGAAAGGGAAATGACTCTTGTAGGATCAGAATCAAGGGGGTGGGGATTGAGATTCAACTTCATGTGTCTTGCTTCAGTAGTTTGATTTCAGAGAATACAAAATCCAGGTAACAGAATCAGATCACCTAATTCAGATAACCATCCTAGGTCATCCCTCCTTTTCTTCCTACCCCTCTGAATGCACCTGGTTGGCAGATTATACTGCTGGTTTCTGGGATGGAATCACCTAGAATGGGGTAAATATGAGTTCATTGGCCAGGGTTTCACTTCATTTCAGGAAATTTTCTCTTGAGAGCTACTTCAAAGGAAATTTCACAGAGGATCTAAATCTTTAAGGAAAACTTCATGCCCTCAGGTACCACCCAGGCCGTTGGGCTGAGAGTATCCTAGAGGAAGATGAGATGTGGATCATTGGTCAAGAACATGGGTCACTCCAGGGACACATGGAGCTTCTCATTCACTGCCTGTGCTCTTGGATATCTGGACAGGATCATACCAGAAATATGAGAAACTGTAACTACATACGGCCCTTGGGCACCACTTTGTACTGTTTATTCTTCCTGCATTCTATCCAAGGTGCAATATTTGGTTCAGAAGACAAAAGCCTCTAATTAATGGAGCATTGTCTGCCCCTGGGGGTGTGGACAGGTTAAACAACCTCTCAAGAACACTTCTGATTTTTACACCTGAGCAGCTCTAACTTTGCAAATCTCTAGATTGTGTGTGTGTGTGTGTGTATGCATGTGTGAGTGTGTTATAATTGTTTTTTAAAATTAGAATGTCCAGATAAAATTATCTGAAATATTTAATTAAATATTTGCAGAGGTCCCAATGTCAAATGTCTTTAGAGGCCAAGAAGAAAAAGTGTGTGTTTAAAGCAGCCAGACAGAACAACAAACAGAGCGTAGGAAAGACTAGAACAGACTGCCTCGTGCACGTCCTGCCTAACAAATACCATTCCGACCAAACAACACATTTACAGGCTGATTTGCATCAGCAGCCAATCCCTGGATTAGAACAATTGTTGAATCAACCTTCTAGCACACATTCATTAATTCAACACCTATATATTGAGGGGTTACATGTCAAATGTTGGGCTAGACACCTAATACTAATAAAGGGCACAGATCTGGAGTTTATTTATGCATATTGACTAGTTAGTTTTCATTAAAAGCGGTTATCAGTAATTTTTTAAAAATTGAACGTAAAGAGAATAATGTAAATATCGTAAGGTATTCAAAGGCACTTCCAGTTTGAACATAAGTCAGCACTTTCTCTTTTTCTTACCAGAAATTATCCCAAGGCAACAAGAATGGGAAATAAAGACGCAAACGTGATTTCTGATGACATGAGGTGACTGCTGAAATCTGAAACCATGAAGTAAATGGAAGTGCTACCCAAAGTGGAGGGGATCAGACCAGGGTGCGAACGAGAGGACCCCGAGGAGGATGAGGTGGCCTCAGATCTCACACAGAGTCACAGGTGATGCATCTTAAGAGTGAAGAGTGCAGCCTGAGATGCAAGCTATGTGCCCCTGGGCACCAGCAGGCTGGGGCTCCTGGACCTGCAATAACACCAGTATCCCAGCCCATGGTGTGGGAAAGCAGGGTATGCAAGGGGCCCCAGAAACCAGTCAACTACTTCCAGGCTGTTTGCCGAGCATCAGACCTTGAACTGTGGAAACCCACACATCTTTGTTTATTCATTGGCTGGGGAGAAATCAGGGATAAAGGACTCACATATAAGGCCCTAGTCATGAAGAAAATTCTGGCTACTGTGGGACAGGGCTCTGATTTTTCCCAACATAAACCTCCAGCAAATTGCTGGTTTGGAGAGAAAAGAAAAATCTCCTTCAAAAACGAATAATCTAAAAGGTGCCACTGGAGGATCTGATCTAGTCATATCTTTTGTCCAAATAAAAAGAAGGAACAGCTAAGCTTAAAGCAAGGACTTCCAGGAAGCAAGAAAGAACACACGCATGTATAAGAACTCGGGAGGACAGGAGCTGGCATGAGATCTAGCAGAGAGCAATTAGGAAGTGGTGTGGAAAAATGATCATGGCAAGGGAGTGGAAATTGAAAGGGGAATGAATAAATTCAAAAGCTGATTTTGCAATAAAATAAAATCTGAAGCTGTTGGCTAATCTAAACGAGAAAAGGGGGCACAAGTAGACAAAAGAAGAAATGATAAGAGGTAGCACTAAAGGCATGGAAGAAATTAAAAGAAATCGCTGAGCCCAATTTTATACAAGTAAACTTGAAAACATAGATAAAATGAAGTCTATATTAGAAAATCTACTAGAAACTTTAAAAAGACCAGTTCGTACACGTAAGTTAGTCCACATTCAAAGGCATAAAATCCAGTTCTTGAAATTCTGCGAAGTCTAAAGAACAGAAGGAAACTCAATGTAACCATTTTTGAGCACGGGCAGGGTGGTGGGGTGGCGAGAAAGAAGACTTCCAAACATTGAGGATAATCATCCGAAGAAACTTTATACCCCAACTTGATAAGGATGACACAGAAAAATAAAACTATAGCTGAGTCCTATGTATCGATATCAACACAAAAATCCTAAATTAATTAAACACATAGGCTGCTCTGACCAACTGACATTTATTCCAGGAAGAGAAAGGTGGTTCTTTGAATATATATTTCATCATTTTTATGGAGCAAAGGAGAATAGGCCTTTGTAGGCTTCTCCAAAGGTACTGAGAAAAAAGGCACTTTATATTCTAGATTTGCTTTTCAGAAAAAGAAAAAAGTAAAAAGGAAGAGTTTGCGAAATAGGAATAAGTAGAATTTCTTTAATGTGAAAAAATGTATCTCTGCTGCAAAGTCAGCATCACGAGTAATAAGAAACAGCAGGAACATTAACCAGCAGAAAGTACTGGAGTCCCCAATCAAATGTCCTACGTCACCACTGCTCTTCAACATCATCGGGAAGTACTAGCAAACGCCATCCTTTAAGAGGCAGGAATTAGAGGCATATAACATAGAAAGGAATTTGTAAAGTTATTGTTACTTGCATACGATATAACAAAAACCTATTACAAACGAGAATCCAGTGAGATGAAAAGAAGAAAATCAATAACTTCCTTAGGTTAAAAATAGCTTCCTTCCAGCTGGTTAAAGCTCCAACAGAAGAAAAGATGCAATTAACTATTGTATTTTTAAAATACAAAATACCTGGTAGTAAATTTAATGGGAAACACATGTACGTGTGCCCAGGTGCAGTGTGGAAGATACGCTACTGAGGATGCGTGACGATTTACACAAGGTGATAGGCACATCATGTGTTGAGATAAAAAGACTCAGCAACACAAGACTGTCAATTGTTCCTCAGAGAAACATATATTTAACATAATCTCAATATTTTAAAGAGTTAAAAAAAATCTGTTCTTAGGCACAAACTGATTCTGAAACTCAAGTGGAAAGATAAATGAAGAAAAGGAAAGAAATGGAAATAAATAAAAAGGAGAGAGAAAAACTAACATTACCGGATATTAAATGAACTTGCCAGGTTGCAAACATTAAATTTTTGGTCCTGGCATGTGAATAAACCGGCAGTCAATGAGACAGAATTGGAAATCTAGAAATAGGTCTGGAGATGTAGGCGACTTTAGTATATGATAAATTTCCATTTCATATCAGTGGGAAAAGATGAATTATTCAATAAATTTTATTGGGAAACTGGGTCACTATATGGAAAAAATTAAGTTGGATTCATGCTTCAAGTCTTATAAGAGGATAAATTGAAAATAGATCAAAGACTAAAGGGCGAAAAACAAAACAATGGAAGTACTAAAAGAAACCAAGGAAAATTTATTTTGTAATCCCAGAGTGCTAAAGGCCTTTCTAACCATGTTACAAATTTCAGAAACTAAAAGGAAAGATTGACATATTAAATTACACTAAATTAGAAAACAAATGTATATTTATAGCAAAAGCACCATATGCAATCAAAAGTTTCATGATAAGCTTTGAGAAAAAATACTTTCAAATCTTATCACAGACAGAAAGCCAATTTCTCTAATATATAAAGAGTTAATATAAATCAATAACAAAAACCCAATATCCGAAAAGAAAAAAAAATGGATAAAAGATATGAATGCACAGTTCACATGAAGGGAAATAAAAATATAGCTATTGATCCATGTGAAAAGACACTCAACTTTATTCACTTTAAGATACATGGAGGGGCTCCTGGGTGGCTCAATTGATTAAGAATCCAGCTCTTGATACATGATCTCAGGGCCCTGGGATCAAGCCCCACATCAGCTCCATGCTCAGCAGGGAGTCTGCTTGAGAACTCTCTCTCCTTCTCCTTCTGCCCCTCCCCTCATGGTATTCTCTCTCTCTCTCTCTCTCTCTCTCTCTCTAATAAATAAATCTCAAAAGAGAGAGGGAGAGAGAGAGAGACATGGAAACAAGACTACAGAAAGGTATTGTTTTTCACCTACCATATTGTCAAATTTCCAAAAGTTTCATAACTTGCTATCTAGGTACAAGTGTGGGGAAATAGACTCTCAGACTTTGTGGGAAAGTTCAAGTTGGAGCTACATGTATGAAGGGCATTTGGCAGTATTTGTTAAAAAAGATTTTATTTCTTTATTTGACAGAGAGAGAGAGAGAGAGAGAGCACAAACAGGGGGATCAGCAGGCAGAGGGAGAGGGAGGGAGAAGCAGACCCCCCCACCTGAGCAAGGAGCCCAATGTGGGGCTCGGCCCCAGGAACCTGAGATCCTGACCTGAGCTGAGGACAGACACCCAACTGACTGAGCCACCCAGATGCCCCGTATCTTGGCACTATTGAACGAACACACCTTTATAATCAGTAATTTCACTGCTAGAAATTTAATCTAAATATATACTTTTACATGAGTAAAATGGTGACTGCATAAGATTAACCACTGATGATTGTTTTCTGTAGTGAGTGGGTTGTCACACCCTAAGTATCCATCAGTAGGAAACTGGTTAAATAAATTATCCACATGATGGAATACCATGTAATCATAAAGAAGGACAAGAAACTCTCTCTGGGCTACTAAGGAAAAATCTCTAAAATTTGTTATGTTAAGAAAGAGAAGGGAAGAATAATGTATTTAGCATATTACCATTTGTGCAGTAGACCTAGTACACACACACACACACACACACACACATTTGTGTATACATAAAATCTCCAGAGGTATTCACAAGATAGTAATTCTCTGTGGGAAAGAAAGCTAAGTAGCTATGAAATAAAAGTGGAGACAACTCTGACTGAAAAGAGGAAAAAAAATGCTCTTTTTATCTTTTAAATGTTTTTTTTTTCTTTTAAATGTTAAACCATGTTGAAAGTACTATTTATATAAAAATGCAATTCAAAATATTAATTAAAACAAAGTTAAGGGATCCCTGGGTGGCGCAGTGGTTTGGCGCTTGCCTTTGGCCCAGGGCGCGATCCTGGAGACCCGGGATCGAATCCCACATCAGGCTCCCGGTGCATGGAGCCTGTTTCTCCCTCTGCCTATGTCTCTGCCTCTCTCTCTGTCTCTCTGTGACTATCATAAATAAATAAAAATTAAAAAAAATTAAAAAAAAAAAAAAAAAAAAAAAACAAAGTTAAAAATCAAAAGAAGTAATTTTCTCTAAAGCTCAATTTATTCAATGTTCATTTTATGTCAAAAGGTCTCACTTTTATAATATAGTGGTGATTGTTGATGGAAGATACTTTCTTATTAAATGCCTTTAATTTTCAAAATAAAAAGAAACCCTTTAAAAATATTGTATCTTGATATACGGGTCGGGGACACCTACACACGGTCTTGATATTTTAAAACATTGGAATAAATAAAGAAGATCAAATAATATACATAAGAAAAAGGAAAATGTGAATAACAAACAAAAGTGACTTCTTACATCTTCATAAATAGTATCAAAAAGCATCAACATACTCTTCGATGGTAGAGATGGGGACATCCAATTATTGAAATAAAAAGGGGCATAAAATAGGAGGAAAACGCAAATACCTCAGAAGAACTATGGAAACAGCTGTTGCTGAATAGTAAAGGAATGTAAAATACTGAAAGTTAATTATATGCTTTTTATAGCAATTTGAAATGGACCCAGTGATCTGATTCCACAGTTTTAAAAACATGGACATATTTTTTTTCCAGCTCTGTAGGGTTGGGCTATGAGAATGTGACTGTGGCCATGGTGAAACTAGCTTGTAACTTACTCACACATTTCACTTCACAGTTTGCAAATCATTTCCATTTACATGATTTTGATGCTTCATTCCAATCTCAAAGGCTATTCAAGGCAAATATTTTTATTTCATTTTTTACAGACCTGGAAGTGAGGTTTGGTTTGCTTAAGTGACTTGCTCACAATGATATAGCTAGGAATTGTAGAGTTAGAACTCCAAAATACCCTGACTACTGTCTAGTGTTTATTGCTCTAAATCAAGCTGTCTAACTTAAATATTTCTTGTTTCACGGAGCCTGCAGGAAAGTCTCTCCTGCAGAAGCAGGCCACCAGCATCGAGGAACAGATTCAATCATTCTTGCATTAAACCCCAATAGATTTCTCAAACACAATCTTCCTCTAATTGTGTCTTCTATGTGAGCAGTCATTTCTTTGGTGTGTAAGTGTGAGTGTGTATGTGTAATGATGTTATCTATATGCCATCAGGGCACCTGCACATTTGCATATTGGGAAATAACTGAATAAAACATGAGGTGCTTTATTCCAATGGGATGCAAGATCCTCAAAGGATATTTACAAATGTACTCAAGTCCTCAGAATCAATCAATCCCTGAATCAACAAATGTTTTTTGATTCCCTGAGCTGTGCCTAGCACTAGGATAAATGCTGTAAGAGAGACAATGAAGCAAGGAGAGAAGAATCCCCTTCAGAGCATCATCAGCCCCGCACCCCACCCCACCTGCCACCGACTCGGGAAAGCTTCAGTTTAAATCAGATAAAAGAATGAGACTTATGGTGGTCTCACAGCAGTGTCTACAGAGCACATATTCACTGGGTTTCCTTCTAAGGGCTCCAATTGGGTAGAAAGGAGGAGCAAGAAAAAGCTGAAGTGCAGGTGTCCACATCCTAGTGACCATTCCTCAGAAGGTGATTAAGGAGAAACTTGAGACTTTCCTTGTAACTGATGAAATAGGGCACATTGCCAGCACAGAGAGCTAGTGATTGATGCATGTGGCCTTTGTCATGAATAATCCTTGGTACTGTCGCCCGGTTTCCTCTCCTGCTTCTCTATAGTCTATTTCCTATCCAGTCAACACAATATTTCAAAAAAGTGAATTCGGGGTGCCTTGGTGCTGAACTCCATTAAAGCATCCAACTCTCGGTTTCAGCTCAGGTCTGATCTCAGGGTTGTGAGACTGAGCCCTGTGTGGAGATCCATGCTCAGAGTGGAGTCTGCTTGAGTTTTCTCTCTCTCCTTCTCCTTCTGCCCCTCAAATAAATAAAAAAAATAAAAAATAAAGAAGTGAATTGGATAATGTTGTTCTTGTGCTTATGGTCTTAATATGACTCTATTGTTCTTAGAATAAAATTTAAACTCTTCACCGTGGCCAGCAAGACCATTATCCAACCTCTGACTCCCTCTCATACCACCACCTCCTCTTCATGCATGAGTGCATGCTTCTGATTTTTCTTTCTGTCCCAAGTTCTTCCCAACTACAGGTTTGTTTGCTTGTTGTGCCCTCTCCCTGGAGTATTTGGACCCAGGTCTTTGAATCACTGGTTTCTTGTCACCATTCAGGTGTCAGCTCAAACACTGACACTAAGAGGGACCCTCCCTACCCAACCCATCTAAAGTAGCTGCTTCACCTCTTGTCTTACTCTCTATTTATCAACAATCTTTTCTTTTCTTACAGTAGCTATTACTCTATATAATTACCTTATACATTTGTTTGCTTATTCAGTGTCTCCCCCAACTAGAGTACAAAAGCTTTATGAAAGCAGCAGTCTTGTCTGCTTTGTTTATTGTTGTTTATGCAGTTCCTAGGACGGCATGTAGTAGCGCCTAACAAATATTTATTGAATGAAAGAATAAGAAGGCTCAGTGTTTATGACTTTCACTATCACCTGCATCCCTTTACAACCTGAGTATTTTGAGCTATTACGCAAGAGTCCCCACCACCCACTGTGCCCACCTCACCTCCACAAGGCACTCTGAGATGCTCCCTCTATTAAATCAGTTGCACCCTTTGCTCCAGAGAAGATTAAGATTATTACAGCAGTAATATAAAGAGAAAAAAATGACTGTAAGTCCTGGATTTTTTGAGTTTCTAAATGGATTTTTTAAATTGTAGCTGTTGATTTACAAGAGCCAGACCCTTTTGAGTATTAGAGGGAAAGCCCTGAAGGAGCCATGGCATAAAGTGCATGTCATAAGCAAGCGACTAGAAAAAGAATAGAAGAAGAACACTTTATCCAATCATGGAAAGAGGATAAAGATGGAAGTTGTGAGGGGTGGGAGAGCAGGATGTAGACAAGGAGACAAGGACTGGTGGGGGGCATGATGAGATATTAAATGATAGTTGACAAGGGGCCCAGTGTTTTTCCAGCTCCCAACTGGCCCATGCTCTGTAAGACAAGAAGGTCTCAGACTAGAGAAGAGTCAGACTTCATTATGCTGGTAAATCTGAGGAGTCATGGGGGAATGGCTAAATGCCCCATGGTGCAATATTCCTAAAGCAGAAGAGGTAGTGTCCAACAAAGCTGAATCTGAAAGAGCCTTCCAGATTTCTTTAGAAGTAGCCAAGTGGAGCATATCGAATTTTCCTAGCTCTCAGGAAAGGAGTGAAAATGCTTGAGGGATACCTGGTAGTCTGAAAGTGGGCTGAGAGGATTAAAACAGAGAGGTGCCTATGAGTTTTGACTGTGAAAGGTCACTACAGGGCCATGGACAGTAGCAGTAGAGTCCCAGGCAATCAGTACTAATGACCAAAGACCAAGCAGCAGCATCTGCCAGCAGAGGGTGGAGGGCAGTGAGTGGTAAATGCAATGTTTCTCCCTTGTTCTCATTTTATCACCCCTTGAATATTTGTAGGCCCTGCCTCTCTCCCAAATACTAGATGGCACTTGGGTAGAAAGGGAACTAGGGGCTGAATTTTCAATATGGCTGAATTTATACCCAAAATGTTTCATTCTAACTTTGTGAGATCATACAAAAACGTCTAGACTGTTTTTTTTTAATTTTTAATTCGCTGTACAAATTAACATTAGTTCAAAGACAGTTCCAGTTTTTTTCACACTTGAGTTTGTTGATAGGAAACTTTTACCCATTTTATATGTATATATATATATGAAAATATGTTCGGAAGTCTCAAAGCTAATATATCATTAGAAGTTGGCCACTGCAAAGTGTTACAACAAAAGGCATGGCTACCTCACAGAAATAACTCTTTTGCCCCTAATAGTGGGCTAACACTTTGGAGCAGGGCTCTGAAACCCAGTCTTCAGGTCTGGAGTCAGACAGACCCATGTTCAAATCTCTCCCTTTGGTTCTTATAAGACGGTAAGTTGAGACAAGATATTTAAACTTTGGGGATTTCAGTGCCTTTGTCTATGAAAATAATATCATCTTTAAGAAACTATTTGGAACTTAAATAATATAACATATATAACTGCTTAGAAAATTTCCTAATTGTCAATAGAAACTTAAAATGGGAATTACTATTGTCTTCATAAGTGGGGATAACTTTTATTTTAACCAAACTTGATGTGTTCTTTTAACCACAAGCATTTGATATGTTGTTCATGAATTTCCAGTTATGTAAAGCAGTATTTCTTTTAAGTAGAGCAATTCACTGAGGAGGAATTAACAACATGGAAGATAACAGTGGTTCATATTGTGAGTTAACAAAGACAATTATCATAAACTATAAATCGGAACATTTATATTCTCGCATTTAATTTAACCTCCTTTTAGAAGAAGAGAAAATAACAACAATAAACAAAAACTTATTCTCTGCTTCGGTTCTCCTTAGTAACCAACAGCATCCACATATAGGAGATTTTTCTAGGAATTCATGTTACCCATTGCAGATGCTAAAGTTCTAGAATCTGAAGAGACTTTGAAGAGACCATAGAGAATATTTGGCTTCAATCTTATATTTTATATAGGAGAAAACTGAAGCCTTGAGCTGAAGTGACGTGGTTGGATTTACCTAGTTCTTGATAGAATTAGAATAAGGTCTCTATTAGTTGATTTTTGCTGTGTCACAAACCACTCCAAAATTCAGTTGTGGCTGGCCTGGTCTTGGCTGGGCTCTATTGGGCTTGGCTATAAGCTTCTGGTTGAGTCCAGTACTGTTCTATATGCCTCTCACCCTTGGATCAGGGGCGCAGGTGCATATTCTTCTTATAGTGGAGCACTGGAGTATTGGAAGGCAAGCAGAAAAATGTGCTGCCTCTTGAGACCACAGCCCAGAACTGAAATACTTTAACTTTCACCCACATGCTCTCAGCTAAATAAAATTACATGGACTGAACTCCAAAATCAGTGGGTCAAAGAAATATACTCTATCCATTCTAGTGGACATTACTTCCAAGTCACAAGACCAGAGACGTGGATACATAATTCTAATAAAGGGAGGGCATGAGCCCCTAGCTCCCTTTCAGATCCAGTTTACCAGAGGGTCTCAGTCTTCAGATTCCCACATGGATTTTCCTTCCCCTCCATAGTAGTCTAAGTAGGCTTCTAACCTAGTGAGGTAACTACCCATTTAAAACTGTTTGGTGCTGGACCACATAGGGCCAGCCTTGGCAGCAAGTAATTAATATTACCTGTAGGCAAAACAACCATAAAGTCTATGAGCAGTTACATAGAGATAAAGAAATTTTTTAAAAAATTGGTCATAGACCAAAAATAGTTTCTACCTCCCTTCTACAAAGCTGAAACTCTTAGTAAGTTTTCCCTTCAGCAAGAAGGGATTTATAGCTTCAGCTCTATCAATTGTTTTTTAATTAAAAATGTATTGAGGTCCTCACAACTGGAGCACATAAAGCAGATATGCCAATGCTTGGCACAGTCAGCTCACTGTGTGTATAAATTATATCCAGGGTGACTTGGGCCTGGCTGGGAGACACTGCAGCTACTCTGAGATACACTTTCTCTGACTAAAACTGACAATGCTTTAGTAGAATATTGAAAACGTCTATCGTAGGCCTGCAAATGGATAACTTCCCCCACCCTATCCTTCCTTTTACAGTTTTAGACGCTGACCTAACTTGCCATAAAGTGAGTTTGCTCCCATCAGCCCAACAGATACCAACTTGTTCCAAGAAGAGATGATCTGAATGTCCTTCAGCATCTTGCACTAACACCCAAATTAGCAGCCAAACTCTGGTTATAGGTGCCTTCACTGTCTTTGGTGACATTAAAGCGAGAGAGGCTAAGACTTACTACTGGGCTCCAGGATACAAAGGAGAAGCCCAGTGACTTGTAATCCTCCACCCACCTATTCACTGACATCAACATTTACTGGGATTCATCTAGAAGGCACAGGTTGCTGTACAATGGAAAGAGCATAGATTTTTGCCATCAGGCCCACCTGGTTTCACATTCAAGTCCAACATTATCTAGGAATGTACATTGGGAAATTTCATTCATTCATTCACCAATCATTTACTCTGTGACTGCCGTATTCCAGACACTGCTCACTGGGCGCTGGGGTCCTGCCCAGTGACATGCCTCTGAGACATGACTACTGAAAGAGAAGGCACGTAGGTCCATAATTATATTACCATGAGGCCAGTGCCAAGATTGAAGTTAGCACAAGGTGCTCTGGCATAATGGAATGTTTTTCTCTTAGTCTAAAAGCAGCAAGCAACAACAACAAAGCAAAACCTCTTCATTATAAAGTAATAGTCATTCTGAGAAGAACGTTTGTCGAATGTGTCTTGTTCCTGGTAAGTTACGTACACTCACTTAACTTTACAACTTGGCTTTTTTGTTTGTTTGTTTTTCCCAATCACTATCCCATCTTATGCATGAAGTAACTGAGGTTCAGAGAGATTGTGTAGCTTTTTGCAGGTTACTCAGCCAATGGTGGAAGAACTGGGATCTGAAGCCGGGCTGCAATGACTGTCTGTCACGCAGTACCAACAGGCTTTCTCTTCAGTCTATGGGCCCTAATCCTTCTTATCTAGCGCCATGACACAGATGTCACCAACGGGCAGTAGTTCTCTTGAGATAATATGACCAAACCATGTGAAAAGCCAGTTCAGTTTGACCTCTCTGCTCTGAGAGTTTGCCCACATTAGCAGTGAGGAGGAATCTGTGCAAAAAGAGGGTAATGGGATTTGGCTGCAATTTAGTGCAACTTTGATGGCTGGGATTTCCACCCCTGGAGGCCCTAGCTCACATTTCCCAGTGATCTCTCCTCTGCAAGGTGTGCTGCTCCGCATTACCATGCCCGATGCACATGTAATGCTAGAGCAGCTGCATTTTATCCCTGTTCCTTACACAAACTGGGGTGAAAAAAAAAGTAAGAGTATGTAGAGAAAGCCAAGTACAAAACATAACTCAGAAATGGTAATGTAACAGGGCCCACCACGGCTGCTGACTAGTTGCATTCGTAATGGTTTTCTCCAAATAATGCAAACACTATTTTTTCCTGAGAAAATGAAATATAGGAGTGCCACATTCCACAGATGATAGGGGAAAACTCATAAAAGATTTTAATCTTTCCTTGTCAGGCTTCAGAAATGCAAACGGCCTCGTCCTCATTTTCTTTATGCCCTGGACTTCTAATTGAGGAAGCCGGCATCAATTATGCATGTGGGTACCGCTGGGGAGGGAACTAGAATAAATATTTGGGGGGTATCATTAGCCAGAACATCGCTTCATCTTCGTGTCACCATAATTCCCCATGTCGTAGTGCTTGAGATTAGAACATATGGCAATAAGGTAGGTAATGAGAACAACAATTTTCCGAAACAACATTATAACTTTTCCCTCTTTATGGTCACATTTAGTTACAGTACATGCTGCCATTTAGGTGTAGAGGTTTATAAAAGCAAATCTCAGGGAAAGGGAGTTCAGAAGCAGGAGCCTAGGAAGTCTGAATGCCTGGGCCCAGAGCCAACCCTGCAGATGGGAATTTGGAGGTGTGGGCTACTTAGCTTTGGCTGCAGCAACAACTTCGGTTTTGAAGGGGCCTTAGAACAGCAGCGTTTCTTGCATTTCCATGTTACATGAGGGCCGTGAGTCTCCACGAGGCAGCTAGGCTCAGCTTCACCCGCCTGCTCATTCAGAAGCCAGGGTGAAGGAGTGGCTCCTTTCTGGGAGATACTGCTGTCGTGGTGGAAGCTTCTAGAGTAATTACTCAGAAGCATTTAAGATCTCTGCTCAGAAGGGTGTATTGTATAGCTAAGTGCAATCCTCTTTCCAAAGCAAGTCATAGGCCGAGCCTGTCGATCAAGTAGGGAGGCGTAGCAAAGATGGGGATGTGTAATATACACTATGGAGAAGGGCAGAGAGTGTGAACCCTGATACAGTCGACCACAGGGTGATCCCTCAACTTTACCCCACCATCACTGGGGGAACTATTTGGGGGAAATTTAGGAAATCAGCAAGTGAGCAAAGAGAGCCACCATCAGTTGGTGTTGGGTGGACCTGGAGTGCCTGCAAATACAAATCTGGCAAGTAGCTCAGGAGTACCAGATAAATGTCTAAATGGTACAATGCAATGCATTCTGGGGAAGTAATGCTGAAGAAGATGACCCCTGCCATTCAGGAACTCTGAATTTTAAAGACACAATAGCCAGGCCAGGAGTGAATCCAACTCATGGGCAGAGGGGAAAAAGTACTCCAGAGGACCAGGAGAAAGGGAGGAAGGAAGAAGGATTTACCACACTGTGGTAAGTGTGTTGTACACACACACACTATCTCAGTTCATCTGCCCAACATATGGAGATAGGAAAGATGCAGAGGAGCACCTTGGGCATCAGACAAGTTTGATGACCTGCCCGCCGAACAGCTAGTAGGGGGTGAAACTGGGAATGAAGTGAGTGGCACTGTGGGAAAGGTAGGCAGAGCACTTCCTTCTGCCCGAGAGCAAGCGGGAAAGGAGCCACACTCTGCAGGCCACCCTCAGACAGGTCTTGACAAACCAGCAGTGTCCATCCAGGGAAAGGCAGACAGAACATCCATTGAGGGATGAGCATGGGGATAGCCTCGGATGCATGAAAGAGCCCAGACTTTAGAGGGAACAGCCAGGACAGTCCTCTGGTGTGCTTGAGGCATAAGGTAGGATCGAGAATTGGGTTATCCAGGGTGTGCAGTGTGTCTCATGTGGAACATTTTAGACTATACTCTGCAATTCGTGGGATTATTGCAGAATTCTGAGTAAGGACTGATGGGATCTCAGCCATCTCTGTAAAAGAATCATTCAGTTAAAAAGTTCTCCAGGGAACACCTCAGGGACAGACCCACTGACATCTTAGATATTATACACTCCCTTAAACTTGTGTGAAAAGTTTCTCTGAAATATTTACCCCTCCAAACCTTTAGAGATAAGGAGGGACCTTGAGAGAGAGTTTCTAAATTCAAGCCTATATTTGATATGATGTTAATCAGATGTCTGCTGGTTAAATATGAGGTAGTGCTGTCCCACAGATGGGTTTACCGGGCTTCCCAAATTCCTTAAGGTTGTCCTTGCTGGCTGGGTCTTTATCCTTGTCCTGTCAACGATCTTCATGTTCCAGCCCCAGATCTGCCTCTAAGGAATAGGTATCATTATGAAAATAAAACATAAAACACAAACAACACCCACTTCCCCAACCTTATCCTGTAAAATACACACACACACACACACACACACACACACACACATTCAGCACACAGACACAATTTAAAGAGAGAAAAACTAGTGAGAAGAAGCTTCATATGAAAAAACAGGATCCTAGGGGTTCCTTCTTGCCAATCCCTCTGGCTCTTGTCCTTAGAATCAATGCCCAGCCCAAAGGTAGGCAAATTTTTTTTTCTCTTGATTCTCCTTAGTGGAAAGATGAGGTTGGTATTTAAAAAATAAATGTTTAAGGCAAAAAAATGGGAAATGAGGTGTAATCATTTTCCTCAATCTGGAGATCCCAATGTTCTGACTAGCTTTCCTCAGTCCTATGCCCCTTATTCGAAGAAAACTGCTAATACTCCTGATGGTGGATGCTAATCTTTCCTAGGTTCCCTCCTCTCTGACTTTCCTGGCTGTCTCACAAGTGGAAGCCACCATTCTGTGTCCCACAAGTATGGTCTACTTCAACATCTTTCCTATACCAGGACAAATGTCAAGAATTTCTTACCAGCTAGCATCTTCTCCCCTGGTTCCAAAGGATTTTTCCAATTTCTCACTTGATATGCAAGAAATGGTGACTAACACCCAAACACTTCAAGTAATGAGAGAGGCCAGTGGTTCTCAAGCTTTAGCCTACCTGGAAGAGTGGATAAATTGTATTTCTGAGCTCCATCCTCAGGAGTTTCTGCTTCAGGTGGTGTGGGATGGGCTTCAAGAATGTGCATTTCTAGCAAATCCTCAGGTGATGCTAATGGACTGGCCCCCCAAATTTTGAGAATCACAGATGAAGCCAATGAAGCCCAAGTCACCAGCCTCACTCTCCTGGTGTCTCCTATAAATCAGTGCAGGATGGTATGGGATGGAGATGGGAGTGCTTCAGTGCTTTTTAGGCCTGAATCTGAATCCTGGTTCTTTTACTAGTTAACCAAATCATCTTGGACAAACTGCTTAGCCTCACTGGGACTTAATTTTCAAACACGAAAAATAACAATTATAATATCATCTCTCAAGCTTTTTGTGAGGAAAGAATGTAGCAAATATAAAGTCTCTAGAACAATGTCTGATATGTGATACACATTCCGTAAATGTTAGCTTTCAAATTCTCTTCTTACTATGGGACCTCATTCAGGTGAGAGTCTTCCACACTGTCAGACAGAAGAGTGATCCTGCACTAGTTCTTCTACTAAGATGGACCATAAAACAGTGCAGTGTCTATAACATGTAAACAACAATGGTTTATGTGTTATGTTGACATGTTATACTTGAATACAGCATCTACTAGTCTCCATTCTGTGGCTCAGCCCAAAGGAATGATATTTCCATATGGAAGTTGCAAGAAAGACAGCCATAAACCATACTAATGGAAGTCTAAATTCTACTTTAATGACAGCTATATCTTCAACATTAAGTACAGAATGCCAAAGAAGGATGGCTCTGCTTTAGAGGCAAGGACTGGGGTTATTTCTTACTGAGTAGATCCTGCGTGAGTCATACACAGTGAGGGGTGATGTGGGGGTGAGGCTCAGACTCCAGAGGAAGGGTAATCAATGACTTGAGCACAGAGGGGGATAGTTGGCAAAAAGCTACGCAGAGCCATGAAATCAAAAGCTGTGACTTCGGAAAATTAAAGTGTCTTGGAAGCTGAAGTTTCTCAGGCTTATCTTTGGAGATAGATAGATAGAAGCGATAATATTGGCATTAAAATTCAAGCAAATACAGAGAAATGTATGAAATATCCAAGGGATTATGAGCAGGGCATTTGATAGGAATAAAAAGTTTGAACTACCTCTCATTTTATTTAGGATGATACTTCCAGAGGAAAGTCCTTAAAGAAAGGAGATAATGTATAATTCATGGTGTTTTGTAAAGGCTAATGAGATAATGCATTAAAGGCGCTCACCAAAATTCTTGATGTCTCCTAATCCCTCAATAAATGATAACTATTAGTGATTGTTATTCTGAAAAGCATATTTGTATTATAACGAATTGCTCAGTGGTCATCCTACCTTAGTCCCCCACCAGCTAGATGGCAAGCTCCAGGAAGGCCAAGGTTTGTTGGAGGCTAAAAAGAAAGAGCAGGCTCAAGAGAAGTTGGAAGATTTGGGTATGGGCTCCACCGTGGAGAACACAAGGAAGAATCAAAAAATGTGGGGAATCATGAATGGGAAAATGGGATAGAAAACCTCTGTTGACTCTCAACATTAGAGAGCATTTCCTTTGTGACTAAGTGTCTTATTACTACTTGCTTTTTTCTTTCCTCTCCATTGCTCACCGTGGAATGCCACGTGTTGACCTTGATCCTTCTAGTGACTGGTTATGGGTTCACCCTAAGGTTTCTCAACTGTCTGAATCACCTGAAACTCCATGAAGGCCACCATTAACCTATAGGATATCATTGAACAAATTAGAAAAAGTTGCCCCTTCTTACTGGTGGAAGTAGCCACCAGCTAGTAGGTTCTATCTGGTGAGTGGAATGTGGGCTGGGATTTAGGCTTCTCCTATCCCTTATTCCTATTACCCCTTTAGCCAAGGTCCATTCTTTCCTTTTTTCTTTTTAAGATTTTGTTTATTTATTTGAGAGAGAGCACAAGCAGAGAGGAAGGACAGAGGGAGAGGGAAAAGCAGATTTCCCACTGAGAAGGGAGCCTGACCTGGGGCTCGATCCCAGGACCCTGGAGTCATGACCTGAGCCAAAGGCAGATGCTTAACCAACTGAGCCACCTAGGTACTCCACCAGGTCCATTGTAATACAGTTCTTACTGGTGGGCCAAGGTTCCTTTCAACGTCAACTATAGCAACACACATTTATTGAGTGTGTATTTATAATGTGTGGGCGCTGGGGCTAAAGTGGTATGGCACACATAGCTCCTGTCTTCATGGAGCTTATTCTGTAGCTAGGAAAGTGGCAGCAGACAAAACGGTTGAGACACATCTAACTAAGGGTGAGACACATCTAACTTGAACATGATGTGTACAGTCACCAGCTGTGCCATCTTGAGCAGGTGATGGGAGCTTTCAGAGCCTCCATTTTCTCATTGTGAAAATGGGGGAAATGACACTATATTCCTCAGAGGCTTGTAGCATTGAAATGCAAGGATGTGCTATGATCTGAATATATGTCTCCTGCCTAAATTCAGATGTTGAAAACCTAATGCCCACTGTGATGCTATCGGGAAGCGGAGCTTTTGAAGGTGAGGACATGAGGGAAGAGCCCTCCTGAATGGGAGTAGGGTTCTTACAAAAGAGATCCCTAGCCCCTTCCACCAAGTGAAGACAGAGCTGGAAGTCAGTAGTCTGCAACCTTGAGAGGACTTTTATCAGGCATCTAATTTCCTGGCACCACGATTTTGGACTTCCCAGTGTCTAGATCTGTAAGAAATAAAGTTCTGTTGTTTATAAGCCACCTAGGCTATAGTACTTGGTTAGTAGCCTAAACAGACTAAGAGGGAACATGTTCCAGGTATGTTAGCTACTATTATTTTTTTTTTTTATATAGAATCGGTGATATAATCATGAAGAGAACAGAGATAGCCTTTTCAGCCAAGACATTCAGAAAAAGCATCACCAAAGCAATATAACTTAAGATCGGTAACACAAAATGCCTTCAGGGAAGACACAGGAACAAATCTCAATAAAAGAAGCCCAGTATCAAGCAATAAGGGGTGGTGTGGGGTATGGCAAAATAGAGAACTTCAAAAACATTCAGCTTCAAATGTTTGAAAACATGACATCATATGTGAGGTAAGTTCTGCATCTCCAGGTTGGGCAGAAATATATAAGCAACATTGGATAAGAAAATGCCCTGTCCTCTGAGACACAGGCAGAGGGAGAAGCAGGCTCCATGCAGGGAGCATGACATGGGGCTTGATCCTGGGGCCTCCAGGATCAGGCCCTGGGCTAAAGGCGGCGCTAAACCGCTGAGCCACCCTGACTGCCCCACCCAGTCCGCTCAGAAGTTTCATTCTTTGTAATCAACTGCTGTGACTTTCCCCCCTCATTCCTCTAGTGATGTTTGGGAAACATCTTGGGCCCTTAAAATCCCTTATAGCTGTTTTGCTTGACAATGCTATGAGCCCAAAGCTACAAAGAGCAGAGCCACTGTTGCAGACTAAACGGTGTCCTGTGCTTCACTCTCAGGACTTCAGGCCTTTTCTCTCCCCCCACCTCCCCACCACCCACTCAATCTGAGATGAGCCAATGACAGAGACTTCTTGCTCGCTCAGAGTACATTGTTTGAAAGTTTGTGTCATAAACGTATCGATCCTGCCTCATGTTCCCAAACAGAATCACGATGTTGAAGCACTCCTTTAATCAAAAGTAAATTATGTACAGGCCACCGTAGGTCAGCTCAGCCAGGCTCACAAAAAAGGCAATCCATCATTTATTCGTAAATGTCAGTGAAATCTGGGGATCAATACGGGCGCCAATGTGGATTATGTTTATTATTTTTCTGTAAATATCAATGCTGAGAAATACTTCAAGAGAGCACGTAGGTGCCATGGGAAATCAGAACCCAACCTAGGGTAGGTGGGAAAGTGGTGGATTCTTTCCAAATGGGTTTGATCTGTTTAGGTTTCTTTGGAATTCCTTTGCAGGTGGGTGAGAACTGATCCATGCTTGGTCCTGTGGGAAATAAAGGAGAGAAATATAGATTAAGGCGTCTGAGAAAATTCCAGAATGGATGTAGCTTACAATGAGGTAAAAATGACTCCTCCTTATACATTTTGAACACTGAGTTTGAACATAGAGAGTAAAAGTGACTCCCAAAGATCTGGTTCATCTACAAGATTCCTGGAGCCAGAAGGCAATCTGTAGTCCTGTCCTATGTTTTTTGTTTTTGTTTTTGTTTTTGTTTTGTTTTGTTTTTGGTGTTTCCAGATTAGTACACCATATATGTGATGCCAAAGTCCTGTCAGTAGAAGAAGCAGCAAACAGTTGTTTGAGAGGAAAGACCTGATTTCTTACTTCCTATTTTTTCTTCCATTTATTATAGGTGTGATACAGAATTCTGGAGGCTTATGAGTCAGTGAAAGGCATGATCAAAGTGGTACTTAGGAAAGAAAAACAATAAACATTTAACAACCAATACTGGAAACATAAGAGATTGAAAACAGAGAAGCCAATTGTGAGGTCCAGGCTGGATGGATAGACACTTTTTATAGTAGAAAGATCACGAGCTTTGGAATCACATGTTAAGACTTGAAGTTGAATCCTCTATTAATTATTAGACACAAATTACAATACCTTTATGAGTCTCTGTGTCCTGCTTTGTCAAATGAGACTAATGACAACAGCTGTATCAATCAGGATAGACTAGGTTCTGCTGCAGTAACGAGTAATCCCCTGACTCTCTGTAGCTTAGAAAAAGATTCCCGTCCCATCCATTCTTCATGCCCATCTTAGGTCAAAGGGGAAGGGGTGCCCTGTAAATCATGTGCTGGCTCTTCCTTTCAAATAAAGCATGCATTACCACAGGGGTTTGGGAAAGTACAATCTTACACTGTGTTCACAAGGAGAAGACTGGAGTATGCTTGCCAAATAGGACTCATGGCTATCACACCAAACCCATTGGGCTTGGAGACAAATTAGAAGTAACATGTAAATATGAAGCAGGTACCTGGCACAGGACATGGGGTCAGTAAACCATAGCTGTTTACATCAAGTCAGTCCTTTGATATCAGATTCTGAAGCCTGGATATGATCTGAAGGACACCATAGTATCTTCATAGGTGTAAAGAAGCAGTATGGCTAGCTTATGGGCTTTTGACATTAACTTGGTCTAAGTGTGGAGAGGCTGAAGGCTTTGAGATTTGGAGGTGACACTACAGACCTAGGCATGTACTAATGAGGCCAGGGAATACCAACTGACATTTGGGTTCTTGTAGTCCTGCTAAATGTGAAGCAGAGATCTCTGGAAAAGGATTCCATGAGCATACCGACTGTTCTCATGAAAAGATCAATTTAAGCTGTGGCCCATCATCCATAGTACCCTGTATACCTGAGATAACTTATACTGCTCTCGTCCCCTAAAATTCCTTCCTGGTCTTTGCTTCTCCATCGGAAGCCTTGCAGTTGTGTCATCCTGGATTAGGTAATAGAAGACCTAAGATCTAGGCATATTACTTAAATTGTCTCTCTGACCTTGATAAAGCAGTCCCATTCCTTCTCTGGGCTTCAGTAGACTCAGTTGCGAAATAGAAAAGTTAAATCCATCATCTCTAAGGTCTCTTTCCACATCAAGTTTACAGTTTTTTGACAAGCGGCAATGAGTACATGATTACTCTTCTTTTGTGCCAGTTAACTGTAATAAAAGATAGTCTAAGAATATCCGATTTGTTTGAGCATTTGTGCTTCAAAGAGCCTATTTTCTCCATCCAGTGAAGGATTAGAAAGAAACAAAAGGAAAAAAAAAAGTAGAAAAAAATCAGGACGTATGTAATTCATGACAGTTCTTTTAAAGTACTGGAAATAATTAAAAAGTGATAACTCAATTCATGGTTTTTTGTTTGTTTAGTTTTGAATTTGGGAAGATTCCTGCAAAGCCTTCAGTAGGATTCCCTCAACCTTAGCGGGGCAGGGAGAAAGACGTGCTTGCTTGGTTTCCATGGTATATCTGTAGCACCCAAGCTCCTCAAAGGCAGGGACGTTGTCTTGTTCATTGCTGTGTCTTCAGCACTGAGGATAGTGGGTGACATAAGTTAGGTGTCCAACAGATGTCTGTAGAACAAATACATGAATCGCGGGAAGGAAACTAATCACATCCAGGTCCTCCTATTCATAGTCCTTTTCCAATTCCCCTCTTGTAGGCCAGAGTTCTTTCTCTTATGTATGTCTCCATTGTTCTCTGCTCCATCCTTCAACCAACACATACAAAGCACTTAATCCATGCTTAATCCTACTACGCGTCCTTAATAAAACATGTGCTAATCTGCTTTTCGCCACCTAGTGTACAAACTTGCAAACTGACTGGGGCTGAGCCTTCCTTTGCAGAGAAATAGAAGTTTTGAACTCTTCTCTATGTAGGTTTTGGGGACCCATAGAAGTATCTTTTTCTTCCCTTTTCTCTTGATTAAAAAAATAATAATAGATACATAAATAAATAAATAGATAAAAAAAGAAAGTACATACTCTTGCCTCAGGTGAATTATTAAAGGAAATAATAGTGTTTTCAATGAGTATTTAGCCCTATGATTAAAATAGATTTGGAACCAGATAAGGTGGTATGAATCCCAGTGCTGTCCAGTTCTTAGGCATGGGAACTTGACAAATTGTTTGCATTTTCTTAGCTTTGGTTCCCTCCTTCCTAACGTGGATGAGAGTAATAGTAGCGCTTCTCAAGATAATCTGTAAAATCAAACTCATGGTAAGTGTTCATTCATTTATTTATTAAACAAATATTTATTGAGTGCTTTCTATGTCCTAGACATTATTTGAGTCTCGGGGTTATAGTAATTAGCAAGCAGACAGAAATCTCTGTCCATATTTTGCTTAGCTTCTAATGTTCAATAAATATTAGCTATTATTCTCCTTGTTATTAGTCTTATGCTAAACATGAGTGATTCAGAACTTTTATCTAGATGAAGTCTTTTTTTTTTTTCCTGATACCGATCAGTCAATTGCATTCGCTGAGTAGTCACAGAGCACAGAGCCACGGGCTGGGGTCTACATGAATGCTAAAGTAGGGGGGAGAGAACGGATTGAATTTGGGTTAGAGGAGCACGTCTAGATTAAAGACACTACCGCACTACCTACCTCTTCTTGCTTGTTCCTAACTACCTTACAGTAATAATAAGAACTTGAGCCGATTTTCATCACTGTCCATTGTAATCATCCACAAAACGCACTGAACCACTCCTAAGGGGTCTAGGAGGAGAAAAGCAGTGGCTGTATCTGAACTCCTTGAGAAGGAGCATAGTTTAGTGAATAAATGGATGCACGTTTCTTAAAGTAATAGGAGTTCTTCTCAAATGCGCATAAGGCAACAAGCAGATGCAGGTCAAAGTTGCATATCTGATATGTCACCCACCCACCACGTAACTGTGAGCTCAGAGAAGTGGGCCTCTGAGGGGGGTATCAAAAAGCCCCCTTACTCAGACCCTTGATTTGACAGATAAGGACCTTGATCCAGGGAGGACAAGACTGTGAGGCTGGTGTGCGGACCACCTGACCAGACCCTCAGTATCCCCGTTCCCCACCCGTGTTTTCATAGGCTCTGGAAGTCTCCTTTTGTCGAACTTTGTCTGAAAAGCCCTAGAGCCCATAGCCTTTTCACTAAGTGGTTTGTTCTGGACTCAGCCTGGCTGCAGGTTGTGAGGGACTCAGAGAAGGAAACTTTCTGAGGCGGGGGATGGGGGGGGCCTGCCATGAGATGAGACACATCCCCAGTGAGGGAACAGGAGAGGGGGCTTTGTACCTACTACCCCTCCCATCACTCTCTTTCCCAAGGACCCCTCAGAATGGTTCAACAGGTGTTTTTCTGGACAGACTACCATGGACAGGGATGGGAATCCACTTCATGTTCTCACCATCACCCAGAGGGGACAGGTGACAAGCAAGAAAGGGGGGTGTGTTTCATGTATGCATGTGCCTTAACCTCAAGAGTCCTTGTGACTCTCTCAAGGGTCTTTTGTCACCAATGAAGTGAACGGGGACTCCAGACTCCCTCCTCTAGAGTTGACTAAATCCCTCTCGGATGCCTTTTTGCTTCTGAAAAGATCCCAGGTTCGCTCGGGGAAAGTGGGGAGAGAGTTTGAAAGGAGGTGCCACCTAGTGGGCTCTGGAAGGATCCGCAGCCTACAGCCAGGAAAGGCCCATGGTTGAGCTGAGCAGCTGCAGCCATTCATCTCCAGCCCTCCTGAAGGGCCAGGAGAATCATAGAATGTTTATACTGGGAGCAACCTCCAGAGACTTTCTGTCAAGACATCTGCCTCCAGTCAGCACGAATAACCAGCGTTCCGCTTATGGTGTTGCATAAGACACTTTTACAAATATTAGCACGTTTAATTCTCGCGCCAGCCCTGTGAATTTCTGACATGACCGTCTCTGTTTTAGAGGTGAGGAGATGGTCAGTCATAATTCAGGTTTCTTCAACCAAAGCACTCGACTCATGAGAGATTAACCAGGCTCCTGGTGCAACCCCGGCTGTCAGCCCACACCCTCCTGCTTGAAATCCCCTGTCTCCCAACCCCAGGGAAACCCCTGGAAACCTAGAGACCTAGAGGGACAGGATCCTCAACGTTCTCACACCCCAACCCTTGCACAAGGACTGGGTCCACATCTGAAGGCAATTCCTCAGCAAGATTTTTGAGTGAGGGGAAAGTTTTTTCCACCTGCGACTCTGCTCCAAATTCCCCCTCAGCATGTGGACACATCAGTCTTGGGTGGCAGGAATGGGGGGAGGTGGGGGGAGGTAGGATGGAGGCTTGACAAGAACCCTGGGGTGGGGTGGGGGGGCTGCTGTGTCCATGTGGCAGTGAACGATGGGGCCGTCCTGGAACACGGAAGAGGCGGCTGGTTGTGTCAGAAGAGGCCTTGTAAGAGGAAATTAAGCCGGATATAACCCCGCTGTGAAATCACTGGGCATATCTCAGGTCCCTGTTTTAAATATTCAATAGTCTTCAGGGAGAAAATGTATTAATGAATAGGGTCATCTGACAGTAGAGTGAAAAAAAAATATTTGGACAATTTTTTTAATTTTTTTTTTTATTTACTTATGATAGTCACAGAGAGAGAGAGAGAGGCAGAGACACAGGCAGAGGGAGAAGCAGGCTCCATGCACCGGGAGCCCGACGTGGGATTCGATCCCGGGTCTCCAGGATCGCGCCCCGGGCCAAAGGCAGGTGCCAAACTGCTGCACCACCCAGGGATCCCTGGACAATTTTTTTAAGAAGTATTCCATGCCATCAGCTTGCTCAGTGCCTCCCTCTCCACAGAGGGGCCGGATCCTCACAGGTACAGGAGTGTGTCTCGTTCTTACCCATCCCCTGCACCTTCTCCTACCCTGGCCCACTCGGACACTCATCACACCCCACTACGTCTCCTGGGACTGGGACACTCAAGGACAGGGGCTCTTAGCCGCCTGTGCAGTCACAGGGCAGTCTCTGGAAGAGAAACGATCTTGTGTGGTTTGGTTGTTTTAGAAAGAAAGCATTGTTAATGGAGGTCTTGACTTGTGGGCTGAAATAGCAAGCTAGGGATGTGTTTGCTTTTTCTGGCTGTTCCTTGCTGGAGAAAAAATATATTTACGAGGGAAAAGGTCATCCCTACAATCTCCGTGTTCCCAGGGGCTCGGGCTGGGCCGGAAGCTTTCCAAGATGCAAGCCAGCGAAGAGCGCAGCCCTTGCAGCCCCAGGGCCTCTCTTCAGACCACTGTGGCGTGGACGTCCAGACGTTCTTCACTGAAGGTTGGCAGGGACGTTCCCTCCCCTCAGGGAAGAGGCTGTGGCTGTGTCAGGTGCGTCCTTAGGAGGGAATGAAGCTGGACAGGAAGAGCCACACGGTATGTTTGGCCTCTTCCTCAGTCCATTCCCTGCACTTCCTGATTCCCAGTCACCTCTTTTACTTCTCAGAATTCAGCCAGTCTGGTGTCCATCTCCGACATCCAGGAGGACAGAGTGAAGTTGGAGATCTTTTTTTTTTAATTTTTAATATAAATTTATTTTTTATTGGCGTTCAATTTGCCAACATATAGAATAACACCCAGTCTCATCCTATCAAGAGCTCCCCTCAGTACCTGTCACTCAGTCACCCCCACCCCCCACCCACCTCCCCTTCCACCCCCCCAGTCCGTTTCCCAGAGTTAGGAGTCTCTCATGTTCTGTCTCCCTTTCTGATATTTCCCACTCATTTTTCTCCTTTCCCCTTTATTCCCTTTCACTATTTCCTACATTCCCCAAATGAATGAGACTACACAATGTTTGTCCTTCTCTGATTGACTTATTTGAAGTTGGAGATCTTAAGGGTTAATGAGAGACCAAAAAGTTTCTTTATTTCGCTCTCTCTCTTCTTCTTCTTCTTCTTCTTTTTTTTTTTTTTTTTTTTTTTTTTTTTGTGCCAGTCTGACAGGAAACAACATGGTGATGGGAGTCAGTTCAAGTGAAGGGACAGTCTGATAAGTCGGGGCATCAATTTAGCCTCAGTAGAGAAAGTTCAAAGAAGTGATTCCAGAACTTCCTCAGCAGCCTGAGGCACTGGGGTCTGGGAGGGAATTCCAGTGGCCTGCTGATGCGTCCCTCTGCCCCCCACCCCCCTGCCCCGGGCACAGTGGCCATGTGGACATTGGACGACTCCTGGGATCTTGCCAGTGCCAACTGGCGTCACTATGGGACTGTTGAGAGCGCAAGGGCAAGCAAGACACTTGGGACTTGGGTTTGACTTCTTCCTCTCTTCAGGGAGTACCCAAAAATAGATGACAGTCAGGTGCAACAGCTGGCAAGTAACCTGCTCCAGGAGGCCGCTCCTAACCTTGACCCTCGGGGGCCCCACAACCTAGAAACAGCATCTGCCTGGGATCCCTTTCGGGGAGCCGGCCGCACAGAGGCCGCCTGTGCCTTCTCAGAGAGCTGCCCCTGTGAGGACAGGAGGCTGGACTGCACCCGTCTCTTCCAGAGAGGAGAGAAAAATGACATGAGAGCAGCTTGGATGGGAACAATATTTCAGGCATGGCTAGCTGTTAAAAATGAGCTAATTCAGAAGAGGCACATTTAAATAAATATAATGCAAAGGCATAATGGTACAAGATAATAGTTTTGAATGGGGAATTCTAATGACTTCAAGTGCATTTCACGGGGCAATTAATACACATGGCAATGCTGCAACGTTCAGCAAAAGGGGAGGGGAGAACTGGGGTCGGGAGCAGAAAAACGGAAGATGACAGCACCCGATAAAAATAGGATTTGATTTTCTTTGCAGAAGGAGTAATGCTTACAAATATAATAAAAGAGAAAAATAAGTGTGTGTCAGTTTTTATAATTCAGCTTGTAAAATTCAGAATGATTAGTTTTTGAAGAGGGCAATTAGTCCTCTTTTGCATATTCATGGGGATTTAATGAAATAGGGTTGGGTTTTCTCCATTCTTTCCTGGTTACCCCTGCATTACCCCTTCCCCCACCGCAAACTAAAAATATGTCTGATATCCATCACCCTGAGGCCTCGTCCCCTTCAAATCATGCAGGAGGTTCTCTCTGCTGATTGGTACATGTACCAAATACTCAGGACTATCTTGAAGAAATTACATGTTTTTGGTGCCTCTGTCATTAGTTAACAGTTTTTGGTGTGTGATGCTTTGGGGCCCAGGGAGAGACTTCTGATGGCAGCCAAGAGGGAGGAATATGCAGGGCAAAGGCTGGCCCCCGGGGACAGACAGAGGACATCTCATTTGTCATTCATTTTTAGTGTGTGCGTGTGTGCGTGTGTATGGGTGTGTGGAGGTATGTGCATCCGTAGAGAGGAAAACAGAAGACTTAAGGACAGAAAAAGAGAGAGAAGGAGAAAAAGAAAGAGAAGGAAGGAAGGAGGGAGGGAGAAAAGAAGGAAGGAAGGAAGGAAGGAAGGAAGGAAGGAAGGAAGGAAGGAAGGAGAAAAGGAAGGAAGGAAGGAAGGAAGGAAGGAAGGAAGGAAGGAAGGAAGGAAGGGAGGGAGGGAGGGAGGAAGGAAGGAAGGAAGGAAGGAAGGGAGGGAGGGAGGGAGGGAGGAAGGAAGGAAAGAGGGAGGGAGGAAGGAAAGAGGGAGGGAGGGAGGAAGGGAGAGAGGGAGGGAGGAAGGGAGGAAGGGAGAGAGGGAGGAAGGAAGGCAGGAAAAAAGGGAGGGAAGGAGGAAGGGTGGAAGAAATTGAAGAAGTCAGGGAGGAAAAAAAGAGTCTGAATTGATCAGAACCTTTGCTGTCCGGTTTGGTAGAGGCCTGGTGGATAATTTCCAGGCAGCAGAGAAGTGTGGGGATTTTTCCCCCCTTTTTGTTTATATTCTTTTCAAGTGTTGCCTAGAGCAAACACAAGTAGAAACCAATGAACAAACAAACTCCACAAGCCACACACAGTCAAAAACCACCTCAGCACAAAAGAGGGAGACCTGATGGCCCATCTGGTTTGCTTACATTTCCCCAGTGCACTGATTTGTGTTGTGGGCTGTGTGTGTGTGTGTGTGTGTGTGTGTGTGTGTGTGTGTAAAATGCAGTCTTTTTCCTAATGTCTTCTACTCAGAATCCTTTGGGTCACTTCCCAAATCCGTAGCCAGCGTCCTCCTCGCGCCCTGATCCTGGGAAGGGTTCCGTTCTTCCCAACCTTGCCTTGAGTGTTCTGTGCTCTGTCCCTCTTCTCCCTTTCTAAATGCTTTGTTTTTTTAAATGCGTTCCCTCCCTCTTTGATCTTGAATTGGGACAATGTGACCATTCTAGTTCCTCCCAAACACAAAAATATTTACAGATTTTTATCCGCACAAGATCTTGTCCATGAAGACACCAAGGCTGGGAGGAGTTCATCATTCAAGATCACAGAGCTGGGAAGTGGTTGAGGGAGAGTCTGTGTTCAGGTCTGTCTGCTGCCACATTCTACACTCTTAACACGCCTATGGCTTCCCAGCTTCTCCGTCCTGAACACTTTTTTTTTTTTAAGATTTCATTTATTTATTTATGAGAGACAGAGAGAGGCAGAGACACAGGCAGAGGCAGAAGCAGGCTCCCTGTGGGGAGCCCGATGTGGGTCTCAATCCCAGGACCCTGGGATCATGACCTGAACTGAGGACAGACACTTGACCACTGAGCCACCCAGGTGCCCCCGTCCTGAAGACTTTTAAACAAGTTCCAAAGTTTTTGTAAAGAGAAATTGCCTTTGATTTGCCCTAAAAGGGAAGGGAAATGGGAGAAATGGGATTGACCGTAAAACAATACTTGCTTTCCATCTCTGATGCTCCTTTGTTTGGAACAATATCTCTTTTGGGGCCCCCTTCTCTATCCCTTCTCTTTGGAATCCACCTGCCTGTCGAGTGTGCATTCCAGGGGCCTCTGCTATGGAAAAGTTCAGTCTCTTTCCAGAATAGTCCATGTCTAGAAGATAAGTCTGTAATTCTGGGGTTCCATTTTAGGAAGCCCAAAGTCACATTTTCCAACAATTCTATAATAATAATAATTTCTGAAGACTGACCTTTGGTCTCCATTTTCCTACCTCCAGTCTGTCCTTTAATTGGTTTAAAAATCAGGTGAAGGAAAAAAGTATTATTTATTGGACCTCGTCAAACTTCAATGCTGATCTTTATTGAGTGCCTCCACTGACACATTCATGGTGCTAGACTCATATTTGCTACCTTCGTGTTGGGATATGTCACCTAGTGGGTGTGCAAAAAAAAAAAAGTGCTAGTCTTATCATTCAATTGCCTGTGATGTTGAAAACTCTCCTAGGAGTCTGAACCTGGCTTCAAATCCTGGAATTGGAGGATAGGCAAGTGAGTCAGGATAATTACATTTTGTGTGAATATGTGTATTAGGTATTTTTCTAGGAAAGGCCCACAGCTCTAATCAGATACTCAGAGGGTCTCAGATCCCCTAAACTAAGCCCCGAGATTGGAAAATCATAGATACTTACAGGTACCAGCTTCAAAATAAAAACTTTCAGATCAGCTCCTCGATTCTTACCCGATGTGACTATTACCACTTCCCCTATTTTCAGCGTCTCCAGTTTCTGGCCTGGTAATTGTTTCTTATCCATGAAACTACAGAGTATAGGGAGACTCAGCTCTTAGGCCTTGGAGTCCCATACTGTCCCCTCCTCCCTGTGTCTTCCTGCTCATTTCTTATGGTTGCTGTGTTTTCCATGTGACATGAAAACATACCTGCCTTGGTACTGAGAGAGTCATTTCCCCCTTTTGCCTCCCTCTTCCCTCTTTGGAGTCCCATTAAATGATCTCCTGCAGAGAACTTGCATTCTCCAAAGAAGGCCCCCATGCTGTCCTTGAGAGGAAACTCGACTTTATAGTGCATGGCAGTTTAATTCATAAATAAATATTACATGTGCTACCAGATGGTTCATTAGCCAGTTGTTATGGCAATCAGCATTTCAGCCAATTAAAAACCTTTCCCAAGACTTTAAAATATGTTGATTGTGGAAACATGAAGTGCCTGAAGACCATGCAAATACACTTGAATGCAAGAGGCATTTCTGCTTTGGGATAGGAGGGAGCAGGTGGGGTTGGAAAGAGGGAAAGCGAGGGGCACATCAGTACAATACAGACACCAGAATGAAGATAAAAGATGTTGAGGGAAGAAGACATTTTTATTCACCTCCACCCTACATGTGTAAAAACTCTTTTGGCACAGTCAAAAATTAAAGGGGCTATTCTTTTTTTTCTTTTTTTGAGTAGATTCCTTGAAGGCAATGACCGTGTCTTACTGACTTTTGTGTTTTCACTGCCTAGAATACTGCTTGGCACATAGTAGGTGGCGATGTATAAAAATAAAAGACAGTTTAAGAGTCATCATCATCATGAATTATAATAAATGGCAGAAAAAAATAAAGTATTCTTGTCTTAAAATAGAATCCAGAGATAAAGCACGTTACTGGGTTTAGATAAAAGCCAGCAAAGGAGGCTGCTGCCGTGTCCTGGGCTATCTGGCTGGTACTGGAGAACCTCATTGGTTTTGCATCTTCAGCTAGGATTGGGTGGTCAGGAAAGAAGCTGTGGCTCAGAGACGTGAAGGACAGGAATGAGGCCTCCGTTGGACTTCCGCCATGGGCTGTCCTGTCAGTCTCAATGACCCTGGCAAGCTTAGGTGTTCTCTCCCCCCACCTGAATCTAATCCTCTCCAGGGCTGGTATTTAATGACCCCACTCAAGGGGTCTGGGGGTGAGGCTGGCCTGGCTGGGTAGTAGCTAAGAGGCAAGCATCAGAGATTTGATTTGGAACAGCAAAACCTAAGCTAACAAATTTCTATCCAAGTTGCTAGGAGATGAAGAGGGCCGGAGGCATGAGTCAAGATAAAGTCTACAGGGAAAGATTCAGATCCACTAGGAGGATGTGAAGGACCCCAGATGGTAGTGGCAGCTTGGTTGTAGAGAGGAAGACTCTGACTTACCTGAGGAAGAAGACAGAGAAAGCAATCAGATATGGACAAGGAGATAGGGCCCATATTCTACTCATCTCTGTGTAACCCCATCACCTTCTACACTGGCTGTCACATAGTAGGTGCTCAGCCAAAATTGATTAAATGAACAGGTTTTGGTTTTTGGTTTTCTTAGTCGTCTCAGTGTGTGCTAAACCATGTCATGCATGGGTGACTGAAAGAATCAAAATTCTGAAATCTGTTTTGGGCTTTTTCATTCTCTCCCTAGAGAATCCTTTTCCAATTATAATACTCAGAATTGAGATTTCCCTTCATTTGTACTCTCTGATCAAAGGAATTTTCTAGGGAAGTGGACTCCCTCAATGCCAGGAGTCGAATGCTTTTCAGGGACCCAGTCCAGGGGACAGTGGAAGGTCTAGGATTCCCACCTTACCGCTGCCAAGAGGTCTGGCTCTGCTCCCAGAGATCCGTGAGCCCCCACTACCTCCCCCTCCCCCTGTTGTCTGCACAGAACTGTCTGGACCCTTCCACCCGGAAATCTGCTGCCTCTGAAATGGCACTGATACAGTGACGGGAAAGGAGGCGCGAAAAATAACTTCCCTAGACAATCAGAGCAGATTATTTTAATGAGGGCTTGGAAATGAGAAACAAACAGCACCAAATTAGCCTCCCTCCCATTCGTCAGCTCCGTTGGAGAAGGCTTAGCGCCTTGGTCTGAGTCAGCAGTGGGGGGGCCGAGATGCCTGCCTCTGGTATCAGGAAGCTTCTCTCACAGGAGTTCCCATTCTCTCTCTCTCTCTCTCTCTCTCTCTCTCTCTCTCTCTCTCTCTCAGCTGCTTCTCTCCAATCAGCTCAACAACCTCCACTCCAGTAGTGTTGGGGCTGCCAGGGACCCATCATTGCTAGCCCTCAACTGCTCTAAACTTCCTCTGAGCTGAAGTGCAGATCACTGAAGGGAAAGAAAGAGGGCCCCAGAGCCCACCTGTGACTCAGGAAGGAGGTCGGTGACAGACCTGAGCTGCTCTAGTCTCCCAGACTCGGGGCCTAGGCCAGGGACCTCTGGTGGGCCACACAGGGACTGTTTCCTTCCCAGGCACATATGGTTGTTCTCTATACTGTCTGGTGTCATCTCCTGGCAGCCCCTGGGTGTCATCACTGGAGGCCACCGGCGGGGCTGGGGCAGACCGTGGCTCCAGGATTCCCAAAGCAGAATAGCACCCATACCAGTTCTCCCACGAGCGGCTGGGTGGGGGAGCCTGAGCTCCTCCGAAACCCGGCCTCAGGTCACAGCGGTGAACGGAGAGGACTACAATAGATTATTACATTAAGCAAAACGAAATTGTTTCCCCGCTGGAAGGAAGGAAAGTCATTAACTCGGAGGGTCCAGTTATCAGAGAAAATGATATCACATCTGCAGTGTGTTTGGGATTGCAATTGAAGAGGAAGAATTGGAAGAGGATTTGATGTGGGGTGAAAGGTGTGGGATTGACAGCTCAGGGAATTAGAATATGTCATTTCTTTGCCCCTCTTTTGGTCTCTTTCTGGTTCTTGGTCCCCGGGTCTCAGCTTATCTACTCCGACATTCCCCCCTCCCTCTCCAAAGGAGCCAGTGTGTGGAAGACACTGAGGTGAATTCAATCCCTTTCTGTTTCTGAAAACTTGGAGGTTCTCTATTTTCAAATCCATACCCAGATTCCAGCTGGGCTCCTTGCTTATGGGAAGATTCCAGGGCCTGCTGCCTGCTTTTGCTACTTTGGGGGCCACTATAAGAATAGCTGCACTAGGACTCCTGGGTGGCTCAGTGGTTGAGCGTCTTCCTTTGGCTCAGGTCCTGATCCTGGGGTCCTGGGAGCAAGTCCCACAATGGACTCCCCGAAGGAAGCTTGCTTCTCCCTCTGCCTATGTCTCTGCTTCTCTCAGTGTGTCTCTCATGAATAAAAAAAATAAAATATTAAAAAAAAAAAGAGTTGTTCTAGAACAGGGCAGTGGCAGGGGAGGGGGCATGTGTAGCCCAGGAAACAAGGGAATGTTCATAGCAGAGTAAGTAACTTGGGGTTAATTGTTCAACCAAAAATATTTTGCTGAGGCCTTACCATGTGCAGAACACTGTATTCCATGCCAAGGAAGGCAGAAAGATGATCATGACCTAAATCCCCCTCCAGATGTTCAGCATCTAGATAGGCAGATAGCACACGCATTACAGGGTAATCTAGAAATACCTGGCAGTTGATGGCCACAGTCACTGAAGAAATGATCTTCTTTTTCCATTGTTGAATTTATATTCTGATTTATGAAGTGCCTGGTCTTGTGCTGACACAAAAATAAACAAGAGAAATCTGGTTTCTTTTTTAAAAAATATTATTATTTTTTTAAGATTTTCTTCATTCATTCATGAGAGAGACAGAGAGAGAGAGAGGGAGAGAGAGGCAGAGACACAGGCAGAGGAAGAAGCAGGCTCCATGCAGGGAGCCGGATGTGGGACCTGATCCCGGGTCTCCAGGATCACGCCCTGGGCCGAAGGCAGGCGCTAAACTGCTGAGCCACCCGGGATCCCCGAGAAATCTGGTTTCTGTCTTCAAGTGTCTTCCATTAGCTCAGTTACTCTTGCTTCTTGCCCATTCCTTTGTTCTCATCCAGGTTCTGTCTCAGTCTTGACCTGGCTCTCCTTTCTGGCCCATTCTTTTCCCAGACACCTGAAATTGTTCCAACTTCATCCTTGCACCCTGCTCTCTTTCCACCCAGACAGCCTCATTATAACCACACTTGATCATTTAATTTGCACACTCACCAAATTATGCATTCGTTAAAATTCAGGAGTCTGTTTCTACTCTGGGCAGACTCTTCTAGGCACTGAGGGCACAGCAGCCAATCGCAAAGTCTCTGCCATCCCAGAATTCACTCTTCCCTGTTGAGACAGGAAGTAAACGAATAAGTGCGCTTATAATTACAGATTGTACAAAGCATCTTGGAAAAATTAAAAAAGAAAAGGGCTCCACAGGAGAGGATAACAAGGAAGACTTCCTCAAGTCTGGAGTTAAGTAAGTCTAAGACTTCCTTAGTCTGAGGACATGATGTCGACTCTAGAACCTACTGGAAGAGCAGGGTTATCCAGGCAGAGTGAGGAGAGCAGCATTTCAGGCAGAACAGCACATCTGGGAAACCCTGAGGTGGAAAAGAGGTTAGAGCAAGGTGACAGACGCATGGATTGTGCGGACACAAGAGACGAAGATAGGGGATGGGGGAGACCTGAGGGGAGGGCGGAATGCAGGGCTTTGTGAAATAGAAACATACCAAGGATTTTAACAAACACAGTCTATCCTAGGTAAAGTTCGCTCTACTGTGGGGAGAATGGATGAGAAAGTGGAAACCATGAAAAACAAAGAAAATGACTATCTCACTCTCAAGGAATGAGGGGGGCCCAGCCCGGGGTGGGCACGGTGATGGAAAGAATGATGGTGTCTCACCAGACTAGAGCTCATGTACCATTCACCCTCCAACTATTTTTGTAAAGAAAAGCTTATGGGAGCACAGTTGCTCATTCATTTCTGTCTTGTCTATGGCTATTTTCTATCTCCAATGGGAGAGATGAATAGTTGCAAGAGACCGTATGGCCCACAACACCTAAATTGTTTACTTTCTGGCCCTTTACAGACTCTGCTGAGTCCCATTCTAGGCAAAAGACTCAAAGGTATACTATGTACAGCAAAAGTCAACCTATCTGCTCAATGATCTTTTTTTTTTTTTTTTTTTTTTAATCTTTTCTTTGATATACACTCGGAATCTCATCCTTTCACCAGCTTGAGGCCAAAGAAGAAAGAATTAAAAAGAATGTCCTGGAAACTAAGAAAACACTGAGAGCAGGAAGGAAACCGAGACAGCCACAGCCATACTGAATTTCTCATAAGTGTTCGGAGGAGCTGCTGACCATGCACAGGTGCCGTAACTATTGGTGTTTTTCCATTAGAAACGTCTGGCGTAATCCCCATACCTTCAGATACCCTTGTAGTTGCAATAGCATGTGCCCTGCACACTGAACCAGCAATCTGCCAAATTATTTCTTTCCTCGACAAACATCACTCATAGCCCTATTATGGCTGGAAGGCTTTTTAATAAAACTGTCTATAAAGATTACAAAATAAACCTCTGGAGCAACCTCCTCATGACTTCCTTCTGTTTTCCCACAAATTTCCCTCCCTTTCCCACAGAGAAGGTTTGTGTTTCTAACCAGGTGCCTCTTCAGAGCTCTCATACAGAGTGGCTGAATGCAGCAATCTCTGCCTATCCTCAATGCAGATGAACTTCAAGGAGCTGCCTTTCACAAATGATTTGACATTGAAGCACACATCATTTTGGCTCCTTCCTCAGAAAACATCCCTCTAGTCAAGCCACTAGGTATTTTTCATTCAAGCTGGAAGTCAAAAATAATATTAAGCCTACTACTTTAGTTTTTTTTTTTCCCTACAAGATGTATCTTCTGTATTAAGAGTATAGGTAACTTATCTATCTTTTAGGCAAATAGCTATTATGTTCCCACCCAAGGTGAGAGTCCGTTTTTGTCCAAGAAAAATCACTTTAAATTGATTTAGAAGGAGAGGGATGTAAAAAGAGAGACAGGATTCTTTAGCTATGAGAGAGAGATTAACAAATCAAATGAATAGACACAAACGGCATGGTTCTGGCCAAATTGATACACAGAGCTCATGCCAGAGAGGATGGTGAGCTAGGGGACTGGCCTAGAATCCAAATTGCTGGCTCCATAGGAGTGTGGGCTTAATATTTAAGGCATATGGGTTTCTCAAGGGATGTTGTTTAAATGCAGTTCTGTTTCAGTGGGGTCTGAGGTGGCACCTGATATTCCACAATTCTAAGAAGCTGCCAGGCCATGCCAATGCTATGGGTCCGTGGACCACACATCGAATACGAAGGGCATAAGGATCTCACTCTGGGGGTTCCAGATATTGAAGATAACATAGTAGTTATTTATATCTATTTAGAGTCTAAATAATTCATCACTGCTCATAGAGGAGGAGGATGTGTGTGATTTCAGAAAGTGTGTGGAGTTAGGAAACTTAGGAAACAGAGAAGTGAGCAAAAGGGTAGTGGGTTCCCCAGTGAACAGGCTGATATTATCTGAAAAAAACTTAATAGGCGATCTTGGCCACAAATATCCAGGCAAAAGGGTGGTTTGCAAGATTGGCCACACCCAGGGCCTGAGCCAGGGAAGCAGGAACACTGGAAGGCTAACCCCGGTACTATGGGAGGCTACCTAACCCTATTGTCAGGGACACTGGACAGGAAATCTGGCTCCATCACTCTGAGACTCTTTTGTCTTATCACTAGAAATTTGCCTCATGGGTCCATTGGGAGCATTAAATAAGAAAATCTCTGTGTTTTAGCTTTTAGTCTCTACAAAGAGAACCTGAGATGGCAACTTGTGGGCAAGTGACTCAGTGCACAGTGCTCCCAGGCAAAACCAGTAGGGAAGCAGGAAAGTGGGACCTAGGAAGGAAAAGGAGCCAAGCCACTTTGATAGTAAGCAAAATTCCATGAGAATAACTGTAGCTCAGTCCTGCAAGGGAGCACTACGGATAGTCGGCTGCAAACCGAGAGTCCTCCTGAGCTGGAAGCAGGGTAGCTGGATTATTTATCTCCTTAAGCCCATCAGTCATTAAGGACTGCCCCCTACGAGATATAAATTCCCAAGCACTCTAGTCCTCTGCAAGAAAAGAAGGTTTTGGAGCCTGAGGGCAGCTCTTTGACAAAGGGTTGGGGTCTGGTTGTTGGGACCACAAGCACACCTGAAATTGTTTGCACACAGTTGGTAAACAGCAAAGGATCCAGAGGGATAGAGAAGCAATTTGCACTTTCTGCTAAGTCATGCAAAGACCATAGCATGGTTTCTGGCAATCCTAAATCATCAGCAAATCTCCCTTTATTATATGCAGTGTATAAATAAACATTATCTTAGAAGATGAAGACAAAGAAGGACAAAGGAAAGATGAGACACCCACCTCACGGTCCACTACGCAGTGGGAGTAGGGCGGACTCTGCAAATGCAACATATCACTAGAAAACCTGGAACACAGTCAATGAGCGAGCCAAATGATCAGAAATCTTTCAGAGCCACCTCATGTTAACAGAAAAGCAACCTCATGAACTTCTTCATCATCTTCTTCTTCTTCTTTTTTTTTTTTTTTTCATTCCAGGGATTCACAGACTCTGATTCAGAATTGAAAGTACTTCTAGATGTGAGTGGCCATATTTGATTGTTTATGGCCTCAAGAGTGGATAACCTCTTTGGACTCAATTTTCCCATCCTTCAAGTGAGAGGTCCTCTAGCTCCACAATGTTGTGATTTGACACACCACTAGATACAGGAGGAACACTCCATAAATATGAAGCCATGTTCTTCCTGGTGGCACTTCTCCAAAATTAGGTATTTTTCTTCCTCATTGACAGTGTCACAGATAGCAGATGTTGGTCTTCTGCATCTCTCCTTTGCAGATCTATATGGTACTCACCCAAATTGGCTCCTTGTGGCTGCTTGTGTCATATATTCCTCCTAACTGTGATCAGTGTTTGTGTCTTTGTCTTTTTCTCTCATTTTCTGTGCGTTAAAAAAAACAGCTGAAGTGCCTTTTTGCTCTGATTTTGGAGATTATAGCTTTTAGGATGTATGGGTTAAGGGAAGAAATGGGAAGCAGAAAAAAAATGTACTCAGTCAGGATTCTGATGCTACTAATTACTTACCAAGATATGGATAAGACCATTTTTGCAAGCAATGAGTTGGCTCATTTAAAATTCCTTTGTTTTTGTTTTAGAAGAAAGAAAAAAAAAAAAAAGAAAGAAAGTCAAAGGATGAGAGAACAAAAGAAGCTCCCCATAGAAAGACAGAATCTTTTGCCAGCACATTTGAGAATCTAAATGGTGCCAAGTGCCAGCAGATAGAAGGGCTCTGCTTGCTGCATAGTAAATAAAATGAAAGGCAGGAGAAAGTAGGAGTCAAACAATGCTTTCTGAAGGAGGGACAAGGCTTCAGAGCATTCAAACCCCAACTTTCTTGCCTTATCTGGTAACACAGCCAGGCACAAAAGGTTATCTAACAGAAATATGGTAAAATCAACTGGAATTAGACTTAGAACAGACCCCTTCTCAACATAGGGGAGTGAGCTAAGCATTGAAGATAGACCTGGCTGCAGCCAGGTGGGTGGCTGGCTGTGGCCAGACTCTCAGATGGTGTCAGTGAAGAGAGCAAGAAGGTTTTGATTACCTATTACAGGACATAACAGTGAAGTGTTCAGGGGAGGCATTATTATGAGCTCCAGGCAGGTAATTTCTTGTCGGCAGGGAAGACAGATGGTGAGGGGTAAGAGCTCTGGAAGGCCTTGGTCACATTGCCAGAGCTAGTAGGCAGATTGCAGGCTCAGGGTGGCAGTTCCAGAAGCAGCACTCCTGTCCAGGGGGCTGCAGAGTGGAAGGGGAGTTGATAAGAGGAAGGGCAGTTGTTTGAGTAGGTTCCTATACGAGTTTTCTAGAGCTGCCATAACAAAGTACCACAAACGGAATGACTTAAAACTATGGAGATGTATTACTTCACCATTCAGAAGGCTAGAAGTCTGAAATCTAGGTATCAGCAGGATTGGTTCCTTCTCTAAACTCTGGGGGAAAACCTGTTCCATCTCTCTCTCCTGGCTGCTTGTGGTTGCTGGCAATTCTTGGGCGTAGCTTGGTTTATAGCTATATTACTCCAATCTCTGCCTCCACCACCACATGGTGTTCACCCTGTGTGTATCTGTGTCTGTTTTCTCTCCTTATACAGACATAATCCATTGGATTAGGATCCACTCTAACCCAGTATGACTTCATTTTACTTACTTATTGTATCTGCAATGACCACGTTTCCAAATAAGGTCCACGATTCTGGGTAGACACAAGCTTGGGACTAGGGGATAGAAGAGGCAGGGGGAGACACTATTCAACTTGGTATAGTTACCAAAAGAGACTGAGCCTCTAATAGAACAACATAGAAACATGTTACTAAAGCAAGACGCATGACGTAGTGCTCTGATCTTGAGAACAAGGCCGAAGTCAAGTTATGGCCATAGATGTAGCGAAAGTATGATTCTGGAGCTGATGACGGAAGCCATGGGGTGGTGACTCTAGTTTCATGTTTTAAGAAGTAATCTTAATGGTCAGTTCACGTGCTTAGTCTGAGCCAGTGTTGAACTCTCACTGAAGGGTCCTACCTAAATTAGCACACCTCTCCTTCCTCATCAAGATTCTGGTCCAACCCAGGAAAGGTTTCAGCATTTCTCCTTACCCCCCATCCTTTCCTCACAAGAATCACTGCTATACTGAGCCATCTCTCCTAATCGGAGAATGCCAAACTGCCCCAGAATTGGAGGGCTGCTGCTATCATAGAATCCCATCTTTTGTGCACGAGGAAACTGGGGTTGGACATCCAGGTACTGTGAGAAATCCTGATGGCCTACTTTCACACCAGCCGTGGCTGGATTTTCTTAGATTATTCTGCAAATGATAGGACGGACACCTCTGAGACTCTGAGAAAGTTCATACCTTTGGAGAGAAATAAATAAAGACTCTCAGAGTCTGTGAAGGAAAGAAACGCAAGACTTTCCTGCCGAACAACTCTGACAAGGTTAATGGTGTCAACACTGCCAAATAGAGTCGAGAACAAGCAGGAGGAAGGAGTGATTTATTAGCCTACAGGCAGACATGTTGAGATGAGAAGTTGAGTGGAGCTTCTGGGGAGAAGCAGGTCTAACCACTATGAGCAAAAAGCTCTAACAGATGGACTTTCTCTCTGTGTCTCTGAGAGGTCTGAGTGTTCAGGCAAATGCTGGGGTTCAGAAACTCCATCAGTTAAGTCCATTTGCCAAGCTTGAGCCAATAAAGCTAGGGGTCATAGGAGAGACTCGAGAGCCCCTGAGAGGCAGGCCACCTCTCAGATGAGGACAAACAGATCATCAGCATGAAGCAGAGTGTCTGGGGGCTTCATCCAGCACAGTCCTTTTTCTTGTCCACTTGACGTAGACATGGGTAACCCATACCCGTGCCGAGCACCTACTACTGTGCAACATGACAATGGAGCCTTCTTCTCTTGTGATTTCCTCTTCCTCTAGCAAGCTGGGTGGACTAATAATAGGAGAGAAGAACGGAGAACAGAAAGGTGAGGAGACAAGAAAGAACAAGGACTTACTTTTAAGATACCAGGTGCAACGTGCGGCTGGATGATATTAACAATAAGAAAAATAATTTCATCACATTATTAATTGCCTCCTTTCTCTCCTTCCTCAGCACTTTAAAGCCACCTTTTTCTGAAAGTTTTCAGCCTAGTTAGGAATAGTCACTGCGGAATAGTAGGGCCCACTACAATTTATAAAAGATACGTATCAGCCCTATGAGGTAAGAATGACTGCTAACCCATTTCACAGAGGGGGAAAAACAACATAAGCTACAGCCAGAAATAAGCTGAGGCAGGACTCGTATCTGGGACTCCGGATTCTAAATTCAGTGCTATTTCCACACATCACACTTCACCAGTGTGAAGGGAGGAACCATGGAAGAGAATGTCTGTCAGCTGCTGGGACCAGAAGGGCTGGAACTCAGACTCTGCTCCCAAAGGCGCCAGGGCAGCTGAAGTCAGGAGTAGCTCTGCTACCTCCATCACTTAATTAGTGGAGGCCTACACTCCATTTGCTGGGGTCCCGAACACGCTTGCAATTGTGTAGCTTTCTTGGCTTTTCATTTGGTGAAAGGCTCTTTCATGGGAGCTCCTCCAGCCCCTGGGAGAGCCGGATAGGAAGGGAAGAAAGAGGTGCGACGAGGATTCTCTGAACACGCCTCTGTATTGGCTGCCCCTGTGATCTCCCAGTTTCTATTGCTGTCTCCCCTGGTGAGGTTCCTGGGGAGCCACCTGAATGGAACATAGGAAATGCGTTTGAATCCCATCCTTCCTTATGAAGGTATGGAAGCCGCAGCTCTGGCACCTCACTGCCTTGCTCATTTAAAATGCCTTTTGTTATTTTTTTTTATAATTTAAGCTTAAAAAAAAGAAAGGAAAAGAGAGAACAAATGCAGTGGATGAACAAACAAAGAGAACCCCTGGGTCTAGAGAGAGACGTTGCTAATCCATTCACAACTAACTCCCAGACACTGCCAGAGTGCAGAAGTGATGCAGGCAGGTCACATGCAGCCGGCCGAGGGGCCCAGGGGAGCCAAAGCTGTAAAAACCCTGCTCTCAATTTCAGAGAAGCACAAGTCCCTTCTCAAAGGTATTGAGAACTGGCTTCGGTTGCCTCCCAAGCTTTAGTAAAGGAAGCAGAAAATGGCTGTCAGAGATGAAAGGCCCATATGAGTGGGCTAAACCAGACCTTCTTAGCTCTTGCTCCTTAGCACTGAACCTAAAATACTCCAGGGCTGGGCCTTTGGGCAGGATGACATGGGAGCGAATTGGATCCAGGCTGCCCAAGGATGGCCCAACCTTCTAAACAATTGGGAAGAGAGGAGAGGTCGGCCTCAGTGTCCTCTTCTGCATGCTCATGTGGGGCCAGAGATGACAATGAACCCATCCTCCGGTGGCGAGTCCCTGGGCCCAGGCTGGTCCTCACTGCTTTCCTGACTACCTCCCTGCCTGTGGTGCTTTCCTCCTCAACTGTTCTTGCTGCACAGCAAACCTAAGAGCACTCACTAGGACTATGAGCCCTTCTTTCAAATACCGATGAGAATTCATCTCAACTATTCCAGACTCTTGGGTCATCTTCTGACGTGGATGAGGACACAGGAGAAGAGGGGCACAAGGGAAGAAGAGAATTGAAACTTAGCCTAGCAACCACCCTGCCTACCCCCAGCCCTGCTCATTCTTTTGTTTGTTTAATTTCCATTGCCAAGAGGGAGAAAATAAATAGACTTCACGCCTTCGATTTTATCTTTCCCGTCTAACCAGTATATTTTCTTTCCCTCTCTTCACACCTTCCTCCTTCAGCACCTCCTTCCTCCAGGAGTGACACTTGCACATCCGCTGATAGCGGAGCTTGTTTCGGTGTGAAAGGTCTTTTCCAAAGTGGATGTGCAACAGCCTAGCAAGGGTTCAACATTGAAGACTTTGGAGGAACTGATGGCTTGCTTTCTTAGGGATCTGAGAATATCAGTACTCTCACTGCGTCCTTGATTCTGGGGGACAGAGGGGAGAATGTAGAAGTAATCTCCTTTCAATGGCCCAACAGTAATAACCGGTCTGTTTAAAAGTTCATGAATAAGAGATTGTATATAATCTCTGTGCTATAAATTATGCACGGACTGTGGACAGAAAGAGATAGGCAACTTCCCACTTGACTCCCCTTTGCCGATTTCACCTTCCCTTCTGACATCCCTGCGTGGCGGCATCCATCATATCTACTTCCATCTATTAAAAAGGAGTTGGTCCAGGAAAAGAACACTGCTAACATCAAACATCCTTGACTTTGGTGAACTCTTATAATTCTTAAAATTTCTTTCCCTTGATACTAATTTCAAATCACCTAAACTCATTTCCACTTCAAAACTCCTGACAGAGACTTCAAATTGCAAATCCCAGTTGTTAACCAAGGGAAAGAAAAATATATGAAAAAAATGGGGAAAGCAGCCAGTTAAGAAAAAAAAAAAAGGTGGTAGAGAAAGACAGAGAGACATGGAAATACTTTATATCATGACCAGCAAATAACCTTGATCCACATCTGGATTTGGAGTAGAATTCAGCTGCTACCTCAAAAAGTAGTGTTACTAAATCCTTTGAATAAACATAAGCAGCTAGATCTCAGTGAGCCACGTCTTCCACACAATGGTGTAATCTGGCCCCCTCTCCCATTTTAGCTCTGACAGTAAGCTGAGTAGCTCAGCAACAGCTGGAAGCTACACACTCTGCATCTGCCCATCTTGCATAAGCCCAACGAATCCAAGAACGGGCTGCTGGGTGCAGGCTAGTCACCAGCACTTATACCCAGAACACCATTATTCATATTCTCAGAATCCTTAGGAAATCAGGGCCTTAGGTTAGCATTTATGGGGTCTAGCCTGTTACAGTTTCCAGCAGAGAGAACTCCTTCCTTTCCTGCTTTTCTCTGTAGCCAATGTCAGGGTGGGGACCGAAATGATACCTGTTAGTTTATCACATAGCCTTATAATATTCCAGCACTAAAAATAACCTCAGGAATCATGTTATCCTCTCCTGCCTCTAAGTAAAGCTGCCCTTATATGATCTCAAACAAAAGCTGTCCTTTTTTTTAAATAAGATAAAAGAATGAGGATGGTAGAGAGGGAATGTTTGTGTCCCCACAAAAGTCATATGTTGAAACCTAATCCCCAAGGTGACGGTATTTGGTGGGGGAGAATTGGAGAATTGATGGATCATGAAGGTGGAGCTCTCATAAATTCGATTAGAGCTTCTTAAAAACTCCCCAGAGAGCGCTTTCACCTGGCCTGCCACGTCAAGACATAGCGAGAAGATCGCCAACTATGACCTAGGAAGCAAGCTCTCACCAGACACGGGACATGCTAGTGTCATGATCTTGGACTTCCCAGCTTCCGGACGGTGAGAAATAAATTTCGGATGCTTGTAAGCCACCCAGTCTATGACATTCTTGTTATAGCAGCCAGAACAAACTAACACATAGGAGATTAATATTTTTGATCGTCCAATATGTGCCAAATAGTATATAAAATATTCACCCTGACTGGTGAGACAAGAGTGGCTGTCGAAATGAAAACTGTATTTCTGGGAGCCAAATGATTTGCTGTGTTTCCGCAGCTGAAAAGTCTCAGTGTTTGGAACCCGACTGGTCTTGTGTCAAAGACCACATGCTTTCTTAATGGTTGTGGCCTCTGCCCCAAGAGTTTTAACCTTGCTTGGAAGGCTTTGCCAACGCGTGTGTCACCATATAAAACCGAAAAGTGCTTTCTTGTACCTTGCCCAAGACCTTCCCGTTGTAGGATATGTGCCTCCCACTTTTCTTTCTCCTCTATCTCCAACAGATCTTTTAAAAATTGACTTTACAGCCCTTGAGGGAAATACCATCTAATTCTCTTGGGGCTATCGTTTTTTCCTCTGACCATTAGGAGCATTGAGTAAGGTTGTAGCAGGGTTAGGGTACTGAAGTGAAGGGCAAGATTGGAAGGAGAAAGAATTCGGACTCATTGCTAAAAGTAGGATGCTCCCTGGCTGAAAAATCGCTTTTCATAAGTTCAGATACAGTGAGCTATATTATCCATACCCCACGCTGTAATCCATCCCTATCTCCCAGGGGCTCCCCATTACATAGTGAATATTTTGGGGGGTTTGCTTTAAAGCCTTTCATTATCAAATAGTGTTAGAGGAGCCAGTGTGTAATGAGGAAATTGGCAGGCGTCCCAGAGTGATCTGAGGGCCTGGGATTCAGAATACTAAGCCACCATTCAAAACGTAAGTAATTAAAATTAATTAAAAATCATTAGATAAACTTTCACTTTTGCAATTTCAAGGTGCAGCCCAAGTCACCAGAGCTCATAAAGGATGTGCATGCTGTCACGTCTACGTGAAGTATTTCCATGACCTGACCATGGACAGAGGGAGGGACTGAGCTAGAGGAAGCTTCATCAAGGAGCCATGGTGAGTCAAAACCTTTGTCTTAAAAAACGAATAGATAAATCAGTGCGTATCCGTACGCATGGATCCCTGACTGCCACGGCCCTGCTTGATGTGCTCGCTCTCAGATCAACAATCAATAGTACTTATTCTGTTACTCTCCAGTGCTCAGCAGGCCCGAGAGCTCTGCTAATTCAGCAGTGTAGAGAGCATCAAACCTCCCCTCAGGTTACTTATGATCCCGTTTGGATGGGGGACATGTACCAGAAGCCAAGAATAACACAAATGAAAGAACGTAGAAGAATGCATCCTTCCTTCATTCAGCACACATTTCGGAGGGTCTGCTCTCAAAAAGGCAAGCGTTGTGTTAGGGCGTATGATTAGAGTCCTTGCCTTCAAGGCCTGCAACCTGCTGCGTAGAGTCAGGACTACTTGAGGGATGAAGGGTGTTGCGCTCCTGGATTTAAGCACGAGTGCAATGTGTTTCTGTGGTGGGCTGACAACGGTAAAGATGCATATTAGAGATCAGTAGGAAAGAGCATTCCTGCAACCCAATGATGGGTGAGATGAGATAAGGATCAAATTAAGGGAAACCTTCATAACCAAGGAGTGCTTCTCTGTAATCATGTCTCAATTGGGATTCCACATACAAGGACTTTTTAGGCCAGAAGGGACCTGAAGAGGGCATGCCCTCCATTTGAGAACCACAAACGAATGAGAACATCCATTATATAATTTCTACACTACCTTCAGGTTAAAGTGTCATCACATTTATTATACTGAGAACAGATGGTCGAGATGACCATGTTCTTTATACAGACTGGGAAGTCAAACTCTCGTCTCCTGTTGAAGGAGCCAGGGAAATTTATTATGAAGGGAAGAAGGGATTAGTAGATGGAAATAACGGCTACTTTCAAACACTTGAAGAACCATTTCTTAAATGGACAAAAAATTCTTATTCGTTATTTTTTTTTTTCTTTTGGATAGAAACCCCTGGCAAACAAAAATCTAACTCTGAAATGTGAAGAAAAAAAAAAAACTGAGCAAGATAAAAGGAAAAGGGAGAAAGGGATGCTCAAATTGAAGCAGGAATGTTCCAGGAATGAGAAACAGCTCTCTCTTCTCCTCACGGACAGAGGTGGGGGGCTCCCCAGAAATCCCAAAGCCAAATGGAACACTTTGAAAAACATGCACCAGAAGCTAAAAGTTGCATTAATCAAAGGATGCATGAAATCAGGGGTTAGAGTTTGACTCCGCATTAGGAAGAACTTTCTAATAATTTCTAATAATTAAAGCTTACCTACAAGGAAATGGGATGCTCTGTAAAATAGGGGCTTCTGTGTCTTTGAAGTGATCAAACAGTAGCAAGAAGGCCACCGTCAAGAAAGTAATAAAAGTATTTCCTGCTCTGAGGAAGAAGAAAGATGACATTACCTCAAATTCTTTTTTAACTCTCAAGTTCTATGGCTCTTTGCCATGTTCTAAATTATATTTTGAGGTAGCAGGAGGCCCAAGAATTGAACCTAAGCCTTGGCCTCTAGATCTTGGAAATTTTGAGTTGGGCATCAAGAAAAGTTCGAATGCAGGGTTTTGCCCAGGAGCAAAATTAAAAAAGGAAATGTCTGCACATCCAACCTGATGGCACATGTTCTGGGACCTCATTATCATCAGTCTTCCTACCAGGACCTCAGGAGGAAGCTGATGATGCCTCTCCTGCCTCATAAACATATTTATAGAGAATTTGTCTTTCCATGTTCTGGGGTTCCCATGCCTTTTGGATGACCTCCCCTTCTCCAGACAGGGAATTCAATTTATTCTAATATAAGTGTTTTTCTGTTGGTTGGATTCCCTGCCCCTAGAAAAAGATGTGTTGAATATCCTCAACCCTAATGACTAAAACTGTGGCCACAGCAGGTGTAATTAGTTAAGATGAGGTTTTAACTACTACTCCAGTCCTTCCATTTAGGCCTCAGAATGTTTTGGGTTTTTTTCTTCTGGGTAGCATTTGCCTGTTTCCCTCTTGGTGCAGCAGCACTAGGCTGTCCCAGCAGTATTACAGGGTTGTTCAGGAAGGGCGAAGAACCAGAGCCAGGTCAGAAGGATGGATGGACCTGGAGCATGGGTGAGGTTAACTACTAGCACCATAACCCAATATGATTGGTGTCTCTGTATGAAAAGAGCCAGGTCAAGACAGAGACGCAAGGAGAATGCCAGGTGAAGACAGAGTATAGGAGTGATGCATCTCTAAGCCAAGGAATGCCAAACAATGCGAGCAACACTAGGAGCTAGGAAGAGGCAAGGAAGGATTCCCCTACAGGTCTCTGAGGAGATGTGACACCTTGATTTTAGACTTTAAGCCTCCAGAACTGTGAGACAACAAGCTTCTGTTCTTCTAAGCCCCCAGCCTTATGGTGCCTTGTTACTGCAGTGCCAGGAAACTGATACAGTGACTTGCCCCACAATGGTCTCCATGACATAGAGCAGAATTGCTTCTTTTCCTTCCAGGTCGTGTCATAGGGCCCATGATGGGCAGAAAGTTGGCAGGTGGTTTTCTCTGCTTTGCACCTCCCCTCCTGTGTCCTATCAAGATCATCCTCCCAAATCTGGAGAATGTTGACAGATAAGAAAGCTGGGGTGAGTGTTAGGGCAAGTGGGCACTGTCTTGAAGCTGGTCTTGGTTTGATCGACTTTGGTGCCTCATCATTTTAGAATTTTGTCTGGCTGTCTCTAACATGCAGATCGTACTCTTATTATACTCTCTGCTGTTCTTGTGGTCATTTCTCATGGGTAATGCAAGGGCACAAAAAGGTGACAAAACCTTTGACCTGCTCAGACAGGAGGGTAGGGGAATCCAGCACAGGCAGCCCTGGGCTGTCCCTGCAGCATCACAGGGTTGCTCAGGAAGGGCCAGGAACCAGAGCCAGGGCAGAAGGATGGATGAACCTGGAACAAGGGTGAGGTCAGAAACAGGGGAGTTGTTAGTAAAGCAGAAAGGGCACATGGGTATCATGAATCCAGGAAAGAAAGCCAAGTTCAGACTTTAGCATGTCAGGCCAGCCAAGAGGGGGCAGCCAAGGTGTGGAATCTAGCACAATTAGTCCAGGTTAATGGGTAGCTAGCCAACTGGGCAGGGACATGGGTAAATGCAGACGACACAGAAGGAAAAAACAGAACATTCTGAGGCCTAAATGGAAGGACTGAAGTCAAGCAGAGTGACAAGGCAGCCCTTGAGGTTCTACAGGAGCAAACTGGATTTAATCACTTTTCCTCAAACTGAACCATTTACCTTCTTTCCATTTATAAGAAGCCTTCTTGGTCTGCATCCATGAAGGCCAGAACACCATGCAGCTTTTGCTTCTAAGAGACTAAGTGATTAAAGCCTTGCATTCAGTAGGAACACACTAAAGATAGGTTTTGAAATTATAATTATATCTCAGGGTGAAACAGGTTCTGTGGGTGATGTGGCTGCCATATACATTCCACACCAGGCCCGGCCCTCAGGCTACTCTTATATCGAACTGTATTGTCTGTCTTAAAACAATAAACACAAATAGATTTCAGGATTTAAGAAAAAAAAAGAAAGAAAGAAAAAAAAAATACCCACAACACCTAAAATCCACTGCAGTTTGAAAACAGCCTGAAATTCACTATCTTTCTGTGTTATTTTCTCATTAGAGCTTTAACCTACTGATTTCTCAGCTGTGAGCTTCAAGTTTTTCAGTCTGCAAAAGAGAGGCATTGTGGTAAATACCAGTCAGATAAGGCCTGAGGTTAGCACATCTCAGAAGTCATAAGCTACTGCCATGAGCTCCCCCTGTGTGTGGTTGTGGAGAGAAGAGCCTAATAACCCCAAATGAGGACCACGTCTGCATGAGTGGGGTGCAATGTCTCCCGAGAGTTCAATGAGAAGCAGCACACAACCCAGAGAAGCTGTTGCATTCTTCAGTCAGTTGGTAGGAATGTTTTTTATTTCATCAAAAGAGGCAATGAAAGAGATTTTCAGGAATAGAGACAGAGAAGCTGAATGCCCTCCGTAGCACTCCTCCTCTGGGATGCGCACATCTTCCTTCCTTTATAGCTCACTTGTCAACGTTTTGGATGAAGCAACATATTTTTCCTCTTTTCTAGTAAAAACCGCATGAATTCTAGCCAACATAATTGTTTTGTCAGTCACTCCCATACCTGAGCATGTTCATGGGCACCTACTAGTACCATTTATTGAGTGCCACTGTATGCTACATCTTCCTTGTGCGTTATCTCATGGGATTATCCTAATAACCCTCTGATATAGATGCTAGCACCTCATTTCATCAGGAGAGGAATCCGAGACTCCATATGGTTAAGTCACATACCCAAAGCCACATGCTTCACAAGCACAACTGAGATGGGACACCAGGATGGTCACAATTGAAAAAGATCTCTAATGGTGGAATTTGTTATGAATGAATCATGAAGTACTTTCAGACGGAAAGAATTTCCTGTTGAGAAGCAAGTCAGTGAGGTGAAAAGAAGGAAGAGAAAAGAACCAACATGTATTGTGCATCCCCTCCGCGGAGCACTCTTGACATACCTTTCATTCCCATAGCATAGCAGGCTTGTCTAGCACTCAGTGTTGGCACTTTCTTTGCTACTTTACACTCCTTCTCAGCAAGAATCGGGTTCTCACTTGTCTTATTTTGACTTCTAGTCTTGCATCTCCCTCTCCAGACTCTCTACATGCCCAACTGACTTCCCAGAATGTTGGATCTAATGGTTATGGTAGATAATAATTCAATGCGACATTTATGGCTCACTTTCTAGGTGCCAGTCTCTGTGTTGAGCTCGTTATGTGGACTCTCCCTTTCAATCCCCCCTAAAAAGCCACAAAGAAGATGGCATTATTGTCCTCATGTTAGGGATAAGAATATTTCCATCATCTTTTTTTCTCTATCTTAGTCCCTTATTGCATTAAAATATTCCCTCATGGGGCACCTGGGTGGCTCAGTGGTTGAGCATCTGCCTTCAGCTCAGGGTGTGATCCTGGGGTTCTGGGATCGAGTCTCACATCAGACTCCCTGTGGGGAGTCTGCTTCTCTCTCTGCCTATGTCTCTGCCTTTCTCTGTGTGTCTCTTGTGAAGAAATAAATAATATCTTAAAAAAATAATATCTTTTTAAAAATAAAAAATAAAAAAGAATAAAATATTCCTTTGTGGACTCGGGGATCATGACTTGGGAAGGAATACAGATCCTCCTAGAACTAAAACAGTGAATACAGACACAACTGCCCTTTCCCCAACTTGCCATCCAATGAAGAGCTGCTTCCTTTCATCTGCATTTATCCTACCTATTCGTTCATAGCAGCCTCAGAGTCAGTGCACAGGTAGGAGTGCTCAGGTTATTTAGATTCTCATAGCAGAGCAGATAATGACTAACGTTAAGACCTGCCAAGGTGCAGTGGGGGCCACATTAGTGTCTTTATTCAGGTGCTGATAGAGCAGACTCATCTCCCCCCACCAAAACTCTGTCCTACCCCAGTGAAGTCTGTGTTTGGAAGGGGATCCTGACAGGCCTACCTAAAGAAGATGAAAGAGGCAGCAGGGCAGGGGACAATGGATCGGCTAATGTGCAAGAATAAACTTTACAGCTCTGGGGCAGGGACACCATAAACCTCCTCCGCACTGCACAACACAAGTTGCAATGTGCCTTGTGTGGTGGTTTTACTTGGGACCCTCCAGGGAATTCTGGTTTGCAGACCTGCTGGGCTGTCTCCTCCCTGCCGCTCAAGGGTCCCCATTCCTGAGCTCTGCAGCAGCTATAAACTTTGGAACTGAGAGACAGGGTCTGCACTTCTCAGCAGGAGCTTCAGTGGACTCTCATGGCCCAGGCAGCTCTATGGGATTGGAATTCGAGTTTATGGAGGATCCTGTCTACAGATAAGACCAAGTGACACATTTGAGCACATTTCAAACAACTTCTTCTTGAAAGATTTTATTTATGTATTTGAGAGACAGTGCAGCAGGGAGGGGTGGAGGGGAGAAAGAATCTGAAGCAGATTCTGCATTGAGTACAGAGACTAATGTGGGGCTTGATCCAATGACCCTGAGACCCTGAGATCATGACCTGAGCCAAAACCAAGGGTTTGACGCTTAACCCAATGAGCCACCCAGGCTCCTCCCATTTCAAACAACTTAAAGGTCATCTTATCCATGTCCCTCTCTCTTCTTTGGATCAATTCAAAACCATTTCAGACCCAAAAATTCTGTTTTCAAAAACTGCCAAGTATACAATTATGTGTGCAGGTTTAATAGCCTTAGACGACAAAAAAAAAAAAAAAAAAAAGTTTCCTGAAGTCTAACCTGCACCACTCATGCTTCAGGAGCCTAGGCTATTTCTTCATGCTCTGCCTTCTAGAGTGGTAAAGGATATTTCATGGACATCTTGAATCATTTAGAAGGATTCAGGATTCAATTTAATACAATAAATATTTACTGAGATCTTCTGTATCTAATACTGAATGGGACCAAGGAGGTCACAAGGTTGATATGACTGTCTTCCACCTATTCTCAAGAAGCTCTCAGGCTGGAGAAGGAGGACAACTCCGACGTCACTAATTATACAGAATGTGGTAAATGGCATCCTAAGGCCACGTGAGGAGAGATTTGGGGCCACTGATTTTTACCTGGAACCAGGCAGTTGTATGGTGCAGACCCTTGGGAGAGCACTCATATCCCATCAGTGCCAAACAGGTAGGAAGGAAAGTCCGGGGGAACGGTGGCCAGAGGAGGAAGCTGGTGGAAGCAGCCTCAGCCGGCCGTGACTATAAATCTGGATTCCTGCCTCGGTGCTGGGCTGAGTCTTCTCCGTATATCACTTTCTGCCTATGTAGCTTGCATTTTTCCTTCCCCCATTCATTGGTCTAATTAATATTTATTAAACACATGCCTACTGTGTTCTTGGCCCTGAGCTATGTGAGGAAAATTCAGCGCTGAACAAAACAGACAGATGGGCTGATCCCTGCCATTGTGTAAGAAGGCATAGAAATAAGAATAATTAATTAACACACATGCATTCAGCATAGTCCATGGTGCAAAGGACTGCAGAGAGGCAGTGTTGTAAAGAGCCCTCAAGGACCTGGCAATGCAGTGAAGGTGGTAAATGTTGCATTCTGAGGTCCTCTTAAAATGCTGCTCCATCTTTACCCCATCCCTTCACTATCAGACACATCATGTTGCTTTATTCTTCATCATATCCATGCATACCTAACATGACATGACACTGTTTATTGTCTGCCTCACCTGAATAGAAACTCCATAAGGGTATGAGATTTGTTTTATTAAATGCTCTATCCTTATAACCTAGAATCATACCTAGCACATGATATAGGAACTCAAATATGTCCTACATATCTATCATCTATCTATCTATCTATCTATCTATCATCTATCATCTATCTATCATCTATCTATCATTATTTATCTACTCCTTTATTTACTTATACCAGCATATAATAGCTAATGAATTTAAAGGCAAATAATTATTTCAAGAGTTTAGAAGAAGAAGAGGTACATGAAAAGATGATTAATTAACATCATTAGTCCTTACAAAACTGCAAATTAAAAGCATAATGGGAAGCCATTACACACCTTAGAACGGCTAAAATTTAGAAGACTGACCCTACCAAGTGCAAGAAAAACAAGAACCCCCCAGTGCTGCTGTGAGAGTATAAAATGATACAAGCACTTTGGGAAAGAGTTCAGCAGTTACCGAACAAGTTAATCATATACTGATCATAAGATCCAGCCAGCCACTTCTATGTGTTTCTCCAAAATAAATGAAATCATATATTCCTACAAAGACTTGTACAAGGATGCTCATAGTAGCGTTATTTGTAATAGTAAAAAACTAGAAACAATCCAAATGTCCATCAACAGCAATGGATAAGCATGCTGTGGTGGGGGCTCTAGACACATAAGTATCATGGATGAATCTCAAAATAATTGTGTTGAGTGAAAAGGCGTTAGAACCACAAGAATACAGAATGTATGATTCCATTTATATAAAATTCTAGAAAATGCAGACCAATCTATAGTGACAGAAACAGATCAGTAGTTGCCTGGGACTGAGGTAGGGAGGGTGCAGGGAGGGGCACGGGGTGGCATAAGAAAGCACGACGAAACTTGGGGATAGAGAATATGTGCAATATCTCAATTGTGGTGATAGCTTCATAAGTATCTACTTACATCAAAACTGAAATTATAAAAATAATTATAAACTTGAAATATGTATAGGTTACTATGTCAATTGTGCTTAATAAAGAATAAGGAAAAATTACAAACTACATTTTTGAAAATTTCAGGATTGCTCTATGAATATACAAATCAGACAAGAGATGTGCGTGTCTTACAAATTGGACCATAAGAATAGGACATCTTTCTCTAACTAGAGGAAGTATTAAGAATATTAGTTAATATGTTTTAAGAACGTGTGATGTGCCTGTGATAAGACTTTCTGCATTCATTATCTTAGTTAAGCCCCACAACGACTGTGAGGTTGGTACTTTCATTACTCCTGTGTTCAGTTATTAAATTAAAAATCAGGCCATTTAATGATTTGTCAAATCCTCGGGACATAACCAAAATTTAAAAAACAGGCCCATTTGATTTTTGAGTTTAAACTCCTAATCACTGTGCTGTTGATGAAACACATGTACTATTTGAAAGAATTGGGGGTTGGTTTTGGGAGAGTGTGGATGACATGCCTGAGTTTAACGCTAAGTGTTCACTCTTAGTAAAACACTTAATTTAATTTGAATATTAATCTCCCAATTCAAAAATAATAAAGTGATAACAACCGTTGTAATTTCATTATTTATAAATCCTAAAAATCAGCCTCTTACCTCTCTCACTTGCTACTCTGGTCCTATATGCGATCCCCCCTTCTCTCTGCCTGCACAGCCGCTCAGCCGCCCGGCTGGTCTATTTTGTTTGTATGGCCCACCCAGCAGCCTGAGTGATGGTCTTGAAATAACATCTTCCCACTTGCTTAAAACCACCTACTTGTGGGATGCCTGGGTGGCTCAGTGGCTGAGCGTCTGCCTTAGGCTCAGGGTGTGACCCCAGGGACCTGGGATAGAGTACCCTGTGGGAAGCCTGCTTCTCCCTCTGCCTGTGTCTCTGCCTCTCTCTCTGTGTCTTTCATGAATAAATAAGTAACATCTTAAAAAAATAAAATAAAAAAATAAAAATCCATCTTCTTGTTTCCCAAGACACTTAAAATCCTAAGTCTAATTCTGACATGATGTTGTTGTATACCAGTCTCTCAGGCTCCCTCCTCCTCAGTTCCACCAACTACCTCTCTGCTTCTCGGACACATAACATGAGGTCCCATCGAAGGGCCTTTGTAACTGATGCCCTCTCCTCTTGAAATGTTATTTCTGTCGGTTCCTGGATGGTTCACCTTTCCTTATTCCAGTCTCAATTCAAATGTCTCAGTTCAAATGTCAGGCCTTCCTGAACTACCCTAGGTAAAGAAGTCTCACACTTGACCTCACAGCTGTTTTTTTTTTTTTCATTACATTACCAAGTTTTGTTATTTCTATAGCATTTACCACTATCTGAAATAATCTTATTTATTTGGTTATCATCTGTTCTGTCTCTCCTCAATTGATTTGCTGTCCATAAGAATAGGAAATATGTTGATCTTTGGTTACTGTTGTATCCCCCGTGCCTAGCATAGTATCAGGTGCATAATAGTTACTTAGTAAATATTGAATGAGTGTATTGACTCCATGGAAAAATAGTCCATGATGAGGTGCAATCCCAAACTTCACGAGGAGGTTGTTATAATCCAACATTTGATAGTTTCCCCAGCCTATCTGCCATCTTGGATGGCAGCTACTACCAATATGTCAGATTCTTTGTTAATAATTGAGTTCCTTATCTTTTCAGTTTAAAATTCCATATAGTGAGTGACACCAAATAGACAACCTCTAGTAAATCTGATGCAACATGAAAATCACAGATCGTCCTTTGCTTTAATTGACCTAAATCCGCCATCAAATGCCATGCTTTTATGCTTTCTTGGGGTTACATAGGCCCAGCCTAGCCTCGGGGCACCAGTAAACACTGTCGAGAAATACCTTTTCTTATTTTCCATTTTCTCTCCCTTTGAAACTTTCTTCTATGGTGATTTGTTGGCAAAATAACCTCAACCTCAAACCTGAACTAGTTGAATATTCACAACTGCTTCTGAGTATCACAAATCATTTGCTTCTTTGGTGCTATTCTGAGGACAGGTCTTGATAGTGCCTCTCTTTGGATTACCAAACCTGCCACTTCTCCCTTCTGGCTGCCAAGAATTAGCAGCATCAATGAAAGCTCAGGAAACTCTGCTGTAAATAACCCAAATTTCTACCCATTATAATTAATCAATAAATTATGGTGGTGCTGGACAGCAGCCCACCTTATTAGGGTGATTACAGTTTTTCTAGAACCCAGGTTTGAGGGGACTCTCTTTGGTGGTGGGCAAGATGCACTAGAAAGAAATCTAGATCATAAAGTTGATAGGGCCAAAGCTAAATAGACTGACCTATCTGTGAATTATGTGGCATTTCTTTAAAAATTCACCTTCATGAGGGCTGTTTCCTAGCTGCAGAGAACCAGAAAGGAAAGCAAAGAATCTTCTTTCTTTTTAAAAAACAAACAATGTCTTCCTTCTTTGTATACGGGTGCTGTTGAGAACACAGATAAGACACAGGCCAAACAATGAAGCAAGCCCCCTGCCCACATGAAGTCAGGCATTTGGGAACAAAACCAAACCAAAGCAGAGCTATTGAACAAATACAACGGCCTTGTCTTTGGCTTTCTCTGAGTCCCAAAGCAGGACCAGATAGCACTGTTCTCCCCACCCCCACCTCCACTCCTGCCCCACTCCTCCCTAGTGTTCCAGCTCCCTGGCTACCTGCTCTTGTTTCTCCTTTCCTCCCAAGGCCTGGTGTTGACCAGCAGCTTGAGAGTCTAGATTGTACCTTTAATCCACCAACTAGCATTGTAGCCACAAAGACAGCGTTGTAGTCTATAAAACAGAGGAGGAAAGAAATTGGCCTTGTTTGTAGATAATGAAATCTAAGAGAGTGATCCCGGGGTGTGGGGGTGGGGGGACCACTAGGGGATCTTAAGAAGGTGGTGGTACCCCCCACTGCCAGAGTCTCCTTTGAACTGACCTTACTCAGGAGACTTGAAAGCCCTTCAGGCTACTTCCTCAGAGCTCTTGGCATAGCAGTAACTTGGAAAGGTTTTATGAAGAACAATGTTCAGAGGCCTTGGCTATAACAAAGGCCCCCCAGGGCTGGAGAAAACAGTAACACATCTCTGGTTGTAGACTCTGGTGTGTAGGAGTGTGTGTGTGTGCATGTGTGTGTGTGTGCATGCACAATGACAACTGGCATGAGACCTTGAAGTCAACGTGGATTTTAAAAGTATTTGTTGCACAAACGAATAAATAAGGGAAAGCTTATGATATGTTGTAGCCTATAGTTACCAGTCTTAGTAGACTTCTCTCTGGGCCTTGGTTTCTTTCCCCCACAAAGAAGGTAGTGCGTGTATATCCTCAGAGGATGAGTGTAACGCTTCTCAGAGACAATCTGTGTGAATGTATTTTGCAAATTGTAGAGTGTGCTACAGACAGACCAGAGTTGCCATTTTCTTCCTCTTTCTGGCCCTTGGACAAATATCGTAGTGAGTATGATGAGCTTTGTCTTCAGACAAGGTGGCCCCACATAAGTTTTTGCCACTTCCTGTTCCAGGATGGCCATGGTTATTTGTGGTTTCTGGACTCTGAGGGAGAGGAGAGGACTGTCCTAGGTGCTGAAGGCAGAGGCAAGGCTGCTTCCAGAATAGAATACACCGTGGAGCTGGGTTCATGGTGGTTCAGGCCCGAGACAATTGTTGTTTTTCAGTTGTGGGTTTACTTTGGCACTTAAAATTAAGCACAATGGGAGTTGCTTGATGTTTGTGTATATGTGTGTTTTACATAAGACTTAAACAAGCCATAGTCATAAAGCAGCACTGGCTCCCAAACCCCGAACACTATGCAATCAGACAGCAGGCTAGTCAACAACTAGATAATCCATTGACTGGAACTCCATTCAGATTCATCTCCACGGAACACAGGAAGCTGAGGATTTGAGGGGGGAAAAAAGAGTGGGTATGCTGGGGAGTGGGAAGGAGAAGAGCTTGAATGGGAGCATGAAACAGGCATTCTTTGGATATAGTTATAGAGGCAAAAGTAGCAGATGGGAGAGGGATTTTGGAAGGTCAAGGACCAGTTTTCTAAACATGGCAAAACAATTTTGCAGCTTAAGGATTGTAGAGCATTTTGATGTATGACTCATATTTGACCCATGGGATTTCCAAATAGCTGCAGAGTATCAGCATAGACTTAAGGTCACTTAACATCATTGAACTGGATACATGCCTATGAAACAAAACATTTCTCTTCATAGAAAATTCATATCAAGCTTTACCTTAACCCGAGTTAAGGGGTGGCAGAGCCTTTCTCTCTGGTCCGAATATCTAGATCCCGTGGGCTCTCCATGAGTTACCATGGGCCCAGGTTCCCTGGATGAACCCTGCATGGCTGGGAGGACTTTAATGTTGCCTGTAGTCATTCTTGCCTTGCATAGTCAGGAATCACAGAAATACAAAGTAAAATGTCTGGAAGGGATTTGAGGGATGATTCGGTCCAATGCCTTTACTTCACAGTAAAGGAAGATGAAATCCAGTGGGGAGAAGAGGCATGCTCAGCACAGGGCTGCAAATGAGCAGTTAGACTAGATCTTGACTTCTAGTCCTGTGGTCTCTATAAAATGGGGAGGGCTGCCACCCAGTTCTTTTTAGGAGAGCATAAAGTTGTTATTTTCCATATGACACATTTTACATAGCAGTCATTTCCCGTGGTCTCCCATCAGTCCAGCAAAGACACAGAAATATGCCATAAAGAGATAAATATATCATAGAAAGTGCCAGCATAAATGATGCATACTTTGAGAGGCCAAATTGAGTTTTCACCTAAGGAATGGATACCCCTTAGCCTACTACTTCCACCATTCTGAGCTGGCTCTCATACAAACTGCATCTTCACTTTCTTTAAAGTGGATGCACACATACATTGACTAGGCCACTAATCCATCTATTCAAGGCCACTGTACTGTCTCATAGATATAGGAGCCTTATGTTTTAGGAAGGAAGAGAGGAGAAAGGGAGGAAAGAAAGAAGAAAAACAAAGGAGACAATGGCGGATGTAAAAAGGAAGGATGTACATGAACTTTCTGGTCTATCTAGAGTAAAGGATCCACTAGACAAAAGTTTCTCAGTACCAACCCTGCAGTGCCTCTCTTGTATTTCAAGCTGTGGAATACGAAGTTTTGCTTTCTCATTTCACCACCCAAAATAAAACTCAAACCTCTCACTTCCTCATTTTTTTCACGTCCAGCTCAGAACTTAGAAGCAGCATCTTCCACACCTACCCTTGTGTCATGTCTGGCCCACTCCCCTGCACCCTTGAATGTCACAAGAAGTTCTGAAATTTGCTCAGTCGCAAATATATTTTACCACTTTCTTTGCAGCTCCCACACATTCTTGGATTTCCAAAGCCACGGTGGCATCGACCAGGAGAGGAGCTTTTCTGAAGTCCAGGAAGCTGTTGCGGGGTGACATCATAGCCCCCAAGGCCCACTGAGCAGAATCTGGCACCAAGTGATGCTTCTATCTGCCCATCATCTTACCCCTTAGGTATGTGTCACAGTGACCATCCCCAGTTTCAAAGTCAGGCACTCCTTCCTACATTATTAAGGTGCAAAGACATTATTGGAGATGAGCTATAAGTTTATATGTATAAATTTATCTCTGTGCTTGTTACTTTTAGCTTCAGAATCCCTCATCCTCAGCTGTCAACTCCAGCCCAACATGGTTCTGTCAACCTGCAATATTGTTATTTATAAGAATTATATATTTGTATTGTCATCCAGATGACCGAAATATATTTCTCAGAGATATTTGGTCTTCAGCCATCGCTCTTGGATCATAGCTCCTTGGAATTTCCTGAAGGATAAGAGCAATGGGAACACCTTTCATTATGATATTTGGTCTCTTGTCCACAGTTCCTGAAACCACCCCATAGCCACAAAGGTGAAGTAGTTGTCTTGTTATTCATAAAAAGCTCCTTTCCACCACAACTAGGTTTATGTTAAGGAAGTCGACTTCTGCAAAACAGCTAAGGATGGGGCCAGTTGCCAGAGAACCAACCATTAATAGAGGGTAGGAACTTTCAATCCCACTCCCTGATAGAAAGGGGAGGGAGAGGGGCTGGAGGTTGAATCAATCACCAATGGCCAATGACTTAAGCATGCCTATTGAATGAAGCTTTTATAAAAACCCTAAAAAGACAGGATTCGGAAGGCTTCCAGGTTAGTGAACACGCGAAGATTTGGGGAGAATAGCCTCCTTTGAGATTATGGAAGCTCTGTGCCTCTCCCACATGCCTTGCCCTGTGGCTCTCTTCCATCAGGCTGTTCCTGAGTTATAGCCTTTTATAATAAACAGGTGACCTACTAAGTCAATTGTTTCCCTGAGTCCTGTGAGCTGTTCCAGCAAATTAATTGAACCTAAGGAGAAGGCCCTGGGAATCTCTGATTTATAGGTCAGGTGACAACCTGGGCTTGCAACAGGCATCTAAAATGAGGTGGGGGGCGGTGACATAGTCTGAGGGGACTGAACCCTTAGATTGTATCAGAATTGAATTGAGTTGTAGGACATCCTGCTGGTGTGGAGAATCGCTTGTTGGTATGGGGAAACCTCTACATAAGCGTGTGTGTGCGCACACACACACACACACACACTGAAATTGGGCCCAGGAACCCTTCACAGCTCTAACCTAAGATGCCATACAACATGACTTTCGAAACATGACAATTCCTTGTGCCCTGATATCATGGGTTCCCTGGTCCTATGCTTTCTCTGCTTCGATGGGTCTCCCTTTAACTTCATAGTTCACCATACTGCAGTTTTTCCTTTGTTAATATCTCACTTCTCCCCAGACCCTGGTTCCAACACATTTAATTCATCAAGTAACTACTGAGGTCAGACACCAGAGAAGCACTTCAGGGTTTGCAAAAAGTCAGACACATAGTCTCTATCCTCAGAGACCTTCCAATCTAGTAGTAGGAGTCAGATCAGCACAGAAATAGTTATGAACCAAGAAGAATGTGATCATGCATTGCCTTCTAAAATGTATATGAAGTCAGATAGGAGGGAGGATCACTGGTTTGAGTGGAGGGATGTGACATTTGAGGTGAGTCTCATAGAGTGTGTAGGATTTCAAAATGTGGAGTTGGTAGGAGGCATCGATGGTAGCAGGAAGTGCAAAAGCAAAGGCAGTGAGGTAAGAGTGTGGGAGGGGTGTGTGCAGTAATTTCTCACACCTGCTGCATCAAGTAGGGTTCTATAGGCTGCAAGGAGCAGAAAAACCAATTAAAATTTGTCTAAGAATAAGGACATTCATTATCTCCTATATCAAATAAATGGTTCCAGAGTTGGTTAATTTAGCAGCTCAGTGATATCAGGGTTTTGTGTCAACTTCCCTACAATCTTCTTGAAACCCTTCTCATATCTGAAAGATGGCTCCAGAAGCTCTTGGCATCATTTCCTTCATGCAATAGAGTTCAAAGTCTAAAGAGGCTTGTCACTGTCTGCAATTCGTTTTACAAGTGCGAAAAACATCCCCAGAAGCCACAGCTGACTTCTCATCATTGGCCAGGACAGCATCTCTTGTCCATGCCTTGACTGATCACTGGCAGTGGAGAATGGGATTGACTTAAACAAATCAAAATTCACCCCTACTACCTGGGGAAGGTCTCATGAAGCATTGGGCTGCCAGATACTAGAGTAAAATGGGCATTTGAAATAGCAAAGAATAGGGAGTTCCTGCCCCTATATGTTTGTTTTCTCTCATTTTTGGAAGTCTTTGTACAGACACTTCTTTCTACCTAGGATACTATATTGACACTTTGACCTTCCCATCAGGAGTTCCCAAAGTGTGCTCTATGCCCCTAAACACACTAAATTATAGCAATGATTTTATTTCTTGTCAACTCCACTCAACTATGAGCATAGTTGAGAGTAAGGACCATTTCTTATCTACTTTGTATGCCTAGCACAATGCCCAGCCTACATTAGGTGTTTAATGTATGTTTGTTGAACTGAATAGATGTTTAGTGACATAAACATGTTTAGTGAATAAATGAATGGCTGAGTGGGGTAAATGAAACCAGGTGATTTAGGTGGAGGGAGGTACCGTTTGAGGTTGGTCAGGTAGGAGAATTTGCACCTCTTCTTTCCTTGCTTCTATGATTAACCATTATCTAAACTCCACAGCAGATAATGGGGTAACTAGTGCCAGGCAGCTCAGCACAACCTTTAATAAGCTTGTGTAGTGGAGAGAGGTAAGTAATTTCCAGGCTGTAACTTGATAGAAGGTAAGTAAGTGAAGCCAGGAGGGGGAGGTGAGGGGAGGGGATGTCCTCCCCGGAGAAATTGACGAAATATTCTTGGCTATTTAATAGGCTCTCAGAGGTACTGTCCTGTATCTTCATCCTCATCTTCACTTTGATAATTCACAGCTTTTAATTCCAGGTGAGAGCTCATAATGAATTGATCACAGCCACAGACCTAATGAGGTTGAATATCTTTGTGTTGATAAAAGCTTCCTGTTTCTCTCGATAAGCCATCACCAAGTATGTATAGCCAATAAAGCCACTTGAAGCGTTGACCAAATTCACATTTTCATCTTAACTAGACAGATTGCAGGCAGTGGGCCTATAACTATAACAAGCCCCCCACCCCCAAATATAACCCAAGCAGGAGGGATCACTGGATCTTCGGGGAGAGAGCATCAGTGCTTTCATCCTGAGCTGTGGGGTGTGGCCTCATCTCCATGCTCGATCATAATTCCCTCCATCACTAATTCTGAGGGAAGCAACACATAAGTAGGCCATTGGCACAGCTTCACTTCTGTCCTCCTCTGTGTTAGACACCTTTGGTATCTAGGGAGTGGAGGGATGTGATGTGAAATGGGATGTGTTAAAACTAAGGTTGCGTCAGCAGCATTAGTATTGTATGGGGGTTATGAACCCGGACTTTGTAGCCAGAAGCACCTGAGTTTGAATCGTGACTCTGCCATTTGTGAACTTCTGATCTTGGGCAAGTTATTCCCTAGACCCCTTTGAGGCTGCTCTGTAAGATGAGGATAATATTAGCACTCTGCTCATAGGGCGGTTGTGATGAATAAAAGCCATTGTGTATAGAGAGCCAAATGGAAGGTGCCTGTTACAGTTGCATTCAATAAACATTATCTTTTATTTTTTTGTTGTTATTCTCATAATAAAAAAGAAGGCCTGAATTTGTTTATTTGGTGGTGGTGGGGAACCAAGGGGAGGTGAAATAAGCAGCTTCTTAGAAAAAATGAATGATTTTATTCCACACGGAGCTGCATGAATTCTGTGCTCAAAAACATCCTCCCAGGAAGAGGAACAAAACAAAGGTACCACCAGAGAGTGAGGCTGATTTGTTTTGAAAGAATCTTACGATTGGAAAAGAAAACCAAATCTGCTCCATGAAATTGAGCTACGGATAATAAAAGTGTCAACGTGGGACAGTGGTCAGAATACCGACTCTGTTGAAAAAGAGAATTCATCATAGTTCAGAAAAATATATATTCCGGCACCTTGTCAGTACACATCTCATCCCTCTCTGTGTCACCCTGGCAGTGGATCTGCTCCGTTTACTGACAACAAAAGAAGAAAATAAAAGAAGAAAGTTTTTTATTATCTCCCAGCTGAGCGCTGCGGGGCCAATATAGCCATGGATGGAAGACGGCGCCAGCGCCCCGTTCCCAGCCTCATGCATCACCAGCCAAATCGACAGCTGTGTGCAGACCTCATGTTCCTTTTAGACTTTGGGATGAGGAGCAGAGTGAGGCACAGAAGAGTCTTCCTGTGAGGAGGGAGAGCTGGAGGGCCTCCCTCAATCAGCCCTCTTCCCTAGAACTACAGGCATCCCTGTGAGCCTGGCCATAGCAGGGGCTGCGAGACCACAGAAAAGGCTCAGCATGGTGGTGCAGCTGCATGGAAGTTGAGAGCCTCCCTGAAGCCCAGGTGACTGTGACTTAAGAAGTAGGCACATGCCCTCTTCTGTGAGTCACAGCACTGTGGGTAACCCCAGTCTGGCCTCCCTCGGTGCTGGCTGCAGGACCCAACAGAGCAGGTCCAGGGTGAGGGTATGCAGGTGCACTCTGACTCTTGCCCCCTCTGTCCCCCCTCACCCCCGTGCAGACTATAGGCTCTTGCAGGCAGGAGCAGCAGCTTAGTGGCTGTGGTGCCCACATGACCTCACACAAGGCCTGACTTCTAGTAAGCTTTCAATGCACACTTGATGAACTAATGAAATGGAACTGAAGGGCCGTTTGGAGGAAGAAAAGGGACAGGGGTATGTTTCTCCTGGACCTTTCTTACACCTCTGGACCAATGACAGCTCTAAGGAAAACAGTTCTCAGATGTATGTCCCCATCACCTGGGCTCTGTTTGAATATGCAAATGAGTGGTCTTCATGGAGGCCCATAGAACCTGAATCTCTTAAGAGTGAGGCCTAGGTATCTGCTTCTTTTTTAAAGGTCCCCCTGCCAAAGGTGCTGCATAGCTAGGACTGAGCCCCACAGGAGCCTGGCACTGAACTGTACCCAGCTACCAAAAGCTCATTTCCTCTGGAGTATCCAGTCAGAGAAGGCATTGCATTGGGGTTAGACAGGGGCAGGCATAAGAGGGAAGATGGTATCCTTGCAGTGATTAACTGTTTCCCTTGTGGGTTTTGTTTCATTATAAGAGCAAACAGATCCTGCATGTTTCACAGTGATCAGGAATGAGCTGATCCATAGCTGAGTGTTCTATCCAGACACACTACATTGCCATTGGCTGTGGAAGCTCCTTTGACAACCTGACCTAACAGAGAAGATATGAGTTGCAGCCACAGGCCCACGAATCAAACACCCTGGATTGATGAGGAGGGGCATGTATCATATGCACATCAACTCTGCATTTCTAAAACCTATAAGCAGAAATCCCTATGCTATTTCAATCCTGATTCCCTACTCCAGGCTCCAGCAGGATTCCTTTTTTTTTTTTTTTTTTTAAGGTTTATTTATTTTATTTGAGAGAGACAGAATGCAAGCATGGGAGGGGCAGAAGGAGAAGGAAAGAATCCTCAAGCAAACTCCCAAATTCCCCAGTGATTGTGTAGTCCAATGTGGGGTTCAATCCCACCATCCTGAGATCATGACTTGTGCCAAAATCAAGAGCCAAATGCTTAACCAACTGAGCCACCCAAGTGCCCTTGAAGTGAGATTCTTATTCCTAGTTTATTGCTTTCTGAGGGTTGCCCTAGCCTATAAAACAGGCCTGATAAGGTTCTTCTTCCATGACCCAGAGCTCAGTTAGCTCAGGGTTTGCAAACTTTCTCTACAAAGGATCAGAGTAAATAATACAGGCTTTGTTGGCCATGCCATCTCTTTTGCAATTGCTCCACTCTGTCAGTGAAATTTGAACTTTATATAATTTTCATGTGTCCTGAAATGTTATTCTTTTTAAAAAATTTTTTTATTTATTTATGATAGTCACACAGAGAAAGAGAGAGAGAGAGAGAGAGAGAGAGAGAGAGGCAGAGACACAGGCAGAGGGAGAAGCAGGCTCCATGCACCGGGAGCCCGACGTGGGATTCGATCCCGGGTCTCCAGGATCGCACCCTGGGCCAAAAGCAGACGCCAAACCGCTGTGCCACCCAGGGATCCCCATGAAATGTTATTCTTATTTTGGTTTTTATTTAGGTATGTCAAAATGTAAAAACCATTCTTAGCTCTCTGGAAAAAAAGAAGAAAGGAAGAAAGAAAAGAAGAAAGAAAGAAAGAAGAAAGAAAAAGAAGAAAGAAAGAAAGAAAGAAAGAAAGAAAGAAAGAGGAAGAGAAGAAAGAGAAGAAGAAGAAGAAGAAGAAGAAGAAGAAGAAGAAGAAGAAGAAGAAAGAAAGAAAGAAGAAAGAAAGAAGAAAGAAAAGAAGAAAAGAAAAGAAAAAAAGAAAAGAAAAGAAAAGAGAAGAAGGGAGGAAGAGGTAGCAGGCCAGACTTTGCACATGGGCCACAGTTTGGGGAATCTTACGTTAGCTAAGGGGATGTTGCCAAAGCTGGAGATGGGCTCTGACTGAACCTATGTCCTCAGGCAGTCAAGGACAGAAGGAATACAAAGAAAACTCACTCCAGGTGATGACATAGGTTGGCTCTAATCAAAAAGACCTATGTTAGACAGGAAAGCATCAACATCCTAGAGGAGAACTCAGGCAGCAACCTCTCTGACCTTGGCCATAGCAACTAGACATGTCTCCAGAGACCAGGGAAACAAAAGCAGAAATGAACTATTAGGATCTCATTGACATAAAAAAAGCTTCTGCACAGTGAAGGAAACAATCAACAAAACTAAAAGGCAACTGACAGAATGGGAGAAGATACTTGCAAATGACATATTGGATAAAAGGTTAGTATCCAAAATCTATAAAGAACTTATCAAACTTGACACCCAGAAAACAATCCAGTCAAGTAATGAGAAGACATGAATAGACACTTTTCCAAAGAAGCCATCTAGAAGGCTAACAGACACATGAAACGATGTCCCACATCACTCATTATCAGGGAAACGCAAATCAAAACCACAATGAGGACAGCCCGGGTGGCTCAGCGGTTTAGCGCCACCTTTCAGCCCAGTGTGTGATCCTGGGGTCCTGGGTTCGAGTCTCACGTCAGACTTCCTGCATGGAGCCTGCTTCTCCCTCTGCCTGTGTCTCTGCCTCTCTCTCTCTCTCTCTCTCTCTCTGTGTGTGTGTGTGTGTGTGTGTGTCTCTCATGAATAAATAAATAAAATCTTAAAAAAAAAAACTAAAATGAGATATCACCTCACACCTGTCAGAATGGCTAAAATTAATAACCCAGGAAACAACAGATACTGGTGAAGATGTGGAGAAAGGAGAACCCTCTTGCACTGTTGGTGGGAATGCAAACTGGTGCAGCTATTCTGGAAAACAGTATGGGAGTTCCTCAAAAAGTTAAAAAATAGAACTAGCCTATGATCCAGGAATTGCACTCCTAGGTATATATTCAAAGGCTATAAAAAATGCTGATTTGAAGGGGCATCTGTTTATAGCAGCATTATCAACAATAGCTAAATTATAGAAAGAGCCCAAATGGGTCATTTGACCATCGACTAATGAATGGACAAAGACAATGTGATTATGTATATATATATATTCATATTCAATGGAATATTTCTCAACCATGAAAAAGAATGAAATCTTGCCATTTGCAATAACATGAATGGAACCAGAGTGTATTATGCTAAGTGAGGCAACTCAATCAGAGAAAGACAAATATCATATGATTTCACTCATATGTGGAATTTAAGAAACAAAACAGATGAACATAGGAAAAGGGAAGGAAAAATAGAGTAATATAAAAAGATGCAGGGAAGGAAACCCTAAGAGACTCTTAACTATAGAGAACAAACTGAGGGTTGCTGGAGGGGATGTGGGTGGGGGGCATGGGCTAAATAGGTGATGAGCATTAAGGAGGCACTTGTTCGGATATTGTATGTAAGTGATGAATCACCAAATCCCCCTCCTGAAACCAATACTACACTATATGTTAACTAACTTTAATTCAAATAAAAATATATATAAATATATTATACATTTTGATAAACATGTACTAAAGAAAATTTAAATGGTCTTTGAAATTTAAAAAAGACACCAAGGAAGGTGCAGAAGGTGCTCTCTGAATCTGATTTTCATGCTAAGACTTTGTATTCCCACTGAAGGAGGGAGTTGTGCAGATGGACGGGGTGGAGGGGGATAAACAACAGCTTTAAATGTTGAACTGGTGTTCGCAAGTGTGGGGTCTGCTATAAGCATCTGGCAAACCCCAGAAAAGGCTCCTGATTATGCTGGCTGAAACCTATTCACATGGTGATGCTTTTTTAGGATATTAAAGAAGAGGCAAAATGCAGGAAGAAAAAAAAAAATACTTAGGAAGAAGAAAACCATCAGTTTCTATTCCTGCAATAGGATCATCATTTGAGAGACAGACAGACAGACAGAGAGGGACAGAAAGTGAGAGAGAAGCATTTGTTCTCCTAAGTATAAATAAATGTATGTCTCATATCACTTTCAGATCACCCTCAACAGATTTTTTTTTTTCTCTTGCTCTGTGATCATCGTCAGGCTCTGGAACTCCACTCAGTTGCTCAAGTCACCGGTTGAAATAATTTGTCTTCCCACAGTCTCCTCCCAAACCCCTTTTCCGTCCTTGTGGCTGAAGACTGAGACATAAAAGAGGCACACAACCACAAAGGAAGTGTGCATGACACGGAGTCCTGGCGTGTGCACTATTACCTGTCGGGGACTCCATCCGTGGGCAAGGTTGGAGGCATAGTCTAGCTGTGTTTCCAAATAGCTGTAGGGACCCCGGGGAAGGCAAGAGATGTCAGCTGCCAGAGAAGGTTAAGCACATATCTGGCAAATGGAAATCATTTCTTGCCCTGGACTTCCCTTCCTTATCTGTAACCTGAACTCTGCTTTTGTTTAAAAATGCTGCATTCCTAATTGGTCAATATGTTGGGCAAACCCAAAGCCAGCAAGGCCTATAGACTCTATTAAATAAGTCTGCAAAAGCCAAAGATCCCTCCTCCACTTGTGGCCCTGGTGCCCTGATATCCCCTTCTGCTTCCTTGCTTCCTGGGTGTCACCAAGGCCACCATTTAGGGTTATGCAGATTGTGCCCTCCCCCAGTACACCCAACTGAGGCAGGGAGGGGTGGCTAGAATGCAGCCTGCCTTCTGCTTACCAAGCCCTGTACCATCGGGGTTGTGGCTGATTCCTCCTACCCCACCTTCGCTCCTATGAACCTTCACTCCTACCCCACCTTCGCTCCTCTTTTGTTTGCCCAAATCTGGTCATCCAAGCAGTAAGGACAAGTGACTATGTTCACCTCCACGGGCCCCTTTTTCTGATTCACCCAAAGATACTGCATAGGTTTGTGTTGGTCCAGGGGGTCCTTTTCAGGAATAGCACCCAGGGCATTCATTGTCCTCTTTGTTTAGCTATCCTTACCCATCCCAGGCTACTGAAAGCAAGATACAGGCCTTCTCCAGAAACGAGAGAGAGCAAAAGTGAAGGCCTGAATCCAGTGGGAAGACAAATGTGATCAAGTGCTCATCATTAGCCAGAGGTTCCTAACGTCTTCAAACTTAATGTCTCAAGTCTCTTAGCAAGAGAACAAAACTACCTGCAGCCTGGAGGATACCCTAACTTCTCTTTCTGGCTCTGGTGGTCTCTAGGGTTTGAAGCAAATCCATTTCAGACCACAGCTAGCAGTTTGGCTTCCAGTACTGAGAGTCGGGTACCCAGCTTGCTGAGCCTGGGCGTCAGAGGCACATACAGCACTCTCACATCTGAAACGGCACAGTTGTTGGAGTCTGGAGGCCCTGGAGCGTGTGGTGTCTACTCGCCTTCCCTTCCCCCGAGGTCTTGGGTTTCCTTCATTTTAATCCAATTAAAGAAAAGAAAAATCAGTAAGTTTTTAGTGCTGGTGGAAAAGGGCTCAATTGACAGGAGTTTAATCATTGTGCTAAGTGAGGTTAATTTCCACCCTTGGTCTTTAATAGGTCTGGTGCTGGAGATGAATTTTTCAGTTGATGCCACACTCAGGTCACCGGGCTGCCTATTTTAATCAGAAGGCTTCCCTAGCTCTAATTTTTATGTTTCTAACCACTCACCCAGTCTTCTTCTCTGGATGCAGACATCACATGAGGGGCAAGACACGTTCCTCCTGTGTTGAGTTATCCTGAGAAGATCCAGCCTGCTCTCAGCCTGCTTCTTCCTCTCCTCAGCCTCTAAACACAGATATCTTTTCTTTTTCACAGACTCTGCCACCCAGTTGTAGAAGATTCTGTTTGAGTGTGAAGATAGAGTCACGCATCCTTTCTTCCTCCCAGATCACCTAGCACTGGAGGGTGAGTGGTCACTGCAGCATACTCTAATCTCAAAGCGCTAGAAGATCAAAGAAGGAGGAGGAGATCAACGCAAATTAAAACCAAATTAAAAATTATGCCAAAACTATACTAGATGAAAATCCATTAACAACTGATTTATGGCTTGGCGACCCATGATTGTTTGCTGGCTGTTTGGTGAGCATGAAGTCTGTTAGTTTCTAGGTATATTTGAAGAAGCCCACATAGCTCTGAAAAGTATTTCTCATTTAGGCTGCATTAAGTAAAATCTTTCCAGGTGGCCTTTCTTGATTGAAGAATACTCTGGAAAGCTTTTCCAAGAGAGGTAGCTCCATTAAGGGTGGGGCTGATGCAAGCTGGCACCTCGAAACATCATGTGACTCCTCTGGATGCCATCCCTCGGCATAGCAGGAATACTGATCATATGTCAGCCCCAAGTTGACTCTAGTGGATGCCCAAGGCAGTGTCAGAGAACCAGGGTTTAGTTCCAGGCTATGAATCGAGCACAGCGAATGCGCAGACGGACTTGTACTGTTAACCTCTCTGGGCTCTTCATCTCCTTAGAGCAGCCACAGCCAGAAAGTCCTGCCTGGATGGGCCCAAACCAGAGGCCATAGTTCCTCACTTCGCATTTCCAGTGCTGCCTTGGAAAGACATCAAACTAGAGTGGAAGAAATATTTGGCCTTGGTCCAAATAGACAAGGGCAATAATCTGGCCCGGAAGCCAGAACGAACTTTGTGCTCTTCTCTCGCCCTGATCATCTTCCTCTCTGTTATTTCAAAGCAGAGTAGGCTCTAGACCCAACCGAATTTCTAGGCTGAGGGACAGAGCCAGCAAATATTCACGCTGCTTAATCTCTGTGAGGAGCAGGCATCTCCCAAATTCTGCTTCACACTCCTCACCCGGATGGCAAGAGGGACTATCCCCCACGTGAGGGTGTCAGAGCAAACGAGGCTCCTCTGGCACTGTTGTCATGTCTTCTGCTGTTTTGCAGCAACAAGAGCCCTTCTGGGCTGCCTTCTTGCCAATCCTAACTTCCTGCCAAGCTGCCCTAACCTGTCTGTCATCATCTGTATGGCCACTCAGGTCCCGCTTTTGATCAAATGCCACCTCCTTTTCTTTCCCACTATCAACAAAATGGATAGTTCTTTCCTCTCCTCAGTTTATTTTTCCTTTTTTACTACTTGTAGATCTTGCTTATGTCATACATCCTTTAATTACAGATTCGTTTGTAAACAGAGCTCATCTTAAGAGCCCCATAAAGCAATGACTGCCTCTAACAGATCCTTATAACATTATAAAAGACTAATCTGTGGCCTGATCATAGGAAGAGTCCATAAAGCTTAAGTTGCATTGAAATTAATAAATTGGATTAAATTCACTTACATCCCTCAAATGCCTTTGTTATAGAAGGTACACTATTGCCTTCACCAAACAAACAACAGGCATTTATCAAGGCCTTCCCTGCTAGACCCTATGGGAATTACAAAGAAAACTTCCACTGATATAGTCTCTCTGGTGCTTTGACTATCTCTGTATTTATAGTTTTCTCCAAACTATTTGGTGGAAACTTTCTGAAAAGCAAACAAATTTTTTTTTTTTTCTGAGTGCCCAGCAAATACTACTCATCAGAGGGACTGTATATATATAGAGAGAGTATATAAAGAATTGAGTTTGACTGAAATATATATTATTCAGTCAAACTCAGTTCTTTAAGATTAACAGTTTAAACCCATTTTATAGCTGAAAAAGTCAAAGTTGGGGTATGTTAAGTATTTTGCCTGCAGTCACACAGCTAGAAAATGTAAGATCTGGGATTCAAACCTGGTTCTTTCTGGCTCCAAGAACCCAGCCTTTCTCACTAATCTCTTCTGTCCCTCAGTGGCCCCACCTTACTTATCTCTGTGTATCAAGGCCTTAGCATTACGTGAGGTAGGTACAAACCAAATGATTGATGAATAAATGAAAATACAGTCCCTCGACTCAAAGAATTTATTTACAATCTAGCTGCAGAGTCAATACATAGAGGGGCTAAAAAATAAACAACAATTTCAAAAGATATATAACAATCCAGTACAACAATACAAAAACTGTCATAGACCATGTAAGATGAATTGCCAAATGAATGATGCAGATAATAAGTGCTGTGGAGTTAGAATGATCTGGAAAACTTCATGGAAAAAGAGGGATGTTTTTAAGTACAGATCTCATATTCATAAAATGCCTATTCTAGGCAAAGCCTTATATGCAAAGATCAACAAAACTCAGCCCCTGATCTCCAAGCACTTTGAGCATAGATGGGGAAGGCCAGTGAGAGGTAAGAACAAAACGAATGTCATTTTGAAAATGGACAGGGCCACTGCTAGATAGGGGAGAAGAGGAGGTGGCTGTCCACCTCGCTAGATAGGGGAGAAGACAAGGTGCCCTTGTCTTCCTTTGTCTGTGCTCTTCTAAAAGACTGTTAGAGCCTTGGTGCTCAAAGTGTGGCCTAGAGACCAGCAGCACCAGCCTCATTTGGAAACTTGCTAAAGGTACAAAACCTTGGGACCAACCCCAGACCTACTGAACTAGAATCTGCATTTTAACAAGATGCATAGTGGGTCAAGTGTACACTGAAGTTTGAGAAGCACTGATGTAGGGTGCAGAGCATTTAAGCAGCTGCCACAACCTCGACTCTCCCCGACCTGTGCCACCTGCCCTACTCCAAGGCCGTGCAGTCTTCCTGGAGGCAGGTTAGTGTAGCATTTGAGGAAGCAGGCCTAGGAGTCTTGCTGTCTGTCCTTGTACCAGCGTTGATGGATAATTTCTTCCCCTTTGCCTATACTAGCTCCCCTCCCCCAAATCCCTGACTCATTCTCACCCCTGCAGTTCACTTGCTGCTCCAATCCCTGCTATTCCAATAGCCCGATAAATAAGAATTACTCTTGCTACTCAGTCCCCTCAAATGTCAAATTCTCTCTGGAGCTGCTGGACGTGTCAAGGAAAAGGAATTATCTTTGTGGTTAAATATAGACTCCAACTCTCTTTCCCCCACGCCCACCCAATCCCCTTGAGTCAGAATCAGCAGCAAGGGGAACAGAACAGAGAGAATGTTTTGCTTCTTCAGATGGGAAGGTATTGATCAGTCGGAGAAGAGAAACAAAACAAAATATAAAAACAGGAGAGAAAGCAAAGGCGTTCAAGTCTCAGATGCAGCTGGTTTGGATACAAAGGAGCTGTTTTACTAGACATGGATTTCACCTTCAAGTACAAAATGCACAATGTGAGATAGAAAATCTGAAAAACTGAAGCAAGCATTGAATACTTGGCATTTGCAAGAGGAGACATATTAGCTGTGATGACTGAAAATCAACCTGATAGTTTTCCCAGATAATTTTAATACAAAGAGAAGATGTTCTAGCCAAATTAAAAGTCAGAAGTACTCACCATGGATAATCTGGTGAGAAACAAACAAACAAACAAACAAACAAACAAACAAAAATGAGCCTTCCAAGTGAAGGGAAAGGAAAGTGAATGGAAAAGAGTAAGAGCTTCGCTCCCCAGTGTCTGAGAAAGCGTACCATATAGTCTAAGGATGTGTCCCATGCATTATTTCATTTAATCCTCACAACAGCACTATGAGGAAGTATTATTCATCTTACCTTGTAGTTGGCTTAAAGAGATGAGGGAAATCCCCCAGTATCAATATATGCATACGTACACATACAGCTGATCCTCCATATTCACGGATTCTATATTTGAGAACCCATCTACCAGCTAAAATTTATTTGTAACCCCAAATCAATACTCATGGAATTTTTATAATCATTTGAGGGCATGTGTAGAGTGATGAAAAATTAGAGTTGCCTAAAGTGCACATTCTCAGATAAGGTTGAATGAGGTGATTTCTCTCCTCATTTCAGCTCTCATACTGTAAACAAGTGTTCTTTTCATGGCCTGTTTAGTACCACATTTTTTTATGTTCGTCCTTTTTGTTGATGATTCCACTGTGTAAAACGGCCCCAAGCACAGTGCTGAAGTGCTAGTGTTTCTACGCGCAAGAAGGCTGTGATGTGCCTTCTGGAGAAAAGACGTGGTTAGTTAGATAAGCTTCACTCAGGCATGAGTTATAGTACTGTTGGCTGTGAGTTCAATGTGAACAAATCAACAATATATAGAAAGTAAGGTGCCTTTAAACAAAAAAATGCACATAATAAAGGTTATGTGTTGACCAGGGGATGAAACTGTCAAGACCAGAGGTTCACAGGAACTGAACCCTGCATCTCCCCTAGGAGTGATGGTTCCATAATCACTAATTCATATTCTTGGCAACTTTATAGGACATAAAAACTGCAAATAAGGAGAATCCACTGTATTTTTTTTCACTCTCAAGTAAAACTACACATACACACATACCTACATATTTATTTTCAAGGAGACTCCTGGAATAGAAGACTTTGAAAAACCATTTGCAATAAGAGGCAAGACCTTTAAGGAACCTGCTAAATTACTTTTTAAGAATCGAAACTCTGAGTAAATGTCAGCTTTTGTTTTGCTGGATGAGGGTTGTAAGTATGTGGTCATAGTTGAGCCATGGGCTCTAACAAGCCTCCTTCTCTGCCTTCCCCTTCTTCAACGTCTCCCCTAAATATGTTTTGGACACAGGTTTTAAAATTTTTAGATTGAAGAGGGGCTAAATCATGAGTCTTCCTGGGTGCCCATACATCCCAGTGTTGGACAGTTCATGGCTATGGTTAGAAACTCAGTCATGGCTGAGGCTATGGCTAGAAACTCAGGCTATGGTTAGAAACTCAGGTGTGTCACTTTTTGTCTACATCTGTTCACATGGGCAATGTCCAGCAGCTTTCTATATCTTAAAGTCTAGAATTTTGAGGAATAAGAAGAAAGATTTTGTGCTCTTCTGTTGAGCGCAAGTCACTCTCCTCTGCTTCTGTGAGCATTATCTTCTTGCCAGGTCATCCTAACACAATACTGGAAGCACTGGGAAATGCCATGTTTCAGCCAAGACTAGTGGATATTTTTCTAAGAGCTGAAACTATCCTATAATCTGAATTAGTGTATGACTACGTCAATGCTTTTACATATCTTATGATGAGATATGTTTCATATTTTTATTGTTTTTCTTTGCTCTAATTTCATCAGAACTCATCTTAGCTCTGGCTACTGTCCTTTTTCTTCGTTACAACCTATTTCCACTTCTTTCCATTCAGTCCTCAACTCAGTGTATCCTTGCACCCCAACCATCCCATTTGTCAAGTGAACAACTTTCTTTATTTTATCCTGTCCCTCTTTTAGCCTTTGACATCATTGACTATGTCCTCATTTTTTGAGGACTTGTGGAATGAGAAAATAAAATTTAGGAAAATAGAATGTTATAGCAAAAGGGCCTCTGGAGACCATCAGACCAAACCACTCAGTTTCCAGGGGTGAGTAATTTGCCAAAACTCAGGGCTCCAGCTGGTGAAAGAGTTCCAGTGTTGTCTCCTGTAGCATCTGGTCTTTTGGTCTACAGCTCCTGCTCTTCCAACTCGGTCTCTTATCCAAGCATTATACAGGTCTGACCCTGGCCAGCTCCATGATTGGCTGGGCTGGAGAACATTCAAGGTGATAGATCTATCTTTTCTGTCACTTTACTCTCCTGTGCCTCCCAGGGGCCTCTACCCCTCAGGCTGGCCTTTTGCTGATCATGACACCAGAGAATCAATATCAAGAGGAGAAGAAGATTGAAAGTGCCAAGCAAAATCCTTGAAAATGCCATGCTGCATTGATAAACGTAAACTGCTTAGAACTCACAGAGTTAAAGACCTTTGGATCTTTATTCTGGAGAGCAAAATAGTTGCCAGGCTATTTTGCCTGGATATGCATTTGGGGGTATCTTCTGCTTAAACCTGTGCATTTTCATTTGTCCAGATACCCAGGTCAATTCCCCATGTCCGCTTCTACTCTGTATCCTGGGTCCTTGCACATGGAAAGGCCCACTCCACATAGAGTAGAGGCAAAAAGATAAGACTTTTAGAACAAATAGGGAGGCAGGGGGAAAGAAGGGAGAGGTTAAGTCAATTTAAGCCATCTCCACATTTGGCGGCTGTTAGAGTGGGGCATTCAATTCAGGGAAATCTCCCTCTCCTTATAAACAACAAAAAAGAATCCTGGACTCCAACTACCCCATGCAGAGCTGCTTCTTTGTTCTTGAGCCTTTGGAAGGACTCCTTGTGCTGATGGGAAACTGGGTGGAATCCATCATACTGCATACAGTGCACCCTGGGATTTAATTCATATTATAAGCAGCCCAAAGCTCTGACTGGACACAGATACTACGGACTTAAAAAGATGTACTTTTGTTTCCTTAAACCTCAAAGTGCTCTCAGAATTTGAAAGGAGCAACCACGTTGAAGTGTTTTCTCTCTTCTTCTAACTCACTATTCCAATTGTTCATTAATCGACTTCAAATATCCTAACAGTCGAATCCCTGTTGTCTTTAAAATTTTTATTTCTATTTTATTTATTTTTTATAAGGCAGCCAAAAGCTAGATTGTCTTTATTAAATTGGGGAAAGTAATGCATATGGAAAGTGTTTTGCTAGATGTAAAACACCCTACGAATGTTAGTCATTAATATTGTCATTTGTGAACCAGTGCTGATTCTCATTAGGAAGAGTTGGTGAGCCTGTCTCCCACTTAGTCACCCTCGGTATCACCATTATTTTATGATGGGGAATAAGCTGGGAAGAGAAAAGAAGTAATGAAACTTCCATATGCCCACATGCTATCAAAGGACCTCTATTTAAAGATGTCTTCACTCAGCAAATATTTACCGAGTCGCTATTTGCGGGAGCAATACAGAGGTGCGGTAAATAGCCTCCCCTCGAACACCTTAGTGCATTACACGAAGGAAGATATCTTTTTAAAAAGTAAACAATAAATTTATCCTAAATGATTATGTTAAGTGCGATGAAGAAATAGAAGAAGGTGCCAGGCGAGAGTATAGCAGGAGGCCTTAATTATATGGGGAGAGAGGCTCAAAGATGAGTAGAGTGCCTAGAACTAGAGCACATGCTAGATTTATATTTATTGAGTGAATGAAGAAGCAGTAAATGCACTAATTAATGGTCTTTCTGCATAAGTGATATTTAAGACGAGAACTGAAGGATGACTAGGAATTAGCCGAGAAAAGGAGCTGGGGACTTTTAAAGAACAGTAAAATGGTGAGCGTGGAAGAAGATGATATAAAGGCCAGAGGTGGGCGGACAGGCAGTGGGTGGATTGTGCAGAGCTCGCTGGCCACACTGCAGGTGTTTGTTTGCTGTATCTGGCATGGCTAGCCTGTGCAGCTTTAGCCCAGGGGGAACTTAATCTGATCTAAAATCTAAGAAGATCACTCTGGCTGTTGCTTGAAGAATGAAAGGAGAGTTGGGACACAGGGAGGCAAGTAGGGAGACCACAAGGTCTGTAGGAGTCTAGATTAGTGACAGCACTGGTGTGAGCGAGGGTCGAGGCAGTATGGGTGGAAATGAGCGGACACACTCACAAGGTGCATTGGATTTAGAATTAAGAGGCCTTGGATGATTGACCCGGGAGGCAGTGGAAAGGTCAAAGATCACCTTGAGGTTTCTGGCTTGGGCCACTGGGCAGATGAACTTGGGAATGCGGAAGGAGGTTGGAGAGGGAGGGGATCATAATTTTAATTTGATAAGAAAATAACCATCTTGGTCTGATGAAAGCAGCGTGTCCCATCTGGAGAGTGACATGAGGAAACCCTGCAACGTTGACTTCTTTTTTCTCTGTGATTGGTGTTTATGAAGACATCTTTCAAAAGCGCCTTGCATGGAACATGGTTCTATCAACTCTGATTGGACAATACAACATGGCACAGAGCTCTTCTGGGGGATCAATGAGACCAGAAAGGAGGAAGTATCGTTTTCATTTGGGGGGGTTTCAAGATTCCCCAAAAAGGCAGCATTGTAAAATGAATTAAGCTATGATCAGTTGCTCACTTTCTCTAACCTTGGCCCTACCATCTCTGCAAGGCACTCTCCTTTCCATGAGGCTTTTACTTCTCAAAACATTTCAGAGAACGCCTCGAATATGTGACAATAGTCTTTTTTAAATTATTATCATTGTGTTAAAATATACATAACATAGGGATGCCTGGGTGGCTCAGCGGTTGGGCGTCTGCCTTTGGCTCAGGACATGATCCCCGTCCCAGGGTCGCAGGGTCGAGTCTCACATTGGGCTCCCTGTGAGGAGCCCGCTTCTCCCTCTGTTTGTGTCTCTGTCTCTCTCTCTCTATGCCTCTCATGAATAAATGAATAAAATCTTTAAAAATATATATACATAACATACAATTTACCATGTTAACCATTGCTAAGTGTACAGTTCAGTGGTATTAAGGGCATCCACTGAGGTGCAACCATCACCACCTCCATCCACAACTCTTGCCTTACAAAATAGAAAAGCTGTCCTCATGAAACAATAACCCCCCATCCCCTGCTCTATGCTAATAGTGTTTTTAACTTTGTTGTAACAATTTTAGTTATCTTATAAAGGAAGATCTCCTGCCTTGGCCAAGGCAGATTAATTAGGCCGTAGGTAGAGGAGGAGTGAGTCAGCCAGGCAGGGCTCTGTCCTGGGCAAGCATCAGTTTTCTCTGAGGGTGTCAGGTGAATGAGAAGGACAGACCCCCAAATGGGAACCAAAACTGGGAGGGCTCAGAGTCCAGCACTGTGCAAAGCATCCTCACCCCAGCAAGAGGTGGCTTTCTGGGCGGCCTGGGTGGCTCCCCGGTTTAGCGCTGCCTTCAGCCCAGGGCCTGATCCTGCAGACCCGGATAGAGTCCCGCGTCAGGCTCCCCCCAGGGAGCCTGCTTCTCCCTCTGCCTGTGTCTCTGCCTCTTATTCTCTCATAAATAAATAAATAAATAAATAAATAAATAAATAAAATCTTTAAAAAGAAAAAAAAAAATGTGGCTTTCTGTGCCTTCCCAGATAAAACCTTGGCTTTACTGTGTTTTTGTGTTAACGGCTTTATTGAGATACGATTCACTAATCTAAATTGTTCAATTCAATGGTTTCAGCCTATTTACAGAGTTTGCAGCCCTCACCCCAGTCAATTTTAGACCACTTTTATCACCCCAGAAAGAAACCCTAAACCTATTAGCAGGCACACCCTACCCTCTCCGACTACCCACCAGGCTCGCCGCTGGGCCCTAGGCAACTATTAATCTGCGTCCTTGATGGCTTTGCCTCTTCCGGACACTTCATGTAAATGAAGCACACAATATGTGGTCTTTCATGACAAACATTTTAACAGAGGAATGCATTGCTCTTTTGCTAGGATTTCCCTTAGTAAGCCGGTAAAACAACAGCCTGACCCCAAATCACAGCCAGGCAAGCTGGGAGAGCTTCAGTGTTAGAGGGGCTGCCAGAAATCCCCCTCCCTCGGGGTCCCCCGGGGCAGGGGATCAGGATTTCAGAGTTCCCTATGTCATCACTTTCGAAAAGCATAAAGGCCCTTCCTTCAGGCCCTGGGGGATTCCCTGGGGCTCATGCTCCAGGTGATGGGAAAGCCTCGGGCCTACAAGCATTTCAGGTCACAATTCTCTGCCCTTCATCTTGGAGGGTTATACTAGAAGCAGCAGAGAGACTCAGGCTGCCGCTGTGGAACAGGCACCAAACAACCTCCGACAGGTCTCAGGGAGGAGCCGCCAGGAAGATTTTCCCTTAAAAATATTCCTCTGCTGGCACAGGAATTCCTTAGATAGCAATTCTTTTCTTTGGGTAAATCATAAACTCTCCCTAGCACTTGGACACATATTGCCTTTGCAATATCTTTCATTCTATTAGTTTTGATGGAGCACTATCCATCTGTTTCCTTGTAACGAGATCATTGAAGACGAGGCGCTTTGCCTCATTGGTGCTCCCAGAACACTTCACACTTACCTCTATTACGGCACTTAGCACCTTTTATGATAGCTATTTGTTTACACAGTTTACTTGCCCCTTTAGACTATGAGCTACCACAGAGCAGAAGCTTCTGGACCCAGCACCGTGCAGGACACATAGTAGGCAGACAGTAAAAAAAAAAAAAGGTGGAACTCACAACCCATTTTATGAGAAGAGGACCAGGCCTTAAGCGTGTAAAGACAGAAAGTGGATTAACTGAAGGACACAATTCAATAAAATGCTGAAACCCAAGTCTTGTTAACTTTGTACTCAGGGCGGGGCACATGGGAGACTCAGTGGTTGAGTCTCTGCCTTTGGCTCAGGGCGTGATCCTGGGGTCCTGGGATCGAATCCTGCATTGGGCTCCTTGTAGGGAGCCTGCTTCTCCCTCTGCCTGTCTCTCCGTCTCTGTGAATGTCTCTCCTGAATAAATAAATAAAATCTTAAAAAAAAAAAATGCTGGTTCTGTCCCTCCTTGCTAGTGATTTAACGGAGCCACGGTTGCTTCATTTCGAAAATGCGAATTGTAAACTCTGCCTTGCTGGAGTGTCTGAGATTTATAGATAATGTAAATACATTGCGTGGCTCAGAGGACGCACCGAACGGTTGGTAACTATTCTTGCTGCTAGTTGGACGTTGGAAGCTAAAAGTTACATGTGCATTTTCTAACGAAGTCCTTCTGCTCTTGTAGTTAATGCCCGGGGAGCGATAATACTTTAAGACTGGTATATCAGGGACGCCTGGGTGGCTCAGTGGTTGAGCGTCTGCCTTTGGCTCATGGTGTGATCCTGGGGTCCTGGGATCGAGTCCCACATTGGCTACCCGCGAGGAGCCTGCTTCTCCCTCTGCCTGTGTCTGTGTCTCTCATGAATGAATCAATCAATCAATCAATCAACCAATAAATAAGTAAAATATATAAATCTATCTTAAGACTGGAATATCAGAGCAGAAGGTATTAGAGTCCAGTATTGGGGAGCTAATACCAGAATACAGAAGGGAACCGACATTAGGCCTGGGGAGGAGGTGGACAAAGATAAATGTTACCTGAGTATTTTATTTTTTCCCAGCGTGCTCTTGGAGAGTGTGGGGACTGGGGAGCTGGGAGAGCAAGAGTACCTCGATGCTCTCTCCCGAGCAGCCCCCTACCCCCTTCCAGTTCTCGAGGGGAGTGATGAAGAACATCGACACATGGAGCCTCGCCCTCACACTCTTCCGGCCCCAACACCTTCCTTTCTCCATTCCCTCTGTTCACTCTATTCCTTGGGGGGGGGGGGGCGTTTTGCAGGTTTGCATCCTCCCTGGAGGCCGGCTAAGTGGGTTTCCAGATTGGTTATGGGTCAGAGAAGCACGTGCATTTGTTTGACTTTGATGTGTCAACACTTGTCTGCATGTGTCTCCTTTTGCGCTGTTTGGAAAAACGAGGGTCTGGAGGATGAAGTGTTACCTCTTGCCTTGGCCACACTTGGAACGAAGAGCTCGTCACTCTGAATTCATTTGGTGTTTATGGGAATATCATATGTGGTTCTGTCGACATTCCCTCACCATTATAATGCAGTTACCGTAGATAATGCTCTCCTAGTGCAATATGTTATCACCGTTTTAACAACCTGACATACGATCGGCTCATATTATCACTTAAATGAATCCATTAAGCAGCTAGAGGCTTCCAGGAGTCGGATATGAGAGCATCAAATGGGCAAACCTGTGTCACTTCCAACACGGCCGACCTCATCAGCTGGAGGAAAGACTCATTCTACCTGAGGGTCATCCAGCCAGCTCACCCAAGGACTTGGGATACTGTTCCCTTGAGAAGCTAAGTTAGACCCCAGGCCCCGCTCTACGAGGAACTCCTACCTCATTACGCCCTTCTTTAATGTACAAAAGAAATGTGGGTGCCTAAGAGCAAAGCAATGAGATGTAATCAAATTCACAACTCTGGCTACAGAGCTGAGTAGTTTAGGTCTGAGGGAGGCAGCAAATTACACAGAGATGGGAAATCGTGCCTGAATTACCGCTCGCCTGCAGGGTTGGATTTGAAGGATCGACTAACATTTGTAAAACGTATGAGGTTTACAGACTCTTATCACGTGCTCTGTGTTTTGTTTGCTCCTCAAAAGTACCCAAGAATGTAAAAACGGTTATCCCCATTTTACAGATGAGGAAAGGGAGTTTTTTCATCCGGTCGGCTCCACCGGATTGTATGAGGAGTAAAGGAAGTCACACATGTGAAATACCTAGCCTCTAGTCAGCACTCCCCACGTTCTCTTCCGTTGAGAGCTTCTCCAATGGGAAGGAGACTCCATCCTAAATTCTCTCTCCATCGACCCTGAACTCGGTTCCAAATTCCCATCTTCAAATCAGCAGCCTGGTTGGTATCAGATCCATGAGATGGGTACGTCGTAGGAGTCCGGCCCCTTGAGTCCATTTTTAGGTGATGGGAAGAACCAATGACTTAGGGATCAAAAGAACTCCATATAATTAAATAATTAAATGCCATCATTAGCGGAGTTTCAGTTACCATGACCCAGTCAATTAATTAATTTCACAGAGGTGCCCCTTAGACCGGGGGAGGAGTCCCAGAACCCTGAGAAATCCAAGTTTGGATCAGGAGAGCGTTTGAATTTTAAAGTTAAACAACGAAGTCTGTCCTCAATTGGGATAGCATAGATTTTTTTTTTCCTTTGAGAAAGAGAAAGAGAGAGAGAGTGTGTATATGTGTGACCGGGAGAAGCAGGGCAGAGGGACAGGGAGAGAGAATCCTAAGCAGGCTCCACGCTCAGGGTGGAGGCTGACACAGGGCTGGATCCCAGGACCACAAAATCATGATCTGAGCTGAAATTAAGAGTAGGACTCTTCACCAACTGGGGCACCCAGGTTCTCCAAGACTTAAAAAAAAAAATATATATATATATATATATATATATATATATATATATATATTTACAGCAGTTTTAGGTTCACTGCAAAATTGAGAGGAAGGTTCAGAGAATTCCCCTATACCACTGCACCCCCATACGACATGGGCTTTAAAAGCCAAGCTTCTAGGCCTCAGGGGAGAAGATGGAGCATGGAGCGCTCATGGCTAAGAGGGGAGGAAGAAAAGAAGCCACCCAAGGACACCGAGGTGGTGCTGGCTGGTTGGGGCTGAGAGCAGCTCATCCCAAGACAGGAGAGCCACAGAGCCCAGAGGACACGAGGACCCATGAGGAGCACAAACCCACTCTCCGCACACAGACAAGTAATCCCCTTGGCAGCTGGGGCTCCAGTCTCTTCAAAGCTTTGGGTGATTGCGCCTGGAACCTTCTGCTGCAAGGTCGAATTCCTCCCCCTAAGCCCCCACACTCAGGGCAACCACTCCTGGTTTTGTCTCTTTGTTGGAGGTCAAGGTCATCCCCATGTTTTTGTTTTTGTTTTTGTTTTTGCTTTTAACTTTCTTTGAGGATTTGTGGAATCATACAGGGGGCCGACAGTTCAGAGTGGCTCCTACTCGACTCTCTCCACCTCACCGCAGACCCCCTCATGCCCTTTCCCCTACTTCCTTTAGAAACTCACCGAATCAATGTGCAGCCCTTGCCACCCCACCTAGACCCCTCTGCTTCCCTCCTGGGAGCGGCCCCTTCAAGCCAGTTTACCTTCCGGAGCCCTGAACTGTCCCCAGCCTTGGCCGCCCCTGTCTTGGGGAATCCCTGTGGATGCACATTCTCCATCTCATTGCAACCGGTTTTATGTGCTTTTTAATTTTCCTCCTGTAACTCCGTATTTCTAACAGGGCCAGAGGGGAGAAAAGCAGCCGGCCGAAGGAAGTTTAAGGGCACTGCGGCCAACTATATCTACTTTACAATCGAGTCCTGACACTAATAAGCTGTAAATGGCATTCACCTGCGGACAAATCAACTGGTGACACTAGAGACGCTGACTTAGCTTTGAGGGGGATGCGGGGTGGGGAGTGATACACAAGATACTTAACCAGCAAGACAGAAAGGAGCTCGCCAGCCGGAGGCCCTGGGGTGCAAGCTTCTCCCTCCAGATGCTTCCACCCTAGGTTCATTTTATGGTGCATCTGAACAAAGGAGTACAGGGGGTGAGGGGGGAGGAAAGCAAATTCAATGCTGGGCCCTGGATTTGGTGGCAACGGGAGGCACCACGATGAGCCCCGACAGAGGCGGAACATTCGTTCCCTGCCCACTGGGGCAGGTTTGCCATAGAGAAAGCGGGAAAGGATGTTGCCCCCCCTGTGGTTAATGGGGTAAGAAAGGGGACTTCCTCAGCTCTGCAGCCCGGACCATCACATAAATTGAAACAGACAGAATTACCATTGATACAAATTAAAAACAAATAAAAAGGGTACACAGAGCTGATTCGGAGAGTTCAAACTCCATTACCCACTGATTTACTGAGCAGTGACCTGTGATTGTGGGGGGAGGGCAGGAGGAGCGAGGAGTCCCTGCGAATCCCATCAACCCCATTGCCATGTGGCACACCAGTCAATAAGCTATTTAATTTAATGGGAAGCAGTATTGACGAGCCGGAGAATGCAAGTCACAAAAGATGCAGCTGCAAGGAGCAGATAAAGTCTTCAACCTGCCCTCGCTCTTGGGGTACCCACCCCTTGGCATCCTCCCCCCCAGTCAGAATCAGGGGAGGGATCTGTGGGATTTAGGGGGTGTCGGGGCTCCGAGGGGCCGGTGCTTAGGAGGGATTACCAACACAGAGAGATGGAGTCAGCGAGAGGTGGGTTGCAGGGGAGATTGGTGAGGAAATGGGAAACAGATCCTTGGAACTGAGGACAATGCTATAAATGACCTTTCAGAGTGAAGGCAGCCAGAGAGCGAGGCCAGTGATTCTACAGGGAAACCCAGCAGCCGTATCCCAGGAGAATGAGCCCATCTGTTTGTGTTACCCTTTTCTTTATGGGGTCACATCAGGAATGAAATGCTCCCAGACCCAGAAGCACTGGTTGGCCCACCCCAAAATGGAAGCAGAGAAAACCAACCGGGTCACACATGCTTGGGGGAGATTTTTAGAAAGGTAAGTAGGAAATTGGGACCAGAGAAGGCCTGGGAAAGAGTCTAGTTCAATGTCTCCATGCCCTGGTCCTCCCCAACACCTGTGCATTTGGAGATAGCCAGGTCCCAGAGAAGGGGAGGGAGAAACGAGAGGTAAGGAAGGCAAGGGTGATGGAGGGGCTCATTTCGGGCCAGGTTCCATGCACTTCCCCCCGCTTTGAAGAGTGTCACAGACTCAAGTGAACACGTGGGGCTGGGACCCATCCCGGCCGTAGCACATACTGAGTTTCAAGACAGGAGTTTTGAGGGATAAACCTAAAAGAGCTAGTTGGTAGAGTCGTCCCATAGACCGATATTTATTTATCAAACAAATGTGGAGAGAGCGTGTATTTGTGCAGGAAGTATTGTTCTAAGTGTTTTGTGAACATCAGTTCCTTTAATCTTCGAAATAACCCCATAGGAGTGGTACTATTTTTATCTGTATTGTTACAGATGAAGAAATTGGGGTGTGGAGACGTAGCTTTCTTTTTTTTTTTTTTTTAAGATTTTATTTATTTCCTCATAAGAGACACAGAGAGAAAGGCAGAGACACAGGCAGAGGGAGAAGCAGGCTCCATGCAGGGAGCCCAGTGGGGGACTTGATCCCAGGACTCCAGGATCACGCCCTGGGACAAAGGCAGATGCTGTACCTCGAGCCACCAAGGGGTCCCAAGATGTAACTTTCTCAGGGCTCATCCAGCTGAGATTTGGATGCAGGCAGCGTGACTCTGAAGCCCATACAACGTGCTGCGCCACTTCCAGTAAGAATAATAATGACGTTAACCACCATTGATTGACTGGCTACCAAGTGCCAAGTGTGCTGCAAAACATGTATTACTTAAATATTGGGACAATTCAATGAGATAGGTGTTATTCCCATGTGACAAATGAGTAAACTGAGGACCAGACTGGTCGAGAAAATTATATAAATCCCACAGGTAGGTAGTTGCCAGCACCAGGCCTCACACCCAGGTCGGTCCTACAAAGCCCGTCCTCTTAACTACCATGGGAGCATGTCCTCCCCATGTGCCCAGCAGAAGACGCAGTCCCAGCTTTGGCTTTCCCACTGCTCCATGACACCACCTCAAAGATCACCTTCTCATCGCTGAGTAAATTCTTCACCTCGGTGTGATGCAACAGCCTCAGTTGTTGAGTGGAGGGAACATACCTCTTAGGACTGTTACGAAGATGGAATGATATGAATGTATTCATGATTAATGATGATTGTGAGTATCATGATGAATACATTATCATGTGTTGAATGATATCACGTATTCACCTACCACGTACAAGACTCTGTTCCGGGCGCTGGGGATGTAGCAGCAGGGTTGGCTTCGTGGGCATACAACCTATGCAGTCGCATGGACTCTTGTGTCAAGAAAGGCCTCGCACACGGGGTTCGGTGCTCTGGGGTTGCTGACTTAAAATCCTCAGTCACTGCATCTCTGAATTTGTATTTTTTAGGTGAAATCTGATAGGACAATGGAACATGCATGAGGGCTCAGAGGCTCAGCCTCCCTGGAACAGATGATGACCACCTGCTCCCCTGCTCCCTGAGGCTCTGACCCCACCTGGCATCCTCTTCCCAATTCCCATCCAGAGACCAGTGCTGCCCTCCTCTGTTAGTGAGGGTCTGGAGAGACCTGGCCGTGCTTGCCCTGTAGCATTTTGGCTCGGAGAATGACAGTGACCATTCCTGCTCTGATGTTGGCAGCGCCAACATGTAGCTTGGCAAGTGGCCTTCACCCACCCTCAATCCAGGTAACTAGAGCATCCGGCACAGAGATGGCCATACCCTTGGGGGTTGCCCATCCATCATGGGTTGGAGGAGCGGGCCTGTGGGAAGGGGAGATCCCTGGCTTTGACTTTTCCGCCTCTACGTGGCACAGTGCATCAGTCCAGCAGCCGGAACCTGGCGGTGAGTGGACCTCAATTGCCCCGAGTCACGGGGTGGTCCTGTGGGCACCCAGATGGTCTGCGCTGGCTCGGCGACTGCACCTGTGCCCAACACAGTGCAACCTTAAACGGCAGATAAAAAACCACCACGACAGTCCAAGAGAGATTGGAGAAAAGAAAAGAGCTTTATATTTTAGTACCTTGAACAGCACTTTTCCCCCTGCTTTTTGAATAAAGCTCTCGCATTTTCATTTTGTACTGGGCCCCTATATTAATTTGCTAAACCTTCATAACAAAAGACTACAAAATTAATGGCTTCAATTACAGAAATGTATTTCTCACCATCCCGGAGACTAGAAGTCCAAGATCAAAGTGCTGGTCGGTTTGGTTTCTTCTGAGACTTCTCTTCTTGATGCGGACGTGGCCACCGTCTCGCTGTGTCCGCACATGGACGCATTACTCTGTGTGTGCACATTTCTGGTGTCTCCTCGTGTGTCCAACTTTTCTCTTCTTATAAGGACACCAGCCTGATCGGATTATGGCTCATCCCAGTGGCCTCATTTTAACTTCCTTAAAGGTCTCCAAATCCAGTCGTGTTCTGAAGTATTAGAGATTAGGGCTTCAGCATCTGAATTTTGAGGAGAGCACAATTCAGCCCAGTCCCTCCCATTACGTTGGTGGTGGTGTACAGAAGTGGAGAAAAGATTCTGTTCTTCTAGAGCTTACTTTCACGAGCGAGGAGGTAGGTGATTAAAAAGAATATACACAACGTGTCAGATGGCGATAGGTGCTCTGAGGAGTAAGAACACAGGGGAAAAGGGATTGACAGTAATAGGGAGGACACTTGCTGTCTTACATAAAATGACCAGGGAAAGCTTCTCTGATATGCTAACATTTAAACAGAGACCCGAAGGAAGTCGGGAAATGAACCGGACATATATCTAGAGGAGGAGGGGGGCGGACAAAGTCATTACGATAGTGTCTGGCACGTAGCCTCCTATAAATATTTACCACCATCATCCCACACTACTTGTGATTACTTTCCCCGAGTCCCTTCCGCCGGACGTAATAGAGACCTAACCGTACTCCTCAGTCCTGCATCCTCTGACCAAGCCTGACCAAGTCCAAGGATTCTCTATCCTGCAGCAGGTGAAGTCTGGAATTCACCTTGTTGTGGTGGGCTCTGTATGGAGTGTGCCCAGAGTGACCCAGGCCTACGATTACCAGGGGCCTGCTGTGCCCCAAGCCAGTGTCCTACCAGTGCCCAGTGAAAGGCTTCAGCTGCGAGAGCCCCAAGACTCCTCTCTGGCTCTTCATCTCCCAGTCACAGTTGGGGTACAACCCTCAACCCCAGGCTTTTGGTTTTAGGGCCTCACTCCAGCCCCTACTTCCCCCTAGCGCTCCTGATGTTATTTTCTCCAGAGCGGTGGTTCTGGAGTCGGGGTATGTGGGTTTGGTGGGGGTGGGGGGGTAGTTTTTCCTCCCAGGAAACATGTGGCAACATCAGGAGACAGTTTTTGGTTGGCACGATGGGGGGGCGGGGGGGGGGTTGCTGCTGGCACCTGGTGTGTAAAGGCCAGACATGCTGCTAAACATCCTCTGATGAAGGCAACAGCTCCCCCAGCAAAGAATTACCCCGTCCCAGAGGTTGGCAACACCACCCAAGAGGGTCATACAGAATGAGAACAATACACCAACTGCCCAAAACACAGCAGAACAGGAGGAAACAGGAGAAGAAACGTAAGGTGAAACATTTCCTTCGTGTGGGGTTCGGGGTTCAGGCTACTGTCCCTAATTACCCTCCGACCCTTTCCCAGGAAGCCCAGACAGGGCCTGGGGGGGCTCCTATTTACAGACGGCCACACCCGGAGCTGCTGCCCAGACCCTGGATCTTGCTCACTGTCTATGGTTGTACTGCCCCACAGAGCCACTTGGCTGGGCACCCTCCAGATGCCTCCAAATGGGCCTCCAAATGGGCCTCACAGATGCCTCTGGAAACTGAGTTTTGCAGTACTTGTTACCCCCCCACCCCAGGGGGACCCACAGCTGGGGGCCCCACTACATAAAAGCAGCCTTGGTCCCTTATCTCTCCCCAGGATGGCTTACAGCTGAATCCACCCCGGGGATGATGCTGAGGACGGTATCCCGAGAAGGTCAGCCGTGTGGGATCATGGGTCGGTGGCATAAACCCCCCTTCCACTCCACGTGTGCTGGGGAAACATCCACTCCAGCACCCCGTAAGCGATAGAGCACCCACAGCTGTTCGTTGAGTTGAATGAAACGTCCTCCTTCCACGTGGCATGTCCGTCCCTCACGCTGCCCTTGGGCAGCAGGTGGTGGGCAGGGCAGAGGAGCGTGCAGCGTTTCCCATTCCTAGGTCGGGGGATGATGGTGCAGGGCCCAGCCTGTCCCAACAGTGTCTGAAAGCCTCTGTGATCCCCGCAAGGCCTGTTCCAACACCCCGAAGACTCCCTCCAGACTAATTTCTATGGCAACAGACAACATCTAAGGGACGAAAGGTATGTTCTGAATGTCACTAGCATCTCAGGGACCAATGAAGTAGGGTCACTTAAAGATGGGGGGTGGTGGTTGGTGGGCAGAGAGGGAAAGCGGACATTGGGATAGGGCGAGTGTGTAGGGAGTTGGAAGCCAGGTTATAGCACAGCCTGTGGACTTTCTCCCCAAAGGGCAGAGGTGAGGGAGGAAGAGAGCGTGCCCACCGCTGACCATAAAACAGTAGTGAGGGAGAGGAGGAGACAGGCCGCCTGAGACTGGGTGTCCTGGGTGTGGGCCTGCTTCCTGTTCTCTCCTGCTCACCCTCACCCAGATACGGATGTGGATGTGCTGCTTCTCAGAAAAGTGATAGAATTGCCTTGAATCCAATTGTGGCGGCAAAGAAAGAGACGGGGAGAGATTATGTAACGTGCTGCTTATCTTGAGAAATTCAGTGCCAGGCAAAAAAGAACCACGGCTGGACTGCGAATCAAGAGGCCCGGATTCGAGCTCCCTCGCCGCTGCTTTTGGCCACCCCATCCTGGCCCACGATAGGACCTTCGCAGACTGTGGCTTTTCCACAATAAAAGCATAGCAATCGCTCTGCCTCCACCAGAGCCTGTTTTGAGAACCAAATGAGATAATAACTGTGAATATGTTTTGTAAACGGTAAAGCATTAAACTAGCATTTCCCATAATGTTCTCTGTAGAACATTAATTCCATGGGATGTTAGTGAGATTCTCGAATCAAAAAAAAAAACAAAAAACAAAACAAAACAGAACAAAAAAACCCAATAAAGTTAAAGGGTTGCGCTCGTTGTTTTAATTGTGGGATTTGTGAATATCTTTCCGATACTAAATTGACTGTGGAATCTTTTATTGCAGACTCTCTTGCATGACTGAAGTTGCAGAGCACACTTCGGGGAAATGTTTCCCTAAAGAAATATAAGACATAATTCCTACCAGTCTCAGCTGTTGTATGAATGATAGCAACGTGCAGAAGAGCGAAGGGCGGGGTTGGCCTGGGAGCAAGAGGAAGGGGCCCCAATTCGCCTGCTCCAAGGCTAACGCGTCAGAAAAGCAAAGTGAGAGAATCCCACACTTTCTAGGAAAGTGCAATGGGTTGGGCTGTGTCCCTACAAAAAGATGTGTTGAATCTCTACCTCCCAGCACGTCAAATGCATCCTCGCTTGGAAAGGGGTGGGGGGGAGCTTTATGGAAATGATCAAGGTATAAATGAGGTCGTTAGGGTGAGTCCTAATCCAATATGGCTGGTTCCTTATAAAAAGAGGAAATCTGGACTCAGGGAGGGACAGGCACTCGGCAACCTGTCATGGGGAGATGGAGGCAGGGATTAGAGGTGGTACAGCGACAAGCCAAAGATTGCCAGTAAATCCCGGAAGTGAGGGGAGAGCCACAGGCCAGATTCTCCTCATGGCCCTCAGCAGGAACCAACCCCACCCACACCCGGATCCTTGGACTTCCGGCCTCCAGAACCGTGAAACTATATCTTTCTATTGTTCGAGGCACCTAGTTTGAGGTGCTTTGTGTTAGGAGCTAATACACCATCCCTCTCTAAAGACCTGCAGTCCCGTACATCAACGCTCCCAAGGTCCTGACAGGTAACTCCCAGCCAGGACACAGGTGACAGAAGGCTGAGCTCTATTTAATGAGGTGATAATAAAATTGACTAAAATTCTTGATGCTGTAATATTTCTTCTTGAGCTCAAAGCAAACCACGGCTGATAAACTAAGCAACTCTCAAGGCGAGCTGTCTTCACTGGGGAGACGCTCGTCCCCACCCGGAGACGGGTAAAGGGGATGGCATACATTTGCAGTAGTTGACGTGTTCAAATCTCTTCCAGAAATATGCCAACCAAGCCACAGTGGATGGGTGGGTGTCATGCCAGCAGGGACACCCTGCTGGGTCTAGACTTCAAATGTGATTATGGTGTCCGGCATCTGGCACAAAGGGATGTCTGATAATGGGGAGAAGAACATGATAGTTGGGACTGAGTGGCTTCTCAGACGGTGCCTGATAAAGCTCCAATCAGCTGTAAGCAATCAGTCTTCTGAGAATCACAAGGGTTATTCGAAGGCATTTTTAAGAAATTGCTTTTTTTCCCCCCCAAGATATCCAATTCTTACAAATATTTAAACAACATGTTCATACGTTTCTCTATGACTTCTGACAAGGGCAAGTATTTGTTCTCTACTGGGAAGTGTTTTCGGGGCGGTAGTGTGAATGCAGAGTCCTCAAATTACATTCCTCAGCTTTTCATTGCAGGGAGTGTCATTAGCACTATGCCATTTCCCCCAAATTTTCTGATATATTGTATTGGGCAAACTCACTTTTTCCACAAGCTCTGACAAATAGAACCACAACGTGGACAGAATATCAGCTTCCATTTTATCCAGACTTCTGGGAAGATCTCAAACTGCATTAAATGGTCAACCTCAATAATTGTTAGAATTTTCACTTCCCCGATTTTTTTTTTTTTATGAGTGGATGATTTCTGTTTTCTACTTCTGTTTTTAAAGGCTTATTTTATCATTATCTCTCTGAAGGATGTCTTAGGTTATCTTTCCTGAGCTCCAAACTCCAAATATCATAGCTGTCTACTATCTATGAATCTCTGCCTGGATATTCTACAGCAACTCAAGCCTGACTTAAATTCAAAATCATGCTTTTATTTTTCTTTCTAAAACAGACATATCCTCCTGTATTTCTGACATGGTGATATCACCACCATTCACTCACTTTCTGAAGCCACGCATTTGAGACAACTTATATGTCTTTCTTTTTAACCATCCACATCCGGTCCATTATCCTTCTGTTGACCTTGACTCTAATGTTTCTCAGATAATTTCCCTCCTGTCTCTGTGCCACATCCACCTTTATTTAGATCCTCTTGGAATCCTGCAACACCTCCTAACAGTAAGTTTCCCTTCCTTCAATCTATTCTTTCAAAGAAATTAATCCAATGAAGGCACTTGGCTTTTAAGGTCTGTCTCGTGCTTGTTCCCATTGTGAGGATGGGTTCAGGTCCCCTTAGCATGGTACACACAGTTACCTCTCCAGCTTTCGGTCCCCTACTTGTTTTCTCAAGCTCACCTCCTTGGAGTCGGGCCATAGCAGAATCTATGTCTATGTTCACTTCTTCAGACACTCAGGACCCTTTGCACAGGACCTACACTCAGCTTTCTAGCTTTAGGCCCCAATATGGCATTCATGCATACCCCTATAGTGTCAGTAAATTGAGATTGTAATTTATGCTCCAGACATTTTGAATTACCTTCAATTTCACAATGAGAATCGATCTTAAATATCTAAAGTCTCTGAGCCTCCTTCTTCTGGGTCAGTAGCACTACCATTATATATCTCAAGAGCTCTTACTCAACCAGAAATAACAGTTGTCTCCCCAAAATAAAGTGTCACAGAAAAAATAAATGCCAGCTCTTTGAACTTGCTGTTTTCTTTTCCTTGAATGGCATTTTCAAACCCAATTCACCTGGATAATTCCTCATCATTCTGAGACTCGGCTCAAGCATCACTTCTTCCTCTGAAAAGGTTGTGCTGTTTTCTTGCTTCTCTATCAATCTTGCAGAGCCGTCTTGCCTGTGTGCTTCTAATGTGTCTTATACATAGTTTTAGTATCTCATCGCACTGCACTGTAATTACACATCACCTGCTCTGCGCTCACCACTACTGTGACCACTGAATTTTAGGTTCCTTGAAAGCAAACTGTTGGGCGCCACTCAGATCCCTGGAATCTAGAACAGTGACTATCACAAAATGCAAATTCAATAGTAAGCTTGTTCAGGAAATGAACAAATGAGTCTTCCTGAAGTCATATGAATTCTAACAGGTAAATAAAACATAGTGACTTTTAAAATTTAAAGCAATATCAAGTACAACCAGTTGTAATTACTACTGATCTACTTCACGGCAACGTAGTTTGTGTCTATGAGTACTTACTTCTACTTATATAGCAGAGCCTTAGGATCAATCATGGGCACCAAAGACATGGTCTCTGACTGTGAGAATACAAGATGAGGTTCTATATATGAATAATGAAAATGAGGCACTAAGAGAATAAGTAACTCATGGAACAAGTGGCTGGATGAACATGCACATTTGAACACTCTGCCTCCAGATTCAGACTACTTTCCATTTCTACTGACTGTGGGATACTAAAGAGAAGTCTGAAAAAAAATAGCATCCTTTTTAGCTCAAAAGTTTATTGTACAAAAGCTGTTAGAGGTCAGAGAAGTAGATGAAAAAGATGTGATGGGAGAACTAGGATTTGAGCTGACTCAAGAGAATTGACCACAAATACAAAGAAAAAAGAAAGGTATTTCCCAGAAAGAAGTGTATCTTAACCAAAGTCACATGTTTCAACAAGTCATGGAAAACTTAACAAGAGTAGAAGGAAGAAAAGTATTAATTATTTAGAGACAATAATAGTTAAAATAGCCTTAATCTATTTTTCTCCCAAGGTTTTTTTCCCTTGTAACGCAAAGGCTTTTGTTTTTCAAAATTGAGACCATATTGTAAACACAATTTCGATTCCTGCTTTTTAAAACTTGTATATACACTGACATAAGCATTTTGTTGTTATTATAAACTATTTGCAAACATTATTTTTAATGGCCCCCTGATCATTAAACAGATGTATGATGGTTTAATTAAACGTCTCCCTATTGTTAAACATTTAAAGTTAAGTATACATTTTTTTTTGGATTAGAAATAATGCTGCTAAGAACATCTTTGTCCATAAAACTTATATATTTATTTTTATTTCTTTGTGATAAATTACAACAGTGGAATTCCTAAATCTAAAGTTACTGTTTTTACTGTTTCTTTTTTCTGTAGATAATTAAACTAATACTTACTGGAACTAGGATCTCAGTGATAAATAAGTTAAAGTCTCTGTCCTCAGGGGTTCACTTTGTAGAGCAAAAGTAAGTAAGTGCAGGCAAATAACAAAATACAGTAGAGCAAGTGTTTTAATTGAAAGGCGTATGAACAAAACCATAGGACCACATACAAGAAACAACCATCTCTGCTGGGAGAGTGAGGGATATCTCAGAGAAAGTGACTTTTTAAAAAAAGATTTTATTTATTTATTCATGAGAGACAGAGAGAGGCAGAGACACAAGGAGAGGGAGAAGCAGACTCCCTGCGGGGACCCAGTACAGGACTTGATCCCAGGACCCCGGGGTCATGACCTGAGCCAAAGGCAGACACTCAACCACTGAGCCACCCTGGTGCACTGAGAAAGTGACTTCTGAAATATGTTTTTATTAGTATAATTTGATACTTCATCTTGAAGAGACAACTGTTATGTCTGATCAGGTCTGAGCTGTTGAGATCATTAAAGCTAGTGCTCTTAACACAGAAGAAGGAACGTAGAGATTATATATTTTAAAGATGTACTTGCCTGTGCTATTAACTAACTTAATAATTGTTACATGTACAACTAAATCACCAAATACAAATATACTGAGTCACTTAACCCCAAATTTTTTAAAGACTTTTTTATTTATTTACTTGAGACAGAGAGAGAGAGAGAGAGAGAAATCACAGAGGGAAAGGGAGAGGCTCACTCCCCACTGAGCAGGAAGCCCGATGCGGTGCTCCATCCCAAGACTATGATCATGGGATCATGACCTGAGCCGAAGGCAGGTGTTCAACCAATTGAGCCACTGAGGCTCCCCAGTTAACCCCGATTTGAAGAAGAAGCTCAGGGCCTTAACAGGCATCATTCAACTTTATAGTTCTTTGAAGTGGTAAAGAAGCTGTTTCTATTTTGGAAGATTTGTGTGTCCTCAACACCTTGTCCTAAACCATTGAGAAGAGAGTGGAGAAAGCCCCAGGGTTTCTGAGACTGTCTCCTTTACACTCACCCTCTGGTTTCTAGACTTCCTCAGTTCGTGGCACTCTGAGAGTCTCAGTAAGGGTCTTTGTGGTGTCTATAAGCCAAAGAAAATACCTTTTTCATGTATTATTGAAAAGTTAGGTTAAATAAATACCTAGCTAAAGTTAGGTTAAATACATAGTAATATTTATGCCCTCACGAGATAGTAGCCATTTGAAAAAATAAATGCGCATTAATTGGAAGAAAAAAAATGTATTTTATTCTCAAATAACCACAACTACTGACAAATGGAACATATGCAGAACTCTCAGACCTTGGAGTCAGATTAAATATTGTCATTCTTATTTCCTGTTCCACATTGATTTTAATGTAATACTTGCTTATTATTATAGTAGCTACTATAAATACAGTTTCACAATGATGCGACCGTGCTTTGCTGGTGGGAATGCAAAATGGCACAGCTGCTGCAAAAAAGAATGATATGGTGGCTCCTCAGCAAGTTATATATAGAATTACATGATCCAACGATTCCATTTCTGGGAATATACTTGAAAGGATTGAAAGCAGGGATTCGAATAGATATTTGTACACCAATGTTCATAACAACATTATTCACAATAGCTGAAAGGTAGAACCAAGCCAAGTGTCTAGCTACAGATGACTAGATAAACAAAATGTGGTATATACACACATAATGGAATATTATCCACCATTAAAAAGGAAGGGAGTTCTAACACATGGTGCTACCGGGAGGAACCTTGAAGGCATTATGCCAAATAAACCAGACACAGAAGGACAACTATTGCAAAATTCTACTTACAGGAGGTACCTAGAGTAGTCAAATTCATGAAGATAGAAGGCAGAGTGGTAGTTAGCGGGGCCTGACGGGAGGAGAGAATGAGAGTTCTTGTTTATCAGACACCCTCAACCTGAAATTGTTGGGAAGCAATAATGAAGCAAAAGCATTTGCTTGGGATCAAAGAATTGCGAATGGGGACGCAGATTCGGGCAGCAATCCAAATGGTGTCCCACTGAAAGCAAAAGTCATGGATTTTTAAAGACAAAGAGGGAATGCTTGTTGTTTACAAAACATTTTGACTGCTGTTGGTGGCAGAAATCTAAACCTGGCTAAACATAATTTGTTGCTAGACCTATCACAAAGGAAAAGTCTGTTACTGTAGCAAGTTGTGGGTATTCTTCCAAAGTCCTTGGGGGTATTTGTCATTCAAAATGTCAGGGTTCCACTCAGTGAGGAAATACATGAAGTCCACTTCCTCTGTGGTCTCCCAGCTGTATTTTAAGACCCTTGACCTAAATTGATTCCATTTTTATTCCACCTCCCACAGTACAGAGTTTCGCTTTGGGGTGATGAGAAAGTTCTTGAGGTGGATCGCAGGGATGGCTGCACCAAAACATGAATATACTTAATTCCACTGAACTGTACTCATAGAAATGGTTAAAATAGGAAATTATGTTACCACCACTTTTTGTTAAAAAAAAAAAAGATGCAAAGACATTAAAGGATATGCAAAAAAAAAAAAAAAAAAAAGGACATGCAGTGCAATCGAACATTGAAGCATATGCTACCTTGAGCTGGTAATTTGTATGGTATCTGACAGACGTGGAGTTTAAGCATATTTCCCTTAACAATGAAATATCCAGGGGTGCCTGGGTGGCTCAGTTGGCTAAGCATCCAACTCTTGGTTTCAGCTTAGGTCATGATCTCATGGGTTGTGAGACTGAGCCCCATGTTGGGCTCTGTGCTCAGTGGAGAGTCTGCTTGAGATGCTCTCCCTCTGCCTCTGCCCCCACTCGTGCTTGCTCCCTCTCAATTAAATCAATACATCTTAGAAAAAAAAAAATTTTTTTTGAAATATCCAATAGCACGCCTGCGAGTTTGCTGCATTACTCTGGGGTGCCTTGGCAGACAATTTAGAAACCACGACTATAGGTCATGTTCTCTACCTTAACGCTTACTTCTTCTCTTTCTGGACAGTCATGGACAAAAGGGGCTTAGAAAGAAACTACTCAGATGTTTTGCGACTAACCAGCTCTGTGACCTCAGAAAATGATTCACTTCCTTCACCCACAGCTCAAGAGGACAAGCTAGATCCTGTCCGATCCAGTCAGGTCCACCTCCCCAGCCACTGCTCATGCCTCCATCTCCTCATTCTCTCTATCCCGGCCATCTGTAACTTCTTTCCATTACTAACCTGTCTCCAACTTTGTCCTCCAGGTCATCCCCCCTGATGTATGGCTACCTAGAAAACTTCCCCATTTCACTCACTTTGCCTAGAAATTCCAGCTAGTTCTTTAATCCCCAGCCTGTCACTGTACCGGTGAACTTCCCTGTGGACCCAGACTAACCAGCTGGGCTCACTCCTTTGTGGCCATCAGAGAAGTCTTCCTTTGTAGCCTGGAAGCTCTTTGAGGACAAGCTACTGCTGCCCTTCCCACCACTGGGTCCCCAGCACCTGCTAATATAGTTCCTGGAATGTATTTGTTGCTCAGTAAATATGTGGACATCCTCACTCCCAGGAATGTGGGTATTGGTACAAATGAAGCTGAGAGAGAGGAAGGAGACCTACTGCACTGTTAGCAACTCACTTTATCCCTTCATCCATCTCAACGTTTGTTTTTCCTCCTCCCTTTCTCTTTGTTATTATCTCCTTCTTTCCTCTCAAGCACTGCGTGCCCTCATGCCAGGGACAAGAAAGTACTGTTCCCCGTTCTGCTGATCCGAAGAGAGGAAGTGAAAAGTTTTTCTGTCTTAGGCACAAAAAGATGAGAATTTATGTATTTAAAAAGTATTCTTAGACAAGCAAAACAATTCCGCCCGCACTCCCTTCTTCCCCCAAAATATAAACAAGCCTCTGGCTCTTCTCTGTTAAAAAGATCTTCAGCAGCTACTGGGGAGGAGGAGGATGTCTCCTCTTAAATTTCCACTGGTGAAAAGAGACTGGGCAAATTCCAGTGCTCCCCCTCCCCTTATTATTGAGAACCTCAGAGGTGCAAGGGTTGGGTAAATCACTTTCGTCCCATGCTGTCTATGCCTTGCCAATGAACGAGAAGCCTGAAACAAAAATCTCATTATTCCCATTCTACTGCTGGGGAAACTGAATCTCAGAGTGGTTAAGTGATGTTCCTGAGGCTACACAGATAACTTTGAACACTATGTAGCAGGACATCTCTTCCCCTACTCCTTCTTCCTTGCCCCCACCCAGGGCCCACTCCATTTCAGCATCTGGAAAAAGAAACATGGCAAAGATTTCCCCTTAGGAGCCCAGTCATTTTCTTGGGTGCTGGGGTTTAGGAAGAGCTGAGAGTGCCTATGATTTCGTCTGCCACTTAACTGAGATTAGCTGGAAGCAATCTGCTTAAAGTTTAAGCATCAACTTATCACTTTGTTAACTGTGCATTCATTTTCTAGGGGATGGTTAACTTTAATGGGAATGGGGGATTGAATCATGTGGCAACAGGTTCTGTGACATGTGGGAACCAGAAGGGAAGTGAGAGGCCTTCCCTGTCAGATGTTGAATAGAGGGAGATCTGGCATAAAGATCTGGATTAATTTTCTGCCTGCAATTTCCTGCAGGGGACAGACAGGAAGACTCCCTTTCTGTTACCCTGTGATTGAAAGATTGATGGAAGCAGAGAGACAAGGTCAGAATTTTCCTAGCCACAAGACACACTGATGATGCACACGCTCTCAGAATTGCCCAGTGGAAGGGACCTTCATGCCCATTGTATCCCACAATTTCACTTCATAGAGGAGGAAACTGAGGCCTAGGGAGGAACCATGGCTAGTCCTACCATACAAGCTGGATCACAGCACGACTAGAATACAGCGAACCTCTTTCCCCATCTCTCAGCTTCCAAGAGTCTCTTGACTTCTCAATGGCAGCAAAGTACAGCTCACTTAATTCCATTAGCCAAAAGCCAACTTTTTTTTGGATTTTTAATAAAAAGCATTTGTTGATTCATGCCCATGTGGTTTCATGCTTTCTTCAGAAGAAGCAAAACTTTTCTTTGAGAAAGTTAATAGCCTCACAACTTCTGGAGTTTCTATGATCTTTTTTTCCTCCCAACCATATTTAAGCACTATAGTATAAAACATCTTTTTTTTTTTTTTTCTCATCTATCCTTCTTGGGTAGGGGAGGCCTAGGAATTTTAACTTAATTAATAATGGATGAAGCAACCAGATGGGAAAGGTAGTTATGAGAGAGCCTACAAAATCCAGAGAAGTCAGTCTAGTTAAGAATCCAGTAGCTTCGGTCTCCATCCTGTTAGCTGAATTAGTGATGCTATCCTGCTTGGCATTTTAGAAGTGCCATCCTTTGGTTCTACTTTAATCAACCAGCTTTCTCCTACAGAGTCACGCAAGTTTCTTTACTGGCACCTCTAATTTCTAATGTTATTCATAACATATAATGAGCACCTACTATGCATATGACATTCTCCAATATTCTGAAAATTAAAAAAAAAAATCCCATTGAATAACTTATAAAGGGTCTAGTTTAAAGTAGGATCTTTCAGTCTATAGGTAGTGATCCACTTGTAAGTCATGCAATAAACTTAGTAGGTCATGACCAGCATTTTCTTTTAATGAAATTGTGGCAGTTTGCTAGAGTCACGGCCCTCAGTTTTTGTTTTTGGTTTTTTGGTTTTTTTCTTTGCCTCCATGTGACTCATTGGTGGATGGAACAACGACAGCCATGAATAGGCAAGGACTTCAAAATACTTGGGCATTGGAACTTGCCCTTTCTTGAAGCTGTTGTAAACTTTGAGACCATCACCCCTGAATGAACCTGGACAAACTTGTGGAAAAAGAAAGACACGTGCCTCAGTCATCTGTACCCTAGACTGCAAACTAACCACCAGATACGTGATTGAAGCCCATCCAGACCCAACCAGCCTCTCTTACCCCCACAGCCAACCCACCAGCTAACCACAAGGTCCATGAGCCACCCCAACCAAGGCCAGCTAAACCTAGCTTAGTTAAGAACAGGGTTATTCAATTTTCGAATTATTGACATAGAGGCCTGATAATCCTTTGGGACCAGGCTGTTCTGTACATGTTTAGCAGCATGGCCCAGCCTCTACCAACTAGATACCAGTAGCACAACTACCCCAGCTACAAAAAGCAAAAATATCTTCAGACGTGACGATGTGTCACCCCTAACGGTCACAAATCACTCCTAGTTGATTACTACTAGTCTAAAAAAAAAAATCACCCAACGAAATCATGAGCAAAAATACATAATTCTTGGTTTATGCTATTATGTTTTGTGATGGTCTTATGTAACCAAAACTATCTGATATAGAATAGTCTAGAATAGGATAGATCGGGAAACATGTCACTCTGTAAAGGCAGGCACTATTTTATGAAGCAATATCATGCGTGTAGTAGGTCAAAATATTAAATGTACTTTGTGCTCGGGCTGTAGTCAAAATGGTTAGAAAGTCTTCTGGGTTATTAAAGGAAAAGCCATGGGACTGGATTCCCGCCCCCCACCTCCCAGCTCTGATACCTATTAACTGAGTAATATGAAATCTCTTTGTCTGAATTTCCGAAGCCTTAGATTTCTCATCTAATGACGAACCAGCCTATCACACACTTAGTTATGAGGGCTAAATACGTAAAAGTGCATTGTAAACTATGAAAAGCCATAGTAATATTTATTACCATCATCGTTGGGTTAGCTTCTGTTTGTCTTCTTCTTGTGTCTTCCTGCCTCCTGAAGGCTCTCCACCTGCCTGCTTCTGGTCAACCTTCACCCATGATTCCAAGTGAACAGTGCAGGCTACATCCTGCCATGAAGCATCCCTTCACAGACCATTCCTTGAATCCCTGTGGCACTCACCGGCTATGCCAAATGTCCACTTACCAAATATCACTTTGACACTTGTTACTAATTCAGTTCAGTACTCAGTTCCATTCTATTTTGTTGACCTATGGGACACATTTTAGTTTCTCTCCCCACCTCATCTACGAGCTCCCAGAGGCGAGGAGCCAAGCTACACCTGTATTTACATCCCCCCAGAGCATATAGCATGTTTCCCAGGACACATGATAGGTCTTCACAAGGACTTAACTGACTGATTCTCATTCAAAACACCGAGTGTTTACTTCCTTTCCACTTTATAGATTTTGCCTTCCGAAGGCCACAGCCTCCTCTGTAAATTAGTCTGTCCCCTCTTGGACCCCAGCAAGTCCCTTCTGGGGTTTGAGCCATCACCCAGGTCCCCTGCCTGATGACTATCGGAGATCAGAAGTAGGAGAATAGCATCACACTGACTGTTTGGGGTATCACCTGATAAACCATTTCCTAAAAGGAATATCACCCACTGGGAAAGCAGCAGCTGCCTGCGATAACTGTGCTTTTCAGCTGAAGAAGGCCCTGGGCACCTGACCTCCTCCTTGGCCACAAGCCCTGAGTCAGGCAATTACAGCGCCGCAGCTTCACACCCAGCAGAGCCGGGATGGAGCCTCTGCTCTGCACCTGCTTAATTCATGCTCTTCCCGCAGGAGGCACACCAGGCTGGAAGGGCGCCCCTGGCAGGGAGGCATCCTTTGTTGCCCTTGGGCTCTCCCGGGCTGTGCCCAGCTTTCTTCTCAGCAGCACTGCTCCCGCCTCTCCATCTCCCTCACCCGGAGGAAATGACCCTGCTGGGCCAGCATGATGTGTCTGGGCTGAAAGAAGGATTTACTGTTTGTTGTTAGACTATTAACAGGCACAGCCTGTTAATGGTCTCTGATTGATTTCTGGATGCTTCTTTCCTTCTGGACTGTTGGAACTCAGACGGAGAAGCTGGTGTGAGGAGACAAAATGTTGACTTAGCTCCTCGTCCTAAAGGGGAGCTAAGAAAAATGCATAGGTGGTTAATAGATGGGTGCCCAGGTAGGAACAGAAAGCAAATTCCACCTTCCCAGGAACTCACATTCTCCAGCAGAGGCAGTGTGGAAAGATAGCACACTGGGTGGACTGGGTTCGAAGCCTACTTCTTTCCAGTAACCAGTTCTGTTTCCAGTTGCCAAGTTTCTGGGACCTTGGGTAGCCTGCTTAAGCCTTCCTAGTCTGCCCCCCCCCCCCCATCAATAAGGACAGTGATAGTCCCTCTCTTGGGGCCACCGAGGAGCCTCACACGAAATCGTCCCTGAGAAATCCTGAGTAAGTAGGATCGTCGGTAACACCCAAATGGAATCAGACCATTTCCGTGATGCACCAACTCTGGGAATGTTCGGGAAAACACGGCTCCTTTCTCCCTCCCTCGTCCTGAGAAGCATGCTACTAAATATGCCAGCTGTCACGAGAAAAAGGGAGTTTGCTTTTATTTTCTCTGAAGGAGGCAGCTAACTGCCACTTGAGGTTTCCCTTATGAAATACAAGAAACTGATTTGCAGTGGAAGATTTTAAGTTAAAGGTGAATACTTTTCAATATAGGGGGCTTAAAACTCGAGACGAATACAGTGCTACTCATGAACATCTATGTGGCACTTTACAGTTTAGAAAGGCAGGGTCTTCTTTTCTGAAGGCTTCCAAAAGGAGAGCAACAGATCTTTATGAGCTCCCACCCTATGCAAACCATGGTGAGGCCCTCAGGGTGTGGTGTAGAAGCAGGCAAGCCAACCCCCCTCTCTAAGGAGCTTACCATCCCCTAAAAAATAGTCCAGAAATAATTTAAATAAAAAAACATGAAAACAGAATAAACTATTAGGTGCTAGGAGGAAAATAAAACGATATAATAGAATAGTGGAGAGTAACTATGGGGTGACGCTTTGGGAAGGATGATGTGGGAAAAACTTTCCGGGGCATTGACATTTGAACATCAGCTTTAATGGAGGAAGGGAGAAATCTATGTGGATTTCTGCAGGGGAAAATGTTCCATATAGAAAATAAGTGCAAAGGCCCTGAGGCAAGAACATGCTTGGTGTGTTTGAAGAAGAGGATAATTTAGAGCCACCCCCCTTCAGATTAAATGCTTTCTCAAGATCCTTCTCAGCATGTTTTTGTCTCCCCAGAAGAGATTTGGTCTTTTAATTATTATTTATTCACTCTTTAGGGGTAATATAGCAGCAACATAAACTTGGCATTCAAGTGGGATGGAATTTCCCGTCAAAGCTGGCTGAGTTCAGCACGTCAGCTGCTTTAAATAAAGGCCTCGAACTCTGAAAGAGCATTTGGGAGTGTTTATCCCCATCAGACCTCCTGAGGCCTCCACTCCCTGTTTATCTTCAGAGTTCAGCGAGAAGTGGCTGGTCCTGTAAACGCTGCGGTGACAGGAGCCACGGAAGGCCTCATCACCACCCTGCGGGACTCCTGAAAAATCACCAGCAGAGAGGGTTGGCTGTGGAACTGAGAAAGTTGGAAGGCAACAAAATGGATCATCTCTGCTGGATCAGGGGAAGCACACACACTCACTTTAGAGTTGTTTTTATATGCAGACCCCAATCCAAACCAGACGATGGAAGCCCACTTGCACAACTCATTCCTCTCTGCATATGGGGATGGGAGAGAGGGCTCCATAAATAGTGAGCTCGGCTTCCCAGAACGAATGCACATGAAGCTCCTCAAACTCTCCTTGCTTTTCTCTGACACCTGAGTCACCAGCTCGGTGCCACTTGGCACCACAGGGCAGAAAATGGTATCCACGTGACTGTGTCAGTGTTAAAGTGGTTCAAGGCAACCCTTCTATGGCCTTCATGCTCCCTCTTGGAGGGAAAACTGTCATGCATGAGATGCTACTTCATTTTCCTCCTAGGAACCCAGAAGGCAGCTCTCTGAATGTGCTTACTCAGGATCCCTGGGTTTGCCATGACTCCAAGGGGTGGCGGGAAGGAGAAGCAGACCAGAGCAAAAAAAGGAGATAGATCAACAGAATTTCACCTCTTGGCTGGCTTCTGTTGAATTGCTCTGGTTCTGTACTTAGCATTTTCACCACTCCTAACCAATCAGCCCAATTACCCTACATTTCCACACGGGAAAATCTGAAAAGCAGACCAACTTGTCATTTTCCTTTTGTTAGAATCTGTCCGTTGTCAAATTTCTATCGATTATGGCTATGTGCTCCATGTCTGATGGGTCTCCTGCTTCCTGGGTTGTGCCTCAGCCTACCAACCCCTCTTTGCTCTTCCATGGACTTAGCCCCTTTTATCGTAGTCTTCCTCATCTGAAGGTCAGAGTCATAGGCAAGTCTGGACATACTTTCTTTCTCTTTTCAAAGATTTGATCATTTATTTGAGAGACAGAGAGAGAGAGAGAGAGAAAGCACACGCATGAGCAGGGGGAGAGGGAGACAAGCAGACTCCCTGCTGAGCAGGGAGCTCTATGCAGGGCTTTATCCTAGGACCCTGAGACTCATGATCTGAGCCGAAACCAAGAGTCAGATGCTTAACCAACTGAACCACCCAGGCGCCCCTGGACATATTCTTGAAACTGAGTGGATTCCCAAAGCCAAGCCACTTCAAAAACCTTCAGAAATTCATCCCCTAAATGCCCTTCCTTCCAACCATTAAGTGGGAAAATACAGAATTTTCCCACAAAAGTGATGATTGGATGGGTTTTCCTGGAAGGTAGCTCCGCCCCCCATCACCATCTCCCTGAGTAGTCGTCACTTATCCATCCGAAGTAGTAGTAGCTGCTCTGGGAAATGGGGAAATGAATCATGTCTTCATCTGGGGTCTTGGTGGCCTCATTTGGAGCAGACCATGCTCCTCAGTGTCACAGAGCTCTGCTGGGAAGTCCTTGGCCTTCTGCTGTCCCTTCGACCAGTGCAGAGCTGTCTATCACTCTCATTATGGAGCTCCGCATGGGATCTCATCGATGATGAGTTTCAGTTAAAGACTTTGCAGATCACTAGACTAGATGAGCTCGAAGCTGAAAATTTGAGGCTGCCTCGCCCCCGGGAGCACACAGGTTTCGTGACCGGCAGCTGTCTTCGCACAGGTGTGCATCGTGGTCCTGCTGTCCAAGTGCAGTCCGGGAGGAGGCGGCATCACCATCATCTGGGAACTTGTTAGAAATGCAAATTCCTGAAGCCCACCTCAGCCGTACTGAGTCAGTACCGTGGAGGCGGCCCCATCCATCTGTGTTGTCACAAGTCCTCCGGGTGATCATGTAGGTAGCAAAGTCTGGAAACTACTGCAGAGGAAAGGACTCAACCAGTTGTGCCAGATCCCCCACAACTCCCCATCCCATCACTTCACCCTTGTGTTTTCAAGGCCGCAAAAGACACACACTTCCAACTCCCCGAAGCGCAGCAAGTCAGCTTCCAAATGTAAAAATGGTAGCGTCCGGAACACTTACCTCTAAGGATAATAAGGCTCAGGGAAGGACTTTGTAATTGCATCAGACCAAAGGGCTGGTTCCTTTCTGCAGCTGCCGTCAGGACTCCAGAGCTCTCCCGAAGGAGGAGCCTCACTTATTAACATCATAACTCAAGCAAGTTGCTTGGAGTCGCCGCACATGGAAAATTGCATTCTGCAGAGTGTTGAAGCTGCAAAGTCACCGGCTGAGTCGATAGACTTTTATTTTAACGATGTTTGTGATCAATATTTAAACAGGATTGACCCAGTCTGCTACGAGTGCACCTCTCCCCTTCCAGCTGCTTGGGAAAGATAAAATATTTACTTGGGGTGGGGGGCTATGGTTTGAGGCCACAGTGGGGGGGGGGTCGGGGGATGGAGGGGTGGGTGTGGTATAGGGCAAGAGTGCCATGGGATACATTAACATCGAGCTCTAATGGGCCGGAGGTTTCTTAGGGCTTTGGTTCAGGCATCCTGGCAGATTATGAGGGTATGAGAAGAGACTTATGGAAAGATTTGGCCACTAGCAGTATAAACTATAGAGTATCAAGAGATTTTTCTGATAAAAAGTCACAGCGTGTTTAAGCTGGCTTTCACTGAAACCCAACAACAGTTGTTAGCTGAGAGCATGGTTCTGGGTTCACGCAGCTCAAGTGTGCCCCTGCCCCCCACATCTGTACCAGCACTTATTTCATATCTTGGAGTCACATTTTACTCATCTGTAATATGACACCTCATAAAGTGGTAAAAGTATAAATGAGACACAATGCAGAGCAGTTGAAATATTGGCCTCCCATGGTACGTGCTCCATATGTGTCAGGGAATTGCTGGTTGATCTGGGACTCAAAACTCAGTTCTATTTGTCTCTGACATCATACTTTCAAAAACGTGTATGATCTATGTACAAAATTAGATAACGGTTTAGGACATGGAATGATGGAGTGCTGGGGTGTAGAGTGCAGTCTCTGTTAAAGGATGTTGAAGTAAAAAGAAGCCAGAAATGGCTTGAGAAATCAGGCCATTTTCTCAATGTAGGGAACAGGTTGCGCTCCAGTTAGACATGGAAGGCCAACAGGGCAATTGAGAATGACATCGGGCCGAGAGCGTACGTGGGCATACACCTCACATACAGATGGGGCCCCCGAGAGGGACCTGATGAGTTGGAGGTACCTCTGCACACATCAGAGGAAGAGTTAAACACCCAGTGAACAGAGACACCCGAAGCCTGCAGTCTGAGGGGAGGCTGGAGCCCTGCTTCTAAAGGATGGGCAGCCCAGAGGAGCCCGTGTTGGGTGCCGGGGAGGGGAGATTTGTGAGGTGTGCCAGGGTCACCAACCCATACTAGTTGGCCTGGCTCTTTCTCATCTTAGCACTAAGAGTCCTGAGTGCCAGAGACCCATCGATCCTGGGCACCTCTCAGGATGGATGGTCTCTGTCACCAAGAGGACGGGCTGCATGTGCTTTCCTAAAGCCAAGGGAAGCGAACTTCCAGAGACACTGCCAGACAGCACCAAATGCAAGAGAGAAAGCCTGAGAAGTGCCTCTTGGGTTTGGCAATTAGGAAATCACTGGGGTAGTGGAAGGGGAGGTGGGCAGAGGTACAGGGTGACTAGGTGATGGGCACCGAGCGGGGCACTTGACAGGATGAGCACTGGGTGTTTTACTATATGTTGGCAAATCGAACTCCAATAAAATATATACCAAAAAAAAAAAAAAAAAAGGTCACTGGGGACAGATTAGGGGAAGTGGTGACATGGCAACGTGGGCCCTGCCCCTGACTTTGCGAGCCACAGGAAGTGATTGAGGCTGCCTTCCTCAGCAGGGAACGACTAGATGAAAGGCCTCTCTTAAGAACCTGATTTGTCCTCCGACTTTTTCAGAGCACAAGAAAAATGACGCCATCCCAGAGCAAGCACACAGCCCCCAAAGGGCAGTCAGTCGGCGGGCCTGTGTGCTCAGCATTCCTTACCTCTGGTGCCAACAGTCCGAGGAGTTCGATACGCTGGCCTCTGGTGTTTGGCTCATAATGATTCCGATGTTACATGGATGGCCAAATGACTGACTTTCCCATTGATCGTGGGAGCCTGAGATGTGAATGATGGATTGAGCCACCCGAGCGGCTGCCTGTGGGAAGTCTGATTTTGTTCAGATGAGCTACTCCAGACAACCTCTCCTCCCTGTTGGCCCATGACCCTCCGTCTCCCGCTCTCGGTTTCTCTCTGTCTCTCTCAGGAAACCCCTCACCTTCCTGACTTCCTACCCACTCTCCCTCCCTTCCTTTTTTCTTTCCTTCTTTCCACTTCCTTCCAGTCCTCTCTTGCTCCTTTAGGTCACATGTCTCCCTTATCTCTTTTTCTTCTTCTGGCTTATTTCTCCAGGTCCATTTTTATGTAGCTGGGCACTTGACAAGAAGGGGGGGGGGGGCACAAGAAGCATTAAGATTCTTTCCTTTAAAGCCTGGGATGAAATCCAAAAGTCCTCTTAGCACATCCCAGGGTCTCCGAGTCATATCTCTTTGGGTTCCGGCCCCTAAGTCGATGGAAAGCAGTGTCTCCCTTGAACTGGCCTCTTTGTGACAGGTCACACCAAAGGAGATGGGCAACTCAACCCCTTTCGGCCCCGGTCATTTTTGCCCAAGGTGCAGGAAACTGTACCTAATAACTTTAGCTTCACAGACCCTTCTGTTGTAGGAGACAAGTCCTACATCTCCTCCATCTCGGGGACGCAAAACAAATGCATGCTATGGAAGATGGGCTGACTTTCATTACTATTTGAAGGGTTGAACTGAAGCCAGCGTGGATTATTTTAAAAGCACAGATATATTTTTAAAGTCAAATCAGTCTGGATCTTATTAAACTTGACTGTCTCCATGTGCGTACGAGTAGGCAGTGGATGTGGATGTGCGTCTAGATGTTTTTATCCTTCTACAAGTCTGTGAAGTCATCCCTCCACTAATAGAGAGGATCAGCTTCCGTGCCTTAGATCTCCCACCTCAGAAACCACAGAGCTAACTTTGAGGGTCTAAGCTCAGACAAACTCTGCTGCTCCTTAGAAGTCTCCGTGGGTGTCTTGGGGGTGTGTTTGAATAGGGATTGCAGGTGCCTCCGCGTGTTTCTTGTGAGATCAGAGAAAGGAAAACTGAAACAAAAATTTGATTTGGTTTGCAACACACATTGTGCTGCCAATGGCAACAAGCCACACATGCTGTCATTTACGCAGAGTAATTCTGTCTGGATTGTTTTTATAGCATCCCTTTCCCTCTGTTCGCCACACAGACTATTTAGACACCCTCTAATGCATTCGTGTCTGTGTCTATACGTGTCTACAAAGTATAAAATCATAAGTGTGCGTATACATATATATAAGCTCATTGGGGGAGATGTATTTTGAGTGCAGCGCTCCGTACAATCAAACTGATCTGGGTTTCCTTTCCTGCCCATGTAAATTCTCTCCTGCACGTATGGGTGGCCCTTCCCCCAAGGAAAGCGTTTTCCTTAGCAGATGCCCTGCTCCTCTCACTGGTATACGACCCCTTGGTGTGCAACTACAGGCTGCTTCATCTTGACAAACCCCTCCCTGCAACTTTTAGGAATTCTGCGATACTTCATCTTCTCTCCCTGACACTCGAAGCTGGTTACCATTTCCTTTCTCCCTCTCAGGACTGCCTGTGTGCACCCCCGAGACGCAAGCCTCGCTTGGGGTTCCTCTCTGCTTCTCGTCAGGGCCCTGAAGAGTCTTCCCTTCTGAGGGTTTTGGCCAAAGACATCAAAACAATGGTCCTCAGATCCCCATCCTAATTTTAAGCCTTACCTTTCGCCTGCAGATTATTTCCACGTTTCCAGCTCCCTACAGGAATTTTTCGAGGAAATCTGCCTCCAGATTACATCTAAAATCAAGCCTCCTGTGTTTTCCTTTCCAACAGATTTTTCATCCTCTATCCCTCATATCCCAAATGTATTAAATCCTTGACATTGCCATTTTATTGCCCTCTCCTAGCATCTCTGGTTTGTCCCTGAGGACTGTCAGGCTTGTGCTTGCTTGGAAGTTTTGCATTCTCTCTGGCTTCCTGATCCCTCGGCCAACACATCCTCATCAGTACATCCCTAGATTCATGCCACACATTCCTTGTTTCGTCTTCTGCCCTGTTGTCTCCCATCTTCCTCTCTGATGTCTGCATTACTGACAAAAGGTTCTGCAAAATATCACTTGGGCACCTGAATCCCTGCTTACAAGCTCACAGCATTCTGGTCACCAGTTGGGTCACATCCACATTCAAGACTTCCCATTTTCTAGGCCCAACTTTCACCTTTCTCTCCATTCATATTCATCATCATACAGTGCTTTCACCACTCACCACACCTTCCCAGTTCTCAGGTATCCACCAATGCTGATCCCTTCAAGTAAGTGGTCTTCTCTGACTTCCTCCCAATCCAACTTCCATATTTCCTTATGGGTCAGATTCAGATCTACGACCCAAACAGAGTTTGCCCAGATCACAAGCACTGTTCAGTGGGTTCCGAGTTGGCGTTCTCTCAGCACATTTATTGGGACACTTATTCATATGTTTATGCATGTTTTTTTTCCCCATATATATTCTGGGTATCTTCTCTCTTATTTCCCTAAATGTGTATTAACAAACCGAACCTTGTTAAAATTTCCAAATAGTCAAGTGTAATAAGGGATAAAAAATAAATATTTGCTGAATGGACTAATCATGTTTTGGAAGAGGTTATAGTATTAATAAATGCACATGGCAAGAACTCAATTCAAACTGACTGCCGTAAAGAGGGATTTACCCTGACAGATTTACTGGCTAACATCTCAGGGAGGTCCAGAGGTAAAACTGGTCCATGGCATGGCTGGACTAGGGCTGCAAGTCCTACCTCCTAACTCTTCCCTCTGCTCTCCTTCATGGTGGCTTCTCTCTCAGGTCGGGCTTCTCTGTGAGTGACCTGCATCAACTCAGGTGTATGGCTTTCCAGCTCTAACCTAGCAAAAAGGAAATCCTCCTTCAAATGAATACCCGGGAGTTAATTTTTATTGAACTAACCTCCTGTGTGTGCCCATCCTCAAACTCTTCATCATGGCCAACGAAGCAAGGATTGTGCTGATTGGCTGGGGCCGGTTCAGACATCCATCCCTGAGTCCATCAGTGAGGTGAGGGTGGCTCTTGATGCTCTGGCCAAACTAGCCTTGGGTCATTTGCCTGCTCCTGAAGCCACGGCTCAAATGATAGGAGGTAAGGATGAGGAAAGGGTTTCTCTCGAATAAATCAGATTTCTGTAGGAGTAAAGGAGAATGAATGCTACACAAGTAAAAGAAACCTTCCAGGCAGTAATTTCCCAGTTATCACGATCTGATAAAGACTGAGCACTCTGGAAAGGGGGAAGAGGGTTCCCAGGTTGGACAACTGAAGGCAAAATGTTGGTTAATATGTGGTTTTTTTCCCTAACTCTCATATAATGAAAGAAGATATGAGCAGTGAGCAGAATTCCATCCACTGCATGCCCTCTGCCCCTGGCTTGGCCTTCTTTCACTGTCCATGTTTTGTAAAAAGAAGCCAATTCGATTAGACATTATAACATAGCCGAATTATATTGTAACCTCAGACTTAGAAAGAAAACACAAAACAGATAGAAAACCAAGTCGTACTATAGGATTTCTTAAAAATAAAAAATGGTTCTTTCTTTGCAGACTCAAGAAGGACACCGGTGTGTTAGATGTGTAAAATGACGTGGGACCAGACTTAACATGTAATTAATTTTTATTAAGTTTTTAATACAACAGACATCGTTGAGGTGAAAGCCTAATTATTGGTTCAAATTTTCTTACATAAAACTTGACCTACCCCTGCTGGGACACTTTCCAACTTTCCGAACAAAAGGCAGTGCTGTGTAATTCTCATGCCTATGAGAATGGATTGATTTTGAAAGACAGAAACCAAAACTACTCCTTGTTCTTTCTCTCCTTAATAGAATGAAGAAATGCATTGATTTATTCTTCCCATCAAGCCCGGCAAGTCTCATCTTGGTCTGTTCCTGTGTCATACAAATTCAAGAGAGCTTGGCAGGAGGCAAAATGTCTGGGCTCCCAAATGGGTCACCAAATTGGCCCATTAACCACATTTCAGTTTTCTTCTCTCCCCGTTGTTGGTGGCCTTCGCTCTCTAAGTGAAAACTAATATCGTTCCTTCACATGGGGCTCCTTAATGACACCGGGAAGCGGAGTGGTGACTTCTCATATTAGAGCAAATTTGCTCAAAGCCCAAAGGAACTCTGCAGCGACTTCATCAAGCCGTTTCCTTTTTCCCAGCCACACAGGGCAGCCACGAGACTCGGACCAGCTGCCCAGGTTAGCCAGGCAGTTAGTCTAGCTTCAAAACGCTGACGATTAAAAAATCATTAAGGAAAAGACTTTCCAAGGTGCCCAGTGGGAGGGAAAGCACTGGCAAATACGCCTAAAATGAGAGAAGAACTTATCCCTGATTTTGACAATCTACCCCCAAAATGGAATAGGAGAGCCAGTCGCTGTGCAGCCAGGTAGCAGGGTAAAGAGAAACAGAACCGTGTCTCTATTCTGAGCAGTAATCCCAGCTCAGACAAGCAGGGTTCCCCCCCGCCCCCCCGCACAGACAACCACCAGACTGGAGATAAATGGACTCCCCTGTTGTATTTCGTTCCCCACCTTCCTCCCGAGCGAACTAGAGACCCGGCCTCAGAGTCATCCCCATCAGGGACTAAAACATTTCATTCCACTCACTGGCTTTCATTAGCATCATTCAGTGTATGAGGCTAGTGTCGAGAGAGGTGACGCAGCATCCGCCCCCTGGCCTGGTTCTCAGTGAGGGTGCTCCCAGGGGTCACCTGCTTACCGTGCAGCTCCATCCACCTCTGTGCTGCATGGTCTGAGCATCCACTGAACATCCATTGCATAGACGGGATCTGAGACTCTTGGCCCATGACTTCTGGACACCGCATTTCTTTTCTACCTCTGTCTTTGGTACCTCCCGGGGCTTTCACTCTTGGGTACCACCTTCATTTACTTTTCAACTCCAATCCTCTGCAATCCTTACCATTATGACTATCTCATGTCATCTCACCTGGGATTCGTCATGGACCCCTTCTGGACCCAAGAGACATATGTGGAGGGAAGTGAGCTCCGAGGCCTCTGTGCTTCATAACGTCAGAGTATTAGCATCTCTTCATCAGTAACTCCCTAGCTCATAGGATTGGTTTGAAGATTAAGGAAATAAAAAGTAGGTAAAGTGCCTAGAAAGTGAGCAGCAAAAAGTGAACAACCAATAATTCTTAAGTAGTTTTGCCATCATCACTGTGGGATCCCAACCTGAGCTCCCCTGGATGCTCCTCTCTGTTTGCCGTCAGGGAAAAACTAAGCAAACTCATTCTGTTTAAGAAAAATACATAAAAATAAAAGACAAACTTCATCACCTCTGGAAAGGCATCGCAATGGGCCAGCTGGCAAACACATTAGTGGACTCTTCTCAGCCAAATAAGTCCCAATCGTGCTCTGCCATTGGTGTGGACACAGGTTGTCTTTTCAATGAAAATCAAGTTTATTTTTATCCCTAAGGTACCTCCACAATCTTCCTTTCTTCTTCCCAATAATTGAATCCCAACCAAAACAGGAGAATAAAAGGCTCTGTTTGGCAAGTGTCCCTCCAGAGCAAACCTTGAGGGATGGAAGCTGCTTCCATCTTTTAATTAGCAATATGTGCGCCGTCCTGCTGTTGGTCATTCTAGCAAGGGCTGGAAGAGCAACAGGCTACTCTTTCTCCACCTTCTTTGAATTTTCCCTCAACTACCCTCCCCTCTCCACCCCACCCTTTTACTGCCTAACACCCAACAAAACATGATTATTTGCATGAAATCAATACCATGATTCACACACAAAAGCCCAGAAAAACCTGCGATGCAATTGTGTGAGTAATTTTTCATGAACCAGACTCCTAAGTGCTTGCCAACAAGCTAAATTATCCTCTTGTTAAGTGTTATATATTTTTTCTCCCCTCTTTCTTCTTTTCCATGTACTTCTTAATATTGATAAGCTTCTCTTAGTTGAAGGGAACATTTGCATTTTTGCTTTAGTTCTCCGTGTAGCAAGCACATCAAAGGACCTGACTCCCCTTGCCTTTTTATTTTTCCTTCTCAGTACCTGAACTGTCTTTAGCCAAACTCTTTGAAAAGATGGTGCTATTTTAGAGGGAGAAGGAAAAGCTGGTGTTTCAGGGTCTGGATTTTAGATCTGATGCCAAAAGTCACATGAAGGCTAGGTTTAACTTCTTATAATTAGGTCAATTAATCAATTAACCACAAGGCAGTTACCACCTGGGTTTCCAGCCCTGTCTCAGTACTTTGGTAACTGTAAGAGGAAAAAGAATAGTAATAATAATAATAATAAAAAGTCTATTAGTGCAGATAAAATGAAAGCACTTTGTAAACACTACTATAACTGAGGGCGCCTGCGGGGCTCAGTCAGTTGAGCAAGCAACTCTTGGTTGCAGCTCAAATCATGATCTCAGGGTCCTGGGATTAAGCCCCACTTTAGGCTCTGTGCTCAGTGGGGAGTCTGCTTGAGGATTCTTTCTCTCCCTCTCCTTCTTGCTCTGCCTCGCCTTCCTCTCTCTCTTAAATAAATAAATAAATCCTTCTAAAAAACCACTAATATAACTATAAATTTCTCTCTGTGGGGCAGTAAGGCTGCAGATTAGAGCAGGGAGAGGGGGCATGAGGCCTAGACAAAGTGAGAACAGGTTCACAGGGGAGGAGTAAGGACATATGGGCCTGGGAATTGGGTAGAATTTGGATGGCCGTAGACAAGGAAGGTCATTCTAAGATCCATTAATTATTAATGGTGATTGTAGTGATTAAACAATGAGGACTTGGTTTCAAATGGTCTAGCTCTATCTTGCATGTGCCACCTGCACTGTGGTCCTCTCACATACATGCAGCCATCACACCCTCCCAGGCTCCAGGTGACTGGGCCTTGGTGGCTGGGAGGTAACCTGCTAGATTTAGAAGCTCAGGGGCGAATCCAGCTGAGAATAGATTTTCTCTCAGTGAGGTGGGAGATGATGCAGCAGATTTAGCAAGATAAAGAAAAGTGACATTTCTTAGGCTCGACTGCTGTAAAATGTAAAAGCATACCAACTAAACACTCACATGCACAATAATAATTAGAATCATAATGTACATACAGCTCTCTAGTTTTATTCCCTTAATAAATCATGAGCTGTTTTGGCTATGCTGATAATTAAATATTATTTTAAAATATAATTTAATGGCTGAATGATCTATCATATTGCTTTGCTACAATATATTAAAGCTCCCTCCTGTTATTGCCCATTTATATTATTTCCAATTTTTCTCCATTACCAAAAAATACGGTGATAAATACCCTTAATATTAATCTTTGATAACATTTCTAATGATTTTTAAGACATATTCCTACAAGTAGTATTACTGAATCATGAAGTATGAACAGTCTAAGACTTTTTATAAATAGTTCTAATCACTTTCCAGAAACATGGTACCCAACTTATTCCCAGAAGAAGCAGCGCAAAAAAACAAAGAGAAAAAAATATACATATATATTGCCTTTACTAAAACCCTCTCAAACGTGGGAGGCCGCACACACTTTTTTTCCATTTAAAATTTTAAACTATATGATACATACAAAAGAATACATCGTTATTTGCAGGTATCAAATGCACATAGTGTGTACAATTTAAAAAGAACTTATGGGAGCTTTAAAGTATGAAGAAACCTGTTAAACCTGCCACACAAGTTAAGAGAATATAATCAAGTGTTGAAACTCCCTCCATGATTTTTCCCTACACACCCCCAGCCTCCTTACCTCCGAGAAGTCAACATACATTGAATTTTTGTCAGTTACTTTATAATTTTGCCATATATGCATATAACTTAAATACTGCACAACTTAATGTAGACTGATCTCGAACTTTATAAATATGAGGCTGTATGTATTTTTCAGCCAGTTTCTTTTTTTTTTTTTTTACTCATTTATTTCACTGCTATCAAGCATTTCATCGTATAAATGCATTGTGGCTTGTCCTTTCTCCTGTTGATGGGTGTTTGTTTCTAGTTTGGGTCCTTTTGGGGACAACACTGCTGTGAAGATTCTGGAGCGAGAGTTTCTCCCGGACCATGATTTACAACCCGGAGTGTGTGTGGCCCTGGGGAGACATCGGGCTTTCCAAAGGCACAAGATAGCTTTCAGGGAGCCAATTTACAAATCACCAAATTTTGTTAATACATTTTCTTTTGACCAATGCTTACTAACCTCTCATATTTGATAGCTCTTTCCCCACTTTACAAAAGAAAAGCATACCTCTCACTTGTCCAGATTCCTATTACGGTGCATTATACTGGGGTATAAGAAATTCCAGAATGACAAACAAAGGTACATTTTAAATTTTTGTGATGATGATTAAAGAGCAAATGATTTTAATGAGTGGATAACAAATCATTTTGCAATTCAGATGCATTCCAGTCCTTTGTTGTCCACAGAAGCGAGCTTTCAGCTTCTAGATTATTGAAAATAATTTCCAATGATAAAATCATCAATCATAAATCACTAGGTGATATTTAGCATAGAGCTGGGAAAGAATTCAAAGAATTGAGTGACACTACTAAACAAAACTCCTTCCATTTCTCTGTTTATTTACAAGAACAAGGGTTCTTGGCACCTATGTCCATTAGACAATAAATAGGAACAAAATTGTGCTGTATTGTCTCATTCTAGCCATAAATACTTATCCTTGGCTATATAAAACCCATTGGGGAAAAAATATACATTTCAATAAAATATACGTTTTCAACAAAATTTTAGTTTTCATAATTAGTAATCTAACAAAATTTTATTCACGTTGTTTTAATCAACTATATACTACTAATAACTGTAATGATAACTCAATCCAGAAGAAATTTTTGATACTTAGAACCTCATGGTCATACAGAATATCTTTGTAAAATTCAATTTATGCATATATTTTTGCTCTAAAGATGTATGGCAGGGTAATCAATTAAAGGTTTGCAGGCAAAAAAAAAATTGTTATATTTAGATAAAATTGTTTAAGGAGACATAGAATAAAAAATATAGGTCTAGGGAGTAAAAGAAGTGATGAAACTCTTAAGCCATTTAAGAACTTGGCTTTGATTTTTTTTAAGTAATTTCTACACCCAACATGGGGCTCAAACTTATGACCCTGAGATCAAGAGACTCATGCTCTACCGACTGAGCCAGCCAAGTGCCTCTAAACAGAGTTTTTATTTAAAGTCAGTACCCAGGAAATTATATTTGTTGCCTGCATTAAAATCTCTAATGAAAAGTTTAGATGACAATTTAAATTTGTGTCAGTAGTGCACAGTTTTTCAAAATTCTTTTAGGGATGTGCATGTGAAAGGATTTGACAACCGCCACGTGAGGGTATACACCCTGGTGTAGACATACATCAAATGGTGTGCACACCTTCAGTATTTCTAGATAATATTATGTTGTTTTTCAAGTTGTCCAACCCTATCAGAGCTGTAGAGTTCCTAATTGCTGAACATCTTCCCAACCACTGAATATTGCCAGAGTTTCCCATTTTTGCCAAGCTAGTGGGTGTAAAATGGCATTTCATTGTGGTTTTAATTTGCATTTTCCTGATTTAATGAGGTTGAGCATATTTTCATATGTTTATTGGCATTCGTGTTACTATTATTTATTTTTAAGCTTTGCTAATTTGATTTACAAAAAGCGATGCCTCATTTACATTTCTTTGATAACTAACAGGGTTAATACTTTTTCATATGCTTATTAGCCATTTTTATTTTTTACGTGAATTGTCCATTCATATCCTGCCCATTTTTCTATTGGGATTTGAGGAGCTTTCTTATGAATTCAAATGAGTTCTATTAAGGCTAAGCCCCTTACTTGTCATATTTATTGTGCTGCAATCTTGGGGTAAACTGTACTTTTTTTATATGATACCATAGTTCTTTTAATATACTTATGAATGTGATTTGCTGATCTTTTGTTTTGGATTTCGACATCAATATTTATAACTCAGATTGTCCTGCCAGTGTTCTGCTCTGTTTTGTTTTGTTTTGTTTCATGGGAGTGGCACTCTGTCAAGTTTTAGTATCATGTTAATGCTTGCTTCTTAAAATGAATTAGAAGATTTTTATTTTTTTTCTAGGCAAACTAATCAATTGTACTCTTTGGAAACTGTTCCTTGAAAAATTGACAGAAGACAACAAAAAATAATCTACAACAGATTTTTGTGGAGAAAAAGTAATGCTTAACCAAGTTACTAGGTTTTCTTTAAAAAAAAACACTCAAATTTAGTGTATATACTTTGTCCTATATATCATTGATTTCATTAAGAATTTTGAATTTATTACTATTGATAAGTATGGTTTGGCTTATGAATTTTTAAATGTCCTTTATACTGATCATATATCCCTCTTCTCGTTGCAAACTGTGTATTGTACTTTTAATTTCTTACTTCGAAATGTCAAAAGATGTTTTAAATTTGTTTTTCTCAAAGAACTGTGTCTTAAATATGTTTATAAATTTGCTATTTATCTTTTTGATGATTGGTTGATTTCTCCTTTTATCTTTCATTTTTCCCCTTAATTAGGTTTGTTTCTAATCTGTTGAGTTGACTGCTTAATTTATTTAAGCTTTTTTGTTGACTTTCTATTTAATAATGAGAACACTTAAAGCTATTTCTTGTTCTTACTATGTCTCTAATCAAGGAACAATTTTCAAAAGTCAACTAGATACTGTCTGTATCTTCTTGTAATTAACCCTTCAAAGATGCAACTTTCATCTCACCCCTCCTTAAAATACCTTAACTGGTTTTTCATCAGGTACTGAAATAATTTCAAGTCCTTACCTTCCATTCAAGGTCCTCCATACTCTGGCCATAATAGACAGTTCTAAAGTCCACCTTTAGTACTTCCTATAACCATGGCCCATTCTAGAGACAAATGGGACACTAATTTTTCCAAATGTTCTAACCACCATGCATTTACCTATGCTTTTGTTTTCCCTAAAGGGAATATCTTTCTTCTCACTTCTCACCCCCTAGAAGCATAACCATTTTTTGCAATTCTATTCAGCCCTTGAGGTAGCTGTGGCTTCTTGGGTTGCTGGCGTCACATAGAGTTAGACCCATCAGATTATCTCTTGGTCACCCAGCCTCACCTTGAACCAGTGCCCCACACAGGCTTGATGGGGCCCAACAGTACTCTTTTTTGTTGATGTACCGAGCCTTCCCAGGCACATCCCACAACCATAACACCAGCTTAACCGACAAATATTAATTAACCAAATATCACCCAAATCTGGACACTTGTTTTGCTGCAAGGAGTCACTCAATAATTAAATCAACACAATAGATATAAAGCAGCCCTTTCCTGGCAAACCAGGACAAATGGTCATCACCCAACTAGATCTCTCCATCTGCCAGTATGTATTATATATATTATATAATGTATATAATATACGAGGGGATAGAAGGGGATATAAGAGCACAGTGTATAAAAGTACAGAAACAAAGGATGTATTGATACGAATACCCCACCTAGGATTCTTCTGTGTGTCTTTTTGGGTTTTGTAGATGATTTGCATAGATTTTAGCTCTTGCCAATAACAAGTATCAGGATCCTTTGCCCTAACTGTAGCCTCTTACGGTCCAAACTAACGAAGAGGAGACAGAGACCCATCTGGTTCAAATAATCCCAGGATATTATATTGACCTCTATGACATCGGAGGCATGTCATGGGAGAGAGTGATGTGATGTCCCAAGCTTATCACAAGATACACACTGTCACAAAAATTTTATAGCTCCCAGTGTTACAATATTTTCTCAAGTCTTCTCCCAATTCCATTTGCTCTCCTATCACCATGACAACACACATTTCATTAATAATGGAGACCTGAGGGAAAGCTTCTGGTGTCAGTCCCCTCTCAGGACTCACTTCCTGCTTTGGCATTCCATGAAACCGTTCTGATTCTAGACATCTTGCTTCGAAGATTCCAAGCTATCTCAATTTTGCATATCAGAGGAGAGACTGGTTAAATACTGTGGGTGGTGAAAATGCAGGAGTTTGCCAAGACTTCCTAAAGCGATTAGCTGGAACAACAAATGAAACAAAGAAAGCCCTTACAAAAAAGTCTAAGCCTTTCTGATTTGAAGATCAATGTCTGAGTCCTGGTTCTGACACAGAAAAACAGGGAGAGACAGATTCCAAAGTTTTCCACCTGTTTTCATAGTGCCTCTCAATTCCAGGTCATAGGAATGGGGCAGCAAAGACCAGAATTTGAGAGAGGAACCAGTTACAGCTGCTGAGCTAAGGTACTGACATCCTGGTGGCCGCTGGCACTTTTTCCTGTGGACACTCCATCAACTTTAAAAAGCCTTTGTAGGGATGGCTGGGTGGCTCAGTGGTTTAGCACCTGCCTTTGACCCAGGGTGTGATCCTGGAGTCCTGGGATCGAGCCCCACATCAGGGTCCCTGCATGGAACCTGCTTTTCCCTCTGCCTGTGTCTCTGTCAGTCTCTTTCTCTGTGTCTCTCATGAATAAATAAGTAAACTAATTAAATATTAAAAAATAAAATAAAAAGCCTTTGTGATGTAATTAAGAAGAAGGAAGAGGAGAAAAAGAAGGAAAAGGAGAAGCAGTAGCAGAGACTCTGTGACCAGACAGATTTATTGTTAAATCTCAGCTCCAACACTTACCAGTTGGGAGACGTTGGATAAACAAATATCACTGCCTTGAATCACTGTTTCCTTTTCAGTAAAATGGAGACAGTAAATACTAACATTGAAGATGAAAATTAATGCATCTGAGCCTGTAAGGTAAACCCATCTCAATAAAGTTAGAAATAATAATACTAAAATCATCATCAGCAGCAGCAGCAGCAGCAGGAGCAGCAGCAGCCACACCGGTGATCTTTGGGAGGAACCGGTCTTGGCCCTTCCTCTGGAAGTGCTGTGGCCTTGTCATTTCCACCGCAGCCACAGTCCTGGTTCCGGAGCATCAGACATCCCGTGGAGCCACAGGGGAGATCAGAAGTGATTCAGGGCCCAGTGGGCCAACATAAGTTAAGGTCAGGAACAAGGAACATAGGCAGCCAGAGTCAACAGCAACAAAAAATTGAGTTTCGACTTTCTGTCCTAGGAAAGACAGGCAGGTGGGAATAAGCATGTGTGCCTGAGGATGTTAAAGATGTGGTGGGCCGCCAGGGGTTCTTTCTCAAGCCCCTCCTGCTAGTTTGGGGGGCCATTCCACCTTCCCCCTCTCAGGGCCGTGGAGACACCTGCGATGTCCAGGCAGCGGAAAGCAGAGGCAGACGGATGTGTCTTCTCATCTCTCCAAACACAAGGGCTCTGGCCCAGAAGCTCAACCCAGTGGAGCCCATTTTAAGCTCCCCTTCTATCACTTTCCATTAGCTAATCGGTCCTTTATACCCCGAGTCTTCTCTTCTGCTCCAATGTTTCTCTTGCCTTTCCTTTCTATTTTAGTTTCGCTGTTACCTCTCTACATCCAGCCCTTGTCAGCTCATGCCTGATTTAATTCAGCACCTTCCCCGCAGATGTCCCTGTCTCCAGGGTCTGCCGACTCCAATACATCCAGAGCAGCTGCCAGGAAAATCCTCCTTAGGCAATGTTGGCGTCACCTCATCCCCCATCTCCAGGGCTGGCCACGGAGCCTCTCTGGTGCCCTCCCGCCTCCCCCCTCCCCGGTCCCACTCCTCAGCCCCTCACGGCTCCCCCTCCACCGCAGCCCAGCCCTGGGGCTTCTCACCGCCTCTACAGGGGGGTTTCCTTCATAACCTTCACATGTCATTCTCCTGATCTGCAATACTGTCCCCTTCCTCTCCGCTACCCGTGCCCCTGATTGCTCTTCAAAGTTAACTGAAAATTACACCTTCCTGTACACATACACCGCAGCAGCATATCATACCTCTGCTCCTGCCGGACCTGGAGATTTGTGGGATAAACAGTGATCCCTAAAATCCCTCTTCGATGCCCAAGTTAGCCGCTAACTTTGGTCTTGATCCTTCCCCAGGTGCCAGCTTGATAGGATGGCTCCACTGCACAGTAATTCCTACTTGATGATATGTTAGTTTATAAATGTTGTGACTTCATTTCAATCTCTCTCCGGAACTGCAGGAAAATCCCCCAAAGGCGGTGATTCTGCTTTCTCTTCGCACCCCCTCGGATCGCATATGCATAACTGTGTGCATGGAACCGGCTCAAGAAATGCCTGTCGCAGCCTGAACTACGACGACTTTCTCAGGTGGCCCTGGGTACACTGACTTCTCAATAAGAAAAACAAATTGGCAATGACCTCAGTAGTCAACCTGATAAATATGTTACGGGATATCCTTGTGATGTGATATCACTCATACCTTAAAAAACATTTTTGAAGACATTTTTAATGACATGAGAAAATCCCACTACGTAAGCTTGCTTTATTTATACATAACTTCCCATATAAATATAAGATATCAAGGTTATAGTCTAAAGGTGAAAGATGATGAGAAAAAAAGAAAGGAAGGAAGGAGGAAAGGACAGATGGGCTAATGGGGAAGAAATGTAGCAACATGTAAATGTTGGTGATCCTGAATAATTCTGGGTATTTTTAAATTTCTTTCTTTCTTTAGGACCTTCGGTTCTTTAAATTTTCTAAGATACTCCCACCCTGCTTATAATATTAACAGAAAATATAAACCTTGTTAGGGCTACAACTGCTTATCAAAATGTCACATTTTCAAATAGTATTTTTAAAAATATAGCATCATAGAGTAAAAGAGTAGGCCAGGGGTAGGGTGGAGAAACTTAGTGATCATTAAGAATAATTTTTTTTTTTTTAAGAATTTTCTAGCTGCTATAAGAAGGGAAGCTATCTGGGTGACTCTGTCAGACTCTGTCTGCCTTTGGCTCAGGTCATGATCGCAGGGTCCTGGGATTCAGCCCTGTATTGGGCTCCCTGCTCAATGGGGCATCTGCTTCTCTCTCTCTCCCTCTGCCCTACACCCTTCCTACACCTTGCACTTGTTCTCTCTCTCTCTCTCTCTTTCTCTTTCAAATGAATAAATAAAATCTTTTAAAAATAAATAAAATAAAAAGTGCAGCTTGTTTTCAATGGGTAATATCCTATTCCTCAGACCAGGTAGGAGAACATTTTTGGTGTTTCCATTTTGAAATGCTGCCAATCCCATCCCTTGAATGACAAAATTACCTCATCTACTTCCTACATCTGCCTCTACAGCCACTACCACATCCACCTCTACAACCACGATCAACTCCACTAACATCGCCTTTACCACCACCTCCACTTCCTCCTCACTTCCATCACCACCTCTACTTCTTTACCACCCCCAGCACCATCAACCTAAAAAATAGACAAGTCCTCTAAGGCAAATTGGATCAGGAGAGAGTATAGAAACAGAAAATTAAAACACATTCCCCAGAGTACCATACTTTAGATGTTAAACTAAGCAGAACTTTCTTGTTGAGTCCACACATCCATAGCTCAGAATAGATGGAATTTGAGGGTAACTGGCCAATAGAATGGCTTCCCATTCTAGCCTCTTATCTTCATCCTTTTGGGTTGCTATAACAAGATACCACAAATGGGGTGGCTTATCAACAACAAAAATTTATTTCTCACAGTTCTAGAGGCTGGAAGTCCAAGATCAAGACAACAGTATGGTTGGTGAGGGCCTTCTTCCAGCTTCAGGCCAGCACCTTTTGGCAGTGTCTTCAGATGGTGGGAGAGGATAGGGATCTCCCTGGAGCCTCTTCAGAAGGGTACTAATGCCATTCAGGAGAGTGTAACCCCCATGACCTAGTCATTTCCCAAAGGCCCCATCTCCTCACCTTGGGGGCATGGTGAGGAGAGAAAGTGTAAACACAGTGCTAAGGGCAGTGGTCAGGGAATGCCCTCCTAAGGGGATCTTTGGTGGTTAGGATTTCAACATATGATTTGGGCAGAGGAAGGACGCAAACATTCAGACAATACTGTCCACTCAGCTCCGGAGTTGAAAGGGGAACGGTGACCTTGGAATGAATTTTGCTTCAGGTAGATCAAGAGTCCATATCAACTTTCTAAGAACTGAACCCCTCTAGGAATCCAGTGTCATATCATCCAATATCCCATGGAATGTTTGCTTTAAAAACTATTGCATACTGGGCAACATGGGTGGCTCATTTAGTTGAGTGTCTGACTCTTGATTTTTGGCTCAAGTCATGATCATGGATGTGGGATTGGGCCCTGTGTTGGGCTCTGCATTCAGCACGAAGTCGACTTGAGATTCTCTCTTCCTCTCCCCTGACCCCTGCCCCTGCCTTCTAGATAGATAGATAGATAGATAGATAGATAGATAAAATCTTTAAACAAAAACAAAAGACTATTGTATCCAGACAGTCAGGAGAGGACAAAGACAAAATGGTAGGTAGGGGTGAGCATAGTGGAGGTTGAGGAATCCTGAACAGGTGTGTGTGCTTTCCTGTGTGCATGCCTGAGCATGTGCACACGTGCCACTACTTGTGCCTCCACTGGAGCGCACATAAGCATCACTGAACATCAGGACGCCTGTAACACCATTTGGTTCTGCTTAGGTTATTACATATTTTCATATCCAAATTGAATAATAGTCACTTTTGCCCAGCAGCATGAAGGAATGTACTGTTTCAAATTAACCTTGTCTCTAAAGGAAAACCTGTATGTGTGACACAGAAAGATGGAAAGTGGCTTCTCTCTGCAACACCTGGTATAATGCAACCAAATCTCCTGAAAGGTTTTGCAGGTCTTCAGGAGCACAGGGAGGCAGAGAAAGGGAGGAAGTTCCGGCTAGGGCAGGGTTCGGGTGGGAGGCAGTGTTCAGGGTGGGAGGTGGAGGGTGAGTACCGGTGGGGCTGGCCCCTGCAGGGACAAGAGACCATAGTCATTTGTTCATGTGCCATTATCCAAAGGGGAATGCAGCAGTGATACTGCTTCTCATTCACTCATTCATCTAGTCATCCAGGTAACAAACATTCATTGAGCACTTACTATGCAGCACACATCGTTCTGGGCATTGGAAGCAGAGAATGCTGTGAACAAAATGAACAAAGTTCTTTTCTTCACAGAGCTTCTATTCTAAAAGGGGATCTAGGGGGATCCCTGGGTGGCGCAGCGGTTTGGCGCCTGCCTTTGCCCCAGGGCGCGATCCTGGAGACCCGGGATCGAATCCGACGTCGGGCTCCCGGTGCATGGAGCCTGCTTCTCCCTCTGCCTGTGTCTCTGCCTCTCTCTCTCTCTCTCTCTCTCTCTGTGTGTGACTATCATAAATAAATAAAAAAAATTTAAAAAAAAATAATAAAAGGGGATCTAGGTAACGAACAAATAAGGAACTTATAATGTCAGAAATAGTGAATGGCATGAGGGGGCAGGAGAGGAGAGAGAGCATAACCACAGTGCTAAGGGCGGTGGTCAGGGAATGCCCTCCTACGGGGGTGATATTTGAGAAGGACCTCAAATGGAGGGAGGGGGAAGCCATGCGAACATCTGAGGAAAGAATGTTGTAGGCAGAGCACTCCAAAGGTGCAAAGGTCCTGAGGCCAAGATAAGCTTAAGGTGTTTTAGTTTTAGTGTGCACGATGGTATGTGATCCAGCCTTCAAGGTGTTGTTGCTGGAGAGGGAAGACCCAAGGGAAGCATGAAGGAAATGAAGTTTCCAGGGTAACCCAAGTCCAGATCATGCAGAGCCATGGTGGCCAAGATCAGGGACTTTGAATTTTTTTTCTTTTCTTCTTTTTAAGAAATTACTTATTTATTCATGAGAGACACACACAGAGAGGCAGAGACATAGCAGAGGGAGAAGCAGGTTCCTCCGGAGAGCCCAGTGCAGAACTTGATCCTAGGACCCCTAGGACACCTCTCATTCTTGTCATATGAGAGAAAAGCATCTCTAGGCTCCACCTCTTACTCCAGCCAGTGCCACTTCTGCAGGGCCAGTGCCACCAGAGCTTCCACCAGCTTTACTCAGGTACCACCAGACTCAGAGCGTCTCTCATTTCCAACTTGGCATTCACAAGACAGATCCAGAAGTGCCAACAGCTAACACCCAGTGGGGCTCACCCAGGTAGCATAAAATGATGGATACATGCTTCTCCTTTTGTCCCCCTGGACAGCCAGTTCTCATTTGGATTTCATACACCCCTTGGAAATCCCAGTGGGATTAAGCACCCATCTCTTGCTCAGTATCCAACTCCATAAGTCCTTGTGTCACCTTGCCTGCCCCCTCCTCCCTGCATTCCCTCTCTGTGCCTTGTGTTCCTTCTATCTGGGATCAGATTCCTAAATAAACTTCCTGTATATTTAGCATTGTGGGGAGGAGTATAGAAGATAAGACAACATAATCGTCCCCATTTTACAGATGAAAAAGTAAAAGGTTAGATAAATTGTCCAACGTCACAGTAGAGTCAGAAATGGAACTGAAGTTTATATGATTCCAGCAACCATGACCCTAAACACTCCATTGTGCTGCCTCACACTTGGAATGTGACAGGCAGCAGTGTTTCTTGTCTGGACGGTCCTTCCTTTTGGTAGCAGACAAAACTCCAGGCCAATGAAAGAGCCGACTGGCAAGAATGAGAGGGGTTTCTAGTGTAGTCCATGTGATGAAGAGCCAGGGGAGGGTCCAGTGTAAGAGAAAGGATCAAAACTAAGTAGGTGTTGAAGAAGAAGCCTGAACCCATAGTTCAAGAAACGTAGGGATGGTAATGGCAGGTGGCACTCAGGGGGCCGTTAGCACACAGTCCTTATCCCTCCTATCCTGGATACCAGGCCTGTGGGACAGAATGAATTTCACAGCTCACTCTGCAAGGCACATAGGTAAGTGTAAAGGAATCGATGTCAGCTATTTTTTTTAAGACAGATATAATAAGATTGATAAGAAGCAAAAATAATAATAATAATAAATCATAATTTCTAGTAATCGTAGCTCCCTTATTCAGCACTTACTTGTGCCAGGCACTGTGTTAAGTGCTTTGCATAAATTACCTTTTCAGCAATACCATGATGTAGATGCAATTATTATTCATATTTAATGATCGGGATTAGAGTGGTTAACTCAGCGAATGTCACGCGGGTTATAAATGATAGAACCAGGCCTCAAACTAGGTCTGTGTGACACCAAAGCCCTTTCTTCTTAAACACTTCTCTGGAACGGCTGAGTGAAGACTTTTTTTTTTTTTTTTTTTTTTTTTTGGGAGACAGTGAAAAGCTGTTGGAGATATTGGGGCAGGGCGCTGTAGGTAACATCACTCCAATGCCAGCATGGATGTTGAAATAACTCTAAGAAACCGTTAGAATGTTTTAATAGTTCAGAAGAAGGTGACATGAGATGAAATTAAGGGAGTTAAGATGGAATCTGACCCAAGTGACACCGAAGAAAGAATCCATGAGGACCACAGTTCCAATTAACCAGAGCAAAAGAGAAAGAAGGGCATCTTGGAAGATTCAAAAGCTTTGATTCTAATGGAACAATGATGGTGCCATTAATAGATTTGGGGGCATCAGGAGTGGGAGGGAAACGGTAGGGTCGGAATGTGAAGGCTGTTATGAAATGCATATTCTCCAGGTTGATTGAAATGGATGTGGGGCTCAGAAATGAGAAGGTCTGGAGGTCGAGAGGTAGAAATCATCCCTTAGACTGTCCCAGTCCTGCATCCTTAGGTGAGGTCAGCTGGAGAAAGACACTGGGGCCCGGCGGCCCACTCATATGGTAAAGCTTGGGTTCCCTCCCTTCTCTTGTCCATCTGCCTTTTTACCCCTCACCGAGTCTACCTGATTTCTGACCTTGTTTCTTTTTGTTTGTTTGTTTAAGATTTATTTATTTATTTTCAAGAGAGAGAGAGAGAGAGCACAAGTGAGAGGGGCGGAAGGAGAGGGAGAGTGACTCTCAAGCAGATTCCCCAATGAACATGGAGCCTGTCGTGGGGCTCGACCCCAGGACCCTGAGATCCTGACCGGAGTGGAAACCAAGAGTCGGATGCTTAGCAGACTGAGCCACTGCCCGCACCCCCCACCCCCCAGATTCTGTGGTTTTTGAAAAAGAAATTCACCCAGGAGCTGTGTAGCCGGATTAGATTAGATTAGATTAGATTAGATTAGATTAGATTAGATTCCAAGTATTTGATGGTAGGGACCTCACCTTAAATGTCTTTGTCTTTAATACCAAATGTTATTCTTGCAGACTGTTAGCACCGATCTCCTATCAGGCTTTTAATTTTTATAAGAACAAATCTGAAATGCAGCACAGACCATCATCCGCCTTTGGTCCGGAGCCACCCCGAGCAGAAAGGCAGAAATCCAAAGCTCTCATCGAAAGCGCATCATTTGCACCCGCGTCCTCCATCTTCCGCAGGCCTTCCTGTGTCCGTTCTCTCGATTCCTGCTTACATCCATGTGCCAGTCTCCAGTCCTCCCCCCCACCCCCTGCTGCCCACCCGATTTCTAGCCTCTGGCAGTGGAGACATAGGAGCTTTGCAATTAAATTCTCCCCTCCAGCCAAACTGACCCCAAACCGTCCTTATGATGTGACTCAAGTTTATTTATGGTGTTGGTTTTGTTTCTGCATTTTCTGGGGGCACGCAGAGCCCTCCTCGCGGGCCAGGCTGCTTGGTGGGGCTTTGAACCTCCTTCCCCTCCAGGGCACGGAAGCCATGTCACTGAACCTTTTCTCCCGCTGGATTCCAGGGCCGCTTTGACCCCAGACAAAGGCTGGTGGGGCCTGGAACCGGCGAGGCGAAGCTCTAAATCCATCCCTCCCACTCGTCCCACAGGCACCAGTGCCTGACCAGTGCCCGGCTGCCTGTGGCTGCACCCTCAGGCCTCCACCCCAGAAGCTCTGTCTTCACCCACCCAGCTCAGCGAGAATGGAGTGGCCACCTGTGGGGGGTCCTGGGTGAGGTGCAGGGGTACACCGTGAATAAGGCCTCACAGCCCTCTCTCCTCCAGAAGATCCCAGTTTAGCTGTGTGGCAACTGCATCATTAGAGGGATGCTTATGGGACCAATCGACAAGCTCTGCCCAAGTGGCTGGGAAGGGAGGACGAGACCTTTTAGATGCAGGCCCCGCTTCTCCATCGGGCCCGGAGGCTCAGGCCCAGCCAGGGCCCACGACACTCTTTGGAACCCATGACCATTTTTAAATTTTAAGTTCTTTTAAAATCAGGTGGGAAAAAAAAAAGACTATAATTATAATGAGTGTATAACAATAAATTCAGCCTTTAAACCAATGCAGTTGTAAAATAAATCATTATTTATTTATTTTTTGTTTTTTGGGAGAAGGGCCCACTGAGACAACATGGCCTAGGGCCAGCGAGGGGCACCGTGTGACCCTGCCTGCATGAGGTGACTTCAGGGCAGGGGGGAACATATCTAGGAAACGCGGGAGGAGTGGAGTAGGCTTGCTAGTTGAGGGACCCCAGTGTAAGCATGTCAAGAGTCCCAGCAACCCAGAGATGCTGGGGAACCCCTTGTAGGCGGGGAGTCGTGAGGGACTGGGGCAAGGCGAAGGCAGAGCGTGGCAGAGACAGCTGTAGCCACCGTATCAACAACCTGGAATTTGCCCATAACCCGTACCTTCCACACTCCCGTTGAACCCGTTGCACTAAATCAACACTTGCCAACCCTGTGCCCCTTTCTCTCTCAGCAAATGTTTTCCTGAGACTGTAACCTGGGTAACGGATGTGTGACAAAGTGTTACCACGCAGGAGCAGCTGCCTGTGTCACCTCCTCTGTGGAGGCGGCCACGCTTTAGATAAAGGAACGTGTCCAATGGCAGGTGAGGGATGAGATTTGGAGGCAGGAAGGCTCTGGGTCGTCCACCCTTTTCTCCATGTAGGAAGGCCAGCGACAGACCATTGGCTGCCATCTTCCTCCTGTTTACGAAGTGCCCAGAGGTCTGCTCACTCAGTGACCATTGCTGAAGCATGAAGTGAAAGCAGATGAAAAAATAGGAATAAACGTTCATTATGCAGGCATATCAGAGCCCCCCTCCATCCTAATGCATGTGTCATTTAAATACACTTGTGAGAGGTGTTCATTATTTCCCCCATTATTGAGAAATGTGTTTCAAAGATCCCTCAAACAGCAGCGTGCCGTCACGTTGTTTAAACATATGATTTGTTAAATCACCACCCTCAAAGCCCCGAAGCTCTGGGGTTATATTGTCTCAGAGTAGACACAACTCAGGGGTCACCCTGCTGCTAAGGGCTGTCTCAGCTACTCCCCACCCCATCCTGATGGTTAATAAGGATCAGCTTTTGAAAGGCAAGGTCAAAAGAACTAAGTGACTTCTGATGCTGGCTGATGGTGTGTGAGTTCATTGTTCCCAGGGGCTGTTGAGCATCCAGTGAGGAGAGCCCATTATTGTCAAGAGGCCATGGAGACAAAGCCTCACCCCGCCGTCCACCTGAGCCTGGCACTGAATGGGGGCTTCCAGAAGGATCCCATCCTCAACTTGAGGAATAGCTCCCTTTAGGAAGACTTGTTTATATGAAAATGGAAACCTGTCAAAAGATGTAGTAAGTGTTGGTCATGTGCCTTATCAAAGAACACCTCCAAGCACCCCTTCCCCTGGGTGCCCTACGGTGTTTATTTACAGGGCTTTAAATTGTAGGCTAGAAATGCTTATGGCAAGCGACTGATTATAGAAAATCAAACTGAGATGCATTCATCGATTTGAGGGGAAAATAAGAATGATGGAGAGAAAGGTTTCCAACTTAAAAAAAAAAATCAATTTATGTAAATGTATCAAGAAGATACCTGCTCCATAAAGAGAAGTAGGTCTCTCCCTTTCTCTTGTTTTTGGCAGAGCAGCTGTCAGCTGTTATCTTCTCACTGCCTGCTTTCCCCCTGTACGCCGATCTACATACCCTGTCTCTGCACGGCTACTTTACAAACATATGACATTTCTTGGGAGCTCAAAGATGAACCTACAGGAAAATAAGTTAAAGGCCCTGTGGCAGCACATCAGTTAAGACCTACGGCTTGTGGAAGGGGGTGGTGATCTACTGAGGTGGCTAATGATGTTGTTGTTGCTGAGAGCAGAGGCAGACCTCCCATGATTCCCCTTCTCCAAATGCCTTTGTTCACTTGATGGGTCTATAGATCTACAGTCAAGCAGGCTCCAGCTCTAGGGAGATTGTACCAATCATTCCCTCTCCTTCATCCCTGAGATGCCATCTGCCGCCAAATCCACCGTATCCCCCGTTGGTCATCGCCTCCCTCACGGAGAGTCCTGTCCACCCCAGGCCTTCCTCACTGAATACCTGAGAATCTGCAATAGCCTTTTATCCCTTTCACCTGCTACCGTCCACTCTCAATGTTTCTTAAAGTCCACTTTGTTCAATGGCCTGTCACACTATGGTGGGCAAACCACAGAAGGGTGCAGGCTGTTTTCCCATTCCTGATCACTTCCTCTGGCTGGTCCTTTCTCTAGCATGACTGGAGGACTCACGCCTGCAGCTCCTTCCCATCGTCTCCTGGCCCGGCTTCTCCATCCCCTGTGAGCATCCCTTCCAACAAGGACTCAGACTTCTGCAGAAGACCAAGCCACGGTCTGTGGACACAGTGCAGTTTAAATGCATGCTCCAAAAAGAAATGTGCCTTCAAAGGAAAGAGGGTGAGGATCTGCAGCTCTGCTCACCACACACACAAACTTCTCACTAGGTCACAGAAGACAGTTGAGCTCCTTGCAGCAAACGCCTCTCCACGGCAATCTTCTCCATGGCAGACTGGCACTTGGGTTTCCAAGTTCCATACCACGTGATGGATTTCCTGAAACACTGTGTGAAAAGTGCATGCAGGTCTCCACTTCTCACTGGAAAAGGGAAAATCCAGACCCTGGGCCAACTTTCAAATGAGGTTTTCCAGCTTCATTATTTCTGTCAGGGTTTTGAAGGCCTCAGGACCAAGTTTCATATAGGAATAGCGTTCAAGAAAAATGGTTTTGCTCTCTCTCTCTTCAGACTATTTGAAGAAAGGCAAAGTGAATTTTTTCCTGAAGGTATTAGCTTGCCCAGGAGATAGCCAATGTCTTTTCCTAATGTGACATTCTTAAACCATGCCAGGCTTAAAGGAAAATTCTAGGTCTTCGTATAAAATTTTGCAAAGAAGCCACCCTTATTATCTTTCCTCTAGAAAAAAAATTAAAAATCCCTTCGTGTACAATGTGGAGTCTTTGTCCTCCCCTGAAAAAACATTGAACTAAACCTGAGTTCAGGCCCCAGCTTTTCTACTAACTAGTCCTTGACTAGTCCCTTCTCATCTCACTCTCTGGCCATTGAGTGTGTTCCTCTGCCAAATAAAGGATGGCAAAATGGAAAATGCAAAATGCAAAATGCCCGTGGCTCTCTTTCCTGGTCCAGGGCTATGACCTTGTGGGGGTTGCTAGAAAATGCTACCAAGTACACTCCATCGGGGAGCTCTGAGACCAGACAAAAGAAGCCCATCTCCAGAAAGTTCCCACATTAACCAACTGCAGTGACACCCAAGTCGGGCTAGTGTATTTTTGACTTCTGATCTTAGAGCTTACAAGGGAATTGGAGAAAAACAGTATTTTCTCCCCCCAATCAAAGAAGAAAGGTTTTGCTCTCTAGTTCATCATCAATCCTAGCATGTTTTATATAAATGCCCCTAGAAAGCTCATACTTTCACTCCTTGCCAAAGCTGGCTGAGCTCCTGGCTCGGGCTGGGGAACAGAGGAAGAATTACGAGTGTGGTTGAACACACTGGCGTGCGTGAGGCTGAAGCAGCTCTGTGTATCAGTAACGTGTAATGACAACCTCCCATCTGTTCTCTGGAACTCTTCATCTGAGCCCTCATCAAGCTGGAAATCTGGAAGGAGATGAATGCAAGAGGACTGTTCAAAAGCCATACACAAGCTCAGAAGTACCTGCAAAAAAAGAGGGATCCACCTCGGGTCGGCAGTGGAGAGGCTGGCCAACTGGACAGCTCAGGGAAGTGGGGTGGAGGGTCCGTGAGGTCAAAGGGAAGGTCAGGGACTCCAGCCCCAGTGAACATTTCATGCAACGAAGAGTCAGCCCAGGAGACAGCAATCGTTCTCCAAAGCCTTTGCTATCACGAGACCCCAGAAGTCCCCAGGGTCCATTGTGACACAGACGTCTTGGCCAAAACCAGAACTGCAAGCCTGACAAGGACTCAGAGTGTGCACCGTTCCTGCAGAGGCCCCTGCCTCGACTCCTGGGGAAAGGAAAGATGGGCAGCAGGGAAAGGAAGGTGGGCAAATGCAGCCTACACCCCAAACTGGTGGTCTTTGGAAACAAAATGAAACAGGAAGAGGCCCGGCTCTCTCCATGGGTATAGGGCTGGAGCTACCTAGGCCCCCGGAGTCCTGGAGAAACGCTGCCCAGGGAAAGTGAGCAAATGGAATGCAATTTGCCTGCTGCATTCTGAGCACCGGCTCTGCTGTGAGCAGCTCGCGGCCAGCATCTAGCACCAGCTCTCTGGGAGCCCAGGGCTGCTGGTGTTTGCCGCAGGCAACTGATTAGCCGGCAAGAAAGCTTATTAGATCCCCAGTTTCCCCCAGTGAAACCTCCCCCTCGGGGGACAAGAGGGGGACATTTTCGGGGATTTGATGAATACTACTGGGGATCCGAGATCTCAGGCTAGGAACAAAGGAGGAACGTGAGCAGGGGACTATGGAATTTGTTGTGGCTGAAATATATGATCCGTGAGAAGCCAAGGGGGGAGCAGGCTGCTGCTCTGGAGGTTCGGGCTCTGGTCTGGGCTGAGGACAAGGACCGGGGGCCTGGCTGCAGGCTTCATACTTTTCAGCCTCCCCATCAACAGAGCAAATTGGCAGGCCTCCTTGGCTGTTCTCTGTGCCCCACGCAGTTTCTCCAGCCAGCGCCCCCCCCCCCAAATTTGGGCTACTGGGAAAGACCTCTGGAATGGGAAGCAGATACAACATGTTTACCTACCCCCCTGAAGCTTATCCTTAAACATCCCTCCAAGGGAGTCTTGATAGAAGTAAACGTTTTGAAAGAGGTCTCGCTTCATTCATTAATTCACGTACTTCACATTTTGGAGGGCATTCCAGATGCCAGGCAACGCGAATAAGGAACCGTCTAGTCAGAGGGGGTGGACATACGTATATGAGGCCATCACAGAACCAATCTAAGGCAATTGTCAGGGAGAATAGATGGTGAGAGATAACAAGCCAGGGTTGCTATGGAGAGAGAGGCTTGGGGGCCTGACCTGGTCAGGGAGGGCTCAGAGAAGAGGAGTCGAAGGCCAGCCGGGCAGGGTACTGAGGCTTTGAGTGGAGCACAAGGGCAAAGGTGTCCCGGAAAATTGGCAGAGGGAAAGCCTTTTGCTTCTCCCCAGGCTGAAGCCTGACCCTTCCTCCCCTCCCTCCCGGAATTAGCAGGAGATCGCACCAATCAAGATCTCTGTAAACCACAACCACTTACCACAGACACATGCCTGAAACCCACAGTCAGGACACTCCCAGGAGACCTGGTCGATGCGGCCCCCAGAGGAGTGACCCCGACAACATCTGTGAGCTTGTTGGAAATGCGAAAGCTCGGGCCCCCTCCAGACCTACCATCAGAACTTGCATTTAATGGAGCTAAGAGGCCCATGGGCATATTGAAGTTGGAGCAAAAAACAGGCTCCCAGATTCCCTCCTTCAGGCTCCAGGCTCCAGGCTCGTCTTCTTCACCCTCCAAGCAGGGTGCAGAGATCGGTCCTGACCAGAGCCTCAATGGGAGTCCCCAGTGCCTGTCCGGAAACCTCAACATCCTGACTCCTGAGCTGGCCTGTCGTGACCGCCTCCACTCACCCATCCTCGCTGGCGTGGGGGGTACCCTTCCATCCTGGAAGTGCTGCCTCCTGGGGCCGCACCTCTCCTGCCCCGGGACCAGCCTCTCACTGCACAAAACGCCTCCCAGATACGGGACTGTGGGAGATGATGGGTCGTGGAGACGAAGGCCAGCCTTGCGGAGGCCGTGTGCTCCAAGTGAAAAAGACCTGGGTTCAAATTTATGACTTTGCCATATATTTGCTGCTGTGTAACCCTGGACCTGAGGGGGCCACAGTCCTGCCAATTATCAAAACACCTGCGCCGCGATGTAAATGACCCAACGCTAGAACAAGACAGGGCGGCTCAGAGCATAGGCTGCAAAGCCAGGTCCCCGGACTAGAATCTCTACTTAATCGCTGGGTGACATTGGGAAAGCTACTCAACCTCTCTGCACCTCTGGTCCTTTTGTCTGTAAAATGGAAATAATACTTCAAGCACGGTGGAGCGGGGGGATTGAGTTACTACTTGAAAAGTCTTTAGAATAGTTTTTGACATCCAGTAAATGCTACATAAGCATTTGTTAAATAAATAAAATAGAGCATCTAGCACAGTGACTGGTCTAAAGCAAGTGCTTAGTAAGTGCTTGTTGTTTTGAATTTGAAAGTCAATAAGATAAAAGCAGAGAGAAAGAGCAAGTGAGCAAGAGAGAGAGAGAGAGAGAGAGAGAGAGAGAATATGCATGAGCTCCCGGGAAAAGAGACACCCACCCCGCCTCAGTGGTCTGCGCCCTGGGGAGCCACACAGAGTTGTGCGCATCGTCCGGAGTGGGGATGCGGGTGGAAGGAGAAGAGGGAGGCACGGCCGGGCATGACAAGGTGGGCAGATGTCCTGCCCTTTGTCCCTGTCAGTCACTCCCGAGCTGATGATGTGCTGACGTGTGTGAGTCCAGACAGCGCTGGGCTGTGCCGGGTCGTCATGCATCAGGCCCTGGGGACCGGGGCCCTCACCACGTTGGGGTCACGGGAGTGGGGGGGCGCCTCTCCGGCCCCACATTGTGGGGCTCAGCTCCGGCCTAACGGCCCAGCCAGGCCCTCAGCCCCTCCTGCTTCCACTTTGCGAAAACCAGCGTGCAGGCCTGGCCTGGTCCCCTCCCCTCCAGCTGCAGCATCGACTCCCCAGCTGGTGGGGCTGGCGGGGGGCCTGTGAGGCAGGAGAAAGTGTGCCAGGGAAGGAGATGCTTTTAGAAACACATCCCGGCCCCAGTGAGCTTTCCCTCACGGCCCCCAGCCTCCCACCTGCCACTCCTCGCGGGGACATCTGTCAACAGCAGCTTCATCATGGGGCCCAGTGGTCTAGGCCCTTACTGGCTACCAGGCTGAAGCCGCCCTGCCTACCCGCCCTGGCGGCCCTCGGGGGCCCTCAGGGGGACGCTGCCGTCGGTGCTGGCCCACCAGCAGGACGTCGGACACCTGTCTCACCCCACACACTACCTTTGTGACAGTCGGTGGGGTAGCTCAGCGAGGTTAAAGGATGTGACCACTGCATCAGCGAATAAGGGCCAAGGAGGGGACAGAGATGATCTGACCTCAAAGCCCAAGACACTGGCTCCCTGGCTTGTGATTCCCTGTGTGGGAGTCCTAGAACACTCGTTGTGGGGCTTGGTGACAGGTATTGAAAATATAGGGACGCCCGGGTGGCTCGGCGGTTGAGCATCTGCCTTCCGCCCAGAGTGTGATCCTGGAGACCGGGGATCGAGTCCCACATCGGGCTCCCCGCAGGGAGCCTGCTTCTCCCTCTGCCTGTGCCTCTGCCTCTCTCTCTCTCTCTCTCTCTCTCTGTGTGTGTGTCTCTCATGAATACATAAATAAAATATTTAAAAAAAAAGATATTGAAAATATACATTCACGTCTGTAGCACCACACCTGTAAACGTTCTAGATTAAATGCAATGAAAGGATCACCTCATTGCAGGACTACTCAGAGCCTTGAAAATGCAGGCACGGACAGCTAGTCTCAGAAAGAAGATTAAAGCTCCTTGAAATGTGGGACCCCTTACCCCCCTCACGGTGCGACGTTTTTGGCCGGGGAGCTCCGAGTGCCACGCTACCTACCCCTCAACTTGGCTTTCCGTCTCCAGGATAATCCCAACTGCCCCCCACACCCGTCACCCAGCCTGGTCTTCCCCACCTTGCAAATTCTTTTTTTTTTTTTTTTAACTGTTTTTATTGAAGTTCGATTTGCCAACATAGAGTATAACACCCAGTGCTCATCCCATCATGTGCCCCCCTCAGTGCCCATCACCCAGTCACCCCATCCCCCCTGCCCACCTCCCCACCTCGCAAATTCTTCCCGGAAACAGCCTTAGCACAGGTTGCTCCTTTCCTCAATGCTGTTCTCTTGCCTCTCTGAATTCTTCTTCTTCTTCTTCTTTTTTTTTTTTTAAGATTTTGTTTGCTTATTTATTTATTTGAAAGAGAGGGTGAGTGAGAGAGCACAAGCAGGGGGAGGGGCAGAGGGAGAGGGAGAAGCAGGTTCCCCCCTGAGCAGGGAGCAGGATGCAGGGCTGGATCCCAGGACCCTTCGATCATGACCTGAGCCCGAGGTAGGGGCCTAACCCGCTGAGCCACCGGGCGCCCCTCTCGCCTGTCTGACTTCCGTGGCCCCAAGCAAGCCCTACTCTCCCGCGAAAGTTCCTCGTGGCCGGTTTCTTTCAATTCCTGCCACATTTGTCACCTTATTTAAACTCTGGTTGGAGTACTGTTGTCACTATTAGCAGGTAATTCCCCTTAAAATAAGAAGCAAAACTTGCGCTTCCTGGCTGCAAACAGACTTCTTGACACAGAGTGGGATGTCCTTAATCTTTGACTTGCTGATGGGATTTGGATTATTCAAACCAGGAATTGGGGTCCCCCCTCCTGTGTGCCAGGAATACCAGCAGGGGTGATGAGTAGCACCACTTCCTTTTTTTTATTTTTTAAGATCTTATTTATTATTCATGAGAGAAGCAGAGAGAGGGCAAGAGACACAGGCAGAGGGAGAAGCAGGCCCCATGCAAGGAGCCCGATGCGAGACTCGATCCCAGGACCACTGGATCATAGCCCTAAGCGGAAGGCAGATGCTCAACCACTGAGCCACCCAGGCATCCCAAGTAGCACCACTTGTAGGGTGACCTGGTCCCCCCCCCCCAGGCTGGGTCCCAGGGGAGTAGCTCCAGAGGGCCATGTCCCGGGTGCACCATCCTTCGGAGCCTTTCTGAGGGCTCCAGGAGCTCTCCTGGTTAAAAAAGAAGAGCCCCGCCAGGGGACACTGGCCCAGCTACCACCTGGCTGGTGGATGTGCTAGACTGCACCACACTCCCTACGACAAGGCAGAAAAAAAAAAAAAAAAATCAAAAATCAAAAAAAGAGTTTCTGCAGCCTCTGGGATCATTGCCTATTTGTAATCTTTCTCTCTTCCTGAACTTCAAGTCTCCTTCTGCGGCTCGTTGTATCTGTCTCTGCCTGTCTGTCAGTTTGCCTCCCTTTTCAAAAAAAAAAAAAAGAAAGAAACCTGAATACAACACAGGGCAAGCTGTCTCCGTTTCCTATCTGAGAGCAGAGAATAAAGCAGTCACACGTCAGGGGCACATTTCCAGGTTTTATTTTCATCAGCAATACCCTGCGCCCCATAATTGCTATAGAAACCCCAGAGCCGCTCCCGCCCTTCAGTGCTGCGGTGGCTGCCCCCCCGGGGGGCCTCCTGGCCGGCCTGCCCGGGGGTGCTGCCGCGCTGTCCCGCCCCAGCTCGGCCTCCCTGCTCGGACTTCAGATGCGGCGGAACAGCCGAGCGGGACCCACGACCCACGGGCTGCGTGCAGCACCCGCAGCAGAGGCCCGCAGAGGCCCGCAGCTCTTTGGGAGGAGAGAGCGCCAGCCGGGAAAGGGAGAGTGGGTGCGGGGTGCGGTGGGGGGAGTGGGGTGGGGGGAGTGGGAGGCAGGGGCACGGTGCGGGGACTGGGTGCGGGGGTGCGGTGGGGGGGTGAGGTGGGGGAGTGGAGTGCGGGGGAGTGAGGTGGGGGGAGTGGGATGCAGGGGCGGGGTGGGGGAGTGGGATGTGGGGGGGTGAAGTGGGGGGAGTGGGATTCTGGGGCGTGCGGTGGGGGGGACTGGGTGCGGGGGTGCGGTGCAGGAGTGGGGTGCAGGGTTGCGGTGGGGGAGTGGGATGCGGGGTGGGGTGGGGGGACTGGGTGGGGGGGGTGAGGTGCGAGAGTGGGGTGCAGGATTGCGGTGGGGGGAGTGGGATGTGGAGTGGGGTGGGGGCGTGGGATGCAGGGGGTGCGGTGGGGGGACTGGGTGGGGGGGTGAGGTGCGAGAGTGGGGTGCAGGATTGCGGTGGGGGGAGTGGGATGCGGGGTGGGGTGGGGGCGTGGGATGCAGGGGGTGCGGTGGGGGGAGTGAGATGTGGGGTGCGGTGGGGTGAGTGGGATGCAGGGGGTGCGGTGGGTGGAGTGGGTGCAGGGGTGAGGTGCGAGAGTGGTGCCGGGTTGTGGTGGGGGAGTGGGATGCGAGGTGGGGTGGGGGGCGCGGGATGCGGGGGTGCGGTGGGGGGACTGGGTGCGGGGGTGCGGTGCGGGAGTGGGGTGCGGGGTGCGGTGGGGGGCTTCGGGCTCTGCCCCGAGGCTAGGCTGGCCTTGCGCGCGGGCCCACCTGACTCGCTCCCGAGGCTCCGCGGCCTGACGGGGAGAGGGAAGCTCCGGGGTGAGGCCGGAGCCCGTGTCCTCAGGGCCTGCCACCTTTGCAGATGGGGTGACCCGGGGCGGCCCTGCACCCGGCTTCTGCATCCCTGGGGTAAGGGCCTTGGGCCCCTGGAAGGCAGCAGGGCCCGGCGAGGCTGTGCACGGCTTGTGTGCGCGAAGGGCCTGTGCTGCCTCCTTTCCGGGGCTCAGGCGTTCGGGGAGCAGCTTGGGAAGACGAGGGGGGCTGGGGGCAGTGAGCTGTTCCCGCCACGGTGACAGGTGACAGTCGAGGGCGGCGATGCACGGGCCGGAGACTCCGCAGATGCGCCCGGAGCCCTGTGGACGGGTCCTGACCGCGACCCACGACCCCCGACCCCCGGAGGCCCGGGCCGTAGAGCAGGAGCCATGCATTCTGCAAAACGATCCCATAAATCCTGAAATGAGCTCTTTGAAAAAAGAAAAACAAAGCAAATCAAGATGAATAAATATTAATGAATCGCCTCCTCTCTGTGGCGAGAGGAACGTGAGGCAGAGCTAATGACTGGGGCCTCCCCCGCGGACTCTGAATATTTCATGGGGCCGTGGACGTGGACCTCCCGGAGGGGTCACCCGCCTCCCCAGCCCTTAGGGGTCTCCTGGAGCTGCGCGGCGGGCTTCTCCGACCACCAGGCTGGGGGCCCAGCCAGCTTGCGGGGGGGGGGGGGGGGGTCGGCACCGGTGCCTGGTGTACAGCGCAACAGCCCTGCGTTAGCGGAATGTTCCCGACCAGGGGCTGTTAGGAAGCGCGCTCCTCGGGAGGGGACCCAGGCTCAGGACCGTAACGGGCCACCGAGGCAGCTGCGGTGAGTGGCAAGGCCGGGATGCGAACCCGGGGCTCTCGACTCCCACATCCAGCCCGGCCCTCCCCGCTGCTCAACACATCTCACCCTTCCTTCCTCCCTCCCTTCCTTCCTTCCTTCCTTCCTCCCTTCCTTCCTTCTCTCCTTCCTCCCTTCCTTCCTTCCTTCCTTCCTTCCTTCCTTCCTTCCTTTCCTCCTTCCTCCCTTCCTTCCCCCTCCCTCTCTCCTTCCTCCCTTCCTTCCTTCCTTCCTTCCTTCCTTCCTTCCTTCCTTCCTCCCTTCTCTCCTTCCTCCCTTCCTTCCTTCCTCCCTTCTCTCCTTCCTCCCTTCCTTCCTTCTCTCCTTCCTTCCTTCCTTCCTTCCTTCCTCCCTTCCTTCCTCCCTCCCTTCTCTCCTTCCCTCCCTTCCTTCCTCCCTTCCTTCCTTCCTTCCTTCCTTCCTTTCCTCCTTCCTCCCTTCCTTCCCCCTCCCTCTCTCCTTCCTCCCTCCCTTCCTCTCTCCTTCCTTCCTCCCTCCCTCCTTCCCTTCCTTCCTTCCTTCCTTCCTTCCTTCCTTCCTTCCTTCCTTCCTTCCTTCCTTCCTTTCTTCCTTCCGTCCTTCTTTCCTTGCTTCCTTGTTTCCTTCCTTCCTTCCTTCCTTCCTTCCTTCCTTCCTTCCTTCCTTCCTTCCTCCCCTCCCCTCCTTCCTCCCCGCATATCTTCTCGGCCCTGGGCCACGTCTCCATGGCTTGCCATGAGCCCTTCATTGACTCAGCATGGGGGACTGCCTCTCACACAGTAGGTGCTCAATAAATCAATACATATTTGTTGAATTGGATCGAATTTCCTGCCAGGGGAAGAAGATGACTTTGCCCTCTTCTCACAGCCCGGTGGAAATTCACCAACTAAATGCTTCCCCCAGGGGTGGAAAACCCCGTGCAGCTCCTCAGAGGCAGACACAAGGGGTGTCACCGTCCCCAGCCTCACCGCTCTTCCCATCCGCCCCCCACCCCCCGGCCTTGAGCAGGTGAGGCAGGCAGGAAAGTCCTGGCAGACGGGTGGGTCGCGGGGCTTCAGAGGCAGCCCCCACCTCGACACCCTGGCTTTCAGGGGGCCCCCCAGGGGCTGCCAATCACAGCCCTTACCCCGAGCACCAAATTCACTTAAAACAATTCTTTTTCTTTTTCTTTTCTTTTTTTTTCTGAATTAGCAAATGGAAGAGCAGGAGCAGACTGTCCCCAGCCTCTCTCCCGTGCCCCCACCCAGCGACAGCTAAAACATTTCACTCGTCAGTCAGCGGTAAATACCAGGTCTCAGCTTTGTTCTGTACATCCCCAGAATAGACGTCGCTAATGGCCTTGATGACAGTCTCTGATTTCTGAAGCATATGTGAGAAAGTGAGAGAAAGGGGGGCAGGCAGGCGGGGGGGCAGGGGGGGGCTATGGGAAGGAGTTGGGGGTGCTGTGCAGCTTGCTTCCTTCTTTGCTTCTTCCGATGATGTTTCCACCCTTTCTTCCTTTCTTTCTTCTTTCTTTCTTTCTTTCTTTCTTTCTTTCTTTCTTTCTTTCTTTTCTTTCTTTCCTTTCTTTCTTCTTTCTTTTTCTTTCTTTCTTTCTTTCTTTCTTTCTTTCTTTCTTTCTTTCTTTCTTTCTTTCTTTCTTTCTTTCTTTCTTTCTTTCTTTCTTTCTTTCTTTCTTCTTTTAATTTTTTTTTTATCATCTTCCCCCAAAAGATTTCTCAAGTGCCCACCACACTCCCAGTGCTGAGCAGCCCCAGCCCTCAAAGCCAACATGTAAAGGGGAAAGAGAGAAAGAAACAGCCCTACAGACCACTTGACTTGGGTTAAGAAAGACTGACTCCAGCCTTCTCGTGGACCCCAAGGAGGCCACATGCTCTGGGACATTCTCACTGTCCCCTCTAATGCAAGGTGCCACCCAGTCAACCTTTCTGGGGGCTGAACTGTTCATGCTTAGGCCGCCGGGAGCGAGAGAAGGAGGAGCCCACAGACCCTGGCTAACAGGGATGCTCAGTCTATTTGTCTAAACAACTGATGGCCACTTTTTAGGCAATGGCTGGGGCTGGTGCCTCCTTCCAGTGAAAAAGAAGGGGGAATAAAACCAAGGAGGGGTGGTCAACTAGGAAGTTTAATTCATACAAACCAAAGTCACCAATACCATGCAGTGTTGCACTCACTGGTTAGGGGAGTAAGAGGCAGCCTGTATCCTCAGAAGCTCTACAGTCTCTACTTGCTCTTGTCAGGTGCACTGACTAGCACTCAAGGATGGACTTGAGGGTTGATGACATGACTCTGACCAAAGGAAAATGGGCAAAATCTCCTGACTTTCTCCCAGATGAATCCAGGAGCCACACACCTACCACCCCACTCCACCCCCCTCCCCCACAAAAATATGTTACCCTTCCTGCCACCTTCCCCGAGTTCTTAAATGGAAATAGTCCATAGAAATCCTCCTGGATCAGATCTCTTTAACCTGCTTAACATTTGTTAGACCTTACCGTGTGTCACTTGCTCTTCTAAGTGCCACGTGGGCCTTACCTCTGACTTCGGCACTACTGATGCCCCATTTTACAGAGAGGGAAATGGAGGCTCCTCTTTGTTAAGTAACTTGTCCCTGTTGATCATGAGCTCTGGCCCTATGGCTACAGAGTCTACTTGCTTGCTTTCCCATCTCACAAACCTGCATTAGTTCTAATCCTGATCTCGTTTAGTGACAAATCTTTACCCTCTTCTTTCCACAAAGAAAAATAGTATCAGCTTCTTGACTCCTGTGTGTCATAGCATCCCAGACTGAAGATCATTGGTATGGAGGCACTTAGCTTCCTCCTTTATGTTCTTTACAGATAAGTGCGACTGGATTGTCTGAAACACTCAACCCGAAAGAAAAGACCACAAGGCTCAGCGGACAATCAGTACCTGATCATGTTCTATGGCACTTGTTGACTCATTTGAATGCTTTTTCTTGACCTCTATCATGGGCATGGTGGTAACAATTTCAAACACCTTACAAAGGGTTGACAGGTCTCCCAAAGGTCCTATAACTTGTGGTATAGTCTGCTGACAAATTGGGATTCCATAGGCAGTCAACTCATGAAAAGCTTATTTTTAAGGGTAAAATGATAAAATTGCTGTTTCCAAGGCCTGCACCACTAGTCCCGAACTGACTTCATATTCTGGAGAGACTTGCACCCCCATTCTCTCCAGAATGTCAGCTTTAATTTAAAGCCCCATCAGAGATCTTTGAAGGCCTAAATCTTTCCCTTCCAGCTGGTCAGAGATATTGGCATATTAATCTATTTAGTAATTATGCGAACAAGCTCTGACCATGTGTTATTGAAAATTAAACTATCAAAATGTGTCCAATCAAATTGCTCAGTTTCTCAATCCTATCATGTCATTAGATTCAACACCAAGATTAATTACGAAGCAATGGGCCAGGTTCGCCAGATGTTGTGCTGACTCCAGTCAAGGTACATCTGTTTCTCCACCTACCGTCACTGCAGATTCAGCCACTGATTCCACAGTTACTGGTCTGGTTCAGGGATACATTAGCCTAAACATGTCTAGTATTGACTTAGTCAAATGCTTCTGAGTCTCCTGCTCCTTGCAACCACTGTCCAAGGCCACTGTTGGCCAATGATCTGTCCCAAGGGAGTCACAGGGAGTGAGAACTGCCAGCCAGCTTTGAGGTAAAGGAAAGAGGCAGCTGCTTTGAGGGGAATTAGAATTACAGAGAAAAAGAAGCCACAGGGGTGGGTTCTGGCTCAGAACCTCTGATCTTTGGCCTCTTCGTATAATTTCTGGGTAAATCACCTTGCCTCCTGGCTAGGTAGTGTCACACCTGTTATGTAAACCCACCCAGGGCACCATCTGAAGAATAGAACCTTAAGGGTTATACACAGTCAGTTTCACCCCAGCTCCCTGCCACTTGCTGGATACATGACCAAGGACAAATCAGTTCTTACCCTCTCTGAGGTTTCTCAGTTGTAAAGGAGAGTAAAATTGCCTACCTTCCAAGGTTATGAGAATTGTCAAAGTATACAAGAAGTTTTTGGCATTTTAGGAGTGATTAGGCACTTATGCTCTTGAGTCAGCCCAGTTAGAGTTCAGTTCCTGCCCTACACCCCACTAATCACCAGCCAGGGGACTTTGAGCAAGGAAACTCACCTTTCCAAGCCTTGACTTCCTCATCTATAAAATGGGATATAATAGGTTATCAAAGGTGGGATTAGATTACATAATCCATGGAAGGGCTAAGCAGAGGGCCTGAGAAAGAAGAAACATTAAATGACATTCAAGAATGTTACTACTATCATTATCCTGGAATTTGTAGTAGGCGTGCAGAAAACATTGCTTTTCCTTTTCAACTCTCTTCTTTTCTTGCACACCTCTATATCTCTCTATGGCCCTCAGACTTGAAGGAGTCTTAGGAGTCATATAATCCAATCTTACACCACACAAACATCCATTCCTTTCATAACAAGACAAGAAGAGCTTGCAATTAAAAACCCAACTATTTCCTTAGGAGGATAGATTTTGTTATATGGAGCATATTTTGTTTTGCCAGACACCTTAGGATGCAAGTATGGGAATGTGAGTGAATACTGATTGCTCAGTCTAATAGAGAAAGAAAATGAGGGTATCTCAACAGTGTGGTTAAGAGGGAGAGGGTGAAGAACAGAGAAAAGCAAAAAGGAGAATGGAGAAGGAAAGATAAGAGAAGGACAAAGCTCTATAAAATAACCCCTTCCCATTGACTACTTAAAATATCAGTTAAATCCTACTAAAAGTGTGATGTGAACTTATTTATTCCAGAAGCCAGCAAAAGAACTGGTTTTTGTTGACATGATGTAGAAAAGAAGTTAGATTTATGGATAAAAGAGTTAGAGGTATAGATGACCAAAAAAGTATAAACCTCCAATGGATCAGTCAAGATATTCTAGGTAATCATGTTAAGAAATTCAGTCTTAAAAAACAAAAGTTGACTTAAACTTCTATAGAAGATGTAGAAAATCATAAAGTTCCTATCATTCTAACAAAAAGAACAAGCTGGATAACCGACAAAATCATAATTCTTAAGCCAATCAAAGAGCCAAAGATGCACACAAAAAATTAATAAACTAAAATTCAGAAAATCACATGGCCCTTCTAAGAAAGAAGAGACCCATAAAAATGATATTTTTAAAAAGGTTTGTTTATTTTTTCAGGGGTGGGGCAGAGGGAGCGGGAGAAAGAAACTCAAGCAGACTCTGTGCTGAGTGTGAAGCCTGCAGAATATTAGGGGTAAGGGCAAGAGAGCTGTGAAAGTCTGGAAATCCAGATATGTGTAATCTGTTAAAACCCAAAGAGCAGGAGAATTGAGACAAACCCTCTAGGAATTCAGACCCCAAGCCTTGGTAAAGGTAAGAATCTAACCCTACCTTCAAATCATTTTGAGCCTGTGATAAACTGAATATAATGAAAGCAACAGCAAAGCCCTGATTCAGCTCAACTACAAACTAGATCAACTCAAACCCACAAACCAGAGGCCTGACAGAAAAAGAGGATGTCCTATTTCTGGAGTAAATATTATTTACTTCAGCTTCTGCTATATTTTTATCCATGATGTCTGACATTCAATCAAAAACCATGAGACAAAATGTCAAGGCTGTGAAAGACAAGGAAAGACTTAGGAACTTTCACAGATTGGGAGAGACTAGAGGACATGACAAATAAATGTGATGTGGTTTCTGTATTGGATCCTGGAACAGAAAAAGGCATTAGTAGAAAAACTAGGGAAATCTGAATAAAAACTGTAGTCCAATGAATTGTATTGCAGTAATATTAATTTCTTAGTTTTGATCATTTTACTGTGTGGTTACATAAGATGTTAACATTAGGAAAATTTGGGGGAAGGGTATCCTGCAATTCTCTATGCTATCATTGCAGCTCTGCCATACATTTTAAATTCTTTCAAAATAATTTCAAAAGCAACTTTATGAGATGTTTAGGAAGCAAGAATATATGCCCTATTATCAAGAGAGTAGAGTCAATAGAAACAGTCACACAGAGATGAAACATCACAGAGATGGTCCAGATGTTGAAATTGTGAAAGAAACTTTAAGATAACTACAATTAATAGGTTACACAATTTTGTGGCCAACATGAAAATACAGAGGGGAATATTCAGCAGAGGCACTTCTTTTTCTTATGAAAAGAAAAATCCCAAATAGAAATGCTAGTAATGAAAATATAATGGATGAAAAGAAAAATTCTTTCTTTCAGTTGGTTATCAACAAACTGGACCAGAAAAAGGCATCAATGAACCTAATGACAGTTAATAGAAATTATCCAAAGACAAACATGAACAGAAAAAAAGGTGTTTTTTTTTAAAGATTTTATTTATTTATTAGAGAGAGAGAGAGAGAGAGAGAGAGAGAGGCAGAGGGAGAAGCAGGCTCCTTGCAATGAACCCAACGTGGGACTTGATCCCGGATCTCCAGGATCATTCTCTGGGCTGAACACAGTGTTAAACCACTAAGCCACCAGGGCTGCCCTGTTTGTTTGTTTGTTTGTTTGTTTAAAGAACAGAGGATCTGAGCTATGTGATACATTATTAAACAAACTAACATTTGTATAATTGGAGCCCCAGGAGAAAAAAAAAGAAAAAGAATAAAGCAAAATAAATGTTTGAAGAGACTGGACATTTTCCAAAATGGATAAAAAGAAAAAAACCATAGTTATGAGTTCAGCAAACCTAAGCAGAATAATTATGAAGAAAGCCACATTTAGAGACAGTTTTGAAAGCAGAAAGAAAATAAAAAGATACATTACATTCAGAAGAAAAAATAAGAATGACAGGTGTTTTCTCATCTGAAATCATGTAGGCTAGAAGACAATGGAATATTTTTACAACCCTGGAATAAAGACAAGACAAACAAACAAACAAAAAAACCCAGAGTTCCATACCCAGAGAAAATATCTTTCAAAAATATTGGTAAAAGAAAGACAAGTTCCTACAGACAAATGCTTAATTTGCTTCAGCAGATGTGCACAATGAGACATAATAAATAAAGCTCTTATAGCTGAAAGGAAATGACACCAGATAAAAACCTCATTCTGCAGGAAGAAATAAAGAACACTAGAAATGGTAAATATGACAGTAAATTCCATAGTTGGATGTTCAAAGTAAAAATAATAGCAATATTAGGGGATTTTAATCTATATAAAGTAAAATATTTGATGAAAGCAGCCCCAAAGGCAGAGAGATGGTAATTGGAAGTTTATTGTTCCAAGGTTTTTATAATGTTCAAGAAGTAGTAGAATATTGTTTAAAGTAGAGTATTTCTGATACATTAAAAATACATATTGTAATCTCCTGTGAAACCACACATATACATGCAAATAATACAAAGGGGCATCATAAAAAAGTTAATATAGGCATACCTTGAAGATATTGTACGTTTGGTTTCAGACCATTGCAATAAAGCAAATATCAAAGTAGAGTCAAATGACTTCTCTGGTTTCCCAGTGCAAATAAAAGTTACATTTACATTATACTGTAGTCATTAAGTGTGAAATAACATTATGTCTAAGAAAAATATACAAACCTTAATTAAAAAATACTTTATTGCTAAAAAGTTCTAACCATCATCTGAGCTTTCAGTGAGTCATAATCCCTGATCACAGATCACCACAACAAATATAACAATAATGACAATGTTGGAAATATTGTGAGAATTATCAAAATGTGACACAGACACACAAAGTGAGCAAAAGCTGTTGGAAAAACAATGTCAATAAGACTTGCTCAATGGAGGTTTGCCACATACCTTCAATTTGTAAGAAACACAGTGTCTGTGAAATATGATTAAGTAAAGCATAATAAAATGAAGTATGCCTGTAGAAAAGATAAAACAGATTGCTTAAAAAAAATCACTTTAGTCACCAAAAAGCAAGTAGAAAACAAAGACATGAGTAACAAAATGCACATTGATATGTGCATTAATAACTATAATAACTATAATAACTATAGTCAATTTAGGCATACTGAATGCCCCAATTAAAAGGTAGAGATTGCCAGACTGGACAGGAAAAGGCAAACCATATGCTCTTGGTAGGTAGTACACATTAACATAAAATCACTGGTTGAAAGTAAGACATTGGGAAAATATAAACTATTTATGATAAGGATTGGGGGTAGCCTTCAGCCAGAAATCAGGTAGGAACTGAGAGTGGCCTTCATTCAGCTGCTAGCCCCACACATGAGCTTCTAAGTGGATCCTCTCTCAGTCAAGACTTTGAATACCAAGCCCTGCCAATAATAGTCATTACAACTTTGCAGAGGACTCATCTAAGTCACGCTCAGATTCTTGACCCACAGAACTGTGAATAACCAATGTTCTTTAAAGTCACTCAATATGTGGTAACATTTTTATGCACCAATAGAAAGCAAATACACTGTGCAAAGACTAAACATAGGGAAGCTGTTGTATTTATATTAATATCAGAGAAAGTCATTTTCAAGTTAAAGAGATTTATGAGAGGCAGAGAAAAATATTCCCTAAAGATAACAGGGTCAATTTATGTAGTCATTATTTTTTTTCAAGTTTGTTTGCAGATTTATTGAGATATAAGCTCAAGGTATACAGGATAATGACTTGACATATAGAAACTATGAAATGATCACTACAATAAATTTAACATTCATCACCTCATATAGTTATAATATTATTTTTTTCTTGTGAGTGATGAGAACTTTTAGGATCTACTCAGCAACTTTCAAATATATACAGGGTCAATTTACTATAAGATGCAGCAATCTTAAATGTGTATGCACCTAATAACAAATCTTATAAACACACGAACCAAAAAATTGATGGGGATAAATAGAAATAGACAATACATAATCATAACTAAAAACTTTAACATTATTCTATTAGTAATTGTAACCAAAATAATCAGTAGAGAATTCTATACCTAGCCCAAACGTCTTTTAAATACCAATGCTAAATAGGCTTTTTAAAAAGGATTTTATTTATTTATTCAAGAGAGACACACAGAGAGAGGCAGAGACATAGGCAGAAGGAGAAGCAGGCTCCCTGCAGGGAGCATGATGCGGGACTTGATCCCAGGACCCTGGGATTATGCCCTGAGCTGAAGGCAGACGCTCAGCCACTGACCCACGCAGGCATCCCATTAACTAGGCTTTTTAAAGCAAACCAAAACAGAGAGAATGCATTGAAATCAGCCCTGCCTGCACCACAAGAAGTGTTAACAGAAGTTTTTCCACAGAAAGAGGATTGTATCAAAGGGATTTTTTAAATTAAAATATAGTCGATATGCAATCTTACACTAGCTTCAGTGTACAACCAAGTGATTTGACAAGTCTATATGTTATGTTGTGCTCACCCCAAGTGCAGCTACCATCTGTCAGCACACAATGCTATTACCGTCAACTATATTCCTTATGCTGTGCCTTTTAACCCCGTGACTTAAACACTTTTAACTAGAAGCCTCCCACTCCCTTTCACCTTTTTTTTGCCCTTCCCTCCCCCTCCCCTCACCCCGCAGCTGTCATTTTGTTTTCTGTATCAAAGGGAAATTTGGATCTGCACAAATAAATGAAGAGCTTCAGAAATGGCAAAATAATAATAATAATAATAATAATAATAATAATAAAGATAAAGATAAAAGACGATTTTTCTTATTTCTATCACTTTAAAAGAAAATTGATCATCAAAAGTAACAATAAAGTCTTTTTTGTGGTTTGTAGCATATACTGAAGAAAACTGTGTAAGAACAATAGGACAAAAGATTGGAGAGAGAAAAGGGGAGTTGACTGAAAGGCTCATATACTATATGTGAAAGGTACAATACTGTTTTAAGATTGACTATGATAAGCTAAGGATACATTATAAATCCTAAGCAACCACTGCCATTTTTTTAAAAAACAGATATAACTGAAAAGCCAAGAGTAGAAATAAAATGGAATTATAATAAATGTTCAATTCAAAATTAGGCAGAAAAAGAGGGGGAAAGTAATAAATAACAGATGCACAAATAGAAGATGACTAGCAGGATTGCATATTTAAATATGATCATATCAATATTTTCATTGAATGTGAAAGGTCTAAAACCTTCACTGAAAGGCAAAAATTGTCAGGTTGGATAAAAAGGAAAGATCCAAATATATGCTACTTAGAAGAAACTCAGAGCAAACACAAAGAGAGATAGGCTAAGGTCCAAAATTCTAGTTATAAAATAAGTAAGACATAGGGATGAAAAGTACAGCATAGGAAATACAACCAATAACATTGAATAACTTTGCATGGTGATGGATGGTGACTACAGTTATCATGGTGAGCATTTCACAAAGTATAGAATTGTCAAATCATTATGATGTATATCCAAAACTAACAGAACATCGTATGTCAACCATAGTTCAATAAATAATATATATATATATATGTATATATATATATATATATATATATATATATATGAAAAATAAGAGGATGGTAACAGATACACAATGAAAATACTAATCAAAAGAAAGTTGAAGCAGAGTTCTTGATATAGGTGAATATTCGGTGTTAGTCGCTAGTAGTAGTAATTGTAATGAGATTTGCAACCATCTCAGGTACCTGGGAAAACAACTCACAGTTAATACAAGACAAGGAGAAAACCCAACAATGGGCTGGCTGTTCCACCTGCCAGCAGGTGCCTATGAATTGGGGAATTGGTACCATTTGTTCACAAAGCCATAACAACCTCTCCTCTTCTACTGCTTAAGCAGCAATAATATTTCTTTTCTGATGCTTAACAAAGAATTCAAGTTCTGCTTTCCCACATCCTTACACACACACATACCTACATTTATTCATTTTTTTGTTTTTGCTACAGCTGGAATTCTTGAGGGGCCAGGGAGCAATTTGCAAAGGTGGAAAGAACATGAAGCCAGACAAGGTTCGAATCCCAGCTCTACCATTATTGAACTATGTGATCTTGGACAAATTACTTAACCCCTCCCCAAACACATTTCCTTCTCTGTAAAATGGGTTAATAATCCTTACTTCACGAGATCGTTGAGATAAATAAATTAGCTAATTTATGTGAAGGGCAGAGTATATGCTCAGTAGGGGCCCTGTTATCCCCACTTCCTATGAGATGGGAAGATATTTCAGGCATATCAGAGAGTATGGTAGGAGCCCAATCTGTCTCTGAGGGTGGGGAGGTGCACTTTGGACCTCTGTTCAGCACTGGTTATAAGGTGGCCTGGATGGCTCATATAATTGAACGAAATCACCTTCTTCTTCTACTCAGATTTGGTACCAGGAAAGTCAAAACCCTGGGGAATGTTCACCTCTTTCTCCTTGGGACAAAAATGGAAAGTCCATGCCCTGTGCATTTCAAATACCCAGCCTGATAAATCTGATAAATCTACTGATAATCAGTAATTACTGAAGGTGTTAGAAACAGCAATAACCATAATGGCTCCTTATATGCAAGAGAGTCAGCAGCAAACGTCTGCAGTTCTTTAAGAGAGAAAAGGTAGAGCTGGCCTTGAGAGAAAGTCTAAGTCTGACTTGCAGATAAAAGTCAAATCTGGGGTGCCTGGATGGCTCAGTAGGTGGAGTGTCCAATTCACCCCGCTTCAGGCTCCATGCTAAGCAGGAAGCCTGCTGGAGATTTCCTCTCCTTCTCCCTCTGCAACCCCCACCCTCTTCTCTAAATAAATAAACACATAAATAAATCTTTTTTTTTTAAAGTAAAATCTACAAGGCCATATTTGTAAAACATTCATTTGCTTGTTCATTTATTTGTCCATCCATCCATCTTTCCTGTTCTTTAATTTAACAAGGATCACTAAGTACCAGGTCTTAGATCACAACATCAATGAAATGATATCCTTTTCTACTTCTTGGTAACAAATTATTATTTGTGGAAGCAAGTGAGTAAGAAGTGCTATATAGATGGTCAACCAAATTCTTTGTCCTTGTCCTCCATAATGTAAGCTCTTCATTTTTTTATCTAGACTGGCCACGTAAACCTGTAAGCCTTGTTTGGGACAGGAACCAAGGCTGAGGTGAAACCCCCTGCCTTCAGAAGATGATCACAGCGGATGAATGAATTAGTCTTGGAAATGTTTTCAGCAGGTGATCTGCTTGACTCATTAGGAGAACTATCTGGTTCATTAGCCGATATACCTGGTTCAGTGGATAATTCATCTGATTAAACAGGTGAAACATGATTTCCAAAAATAAAAATAAAAAAGACCCCTTTTTACCCCTCACCTTCATCCTCTACAGTAGTGGGAGATGTAACTCAGAGCAACTTTGTTTACTCCTGTTCTCCTCTTCCCCACCTTAATGCCTGCCTGTGTATCCTGAGGGACCACATGCAGGTGTGAGACATGTTCTCTGCTGATATAAGCAAAATCTGGATTTGGCTATTTCAGTAAATCACTGTCATCCAGAGTGGTTCTGAATTCTGTCAAAAAAGGGGGGGTGGGGGGGGCTCAATTTGCTATGCAGACAGAATGGGGCTGTTTTTAGCCTGCTGAGATTCACAGTCATGAAATCTTTGTTTGCAAATCAGGGCTCTTTTCAACAATGCTGGCTGTGGGGACCAAAATAGCAATTCTAAAGTCACTTCTCTCACCCTCAGTCTGCTCTCTCTGCTTGGGGAGGATGGGATCCCCGCAGGAGGAACAGCTGTTCTCTTGCCCATACTCTTGTCACAGCCAGGAACAAACAATCCCCGGAGCCATCCTAGCTGGAGCTCAAGAAATGTGAGCAAATCTAAATTGTGGATTTCTTTTGCACTGGGGAGGGAAAACTAGAAGGGATTAGAATCCCCTGGAGGGCTTGTTAAAACATGGATTTCTGGGTCGAATGGTATCCTGGTAAATATTTAGCAACTTTGCTGGTTTTGGAAGAAAGGGTGTGATTTGTATTTGCCAATTTCTGTGGTGTAAATACTCCCACAATAGATTTCAAGCTACACTGAAATTGGGAAGATAAGCACAATCCACTTGCTCTCAGGAGCTCATCCCAGACAACTCCAGCACCACTAAGGGGAGCCTCCACGCTTACAGGGTCTGACTTAGCAGGTCAATGGGAGGATCTGAGAATTTGCACTTTCAACAACTTCCCAGGTGGTGCAGTTGGTACAAGTCCAGGATTATTAGGTGCCAGATATCGTGGGAATTTCCTTGGATTTTGGAGGCTTTGCCACCTTCCAAATACCCTCTCTTAGAACTTCATCATCTTCTCGCCCTTATATCCTGAAGGGGCTCAATACAGGTCATTGGAAAGAACCCTTAGCCATGGGGACATGCACTGGGCTGGAGCCTTTGGGAAAGTGAAATATACCAATTTTCCAAAAGAAAGCCATATATGCTGCTATCTTCTGTCTGCATCCCTGCTTTTCCAGAACATGAATGTAAGGAACCAGGTCTTATTCATCATTATATTCCTTGCCTAGCACAGTGCCAGTAAAAATTCACACTGACCTGCACATGAGATGCAGATCTCATAGTTTCTATCACTCATTCAGTCTTTAATTACCTATCCATCTATTAAGTCCATTCATTTGTGGGATGGATATTTGAATCCCTACTGCGTGTCAGTCACTGGGTACTGGAAATATAATAGTGGATGCAATAGGCCTGATATCTGACCTATGGAGCTAAAATACTAGGGAAGGCAAATATTAAATATAAATTAGATTTGCAATGAGTGCTTCAAAGAAAAAGCCCAGGATACTATGGAGGCATCCAACAGTCAGGAGGCACGAGAGAACTCTTTGAGGAAAGAGGTTAGATTGAAGCCTAATGTATGTATGGGTGAAAGTTTCCCAGTGCAAGGAGATGGGGGTGGCAGGTAAGTGGTAGAGATTAGGTAACCCAGAGAACAGAAGCACAGAGAAGGGAAGCAGTTGCAGGAGATGAGGCTGGAAAGAGAAGTGAGTTCTAAACTTCATCCTAAGAGCAGAGGAAGGATCCACGGAAGGATCACACGTAGAGGAGAGCAGATCACAATTGGCCTGAGAAACTGTTGCCTTTGGATATGGTGTAGCCCGCAGGATTGCGTGTTGTTTCTGAATCACAAACACGGACTATGCCCCATTATGCAAGGTAATGGCTGAGCTTGTTCTTAATGCTCTTTAGGTCCAGCCATCCCATTCTCTAGTTGTGCTGCTCTTGTCATCCAATGAAACTACCCCGTTCAATGTCAAGGATGCCATCTTTATTCCTTCTGTTGTCCCCATATGCCTATATTGGTGCTGGGTGCCCCCTGGGTCACTGGTGAACAGCCACAGGTACTGAAAAGATCACTTGACTTACTTAATAAAAAGATATCAAGCTTCCAGGCCACTTCCCATTCACCAGCTTCGAGAAATTAAAGCCTTTGCCTTGGCCCCTCTGGCAAACTTCGTAGCCTTTAAGTTTTGGCAAGTACCCTTAGCCAGAGTGACTGATTAACTAAATCTTTCTTTGCACGTCTATAGATCATGCCTTGTTTCCTAGGGATACTGGGAACCAAACCCTCTTGCACAACCTCCCCCTGGGGTACCAATACACAACCTCCCAGCACTGGGATGCTGTCTACACCTGGCACCATTGAGTCTGCACACAGTCAAGATCTCTGTGCTCCCCTTTGTAGATTAGCTTCCCTAGAGTTCCTTGAAAAATCTTTGGGCCAGGTGGAAACCTTGGAGTTGGGTTTTGGGCAAAGTCTGCCTTCTCCCCAGGGGGACAAGCTCCTGAATAAAGCTCAGATGCCTTTTCAATCAAAAGTCATCTCTTGAGTATTGGCTTTATTTATTTATTTATTTATTTACTTATTTATTTATTTATTTGAGAGAGAGAGAGAGAGCATGAGCACAAGTGAGGGTGGGGGCAGAGGGAAAGAATCTTCAAGCAGACTCCCCACTGAGCATGAGCTCATGACCCTGAGATCATGACCTGAGCCCAAACCAAGAGCATGATGCTTAACCGATTGAGCCACCCAGAAACTTTTTTAAGATTCTATTTATTTATTTTAGAAACAGAGAGTGAGAGAGAGAGAGAGAGAGAGAGAGAGAAAGAGAGAGAGAGAGAGAGAGAGAGAGAGAGCATGAGATGGGGGAGGGTCAGAGGGAGAAGAAGACTCTCCACTGAGCTGGGAGCCAGATGCAGGGCTTGATCTTGGGACTCCAGTATCATGACCGGAGCTGAAGGCCAACACTTAATTGAGCTATCCAGGCACCACTTGAGTGTTGGCTTTTTGAGTGATGAGCAGCCGAACTTGGGTTTTTCGGCAAGAAAATCATACGCATTTTTAAAAGATTTTATGAAAGAATTGAATAAGCTATCACAAGCAGAAGTCCTAGAATGCTGTGCATATGTAAGGTGGCATAATTAATGACACCTAGCATGGTTAGGGACAATGGGCCCAATCTTCACCTAACACTGCCCTTCTATTTTTTGTGCCCAAGATTACGAATCTGAGAAACCACCAAGGAGCCGACACCGATGCAAGTGCACGAGGTTTATTTGCAAGCTCGAGCTTGGGTCCAAGTGTACCCGACACAGCAGAGCAGGGACTTGGACCCCAAGGTTAAGAGCTGTAGCAGTTTTATAGGGGCCAGTGGCCAATGAGATTGTAACACACACAGAAAGTTGCATAGTCATGTCGGTCCGCACGCAAGTGGCCAGTTGAATTACAATTTACCCTATAGTGACCATTTGAACTAGCCTATCACTCTGGTCAGAATTGGCGCACAGGTTTGGCGGGCAAAGGGCGGGGTTTATATTCTTTGGCGGTTAGGGGTTCTGTATTCCTATATGAGCTGGTTTCCGGTAAGGGTGTGCTCAGCGGCTTGACTAGGGTGGGGGAGTGCCTTAAGCAATAAGCAGGTCATATGGGGGTCACACATGAGATGGCAGGTGTAGCACAAAATGGAGTTAGTCCTGCTCTGCTTGTCCAGGGGTAGGGGATTTTTGCTAAATTCCTTGGGTCCCAGACTATTTACCTTCCTGCTCCAAATTATTGTCAATTTGGACTTTCCTCATGCTTTCCAGGCTTCCAGGGTGACAGGATGAAGCTGTGGCCAGGACCTGGGAGCCCAAAAAACACGTGTTCCCTGACATTCCTCTCAAAGGTGTCATCCTGTCAACACCTGTCCTCATAGGTGCATGGCACCTTGTTGTTTCTTGGAGAAGAAGCAAGGGCCCTGTGGCTTAGGGAAGTCATGCTTAAAGTTCATGGACCATCCACATGGAAATGACCCAGGCTCTTATTAAAGCTGCAGATTTGTGGGCCCTACCCCAGCTCTACAAGATCACATCTTCCGATAAATGAAGGCCCCCAACTCTGCCGTGGTCTATAGAAGGCCATGCTTTAAACTCACCCACGAAGAGATGAGCACACGAATTCCACCAGCTTGACCCCAGTCCCCTTATAAATACTTTTGATTATAGATTATATTGTATATTGATCTCTCCCCCAGAGAGGGGCCGTGAGAGTTAAATGAGATGAAGTATACGCGGTGCTTAAAACAGCTCCTGGCATTTAGAGAGCTCTTGATAAATGGTCACATTTATTATGTCACCCTGGCCTCCAGCAGCACTGTGCGTGGGTGGACGGTGAGCTGATATCTAGAAAAGCAAAATGAGTTACCAGAGGTCACATGGCTAATTAGGAGCCAGGCAGGAGTCATACCCAGAATGCCTAACTCCTAATCCAGCACTATTTCCGCCACACCAGGCTGCCTCCTTTAAGCCCTGATTTTCCCTAAATGCTTCTCTTCCGTGTACCTGTCTCTAGGTGGCCCAGCAAAGCTCTACGTGGCTGCCTTTCATTAGCAATTTATCAGGATGTTGCTTTGTATCTTGCAAACAGATAACCAGCTGAGCTGACCTCTAGACTCCCTTCAGACATAATTGAGTTTGCATCATCTGACAGGTAGCCCATCTTAGAGCGTTTAGGTAAATCACAGAGCCTCCTCAGCTGACCTCAACAGCCTGCCCCCCAGGGCTCCGAATCCTCTGCCTTTCTGGCCTCACGTCCCCTCCCCACCTTCCCTCCTTCCCGCAGACCCTGACACTTCTGTTCTGGGATGTGCTACTCATGTTGATGCGAACTTAATGCTAAGCACGTGAGAATACAAAGCCCTAGCCACTCCCCTCACAGATCCCAGTCCTGCCTTTTGGAGACCAGGGGGAGATTTAATTTAGATAGAGATGATTTTTTTTGGCGATATGGATGTGCCAGTCTACCCTTGAAGAACAAACAAGGCAAGAGATGCTGGAACGCGGCAGGCAGCAGAGTCTGCACAGGCCCGAATCCGGCTGTCGCCTTCCTCTGTCTCTTGCAAGGAAGAAACGAGTCCTCGTGCTGAGGCACCCTCAAGCTTTCTCAAGCTCCTCTTGGTGGAGGGGACGGGAGCAGGTATATGGTTTTCGTGGCACCTCTTCTTGCTGAGTCAGCTGTTTGCTTCCTTAGAGGCTGTACCTCTTGGTGACTGCGATTTGCATGCATCTGCTCCTCCCTTCTCCGCCCCCTACAATCCAGACGCAAGAAAATATGATTGGGCAAGTCACCTCAAGGTCTCAGGGTGCCTACTTGTAAATGAGGATGGTAATCCTGATGATTTAAAGATCCCTTCCACCTCTAACATGCAGTGCTTCTCGCGCTTACTCATTCTTAGCTGTCCCCAGGCACCCGGCCAGGTACGGCTCTCAGCCGATGCAGCCCACTGCAGCATCCCAGCGATGCTTATAGCATAGGTTCTCAAACTTTTTCCATTCATGACACCCTCAAAGTCTTGATAGGTTTTTTCCCAGTACCCAGAGGCCAAAGGAAATACTTAAACGGATCTATCTATTGCGTGGTTAGATCCAAAGAACTTAATGAGTATTTATGTCCTAGCCATTAGTAGCCATTAAAAAAAAAAAAAATACACCCAAATCGAAAGAAAAATAACATTTTTAGTCTTCTGGAGAAATAAGTTACTAATGGAACCTGAAGGGCACTGTGTGACTTCTCGACTGTAGAAACACAGTCTACCTCGTTTCCCACTTCACCTTGATCCTTGGCCTGGGACTTGCTCCTCACCCCCCGCCCCTCCACCTGCCAAGTGCCAAAAATCTAGCTTGGTACAACTGTGATAGCACCAAAAGGAAGGTTGCACAACCCAATGTTGTGACTGTACACTACCTCAAGCTATTATTTTATAGTGTCTGACAGAGGCCAAGTATCACTGTATTTCTCTAGAAAATTAGAAATAGCCTGTGGGATCTCTAGGAGTTTATTTCAGTCTCCCAGGGTGCCTGGGGTACGGAGTTTGGGAACTGAGGTTCTACAGTCACATTTCCTAAACTTCTATCTAAACCTCCTACTCCCCGCAGTCCTCAGGAAAAAAATTAAAATCTCAGTGCGCCCCTCATCATATTGCTTGCCACTCTGACCTCACAGAAGACTTTGAGGAGCTAGTCACTTTTTTTGGAGGAGGCTCTTGGGGTCGTCTGGCTTGAGAAACTAGAAGAACTTTCCCTCCTCTTTTTTCATAGCCCAGGCTCAGAAACCAAACCAGCAGATAACTTATACTTTGGCAGTTGGGATGCTGATTGTGTTTCCCAAGTGTGCACACAGCTAGGTTAAATCCTAAATGTGGATTTCTCGTGGCAGAGAAAGAGACAAGAGAGGAGGCTGTAGGTTAAGGCGATCAGGTCAGCTGTACACAAGATCTGGCTCACTTGCATCATTCCGTAGCCTTACGTTCCATGTGCGGAATAGACATAGCCAGGGTAAAATCAGGCATTGCAAGTACTTTAAAAGGCTGTCGAGCCCGGACATGTGCCTGACACTGCGCTAAGATTTTCATATTCATCAACTTTACCTTTAGAAGGTACAGCTCTAGAAGAAGCTTTCTGTTGTACCCCCATCAGACCTTGAAGGCACCAGGCTCAGAGCCGTTAACATGGAGCGGAAGCAGCGAGGCCAGGGCTTGAACTCACACCTTGTGACTGCAGACACCCAACTTTCAGCTCCATGCTGCTGCTTTGAAAGTGTGATTCCCCACCCCCACCCCCAAGGATGCCCAATGGCCCAATTGCCAAGGACATCCAGGAATTTTACTTCAGAGTACTTTAACAAACTTAGGGTCCTCAGGCCGTGTTACTACAGACCTGAGACCTCTTTCTCCTCTAGCTCCAAAGCAAATGCACCCATTTTCTGTTTCCATCCATTAGATCCTCCCATCGCCACCAAGCTTGTACCTTCCTCGGTGTAGATGGCTGTTGCCCCATCGTGCTCACGTCATCCAATAGCAATACTGAGAATCCTCTCCCTTCTTGGTTCCCTCCTCAGGTGGTAACTGGGAGGGACACCAAGTGTCCTTTAAACAAAAAAGCCAAAAGCTATTTAAAAAAATGTCATTTGCCTCAGATAGAGCATGGATCATTTAGAGGCCGTTGCATTAAGTTCTAGAGAATCTATGAGGCCAGGCTCATGGACATTTATTTCTCCCTCTTGCCAGTGCAAGTCCTAGGAACCCCAGTTCTATCCATAAAGTAAATGTCAGGGAAGCTGTAGCTGTCCCCTCCAAGAGCAGCCATCTAAGCAGGTGGGCAAAGCACTAAGGCCTGGAGTTAGTTGTTGCCTTCTGCCTGCATTTTCCCCAAAATTCCCTGTATCGACAACCTAAATGTATTAAGACTTTGGGAGTGAGGCAAAAGAAAATCCCGGTGAGAATGTGGAGCCTGCCTCCTACACAGAGGGAATGCTGGCTCAGCCACCATTCAGATTGCCACAAATCTAACCTGCAGTAATTGCCTCCTTTTGCTCAGAGCCCTACTCAGTTTCATGCTGAGGTTCCAGCTCCTGCTGCTCCCCCTCCTGTCCCTTGTCTTCTTCTCTTATTGAGGTATAATTCACTTTTCATGTACTATTGTATAGTTTGACAATCGTGTAACCACCACCAGGATTAAGATAAAGAAAATTTCTATAACCACAGAAAAATCCCACTAGGCCCGTTTGCCGTCAAGCCCTCCTCCTACTTCAGATCCACCCCCCACCAATCTGTGTTCTGTCCTTGTGGGTTTGCCTTTTCCAGAATATCAAGTAATTCGAATTACATAGTATGTAGCTTTCAAATTTTGACTTCTTCCTGTCAGCAGAATGCATTTGAGGTTCACCCTTGTGTCATGCTTCAGTCATTCATTCTTTTTTTTATTTATTTATTATTATTTTTTTTAATGCCAAATAGTAGCTCATTCTATGGCTAAAACCCCTTCTGTGGATGAACCATGGTTTATTCACCAGTTGAAGGATGTGTGGCTGGTCTGTGAAGTTCAAGGTGATTACGAATAAAGCTACTACTATACAGATTCACACGCTGGATTTGTGTTAATAAACTTAGGGTCTTCCGGCCATGCTACTACAGACCTGAGACCTCTTTCTCCTCTAGCTCCAAAGCAAATGCACCCGTTTTCTGTTTCCATCCATTAGATCCTCCCATCACCACCAAGTCTGTACCTTCCTGTCGGTGTAGATAGTTGTTGCCTCATCGTGCTCACGTCATCCAACAGCAACACTGAGAATCCTCTCCCTTCTTGGTTCCCTCCTCATGTGGTAACTGGGAAGGACAAAACAACAAGTGTTCTTTAAACAGGAAAGTCAAAAGCTATAAAAGAAAAAGGAATGGCATTTGTCTCAGGTAGAGCATGGATCATTTAGAGGCTGTTGCTTTAAGGTTAATAAGGTTAATAAATTTTCTTTTTCTTTTCTTTTTTAGGTCAGTACATAAAAATTGGATGGCTGGATCATGTGCTAAGTATATGTTCACTTTTATAAGAAAATGTGAAACTTTTCTGCAAAAGCTGTGTCAGTTTGCATATCCACCAGCAATGTGTGTGTGAGTTTTGGGTGCTCTGCATCCGGGACTAGTGCTTAAAATTGTCAGGTCCCCTCCTTTCGTATTTCAGTTGTTCTATAGTTATGGAGTGACATCTCAATTGTGGTTTTAACTTGCATTTTTCTCTAATGACTAATGATGGTAAGCCTCTTATCTGCTGATTTGCCATCTGTGCAGATTGTTCCTGGAGTGTCTTTTAAAATATTTTACCCATTTTTTTATTGGGTAGTTTATTTTCTTATTGAGTCTGGAAAGCTTTGAAACATTCTGGATTCAATGCCTTCGTGTTTTGTAAATATTTTCTCCTATTCTGTGGCTTATCTTTGCATTCTTTTAACAGTGTCCCTTGAAGAACAGAATTTTTCAATTTTTATAAGGTCCAATTTACTAATTTTTTGGACCATGGTAAAATGGACCAAATCATGGTAATAGATGTAATAGATAATGCTTTTGATGCCACATCTAAGGAATTTTTGTTTAGCCCAAGGTCACAAAGATTTTCTGTTTCCTCTAGATGTTTTATAGTTTTAAATTTTGTTTTTAAGTCTGTGGTCCTTTTTGAGTTTATGCTTCTTTTTAAATTGGTTGTCTTTTAAAAACACAGTGGCTGAAGGCAGAAAGAGAGATTTGTACAACTTCTGTGAAGAGCTGGTCCTATGACCATCAGCTCATCCCTGTTTAGGAAGCCAGTGCCATGATGGGTGGTTGTGTCTTAGGTTCTGACAGCAGATGCTTTGAGTTTGAGTCAGTTTTCCATATCCTAAGTTGTAACATAGGTTCCTTACTTAACCTTTTCAATCGTCAGTTAAGTGAGTTGTTAATCAACAAGATCAAGATTACAACCAGGGCTGTAGCATTGAGTTCTATCACAAAGCCTGATTTCTGAGTGAGGAACAAAAAGAACTATTAACCAGAAAATCCATTCTAAACAGTCCAGGAAAGGTGGCCAGAGTGGTTTACCACTAAATACTGGAAAAATCAATGAGGTTAAAGATAAAGCCACTTGCATCTTCCATACTGCATGTGGCCAACCTTCTACCTCTTACCACTTTCCCTGGATCCGAATTTATCTAGACCATTGGCCCCCTTGGGTTCTTCTACTTGCTGCTCAGATACACTTACTTAGATGTGCCACTGCTTTATCTACTCTCCACCTGCCTATGTTCTCCTTCTCTGGCCTTTCATTTGTAAGGAGCCACTATTGGCTTTTGTCTGGTTGCTTTCTTCCAACAAAGACACCCGCATCATAATGCAGAAGGGGATACTTAGAAATTCACAGATCAATATGATAAAAAATGTTTATCTTATGTGTCTCCAGCCTCCAGACAGGCCTTTCCTAAAATCTTCCAGGAAACAAATATCCAATTATTTAAATGAGAGGCAATGTAGCATGGCAGGTGGGGGTAGGATCACATGGGTTTTGGACTAGGACTTGGGTTCAGATCATAATTCTGGTCCTTATTGTGCTATCTTGTGAAAAGCATTTAACTGACTAGCTTCAATTTCCTTACTATGTGAAATATCTGGTACATTGTGGCTACTTTCATAATTATAATGATGAAGTGTGCTCAGCCTTCCTCAACCACTGTTTCCAGGATTCACAACTTTCATTTGAAGGCATTTCTGTCTCCTTTCAAATCAAAATGCCCCCTGCTGCTGGCCCAGCTCATTTCTGATGATCACATCCAGTCAATGGCCCTCCAGTTATCAGATAGGAGTTGAGAACATCCTAATGGCTTTTGAATTCTTTGAAAAGTACATATGTATGTACAGTACAATCCACTTGTGAAGAACTTGCAGCAGATCAATTCTTGTAAATACCCTAAACAGCTTTAATTGATTGCCATGTGTGATCTGAAGTTCTGATTAATAGAGGCTTTGTTTAAAAACGAAAGCATGAAATGCCTAGGAATAAATTTAACCAAGGAGTTGAATGACCTGCACTCTGGAAGCCCTAAGAAATTGATGAAAGAAATTTAAGACAGCACAAAATAAATGGAATGATATACTGTGCTCATGCGTTGGAAGCATTAATATTGTTAAAATGTCCATATTACCCAAAGCAGTCTGCAGATTCAAAGCAATCCCTATTGAAACATGAATGACACTTTTCACATAACTAGACAAAATAATCCTAAAATTTCTATGGAACTGTAAAAGACCCTGACTAGCCAAAGCAATCATGAAAAAGAACAAAGCTGGAGGTATCATGCCTTCTGATTTCAAACTATGCTACAAAACTATCATAACCAAAACAGTGTGGTACTGGCACAAGAAAGGACCATAGATCAATGGAATAGAATCAAAAGCTCAGAAATAAGCCCATGCTTATATGGTCAGTCAATGTATGACAAAGGAGGCAAGAACATACATTGTGGAGAAGACAGTCCATTAAGTGGTACAAATGGTGTTGATATAAATAAACGGTGCTGAAAAAACTAGGCAGCCACAGGCACAAGAATGCCACTGGACCACTTTCTTACCTTACCCAAAAAATAAACTCAAAATGAATTAACGACCTAGATGTATGATCTGAAACAATAAAACTCCTGGAAGAAAACAGAAGCAGTAATCCTTTTGACAATCAGCTTAAACAATATCGTTTTGGATGTCTCCTTAGGTAAAGGCAACAAAAGCAAAAATGAACAACTGAGACTATGCCGAAATGCAAACCTCTGCACAGTAAAAGAAAACAAAAATACAACCATCTGAATGGGAGAAAATACATGAAACCCCTGGTAAGGAGTTATATCCAAAATGTATAAGTAACTCATACAATTTTATAACAAACAAACAAACAAAAAAAAAAAAAACAACAAACAACCTGGTTAAAAAAATGGGCAGAGGACCTGAGTAGACATTTTTCCAAAAAGACATACAGATACATAACCAACAGATACATGAAATGTTGCTCAGCATCATTAAATCATCAGGGAAATGCAACCCAAAATCAAGAGATACCACCTCATACCTGTCGGAATGGTTGTTATCAAAAGACAAGAAAGAACAAGTCAGCAAGGATGTGGAGAGAAGAGAAGTCTTGTGCAGTGTTGGTGAGCATGTAAATTGGTGCAATCATAATGGAAAACACTATGGAGGTTCCTCAAAAAATTAAAAATAGAACTACCATATGATCAAGCCATTTCACCCCTGAGCATTTATCCGAAGGAAACAGCCTGAAATTGAAATTGAAAAATATATATGTACTCCTGTGTTCACTGCAGCATTTTTTACAATAGTCAAGATATAGTAACAACCTAAGTAAGGGACCATCAATCGATGGATGGATAAAGAAGATGTGCTATACATATACAATGGAATATTACTCAGCCACGGAAAGAACAAAATCTTGTCATTTGTGACAATGCGAATGGAACTAGAGGGTATTATGCTGAGTGAAGTTAGGCCAAAAAAATACTGTATGATTTCACTTATATGTGAAATTAAAAAAGCAAATGAATAAACAAAACAAAACAGAAACAGACATATAGATACAGAGAACATACTGGTGGTTGCCAGAGGGGAGGGGTTGGTGGGAGGGGGTGAAATAGGTGAGGGGGATTAAGAGGTACAAACTTCCAGAAATAAAATAAGTGTAAAACAAAAATTACAGCATAGGGAATATAGTTAATAATATTATAATAACTGTATGGTGATATAACTAGACCTATCAGTGATCATTTCATAATGTATAAAAATATTAAATCACTATCTTGTACACCTGAAATTAATATAACATTGTTTCCCAATTTTAATCCAACTAAAAACAAAAAAAGAATAAAGAGGGATCTCATGTACCCTCTACTGATTTTCTCTTCATGGGGCTATCTTGTAGTCTTACGGTACAATACCACAACCAGAATGTTGACATTGATTCAGTCAAGTCGTAGAACAATCTATCACGGCCATTATCCCTCGTCTTATCTTTTCATAGCCATACCATTTTTCTCTTGGTCCTACCACATCTACTTTGTCTTCCTGGAAGTGGAAGTCTTCTCTATTTTTTTTTCTTTAGCTAGAATATTTTAAAGCAAATCTTAGTATACCATTTAATCTATAAATACTTCACTCTGCTTCTCTAAAACATAACATTTTAGAAAGCAACCCTGTACCATTAGCTCACCCATCAAAATAAATAAATCCTTAAAGAAAAAAAAAGGAAAGCATTTCTAGGAAAGAGAAAGAAAACATCACTATCTACTCTTGCCAATATTTTGAATTATGAGGTTGCGAAATGGTCTCCACTGCAACTGCCTGAGTCCAGCTACCTGCTACCTCCAGAACAAGCCTCCGCTTGGACGACTACATCTTCCATTTGTTGGCATGCCTGGAGAGAGTCAGCTGGGATCATCTTATTCCAGCATACATTGTGCCCAGGTTACCAGGCGGAAATTGCTAATACCTATTCCTGGGTGAGGGGCTATCTCATGTATCTTAATCCCGTGCAGCCCTGGTGACTCACCACAGCTCTTTGGGGCTTAGCTTTGAATTCCCTTGACTTTGAGGTTACAAACATCAATCCTTCCGCATTGCTTTGCTTTCATTTCTGAAGCACTGGTGTGCATATCTAACCCCTGCGTGCACATGAGTATTCATTTGCCTGGAAGTCTTAAAAATGCTAATGTGAAATTGGGTTAGAATTCTACAGGCCAGACTCTGACCTCAAATATTAATCATGCCTCAGTAGCCGAGGGGAGCCTTGGCCATTGTGGGGAAAAGGCATACGCTCAGGCGTGCTTACCCTGAAGCACTGCAAGGCAAACTAATCAAAATCAAACCCCCATTTTAAAACATTTCACTCACCAGCAAGCTGTTCATTTTTCTCAGGTGTACATCTTGCTTTTGATTAGACAGAAGCAGAGATCTGATCATCTTTTCGATTGAACAAGAAACCAAACAAGACATGGCCAATTCACATCATGTTTCTAGAATGGCTTTTGATAGAAATTTACTTCTCTAAATTCCATTCTTGTTTATTCAATATGATCTCGAAGATTCTTATCCTGACTCCCCCTTTTTCTCCTCTACTTTTCTTCCCCTACCCACTTTTCCCCAAACACTTTATTCTGTGCTGAAGAATTACTTAAAAATTGGATCTGAAATTCAACCTTCCAGAGTTGCCTCTTACTAACTCTGGACAGTCCCTAACCAGAGGTCTCAAAGGAGCCTCTCCGGAATGCACATCCTCCGCCAGGGCATGCAGTGTGGATGCTGTGACCATGTCAGCATCAGCCAGCCTCTAGGTCCCCTGTGGGAACAACAGTTGCAGTGTGGTCACTCTGTCCAAGGGGTCTGTGCAGATATAGTTCCCCATCTTCTTGATGTCCTGCCCTTGGCCTCATTTAATTCCTTCATTACAGCAAGTCCTGTTCTAGGTACTTTCATTTGTAACAGTGCATTTGATCTCATTTGGTTCTTACAAACATCATGTGACTTAGATATTATTACCATCCTCATTCAAGGCATAAAGATGACCTAGCTAGAAAGAGGTAGAATCAGATTTTGAATTCAGGTCTTTTGACCCTTCCTACCTTTTTACATTCTGTGTCTCACTGCCTTTAAGTTACTGTCCAATTTCCTTCCAAGAAAATAGAACACGATTCTTTCCATAACCTTATGAGCCCAGTTGGCCTAAAATCTGAAATTAACCAATAAAGAAATGGAAGCCCAGAGGGCCCTTGTGACTTACCTCGGGTCACACAGCTCTTGAGTGGGCAAAGCCGAGACAGATTTGTGTCTTGTTGATTCGAAGTATTACACCACTTACTATAGCATGCACCATATTTCCAGTCAAGGGGATAAAGAGATTAACGTTCAAATCAAAGAAATAAAGTCAAATCCATGCCATCCCCTCCTAGAGGAAGCTGCTGCTTCAAAACGGATACGAAGATTGCACATTCTAGTACATCTCGTGCTTATAAAATGGCCTCTCCACCACTTCCTAAACTCTTTATGGTTTATTTTGCTTATTTACTGCCTAGTTTGAGATTCTTTTGTTGGGGATATGGAGACAGACACAAAATAACCAAGTACTCACAACTGCCATGCAAAATACAAACAACTCTGAGCTTTTTGTTAGGTTTTCTTAAATTTCTATGAAATATCCTTCCTGCAATTTTTAAAAGATCCTTTCCCATTTTACCTGGAATGACCTGGTCTTGTTGTTTGTCTCAGAACAAGACTGGGGTAAGCGATAGCCATGTCCCTTGTTAACTGAGGGTAGGAAGGAGGGCAGGTTGAAGTGAACCATATTGGAGGGAGATATTGCCATCTCTTACACACACACACACACACACACACACACACACACACACATATACACACATATACTTGAGAACAGGCTTCCTATAGTGCAGTGAATTATATAGCCCAGTAAATGAAGATAAGATTTGTATTCGAGACCTTCTCATTGGTATCCCTGCAACCATCTACTGATTTGTTTTGTCACAGAATCTATTCAGCAAGGGTGTCAGAAGACCTAAAAGACAACAAAGCATTGTTTGGAATTAAAATCAAGTTTTCATTCCGGAGAAATATCTTCAAGAAGGAAAATAAGCAGCATGTGGGTGTTGGTCTAGTTCCCCAGACCTGTCTCTATGCAATTCTCACCTTACTTTGTAAGAAAATGGAGGGGATCCGTGCCACAAATACACTGAATTAGAACGGCAAGAACTTTTGTCAGTGTTAAGCTTTGATTCAGTGGTGGGCTAGCCTCTGCCCCAGCAGAGCTATGGGATATCTCCACTCAGTACAAGATATGTTCATATATTCATTCAGCAAATGCCAGGCACTATCCCTTTAGCTGTTGGGAATATAACAGTAAACAGAACTGACCCCCAAATCCCTGCCCATTTTGTTAGATTAAAAAGAAGATAAAAGCAACAGGTCAGATGATGATGATGAGCACAACGATGAAAGTGGTGGAGGAAAGCCCACAATGCAGTCAAGGGAAGAGGAAGCTACACAGCCCTTGGGACCCAGTGCCCCTTCTCTCTACCTGTTTGTGCTCCTCCTCATTGACTGCCACCTTCTCCAGAATCCTATTGGCCTTGACCAGTTGCATCTCAGCTCTGAGATCTTTATCTCACAAGGGAAGTCGCTGGACTCAGCTATGTCCACACTCCCAGACCCAGGTGTCCAACGGCTTTCCAGCTTCCTTCCTTCTTCCTGGTGCCCATTTCCTTGCTCTTGCTTCCAATATCTCTCACTCTGCTTCTGCCCTGGAGCACTTCTCCATGGTCTCTACACATGAGCCAACTCTCCTGGCTTTGTCATCTATTTCCTGCCCCCAAGCCTTGAGCTCAGTGGCCCCCAAACTCCCAGGGAAGGTTCTCCATTGATCTGTTCCCTCCACACACCAGGGGTAGAGCCAGCAGAGGTCTGTGACCAGTGCTCACACAGAGCTTGCTCTGCATCTGCGTCTGGTAACTAATTGGAAAGGATTATTTCCAAATATCTTAAAGCAAAGAAATAGTATGTCCTATGCATACACCTACAGGTGGTGCTTTAGAAAGTCATCATCTGAAAAAGCCTAAGGCCTGCATTGAATACAGCCTCCACAATGCTTTGTGCTCCCCACAAACTAAATTCATTCACAGAACAATACTCCCACGGAGATGGGGCTACCCTGTTTTTTCAGCCATATGCCTAATGTGCTCTGAGTTTCTTTGAGTTCTTCCCCCAACAATATTCTATGGCAACCAAGGTCCTTGGGTTAATTATACCTTCCTAATTTAATACAATTTCATTCCTTAATCTACTTAAAATATGTGTCCTTTAGACCAGAATGCTGGTCTCCCCCATCTGGAGATGTCATATTACTAGACGCCTAAATGGCTTTCAGATGTAATAATTACTTTAGAGCTTTGTGTGCTAGAGTGGCCTCATCCATTCTGTCATTGTAGCCATGATCAGTGTTGCTCGCAGACATCATTGCCCTGGTGACTGGGCTATGCCTATCCCTTTTGGCTATGGGATGGCCCTTCTCAGACAAACCACCTACCTAGCTCCGTATTCATAGACTTGCAAGGCATCAGCTTTGGATCATTTTTAATCCACTACAAATATCCATGCTACTTCTCCAGAAAGGAAACCTACCTTATGACAATTATTATTGAACTTTAATAATAGATTATGTAAACTATAAATTAGCACATATTTAAAATGTGCTAATTTTTGTCTTTTAATACACATGATATTTTACATGAGAGTTAAATCATAGAACTGTCAGTTATACCGTTGGTCCTGAATACACATGGGTTCAGCTACCCACCTTCCTTTCATGAGTAGGTTTATAATAGCCTGAATGTTTGCACTGGCTTCTGCACAAACCATATCCCCAACCCCTGTGGCACCACATATTCTCATGTTTAAACAGTAGATTTGGAATAAACAAGGATAGCACAGTGATAGAAAAAGCAAAGAAAGAGAGTATGAGTAATTTCAGTTTTGTAATTCTATATGATCGCTTGGACTATTTATTTGTGTTTAATATTTAAAACAAGGTAAACCATGAAATGTCATACTGAGTCTCAACAATATCTTTAAAATTGAAAGTTACTCATTCGAAGTAACTTTAAAATTAGAACTTGAATTAAGAAAAAAAAACTAAGTTTAATCATGACTTATTAGATGGTTACGTACATTAAATATCATTATATCAGACTATCATCAAAGGATCAAAGTTAAAATATCTACCTATTAGGTAGATATAAAAGTGCAGAATAAATAGTTGTGGCTTTTTGGTTTTGTTTGTTTGTTTTTATCTGGCGGGAACACGGAGGAACCAGAAGTAATCACAGTACTTGTTCATAATTACTCTGTGTTCTGCAAAGAAATTTAAAGTGGGGAACTAACATAAAATGACATTGGCCTAGTGAAGCACAACAAAGAATAATAAAAAAAGAAACAAATAAGGGACAGCGAATCAATATTTATATATATTTTGAAATATGTAGTGCCTTCACCATCACATAGAGCTTCATTTCAAGACTGTCACTGAAAAATGATTATGTTGCACAGAGAAAGGGATGTTAAGAAATCGTATGTTCCAGGTGTCAAATGTGCTAGATATACCACTGAGTTACAGTTGCTCTAATTTGCCTTCCTCTAATTAATGTGAAACTGAACACATTTTCTTATTTATTGGTCAATAAGGTTTCTTCTTTCATGAAATGCCTCCTAAATTCTGTGCCTATTTTCCTATGTGGTTTTAATATCAATTTATACCATTTTCTGGTATCTTCTCAATATTAATCCTTTCATCCTCAAACATCTGCCTCTATCCCCAAATTCCCAGATCATGTGCCAATATTTTGGGGGATTGTGTGAGGTTATTTTTTTTTTTGTTAATAATTTTTAAATCCATTGCATTGTGGAATTTGTGCTCTGTGACCACAATTCCTTGATATTCTAAATTTCATATTTCTTGGTGAATTATTTCTTTTTTGTGATAAGCTTACTTTTTCTAAATCATATTTATTTTTAGTAGAGCCCATTTTTTTCTTTTATTATTATTATTATCATATCAGGACTTCTACTTCTAGCCCAGATGAGGTAACAATGACTGAATTTTTATCATCCTCCCTAAAAAAACAACACAAACCAAAAAGTGAAGCAATAATTTTCAAACCACTACACAGCAGGCAATGGAGAATAGTGATCCCTGATAGATGGAAAACAAATGAAGTGGGAAATTGGACCAGCTTACTGACTTGAGAATTTTCAGGATATGATGCAGGGAGGAAGAACCCAGGTAGTTTGGCAGGCATTCTGAGTCAAATCAACAGAGCCACAAGTCAGGGGAGAACAAGGTGGTTGGAGTTCACAGGATAGAATAATAAAAAGCAGCAGAAAAAGAGAACTCCTAGATCTTCCAGCTTTCCTCTTGAGTGTTCAGCCCGATGCTGAACAGTATAGGCATGTGGGGAAAAAAAAAAAAAAAAACCTAATGCTGGGGAAAAATCCCCCCAGAAAGGACTGAAAGGAACAGTGAGAAAGATTCAAAACACGGGGAATAGTTCTGTTTTCTACCAACTAGACCAGAAAATTTCATAATTATGGGTCTTTAGGTAGAGTACATGAAGCATTTTTCCTCAGTGGTAGAGAATAATTAGTGCTAGACCAAGCACTGCTCTGATCCCTCCTAACAAAGATTGAAAGTGAGATCCAAAAGGACCAAACTGTTTCGAGGTAATTTAACTATATTCAAGAACAAAGCTCAAGGCTATTTTAGGAGTGCAAAAATATCCAGGACTCAAGGGAAAATGTCTGATATTTGGCTTCCAAGAAAAAAGAAATCACAAGGCATGAGAAGTAAAAAAAAAAAAAAAAAAAAATTTTAAATGTAAACTCAAACTGAAGAGAAGAATGAGTCAAAGAAAACCAAGAGCAGGATATAATGAGAACATGATATAATGTTAGAATTAGCAGACAAGATGTTGTAACAGCTATATATTCCACATGTTCAAAAAGTAAAGTAGAATCATGGAAGATGCATAAAAGATACACACTGAACTTCTATAGATGAAAACTACAATTTGTGAAATGAAAGATACATTGCATGAGATTAATGGCAGATTAGAAATAGCAGAAATGATTAGTAAGTTTGCCCTGCGGTCAAGTTAGATAGATCAATGGAACAGAATAGAGTCCAGATATAGATCCACACTTAAATAAACAACTCATTTTGACAAAGGTGCAAAAGCAATTCAGTGGTCAGAGAACAGTCTTTTCGTGCAATAGTTTTTGAACAACTGGGTAGCCATATGCAAAGCAAAAGCAAGCTTTGAGCCGTATCTATGAAAAATGACCTTAAAGTGAAATCTAAAACTATAAAACTTCTAGAAGAAAACAGAGAGAGAAGAAAACCAGTTAGTCGAAAGTATACTAAATATGATGCCAAAAGCATCCATAAAAGAAGAGAAAATGATGAATTGATCTTCATCAAATATTGCAAAATCTGTTCTGAAAAAGTCACTATTAAGAATGAAAAGACAAGCCATAGAGTGGAAGGAAAATATTTGCGAAACACGAAGGGCTTGTATCCAAAATACAAGAACTCCCGAGACTCAGTAATAACAAAACAACTTGGGTTTAAAATTACAACAAAAGATTTAAACAGGCATGTTACTGAAGAAAACACATAGATGGCAAATAAGCACGTGAAAAGATGCTCAACATCATTAGTCCTTAGGGAAATGCGAATTAAAACCACAATAAGGGCAGCCCAGGTGGGTCAGCGATTTAGTGCTGCCTTCAGCCTGGGGTGTGATCCTGGAGACCAGGGATCAAATCCCACATAGGGCTCCCTGCATGGAGTCTGCTTCTCCCTCTGCCTGTGTCTCTGCCTCTCTCTCTCTCTCTCTTTCTCTCTCTGTGTCTCTCATGAATAAATAAATCAAATCTTAAAAAAGAAAAACACAATAAGATACCACTACCTACTTATTAGAATAACTAAAAAGAAATGATTGGCTATACCAAGTGTTGGCAAGGATACAGAGGAGCTGAAACATTCCTACACTGCTGTTGGGAATGTATAGGGTAAAAAAAAAAAATGTATAGAGTGCAGCATTTTAGAAAAGAGATTCTTAAAATGTTAAACATTCACCTGAATTCCAGCAATTCCATTCAGGGCCATTTACCCAAAAGAACTGAGAGTATATGTCTGCACAAAAAATATTCTCAGTAGCTTTATTTGTAACAGCAAAAAAACTGGAAACAACCCATTGACGGAGTAACTAAACAAATTGTGCCGGAATACTATTCAGCGAGAAAAATGAATGAACTATCAATTCTAACAATGGTGGATGAATCTCAGAAATAATTACACTGAGTAAAAGAAGTCATTTAAAAAAAAGATTAAAATAAATAAATAAATAAATAAATAAATAAATAGTGCAAATATAGAAAATTCTGAAAAAATATAGACTAATCTATGGTGACAAGGAGTGGATCAATGACTGCGGGGGGGGCGGGGGGGTTGGCAGGTGACACAACAACGGGACACACAGAAACTTGGGGGGGTTTCACTGTCTTGATTGTGGTGACAGTTTAATGGGTATATACATGTCAAAATCTATCCAATGATATGCTTATATGTTTATTATACGCCAACTATATTGCAATAAAGCTACTTACAAAATTGCTGTACCAGTTTTCCTTTGATAAGGAAAATACCTAATACCTAATATTTCTCTTTTTTCCTTCTTTGCTTTCAGTTTTTCGGTCTCATGAGTATTTGCTGTGTCTCTTATACATAGTATATACCTCTATTTCTTTTTATTTCCAAAAATCTATCTGTAACAGAAGCATTTAACCCATTTATGAGTGTTATTCTCACCGATTTCGTATATTTCCTTTTTTAAAAGTGATTTATTTAAATTTTTTATAGGTAGGGAGGGACAAGAAGAAATGGAGAGAGAAAGAACCTCAAGCTGACGCCACACTCAGCACAGAGCCCAATGTGGGGCTCTATCTCACAACCCTGAGATCATGGCCCAGGCCAAAACCAAGAGTTGGATGCTCAACTGACTTAGCCATCTTGATTTGGTATATTTCTATTAACTTGTCTTGGGTTTTCAAATTACTATAGTTTTTAATTTGTCTTTTGCATATTCCTTTCTTCTCTTTTGTGAAGTATTCCATGGTTCTTTTGCTCCTATTCTTTTTTTTTAGTAGTTATGAATTCTGTTCCTCTTTGCATACGTGTTACCCTTATGAGAAATGAATAAAAAGGACCGAGTACAGAGAATTAATAGTATATCTTATTTTATGGTGTAGGATCACCATCAGTACATTCAAAGCCCTATGTTCTTTATATGTATGTATTCATTATCTTCATTATTATCATTCCCCACTCCCACTGTAATTTGTTTGATGTGTATTAAAAGGCAAATAATTATTGTTTATGTATTTTAAATTTGCATAAATAATATTGTGCTGGATTTCATTCTATAGTCCACATTTTTCCCAGGACCATGCTTCTAAGGTCTATCCATGTGACTGTGTGAGCTTTTGGTCTCTTTCTTCTCAAGTCCCTGCTAACGCTTACCTAGTTTTTTAATATTTGCCTACCTGGTATTAACTACCATTTATCTGACAAGCAATGACCATCTTCTGTAAATTCTCTGTTCACATCTTTTATCCAATTTCTCTTGAGTTTCAATACTTTTCTAGTGGATTTATACGTATTTCTTATATATTTCGGATATTAATCCCTTGACCTTCTTACATAATCATTGAATAACTTTACACACTGTGTATTACCTTAAACAGAAATTCTTAAAAATCTGTGAATCAATTATGTCACTGTTTCACTTCATACATTTTACCTTTAAAATTTGAATGGTTTTAAACAACTTTTAGGTCACAAATATAATTGTGATTTTTTATCTTTCACTTGTAAATCTTTACTGAACTTGGAATTCCTCATTGTGTATATTTTAGATATGGTTCGATTTTACTTTTCTTCATATATGAGCCAAGTTTGCCAACAACTTTACCCTCATAGCCTCCCCAATTGTCTATCAAGTGGGGCTCTGAGACTCTACTTGGTTCCATTGTTCTATTTGGCTTTTCTTGCAGGAGTGCCATACTGTTTCCATTGGTATGGCTTTGCAGGGTACTCACAAGATAGATACCTTGTAAGGAAAATTTTCTTTTTCTGTTTTTCTAAATTGGCTTAGCTATTTGTGAAACTTAAAATATATTTAAACTTATTAAAATTTTATTTATTTATAAAATATTAAAACCGATTTGTATAAATTTCCAAATAAATTTATCAATTTCTTAAAACATGTAGCTAGCATTTTTATTAAAATTGCCATTAAAATTTATAATAAAGTCATAATCAGTATCCTTATAATTTTTAATCACATCTCAGTCAAGAATATGTAAAATTTTTGCATTTTTTCAGATCGTCCTCTATGTCTTTAATATATTTCTATTTTCTTCACCAAATCTGGTACACTCACTGTAAATTCCTTGATGTTTTATTGTTTTTGTTACTCTTGTGAATGGCATTTTATTTTTAATATTTTCTTAACATACTTTTGTGAGCTGATCTTTTATTCAGTGACTTGCTTTATATTCACCTTAATTACAAAATTTTGTCTAGTAATTTGTGCACTTTCTATAGACGATCATCTTCTCTGTGAGTATTGACAATTTAACCTGTTCTAATTCTTTAAGTCCTATTTCTTCTCTTTCCACACAGCATCAGCTGAGACCATTAGTAATAGCAGTCATCTGTGAATTCCACGTCTTAAAGAAAATGTATCTAAAACATCTCCATTAAATATAATGTTTGCTTGACACTTTTGTCAAGTTAGAATATTCACTTTTATTCCTAGTTTGCTAGATTTTTATTATACATGTGAGTGATTTTCTGTATCGGATAAGATAATCAGCATTTTAAAGACACTATTTCATTGTCATCGGGCATCTTTTGTTCTTGATAGGATATTGCAATCAATATAGTTATCATTTCTGTGTAGGTAATCTGATTTTATTTCTAGTTCATTTTAAGAGTTTTTCACTTATGATCTGAAATTCCCCTACAGTGTCGCTAGATAGAGAATGTCAAACTTATTCACTTTGGTTTCTGAATTCCCTCTCAATCTGCAGACTCCCATATTTATTCAAGCCTGCAAATTTCCCATTAATTATTATAGCTCCACCATTCTTTACTTCTAGAATTTTTTTCTTTTTTCTTTTTTCCTATTCTTTTTTTAAGGGTGGGAGTTACATAGGTGTTTGACTGATTGATTTTATGGTTCCTTTTATTTGTTCAAGCCATTTTTGAGCCCCCGACTTGGGGCTCAAACTCACGACCCCAAGATCAAGAGTCCAAAAGTCTACTACTGACTGAGTCAACAAGGTGCCCCATGGAATTTCTATTACACATATTTTGAGCTACCTCTATAATTCCTCCTTGTATCTCTAGTTCATATTTTTCATCTTTTTACCTCTCTGGGAATCATTGTGCCAATTTCCATAGCTCTATCTTTATGCTTTTTAACTCAATATTGTTTTAGTGCAAGAAGATTAATTTCTATGACCAACTTGTGTACTCACCACTGGAAGTTGTTTATGAGTCTTCATATTTGATTTCCTAGACACAGAAACAAGAGACTGTGGAAAGTTGACTCATCTGTGCACAGCCACGGGGGACCCGCTAAATCTGGAAAATGCTTTAGGGGAAATTGAGAATCAATTGAAGGAGCAACACAATGAAAGAGAGCTTTAAGTAAAACAAATGTCAAATTTCTCTGATTTGTGACAAGTAGGCCACAAATGGCCCCATTAAAATGTACTTGGAGGACAATTTAGCCCTAGAAATTTGTACACCTGCTGTAAAAATACATCCAGAAATATTTCTCTAGAGAAGAATTTGTTTTCGTCTTTTTAAAATCTCGACCCAGATTCAACAGGTCAGTGCTTTTCAAGGTCCTAAATGATTTGTACTTTTAGTCTATGTCCATCCAACTGAAATTCCACAAATGGGCCAACACACATGAACTGCAGTCTGTTTCTCCTTGTAAAGTCACTCTAGGTCCCCACATAATATGTGGCCGACGGAACAGCAGGTGACATGAACTGGGATGAGAATGAGCACCTGGAGAGAATTGTACTTTCCCTCCCAAATGATAGCAAATTGAGGAGTGATGGGTTCTCTCTCAGCTGCTAACCAGTAACAAAAAGTTATGAAAAATCAGTTTTGTGCAAATTTGATAAATACTTATTGTGAGAAAGAACTTTGAAAAATCAAGTTCTTAGGAAATCTAGCTAAAGTCCTTCTGATATCTAATAAAATAAAACCAATACTCAAAGTGTAAAACAGTACTCAAAGATTCAAAATAATCTTACTGTTCAAAAAAATTATGCAAATATAATATGTACTTATCAAAAGTATGGAATTAACTTGGAAATATCTTTTGGGAAAATTGGTTTAAATTACTTCAAAAACTACTGTATGTGGCAGAAATGTTTTTGTAAAATGACTTCCTTAAAGGGATATAAAGAAGCTTTTTAGAAAGAGTTGAGTTTTAGACAAACTAGACAAATTGATTAGCAAGGGAGTCGTTTTAGCCAAATTGCTTTCTGGCAAACTGATCATCAACACATTTCCACAAGGAGAAGGTAGTATCTTTTTTTAAGCTACATTTATTGGGCTTTAGTTTTTTAAATGTGTGATGAAGGTCAGTATTTGATGTATATGAGTAGTATATAGAGAGGTAGGTTGTTAACCCTTGGGGCCAGAGAGAAGGGGGCTTCATCTACTGAGCTGGAAAGGGCAGAATGGGGAAGATGTAAAGTTCTTTATTGATTAAGTGATACAGGGGAAAATAAAGGTTAGGACAAAGTATCAAAGAATTTGGGATGACTATCTAATGGAATAATGAGTCTAATAGGACAGGAAAGCTAAAATGACCTAGGGCATCTCAAGTGTAGAGGCAGAGTCCATAAGGAAACCCATGGTCAGAGACAAGGAGACAGAGGTGACAAAGGAGTCATGATTGATGGAATGACTGGGTGGCTCAGTCGGTTAAACATCTGCCTTCAGCTCAGGTCATAATCTCTGGGTAATGGGATAGAGCCCATGTCAGGCTCCCTGCTCAGTGGGGAGTCTGCTTCTCTTTCTCCCTCTGCCCCTTGAGGCCCCATGCTCGTGTGCTCTCTCTCTCTTACAAATAAATAAATAAAATCTTAAAAAATAAAGGGAGTCATGATTGAGGAAAGATACAAAGAACAGATACTACAGAGCAGAGAGGAGTAAGCCCAGAGGTCCTAGAGCTAGAACCAACTGCCCTTAGCTATTTTGGTAGGAAATGTATCTGTAAATTTAATATGGCTCTGAACGGAAGCCAAACATGATGATCCATAGCCCAAACAGAAAATGTTCTCTTCTCTCCCTTGTGACCAGAAGAGGTGTAATAAGTGGGATGAACTGCTGCTGCTGCTGCTGCTGATAATATGATGAGTGGACTGGCTCACAAGTGGGAGGACCAGATGCCTCACACGCTTGAGTCTTGGAAGAAGATTTGTGAGCTAATGGGTGGTGGTAGAGGAGAGCACCTGGAGAAAATGGTAATAATATTTTTATCATGAAAATTATCCATAAAACTAAAATAATTTTGATCATTTTGGTTTGTTGGTGAAGCAGAGTTCTATGTGGTAGGGGTGAGGAACTGGGAGAAGTTTGTATTCAAAAAGCAGGTGGCCAGGATGCCTGGGTGGCTCAGTGGTTGAGCATCTGCCTTTGGCTCAGGGTGTGATCCCAGGGTCCTGGGATCAAGTCCCAAATTGGACTCCTTGCAAGGAGCCTGCTTCTTTCTCTGTGTCTCTGCCTCTCTCTCTTTCTCTGTGTCTCTCATGAATAAATAAAATCTCTTTAAAAAAAAAAAAAAGCAGGTGGTCATCAGCCTAGTCTGAGTTGGAGAAACCTCCTCATTTGTACTGTTGGGTGATAGTAGTGATTCAGAAAGTGAGCCTCCGGATGCTGTAAGCAATCGGTGTGCTATCAGTGCCTGACACAGGGGCTTTTCCTGTTTTCGTATCCTGGTTTCTCTCCCCTGCCCTACTCCCACCCAGTCTGGCTTTGGTGGACATCATCTGAGTTCCCACACCCCCCTGTGCTTGTCATATAGCACACATGTGCAATGATCACTTGTCTACAATCTTTCTTTCCTTCACTCTGCTATGAGCTTCTGGAGGACAGGGACCTCTGTCTTTCATCTTTGTAACCCCAGTGTCCAGCATACAGAGATGATAATGACCGAATGAAGAGATTGGATAGATAAAAAAGTGGATGGAGGAGTCCTTCACACGCATACAGATAAACACGCACATATGCAAACAGCCAGGCTCACAGGAACCCTCTGTGCTCCTCTGATGCTCATCCCGAGGTCAGACCTCTCTGTGCTGTTGAACATAATCCTAGGAGAGACTGCTTTCGGCTGTCAACAGTTCCAGCTCATCATCTCTCTGACTGTCGTGTTTAATATCAGTCATGCGAATTTGCAGTGTCGTCAGAGATTCCATCACCATTTCTGGAATCTGTCTCCATCCTTCCAATCTCTCCTCTTTGGGTGTTGTTCAGCATTTTCTCTCTGCTAAGAGGAGGGCAGCTGTGATTTGCTTTCTTGCAGTGTTTACTCTCTGTCTTTGTCCAATATCCATTCGTCATTTTTATCGTGTATTTCTTTCTGTCTGCATTCATCTGTAGATGAGGCCTCATCCTTAGCATTTGCTTTCAGAAAAGACAACAAGAGGCCTTGCGGAGCTAGGAATGAATGCCCCTGGTTCGTACATAGGAACTAGAACATTTGCACACCCATCAGGGACTGTAGAAATTTAACACTGTACAGTGAGCTTACATTCTTCAAAGCAGTTTCAAAAGTGTTATTGCAGTTGAGTCTCACAAGGGTAATTTAGGGCAGGTCTTAAATTCATCCTCTAAAAATAGATCAGAGTTTTGAAAAGAGCAGTTGGGTCTGATTTGTGTTTGAGCTCTTCCTATCTGCTAGTGTGACTATGAACAAGTAACTTCCTACCCTGAGCCTCTTTTTTTCCCACCTCTTTCATAGTGATAAATAATACCTATCACTTTCCTATCTTTTAAGTTAGAACAAGTATATATAATAGCGGATGCCTAACCACTTCACACAATTTTGATAAAGCTCAAATAAGATAGTATAGATGAAAGAGTTTTTGAAGTCATGAAGCATTATCAAAAAAAAAGATGGGGACTGTCATTACGAAAGCGTTATTATTATATATAATATGTTGGCAAATTCAAGGGATGCAGACAATTTTTGATGATCAGAACTCAAGGCTCCTAACTCCCATTCCAAGGCTTTTTCCTCCCTGTCATGCTACCTGTGCCAGTACTAATAGAGGGCCCTAAGGCACCTCTTTGCACCAGGGCACAGGTGGTAAAAATGTGATCCTCCTACCCCCACTCAGCCTTCCTGTTTCTGGGTGGAGGAGCCTTGTCTCTTCCACCAAGAGCCGGAAGCTAAGTTTTTCTCCATCTCAGTGACTCTTGGAAGAGGTGTTTGGCCTGAGCGCCTGTGACGCACCTAACTAGTTGCCATATAGCCAGCCCCAAGACCTGCTAAAGAGGTGAATATGGAAAATCATACTTGCTTCTTTTGTTTTCTTTTGGGATTTCCATGGTCTCTTAGTCATACCACAAGGCCTAGGCAGTTTTCTGATTCACCGAATGATTCAACTCTCTCAAAAGCTCTTCAGCTTACCAACAGATTTCCTTTCTGGAAACTACTTCAGTGGTTACCATCTAGGGGCTTTCATTTCTAGGGGCTTGGCATTTGTAACTTTTTCACTGGGGCTAACCGTTTTTTAAGTGCATTTACGTATTAGGCCACAACTGGCCCAAGATCCACAGTGAAAAACAAGCTGTTTGTGGCCAGGTAAATGGATTGCAAAAGGAGAGTGACCTCACAGAGTAACATGAGGTTAAAGATGCTCCTGAACAAACAAAATGAAATTATATTTTCTCAATTCAAAAGTAGCTTGATGGAAACATCTTAGCCTCAAATCCAATTGCTTTCACCAGGATAGTGATGAAACTGGCTCTGTTGATAAAAGCCGGCATATCTCCCCTCCCTAATTGCATCAGCTTGACCCTCTCTTCTGATTAAATGCTTATAATTTTTCTCCCAGCATGTAATTTTTTAATTATAATATGTTTGAAGAACATCAAAATTATTTGGCTGTTTGCAGGGTGATTGTTGACAGCAGAGTCAATTCGTTTCTTCTCTGATGTGCTGAGCACCCAGTGGGTGCCTGTGAAATAGTAATTGATGATGGAGACAGAGATGTCCCTGCGGATGGGTGATGGGCTCACAGACAGTTATGTGTGGGGAGGAGAAGTCTCTGGATCCACCGGGTCCAGGATTCCTGCCTCCCTATGAAAGAGAAGAAATACTGGATTATATAACCATGCTATTACTCACTGGAGAGAGATTTCTGCTCAAAAGCCTCCAATTAGTTCAGTTGGTTTTCTCTGGGTTTGGGAATGAGATGCAGCAATCTCTTAAGAGAGAGATTCTGTTTAGGAAATACTTAGTTGTTATAATTAAAACAATCTTAAACCAAGTAAAATACATTATTTTCTGGAAACACACAGACACACACCAAACAAACGAAAAAAAAACCACCCAGAATTCTGCAGTGATGGAGTAACAGGAACAGAAAAGAGATTTAGGAAGAAAAGAGTCTCTGTAAGAGATACAAGAGGAGATCCGGCTTCGGTCTCTGAATTTCATGCGAGGTGGGTAAGTGGTTAGAACTGTCCTCAGATTGTGCTTCATCACTTACCAGCTGGGCAACCTTGAGTACTACACTTATCCTCGCTAACCCTTACTTTCCTCATCTATGATAGAGAGGACAGGGGACCTAACCACATCCATGGTGAGGCTTATATGAAGCACCATCTGTTATAGTGCATAGCGCACTCCTCCACATGGTGAAAGTGCTTGGAAACGGGTAACTACTGTTAAAATATCGAGAAGCTTCTGGACCTACATCAAGAGGCAGCCCTCTCCCTGTGAAAACTGTAAACACAGTTTAAATCCACAACTGTCTGGACCTCTCTGAGTCTGTCCTTTCTGGAAGCAGGTGGCTAGACAAAATGCCCTCTGGAGGGTTCCATCTGAAGGCGATATTGGCCTCCATCTCTGAAGGCATGGCCCTCAGGCTCTCTTACCTGCTTTTCTGATCTGTGGGGTGGGGGTGGGGGTTGTTTGTGTTTTTTGTTTTTCCTGGAGTCAGCCGCATGACCATCAGACCTGAAAAGGATACTGAATTGCCAATTCAATTTACCTAAAACTGGTGGAGCCTGAAAGCCTGGCCTACATTGACATACAACTAATCTAATACAAATTGATTTTGGTTTTAAATCCAGGCAAGTCAAGAAATTGCTGTGGATTTTTCCAAAACACAAAGGACCCTGCTTTGCTACACCTGCAGGGCTTCTGACTTAGCTTTCTGGGTCCGAATCTTCAAAATCCTATTCATGCGCCCCATGCCTGGGGCTGCTACCCTCATTTCCTCAAACACCCCCAGCAGCAAATGCCAAGGATTTACAGAGATGGAGCTCCTCACGTTGAATCGCCTCTTTCTTGCCCTTGTACCAGTCTGGCACCATCCTTTAACCTGAAATCTGATCATTGACTCCATAACCATCCTCTATTGTTCTGGTACCTGTATCCTTGGGTGTGAGTCCTCATCCAGAGTAACCAGTGACTATTTCGGTTTCTCTAGAACTGAGAATCTGCACTGTTTGGGGCCTCTATCTCTATCAACAAGGACTGACTTCCTGAATTCTGGGGCAGGGCTCAGAGCCCTACACCTCAGGACCTTTCCCCAATGCCAACTGTCTACCTGCTTGCTTGGGTCTCTTCTACCTCCTGACATGGGACTTCTTATCGTCCATAACTCATTTCAGATTTCACAGACACTGGCCTCTTGCCCAAACCAGCTATAGTTGCCTGCAACAGACTCTCTGAAACCATTTTTATTGAGCTAGCCACAAATAAACTTTAGTCTGGATTTCCAGATATGAAGGAAAGGATGAGAGATGCAGATGTGACCACTGGGGGGAGGGGGGGAGCATGGCAAGAAAGATCAGTGTGTCACATGTTTGTGGAAAATATGTTAACTTTTCCAAGGATGTGTCCAAATATAGCTCAATAATAAAATCTACTGAGTGAAGTTGGGGCAATGAAATGAGATCATAACACATTAATAGTCATTTAACATACAGTGACTGTAGTCTTTTTTTTTTTTTAATTTTATTTATATGTTTGAGAAAAACAGAGCACAAGTCAGGAGAGGGACAGAGGGTGAAGAAGACTCCCCACTGAGTGGGGAGCCCAACTTGGGGCTCAATCCCAGGTCCCTGAGATCATGACCTGAGCCAAAGACAGAAGCTTAACTCACTGAGCCATTCAGGTGCCTCTGCCGTTTTATGTTTCTTAAAAGCCTGAATCAGCAGGATGGGAAATGGGCCAACTGAAGAGAGTCAGAACCTAGGAGAACCAGCTAACAGGTGGAATCAAGCCCAAGGGGAAGGATACTTCCAGTTGTGGGTTACAGAAAGACCTCTGTGGTCCAGTAGATGCCACTCTTTGTGGAACTCTGGCAACAGCCTGCCAGCAATAAATTGCATATGGAGATCCAAACAAGCAGTGAGGTAGGTAAAAAGTCAGCCAGGGGACAATGGAAAGGTCTTGGATCTGAGAAAAGGATAAGGATTTTAGTTTCTAATAGTGTGGGATAGTCATTCTTAAATTCTAATGTGTGTTAGAATAACATGGAGTTCAGTTTAAAACTGAAGATTCTTGGGGCACCTGGGTGGCTAAATAAGTTAAGGCTCTGAAAAAGAAGAGGAAGACAAAGACAAAGAAGACAAAGAAGACGAAGACGAAGACGAAGAAGAAGAAGAAGAAGAAGAAGAAGAAGAAGAAGCCGCCTCTCTGTCATCATCTACAGAGCTTTTCAATCACTGAGTCTGAGACAGGACACTTCAGACAAGTTCTTTAGATGGCTCAGATGTTGATGGCTCAAAAACCACTCTGGGAGAAACTTGAATGCGGAGAGCTAGACAACAGCAAGCAGTCCCAGGGACTTAGAGAAACCAAGCCACTCGGAAAGTCAATCAGAGGAAGACTGAGGACCAGGGATGTGGTTAGCATGACTGCAGCACTACAAGTCTGAGCCTTAGGAAATAGAGCAAATCCCCTTATCCTTTTGACAATCAAGGGAATCAAGTCACTCTGGAGGGGGTATGGTAGGTTTCAAGAATAAAATGACTCAAATGTACATGAAAAAAAAAAAAGTGTTTTTCTAAGCTCATGAAAAGCAATGATTATTCTGCCCCCAAATCTGATGCTGTTTGCCTTTTCTGTCTTCCATTCATTCAGGCAGACGTTCATTTATTCATTTGTGTATAAGTACATCATGATTCCTGCCTCGATTGCTCCAACTATGATCTCGCTCCTGAAGCTAAGAATTACACCTAAAAATCCTCTTAAGAACTTGATATATACAAAGTCTAATTCATCATATGTCTTTTCATCCCCAAATTAACTTTCTCTCCTAAATTCTTATTCTTCAAAGGATCAAGAGAGAAAATGAGAGTCTCTTGTTACATCTCTATGCCATGGACTAGAATATCAAGAAGTTTGCCTATCTTTGTTATGACAAGTGGCAGAGGGACAAGGGATTTCTGGCCATTTCACATGCTTTGAAACAGAGGCTCAGAGAGGGTTCATGGAGAGGTAGAGATATGAGCCCTGCCATCCTGATTCCCAGATTAGGATTCTTTCCATTTGGTCCCCCACTGATGAGCTGAGTGCCACCCCCAACCCCCGGCCATGGTTGGACATATAAGGGAAGACTCCATCGCTGTCATCGGCAACCGTAGCTTGATGTAGTACCTGAAATTCCACCATCAGCAATTCATTCTTTAGAAACCTTAATTTTTAATGTAAATAAATGCCATGGCCAAAGGAACTAAGGACAGCACTTTTCCAGGACCCCTGGGAGCTCCCCTGACCACTTTCCTGGGCCCACCAGAGGGGGCAAGACTCCCCAACCTCTCTCATCTATCATTCCCACCAGCTTTCCTCAGAACTTGGCTTTTTTTCCCCCCTCAGAAGTTTAGGAGCTCCCAGGCAAGAGCATTTACAGAAAAGGTGTTTTATGTTCAGAATGTTAAAAATCATAAGCCTATTTTGGCCTTGGAATAAAAACCGGTTTTAAATTTTTGAAAGTTATGGCATCAAGGTATCATTGGTCATTATTGACGTCTTGGCGGGTATTACTTATTGCTTTCTTTCCACAGTGATAATAAGTCAGATAACAGGAGCCCCTGGGCAGGTAAATGCATGAGGTTGAAAGGGCTCACCTATGGGGTGTTGCCTCACAAAGAGTTAGGAAGTGTGGACAGTTGTGGCCTGTTTGGGGCACTGACATTTAACGGGGAAATACTGCCTGGTTGGGAGAAAGTAAGAATAAAGAATTAAGAGAAAAAGATTCTCTTTTTTTCCAAGCTTTTACTTAGTCCCCTTATAATATACTGCAAATGACTTTCATCAGAGAAACCAGGTTCCCGGGGCAGGAAAGTGAGAGTCAGCTATTAAAGGAAAATCATTTTCTTTGAGGGATGGGAAGGCTGATATCTTGGTTGGACCATGAGTCTGATGAGATCAACCAAATTTGTGGCTCACCTCCTCACCTCCTGAGCCTGGGTAGGAGGCAGAGGACTTGATGGTCTAAGGGTCCTGGAGTCAGAACGCCTGGGTTTGTGTGCTAGTTCTATCAATTAAGAACTGGTGAGCTCTGTGCAATGAAGGAATTAGACCAGATTTTCTCCACGTTCCCTTGAACTCCAAGCTCTGTTATAATTTATAGATGGGCATAAAAAGTTCCAAGGGCTTCCCACTCTCTCCTCCATGTCTTCCAAATAGGCTCCAAGAATAAAACATCTGCCCCCACCCCCTGCTCTGGACTAGCTAGCTTCTCCCTGGCTTGTGTGAGCACACGTCAGTGCAACGTGCCTGCGTGCCAAGCTGAGTGCATGTCCCTAGACCCCCTCACAAAAGAGGAAACCTCTGCTCTTTTACCAGGGCCCCATGGAGCAACACCATCCGGGCACTCAGTCCTGCTCACCCGGATGGAGACCAATTTGAACATCATAGCTCATTATCCGGCATCCTTGGGTAGACTCTCGGTGTCCACTTGAGAGTGGCCTTGGCCAGGTTGCCATCTGATGTACCAAACCATTCTCACTCTCTGTTGTTTCTTGTAGATGAGGCACCCACACTTCCCCCAAATCCCCTTCTCCCACCCTGGTCCTAGGGGAAGAGTCGGTGGTGACTGGGGGGATGGTGTCAGAGTGGAGCAGGGGCACAGGTCAAATGCAAGGGCACCTTGGATCCAGCCCAGAGCCAAGCTCCATTATAAACAAGCTGCTGCCTAGGGATTCTGCATCCTGTTACCTCAGCCTCCCTCCCGTTGCTTGCTCAGCTCTCCCGTGGGTGGTCCTGCTGGAACCTGTGGTTTGGAGAGTGTCAAAGAGCTTGTATGTGTAAACACAGCGTTCCAGCCAGCAGAGGCAGTGCGCACAAGCCAGCCAGGCCAGGAGTTCCTGGCTCTGAGTCCCTTTCCCTGCTTGCTCGGGCAAGTGTCTCTCTGTGAACTGGATGGGTTTCCCTCCAGATCTCAGGTTACAAGAGCCACAAGTTCTGAAGGATCTGAGCATTGTCCTCGTCTTCTCCTCTCTTTCACCCACAATCCAATCAGCCACTGAGTGCTGTTAATTTAATTTCTAAAGTTTTCTCAAATCCCTGTGCTTCGCTCCATCCGCCCTCCCTCTCAGCTCTTATCATCCCTTTCTGAAGACTTGGCCTCTCAACCGGCTTCCCTGTGCCAGCCTTCCTCTTGAAAATCCATTCTTGGCTTCATTGTACAGGCATCCAAATAACCAAATGCAATCATGAGACTCCCCAAATGCAATCATGAAACCCCTGGGAAAACATCCAATGACCCTCATTTGTTTCTATACACACAAAAAGGCCAATCTGGACTTGGCCTACAGGGCCTTGGGCGGCCTGGCTCTAAATGCACCCCAAACAACAGCAGTGGGAGTAGCTGCTGGGGGCTAAGGGACCCGCGGGTCCCAGATAACAGACTGGCCATTTCACATATGCAAAATATTTTAGAAAATCAGATGTAACTAATTGTATACTACTCTCGAACATGTCAAGCAAGCTCCCTTAAACCTCATCACTTCTGTATGTACCATGTGTTCTGCAGAAAGTGCTCCTCTTGTCAGTCTTATTCTGTTATTCAAAATCCAGTCCAGTGGCCTCCTTGGGGTCCAAACACCCCTGCACATGGCTAATGGCTCCCTCCTCTGAGTCTCCAGGAATCTTGTAGCATCCCAGGGCTTCTTGCACTTCCCTACAACTGCTAACACGCCTGTCTTATCATTGGGTTGGAGCTCTTCAGGAGGCAAGGACTGTTTTTTATTCACCCCTATGTTGTGTCTTCCACCATGCTTAGGCTCAGTTTTCAAGAAATGGGGGAGAGAGGAAGACAATGTGGTTGCCAGGCAGGATTTCAAGTACGAAACATCAACCTGTGAAGTCAGGTTAGGGTGCACTACTGGGATCTCAGGTGGCCTCAGAAGAGAGAGCTTTCCTTCTCCACCTTTCTCCCTCTCACCAAAAGGTGGGGCTGAGTGGGAAGTAGAAAGCCTCCCTCCTATAAGGCTGGGGAGTTTGCCATTTCAAGCCACGCTTTTGCAATTTTGAGCTTGTCTTCCCTAGTTCCTGGCTGATGGTTGAGTATAAAGCAGGCTTAGTCAAGCTGAATACAATCACTATTTTATTGCAATGTGATGAAAACACACACCTCCTTGACCCAGGTTGGTAGGTTGACGCCAACAACTTCTAGTTAATAAAAGCCTGATGAACCTGAACTCATTCATCAGTCTCTTTCACTCACCTCCAGATGTATGCCACTGCCTCTATGCAGCTACCCCTAACCCAGCGTGCAGGGGACGAGCAATTCTGGTCCTCGCCAAAGATAACGTAAGATCTATACCAAACATCGAATCCTGGTTAAGCACCCCTCCTTTTCTACCCACCACCCACCTCTAATTCCCACTCAGGGAATCCCAGACATGTGCCCTGAGGGCAGGCCTGACAACCACTGAGCCTCACTGCCTCGTCCGCCAGTGACAACAGTAACAGTATTCTCTACCTTGGAGACTTGTGAGCATTGTGCAGGTTAATCAAGGCCTTAATGCAGATAAATATTACGTAATAATAGCCTCTAGAAGCTCCTTCCATGGTGCAGGGATGCTTTAGACGCTTTTCAAATCGCCATCATTTGAATTTCCCTTCCTAGCTTGTACAACCAGATTTCCCCAAATTGCCATCCTCCAGAGCAACTCCTGTCTTCTGGTCACCTTCCCAAGTACCTTCAGTCAGAGTGAATCGTCCTGTGGTCTGACTTATTTCTTTCCCTATGACTCCCCTTCCTCTTTGTACTGGACTCATCTCCTGGAAGAGACACAGAGAAGCCTCACCCTTCCGGGGATCTGTCCCATCTGCATGTCCTAAATGCACAGATGAGGCCAGGACATGGTATACAATCATTTAGGGAAAACAGAGGTAAGGACAGAGTGAGATGAGGATATTTACTCACATATCAGATTTTTTTCTCCCTTTTGTTTGAAGCAGACAAATTCTCCCCGTGTATTGTTGAGAACACCAGGTCTCCCAAAGCAAAGACCGAGGGAGAAAACCCAGCTCAACATGACCAACTGTGTCTCTCCTTGCCTAGCACTGCCTGCTCAAAGAAGGGGGTGGGTAGATCCAGGAGTGTCCCCATCTCGTGCCTACACACTGCCTGATTTAGACTCTCAGTGTCCCAGCACTTAGGGAAGAAACAGAGCTGAAGGAGTCTAGGGAGCCTTTGCACTGTACTCCACATGCCTGCAGGCCCGGTCGCCTGCCGCCCTGCCCGTCTCATGTCTCCCCACTGGAACCCACTCTGCCATTTTTCTGAGGATGGCACCTCACCGTAGCATCCCTCCGCTCCCCACCCCTACCAATAAACAGGGCCATGCTCCCCTGGCAGGGCACTCAGACACTGTGGAAGATCCTCTTGCGATCGTCACCAACAATGCAGCAGCTCTGCCCCTCTCCTTGCCCACGGAATCATAATTTCTGGAGGAAGAGCCTGAAGCTCCCCATTTCTAGAAAGCAGGAGATTCAAAGTGTGAGAATTGTTTTATTATAAAAGGGTCAGCATGCAAGGCTCTGTGATCTCAGGTTTACTACCAAGTGCAACACGTGGTCCCTGTCCTCTGGGAGCCTTCAGATCGCATGGGGAGGGAAGGCTGTGAACATCCACAATGACAAAGGGAGGTAAAACAGAGAAGAAACTAAAGAGTCGGGAGGGGGTGCAGGCACAGAGAAGCATGAGGCTGTCCTTGAAGGTGTTAGAGGAACCAGAGAATTCTGGGAGCCTTGTGGCATGGATAGGACCAGGAAAGCAGGAAGCGAAGGCCCGGCACGGGGAGGAGTCTGAGCAATCACACAGAGACACAGAGGCAAGGGAGGGAAGAGAATGTGCAGAGAACAAGAAGTACCATGCCTTGGCTTGGCTTATTCAAGAGTCACAAATAAATGTGCAAGATTAGGCTAAAATATAGATAAACATGTCCTTAGCTCTTGCCCTCCTTGGAATCCTTTAACTTTTATGATCTGTATCAGCTCAGCTAGATCACTGAGCACAGATGCCTGTGTAGTTCTTCCAATTGTCATCCGTAGATCTCTAAACGCGAAAAGATTTTTCTCATTATAAAACATTTTCATTAAAGAAAATTTGGAAAGTAAAGAAAGGCAGTAAAACTTAAAACTTATCCCTACATCTACCAAGTGGAAATTAGCACAGTTAGCATTTTAGTTGATCCTTAAATTCTTCCCCTATCTATGTTTTTTTTTATCTATGTCTCTATGAAACTGAAACAAAATGGCATAGGATTTTGCATTCTCTTTTTGTCGCTTAGGGTATAACAGGCACAAACCCACATCAGTTGGATAGTCCTTGAAAACGTCATTGTTAATGGCTGCATAATATTCCAACACACAAATGTTCCATCTCTATTTTGCCTACTATATTCCAAGGGTATTTCCGTGGAACGCTAATACAAGATTTATGGGTAGGTTAAATCAAATTAAAATAATTTCTTTTCTTGGGATCCCTGGGTGGCGCAGCGGTTTGGCGCCTGCCTTTGGCCCAGGGCGCAATCCTGGAGACCCCGGATCGAATCCCACATCGGGCTCCCGGTGCATGGAGCCTGCTTCTTCCTCCGCCTGTGTCTCTGCCTCTCTCTCTCTCTCTCTCTGTGACTATCATAAATAAATAAAAATTAAAATAATTTCTTTTCTTCCAAGATTCTATATGCCTTTGAAGAGTCACGATGTGGATATTGACTCTTCAAGAAGGGAATGCAGCAAGCAGTGATTTCCTAATATATTAGCAACAGACTCTTTTTTTAAAAAACAAGAATGGATAAAGAAGCTGTGGTTTATGTATACAATGGAATATTCCTCAGCCATTAGAAATGACAAGTACCCACCATTTGCTTCAACGTGGATGGAACTGGAGGGTATTATGCTGAGTGAAGTAAGTCAATCGGAGAAGGACAAACATTATATGGTCTCATTCATTTGGGGAATATAAATAATAGTGAAAGGGAATAGAAGGGAAGGGAGAAGAAATGTCTGGGAAATATCAGAAAGGGAGACAGAACCTAAAGACTCCTAACTCTGGGAAACGAACTAGGGGTGGTGGAAGGGGAGGAGGGTGGGGGGTGGGGGTGAATGGGTGACGGGCACTGAGGGGGGCACTTGACGGGATGAGCACTGGGTGTTATTCTGTATGTTGGCAAATTGAACACCAATAAAAAATAAATTTATTATTAAAAAAATTATAAAAGGTATTTAAAAAAAAGCTTTCCAGAGAAAAACCCCCATGTGCTTGCTTATGGTAACTTTATTCATAATCAGCACCCCTGAAAGCAATAAAAAAATTTACACACTGAAAAAAAAATTTAAAAAAATGAAACAAGAATCTCATGGGGCTCATTTTCTACAAGAGTCTGGGAAATACTGGTTTAACCTTTCTCCCATTGTGGAACATTTAGATTGTTCCCAGTTTTTCACTATTATAAATAATGGTTAGATAATGATCTTTGTACAGAAAATTCAGGCCGCAGTTCTCAGTATTTCTTTAAGGATAGATTCCTGGAAGTGGAACTGTGGGGCCAATGTGTGTGGCTTTTAAACAGTTTTCTTTTTTAATGTAATACTCATACTCTCTACGTGTGTGTCTCTCTGTCTCCCTCTCTCTCTCATTCTGTGTGGGTGTCTCTCTCTTGACAATGAGCCTCCTGAGCTATGTGATTATGCTATGCATTTTTTCTTTTTTCTTTTTTTTTTTGCATCTGCCTGTTAGATAGCCTGGTGTTTTTTATTTGGAAAGTCCTCAGAACGTGTGTGAAGAGAGTAATGACAATGATAAGGAAGCAGAATCATCAGCAGAGAAGATAGGTTCAGACCAGGGAGGCATTGTGTCTTTCGGTAGAAAGTGTCAGTATAAAATAGTCCTTAAATACAGGTTATTTTAAGTCAACCAGCCTGAGTTCAGTTGTCCACTCATTCTCTGTGTGACTTTGGCCAAATTACAGTGATAGTAGTACCTAACTGCTAGGTTAGTGGCAAGATCTAAATGAGAAAATATGTGTAAGGCTTAGAGCACATGCCTGGTCACACATAAGTACTGAATAAATATGGCTATTATTATTATTATTATTATTATTATTATTAGCCTATGTCTGAAGGCCAAAGGAAAGGTGACCATTTCTTCAAAAAGTTGAAAGTGTATGAGAGTTGACCAGGATCAGAGCCAGTAGCAGCTGATTCAAGCAAAGCTGGCAGCAGAGGAGGCATCCAGGAGCAATGCCTAGGGAATGGATAGATTCTACTAGAAATGGCCACCTGGGAAAGATGGAAGCCAGCCAAGGCACCAGGGACTGCATTAAGGATAAAAAATAAAATCTGTGTTGGTGTGGTAGAGACTAGTATTTTCATTTTAACTTCTCTCCCATTGGAAAACTCTGTTCTGATCCCACTTCACATTTTAGAGATAATCAACCGTGTCCCCCTGGACATACTGTGGCAGCCACTAGCCTGGCGCTTACCTGTCAGTTCCCTGTCACTGCCTAAGTGACAGCAGGCCCTCCAAGCTGGAGGCCCCAGAGGAGACCCTGCAAGAGCAAGTCTGATGTCTGGCAGCTCCCTGGACCCTCTTGTTTACTTCTTTATTCCAAAGAAGGATTCATCTCTGTGTATTTGAGACCAGTATCACTTTCCTCTGGATTTTCTGGGTGCATCCAACCCAGCACCAAATGTTGGACCATTTGGCTGCATTTCTGAAAGCTGCAACTCAAAAGTCTAAAGAAGTGAGCCCAGAGCAGTAGGGGCCGATGACTCCCGGCTGGGTCCCAGCCTCCCTCCAGAGCCTTCCTCTATCCTCCTTACCCTTCCTCATTACTCTCAGAGCTGCTGAGAGTTAACAAGTGTTAAAAGCCCTTAGATCTATTTAGAGGGAAGGCCAATTTACTGTGATTAAATGCAAGGTAGCGTTCAATTAGCAGAAGATAAACACAACATATCAACCCACTACGATAATTTTTAAATCAAAAGTTAGAGCACACATAGGCTGCTGAAATAATAATTTACTAATTTAATGATGATGGAGCTTTTTAAGATCTTGCCATTCTCTAGGAGTGTGTATGAAGGACACCCCTAATGTTAATTACAGCTTGCTTCATTAACAACTTAACCAAAAGGCCACACTTTGTGAAATTATTTGGGAGCCTATGAGGAATGAGAGTTGATGGAAGGAAATTACCATGAGGATCTTTCCCATCAGCTAATGAAGGCTATGATGTATAAATCATTAGCAGGGGCCATATGGTGACAGTCAGTACAGGAGAGGAGCACTTGGAGTGGATGCATAGGAGCAGGGCGGAGGGGAGGCTGTGAAGGGTGTGGGAAGGCACACGCCTCCTCCTATCTGGGCCCCCTGGCAGCAAGGGCCCGCTCCACCGCGCAGCTGCAGGCTGGTTTTGCTTGGCAGACAGCTGTTGCTCACACCTCTGTGCGCTGCCTGAGAGTTCGACTCACCTCCAGCAGAGTGTGGAAGCTTTGACAGACAGTAAGTGCGCGGGAACTTAGGATGGACTCATCAGCCGAGGCTGCCACTGGAGGGAAGCCTCTTGGATTCAGCCTGGGTCCCCCCGTCCCTGCTGGCCGGCGCCTTTGCAGATGTGTGCTCTGGCTCACAGCTGTCCAAACTCACCTGGCGAACTGATAGTCTGGGACAGCCGTCCCTAAAAGATTGCTACAACCGGAGATCTTTTAAAAATATTAATTCCTGGCTCACACCCCCAGACATCTACTCGAGATTGGGGGTGATGTGCACGGCATGTTTGTGATCTCCCCCCAACTCCTATGTTGAAACCCTTATCTCCAGCGTGACAGTATTGGAGATGGGACCTTCGGGAGATGATCAGGTCATGAGGTGGAGCCCTCATGATGGGACCAGGGCCCTTGTAAGAAGAGACACGAGAGGAGTTGCTTGCTCTCTTTGCTTCCTGCCATGTGAAGACAGAAAGGGAAGACACCTGCAAAGCAGGAAGAGGATCATCACCAAATACCGAATGTGCTAGCACCTCGACCTTGGACTTTCCAGCCTCCAGAACTGTGAGAAATAAATTCGTATTGTTAAAACCACCCAGTTTGTGGTCCTTGTGTTACAGCAACCCAAACGGACAAAGGTAGGGTATGATCTTAGCATCAAGAGTTTTTAAAGCTCCCCCTGCCTGAGTGATTCTAATGTGCAGCAAAACCTGGGGATCACTAGTCTATGATCCAAGCCCAAGGTCTAAGGTAGATGAAATGTTCTGAGCCCGGGAGCAAATCCTAGAGTCTGGAAAGAACATATTCCTGGCAAAACTGCTGATCATTAAGGGCTGGGGTCTTTAGAAGGAACAAGGTCTTTAGAATTGACCGACCTGGGTCTGAATCCCAGCACCACGGCTTAGTCTGGGTATTTACTCTCTGAATTTTCTGCTCCGTAAAATGGGGGTAACAATGCTTTCTTTAGAAGTTGTATGAGCAGTAATATTTGTAGAAAGCAGAGCCTGGAATATAGTAAGTGGGAGATGTTTTATCTAACCGATGAGAATTAACTAGCAAAAAATAAAAGGAGAATCATGGGCCAACCAGTATCTAATACTTGTTTGAAGTGGCCAAAGGAAGTGTGAGCGTTTGTGCAAGTGCCTGAACTAAACCCAGGCTGCGGTGGTAGTAACTGTATCGTGTGTCAGCTAGGAAGCAGGCACTCTCCTTGGCACTTTATAAAACTTCTTAGGTTGTTAAGTACATAGTAAGGATTTTCTGACAAAAGTGGGCCAGAAAATAGCTTGTCCATGGAGCGCCTGGGTGGCTCAGTCTGTTACACATCTGATTTCTTGATCTCAGCTCAGGTCTTGATCTCAGAGTCGTGAGTTCAAGCCCCACATTGGGCTCCACACTGAGCTCCACACTGTTCATGGAGCCTACTAAGAAAGAAAGAAAGAAAGAAAGAAAGAAAGAAAGAAAGAAAGAAAGAAAGAAATCTCACTAGTCCAAAGCACATGTTGCCCATGGCTCTGAGCCATAGGTGTTGAGAGAACAGCTGTTCTTCTCCCAGTGGATGAGACCCGATCTGGAGGAAAGAAGACTGGACTCAGGAAAAACCAAGTTACAAGCCTCAGCTCTGCCACTTGCAAGCTGACCAACTGTGGGGATCCTTCCTCATCTCTCAGAGCCTCGGTTTGCTCTCTGAGCTATAAAGACAGTGGCCTTGCCGAGTGTAAAGCATGAAATAAGACAATACATGTCTTATCAGGCCATGGTGCCAGGTTCAAGAAAGAACCCAATAACAACTTGCAGAGTTACACATTGTAAATAGCAGAGGGAAGAAACACGGGGTGGGATGTTTATAGGTGGGAGCCTGGGAGCAGGACTCCCGGATTCTGAGAGGAGACTGGAACTTCCGCGCAATGCACCACCTTACCCCATTTCCCAGCAAACACCAGCTCTAATGATCTCCTCTTCTCGGTCCCAGACATAGTCGTGCACCCGCGTGTACTTTGTTCCAAGCACGCCCCTCAGCTGGAGCTGAGTGCACCAAAAGGGCTGGGCAGCGGGCTGGGCCCCCCGCAGGCACGATGGCTTGGCACCTCAATTAGACTGCGGTCTGAGAAAAGCCAGGCCCAAAGCCCCTCTCAGCACCGATCCTTTCTGCAGAAACAACCACCCCCCAACCAGGAAAATCAATGGATTTTTCTCCCCACCGATATCTAAATAGCTATTTGAATGTGTTCTGTAACAGGAGGAGCTGTTGAACAAAAGGTCAGGGCCGATTTGAAGTCGGTCTTTATATCAGCAATTGCTTTTAAAGACGCAATTCTCCAACCCTGTGAGCCCCTGAAGATAAAAAATTATATAAATGTACAAATGACTTTATGACTTTGATTATGCAACTTCTGAGAAAATATCCATATGAACTGTTAAGGAAGACTAAAGATATTGTGATAAAGAAGACTCTTTGAAATTCTGCTTTAAAAAAAATCTATGTCATGCGATATGAATGTAGCCAAAGCCTTGATAAAAGTCGTGTCATCCTTTTGCCATAGAAGCTGCTGAGGCATGAAAGGGACCACGGGCCTGGAGATCTTTGCTGCCTTTAAAGTCTGGCTTATTAACATGCATTAGAGTCTTCCTGAAGATGGGTCTGGCCAAAGGTTATCAACGGAAACTTAATTTAATGAGCCCAGAACACAGGGAGAGGAGCCCTGTAAAGCCAACACCGAGAGGAATTTGGGGCAAGGGCATTTCATTTTCTGAAGAGGAGAAACAAAGATAAACTCATTAAAGCAGAAGGTACTATGTTGTTGGTTTTTATCCTCCAAGTACCACTCTCTCAGTATGAGGGTGCCACTCACTCTCAGTTTGGAGGCTAACACCCCTCCCTACCCAGAATGGAAGCCGATGATAATAGAAGCTTGGGGGAAGAGAAGAGCCACAGGGAAGGCTGCTCTGCAGACCAGCAGCAGTGCTGAGATGCGACAGCTGATGTGTCCTGGAGTCCAACAGGCTCCTCCAGGGCTGAGGCTGTGCTCGCTGCAATTTGGTTAGCAGTAGATCTAGCCGTCACACTTGTACAATTGCAAGTAAAAATTCTGGGAATCCTAAGGACAGAGAGAGACACTCAAAGAAATATTGCAAATGCTCCCCTGCCATGAGAATGAATTGTTCCCAGGCTAGAATGCTGAGGACACCAGTCTTTCCTTCTTTTTTAAAGATGTTATTTATTTATTTATTTATTTATTTATTTATTTATTTATTTATTTAGAGAGATTGAGAGACAGCATGTGTGCAAAGTGGAGGGAAGGGCAGAGGGAGACGGAGAGAGAGACAATCTCAAACAGATTCCATGCTAAGTGCCAAGCCCGAAGCAGCTCTTCATCTCACAACCCTGAGACCATGACCTGAGCTGGAATCAAAAGTCAGAGGCTCAACTGACTGAGTCATCCAGGTGCCCTGAGGACACCCTTCATACAGGGGTCACAGACTGACATGCCCGTAGGACACAGGCACCTCGCAGAAGTTAGTGAATCAGCCCAGCAGTGAGATAGAGGGCGTGATGGGGTGAGACTGCAGCTCTTCTTAATGGGACAGTACATCTGCAGCCCTGGTGGATGATTGCCTTACTGGAAGGGTGACATGTTGCACATTTGATTGTTCAAGGGAATCTGGAAACTGGAATATTTATATAAAATCTCCTAATTTTAAAGTATTGGTGACTAGCTTATTATTTGTTTGTTTTTTTAAGATTTTATCTTATTCATTTGAGAGAGAGAGAGAGAGAGCAAGCAGGTAGGAGCAGAGGGAGAGGGACAAAGAACCTGAAGCAGACTCCACACTGAGCACAGAGCCTAATGTGCGGTTTGATCCCACAACCACAGGATCATGACCAAGATGAAACCAAGACTTGGATGCTCAACTGACTGAGCCACTGAAGTGTCCCTAGCTTATTGTTTTTTAGACTTTTTGTGAACCAAGCAAAACATGTCTGGGGAATGGATATAGCCAAAACCCTCAACTTGGGGGGCATATTCCTAGACCAGTAGATGATACTGGATAGCATGCACTAATCCTGAAAATCAGAGAGAGAAGTACCCGTTCCAAGGCTGGAGGAGTTATAACATTTGCATTTATTTGTGGAAGAAAATACCATCTGATTAGAATTGTCACAAATGGCCATGCGTGTTATACCTTACACAACTCCAGGGGGCACCATTTATAACAAAGGCCATATAAATGGCAGCTCTTGAAGTTGCAGAGTACACAGTCTGTACAACCACACTCGAGCAGCCCTGGTGACACACGTCCAGTCCTTCGTTTCACTGTTATCCTAAGAGACAGAGAGCAAACCCATTCGAATCCTAATCCTTGATTCCGATGGGCCAGAACACCGATTCTTGGCCCTCAAATGGACCTTTCATCAAAATCAACTAGAAACAGCTCCTTAGCATTGTAAACAATATCCAGAAAGAACTGAATCTTTTTCTTTCATCTTGCTGGCCGCAAAGTATGATGATCCTGTTTTGTTAGCATAGACCCCGTAGATCGTACTTTGGTAGTGACAGCCTAAGTATACTCAAGTGTGGAATTTTTTTGGTGGAAAAATATAAGTTATATAAATTCCAGTGGCTTTTTTTGTGGTAGATTTATAAAATTTGCCATGTAAGACTGATGGTTGGAGTGTCTACTCCGTACTAGATTAATATAATAATGAAACACGATTTATGCCCTCACATACACAGGGAGGTATATATCCCAAATGACCCAGAAGTCTCAAAGGCAATGACTACACCGGTTGACCTCTGGAGCAGTAAGTCATCTGCACAACTGACCTCACGGTAAAGGATAGAAAGGGAGCGCCAGAAATTGGCAGAGGAAACTTTCCTAGCATCTTGAATCAAGAAATAGCTCAATAGGGACAGAAATATGTGGCTGCAATAAGTATCTTCAAGTAAGAGAAATATACGAATGTGTAAGCGAATGTGATGAGCTGTATTTCAGTGGCTCAGAAAATATGTAACCAGGAATTCCCATAAATATTTAATAATAAGCCAGATATATAAAGACAAAGGGGGATACAAACACATTTGTTATACTGTATTAAAAATGCATCATAAACATTTGTTGACTAAAACGATATTTCAATTTACCCAATCCCCCAAAGACAGAGTTTCATTCCTGATGACAAACAGTGACAATCCCTAAGGGAGGGGATGGAAAAGACAGTTGGATGTCTCAGCTGACCCTGCTGCTGCATGTCTCGGTGGCCGTGGTGGGGCACAACAGATCTCTGCTTTGCTAGATCTCTAGCTAACGAGGACCTTAATATTCACTCATCTGCATAGGAGCTGTCCTTCGATGGAGTCTCCAGAACAGAGGGGAAAATACTTCCGCCACACTCATCTCTTTGGTTAACACCAGGTCAGTCTGCAAATACAAATCGAGTGTTCAACATAAGAATGGCTACATCTGACATGTTCAATACTTTACATGGGGTGGGGAGGGGAGAAATGAGCCACCACAAAGAAATATCCAATGAGAATAGTGTAGGTCTCTAATAAACATCTTCATGAAAAGTTAAAACGGCCGCCTCATTTGTCTGCAGCACGAGTCAGCCACCGCTGTGAGGGTGCTTCAACTTCCTTTCCAAATCAAGGACAATTTGCTGGCTTCAAAGCAAAGAAAGAGAAAGAGAGGAGGCCCTGTCTGGTCAATGATTTATTTACGGAGCGGAGAAAACTCTTCTCCTCGAAAATGATATTTTTCCCGGGTTCTAACCCTTCAATCTTCTTCCAGCCTGGGAATATATGTTTCTCTCATCCATGTATTTTTCAGTGGTTTTCATTATTACATGACACAGGGTTCACCTCCATCTACATTGCGAAGATCTCAGCAGGGCTGCCCTTGCTCAGAGAAGGTTGCCGCTCCAAAATTTGGGGTCAACGCCTTGTCGCACTGGAAAGCCTAAGTCTTTTTTCCTCTAAAGGAAGGACCTCCCCACCCCCAGGAAGAGGGGTTGAGCAGAGCAATGGGAAGCAGTGGCATCTGCGATTGGTAACGTCCACAGTCTGTACACAAATGACTTTTGAGACTCAAGCAGAGAGGACGGTTTGATGATCAAGGGGCCCAAGAGAGAGCCTGTTTCTAGGCAGAGAAAAAAATCTTAGCCCATGTCTTTGGAGGGGGTCCCAGGCACCTCAGACTTCAGAATGATTGATTATCCACTGGCACCTGCAGATCTGAGGAATGGGAATACATAAGAGACTCCAAGCAATAATCCCTGGGTATGGGTTATCCTGCATGTGAGAGAACTCAGTGGGAATTGAGTATCGATGCTTTCATAGACAAACAAGTGGTAAGGTGTGAACGAGCTTCCAGGACTACATTAACAGCATAACAAGATGCATCCTAGCCCAAAGTCCAGGGACTGAAAAGAAAGACCAGTTGGGATCGAGAGATGTAGCTATCCGCTGGCTTCTCTGGTGACTCAGAGAAACATATAAGGATATTATATTTATTTACAGAATCAATCCTTTAAGTAAGTGCTCAATGGTCGCTCATTCCCTGTACAAAGATCTACTTAGAAAACTGCCATAGGCCAGATGCAAGTCTGATATCACCTTCTTGAAGAAGCCTTTCTTTCTCTCTATCCTGTACCCACTTCTGTGGTTGCACCTGTCTCACTGCTGCAACTCTTGGTTGAGTGGATATTTCCTAGTAGAATGAGACTTCTTGAAGGCAAGACCAAGACTTATTCAGCTCTGCATCCTCAGTACCTAGCACAGTGCTGACACATAGGATGGAGTCAATAAATAATTGCTAATCCTGTTTGGTAAGTGGAGTTTTATTCTGATTTCCATTTTTCTCTCCCTGCCCACTATGGTAGTTTGGGCATTTCGTTACATTTAAGAGTATTTTTTTTTCTGGTCCTCTGTCATTCCCCCTTTGGGGCACTTTTCTGTATCCCTTCTTTCATTCTTATTTGTCACTATATCTTGTGCTCTAGAATTGGCCTTGGGCCTATGGACTTGGGCCTTGGACTTGGCCTATCAGTGATTCCCATGGGTGTTTCCTAACAAAGCATCCCCAGAATTTTCTTGAAGAAAGATCATTTTTCGGTTCTTTCACATCCTTTAGAATCACCAGAGAGATGAGATGGCATGAAACAGTGAAATCCTTCAATGAAGTAGGAAGGAGGAGAAAGAAACGATGCCACTTGTACTTCCAATGGGATAGGGAGCTGGATAGGTAGTGGGGGACCCTATAGCAACCACCAACTTTGAGCCTCACTAGAAAATAGGATCCATAAGGAGATCTACACCCACTAGTTAGGGATTCCCTTACGTAGTATGACAGGTATATACAGGTGTCCAGTTCCACTTTAGAGAATTGGTCCTGTTTTGTTTTTCCTCCCCTATTCAGTAGGGCCCAACCAAAACTGACACATTTTTCTTTCTTAGTAAAGGATACTCTAAGTCTGGAAGTCAGGAAACGAATAGAATTGTCCAATGGCAGACTCCATTAGTAACATCTCAATGCTCTCTAAACATAGTCGTCCCGGAGATGCCACATTCAGCAATTCTGAGATGTGCCCATAGAGCCTGTGATATTAATCAAATCCATGAAGGGAGGCTGAGGCCAGAATGCTTAAGGCCAATGCATCCTAACATGCTCTTCCCCCATTACAGGGAGAAAGCAAGCCTCAGTGTAACGTGACATCATCAATCTAAGTAGGCAAGTGGAATAGATTTCCCGATTACTAGGTTAAGCGATGCATCAAACAGGAGCAAGCCTGGTCATTACTAATCATTTAAATTTAGGAAGACTGAGCTCAGTGACATTATCAGGCCCACATTAAAGAGTGACTTCTCTCTGCTATCAGGAATGTATTGGTGTCCCCTCTAGGATTTATTACTCTGAGAAGCTGCAAGATGGGCTGAGGCAGCAACTATCTATGGCACCAGCACCCCATCCATCATCCCCATGACCCCAATTCTGGTCGGCCTTGAGGGGCCGGGGCCTCTAATCTCTCCCCTTGTTGGGGCCCTTTTGTAGTCAAGTCTACACTAAAGAGCAAGCATCTGGAAATGATTTCAATTAGAATATTATGTTATATTATCATGAAATCCCCAACCAGCTTATTTCTCTCTGATATTATTTTTGGGAAAACACAGCATTTTATCATCTCTAGACTACAACAACCATCTAAATCCAAAGATGTTTTTTTCCCAAGATATACATGCTCCAAACCCATCCCCAGAGATTTCATTTCACTGTTCTAGGGTGGGCATAAGATATGTAAATTTAGAACGAAATTCTCAAGTGATTCTGAATCACACACATCATTAATAATCACTGATTTACAGGGTCCTCTTTGGGGAAAACTAAGAATTGGAGCAGATATTTGGGAACTACCCACCAATAAGATCATTAACCAAGGAGTCGCAAACTGGCCTTGAGAACAAGAGTAAGATCTCAGTCAGGAACAAGGTCTTGGTCGTTATCTTCTTTCTAGATTTTGCTTCTCAAATGTTATCACACATGTGAATCACCTGGAAAACTTGTTGATAATGTGGATTCTGATCCAGTAGGTCTAGAGTGGAGCCTGAGATTCTCCATTTCTTACAAACTCCCAAGTGATGCCAGTGCTGCTGGCCCATGAACCACACTTTGAATAGCAAGGATCTATAAGAATGGTTCTCAGGCTTGACCTCACATTAGAATCACCTGAGCATCTTTTAAAAACCCCAATGCTGGCTCACTCCAGACCAATCAATTTAGGATCTCTAGGGGTGGACCCCAGGCATCATATATATATTTTTTAAATCTCCCTGGGTGATTTTTTTGCACAGACTAAGTTGAGAATTATTGATCTATACTGATGAGCAGCTCTGCTCCTGTGGCTGAATTCAGTAATTACTCAGTCCTCTGTGTTGGCTATTTTGGTGGGCATTTAGTATAAAAATCCACCTTCATCCCAAACACATAGGTCAAGTATTTATAATGAAGCTGACCCCAACATCCAGCTCCAAGTATGGGTCTGAGCTGTTCAAAGGTAATTTGACTTCCACCAGTGGTTGCCAATGGTTGTTGAGGAATATGTCTACTGCCTAATATAAGTCAGTGGGATGCCAAGAGAGGTTCCTGAAATTTATTTTACATATATGTGAACCAATAAATTTCTTATTGCTTAAGGCAATTTTATTTAGCAGAAGATACCTTCCCATATTGGCACATGGCTTACGTAGAACAAAGGACTGGATAATGCAGTAAAACCCTTCTAATATGTTCCAAAATGGGAACAGATCTACCAAATTTGACTGACCTTCCCTCACCTCCATTTCTTCTAACATCCTCCCCTCTCTGTCTCTCTGTAGAAAAGGCAGGGAAAATGGTGAAGGGAAGGGAATGGCCTTACGATCACATCCTGTGCCCACCGTCTCATAAGAAGAATAACCTTGGAAAAGTCCCAGCTTCATTTGAGCCATGGTTGGATGATATTTAGCAAAATAAGAGTAATATCTGTGTGACAAGGCTTTTGTGAGGATCAAATGAGATAATGGATGTGCAAGCATCCTGCAAATGGTAAGTTGCTATAAAAATGTCATCTGTGGTTTTTTGTGGTTGCTGCTTGCCGTTAGAAAAAATCAGCAGTGATCCCAAAGGTGGAAGTTTATTCACTGTACTAGCCATCGTGCATCCATGCACTGTCTCATGGAGAATCCAGGCAAAGCTGTGTGGACTGCTGATTCTGGCAGAGTTCCCATTTGAGAAGGTGTCCCTGAGTTATCTAGAGCATTCAGGGTGGAGGAAGAGACATAAATCCTACTGTTCCTTACAAGAAGTGGGGGGAGTGGGGTGGAGGGAGAGAAAGGGAGGTTGCAACCTAAATGATTTTTAATTATTTTCTAATTCACTACATCATTAGGAAGACAGGGAAAACTCTGAAGACTTAAGACACAGTGATCTAATGTCATTGATTTTCACATATATTTTATGAGTGATGAAATATGATGAAGCTGGGAGAGAAAAGCTTTTCAAATATTATAAGACTAGAGAATCTTCAAGCACATTTATAAAAAGAAATCAAGTTGAGGGCTCAGGGTGAGTTTGCGAAAGTCAGGCTTCAGGATGCCCCTGTGTGGGTTGGGCCTGAAAGCTTCCTGACTCCTCAGACCTACTGAGGGTGTTTTTGACTGCCTCCTTGTCAATTATAAATTTAAGAATTATTAAGACTGTGTCTACTAAAATGTCAGTTTCTCCATATCATTCACCATTACATCCTCAGCCTTTTGCGTAGGGCATGGTGCCTAGTGGGACCCTCATATATTTCAAATGACTGAAACTCAAGTATCTGGCACTGCCCTGGTTTCTTCAGGGACCAAGGAGTATGACTCTCTTACTATTTTCACTGGGCTTATAATTATTTGGAGACCTATATTTAAAAATAATAAGAAACAAATAGACAATGATGCAAATCATGGACTTAAGTACCAAAGGGCTATGACAAACAGTAAAGTACTAGCATTAACTGAGCAAAGAAAAGAAAATGAGTTTTGGCTGGAGTTACATAGACCGGCAGATGAAATAGATGTATCCCTGTTCATCCAGTGCCTGGAGTACAGCCTCGAGCAATTACGAAGTCCTCACTTTTTAAAAATTTTTTGAGCAATTATGAAGTCTTCAAATCTTCAGTCAAATGGTTTTATTTCCAGTTGATAATCTCTTCATTTTTCCCCCCAAGGTGAAAGTAAGCAAAATTCAATCAACCCACCTAAAGCATAAATTCTGAGTAATGTCAAAATACATATAGTGAGGTTCACCATCCAAGGGCATGTGATGTATTCTAGCTTTGAAATGAAAATAAACTTTGCCTGGCTGGAAATGAGTAGAAGGGAGACCAAATATCCCCATGAGAATGACCCTGCCTGCCTGTGTTGGAAGGCTCTCTTTCTGGGGCTGCTTTAGGCATAAGGTATAAGCCATAGTTGAGTACAGGCATAAGGAGGAGAAGTTGGAAGAAAAGGACAATTTCAACCATTACAAGGCTCATGTCATTCACATAGTTTCACCATTCTTCTCTTGTCAACCATACCAATACCAAAAATCTAGAAAGAAAAATCTACCAAATACTAGCAACAACAACAACATCATTTACTTGAGCACCTTCTGTGTCTGGTAATCAATAAGTGATTTATTTTTATTTCTCATATTCTGACAACTCTAAGAGGTTCATGTCCTGCCCTTATCTTAGGGATAGAGAATCAGAGGAACACAAAGCTTCAATAACTTGCCCAGAGTCACATGGTTAATAAGTAGCAGAACCAGGATTAGAACCCAGATCTATCTGACTTGAACACATTTGTGTCTATTTATATGAGGTATCTAGAGTAGTCAAATTCACAGAGATGAAAAATAGAATGGTGGCTTCCAGGGACTGGGGGAAGGGAATTGCAATTATTATTTAGTAAGTACAGAGTTTGAATTTGGGAAAATGAATAAGTTCTAGAGATGGATGGTGGTAATGGTTGCACAACAGTGTGAATATACTTAGTGCTACCAAATTTTAAATGGTTAAAATGGTAATGGGAAATAACTACTGTATTTCAACATAATGGAAAAAATGTAATGGCTAAAATGGTAAATTTTATATTATGTGCAGTTTATATCAATTTTTTAAAAAAAGTGGTTGGCCAAACCTAAAGATGGGCGTTGAATGCAGGTTCTCTTTCTCTGCATTGTGGATGTTGTCAGAGGGGGTGGGAGAGATCCAAATCACCATCTTAGAGGACAGTTCAACTAACCACCTTAAAGAGGCCAGCATGAGGAACACAATTTATAAGCGTGTTGTTGCTTATTTTTACGTTATGACCCAACTTATTAAAACAGAGACTGGGATTAACAAAATGACTTCGAGAATTTAATAGCAACAAATTCATTAATTTATCCCCCTAAGAAATGTTACCTTCAGTATAGCACATCACCGGCTCTGGTCCCCACACAACATCAGAGGACAAGGCATCTATAATAGGGATTAAGGAAACAAGTAGCAAAACTAAAAATAGGGACAAATTTTCTCCTGGTGAGTGTTCTTCATCCTGGCACCAAGTGCCGCAGGGAGTATGAAATCTCATTTTCTGGAAGTAGTTAGGCACAGGACAGGATCAAATCCTCTAGGTTGAGATAAAAGTAAGGAATGGCCACCATCACCCTGCAGCTTCCTCCTCAGCTTATGATCCCATAGGCCATTAAGCTACGTGTTGTTTTCTGCTGAGTGTCTCCTACAGACTTGGAGACTCCTCAAGCGTTCTTAGCTTGAGCAAAAAGACAACATACAGTGCTCCAAAGCTATGCAAACACTTAAATGGGGGCTGCGGGAGAGGGGTTGGCATTTAGTGGAGACAATTCTCACACACATTTCTCATCTCAGAGATGTTACAACTCCTGACGGATTCAATCTTTCATTTTAGAGATTTCTATTGATTGGGTAAAAATCACACGCATTTTGTCCACAGCACAGAGATATCAAAGCAAACTTTTCCCCTAGTGCCATTTCCCCAGGGAATGGAAATGATTGATTTTTATTGGTTCAGCTTCGAGGATACTCACATCTCAATCCAGCCAATTTTCTTTGGAGAGAGCCCACTCCAGTCCACTTAATTGTATTTTCTAACCAAAGAGTTGAGAGAGATTTGTCATCTTTACAGTCCAGAGGAGATGAATCTCCAGACTCCTCTTCCAATTGTGTGAGCTTGTTTCTGAAGTTGGTAATCGAAGAAGGGAGCCAGGGCTTAGGGGGAAAAAAAATCACGTAAAAATATAAAGCTAAAAATACAGTGACTGAAAGGCTGGGGGAAAAAAATAAATAAAAAACAAAAGTAAAAAACCCCACCTAATCAGGGCATGAAGGAATTGAAAGTTCAGAAGAGAAACCATTTATTCCCCCACTTTCCTAACTTTTATTGGACAGCAATTCCTGTAGGTAGTCTTTTATTTGGATCTGAACAAAGAAGATGGTACTGTACTGGCTAATGCAGTCATCCCCTCCATTCCCTGACTACATTCTCCTTTCTGTTTGTCTTTTCCCACGGCTCACTCTGTGCTCCCATGAGCCTCTCACGACCACCACCTCTGCTTCTCTTTCTCTTTTTACAATTTTTTAATTTAAATTCAATTTAGTTAACATATAGCATATAATTAGTTTCAAGGGTAGAATTTAGTGATTCATCAATTGCACGTAACACCTGGTGCTCACGACATCACGTGCCCTCCTTAATACCCAACACCCAGTTACCCCATCCCTCTACCCACCTCCAATGACTCTCTGTTTCCTAGAGTTCAAGGTCTCTTATGATTTGCCTCTCTTAACCTTCATTTAACCTCACACGGGTTCCCGTGTCTCACCTGGCTTCTCAATACCTTGCTATGGAACATGGAAAGGAAAATCCAGAACGAATTAGGAATGCCAACTTATTTTGAGACTTTGGAAAAATCCATGCCTGTGGCAAAGGGAAGGCCTCCTCCATTCTCCTGGCTAAAGGTAAAGGTGCCCAACTCGGGTTTCCACTGATACTGCCACTTTCCAGCCCTCGATTATGCATTTTTCCCTTTTAAAGTGTAATGCTGTCTGTTTATTTTACTTAAATGAATAAATAAATACATTCTCTATTGAGAGAGACAACCAACCCTGATAATTTCTTCACATTGAACTTCTCCAAATCTTTATCCTGTATTGTTACACATTTCTATTTTGTGCATGAATTTATTTTCATCTTCCCTATTGTACTGTAATATTCCCAGTTAAACTATCATATTCTTGTGGTCCCTCTAATACCATTTCTTTTGCTTTTTCCACAATGCCTACCAAATACAATGTTGGGCAAGACTTTAGTAATGCTGCAAAGTGGTCATATTACTTATGTTCTTTATTATTTTCTTTTTTTTTTAAGAAAAATACACTGGTTGGGGCACCTGAATTACTCAGTAGGTTAAGCATTGGACTCTTGATTTCAGCTGAGGTCAGGTCATGATCTCGGTCCTCGGATCAGCCTGTCAGGCTCCATGTTCAGCGAGGAGTCTGCTGGAGATTCTCTTTCTTTTTCTGCTGCCCACTGCCCTCCCTGGCTCATGCTCACACTCGTGCATACTCTTTCTTTCTCTAAATAAAATCTGTAAAAAAAAAAAAAAAAAGGCAAAAAAGCACGGAAATCAAACAACCGAAGTAGTACTGAAACTGCAGAGAAATCACCACAGAGTTGTGTGATTTTTCCACCAATGCTGGCATTTCCTTTTCTTGTGACCTTCATAGCCAGTTTGCAAACCCCGGGAGACAAGTTGTCTTAGTTTACAGTCAATCATCATTTTTGACACATTGCTATTAGTATAATTTTTACCTATATTTTTATATTACTCAACTTGATCTACTGCTTTTTTTTTTATCCCATTGGCTCAAAATTATTATTTGATGGCTTCAAAAATTATTACTGATGATTTCCTCTGAGCATAAGAATTAACCTCTGTCAAAGTAAAAACAATGTAACGGCAGGTCTGAAGGCCATCCCCAAGCAAGGACACAAAAGAGTCTGAGCAAGGTGACATTTTTAGTACATGGCTGCTAAAGATAGCCTCTTTGAAGAAGATATTGGGAGACAATTCTCCATGGATAATTTTACCTTTCTGCATGGTCCAGGCTTTCTAAGCAAAAGTACTGCAACCTGGTTTGACAGGATGATTGAATGGTAAACACTCAGAGGTAGGGTGTGCTTCCAGGGATTTTAGAGACTCATCTCCCCTGGAGCTATTTTGTTGTTCTCTTAAACTCTAAATATGTTGAGAAGAGTTTCCTCTATCCTCCTCAGACAAGATCTCTCTCTCTCTCTCTATCTCTCTCTCTCTGTCTCTCTCTCTCATGGTCACAGTGAGTACAGGTGTGCCAGATATCCTATAATAAGCTCCAACTCTCATAATTTTAGGGCTCATCCTCTATAATACTAAAGGGTTCTGCACCCAATTTCACCGTGAAGTGAGCTTCCATCCTCTCTCCAGGTGAACCAGTTTCCCCAAATTTTTATATGTTCACCAACCCAGAAGCTCATTGAACCCCATTGTCAGGAGGTAGGGGTGGGGTTATGATGGTTTCATTTCATTCGCTTGGTTGATTACATCATTGGCCACTGGTGATTGATTAGGCCTCTAGCCCTCCTCTCCTCCCTAGGGGTCAGGGAATGGGGTTGAAAACCCCAACCTTCTAATCACTGGGTTGGTTCTTCCAGGACCCAGTCAGTCCCCATCCTTAGGTACTTTCCAAAAGGTACTTCATTAACATAACAAGAGACAATGAACGTTAAAGCTCTCCTCACTTAAGAAATTCCAAGGTTTTTAGGAACTCTGTGACAAAAAATAGGAGAGGATCAAGGATCATTTCTTATTATAAATTATTATATCACAGGTACAAACTCTCCTTCATGCACAGGTAACATCAGGCCTTGTCACATCAACCCATAGATAATGAAGACATAGGAAGCAGTGTTAAGATACTCAATGAGTTGTTATTTATTCTCTAATACAGAGGTCTAGTGTTTCTTCTGCTGTGTATGCATGTATACACTGTTAGAGGATATATGTGTTTACACACACACACAACACACACATAAATTATATATATATATATATATATATATATATATATATATATATATATATACCCAAACGCACCTACGTGGCAAGTTAATTTGTTAGCTTGCAAGTAGGGTAAACTCTCAGGTTAACTGTCACAGTTTGGGACTTAACAGAAGATAATAATCATTATAGCATCATTGGGTATTAGTCAAATAAAATACATAAATGAGCTTAATGGTGTGTAATTAGCTGTGAGCCTTGGGGAGGGATATCAAAACCTCTACCCTTGGCCCTATCATCTTTCCTTACAGGTGCTTGCCTGCTATGTGCAAGGTGGGATCATTGTCTTGGGGTTGCAACTGCAAATGCAACTCATTCTGAGTCCTTGAGGAGTCTGTCATCTATAAGGAAAGATAAGGTCCTCCAATCAAAGGACACAGGAGGACGGAATGGGTAAAAAACAAAAACAAAAACCAAGACGCATCAATACGCTGCCTACAAGAGACTCATTTCAGACCTGAAGACACCTGCAGATTGAAAGGGAAAAGAGGCAGAAACATTTATCATGCAAATGGATGTCAAAAGAAAGCCAGGTTAGCAATACTTATATTGGTCCTTAATCCAAATATCTTGAAAACAAAAAAGAAATCATTTCTGTGAAAGAAATATATTTAGGACCGGAGGGATAAAAGTAAGAGGCAGTTGTTATTTTTCACCACACAGGTTGTGGGTAGGGAGGGGCTGACTGGGGAGTTCCCACGAATATCTCTATCCATCATTTGGGCAAAGCCATGGAAGCCAGGCTTCCTGAATTTGTCAGTAATACAAAGCAGGGTTGGTGCTTCCAGCAACCAGTCCCCATCCTTAGGTATTTTCCAAAAGGTTCTTCATTAACATAGCATAACATAGCATTCTGATGGCCAGTAAACTGGTTAAAAAAATCAAAACTCTGAAATATTTCTACAAACCAGAGTGATAAGAAGAGTTAACAAAATGAAACTGTATAGTTATAAATGTGGAGTAATCAGCAGGTTAACAGCAGTACTTACGGAGGAGAAAGGAGAGTTGTAGCAGACTTCCTAAGCTCAGTAACAGTAAATTTAAACCCCCTAACCTCTCTTGATGTTATTGGAAATGCTTTCATGTACCTGGTTCACCTTTGAGGCTCACACTAACCTTAAAAGGGCTACACTGGGCAGCTTTCACTGTTTCCATGAGTAGAAGGGGGGATCTGGTCTCAGAGCATGAGTGACTTGACTACGGTTGTGTAGCAATCAAAAAGTGAGACCCACCTTTGGTCCAGTTGATTGAAGAATGTCATCATGATCAAGGAGCCTCAACAACAATCAGAGTTCTGTGGCCAGTTTCCTGTGCAGCATTTGATGAAGGACATCGACAATAAGGCGTCCTCCATCCAGGGGAGGCAGTCAGGATGATGAAGGGTCTGGTCATCAGGCATATAAGGAGTGTTTGGAGGATCTTCTTGGCCAGGAACAGAGAAGACATACGAAGAACTCCCACCTGCACATATCTGAGGAGCTGTCGTGTGGAAAGGAATTAGACTTTCTGCTCACTGGCTGCCCTGTGGAGTGTCATGGCACAGACCCAACACCACTGGATGGAAGTTACATGAGAAAAATTTCAGATTACTGCTAACGAGAGCATTCTAATATTTAAAAGTGATAAAGATGGGCTTGCAGGAGAGTGAACCCACCACCACAGGGCCAATTACAGCATAGGCTGTGACCAGCCACACATCACAGTGGGCATAGAAGGAATTCCTGCCTAAAAAAAAAAACAAAAAGTCCATGGCTTCTCAGATCAACTTCCAACCTTAAGATTCTATTACTTAAATAAAAATCCACAGTCCCGGGAAATTCATGTCCCAACGATAGCTCTTCCAAACAGGCTTCGACATTAAGGACCATGCTGACACCATGAGTTAGCACCATATTCATCTGGGTTATAAAAACATCATAAATAGTCATAAGGCTACTCACATTTCATGACTTTTGCTTTTTACTAGGCTTCGTACCCCTCCATGAATGAGAAAAAGGGTTATTGAATTATTATCACAGAGAAGTTAAGGGATGAGTTTAAATTGATAGGGCAAGTTGGTAGTGAAATCAGAGCCAGAAATCCGGCCTCCCCTTTGATGGCATCGAGATCTCAGAAACAATGTTAGTAACAAAATGATTAATATGTGTAAGAACAGCACTTAAATGGGACATGCGCTGCTTTACGCACTTCACAGCTACTATCTCATTACATGATTTGCTTCTTTCTTTATTTATCTGTTATGTACACCTGTTCATTTGTTATTCATATCTATTATCACAAAAACTCTCCCAGGTGAGACCTATCACTTCCCCCCTTTTATAGATTAGAAAACTAAGAGGCAGAGGGGATTAGTGGCTTGGGTAAGATGACAGATGCTATGTGGCAAGGCTAGATTTCCAGCTGTGGCAACATGACTCCAAAACCAGTACGACTCTCAACAGTGGCGCTGTGTCTTCCCTCTGGATTTTATTTGTGAGACAGAGGGGCACAGGCCCACACGTTTGTGCATCTCAGCCTGTGGCCCACGTTGCCAAAGGCACCGAAGAAGCATGTTTGGAAAGGCCCTACCTTAGGAGAGTATCACCCTGCCTCGCTCAGCTTCCCCCAGATATGAAGCAAGCCTGGAGGACCTTCTCCTCCCTGATGTGATGGAGCAAATGACTGAGCAAGCTGCCAACTGGAGACCAACGTCCGGGGAACCAGGTCGGACCCATGTGCCGCCGAGATTCCTCCGGACTCGAGTGGGGAGGGCTCTGGGTGGAAGAGTAGATAGCAGAACCCACGCTGGACCCTTAACTGGAGTGTGAGACAGACAAAGCCAAAATAATGGGTACCACGGAGAACTGTTCATTCCTTCCCAGCACAACAAGCAAATAAACTGCCATTGGTGCCTCAAAACTTCATACAGGGTAATATTCCTTTAATGGAATGCTTTTAGAGAAGAGTCATAAAAATAAATTGAAAAGTGCTTTCTGCTGGCTACAGCTGGCATAAGCAGCATCTGAGCAAACAGGATAACACAAGGCTTAACTTAGCATCACCATTTTTATTACTTACCCACGACAGGTCTTATAATAGTATAAATTCACTTAAAAAACGGACTCTTTCCCCCTGCGATGGTGTCCCTCCTTCCCTCCACCGCCACACACCCAATAGCCTTCTGTGTTAATTCTGAGCAGCGTAATTACAGGTCTTTTTATGATTTAGGTTTGAGACCAATTAGCTGATACTGCAAGCCTTTCAAATGCCAGCTTCCCTCTCTTGGCTCTCGCTGCTCTGCTGGGATTTTTCTGTGTGCTTGTAAAAGGCAAATGTTTTGTGAGGAGGGGAGAAATCGGGTCTGCTGGTGGATGGGTCCCCCCTTCCCTCTCCTCTCCCTCTTCTCACCTGCCTGTGCATCTTTGGTGCACCTGGACTCTAAAATTGCCACAGTGCGAAATGCGCACGGCACATTCGTGCTGGCTGCCCACGCGGCTCCTGATGCCAGGTAGCTGTGGCAGGGAGCTACGGTGGCCCCCTCCAGGAAAGGCCTTTCCTCGGGGTGGAGCTGCAGACCCGGGGGTGAGGTGGGGGCCAGCGTGCTGCCACCACTGGCCCACGGGGCAGGGGTTCAGGAGCCCTGCAGGAGCCCCTCCACTACACCTGCCCCCCGACATCCTCCACCTGCATTCATCACACAGCAAGGCCGCAACATGGACCTTGCCATCTGAGATTCAGCGACATCTCCAGAATCAGACCAGCAGGTGTGAAGCTTATAAAGCCTTCTGAGCCTCTGGAGGATTCAGGGGTAAATAAACTAAGATTCCTGCCCCCATGGTGCTTTCAGCCGAATGCAAGAAGACACAACTTATTCACACGAAAAGATCACGTAGAATGAAAGGCAGGATGTGTAGTAAGTTCCATACAGAAGGGGCACTGAGTTCAGAGACGGGTTTTGCCCTGGGGTCCCGAGGAAGCAGGATCTTCAGGGATCCTACTATCTGTACTCTGTAGAAGCGAGCGCTTCACAAATGACTGTGCTTTACCCGGACACAACCCTTCAAGGTGCATGTAAGGTGCAGACGAGGTGTGCACACGCAGCCCTTCGAGATTCTTGCAGCGTGCAATTATGTATATGTTTGAGATGAAGAGACTCTCCCCTTGAAGAAATCAGGGCTCACAAAATTAGGTAACCTGGGGACACCTGGGGGGCTCAGCAGTTAAGTGTCTGCTTTCGGCCCAGGGTATGACCCTAGGGTCTGGGGATCGAGTCCCCGGGCTCCCTGCAAGGAGCTTGCTTCTCCCTCTATGTCTCTGCCTCTCTCTGTATTGCTCATTATTAAATAAATAAAACATTTTTTAAAAAAATTAGGTAACCTATCCATGTCACGAGATCCCCAAACCCAAGTGAGCAACAAATCCTAGAAATTTGATGTCTTGGCCTGACAGCAGAACTTTTACCACCGTAACACTACAGGGCAGCAGAAATCAAGTTCGAGGGCATTCTGCTGTTGGCCTGGGGAAAGGAGCGGTGATAGAGGGAGCTGTAGGGATATTTGAAAAAAAAAAAAAAAAGTAGGGACGCCCGGTGGCTCAGTGGTTGAGCATCTGCCTTCAGCTCAGGGCATGATCCCAGGGTCCTGGGATCGAGGCTCCTTACAGGGAGCCTGCTTCTCCCTCTGCCTGTGTCTCTGCCTCTCCCTGTATCTCTCATGGATAAATCTATAAAAAAAAAAAAAAAAAGAAAAAAAAGGAAAAGTAGACTAGTTTGGATAGAATAGAGGGATGAAGGAAGACCATAAAATCCCAAAATATTAGGCCAAAAAGGTATATAAAAGCGAATCCCAGATATATTATTAAATTAATGATTTGACAAGATACTGGGATATTACGCAGCCGTTAAAATAACTGAAGACCAGTGAGAATTGTGAAACATGCTAGTGCCACGGGGTTGAGTACAAAATAAATAAATAAGACAAAGCAAAATACAAACCACCCTCTGCTTGCAACTACGTGAAAATAAGCATTGAGAGTGTTTTCCCGTAAAATTTTCAGCTCGCATTGTTTAAAAGGGACAAAAATAAGTCCATCCCCCGGGCATGAGCATGACTCTATTTACACTGTTCCGGACAGATGGCTTTCTCTCTCTTCTTCTAACAAATTCCACGGAGGGAACGCTGAAGCCCTCCCTCTGTGATTTTAGAGGCTGACGACCCCATTTCCTCAAGTCTCGCCTCCGTTTCCCCACTGAGGCAATTTCACCCCACAGTTGGTTTCTGTCTCTTGTGAGCAAACTGCTGGTTTAAAATTTGTAGCATGCTTTGGGTTCCGGAGACGGAGAAGGCAAGATTGTCATCCTGCCCGCCCTCTTCTTGCATTCTGTGCACCTGCTCTTGATACTTTTGATGTAACTGAGGGGGTGAGAGGAGGGGAAGTTATAACCAAGGGAAAAAACTAAGCCTCATAATTCACCAAACCTATTATTTTCCTCTCTCGTCCTCCTCTTTCACGCTGCTTGCCATGATCCTACTTAATCTCCCGGTATCATTCATATCTAGTAATTTTTAAAAAGCTCCCTTGCTCTAGAATCTCTGTTGCTCCTCTGCTGTTTGTCAGTGGGAAAGTCATGCACCTGGCTGGCCCCTCAGATGTCCTTATGGTTCCCGCCTCGCTGCCTCCCACCCAGCCTCGTCCCAGGACACCAGGACCCTTGATGAATTTAAATGAACCACATCCCATTTCCTTTTTGCGTAAACACCAACAGGCCCTTTTAAGAGAGGGTTTTGCTTGTCCCATCCGCTCCTCTGTTTCCAGAATAGTACCCAGCCCGGTCACGCCTTGTCACCGCATGGCTAGGCAGACCAGAGATGTCTGTGTCCAAGATGAAAAGAAGGCTTTGACTGAAAAAGGACATAAGAGAAGACATGAGTAGATCAAGAGAGAAAGAATGAGAGGAAGAGAGGGAAAGAGGGAGGAAGGGAGAAGGAAGGGAGGGAAGGAGGCAGAGAAGGAGGGAGAGAGGGAGGGAGGGAGGGAGGAAGGAACAGAGTCACCTAAGTGGAAACAGGCATGCTATGAAGCAATAATGAAGCCCATGGGTTTGTCTCCAAATCTGCAGCAGCCAACTGGAAAGTCAAAGCCAGGAGGGAAATCTAAGCTCAGAACCAGCTGTAAAATTTTCAAAGAAGGGAAAAATCAGAAGCCTGTATAAGGAGTGGCTGAATTATTTGGATGTACTTAATTTTGCTGCTGCCCCTTTGGAAGGTCCATGGTCTTCTCCTGGTCTTATCAGGAGGCACCCTGAACCTGATATCTGACCTTGACGAAGGAGGAGCCCTGATACCCGTCAGCCCCAACCTTCCAGGACGCCTCTTCACTCCCTCGGCCCCCACCCACACCTTCTGCTGGGTTACACAACACTGCTTCTCATTCCCCCATACTTGGTGGTTGGAGTGCGGTGCCCCTCCCCCCATCTGACAGGCTCACAGTCATTCACAGTCATTGTCATGCTGTCCCCAGTACTCCACCTTCGAGGTAACTCCACCTTCAAGGCTCACATGGCGTTTTGTAGAGTTCTTCTGCCAGAGAGCTTATCAGCATGCTGTGATTGCGTGCCTACATGTCCCTGCCCCTTCCTGTACACAGAGGTCCCTAAAGACTGACTACTTTTCTTGTTCATCTTGGGGTCCCCGTGCCTAGCACACTGCTCGACACCTCGTCAGTGCTCAACGTATGTTGCTCAAATGCATGAATCAAATATTATTTATTCTAGTTTCACTCATTTGCTTTCTTCTCCTCTAAGATCTTGCAAATCAAGAGAGGCAATCCCCTAAAACAAAGAGTATGACACGTAATAGATGTATCTATCACAGTTAGCAGCCAGCCAATGGCTTTAGACAGAGAAAATCATTAGTATGCTCACATACTGTGTTTCTGTTGAGCCCTTTATTCCCAGGGCTACTTGCCGAGGGAAGGACTCTGTCTCTGGGAGCACATGCAAATATATTTTCTGAGACTCGTTCCGTAGAGTACAGTGCAAGATTGTAAAACTCAACACACACCTGGGAAATTCAGACACGATCTCAATAATAAGAGCTGTAATCAAGGAAGAAACCCTTACTTAAGCAAATAATTTGCCTTGGGAGTAAAGGCTGAGCACGATGTGCTTCACACACAGGGACTGTAGCCGGCATTCTGTCTTCATTCTGAATAGACCTTGCTGAACAAATCACAAACATAAAGCATTTACACTATGCCAACCACCAGTACAAGTGGTCTTCCAATCAGAGGAGCAAGCAGTAGGATGGGAATGAAATGCCTGAGTTCAAAGAAGACATGGTGGAGGGTGGTACGCGGGGTGGGGAGGGAGGAAATGAGTTTAAAATAAAAGGGAAGTGTCATCCAAAGGCAAAGTGACTTGAACCAAACTCTCCTCACATGAAGGCAACGTAGATGGTAATGAATTCCATTCCATCTCATCTCTGTGATTATGGGGAGGATTTGCACACTTTAGATTTTGTGATGTTACAGACATGCTCCCCAAATTGGAAGAGGGGCGGAAAGTCGATGCAGAATAATATACTTTCAGTGGATAAACAGTAGCCAGAGAATTGGATGTATGGTCAGGTGCAGAATCAGATAAATTGCGAACAACAACAAGGAAAGAACTGAGTCTTGAGGATTGTCAGCAGGTAAACCAGATGGAGTGGAAACAGACTCACTGGGTAGAGATGGCGGGGGTGGGGGTCGGGGTGGGCCAAGGCAGGAAGTTAGTAGTAGGGAAGTAGTGATGTGGCGAGGGGGCATGAACATCCAGAGGAAAACTGGGGTCAGCTTCCCCAAAATCAGGGAAAATCATAGCAAGAAATAGTAGAGTAGAAAGGTGACGGTGTCAGCTGCGATAAGCAGATAATTTGTTACTCTGCACGGCCCTGGGGCCCCTTTCCAGAGGCAGGCAGAAGTCCAAGTTCCTGGACTTATCAGCCTGCACAATCAGAAACAGAAGATGCAATGCAAAGAGCAGCAAGAATCAGCGTTTGTACTGAAAGGGACCTCAGGGATTGTTTTGAGCAACCTCCTTTTTCCACCACAGCTCATTTATTTGGTTTTCCTCCCACGTCGCTGGCCATTACTTCTCAACCCCTTTTCTGGTTTCTCTTTCTCTGCAGCATTTCCAAATGTTGAGTCTGGGATCCTTTCTCTAGCTATGCTCGTTCCCTACGTTAGCTCTTCCCATTCCCCGGATGTAGAGAGCCAAAGGTGGATGACTTCCACATCCATATGCTCTAGGCTTGATATCTCCAAGCCGAGTTCCAAAGTTGGACATCCAACTGCACACCTGAATGTGTTATCTCCACCTGAAAGGTTTGCAGGCATCTCCAGCACAGCAGGCCCACACAGAGGTCTTGATTCTGCTTCTTCCACCCAAACCCATTCCTCTCTGCCCTCCCCCATCTAAATAAATGATACATTCATGTATCTATTTGGCCAAGCCCAAAACTGAGGCACCATCTTTGATTCCTCTCTCTCTCTGTCTCTCTCTCTGTCTCTCATGCACACACCCAGCATACCCCATCTATTGGCAAGTCATGCTAAACTATTTGTTAGTGACAAATTAATGTCTTTATTGTATTTCAACTGCCAGCAGCCTAATTCAAATCATCATCAGAGTTCATCAACAGTAGCCTCCTAGGTGGCCCTTGCTTCCATTCCAAAGTTCAGTCCTAGCTCAGAAGCCAAAGTGATCTTTTAAAAACATTTTTTGGGCCCCTGGGTGGCTCGGGGGTTGAGCATCTGCCTTGAGCTCAGGTCGTGACCCCGGGGTCCTGGGATCTAGTCCCACATCAGGCTTCCTGCAGGGAGCCTGCTTCTCCCTCTGCCTGTGTCTCTGTCTCTCACTCTGTGTCTCTCATGCATAAATAAATAAAATCTTTTTAAAAAATAAGTAAAAATAAATAAAAATAAAAACATTTTTTAAACAGTTGAAATTGGATAAATATTTGTTAAACAATGAATGGGACTGAAAAATTGGATGGGCAAAACTTCCCTGGAGTAATAATTATGAGCGAATGTAGCTTCCCTCTAGCAAAATCTTTCAATTGCATAATTGCCCACTGAGCACCCGGCATTTCCACCAGCACTGCCGTGGTCTCTAAACATGACACTATCTCTTCTTAGGGGCTGCTTTCACTGTACATCTGCTTGCTCAATAGAAAAGAGGAAAAAAGAAAGGCAAACATTCTTTCTATTCCTCTTTCTTCTCTCTCTTCTGGAACATTATTTCTAAATTGCCATATGAATGCTGCCAAAAATCTGGACATTTAGAAACATGTGGATAGTTAAAAATATTGCTTACCTTTCTTTTGGCGACCGAATGATGCACATAACTACAGTATCTCTTAGCTTAAAAGAGAGCAGAGGCAATTCAGGATTTGGGTGACTGGCTCATTCCCATTAATCCCCCTCCCAAACTGGAGCATATAGGTCAGTGGTTATGTCCATAGTTGCATTAAACCCATTAAGCTGCGGATGAGGATGGATGGGAGAGAGCGTGTGTGTTTGCTTGTTTATGATGAGCGCTCAGATAAGGGCTCTAACGTGCCCTGGAGACTCTGGCTTCTGAATAATATAATGATGTGCACTTCCCAAAGTGCTAGCACATTCATTATGCCATTATTCAGCCCAATGATGCTGACATCTCTAGTTTACAGGAGAGGAAACTGAGGCTCAGTGAGTAACGTTAGAGCGCTAAGCAGCCCAGACCCATGGTGTTTTAGGACAAATCCCGAGCACACTTTCAAATGAGTAGATTTTGGAAATATCTGGCAACTGTCCCCTGAATGAGGTTATGGGGAAAGGATTTCAGCGAGACTACCTGTTATTTATTAGAAACCAAGGGAAACCCCTCCCTGTCGAGGTGGCCCCTTGCCTGGCACTCTTGCCCACAGCCACTGAGTGCTGGAAGGGTCCTGGGTCAGTCCATCTCCGGAGTGTCTGTTTCCTGGTGAGAGATTTCCCCGTGGATCTGCAAATTGTCTTTTTTTGCCTCCTCACCTCAACCGGGCTCTTTCTGTGGGCCTGTCCTTGCTGCAGGGACAACCTCACATTCACACTCCCTGACCCACCCCAGGGAATGGCTGCTGATTAGATTGTGGGCTCTTCCCACCCACAATCCAATCTGAGGCCGGAGGCACTGTCAGACGGCCCCTCCGTCATCTTCGGCTCTCTCTCTGGCGTGTGTTACTGTGCAGACAGAGGAAAATGACAGTTTTCATCATTTCCTGCTAAATGATTCAGTGCTGATTCAGCTAGTTTCAACTCCACAGCAATGCAATGAAGAAAAAGGGGGGAAAAAAAAGGAAAGAAAGAATAGAAGAGCAAATGCTTATCAACCATTCTGAGGCATTGCTATGATGGAGGCTTTCTTTTCCTTCTTCGCTCAGGAAAGTCCTTGTTACCCTCTCCAAGGGCATCCAGTTGCACTGGGGAAGAGCCTCTTTGGGCCTGTCCCTTCATCTACCCTACTTATTTCCAATTCCAGGGCTCTTCTTGGAAAGAACCCTTTGTTTTCTGATGCCCCAGGAATGGGAACCCATGCCAGAGTAAGAATCCGTAGACCAGGAATGTAGTGGCTCTGCCACAGAATGGAGGCATGACCTTGGATAAATCACTTCACATCGCTGAATCTCGAATCCTCCTTATAGAAAGGTAATCAAAGCCTCTTCAAGTGTATATGGAACACTTTGCAAGCTAGAAGGTAATATAAGGAAGCAAAATGTATGGGTGTTGTCTCTTTTAAAATCCCCAATATATTTGTATTGTCAAATCTGGCTGTGTAAGAACATGAGGGTAGGCTGGCCCAAATGAGGGGTTTTCATGCCCAAAAGACACCCAGGAGAGAGTTATGTTCCGCAGATGAATTCAAGGAAGGAAAGCTTGTCTCAGGATCTTACTGGCTAAGAGAAGAGAGAAGGGCTCACTCTCTTCGGACTTTTAGCGATTTATCCCCTCGGAAGCCCCCTTACCATGCCTCAGACCCTGTTCTCCTCCAGTCACCCCCAAATTCCACTGCTTTATTCAGTCAAATTCTGCCTTGGAAAGATAATCCACATTCCTTTAATCCCTTCCAAATCACTCTAATCGACACCAAAATGTGTGCGTTCCTTCTCCAATTTCCCCTGCCTACACTTTTAATTTAATATAACTAATTAAGCAGTGCAAATAAATTCTCAAGATTCTTCTCGCGTACCACAGGTTCCTTTGCCCAGACATCGAAGCTGAAGTGTTATCCCACAAGTGAGGTTTCTCTTTCTTTCTCAGTGTTTCAGACACACTCTTCTCTTTTCATGGGGTTGTCTTTCTCTCTTTCTCCTCCTCCAACGTCCCCTCTTTTCTCTCCTTAACTGACTCCTGTTCACATTTTAAGTCTATCTTAAAAACGTCTCCTCTACGCAGCCTGCTCTCACCCCATCAGATGACATATCTAAAACATGTTCCACGGCAACTGTACTTCTTCACAACAGCCAGCACACCTGTACCCGTCGTTTGCTCTCTGTCTGCCCCACTAAGCAGGGAGATCCCTGGCAGTGGGGCGGTCTATGCGTGGGTGTTGGCCTCCTTGACCCCAAAGCCTAGCACTTTGAACAGCACATAGCAAGCCCTTAATGAAGAAATTCTGACTGTGTAAATAATGGTGGCGAGAAAGGTATTTTGTGCCAACTTGGGATTGGCAGGATCTCAGAGTTCGTCCAGTGTGCCCACCCATCCCTGATGGAGAGAGGCAACTGGCTTCCATGTGAACAGGAGCAGATATGGAGACATCTCTTTCTTCCAAGACCATTCATTCTCTCCATTGGCAGTACTAAATATTAGCAAGTTCTTTCTCTTCCAAACTGGCTCCACACGCTAACTGCTCTCTTCCTGCTGCAGGTGAGGTTTTAGATGTAGGTTACTAAGCCTTGCCGTTGTGTCCAGCACTCGTGGGATTAGTACTACTTTGGGTCTTTTGATTCCTTTTTGAAGTCATTTGCTTAGTCCTACAGCCTCCCGTTTCCATCCCACTGCCTCATGTCAGATTTCCATCTTTTTGCCCAGTCCTTCAGATGGAGGCTTCCTTAGGACGCTGACTTTTGCCTCAAGGTCCGCCCCCTCGGTACTGTCTCTCACATTTCCATTGGCCCTATCCTCCCCATTCCATACTCATTCCAGACATGAGTTCCTGAATCTCTAACGGAATGTGGCACCTAGATGCTATCTTCTCTGGAAGGTGATTTGGGACATTACTTAGATGGAGTGACAGTATTTTCTCTTTTAAAAAGTAGGCACTGGTCCAGATGGGCCTTCTGAGGTCACATGCCCCCTCCATGTGGGGCAAACCTGTTCAAATCACCTTCTATCCTCTGCCCCCCTCCACTTGAGATTGTCTCTTCTTCAGGTCCTATTTATTTCTCACATGGCATGGTTTCCAAACCTTCCACAATTTCGACCATATCCAGGATGGTTATTAATTGGGATCTTCCCCTCACGTCACAAACCTCCATTCCTGACTCCAGCCAGATCCACCTGAGCCCCCAGAGAAACATATAGGACTGTGAACCCCACTGGGCAGGTCTCAGGTTTTCATTTATATGCAGAGAACACTAAGAAGGGTCCCCATCACTATCAGATAATTATTCTTTCTCACTATGGAATATGTTATGTTCAGCAAGGCAGAAGTTGCCCTGGGGAAGGACTGGGATATATACAATCTGCTCTATATTTAAAAAATGAAAAAGAAAATGGGAAAAAAATTCCACAACTTCTCCCTTTCTGCGCTGTTAAGATAAACATCCTTTCCCCCAGTTACACAGCTCAAGCTGATGGTGAATACTTTTCTCCCTACAGAAATCACTTCTGAAAAGCAGACATTTAACATTTCCAATCTGTCTCTGAAGCCGAGATTAAATTACATTCTGTTTTGAAGGAATCGAAAACACACTTGTTAATATAATAAATGCCTTCCGTTAGTTCTAGAATTTGTCTTTGTTAGGCACATAATTCAAGAATTATCTATTATGGTAAAAAAAATTGAGCCATCTGGGTCTGTGCTAATATCTGTAAGCAATAAGTCTTCGATCTCCTTCATACTTCATTACTGGCGATACACAGAGAGCGATCATTCCAAAATCAGAGCTTGTTTTCTGTTGTTGGGACTATTGTTCATCAGGATTTATGAAGCAACAAAAAGGCATTTTCTTGATTTTCATAAGTTAAGCTAACAGTCCGGTGATGACAACCCCATTAAAACTCAGCAAGTTAGATGTTTAAGCGATGGAGTTTTATACCATATCTATCATTTTTACAAAGTGGCTTTCTTTCCTCCTTCAACTTTCCGTAGAATCTTTTATCAATAGAAAGGACAGGAAAAATGCTTATTTACCATATATTTGTTAAGCCATATACATTTGCAATGTATCTTACCTGACAATGTGTAAAGGATATAAAGCATTATTAAACTGACCAATTTTGATGATGTAGGAGGAAGGGATGGTAGGCAAATAGCATTCTCTTGATAATGGACTCTGCAGCACTGGCTTTTCCACGCATTTCTCCCAGTGGACAGAGAACAGGAAAGGGATAGCTTGCTGGTAGTTGGGGTCAGCGGCACATTTCCCTGCAGAAAGAGCAGTCCTGCTACCTCTAGGTTATCGGGCGCGTATTCTACAACTGCACAACCTGCAGTCATGTATGTGAGAGTCTTCTTGTGACTTAGGCTGCTGCAAACACGTAGTGCCAGCTGAGACTTTGAGAATGAATGGGGGACAGGACTCTTCGACTGGAAAGAAAAAGATATTTCTTGGCTTTAAAGTCTTGCCTTTAGGAAGCTCCCCTGTGCAATAAGGGAATCCTGGTAGGTATTGAGATCATAGTTTATTCTCTGACTCTGTTTTTCCTCGGGGTTATCCTTTGGATTTACCAGCAAAAGAGATATCCAAGGCAGAAAGTATTTTTTATGTATTTATTTAGCTTTTAGGAAAGGAGTTCTTGTCATCTAAGAGCCACATAGCTCTCAGGTCAGTTGTATCTTAAATCAGCTCTCAGCTGGCTGGTGGTCGTGGCCTTAGTAGCAGGAACCCGAGACACACATGTGCATGATACTGCAAAGAAAGGAGTCGGAAGAAATTTCATTCTAAGATGAGGTAAGCTTCCTAAGCTGTGAGTTACCTGTAAACTTGCATGGAGCCGGGGAAGTGGATGGATTGAGTTCTGGAGAACCCAACCAAGTCTTGTCTCTAGACGTCTTCCATTAGCTTGCTGTGCTAGAGACGCAGTGGGGAAGGAAAAAAATGAGGACTAACATTTTACGTGCCCATTGTATTCTACACACTGTACTAGGTGTGTTTATATACGTAGTCTGTGGTTTTCAAAGATGCCCGATCTGCTGTTTTCCCCAAAGCAGAGCCTTTCACGAACCCAATGCTACAAATTCTAGCTGTGGTGGTGAGATGAGGAAAAAAAAAAAACGTGTCCAATTGTGCTTGATGATCTTCCCCCTAGGAGGTGACTGATGTGGAGCCGGCAAAAAGCACAATCACTTTGATAGATGACTGGTTCCTTGAGGCTCTAACAAACTCAAAGTCTTCCTGTGGGATTGCCCAAGACTCCAGAAAGCCTGGGCTTTGTTTCTTTCTGCCATCATTGTGGCTGAGGTCAGATGCCATCTACTGTGTGACTAACTTCCTTTGCTAAAACAAAAACCAGTAGAAATAGCTCCCCAACACAGTTGGCATGGGCCATTTGGTAGCTGAATTCCCCTGTCTACCAATCTGTGCCTCCTGCTCTCAGTCTGGTGGGTTAATACCATAAACTTAATTCCCACTAGGTCTATTACTGCCCTTTACCTGGCTCCCCTTGGGACACCCAGTGGAATACTGTAACACAGACTTTTTTTTTTATTTATTTATGAAACTGCCCTGTAATAAAATAATTTTAAAAATGATAGATTAGATCTTAAAATATATGAACAGCTATGGTATCGCTTGCCTGGGAAACTTCACCCCTCCTGTATGATTCTGACTCTGTTTCTGATTAAAGAGAGAAAAAAAATGCTGTTGTGAGCGTTTGGCTTCTGATTTTCCATAATTCTTATTTGTAAGCACTTTTGTGCTGGTACCTCCTTATAATTTACTAAGTGCTTTGCTCTTAAAGAGCACTTAGCAGAAAGAGGTGCAGGGAAATTACATCTGGCAATTATGCCAGTAAATTTAACTCCAGGACCCAGGCGGTACAGGTCACCGCTGGCTTCAGGTTTCCTGTCCCTGTCACCCGCAACAGGTTGCCTGTGGGCTGCTCCTGACCATGTTGAAGGAGGCATGGTGTGACTATCTGCTGTTAAGCTGTCATTTAGGGCTTTGATGGCCTCCAGAATGCATTAGTAAGACTCAGTGAAGAGCCAGAACAAAAATAGTACAGCCAAGGCAAAACTCAGGAAGCCTACATTCCAAGAAGTCATGTGGTCCTAGTCTCTTGTGGTGCCAACTAAGCCCTCAAAAAAAGAATGTGGCCAAACATTTTTTTTTTCTCTGCCCTGGAGAATGCCACAATGAACTTGCCTGCGGCCTGTGCCTCTCTTGCCTAACCATTTCCCATGCCTTCCACGGGCCACCATCATATAATATAGCTCCAAATGAAGGCACTTTGGGGAGAGAGACAGGGGAGCACTACTAATCACCACAAAAGGAAAACAAGTGTAAAAGAAGATTCCAGGGCAAACGAGGGATGAGTGGACACTGTCTCCCATGCCTCCCGCTCCTAGAGTTAACGAGCAATGGGAATATGAAGTCAGATCAAAGAAAGAGTGGTTTGAGTCGTTAGCTCTGAGAGCAATTCTCCACGCCGCCTTTTCCAAAGGGTTGCTGGTTTCAGCCTTCTTGCTGCCAAGGAGAGAAAACACAGCTGATATCATGCATACTTTGTCTTCTGAGGAATTAGCATGGTGAACCATCAAAGCATGTGGCCTCGGAAGCCAGACTGTCTGGGTTTAGGTCTTAGCTTCCCACTCACTAACCCCATGACCCTGGGCAAGTTACATAACTTCTCTTGTGCTTCAGTTACTCAGGGAGTGAGGAGGAGAAAAGCCAGGAGGGCTACATCTACCTGGAGACAAGAGGCGCAAGCAAAGGAGGAGGCCTCCTGGCCAGGATTGCCACTATTAAATACACACTGGTGTCTGACCTTACAACAGCGCTGCCAGATGCACGCCTTGCCACCCTCCCCGTCATCACCACCATTCCTGAGCCTCTTTCACAGATGTGAAAATGGAAGCTCTGAGACCGTAAGCTTCTCACCCAAAGCCATACAGCTAGCAAGAAATAGAATCGCCAGCAGCCTACCTCTGACCCCCAAACCCACATTTCTTCTAGAATGCTATGTCTCTCAACTGGAGGATGCGAGTACATGACAGGAGTGTTCCGCTTCAGTGGGACCCAGTCACACTTCCCTCACCTCATCACCAGCACACACTCCCTAGACACATTCAGCCCTCACTCAGGTGCTCTCCCCCCCAGAGTATTTCTCCCTCCTCAGGACTTCAGTGACAGTGTTGTGGGAACCAGGATGTGTTCTTGAATCTCTCCTTGTTTCAGTTTCTTCACCTTTAAAATGGGGTTAATATTCACCCCTACCTCATGCGACTTTTGTGAGCGTTCGCTAAATGAGTACGCGCCAAGCCCTGAGACTGGTGCCCGCCATTGGCAGGTGCTCCTTGACTATCAGCTGTCCAAATCCTGGGACCACCTAGTTGTGGGAAGTCTGAGAACTGGGCAGACAGAAACTCCTTCATGGGTTGGGAAGCATGGGGAGACCTTCAGGATTCCTCCACCAAGCAAGAACGAGGTGAGCGGGACAGACAAAAGATTTCCGGTTCCTGCCTTCACAGAGAACCTTCTCAAGGACATGGTGCCCAGACAGCATTGTCCTCTTCACTCGCTTGGTGGCAAGCATTTTGTCCACACTCCACCTCATTGACATCCAGGCCTGCAATTTCCACCCTTGCCTACTGACACCCTCCTCCTTCCACATTGCCCACAAATTAGCAAAAGTAGCTGGCACTCGTACCCCATAACCCTGCCACTCTGCGTCAACCTGGAGAGAATGCGTGAGAGTGAAGCAGCCAAGGCCGCAAGGCTCACACACCTGAAGGAAGGTTCCTCATCTGTGAAATGAGGAGGCTGGACTCTCCAGGTGATTGCCAAGGCCCTCTCCAGCTCCACCTTCTCTAGGTCTGCGATTCTGAGGCACCCCTGGGGTACCAGGCCTGAGCCAGTTGTATTTCTCATGCGTAATGGACTAGAGAGAAACAATGGTGGGAGTTAAATCCCAGGTCCCAAGCACTGCAGTTCGTCCTTGCTGCTTATTTGAGGAGCCGAAGGTCAGGCTTTGCCAGAGTCTTAAATATCAATCTCGTCCATAAACCTCATTCAGGCTGCCTGGAGAGCCCAGGTTTCTTATTCAAGAAAAGAACAAGGTGGGAAGAGGACAGAGGACAATGGAATATTTTAATGCAGGCAAACAGCTTTGGGAGTCAAATCGGCCTTGTTCAGCCTTCCTTTGCAACTTGCACAGTTTGATCTCCTTGCCATTGGGTTGCAAATTGTAAAAATATTTAACTTGCAAAACGGCATGGTGGAGATCGTTCTCCATCTACCAGCTTTTAGGAGGCATTAAATGCATTAGAACGCCGTGATAACCAAAGACCAAGGGCTAAACTCATCAAGGGCAGTAGGTCCTGGAAACCAGGATGAAGGTCATAGGCATTGCCCTGTCCAGCCTATGACGTGCAAATTTGAGAACAAGTGGGGTGGTGTGGGGTGTGCGGGTGTGGGCGTGTGGGGTGTGTGGCTGTGCGGACTCTCTACGGAGCAAAGGAGCGGCTTCCTGGATGTCACATTCAGCATGGCCCTGGGATTCTCCGGGCCCCCAGACAACTAATCCAAGGCCACCTGCTGTTGGGATTCCACTTACCCTCCAGCAGGTTGTGTCTCTACCATAACACAAAGGCATATTCAACAGTTTAATGAGGCCTTGGCCATGGATTCTCCTGCCAGCTGGTTAGGGAATCACCTGATTCCATCTATTTCAAATGTCTCTCAGACTCGGATTTGCATTCCATAGCTTGGCTCTGAAAACCCACCAGCGAGGTTCACTCATGATTTCAGGAGGTCAGTGCTCCAGACACACATGACCACAGCAGTGGAGATGCAGTGTAAGAGGCTGCTGAGTCCTGAGACCCACAGCCAAACCATCTGGGTTCAACAAACCTCATTTCGTCACACCTTGACAAGTTACTCAACTTTTTTGACTCAGTTTCTCTATGTGTAAAATAGGGAAGCAAATATAATTTACTGCAGCAAGTTGTGGAAAGGATTAATTGATTGGTTGGTTGATTAATTTTGTGTATATGTGTGCGTGTGCATGTGCATGTGCGTGTGTGTGTGTGTGTGTGTGTGTGTGTGTGTGTAAAGTCACCTGGGTTTTCCTCTTCATCATCACCAGCTGCGGGCTAGGTATACTGTGTTAGAGACTCCTGGGGAGACCCTTGTAGCCATTTAAAATCCTCCTTCCCTCCCTGAGAGACTTAGTCCTTGAGCATCTGACGTTGCTCAAGTCTTCACTGCTGCAGAAAGGAAAGGTTACTTACCTCGCTATCTGGGTGCAATCAAACCTTGTCTTGGTTTGGAAGGAAGAGGGAAGAAAACGGGAAGTCACCAAGTGGAGCAGGGGCCAACGCAGAGTGGCGGACACACCTGAGAAGTGTGGTTGGCTTCACAGGTTTGCTTCTCCCATCCTGCAGACCGTCCCCTGCTTCCTTCAGTCACCAGGAATTGCCATATCTCTTCCCGCCTTACGCTCCTCAGGCTGTGCCAGCTCCACACGGCCTGGTGTCCCCAGAGGCCCCTCAGAGCTGAGGAAAAGAAGCTGGAGGGATGAGACGGGTTTCGTGTGACTTTGTGGTCACCGCCCAGAGCACCAAGCCCTGCTGCTGATCACTAGATATGCAGAAATAAGCCTGGGAACACACTTGAGAACAGTGCTCAGGCTGACACTTGAGCTGCTCTCTCCTGGCTGGGCTCAGGTTGTGCTCATTGCCGAGGCACTGGGAAGGTGGAACCTGCCAGCCAGAAGCTTCCAAGAGAGGGGCTCCTACCTCCAGGGAAAAGAAGAGGGTGTCCCCTCCCCCTCATGCCAAGATTTGATCTCTTCTTCTTTGCAGCTCCAAGGCATCAAGGAGTCTGTCAATGGCCCATCTTATTGACTAGCAACTAGTGCTTTCTTGGAAAAATTTCAGAGACCCAAGGGGACAGCCATTGGAGCCCGAACTTCACCCCCTGTGGCAGATTCCTCCTCTTTCCTCCAGTTCTTGTTTCTTTTCTTCACCTGCAGAAAAAGCCCCTGGTTGTGCAAGGGACTTGAAGTTTTACAGGGGGAGGGCATTACAAACGTCATATGTGTTCACTGCGGGGAAACATGAAATAAGAATGTGTGAAGCAGGAGACCCCTGGGTGGCTCAGTGGGTTAAGCATTTGCCTTCAGCTCAGGTCCTGATCTTGGGGTCTCAGGCCCACAGAGAGCTTTCCTCTTAGTGGGGAGTCTGCTTCTCCCTCTCCCTCTGCCCCTCCCCCCTTACTCATACTCTCTCTCTCCTTCTCCCTCCTTTTTCTCTCTCTCAAATAAATAAATAAAATCTTTTTTAAAAAATTAAGAATTTGTGAAAAAAAAAAAAAGAATTTGTGAAACAAAAAGCACATCATTCCCATAATGGCTTCACCCAACAAGTGCCCCGCTCAGGGGTGATCTTATTTAACAGCCTGTGGATGTCTTTCCAGAAGCTTCCCCGTGTACACATAGGCAAATGAAAATAAATACTGCATCATTTTAAAAAATAAATTTACATAACATTTATTGGTCTGCAACTTGATATTTTGCTTCATGATGGATCATAGTTTCCTAGGGCTACTGTAACAAAATACCAAAAACTGAGAAGCTTAAGCAACAGAAATGTATTCTCCTATGGTTCTAGAGACTAAGCATCCAAAATCAAGGTGTTTGGCAGGGCCAGGTTCTCTCTGAGGTCTTTTTTTGGGTTCTGCTGTCTACCAACAATCCTTGACGTTCCTTGGCTTGAGGACGTCCAGTTATCTGGCCCTCTTCTCCCTGCACGTCTGTACATTACCTTCCCTCTCTGCCTCTGTCTCTGTATCTAAATTTCCCCTTTTTATGAGGACACTAGTCCTACCCCTACTGGATTAGGGCCACCCTTAATGACCTCATTTTAACCTGATTGCCTCTGTAAAGACTCTTTCTAAATAAGGAAACTACTGGGGGTTAGGATTTTAACATATCTTTTGAGAGTACACTATCCAACCCGTAACAATGGGCATACTTCTGGATCTACTTCATTTTCTAAATGGCTACCTAATATCCTGGAGTTTTTTTGTGCTATAATGTACCATGCCCCAAATGATGGCTATAAGGTCACCTTCAATTTTTTGACATAACAAACAGTACAGTAATAAAAAATACTTCTGTCATAGGCCACATATTCTTGCACACTTACTTTTGTAATTTTTTTTTTTTTTTTTTTTAGGATGGGTTTCTAGAAGTAAAACCTCTGGTCAAAGGATATGTGCATCTTAAATTTTGATGGACATTGTAAAATTGTTCTGCATAAGATTATATCAATTTTACATCCACCAAGAGTATATAGCAGTACCCTTGCCCCTCACACCTTGATTAACACTGGATATCATCAATCCTTTATATTTCTGCCATTCTGATGGGTAAGAAGAAAATTTGTCTTGTTTCACAGGTAATTCTCTGATCTCTAGTGAAACTGAGCACAATAGGTTTATAATCCATTGGCTTTTTTATTCAGTGAATTTTTTTTATACTTTGTCCACTCCATAGATTTGTATATTCACCCAATAAATATTTATAGAATGCACATAATGTGACAGAGTTTTGGGTTCTTTCTGTGTTTGTTTGTTTGTTTGTTTTCTTATTGGTTTATAAATTTTTGAAAAGCATCTTTATTTTGGAAAACTTATTCAGTTGTCTATAATATACGTAAATTCTTTTCTTAGGTTTTTGCCTTTATTTTGTTTATAGTATCTTTCGCCCTATACAAACTACAAAAAATTTAGCTGAATTCCTCCCATCTATATTTTTTCTTCTTTACTGGACACCTTTGTGTAGAAGGCTTTTGATAGGCCAAAATATGAAAAGCATTCTGGTATTTTCTTCTATTACTTTGTAGTTTTTGTGAGATGTTTTGCATTTAAATTTTTAATCCATATGGAATTTGTATGTGTTTAATATAAATTTATCCCTTTTTCCCAAAATGCTCTGCTGATATTTAAATACCACTTACCAATGCTTCTGTCCATTCTCTTACTAGTTAGCAATAAAGACGTTAGATACCATTTTATTGCATATTTCTGTTTTAGCTCTAGTTCCCTGAACAAAGAACCTGAGAAAAAGCTGTGAGCACTTAGAAATGTGATCCCATGAAACGGTAATTCCTAATGGGGCCTGAGACCTGACAGGAACAAAAGTCAATACATGAACGTGCTTTCAAGTCAGTTATCCCTACAGGCAACTGTTGCTTAATTCCCCTGGACCTTCTGAGAAGTATTCTGGAAATGTTACTAAGTACACTGAGAATGTAGGGGAGAAGCATTTATTCCCTTGTTTCCCAATCCTCACTGGTCAAGGGTGGCCCCACGGACATTAACTCCCCTACAATTCCAGTCTGGGCATGTATGAATGCAGAACCCATTTTTACCTGCGTTGCCCCACATTTCATTGTAATGTACCACAGTGGAAAGTGACAGTTAAGTGGTGGGGGGCAGAGACAAAAGTGCTGTCTGACTGCATCTGAATGAAGGTGGTCCAAGCTTGCAATTCATGCAACTGGTTGTTGCAAATAGCTCTTGAACAGTGTTGTCTAATAGCACTTTATTGGGACACCTGGGTGGCTCAGTGGTTGAGTGTCTGCCTTTGGCTCAGGGTGTAATCCCGGAGTTCCAGGATCCAGTCCCACATCGGGCTTCCTGCATGGAGCCTGCTTCTCCCTCTGCCTGTGTCTCTGCCTCTCTCTCTCTCTCTGTGTCTCTCATGAATAAGTAAATAAATAAATCTTTAAAAAAAAGTTATAGCACTTTTTTTGCAATGATAGAAAAGATCTATCCGCACTACCCTGTATGGTAGTCACAAGCTTCATATGGCTGTTGACCCTTAAAATGTGGCTAGTGAAATGGAGAAAATCAGTTGTCAATTTTGGGTTTTGATTAATTTAGACTTAAATATACATAGCCATATGTGGCTAGGGTCCACCTCTGGACAGCATGGGTCTGGATTAAGAGGGAAGTAAAGAAGATTTTGAAATGGCACATAAATGGTGCCAATACACCTTCTGTGATATACCAAGCACCAGAAAAATTTAGCATTTTCTGTGATGAACTGAGATCCTTATGTGTATTATCTTATTTAATCCTCACAGTGACACTGTGTCATAGATATTATTATTTGTGTTGTGTAGATGAGGTGACCAAAGCTTAGAAAACGATTTATTTATATATGTATCTATCTATCTATCTATCTATCTATCTATTTATTTATTTATTTATTATTATTTATTTATTTATAAAGATTTTATTTATTTATTCATGAGAGAGAGAGAGAAAGAGACATAGGCAGAGGGAGAACCAGGCTCCATGTAGGGAGCCCAATGTGGGACTCGATCCCAGGACAGTGGGATCATGCCCTGGGCTGAAGGCAGATGCTCAAGCACTGTCTACCCAGGCATCCCAAGCTTAGAAAATTTAAACAACTTTTCTGTATTTACACAACTAATAATTGGTGGGGCCAGCATGCAAATCTAGGCAGTACAATTCCAGAGGGTGTACTTTTAATAATTATATTATGAGGTTCCCTTTGCATTTTATATATATATATATATATATATATATATATATATATATATATACCTGCATTATATATATATATATATCTGTATCTGGATTTTTTATTTGTCTGTTCATGCACCAGTATCACACTGTTGAAATACTGCAGCTCTAGGATAGGTTGTGATTCATGGTTGTTTTTTAACCTGCAACATTTTAAAATTTCTTGGCCATAACTATTTTCCCTATGCAGGCCAGAAGTAATTAGAAAGGCAAAGGTCAATTAAAATGCTTCAGGCTTCAAATAATAGGAAAATCAACTGAAAAGAGGTGTTGTTACTACATGTAATAAGAAGTCCGTAGGCAGACATTTCCAGAACTAGTTCATATAGGTATCTAGAGATTTAAGGTTCTAGATTCATTTCTTTTTTCCAGTTTGTCAGCATATTGGTATTTGCCCTGTAGTTTGTCCGTCCATGGTCTGACATGACTACCACAATCCCAACATCACCTCCTCACACAATCTTTCCAGCAAATGTAGATTTGGTTAGGCAACTTCTAGTGTCTGCTATAATCACAAAAGAGACCATGACTCAATTCAGAGACAATGTAGATTTAATAGTCAGTAAAACTAAAAATACTCTGAGTTTGTTTTCTATTTAAATATGATGTTTAAATTGAAACCAAAATAGGGGGAGATTAGAGGGATTGGTTCAGGGAATTAAAACAGTTTTCATTCAGTGCATAGAAGGAAATCGTGTCTGAGTTCAAAAAATACACTCTTAACTATTTCTTTTCTGGAAAAACTCAATCTTACCACAATATCTTATTAATATGAAGAGAAGCTGACTTTCCGTTCACCGAGGAGCAGCTTTCAGTGGAGATTTAAACAACAGCATCCTAAAATTTCTGATCTGGGGACATCTGGAAAATCTGGAAAATCATGTGGTCCCGATTTTCCTGTGGCAGAAGAAACTCAAACCCACTCAGAGTGAGTTAGGACTAGAACCTCAGTTCCTAATGACTCTGCCATGCCCTCTCCCCTTTCACAGCCCCCCAAATGAACCCTAAGAATTTTTTATTACATTTTCTGTGAAAGACCCTTGAATCACTCTTGATCCACTTCTAAAACAGGCCCTACCAACAGAGTGGTCAGAACCCTAGTGTTGCTGTTGTTCAGAGGATCTGAGTATTTTCTAAACGGTTTAGATGATGTTTAACTCTTAGACATTCTAGGAGATTATTGAGGTATTTGATGGGACATTGTAAGCTTAAAACGTGAAAAGACGGGGGCACCTGGGTGGCTCAGCGGTTGAGCGTCTGCCTTTGGCTCGGGGTGTGATCCCGGGGTGCTGGGATCCAGTCCCGCATCGGGCTCCGCATGGGGAACCTGCTTCTCCCTCTGTGTCTCTGCCTCTCTCTCTGTGTCTCTCATGAATAAATAAATAATTTAATAAAAAACCTGAAAAGATGGATGTACTGTTTGTTGCATATTTTCTAGCGACAAGGATGATACATACTGATGGCAAAAATCTCAGCAACCTGTTGGAAAAAAGAACCCCAAAGGAAAAAAAATCACCCAATAACGTCAAGGCTTACGTGTTTCCTTACATTTGTAGTGCATTTACATGTGCATAATAAAAGGAAAAACTCTCCTATCTTTACTTTTCTGCAGCCTCCTTTTTAAAACATGTACCGATAGATCAGGGTCATTTTCCAATATCAGTAAGTGGTGTACAGTATGATTGTCTTTTTAAATGCAAAGTATCATATTATATAAATAAACCTTAACCTAATCAATCTTCCATGGTTCGACATATGGGTTTACTACTAATATTTTAAAATTTTAGACATATATCTTCAGGCATTTCCAAAGGCAGAAATATCCAACCAGAAGATAAACACCTTGTTAAAGTCATCAATACATTTTGCCAAACTGCCCTCCAGAAAGCTCTTACCAATTTTCATAGCTCCTAGCCCTGTGTGAGCTTCCCTGGTCCCCCTCCCCGCCGCACACCGTTGGGTTATCACTCATTGTAATCTCAGCCAAGGGCAGTTTTGTAAAAGCCTTGCTTACCTTTGTGACTGCATTTTATTTGTCCCCTTCTGCAGCTCCCATGAATTCTTGTCTTGGCCAAGGCTATGTGAGGGGTTTCTGGCCTCACTCCGCTGCGCTGACATTGATTCAGCAAACAGTTTTGCCAAAAGGACAAAGCTAACGGATGTGCTCGCTTGAGAGACCTGCCAGCAGTGGACCATGAAGAGGGTTTGAGGGGGAAACCGCAGCTTCTCCAGAAGCGCCTCTGACGTTCTGGAGAGAGGCGATCCCTACTTTAATTGCTTTCACCTCCCTCTCCGGCAGGTGACATCCCCCCTGGCCTCAGATTTCCCTAGGTAGGGGTTCATTTGCATTTCCTTTTGCACTTCTTGCTAGTGGAGACACAAAGGTGAATCTGGGAGCAAATTTAACTAACTGGCAGGTGTATCCATTCCAGACTGTCCTGGATAAGCTGGGTATAGACTAGGGTATTTTATTCCCTGTGAAATCAGTGCAAACAACAGGGTGCTTGCTTGCTTTCCATGCAAGCTTTAATAACCCAACCCAGTCATAATGAATTCGGGGCAGAATTAATGTAAAAGAGTCATGGTGATTAGGTAATTATCAAGTACAGAGAGTATTTAACCTTCGCAGTGACAGAGCTGCCTAAGACCACCTGATATCATGAATGCTCTCTGAAAATAATTAATAATTTAAAAATTATCCAATCTCTACTATTAATCAAGAAATGAGGATCCAGGAGCAGCGTCAATCAAAAGGAGTTTTTCTTCCATTTAACGCCTGCCAATAAGCTCCTTCTCTCTAGTGTCTCTGGATGTGTCGGCCTCTTTGATTTTTATTTCGGGTTGGCCAGACGTGAGCTGTTGCAAGTCCCTTAGAATATCTCAACAAGCTGAGACACATCACCCTCTAAAATTATCCACCCCGAGTGAAATGCCAGGGAGCAACCTTTGGCCTCTGCCTTTTTTAATTGCAACTCAAGCCATTTTTAAGCCACAGGCTATGACAGCCCCATGTTCTGCTCTCCTTCACCCACCCTCCACTCCCCTTATCCATCTTGGGCGGTCTACTCAAAAGGGGATGAGTGTGGGGGGAGGGAGTGTGTGTGTGTGTGTGTGTGTTTGTCCGCACATGCACGCATGCGCACGTGTGGTAGGTACTGGATTATGTCCTAATAAAAAAATAGATATGTCTTCTCCCCAACATATACTTTAGTTCCACAACAAAGGCAGCTCGACACAGATAGACTTTACTGACCCATATGTACGTGAGTGCCTGTGGGTTCCCACAAACACACACGCGTGCACATGCAACATGGAGAATAGAACCATTTGTCATGCTAGGTGACAAATCGTACAGTGCGGAGATTCAGAGTAGAGTCACCAGAAGGGGCTTAAAGGGTAGTTTCTCCAAACCCCCTACAGAGATAATCCTGAGACACTGAGAAAACAAGTGACTTTTCCAGGGTCATGTGATGAATTGAAACATGGAAAATAACTAATACACAGTCCTGATCCCAGAACTCTTCTCCCTAAATGTCATACAGTCCAAGACCAGGACTTGCAAATAATAATGCAAGGGATCTAATTACCGCCCCCACCAAAAAATTTTGCTTTCATGTACGCTGCCTCCTCGTCCTGAATTCCCATCCAGCTTCCTTCTTTGGCTGGCTGACTTCTTCAAAACGTGGATCAAGGAGCACTTCCCCCCAGAGACCTTCCCTGATACACTCAGGGTTAAGGTGGGATCCCTCCTGTGAGCTCCCATAGTATCCTGTGCTTAATCTTAAACACGCTGTTTACATTGTTTGGCTGGTGCTGGGTTTCTGGTCTCATGCATCTCCTTGATTCTAAACTAAGAAGGACACATGTTCCACCTTGGATCCCCAGCCCCTCGCCCACAGCACAGCACTCAGATATCATCAAATTATGCAAAATCCCATTGATTCAGAGAGCCAGGATGGGGATGGGGGAGCATATTTGCAGAGAAGCTCAAGCCAGATCATCTGTCAACGATCTGGGACAAACAAATGGGAGAGTGAGGGGAAGTCGCTCTGGAAGTGTCTCCTAAAGGCAAGCATGGCACAACCACAGACAACCTTACTCCTTCGTGGTGCAGAAATGCTCATCTGGGCAAAATCCATGTGGGCCAAGGGAAGACAAGGATGTGACTCCACTTGTACAGACAAGGAGAAAGAAAGCAGGAAGCAGCAGGGGAGCATAGATACCAATAACAGCCTAGAAGGGGCAGCAGTCTGGATGCCTACTTGGGATCTACCCCTTGTTTCTGTGAAGAGCACTATTTCAGGAGTAAGGGTGGGTCTAAATTTCTGCCTGCTGAGTCAACTGACCATCTGCTGACTCCAGATCCAGCCTCCATGAGGCTAGTCTGAGGATGTAGACAGGGGGTGGGGTGGTGAGTGTCTGAAATACATTTCATGTCTAACCCAGTGCTGGGCTCTTAGACAACAGATGATTGCGCCAGCTTTTCCCATGTGTCCCTCTCTTCCTCATTAGACTAGGCCTGCATCATTAATCCAGCATCCTCAATGTCCTTTATTCTTTGCCAACGTTTGCTGGGGACTCTTGGTGCCAGTCACTGGCTGGGCCCTCAGTTTTATTGATCAGTGTTTCCCAAACTTCTGTGATGACAAAAGTGATTGAAGCACTTCATTCTATTTTAATTTACAAACTCTTGGGCAACTATTCTATACATACTGATTTAAGATCTAGGGAAGCGGCCCAAGGATATGCATTTTCTTCAAGTAATCCTGAGAAATTTATATCATGAGGTAACTTTGGGAAACCCTGGTAGAGATAAATAATAACGATAGTAATTATAAAATAAAATAAATAAAGATAATGGCTCTTATCTCCAAAGAGTATACAGCCAGGTGAAAGAGCTTTATTTCTTTTTAAAGATTTTATTTATTTATTATTGAGAGACACAGAGAGAGAGAGAGGCAGAGACACAGGCAGAGGGAGACGCAGGCTCCCTGTGGGGAGTCTGATGCCGGACAGGAACCTGGGGTCATGACCTGAGCCAAAGGCAATGCTCAACCAACGAGCCACCCAGGTGCCCAAAAGAATTTTCTTTTAAAAAAAAAGATTTTATTTATTTATTCACGGAAGACACAGAGAGAGAGGCAGAGACACAGGCAGAGGGAGAAGCAGGCTCCATGCAGGGAGCACTGACGTGGGACTCAATCCTGGGTCTCCAGGATCACACCCTGGGCTGAAGGCGGCGCTAAACTGATGAGCCACCCAAGCTCCCCAAGAACTTTCTTTAAAATAATCATTCCAATAAATAAATAAATAAATAAATAAATAAATAAATAAATAAAATAATCATTCCCAGCCCAAGAGACACTCACTTTGCTTTCTAAGAAGACCCGTGAAAACAACTAGAAGTCCTTGTTTTTAACTCTTAGTATTAATTTGTGTGATTTCCAGGCAAGCATTTCTTGTAGGGATTGACTTGGAAATCTCCACATGAGGACAAGTAACCAAGGAGAGAACCCCAGAGTTGCTATTGACAACGCTGGCCCAACTGGAGGATCCTTTGCAGAGCTGTGCTTAAAACCGGAAAATGTAAACTTTCATATTGCATAAAATGTAAAAGTTATAATGTATAACTTTTATGGGTTCTGGGAAACATTTGCAGGCAATTGGGAGAATGAGTAAGAGTACAACTCAGCCATCCCCAACAGAAACTTATGATAGATGAGACACTTAGTACGCATAATGGAGGCAAAAAAAATCATCCAGTTTGGGCCAGTAATGCAGAACTTGGAGCAGTTGGGCAAATAGTTCCCAGAAATTACTGGACAATCAAAATCCTATTTGGCCGCCACCATGCTGGTTGCCCAGCATGTCTCCTCCCCTCCCTACATCAGCATCTCTGTCTCCTTAGCCAGTGTGATTTGCACTCTCCCTCCCCCACCCCCATTCTCAGCCCAGAGAACTCATTCCCTTTCCATCCACTGGGCTTGGCTCCCTTTCAAGTGCTCTCACCCCACTCCAGGACCTTTATCAGTCCTTGACGCATTAATACATGTACCAATGGTAGAGACACAATGAAGTTATTTCTACTTGATGCCAAGATAATCAGAGCACTTGTTAGGGAGGAAAAATCTGTCTGATTGACAATTGCTGGATACAAAGACTAAATGATAGACTGCACTGATCACTTTTCAACTTTTGGTGTTAAAAATTATTAAATGTTGGGGATCACATGGTTCAAGGTTTTTGTTCCAAATTTGTTTGTTTGCTTTTTTGTCTCGCCTTGTTTGTCAATGGGATCCATTTTTCCAATGAAATATTATGCAGAAGCCGAATGCACATGTATGCAAGTCAAGCTACTCTGGATAAATGAAGGGAAGAGATCAGATTCCTGTTGCTCCCTGCACTTGTTCTCCCTCAGTGTCCTCCATGTCCTCCCACAGATGCTTCAGATTCTGAAGAGACCTGTCTATACTCCTCTCAGGTCCTCGTTTTACAAATGAGGAAACTGAGGTCCAGAGATTGGAATGGGCAATGATGTCCTGAGCAAATAGGTACACTGATCAAGAGGGAATAGTCCCTCCTGAGACACAATTATCCCCCCTAGCAGGGTCGAATTCAGGAATTAGAATTCTTGCCAATGGCAGCAGGGCTAAGAAGCAAAGCTCAGGTCTCTTGAGTCCTCATCCATTGCTATTGCCTCCACTCCAAGAAACCAGCCTTGGTCAACGAGCCAAGGTTCTTCTGCAGGTTCTCACCATCCCAGGACGGTGGGGGCAGGGTGGCAAGAGGAAGAGGCAGGTGTTTCTGAAGCCAGCCATCTAGTGCACACTGCACCCCTCACTGCTTTCTTGTAAGCACTCTCTCATTTCTTTGAGGTTCTGAACTGAATCAAGGTAAAAAAAAATGGTGAGTTAACCCCTTGCAAACTAGATGGATACCCCCCCAAAAAATACAATGGAAAGTTGAGGCTTTCATCTGTAGTCCATCACCAATTTCTGTGTACTCTAGACGTGCCTGTCAAGGAGACAAGTGTTAATAAAGCTCTGTGCTTTCCTTTCTTCATCCTTCCACCTCCCTCTCAATTACTGACCCAGTCCACATCTCTGCATTTGTATCCACCACTGTCCTCCTCTCCATCAAATACTCTAAGCTTCTGTCCACATTCTTTGCCCTGCCCTGGAAAGCCTCTCCTTTTATTATCTGCCAATAAGGTATTAATACATTAGTTGCCTCAAAGTGCACTCTTTAATGAGGGCCATGGACATTCATTTAGCTGAATTTGATAGTGACAACACATTGACATTGGTAAGGTTAATGATCCAATGCTTTATTTCATTGAACAAGTTGAACAACACTTAGCACATTGATCTGCAATGTCCTACAATCCGTCTTTGCGATGACTTTAATGGTGCCATGGCATCGATGCCCTTTAAGTAATTGGCACCATGAAAAGATGGACTTGGCCTTGTCATGTTGGATTAGAGCTCTGCTGAATCGTGAAAGATTTTTGTCTTTTCTTTATTCTCTCTTCCCTCTCATTTTATGTCCTCCTGATTGAAGAGGCAAGAGGGGGTTCCTAGAGGCCAGGAGGGAGAGTCTGGCTATACAGTTAAGAGACAGAATTGGGCATACAGAGATACAAGTGTCTTCTAAGCCCTCATTTCCAGATCATCCAGCCTATGTGACCTCAAGCAGACCTCTGAACCTCCTTAGATCTCAATGTTTTCATCTACAAAAATGGGGATAATTAATACAATCTACTTGCTCTTGCTGTCTCACAAATGATGGGTCCTAGCTTTAAACATGGTGCTCTGCCCCTGACTGCTAAGAAGTGATGGAAGAAAAAGAAAAGAGTGGACTGGGGTCTCACCTGAGCCCCCTGCCCCTGAGAGTAGGCAAGTACTGGTTTAGGGATGGCCATGGACCAGAGCTTGACTTCAAGGCAACACCTGAAAAAGCTAGAAATAGAGTCTAAGGTCTTGGCAAGCTCGTGGATCTGCTGGGATGGGCAATGAGGTCCTGACCAGGTAGGCGGAACACAATGATTGAGAAGGAATATGTCCTTGAGACACAGACATAATTGTCCAACAAGGCTAATTTATTTTTTTAAATTTTTTTAAAATTTATTTTTAGGACAAATCTCTTGACCTGAAGGTAGGGCTTAGAAGGTGAAGACTTTAAAGAGGGGCACTGTTGATGGGAAAATGGGCTCCAGCCGCAGGATCACACAGAGCTCGGTGGTCTCTGAGTAAAGCTATCCCACAATGGTTTAGCAGGACAGTGTCTAATGGTCACTGGGTCACTAAATCCAGCTAACTCTCAAGCCTGCAAACTCACTACATTAAAAATTAAGTCTATTCAAAGTCCTTCTTGGTGGGGACAGGCTGAGAATTTGAAAGAGAACACGGAAAGGTGAGCTCTGAGCTAGTGAGTGAGAACCCCGCAGCACATGTGGGCTCTGGAGGCCAACACACCGATCCTGGCTTTACCATAACTTGGTGGCCGACTCGATCAGTAAACAGGTTACTAAACAGCTCTGAGTTTCATTTCCCTCCTCTGGAAAAGAGGGAGTAATATTACCTCATGAGGGTTTTGTGACACTGGTTGGTATAATGTTTGCGGTGGAGTGTAGCCTGCTGGGCATGGGCAGGGGAGGAATCAACAGCATCTGACTTTTGTTTGAAATGAATGGAATGAGACAGAAGAAAGAGACATGAAGAATGTCTAACATCATTCGTTGGACAGACCTGCTATGCACCAGGCACCAAACTTGGAGTTGAGAAAACAAAGACAGACTATACACTGTTCCCGCACCCAAGTTCCCCCCAGCCTAACAGAAGAGACAGACTGTATATTTTGATGTCAACTCTGAAATATTTTGTTCCCAAGAAGGAAAACATTACCAATCCCAAGAAAGAGAAAGTGTGGGGGCCCCAGTCTTTACATTGTCTCACTCACTGCCCCCCACGTTTGTGGTTCCGCCTGGGAGTGGCTGGGTGAGTTTAACGCTGGAAGAAATTGTTAGGGAACCACATTTGGCTGCAGACCTAAGTCATGTTCTCTAGCAAATTTTACCAATAAAGTTTATATGTGTATTTCCATCTGTTTGACAACTGTGCCTTATTTCTCAACTGATTCTGAATTCAATAGGGGAATAAAGAGGGTGTTGTTTATTGGTTTCACAAAAATCCAACATGATGCAGGTTATTGTACTGCATAAGCATGTCCAAAGCATAAAAATAAAGTGCAGCACGGAGGGATCTGTTCTACATGGTGTGTGTGTGTGTGTGTGTGTGTGTGTGTGTGCACGTGCATGCACGCCCATGTGAACATATGGAGAGGGGGCGAGTGGGGGAAAGATTTATAGAAGTATGGATGAGCTGCCAACCAGAGGATGATTTGGAAAAGGGAAGGAAGCAATCCAGACAAAAAGAACTAAATGTTCAGAGGCCTGAGTGTGAAAAAGAGCATGTAAAAAGTCTCAGAAAAGGCAACGTGATGTGCAAATTTTCAGTATGAGTGTTAGTATTATTTTGTCCGCACTGTACCAAAGGACCTATTCTCTCACAGGATAGCACTTCTTAGATTTCTCCCTATCCAGGTCAACAGTGCCCGACCAAACCAAGGAAATACCCATCAGAGCTGGCCCCGGGCACACTGCAATAACACAGAAGTGTACTTTTGGGCATTGTTGTACTTCAACGACTCTGGATCTTGAGTCTGGGTCCCATCATGCCATCATCAGTGTAAACTCTGGCACTGCAGTTTCCCCACGTGGGAAAGGAACAGTATTACATGATCCCTAAGGTTTCCTCCTGACGTTCCATGGAGCTCTCATCCTTTCACACTGCTTTTTAAAATCAGTTCTTTCTTGACCTTTCCAATTCTCAACAGGACTCTCCATTCTCAAGATCTGGCTAGATTAATTATCGATACTTCAGATCTAACTCATCCAACTCTTGGGAGCACGTTCCTCTAAAGCATCACTTGGCACTTATTTTATCACTTTATTACCCACATAGGAGGGTATGGTCAATGCTGTAGGGAGGAAACAAATATTGAGCTGAACCAGTATTTGGTTTTGAATCAAAGACAATTCTTGAAAATCTTCTCTTTCCCTTAAGAACTCCCCTATCCACTAGTCATAGACCCAAAAAGAGGTTCATGCCAAGATTGTCTCTCTGCCAAAAATCGGGCACATATGGAAATGTTTATTCCTCAAGGGCAGAGTTTCTCAATTCAGGCACTAGTGACATTTTGAGCTAGATGATTCTTTGTTGTGTGGGGATGTTCCATGAATTATTGGATGTTTAGCAGCATCACCTGTCATTACCCACTGGGTGCCAGAGCACTGTCTCCCCAGTGGTGACGATCCAAACTGTCTCCAGGCACTGTCTGATGTCCCCTCAAGTTCATAAATGCTTTCTTTGAGAACCACTGTTCCAGAAGGTTGCATTTCCCTTCCTAAAGTGAAAGAATTAATAATGAGCATATATACATATTCTCAGAAAGAAACTAAGGAATGCACTTCTCTTTGATGCTATTCATTCTTTTCATTCAACTAATGGAGTTCTTACTGAATGTTTGCTACACTTTTTGCTTATTTAAATTGTCGTGTCTAGACCCCCAACTCTAACCATTTAAAGACTAACAATGCTGACTTTCCCCATGTATCCTCAGTTGTTTCTTACAACATGGCCACAACAGTCACTTCTGTGGTTCATCACTCCAGGGCCCGCTCATTTCCAGCTCTGCTTCTTCACCTGCCACTCATCCACAGGCGATCGTATGCCACGCTGAAAACACCAAGGGTCTGACGGTAAGGCCTTGAATTCTAGATCTGGTTCTGCCCCTTCCCAGCTGTGCAACCTCTGAAAAGTATAAGCATCTCTGAGTGCCCCACCCTGGTCTGTAAAATGGGACCGATGATGGCACATTCCTGCCTGCCCACCCAGTTGTTTTGAAGGAAAAGAACACGGCAGAGGAAGTGATCTGAAAACTATGAAGCACAATACAAGAGAGGTTGTTGTTATCATGATCATTATCTGTAAAACAAAAGATCTGGAAAGGGAAAGAGTATTAGAAACTGCTTGTCAAGCAGAGAGAAAGCCTGCTGAAGGATGAAACAATAACTACCTAGATTGGAGGCAGGAGAAAGAATTAGAGGATAAAGGAAAATCCCTTTGCTTATTTGGGGACAACTAAACTCACTTCCTCCAGGAGTATGAGCCTAAAGATAGGAAGCCCCAGGGTGGCTGTGGGAACGGGGCTCGACTGGGCCCCAAGGGCAGAGCTACTTGATGGAACCTGGGGCTCACGCTTCTAAGAGCAGTACTTCCATGGGAGGGGATAATCAAGAAGTAAGTCTGTTAACATACGTAAGACACTTCCAATGTGCCAGGCACTATGCAAGGAGTGTTCCTCAGAATGTCTTAAGCGCCGCATCTAGAAAGGACAGTAGGGGTCTATTCTGCTCTCACAGCCCAAGTGCTCATGTCTATACTAGAAGTCCTGTCTATCCCACCCCAGTAGACTAACGGAACATTTCTATATTCCATAAGGAAAAAACTGGTGAGCTTTGGAAACACTAGAACATGAAGCAGGATACTCCATGAAGTCACTTCTGTGAATTATGAAGTGTGTCTCATGGTCCTATATTTTTTAAGAATTATGATCATAAGCAAGTGTGTAATGCTTAGTAGGTACTAGGTACTCACTTAGATACTTTAAAATTCATTCATTAATCAACACAAACTAAAACTGCAGATAAATATATATGAGCACCATTGCATGGAGAGTCCTGCAACGCTCCCTTCTCACTACCTAACAATTTCCATGGTTCTATACCTCTAGCTTTTCAATGAAAGGAAATACAAAAGTACGTCCAAAATGGGCAACTATTCAGGAAGTTCCTAGGAAGAACACTACCAGCTGAGGTGGACATGACCATAATAATACATTCAGTAGACAAGCAAGAGGATGAGTGATGGCGGATGAGGCTAGATGCCATGTGGCTTCTCTGGCTGACTGGAATAGAACCGGTGAGCAGCAATGACGGGAAGAGAGACAAGGGCAACCTGTCAACAAACCTGGGGTTAGGAACTCTGAGAGAAGCTGGAGAAGCTGTAGGTTTACAAGATAACACAGAGATTTCCCCTTTTCCACTCAGGTAGAAATTTCAGGAAATGGATGAATCTTGGCATGATTCTTTGAGTGGGAAGAGAATAATTTAATAATGGTTGTTCACTTGGTATAAGGTACATGACCTACAAGGTCACGAGCCCCATAAAGAGACATTTTCTTCAGCACTCAAGGAAAATGATCTATCTCTCAACAAGAGCAGCATGGTGTCCCAGGGACATGTCCTTTATGCATTGCCCCCTCTCCTGACTAAGGAGACTGTGGTACCCAAATATCTTAATTTTTGTAGACAACTGGTGAACCCAAGTCATTCCAGGACCTGGAGGTTGTGGGGGGTTTTGGGGCGTTTTTTTTTGTTTGTTTGTTTGTTTGTTTGCCTAAAGTTGAGCCCTTCTTTCCGAGGCAGCAAATATTTCATTTTTACTAAGACAGAGTATGAAGGGGAGGCAGCCTTCCTTGACAAGCTGTCAGCAGGCAGTGGTTTCAATCTGAAAGGATGGTCCCTTTCATTGTGGGTGTGGCTGTTGCTGTGACTCCACTGCCCCAACTTGACCAGCAGGCTCGGGTCCAAGGAAACATCTTTCATAGCCATAGATTCTTTTCTTAGCCAAATACCATGGCTCTCACACTTGAAACCACGTAACCACGTAACAGTGTGTTTTTACATTTTTATAGTTCCCCGACTCACATAATTCCATTTAATCCTTAACACCACCTGGGAAGACAGGCATTATTATTAGAACCCCTATTTTATAACTGGTAAGATGGGGGTGTGGGTAAACAAGCAACATTCCCAGGATCAGGAAGCAGTAAAGCAGATTCTTCTTATTGTGAGTGATCTTTTGAGGTCTCAGACTCAGGAGACCGTGCTCCTCACACTTAGCCATGCTGCCTTCACTTCTGGGCTGTAGGTCTGGTAATTTCGTTGAAGGTTCATTCTGTCTCACCCACTAACAATGTGATCCCTCCCGTGGCAGCAGCTGGGTTTGGTGGTACCTGTGCTCCCACAGATCACACCTCGTATGGTGGTTTTTGCACTTGCACATCATGCTATTAGAATGTGGCCTTGGCTCCTGGTGCAGTTGCTTGAGCTCCACAAAGCACCCAGGAGCCTCAGAAACGGGACAGTTGGGGCACAAAACTTTCTGATGTCATTGGATATGGGGTCTGTCCTTTTTTCACCTTTTCTTTTCCTTCTAAATGACTCTTGATTATGCAGCATCTGCTTCCTTCTGAGATGCATATGCTTCCCCCCCCTAAATCGGAATGCCTGTCGAGTAGCCCATACAGAGAGCTGCATACAAATACACAGCTGAAAGTTGTCTGTAGAAGTCCTCCATAAATCAGATCTACAAGCTCAGCGAGGGTGTCTCTGGAAGTGGCAGAGAGTGGTCCAAGCAAAGATAGAAAATACCAGACCTCCCCAAGTCATGGGATAGTTCAGAAACTTTCCATCGCTCTAGACATAGGCAGCAAGCAAGACAAATAGCAAGGAAACTCTTGCTCTTCTTCCACTGGATAGATCTGCAACTTTCCTGGCCATTAAAGCAAAAGGGAATCTGGGGTGTCAGGATGAAGCCACAAAACTCAAAGAGGGAGGCTCAGATGACATTCTAGTCCAGGTAACCCCCCCACCTCAGTTTATCTGCGGGTCCCCCACATGCCATCTCCACTCTGCGTCTTCATAAGTCACTAGTGTTCTCTTGTGAGCCCCCAAACCCTCATCTTCTGTGAGTTCCTTTGAGACATAGGCTCTTTCTTGCACATCTTTCCCACGTGTCTTACATATACTCAGTATTGAAAACATATTGGTAGAATTAAGTTGGTAGACTTGGATTTCGCTCATGTTGGTAGCCGTAAGAAAATTCACAAAATAAAGAAATAATTATTAAAGCCAAGACACCAAGAAAGCCTGGTGTGAACAAAGAAATGTTATGGACTAAAGAAACCAGTCTTTCTTGGAGAGCATACAGAGAAGTCTTTGCGGACCTCTTTCCTCCAACAAATGTCTTTTGGGAGGGGCACGGGCAACCCTGAGAGCCAGGACTGGGTTCCAACAGGGAATCCTCTCCAGGCCAGCGTGGGAGGTTTCTCCTGCCTGTAATTTCAGGGTGTGCAGCCAATGGGAAATTAGAGAAAACAGACTCTCACTGCAAGCCAGAAACTTTAAATGGATTATCTTTGTTTTTACAGTTTTATTGAGGTATAGTTGACATACAGTAAACCACACATATTTAAAGTACACAATTTGATAAGGTTTGACATATGTGTGTACCAATAAAATTATTACCACAATCAAGATTGTGAACATCTATTTACTCCCCCAAATTTCCCTGTGACCTCCCTCCTGCCCCTTCCCAGCACCCTCCCCAAGCAACCGCTGACCTGATTTTTGCTGCTATAGATTTGTTTGCATTTCCTACTGTTTTCAAAGAAATGGAATCATGCAACATGTAGTCGATAATTCATTCCATGATATCGGTGGGTAGTAAAGAGCACAAGTGGTTTATCCATTCACCTGTTAATGAGCATTTGGATTGTTTCCATTTTGTACTACTACAAATAAAACCACTTATAAATATTTATGTTATGTACAAGTTTTTGTACAGACACATGTTTTTTATTTCTGTTGGGTAAATACCTAGAATTGCAATAGCCCAATCATGTGGTAGATGTATGTTGAGTGTTCAAGAAGCTGCCAAGCATTTTTACAAAGGGTTTGTACCATGTTACATTAGCAGCAACAGTATGAAAAATTCCAGTTCCAACACGCCCCTGCCAACGCTCAGTCAATCATCTTAATTTTAGCTATTCTAACAGGTAGTGGTATATCATTGTGGTTTTACTTTCCATTTTCCTAATGACTAATGATGTTGGATATATTTTCATTTGCTTGTTTGCCATCTGTATATCTTCTTTGGTGAGCGTGTGTTCAAATATTTGCCCATGTTTAAAATGAGGTTGTTCTGGCCTTATTACTGAGATTTTTTTTTTTTTTTTACAGGATCAGCTTTGTTGTGGATTCGTTTACATAGGTTTCAATGAGGTTTGAAAAACTTGCAAGTCCCAGTAATACCACCACGATCAAGATAAAGAGCATTCCCATCATTCTAAAAAGTCCCACCTCCTTTTGGAGGGTCCATCTTTCTCCCTCAAAGTTTATCCTTTTTGAAATGACAGGTTTATTGAGATACAATTCATAGACCAAACAATGCACCCGTTTAAAGTATATAAGTCAATGGTGTTTTGAGCCTATTTCCAGATTCTGAAATATCACCATAATCAACTTTCAGCATTTTCAATGCCTTGAAAAGAAACCCAGACCCATTAGCAGTCACTCCCCATCTCCCTTCCTTCTTCCTCTACTCGCCACTGCCAACCACTAATCTACTTTCTGTCTCTATAGATTTGCATAATATGGATATTTCATATCAATTAAGCTAGGTAGTAAGTATCCTTTTGTGTCTGGTGTGGTTCACGTAGCATGTTTTCAAGGTTCATCCATGTTGTAGCAGGTGTCAGTACCTTATTTTTATTGCCAAATAATATTCTCTTGTATGGCTATGTCACATTTTATTTATTCATTTATCAGTTAATGGATATTTGGCTTTCTACCTTTGAGCTATTATGTGTAATGCCATAACGAATATTTATGTACAAACATTTGTGTGGACTTTTGTGAAATCATAGAAAATATCTATATTGGTCTCTGCCCCCAGTTCCTACCACAGAGCTTCTGAAACCTTTGTAATTTTCTAAATGATCAATGTGCTAGAAGCATCTCCTGTTCTAATAGTTGTTCTTTGCCCTTATCATTGACAAGGGCTCCTAAGTCCCTTCTAAATTCCTAAGTGCTAAGGCACAGGGAGCAACTTTTGTTCTAATAAGGAGATTTTGAGTGGGCTCCTGAATGGGGGCTGGTCACTAGAGTGTCCAAGCCATAATTAGAAACTTGGAATCTCCACCTTCCACCCCCCTGGCCCATTTTCCAGAGTAGAGAGCGTGGTTAGAAATGAAGTTAACAATTAATCATGTCTATGTGAGGCAGCTTCCGTGAAATCCAAATAGTATTGAATTTGGTGAGCTTCTAGATTGGCGAACACATTCACAGACCAGGAGGGTGATAGACTCCCACTCCATGGATACAGAAGCTCCTGTCCTTGGGACCTTCCCAGACCTCGCCCTAAGCATCTCTTCATCTGACTGTTCATCTGTATCCTTTATCATATCCTATAATAAACAGGTAAACACAAGGAAGCATTTCCCTGAGTTTTGTGAGCCACTTTAGCAAATTAACTGAACCCAAAGGGGGAGGAAGGAGGTGATGGAAAACTCTGGTTTGTATCCAAGTTGGACAGATGATGTAGACAACTTGGGAACCTACTACAGTTGACCTTTGAATCACGTGAGGGTTAGGGGTGCTAACCGCTGTACAGTCAAAAATATGCATATAACTTTTTCAAAGTAGGTGCCACACCCAGCATGGAGCCCAACACAGGGCTTGAACTCACGACCCTGAGATCAACACCTGAGCTGAGATCAGGAGTCTGAAGCTTAACTGATCGAACCACCCAGGCAACTCCTCCTCTTTTGAAAATTATTATCATTATTATTTTTGCATATAACCTTGACTCCCCATAAACTTAACTACCAGTAGACTACAGTTGACCAGAAACCTTAACAATAACACAAATTGTCAGCTAACACGAATTTCTTTGTTATAGGTTTACATATAGGTATTGTATATAAGTATATACAAAGTAAGCTAAAGAAAAAATTGTACTAAGAAAACCATAAGAGAAAATACATTTAAAATATTGTCCTGCGTTTATTAAGAAAAAAACTGCATGTAGGAGGACCTGCATGGTGTAAAGTGTAAATGCGTGTTATTCCAGGGTACGCTGTACTTGTGATTTGCACCTAAAGAGGGATCAGTTTTACAGACTGAGCCTTCAACCTGTGGGCTCTGACACTACCTTCAGGTAAGATAGTGTCATAGCTGAATTAAATCGTAGGACACCCAGCTGGCATCATGGAGAATTGCTTGTTGCTATGGGAAAAAAAAAAAAAAAAAAACATACACACATTTGGTGGCCAAAAGTGTCAGAAGTCAAGTGTTCTGTGTCAAAGTAAAGGAGACATAGGAAGAAGCACTCGGTTTTTCCAATACAATTATGTTTTATTTGTCCGTGCGTGCAGAGAGAATTGCTAGGCCATATGGTAATTCTATGTTCAATCTTTTTTTTTAGAAATTGACAGACTGTTTGTTAACAATCTGTACCATCTTACATTCCAACCAGCAGTGTTTTGAGATTTCTGATGACTCCAGATCCTCAAAAACATTTCTTTTTATTTGTATTTTATATTATAGTCATCTTAGTGGTTATTAAGTTTAGTATTATTAAAACACAAATCATTGTGTTTTCAATTTGTGTTTCTCTGATGGCTAATGATGTTGAGCAACTTTTCATGTGCCTATTGGCTATTTGTATATCTTCTCTGGAAAAATGTCTATCAAATTATCTGCCTACTTTTAAACTGAGTTATTTGTTTCTTTATTGAGTTGTAAGTGTTCTTTATGTATTCTAGATACAAGTCCTTTATCAAATACTTAATTCACAAAAATTGTCTTGTGGGTTGTCTTTTCACTTCCATGGTGATATATTTTGAAGAACAAAAATTTTAATTTTTGGAGATTTAAGATTTCTATGCATACTCTAGGCATATGCAAATATTCCACGCATATATTTCTTATTAGGTATTTGCTTTGCAAATATTTTCTCCTAATCTGATTTGTCTTTTCATTCTCTTAACAGTATCTTTTGAAAAGCAGAAGTTTTAATTTTCATAAAGTTCAACTGATCAATATGTTCTTTTATAGTTAATTCTTTTGGTATACTATCTTTGAAACTTTTGCCTAATCCAAGATCACAAATACTGCATACTATGATTTCTTTTAGAAGTTATGTAGTTTAGGTCTCACATTTAAGCCTGTGATCATTTGAGTTAACTTTTCTATATCATGCAAGGTATAGATTGAAATTCCTTTTTTTCTTTCTTTTTTTCTTTTTTTGCTATCAATATCCCATTATCCCATTATTCAGCATTATTTGTTAAAAACCATCCTTTCTCTATCGAACTACTGACTTGCTTGCTATGTCAAATAAGTTGTCCAAATCTGTGTGGGCCTATCTATAGATTCTCTTTTATCTTTCCATTGATATATTTGTCTATCTTTAAACTAATATAACACTGTCTTGATTACTATAGCTTTATTAACCTTGAAATCAGATAATATTAGCTGTCCAAATTTGTTCTTTTTTTTTAAAGATGTTATTTATTTATTCATGAGAGACACAGAGACAGAGAGAGAGAGAGGCAGAGACACAGGCAGAGGGAGAAGCAGCCTCCTTGCAGGGAGCCTGAGGTGGGACTCAATCCCAGGTCTCCAGGATCAGACCCTGGGCTGAAGGTGGTGCTAAACTGCTGAGCCACCTGGGCTGCCCCCAAATTTGTTCTTTTTTAGAGCTTTTTAGGTTAGTCTAGATTCTTTGCATACCTAGTGAATTTTAAAATCAGTTTGTCAACTGTACAAAAAAATCCTACTGGAATTGCATTAAATCTATAAATCAAATTAAGGACATCAACATGTTAGCACTACTGTCTTTCTGAAAATGGTAAAGTATATCTCTTCATTTATTTAGGTCTTTAACTTCTCTCAACAATATTTTATAGTTTTATTGCACAGGTTTTTCACATTTTTTTTGTCAAGTCTGCCACTAAGTATTTCATATTTTAATACAATTGCAAATAATGCTGTAGCTTAATTTCAATTCCATTTATACTTAGCTCTTGCATGAAAAAATGTTTTTATATACTGATCTTATATCCTACAAACTTGCTAAACTTACTTTTTAGTTCTAGTAGCTTTTTTGTAGTTTCCATCAAATTTTCTGTATCAGTGGTTCTCAACTAAGGGTAGATTTTACCTTCTGAAGGTCTTGCTGGTAATGTCTGGAAACACTTTGAGTTCATGCCTTGGGGTCAGGGCATAGACAGTGATACTGGCATTTAGTGGATAGAGGCCAAGGTTACCATTAAACATCCTACAACCCATAGGACAGTCCCACACAACAAAAAATTATTCGACTCAAAATCACTGGCAGAGACTGAAAAAAAATTGTTCTCCATAGACAAGTATGCCATCTGCAAGTGAATTTTTACTTTCTCTTTTCCAATCCTCGTGATTTTTTTTTTTTTTTGCCTAGTCGTGCTAGACAAATCTCCAATGTTAAATAAAAGAGGAGAAAGCAGACATATTTTCCTTGTTATTGATTTTAGGGAGAAAGTATTGAGTCTTTCACTATTAACTATGATATTAGCTGTAGGTTTTTTGTAGATGGACTTTATCAGGTTGAAAACATTGCTTTCAATTTCTGATTTGCTGGAGTTTTTTAAGGAATAGATGTTACATTATGTCACATGATGTTTCTGCATTTATTGAGATGATAATATAGTCTTTCTGTATGAGTTAGATAATGTGGTGAATTATACTTACTGATTTTCAAATGTTAAACCATCTTTGCTTCCCTAGGATAAATCCCACTTGTTTAAGATATTATTTCCCCTTTTTTACATTGTTGGACTGGATTTGATGAAAGTTGGTCTAGAATCTCTTTATCCTTGATGATTAAAGATATTAATCTATAGTTTTCTTCATTTGTTTGTTTGTTTGTTTGTTGTTGTTTTACCTGTCATGTCTTTTTTCTAATTTTGGTATCTAGGTCATACTAGCTTCAAAAAAAATGAGTTGAGAAATATTTCCTCCTCTTCAATTTTCTGGAGTACTTTATGTATAATTAGTGTTATTTCTTCTTTAAGTGTTGGAGAGAATTCACCAGGGAAGCCACCTGACCCTACAGTTTTCCCTGTAGAAAGATTTTTACAGATTTAATGTCTTTTTTTTGCTGTATGGCTATCCAAATTACCTATTTTTTTCTTGATGAGCATCAGTAGTTTGTTCTATTCAAGAAATTTATCAATTTCATCTAAGATGTCAAAGTTATAGGAATAAAGTTGTTCACAATGTTCCCTTATTATCCGTTTAATATCTGTAGATCTGTGGTGAGGTCACCTCTCATTTCTGTTAATTGGTAAATAGTGTTCTCTCTTTGCTTCCTGTGCATGTGACTGGTTCTTGGAGATTGATAAAACTGAAAAACCTCTAGCCAGCCTGTTTTCTATTTTGGTGATTTCTGCTTTGATCTTTATTACTTTCTTTCTTTTTACTTTAGATGTAGTTACTCTTCTTTTCCAAGTTTTTTAACACGAAACGTGAGACCATATAATTTTAGACTGTTCTTTCCTAATATAGATGTTTAGTGCTATAATTTCTTCTCTAAATACTGCTATGGAGCATCCCACAAATTCTTTTATATATTCATTTTTATTCAGTTCAGAATTCTTCTGATTTTATCTTTGACTAATGGGTTATTTACAAGTGCATTACTTAGTTTCTAAATCTTGAGGGATTTTCCAGGTATCTTTCTGTTACCAATTACTCATTTAGTCCATTGTGGTCATAGAACATATTCTAAAGAATCCTTTAAATCTATTAAAATTTATTTTCTGGCCCAGAATATAGTCCATCATAACAATCTGCAATAGCAAGCAAGCCCCAGCCACAGGACAGACATTTAAGGGCAGGCTTCCATCCCTAAGAAAAACTTGACCATGTTCTAATACATAAAAAAGAATATATACTCACTGTTATTGGATAGGATTGCTCTGTAAATGTAAATCGGTCCAACTGGTTGATAGCATTGTACCTTGTTCTTGCTGATTTTCTGAGATCTGTAGCTTTGTAGTTTTCATTAAGTTTAGAAAAACAATTGTCAATTCTGTCTCCAAGTATGATTTTGATTCCCTTTTCCTTTTCCTCAGGGATTCCAATCACATGTCTATCAGGATGCTTAAAGTCATCCCACAGCTCTTTCCATTTTTAAGTTCCTTTTTCCTCTGAGGGTTTTACTTTAGGTAGCTTCACTTGCTATGCCTTCATATTTAAACATCTGTTCTTCTTCAATGTGTGATCTGCCATTAATTTGTCCAGTGTATTTTTCATATCAGACATTATGGTTTTTATATCTAGAAGTTCAAAGTTCATTTTGGATGCTTTGTATAGCTTCTGCATTTCTACTTAACCTTTTGAACATTTAAATACAGTTGAATGATTGTTTTATTGTCCTTGTCTAACTCTACCATCTATGTCAGTTCTTGATCATTTTTAATTGATTTATTTTCCTCACTGTAGGTCATATTTCCCTGTTTCTTTGAATGTTTGGTAATCTTTGAATTAGATTCCAAGCATTGTGAACTTTATTTTGTTGGATTCTGTAGTTTTTAAATTTCTATAAATATCCTAAGCTTTGTTTCTAGGCAGAATTGAGTTACTTAAAATAGTTTGATCCTTTTCTATCTCACCTTTATAATGTGTTAGGTGAGAGCAGACCAGTGCTCAGTCTAAGTCTAATTATTTTCTACCTACTGAGGCAAGAATTCCCTGAGTATGCCTCATTAATCATTAGTTTTTCCAGTCTTAGTAGTGGGAACTGGCACTATTTGAAGCACTGTGTGAGCACCCAACACTATTCTCTCTAATACTTTTATTTATTTATTTATTTATTTATTTATTTATTTATTTATTTATTTATTTAATTTATGATAGTCACACACACAGAGAGAGAGAGAGAGAGAGAGAGAGGCAGAGACACAGGCAGAGGGAGAAGCAGGCTCCATGCACCGGGAGCCCGATGTGGGATTCGATCCCAGGTCTCCAGGATCACGCCCTGGGCCAAAGGCAGGCGCCAAACTGCTGCGCCACCCAGGGATCCCCACTTTTATTTATTTTTTAAGATCTTGTTTATTTAGAGAGGGAGAGAGCACAAGCATGGGCAAAGGGAGAGAGAGATAGAGTCTCAAGCAGACTCCATGCTGAGCATGAAGCAGGGCTCAATCTCATGCCCTGAGATCATGACCTGGGCCAAAATCAAGAGCTGGATGGTTAACCAACTAAGCCACCCAGGCACCCCTCTAATACTTTTAGGTAACTATTTCATAGCCAGAGGTATTTTCCTAATACACATGTGTTAATTAATACTCTGCTAAATACTTAAGAGGACCCCTTTGCAGACCTCTGGGGTTCTCTTTCTGTGTTACTCTCTCCTCTCCCCTTCTCTGTCTTGTAACAACTGTGGCCAGTTTGAACTCCTTCAATTCTTCATCTGTTTTCTTTTTTTTTCAACTTAGGAAGTTCATTGGGCTCTGCCTGGATTTCCCTGACTATATCACAGACTAGAAACTCCTCAAGACCATAAGCTGGTGTGACTAAAGCACTCATCTCATCTGTTCCCACCTCTCAGGGATCACAGTCCTTTATTGCCTGAGGTCCAAAGTCTCAAAACCAATGTTTCATATAGTTTGTCTGTTTTCATCTTTGGTTGCTTCAGACAGGATGGTAAAATCAGTCCATGTTACTCCATCTTGCCCAGAAACAGAAGTCTCTAGCATTATTTTCTTACAGATCTCATAACCAGTTGATAAGTACTAAATTTGTATTGAAATTGTATGTATCTTATAAAAAGGTAATTTGAAGGATAGAGAGGTTAAACTTGTTTATGTTTACATAGCCTCTAGGTGAATGATTCGGGATGCACACCTAGACCTGTGTGACACCAGGGTCTGTACTCAGAACCATCACAACACATATCACTCTAGGCTTGTGATACCATGATACTTGCAGATTTGTTACCTCATGACCAACTCAAAATCATCTTCACTTGGTCCAATTCTGACCACTCTCAGACATTCTGTTACTTCTTTAATTCTGGTTTATTCAAGCAATGAGCAGGGAGGTGAGAAGGAACCTGCATAGTCTCAGATCCCAGCAAGTAAGTGAAGGTTGGAAAAGAAGCCCTAGATAAGCAATACCCAGTGGTCCCATCTGGCCATCTGCAATAGAAAACAGGCTCCCAACCACAGGACAGCCATTCAAAGGCATCCTATCCACGATAAAAACTCAGTAAAATGAAAAGCAAGGCTGGAGAGAAACTTGGAGTGGGATCAAAATAGAATTATTGTTTTCTAATATGGTTCACAAAACTGTAATTGGGCACAAGATAAAGGCAAGAGCTGTTCTCAGAACAGGTGCACCATGGATGAGGGGGTGGATAGAAAGGGAAAATGAAGTTCCAGAATTAGTACTGGGCACCATATCCTCAGCCAGAATAACAAGGAAAATGATTCAGTGCTAAACCACCATGAGATGTGGTAAGATGGTTTAAGTCCTTGTTCTAGGACAGGATCTCAGAACTCAGCTAAGAGGAAGAAAGGAAGAAAGAGAAAGGACCAGCTGTAGTGAAGTAGAAATGAAGTTCTGTGGACTTCCTTGTTCCAGACACCCCTGCCATGGTGACTTGGTGGAGACAGCAGCCTCAGTGACAGAGGTTGAAGGTAGTAATGGAGTCAAGGATCCACAGGAAAAGAGGTGAGGCAATGGGACTAGTTCAGTCCATAAGGCTGTGGTGACAAGTTCACACCCACAGGGTTGTGAGCATTTGAGGAGGCATTTTTTGTACAGAAGATATGCACAAGGCCTGCAGGGACTATATTACTGCTAGGGTTTTCTGACTTGCAACAGGGATTTAAAGGCTCGAGGGAGAAGGGACCTTTAGAGTCACTTCAGTTCACAGAGACCATCAGTAAAGGTTCATGAGTCAGGCCACTTTCCAGACCAGTTGAGGGGCTGTGAGCCCAGAGATGGTCCCTAGGAAGGATACACTTAGCGGCATGTGGTCTAGGTCTACACATCTGGCATAAGAAAATTAGTAGGTACCCTTGTAAGTTTGGGAGTGTTGGACAAATGACAGTGGCATTTCTCAAGGTCATTTCCTGGCTGGATTATTCTCATCCTTCAGCTCTCAGCTCAATGTTTTCTTTGGAGAGGACTTTCCCTCCCCGTCTATTCTACAAGGCCTTCCCTTACTCCCTGCCCCTTTAACCTGTGTGTGGAAAACTTAACAGTTAAGAGCATGGGCCTAAAGCTAAACTGTCTATGTTTTAATCGGATTCTGTCACGGACTCACTCCACAAATTTGGGCAACCTACTTAATCTTGCCTGTTTCTACTTCCTATTCATTAAATGGTCATAATAGTACCTAGGGTTGTTGTATAGATTAACTGACTTAATATTAAGTTGAATCCATGAAATTGCCATGGGGGGATGTCAAAAATGGTCAAAAGTAAACAATTTCAGAGTGATAAGCTTAATATACCCATATAAGGGCTTAAAACAAGGCCAGTATGCTTTATATAGACATGTTAGGTATTATAATTCAATTTGTAATTATTTTGCTTATTCGTTTATTCATTGTTTATATCTTCCATCAGAATGTAAACTCTTGGATGGACATTAGCCATCTTTTTTTTGTCACTGTATCCACAGCACTTGGTGCAGTCCCTGGCATGTAATCATTGTTCAAATAAACACTTATTGAACAAATGAATAGCACTTTTGTCTCTACTCCTGTAATGAATAGCCACAAGATTCTAGGTGGGAGTCATATATCTGTGACCAACAGGAACCACCTTCTTAACTGATGTGTATCTGTGGAGAAGCAAGGACAAAAATAAGGACTGCAGGGCTCTGGTCCCATACCTCCTATCCCCCTTGCTTGCACTCTCAGCCCCCTCTAGTCTGCATGGGGCTTGAAAGAGCTGGTTGTTATTTCCCGTGGCCTTCAGTACAGTCACATGCTCCTGGGCTGAGGGCAACAATCCTCACTTTCCCAAAAGAAGCAGAATTGCAAAATGAATAAATAAGAAATATACCCCTGTGCCTGTGTGTTTGTTTGATGATCTGTGTTTGTATATTCTGTTGCCATAATGATGGGGGTGAGCTAAGCTTTGGAGCCAAGTTCCCATCTTTATCTGAATTGCCTGGGAACCAGCCTGGTGGGACAATGAGTGAGCAGAACCACAGTGGGTCTCAGGCCCCCTTATTAAATACATGGCTCAGGATCTAGGGACCCACGTTTGTTTCACATAAAAGTGGCCTTTGTTCAGGCTAATCTGTGCCAGCAGGTACCTTGGCATTGTAGTAAAGCACCAGCATTTTCCTTGACTGCATCCTCAAAACCTGGCTACAGAACTTGCCAAGGGGTGAGCCCTGGGCTTCTGGCAGTGCTTCCAACCACAGAGCCCAATTCACCCTCCCTGTGCACTGGGTCCCTGTCTTTGCTTTGAAGAGTAGAGTTTAAAAAACAAACAAACAAAAAACCCCACTCTGGTTTGTCTACCCATAGACGCATCTTGGAGGCAAGACATTTGCCGAGTCTGTCCCTTTATGGGAAGGCTTTGTGGAATCGTTACCCTAACATCTGTGCTGAGTCCTGGCGGCCCCAGAACCACGAGTCTAAGCCACAGCTCCCTGGCCCAGAAAGGCAGTTAAGGGAAGCCAGACTGTGTGCCTATTAGACCTTGTAACAGTGCTTTTGAGAATTTTGTTCCTCTCTCCACAGGGATCTATGTCTCTGTTTCTCCTACATATTTTGTCTTTTTCTGTTGGATTGATAGCTTCGCATACCCTTCCTCCTCCTCTTGGGTTTTTAGAGTCTCCTTCTTTGCCACCACTATACTTTGACATCTGGACCCAGCAGCCCAACACAGCCCAGATTTACGTTTCTACCACTCACTCTTTGCCTCTCTGCACCATCTCTTCGGGCCAGGTAAGCGTGTAACCCCTTCCAGAACCCTTTCCATGTCCTTGTTATGTCTTGGTTCCTTTTTGTTATCTCACTTCCTCTGCTTGAAATCTTTTATCTGTTATACTTGTCAAAGTCCAACACACCTTCTAAACTTGAGCCTAAATGGTCGCTTCCTTGACTCTCTTTAACACTTTATCCCTTCCTATGTTAGCACTTTCCTATTATAGTGTAATTTCTTACAATTTTCCTACTAGAATGACTGTTCCTCCAAAGTCAGGACCATGTTTCATTTCTCTCCATATCCCTTGTTTCATGGATGGGCCTACCTATTAGTAGGTATTCAATTAATAAAATAATAGATACTTATTAAGTGAGTGAATAAATGAATAAATCTGAAGTCTGCTGAGTATCAGGTGCTTTTGCCTGAAAGATCAGTGATCCTAGGATTCTCAGCAAACTCTTGCCACTCCAAATGTATCATATTGAAGAAGAAGACCTCATCTATGGACATTCTTGGGCTTTTATTTTTCACTTTATTGCATCCAATATTAGTCTTGTGTGTAGAATATAAATTGGAAGGGAATACAGAGGGTGTCTCCTGAACGGACTACCCCCATCATTACTGAGAGTTCCACAGAAGTCCCCTGTGCTGCTAGCATTTCATCCTTACATATGGCAGTGCTAGACTGCTTCTTCCTAAAGTAGATCTCCTGTTGCCAACAGATGTCAAGTATAAGGAACTTTGCCTTTTAGCTGGATGAAAAGATTTCCGTCGTGGAAGGGAGATAGTTGCTGGCCTTTAAAAGGAGCTAACGACCCACTGCCCTGGATTACTCCAGGTCCACATGGCTCCCACCTCCCAAGCACAATTCTTGTTAGCTTTTATTTACTTTTAAGCCTCTATTAACCATAGAAGACCTTGATTCTCTCACCAAACCCATTCAGTTTTTGCAACTTCATTATGCTACTCCAGTGTAGGATTGGCCATGCTCTTGACTCCATTCCAATGGAAAGAGGAGGTTCTGTGATGTGGCTGCTCCTCTCTTGGCATTTTGACATTTAGCCCATCCCCACATTCACTCAGATTGCCTAGGGCAGTCCCAATTTACACACATTGTCCCAGTATAATTATTAATAGCACCCCCTTTCATTCTCATAAGTGTCACAGTGTGGATGATAAATCGTATGGTCACCCTACCCATCTCTGGTTTTTCCTACTTCTGTCTCTGAACTGACAGCTCACTCACTTGTCACACCCACCTTGTAATATGCTGAGATAGGACAATTCCTGCCCTGACCTACTTCTGTCTATTCCACAGCATTTGGGTTGCTGGGCAGAGAGTCAGTGAATATGTTAAAATGAAATTCCTGCCTTCTGTCCATGCTTCATAAACAAGTATGTCTATACTCAACACACACACACACACACACACACACACACGCACACACTCCCAGTTGAAACAACATTAGCATCCTGTTTTTAACAAAGAGACCTCCATGTAGTCAAAAGGGAGGGAGAAAATTGTCTGGCAGCATTATAATGATAGATGTCAAACAGTGACATAGAAAAGAATTATAAAGGACCAAAAAGATAGGGCTAGACAGTGATCAAATCCTTTTTATCCAATGGGATACCATTTTCCTTTCAAACCCCACACCATAAAAAGAAGGGATATTTTTGCACAGACACTGGCACAAATAATGCTTATAAGGTCCTCCCAGCAGATGCTCATTACCTAAGCTGGCCACCAAAGAGTTTCCACCTAAGTTACACACCATGAGCTGCTCACCTCAAGCCAAAAGGGAACATTTGCCTGTTATCAGTGTTTCATCAGTGTGGCTTTCCATTCTGCCTCCTCTGAAAATTGCAGAAGCCTAAAGGCATTTGATCTGTTAAGCATTTTATGTTGAAAATATCCCTTATTTAAAATGGCTTCATTATACCTCCAAAATGGCCCCAAATAACACTCCAGGGTTACAAGCTTGTCTGTGAATTCCAATTTGGTATGGGTAGCCATTCCCTAAACATTGCTAAAAATCTAATTCTTCTAAGAAGGCTTCCCCGATCAAGCGGGGTCAAGATGAGGTGACTTTTTTCCTTCTAACAATAGCTTATAACCAATACCCCTTTCTGAGTATTCACATCAGCACAGATAAATACAGATATAATTCTGACCTCATATCCAACCAGTGTGAAAGAGAATCTTACATCCATCTCAGTGCTGTTTTCTGAACACCAGAGCTTCTCAACCTATGCATCATGACTGGGTTACTGGTATGCCAAGGTATTGATCCTCAGGCTCCTCAGGTGGCCAGGCTGGGATCTGAAGCAGCCAGAACTCACGAGCAATTGTCCCAAGGATGGCTTTACTCCATCATACTATCCAATATTAACATTTTCTACGTGTGCTGTGGCATAAGAACATTAGGATGCGTCGCCATGGATCAAGGCATGGCCCTAGGACCAAAATTGAACCTTGAAGTGAATTGAAGGGAAAAATTTGTCATTAATGTGATAATTAACAAGCCAAAAGTAATAACAACAGACAGAAAAATAGATCAATAATGTAAAAATGTATCAGTTCTAAACGGAGTAATGAGTATCTTGGGTGGCAATGCTAAAAGTCGTCATATATTGTCCATTTAGTGACTGAATTTCATCATGTCTCACTTTCATTATTGGTCAGACTTGCACCACATTGCCTCCTGATATCACACTCTCCCTGATTCTATGCAAGGGATACAACAAGAAGGCAATGTGACATAGAGAAGGCGTACTAGCCTGAAAATTAACCTGTCTCTGATGACAGTGGTGAGGCTGTGAACAAGTCACAACCTCTCCAGGCCTCAGTCTTCCTAACCTTTCAATTAGGGGATTGATTTAGTCCTTTTGCTACCGAAATCCTATGACTGACCATTTATGAACATCACTATCACTGGGATTAAAAATAAATGGTAAGTGTATAGGGTTTATTTAAGACAAACAAACACCATCATTCCATTTAGTTCTAATTCACTAATACAACCTATAGTAGAGACATAATAAAACAGTAGTAAAGACTTCTAGGGTTCACCCATTACCAACTCTCCCTTCCTTCTTGGCACATAAGGGAATTATATGCCCTCAATTACTTGCCGTGAGGCAGACCATGTGACTGGTTCTCGCCAATAGACTATGACTGGAAAGGATGCGTTTCAAAGAACTTCACTGCCAGTGGGAGACCCTTCAGCAGATTCCTCTTCTGCCAGAATCACTGACCAGTCTGTGTGTTCTAGATGGTACCACAACAAACTTGTGCTCCATCAGCCTGGGTCCCTGTGTAGCCATGTAATGCAGACTCCTCTCTTGACTTTCATGAGAAATACACTTTGCTTTGAGGAGATTTGGGAATTCCTCACTTCTGCAGCATAACCTAACCTATGTTGACTAATATATTAACCCCACCCAACCAGCCAACTATACCCATTTTCTGTCATTGTTTTGGATTGTTTTTCTGGTTGTTTTAGAGAACAAGTCCCTAGGTGAAGTAGAAGAAGAAAATGAAAACAGACCATGTCCTTGTATTTTTATTTGTTTGGGCAATGTTGAGTCATATAGAGATTGTAGAGTGAAATTGAGGCTACCACTCATGATATGAGTTGATGATTCTGATAACAATAGAAAACGCACTATTTGAGCAAGGATTACTGGAAGGAAAAATATAAAAGAAGAGGGAAAATGCAATCGTATTTTTTATTATTGCAAAACACTCATCTTTGGTCCCCATCACCCAGTGTCATACTTTTGACCCTTTCCTTAGTGAAGACCCGGAGCGGCCCTGATACATTTGTCTTTTGCTTCCCTGCACTTCCATTATGATGTGGAATTCTAATGCCAGAGCCCCCATCAGCACCTCTGTTCAGTGGTTCGAAGTGGGTTGAATTGTAGCCGGCGGCAGGGGGTGATAAATGTAGCGTGAGCTGCCTTTCCCCCAGCAAACTGCAAATTGCCTGAGCAGTACAGCCCACAAAAGGTTCCCGTGGAGTGAATTTATCTTGCATTGTCGAGTGGAGAGGGAAAGAGGAGAGACCAGGCATTCTATTTTTGCAAAGTCACATTCGATCTTGTTCAACGTGCAGGCCACACATCTTTTAAAGGGGGCTCCAATGGAAAAGAATACCAACCCAGGAATGTAGAACAGATAAAGGGATTTATTTTTAACGCTGTTGGAGTTCACAACCGTGTGAGCATTTCAATTTCAAGTCATTCGCTCCTGAATAATAATAATATGTTCTACTGGAGTGCATGTTATGTCACCCAATAATTCAGGATGGAGAAGACCATACCACGGGCCAGAGGACACAGCCAACAAAAGGCAAGCTCTTCTTTCCATCACATCACCTATTCGTTCAGAAGAGGAGAGCTATGTTCCTATCAGCTGCCCAAGTTCTTCTTGATCTTTGCTTCTGAGTTGGCATGCCTAAGTAAATTATTTCCTTCTAGACAAAATTCCATTAATACTTCATAGGTCTGTCAAAGCCGTTGCCATTTTGGAATCTTCCCAAGTGTTGAAAAGTAATAAGAACCTTGGTATCTGACTAGCTTCATTACACCAGGCTTTAGAATGAGGTCTTCAGGGCAGGCCTTTTAGATATAGATCTTTCCCTGTCTCCTGGAATAAGTGATAACAATAATAGCTTTTCTTGAGAAAGCAAGAGTTGTCATAGGACTTCATAACATTACCCTAGCCACTGGTCAGAAGATATTCTTTTATATGACTCTATTGTCTTTTTTTTTTTTTTTAATGTTTTTGGATAAGTCTGTGGGGAGAGGTGGTTATTTAGTTTACCTTGCGATCTAGAAAGCATTCTCTTCTTTAAAGTGTTGGACAAATCCTCTCCCATTTTTCCGGACCCACCTACTACATAATTACTTCCCTGACAACTCCAGCCCACAGGGATTTCTCTTCTGCCAAAGACTGAGTACTTATGGCCTGAACCACTGTCTTGAGCCTCAATATAAACATGTGCAATCCCTCTTGCATCTTTCACAACATACATAGCAGGTGATGAAATCTAAACTTTCTTAACTGGGGCAGCAGTTAATATAGTGGTGGTTGATGGCTGGGGGTCTGGAATCACATAAACTCAGGCTCAATCCCAGGCTCTTTAATTACTAGCCTGGGCAAGTTAGAGATCTTCTTCATATTTAATTCCCTCATTGTAAAGTGGAAATAATGATAATAATATCTACATCATAGGGTCATTGAGAGGATTAAGTGAGATAATGCATTTAAGGGGCTTAGCATAATGTTCAAAAATATTTGTAATCCCTAGTAAGTGTAAGTAGCTATTATTGTTCTTAATTGTAATTTATGGACACTCCCTCTGTTGTGTGATGACCTGCCACCAATAACTCTTTTAACTGGAGTCTTCTGAGTCATAGCAGAGACTTCACTCCAGAATTTATTATTCTTAAGGTTGGATATACAGAAAATAAAGGCAAAAGTTTCCTGTTGCCATATTCTGGTACATTTGGTTAGCAGAATGTCTCTGGGAAATGTGAGCAAAATGAAAACATAAGGAAATCCTCCAAAATGGAGTAGTTACACAAATTCCTGACCAGAGCAGAAATTACCAAGTGTTCTCAATCAGGACAGGGCTGCTGACTTCAAAGTTGTTGCCTGATTCAATTGGAAAAGCCATCGTGTAGATTATAAGGCTCACTTCCACAGATACTGGTCATGTGCTAAGAGCTGAAACAACTCACTGGCCCAGCGAGCTGCTTACAGGTAGACATCTTCCGGAGAATCCCATGGCAGGCCCTGTGCAGATGCATTTCCTCTCTGTTTCAGTGGAAATGGACTGACCTCACAATTCACTGTGACATTTGGGGGTAAGATGAAGAAAAACCCACACTCTATGGTGCTTCATTATTACCTATAACTATTTTTATAGATGTGCCAAATACCAATGAATGCCAAATTTTTTTCCCCAAATACTATATAGCCTGAGAGAGAGACTCTTTTATTCACCATGGGTTTAGAAGTGTTGTGCTGTCTATACTTGTTTAGGAGAGAACCTCTTTATCAGTTATCCCAAAACAGCTAAAACTTTGGCTTCAAACACCAGTTGGTCTAGCAGGGACCTTTTCACTCTTGAAAACAACAGATCTCCTTAATCTTGACCCTTTTAAACCATAGAACGTGATTTCCCATCCCAGCAGACCATAACCTGCCATCTGCTCTAACATCATTCATTCTCACCTGCAGGGCCCAGCCTCTAGGGAGTTTGTCCCTTGAGCGATGTGGTCATTTTTAATTAAAGATTCCCAAAGCAATAAACATTAACTTGAAAAATTTTACAAAAAAGAATGCTGAACAATAATAAGAATACACTGCCCTTTGAACGTGCTGAAAACCACAGACAGACTATAGCCTATTTGTTAACCTTTCAGAAATAATGTATCAATAACCTCTATAATTAACAAGGTTAAAATTGCGAAGTGAAAAATAATCCATTTGAGTTACAAAGTGAGACTGTTTCATTATTTTGATGGTTTGAATTCACCAATTTCTAACTCCATGAAATGCTTCAGTAAATTAAATTCCTTTTGTTTTTAAGTTATGAATCATGCTTTCTATACACATAAGGAAGTTCCACTTGTCAATTTGCTCGTGGACTAGCCCATTTATAATGGTCCTTGCCCTGCATAATAATGACTTGTGTGGCTCACCCAAGCCTTCTGTTGTGTTTCTGGTAGTTGAGATGGAGTGACAGGGAGCCAGACTCTCACTTCTCTGATATTTTTCCCTTTTGGTCCAATTGATGGTGAGGCAACAGACTTGCTGCCCCTGAGGCACACAGATTGAACAAAACTGAGAAATAACCAGACCAGGACCAAATCCACACCCCTAATGACAGCCATATTCTCTCTCTCTTTTTTTCTTAAGATTTTATTTATTTATTTACTGGAGAGAGAGAGAGAGAGAGAGAGAGAGAGAGAGATATTGTGTGTATGTCAGCCAGGGGAGGGGCAGAGGAAAAGGGGGAGAGAGAATCTCAAGCAGACTCTGTGCTGAACACAGACTCCCAAAGTGGAGCTCAATCCCACAACCCTGAAATCATGATCTGAGCCAAAATCAAGAGTCTGACACTCGACCAACGGAGCTGCCCAGATGCCCCAACAGTGATAATCTGTAAGCATGAGGCTAACTATTGGTAGGGAGCAAACAAGACAACACAGAAGCAGAGCATGATCGCATGGTAGGGATGCTCATGAGACGCACCAGTGTGTAACAAGAACCGTTATTTATCAGTGATTCTCTTCCACAGACAGAACCTTCCTGCACAGTTCACAGTATGAAAGCAAGTTTAAATATTAGACATATGGAGGACTTGGCTTTGATATTTGTGGGGATAAACATAGGCCACGAAACACTGGAAAATCTTATTCACCAAAGATACACTAGGCAAGTCACAAAATGGGAAAGGAGAATCTGAACAGCTAATTATATGAAGATATGCTGTACCCCACTAATAATGAAAAAAATGCAAATTAAAACCAAAAAAATGCTACTTTATGTCTATTATACTGTAAACATTAGAAAATAAACTAAAAAAATGACACCTATTATGTGCCAGGCCTTGCTCTGAGCAAAACTTACTTAATCCTCATAATACTTTTGTGAAGAAGATGCTAGTTAGAGTCACTCCATTTTGAAGGTGAGGAAACCGAGGGAAAGAGATGTTAAGTATTTTAACCAAAGTTTACTAGCGAGAAAGTGGCAGAGCCAAGATTGAATACTGGTGTAAAAAACACTGGCAAGGATGCAGTAAAATGGGCATTTATGTACTTGCTCATGGGAAATCAAACTGGGACAGCCATTCTAGAGTGCAATTTGGATGCAATTTGGAAGTCCTTTGTGGAGTCAGATATCCTTCACCCTCTTACCTGGCAATTTCGTTCATGGATGGATGTCTCACCGGAATTTCCACATAGGACCATAATGAGATACAGACACAGATATTCACAGCAGCTCTGTTTATGTAGGTATTCATCCTAGGAAAATGGATAAATAAAATGTAATATATTTCATATATGTTTATGAAAGAACGATACATATTGGTTAGAAGTAATGAACAGGAAAGTTCTAAAAATATGATTTCAAGTAAAAGAAGGTAAGACGTAAAGCACAAAACTATTTCTGTGATTTATTTAATTATCATTTTATTTTTAGAGAGGGAACAGAGGCGGGGGAGACAGAGGGAGAGAGAGAGAATCTTAAGCGGAGCCCACATGAGGCTTAATCTCTGGACCCAGAGAGCATAACCTGTGCCGAAATCAAGAGTTGGATGCTTACAAACTGAGTCATCTAGGTGCCCCCTTTAAGTTTTTAGTATACACAACACAGTTTTGGAAGGCTATTCTTGTAAACAAGCAAATGAAAGTTGGGTCATGATAGGAAGCAAAATTAAGAGCTCCAAGATCACACCCACTAATCCCTGGCACTGTGAATATGTGAATGGCAAAAGGGACTTCACAGATGTAAGTAAATTTACTAATCTTGTGACCTAAAAATAGGGATATTATCCTGTATTGTTGAGGGAGGATCAACTTTTCCTGCAAAGAAAATAGGAGAGGAAAGGAAATTGGAGAGATTCTAAGAAGAGAAATTCTGAACACAGGAGGATTGAATACCTTTTGCTAGCTTTAGGATGGAGAGGGTTATGAGTCAGGGAATGCAGCAGCTTCTAGATGCAAAGAATGACTCCCACCAACAGCCAGCAGGGAAGTCTATGCAATCAACAACTTGAATGAGCTAAGAGGGAGCCCCACCCAAGCCCCCCGATGAGATGCGGGGTCAGCACAGACCTGGATTTCAACCTCTTGACACCCTTAGCAGAGAAGGCAGCCAAGTAGGCTGGACTTCTGACCTACAGAAACTGTGAAATAAGAAGTTTGTGTTGTTTAAAGCCTCTACGTTTGTGGTAATTCATTCAGGCAACAATAGAAAACCAATACAGCCAGTCAGATTATGTATGATACACACAGGAATCAGTGCTTGTAGAAGGAGGGCTAGAGACGTGAAGACAGGGAACAGGGCAGCCAGAGATAATGGAATAGGATAATAGAGGGTGATATCAATATTGTGTCATGAATGGAGGATGCCCATCAGCTCAGGTATATGAATCTGAAGTCAAAGAATATTACGCAGGAAAAAGTACTGGGTAACTATGTCTCCCAAGAAATTCTGAGAGCACTCTCTGGTCCAGCAAAGGTGCAATTCTGCATGGAAGATGCAAGCTATACTCACTCCTGACCAGGCCTCACATTCTCAGCCTCACTTCTGTAGAAGTGATTTTCCCAACAGGCTTGGTGGGGAAGCTCAGTGGGCTGGCATGAGGTCTCAGGCCCAGCAAGTCTTCCTCACTGACTTCTGTCCATCTTCCTTCCTTCTCCAGTTTTATTCTCGTTCCTTCCCTCTGCTCTTTGATATTTTGAAACAGCCCAGCCCACTGATTCTATAGTAGATTTCATTCCTCTTTGTAACGTTACCCCCAACCACACATGATTTCAGAAGTTTTCTTCTTGGACTTCCAAACAAGCACCATATCTCTGCTCACAAATAAAGATGAACACTTAGAGCAAAGTTTGAGTAATTTGCAGTCAAGGCTTCTGTGTGTCAGTGGCTTATAAAATTTAATCCTACCGAAGCTTCTGGCCAGGTATCAATTACTGTTTCTTGAGGGAGAGATAGGCCTGATGTTTCTACTGAGCAATGGCTGTGTATAGCCACATAGACATACCCAGACCCACTATGGCTGTCCATAAACCCAAGAGCAAGGAAAAATCAATCCTGGGTTTCCAGAATCCCCAGGAGTAATCTCTGTTCTTGTCACTTATAAGGTGACGTCCCTCTGTCAAATCAGGGAAAATCCTACAAGCTCTGAGCCCTCAGTTGATTTGTGCCTTGATCCCAGATGGAGAAAGCAACTCGGAGCGCCCGTCTGATCGCATTTGTGACAGTAATTATCCAGGAATCAGACACCAAGTCATTACCAGTGAATGAATTATTACTAGAAACAGTTAGTGTCCAATAATGAAGTTAATGGGAGGTAATATGACAGTCATTAGACTGACATGGCTCTTTTCATTGTTGAAGAAAGAGGAACAGCCATCAAAGGCTGGCAACAGGCAGGCAGGATTAATCTACGTCAGGCAATGTTTATGACATATCTCCTGGACTCTGTTCTTGGGGCCTCAGGAATGGGTTGAGCTATGGGTAGGGTTTGTATTTCCTGTTGGAAGTCAGCACGAGCTGCTCAGAAGGGAACTCCCTGTGCTTCCATAACACTGAGAGTCTTGCATTTCTCTGGCCACAGGATGACCTTACACGAGGTTATGTTTTTACAAAAGCTCTTCCCTCTGCCTACATCTTTCCTTTCATCTATAAAATTTCAATGCTTCCTTCTAGCCTTAACACAAATACTACTTTCAGAGAAGATTTTCTATTAATCCTCCAGGAGGGTTCAGTCTCCCCCACCCAGGATGCCCACGGTGCCTTATTTAAACATCTATGGTTCCTTTCAAACATGCAACCTCCCAATGTGTTGACCATGCCCGTGCTTCCTGTTTCACTGAGCATGCTTCGGAGGAAGGAGCTACATGTTCCTCATCCTTGCATTGCCAGCACCTAGGAAAGTACCTCCAGGTTCCCTACAGAGAGCCGATGAAAGAGGAAAGAGAGGAATATGGAAACATGGAAGCATGGAAGCAAGGGAGGAAGGGAAAGGAGAAAAGAAGGGAGGGACAATGAAAGACAAAGAAAGAGAGGAAGGAACCCACTTTCTAATTCAGCTTCCTCAAGGTCTGACTGACAATAAACCATTTAATCCACCTCACCCTAAATGTCTTCATATGCCACATGAGGGGGATCATCCTTACTACTCTGACTTTATGGGCTGAGGTGTAGACAAACGAGATAAAGCAGATGGAGAATAGCACTTTGGGCTAAGATGAAAGAATCTATAAATACAAAGGATTTTTATCTCCATGTTGTACTGGATAGAAACCACATCTTTCTGACATCGTATAAAAATATCCTTCGGTGGGGTTCCACACCTCCCTGTGTGTATCTACGAGTATACACTGATGGGGCTGAGAATACACAAATCCCGCTTGACTCAGCAGAAAGAGCCAGAGCTGCTATATGAGTAGCCAATGATACTCCTGCACCTGGAGAGCCCCCCCCCCCCCTCCGCCCACTTAGCTTCATTCACTGTGGTTGGTACAAAGTGAAAAATCTTTAAGGAAAAATTTCTAGTTAATAGCAAAACCTTTTGATAAGACAGCGAAGAAGAGAAAAAAAATGAAGGATAATCATTCTTCTTCTTATTTAGTGCGTGTTTATGGTGCTGTGTATCTGACAGCAGTTCCCTGCAGCGCCAGAAGACCTCATTTCCCAGATGATCCACTGGGCCCTGGGAATTGATGCCATAGAATTCTCCTGAAAAGATCCTGAAATGAGGTAGCTCTAGGGACTTTTAGGTAGCCTAAAGGGGCTGATGAGTCAGAAAAGGGAAGACTTCCTATCCTCTTAACCCCCAACCCTCTCCCTGTAAGGGGAGTTTTCTGACTTCCAGGCCAAGCAGAGGATGAAAAAAAGACATGCCCTGAACTCTTTAGAGCTGAGAGCACACCACACCATGTAATTTGAAAAGTAGAGGCTAATGTTTTCTTGAACTCCAATTGGGTTTCTATCAGTGTTCTCGAGAGAAACAGAACCAATAAGATGTGTGTGTTGGGAGTGGGGGCAGGTAGGAGGCAGAAAGAGAGAGGGAGGGGCATTTGTTTTAAGGAATTGGCTCACACCCTTATAGAGGCCAAAAAAACCCCCAAATAACTGTAATTAGCATGCTAGAGACCCAGGAGAATCGATAATGTCATTCTAGTCTGAGTGTAAAGGACTGAGACCCATGAGAGCCAATCATGTAAACCTCAATTCAAAAGCCAGCAGGCTCAAGACCCAAGAAGAGCCAATGTTTCAGTTTGATTCTGAAGTCTGGAAAAGACCAGTATTCCAGCTCAGAAGTTAGGCAGGCAGCGACTCCATTTACTCAAGCTTCTTGTTTTATTTGGGTCTTCAATTGATTGGATGAAGCCCATCCTCATTAGGGAAGGCAGTGTGCTTCACTCAGCCCACCAATTCAAATGTTAATCCTTTCCAGAAACCCTCTCACAGACATACCCAGAGTAATGTTTGGTTAGAAGTCTAGGAACTCATGACCGAGTAAAGTTGATGCATAAAATTAACCATCATAGCTTAGAACTCCCACCTACCAGCCCCTTTACTGTGACAGTATCAATCACCATGGGTGGGTATCCCAAGGCCTGGAGGTATAAGAAGGTCTTATAGTGCACATGGCATCTCTCCAGATGCTACTGCCTCAGCAAACCCTACTGCTACCATAAGGCTATATGGAAGCTCATTTCAACATGTAAACTTCTTGCAGACAGGGTCCACGTCCATTTTGTCTTTGTATTTTCCAGTTCTCTTCATAGTAATCATAGCACAAAGAAAGAGCCTGGTACACAATGTGCTTTGTTTCCAAAAGCAGTTTTCACTGCTCTTTCTCATATACTCAACACTACAGCCAATGAAACACTCGCTCTTCCTTGGGAAGTTCCCTTACTCTTATACTTCCCTGTTTTTGTCCAAGTTATGCCCTGGGACTGGAATGCCCTCCGCCTGGAATGCCCTCCTCAGCTCCATATATTTCATAGCCCAGCTTAAATGCCACCTGGTAACTATAATGACATCACTATTTCTAAGTATATCCATTGAGTTACCAACCTGGTGGTTGCGATGGTTGACTTTATGTCAACTTGGGAGACCCCTGGGTAGCTCAGTGGTTAAGGGCCTGTCTTTGATCAGGGCATAATCCTGGAGTCCCAGGATCTAATCCCACATCGGGCTCCCTGCATGGAGCCTGCTTCTCCCTCTGCCTGTCTCTCTCTCTCTCTCTCTCTCTCTCTCTCTCATGAATAAATAAAATTTTAAAAAAAACTTTATGTCAACTTGACTAAGCCAGGGGATGTCTAGACAGCTGGTAAAATATTATTTCTGGTTTTTTCTGGATGATATTAGCATTTGATTAGGTAAACTTAATAAAGAATATCACCCTCACCAATGACTGGTCATCCTTCAGTCCATTGAGGACTCAAATAGAACAAAAAGAGCAAAAGGAGGATGAATACTCCACCTGAGCAGGGACAGCCATCTTTTCTTACCCATGAGCATTGTCATTCCTGGATTTCAGGCTGTTGGACTTGGCCTGGGGTGTATTTCATCTTGATTCCCCTGGTTCCCTGGTTCACAGGTTTTTAATCTTGGACCCAAAATAAACCATGAGTTTTCCTAGGCCTCCAGATAAAAGAAGGCAGACTGTAGAACTTCTCAGCCTCCATAATCATGTAAGCCAACCACACATTTTTTTTTTTAATCTCTACATATTTGCGTATATGCTATTGGTTCTCTTTCTCTGGAGAACCCTAGCAGAGTGGTACAGAAGGAACTCATCCGAGCTGGGAGCTTCAGTATTGAGTATCGAATGTGCTCTGGGCCAGATCTAGTCTCCCATACTATGTTGGGTGACCGAGGCTGCAACCCTGAAAATTTCGTTTTCTTCTCTGCCTGATTATTTTCCCTTGGTCCTAAGTATACAAATGTCCTTCTGTTTTTTTCCTGGGTTCTAAATATGCAAATCCTCCAGGACCTAGATTCCACTCCTGAACTCCAGTTTCTACCAACCTATGAGGGTATAGACTAGATAAGACCCAAGGGTTGAGCAGGAAGCAGTAACCTACTTCCCCACTGCCCTGACACTCACGCAAAGCTCCTAGAAGAAAGAAAACACTCTATTTATAACCCATTTCAGCTCTAGACAGGGAGCTCTTGAATAATATCACTATAAACTTTGACAAAGTTGGCTGAGTCAAGACCAAAGATGTCCCTGAAGCTTCAATTTCTGCAGGGCTAAGGCAATCCTACAAAGTCATTGCATGAACATGGGATCCAACCCTGGCAACAGAGACTCTTTGTGGTGCTTGGGTGCTTGGGAACATAGGTGATGGTATTAACTTTCCAGAGGACAATGGTAAAGGTACATAATGTGCCCAGGGTACAGGCACATAATGTTGCAATGAAAGCACATATTCTTAGAGTAGTATCAATGGCCCTAGGGTAGATAATACCTGATTAAGTCCTCTTCTATGCAAAATTGTGAAAAATAATAGCTGCCATCCATACCAAAACCACTTATCAGCATGACTTTATTTGCAGCCACAGGCATGACTGGGCAATGGCATCCTCCTCTAAGGTGGCTGTGGTACCTGTGACCCCAGCTCTGGCTACGCCACCTGTGTGGGCCATTGAATAGGGAATTGGAGTTGGTCTGAGACAACTCATTTGTAATGACTAGAGCATTAATTATAAGTAATTTGGAAAATGTCTTGGTGACTATGCATGCATTGAGCGGAACCAATTATACTGGTGCAGCCAGGCAGCGGCTTCACAGAGGGCTCAGGTGGGAAGCGAGCTGGGAGCTGTCCACCCAGCAGCACCCGACAGTCCTACGTTAGCAGGAAATGTCCTCTCACCACGACTGCCTTAGGCTGAGCTGGTGATGTTAAGCAGAAGGGAATGAAGCATGGAATGGGGTCTGAGAGAAGAAGAAAGCCCCCATTATTTTTGCAAAATTAAGCACACTTCTAAAAGAACTAAGGCTATTACTAGCTATTATCTGACATTAATATATAGGAGCTGATAATGGAAAGGGGTTGCTGATCTCTTAGACTAAATTGGCATATACTTAAGCAAGACACTTAAAAAAAAAAAAAAAAGCAAGGCAATTAGCAAATCAGGTCAAATGCGGATGCATCCTCTAACCTCTGATGGAATTTTTCAGACTGGCTTGTGATCCACTAAGTTTTCTAGTGGAGAAAGCAGGTATTCGGCAGGTAACTCTTCCACCCACACTGTCACCAGTGCAGCAATCCTAACTAAGCTCACCCCTGACATCCCCAGATCTCCCAACTTCTATGAAGTTATATTTCAACTAAATTCCTATTTCCTTTTCATTTTATGACATATTTTTGGTACCAATGCATTTGCATCATGTTTTGACATCCTCTAGTTTCCAATATATTTTGTTCCCACATTTCATATGTCTGATTTTCTCTCCTGGATATTTTCCAGTATTTGTTTCCTATAGCAGAGGTCAGCAAATATTTTCCTAAAAAGGCCAGTTGGTAAGTATTTTAGGCTTTGCAGATGATATGGTTTCTGTCATAGCTATTCAACCCTGCCATTGTAGCTCAAAAGCAGCCACAGACAACAAATCAGCAAAATAAGCATGGCCGTGTTCCAATTAACCTTTATTTACACAAACAGGCAGACACAGATTTAGCTTGGAAGCAACAGTTTGCAACCTTGATTCTCTAGGAGCTGAATAAGAGAGAAGATTCTCCCGACAATGAAGCCAGTCCCACCTCTATGGACTTCCACGCATAGGAATGCATCCTTGAGATCGCATGGAAAGGTTTCCAGATGAGCCACCGTGGACTGAAACCCTCACAAAAATACTAGCCTAGAGCTGTTCTGTTAAAATGGAAGTCAGATCAAATCCCTTTTCTGCTCAGAACCCCTGGTAGCTCCTCATCACACTTAGCATAAAGCATAGGCTCAACATCACCTGCACACCCCTACCCACTACCCCTGCCCTCGTTTCTTTCCACTGTCCTCACTGGCTCCTCATATTCTTCCAGGAAGCCAGGAAGACATCTCCTTGGGATCTTTGTGCTCACAGTCCTCTCTGCCTGCCATGTTCTTCCTACAAAAATCTACATATCCCATTCTCTCACCTCCTTCTGGTCTTTGCTCAAAAGCTACCTTCCAGGGTGTTGGGGTGGCTCAGTTGGTTAAAAACATCTGATTCTTGGTTTCGGCTCAGGGCTTGAGATCAAGTCCCACATTGGGCTCCATGCTCAGTGTGGAGTCTGCTTAGGATTCTCTCTCTCCCTTTCCCTCTGCCCCTCTCCCTATTCATGCTTGCTCTTGCTATCTCTCTCAAATAAATAAATAAGTAAATCTTTTTTCTTTTTTTTAAAGCTACCTTCTCAGTGAGATCTTCCCTGTTCATATTGTCTTGCATCTTATCCAGTATGGCATATCCCTTCTCCCTTCGTGTTTTTCCCCTAACACTTACCACTGCTCAGCATTATATACATAGATCCTCACTTACTTAGCATTATATATATATATATATATATATATATATATATATTCACTGACTTTGTGTCCTTCCACTTCACCTCTATATAAGCTTCTCAAGGGCAGTTTGCTTTCTTTACTGCAGTATCCCCATTACCTAGAACAGTGTTCAGAACATAATAAATATTTGTTAAATGAATGCATCCTGGTCCATAATCCTAAGAGGATCCTCATTAAACTAAGACATTTTAAATTAAATGAGGCTTCTCTTTTGTCTGAATACACATGCCTTTACTCTCCACCCTCAGCATCTGCCTGCCTGGGAAAGATTAGGAATTGTTATAGAATGACTATAAAGAAAAAAAAAAAAAAACCTGAGGTAATAGTCAATTCTGAAAGTCAAAATCTAGATCATCGAAGCTCAATGGTAACCAGCAAGCCAGGCTATGGTCCTGTGACGGGATTATGCAAATCTCTTTATCTTCTTCTTTAACCCTTGGACACCTGGTTTCAATCAACCCCCAGACTCAATCTGAAGTGTTTTTCTAAGTATGAAGGATGTTCTGTGAGGGAGGGGCTGAGGCAGAGGGAGGAGGAAGAAAAGTCCACCCTCCTAGTTGGATCCTGGGGAAGGTAGGAAGGTGGATAGGGTGCAGGGAACAGCACAGACACCCACTTCCCTGATCTGGACTTAGGCGCAGAGAAGGAGGTATACTGGGTAGGGGACAGAAGCACTAATGGGGAGAGGCATCTATCCTGATACCCTTTCGGAACTTGGGAAAGAATCTTGCTAACAGGCAACCTCCCACCAACCTAAGCTGTGGCCAAAGATAATTCCTAGAGTGTGGTCAGGCTGAGTTTAAGTTGACTGCACCCTCCATAGTTCCTGGGTGCTATGGCTGCTGAGTTGAGCTTCACTGGGTCCCCGACAGCCCTGTAAGATGACCCCACAACAGGGGCTGGGCAGCCAGCTGACCACAAATACAGTGGGAGGCTCAGTGGTAAGTGCCGGTGGGAGCCAATGCAAGGTCAAGGCAGCAGCAAGCCCCACTGGAAGCACTGGCCGAGCCAAGACAAATGACACTGAGTCACCTCAGCCCCCCATTTCAGCATCGGAAGTAGAAGAGGGTCGTTAACCCAGTGACTAGGCGGAGAGGGTCGCTGGCAGCCAGCACTAGCAGACGGAACTAGATGCAAGGCTCAGGGGAAAATTCATCACTGCAGCAGACTCTGTCTAGATCCTGCCAGTCCTGTGTCCTCTTTTGAGCATAGGAAAACTCTATTTCTTAGCTCCCCATTCAGTTCAGCTGAGACCTTGTGACCAGGTTCTGATAAATGGAACGTGAGCACTATTAATGTTCACCCATGCACAATCCCTTTATGCATCCTCTTCCTGGAAAAGCACTAAGGTCACATATTGGAGAGAAAGGGATGTTTTGAAGGAAAAACAAAGAAACAAAAGGAATCTGAATCAAAGTCACCACTTGGTGAAAAGCGGCCAATACCGTATCAAAGGTGACATGAAGGGGAGATAAACGTTGCTTGTGTTAAGCCACACACACACAAAATTTTTGAGGGGGTTTGCTTGCTAGAAGCTAGCATTATCTGTCCTAATATACCTGCCCAATGCCAAGCCACAAACCCCTCCTCCCTATGTCCAAATTCCAAAGAAAGAGCAAAACTCTATGACTCTCGGAGTTTTATTTTTTTTTTCCTAGAGTGAAATTAACACATTACCTGAAGGCCTTATTTAACTTAAAATTGGGCTAAGGTTATATAAGACTGGACATTTAGTTAATTTATTTTTGCACTCCGTGGAAGTTCAGAAGAAAGAACCAGTTAATTATGGAGGAAAGTAAAATTGCATATTTTATTCTTTTGCACATCTGCGTGAAGCTGGGAGTTAAATTTGTGATCCCATTACGCACAGTTTGGAAGAAAGTTTTGAATGGTAATTCCAAGTTTCTAATTCTAGCTTCTGAGATCCTAATAATGAAAGGCGGGCTCGGGTACAGGAAAGTATGGAGATGAGGGATGTGCACAGGGGTGGCTCACAAGGCTTGGCTTCTGCTCGGCTTTGGATGAATTTGTGATCTTGAAGAAGTTGCTTAATGAATTCGAACCCTGTTTTCCTCGCTTTAAAGGGAGAAGATACTGCCTCTGCTGCAAGGGGTACGCACTGCACTGTATGGAAATCGCTGAGCCCAGTGCCTGGCAAAGCATAGCTGCACAATGATTAGCAGTTGGAACAATAACCAAAATCAACAGAAAGGAAAGACCGAGAATTCCAAAAGTGTGGACTTGAAACGTTTGTGCTTTAGGTCCTGCCTCCTGAACGGATGCCATATTTTGCAACACTTAAGAAAAAGTTTCTCTCCTCTCTAATCTGCATCTATCTTCCTGCCTCTTCACCCTCCAGTCTCTGTCTCTCTCTCACATACACACACTTACCCCCAACAGAACAATTTTATTTGAATTCAAATGTGCTACTGAAACCTTCTGCAAAAATAATCAGGTCCTAACTTGGAACCTTACAAACTTGCCATTTGACATCATAACCTCACTTCCTTCCAAGAAGTCCTTTGGGACAAGTTGCAACACCCCATCTTCAATAATAAACAGGTCTACTTTCCCCTGAGTGGAATGTGACCCCTGCTGACCCCTAAAGGGACTGATATCACTAAAGATGTATATGCAAAGAATGGATGACCACCCATGTAGGGTGTTGGGAGGGAGGGGAAATCATACATTTTTTTTGACTGCCTTTGATCTGCCCAGCTGTGAGGAATAACCTTTTGCTTCTTGCTGACCCTGCACTATTAGTTTATAAACTTGAGGGCCCACTCTGGAAGTCTGTAGGAGCTCACCCCCCAAATAAATGGTGTCAGCTGCACCTAGGGTAGGATTTGCTGCTAGGGACCCCTGCCCCGGCACTGGGCTGCAGCTTTCTTTCTGTCTCCACTATAGGGAGGCACCAGCTAAGTTCCCTTTTTTCTGCTCCTTGGCTCTTCACACCAATTCCAACACCCGTGGGAAGCTCGAACCCTAGCCCAACTGGCCAGAAACTCTGCCCCTTGGTTTAGCTCTATCCTAGAGAGAGGCCTAACTGTATAGCCTTAACATGGATTTGAATTGATCTCCTTGAGAACAATGCAGTTATCAAGGAAGTATTGTCTAAAGCCACCCTCCAACTCCATGTCCCCGTGGCCTCGGAGTTTACCCTAGTCTAGAATCACCTGAAGTTCTGATCCTCCTACCTCTTGGCCAGTGGTTTGGCTCATGTCCCTGCCCTGACAAGAGCCAGCAACGTGATCCACTGCTGCAAGGACAAGGACGGAAACGATAGCGGAGCAGCTGAACACACAAGACATTGCGCTAGACCCTTTCACCCGTGAGTATGTCTCAGTCTTTTTGGGTATATGGCACCCTTTCTAATATAAAAAAAAAAAATCACTTCAATATGTTAGTATTTTGATTTTTTGCTGATTGGAAAACACATAATAACGAGGAGTTACTATGAATTCAATTAAGTCTCTAAATGATTTTTTATTTTATTAATCCCAACAGCACACACACACATACCAACAATGCACACACACACGCACATACACACATGTATGTTTGAAAAGAAGTTGTACAAGTAAGAGTAAAACATGTCTTTTACTCTTCCTGAAAGCCATGCTTACCCTACTCCATCTAGAACAATCTCTGGCTCTCTCAGGGGCCATAGCTCATAGGTAGATTCTTTACCGCTAAGGTAGAGAATGAGATGAGTGGTGAGGGCTCTTGCTGTTTTTTTTTTTTTTCCACCACCTCACACTTGGCATCTGACACTATCCTGCATATACCGAGGTCATGCACAATCCCTCCTCACTAATTAGCTCTACCTTTCTCTCCCTCCTCCAGAAGCCATATAAACATGTAGGCAAGAGCAGCATTGACACAGAGATACATTTGTTGTACTCTAATCTGTAGAAAATAAAGAATTTGTCCTTTACAAATGTTAACCTTCTTGTTACTATTTTAAGGGAATTCTATCTTCACGAGGGATTGTGGCATGCCAACATCATGTCAACGGACTTAGAATCACTGCATCCGTGGTTTCCATGATGGCACAATAGCATTTATCAGGTGTTGCTTTCACCTGCCAGTTGAGGTTCATCGCATTGTCTCACTTGATCCTGATCGTAGCCCTGTGAGGAGTTCACCAGAGAGGAAACTCAGACAGACTAACACATGCCCAGCCCAAACCTGAGGGTTACTGAGTGGTTTCAAACTCAGTTCTGTTACCAAAACCCTTGTGGTGAACCATTGTTCTTGACTTGTTTTTCCGAGGGAAGTCTTAAATGGAAGGGAACTTTGACCACTGTTAAATTCTTCTGAGTTTTTGCCATTTGTACCCATTCTTCAAAAAAAAAAAAAAAGATTCTATTTATTTGTTTGGGAGAGAAAGAGTGCATAAAGGGAGAGGGAAAAGCAGACTCCCCCTACTAAGCAAGGAGCGCAATGTGGGACTCAATCCCAAGACCCCAAGATCATCACCTGAGCCAAAGGCAGACACTTAACCGACTGAGCCACCCAGACGCCCCTGTACCCATTCTTGATAGAAAGGGCTCAGTGAGGTCAGTTATTAAGAATCTGCCACTGATTAGAATGTGTAGAAAACAGATCTGGGTTCCAACTGGGCCACTCAGGAAGTCCATATGTTTCACTGTCTGTTTACTTCAATTAACTTCAGTGCAATGTGTGTAGAGATTCAAGTCAGATTCCAGAGCCAGACTGCCTGGAATAAAGTCTTGACATTGCCTCTGGGAAACTGAGAAGATCTGAGCAAGTTACCTAAACTTTTCATGACTCAGTTTCTTCACCTTAATGAGAAAAATAATAGTAGCTCCTTTATGAGTTAAGACACACAAGTGCTTGGCACATTGCCTGACACACGATGGAACTATATAGGTCTTCTCTGTGATGTCTAGATACCAAGAAAGGCTTTGCATCGAATCTAGGTTGGTCTTCCGTCTTGAAACAAAAAGAGCTAATAAAAATAGATAAGGGGATAAAGAGAGTTCACATCCAGCAGCTACCATCTGTCTGACAGGACTCGTACAGCCTCTAAGCTCTCAGTGGGGTTGGTTTTCCTCAATGGGCTGTGAAACCAGCTACAGGTCAAGCATTAGCTGTGCCCATGGCTGCACGAGGCAATGGTGGAATGAGGATGCAAACCCAGTTAATCTAACTCTAAAGCCTTCCTTCTACCCACTACACCATGCTACAGATCTGTAATTTTAACCAAACTCAGTGACATTTGGGCAGAGACTAGAGAGAAAAATCACATGAAGAAAAACATGGCTCTTTGCCATTTAAAAATACCAAAATGAGTACATTACCCTTAGCACTTACGTTGAATTTAAACTATTCCTTTATACTGGGTTGTGTGTTGCATGAATTATAAATGAGAACTTATAAAATACTGTACTTCGAGTTGGCTGTAAAGTGAGCATGAAGGATCCCTCCTACCTCAACTAACTTACAGTCTGGTAAAGGAGATCAGAGAGATTTACAAATCACCATTCAGCTCATTGCGGATTTAGCATTTGGGATGATGAATATGGGAAGGATGGTCCCAGATGGAGAAGAAATTGTGAGCAAAGACACCGAAGGAAGAAAGAAAGGAGCCGAGGAAGGTTGGACAGTAACGACAATAAAGTTATCAGTTAGAATTTCTGAAATTAAAAAAAAAAAAAAAGAATTTCTGAAATTTTCTTAGAAACTCTGGTGGAAAAGCAGAAATAGGGAAGATTTGGCTCCATTTCAGACTACAGACACCAACACACAGAAAGGTCAAGTGATTCGCTGAATATTTCAATAAATTAGCACATCCAAGAACTGCAGGTCCCTCACATCCGAGGCTCTGGGACCTCACTCATTTCTCTACGAGCAGCATCCAGGGCACACCAGGAGTCAGGGTCTCCTTCCATGAAGAGGTTGGCCCACTGGTTAGCCATGTAATTAGAAAGCAGCCACATTAGTCCTCTGGGGCTGCTGTACCAAAGTATCACAGACTGGGTGCCTTAAAATAACATAAATGCATTCCCTCACTGCTCTGAAGGTCAGCAGTCAGAGCGAGGTGGCACCAAGGCCGTCCTCCTCTCTCTTCAGGCCCTAATGAGGAATCCCCCTGTGTCTCCTCAGCTCCTGAGCTTGTGGCAGCACAGCTCCCATCTCCGCCTCCATCTTCCTGTGACCACCTTCCTCGGGTGTGTAGCTCCTCTTGCAAGTTCACCTGCCGTTGAATTTAGAGGCCACTCCCAGAGGAGTTCAGCTGAGATCCTTTAACTAATAACAAACACCTTCAAAATTTCATTTTCAAATAAGGCTACATGCTAAGCGTCCCAGTGGACATGGGTGTTTGGAGGACACAATTCAACCCCCTGGAGCTGCCAAGAGAACAACCGTGCAAGAACCTAACGCCAGGTTCAGAGGGGCCAGCTCAGCAGCCACCTGGGCTACCACTTCATCAATAATGACAACCCCCCTGGTGCCCACTCGGGGGCCCTCACACCAGTGTGTGCCAGCTTTGCCTCTCTGTACAGATCAGGGGGGTGCACTCCAAAGGGCACCGTTTTGAAAGAAGAATAAAATTTATTGTGAACACAGGCTTCATTGAGCAGGAGTGTGAGGAGACAGCTCATGCTTCCCTCTTCCCGAGGGCTATCTTGAACTTGTGGTAAAACACTCACAGGAAACTGCGGACGAGGGAGCCGTGGCCTCCCATTAAGCGAGCCAGCTAGAAAGCCTGAGGCGCAGAGATAAGGAACAGGGGACCTAGAGGAGCAAACCTCTGGGGCTCCATCCTGGGTCTTGCTGTGCCCTGAATGACACAGACAGAAACGCCAAGAAAATGGGTCTCTTCTACTGGTGGCTGAGGGATGGCAGTGACCCAGAAACAGGTGGGCGGCAGCCTGAGAGCACATTCCTCCAGAGACACGGCTGCCTCAGAAGAGGTCTGGTTCTTCAGTCAATACCACACACTTAAGCATTTAGTTTTCCTGCAGTTTTTAAAGCAAGATGTTTTAAAGTGAGCCTGTGCCTAGCCTTCTGGGAGACTAAAAAGTCTTCAGACGACTACCAAGCTGCGGTGTCTCTCCTCCGAGCCATAAGAGGGATAGGGTTCTACAGCGATTTGCAGTACTCGGAGGGGTGTCTCACCACCCCCCCCAAAAAAAGATTAAGAAATTAAGAAATACTGGTTTTCCTTCTCTCTTGATTTTCAAATTCCCTGGGGGAGCTTTTGTTGTTATGTCACAGACCTAGCCCTGGAAGTTAGGGAGGAGGCATGGAGGAGACTCTTTATTTGTTGATTGACTTAGATTTAAGACCAGACAGTCAAAAGTCTTAAGCCCCCTCCCCTGCTTCATCACGTATCTTTTGGGCAAGGGCCCTGATGTAAATTCTTGAGGTCAGAATGGAAAAGTTGAGATGTTTGCTCCCACCAGTACCTGACATTCTATAAAACAGAACCGTTCACAGAGCAGACAATTGACATTAGTGGTCTGGCTGGTCAGCATTTAATGAAACCCTTGGAGGCAGCTGCAAAGGAGGCTGGGCCTGTCAGTCTGTTTGCTGTGGAATTATACCGCTTGATCTCCAGCTCACAAGAATTGCTAAAACATTACTTAATTCCATGGATCGTTTCTGTGGTCCAGGGGAAAAGCTGTCCCAACTTGGTAAGCTGAGGCAAACAGAAGGCAAGCCCTACTGAGGACACAGTCATTTGGCTTGTGTTGGTGTATGGTCCGTGGGCTACAACTGGTTTTCATCCTTTTTAAAGGATTCTGAAAATAAAAAGACACCCCTCTTGTCCAACAAAAAGAAGAATATGCCACAGCAAAGAATTAAATACTTACCATCTAGCTTTTCAGAGAAAAAGGTCGCCTACCCTTGGCCTATATTATTATAACATGAAACTTTGGCTCCCCGACCGGTTTCAAAAACTGAGATAGTACAGAGGCATGGGGGATGAGGCCCCCAGATAGTACAGAGGCCCAGGGTAATCACCGTGGAAGGGACTGGGTCTGAATCCGGACTCCACCATCTACTAGCTTGCGACCCTGGGACTCACACTCACTATCTGCAAATTGGGGTTAATGAGAACATCTCATCAGTGCATTGTTGTCAGGATGACACAGCTACCCTCTCAAGGTCCTTAACAGACCAGCACATAATAGAGCTAGTACTCAGTAAATCTCAGTATGATTCAAAATGCCTCTCATAAAAAAAAAAACAACTCTGAGGCAGGGAGAAGAATCTGAACTGACACATCCTAAACGGCCAACACTGTCCAGGGTTTCAACGTTTTCGGTGAACAGCGCACTAAAAGTATTCTTAATCCTAGAGCAACCTCGAAATACCATCTAGCCCCTCTCTCAGCCTGGAAGCTGATGCAAATGCAAAGTTCACTGATGAGACAACTGACCTCAGAGCGATTTGTGAACTTCACAAAAGTCACCATCTCCTACTGTGACCCAGAAAAATCAGGTCCTCTCTGCTCATTCAGGACACGTTCGTTCATTCACTCAACAAACGCTTGGGAAACAGCTGCCTCATGCCAAGCGCTGCCTGAGGCACTGACTGCACCAGAGAAAGGGAAAGAAAGACATGCAGGCCCTCGTGAGTGGGACTAGTGGAAGCTGACGCATGAACAAACACAAGAGGTAAAGTGCTCCAGAGGCTAGAATAAGGGAGAAGACGGGCCTCTAGGTTGGGGAGGTACTCACCAGGTAGAGTGGGCAGCATGTGCAAAGGCCCAGGGGTATAAAAGGATCCAGCAGGTTCTGAAAACCTCAGGGAGTTTGGCTACAGTGAGGGGGGCGTGGTGAGGGTGAGTAGGGGCCAGGGCCTAAGAGGCCGTGTAGGATACGCCGAGGAGATTAGCTCTCAGTCCGTGGTGGCTAAACTTGGAGTTTGAAGCAAGGGAATAACATGGTTTGCGCTTCAGAAAAATGGCCCTGGGAACTGCGGGGTGTGTAGCAGATGGCAGGGGAGCCAACTGGAGGCAGAGAGATCTATGGATAGGGGTCTGTGGCCAAAGACCAGATAAGAGGATGGGGAGCAGCAGCTACTGGGATGTCAGGAAAGAAGAGGGAGGGGAAGCGGGGCGGAAGGTGAGGTGTGCAGAATTTCACATTTATTTAGGTGGGCGTATGGGAAAGGAGAAGGAAGAAGGTGGGGTGAGCCCCATATTTTGAGCTGAATGAGCAGAGTGGGGTGATTGATGCAGTTCGGGAGGGGAAGTCTCCTGGTCTGTGTGGGAAGTGAGGGATGTGAGGGATCTGCGAGGCATCCAGGTGGCGGCATCTGGTTGTATGAGGCCTGGGCCTCGGACAGAAGGTCCAGGCTGGGGATGCAGGTGCGCACGTGCGTGAGCAACCAGGACGGGAAAGCAGGTGGAAGCCTGGAAATAGTTGCAATTTTCACGTCAGGTAAGGACCTAAGAAAACCAAGCACTTAAGAGGTAGATGAAGGAAGAGAACATGAAAGAACAAACATACGATTACAACTGAGAAGAGAATGAAGACAATCGAACAGAAATGCCACCACCTCCAAAGCGGAGGAGGGCAAGGATTCAGGAGGAAGGGGGTCACGGCATCCCCTGCCGCACAAGGGTCGAAGCAGGTGAGAAGCGAAGGGTCCTGGGTGTGGAGACCAGGTCACCGGTAAGACGCGGGAGATGGCCTCTCGGAGCCGGGGGACAGGGCAGGTGCCCGGACAGGTGCCCGGGTGAAGGAGAGGGGGCGCAGGTGCAGCTGGCTCTGAGGGAGGCGGGCCTCGAGCTAGACCCAGGGCCAGGCTGCCGTGGCTTCTGCCTTTTGTTCATTTTGCCATTTCTTGATCTATTTGGTTTTGAGCAGTGGGAACACAGAATTTTCATAGGCTTTGGAAACTGCAGCAGGGAAGAGGAATATTTTGGAAAAGTGGAAGTGGAAGGAGCAACCCAGGGGAACAGGGCTGGAGGAAGGGTGCGGGGAGCGGGGCAAGAGCACAGGCAGGGGTGGGCTGCGAGGTGGGCTCCCCCCGCCCGCCCTCTCCTCTCACCCCTCTTCATCCTCCTTGCCGTGTCCACCACTTTCAGGGGTCCCTACTCCCCATCTTCATTTCTTACAGCTTTTGGTTAATAATCCGGACTCTGGAACCACATTTCTCGGAGCCAAATGCTCCACCACCTGCTCGCTCTGGAGCTTCGAACCCATTACCTCCTGTCTGTGCTTCCGTTTACTAATCTCCTAAATGGGCATAACAATAGGACCTCTCTTGAAGGATTATTGAGAAAATCAAACAAGCTAATGTTCATAAAGTGATTGAACAGTCCCATGTATTCCTCAGACACTGACTGAATTGAGATTATATCTTCCTCTTCTTCTTTTTTTTTTTACTGTATTTCTCCATGGTCGCATTTATCACAATTTTAATTCAATAAATAACTTGCATAATTATTTATCTAACTCCTGACAACCACCAATTGAATATAAGATCCCTGAGGGCCTGGAACAGTCTTTCTCCTTCCTCATTATATTCTGAGGGAGCCGCACGAGCTAAGCCATCGAGGAATATTTGTGGAATCAATTGAATTTTTTTGACCAAGAATACTGAGGGGGGATAGAATGAGCCAGCTCCACTCCAGGACTACAGAGGAGGTAAGATTTGAGTGGGGCTTGGTGACTTTGGACAACAGTTCAATGAGAGCAAAAGGAGAAGAGAGTTCAAATAAGATATTTTATCAGCGATTGACAAATATTTGACATTCAGTGCCCCATTCAGAAGAGAACAAAAAAAGATTTTTTGTGCTAATGATATGATGGTGAGGGAGGTTGTCAGGACACGTTCTTATCACCAAGTTCATCTAGAATGGGGAGAGGTGTGGTCTCTAAAGGGTTTGCACTTCCATTCTACCCCTGATGTCTGTAAATGTGGAAAGTATCTCAATTACTTCAACTCTTTTTTTTTAAAAAGCCTTAAATGTGGAAAGGGTCTCAATTACTTCAATTCTTTTTTTTTAAGGCTTTATTTATTTATTCATGACAAGCACAGAGAGAGAGGCAGAGACACAGGCAGAGGGAGAAGCAGGCTCCCTGCATGAAGCCCAATGTGGGACTCGATCCCAGGATCCCGGGATCACGACCTGAGCTGAAGGCAGATGCCCAAGCACTGAGCCACCCAGGCGTCCCCTCAATCACTTCAATTCTGAGTGAAGAAGATAATACCTTTTTGCCACATTGTGATGAATAAATGAACATATGTATTTGATGCAGGAGGCACATAGTAGGTTTTCAGTAAGTGGTGGCTGCTCTTACAGTAACAATGTCGGGCAGAGAAATCATATTCCTGAGAGACTGTGTGCGAATCAGTGGGTACTTGAAATGCGTGCCTGCGTTTGCTCCATAAAAGAATCTTATGTTGAAGCCTTTTGTAAAACATAAAATCCGTCTGCACAGCGGTGACCCCTCCCCCTCCCCCCATTATTTAATGTGTATAGGTTAATAAAGGGCAGGTGCTTCATTCTCCTTCTCATCCCTCGCCCCCCCTCCTCCCACCACCCTATACAGGTTCAGACTAAGTTGGAAGATGCGAGGAGCTGGGGCAAAGGGTCCTCTGAGGTTTGCAAGGCCTTCAGAAGGGAGAGGGGAGGAGCAGAGCCCCTCTCGGCAGGATGCGGTCCCATTGGGAACCCATAAGCAAAGTGAGCCATGATGGGTTTTTTTTTAAGTTTTTATTTATTTATTCATGAGAGACACTGAGAGAGGCAGAGACAGAGGCAGAAGGAGAAGCAGGCTCCCTGTGGGGAGCCTGATGTAGGACTCGACCCTGGGATCATGCCCTGAGCCAAAGACAGGTGCTCAACCACTGAGCCCCTCAGGTGCCCCAGCCACAATGTTTAAAATATGTCTTCTATATACATACCACGTCTTCTTTATCCATTCATCTGTTGAAAGACGTCGTGGCTCCTTCCACCGTCTGGCTATTGTGGACATTGTGGCTATGAACCTTGGAGTATATCTATACAATGAAATATTACTCAGCCATCAGAAAGGACAAATACCCACCATTTGCTTTGATGTGGATGGAACTGGAGGGTATTATGCTGAGTGAAGTAAGTCAATCGGAGAAGGACAATCATCATATGGTTTCAATCATAGGTGGAATATAAGAAATGGTGAAATGGATTATAAAGGAAAGGAGGGAAACTGAGTGGGAAAAATTAGAGAAGGAGACAAAACATAAGAGACTCCCAACCCTGGGAAACAAACAAAGAGTTGTCGAAGGGGAGGTGGGTGGGAGGATGGGGTAACTGGGTGATGGGCACTGAGGAGGGCCCCTGATGGGATGAGCACTGGGTGTTATATTCTATTTTGCCAAATTGAATTTAAATTAAAAAATGTAAAAAAAAAACATAAATTAAAAATGTCTTCTATCTCCCAGACCTCTTGCACTCTTGATCTCTCTCTTAGAGTTTAGTAAAGCCTTTGGATCTTCCAAAGATCTGGCTTGTCTGTACGAGGGCAGGGGCCCCAAGGAAGGCATCTGGGCCCAGCTTGGGCTAAAGAAGACACAGGTGGCACAAGCCAAACAGGTGGGAGGCCCAACATCCTGAGGATTCCCGAACACTTGGCTTGTGGCCCCTCCCTCCTGAAGGTTCCCCTTGGAGAGCTAATTGTCAGGGGTTGAGGCTGGAACTCATAAGGGAGTGAGATCTCTCCAGGTAGCTTCTGAGTACACCTGCCCCATAGAGATGGTTTACTTAATATACACCTGACTCTGCCAAGGGCTTTGTCTCACCACCTAACCATCAGATGAAAGGAGAGAGAGTGAGAGAGAGAGAGAGAGAGAGAGAAGCATGAGAGGCATCATCTACAGAAGGGCTGAGCAGGTGATAAAAGTCTCTCTGAAGTCCCCTCACTACTCCCCTCCCTCTCAGTTCCCGGGTGGGTCCAGCAGCTAATCTTGAAACTGCAGCCTGCTGGCCAGCCCCTGCAGCCCTGGGAGCTGGGGCTCTCGCAGAGCTCATCAGACAGTCCTTTCCTGGGGCTGCCTCTCCAAAGGCCACTGGCCAGAGCTGTCTCTCAATCGCTGGAATACAGCCCAGCCAGGGCCTCGGGCAACACAGTCGTGCTCTGGCCCCAGCCTCCCCTGCTCTGCTCCCCAGGTTTAATTTCATGTTCATCAGAAGTGTAGAGAAGGACATTTTCAGCAGATCAAAGGGACACAGTGCGCATGAAAGAGACACAGTCACAGGGCAGGAGCAGGTGATGTGATCCCCGCACAGAAAGACTAGCTGCTTTCAGGGACGCTTTGGGGGCTGGGGAAGAGTGTGGCCCGAAGCCATCTTTGGGAAATGCAGAAATCTGCACACGGACACAGGGCAGTCTGGAGCTTGGGGCAGTGTCGCCCTGAGAGAGTTGGTTCTGCAGAAAAGAGCAATTCTGGGAATATTGAGTTCAGCAGCCCCATAGTCCCCCTACGTACTGGTCCCTCTTGCCCCTACCCCTGTGCAACATGCTTTCCAGAATGAAGAGAGGTCTAAAGCATTGTCCATTATCTGTGTACAGGGGTATGCAGTATAGTGGGAAAAAAATAAGACTATTAAAATCAGTGAATAATATTAACTTACTTTATTCAGAAATGCAACCATCCAGAACACAGACATAAGCAAAGAAGAACTCTGAATTATAATATGTGTCAAAAAAGAATCCCTGTCCAAAACAAAAGAGGATTCTGGGCTGCGGGCAATTATCTATACCTTGATCTAAGTGGTAGTTGCATGGATATTTACTTTGTAAAAATTCATGGAACTATGCATTAATGATTTGTGCGGTGACTCTGTTATATCTCAATTAAAAAAAAAATCACAGAAAGCTTCTTGCCCCAGAATTGTAAAATTTTATTTATAGGAAAACTCTCTATGCCTTCCCTCAAACCTGTTTACTCTTGTTTCAGATAAAATTCAAGCAAAGCAAATTACATAATTCCTTGGCCTTCATAAAATGGAAGCGATTGGACGCAGCGTAGGGGGCAGTGATAGATTTTACTAGTCTCAGGTACGTGAACAATACAAAAAGTGTGGCATATAAAAAGAGGCAGAGAAAATAGAGAGGAAAAGACAAGAACATAAAAACCATACCCAAGAAGACATGAAATAAAGTCGTACCAGGCCCCTTAGCACAGAAGCAAACATTTTCATAAAACTCCAAAGGCCTGAGAGAGCATTAAAATCAGGCTCCCGCCCTGGCTGTGCGGCCTTGGGCACGTCATTTAACCTCTCTGGTTCTAGTGTCCTAATTTATGAAACGCAATCAATGATAGTCCCTATTTTGCCAGGCTGTTTTAAAGACTAAATGATAAACGTTCACATGTAGTAGGCAGTCACAGATAGTTTCCAGTATTATTTCTGTATTTGAGCACATTATAATAATGGAATAATTTCAACCAGCTAGCCCAAATAGAATAGTAGAATCTTTGCACGACGTAAGGAAGAAAACATGCCCCTTGCCATCAAGTGGCTTACAATCAAGTGGGAGAACAGCTCAGATTCAAGACAGAGTACGACCAACATTTTGAGGAAGATACTGCCCAGAAAGAAAAAAAGACACATATAGTGTTTACTCTATACCAAATATTGTAATAAGTCTCTTATAGATACTGATATAATTAACCTCTATAACAATCCAATGAGAAAGATAAAATTGTCACCCCCCTATTTAACAGATAAGAAAGCTGAGACACAGAAAAATTGAATAATCTGCCCCAAGTCTTTAAGTGTCAGGGTCCTCAAATCTGGTCAGCCTGGCTTAAGCGTTCATGCTGTTACTCCTTTGTCTCACCTGAGCTAGGAAAATCTGTAAAGACTATTTCATAATTCATTTAAGATAAAGGAAATAGTATCTGAGTTACAGCCTAAAGGGGTCACGAACAGCATTTTTTTCCTTATTGGTAATTTTATTGAGAAGTAATTTACATATAATAAAATACCCATTGTATGTGCCCAGTTCAGTGAGTTGTAACTATCATCCCCAAAATGGTACAGAATAATCCCTCAGCCCAGAAGTTTCCCCTGTGTCCCCTTGAAGTTAGTCCCCTGTAACCATAGATCTGCTTCTGTCATTCTACATGAATTGTGACCATTTTAGAACTTTAGATAAAATACAGAATCATACTACATCTCTAATATGTGGTTTCTTTCACTCAGTATAATATGTTAAGATTCATTCATGTTATGATATAGGTTTGTAGCTCATTCCTTTTAAGTGCCTAGTAGAATTCCATTTTTTAAAAATATATTAAAATCGGTTTACCAGTCATCATTTGATGGACACTTTGGTTGTTTCCGGTTGGGGGCTAATATACATAAAGCTGCTATGTATATTCAGGTACAAGCTTTTATAAGGACATAGGTTTTCATTTATTTTGAGTAAATGAGTAAGTATTGGGACACCTGGGTGGCTCAGCGGTTGAGCGTCTGCCTGTTGAGTTATCTGGGGTTTATGGACTCAGAGATGTGAAATGAGGGGTTATCTGCCCTCTGCAAGGAGAAGACTGTTGAGACCAGGGGAATAGAATCATTTTGTTAAAGAATGAAGAACACAAAAGAAGAAATTCAATGACATTTAAGGAGTAGAAGGGAGAATAAGAGTAGGTTAAGGAAAATGAGAAAAAAAAAAGGTGCAAAAAAGTAGGAAGAAAACTGAAGGATACAGTGTTGTGAACGCATAGGAAAGTTTTAAAGAGTGGGATGTCAGTGTTGTCAAATGCTTCAGAGAGGTTGAGAATTTGGAATCATCACGAAAAGTGTGCATTATGCTCAACATATTCTATGTTCAACATACTCTAAAAGGAGAAGTGTGCATATACTTTTAAATTTTTCTTTTTATATGCTATATATTTTTATAACATTTTCAAGTCAAAGTAGTAAGCTTGAGTTAACTTGAAAAATCATTTATGTAAGGAAAAACATAGAATTCCCTGATGGCAAATGAGACAGTAGAGTGGTTTTCAAAACTCTCCCTCTCTCTCTCCCTCCCTCTTTTTTTCTAAGTAGATAACCTTTTCTTCAAACCAAACCTTACTCAGAAGTCCAATTTCTCTAACAGACAAGAAGCTATTCTTATAAAAGATAATGAAGTGAAAGCAGAGCTCCCACTACCCTGTGAGCCCTCCACAATTGATCGATAAATGATAGATAGATAGATAGATAGATAATAGATATGATAGATGATAGATATTATATGATAGATATGATAGATGATAGATAATAGGTATGATAGATGATAGATATTATATGATAGATGTGATAGATGATAGATAATAGTATTATTGAGATGATAGATATGATAGAGAATAGATGATAGATGATAGATACGATACATGATAGATAGATATAGGTAGATAATAGATATGATAGATGATAGATATTATATGATAGATATGATAGATGATAGATATGATAGATGATAGTATTATTGACAGATGATAGATATGATAGAAAGAGAATAGATATGATAGATGATAGATATGATTGATAGATGATAGATATGATACATGATAGATAGATAAGATGATAGATAGATAGATAGATAGATAGATAGATAGATAGATAGATGATAGGTAGATATAGATGATAGATAAATGGTAGGTAGATGATAGATGATAGGTAGATGATAGATATGATTGATTGATAGATAATAGATATGATAGATGATAGATATTATATGATAGATATGATAGATGATAGATATGATAGATGATAGATTAGATAGATAGACGATAGGTAGATGATAGATGATAGATGGTAGGTAGATGATAGATAGATAGATAGATAGATAGATAGATAGATAGATAGATAGATGATAGATAGATGATAGATGATAGATGAGAGGAGAACTTTTAACCTGTTCAAACCTCCCATACAATTTAATCTCCATTAGAGCAGGGACATTATCATTATCTGTTTGGCTCACTGCTGTCTTAGTAGAGCCTAAAATAGCATCTGGCACTTGTTAGCAACTCAACAAGCATTCGCAAATAAACGAATGTGAGCCTCTCAATGGTGGTAGACTAGAGAAAAAAGAAAACTGACACTGACAGTCGACCACGTACAGAACTCTAGGACACTTGCAGTTGAGTACTCCACCGTAGGAATGCCTCATACGTAACACCAGCCCTCTAAGTACGTATTATTATCTAGATTGCATACACGAGGACACATCAGTTTGAAGACCTCCTCAAATGACACCGCAGTCTCAGACCTAAAATATAATCCGGAAGCATGTAGTATCGATGTGCATTATCCTGCACCACCACGTCATGCCACTCTTCCCAGAGCAGTCCTGGCTCACAGCCTCTGACGGTCACTCTGGCACAACTTAGGTAAGTTGTCTGACTCTCCATTAAGCTCATTATACCAGGTGACAGTGAGCACATCCTAGAAAGGGTAGAGAACAGCAGAGCAGCAGTAATAACTCAGCTCTTCTTGCTGATGGTGTTGGTGTTTGGGATGAAAAGACGAGTGGGGTAAACCAATACAGAGTAAACTCTGTTCTTTCTTTCTTAGATTATTTATTTGAGAGAGAGAAAGAGAGAGCATGAGCCAGGAGGAGGAGCAGAAGAAGAGGGAAAGCTGACCCCCACCCACCCCCCAACAGGAAGTCAGACATGGGGCTCAATCCCAGCACCCCGAGATCATGACCTGAGCTAAAGGCAGAGTTTTTTTTTAAGATTTTTTTTGTTTATTCATGAGAGACACAGAGACAGAGACAGAGAGGCAGAGAGACACAGGCAGAGGGAGAAGCAGGCATCATACAGAGAGCCTGACGTGGGACTCGATCCAGGGTCTCCAGGATCACGCCCTGGGCTGCAGGCAGCGCTAAACCGCTGCGCCACCGGGGCTAAGGCAGAGCTTTAACTGCCTAAGCCACCCACCCTGTTCTGTAAAGGCTTCCATACCCACACCCCCCACAGAGACCAATGAGGAGATGCTATAAGCTCTGTGGGCCAACTCAGCATGCATGCATTTGCCGCAGGACATCTGGTGCATCTTAACCTTCATATCAGCTATCTACTACAGTGAGAAAAAAAACCACTCAGAAACCCAGAGACTTAAAAGAACAATCACCTGTTTATGTCACAGTTCTGTGGGTGGGTAATTTGGGCTGGGACCCGTTCAGTGGTTCTGCTACCCTGAGCCAGGTTTGGCTGATGTTAGAGAAACTGGTACATGCATCTGTGATTAACTGCCAGGCCAGTATATTGGTTTGCCTTAAACTACTAAGGCTGGGTGCTTTAAACAAGAGAAATATATTTCCTCACAATTTTGGAGGCTTGCAGTCCAATATCAAGATTTCAGCAAGGTTGCTTTTTTTTTTTTTTTTCCCTGAGGTCCCTCTCCTTGGCCTGTAGACGGCCACCTTCTCCCTGTGTCTTCACTTGGTTTTTCTTCTGTGCACACACATCTATGTCCCAATTTCCTCTTCCAATAAGGATGCTGGCCGTATTGGATTCAGGCCCAATCTAATGACCTCAACTTAATCTAATAACCTCTTTAAAGACCTTCTCCAGATTGAGCTACATTCTGAGATTCTGGGGGCCAGGACTTCAACATACGTATTTCGGGGCCGGGGTTGGGGGGGGGTGGGTGGCAAAACGGTTCAGCCCACAACAGTAAGCATTCGGTCAAAAGGTCTAAGAAGTTGTAGCTGGCATGGCTCTTCTCTGCTCCACGTGGTCACCGAATGCCTAGAGAGCTAGCTTGGGTTTGTCAACATGACAGCAGCTACAGATACCCCAAGAGAGAAAGAAGAATGCAGGGCCTCTCCTGGCTTGAGCTCAAACTGGCACAACCTCACTTCTGCGACATTCTATTGGCCCAAGCACATCACAAAGGCAACCCAGATTGAAGGAAGGGACCAGTGGGCCCTTTGTGCAATCTGTTACAGCCTCTCCTTCCCTCCCTTCCCTGCACCCTGGGGGACCCCATGGGACAGCTTTCACTCTTGGGCTGAGAGCCTGGAAAGCCCATGACTCAGTGAAATTTGTCCTCCAATCCCAACCTCATACCAACCTTCTTTCCAGTTCCTCCCCACTCATTAAGATGCTCAGGGGTTCCCTGCCTTCCTCCTTCTCCGTCTCTGAAGAGAAACTGGTGGCATCATTCATCCCAAGGCTAAATGAGTATGAAGGTGACAGCCCTTCTGGAGACAACTGCCTTTTAGTAAGTCTCCAAGTCTGAAGCCCAGGCACGGAGCACTGTGGGGGAACTCCTGGCGAAGCCAGGGGTAAGTAGAAACTTCCTTTGTCCCATGAAAATTGCTTCGCCACGTGGAGCAAGTGACATCTTTCGTGGGTTTCTGCCTGGGGAGCACGTGGCCCCACATCATTTCCACGTGAGTGAGGAGTGATCGTGGAAGAGTATCAGTAGGGGCAAGGAATCAGAGAAGACGGCCTCCAGTCTATACTTAGCCAGCATCTGATGACTGGATCCTGCGTAAGCTGTTGCAGCTTGTCCGAATGTCAGTGGTACTGTCGTCTGCAAAATGAGAGATTTGGTGAGACCATCTCTGGGACTGCTTTCATCTCCCAGGTCCTGTGCATTCTGATAAAGTCCTCATTTTGTCCCACCCCCCCTCTCTCCCTGGCCGGCCAGCCCACCAACATACTCCCTCGGCAGGTGCGGGCCATGCCTGGCTGGCACGGAGTCTGTGGCTCTGAACCACACCAAGAGTATGACTGGGACCAGCTGGGAACGGGTGACAAACTATCCCACATTGTCTAGATTCTTCTATGTGGCTCTGGGGAGATAATAAAACCATTAAGTCGGGGAGGAATTGATGGGTTTCTATCCACCAAGCACGTTCTGCTGCTCAGAAGAGCCCAGTCATTAAGCTCTAAAAGATTGGAGCCCCTCAGCCTCCTTCTGCTACCCCATTCCCCCAATAGCCATGTCTAATGTGTATTGCTCAGTGTATACATTGAAATGCAGGCTATTGTATACATTTTCTCTCTATACACCACACATCTGTCTGCCCTGCACAGACACAGACAGTTTCAAACTTCAAACAACAGTCTGTATACACAATGTGGGTGGGTTGAGTTTGGATCTGACTGGGACAAGGCCACGCACCCGCATATATTTAATGGCCCTGTCTTGACAATCTACCATTATAGCAAATGTGAAAAAAATAAACAGGGACAGGACTCTTTTTTTTTTTTCTCCCCAAACTCAACATCAAAAGTTATTGAGTGATTGTGCTGAACAATAGCCAGAGGTAGTGTTAACAAAGGAGAAGCTCCAAGCTGCACTTACTGTGGGGAAAGTAGTTCATATGCTTTATCATCGCTTAGGACCTGTCAGGCTTGGTTAGTTGGGTGGACATGGATTGCCTCAAACGGCATTTGCTACACATTTGTTTTCCAAACACACTATACCTCCTCAGGAAGGTTAATCCCGAGAGATAAAATGTTTGGAGGTTGATTTGGGGCTTACCAAGTCGCTCCCCTTTAAAATTCAGTCTCCAAAGGAAAAAAATAGGAACTGGGTATAGAGCTGGATCACCTATCAGAGCAGACCTAAGCTTTAGTTAGGCTCCCACCAGACACTAGCAGAAAACGAATACGTTTTGGGTTTTTTTTGTTTGTTTGTTTGTTTGTTTGTTTTTTTAAAGCAGAGAATTTATTTCTGTTCACAAATAAGGCTGTTTCTCCAGTAACCTCAAGGCCCCAAAATTCAGTATTTCCAATCTACGGGACTTCACCGACGGCCTCCACAAAGATATGGTGTGCCACGGAATTCCAGTGGGTTCTCCTGAGGCCTTTGAGCAGTTTTGCATTGTGAGGTCATTGCTCAGGACGTTATTAGCATGCCAATAAAGAACATGTGTACGACAACGTTCAAGACAAGATGCAAAAGTAAGTAAGGGGCCCCTGAGTGGCTCAGCGGTTGAGCGTCTGCCTTTGGCTCAGGTTGTGATCCTGGGGTCTTGGGATCGAGTCCCGCATCAGGCTCCCCGCAGGGAGCCTGCTTCTCCCTCTGCCTGTGTCTCTGCCTCTCTCCCTGTGTTCTCATGAATAAACAAATAAATTTTTTTCTTTTTTTCTTTTTTTTAAGTAGCAGCATCTTTTAAGCTGCTCCACAACAATGAGTGGGGTGACAAATAGCTACAAAAAATACACACATGCATCATCCTGGTTCTGGAAGTTGGAGAGACTAACCCTGCAACAGCTCAAGTGCAATATGAAGCAGAGTACAAGTGAGTGTTTACATGCAATGGATGGTAACAGACCACATGGGAACTTTAGGAATTTTGAGAAAGTCAAGAATTTTTGTACAGGGTCATCAGGAAAGGTGTATAGGCAGACTCCTAACATGCCCCCCCGCCCCCATTCTCCTCCCTTGTTGTGCATTCCCTGTACAATCCCTTCTCCTTGAGTGTGGGTGGGCCTGACCTGATCCGGTGAGCCCTTTCAGAAAGGATTAAGAGATTGGAGACAGAAGTCAGGGAGATCTTAAGCTGCAGCAGATGCTCTCCTGTCTGCCTTGAAGAAGCAAAAGCTCCTAAGCTGTAGATAGGACCACGTGGCAGAAAATGGAAGGCGGCCTTTAGTAGCTGAGAGAGGCAGCTGGCTGACGGCCAGCAAGAAAGTAGGGAGCTCCCTCCTACAACCACAAGGACCTTAATTGTGCCGACAGCCTCGTGAGCTTGAGGACCGCGAGCGCCAGAAAGGAACGAGACCTGGATGACACCTTGATGTCAGTCTTGCGAGACCCTGAACAGAGAGCCCATCTAAGCTGTGCCTGGACTCCTGACCTGCAGAGACTGGGCGTCGTAAGCCCCTAAGTCTGTGTAAGAAGCACACACACAAGACTTCTTCTGAGAGTGGGTATAACTTGAGCAGGGCCCAGAGGAAGGGGCTGACAGCTTGCAGAAGTTCAAAGGAGACGGGAAACAGCTATGCTGTGAAGAAAGGAAGAGGCAGGCTGTAGAAGCAAAGGCCCTGACAAAGGTAACCCCGTGAAAAAGGAGACCTTTACCCTATTTGTCATTTTGATGCATGCAGCATGCTTATCTGCTGAGCAGGTCACCAGTCATTATGCCCATTGCACACGAGAAAACTGAGCTCTCTAGATGTTTGTCAGTTGGGCACTGACATATGATTACCCAGGGACAGAGAGAGTTTGCTTTCTGAAATGAAAAATCTGGTTGAAATCTGTGAAATGCTTTTCATTCCTACAACCTAGAAGATAAGATCGAAATTCCCCAACCAGTGTAAGAGGCCCTTCGTGGACTTCTCGTCACTCGGCCTTCCTGCTACACTCTAGCCAAGCCATCCCCCTCCCCAATCCCCCCCCACACACACACACACACAGCCACACACCCCTCTCCCATGCATTCCTGCACTGGGCAGATGGTTCCCGCCACAGGGACTGTCTCCCCTCCCCTACCCACCCCCACCCAGCTTCCCATCCCAAGTTGGCTTAGGTATGAATTTCTCATCTTTCTTTTTAGATTCTGGTCAAAAGCAACCCCCCTCCCCCACGAGGCTCACCCCTGTGCCCACATTTAACAGCCCAGATACAAACCTTCCTTTGTGATCCTATAGCGCACCGAACACACCTCTGTTAGTACTTCAGAATGATAAGGCAATAATGCCAATAAGAGTTCACATTTATCGAGTCCATATCCAAAGCCATGTACTATGCCTTTTACATGCATTATCACGTTGTATTTTTATCACCTTTTTTTTATATGTGTTTACATGCTTCTCTACTAAATGGTGAATCTTTCAAAGGCAAGGATGATGGCTTTTTCATTTCTGTATCCCCCAGAGCTTTGCAGAGTGTAGAAGGCACTCAAAATATATTTAATAAATGAGTTAAAGGAGTCAGAAGTAGGGCTGGAGTTCAGGGGTCTGGATTGCAGTGCAGGGTTATTTGCTGCTGTACCATCACGAGAAAATGAATGTACAATGGCTTTGGGAAACTACAAAATACTATGTGAATGGAAAGGAGAAGATGCCAAACCAACTCCTCCTTTCTTGTGCCCCTCTCTTAACTCCTGTCTGTCTCTGGCTGCCAAAATAATTTTAGATCATGTGAAAGCTTAACGGCAGCGTTCCTCTACTTCATCTAGCCCAGACACCCAAAAATATAAAGAGGAGCGTGTATGTGTTCATGACAGTGGGAGGCATCGTGAAGGCGGGTTCCAGGAGAACTGGGGCATCTAGCAAACAGGGCATAGCAGTCTGGACACATTCGCGGAGGACCCAGGACCCCTCGAGCACCCAGGAATCCCAGGCGGTGGAAATGAGTGTGCTCCCAGGTGGGGCACCCTGAAGACCTGCGTGTGCTCACCTGGTCCTCAGAATTCTGAGCTGAACTCCAAGCACTGCTTTGGTGAACAAGGCAGTCGATGCGACTCTTAAAGGAGCTGTGCCGAACTCATTATCTGAGCCCGTAGAATTCTCCTTATTCAAACCCTGCTGTTCAGAGAGGGGTAGCGATCACTCAGTGTACTACTCACCTAGCCTTTGTCTCCAGCACTCATGTTTAGGCAAAAGTTGAATATTAAATCAGCTACCAGCCAGCATCGTGCTCTGTTCCACTGACCCTAGGGCTCAGCCAGAAAAATCAGAGAAAGAATTTTTTCCTCTCAATTTCATATAGCAGGCTTGATCAGGGCTTCACGTATTTTATCTTTTTTTTTTTTTACCCCAAATAGCAAGGTATACAATTCTTTCCTTGTTTTGCAATTGCCTGTGACTCTCAAACCTCTCTCCTTCTCACTGTCCCCCTGCCAACAGTCCCCCACCCCACAGAGCACAGACCATCTCTAATGTGGGCTGCATGAGTAAATATTTGATGGAGTGAGAATAAAAGAAAAACATATTAGTGTCCAGCTTGCATAGTTGGCACTGGGCTTAGGAAGAGCAAATTGAGGCCAATTAAAGGCATAACTCTTAGGAATAGCTACCAAGCCCCTACTTTATTTTCTATGGAGGAGAAAACATTCTTATAGCTTTTTAGCTGAGGAGCAGAGGGAAAATAGCCTATTCTTTTGTATTACGTTTGGGAGTAATTCTTGCCTCCACCCAATTCAATTCAAGAAACCTTAGGTAAAGCAGAACCAAGAACCAGGAACCAGAAAAGACACAAACGAGAAAGTACAGTTGAAAAAAAAAAAAAGAAAGAAAGAAAAGAAAAGAAAATACAGTTGCTACCCTCCAGAACCTGACCATCTAGTAGCAGACTATGAAGATAAATAAGAAACAAACAAGTAAACACTGTAAGCAAAGCCAAACAAGGATAAATGTCACCTTAGAGAGGGAGGCAAAAAGATGTGTGATGGGGAAAATGACATTTCTTGGGGCAGCCTTCTGCTGCTTCTCACCTTCTCTCCCTTTGCTGGAACAAGGGGCAATGAAAAGCTATTTCAGCATTATTTTCCACTGTGAAACAGTGGTTACACCCCTAAAAAGTACCACATCATAGACAATTGAATTACAAAAACAATTATTCTAATAGGGGGGAAAAAAGATTGGGGCTGGAGACTTTTTGATATGTAAAAGCAGTTATTTTTTTTCCTGCAGGAATTTCAGCAATGAAAATGTTTTTACTAAGTCTCAGTGTATTTTGTTATTTTAGGCAATATATCCGATCATCAAAGCTGACAATAACAAACCTCAGCATTCCTGGGCAAATCTGAGCGGTATATAAGGCCAAGACCCAAATCAGTAAGTTTTGAGACTATTGAAATCAAGTCAATTACAGCTCCACGTGGGGCTAAATTCTGGTTTCAGCTCCATTCAGTGTCCTTCTCAGAGGGAGGATGAGGACACCTGCACTGCTGAGCTCTACAGTGAGCATGGGACTTAGTTTGGCCAGTGAAATGGGGGCAGAAATGACAGGTGTCACTTGCAAGCAGAGGCTTTCAGGGGTGCACCATGTCTTTTCCCTCTGGCAGCACCACCCAAGCTACCCTCGCCAGGGAATGCTTTTCAGCCCGAGTTCTGGAATAAAGATGACCTTGGGTCAGAGCACCAGTCAGCTCAAGATGTGGGCACATCGCCCAGAGGGAGGAATAAACCTTTGTTGCTGTTCGCCAGTAAGACTTAGGGCCCATTTGTGACCACAGTATACCCCGCTTTATTCTGACTGATAAACAAGTACGAAACATAAATGTGAAATGGAGGAGCTAGCGATGCAAGTAAAATAATTCAACTAAAACAACCACCTGGAAGCCCACTGGTTTTTCCCAATTGTGATCCATATTAGCCATTACAGTCTACATAATGCTACCGTTTTTTGAAGACTCTCTACAGACACTTTCATACATGATCCCATTTGATCCTCTCAACAATGGTAATGAGGTCGATTTCAATCTCCATCTGATAGATAAGAAAACCGAAAACCAAAGAGGTTAAGTGATTGGTCAAATGTCATTCACCTCTTAAGTGCCCAAAGTGGGAGTTCTGTTTGATTCCAAATTTGGCCTTCCTATGACCCTTCCCCAGGGCCAGTTAAGGAATAAAGTAATTGGCCACACAAAGTGACCTCCGAACATGACTTTGAAGTCATAAAAACTGGGGTCATGCTAATGTGATCTGAATTAAGTCTCTCGGCCTCCCTAAGACAGTTTTCTCTTCTGTAAAATGGAGGTGACACTGTGTCCACCTTGTTAGAGGAGGAAATACACCTACAGCTACCAGCCCTCTGGCTGGCTGGCACTTATCAGCTCTCAATTAATGACTCTCGGTATGATCCGTGGCGGTCCTGATACGGCCCAGGCATACTCAGATGGAGAGGGGAAGAAGCACTCTCTCTGAGGTACCTGGATAAAGCAGGCCCCTCCTGCGTCCTCCTGAGGCCAGGGCACAGCAGGGACCTAAGCCGACAGAGATGCCATGCCAGGTCAGAGGGCAGGATGGGAGTCACCCCAGGAGAAGGCCTCGGGGCTGATGCAGGGAGCCAAGGACCCAGCTCCTCCCTCCACGGAACAGGCCAAGCCCCAATGGCAAGGGACAGCCATCAGCGAGCCCCCTAACAGATGGCCCCGTGAAATATAGGAACAGGTTGGGCACCAATGGCCAGAGAAAGAGAGCTTAGAGGAGCAGAGCCTGGCTGGGGATGAAGGCAGAGAGGGGGAGCCGCAGACAAGAGCCAGTCTGTGACTCGCCCTGGACGCAGCCTAGCAATGGGCAGGGGGGGAAGCAGCTGATGGCATTAATGACAGGAGCTAATGATGTGAAAACACTTAAGCAACAACGGGCCTGCAAGGAGCTGTTTTGGCTGCTGAAAAGCCTTGCCACCCAACAAAGCAATTAGTCCGTCACCCCGCCACCCAGCCCCTCCTCTGCCCGCCTCCCTTTTCCCACCTTTCCAGACCTCAGACCATTCATCCCTTTGTCTCCCCGGCCCGGACCGCAGCCGCCCAGACCCAGCAAACAGAACTGCGCCAGCTGGAGCCCGGCCTCCAACGGCTGTCTCCCAAAACAGCAGCGCCAGGCCAGAGCCAGGGTGTGGGGGTGGCCTCGGAGGCAACTTTCTGTCTCCCCACTTTTGCCCTGAGTTGTTTCTGAAAAAGTTACCTGTGCATTTCCATATTGCAGCCTGTGGCCCTGGCCCTTTCCCACAACACAGAGACGAGACCTACTGCTCTTTGCAGCTGGGAGGGTAATTTGAAAACAATTTTGCATTTGGGCACTCGTCTACCCAAAGAGAGTGCGAGGCTGGAAGTGGAGGCTTCCTGAGTTCTTGCTCTTGCTTCTACTCATCTTTTAAGACTTATCTTTAAAAAAAAAAAAAAAAGACTTATCTTAAGCATTCCCATTCTAGAATCCTTCCCCTCTCCGTGAAGACTCTCCCCTCCTGCTACACACTCATGACGACATGTATGGTCATATCATGTTCGGTGGTAATGGCCCCTTCTTGTCTGCCTTTCTGTCTTCCTTCTTTTCAAGACTCTGAGTTCACAGATGGCCTCTTTCTATCCTCAGCATCCAGCGCAGGAGTCCTATGCAGTACCTGGTTCAAGTTTTTGAGATATGCAATTTCCAAATCTTTAAGTAGGGATGATAATACATGCCCTATTACATGTTCCAGTTTGATATTTTAGGATTAACCATGACAGGCCAGTGTACAAACCCTGCAGCCCATACTTTGGCCAGGAAATGACGTGACCAGAGTCTGCTTTAAGCAAAAGACCGAGGAGCAAAAGAGACAGAGGACAAGAAAAAAATGATAGAGAGAAAGAGAAAGAGAGAGAGGAGAAGAAGAAGAAGAAGAAGAAGAAGAAGAAGAAGAAGAAGAAGAAGAAGAAGAAGAAGAAGAAGAAGAGGAGGAGGAGGAGGAGGAGGAGGAGGAGGAGGAGGAGGAGGAGGAGGGAGAAAATGAGAGAAAATGAAAACCAAAGAAAAGCTTTTCAATATCCCAGAGGAGGGGAGACCACTGAGGAAGCTAAATAAATAATAAAATAAAAATCTGGTCAAAGGGAGTAGCTGCAGGAATGGGAAGAAATGGATAATTCTGGAAAGGTGCTGTGTCAGTCTATCCGGGCTGGTATCACAAGGAACTATAGACTGGGTGGCTTATAAACAACAGAAATTTATTTCTCACAATTCTGGAAGCTGGAATTCCAAGGTCAGGGCGCCAGCATGGGTTTGGCTCTGGTGAGAACCTGGATCCTGGTTCACCGACAGCCCTCTTCTAGCTGTGTCCTCAAACAGCCTCCTGGGGTTCTTCTGAAGAGCACTAATCCCATTCATGGGTGCACCACCCTCACGACCTGAACACCTGTCATCAAAGGCCACTAGCCCTCATACCATCACCCTGGGGGATTAGGTCTCAACATATATGAATTTTGGGAGCAGGGGACCCAAACATTTGGTCAGCCCACAGCAGAGGGACTCGAAGACTTTAATACCTGGATGTAGTTGAGATGAAGGGGGAGTTGAATCCCAAGATTCCAAGCTTGGGGAGCAATTTTTTAAATTTTTGAGACATCCGTGCTTCCGCAGTATGCCATCCCACTCCCCAACACGGCCCCGATGATGAGCGGGGCTCTGCGAGGAGCTCAAACCCACCCAAGGGCTATTTTTTCTTGCCTTGCGAGAAAAATGCTGTCGAGTGGGAAGTGGAGAATGATTTTTCTCACTACAGGGCTCCTCCCTCACAGCAGTAATATTATCAAGTTAGTAAATAATCGATCTCAAATGAATTCGTGGCTTTTGGAGTTGTATAATCCATCCTACCTCACCCAAAGGCACATGGCCCTGGGTTACGTCATCCTGACTGCTCGCAGGGGTTCAGGGGTGGGGGTGTGGGGTGTAAATTCCTCTCAATCCTGTCTCCAATCACAAGACGCCAGCTTTGTTGAACCTTAGCCATGTTCAGATCTAGGATGTGCCCAAACATGACAGAGGCATTGTTTTCTCTCCCTCGGCCCTCCGTATGTTAAAAACATCTATTAAAATGTGTCTGGGATGGAAGACACCCAACACGCTGTCATTAATTTAAGGAAATAAAATTACACCATATGAAGGGTTATCATACGGAAGATGGTGACCAGCTGTTCTCCATCTCCTCTGGGCTAGAATAAGAGAAAGAGGGAGGGAGTTCAATTTGAAATTGAATCAGGAGTGGGGACTTCACAGAAGGATGGAAGCATAGCCAATGAGGGCTACAAGACGAGCACCCGGTGGCGGTACATGCGGACATCAGATTATTGTGGGGGTGCGGGGAGGGGCTCGAGGCAAAAGGAGGTTTTATTTCTTTTCTCCCGTTGAGTGTCTTGATGGCCTCAGAGTTTCCCTTCTCTCATCTCTTTCTGGAAAAAATACTGCTTTTTAATTTTTTTCACTATGGTGGGAAACAATTGAGGCCTTTTCATTTAAATACGGATCAAGGCCTTCTAGTAAACGAATAAAGCAGGAGGTAGATTGTCAGAGGCCCCTGCCGCAGGGTAGCTGGGATGTAGCCCTTGTGTGGCACCCAGGCCAGCCCTGCCTAGGGAATTCAGAACCTGCCTGGATGTGGACAATGGGCAGGATAAATTGGAAGTTGCTCCCGATTTGAGGAATCTGTAATTCCAACCTGGCCCGAGGCTAAATTGTGAGTGGTCTGGTTTGTTCATCAGTCACCCACGGATCCTGCACCTTCTCTAGGACACTTTATCTTTTATATTCAGTCATCCAGAGCAATGGTCCCCATCAAAATGTGTGGGTTTTTTTTTTTTTGAAGATTTTATTTATCCATTCATGAGACACACAGAGAGAGAGAGGCAGAGACACAGGCAGAGGGAGAAGCAGGCTCCCTGCAGGGAGCCCGATGCGGGACTCGATCCCAGGACCCCGGGATCACAGATGCTCAACCACTGAGCCTCCCGGGTGTCCCTCAAAATGTGTTTTTAACAACATAAAATTAGATCAGTTACTTCTGACTACTATGAATTGCAATCACTAGCTGTCTCCCCCAGTTGTGCTTGTACGTAAGCTTCGATTCTCACTAGAAAGTGCGAGGAAAGGAGTTTCACTGGCCTGCAGGGTGCGGGGAGGGGGGCAGTAGGAAGTTAACCTGCGAAGGCAGGATGGGGCCTTGACTTACATTGTCCTCGGTCCCCCACCCCTGGGTCAGGAGCTTGTACTCCACTCAGATGATACAGAGTGACCTGACATTTTTGAGAAGGAAAAAAGTCAGGCATCACCTAAGCCACCAGATGCCAGCTGGCTCCCTGTTTGGTTTTTACACTTATTAAAATAATTTTAGAGTTTTCCCTTCGCCACTGAGTGCTGCTTCCTGCTTGGGTAACACTTAGCCGAGAGTGACCACAAATTAGCCTGCTCCATGATCACCCTGTTTCTCCATCCTTTTCTCCTTCCAGTGCCTGCATTCCCCAGTTGGGTTTAATCCTTGGCATTCAGATTGCCATTTTTCTAGAATCAAGGAACACTTCATCTGGAAACCTGGCATTGCCCCCAAGTTGAGGACAGTGGGGAATCAGGAAGAAAAATATAGGAGCATGGTGAAGAAAGAGGGTGGAGGATAAATTCGCTCCAGAGAGAGGCAGGAAAGCTTGGAGTGTGTTTTCTGTCCCCTCAAAGCAAGGGACCAGGCGCCTCTGTCTTCCCTGGCAACTCTACAGCAAACACGAACCCAGTCTCCAAACCAGCAGGAACCTCGCAAACAGTAAGGTCACAGAGCCCGTTTGGTCCCCTCCAAATCAAAGCTGCATTCATTTTGTTCCTAAGTGTAGTAGAGTTGTTGGTAATGATTTGCTCTCCCACTGACAATCAGTGTCAAAGTTTCAGCCTCTCTGGAGATGGTTGTGATCTGAACTCTTCCAGGGGAAAGACCAAAAAAGAAAAGAAAAGAAAAAAAAAGGAAAAGGAAAAGGAAAAGGAACGAAAACACACACCACCCCCACATAGCTCCAGCTCTTTTAATGGACAAGTTGACAGAGTCCTTAACCAGCGTCTCTCGGGGTCCCCACCATAATTACAGGCTGGGAGGGAGGGCTGTGTTCCCTGTGATTAGAGGCTGTTTGTGCTTCTGTCCATTTGGGAACAAAAAAAAGGGGGGGGGGACGCATTTTCAAGAACTTGAGGCCAAACATTTCTCACAAGGGAATTTTACTCAATCACTGGCTAAATAGTTTCAAAGATGTTCATTTCATCATTAAAAATGGTCTTTGAGGGACGCCTGGGGGGCTCAGTGGGTTGAGCATCTGCTTTTGGCTCAGGGCATGATCTCAGGTCCGGGGATCGAGTCCCACATCAGGGTCCCCACATGGAGCCTGCTTCTCTCTCTGCCTGTGTCCCTGCCTCTTTCTCTCTGTGTGTCTGTCATGAATAAGTTAGTAAAGTCTTTAAAAAATAAATAAATAAAAATGTTCTTTGAAACCTTTACCACAGACTTGCTGAGAGCTGATTTGGGTTGGTGGCGCCTCGGGAATGATGCGCTTGATTTAGCACCACCCTCTCCTAAAACCACACCAACCACGCACCCTTCCCCATCCGTGTCCCACTGAGTCAGCCTCTCACCTTTCCCCTGCCCAGACGGTGATGAAGAGGCACAGTGTACAACTCCTCAGCCGTTCTCTTTCCCTCTTACATCACAGGAACCCATCAACTTGGAGAGAAGAGAGAGGAAAAATCCTAGGGAGGTGAAGGATTTTTCCAGCAGCCCTTTCAGAAAGCATGAGAATCAGGGAGAGGTTTTCTTTACTGAAAGAAATCTCTTTATAGCCTGACACGGTGAGATGGCTAGTCCAGTAGGGAATGGGATACAGGAGAAAGAAACCTATTTGGGATACCCTTAAATCTCAAGGTATTTGAGCCAAGAACTTGGCAGTGAAATACATCTCTACCCTTTACCGACATTTCCAATACTGTATCATCAGGGGCCCAAGTGCCATCAAATTTGCATCAAACACTCCATCCTCCTCTTCTACGGCTAACAAAATCCACCCCCCCCCTTTCCAAAATGCAGTTCAGATCCCACTTCCCCCATGTAGCTCTCCTTCGCCCCTGCACCGCAGTCTGGTCTCCCCTGATTTTCACCTACGATCACTACCACAAAGTCCCCGTTCCTTATTTGCCAATGTCCCTCTCATAGAGACCCTGCCGAGACCAACACAGATGCTTCCGTAGCGCCAGTTAGCAGGGTGCAGCAGGAGAAGGTGGTGTGGAAAGATGGGGTGGCTCACCTCCTTGAACGTCTGTCACCGGGCCACCCCTTCCCCACACACGGACAAGCCAGCGTACTTCTCACAGGGGGAAGGGAGCTGGACTTGCCACTGGGAGAAGGGAAGGAAGGTGTTAAGTGGGAAGGAGACAAAGGAGCAATGGAAAAGGGGCCCGTGAGCCCTCAGAGGGGTCTGCTTCCTCCTCAGTCCCTTGAGGGGGAAACATCAAAGGGAGAAAAGAGGAGATGGAATCGAGTTTGGAAAAGATGCTATCGGGAAAGGTGCTCCTGAATCGAATTAATACAGCATTTTCTGTGGTTGGCAATGGGTATGGAGAGTCTGTGTGTGTAAAGAAAAGGCATTTGTGGAATTTATGTTCTCCCGAAGTATGGAAATTTAATCGCAGCACCATGGATACCCAAGACAGGTCAGATAGGAAAGGCACGAAAAGGCCTTGATTTTATAGCTGTGGGGAAAGTGTGTGTGTTTCTATTCTGGTATCTTTACATACCTCTTCCTTTACTCCCTCCTCACCAAGCGCACACACACACACACACACACACACACACACTTTGTTCATTCTCTACCGAATAACAAGGTACGATTTCGTTCTCTCTCTCCAAATTGTCCCCACTCCCTGCCTATCATGCTCATTCTCCTTCCCCGGATCATTTAAAATCTGGCAGGCAATGTTGTCACCTCCATTAAACCTTCCCCAATGGTTTGCTTTGACAAAACCATCATTGTTCTCCTCTCAGGAATCTCACTGCATGAAAAGTCTCCTCCCCATTTCCTAGCCCAGGTGTGCCGTGTGTGTGTGTATATGTGCATGTGTGGGTGCCTGCTGTTCCCGGGGAACCAGTTTCTTGAGGTCCAGGTAGGGGAACTCCTGTAACATACAGCAGATGTCATTCACAGCTCGTTGACCAGTTGGATACTGGACCAAACCCAGGTGGCTATGTCGATTCCCCACTATGTCTACTAACAAACCCTAGGAATTTGGAAGATACTGTGTTGTCCCTCTCCTTTGAGGATGATGAAGGGGATTGGGGAAAGCCAAGAAGAGCTTTGGGAGCACTCTTCCTTTTCTTGATATCCAGCCTTGACTCTGCCATTTTCTTTCCCAGGGACCTTGGAACTTGCTCGTCTCCTCCACCTCAGGTCAGGCATAAGCAACATTTTGCATTGGTACCAAACCAAGTGCAATGTCTTGGAGCCATAGGATTCCAAACAGTCCCAGCTGAACAATGTATTCACTCCACCGCCAAGGAAGTTAACAAACTATCCTCTCCCCACCCCCAAGGTTTTATTTTTTCCATAAAAATAGGAGGTTCAACTATTTCCCAAGTTTGAGCAAAAATTGCTTCTGCTCTTCTTTCTATATCTTTAGCCGATTCTTTCCAAAACAAATGGAACTGACCATCTAATGTGTTTTAATACAGGAGTCAGGAACTTGGGCTTGCTTGACTCAACACCTTCTGGGTTTCTGAAACTGTGCACAGAACAGCACACTCGCTTCTGCTCCTGTTTCCAAATGAGGGGTGGGGTCTCCGATGAACTTAGAGCCATGGTTCCTGGAGCCTCATGACTCTCAGTTTCTACTTTTAGGCATAACAGACAACAAAGAATAATTTTAGGTAAGTCTGACCATAGATCCAAACCACACATCTTCAACTCCAGTATTATAAATAAAAGCTTACATTTTGACCCATATGTTTTCCTCTACTTTTTACTTTTCATTTGATTCAAAATTAGTGAGAACTCAAGGGTTGAGAGAAATGATCACCCTGAAAACCCCTACAATTAATACACTAAGAAACTTAAGTAGGCACCGACTTTCATTTGGGAATAGAAGTAACACACAGAGAGGTTGAAGCTCCCATGCAGCAGGGGCAGGAACTTCAGGTTTTTATGTTTCAGTTCAGCATGGGTCACGTGGGATTTGACTTTTGTAGGACAGAGCAGCTTTTTGTGACTGTTCCACCGGCAGGTGGCTATTTTTGTTTGTTTTGTTTTGTTTTGTTTTGTTTTTTGTTAAAGGTACCAGGCTATGTTTTAAAGGCTCAGTCCTATTTTAACACATGCTGGAATTTTCATACACGAACTGAATGAGTCTTAGAAGGAGACACAGGCTACTCAGACCTCTGCCCATGTTTTATCACCTACAAATATGAACGGCTGTACTTAAAAGACCAGAAGGGACACCCTGTATTGCAAGGCTGAAGGGTAGCCCGTAAGAAGCTACAACAGCCCGTAGTTGTTCTATAATGTTCTTCTCCCTCTTATTTTGTAGAGGGATCATGATGATGACTTGTATTAATTCTACTTCTTCATTATCAGAATTTTCTAGTTTTGAATCTCTAAGTCTGTATTGATTAAATTTGCCATTTAGGTCCACTGGAATGTAACCAGGGGACAAATGGACATTACCTAGAGATTGGGAATTAAAGTGGCCCTTTTGACATTAACTCTGGATGCAGCAGCAGGTTGTGAGATCACATTGTCTTCTAATGGGAAGAGGCGGCCCAGACGTGTGCCCGTATATGTGACAATACCACTAATAATAGCTCCCATTTATTAAGCATTCACCTTCTGATCCCTTCTCAATGTTTTATATGTATTTTATGGCAGCAACTCTTCAACATGGTTGCTGTTCTTATATCCTTTTTATCAGCAGTGACACTCAGGAATAGAAAGGTTTAAGTAGCTTTCTTAAGGACATAATAAAACTAAAACGGTGAAGCCAAGATTCACAGTCAGTCAGTCTGATTCCAGAGTCTACACTCTTCACTACTGAGCTTTAAAGATAGTTATTTATTTAGGCAGAAATGTGTCTGGAACTAAATGTGTCAGAAGAAGAGAAAGCAAGGAATGGAATGTACTAGACAATTCAGCGGAGCTTCTTGCCCACTCCCCCATCTGACCACAGCTTACTGAACTATGGGAGGACACTTGACATGAGAGTAATGAATCCATAAGCTGATGAGCATCTTACGACTACTACCTACAAGACAAGTTAGTTAATGAATTTTCTCCAAGGATTTAAAGTAAGATACATGGAGATACTTGCCAATACTGAAGTCGGTTTGGCACTGGAAGGCTATGTAATTTTAGGTACCAGGGTAGCCATTTGGGACCATATGGAAAAATGAGTAAGTAGAAAAATCTGGCTGGTGGAAAGGAGAACAGAATAGAAACTTAGAGAAAATCTGAGATAAACATGCAATATCTAAGAGAAAAAAATTATTCTTCTATTTTTTAAGCTTTCTTGAGTATGTCCATTCTTTTTCCTTCCAACTTAAATAGTCCAACAATATGGTATTACAAATGGCTTTCTATTGTAGTTACCGGAGACCAAACACAATGTCTGGATCACAGTAGGTGCTCAATAAATGCTTTTCAAATGAAAGGGCAAGAAATACGGATCTTGAGTAAACACGAAATTCTGAGACCCTGTGCTGAACAACCAGGTGATTTTCTCAGCATACCTATTGCTCTCAACTATACAGCAGAATATTTTTCAAAATACTTGATTGGGTACAAGGCCTTGAGCCTTCTACCCTCAAGTTTCTGGATCTCATTGGCACTGAAAATCTTGGAAGAACAATAATAGCTGTGTGCTTGTTTCACAATCCAAAGAGACTCTGATAATGTCTACCACCCCAGCCCAAGTAAGGTTGCCACATAAAATGAAAGATGCCAACTAAATTTGAATTTCAGATAAACAACGAATAATTTATTATGTGTGTTCCAAATATTGCATTGTACATACATATACTAAAAATGAACTCATTGTTTATCTGAAATTCATATCCAACTGAACACCCTGTACTTTTATTTGCCAAATCTGGCAATCACCAAGGGTAGGTTTCCCCCCCACAAAAAAAAAAAAAAAAGTTCAATCCAAAAGATCCAGTTCTTGGAGTTGTCTTCTCATGACATCTCATCCCATACAGAATCCCATACTCTCCCCACACCCCATCCTACACACATGTATGCACACAAACACACACTCACACACATACATCAAGAGGAAGCCCTAATATTTTCTGATGCTTAAGAGGTAGAAGTTACTAGATTCGAAGCATCATTAAATTCATTTAAAAAAATACTGGTGGACATGGCAATACATTGACCTTTTTCTTCACTTTCAGTAGGGACAGGCTTAGTATCACCAACATAACTTTCTCTGCTCCCAAAGGATACTCAAGGTCACTTTGCTTGACTTTCCTTAACATGGGAAAGTGTTTCAGCAAATGCATCCCTGGTCTGCTACATTGAGCAATTCTTCAAATTATGAGCAAGAGCCACTGCTACCCATCCTTCTTCAGTAGGACACCTGTGACATCATAGAATCCCTCCAATAGGAAGATACCTACCCCTGTTACCCAATCATGTTTTCTTTGGGAAAAACAATCTAGAGAAAATGAGGTAGAGAATATGAACTGAAGGCTTCTTGAGGCAGTGTTTCCCCAGTAACCAATATCACCCCTTCCTGCCACATACAATTCATGTCTACGGGTGTTTAATAGTCACGCCTCTCCTCCAGCCACATTGAGAGGACACAGGTGAGACATAGTCTCTTCTCGTCACATTCATGGTCCCAACTGGCCTCTGTACCAAAATCATAACTTCAATTCTTCATCATTTCTCTATTATCAAACCTCCCTCCTTTGCCTCATTTAGTCCCTACAGTGACCACATGGCATGGTGAGGAAAGTGGGGCTAGAGAGTGTTCAGTCAAGGAACTTGCCCAACGTCACGATGAGATGCAGGTGGATGGAACCAGTAGGACTGAGACTCCAAATATGACCTTGCTCTTCCCAGCCCAGAGCTTCTCCCTATCCCCCTGCACCTGACTCAGGTGACTCAGGTAAGAATGTGTGACCTGTGTGATGGTAAAGTTTACTGGCAGACGCCATATCCTCTCTCTGTGTGGGGTTGAGGCAGGGACTGGCCCCACTTGACACCCAGGAATGCAGAGAAAATTAAAAATACATTTCCTAAACAAGTGAGAAAAGCACATGGTCAAAGGAGGGCTGGGGTTTGCAGATACGCAACCCCAAAATAGACTGATACATCTGAGCCGAGGGCAAGAGGTGCTGCTTGTCAGTTATCCAGGGCACTCCAGATCGCTGCAGAGGGCACAAGTGCTCCTAAACCATTGCACTAGATGTTAAATGAAGCAATTAAAGATGAAGGGGACATTTTAATTACCAGGCTTGGCTGGCTCCAAAGGGGCCCAAGTTTCAAGTGAATGTGAAGACTCAATTATGCTGAACGGAGCAAGTCACCTGGCATCATGGGGCTGATTATCCAGAAGCCTGGGTAGAAGAAAAGGGATTCCAAAGAATAAAACAAAGGAGAAAAGAGAAGCCACGTGACAAAAAAAAATTCATAAGACAGCAGGAAAATGCAAGAGATCCATAACATCCTGAAGTGTAGGATCAACCTGCCTCTCAAAGGAGAACAGGTAAATTAGTCCCATTAGCAATTTTAGAAATTCCCTCCTCTCTTTCCTCTAATGGATATACATTTTTAATTTTTTTTTTTCAGCTTCAAATAGCTCATGAACTTTTCACCTTGCCATCTTTCCCAAGCCAGAATTTCTGCCTGCTTCCATCACCAGCAACCCGAAGACAGATGTCACAGCAATTCTGGAGCTAGTCTGTCCTTTCTTGAAACTTCCAAACAAGGTTCACACTGAGTCACCCTGGGAGTAAGGAGAAAGAGTGACTTGTATTGGGGGTGCCGTGTATCATTTTTCATTGTTTGGGAGTATTTCTTTAATAATGATCATTGAAACTCCAATTTGTATAGAATTACAGTATTTTCTTTCTACATTCTCTCTTTCTAGCCTGTTTTAATATAAACTGGAAACAAAAAAGCAAACTTAGGGTAAATACTTTTTACATCAGTGAAAAATGTGTCCAGAGAAACCTCACAATTTCCCAAATCTAAGGCTACCACTATTTTAGGCAGCATAAAATGTTACATGTCTACGAGCAGATCAATTTTCAAGCAGATACAGAGTCACCTAAGCTCATCCACTGGTCAAGCCATTTACCATCATCCACTAGCATTGCAGCATGTTGGATTCACATAAGCTAATTTGTTAGCTCCAGACTTGAAACCAGAACCTAAATATCTGGACTTCTAGTCCTAACACTCCCCTCCAGGTGATGCTACATGCTATCTTGGGGTTTTTGCTTAATTTCTAAAAATAAATGCATGGTCCAATTAACCCTGGGTGGATTTCTCATGGGGTTGCATTTTTGCAACTCCTAAGCTGACATATTTTGGCCTCACAGAACCTCTTCACCCAATCCTAAATGTGTCTAGAAATATAGATAAGAGTTATCAGTTTACTCATCTTCCCATCTCCTTATTTCCACAGGGGTCAGCTAAGATCACTGTCAGATATCGGCTCTGCCTCTGGCACAGAGGAAGGACCACAACTCCCTCCGATGAGACTCACCTCACTGCCCCACCGGGAAAAGGCTCTTTTCAGGCTGGAAGTCAACAGCATCATGGGCAAGGAGTTGACAGCTGAACAGAAAAGGAGACAATAGTTGCTTCAGAAGAGCAGGCCAGCGCCTGAGAAAGAGGTCGGCCCACTGATGAGTGGAACCATCCCTATGCCACAGGCCAAGGGAAGGACGGGGTGCTTTCCGCAAAGATGCATTGTGTTCAGTTCCCAAAGCCAAGACCTGTTTGCCCAAGCCTGGTGCCCCGCAGTCACGGCCTGAGGAAGGTCTTCTGTAAGTCAGCAAGTCCATCCTTCTGCTTTCCTGAAGTTAAGTGTCATCTAAGCAAAAGTACCTTTGCATGTGATTGGGAGGGGGCACCTGGCTCACCCCTAACACTCCCCAAGAAGAACCATGTCCCAGATCTCACATTCACTGAGCCCATCCCACTTCATAAGGACAGGAACAAATGCACAAAGTTGGCACCACTGGCCTTCACAGCACCTTTCATACCTCTTTCCCACCTTCCCCACACTTTCTGCCTTCAAATCAATTTGTACAAAGTACTCCTTCCACACACCGCCTGAAACAGCTAGGAGAGCTTGGTTTCTGTTTAGACAGATGGGGAAACCGAGGCAGAAAGCATCACTGAGCAAGAGGCCCCAGGGACTGGCAAATTCTGGTTCCCATCCTACTCACAGCTTCCAATTTCACTTCTCCCACTAGACAGAATGAACATTCCCTTTCCCTTTCTCCCTGTAATTAAATCAGACTGTCACCACTTCAGTAAAAACAACATTTGTTTAGGGAGGAGAGGGGGACGTGCTGTGTGGCGCTGCCTTCCCTTTGAGCCGTCCTGACAGAAACAGCACCAGGCCCCGGGTGCCTGCCGGCTCCCCTTTGGAGTACGTTCCATTCATCATTGCCTTTGGGGGCAGCTAAGCGGAGGGCTGGAAAGAGAAACAAAAAAATGACACAAGCTTCCAAAAACACAGTGGTGGGTTGTTTTTTTTTTCCCCCCTCTTTTCTTTTCCTTTTCATTTAGAAGTCCAAAATGTAAAGTGCAGGGCTCAATCGGAGGGCTAATGCTTTCCATTTCAAAGATCCTTTAATCTGAGGAGACAATTTGCAAACATCTCTTCTCTGGGCGTCCCCTTTCCCATCCCATTAATAATACACTAATGCTGCCTACAACTGAGCCACAGTAGTTGGGTGGTGTGTGCAAATCCGCTCATTCATCCTCCTCACTCTGTGTTCACACCTGCTACTCTCCTGCTCTGAAATGCACACTACAGGTCTACTCTGTTTTAGGAAAGCCCAATACATGAAGCACTTAGCAAAGAGGCAGATTGCCCCCATTTTGAAAGGTTTTGGAAAAAAAAGAGAGGGGGTGGGGAGCTACTATAGGCAGTTTACACTGGGAGATGAGAAACCTGGGTTCACCTCATTCATCCATTAATGCATGAGTGTGTGTCTGTTCACCTCTAAACGAGCACGTACTATGTCCCAGACCCTCTGCTAAGGATCGAGGTTAAAGGGTGAATAAAACACAGATCTCCCTCAAGCATTCCCGGCCTGGCTCAGCCAGCGATCAGCTATGTCCTTGAGTTAGTTGCTTAAGCAATGTGGGTCTCAGATCTCCCTTTTGAAGAAGAAAAATAATAGCTGGCTTCCCTCTAGCTTGCAGAGCGAGAAGGTAGTAAACCTGTGCATTTAAGTGTTTCTTTACAGATCATTAACTACTATGGGGAATGGAGGGTCATAGGAATAATAGAATTTTTGAGCTAGAAGGAACCAAAGAAATCAACTATTCTAACCTTTTCATATAAGAAGGGAGTCTGAGAACTAAAATGTTAGGTGCCTCTGTCTGTTGAAAATTTATCCAAAATGAAAACAAAAACACCTTTGAAATAATAATGGGAGATAGAGGGTTAGGTTAGGGAATTTATACCAATTCTTTCTGGAGGGGGGAGCCCTCAGGAATAGCAAGCAGGAAAACTAGGCTCTAGTCTTGGATTTTTCACCAACCAGAGAAGTCCATGGTTGAATGATTTAATATCTCTTGAGTCCCGGTCTGTCACCTGTAAGAGGAGAATTACAAATGATAAAACATGGTAAAATAGGAAGACCATGGGCTTTGGGGTCCTATAGATCTGGGTTTGAGCTCCGCCCCTGCCATATGTTGGCTGTGTGATCTTGGGTGCGCTACCTAAAAGTCACTGTCTGAGCCTTGGCTTCCACCTCTGTAAAGTGGGCATAACTCCACCTCCCTAATGGGGTTGTTGGGATTAAATATGGTGAAGCATATAAAGCACTTTGAACATGGTGAGTACTTTTAATGAATGTTAATTCCCTCCTTTCCTAGATCACCTCTTCTAGCATTAAAATTCTATGACTATGGAATGTCTCTTAAAATGTGACCTCATATAAGAATATAGGCTTTACTAGTCTCTCATCCTACAAGGTAAGGAGAAGCCAGACACTTTTCTCCTAATAAAAGACGGAATGGGGATCCGAAAGTGTGATGGCTCCCTCAAGGTCACAGCAGGTGAGCCACAGAAATGGGAGTTGAACCTGGCATCTCTACTTCTAGCTTGGAGGCATTTTTCAAAACAGCCATCTGTCACCACTAAAAAAGGGAGTCACTTTACTTCCCATCAACCACCTTAGAACGAACTCAAGTGGTTCAAAGGAACAGTAAAAAGGAGAGAAAATTTTGTATTTGTGCTGATAGTGCCACTGGTATTTCATTTAATCTTCTCCATAATCCCATGAAGTAGGAAGTATCTCCATTTTACAGATGAGGATAAGGAGGAAAGAAGGGGCAAAGGAATTTCTCAAAGTGCCCAAGACTGGTGAGTGATGAAGCCAGAATTCATCCAGAGATAAAGCACGTCTTCTTACCTCACATCACACAGTCTTGGGGTCTTCATCACGATCGATGCATTCAGGGTAAATCTCAGCAAAGACCTTTGTATACTCAATATCTAAAGCTGGGCAAAGAATCTTTTCTTCTACTCCCCAATCCCATTCACAATCTTTGATACAAAGCCCCCAAAAAGTATTTCTCAGCCTGAAATTTACTTATACCTTTCCCCTCCACACTTGCCCGGAACCAAAGAGAGAAAGGTCAAAGGGATCTGGAGTTTCTGGGGACAACAGTCAACACCTCTGACCATCCCTGGGTAAATACACCTGATGATTCCAGAAGCATCAAAGACGGGACTTAGGAGACCCAGGACTCGGGGAACATGTGGCATGCTTTAAGGCTAAAGCCAGCAGCTGATGATAAATGAAAAAAGACTTTTCAAACAGAATGAATGTAAATGAGAAAAGAAGCCCCTGGTTAGGGAAGTTATTCTAGCAAGTGGCTATATAAATGTCTTTATATTGTTATTTCCAATATTAGTTTGTTGTTCCTCCATGAAAGCTGATTTATTTGAAATGTTATTACTAGAAACACCCTAATCTTTTGGTAATAATTCATATACTGGAAGATTACAGTTTTGGAAGGCAGCCCAGCGCTGTCTGGAATCCTATTTATGGATTAAAGGATTTGAACAGCATTGCAAGCAAGATCTCTAAAGAGTAGGATAATGTAAACCTGGTTCCATATAAAATGCTTTACCCCAGCTATAGTAACCCCATTAAAGTCAGATTGTTAGAGGACACTGGGTACGAGGACTTTCATTACACTAAACCAGGATATCACTGCCCCTGAAGAGCGGGGATTTTCAAGCCCAATTGCCCCTTGTTTTGACAGACCATGCTTAACTTTGCATTTCCCCTTTCTCCTAGGACATGCCAACCTCACATGATAGGTCTGGATTTCTTGAAAGGCTATACCCAGGTCAAAGAGGGAAAAAAAAAGTAATTTGTCACAGCAAAGGCAGTTGTGAAGTTAATGCAGTTTATCCACAGACCTACGATAATATGCACCAAGTGCTTTTTGTTCTTGGAAATCTTCATGTTAAGATTGATCTCACTCTACCAAAAGAGCTTCTTTAGTAAGTAGTCTGGGTCTTGATGCTAGAAGAACTCAGAGAAGATTAACTAAATCTGACAAAAGCAGGCAAGAATCATCATTGACCATCATGAGAACAAAGTACTAAACAGACCCAGACCAAGACAAAGAAGGCCTAGCATGCTCTCCTCCCTTTGAGGGCTTCAGTACTCTGACAAGTGGTGGGGAGGCCCCGGGAGTTGCACTCAGGGTCACCTGGCTCCACTCTTTATTGGCTGTGTTTCCATGAGCTGATCATTTAACCTCTTTGAACCTTAGCCTCTTCATTTTAAAAGAGATAACATCTACTTGCAAGGCTGTTATGAGAATTTTATGAGGTCATATATGACAAATGCTTCACACAGAGGGTGGTGAAGGAATGGCAGTGGTAGCCATAACTACATTAAACAATGGGCACGATTCAGAAAGATGGTCACCAGTCTCTAAATCAAAGACTGAATTTTGGGGATCCCTGGGTGGCGCAGCGGTTTGGCGCCTGCCTTTGGCCCAGGGCGCGATCCTGGAGATCCGGGATCGAATCCCACATCGGGCTCCTGGTGCATGGAGCCTGCTTCTCCCTCTGCCTGTGTCCCTGCCTCTCTCTCTCTCTGTGACTATCATAAATAAATAAAAATTTAAAAAAAAAAAAAAAAAAAAACCAAAGACTGAATTTTGTACTTCACTTCGCTATCACAGGTTCCTACTACAAGGTGCCAAACCAGAAGTGCTATTAGAACTGGCTGGGGCTCAACAGGAGAGAGAATGAGAGGGAAGCCAGAGAGAGAAAGGATAGACCAATGTCACATTCCCCTTCAGCAACGACACTGCCTATTAACATGGACTCATCAAGCATCTCATGAACATCATCTGCCACATAAATAATGGATAATAATTCTAAATATACCACCATCTAAAACATGACCTAGGAAGTCTTTATTTTTTTTTACTTCAACTTATTTCAGTCACCTCAACCAAATCCTATTTTATTTTATGACTTCTAGGCCTTGCTCAAGGATTCAGATCTATGTCCTGACTTTAGACACGGTACAGGAGGGGAAATTTCTCCTCAAGCCCATTGTGAAAAAGGAAAGCATTTGAGAGCAATTGGAGGCTCTAGAGAATCACAGAGCAATATTTATAGAAAGGTAGACTTCAGACCATTTGTGTTAGAGTCACTGGGGGAAGGGGGCCCTTTTTTAAAGTGTGGGTTTCTGGGTTCTAACCTTAATTCTGCCAGTAAGTCAGAATATCTGAGAAGGGCCTTAGGAACTTACACTTTGAACAAGTTCCCTGGAAGAGCTTTATGTACATAAAACTTTGAGAATGGAGATTCCCTAGAGATTCCTAGAGAAGAGCCAGTGGGTGTCAGTGTCCTTCAGAGCTTCTAGGGAGCAAGGTGACAAAGAACATTTGTATTGTGTTTTAGTATTTACAAAACACAAATGTGATCACATACTAAAAAGTGTGCATACAAACAAAACAAATATATCCATAATGCAAATTATGGATATTGATAAACAATACAGTACACCTCATCGACCCTGCATCATTAAAGAAAGGGCTGTTCTACATAAATTAATCTGCTAGAAAAACTGGGACTTAACTCTTTGAATGGTCAGCATTTGAAACAATTAATAGTATCAGTATTTTTTTAGAATGAATTATACAGACCTTTGCCTTAATAAACCAAAGATACCAAAGGTAATTGAACATTGTATTGACTCAGGGTAACATTAGGAGCATCTGCTTTTGCACAAAGCCTAGAAGCAGTGATGTGTGGTTCACTGATAAATAGTGATGTGCTCTGGTCTCCACTTGGGTAAAACACGCTTTGGTCCTGACATTTGACAGCCCCAACCTTGAAGCATTTTGCTTGCCGTTTATGGTTTTTCCGACTTCTCTCTGAATTGGCTATCAAATGTCACCTCCTGTCAATAGGACACAAAGCACCCCCTCTTTCACCTTTTCTGATATTCCACTTCTATTCTATGGTAGGAGAATATTGAGAAAGTCTTATAATTTTAAATATAATGAGAGGAAATTAACTCTGAGTTTTCATGAATAGATGATCCTTGGAGTAATATTCATGAGATTGAACGTGAGTTATATGAACTATATTTTCTCTGCTCAGAGGCCTCTCTCTACTTATTTCTGGTCCAGTCATGCAGCAATGTTCAGGAAGTTGAGAGTGGTCTGTATCCAACCTCTTACTAAGCGAAGTCAACAGTTGCATATCTCTGAGGTTCTCAGGCCTGAGTGTCTATTCACCAGGATGATCATGTCCAAGGAATTGGGTCACACGTATATTTAAAACCAATGCACGGAAGGAAGGGAAATGGATAAATAGGATCACTCAGAAAAAGAAGATTTAATATGTCCTGGTAAATTAGTAAGAATTCTTTCTGCTACTGTCAGATAAACAGCATAGATTAATTTCGGAACAAGGTGGGGGGGATCTATTAACTCACAAAATCAGCAGGTTTCTCTTTTACTCGTCTTTAGTTCTATGTGTGTTGACAATGCTCTTCCAAGGCAGATGGACTTCTTCTGTACAGCAAGAAGCATACTCTGCATTCAAGTCTTCCTATCTTAGAACCTGAAGGAAAGATATGCCTCTTACTTTCCCACTTTAATAAAGCAGACACGTTCTCTGATTAAACCAAATTGGGTCATATTTCATCTTTTATGCCAACTGCTTGTGAAATGACAAATGGTCAGGCCCAGATCATGTGCCCATTTTTGTGTTCAGGGGTACCTGATGCTGATGGGCAACCCATTGTAGGCATAAGGTTATCATGGGGCAGGAAAGGCTCCCCAAAGAAAGTAGGAATTGATCTTAGCAGAAGAAAAGAGGAAAGATGCTACATAAATCAAGCAAGAGATGTCTGCTGTGGTGAAGCAATGGGCTCGTGGCTCTCCTAATGAGACTGCCATGGAAAAGCAGGTGAGGAGAAATCATGGCCCTCCACCCACAGGGGTTAGATCAGAGACAGCCAGAGCTGCAGAAGTGTCAGTGTCCATAATGCTGAACGACCTCTCCCTATGGAATCCCCAGAAGGAGAATTCTAGTGAAAAGGAAATTGTCACTTCAGTAACTCCATCAGCTGGGGAAACCAGGTTATGCTCTGGTGACCAATAACCTGCAAATCTCAGCAGCTTTACATATGAAGCTTTATTTCTCAATACTAGTACATGTCCGGTACGTTTGCCAGGGGGGCACTTCTCATCATTGTCCCCACTCTGAGACAAAGCAGCGACCATCTGAGAATGGTGAATCACATCTTAGCTCTAGGAGCTTCTGTCTGAAGCAACTTTTTCACTTCTGCTTAGCCAAGTAAGTGCAATCCTACCATGAGTCTGGGAAATATTAATGGATAACATTAATGACCACCAGGGACTGTGGATTCCCTGGCCTTAGAAGGAAGGAGAACAGAAAGGGGAAAGAACGATTCCCTACCAAACCCCACCTAGTGGATGTAGCACTTTGGGTTCACCCCTACTCCTCTAACTGCCATGCTCACCATTGCTCCCCACCATGGGAAACAAGCAAAGGATTCTGATGTTGTGATGGTAGGGAAAGGAGGAGCAGAATATACCAAATTTTTGTTGGAATATTTAGAGAATGCAAGAGAGAATGGGGATATCCAGGCCATGACATGAGATATAGATGATATAAGTAAGTATATATAATCATATATATCATATATATATGTACATATATGCCAAGAGTATACAAAATATGTGTGTCTGTGTGTGTGTAAATATATATATGTATATATATGTAGAGTATATATATATATATTTACACTCTTAGTGATAAGAGTAGAAAAATCAGAGAGGGGGCTAGAGAAGGGCTCTAAATCTCTAAACAGGCTTACCTGGGGGAGACTGCAGAGGTGATATCTATCCAATAAATGGCCCCCTGCTAAATTCAGTGAAGTACCATATGTAGCACTAAGGGAAAAACATTCCAAACTAAGAGAGAAATGAAAGAAGGAAGAAAGGAAGAAAAAAGAAAAGAAAAGAAAGAAAGAAAAGAAAGAAAAGAAAAGAAAAGAAAACAGAATGGGAAGTAGGAAAGAAGAAAGAGGGAGAGAAGAAGGAGGAACAGAGAAAAGGAGGGAGGGAAGGAAGGAAGCAGCTTACTTGTGACCAGTTACCTATATCAGTATGTGAGACATTTATCATCTAGCATTTGCTAAGAACCTACTCTATTGATCAAATACCAGAGTTAAAAAGATGACTAAGTCATAGTCCTTGCCTCAAAAATTGAATTTCTTGTAGGCAGACAGGCAAGCAAAGAGAACACATAAAAAACAGGGAGATACTGCTATGTCAGAAGCAAGTCCAAAGGCTATAGACACCCCAAGAACAAACACTTGATCTTAAACTTGATCCATGGCAATCAACTATGAAGGGCATCCGAATGAAGGGAATCTCAGAATTAACCTTAAAAGTCAAGTAGATGTTAGCCAAATAAGGGAAAGCAGGTTCAGAGAGACTATTACAGGGAAGAAGGGGCACATTGAAAAGATTCCCAGGTGAGGAATGAGTGCTACAAGTAGGTCAGCCGGGGATTAGGATGAGGAGGACAGTAAGAGGTAAGACTGGAAAGAACAGTCCATAATGGGCTTTTTGTGGCTTGCAAAGGACTTTGTATTTTATCCTGAAGTAAGTGAAGAGAATTTTAAGCAAGGAACCAACATGGTCAGATTCACATTTTAAAAGATTCATTGTGTCTAAATTATGAAGAATGAACTGAAGAGGTGCACGACTGGGGGCAGGGTGTGTGGGATGGGGTCGGGGACAGCCAGAGGACTCTCACATTAATCCAAGCAAAAAATATTGAAAGCATAAACTATGGGTACAGAGGGAAGGTGGGCATCAATAAATCCCAGCCCCAATCAGTTAGTTAGGGAAAGTAGGTCCTTGAGAAGGGAGGAAGATGGGACCCGGAGCTCTTTGAACCAGAGTAGAAGCACCACCTTCACTATATTTTTCCTTTGCTCATGACACTGAGAGAGTAAAGTTGGTGAGCGATCATGTCCGCTGCATCTAGTCAACCTCATTCCCCCTAGAAGCCAGTTGTGTGGTGTTGAAGGGGTCAGTCAGGATCACCCAGACGCAATAGGGATGCATCACTTGTGTAGTTAAAAAACAAAAACAAAAACAAAAACAGAAGAATCAGTGGGCTGTACCCATGGCAGACTCTGATCCTGAGAGGGTAGGGTTTTCAGAGGGATCTTTCTCTCCATCCCCACAGAGCTTACAAATTATTTCATAGAACATGACCATGGGTCTATGTGTTCATAGAAAATGATGTGCAGGGACACCTGGGTGGCTCAGTGGTTGAGCGGCTACCTTCGGCCTGGGGCATAGTCCCGGGGTCCAGGATCGAATCACATATAGGGCTCCCCACAGGGAGCCTGCTCCTCCCTTTGCCTATGTCTCTGTCTCTCATGAATAAGTAAATAAAATCTTAAAAGAAAAAAAAAAGAAAATGTTGTGCAAATAGAGTTATGGCACCATTTCACAAACCCTAGCCTACAAATAATGGTATTTGTCGTCTTAAGTACTGTACTAAAATGATGACAGTGCTCAACACTGCATTCTCTCTAAGTCATCCTGAACTCAGCCCATTAATGATCCAAAGCAGCATCCAGGAGGAGTTCGCACCGCAGGGCCCTGGCCACTGTAAGAGCCACCCAAGTGCCACTAGGAGCAAGATGGCCTCATCCCTTCTCCTTCTGCCTGGGATGCAAAGGGGCCTCAGCTGGTCTGAGGTAACAAATCTACCCAAACCAACTGAACTTATCCTAATGAGCCGGAGGAAAAAGGAAAGCAGTTGTGCTACTGGAAAGTGGGAGAACATGGGACATTCAAAGAAAGTAAGTCCATTCATCTGGACATACAGCCCTTGTTTTCAACTTACTGTCTTTATTCTGTCTTTTTTATTATTATTATTTGCAAAAAACAATACTAAAGGGTGAGATATAAGGCAAGTGGTCAGTTCTAGTAAAATGTAAAGTCTCAGCATCCTTCTTCTTTTTTTTTTTTTTTCTTTTTTTGTATTTCAGGAAGAGGTCTACACCGCTTTAGGAAGAGTTCAGCGAGCCCTCTCAAGTGCCCGGTGACTGGCCACTGCGAGCTCGGGGGGCCCCATGCAGAGCGCAGGACTCTGAGAGCAGATCAATATGAGCTTCCAACAGCACCCAAATTCACCCAAACTTGGCCAGTCAGCCAAGCGGCCCTGTAACACCCACCGCAGCCCTGCCCTGCTCTATCCCTGCCCGGTGTCCCCTTGAAATCCTCTATAATCAGGGAGGACTTCCTTGCCACACCATTTTCTTCCCTTTTGAGGAAGGTGGGCAAGCATGTGGCAAAAAATGGGAAGCCATCTGAGTCATCTGAGCCATTCTCCCACTCAGAACAAGCCTTGCAGCTCATCATCTGTTTTAGGGGAAACAGCTAAAAGTACATGGAGTCTTGTTTTGTGTGCATATGAAACATCCCGCTCTGCATGTTCCCAAAGCCGCGCTGTTATGTTGGGCCTATGCTTGGCTTGTTAAAGGAAAGGGGAGCCTCGGGATGTGGAGCAAGGGCAAGGACCAGCCTGCCAGACACTTGGAGCTGGTCTCATGGGCCAGAGAATTTGAGTCCATTCCCTGGAGGGATTTGAAGCACTTCCCTAGAGTCCCCTGTGCTTCCAGCCCTGGTCCAAAGTATCTCCCCAGTAAGTACTCAGTGATGTCTGAATTTCTGCCCTAATGGTAGCATTATTTGAATAATAATACTGCTTTCCAAAAGTCTGCTATTAAAACCTGAACCAGCCTGATAAGGATTTTGGCTTCAGGCTGTAACCAGCCATCAACTTCTCGGGTTTTTACCTAACAAAGCTGAGACATACTGGACAGGACGTAAAAGATAGGGTTATTTTGGTACAGGGTGCCTAGGTGAGGAGAGACAGGGTAGGTTAGGTCTTAGGTTACAATGCGAAGGGAGCACTAATAGAAAAGGTAGGTAGACAAATAAAGGTAAACAACAACCACTTCTCTGTCCCTCTCTCTTAGCCATTTGTTCAGGGCCAGTTTTGACTTTGGGCTCAGTCACCACTGGATTTTAGGTGCTGGAGAAATTTTGAGAGAAAAGCAGGGCAAACATTCATTCCCAAGTCCTATTGAATCATATTTCTTTCTAACCAAGGAGAATGTAAAGTGATGTTTTTATATCAATGTATCAATGTAGAAACATGTCTGTTTTTTACAAGGACCATAACAGCATTTGTCGGAGTTTCAGTAAACATTAGTTTGTGGGCACTTTAATTTTATCTTCTCTGCCTGCACATCCACCTACCCCCAACTGGGGGGAAAAAAAGCCTTTCTGTCCAGTCATTAATGATGTATACACAGTCACTTAAGAGAACTAGAGGAATCATTCTTCAAGGAAGCATGTTTTGTTTTTCTTCTTTGTAAAACAAATAATTGCCTCCGAGTGTATATGCCATTTAAAGCATTTTCTACAAGGGGCTTCTTACAAGAGTAAGAAGTACCCTTCTTACAGAAATAAGATCTCCGGAGAATGTCACATTTTTTTACTGAAGTTAAGGGAGTGTGTTTAATTGGGGGTGGGGAAGAAGAGATTCTTGGAAAGGAAGACTGCTGAACTTTGGAACACGTTACCAAGAACAATTTTTGGTAGCTCCTTTTGCAGAGAAAACCTACTGAAATAGGATGGTCAAGGTTGTAGCCCTGCCTAAAGAGAGGGGGCACTGCCACATGTGATCCCAGGAGCTCTCTTCTGAGGCTCAAGTGTCATAATCCTAAATCCTGCTCTTTCCCCTTTGGATCCTTTGACAAAGCAAGAAAGCAGAACATCTTGTCCATCCTGTCCTCCCAGCATGCTGAGAAACCTAATGAGATAAAAGCCCAGGTTTGCATGAGAAGTAAATCAGAGGAGTCCGGTCTCCACAAATTCTGAACAGAGCCCATCTTGATAAATAAAGTGTGACATTCATAACAAACAAACCAAAAAGCAGATAAAGGATGAGGGCCCTCAGCATTAATGCTGGAAAACCTGTGGTGATAAATAAGTAATATTATAATAAAAGATATTATAATGCGTTGTCATTTGTGGGGAGAAATGTAATATAGTCTGAGGAGGAAGATAGATGGCTCAAGTTGTTTCTCTGACAGTGGAAGTAATAGCTATTGAATGTTATGTTTAGCATATCATAAAATCAGTGTTAGCAGGCAAGACAGCCCTCAAGCCTTCCTGAAGTCCACATTCAGGCTTTTGACACCAGCAAGAAAAAGGCCTGGAATGCAGCTCACCTGGGATGGATGGCCTCAATTCAAACCAAATCAGAAGAGACAGAGCTTCCCCTTGGCCCTCAGACTGAAGTGGAAATGAACTTTGGGGTGACTGGGGAATGTCTTGCTTCAGCCCCCTTATTTATTTGCCATCCTCAAGGGGCTCCTGCCAGTTGTAGGAGCTAAGCAATAAGACTTGAATTCGGGGGGCATTGGAAATGTTTTTGAGGATGATAGTGGCCAGTTCTCTTTTTATAATGAGTAGCCAAAGACAAAATCAGGTTTCCTTTAGAGAGGCTGAAAGCCCTCCGTCTTCTCACTCTACCAAAAATCATCATCATCACCTACATATGGCTCTACCACACTGAAACACCCCCAATACTTATTGTGTAAGTTATATCCCATTCACCCAAAGGAGAAGAGTGAGCCATGATGATCTGTGAGACAAAGGAGCCTGACCTCCCCATATCCACTTACTGGAGCTGTGCAGCCTTGTTTGTTGTGGGAACAGGAAAGCAAGTAGGCAGAAATAATTCAACCAAGTGCTCACACAGTAGAGGGTCTTCACTTGTGCCAAATGCATGCAAAAAGAACACTATTTTATTTATTTTCTTTTTAGTGTATTATTTGCCAAGAGAGCCCACTGATAAAATACCCTTTGAAAAAAGTCATTTTCAAAGATACAAAAAAAAATTAATAATGAACTAAAAACTAAGGGAAGTGTACCCACATCCAAATGGATTTTTTTTTCCCTTCTGAAGCAGACTGCGAGAAGGATCTGAGAAAGGATTAGGATGGGCCTCAGCTTCTGCTTCCTAGGAACTGAAATCCAAGCACTGCTACCTCTGAACTCCACAGCCTGGAAGAATGGGACATGGGACTCTCATGCAATGGGGCTTAGAAGAATGAAAGAGGATGACTGGAGAGAAAGCTATTATTTCCTGAAAGGATTCAACTTGCCACAAAGTTTACTCACTTTCTGTCTTATCCTTAAGTTGGAAATGCCACCAGAAACCTCTGGCTTTATCTCTCTACCGTCATCATCAATAGCAGAGAAGGATGGAAGTCCTTCACTCCCAGAGGATACTAGGAACCACCACTTGTCCCTGTTGTATATAGATAAAGAAAAAATATCTTCCAAGAAGAGCTCCGTGTACAGCAGCTGAGCAGGAGATAAGGACAGTATGTGAGTGGGTGCTTGGGGAAGGATCTACCTACCAGGGATGGCAGGTTGACCAGTTCTTTCCTCCCTTGGGTCCTGGTCTGTTAACCTTGTATAGAATAGAGACAGACGTTGAGAATCTTCTGTGCAGAAGTTTCTGTGCCAAGTGTTCTGTGGACTACAAAGGCAACCCATTTCCTGCTCCCAAGGAAGTGAAAAGTTACACACTCTTAAAAATAGGAACATGAGCATGATGTACAGCCCTTGTTTCCTCACAAGATCATAGAACTTAGCTCGGATGGCCATGGCAAACTTCCGTTCAAGGCAGTGAGCATACACAGGAAAGGCAGCTTGGAATAGTGGTTAAGAACATGAGCTTTGAAATCTCAGGTCCTCAACTCTGCATCCTACTTTGACTACATGCTAGTTCTGTGATCCTCAGCAAGTTCTCATAAACTCTCTCTGAACACTGGATTTCAATATATAAAAAATAGACAATCATCGTTGCTACTTCATGGAGCAACTTAATGAGTTAAGGGATATAAAGCATTTAGCACAGCATATAGTAAATGCTCAACAAATGTAGGCTGAAAGGAAGTTGAAGATGTATCAGACACTGGGCTTGAAGCTGGCTACCCAGATGGTTAATGTGTTGCTCTCCAGGAGGTTAGAGTCTAATAACTTAGAGTCAAATAACTGTAGCTAGATAGCAAAAACACATACTGAGCAGCCTGTTTTTGTTAAAATGTTAGAAATGAAATAACTGCCTTTTTTCAGATTGCTATTTTTACGGGGATTTTTTTTTTTTGAGGCTGGGAGATTTCATCTTTCAAGTGTGCACAAATGAGGTAATTTTGTTTAAAAATTACCCCATATAGAGTAGCACCTACAATTCTAAACCATCCCATCCCAGTTGTACCTAAGGCTAAGTGTGTGACCGTGGAGGCTAATGATTTTGATTGATAAGAATATTTATTAAGTGCCTATGACTCAGGCACTATGGCATGTGCTGGAGATATAGCGCTTAAGGCATAACTTGCTAGTGTTCATCAATGTCCATTTTCTCCTTTGTTTCCTAGGCATTCGGGAGGACTACATTTCCCAGTCTCCCTTGCAACTAGTGAGGTCATGTAACTTGAGTTCTGGCCAATGGAATGTGAGCAGAAGTGAGAGGCTCCACTTTCAGGTCTGACTCTTAGAAATGTCCCACAAATGATGACTTTCTCACTCCACAGCCACCAGCTAAATTGGAAGCTCTTCAGGGACCCAGGAGGAAGATGTAGCCCCAGATGGAAACAGGCCCTTGAGCCCTGGACCCATGTTAGACTGTGATATTAATAAAAAATAGACTTTTGTGCTAAGTCACTGAGACTTGGAGGTTTATTTGTTATAATAATTAGGATTCTCATATTTAATACAACATTGAACAAGATTAACTTGTCCCTGGCCTTTGGAGCTGACAGATTTTTAGAAATGAAAATTAAATAAACACTTATAATGTAGGATAATGAATGTTACGGCAGTGAAAAGATGGAGAAATGGGAGCAGAGAGTGGGATGACCTAAACTAATCCAGGAGCTAGGGAAATCCTGTCAGAAAAAGTGCTATTCATGGTGAGAATTGAAAGATGCCATATTCATCAGCTACGGCTACCATGATAAAGTACTACTCACCAGGTAGTTTAACCAGAGATTTATTCTTCACAGTATGAAACTGGAAGTCCCAGATCAAGGTATCAGTAGGGTTGGTTTAATTCTGAGGCCTCTCTCCTGGGCTTGCAGATGGCTGCCTCCTTGCTATATCCTCATATGGTCTTTCTTGCATGTGTACGTATGTTTATGACTTGATCTACTCTTCTTATAAGGACATCAGTCATATTGGATTAGGGCCCATCCGTATGACCTCATTTTACCAGAATTATCTTGTAAAGACCCTAACTCCAAATACAGCCACATTTTGAGGTTCTGGGGGTTAGGGCTTCAACATATGAATTTGGTCAGGGGGACACCATGCAGCCCATAACAGATAGGTAAGAGTTGGCCAGTTGAAGGATTAGGGTGAGTTCAGGTTCTGTATCTGGTCCAATGATGACAGGTAAGTCAAAAAATGAGAAAGTAGCTCAAATTTCTAAGGGATACAGTACTAAAGCTATTCAGGGGAGGATTCAGATCACAGCCTAACAGTAGTGCTTTGAGTGCAGATTTGGAACTTAAGGTATTAAAAATAAAATTATGGAGGGTAGGAAGCAGCAGCATACCTTGGCTCTCTAGAGATGGAAGAAGACTGACTGCAGCTGTGGTTAGTGGTCCTGGAGCCTGCATGGGGCTCCTGTGCTTTCTAACAAACCCCAGGAGAGTCTTTAAGAGTAAAGATTGGCCCCAGAAGTCAGATCACAAGAAACCTGGTCATGTGCAGAGACTAAAAATCAATGGGCGAGAGATCAATCTGAATAAATGATCTATTAATACATACAACAGGTTCCCAGCAATTAATCTCCAAGAGGATGACAGCCCGCCAGTTACAGTGAACTGCTGATGGTGATTGACATAATGGGATCGTCTGCAGCTGCCAGGCTGCTGAGTTAGTGATATTCACATTTATTTTCCTACTTGGATGGAGTGGTTTCTGGGACAGCTCTGGAGTTTGGGGCTAAAAGCATATTGCTCAGGAGACCAAAATTGCATCTTCCAAAGAATGTGTACATGAGCATATCCAGGACCAATGCCTGGTCTACTAAAAGAGAGAGGAGATTTTTTTCTCTCCCAAGTGATTAGCTAGACCTTCATATTATGGAACTGGGTAGAGGGATTTGGGGACACCTGCTCAGAAACCAGGAAAATTACTACATGTTTGAGGGCTACCATTGTGAAAGGGAAGATCCGCACATCCATGAGAAATATGTGCTTCTGGGTATTATTTTTTCCTTTGGCTGGGTCAGAAGAATACTACAAGCGAACCGTATGCTTCCTAAATGCAATCCTCCATACTTTTGGTCTTCTAAACCTAGAATTTTAAATGTCTAGTAAATCTCAATTTATTCTTTAAATTCCATCTCATCATCCCATAACCTCCTCTAAAAGATCTTTTCCAGATACTTTCCGTGCTACTCCCAAAACCACCCACCTTTTTCCATCATCTTAGTCCAAGTCACCATTATCACCACTCGCAATACTTCAAGAACCTCCTACCTGCTCTCCCTGTTTATACTCTTACCTTCTACAGTCTAGTCTCCATACAACAACCCAAAGTAAGTGTTTGGAGTATAGATCCGTGCATACTACTGTAATTGCACTCAGAGTAAAATTCAGTCTAACACTTACCATGGCCCATATGGCCCTACATGAGCTGGCTCCCAGTAGTGCTATGCCTTTGCCTCTTGTCAAGCTCTCCTGAGCTCCTGCTGTACCAAGAAGAGGTCAGATCTGTCCATTCAGTGGAGCCTCCCATTTACTGTCCTCCCTCCCTATATAACCTTCTTATCTCAACCCCCACAGATCAGATCTTCCCATAATTGGTTCCTCATCATTTGAACTTCAGCTCCTCAGAGAGGCCTGTTTAGACCAACCCACAAGTAGCTCCCACTCTCCCATCACCAGTCACTATCATATCATCCTTTTTATGCTTCTTTTTTATGTCCCTTCACAACACTCATCACAATCCGGACTCACATACACACATGTGCATATATATATATATATATATACACACACACACATACATATATATGCATATATGCATACATACATATATAATATACATATATATACATATATAATATATTTTTAAGTTGCTCATTACATGTATCTCACCACTAGAAGGTAAGCTCCATGAAGATAGAAAGCTGAATGAGGTGGTTGTGAGAAACAAAGGTGAGACACAACAGATCCTGCTCTTTCCTTAAAAGGAAGAAGCTATTCTTGGTTCTGGTATTATTTGCACTTCCCAGCTGGCAGGAGAGTATAAGGCGTGTAGCAAGTGTTTAAGTATTGTTAGAATAAATGAATGAATGGCATAATCAATCGTTCATTCCTTTGAATTTCCGTAGTATTCTATTCCCATCTCTATAAAGACATTCACCACATTGTAGAGTAGGGATTTGTCAGGATCTCTTTCTCTCATCCTTGATTATGAGCTCCTTAAAGAGAGGATTGTGTATCATGAAATGACGTGTGCTAACGCAGAGAATGCAGCATTATCTGTGTAGTCAGTACTTCTCTAACTTTAACCGGTGCACAAATCACCTAGGGGATCTTGTTAAAATGCAGTTTCTGATTCATATCAGAATCAGAGGGGGAGGACTCAAGAGTTTACATTTCTAGCAGGCTTCTAAATGAAGTCGATGCTGCTGGTATTTGGCATATTTTGAGTGGAAAGGCATATATTAGTGGATGCTTCAAAACATTGTGGGGGTTTTTTTCTTCCCTTTGTATTTGCTATAAAGCCTTTTATAGCACCCGGATGTAAAATACATGTTAAATTAGTATATATTAAGTGAATGAATAAATGAACGAGCAAGTCCAATAGGCTCAAATTTAAAGAAATGCAACAGAGTCATAAAGAGTCAAGCAATCTGCTCACTGAAGGCCTCACACCTTGGCCGAGTCTGGTCTAGAACCCTAGCCTCTAGCACTTTCTATACTGAGTCACAAGTTCCTCCTTCCAGCTCTTTCCAAAGATTGGAGTTTAGATAATCAAGGATGTTAAGGATTAGGGCAGAGTGGCTCCCTATCTCATAACAAATGTCAAAGAAAGCTGGAGGAGCCCCGAGAGAGGAAGAGGGCCACTGGGTGGTAACTACCTGAAGCATTCCTAGCGCTGCAGGCTGTCAGCTTTCTCATGGCCCGTCCGTGTTAAAGGATCATCATCCAAGACACCCTTCTGTGCCAGGAGAGCAGACAGGAATTTCTTCTTGGCGGAATCTGTCACACTTACAGATAACATAAGCCAGATGCTGAGAGGGGTCCCACTGAGATCTGTGAGGGAAAATACATACTTTTAGGGAGCTACAAAGGAAAATTTCCATGACCTGGGATTGTGGGGGTGACAAGCAGAACCAAGGGAGGGAAGGCTGCCATCTTTCCAAGAAGCTTGCAAAGGAGGGACTGTACTCACAGTACAGTCGGGTTCAGCCTCTGCTCCAAATGAGCTCAGAAGTAGTTCCCCCAGGCAGATGGGTCCTTTAGTCACAGCCCACCTGACAGCACTGGAGCTCTCTGGGACTCTTCACACAGTAGCACACACTATGCACTTGGGCCATGGCATCTACTCAAGAAGAGTCGATGTCTGACAACAGACAGCTGAGCACAAAGAATAGCCCAGGAAACAGATGTGCCTTGCTCCCCCTGCAGCAGCATGGGAGAGGATGTGGAACACACAGAAGGAGCAGATGTTGCCAAAAACCTGACCCAACTTGGAAACTTTTTCCAGACTCTTACCTTTCATCATTATTTCCACCCGCGTTGGTCCTGAAAACCAGGGGGTTTTGCCTTGGTCCTTGCAATCAGTCATTTAGAACGGCATGGGGCCAAGCTTGCAAGGAACGCTCAGGAATCAACCAGTTTTCCAGACTCTGAAGAATTGTATGGTTCACTCTTTCCCAGATGACCCTTAGCACTTAGGAAATTTGAAAGATTCAAAGCATTGACATAAAGAGAGTGTTCGCCAGCTGTTTTGCACCTTCGCTGTGAGCAGATGCAAAAGTGCAAGCTGCCCATTGCGCCTTTCCGTCGGATAGACAGACGTACTGTCCTGACTGCGGATACGTGAGACGTTCAGATGTGAGCTCCTTTTCTGCAGACTGACCACCTGCTATTCGAAATGTGGTCCAGAAACAGCAGCACCCGAGAGAGTGGTGAAAATGCAGGATCCCAGGCCCTCCGCCCAGCCCCAGATGTGCTTCTGCCTGGGGTCATAGCTCCCATCCTGGCCAAGGGCGAGGCGATGGATTGATGGGGAATCACCTTCCCTGGAATTTTCTCCTGCTGCGCTGCTTAGGGAGGGGCCCCCGACTGCTGTGCAAGAACAGAGCCTGCACTCCTGCTTTCTCCCAAGGATGTAGCAGGTTTTCATCCTTAGGCACAGAAAACAGCCAAGTGACATAAGCTCAGATTTTTCTCCATGAATCAAAGATAGAACCAAGGGCAGCCCCGGTGGCTTAGCGGTTTAGCACTGCCTTCAGCCCAGGGTGTGATCCTGGAGACCTGGGATCAAGTCCCACGTCGGGCTCCCTGAATGGAGCCTGCTTCTCCCTCTGCCTGTGTCTCTGCCTCTGTGTGTGTGTCTCTCTCTCATAAATAAATAAATAAATAAATAAATAAATAAATAAATCTATTTTTTAAAAATATCAAAAAAAAAAAAAACCAAAGATAGAACCAAGAGCGGCTTCTTGCCTTTTAGGAAAGAGCAGGATCCATTGTGCCCTGGCTTGCTTTCTAACAACCATCTCACGCAGCTCGATGCTCATAGCTTCCCCTCTTCTTCCTCCCACTTCCTTGACCCGGGAAAGTTGCTGGCAAGGAAATCTGGCTCATCAGGGCAAAGGGGTGTCTGTGTGTCTGAAGGTTTGGTCGAGTGGTTTGGACCAGGCAGCCGTGCTCTCCGTCTCCATCTCTCCAGACAGCTTTGAGATCCTGGTCCACCCTTGCCATGTGCTCCGTCGCTCTGCGCCCTGCCTGAGGCCTCTCTGTGGCTCCGCATGGCTGTGAGCGCACCCCACTGTCCCTGTGAGAGCTTACCCCCCTCCTCCTCTCTGGCTTTAACCCCTCTTTGCCTGGCTGCACACACCACGCCTTCTCTCCTCGGGGAACCAGTGATGGCAGATGGCAGCTTGGTGTTTGAGACATCTTCACAGGTGAGTGAATATGCCCCAACCTGGAAATGGTCCCATTGGCTGCCCCTTCGTGGACTGAGAATATATACCCCTGGAGGCTACATAGTGTCATAAGAACCCATCGGCCAGGAGAACCTGGCTGGAGTTCAAATCCCAGCACTGCTGTTTAAAATGTGTGTGACCTTGAGCAACCATTGGATGTAATATTTGTGTTTAGATTCCTCAGCTGGGAATTGAGGATAATCATATCCACTTCCTAGCCTGGTACTTGGCACAAAACCCCATTGGTTTTCCTAGGCTTCCTCTCCTTGCACAAAATCTCTCTTGGCTGACTGAGTGCCCAGTACCAGATTATTTCCCTGTCGCTGGTGCTGGGTATACAGACTACCTGTCATACCCTTTACCCTTCACTCTTTTGCTCCAAAGACAAGTGGTCAGGACATCTGGGGCCTCCTAGAACTGGCCTGTCCCTATCTGTGTACAGTCATTCTGGAAATGTTAAACCTTCTCAGATGAAAGAATTCACTATTGCCACTGCCAGAAGCTTTGGGACAGCAAGGACTCCCAGGAGCCCAGGGCACGCATCCACCTGTCCATGTCCAGGTGTTTCATTCAGGTGGCCTTATCCTGTGTGCGAGTTTTAGCCACTCTGCAATGCCTTCGTTGCTATAAAAACAAACAAAAAACATTTTTGAACAGATCAATTAAAATTTAATGAACATTCTACAATTAATAACCAAATAGTTACTGTGATCTTTTAATTAAAGATTAATTTTGGAAAAAATGAAAATCGTAAGAATAGTTATATAACAGTTTCTTTCCTCGGGTAGGCTTTGACTTGATGTTCTCAGGAGATATGAACCCCACATAACAGTTTTATTAGCTCTTATTAAAGCTTTGATACATGTACTTCAAAGGACTGACCATCCTCCTTTTCATTTGAAGTGTAGGAATCTTCTCCGGCATCTGGGCTGCTTGGAGCCACCGCTGCCTTCTATAGGTCTCGGAGCCAAGATCCTAGAAGAAAGAGATGTTTCTGACAAACCCAATCTTCCCTAAGCCTGTTCTCCTTTTCTCAGTCTGCTCCCACAGAGTGACAGGAAGGAGAAGGGGAGGCAATGTGACCAGGGACCCCCATAATTAGTGCCCCGCCTCACTTAGGAATTAGTAAAGGGGACCTGGCCTGGATACCAGATTGTAATCCTGGAGTTGGAAATCATCATGAAGATTCCCTTGCCCACCCACCCATTCTGTGCTAGAATCTTCTCAAGCATCCTGATCCTTAGGGGGTCACCTAGCTTCTGCTTTTAAGCCTGTCAATGAGATTTGGCTAACTCAGGAGTCGGCCTCCCCTGCATATAGATACCACTTTTTTACAATCTTTTTTACATTGAGGCACTCTCCAATTCCTCATCACTAGGCATAGGCTCCAGCGCTGCCTTCTGGAACACCGCAGAATAATCCAATCCATCTTTTCCATGAGACTCACATGTCTAAACCCAGTTGTTATTATTTCCCCAAGTGTTCCCTTCCTAAATGCATCACCAACTTTCTCAATCAATCTTCTGTAGACAAGACGTCCAGACACTGTTCAGAGTGTTTTGGTTTCCATTCTTCTCTTTGTTAGTGTCCTTCCCAAACATAGAGCCCAGAACTGACCACAGTGCTCTAAGGGACCTCTGGCTAGGAGAGATGAGGACAATTTGCTGTGTAGATAGAACCCTCTCATTATTTATATATAAATAAATGACGTGGTACTTAAAGCTTATATATGTGTGACTGTATATACTTTATATATTGCATATTTATATAAACATCCATCATATATCCAGAGCCTGGTAAAGTCTATCATCAGCTAAACCCCTCCCAGTTATTTCTTTGGTGCACTACACTCAAACCCATTCGTCCTCATTCTCTGTGAAATTAAGCTTTCTTTCAGGCCTAAAACCCAGAATCCACTTTTATCTTTGTCAAATTTATCTTGTTAGTTTCAACCCCTTCTTTCCAGATACCAAGATCTTTTGAAACTTGTTTATATCGTTTGTCATATCAGTTGACCTCTGCTTCATGTCATCACAAATTCGATAAGCACATGCTCAATATTTCATTCAAGTCATTGATAAATACTTAGAACATGACAGGGGTAGACGAAGCCCTTTAAGTTGCTGCCTGGAGACCTCCCTGCCTATGGCTATCATTCTAGAGATCAGCTCTCTCTTGAATGGTGTTGCTCTATCAGCTGCAAATCCACGCACAGCCTGGATTTTCTAGGTCATCCCAGATGATGTCACAAGGAACTCTGTCTCCAGCCTTAGTCTATTCTTTTTTTTTTTTTCTTAGTCTATTCTTATTCTGTGTGTCTACACTACCTATCCTACCATTACCATCCCTGTCTGCGAGTCTAATAAAGATGTCAAACAAGGAACTAAGGTTATTTGGCATGACTTACTTTTAGGAAATCATGGATGTTTCCGGTGACCACCTCTTTATTTCTTCTGTGATCACAGACCATCCGCTTAATAATATGCTCTAGCGTTCTTCCAACAGTGAGCAATAGATCACTTGCCTATAGTTTTTATAATTCACATTTTCCCCTTTGTAAAACTGAGGACAGTATTTTCCTATTAATCCAATTCTTCATATGATAGCGTCAAGACGGCCCAAAAGTGTATTCCTGCACATTAAATTCAGGGTCCAAGGAATTGTCTGCATTTTTAAAACAGATTACTGAGCCAGACCGAGAAGCGGAGCCTGAGCCTCAAAGAATTCTCCTGAACACCTTAAGGATTTACCATCAAGGCCCGGCTAGCTGTTAGAAGATGGAGGATAAAGGTAAGTCTTAGTTTTCTCATCCGTACAATGATGGGATCTATTCTAGTTCGAAGGTTTAGTGATTTAAGAGGTTGGCTGCCAAGGATGACCAGATAGGTGGCTGGATTTACCTACAAGCATCTGATTCCTCTCCCCGCCTCTTTTGGAGGCTCTCAATAGCTATGAAATGCTTATATGTCTTCTGGACACAAGTGTCCACACACACACACACACACACACACACACACACACACACATCAGTGTCCACAATCATTAACTGTTTTTCCTTCTGGTATGTGCATTTGATGAGAATAAAATCTGCTGTTTGAACACTATTTCTTATGTTATAATGAATCTGCTTTAGGAACAGCTTGTTACAGAGTCATCTGTCAAGAATGTATTACTAATGCCATTTAAGACATTCTTTGTAATATGTTACTAGAGAACAGCACTGGGTCTAGATAACATTTATTAAATATTAGAAACATTGTCAAATAACTTCTCAGGCAAGTAAGGTTTTAGGGGCTTGTGTGTTAAGAGCCATGTAGATTTTTAAGGAGAATAATGAACTCCAATATGAACAGAAATATTTGTGATATTATGTCAAATCCAACATACTCCATTTATGTTCCCTGAGACATTCCAGGGAATATCTATTTATCCAAAGAGAACTGTAGTAAGCAAAACAGAGGGAGGCCAGAAAGAAATGCTCACACACACACACACACACACACACACACACACAGTATTAGCAAAACCAAAAGGCTGCTGCCAAAAAGAAGATTAAGAAAAGGGGTGTAAAATTTAGCCCAAAAGGCTAGGAGTAACCTTCTCTAGCCCATTACAAAGAAGATTGGGATATCTACTTTACCTTTACTTCCTTAGATCTAGGTAGAAAGATCTAAACATGGTTCTCCATCCTCTCGGCTGGTGAGAAGCACTCATGGGATATTTCTAACCTACACATGCCTAAGCCAAAACCTAGGTAGGCCTACCTTCCTGGTAGAATTTAATTCCTAAGCATGTTAATTTTGAAAAATCTCTGAAACAAACCTCCGGTAGGTTGTTAGGAATCCCTTTGCCATAGCTGCTGCTGTTTTTGATAAATACCCAACGAATATTTAATGCACAAAAACACTTCATTGCACTGAAAGTCAGTATGATGGAGTAGTTGAGTATATAAGCCCTAAAGTCAAAATCCTTGGGTTCAAAAATGTCAACTACCTTCAAGCATCTCTACATCTGTTTCCTCTGCTATGAAACAGGGCTGTGAATCGCACTTCCATGGAGAGCAAATGAGGTAATACACATAAAGGACTGTTTTTGTTTTGTTTTGTTTTTGGTGAGCATTCAAAAGTGGAAAATTATCTTTTTTTTTTTCAATATTTTATTCATGAGACACACAGAGAGAGGCAGAGACACAGGCAGAGGGAGAAGCAGGCTCCCCAATGAGCAGAGAGCCCGATGCGGGACTCGATCCCAGGACCCTGGGATCACGCCCTGAGTCGAAGGCAGATGCTCAACCACTGAGCCACTCAGGTGTTCCAAAAGTGAAAATTATCTTAAGCAAATATACTCTTAATTCCAGGATCTGGGTTGGGACATGCAGCTGTGTTTTCTGGTGAAACTATGGCCCGCTTCACCATGCACTGCCTTGCATTTGATTATTGTCCTGCCCTGCCTTGGTTCCTTTTTACCTCCATCTTGCTTCACTCAGATTGCCTCTTCCACTTACACACAATAAAGCACTTGCCATAAATTTTGCCTCCAGCTCCATTTGCCAGGGCACTACACAAAGACTCTAGGATTACCAAGGCAATAATCAGATGAGCTGGCAAAGAATGTTATTATGCTTTTGCATTGCAAACATAAATACTCATCGTCTAAATGAGAACGATTATCAAAGGTGATGATGAGCTGCAATGGTCTGCCTTGGACTTGAGGGTTAGAGTAGGTGCTGATCTAGAGAATAGACTCCACTTCCATGCCCCTTCCCCCACATTCCCGATGAAAACTGCCAGAGGAAAAGTTCCCTTCAAGTTCAAAAAGACTTTTTTCCCTGATAACAGCCCTGGAGGTGACCCGTGGGAATGGGGCTGGATTCAGGCAAGCCTCAGGGAATGTAGAGGCCTCCCCTGTGGGACAAATCTACTTGGGAAGAGCCTGAGAAGCTCCAGAACTTGAAGGCCAACTTCAATCCCTGGGTACTCCTAAGGTCCATTTAGGAGAGAGAGAGCCCATGGGAGACTAGGACTCTGCATAGCTGAACCTCTTTTTTTTTTTTTTCTTTTTTTTCTTTTTTTTTTTTTTTTTTTTTTTTTTTTTTTTTTTTTTTTGCATAGCTGAACCTCTTGATTCAAGGTCTCATTAGATGGATTCTTCTCTACCATTAACTCACTGCAGAGCAATGACTATTTCCACAGGTCCTGCCCATCTTCCTGAAACTGGCTCGGGAGCTGGAGAGTGAGTCTTCACTAGATGAACCTTTTTCCCTGAGGGAGAGAGCAATGGAAACAGGGGCTGACTTGTAGGTAAAATGCAAAATCACGGGACCCTACAGAGAATGAGTCTATCATCCAAATATTTGTCTAAGCATCATCATGATTAAACTTACTAAGTGTGTGGGGTTTCAAAGAGAAATCGAGAGGAAAGGCCACAGTTCCTGGAGTTAGTTGTCTTGGGTGAAAGCCCTCAACCTTCTGGGTGGGAGCAGGAGGATGCAAACACCAGTAGCAAGAATCAGCTCTCTTTGGCCTGCCTCCCCAGGGGGCCCCAGGCACGGATTCTTACCACCTCCTCCTGCCAGGCCTAGACCAGCCTGCCCTGTTCCCGCCCACACAGAGAGGGGATGAGGGCAGGTATCAAGGCCAAGGATTGCCTCAGCAACCAGAGTCCTTATTACTGACATCACACACCCACGACCCTGCTTTTCCTTCCTAAGGTTCCATCTCTGAGCTTTAGCATATCCACGGGTTTTTAACATTTTGCCCGAGATTTAAAATTTTTCTCTTTCCTGTACCTTTTGCATCTTTTTTCATATGATTGGATCTGGCCGTCTGCTCACTTGCTGCTGTGTTTTGCCAGGTATAACCTGACTTTGGCTGACCCACCTGACCTGACAGCCTTCTCCTGCCAGGTATCAGCGTCTGAATTTCGGCTCCAACCCTATGCTCCCCAAACTCTACACACACACACAGACATTCCAGAATGATAAATGACCCATTTAATGACAGACTTTTAAAAGAGATAAAAACTGTCTAATTCTATTCAGGAGTTTCCAAGCTCGATCTACTATCCCCATCATAGCATAGAGTCCAAATGAATCACAGAGACAGCCCAGTGATACTCCGCGCAGCTCAGCACATAAGTCCTTCGGTGAGAGAAGACCTAAGCAACGCTCCATGACCCTGCTGGTGTCAAGCTGATTTATCACCATCTGCTTCTACTCTGTTACCCAAACATCAGGAGCTCAAAAGCCCCATTTTTGCCATTGACAATAAAGGGAAAGAGAAGTGATGCTGGGAAGTGGATGAACTCGGAAAGAGGAAAACAAATCAAAGCTGTCTGCAGGTCTACCATCTGCGCCAGACCCACTCTCTACCTGTGTCTCGGCCCAACCGCTGGCGTGGGCGGATCGTCACTGAGGAGGCAAAAAGTTGTTTCCAGAGCCACCAAATTCACATTACTTAAGCAAGATTGAACTGTTTAAAATTTCAGTGTTGTCCGCCAAAAAAATAATAATAGGAAGTTGTATAGAGCAGAATGTGCTGACAGCAGTAATGTTTCGGTAATAATTCATGTGTAGTAGATGATGCTCTGGAAGTCCGCCCAGCAGGCTAATGTAGATTGGGGATGCTCTCCTACTGATGGCCAAACGATTGATTGGCATTTCTGCTCCATCATGAAATCAGCTCACAAATGAAGTGGAGGAACAAGGGAATGAAGGAGAACGAGTAGGCAAGTTTGGGGTAAGAGACCAAAGTATCACTTTCAAGCTCAGTGTCCAATCTCAGCCAACTCCCTGGTTTTCTGCTATAATTTCTAAAGAAAAAAAAAAGCAAATCATCTAATAAAAATGACATTTCCCTATTCATTCTGTTTTCTACTTGGAACCAGCTCTCTCTCCTAAAGAAATTAGCTGCTCCTTTCCAATTGTTCTGCTAATAAGATCCATACAACCAATTAATTCTTCTTTTGGTGCCCAGAGGACTGAGTGGTTATCATCTGCTTCTGTTCTCATTGGTAAATGTACCATCAACTCTTAATGTCAGTGAATAGGCAACATGGTTCTCTCTTTCTCCAGGTTCTATTCACCCTGCCATCTAGGTGGCTTTAGGGTCTCCTGTGCCCTGAGTCAGAAAAGGAAAAATCACTTCTGAGTTATGATCTATGGAACATAGGTTAGAAAATATGCCTCCTTCTGACTGTATTAATGCATAACAAAGCAAAATGAAATACACTTTTAAATTGTATACATTAAGTTTCCTGAATTTAATGTGGATCATTAAAAGACTTCCAAGTAGATATCCTCAGTATTTTGTGATTGAAGGGTAGGAACCACAGAAAATTTCCAAAGGGCTTATTAGGTGCCAAGCAACTGTAACGTGAGTAGGCCACTGTGGTATGTCCTAAGTGCACCGAGTATACACTGGGCTTGAAAAAGAAATATAAAAAGTGAATGTAAAATATCTTGTTGACAACTTTTGTATTGACTACTCATTGAAATGATATTTTAGAAACATTAGGTCAAATAAAATATACAATTAAAATTAATTTTACCTATTTCTTTGATTTTTTTTAATATGGCCTAGGTTCAAACCTCTATTTCCTGTAAGTGCCTCAAGCTCCTGGGCTGCTGGTCTTCCTCTGGGAGGCAATATGGCAGAAAGACCCAGAGAACCAGGTCAACCTGGGTTCAAGCCCAGCTCTACTCTTTGTGAGCTATTTCTTCTTAAGTTATTCACTTACTCTAGTCCTTAGTTTTTTCATCCATAAGTTAATAATAATTAATTTGCAAGATTGCTGTAAAGATTAAATAAAAGGATATATGTAAAACAGTTATTACCATGCCTGGGATATAGTAGGTATTCAGTAAATTGGGACTGTTGTTGCTATCTGTCAAAAGAAGTGGTTAAACAGTTGATGGCTAATGGTTCCGTAAATCTGTTATTGAATAATTGCATGCCACTTACCGTGAGGTGGTCATTCCAAATCAAATTATGGAAACAGAGGAAGCTTTTTAACAATTGCTGGCTACTCTGTTGATGTATTTTCTGTGTGGATTTAAAATATTCTCTGGGATTGTTTTAGATCTTTTTGAATAGAGATATGAAAACATCCTCAGGTCTAATTCCTTCTGCTCCCTGTTCCATGTCTGGACACTGTGACTCATCTTAGGGGACCATCCATATCCAATCCTGAGGATGAGAATCTCCCACCAGCTGATGTGTTGACCACATCACCCGTGGAGCCCAGGGCTCAGTGTGTGCTAGAGAACCAGCGGTGAAGACGTCCATCCTCACCTCCCTTCAAGGACCTAGCTGGCTGAACCTTTGAGGGCAACACTCAAAAGATTGATGGAAGTAAATCTAGCCATGTAAATAAAACTAAACAGAAGGCATCTTCTTTACCTCTTCACTTCTCATTAGCTTGTTTAACTTCGGCTCCAGGACTTGATATGGTCTGGCCCATGACTGCCTCATCAGCAGTATTTTCATACATGGTCCTCCCTCCTTCATTCTGCTCCAGGCAAATTAATTAATTCAGCCCTCCAACACACCAAGGAGTTTCCAGCCTCAGGGCTTTGGTATATGATGTCTCCTCTTTCCCCAAATTTTACTCAACTAACTCCTATTCATCCTTCAGGTCTCTGCTCTCATGTCACTTCTGCAGGAGGATTTTTTCCTTATATTTTATTCCAACATCATCTTCCTGCCCCCTTACAGTCCTGATCACAATTTTACTCTTTCTTTCACTCTCGGGATCATAACTCTCTTGGTTGTTTGGTGCATTCCCAGCACCTCACGCATGATGTGTACACAGCCACATTTGTTTAGTCAATGCACAAATAGATAAAGAAGCATTGGCTGTCCAAACTGGAATTTATTACTCATCCTCCTTTCTACCACCCGTGTATTCTGATTCCTTTCCTTTCCCACTCCAGATCCTCATGTCAAGAACTTCCTCTCTTTGGTGATTCTTTAACAAGTTCCGCACTCAACCTGCAAATTGAAATCAGTGAATTGTTCTATGGCCTGATGATGCAGCCAAGAAAGAGTTACATAGGATTCATCAATGTCCAAGAATAATGTAAATAATAAAAATAGCTAATAGTTTCAGCATTTGGAATGTGCCCACCAATGTACGATGATTACTGGGCATACTATCTCGTGTGTCCTTCATAATAGTCTTACAAGATAGAGACTTTAATTGTCTTCATTTTACAGATGAGCAAATGGAGACCTAGATTAGGCCATTCGTCTGAGGCCGTACAGCAGTTTGTTGCCAAGAAGAGACTGGACACAAACGATCTGATTCCAACCCTCATGCACCTCATGTCTGGAGTTCGCTCTTCCCTAGCTTCAGAGACCAGCTTGGTCAGTTAGCTCCTTTCTGACCTAAGCTCCACTCTGCTTCCTGCCCAATCTACCTAAACTCCTTTAAGGGGTAACATCGTGATGGCAATTTCCAGAAACAACTCCAAATTCAAGCAGAAGTTATTTTTTCCTCAATGCTCTGTTCTGTACAAAGATTGACCAGGCTCTCTGGTTCTCAAATCTAGCATTTTCTTAACTAAACTTCAATAACTCTTTAAAACGACAACAACAAAAACAAAAATCTAAAAAAAAAAAAAACCCACCAGTCTCTCTCTGGTTTTCACATTTAGCATTTTACTACCTAGATTTCTGTAACTCTTTAAAAAAAAAAAAAAAAAGAACACCCACCACTAACAACAAAAAGAAATGAAGGTCACTGTGACTTTTGAATTTAATGGGGAAGGTCGGGGAGGAGGGAAAGGAAATAAAACAACATTTATTTAGTCCCTTCTGTGTGTCAACCATTCTTCAGTTTCACGCGTCATCTCATCCAATCGCCTAATAGCCCATTGGGTGGTTATTAGTATCCTCCTAATATACAAGATCTCTATCTTCAAGATAACAGAGTCTCAGAGAAATTAAGCAATTTGCCCAAGGTCACACAGCTCCTACGTCTTAGACTGAAAATGTCATACCTATTTTTCTTTGGTTCCCAAGTCATGCTTTTCCCTTTATACCTGTCATGCCCATAACCCCTGACCTTCCCGGTTTATCTAATAAGCCTCCTCACATCCCATTTCTCAGTTTCTGTTTCTTATCCCTGTTCTTATGTAGGTTCTCCCCTCAGACATCTTCCTCTGGACACTGGGTTCTAGTTCCTCTCCCACCCCTCACAAGAAAACATTTCTTTTCCCCCCTTTCTTTTCTAGAGCAATGGTTAGCCCAATGTATATTTATGTTTATATGTATGTTTATTCGATTTACATTTGCAAACAACTACATTTGCATATCTCTTTTCCACAGCCACGTTTCGCAGAATGTTAACCAAGGCAAGAGTCCTGAGCAGAGGCTAAGGAAGCATTTTATTTGGGAGCTGGTCTTGTTTGAATGCAAACACATTGTGACATATCATCATATTAGCAGAAGGTAGACCCTAAGGGACTAGGACACAGGACAGACCAGCTCCGGTAGGATAAGGGAAAACCTTTCATAAGGCAGCTAATGGATGAGAGGGCAACACAGCTACTGGGGATGAAGTGGAATGGAAACCTAAAGAGCTCTGGGGGCCCTAGGACACTGCAAGAGAGAAGGCAGCCAAATGAGGTAGCACATTGAAAAAAATGAATACTGCGCCTCCATTTTTGTTCAGTCTGGTCCTGAAAGTATCATTACCATTAACTTATCTCTAGAAAACAAATAAAAGACCACTGGAGAAAGATATAATTGGAATGGATCCTTATAGGAGATGCCATTGGTCACAGAGGCTCTGGGTCACTCCCTGAATCTGATTAGACTGCATAGGTAGGAGACATCTATGAAACAGCAAGCATCCAGCACAGCAGCCACAGTGTCTTGGCTTCCTCACATCACTTAGGCCTGGCATTTCCCCTGGTCAGGCACACACAAAAGAGAAGTCTGCTCATATTAGTGAGGGTCCTAGAGAGGACCTACCATGTAAGGTTTGCACCCTCCCAGCAGAAGATTGCCTTTTTAGATACTTCCTGGAAGTCACTGGACCCTCCCTGCCATGGGTAAAGCCTGTAGGCTTTAAGTTATAAGCAAGACAATCAAATTGACTTATAAATGCTGCAATTTCAGTTGAGCACCAAATGCCATGTTTGAATGACAACTGTAAGAGATTTTTAGAGATACAATTTGAAAATATTGACGGGCTGTGTGTGCCCACGGTGGCCCAGGCATGAATGCCTGACTGCTCTTGATAAGAGCCATAACTGTATGCAGTTTACAGTTCCACCCAAAAGACCCTTTGGCCCTCTTTCTGGGACTGCTCGATGTGAAAAGACACTCTCTGGCCATTGCTGTTCAAAATGCTACCACCACCCCCCATTCCCCCCACACCCCCCAGTAGAATGGATGCTATTTGTGTCCACCCTTCACCTGTGCATGCAGCCATTCCTACCGCTGTGCCTTGGCTGGGTATGTACCCCCTTCTCTGCAGATCTGCTTTTGGTTAAGCCGGAGCATCGCTAACTCTGAGACTATGCTCTTCGACCATCTCCAGAGCTACAAAACCCCCGAGCCTTGCCTCAGGTGCATCACGTTTTGTAGGTGATTTGTACTTCAAAGATTCCCTGAGGGATCAGAGCTGAAGTGAGTATCTGGAAGAGAACATAATCTTGCTTAGCCTTTTCCTCCTGCTCCATCCCCACTCCCCTTCCCCCATGAACATGCCTCCCAAAACATGGTGCGTATACACACACACACACACACACACACACAATGGAATACTCTTCAGCCAAGAGGGAGAGGGAGTTCTGCTGTTTGCCACAACATGGATAGACTTTGAAGGTCTTACACTAAAGTGAAATAAGCCAGAGAAACACAAATACTGCATGTTCTTACTTTCATGTGAAATCTCAAAAAGTTGAATTCCTAGGACCAGAGAGTACAACGGTAGTTACCATGGGCGGGCAGGGGGTGAGAAAAAAAGGGGAGATATTGGTCAAAGGATACAAACATCCACTTAGAGGATGAATGGATTCTGGGGGTCCAATGCACAGCACTGTGATTATAGGCAAAAATACTGCACTGTGTACTTGAATGTTGCTAAGAGAGTAGATCTTTAATGCTCTCACCACAGAAAAGAAATGGTAATTCTGTGATGTGATGGAGGTGTTAGCTAACAGGACCGTGGTGATGACATTGCAATATATAAGTGTGTAAAACCAACACTTTGTACCCCTTACACTTACCCAATGTTATATGCCAATTCTATCTCAATAAATCTGGAGGGAAAAAAATCATTTGAATCAGGATCCCCGTCTGCAGCTTTGCCTCTAGGAAACACTGCTAGTGGCAGGGCTCTCCTGCCCTGGACTGGACAAAATCGTTCTGGAGCCCTAGGCTGGGCAACTTCCCATGCCTCTCCAACCGCCACTCAATCCTGCCTGCCTCCCATTAGAGGCACACCCTGGGTGCAGGGTGGTGGGAGTTGTGCTCTGTCCTGGGCAGGGCACTCCCGGAGGACCCAGGAAGACGCAGGCCTTCCTTTGACTCTATCATATCTATGTCCCCTGCCAGATGAAGAGTCTGCTCCTGAGGTCACCTACAGAACTACAGAACGAGGAAAAGAGTTTTTGACCCCACTAAACCCAGGCTGCTCTTCCTTACCCCTAGAGGCAGTGGGGGTGGGGGGGAAGGTGGGCTAGGGAGGCTCCATGTGGGGGGAACAGAGGTTGGAACCAGAATTCTCAAGTCTGTGCAGGACAGAGGCTAAGCCTCTCGTTGGTACCTGACACTCAACTGTCCTGACATCTCATTTATTTATTTATTTATTTTAGAGAGAGAAAGAGGGAGCACATGAGTGGGGGCGATGGCACAGAAGGAGAAGGAGAGAGGGAATGTCAAGTGGGGTCCCTGCTCAGTGCAGAGCCCCAGAAGGGGCTCCATCCTGTAACCCCAGGTTCATGACCTGAGCCCAAATCAAGATTTGAACACGTGACCAACTGCGCCACCCAGGAGCCCAAGTCTTGACATCACTTTTAAAGATTCCTTCCTCTCCCTGGCAACTGAGGGGAGAGTGGCCAGTCTCCCACGAACAGGGGAGGACAAAGACACGCTGGTAGAAAGTGGGGAAGCCCAAGACACATTTGTTGAGGTACTCTGGGTGCTCAAGAGGGGATGCCCCTTGCTCCCCCGTCTCCAGCATAGAAGAAAGAAGACTCCCAAAATGGCTAGAGATCAAACTCTTGCCTCCTTCTTTGATAAGCTGTATGGAAAACGATATCCAAGCTCATCCCCGACATGGTTTGCTTACAGCGTACAAGTCATCGGCCCCCAGGAAGGGCCCACTCAGGGGACAGCAGAACAGGACACACGGGCCCCAAGGGTGAGCTGGCTGGAAAGTGAGACACAGAAGGACTGAGTCTGGTTCCTTCACCCAAATTCAACTAAAGCAAGAGATTGCTGCCCTCCCCCAGGGAAGAGAGAGGGAGGGCTGGAGGAAGCACTGCTCTGGGATGCCCCGCACCCTTCCCATCCTTACTCGATGGCCCTGGGGAGCGGGAAAGCTCACCCTGATGTGCCACAAGGGACACTGGCACATGGTGAAGAGCAGCTCTGCCCCAAGTGCCAGTAACACACACACACACACACACACACACACACACACACACACACACGGGAGGGGGTTGACCAGAAGTCCCGCTAGATGGGGCCACAAGGCAGGGGCAGGAGCTACACCCACCCTGACCCACACAGGCCGCTGGTCACCCCGAGACTCCAAGGCACAGGATGCACAGCAGAGTCCGCCCGGGAGAGGCAGGGCTGGTTGTGCAGCCTGGGAAACTCCAGGAGCCACAGCCCCTGTGGAGGAGGACATTGTCCCGCACTTCATGGAGCTCCTGACTCCAGGATCAGAGGGGACATCAGGCGGCCTGTGGCCTTTCCTGAGCGAGGGACACAATGCAGAGGTGGCGGCGGGGCCGGCCCGGGGTCATTTGTGCTGGGAGCAGCAGTCCACTCCCTGGGAGTTCTCACCTCCCTTTCTTCCTTCCCTGTCCTCCTTCCCTTCTCTTGAGGACTGTGGTTCTTCTCTGTGAGGCTAATTGCTTGCCTGTCATTGTGCCCAAGACACGTCCCGTCCACTCCCTCGGCTTAAGGACCACAGGTGTCAGAGGGACAATTTCTACTAACGCTACCCTCGCGGACCCAGCCCCCCTGTTCCTGTCCTGCTTCCAAAAAAAGCCTCCTGCTCCCTTGGCATGGGCCCTTAGGGAGTCAGGGCCCAAAGCAAGTATTCCCAGAACCATTGCTCAGTCATCGGATTCTGCACACATTACTGTGTCTGGCCACATTAACGGGGTTATAAATATGTCTGGTAGGAGTCTGAAGTTTAGAATTGACTACTCAAATAAACATGCTTATTATTGAAGCCCTGAGAGGGATGCAGTGACACGCAGAGAGCTCATGCACATCATTTTCACCTTCATTTCCTAATCTTATCTACTTTTATTTCATGCCACATGAAAAATGGATGCGGAGCTACTTGCTATTTTTGATGAGTTTTCTCTTATTCTTCCCCCCACCTGCTGCTCCCATGCAAGTGACACCAGTGTTCTCGGACCCCCCCCCGCCCCACGCCAGGCCCAGCCAGCCACAGAGATGAAGCCAACACTGGTGGCCCAGGAGAGATGGGGGCTCCAGCCCTCCATGGAGATCAAGACCGAGCGCTCAAGAAGGCAGCCAGCGGGCCTAGGAAAGCTCTGTTCATGCTCAGTCTTCCCCGGCGTCTCAGGGAGTGAATGAGACACTGGCAAATGAAAGTTTGTGGATAAAAAGAATTATGGGAGCCAATTGGTTTTACATTTCTTTACATGAACTAGTTTAGAGAGTCTTTCTGAAACGGTCCTCCACCTCTGGCCCCGTGTGTTTTGTAATATGCACATTTCATAATATCAGACGTTCAGTTCACTTTTGTCCCGGAAATTTTAGCCAAACATTTTAAGATTACTTGTGACTCAGGACAAGATTGTGTAAATATTTCATAAAAAGACCTAATAATAATCACAGTGACAGCCAACTACTATTGACCGTCATAAAATGTGCCTGGCAGTGTTCTGAGCTCTTTAGAGAAATCGATTCATCGAATCCTCGCAGGAGTGTGTCCATTATGCAGATGAGGAGATTGAGACAGCAGATCAGAATGGTAATGTGCTAGCGGGCGGCGGGCAAGGATGCCAACTCGGGCCGACTGGCTCTAGAGCCCTAACCCTTAGCCGGGGCACTATGCTACTTCCTACGTTCAAGGTCATCAGGATTCTACTATCAACAGGTTTAGTCTATCAATAGAATCAAATAACGTTAGGTCCTTTTAAAGTAAATAGTCAAACTGTCTCTATCTCAAATGTCTATATTAATGGGTAAGTAACATCTATGCATAAATCCGGCAAGGTGTGGGGAGGCCAATGAATTGTGGAGTGTGAGAGCACCTAAATTGTTTTTGTAAAACACTTTGCTTAAAAAAAAAAAATGCCCTTAGGCTGAGCTGTGCCAGCTGGCTGCCAATATGGGAGCCCTGGTCTTAGTCCAAAATTTTGCAGACAGTAAAACTGTAGCCTAGAGAGGGAAAGTGGTTTGCACAAGGTCACGCACAGTGACGGAAGCAAGGCTCCCGGTCTAAGACCTCTCTGCCTACATCACACCAAAATCATTCTCCACCCCTACTTCCCTATCCCCTTCCTTTCACCCTAGTCCCCATCTCTCTTATGCACAAGCAGTAAGGCTTTTATTCTATTTGCAAAGTAAATAGAGCTGAGATACAGATTACTCTCAAGCATCGAAGCTTTTATCCAATATAAACAGAATCAGGGTGACTTGTTCCTGCTCACTCCTCTCTTGCACATACCACAGGCTCCGCGCCAGCCCTCACCCAATTAGCAGAAGGCAAACAGAACTCAGGCATCCTGGCCAAACTGGGGAGCACTGAGTACACCCAGGGCAAGCAGGGAGATGCACTTAGAACTTCCTCCTTCCTTCTCTTTCCCCCACCCCGCTATCCTCCCCGGAGCAATAAAGGCTGGATGTTACATCACAGAGGAGTCAGCTGTGGACTGGGAGTCAGAAAGGAGATCTGGGTGCTCCCACTGTCTCCTTGAGTCTCCGCTGACTCATCTGCTGCCATGTGAGAATTGAATGGGTTAATAGAAAATATAAATCTGAAATAGGGTACTTTATTAAAGTCCCCATTCTCTGGTTCTGAGGAGTCCCAAACAGGTATACACACACACACACACACACACACACACAACTTCACATATTCATACCTATGAAAAATCATACATGTGGTTGGGAAATTACATTTTTCTAACCATAGAGCTGTCATTATTCAAAAGACTGTTTTTACAGAACTAACTCATCCAGAGTATGATCTTAGGACTCCAGTAAATTCGGTATAACTTTAACAGTAGCAAATCTTCATTTCCTGAGGGTGAATTGATTTGACCTTTGGTAACAGCCAGAAGTCTTTCTGAGCTCTGGAGGATAAAGTTGGAGTACACGCCTGGGACACGAGTCCTTGCCATGTGGAGTCGGGGTGCTGCAATGAAAAGGACTTGGGATTCTGTGTCAGAAGATGTGGATTTAGAGATGCCTGGGTGGCAGTCGGTTAAGCCTCTGACTCTTGATTTTGGCTCAAGTTATGATCTTAGGGGGATTGAGCCCTGGGTCAGGTTCCACACTCAGCAGGGAGTCTGCTTGAGGATTCTCTCTCCCTCTGCCCCTCCCTGCACTCACATCTGCACACATGCTCTCTGTCTCTGTCTCTCTCTCAGATAAATAAATTACTCTTTTAAAAAAAAGTAAGAAGATCCAGATTTATTTTCCACTCAGATACTTATAAGCCCTATGCCTAACGTAGGTCCATAGACTCTCTCAGCCTTGGTTTCCTCATCTGTGACATGGAAATGGTAGCTATTCCTTTGCAGGCTATTTATGAACATAGAAAGATAATATATGTGAGAGTGTTCTCTAAGCCATAAAGTCAAACTGTCAATTTTAAACCGTTTTTTGTTGTTGTAAAAGATGTGGAATGATGAGTAAATTAAACCTAAAGGCAGTGTTTTGAAGTCCTTATAATAGGGGCAAGAATAATAGCACCATTGTAGAGCTCTCAAAGAGACACCTCTAAGTGGCTAATCTCATGTCCATACATTCCATTCAGTCAGTCAGTCAGTCAACAAATGTTCTTTGAGTACCTAGAAGGGCCAAAATCTGTCACACTCAGGACAACCAACTCAAATGCATGCAGCTCCTCTCCCTCTGAAAGTTTACTATACGACACGACTGGAAAGCTCACATTTATTTTTCGTTTATCTCATTACCTTATAGTTGGATCTAGCATAAAAAAAAATCATAGTGAAGAGCAAATTTATTTATTTATTTATTTATTTATTTATTTATTTATTTATGAGAGAGAATAAGAGAGGACACAGAGGCAGAGGGGGAAGCAGTCTCCCCGTTGAGTAAGACTCAATCTCAGGACCCTGGAATCATGAAGGCAGACACTTAACCAACTGAGCCACCCAGGAATTCTGTGCAGAGCAACTTTAGAAGCTTCCTGAGGGCTCTCAAGTGTCCACAAAACACTTTGAAAAGGAAAAGGTGCTCCCCTAATGTGTGACAAGGCGGGGGGGAGAATGAAGGAGGACCACAGCCGTGGTAGACTAGAGGGTGCAAGGGGCAAGTTTCAAGCAGGAAGTGTGGGTGAAACCAGGTCAGCAGTGCCCCCCACAGCTCCAGAGTAGCCCCCTTGCCAAAAAGCGCCCACCTTCTTTTGTCCTTCTGTCCTCTAGTGCCGAAACCCAGGGTGGAGCGACCACAATACCAGGTGGAAGAACCATCAGTACTTTTAACTTTCCATTTCTCCTTTAGACCCAGTCTACTTCTGTTTTAGACTTTTCTGTATCACGGACAGTGATTTGCTGTCACCTGGAGGGACAGCACGCAGGAGCCCATGTGACCTAGGTCATGTCCGTGTCCCCTCGTGCTCCATGTCCTCATGTATGAAATAAAGGACCAGAGCCAAGTGACCACCAACATCCCTTGCAGTTCTAAAATTCGTATAGGATGGCAACACAGTGACCCGAAGGAGTTAAATCATCTTGAAGAATATTTCAAAACTTGCATCAGCATAGGTGAGATAGAGTATAAGGAGAATCACCCTTACCCCTTCCCAAGACGACAAAGCTGCCCATCATTTGCCTTTAATCTGTTTTCTTAATTTTCTTCCTAAGAAAGTCACAGTTCCAATCAGCCCTCTAATCAATGGCTGCACCACTCCTGCACAAATGAGCTAGATTTATTAAAGGAGTCCTCTCTCTTCGATGGAAATGGGCTCCCTGCTGGGGCTGCAAATACAGGCTAAGATTGACTGCTCCCAAAATAGGTAAAAAGCAAAGACAATGAGCGCAGGCAAGTGATGGGCTCCCAAGGCACCCCACCACCATGACCATGAATGGATTTCCACCATGGCAGCCTGGATGTCTGCCTCTCGTTTAGGTTGACCCTGGGCACAGAAGCCAAGAGTGACTCCCAAGCAAGCATCCTCTGTCACTTCCCTACACACCCTAGGGAAGGAGGCTCGCCCCAAAACAGACAAAAGAAGAGACTCTTCCAAATGGAAAACCTCACAGAAACCAGGAGTTTATAGGCTCTCAGAGCCAGGAAGGTCCTGTGAGGATGATATACAGCCGTGCACTGAAGGGGTGTTCTGTTAAAGAACCTCAATATTCCTGAATCATTGATGGCCAGAGGCAGAAGAAATTAATATTTCAACCATGTAAGAAATTATTCATATTAGATAAAAATTAGATATTTACATATTCATATATGGGGTCTGAGAGCTCTTTGTCGATAGGAGGTAGACACCTTATGAAACTTTTGATTATATATATATATAAAGTCAACAGAGATGCTTGAAACAAGGAAAGTTCATCTGTTCTGCAAAAGTCAGCCTCTGCTTTCACTGTGGATGGATCTTTATTTCTGGAAATTAGTACTGTGCTTCAGGGGGCCAGTGATGAAGAAATCAATTTCTTATTTGTTCTCCCCACCCCTCGAAACCTCAGAGAACTCTGAAGGGCCTGGACTCCAATAGAGAATATGAACAAAGATACTCATGTGGGAGGCAAGTACTTAACCCCAATAACATGGGAGAGAGACAGAGAGACGAGTGTGTGCCCTCGGGAGCTCCAGAATAAGACTCCTATGCTATAAGCAATAGACCCCAAGCTGCTTACTATCCTATTTTAAAATATTCTATTCTAAGCTGGAATTTCCTTCTGTTGCCCTCAAACCTCAGTTTTGCTCTACATGTCAACCTGAGAGAAAGCAGTCTGGGGAAACAAACCAGTTACAAGATGGTAAGGACAATCCACACAGCAGAGATCCAGAGCAAGATAGCTGTGCCGATGATGAGGACCAACGAGGATGGGTCTGTGGAACACATGAGCATTGCTCAGACAAGCCTCCCTTCAAAAATGTGGAGAGGACAAGCTGGTAGGGGGCTCGATATTCTGCAGTTAGGCAGAAAAGGGGGGCTGTGCTGATTTCCAGTAACAAAGGGAAGGCTGGTGAAGCTCTAAGGCTGGGGAACTGAGAGTCATCTGGCCTCCAGAAGGATCGGAGACCAGAGGGTGTCATTCACTGACTTGCCGGGAGCCACAAAGAGAGTTAGTGACAGAGACAAATTCAGAGAGAGACTTTGTGTTAATCCTGAGTTCCCTGTAGCCCTTAGGCTCACAACACCTCTGTGGACCTTAGAAAGCCCAGCCAAGCTTTACTTACCATCCGGAGAGGGGGTGTGGGGCGGGAAAGGGCTGAAGGGGACTCATCCAATGTTTGGGAGAAGCAAGCTTTCTCGAGTTACACTGGTGGCTCTCCTTTCTTTTGGACCTGGTTTTGCTTTTTGAGACATGTGCCCTATTGGAGTTGGAAGACTGGTTGATGTTCTCATTTTCATAGGTGGGAAAAAAAATGCTCAGACAGGAGCCATTTGCCCCAAATTACTGACAACTGACAACGTTGTGTTGGAAGCACAGAACGAAAGCAGCAAAGACAAAATGCGGGAGGAGAATACAGAAGAAAAAATAGCCCGGGAAGCCAGGAGCTCCATCCCAGCGATTGGTTTGGGAATTAACCTGTGTCTGTCTTCCATCCTCTGTTCTCCACGAGGCTTAGCTAACTGTGGCGTCTGTCTTACTCTTCGCCACCTTGAACATCTAAGACAATCACAGTGAGAAACTATAGCACCTTCCTGGTTTCCATTCCATTCTGTCTTACGCTGTCCTATTTCCTGGGTGTGACTCTCCCCAACATTCCCAGCCTTGGGGCAGGACCTGGATTCCAGGGGTGCACCCTACCACATGCCTCTTTTCTTATAAATCGTCTAGTGGAATTTGAAATAAGCAAATCATGCTCATTAAATACTTGCTTGATTACTCTTGGAGAAAACCTGCAAAATGTCTTATGGTGCGGATTCTTAAATTATAGAAGGAAACATTTAAAGGTGGGGAAACGAGACTCAGTTTTCTAACCTGAAAGATGGAGAGGAAGAGTCAATGACATCTTGCCTTTCCTTCTTTTCTGGGCTGCATCATTTTGTGAACGGAACGAAGCTACTGTATCAGCAGACCACAGTTTCCACCGGGCCTTCTCGTACTGAGGCTTTCTCTTTTTCCCTGACATCTCCTTGTCTCTCATCCCGCATACGGCCTTCCAGGAGCCTACGCATGCAGGGAGGGGGCTTGGGCTGGGACCAAGGCCTTGGAAGATTCCAGCAGTGACATGGGCAGAAATACACCTGAGCCTGGGAAGTGTGGTTGCATTGCGTCGCCTTTAATGTTTGCCTATTTCAACAGCAACATTGAGTCTGAAAGTGAGGAATGGGGGCTCTGAGTGCATTTGTGGTGGTGGACGTTGCCAGAACAGAATTCGCTTTGCCTCTTGGGATGGGGTACAGTAGGAGTGGGTGATGGATGCAACTAGGAAACATTTCTCAGGCAGGCGAGGATGCGGAGGGATGTGTCAGTGGTTCACTCTCTCCAGCAACCTCTTCCCCAAATCTGCCAGCTACTCCCCCCCCACCTTGTGCCTGTGTATCATTAAAACGCAACCCATAATGTAAAACACCACCTCAGAGTCCTAAGCTGACTATGGGAGTCATAAAACCACGTTTGAAGAACTTTGGTTTTCAGGTTCTTGTCTCCCCTTCTTGTTGCAGAGCATTCTAGTGAGTGGTAGGGAGGAGGCGGGACCCGCTCAGACAGTCTTCTTCATCAGCAGGGGACATGATGACAAAAGATTGGAGAGAAGCAAGCTCTGCTCCAGCCTAAAATGCCCACGACAAAGCCTTTCACCTGGCATTATGCAGCACTTAACCTTTTCCACTTGAAAAGCAGATTCCAAATTTATTTTTTTGTCAAGCCAGGTCACAGCTCCAGAGTCCTACCAGAGAGGCGCCGCATGCGGCATCCATCCTTTCCTTTCTGGCAAATCTAAGCAGAGCTGAAGACAGACCCTACTCTGCTCCCTATCCTCTGACCTTCACTTCTGAAAGCCACTTGCTTTCAAGGTGAACAAGTCTTGTCTTGGAACCAATTAAATATACATACCACAGTGACTGGAGTGTTCTTGAAAGGATGTGCAAGGGGAGTACCAAGAAAGAGGAAGCATTTCACAATGAATTATTGATCAAGATTGCTCTCATACACAAACACACAGGAGCAAGGGTCTGGCATCCCGAGCCAGGGGGAGATTGCATCTGGTGCGGTCTTCACGGGGTTAAGAAAGATAACCTCTTTGCTCTAAACTCTATTTATTTGGTGGATGGGAAATGCATTTACATCTCTGTGTATCTCCTTTTGTTTGGTTTCCCAAGAAAGCCTGAATCAGCAGATTTCAGAAGAAAGCTAACACATCTGACAGGCTTAGAGAAATGATGTGTGCCACGCGAAAAAATTAATTGAAAAAAAAAAAACCACTTTTCACTTATATAGCAGTTTTTATCCCAGTCTTTAAACAGGTTATGGGTATTAATTAAATGTTGTCATGCATCACTTGTCACCTTGGTTCTTTTAACCCAAGTGGAAACGTCACGTTTGATTACGGCTAGGGGTGGAAACTGAGGCACTGTGGAAGGACAGACAAAATAGCCCCTAGGGAAGGGAAGGGAAACTCTCAACAGGCCACTGCAATCTCACTCATCTGATGAGAACCATGAAGTCAAAAACCAGGTACAGGCCACCCTCTTGCTACCACCCTCATGCCTACTGGTTACCATTTCCTGCTAATCCAACCGACTGAGCTGTCTTCTTGCAGGTCATCTTAGTGGGCATTACCAGAGTATTCCTTCTGGAGGGCTGTGGAACCAGTTACCACGAACCTGTAAGCTGAAACAACACGCGCTGCTGTCTCACAGGAATCCAAGGCTGACCAGGCTGGGTCCTTGACTTAAGGTCTGGCATGGTGACAGTCATGGTGGCATTGGCCAGGGCTGGCCTCTCACCCAGAAGTCAGCCAAGGAAGAATCTGCTTCCCAGCTCACCTGGTTTGGGCAGCCTTCGTATCCGCACAACTATTTTATGCTGGGATTCCTAAAGGCCACCCACAAGGTCTTGTCACGAGGCCTTCCTCAACATGACCCACTTTATTCATTGTCAGCAGGGAGAGCGTCTAGAGTCGATACCGAGATGGAGTCTCATGTAATGTAACGTCATCACGTTATGTGCTTGGTTATTACACAGGGGGTAGCCCAGCACTCGTGCTGCATCCTGCGGGTTAGCAGGCAATGACAGGTGCCACCCGCCCTGGAGCTGAGGGACTCACTCCTGAATACCAGGAGGCAGGGATCACAGGGCCACCCTGGAGTCTCTCCGCCACACACACCCTGGGTCTGGAAGAAGCTCCTTCACACCCACAAGCTTTGAGGTAGGCTTTTGGAAAAACCAGGTAGGGCGCTGGTCCTTTGATATCATTATCTACCTGGCAGGAAACTGGAGAACTCAGCAGAACAATGAACCCATACAAAAATAGGGGTTTAATAAAGATCTCAGGGAGGCCCCAGGAATTTAGCTCCTTAATCGAGATACACAGGATTAATATACTCAACCAGCAGCCACAGTACTAAAATGATGGCCTTCAGATCCCCTTTTTCAGTCCAGAAAAAAAGCAAGGATAATCAAGAGACATTCAATTTGATGCAATAAAGATTTAAGTGAATGCCTACCCTTTGCTCACAACATTCGAAAAGCTAGACGTGAGACCCAGGATGCTTTTAGACGCGGGCAGCATTTCCCAAAGTGTAGTCTTCAGCTGGATCAAAGCCACCTGCAGAGTGTGTGACAAAAGGCAAGTTTCTGGGTGCCCTCTCAGACCCACTGAGTCAACTCTCTGGTTGTAGAACCCAGCAATTTGCATTTTAACAAGAACCCTGGGGAATCTCCTTCACCATGACGTTTGAGAAAGGTGGCTGCACTTTGCAAACTTTAACACGGAGACAACTCAGTCGAGGAGGTCTTGTTGGAAGGCAGTTTCCAATTCAGTAAGTCTGGAGTGGGGCCTGAGATTCTGCGATTCTAACAAGCTCTGAGATGACGTCACTGTTGCTGGTCCTCCGAGCACACTTGGAATAGCAAGAGTGGAAGATAAAAGACGGAAAGATCCAAATAGCAAAAGCTCTCCCCCTCTCCAAAGTGACTGTGAATTATGGGATTTTAAGCAATTAAATATTTTAAGTGAAAATCTCTAAAAACTTCCCAGAGCCAGATGGGGATTGCCTTTTTCTGTGCACATGGCATATTGTGAATTTGGGAGGAAAGTGATATTTAGGCTTGTGGGGGTAGGAAGGGCTTGGGTCAGGAGAGTGAGTGATGCCCAGGGGTGGAATTGTGACGTCAACGGGTGCACGGTCAGAGAAATAAGGGCACACGGAGGAGACAACAGGGGTCCAGGAGAGTGGCTGAGAAGGCTAGGGTCTGGTCGGAGCTAGCTAGAAGAGCCCAGACAGAGCAACACCTCCCCCGTCTAGGAGGACCCAAGGGAGAGATGAAGCACAGAGCACATGCGGTTACGGAATTAGCCAGGGGGAGGTAAAAATAAAAGACAGAAAGGAGACAGGAGTTTGGACAATTATGGGTCAGAATTAACCAAGAGTGCTGACCAAATGCACAAAAGGGAACGGAGAGCGAATCATATTTCCTGGAAGAAGCCAGAAGGCAGCAGGCCGTTGGTAAGGTAGGTGGCCACCAATGTAGTCTGCCCCCGGAAGCTGACAGCGGTCTATCTCAAAGGCAAAGGCTTGATTTTGAGCTACAGAACAGTTGCAGGGAAAATGCCTGGGAAGTCCGGGGGGGGGGGTGCTAATTAATATTTTAAACCTGAGTTAAGCTAACTCCACCACGGGAATAGCACCATTTTGGAAGGCCTGAGGCCGTGTGATCTGGAGAAAAGGCCATGGAACTGGCGGCCCCGAGGCATGGCTTCTCCTGGTTCAGAGACTCATTCATTACAAATTTATTGAGAGGCTACCAGATTCTAAGCCCTGTACTAAGTTCTAGAGAATCTAAAATAACTATTAAAGTAATAAAAAAGCAACAAATATGATAGACCAATAATACTGCTACTACTACTACTACTACTACTATTTAGTGATTAATGTGTGTTGAGTACCATCCCGAGTAGTTCGTATTTATCAGATACCTTACATATGAGAACAACCTACTGAGGTGGGTAATGATTTTTTTATATCCATTTTTCACATGTTGGAACCAAAGTGAAGAAATAATAAGACGGACTATTTTTGCTTCAAAGGACCTTATTTTCTAATAGTCATGACTCCCATTAATGGATTGACTTTTGGGGACTTTTGCTTCTGTGTCCTCTTCCATTGCCATGGCAAGAATTGCTAAAGATGTTAAGAGCTTTCTCCGAGCCATATTATCTCACTTAATCTGATGAGGTGATGACCTGATGAGGTGATTATTATCACCATTCCCATCTTACAGAGGACGAAACAGAGTTTCAGAGAAATAAGCCATTTTCCCAAGAGTTCATTTCTGGGATTTAAACACAGGCAGCCTAACTCCAGCCTAAAACACGAGTACAAATTAGGAGATTGAACTAAGCCTCTGAGCTCACATGTCCCTGGAACGTCCTAGGACATCTATGAGTTCTCTGAATTTCACGTATTTTACGACCCAGATGCATAGTATCTGAGTCAGCTATGAATGCCAACAAACTCTAAGGGACAGCCTGAAGAAGAAGTCACAACCTAAGAACAAGTTGTGACAGGAGGAAAAAAATCTATTTGATGTCCATGGCAATGGGAAAGAAGAGCAAATTCAAGGTCTCCTCCGCCTGTGTGGACTCAGATCCCACACTGCACGGGGATGCTCCATTCAGTTGGCAGACCTCAAGGCACAAGAAATAATTGACTCTTTGTGAGTGCAGGGATTTGTTTCTGCACAGATCCAGAATGCAACCTTTCCTGATCGAGTTGAACAGGAAAGGATTTAAATTGAGGTCTTGAACTCAAAGGAGAACACATTAATCATGCTCATTGCCGGAGTCAGAAACAAATTCATTTTTCCTGTAAGGAGTGTTATCAAGCAGGAAATCAAGTCCACAGGTGAGGGAGGTGGTGAGGTGCCTGGGGGCAATGACAGAGGTGCCTGGGCAGACACTGGAGCAAGTGCATCTCCAGACTCTATAGAACTTCACACACACACACACACACACACACACACACACACACACGTCCCCATGTGCAGAAGACTATGTGCAACTTTTGGCTTGTGTAATGGATGACCCGAAGTGTAAAAGATGCTCCAAAACTTGAGAACTTCGACTTGTCCAGAGTCAAAATGATTCATTCATTCATTCATTCAACAAATATTTAGTGAATGCCTAAGCTCTAGACCTAAGGGATTTAGCGGGGAAACAAATAAACATTGGCCCTGCCTTTCTTAACCTTATTTCTAGATACAGAAAATCATCAAAGGGCCTGATAACGATAGGTAAACCAATAGCTAAACAAATATAAACCCAGGGCACACATGTTATGAAGGGCACACACAGAACGATCTGGTAGATAGAAGCCCAAGATGCAACCAGCGTAGACCTGGTCATTAGGGAAGATTTCTAGTGTGAAGTGATGTCAGATCTGAGACCTAAAGGATAAACGGGAATCCATGTAACGAGCACGGGTATGGCAGCACGAGGAAGCAGGGAGAGCAAGCACAAAGGCCTCTGAGACAGAAAGTAGCAAGCCTGGCCTGTGCCAAGACCCAACCGGAGGCCGCCACGGTTGGTGCATAATGAGAGGAGCATACAGGATGGGATACGTGCGAGAAGAGGCTAGGGTAGGGTCAGATCTCACAGAGTTTGATGCCCCATGCTAAGGAGGTGGGTTTTATTTAAGAGCAAGTGAAGCTTTTGAAGCAGAGGAGTGATTTGATTTGTTTTTTGAAAAAGCTCACTTTGCTACAGGGTGGAGAATGAATCATAGGGGTTCCAGATGGTGGCAGGAAGACCAACTAGAAGACTACGGCAGTTGTCCAAGCAGGAAATGATGGTCACTTGGATTAAGGTGGGGACTGGGGCGGGGGGGCGCTGCTGGAAAAAAGGCAAGTGGATTCAAGAGTTATTCTGGAGGTAGGACCCACTAACGGGTTGGGTATGGGATTGAGTAATACCATAGGAACACAAGCTTGGTTTTGTGAATTCGGTTTTCTTCATAGAACAGAGATATCCCTGAGTGTGAAGCACAGGTAACCAGTCTGAGTTTCTCCTGCTCTTCTCTCCTGCTGAGGACCCTGAGCAAAGGCAGACAGATCACAGGAGGAAGGACAGAGAGCCAGGAGCATGGATGACCCCTCCCCTGGACCCGAGGCCTCCTGGCACAATTAGCTTCTAGAGTAGCTTTGACAAGAGAGTAGTACCTGGAGGGAGACAACGACGCAAAGTGCTGGACACAGAAAGTTGGAAGATGACCTTGCCAGCAGTTGTAGATTGACCTTATCCCATCCGGGAGGGATATGAGCCATAAGATCAGGATGGGCACACACTGTGTGGTGTGTGTGTGTGTGCGTGTGTGTGTGTGTGTGTGTGTGTGAAGGAAAGCTGGAGTTTAATTGGGAAAGAGAATGAAGAGCAGAAGCTGGTTTGCCATTGTCTTTAGATGGAAAGGATGTGCCTTACCTGCCTTGAATGAAGAGAAAGAAAAAATAACTTCATCTAGATCCTGGATGTCTAAACTTATCTCTGATTTGCAGCAAAAATAGAAGGGTGGGTGGTAAAAATTTGACTGAAACAGTTTTCAGGAACTCAGTTTCCTTCAGTGCCTGGCACCTCCAGTCCTTCATGCAAGCAGGTCCTCCCACAAGACCCTGGCACTCGGGGGCTGGGCTGCTGCCTCACGGGGGCCTGGTCGTGGGACAGAAGGAATCCTTGGCAAAGTCCTCTTCGGGGGACTTTTAGAGTCAATTAGTCATAAAGAGGGGCAGGTGGGGCTCTAAAAACCATTTTAAAAAACAAATATAAACCCAGAGCTGGGTCTGAGTGGCCTGCTTGGGAGAATCAGGGGAAATGAAGCCGACTCCTGGGTGGGAAGAAAAGCAGAATTGCTGAAGAAGGAATGGAAGTGCATGTTTTGCTTGGCATGTGATAAAAGGGAAAGAACCAGCAAGGAGTGGCGCTCCTCTGACCCTTTAAGGGGGACTCCCTTCCCTCCAAGTATTTAATATCTCCATGTTTTGACAAGTTACTTAACCCCTTGGGCCTTCGTTGCTTTGTAAGTAGAAAACATATGATAAAACCTCAATTGCCTAGAGATAGGGACTGGAGCATGTGATCACTTGAGGTCATTTCAAAATCCTGGGCCTGTGAGTCTATACAGGAGACAGTTTCATGCCACGGTGAAGAATGCAGAACGGGAAGGAAGCTTATGCCCAAGCCCTCCGTGTCCTGGCTGAAGAGCCTTGGACAAGTCATTTATCACCTCTTTGTAAAGTGCCGATTATCATAGGGTTATTATGAGGATTGAATGAGTTAATAGATGTAAATTGCTCAAAAACAGTGCCTGGCACATGGTTACGACTCCTTAAATATTAGATATGTTTTCTCTGAAAACCAACCTTCTGTGCCAATCATGCTATTATTTTGACTCCAAAGAATTCAACACAAGGATCCTTAGGCTACCAAGATGATCCCGCGTCCACTTGTCTATGCTCCTGCTTCCATGGAAACTTGGTCTAAACTATGCCAGAGAGATGAGAGTTTGTGCCACATCTTATCATTTGGGGAAGTACCCTGAGGTGTCTGGTTTCCAAGGTTACCACCACAGCTGGTGGGCTTGGATGTGACCAGGGAGTCCTCTTGGACTAGGAAAATTTGTGGATACCACAGCCACTGTAAATGAGACCAACCTCAAGAAATCCGGCATTTGGGCCAAAGATCACAGGAAGGGGCTATTTTCAAACATCAGAAAGTGACCCAAAGAGCCAATTCAAGCTGTTGTCCCCTCATTGATGTCCTAGGGAGAGTCATGAAGCAGAATGATCTCTTCGCAAACTTGTTTTATTAGTAAGGCCAAAGATTTGTTCATTAACCATGAATCTTATTAAAAAGAAGAGACACGACTTCACAAAGCCCTGGGGACCCACGGTTCTCAGAGCCAGAAGCAGAGGCCATCAGGAGAGGCAGGAAGAGAATTTGGTGACCCGGCTTGGAGAAAGAAAGCATACCTAGAAGTCCTCCCTTCCTGAGTGCAACGTTGAATGTTTCTCCAAAATAGGAATAATAAATGGCATGTGGGTGGTTCCATTTTCTAACAAACTCAGACACCTTCAGGAGCAACTGCCATCGTATTCCTTCCAGAAGAAAGAAGCATTGCAAATGCCTTTCCTTATATAACGGAAGAGAAATCTGCGGTCCAGGGAAGAACTTGTCAAGATAGCAAAGCAGTAGGAAGACTTGAAATAGAACTTCACTGTTCTACTCCCAGCTACTCAGGCAGCCTCGTACCTGATATTTTAAGCAATGAATAAAAGATGACTTCCCACAGAATCTTTTGGTTAGGCCCCTGCCCTGACCCAAAGGAGTGACAATGTTTTGGAAAGAAAAGGGAAACCATTGCCTAATGGTCTTGCTGCCTCTGGTCCCTTCCCCTAAAATTCAATACTGTTGCCAGGGTGATTTTTCTAAAACTTAAATCTGCTTATGTCATTCCCCTGGTAAATCCTTAAATGACTCCCCATTGACTTTAGGATAAAATCCAAAGGCCTTGCAATAAGGCCTTTCATTAACTGGCTCCTACCTTCCTCACGGGCTTCACCCCTTCCCTCCCCCCCCAACCACACACACCCTCCAGTCCACCCATCAGGAGCTTCCACTGGCCCCCAGTAGCCATACTCTCTCTTTACTCTTTTCTTCTATGTACTCAATGTATTGTTCATTGCCTGCCCATCCTTTTCTCTCTCGTTTTTTAAATATTTATTTATTTATTTATTTATTTATTTATTTATTTATTTAATGGAGGGGAGGGGCAGGGGGAGAGAGAATCTCAAGCAGACACTCTGCTGAGCACAGAGCCTGGAGTGTGACTCCATCCCAGGGCCCCGAGATCACGACCTGAGCTGAAATCAAGAGTTGGCTGCTTAATTGACTGAGCCACCCAGGCACCCCTGCTGTCCATCCTTTCAATTTTCCAACTTCACCTACTTCATAGCCAGCTTTCACCTCCTCTAGGTTCCCTTCCCTCACCCTTTAGGGTGGATAAGGCTCCTTTGTCGGTGCTTTTTCAGGACACCGAGGAGACCCCTTAGCCAAGATGTTTCACCACCTTTAGAGTGATCCCATTGCCCACCTGCCAGCGAGCTCCCCCTAGGCCAAAGGCTGGCTGCTTTCATGCCACATCTCCAGCCCCAAGTACAGTGCCTGGCACATGGCAGATGCCTAATAGAGAGTAACCAAACATCCTTCTCTCTCTCACCTAAAGTAGTCATCTCTCCTTTAGTAATATTATATGCTAACTATTTGCATGGCTATTTAATTGCAACCTAGAAAAAATAGGGGAGCAGAATCGATCATTGTTCAGAAAGTGATTATTACCTGCTTTATTAGAGAAATACAGTGTCATCAATAACCCAAAATAACAGAGGATCCAGAAGTCATGACTAGCTGGATTACGGCATAAGGGTGTGTGTGTGTGTGTGTGTGTGTGTGTGTGTGTGTAGGGAAGGGGCAAGTGCAATTATGTGTGATTTACTTTTATAATTTGACCTTTGTTTTTGTTGATTGCGTGTCTGTGTCTGTTCCCTGGGAGCATGCTCACTAATACAGAGAGTGAAGGGGAGGAAATGGCAAGAAGTTGGAAGGAGTGAGTCTGGTCTTGCAAATTGCCCAGACACACACTCCTCCAAATGCATAACCCATAATAACGCCCCAGGAATGCAGCGAGGAGTTATCAGTGTTAGCGATCTCTTTATCATAATAACCCCTTACGTTTATGTTGCATGCTAGAGTTTACAAAGCACTTTTCCATTAAAGTACTCATTTGTTTCTGACACCATTCTAAAAGGTACAAAGAATATTTTATCTTGTCTTGTTTTTTCTTTAAATAATGTAAGAAGCAGCCATGTGCCCACAGACAACACAAAAAATTAGAACCTTCACGGAAACTTGTACCTCTCAGTGTTGTAGTCTTCTCTGGTTCCACACACTCCCCATCCCACACCCCAAGCCCCATGCTACAGGAAACCATCTGCTTTCTTTTAGATGCATTTCTAAAGAGCATAGTTTTGTTTTAGTTTTTAACTACATAAAATTGGCATCATGCTACATAAATTATGTGTGCCTTACCTTTTAAAAACTTAATATCATATTTTTAGGTTTCATCCATATTATTGCCCAGAACTGTAGTTTATCCCTCTTATCTGCCAGATGTTATTCCATATACGACCAACTTTGTCACAGTTCACTCACCCACTTCTCCATCAGTGGGTACGTGAGTTGTTTACAGTTTTGCTATGGAACAGTGTTACTATGAATTTTTTTTTTTGAGGGAGGCGTGAGCACAAGCAGGGTGAGTGGCAGTTAGAGGGAGAGGGAGAAGAGGGAGAAGCAGGCTCCCCGCTGAGCAGAGAGCAGGATGTGGAGCTCAATCTCAGGACCCTGGGAACATGACCTGAGCAGAAGGCAGACATTTAACCAACTCAGACACTCAGGAGCCCCCCTTTTTTTAAATTTTGAATATTCTTTCCTTTTTTTTTTTTTTTTTTTTTAAATTTTTTTTTAACTTTTATTTATTTATGATAGTCACAGAGAGATAGAGAGAGAGGCAGAGACACAGGCAGAGGGAGAAGCAGGCTCCATGCACTGGGAGCCCGACGTGGGATTCGATCCCGGGTCTCCAGGATCGCGCCCTGGGCCAAAGGCAGGCGCCAAACCGCTGCGCCACCCAGGGATCCCCAATTTTGAATATTCTTATACATACATCTTGGTATCCCCTTAGAGAAGTGTCTCTTGGGTATATGGAGCATTACAGTTGCAAAGTGATAGAGAAAGTGAATGTTTAATTACAGAATAATGTCACACTGTGTTATAAGATACGGTCATACCAAATTGTGTGCCCAGCAGCGGTGTACAGGAGTACCAATCACTCTAGCCCCTCCAACATTAAGGTTAACCTATACAACTGAAGAGTGGTAAAATATGAGTCTCGAACTAGTCCCCTTTGAGCCAAATCAGGCAGTTTGTCTTGAAGAGTACTTTTCTAGTTGTTTTTATTTTTTTTAATTTTAATTTGAAAGCCCTTAAATGGAGACAATTGAATACTATAGACCTCATTATTCCTAGGGTCTGCTACATGGGCCAGTTCACACATTTAGGTTGTCTCCCGGCCTCTGTAGGAATTTGAATTGAGATCCCCATGATTTGTAAAGTCTCTGAATTTAGACCTATGGAATAATAGTGAGCCCAAGAAATGGGCTTTAGAATGTGCTTTCTAAAAGAGTATAGGAAGAACTCACTTGAATGCCCTGCAGATTTTGATAAAGCATCCCCAAAACCCACAACTGGTTAGTCTGTACCAAACAGAATGAGTTATGATCTAAAGAGTTAGTGGAATCAAGTTCAAGTGACAGGCACAAATGGGATGGTACCTGAAAGAAACATCGGTGGAGGGCATGTGCTACCACCAGTCACCACACACCAATTCTTAGACATTTATATCATTATCCCCATTTAATAACCAAAGAAAATGAAACATAGGGAAGGTCATTGGCTTCCAGAGCTAATAAATAGGTGAGAGCTGGGATCCAAGCTTATGGCTGAACGAATTAATCCAAACCCATGTAGGGTACACCATTGCACACTGCCTCCTAAGTAACACACTGTCCCCTCTCTGTTGGAGCATTAACCAGGTTTATGGGAAGCATCTAAATCTTTTTCAAGATTTTTTTTAAATGTTTTTTAATTATTTGAGATAGAGAGAGAGTGGGGGATAGGGAGCAGAGGGATAAGCAGACAAGCCCAGAGCCCAACACTGGGCTCAATTTCAGGACCCTGAGACCTTGATCTGAGCCAAAACCAAGAGTCAGCCACTTAACCAACTGAGCCACCCTGGTGCCCCAGGGAAGCATGTAAATTTAATCCCCAATTGTGCTGCAAGGTGGCTCTAACACTTGCTATCGCAGTACTTGCAGGTAAGGAAATTGAGGTCTAAAGAGGTTAAGGGGCTTGCCCAAGATCACCCGGGGAATATGTGAAGGCACTAAGCTAAGAGCATGTTCCCCTCATACTAACACCAGCTTCTTACTCCGTACTGACTGAGCCTTGAGTTCCTGTCAAAGGCCCAAAGACAAGTCATTGCAAACTGATATAATTTACTCTTTCTGGCTTGAACCACATGTCTCCTTGCAACGAGACGCACAAGTTGATAGTTCCAGAAGGAGCAAGTATGGGGAAAGAGAGAACGATTTTACCTATACTGATCTAGAAACCGAATACCTTCACAGATGTTGCTATTGGACTGCGCTTCGAGTATAATTATCTTTTTTGGAAACCTACTAAAACATGAGGCACATGCCAGGACTTAGAGATTCACTAATCCTTCTGGAAAGGAGAAAAACATAAGGAAAGCAATCTTTCAAAGAATAGTAACATCCTTTCTAGAAACAGGGACTGAGAATGGGAACCCCTTCCATCAAGTTTTTAATGTGAGGCGTTTCTTTTCAAAGTAGGGTTAGAAGGTTGAGAGAATAAACTGATCCTGGTGAAGGCTCTCTTGTAGAGACCAAGAGAACCCTCCAACTTCAAGATAACCTTCCAGGGAAACCTCACTGGGTCATTTACCAACAACAGTTCTGACTCTGAATCTATTGAAAGAGAGAGAATGTTTCCGAAAGGCTGAGATGTCATTAGTACGAGCTGCTCTAAACTTTGATGGAAGTCCAGGGGCCCCTCTGCCGTGGACTCCCCTCCCCACCCCACAAGCCTGGGGAAGGTTTTGGATGAGATCACTTGTTTTCCTTCAGGCACAGAGCAGGGTACAGAAGATACGATGATGAATAGAATAGACACGGCCCTCAAAGGTCTCACAGTCTAGTAGGGAGGGCATCGTACCCTGTACGATGGCAGAAGTATCCAGTTGGCCTGAAGAAGAGGCGAGAGTGATTACTACTCCCAGTGGTGGAGAAAACCACTCAGAAAGGGAGATGTAAGAGCTGGGATTTCAGGACAGGTGCAATGCTCAGTTCTACCCACTAGATCTCAAGCATGTTCCTGGAACTCTTTATCTTGGGTTATCTCTTGACCAAAAAGGCAGAGTAGTTATCTCCTGTGTGGCACAGAATTAATACTTTCATTTGCAGAGCTGAGATCCAATGGTCCTAAGACTATCGAGTAAACGTATCCCCTTGAAACACAGCTCTGCAGAGTGCAGCCTTTTTCCTGCAGTACATGAAGAAGAGAGATCTCCACCCAAGTGTTCTCCAGCTATCTGGATTTGTTTCATACCTGTGGAGACAGGGGATGACCTGATGACCCCCAGCAGTCGTATCCTGCCTCTTATCTTTCTCCCTATTATCCAGCAATAACAGCAACCTCTTATATTGTCTCACAATCCACCAGTGCAAACCCACATCGCTATCTCCTATGACCATCAGATCGCCAGATGTGACTGCCTCTGCTTTCCTCTCCAGAGAAACTGGAGGCTACTTTGGTTCCAACACAGTGGAGGAAAAAAGTGGGGGAGAACGGATGATCATCTCCCACTCCCAGGCAATTTTAGCATCCCCACTCCTCCTGCCCCCCTCCCTCCCATCGAAGTCAAACAAAGCCAACCATTCTATCCCGATCTGTCCCTTTCCCCTGCACTATATAAAGCTAGCCACAGATGGCATGCACGGATTGATGCTCCAAAACTCCCCAGTGGCCACTCTCTTCCATCAAGCTGGTTCCTAAATCTGTGGATACAGCAGACTTCAGAAGAGGAAGCAGCGTGATCACGCAGCATGAGCCTTGGCACAATGGAGTCTGGGCTGTGCCAGGGCTATGAGGCCCAAGTCTCACCCACTCTGATGCAGCACTCAGAATGGCATCTGGTTGCCCCGTTGCCCACGTGATGGGATCCTCGTGCTAAAAGCCAAGTTTCTCTCTTCAGTGTTCTCTGGGTAGTAGGTCAAGAAAATCATGATAAAGTAAGGAGAGAGGAAAAATGGTAATGTTCAGGGAACGGTAATTGAGGGACGTGGAGGAAACAAAAACTTGAATCCTTCCTTCTCTACTCATTCATTTTCCTGCATACACCTTCCAGACGGGGCTCTTGGGGAGGGCCAGCCAAGGAAATAAAATAAAGGTTTTGGAGGATAGAGGTCTTTTCTTCCTTGGGAGCTTTGGTACTGCTCCCAGTAACCCTGCCCCCAATCATCCTAGATTCCATCCCAAAGCACTTAACCATAATACTGATGTTATTTATTTATTATGTTTCAAGCACTGTGTAAAATGTGTTATTCTCATTTCTTCATTCCATCTTCAGGCAAAAGCGAAGGCCAGGATTATTTTCCCCCATTTCTCAGAAGAGAAAACAGAGATGCTGTAGAAGTTGCCGAAATCACGCAGCTCTTAGACAGTGGCACCAAGATTCTAATCCACCTCTGCAGGATTTCAAAGACTTCTTCCCTAAAGAATCTCATCAGCCCAAACTAGCTGTCATAACAGAGCAAAAAGGCATTACCTGAAGCTTTCTATCTGGCAGATATTTACATTTTAATAGCCTGTCTCTTAACGAGGCTTCAATGAGCAAAGAAATGAATTGCTTGTAATGCTATTTGGGGCACTGTAATAGGTCACAGAGGAAATACATGGGGTTAGGAGTGTCTCAAATAATAGTGTGTAGACTATCGTCTACCTCGACTCCATATAATGAAGCCAGGCCCATCCGAAGGAAGGTTGGAGCTACTGCTTTGCATTTATTCCATTAGAAACTCTGCTTACTAGGAGTTATGAGCAAAAGAAGCTTTGTTTGGATAGAGGCAAGTCTTCCCAGTGAGGAAGGCTGTGGAAGTCTGGGAGATGGCTTTATTATATACCTGCGGATGCGTGTGCTCACGTGCACACACACACACACACACAGCTCTCACACCCTCCAGCTTGGGAGGGATTCAGTCCTACCTAATCTCAGAGAGATGAACAAGGTGATTTCCCAAGAGAACGCCTGGCCTCAACTTGGAACCATTAAGTTTGACTTGGAATATTCTATTTCATTTCCCAGAATTTCCTAAAGACACACATGTAGTTGGCATTTTCTGTCCTTAAAACAACATTAGATAAGCAAGGCAAGAGGCTTCCAACACATTTTTTGAAAAGAAAAACATTTTTCCAGACTTGGGTCAAGAATGAGCTGTCCAGCCAATAACATTTGGGGATTCAATTGCTCCCCCAGACTTCCAGATCTTTCACCCCAAGTTTGATTTTCTGTCCTCCTGGATCAAGCCTCCTAGGAAATTATCTTTTGACAGGCTACCAAATGCAACACCTTGAAAGTAAACAGCAGGTCCAAAGTCCTTTATTTGTCTTTGTCTCTTCCCCCTAGCTGTGTGGAGATCATCTCAGGTGGAGGGAGGAAGACACGAGTGGTGCTGACCTGCTAGGCTCCTGGGACTGCCAGAGGCTGGTTGCCAGTTCTTTCCTCTGGTGCTCACGCTTTTTCACCCCGTCCCTCTCAGAGTGCTCCAGTGCCTCCCGACCTGAAAGGGAGGGGAGAGAGAAGCACAGTTGCAAGAGGACTACAGAGGCAACATTCCATCGACAGGGACCCTGCCATATGCAGATCAATAACTAAAGGAAATCTAAATGGGACTTCAACGCTTTCATTCCGGAGATATGAATGCAAGTGAGCTAGATGAGTTTGGGTTAGATATCCCAGGATTACCTTTCCATTCCTCTTCATCAGTTTAGCACAGGGAGGAAGCCCTGAAAGCTATGGTTCCATCTTATCAACAAAGATGGACATTCCTTGACAAAGGCTTTCCTAATTAGCAGTTGGTCACCCAAGGTACACATTTGTCCTAGGGACATTTGTACCTAAGAAAGAATGCTCCAACTAGTCAATGCTTGACCTCAAAGTAAAAGCCAACATCCCTATTATAGTTTCCTGTAAGCCCTGTAGCACTTTGTCCTCTTCCCCAGCTTCTCTGACCTCATTTCTTACTGATTTGCTGTCCAGGTTCCCCACTCACTCCCCTCCAGCCCAAATTTCTACTTACCAAATCTCCCAGTTGAGTCTTACTCCTGGCTTTTCTTTCCGACCTGACCAATATTTCCTTGGAAGGCTCCTTGGCTTACTCCCCTACTACATCAAGTCATTGTTCAAAGAGGCTTCCCCTAGTTTTCTAATGCAAAGTTCATCTGGCCCCATCCCGTGCCCACTCCCATACTCTCCCCAAACCCTGAACTCTCTTTTCTTCTTCCACAGCACTGGTCCTTTTATAACATACTGCATACTTTAGTTGTTTATTATGCTTATGACTTATTTTCCTTTATCTTCATACCCTATTAGAATGCTAACTTACAGCAGCAGGGATTTGGGGGTTCCTTCATCACTGATGTATCTCAAAAGTCTAGGATAATGACTTCTGCCTAATAGATGCTCAAGAAATGTTGGCTGAACTAATGCTGAGTGTAAGGATGTACTTCTGGAGAAATTTCAAACACTCTCTAGAACTAGATCCGCCTCCACCCGTATTCCACCCCTGCAGGTGCGGTGGCTCTAAAAGGAGAGCAAGCCCCCCATGCTGCCTGTGTTCCCCACAGCTTAAATCCCCCCTCCCTTCCCTCTATTTTCCTTTACACATGTCACACTCTGTGCTCACACTTAAAATGAATCTTAGCACCTTTTAACCTCTTGATTCATTTCATTTTAGGCTTCAGGTACAATAACCCTCAGTTTGCTTCTCTACTTGCCTACAATTCAGACTTTCTTCCCTTATTCTATGGCTTTGGTCTCTTGGGGCCTCATGCCACCCAGTTCTGCTCGGATGCTGGGTTCCTCTGCCTGACAACAGACCCACACGCACCCTGCTCTGCTCAGAGGGCAAGCTTGGACCCTAGGCAAGTAACCCTCTTGGATGTATCTCCGTTCATTGTTACCAGTAATACCTGAACACATTTAAATAAGTAGCACCAAGCTCTCAGCATCATCAGGAAACAAGTTTAATAAAGAGTATGACGCACAATTAGGCCTCTGTGTCTTTTGAGTGTCGGAACTGAAATTGAATTTGTACATCAACATGGCAAGTGCAAAACATGTAAAACCAGAAGCCACAATGATCACAAATCATCCCCAAACTGCACATGTGTTTTACAGAAAATTTCTCCTGGCCTAACTCTATCTGACAGCAAAAATCAAATTGTACTTTAGTTTTCAACAGCTCCTCAATCTCCAAGAGAGGCAACCATTCTTAAACTGTCAACAGCCATACTGCCAACCCTACAGCATGGAAACTGAGCGCCCCAGACCAAGGCAAGGATGATGTGTTTACGCGGTACACTCTGCAGGCCCATTGCGTCTGGGAAACTTCAGCATCCACATTAATCACAAACTCCTCCCAGTGGAACCCCAGTCTACGGGACCCACCTGCCTCACACTTCAAGGTTCTATTCTTTTCCCTCCCTTCCCATGATATAAAAGTGCTACCTAACATGTGTGAATCACTGTGGGGACTCCAGAGGACATTTCCTTCCATGTCTTAATCTTACTCCCATATGGATGCTGCAGAGTGGACATTATTCTTTTTTTTTTTTACTGTGAAAATTTTATTTAATCATTTTTATTTACAACTGAAACTCTGGGAACTCAAAGTTGACATCCTTGCCCGTCAGCTTCTTATAGACACCAGAAAAGGTTTCAACCTTGTGCTCCACGTTGTTCTGCTGTGCTTTGTCCAAATGACCCTTTATGAGACGGCTGCCGTCCAGTTTCACGCGGATTCTCTTGCCCACAATTTCACTTGGGAAAACCAAGTCCTCCAGGGTCGCGTCGTGCATGGCTGTCAAAGTGCGGCTCCTGGGACGCTTTTGCTTATTTTTTGTACGGCTTTTTCGAGTTGGCTTGGGCAGAATTCTCCTCTGAGCAATGAACACCACGTGCTTCCCGCTGAACTTCTTCTCCAACCCCTGCACGAGCCACACTTGGATTTTCTGGAAAGACTTCAGTTGAAGGACAGGAACGAAGATGATGATGGCTTTCCGACCGCCGCCAACTTCAATCTCCTTCGCTGCTGTGATATTCAGCTCCCTCAGCTGGGCTTTGAGGTCGGAGTTCATCTCCAGCTCCAGGAGAGCCTGGGAGATGCCGGACTCGAACTCATCCGGCGTCTCGTCATTGGGCTTCACGATCTTGGCGCTCGAACTGAACATGGCCTTGTCCTTGGTGAGAGCGCCGGCTTAGGAAGACCAGAGTGGGCATTATTGTTCCCATGTTAGGAAAGTAGCAACTGAAGTTCTGAAGAAGGTATAAGGGACTTGTGCAAGGCTCACAACTGGGACATGGTGAATTAGGTTCGAACCCCGGCCCTCGATAGCACAGCCAGGGCTCAACCTGACTTCGTACTCAGTACTTGGCGTTCTTCAGCTCCCCAGTTAATACTTCTGCAGATAGACTCTTTCCATGCTAGCAACATGTTTCTTCTGGTTCTAACTGCATATCAGTGCTACCCTGTTTTTGGACACGCAATGCATTTATTTTAGTTCCAACACCAAACATCCTGTGTTCGGTCACCCATCCTCTTTTGCGTCTTGATTCACACCTTGACTATTGCACTCGTTATATTGTCCCACAGTTATTTGCCTGTGCATCTCTCTCCTCCTAAGGGGTCCTACAGAACAGGGGCTGCATCTCAGCTCTATTCCCCCCAGATTTTAGCACAGTGCCTGATACAAGTGTTTTCAATAAAGATATGTCATTTTTGAGATGTCAAATGCATGACAATTGTGCCCAAGAGATGAAGGAGGATCCCTCGGAGTCCACATTCACAGCCTTCCCCATGGCACGCTGGAGCTATCATAGCCCTCCAGAGCTCACCAGGAAGAAGCAGACTGTGCAGCCACAGCCCCACCTTGGCATCAAAAGGCCGGTGGACCTTCATTCAGTACTGTTGCCCCGGGAGTCTTTGGAGAAACTTGACTTAGGGACGAGTTGATAGGGAAAGAGACACAGGAGAGATGTGCCAAGAGCACAGGGGGAAGGAGGTGGTGCCAGAAGGAGCTTCAGCTAGAACTCCAGTCTTTACAATGATGGTCCTGAGAAGTTTCTGTCTGTGCTAAGAGTGATCAGACTCTGAGGCCCCCAGGAGGAAAGCAACAACTGAATCAAGAAAAAGCTTATGCCTCAATCTGGAATAGTTTCTCGAGAAGCAGAACCCCAGGCTCCCTGAAAAATGGCCCAGTCATAGCTGTTTTTTTTTTTTTATTTTATTTATTCATGAGAGAGAGAGAGAGAGGGAGGGAGGGAGGGAGGGAGGGAGGGAGGAGCAGGCTCCCTGCAAGGAGCCTGATGTGGGACTCAATCCCAGACCTCCAGATCATGGCATGAGCTGAAGGCAGACGCTCAACTGCTGAGCCACCCAGGCATCCCTATAGTTGGTTTTATCTCCATAAAGTTTTGTTCCAAATTCCCCTTCCAGCTGGGGCATCCGTCCTACAGGTTTGTGCACATGCACGCACACCCACACGCACACACATATGCAAACCATCTCTGGGGACATAGCTCAAAGATCTATCACATAACATGACCTAGAATGTTCCCAGCTCTCTGTACAAATTAGTTAAATTCAAGTAATTCAATTAATGTGTTAGGGTATCCTATGTGTCCAGCAATATCCAGGACATACCAACCTGAATAGATAGGGCTCGTGCCCTGATGGAGCTCTCAGTCAAGGAGGTCAAGTAGAAGCCATATTAAAGTAGAGATGCTATCACAAGTAATACAATGCTATGGGATTAAGGGAAGGGAGAAATTAATTCCTCCCGAGGAGAACAAGAATTCCTGGTAGAGTTGGTGTGACTTAAGCAGGGCCTGGAAGCATGGCATTGGGGCTGGTCACTTAGGTGTCCATGCAGAACCCCTGTCCCTCTCATATCTCCATTCCAAGGAGGAACTCAGACAGGACTAGTAGGTTCTCCCAAGGACTGTAAAAGTCAACCAGAAAGCCAAAAAGCAAAGACTATGGGGCTCAGGTTCGTCCCCATTTTGGAGTGGGGATGATGCTAGCCCACTAAACCAACTCACTTAGAAATGGTGAGCACTCCGGATATTAAAGGAAAGCCTAAATATGGAATGCTTAGAACAGAACCTGGATGAAATTGTTCTATAGCACCTTTTTTTTTTTTTTCTTACCGGCACCATCTTCCACTCTTTCACATTCACTTTCCAACTTGTTCCCCATGCCAGGCCTGCTCCCACTCTCGGTATCAGATCTAGACACAGGAACTTTAACAGGAAATCGTGGAAGGAGGCAGAGTTCTATGGGACTGGGAGCGCTCAGGACCTGTCAGAGGATGGGGAATACTTCCATACTGCTTCCCAGGGAGCAAGTGAGTGAGGATAGTGGGAGGCAGTGTCGCCAGAGTGTGTGGGGATCAGAGTATTTGGGGCCGTGAGTGCTGAGCCGAGGAGTTTTGAGTGGGTGATGGGCCACTGAAGGCTTCTGAGGAGTGAATTGATCTAACCATGTCTCTGCTGGCTTTCCCAAGACCTATGTCCTTACCTCAGGAAGTAACCACTTGCACAGTCAATTCTATCTGTAAAGATGGAGAAGGCCTTTGCTGTCTCTGTGGTCTACACTCCATGTGGGTGCCTGGAACTTGGCCTTTATGTGGTATCTGAGGGCCTTCAATACTGAGTACTCAACTAGACATTGAGCACTGACAGGTGAACCCCAGGTGAGCCCCGATGTGACTGTGTCAGCCCTTGGTGAAACACCAGCAGGCCTGTCTGTGCAGACCCTTCTGCCAACAGTCTTCAGGTCCCCAGATGGCACAGGCCAGGCAAATATGGTATATCTCCTCTCATCCGCAACACATATTCTCCATCTTTACTGAAAGCCCCCCAAGAAGAATATGTTGCTTCTTCAGTGGGATGCAGTGACTTTCATCACAAATTTATGGTATTAACCAAACCACGGGGAAGAGTTTCCACTGAGCTACGCATATTCCCTTACGTAGCCCAAATGGTAACATGTGTTAGCCGGTGGGGAGCCACAAATAACCCCTCCTTGGCATGTAAGGGCATTCCAGAAAAAGCAAGCACACCCGAATCATCAGAGGCACGAATGAATAGCGGTGTGGTCAGTCTTGCTCATTGAAGAGAAAGAAAGTGCAACTGATATTACCTGGCAAGTTATATTGAAATCCTCCAGCCTGGAATCTCAGGATTGATAGGCTTGGGTGGAGCTGGGGCCGAATCTGTGAAGTAAATAGAAGTAAGGCCTTTTTTTTTCTTCTTCTTCTTCTTTTTCTTCTTCTGGTTTCTGGGTTATCAGGGACTAGAAGTGTTTCCATGGCAAAATAAATAATCTGATAGTTACAAGGAACATATTTTTTAAAACATAAAATTGGGACATATGGTTTGACAAGTATGAGTGTACTTTGGAAAATATAAGGAGGGGGAAAACAGCATGTAAAATTGCAGCTGTTCCTGAAAAATCTTTAGCATGTGGTCACCTTCACACGGTGCCCTTACTGAAGAGAAATAGAGTATATATAATCCGGGATAAGCCAATTAACACAAATCACTAATTGCAACTATGGCTAACCTCTGGTCTTTGTGTAAGAAGAATTCATCAGCGCTGCTCCGCGGAGCCTCTTCGGTGACTCTGGGCTGTGAAGCTGGTCACTCCGAGGTCTCGGCCTCCTGCAAGCAAGCGAAGGAGCCTTCATTTCTGCAGGAGACTAACAAAACTCTGGCCACTGTAGCCTTTGGTGAGCAGACTCAGAGGCTAATCAAGTGAAAGGGAAATTAGACACCGTCCTCCGAGAGAGCTTACCCTGAGAGATTTATCCATCCCTTTTTTTCCGGAACAATTTAGACCAGGAGAAGGGAACAGCTTCCCCTACTACCTAGGAATTGCTTTGTTATCATCTGCAAAACACATAGATGGTTTTGTCTGCCCCGATATACATATACACACACCTTCATCGCGGTTCCCTCCTCCCAACCCCTCTCTCTCTCTCTCTCTGACACACACACACACATACACACACACACACACACACACAGGATGTAAGAACAGGCTCCATTTGGTTGTAGCTCCTGGGAGGGATGCAAAATGGAGCCAAATTTGCATAGTATGCCAGACAAGCCCTCCGGCCCCTGAAACTTCACACCTGTCTCCTGCCAGTACCCAAAGTGCCATCTGCTTCTCTGGGAAAGCCAGACACAAGGCCCCCTCTTTATGCCTTTGGTAGATGATGAGAAAATCTGGCATGGGGAGCCTTAATTGCTCAAAAATAACTCCATGGTACGTAACATACAGTTACATGAAGATCCGAAGAAAAAGCCTTGGCAGTCTTTTTACAAACATTCAGGATAATGGTTGGGGCATGCAAAAGGGAAACTATTTAAGGACTCAACCTAGTCCCAAATTATTCCCACTGCCAAGAGCTCTACAAGTGAGGCGTTGTGTGTGTGGTAGAGAGTCCCACGAAGAAAGGAAGATGAGGCATGGAGGCAGGATCGTATTTTTGATCTACTCCACTCTGTTTGAGATGCTCTCCTAAAGATCTTTCTACCACCCCACACAAACACCAAGTTCACTCATTAGTGCTACCTTTCAAATACGGTTCTACCTCCAGTTATGAGAGCAGAGTGGCGGGAAGTGCCCTCTCTCAGGCTTATACAGCAGGGCCTGAGCAAAGACCAGCCACATAAAATGGGGAAATTTGAGAGAATCAGGAGGGTTTTCAGCCCTGGTGTGGGGCAGGAGGATACAGGTTTGCCAACAGTGGCACTACTGACATTTGGGGCTGGAAAATAGGATAGTGGTGGAGAGGGCTGTTGTGCGCATTGTAGGATGTTGAGCAGCATCGCTGACCTCTATCCAGTGCATGCCAGGAGCATCCCCTCTCCCAGTGTGACAACCAAAAACACCAAATGGCCCCTCGGGAACAAAATCACCCCTTTTGAGAACTACTCAACTGGATGCTCTCTCGAGGTTTCATCAAAGCCTATTATTGGGGTATGTGGGTGGCAGAGAGGGTTCGGATAGCCTGACATTTATCACAGAGAATAATATTTTCTCGATTATGAGTCTGTCTCCCATTCGATTATAGTTTTGTGAGGACAGGAAGCTTTTCCATCCGAGCCCATGGCCTGAAGTATTGAAGCGCTGTGTTAAAGGAATGAATCAGTGACTGAATGAATGGCAGGCTGGATCCCAGGCTCCCTTCCCCATCCGGCGTTCCCTACGCTGAGTGCTGAGTCCTTGTGTTGGTATGGGGACATGATGGGGTGGGGGGGAAAATCTTCAGAAAACTAATAAAATAAATGACTAAATAAATGGAACCTCTTGTCTAAAGAACACAGAGATAAGATAAATCATTTTGAGTCCTGGGAAAATTATCTCCACCATCCTGCCCTGGTTTCTCCGTTCAGCCAGAAAACACTTTAATTTATCTTGTGAAATTTTTCATCCGCTAGACGAACATTAAGTATTTCTTTCCTCTCTCTCTCTCTCTCTCTTTTTTTAAATATTCTTCTCTCTACAAAGGTGGGTTGGCTCTCAACTCATTGGAATAAAAGCTCCATTAGCTTCAGTGCACGTAAGGCTTGTGAAGTTGGCCTGGATTCAGGGCCGGCAGAAGGATAAAGAAACCTGACACTCATTCTTCATGTAATTAGAGTTGGTAAAATAAACTGTGTGCATTTCATTAGAGCAATGGATCCATCAGGCCCTGGACAGGGCGGGAATCCCATGCTCACAGCATCAGTCTTTTGTCTCAAATTAAGCCAGAGCTGATAAAAAAAATAAAAAATAAAAAAATAAAAAGTTCCTGTGGAGTCATTGGGAAATATTCCTGTATCCTGCTTCCCCTCCCTTCATATCATTTAGTCTCTGAGCCCACATAACCTCTGAGCTGGCTCGAACCCAGCAAACACTACAGTTGTCCTCTTACACATGACACATGTCCTCCGACTGCCCCCAGAGTCCCTGATCAGATGCCTCCCTCCCTCAGTAGCACGATGTCGTTTGCACAGGTGGATCCGGGAACCCACCCTCGGCCAAGAGGGCATTGCTTCCCCATGCTTGTCAGTAGCCAGGATGAGGTTGCCCCGAGAAACGCACACTTTTGACCAGTCATACAACAAGTAGCAACACGAATGAGACCACTGATTGGAAATCTATAGAGTAACCAATGATTATGAAACAAATTTTCTTTGAAAAGCAAAGAGCCCCTTCCAAAATTCAAGTTACGGTTCTTAGTTGTGTTAGCACCCTCTTCTAAAAACCTAACCCAACCAAAGCCCACCCAGCTTTCCAAAATCCCAGAAGTCCTTCCAAAACTCCGTTCTGTATTCTCGGATGACCAGATGCCACAGTCACAGCTAGGGATGGTCTCTGTCTCTGTCAGCGCTCTCTCTCCTGCCCTCGCTTTGGCTTACTTAAAATCTGGATCACCTCCTCTGATGGTCCTCTGCATCGTCCTTTCCCAGCAAATGTTCCTTTTTTTTTTTTTTTTCCATATTTGATCTATAAAACAGAGAGAAAGACAGGTGGCAAAATAAGGCAGTCTACCCAACCGACAAGCGAGCTCTCCACCAACCACGGAAGAACATCTCAAGGAAGGGTCTAGAAGAGGAGCCCTAAGAACAGACAGGGATGCCAGGAAGTCAAGACAGCGTCCGAAGGAGACAGGCTGAGGAGGAGGTGACGGAAGCTGTTTCGTCGGGAGACACCAGCGAGCAGCAAGGGGGTCGCCCTTCCCACCTCAGGCAGGGCTCTGAGGTCCTGGGGCTGCACCCTTGTGCCCGATCGTGACGGTCAAGGACAACAGCCAAGCCTACTGGGTCAACCGATGAGAGGGTGTCTCTGATGACACAAGCTGAGGAACACGGCGATCACCATTTCTGGGGGTCTTTCAAGCTAGGAGAGACCGTCATCTATCGATGCAGGAAGAACAAGACTGAGCTGACCGGGACGAGTTCCTAGGAGCGTCTCTAACTCCAGAAAAACCATGAAACTGTAGGAATTCTGCTCAGGACGGAGGCAGCTCCAGAGCAGGTTTGGGGTGGGGACTGTGCCCAGTGGCCCTGCAGTCCTCTCCAGCTGGGGTCCCCTCTGGCTTAAACACCCTCCTATTTCCCCATAGTCCTGGTGGATCTATTTTGTGGTGTTTTTCTGTCTCTCCTTATCTCGGTGACAGTGGAGTGTGTGTGTCTCTGTACATGTGCATTTCTCTGGCCATTTGCTTCCGGGAAGGCTTCCAGAGACATCTCCATGAGTATGGAAGCTTCAGCAGAGCCAGGGGGCAGACAGAGACGGCCTTGGGGTGGGAGGGGGTCTGTTCGTGCCTCTGCCTTCTCTTCTCCATGAACTCAGCTATTTGGCATCCATGACGTCTCTCCCATTAAGCTCACTGGAGGGTTTGGGGGCAGCTCCTCTTCCCTGCTGTGCTTTGTACGCCGTCCTCCCTCCCTCCCTCCTCACCCCCTCCTATTTTCTGCTCTCCTTTTCCCCTCTGGTTTCTTCAATTTCAATGAGTTTATTGGCATGACGAATGTTGCCAAAGCCAATAGCACTGAGTCTCAGTGTCTGGGGATGGATTTCACAGTGGGAAGGGGGTGACCGGGGCCTCGGACCACATTCCCACTGTGGGTTTCTGCTTCAGTCTGAGGTGGTGGCAGGCTGCCAGGGGCCTTGTTCACTTGGGTTTCCAGTCTCAGCTGAACTCACCAGCCTTGTCTCCAGACAGGGAGAAAGTTCTTATTATGGCAGAGGTCATGTCTGGAGCTGTAGGTCTGGGAGGGATGGGGGCTCCCAGCTTATGTTTTCAAGAAACAGTTTAATAAACAAGTCTCACACTGTCCCCTACAAACAGGGCTGTTAAAACTCTAGCCCTCCCACTGACACTGCAAAGCCACAGGCTGGGGCCAGGGTGACAAAGACGAGGCAGGGCTCAGGCCAGGTGTTTACAGGAGATTAGAACAGGTCCTTGACAGTCTTCTAAAGAAGTGAGAGTCTTTTTTGTTTTTTTAGGATTTTATTTATTGATTCCTGAGAGACACAGAGAGAGGCAGAGACACAGGCAGAGGGAGAAGCAGGCTCCCTGTGGGGAGCCCAATGAAGGACTCGATCCCAGGACCCCGGGGTCACACCCTGAGCCAAAGGCAGATGCTCAACTGAGGCCCCCAGGTGCCCCTCAATAAGGCAGAGTCTCACCTTTTTCCGTAACCACGCCCCTGAGACACACACAAGATTTAGAGAATGAGAGAGAGCCTGGAGGAAATGGATACGTTGTCACAACTGGCGCCTCCAACATCCATTGCAAGGGAGTCCTAGCTAAGGAAGTCTCCTTCCTAATGAATGAGCCTTATGAGGCTTATCAGGCTCCTATTTTGCCTCTCTCTCTCTCTCCCTCTCCCTCTCTTGGGCACTTCAGCTGATGGAAATGTCTATTTGCCATGAAAATCAACTCTGGAAAACGTCACAGCAAGGGACTTTTTTCTCCCCCTGGCCGCCCCAAGATGGATCTGCTCCATAGGATGCCCCAGATCATTGCATTCGGTAATTTCATTCTGCTGATGATCTATTTCTTATACGATCAATATGATAAATGCGACGGAGAGCCAAGTGGGTTACGCCGAGGCTGGTGAAGTGGAGAAGGGAGGCGAGCGCTGGGCTGGTGCGCTGTGTGTCTCATGAAGCAGAAAAGCAATTCAGTCAGACTAGAGGCCACAGACAGGGCCGTGTAGTCTCCCTGCTAAATGCAAATGATGCGACTACAGTCCCCCCCCAATCCCCGGGCCCAAATGGGGGGAAAGGGGTGGGGGAGAGGCTGCCAGCCCCACTGTCTGGGGGCATTCCCTTAGGAACCCACAGGCAGTCTGCAGGCTGCAAGCCTGTTGGGTGAGGGGCAGGAGGGGTGCTGGGCCAGAAGAATTAAGAGTTTTGCTTCAATAATTGGGGCTAAAGGCAAGCCCTCCCCGCCTTGCCGACCCAGCCGTGCCTCGGAGCACTGCCAGTTTTAAAACACGGTACCAAGGCCCAGGCACCTGCAGCGGAGAACCACAGGGGAGCAGCTGAACCATGAGCACCCCCTCCTCTTCTCTGAGCATCAGGGATCCCCACCTTGGCTCCCTGTTAGCAAACAGTTTGGCCGTCTGCACTGTTATTTTGCGCTGGGGTCTTCTGTCCTCCCGCACGAGCCACGCATCTAGAGGTCCCCAGACAAGCCGTCGGACTCTGCATCGAAGCTTCGTCGTGTGTTCTGGGGGATCAATTATATCTCTGCTGTTGCTGGGGAGTGTCTTAATGAAGATGGAATGAAATCGTGGAGCATGTCGTGGGCCCAACGCGTGAGCTGTTGGCTGTGGAGCCGCTGTGCAGCCTCTAAAATGAGAAAGAGGGGCTCGCTGCCCTCAGAGAGTTGAGAGATTAATGGGGAAAGGGGTCAAATGCATGATAAAAAGAAGTGGGACAAGTTCACGCGGAAGAAAGAGTCCTCGACCAGGAGGCACACACTCTGACCTGCAGCCCGGGCTCCTCCACTCTCTCGTTTCATGATCTCACACGTTTCTGCTCCGAGCTGGGCCTCAGTTTCCCCAAAGGAACACGAGACAGTTGGGCCATCCCTGGGGCCACCCGGCTCGGACATTTTTATGACGCCGTGACAAGTTGGGCCCTAAGGTGGGGGCCGATGTTCAAGAGTGATGGGGGCTCCGGAAGGACATGAGGCAGAGCTAGATTCTAGAACAGGGAAGGGCAAGCTTCCATGTTCAAAATCAAATGACAGGGACGTTCCAAATGTGGAAAATTAACTTTTCTGAGTCCTCAAGATGGGGCACCAGAGTCTTGATCAAGCAGAAGTAGCTGGAAGCAAGAGAAGAAGAAGGAGCAAGGTAAAGAGGTATGGAAGGTGCCTTGGCTTCCGAGCCCTTGTCTTGGGGGGAGGAGTGGGCCGGGCTGCCCGATGGGTGGGCTCCTCCCAGGGGAGCTGAGAGGAGCCTGGCCTGCTGCCCTCTCACCCTCCCACCTGTGTCACAAGGACCTCGGCCTTAGGTGTCTTTCTCAGGAGAAGTGGCTCTGTCACAACAACGCTGCTGTTTCTCATGTTCTCTCAGGAAATTAAATTGGAAGTGGCTCAGCCCTGCTCGTGTTTGATCCCTCAGACACTGTCTCCTCCTGCAGAAGGCCAGAGGGGGCTGGGGAAGGTCAGTGAGGCGGTGCCAAGGTGGGGCTGTCCTGGTGCCACTGTGGGATGGATTCCAGCAGCTGGGCACCTCCCCGCCCTCCCACACCCCCTACACGTGGAAGGCTGATCTCTGGGGAGGGGCAGGCCCAAAGCCCCCTTCCTCCGTTTTCTCCTCTGGATGGCAGAAGCTGTGAGATCTCCACTGGAAATGCTGATTAGGAGGCCACTGCTCCGAGGGCAGAGCTGGGAACTGTGACCCAACCAATCCCTCCAGGCACGAGAGGCCCATGTGAAAGTGTCAGGACGCCTCACCTGACAGACCTGCATCTGTCAGAGGTGTGTCTTAGGTGGTGTTCGAGATGGCCATTCACTTATCCACGTGGCGCACTCTCGCCTACTGGGAAATGTTGCTCCGAAGCCCTAAGGTTCTGCGTCGCTCATCTCTGACTGGGATGGCAGAGGCCCGTCCAGGGTCAGAGAGACGATAAAGAGAAGACCCACAGGTCCAGACCAGTGTGGGAGGTCCGTGACTCTTGGAAGGTGGTGGGGGCCTGGGCCGGGAGAGGGGCCATCCATGGGCAGATGTCATGCCACATGCAGCCGTTTGCAAATTAAGAAAAGAAATAAAACGTTAGGGGCGGCCCCTGGGTGGCTCAGTCAGCTAAGCACCTGCCTTCCGCTCAGGTCATGACCCCCGGGTCCTGGGATCGAGCCCCACATCGGGATCCCTGCTCAGCGGGGAGTCTGCTTCTCTCTCTCCTTCTGCCCCTCACCCTGCTTGTGCTCACTCTTTCTAAAATAAATAAATAAATAAATAAATAAATAAATAAATAAATAAAATCGATCTTTAAAAAAAAAAAGACTTTAAAAAGTGGAAATGACTTATTTTAGTCAAAGCTTCTTCATTTCATCTCCATCCAAATACCTCAGCAAGTGTCACGTTCAGAAAAGAGAGCAGAGTGGTGTCAAGGATCAAAAGGCAAGGCCTTCTGTCTCTGACCTGCATGAAATGAATTGTCCAGACTGACAGCTTTGGCTTCCTTATCGGTGGCTGAGGATCACCAGCCAAGCCAAAAAAAGAAAAAAAAGAAAAAAGAAAAAAAAGTATGGGCTTGCCATCCAAGAAGAGAGATCTCTCATTCTTCCTCACCCTTCCCCCTTCTGAGGAGTTCATTTTCTCTTGACTTTACTTAAGCTTCTTTGGGTTCTCTGCCTTGATGAGATTTTTTTAACTCGCTCTGCCAGCAGCCCAAGCTGTTCTACTTTTGTTGGTAATGAGTTCAATTCACATGAGGAGCCGGAGCTTAACTTCTGAGGCATTCGGGCAAGTCCCAGGCGACTCGTCTACAAGTGCCACTTGTCTGAGAATTCCTCTCAAGCCCTGGGACAACTTAGACTTCACTTTCTCCAGAACTCTCCAGACTCTCGATACTCCAGAATAAGACCAACACCAAAAATCAAAGGGAATTTTCCAATGGGAAGACTTCCAAAATCACCAAAGACTTGAATTACCTTTCCATAATTGGGAAAGTCCACCAAATAGCAGAGAAATGATCTCTTTCTTTTTCCTCTAGCTTGCTAATCAAAATACTGTCTGCTCCCAATCCAAGGAATGTCATGAGGCTTATTCCCAACGAGCTCAACCCCAGTAATTGGAAGCAGCCCTGCCTCCCCTTTGGTCTTGGGTATTTTCATCGTTGGACTGTTTGAGCCAAGACTTACGTTTTGCCAAGGAAAACTTTCCTTTGAAACCTCCATCTTATCCAAACAGAAAGTTGGAATTGACTCTTGGCAGCTCCAGAGATAGCTCTGAGTTATGAAAAATAGTACTTTTGTGTCAGCCAATCCTTGAGATCATCCCCAGTCTGGGGGGTTGAGGGGGAAGCCTTGCATATGAACCCATCTTTCCTTCCTGTAAACTGATAAATCCAATGCATCTGTAACAAGCTCAGAGACTTGCTGTGTGGCCACACGTCCAGTTTCTTTGACTGTGACCTCCAAATCCTTCTGTTCAAAGAGGTTTGTGAGACAAAAGAGTGAGGGGCACTTCCCCCAAGGGAAGAGCCTTGGGGAGTGGAGCATGGATTCATAAAGGGAACCATGTTCATAGTCAGAAGCCGATGAAAATATGGGAAGCAGTGGGGAGCCTGCTTCTCCCCCTACTCATGCTCACTCTTTCTCTCTCTCTCTCTCTCTCAAATAAGTAAGACCTTTAAAAGCAACAACAAAAAAAGAAGAACCGTAGAATCTCATAATGAAACATGACCTGAAAGCCCATTGAGTTGGATGGCCCATCTCATGCTAGAATGCCCACACAGCGCAGTACATACCAACGACGGGATGTCATAGCCAGGAGCACAGCTTGACATGCAGGACATGCAGGACAGCAAAGGGTCACATCCTCCCAAGTGCTAACACATAGCAAGGCACATAAACCACTTTGCCAGTTTAGGGGATGACAGGTGGTTAAGATTATGGGCTCAGAATGCTTGGAATTCCACTCCTTGAGTCTAGACCCTGGCTCTACCACTTACTCCTAGGTGACCTTGGGCAACTTACCTGACCTGCTTTGCCTCAGTTCCTTATCTGTCAAATAGGGATAAAGATAATACCTACCTCCTTTGGTATTTGTGAAATTGAAACGAAGTAATATAGGTAAAGCATCCAGATCCTGCCATCCCACTGACTCAGCCAATAGAGATTCCCTTCATTTAAAATAACTTTTTATTATAAATAATTCTATATATATATACAAAAGGATAATTATCAGGATAATGAGCCTTCATGTATCAAAAGAGTGTAATAAACAGCTCACCTAGCTTCAACAATGATCAACACATAGTCATTCTTGTTTTATCTACTCCCCATCCACCTCATCCCCACCCCAATTATTTCAAAGCGAATCATATTGAATCTTAATTTTTTTCAGGGTATATCTCTAAAAAGGGGGACTTTCTGAAAAATTAATAACCATAATGGCATTATCATACTCTCCCCCAAAATGTAAAAATAATTCTATAATACCGAAGTCAATCTTTGTCTTATCCCTGCCTCTGTTTCTTTTTCTCTCTGTTACAGAAAGGTCCACATATTGCAATTGGTTGATATGTCACTTAAGTCTCTTAATTTATAGCTTCCCCTTCAATTCTTTCTTTCTACTATTTTCCCCTTGTTACTTTTTAGTCTTGAGGTTAGATCATTTGCTGTATAATGTTTCTGACAGTCTGGATTTTGCTGATTGCATATCATTTAACATGTTCCTCTGTCCCTCTGTATTTCCTGTAAATTGATAGTTAGATCTGCAGGCTTGATTGATTCAGGTTCAATAATTTGATAAAATTACTTCATGGGCCGTGGTATGTATTTCTATGAGGAGATTCAAAGTGTCTGGTTGGTCCTTTCGTTAGATGTTGGCCATATCAATGATCATTGTCTAGATTTATTAACTCATTGTCAGGTTGCCAAATAAAATACAGGATGTCCAGTTACATTTGAATTTCAAATAAACAACAAATGATTGTTTAGTGTAAGTATATCCCAAGTATATATATATATATACACACACACACTAAGCAATTATTTGTTGTTCATCTGAAATTTATATTTAACTGGGAGTCCTACATGTTTATTTGCTAAATTTGGCAACCCTAATTAGAGGCTGCAAAATGGTGACATTCTAATTCTATGTGTCCTTCTTTGTTGGTTACAATGCTTTTATACAAAAAAACTTCCCCTTATCTAGTTGATAGATCTGAAATACCAACCGTCTGTGAAAGGAGAATAAATGCTTGATTTTTTCCTTTCATTTATCAATTTAAAAATAATGAGATAGTTCCTTCAATGACCAAAAGAGGTATCATTATAAACTCACGAATATGAATATGTTTGTTATGAATTTCAATCCATTGCAGTTATTACCCTTTCTGGTGTTTAAATCTCCCATATCTGGTCAGTGAGAATTTAATCTAGCAGGATCCTGAGTCTTTCTGACATGACACCAGAAAAATTTAGTATTTAGCTTGCTTTCTGATATGACAAGATTTTTCAGGCTCATCTTGTATAATACCAACACTGGATCTGGATCAGGCATTTCTTTAAGAAATCTTGTTTCAAAAGGAAGGAAGGAAGGAAGGAAGGAAGGAAGGAAGGAAGGAAGGAAGGAAGGAAGGAAGGAAGAAAGAAAGAAAGAAAGAAAGAAAGAAAGAAAGAAAGAAAGAAAGAAAGAAAGAAAGAAAGAAAGAAAAATTGTGTTTCCTTTTTAGAGAAAATGGTATTTAGAAAACATAATCTGGGAGCTAGGGCTGTTCCATGCTACCGAATTATTCATTTATTTTTTGTCTTCTCCATACAGAGAGTCAGTAAATGTGTATTTTTTAAAAGATAATATATAGGGATGCCTGAGTGGCTCAGCGGTTGAGCGTCTGCCTTTGGCTCAGGGTGTGATCCTGGAGTCCTGGGATTGAGTCCCACGTCAGGAGCCTGCTTCTCCCTCTGCCTGTGTCTCTACCTCTCTCTGTGTCTCTCATGAATAAATAAACAAAATCTTTAAAATAAAATAAAAGGTAATATATATTGGTTTTTAATAATAATTTTCCCAATACAGATACAGAACCACAGGTATTTCTTCTCATCAATGGTCTTACATCTGTATGTCCTTTCTTCCATAATAAAAATCCCTATTCTCAAGAACATTCAAATAATTTCTTATATACCAACACATACACAAAAAACAAGGGTACAGGTTCACATATCCTGCAACCTCAGAATAACAGTAGAACATCACCAATGACAACATGGTTGCAAAAAATAGCTCCAGGTTTTGTTTCATTTTGTACTTCTTTTTTGTACTTAGGGCATGTCCCACTAGGGATATAAAAAAATGTTGTTTTTTTAAGTTACTTGAAGTACTTTCTTGGTGTGGTTATGCTCCAACTGGATATACATTTAAATTCTTTTTTTTCCCTTCATTTTACTTTCTAAATTTTTAGGGATGGCTTTTTTTGTATTTTGTTTTAAGATTATGTAAAAATATTTACATAATTCCAAAGACAAATCTATAAAACATGGTTTATTCAAAGAATTCTAGTGCCTATCCCTGCGTCCTCTACTCTATTTCCTCCCTCCTTTTAAAGGTAAACATGTTATTTTTATGATCTATCCTTTATTGGTTTATCCTTCTATAATTACTTTAATCCAAACAAATACAAAGATATATCTGTATCCTCCTCATTTTTCAAGACTCCACTCCAATATTATTCCTCTGAGGACGTACCACCAGGAATAGATTACTCATCAAATTGATTACAGCCAAAAATATATCCTGCCTCGCAATATACTCATATGGTTACTCTAATTGTTTACAGCCAGCCTCCATTCTGACTGTTCATGGCTCTATTCTAATTGGTTGGTGCCTGAGTTTTATCTGATTACAATTGATAGCATTCATGTCTGCCTCCCTTGGTAGTAAAAGTTGCTAGGGTTTCCTAGAAAGCCAAGGCCAAACCAGCCCTTATGCATTTTTTTTTTATTCCATACATCCACCAGCCTCAATGAAAAGTTGTTAAACTGAATGCATAAATCAGTGCTTATTAGACCTGGATAGGCATCCAAATTACCCATCTCACTTTTCCAGCATTTATAAACGTACAGGTTGCCAAGTTCCACCCAAGATCCACTGAATCAGAATCTCCAAAAGTGGTCACCAAGAATGTGAATTAAATAATAAACCATGATCCTGTTTTACAGCCAGTTTGAGAGCCATTGACCAACTGCCGCTCTGCATAAATGCCCCAGTGGAGCACACACAAGCACTGTGCAACAGATGTGTCTCAATAGATTCTTCCCTCTGCTGTTTGAGATGGTGTGAGTCCGTGTTGGTAAAGCCAAAAAGAAAAGCTAGCCAGTCATTTCATTTACCTTGATGATTTTCTTCAGAGGAAATTTAAAGAAGGATGGAGGGTGGGTTTATGCCTTTGAAAGAGAGTTGGTTGCCTCTAAAGGTTAATTACTTTTGAAGGTCACAGAGTTTGTCAACACCTAGGATGAAACTGGCTTTGTGATCTTCTGGCCCAGAGCTCTGTCACTATTAGCAAAACAGCTGCTTCCCTTTACCAATCCTAGGATTACCCTAGGGCAGAGATGATACAAATCTTCTCATCCCTTCCTGGGCACGTCCATCCCCAGGCACGACTTGAGAGCCCGAGGGGATCTTAGGGATCTAGTCCAATCCCTAAGGTGAGACAATTGTGGCCTGCATCAGAAGGGCAGTGAAAGGCAGCACTAGGACTAGAATCCAACTCTCCTGCCTTCTTGGCCCATCGGGCTTTCTCCTTCCCTGGCTGCATGCATGCTCTTCTTCGTTCCTGGGCCGTCACCGCTGACAAACCAAACGCCGGAGGATGCTTTGTGGTATGAAGGGAGTTTGTGTGAGAGTCGCGGACATCTAGCCCAATATCACATTTCTGCAACTATGTAGAAGGCACGAATCAGACCCTATTCCACTTGTCTAAGTTTCAGTGACAAAAGCCATGGCCAGGCCTGTGTCTAGCAAGTGACAACCAGTGTGAGCTGAGAGGAAGAGGCGAGGGGGCTGAGAAAATCCCCTCCTCCTACAGTAAGTTTAAATGAGCTCTCCCGTCTGATTTTCCTTGCTCATCCTAGCAGTGAAAAGAGGCAGTGGGTGGGTGGGATGGCCGGGGGCGGGGGGGCCTCCGAGAAGTCACAGCACACTTGCTTCCTCAGGGCCTGCCTTTTCGCTTTTATCCCCAAGGCTCTCTAGGCCGGAGATAGTCTAATTGGTGTCCTGGTGGAAGGAGATGGCTGCGGAGCTTCATAGAAACAAGGTTCAGGGATTTCTTCCATTGTGTCGGTCTACATAATCCTCACCATTCCCTGTCCCCAGCCCGCAGCAGTCTGAACCAAAGGCAAAAACCAGAGGGGGTCCACTTGGTGCATCTGGTGATTTTGGAAAGCTCCAGGGAGGGAGTCATCATGGTAATCGAATGCATCCATTAAACCCAACACTTTCTTTTTAATCACAGGGAGTAGATGCGTGCACACACAGGCAAGCATGCACACACGCGTGTGCGCACACACACGCACGCGGCTACGATGGCCTGTCTCAATGTATATCCAGGGCTCACTCTGGCCTCTCCAGCTTCAACCGTGTGAGGCAAGGCAACGAATGTATTCAGCCCCCAAGAATGCGGTTATGGGGGATGAAGGGAACCAGAGGGGGTAGACAAACACATGCTGGTGAACTTGAATGTGTGCCAGAGAAGGAGGCAGAAGGGCTTTGAAGGCAAGAGTCCTATAGGGATGCTAATGGTGAGTATTTCATTGTGATTATTCTGGGTCTCTTTTTCTCACTGGGATGCACACAAAACTGTGACGTGGGATGGGAGCCTCCCGGCTGCTCACGTATTGCCTTTGGAAAAGAGGTCAGTGGTAGAGAAAAGCTTTCTGCCCAAGGCTTTTGGAGAAATCGTTGCTTGCACTGGATTAAGGTTCAAAAGGAAATTTTAGGCTAAAATTTAAGAATCTTTCAGGCTAAAAGTACTGTAAAACTGTAACAGGTGCCAAGAGTATTAGTAATATATTCGAGGCCTCTTAAAATTTATAAGATGGTAAATGCCTTATCATTAGATGGACTCAAAGAGATAAAGAATGACCACCTACTTGGTCAAGACTTGATTTGGAAATGGGGTCTTTGCAGATGAAATCAAGTTAAATCAAGGTCATACTGGATGAGGGTGGGCCCAGATCCACTGAGTGCTGTCCTTCTAAGGAGGCCGGTGAACACACATGCACACGCTCTACACACGCGCACGTGGATGCAGAGAAGACGGCTATGTGACAAAAAGAGGTGGACAATGATGTGAGGCAGTTACAAACCAAGGACTGCCAAGGATTGTGAACAACAGCCAGAAGTTGGAAGAAGCAAGGAAGGCTTCATCCCTAGAGCTTTCAGAGGGTGCAGGGCCCTGCTGACACCTGGACTTCCCACTTCAGCCTTCAGCACTGTGAGAAAAGAAATTGTCATTTTAAGTCACCCAGCTCATGGCCTTGGTTCTGGCAACTTTAGGAAGCGAACACAGGGTCAGACCAAATGCCCCGGAGGGTCTCTTTCCACCGCAACAGCTGTAGGCCTAAATCTGGGGGGTTCTTTGTTGGGAGTGGATACGGCAACATCTTTCTGGACTGATTTCCACACAGGCCTGTGATAAGAGAGAAGGAAGCAGGGCTGTGGGTGAGAAGTAGGGAAACGTGAAAGCCACTGTGGTCCTGTTGAGAGAGCACCAACCAGACTATCCTTCCCTCAAGAAGGGGTCCAATTTTGTCATACTATGAAATTCTCTCGCACACCCTTCCCCCTCCTCCTCCTCCTTCTCCATGAGAGTGAAAAACAGATGCATACTTTGTGCTTGCTCTAGGGGACAGGAACCAGACCCCAGTCCCCAGAGCTGTCAAGTGGGATTCCTGACTCAGGAGCGCCATTCATTCCCAAACAATTAAGATAATCCAATCAACGCTGCAGACAGCACTCACTAATGCCATTAGGGGCAAAATCTCCCGAAGGCAGTTGGGGGGTGGGGAGGGAAGGGGCAACAAAGCCTAGTGGGCTCAGTCTCAAGGTCACTCCTTCTCCTAGACTGAGTCACCTGAGCCGGATGGCTCTGAGGCAACACCAGTGGCCTTAGAGGCAGACACCAGTGTCCTTCTGTAGGGAAACCCTGGCCAAAAGTAAAGATAGCATATGCTCAAAGGAAATGGAATCACCCAGAGACTTGAAGGACAGCCCATGCATCTCCACAAACAGTGCATGGGGCTAGACTCAGGAGACTTAAGATAGATAGATAGATAGATAGATAGATAGATAGATAGATATCCTGGTTTCTCCATTTGTCAGCTGCATCCCCTTGGGCAAAGCACTTAATCTCCTAAACCTCAGTGTTTCATTTAAAACAGGGACAATTACCCAACTTCCTGTCTTTCTTTGTTGCTCTGAACACCAAAGGTATCAGGATGCAATGCTTCTTGCTTCCCAGAGGAGGAACTCGAGGCCACCTGACCTCCCCAAGGCCACCACCGGTGAGTGACAGACAGTGACAGTCGCAGAGAAACCGCCCCATAAATAGCACTTTTTCTTGTGCCAGACACTGTCGTTTGCAAGACTCTCATTTGACTCTCATAACACTATGATGTCCACATTCTTTTCCTGCTTGACCGCTGGCGGAGACTGACGTTAGCAAGAAGGTGGAACCAGGAATCAAACCCACTCTGAAAACTGGGCTCTTAGCAACTACAACCGAGCCCATCAATCTCTTTAGAAAACATCTGGCTGCTTCTAACGTACGTGAAAATGTGCTCTCTCTATATTATTATATCAATCATTAATAGTAACTGTTAAATCGTACTGCAGTAGGAGGAGAGGACCTTAGTTTGAGTTTGAAGCTCATCAAAAGCACGGAGGTGATTCTCAGGTCCTGGGATGAGGTGGATCTAGAAATTACAAAACAGTTTGGTATGTTCTTACATCAGCTCAGCGGTCAACAGGAAAGAGAGGATGGTGCTCTGTTTAAATAAGGCTGGAGGGGCACCCGGGTGGCTCAGTGGTTGACCATCTGCCTTCAGCTCAGGGCGTGATCCCAGGGTCCTGGGATCGAGTCCCGCATCAGGCTCCTTGCATGGAGCCTGTTTCTCCCTCTGCCTGTGTCTCTGCGTCTCTCTCTGTGTCTCTATGAATAAAAAAAAAAATGTTTTTAAAAATAAATAAATAAATAATAAATAAGTCTGGAGGTGTCGGTAGAACCGATAGCAGTGGAACCGAAGGCATCTCTAATGTCTCCAAGGAAGAAACCTCTGGACCTTTCTTGTCCTCATGTTCCATGAATGAAAGTGACCCAGGTCAGTGGGGCACAGCTGGGTGGCTCCTGCGGTCAGCCTTAGTGAGGAACCTATATCATGGGTGGTGGTCAGTCCAGGTCTACAGAAAACCCCAGCATCAGAAGCAAGACCTTCCATTGGCTTTTGGCAGGCCGAAGAAAAGTCGGGGTGAAGTGATTACAGATGATGAAGAGCTTCCACTCCCAGCATTGAGATACAAGAGAAACAGAAGGCATGGTCCTTGCCCTTAAGGAATTTGCAATCTGGTGAGAGGAGTGAAGTGCTGAAGGGAAGCAGGAGAGGTCAGAGGGGCCTGTGGCAGGAATGCAGCACCGCAGAACAGACAGGACCCAGGCCTTGGGAATTAAAACATCGGGGTTCTAGCATCTTCTCTTCCACTTCCCGGACACGTGATCTATGTATTACTTAACCTCTCCAAGAGAAAGTGCCCTTTGACATCTTGGAAGTGGGTAAAAGCATGGCATTATGGAAGGAATTCAGCAAGCATTTATTAAGTGGCTTTTCTACACCACGCTTGCAGTGGGTAGGAACCACGATTACAGACTCTCACACACTGTAGGAGCCTGAAGTGCCCTTGGCAAAGACATTACAAAAGAGATGGGTCTTGAGAAGGTCCTGGAGATTGCTGACGCATTGGATGGCTGGGGGACTTGAAGGGGGACGACACGTTCCAGACTGCAGGAATCACATGGGCCGAAGTTCAGGGGGTAACGGGAGCTTAGCGATTTCAAGGGACTGACGGGGAACCAGTACGGCCAGGGGGCGGATGGGTAGATGTGGTTAGAAATAGACTGTGCACAAAGGGTAGGGCAGGATTCTGAAAAACCTTGAAAGATGGCCTCTAAACCCTCTGATATTATAGTTATGGGTGTTATTTTTATTCAAGGGAAGAAAAAAAAAAAGAAAAGAAATGCGTGCTGCTCACCCAAACATCAGGACATTCTGTTCCTCTGTGATTGTGCTTCGTGAAAATGCTCTCCAGCAAAAAAAAAAAAAAAGGGAAAAAGAATGATTAAGGGAAAAATATAACTAGAGCCACATTCATTTCAACTCCGCTGAAAGCACAGCAGGAAGAAGTCGTTGTGTTTGCCAAACTCCAGAAAAAGACACAATTGATGGGGGGGGGGGGCGGGAGACAGTGGGGGGGGGGGGACGGGGGAAAAGCAAGAGATGGGAGATGAGGAGGGGGGGGTTTATTCTCCCAAGAAGATGTTGTAAATAATGGCAAGGTATAGGGCATGGAAGGGGAAATTACTGTGACAGGGCCTTTTTAGGGAAGAAACGAGAACTAAATACGCGTTCCTTTAGTCCTCATCTTTCATTCAACTCTCCAGTTACATGGGGGCTCCCTGGAGCTGATGTTTCCCCCTTTCCTGTCACAAGTCGTCATTGACTGGAGCCCATCACTTCAAAATAATGGCCTGCAATTCCTCCATTGTTGTGATTAATACAGGGTAATAATTATTAGCCACACTGAAAACCGCAGAGGCGAGGTAGGGCTGCCAGGCTGCCGGGCTTTATGGAAGCCAGGAAAGTTCCCTGTCATTCCACCAGGGGGGGTGATGTCCCCGAGAGACCAGGGAAGGCTTTCTGCTCTCAGCTTCTCCAGGAGGCCAAGACCTGGGGCTCTCTCACCCCCCACCCCGTTGGGGGGCAAGGGAGCGGTGCAGTAGCCTGGGCTGGGATTTGCCCTAAAGCCAAGACCTCATAGAACCACACAAAATAGGAACCCCACAAGAAAGACAGGAGGCTGGAGCTCCGGGGTTGGGGTTGGGAGGGGTGGGGGGAGAGAAGGGAGAAGAAGGTGAATGAATATACGATGCCCAACCGTCCCCTACTCTCCAGCCTTTGAAACATCAGGAAATATTGTCAGCTGAATGGATCGAAGGGGCTGGAGCCACCCGTGACTCAGGAAGATTCATAACCCCAGAGCCCTGCACGGAAGAGTTTATCAAAGGCAGGACGAGAGAGAAATCATCCCACTTGAGACAATTCAAAGGCAAAATCCTATTTCTCAGCTCTGTCCCTGTATTGCAGTCCCTCGTTGATGTTTTTAGGCGCTGGGCTTTCTTAGCCAATACAAGGAGGCTTTGCGTGTCCCCCATCCTTCCTCCATCCTCCGAGGACAGAGGTGGAAGGAGGGTGGTGAGGTAGTGTGGGGGGCCAGGGGAGTGTGGAGCCCAATTCTTGCAGCTTACAGATGGGGTTGGGGGTTGGGGATGGGGGGCGGGAGACCAGGGCCTTGGGACGGCACTTGTGAGAGGTCAGGGAATACAGAAGCAGGATCAGAACCCAGGTCTCCCGGCTCCCAAGAGAGGGGGCTCCAACCTCTGGTTTTTTGGGGGAAATCACAGCCTTTTCACTCCAAGTACACAGAAGCCATTTCGGAAGACAGACACCGTGCTGTGACCCCGGAGGGAAAGAGGAGGAAAGTCAGAAGAGAAAGGTGGCCACAGAGCATTGCTCTTGTTGTCCTTCGCTTCCCGCGTCCTGCTCTACCTGGGACACCCGGCAAGAGACGATCTCACAAGAGGAATCATAAGGGACTGACGCTGGGGGAAAAACCTGGATCTTTCCTTCTAGGAATTTGAAACTCGGAGGACAGAAGGCAACGTTAAAGCGTTTTATTCCAGTGCCTCTGAACCGTTCCGTGATGCCGGTGATGAGGCGGTGGTTTCCCGCTGGCCAAGAGCTCGTGACATTTCTGGATTATTTCTTTCCAGACTTCAGTAGTTCACACACACCCTGCCCTCAGTGTGCAGCATCGGAGCAGGCACTGGGGCCTCAGTTAAGCAGTGTTTGCACAGGGCAATGGACTTGACCCTCTGCCAGCCTCCTCTCTGGGTGAGGTCCCACCTACCCCCACCCCTGCAGGGCCCTGGACCAGCCCCCACGTGTCTGGGGTGAAGCCTCCCAGACTCCCCCCAGCTGCTGCTGTGCACGGCCTTACTGCAGACCAGAGACAGGCCCCTGGGGCCAGGTCTCACTTTTCAGGCACCCTCTCCCGGTCCTTCCCAACCTCCCAGGGGCTCCGTCCCTGGGAGGGCCTGGGCGCTGTGTTAGGTACTGCACGCACCAGTCAGGAAAGACAGGTCAGCTGCTGGGGGCAGACAGAGGGAGAGGGTAATGTTCCGTCCCAGAAGACCTTGCAGTTAGAGGCAAGAAGAAATTCTTCTGCTATCATTCTTGTCTTTCTTTCTCCCCTAATTAGGAGGAGATGTAAGTTCAATTCTATTGGGGTTTGTAGGGCACAGATGCAATCAAGGGGAAGGCAAACGCCGGTGTTTTGCTCACCGTGCTCCCTGTGGGTTCCCACAAAGATCGACTGGCAGGTTCTCTCTAAGGGGTGGGGGTGACACACGTTGCACCCAATTATCCCATTATTTTGAAAGGCAGGCCTGGCCACCTATGTGGTGTTGCGCAGGGCAGAGGTGACATAAGCTAGTGGACATGTGCATGCGCTGGCAACTCCTTCCCTCTGGGCCAAGTCTCATTGTTAAACACACACCCTGCAAAATGGGGAAGAATTGAGCTCATTAATATGATTGCTTATAATAATCATGGTAGCAACTACAACATGCTCTCCTTTGTAAGAGAAGATGACACTCCTGACCCTCAGGAGGGTGGAAGCTTTCCCTGACTCATGATGAATCTGCGGGAGCCCTCCTCCTGCAGGGTCCGGGTCACTGGCTGGTGCACAGCTAAGAGGGATGAAGCCCGGTGCCTCCCGTTTCCTGGCATCTGAAGTATGGACGCCCACATTCTCAGCACTTTCGCCTCCTCAGAAGACAACATAACTGGAGAAAATGGATGTCGGATAAACCTGGGTTCAGATTCTGACCACACCACATGCTACCCGGGTGACCTTGGCACCAACGGCTTGACTTTCTGGTCATCAGTTTCTGCATCTGTAAAACGGGGTGATGGTACTTACCTTGTAAGATTGTAAGATCACCTTACATTTGTGAGGATTACGTATCATATGGGTTTTCTCGCAAGCACTGCGATTGAGAGAGGGTGGGCACCCAGCACACGCTGGCCTGAACCATTGTACGTGGATAATTATAAGCAACTGAAGGGAAGGTATTATTTTGTCTAAGGAAAGAAACCTGGACAAACTGATAGTTTCCTATTGGTTCTTAGGGTTTATTTCTTTCTTTCTTTAAAGATTTTATTTATTTATTTATTTATTTATTTATTTATTTATTTAATGAAGAGAGAGACGGGGAGACATTGCACATGAACAAGCAGGGGAGAGGTGGAGGGAGAAGCTCCCGGCAGAGCAGGGATCCCGATGCAGGGCTCGATCCCAGGACCCTGAGCTGAAGGCAGATGCTTAGCCAACCGAGCCATCCGTGTTCTTAGTTTCTGATCTCAAAGGTACAAACCGTGCTGGCTCCATCCCCTTGGCTTTGGGTGTGTTCACCTCAGGATCCTCAGAAAGCCTGGAGGCCCAGTTCCAGCTGAAGCTCCAAGAGCAACCATCACCTGAGCCAGCCTGGGCCATCGGAGCCCAGAGATCAGTGTGGGGCTTCTTGGCAAGCAAGGGCCACCGAGCAGAGGAGGACCTCAAAGGTGCAACCTCGTCATGCAACTCAGGCCATGGGGGTCCACGCCGTTCTAATTCCTGTACAATTAAGGAGTATGCACCGAGGCACCCAGGCCACTCTGCTCGCCTGGAGGTGTGGGTGTATGTGGGCTGCCTAGTAAGGAGCACCAACTCCCATGTGGTTGTGCTTTGTGCTTCTGGGGGGCGAGGTTAGACACAGAATCCATTTTAGTCTGTAGCATTTTCTAGTGGAGGCGTGGGAGGGAAAGAGGCCCAACGTGATGGGGAGGCAATACAGCCACCTCACAAGCCAAAGGGCATTCCTTTTCTTTTTTTTTTTTTTTAAGATTTTATTTATTTATTTATTTGACAGAGTGAGAGAGAGAGAGAGCACACGAGTGGTGGGAGGGGCAGAGGGAGAGGGAGAAGCAGACTACCTGCTGAGCGGGGAGCTCAATGCAGGCCTCGATCCCAGGACCCTGAGATCAAGACCTGAGCTGAAACCAGGGGTCAGACGCTTAACCGACTGAGCCAACAAGGATTTTTCTAACAAGCCCAGCTATTTTCCCTGGAAAACCGAACAAGAGCATGAACTGCAATTCACAGCGGTGGGGAAGGGAAGTTTGCTCTGGAAGGAACCGCTAGGTTTTGAGACAACCTCCCCATCTGCCTGCATAACTGTCTCCAATTCACAGCCAGTATCTTATCTGATTCTTGTCAAGCAGAGTATGCGAGGCGACGGATACTGTTTCCACTTCATAGATGGGGAAACTGAGGCACGGAGGGGCTTAGCCAGGGACTGCAGGACCAAATGAATAGTGTCTCCTTTTTTTGGAACCTCTCAGAAAAAATAGAAGAGAAAGGCCCTTCCCCAGACTCACAGTGCCAGGCCCAGAGCAGCGGCCCAAATGGTGAGCAGAGGACTTCGCCCAGCCCTCACCTTCCACGCCCGAAGCCCAGCAGTCCAAACTCCCGCCCAACCTCCTCCCGTGGGCATGAAGGATTCCCGTGGATTGTTCCAGGGAATTGCTTAGGTGGGTTTAGGCCGCAACTGGCTGGGCCTCCCAGAGAATATTGTCCTCGCAGAACAGCATACTAGAAGGATGGGAGGCAGGAGGGGCTTCGGCAAAGAGGGCGAGGTATACAGGACATAAGCTCCGCTTGTGGGAGGTTTAGTGAGAAAGGAGTGAAATCCTGCCTTGTTTGATCTGGAGCCTTAACAGGCTCGCTACTGTTTAAAGTACACAGGAAAGCGGGATTTGTGAAGAGATGAGAGGGGAGGCAGGAGGGGGGGTGACATCTTTATGAATGGTACTGAGAACCCCGGAGCAGGTGCCCCGTTGCTGTGTCCTGGGCCCGTGTCCCCACTGCCTAGCCTGAGGCTCACCACTCTGGCATCCCAGCAGCCTCTCCTCCATTCATGGGACTTGGCCCACACGCTCCAGTTTGGCCCGTCAGACCAATCCCTTTGTTCCTAACAATGTGGGGGGTAGAGGAGGCTGCTGCTTCTGCACTGTGGCTGCCTGACAGTGTCCGCTGGGCCAAGGTGAAGTACAGCATGGGAGACAGAGGGGCCCACCCACAAGGGGAACGTGTCCCTGCCTCGAAATGTGAAGTCTCGGGGTGAGGGCAAGTGAGAGGGCACATGCGTTTGGAGGAGGAGAGATAGCTCGAGATGGTGGCGGCAGCAGTGGCCTGAGCTTTGGGAGCTAGACGCAAGCCTGGTTACAGATCACGCACCACCCAAAGGTCACGCGATGGCAGTGGCAAGCATGAACCCCGACCTCCGACCACCAGTCAGGTCACACGGCCTCCCAGGCCCAGCCCCCATCCCACTCCAGGCACCCTAAATATATGCACACACACACACACTCGCAGGCAGCGTTCCCATGCAAAACGCGATGGCTTGCCACCCCCCCCAGCCCCCCCACCACCACCTCTGAAAGGGAGCAGACTTAATGCTGAAAGCCTGCCAAAGTGTGGCTGGCTTCCAGCACCAAAAATACCTCCCGGGATCTGAGGGGCTACTGCGCTGGCGTCTATTTGTGGGGCTGGAGCTGCTGCAGTGGCAGAGAGAGGACTCCCTCTGGGGATCGGCTGGTTGCCCATTTGGGCCTATTCTCCCCAAAGTCTAAGGCTCGCTTTCCAGAGCCTGAGGAGGCCTGCTCAGTCAGACTTGCCCTCTGCAGGAAAAATACTTAATCATTTTACCCCCCCACACACACACACACACAAAAACCCCTCAGCTCCATTTCTAGAATGCTGTTGCCTTGTCCTCTTCTACCTGTCTAATCTTTTTCCCCAAGTCACCCATCTAGTGACAAACAAAGAATAAGCAGGGGGCCCGGGTTAACAGTGCAGCAGCCACAGGTGGCTTTGCAAGAGTGAGGCTTCAGGAGCACGGCGACCAGCTGAGGTTTGTGGGTTGCGGTGGAGGAGAACCCTGTTGGGCTTGCAAGGATTTTCCAAAGATGAGTATTTGACATAAGATAAACAGATGCCCATCCATCCATCCATCCATCCATCCATTCATCCATCCATCCATTGATTCGATAAGTATTTATTAAATACCCACTGCTTGTCCAGAACTGTGCTGGGCTGTGACTGTCTGTCCTCGTGGAAATGAAGGATGGACTGCAAGGCATTGGGTTGAGCTTCCGTGAGCCCCCAGGGACTATGGGTTTGACACCAGCTGGACAGGATGAGGAAGAAGACACAAAAGTCCAGATAGATACCAGAAAACTCGAGTTCCAGAAAAACATAGGCAGGTCTGAGGGGTATGGAGCCTATTAGCATGATCGGTAGCATGATGTCTTTAAATAATACTCGTGGAAGAGATAGTCATGTACTGTATACAATTCCATTAAAAGAGGAAATATCACAAACTTATTGTTAATAAATAATATTTGTGGAATGAATGAATGAATTCCCCGTGATCTAGGGACGCGCTTAGTGAAGCCCCTTTAAAGACCAAAGGCTCATACATATTGTCATCGCCTCATGGGATGTTATATTTCAATACAAACCATGAACTCGAGTTGTTCTTTTTTTATTCCCAAGATATACTGTTATAATTAAGTGCTTAACTGATAAGGTTCGTATTTGTTCTAGCCTATTGGGACTAAAAATATGAACAAATCTTTCCATTTTAATGACGTTATTAATTCTTCCAATGGTTTTACCTAGGTCTATTTTAATTCCATCAACTATCTGAAGGTTGAAGGTAGAAAGTCCCATCTCCTAGATGGACATACTGAGGCCCAGAGATGTTAAGTGTGCTTCCACCAGGGTACAGCCCAGTAGACCAGATTAGTGTTCCCCCAGCTGCTATGCTGACCCTAGGTGCCCCCATAACCTCACAGGACTCAGATCTCAGACCTTGTCCAGTGACGGATGTGGGAACTTGGTGACATTGTGTCGTGCTGCCTGCAGTGTGTTCTCTCACCTGTCTCCTCTCTCTCCTCCCTGCTCTCTCTCCCTCTCCCTTCATTTGGGAAGCACAGGGATGGCTGAGGACGAAGCATGGGGTGAGTAGAAGGATCTGTTTCATTATACCCTGTCTTTGCTCCTGGTTCTAGCCTTTATTTCTGGACCGTGGGTAGGGGAGATGGTATTGGACGAGTATTTAAATTTTATGATAATCTTCCCAAGATGTGATTAAGTTGAGGCATGGGGTAGAGACGTGACCCCCTTCCAGGGTCACAGAGCATTTGATTTAGAACCAGAAGGTCCTAATTTTCAGCCACAAGCTTTATCAGTTGTATGTTTTCAACCCTACCGCTGGCTCTGTTGGGTGTATTTGGCCAGACTGATGTTCCACGTATCAATCAAATGGGGGAAATGCTGTTCCAAAATTCCTAGCATCTTCTTCAAATCATATTCTTTAATAAATTGCGATTTATATTCAGTCTACTCAGAGATAAGAGGGTAGACAAGACTGTCTGGATGGGGAGACAAGACCTACTTATAAAGAGAAATAAATAATAATATGGGGTAACTTATGATAATTGCCTGGAGGGGTGCCAACAATAAACACCAAAGAAGTGTGAAGGAAAAAAAAAAAGCAGGTATGCATCAGGGAAAAGAGCTTAGACAGATTCTATGTGGCTCCACAGGACACAACCAGGAATAACCAGTGAAAGTCACAAGGAGATAAATTTCAGCTAATTACAACGATGAAAGAACTTTTGAAGAATTAAGTAATTTCAGTCGGTGAAGGTGAAGGGAAGCCTAGGGTTTCCTGCACACACATCCTACACGGTATTGAGTGGACGACTGTGTAAGACCCCTCGCGGGTCTAAATGCCCAACTACCACCACCCCTTTTCTTACGCTCCTGCTCAGGGAATTTCATGGACTCCCTCCAGGGTTCCCAGGAGTGATTTTATTTTATTTTATTTTATTTTATTTTATTTTATTAATTTTATTTTATTTTTTCTGTTTATACCACTGAGGACTGTAGCCACGAGAGGGCAGTAGATGGAGCTTATCCGAATACTTGAACATATTGAGCAAACTGGCGGGTGCTCTCGTCTGGAGCAGGGACTACGCAGATCCTGCGAGCTCACCGGGGTCTAGCTTGCAGGCCTCCTTCGGAAAGCCACGTCCAGGCACTGCGGACACCAGGAGACTACATGGCACCGAATCAATGGTCGTAAAGGCGCCGAGGCATCGCCATCCGGAATCCAGAGACGGCTCACCTTAGGTCATTAAAATAAGTTATCTCACCTCCACCTTGGTTCCCGCCGCCAGACAAGCTCGGTGGGGCCTGAATGTGGAAAGCGCCCCTCTGGCCCCCCACCCCACCGCACCCCACCGCACCCCACCGCACCCCGCAAGCCTTGCCAGGTGCCCAGGATCCCAAACAGAGCCGGACGCTCCAGCTTCAGAGCAAAAGCTCACCTTTGCATCACAAAAACAACAATTCATAACAACTTCAGGCCTCACCTGACAGCTTGTTGGTTTTTAGAAATCCACGAGCGAGGCCGGGCGGGGGTGGGCATTTGCTGCCACCAATTCCAATTCCGAGGCCCTCTGTTCTCAACCTCACTCACCCCGCCACTCGCATTAGAGATGAAGAGGGACGTGTGCGGGATGGGGATGGACGCGGTGACAGGTGGTGCTAGGGGAGGTGGGGGGGCACCTCCCCACTGCCCTCACCTACTCTGCGGGCGGGCGCGTGCTGAGCTCCGCGCACCGGGGGGTGCGGGGGTGCGGAGTGGATGGGGGGTGCTGGCCGGCTGCGATCTCAAGGCCTCCCCCCGAGTCCCCAGCGCCCCCGCCCCTTGCAGGATTCCGTTGCCCCCTTGGCCACTTAAGGTGGCCGGTGGGTCCGGGCCGCGCAGGGCGCAGGGCGCAGGGCGCAGGGCGCGCAGCCCGGCGGCCTCCGGGTGCCGAACCCGCTGGTCCTTTGTTGACAGCTCGCGGAGGCGGCGGTCGGGGCGGGCGGGGGCGCGGCGGGGGCGCGGCGGGGCGCGGGGGGGCGCGCGGCGGTGCCAGGGGCGGGCGCGGCCCCGGGCGGGCGGGCGCGGCCGGCAGGGAGCGGGTTAACGCGCGCGGCCTCTATGATAATGAGCTGCATGGTAATATAGGGAGGCCGGCGCTCGGGGCTCCGCCGCCGCCGCCACCGCGGGAGCCGGAGCTGCCGGAGCTGCCCGAGCTGCCCGAGCTGCCCGAGCTGCCGGGCGCAGCGGCGTCCGCGCCAGGCTGGAGCGGGAGGGCGGCCGGGGCGCAGCGGCCCGGGCTGTGCCACCGGGAGCGCGAGCGGGCCCGAGCAGACCCCGCGGGCCGGGCAGCGGCGAGCAGCCGAGCGGGGCCCCGGAGCCGGCCGAGCCGGCCCCGAGACAGATCTGGAGAGCCAGGCTCCCGGAGGAAATGGGACCGTGACCGAACCGGGCAGCCAGAAGGGAAGGAAGCAGCGCCGGGCTCGCTGATGTCAGAGCAGCCCGGAAAGTCGCGCCGGGAAGCCCTGAAGGCAGCCGGGGCTCCGCCGCTCCCGCAGCAGGGACACCCACGCCGCCGGGCCCCGCGCGCACCCCCCGCGCCTCCGGCCACAGCGCGCGGCGGGGCACCGAGGGCGCGCGGCCCCGAGCCCCAGGGGCCCCTCCGGGGGTACGGACGTGCAGCCCCGTATGCATTCGGACTCCGCGTGGATTTGGCCGTGCCCGTGACCGCGAGCTGCGGGCAGCGGCAGGGGCAGCCCGGCGGCCGGGGCGCACCGGCCGGGAGCGGAAGGACGGACGGACGGACACGTCGGCCGAGCCGGGTAAGCGGCGCCTGCCCGCGCCTGTGCCCGAGCGCGCGCGCCCCGGGCGCCCCCCGCCCCCCACCCGCGGCCCCGCCCCCCCCGCCCCCCATCGGAGGGATGCGCGGGGGGCGGTGGCGGCGGGGCGGCGGGGGCGCGGCGGGGGCGCGGCGGGGCGCGGCGGGGGCGCGGCGGGGCGCGGCGGGGGCGCGGCGGGGGCGCGGCGGGGGCGCGGCGGGGGCGCGGCGGGGGCGCGGCGGGGCGCGGCGGGGCGCGGCGGGGGCGCGGCGGGGCGCGGCGGGGGCGCGGCGGGGGCGCGGCGGGGCGCGGCGGGGGCGCGGCGGGGCGCGGCGGGGCGCGGCGGGGGCGCGGCGGGGGCGCGGCGGGGCGCGGCGGGGGCGCGGCGGGGGCGCGGCGGGGCGCGGCGGGGCGCGGCGGGGCGCGGCGGGGGCGCGGCGGGGGCGCGGCGGGGCGCGGCGGGGCGCGGCGGGGCGCGGCGGGGCGCGGCGGGGGCGCGGCGGGGGCGCGGCGGGGGCGCGGCGGGGGCGCGGCGGGGGCGCGGCGGGGGCGCGGCGGGGGCGCGGCGGGGGCGCGGCGGGGGCGCGGCGGGGGCGCGGCGGGGGCGCGGCGGGGCGCGGCGGGGGCGCGGCGGGGGCGCGGCGGGGGCGCGGCGGGGCGCGGCGGGGGCGCGGCGGGGCGCGGCGGGGCGCGGCGGGGGCGCGGCGGGGGCGCGGCGGGGGCGCGGCGGGGGCGCGGCGGGGGCGCGGCGGGGCGCGGCGGGGGCGCGGCGGGGGCGCGGCGGGGGCGCGGCGGGGCGCGGCGGGGGCGCGGCGGGGGCGCGGCGGGGGCGCGGCGGGGCGCGGCGGGGGCGCGGCGGGGGCGCGGCGGGGGCGCGGCGGGGGCGCGGCGGGGGCGCGGCGGGGGCGCGGCGGGGGCGCGGCGGGGGCGCGGCGGGGGCGCGGCGGGGGCGCGGCGGGGGCGCGGCGGGGGCGCGGCGGGGGCGCGGCGGGGGCGCGGCGGGGGCGCGGCGGGGGCGCGGCGGGGGCGCGGCGGGGGCGCGGCGGGGGCGCGGCGGGGGCGCGGCGGGGGCGCGGCGGGGGCGCGGCGGGGGCGCGGCGGGGGCGCGGCGGGGGCGCGGCGGGGGCATAGCTGTGGCCGTGATTTGAGGGGGGGGGGCGTCTAGCAGCTCAGAGGAACCCACAAAAATTGGGGGATCCATTCATTCCCTTCCTGCTATTCACAAGCACAGCGGACAAGGTCCGGGAGCCGCTGACTAAGATGGGTGTCTGGGCTGGGTTGGACGTTTCAGGGCCGGGAGTCAAGTTCAGCCCTCCCTGCCCAACACAGAAGCAGGCTCCTGTCTTGCTGGGCTTCCTTCCCAGACCTTGAAACTTCATTCTTCCCTCTGGGCAGGCTTTGGATTCTGGGGCCTTCCACAGAGCGACAGAGCCCCGGAAGAGATAGCTCTGGCTGGAGGAATTCAGCTATTCCTAATTGAAATGCACAACTTTTGTGCAATCACCCCAGAAAGCTCCCGGAGTTGCTAGCAGCCCTCTCTCCTCTGACCTCCTGGCAAGAGAGAATTCATTAACTTCCCTCTCACCTCACACAGCACCGTTTGAACTAATTACCTGTGATCTCTCCTCCTTGGCTGGCCTGGGGTGGGGGGGTCGTTGGGGGGGGGGTGGAGTGAGGCAAGAGAGTAGAAAACTGAGAGCAATCTGTCAAGATATCCCAGTGAGGTTGTTTTTCTTTTCCCTTCTTCCACCTGGCATGTCCGCCTTTCCCCGGACCCTCCCTCATCCTAGAACTTGCCCTCCCTGCATGACCTGAAGGAGCCTTCCCTTCCGTCCCCCAGGCCCCCAGCCGACCCTCTTCAGGGACCCGCTGATAAAGGGAGGGCAATGCAGGCTGCCCTCTCTGCTCCCTCACTGTCCTCAGCAAATTGCATTAGGACGGGGCAAATTGGCTTGCAAAGCAGTTAAATGGAAATGACATTTGGAGCGAGGTGTGGTGGGGTTGCTGCCGAGGATCAGCAGGATCCGAAGGGGTAAAGTAAAGTAGCGGAAGGTCTCCTCTGCCCAGGGATCATGGGTCTGGCAGGAGAACCGCCCCCCCATCCCAGTCTCTTTAATAGGACAGGAGGATCGGGGTACCTCACACCCTGTAGTAGAGCAGAGGGGCTGGTTGGCCTTTCAACCCAAGTCCAGATGAAGAGCAAACCGTGGTGTTACGTGTCCATCCCCCAAAAGAAACCATGTCATTATCAGATTGGTGACTCCCATTTCGGAGCTGGCCTGAGTACCTATCCCTGTCCCCCCAGAGCTGGGGAGCACCTACCCTCCAACATGCTTGACCCGCCAAACGCTGCAGGTGTAGTAAATGTGAAAGTTCACCATCTGGAATCCTGGAGCCTGTGCTTATAGCATGAGGTTAAAAAAGAAAACCGTCAAAAAACAGCTACTTCTCCACTGGACCCCTTTTCCCATTTGCCAATACTTCCGATGAGTCCGTTCATCTTTATTTCATGGGCACGTTACAAGAAAACACAGGCGCAGGAGGGGAAACCAGTGCCACAGTTAAATATCCAAGGCGCCAGCTGGCAGCAGCCGAAACTCCCCAGTTCGGGTACTATGGAATATTTATGGTGCTGGAGTTGTCACTGTTTGGGGGTTTATAGTCGCTATCCTGCCCTCCTTTTCTACAGCTGCCTCCCCAAGATATGAGATTTGTTGTGAGGGGAGGCGATTCCTGTCCCCAGCAGCAACAGCTCCCCCCCCCCACCCCCCAGCTGTCCCTCTGCATTGCCACACAGCTGTCTCCACTCACACACAGACCGGGGCCCGATATACTTCTGTCCATCATGGCAAATGGAGAGGTGAGGAGCTCCAAGGCAAGCCGAAGCCCCTACGCCCACCCCACCCCCATTCTGGTCGTAAAGAGACTGGAGCATCGTGTTACAGTCTGTTAACTACAAATAATTCAGGACTGTCCACAGGGAGACTGGCTTCGAGGTGTTGTCGCTTTGCAGCTCGTCTGCACCCCCACCCCCATCACTACCACCCTCACCCAGGGCCAGTCTGCTATCAATTCATTATATGTGAATATTCTTTTTCTCCCCTTCACATATGCTCAGTTCCAACAATGATGAATGGAACGGATTCCCTTATGGGAAACAGTTTTTTCACTTAGTTACAAAGATTTCATGCCTGATTAGAGTACATGAAGGCTGGGTGTGCGTCCACTTCTTTTTTGGTCATTTCTAAAGGTGAGCCCTGCGGAGACAGAGAAAGGCAGTTCTTCCTGGGGTCAAACGGCCGGTCCCAAAGGCACCCTGGGAGGGATGGATGGTAAGAACGGGGACACCCCTTTTCTCCTCGGCTTAGCCCTCCGGCTCTCCGGGGCCCCATTCCCTGGCACTGGGGCATATGGAACCTCTTTATCTAGCTCCACACTGTTCCATCTGGAATTCGAGGGCAGAAATAGAGGCGAGAAAGTTCTTTGTTGGGGAGCAGGGTCCCTACCGGGCAAGAGTGTAAAGGAAGCGGAGGAGGGGAGGGTGACAGCTGAAAGAGCAGGCTTAGGCCTGAGCAGTGCAGAAGTTCCCTGCTCCTAGAGTTGGTTAACCATTAACCCCCTGCCGGGCCTGGGCCAGATCTCCCGCTCAGGGGAAAAGATAGGTCTAGAAACCCAGAAGCCCAGCAGGTGTTCCCTGCATCCCCCTCTGGCTCAGCGGAACATTTGTTCTGTCTCCCCTCCTTGCTCCAGCCAGAGGCTCAGTCCTGGCCCCTACCTACCCTCCCCCACCCCCACCCGCCTTCCCTGGCAGGGGCACCCTCTTCCCACCCCCTGCCAGCTGTCCCTTCACCCAGGCATTGCCTGTTGTTTCATGGCAGCGTGCATCTCAGCCACCAGGAAGCAGGGAGGGGGGCTGGTGGAGAGAACTGATTGAGGGGAGCAGACCGGCTCCACTCAAGACCCTAAAGCCAGAGCGCCAAGCTCACGTTCTACCATGTTTCAAGCAGAGGGATCAACACAGAGGGCCCAGATTTGCTTGGGGCATGGGAGAGGGGAGAGTTTCCGTCCAAGTTCTCTTCTCCTCCAGGAGCACTGGACTGTCCTAGTGCTTCTATGATCTGGCTGATGGGTCCCTATTTGGGCTCTCCCAGAGTCGGTCCTTTGATCCAAGGCCGTGTCATAGCATTGCCAGTTCATCAGACCTGGCTTCTTGAACTTCAGAATTTAAAAAAATAAAATAAAAAAATAAAAAGTCGGCAGATGAACCAAGCATTGCAGACCCACAAGATGCAGGAACAGAGTCGCACGTGGAAAGCCCAAGTCCAGATGTAGAAATAGTCACGGGGACCCAGAGAAGCAGGGTGCCGGGAAAGGAAGATAAGGACGGAGAGATTGGCGGTGTGAGCAGGCCACAGAGAGCTGGGAGCAATCGGAAAGCGTGTGGGAAAGAACAGTCTAGGCTAAGGGAGTCCTTCTTCCCAGGCAAGGGGAGGCTCCATCCGGGCTGCCGGCTGCCATGGGGAGCTGAAGTAGCAGGTCAGCTCCACTAGAGGGGGATCTTGAAAACCAGGCTTGGCCTGAAACTGTGGTTTCTGTGCCTTTTTTTTTTTTTTTTAAGAAGAAAAAAAAAAGATATATTAGAAACTCCCAGCTGTCACTACCCCGAGACTACAACTGGTGGGGTCCTATTGCCAGGGGACCTCGGGGCCGCCGTCTGGGGAAGCAGTCACCGGAGGCGCCCCAGCAGTGCATGCAGCCAGGCTGGGGAGAGGCCTGCCCCGGCTCAGTAGGCAGGATGCAGGATGCCTCCGGGGTGGGCCCCGGGGAAGGGGGTGCCGTCTCCAGTTAGCAGGCAGTGCAGTCTGCTGGCCTGCACCCCGCCCCCCCGCCCCCGACGGCTGGGGCCTCCTTTATCAGCAGCAGAAGTTCTTGGCCCAAGCCCAAGCCGCCTTCACATGCCTCCCCCCATCCCCTCCAGCCCCCAGCTCCCTAAATGTAGATTTTCGAGATCCTCCCAGGTGGTAGCAAACCTGCTCCCGAGGAGACTTTTTTAGAAAGACTTTTCAGGAACTGAACGCATGTCAACGTTGTATCGCCGATTTAATCTTTTCTTCATATTCTCTGTGGGAGCCTTTCTCTGAGTCATAATCCCCCTCTTTCATTTCAGCAGAGGACAATATGGAGAGGGAACAGAGTCCAGAGGCTTTTCTCATCTGCGGAGATGAGAACTGTCTAACAGGGCTCTGGAAAAACAGCGAAGTTTTGGGGACGGGCAGGGGGCCAGAGAGTCGCATCCCTTCGGATCTGATAGCAGAGCCCCTGATGCCTCATCTTGGCTTCCGGTTGGCTCGCATCTACCTGGGGTCAAGCGGAGGGAGGGAAGGGAAGAGAGAGAAAAGAAGGAAAACAAGATAAATGTATCATGTTATGAAAGTTTAATCCTGCTTTTCCTTGGCTAAAATTACTTTAGAGTATGAGAGATAAAAGGCAACGGGGTTGCCCTCGGAAGGTTCAGCTTGTCTTTGAGAAGGAAGAGGGGGAGGGATCCTGGGGCTCCGCGTGAATGGCCCATGAATGAACCTCTTTCCTCCATGCCCCCCACAACAACGTTCTCTCTGAAGCTTCCAGAGAGAGAGAGAGAGAGAGAGAGAGAGAGGACAGAGGCTTCGGACAGAGGCGCCTCCAGTGCACCATCAGGGAGCTCACCTCCCAGGCTTTCTCTTCCTGTCTTTAAACACCCTCCCTTCTTCCCACCTTGGTGGCTTGTTTGGAGATGAGGTGGGGGCTATGGAAGAGGGGATGAGGGGGGAACCCCAGGACATCCCCTCCAACTTTACCCCTGGTCTATGGAAGCTTACCTCCCCCCACCCCGTGTCTTGCCCTTGCAGTGAGCCAAAGAGGAAGACACCAAAAGCAGAAATTGGAATCCATTTGCTTTTAAACAAATAGAAACCAGTCACTTCCTTGTGCAAGGCTAGGGATGGAGGAGCAGCAAAACAAAGATGAAAATGTAAGAGATCCTACCTCCAAGAAACAATGTGCTGAGGGCTGGGGGGGGGGGTGGGTGATCTAAGCCAAGGATCCTCCAGGGAGCCTTTAGTAAAAGGCAGGATGGAGTTAACAGTGTTGGGGGTGGGGGGCGGGGAGGGGGAAGGCAAGGAAGTGAAGGCACAGAAGCTCCTGGAAGCTTTGGCTCTGGTCCTTGGAAGGTGTAGATTTCCAGGAGAGAGACTCGCAGGCCTGAGAACCTCAGTGGGCCCTTGGGAATTTCTGTTCTCAGAACTACCCCTAATTCCCCTCATCCTCTGTGGATATTCAGGGGACCGCCAGCCTTGCAGTTGTTTTGTGTTAGCCAACATCCGACAGCAAGGACCCGGCCCACACTCCTGAGGGCTTTCCACCCTGCATTCTATGCAAATTGCATCCCTTTCCGTCCTCTAGAGCCGGTGGGTGGCTCGGTGCCCCCGTGGCTCCTCGGGAAATGTTATTACTCATCTGTGCTCACATTTCGGTGTCCAGAATCCTGCTGTTAACTCACCCGCTCTTACCTGAATGAACTCATTAAACGGGTCAGACCCGGCAGAAATAGAATTCGGATTTTACCCCCACACCTTGGCTGGGCAGGGCAAGCCAAGGCCACCAGCCACCTCTGCCCTGTTCCCTGCCTGGAGAGGGAACCAATCTCTTGTTAAGGTTTCTGTCCAGAGGGAAGGCAGGGAGGATGGATGGAAGGAGGTGAAAAGGAGGATGACTTCTTCTCAATGGAAAAAAACTTTATCCGACCCTATAGAGGAAGGCTGTACTCTCCTTGCACCTTAAAATGATATCTAAGGTGGACAGATCTTGCATTGGGGCAGACGGAACAGGGGGGCATGCTTGGGCTTCAGGAGGCCGTTGATAGCTATATCTGTGTCTATACCTGTGTAAATACACGTGTATTTGTATAGGTATGTGACGTGTGTGTGTATAGAAAGAGGGACGTCTATGATCCCCCCAAATGGAGAGAACCACTAGACTCTGGTGTCTGAGGCTTCCCCTTGTCCTCATTTTTCTGTTTTCAGTCCTGTTGTGGAATGGGCGCTTCGGATGAGGAACTAACCCCAGAACCTCCCCCCCACCCCGCCCCCAGGTCCCAAAGGTCCCAAAGTGGTAGGCCGCCCACTGAGGAAATGAGAAATCCTGGGAGAGATGGGCTGTCAGGGATGCCTAGGCGTTGTCACCGCCCTAGGGCCAATGGGCAAGCTGTGGAAGTTCTCTGAGCCGGAGGCAGAGCAGAGGCTCCTTCTGTTAAGGGAGAAGAGGGAAGGTTCAGGAGGAGAGGACGTGGAGGTGAAAAAGCCCTGCCTGCCCCGTGCAGGCCGGGGGACCAGAGAGCAGACACAAGTGGCAAGAGGGGATGTTGCTGCTTTGAAGTGGTTTCCTGCTTCATAAAAGCGAAAGGCCTCGGCTGGGCTGGGTAAATATTACGTTGGCCTCTGACCTCCCACCTCCCTTGACTGCTCCCCACCCCCCAACCCCCACCCCAGCTTCCTTTTTTTTTTTTTTCCCCTCCTGGGCACCAGAGATACCTGAGGGAGAAGAGCCTATTTTCTCAACTTCAGAGTCCTCCCTGGAAGCCTAGGTCAGAGCCAGACAGGAAGCCCAGGCTCCTCCCCTGTCCCCAGACAGGAGAGCCCTGTTGTGGGTCAGCAGCCCTATCTGCTCCACGTTGGCCCAGGTGGTGTGTCCCCAGAGGGGGTGGGGGTCAGGATTTCACGGTCACCTGACAAGCCTGCCCCCTACACCACCCTCACCCCAACCAGCCCCCTAGGCCTTCCAGCCAAACCCTTTGGCATTCAGTGGGATGAAAACCCACACCACCAGGGTTTCTCTCCCTTCCTGAGTTTGATCCGGAAATGAACAGATGTCAAGTCCAGCAGCCCACTCTGAGGGACCACCAGGGTGCGGGGCCCTTCAGCTTTGTGGCCCAGAGGGCCCAGCGCTGAGACACTTGGGGCAAATGATATGGATTGCATGTGACCCCAGGGGAAGCCACACCTGGCACCCTGGTGTAGGAGGTTCGGCCCTACCGAGCAGGGTGTGGGAACAGATGGCCAGGAAGGGTCTGCTGTCAGCATAAGGTCCTAACGCACGGGAACAAAGGGCCTTCGCTCACACTTGTCACTCTCCCCTCTTCCTCAAAGATTTCTCACCTGCCACGGGGGCTCATCCACCATTTGCTCTCTGATCACAGGAGGGAGGCGAGAGGGAGCCCTGAGACACTCTAGGAGAGGTGGCCCCTGCTGCTTATCCTGCATCTCAGTTTCTCCATCTGTACGGCAGGAACGCAGGAACGCGTGCCTTCCGTGACTACCCAGGCACCGTCGTGTCCCTTTGTTTCCGGAGCCAGGCATAGGAAGATAGTTAGGGGATTTGGAAAAATGACAATTGTTGCAAATATGCAAAACCATTCTAAAATTTAGAGCAGGAATAACGCCAAGCTAGGGACATCTCTCTCTCTCTCTCCTTCTCTCTCTCTTTCTCTGTCTCTCTGAATTTGTTTGGAACTTTCTGAGAAAATAAGATTTTATTTAAAGGAAATCTATGTGCTAAAGGTTCTTGTGTATAAAAATAGATAAAGGTCCCAGGGGAACTGGAAAGGGAGAGGGAAGCCAGGCGTATTCCTGATGCTGTGGGGGCACACGCATGGCTCATGGTTAACATTTAACCGTGGGCCAGGCGGGGTGGGAGGGGGTTGGAATTTGGATTCTGAATGTGCTACTCGTGGGGTTTGGGTGGCTGCTGCTTTAAGAGTTGAGCTGACGCCGTCACAGAACTGGTCAGTTGGCATATTTTTGGGAGTCAGCCTGGCCTGGCGGGAGAAGGCGCAGATCTCAGGGGCCTCGGGCGGCCTGCCTGCAATAAGGCTTGAACCTCTCCTGCAGAGAGAGCTCCTCTGAGTGTATTAATGGGGCCGACTCAGCATGAAGGGCATTGGCAGGAGCTGGGCCCCAGAGCCCAAGCGGGACCACGTAGGTCCTTGGCCAGCGCTGATCAGTGGACAGAACAGCAGGATGTCTTGTGAGATGCGTCAGTGTCTTCTTGTAGCCCCAACAGCCCCCTGGCACCCAGCCTTGTCCCTTGCTGGAAGCACAGAGCCTGGGAAGGTGGCTCTGGGAGGAGAGAGTCCTGCCCGTTGGCAGCCGGGTCCAACAGCCTACTGTGGAAAATGAGTGTGGCAAGGTGCCTTTTCCTTTCTAAATCACTTTTGAGGGGCACCTGGGTGGCTCAGGCAGTTAAGGGTCTGCCTTTAGCTCAGGTCACGATCCTGGGGTCCTCCCCAGATCAAGCCCCACTTTGGGCTCCCTGCTCGGTGAGGAGTCTGCTTCTCCCTCTCCCTCGCTCCTCCCTCCTCACTCCTGTTCTTTCTCTCTCTCTCCTTCTTCCCTCTGTCCCTCTCACTCCCTCGCTCTCTGTCTCAAATAAAAAATCTTTTTAAAAAATAAATCGCTTCTGAGAAAACAGCTTGACTTACAAACGAAATGGGTGTTTTCGGTGGACTGCCTGGGAAGTGTTTCTGAGTGTGTGATGGAAGCGCCCGCCCAGGCTCCTATCATAGATGCGAAGCCTGAGTCCAAACCCAACTGGGTGAGTAGAAGGGCCCGAGTCACCAGTGGGTGGCCATTCACTGCCCTCCAAGCGCGAGGAGGCTTGTTGGCCCCAGCCTCACCCAGCTGGGCGAGCTGCCCTCAGCCACGTTCTCTTCCAGTCTCTTCTGTCCCAGCTGTGCCCAGACACCGACCCCATCTCTCTGTCTCTGTCTTTCCCTCGGTGCAGTAGTCCCTGAGAACACCGATGTCTCCCCCGTCTGCTGGCCTGCGGGCCCTAGGACACCCAGACGGCCTCTCCCTGGAGCTGTGCAAAGGCCCCCCTCTTTTCACTTGCTGCAACCAGCTTTCCTCCATCCACCACTGCAAGCCTTGCTATTTGCACAGTCAATGGCCCTGGCAAGGCCAGGCCGCCCCTCCCTCCCGAGAGGCGCTGTGGGCACTGTTTGTGTCTCGGTCTCTATAGACTCAGCATTCAGCACTTGAAGAGGGTGAGACAATGGCCCGAGCAGCTGCCTGCAGACGGGGCTGGCTGGGAGGCTGCTGGGGAGGGGAGCGGGAGCGGGAGCGGCAGGCCAGCCAGAGTTTGGGCCCCACGCGTGCACCTGTGAGCTTTCTCAGGCAGCCGGGGCCAACGCAGAGGGAATGAGCCGGGAGCTGGGAGCCACAGGACCTGGTCCAGGCCACCTGATTGGCGCCCTCCGCATGCCCGCAGCTTTCTTGGCTGAGCTTTCCACCAGCTGTGTAGTCCCTCGGGGCCCAGAGGGAAAGGCAGGGTCCTGGCCTCCCTCTCCCCACCCCCCCAGGGAAGCCACAGTGTAGAACCTCAGGACAGGAAGAGGCAGGACACTTGCCCAGGTAGAGCAAGCAGGAGATGCTTGGCCAGGAGCCTGCCAGGTAGAAGAAGGGTGCATTACTTGCAGAGATCAAAGGTGGTGCAATAGAATTCAGTTTGATGGAATATGCGTTTATTGAATGCGTACTATGTGCCAAGTGTTTCATGCGGAAGGCATGTCCCTGTCCAGGCTCGTGACAGGCTTGCTATATGGCCCGGGAGGTCGGGGAGGCACATACATGATGCTCACACAAGTTCAGTGTAAGTCCTGCAAGCGGGCGGAAGAGAGAGGGATCAAGCCCGGCCCCAGAAGGGGCCCTCGAGGGAGGCAATGAGCCCTGCTGCATCTGGGGACTTTAAACAGAGGGTGGAAGACGACACCCTGGTCTCAGGAAGGGATTCCTCTGTGGAGCAGAAGGGTACAGCAGGTGATGGCTGAGATCTGCACCCGCTTCCAGGTCTCGTCACCTGGAGGCCCAGGTTGCTGCTCAGTAAATACAAGGGAGGAAGAGGCTCTGCTGTAAGTGAGGTGGAGGGCTGGCCCGGGCTGTGAGAATGACCCGCAGCTGCTGGCCTTAATTCCATAGTAAATAGAGCTGGTTCTCACCCCCACCCCAGCCCCCCACCCCCTCGACTCCCCCCAGAGCGGGGTGCCAGGGAGGCTAGGCTGGGCTAAGCCCTCATCTTCCCTGGAGCCAGAATTCTCGCAGTCACGTGAAAGTGAGCACTCGGTCCAGGAGCCGGGGCCCACCCGTCGGCACGGAGTCTGGGTCAGCTCTCGGCTCGCACAGCCCTAACTTCTAATCATTGTCATAAACAGGACGGAAGCAGCTGCTCACTCCGGTCTATTATCAGCTTGGTTGGAGACAGAGAAATTTAAATGACAGTACGATGCTTAGCAAAGAAACGAAAGTCGGTGTTAAAAATAAAGAAAACAAGACAGCTTGTTTCATCGAAATGGAAGGGTTATTAAACAGCCCCGAATTAATCAGTGATCTGCCAGGGCTGAGAAGTGAAGAGCAGCAGGGCCAGGGGAGAGCGGGGAAGGTGGGGGAGAGAAGGCCCCGGGCAGGTAGGAGCTGCCTCTGCTCCCCCGGGCTGGCTGCGGGGACTGTGGAAGCCGGCAGGCGTTCAGAGGGGCAGGTGGCGGCTACTTCTCTGCCCCCCAGGGAAGAGCAGCAGGTGTGTGTGTGGGGGGGGGGCTTTAGCACCCCAGCCCCTCTCCTGACAAAGTCCTGCTTCTGGAATCTCTCCAATGGCCATCACCTGTGCCAGCCCTTGGGGCCACCCATTGCTCCCTGCCTTCCTACCAGCCAGGGCAGGGTGGGAGCCAGGTGACCTTCTGCAGGTGGCCCCAAGCTCCCCACCAGGCCTCTAGCCCCCCCACCTTCCGCCTCACCAGCCAGGGCAGGGGAGCCAGGTGACCTTCTGCAGGTGGCCCCAAGCTCCCCATCAGGCGTCTAGCCCCCCCACCCCCACCCTCTGCCTTCTCACCAGCCAGGGCAGGGCAGGAGCCAGGTGACCTTCTGCAGGTGGCCCCAAGCTCCCCACCAGGCCTCTAGCCCTCCCCCCACCCTCTGCCTTCTCACCATCCAGGGCAGGGGAGCCAGGTGACCTTCTGCAGGTGGCCCCAAGCTCCCCACCAGGCCTCCAGCCCCCACCCCCCACCTTCTCACCAGCCAGGGCAGGGAGGGAGCCAGGTGACCTTCTGCAGGTGGCCCTGAGCTCCCCACCAGGCCTCCACAGTCCCCAAGAACTCAACTCTGAGTGGCGCTCCTGATACCCCACCCCCATTTCAAAGCATGTCCCCGAGTATGACCAGCGTCGTGCCCACCTGGAGGCTGGCGGATCCACTGGAGCACGTGATCTCTCCTTGGCAATCTCAGGTGGTGCCCCCCACCATCCCCCCCCCCCCAGCCCAGGCGGCAGAGCAGCAAGGCCACAGGAGCCCTAAGCCCCACCTCCACATCTAGTACCTTGGCCACAATAGTCCACCTGGCGAACACCTGCCTTCTCACCTGTGAAGCGGCACTGCTGCCGCTCCCTCAAGGCTGCGGGACGGGGACGCTAACGAGATGGCATAGTGAACTCTGAAATCACGGTGCACACGGAAGCTTCTGTTACGGGCGGTTGTGACGGGGGAGGTCCTGGGCCTCGAGAACAAAACAGCAGAAGAGAGGTTTTCCGGAGGACACGGGATGGCTCTGGCGGAGAAGCAGCCTTGCTCGCACACCTTGGCGGGGCCGTGGGAGGGGAGGCCACGGCCGAGCACATCTGTGTGCGCGTGTGCGCCCATGCGGGTGTGCAACATGTTGGATCTTGAATCAATCACTCCTGAGAGCGTTTTCTCTGCTCTTTGACCTCAGCATTCTTTCTCCTCGCCCCTCCCTCCCTCCTGCTTCCCTCCTGGCTGTTTATCCTTTTCCAGACTCTTCTCTCACACCCCATTCATCATCGGGGGGTGGGGGAGGTGGGGGGACAGATTCTCTCACTCTGGGAGTTCTTTTCATCTCCCGCCCCCCACTGCTGCACCAGCCTGCGTCCCCCCTGCTCTCCCTCCAGCACATTCTTCTCTCCCCGTGTCAGCCTGTCTGATAACAGGGGCCTTCACTTTCCCTCCAAGCGGGGCTGGGGTCCCAGACATCGCCAGTCGGGAGGACTGCCAGGCTCTCAGCGAGGCCCTGATGCCACTGCAGGTGTTTAAGGCTCCTGCAGACCGAGTGCTGGTGCATCTGGGCAGAGGCAAGCCCCCTGAGTGGACGGGATCTCTTTCTGGAACAGCAGCCACCTCCCCGGCCACATGGGTCCCTTTTATGGAGCTCCAGCGCACTTCTCCTGTTCGTGTACATGCCTGTGAACGTGCCTGTTACTTAAGAGAGGCTGCCTGGCAGCTCAGGATCTTTTCTGCAAGAGCTCAGAGTCTCAGACAAAGAGAGAAGAATAATAGAACCTGAAGGTGGGAAGGTACAGGGTGGGGACACAGCCTGCTTAAGAAGCTTCCTCTTAAAAAGGAGTTACAACTTTTTATTCGAAGGCGGGCTGTCAGTTCAGAAGAGCCCCGGAGAGGAGGAGATGCAGGCAGGCTCACACGGGGGGATTTCACCCCACATGCTGGCCAGACCCGGCAACGGGAGGAGCCCAGAGAACTCAGAGCTCCAGCCCAGGGACTGTCCTGGGCTTCGGCTCCCGCTCCTCCTCCCCAGGGCTGGCTTTCCTCTTTCCTCCTTCCCTCCCTCTTTCCCACCAAGGGCACCTGGATGAATCACCAAGAACAGCAGAAGCAGCCCTTAAATCACCCTCGAGGTGAGAGCAAGTAGGGGGTTTGTTAGAAAGCGTGGGACTCAGGGGTCTGGGGAGAAAGACGACAAGGGACCAGCAGCACCCAGTTTCTCCTGAGAGGCCAGGGCCTCAGGAGCTTCCCTGAGCACAAGAGTCACCTGTCACCTGGCTGAAACAGAGCCTCCGGCCTTTGTCACCAGCACACACAGGGCAGCCGGCGCTCGCTGCCAAGGAGGTGATGTCCTTGTATGGTGTTTCTCCAAACACAGAAATAAGAGTCACTGGTGTTTATTCAACACCGTGGAGTTTGCAGACACGTTCTGTACCCATTGTCTCATTGATTCTCACCACAGGCCTACGAGGTGTCCTTCCACAGCTGAGGACACGGAGGCCCCGAAAGGTTAAATAACAGGTTCAGGGTCACTGAACTAGGAAGTGGTGGAGCTAGACCTGAGACCTGGGGTCTGTCCCCAAAGCCCACAGTCTCTTCGCTGCACCTGCTGCCCGGAGACAGGCCCCACAGTGACTTTGACCCCCTTACGGAAGAGCCCTGTTCTGAAGCCACCCCACCCGACTCTGCTCTTGATCACTCTTGCTGTCAGTTGGCTGCTTATTGCTATATACATCTTGTGTGATCTGTGAACTTGTGCAATTTGTGTCTTTGGAACTCTCTTGCCAAGGCTCCTCCTGCACCATCTCTGTCTGTGTTGTGCATCCTTCACCAACAGAACTGGCGCCTCCCCCCCCCCACCGACCACCATTCTTCTTCATCCTTCTCCCCATCTCATCCACCTCCCAGTGGCATTTCCTCTTTCCCCAGTGCGTTGAAGATGGACAACAGCCAGGGTCCTTCCCAAACAGTTCACTCCCTTCTTCACAACCTCCATCAGTTGTGGCAAATCCTCGAGCCACGCGTGTTAGTTCAAACCATGTTTAAGGGCAGACTGGTGGCTGAGAAAAGCACCTCAGCACCCTCGCTACTTCCCCTCTCCCCTGCTCTCCCTGATTCAGACTGAGCACAGAATGGGGTGAAAGGCATCACGCTATCCTTGCACGGGATGCTGAAGAGCATGAGGAGGGATTGCTCCTGCACTCCTAGCTAAGAGCCTCTAATTCGATGCAGAGGTAGGACGCAGTCACATGATAAGAGAGCCGACAAGGCAATGCAGCATGCGTTAAAAACGACAGTTCCTGATTGACTTTGGAAGGGACAGAGGTGATTGGGGGCGGGGAGGTCCTAGAGGCTTCCTGAAGCTTTGAAGGACAGACAGGGTTTGGAATGGGCCAAGAAGAAAGTGGAGACAGGTGTTCCAGGGAGAGCATCTGCAAGCGGTGAAACTCTGCAAAGTGTCCTGGGGACTCTGCACACGAACCGGTTTGCAGGGAGTAGAGCCACTCTGGGAGGGGTGGAAGGGAAGCTGTAGAAAGAAGAGCCAGCTTGGGAAGAGCTTGAACTTGGGTACTTGGCAGTCCAGCCTTGAGCCTACCTGGGCAACAGAAGGTGCTTCCATAGGTGGCTATTGCACTCTGGCCATGTGCCCAGCAAATAGACAAACCGGACAGGAGATCTGTGGCCCAATCTCAGCTGCCAGTGGCTTAAACCAGGGCCCGTCGCTGCCGATAGTGTTTGGGCCAGTCTCACGTGCACCACTGTCAGGGAGACAATGCCAGGCTTGCTGGTAAAGAGACCTCTCTGGAGCTTTGGAAAGCCTGACTTTGGAAAGGACGGGGTTTGAAAGACGCACCTGGGTCTGGCACCAGTGGCTCCCTTCCCTGCCATGAGGACGAAGCAGCAATGGTGGGGAAGGCTCCTTGCCCCTGGAGCACGTCCGTGGCTGGCTCTGGGGGCACCGGGGAGTAGAGAGGCAGGAGGGTCTCCAAGAGAAACAGGAGGTGCCAGGGAATGGCCAGGACCATGCTGGTTTTCCTTCAAGAGGAGAGAGACGGGGCAGCTTGCAGGGAAAGGAAGTGGGGTTTAGGGCCAGGCCATTGCCTGAGAGCTGAGAGGAACGCCTGGTGTTTTGTTTGGATTTTTTTTTTCCTTCCTCTGCTTTTCTCTCGCTTTGCCTCCCACTGCTGTGAATCGGAGCTGTCTCATTATTCCTTGAAAACATTACTGTTAATGGCAGCATAATATGCCATTATGTGGAGTAACCGTAATTTATTTAACAATTTAGTCAGAAAAAAAAAAAAGAAAGAAAAAAAAAACAATTTAGTCGGGCACCTTCTACCCCGTGTCCTGCTCTCCTGCCCCATTCCAACCTCAGAGCCCTTGGCTCCCCCGTGTACAGTAAGGATGGGGTGAGAAGGCAGGAGATACGTCTCCAGGCTCCTTGGAAAGGTCATTTGGAATGTCTCTGAAAGGTGACTGCCAGCTAGCAGACCCCTTGCCACAAAACCGCCCCAGAATCCACCCCTACCTCCCCCACCCCCACCCCAGCCCTGCTTCATTACCAAAATAAAATGGGAGCCTTAGGTTTTGACCTTTACAGTACTTGCCAGATCTTACTTAACATTCTGCGGAGTTTTCCCAGACCAGCGATAAGAGGGTTTGGTGGAAAAATAACATCTAAATACGTATAGGCAGTGTGGAAGAGTGGGGGAGACGTGTCCGTCGGAAAGTCCCGCTTCCGAGCGGGATGACGCCGGTCCAGTGATTCAGCCTTCCCAGGATTCGGGTTTTTCATCTGTGAAATGGGGAGAATAATGCCCATCTTGCAAGAGAATCACAAAATTCTCCCTTGCACCGGCAAAGGATCTAGCGCAGTGTGCCACGGAGCCAGGGGTTAATACATAATATCATAACTGGGATCCCTGGGTGGCTCAGCGGTTAAGCATCTGCCTTCGGCCCAGGGCGTGATCTTGGGGTCCCGAGATCGAGTCCCACATTAGGCTCCCTGCATAGAGCCTGCTTCGCCCTCTGCCTGTGTCTCTGCCTCTCTCTATCATGAATAAATAAATAAAATATTTTTTTAAAATAATATCATAACTATCATAACAGTGGCTCCTTTTTTTTTTTATCAGTTCTGTTTACAGGAAGCAAATGGCAGTTGCTATTTTATGCTGCTCACAGCCCTCGGGGCACGAAGGCTCCGAGCACGACCCCAACTCGGCTTAGCAAAGCCGTATCCCCACTTTTATGCCTAGCCTGCCTTTGCCAGGAGCCTGAGAATTCCTCTTTCTGCCCTTTACTCCCAGAACGCCTCCCAGAGCCGTAGCCCCACTTCTAGGATGGTGTAAGCGGGGCCCGGGGAGAAGCGGGGTGACGGCTCCAGGCCCCATGCCGTGCAGGGGGCAGGCTTGCTCCCAGGGCCCGATGCTCAGGGTCCCGCAAACTCGCAGGAATTCCTTCTGCCCTAGGGGTGACGTGCCCATGGCCAGGCATGCTCCTCCCTGGCCATCCCCCAGAGGGGGTTGAAGAGGGCAGAGCCCAGGGAAGGGGGCGGGGGGGGGGGGAGCAGCTGCTTGAAATTGATTGCTCTTGTAGTTGAGTTTAGACCGTGGGCTCTCTCAGCGCTGCCCGGGTGGCGACCTTTAGATAATAAAGGGAATTCTGGGAGATTTCTGACAGGCCCATGACATATGGGGCAGGTCTGCAGGGTCAGGCGGTGTATCTCCCAGCTCCTGGCCCCAGGGTAATGAATCTTGTTTTGACTTTGCAAAGCCAGCCCGGGCCCTGCCCCAGAAAGGAGCCGGGCCCCCTCCCCTCCAGCACCCCTCGAGCGAGTGTGTGTCTTCGGAGCCCTTCATAATTCAGGGAGACAACTCCAAGCTTTTATGGCCTGTGAGAGGAGAGGACAAACACTGCATGTTTTGCTAAGGCCCTGGGAGAGCTGGTGTGGTTTCCAGGGCCCCATCGGGGCCACCAGTGGGAGAGCTGGGGAAAAAAAGGCAGCAGAAAACCCTCGTCCCGGTGTAACAAGGCAGTGTGGTCTGGCACCAGGGCCGGGAGAGGAGCTGGGCTGGGTTGGAGGCAGTCACAGGCCATCCCTTGGGGTCTCGGGGGTGTGCTGGTGGCACACCTACCCCTCTGGGCAGGAGCAGCAAGGGCGATAGGAAGCCCTGCAGGAGAAGCCCCACCTGGGACTGATAGCAAATCCCATTTCTGATCCCACTGGGGATAAAGCGGTAAAAGGCAGCGCGGATGAGTTCTCCGGGCCGGGTTTGCTCTGGGTGAAAGAGGATGTGTGCTGGCTGCCTTCAGCTCCCACGGAGACGTGAAGAGATTGACATCCCTGATGCCTCGGCCCTGTGCTGGCGTGTGCAAACATGCGTGCTTGCGCGGGCACGCGTACACACCCACTTCCTTTAAAAGAACAGCGTCCATGAGCCAAGACGGCACAGTACCGTACTCCCCCCAACGCTACGTTAGTTCACTAGGGCTGCTGTCACAAAGTGCCACCAACGGGGTGACCTCGACGACAAAAATGTATTGTCTCCGTTCTGGAGGCTGCAAGCCAAGGGGTCTGTAAGGCTGGCTCCTTCCGAGGGCTGTGAGGGAAGAAGGGTCTGTTCCAGGCCTTTCTCCTGGGCCTGTCGATGGCTGTCTTCCCCCTGTATGTCTCCGCTTGATCTTCCCCCTGTGTCTGTCTGCCTCTGTGTCCACATTCCTTTCTATAAGGACACCCGTCATTTGGATTAGGGCCCACCCTAATGACCTCGTTTTAATTTAATTACCTCTATGGAGCCAGCATCTCCAAACACAGTCACATTCGGAGGCACTAGGGCTTTAGTACTTCAACGCATGACTTTTGGGGGTTCACGATGGAGCTCCTACCGCCCGCCTCCCTGCCTTTCCTGCCAGGACCCAGCCTCTGTCCACTGTGCCATCTAAGAGGTCGAGCCAGTCGCTGGCATGTCGCGGCGTGGGGGATCCAGGGCAGAGGACCACACGCAGCTCTGGTCACCCAGACCCTCACCGCCTCGAATGTGGGCTCCCCTTCCCCGCCGATCGGGGACGGTTGGGGCCTCCCACATTTCCTTCTGTTACTCCCTAGTGCTCGGCCTTTGGGTCTGGCTTACCCACCTGTGACAGGAATCCGGGGTATAGACTGGGGTTGGGGGGGACATCCCTTTGCTCACAGTGGGAGACCGTGGCTGGATGGGAGGGCCCCAGCATCATCGACTCCACCTCCTCCGGATGGCTGTCGAGGGGGCACGGAGGCAGAGGCCCCATCTCCCCCTCTGGCTCCCCTCACCGTCCTCCTCTTGCTCCGGGGCGAGATGTCGTCACTTAGCTTCACATAACAGCACAGAGTCTGGGGGGAAGGAAAAAAATGACATTCGATTAATGAAGCAAACGCAGCTGGTATAGCAGTGACATCTAAATTGTTCCTTTGGTCCTTTTATTTTCTGTAGGAAGTTCTCCCTCTCTCCACAACCGGGCCCCCCCCTTTTCCCTTTAAATCGCGTGCATAAAATACGCTAATAACAATCTTCGGTGTCTGTGCATGAGTGACAGCTGAAATAAGAAAAAGACTAATCGTACCTCCTGCAGCCCTGTCACATGGAGATTAAATGAGCCTCCCGCCCGCCCCTCCCCCTCCGTGCTCGCCGCCCCTCCCCCACTCTCTCCTCCTGCTCCTGGGCTCTCCTCAATGAGAATCATGGGCATTTGAATAATAATATTATAGACGCCATCAGGGTGACAGTGGGGAAAAAATCAGCTCAAACCCATGATTATTCCTTCAATCTAATAATTATTTAAATACCAGATAACTCCTTTCACTCTAATTGAGGCCTTTCAGCTGTCGGCATTACCAGGGGCCTCTGCGTTCGCCCTCTCGCTCACCTTGTGCTACCCAACGTGCCTGGACTACCTCCGAGGTCCGTGTTAGACAGAGTGACGCTCGGAATGTTTGCATGTACGACTGCGCACATGACATTATGACAGGTCCTTCAGGATCGTGCCGCCCACGGGGGGCAGGCCAGAGCCCCAGAATCCCACATGTAGACACTTTATCCTCATAGACTTTAACTCGTCGGAGTCTTAAACCCGAAGGAGCCTTCTGAGGTCACTGGGACCAACCCCTCGCCTCTGGGTAAACGTATTCCTAGACAGCTGTCGGGGAAAACTCACTGTTAGAAAAGCCCGTAGTCTCCCTGGCGTTAAGCCCAGGAATCCTCTCTAGACAGGATGTCCCCCTTAACATCCAACTTTAGTCTCTCCTGCTGCAGTTCTCTGTGGGAAGAAGAGGCTTCTTGTCGCTTAGACTACATCTGACCTGTCTGTGAGGTTGTCCGCAGCCCGGAGGCATGTGGCATGGGACACCAGCACCCCCCAGTCACGACGGGGGTGCCATTCCCGCATGTGAGCACGGCTGTGGCTTAGAGGAGGTCAGAGGCGGTCATTCTCCCGACACAGAAAGGCGCCATTGACTGGCTTTCTCATCCCCCATGGTCCTTAATCCATCGCCTCCTTGGGTCGGCCTGGGCCTGGTGGCAGGCTCGCCTCTGCCCGTCACGGGACTGCCACCATCAAAGGCACCTTCTTTCCCCCAAGCAGGGCAGTCTTGAGGCAGAATGTAACTGACCCTCAGGACCCTTTCCTCTACAGCAGAGGAAGCACTAGACTATTTGTCACGAGGTCTAGCCTGTCCCGGACTCATTTGGGGTCATGTTGGACAATTTGTTTTCTTTCTATGGGCTTTGATTTCTTTATAAGAAAGAAAGAAAAAAGGAAGGAAGGAAGGGAGGAAAGAAGGAAGGAAGGAAGGAAGGAAGGAAGGAAGGAAGGAAGGAAGGAAGGAAGGAAGGAAGGAAGGAGGAAGGAAGGAAGGAGAGACACAGGGAGAGAGGGAAGGGGAAAGGAAAGAAAAGAAGTGCATTGATCTTACAATCACCTTTAGTATTGGCTCCAAATTCCTGCTTTACAGGCTCTACTCAGTAGAAAGGAGAGCTGAGACAGAGGACAGACTTCCCTCTGCGGTGGGTGAGGAAGGAGGTGGTGGTAAAACCCAAGAGCAGCTGCTAGCTCCTTCTCTCCCGACACGGCCTTTGTGGCCACGCTCACCTTTTCTCCGTCACTGTCTGGCTCCTTAGGATCCTGGCTGTGTGAGCCACCTCGTTGGTGCACGGGAGGACTATGAGGCACCTTTTACATTATTGTCATGAAAAATATCAGAGGCAAGAGGATCCTGGTGATGAGGGTACAAGTGGTGGTGACAAAGGTGGTGACAGTGACAAGACAGTGGAGATAGGGAGATAGCGGTGATGGTGTTGCTGCAGATGGGTCCATGGGTATGACACTTGGACTTGGACTCAGTTTGGCAAAAATGGTATCCCGACTCTTACCCCTCTTCCTATTGGCTCCTTTTGCTGTGAGGGAGGCCAAGGGAAAGCGTAGAGGCGTAGAGTCCCGTCACTCAATCTCCTGGGGAAAGCAGCAGAGTGGGGAGGCAGGGAGGAGAGAATCCTGCCCTGAGCTGAACTGGGAGTGCCTGATTGTCATTTCCTCCTTGCTTCGCCACCGACACCTCCAGCAGCTGATCTGGAAGGTAGTAGATGCTTCTACTGGCTGTCACCGACACCTGCCTCCTGGATCCTGATCGGGGAGATGGTGTCATCAAGCACTCTAAATAAAATATTTAGTGATACTTGCCTCCCAAAGAGGCAAGGGTGGCCTGTCCGTGGCGTCAGGAGCGCTCTGGGTAAGATGTCTCCAGAGGCGGCATGGCCGAGAGGGCAAGTGTCCCGGAGCAGCGTGTCCTGGATTGGGACCGGGGGTGGGGAGGGGAGAAGACAGGCAAGTTTTGGCTCTTGAGAAAGCATGTGACAAACTGACTTCACAAACAGCTGCAGAGGGAGAAACGACAGAAAGGAGGACGCGTAATTAAGGGAACCCTCCCGGGGTTGACATTACACACTGGGGGTTAGGAAGAAATGCTTAGGGATACTAAGTCATAGGCACATGTTCACGGGCTTCTCCCAAACCGAGGCTGGAAAATTCATTCTAAGACAGAGCATGGGATGATGGAGTTCACGAGGAGCTGGAAATATTGACAAATAAATTATTAATAATTATTTAATTTAATAATTAATAATAATAATGTAATTAATAATACATTAATAATAATGTATCTGGAACCTCTCAAATGGACTGGACATCATCCTAGTGCTTTATATGTATCAGCTGACTTCATCGTCATGATCCCGTGAGACAGATGCTATGACCAATCCCATGTTATATAGGTAGGGACATAGCATCACAGGACGGCTAAGTACCTTGACCACGTTTACGCAGCTGTCGGCTCTGTTTGAATCCAAGCATCCAAGTTCAGAGCTCACGCATTTAACCATTAGAGCACACTGCCTCTCATCAGAGGCACGAAGGTTCTGCTTTCCTCTGAACGCAGATCGGAGACTTGATCCTTGCCAGCCCGGCCCTGCTCTGGAATGGCTGCTTGGTAATTTCAGCCTTGGCCTGGAGAGATGGAGGCCAACTTGGCCGTCGAGGCCGTTGTCCTTGTGAAAGCCACATTCCCAAAGTGGACTCTGGGCCTCCCCTGCCAGCCCTGCGCTGCAGACCACACCTCCTCTGGACTCCAGTGCCTGCTGCTGCCATTTCCGAAGGTCCCAGGAGCCTCCTGTCCCGGAGCAGATGCTGATTAAAGAGTGGAAAACAGTCCCTTAGAGTGGTTGAGAACTCCTAGCCCAGACAGCCTTACCAGCTAGCACGGAAGGACCTCAGGTCTCAATTACAGACTCTAGAGGCTCAAGGGTATCACTGCATCTGAAAGGAGAAATCTTACAAACTGGTTCATTCAGGCCCCTTTATTTTTAAGATCAAGTAATAGACTCAGGGAGATGCTAGACCATTTAAAGCCATAGTACTCACGGGGGACACAGGCAGGATTTGAATCCTGGGTTCCCAAGTCCCCCACTCTTCCTCCTGCCCCCTGACTTCGTACCTTCTAGCCACCAGGCCACTTTCCCATCCAGAGTTCACCTCCCAGCATTCTGTGCCTCCACTGGCTGCCAACAAGCCGTGCTGGGACTCGTGCAGTAGTATGATTGAGGAGATCCCCTTGGATCTATTCCGTTTCCCCTGACACAGGCTTTCCAGATTGAGCCCCTTTACCGGGTCAGGGAGATCTGGGCCTCAAAGGTCTACCCACAATGTTTATTCCCACGGAAAGGAAGAATATGAACAAAAAGGGAGCTCGGGAGCTCTGGCAGGATTCCTGAAGTGCAGTCTCCTGGGGAGGCTTCAGGGATAATAATAACCGCCGGCACCAGTTGAGTACTCGCTGTGTCCCGGGTGTCCCAGGCGCCGTGCTAAGAGGTTCCCCGCGTCATCTCATTTGCTCTTGTGACCACCTGACAGGTACCTTCTGTAACTGCCCCCATCCTGCCAGAAAGGGGGGTGAGACTGACGTGTCCCAGAGCCCAGACAGTCCCCAGATTCCGCCCTATTCAAACTGTGCCTCAGGAGGAGAGTGGGCAGGGGGGCGAGATGGTTGATCTTACCCTCAACCGTGTGCTTTGGCGTTACCTCTGCCACCAGCACCTTCTTCCTCCAGCCACGGACTAATCGTGTGTGCGTGCATGTGGTGGAGAAGGCAGGAGCGTCACGTCCACCAACTCAGGGCCAGGGGGTCTCAGAACACACCTGCTGAGAGACGGACCCGAGTGCAGGGTGGTGACACAGCCTTCCTCACTGCTCCTCGCGGGACCCTCTGTCCTCTGCCTGAGGCCGAAGGAGCTTTCCTACCCGGGGACAGGGGCAGGCCCGAGTGGCCTCTTGTCATTCCCCGTCCAGCTGGGGAATCTGAGGGTTCTGTTATTTCCTTTCCACAGCTCCTCTTGAGGAATTCACGTCCTGCTACCGGCCCCAGGACGTCACTAAAAATAACCTCTGGTTTTCAAACCGAAAGCTCTGTCTGTCGGGAGGCTTTGCTGGTGCGCTCGTGGGGCCGGAAGGGCTGTGTCGGAGTCGCTGAGGTCAGCCCGGGCCTCATGCCGCTGTTGCCTTCCTCTTTCCAAGGAAGCCTGGGGCCCATGAGTCACCCCAGAACACCCCAGTGGAGCCTGGTTGGAGGCGGGTGGTCAGGTGGGGCCTCCCTCTGGCACCACGGTGGCTGTGGGGCCTGGAGGAGGATAAAGATACTGAGCCCAAAGGGTGGATTTCCCAGGTGGCGCCTGTTCTAATTCTAACCCATTCCAGCCAGATTTGGGGGGGGTGTGGTTTGAAGGAGACACGACTCTCCTAGGGCCCCTTGGAGCCAAGTCTCCATCCTCGGTTTGGGTGCTTCCCTTCCCGCCGCCTCCCGCGCCCACAGTTCTGTCCGGACTTGTCTGGGAGGGTTGTCCCTGAAGGTCAGAGGCAGCGCTCACAGACGTGGACAGGCCCATCCTCTGCCCAGGAGTCTAGGAGCTCTCCACAGGAGCCCCACCTTGCCCTTCTGGGCAGCTTCCTAGAGTACAGAAAAGCCTCAGAGCCTGAGGGTCAGAGGGGAAAGAGCAAAGGAGTCAGGACAGGAGAGTGACTGGACTTCAGGTAGGACAGGCTGAGGCCTGGCATTGAGCTCACGCACCCTTCCACGGTCGTGCCCCCCCAGCCCCTCCCCGCAGTGGCTGGAATGGACTGACCCTCAGCTCCCCCCACTCTGCTCCTCCCCACATTTCCAAACCCAGAAGTCTTGCCCAGGTGGCTCGAGCTAGACTCAGGTGGGGAGCTAGAAGCTGCAATTGAAAGAGGATTTTGAGGGAGGGGGCCCGTGAAGCACAATTTGTACAACTCTGCTCTTTGAGCTTCTTGGGGAGAAGGCACAGGAGAGGAGGTGGAGGCGGAGATTCCCAGGTGGGTCCTCCCGCGATTCATCCAGGTGCTTCAGTGCCGTGGAGCCCCCTTTGCACAGGGGGGAATGGCCTCCAAGACCCCGTGCAGCAAAAAAGAAAAAAAAAAAGGGTAGCCAGTCTCCCTCCGCAAGGACCTGTGGAGAAGCCCAAGTGGAAGCAATTTCTGCCAGACCCAACTGCCTGCCCACTGGAGAGGCGGTGACTGCCACCTGCTTGTCCCAAAGCAAGGTGGGGGGGTACCCACCCTTCTCCCTGGGGCTGTTCGGGCCCCTGAATGGAGCACGTGAGGACCCCAGCCTCAGCAGTCTCCCCATATGTCACTTTTCTGACCCGTTTCAGTAGCTAACGCTCAGGGATTCTTTCTGGAGAGGACAGGGCCGAGGGGCAGTGGGGGGCACGTGTTTCAGGATGAACAACCCTTCCCCTTCCCCGTGGAGGACAGAGAAGGAGAAAGTACTGAAATGCAGCAGTGGAGGGGGCGCTGGTGGAGGCTGGGGCTGGAAGTCTGAAATAAGAAGGAATTTTATTTGCAATATCAGGCTCTGGGAGTAGTTGACCTGGAGAGCCTGAAAGAGGGCCTTCTAAACAAGCTTTTCAAAAACAGGAGAGATTTCCACTCGACCGGGAGAGGACAGACGTGACACCTGGGTAGGGAGGACAGGCTTCCGTGCCGACGCTCGGATCGACTGGCTGGGTGAACTTAAACAGTCATTTAACCTCTCTGAGAGATAAAAATGATGTCTTAGGAAGACAGAAATAGAGATGCTTTGTAAAGTTAAAAAAAAAAAAAGAAGAAGAAGAAGAAGTATTTTACAGCGTAAAGGCTGGAGACCAAAATAGATAACAGGATTCCCTGAACATCCCAAGGAGGGGGAAAGTATGTTAAAAATAGAAAAACCAAAATTACAGAAGGAAGAGACTCAGAGCTAGCCGGGATTGGGACCCTGGGTCAAGCCATCCTATTCTGTCTTCCCAGGATTTATTTTTCAGTCTGACCACTCTGCCTTGTGTTTTCCAGAACCATGTGAGGGCCAGCCCAGGACGGTGGAGTAGATGAGAACCTGGAGGATCTGTGTCCTCGTCCCCGCCCCACTCAGGATGGAACAGAGGAGGCCCTGGCCACGGGCTGCAGAGGTTGACAGCTGGTCTGTGGTCCTGCTCTCTGTGGTCTGGGTGCTGCTGGCCCCCGGCGCCGCCGGCATGCCCCAGTTCAGCACCTTCCACTCCGAGAACCGGGACTGGACCTTCAACCACCTGACCGTCCACCGAGGCACGGGGGCGGTGTACGTGGGGGCCATCAACCGGGTGTACAAGCTGACGGGCAACCTGACCATCCAGGTGGCTCACAAGACGGGGCCGGAGGAGGACAACAAGTCCTGCTACCCGCCGCTCATCGTGCAGCCCTGCAGCGAGGTGCTGACCCTCACCAACAACGTCAACAAGCTGCTCATCATCGACTACTCGGAGAACCGCCTGCTGGCGTGCGGCAGCCTCTACCAGGGGGTGTGCAAGCTGCTGCGGCTCGACGACCTCTTCATCCTGGTGGAGCCGTCGCACAAGAAGGAGCACTACCTGTCCAGCGTCAACAAGACGGGCACGATGTACGGCGTGATCGTGCGCTCCGACGGCGAGGACGGCAAGCTGTTCATCGGCACCGCCGTGGACGGCAAGCAGGATTACTTCCCCACCCTGTCCAGCAGGAAGCTGCCCCGCGACCCCGAGTCCTCTGCCATGCTCGACTACGAGCTGCACAGCGACTTCGTCTCCTCCCTCATCAAGATCCCCTCCGACACCCTGGCCCTGGTCTCCCACTTCGACATCTTCTACATCTACGGCTTCGCCAGCGGGGGCTTCGTCTACTTCCTGACGGTGCAGCCCGAGACCCCCGAGGGTGTGGCCATCAACTCGGCGGGGGACCTGTTCTACACCTCCCGCATCGTGCGCCTCTGCAAGGACGACCCCAAGTTCCACTCGTACGTGTCCCTGCCCTTCGGCTGCACCCGGGCGGGCGTGGAGTACCGCCTCCTGCAGGCCGCTTACCTGGCCAAGCCCGGGGACTCCCTGGCCCAGGCCTTCAATATCAGCGGCGGGGATGACGTGCTCTTTGCCATCTTCTCCAAAGGGCAGAAGCAGTATCACCACCCGCCCGACGACTCTGCCCTCTGTGCCTTCCCCATCCGGGCCATCAACCTGCAGATCAAGGAGCGCCTGCAGTCGTGCTACCAGGGCGAGGGCAACCTGGAGCTCAACTGGCTGCTGGGGAAGGACGTCCAGTGCACCAAGGCGGTAAGGGCGCACTCCCCTCACCCTACTCCTGATCCGTGATGCGGGCTGCGGCTCTCCTGTGGGTGGCCCATCGCTCACCCTGTTCCCCAACCACCAACAGCCTGAGATGAGAGGGATTTTCAGGTTCACGTTATCTGGCTATAACCAGAAACACAGAGCCTGACCTATGCCGGACACTTGGAGTGTGTGTGTGTTGATCTCACGGAGTCATTCCAAAAATACCCATGGAGTGCCTGCAACCATCCCGGGCACCGTTGGAGGCACTGCCGGCTTCCGCAGTGAGCGAGCCAGCAAAGTGCGCTGCCTTCGTGGAGCTTTCATGAGTGAGGGGACACAAATAAATACATAAAAGGTGTCCTCTGTCAGATGGCAATAATTGCTGTAGAGAAAAATAAAAGCAGGGAAGAGGGAGGGGCAGTACCCAAGAAGATTGAGTCATTGAAAAAGTGGCATTTGAGCAAAGGCTGAGGAAGGTAAGGAAGTGAGTCATGTTGATATCTGGGGAAAACATTCTGGAGAGGGAGCAGCAAGTGCAAAGAATTCAGGGCATGCCTGGAGTGTGAAGAGCAGTGGGGGAGGCCACTGCAGCTGGATCAGAGCATGGGGAGAAAGGGCGGTAAGGCATGAGGCCGGTCAGCGGTGTCGGGGACCAGATCGTGCACATGCGGGACTTTGTAGGCCACTGGGAAGCCAAGTGCAGGAGTCGAGTAGGCAGGGGGATAGGTAAGCAGGAGGAGAGGGAAAGGAGTAGTCAAGCTTGACTGGCAGATTAAAAACTAGGAAAGAAGAATCCAGAGTCTGGGCAAAAGGAAAAGAGGAGAGGAAGGGAAGCTCAGGATCCAGATCAGAGGACAACAGATAGGAGAACATCAGAGGCAAGCACTGTCCTGACGGAGGGTCAAGATGCTGCCATCTAAGTGGTCACCATCTACCCATGCATCTATCCATCCATCACCATCCTTCTCTCCATCCATCACCCATCCGTGTGTCCACCCATCCATTCATTCCTTCTCTCTGTTTTTCCATTCCTCCCCCCACCATCCATCACTTATCTATCCACCCATCCATCCATCCATCTAACAAGAGAGTATTGAAGATGTTCCAGGTGCCCAGCACTGTGCCGGGCACTGGGGATACATACATAAAAAGATGTGATAACTAGTCTCACATACCTCATAACCTTGTTGGGGAGAGAGAGAGAGAGAAGGGGAGTGGGGAAGAGAGGGAGATCCTGGCAGTGTAATACAGTGATGAGGAGCTTGGGCTTCGGAGACCAAGATCGCAGTTCAAATACTATCCGTGCTGCTTGCTGGCTTCAGAAGTAATTAAACGTCTCTACATTATCGTCTGTGAAATGGGAATCATAATGCCCGCCTCGGGGGATGATCAGATGAGATTACTACAAAGATTAGCACCGTGTTAGGTTTACCATTATTAGTTAACTAATTAGGATGTGTGACAAGTGCTAAATAGATTTCTGTGCAAAGTGTTCTGGACTCTGGATCTATATAGCCTGGGGGGAAATCTGAGACTGATGGACCCAGATGGCCTTTTGAGTACCCTAAATTGAGAGTGCCTGCTACTGGAACCAAAAACCACTTCTTAAAGCAAGAAAACAGGTCATGCCTCATCTGTTCTTCTGTCCACACCATCATCTGCTTGGTATGATAGGATAGCGGTAAAGACAACGGACTTTGAGGTCCAGGGGATTTGTACCTAAAAATCGGTGCTACCACTTAAAACTGTGTGACTTTGGGCAAGCTACGTATTTGGTTCGAGCTATAGTTTTTTTCATCTTTAAAATAGAGATAATAATACCCTCTTTTTATGACTGTTATGGAGATCAAATAGAAAATGTATATAAAATGCTTAACACCATACTTGACACATAATAAGCTTTCGATATATGGAAGCTATAACGGTTAGCGTTTATTATAATAACGAAGAAGCAGTTGTTTGCTTCTATTTCACTTTTATTTATTTATTTTTTAAGAGCTACTCATTTATTTTAGAGAAAGAGAGAGAGAGAGAAAGAGCATGGGCTGGAGGGGCAAAGGGAGAGGGAGGGAGAATCAAGCAGACTCCGAGCTGAGCATGGAGCCCTATGTGGGGCTCGATCTCACAACCCTGAGGTCAGGGCCCTGAGAACGCAACCTGAGCCAAAACCGAGAGTCAGGTGCTTAACTGACTGCACCACCCAGGCGCCTCTGTTATTTCGCTTTTATTAAACGAGGAGGCTGAACTAGATCCTCTCCCAAGTTCCTTACAGCACTGAGATTCTATAATTTATGGTCCCCAGCCAATCTGGAGAGGTGGAGAGGAAATGCAAGGGTTAAGCCCGGTTCCCATCACCCAGAGAGGGCCTTGTCAGGAGGAAACTGCTGATTCCTGCCTGCTTCTGAGCCAGAGGGAAGAGGAAGCCGACACCCTTCTCTGGCTCCAGTGGCTTGCAGAGAGACAAGCCCGGGCTAGTGACCAAAGAGCAGCAAAGGCACTGGGAGAGAGGTGATAGTAGGGGGGACCAGGACCTTGGAGAACAGCCCCTCATCGGCCCTCCTGCCCCACCCCTGAGGGTCACACTCATCTGGTACGACCTTTACAGCAGGGCAGGCAGGGAAGCTGGACTAGGAGGAGCTGCTTAAAATCCTTATAATCCAAGGAGTCTCAGACCTGGGGATCCAGAATGATTTGGTCGCCTTGGAGAGGGTTAAGGGTTGGTGAGCGAAACTGTGGTCCCAGGGGCTTCATTTTAACATAATATCTGAACTAGCATGAAGCTCTCAGATGAAAGACTTGAGTTCTGTGCCCAGAAAAGGGATGAGGACGAGGACTATCACTCATTGAATGGAAACTGTACTGAAGACCGAGCTGGGCAATTTCAGTGCTATCTTATTCGATGCTCAGTATAACCTTATGAAGCAAAGCACATCATCCCCATTTGGCAGATGGAAAAACAGAGACAAAGACTGAGTAAATTGCTTAATTTACTCTAATGACAAAGAAGGGATTTGAGTTCAGCTCAGCCCATATGACTTCTGAGTCCAAGCTCTTCCTGTTTAGCCATGCTGCAGTTAAGGAAAGCCATACTTGAAGCTCTCACCATCTGAGCAAAAATAAAGGGGCATCAGATGTTTGGAAACACTCGACAATTTAGAGGAGAGAGAGAAACGCCAGCCAACTCCAGGGGCTTAGGCTAAAAAACAAAACAAAACAAAAAAACAAACAAAAAATTATCTTACAGCTCTGGAGATTCTAGAATCAGGAGGGATGTAGGGAAATCCACAACCACTGGCAAGTTGTTGTTTTTTTTTGTTTGTTTTTTTGGTGTGGTTTTTTTGTTGTTGTTTGTTTTTGTTTTTTTTGTTTTTTGTTTTTTTGCTTATGTCCTCATTTCTCAGAAATTGGCTTGGATATGCCTGTGCCCAGACTCTGCAGCCTTATCAGCCCCTGGAGAAAATGGGAAAGGAACTAAAGCCCTGAATCGAGGACTTTCAGAGCTAAAGAAAGCTTGACCATCACCCGATCCATCCCTTTCCCTTTACAGATAAGAAAACCGAGACTCAGAGAGAGTCCAGGACATACCAAGGTCACATGGCTGGATAGTGGTAGCAACAGGACTACAATTTAGATTTCTTGAGTCATACCAGGGTCCCTGCTGCCTATGGTGTAGGGATGAAAAAGAAAAGTAGAAAACATAAAAAGTGGTTATAGGGGCAGCCTGGGTGGCCCAGTGGTTTAGCGCCACCTTCGGCCCAGGGCCTGATCCTGGAGACCTGGGATCAAGTCCCACGTCGGGCTCCCTGCAAGGAGCCTGCTTCTCCCTCTGTCTGTGCCTCTGCCTCTCTCTCTCTGTGTCTCTCATGAATAAATAAATAAAATCTTTTTTTTTTTTTTTTTTTAAAGTGGTTACATAAAAAGGCGGGTAGCTCTGACCTGCCTCTCTAAGGAGCAGATCATCAAATTTCCATCATTTGATCTAGTGATGTGCTAGTAAATATTAAATAGCTGGTTCTATGCAGGGAGTGAGGATGGGGTGGGGACACTTGATTAGAAGCAACTGCTAATTTCCATGGTGTCAATACTCCAACCCTGGCCAACTTCAGGCCACCACTGTGATGCCACCAAATGCAGACACGTACGCAGTCATCCCTCATGAGCTGTCCAGCATGCCACTGCTTTAGCTTTACTCCCTTCTTGAGGAGCTTATCCCTTCTGCTGTGTGGGTCTTCCTGATATCTAGTTGTTCAAGGGCATCCTTAACTTGAATGTCAATCCCTTTACAAAGAATACACGCACACGCTCACCCACATACACACCCCCCCCACTCCAGCACTGCATACACTCACACACAGACAAGGGCAGCTCCACCTTCCCTACCAGTATCAGGGGCAGCAGCTCTCTACAAGACACCAAGGAATCACAAGGTAGGAGTCTATTCCCTTTGGATCTGAGAAGGGAACAGAAGGGAAGTCCCTGGTTTAGCCATCACATGCCCTAGCTCATAAGCCAAGTATTCCAGGGAAATCGGCTGTCAGTGAGTGATGCACCAGCCCGTTCTTCCCTGGTAAGGGTGAGAGGAGGAAGCTGAAGGGAACGGTCTGCATGTTTCTCCCTAACGCTTTCTATGATTCCCACGATAGTCATTTCCTTCCTCCTCTGAGATGCCTTGTCAGACCCAGAAGGAACAGCTGCCACGGGACTCTGGGTTCTTGCTTGCCCAGAGCCTGTAGCCTCTGCCCACAGGATTCCCGGCTGTAGAGTCAAGCGGAGCTTCATCAGAGGAGCCACCATGGCCCAGCCCCAGGTCAGGCATCGTGTAGGCAAGCTAAGCCTTTCAGTAGCCCCTGTCCTCAGGAAGCATACAGTCTTCTTCCTTTTTCTTCTTTTGAGTGAGAACTCAGAAACAATCCATTTACTATCCCTTTTAACAGCCCCGAAAGAGGATATTACTCTTCCAAGTTGGCACAGGCACTTAGTACTAGAGCGGAGGCCAGAATTCAGGTCTTCAGGTCTTTACTTTTGGGTAAAAGCTACTTTTCCATGTGCTCAGGGTAATTCTTGTTTCAGAGGTGCCCCAGCGTCTTCTGAAAGATACTCTCTCTCTAGGCACAGCACCAGTCCCTTCAAAAGCCTGGTAATGGGAAGGATATCACCTCCAGCACTCTCTTTTATTTATATTTCCACGAACATTGTAGGAGACCAGCAGTGGCAATTGCTGTACATCTTAACAAAACTCTGAGGAATGGATTATTCCATTTGCTCCTCAATAATTTTCTCAGAAAAATGGTCAGGTAGTATGACAAATGAAGAAACCGAGGTTTATGCAGAGTAAGTAACTTTTCCAACGTGTGAGGGCCTGCCCCATATTACGATGATCCTTTTCAATCTACTGCCAGTACAGGATCTGGTGAACAATTGAGTGGTTTACAATTCCTTAGGCCCAAAGGGAGACATTGCAGCGCAAGACACAAACCAGAAACCCTCTCCAGCTGATAGAAATCATGTGGTGTTGCCTCCGGACGGAATCTCCGCTATCTAAATAGAAGCATCTACAGAATGCTATGGTCCGAAGGGACATTAAAATGATCAGAAGATGAGTTCAAGCCCTCAGCTTTGCAAATTAGCTCAGATCTCTTGGCAGAAGAGTGGATGCGTGGCTGCGGGTTAGTGTGAGGAAGGCTGCAGACCCCTCTAGCTGGTTTCACAGGAGCTGGGTGTGGGATCTGTGAGTCAGCTGGTGAGATATTTTTGTTGGAGGCATGTGTTAGGGTCCCGAACCCCATGTCTGTGCCAAGGCCTGGCAGCCTTGGGCTGGCGGTTGGGTATGGGCTAGGGTGAGGAGACTCGGCCTCACTTCTGCAGTGATTTACCCTCATTCCCTCCTTTCCCTCCAGCCGGTCCCCATCGATGACAACTTCTGCGGGCTGGACATCAACCAGCCGCTCGGAGGCTCCACTGCAGTGGAGGGCCTGACCCTGTACACCACCAGCCGGGACCGCATGACCTCAGTGGCCTCCTACGTTTACAATGGTTACAGCGTGGTTTTTGTGGGGACCAAGAGCGGCAAGCTGAAAAAGGTAAGAGACCATGAGCCCAGACGCCCCAGTGCTGTTCAGCTGTTGGTGGAGATCTAAGACAGGCAACTCTTCCTTATCTTGAAGGGAGTTGAATGGGCGAGTAGGAGGTGGGAGTTAATGTTGTAGCTTATCTTCTAGCTGCTTCCTCCGGTCATTAGTCGGAGAGTGTCTAGGAATGCAAGCATGTTTCAGTATTGGCCAAACTTCACAGAATTAGGAAGGTATCTTACCCTGAGGGTGGGGGAGAAAGGAATCAGCCTTTATCTCCAAATCAAGCAGAACCAATGCTTTGACCAACCGTGTTATGAGTCACCCACGTCGCAAATCCTTCGCCACGGTGCATAGAGTTGATTGTACTGGTCAGAAGTCTTTGTTGCATCCGAAGCAGCTGGTGGCAGCAGGTGACGGGGCCCGGTTCTAAGAATCCAGGCAAATGGTCGTGCTGCTCTGGCGGCATATGGTGCCTGGGTGAGAAACCGCGCTCCTGCCTTCCTGCCTCCTGCAATCACAGACTCTTTCTCGCCCTTCCACTCCCCGCTCAAGACCTGCCTGGGCTGCCAGGAGGAAGTAGATAACTTATCTTGCCTGCCCCGGGCACCTCTGCCAGCTGGAGGGCACTGGCTGGCTGGGGCTGGCAGCACGGAAGGCCTCGGCGCGCCGGGCTGAAGCCGGCCGCTTGTACCTGCTTGTCTAGTGCTCGGGGGGCAGAGACGAGCGCCGTCTGGTTCATTACGTGGGATTACAGCAGCCACATTCTTTCCGGTCCCAGCTAATCCCTTTTTCCCAGGCTTACCCTCTGCTACCTTTCCCCAGTCCTGCCACCTGTGGATTAAGGCACTTGCCAGACCTCGCCAGACCTCGCCGCATCTCGCCCCTTGATGTTGACATCACCCCTGCAGCTCCTTCCCCCAAATCCATTTAGGACTGGGGGAGAGGTGTCTTTCGGGAATGTAGAAGGAGGGTGGCAGGGAGGGAGCCTGAGGGAGCATTTGCATGTTCTGCTTGTTCTGAGTCGCTGCCAGAGGAGGTGAGAAAAACTGGTCTAGGTTTGTGTGGGGCTGCTGAACTGTCCAGACCGCTTCTGGTTCTCATGATGCTGAGGCCCTTTAAGCCTTTTCTCGCTCTGCGAGGAGGTTGCTACTTGTTCCTGTCCTGCGCCCCTACTCTACCTGGGACTGTGGACCTTCGCTTGGCCTTGAGGCCCACAGAAGAGAGTATGGGTGTGGTTCCTGCGTGTGCTTCCCCAGGACGGGGAGGGAGGTGGTGGTGGAAGGAGTTGCCTTAAGAGATCCGACCAAGATTTAAAAGCGGCATGTTCCACTGGGCTGGTGTTCAGCGTGGACCCCTGAGGCTGGCTGCTTCCCTGCAGGGTTAGCTCCCTGTATAGTCAGGTAGATAGGGCCTTGCATAGGAGCGTTGGGCCAAAGAGCCTTCAGGTTTGAAGTCCAGCCTGAGCTCTCTCTGTCAGGCCATGCACCCTAGGGTATAAACATCCATAAACTTAGTAGTCATCTGCCCACAGAGACCACCCTTTTCTATAATGCACAGAGGCATTTGAGGGCCCAGCCATACCGACCGCGAGGCTGGTGCTCAGCACCTTCCCCTTTTCTTCTGGCGCCTTCACCCACTATTCTGGATCATTTGTGTGACTGTCTCCTGTATTCTCTTGAAAGTTCTAGTAAAGGCAGGGGTCATGCTCTGTTCATATTTATGTACCTCCTTCTGCCTCATTCTTTCACCAAGTGTTCACAGATGGGATAGACCCCAAAACTGCTTTTGAAAACTAGAACCACTCTAAGAAATCCTAGAGATCGTCTGGCCCAGGACGCTCATTGCTCGGCAGGGAAACTGAGACCCAGAGAAAACCAGTGACTTGTCCAGGCATAGAGACTGGGACAAGTCGTTTCTTGCCCTGACACTCAATTTGGCACCCTTTTTTTTTTTATTTAAAGAGGCAGTCACAGAGCACAGGGATGGAGGCTGAGAACAATCTTCAGGTCCAGGCTTGCTAAGGAGTTCAGCCAGGGACTAGTGCCTCCATTCTCGTAGGCCCTGGGTCTGCGCTAAGGAATGAACAGTTGCCGAATGGGTGGAGGAGGCCTGAGTAAAGGAAGAATGATCCAGCCAGATGCAAAGGAACCCTGGTGCTGACCTTCCCATATCTCTAGACATCTTGTGCAGCACACACAGGGGGCTGCTTGAGGCGTCTTTCCAAGCCACACACCCGAGTGAGCCAAGTTCTCTTGGCCTTGTTGGAATCCTGGTGGACTAGTCGCTAAGAGGCATGTCAGCGGGTTCAAGGGTAAGGCTAGGGGTGTGGCCGCCCACGGCTTGTTCCAACCTGCAAGGTGGCCGCTCCTTCTCAGTCTTCACTTGGCCTTTCTTCAGCTGTTTCTATGAGCTCATGGTATCCCTCCTTCTTCTGCACAGCCCGCCCTTCCTTTCCACCCACACTCTTTTGAGGCACCTGATACTTCCACCCTGGCTCCCACTGGCCTCCCATTTACCCACCCGCTTGCCCCCACCCTCTCCAGAGCAACAGCCCATGAGGAATTTCTGGAATGTCCCCAGGAAACTCTACCATGGTCCAGGCCCCATAGCTCTTTCAACACAGGAAGGAAAATAAAGAAGAAGAAGAAAAAAAAAAAAAAAACAGCTAAGAGTTTGGAGAGGAGAGGGAAGCAGGGTGCGTCAGAACTGCTCACTTCTTCCCTGCCTGACCAGGCATCTGTCAGACTGTCCAGTCCCCATCCACTGCAGTCATCAGAACAGGATGTCCCTGTGCAGGGAAGTGTAGAGGAAGCGGGAGACCATGGCATGACCATGAGGTGCTCTTCTGTGCTGTGACACAGATTTGCTCAGACTCTGTTTCTGCTAGACTCTGGGGGAACATCACAGACGAGGCCACTGCCTTCTGAGCCACGAGTGTGTGGAAGGAAGAGGCACAATGAGGATGAGACCTGAAAGCCAAGGTGTGCAATACCTGCACAGGCTCAGGGTCAGTGCATGACAGGTGGCCAGGAGACAGGCCGCGGCTCACCACAGGAATGGAACAATTGCAGAGAAACCAGCCCTGTGGTGTGATCAACCTTGGAGGCTTTATTGAGGAGGAAGGGTGCCAAGATTTGGGACAGAGAAACTCCCCACTGAGCACTCTTGTATGCCATCACTGTTCTAGAAGCTTCCCCATGACTCACTCAACTGATCTGACCACAATTGACCACTCTTGTCTTAGGAGAAGTAAAATCGGTGAGGTCCTAGCAGGTGCCTGGGAAAGGGTGGGTGCTCTTATAATGAATTGACTAGTGGGAGAAAGAGAGAAGGGCATTCTAGGCCTTGGGTGCCACATGCTTGAGGGTGCATAAAGCATGTACCTGGAAAGGTCTAGAGTGCACACAGGGGTTTGGAGGATGGGTGAGGGGAAAGTCAAGGTGAGCACCTCTCACCAGCCCTGGGAGGACTAAGCGAAAAGGATCTTGGGATTTTGCTGACCGCAGGGTCAACAGGAGCCAACCGTGTGATACCACTTTCCTAAACTGAATTAGTCTTTACTGCACTGATAGAATAATTTCCAGGTCGTGAGATGGTGGAGCTATGCTATGTGAAGAATGTTTTTGAAAGGATAACAACTCAAGGAAAGAAGAGTATAGGAGGAAACAAAACAGCTTTCTTCACGTAATATAATTTACCAAGCGCTTACTATGCTCATGAGCTCGGTATCTAGTAATGCGTTTAATCTTGATGTAACTCCATGAGGTAGGTGCTGTTATCACCTCCACCTTACAGGTGAAGGAATAGAGGCCACGGAAGGCAAAGGCCTTCCTCTGAGGCCACAGAGCTGATCAATGGCAGAGCCAAGATTTGAACCCTTATCATCTAGTTTCACAGTTTGCACGCCTCGCCATCAAGCTGTGGAAGCTGAACTAGACTTACTTGCTGTGGCTCCAGAGGGCAGAAAAGAACCAGGGAGCAGGCTTTACAGTAAAGCCCATTTTCCACTTACTATACGGAGGAAGTTTCTGGTAGCCAAACTATCCCAACATGGAAAGAACTGACTCGAGGAAATGCGCTCCCAGTCAGTGGAAATATCGAAGCAGAGACTGGATAGTCACGGAGCAGGGATGCCACAAACTCACTGAGTAACACTTCCCAGCTCGAGGGGAGGACCCCGGGGGGAGACTAAGAGGCAATTCGAGCACAGGTCCTGGGGCACAGGAGGGAGGGAGGTGGGCTGAAGCTGCCAGGACACGGGTTGGAGGATTGTCTCCGGGTTCAAGGCAGAGTCTTTCTGGTTCCTTCTCTCCCTTTACAGCTGCTGAAGCTTCTGCTTCAGCCTCAGCTTTGTGTCCCCATGGGCCTCCCCAGACCCCTCGGCCCTGGGGCCTCACCCAGCAGCACGAGTTGCTGACTCTAGCCGACGAGTTCTCTAGCCCCCCTGGAAACCCCACCTGCTGCTCAGGGGCTGGTGACGTGTCCTTTCCCCCATCCTCCAAGCACTGTGAGTAGCACCCTCCTCAGACCCCTCACCGCATGTCATTTTGCTCTAATGGCATCCGACGTGGGAGCAGCTACTCGTGTCCGCTTGAAGTTCACAGATTCTGAAGGACAGGGACCACCTTTTTCATATTCAGATCCCCCTTCCCCACAGCCAGATCCAACCTCTCTCACCCATTATTAGGGGCTCGTTAAATTTATCTCCAATGTGTTGGGTGCCGCCTTCAGGCCAGACACCTATTTGCACTGATGGGAAGAGAACCGGACGCCAAGAGTGACTGCTGTTGACGTGGCTGGTTTGCAAGGGAAGGAAGTTACACTGGTGGATACATCAGGGGTGACGATGGGATGAGGAGTCAAGAAAACGGGACAGCTTGGTGGGTAACAGGAAAAGAGTTTGTGGACGTTTAGAAGAGGGTGGGCGGTACTCTCAGATGCAGCGGCCAGGGTGGAAGGAGGGGACAGTGTTTACCCTGTTGCCTGGAGATCCCCAGAATAGCATGGCCAGCCATCTGCCTCCCTTGGATCAGATGCAGGCTTGCTGACAGCAGGGAGCAGGTGCAAGGACCCAGGTAGCCCCCACCGTGCCCCCACCCTGCCAGCCCTCTGTTTATAGGACTCTTGGGCAGTTTTAGAAATCTGCAGAGACGTAGCCCTTTTCCAGTTCTGGGGAGAGCCCTGGCCTCTTTTGGCACCGCGTCCTTTCCCATTAGCTAACCAGCATGGCCACGGAAATGCCTGTGAAATTCTTGAGGAAAATTCTGTCTTTCCCTAAGGGACATACCAACCAACCCAAGGTCTCCCGTCCTCAGCCCACAGGAAGCCCCGCCATCCCAAGCCCATTCTCCTTTTTCTAATTTCACAAACAGTTTACTAAGCAAAGCCGGGAAAACTGGAGCTCCTTGCAGTAGCAGCTTAGGTGCTGGAAAATACCCATCAAGAACACCCAAGTAATAACTCTCCTAAGCCCCAGGGTTATTGCTCAGTTTTTTGATAACACCCATTACTTACAAGACACTTTTCTACAGCCCGGCCCTCTTCATCGGCGGAGACTACTTCTAGTAGATACGGTGATTGCCCCCTGCTTCTCCACCCCATTTTACAGATCTGGAACACTGAGCCACAGAGATATGAAGTATCCTACCTAAGATTACGTGCCCCCCCCCCCCCCATTGGCAGTATTGACATTGGCATTTGTACTTTCCTCCCCCAACGCACAGAAGTTCCTAACCTGTTACTTGACTTCCTCATGGGGTGGAGTTGTCTTGGCGGACAGAAGGCCAAATTGGATGAAAAGCTGAGAAACATGCTTGTCTGTCTGTGCCAACCCCACCAAACAATAGCCGCTCATTCCTCTCAGTGGAAATGATTCACTCCTTTCTCAGTGTGAACCCTGGATTGAGTAAACAACCAGGGTCCATTTCTAGGCGACCTGGTGGCTCTCCTGGCACCTGTGACGGCTGACCCGAAGCCCCAACCCCTCGGGCATCTCAGCAGTGCTGGGGGCTGGGGTCGTGGGGAACAAGCACCCTCTCCCCCTTCCCCAGAGCCTGCAGAGCAGGGCTGGGGTGGTGGCTCCGAGCTCACCATCACATCCCCGGTAATGAGTTTGGCTCCCTGCCCAGGCTCCTGCCGCCAAACGCGCTGTTTGTTTTGTTGTTTTATAGGCCTCTTGGGTCCCAAGAACTGGTCTTCTGAAAGCTGGGAACCACAGCACTTGGTTGGCACCCGGAAGGAGGCATATTTTTACAGGAACCCCCCCCCCCCACTCCCACCCCTGGCCACCACATCCCTCTGCTTGACCACGACAGGTGTAGAGAGGGGGTGTGGGTTTCTATCCAGGCCCCAGCTGTTCATGCCTCCTCCCCACGCCCCCCCCCCCCAACTGGGGAGGAGGCCCTGATCTCCCAGAGCCATTCTGAAAGGGGAGAAACTAAAGATTCACTTATTTTTTGCACCTTTTGTGCAGCTCCATATAAGCTTCAGTCTTGGACAGTCCCTGTAGGAGGCATCAGGCTGTGTGTTGAGCAGGCTGCTTTGCCATCCAAGAGTGAACCCCTGGGGCCAGAGGCTTTATCTCAGGACAGGTGAAACACAGGGAACTGTGTTTCAGGGACGGGCTGGAGGAGGGGTAATGCTTCTAGCTCACAGAATCCAGGTGACCCACATAGGCCATGTAGAATTTTTCAGGGACCAAGATGCTAATATTTACGGAGCTCTCATCTTTGGGAAAATACAAAGCACATCCTTTCAGGCCGTTGAGCCTTGCCTGCCCGTGGATACAGGATGTGGACATGTATGTCAGGGTTGGAAGGGACTTCCAGAGGCCACCTTCCAAAGTCTGGTCCTCTGCCTTCAGGTAGAAACTGATTTGCATAAGGAAGAGTATATGAGCTTACGGGATATAATCCTGACCCCCACATCCGTTTCTTCGTCTGTAAAATGTGAGCGATGACAGTCCTGGCCTCGTGAGAGTCTGCTGAGGATTATTTTTTTTTTTAAGATTTTATTTATTTATTCATGAGAGACACAGAGAGGAGAGAGAGAGACAGAGAGGTAGAGACCCAGGCAGAGGGAGAAGCAGGCTCCATGCAGGGAGCTTGACGTGGGACTTGATCCCAGGTCTCCAGGATCACGCCTTGGGCCGAAGGCGGTGCTAAACCGCTAAGCCACCCGGGCTGTCCTCTGCTGAGGATTAAATGAGATGATTCATTATTGAACTAAAAATGATTGAGTACCTACCATGTGCCATTTTCTGGGTATACGGCTATGAACAAAGCTTCAAAAATACCTGCCCTCAGGAAGATTAGATCTTACTGTCAAAAGACAGACCAAAAAAAAAAAAAAAAAGAATAAAACAAAGAAAGAAAAAGAAAGTCAGAAAAAATATAGTGTGTGTTTGGAAGAGAATAAGTGCTAGTAGAGAAAACAGAGCATGATGAAATAATTCCTGAACGCACGATGCCACATTTGAGCATATTTGCTCTTAAATATCACTACTAATGTTACTTAACCTGCGAGCCTCGATTTTTTCCCTTCTGTGGAGTGGGGTAGTAATAAACACTTCGCATAGTTGCTGCTGGAAGGGCTGAGTGAAATCGTGTATGGAAAGCACTTACTATAGTGCTTGGCACAAAAGTGCTTTGCATTATTATTACTAACATCTTTGAGGCTTTCCCCAAATCCCACTTCTTCTCTGGCTCCCTGGGGGGTGGGGGGAGTGGAGGGGTCAGATCAGCCTCCTTTTTTAGTGACATGTTTGCAAGGTCAGTTGGAGGAAGAGAATCCTGCCCCCTTCCTCCCCCCACCAACCCCCGCCCCCCCAGCCCTGAGTCATGGGAAAAAATACTTTAGAAGACTAGACCAGCTGAGCCGAACTAATCTAATCCTGCTGGACATTGGCATCCAGCTACATTAGTCACCAGAGAGAGCTTTCCGAGTTCCACCAAACAATATGAACTGACCCCTCCCCAGGGCGGGGCTGGGGGAAGTGGCCGGTGGCTCTTGCAGCCTTGCAGAATTAACTAGAACAGAGCCATTCCCCATCCTGTGCATGCTCCAAGCTGGCCACAACGTCCTAGTGCTGCGCGCTCTGCCTCGGATCAGCTGTGGAGCTTGGGGCGGGACGGGGGCCCTCGGGTTCCTCAGCGGGTCCACTAATGCTGCCTCGCAGGACTGTTCTGCATGCCAGACATCGCAGACGTAAGGTACCTCACACAGAGCCCGAGGCATAGTAGGCGCTTAATAGATGGCAGCCGTTGCTGCCGTCCCTACCAATGTGACTCGCGCACGTCTTACTGCTGCCTCGTCCCTGCTCCTACCGTGCTTTTCCTCCAGGGCCCAGGGCCCCCTTGGTTTCTATCAGCTCATTAATCCCATAACCTTTTGGGGTGAGTGGGAAGGGTTGGGATATTTCTCTGCCCTGTTGCAGATGGTGATACAGAAATTCAGAGAGGTTAAGGACTTGCTCAGGCTCATAGGATCAAGCAAAGGAAGACGTGGGAACTGGGACCAGAGCTACAAACATCTCAGGTGGAGATGGGCCCAGCAGATACCTAGGTCCCTTCTATTCAAGATGATGGAGGGATCCCTGGGTGGCGCAGCGGTTCGGCGCCTGCCTTTGGCCCAGGGCGCGATCCTGGAGACCCAGGATTGAATCCCACATCGGGCTCCCGGTGCATGGGGCCTGCTTCTCCCTCTGCCTGTGTCTCTGCCTCTCTCTCTCTCTCTCTCTCTCTCTCTCTCTGTGACTATCGTAAATAAATAATAATAATAAAACAATTTTAAAAAAAAGATGATGGAGCTGGGAGCTCGCAGCTACTTGAACTTCTGTTCACCTCTTACCGCATGTCCTTCTGTCATGTGTTCAGGGAAATGGGAACTCCATGGAAACGCAAGGTGGTCAACCCGAGTTTCTGTCCTTTGGAGCGCTTCCTAGGATTCCTTCCCTCTCTGGCCACAGCCTCCAGAAAGGTTTGTAGGCTCCAAGGTGGGGCAGCAGTTTAGGAGCTGGTGCCTCTGTGTTGTCCCAATCAGCCACCACTCCTCTACCGTGTTCTGGTTCTCTAAATCGAAAACTGATGCCACCGGTTAGGTGTCCTCACATAACCCAGAAAGAGCAAGACACAAACAGACTTTAGTAACAAATCAGGGAGCCTCACCTTCACAGCTCAGGGTGGGTGAGAGCGCAGCCCAGGATGGGGAGGGACCGTGGAGTTGGGCCCATCCCCTCCTCCCCAATGGGGGAGAAAGTGGACTCTCTCGTGCAAGAATCTGGCCCTGATTTTCTAACTAGAAAGGACCTCAGAAAACTGGCCCAGCCTACAGGCTTTGGGCAGGTGAGATATTTATTGTGAACATTTATAGCTACGACAGCTGATACCTAGAAATGTGACACGATCCGCTCAAAATCACTCAGGCTCTTAGCATCAGAGGCAAGACTCAAATCCAGGTGTTTCAATTCCAAGCTTTTATCCCTTCTCTTTATATCATATGGAAGGAAATTCCCTCTGCACAAACGTCAGATTCACGTCTGCCTTTCCCTGGCGTACAAGCATTCCCTAAACAGAACCAAGGGATCATTGTCCCGGGGCTGAAAGTCCAGTTGAACTTTCAGGCCCTCTGTCAAGGGCCTGACCATACAGCCTTGCTCTGGGGTGACCAGTATCCCCGACCGCTCTGCACATGCCTTGGGGATCTTAGCAGAGCCTGGCCAGCTAGGAGGCCTGTTGACCACAGAATGCATGCCTGGGGCTAAGAGGTTCTGATCTATCAGAACACTGAATTGGGAATCTCAGGTCTTACCCATCATTCTCCTCTCGATGGGCCACTTTGGGGGCAGGGACGTTCTATTATCAATTAAGCACTTACTACGTGCTAAACACTGAGCTAGGTGTTTTTTCAGGTGAGCCCTCTTAATACCCTTGTAAGATAAGGATCAATATTTGGCCTCTTTTCCATATGGGTAAACTGATGCTCAACAAAGTGAGGTAACTTGAAGAGTCACATTGTCCCTTAGTGGAGAGCTGGAATGTGAGTCCAGACCTGTGTTTTGTTAAGCCCTGGCTTTGAGCACTCAGTTGGCCTTCTCCTCAGTCCCATGGGTCCATCTGTAACCCACCACCTGCCCCTCAGAGAGAGGCAAGAAGAGGCACAAGAGAAGAGTGGAAGGGCTGATGGTTTGCACCCTTTCAAGCGAAAGTGCCCTGGGAACCCGGGACATGGCAGCTGTCACCTCGGCACACGCTGCCTGGTGTCACCCCCTCAGGCCGCCTCCTCCCCCTCCCCACCCATCTCAGCCCAGGCCACAATGGATGGGGTGGCAGCCCTTTGTGCCACACACAGCCCCCAGCTGACTCCCCTTTCTCCAGGCAGCATTGTTTGCCGGGAGCTTTCTGAAGGGAAGACAAAGGAGTATTGCTGACAAGGCCAAGAGCTGCTGTGCAAAGCGTAGGGGCCTCGGCCCATCACCCGTGCATCCCTCAGAGCCCCCGGGCTCTTCTTCAAAGATGCTGTCTGGGATCTTTTGTGTGCCAGTCATACCCATTCAGAACTGGCAGGGCAAAGGTTCCAGGGGGGTGGTAGGAGGACACTGAAAAATGGAGTCATTTTGATCTGGCAAAATTGGAAGAGACATTAATGCAATAGTTAACAGCAGACCTCCGCTAGGGGGATGGGCCCGAATGCTTGTTCTCTGTTTATGGGGCTTATGCAGTTCCATCAATATTGATGCCTGATGCCTTTGATTCTGACACTAATCATTGCTATGAATTAAATTTGCAGCCATATAATTAGGATTGCTATTAATAGGGCCCTGAGCTAAGCACTACGATGCCGCGTGTCTTTTTCTTGATAGAGAATGGCATCCTTGGAACTCTGCTAATGGGGCGCACCTGGGATTTGCCAAGAATGATGTGAAAATTATACATTCTATATTTGTATTGGGCCTTTACTGAAATACCAGCAAGCCAAGGTGAAGCCGGAGGAAAGGTTCTCTCCTGCCCACTGGTGTGGGCAGCCCCGAGATGTGTCTCCAGCTCCTTGAAGTCAGTAGGAATGGATATGCCAGAGCCAGTGGTGGTTGCTCATGGTCAAGTTCATAGTCAGGAAGGCCTTCCCTAAGTCTAACCTAATACCAACCGGTTTAGGCTAAGAGACTGGATATTATGGTGTCTTCTTTGTCAGACTTTAAGGTGGCTCTGAGTCAACTGAGGGAAGAGGAAAGTTTCTTTATGCTCTAAGCGTGGTTGAAAGGGGCTGAGCCAAACCCCTATTGAGAGGCCCAGCTGGGCCTCATTTCTGGGTAGATGACTGGGCAAGACTCCCACTCACACCTGATCTCAAGGTCCCTGGCCCTGAGAGCTCCCTGGACCACAGAGCACCGGTTAACCTCACACCTAAAAGAACCTGCTGCTACACGCACGTGGTGGGAAAGAATGACCCGTCTGTCATGATGAGACGCTTTTCTGGGTAAATTGTAGCATATTTATTTACTAGGGAGCCCTGTCTGTGATTATTACCAGGCCCCCAGCTCTGCAATGCCCCACTCACCCTCAGTCTGGGGAATTCATCACACACACAAGGCTTCTCTAAACCTCTGCTAACGATAGCATATGTGGTGACCACCCCCCCCACACACACACACACACCATCTTATCACTTGGAATAATAATATGTACCAGGTGACATAGGGATGCTTGAGTCCCTGCTCTTTCCACCTTCAGACTGAAAATAACTTTTCCTTCAAATCATCATTTATTGATTTTTTTTTTCCTTTTATATTTTTAAGTCATTGTGAGAGGACAGTGGTTTGAGTTCAAGTCCTAACCTTCCTATTTATAAAACCCATGACGCTGGCTAAGTTACTTAATCTTCTGACCACTCGGAGTGGAAGGTGATGATAGTAACGTCTACTTCGTAAAGATGAGCAGAAGGTTCAAGAAGTATCTAAATTGCTTATCACAGGTCTTCTGTGCCTAAGAACATTCCCCACTCCTCCTGTCACAGAGACCCAGGTACAGAAGACAAAGCTCTCGGTACCCAAGGCTTCAGAAGAATGCCGCTTCCTCTTCCACCCATGCCCAGGGACAACTCATGGAAAATTAATTCCTTCGAAACAGATGATGTACTGGAACATGACTTCCAGATGTCCCCAGTCTTCTCACCTCACACTGAAAAGACTCAATAGGGGTTTCTTTTTTGCCCCACTGTAGGCACCTTAGCTTCTACTGTTTCTCTTACTCTCCAGTAGTCCAGGCTGTTGGGTAGACTCAATCCATCCTAGTGCTGGAGCATGGCCCCACAGCCCTAGCACTAGTCATAGGCAGTGAGGATGTCAAGGCTGTGGAGAAAGGGGTGAGACCATCTTAAACTCACCTAGAATAGAGGCTCTTTTACACAGGATTTGTACTCATTTCTGCCTTCTGTCCCACACATAACGCTGTGCATTGACCGTTCTGTGCAAGCACATATGGAAAGACAAATGTGCAGATAGCAATTGGCCGATGGCCGACATCAGTGAGAGATGAGGTACTTTTCCACATGAAACTCTAGAAAACAGTGTGTGTGGGTGGTTGAATCCACAAGCACCTGAATTTTTCATTAATTAACAAACAAGTGTTTGTTACTCATCATACCTGAAGTTGAGAGGGGATGGAGATTCTTGTTGGGTTACTGTCGGGGTTGCTGCTGTTTTTGTTCCCACTAAGTAGAGAACATTAATCAGAAAATGTTAGTCCTGTAACACTGGAGATTAGCCTGATGTTGGACAAGCACATCGTTACCCGTATACGCATTCAAGCACACAGTCAACATAATTGTACTCACCCCATTCGGTTCTTGTCACTTGCAAGATCTGGGATGATACAACAGAACCCCAAATTGACTCACCCTATGAGGCAATGTCACACACCCACAGATCCTCCCTGCACCTCATCTTTCCAGGAGTCTAACTGCTCTGGAAGCCGTAAAACATTGAGTAGCCACAGTCTCAGACAGACTGGTGGTGTTCCCTGTGGAATGGCCACAGTCAGAGAAACAGAAGAAAAAATATGCCCAACCTCCCCCTACCATCAAATCAAAGAAATAAAAAATCTGTCTCCTTGGTGCCTCCCCAATATTTATGTCTGAGCTCAGCAGACACCCCTGGGCTGCAGCCAGTCTGTGTATTAGCATTAGTCCATTACGCTTTTTATGATGCATGTTACCCACCCTCCATCCCCCCCGCCCCCCCCCCGTACAACATTTTATGACTGTCCTTTTCATTTCTGGAAAGAGCTTCACAGAATGGCAGATGCCTGCATTTCCCACTCTTTGGGGAGCTATTTGTAGGCAGCCTGTCCCAGGCCATAAACAACGGGAGATAAACCACAGCCACTGGCAGTAAATGCATCCAAGGCCAAGGAGGTGCAAAAAGTAGGGGGGTCGGGGTAAGCTTGGTGTGGTCTGTACAAGGCCAGCGGCCAATAGGTCCTGGCTAGATGCTCCCCACAGAAGGAGAGTCAAGGGGCTGGTGTGGAAATGGATGCCTTCCAGATTTCCAAGAAGCTCGAGGGCCATCCTGCCACTCTCCCTCATGCCTGTCTCCGCCACTGAGGCCACTTGTCCCTTAACTGCAATCAGAAGCAGTAAACTTTCCAATGAGAAGAGCACGCTTCCCCTCCGGTGTCCTCCTTCTCCTGCCTGTTCATGTTGCAACACAGATTACTATGTACCACTCGTCTCCCATTGATGCTTCTAGATCTTGGAGCCGCTCCCTGGGAGCTTCTCCGCCTTCTCCCACCCTCTCTCCCCATGACACTCACCCCCACCCCCCTCTCCTCCGCCTCCAATACTCATCCCCTTCCTCATGCCCAAGACCAGCTCTTATCAATCAGTCACCACTACTTCTGGCTCATTAAAACTTCAGCTGGGACTCCAGTAGCCATGGCACTGATATTTATTTATTTCAGCTTTTGAGCTGCACCCACAAGCGAGTCACTTGTGACGCCGCAGGACACAGCACCTGGAGCCAGCTTTGCTCCATAAAAGGCACCCCTGGGAGAAGAAAACCAAATTCTGAATGAATAATCTGGTCTAGTAGAGATTTCAGATTCTTCCTACACACACAAATAGCAACCAAAAGCGAAGAATAGAGGGAAGATAAGAGGGGGGTGGGATGTGGAGAAGAAAAGCCAGCAAAGCCCTGAATTATTAGTGCATCGAATAGTTTTCCTTCTCATCAGCCCCATCTTAGGGGCAGGACGTAGACAGAGGGTGGAGGTGACGTTCTTTCTCTCCTCCTTATTTGGTTTTGGACTCCACATCAAATGGAAACATGTAGATGAAAGTGATGTGCATTTAAAATGTATGTACACATCAGACTGCTGGAGATAGTAGCTATTATACTGCGTGTATGTTTTTTTGCAGTAAGCTGCTAAATTATTTATTGGGCCTGGGCTTTAATCTCATAAACCTGCCTGCGGGCCCCAGGCACCAGCAGGCTGAGCGCTGCATAAAACACAGACGTCGGACGGGCTGCACAGAGCACTCTGGTGACTCTGGGTAGTGATTGTTCATTTTCACTTGTTCTTTCCTCCCCCCAGATCAGCTCATTAACAGCAGGCAGGCCCAATGAAGAACCTTCTCGTTTCCCCATCACTGAGAACTTGGAGGTTGATTTGCACCTCGTAGTAGATAAGGGCGAGGATGGGGAGAGCCGTAGCAAGAGGCTGCTCCCAGAATCTGTCCTTAGCTGATGGATGGGAGCCATAGATGAGGGAGCAGATGACTTCAGGGCCACTGGACATTTCGAGGATTGTCCAGCTAAGTGCCTTAGACTATGAGTTCCCCTCACCCTCCCGGGACTCATCAACGGATGACCGAACAAATCATTGATTATCTGGGGCCTGAATTTGTCCCTTTTAAGTAAAAGTGATCTCCATTATCCTCTCCGGTTCCCAGTCCAGAGAGTAACTCTTTTGGTATGAATCTACTCATCGTCTCTGCATGCCAAGATAATAAGAGCACCCTTAAACCTGTTCGGTGGTTTGAGGAATATAAAGAACATCCATGTATATTCACCCACACTGAGCTCATCTAGTCCTCCTGTTTAACAAGCCCATGGGCCGCTCATCTGAGGGATGAGGAAACAGGCCCAGAGGGGTCAAGTGATTTGCCCAGCTTCACCCAGCAATGACGTTCACGTCGGAACCTGGATGCCCATCCTTTGTCTGTTCTAATCTTGCCGAGGTATGTGAGCTCACTGGCATGAGTGTAGTGTGGACACTGGGGCAGAGATCATTTCTGACAGCCAGGCCCCCTAGGGCTAGTGTGGAGGCAGTGTTAACTGTACTCAAACCCGGGCCTTCTGCTCTTTCCAAGCAAATGAAGGAAAGCCGGGCTGTGTGAGGTCACCATTCCCTGGAACTGCAGCCGCCCACCCCTATCTCAGAACGCTCCTTTAAAAGGCACAGAGGCAGGGAGACCTGATAGGACGATACGGCAGGAATTGAATGCAGGGCATTTTGAACCTCCCTTCCAGGATTCTGGGGGACCAAGATCTACTGAAAACAAAACCTGTTATGCAAACATTTGCCTGTCTATAATATTTAGGTAGACAGCCCGTTGCTTCCATCGGGGTCTCAAAGCTGTCTATGATCCTAAAATGTTAAGACTCCTTGTCTGATGGCTTTTAAACCATGGGCCTTTGTGCCCTAGAGTGACCACTCCAGTTCCCCAGTTCCACCCTTTTTAAATCAAAGCATCTTGTTCTCATCTATTTTTACATATGTCAGGGTTATGAGTATGATTTTTTTTTATTGTTGCTTAAAAGAAAAACAGGTTAAAATGACAGATGATGAAATGTTGGGGTCGCCTGCCCATCACATGGTATGTACCCCCTGTGGCAGGCATGCGCACACCATTCTCACCCCCTGCTCCCCCCACATGTGTACACACACACACACACACACACACACACATCTGGTGTCAGTGGGAGCAGAACAAGGCGAGGCTGCAAGAACCCAGATCAGGGCAAAGAGCTGAGCCCGTAGGCCGAGGCAGGGAGAGTAGGCCCTCGGCTTGACTGCGAAGCCCAATCAGACAGCACAGGCTGGGAGAGGAGGCCAACCAGGTGGCTCCTGGAGGGTATGCCCGGGACCAGGCCAGGCCAGAAGATAGGAGTCCTGTCACCTGGTTGGACCCTAACACAGCCGTGAGGCTGAGGGAGTGGAGTCCCCACAGGGAGGGGAGGAATTGCCCCATGGAAGCTTCATGGCCATTATTCTCTCAGAATGGGGCCACCTCTCCCTTCCCCTCACCCCGCTGACAGCTTCTCATCTTCAAGATACTGTGGTATCACCACCTCCAGGAAGCCTCCCCTTTCTGGGCCTCGTCATCCCCCCATCCCATGGCTGTCAGCAGAAAAGCATGGTAGTTAAGAAGAGCCCAGGTCCAAGAGCCAAGGTATCCTGGGCCGCACTCCCGATGGGACCCTTTCAAGAATCACTTCCCTTCTCTGCGCCTGCTTCCCCATCTGCAGGCTACAAATGGTTGTGGTTTCTGCCTCGCAGGCTTGTTGTGAGGCACATGTCAAGTACGTCTACCTTGGAGCATGCAGAGCAGTGTCCATGAGAGAATAGAGCTCAGGAGACGTTACCTATTATTATTGTGTGTATTGTCATTGCCTTTTTTCCTTTCCCTGTCCCTTGGCAACTTTAGGACAGGGACTGCGTTTGTCATCTCTGTGTCTACCATGCCAGCTAATGGAGCAGACACTCAGTATATGTTTAAACAGGGAAAAAGGGAGAGGGGGAAGGAAGGAAGAAATCCTAGGACCCAGATCATTTCTCTGCTCCAGTGGGAAGGCATGTCCTCAAAGTGACTCAAAGAGGCTGGAAGGGGTGTGATGTGCCTCCAAGTACGATGGGACTTAGGGCTTCCCACCGATGTCTGTGGCTGGCTATGGCAAGAGATGAGGTTCTCGGGGACGTGTGTATGATTCCAGCAGCCACATCTCATACACAGATACACAGATATTCAAGCCATCATTGCTGCAGACAAATCCCTTTGGGACTGGCCTTTCCCAGAGGCGACCGTTCCCTCAGCCTCACTTACAGCCTCCCTTCTGTCCTGCTCCACCTGCAAATCCCAGCAGGTGCCAGGTCTGCACCAAAAGACAGCTGGCAGTGGAGACACCAAGGAGGTGGGGGCGCGGGGGGTGCCCTCCCATACCTCCCTGTGATTCCCTCAACCTTCTAGAGCACGGAACTTAGTAGACTGTACTCCTGCCGATGGGTTGAAGATTCAGAACGACACCCGTTACTGTGTGTGTGTTCATTCATACACTGACTCACCCATTCAGAAAAGTGACGGTTACCGTCGGGGCCTACCCTGTGCCTTCAAATGTATTACTCGTTGGTAATAGTAATAGCACCGGTAATTACAAGAAGCCAGTATTTCTCAGCTGGGGCCGTTCTGTGGACACTTGGCAGGGTCCAAGAGACATTTTTGATCGCCATGTGTGGGGCAGGGGGTGATGCTGGCATCTGGTGGATAGAGACCAGGGATGCTGCTTAACATCTTACACGTGCACGCGCAGAACAGCGCACACAACAAAGTGTTATCCTGCCCAAAATGGCAGCAGGTCTTGAGGTTGAGAAATTCTCATCAGAGCACCAGACATTCATTGAATATCAATTATGTGCCCACCGCTGTGCTAAGCACTTCGCCTCCCTCCCTCCTCCTAGCAGCCCTGCAACACAGGGGTAGTGCTGACTGCGAATCTTTCCAGGTGAGAAAACCTAAGTCTCAGGGAGGTTAAATTATTTCCCCATTAGTTCACGTGGTATGTATGTATTGGGATGACTCAGCAGGTGGTACACTTGGAGACCAGGCCCCGGCGGGCTGACCCCAGAGTGCGTGCTCATTCAAAACCATGCTAACTCTCTGCACAAGGTCAGGAAGGGGGAAACGTGAAATGAGCGAGTGATCAAGAAGCCTAAGTTTGGGGAGGAGAGTGTAGGTGATAAATGCCATTGGGTTTGAAAAAAGATATTCCTTTCCCTTTCCCGCCTCCTCCTTTCCCTCTCCCCCACGTATACTCACGGAGGAGTGCACAGGAGCAATTGAAGAAAGTCCTTGAGGCCCCGGTTCATCTTCAGGTTTATTTTGGTGTGGGTGGTGATTGGATCTTGAGATTACACCCTCCTTCCCCTCCCCGCCAAATGGTTCTCCTCTCACAAACACAGCCAACCCTTTAGCCGGGAGGAGGGTGGAAATATTTCTCCTACTCCCAAAGTGTCTTGATAAAGATCTGCTCTCTGCCAGCCTCCACCTCCTCCGTGTGCTGATTTAGTGCGTGCTGTAGGACGTGTGGTATTGTACTGGTACCTCCTGACTGGTGAGCTGTTTGGACAGGGGCAGTGTGTGTAATGGGAAGAACGTGGACTCTGAAATCAGACCACCGTGTTTCAACTCCTATCTTTGCCATCCACTAGGGTGATGATATTGGAGAAATCGGTTAGCCTTACTGAGCTTTGGTTTCTTCATCTGCGAAATGAGAATGAGGATATTTACCTTGAAGGGTGCTTTGAATGTTAGATGAGGTCAGGTTTGTTCTTCTTTTCGCACGGCGCTTGGCCAAGAGTTGAGTACTGGAGAAGCGCTCACCGGTATGCACCTCCTCCTGCCTCAGCCTGAGGTTGGCTCTCTCCAGTGGCTCAAAGGGATGGGAAGGGATAGTCAGTGCAGCCTCCCAGGGGGCCTCCCTTTCTACCCTGCGTCTCCTTAGGGGCCCTGTGTGTAGGCCAGCCCAGGTGCCTGAGTCAACCACGAGACTGACATCTTGCCCTGTCTCTGCGGTGAGTCAGCTGACCTAGACCACAGGCACCACCGCCTCCCCTGGCATGATCATGTGAATCACAGTCATCCATATTTACCAGGCAACTCAGCAGGGATCCAGAGAGTGGTGCGGAAGCATTAAGCAGTGGCAGCAGTTGACCATTTCAGAAGACGTATCATCCTAAAGAGGAAATCATTTAAGACCCTGAGGCTGGGGTGCCTGGTTGGTTCAGTTGGCTAAGATCTAACTCTTGATTTCAGCTCAGGTCTTGATCTCAGAGTCATGATTTCATTTCAAGCCCCACATTGGGTTCCATGCTTGGTGCAGAGCCTATAACAAACAAACAAACAAACAAAAAATCCCAAGGCTGGTAGGGATCCTCAAGATCCTCAATTATTGTCCTCACCACTATCCCTTTGCTCTTCTCCTCGTGTTCTCACAATAGAGGATTTTGTAGAATGGATGCCCATTCATTGAAAGCCTACCATGCACTAGACCCTTTGCATCGCCTACCGTAGCCCCTCCTCCCGTTCCGCGCACACAACACTCAACCCACCTGAGGCAGGAGGGCATGAGCCATGTTCTGAGGACCCTCAGAGATGGAGCTTCCTTATCTCTGTGCTATCTTACCTGTGACTCCCCTGAACCTCAGGGTCAGGAAGATCCCACTGGGTGCATCACAGTACGCAGCACACTCTTCCATCTGTCATCTCGGTCTGTTCTAATAGTAGCTCTAGAGGCGGGTATTCTTTTGAAGATGCAGTAAACAAAATTCCCAGTAGATTATTCAGGCAGTAAATCTTGTAGCCTTGACCTAAACCCTCGTTCTGTGGTTCAAAGTTCACAAACCCCCCCCCACAATACCTTAGTTCCCTTATGTCCTTCCTTATATCCTAACCCAAAGTAGCCATTCAGACAACTTCTTTGGAAGACTGTGGGTTATGGGCGATAGGAGATGCAAAGGGCCATAGAATAGGGCTGTTTCCTCAGGTACCTACAATCTGTTGGAAGGCATGGGATGTGTTTGCCTCCTTCTTGCCTCCCCTGAAGACAGGACACTGCATCTTCCTTTTAGAGGTTTTGGCCATGAAGAGATATGGAGTTGGGGAAAAGAAGCCCAGAAATCAGGTGGTCTGGGCTCTAGCCCTGGCTATACAGCTGTGACCTTGGGGAAAGTCACCATAGTCCCTTATCTGTAAAATGGAAACTTTTGATTATTCTGGTTTCTGCTTCACAGGATTAAGGGGCAGATTTAGTGAGACATAGTATGTGTGAAAGCATCTGGGAACTGTGCATCGCTGTACAGATACAAGGGGTCCGTGCTCCCCCTTCACTCCCCCCTCTATCTTACTAGTAGCCTCAGACCCTCGGCACACATTTCTGTTGCTGACCACCACTGTACCCTGACCATTTGTCCTGGGACCAGGGTGATTACAACTTCAGACAACTTCTTTGGAAGACTGTGAGTTATGGGCCATAGGAGATGCAAAGGATTACGTGCTTTACCTGCTGTCCCAAAGCCTATCCCCTTCCCCCCATCAATTTCTTAGCTTACTTTGGTGATGGTAGGTTAAAATGCCACCCCCGTTAAAAACAAAAACATAGAATGAGCAAGGCCCTAGAGAGAGAACCTGACACCTGCAGGTTATTTGCCAAGAATACGTGGCCTGGTAATGCCCTGCAGGTGGAGGGGGGAAAAGAAAACAACGTGAGGAACTTGCACAAAATGTTGGTCATTGTCCCAACAGGAAGGGTCGCAAGAGTTCAGGGAGGGCAGGATACCCCCAGGACCTCTTCCCGCAGTTCCAGCTGCAAAGAAAGGTTTTGATGGGTGAGATTTCCAGGTTTGCCTCTGTGAGGTCAGTTGAGGGGAACGAAGGTGTAAGCCCAGAGCAGGAAAGGATGTCAGACTTTGGGTGTTTCTGAGGAATGCGTTAGTTGTTAAGGTTCTGTGGCTGCTGCCCCGCTGCCCTCCCAATCCAGCCCCTCACACAGCATGGAGCAGAGATCGGCCAGGTAACAGAAAACATCCTCCTCTTGCTGGTCTCCGGCACGCCCCTGCCAGTCTGGGAGCCATTACCTTTTCCAGATGTGGAATAATTGCAGGGCTAATCACCCCTGGGGTCTACTGGGATCCATCTCCAAGGGACTCCAGGTCCTTTTATTTAATCCTCATGACAGTCACTAACAATAAAGAAGAAAGTGGGAGATGCTGAGTGGAGGAGCGAAGATATCTGCCCAAAGACACAGCAAGCTGCCCATAATTCCAGCTCAAAACTCTTAGGTCTGCCAAACGCTGAACTATGTCTCCTGTCCCTCCCCCCCCCCCTTACTTCCTACAGGAAGAATTTTGTACGAAATCACACTGCAATTCTCAGAGCAGCGCTCCATTCCTGAGCTGCCTCTCTGCAGATGTGGGGCCACCCCCTCCCCCCCACCCCATTTTCTCCATCACCGCCCCCTGCCTCCAAGCCTACCTTCCTGAAAGACGTTCTTGACACTGTCATTAAACAGCTGCCAGCAACACCTGCTGGCATTCTCCCTTGCAAGGATAACAACCCAACTTTGAAAAAAAAAAAAAAAAAGGAATGCTGAGCAAGAAAGGCTACAGGAGGTGTAGTTGCGGGTTTGAAGTATCTTTTGGTTTTTGCCAAATTACGTTTTCTCTGCATTTCTCTGTTGATTCTCCTTTGCACTTTCTGCTTTCTACTTACGAATCCCCCCTTCCAACCCCTACGTTGAAAATCAAAAAAAAAAAAAAAAAAACCTGTTTTAGAATTAACTATGGTGTCAACCTGTGGCTGGGATCTTCATGCCTCAAAGAAAAGTCACAGGAGCTGTTTCCACCCACCCAAGCCTTTAATAGTGGAGGAAAAGAGAGAGAGAGAGAGAGAGAGAGATGGAAGAGCCAGTCTTTCCCCTCCTCCCTTCCTGGGCCACCTTCCAACAAATGCTGATGCAGGCTGATGAAGATAGGGTTCTCAGAACCTGTGCCTAATGATAACTCCCAGAAAGTCATTACTTGAGTGGCTTTTCCAGCCCTGGAGTCTCTCCTGTTTATTCCAGAAGGCATCATAGGGGAGACCCATCATATCTTGGCTCATTGCCCCAATGGTCGCTAAGCCTTGATAGAGGACTACTCAGTGGACCCCCCCCCCATGCTGCCCACAAAGGGCTAGCCCACTTGGAAACTGCCAGCTCCGCATTTGTACCCACGCCGTCCCTCAGTGCCATGGGAGCCTACTGCCCAGCTAATGTCCTCCCACTGCCAGCTGGAGCTCAGATCCTAAGCCTATGATTTTTTTTTAAAGATGATAGGTCAAAAGCAATGGACTTTTTTTTTTTTTTTCCTACAGAGGCCAACAAGGAATGAAGTGGCAGCTTCAGGAAACTGAGCTTTATTTTGTAGTTGCCAGGGGCTGGGAGGCCGGTACAGGCTGGAGGGGTTCGGTTACTGGAAGCCGGGTTCAAAGGAGCTTTGCGAAGGTCAACCCAAAGCCATATTTGTGGGAACCATCAAAGCGATGACTCTGCTGGTTTTCTATTGTGTCATGGAAAAGGCTTCTAGGGAATTCTTGCCAAGTCTTTAGAAGAAAAGATATATATAGCTAAAGATGTATATATTTATAGAGAGATGTATGGATATATTTATGCCAGTCATGCCCATTAGCTCTGCAGGGAGGAGGAGGTGCCTCCGGAGGGAGAGTATGGCACCAGGATCTCCCTGCAGCTCTTCCAGGCTCTTGGGAGAAGGGAACGAGAACACCATGGAAGGTCCAGGGATCTTTGGCTTTCATCTCCAGGGGCCCCTTCCGGGACCCAGAGAAGCTCCCTAATGGAGGCTGAGCCTATGAGCCCCAACTTTTCCTTTGAACCATTCAGGCAGGTCCCTACGGTCCAGAGGACATGTTGGAAGGAGATCGTTCTGGGGGTCTGTGATCCCTGAGGAACCTAATCTTCAGGGCCCAGTGTAGGCGGCAAGGAGTCTATATGGGAAATTGCAAGGATGCCGAGGGGGAGCGGGGGAGGGCTGAGGGCTTGATACCCGAAAGAAGGGAAGGAATGGCCCCGAATTCATTTGCTTTCCACCTGTGGGAACAAAGCTTTAATTGGACTGTTGGCCTTGGAGGGGCCCAGACCCTGATTTTAGAGGCACTGGGAGACTTGCCTGCTTAGCTGGGACCATCTGCTGCTCCCCACCCCCCTCCACCACCACCACCACCAGAGCCTGGAGGAGCAGCTGAGGCTTACTGAGAATGGCCCAAAGATCCTTTCCAGAATCTCCCTGGAGCTACGTGGTGTGCGTGTGTGTGCATCCACCTCGGGGTGTGTGTGTGCTGTGTGTGAGGCATGTGTGCACACGCATGTGCGGTGGGGGGCTCTGCGCCGTGGGTATATGTGTGCACACGTGTGCACGGGCTCTTCCTGACGTGTCCGCACCACGGGACCTCTTGAAGTGGGGAAAGCAGCCGGGCCCATGAGGGAATCGGGCGGCAGCTTTCGCTGGGCGCGCCCAGTATCTGGCTCTGCATCTCTCATTCCATCTCTATCATGTCAACAACTTTCCAAATTGACTGAAGCGTAACCACTTGCCTCATCCCCGGTCCGTGTCCCCCGTCCCCATCCCTGCCCACGCCCGCCCCAGTGGAGGCCCGGGGTGTGATGAGTAAGTCAGGCTAATGACACTACACCCACCTTATCTAGGATTGCCCTCGGTGTACCTTCCCAGTTCTGAAGCGGGAGGTGGGGATGGGAGGCAGGGCATTATTGCAAAACCCTTTTGGCTGTAGCTGCCACCTGACTGCCTCCTCTGCTGCAGATAGCCGCCCCCTCCTCCCCAGGCAAATCGACTAGCTTCCTACTACTTGAGAGACACTCAAGGCCTAAAGAAAGCATACAGGTTGGCAAAATGAACAGAAGAGTTGTGACATTCTTACACCTCCCCTCCCTCCTCCCACCTCCGCCCACCCCACCTGGCCCGGCTCCCCACAGCAGCCTGGGACCAGGAGGCGGCGGGCAGGGGGGCGGGGTGCACTGTGCAGGGCCTGGGCTGGTGCTGCAGCTGCAGACAGCTGCCCTCCCTCCGTCTCTGCCACTTCATTTCTCTCCTGTCGGCAGCAGCTCGGGGCCGCTGATGGTCAGCAGAGTCCAAGAGGCCCTGCAGACCTCTCTTCCGGCTCCCTCTGCTCCCTATCCCCTGCTACAGGGAGGTTAGGGGGGAAAGAGGAAGAAAGAGACAGGAAGGCAGGAGGGAGGGTGAAATGAAATGTGAGTGACATTCAAGAAAGTGACTTCATAGGGCTCTACTGCCCTCCCTCCGGATTCAGGATGAACCTTGTCTGCTTCATAAGCCATGAGTGACGTCTCCCCCGTCTGAGTCGTCAGACCCTGGTGCCCCCAACCCCCCCTCTCCTTCCCAGGCACACAGGAACACATGTGCCTCTCTCGTCCAATGGCAGGTCCATCTGTGACCTTTATTCTTCTGACCTCACCCCTGGAGGGGAAGAGGGCCCCAGAGGAGCTTTCACTCCCTGTACCAGACTGGATAAATCCCCCCTTCCACCTCTTCCACCCTGGCTTCAGCCTTCCCAGTTCCCCCAGGGACATGGGAGGAAGAGAGGAAAGGCTCTCCTTCTGGGCCAGGAGGTTGGCAGCCCTGGCTGGATGCCACATGCCACATGCCACAGCCTGGCAGGGGCCGGAAGGGAGAGGGGGGCAGGAGAAAGTGCCCCTTCTTCTGATCCCAGCATCTTGGCCTCTTCTGGCTCCCCCAGGCAGGGAGGTGACCACCCTGTGAAGTTATGTTGATTCCCTAGGCCACCCAGCTGCTGAATCTCCCCAGAGGCAGGCTGGGCTGCCCCTCCCGGTGGGCAGGAAGGTGGGCGAGGACCCAGCTCCCCTCAGTCTAAGGCAGGTCTTCAAGCCCCTCTCCTTTCTCATAACTGCAGAGGCCTGCAGAAGAGCTCTCGTTTCTGCCAGCAACCAGCAGAAGATGGGGCTATGCCTCAGCTTCACTGTCTGCAGAGCGAGAAGACGGCAATGCAAGGCCCTTCTAGAGCTAACTGTCCGTGAATGGAGTTTCCAAAATCCTCCATTCATGGGGGCCAAGCAAGGCCCTTTTAGTAGCTGTGGAAGTGCCCTACAACCCTCTCCTGGTTTTTTGATGGTCCCGATTTCCCGAGGAAGAGACGTGAGCTGGCTTCTCATCTCCCTGAAGGAGTCAAGCCGCTCACTGGGTTTGGAGCCGAGTTTGGTGCCAAGTTCGACAGAGCAGGCCCTGGAAAGAAAGAGGACCCGATTCTAGGTCGATGAGTTTTTGTTCGTGCAGCAGCTAGAGCTAGAGCTGACGTGAGATCATAGAAAGAACTTCTGACATCGGCCGGCTTCCCGGGGGAATGTAGCCTCTCCTTTCCCAGCAAAGTTTCCAAATAAGAAAGTTGGAGGCGTGCATTTGCATCTCGAGTTATTTTTCGGGGCACATATTCTCACATCCGTGCACCGGCACTTCCCGGCCCCAGCCCCGGTTCCTACCTTCCCGGCCCCGTGGAGCCTGGTCTGCAGATGCTGGCAAGAGGTGGGCTCTAGGAGGAGGGGGTCTCAGCAGAGAAGCGGGGGTGACATTCCCCTCCCAGCCCCTCGCTGACTTCTGACCTCTGCACCTCTCTTGCTAGTGATCCCTAAATTACCGAGCTGTCTAACCCTCTCCTGGGAGGAGAGGAGCAAACAGGGCTGACGGGAGGTGGAGCAGAGAAAGTATGAGGTGGAGGTCAGGGGTCGTTTCACAGTATGTTTTGGCAGAGGAGGCCTGTGGAGCAGCCAGTGGGATCAGACTTTCATCCTTCCAGAACTTCCCAAACAAGGAAAGCAGTGGCTGTCACTTGAGCGGTGATGCGGAGCATGTGCTCTGGGGAATGGGGACTCACCCCCTCTGTCACCCCAGGCAGGACAGAGCTTCTGTGATGCACCATTTTGCTCCAGAGAACAACGTGCAGGTGCATTGAGGTGCACCTGAGGTCTGAAAGGAAAGAAGTCACAGGCTTGGGCCTGGAGGCTAGAGATGTCCCGCTGAGTGAGCACTGGGGTGAAGGATGAGGATAGAAAGCTGGGAGTGTGGGGTTCCAGAGGAGCCAGCCCCCCTCATCCCCTCTCAGTCCTGGATAGAAGGGAGACACCAAATGCTTCACCTGACCAGGCCCAGAGCAGTTGGGACTCTTTCCCCCCTCACCTCTGCTCTCCTGCCCTCAGCCCAGCTGAGGAGGCCTCTGCCCCAGTTCCCTGCGGCTGCATCGGGGTGGGGGGCAGTAGCCACAAATACTCCATACATCGAGCTGCTCGGACCTGGAGCAGTCTCCAAAGATGTGGGCCGTGGTGTCGTGGGGCCGCTTTCTGGGCTGGGTCTGCCACTTGCTAACTGTGTGACTTTGGGCGAGGTGCTTATCCCCTGGGACTCAGTCTCCTCATCTGCAAAACGGGGATTCCCTGGAAAGTAGACGCGGATCCCTTGGCGGCCTGGAAAGCGCAGGGTCAGCGTTAGCTCTCGCTGCCTAACACACGCACCACCCCACGTCCAGGCAGCCGCAGCCACGGCCAAGGCGTGGACTGGGCGATGAGCCCTGTCCCCTCCCCCTGCTTGGGCCATCCAGGCGCAGAGGTGCCCCCCAGACCCCTGACCCCAGCCCCTCTCCCGCTCCCGGCGCAGAGGCGTTTCCTCCGTTGACAGCCTGAAGACAGGTCATTTTTCTTCCCTTCCCATATAATGGCCTTTACTCCCCTGCCCGCCACCCCCTTTTCAAACCTTAATGACTTTAACATACACAGAGTTCTTTAAAAAAAAAAAAAAAAAAAAAAAAAACCAAGCCCCCAGTGAGCTGGCCCAGACCTCTTGCAGCGGAGGCGAAACAAGCCAAGCACATGTTCACAAGTCACCGCTGCGATGACAGGGGGCCTTGTGCTAATTTCCTCCCGTGTTTGAAGCCGGGTGGGGGCGGGGCGGCCGCTGGCGCAGGTTAGAGACGTGGGGCCGGGGTATTTGGTTGTTCCCTTTGATCCTCCTGGAAACGCTGTCGCATTTGGGGAAATATTTCATCCTGGGAAATCGTGAAGAATGAGAAAGATGGGCTGCGCGGGTGGCAGGGGCTCACGTGGAAGGGGATCGCTACCATATGACCTTTTCTCTCCTTGAGATTCGGAATCTCCGGGTTGCTCTGGGCGAGGGAGGGAGGACATGATCTCCAAGGGGAGACTCTAGCTCAAAAGTCTTTCTGGATTTGCTGCAGCCGCCTACCCCAACACGCGTGGGCTTCCAGTCTCTGGCTTCTCCCAGCTTGCCCGAGAGGCCTGGGGGACCCGCAGGACCCTGGCGCCTTCCCCGGCCCCGGGGTGATCCGCTCCGGATGCCCACCTGGCTGTCTTCGGGCCTCCCCGGCTGGCACCTCATCTGCACACTGACTCCCCACCGGATGATCTTTTGGGGGGTGGAAGGCGGGTATTGCCCGCCTCTTGGCTGCCTCCCCAGCCCTTCACCTGCCCAGACTCAGGGCAGACTCCCCTTCCAGGAGGGGCAGTGGGGGGGATCGACTGATTACAGGGAGGGTCCAGCAGAAGGGAGGGAGGACCCAGGACCAGGAGCCCCCGGCTGCACCGGCACCCCTGCCCCGGTGTGGAAGCAGAGCTGGCTGGGATCCAGGTTTTCCTCTAAGGCAGAAGCAAATGCACCAAAGCCGCAACCTTACCCCTTGACCGAAGACGGGAAAGTGGCTGTCTGACCTCACGTTATTGGTGCTATTATCATCATTATTGGTAATATCACCATCATCATCCTGCAATTTACCAGTTTCCATGGCGGGGAGGCTTAGGCCCCCTCTGGGCATTCACGTTAGGAGAAAATGAGTCCTGGCAGCCTCCCCGCCTCCCTCCTTCCTGCCTTACCACCCACAGGGTCTTACCTCCTGTCCTGTCACCAGAGACTCTCTCTGGCCCCTGCACAACACGCTGTCACTGAGCGGGGGGGGCGGGGAGAGGCCAGGGCCGGGGGAGGCCTCTCTGTTGTAGGGTGACACATGTGCCTCTTCTTAGAAACGAGAAAAGGACTTCAACACTTGCCCTAAACCAGTGGTTCTCAAACTTGGGCCTGCATCCAGATCCCCTGGAGACCTTGCTAGAGTAGGGATTGCTGGGCCCCGCCCCTGCAGTTTCAGATTTAATGGATATGGGACCAGCCTGAAAATGTGCTTTCCTCGGATGCTGGTGCTCTCCTTCTGGGGACCACACCTTGCAAACCACTGCCCTAAATCAGCCTAAATTGGGCATATTGAAGGGGTGAGCCACCTGAACTCCCCGTCTCCTCCCATCCTCCCCATACAGGTGCTCAAGTTGTGCCTTGCTCGGTGCCCTCCGCACTGGGTTCCCAGCCAGCGGGCGGAGGCCCCAGGTGCGGTGTGAGGCAAGGGAGTCCTGCTAGCTCTCGAGCATAAGGACCCCTTGGAGAGAAGACAGAGGCAGGCAACACCCCCACCCCCACCCCCTGAAGATTTATTCCTTCATTTGGTATTTTAGGCCGTCCTCAGGGGGAGGCTGAGGCCAGCCTGACTCACTGAGTAAACCTTTGTCAGGAGTGCTGGGCCCCAGCCAAGCTCTCCTCCCTCATTCTTCCCCACCTGTTCCTCTCGCCAAGCTCCGGGTCCAGCAGAGAGGGACAAGTCCCCGTGCACGCTGTGTCCGTGCCCAGGGAAGAACACGTGTCCGGGTGCACACCGTGTGCGCCGATTCTCAGAGCCAGCCTCCCACACCGGGGTGCTGCAGCTTTTGCCCTCCCCGCCACCGCAAAGAGCTCTGGGGTTCTCCTCCCGGAGCAGTGCCCTGGGAGCAGGGATTTCCTCTTTCGTCCCTCTGGTACCACTTCTCTGAAGGAAAAGGAGGAAAGAGGATACGAAAGGGCACTTGGGGTCTCCTGCGGAATGGCAGAGACTGTGCTAGATTCAGAGTACGCAGTCCACTCTCAGCACGAGTGTTTTCTCCCTAACGCTTGCCCCGGTCCCCTGGCCAGAGCCCCAAACTTGTTTTAAATAGCAGGTTTAAAAGCTTGGGGCACACGCTATATGCAGATAATAAGAGATGGACAAAGTCTGGCCCAGTGGGCCTCAAACTGGAGGGTGTATCCGAATCACTGAGAGCTTGTTAAAATACACCCTGCGTAGCCCTGGGCTGGGGCGGGACCTGAGCACGTGCCTTTCTAGTAAGTTCTAGGTGGGGCTGATGCAGCTGGTCTGGAGACCACACTTAGAGAACCACTGGTCTAGTTCTACGGCCCGCTGATGAGGCTTTCGCAGGCCGTCATTTCCCTGTTTCACTCCATCAGAACCTTCCCCTTCACCCCTACACCAAATGATAGCCTTTCTGAGTTCTTCTGAGCTCACTAAGGAAAAATGTGACCAGCTTGCTAATTCCGTGTTGTTCCTTCATTCATTCGAAAGATAATAATTATTCTAGTAAACACTTATGTAGTGCTTACTAAATGCCAGTGTCCTGGAGCTTTGCATATATTAACTCTTTTAATCCTCATAATGATGCTGTGAGGTATCTATAATTATTATCCCCATCTTACAAACGAAGCAAGTAAGGCACGGAGTAGGGAAGGGTGTGCAGTTAATCAGAGGCAGAGCAGGGATTCAACCCCTGTGTGAATAGTATGGTTCTGGGATCCATGCTCCGTAGCCAGTGCTCGACTCGCGGCACGTCATCTAGAAGTTAGGCACTATGCCGAACTAATTATGAGTTAGGACTCCGAATGGATTAGGTGGGAAGAATACGAAGATGCATGTCACATCCTGCCACGTATCAACAAATGGGATGCCACGGGAGGGCACCAGGACAGAACTCCGTACCGCGAGCCCAGGGCCATAAAGCAGAAAGAACGAGCGACTTGGCCTGGGAACGTGGGAAAAGGCATCAAAGAAGAGTAGGCATTCGAGCTCAGATGGAGAAAAGGCTGAAGGCTGCTCCCCAGCAACAGCCAGGACTGTCTATGCGGACACTGTGTCCAGGACCCCAGAGCCCAGGGCTCCAGGGGGAAGGCAGGAGGCAGAGAGGGCCAGGTGTAAGGATCTGCAATGGCGCGCTCAAGGGTTGGCCTTCGGTCACCAAGGCGGAGCAAAGTTTAGGTATTTGAGCAAGTCAGGGACGTAATCGGATGCATAACTGTGATAGAGAACTTCAGCTCCAGGGTTTAGCCTTTGATCCGGCGTGGGCTGCATGCCAGACACACCAAGCGCTAACCTCCCTCCCCCCCCCCCCCCCCCCCCCCCGCGTCTTCAGTCACTTACTTCCCCCGGGTAAAATCCCCCTTTCCTTGGCACTTTTCTATCTCTCTGGACGGTACCCCTTGCCTGGCTGTTTCCCACGTTGGAGCTTTTTCCAGTTCTATTTCCCATCGTCTCAAGGCTTTTGCAACTGGTATCAACCTAATTCTGACCTTCTCGCTCATCGTCTCTGGGTCTTATTCTCTATGGCCTCAAGATATTTGGGTCTTATTCTCCATGTCCCCCAAGTCCTGTTGTCGTGTAGCCTCAAAGCCCACGCTGGGGTTGACCAAGGCTCCTGCTCTGGCAAGTAAGGGTATGCTTGGATGTACGGGGGATACAAGAAGCAAAGTGGTCACAGCCTGGCCCACACCCATGGAAGGGGATGGGGCCCAGAGTTAATCAGAGGCCATTTGGCCTCCCTCTGCAGTGCTCCCCTCCACTGCATTTAAAAGGCATTGCTAGGTCCATCTAACCTGGCTCTTACCATCTGATTGGAAATGCTGAAGGGAACTAAAGCCAGAAGCGCCATGCTTCCACCTTCATTACCTCACCTGTGAAGTGGCAGTAAGTCTTCACCCGTTAGTCAGCAGATGTCTGTGCCTTAGATCCACCTGACTTTGAAAGCATTTTGCAAACTGTAAAGCACCAGACGAAGATGAGGTGGAAGGAGGGTCCATCAGGCTGGTTGCTTCAGACAGAAACAGAATTGAGCCATCCATCAATTCACTTCAAACAAAACCCCAAGATACCACTCAGTGGGAGGCCGACCCGTGTCCAACCCTATAACCATCCTGATGAGTCCCCAGGTATCTTTTAACTATCTTTTGAACTCTAGGGTCTTCCGTCTTGGGCTGTCAGGTTTTCCTAGACACTCCCTTAGGAAGATTGCCTTTCTTATATCCTTTCTCCAGCCTGACCCTTGCCCCTGGGGCCTCAGGTTGTAGCTGCCATCCCCCACTGGGACCATGACTCACCATTCCAGATTTCCAGCCCTTTCCCCAGGAGAACAGTGACTACTGGTGTGCAGGCAGCTGGCCCCAGACCTCCCAGCAGAGGCCAGAACAGAGCAGGATATAGAGCTCGCCGGGTTGCCTAGAATTTGAAGGGTACAAACAAAGTTAGGCCTTGTCCACTCCAGGAGGACCTTTCATAGGTCATTTTATCTCTTCGTCTTCCTGCAGGCCAGGTGGCCTCTGTCCTTTCCTCCTGGCATGCTGGAGCCTTTGTGGCTCCCGTTCAGACTACCGGGGGTGGCAGACACACCAGCCCTGGGAGGGATCAAGGGGGAAGAAGGAGGGGACCTCCTCTCAAGAGGAATGGCTCCACTTGCCCAGCAATGGGGTATATTCCGTCCTTGAATCCACATCTTACTGTCAGGTGCTGAGCTGGGACGAATGACTGAATGGCCATGGGTGGAAGACCCCCACTGTCCCTGACCTAGCATGTCCCTGTCCCCCACCCCTGACCCGTGCTCACCCCTTAGCCTTCTTTTGCATTCTTGCTCAGTCTAGCTCCCGAGTCCTCTTTAGGTAAAGGGTCTCCAGATGTTCCACATCACTCACCATACACCTCCCCGCAAAGATTTCTGCTGGGTCAGCCAGTCTGCTCACTGCTGGAGGCTGGTCGGCGTGCCACTGAGTTCTGCTTTCTACTGGCCCTGGGAGCTCCCACGGAGTTGCCGGAGGGTGAGGTTCCAACGGCAGCTGGCGCCAAGCTGACCCAGCTCCCCCGAAGACAGCAATTGGCCGGGCCTGGCCAGAGAGTCCCCAGTACCAGGGAGATGCCAGGTCAGCTGGGGGGCTGGGAGGGGGGAGTGGAGAACACCCAGATCCAATTTTCCTTGCATCCCAGAGACATGGAAGGAGACCCAGGAATACCCACTTATTTCCTCGGAGAGATTTCTCCTGTGTCCACCACTGCGGTCTTGGGAATATGGTCACTCTGCGACCGTGAGCCTGAGGATTTAAAGGAGGAGAGGAGGCCTGAGGGCTGGTGCAGAGCAGGGCTTGTACTGGGGCGGGGTGGGGGGGGTCATGTCGAATCTTGGGAGGAACATAAAGCAGAGGAAGTGAGCAGAGCGTTGAGCAGAGTGCCTGGCATCCTACCCGGCCTCACACCTGGGCCAGTGGAGGGGAACCTCTTCTCTATGCGCCTCTGGTGCCCTTCCCAGCCCTCTTCCCGTCATTGTGTCCTCCCCTCCCCCACGCCCACCTCCAGCTCTTCTCCTCCATATGGTCTCCACATCTGGCTGATGACCATCCAGAGATTTCAACTGTGCCTCCTTCCCTCCCTCAGCAGCCCTTGCGTCCTCCCACCCCCACCCGCTGAGTCTCCTTCTGACTCTGCCTTCTGTGCTCCTCCCTGTCTCCCCCAGGTGCCCTGCAAGAATAGAACAAGAACACAGGCTCTCCGGGGAGCTGTACCTCCTCTCCCCATCCCACAGCCCCACATGCAACCCTAGGCCACCAGGCCTCAGCGAGTCCCCAGTGCTCTCCTTGCTGCGTTCAGAGCCCCCCTCACTGACAGGGCCAAGGCCAGTCTCTAGGTTACCAGGCAAGCCCCAGACAGATCTGCAGAGACCAGTCTCACTCATCACGACTCCAGATGCTGGCCTCTGACCCCAGGACCCTCCTTGGAGGGGGCTCAGCATAAGAAGACCCACATATTCCACTAACTCTTCTTCTTTCCAAGGATCTGCACCAGGTCCCTAAGTCTGTCCCTGGTGTGAGTACGGGCCTGCGTGCCTGTGCTCCTATGTGCATCACATCTTGGCACCCCGGGGCCCGTGCAGCATTCCCAAGGTGGGCCGGAGGCGATGAAAATCTAGGAGACTGAGGCTGCAGATGTGGCTGAGAGTTCTCGCCGGCTCACAACTGCCCATCCCTCCACAGGTCAGGCTGGTTAATTTGACTTCCCCTCCCATCTGGGCCCCACTATGGCTGGCTCATGCTGGTTCAGCTGGTAACATTTTCACTGGCAAATCCCCTGCCCTCCCTTGAGACGCACTCAGCATTCACACTGGGTGCAGAACCGGGTCGGCCTGGAGCCAGAGCCTTGACCCAAAATCGTGGCCAGACGTGGCAGCTTAGTATCACAGGACTGGTCGTTTCTCCCCACTGCAGATGGATTAGAGTGGAAAGGGGCCCGGGTGGGGCCACCCGTGGATCCTGGCTGTGCCCTGTGCTAGCTGTGTGTCCTTGAGAACTCTGCTTACATTCTCGGGGCTGTGATCGGCTCCTTTCCTAACGAGTATACTGACATCGGGACTCCCAGGACTCGTTGGAGGATTAAAAGCGACAATAGATTCCCACGCAGTAAGCGCTGGGCAAAGGTTAGTGAGGTCGGAATCTACGGAATCTACGCGGGACTCACAGTGCAGGGAAATAGAAGCACAGGCTGGGAGGAGCCCCTGGAAGGGCTCGCTGACCCCTCACGCCTGCGTGGTAGTAGTGGGGTAGCCGTGCTGGGATGCACATCCAACGCTTCATGCGCCACGTCTAAGTTTTGAGCGTGTATCGATGCATAATCCTGCACCAGCCCATTTTACCAATGAGGAACTTTGGCTGGTGCAGGTTAAGTCCCCTGCCTAAGTCACACAAGCTCCCTAACACCCCAGCCAGGAGTCAAGCTTAGGGAGAAAGGCTCCGGGCTTCACTCATGACCACTGCCCTCTGCTGCCTTCCGATGGGCGATGGGCGATGGGCTCTAGTCCAGAGAGAGCAGGGACTTAACTCAGGGTCGTCCGGCCCTTAATCTTCTCCCTCCTCCGCCTGGGCTTCTTTCCATGGCATCAGGCTGACCGGCCACATTCCTTAGGAGGGGCCAGAGGGACCCTTCTTCTGTAGCCAGCTGGCCCCAGAGCAAGTCAGTTACCCGCCCCCCCCCCCCCCCACCTCCCCTGCTGCTTGAGAAAGTGTCCCCTGAACACAAAGTGCAGCTTTGTTCAGGCTCCTGAGGTGACTGCCAGGTAAGGCCGGAACCCAGCCGGCCCTCCCTTCTGTGCAGATAAGCAGAGGACTCAGCCACTTTCTGGGGGCACTTTGAGGTCAATTTTCTCTGCCTCCAGAATCTCTTAGAAAGAGAAAACAGCTTCTTTGGGACAGTTACTGCCCTAAAACACAGCAATGAGATAAGTGTCAGGGCATGTGCTCTGCTGCACCTGCCCTTGCTGAGATCAGCCTCTGGGGAGCCCTGGGTGTCACCTGCAAACGTGGGCACTGCTGTGGGCATCCTAGCCGACAGAGGCATCCGAAATGGAAGCAGAGGGGGCAGCAGGAGGTTGCAGGGACTTAGGAGTTGATTTGAAGGCAGTGGCGAAGTAGAATAGAGAGGAGGATATAGAGAACAGCACAGACCCGTTCCCAAGGCACAATGCAGGCATTCCAGGCCTTTCCCGATGTCATCCCACCCGCCTTTCCAATTATACTTCCCTTGGCGCAGGAATGTTACTCTCTGAGTTCACAGAGGCCCAAAACAGAGAGCATCTCTTTCCCAGAGCCCCTTTTCATGATGCTCAGGCTAATATCTATTGAGCACCTACTATGTGCTTCCCATTCAGTTTCTGATTTGATCCTCACAACAGCATCCTGTCAGGTGGGAGCTGTTATTATTGTCATTTAATAGCTAAAGAAATTAATGTTTACAGAGTAGATCAGGTAGTTTAGGCCAAGTTTCTTAAACTCTTGGTGCCTCAGTTTCTTCACCTCTAAAGTGGGGAGTAACGTTCCTCATTTTGTTTTGAAGATCAAATGAGATGGTGCATAGAAAACATTCAGAATGGTATTTGGCCACAGTAAGCATTCTGTGGAAGTTAGGTCTGACTATGAGTATGACTACCTTTAAGTCTGAAAGCACCCCAAATACTTAAATCTTTTTTTTTTTAATTTTATTTCATCCTTTTAAAACCGCTATTTTGTATTTATTTATTTATTTACAAATTTATTTTTTATTGGTGTTCAATTTGCCAACATATAGAATAACACCCAGTGCTCATCCCGTCAAGTGCCCCCCTCAGTGCCCATCACCCAGTCACCCCCACCCCCCGCTCTCCTCCCCTTCCACCACCCCTAGTGCGTTTCCCAGAGTTAGAAGTCTCTCATGTTCTGTCTCCCTCTCTGATATTTCCCACTTATTTTTTCTCCTTTCCCCTTTATTCCCTTTCACTATTTTTTATATTCCCCAAATGAATGAGACCCTATAATGTTTGTCCTTCTCCGAATACTTAAATCTTACTAGTGCTCTAGGCTCGGGCAGTGGCAATGCTATCACTCTTCTTCGATATGGACAATTTGCCTTTTTCCAAGTTTTATCAAGTGCTAAGCAAACTTGCCCGCTTACCTTTAATCTGTGTCCCCTTGTCCCGTCCTGCAGTCCTGCAGTCGGATTGCAACCCTTGATGAGATGGGACCACCCATTACAGGACCACTGAGAGTGACAGCCCCTCCAGGAAGTCCTCCCGCCCTCCATCCCTCCCTCCCTCCCCAGCCCTGACGGATGCCTGAATTCCTGGCACCACCATCATCGTCAGGCATTTGCTCACTGGCGTTGCTCCCTGTTATTTTTCTTTTCCTGTCTAGCTCTCTTTATTAGATCCTGGGAGTCTCAAGAACAAGGACTGCATTTTTATTTATCTTCATCCTGTGAGGGTATTTATCACTAGGAGGAGCTTGAAGCACTTGTTGGTTAGTGGATCACTCCATCATGGCTAATTGCTCATTAAAAACAATACAGATTAGAGGGTAGAAGGCAGTTGTCGTCAGCCTTTAGGTCTGTTCCAAAGGCCAGGATAATTTTGGGGTCACGGAATCCCATCGTGGAGGCTATTTGATTTTGCCCACCAGACCCATCCCACCTTCTTGTGCTTGGCTGGACTAGCCCCTTTGTGAGCACCCCACAGATCACTCTGGCCTGCTAGCCAGCCTCTTACCCCCTATCTGGGGGGCATCCCACCCCACTTGGCCCCCGATTCCCCTGCCTCTGTGGGTGGTTGTGCTTCTCCTCCTGGCTCTAGTTCAGATCCCAGCCGCCCCCCTCCCCACCTCCCCTCAGCCTGTCAATCACCAGTCTCTGGAGATGGTCCCCAAGGCCCATCCCATTCTCCCCAGCCTCCAGTCACAAATGACTGCTCCAAGGCAGGCTGGTCTTTGTTTAACATTCCTTTCATTTGACTTTGGGCTAAAGAGGAAGATAAATGACACTCTGTCTCTTTAAGGTAAAAAAGAGGCATTTTAAAAAAAAAGATCTTTTTTTTTTTTTTTTTTTTGCCTTTTAAGAGGAAAAAAAATCCTCCAAGTTATTAGGGGAAAGAAAATCATTTGACTTAAGCAGCCTCTGGCAGTCTGGTGATGCTGAGACAATATACCTGTCAGCATCCATCAGGTTTGGGAAACAAAGCCATCTGCATATGGGGAAATGAAGGGGGGCTGGGGAGTAAGAAGAGGCAGGGAATATCTAATGAGGGATGCCCCACACCTAGCCGGAAAAGTCCTTGTTGATCCCGGTTTCTGAGCTTGGCAGGGCCCAGAAAAGTCCAGACATTTAGGGAGGGACTGATAAACCTGGATTTAAAAAAAAAAAAAATTTAATAGTAAAGGTGTTTTTAGAGTTTATCCAACCTAAGCGCTTTATTTTAGGGGAAGTCGAGGGGGGCACATAAAGTCAAGACCGTAAAAGAGAAGTGACTTGTTCAAAACCACACTTGATTTGAGCCAAAGCCAGGACTAGAGTTGGCTGTCCTTGGCATGCTGGGTTTTTTTTTTCTCGTCTGATGCCCGAAGTTCTCTTTCTCACCTGTTGAACAAGCTCTTTCTAGTCTTCCTTGACTTCCATCCCCCAAACTCCGCTCCAATCTGTCTTCCATCCCCTCCGCCCCACCTGGCTTCTCCAGATCCTGCGCTGTGAATCCCAATGTCACCTCCAAGGCCAGGTCTGAGTCTCTCTGACCCCGTGGTGCTCCCAGCCCCCACAAGGCTGGGGTCCCTGTAGGGCGCATCGGAGAGGGGCGCTGGCTTATTGCCAGAGAGGACCAGAGGCCCCCAACATACACTTTGGGGTGGAGCACCAGTCCGCCCTGGGGCCAGGCCTCTGCAGCATCGAGTCCCCTGGAGGAGACAGAAATATTCCTGAGGAGTCCAAGTTCCAGCGGCCCCAGAGTCGATAGTCCCCGCCTTTGCCGATCACGTGTAACCCATCTGAACTTTCCCCGTGTCTTGTCGCCACTCCATTAATCTGCTCTTGTTTATCAGTTTTTTAGTATGTGTCATGTCTGGGTCGGAGCGTGTGGCCTGTCACTCCGTCTGCTATGACTCCCAAAGGTCAGCCTCTTCTTTCCTCCGGCTCTGGGCAGCCCGAGGGGGCACGCAGTACGAGCAGGGGCCTGCCTTGCCCCCAGCCCGGCTGTTCCATGCCCAACAACGTGGTCTGGAAGCCTCGGCAGGCCTGTGAGGACAGTCAGAGCACTGTCTCTCGGGAGTTTGCTCTGAGAGTGTGAGATGGGCTCAGGGTCCTCTCCGCCCGATAGAAAACTGCCCCAGGGATAGAAAACTGCCCCAGGGGCACCGCGTCTTTTGTGATGAATATAGGGGCGGAGTCTAGAGCCCTGGATCCTGGAGGAGCCCAGCCTTCTGCCCCACTGAGGTCCCACTTCTGGAAAGTCCTCTTTCCGCGGCCTCATGGCTTGGTCAAAACTGGGCCTTACTGGGACGACGTAACCTGGCCACAGCTGGCCACTTACCAACTGTGTTGGGGCTCATTAGCCTCTCGGGAGCACTGCCCTGTCCTTCTTAAAAACCACTTTCTCTTCTTTCTGATTTATTTTCCCTTTTCCATAAAATGTGAAACTCCCCAAGTGTATAGAACCCACTGAAGGCACCGGAAAGAGCCCTTGAGTCAGACACCTGAGTTGTTAATCCCAGGCTGGCTGTTGGGCTTTGGGCAAGGCATCCCACTCTCTGAGCCGGTTTATTCCTCTGCAGAACATGATGGCATATTCCATTGGTATGAAAGTCATGAAGGGCTTGGTATGAAAATGAAATCAGGGAAATTATGTCCTTCAAGTATTTCCTGAGCATCTACTATACGTTGGTCACTCTCCTAGGGGTGAGGGGTACATCAGTGAACAAAACAGGTAAGAGCCTGTTGCATTCTAGTGGCCTGCTTAAAATTCCAGTGAGGATGCTCTCAACTGAAATCTGACGTCGTCTCATCCCTGTGGAACTTGCCCCTCCTCTGGACAGCTGCCCCCACTCCCCAACCAGATGGAGGTGCCCCTGTGCCCGCTCTCCATATGAGAAAACCAAGGGCCCCAAGGTTTAGGTCACTTGCCCAGTGTTTCACAGCCAGGAAGTAGCCATGTCAGGATTTGAACCCAGGCCTTCTGACCCTAAAGCCCCACCGGTTCGGCTCCACCAAGCTGCTTCATACAGCAAGTGCACTTTGTCACCCATCTCAGTTTTAATAACGTGGGATCCTGATGCCAGAGAGTAATTCTCTGGATGGATTGGCCGGGGGGGGGGGGGGGGGGAGGCAGGGGCAGCACCCGGGTGCCGGTGTTTGTATCTGCCAAGTCCATGGGAGGGTGGGTGGTGGTTTCAACAACGGAGAGCTCAGAAGGGAATTGGTATTTGGGCGGCCAAATAACCACAATTTGTATTAAGCAGAAACATAGTCATTACGCACCCCGTGCCAGCTGCCGCGGAGGGAAGCCCAGGACACTTTGGCCTGTGGTCTGGAGAGAAGCTTCCACGGGGGGTCCTGAGGTGCCCTTCTAGGGGCGGGACATGGGGAGCAGGTGGTGGGGAAGCAGGAAGAGGGAGCCACTGGGCTTAAGGACCTCATCGTCAGGTGACAGACGCCTCACCCCCCTACTCTCCTCAGTAAGGCCTCTCCAGTTCTCATTAACGCAAGCAAATACGCATCCCAGCGCTGGGCCGGGGACACATGTGTTGATATTTAATTATATAGCGCGCGCCGAGTATATTATGGCCCCTCCAGGGAATGCTGGCTGCAGACAATGAGGTGCAGTGGAGTCCATTCAAAACTACTTAGTTAATTAATGCATTAGCCGCTCCCGTTGCTACCAGGGCTGAGGCCTGCGGGAGACAGGACACCATGTATTGTCCTGGGGTCTCCTGTCCCCTCCAGGGCCTGTCTTGCTCAGAGCCCTTTGCTTCCAGATGCTCTGTGAAGTTCTCAGCGGTCAGGGCAGCCTCCTGTTAAGAGCAAAGGGGTTCCTCCCTTGGCACTGGCACAAGTAAGTGAAGCTTGCAAGTTGGGGGTGGATTTCCTTTGTTTGGGGGCGCCCGTCTCCAGCACCCTGAGAGTCGGTGGAAGTCAGCTTGCTGACATCCCAGCGTCGCCCCGAGCCCTGCGCTCTATTTCAGGAACTCCCTCTCTGGCTTATAGCCCCAGGTGCGGCAGCAGGTGCCGAGTTGCACTGCATCCTGTTGCCTGGGAACAAGAGTGGCTTGGGCCCCGGGGAGTGCGGGGTGGTGGAGCATGCCAGGTGAGGTGAGGTGGGAGGGACTGAAGCCAGAGCGGGGAGTCCATGGGCTGCTAAGACCTGCCAGGAGGGAGACCCTCCCTCCTGTCCCAGTCCCAGCCCACCTGTGTATCCCCCACCCTCCCGCAGCTCCAGGCCTGCTTCTTGCCTTTGGTTAATTATCATGTCAATGCCTGATGCCCTGGTTTTGTGTTCTGTGCAGATCTCCTTACTGTACTACTTTGCACATGTGTTGATTTTCGTTTCCTCACCACCACCACCCCCAGCTCCCCCACCCCCCCTGCCCTGTGGACTTTCTCATTCTTTTGAACTCTCAGCAACAATTTCCAAGTCAGTCTATGTGCACTTGTCATTAAGGCTTGAAGCTTTCTGCATTGCTTCCTTGGGGTGCAAGCTTCCAGGGCCAAGTGCCCATCACAGCCAACTTTCCCTGCCTAGCACCAGGCTCGGCACCACAATGGGCATCCGATGGCATTTGAAGTGATGCGTTCTGTCCTTCCCAGCTCTTCAGGAAGTCCCTGTGGTCAGTGATGGTGCCTTTTTGTCTTTTGGGATCTCTTCTCCCCACTCCGTAGGCAGCGCCTGTTGAGGGTCCTGGCCAGGCTGAATGGGTGGCTATTCTACATCAGCCTTAGAGCAGCCCTCCCAGCGCTGAGGCCTCACATGAGAGGGTGGGACTGGGAGTGGAACCAGGTGACTCTGGTGTCTCTGTGAGAGTTCCCAGTCCATTGAGGTTTCTTTATTTTCCTTTTTCCAAAATCTTGTTATTTTTGGTTGATTTCTTGCCATTACCATGTCATACCATGATGCTTTGCCATATTGTGAGAAATGTAATCTGCTCCTACATGGAGTGATGGGAGTGGTGCCTCTCCAGAGTCCTCTCTCCTTGCCATAGGAGACTGGTCCTGTCTCATGTGGGAAGGAACCTTCAGTTTATCTGCACAGAATAGATAAACCTCAGCTGGAGCAGGAGTTAAACCTTAGGAGGAGCTTTCTGAACAGAAAGGAAGGATATAGTGAGCACTGAATCAGTATGCCAAGGAAAGTTGTAGAACATTTGTTCTCTTTGGTCGAAAAATGAGACCCAGATCCCCTGGCCTACATAGAAGATGACGTGTCACCTGGAAGCTCGGGGCTGCTATCGATCCTGGGGCACCGTAGCCCTGAGCCCAGGAAGGGATCCCACAGCTGCAAGCTTCCATCTGAGGCCAGCCCAGTGCTAGACCAGCCTGGACCCAGGACAGGCAGCTGGGCCTCTGGGCTTTAAAGACAAATGAAATTAAATGAGGATCTGCCCTGAGCTGTTGGGGACAGCCCCATGGGTTTTGCCCTCATAGGAAAATTAAGGGAAGCAAAAAAGTTGAGAGAATAAAGGATGCAAGACGAGCCCTGGACGGGAGATCAGAAAACCCTCATTGGCCTGCACACTCTGCCACTTCCTAAATACGTGACCTTGGGCAAGTCTCATAAACACTCAGAGCCTTGTTTCCCCATATATCAAATTAGGATAATAATTCTCACCTCACAGGTATGTTATAAGGCTGCAATGAGGTACTGTATATGGAAACACTTCAGAAGCAATAAAAACATTCTATAAATGTAGGGTATTATTATTCCCATCCATCCAGAACTCGGTTCCTTTTTCTCGGGTAAGAGAATGTGTGCTATAAAATGAATCAGAGCATGGGCATCCGCCACCCCAGGCAGAGAGGGCCAGGTGACTGTAAGTGGTGTCGCCCAAGACACGGCCGTCCAGGCCTCATAAAAAGGGCCAAATGGATGCCCCCATCTCCACGCTCATATTCAGAATGGTGGCAAATTCAAGTCGGAGGCAAAAGAGAGGCCGAGGGTTCGGCCCTTTGGGTTCCATCGCAGATTTCCTGTCCCACAGGCTTCTCCCCACTGCAAATCTCATGCCAGGGCCCCCACCTAAGCCTCTTTGCTAACAGAGTATTTTTAACCTGCCACCTCCTTCCGCTTTGCCCATCTGCAGACAAGGGTCCTGGCGAGATAACAGAATCCATTAGTGCCGCTAGCGTCAGGCAGCGCCTGCTAAATACGTCCGGAGGAGCTCCCTCCCACCCGGACACTGGGGGGAGGGGGGGGGTGAGGCGGCCTGGCTCTGGGGCCGGGCCAAAGGAGGCTCCAGCTGGACCCCGAGAGGAGTTTGCGGTCCCCCCCGCCCCCCATCTCAGGAGTCTTCACGGACGCTCCCTGCCCCTGCTTGGGGACGACCCAGATGATCTCCCTTCTGAGAGTGACGATCAGATGCTCTCCTCTTCCCTTTTTTCTTTTTTTCTCAAAATCCCACAAGGACTTGGGAAGAAAGTATTTCCTGGACAATGTCTGCAGGTCCTCCAGGGAAGACACAGGTAATGGGTGGCAAGCCCGTTGGAGGGAGGGGAAGAAAGACCCACCGGGCACTGTCTTAGTTTTTGAGCTGGGGGCAGAGGGAACTGAACCCAGGCAGCTGTAAGGCAGAAGAGTGTGAGGGAGCACAGGAGGGGCGGGGGGGCCCCGCCAGGGAAGGAGCGCCCCAAAGGTCCTTCCACTGGGGCGCCGCGGGCCTGCAGGTGTCCCCCGGCCTCCCACACGCACACACAGCGGCCCCCTCCTGCTAAGGCCAATCTCCACGCTAAACTGTTCATTATTGCCACCCGGCAACACTGCACGCAAGTGTCAGGAGCCATCAGTGTGGCGGGAATGGACAGGGGAGCACACGGTGCCTCCCACCCTGCCCCCGGGGCAGCGCTGGTGAGAAGCCCGGGCCGGCCTCCAGGGGCAGGCGAGCACCGAGCTCCGTCCGGGCCTGGAGCAGGGACCGACTGAGCATTGGCAAGCCGTGGGCCGCATCCAGCCCTGGGGTGCAGGTGGCCCGCGGCGTGGGCTGGGGAGGAGGACACCTGCAAGTGACACCGCCAGCGGCTGCTTGATCCAGGGGGGACTGGGTGAGGGTGATGTACAAGGTCCCCAAGGCAGGCGAGACCCTGTCACTAGGGAACCAGAGCCATGAGGGGGTGGGGGGGGGGCGCGGAAGGGGCTTCCCAGGGGAAGTGAATGGTAAATGCTTCAGCAGCCCCTAGTGTGCACAGCTTAGGGCCCCTGCGCAGACCCCTCACCCCATCCCCCACCCACGTCCCTCATCAATTAGCCAGCCCGGCTCCCCGCGGCTTCCCTCCTCCTCCTCCCTCCTGGCCCACGTTTGGTCCGTTGTCCCTCTTCTCTAGGAGCCTCACCTGCCCCCCTTCATGTCATCCCTTCTTCCTGAACTGGTGCTGGCTTCTGTGCCCTCTGCCCCGGAGTCACCGACCACCTTCTTTCACCCCCTGAAAGCCTCCCCACCGGCTCCTGAACAGGGTCCTGTCGCCCCGCCACCAGCGATGCTTCGTCTCCTCCTGCACCCCTTCCCCACCCCTTCCCCACGCCGCCTCTGCTACACTCACACCCCCTGGTTCCTGCCTTGCCGGTTCCCTTCCTCGTCCCTGAGTGGCCCCTTCTCAGTCCACGCCTGCACCTTGGCTCAAGCTATTCACGAGGCCCCGTCGATTCACATCCCACCTCTTCAGTGAAGCCTTCCTGGGTTTATCCAGTCCTCTGGATCCCGGTCATTGGTGACGGCGGGTAGCAGAGCCAGCTTTATGTGTGAACTGCGTATCCTCCTTCCGCCCGAGGTAGGGTGTGCAGTGGCGAGTGTCACAGTCTTTGCATTGGGACCATCTGGGCTCCAAATTAGGGCTGTCCATTTGCTGGCAGTGTGGTTCCCGACAAGTCACTAAAACTCTCTGTGCCTTATTTGTCATCAGCAACACGGGGCAGGTAGGAGAACCTGTCTCGTAGAGCTGTTGTGGACCTTTAGTTGTTCTTATGCGTAAAGCACATAGGATGGTGCCCGCCTGCTAGCATCTTGATGTCGTATGTTACTGTCGTCTGTCTTCCCCTGACTGTGAATTCCTGGGGCTCAAGAAGTGCACACAACTCATCTTTGTGCTCACCCCAAAGAGATCCTGCTTGTCCCCAGATTCTCTCCTAACCTCTCCCAGAAAGAAACACAAATGACCCAGTCTTGAAAGGACCCCAGGGGCCATCTTGAGTCGAGTCTAGCTTTACAGATCGGTAAACTGAGGCCCGGAGGAGCTGAAAGACTTGCTCAAGGCACGTGGCTGGTCAGCCCCAGCGCTGGAAGCCTGGCAGGTCAGGAACGCGATGCCCGGGTCTCACTCTCATCTCTCTTGCTTTGATACAAATGCTATTTCTCTCTCCTCTGGAGAGGAGAACAGATGGTCTGCGTCATCTCCAGCCTCGCCGTGGCCGCTCACTGAGCCAGCCACACTTGCGGATCGCCCCCTGCAGCCTCCGGTCCCCCTGCCACTGATCCGGGCTGTCCCCAGCCCTTTGGCCCTTCCTAATGGGGCAGGTTTTCCTGCCTTCCCCTCGGGGTGCCTTGAGTCCTTTAAATAGAGACCCGTGAGTCCGACTGGGGCCTGGTCGTAACAGAGACCCCAGCGGGGAACAGAGGGAAGCCCACGAGCAGACACAGGCGGGCCGGCCCCGGCTGCCCCCGGAGGCCAGAACCCACCCCGCCAGGCACCCAGGCGGCCCTCGGATCCTCTCCCTTCACTGTGCGTTTGATACAATCTGGAAAACGCATTAACCATTACACAGAGTAGTTGACGCGTAATTAATAAAGTACAGATTTTGGCTGGAAGCCTCAACTTAAAATAGCACCAGGACTGGGGAGAGGAAGGGCCGGCGAGGGAGGCTGGGAAGGCGGCGTGTGATGAGAACCCAGACCGCTATCTCTGAGAAGAACGGGGCCGCTTCCCTCGGAAATTAGGGAGGGAGGAGAAAGAGAACAGTTTTATTTATTGTTTTATTAAAAAAAGGTGAGGCTGGAATGCGGAGAGGCTGTCTCTCTGGCCCGGGGACCCTGGCACCTCCCAGGACAGGGCCAGGCCGCCAGCTGGGGCCTAGACACCTGTGCGCGCCCTCGGGGAGCAGAAGACCAGCATCCGTGCTTCCCGGGACCACTGTCTCGTGAAGTTGCACATTCCAGGCCTGTTTTTCATGTGAGAGATGTTTTAATGGCGTTTTGAGACAGCCTGTTCCCTCCCCGATCCTCCAGAGAGGCTGGAGGGAGCTTCGCATCTTCTTTGAAGAAGCAGCAAAAGGCCTTTCTTCTGCAAGCGTGTTCAGAGAGCCCTTTGCTTGCAGTCAACCAGCCTTCTGGTGTGAGGGGAGAGGTGAGGAAGGGGCTTGAGGAAGTGGAGGGAAAGGGGAGAAAAGGCTTCTGTGGTTAATTCAAATGCCTGGCCTCAGGGGCATTCTCTATTGAAGCTGGAGCCCTGCTGCTTTCTGCCAGCCAGATCCCAAACTGGTTTTCTGAAGCAAAATGCAAATTTCAGCCCCAACTAATCAACCCTGACAGGGCAGCATCACCTCCAGCCTGCCAGTCATTAACAAACGACCCAAGGCGGACCTGAGAGAAGAGGCTTGCCAGGCCTGGCTGGAGGAGGCTGAGATGGAAGGTTCTAGAAACTTCAGCATCAAGTCACTGTATAGCAGAACCTTGACACCCAGGGGGAGACTGAGGCACGTTTCACCGGGCAGGAAGTCCTGACGCCATCCCCTTACCGGATTTGCAATACTGCCTTCTTCTTCTCTCCGCGAGGCAGAAATGAACTTGATCTCCTCGTTTAAACCACAGCGAATGGGTGAGGATGTGTGAAAGTCTATTATATGATGAGACCCTGAGGGCCCTCTATGAGAATAATTAATCTATTAATTACGTGACATCAGCAAAACAGCGCCGGCTTCTATGGCATGATCTTATGTATTATTTGTCTCCGTATCCCCAAAGCCTGAGCCCTATCCTTGGCACACCCTGCAAAATGTTTCAGAAATGTTTGTGGCCACATTCCAGAGACCGAAAACAAACCTTTGCCCTAGACCTCCCAGAGCCTCAGTATATTCATCTGTAGGATGGGGATAAAGAGGGCTTCCCTTTTTCCCAGCCTGTTGGGTGGAATGCGGTGCGCTTGCTAATTCTGCAAGCTGCACCATAGTGCAGTGCTGTGGGGATATGGGATATCCGGCCCCCTTGTTCTTAGTTTTCCCCTCTCCCTTCCTACACCGGGGTCAGAGCCAACTGGGCAGATATGACAATCAGAGGGACACAGGAGCTTCTGTCCTCTACCTCGCGGGCTCCCCATGTAGGCGCCTTGTTCTCAAGGATTCAGAACTCGAACCCAGAACCTTATAGAGCTGCTTCTTCTTGGGGGCCGGTGGGGGTGGGGGAGGCGTGGAGGGGAAAATCTTTTGGGTCAAAGATCCCAAGCTGGGGGCCCAGCTATCAGCCAGTCCTCAGCCCTAGTGCTTTCTACTTCTGGGGGCGGGGGAGTGTACTAAGGAAGGAGAGAAGGGGCTGGGAAGAAATGTGCTATCTCTGGTGCAGGGGGAGTGAGGGGGCAGCCAGTGGGAGAGGCGGGTTGGGTTTCACTGGCATTCCACAGCAGGCTTCTGCCAAGCAGCCGCAGCGGCGCTGAGGGAGCTGCTGAGACCCGAGGAGCCTCACAGTCGACTATGGGCAAACCTGATAGCCCATCTGGAATCCATCCGTGGCCTGTCCCCCTCCCCCATGCCCTGAGCTCATTGGAGGGGCCACAGTGGGGGAGCAGGGCCGGGCAAATCCCCCAGGTGCCAGCCCTCAGGCCCCTGTTGCTCCCTTCCGGCTCTGGGAGCGCAGGTCCCCCATGCACGGGCCCCAGCTTCAATTCCTGCCCCTTGCTCTCAGAAGCTAATCTTCTGGCTCCGAGTAGTGCAGAAGAAAAGGGAAGGGGCCTCACTTCTGGCCACACCAGGGTTATTCAGGCGGCCTGAGAATGCCAGCCCCATTCCGCATCAGGAAAAAATTTGGACGGATGTTATATGGTAGCATTGGGCTTTCAGAGTCTTCACAGAGGAGTTGAGCCATCCTTAGCAGTCAGAGCCCTAGAGCTCCCTGAATATCAGTGTCCCAAATCTTCCATCAGCCTAACATCCTAAATGCTCAAACTCCCAATGGAAGGATCTCGCAGCCAGAAGGCGTGGGATTGTGCACAGAAGAAGCATGACCAGTTGCCTGGAGCCTAGTGCCTTACCCTCAGCCATGCCACGATGGTTTGCTCTGTGATCTTGCGGGGGTCATTTGCTTTCTCGGGGACTTGGTTTTTTCTTCTCTAAGAGGATACCCACCCTTGCAGGAGGATCCTGAGGATCACAGAAGGGAAATTTAGATGACAGACACAAAACAGAAAATGTCCCTACCAGGGTGCACCATCTGCGGAGCCGATGATAATGCAGTGCTGGCTCTGTTAACAGGCCCCAGTCTCAGCCGGGAGACTCGGACTGCAGGGTCCCTGTCACCTGCCACTTGGAGGAGTCCTCCCTGAGGCCTGTAAGAGAGGGATTTATTCCTCTATTTTCCTGGCATCTCTCCTCTTCCCCGGATCAGTACGAGTCATGGCGGTCTTGTCACCTACCATATTTTATTAACCTTTGCTACCCATCCAGCATGTAGGGGTGGACACCTACGGGGCCGTCCCTCCCTCCCACCTGCAGAGACACACATTGCCCTCCACAAGCAGAAGGCATCCCCTCCCTGGGAGTCCCCTCGATCTGATGTGCTAGCATAGCAGCGACCTGCTATGGGGCCTGCGATAGGAGGAGCCTGCAGGCTGAGGAAGGGTCCTTACTTGTTGCCAAACCTGACGGGGTCAGAGGCAGCTCAGATCACCAGGTGGGAAACAGGCCCCGTACCCACCACAAATCTCTTTCAACAACAAACTTTGTGAACGGCCTGTTTCCCAGTGCAGCTTCCTGCACGGTGTTGGCCTAATCTTTGCATCCAAAATCCCTCTCCAAACACGAGGTTTCCTGCCCCACACTGGCAATCAGAGAGCTAATTATCTGGGATTAGAGATGGAATTTGGGGGGGGTCCCTTCTAATTACAGGAGGAAATTAGCCCGACTGACATTGGCAAGGCCACTGGGATTAGAGGTGGAATCTGAGATTGGACACAGGTCAGTCGGGGATGTGCGGTGTCCGGTGCTTGGGGCCGGTGTCTTCTGCTCTCGACTGTCTCTGGAGTCAGTGAGATGAGGGCAGACGGGGGGCTGCAAGAGCTTCTCTCTGGGATATCCAGGAGAGGGGTGTGTGTGTGCACACATGCCGAAGAGAGGGTGAGATGTAGAGAGAAGAGGACAGAGAGATAATAGGTGGGCAGAAACAGGAAGGGGCAGGAGAAACATGAGAAGGAGCAGGAGAAGGGGATGGAAGATTAGAGGCCGAAGGAGAGTGCCGGGAATACAGACAGACACGTGTAGAGACCACCGTTTCTCCTCCCACCATTGCTACGGGGTCAGTCACTCAATCCAGGGACCGAGAACAGAAAGGCAGCAGAAAAGGCCTCCCTCCTACCATCCTCCTTCCCCCTCTTCCCACTCCCCTTCTCCTGGCGTCCAGCACACTGACCCGGTCTTGCTGCACACGGTGCAGGTGACCAATGCTCTTGGCTTGGCTGGGGGACGGGGACGGGGTGGGGAGCTTGGTCCCCACTGAGCTCCTAGTGAGCTCGAGTTCCTTCTGTGGCCTGAAGATGGGACTTTCTGCCAAACCGTCCTTGCCTTCTCTCCTGGGAGAAACTCTCTTGGCTCAGAAAGGCATTTCTTCTCTAGTTGATTTATTCATTCTTCTGTTGTACAGATAGTTAGAGAACATTACACGGGGGAGACCCACAGGTGAACAATGGATTTTAGGTAGCCTAGCAGAATCGAATTGAAACCTGGTTCTTGGTCTTTAGGGGCATGTCCCGACCTCTTCCCTCTCTTCCAACGTGATATCACCTTTACCTGGGAGTAGTCCAGGCCCTTGCTCGGAAAGCTCCTGGCCAGCTGCTACCCACAGAGAAAGGACATGGACACACAGTGCAGAGACCTGAGACTTTACCACAGCAACATAGGACCGAGTGCAAATTCGCGTGGTGCAGACCAGCATGTGAGTGCGTGAGTGTAATTATTTACACGCATTCCCATCCCGCTTCTGTCCAAATGAGGAATTAAGTAACTTGTAATAAAACATTTGGCAAACGCATGTAATGAAAAGTAGCACGGAACTGGAAGATCCAAGTCATGTGACGGGAATGGAAATAAGTGTGCTAACCATAAAGCACGCGTCAGCACCGGAGCCCGGGGCCCAGATTTGGCCCGAGTATCCTGGTAGCCAAATCAAAAAGGGAAATGGGGTGAACTAGAAATCCTTACTCTCAGGTAGAAAGAAGTATACCTATTTTTCAGGAGAGGCGATTCCCAGACATCACAGTCTACGAATGATTTAGCATGCGAGACCACGTACAGAAACCAGGACAAAAGTTTCCCATCGGCATCAGAAGCGTCTTTTATGTGACAGTTTCTGGTGTTAGCTCCTGCTCACGTGCCAAGGCCGCCACCTAACAATCCATATCCACCGAATTACTCTCTTGGAGCAGCAACGAGAAGCAAGTGGATAAGGCCATTTAGGAAAGTGAAGCTTTGCGGGTTGAGCTTCCGTAGGCCAGGCTCGTGGCTTTCTGATGCTGTAACTTGATTCAGGGAGAGAAAGCAATTTTTCACCGCACCCCATTGTGCTTGGCACTCCCGCTAAAAGTCGAACAAGACGAACTCTAAAGATTCCGCTTCTACATCTGGGAATTTATGATTTTCCTTGGCACTCCTATGGGGGCTCAGGCGCAGAATAGGGGCATTAAAATGATAGACACAAGATGTTAACATCATACGCAGGACAAAGGTGAATGCGTTTTCGGGAAGCGTGTGGCTTAATAAAAGATCGTCTAATCAACCTGACCGGGGGCCCTGAGCTCTCTCCACCACCTGTTGTGATCCAAGGTCAAGCCACCTCACCTCTCTGAGCCCTGGTTTCTTCATCAGTGAAATGGGTTTTGGAGATAAGTAGGTATTTTATGTCAGGCGCCCGGTGCCCTGTTCAAGACAGAGCGTGCGCTCAGGACGTGGTAACCGCGCTCCAGTCTAGGATTGCTGAGTAAGGCCGGGTGTGGGGGGGCGAGGAGGAGACCAGGAGTTCTCCGATCCTCGCCAGGGGGACCCATTGGCCTTGCTGAGAAACCCCTTCACAATCCTCAGCTTCCCCCTGGTTGGGACCCTGCAAAGCCAATTCTGTAGATGTTCCAACCTGGGAGACCCGAGTTCCCCCTCTCTCCGCGCCGCTTCTGCCACAGCTTGACTGGGGAACCTGTGGTCCTCCTTTCTCCCATTTCCTTTTGCCCTCTTTGGGTTTTGTGGCCTTGGGAGGCCCCTGTGGAGGCTCCTGCCTCCCTGTCAAACCTCATCCTTCCTCTGCTCCTCCCAGGGAGGGTCCCCTGTGCAGTAGGACGAGGAGCCGGAACTCCTGCCTCTCCTTTAGGCATCCCAGCCCCCAGCCACCTCTAGGTGACAGCAGAAGGGGGCGCGGCTGGGAAGCCAGGTGAGGCTCCCTGCCCACCGGCCGCTACCCCTGTGCCCGCAGCACCTGCCAGCCCCTGGGGACCCAGCGCTCCCGCAGAGCCGGGCAGCCAGGTGTGGGGCCGTGGCCCAGGGACACACCTCTCGCTCCCCCTCTCTCCCCCTGCTGCTTTGCAGTCTCTCTGTACGTTCCAGCTCACTGCCAAATTGTCAAAAGCTATGAGAGGCAAAGTGCTGTTCAGTTAATGATTCCAGTCCCTGGAGAGGTGGAGCGCTCTTTTAAGAGAAAAAAATCCGGAGGAGTGGGGGTGTGGGAGGGGCAGGAGAGGGGGATGCTTTAGTACTCCACACAAAAGCTAAGCTGTAGCTCCTTCCAGCTCTTTTTAAGGAGCAGATTAGAAGTGGGTAGGTTTACCCCAGCGGCCTTCTCTCTGTGGGGAAAAGCCTGGAGCCTCCCCCTCACTTCTCTCCTTTTTTACAAAGTAAAAAGGGTTTGAATCAGAAAGCTGCCGTCCTTTTGGCCCCGGTGGCCTCGGCCCTCTGTCCCCAGCACAGGTCCTGTGGAGACCCCAGCAAAACCATTCCTTCCCGCTCAGAGGCTGCCTTCAAAAGCTGGCCACAGACTCCCATAATGCAAAGGGCTCCTGCTCCTTGCTCCTGCTGCTCCCTCCTCCTCCTCCTCCCTCTCCTCTCCCTCCTCCCCCTCCTCCCTCCTCCTCTCCTGTGTCCCTTCCCCTCCTACCTCTCCTCCTCCCTCCTCCCCCTTCCTCTACTCCTCTCCTCTTCCACTCCTCCTCCTCCCCTTCTTCCTCCCCTCCTCGCCCTCTTCCTCCCCCTCCTCTGCTCCTCTCCCTTTCCCCTGTTCCTCCCCTTCCCCTCCTCCTCCCTCTCCTCCCCCTTCCTCTGCTCCTCCCCCTCCTTCCTCTCCTCCTCCTCCTCTTCCCCCTCTGCTCCTCCCCCTCCACCCCTCCCCCTCCCACTTCTACCTCTCTTCTTTCCCTCTCCCCCTCCTCCTCCTCCCTCTTCCCTTCCCCCTCCTCCCCCTCCTTCCTCAACCCTGACCCAGCCTGCTCCCTTGGAAAGGACAGAAGGTGGGGATGACCAGTTACCCCAGGGGCTCCTGAAGAACTTCCTCCCTGCCCAATTTTCCTCCTCAGCCTGGTCCCACCCAAGTCTGTGGATCAAAAAAAGAAAATCCATCAAAAATTCCTCACCTCCCTGCAGCCTTTTCCAGGGTCCCAGATGCTTTCCCATTCCTGATCTAATCTGTCCCCACTGCAGCCTCGCCAAGTAGGCGGTTTGGTTTTTACCAGTTTTGCAGATGAGAAAAGTGAGAATTAAGTCCCTTGGCTGAGTGCCCCCGTGTGACCTCCGCCCTAGCAAGTGAGGACGTCAACCCTGACCAGCCAGTCAACACCTATCAACAGGGAAGATTGAGGTGTGGGGCTTGAAAGATCCAGAAGGGAAACCGAGAAACCTAAGAGGCTGCTCAATGGGAGACCCGTGTGCCCCTTAATTTCCATCACCTCCAAGTGTGATCTGGCTTCATGGATTGATTTTTTTTTTAAGGTTGTTTCTTTTCCCAGACTGTCCCTAAGTCATTCCCGTCAGTCTTAATCCCAGTCGCCTGCTCATATCCTCAAGTGAAGAATTCCACGGGCTGCTGCAATGTGGCCACTCCCTGGATGAGGTGATGTCGGCTGTCCACCCGCCAGGAGCATGCAGCACCCTGGGTAGTGGGAGCCCCTGGGGTCCGGAGGACACGGGGACGCTGGACGAGAACGGGGCTGCACATCGCTGACCGTGAGCCCACCGGGGGCTCTGCTGATGCCCAGAGAAAGGCAGCACAGAGCTCGCTCCTCACCAGGCCGGGCACTGCCTCCCTCCTTCACCCTCCCTGGTGAGCCTCTGGCACCTGCTGTCCCGTTGTAGCCAGCCACCTGCAGGGTCTGCATCTTGGCACTGCGCCCAGAGGCTGTGGGGCATCGGTGCAAGGAGGGGCCTGACGTCAAGGAGGGGCCTGGCCTCGAGGAGAAGCAGGTGTCCAGTTAGAGAGCGCAAGGTGACCGGGACGGGTCTCGGGGCAGCGATGGCAGGGAGGAGAGCGAGAACCAGCCGCAGACCGAGTAGATCAGAGCCCTCGCTGGACAGGCCCCACCTCCCCCCACCTTGATGAGAATGATCTGGCCCCAGAAGAATAGCAATGAATTAATTAGGGGTCTGTTGTCACGAAGCAGCTCATTATTAAAGTCCTTCTCCTGGGAGGGGAGATGGGGAAAGGTGTGAAGGCGACAGCTAGTCAAACAGAATCTTTTAAAAGAGCCAGACCCTCCCCCAGCTGTCTGTTGTGCCCTTGGGCTCTGCCGGAAAGTCAGACGTAGCAGAGCACGGGCACCCCTGGGCTGGTGTCTCGGGATTGCAGGGCAGAGGCCTTCTGGCCTCCCTTCCCTTCCCTCTCCTCCTCTGATGTGGTTTCCCAGACCCCAGCGCTGAACCCCTCTTTGCCAACTTAACCCTTGCTTGCTCCCTGCCTCTGAGCCAGCCGAGCTCTGGCTTGGTGGCCTGGAGGTCTTCTCCGTGGAAGCACCTTGAGCGGCTAGGGTGCTTTCCTCCCAGGAGCTCTTGGCGGTCCGGTGGGGAGCCCAACAGCCACCTCGACAGAGGGAAGTGAGCACAGCGTGCTTGTGGGCCAGGCTCCAGAAGATCCGATGGAGGGTGGGGAGGATGTGCAAAGTGAGAGTCTCTCTTTTTTCCACTCAGTATTTTCCAGAGACGGGGAAACAGAGGCCTACAAAAGTGAAGGCCGCGCTGGCTCTTCCACCCACCAGCCCCGTGACCTGGAGGTCACCTCATGCCTCGGAGCCTCTGTGTCTTCATCCATAACATGGGACTATTAGAGTTGTTGTGAGGCTGTAATGAGAGAGTGTGTATTGAGCGCTTAGCACAATATCTATCAATAATGGGGGTTAAATGAATGTGAGCTGCGGCTAATGTTCCGTTCCTACCCAGTTGCAGGAACAGGGATTCATTCACTCCATGGGGGGGGGGGGTGGTGATGGAAGCCCTACCATGTGTACAGCAGCACCGAATGCAGTAAGGCATAGGAGGCTGTACCCGTGTGTGTTTTCTAGGAACTTAACAGTCTTAGAAGAGATCATCGCGTGTGTTCACAGGTCACCGTGCCGAGAGACTCACTAGGGACTATGGGAGTTCAAAGGGGAGATCAGGATGGGCTTCCTAGAGGAGGGGGCATTTGGGTTAGGCCTTGAAGGATGGTTAGGATCCAAGAAGGAGAATAAATTGTCAAGCCAAGACATGCAGACCAAAAACCTGGAGACCTAATTGGAGAATGATGAGAAGGCCACCCTAGCTAGACCCCTGAATGACAAGTAAGGGGACGTGAACGTTTCTAAAGTCTCACCAGAGGCAATGAAGGGTGTTCTGTGTGTAGGTACATGGGTGCATGCGATGATTTACTTTCTTTTTTTTTTTTTCGTATTCCCAAAGTAGTGTATGTTCATCATAAAAAAAAAAAAATTAGGAGTGAGATAAGCAAGGGAAAGAAAATTACAAACACCTGAAATTTAAGGATTTTGCATACAGAAAAGGCAGGATCAAATAAGTGTTTTAAGAAGATTAATCTGGCAGCGTTGGTAGAACAGATTACAGCGGGAATATGCTGGAGGCAGGGAGATTTCTCAGGTTATTGCTGTAGCACAGATAAGAGGCAATGAAGACTCGGGCCTCACCCGTTAGCGGTGGGACGAGAGTCGCAGCAGCGGCGCGGATGTGCTCGCCCCGTCCCTGGGCTACCGCGCATTTCCGCAGCGTGGTGTGCGCAGGCCACATGCATTTGCTCAATGACTTGTCCTTTTAAAATCTCAGGGAGCCTCCTGTGTTCGGGCACAAGCCCGGTGCCAGATAGCTGTGCTCACAAGTCCAGGCCTCCCTTCCCATTCTTACAGCTTTAAATGTCATCCTCGGTGTTAATGAAAGCTGGAGATTATGGTTCCAGATTATAAAATGCAGGGCAATTTTAGGCCATTGAAAAGAATGAGTTAATTAAAGAGGGTAATAACCCTCTTAACTGCCCCACCCTTTGCTCTTTCTCCAGACTGCAGGTGGCCTTCCTGAGGAGACAGCTATAGGATCTATTTTGTTCCCCAGGACTTATCTCCAGGGGCACCGAACACTTTTTAGATGTAAGTCCTAGTCCCAATGCAGGCATCGTCCTCTCCGTTTGACTTAGGGAGAAGGGGGGCCCCAGAGGGAGCCTAATTCAGTTAGGATCCAAGATTCAGGCCCCAGAGGGAGCCTGATTCAGACCCAGTTCAGGCTTTGGAATCAGGAAGCTTCAGCTCTGAGCCTGGCTCTGTCCCTAACTTGCCCTAGAAGCTTAATGTTTCTTATTCTGTGAAATGGGGAGGCCGACGTCACACTGTTCAAGATCATTGATGTTTCTCGCCCCAACCTTTTGCACGCTGGTTGACGTGTTCGACGGATGTTCAATAAATGCGTCGAACTACACTGATAAAGGCTGATGAGCAATTCGGAAGCCGTGTGTGTCGGGTCCCAGGAAGTGCTGCTTCGCTTGGCCTGGTCGCAGGGCCTCAGGTGGGGTGGGGCCGGGCCTTTCCAAGGCAGTTAACCTGGGCGGCAGCCTGCCCGATTCTCACCACACCCAGTTCCAGAGTTTGCTAAGAAAGCCTGCATCACCCTCCACCTGGGCCCTGAAGGGTGCTTCTGAATCGTGCCCGGTTCACAAAAAGCCCAAGAGGTTAGGCGCTATCCTGAACCAGGTGGGGTATCCCCAGGCCAGGAACCTGTAGCCCCACGTTGCTAGAGCTTCAGGCAAACAGAGATTTCCGGTTGGCAGAGATTGCTCATCATTTTTTATTCATTCCTCCCCCACTCCTGAATGCTCGCCACCCCCCGCAACTCTGCGCGCTCCCCGTGAATTATTGCTCTGCTGCTGTGTGATTTCTTCGGAGGCTGCTTAATGCTTCAACTGTCCCCCGCCAGTGTTGATCTTATTGTTTCCCAGAACAATCAAGTGCTTCTGCTGCCCTTGGCAACCTCATCTGGTTCCCGAAATCCTCCTCACTGGCCCAAGTCTTGAACTGGAGCAGGGTTGACGGGTGGGGCTGGTCCCAGACCGAGGGAGAACGGAGAGATGGGATTCTTTTGCTTCTAGATCTTGATGTCACTCTCTGCTGAGTCATACAGGGAGAGAGGCCCCTGGGAGAGAGAAGTTGGTGCCCTTGTGAAACGCAGTTGGTCGTTAACCACAGGAAGGTGTGAAGCAGAGGCTGCTCCTCTCGGTTCTGTGGGCCCCGGGGGTCAGTGATCACTCGTCCATCCACCCCTGGCTGGTGAGGAGCAATGAAGCTGCAATATAGAAAAAGAGACTCTCAATCCAGCCAGTCTCCTCAACCAAATCTCTGAACACTTGACTTATAGTCATTGCTCAATAAATATTCACTACATCACCTATCCTAACCCAGGCTGTTAATTCTCACTGTTCCCAGATGCAGAAGTCCAGAGAACAAACGGTTTCTCTCAGGAGCCCCTCCCCACATTCTGGGAGAAAGCCTTCCATGGCTTAGCCTTCCATGAAGGAAGAAATCCAGAAGCCTCAGGATCATGAACCCCTCTGCTAGATCATCCACCCCCCGGTTTAATATCTAGGGCAGATTCTTAACATGCACAGAAATAGAAATAATTGTACATGGAAATGTCAATCTCCAGTGTCAAAGCCCCAGTGATTGACCGACATCTCACTGGGGACCAATGCTAGAAGCATCTGCCTATATGTGGGTATGGGTGTGTGTGTGTGTGTGTGTTTGTGTCTATGCACATGCAGGGGTGGGGGCAAAATTCTCAAAGTTTAGCATATCTTAGTGACTTCCTTCCTTTTCAGGGACAGGAGGGATCCTTGGCCTTGTCTCTCCTCTTCCTCTGCTCTCTTGGTTCATTGCAACCCACAGACTGAGTTTCCCTGGCTCCTATATCCCTCTCCGTTGTTCAAGCATTTAGGGCCGGGCTCCCAGCTGTCCTCCGGGGATCCTCAGCCTACTGGGCTGTGACTCTGGATGGGTAGTTAATATTTGCCCAGCTCCAGGGGAGGAGGGATCAGAAGCACCCTGGAAGGTGCTACTGCCTCTGTGGTTGTGTGTGCCCATGTGCGTGCGTATATGTGCGGGATGGAGGGAGGAAGGATCTCAGAGACCGAATTTACCAAAGCCTTCAATCTATAAATAATTCGGGTCATGAAGCTCTACAAAAATAAACTTCAGCTAGAATCCTCTCGCACAGCACTAACTGCACAGCTGCAGATACACCCGCCCATCAACTCACCCCCAGGTTCCCAGGTTCAGTCTGAGCAGCGCCAGGCCTGCCCCACCTCGTCCCCCTTTACACGTCTACGTGTTTCTATGTGTGTGTGCACATGCACACAGACACACATACACATTCACAGAGCACGCAAGCCCTGAGTCCTGAGGCAGAGATAAAATCAAGTAATAAAGGCCTTTTCCAAAGTGACTTCTCGGACATAAAGTGACAAGACCTGCAGAAATTGTTGTCGAGCCCTCAATAAACGCACATCAAAAGTCTCATCTTCTCCAGAACGCTCAAGTCGGAGAAACCAAGTTTCCAAGAAATCTGGGCTCAGACATAACAATAACACTCTTCTACTGACATCACACTTGAAATTAGCCAAAGAACTCACATTTCCACTCCTGCTCATCCATTCAGGCATCACCTTCCCCAGGAAGCCTCCCGCCCAAGGCCTGCCTCCCACCCTGCCCTCCCAGGACCCCCTCGGGCAAACTCCTCTCACACGGGGTGGCTCCTGTGTTTGTGAAGACTGGTTGGCTTGTCCGTTCCCCAGCTCCCGAGGGCTTCCTAAGGGGATCTTTCTCCCCCTCGGTGTCCCCAGCGCCAAGCACAGGCCTGGCTCACGGCAGGTGCGTAATAAATGGATATTGGACCGTCCTGAAATGCATAGCTAATAACTCATTTCATTCCCCCAGCATCCTTTTTGTGCCCATAAGGACAGGAGTTCCCACTTTATTTGGCAGCTACAGAAACTATTACGCAAACAAGGGAAGTGACTTGCCTGAGGTCACATAGCCAATTAATGAGAACGTTGGGATTAGATGCCAGCCCTCCAGACAAGAACCGGTGCCTCCCTCTGCATGGTGATGCCTCTCGGACCAATTTGTTCCCTACTGAGAGGCCCAAGAAGAAGAAGATTCCCCATCGTCTTTCAGCAGCCCTTGCCAAATAAATAAATAAATAAATAAATAAATAAATAAATAAATAAAACTACTACTTACACTACTAGTACTACTAATAAAGTGATATTGGAGTGACAGGTCCCAAGCTGGGGCTCCATAATTTAGAGCTAAGTATGGAAGAAATTGATGCACAAGCAAAAAGGTTTGGAGGGGCCTACAGGTAAGCCAGTTAATTGGAATTGGATATGCTGATTTGAATTGGATGTTCAAGTAAAGAGGCTGTCATTAATTTCTGCGCCGGCCTAGCTGTGGTTTAAAGGAAAGCACTAATGGGATTACGATTTCCTTCTCATTTAGCAGAGGCCCCTCCCACCCAGAGGGCCAGGGAGTCGTGAGCGGCCCCCCACACACTGTCCCTCACATCGTCCAGCCCCTCCTGTTACCCTCTCTTAGGAGAGTCACAGAGCGCCTGAGAAATGGGGCCGGGTAGGGGATCCCCAGCTCTGCCGCCCTTTAGCTGTGTGATCTTGGGAAGGCCACCGGACTCGCCCTGGCCTCAAATTTCCTGCCTGTGAAATGGGAATAATAATAATAACACTTACCTCGGGGGTTCTTATAAGGATAAGACAGTTGATTTTTGTTCTGTACCTTCAATAGCGCTTCCTTAGCACATGGTGAAAGCAATAGCACGGTTGCTGTTACTAAGTTCTTTTTTTTAAAAGATTTTATATATTTATTCGTGAGAGACACACAGAGAGAGGCAGAGACACAGGCAGAGGGAGAAGCGGGCTCCCTGCGGGGAGCCCGATGTGGGACTCGATCCCAGGACCCCGGGATCACGCCCTGAGCCGAAGGCAGGTGCTCCATCGCTGCGCCACCCAGGCGTCCCCTGTTATTAAATTCTTGAGGCAAAATTCATCCAAGTCTGTGCTACCACCTTCAGGTAGGGTGGTACCTACGCCACGTTGAGCAGCGAAGTGAAACAAGTTATCCTGAGTTCAAACCCTCCCAAGAAGGTTGCAGGGTCCTGCGGCCACTCATGCTGTGGCCAGGGCTCTGTGCAACAGGAATTCTTACTGGAACCAGCCTGAATCTCCCTGCGTGACAGTGTAGGCACAGTCTGTCTTTTCTTGGTCTCAGTAAAGACTGTCCACCCTCCGCTGCGGCAAACTGGGCCTCTCATCCTACCTTATGAGCTTTGTCCAAGCAGAACGGCCTCGGTAGCTTCTGGGTGTCCACTGAGGCCAGGCCCTCTCAGGAGAGGAGGAGCCCAACCAGAAAGCCACGTTCAAGTGACTCTCGCACCCCTGTGCACATCACGTCCCTCTTCTGCCCCAGCTCCTCCCCTGCCCTGTGCAGCTTGGGCCGGTGACACCCTTCTCTTGCACTGGTTTGTGACCTATTTCAGTCCGTTGTGGTCCTTGTGGTCATTGAAACCTGGCCCTGGGGACACACGCTTAAGAGCTGAAAACTGTGTCACAGCAGTTTAGTTATTCTGGGACAGCACAGAATGGACTCGATGTGTTGGATTTAAACATCCCACCTCTGCTGGGGACTCCCTGACCATCACCGCACCACTACCATCCTGTGTCAAGGAAGGATAGAGACAACTTTGAATCTCAGAACTTTCTCTCGGAGGCAGAGCAGTCTGGGAAACTGTGCCCTTGGCCCACAGCAGCACCCTCGTCCCCGGTGGCCGTCATGGGGCCCTTTCTCCATCATCAGCCGTGTGCTCTCCTCTGAGCCCCACAGGCTGGAGCCGGGTTGAACCCCAGGTGCACCACTGGCCAGCTGCGAGCCTGGAGTGGAAGAGCTTAGGTGAGGGGAGCTCCAAAGCCCTTCTAGCTCTAGCACTTGCTACTGTGGTTCTCCTGTGCCCGGCACCGAGCCGATCGCCTCGGCCTGTTAGGCAGATGGCAAGCCCAGGCACAGAGTCTGGACAGAAACCCAGGGAACCCTGCATCCCAGACCTATAGTCTGCCCACTTGGGCACGTTGCCCAGAGGGAGCACAGGGCGTTAGGGAGGGAAAGATCTCTGCCGCCTGCTGCCCATTTGGCTCCTCCTGCTCCCTGCCTGCCTGCCAGCTTCCCTGCCCCCACCCCATGTCCTTTGAGTTCCCGGCCTCCTGGCCCCATTCTCCTTCTCCTGTGCCCTCCCGCAGGTGTCTCACAGGTCACACAACCTGGAGGCAGAGAGCATGGGATGGGAGAGTAAGTGGAGAGGCACAGACTACTTGGGCAGTAGTGCTCTTCCCTCCAGGGACTTAGACTGAGTGAAATAGGATCACTTAGTTCAGGTTCAGTCCCAAGAACAGTTTCTGTTCTGGTTTGGTGTTAGCTTTGACATTTGAGAGTTATGTAGGTTTGATTCTGGCTTCAACTGCGTTATTAAAAGATTGGGGTTGCAGATGGGAGGGAAAAAAAAAAACCCTGCTTAGATCTTTGATTCAGGAAAGTTAATGGCTGGATTGGTCCTAAGTGGGACACAGCAGAGTGTGTGATGATAAGTTGTCTTTGATTCCATTCCAGCTCCAAGCTGGCCGTGGGTACCATCCAGTCGCGGGGACCACCGAGGGAAGGTCAGACTTGCGGCATTCCTCCTTCTGACTTTGTGTCCAGGTGCTGCTGGGGAGGCAACCAGGTGCCCAGGCTCGTGGAGAGGAGGCCGCCCCAGCTGGCAGAGGGCTCACTAGCCTCCCCAGGCAGGGAGATCTTGGGTCAGGCCTGAGGGAGGGTGTGGTTCCACGGCTCCTGGGGCTGAGCAGTACCTCGAGGAGACTCCAATCTCCCTGAAGAGGAGCAGCTGTCATAGGGAGGGTGATGAGAACCACTGGACCCTTTTCCCTTCAAAGGGACAAACAGAGCCTGAACACCCCCATATAATGGAGACAGGAAACCGAGGTCAAGCCAGCCAGAAGCCATGGCGATCGCATCTTCTCTTTACTTTCTGCAATAGCCCAAGAATTTTTTTTGACTAGAAACTACTGTATTTCTGGAAGGATCTCAAGGAAATTTCAGATCTGCCCATCTAAGAGAGATTGCTGCTGCTTCATGTGTGGGGGGAACCTTCTTAAATTGCGCAGCATTTTCGGAGGTAGGGACCCTTCCCTCTGGTTAAATCCATAATCATATTTGCACCTGGGTAGAGGGTAGTAACCTCAGTCTCATGACGTCATTGCCGACCGCAGTGTCTTCCTTCACCCTCTGAGAATGAATTCAATGACTCCCCCCACCCCTCTCAAGCCCCTTCCCCTGGATGCAACAGCTTTGAACATAGGAAGCCACTAGCTAGGCAGAAAAAGGGCAAAGGGGAGTTTGCTGTGGCATCAGACCCCAAGCTTGGCCCTTGGGATGACTAAGTCTCGGTCCTTGCCCTCAGGAGCTGCTGGTGTGGGAGAAACAGGCAGAGTGAAGGGTATGGTTAGAAGTACAAGAGAAAAATGAAAGGGAATGCAGAGAAGCAGCCCGAATCCTACTGTCTTCCAGAGAAAATGCCTTTTGACCTCACTTTGATTTAGCACTAGAGTTCACGAGCCTTTATCAGCTGGTTCAGGGTTCATGTCCTTTCAACAAGTATTTCTCAAGCATCCCCTTTGATCCATCACCAGCTAGGTTCCCGAACCCATTCTAGTCCTCCGAGGGTTATTAGAGAAATAGAAAACACATCCCTGCCTTCACGGTGTTGACAGACTTACGCACGCGTGAGACAATTAGAGAACAATGAGAATGGATCGTCAATACGTGGTAGCTAGTACGTATACAATGAACAGATCAATTGATTATAATCCTGAGACAAAATGTCTAATAGGAAAAAAAAAGAGGGATCCCTGGGTGGTGCAGCGGTTTGGCGCCTGCCTTTGGCCCAGGGCGCTATCCTGGAGGCCCGGGATCGAATCCCACATCGGGCTCCCAGTGCATGGAGCCTGCTTCTCCCTCTGCCTGTGTCTCTGCCTCTCTCTCTGTGTGTGACTATCATAAATAAATAAATTAAAAAAGAAAAAAAGAAAAAAAAAGGCATCAGGGTGATGAGCAATTAGAATGGTGGTGAGATTAGGGGAGGCCTCGTGGAGGAAATAGGGTTCGAGCTAGAGGGGTTTTGAGATGGGCTGAGGACAGAGGAAAGAAGTCGGGGTGGGGATTGGTGGTCAGCTGTGCTGTTGGGAACAAGAAACCTGAAGGCAGGAGCATATTCAAACCGAGGACTCCTGGATGCCAGCTTTTTGTAGGACCTTAGGGACTGTCTTCTGCTGAGGCTACACAGAGCTGAATTCTTTTCTTTTTTTTTAAGATTTTATTTATTTATTCATGAGAGACACACAGAGAGGCAGAGACACAGGCGGAGGGAGAAGCAGGAGCCAATGTGGGACTCCATCCTGGGACCCTGGGATCATGCCCTGAGCCAAAGGCAAGATGCTCAAGCACTGAGCCACCCAGGCGTCCCTACACAGAGCTGAATTCTACACAAAGCTTAGACTAGCCCTGTCGAACCCCACCCCCACCCCCCCAGACCAGCCACATCCACATCACCTGGGAATTTGTTGGAAGTGAGAATTCTCAAGCCTCATTTCCGCTGAATCCGAAACTCCGGGGGCGGGCTCAGCCGTACGTTTTCCCAAGACCCCGAGGTGACTCTCAAGGCCTGATGACTTGAAAACCGCTGGACTCCATCGCTGCTTCTAGACCTTGGCTGCTCATCAGATTCACCTGGGGAGCTTTGAATCCCAAAGAAGATGCCCGGGCCCCACCCACAGAGGTTCTGATTAACGGATCCGGCTCTGGCATTCGTATCTTTTAGAACTCCCCAGAGGATTCCGATGTGCAGCCAGGGCTGAGAAGCAGTGAACTTGATGGTGTCCGAGTCCTTCCTGACTTATTATCTAGACCTGGGCTCTGAGAGTCTGAGCCAGAATTCCTGGCCCCCCAAATCCCAGGGTGAATTTGCACACATGCAGGGGATATATTTGGGGTCGGAAAGACCTTCCTGAGAGTCTAAAATCTTGAATCTCTTGATTCCCAGCTTTTTGATAGTTGATAGGATTGTTTTACCCCACCTGAGACAGAAGTACTGCAATCAGTCTCCTACTGAAAGTGTGTGCAAGCAAGCACACACTCACACACACACACCCTCCACAAAGTGCTGTATGTAGACACACGCAACAATAACCACATCGGAATATTCAGAATCGCTCCTAAGGGCACATATGCACACACAAATGAACCCATCATCAGAAATCCCAGACCCAGCACACTCAGACCACTTGGGACAGGATTTCCCTTGCTGGAAGCTGGGCTGCTTGAACTGAGAAGCACCTCTACCTTCCCTGAAGCCTGGTCTGGTTCAGAGTAGCAACTGGGGGTAGGGTGGGGGATTATCTTCGGGAAAGCGACCTGCCAGAGGCTGAAACAGGTAATCCCACAGGGGACTGCTGAGTATGGATGCTGAGGATGCCTTGTTTCTTTTGCAGATTCGAGCCGATGGTCCCCCCCATGGAGGGGTCCAGTACGAGATGGTCTCTGTGCACAAAGACGGAAGCCCCATCCTCCGGGACATGGCCTTCTCCATTGATCAGCGCTACCTGTACATCATGTCTGAGAGACAGGTAAGTGCTGACACCAATCCTTTCTTTTGGAAGCCCAGGAGTAACTGATAACCTGTGACCTTTTGTTCAGAAACTGTTCCATCTAACAAGAGAAACCTCTGGGCTGGCTGCTTGGGGGTCCACAGGGAGGCAGAGTCCTTGGAGGCTTTTTCAGGGAGCCAGAGAGAAGCAGCCAGGGCCAGCCACTTCCCGGAGGCTTCTCTCTAGGCCACAGCCCCTGTCTCAGTGTGTGATGAACAGCCCCGCAAGAACAGGCCAGACTGCATGGAGCAGCTTGGTGTGATTAGGAGGTAGATTTACGGCTCCCGGGCCCACAGAGTCTGCTGCTCAAGGGAGCCAAAGAAGTGTAAATAATCCAGGCCTCCTGGCTGGGCCTGATCCTGGGAGAGACAGAACCAAGATAGGGCCCCAGAAGGAGATAAAAATTGCGGCCTGAGTCACAGTCTGATGCCAGTAGGAGCTGGCCAACTCTGGGAAGCCAAAGTCGACCTGAGAAATAGACTCCTACCCTCTGCAGGGTAACAGTGAAGCAGGTGCGCCACCTTCTCTGCTGGAGCATTATTCCCCCCAAAGTGTTTTTGCTCTGAATGTATGTGAGCAAAGAGAAGGTAAATGCAGGTGAGCCTTGGTGATGGGCAAGAGAAGCAGGGAAAATAGCGGATTCACAAATTAATGGAGATACAGAAAGCCAAGCAAAGACCTTTAGAGAGGCTGGTTCCTTCCATTCGTTCAGTCAGTGGTGTCTACAGTTGTTCAGCAGGAGCAGTGGTCTTAGCATTGACCTGAACGTGGCAGGTAAGAGAAAGGCCCAAGAAGGAGAAAAAGGGTTGTGAATCTGTCTTGGTGGCCGAAGTCCCTGCCTTGGACTAAACAGAAATGTTGGGCTAGAAGACCAGTGAGCGATCACGAGGTGCCTCCCAGCTCATGAGTGTTTGTCATTCCCAAAATACCCTGCAAAGATTCCAGGTGTACTCAGCGAGCAACACCTTGCCCAGAGTCCTCTTGTCCTCTTTTTTTTTTTTTTTTTTAATGTAAGAATTCTGAATCCCCGGATGAGAGAAGAGGGGAGGGAGGAAGGAAGAGACAAATGGGCACATGATGGCATTAAGGGAAGCAGTGAGGCAGCTCTAACTCAAAAACTGCTTCTTCAGAACAGATGACACTAATCATATGCAGATTGCATGCAAATTATATCTAGATCCTCTTGAACCCACCTGTCTTTTTACCTTCTTTCGTATGACCCCTGCAGTTGAGGCATAAACTGCAGGTGCAGATGGGAATTTGGTGGAGCTGGAGGAGGCTTAGCCTAACCTACAGTGGGTAAGACAGTCTTGGAAATAAACAGTGATGTCGCATTCTAATAAAACAGCCCGTGGGCCCTAACAAAGTCCCTTTCTGGGAATATATTTATCAGGAACAATGTGCTGGGGAAACATCAAAATGAATGGGACTTGGCTAGCTACCCTCAAGCTGCTTCCAATCTAGCAAGGGAGAGAGACAGGTAGGCAGTTATCTGTAACATCCCATTGAAGCCTGTCACTACTCTGTCTTTCCTTCCTGTTCTTCTCTGTTTATGGAAATAAGGCTATTTCCTTTTTTTAAGATTTTATTTATTTATTCATGAGAGACACAGAGAGAGAGAGAGAGAGGCAAAGACACAGGCAGAGGGAGAAGCAGGCTCCATGCAGGGAGCCTGACGTGGGACTCGATCCCAGGTCTCCAGGATCGGGCCCTGGGCTGAAGGCGGCGCTAAACCGCTGATCCACCCGGGCTGCCCATAAGGCTATTTCTTAAACAAAAACAGTAGATGCTCACCATGCAAATTCAGGCAATACACACAGAAAAGAAAATAGCAATGAGTCCCCAGACGGGACTACCCAAAATGTAACACCATGTTAACATTGGGTAAACACCATTCTAGACACTTCTGCAGGGCAATCCTCAGACAGAGGGATGGATGGACAGATGGTGGTCCAGATAGGTGGATAAAACGGTGGTCAGAGGGCTCCAACAGACCCATAACATAAGTGATATTTTCAGAACACGTTATGGGTGGCTGAGGACCAGGCAGGTAATTCTGGGTAAAAGCACTCACTTGGGTTTTCTGAGTCCGGTGCCGTGGAAGAGCACTGACAGCAAATAGAAGTGACCAGTGAGGACTTAGTGGAGCTGAGAAGATGCCAAGGCTCATATTTTGGCCGCATATCTGTTTCTCAAATGGGATGCTTTCTGAAATTACATTCAAAATGTGGCCAAAGGAGAGGGGCCTGATCCAAAGCTGGAGGCCAGTGAGTGGCCTTCGGGAACTCAGATGACCCGTTGAGATCATATCCGGTGTCACCTCCAAGAGCATCAGCCCTGGCTCAACCAAGTGTCCACACAGCTTATTTCTAGGTGTCCTGGCCTTTGTCCTCCTCTTCAGCCACAACCGTATGGTTCTTGTTATAATCTGCACCCAACAGGGAGGGGCTCGGGGGTAGCCAGTCACACTGAGCAGGTATGAGAAGAATTTGGGGTTAATACCATGGGGCTGTCTCCAATCAGGTGAGATATTAGTCCAGAGAGCTCCCCATGCCAGGTGGAGCTGTGATCCGTGGGCAGAGTCTGAGGGGGATTTGTGGCAGAGCTCTGAGACCTGTCACCCCGAGAGCTGCAAATCGTGTAGAAATGGGTAGCTAGGTGATTCCACCTGGGGCTGGGCGCAGGGATGAGGGCCAAGAACAGCTCAGGAGGCCCATCTGTCTCGGGCCAAGCAGCTCTGAGTACAGCTCGGACATGTTTCAAGAAGCAGTTTCGTGTGTGGGGATGAGGATGGAGTCGGTTGGCTTGGCTTCTAGTCCAGCGGTTGCTAAATCTGGAAGCATGACCCTCTCCCAGGTCTGGTTTCCTCCCTCGTGAAATAGAGGAGCTGCTTCAGGTACTAGGATTGTCCCTGAAGTCCAAAACTCTGATTTGGATCCTGTCTCAACATTTCACAGCCACGTGGCCTTAAACCAGTCACTTGGCCTCACCGTGCCTCTCAGGGGTCAAACGTGAGGCTCAGCAGAGGGGAGTTTCTTCCCTGCGGCCTCCCATGCCTCACAAACCCATGTCGTGGAGCTTCTGTATGGCCACTTCTGGCTCTCAGGCCTTTATGATTCTGGCTCAGGAGGGTGGTGACCATGAGTGATGATTAAGGGGAAATGAAGTGGTCGCGTGGCATAGCCGGTGTCCTCAGGATGAGCCCCGAGGTCTGTGTCCTAGTCCCGGCCCACCTCTAACTAGCTGGGTAGCCTGGACTTTTAGGTTCTCAGAGGTTCAGTTTCCTCCCTTTTAACCATATAGTTAATAAATCTAACTCTAGACTCCCTTTCATATTAAAGAGGCTTGTCTAAGGTATGTCTTGGGACTGAGGCTCTTGTCCATCTCCAGAAGACCACGCCAACACTACAGCAGACAGGCCTGAGGTTAGACCAAATGAAGAACTTTTGGAACAAGAGTTCTCTGAGGCCGTGGGTGCCCACAAGAACGTCTTCCCTGAAGGGTGGACACTGCGGAGGGGGTGGAAAGCCTGGTGGGTTATGGATAAGAGTATTCCTGTTTTGAGGCAGTGATTGAAGACTTCAGAGTTCCCTGAAAGACCTGAGACCTCAAAAGACATCATGGGAATGGGGCTTCCCATCACTTTATAATAAATCTCTGAGCAGCCTGCTGTCACCCTGGCCTTCACCTCTTGTCCCTACCTCTTGTCCCTCTGTCCCCTTCCTGCTTCCCTGGAACATGGCACCTGTTGCACCTTTGGCACCACGTGAGTGTAGAATCGAGCCTCTGGTCTCCAGTTCAGGCTAAGGAGGTTTGCATCTCCCTACAGAGCTAGAACGATCCAGTCCAGCTCATTCATCCTCTCTCCCTCCCTCTCTCTCAGTTAATTACACGTAATTAAGAAATAGAACTAGTAAGAAGTGTTGGGTCGCTAGTGCCACTGCCTAACAAGCCGCTGTTAATGGACTGTTAATAGATCCAGGGCTGGCCAGTCCCAGGGGAACATTTGGGAACTGATTTCCCAATCCTGCTAATTGCCCAGGTGCCCCACGGACAGGATGCCTGGCTCTTCCTCAGAAAGTCCACCCCGGCTTCCTCAGCAGCAAATGGGCAGATGCGATGGGTGTGAATACACGTCCTCCCGTAGCCTCAGCGTCTAATGGAAGTCAGACAGCAAGGCCGGGGGAAAGTCAGGCTACGAGCCAAGGGCAAAACTGAGGGAGAAGATGAAAAGAAACTTGATAGCCCCAGTTTCCACCCAACTTGTCAGGTTGGCCACTCCCAGATAAAGAATATAACTCTGTACTCAACGTGGATGGGAAAGAGTATGGGTATGGAAGCAATTATTCTATTTTATACTTTAATTAGTTTGAATTAGCAGAGGGAATAGAGGCATAAAATGATCCAGCGAAGGGTGAAATGGAAAAAGGGAGTCACAGTGGAGAATGGCTCTGTGCAGGCTGGAAAGGGCCTTGGGAACAGCAGATTGGTTGGCGATGGGGGTGCGGGTGCGTGTTGGGCTGGTGGGGGCCTGGGACGCTGCTCTCTATTTGGGGGCCTGGGAAAGCCACTATAGCATAGTGGCTAAGAGCTGGAGCCTGATAGACTAAACTCCATTTCACCCATGGCCACTTGCTAGGTGTACAGCGTTGCGATCTCAGGCCGCTAAACCTCAGGTTCTTCATCTGTATAATGGGCCGAGGGGTGGTAAGGGCGATGTCTGACACATAGTGCTTGTGGTGTGCGGTAGGATTATTATCAGATTGCTGTCAGTCATATTATTAGAAGTTTTCTGGGACCCCGGAGAAGGCTAGAAGCCTGTCCTCTGAAATTATGGCTGGGACAGAGTTCCCAAGCCAAGCACCTCCAACCTGCCATTCCTGCTGCTCCCTCCCAAGGGACAGCTCAGAAGCCTGTGGCCTGGCCCAATGACAGCATCAGGCTAAGTCGCTCATAATCTGCTATTTATTTTTAAAATCCAGGAATGTGCCCAGCAGACTAAACAGTCCCGCTCTCCTTGATATAGGCAGAGGCAGCCCCGGGCCCAGATGTGAGGCCCGGGAGGCCAGTGTTGCAGGCATTTGTGGAGAGAAGGGAGGGGCACCCTGGGCACCGGTCAGGCCCCAGGCCCTCAGGGTCCTGCCTGGCTGCATGTGTGGACACCTGGCCAGAAAGGGGCTACCCAGGGGGGGCTTTTCATTTCTGGCCTCCCCAGGTAAGGAAACCAGGTGTCAAAAGATGGGGCTGCTGTTCTCGAAGTAATGAGCACTCAGACCCCAGTCCTGAGTGACCTTGTGTTGGTCTTGTCACTTATTGTTACCTAGCAAATCACTTCAAAATTCTGGGACATGAAACAACCATTTCAGGGGCACCTGGGTGGCTTAGTCAGTCAAGTGTCTGCCTTTGGCTCAGGTCATGATCCCGGGGTCCAGGGATCAAGCCGTGCACGGGGCTCTCTGCTCAGTAGGGAGCCTGCTTCTGTCTCTCCCTCTGCCCCTCACCCTGCCTGTGCTCTCTGTCTCTCTGTCTCTCTCTCTCTCAAATAAATAAATAAAATCTTAAAAAAAAAGATTTTAAAAAACCAACCATTTCATTATGTTCACAAACTATGTAAGTCAGGGACCCAAACGTGGTACATGGAAGGGGGCTTGTCTCTTTTCTACAACACAGATGACTTGGGGTGCTTGGAATTCTAGGGACTAGAATCATCTGGAAGCTTCTGTCTGGGAACTAGAAGGCTGGGCTCAGCTGAGACTGTTGACCAGAGCGCTTTAGACAAGGCCTTGCCGTGTGGCATGAGCCTTCCTCACAACACGGTGGCCTCGAGACGTCTTGAGCGTGGCAGGTCGTGGCAGACATAGCAGCTCAGGGCCCAGAGCGTGAGCATTCCCACAGAAAGGGTAGAATTATTGCCTTTTTGAAGCCACATTGCCTCCTCGCCTACCTTCCTCTTCACCTCTCTACCACCAATAACCTCAGGTGATTCTGATTCGGTGGCCCATGAGCATGCTTGGAGGAGACAAGGCTCAGGCAAGACAAATCCACGGTGTCCTGACCCCCGCCCCCACCAGGTTCATGAAAACACAGACCATCAGAGCTGGCAAGAACCATAGGGATCACCCATCCTGACCCCACATGAGAACAGGGAGGCCCAGAAGGCATCCCAGCAGGTTGGCTGCTCCTTCAGTGTCATGCAATGCCCGACACCCAGTGTGGAGTCATCGGAGCTGGCTTGACTTCCCAAAACTCACAGGGACGTGCCAGAAGCTCGAAAGCCTACTGTTGATCTGCTGAAGGTTGCCTCGGTCCTAAATGCAGCTCACATTAACGTGGGCTCTGAAAGTGCTTCCGGCGAGCCTTTGAGGGAATCCATCAGGAGCGGGATCACACTGCCAGGAAATTGCCCAGACAGTGGCACACGGTTTTGAAGGGTTCTCCCTGCCCGTGTCTGTGCAGCAATATTACAGCAGCCCACTGGGGGCCCCGCCTTGGCTACGCGGGGCCGCGGTGACTTATCCCCTAGACAGGAAATGGACTTTTTAACTACCCCCGCCTTAAGTAATTCAAGAGAGTCAGAGCAAGAAAAACCTTGGCCTGGAGTTAATAGAAACAAAAGTCATTTGGAAAGACAGCAAAGCCATCCTTCTCTGAGGAGCTCGTGGGCAGGAGAGACGCCTTCCCTGGTCCTCGGTTCCCTGCCTCGGTGGAAGCTGTGTGCTGGGTGGGGAGGACGAACAGAGGGATGGGGTGGGGGGCACCCCTCCAGCCTGCCAGCCCAGAGCCTCCAGCCGCCTAACCAGAGAACCAATTTTGGTTTCCTTGGGTTTGGGGGCAGGGCCTACCTACTGCAAACCTGGACCTCGCACCCCAAACAAGCATTTTCAAAGGGCCTATCTGGACTCCGAAGGAATAGTCTCCTACCTGCGTCCAGAGCCACTGAGCTGCTGGACCCCGAAGGCATCTGAGGGCTTGAGGAAGGGAAAGGAAAAAACGTGGGGAACCACACTTCCAGATGTTCCCTGCGCGTTTATTTGGACATCTCAGACTATTATTTTGATTGTGCACATTTGTTTAGTCCAGGCGATAAGGCTTCCCAGGGTGCGGGCAGAGCGTGCCAAGGTGTATTTTTACAAGGCACCGCGGGGCTCAGTGACGGGGGCCCCCCCTCTGCCGGGCCCGGAGCCTGGGCTGCGTGGCGGGGGGAGTTGAGGATGTGAGCAGGCTGGACTGCAGCGGAGCCTGAGGGGCTTTGGGGAGAATTATAGAGTTTGCGGATTAGGAAAGTGAGGATAAGCGAATTTCGGCTGCACTTTTGTTTTCCAATGTGTCACTTTCGATCCAAGTCTTTGATGCACATGTGTTTCTGGTTAAGGACACGGGACCCCAGTGTGGTCCAGGAGCTGAGCTGCTCGTATCGGTGCCTTTCCCAAGGAAGAGCAGAAGCCTGCCTCCTGGGGGACGGGGTGCCGCAAAAGGTGACCACCCCAAGCCTGGGTTTTGATTTTTCCTTCTTTCTCCCTCCCACGGCCCCCCCCACCACCACCACCACCATTTCAAATGTCGGGGAACAAAGGCTGACACAGAGCTGATTCCCTGGCTATTAATATTCTCATTGGAACATTTTTATAATAAATATTTTCACATGAGAGAAAGGAAATGCAAACCCACCCTATTAATCAGACGCTTGGCTTGTTGTATTTAAGAGAGAAAACTCCAGCCTCTTATTTTAAAATCCTCTGGTTTGGAAAGAAATGATTGAACACAATGCCCAGGCTGGGAGAACTAGTGCCAAAAAAACTCATTTCTCTAAATGGGCAGGGGGGCTGGAGACTTTCTCTAATCCTTGGCAAGGGATTTGATTTCTCTTTCTAGGCAGGTAGACCTGAACACTGACACTCTGACTGCCCAGGATGATGTTCCTGTGACAGAGAGATGGGAAATCATAGCGTCTCAATACCCGCAGGAAACCCACCCCCCTTGTTTTAAAAGGCGAGGAGACTGACGCCCAGGGAGGGGTGTCACTACCTGGCGTCTTCCCCGGCATGACCAGGAGAAGCAGAATTAATCCTCATTAACCTGGTGCAGCTCAGCACTCTTTTCCCAACTTGACAACGGCCTCATGGGCACAGGCGAGAAAGAAAACTGGTTGCCTTTAAAGACTTTCAATTAAAAAAAAAAAATTAAAAATAACCTGGGCCCAAGGGAGTCACTGAAGATGTTCCCGAGGGTCAAATTAAAATAGGGAGAGATTTGCATGTCATTTGCATGCACAGACTCATTCACTCAACAGACCGTTAAGTGTCCACCATGTATAATGCATTGAGCTGTCCACGGACAAGCCATTTGCATATGCAGATGTGGCTAGGGCAGCCCTTGTAAGGAATAGTCCTAGTCGGGCCAAATGTTAGAAGCAGGGCTGCCTGAATAGGGGCACCCTCCTGATTGCTTTCTGCTCTTTTCAATGCAACAGCGGCCCTGGGCGCTGTGCTCTTGTGGAGCAATAAAGGAAATAGCATCCCTGCCCTCAGGGGGTCTCATTCTGGCGGAGGAGAAGGACGTGTAGATAAATCTCACTATAAAGTGAGCAGAGAGGTACGACGCGCTCAGCGTCATGCCAACCAGGGCGAGACCTGTCCTTGTCCTTCCCATCTTGGGGACGTTCGCACAGAGGTCTCAGTGTCTCTCTGACACAGCAGTTCAGAGCGGGCCGGACCTCAGAGATTAGTGAAGAGCAGCAGCCTTTTCTTTCTAGATGAGGACAGGAGTCCCGAGGGGGGACTTGACTCTTGAGAAGGGAAGGTCTGCTAGCCCGGAATGTGAGGAAGCGGATCGTGGGGGTGACGGGCTCTAGGCTCGGCCTTCCTGCCAGGCCTCGAGTCCCGGCTCCACTGCGTACTGCTGTGTGGACCCTGGGCAAGTCGCTTTACCTCTCCGTGCTTCGGTGGCGTCGTCTGTAAAATGGGCATCATTATGGCATCTGCTTGAGGATTCAATCAAGTGGATTGATACATAAAAAGCTCTCTGCGAAGTGTCTGGCACACAGCACCTACCTGCTTAATAAATGTTGGTAGTCGTAATGATATGTTTACGATCGTGTCCGGGACACCGTCGCCGGGCCCGGCCCTGCAGATCATGCTCTGCACAGAGCCACACCTGAAAAAGAAACGTAACCGCCTTGCCTCGCCTCTCAGCTCTACTCTATTTAAGATGTGTTGAAATCCAACTAACATTTAGGTTGTGTTTTTCTGGTTTTCGCTTACGAACAGGACCTCAGCGAATCCCGCAATCCCATGGGAGAAGTAGTATTGTCCTTGCCTCTTTTAGAGATAGGAAAGAAGGGGAGGAGGGCGGGGGGTGGGGGGGAATGGGTGACGGGCACTGAGGGGGACACTTGACGGGATGAGCACTGGGTGTTTTTCTGTACGTTGGTAAATTGAACACCAATAAAAATTAATTTATTTATTTAAAAAAAATAAAAAATAAAAATAAATAAATAAAAAAAAAGGAAAGCTGAAATTCAAGTCTGGCTAAGTAATTTGCCCAGAGCCACCCAGTTGGCTGAGAGCAGAGCTAGGACTCCACCCTACCCATCTGAAGCCAAACCCACCCCTCCAGCTTCTTGAGCTCACGCCCCCTGGCTGCCACCTGTGGGCGTGAGGCACCTGCCCTCCTGCTCCCTCTCCACCAGGTTCCAGATTAAGGGAAAGGCCTAGCAGTGGCTTCGAAGGCTTCAGGGAACCAGCACAGACTCGCAAGTCCTCATCTGACACCCCCAAGGGCACCGGAGCTGGGCCTTGTTTTGTTCATTAAACCAAAAAAGGAAGTAGAGCACTGCCCAGGGCCTTACGTGGAGAGTCACCGGAGATGGCTCTGGTGGTCAGAGTGCATGGAGAGAAAGTGCCAGGCCTGGGGAAGGCAACTGCTGCTGTTTGGCCTGTGCAGGAGCCCATGCGCTCCATGTGGACTCCTTACAATGTTTGAAAGGCAGGTATCATCACCCCCCACCTGACACACGAGGAAGGCTCAGCAAAGGTTAAGGGACCAGAGCGAGACCCTTCATGGCACTCCTAGGAGGCCGGGCTGGGGTGGAGGTGCCTGTCTGTGTGGTCACAAAGCTCTTGAGCTACTGGCCCTCACCCCACCACCAAGGAGGCCTAGTGGGTGATGCCATGACTCCCTTGCACCCTCTCCACCCCCATCCACAGCTGGCCATCTTTGCGAGGAGAGCAGGTCCAGAACACATGAGGCCCCAGCACCACCCTCACTGGGGAGTTCTTGGGCTCTAGACGGCCTTCCGTGCTTGCCACCTTGACTCATCCAGCCCCGCAGTGACGCCCCAGATCTCCGTAGCCTGCTTTTTCGCTCCTTCCCAGAGCTCTCTCGTGCTCCCCGTGTTGAGTTTCTGTAATTGAATGTGTTTTATTTAGACCATAACATTTAGTGCCACTTTGGATTTCCAATTAGGCTTCAATCAAACGCCGAGAGTCTGATTCGTTTTGTTGTTTTGATCAACACAAAAGATGGCAACATCAGAGGAGCCGTCGTGAAAAGTTATTTCCATGCACTGATGAGTAGGACAGTTGCTATGATGTGAAGATTCAGCTTCGGAGGTGCCAAGAGATGCACCGGGCGCCCGCGAAGCGGGGAGGGAGGAAAGGGAAATTCTGTGAACCCTTCCACGGAGCACAGTTTGAAGTTCTGAGGCGCACAGCCCATTCTCCACGTGCCTCCCCCTCGCCCACAGAGAAGGTAGGACGTGGGTGCTGGGTGTTAGGCTACTTGCTGAGGCTCCTTCACCTGTGGGCTGGGGTCCTGGGTGCCCGTGCAGGGGAAAAGGGAGCTAGGTCCCACTCCTGCTGGCTGTTTGTACAAATGGCTCAGGCCTTTTATACAGGAGATGTTCCATGAACATGGGGGTCCCATGAGATGGGAAGCTGACCTCGGGTTGCTTGAGGATCAGCCTGGGCTGTGCTCACTGGGGGGGAAAGCAGTTCTGTGCTCCTTCTCCTCTGGCCTGCTCGTTTCCAGAGCCCCACTTGCCTGCATTTTCCAAGCTGGCCCTTTGATCTTTCTGTAGCCTGCCCAGCTCAGGGACCCCAAGTCCCGAGTTCATGGTTTGCACTGCCCCACGGTTAAATTTCCCAGAGCCTTTGCCACTCTGCAAGGAGCAACCTCACTCCCCCTCCTGGTTATTCCCACTCCCGGCTTCTTCAAACAGGTTGGGGTTTGAAATGCGCAGCAGGTGAAGGTGTGTCATCGGCTGTTGGTGGCCTAGCAAACAGTCTGGGTTCAGCCTCTGTCCCTCAAGTAATATTTAATGAGAAGAGGGAGATGGGCAGACATGAGAGTCGAGCAGAAGGAAGATTGGAAAGAGAAAAATGAACAGAGCGGAGAATGCCGTCTTAGTTAACCACTCAGCTTCCGAGCAATTTATCAAACAACCTTTGAGAACCTATTGTGAGCACAGAGTTCATCCTGACAAAAACCACACATATGCCAGGGAAACCGGAGTGTGATACAGTATGCAGAGTGCTGGGGATGCCTGACAGGTGCTACCCAACAGTCTGAGTCAAGGAAGGCTTCCTGGAGGAGGTGTTGTTCTAGGTGACTCATGAAAGGAGAGGAGCTCACCAAGTGGAGCAAAAGGCAAAGGAGGATTTCTCAAGTGAAGGAAAGCACAGCGGCATGAATGAGGTCAGCGTATTCAGGGACTGGTCCCCCCAATTTGTTATTGTTGGGGCTGAAGGAAGGCAAGGGTTAGGAGGTTTCAGTCCTCAAAGAATATCCGTGGCACACAGGCAGCGAGCGGACGTTAGGTGGACACAAGCTGCCTGCCACAGCCCTTGGGAGAACCTCTCACGCACCAAGCACCCAGTGTCTTAATAAACACTTGTTGAAGGTTAGGAAGAGAGGGCGAGGAAGACGGGAGACAAGAAAAGAGACAGCATGTGGAAAGGAGACACTGAAGGATAATGCAAAGAGCTCACCTCTGGGGACAGATCGGCCCGTGTTCAAATCTTGGCTCTGCTGTTCTTCGGCAGGGCCTGGCTCATCCTCTCTAAGCCTCAGGTTTCTTTTCTTTTCTTTTCTTTTTTTCTCTCTTTTTTTTTCTTCAAAGATTCTATCTACCCAATTCATGAGAGACACAGAGAGAGAGGCCCAGACACAGGCAGACGGAGAAGCAGGCTCCCTGCGCGGAGCCCGATGCAGGACTCGATCCCAGGACCCCGGGATCACACCCTGAGCTAAAGGCAGATGCTCAACCACTGCGCCACCCAGGCGCCCCTAAGCCTCCGTTTTCTTCTCTGTAAAGTGAGGGACGCAGTAAGACCTGCCTTATTAGGGCTGCTGAGCTGAAGGGACAGGTCCCTGCAAAGTGGCTGGGACAGAGCAAGAGCCAAACCCTGCAGGCAGCCCCAGCTCCACCCTCTTCCTGCTCCCCGGTTAACTCACCAGCTCCCTGGTTCACTGCCACTGAGCCCCCCATAACTAACACGTTGCTCATTTTTCTTCCTTAAGTCATCTGCCAGTTGCATCTATTTCTAGCCTCTGTCTTAGGAGACAAGAATAAGGAAGGGAAACAGATAACTGCAGAGGCTCATTTGCCAATTGTCAGCTCCTGCCGTCAGCAGAGCTCGCTGCCTGCTTCTCCCTGGGTGCCTGAAAAAATCACTGTGACCTTTTATTTACTGGTTGATCTAGTCAGCTCAGGTCTCTCCGCCTCCCCCTCCCCTCCAGCCCACCCTCCACCAGCCCAGTGCCGGCTTCCTGCCTCCTGTGCCCCCCATCCCACTGCGGGGTGGGCATGCTCTGCTGGTCTCTCCGAGCCTCCCTGGCTTCATGATCAGATTCTTAAAAACCTGTGGGCACAGACAAGACGGGGGGAAGCAGAATGACCCATCTTTTCTGCTCCGTGCATCCACCAGGGGCGATTTTTGCCGCTGATCCTCTTCCGCAGGCCTCCTCTTCATTCCCATTTCACCAGGGAGCCAAAGTGAGGTAGGTTTAGGCCAGCAAGTGACACGCCCCGGAGGGAGTGACTCCGTGAGTCGCAGAAGTCCCTCCCAGGCCCCCACCCACATTTTGCCCTGTGAGCTTTATCAGGCATGTCCTCTTGCATCCCCTTTCCCCAAAACCCTGGCCTCTCCTTGCACGTCTTCTGGCCGCTGGCCTATGTTGGCCAGTGGCTGTTTCTGTTTTTCTTTCTTTGCCTCCCTCGGCCCAGCCATGCCTTCACCTGTGGCCCTTCGGAGCCAGTTGGGCTGAGGGGTGCAGCCCTGGGGATGTGGGGGTGGAAGTTGAGGGTGGCGACAACCAGGGTGGCGACAAGGAGACCGACACAGCTAACAAGTGGGTGCTGACAAGAAGACATTCCGCAGAGGTCCCAGGAGGAATGAGACGGGCAGACCCAAACTGCCTGTGCCTTGCTGAACTGCAAGAGTTAACCGTGTGTACAGCGTGTGTGTGTGTGTGTGTGTGTGTGTGTGTGTGTGTGTGTTCACACAGATATGTCCGTGTATCATAAATACCCAGACTGGCTTCCAAAAAATGTACCCAAGGTAGAGTATGGCTTTCTCACTCCATCACCGTCAGGCCATCTGCCGTGGGGGTCCCAGCCTTCCCTGCCCATCTCAGAGCTGGCCGGCCGCAAGCCTCTCTCAAATTTCGGGAAAGGAATTTTAAAAGCCTCTTGTGCAAGTCAGCTCCCTGCTTTCCAAGCTCTCTTCTTGGCCCTTGCTGTCAGCATCAATTTTCTGCAGGGAGTGATTTAACCTTCATTTATTCATTAATTCTTTTTTCCCTTTAACTTCATTAGGTAAGATTTATAAAGGTGCTGAATTGGAAAGGTCACCTGTCCCTGGGCCCAGGACATAGTGTGCCTGCATCCCTTCTCATGAGCTTCCTTCCAGGAGCGCTCTGGAGGTAGAGAGAGGAGGCGAGGAGCAGAGGAGAAAGTCAAAGCCGAGCCCGTGGCTCCCGGGGAAGGCAGGGCAGGCGAGGGGGATCCAGGCGCTCCGAACACGCTCCGCGTTACCTGCTTGCTGCTGGGAGGCCCGGCGGCAGCGGGGAAGCGCAGGCTCCGTTAAGAACCTCTGCAGTCCCGGCCCCAGCTCTTAACTACATTGACCTTTGTCAAATTTACCTAATCTAAGCCCTCAGTTTCCTCTTAGATAAATTGTCAATAACCATAGACTCTACTTTATCGGGTTGTTGCGGGGATTGAACTGGCGATGTACATAGAACGATGAGCTCGGTACCCGGCACACAGCAAACATTCAGTAAGTAGTAGCTTTTTAAAAAGATCTTTAAAAAATAAATAAATAAATAAATAAATAAATAAATAAATAAATCGATCTTTAATCATCCCAGCCGAACCCTGGCAGTATTGGGCAATCCTTAGCTCACTAACCGCTAGAGACTGGCTCACGAGGAGTCTGATTTCTCCAAGAAAAGCAGGCCACATAGTCCATGATTGATCCCAGCTCCAGAACCACAGGAAAAGCCTAAGCTCCTAGAGGAGCCAGGAAAAACCAAGCCACCGCTTGGTTCAAGATTGCTTCCTGAGGCCCCAAGATTTCTGCAGAGAGCCAGGCTAAGCCAGCATCCTGCTCTCAGCCGTGGCCTGGCCATGCTCGCTGCCTGGCCCACCCAGTGGTTGTCCATAGTCACGGGCCTTTCCCAAGCCTCTGAGACCTGCTGGGTTCAGCCTTCGGCCATCTCATGTCAAGGACTTTCTCATTAACAGCCTCCCTACGTGAAGGAAAAACAGACGATAGGCTAAAGTACCATGCAGGTGTTTTGAACTTGTAGAAAGCTAGGAGTGTCCACTTGCTGCCACCTCCGTGTGTCCTTGCTCCTTATGCCCCCAACAGAACTCAGAAGCATCCCAGTTCACTCCAATCAGAACGAATTCAGCTCTCGGAGCTTCTTTAACTTCATGGTAAAAGTGACAAAATCTAATAAATATCTGGCGTCTCCCCCATTAGGCTCTAAGCTTCTAGGAGACCAGATGCAGGTCAGAGGTACCCTGTCCCCTCCTAAGTATCTGGCGTCTCCCCCATTAGGCTCTAAGCTTCTAGGAGACCAGATGCAGTACCCTGTCCCCTCCCAGCTCCGACTGTATACTCAATCAGTGTGTGAGAAAACCATTTTAATAAGAAAGCGTGGAGGAAAGCCGGCAGGCAAACCCATTCTGTGGGCCAAGCTGAGAATATTGGGTTTGAATATGATCACAGAGGATTACAAGAATCAATTTTATTTTATCACATATTCTTAGAATCAGGGCCTCTGGAATGCAACATGCAAATGTATGCTCAGAGTGCAAATTGGAGCAGGCCCAGGTTAATGGAGAAAATTCTAGCCACCCTCACTTGGTTCCAGAGTCCCTTTCCCCTCACCTGGGATCACCTGTTTGTTTGCACTGAGACGGTAATTTGCAACAGAGGAAAGGAGCTCTGGGGCTGCAAAGATGTGCCCAGCGCCTCCTCCGGGCCAGCTGGGACGCAGAGCAGCGCTGAGGGCCGGCCAAGGGCAAGGGGCCTTCTGAACAGTAGCCTCGGGAGACTTATAGTGCGAGCCTGGTCCCAGGGCCACCGGTCCTCCTTGGTATGCAAATCACCTCACATGTATGATATTAGTTCTGTCCTCACGCTCCTGGACTTAATGAGATTCTCCGGGCATTGTTAATAAACAATGCTTGACCTTTTTAGAGTGGCAGCATTGTGTCATTTTATTTCGCCGACGAGGGCCCTACACACCGGGCCATTTGGTATAGTTATTGTGCCATTTTCAAGTGAATTCAGTTCTGAGAATGAGCCCTGTGACCCTCACAGTACCCACTGGGATCACTGGAGACACTACGATCACTGAATATCCCCGAGAGGAAGTGACCAGTAATCATACCTGAACTTCAGGGCATTCCTCATGAGCTGGGTCCTTCCAGCTCGCGGCCACCACGCCTGGCATCTCAGGGCGCCGTCGCTCCTCGCACCGCCTCGGCCTGCCTGGGGACAGTTTCCTGTCCCAGTGATGCAAGCTAAGTCAGTACTAGGAATTTGTAGGGAAGAATGAAGGCCTCACTTGACCCTCTCTCGTTGGGCTCCTGATCGCATAAGTATCCATCAGTGGCGTACTTGTCTAGTTCCATTTTTTTTAAAAGATAGATTTATTTATTTATTCAGGAGAGACACACACACAGAGAGAGAGAGAGAGGCAGAGACACAGGCAGAGGGAGAAGCAGGCTCCTCGCAAGGAGCCCGATGCAGGACTCGATCCCAGATCCCGGGATCACGACCTGAGCCGTGGGCAGGTGCCAACCGCTGAGCCACCCAGGTGTCCCTAGTCTAGTTCCATTTTGCATGAAGTTCGGTTGCTTTTCCGGTGGCCCTAGACTAACATCTAGTGGCCACGGGGTAACGGTGGTCGGCACAGTACGGGCAGGGAAGCCACACACACAACTCGGTGTTTAAATGTTCTCCATCTGTAGGGTCAGCAGGACAGAGCAGATAGTGCCCTGTCATTCCTGAAACTCTCAGAATAGTGGCCCCTCAGGGGACACCCCTCACTTCAGTGACGGAGCAAAGGTGATTGACGTTTTCCTGAGTCCAGTGACGAGCCTGGTCCTTCTCAGTCCGGCTCACAAGCCCTCCCTTCCTCAGGGACGGCCTTTGGCTCGGGGGTGTCACTTTCCAGCATCCTAAGGCTACAGTCTTGAATGTATAAAAATTACTTTAAACGTAAACAATGACAGACAACCATTAGAGGAGAGTCATCCTTTTACACTGTAAAAATAGAGTTGGGAATTGTCACTTTTAAGAGATAAGAGAGAGACATATGTGCGGAATACCAAGAGACTCTCATTTGCCTCTTAACATTAAATCTAAATCATAAAACCATAGGCGAGAGAGCCTTACATTTGGATCTTATTTTGTTTTCCTGTGTTCGTGAGAAGCATATGGAAGGCGCCAAACACATACACTCGAAAAACATATCATTTCCCTGCACTTTGGTTCCCCCGATGGTAAAAATGAAGGAAGACTCCAACTGGCCGGCCTCTGGGTGTCTGACTTAGTGGCCGACCTTGGCTCGATGAGCTTTCTCAGGGTCAACTATTGGACAGTTGCCATTAGGACACTTGCTTGTGTGTGGGTATGTGAAGTCCCCTGTCTTCACCTTTTTTGGCTCTGAATTAAGAGATGTAAGAAGTCACTAAAATGTGCCACAACGTGGACAAACCTTGCGAACACGCTGCTGAGGGAAAGAAGCCAGCCACGAAACACCACATCGCGTCTGCTTCTATTTATGGGAAACGTCCAGACTGGGAAATCCATAGAGACCAAGTCGACTGGTGGTGGGTTGCCCAGGCCTGGAACAGGAGCGGGTGTCCGGGAGGTGGGAGAGGGGGCAGGCAGGGAGGGTGGCTGCTAATGGATATGGGGTTTCTTTCTGGGGTGATGAAAATGTTCTCCAATCGCTGGTGGCGATGGTTGTATGGTTCTGTGAATCTACCAAACACCATTGAATGGTGCACAATTCAAGTGGGTGAATCCTATGAAATGATGAATTATGGTTTTATGAATTATATCTCCATAAAGCTGTTATTGGAAAAAATGTTAGGAAGGCTGGGCTGTAATTGTGTGGCTACGACTCACCCTCACCTTCCCCTGGTAACCGCCACCCAGGAGGGCACGGGCAGCCCACCAGGGATGATGCCCGGGTGTAGCATCCAAGAGGTGTGCCATCCTTCTTCCCATTTTCTTATCCTTTCCCCATCTTCTCCCTGCTGTGCCCCTGCCTCAGTTTCCTGCTCTTTGTATTCCTTCCATCTCCCTTCCCTTTTTGCCTTCTTCCTCTACTGATCCCACCAGCCAATTGGCCCTCCTTCCCCCCAGGAGGCTGAAAAGGGGAGGCAACAAAGCGATAACAGTGAGACTTAATCATAACCGTAATAATAAATTATTAATATTATTATAAGTTATTATCAGAGCTGTCCAGGACTTCATTTAATCTCTACAACATCCCTATTAGGGGGATAATTATCTGCGTTTTATAGATGAAGAAACTGAAATCAAACAAGCAGAGGAACATGCCCAAGCTTGTCAGGAGCGAAACCAGAATTCAAGCCCAGGTCTTTCTGGCCTCCGAGTCTATTCTTCGAAGCATGATAAGACCTCAAATATGACGTCGGGCTTCGTTATTTATTGATGAATCACAATAGAAGTAATTTGATGGGGTTCCGAACTCCAGTGTCTAAGATCTCATCTGTTGGTCGGATATTTATGGCCATTAATGGATGGTATCTGTGCGGCTCTTCCATTCATTATGGTTTTCATTAAGACTCTAATCCTGTTTAGAAGTCTGTTTGTCATTTTTAACTCCCCTGTTTAATCTTGGGCGGCCCTAATCCTTCTTCACTACAAACCCGACGGAGACAGCTCCTGATGGCTCTTCCTGCCCACAGTTGTGTGCGGGCGGGCGCAGAAGTGGGGTAGGAACGGCGGCGCCTTACGAGCGCGTGTGACATGAATGTGTGGATGGAGCGGAGTGTCGGCGTGAGTGTGCGTGTGTCAGTGTGCTGCTGTGGAACGTGCGCGTGTGGTAGGAATGCGTGTTTGTGTTCACGAGTCTGTTTGCATAAGAGCACGAGTTTGTGGAATGATGGGCCCTCAGCGTGTGTGTGTGTGTGTGTGTGTGTGAGAGAGAGAGAGAGAGAGACATAGTATTTTTTTTTTCAGAAGCACAGGAATTCTTGAGTTGAGGCCCGGCCATTTGTTCCAAAGCACAGGGACCACCTGCCCCCTTGCATTCAGTACATATAAGCCCCCCCCCCGACCCGAAGTGAGAGGCTGTAGGGAGTCCGGAAAGGGGTGAAGGACCCACCCCAGAGACGATCTCGGAAGTTGGAGGCACTCCTGTCCCTCATCTGGACCTTGAGGCTCCCCTGCAATGAAAATCTCCCTCCCCTGGCCTTGCTGGCTTATAGCAAACCTCTTCCAGTGGGCTGTGCTTCCTTGAGGGGGGCCTAGAGTTGTTTTACCTTCTAGATTCTTATTTAAAATGTCTACTCCCAGTGGAACCAGTAAGAAAAGATATCTGAATGGGGCGTCCTTCTGGTCTCCTTCACGATCCCCAGAACACACCCCAAAGCTCATTCTCTCCGCCTTGCCTTGCCATCTTTTCCTGATCTTTTCCTGCTCGGGACTCTTCGCCCTGCCTTCCTCGAGTCCCACACTCTCCGTGGTGACTTCCCTGCTCCTCAGCCCACACTGGATTCCGACTTTCTTTGTGCCTCCCACCGACACCCCCGTCCCCGCAGGGCTTATAAGAGGCATCTATTTAACCCTTAAAAATATTCTATCTTTGGCTCAGCTAGGCTCAAACTCCAGTGGACCCACACCACACATTTTGACTCTCTGTTCCCCTGGAGACTTTTGGGCATCAGGGCTGCCAGATATGATGGTTCAGGTTGTGTACTGCACAACAGCATCAGGCTGAGGGGCAAGTGGGGGCTGAGACTGAGTCCTCGCTCATCTCCCCAGCCGCGCAGGGCCTAGAGGCGAGGACTTTTTCCAATTGCACACAAGTGCTGTACTGGCTAGAGGTGGCCCAGAGAGGGAGCTTCGGAGAGTTCAATGCTGTTGTCTGGAGGCCTCCAGTAGCAGCCAGAAGAATGTTTAATGAGGGCACGGAGAGGGCTGCCTCCCCTCCCTGGCCCCGCGTCCTCTTCTGCAAGGCCTTTACCCCCTCTCTGATTAATCCCATCGTGTTCTGATCACCACTTAACTCCGCTTGCCCTTGCCCCGGTCCAGCTTAATTTTCCCTTCTCAGTGTCTGCCTTTTAAGTATCCTAAATCTTGTTTTCACATCTTTGTTATGTCCTTCCAACTAGTTAGCAAGCTCTAGGAGGGCAGAGAGCGTGTTTCCATTTCCTTTGCTCTTGGGCAACCCTGTGACATCTATCCGAGGACTCCACCCTCAAGGGGGGCCAAATCAGTGTTGATACAACCGAGCCACCCGCTGAAGGAGAAACCAAAAGCTCTGTGCTCGGAGCTGGGGCATTGACCCCGTTCCCCAAACACCAGCTCAGCCAAGCGTCTCCGGAGACGTGAACACATTCACTCAGCCTCTCTCCAGGCCGTGGACCGAGTTAACCGTGAAATGCCTGTAAGGATTAGAAGGTTCTGGAAAAGCTCAGCCTGTCTCATGGTCTCTCTCTAGGGTGACCCAAAGTGCTGGATGGAGAACTTAAGAAGTGGTCCCAGCCCTTCACCAGATTAACCTTTGGTTATCACTTGGTGAATGATAGATTAGATTTCTAGATGACAGTGGCCTGGCAGGGCCTAAAGCTGCACCCGTCTGGGCCCGTGTTTGGTTTGGATGACCGGCAGGCCCCCGTGAAGGCAGAGTGACCCAGGAAACGGGACGCTTAGCTGGTCTGTGACATCTTGGCTTGATTGTTTCCCCTATAGAATGATGGGTAAGGCTCCCCCGGTGGTGGGAGAAGTATCTCCTGCCTTTCCTTCCTGAAGACCTCCAACCCCGAGCCCTTGGCTGACCCCCTTCACTTCCATCTCCACCTTTCAGCATCAATGCCCTCCTGCCCCCCCGGGCCTCCTCAACACACTGTCACACTCCAAAATAAAGCATTCAGGCAGTCACTAAATAGCAGTATTGATGCTCCATCCCCACATGCCCTGAAATGATAATGCATCACCCGTGGTGCGCATCCAGACGGAGCCAGATTACGCTCAGGTGGTTAAAAGTCCAGGTCTAATTAGAGTTCCAGGGAATCAAGCCATTGTATTATTAATGATTCTCCAGCAATGTTCTGATTAAAACAGTAATTTTAATAAGCACAGCTCGATGCTAAGTGTTCACTGAGCACCTAATTACATCAGTTATAACTCCAAAATTATTTAAAATTCCCCCTTTTTTTTTTCTTTCCAGCAGACCCGGCATGCACTAAATAAAATAGAGACTCAGACAACTTGGTGATTATTTGCTCTAATTAATTTCCTAAGCACCTGTTTAAAAAAATTTTTTTTTAAAAAAAGGAAAAGAATCTTTTGTTTCTCTTCCATTTCCCCAAGTTCCCCTCCACCCCTTTCGATCCCCGGCGGCTCCGGTGACATTGGTTACATCCGAGGCAGCCGTTGAAGGAGGCCAGGAATAGAAAGCAGCGAGGGAAGTAAAGATTCAAACATTCCCCGCCACCGCCCTCCAGACAAGGGGGGGCTGCAGAGCTGTAATCCCCATCGATTGGGAGACAGGAGCACCCAGAGGGCTTCTCACCAGGAGCCAGGCCTCACGACACCCTTGTCTTCATTAGACCAGCTTGGAATGTGGCATGTAATGATTGTGCTCGCATCCCCTGAGGCCTCCAGGGGCGGGGGGGGGGGGGGGGGGGGGGGAGGCAGTTCTCAAGTTCTTTTGACCCATGCACCACTGGAGTTGGAAAAGAGACCGCACCCCTGTACATTCCCTGGAAGGACACCAGGGCCCGGGAAGGAACAGTCAGCTGAACCCTCTGCACGTCGATGCCCAGAGGTTTCTTTTTTATTTAAAATCATGTTATCAGTAAGTCATCAATCTGTCCTTGGCAGTAACACAGATGTGTGCCACCAGCCAGATCCCGAACCATGCAGGGTCGGGGCTCCCACTTCGTGTGACCGTCATGAAAACGTGCAGTTAGGAACAGTGGTTCTTAGCATTCCTATGCCCACCGGCACACTGGGGGATGGCACCAAGACGCTGCTTTATTTTGCCTCCCCCAGTCCCTTTGCCTCTGTCTCCAGGACCTGCTGGAGGCTCCTCAGCTCGCTCTTGAATCATAATGCCAAGGCTTTCAAGTCTCAACCAGTCTCAATCCAGAGTTATAATGTCCAGTTCCAGACCAGAATTAAAGTTCTGGAAGCCTTGACCGCAGCTCAGCTGTCCCCCGTCCTCCAGCCTGGGCCTCCTGCGTGCTCCCCTCGTGGAGCCAAGAGGGATGTTTCTGCTCTTTTTCTCCCTTACCCTTGCCCCACCCGAATGTTGTCATTGACCTCTTCAAGGAGGCGGAGAGGGAGGGTCAGAGAGACCCTTTTGCAACTTGAACTGGAATTGTCACAAGATCGCCTTCTGCTCTCTGAGCTGGCTAACAGCTCTGACTCTCTTGGGGCGAGGTCCTTCGTGGGCCCTTGGACACCCCTCTGCTGAGCTTCTCTGGCTGCACATCCCATAAGTTGGGCAGTGTTTCCTGCCTTCTGCTCTCAGGCCTTATTTTCCAGCTCTTCCTTCCACATAGAACCCACCTCCATGGGTTTCTTCTCTTGGACAGGTCATCAGAGGTGTCCAGGCCACTGTCCTTCCTGAGGTGTCCACAGCTGGATCTGGTCCAAGGAAGCACTTGCACATCCTTGGCCTGCCATGGGGTAGGAGTGCTCAGTGACTCCCCAGGGTCCTGCCTTCACTCTGCTTCCTAAGAGCTCCTCGGCAGCTGAGTTTCTGGATTTCCTGCCTTCTGGATTTCCCCATCCACTCTCTCCCCTATAGTCCAGGGCATGTGTCTCCAGCTTTCCAAGTGGGCCTATTAAGGGGTGGCTAGGTCACAGCATTCCGAGGGCTTCCTCCAAACATCTCACAAAATGTCCTCCTTTTCATTCCTCAGTCCTTGTATTTCTTTGATCTCGGGACAGGGACCCAAGATGAAGGGCAGAAAAATCTTGAAAAATCTACTCTGAAAAGATTTGTGTGATAGCCTGCCGTCTTAGTGAGCATGCGGCATTCGTTATAACTTGGTGCTTCGCCGGCTGGATGCTTTAATTTTGATATTTGATCATATTTACAGAAATGGAAACTGAGGCTCAGAGAGGTTAAGTGGTTCAGCCAGCACAGCTGAGTACAGGGCGATGCTGAGCCAAGTTCTTCTAACTCAGTCATGTCCTCTCCATGACACGACGCACCTCTGCTGGGTTATAAACTAAAAGTCTATTTAAAAAGAACACACACACACACACATGCAAAAACCCTTCACATCACCTAATGGATCCCAGCAAAATGCCAGGGGCGTCAGCCACACCTAGAGAACCTTCACATAGTTCTTAGTACATTTACTTAAGAAGCTTAAAATAAAACCTGGATCACTGGGCAAGTGTGATTAGCTTCTCAGCAGGTATTTATAGACCTATTTTGTGTAAGAAAGTGAAGTTGGAGCATACAGGGATATCTCATACCAAGAAGTAAAAAGCAGAGCCCCGTGAGTAACCTAAAAAAGATAGAGCCCTAAGAAGAGTTTACAAAGTGCATTAGAGTCCTGCCAGCTGGACAGGTAGTCAGATTCTAAATTCAGCAGGAGACGTCATAGAGGTTGATCAAGGAAGGCTGCATGGAAGAGGAGCAGCCCAGGGATTTGCACATGAGCAGGAGACGGGAGGCCATTCTGATTAGCAGGAATGTGTGAGCATAGGGGGCCGTCCAGAGCACCAGAGGCCACTGTACCCAGAGTGGGGGTTGACACCGGCAGAAGGAGTCTAGAGTGGACATGTCAGCATGGTGGGGGGAACAGAAGTCAAAAGGCTCAACTATCAGGGTGGGGTGGAGGTAGTGCATTTGGACTATAAACATTATCCAACATGCGTTGTTTCTCGTCGTTTTTGAAAAAAAAAATTTTTTTTGTTATTATTTGGGTTTTTTCAGCTGAGGGCATCATTTTAAAACCATTGCCTCCTGGAAGCCTTCCGTGATTTTTCCCTTTGCTCCTGTAGCTGTGCTACGTCTCAGTCACGGCGCTAATATTTCATTATAATTTGGGGGGCTTATCTGTTTTCCTGTCCACACTCGGAGTACCTGAGGATTAGAGCCTCGTCTGCTCAGCCTTTGAACTTCATGCCCATGCAGCATACGTAGCGTGTGCGTGGTACGTACCAGTGAATAACAGGTAACCCCTGTAAGCCAGGCACCAGCCTAACGGTTTCCTAACCCGGGCCACCCTTTGTGCCTACGAGACAATTAGGTGTAGAGGTTTGGAGCACGGGCTCTGCAGCCCGTCTGACTGGGCTCGAATCCCAGCGCTGCAACTTGCCGGCTGTGTGACCGGAAATGAATTTACTGAGACTCCCCGCGCCTCTGTTTCTCGCTCATCTGCAGACGGCGAGTCTTATATAAATAATGCTTTATTATCTCCACGGCACGAGTCAACCACTGAGGCTTACCTGAAGAAGGTGCCCGAGGTCACACAGCTCATCAGCAAGGGGGCTGGGATGCAGACCGGGGCGGTCTGACCCTAGGACCCGGGCCCTCAGCCTCTCCGAAGGGAAGGAGAAATGTGGGTGTGCAGGACACATCTGCTGTGTGGAGAATAGAAGGGAGAGCCACGGGGCCTGCAGCCGGGGCAGGTGCGGGGCAGGGGGCAGCAGGGATGCTGTGACAGGGACAGGTGGGCGACACGTGGGGAAAGAAGAAACGCAGCATGTCTCCTTCTCCTCCTTTCTGCTCTGTTTCCACCACCCTGGCCTTCCACGATGTCGCCTCAGGTCACCTGTCCTGCCGGTTCCCTGGCTCTAACACTGCTCATTCCTGGAATCCTCTCTGCACCTCCTCTTGCCCAGTCTTTGCTCATGCTCTTCTCTCCTCGGGGGCTGTTCCTTCCTCCATCCCCGCCTCTCGAAAAATCACCGAGTTTCCAAGGCCCGCCGCAAAGGGTGACACGTTCCTGGTCCGTCCACCTCGAGGTGATCGCTCTCGGCTAGGAGCCTGTCCAATGACGCTTGGACTTACTAGTTTGCCCACCAGAGGCACCACGGGACCATGACTAACTTGTAATCATAGCTCCATAGTAGGAGACTTGATACCTACTGTTGGGTGGTATCAAGACTTGGGTCTGTTGGGTGTATGAAGAGATAAACGAATGATTCATACCTGGATGGACTAATGAATAAGTGAATGAGTCAACAAGCCAATGAACAAAATAAACACCAATTGTAAAAGTCAAGTTATAAAGCACCGAGTTCTTAACAACCGTAGGCCGGCCCCCTCGTGCGTGTAGATCCCAAGGCCGGGTCAGTCAACCCCTACTGACTCACCCTTGGGTGTAGTCACTGCTGCCCCAGTGGGAATGGTCTTCATCCAACTGACCGGTCTATGCAGATTCCCTGAGCAGCCCAACGGCGGAGGATCCGGCAAAGCACGGGAGCCTTGCTGCCTCCCCGTCACCACCCTGCCGGCATTGCCTGAATGAACAGTTGAGCTCTATACAGAGAGGAGATTTATAAATTTTAATGTAAGTTCAGGAGATTCTCTTTTTTTTTCTTGCTTAGGCAGATATTTAACACGTACTGCCATCCAGCATCTCTCTGCCTCTGCCTCTCCACCCCTACACACATGCACACGGACACACCCGCGCACACACACTCGTCCACTCACCTACTAATTTGTCCTAGGAAGCCGTGAGTGACAAAGAACTGCTCTGTCCTTCCCAAGGGAGCCAGCCACTTGGCATCTGACGAAAAAAATCAGAGAGAATATTTTCAGATCTCATGTGTCAGGGAAGACAGGATGGGATGGCCAAGTCTCAGATGGTTAGAGAGAAGAACGGACAGATGGCCTAGAAGATGCCCTCCATGAGGTGCACTGGAAACCCAAATTTGGTTTTACAACACAAGACTCTGATGGCTCCTCGTCTGCTCAGATCTATCCAACACCTTAGGTGGAGAGATGGCCGCCCGTCTCGGATCCTGTGCCTGTGCGTAGAGCTAAGCTGGCTCTGACCTTTCCTATGTGCGTGGCTGTCTAGTGGGGTGGCCTGAAGAAGGGCTTCTGCGGTTGGGCTTGGCCAAATCTTACACTTTTCAGTAGGGTTGCTCTCTCTAGGTCAAGGTGACCTGGGAACGTCAACGTGAAGGTCCCTTCATAACCCCAGAAGCAGATTCCGGGGAAGATACCAGGAATGGGAAATTAGTACACAAGGAGCCCCTGAGAACCTGCAAGCTTGTGTTTATAAGCAGGAGTGCCAGCGTCAGAGCCAGAGGCGCAGTTGGGCATCAGGAGACAGAAACTGGAGCTTGGCTGGGAGGCAGTGCCAGGACCTCTGCCAAAAGGAGCTCATTCTTATGATCCCCTTGAGGAGCAGTGACATCCTAAAGGGCCCACTGTCCCTCTTATAGAAGGATTCCCTGAGTCTCTATCCCAAAACACACTGAAGGTAGGCCCCACCTTCTTACCCAGACAAGAGCAAAAGTGTTCTTACTCCAGATCCTGACCAGCCTCTTCTTGGGCCCTGATGATTCCCACCCCAAGGCTCACCTTCCCAACGTTATGTGCCGTGGATGCTTCAAAGGGAATTTGGGATTAACTGGTGCTCCAGACCCTCTTGTCTTGCTCTGCTGGTAACTGGAAGGCAGGGGGAGCAGAAGTTGAGGGGATGGGGCCCAGGGACCATAGTCTAGAAGCTAGATGCCCAGCTCTTAGAGAAAATCAGTCTCCACGTGGTAAGGTTATACTCGGGCTCCGTGCGTCCTGGGGCCTCAGTGGAACCACCTGAACAATCACGAGCGTGGAATGAACGGGAATGGGTGGATAAAGAGTCATCCCTGCCATGTTTCTCCATCCCCCTGCCCTCATTGCTCCCCCCCGCCCCGGGGGTAGAAGAGCTGACGTTGACCCTATCGGGAAGGCTGTGGGACCTGGCTGATTCTAGGCATCTGGATCCCAGGTGGGAGATCTGTGCTCGTTCCGTCTTAGGCCCGGTTTCTCAAACCCTCTCCTCTCCGATTTCCTATCCCACCTGCTTCTCCTAACTGAATAAACCCACAGTTGTCATGGAGACAACATAGTATCGGCATCTCTGCTTCTTTGTAGATCCTTCCAAAAAAACAAAACTAGAAAGGGCCCTATTTCTCCCTCCCCTGTATTGCTGGCTCCGAGCCTGTCTAAGAAAATACGGGGTGGCGTTTGGAATGTCTACTCTGCCCGTTCGGTTTCCTACCCTCGTTATGCTTTTCCTTTGCCCACATTTTACATGAATCCTTAGAAGACTCGGCTTGATTTGACTTCTTCCCGCAGAGGGTCTTAGGTTTTAGTGCACGTCGGCCTCAGGTAGGATTAAGTCATTACTAAGGACAATAGTCGGAGTGGCTGTACTGCTCTTTATGCAAAGGGCAGGCGTAATTCTCCCCATATGACACATGGGCAGTCCCAGCCCAAAGAGGCTAGGTGGCCTGCTCAAGGTCACTCGACACAGGAGCGCAGAGCCCGGGTGAGGGCCCTTTGCAGCTTTCCCTTGCAAACACTGCCACCTTCAGTGGGGTCTGCAGATAGAGACCGAGCGTGATAACTACCACTATTGAGCACCAACTGTGTGCACGGCTCTTGATGTGCAGGTGAGACCGAAGCCCTCAAACAGCCTTGTGAAGTCGGTATCATTATCGTCCCCACTTTACAGAGGAGGAAATTGAGGTGTGGGGGGAGCTGACAACTTAACGTCACACGGGGGATAAGCATAGGAACTGGCTCTGAAACTTGAGGACTGTCCCCTTCACTGTCCACCTTCTCCATCAGTACAAAATATGGCCTCTCCCCGAAAAAAAGAAAAAAAAGGGTCCAGGAGAGGTCATTGCTCCAGTGCTCCTCAAAAGGATAAATTTCACCGGTTGGGGCCAGAAGTTTCTTTTAGCCACCGCCTTATCCCCTTTGACTCCTGTATGTCCCTCTGCTGGGTTTTATGAATGAGGGGAAAACTGTCATTGAAAAGTTTTGGATTCCACTCTCTGAGTGATAGATAGCTTTAATTACTCCGAATTACTCAGCCTCTCCACTCTTCTCCCCCAAGTCATTAAAAATAGATTTTCTCTTTGAACTCCACTCTGCCCTGAGGTCTCCATATAGTCAGGAGTTCTTAGGAGACAGCCCCAGGGTCAGCTTCTGGTCAGAAGGTTGCATGTTGCTTTAGTTGCAATCACAGCCTCCAGAAACTCCAGCTGGTTTTCTGGGGGTTGGTGCCTCCCTTTTTCTTAAGGATATCGATCATGTGACTTTTCACAGCTGAGAGGACAGGCAGGAGGCTGGGCTGGTGTTTACTTTATGAGGATTTAAGGAGGTCTCACACTTGGCTATTGATTTTTGAAGAAGGCATCTAACACTGGGAACAAACCATCATGAGTTCTTCCCATTAATTACTGGGAGGTGGATTCGTAGGAACGGCCAAAGCTGAAAATGGGAGCTCAGAGGTGCTCTGCTCGCTGATGAGCAGGTGCTGTGGTGTCCATTAGAGGTAGGAAGCCGGGGCCCTGATGAGGGGAACCGGCTTGCCCCGAACCACACAGCTCACTCCTGGCCAGACCAGGGCAGAGAGCACCTTCCACCTCTGGGCTCGAGGCCTCCGTGACATTCCCAGGAGGCTCGGGATGGAAAATGTGATGTGCCATCTGCTCAGAGCCTGTCCTGTTATTGTCCTGGTCCTGGCCAACTTCAAAACAGAACCCTTCCGCCGTCACCGGCCTCTCTTCCCCTTGGCCCTCTGACATCACCACATTTGTGGCATCTCGCTCCATATTCACCATCGGAATCGTTGCTAGCAAACTGGAGGGTACAAGGAGCTAAGAGGTGAGCAGTTGGTCAGGTGGGGGAACGTACAGATCCTCCCAGACTTAGGATGGGGTTACATCCCCCCAAACCCACGGTAAGTTGACCTGCATTCCGTACCCCTAGCCTACCGAACACCGCAGTTCAGCGAGCCACCCTGACGCGTGCTCAGAACACTCGCACTGGCCGACAGTTGGGCCGAATCACCCAACACAAAGCCTAGTTTATAATCGAGTGTTGCACCTCTCATGTAGCGGATTGAATACTGTCCTGAAAGTGAAAAACCAGCCTGGTTATATGAGCACGGAATGGTTTCCAGTGTGCCGGTTGTTTACCCCTTGGGATCCCGTGGCTGACGGGGCGCAGTGCTCACGGCCCAGGGAGACAGCGCCGTACCACACTGTGCTGCTAGCCGGGGAAAAGACCCAAATTCAGAGTTCAAAATACGGTTTCTGCTGAATGCATATGGCTTTCGCACCATCTTGAAGTCAAAAGATCTTACGTCGAGCCATCGTAAGTCTGTGATCGTGGTGTCCAAGGACATGCCGAGGCACTGCACCTGGCACCTGATTTCTAAGAGAAAGAAAGGTGGCCCCGACAGCCAGCCCTTGGGGCAGCCTCAGGAGAGGGGGTCTTCACTCTCCAGGGTGACCTGTCTCCACTTCCCTCTGCCGACCCCACCCCCCACTCCCAGCCTGGGAGTCAGACAAACCTGGATTCCAGTTCTGAGTCTGCCACCTGCAAGGCATGTGACCTTGGGTGGGTTATTTAACCGGAGACTCTTTCCTAATGAGTAAAGTGAGGCTACGATTACCTTGCCTGTAAAGTTGGCATAGGATTAAATGAGATAATACACACCAAGTACCTGGCATGCAGTAGGTTCTGGCTAAATGAAAGCTAGCACTATTATTATTATTCCTGCTGCTTCGCTCCGTTCCACAAGCTCCGCCAACTGCCAGCTCAGAGCCAGGCGGTGCCAGCCAGGAGCCTGCCAGCCATCAGCAGGAGGCCTCAGGCCCTACCACCTCCTCACGCCTCATCCTTGGGGAGCAGACCCCAGGAGGGGCTGTGGTTGCTGCCCCAGACCTCTGCCCCCACCCATCCCCAGCGGGGAGGTTTAGGTGAGGATGCGGCTTCAGGCATCCAGTAGACAATTAGCTCTTTGCCTGAAAGGACAGCAGAGAGGAGCTGTCTTTTCCCACGGAAATTTGCTGAACCGTAGAAGATATAGGACGAGGCATGTCAGGGGCTGGTGCAGCCCGCCCTGTCCCTAGAGGGTCCACTGTGGCTTGGGCTGGGCCCTGGCTTAGGCCTCTCCGACCAGCTGCCCACACCTGTCTCCCTGTGAGGGCTCTGAACCCTGCCCCATCGGGTATGAAGGGAAGGACAGGGCCCCAAGCACTCAGGCCTCTCGAGAGTGTTGTACCCATTGCCCCAGGCCAATGGGATTTGGGGAAAGCCTGTGAAGAGAGAGACTGCGCCCACCCACGAATCCCCCAGTGAACAATTAGTGGGTGCCAGCAAGCTACATAGAAGTGTGGGGACGAAGAAGCAAATTACCCATCCTCGGTTCCTTCCTGCCTCCTGAGCCTGGCACGGTCTGGGCTCACCTCAAATCTTGTCTATTCAAACTGTCGCCTGAACCTCCGCATCCTCAGGAAGGTCCCAGCATGGGCAATGGAGGGCTCTCCTCCCACTGGCCACCTTGCCACACTATGAGATGGAGCCAGGGCTAAGCCAGCCCTGGGGGAGCCTCTGTTTCCTAGTGGATCACATGGAAATCCTAACACACAACAACGCCCGACCTGTCTTCCTCCCTGGGGGGTTGCATGGATCAAAGGAGATAACAGTGTGGGAAAGCACCTGGAAAAGCTAAAACCCTCCCCTGCAACTGCGGTGACGATGCCACGGACCTCAGCCCACGTGCCAGGCCTGGCCGGGGCCCTCTTCTGTCTGCCCTCAGCCCTGGACACACCAGAGCGTTGGCGGCTTTGCTGGAAAAGTGGTCTGACCTGGGGAGAAAAGGAGAAAGGGGGTCTGAGACCTTCGTGCCTGGAAGGGGAGAGAGGGCCAGCTGGTGGGACCCCCGAAAGAAGGTAGCAAGGAAAGGAGCAAGCTCGGGGAGACAGTTGGGCGTCAGCTGCTGTGTGCCTCGCCCCAGGCCCTGGGGACCAGGAGGCTGTCGGTCAGGCCAACTGCATGCTCCGGCCAGGCTGTGCATGCCACCTCCCATCCTTGCCACCTGGCTCCTGGCCACTGAGAAGGCCTCTGTCTCCTTCCTTGTGTCAGGAGGCAGGGGACACGTGTGGGGACAGGTGTACCATCTGGCAGGAGGAGGGGGGCACGGATTCCAGGGAAGCAGGGGATTAAATGCTCATGCTCTGAGGGGCCCCAGCAGCCTGGAGAACAGCTTTTCCTTCTTTCCTCCCGCTCTCTGTGTGTCTCTCTCTTGCTCAGCTGCAGAGGAATCCTATAGGCCTCCTGAACCCTGAGCGCTAGGCCCCCCGAGGCCTTCTGTCCTTTGAGCCATGACTGTCTCTTGCTTATACCTCTATCGTGCCGTCTGGCCCATTGTGTTGAGATGATCTGTTTCCTTGGTTTTATCCTCCAAGAAACCAAGAACTCTAGGAAGGCGGAGCATTTGGCCCCAGTGCCCAGCGGAGAGCTTAGCACAGTATCAATGCGCAGTAAACGCTGAAGGATGCAGGGGACCCCGGGCACAATCTGTGGGTGTTGTGCTGCTTCAACTCGTGTGTTGGTCCCGGAGACGCATCGGGGTTCTCAGGACCATGTAGTTCCTTTCAGGTGTCCACACAGGGAGGCAGAGACATGGCAATGGGTTCTCTGTCCCCAAGCTCACTTGGCAAAGGGCTCTGGCCCCTATGTCTGTGGTTGGACAACTCTGAAGAGCAGCGATGTGTTTGTACCTGAGGAACTCACTGTCCAGGGCCTCAGAGGCCTTCCTGGCCTCGCCCTGGGTGCCCCAGCCATCTGCCACGTTCTTCAAGATCTTGAGGAACAAGGCTGGTTCCAGCCATTCCCTCAGTGACTTGTCCCCGCCGCTGACTATAATCTGGTACCATGTGCCTGGGCGTGCAGGGCCTCACACCGTGAGGAGAAGACAGGGCATGGGGCGAAGCACCTTAAACTCTGCACATCCCCACTGGGCCCTTCCCACAGAGAGCTCCAGCCCTGCTGAATCAGGCCACGAAAGGCACTAGAGACGCAGGACCCCGAGGCCAGAGGAGCCGAGAACACAGTATGAGTCACCTTTAATTAAGAGTATTTCTTAAGTAAATGACTTAATAGGACAGTTATATTCATTAGAGGTATAATTACAGGACCTAGGATCAAGCAGAAAAGAATGTGGAGCGTGAGGGTGGAATCTGTCCTGAGCGGCTCCCTGGTCCCGGGGGTCAGGAGCTGGGCGTCCTCCACTGTACACTTCTCATGGCTCCACTCCTGTCCCAGCCCAGCCACCCTTGGGTCCCAGCACCCAGCCCAGGGGGTGGGGGAGCCTCAGGCATAATTAAAATGCAATCCTAATAAACAAACACTCATTAAGGCGCCACAGAGTGTGCCATTAAACTCTGAGTCAGCCCTGACAGGGCCGCCTGACTCCGTGGACGCTCGGCTAGAGGAAGCTGCTCTGCTTCTTGAGCTTCTCGATCCCCGCCTGTCCTGCCCCACCCACCAGGTCCTGGAGCACACGCCCGCCTGTCACCCAGGTTTGGGATCCAAACTGGCTTCCTTTAGGGCCTCCAGAGACTCAGAGTTTTCAGGGCCAGTTTCTCGCCGGGCACAGAGCAGTCCCCGGAGGCCCCCACTCTTCCCCCATCATCAGTCTCATTCCTTCCATAGACCGATGCAGAGTTTTATTCCAGTTCCTCAAGGTTGGGGACCTAACTCCCAAGGAGTGGGGTTACCTGCACCAGTGGCTCTCCATCGTTAGGTCCTAAGCGTCAGCTGGAGAGCGCGTTAGAACTGCTGCTCAGGCCCCATTCTGGAGTTTCTGACTCTGTGGGCTCTGGACTTTCTCGTCTCATAAGCTCACAGGCAATGCCAACAGTGCCGGGTCCAGGGCCTTCCAGGGCCTTCCAGGGCCTTCCAGGACCATGCATGGAGAGCCATCGCTCCTCGAGAGCTCCAGGGCCACCTCTTTCTGCAGGATGTTCTTCTGGCCAAGCAGTGGCAGTCAGGAGAGCTCAGACCCCAGTTCTGTGGCCTGTCGGTCCTTCCCAGCCCCAGCCCAGCCAAACCTGCCTCTCTAGATTTATACCCTTGCTCTCACGCAAGGTTTGCTTAAGAAACTCTTGCCTTCCCATTTGCCCCTGCAACGCTGTCCATCTGTGTCGATATCGTTCACCCTTCAAGACCCGGGCACATGCCTTTTTTCTCACAAAAACCTGCTTGGGACTCCCATCTAGAGCAGCACCAACCCAGAGAAATAAAGCACACGCCGTACATGCAGGCCCCGTGTATAACTTCAACTTCTCTGGCACCTGGATTTTTTTACAGTTAAGAGCAAAGAAGTGAAGGGCATCACAGATATTATTTAACCCAGCGTCTGAACATTTTCCTTTTTAACACGGGTCGATAAAAAATTTTCAATGTGATGTATTTTTCTTCCCCCATACGAAATCTTCAAAACTCAGGGCGCTTGTGTCCTTAGAGCCCGTCTCAACTTGAACCAGCCACGTTTCAGATGCTTGTAAGCACGCGAGCTAGTGGCTCTCACGTGGGACGCTCCAGGCTTAGTAAAAGTATTTCCTCTTTGCTCTGAATTCCCTCAGCTGTCTTGCTGTGCCTCTCGCAGAGTGTTCATCACTCGCTTGTCTTTTTATTGCCAGTCTGTTTGCAACGCAAAGTTGATGGCTGTATTTTAATGCTGCAGTTGTCTTCAACCTCACTCCCCTGAAGTGCCCAACACTGGCCTGTATGTGGGATGTGATCGATGAATATTGGTTGATGAATGAACATAGAAACACATGAATTATAGGAAAGACGGAGAACCCACGGAACCATCTGGCTTTGAGGGTCTCCTCCCAGTCCCCGTGACATTTCTTGCCTCTGGTTTGTGCGTGGCTAGTAGATCTTGGAGGAGAGAATCGTCCAAGTTTTAGAACCGCCGCCCCCCACCCCAGAAGTTTCCTGTTTCACTTTGCTCTTCAACTCCATGCATTTAAAAAAAAAAAAAAGAGAGAGAGAGAGAGAAATTCCCACCAGGAGGGCCCAGGAAACAGGAAAAATAGTTGTGCTATTGGTTTCATGTTTGGAGAAGAACAGGGTTCTCACTATCTCCGTGGCACTTGGCGTGAAAGTGGGCTTTGTTGCTGGAGACACTGCCCCCATTCAGGGCCGCCTTTCCCAGCTGCTGAGAGCCGGGCTGTGTTTTGACAGACGGGCCGAATGCAATGCAGACAGTTGTTTTAATTTCCAGCCAGATGCAGACATCACTCACACGGAGCCCGAAACCCAAGAAAGGAAGGCTGGGCCCTGGGCTGTGGCGCTCAGGCCTCAGAGGGCGGGTTGGAGGGGGGTGGGCGGAAGCCCCCCGCCCTGGGGCAGTGGGTCACAGAGATCCTGGCGGGCTGCGAGTTCCAGGCCCAGGAGAGGCAGCTTTCAGAAAGGTGCTCCTTGTAGGAATCAAAGGCCATGAGTCAGAGGTCAAGGGTTGCTTCTTAAGGCAATGTGATGAGGCCAGTAGCTGGTGGCAATGGCTGGATGGTCTCTTTCATTTATTTATTTATTTTAAAGAGTGACTGATTGATTGATTGATTTGAGAAAGAGAGCACATGCAGGAGCGGGAGTGGGTGGAGCAGAGGGAGCAGAGGGACAGGGAGAGGGAGCATCTTAAGCAGGCTTCACGCCCAGCACGGAGCCCTATGTGGGGCTCGATCTCAGGACCCTGAAATCACGACCTGGGCCAAAATCAAGAGTCAGACGCTTAACCAACGGAGCCACTCCGGTGCCCCTATATGGTCTCTTTCAACTGTACCAAGTCATTCAGGACAAAAATTTTGAACGGTCTCAGAGAGGAGTTAGGTAAACTGGGAAGTAGAATCGCAAAGGCCAGAATGTGAAGGACAAGTGCAGCCTCCCTCTGAGGGCAGAAATCCCTCTCCCAGCCTTCGACATATCAGGCACCTTGACTCTGCTTATGCATCCCCGGGATGGGAGTTCCTTGCAGAAGCGAGTGCTACTGGACAACCTTGACCTTCCCAGGTTGGGCTTTCCTGAAACTTGGCACCCATGAGTCCTGCTGTGGCCATACTGCTTCCCTTCAGACGTTGGAAAACCAGGGTGCCTGGGTGGCTCAGCGATTGAGTGTCTGCCTTCGGTTCAGGGCGTGATTCTGGGGTCCTGGGATCGAGTCCCACATCGGGCTCCTTGCAGGGAGCCTGCTTCTCCCTCTGCCTGTGTCTCTGCCTCTCTCTGTGTCTCTCATAAATCTTTTAAAAAAATAATAAACGTTGGAAAATCACCTCAAGACTCATCTTCTCAGACCTCAGTAAACATCCTAGATCCATCAGCTGGACCTCAGCTGTTGCATCTGGATCCCGCCCCATCCTGACCACTCTTCCAGAAAGGACCTCTGGTTGAACGACACCACTCCTGGAGCAGAGACCCAAGCTGGGCACTCCCCACTGTGGGCTGGCCTCTCTCCACTCTGATACCCTATTTATGCAGATCCTGAGCAAATTAGCCCCTTGGCTAATATCTCACCCTGTCGGGCCATACTGGACATGGCTTCAACTCACATCCTCAGGTCTAGTACATGGGAGCTACTTCAGACTAACCTCCGCTGATATACCAACTTCTTAAACTGAATTGCAAGATTTTGCTATTATCCTGCTTGCATTTCATGTTTTTGTTATTAGAAGGTTAGGACTGTTTAAAGCTGATCATGGGGCAGCCTGGGTGGCTCAGCAGTTTAGCGCCACCTTCGGCCCAGGGTGTGATCCTGGAGACCCGGGATGGAGTCCCATTGTCAGGCTCCCTGCATGGAGCCTGCTTCTCCCTCCACCTGCGTCTCTGCCTCTCTCTTTCTCTCTGTCTCTCATGAATAAATAAACAAAATCTGAAAAAAAAAAAAAAAAAGCTGATCATGGCCCCTCCCTTACTGGAGAGCCTTGTAATATGAATATTAGGTGTTAGGATATGGTAAGGAGGAGCACCCAACAGAAAAAGGAAGCCTCCTGGGGCTGGTGCACACGACCTTTCATAGTCTGGCCCCTGAGTATGTCCCCTGACATCTCACGATGCCCCGGCCAGGCCACACCCTTGAGTTACGCTGAGCTTGTCCATGATAATCCTGCTCGTGACATTGGTCAGCATGCAGCGCCCTTAAGGGTCTCTGCCCGGCCTGCTCCTGCCCTAGCTGACTCACACTTACCCCAGTAGCCCCTTCCCCCTACAAGTTGGGGGGGCCCCTCCTGGAAGGGCCCCTCCTGGAAGTCACACCCATCCCATGCAAGGAGCTCTGGCTTTGCAGTCACCAACTCCCCCTGGACTCTGAGCTCTGCAGGGCAGGGCTCTGTGTCCTGACGGCTGATATTTCTGTGTCACATAGCACCGGAGCCTCCTTATGGTGACATCTGATAAACATTTGCTAGAGAAGCGTGTTAAACTTCTCCCAAGCCTCTCAGGAGGATGCTGTGAAAGTGTCTCCAGCAGATCCTTTGTCCGTCTGCCAGAGGCCGAACACCATGCGGCTGGCCCCTGGGGGGTGTTTGCACTTGAGTTCACATGACCAGTGGGTGGGGGACCTCTGCACCCTGCCAAAGGAGAACCCATCCCCAGCCCGGCAAATGGTTTTGCAGCCCAGCAGCCTCCTGCCCCGACCAGCGGCAGTGCCTGACACAGCAAATGGAAGACTTCAATCTTCTGATCTTACCTGGCCTGAGTGCCACACACTGGGCAGGTGGAGGTGTCAGGTCCAGGCAGGCCCATCTCAGGGCCCTGCGGGACCCCACGGGGAATGGACGGGAGCTTGCTGGGGCTGCACACTTGGGGTAGGGGGCAGGGACTCGATCTGTAAAATCCCACTTTCCCCAGCAGCTCATCTCTGTGGATGTTCCCATTTAGCCAGACTTTTCAAAGGATGGGAGATTTACTAGAAAAATTGAATACAGACATCAGAGAATGGGATAATTGGATCCAGGTGGTATGTTTGGTTGGCTGTAAAGAGACTGTGCCATACGATGAATATTATTTGATAGGAAAAGTTTCTCCTTCTCTCCCTTTTTAAATGTTTTCTGTGCCTGTGAGGGGCAGGATGTCTCAGCCCAAGCCCAGCTGAAAGCCCTTCAGAGATAAGTCGGTGGCACCCAATAGGCTTTCCACAGAGTTTTAACCATATTCAGCACTTAGCAGGAGCCTGGCCAGCTCTTGCAAGGGCGTGGTGGGCAAAAAGAGACAGGAAGGGGGCACCTGGGTGGCTCAGTGGTTGAGCATCTGCCTTTGGCTCAGGGCGCGATCTCAGGGTCCTGGGATCGAGTCCTGCATTGGGCTCCCCACAGGGAGCCTGCTTCTCCCTCTGCCTGTGTCTCTGCCTCTCTCTGTGTGTCTCTCATGAATGAATAAATAAAATCTTTAAAAAAAAAAAAAAGAGAGAGACTGGAAGATTGGTTCCTGCCCCTGGTGAAGGCAAGCAGCAGCCTTGGGCCTGCCACCCCCAGAAACACATTCCCCTTAGCTATACCCTCCTTGCACCAGGCAAACAGATGAGAGCATAAGGAGGCCATTGATCCCCCCCTGCCCCCCGCAGTGTCACCTCTTTAGGGGTGGGGACAGTGCAAGTGTGGGTGGGTGTAGGTGAGTCTGAACCCGCATCACCCAGTCGTCACTCCCTGATCTAACCACACTCTCTTTCATCTTTCTGCTAGATCACCAGGGTCCCCGTGGAATCCTGCGAACAGTACACGACCTGTGGGGAATGTCTGAGCTCGGGGGACCCTCACTGTGGCTGGTGCGCCCTACACAACATGTAAGTTGGGGATCCTTCGGGAAAAGGGCCCGAAATGCAGATGGCCAGGTGCTTTCCTGGGAGTGTTGATGAGGATGTGACTGTGGTTTCCAGGGAGAGGAATTTCCAGTAATTCTAATCCAGGTTGGAGAACAGGAAGAGAGGCCACACGGGTTGGAGGGTCCTTCTTTCCCAGAGTAATGCCCTTGCCTCTCATCTCACTTCCAAATTCTGCCCTCCCGGCTGCTCTGAAGTCGGCTGCCCTTGTCGACGCTGGGGAGGGTAGTGGTTCCAGAAGAACTCACAGGGGAAGCTGTAGAAGCTCTGGGGTTTCCCCAGAACCTCCTCAGTGCCTCCTGCCGCCGGCGTGCAGATGGCAGTGGGCTGGGGTTGGGGCCTGGGGGTCTGGACTCCAGTGAACTGCTGTGTGACCCCGGCTGGTCCACTGAGGACTCTGGGCCTCCATTTCCCCAGCACTCAATAGGGATGATGCCTACCTGGCAGGTAAACCGTGAGGATTAAATGAAATAATAAATGTTTTCAAAATAAGGAAGCTCAGAATAGGCTGTACCAATCAAAATAATTATTATGAACTCTGAACCTTTGGGAGGACCCTTCTGGCCTCATTAATTCATGATTTCAAGAAGTCTGCATCTCCCTCTAACTAGCCTCACACCCCTATTCAGATACATCCTGGCCCGTTGAATACCAGCTCAATAGAAATGCAAAATCACACTTAAACTTCCTAATTCGAAGGGCCCCAGAGGGAGAGAAGAGGGTGAAAACCCGAAAGGCAGGAGCTGGCTAGGAGTCCTGTTCCCCAATGGAGTTGGAAGCTCCGTGGCTCCCTGCCAGCCAGCAAAGCATCTCCATGAAATGTGCCGGGTTTGGGGTGGAGGCGGAGGCGGAGGGCCAGAGTTCAGGGTCCTGCACAATAGCTCTTGGCTTCCAGCCTCTGCAGCAGGTGTTGCGAGGGCTATGGAGGGAGGGGGGGAAGCAAGCGCCTCACAGATGCAAAATCCGGACTGGATTTGAGCCCACAAAGAAATCCTGGGTTCCGTGCTTGGGTTCGGAGGTTAAGAGACTCCTCAAGAAGTTTGGCAAAAAATGTTCTTGCTAGAACCCAGGCGACGGGGCGCCACTTAGGTCAGGCAAGTGGTACAGATGCCAGCGCCCCAGGAACGGCAAAGGTGGCTGACGCTGTGCTTCCCCTCAGTGCGGCCGACCAGCGACCAGCGGGCCAGCTGAATCTCTCGTCAAGGGGATTTCTTCCTCCAGGGAAGCTGACAGCTGCCCCCGCTCTGTGCAAAGTGTCCTAGGCTACGTGCCCTCTCATTGTGCAGTGGGCATGCCAGCCACACCGCCCACTCCCTGCTCCCTAGCCTGCCCTCCCGGCTTCTGTGCCAGTGGCTCTTCCTGCAGGTGGCACATGCCACTCTGACATGGGGGGTTGCCATTAATTCAACAGCAAGGACAACCGTGTCCCCCAGCTCCTGCTTGAGCCTGCTCATCTGTCTCAGGGGTAGCCCCACACCACCCCTGTCATCCTCTTGTCGGGGTGGGCTGTGGCTTCTAGAATGACTGAGCCACATCAGGACAGTCTCCCATCTCCTCCATCCTCAGAGCCCCTTCCCCGTGACAGAGAATCTCTCCCACCTACTGGGCACACCTCTGCTTCCAGCCACCCTGCCTGCCTGCCGAGAACACCCGTAGGTTTGTCTCTACCCAGAGCTTTCTCCTCTTGGGTCTTTCTCGTGGTCACCAGCCGTCCCACGGTGCCCTCCCACCTGCCACCAGTGGCCTGCCTCAGGATCGGGAGGGAGTGGCGGGCGGGGGGGGGGCACCTCCAGCTCCCTGGACTCTAATGGAGCCAGAGGCTGAGGGAGATTGTCAGAGAGGCTCTGGGTCCGGGGGGATTTGAAACCTTCCTGTCTCTTCTGCATGCCTTGCTCTTGCAAGTGTGTTATTGTCTCCAAGGCTATTTATCTCTGTTAGGGCTGTTGCCATAAATAGTATGATAAAAAAGAGCCATTTCAGTGAGTCAATGAGATAAAGGCTCCAGTCAAGAGCTCACTTTAGAGCTATCTTAAGGATTCACTTAAACCTCAATAATTCTTTTCTTTGACAGCATTCATATTTAGATCCATTATGTGCCTGGAAAGGAAGAGGGGAGGGCCCTGGAGGATGGGGGGGGGGCTTGGGGGTGGGGGGAGTTGGGGTGGGACTCACTGCCTGCTTGTGGCATCATGTGGTTTGTCGGGGGCTATTCGGTCTGGAGAAGCCCCAGCCCTGGAGTGTGCTCCCCTGTGACGTAGGTGGCAACCAGACGCTACACCATGCCCACCTGCCACCCTGGGCTGAGATGAAGCTGTCGGGAGACGAGGCCACACAGCTTGCAGACGCAGGCAGCCCCGGCTGCGACTCCTGGTCTGCCTCTCTGTCTCCAGGCATTATTTCACACTGCAAATATTTATTTAAAATATACCATGTGACAGGTAGATATCTCAATGAATAAAACATGGTCCCTGCCTTCAGAGAGCCATTAGTCCAGCCACAAGATCGCATGCACACTGACCCACACATTTTGGGGGTGTAGAATAATAACATGAATGGTCTTCATCATTAATATTTTTATTCTAAGGGCTAAAAAGCCATTTTCTTTTTTAAAAATTCTATGTTAGAGAGAGAGCATGCAAGAGAGAGCAAGCAAGCAACGGGGAGGGGTGGAGGGGGAGTCTCAGCGGGGAGCCCCACCCAGGCCTCCATCCCATGACCCTGAGATCAAGACCTGAGTCGAAATCAAGAGTCGGACCTTCAACTGACTGAGCCACCCAGGAGCCCCTAAAAAGCCATTTAGGCACTTAATTTTAATCCTTAAAATTAAGGATTTAAGTGTAAAATTAAGGATTTAAGTGTACACCAGCCCTAGGAGGTAGGGTATTATCACTATCTTCACCATTTTAGGCTTGAGGAAACTGAGGCATGGACAGATTAAGTCACTTGCCCAGGGGGACACAGTACGCAGTCAATCACAGGGGGTGTGGGGAGTACCCAGGCCCCCTGGCTCCAAGGCTCATATTCTTCAAGTCTTATGTGCTGCTCCTCACATTCTCCAAACTTCCCACCCTTGCTCCACGAATGTCCTATAAAGATGCTGCCTATCAGGAGCTATTCTCTTGGTCTAAACCGTATGTCTCATACTGAGGGTTAATCCCACCTCTTCTTAGTCTCTGTGTAACTGTGATCAAGACCGTCTGGGAGTCACCCAAGCCCTCTGGGGTAAGTGAAAAGTGTCATGAGAAGACAGGCCACGAGCCTCAGAGCAGCAAACCCCTCTTAAAACCCCCGGGGGGACAGTGAAGATGGGTCTCAGAGACCTGACCCCTTGTGAATCTGTGTGTATGGCAGGTGCTCCCGCAGGGACAAGTGCCAGCGGGCCTGGGAACCTAATCGATTTGCCGCCAGCATCAGCCAGTGCTTGAGCCTCGAGGTGCATCCCAGCAGCATCTCCGTGTCTGAGCACAGCCGGCGGGTAAGAAACTCCTCCAGGGGGCTGGGGCTGGGACTGGGGCTGGGGCTGGGAGCGCGCGTTCCTTGAACACGTGTATCTGTCGCTGGCTCACACTTGAAATGCTCCAAGGAAACGGTGTTTGTAGACAATGAAAGCTTAGGGTAGCTCCTATGGAAAAGGGCACAGTCATTCTCCGCACTCCTTGCAAACTCATTACCCATTGATCTGTTTTGTAAATCTAGATTCTGCATTTAGTAACAAACCCCTACAACGTAGTGCAGTCCGACTCTAAATAACACATTCTCGGCTGTGTGCTGTATTTACATGCCTCCACTCCATGCAGCTTTTCACAGAGACCTAGAGTTGCCTGTGTGCGTGTGTGTGTGTGTGTGTGTGTGTGTGTGAGAGAGAGACAGAGACAGAGACAGAGAGAGACACATAGACAGAGGAGAGACAGACGCCAAGAGACTGAGACATAAGTCACAGTCAGTGTGTACTTAAAGAGAATATTAAAGAGAATAAAATAGCCCTTAACCACCTGTCGAGGTACAACCTCAAATATTTCATGTCCTTAGGCCCTGCGTGATTATTTCATTCTGAAGGTTTTATGAGCATTTACGGATGTTAATTAGTTAATGAACCTTCCAAGATTTTGGTTCATTCATCCCCACCAGGAGGCTCTGATTCCCATGGAGCTGAGGGAACAAACAGGGGAGTTTGTACCTAAGTCTCTTGGCCCCATGGAAACGAAACTGGGGCAGAGATTCAGCAGCAAACAAATGTTTGGAGAGGCGAGGTGACGCTCATTGTGAGTGAGAAGCCACTGCAAATAAATACAGCCAGGTGTTGGTAGGAAGACAAAGGGAGACCTACCTACAGCGAGGTTCCCAACTTGGAGGCTCCCGTGGGGGGGTTATGGGGAGGGAGGGTATTGTCACCACCAGGAACCCTTATGGTCACTCCCAGTTGCTCCAGGAAGCCAGTTGCATTTTTTGCCTATTGTGTCAGATTTCACTTAGATGTTCTATTGTGGTAATTGAGAACAAACTCATTTCGGGGGCGGCTGTGGTATTTTTACCATTCAAAGGAGGGTATGCAAACCTGAAAAGGCTGGAAGGCGCTGGCCTAGATCAGTGGAACCCATCGGCAGCAGCAGACATCATCCGAGCCGCTGGCGTCCACGTTCCTTGCTTTCTCTGATCCCCACAGTTCCTTGTGAAGCCATTGTCCTACTGGGGGGAGCTGTCAGCCAGCAGGGCACCTGCTGGGCATTGGGGGGACAGAGAGGCAGAACCTCTAGGACACTCACCATCCTGATAAGCAGCCCCGGAATCCTAGCCAGAGGGAGGAGCTAGCTGTCTTCCACCAACCTAGTAAGCCTCCAGATTGGAAAACCAGTGTTAAGGCTTGTTTGCAAGAGGGCTCAGCTCATGACACACTTTCCATTGTCATGGCTTTTCAGGTCAGAATGGAGAGGGCCTGAGATGGATTTGGGTACCTGTCCCTCTAGTGCCCCTCACCCAGTCCTTTCTGACGCTGGACAAGACTGAAAAAGAAATTAACAGTGATACTAATAAAGACCATTGACTGCACTACCCATGTCCTTCTGTAGAGATGAGGTCGGGGGAGATTGGTCAGCAAGCAGGCCACAGCAGGGCCAGGCCGGAGCTCAGGTCTCCTGAGCCCCTAGCACTCTTCCTATGGCCTCATCTCTTTGCTCCACCCACAGCTCAGCCTGGTTGTGAGCGATGCTCCTGACCTGTCTGTGGGCATCTCCTGTGCCTTTGGGAACCTGACGGAGGTGGAGGGACAGGTGTCTGGGAGCCAGGTCATCTGCATCTCACCAGGGCCCAAGGATGTCCCTGTCATCCCTCTGGATCAAGGTAAGAAGTGCGTGCCATGACGGTCACATGCCAGGGGCTGCCCTACCAGAGTGGTCAAGAGTAGAGGATCACAGGGGAAGGGGTGGCGAGCACTAGCACAAAAGTTGCCTGATCAAGCCTTCATATCGCAGACCCTAACATGGGCTTATATAACTTATTTGAGTTCGAAGGCTAATTATCACGCTCCAAAGCAAAATTCAGAAAGAAGGAAATCCCTTGCTCCCATTTGGGCTAAGTCTGCACAGTGCGCAGAGTTTCTCCAGACTTCCCTTCCCTTCTAGGGATGGCAGTGGCTCCAGCCAGAGATTTTCAGTGAGCTTCTCTCCAGGGAACCTGGGGGCTTGAGGGGTTCCGGGCTAATATTTCTGAAAGTCCTTCAGTAACTGAAGATGCCTGACCAAAGCAAGGGTTTCTTTGGGATGTGATTCATTCTGTTTCCCCTAAGAGGGGGCTTGAGGGCGTCTGGGTCTCAGTGACGGGTGTCTCAACAGGACCAGAGGGACCTTCTTGGGAAGAGATGACCCAGGCAGCATTTATCTACCATTTGTGCCCCAAGAGAGCCCTGGAGTGGCTTAATGGATGGTCCACTGAGCCCCCAGGATGTTACCCACTCCTTTTTTTCTCCCCAGACTGGTTTGGGCTGGAGCTGCAGCTGAGATCCAAGGAGACAGGGAAGATATTTGTCAGCACCGAGTTCAAGTTCTACAACTGCAGTGCCCACCAACTGTAAGCACTCACCGGGCGCAAGTCTCGCGTCAGGGCTGGATGTGGGTGTGGGGGTTCTCTGAGCTCCAGCCGTATTGGTTTCACCTCCAAGTCTCTTCATAAATATTCCTTCTCAGTTCTGTTCAGTTTATTCAGTATTTTCAATGGAATGGCATTCACTCTCCATAGCCTCTGATCCCATCCAGACTCCCCAGCAACCCTACCCACAATGCTCAGGCTAAGGCAATAAAAAGAAAGCATGAAGTGAAGACGAAGGTTATGGCCCCATGACCATAAGAAAAGTTTTCTCCATTTTAGACGAAGTGGTGGCTTTGGATGTAGAGGTTGACAGTGAAAGGAGTTTAGATACATCCTCCACAGCCAAGAGGAGAAGGATTCAGAGGTAAGAGGCAGCTCTGCACACAGCTACCCGCAGAAGGGGACATGATATAAGGGCCCCAGGCTGGGAGGGCGAGAGGAGACTTTAACTCCACTGTGGTCCAGACGCAGCCTATGACTTTGCAAAGAAGAGGGGGAAACCAGACCAAAGCAGCAGCCTCCAGAGGGGCTTGAGTAGAGCCCAGCTGACCGCACCCTCCATCCCCAGCAGTGGAGCACTTACCAGTGGTACCCACAGGCTATGAGATTCTACAGCTGTGCAGGAGGAGAGACCATATTTAGCTTCTGCCTATCTTCTCTGGAAGAGAAACTGAGAGTCCTTCCATACAAACTGGGAACTCACGGACTGCCTGGTTGAGAAAGAGAGAAACGAGTCTCTTTAATAGGGCCACATAAAGGCCAGTGGACCAGTGGCCATGGACATTGCACCAGGAGAGAGCTCAAGTGACAACTCCACACCAGAGGGAGCAAAAATTGGAAATAGTCTATGGATCTGTTTCCCATTATTCCCATTTCCCAGGACAGGGGTTATCTGAAGTCTGTATAGCTCCAAGGCATCACATCTGTGGGGTCCAGGCTGTGGACAAGATGGGCTCAGCAATCCATGTGAGGAGATGGACTGTTTGCAGCTATACTCAAAAGGAATCTTTAGCTATTAAAATGAGAGACAGATGAGCCAGTCCTCCTAAGTCTCTGAGACCCCTTCTCTGATCTTGATTTTTATGACAGGAATCAGCTGCTGGAATTCTAGGATCTCCACAGTAGTTAAAGAAGGAGACACAGCTGAACCCCATTGCGACAAGTCAGTAAATAAGCTGGGAAAGACGGGACAAGTGGTAAAAATCGCCTGGGGCATGGACAAGGCAGTAAGTGCAGGAGCAGAAGTAAACAAAATTGCCCACTAACCACTGCGTCCCAATCCCAGCTAACCCAATTAGGGGCAATGCAAGCATCTTGGAGAAAGAAACCCCCAACCTCCTTCTCAAACTCCAGCGCAGTGGTGATGGAATTCATTGTTGGTGAGAGCATCCTCATCTCCATGGCAGTTCAGTGTGATGTCACCACTTTGCATTGCTATAGCAACAGAAATGCAGTCACAGGCAGCAAGTTTTAGCCAAAAAAAAAAGAAAAAAAAAAAAAGGCGGGTCTCCTTAACAGCAAAGATTCCATTTTATTGCCAAACACTCTCTTACCCTTCTCTACACCTGGCATTCACAGCAAAAAGTCACAGAATCACGTTCTATCCCCCTGCTTTTAGTATGGTAAACTGAGGCCCACAGGGAATAAGCGCTACAGTGAAGGTCACAAAATTAGCCGGTGGACGAGCCAGGCTTAGAGCCCCACCTCATCATTCTTAGTCCATTTTCATTGTTTTACTTGCTGAATCCTAAGATGTTAGCGAGCGCCAGTCAGTGTGGCCTAAGCTCAGAGACAAAACAACTTTGGATACATCTGGAAGGGGATAAAACTGATCAGCACGGGGAAGAGGAGGCGTAGATGGGCTACTGCACCCAAAACGCAGCAGCGTGTTAGCCCGTCACCCCCTGGATGGAGACCCATCCACCCAAATGTAAAGGGAGTGACCACCAGATGGCACCAGATTGCAGACCCAGCGGTGTCCCCTCCAGGTTGGTCTAGTTGTCAAAACCTAGATTTGTGGAGCTGGCAAGGAGCAGAAAGACCAACCCCACCTACAAAACCCAACTCCATCATAATGGTCTGGCCACCCCCAGCCCCCAGGTGAAGCGGTTACGGCTACCCTGGTGAGAAATGCAGGAGCCACACACCTACGGCTACCTATGCCTGGCTACTTGGAGAGAAGACAAAATTACCATATTGTGAACAACCCCAAAGCCCAGAAATGCAGGTGATTGAACCAGCCGTTGACACTCAAATGTGACTTAAGAGCTTGAAATAACGGGCAATTTAAGCACTTGAAAATAACACTCACATTTAACATTGTGCCTTTCAAAACCATTTCCTACACATTATCTTGTTTGATGCTAAACAGCCCTGTGGAGCAGACGGGAAAGTTTTATTATAGACGGAATGAGGAACTTGCAATGCAGAAAGCCAAGTGACTTCCTCAAGGCGACCCCAGTGGCAGTGGCGAGAGGGGACTGCTTGTCTGCCCAATTTCTATCCCCGTACTTGTCCGTCTTCTAAGTGCCTTAGGAGCTATTCTCTTGTAAGTGGTGGGATGCTGGTAAATGTTTATGCATCAGAGATCGAGAAAGAAAAGTAAAAACCCAGTATGGAACATTTGCCGATTTCTTTGGTGTAAATACTCTATCCGTGGCTGATTTCAAGCTATGAACGCGATGCCAACCACTTGCAAAATTCCTGAAAATGTAAATGATCAGCGCCCATGAGCTGATGCAGGCCAGCTCTAGTTCACCGCCGCTTTATAAGTTATATTATTTCCACTTCGGACTTTTTGTTTGTTTGTTTGGAGTTTTCTGGTCCTATGAACATCTTCAAAGAAGAACCCAGAGTTCTCAATGCTGGGGGACGCCCCACGAATGAACCCCCCTGAGGGAGGGACTAGGATAACAGACTGCCACCATGACACATGGGCTACCTGGCACCCTTACCTTCCCCATCCGTTCCCGTCTCTTTGCCTCTTACTATCTTCATCTTTGCAGGTGCCTGTCTTGTGTCAACAGCGCCTTCCGCTGCCATTGGTGCAAGTACCGGAACCTCTGCACGCATGACCCCACCACCTGCTCCTTCCAGGAGGGCCGGATCAATATTTCAGAGGTAAGCCAGGCTCACCTTGGCATGACGATGTTCCCGGTGAATCTGAGTGGCCCTCCCTTTTCAGATGGGCAGTCCAAGTCCAGCGGCTTGGCCATCTCTTTGCCCTGACCCGTCTTGGTCTTCTTCCCGGAGACTCTGTGTGTTAGAAAGCCCCATTACTATAAAACTAAAAAAAAAAAAGTGGCAGAAAATACCCCAGAGGCAGAGAAATGTGCTGTATCTTCTAGATGCTTAAGAGTCTTTACATTCAAAGGCTCAGGAGGAACTAAGGGTTGACACTAAAAGCCGAGAGGACATATCCAACCAACCAGACTCCATTGTCTAGAAGAAGGCAGTGGACGACATTTATTCTTTGAGTCTAAGCCCTTTGCTTGGCTGCAGACATAGTCCAATTCAATAGAACATTCACTCTCAACCATTCTTTCATGCCAACCTCTCTTCCAACTCTAAGTTTCAATGATTCTTTGACTCTGATGTATGACTGGGTGGGTGGCCTTAGAGAAAGAGAAGGAAATACAGCTGATGAAAAGAACCAGGCCCTGCTAAAGAACCAGGCCCTGCCAGTTTGAATATACAGTCAGTGTTCCATCCCTAAGGCCTGACGCACCTTTGTTATCAACACAGCAAAATACCGAACTGCTTGTCTCTCCAATGAATATGGCATCCAATGATTATTCGTGGATGTTGACTTTCTTACACACTCATGTGTTAGGAAAATGAAGCCTGCTTGGTCATTTTCCCTTTCTTGTGCTTCATGTTCCTCGCACCCTACCATGGCCAGTGGTTGGGTTTGAACAACCGTAGAGACCTGTGTATTCATCCAAGTTGCACATGCGCGTATACAAATGCTCCCCTCTTCTTCCACCTTTTAGAAAATCTGCAAAAATACATGTGACAGTGTAGCATTTGCATAGTCCACTGTACTCTTTCTAGAAGCTTCTTTTTTTAAGATTTTATTTCTATTTATTTGAGAGAGAGAGCATGAGCAGTGGGAGGGGCAGAGGGAGAGAGAGATAGAGAGAGAGAAGAAGACTCCCCACTGAGCAGGAAGCCCGGCTCTAGAAGGATCATGACCTGAGCCGCAGGCAGCCAATTAACCAACTGAGCCACCCAGGGGCTCCTAGGCTAGAAGCTTCGTGAGGGCAAGGGCTATATTTTATCTTAAAATCCTCAGTGTGGTCTTCAGTGAATGTTTGCCGAATACATGCTTGAAAGACTGGATGAAGGAATGGCCGTTTTACCCAAATGCCATTGATAGGGAGGGTTCCTTGGATATACTTGTCCAGGATTTCAGGAAATAGAGTCTTATGATAAAAAAAACAAAAATAGAGTCTTATGTGTCTCCTAATCTTGATAGAGATGCCCGTTGTTCCCATGAATAAACCTAAGAAAGTAGACCTCGATCTACATATTTCAAATCGTCATGATACGTACTTTAAATATCTTATAATTGTATTTGTCAATGATACCTCAAAAAGCCAAAAATAAATACATAAATAAATACGAAAATAGTAGGCCTTGAACCATTCCTCAAACACACACCCCCATGGCCTTGAATTCTTAGTTTCTCAAATAATGTTTCATATTCAGCCAGAAAAAAAAAAATGGAATTTGCCTGTCTTGAAAGAGAGATACATAGATGGTGCCTACAGGTGGTATTTAAGACAGGCCATCTGCAGGTGCCCCAGCGTGATGGAACCAGTTATCTAGTGCCCTGAAAACCTTTCAGAAGAGGATTTCCCTCCAGCCAGTTGGTGTGCTTTGAGGCCCCTGACCTGAAAGTACCACCCTGGTCTTAGTGGACACTGGAAATTAATCCCAGCCCTGAGATTCTGCAAGGAGATGGAACTGCTTTCAGGCAAATCTTCTTACTCAGAGGAAAGGGCCCAAAGGCTATGGGTATGGAGTGGAGGATGGTTAACGCAGCCAGGGAGGAGAGGCCGACCAGGAACAGCAGACGCCGCAGGCGAGGCTGCTCAGAGGCGAGGCCTGGCAGTGAGAAGACCGAGGTGAAGGGTCTCAGAAACTGACCTTCACATGGGCCACTTCTCAACTTCTAAGTTGCGTAATAAAATAAAGCAGGGCAGACCACAAAACGCAGAGAGAGAGACGTGCAGACCTAGACGAGAAAGAGCAGCTGCTTCATTTTCGTCCCGGGGCTCCCCCTCGGGCAGAGAGAAACCCAAAGCCAGGCCTGAGCGCGGCCTGCAGCTGGGGTGAGGGCAGGAGGGGTGGTGCACAGAGCAAGACAAATAAACTCTGCTGGGGTGTGGAGGCCAGAAGGCTAATTGGAAACACGCCGGCCTCCCTCATGCCCTTTAGAAGTCACTGGAACACGGTTCCCTCTCAGCCACAGGGGAGACACTGAAATGTTCCAGAGAGCTGGGCCTAAGAGGAGCCGTTGCCACCACCCGGCCAGGCAGGATTGACTTCAGGCCGCGGGAGCCCTGGGGGGAATCCCAAAGGCTTCCCATCTCCTTGCAGTTTCGCTTTCCTTCCTGAATGGCTGTTGCTTTGGGGTGGAGCGGTCCTCTGTGCCCCCCTCACGTCCCCGCCTCCCCTGAGTGGGGACCCGGCCGACTGCCGACTGCCGTTCTCTTCCCCGTGGTGGGTGCACGACCCTGGCTCAGGCCCGGGGAGTGGCTTTCTGGAGGCCGGTGGTGGAAGCCCCGTCTGCCTCTGGCTCCTCACTTGGCTCAGGAAAGAAAATAGGTTCAGGTTCCCAGCAAGCTTGGGAAGGCCACAGCCCCAGCCGCCTCGGATACCGGATACCGCTGGGGCTCTCGGCCACCACCATGCGCACACCCCTTCCCGGCAAATAGCTCCCAGGCCCTGCTCTTTTCGGTCCAAAGCTCTGCTTCTGGGGCACCCCATTCCTGACAATGTGGGCCACAGCAAAAGTGCACGTGCCCCGCCTGGGTGAGGTTTTCCTTACTGTATTAGGAGTCTGATCTGATGTCTTTAGGTTTTTCTGGGGACTGGAAATCCCTTAGAGTATAAGAATATCTCTTATACTTCCAGTAAGGGCCCCCTAACTTTGAATCCAAATTTTTCTGTCAACTTCCTCGAAACAAAGATAACTGGTGAGGTCCACTGATGTATAGAGCAACGTTAATGGACCCCACATTGGGGAGTCTCTCACATGTGACGGGTGTTCTCAAAGCGTGTACGTCAGGTCAGGGTAGGGAAACGGCAGGAGCAGCGTCACCCGGGTACTCGTTAGGAATTCAAATTCCTGGGCCCTGTCCCCAATGAGTCCAAAGATTGAGAATCACTGACATGTGGCATCTCAATTGATTCTCAGAACGGGCCTGCAGTTTCACATAACTCATATTTGACATATGTAGTAACCAAGATGCTAAAAATTTAAGTTTTTTGCCCAAGGCTACAGAGAACTCCGGCATCCAAAAAAGCTGAGTACAGTATGCTTCCTGCAGGAAATCAGAGCCAGTTAGCTTGTTGGTCTCCATGGTCACAGCCACACTTGCCGGCCGGATCCCAATTTGGCTTTTATGCTGTTTGGTCATGAGGTGGTTCAGGATATGCAGGGACTGGCACAAACCCATCTCCACTGTCGGAGAGACGGCCCATGGAAGATGGGTTAATAGTGCCACTTCCAGGTACACAGCCAGCCAGCTCATGAGGTACATCTGCCTACTTCTTTCCGGAGGTCTGATGGACCGAGTCTATGCTCAGGCCTGACACAAAAGTACCTCATTCAGAATAAAAATATTGGCAGTGAACGCGTATCGAGTGCTTATTATATATGCCACATTTCACATATATATGTATATATATACACACACACACATTTAATCTACTCTATGAAATGGATTCTTTGGGGACATCTGGGTGGCTTAGGGGTTGAGCGTCTGCCTTTGGCTCAGGTCGTCATCCTGGGGTCCTGGGATCGAGTCCCACATCAGGCTCCCCTGCTTCTCCCTCTGCCTGTGTCTCTACCTCTTTATGTGTGTCTCTCATGAATAAATAAATAAAATCTTGGAAAAAAAAAAAAGAAATGGATTCTATTACAGATAAGCAAACCGAGGTTTAGCTAAGTTAAATAATGTTCCTAAGATCATCAGATAAATGCAGAAGGCATGACTCAGAGTAAATGTCCCCAGGTTGGCCGCGGGTAAGTCGTAGTCCTTCGATCCTGTATTCACATACACACGCGCATGCACACACAAGAAATACTCAGTGATGTTCGTGTTGTTAATCCAGTTTGTTGCCACTTTCAACATGCTTTCGTAATCCTCTTTCATGCCATCTAGGGCTGTCAGGTATTACTGGCCCCATTTTATAGATGAGGAAACTGAATTTCAACTGAACCATCTCTTGAGCTCCTTTAAGGTTATGAGCCAGACCTTTCCACCGCTCAGAGCACAGCCAAATCTCCGATGGGGCCCCCAAAGCCTCTGCCTCCCTGGGCCGGATCAAGCTGTGACATGGTGTTAGCAAGCGGGCGTGCGCAGGAGTATGTATGGCTTTCAGCTTTAAAAGCTCATCTCCCTCCATGGCTAAACCAGGCCTAGTGAGATGTAGATACATAAATATCTTCTTTACGCCCTGTCCCAGGGGAAAGATAGAACCAAATAAATCCGATTAGCTTCCCAGGATACTGGCTTCTCTCTCTCTTTGAAGTCCAGTGGGTGAAGATAATGCCATTTCCACGTGGGAGAAGTCGTTTCCGAGGGCCGAAGGGTCCCCCCGCGCCGAAAGCTGGAGAAGCTCAGCTAAACGGGGTGGGCGACGTGGCCACGAGGCGCGCGGGGCTCCCAGGCCAGGGTCACTGCCCTCCCCGGAGCCGGGACTCCTCCTGCCCAGCCTACCCCCACCCCTGGGTTATTCCCAAATAGGACATCTGTTCATCTTGACAGAAACTCAGATTGCTGCCAAGGAGGTGATCCTGCTGCCAGTTGGCGTAGAGACAGAGAGAGGCGTAAGATGACCTAAAGACAGCGGAGAGCAGCAGTAGCGACCCGCATTCTCACAACCCCAACAACCGTCTTAAGATTCTGCAGGAAAAGCACAGCGTGATTATTGCACACTTACTCTCAGGACAGCGACTGTGTGTGTGCTCACAGAAGCCATCGGGCTGCAAGTGGCCTCGTTGTATCTGATGAAACCCGCTGCCCTCCTCAAGGCCCTAAGGCATTGACGTTCCCACAAGTTGGCGGTGTTCTGGGCTGCTGGCCTTCCTGTCCCCGCCCTCATCTGTCACTACTGCCCTTGCTATTCCCGGGACTGGCTGTGTGTCCTTGTTAGTATAGTCACCTGAGCCCCTCGCAACCCCAGGGATCTGTATCTTCCCCTGGTTCCCCAGAAGACAGCACGCCTGCCTGCCAACCCCTTCTTCCCTTTACCCTACAGGATAAAAGGAAGAATCTGACTCTGTGTGGCCTGAGAGAAATAGCAAAAACAAAACAATACAAAACAAAAAACAAGCAAAGGATAAGACATCTGTTTCTACTGAGGCAATCTTAGAACTTATTTAGGCATTTAGGAAGGCCATAATCAAGGTCTTTTAAAAAAAAGATTATTTATTTATTCCTGAGAGACACAGAGAAAGAGGCAGAGACACAGGCAGAGGGAGAAGCAGGCTCCCTGTGGGAATGCTGATGTGAGACTTGATCCCAGGACCCCGGGATCACGCCCTGAGCTGAAGGCAGACGCTCAACCACTGAGCCACGCGGGTGCCCCTCATTGTCTTTAAATTTAGTCCCAGAAGGTCTGAAATAGCAGACCATGGGACTCTTTCCTAAAACTTCAGAATCTCTTAAAAAAAAAAAAAAAAGAACTCGTAAGGATGACTCATAAAGTGTCTTCTTAGGATTCGCCAAACTCCAGGTTGGACCAGACTTAACCCAGACAGAGAGATGAGGATGTGCACACGTGTGTGTGTGTGTGTATCTTATATAAATATATGGAATACAATCAATATATGTATAAATATACATGTGATATGTATGTATAATTGTCAAAGTTAAAAGGATTCTACAGTCTTGTTTACTAAGCCAAGACATCATACTTCCAGAAACACGTCTTTAAGGCTGTGCTGCTGAAATTGGAATTTGTTCTTTGAGCTCATTAGAGATGAAAAACAGCTAGTCATCACTTATAATGGATCAACTAGTTCTGTGTCTGAAAATTTATCCTCTCTGTCTGTCCCAGACACACACACACACACACACACACACACACCCTCATGCCTCAGCCCTATTTCTAGTCTAAATTAAAATTTTAATTTGTTAGACCCAACGGGAATTTTTTAGTCGCCGATAGGAAGTAGTTATCTCTTTTTCTATCCTTTTCCAGGGTATGCCTGGGTTTCCCTAAAGTGGTGTTCATTTTTTTTTTCTTGGCTATAAATATATGACTCTGTCAAGAGTGCCCTCAGGGCATGAAAGTAAACGTGCAGCAAAGAGCAAGTTTCTGAGTTGGCAGCTTGAGTGACTGGCTTCTAAACAGGGACCCATCTGCTCCGGGGTTGCCTTATGATCCTGCCTCTTGGAGAGGCCTTGCCTGCTAGGTGTCCTCACGTGCAGTTAGCCCGCAGGTGACGGAGGCCACCAGTGACCCCGGGAGTACATCAGGTCCTGCTCCTTGAGTTTCTGTGGAAAATTTCCCCGGCGTTTCGTAGGCTGTCAGGATTCCTTACTAGATTCAGACGTGCCCACGTAGTGATCATTTGACCCCAGAAACAGTGACCGTCTCCAGCCCAGCTTTGGAAATCAATCTCCTTCTCAAGTCTCTTGGTACCCAGAAGACCGGGCTCCATCCTCATACCTGAAGACCGTAGGAAGCTGGAGGTGGAAAGAAAGTTTGTGAATTTTTCATGCCTTGCTCCCTTTTCTCGTTTTCTGTTTACTGTCCCGCCAGCAATGACCAATGTCCACTACATGTCAGGAGCTGGAACAAAGACCAGGGGTGCTGAGGTGAATGAGATGCAGCTTGATCCTCCAGGCTGACATGCCAGTGAGGAAGACGAGACAACGAGAAATTGCAACTTTTTTTTTTAAAGATTTTGTTTATTTATTCATGAGAGACACACACAGAGAGAGAGAGAGGCAGAAACACAGGCAGAGGGAGAAGCAGACTCCCTGCGGGGAGCCCGATGTGGGACTCAAACCCAGGACCCCGGGATCACACCCTGAGCCAAAGGCAGGTGCTAAACTGCTGAGCCACCCAGGGATCCCCAAGAAATTGCAACTCTTAAGGCTAAATGCCATCGTGGGAGAACCCCATCCTGAAGGCCAGGTCAGGGAAAGGGTCAGGGACAGCTTTCCAGAAAAGGAGCTGCAGCGCTGAATTTGAAGGCTAATTCTGAGGCCTTCCACCACAGAGGAGCTGAGGCAGGGGCCGGGAGGTCAACGAGGGGCAGGGGGTGGCCGTCCGTGGTTCTCATGGAGAGAAAAGCTCTTCAAAGAGCCGGAGGCCCATAAGTCAAGGACAGGGCCCCTCAGACCTATCTGAAGTCCCGTGCAGCTGGAGTAGGATGCTCGAGAGCCACAGGGTAGGAAGGAGGGTGGTGAGGCCTTGCACCTGAGGCCCAGACAAGAGAAGCGCCTGCCTCTGGCCTCCCTGTGGTCTCCTGAGTCTCCTCCCAGGTCCGCATCGAAGGCCATTGTGCATCACTGCCTGCGTCATGAAAGGCTCCTTACCGGGGAGCACCTTTAGCATCGGGATGGGGACATTCTCCCTGGGTCAGGACCGTCTGGCACGTGGCAGGAAGTTCAGCAGTCCTGGCCCTAGGGCTCTAATGCCAGCAGCACCCCCAGCAGAACAGCTACATGAACCCCCACATGGTCCCAAGTGCTCCCTCTGAGAACCACTGGCTGCAGAGGGGAAGGGGATGGGGGCCAGGCACCTCCCTCGAGAAGCTCCCCAGCTGGTCCCTGGAGATGGAGACGGGAGAGGCTGCGCGTGGAGGCGGCTGGCCCCGACCATGCTCACTGCCAGGGGCTGCCGGGCTGTCTTACCCAGGAGGCCGAGAGTGGGCAGGGGGTCAGAGCTGTGGGAAGGTGGCAGCCTGACCTCTGGCAGAGAAGCAACATCTAGGAAAGAACTCCGGAAAATCAGGCCTGCGCTCCCACGTCCTGGGTCGCTCCTGGTCCTTCCCATGGCCCCTCCCCACCAAGACTTTTTTTTTTTTTTTTCGGTTTTGTTTTGCGGAGCAACGCGGCATTCACGCAGGGCCTGGTAATGAAATGAGATAAAAAGCCAGAGCAAGTGTTTAGAGCGTTGCCGGGAGGGCTGATCCCTGCTTTCTGGAAAGGCCGACTCAGCCGGAGCGGAGAAGCTGAAGCTGCCGATAACGGGACGCCTCGGGCCGGACCGTGCACGGGGGACAGCAGCCGGGGAGGGCACGAAACCGGGAGGTGGGGGGTCCAGGTTGGGGACAGGGACACGCAGGGGGCCGCTTTTATGCTGTGTGGCGGGAGATAAAATCCACAGCCTGGCACACCGGTGCTTGGAAATTAATTCCTACATTGCAACATGCGCACCAGAGCGGGGACAACTTGTGGGCTGGGGATGACAAGATCGACGCCCCAGGAGCCAAGAGATAGATTTCATTTTCCCTGCCCGCTCCCCGTGCCCCCGCAGTGTGGTGCATCCTTCTCGGGGACAGGCCCCCCCCCACCCCCGGGTGCAAGAGGGTCTGGCCGGGCACCCGGCTCCTGCCCCCTGCCCTGGTGGCGGCGCGTGAGCCAGGACAGACGGTGCCTCTCTGCTTGCTCCCCCAGGACTGTCCCCAGCTGGTGCCCACGGAGGAGATTCTGATCCCAGTCGGAGAAGTAAAGCCGATCACCCTGAAGGCTCGAAACCTGCCCCAGCCTCAGTCGGGCCAGCGAGGCTACGAGTGTGTGCTCAACATCCAGGGCGCCGTCCACCGCGTGCCCGCCCTGCGCTTCAACAGCTCCAGCGTCCAGTGCCAGAACAGTTCGGTAAGAGGGTCACCCTCCCGCCCTGGGGCTCTCTCGCCCACCCGTGCCAAGGCCTCAGCCTGACCCGCCCCGGCTCCCAGAGCCTTCCAGGCCCACAGGCTGACCCCGCATGCCCGGGACAGAGGAGCGTGCCAGCACCCAGCACCCTCCCCCGGAGCAGAGCAGCTTAATGGTGACAGAGGTGGCCGAGTGCTGTGAGCACCCCATGGCATCCATGGAGAGCTTTGTGCACTGAGGTTTTTTTTTTTTTCCTTAATTTTTTTTTTTTCTTTCTTTCTGAGTTTAGAGAGATCTCATGGCCTTTAGGGAAACTGCAGCCAAAGCCATGGACTGGGCCGCACAGGCACCCTGCCGCCACTTAGGCGTAAGCCCGAGGAAAGCCCCCCAGGAGCTCAGCAGAAGCGGAGTGGCAGGAGGGGAGCGGGAGGGGAGAAGGAGGCAACAGGGAATTTCCGGAGCGGCAAGGGTTAAGCCAGTCCCGCATGCCAGACAGAAAGCACGAGGTGTTTAATTATAATACTAGCCCGGAGAAGATCTTTTTATCTGCCAACCCCTGTCTCTGACTATGGGGGGTCAGCTGGAGATGGGGGCGATGTGACAAAGGTGTTGAGGGAAGCTAATTCGCCTGGGAGAGATAAAGAGAATCTGGGCTTCTTATCAGGGGGCTGTCAGATTCCCAGGTCACAGGCGCTTGATAGAATTTGTAATCAGTGGAAGGCTGCCAAGCACGAGGCGAAGGTGGGATGAGAAAGAAACGCAAGGGGACAAAGGGAGGAAGCCGGCGGGAAGGGCCGGGGGCAGGAGGGCGGCCGGTAACACGGGTGGCCTGACAGCTGAGTGGCCAGGGCAGGGCAGGTCTCGGGAGGGGACCCCAGAGAGCTCTTCTGCACCGAGGGCCAGGGGCCGGGCCACCAGGGGGCCGACTCCTGAAGTGTGTGCAGCGCCTGCGAGTCCTCTGCGGGACCAGCAAGGGAGGGAGAGTGGACTCCTGGGCCCAGCTGGAGGCCTTTCATGCTCGGGATGCTCAGATCTGTGACCAGAAGCTCTGAGCCCTTTCCCCGATGGACTCGTGGCCAAAGTAAAGCTCACGTGCAGGGAGAGGACCCCTGTGGCCCCCCAGCCCACCACCAGCCGCTGGGGCTCCTGTTTGTTGTGCATATGCTCCGCCCCAGGCTCTGGTGGGGTTCACAGAGCAGGACCTGCTAGAGACGCTGGACTCGTCCGTGAAAGGATGCAGAGCAGCTCTCAGGGTGTGAGAGACAATCTGGCAAGGCCAGGGGACGGGGAGGCGGGGGACAGGGGGCTGGCAGGCACGTCAGAGCAGACCCCCTGGGGATGGTGGGTCTGAGCAGGACCGGAAGAGCAGGGGCAGGTTGAAGGGTGGAGGCTGTAGGGAGAGAGAGGTGTGAGCTGGAACAGAGGCAGAGAGGTGCTGGGGCAGGTGGGTCTGAGGACAGGTGGGTGCGAAGATTTCTGTAGGTGGGCAGTGGAAGAGAAGGTTGGAGAAGTGAGTCTGGATTTGGATTATGGGAGCCAGTGAGCACACGCTAAGGGGTTTGGGCTGGATCCTGTTGGCATTAGGGACTGGGAGTCAGGGGAAGGTGCATTAGAGTCAACTTGAGCAGCGAATGGGGTTCCCCTGACTCTCCCTCTGCTCCGTTCTCAGCCCAGAGGGAGCCAGAGTCCCTCGTTTCTTTCCTGCTGTAGTCCTGGCCCCCCAGAACGCCAGCAACATCCCTGAGCCCCCCGAGCCATGTGCCCTCTGCCCCTCTCCCCGCAGTACCAGTACGACGGGATGGACATCAGCAACCTGGCCGTGGACTTCGCCGTGGTGTGGAATGGCAATTTCATCATCGACAACCCGCAGGACCTGAAAGGTTAGCAGCCACTTCCGGGTAGAGTTTTGATCTTCTCGTGACCCCCGGGAAAGACTGGGGCGGAGGGATCAGAGCCAGCCAGACGCTGTGCCATGAATAATACACTCCCTCTGTCAGCGGAACTCTTCAGAGGATCCTAAAGCAACATTTGGAGCCATCAAAGGAGTCCTGTTGGGAACCCTGTTTTATTACAACCAGAGCATCCGCCAGGCGGCTGCCGGCTCATCGCATTTTTCTTTGGCTCCCAGAGACTTTGAAGTGTCTGTAGAACCTGACCTAGGAGAGCAGCAAACAGGAATGTCCTGCCAGCTTCCAGGGAAATAGAGATTCTGTTTCCAATTAGGGTCCGATTCCCCTCTCCTTGGTCCGGTCCCTGCACAAAGAAGGTTTGTAAGGCTGCACCCCTAGTCCTGAGGCAGCTTGGGCAGGACGAGCATGAGGACTCGAACCCACAGCTGTTGTGGGGAAGCTCAGGAGGTTGACCCGGGAGGGACACTCCACGAGGGCCACCCTTGTGTATCGTCCTGTAGACGCACGTACAGCACCTCCCATGTGCCAGGTAGGCATTACCCTCCACGCAGCAAGTATGAGCATGCCACTCTGCTCTCAGGAGTGACAAAAGCAACTACAATTTGATGAGCACGCCCGGTGTGGGTAGGCACTCACTCGGTAATTTTTTTGAGATTATCCTTCTTAATCCTCGCTCGTAACAGCCCTGAGAGATACACACTAGTATTATTCTCATTTGATAGATAAGGAAACCGAGACCCAAAGAGGTTAAGAAATGGACCGAGGGTACTCACTTCAGCAGCACGCAGGCTGAAATTGGAGCGGCGGACAAGCAAATTCACAAAGCGCTGCTCTATCCTTTTAAGACAAATATTAAGATATTTGTCTTAAATATTTAAATCTTACCAAAAAAAAAAGTCAAACTCCTACAGAGACTAGAAAAGTAATTGCTGGAGGTTGGAGGGGAAATAAAAAGGTTGTTAAAAGGGTGCAAACTTTCAGCTGTAAGATGGATGAAGTCTGAGGATCTAGTGCAAAGCTCGGTGTCTATAGCTGAGAACACGGCATTGTATGATTGGAAGTTACTAAAAGACTACAACCTGGATATTTATTTGTAATCGCCACATGTATGTGCGTGTATACATATATGATGTGTGTGTGTATATATATGGTGATGGATATGTTAATTAGCTAGATAGGAAGAACCCTTGCACCATGTATATATATATATAATATATCCAATCATCATGGTATATACTTAAATACCTTATAATTTCTTTTTGTCAATTATACCTCAATAAAGCTGAAAAAGGAAAGAAAAAAATAGGCTGAATCAGAAAGTAAGAGCCAGGATCTGGACCAAGGATATCCAATCTCAGCGCTCACATGCTTGACCCCCCTACCCCTGTCCTTCCAGTAGCTCGGGCCACTGGGGGACATGAAGCCTTCTGCCCTCCAGAAGCCTCTCCCCGCACCATGGGCCACGGCTCACTACACTTCAAGTAGCTAGGGCTGCCCCAGCTTCTCCCTCAGCCTGAGGGTCGCCCATGGGTGCAGAGAGGGGACCAGGGCCACCAGAGCCCCCACCCACACGCTGGCACAGAAATCGATGCCACTTAGTCCGGGAGAAAGAAACTGAGCCAGGGAGATTTTTGTTCTCTTTCTCCTCATACCCAGGCCAAATTTCCTCACTGCTGAGAGGTAGACATTCTCCCCGCTGAGGATCTGGGCTTAGTTCCCGGAGGTTGCCTTTGCACCTGGAGCTTAGGGGAAATGGCCACATCCAAGCTGTCAGGTCAGAACCCTCCCTGGTGGCTCCCGACAACTGGGAATGCCCAGGGCAGCACCATCTCCATGTTCATCCCTCCTGGAGCCCAGGTGATTCTGGAGGCTGTGCACCATGTTGCGTGGAGAAGGCCACGGTGTTTATGGACTCGGGTTCTAGAATCCGAGAAACCAGGGTTCAAATCCTGGCGTTTTCACTTATAGATGGGTGAACTCAGACTACTTCCTGCCCCGCCTTCATCCCAGGTTCCTTACCTGTGATATGCGGGAAGGGACGCTCTCCTCTCGGGGTCATCGTGAAGACCAAACGAGGTATTAGATGTGCACCGTTCGTGCATGCTAATACGTGCTCACTAGGTCATTGCTCATTTTAAGATTCTCATTTCCTGCTCTCTGCCCTAAGAAGCCGTGGACATGAGGATGTTTAAATGTAGTCCCTGCAGCCGGGACTGAGGGACACTTGACAGAGCAGAGGAACAGGATGAGGACCTTTAGGGGAATAAATAAGTGCCCCTGCATGGGGGGCCTGTATCTGATCTCCAGCACAGGCAAGCCCCATGCCCCACGCCCCACCACCCCTGCCCAGTCCTGAAAGCTTAGGTCTGCTTGACCAGAAAAGTCGAAAATGACTCTCTGAGTATTCTGCTTCTGGAGAATTCTACTCGGCATTGTGAATTCAAAACATCAGTCGGGGACAACGAAGCCCCAGACTCCCAAAATACAGTTCTGCAGACTGGCCTGCCCCAGGGCTTCTAAGTCAGTAAGACACCAGAGCACAGGCCAACGGTCTGCAGACTCCAAAAATGACCTGTTAAGTAGCCAGGTTGTCCTCTGTGGGGATGTCACCCCCCACTGCAGGGGCCGTGAGCGGGACGGCGTGGACTCCCTCTCCTTCTCAGTTCTGTCCGCACTTGGCCAGCCACCTGGCCTTTCTTGAAGCCAAGCCGACCTGCGTCCCAGAGCACCCGGTTCCCAGTGCATGGGCTGGATGCCTCTGTCTTCTCATGAGAGCTGGAATTTCACTGTCCTAGGGTGGGGTGCTAACCTTAGTAAGCGTCCACAGTCATCACATGCTGAGGCTCCTGGGTGGCTCAGTCCACTAAGCATCTGCCTTCAGCTCAGGTCATGGTCTGTGGGTCCTGGGATTGAGCCCCCTTGTTGGGCACCTCAGTGGGGAGGCCTCTCCCTCCTCTGCTCCTACTTTCTGTCTCTTTCTCAAATAGATATAAATCTTTTTTTTTTTTAAGAGTCATTATATACCTTTGTGAGCTTCATTTTTTACCTGAAATAGGGAAAATCAGCCCTTACCTATTATGATGAGGGCCACAGGTAAGAAAGACAGTGCTTAAGAATGCAGTGTGACCTAAAGAAAAGAGAATAAGCCTGGGTACCGGTGCATCAGGGATGCTACAGGCACTGTGCTAGGCACGTAACACACAGCACCTCTTTCAAACCTCACAAAAAAAACAACAATCCTCCCCATGTCCTAGATTCAGTAAACAGGGTTCAGGGGAGTTATATCCTGTCACCATCCTAGGAAGTAGCGACGCCACCCTCAAAGCCCTGATCCGATGCAACCTAGAGCCACACCTCTTAAAGAACATTTTCTGTGCACCTTTCAGCCACCAGGAGGCTCAATTTAGTATGTGTCCCCCACGTTGGTTATTCTTGGAAGGTGTTATCGGTGCTCGGGGACGGTTTGTCATGCCTCCAAGAAGAGGCAGGCCTGAGGAGCCCTCTCCAGTGTGGCCCTGTCGCCCCCTCTCTTCGCAGTCCACCTCTACAAGTGTGCGGCCCAGCGGGAGAGCTGCGGCCTGTGCCTCAAGGCCGACAGGAAGTTCGAGTGCGGCTGGTGCAGCGGCGAGCGCAGGTGCACGCTCCAGCAGCACTGCGTCAGCCCCTCCAGCCCCTGGCTTGACTGGTCCAGCCACAACGTTAAGTGCTCCAACCCCCAGATCACCGAGGTGAGTCCCTCCCTCCTGCAAGTTCCCAGAGTGGGGGTCGGGGTGGCCCAGAGCCAGCCGAGGGGGCCCGGGGGTGCCACGGGAGGGGAGTTCACGTCGAGGAATTGGTAAGTGTGGTGCACGGTTGCTGTGGGGAGCGGGAGGCCTGTCTCGGGCACTTCGATGGCCCATGTCCAGGTGTCCGGGGCAAGCGAGTGTGCACCTGTATCCTCAGGCCAGCGCGTGAATGGGCGTACCCGGCGGGTGTGCGCTGCGTTTGAGGGAGGCAGAACCAGCCCAGCCTCCCTGCCGGGCCCACAGAGCCAGGTGCAGCCCCTGGGAAATTGGCTTCGTGGTGGCTGAACATTGCAGAGAGCAGGTTTAGCTTTTCTCAGCAGAAATGTGATCTCGGGAGCTGCAATTAGCTCAGGGTTGCAAAGTTGAACACGAAACAAGAAAGTAAAAGCAGGCATGACATGGGCCACCGTGCCATTTCCCGCGATGTGCTCTCTGTCCCGATTTGTTTGTGCATCTTAATGGAAAGAAATAGGTAATTAATTATCCCTGGAGGGGGGGCGGGAATGATGTTTCCTGAATAGCAAATTGCAAAGGCAGATGAATAGATGATATGAATGAAAAAGCAGCTGCTCGGGTTTTGAATGGCCTGGGAGAGGAATAGTTGTATTAACTTTGGTTGCATTATGTGTTCATCACTCTTCACGGCTCCCTATTCACCGACTGTCACTTGTGCTTTGAAGCTAATTGCACGTTCCTTATGGTGACTGGGACTAAAGGCGCGGGCAGGTAGCTCTGTGGTCTGCTCATTTAGGAAAGCAGTGAGGGCTGCTCCTTTGCTGCCTCTCCCCCGAGTGGACACGCCGCCCCCTTCCCCCACCGCCTCTTCCTGAGTAGCCGAAGAAAGCACCTTTGGCCCTCACCCACGTCACCGAGTATTGCGAAACTTCTGGAGCATGCCTGTGATCATTTTTGAAGCCTCAGATCCAGAGTAAGAAAACCCTCAAGATCAAATGAGTGTTGTTAACCTGCAGATGGCTTCTTTGAGGAGGGAGCAAATGTGTGTTTAGCACGCTTGGCACTGTCTCGTTTAATCCCACAACCTACCGTGGGAGGTAAATGGTCTCACTTCCATTTTGCAGATGAGGAACATGAGGCTGGGGTTGCCCCAGTTCACACAGCTCATTAAGTGGCTCAGACTTAGTGGATTATAGGACGACTGGTAGAGTCACCAGGTGCCCAAGTAACCTAGAGCGGGAAGCAGTGCTTCCCCTTCCTTGGCACCCAACTTTCTCAGCTAAGGGAGAGCAGGAGGGTGCCATCATCCGCATGGCAGGGCCTCGCAGGGAAGCGCAGTGCGGCGGGGTAGGTGCTCATCATCCTGGTGGGAGGGTGCAGGAGAGTGGAAGCTGCTGCCATGCAAGGATCGGGCTTTGTCCGCTTCATTTTACTCACGGACGTGGCCCGTGATTAGTGCCTACTGATCCATCTCGTGTCTTCACATCGCTGCAAAAGTGGTTGTAGGGACTCCTGGCGGTGCCCCAGCCCTGCCCCCAGAAGCCAGCTCCCTGAGCTGCTCAGGGCTCCCTGCCTTCTTCCTGATTCTAGTGATTTCCAGCAACTGCTGGCCTGAGAACCTGCTCAGGCCTGGGGTGGAGGGGAGCTAACTTAGGCAGGGCCTGGCTTCCATCGGCTCCTCTCACCTGCACCAACCCGTCCACTCCCCGACTGGCAGGGGCGCCTCACAGCAGCCCTCCGGCAGCCTCTCCCTGGGAAATCTCTGCCTCCGTGTCGCCCCTGCTCACTGACCGGGACCGACAGCCTGCTCCATTCACAGAGGACACCCAAGCTACATGATGCTAATTAACCCCCTGAGGTAATTAGGCTGTAATTGATTTTCCCAGGGAACACAGCAGCAGGAGCTGGAGGCCCCAAGCGGTGGGGTCTCCTGTTGGTGTTTCTCAAGTAGAGGCTGTGGAGAAACGAAAGAGCATCTCCGGGGAGGAGAGACAAGCCCGTGCTGTGTCTCAAGCCTTGCAGGGGACATCATTCGGGACAGGACATGCAAGGGGGAGGATCCAGGCCTGGAATATTTTATTCACTGTTATCAGGAATCTCTCCTTTCATTTTGCATCTACTGCCCTCAACCTGCCCTCCTCCCCCTGTAAAAGTCCTCTTCAGTTCTTTTAAACGTCTCATTTTTCAAATAATTTGAGACTTATAAAAAGGCACAAAAATAGTACCAAGAACTTTCACATACCCTTCACCCAGATTCTCCGAAATTAACATCTTATATAACCACAGCACAATTATCAAAATCAGAAAATTAACATTTAGACAATAATGCCATGTAATATACATGCCTGATTCACGTTGTGCCATCGGTCCCACCGATCGTCCCCCTTTCTCCAGTCCAGGATCCAATCCACGGTCACGTGTGATGTTCCGTTACCTTGTTTCTGTAGGACTCTGGCTCTTTCTCTCTCGTGACCCGGATACTGTTCAAGAGTACAGGACAAATATCCCTCAACTTGAATCTGGCTAATGTCTTCCCATGATTTAATTCAGGTTCTATATTTACGGCAAGAAGTACTAACAAAAATGTGGAGTGCACGTCAAAGGGACACAGGAGCCAACTTGATTTGGCCCCAATAGCCAAATCTGTGGCAATCTGAGCAAGAAAATAAATAATGATCCTAACTGACTCATAAGCAATAGAGTAAAATAAGAATCTATGGTCCTTATTGATATAATTAAACAAACGACTCACGGGGGAGAGAGGAAGCTCTTCTTCTACTAGAATTCGAACTCAAACATGTAAAAAGAACTTAGGGAAATAGAAAATCACCATTTGGCAAAATGCACAGTAATAATTATTTCAGGAAGAATGGCCGATGAATACTAAAATTAGTGAATGAAAGTATGATGAAAAATAGGATATTTACATAGTCTCAAGCCATCTCCCCACAAGATGTGGATTAATTACAACAAGAAAAATAGAAACCGTACAGAGAAGAAACCTGGTAGATGCTCCTTTTGCCACATGATCAAAGTTAGTATCGCCAGCAATGGGAAGAATCAACCTCATGTGCCTCTCTGGCATTTGTTACCAAAACTGTACTATTTGGTAAAAGTAGCTTTTAAGGAAGAATCAGCTCGTTTTCTTTACCTAGGCTTTCTTGGGCTGATTCCTTGACATTGGCATAGGTCTTTTTCTTAATAATCAGAATTCTATGAGATCCATGCTTTGTATATGCCCCTCCCCCCTTGTCTCTGACCCTTGCCTTCAAAATGTGTTCCCCACCCCCTGTGCAAGCCCACGTGCAAGAGCCATTTACTACGATCATTGTTGAGGGGTGAAAGGTGAAGAATTCTATGATGGCTGGTGGTGGCTGCTGGAGGCAGCAACATCTCCAGTGCTGGAGACAGATGGGGACTGGGATGGGCACCGCCCTGCCCAGGGGCAGGGGGATCAATGAGGTGACCTGGAATGAGTCCTGCTTTAGGAAAAGAAATGGACTCAAGCTCAGTTGAATGAACAGCTGGGTTCATCCTTAACCCATCTCACCCAACTGTCTCCATGGCAACCAAGCCCACCCCTAGAGACTCACCTCCTGTGGTAGCTTCATGGAGGACAAGCCTTCGGGCCGATGGAATTTCCCAGTCTGCATAAACTTCAGGTTAGAGACCCCCTCAGGACCCAGCATCTGCTCCTTCTCATCCAGCCCGTAATGTGATAATGATGCTGTCCCCTGTGGGGGATCCCAGGCTGCTCCCATTCTAGCTGTCATCCCGCGGCGTCTGCGCACGTGTCACCTGTTCAACCCTGGGGACGAGAGATGTGCAGAGCTTCGGAAAGCCCGTGAGATGCCTGGCCCACCACGTTGCTGTGCTTTCAGAACTGCTAGGACCTCAAAGAGGAGGATGTTACAAGCCCCCTGCTAGACAGGAAAGCCCAGAAGCAACATTTTCTGACAAGCTGGGAAGGGGCAGCACTCGGCAGAAACAGAAAGGAGACCGAATATATAATTGGGGAGAAAAATGTAAGGGTCTAGAGCTCACGTGACAGAGGTCTCCACTGGAAGTATGTTCATCTGCTAGGGCGACGGTGACAAAGCACGACCAACTGGGTGGCTTAAACAACCGTGAACTATCTTGTCTTGCAGTTTTGGAGGCTGGAAGGCCCAGATCCGGGTGTTGGCAGGATTGATCCCTTCTGATGGCTCTGAGGAGCCTCTGTTCCGTGTCTCTCCCTTAGCTTCTGGTGCCTTGGGAAAGCAGCAGTCTGGGTATCCCTTACCTTGTGGACGCATCGCCTTCATCTCTGCATGACATTCCTTTCTGTGTCTGTCTCTAATTTTTTGTTTATTTATATAAGGACCCCAGTTGTATTGGATTAGAGCTCATACTAATGACCTCAGTTTAACTTGATTACCTCTGGAAAGGTACCTGACTCCAAATAGGTCACATCCTGAGGTAATGGGAATTGGTGCTTTAACATATGAATTTGAGGAGGATAAAATTCAACACATAAACGAGCATTGCAATAAATAAATATCCCTTTAATGAGAAACCACTGCATGTCATGCACTGTACTAGGCTTGGAAGTTATCACATGGTTAGTTCTGGGAAGGGAGGCAGAGGGTGCAGTCTCTCACTGCAAAGCCCCAACCTATCCCTGAACATGGGCCACCTGGAGGAGGCTGGAATCTGCTTGTCCCACAGGCCATGCTGCTTCCTCAGAAGGGCCTAGGACAGAAACTTCTCATCAACACCCTCTACTCTTGTCTCCTGTTTAGAAGGAGGACTACAGCACAGACCTAGGTCTTGACACCTAATGAGGACACTTACCTCAGGTCAGGGACATGAACACACATGCTCTATATCCCCGAGTATTGGTATAATAGCCAAACTCTACTGTATACTGTGACCTTTGCATACCTACTCATCCTAACAACCCTGCAAGATACCTACAATTATCTTCACTTAAGAGTTGAGGAAACAGTGCTTAGGGAAGTAAATAATTTGCCCAAAGTCATCCATTTCGTCAGTGGCAGAACAAATTCGAAACCAGGGCCCTCTGACTGGGTGTTCCCTGGCTATACACTTTTCCACCTCACTCCACCACAAGTGTACCAAAAATATCTGTGCCCAGGATCAGAATTCTTTTGGAAGGTCCCAGGAGACACCAGTAAAGCTGGGAGCATTGGCTACCTTTTGTACTGAGCCTTAAGATAACCTTCACCTGGGGATCCCTGGGTGGTGCAGTGGTTTGGCGCTTGCCTTTGGCCTAGGGCGTGATCCTGGAGACCCGGGATCGAATCCCACATCAGGCTCCCGGTGCATGGTGCCTGTTTCTCCCTCTGCCTATGTCTCTGCCTCTCTCTGTCTCTCTGTGACTATCATAAATAAATAAAAATTAAAAAAAAAAAGATAACCTTCACCTGTCTTCCCAGACATAATTAGGTCTGCACTTATTCCTATGAGTGGTGGGGGAGCAGAAGGAGCATTCTGGGTGTGTTTAAACTTAAGCTGACCCCTTCTCCCTGTATAGGATAGATGTTACTTTAATTATGTATGTTTTTTGGAGTTCTCGGACTCGATTGGTTTCTGGTTGTGTCTGTCAGTGGGGTGATGGGGTTGAGGTGAAAGTTGGAAATGACCAAGCCTGGCAGTTCTTTCTTTTCAAGCATCTGAGCTTAATGAGAGCCCAGAGGATGGGGCCAACGTAGCTCATACCTGCAGGGGATGAGAGAGATCAGGATAAAGAATAAGCAAAGCAGGCTTAAAATGCAAGGAGCAAATTTCCAGTCTTGGGTGTTGGGGTCCTCAGGGATGGGCCAGGAACCCATCACCATTTGGGCACCAAAGAATATTCCTGTGTGTCTCTGAACTCACCTGCCATGTTGCCCAGTGAGGCCACACCGATGCTAGCCCGTAGGGATGCTGGTTTTGCAGTTGTCTCTTCATTGACCACATTGTAGATTTTACTCTGTGAATTCTCCAACGTCACTATCTTGCCCCATCCCTCACTAGTTTATGCTCAGGGAACATAAATTCTCTTTAACACTATCTTGAGTATGTGTAACTGGGAAAGAAAACCAAATGTAGAAAACCATGTGCATTGCTCTCTAAAACCAAGCAAAAATAATAGTTGATACAATATTTGTTTGAGATGATCCGTTGCTCTTGCATTCCTTCTGCTCTCCATCTGCCCAAATAATTTAAAGTGTTTTTTTTTTCCCTTGGATTCTCTCAGTTGTGAACGCATTTGTGAAATTGTTTGGGGAGTTGGACATTTACAAGTATTTATCTGTAAGGCTGCAGCAAATCTCTGCAGGAAAGGCCAAAAGCCACCTGCCCAGGGCCAGAAAGACTCGCTGCAAAGTTCCCAACAAATAAATAAATATGTCAGCCAGCTTTCCTGAGAAACAAGTCAGCACTCTGATCTCCCGTTCATTTATTTGCAGGCCTCATTAATATAACATCACTGCAACAAACAGCTAACGGGGGATGGTGTCAGGATGAATAATGGAGTTACTCTGCTGAGATAACAATTAGGTTTTGAATGTACTATCAGCTAAGACAGAGCCAGCAAGGATTCTTGCCGGGTAGGAGAGCTGGCGCCACAAGGCCAGAGATTCCTGCAGAGCTCGTCAGCTGGGCTCTAGCCTACCATGAAGAGTGTGCACATTCTCATGCACACACGTGCCCACACACACACATACACTCACATTGGAAAAGAATGTGACAATTTGGCATCTTGAATCCAGCATCCAGGTGTCTCTGGGGCCAAGTGCCAGGTTGGCATCAAAATTTGCAGGCGCAAAGTTGGCACCACTGCCCTCTAAAGTCAGGAAAACTCTAAGCACCAGGAAAGGAGCAAGTGGATTAGTGAGATTAGCTGTCTATATACTGGCAACTTGTCCTCCCTGGCTTGTCCTGATTCGGGGGGCCACTCGGGGCAGAACCCTCTCGATCCCAGTCTCAGACACAGGAGCTTTTAATACAAAGCATGTCCATCAGTTGGGGGGTATCCATCCTGGAGCATCTTCTCTGGGACCCCCTCCCTCGGCTGCTCTGGAAAGCTCTGATGTCAGCCTCTCCCGTCTCCTCTTAAGAGCCCAGTCTAGGGTGCTGACAGCCTGTTGGAGACAAGGGAAGAGCCAGACAGGCCCGTCAGAAAAGCAGCCACGCTGCGCCATCTCCACAGCAGCCACTTCTCTGGATTTCAGCTAGCCTGGCTTCTGCCCAGACTTCTTCATCATCAAATCATAATAAGAAAAAGGATAGCTAACTTTCACTGAAGGCTCACCTGGCCCCCAGCAGCACACTCAGCACCCTATGTCATTTCATATAAGCCTTATAACAACTTGTATGAGGGAGGGGCTTCTGTTATCATTAGCCCCGTTTTACCGATGAGGAAACCAAGGCACTTTATCAAAAGCACGCTGCTAGTAAGTTTTAGAACCAAGAGCTACCCCGCAGCTGCTTAACTCTAGAGCCCCCACCTATGACCTGTACACTGTCCTTCATCTCTCGCCAGGGCTCAGTCCACAGAACTCTCAGTCCACAGGGCTGGAGGCGGGAAACCTGCCAGCACGGAGCTCTCATCCAGTCCACTGCCAGGATGGAAAGAAAGCCAGCAGTCCCCACTCCTGGCATCACACAGAGAGACTAGACAGGCACAGGGAGAGATGACCGGGGCGGGGGAGGGGGGGAGGTCAAGGGCAGCCGGTGCACATTTGCGTGGGAATGGGGACAGAGAGGAAGGTGGGGGAGTTGAGAAGTTCGGAGACATGGGGGTGATCAGCAAAGCCAACTGCACAGCTTCTGGGAAAGTAGCTCGTTCTGGCCTTCACCAAGGGAGAGGGGCTGGGGACCTCAACAGAGGGGAACCCACGAGTAGCATAGGGCCTGAATTCTCATGCCCGATGACTCTCATGCCTGAGGGCTCTCTCCCGGGACAAGAGGGTGGTCCACTCAGGCAGTGCGGTTGGAGGCTAGAAGCACAGGTGAGCTCGACCACTAACCTTGGGCCCATCACTTCACCTCTCTGGGTACTACTCCCCATCTGTTATAAGGAAATTATAATAGGACCTCCCTCACAGAGTCTGTGGAGCCCTACATAGGATAAAATACGTAAAGCCCTTGGCACAATTCCTGGTTCATGATAAGTACTTAATAAATGAAACGATATTAGAAGAGGCGATGATAAAGCAGATGTAATAAACGATGGTAGCACTTCCAATGACCAGGAGCCAGTGTCCAGTGTCTGTCTTGGCTCCCACCGTGTCTAACAGGTGGGAGAGGCAACCCAAGGAAGCCAGCTTCGCTAGGATGGAAGCCCGGCCTCGTGAGGCCCCCACCAAGAAGCAACCTTCCTCTGACCCCACGAGCCCCTACCCTGCAGGAGCCCCCAGTGCCACCCTCCAAGGCTGCACCCAAGTCCCAGGGGTGGCCCGGGCGGCGCTCCCCAGGCTGCCGAGCCCCTGGGCCTGGGGCTCCTCGCGCTCCGCTCCCCGGTGCGGCCCTTCGGAGCTCCCCAGCTGTAATTAATCGGCTGCATCTGCTCCCGCCCTTGGGCGGCTTCGTGGCACAGTTCCCTCCGAACTGTTCAATTAGTGGCTGCAAGAATCAGGGCGAGTGTAGCATCACGGCGGCTGCTTTCCAGGTCACGGCACCCACAGTGGAAAACAAACATGACCCAGTCTGGCAGGAGCCCAGATTTGGCTGGGGTGCTCAGGCGCTCTGCAGGGCTCGGTTGGGCCCAGCGGCAGGCAGGTGGGGTCCGAGTCGGTGGGGAAGTGGCTTCCCAACAAGAAGCTGTGGGAGGCTTCGAGATGGCCCAGCAGGAGACTAGTTAGTGCCCTACCGTCAGCACAGGCCAACCTCATCCCACAAGCCTGCTCATCCTGGCATAGGATGAGCTGATAAAAAATACTCAGCCAGATGTGGATTAGCCACATATATACCTGGGGCCAGGCGTCGGGCAACTGGACTGAAGCCTCTGCCCTAGCACATTTCCCACATTCTCCTTCTGAATGCTGCGTATGGACAGACATTTCATTCTATAATCAGCCAAAAAGCCAATACTCTTAAGGCAAGCTCAAAACACAGCTTAAGCTCCCATTAAGATGCAAATAAAGGTTTCTTTCCAGAGAAGAGGCTGGCAGGCTAAGAGGAACCTAAAATAGGGGAAGGGACCCCAGGGAGGAAAACAGAAAAGAAAAAGGGACCTGGGAAAGAGACCTGGGGTTTACCCTCCCTCTGGGACTTGCTGAGGACTGGCGTGGTTAATGGTGTGTGTGACAAGTGGAGGGAAGTCATCTGCACAGGCGCTCCTTACTGCATGTCAGAGCAGCCACAAGCCTACTTTGGGTCATTACCCTCTCAGAGGACGCCTGGAAGTCCAAGGGTCCAGAGAAAAGCATCTGAAACGATCAAAGGGTTTAAGAAAACAAGCTCTTCCAAGAAAAGGCTAACAGAATTGCAGAAGCACAGGCCTGCCGTGGCTCCATCTGGGTCTTCAGTATCTGAAAGATGTCTGACGAGGGGACAGCCGTTCTGCTGTCCGTTCCATGAGCAATCACACCAGGAATTGGCTTAAATTAAAGGAAGAGAGTTTGCAGGAAGAACTTCTGGAGATTCGGGTGTTACGATACTGTGTCACTCCCGAGCAGCCCTTAGACACCCCCCTCCTTCCACCTGGCATGACGGAACCCAGTTTGTTCTACAGCCTGGTTGGGACCAACCGCTTCCCAGTAACGGAGAACTGGGGATATCATCGGAGGGTGTATCATCGGAGGGTGCTGTGTTCCAGGCAGTGTGCTAAGCATCAGGTTGCTAAGCAAAAGTGAGATCGCCTCTGTCCCAAGATAGTTATTATCTTATTGAGAAAAGAAGCAGTTTGCAACCCAGCATGGCCATTATGTCCTGGGGGCCATTCACAAAGGGCAGTGGGAGCAGAGGAGAAGGTGCTGGAAGTCTGCTCGAGGGGATCAGAGAAAGCCTCCCCGGGAAGGCAGATTTCAGCAGAGCCTTGCAGGAGAGGTAGGACTTTATCAGTGGACATGCATGGCCATCGGCAGCGGAGGGGGAGCAGCATGTCAGAATGCGACGTCGCCTTTAGGCCCTATAGCTTGGGGACCCTTAGCTCTCCGCAGGAGCACAGAGTCCAGGACAGAGCTGGACCAGAGTGCTGGGGCGATGGGCGCACAGAACACGGGAGAGCAAAAACCCCCTGCCCCGTCCGCCCCACCCCCCGCACTTAGCAACAGCAGCTGCTTCTGGGCGCTTCTCTACCTCATCCCCTACCTCTGAGGTCCACAGAGGAGACATCAGATGGATTTCTGGTCCACGATAGAAAACATGTTGACAAACACGGAGCTGAAATGATCAGTATCTAAGGATCCCGGCGGATCTCTCAAGTTTCCAGCTCCCCTCCCCCTGTCTCCGCACCCTCACTACGCACACTCACACACACTCATACACATCCCAAACTGTCAAGCCATTTGTTTGTGTGGGTGTCTCATTCAGAATTACTTTCCTGGAAGCATTCATTGAGTTCATTGTGCAGTGCTGTGCCTACCCCAGAATGGCTGATCGCCAGGGGAAAAGGAAATGGCTAGAAGGGAAGGAGGAAAGAATGAAGACCATTTTAGACAGGGCCAGTGTCCTCCCAAATTTATTCTGGGTGGAAGGGTGATGTCTGGCTCAGGGCATGCTTCCGCGCAGGGCCCAGAATCCACCCAAGCCAAGGCCCTGTCCTCGGCAGCATGGACCGGCTCAGGCTGGGGGACGCCTCTCAAGCTTTCTCCAGTCAGCCCTTGGGCAGCTCTGTCTACCCCCTGTCACGCCAGCAGCTAAGTTCCCTGGTCCCTGTGTCCTCCTTCCAGAGAAACAGAAAGATCCCCAAGCATCTGTAAACTGCCATCGTCCCACATTTTTATGATCTGGGAAGGCACAGGTGCAGGGGGAACACCAGAGAGGAAATTGCCCATTGTCAAGACCTGGTCTCCAAACCACCGTCATACAGGGACTTTCCAGGTGTTGTTTTCCTTAACCTTCAGAATATCCCCGTGAGGGAAGTATTGTTATCTGTTTTCTGATAAGGACCCTGAGATTAAAGGTCGCATAGTTCCTAAGTGTCAGAGCTAAAACACAAATTCAGGTTTGTCCTACGCTCTTCCTGCTGCAGATGCTACCCGAGTGTCAGGTGGGCTGTCTTCCCTCTCCCAAACTAGCCAGCAGCAAAGGCCTCCTGAAACTGGAAGCCAGGACCATGTGGATCTGGCCACCATCCCAGCCCTGCCGTGGTTCCCCTCGGTCAGTGGTGAAGGTCTTAAGACAACTCCCGTCCTGCCTTTCAGCCTCACCTCTCTCCTGCCCTGGAGCCCCACAGTTTCCCTCTGATCTGAAACTTCCTTGTCGTTCTGCAAACTCCACCAACTTGCCTCATTGTAGACCTGTGTCATTCTCCCAAGAGAACCAAGCTTTGCAGATGCTACACTGAGCACCCTGCAATCTAGTGCTGCTTTTAAGAGACAGCCTTGTGGACCATCTCCAGCGTGGACTTGGGACCCCACGGCTAACTGGTCTGAAGTGCTTTCCTAAAAGATCCCGTTCACTTTCTCTCTGGAGAGCACGTCCTTTTCCGTCAAGCCTCCCCTCTGTGGCTTCTCCCCAGTACTTGGTCCTGGGAGACATAAGGAAAGCCGGAGGCCTGGGTGTTTACCACCCCAAGCCACTGCACGCACAAACCTCAAGGCCCTTATACTCAGTCTCAGAGTCACGTGGAAGCCCTCAGGTGTTGGCAGATGTGTCCGACGGGATACCTTTCGCTGGTCCTTTGCACCCTCAGCCCAGACCTCCACCTTGACCCACTCTGATTTTAAGCTGGGGGAGAGCAAACGATATGCAGAGGCACGGAGATTTTTAAAGTGCATTGTGTGGGCATGAGCCGCTGGCATCTGGGTATAGAACGTGGAGGACATAGGGTACGATAGCGGATGTGGCTTGAACAAGCGACCAAGATCAGAACTTGAAGGACAAGTGCCAAACCAGGAATTAGGGACTTTGCCTTGACAGTGGTCAGAGCCATTAAAGGATGGCCGAGCAAGTGACTAGTAACCTGGTCACGTGTGTGCTCACGAAGGTCACCAAGTGGTAAGAAGTTAGATCTAGAGGAAGTGAGATCTGGCGCTGGAACGTGGAGGCCCTTGTGGTTGGTGCGGGTGAGAGGTGGTGGGGCTGTGCTTATCGCTGACCCTGGAACACAGAGTGGGCCACAGATTCAAAGGATGCCAGGGCGTGAGATCTGACGGTGCCGGGTGACTGTTATTTATTATACATGGTAGGGAAAGGAAGGGAAACAGTGGAAGGTGCTTGCAAGACTCCTGGCTGGGCGCACAGTGATCCCATTAGCCTTGAAAGAGAATCTGTGGGGATAATCAGGTTGGGAGTGGAAGGAGGAAAAATTAAGAGTTCATTTTTAGACACGGTGAAATTTGAGGTGCCTGAGGGACATACATGTGGAAATAGAGATGTCCAGGAGCAATTGGATATATGGATATGGAGCTCGGGAGAGAGGTCTGAGCCAACGATACAGATTTGGAAGTCATCGGTAATGGAGACCTGGGGGATCCTTTTGCAAATCAAATGCACACCACCTCTATGTTTGGGAAGTCCTGACTCTTACACATCGGTTTTGTTTTAGGCAAGGGAAATGTAAGCGGTGTCCCTTGTAAGCCCTAGGGAATGGGGGTTGCTTAGTTCCCTGATCCCAGACTCCTTTGCCACCTACCCCAGGTGCTGGTGGCATAGCCCAGAGCATGGGGTATGTTGGAAGGAAGACCCCAGGGACCCAGCATCCCCCAGGCATTTTCCAGTGACCTGTGAGGACTCTGATTCTCCAGGTTTGGATTCCAGCAGCTGGTAGCTAGCTTAAAAGTGATGAGGCTGGCGTCTCCACACCCCTAACTAGCTATCTCTTTGACATGTGCCTTCATGCCAAGACTCTAACAGTTGCTAACAATTAAAAAAAAAAGTCTTTCTTCTGTAAACAATATGTTGGCATATGCAACATGCAAGCTGGCTTATGCTTCTGAGTGGCTCTGTGCTGGCAAATGGACCCTGCGGCCCCTCCTGGTGCCCACGGTCGTGTCTCGGACCCCAACCCTCAAATGTCAGGAGGGGACACTGCGATGACTTGCCAGCTGAAGGAAGCTGCCTCGCAGATCCTGCCAGCACTGCTGAATATCCACAGTACAATCCCCACACGCTACCTGCAAGATGGAAATATTTTTAGGCATTCCAGAAAGATTTCGTTTCACAGTTTTTCTGAAAGGTTGTAATTAACTGCAGCGAGCAAAAGAATGTATTTTTAAAAATAAAAGTGGGGGAAGTAGAGCAAAGCAAGCGCCACGGTTTTGTCAGTTCTTTTTGGTAGGTGGGTTCTTGTCATCCAGGGGGGCTGGGGGACGGGCGAGAGGGGCCAGTGGAGCTCACTCCAAGTGGATCAAAGGAGAACCCAGCACAGAAATTTGCTCGAAGCAAATTCTTTCCGCCTGATGTCTCCTGCAGGGGCGCGGAAGCATCGCCTGCCCTGTTCCTCATTAGCAAGGGTCCATCTCGCAGAGCTGGGGAGACCCCAGTTCCAGGGGAGAGTGCAACAGCCAAGATCCACTAGTGGTTATTTTTAGAATCCGGGGCGGGGGGGTTGGGGGGGCAGGAAAGTCATGGGGCCATTGGTTCCTCGTGCCAGCGCCTTTCTCTCCAGATTGTTCTGCGTCCCCCCCACCCCCACTCAACGCCCAACACACAGAGAAGTCTCCGAACCACCTCCACTATCCCTCCCTTGATTCCTCTCATGAATCTTGTTTATTTTTATTCAGAAGGTGGGTATTTTATTCCCAGAGAAGGGAACCGGAGCCCCAGACAAGGAGACTTAGGTGAAATGAGCTCCCCGGATGACAGAGTTCATGGCCTAGCCCGTCAAGGAGGGAAGGAACCCACACCGTGTGAGCCTTGCAGAAGAGGATGGGGGTCAGGAGGTCTGACTGACTTCAAGTCCTGGCTGTGCAGCCAACTTGCTGAGAGCCCAGGAGTCGGCCAGGCAGGGAGGGAGCCTGTTCCTCCTCCCCACTGTCATCTCTTCTCTGTGCCCCCATCACCTGGGCATTCACGGCCAAGTTGGTTGCACAACTCATGGTGCCCACATGACAGGAAGAGTACAGTGTCCTTTTGGGGGACAGGGAGGAGGGAAGAGTTTCCAGAACCTACCACAGCATTTCACCTGTACTAACCTGTCATCTCTGCCCTGGGACACACTTGACTCCACTGGCCACTTGATGCTCCACCAGCACGTACGGGGTTAAAGGGAGGCTCCCAGTGGGGCCCGAGGACAGAAGGTTCCAGGCTGCAGCTCCATTTGGGAGATTCTGGTGGAGCCTTGGCCTTGACCAACCCACCTTTCCCTCCCTCCCTCCCACCCAGTTGGTCTTGCCTTTCTTTTGGTAATAGTGGAAAGAGTCTCAGACTTGTTAAATAACAGTATGTATACGTCATATGAGAATCTTAGTGTAAGACACCCCGACCTGCTTCCAGGGATTGAGTTCACCTCTAACTTCCTCCTACTTCAGATCACTATGGACCACAACAGATGAACTGACCCCCTGGGCCCTATCCGTTCCTTCCCAAAGAGCCGCATTTTTCCGCGAGCCTGATCTCATCCCAGACAGATGTTTACACCTTGGGAGAGCCTGATTCCTTTTCCTGTTGGGTCAAAAGCAAAATGAGACAGCATTTGGTGACTGAAGTGGGAACTAACTGAATGATCCTTGCAAATGACAAGTCAGCCAAATTTGGGAAATCCTAAAGTTGCTGTTTTTTTCCCCCATGCTTCTAGCAGGTATCATGGGATTTTTTTTTTTTTTTTTTTTTTTTGCATCACAATGTCAGACACACTTTGTATCTTTCATCAGACCCCGGAAGAAGTACCTAATCTTGGACTCCTCTGGGCTCCCACAGCTTTTCCTCCAAATCCGTCTTATCACTGTGTGCCCCGCATCAGCATTATTAATGGCTTCCTTTATCTCTTCCTCCTTGACCAGAAGTTCCTTGAGGGCAAATTTTCCGATTTCCTGCGTATTCATCATTGTAACCCCTACCGTGTCTAGCAGGCAGGAGTGGCAATAATAGCACATAACAATTACAAAGCCCTTTCTGGTTTATAAAAAGCTCCCAAACACGCCCTATCGGGAGCGAGCTCGGAGCGACGTAGGTAGAGATGATTATCCCCCCTTCACAACTAAGAACTGAGGTTTAGGGAGACTCTGTGACTTGATCACCATCAGGCAGCTGGGGAATTAGAGACACATCTCAAACAAGGATTTTCTGCCTCACGTCTAGGACTTCCTGATAATGTTCTAAGTAAATGAACGCATGAATGAATTCATGACCTCAAGAACCGAGGAAGTAGTAGAAAGGAGATGATGTCAGGAGCCCAGACAAGCTGACAAGTGGAGGCAACATGGTCCATTCACCCCGATTCTGGGTGTGCAGCCTCCCTCGGGGCGGGGCAAGGGCACTGCTGCCCCTGCCTCTGTGGCCTTGCAGGTGTGTGATCCCATTTCCCTCCCGCAGATTCTGACGGTGTCTGGACCACCTGAAGGAGGGACTCGAGTGACCATCCATGGCGTGAACCTGGGCCTGGACTTCTCTGAGATCGCCCACCACGTGCAGGTGGCTGGGGTGCCCTGCACCCCCCTGCCAGGGGATTACATCATCGCAGAGCAGTGAGTCTGGGGTGCTCTGTCCCATACTTTTCCCCCTTGCAGCTGAAAGGGGGGGAAGCTGCCTCTCCCTTCTTGGGGATTTCTCCAGGATTCCCTCCCATCCCACGGACCCTGCCTGGGAAGCCTTCCCAGAGCCCCCTTCCCCTCCCACCTCCTCTCCCGAAGGCTCCTATCCTGAGTGATTCCCCGCTCCCTGGTTCCTGTGGCATCAGAGCTCCCAGCACGACACTGCCCCTCGGTCTGCCTTGGCCCGGCTGGTGGCACCTGAGCCTTGCTCCCAACCAACCCAGGCTCCTCCTCGGTCCCCCGGGCCCCTCCCCTGCCAGCCCCCATTGGAATGCATCCCGCACGGTGGGCTGCGGGCAACAATTTGTTTGGCTCGTGGGGCTCTGACAGCAGCTTAATCCGAGCAGGGCCTTCGCCGGAGCAAATTCATTTATTTCACTAAGGGAAATGTCAGCTGGAAATTAGAAAATAGGCGTGTAGTGGCGGACAGGCGAGCGGGGCTCCAGGAGTGACATATGTTCCAATTTGGGGCGTTCATTTGGCAGTGGCGCCGGCTGTGGAGGTGGTGGGCAGGGGATGGGCACAGAGCTGAGGGCAGAAGGGTGGAAGGAGGGATGCTTTCCGCCCCCCCCCCACCCAGGAGAAGGCAAAGGGAGCATCCAGATCATTCTGCTTGATTTGTCAGGTAAAGTGGGGTCAGGTCACCCAGTTCTACTGAAAACACAGCTGGGCCAGGGGTGCCCAGAACCCTCCGAGCAGCAGCCTGGTGGGAGGGGCTTCTCTCCCGTAGCCCCACCCCCGGGGTCCAGGCCCCTTCTCCTGGGCCTCCCCAGAATCGGCCTTGAGTAACACCCAGAAACATGACAACACTTTATCTTCTGTCAGCACTTGCACGTCCTCATGCGTTGTCTCACTTGTAATTGGGGAGGACGCCGAGAGATAGGTGCTGCCCTCGCCCTTGGCAAAGCAGGAGAGAGCCACAGTCTTGGAGAAGTGAAGGGACTTGGGCAGTTCACCCAGTGCACAGGTGGCCAAGCAGAGCGGGAACCCGAGGCCCCTGACTTCTCCAGATCTCTCCATCTCATAAGAGCAATGGGGCAAGGCTCCTGGACAAGAGCCGTCCGAAAATTCCGTGACCCAGCAGCGAGTGGCCTCTGGGGCCACTGGGGGCAGGGCCCGCGGTTCCAGTGTGGCCCAGAGCAGGCTCAGAGTCAGAGGAGTGAATTCCCAGACTCCGAGGACCACAATGAGGACCCCTCGCCCCCGCAGTGGGGACAAAACGGGGCCATTCAGATCCTTCGAACCAGACCCAACTTCTGGACAACCATATATCCCTGCGAGGACTGACTCTTGGAGGAAAGACTGGCCGGGTCTCCAGAAAAGAGATGGGGGGTTGGGGATTGACAGAAGCTGTGCTTCTGAGCCAGAAGAGGAGGTCAAGGCATCGGGGACAGGAGGCAGGACAGCCTGTGGGGTCCCTTCCCATCAGCACCCTGCCAGGCTGGGCTAGATACTCGGTCCCACCATCCCCGAATCCACGGTGGCTGCAAGGATCTGCCTTGGGCCTCTGGACACAGGCCAGGGCTCCTACTTAGTGAGATGCCGCAGGGCCAAAGGACAGGGTCTCAGGGACCGACGGGTAAGGCTCTGAGCTGAGGAGTACAGTCTTGAGCAGCTGGACGTGGAGACCTCATGAGCTTTGGGACTCGTAGGTGGTCTAAGTCCTGGCTGCTCCGGGGCCTTTGCAAACTGTCCGATCTCTCGGACCTTCACCAGCCTGGTGGAGATCATGAGGCCTACTGCACGGGCTTGGGGGGAGATTCAGTCAGATGGGGAAATGGAGACCACGGTGTGCCTGGGAATGTGAGGGAATAGTCTGTCTTTGAAATCAAAGGCCCCAGGGCCACGGGGGAGAAAGAGCCGAGAGAAACCAGAAATGAGGATGTGGGGGGAGCCGGGGGAGGTGACTGACTGGTCGCCGGGGGTCCCTGCTGAGACTGGTGGTCCCCACCCTAGAAAACCTCTCACCGCCTTCTTCTGGGGCACAGGAGGGGCAGGAGGGAGCAAGCGCTCTCCGCACCTCAGCTGGTGCAGCCCTGCTTCCCAGCCATGCCAGGCTCATTACCACTCTGGAGGTTTCGGAGTTTGTGAACCTCATTAAAGCCTCCATCCCAGGCAGTGAGCAGCAGGCGCAATCGTTACAGATGTCTGGGCGAGATGAATTTGGCTAACCGGGCCAGTGCAGTGTCCCGGGTGCGGGCAGGATTAGCGGGCACGGTAATGGCTCACCGTATGCTGGTGCCACGCCATCCATCACTCAGCAATTAGGTTAATGTTGGTTAAAGGGCCCCACTTAGTCCTGCAATCAGCACCCCACCGGTCTGTGGAGGGCCAGCTGATTCCATCACAGGACGATTTCTGGGTGATTAGACACAGGTAGAGGCCGAAGCTCAGCCTCTCCTGGGACAGGGACTCTGTGTGAGAAGGATTCAGCCGAGGTCCTCAAACACAGCCTCCCCCATCTGCTGCACCTGTGACCCCCGTCATGGTTGGCTGGATGTTAGAGGCGTGTGCTCCCCCACCCAGAGGTGCACGCTCATGGGGAGAAAGGCACCATCTCTGCCAGACTATGGGGGTGAGGGCACTGGACTGGGTGCCAGGAACTCAGCTACTGATGAGCTGGGTGACCTTGGGCAAATCACTTTGCTCCCAGATTCTCAGACGTCTCATGTGGAGAATGAAGAAGTGTAGACATAGGTGATCTCGACAACTGCATCTATGATCCTTGGGATGTCAGAGCAGTAAACTGTGTGCCCCATGGAACTGCAACTCCTCCCATCAGCAAGCCTGTGGGCATCACGAATGTGTCTCCAGAAGCTCCCTGTCAACCAGGAGGGAGTTGAACCTCCAAACGTTGAAGCTGGATGATTATTAGTTTCCTCATTTTGCAAGGAGAAGCTTTAGGCATCCCCAGCTATCGTCTCCTTATGGTCTATAGGGAGTCTAGAGCCACCAGAGACACCGGGAGGAGGCCAGGAAGGCAGGAGGCCCCCAGAAATCAGACCACAGGAACTTCACCAATTTGTAAGGCTTGAAGGAGGAAGCGGTGCACACATGCACACGCCGCTGCCTGGGGTCATCTACACCCAGGAAGGTAGGGGGCATAGATAGATGTCAGCACCTTAGGAACCCAGCTGGCACTTCCCCACCTCCCCCCACATCCTCTCACACCCCAGCATCCTCAGCTGCACCCTGGCATTGCTGCCATCGCTACCCTGCCCCTTCCCCAAAAGACAGAGAAGACACCCGTTAATTCTATAGCGGTAGAGTAGAATGGTCAAAGGCCTCAGCGTTGGAGTCAGGCGGGGCTGGACTTGAACCATGGCTCGTCCACTGTGGCTGCGGATGGGCCGCTCAGCCTCTCTGGGCCTCAGTGCCATTGCCCGTGAAGGAAGGGAGCACACCGTCGATCTCTGGCGCCTCGCTGCAGCCCAGTCCCTGCTCCCCTGCGTCACTCCGCTCCCGGTGGGGCATTCGGAGCCCCTTGGGCAGTGCCCGTCTCCCGCCCATCCCTCTTCTCCCAGGCCCTCGATTCGTAAAGCTTATCTTCTGGGACATGAGCCCCGAGCAAGAAAATGTTCTAGAAAAGACGGTGCACCTGAAGGCTTCGGGCCATTGTTAACCTCCCTCCAGAGAGAGCTGAACAGCCCATTTTAGGCCTTGTCCTCTCCTAGACGGACCCCTGAGTCCAAGGAAGGAAAAGTATGCCCCCGACTCACATGTTCCCATATTTCCTCTCCCTGATGCCCAGTCGAGCCTGCCATGATTTCCTCCTCCTTTCTTCCGGAGGATGACTCTGGCCCTGGGATGGGGGTGAGGGGTGGGAGACAAGAGAACCCTGATTAGAAGAGAGGGACAGAGATTGATCTGCTTCTCCCCTCTTATTTGTCCTCCTCTTCCCCTGCAGTAGATCACAGAGTCTCCCCTGCGGCCCCTTGGGAGCACAGAGACGCGGTTTGCAGGGGGGCAGGGACCCCAAGCGGGGGGCAGGCGCTGGGGCCCAGGACCCAGGGGGAGGGATTTGTTACTCCAAGCAGGTAGCAGCATGAAAATAACCACACACAGTACCTTAAATTAAGCTTCTCAAATGCTCTGCTAATGAGGTTTAAGAAGACAGTTACGTGCAAAAAACTAATTGATCATCACCACCGCCTTTACTCCGCGTTCGTGATTCATTTATTTATTCATAGAGGAAGGGAAGGGAGAGTCTCCTTCCGTGAGCATTCAGTACTGTCTTGTCGAATCTAATATGCTAAACGTAATAAGACAGTTATTGCATGTTAAGTAAATATTCACCGGGAGTTAAAGTACTTATTTGGGATTAACTGTTATGAAGGAGGTGGAGATCCCTGGCACGCCGTGTGTGTGAGCATGCGGCGTATTTGTTTAGCGCGAGTTTTATTACATCGAAATGAAATCTCTGTTTAGTTACCTTCCTTCCTAGAGAAGCTGTGGAGATAAGCACCGCCCGGTTAAACACGGATCTTCCCCGCAGCGCCGGCGGAATGCTGGGGATTAGTGCACCAGGGGCTGTTTCCCCGACGCCCCGCTAAGCAAACCTGCCAGGGGCACCGGACTGTTCTGAACTCTCCCATGGTGTTGGGAGGAGAAGGAAAGTCCTTTCTTCCGTCCAGAGCTTCTTTGCCCGGGCCTGGTGGGGCTCTTGCGCTCCCCCCCGCCGCCCTGTGCCTTATAATCCTAGCAAGAGGAACCCCCCAGAACCCGATTTCTCCAGTCTCTCCCACCCTTCTGAGAAGGCTGCTGTGGCCAAGGCAACCAGTCTCTAAATGTGCTTGTTGTAAACGGATCTCAGGCACCAGGGGAGTCATCACCGGGGGTATTGATCTGAACTTGAGGAGAGAGAAGGCCGCACCCCCCCTCTTCCCTCCAGCTACCCAGCATCTTAATGTGAGACGTGACTTCCAACCTCACGGCTGGTTCACTGCCTCGCCCACCAGCTTGGTGCACTCAGACCTTGATTAAGTGGGAGTCCGGTGTCAGCTGCCGTCCTAATGAACTCGTCCACCGTCCACCCCTTCGCCTGCAGCCGCAGGACTGCGCTGCTCCCGTTGGCTGGGAGCTGGGAGCTCCTGTCTGGGGCGCTCACTATCTCACCAGATTATCTCTTCCCTTTTTAAAACTCACTGTGGGAAACGAACCACAATTGAATCCGCTTGGCAAACAGGCCCTCACCCCCTCCTTTAGGGAGACTTGCAATTTTGTCTTGTCACGCAGGAAAGAGCACTAACTGAATCACTGCTCCCAGGTCTCTCTGTTGGACATTGGGTTTTATTCGACAGCAACCCGGTAGCTACCCAGGGCTATGTGCTGCACTAGGCAATGGGAATACTCCAGATACGGGTTTATTCAGAGAATTAGGCAGCATGGAGTTCCGAGGCTCTGCAGGCTTTTGAGGTGATCTCATTCATCCTCTCCCTGTATGGATGAGAGGCTGAAGCCCAGAGAGGGAAAGCACTTTACCCAGGGTCACACAGCCGGACGGGTGAGCAAGCTGAGCCTTGGTAGGGCACGTGTGCAAGGGGGTGATTAGTCATTTAATGGGACGGGGGTGAGCAGTGCAGGCGGGGATGCCAGCTGTAGCCCGGCCTCTCACGGGAAGCTTTGCTCTCTCCTCAGGATCGTCTGTGAGATGGGCCATGCCCTCGTGGGCACCACCTCCGGGCCCGTGCGCCTGTGCATTGGCGAGTGTAAGCCCGAGTTCATGACCAAGTCGCATCAACAGTACACCTTTGTGGTGAGTGTGGGGTCCTGCGCAGGGCTGTGAGCTCCCAGCAGGGCCACATTTCTGTTCCAGACTTCGCCCCGGGGAGGCCCCAGAGCCCGCTCCCAAGCCAGGACTACCCCTGTGTGACTACCAGTGCTGCTAGAGTCCCAGAGAGCCACAGGTCCGAGTTCTAAATAAGGCCACATCAGGCCTTTCTTAGAAAGCGCCTGCCTTCGGCCCAGGGTGTGATCCTGAAGTCCAGGGATCGAGTCCCACCTGGGGCTCCCTGCAGGGAGCCTGCTTCTGTCTCTGCCTGTGTCTCTGCCTCTCTCTCTCTCTCTGTGTCTCTCATGAATAAGTAATTAAAATCTTAAAAGAAAAGAAAGTGGATCCTTCCCACCGGGTGGGGAGGGGCTGCCCCTTGTCCCGCCAATGTGACATCTTAGTCTCATTCCAGCCTAATGAGCACAGATCGCCTGAGGGACCTAATTAAAAAGGTCTAAATTTATCCACATGCTTTGTTTTCTGCCAAGGATATTGTAAGTGGGAATTTAGAGAAGTCACTTCAAATCCGGTGGGGACGTGCGTCTGTGGCAGGCCCACGGGAGCAGGGGGTGGGGGGGTACGTGTGAGTTGCTCTGTGGGATGGTGTGGTTGTGTGCACATACACGCACACTCTCACACCTGAAAACATCTCTTGGCGCTCAGGCAGCAGGTAATAGAATCACAAAGGCTTTCTTTAAGGCTGGGGCTGTCTTCCTACCGAATCAATAGCGTGTTTCTGGGGCCCTGGAGTCTGCTGGGGCTGTCTTCCCACTGAATCGATAGCGCACTTCTGGGGCCCTGGAGTCCCTCTTCTGACACTTACCTGTATCACCACGTTGAGTTGTTCATTAAAAAGTGTTAACACCAGCCAATGGGGTCAAACCAGCCTTGCTGAGAGTTTTGAAAAATCATTAGACCACAAAATTTTATTCTCTCCAAAGCATTTACTGCTTGCTTTAGGTTTTCCAGGCTCTACCTTCCTATCTTGGCATCTCTGCTTTTTTATCCTACTCGTCTTTTTTTCTCAGATGGGAGAGTACTGCAGCCTACCTGCCGCCAACCTACCCCGTCTCTGATGCAGGACAGACAGGGTCTTGCAAACACAGAAAGTCTGGGTGGAGAGAGAACTGTAGACTGCCCCTGCTGGGGGTCAGAGGGGGGGGGGGGGCTTTAGAGATAATTTAGCCCACCTTGTCTCAATGTTGGAGCAAACAAAAGCCCAGAATGATCCAGAAACTAGCTTCAGGGCCCGTGGGTAGTGAATGGCTGATGCGGACTAGAATTTGTGCAGGTGTAGTTGCTCAATTAAAAGGCACTTTCCATTCCACTCCTCTGTCCTCCGGGCAGGAGCAGTTGTCTCTGATTTAGGTCAGCCACCCGATGCATTAGAGACCAGATGACACTTCTTTGAAGCTTCAGATTTAATTTTACAGCTTAGTGAGTTTACTAGAAAGCCCTGGCCATTGATGGGCCAGCCTCCTCATGAAGGTTGGGGAAGCCACGCCAGACATTTACTGACAGGGCTCTGCCCCAGGCCCCCTGCTGTGCCCCCTCACATGCTTCAGAGGAGGCAGGACCTGTGCATGGGCCACATTTAGCCCCTTGGTGGCTCGATCTAGACAAGGATGCTTTATTCAGTCTTATCGATTTTGTGCCAAAAAAAATCAGTACCGGCTCCAGATAGAGAAGCATTTTCAAATTGCTCTCAATTTGTAAACTAATTGATAGATTAGTCAGTGCTACCTTTGCCTTCCCATCAGTGTTATTATGAGCGTGAGATTCCCCAAGGAGTTAATTAATTCTAAAACGTGGTCCTTCTGCCTTCCCTGGACATACCAGAGCCTCTTCTTAGAAACAGTCTCAACTCTGAGATTAGAGATTAGAAAGGGCAGGAAAAGTACCTGCACCCCGAGCATAGACTCAGTCCCTCCTTTGACCCTTATGTCTAACCTCGGGTCTGTCACTTTGGGCCAAACCTGAGCTGTGATCACTTCCCTGCTTCTTTTCAAAGAACCCTTCCGTGCTGTCACTCAACCCCATCCGAGGACCAGAATCGGGAGGCACCATGGTGACCATCACAGGCCATTATCTCGGGGCTGGGAGCAGTGTGGCTGTATACCTGGGCAACCAGACCTGCGAGTTCTATGGGTAAGATGCATTCAAAGGAGCCCTAGGAGGCTGGTCATGTGAGGCGTGTGCACACCTGCTCCTGGGCGTGTTCACACAGGTGCCCACCCCATGGCTTCCACAGTGTGGGCCACGTCCTGGACCCAAACACCATTCCCATCCCTGTGCGAAATATACAGCACTACTCAGTTTGTAGCAATACATACCACTAGTGAACATATCAAGGGACTAGATGCTTCTAAAAATAATTAGGATGAGGGCCATGAGGACTGCTGATGAGGAAGGTCCCAGAAACTCTTCAGTCATCACTGGGACTGAGCATTGATGAGGTCCCCATTATGGAGACTTGAGAAACATGGAGACCACATGGCCTCAGTCATCAGCAAGCACACAGACTCATCCTCAGGGCATCTCTTGGGCATAAAAACCCAAACACTTCCATTCGCCAGATACACTGATGAAGCCCTGGGGATCTGCAGAATCCTGAGAGAATTCTGACAGGCCCCATGGGTGAGACCCCAACATGCTCAGTAGTATCTCGTTGTCTCCTCCTCGGATTATAAAATCCCCGAGGGCAAGGACTGCGTGTTCTCTTCTCTACATAGTTGATGCTCAAGGAGTATTTGTTCAGTGACTGACCAGACCCTAAGCACTGGCTCCTTAGTCTAATCTAGAAAAATCCAGAAAAGAAAAGATCACCCAGAGCCCATGAAGCCCTGCCCCTGCCCCACATTCTCTAACCCCTTTTTCTAATTTGTTCCCTCCCTCCAACCAGAGTTGAGTCTCCTATAGAAAGAGGGACCTATATCCATCGATAAGGGATCCGCTCCATTGTGTAGAGTAGGAAAGAACACTTCTGGGCCATCCACACCCTCAGACCGAGGAAAATTCGCTCTCAAGCCAGAGAGCTCTCCTCGTTGCCCAGACCTTTCTTCACCAGCCTCCCGCTGTCCCCCCGTCAGGCGGTCCATGAATGAGATCGTGTGCGTCTCCCCTCCGTCCTCGAACGGACTGGGCCCGGTGCCGGTTTCCGTGAGTGTCGACCGAGCCCGTGTGGATAACAACCTGCAGTTCGAGTACATAGATGACCCCCGGGTGCAGCGCATTGAGCCGGAGTGGAGCATCGCCAGGTGAGGCAGAGGTGGGGGGGATGCGCCCAGCTGCCACCTGACATAACCCCTTCGGCCCTGGGGGACTTGTGCGGGGACCCAGGCGTGGCGGCGGTTAGGGGTTTGAGAGAGCTTTTCACCTAACCCATCCTCTGCTTGTTCCCAGTGGCCACACGCCGCTGACCATCACAGGCTTCAACCTGGATGTCATTCAGGAGCCAAGGGTCCGAGTCAAGTTTAACGGCAAGGAATCCGTCAACGTGAGTACGCGCTAGTCTACCTGGCCCCCCACCCCCACCCCCGTAGCCACAGTTGTGTGTCTGCGTTTGCAATGAGCTGAGGTCCGTGTTAGGAGGAGCATCACCCTACTGGAGAAGAAAGTGAGCTCAAGACCCTGAGCCTGGAGTCACGGCCCCAAATACCTGAACCTTACAGTGACGCTAACAGTCGCAATATAATCATTGCTCCTTGGAAGGCAATAGTACGAGCTGATCAATGTACTGGCTCTTGAGCATGAGACACAGCACGAGAGGGCTCCTGGTCCGTGCCATGGTCACTCTGCGGTCTGATAAGAAGCAATGTGGAAGGGTGAAGAAATTCGGCCTCCAGATCCAGACGCTTCTGAATTGGAAGCGGGATACTGCTGTTCATTAGTCATACAACCGTGATCCCATCATTTATCCTCTGGGATCCTCTCTCCTCTGCCTGTAAATGCGAATGATAAGACTCTCCTCGCAGGGCGGTAACACGCCCGCGGCGGGCACGGGGTTGGCACCCAACAGACGTCAGTGGCTGCGTGCAGCTAGTTCCATGCCCGTTGCTAAGATGATCAGTTGAACGTTTTCCTTTACTCCACTATGCAGAGCCATGTAATTTAATTTTTTTTTCCTCTACGGGTTTTTGTGATTTTTAGAGAAGTCCCTGATCATAAAAGCGGAACGTCTGAGATGTCATTACACATTTTTTTGGTTTGTTCTAGTGGCTCCATCTCAGTCTTGTTAGCCAATATTTTCTGAAACATTATTGTATTCATAATTATAGTCCAGGAGATGCTATTATGGCCATTATTTGTCAGATAATTGCTATTATTACTGCTCTGACCCCAGGGGATTGAGTAGGCTGTGATGGAGATGGGAAAGACGGCACTGTATCTATCGTCTTCTCCCTGACAGGTTCCCAGCATGCTAGAAGCTTCCTTAGGAAACACAGAAAGGCACCAAATGCATGGTGTTTGAAGGCTAGATCTGGAAAGGTTACAGGGATCCTCTGGTCCATCCCCCTTCATGGTCTCGCTGAAGAAGTGAAGGCCAGAAGGGAGTAATGGCTTGCCCGGAACTATGAAGGTAGCTAGCTGGTAGTAGGGTCACCTGGATCCCCCAAACCCGGACTCTTCATGACTAGACCACGTGAGATGCTGGCGATTGGGTTGTGACATTCCCTCGTGGCAGAGATGTGGGGACACCTGTATCACACCTTCAGTGGCCACCGTGGTCGCAGCTCTTTGGGCTAAGAGACCACATGCCTCCTTATCCCAAGTGGAGAGTCTGATCCATGAATAAAAGAGCCTATGTCTCCACTCCACTTCCAGACTGAGCCCCGTGTTCCCAGTAGCTCACAGACCATCTTGTCCAACTCCAAGGCCTAAGTGGGAGGAAGGAAGGTGAGGGTAGAAATGGGAACGGTGCGCTCACCCTCGGGAGGGACAAAACCCCTACACAAATTAGGTACGTGTTTTAAAACGTAGGTTCTGGTATGACTCAGGTATGTCAAGGCCAACAGCATAGGAGACAACTGCCGATGGAAAGATCATCGGAAAGATCGTTTGTTCTATTCACGGATCTGCAGGGAAGGGGGTCTGCTATGCCCTGGGGGCGGGGGCGGGGCATGTGGGAAGCATCAGTGTGGGTGTAGAAGCAGGGGGAGAATAGGGCACCGCAGCAAGAGCCTTTATCATGGCTTCTGCAGGAAGGAACCCACCAGGCAATGTAAGCAGGTTTAGGATTGCCTGGTCCGAATCATTTCTGAGGGCTCTGGGGCTCAGGGGCTGTCCCTAGCTGCCCGGTACTTGGCCTGGTGTGATTAGACATGGTGGGTAGTTGTTCAGAGCGTGGAAAAGCAGGTGGTCGGGGGTGTGGGCTCTGGATTGGTTGGTTTGCAGTAGAACAGTGTGCCCTGGCAGACGGGCAAGTTGTTTGCTGTCTCTAGGCCCTGGCTGGCCCTGGGAGGGGACGGCCCCAAATGTCACAGCATCAGAAATGCAGCAAGTATTTGACATGGTTAACGTAGGACAGAGTACGTATGGGACTGACAAGGTTAACCTCCAAAGCCTGCAGCCTTAGTGCCCGGGAAGCCACCTGGAGAGAAGACTGGTCTGGGAAGGCCTTCCTTGGACCTGACATCCATCTGGAAAGGTCCTGATGTGTCCTCTCCCCTCACCAGGGCACACCAGTGGCAATCTCCCGAGCAAGTCCCCCGGTGCCCATCCCTCCCATCATGCCATTGAGAGCCGGGGGTGGGGGTGTCTCAGCAGTGAGCTGCCCGGGGTGTGCAGGCTGGCATGCCCGGAGGAGACGCCTGGACGAGTGGTTGTCATCGAGCCTGGCTCCACAACCAGAAGCTCATAAACTCTGCCCTGGGCCTTCTCTGTCTGGAGCGGTGGGAAAACAGCACCCTGCCCTGCAGGCCTGCTTGGGCCCCGGCTCATCCTCAGCCCATCCTCAGCCCAGGGGGGCTACCTCTTGCTTCTGGGTTTTAAAGCAGCCCCCGGGGGTGGGGGGGACTAGTGAGAAGGGCCAAAGCAAAGGCCGCAAAACCCCAAGGAATGTTTGGCAAACAAAGTGCCGAGGCAGCACCGGGCAGGAAGCAAACAGAGGCCGCTTGTTTCCGAGTGGTTTGCTTATTCACAGTCCAGTCTAGGGCGCTGGCAGGAGCGCGCACGAAGGTGGGGGAGCCGAGTGAAGAGGCCCTGCCCCGAGTTGCCCAGGCCCTGAGACTCCCGGGCCCAGCCCTGCCCCTCTGAGCGCACCCACCTGTCCCCCCTGCCCCAGCGTCCCCAGCTGGAGCACCGAGGGGACGTTCGTTTCCCAAGGGGCTGCCGCAGTCCGAGGGGAAAGGGTAGGAGCGGGCCCGGACCTCCAACAGGACCCGAAGCCCCCTGTGAGCTCTGCTGACGAAACTCTTCAACTCCTTCTGCAAAGTGGGGGTTAATCCTTGGAGCTCTGGCATCATCTCTGCGCAACTGTCAGCTTTTCTGCAGTTTCACACGAGGTCTTGTTTTCAGAACATGAAGCCCGTGTGCGTGTGTGTGCGTTGGCCAGACTCACAATATGTGTGGACCTGCCAGGACAGCATGTACTTGTGCAGCCGAGATCTCCCAGATGCCCTTGGCTGTCGCTGGGACACCCGGAGCCCGAGGCGGGGCCTGCTGAGCGCAAGCCAGGCGGAGGGGGTGGGAGGCCAGGTTTTGTCGACCAGCCACACGGGGGTCCCGTCGTGGTTTCTCTAGTCTGGCCGCTGCCTTGGGCAGCCCTGGAACTAAACCACCAGAGGAGGGCATGGCACCACTCATGCTAAGCAGGGGCCAGCTCAGCTAGGATTTCAGTAGGGACACCGGGGTCTACCCAGAAAGAGAGGACGACTTGAACTCCGTCTCGATACCTGGGCTGCTTCGTGGTGCTGAGCGAGGGAGCGCCTCGTTGCAAAAGAGAGAGCTCGAAGAGCTGAAGGATTCTTTTTATTCATTAGTGTATTCAATAAACATTAACTGAACACCTACTACGTGCTGGCGGAGTGCTCATCTCATGCTGCTCCCTGCTCCAGAACACACGCACACACACACACACACACACACACACACACACACACCCCTTACACTGCTCCTGTCCTGCTTTGCCTGCAAACGTTCTGTGCTCCGTAATCCCCAGGCCAGGCCTCTGCTGCTGTTCTGTCCCCCTGTGGCCTGTCCCCACACCCCACCTTTCCTTGTCTAGCTCAGTCCCACTCGTTCTTCAGATTACGTTACACTCAGTTCTTCCAAGGGACAGCGTCCCTGAGTCATCCTCAGGCCACGGCCGTGCACACTCACACACACGCAGGTCCTCCTACCCTACCTGGTCCTTGCCCACCGGGGCATTCCTCACACGCAGGTCCCATCTGCACTCCAGGGCCCCTGCCAAGACTGCGTTATAAAGCACGTGTGGTCCTTTTTCTCCCCCTGCAGACCGTGACGATGTCACTAGATGGCCCCAGCTCCTAGCACAGCGCCTGGCACAGAATAGATGCTCAAACAATGCTGGTGAATGAATGAATGAATGAATGATGTTAAATGCAGCCCCCCCCCAATTTCACAGCTCTTTTTGCCAAGGGGACTGACCCCTAATGAAGACAGCTAAGTAACCCAATGCTAACAGCCCACAGCAGAGGGTGGGAGGTGGTAGGGTGACACAACCACCACTACCCACCCCCTCCCTCCGCCTTACCCAAAGCTCAGTCTGCATTTAAATGCCATGTTCTGGGCCTCCTAGGTGTGCAAAGTTGTGAACACCACCACGCTGACCTGCCTGGCACCCTCTCTGACCACGGACTACCGGCCCGGCCTGGACACTGTAGAACGGCCGGATGAGTTTGGATTTGTCTTCAACAACGTCCAGTCTTTGCTCATTTACAATGACACCAAGTTCATCTACTACCCCAACCCAACCTTTGAACTGCTCAGCCCCACTGGAGTCTTGGATCAAAAGCCAGGATCCCCCATCATTCTGAAGGTAGGATGTGCAGAGTGCAGCCTGCCACACGCTGTGATGGTGACAGTCCCCTCCCCTGGCCCTTCTTGTTCACCCCCCTGTGCACGCGGACTCACAAAGCTGCCATCTCCCTGAAAAGGGAGCTTGTTTATAGATATCGACCCACTCTGTGATATATCTCGCACTTGGGATTCTCAAGAAACACTTTACAGTATTTCTGTTTGTTCTTGTGAGCTCTGGGACCCCAAAGTTCTGCAGCACATTGGAAGTAAACATTCCCTTTTATTGACCGCTGCCATGGCCACCAGAACCTGCGCTCACATTTCAGGAGGTCACGGTTCCCTGGAATTATCTGTCCGCCTGTTTTGTTGCTTTCGTTTGTATCCCACATGCCCTCATCCAGATTTTCACTTGTTCACCATTTGGTCTCCTCTTCCTGTCTTCTTCCCCCATCTCGTCCTCCCTTTCTTCCTCTCCCAGCATTTTCCCTCTGGCTCTCTAAATTGTGGCCATTTGATGTTTTCTCCAAAAACGTCTTGGGGAGGGATGCCTGGATGGCTCAACAGTTGAACGGCTGCCTTCGGCTCAGGGCATGATCCTGGAGTCCTGGGATCAAGTCCCCCGTAGGGAGCCTGCTTCCCCTCTGCCTACGTCTCTGCCTCTCTCTGTGTGTCTCTTATGAATAAATAAATAAAATCCTAAAAAAAAAAAATACTTCTTGGGGAGCCATCTATTGGTTTTTGCATGGCTGCCCTTCCCCCACCACCCTAATCTTTTTTGAAATAAGCAATTAACTTCTGTGTGCATGTGTCCATTATTTCTATTAAGATTACTGTTATTTGCAGGGCAAAAACCTCTGCCCTCCTGCCTCTGGAGGTGCCAAACTCAACTACACGGTGCTGATTGGAGAGACCCCGTGTGCTGTCACGGTGTCCGAGACGCAGCTCCTCTGTGAGCCTCCCAACCTCACGGGGCAGCACAAGGTCATGGTGAGTGAACTCTTCCTTTCACGACTTCCTCCTCTCCTGGCTGTGCATGCGTGATCTGTCCTAAAGTAAGGCCGTCCGTCTACCTCCTGCATAGCTCCTCGTCACCGTGTTCTCCATTGAAATGGGATAAAAAGCAGGAAGTTGTCTCTTATCCAAGTCTGTATTGTGTGGTTGTGGTCTTTCATGCCCTTTCTGAAACGTAAGGATTCGATGGCATGCCAGGGCTCTACAGCGTCTGTGTGTGTGCAATGCACAGGTTCACGTGGGCGGGATGGTGTTCTCTCCTGGCTCGGTGAGTGTCATCTCAGACAGCTTGCTGACCCTGCCAGCCATTGTCAGCATCGCGGCGGGCGGCAGCCTCCTCCTCATCATCGTCATCATAGTCCTCATTGCCTACAAGCGGAAGTCTCGAGAAAACGACCTCACTCTCAAGAGGCTTCAGATGCAGATGGACAACCTGGAGTCCCGTGTGGCCCTGGAGTGCAAGGAAGGTAAGTAGAGGCACTCCCTCACTTCCCGAACCCATCTTTCTTCATCAGCCTTATTACCTCCTCCCTACAGACAACTCACCTCGATAGTCATTCCTTCCACCCTAATCCTCTGTTTGCCCACCGGCCTCCCTTTGCCTTCAGCACCAGAGAAGTCCTATTAAGGATGCCTGCCTGCGAGGAGGGGGGGTGGGTAGTGCTCAGTCAGTTGAGCATCCGACTCTTGATTTCAGCTCAGGTCGTAATCTCAGGGTCGTGGGATCGAGCCCCACATCGGGCTCTGTGCTGACCATGGAGTCTGCTCAAGATTCACTCTTAAAAAATTAAAAATTAAAAAAATAAAAGAGTGCCCAGGGTGAGGCCCCAGGCCTGCTCATCTTGCGCTCTAGTCCTTCCTGTGCCTTGACTCACCCCCAAGCTGGCCCCCTGACTCTCCCTTCCAGGGCCTCTGTCTCCCCACAGACAGAGCCTCCCAGGCCGGGCTCTCAGACCCCAAAGACCCTTCCCTCCCCCTCAAAAATGGAAGTCCAGCTCCTGTGCCCTGCGGAGCTGCCCCAGGAGCATGTGCAAGCAGGAGCAGCAGCAGGAAGGGCAGGGAGCTCCCACCTGCCTCCTGCCTCACCCCCTCCCCCAGGCCTTGTTTCCCACCCGTGCCACAGGCTCTGAAGGCTGCCACTTGCTGGTGTCCTTGGCCAAGGACACATGTGAGAGTAGAGAATGTTTCCTTCTATCTCCCACGCAACCACAGCCTCGAGGTAACAGGTATCCCTGGCATCTCCTCGGGCTGAGGACCTAGCAGGCTCTCTGAGCAAACATTTCATTGAGGAATCAAAACATTTCTCCTTTTGCTGCAATCCTCAGGATCAGAAACAAGGCCTCTGCTGGATGAAAGGGAATATAGGGCCGGGGCAAGGTGGGGAATGGCTTCTCCCGGTGCTGGGGGTGCAGGGGGTGCATCAAGGGCGCCCCCAGGCTGAGTTTGGCATTCTTGGTGTCCTCTGTGTGGGTATTAAAATATGCATAAAATTTACCTTTTTAACCTTTGCAGTCTCGACACCCCAGGACTCTTCCTTCCTCCAGTTCAGGGGCGTTAAGTGCATTCACGTTGTTGTACAACCATCCCTACTACCCATCTCCAGAACTTTCTCATCCTCCCCCGCTGAAACTCTGGGCTCATTAAACAAAAACCCCCACGTCCCCTCCCCAACAGCTGCTGGCATCCATCATTCTACTTTCTGTCTCTGAATCTGACTACACTAGGGACCTCGTGCAGCGAATCATACCGTATTTGTTCTTCTGCGTCTGGTTTACTTCACTAAGTCGTAGCACGTGTTAGAATCTCCTTTTCAAGGCTGAGTCATATTCCATTGAATGTAGGGACCACTTGTGGTTTATCCATTTTTCTGTCCACAGGCATTTGGGTTGTTTCCACTTTTCAGTACCGCAAATAATATTTCTACGAACACAAGTATTCAAATATCTAAGTCCCTGCTTTCTGGTCTCTTGGGTACATACCTAGGAGTGGAATTGCTGGATCCTCTGGTAATTCTGTTTCTTTTTGGGGGAAGCCACCAAGTTGGTTTCCAGAGCAGCTGCACCAATTTTCATTCCCATCAGCAGTGCACAAGGGTGCCTGTGTAACCACATCCTCTCCAATACTTGCTGTCGTCTGTTTTTCTTTAAAAAGAAAAACGTGTTATTCATTTATTTATTAATCTGAGAGAGAGAGAGTGCCCACACCTGCATGCACGAGGAGGGGGAAGGGCAAAGAGGGAGAGAGAGACTCTCAAGCAGACTCCCCCGCTGAGTACAGAGCCTGACTCGGGGCTTGATCTCAGGACTCTGAAATCATGACCTGAGACAAAACCAAGAATCGGCCTCCTCATCAACTGAGCCACCCAGGCGCCCCTCCAGTTTTCTATAATAGCCCGCCCTAATGGGTGTCAAGTAGTATCTCATGTTCATTTTTGTGTAGGGTTTTTGCATCTTGATTTATTCTCTTGCTTGAAAGAAAAGGGGAGCAAAGCTGCCCATTCTCATCTCTGCTTCATCCCCTTGGCCACTGCCTGCCTCCCAGCTGTTTCTGGAACCTGCAGCCCCATGCATGCCCCAAATCCTACTGTTCTTCCCTTTGCTTTGTTTAAACTACACTTACAGTACACAGGCACATCCAAATTATGCATCAGCATAGAAGAGGACATAACAGAAATCGCCCACATGCCCACCACCTAAGAAAGGAGGCCTGGTGATACTTCACCCCTTCTGGAGATGCATCCCTACAACCCTCCCTCTACCGGCACCCCAGGCCCACCCATCCTTCTCCTGCCTTTCCCCTGGGTGCCCTCCTGAGCCCCCTGGTCTCCCTGCACTTTCATAGCTTTTGCTGAGCTCCAGACAGACATCAATGAGCTGACCAGCGACCTGGACCGCTCAGGAATCCCCTACCTGGATTATCGAACCTACGCTATGCGAGTCCTGTTCCCTGGCATCGAGGACCATCCCGTGCTGCGGGAGCTGGAGGTAACGCCTGCCACCCTCCCCGAGCCACCCAGCGGGAGCACAGGGCCTGGGTGTCCTGGGCAACGTGTATGGGGCTCCACAGCTTAGAGGAAGGTCAGGATCGGAGAGGGGTAAAAACAGCCGGGAACAGCGTCGCCACAAAAGGCAGATCATGGCCAGCGGGGTCACGCGGGCTCTTTGGGATGATTCCAGGGGAAGGCTCATTGTCATCTTTTTAATTAATGACTAAATTAATTAACTAAGAGTGTATCGCATCCTCAGATGGATTTAAGGTGGCTTAAGGAAAGACACATGATTCTGGGAGGTTTGTTTGTTCCTTTGTTGGTTTGTTTTACGAAAGATAATAGATCAGGGCAGAGAGGATTAAAGGGAGACTAGTAAGCCAGGCAAGTGTGGTGGAGCATCTCCTAGTATCCCTGGGAAAGTGGCACCCCATGGATGGCTCAGCCTGGCCTCCCAACCCCGTGGACGGGCGGGCACACCGGGGACCTCGAGGTGGGCTGTTCCTCCCCAGACCCGGGGTGGGGGGGTGGGGGGAAGGTGGGGGGGGCAGTTATAGGCATCCCGGGGAGAGGCCTGTCGCTCTGGCCAGAGGCTCCGGGGGAGAGCCGGGCGGGGAGGCAGGAGGCGGCCTCTGAGGGCGCCCGGCCGTCCCCCCAGGTGCAGGGGAACGGGCAGCAGCACGTGGAGAAGGCCCTGAAGCTCTTCGCCCAGCTCATCAACAACAAGGTGTTCCTGCTGACCTTCATCCGCACCCTGGAGCTCCAGCGCAGCTTCTCCATGCGCGACCGGGGCAACGTGGCCTCGCTCATCATGACCGGCCTACAGGGCCGCCTGGAGTATGCCACCGACGTCCTCAAGCAGCTGCTCTCCGACCTCATCGAGAAGAATCTGGAGAACAAGAACCACCCCAAGCTGCTGCTCCGGAGGTCGGTCCTACGGCCTGGGCGGGGGAGGCAGGGAGGGCAGTGGGGTTCCCCATGGGTGCACGATGAGCTCCCCGACCCCCCTGTGACCCCGCGCACCAAGGCCTACCTGGCGGCTCAGCGCCACGTAGGAGCCCGGGCCTCGGCTGGCAGCTGGGCTGGAGCCCCAGCTCCTTGACCCCGAGCCCGGACGTGGCCTCTCTGCCCTCCACTCCATCCCTGGCAAGCCCTCCCTCCCCGGAGCCCCCAGAGCTGCACCTGGTGAAAGCGTGAACCTCGGGTCCCCCATGGAGCCGGCGCGCCCCGAGGACTCAGTCACCACGGGCCAGCCACCCTGTTGGACACGCACTCAGAGCATTTCCATCATCCCAGAAGCTTCTAGGGGCAGCGGCGGGCTGGGCCTGGGTCCGGCCCACCTCTTCTGCACCCCGCTTCCGGGACCCCAAGTGACCGGCGGCCACCACCTGCCCCCACCCATCCCCATTGCCATCTTCACTGGCAGGGGAGAGGGCTGGAGCCCTTGGCAGCTGAGCCCACCGTCCCTGAGGCCCGGGGAGCAGAGCAGAGCTCTGGAGCTCCCCACCTGCTCCCCTCCGGCCCCCTCCTTAGCCGGCCCGGAGCTCCCAGCTCCCAGCTCCCAGCTCCCAGCTCCCAGCTCCCAGCCAGGGAGGTCTCAGGCTGCCAGACCCCACGTGGGCCCAGGAGGGAGGAAGAACGTCTTTGTTTCACGACTCCCGAGCCCCCATCCTGCCAATCTGAGCATTAGAAACTCTCATTAAGAACTGTTGTATTTAAATTAGAGCTAATCTCAGGCACAATGCAGGGAGAGGGTGCTGGGAGGGGCCCGGGGACAGAGCTACAATTTCTTCTGCCATTGTCACTCTTCCCCAGGCCCAGACTGCTGAGCAGCCCCGGCAAATGCCTGGGATCTACTGCAACCAGAGGGTATAATTTGCACCACGTGCAGGGTGTTAAAATCCCCCTCGGCATCCCCGTCACTGAGGGTCTGTCACAGGGGCTTTGTTCCTTCTCATTCCCCAGATCTGCAGCCCAGGAAACGGGGTGGGGAGGGGTGCTGTTTGCAGAAGCAGATCCCCTGTCTGCTAAACACTGGGGCACCCTGGGATCCACGACCCCACACAGTAACGACAGCCAAGGCTTCAGGCGCTGTTCTGAGCCCTTTACGTATATTAACTCATTCAGTCCTGACAACAGCCCCCTGAGATAGACATTATTGTCATTGTCCCCATTTGGAGTTGGGGGAAATGAACCCAGAGAGGGAAAGGACTCGCCCAGGGTCACACAGCCAGTCCATTGGGAGTCAGGATTGGAATACAGGCGGTCCGATGCTGCGAGGTTGGAGGGGCACACGTACCAGGGACCTCCTGGGCAGGAAGAGGAAGTATTTGGGCATGCAAGGAATCGCGAGGGACCGAGAAACTCTGTTTCTCATCCCGAGGCCAGCAGGAAGCAGGGAGCACTGGTGACTGACAGCCCTGTGGAGTGGCGGACTTGGCGCCTCCATCCGCAGACCCGCAGCACCGCTCCATTTCCACGGGGAAGGGAGGCCCAGAAAGAAGAGGCCTCTGGCCCAAGGTCACACTTCCAGCCCTGGGGTCCAGGCTGCCAGCCCTGGGTCCTTTGATGTCCTGTTGCTCTCTTGGGCCACGTTGCATGCAAGCCAGACCCCCTCTCCGAGACCCCTCCATAAAGGACTGCCCCTCATCCCTTCTCCCTCCCCAGGACAGAGTCTGTGGCTGAGAAGATGCTGACCAATTGGTTTGCCTTCCTCCTGCACAAGTTCCTGAAGGTGAGAGTGGGCGTGAGCCGGGGCCTTGAGTTGAGAGCCAGATGGGGGCCTGCTGCTCGTAAGCCTGGCCATCAGGGCTGTGTGGGGACCCCCTGGGAATAAGAACCTGCCTGGCCGGGGTGCTCCAAGGCAAAGCGGGCCTAGGAGTGGGGCCAGGAGAGGGAGAGGAGGATATTGGTGCCACCTCACACCCCACGCCCTGCCTGTGCCCACAGGAGTGTGCAGGGGAGCCACTCTTCATGCTCTACTGCGCCATCAAGCAGCAGATGGAGAAGGGCCCCATCGACGCCATCACGGGTGAGGCCCGCTACTCTCTGAGTGAAGACAAGCTCATCCGGCAGCAGATCGAGTACAAGACCCTGGTGAGGAGGCCGGAAGCTCAGGGGCCACGGCTGTTCCCTACTCTGCCGTCAGAGCACAAAGCTAATCTGAGTGGTCGATAAAGAGGCTACAAGACAGCCTGGGAGCAAGTCTAAGGGGGATGCCGAGTGTTCCAAGAGCGGAGCACGCACACCTGGGTTCCCCCTCTGCATCTCATTTGGTGGACCCAAAGAGGGCTGTCTGCCTCGGTTTACCCTAGATGATATGGCCGAGGAGGAGACCACCCTCCACTAGGTGTGAGGAAATTAGCGTCATGGGGAAGAATGGGAATTTGCTAGTTCCTGATATGGAGGCTTTTGGGGGAGTGGGTGGTCAGCCCTCCATATACCTGGAGCCATCTCTAGGTAGGACACCTGGGATGCCTTGTTTCAGGATAACAGTTGTGCCCAAGCCAACGGGGAACTAGAAAGTGGAGTCTCGGTTCTTTGAGAAGAGAAGGGTAGGCATGACTCAGGTTGTCATTTGGCAGATGGCAGGCAGGCAAGGGAAACTGAGGCACAGCTGTTTCTCCTGTAAGGAGGGTAAGCCTTGGAAAGAGAGAATTCCAAGGCCTTACTCCATCTCTGTCAAGCTGCCCCTTGAACTCCCATCCTGCTCCCCCTCTCTTATCACCTGTAGATCCTGAACTGCGTCAACCCCGACAACGAGAACAGCCCAGAGATCCCAGTGAAGGTGTTAAACTGTGACACCATCACGCAGGTCAAGGAGAAGATCCTTGATGCCGTCTATAAGAATGTGCCCTACTCCCAGCGGCCGAGGGCTGTTGACATGGACTTGGGTAGGAGGCCCAGCCTTGGAGTATGGGAGGCAAGGGGTAGAAAAGTGGCTTCCAGGAGGGCACTTGGGTGATGAGATGGGGTGGGGTGAGAAAATGGGAAGCCCTGTCCTGCATGACTGGGTCCTGTCCAGGTGAGGGGCCACAGGTAGTACTTCTCCCAGGACACTTCCTGCTCACACTTCTCCCCCGTGTGGTCTTGACCCCATGGAGCCCTTGAGGTCTCTAAGTACTATGAGTGGCACCAGCATGGAGCTGGGGTTGCCAAGTTTCTAAAGGAAGCAGGACTGGGTGACCCTGGCTCCAAGCCTCCGGCGCGCTCACACTGCCACCTGCACCACCCTCACCCCCCAGAGTGGCGTCAAGGCCGGATAGCCCGGGTCGTGCTGCAAGACGAGGACATCACCACCAAGATAGAGGGGGACTGGAAGCGGCTGAACACTCTGATGCATTATCAGGTGAGGGCAGGGGCTTTGCACCACGACCTCTGACTCCCCAGATTGTCCCTTCGGGCCCTGGGAAACCGTCTCCCCCTGTCCTCTTCCCTCTGAATCTAAATCAGAGATTCTCAGCCACAGTCACCCATTAGAATCCCCAGGATACTTCCCCAAACAGGAGTGCCCCGACTCCATGCCGAGAAACGGACTTACCTGGCCTGGGGAAGGCGAGGCGCTTTTCTCCTGTGTACCCCTAAGTCCGCAGGAGAATTGCCTGTTGTGAGGGCCCCTGCCAGGACGCCGACCACAGGGATCTGCGGCTCTCTGTCCTCAGCACCTTCTCGAAGCAGCTCTCGCTGCTGCTCACTTGCCATAGAGCAGGGGATTGGATAGACTTGTCTTCAGGTCTCGAGCTCAGCCACTGACTAGCTGGCGTCCTTGGGGAAATTACTCTCAGTTCTCTTCCTTCTCATCTGTAAAATGGAGTTCAGAGCGCTCCCCGCCCCATAAGGGTGTGTGGAATAGATCCAGTACAGGAGATAAAGCGTGGATGGATGACTGGTCCCAAAAAATGTCAGCAATAGAACAAAAGCTCCAGGAGGCATCTATTCCCACCTCCCCTTCCTTCCCATGGGGAGGAACTTGTGGCTGCTGGGTAGGCGGGTTGAGGGGGGCTCTGTAAGATTAAGCACAGGTAGGCTGGTCGGGATTCAGGAAAAATACTAAAATAGAAGCTGGAAATGAGAGACACCGAGGGAAATTAAAGCAACCAGGAGAAGCGCCTCGGGCTGCAGGACCCTTCGGGACTGCCTGATTAATAACATCCTCCTCGGTCGGTGCCTCACCGGGAGGGTGCAGGGGAGCTGGCGGGCTGCACTGGCAAGCGTGGAGTTGCCACCGGCCAGGCCACCGGGGTCCTGAAGGCCGAGAGGAGCTGGCTGGGAGGCTCCGAGGCACAGAGGAAGCCAGTGGGGGGGCCACCGGGGCAGCCCCCCGAAACCCTCCTCTCCGGGCTCCATCCCCCTTGCCGGCCTGCGTGAACTGTGCTGACCCCCTGACTGCACCAAGGCCCGGATGGACTGAGCCTGGTGTCCAAGAAGAGTTCAAGGCCTCTCAGGCCTCAGCTCAGCCCCTGCTTCTCCACTCACTGGTGGGGTGACTTCCACCTCTCGAGACCCAGGGCTCCTGATCTGTTAGGATGACATCTGGAGATGGCAGCCCGGCTTGTGAAGGTGGTGGGAAGGATGCGAAATAACAGGAGGGGTACTGTAGGGTGTAGACTCACACCCAGGGTGGTTCTGGCGGGTCCCTGCTGATTCCACCCCCACACACACACCCACCCCACACCCGCCCCGACCTCACAGGGCGCCTCGTGCATCCTGGAGAACTCTTGTAATGATCCAGTTAGAGCCCAAGAAGAAAGCACAGAAGAGAAGAGCACGGTGCCTTCGAATCAGAAGTTTCTCAAGGGCAGGAGGGAGGCCTTTCTCTTCTGTCTGTGATGCCCTGACGCTCGTTCCTGGGCTTTTCGTCCTAAGGCTCCCGATGAGAATGGAATATTCTGTTCTTACAGTGCTCATCATACAAAGCACTTTCAATTCCCCAATGTCATTTATCATTCATGTATTCATTCATTCCTCAAATATTTACTGAGCTTTACCGAGTGCAAGGTACTTCCCACATGCTAGCCCTGAGTGACAGGGAGCAACAGGGATTATTCTTCCCTTTGGGGGACGGTGATGATGATGTTGATGCTCATAATAACAACACTAATCCCAGTAGCTCCAAAGTGCCCACTGGGTGCCACGTGCAGCTGGCAGCCTTCATGTGTCCTGACTCCTTTGAGCCTCACGACAAGCCTCGATGCCATTATTATCTTCATCGACGAAGGAGACTCACTTGGGAGACTCGGAGAGGTTCACCGACTTCCCTGAGGTCACGGAGCTAGGACGTGGCACAGCCAAGGTCACACCCAGCCAAGCAGCCTGACCACGGATTTGCACCGCTTGTCCAATTTGCACCGCCTGTCCGTCAAGAGAAAGGAAGGCTGAGGACTGAAGACGAGAGAGATTTAGTGACAAGACCTGGAATTGAGTTGAACCGTGGTCATTCAAGTCACCTTGTGGAATCCTCCTCCAGGTGACAGCAAACCATACGTGAAGAATGTCATCTGTTCTTCCTGGGGGTGTAAACCTCTGCCCTGCCAGGCTTTCAGAGCATCCGTTGCAAGGAGAGTTCCTAAAAGAGAGGCGGAGAGGACCCCACTGCTCAGTCCCAGAGCTGGTGCGGATGGTGCAGGCCACTGGCAGTCCAGGGTGCTGCCGGCTGGGGAGTCACTGGAGCCACTTCCAGGCGCGGGGAAGACCCCAGGGCCCTGCAGCTCTAGGCCACCAAGTCAGAGCACTGCCCCCACCTTACCCTCCTCGGAGTCAAAGGTCCAGGAAGGCCCTACAGGAGCAAATCTTAATAATACAGGATAATAATACAGGAGCATAATCTTAATTAACAAAGAGATGTTAAAAAACTTCCCGGGCTCCCGCAGATTTATAGGGAGGGTAAAATTAAACACCACTACTAAAACCGGCTATCAGGGAATCTCGTTAGCGCTAATGTTCATTTATAGTTTGACTTCCCAACATTTAATTCTTTTTTGGTGGGAGAGAGGGACTGACAATTTAAGACCCAGAAAGATGGTTTTACGACTGGTGCAGCTATAAATCAAACTTATAAAGTTCATAAAAATTGTTAAAATAAAAAATGGTTTAATAGGAATGTTTTATGGCCCATAACATTATTATAGCTGTTTTATTCCCTCTGCGTTAGGGGTTTAATTGGATCGCCACAATTCTGGGGATTCTCCGTTTTTATTGGATGGAGGGTAATCTTAAATCAAAATAGCCCCAAATGTCTTCAATATGGCTCCTCATTTATCAGCCCTTTCCCTCCAGGCCGGGTGCTGAGCCTGGTCACCCTCACAGAGGATGGGGCAACGTGCCATCTTTCCCTCTGGCTCCCCAAGAGCAGCTGCCCTATTGGTGAAACTCGTCAAGGTGGCCCGGGCACTATAGGACCCAGGCCAGAAAGGAATCAGAGCCAAAAGGAAAAATGGGCTTCAGACCAGGGTGACTTGAAATAAAATCCCAAATTAGGATCTAATGGGGAGAACATGTGCTCTGGAGCCTGGACAGACCCGGCGACAAATATTGGCTGAACCACAGATTCTCTGTGTGACGTTGAAGATGTGTCTTCGCCCCCTCTCCGCGTCGTTTTCCTCACCTGTAAAATGGGAATAATTGTACGAACTCACAAGGTTGAAGGGAGGCCGGGTCTAGCCCGAGCTGTCCAGTAGAAATATCATGCAAGCCACATGCGTGACTTAAAATTTTTTACTGGCCCCATTTAAAAAGTAAAAATAAGCTGATAATGATTAATGGTAACGATATATTTTAATCTAACTGATTCTAAAATAATTATCCGTTTCAACACGGAATCAATATAGAAATCGTTAACGCAAGAATTTGTGTTCTTTTATTCACGCTAAGTCCTTGAAACCTGGTGTATATTATGTGTTTACAGCATCACAGTTTGCATTACACTTAGTGGTTTCCAGTTCAGACACTTAGAACGCGTCTCCCTTCAGACTCACCGAACTTCAAGTGCACAAGTCACCCAGGTGGCGAGTAACCACCACAGTGGACGCGCTGGCGAGTAGCGACCGTGTTATTTTAGTGTTCCTGAACTCCTTGTGCTCCACCCCATATCTATTTCTTTACCTTCTAGAAGTGCATGACGATTCACTTTCCCGGTTCACCCACACTGTACCTTTCCCACCGTCCTCAGGTGTCCGACAGATCGGTGGTGGCTCTGGTCCCCAAACAGACCTCCTCCTACAACATCCCGGCCTCTGCCAGCATCTCCCGGACCTCCATCAGCAGATACGGTGAGACCCGGGAAGGCAGCCTGGGCAGCTCAGAGGCGGCCTCTGTGACCTCCCCGGGGGACCCTTCCCCTCCCAGCTGCCCTCGGCCAGTCAAGGACGTTTGCCCATTGGCTTCCCCTCTCCCCGAGTGTAGCCATTCCCAGAGTTGTGGGAGCGGAGCCCATGGGCCCAGGCGCCCTTGCTTTGACAGTCCAGACCTGGTGAAGGAGTGGGAGGGGCCCAGCCTCAGGGAGGCACGGGGATGGGGGTTCCCACCTGCCAGTCCCTGTTTATACCTTTTGTTCTGGCTGAGTGGTTAATGGCCCCCCTTTACTCTCAAAAGTGTCCCAGTGTGGGCAACATTGGCCATCTGAGTCTATCCACCCCTGAGGGCGCAGGGGCCCCCAGTGCCCACTGGGCCACGAGGTGACCGAGCTTCACTCCCTCTTGCTCCTTGTCCTCTGATTTTGTGAATGCAGTAAGGCTTTGGGCTGCGCAGCCCAAGTACACCGCAGGCCTGCGTCCAGCGGCTCCAAAAATGGCATCGTTGAGTCCATACTCTAGGCCCCAAGGAGGAAGGACCCATTAACTCCCAAGAGGGGGCATTCCAATTTACAGCTTCTTAGCACCCAGATTTTTCATCAAAGCCCCTATGAAAGAATTCAGCTGACATTTTACCTATTGATTATTCTTTCCTGTGGACGTGTTGGGGGGGGTTGCAGGGCGGGGGCGGGGGGGCGGGGAGGTGTGCTCTCAAATTCTCAAGGCTGCCTCCAGCTCACAGAATTTTGAAATCTTATTTTTCAAGAAAAGTCTTCAGGCTCCTCCGTCCTCATGCCAACCAAGGGTCCCTAAAATAACCCACCAAATATGAGGTCCCAAGGGTCCCCTTCCCATTGAAATTAGTTTTTTTCTGAATCAGTGCAGTAGGTGGGCAAAGATTCTAGAAGGATTCTACAGGCAAGACTGGTGAAATCGGTGTCTTATGAGCCTCCACTGCCCCCTTCTCCTCAGACTCCTCCTTCAGGTACACAGGCAGCCCCGACAGCCTGCGGTCCAGAGCCCCCATGATCACCCCAGACCTGGAGAGCGGGGTTAAGGTGTGGCATCTGGTGAAGAACCATGACCATGGGGACCAGAAGGAGGGTGACCGGGGCAGCAAGATGGTGTCTGAGATCTACTTGACACGGCTACTGGCCACCAAGGTAACTCCTGCTCTGCCCAGCCCGGGGAGGGCTCCTTAGAGGGGTACGTCCTGCCCACCTCCACCCCCACCCCCAGCATAAGAAGGATGTCATGGAGTCTGCCCTTAAAGGGACCCATTCAGATGAGCAGGTCCAGGTGCCAGAGTGGGCTTTCCAGAGGATCAGGCCGCTGTTGTTCTCTACCCTTTGGCAAAAATTGCCCAAAAAATTGCCCCTGCAGACCACCATTACTCTTTAGAGCAGCTGCCCTCATCTCTGGGTCCCTGTACCTTTTAGGAAAATGTTGGGGTTTTCTTAGTGACGTTAGCTGGACAGATATGCCTGCCTCCACCATCACTGCCTTTTCCACTCACTTTCTGGCCACAATGGGAAGGAAAAGCACGAACGTTGGCTCCTGCCAGCAATTAGAGAGAAGGCCCCCCCTTCCCTGTCCCATCCCATCTGCCCCCAAATGCTGATGGAGGTGAGGTAGCCACAGTGTTGGAAGCTATGACCTAAAGCTGTCTTCCCGCTTCCCAAGCAGAGAACAGATATGCCTGTAAGTATGGCAATTATATGGCCTGTATTTGCCAGCACAGGTCAGATTTCAAATACTCTCCCCAACTGACCCCACAAAAATGCTGCTGAAATTCTAACACGGTGGCATCCAGATTACAGCTCTGACTTGCTCCCAAAAGGGGCAGAGAAATACACCCTCAGACCATATGTCTCAAATTTGGCTTTTCCTAATATGCCAATAAGGGACCAACAGAGACACCAGAAAAGGCTGGACACTTTCCTGACGTTCAGAGGTGTCCCTTGAGCCTGGACGCTGGGGAACCCAGACCCAGCCTGGTCGCTGCCCAGAGACCCTCCGAGGCCCTGTGGGTCCGGGCTGTGCCTGGGTGTTCTTGGATCTGGACCCTTCCCCCGCAGCACCCACTGTACACCCCACTTATCCCAGGCCACTAAGACGGCACCCCTCTTCACACGTCTCAATCAGACCGTCTGCAGTCCTGCCAGGAGGCTCACGGTCCTCCAGCTGGTTCTTCAGACACCCTCTGGTCCCAGCATGTACCCACCGTTCCCTGTGGGCAGCCTGTGCTCGGAGCACTCGCTATCCTCCTGTCCCACACCCTGTGCCCATACCTGCCAGCACGAACACGGGCATAGGTGTGACCTGGGGCTACGGGGTTGGGGAGAGATTCTTCCCAGGAGTCTGCAGCCCTTCAGTCCCTCCCAGCTCCCCGGCCCCGCAGCAGCCCCCTCCCCACCCCCACCACACCGTCTGCACAGCCTGGCTCCGCAGACAAATTTCCAAGGCAGGATCAGTCCAAGGCACCATCTGGTCTGCCCGTCTGCTGCCTGCACCCCCTCCCCCAGCCCCCACCTCATACTCCCCCACCGTCCCCCGCCACAGGGCACCCTGCAGAAGTTCGTGGACGACTTGTTTGAGACCTTGTTCAGCACTGTGCACCGGGGCAGCGCTCTCCCCCTGGCCATCAAGTACATGTTTGATTTCCTGGATGAGCAAGCGGACAGACACAGCATCCACGACACAGATGTGCGACACACCTGGAAAAGCAACTGGTAACCCCTGGGGGAGCTGGGGGGGTGGAGCTATAGCCTGGAGAGGTCAGGAGCTGAGCTGCAGGAGGCGGGGCCAGCAGGGGCCAGGGCGATGGGGGGAGCCTGTTCTTCCCCAGGCTGGGTAACCCGAGGTTCCTAGAACAAATAGCTCACACGTGCTCTGCAGAGCCAGCGTGGTCCCCAGGCTGCCAGCGCCAAGCGGGGCCGGCCTGGCTTAGGGCCCAGCACCAGGACACATGCCTGAGCTCTGTCCTTTCAGGTTGAGGACAGGGAAGCACTTACTCCCCGACTCTGAGACCCCTGGTTCCCAGGAAAGGTTGCTAGGGGGACCTACAGAAAGAGCCACATTTGAGACCTCGTTGCAGAGCTTCAAAGCCAGACGGTGTCAGGCATTCTGAGCAGGACGGAACAGAAGGCCGTTCCTGAGCAGGGGAGCCCTGAATTGAATGTAGACCCTGGGGAGAGAGCTCTTGTAGCAGTTGCTACAGACTCCGGCCCACCGACCAGGAGGATGTCATCGCGGACCCCTTATGGCTGAGTTATCACCCCGCGGCTTTCAGGGAGCAGCAGGTGGGACGTCCTGCAGGCATGACTCTCTCCCCGGAGGTAACCTCTGCAGCCACACACCGCAGTGGGAGAAGCAGCTCCTGCAGGCCCTAGCAGGCGACCCTTCTCTCCTGGGCTATAGATCTAGACCACAGACCAAGCCGAGGACTGCCTTTCAGGTCAGACAGGGCCTGGCCGAGAGCCGGAGTCAAAAACCTTCCTCCAGGAAAGCGCCCGGAGAGGGGAGAGAGGAGGTCCAGGCATTTGGGTTGGGCAGGCAGCCCACACAGCTGTCTGGAGTCAGCGATCTCCTCAGAAAACAGAGCCGACACAGATGGGCCCCGGCTGTTATTTGGGAAGCAAAAATCTTAGCAACCAGCAAAACACTTTGGAAAAACCCAACCCCAAGCCCATAGAATCCTTTCTTCTTCAAGAAGCTGTGGTTCCTGGCCCTCTGGGTCTGCAGCTTTGATCACAGGGTAGCGAAATGGGGAGATTCTGGTGGTGGCGGGTGAGGAGCCCACAGCGCGCTTACACCGGACCAGGCCTCTCGTGTGCATTCCCGGGGCAGGGCCATGGCCGTCTCCTTTGCTTTGGAAGGTTCCTCAGCCCCATGCTGGAAGTGTGCCATCTCAGGGAGATGAAGAGAAAGTTCTGGATTATCCCCATCTCTCTGCCTTCTGTTTCCAGACAGGCCCAAGTCATAGCAATGCCCTCCCCTGGAGTTGTGGTGGGAAGAGTCCCCTTATCCAGACCTCAAATAGCTCACGTCCAAGGAAAGAATATTAGAAGCTCCCGCACAGCTGCCAGAGGAAGGGAGGGTGGAAGGGATGAGTCACTTCTCAGCCGAGGCAGCTCCTCCCAGGCTACAGGAAAGTGAGCGATCCTGTTGCCCTTTGAAAGATAAGCGGAAATCATCCTGGAAGGCCTCAGAGAGGGCGAAGTTGACCTTCTCAAGACTTGGCTTGACTGAGACATTTGGGGTCTTTGAGGGTCAAGTTTGGGGTGTTTGAGGGTCAAGAGAAGACAAAGAAGGGGAGAAGAGAGGCAGGCTGGATTTCTGGAATGTCATCCCAGGCCAGGAGGACAAGCCAGAGGACAAAGCTCATTCCACAGAGGAGCCCAGGAGTTAAGGCCCCGAAAGCAGCTGGGAGAGAAGGCCAAGTTGGAAAAGGCACAGGCACAGCAGCTGTTGTGATTTCAAAGGGGAATGAATGGGCTGATCCACCTTATGGCCTCAGGAGCCGAGAAAACCCATTCTCCTCTGATCATAAATTCCCACGTCTCAAGAAGGAACCCTTCTAACGACTGATGCATTCCCGTTGGGGTGGGAAAAACGCTGAGCTACGGCGAGTCATCCCAGCATGCCAACCATGGCCTCCTCTCCCCCGTCTGCCCTGCCCAAGGAGGGGAGGGCTCTCCCCAGGGCAGCCCCCCGGTGTGGGGGGGGTCACTTCTCAGCTCCTCAGGCCTGGCTGGCCCTGCAAAGTGGTACAAGGGGCCAAGCTGGGTGGAGGGGCACAACCTGGGGCAGCTGGCTGCAGCCTTCCGGACGATGGCCATGGGCACTGGGACGGGACTCTAGGAGTCTGGTGGCTTTGTTTGAAGTTCTGAGAAAATCGTGCAGTTCTCTGTCCTTGGGCTTCCTGCCGGGAGGCCTCTGGAAAAAGTGGCTGGAACCCACCCACATCTACCCCTTGGTGGTTAAGGATCAGGGTCAGCACCCAGTTTGGGTACGATGGTGCCTCTCCTTTCTCCCAGGATCAGGATCGGCTCAGGCTAAACGAGCAGCCCTGGCTGGAGCAGTTCTCTGTGATTTCATCCCTTTGCCCTTGGGAGGGAGAATTTTGACTTGTAGAGGGAGGAGAGGAATATTCCTGGACGCCATCAGGGGCCCCACAGAGGTTCAGCCCTCAGGGTCTGCTCTGCCTTTTTCTACAGCCTCCCTCTGCGCTTCTGGGTGAACGTGATCAAGAACCCCCAGTTTGTGTTTGACATCCATAAGGGCAGCATCACGGACGCGTGCCTGTCCGTGGTGGCCCAGACCTTCATGGACTCTTGCTCCACGTCAGAGCACCGGCTGGGCAAGGACTCCCCCTCCAACAAGCTGCTGTATGCCAAGGACATCCCCAGCTACAAGAGCTGGGTGGAGAGGTCAGTAGCACCCCCGGGACAAACCCGCACCCCCATCTGTTTGCCCCATTCCCCACCCTGCGGGCCTCACCGACTGAGGACTCACAACCCACAACTGAGTCTGTGGTACCTTCAGATCTCATGCTCCCATCGTTCCCCCTTATCCAAACTTCCTGCTGGGAGGGGGGGAGAAGGGGAACCTCTGTGCCTTTGGACATCAGACCATTATCATTCTGATTACCTTTGATGGAGCACATGCTGAGCAACCAGCACTGTGATAAAGAGTTTTTATGTATAATCTCAGTAAAATATCCAACCGAGTTGCAAAGTATTATTATCATCATCCCCATTTTACTGATGAGGAGACCAAGGCTAAGTAGCTCGTCCAAGGTCACACAGCCTGCGGGTACTAGAGCTGGGATTGAGAGACTCGAAGCCTGGGCTTTTAAGCATTCTGGGGGGCACTGCAGTAGGAGCTCCCAGCTGGATGGAGTCTGGCCTAGCCAGTACCAGTCTCCAGGCCGCAGCCTTAGCTTGAGGCAAAGAGCCAGAGGAAGACACATCGGAAGAGAAATACGGAGGCAGGAGCGACTGGGGACATCTGATGCTCTCCAGGGGCCTGAGGTCAGAGTAGGGCAGGTGAACATGTATGTGCTGGGCCCCCGTTAAGAAGCCGGTCCTCTCTACGCCAGATACTATGCGGACATCGCCAAGCTCCCTGCCATCAGTGACCAGGACATGAACGCCTACCTGGCCGAGCAGTCCCGTCTGCACGCGGTGGAGTTCAATATGTTGAGCGCCCTCAATGAGATCTACTCCTATGTCAGCAAGTACAGCGAAGAGGTAAGGCGGGGCCCGGGAGGGGACAGAGACCCACAGGCAGCCAGAAAGACAGTTACGCAGAGCGCCTGGCTCAGCCCCTCGATAACAGCGACAGAGGGTAATTTAGAAAACATACAGTCATGGACTAGTGTCAAAAACCCATGAGCTCAAGACTCAGTACCATTCCCTTAGACAGCAGCCTCTCCTCTCTGATTCATCCAACGCTTTCTTACACATTCCATTGTCTTTCACTCACTGTTAATACGATAAATAACACTCTTAATAACATAATTGTTTTCCCTCTCCAAGTGTTGTACAATTCATTTCATCCTTTCTTAAACAGTGAATCAGACTGCTCTTTGCACTTGGGCAGATCCTGTCAGTTATTTTTTTTTTTTTAACTGGAATCAAACCATTTATTTCAGTTTGGGTGGCCCCTGGAGCCCAGCCCCCCTCACCCACCACTTCCTGTTGGGAAGAACTGAAGTCACAGGAGTGACCTTTGAGAGCTGAGGAGACTCGCAGGGTGGGGCAGCTCCAAGGGGTGCAGGTCGCTGGGTGTGTGTTGAGGGGCAGAGTCAGATGGGGCCTCCACTCCAGGAGCCTAGGCTGCTGATGGGTGGGCAACAGCCTGTTTCTCCAACTGCCGTCACCCCAGGAGAGAGGGCAGAGGGCGGAAGGGGCCGTGGTACCCATCCAGGGGGCTGGGAAGACCCCCTTAGTGTCTAAACCAACAGGGCTAGGGGCCCAAGGGTCAGTACGCAGGTGGACCTTGACGGGGCAGGGGTCGCGTGGGACGGCTCCGGAGCGTTTGCCAGGCCTGCGTTGGCATGGTGCCTGAAATTAGCATTAGAAGTAATCATAATCGTGCTAATAGCTAATAACTACACAGCACTTTGTCGCTCATGCCAGCTATCGCTTTAAACACGTTGTTTTAAGATCTATATCGACAGAGACACATACGTGTGTATGTGTAGACATACGTACACATGCGCACACGGACATACGTGTGTGTATATTCAATCATTTACATTCCTTCAGCTTATGTTCGTTGGGGCAGAATGGAAAGGCAGTTGGAAGGATGCAGGATTCCGTAAATGAGGAGCCTCTGAACGGCATCCTGAAGTCTTCCCCACCTTTGTTTTGTTGTTGTTGTTGTTCCTCAGCTCATCGGGGCCCTGGAGCAGGATGAGCAGGCCCGGCGACAGCGGCTGGCGTACAAGGTGGAACAGCTCATAAATGCCATGTCCATCGAGAGCTGAGAGATGGAGCCTCACGTTCCCAGGAAGAGGGGCCTGTGAAAGCTGCCACACCGGGAGTCTCAGACGGAAGGACAAGTGAAGGGGATCAGCCCCCCCAGAGCTTGCTGTCCCCTGGGACCCCATCCTGGGGAGAGGGGAGGGCCCCTCCCCCGACGCCAGCCAGGGCCCCGGCACCTGCCGGCTCCCGCAGGGAGAGGAGGCGGGCATCGGGCATCGTCCACCCACAGTGAGAACCGCAGGAGGCAGGGGCGCAGGGAAGGCGGTTCTTCAAGCCGAGAGGCACGAACTGGGGACAGTTCTGCCTCTGTGACTGCTGCTTTGCATGAAAACTCATTTGATGTATATTGGGGAAATAATGAGAACTTTATTTAATTTTTTTTAAGAAAAAGGAAAAAAAAAACCAGAAATAAAACGAGACAAAAAGCCTCCCTGTTAATCCCGTCCCACTTCTGTTTCAATCTGATTTCAATCCCCGTTCCTCCACCCGCCCCCCCCACCTCCCCTTCCTCGAATGACTCCTGTTTCCAAATGCCAGAGAAAGCCTACCAAGAGAAGCCGAGGGAAACTGGGGGGAAAGCGATCCCTTGCTTTCCCTGTAAATCATAAGAGCACGAGAAGGAGGAGAAAGAGCACAAGTTCACACCAAACACTTCGCAAAAATCGAGGCCAGTGAAACCTGGAATTACGGCAGCGGCCGGAGGAGCACAGCGGCCCGAGGAGCACGGCGGCCCGAGGAGCACGGCGACTGTGGGACTCGGCGCGGACAGTGGCACCACGGAGGGGCTCGACCTGGCCGACTGGGAATCGAGCTTTACGCACCACACACATGTATATTCTCCTCTCCGGAGAGGAGATGTGTGTCTGTAGAGGACCGATGCTTTTTTGCTACTGTTTTTTTGTTTGTTTCGGTTTTATTTAATCTCAAACCTCAAGAAATGAGGAGCTGATCTTTGGTACTTTTCTGTTTGGTTCCCCTGAAGTTGCTATCAGAGGTGGGGGAGCGGTGGGCCTCTCCCGGACGCCTGGCCTCCCCGAGGACGACTGGGCAGCTTTGCCTCACATGGCTCACTGTCCTACACCAGGCACCCTGGGGAAAGGGTCCGGAGTATGCGGCCCAGGCCTCCAGGAGATTCCGTTTGGGGGCTGACCTGGGGACGTGGGTGTTTGGCTTTAGACTCCACTCCAATCTGCCAGTGGTTTCTTGCAATGAAAGCGAAAGCAAAAACCAAACACTGTTTACAGCAAGCAATACTTGAAGAGCGTAGGTTAAAGAGGCGGCCGTATTTACCGTGATGCTTTCTTTCTCTCGTTCTCTTGTGCCTGCAGAGGGGAGACAACCCTCCGCTCATATGTGGAAGCTCCTGATCGTCTGAGCACTTGCCTCAGCAGAAATGACTGTAGCCTACCCACGTTCCTGTCTTCTGCTTCTCCTGCCTCCCGTGTCCTTATGAGTGTGAAGGACAAGTGGGTGGCTTCTCACTGGGCTTCTTTCTCTCTCTCTCTCTCTCTCTCTCTCTCTCTCTCTTCTGCTGACACCTAAAACCATGGATGACCAGCTCTCCTGAGTGTAGTTTCTAAACAAAGAGACCAAAGCCCCACACCCTGGTCCAGAAGCCCCATGAAAGCCAGTGGGAGTCACCTAGAGGAAGGTGGCTGTTGGCAGCAAGATCTTGGTGACCTGGACAGCCTTCCGAGTTTCCAGGCCTCCCGCACCGGCACGGATCCAAGCAGGCAGCTCCGGCTTCTCTGAAAACAGCATCAGAGGGAGGGAGAAGAAAGGCAAGCGAAAGGCAAAGGGGTGGGAAGGGGGCAGGCAGGAGAGGACCATCCTCCCCTTCCCACCTTCTACTTGTCAAGGGGCTGCGGTGCTGGGAAACTGGACCAGCCGGCCCCGGAGAGACCAGACCAGGGTCATTTCCTCTGTAATTAACTCTGGGCCCCAGCTTCTCTGTGCCCTGATTTACCTCCAAACAATTCCAATTTCCAAAGGCTCTGCTGACCACACTGGATTCCCAGGAAAGGGCTGGGGGAGGGGGAGCTCTGAGGGCTGGCTTCCATCCCTGGCGTGTGGCTCTGGATCGCTGTGCTAACCGCACAGCAGACATCGCCTGGTCTCCTCAGCTCCAGTTTCTTGCCTGAATGCAGCTGACAAAGGGAAAGAGAAAAGCATTCAGCAAAATACTCAGGAAACTCGCTGTTTTCATTATAATTCACAACCAGCCATGCCAAGGCCACTTTCTTCTGATAATCCACTTCTGCTAAAGTTTCTCTGGGCCCTATTAATAGCCTGAAAGAAATACTAATGACTGGCCTTCCGCACTAAGCCAAAGTGTTTGCTCTTCATAGCACCCAAAGCTTATCAGCTCAGAGCCTGTGATTAATGGCGATGAAAGGAGAGAAGATACGTGCAAGAGGAATGGGGGGGGGGGGCTCGGTGCCACCCACAGAAAAATCCCAGCCCACCGTACGTTACTTCCCAGCTCCGCACGAAGGTTCTCTGACCACACTGCTACGCAGACTAGCATCCGGGGTTTTGCTCCACCAAGAAGTTGAAGGAAGTTTGGCGTTTCGACAGCATCTCACCGACCCTTGCCTCTATGCACCGATCTGAGCGTCTCCCAGGGGCGTCTTTGGGTGACCGTTCACGGCCCTGGGGCTGCTTCCTGGAAGGCTTCTGGAGAGTGTAGAGAATGATGGGGGAATGGTCAGCTGGAGCGTGGATGGGAGAGGGGCCAGAGCTGCCATGAGCGGGTGGGCCACGTTTCTCGGGATTCCATGAGAGCGTTGGGCAAGTTGGGATGGCAAAGGAAGTGGCCCGGGGGCGTCTGTGAGGAAGGGAGTCCGAGAAAGGAGAACTCGGTGTGACTCGAGCTAGGCCGTGACGGGGAAAGGTTGTCGCCTTGCCTCCTCTGCAGCTTCCCGTCTGCCTCCTCCACCAACTCTTGCCTTTGGGCCATCGAGAACCAACGGAGCCCACGCCTATAGAATGGGCAGGACAGGGACTCAGTTGGCCTCTCTCCTCACTCTTAGCCAACTGGAAGGCATTTTGACCTCATGTAGGGACAAAGTCACAGCCCCTACCCCACGGGAGGCCTTCCCACCCGGAGGAAGGCAGGAAGGGGGGTGTCTCTCAGACCTCAGTCCAGCTTCACTTGTGTCACTACACTGCACAAGAGACAATTCGCTGGAAAAGGACCCCAGGAATGCTCTTGGCCAGACAGAAGGTGCTGATGGATGAGACAAAGATGGGCAGGATGTCCCCTGTGCGTGGAGCAGGTCCCCCCAACCCGGCCCGATGCCCCTCTACTCTCAGCATGGAGTCGGGGGACAGGTATCTCGGGGCCTGCCCTCCCCCTCTCCCCCCACAGCGTTTCTCAAATCATTTCCCATCCACCGCTGACTGCAGAGAGCCCCCCTTCCTTGCAGAGTTCAATCACCAAGAGCGCGGCTCCAACGTTGGCCTCACCCGAGGGCGGAGACGGGTTCCTGCGCCCGGTCAGGCGGCCTTCCTACGGGGCGGCTGCCTGCCAGGGACGCTCAGGGTGCTGAGAACAGCAGGGAACAAGACCAAGAAGGACCTTCTTCCAGCAGAGAGGCATCATCCCAGCCGCCGGCCCCCGCAGCAGGCACAGGTCTCCCCACTACCTGCGGAGGGCACGGCTTGGCAGAAGGGGGCCAGAGAGGGAAGAGGAAAGCGGCTAACCCAGTGGCCCTGCCTTATTCTGGAACGTTCCTTCTGCAGTGAGGGCCTCTCTGGCTTCCACAGCTGCTGTCGCCTCTCGTGGCATGTCCCCTTGCCTCTTGAGCCCCTTCGCTTCCCCCGAATGAGGACAAGGAACCGCGTCCGAGGCCTCTGGCCCTGCTGAGCACGAAGCCGAACCGAAACCAGGGCTGTGGGTGTGGGCTGAACACCATCCGGACAGAACAGAGGGAGACCGGGGACAGCCGCCGGCCGATCCATCCCCAGGTGCATCCCAGGTGCCACACGGGCCTCCACGACCCCGCAGCTGCCCCTAGGGGAGGCCACCCTGGCTGACCTCGGATGGAGGCTCCCCAAGGCCTGGCCACTGACAGGAAAGCCTCGAGACTCTTGGGGGCAGGGGCGAGGGGGTGATGAGAAAATGCAAAACAGTCTCATGGGTCCGGGGCTGCGGAAGCAGATGCCACGGGGACACTTGGGAGACGAAGTTCAAGGACTTTTGATGCCTTGTCTCAGGCTTGGAGAAAATGGCGGCGCCCCCTTGGGGACTCCAAAGTCTGTCCTCCCCGTCTCTGGCCTTCCTCCCGGTTTTCCCAAAGAGGGACATTTCAGCACCCAAGGCTCAGTGACAGCAGGAAGGAAAGAGAGGTCTCACTCGTGGTATCAGGTTGTCCATGGTTGTTGACTGGTCAAGACCACTGCTTGTCAAACAGGGCCTCCGCCCCGTAAGCCCGCTGGAGGCCCCGACCTCGTGGGGACAGCTCGGTTCCCCTGTCCTCCTCACGGTTACAGCCTCCACCCTGAGACTGGGCTCCATCCCTTCTGTCCCTTCTGCAGCCCAGCCCGCCCCTCCTGTCTTGCCTCAAGGAAGATGGGAGGCACCTTGGGATTTCAGGGGAGGCCCTGACCTTGGCTTTGCTTGTCCCCCGCTAGTTAACGTTACAGGTGGCGAGCATAACGGCACACGGTCCCCCCACAGAGCAGACGTTAGCAAGCGTGTTGGGGAACAAGGGACAAGCTCTTCATACCATGAAACTAGGGACCTGGGCCCACCTGCCTCTCCCCCCAACGTCTCCTATCCAAACCCACTCTTCTTGACACACTGGAATCTGTATTATATATATTTTTAAGAAAATACAATGATAGTTGTCTGGTTTTGTTGTTTTTACAGGTGTTGTGGAATAAAATCTGTAAGAAAATTAAGTATTTAAAATGTTCCAATACATTGGGGGTTTTTTGGTTATTCTAATATATTATTGTGTACCTATTGTAAATATGAAACACTCCTATTTTGCAAGCCAAGGACACAATTTGTACTGTTGTTATATATAAATAAAGTTTACTGGATAAAAAAAGAAAAAAAGAACTTTTATCTTCGGATAAGCCTGGTTGTTCAGCCGCGTCTATGCAGAATCAGATTGCAGGGGCATCTTGAAGGAGCAGGTCACTTAGGGAGAGATGAGCTAAGTGGTTTTAAGGGACTTCTCGATGTCTGTCTAGAGGCAGAGCTTATTAATGTCCAGTCATCATCATCATCAACACACACACACACACACACACACGCACACGCACACGCACACGTCCTGCTTGTTCCAATGGGTGAACACTGCCCCCTAGCCCCAAGACCCCAGAATACAGCTTTTCTCCAACAAAAGAGTGCAGCTCCTTTGGGCTGAGACCCTTTGCCAGGGAAGAATGAGGTCTCAGGAGAAGGAGGAGATCCATCCCGGGCCCTTCCCGAAAGTCACATCCACTCCCTGATACAGAACATTTATTAAGCATCCACCAGGCCACGGCGTGGTGGCCAGTGCTGGGGGAGGGGGCGGGAACAGTAACCGAGGAACGCGGGATCCGTGCCCTCATCAAGCTTTTAGGTCGGTGAAAAGCACGGGGATTCCAGAAAAGAAGTGTCTCGGCCACGCCCCGAGAAGGGTGTTTGTGTTGTTTTCCTTTTATTTTCAGTGAAGGGATTAAGAGCGGATCGGGGAATGATGCCAGGTATTGTGCGCTGTGGGATCCAGCACAGGGGGAGAGGTGGGTGCTCTGGCCTGGGCACCTGGCGGGCTCCCGTGGGGTCCAGGCGAAGAGCCTGGGAGGTAGCCAGTTGATCGGCTGAGCTGAGGATGCCACCCCCCAACTCTCCACTTCCCTTTTTCTCTTTTTGCTTTCTTTTTTTGTTTTTTGTTTTTGTGTTTTAAATTCCATTTGCCAACATATGTTATAACTCTTTTCTTCCTCGTAACATCCAACTGTGTGGGTGACACTTCCACTCTCGGCAGGTAAAAGGAGTAGATGAGGTGAGCTCGAGAGCGGGTCAGGCTGGCATCCCAGGGGGCTGCCGAGGGCTCCCCCTCCACGGTCATGAGGCCAGAACTGTGTTCTGCGTCCACAGCCCAGCACCCACGTCAGAAGCAGAGGCTCCTGGAGGACGAGGTGCAGCTCTCCCCTTAGGGGGCCTCCAGTCTGCGGCAGGGAGACAGCCCCGGCCTTCGGGGCCTCGCCAGACAGTGGAGACGTGGGCCCTGCTGCAGCCACATCCCCGGCTCTCGTGGGCAGCCCCCACGTGGACCAGTGGGGCCTGGGCCTAAAGTGCAAAATCCTAGGAAGTGCACGTTGGTGAGTGCAGTGCGTGCTAGGACTCCAGGATGCTGGTGGATTCGGAGACAGGATCCCTGCTGAGGTTCTTTCAGTCCTTGCTTTGCAGCTTCTGAGTAGATGATGTCTTTGCGCACGCGTGTGGGGACACACACACACACACACACACACACACACACTGTTCCCTGAGAGACTGGAGAGATGCAAATGCTGCTCCTGAGGGTGAGGAAAATGCAAACACAACACCCTGAAGAGCCCGGAGAAGAGCGCAGTGCTGAGGCCCGTGTATAATTAGACGCTGTTGTCGCCTGCACACATGACAGGGTTTCGTTTGTGAGCACACACACCGACATGAACCAGCTTCGGCCTCTCTTTGAGACCCCCCCTCCCCAGCCCAGCCAGGCCTAGAGCCCTGGAGCACTCTGTTCCACCCCAGGGAAAAGGGTAGGGATCCCTGGGTGGCTCAGCGCTTTAGTGCCTGCCTTCAGCCCAGGGTGTGATCCTGGAGACATGGGATCGAATCCCACATCGGGCTCCCTGCATGGAGCCTGCTTCTCCCTCTGCCTGTGTCTCTGCCTCTCTCTGTGTGTCTCTCATGAATAAATAAAATCTAAAAAAAGGGGGGGGGGCAATCGTTTCAGGAGGCCCTGGTGAGCCCCGTGGCCTGGTCACAGCCCCTGCGGTGCCCGACCAGGTCCCTGATGCCCGCTGGTCTGGGCCACTGCATGGAGGCCGCCTCTCTGTGCGCGCTCCCCCGTCTTCTTGCCACTCCCCATCTCTTCCCTCAGTGACTTGGACTTCAGGCAGCTCTATTATTTTTTTTTTAAGATTTAGTTACTTAGGGCAGCCCTGGTGACCCAGCGGTTTAGCGCCACCTTCAGTCTGGGGTGTGATCCTGGAGACCCGGGATCGAGTCCCACGTCAGGCTCCCTGCATGGAGCCTGCTTCTCCCTCTGCCTATGTGTGTGTGTGTGTGTGTGTGTGTGTGTGTGTGTCTCTGTCATGAATAAATAAAAAAAAATAAAATCTTTAAAAAAAAAGATTTAGTTACTTAGAGAGCAGGGCGAGGGGCAGAGGGAGAGGGAGAGAATCTCCAGCAGACTCCCTGCTGAGCGCAGACCTCCCCCCACCTTCCCCAGCATGGGGGGCTCCATCTCATGCCCCGAAATCATGACCTGAACCAAGATCAAGAGTGGGTCGCTTAACTGACTGAGCCACCCAGGTGCCCCAGCACAGCTCTATTATTAAATATCTGCTGTGGAAATTTCCAAATTGCCATCCTCAGGGAAGGAAGAGACAGGGGAGGAGGGAACGTACCAGGCATCCATCTGTCCTGTTTACTGTCGTGATCCAGGACAGAGCACAGGGAGTCCTGGCCCACGGCAGATGCCAAGAAGAACGTTGTGAAAGAATGAATGATTGAACAAATAAATTCTGTGGACCGCCTGCCCTATTCCAGACACTAGAACATCATCCCATATGATAGGCATGCTCCATCGTCATAGCGGAGGCTCCGAGGGGTTGAGGGATTTTGCTGAAGGTCACACAGCTACGGCGGAGCTGGGATCGCACGCATGCAGTGCTCTTGCCATGGCACCACGCTGCCTCTCATTAGCCCTAGGCCTTTTAACACTTGGAAGTCTTCCCCAGAAATGGGGCCTCCCTCTTGTATCAAGCAGGCCCTGTGGGGGCAACTGGTCAGCAGCATCCACTAACATTTGTATTTGTGAACATTTGTTCACCCCAGTCCTTATCTAGTCATCACTTGCGGTGAGCGTGACACCAGATGAAGGGCTGTTGGGCATATAAAGGGGGAAAGAAGTCTTAAAGTCGCAGCTTTCTCAGAATATACGATCTCACATCAATTCCGAATCGTTACTCTAAGAGAGAAAGGCTCGTCCCTTTACTTAGTGGGGATTACATATCATTTTTACTACAAGTATGAAACAATTTTGCTGAACCGCAGCAGTAGGATGCTCAGGGAGCTGGGCCCCGCAATTTGAAGAAAACCCTGCATGATAAGGCACTTGAGGGGACTTAGGAAAGTGGGCGCTGCTGGTAACCTGTGCTTGATGGCGACGGTGCCAGGAGCTCAGCGAGGGAGCTGAAGGACAGAGGAGGCTCCCACCTCTGTTTGACTGCTCAGGCCTGGAGCCAAATTCCTGGCCCACCTCCTATGCACATGCGTGTGGGCCCCTCTGCTGCATGTTGTGGTAACATTTGTCCTCTTCCTGACTTTGCCTGATATCTGTCTTATTTCTCTTTAGTCCTCATTTTCTACTCCTTTTTCTACTTGCTCTAAGACCACGCGACTTGGACTCCGATCACCTGGGGCTGAAGTCCATTCCCACGCTGTGGGGTCTGGGACGAGCTCCGTAACCTCTCTGTGCTTCAGTTCTCGGATCTATAAAATGGGGATGCTGCATATTAAATAGGGTTTTGGAAGGGGTTAAATAAGAGAATGCGTATAATGGACTCCTTACATATTAAAACAAGTAAATGAGAGGGACAAAGTATTAACCATCCATCCTTCTTTCACGGGCAGTCCAGGAGGACCTTGAGGTAGGAAGAGATGAGGGTCTCTACCTGGCTGTGGGAAGAAGCTGAATGAATAATGCTCATAGGTTACCCAAGGGTAACTGGCGCCCGAGACTTAAGCTCTTAGGAGCCTTGGTGTGGATGTTGACCAAGATGGGAAATGAATCAAGACCTTACCCAAAGGCAGAATTAGCCATGAAGCAGTCTGCAAATATGCTAAAAGTGGGTAGAAAGTAGCAAAGAGAAGTGAATCCACCCAAGTTTCAGATATGAAAGCAACAACAGAATCCAACAGGCTGTAAAGTCAGTAGGTGCCTTCCTGAAATCCTGACTAGCACCAGGGTCCACAAAGTGTTTGGGGCCTCATAGAAGAGGTACCCTTTCACCCAGAGAGTCAGAGAGTAGGTCAGGCCCACAGACCCAGAGCACCAGAGAAGGGCACATAGGTTAGAGGCAGATGACACAGACCCCAAGAGGGCCCATTCCCAGTGAGAAGCCAGGGACGCAGAGTGGGAGAGGAAATAAAGTGCTTACCAGACCTGGGAGGGGTCCTTCCCCCATCTCCCCTCAGGGAGAAATCTGGGCACCTCCAACCCCAGCTGGTTCCAGATGAGTGTATGAGTCAGGGTGTCCCAGAGAAAAATACCAAGAGAGCAATAGAGCAATAGGATTTGGGTACGTGTGTGTGCACATGTGTGTGTGTGTGTGTGTGTGTGTGTGTGTGTGTAGGAGTCAGATCGACAGAGACAGAGAGACTTTCTGGAACTGGCTCACACGATTGTGGGGGCTGGCAAGTCGAAAGTCCACAGGGCAGGCTGGCAGGCTGGCAATTTGGGCAAGAACTACAGCTCCAGCCTTGAGTCCAAAGGCAATGTGGATGCAGAATTGGTTCTTCTCAGGCAGCCCGGGTGGCTCAGCGGTTTAGCACTACCTGCAACCCAGGGTGTGGTCCTGGAGACCTGGGATCGAGTCCTGCTTTGGGTCGGGTTCCCTGCATGGAGCCTGCTTCTCCCTCTGCCTGTGTCTCTGCCTCTCTCTCTCTCTTTCTCTCTCTCCCTCTGTGTGTGTCTTATGAATAAATAAATTAAATCTTTAAGAAAAAACAAAACGAAGAATTGATTCTTCTCTGGAAAACCTCAGTTTTGCTCTCTAGGCCTTCAACTCTTAGAGGAGTCCCACCCTCACTGTGGAGGGCAAACTCCTTTATTCAAAGTCTACTGGTGACAAATGTCACTCACATCTAAAAAGTACCTTCGCAGCAGCATCTAGACTGGTGTTGGTTTGGGTTTCTTGGGGGCTTTGTTTTTTTTTTAAGACTTTACTTATTTATTTGAGAAGGAGAAAGCACAAGCAGGGGGGAGGAGCGGAAGGAGAGGGAGAAGCCGACTCCCCGCTGAGCAAGGAGCCCGCTGTGGGGCTGGATTCCAGGACCCTGGGATCATAAGCTGAGCTGAAGGCAGATGCTTAACCTTCTGAGCCACCAGGGGCCCCTAGACTGGTGTTTGACCGAATAAGTGGGCACCGTGGCCTCGCTGATTTGCCCCATAAAATTAGCCATCACAGTGAGGAAAAGACAAGTCAAGCTGCTCTCAAACACTGAAGTTAAGCCCTGTGCAAAGGATCTGTAAATCCAACCATTTGGGTGCTTTTTTTTTTTCATTGCGGTGACAGACACGTGACATAGTTTACCATCCTCACTGTTGTTCAGTGTACAGCTCAGAGGCGTTAAGTACCTTCTCGCTGTTGTGCGGCCATCCCCACCGTCCGTCCCCATAGCTCTTCTCATCTTGTCACACCGAAACTCTGTCCGCATTAAACAATAACTCTCCCACAGCCCCTGATGACCACTATTTTACACTTTGGTGCTTTTGTAAATCTAGTTTCTTTCCTTTTTTAATTTCCTGGTAGAAAAATGCTTTTGAAAAGTCCCAACCTTTGCCGGCTAAGCCAAGAAGAAAAGGGACAGACATCAAGGAGGTGTGGAGTGACCTCAAAGCCAAGCATGACAAAGGGGCAGGGGTGGGGGTTCCGGCTCCAGACCCTGGAAGAGCGGCTGAGTCTCTGAGTCATCGTGGGGAATAATAGGAACTGGGAAAAATTGGAAACCAACCCCTTTTCTGCTTTTCTCTTGACCTCTCATAAGTGTCCATTATCCTAGCCCATTTATAAAGGCCCCACCAAAAAGCATACATCAGAAACTGGTACCAAGAAAAACACACAAAAAACCAAACTATTGTTTAATCCCCAAGAATCATGTAGGATTCCACACTCCCAGGTCCATCTTTCCAGCCTCATCATTCCTTGGCTCCCCATCTTCATCTGGCTCCATTTCTCAATTCCCGGTTGTCAACCCAAGAGCCCCTAACTCTGAGGATGAATTTTAGAAAAGCTGAGCCTGGAGCTCTGGTGGGGTGTCCAAGGCAACCCAGGGCTGCACAGGAGGGGAGCCCGAGGAGCATAGGAAGGCAGCCCTGCATCCTGCGGTGCCCAACTCCACCTCCACCGAGCACCACCCATGGTGACGTTAAAGGCCACAAAGCCAAGATGGGAGCCACGTCCCCTGGACGGTGGTGAACACTGAGCACCAGGAACTACAGGAACCCACCTCCTCTTCCTTTACTTTAGAGGGTGCTCTTAGTCTCCATTTCCATTCCATGTCCTTGTGTGAGGGTCAGGATGCCCGCGAAGAAGGGAAGCAGACACCATCACCCCTCCTGGCCACCTCACTCAAAGTGTTGGGGTCCTGAGTTCTTTTTCTTCAGCCTTGAGGTTGAACGTGGTAAGGTAAGGTATGTGGGGCGCTGTGCGCACATGGACGAGCCATGTGGGGCCTCCCCTCCAGGACAGCCTGACCCTGCTCTTTTATGTATTTAATTAAGCATTTACTGGCAGCCCTCTCCACGGGCTGTGGTCTGCGCTAAGCATCGGGAAAGGTCCCGGACTGAGCGCCTGACATCCTAATCTTGTGAGCTTCCCTGGCTAAGTTCATCTGGCAGCAAAGACTGTGTGTCTATTGGGCGCTTACCGTAATGAAGGCTACACTTTGGAGGATCAGAAGGACTCCTCTAAAAGTCCGAAGAGACAAATATTATTGACTCCCATTTTAGAGATGAGGAAACGGAGGCTCAGAGAGATTGTATAACAAATCCAGAATCACGCTGAGGTTAGTGACATCCTTGGGACTTGACCTCAGGTCTTCCTAAGCTGCGGCGTCAGTGCTCTTCAAGACTCATTAAAGGGGTCTGGCCGGTTCCAGGACCCAGTATTCGAAGCAGAAGGGGTGGACGGCCCTTACGGCAAGAGCCAGCCCATGACAGCAGCACTCAAGCTTTCCAGGCCCTTCGGTCTCTCCCAGCAGAGCAAGGGCCAGATCCAGAAACCCCAAGACTCCTGGAGGGTTGGGTCACGCTCCTGGGTCAGTGTCCTCAGGAACCTGCCCCAGCCCTTGGGCCTGTCTCCTCTTACAGCCCTAGTCTGCTACTAAATCACTCAGGCGACCTTGACAAATCCTTTTTCTTTGTTCCATCTCAGCTTTCTCCTTTATAAATTGAAGGGACTTACGAAAGATCAGTAGTTTTCAGCTTTTCACCAAAGAAAGGCTCATACAGAATCCAGATCCAAGTGTTGCCCTGGTGGAGATAGAGACAGGAAGCCAAGCCCCAAGTCACTCTACGGGCCCTTCCCGCCCCAGGTCTCCCCCCGACCCCACACCACCCTGTGCTGCATCCTGGATTGCCGCTGAGCATCATTAGGGCTCCAGAGAATAAGGCCCCACCTGGGGGCCACCCTCCCTACCAGACAGAGGGTCTCTGCCCCACAGCCAAGGTGGAGAAGTGCCAAAGGCCAGACCAGAATCCAAACTCAAAACTCCACCTCTGATCCAAAGAACCATTGGAGACAGCAAGGGCCAAATATGGAGCCCACACGGAGATCGTAAAATCAGAAAGGGTGAAGTTGGAATAGCAAGGAGGCAACAGTCAGTCCATGGGGCCCGGAGTTGAGAGTGAAGCTACATCTGCTTTTTATAGAGTTCCAGGCCTGCAGGAGGGGCATTCCGGGCTATGGTAAGGAGCAGCCATGAGCCAACTTCCATGCCCCCAGATCCAGCCTCAGCTCTTCTCTCTAAATCCTCAGCAGCAGCCTCGTGTCAGGAAATGATCCACAGAGCCCAGGGCCAGACAGTCCCTTAAACTTTGTGAGGAACGAAACAAAAGTCGCTGTGTCCCGATTCCTTGTTTTCCATCTCCAGAGAGCCAAGAAGATCCTGCTAAATGAGGAGACTGAGGACAAGGGAGAGGCCCGGTGGTGGTTCTGGCTGTGGACAGAGGTTGAGAGCCCCCCAGGCGCCACCTGGGGAGGAAGGGGGAGAGACATGGAATATGAGCTTAGAGCACCCAATCCCTCTATACTTGAGTGAAGACCAGGAATACCCATTACGATGGTTTTGAGGGGTACAGCCTTCACCAGCCCCAGGTTTGTCGTCTTGTAAACCTTGCCTGTTTTCAGCTGGTGAAGAGCTGAGATGATCTTTTTTTTCTTTTTATTTTTTAAGATTTTATTTATGTATTCATGAAAGAGACAGAGAGAGGGGCAGAGATGTAGGCTGAGTCTCCCTGCGAGGAGCCCGATGTGGGACTCGATCCCAGGGATCATGACCTGAGCTAAAGGCAGATGCTCAACCACTGCAGCACCCAGGTGCCCCGAGCTGAGATGATCTTAAGAACGAGTGGGGATGGTGCTGGTGAGAACCAGGCTCCCATCCAGAGCTGACCTGCAGACAGGACAGCTGGTAACAAGACAGGGGAGCCGGTCAAGTCCCTCCTCTAAAACCAGCAGAGAAAGGGGCAGAAAGACACACAGGACCTTGTGCAATGGCGAGTGGCCATTGGGGACTGAATGTGGCACCTTTCCTTTTCTTTATACCCTCTTCTACCTCTCTGTCCACCTGGGTCATGGAAAACTTCCAGGGACAATGCCTCCACTTCAGCTTTTCAAGGAGCCCCCCGGGGGGGGGGAGGAGGGATCAGAACATGGCCTTGCACCCCAGCGCCTTCCCACCAGCCCGGCCTGCCCATCACCGCTGCCCTCTCCCTATTGCTACCCTCCCTTCACCACTGCTCCCCTCTTCCGTGTGTCTTTGCCCTGAACTAATACTGCATTTAATGTGAGACACAGAAAAGAGCCAGGGGGACAGTGGACAAAGTGCACAGCTCAGAAAGCTCTGGTCCAAACCATCCCCTTTGAGGAAATGTCCTCTGATGTTCTCTGATCTCAGTCTTTAGAAAATTCTGAACTTTGGAAAACTGTGATGTGATGCTCTCTTCTCTCTGTGCCCCACCCCCACTCCCCTCAGATGCCCACCTCTCCTTTCAGGGTCCCCCTCTTTTGGTCCCTGTAGGGGATGAAAAAGGACATGCACCCACGTACCACACACGGCCACGCTTCCCCCCTCCTCAGCCTTGAGCTGGTCTCACTCCTTGCTGGAGCCGCCCCATCTCTGCTTCAGCAACATCACCGACTGGACATCGTTCTATACAAACACTAAATGGACAAGACCTGCTCCTAGGGTGTCATCCCAGCCTCTACCACCCAGCAAAACGGTTTCCCTAGGGGAGGCTCCATCAGAACCTGAGATTTCCTGGCTGCGGATTGTCTGATCCAACCCGATCTCCAGGGGCTCCAAGCCCTTCCTGCCCTAGCCCGCTGTGCTGGGTCTTTGTTCACTTTGAGCTTTCTGCCTACTGAGACAGAAGCATAGCAAGATGGTGAGATCACTATGACAAGCCAAATAGTTCACAGGCTCTGTCAGCACAGGATAGCAATGCTCTGGCTGCTTTGGGCTCTTCCAAAGGATGGTTTGTACAGATGGAAAAGACAGGAGATGTGAGGTGGGGGTCCTACGAGGAAACAAGGCAGCCCTGGGGCTCAGGTGGAAACCTCATGGCCCTGTTCTCCTTTCTGTAAAACCTGGTCACGTCAGCCCTATGCGCCTTCCAGAACGAGAAGCAAGATTCCAGGAAGCACATGTCAACAGCTCAGATGGAGAAACACTCCGAAGTTTCCCGGGGCGGGTGGGGGTAGGGGGGTAGCTGGCATGAGTAATAATGAAGGGTCTTTCTTCAAGGGAGTGGCAAGTCCTCCACCTCTGACATGATTCCCAAAGCCACGAGGCTGGTGGCCGTGGCATCTGCAAAGGCAATGGCTGACTTTGTGACCTTGAGCAAGTCACTTGACCTTCAGGGCTTGTTTTCTCTCGTCTATAAAATAAGAAGGTTAGACAAAGTCGTCTATAATGTCCTTCCATCTCTGTGGTTTCCTGACGGCTGTGACTATCCTAATGGAACAAGTAAAATTTGAGAGCCAGGGAAAGAAAATATCAAAGACACAAAAGTACCTAACAGGAAAAGCCCAGCTCAGAACCCAGGTATCTCGATTCCCAGCCCAGGACTCTACCTGCCTCCAGAGAAGGTCTTTAGAAGAGTGACCTGTGTTACTACAGTCCCCATGGCCCCCCAGAGGTAAAATCCCCCACAGAGCAAATGTGTTTTATCTTCTCATGACCAGATCGTTCACTATCGGCCTGTTCATGCATTGCTCATCCCAGGCAATATTTGAAATATGTTTTGCTAAAATATGGATCATCGATATGATGGAATGCTATATATGAGCCACGATAAACTAAATATGTCAATACACCAATATGTGAATGGGGACCAAGTTTGAGGGGAAAAGAGGAGGCCCCATGGGGACAAGTATGCACAGATTAAATGGTGACAAAGTGGGCATGTGCTCACAGTTCGGTTGTTGACCAAGATGAGAGGCAAAATTAGATTGTAGTCTTTTCTTGTTAGAGATTAAGTAAACAAATGCCTACTATTTTTCCATTCTGGCTATTTTAGCCATCTCAGCCACTGGTTTGGACAGAAGGTGATCAGATCCACAGAACTCTCCTTTAAGCAACAGGCTTCCCAACCCACCAGCTCCTTCTCCTCGTCCTGTACCCCACATCTCTGCTTCCCACCACCAGTGGGCACACAGGCTCTCCCCTACATGCATTCATCTGGACGTAGCAGCTACAAAGGCCAACTTGCCTGCCTAGCTGGGGAGAGGGGCAACAGCAGTCTGGGAAGAGGCAGGGAAAAGAGGCAGGATTGGAAGCAGAGTCTCCACCATGGCTGAGAATGGCATGCACCCCATTAGCCTGGATGGAGAGGTGACCACTGAGCCTTCACTCAGATGACCAGCTTCAAACGCTTGGACCTCACATCTCCTGATTCTATCATCATGACAGCCTGGGTTAGAGACCCCTCAAAGCTTAAGGTAGCCTAGACCATTTCTCCAGGTGGTAAATTCCCCGATCATAAGAGTCCCTGGGGAAGCGGCTGCGGTTCTAGTTCTGCTGAGTCAACCACGGCACAGAAGTAATTATCATGGGACCTGGAAGCAGGCAAAACGGGGATGAAAAATAAGCTCTGCCACTTAGTAGCTGGGTGATATTAGATGTTTCTTACTCCCTCTGAGCCGTTCTTCTAATGTGTAAAATGTGATGAGCTCAGGTGGTTCGGGCAAAAATTAGACCAATGTATGCAATGTCCTTAGCACAAGGCTGGCGCATAGCAGGCCCTTGAGGAAGAAGGACGTTTCTAGTAAAGCGTTATTAACTCACACCACTTCCCTGAAATGTTCTGGTCCTTCTTTCTCCCTCATTCCATGCTGGCGACTGATACAGTCAACCTCTGGCCATGCTGTCCTGTGGAAAGGATAGAAGCAGGACCAGGCCTCAGTCACCACCACCCTGGGTGTTTTCTCAAGTAAACACCAAAAACCTGGCATCACACTCCTCCATCCTGGTCCCTTGGGCGCTGACAAGCTTCTGACCAGAGAGACTCAGGTCAAGGGGCCTGTATGCAGGAGACTCCAAGAGCCATCTGAAGGTGGTAGTGGTCCCAACTCATTCCCAGTAAGACCAGAGGAGAATCAAGATGGTGGGGCATTCGCACAAGAATAGGGATTAGGGAGCTCAGAAACAGACCCTACTAATCTAATACTAAGGACTTAATAAATGATAACAGAGCACTGTAAATCACTGGAGAAGGGGTGAGTGAAGCAAAAGCTGGGATTGTGGGAAATTGGCTTTTTGAAAAGGAATCTGTTTTGATCCTCACCTCAGTGTACACTAAAATTTCACTTAAAGAGTTAAACTTGCAAAAACAAAGGAAAGAGGAAAAACAAACCAAAACAGAACATGTCATTTTTCCAAATGGCAAGACTGAGTAGTACAAAGAAGCAAGTGGTTCATGAATTAAGATATATGTTGAATCTAATCCCTTTCCAAGTCCCAAATGGGATTTTTTTTTTTCTGGAGCTAGACAGCATGATTCTAAAATTCATCTGGAAAATGAGCAGGAATAGCCAATTTTTTTTTGAACAGAGTAATTGTGGGAGACTGGTTCTACCAGATAATAAAATGCTACACTTTATATACGAATATGTCATATTTTTAAATATGTGAATGTATAAGATGCGATAATTAAAACAGTGTAATTATAACGGAAGAACCAACTGAACAGAATAAGACAGCTCAGAACAGTGTACTGTATATTAAAAATAAATAATAAAGCATGTGATAAAGGTGGCATCCAAGCCAATGGGGAAAGAAAACATTTTTTAATGCATGATGCTGGAATTAATGGTTAACTATTTAAGAGACAAATCTATTTAAGTCCTTCTCACAAAAGATAGAACAAAATAAATGTCAGATGAATTAAAGGGTTAAGTGTAAAAAGAATAGAACCATAAAATACTTAGGATAAAATATAGATTACTATTTCTATCTCAGTGGGGAGATGAAATTTCTAAGCACCAAAGCAATTGGAGGAATCACAAAGAAAAAAAATAGATATATTTGGCTGCATAAAAATTCAAACCGTCTCTATAAAAAACATCATAGAAAATAAAAATAAACAGCAAAATCAACCTGCGAAAAATGTCCTCAACAAAAACATCAAAAAATTGATATTCTTAAAATATAAAGTAGCATTTATACATAACAAAAACCACTAAACCCAAAAGAAAAATGTGCAAAGAACAAGAATAGGCTATTTGCAGAAGAAATACAAGTACGGTTTAAGTGTACAAGGAAATGTTGAGCCTCGCTAGCAATCAATGCACGGTAAGAAAACACAGTCATGAAATATATTTTTCCCCCTATCAAATTAGCAAATACTTGTTAAAATCAATGTGGAGTATTGATGAAGTTACGGTGCAATGATAAGCCCTCTCACACATCGCCAGCCCAATAGAAACTTGTGCAGTGTTTCTAAAGTGTGATACGGCAGTAGGCCTCAAGAGTCTTTAAAATATTCATTCTCAAAAAAAAAAAAAAAAAAAAAATATTCATTCTCCTTGTTGCGATAATTCCATTTCGATTTTGAATAAGCAAAAAGGAGGGCACACATGCATGTTCGTCTCTTCCATTTATAATAATAACTATAAACAGGGCAGCCCCGGTGGCTCAGTGGCTTGGCACCGCCTTCAGCCCAGGGTGTGATCCCAGGGTCCCGGGATCGAGTCCCACGTCGGGCTCCCTGCATGGAGCCTGCTTCTCCCTCTGCCTGTGTCTCTGCCTCTCTCTATGTGTGTCTCTCATGAATAAATAAATAAAATCTTTAAGATAGTAATAATAATAATAACTATAAATGAATTAAATATTCACCAAGGTTTGGATATCTACAAGTTTTGGAAAGTTAGATAAATTCTAGTACATCTACGAGATGGAATACTATACCATCATTTAAAATCACAGCCACAAATAAAATAAAATAAAATAAAATAAAATAAAATAAAATAAAATAAAATAAAATAAAATAAAATCACAGCCACAAAGAATTTCTAATGATTTGGAAAGCCATTCACAACATGTTACAACGTGATCTCAGTAGCTTCTACAGGCGGAATGGTGATGGTGGACTTTTTTTTTTTTTTTTTTTAAGAAAAACACTGTATTTCTGAACTCCTGTTCCACAACCACTCTCAGAGGGTCGCGAAAGGTACTCTCCCAGGCCCTTTCACTATTGCCTCTCTGAGGAAATGGGATTCCTACTGAATGAATGAATGAATGAATGAATGTTTCTTCTGTGAAGTGGGTGAAATAAGCCCATCTTGCAGACCGTGGTGAGAACCGAATGCACACACAGAGGCAATGGTCAGGCCCACGCAGCAGGTGCTCACGCCCCGCGCAGCTGACCACGGACAGGGCCTCTGGCCCCCTGCTCTCCCACGGCCAGACAGCTCTGCTGACGCCATAGGCGGTGTAGCCCTGGCTCTGACTTTTCCCAGATGGTCTATAACGCGTGGCTTTCTTCCCCTTCCTCTTCTTTTCCTTCTGGTTTCCTCAGAATCGATCCTGCCACTGGTGAAGGGCAGTAAATTAATAACTGGATCCCCCCACCCAGTGACAACAAGCCCCACAACTAATTGGCTCGATATCTCCCTGTTGCTGTATCACTTTGGGATTTTCTGGGTGAGATATAAATAAGCCAATTCTATTAATAAGCCATTTGGCCAAGGGAAGAAAATACACTTCCGAGCTCCCGAGGGGCCTGGGGAAGCCGCGCAGTGGCCCATGGAGCGAAGGCCTTGATTACAGGAATGAAGCACGCGCTTCTGCGCCCCCCTCCCTGCAAAGCTCCACTCCCGGCAGATTCCTCTCGGTCCCGGGGGGGCGGGGAAAGGAAAGCTTTGTTAAGTTAAAAAATTATAATTTAGATAAATCTGTGCATTCATTGGCCTGAGCGTGTCTCTGGAAAATAATAGTTAGCAGAGTAGAACCTGCCGCATTTCAGGGGCTTTATTGTCTCCTTATAATTAAGTCCTGCACAGAAATCCAATTACAAATGTTCTCAATCGCCCTGCAGCTAAGTGCTAACAGAAGAGGGGAGGAAGGCTCCCGGACTTAAATAACTGTGGATAAAAATTAATATCGTGGCCGTGTTGGCTAATTAAAAGTGCCGCCTCTATTAGCGGGCCTTTATATTAATAAATGAGACTATTATTATCATATCCGACAACCAGGGCGCTTATCACGTCTGCTCTGTCAGCCTTGCTCTTGAAAGCTCAAGTTCATTGCCCTGCGTACAGGCTTCCGTGGGGAGAGAGGGGAGGACTCCGCTCTGAGCAGGCGTTTACTGAGACGGGACCCGGGCGCACGCTGCCCGTGTGCTCCCCACGCCAAGCCAACCCAGGGTGGCATGGGTTAGGGCTCCCGCCGCACCGTGGAACACACCGAGGCTTAGGCTGAGTTCAGGAACTTCCCCTGAACAAGAGGCAGAGTCGGATTCCAACCTGCAGCCTCGGGGCCCTGAGTCTGGCATGCGTCGCATTGTCCTGGCTCAGTTTCCCAGCTGGCTGGGTGGGGTGGGTGGAGGTTTTTGGGTATCTAGAAGGTGGAGAGCTTGCCCTCAATAGATCTGGCATATTCCTGTTCATGGTCCCCCTGTGACTTTCCTCTCTTGTGGGCCAGGCGCTGTCCGAGGCCCTGGCCACACGGCCGTCCCGGCTCTCAAAGAAGCAGGCAGGTGCTGGACTTTGGAAGGACAAAGAGAAGAAACCCAGGCCAGGTAGCAAGCTGAGGGTCAGATTCCAAGGCAAGGAAATCCTGTATACAAAGGTGTGAGAAGGCTGGAAGTGGTTCACTGGGCCTGAAACGTAAATCAAGGTGTGTTATGAGAAAACGGAGAAGGCTGGAGAGGGAAGCAGGGCAGATCACACCAGGTGAGGCCTTGCAGCCTCTACTTACAACATGGGCCGTCTATACCCAAGGGCAAAAAAAAAAACAACAACTTTAAATCATTTTTAAAAATTAATTTATTTAAGAGAGAGAGAGAGAGCGAGCATGTGTAGGGGGAGGGGCAGAGAGCCAGGGAGAGAGAAACTCAAGCAGACCCCATGCTGAATGTGGAGCCTGACCCAGGGCTTGATCTCAGGACCCAGAGACCATGACCTGAGCCGAATCCAAGATTCAGACACCTAACTGACTGCACCTCTAGGCACCGCTCTTCAATCATTTTAAACAGGAAAGTGGTGTGAAAAGGGGTGCCTGGTTGGTTCAGTCAGTGGAGCATGTGACTCTTGATCTCCAGGTTGTGAGTTGGAGGCCCACGTTGGGTGTATAGATTACTTAAAAACAAAATTTAAAGAGAGAGAGAGAGAGAGAGACTGTTGGGGCACCTGGATGGCTCAGTCGGTTAAATAACTCTCAGTTTCCGCTCCGGTTTGATCTCAGGGCCAGGAGAGAGAGCCCCATCAGGCACACAGCAGGTTCTGCTTGAAGATTCTTTCCCTCTGCTCCTCCCCCTACTTGCATGCATGCAAATAAATAAGTAAGTGCTGTGAACACACCTGCATTTTGCACTCAACTCTCTGGCAGGAATGCGGAGATGCACTGGCCACAACCTACCCTGGAGGCAAAAGGCCAGTTAGGAGTAACGCAGGAGAGACACGAAGGTAACACGAAGGTAACATGGGAGGTAGGCAGCAGCGGCCTCATTCAAGAACTTTGCAAGAGATCACATCAGCCAAATTCAGTGACTGACCACAGGGGCAGGGGTCAGGAAGAAGGAAGACTCACATCTGACCCCAGTTTTCCAGCTTAAGCAAAGTGGAGAGATTCCAGAAGATGGGAGAGGATGAGGAGCAGCTTTGGGTGAAAGATAGTAAGTTCGTTTTGGGACATAAAGTGCATTCAGTTCCTGAGCAGCAGTCAAGGGCAGTTGTCTAGTGAGCTGTTGGACACACGACTCTGGTGCTCAAGGGAGGGAATGGCCTGGAGATAACACTTCGGGGAACTTTCAGGTCATAGGCGAAGACTACAGTCTGGTCCCAGATGAAATCATCTACGAGGAGTGGGGAGAGGGGTCAGGCAGGTCCTCAATAATCAGGCCTTAATAATCTTTGTTCATCATCTCAGCCAACACTTACCATACATTCTTTGTGGACAAGGGACTTATCTCTTGTTACCAGGCATTTCTATCTCTTAGTATCCTATTTCCTTGGTGACAAGAGATGAGGAATGTCACGACCAACTTCTAACGTAGGCTAGGTGCCCCTCAACCCACACAGAAACGTTATATTTGAGTCATCAATATCCGTAGGCAATCCAATGAACATGAATCAAATCCCGGTTCTGTGCCCAACCTTGAATTGGCCTCTGATTTACTCTGAGGCCTGAGCTCATGAAACCAGGGTGACTGAGAAAAAGTAGCCACATACTCTCTCAGTCTCAGAGAATATTTACCCTAAGTCACCAGAGCTCCATAATGGTCATTTTGACATCTAAATTTCAAAAATAATGATAATAATGAATGAAATGCTGACTAGACTTAACAAATGAAAGCTTTTCAGGGAGGCAGAGGAGGAAGAGGGAGGAAAGATAAATATCTGAAAACAACATCTTGTTTTTACAAAGTAATGGGCCAGCCACTTGCCATCCATCAGCTAACAAACGCAGGAAAGTCTGGATTGATAGGAACACCAGTAGAATGGGGACGAAGGGGTACAATGCGGTGGATTTTCTCATGATAAGAAGGTTGTTTCAGCCTTCATTGAAAATCTTTCCAGAGTGTCTGGTTAAGCTTTCCTGTTCTGGTAAGTCGGTTGATTTTCTGATGCTGCTTCTGCATAGACCTGGAGCAGGTGAAAGGCGAGCCTGGCCAGGGTAGAGGTTAGGAGGTAGTAGTAGTTTTTTCACACAACATTATGGAGTATGGTAGCAGAGGGCAGACCCCCCAGCCTTGTGTTTGGAGAGGAACCAGGGGCAAGGCCGCCGGACCATCAGCTCAAGAAGCTGAACAGGAAGCCAAAGAGAGAGAATCGAAATGAAAGATTAGGGCATGTGGAGCTAGAGTCAGGGTGTTACAAAGGAGGAGTAGGGACAGCGGTGGATGAGAGGGAGTCTGAAGGAATCCCATAGGTGAAGAATTGGTGATCTACAGGTATAGCAGATATCTACTGCTGTGCAACAACTTACCCCAAAACTTAGCGTCTTAAAACAGTGAACATTTACTATCTCAAAGTTTCTGTGGATTGTAAATCGGAGCATGTCTTAGCTGAATGCCTGTGGTTCAAAGTCTCTTACAAGGTTGAAGACCAGAGCTGTGGCCTCCTCTGAAGGTTTTATTAGGACAAGAGGGAGGATCTGCTTCCAAGCTCACTTGTGGGGTAGCTGGCAGGCCTCAATTCCTCATCAGCCTCTCCACAGGCTGCCCCTAAGGGTCCTCAAATCATGGTAGCTGGTGACTGGAGAGAGAGACAGAGAGAGAGAGAGAGAGAGAGAGAGAAATTAGGAGATAGCCAGCACCCAAGATGAAAACCACAGTCTTTTTATAACCTCATCCTGGAAATTATGTGTTCTATTCATTAGAAGCAAATGAAGAAATCCAGCTCATACCAAAGAGCAAAGGATGATTCAAGGAGGTAAAGACCAAGAGGCAGGGATCACAGGGAGACATTGCAAAGGTTCCCTACCATACTGGGGTTGCTTTTTAGTTCCTAAAATAGGATTGCATGTGTGGGCAAGCCTGGTTCATTTAAAGGGGCATTACAGGCTGGACACCAGCATGTGGGACAAACAATTTCTTTGATGAACAAGAATCTTGCAGAATTTGTAGCTCATTCATCATCCACATTGTTTTCCAAGGCAGCGATGTTGAGATAGAAGGTGTAGACAGCTAAGGTAACTACTTAGTGATTTGCAGATATTCTCTAGAAGTTGACTTTTTGACCAAATCTCTGATGGCATTCTGACATTTGTCGCCTCATCCCATTGATCCCTCCTCAAAACTTTCTCTTGTCTGTGCTACAACTTTGTGTCTCACCTAAAAGGCTCTAACCACTAATTGTCTATACTTTCTCACCACGCTACCTTGGTTGATAAATCTTCTGGGAGCAGAGCTCCAGTATCTAGGCATTAGGAAAGCACAGTCTGCTTCTCATGGTGGTCTGTGAAAGGCTTCTGCTCTCCTAAAGGAATGTGAAGCACCAACAGGTCAAGTGAGAGCATGGAGGGGCGGTGGGCGGGGAGATGGTGTGTGGTCACAGTGACATAACCAAGTTGTATTCTGGGCCTGAGCAGCCTGCCTGGGTGAAGTCTGCCTCAGTGCTTCCTCAACACCATGGAGAGAAGGTGGAACCCTGGGAGGTCTGTGAGAGGGGGGCACAGTGGTTCCATGCTTTCCCACTAGACCCAGCTCTTCGGGGAGGCCCCCCCTTGAGCCGGCATGCTATAAATACACCTTCCCATATGGTTAAACCAACCAGGGACCAGGTCAGGTCGATGGACAGGAGACAGAGGGAATGGGAAAATTAAAGTTGACAGCAATAGAAAATGAAGAAAGGAGGGGATACAAGGGGAGAAAAAAACTAGATGGAAGAGCCTATGGCGGATGTGGCCAGCAGCCATGGCGCCCACCTCCAGGCCCAGCAATGGTATCCCCCTCATGGGCAAATTCATTTAGCCAACGTTAGTGAGTTCCTGCTCAGTTCTAGGCCCTGTTAAGTTCCTAAGTTCACAAGGGTGAACAAAACAGACATCGTTGCCAGTCTCTCAGGGGTTGCTCTAGAGGGGAAACAGAGATGAAGGCAGTGTGATGAGGCTCACAAGAAGGACCGTGAAGGTGAAAGTGTCCCTACAAAGACCTTGGGCTGCCATCCCACCAGCGCAGCAGAGCCTGTGACCTTTTGGTTTGTAGCCCATCTGTAGGGGACCCAGCCCGAGGGAAATACCCCTTCAAACCTTCCTCACCCCAAACCTTGGCCCTGGCTTTGGGCCACAACCCAAAAACCCAGTATTGGGCTTTGGGCCACAACCCAAAAACCCAGTGTTGGGCTCCTGCCCTAACTCACCCTCACTTCTCCCTTGGCCTCTCATGTCCCTGGCCATGTCTCAGGATATGGGCCTGTTAATCCTTTCCCTTTTTCTCCTCTGTCCATCCAGAATTGCTGGGAATAACACGGGCAAGAGAAGAAGCCAACGGCTGCCATGTGCCATGGGTTTGGAAATGAGTATGTCCTCCGGCCTTGCTGGAGGAAGAGGAAGGAGGTATGTCCAACAGAACCTACAGGGGAGAGGTAGAGGGGCATCTGGCTGAAGATAGCAGGGCTGTCTCTTAATGGCACTGTGGTCCCTCGTGGTCCTAGGAGGGTGGACCCTCTGGGCCTACTACAAGGAAGACAGTTCCATACAGAAGCAAATGGTGGCTGGTGAGCCTTTAGCTCCCAGGTAGGCATCTGGCTTTAAGTCTGCTCCGAGAGCCCTAAAATGTCTTTGGGGCTTCCTTCGCAGCCGCTGGAGAGGTCAGCCATCGGAGCTCTGGGATGGACCTTTGAGATAAACCACATTTTTTTCCATTCCTCACCTACTTTCATGAGTAATGGTTTCTTTCCAACGTCTGCCCTCACTCCTCCCTGCTATTATTATTTCCTTCTACAATTAAAAGCGAAGAGCCGGAGTCAGCAGGGGGTCACAGAGTCCGGACACTCGCATTGCACAGAAGTCAAGGGCCCGAAGGCATTAACTGTTCGCGCTGGAGAGCTGAGGATGTGGCATCTGGAGGAGCGCTCGAGGGGGACAGAAGGAAAGTCAGGGTGGGGAAAGCTCCCCCAGAGGCCCTGGAGTGCCATGAAAGCTGTGGGACGCAGGTCCAGCTCCTCCAGGACGGGCCACGCGAATGCACTTGGACATGGAGGTGACAGGCTCCGCCAGGGGAGCCCCGTGAGCTTCTGCCGCCCCAGCCCCAGGCCTGTCAGGGCCCTCTCAGGCCCAGCGCCCCCTCACTTCCCTGACTCACCTCCCCTTCTCCCACCCAGGGCCCTCACATTGCATGTTGAGCCATCTTTTTAATTTTCTGGTTGGTTTGGCAAACTGCAGATGTCCCCTCCCAGAGCTCGGGGCCTCCACACAACCCCCATCTGTGCGGGGCTCCGGCGCCCCTTCTCTCGGCTGTGCCCTGCTCTGCAAACACCAGACCCCAACTCCTTCATCCAGTGAGTCCCCCCCGACCCTCAGAGGCCGAACCACCCCTTCTCCCCTGCCCTCTTAATCGCAGGGCTTGCTCCCTTCCAAACGCCCACCCCCAGCCTCAGCCATGGGGCAGCTCCATAAGCCAAAAGAGGTGGGAGAGGAAGCGGGGAGGGAGGCTGGGAACTCGGAGCCCCAGCCCCCTCCACATCCGCTGCTGCGATCGCAGCCCACCCCCAGCTGACAAAAGCCCCTGTTAGAGCCAATGGCTCTGGTGCCAGCCCAGCCCCTTGGAGCAATGACAGCCATGTGCTGCATTTGCCCAATTCTGCAGCTGGGCTAATTACTGTGGTTCCCGAGCTTGGGGTCCAGCCCCAAACCAAACAAATTAGGACAAAAACCACAGGCTTCTTCATTCCTCTCATTCCCAGCCAGCAATTGCTAAAGGACCCCTATAATTGATAACAATGAAATAAAAACCCACCACCTGTCCTTAATCCTAAGGACTCGGGAGCCCAGCCAACGGCTCAGCCCATCCCTCCGTGGCCACGGCAATGTGGAGTTTAGCAACGCTGCAGTCCCAGTGCCAGCATCCCCCCAGGAGCGACCTGGACCTGTCACATCCCAGGACACGGTCCAGCCTGCAAGAACGGCTGCAGCTGGGTGAGTGGGCTAAGAGTGGGTGGACCTGCGGCCAGGACTGCCCCTGCGGTGGGTCGGCCCGCTGGGGCCCGAAGCTGGGGTGGACGCAGGGCTTTGTGGAGGGAATGGCAGCCGGTGGTGGCCTGGGCCCCAGGAGGCACGGAGGAAGGAAGTCCCAGGTGGACCACTCCCAGGAGGCCGTACTCGGAAAACTGGGGAAGCAAGAGGAGGAGTAAAACCAGCAGGAAGGCCTGGCAGTCAGTGGGAGGTCCCGGCCCGAGCTCCGGGGCTCAGGAGCAGAGAGTAAAGCAAGGACCCAGCGCTGAACAAGACCTCGGTGGCAGAGAAGGCCAGCAAAGCGCAGGGAAGGCATGGCTCCACCGGCAGTGAGGGGACCTGGCTGAGACTGGATGTGGGGCTCGGACACCCCAACCAGGGCCCGGCTTCGGTCCAGAAACAGGGGTGCTGGAAGAGGCCGGGGCAGGGGCAGAAACCAGCTTGTGACACTTGGCTGTGGGGACCTACGTCTTTCTCAACCCAACGATGCTCACGATTGCCCAGAGTGGTTTGTGAAAACACAGAGAGCTGGAGTCCTTGATCCAGGGTGTCCGGGCCCAGCCGGAGGATTTGCATCGCTGGGTAGTTCCCAGGGGATGCTGATGTTGTGGGGGCTAGGACCACTGCCTTAAATTGGGGGGGGCAAGATATAATCCTCAGGCTCCAGGTGAGGCTGCTGCTCTGGTAGCAACCGGGAGCTGAGAGGAAGCATCAACAAGGCAGTGTTCTAGACTGAATAGTCTGTCTCCCCGCCCCTCCCACTCCATCCCAATTCACCTGCTGAAGCCCCAACCCCCAACGTGACTGTGTTTGGAGATAGGGGCATGAGGGGGTCACCAAGGTTCCATGAGGTCACTTGGGGGAGGTGCCTAACCCAACAGGGCAGGTGCATTGATAAGAAGAGGAGGAGACACCAGAGGGCACCTTCCCTCCTGGGGAGGTTCAAGGTCATGCCCTGAGCACGTGAGCAGCCTCCTGTCCTCTGCCTCAGTCTCCCTTCGCCTCTGCCCTCGCCGCTGGCCCAGATCAATCACCCTGCAGCACGGTCCGGAGGAGCAGGGTCGGTGGGGAGGGGAAGCGGAGGACCAGGCCAGCCCGTGAGCCCCTGCAGAGGCAGCAGCCACAGGTCAGGGAGGCTCCAGGAAGATTTATCGGCCACTAAACTCAGCCAGAGGGGGTGGGGCAAGAAGGCAGAGTGTAATCAAAGTGATACTTTATGTTGCTCCGTCTCAGGAAAATAATTGTTCCACTGGAACATCATTACACTATCATTTTTCTACTCCTGTGCCACTTACAGGGAAATAGAAACTCACTTTCTTCTTCATAATAAGCTGCAATTTCAATAACTCAAAAGGCTTTTTCTGAGATGGAGCCAATCTCGCACCCCCGCCCCCTCCTCCAGTGATGTGGGTGGAGACAGGTGCCTCCTGGAGATACCCTGGTGGGGGCGGTGGGCTGGGAGGCCCTGGGAGGAGCCTAACTAGCCCCTGGGGACGGCTGTCTCTTCTTCTTGATGTTCTTCTTGCCTGTCACTCAGGTGACCCACTGTCCCGATTTGCCAGGGACCAGGGGGTCCAAGATGCTGGACTTGCTGTGCTAAAACCAGGTCAGCCCAGGGCAAAGCAGGGCAGCTAGTCACTCCACGTTCCACCAACTGGGGACAAGGGGTTCATGCTGTGCATTTTACCAGTATTTGCTGGGAAGCGAGCGGATACCAAGCAGACACAGCCGTGCCCTCGGGGAGCCTGCCTTCTAGTGGGGGAGATACACAACTAACCGACTACCTAGGTATGTTATATAACACACTAGCAAGTGCCGGAGAAAAGCAAAACGGGGAAGGAAGATTGGCGATGGGGCACGGAAGTTTGTAATTTTAAACAGGGAGATGAGGGTAGGTCTCCCTAATGGGTGGCACCTGAGCCAAGTGTGAAGGGGGTGAGGAAGCAAGTTATGAGGATATCTGGGGCAAGGGCCTTCCAGACGGAGGGATTAGCCAATGCAAAGGTTCAGAGGCTGAGCTTGACTCACATATTCAAAGGATTCCATGGAGGCCCGTGGGCTGGAGCAGAGTAGCCAAAAGGTATGGGAAGGAGAGAGAGAAGAGAGGTGGCAAGAGTAGCCAGAGACCAAACTTTGGAGGGTTCTTTGGATCACCGTGAGACCGTCTGGCTTTTACTTGGAATGAGAAGGAGAAGGAACACAATCTCATCGGTGTCCTAGCAGTTTCGCGCCGACTGCTATGGAGATCCAGTTAGGAGGCTGTTGCCGTAACACCAATAAGCAGCCACAGGGCCTTAGACCAAGATGGTGATGGTGGAAGTGGTTAAAAAGAGGAAGCTGGACCTTGGATATATTTTGAAGGTGGAGCCAACAGATTGTCCCAATGGGGCCTGGGTATGAGGCAAGAGAGAAAGAAGAGTCAGCGTGACTTCCAGGATTTGAACGTACCGGGGCCATGACTGGATCTTGGAATAAATACGATACATTTCAAAGACCCCCATGTACCCCAGAGGACTTGCGCTTGAGATATTGCAAGACTTAAGTTAGAGACTAAGATGCATTTCTAAATAGACTCATTAAGACCGTGGAGCGTGATCTTCAAACGCAGATTTGCACTCAGTCCTTGGGCCTAGAGCTGGATAACGGGCCACCCGAGGTCTAGCCCACTAACTCAGGATCACCCAGTGGTGAAGAGGCAAGACCTGCACTTAAACTCTCTGATGAGGATCCCTGAGTGGCTCAGCAGTTTGATGCCTGCCTCCGGCCCAGGGCGTGATCCTGAAGACCCGGGATCGAGTCCCACATCGGGCTCCCTGCGTGGAGCCTGCTTCTCTCTCTGCCTCTCTCTGTGTGTCTCTCATGAATAAATAAATAAATCTTTAAAAAAAATAAACCCTCTGAGGCTCGTTTTGGCCATTCAATGATTGTTGTGAAAATTGAATAAGATGGTGTGGACCAAACACTTAGCACAGGGCATAGACCCCAGAAGGAGCGTCACCACCGGTGGTGATGGGGACTAGGTGGTATTGAAATTCGGGCAGTGGCCAGAAGAGGGCACCACCAGCAAAAGACTGTGGGGCTGCGTTGCCGGGGAGCATGGCTCACTTGCCTTGCATCCACCAACCCGGCAAAAAAAATAAACTAGCTTCCCACAAATAATAGACCGGGATTTATATTTATATCCCCTCACTGCAGAGACCTACTGCTGTGCAAAATGGATCTTCTATTTTAGGGCTTCTCCGGCTCACAACACCCGCCCCCCCAAGGCCTGGCATGAGAGGGGAATAATACAATGGTCTCCACCATTGGCCAGTCCTTACCTCCTCCCTAGAACCCCGCATGATACCCAGAGACCAGATGACTCCTCCAGTACCCTGGGCGTGGGGAGGATGGAGACAAGCAAAGATAAGGTTTGTCCAATTTGTTCTGGTCCCTGGAAATTCTGCTTATCTCCTCTCCCATTGCTTCATCACATTGCCAAAATTACCTCGATAATATATTTTTTAATTTAAGAATTCATTTTCACTTCACGAAAGAGGAACACTGCAGCCAGATAAGAAACTCCATCTGTCTTCAAGAAAAAGGGTCGTGGATTTGGGTGTCACGAATCCTGTAATGTCTTAAATTAAGGTGCCACTTCTGAATGCTTTCTTCGTATTTATGAAATGATTATTCTACAGAGGTGCATTTAATATTGTTAAAATAATGATTGTGCATGTTTAATACATCAATTTAAGTTATTATCTCCCATGCTATAAAATGTGGGATAATTTCATAAATAATTATAAAGCATTTACAAATGGCGCCTTAATGCAAAGCATTCTTGCTAATCCTTTATCTTTCACAAACACAGAAATAACAATTAGATTCCTGGAATGAAAAAGGGAGGTTATGTTCTAGAATGTGTCACCTCCCTCCTGAATGCAAATAAGGAGATGAGGAAAAGAATAAAAGACCTGAGTAGAACCAGCACGCTTCCCCCCCTACTTGAACAGATGGAAGATGTCTGTCCATGGCTTCGTTATTCTAGGCACTGGGGTCCTTCCTCTGCAGGGTCTGTAGGGACAGGGAGGGAGGGCTCACTGCCTCAGGGTAGGGGGAATTCTTTGAGCCCCTGTGAGGAAGGGTAATTCTCCCTCCTGCCAATTTCTTTTGGGAACTGGAGAAGCAGTGGCACAGAGGGCTGGCCACAGGGTTGGAATAAGAGGCATCCCTCGCCCCCCTGCGCACACAGACACAGGCAGGAGAATGGGTGGGACGACCCTGGGTCCCTGGAGGTTTGATCCAGGTCTTCAATCATCAAACTGAGTCACGGGTCACTAGGGACCAAATAGGATTTAAAAATTTTTCTGTTTTCATCTTTTAGCCCACCTATCAATAATACAGACTTCGAGAGGCGGGAGATGCCCTCAGGAGCTGACACTCCAGAATGTTCACATTTGATATTACAGAGATGGCAGACACTGGGTTGATGTAGAGTTAATCCAGGAAGGCTTTTTGGAAGAGGTGAGATAGACCAGGTCACAGATCCATGAAATCAAATAAATCAAAGACAGCCTGAAGATGCTGAGACAGTGACAGTTCCCTTCATGCACGTGTGCCTGCACACACACATACACACACACACACACACACACACACACACACGGTGAGAAGTGGCTGTGTATCTAAAGCGACAAGCGATTTAAACCAGGACATCAAGCCAGGCTTGAGGAGTCCTAGGAGATATTTGGAGGTGATGCTCTTTGAATCCCACCAACTCAGCCTGTCTCTCAAAGGCTGGACAGTGGCAGAGATAACTGAGTAAAGGAGAAAGCAGGGCCTAACCGTGGGACATCCTGCAGCCCATCCAAACCCAGCTCTGCAGAAACAAACTGCTCCCTAATTCAGGCAACTGTCCTTCAAGCTGAATTGTGGAGGAAAGAATAGAAGGGGCAAAGGCTCCAGGGCCCTGAGCTGGTACATCAGCTCCGGTATCGGTGCACTGCACTCGTTGCACGCCAGAAGAGCCAAGGGAGTCCCAGTTACAGGGACTGATTCCCTGGATCTGGGGACGTGATCGGGACAGGGGAAGTTTTTTTTTTAATTTTTTTAAATTTTTAAAAAATTTTTTATTTATGATAGTCACACAGAGAGAGAGAGAGAGAGAGAGGCAGAGACATAGGCAGAGGGAGAAGCAGGCTCCATGCACCTAGAGCCCGATGTGGGATTTGATCCCGAGTCTCCAGGATCGTGCCCTGGGCCAAAGGCAGGCGCCAAACCGCTGCGCCACCCAGGGATCCCAGGACAGGGGGAGTTGACCAAGCTCAGACCGTGATCGGTGGACCAGAAAGCTGGGCTGTGTTAGGCTGCAGCCTTCAGGAGGAGGTGACCAGCAGCTCCTGAGCGGGCTGGGAAGCAGGCTGCCCTCACAGCTCAGAAGAAGGCCCTCAAACAAGCAGGCGGCCATCCCTCCACCCCTATCCATTCCAGGCCCAGTAGGAAGGGCCATGAGACAAGCAGACTGAATTCTTACAGCTGACCCGGTTCCTGAGCAGCCCCCCTGCAAAAGATGGCCAAGGATTCATTACCAGGAGCCCGTGCTAATTGCACACTTCTCCTCCCACATGTATGCTGGCCCACAGCAGCACCCGCCCCCCCCCACACGCACACTTTCACCACTCCCATGGCCGTGTCTGTAGAGGCCCCAACCAGGGTCTCAACACTCAGCTACTTCCCACTCTGGCAACAAGGTGCTGGGGACTGACCATGGACAAAAGAATGAACTTCTCTGGCTCTCACCCAAACCCCTAGTTATAGGGACCTCAGAGCGCTTACCCTATGCCTCTATCTGCCTCTTAAGTATGTTCTCCATCCTATAGCTACAGCAAATCAAGGAATGAACTCATCGAAATGGATATTTGCATAGCTTCAAGGCATCCCCCCCCAATAATGTACTGTTACCTGGTGGTTTTACCATATCTTGTCGCTACTCTTTCCTCCAGAAGGTAGAGCTTAATTTCCATGTCCTCAGGTATAGGCTGGACTCAGTGACTCACCTCTAACAAAGTATGAGAAGAGAGGAATAGTGACTTTTTAAAGAAAATCCTGATGGTCAATTATCCAGAGAGGGTAAAGGGTGTAGCTTCTCAAGAGCAGGAAAGCTTTTGTAATTCATCTGGAAAATAAGGTATATAGGCAGCAATGCTAGGTTATTCTGGAAAATGAGGCTGAGCCTACCCTTGGAGAGAGGCTTCAAGGGCTCACATCCCCAGTATTAAGGGATGTGGAGATCATGGGCCTCCCGATATAATTCCAGGTGAAGGCTACCTCGCCCCTGCCATTATCCTTCCTGAAAAGCCATAAAACCAGAGACCCCCGAGAAACTGTCTCAGACTGGAAAAGACAGAGGACCAAAGATGACAATCATGGTGTCCTGAATGGGATCCTGGACCAGAAAACAAGCTTCAGTGGGAAAACCGGTCAAAAGTAGATTAAAGTCTACCGTCTCCTGACTTGTGTCGCACGATATCAATTTCTCAGTTTCGATCAACGTGCCCTGATTATGTAAGATGTTAGCAGTCGGGGAAGCTGGGGGAAGGGTGCGGGGAACTCTGTTCTATCTTGGCAACGTCTCTGCAAATCTGAAAATACTTGAAAATCCAAAGCTTCTGATTTAAAAAAAAAAAAAAAAGAGCCCATTGTCTTGCTCCCCCTTCCCCACATGAAAACACCACCACCACCACCACCACCACCACCACCACCTCTGGATCCTAACTCTGGATCCTAATATCCCCAATTCTGTTGCTTCATCTCACAGGGTTCCGTCCCTTCCCAGAGCACAGCAGGCCCCAGGATGCTTGAGGAACTTGGCTCACATGGGTCTTTTTTGAAACCTGCCTCCTGCCTCCCTATTGGCCCCATTATGCTGACCCTGAAGGGCCAGTCCCCGGCTCACCTTCCCAGTGAGTGTGCACTTCCCCACTGTGGATTGAAAAGCATTGTTGTGTGTGTGCGTGTGTTTTATTGTGTGTGTGTGTCTGCAACACTCACCTCGATCTTCCGAACTGCAGAATGTCTACGCAGGAGTAACACTCAGCTGGGAAACGTGCACCCACAGCCATCCCTCCCCCTTCCTCCACCCCCTCAAAGGCCGCAGGGGCACCCCAGCCTCTGGGAGAGCGGCACAACAGTGGCTCCTGGTGACGGGCGCGGGGAACTGCACGCCCCCCCTTCTCGTGTGCCCCCCAGGGCACCCGTCCAGGCCTGCTTCCCTCTTGGGCGCGCACCCTTCCTCGGCCTTTCCTCGGCCTTTTGCCGGCTTTCTCCCTCCAGCTCTTGCTCCTGCACCCCAGGGTTCCTTGACTTCCTCCTTTTGTTACATCTGTGGACAAACTAATGGCTATAATTGAGACCAATAAGAAGGAGCCTCATTATATAGCAATCGGGGGGGGGGGGGGGGCGGAACAACCTTGGATTCTCAGCAAAAATGAGATCAAATAAAGACTTGGCCCCATCCGCTTCTGATGCCGTCGAAACTACCCAGAAATTCCGTTCCGATTTTCCATAAGTCTCTCTCTACTTGCTCATCCTTTCTTAACTATTTTTCCTCAAACTGTAATATTCAAAATGAAAAATTTCATCTATTTTTATTCAATACTATCATTTTTCTCTTTTAATTGCTAGTCTTGCAAGAGTATTGTTTTCTACTATTTTTCATGGCAAATGCACAGTACTTAATCTATACTATGGGTTAAATAGGTTTTTGGCAGCCAGCCCTGGAGCCTTGCCAGCACTGATATCCTTGTTGTTATGGGAAAAAGCTTCAGACAACTAATTCAAATGAATTTTTGGAACTCAACCCATTTATAAGTCAGGGACAGCCTGCGCCGTCCTGGAGGGTTATTTGATTGGCTGTGGGGGATGTAGGTCTTTCTTGTTTCCCAAATGAACTCATTCAAAATGCAACAGATGCATATTAAGGCCTATTACAGGCAGGCCCTATGCGAGCATCCAGGGGATGCTATGGGACCCAACTGAGCTCCTGCCCTCGCAGACAAGTGGGAGAGACAGGGAGGGAAGGAGGCCAGCCCAAGGCCAGGTTGTAGGTTAGGGCTGCAAGGAGGCCTATATTAGTCAGGACTCGCCAGAAGAACATTTATAGGACGCACACATATGATATACATCATAGGGCATATGTAAGTATGGATATACATAACTATCTATACCATATACACTGAGAGAGAGAGATTTATTTTAAGGAATTGGCTTATGTAATTGTGGGAGCTGGCAAATCTGATATCTGGAAGGCAGGCAGGCATGGCAGGTAAAAGCTGATGCAGTTTGGTGTTTGAAATCTGCAGGCCAGCTAGAAGGTGAGAAACTGCGGGACGATTTCTACATGACAGCCTTGAGGGAGAATTTCTTTCTTCTTCTTCGGGAAGCCTCCGTCTTTGCTCTTCCATTGATTGGATGGGGCCCAACCACAACGTGGAGGTAAATCTGCTTCTCCCAAAGTCTACTGGCTTTATATACAAACCGCATCTAAAACGTGCCTTGGCTGCAACATCTCCACTGCTGTTTGAGCAAACACCTGGGCCCCAGAGCCCAGCCAAGTCAATGCACAAAATTAGAGCCCCAGTGGTGGGACTCTTACCCTGCTCCAGGGGAATCAGGTACCGGTGGAGAGACCCGAGGCCTTAGCCAGGCCAACAGCAGCAGAGAGCGCGAGCACATCTTTGCACAGGGCCTGTGACACGCTCCCGGAGGGCTGCAGTGTACGATGCTCACCCCCAGCCCCAACACCAAGGCGCCACTCCCCCTTCCTCAGGACCCTAGAAGGCTCTGTAAGCCACCTGCAGGCGCAGAGGCCTCGTGGCAAGTCCAGGCCTGGTCCACGGGGCTCTGCAAGGCCCGCCAGGCCAACCCCCCAGCGCAGGGGTGCACATCTCCCCCACCCCTGCTTTCCAGCGGGCTCCTCCCTGGCAGCCATGCATGCACTTGCAAGAACGTGAGCTCCACCTTGCCCCCCGCACCCCTGCACCCCTGCACCCCCGCACCCCAGGCCCCTGCCCTGCCCGCCTGGGCTCCCCTGGCCTGCGCCCGGGGGGGTTTGGGGGGGAGGCTCGTGGAAGCATCTGGCGCTGCCGCCTGAGCAGTCCGTCAGCCTTGCACCGCTGTCACCACGAGACGTGGCGGAACGAAAACAAAAGACGTGACAAATTTGTCCTTTTCTCTTTCATAATTAACCAAAATATCTCAGCATGTAGCAAAGCACGGCTCCTAATTAACAGACAGGCGAGAGGCGATTAAGAAAAAAAAAAAAAAAAAACCATGCAGCCCCTCTCAACACCCCTCCCACTCACACCCCTCGCTACCTTGCAGCCCTCCCCCCCACCCCCTCCCCGGTAATTATATTTGCAGGAGAGAATGATATTCTGGTCAGACACGACAGACAGAAAGAGCCCGGTCCCCAGTGAGGCAATTAATATTTCACACCTGCCAAAGCAAAGTGGCCAGGGGAGGGGGAGGCGCTGGGGGTGGGGAGCACTGCGCTGTCATGAGGCCAGAGTGTGCAAAAGCCAAGTGGGGACAGGCCTTCTGTTGGGCTGCGGGAATGGGCAGGCCAGGCTGGCACAGAAAACCACTCTTCAGGGTGTGTGTGGAGTGGGGGCAGGGGACTATGCGTACAACCAGGCTCCTTTGTGCATGGGCTTGTACCCCTGGGGTGCCCTCCCGCCCTGCTCCCCAGCTCCCAGCTGGGTCCTGCACTCCCTGCACACTGCCACCCCCCTGGGGCAGCGGAATGGACGACCTAAGGGGTGGGGGTGAGCAAATACAGAGCAAACAGGCCCAGACCCTTCACCCGCGCCCCCCACTGCCACCCCCCAGTCCCATGCAGCTCATCCAGCGGGTGGGTCACAGCAGAGGCAGTACCCCGCCTTCCACTAATACATATCCTCGCACCCTCTCTCGTGCTCCCCAAGGCCCCGTGTGCACACACAGGCACACACGCACACAGAGATGCTCATGCTCACGCTCCTGCTTTTGTGCACTCACACGCTCAACCGTGTCCAAGTCAGACCATCAGCAAAGACTTTGTGATTATTTATTACGTTCAAGTCCCTGCCCCCTGAGATTCCAACCGGAGTTACAGAGATGGAGCTGCTGGAGACTTCGAAAAGAAAGCAGCTCACGCTCCACAGTCCTGCTGGTAAGTGACACTCCCCAGCTTCACCGAGCGCTTACTGGTTGTCAGGATGGTTCTCCAGCTGCTTCATGTCCTTTTTCTCATCCATCACCTATAAAAATCCTAAAAGGCACACTAATACCATCACATTTTACATGCAAGAAACCTGAGACAGCCAGAGGTTAGGCATCCCATCCCAGCTAGAAAGTGAACAAAGATGAGATTTAAGCTTTTTTGTTCCATTTGACCCAAAACTGGTGTTGCTGACTCGCAATAGTCAAAAAGTGGAAGCAACACAAATGTCCCCCCACGGGTGAGTGCATAAACAACGTGTGGTCCTAATACAATGGAATATTATTCAGCCTTAAAAAGGAAGGAAATGCTGACACGCAACGTGAGTTGTTTTTCTTTTTCTTTTTCTTTTTCTTTTTTTTTTTTTTTTTAAGACAAGTACTATCTGATTCTGCCCATACGAGGTCCCTAGAGTAAACAGATCCATACAGCCAGGGGCTGCGGGGAAAGGGGAGTTAGTGTTTAATAAGTTTATGGGCAAGTTCTGGCAATGGATGGTGGTGATGGCCGCACAACAATGTGACTGGACTTAATGAGACTGACATGCCCATTTAAAAATGGTTAAGATGGTAATTTTTGTAGTATGTGTATAAAAAAAAAAGAAAGAAAGAAAGAAAGAAAAGGAAGAAAGAAAGAAAGAAAGAAAGAAAGAAAGAAAGAAAGAAAGAAGAAAGAAAGAAAGAAAGAAAGAAAGAAAGAAAGAAAGAAAAGAAAGAAGAAAGAGAAAAGAAAGAAAGAAAGAAAGAAAGAAAGAAAGAAAGAAAGAAAGAAAAGAAGAAAGAAAGAAAGAAGGAAGGAAGGAAGGAAGGAAGGAAGGAAGGAAGGAAAGAAAGAAAGAAAGAAAGAAAGAAAGAAAGAAAGAAAGAAAAAGAAAAACAACTCACGTTGTTAACTCCCACCCCCAGGGAACAGAGAAGGAAGGAGGGTAACTGTAGGCTTGATGGCCGGAGCACAGGGCACAGGCCGGGAGTGAGGCTTAAAGGATGGGGTGCCCCGGCCAGAGGCAGGGGGGCGCAGGAGATGGGAAAATACCAAATGAGATGCACAGGGGCCCCTGGTGCCTCTTCGGAGAAGGGGACTGGGGGAAAGCACTTTAATCCAGAGGAAACCATTTTATTAGAGATGAATCTAGAAGGAAGTCCTGAATTGAGTGAAAGGTCAGATTTGATGTCATTCAACTTTCTTCCAGAGTAAAGATTTTAGGATTTTCCAGAACAGCAAAGCCCCTTTGGAAAATGGTAGTGAGTCGATGAGTCCAACTGAACGGTAGGGTCCCGGGGAGTCCAGAGACCCCTAAGGCCAGACGGGAGGCCGTGTGCAGGGAGCAGAGGTCAGGCTCAGGAGGTTGAGGCTCTGCGGGCAATGGGGAGCCCCTGTGGGGCTGAGCCCAGAGCAGCAGGGGACCCCGTGGCTTGAAGAGATTCTCTGACAGAGGTAACTGTGAGGCCATCAGGGAACAGAAAAATAATAGAGGGTTGGGGGCAGCCCGGGTGGCTCAGCGGTTTAGCGCTGCCATCAGCCCGGAGCCTGATCCTGGGGTCCTGGGATCGAGTCCCACGTCGGGCTCCCTGCATGGAGCCTGCTTCTCCCTCTGCCTGTGTCCCTGCCTCTCTCTCTCTCTCTCTCTCTCTCTCTCTCTGTGTGTGTGTGTGTATATATCTCATGAACAGATAAATAAAATATTTTTTTAAAAAAAAGAATAGAGAGTGGGAAGGAGAGAGAGGCCTCTCACGGTGGGAAGCAGCTGCTCTTGGGGAATACACTGGATGAGGGAAGAAACAAGGGGACAAAGGTGACTGCAAGGCTTCACTGATGACTAAAGAAGAGGTTTTTAACCCCTTCAGACAGAGGGGACAGCCCATGTAGGGAAGAAAGCTGATGAGGGACAAGGCATTCGTTCCAGCCTGCAGGGCTGTCCTATGCTGCCCACCAGGAATGATAATAACCATCCCTTATGCTGGCGACGCTCACTGAATCTGCCTCCAGTACACATCTAGGTCCCCTTCACTTCTTTCTAACCCCATTGCCACCGCCCTGTCCCCAGGCTTATCCTGCCCCTTCCCTCTGGCTTTGCTGAGTGGTAGATGCCTACATTGTCACCCCTGAAATACCCACCAGGAAACCAGGCTCCATGAGTCAGGGTTACTTGTTTAAGGATGGTATAATGAGTACTGATGGATCCTACTCAAAACCCCGAGTCCTGCAACTCAAAATCCAGGCAGTTGTCGGGTACAGGGACTTAGGGGAATGTTTGCCATCATTCCCCTCCCCGTCGAGTTTACAATCCATCCATGCTGATCAGTAATGCATGGAGGTAACATGGATACTGCGTATCTGACTCTAGTGTGAAAGGTAGGTGGGGGAGGGGGCGGGCCACAGGCTTTTGTGACCTATACACATGGCTGGAACCTCACCGTGGCCCCTTCCCAGGGCAAGATCATGAGATCATGGCACATTCCTCAATGAACTTCAGTATCTTCATCTGTAAAACAGCCATCATTCTTCCTTTATCCGCTCTTTTTATCTGTTCTTTTATTCAAAAATGACTGTCATACATATAGTATGATCAGGCGTCGTGCTGGGCACTAAATGGAACAGGCATGGTCCGTCCTCAGGGAGCTTCTGCCCTAGTGCATGAAGTTTGGGACAGGGTAGAAAGGAACTGTGCTATGGTCCAGGCAAGAAACAACACTTGAATTAGGGCGGTGGTGTGAGGATGGAGACAGGAAAACAGATGCAAGTTCCGTACTAGAGGAAAAATTAGCAGGCCTGACTGATCTTGCTGCAATGACATTAGATCCAAAAGCAGGTTGGGGTGGGGGTGACCCCTCTTCGAAGAATTAGAAACACCACATATGAGATACTCATCAGATCACCCAGCAATAGTGCTGCTCAAAGATGGTAGCTTTACCTATTATGAGCACGGAGGGAACAGAAGGGAATGAGAGTAGTTTCTGCAGAGAAAGGCGGAGAGATGGGGAAAGATGGAGCAAGTGAATTTTGTGGCAAGTTTAAAGCAGGGGAGAGAGGCGGCTTGACGTGGGGGTGGAGGAGGAGGGTGTCAGGAATTTCTGGTGGGAGCCAGAATGGAATGGACCAAACACAGGTTTGGAGGGGAGAACCATGAGCCATCAGACTGCAGAATCAATTAGGGTTGCATATAAGTGGCTTCTGTGTGATATTGTACAAGTAAGATGTATGTAGCTCTTTAAAATAAAATAGAACCAAATCCAGATCCTCAAAATGAATTCTTGACCCATCTTCAGATCTGAGCTTAGACAAGGAGCTGTGTTCTTCCCTTTGCAGACTCACCCCTTCTATGCATCTAAGGAAGGAAGAGGGCAGCCCCCGTGACGCAGCGGTTTAGCGCAGCCTGCAGCCCAGGGCGTGATCCTGGAGACCCAGGATCGAGTCCCACGTCGGGCTCTCTGGGTGGAGCCTGCTTCTCCCTCTACCTGTGTCTCGGCCTCTCATTCTCTCTCTGTGTCTCTATGAGTAAATAAATAAAATCTTAAAAAAAAAAAAAAAGTATAAGAAAGGAAGAACTGAGCCTACAAGGCCCCAAGATCGGCTGTGGGGTGAGGGACCGGGCAGGCAGGCAGGGACCAGCACCAGAGGCCAGAGCCATGGCAGGGCACCTGCAGCGGTTGTCTCCTTGGGGTGTCTTCTAAAAAGACGGCCCACTCAATGACCCCCTACCTCTTTCTCTTTAGCAAGTGCTGCCCATGCAATCTCAGCCTAAGTTTTCAGACCCTATTGTCTGAAGGCTGCATTGTCTAACCTGGAAAAACTACTGGAGCTTCAGATTGCACTGGCTCAGTCCCTGGCAACCCCCACCGCCTGCCACTACTTCAGACAGTCCACACAGCCCTGGGTGCTGCCATCCGTGTGGGCAGCAGAGGCCCAGGCCCCAAGGACAGTGTGGCAAAGAGGCTGGAAGCAGCTCCTCCCACAGGTGGGGATAACATCCCAGGCCTTGCCGTCACCTCCCCCTGATTCCACAGCTCAGCACTTTTCAGAGAAAGCCCACAGATCCCTGGGGGTTCCCTGAGACTCTTTCAGGGGTCCAGAGGTCAAAACATTTTTATACTATTAAGACACTATTTGTCTTTCCCACTGCGTTGACATTTGCACAATGTTGTGAAGGCAGTGGTAGGCAAAACTGCTGACGCCCGTGTGAGCCAAAATATTAGCATCCAACTGAACTAAAAGTCATTTTATTTTTCCCTCAGCACACGCTCACATTTAAAAAAGGCCGTTTTTACTTATGAACGTTCCTTCTGAAGCAGTGGAAATCATTAATTTTATTAAATCTCCACCCTTCAGTACATATCTTTTTAATATTCTGTGTGACTAACTGAGAAGTACACATAAAGCATTTCTGCTGCATACTGAAACCCAATCCTCATCTCAAATAAGAAGCGTTTGTAGGATTGAGTGATGAGCTGAACTAGTTACTCCTGACATGGAACACCATTTTTATTTGAAAGAACAACTATAACGCTATGGTTATTCAGACTTGTGTTTTGGTAGAAACTGGCTCAAAAATAAACAAAATGAGATACTGTATATAGGAAACTCAAAAGACTCCACCAAAAACACTTCTAGGACTGATCAATGAGTGCAATAAAGTTGCAGGATGCGAAATCAATGCACAGAAATCTGTTGCTTTTCTGTACACTAATAATGAAGCAGCAGAAAGAGAAATTAAGAAAACAATCCTATTTATAATTGCACCAAAAACAATAAGATACCTAGGAATAAACCTAAGCAAAGAGGTGAAAGACCTGTACTCTGAAAACTTATAAAATGCTGATGAAAGAAATTGAAAATGATACAAAGAAATAAAAGGCATTCCACATTCATGGATTGGAAGAACAAATATTGTAAAAATGTCTATACTACTCAAAGCAACCTACACATTTAATGCAATTTCTATCAAAATGCCACCAGCACTTTTCACGGAGCTAGAACAAACAATCTTAAAAAATGCATGGAGCCACAAAAGACCCCAAATAGAAAAAGCACTCTTTAAAAAAAAAAGCAAGCAAAAAAAAAAAGCAAAAAAAAAAAAAAAAAAAAAGCAAAGTTGGAAGCATCACAATTCCATATTTTAAAGGATATTACAGAACTGTAATCATCAAAACAGAATGGTACTGGCACAAAAACAAATACATAGACCAATGGAATAGGATAGAAAACCCAGAAATCAACCCATAATTATATGATCAATTAATCTGTGACAATCAGGAAAGAACATCCAGTGGAAAAAGGTAATATCTTCAACTAATGGTGTCGGGAAAACTGGACAGCATGCATGAATGAAATGGACCACTTTACGATGGAATATTACTCAGCCATATAAGAGGATGAAATGTTGCCATTTGCAATGACATGGATGGAGCTAAACGGTATTATCCTAAGTGAAGTAAGTCAGTCAGAGAAATACCAATATCATATGATTTCACTCATGGGGCATTTAAGAAACAAAGGGGGGAAAAAGACAAACCAAGAAACAGATTTAACTATTAAAAGCAAACTGATGGTTACCAGAAGTGGGGTGGAGGACGGGTGAAAATAGGTGATGGGGATTAAGGAGTACACTTGTGATGAGCACTGGGCGTAGTATGGAACTGCTGAATCACTGTACTATGTACACTTGAAACTAATATTACACTGCACTGTGTTATAATAAAAACTTTTAAAAACTGTTGATTTAATTAAAACAAAGAAAAAAGAAAACAAACAAAATGAGCCTGTCGGCTTAAAACAATTGACAAACTTGTGGCTGATGATACAAATTTGAGTTTCGTGTGAAAATTAGAATTTTGGAAAATGTGTGCTCATCACCATGAACTTCCCAGCTTCCTAATATTTAAAATCTTTCCAGATGAGGTCACTGGTGAGAACACATCTGATGGGGTTTTTAAATCTTGTATAATGAAATGTGTCAACATTTGGGAGATCCACATAACTTAATGAAATAATATTTTCCAAATGTCCAATGCATGATTCTACAAGATCGTGCGTGGATAAAAGGACCATTGGAAGCAGAATCACCAATGTAAGTTCATACAATACATACAATTGAGTATAAAAGGTTCATTGATATGGTTTCAAGTTCTGCATTGCAAATAACTTTTAAGAAACTATTGTTGATTGAGTTTTAGTGTAGTATCAAAAATGAATAGTCACAATTCTGAAAAAAAGAACTACTAAAAACTCCCACCTATCTATACAATGGAATATTAGTCATCAAAAAATGAAATCTTGCCATTTGCAATGACGTGGATGGAACTAGAGGGTATCATGCTAGGCGAAATAAGTCAATCAGAGAAAGAAATTATCATATGATTTCACTCATATGTGGAATTTAAGAAACAAAACAGAGGAACATGGGGGAAAGGAGGGAAAAATAAAATAAGATGAAAGCAGAGAGGGAGACAAACCATTAGAGACCTTTAACTCTAGGAAACTAGCTGAGGATCACCGGAGGGGTGGGGGTAGGCGGATGGGGTCACTGGGTGATAAGCATAAAGGAGGGCATGTGAGGTCATGAGCGCTGGTGTTACATAAGACTGATTAATCACTGACCTCTATCTCTGAAACTAGTAATACACTATATGTTAATTAATTGAATTTAAAAAAAAACAAACAAACCTCCTACCTATTCCAACTGCACATTTGGATGATGCTGGACTTCCTTCGCATATTTCAACCAAAACAACATAACCCAACAGATTGATTACAAAAGCAGATGGGATTCAGTCAGACTTTAAAAAGATATGCAAAAATGTAAAACAATGCCACTCTTCTCAGAAATTGTTTTTTATTTTGGAAAATACTTTTCACAAAAATATGTTATTTCTATTAACATGTAATAGCTCTATTACTGTTATTTTTTAATAAATTGAAAAGAAGTATTTTAAAATTTGTTTTAATTTCTAATACAGGACATATACAAATGCTTTTTGGAGCTCTCAATACTTTTTTAGAGTGTAAAGGATTCCTAAGACCAAAAAGTTTGAGAATCCCACTCTAGCTCACTGTTCCCTATCACCATCATCGCCGCCGCTCCTAAGGCCTGGACCCCGACTGTTCTTCATGCTTTCAAGTTCCAGGGTCCAGGGGATCCCTGGGTGGCGCAGCGGTTTGGCACCTGCCTTTGGCCCAGGGTGCGATCTTGGAGACCCGGGATCGAATCCCACATTGGGCTCCCGGTGCATGGAGCCTGCTTCTCCCTCTGCCTGTGTCTCTGCCTCTCTCTCTCTCTCTGTGACTATCATAAATAAATAAATTAAAAAAAAAAAAAGTTCCAGGGTCCAGATGCTAATATGTAACATGAGCCTTGGTTCAGTAATGCCCTTCTTGGCCTTTCCAGGGACTCCTATGAGAGCTCCTGCCTGCTATGTGTTCCTCGTCCTCACCATCTACCCCTGTTCACACACACACACACACACACACACACGATGCCTCCTTATAGGCAATAAAGACCCAATTATTCCTTGGAGTAACTTTTGATCCTGGAAAAGTCAACTTCTCAAGCTTTGTTCTCCTCAACTATAATCCTCAGATGTTAATAGTTAAAGCCATCTTCCTTGGGTCTTTGTTGAAACTAAATGAGACAGTGAGAGTACACTAGATCTTCTCCATCTGCAGGTCCACCCTCCACTGTCCCACACCCTGTTCTGTACCCCTGGAGGCTTTCAGCTGGGTTTGGCCAATGGCAGGCACTGGTGGGGGATGCGAGAGGGCAGGGGGAGAAGGAAGTTGAGGCCTTTCACCCTGCTACATGTGCACACATATGTACATCCGTGTGCACACAGGTGTCCACACCTCCAGTGTGACGGTGTCCCTAGAGGAGGCTGAGTTCCTGTTGGACAGTGCTTCATAAAGGGCATCTCCTCCTCCCTTTGTCCTTCAGGCCTAGGGATTGGCCTACATTGGCCCAAGGTTTCCTTTAACAGCTCACACCTTTGTGAACAGCTTCCTACTTAAATTCTCACATTGTCCGGGTGTGCCATTTAGTTCCTGCAGAGACTTTGACTGAACAATACAGGTGTGAAACGCTGTAATCTTGGACACATCCTTATTGAAGAAATGTCCTTTTCTCTCTGACCTTGAGTCTCCTCTGGCCACTGGGCATCTCCAGCTCAGGCTCACCTTCCTAGGGAGGAAGGAGGACACAGGGATTTTGTCTTACTCAGGGCACTTTATTCTTAAGGCCACTTATGTCCAAGGCATTGTACAAGGGGTTTGCAAAGAAATTCGAGAAAAGGAATAAACATCCTGTGCTTTTCATCTTTATTCCTTTGTTCCTGATGTTCTCTGCACCCCAAGTGTTCTTCTCTTTCCATGAGTCAAAACTCTCAGATTTCACCTTCTTAAGAAACCTTTCCATGTCCCCCAACCATGAATAATGTCTTTCTCCCCCAAACACCTCTTTTAAAGCACTTATCTCTTTTTAACTTGTATTATTCAATTTGATTCAACACACACTTATCCAGTGCTTATTTTATGCCAAGCCCTAAGCCAGACACTAAGCAGTGCAAGGAAAAACATTAAACAGTACCTGCCCTAGGGGAGCTCATGCTCTCGCCAAGGAGACAGTAACATAAATACTTATGATGCAAAGGGAAAGAGGTCATAACAGAAGTTTATGCAAAATTCTATAGGTTACAATTAGGGGAAGCACTGTGGAAACATCTAGATAAATGTGAGAAGATCAAGAATATTAGAAGGACAGCAGGACCCTCTCCCAGGAGTAAGTTCAGGGAAGCTAGAAATCTCAGTCTAAGAGAAGCCCAGCACCTAGGCAGCCAACATGGCACAGAACACAAAAGCAGCCATTGTGTATGCTTGCTGCATCAATGAGCCTGAGGCCGCCTTTGGGTCCCTATTAGGTCTGCTCATGGCCTTCAAGGATGACATAGGACCTCTTTGTTCTCTGGTGGACAAATTCAGAGCTGCCTGGTGGGCCAATGGACCAGTGGAGCCTTGAGATCAGATGAAAAGGCGCCAGGTGCTTCCCAACCAGAATCACAAAACTATACCATACATACTAATGGTGGACTCTAGCCTGAGGCCTCAAACAAATAGATGGGGCCTCAGGGATCATCAGGTCAGGCACTTGCCGAGATCATCCATTCTGCAGGACACAGACGACAAATGGGAATGATGTTGAGTGAATCTAAGACATCCTTCTCCCTACAGCAGCACCAGGTCTTGCAAACCGTTGACCACGATGTAGAGGACCACAATGTAAAGGACCAGGGAGAAGGAGAAGACATCTCCAAGACTGAGCATTTACCCAGAAAGAATGAGTCACCAGTTCCTGACAAGATGGCAAACTAGCATAAGCTGCTAGCTTCCTCGCCCAAAATTAATGTTGGAGAGTCTACAGCAGAGAAAATAAGTCATGTATCTGAGGCTCTAAACATAAAACTGTGAGAAATCCCTGGGAGACAGAAGGCTCCTGACAACTGAGAATAGTTGTGTGTGTGAAAGGGACAGGTGGGTGTGTGAACGGGGGCGGGGGAGGAGCAACAGTGGGAGATTAGGTTGGATCTCAAGCTCTGGGCTTGTATGTCCTCCCCCACCCACGCCCGCACCCCCACAAACACACCCACCCCACCCCCGACCCCACAGAGAGCTCCTTGAGATAACCACTGTCTACTTAGAACAAGCAGCATCACAATCCAGGCATCTGGGGATTCCAAGTATTAGAGAAATCCTAAAACTCTCCTGGGATAAGAGTTAATGGAACCAGTAGTGTGCTTCCAGTCACCCAGGGGCTCTCTGCCTTGGAACTCATGCCTTCTCTCTTCTTTAAATGCACAGGAAGGTGACAAACTATGATTTCAGACCCTCCCCACTACACATTACAAACAGAATAACTGTATCCACAGGGGAACATAAGTTTATAGGTCAACGTAATTTGACACTGGGGAATAATACCACTCTAAAAGAAAGATAACAAACGGAGCATCATGCATCTTATGAAGCAGGATAATTGGGAAAGATGGACCAAGATTTTAAAATAAGCATAATAAATATTCTGAAACAAAGAGACACTATTGAAATATGAAGTAGGTGGAAGTCATAAAAAATAAACTAATAGGAATATTGTGTATGAATAATAATTGAAATAAATTGAAGGGATAAATAGCTGGATGAATAACCCTAAAGAGACAGAATATGTAAACTGGAAGATCACATTGAGAAGTTCTCCTAGAAGGCAGCAGAGAAAATACAACGGGAGAAAAAAAATTTTTTTTAATTTATTCATGAGAGACAGAGAGAGAGAGGGAGAAGCAGAGACACAGGCAGAGGGAGAAGCAGGCTCCCTGTAGGAAGCCCGATGCAGGACTTGATCCTGGGACTCCTGGGACGACTGAGCCACCCAGGCATCCCAACTATAGAAATTTTTAAAGAAACACTAAGATAAGTCATAAGTAGCAGAAGTACTAATGTCTAAATAACGGAATTCCAAAGAAGTGAGAAAAAAAGAAGGGAGGAAATATTTGAAGAAACAGGAATAAAAGATGAAAGACTCTAGACTGAAAGGATTTGTAGAGTCTCAAACAGGATAATAAAGAAAAACCCACATGTAGACATATATTAGTGAAATTAAGAAATCAAAGACACCAAAACAAAACAAAACAAAACAAAACAAAACAAAAAAAACCCTCCAAGGTTCCAGAGAGTAAAAGAAGTCATCTAAAAAAAAGGTAAAGACTCAGGTTTTATCAGATTTCTGAACAGTATATTGGAAATCAGAACACACAGAGAAATATTTTCAAAGTATTAAAGGAAGAGAACATTGAACCTAGAATTTTATATATAGCCAAATTGTCATTTATATGCAAGAGTGCCACTGAGATATTTTCAGGCAGATGAGGTTTACCACACAAAATCCCATTTTGATAACTCTCTTGGAAGAGCACTCAAATAAAAAGAGAAATAAATCCAGGAAAGTGCTGCTAGAAAAATTCGATGGAAGAGTGATCAAATTCCTTAGTAAAGCTTGTCTAAAACAGCAAGTATCAAACAAAAGATTAGACGAGAAAACACATATTTATAACCTTCAAAACTAAGATTTTAGACATTATCAAACACATAAACAGAAGTGCAGATTTTAAATTAAAGCCAACCAGCACAATAATAAAAATTGAAGATATAACTTCTACATAAGCATAAGAAAATGTTCCTATGTAATGGAAATCATAACAGAAGAAGAATTAAAAGCCAGAAAAATGTAGAATAAATGGAAAGTATGAAGTAATATGGCAGAAATAGGCCCAAGTGCATAAGGAAATGTATTATAAGATAAAGGTGTCATCTTCAAATGACTGGAAAAAGATAGAATTTTAAATAAAGGATGCTGAGACAACTGGATAATCATTTGGAAAAACATAAAATTGGAATCATACCTCACACTCTGAAAATGGATCAGACACGTTTGATGTATCAGTGAAACCACCCAAGTATTAGAGGAAAACAGGTGAATTATGTTATAATTTTGGACTGAGAAAAGGCTTTCTCGTTATGAATCAAAATCCAAAATCAATAAAGATCACTCAATTACATTTAAAAAACCTCTTGCATGGCTAAAATCACCATAAGTAAAGTCAAAAACACATTATATACTGGGAAAATACATGCAGAGTGTATCACAGATAAAAAAGCTAATATCCTGGCATGTAAACAACTCACAAAAATCAAGGAGAAAATGTTCAAACAGACTAAACCAAAGAAGAAGGAAAGGGGAGGGAGAGAGAGTGAGAGAGAGAGGATATATATAAGATATATATAATAAATATATAAAATGATCATTGGAATATGAGAAAATATGAGAAATGCCAATTAAAACTCACTGATAGCATTTTGCAGCTCCAAGACAGGCAAAATATCAAAAGCTTTATAAAACATTCTTTTGACAAGGATATGGGAAGACAGACACTCAAAGTTAACGCTGGTGGGAATGCAAAATGTTCCACCCCCACAGAAGGGATTTGGCAATTTCTAACACAACTACATATGCATTTCACCTGTTACCCAATAATCCTATGTACATGTATTTACTTTGAAGATCCATCTCTAAGAATAGGAAACAAAATGTGCACAAGGTGACTCATCGTAGAGTTATTTATAATAACAAAATATTGGGAATAATCTATATGCATACACACAGAACAGATTGGTAGAGTAAGTCATTGTATATGCATACCTTGGCATAACATCCAACTGTAAAATTGAAAAATATCTCTATAAATTAATGTGAAGCAATTTCCAGGATATTTTTAAGTAAAAGACATGGATAGTATGCCATATATTTGTAAGAAGGAAAGTAAAATAAGAATATATGCCCATTCTTGCAAAAAAAAAAAAAAACATAGTTATATAAATCAGTGACATCGGTTACCTGCAGGAAATGAGTCGAAACCATGAGGAAGTGCTACGGGAGGGACAGAAACTTCTCTAAATGTACTATTTGTATAGTTTGGATTTTTGACCTATTTAAATATTTCACTACACGCACAAGAAAATAAAACTAAATCATCAAACATGGAGAGGGGGAAAAGACCCTAAAATTGAATGTGGATGGAAATAAATGAACTTATCTGTATATTAAATCAATAAGATAACCATACAGAAGGGAAAAACCAACCCAATTAATTAACTTTTGGGCATAGTATTTGGGCTCTACAGTCTCAGTGAGACATACTCTAAAAATAAGAACTGCACAGAAGTTTTGAACTGTATCCAACAGCATTGTTTTGATGGTGGTATGGGTATTGCAATTCTGAAACTATTTTGTATGTATTATGGCAACAAGGAAATGAGTAAATACACCAAAGCTCCTGAGAACCAGGGAGGTTGAAAACCTGTTGAGAGAATCAGTGTGCAAGAATGAGATACACATAAGGAAGGGGAAAAGAGAGTATTAGATTGGAACTAGAGGCGTGATTACCTGATTTTTTTAAAGTATTCATTTTTCTCCAATCTTATTGAGATATACCTGAAGTGCACTAGCCACACATACTTAAAACATGCAATATGTTCAGTTTTGACAAGTGTACATTCAGATAAAACCACCCTCACAAAAAGGATGGCAAACATCTCTGTCATTCCCAAAAGTTTCTTGGCGCTCATCAACATCCCTCCCTCCCTGTATCTCCATCTCCACAAAACCACTGATCCTTTTTCTGTCATTATAGTATAGAGTGCATTTTATGGAACTTTACAAAAACCGGACTATATAGTATATACTTTATTTTTTGCCTGATTCTCTCATTAAATATGATCATTGGAGATTCATGCATGTTGTGCATCAAAGCGTAGTCCCTTTTACTGTTTCTATTCCTAAAATTGAAATGGCTCTGTTATTAGGTTCATATAAGTTTGTAACTGTTATGTTTCCTAATGAATTGTCCTTTTTATGACATGTCCCTCTTTACCTCTAGTGATAATCTTTATCTTGAAGCCTATTTTATCTGATCTCAATATAGCCTTTCTTATGCTTATTATTTGCAAGAAATCTATTTACTTTAAGTATTTGTATTTAAAGTGTGTCACCTGAAGGCACTCTGTAGTAGGGACTTGCTTTTTTATCCACTCTCTGCATTTTAATTGAAGGGTTTTGACCATTAGCATTTAATGTAATTAATATTGTTGGATTTTGTTCTACCATTTTACCATTTGTTTTACATTTTCCCTTTATTTTTTTGTATTTCTTCCTTTTCTAGTCTTCCTTGGGATTATGGAAATAATTTTTAGCATTCCATTTTAATTTGTCATTGGCATTCTGGCTAAATTACTTTGTATTGTTTTGTAGTTTTTTGCTGTAGATATTAAAAATATATATACTTCCATATTCGAGTAAAATATAGGCGTTTTGCAATCATATAAACTCCTTTAGTACTCCCCTCAACTGACCTTTATGTTATCATTGTCGTTTGTATTTTATCATCACACATTGAAAATTCCACCAAATAAGGTTATAATCTTTGCTTTGGATGATCACATGGGGTTTTTAAAAACTCAAGGGGCATCTGGGTGGCTCAGATGCTCAGTTAAGCATCTGCCTTATGCTCGGGTCATGACTTCAGGGTCCTGGGATCAAGCCCTAAGTCGGGCTCCCTGCTGAGCAGGGAGTCTGCTTCTCCCTCTCCCTCTTCCCACCTCCCATTCATGCTCTCTCACTACCTCTCTCAAATAAATGAAGAACATCTTTTTAAAAGATAAATAAAAAATTAAAAACTTAAAAGGAAAAAAGAAAAGGTCTCTTATTTCTTTCTGTTTTTCTTCCTTCATTCCTCAAGACCTAACTCTCTTTTGCTATTATTTTCCTTCAACCTGATGAATTTCCTTTACCCAATCTCACAAACCAGGTATTCAAGTGATAAATTCTCTTAGTTTTCTTTTATGTGAAAACAGCTTAATTTTGACTTCATACCTGGAGGATATTTTTGCTGGATATAGAATTCTGGGTTGACAGTTCTTTTCTTTCAGTACTTTAAAAATGATGTTCCATTGTCTTCTGACCTTCAGGGTTCTAACGAAAAATCTCCTGTCATTAGAACTTTTGTTCCTTTATATGTAATGTGTAGTTTTTCCTCCAGCAGCTTCCAAAGGGTTTTCTTCAGCTTAACTTTCACCATTTCAATTATGATGGGTCTATGTGTAGTGTTCTTTAATTTTATACTGTTTGGAGTTCATTAAGCTCCTCGACTCTTGAATCTGCCAACATGCAAATGCAATAAAAATCCAATAAAATATTACTGAGAGACTGAAGAGCAGATACAATGATGGCCCAGAAGAAGAGTAGTCAAATCTCCCATGTTGAAGCAGAAGAGATGCCAAGAATGCATGGAAGCTGGTATAGAGAGCACGGCAGATACAGTCTAGACATAGGGACTGTATGAGCAAAACCATGAAAGGTGACACATGCAGACCCCAGCTTTTCATTCTCCAGTGCTCTTCCACTTCACATCATCCTTAAAAAAAAAAAAAATTTATAACCAGCAGCTTTGTTTTGTGAAATTCTTTCTTTTTTTTTAAGTTGACACAAAGAGCAAGACCTGAGCCGAGAATAAGAGTCAGATGCTTAACAACTAAGTCACCCAGGCACCCCTCTGTTTTGTGAAAATCTTAATGGCATCTTCAGACGCATTTTTTCTATCTGTTCTGTCAGAGCAGGAATAGCATTTCTTCCTTTCCCTGTATCTTCTGAGGATGCCTAACATAGGGCTTTACAAATTAAGACAAATCAACAACAAAAAAACAAAAAAACAAAAAACAAACAAAAAAACCCTGCTCTTTAAACAGCATGTAGGGACTGATTCTGGTTCGTCACTTTATGAAAATACAGTAGCAGAACAAAGAAAATCATTTTTTCCTATTAAAAAACTTGCCTCTTTAGACAGTAACAAGTTAATTGGTTGAAGCAGTTTGAGACTCTTAGAAACAGAATAAGTAAAAAATTTCATTTTCTCACCCAAACTTATACCAATTAAAACTAACCCTCCAAACCTTAGATGTTTATCCAGCGTTAATTACTACATTTAAGAGGCTAAAATTAAGTGCTTTGTTGGTTTCTCTAGATAATTTACATATCATTACTTTACAATTCATGTTGCAATGATTTTTATTAAAATTAGTACATGAAAATGGAATAATATTACCTCTAAGCTTTCAGGACCCTAGGGTCAGAGTCATTTATTATTTCTCCTTTAAAATTATAATTGTCAATTTAAAAAATATATATGTGGAACTTAATGATTTATTTTTAAAAGGAAAGCATGAAACAACAATGGGTTATTATTTATGATTTCAGTGGTCTTGTATCAAGCCCACAATCGATGCTCTTTCATATAGAGGGCAAGAAGAAAAAATAGAAAGGAGCAGAGAAAAATCAGCTAGCGTAGAGAAGAGAAAGAAAGTTTAAAAAAAAAAAAAAGGAAGAAAACAGAGGAAATGATGTTGACTTCTCCAATTTAACTGTGGAGCTCAAAGAATAGCCAAGTACCATTAGTGCTCCCAGGGACACTGTTTGGGAAACTCTGGTTATAGCCATCCTCAAACGAGAGCCAGGGGTACCATGTGTCATTAGTGCAAAAAAAGTGTGGGGGCCAAAAACAAAGACCCGAGCGCTAGTTGGCAGCACGTCGGCATCCACTACCTGCCAGTGGAGGGACGTGGCCCTGGGTGACCACAACCCAGTCCATGGCACCCTCTCCCACTGTCGCTTAGGAGAAGCCTAGCCAAAGCTAGTCTGCAGTCGAGGGGTTCAGTATGAAGGGTTTTGTGAAGCACAGTTCACCCATGAGAGGTTTCTGCCGTTCATTCCTACTCTGGGCCCCTGGGAACCTTCACACAAAGTTGGGGGAATGCTCTAGAAACGCGCTCCACTCTTGGGAGGCCAGTTCTCTCACTGTGCTCTGGGGGAAGCAGCACGATAGGAGCTAAGGAAACACAGATGCGCAGATCCTCTGCGATGCCCACCCATCCTAAAGGCAGGACTCAGGAGTTCTGGCCATAGACTTCTCCGTTCCTCCCGTCTACCGTCCCCCATCTTCCCTTCCTCCGGTCCCACAGTGCTTGCGGCTGTCTCCTCTGCCTCCCTCCCTCCCCATCCTCATGTTCCCCCCTCCTCTCTCTCCTTCGAGGTCCTACAGGCCAATAGGGTCATTCTGATCAAATGGGAATCTGCTGGAATTTCCCCTGGGCCCTCTCTCCCACTCCAGATAAATCCACCCACCTGCCCCACTCCCTCCATCCCCAGCTCTAGACATCCCAGGCTCGCTGACAGAGGAGGCCGCCCGAAACTCCTCAGAGGCCGCGGGAGGGCTGAGGATGGGGCTGCTTGTTGCCTGTGTCACTGTATGTCTCTAAGTTGGGGGCGGGTGGTTGTTCCTGGAGCAGAGTCTTCTCAGAAACCTTCTTTCCACTCACATCCCTCTGCAGAGAGGATCTGGCCGGTGTGACATTTCCTGACAGCTCTGACAGGCCTCAAGGAGACAATTAATGCCTCACAGCTGCCTCTACCGGGGGAAGGTGCTGGAAAAAGGAGGAAGGCGGGGGAGGGAAGAGTGTAAATTTACAAAATAAAAAAAAAAAAAGTTTTAAAGTCATAGTAGAGACTAGGGAGGGAATGGAATCAGAATCGTACTGAACAAATTCCTCTTGGAATCCCCTCCAGGCCCAGAGAGTGGACAACCTGGGGCAAACTGATGGAATCACCGCAGAGAGAGACTAATCGCTCTGTGTCGGAGCTTCTGGAAAGAAGCAGAAGGCCAATGGCAGGGCCTCTGCCCTGGCCTGGAATCCTGAGCTGCTGGACCTTGAACCCTGCCCGCCTCACTCACGGTGGTGGAGACCGAGGCCGCCAGGGCCTGGGGGAGGGCGGGCAGCCCCTGGAGGGTGCTTTCGGATAAAAAGTCAGGGCCAGAGAGATGGGCGGGACTCCTTCCTTCCCAGACACCCCCACGTCTGCCTGGCCAGACAGATGGGCCTTCCTCTGGGCTTTATAGATTAATGCGTCCTTCTTATCAATTATGGAGACAAGAAAGTGTAATTTTCTCCCCATGTTTATACTGTTCAGGATTAATCTGCCTGTAAATGGATAATCTGTCAGCTTTCCGAGACACTGAAGTGGGTTGGGGGCGGGGCAGGAAACGGGGAAGAGATTTACCAGTGGGTAATGCCATCTGCTTTATTAGGTTGTTTTATAAACCTGACATTCAATTTGTTCTGGAGGACTTGGTGACGGATTATTCTGTAAATTCCCAAATAATTACGATAACCAGAGAAAGAGAAAAAAGGGGGGAGAGGGAGGTGGGTTTGGAGGGGTGGGGGGTGGCCAGCAAGACCGTGAGTGATGGTTCCAGGGGATGGCATCCATCCCCGGCCCCCTCCAAGGGGGGCAGGAGGAGGGCTAGGCTCAGGGACCCGTGGAGGGGGGTGGGTGTTGACTGAAAGGGCCTGGGGAGCCCTTCCACCTGGGCCTCATCCCTTGTCTCCTCTCCCCCACCTTCCAACCTCAGAGTCTCTGCTCTCCCCAACAAGAGGGCAAATTCAAGTGAGCCGGGTCGGCGTCATCAGCGTGGATATTATATACTTTCTCCTGTCACCCACGTCTGAATCCCCGGAGAAATTACTTCAACTCCCTGTGCCTCAGTTTATTCAACTGTAAAATGGAGACAGTGGTAGTACTCACCTCCTATGGGTGCTGCTAGGATCGGTCAGTTCCTACACACAATAGTGCTTGGGGCCCGCGAAGCCCTGTACAAACTATTATTTGCATTTTTATCCCACAGACTTGAGCCTGGTGCTGACAATATTGTACGCTCTGGATAGATACCGGATGGTTGAGTCTGAAAAAATCAGAATGAGCTGATAAGCCCCTTAACAACCAGAGGCTTCACCCTTGCCCCTCCACCCCCTGCTTGAACACTGCCAGGGACAAGGAGCTCCCTACCTGCTATGCAGGCGGTGCATCCCATCATCAGGACAGGTCCAGCGAGTCCTCAAATAAAGACAAAACCCGCCTTCCCCTAGCAGAGCCCCCCCAAAGGGTTAACCCTGCTGGGTTTGCAAAGGCAGGCCCAGGAGAGCTCCTCTGGTAAAGCATAGTCTTGATTATGAGCTCCGAGAGCTCGTTTTTCAGCAGAATGCTATTCAATTACCCCATGCACGCTTATCTTTTAAATTTCCAAATGCTGCCTTCCACGGCTTCCATAATCTTATTTGCCGCTTGTGCTGGGGTGGGAGTGGGTGGGGGAAAAAAGGCCACACGGTGTGCGCCCATCCTTGTGTTTCGGGGTACAAGTGGGTGGTCACAGATCCCTCGCAAGGAGAGAAGGGTGGCAGGATCGGAATCCTTATTACCTGCCCTCTCTGGCCACCTCTGCACCTTCGTGTTTCCGAGGATAGTTCTGTGTGACCTCAGTTAGTGACCAAGGTAAAACAGGCTCAGGGAGTGGAGCCACTCTCTGCGGCTTCCCACAAAGAAAATGTCTGTGCCTTGAGGGACAGCTGAGCAGATTAATGCCCCTTTACATCTCAGAGTGCTTTCTTGACCATCAGCCCCCGTGGTATCCGGGTGTAAATATTAAACACACCAAGAATATTATCCTTCTTTCAAAAACTGATGCATAGTTAGGTTAGATTGTTTGTGTCCCACAGCCACACAAGGAGTTGGGGTTTGGACCATATAGTGGGCTGCCATGGTGTTGCCTGTCCGGAACCAACCGCTCCACTTCTTCTGGTGAAAGAACCTTCTTTCCTGTGGGGAATCCATTCCAAGTGGCTTGGATGGGACTGTAGCTGCCCCTTTTCAGAGATGTGCACAAGACAGGCCAATCAGGATAGTTCGTGCCCTTGGCCACAGTCATCGGATCAGGGATAGGCATGTGACCAAAACAAAGCCAATCAGATCCTTCCATTGGACTTTGCTACTAAAGTGATAAGGGAAGATGCTAATCTTCCTGGAATTGGCCGTCTGGTAGGATGTGAGGCTTATGCTATCCATGGCCACCATGCTCACCATGAAGAGAACACCTGACTACGATTTGGAGAGACAAAGCCCCGATGACACTTGGAAGTCCTAAACCTAGTCGTACCTGGAGCCTATATTCTATTTTTGCTCAATAGCATGAGTTGTGTTACTGTCAGTAACGCCTCCTCCCCATCCTCAAACTTTATGTCACAAATTCAAGGTGTCTGTCAAAGAAGGATTGGGAGCTGGGTGATCTCTTGCATCTCAACAGGAGTTGGGCCATACCAACTTTGGGGGAATCCCTCCAGTTCCCAGATGCTTCTCTTCTATTAAAACTCCCATTTCCCTATTATTATTCCTGTGTGTGCTGACTCATGTGTTTCTCTCTGCAGATGTTGTATTTCTCCCACCCTCTTCCCAATGACCTTTGTCTCTGTCTATAACCAAACTCCCTGGGGAGCAGTTCTAGGTCTCCTTTGTCTCTATCAATTTCTGGTCCCAGAGATCTCGAGTATCGGAGATATGGAGTCTGGTGGCTTGAGGCTATCTACATGTTTGTGTGGGTGTGAGTGTGTTCTTGGGGATATGTGAGAAGGAAGGGGGTGGGACTGCCAAAAAAAGCATCTATGCTGCAGATTGGAGGAAGAGGGAGAGAATAAAGATCGGAGCAAACAAGATTCCAGTTTGCAGTGTGAGAGGTTCTGCTCCGTAACTTCAGCTGGCTTTCTGTTAGCATTTACTCAGATCCATCTTCTACCAAGAGAAGATTAAGGGAACTTACAGCTATGATTGTCGACGTCCAGAATGGATGACATATATGTGGTGTTCACTTCCTTAATTGTGCACCCTGCCCTGGCACCGGGCCTACTCAGGGATCCTACGAGCAGCCCCACTTCACCAACTGCAGTCCTCACCAACTGGCCTTCCCAGAGTCTCTGGCTGAGCTGACTAGGGAAGGGCTTTCCCCGCAGACAGCAATCTGTAGAGATGGGACGAGGTGACCGATTTTTCGAATGTGCAGACACCAAAGCAAAGCTGCAAGTACCATAAAGAATCGAGAAAGCATGACACCACCAAAGGACTCAAAGAAAGCTGCAGTAATTAACCCTAAAGAAATGGGTGTCTACAAGCTGCATGACAAAAGAATTCAAAATAATCATCTTAAAAAATGAAAAGGCAAGCCACAGACTGGGAGAAAATAATCACAACTTATATATCTGACATGAGGCTCATATCCAGAATATATGCAGAATTTTTATAGCTCAACAGTAAGAAAATAAACTCAACTGTAGCAACTCAATTGTCGAAAGACTTCATTCACAGAAGGAGGTATAGCAATGTCCAATAAACACATTAAAAGATAGATGTCGGGATCCCTGGGTGGCGCAGCGGTTTGGCGCCTGCCTTTGGCCCAGGGCGCGATCCTGGAGACCCGGGATCGAATCCCACGTCGGGCTCCCGGTGCATGGAGCCTGCTTCTCCTCCCTCTGCCTGTGTCTCTGCCTCTCTCTCTCTCTCTGTGACTATCATAAATAAAATAAAATAAAAAATTCTTTAAAAAAAATAAAAATAAAAAAATAAAAGATAGATGTCGGGGATCCCTGGGTGGCTCAGCGGTTTGGCGCCTGACTTTGGCCCAGGGCACGATCCTGGAGTTCCAGGATCGAGTCCCACATCGGGCTCCTGGCATGGAGCCTGCTTCTCTCTCCTCCTGTGTCTCTATCTCTCTCTCTCTCTATGTCTATAATAAATAAATCAATCAGTCAATCTTAAAAAAAAAAGATAGATGGCCAACAGTTAAATTAAAACCACAAGGAGATGCTGCTTCATTCCCAACAGAACAACTACAATATTAAAAATAGACAATACCAAGTGCTGGTGAGGATGCGGAACAACTAGATACACTGCCAGTGGGAATGTAAAATAGTACGACCACCCTGGAAATGAGTTTTGCAGTTTCTTAAAAACTTAAACACGCACTGGCCCTTCCATTATTAGGTATTTACCAAAGAGAAGTGAAAACACATGTCCACACAAAGACTCATCTATCAATGTTTGTGGCAATTTTATTTGCAATCGCCCAAAGCTGGAAACAACTTAAATGTCTATCAACAGGTGAATGGATGAACAAATTGTGGTACATCAATACAGTAGGACACTACTTAGCAATAAAGAAAAGCGTGGACTGTGGGCAGATACAGCCACAGGCATCGATTGCAAAAAATATTATGTGGAGTAAAAGGAGCCAGATATGCACAAAAGGACTTACTACCTATGTCTGTGTACGTGACACTTGAGAACATGTGGAATCACTCTCCGGTGCTGGAAATGGGAATAAGCATTGCCTGGGGTGACCATGGGGGGGCTGGCCATGAAGGTGCCCAAGGGAACTTTCTATGGTGATGGAAATGGTCATTTCTTTCTTTCTCTCTCTCTCCCTCTCTCTCTTTTTAAAGGATTTTCTTCATTTATTCATGAGAGACACAGAGAGAGGCAGAGACACAGGCAGAGGGAGAAGCAGGCTCCACGCAGGGAGCCCGATGCAGGACTCGATCCCGGGACCCCGGGGTCACGCCCTGAGCTGAAGGCAGCTGCTTAAGGGCTGAGCCACCCAGGCATCCCAAAAATGGTCATTTCTTAAATGGTCATTTCTTAACCACTACTCTGGAGTGGTGGTTATATGACGGCTTCTAGTTGGCAAATCTCATCAAACTGCACACGTCAAATGTGTGCATGTTAGGATCTGGTATATTCCTCGATTAACAAACTACTTCTCAATCAAAACAGATGAGGGGGCGGGGGAGGACAAAAGCCCGGAGCGCGTTGCCCCCAGCCTGCTCCCCCATCCTCAAACTGCAGGTCTCCCTGCCCGAGGAGGGACAGGACGTCTTGATGTCAGAGTCTCTAGCCTTGGACGTCACGGCCCGGGGCCCACAAAGCTGGAGATACACAGGCCAGGGGTTCCTTGGGACAGTCCTTAATGGAACGCCAGGGAAAGAGTCGACCCTGGGGGAAGAGACCCAGGCCGCCGAGAGGGAGCGGAGGAGCAGGTCAAGTCGGTGCCACCCGAGTGGGCCTTGCTGTTGGCGCCCCAGGTGCTGTGCCCCCCCGGGGGTGCCCACGCACCCTCCATTCGGCGTAGCTGGCTGTCTTCACTTCCTTGGGCTGTCGAACCAAAGCCCCACTGACTAGGGGCCTGAAACAACAGGAATGTATGCTCTCCCCATTGGGAGGCTCAAGTCCAAAATCAAGGAGTCCAGAAGGAGTCCCGGGGCCCTGCTCCTTCTGACATCTCTAAGGAAAGATCCTTCCTAGCTTCTTCCAGTTTCTGCGAGCCCCAGGCGTCGGTTGGCTGATGGCAGGTGACACTCCAAACCCCGCCTCCACTCTCACAAGGCCACCTTTCGTCTGCACCTCCGTCTGTGCCCAAATGTCCCTCTTCATACAAGGACACCAACGACCCTACTCTAGTAGGATGTCGGCCAACCCTGAACCCCAGGCGTGTGGGGACAGCGCTCCCGCGGAGCCGTGCGTGTGTGTGCACACCTGCGTGTTCTGGCGGGGGCATCCGTGCAGCGGTCCTGGGTGTTATCAAACACGGGCGTTTCTGTCTTTAATAAGACAAGTCTGGTTTTCCCCCATCCCCTGTTCTCAGATTCCTCGTCTGCCTACGGCCCCTGTGCCCACTCACCCCAGGACGGCTTTTCAGTGGCTTCTCACTAATAAAATGGTTATTTCCTGATTGACACATTCCTTCCTCCAATTATACATGTAACTCCTCCGCTGGCTTTTTCCGGAGAAGGGACAAGAGGCCCAGGACTCGGGCTGACTCAGGACACACGTACCCACACCCGCTCACACTCACTCAGTCGCTCACTCACACCCCCTTTCACAAGGAGCAGTCAGGGTGTCGTTCTCACAGCGTGTTGAGGACCCCAGGGAATCCTCTTGATTGAAATAAAAGCCTGCAAAGCTCCCGGGAGCCCTCACAGGCCCAGGGGCTTCTACTAGAACCGTGCACGTACCTACAGATGCAAACATGAACATTATCATCTCAAAATACTCTTTGAAGGTAAAAATCCCGGTAACAATTCATCGCCCAAAATATTCCTTGAAGGCTGAGGCTGGTTTCTCCGCTGGCAGGTGGTAGCCGGCGGGGTGACAGGACACATGGTGACACTCCTGCCCGCGGCCTGCTGCTGGCTCTCAGACACGGGCCTGGCTGTCCGATTTGAAGGTGGGCCCAGGGACAGCCACAGCAGTCACCCCGCGTGGCCTCCCCAGCACCGGACAGAGAGCCCGAGAGGAGGCTTCGCTCTGCCTCCCTTCAGAGAAATACAGTCTAAGAAAGTGGGAGAAAAGTTTGAGATCATGTATCAACCTCTTCATTCTACGGAAGGAAAAACTGAGGCCTGGAAAGTAATTCAGCAAGGCCCGAGCTCAGGGGTCCAGGGTCTCCTACCTCCCCCGGGAAGCCTCCTTGCCCGTTCACCTTGTGCCCCACCCACTCCATCCCTTCAACTTTGGGGGTGAGGGTGGTGGAGAGGGAGGCTGCAGGAGAGGCCGCCCTTCCCCATCCAGAGAAGGTTTAGAAGAGAGCCACAGGCGAGGATCTAGTAAGGCACGGAAATCCTCCCAGGGGCTGACTGTTCCCCCGCAGCCCAGCCTTCCCCCCCGCCCCAGAAAGTCCAGAGCACCCACCGCCCACTCCAGCCCGCACCGCTGAGCTATTTAACCCAGAGACGCTACTGCTTCTGTGCTTTGATCCTGCAGGCACCTGCAGCTTTTTGTTCTATTATTCACTGCGGGGTGGATGCTGGGTTTTCTCTCCTTATTGCAGGCTGTGGCAGGGCAGCCCACCGCCTCCCCAAGGCCACTGGATGATATCCATCAGGAAGTTAGTAGCAGCAACTGGATTCGACATGCCTTCTGGGGGAAGGGATTTGCACCCATTCAAAATCAGAGTTATCTAGAAGCCTCTTTTTTTGGAGGAGATCGGAGAGGAAGACAATGTGGATAAAAATGACAGACGCGCACGTAGAGCTGGTGCTAAGAGGCATCTCTTATCTGCCCAGTTGAGCAGTGAGCTTTGAAGGCAGGTCCTCCTCTTCTATGTCCACGTCCCCCACAGAACCCAACACATAGTGAGGCAACCGCCGGTTGATCTGCGATAGTCACTTCCCTTCTCTGGGTCTCAATGCGCCCCTCTATGCGGCGAGGGCTTAAATCTCCAATGAGGCCACCCAGTCTAGAAGAACATGTCTTGAAGAACACGGAACATCAGTGTCACCACGCAGAGTCCACACCATGGGCCTTCCAGACCCACGTTCTGTCCGTGGCATCTCCCCCCGACGGGAAGTCCTTAGGGTACCCTCCATCACAGAGTGCTCAGATAACCTTTGCAGAAGCAGATGTGGTGAGGTTACACCATTAAACCCCAGGATCTGCAGCCAGGGGGAACGTTCAGAGGCCAGGGAAAGGAAGTACCCTCTCAAGGAATGCATGGCTTCTGCAAACATGGCACGCCTTTGAGAGTTCATATTTTCTTTTCCCAAGGTGCTCTCCTCCCAATCAAAACTCCAGGCACTGTAAGCCCCTCTGGTGGTGCACCCCGTGATGTCCATCAATGGGGACAGAGTCAGGAGCTAGGAGAGCATGTAGGGCAGAGAAGCCCTAAGGAAGCCACCGCCTGGCAGCCCTAGAAAGGCAGGTGGAAAGGAACAGAGGCACGGGCCAGTGGTGATTTTCATGACAAATCTTCATATCTCTGAGGAGAGGAAACACATTCCAAAGTAATCGCCTAAGACAAGAACAGGGTGGGACCCAAGAAGATCAAGGACAGCTCAGAATCAGGAATTAGGGGGGAGGACTGAGCACATGCAGCAAGTGATGGTGAATTTAAAGGAGACCGGACGCAGTGTGGCTCCCTAAGCAGACTCACATGATTCTCACCCCACCTGGGGCCTTCACCTTCTCAGCTGAACCTCCCCTTGCTGGGGTCGCCCTTCAGACACCTTACGACTGGGTGGGTCCCCGGCGACCCCTCCCTCCTCCCCCCCACCCCCCACCTTGCAGAAAGCTTGCCTCCCTGGGAGCCTTACTAGTCCACATAGCTGATGTCTTGGTAGGGTGGGCCAAGGGGTGGGCGCTCTCCTCCTCCTCCCCCGTTTACAGCCCCTCTCCCCCCCCCGTGGACTTGGGGCGCTGGGCCCAGCTAAGTTCTCCGTCTCCCCTGCCACCCGCCCTCCCCCCTGAGCAGCAGCGTTGTTTGCCAGCAGCGCAGGCTCAAGGTCAGGGATGGGGCGGTGGTTCCCAGCAGGGCTATCACCTGACATTTACTTTCCAGGCTGTTGACTCCCCAACAATACGGTGCATGCCTATTGGCAGGGCACCTTCCGTCTAGGTTTCCAGTAATCCATTCCCACCAAACAAACACGCGGGGCTCCCCTGGCCCTGCGCGGACCTGGAAAAACACAGCGCCTGGCTCGGTTCCCGGCGCTGGGCTCGCCCCCGCCCGCCGCTCGGGCCCGCGCCGGCCTCGCCGTGGCGCCCGACCCCCGCCAGAGGGCAGCCGCGGGCCGCAGGAGCCCCGCCGCGCCCGCCTCCCCGCCCGCTCGCCCGCGCCTGCGCAGACCCGCGGCCGCCCGCGCCCCTCCCGCCGCCGGGGCGGAGCGCGCTGCTGCGGGGCTGGGCCCCGGGAGCGACCGGGGGCGGGTCCCAGCCGTGCGCCGTCGGGGCCCGCCAGCCTTCCTGCGAGGCTCCCCCTGCGCCCCCCCGGGTCCCCCGAGTGGCGATCAGAGGAGTGAGCCGCGGCCGTGGCCCGCCCCGGCTCCACGCGCCTTCCCGGGCTCGCGCGCCCCGCCGCCCCCCGGGCCCTTGGGGCTCTGCTTTGAGCAAAGGCGGCTCGATCGCTCCCTCCCGGAGGATGCACCGACCCCGAGGCCCGGGGCGTGGGGAAGGGCCGCTGGGAAGGTCCAGTTTGCAGACGCCCCCAGGCACGGGGCTGCGGGCCGTGCGCCCCCCAGTGTGCCCCCCGTGCGGCCCCCCTGTGCACCCCCCCGTGCGCCCCCCGTGCGCTCCTCCATGCGGCCCCCTTGCTCCCCCTGTGCGCCCCCCGTGCGCTCCTCCGTGCGGCCCCCGTGCGCCCCCTGTGTGCCCCCGGTGCGCTCCTCCGTGCGGCCCCCGTGCGCCCCCCGTGCGCTCCTCCGTGCGCCCCCCGTGCGCTCCTCCGTGCGCCCTCCTGTGCGGCCCCCGTGCGCTCCTCCATGCGGCCCCCTTTGCACCCCCCCCGTGCGCCCCCCCGTGCGCCCCCCTGTGCGCCCCCCCGTGCACCCCCCGTGCGCCCCCCTGTGCGGCCCCCAGTGCAGCCCCCCTGTGCGGCCCCCCGTGGGGCCCCCCCTCGCGCTCCTCCGTGCGGCCCCCGTGCGCCCCCCGTGCGCTCCTCCGTGCGCCCCCCGTGCGCTCCTCCGTGCGCCCTCCTGTGCGGCCCCCGTGCGCTCCTCCATGCGGCCCCCTTTGCACCCCCCCCGTGCGCCCCCCCATGCGCCCCCCTGTGCGCCCCCCCGTGCGCCCCCCTGTGCGCCCCCCCGTGCACCCCCCGTGCGCCCCCCTGTGCGGCCCCCCGTGCGGCCCCCCTGTGCGGCCCCCCGTGGGGCCCCCCCCCTCGCGCTCCTCCGTGCGCCCCCCCTGGGGCGCGTTCAACCACCCCTGGGGTCCCAGCGGGAAGAGATTTTAAGGGATCAGCCGGGCAGCGGTGGAGAAGCGAGGAAGGGGGAAGTGCATTGGCCAAGGTCACGGAGTTCGCAGGGCAGAATAAATCCGACCCAGTCTGTCCCCTACGTGGGACCCAGAAACAGGCTTTCCTGGTTCTCGGGAGGGAGGGAGAGCTCCGTCAATGGCCTCCGGGCCCTTCGGCACCTTCGCCCCCGTGCTTCGTGCTTCGTCTCCAGCATATGCCCCCCTTTCTACTAGGTTCTTCACCATCTTTGACTTTGCACATTAGACAGCATGATCCCAGCCTCCCCCTCCCCACTGCCCCCGAAACCCCAACCTCTGCTGGGCCCCAGGCTCCCCCAACCCCAACCTCTGCTGCTGACTCCTGCTGGACTTGGAGACTTACACACCATTTGCTGGGGTGGGGGGAGGGGGCTTTCCAGGCCTTCCCTGTGCCCCTCACGTGGAGCCCTATCCAACACATGTTGGGGTAGCCCCCACAGACCATCCCGCTTGTTCCCCCCTGGGGCTCCCTTCTTGCCTCCCACTGTGAGAGGCCCACAATAAGTCCAGGTTCCTATGATGTCCCCAGCATGGAAAGCAGTCCTGGACCCAAGATAGGGACTCCATAAATATGTGGCAAATAAGGGGTCCACGCTAGCTCATCTAAGCCCCAGTTTCTGGGGTTAGGGGCCTTTTTCCTCTATTGCCCATTGGCCCTTTCACTCTTGGAACTAAAATAAACACATTTAGGACAGCGAGGAGCCTGGGATATAGGCACAGGTGGGGAAACCAAGAGTTGGGATGGAAGTCAGTTCCTGGAAGATTATCCCATTCTTTGCTTCCACAGAGAGAAGAATAACTTTCAACACGGTGTGGGAACACGCTGTTCTCCCCATTTCCATATTCCGAATGGTAATTTCTAACTCGTTAGTCTTATTTTACTTAGAGAAATGACTTCCCAAAACAGAGATTTCAAACCATGGTCCTACAATTTGGTAGCAGTAGTCGAGGGGTTCAGTGTGCCCACCTCCATCAGAGCAGCACCATTATTTTTATTTTTATTTAGGTCTTTCTGGTGAAGGGGGAAAAGGAGCCAAGTTTCCTAATAATGCTTCCAGAAAGTTTTGAGGTGGACAGCACCCAAGGACTGTGAGGTAGAGCGGCTGGGGAGCCGTGAAGGATTGTTAGCAGCTCATCATTTCAAAGGGCCGGAGCCTAGTTCCCGGGGAAGAACATATTACGGTTTGCCGACCTGAGCCTTTCACCCTTCCTTTTCTGTGGAGTCTGTTTGCTGCTACCTATTGTGTCCTCTTTCCTCATAGCAGGGAACCTGACCTTTAATGGATATAGAGAGGAACTGGGACATATTTTGTCAGCATTGGTTACATTTATACAAATGGTTGCTATGTAACTTCATAAGGGAAGAAAAGGGGACAGTTGGGCATTTCATATTTTTCTTTTCATTTTTATTTTTTTAAAGATTTTATTTATTTATTTATTAGAGAGAGAGAGAGAACGAGCAGGGAGAGGGACAGAGGGAGAAGGAGAGGCAGGCTCCCTGCTGAGATGCAGGGCTCCCTGCCAGGACCCTGGGATCATGACCTGAGCCAAAGGCAGGTGCTCAATCAACTGAACCACCCATGAACCCCTATATTTCTCTTTTTAAAATAGACTTTAAAAAAAAAAAGATTGAAGCTCTAGATTTAAGTGCCCTTCCCCCAAGGTTGTCCAGGTCCTAGTCCCTGAAACCTGTGAATGTTACCTTACATGGCAAGAGAGACTTTACAGATGTGATTATGTTAAGGATCTTTGGGAGATTATCCTGGATTATCCACATGGGCCCGATGTAATCAGAAGACGGTCTTATAAGTGGGAGGTAAGAGGGTCAGGGTCAGAAGTGATATGTCAATGGAAGCAGAGGTTGCAATTTGAGAAAGATTCAGCTGAATATTGATGGCTTTGAAGACGGAGGAAGAGTCCATAAACAGAGGAATGCAGGTGTCCTCTAACAGGTAGAAAAAGGAAGAAACATTCTCCCCTAGAGCCTCCAGTAGGAACACAATCCTGTCAATTCCTTGATTTGGGGGCCAGGGAGTCACATCTTGGAATTCTGACCTCCAGAGCTGTAAGGTAATAAATTTGTGTTACTTTAAGCCACAAAATTTGCCATAATTTGTTAACAGCAGCCGTAGAAAACTAATATACCACCACGCCACCCAGGAAAAAAGAAAATTCTGCTGTAGACCCACATTAATAGAAAGAAGGGGATTAACTGGGGAGAGGACACAACCGGGCAAGGAGCTCCTGCGGTGGGAGTGGGATGTCAGAGGCTACCCCGCTATATGCATGTATTCATATGTTCTCTGTTACTCCAACATTGGCAACACGGGGATAGATTGTGTAGTGCCTGCCTGCACCGAGTCTTATGTTTTGACTATTTGTATAGTCCTTTTTATTTCCCCTGCTGGCCTACACTTTTCCATGATAGCATTCATCTTCATATTCCGGTCCTTTCCTCTGCCTTGTATGAATAATTCCACTTGCATTTGTGAGGCATCTCACACTTCCCAAAGCCCTTGTGTAGCCATTAACCATTTTGAGCCTTACCACAACCCTTGTGGGGTCAGGCAAGACCACTAGTGGTACTATTAATATATTGCACGGTAGCACCCAAGTTTCTCTAACACCGAGTCCTTCTGTTGGCAGCATTTCACCCATTTTGTCTGCCATGTGAATTCTAGAGATGCTGGCAGCCTCGCAGGGGTCCTGAGACTGAGTGAGCCCTGGGAGATCCGTGGCAACTCTGTGCGCCTCCTTGGCCTTCTAACCTCTGAACATGAGAGAAAAAGCCCTTTTGCACAGCTGGTGGGGGGAAGGAAAGCTCCACAATGGGGAAACCCATCCTGCTTCTCTAGCACATAGAGCAGTCAATCGGATGGGAAGAAGGAGTCACTCCCTGGTTCCAGGGAGACTGTCAGGGGTCCCCAGTCTGAGCCCCCTCCTCCTCCCCAACTGTCCTAAGGAGGCCCTGCTGTGAAGGTGGGCAGGAGGAATGGTCACGCTTCTGGCCTGGACCTCAGGGCCTGGCGGAAGTCGGAGGCAGAAGAAAATGGTATCCAAGCCTTTGGATGCCAGCCCCCTCCCCACAGAGACAGCGCTGCGTCCACTTAGAGACTGTTTCGAGTCATAGGTCCCCTATCCGTGGTCCAAGCTCCACAAGTCACTGTGCAAGGATCCCGCTGCCTCTGCAGAATGTGGGCAGCACCTACCCTGCAAGTCGTTGGGAGGATAAAAATAATCTATGGACAAGAGGAAGCGCTCAGAGAGCTGTATCATCCACACTCAAGCAAACCGGGGAAGAGGATTCTCAAAGTCTGCCGGCTGGTCAGGGAACCAAGACCCCATCCAGCCCAAGTCTCCGGTTTCTATCCAAAGGCCGCTTCCCGGGGCGCTTCCCGGGGCCTTCCGTGGCCGGCGCGGGCCCCCAGACCAAGCTTTCCCGCCCGGCTCAGCTCACAGCGCGCGGCCGCACCCAGGACCCGCTTCGCCGGGCGCCGCACAGCTGCGCACATCTGGCGGCCCAGGGCGGCCGTGCCGGGACCCCCGCCCCGAGCCTCGGTCTGGGCCGACCCCGGGGCGGCGCCGGCTCGGCCTCTGCGGGAGGCTCCCGCGCGCCTCTGCTCCGGCTGCGGGCGCTGGAGGCGGGGCCGCGGGAGGGGGCAGCGGGAGGCCGCGGGGGGCGGCAGGGGGCCCGCGGGGGGCCTGGGGGGTCCGTGAGGGGTCCGAGGGGGGCAGAGGGGGTCGGGTGCCGGCGGGCCGCGGGGGACCTGGGGGGGGGGGCAGTGGGGTCCGCGGGGGTCCGCGGGGGGGGGGCCGCGGGGGCAGAAGGGGCAGCGGGGGGGGGGCCACGGGGGGCCTGGGGGGGCCTGGGGGGCAGCGGGGGACCGCGGGGGGCGGCAGGGGGCCCGCTGGGGGCCTGGAGGGTCCGTGAGGGGTCCGAGGGGGGCAGCGGGGGTCGGGTGCCGGCGGGGCCGCGGGGGACCTCGGGGGGGGGGGCAGTGGGGTCCGCGGGGGTCCGCGGGGGGGGGGCCGCGGGGGCAGAAGGGGCAGCGGGGGGGGGGGGCCACGGGGGGCCTGGGGGGGCCTGGGGGGCAGCGGGGGACCGCGGGGGGCGGCAGGGGGCCCGCTGGGGGCCTGGAGGGTCCGTGAGGGGTCCGAGGGGGGCAGCGGGGGTCGGGTGCCGGCGGGGCCGCGGGGGACCTCGGGGGGGGGGGGGGCAGCGGGGTCCGCGGGGGGCAGCAGGGGGGGCCGCGGGGGCAGAGGGGGCAGCGGGGGGGGCCGCGGGGTGTCGCGGGGGGTCATTGAGGTCCGCGGGGGGCCTAGGGGGGCAGCGGGGGCCTCGGGGGGCCGCGAGGGGTCATTGGGGTCCGCGGGGGGGGCAACGGGGGGCCCGAGGGGGGGCCGCGGGGGCAGCGAGGGCCGCGGGGGGTCATTGGGGTCCGCGGGGGGGCCTAGGGGGGCAGCGGGGGCCGCGGGGAACCTGGGGGGGCAGCGAGGGCCTCAGGGGGCCGCGGGGGGCCTAGGGGGGCAGCGGGGGCTGCGGGGAACCTGGGGGGGCAGCGAGGGCCTCAGGGGGCCGCGGGGGGCCTAGGGGGGCAGCGCGGGCCGCGGGGGGGCCTAGAGGGGCAGCGAGGGCCGCAGAGGGCCGCAGGGGGCCGCGATGGGTCATTGGGGTCCGCGGGGGGGCCTCGGGGGTCCGCGAGGGGTCATTGGGGTCTGCGGAGGGGCAGCGGGGGTCCGCGAGGGGGCCGGCCTCCCTCTGCACCCCGGCCCCGCCCGCGCCGCCCGCTCCCCCGGCGGGACAGCTCCGCCCCGCACCCCCACCCCGAGGGCGAGCGGCCCGGCGGGGCTCCGGGTCCCGGCAGCGGCGGGAGGGAGGGAAACGCGGCCCCGTCCTCGCCGAGGCGATCCGCCCGCCCCACGCGTGCTGCCGGGTGCCGCCCCCCCGGGCGCAGGGCGGAGGTCGCGGGGCGCACCTGGTTGGGAGGCGGACAGCCCAGGGAGCCGTGAAACTCACCCGAGCCGAGCCCCAAAGGGTCCTGTGCGCAGCCCCGATTCAGGCCCCTTGCTAATAAGACTGCAGGCCGTAAGGGTTTTACCTGGGCACTTTCAACGCACCTCTCCTCTCTATCCTTCCAGCAAGCCTGGGAAGCACACAGAGCTCCTACCTATTCCTGTTACAGGTGAGAAAACACGGCTGGGGAAGGCCCATTCGTCCCCATTTGCATAGCTAGACTCGGTCAGCCAGAGGCTAAGTCCCTTCTCTCCCTCCCTCCCCCCTCTGTCCCCCCTCCCTCCTACAGCTGTAGGCCTGGCTTCCACCCCTTCCAACATTCCTGAAGAGGGGTGGCCTCTCTTTCTGGGAGAATCAGGCCCTCTAGTCACTGCTGCATGGGAGGTGGGGATAGTAAGTGAAAAGGAAGCAGGTTCTCTTTATTGCAGAGCAAATTCTGTGAGTGGCCTTCCTGGAGGCTTCTCTTCCTTGCCCTGGGGCAGTGGTTCTCAAAGTCCTGCCCCAGCCTGAGGGGCAGCAGGAACCTCACCCCGGGGAACTTACAAGAAATGCGAAATGCGCATCCTCTGCTCCACCCCAGGCCTCCTGAATCAGACACTCTGGAAGCAGAGCCTAGCAGTTTTGTTTTAAGGCACACTCCCACCAATCCTGTGGGACACCAAGTTCTGAGAACCACTCATCTAGAAGAGCCTCGGTGTAGGCTAGAAGCGGGCTGACTGCCACGCGAGGCAGGAGGGCCGAGAGGGCAAGAAATGAACTGGTCCAGTAGCTAGCAGTAGTGTGATAGGTCCATCCCTCAGATCCTCTGTGTGTGTGTGTGTGTGTGTGTGTGTGTGTGTGTGTGTGTGTGTGTGTAAACCTTTGGGGCCACGTACAATATTGGAAAGTAATGGAGACTCTGAGGACCTCCCATAGCATTGCATTCACATACCTACTCGCACCTCAAACACAGTGTCCCTGCTGAGGCCCAGCCCTCCAACTTGCTCAGGATGATCTGGATGTTCACGGATTCTTTTTGAGTTGAAAGAAACAGATGCAGCCAGGTCGTGTCCTGCAATGGAAGGTTCTGCAATGGAAGGGCATCCTTGCCTATGAGCAAGTAAACGGAGCAGACCCTGCTCTTTCCTCCTCCCCCGCTGACAGGTAAGGCTCACTTTGACCACCCGGTGGAAGTGCTGAGCCAGCCTGTGGTGGGAGGAGGGAGACGGGGGCAGGAGGAGGAGGAGGGAGGACAGGGATGCAGGGTCACTCCTCCCAGCTGGCCCCAGTGATATGGAGGGTGGGCATGGGTACCAAGTAGGATCGAACTGGTGGCATAGCAGGGAAGCTTGCTGGGGAAATCGATGGAAAATGTCCCTCTCTCTTTGAAAGGGCCTCGAGAAACAGAGAAACAAGCCTTTTCCTTTCAGTCTCCAGATGTCATCACCGGGAGCACTATAGTCTCTCTGAAAAGACAATGAAAGGGATTGGACTAGAAGAGCCGGCAGGATTTGGGGGGTGACAGAGAAGAAAGTCGGGGAACTCTCAGGATCTTCAGGATGTTGTTAAACCGCCAAGTCAGTGGCCCCGGAGAGGTGGGGGAGAGGCCCGCCTTGGGATTTTCCTGCTACAGGAGATGGATTGCTTTTCTTATCTAGCTGGCTGCAAGCTCCCTTCTCTTTTGCAGCCGCACCCTCCTCTCAGGCTGGAGCACACTAGCAGAAATGAAAGTCCGGTTGGGCATCAGAGGGGTTACCAGGAGGACACTCGGGGGGCTCTGACCACTCCAGGCACCGGAGCCCCTAGTATCCTGCACCTGTCTCAGGATGCCTGCCGCACCCCTCGTGTGGCTCTCTTGCTCCTGCCCTGGGCCCCTTCTTGCGTCCGTCCTTGCTTTCAGCGAAACTGGCTGCTCACTCACTCACTAGGCTTCCAGTTCCAGTTTTCGAGAGTGAGAACCTGGTTGGCCTGGTCAGGCACTGCGGCTCCCAAGAGGGAAGACATTCTCATGCCGGGTGTCCTCATGGGTGGCTCACCGGTCAGTCTGCGGAGGGGGGTCCCCCTCTGTGTCTCCTCGTCCATAGCAAGGAGAGTGGGTGCAGAACATGATCAGCCCCACTCAGCCCGAGGCCGAGGCTGTGGGCTGGGAAGGTTCCCTGACAGGCACACAATGCTGTTGGCAGGTCGTGAGGCTGGCTTGCCAGTGCAGCCTTCGTGGGGAGCAATAAAACGGCAGCACTGAGCCAACCAGGGTCAGAGCAAAGGAATCCACTGCAACCGCAACCCTCTCTGCTGTTGATCTGTTACACACTCAAGAGTGAGGGTGGTGGTGGGGGGTCCAGTGGGAATGTTTGCCTGGGGCCTAGCTCTGCCCCAGACACACAGTCAAACTCAGAGAGTATCCACCACCCCCGCCCCCGCAGGTGCATAGCCACAGGAAGTGGAGGCACTGCTGCTGCTGCCCCAAATGCACACACCACACGTGATTTTTCCATATGGCACTAGATACAACTGTTTTCAGAGTTGTTTTGTCGTTGGAGTCCTTATGAAAGCCTTCGCGGCCTGGCCTTGTGCCAGGATGTGCGAGCAGCAGCCCTGCTGATGGCACTGGAGGCAGAAGTGACAGCGAACGACCGCAGCAGAATGTTTCCTAAATCAAAGCCTTTAAAAAGCATATGGGGTACAAGCAACGAGGAGCCGGAGTGTGAGAGCACGACGCCCTTGCACTGTGTTTATGGCATTCTGATAGTAGGTGTGTTATTCTTTCCGTAAGAGCAAGCAATCACAGGGATGGAAGAGGCGCCAAGTGAGGTGTTTCTGTCACTTATTAGTTCTATGTCCTCAGGCAAATTGTTTGAACTTTCTCAACTTCGGTGTCTTCATTGGTAAAATGTGTCTAATACTACTTCCCTTGCAGGGTTGCCGTATTCCTTATAGACAGTAAGGCACCTGAGAAAATGTTGAGCACATAACATGGTGACATCTTAAAGCTGTCATCCTAAAGGACCCCTTCCCCGGGGCAGGTAGGCTATAGGGTTACTTTGAGAGAATCATAGTCTGAATCTCCAGACCGTGGTATTGACTGAGTGCTGGGATGTCTGTCACCCAGCTCAGCAAATGAGCTTGGAATTCATTGTGCTCATCAGATCAGAAATGAGAAATGGCTGGAAGGTGCCAAGCGGATAGTGGGATATTGGGAAGAAGACAGCTTAATTGATGCTAATCTGAGCAGGAAATGGAGAGGAAGCCAAGTAGCTTCGAGAGCTGAGCCCAGGTGTCATTCATCATTTTATGCTACATGGGAAGTGGGAGAGGACCCAGACCTGATACCAGCCAGGGCTCTGAGGAAAGAGTCAGAGGCTACTGTCACCAGGAAGTGAATGATGCTGAAAAAAAAAAAACCACCCCAGGCACTAAGAGAGAGGTCAGGAATAAGGATGGGATTTGCAGGATTGGGGAGCCAAAGGACCTTTAGGGGAGTGATAAAGATATTTAGGAATTCTTGGGACTGGAGTCAAGAAAGGTCTACTAGACAGCTGAGAGCACTCAGAAGTCCAGTGTGGCTGCCTGAGGCCACACTCAAAGAGAAAATCAACAGTGGGTATTGGAGACGTTTTAGGGATCCCTGAAGGCTCCCAGTGGGAATACCAGACACTGTGGTGTTAAGATGGCAAGGAGGAACGTGTGTGTGTGTGTGTGTGTGTGTGTGTGTGTGTAAAACAATATTTTTTCCAGAGGACAAGACTCCAAAATGTGTTTCAGCACCACCACCACCTGCCCCCTATACATCCTGCAAAATCCTCCAAACTGTGGAGAGGATGGACTTTACTCCCATCATTAGGTTACATTAGAAGGCACAGCTGGCCTTAAAATAAGAAGAATAACTAGGTGGGTAGGACCTAATCCTAAAAGCCCCTTAAAAAAAGAGTGTCCTCTAGCTGCTGACCCAAGGGGAAGTCAGGGATCTCAGGCAGAAGTATTCAAGGCACCACTGATGACTTGAAGAGGGAGGAGGCCACAGATCAAGAAATTTGGCGGCTTCTAGGAGAAGCAGCTCTGGGGACTACCAGAAACGAAAAAGGGATCAGTCCTACAACCACAAGGAACTGACAACAAGAATGGGCTTGGAAATGGATTCTTCCCCAGAGCCTCCAGATGAGAATGCAGGCGAGTTAGCACCTTGATTTTAGCCTTGGGATCCTCTGAGCGAGAACCCAGCCTCTCCATATCGGATTCGAACCGTGACTTGTGAGATACTAAGCGGGAGTTTTTTTAAACTGCTAATTTTGTAGGGAATCTGAATGCAACAAGAGGAAACAAATACAGATCAATGAAGAATATGTGGTTCAGATTTAGGACTTAATCTTTCATGCTTCCCACCTTATTTCTTTTTCGTTTCACATTACCTTCTTCATCTTTTTTTTTTTTTTTTTTTGGCCAATTTACTATCTGATTACTAGGAACCAGAGAGAATTTGTACCTAAGTGCTAATAAAATAAAATATAAGAAAAATGTAAAGTCTGTACCTGCTTCTGCCACTTAGTTTGTGTGGCTTTGGGGAAGTTGGTTAGCCTCCTTATACCTCAGTTTCGCATCTATAAATAGCGTTTATAAGGCTTACTTGCTGCACTGAAGTTAGACTCAAGTCATATGATGTATGCCAATGTGCTTTATGAAGTATAAAGCTGTATATAATATGAGCAACTATGTTTTTGAAGCCAGAACTACCGGCAGGGTACGTGGGACAGCCAGGTGACCCAGCAGAGGTGAAAGTCCCAGCTAGAATATCGAGGAACCTAAGAGAGAGGAGAAAATTAATAAGAAGAGGCCCTTGGAGAAAGCGTTGGGGAGCAGTTGCAAGGACTCTTTCTCCTCTTGAGTGTGCTTTCAGTCTTTAAGTAAAAAAAAGCAGACTGGGAAGCGCGCGAGACGAATTCTCAGTATCACCAACCCCAGGGTTTAAAATCCTAGATGAGAAAAGAAGTAATATGACCTCCAGAATGGCCAACCAAATCGTTTAGAAAGCTAAAGACAAAAAAAAAGGAAGCCTGCCACCCTGCAGCGAGGACATTGCGTAATGAGGACATTAGACAGAACAAATGAATGAATCAAACACCTCCAAGGCAGAGGAGCAGCAGAAGGAAATTTCTTTTGGGGAAATGTTATCATTGGCTAAAGACAGAACACGCCTGTGCTTCACAGTGGTGTGGGAACAGTCTCGGGCGGTAAAGAGATGGTTGGAAAGGAAGGCTACAGGCCCTGTGGCAGCATATGGAAATTCAATCTATAACAAAGAAAATCAGACAAGAGACGGGTGATAAGCACACCCATGAAGGACAAAAAGACAGATGTAAAAATCTGACGAGTTCTCCAACTTCTAACAGCATCCAAATTAGCACAATGTTTATTATGGATCAGATTAAATAGCTACACAGAGAAATACTTGGAAGAAGATTCCGAAAAGGAAGAACCAGCACCAATGCTATATTTACTCAACAATAACAACAAAGTGTTTTGTTTCCTGCCTGTTCCATTGTTTCTCGACAAGGAAGCTGCATTTTAAAAACATGAACCCAGGTAATATGAACACACACACACACACACACACACACACACACAAGGTAAATCTCAGATGAATCTACAGAAGTAATTAAAAGCTTTCACTAGCACAGTCATTTTGTGATCATTCTAGAACGGGACGAAACTGAGACCCAAGCCCAGGCAGTAACCTCATACCCCAGAGAAGATCCATGTTTAGGATCATGGGTGATCTACTCGGGAAGAGGCACAGGCTTGAACTCTACTGTTTTTCCTTGGTGAGACACTGAACATTTAGATCGGCCTCTCTGAGCATCCGTTTCTTAACCTGTAAAAACTGTAGGATTTTGGACTCAGTGGAATCTTATATATAAAATGGCTGACATATGGTCAACAATCAAAAATGGGGACTAATTTTTAAACTACTAATGTCGCCCTAGTTGTAAAGGGGCTAACTAAATACACTCAGGATCCTTTCCACCTTTTAAAGTCTTATGGGTCTACCCTTGTAGGGTAGCCTTATTGCTGGGAATATAAAATGATGCAGTTGCTGTGGAAGATAGTTTGGCAGCAGTTCCTCAACAAGCCAAACATAGACTCATCAGACAACCCAGTAATTCCACTCTTAGGTACATACTTAAGAGAACTGAAAGTGGGGACTTACACAGTCACTTGTACACTGATGTCATTATAGCGTTTTTGTTGTTGTTGTTTGCAGTAGCTGAAAGATGGACACAACCCAGTCTCTGTCAACAGATAAATGGATAAACAAAACGTGGCGTGCGATACAATGGAATATTATCCCGCCGTAGAGAGGAATGCAGTTGTGCCACATGCTACAACACAGACGAACCCTGCAGACGTTGTGGTAGGTGAAACAAGCAAATAAACCAAAGACAAAAAGAACACATATTGTCTGATTCCATGTATATGAAATATGTAAAAGAGGAAATGTCATAGAAACAGAAAGTAGAGCTCACCATGGGCTGGGGGGAGACGTTATTGCTTACTGGGTACTGGGTTTCTATTTGGAATGATGGAAATGTTTTTGGAAACAGATGGTGTGATGGTTATACAACAGTGTGAATGTGATTAATGCTACTGAATTGTACACTTAGAAATGATTAAAATGGCATCCTTTATGTTATATACATTTTTTCCCACACACACAAAAAAAGTGTGGTTCTATCTTTCAGACTCTTCTCCTATGATATGGTAACATCCAAATTAGAGAAATGAATGCCACCTGCCCTTTTTATATTCCCTACAGTCACAAGTGTGGGCCCCGGACACAATTTGCCTGGGTTCAGATCCTCCCTTGGGTCCTTACTACCTGTGCCATCTGGGGAAAGCTGCTCAAAATTTTGAGCTTCAGTTCCCTTTTATGTAAACTGGAGATAAAAATAATCTGTATCTCATAGCCACTATGAGATGCTTACATCGTGCCTGGTATGAAGAAAGTGCTTAGGAAATACGATTTCTTCCTATTCCTTGAAAAGCACCACTATAGTGGCAGCAGAAGGTAGGGTGCATCAGAGCCGGGTGCCCAATGGTGCTAGGGCCAGAGTTCTAATCCCGACTTCCCAGGATGCTCCTTACTGAGGTGGGAAGCCTTGGCTCTCATCCCCAGATGACCGGAATACAACAAGCCACACTCCTTGAGGCTCTACCTCAAGCCTGCTCCATCCTTCCCACTTTAGGTAGAGAGATCATTCTAGTCCTTCAGTAGATAGCACCTTGCAGCTCTTGAATCCAGTCCACACTCATGAATACCCCTTTCTGCACCAACCATGTTGACCTGCTTGCAGCTCCGCCTGGAAGTCTCCTACCTCGCCACCTCTCCTGGCTCTCGGCCCCCCTTCCTTTCAGCCTGACTCACCAGGGCTGAGTTAGATGCTTCTCCTCTGAGCTCACATAATGCCCCTTCCGCCCTCCCTGGCATCGCCTACTCACTCTGATGTTATTACCTGTTTCCTTATCATGTCTTAAGATAAGATTAAGCTCCTTAGGCTATTATTAACCTTTTATCCCCAGTGCCTAGAACAGTGCCCACAGTGCCTGGCTCAGAGGAACACATGCTGGTTGAATAGAGGAATGAATTTGAACAGATAGAAGAATAGATGGATGATCTGGCATTGGTTCTACAAATTGCATCAGGTTGTAAGATGGCAATACCAGCTCCTATCGGCCGTTGGCCTCTTTCAGACCTTCGTTAGACCAGTATGGACCCTTGACAGGATGTCAATTTTAATGGGAAACAGTGACGGCCTAGGTTCCAAACAAGGCAGGTGAGCGACTGTTGGTTTTTTAGAAACTTACTGCCCCCTACTGTCTGTTTTTAAATAGATTTCTACCCATGGTTTCAGTTCCTTCAAGACCCTCTAAACCTACCTCGTTCTTAACTTTCCTACTTCCACTGATGGTGGCACCATTTATGGGAGCTACTAACACTTAAAATCTTTTCTTATTCTCCCATTGCCCCTCAGATCTCTGCAATCCCTCAACCCATTAACGTGACCTCCCATCTCTACCCACTTTCCTATTCCTACTATTACCATGAAAAAGTGCTTTGTAAGAACAAAGCTCTATTAAAGAATGTTTTCCTCTGCATTGGGAAATCATCAAGGCCACTCGGGCCACTCAACGTCATTTAATACGTAACACAGACTTGAGGCTAGCCTCCACTTCTCTAGCACCTCTGGGAAACACAGCACCATTTGACTAGTTAGATTCTCAAGGCAGAAACAGTACCAATTTTAAATGGCACTAAATGGGGCAATGACCTAGCACTGCTCCTTTATTAATCTTCATAATACTAGGAAAAATTAGGGGCATGTCCCTCTGCCTTAGGAAACAGGAAGGCTAGCCTTTCTCCTTTGAACCGGTGGCATTGTTTTATTGTCTTTGATTAGGGAAGGTCTTAAGCAACAATTGAATTTGTACTTTAGCTATTGCCAGAAGGAACATTAATTAATATAAGTTACACCATAATTAAATCATAGAAATAAGAGCGCATTCATCAAAATTTAAAAAGAGCAGTTTTATACAATCTTCTCCAACTGGTTAAATTGAATCATTCTGCTATTTAAGCTGCTTTTTCACACTATTACTCATCTGTGGTGCCCAATAGATGACTTCTTTAGCAAAAAAGTAGAGAATGGTAGAGAAGTTTACTTTGAGGGGGTATAGACAGGTGATCACAGCCTAAACCAGTTGTCAAGCGGAAGTCTTAGTTCCCCAAGTAATAAGGACCAGGTTTCCTAAGTCTGCCCAATTAGTAGTTTGCTCTCTTAAGATCAGGGTCTCTGTACTCAAGGATGCTTATATGTGACCTTTGATTTTTTGGAGCTTTCTATGTCCTCATTTGAAGAACCTAGATGATAATGATAGCTCTTTCATAGAGCTATTTAGAACAGTGCCAGAACATTATCCAAGTATGATTCCAGGCTGTCCCCTCGCTCCATCCTGTGTGGCTCACGCCTGTCCACCGATGGGCAGCCTGTCTCAGAAGGATTCCAGGTCCAGCTTTTAAGATTACAACACAGAAGGACGGGTTACTTTCCCAGCTCTCATTCTAATAAACGGTTTGGAAAAATCTATGTTGTTTAGAGGCTGTGGTCATTATTTATAGGTACTTAGCATGTGCCCAGACATCATTGAGGCATCGGGGATTGGAGAGGGTCCAAGCATATAAACCACCCATCAGAGATTCTCCAGAATCTACTCATGTGATTTTAGGCCTTGAAGGAAGCACGGCATCACATTTTTTCAGCCTGTGGAGATGCTTTAACAAGTAGCCAGCTGGGATGTAAAGGCAGCTGCTCTTATTTAAGAACAATATGAGAACCAACTGCCTGAATGGCTCTTCTGTGACATAAAAGCAGGGTTAGGTATTTTCCATGGTGTTGCCTAATTCCCTTTATTTAAAGATCCAGACATTAATTCCTTCTTGAGCTGTCTATAGCTGAGTTTTATTCTTCTTATCAGAAAAACTATGTAATCTAAGGGTGTTTGGTGTGTTGGTCACTGCCAGAAAGCTGAGAGCCGGCTCATTGCCCTTATGGGCCAATCGGTTCAATGCAAGTGCCTGATTGGCCACTCTCCTTGCATCCTTTGACTGTACTCTGCAGGACTTGACTGTTAATTACCGTGTCTTGCACTATGCTTTCTTGAGTCCCTTCTGAAAGAGAGTTTCCAACCTTAAATGAAAAAAATAAATAAATAGTTCAGTCATTTCAATAATAGCAAAAACAGCAAAAATACGAGGTAAGTATTATGAGCAAATGTTAAGTAAATCACTGGATGGTATTTAAGATTTCTGTTCAGGTAGGATTAAATAGAAGCAATAAGTAAAAAATACTAGATATGTTTTATACAGACGTGTATTATATCTCTCTTTATATATAATATGCAGATAGAGCTACATCTATACGTGGATATATAGGCAGGTCTCATATATAGATACACATCTCATATATCATATATATTCTTAAGACTTTATTTATTATTTATTTGACAGAAAGAGAGAACACAAGCAAGGGGAGTAGCAGGCAGAGAGAGGGGAGAAGGAGGCTCTCCACTGAGCCGGAAGCCAGAGGTGGGGCTTGATCCCTGGACCCTGGGATCACAACCTGAGCCAAAGGCAGACACTTAACCGACTGAGCCACCCAGGTGCCCCCATACATATTTTTATATAGACACATACTAGATATGCACATGCAAATATATCAGATTCTAAAGTCAGACTGTCTAGGTTGGAATCCTAGCTTCACCCTCCCTCAGCTATATGTTCTTGGGCCAGTATTTATCATCTCATTCTCAGGTTCATCATCTCAAAATGACAGGTAAAAACACTCCCAACAAATGTTGCTTTGAGGATGAATGAGACAGTTATGATATGGCAAGCTTTCAATAAATACCAGCTTTTACTCTTATAACTCCCTTTTACTCATTTATGATAGCAATATTCCTGATAATAATTGCAAGTCCAGTATCCAGAATTTGAACAATAGGCTTACATGTTTGAAGGCAGATGGGGTATCTTCCCTCAGTGCTAAAGACTGAAGAATCCTTCATTGTATTTCCTGTAAATAGTACCTGCCTCAAACTCCAGCGATCTGGAACAAATGAAGATCTTTAACAGGCACAGCTGGCTAGGACAGAAGCAGCTATGATTAGGGAAGAGGGGCTCAAGGCTTACTAACTCAGAGCAGCCCCCTTCCTTCTGCAGGTCACTCAAATACACAAGGATCAGGGTAGAGGAAAAAATACCTCTCTTTTTTGCTTCCAAAACAATAGCTGCATGAAAGCTTGTTCTGCTGTTTCCCCCAAGCTCACCCTTGGGTAGGATCCTCCACTCAATGGCCAGCCTTCTCAGCATATGTGGTCAGAGAGGAAGGGCCTTAGCAAGACACCAGCCTGGGATGATGAGCTCCTGTGCTGAGCAAGCCTCACACCCTGGCAGTCAGGGATGGGGTCACAGGTTGGGGTGGGGGATGTTGACAAGGACTTCTGCTACCTTACAAGCCCAGCCTCAGTTCTTGAACATCACCTTGGTCCCCGCCCCCCACACCTTAAAAACAAAAACAAACAAGTGTGTCGCTTATTATGTTTTATTGTGTTAAACGGTTTACATGGGATAGCCTATTTAATATAATATGTAATAAAAAATGCAGAACTTGTGAAAGCTAGGTTTCTGAAAGTTGAGTGGGTTTTTTTTTTGTTCTTAATTTATATTATTTCATTATATCTTTATTTAGAGGAGCCACATAAAGTACACTGTAATTGTATTTTTAAAATATCTGTTCATGTGTGGTTTTAAGTGAATGGAATCAAAATCCCTTGGTTGAGGGATTTTAGATTCAGCTAGGAGTCTGCAAGAGCTAGCTGCTACATAATCTGAGACTGCACTGTCCAGTACAGTGACCACTAGCAACCTGTAGCCACTGAGCACTCATGGTAATAATTTACATTTAAAAAACTGAAGTAGTGTAAAATACTCTTCTAATAACACAATTTGATCATTTTGATAGGACCATACTTCACTTAAGATTTCTCTTGCATGATGGTGTATGTGTTGAGCATGTGTGCTGTTTCTAGTATTACTTGTAAGCATTCCACTAATCCAGTTGATGGCCACCTATTGATTCAATTCAAATTATTTTTTTCTAAACACCAGTGTAATGTTCTGATGTGTTTATTTGAATATTTTAGGCAGACAGTGCAAGTCACAGTGATACCCATAAATCATAATTAGTAAATTAAATGGCATATATTGTTTTAATTGTACCGCAATTCAAAATGAAGGCATACTACTGATGCTAAATTGCTTAGAGGTCCTGGAGCTAGTACTGTCATGGAAAAGATATGTAAGTAAATGTCACAATGAATGGCAATCAGAATTTGCTCAAGTGGTGCAAAATGAAAAAGTTGATTTTTGTATAAGATTTTTAAAAAAGATAATAAAGTGCGCAATAGTAAGAGACATATTTACCAAACACATAAGGCATTTGATAAATTTCCTCACAATATTCAGAAGATTGTTGAAATTATTCTTCAAAGTAGAATCAAATATCTAAGAAAAAAAATTTCCCCTTATAGATAATCTATTTTCTTTCTCTGAGGTTTTTAATTTTGGGGGCCCTGGGTGGCTCAGTTGGTTAAGTGTCCAACTCTTGATTTTGGCTTAGGTCATGGTCTCAGGGTCATGGGATCAAGCCCACATCGGGCTCTGTGCTTTGGTGGAATCTGCTTGAGATTTTCTCTCTCCCTCTCCTTCTGCCCCTCCCCTTGCTCACACTCTATAAATAAATCTTTAAAGTTTTTTTTTTTTTAAGATTTTCTTTATTTATTCACGAGAGACACAGAGAGAGAGAGGCAGAGACACAGGCAGAGGGAGAAGCAGGCTCCATGCAGGGAGCCCGATGTGAGACTCGATCCCGGGACTCCAGGATCACGCCCTGGGCTGAAGGCAGACGCTGTACTGCTGAGCCACCAAGGCTGCCCAAATCTTCAAAGTTTCTAATTTTGTTTCTATTTGATGAATTCGACATGTTACAATTTATAAATTTAAGGTATGTAGTATGTTTCTTTGATAATTTCATGTGTTGTAATAGGATTGCCATTGAGGCAATATTTATCACACTATGACTTATTCACCATTTGTCATAAGCTCATACTCTTAAACACCATCAGTCTATCTCCCCAACCCCCATCTCCTGCCAACCACCATTTTACTTCTCTGTTTTGTTTTGTTTTGTTTTTATAGGTTTGACTTGTTTAGATTCCTCAAATCTTTTTTTCTTTTTTGCAGCTTCACTGAGGCATAATTGAAATTTTAAAAACAGCGCATACTTAATGTATGCAATTTGATGAGGTTGGATGTATGTAGACACCCGTGATATCATCACTACAACCAATGTAATAAACATATTATCACCTCCAAAAGTTTTCCCATATCCCTTTGCTCTGTGTGGGTATGTGTTAAAAACACTTAACATGGGATCTACCCTCCTAACAATTTAAGTGCACAGTACTATATTGTTAAGTATAGGCACAATGTTGTACAACAGACCTCTAGAACTTACTTATCTGTTATAACTACATTTATACCCATTGAACAATTCCTCATTTTCTTCTCTCCCCACCCACCAACAACCAACTTCCTACTTTCTGCTTCTTAAGTTTTCTGCTTTCTTAACTGGTTTAATACCTCATATAAGTGGAATCATGCAGCATTTGCCTTTCTGTGACTGATGCATTCATTTCACTTAGCATGATGTCTTCCAGGTCAATCTATGTTGTCACAAAATTTTAAGACTTTTAAATAGGATCTCATATACCTTGTCAGTTTGGCCAGGTATAAAATTGCTCTGATTCTCACGTACATACACACATATGCATTCATTTTTAGATGGAGATGAAAAAGAAAGTATTTCAGTTATAGATATTTTCTTAGAAAATCATGAGGAAAATACTAAAAAAAAAAAAAAAAGCTGTTTCTCAAAAAGAACTTCAGTTAAGCCACCAAACAATTGCTTATAAACTACAAGACCTTTTTTAGGAACACCTGGGTGTCTCAGTGGTTGAGCATCTGCCTTTGGCTCAGCATGTGATCCTGGGGTCCCAGGATTGAGTCCCACATCAGGCTCCCTACATGGAACCTCCTTCTCCTTTTGCCTGTCTCTCTCTCTGTGTGTCTCTCATGAATAAATAAAGTCTTTATAAAAATAAAATAAAATACAAGACCTTTTTAACAATATCAAAACTTGAAAAACTGCAAGTTTATGTTTTGTTTTGTTTAATCTTTAATGAGTCACAAGATATAAAAGACATTGCCCAACAAGTACTTGGAGTATGTTTTGTCTCTAAGGACTTCTTAATTTATAAAGAAATATTGTCCATTCATAGCCTAAAATATCAAACGAATGGCATAGATGTATTTTATTTTATATCTGTCAGAGAAGAATTTTGGCTAGATTTTAAAAAGTTAGTTTCTAACACCATAAACAATTTTCCAGCTATGTTAGCTCAAATCACAGATTTATTGGAATTTTTAAAAAGGAACTGATGTTTCCTTTATTTCTTTGTTTCACTATATGATACATCTTACAAATATTTATGCCCAGTTTTCTGAAACAGACTCCATGAAATCTGTCCTGGATACAGTTGTTAAAATCATTCAGTGCATACATGCAAATGCAATGAATCATTACAAGTAAACAGAACTGTTGAAAGAAGTAGAAGACAGGGAATTTAATGGTCTCATGACTTCTTTGCCAATACTCTTTGGTTGAGCGGTGAAAAAGTTTTACAAACATTAATGTACTGTTAACTCCAATTCCAATTTTCATCCTTGAAAATAAAGAAATATTTACCAAATATCCAATGATCAGATAAAACATGGCAACATGATCTATATTTTCACACTGATATCACACCGCATATAAGTGAACTAAATTTGGAGCTCCAAAGAAAGGAAAAGCTTATCAGTGACCTACCTGGATGGATGCAAGATTTTAAATTGAAGCTGAAACTTTTCATAATAGAATCAACAATAATGATTTTTATAGTTTCCTTTCATTAGTCAATGTGCCGAAGATTTTCGTTGTAATTGAAAGCGTTATGTAAACTGGCTGCAAAAACTACAAGAAAAATATGAAGAAGCCGAGACTGACAAAAAGCTGCCTTTCAATCTGTCAATACCATTTTGAGTTCAACGTTAATACTGAGTTAACACAAGAGGTAATGAATTTACTTAGGCAGACATTGATTTGAAAATGTTGTCTTTTGCTTTAAAGTCAAAGCAGTTATTTTTTTTAAAAGATGAGCCAGTTTTATCAATGTGCATGTGAATACTGGAGGAGAATGATTTTCAGTTATGAGAAACTTTTAAGTGCATTGGAGCACCTCAGTTACGTGAATATACTTTTCCAACTATAAAATGTATAAAATCATACACTGCAACTATTCCCCATAAAAACCAAACCATCCAAATTTGCTGCTCTATACATGTGAAGTACACTTAACATGAAGAAAAGAATCTAAAATGTCACATTCTTATATTTTATAGTGATTATATGTTGAAAGATACTCTTGAGTGTATTGTGCTATATAATGTATATTAGTAAAGTTAATTGACCTGTTTATTTTTACTTTTTAAATATGGCTACAGGAAAGTCTTAAATTACATTATGTGGCTTACAGTGTGTTGCTCTCAGACAGTGCTGACCTGGGGGTGTCTGTGAAAACTGCCTCCTCAGTAACTACTGTACTTAGGTGCCTTCAAAGGGTAGAGAGGGGAGGGGAGGAGGTCAGTCTGTGTCAGTGACAGCTGCCCTGATCACTGGGAGAACTTTTTGTCCTATTGGGTATATAAGTGTTTGTCACTGCTTGCCATTGTCTTCCTGATTTTTCCTCTTCTGACTGTGAAAAGAAAAGAAAAAAAAAGAGGAAGGAAGGTCAGTTCTGGAAGCTTAAAGCCAGATTTCCGCTGGAAGTCTAGCCAGCCAGTTAACATACGTCAGAGTCTATTCAGAGTATCAAGGAGTGAAAGAGAATGCATTTCTCTAGTAAGTGAAGGAAATAGCTTATAGGCTTTTGACTCCAGAAGCATCAGAAACCCTGAAGCAGAGAAAAGGGGAAACTGGACTTTTGGGTCCCTTTGAAGAGCTAAGACTTTTTGACACTGGAAACTTTGTCTAAGAAAGTAAAATGTTGTTTTTGCAAAATAAGGAAAGTGGAGTAAGGGAAGAAGAACAGATTAGGGCTCAAAACTGAAGTTTAATAGGGAAAGGATAGTTAATTTGCCCATATGCGTTTTGTTCCTTTGGATTTTTCTCCAAAATAAACAGGAATCATATGCAATGATTGTGGTTACTCGTGACCTAATAATTCATGTTCTTATTTTAATAATCACATTTTGAGTGAATGAATGAGTCTGAATGATCAGATTGTCTGCTGCTTTGGTCATGGTTGGGAAAAGGTTTTGTTTGTTTGGGGAGGTGGAGTGCTATGGAGAAATAACCCATTTACCTAGTGGCAGATACACGGAATCCAGACATAGAAACTAGGAGGAAACAAACACTTTCTGGAACAAGCTTACAGATTCAGCCGAGGTACTCGGTCTGTGTCATAAGCAGCTCTTTGCCTGGCCTGGTGCCTGCCACCACGTAGGCGGCCAGCATCATTTGTTGGATTGAATTGTAAAATGAGATCATTTCCACAAAAAGATTTGTTGTCTAATCAGAAGACAGGGTGCAAACCGTAAGGAATTATATAAATATAATTGGTTTTATTTTTTTTTATTTTTGTGTTTTGAATTTATTTTGTTAATGATAAAAACCTTTTTCAGTTTCTTTTTTTTTTCTTTCTTTCTTCTTCTTCTTTTTTTCTTTTTTCAAAGAAAAGACAGTGCGTACACAGAACACAATACAGACATTGAATTTACTACCTGAATCACACTCTCCAAGTATTCTTTGTAATGACTTGGAACCACTTCTACCCCACATGCATTATCCTAATTGAAATCCTGCTATAAAATATCTGCATGCTGGGGCCAGTAAAAACTCATCATTCGAACACAAGTCTGGGCAAGAGGACATGGGTGCCCTGCGGTATCTTAGCTGTTTCCCCTTTAAGATGGCTTCTCTCGTTTGCCTTGTCAATCGTGTTATTTAAATTTGTGTGTGTTATCACCATCATCTTCCTGACATTGGTAAGTGAAAATACCTTCTAAGAAAGTGGAAAAGCCTGTGACAAAAGTATATGAACCAAGGAGGTCTAGAAAACCCAATCACGAAAATGAGAGGAGAACAAAAAGCATTTTGAGAGAAGAAAAGGAATATAAAATCCTAAGCAGGGATCCCTGGGTGGCGCAGCGGTTTAGCGCCTGCCTTTGGCCCAGGGCGCGATCCTGGAGACCCGGGATCAAATCCCACATCAGGCTCCCGGTGCATGGAGCCTGCTTCTCCCTCTGCCTGTGTCTCTGCCTCTCTCTCTCTCTCTCTCTCTCTCTCTCTCTGTGTGTGTGTGTGTGACTGTCATAAATAAATAAAAAAAAATTTAAAAAAATAAAAAATAAAAAATAAAATCCTAAGCAGGAAGACAGTATTTGCTACTGAACAACGTGGTTACACAGACCATTTGTCCACACTCACTAATGAGTTCATTAATGCAACTGTTGTTTTAAATCCATTATATCTTTCAGAAATCCTCCATGGGTAACTATGTGGATTCCTAAGAGTGGGTTAGTGATATATGGGAAAACTGATTAGGTTTTTAAGAAATGTGTTTTCATTCTTCTCACTTAAAATAAGAAAATATAGATTCAGGCTATTTGGAATTTCAATATCCAAAATATTTTCAGGAATGTATTGGATTTGTATAACACAGGATGCCTGAGGTCACAGAGTGAAAAACACAATTAGATGGTGTTATGAAGGACATGTGGATGGGCTCAGTGGTTGAGTGTCTGCCTTTGGCTCAGGTCGTGATCCCAGGATCCTGGGATCAAGTCCCACATAAGGCTCCCGGTGGAGGGAGCTTCTCCCTCTGCCCATGTCTCTGCCTCTCTCTCTATGTCTCTCATGAATAAATAAATAAAATCTTTAAAAAAAGATAGTGTTATGAATAAGTCTGTTTTAAAGTTTTCATATCTAGAAAGGCCTTTTCAACTACAAAGAATTTAATATTTTTATGTCACTTAGAGATATTTGGCAAACATATGACTCTAGATAATGTTCCATAACAGAACTTCAAAGTAGTCCTGTGATGTTGAAATAAAGTTGGAATCCTTCATCAAAATTAAAAAAAAAATACATTTGAAATTTTTGAGATCTTCATAAACTCTTCTTTCCTCAAAAAAGACAAACAAAATTGAGTGTGGAGGCCATAGTTAATCCATGGACTGTTATGGTTGTTCCCAGCTGCTTTCTCTACCTCTAATCATCTCTGTCCCTCCCTGTCCCAGTGGTCAGCACAAAGCTCTCAGCACTTTTTGGTGAAAAGCTACTCATTACAGCTTCTGGTTGAGGAAATATTCTCATTTCTTTTTGTGTCAAGTTTAAATGTTTCTTTCCAATGGCCAATGATCAATGATCGATGTCCTGCCATGTTACCAAGTCTTCTTTAACAGTTACCATTGCTTTGTTAGACTGCCCTCTTTTGTATGTTACTGGGTGGTCCTTTCCAACCTCCTGGTTTGGCAGATCCTCTTGGGCTGCCTCAGTTAGGGATGCTGTGCACAACTGCTTTGTTCTGTTCAGCTCTCCAGTCCTCTTGGGCACAGGTACAACAGGGACATATCCACACGTAGCTTCAAGCACAGCTCTGAGCACAGGATATGAGGTCATGTAATGTTTGCTAAATGAATGAATGAATATGACATTATCTGCTTGAGTAACCATTGCCAGTCTTGAGAGACTAGAAATCTACAGAAGATTTCCATCTTTAATCATAGGGTGGACCAGATACCCTGAGATTTCCTGTTGTAAAAAATATATATATATAATTGACATCCTTTTTTTTAAAAGATTTTATTCATTTGACACAGAGAGAGGGAGCACAAGCAGGGGAAGCTGCAGGCAGAAAGAGAGGAAGAAACAGGATCCCCGCAGAGCAGGGACCTTGATGCGGGGCTCCCAGAACCCCAGGATCATGACCTCAGCCAAAGGCAGCCGCTTAACCAACTGAGCCACCATGGCACCCCTTGACATCTATTTAAATGCAAATATGAGCTCACAAGATAGAAAGAGAAATCCCTATAGGAATAGGAAAACAGTCATAAGTCTGTCCTCATGCCAAGGTGCTTAGAGGGGTTTTTGCAATTGATCAAATGGAGGCTTTATTTAAAATGACCATAAAGAAGAGAAGATAAAAAGCCTATTCAGTGTGGAATCTGGAACCAAGACCTCTAGAGAACACTATTGGTGGAACCATAAAAGCTACTTGCTTGGCCAAGGGAGGATGAGAAAAAAAAAATGCACTCTACTTCTGGATACATATGGAGAATGAACACATCATTTGCTGACATCTTTTCTGAAGCCTCACTAAAATTAGAGCAAAGAGATTTTTTAATGAACAAACCACAACAGAGTGCAGGAAAGAATCAGTAACGGTAAAATATTAGAAGCTTAAAAACCTATGGAAGAATAGTAACTGACTCAGAAGATAACTTAATCCTAGATCTACAGTAAAGAAAGCCAAGAAACAAAAGGATTTTGACTGCAAACTTCCTCCAAAATTCACAGTTGGCATGAGGAATCTCTAGGGGGTGGGGACAAATTCAAGGGTAAAAATGAAATGAGTAGCTGAAGTCAGTTTGGTTGAAGAGCATTTGGTCCCCAAATTTCCACCCTGACCCCACTTGTCCCACCCCACCGTACTATAGGTGACTCCTTCCTCCAAAATGCAGCAAGATGATGAGTGGCCAATAGATATAAAACACAAAGGGTCTAGAATGTTAGATACCAGCCCTTGTTTCAGACAGGTGCACCATTCTGATAATAAGGGCACGAACTGAAAGCTGGGATTCCCCAGCCACTTCTCCCACTTATTCCCAGGTTACTGCCACCTAGGACTAAACACTCTAGGGAAGACAAGAGGAAACCTCCTGGGACCTCTGGCAAGCACAAGAGAAAGGGTCTAAAGCCACTAATGCCAGCGTTCCACTAAAGATACATCCCAACCAGAACACCCCCTCTGTGGACCCCACAGCTGGGAAGCCAAATCCCATTCTCAGTGCTTCCAATAAGCTTGCTAGCATCCCATTCATAAAGATGAGCAGAAATTCAAGGGCCATCAGATAGCAAAGAAAGCCTCTATCATGAAAGACATAGACCAAAATAAGAAACTAAATAAATAGGAAAAAGAAAACCACTTGGAGGAAATGGAGACCATACAGGAAGAAAGAACATTTAGGGGAATAAAAGCTACAATTACAAATATCCTCAGAGAGATAAGAGAAGATATTATTTCCATAAAATAGAAATAGAAAGCCACAAACAGAAATAAAAAAAAAGAGAAAAGAAACAATATGCAAAAGCAAATTCAAAAGCACTCTGGAAATGAAAAATATTCTAGCAGAAATTTAAAATGTAATAAAAGAGTTGAAAATCACCCAGAAAAAAAAGAAAAAAAAAAGAAAAAAAAAAAAAAGAAAATCACCCAGAATAGAATAAACACACATGATAAAAAATATTATTGAAAATATAACCAGAGAACTGGTTCGGAAAGTCCAAAATCCAAACAGCAACATAATTCAAGATATTTTCCTCAAATGGGCAGATACGTGGTTCCAGAGGAAAAGGATGTATTGATCACCCAACATTACAGAGGAACATAATCCACACCAAGGCACATCACACATCATACCAAGATACTTCTCCAAACATTAAGAAACAAAAGAAAATATCCCATAACTTTCCAGAAAGAGAACATATCACATCCAAAGATCAGAAATTGGAATAGCAAGACTGGGACCCAAATGACAATGAGTAATGCCTTGAAAATCATAAAAGAAATCAATTTATAACCTATAATTGTTTTCCTAGCTAAACTAAGTATAAGATTAAAGACAATTTCAAACATATGAAGTCTGAAAAGGTTTGCCTCCATCCAGTGCATGGGTTTGCAGAATGCTGGTAAAGGATGCAGTTGTCACTAATAAGGGAGGAAGCTCAGAAAGGGTAAGGTGGGACACAGGAAACAGGGAATCAAGCTCAGGAAAGAAACAGAGAGACTTCCTGGGATGAGTGTGAGGGGGATAGCCTAGGATGAGATGGTGCTTCAGACATAGATGGCTGCCTGTCCCACCTGGGGCTCATTGAGGGCTCTAAGCAACTTTCTTTAAGAAGATACAATTGAAAGAATGGTTTGGTGTACCTGAGAGAGAAGAGTTCAATAATGGTGAAGAGTTTAGGGTTGAGTTGATGATAAATGCACAGGAACCTATACAAATAAAAACTCAGGACTCTAGTTATTTCCAGAGAAGATAAACAAAACTAGTTCAGGAAAGGAAAAAAAAAATAAAGTTGCTTGATTCACCTATAAATAGAGTTTGTATAGTTATAAAATAACTAATGGCAGAATATAAATCATATAAGCCTATATTAGGATAGAACTATGCAAAATAAACCACTTGTTGTCTTTCCTGGAATTAACCTTGTGGGGACAAGGGGAGTGAATGAGATGATGGAGGTGAAGTGACAGACAACTCAGGCTTATCTGCCAACCTAGGGGGTTTACATGTAATGACTAAAATGAAAAATCTGGAAGTAGTCATGTAAACATGTTATTTAGAAGTAGGGGGGTTAAGAAAAAAAAAAAGAAGTAGGGAGGTAAATCCCAAAAGAATTAGGTAAAGGAGAAGAAAGTGGCTGATCTGAAGAGGGAAAACAAAAGAGAAGATATGCTTTTCTTTTTTCTTTTCTACTTTAATGTTTGGCAAGAAACAATGAAATAACAGGAATCTTTAAACTATTTTGATAAAATTTATGTGTTTATGTATACATATGTAAGTATGTATGTGATTATATTTATAAATGTGTGAATATGTAGTTTTTGCATATACTCTTACACTTTTGATCACTCTTTCAACTTCTATCAGCTTATATACAAGGATAAATTACAAAGGATTTTCCTATTTCTGCCTGAACTTTGAGTCTTGTAGAGAAAGGGAGAGGAGAAACAAACAAAAAAAAAATGTTTCCCCAAAACTCTTAACTGTAGGCCTGCCATCATAAGGGTGGTGGGTAAGAATTTTTATTTTTGAAGACTTTTCTTGCTATATATATTTTGGAAAATTTCACTTACTGATGTATCCTATTCTACTAGTACAATGTTGGGAAAGAGCAAGCATTCAATAGATATTTGCTGAGTAAGTAAATAAATGTATGAAGAGAAAATTAAATCAGTGGTATATAATAACATGTATGACAAAAGGGGAAATCCTTATTGGTAGACTTTGTAAAAATTAATATAATTGCTAAAAGTTTAAAGTTAATGTCTAAGATAATTGAAATGGAAGGTAAAACTTTCCAATTAGTGTAAGGGAAAAAAGTTGAATTAAGAAAAATGACCAATCTAAAAGAATGACAATAAAAAGAAAAAAGAATAGAAAAAATAAGACAAATAGAAAACATGTAATAAGATGGTAGAAATAAATTCAAATGGATAAGTAATCACAACAAATGTAAATGGACTAAAAACATCAGAGGACAGAGATTATTAAAATGGATTTTAGAAAATCCAGCTTTATACTTTTACCAAAGACACATCTTAAAGGAAAGACCCAGAAATGTCAAAACTAAGAGGATGAGGAAAGATATTTCAGGCAAATATTAATAGAAAGAACGCTCGTATAGCTACATTAATATCAAGCAAAACACACTTTAATATAAAAAATTACTAAAGATTAAGAATATCGTTAAATATTTGTTAAGTTTTCATTCAGCATAGAAAAATAACAATTCTATCCTTTTCCTTATTTACTAAAATAGTTCCAGTATTTAAAGCAAAAATTGATAGAACTACAAAAAGAAAAAAGCAAAATGCACCTATTTAGTGGAAATTTTTAATGCAATTCCCTCCAAAAATGATAGATCAAACAAGCAAAAATTTAGCTAGAAACAGAATATTTGAATGATGTAATTAACACATTTATTCCAGTGGCTATATATAGAACTCTGAATTCAACAGTTGGCAAACACACACTGTGTTCAAGCACACATGGAACACTTATGTAAATTAAGTTTGTATTATTAAGCCAATTAAGCAAGTCTCCATAAGTGGGAAAGCTATCATATCATAGACATAGACACTATCTTTTCCAACCAAAATGGAATCACACATTTCTTTAAAATAACATTTAAAAAATATATACGTTTGAAGATTTTGAAACATACTTCTAAAAAATCCATGGGTCAAAAAACAAATGAAGTTAGGAGCACCTGGATGGCTCAGTTGGTTGAGGGTCCAACTCTTGGTTTATGCTCAGGTCATGATCTCAGGGTTTTGAGACTGAGCCCTGCCTCAGGGGAGTCTGCTTGGGATTCTCTCTCTCCCTCTCCCTCTGCCTCTCCCCCATTCACATGCACATGTACTGTCTCTTTAAAGTAAATAAATTAATTTTAAAAAATAAATGAAGTTAGCAATTGGAAAATATGTAAATTTAAAGGATAATAAAATAGTACGTACCAGATATGTGCAATGAACAAAGGTGATATTAGTGGGAATTTTGCAAGCTTAAATGTTTATATTAGATAATAAGAAAGAGGGGCACCTGAACGGTTCAGTGGTTGAGCATCTACCTTTGGCTCAGTTCATGATCCCTGGTCCTAGGATCGAGTCCCATGATGGGCTTCTCCCAAGGAGCCTGTTTCTCCCTTTGCCTATGTCACTGCCTCTCTCTGTGCCTTTCATGAATAAATAAAAATAAAATCTTTTAAAAAAAGAAAGAAGAAAGATTAGAAAGTAGAGAACCAAGTGTCTTAGAAATTCCAAAAAACAATAGAATGTACATAAGAATGAAGCCAAAAGTTGATCTTTTTGAAAATCTTAAAACTGATTACTTTTTTGCCAGTTTGATTTGTTTAAAGAGAAAGAGTAATTAATATTAAGATTTAAAAGTCATTTACAACTATAAATATAGGCTATGTTTTAAATATATTAAGAGAATAAGGGCACATAAGTGGTTGAGTTGATGAAGTGTCTGATTCCTAATTTCAGCTCTGGTCATGATCTAAAGATCCTGAGATCGAATGGTGTTGGGCTCCCTGCTAAGTGGGGAGTCTGCTTCTCCCTCTCCTCTGCCCTTTCCCCACTCCTGCTATCTCACTGTCTCTCTCTCTCAAATAAATAAGTAAAATATTTTTTAAAAAATCAAGACCAGAGCAAAGATGTCTTGTATCACTGCTTCCACTGAATAGGTACTACTTGTTCTGGCCTGTGTAGTAAGAAAAAGAAATAAATGTTATAAGAAGTGTAAAGAAAGAGACGACATTTTCATATGCACAGTTAGCCAAGTAGTTTCTCTGCCCAAACTGATTCTAAAATTTATATGGAAGAATGGATAGTCCAGAATAGTTGAGATGTTTTTGAAGAAAAGAAATGGGGTAGGGATCCCTGGGTGGCGCAGCGGTTTGGCGCCTGCCTTTGGCCCGGGGCGCGATCCTGGAGACCCGGGATCGAGTCCCGCGTCGGGCTCCCGGTGCATGGAGCCTGCTTCTCCCTCTGTGTCTCTGCCTCTCTCTCTCTCTCTATCTCTGTGACTATCATGGGTAGATAAATTGAAAAAAAAAAAAAAAAAGAAAGAAATGGGGTGGAGCACATTGGTGCCACCATCTCTACTACAAAATCCATTTTGAACTATGGTAGTTAAGACAGTGAGGTATTGGCACAAGGATATAAATGTGTGACCAGGGAACCCAGAAATATGGAAAATGTGTCTAAGATTAAAGTGGCATTTAAGATTGGTAAGGAAATGATAGACTATTAATTAAGTAGTTGTGGGTTCATTAACGTCACTCAGAATAACAACATTGGATCCCAGTATGACTGCAATATGAGTATCAATTCCAAATAGATTAAAAACTCGATTTGAAAAGCAAAAGTTACGGATGCCTGGGTGGCTCAGCGGATTAGCGCCTGCCTTTGGCCCAGGGTGTGATCCTGGAGTCCTGGGATCGAGTCCCACATCAGGCTCCCTGCATGGAGCCTGCTTCTCCCTCTGCCTAGGTCTCTGCCTCTCTCTTTCTGTGTCTTTCATCAATAAATAAATAAAATCTTAAAAAAAAAGAAAAGAAAAAGTCAAGATTCTTGAACAAAATCATAAGAAGATATCTTGAAGACTGTGATACAGAGAAGAATTTCTCATACAAGATATGAGGCACAATTCATAAAGAAAAAGATTGATAAATTCAACCATTTAAAACTTCTGTACAACAAAAGAAACCATTTAAGTAAGGCAAGTCACAGACTGGGAGAAGATACGATAATATATAACTATAATATATATATAATCTATAGCTATAATAAATAATGAATATCCCCAAAATATAAAGATCTCTTGATGCAAACCAACAGTTCTGTATATGTGATATGCTTTACAGCGTAAACTTAAGATTGACATTTTTACTGTGTAAATCTATGTATTTTAAATCTATAAATCTATATTGTATAGATTTAAAACAAGATGATGTGGCTAGAGAGAGAACTAGTGGAATTAGTTGAATGGTAAAATAGAAATGAAGAAATTATCTGAAATGCAGCTCAGATATTCAGACCTAGAAACTGTGAGCGATGAAGAGAACATAGAGGACAGACTTAGAAGTTCTAAGAAGTATCGAATCAGAGTTCCAGAAAGAAAAGATTGAGGCAGAGGAAATATTTGAAGAGATAATAACTAAGTCTTTTTCCAAAACTTATAAACAGGGGTACTCATGCTGGAGCATAATTTGTGAATACTTCCCTAAAGTTGCGTATGTGCATTTCCCAACAACCCGGCAATCTTTCCCCTAGGTATGTATATACCACCAGTAATTTCTCACACACAAGTTCAAGGTAACCTGTACAAGAATGTTCACAGTGTTAGTGTTCGTGATGGGAAAATACTGGAAATATTCATCAATACGAGAGAAGATAAATTATGATATACCCACGTAATATACTAACATGTGACACTAAATATTAATAAACTGGAGCTATGTATGTCAATACAAATAAGTCTTGCAAAGATACTGAGGGATAAACCAAGTTAAAGAAAGCATGTGGTGTGATGCCATTCATTTAGAAGGTACAAATATGGTAAACATCAAGTAAATACAAATATATTTGTATGATATACGTATATTTTATAAGATAAATACAAACACATTTGTATAAGATATGAGTATATTTTATAAGATATATTTGTATAAAATATAAGTATAAAGTGTAAGTATAGGGGGACCTGGGTAGCTCAGTGGTTGAGCATCTGCCATCGGCTCAGGTCATGATCCTGGAGTCCTGGGATCGAGTCCCACATCAGGCTCCATGCAGGGAGCCTGCTTCTCCCTCTGCCTGTGTCTCCGCCTCTTTCTCTGTGCCTCTCATGAATAAATAAATAAAATGTTTCTTTTTTTTTTTTTTTAAAGTATAAGTATAAAGAAATGCTCAGAAGTAAACACCAAACTCGGGATGGCAATTTCCTGCGGGCGGCGTGGAAAGAGGCAGAGTTGCTATCAGGAAAGGAGCACGTAGAGGTCTTTAATTGTATTGGTAACGCTCTATTTCTTAAGGAGAGTAAAAGGCTCGCGAGATCCTTGCATCACTCTTGATGGCCTTTTTCATGCCTGAAATATTCCAAAATCCATTTTTTTAAGCAGCTAAAAGGCCTTCGAGATATAACTGAGGATGCCCAAGAAATGGGGTTATTTTAACTGGAGTGTTAATATAGAAGTCTCTAGAGACATCTAAAGATTCATAAAATACAGTCTATCCATGTGTTATTCTTGACTCTTCATCTTCCTTTCTGCCCCCAGAAGACACTGATTTTCCCCTGGACTGGCAATAGCACATCTCCATGGCATGCGTGTTCTCCTTTCCCCTCTCCACAGTCACTGTGTCCTCAGCTTACAAACATTCTCAAACCTCAATTGCTCTTGATAAAAATAAATAAATAAATAAATAAATAAATAAATAAATAAGGCACTCCTGTCACTGACACCTGCTGTGACCCCCTGCCTTACCACTCACCCCGAGTTCTTAGAGGAGCCGCTCACACTTCCTACCTCTGGCCCATCACCTCTACTTGCCCCGTAAACCACTTTCCACTTTGCTGGGAGAGCTGACATTTGCGTTACAACAACCCCTTGAAAGTCAAATTCCAAGTTACTTTTCGGTCTGATAGACACCGGTTGCACTGACTCTGCTCACCTCTATCAGCCCCCTGAGCCCTGTCATCCCCTTGGCTCTGCGACCCTCAATGTTCCTTGTTCTCCTCGCACCTCTTACTCCTCCTCTGTTTGCTTCATAGTCTCTGCATTAGTCGTTTTTGTTTAAATCAGGTGACCGAATGTGCACGGGTGCATTTCTGAATTCTCTGTTCTGTTCATATCCTTGTTGCAGAACCACGCAATCTTTTTCTTTTTTTTAAGATTTATTGATTTGAGGGACCCCGGGGTGGCTCAGGAGTTGAGCGTCTGTCTGCTTTTGGCTCAGGGCGTGATCCCGGGCTGTAGGATCGAGTCCCACATCGGGCTCCCTGCATGGAGCCTGCTTCTCCCTCTGCCCATGTCTCTGCTTCTCTCTGTGTGTCTCTGATGAATAAATAAATAAAATCTTAAAAAATAAGATAAAATAAATAGATGAAATCTTTGAAAACAAATAAAACTTACCAGTTATGTGAAAGCTAAGTAGGTTTACTTTTCTCTATTTCAGTTTTCTGCTCTATAAAAAGGGATAATAATATCAAATGCATAGGAATTGCAGGAGATCTTGAATAAAAATAATTATAATAAGCACATATATTGCCTGTGTCTCTGCCTCTCTCTCTCTGATGAATAGGTAAATAAAACCTTAAAAAATGATTTATTTATTTGCAAGAGAGAGAGCCTACAAGTGAGGGAAAGGGCAGAGGGCCAGAGTCCCCAATCTGACTATGTGCTGAGCAGGGAGCCCCAAGCTGGGCTCAATGAGATCATGACCTGAGCAGGACCCAAAAGTCAGAGGCCCAACCAACTGAGCCACCCAGGCACCTCCAGAACCACATGATCTTAATTACCATATCTTCGTAGTTGACCTGAATATAGGATAATAGAAGATCTCCAGCTTCAGGATTGTTTTGGCTGGCATAAGACTCTTTGAAATATTTCTTCCCTAGATCTGTCTCCAGAATTTTTTGGAAATCTTTGAAATTCTGAAGTCTGAGAATATCTGTTTTACTTATTCTCACTCATGTTAAGGATTAATTTAGGGGACAGCTTCTTCAGAAACCCACCTATCTTCCCCACTGCCGTGGCTTAGCTTCCCATCTCATATGTGCTCGTGATTCTCAGGGCTAATTTTTCCTAGATATATTTTTGGGACTAATAATAATTATGTATGTGCTTATTATAATTATTTGTATTCAATATCTCCTGCAATTCCTATGCATTTGATATTATTATCCCTTTTAATAGAGCAGAAAACTGAGATAGAGAAAAGTAAACCTACTTGCCTTTCACACAACTGGTAAGTTTTATTTGTTTTCAAAGATTTCATCTATTTATTTTATCTTATTTTTTAAGATTTTATTTATTTATTCATGAGAGACACACAGAGAGAAGCAGAGACACAGGCAGGGGGAGAAGCGGGTTCCTGCAAGGAGCCCGATGTGGGACTCGATCCTGGACCCCGGGATCACAACCTGACCCGAAAGCAGATGCTCAACCACTGAGCCACTCAGGCATCCCTGAAGTTGACATTCAAATCCAGGTCTGTCTGCTTCTAAAGCCCGGCTTTATTTTTGTTTTGCTTTCACTATTTACTCCTCCTCTTCTAATGACACAGTATAATAATTACAGAATTTAAACTTAAGTTGTTAGAGATTTGATGTTTCCCTGTAGGTTATTAACTTGATAGCACATAAAATTCAACATCTGTTAAATAAGGGCTCACTATATTTTCTTATTCTAAATAAAAAGCATTGCTTATGTTTGAATTACTTATTGCTGAGTAACAAATCACCCCAGAACGTATTGACATCAAGCAACGAGGATGTCATCACGTTCTAGGATTCTGTGGGTCAGGCCACAGCAGGAAGGGTTTGTTTCTGCCCCATAGGCCTGGGGCCTCAGCTGGGGAACCTGGAATGGCCAGAGGCTCCTTCATTTCTATGCCTGCTGCATGATCTGGTACTTGGAAAGGCTGGGCTCAGTGGGGGCTGTCAGCCGAGTGCCTGGATGGGGCCTCTCCCTGTAGCAAGTGGCGGTGGGGTTCCAGGAGAGGGAGCATGTCAAGAAAGCAAGCATTCCCAGAAAAAGGAGGACACTGCAGGGCCCTTTCTGATCTAGCCTCTGAAGTGCCTCAGCAGTGCTGGCATCATCTTCTATTAGTCAAAGGGATCACAAGACAGTTCAGACTTTTTTTTTCGATTTTATTTATTTTAGAAAGAGAGAGAGAGACAGAGAGAGAGAGACAGAGACAGAGAGAGAGAGAGAGAGGCAGCACGTGCAGGAGGGGCAGAGAGGGAGAGAGAGAAAATCTGAAGCAGACACCAGGCTGAGTATGAAGCCCGACACAAGGCTCGATCCCATGACCGTGAGATCATGACCTGAGCCAAAACGAAGACTCAGACACTTAGCCTACTGAGCCACCCAGGTGCCCCAACCCAGCTCAGATTTAAAGAGCAGGGACATAGAGCCTGCCTCTTAGTGGTAGGAGTCTCAACAAATTTGGGACCAAAGCTTAAAATCATCAAAGCTTATAAAGATATCAAGACTTTAATCATATTTTTGATATCTGTACCCTGGTTCCTCTCTTTAGGGCTAGTATTGGATCTGGGAGTGAAGGCATTGCAGTATCCATAGTTCTGTGTTATCTCACAGTGTCCACAATTAGATACATTCTGTAGGAGGGTTGTGACATTTCAACGGGTTCCCATCACCCAGCATATCAGGAGGGTGTGGGGTGGTATTAGAAACAAATTCTAAATCTCCCATTCCTCTCTTCTGGAATTTTTCCATTGTCATGAACCATGACAAAACTGGCATTATATGGTACCCAAGAAATGTAACAAGGAGTGTTTTCCTGGCTTAAGAAGTTATGTTTTAAATTATGATAAGTAATATATGGCGAGATACTTAAATGAAGATAAATATTTTAATATTTCATTTCAATTGTACTAAGGTACATAAATGGAGTGCTTACCACTTGTCAGCACCATGCTCAGCACTTCTTTAAAAAAAAAAAAAAAGATTTTATTTATTTATTCATGAGAGACACAGAGAGAGAGGCAGAGACACTCTGCCTCTCAGAGGCAGAGGGAGAAGTAGGCCCCATGCAGGGAGCCCCATGTGAGACTTGATCCCACCCCAAGCTGAAGGCGGATGCTCAACCACCGAGCCACCCAGGCGTCCCTATGGCCTTTCTATTCAAAGTGTGGTCCTCAGATGAGCAGCACTGACGCTATCTGGGAGCTTGTTGAAAACGCGGAATCCTGGGCTGCAGCCCAGACCTCCTGAATCAGAATCTGCATTTTTAACTAGATCCCCCAGGTGATTCGTGTGCACTTTAAAGCTTCACGAAGCAGGCACTATTACCGTCTGCCTGAAGAAACTTGCTGAGGGTACACAATTTGAAGTTAGTGGAGCCAGAATCCCGATCCCGGATCTGATCGACTCCAAGACCCCCAGGCTCCTGACAACTCCTACAAAAGGCCTCACAGTAGATCCCATCACCCTGTAAGCCAGGGGTTTGCTATATGGACAACTGCCCTGTGTTTAAAGGGAGGTGGTGAAAGTCTTCCGTGATTCTGAAAAAAGAGGCTCTGGAACAGGTTTCTCCACCAGGGCAGCATTGCTCCATCACGGCTCCAACGGCTCGGCCCTCTGGTTCCCCTGAATGATTGAGAATACCTTAGGAGATGGGACCATTGCCCTGTTTGTTTTCACGTCTCCAGAAATGAGCACAGCAGCTGGCACATAACATAGGATGTGCTCCTTACGTGCTCATTAACGAACCAACAATAGACCTGTTTGTTCAAGGGATCCGTATAGACTGTAGACAGTTAAGTGAAAGCTGATGTTATTTTGCAATAAAGGAGGGTGCAGGGGCTTTCCCTGGCGTCTGCCCCGAGCCCAGAGGTTCAGCTTGCGGAAAACCAACGAACTGAAGCTGCTCTTGGTTTCTCAGCGAGGCTTATCTCTCCACGCAGGCAGCCCCCAACCTCAGCCAAGCGATGGGACTTCCTGAGAAACGCTCTGCTTTCCTTCCCAGCTCTGGAGCACAGCTCCTCTGTGGCTGTAATTAAACTCCTCCACCGGATTCATGAAGGACGGGACCTGCGACCTGACCTGCTCGGCGGCGCTGGAGCTCCAGGTTTCTGTGGTCCCGACTTTTCTTCTTTCTCTTCTTTTCCTTTCTTTTCTTTTCTTTTCTTTTCTTTTCTTTTTTCTTTCTTTTCTTTTCTTTTTTTTCCTTTTCATTTTTCTTTCTTTTCTTTTCTTTTCTTTTCTTTCTTTTCTTTTCTTTTCTTTTCTTTTCTTTTCTTTCTTTCTTCTTTGTTTCTTTTCTTTCTTTTCTTCTTTCCTTTTCTCTTTTCTTCTTCTTCTTCTTCTTCTTCTTCTTCTTCTTCTTCTTCTTCTTCTTCTTCTTCTTCTTCTTCTTTCTTCTATCAATTATATCTCCTCTCTTCCTCCTGAAGAGCTAAGGAGAGGAGAACATGGACACGCAGCAATGGTTAGTGGTTAGAGCAACCAGATGCCCTGGTTTCCCGGGACCCGCTCTGTTTATGCCTGCTGTCCTGGCATAGTTAATAAAAACATCCTCTTTCACCATCAAAAATGTCTCTGTTTGGGGGCAGCCCGGGTGGCTCAGCAGTTTAGCGCCACTTTCAGCCCAGGGTGTGATCCTGGAGACCCGGGATCGAGTCCCACATCGGGCTCCCTGCATGGAGCCTGCTTCTCCCTCTGCCTGTGTCTCTGCCTCTCTCTCTCTGCATCTCTCTGTGTCTGTCATGGATAAATAAATAAATAAAATCTTTGAAAAAAAAGTCTCTGTTTGGATGACAAATGAGATGGTCACCGGAGTCACTGGGACCTAGGGATGGTCCTGAAGTTAGCTCGGGAGCCAGGGCAGGGCCAGCCCCTCACGCAGGGACCTGCTCTCTGGACTGGCACGTCGCCTGTTGTTGGCTCTTTCTCAAAGTGTGGTCTTCGGGCCACCTGCTGCTGTCAGCTATGGAGCTGCCCCACTTCGGCCTCCTCAGTCTCCTTGGCCAGCAGCAGGCACGTCCTTTCCCCCAGATCCCCAGTCGGACCCCCTGCGTGCACCTGAGCTTCCCCCCCAAAGACCCCCAAGGACCTTCTCTTCCCCCCGGCACACGTCCCCTGACCCTGAGCACCCAAATCCTTAGCTCTCGGTCTCAAGGCCTCCAGCCTCCCATTGTCCTTCGGCAGTGGCCCAAATACCACCCTTTTCTGCACCCCACGGTGCTATTATTAGGTGGTTTCGTCAGAAACTAGAAGTGCAACCCTGGCGGCCCTTTGATCCCCCCTGTGAGCGAGCGGAGGAGAGAATGGCCGGAAGGGACGGCCCAGCCTGAGGCTGGATGGTCCGGCTGGCTTTCCTCTGGGCTCCGGGGGACTACAGGCCAGCAGGAAAGAGCTGAGCTATTCTTAGCCAAGGTGTGGGAGCCTGGCAGGAGCTCCAGGCGCTGCCCCAAGGGCCAGAGACAGGAACTGGCCACCCACTTTGGCTGCTTCCCCCCACCTCCTTTGGCTGCCCCTCACCCCAGGAAATGACCACCACACTCCCCCAACTGCGGCTGGGACTCGGGCCACCCCCTCGGTCCCCTCAGCAGCACGCAGGGCTTGGCCTCCCTCTTCCTGGGCAGTGTGGGGGGCAGTTAGCACCCGTCTCAGTGCCCAGGCGGAACCCTATCATTCCACAGGTGCCAAGGCCACGCTCCAGAGCTGGGAAGGGACTGGTCCGGGCCCATCTGGACACTCAGGGTCCTACTCCGACCCTGACCAGTGCCAGGCAGGGTCCTAGGTTATGGGAGCTGTGAGGTTGGGCTAAGGGTTCCAAACACCAGTCAGAAGGCATGGGCCATTTGCCACAACATCCTCATAAGTCCTCAGGAAACTGATAGAAAAACAGGAGAAGGTCACCAACTGTACTCCTGTAGCAAGGGCTTCCTTTTGAGTTTATGCTCTTCTTAACTTGAGGTTATAAAAAGGAAGACCTTATTTTTATGAAATGACTATACCTAGCATATGATAATTCTCTGTCAGCCCCTAACCTTAAAATATCTTTGATTGATGTGCGAAATAAAAATATATTTGTGAACCAATAAAGCAAAGAATACTGACAAGATAATAAAGCCACAGTTCATTCATTCATTCAGGAAATATCCAGAGGGTCTGCTACGGGCCTGCATTGCACCAGGGCACAAATGCGCATGGCTTCCATCCTCATGCTGCTTACAGCCAAATGGGGATGACAGGTGATAAACAAGAAATGTGTGACTGTAAAATGGGATAGGTACTACGAATGGAGGTTTTATTCATTTATTTATTTATTTATTTAAAGATTTTATGTATTTATTCATGAGAGACACGCAAAGAGAGCCAGAGACATAGACAGAGGGAGAAGCAGGCTCCCTGCAGAGAACTGGATCCAGGACTCGATCCAGGACCGCAGGATCATGACCTGAGCCAAAGGCAGATGCTTAACCCCTGAGCCACCCAGGTGTCCCACGACTGAGTTTTTAAAAAGATGGTTCTGCAAGACACAATGGAAGGGACTTGGAGGGGGGGGGGCGCTTAGTTTCAGTCGGGCAGGTGGGGAAAACCAGAAGGTGAGGAGCCAGCTTACAGGGGGGCTGTAATCAGCTGGGAGGAGCAGTCAGGCAAAGGGACAGCTCAGGTGGAGACCTGAGGTTGGAAGAGACCTTGGGAAGATTTAGGAACCTGAGACAGCCAGTGACAGGGAGAGGGGGTGAAGGGGCCAGCCTGAGAGCCCAGGCTGACAGGCAAGGTGAAACCCAGCCCCTTTAGATCTGATTGGCCACAGTGCGCAGTTTGCACTTTGCTTTGGAGCAAAGGGAAGTCATTGAAGGGTATTCAGTGGGGGAATGAAATGGCCCAGTTTTCATTTTAAACATATTATCCCTGCCTGCTGCGTGAAGAATGAACAGGGGAAACTCCAGAATGGTCCGAGGGAGACCAGATCAGAGGCCGCTGGTATTCCGAGAGAAAAATGCAGGAGATACAGAGAAGCAGTAGACTTTCCTGAAGATTATGTTCTACTTGTGAGCAAACACACACACACACACACACACACACACACACACACACACACACACACGCACGCAATGAGTCAGATTATTTGGCAAATTCAATAAAGTCATATGTTTGGACACAGATTTTTGGAGACAAGAGCTGAGTACACTCCAGGACCTTCCCACTCCCTCTTGAGTTCTAATCCTCTGGTTTTACTGTGGGGTCTTCAGATGGTTCCTGCACTTGCTCCCCTAGGTCAACACGTCCTGGAGACTGCCCCTGTCCCCAGCCAGCCCTTCCAAAGCTCCCCGGTTTGGATGTGGCCATCTCTGGAGAAAACACACATCTGGGAAGCAGCTGCCTGGCCACTCTCGCAAAATCATCATCTAATCCAGTTGAAGCTGGAGTGGAGTGAAGGCGTGGAGGACTAAGGAAAAACACGAAGCCTGTCCAAGATGGGATCTGGGTAGAGTGTCAGGGGCACCACCCCATCTTTGGAGACATGCCTCCAGGGTAGCCCTTGGGATTTCAACTGGCCTTTGTGTCTTCCTCTGATCCCTCCAAAACCAGATGTGTCCCACAGCTGTGTACCATCTGCTACCCTCCACCCCAGAGGAGGCTACAGTTCGGGGGTTAAGGAAGTGAGGCAAAGACAGTGACTCTTCTTTGGCTCTGGAGGGTGAATTGCAGGAATGAGTCTAGACTTCCCACGAAGTAGGCAAATGGCCTGGACTCCATCTGCACGGTGGCTCCCCCAAAACTCTCTCCTGGTGTGGAAAAAATTTTAAAGGAAACTCCATGTCCTGGGGCTTCCAAACTCCTTTCCTACTGAATGGTTCATAGACTCTGGCTTAGAGACTTCTTCTTTCCTGTTCGTGCTACTCCCCACTCCTCTTCCTTCCTCCACACCCTGAGCACTTGCACCCTGAGTTCCCAAACCTGGATCGTTATAAGTCTAGCAGCATCTAGTCAGGCTGACATGCAATCCTCCCCAAAGGAAGAGTACTGTACTCCCATCCAGTAGATGATGTTATCAGCCCCCTCCCTGAGCTCAGAAGTTTGGTGCAGCCCAGACATATGGATCGTTTTAGAGACTCATGCAATTTGGCAAGCCTGTTTCACACCCTCCAAGCCCTGCCGCTCTGACACTGCTCTGCTGGGAGTGCACCAGGAGAGAGAATGAGCAGATCTGGCCAGGCTCCTCTATTCTTGTTCTTCCCCGGTCACTTCTCCTGGCAACTAACTCTCTACCCAATCTGGAAAACAAAAATTGTTTCTTTCCTCGTTCAGTCTTTGGTTAAAAACTGAAAGAAGTTGAGAGAGAAGGAGAGAGGGACAGAGAAAAAGAGAGGGGGACAGAAAGAGTGAGAGATGAGAGAAAGAAAGAACGTAGAACTATAGTGGCCAGTTGCCCAAGACAAAAACTAGGAGCTCCATAACCAGCTATGTACTCAGCCTTGCTCCTCCTCCTCTTCTCCATCTCTAGCCACTCTACGGAGATCTTTTGCATCCCTCAAGTATGTGTGGTTGGTGCTGCTGGACTGTGCAGTGCACCACCTGAGCACTATCTACTTCAACCCTCCTCCTCCATCAGGTGCTTCACCTTGAGCCTTCATCTTGACGAGTAAATCCAGCCTTGCTCTGTATGTTCCAAAGTGATGAAAAATGCTTCAACGGAGACAAAAAGAGGTCTCTGAACCTTTGCGAGTTCACATTTGCCCCCTTTACCCAGCTAGACGCATTGGAGCCTGGCCTGTCTTGGAGAAAAGGGAGCTTTCTTGCTGCCCCTAAAAGAAGGAACATCTTCTTTGCTCAGAAGGCAGCAGCCAGAACTGCCAAGGAAAGTTATTCTGGCACTCGGAGGTCTTCTCCCAGTATAAGACCCCCCAGCTAGGGAGTGTGCAAATTTTGAACCCTAAAAGGTGAGGCCATCTTGGATGAAGATGCTAAACTAGGAGAGTTCCCTAAAATTCCCAGGAATCGGGCCACTCTTGAGCCAACCCCACACCCTCTGCCTCCGAGGTGGTCTCTTCCAGGCCACAGGTCCAACGCAGGAGTTGAGAAGTGGGAGAAATGAGAAGTGAGGAATGCTTAGCCCTTTTCTTCCAGAGCCAGGGCTGGACCAAGCACCTTATTTTATTTTTGATGGTTTCAAGACAGAAAAGACCTCTACACAAAGCATAAGAGTCAATAGCTTAGGACAGATGTTTCCTTTCCAGCCACATTTTCCTGCCCTGAGTTAAAAATAGCCACCCTCTTTGCTTTGGCTTCCATAAGATGTATGTTATTAACGCTCTCAATTTGGGTTTGCAGAGATGAAGATTGATGGGTCTCTGGATTTTCAAGCCTATTGGCCTATGAACTAGATGCAATATTGTGTGCGAGGTGATCCAGCCCCTTGAGGGGGGTGCTTCCTGGGCCCTCTAATGAAGGAAATTGCTTCCCTACACCTACCTTCAGGTAGCGTCACACAGTATTTCCAAGCGAAAAAGGCAGTTTGCTAAGTGGCTCCACTTTTGTTTCTCCATAAATCCTTCATCTTGGAATTTTCTTGAATCAATTACACTCTGACCCCCAGGGTAGCCTGGACCTCCTTTGATAGTCTGGCTTTAATGCAAACATAAACACTATCCACCAGCATTCATGAGCAATGCTCAGCTAGGCCTCCGCTGTGAGGAAGATTTATTGAAAGCCTAGAAAGGACACAAGGGAAATGAGCAGAGACAATACCAGAAGCACAGCCACGCTCATGGATGCAAACAATGGATGTCTGACCCTTCTCAGGGCGCTGCTTCCCAGGACTTAACAGAGCCTTATCCAAGTCGTCCTCCTCACAGACGTGTTCCTCCTTTAGCCAAGCTGTGTTCAGTGATCACAAGGCTGCTCCCATAGACAACCCAGGACCTAGCAGAGCTAAAAGAAAGGACTATACGAATTGATTATATGTGGTGCCTTTTACCTTCTCAAAACGAAAATAGTTTTGCTTATTATCTTTGTAAAAGTAATGCACAGCTATTGTAAAAACCAAATGCACAGGCTGCCCACAGAAGTGGAAAAGAAAGTGAAATTTAGCCATAACTTTGCCACCAGAGACAATCATTTTGTACGTGCGGGATGCATGTTATCACTTCACACAATAAAATAGCATCACACGGTGACATGCTTTTTTTCCCACTTACGTATCACCAGCTCTTAACAGCAGCAACAATGCACAGAAGAGGTGTGTGCAAGTCTAACTGAACTATCAGAGCCTTGCTCTCTGACTGAAGAGCTTGTCCCTTAGGAGCAAAACTGAGATTGTGGCCCGAGGCCAATGCGTGGAGGGCAAGGGAAAATGAGACATCACATTTTCTTCCTCTTTTCTAACCATCATTATATTTTTGCCTTTAATGATATCCCAAGGGGCCTGTGAAAGATTATCTTGGGCGCCTTGCACTGGGTGGTCAGCCCGAACTCACTCCCTTCTAAGGACAGCCCCGCCCACTCAAATGCAATGGAGGGATGTTATTTCAATATATAGTTCATGTATACATACATATACAGCCAAAAGTAATTTGAAAACTTCTATAATTAAAAAATTTGTAACAAATTAAGACACAAATTATTCACAAGTGATGATTAAAAAGGGGACATACTCCAGATAAAGTGCAGATTAATGAGGCAGAAGGAATTTTATCAATAACAATTTGAAAACTTTGATAAATATGTAACTGCCTAGGAAAATAATAACACTTACTCAAGAAGAAATGTTTTTAAACTGAGAAATCATAACAACTAATGGAATTAGCATTTTAAAATAGTCTCATGCTAAATACTGGGCCCAAATGATTTCATAGGCAAGTTCTAACAAATCTTTAAGGATGTAATCATCCCAATCTTGTAACAACTCTTCCTGAGGATAGAAGAGAGAAAAAGAAATACTCTCCAACTCATTCTATAAGGACTTTATAACCCCAATACAAAAATCAAACAATGACATAGTGATGAAGGAAAAAATACAGGCTCATTTCATTTATGAATACAGAAGCAAAAATCATAAAGAGAAAATTGGACTCGCAAATTAAATTCTACAGTGTATAAAAATGATAATAAACCATGACAAAGTTGGGCTTATTGCAAAGTTGGTTTAATGTTAGAAAATCTATAAATGTAATTCACTATACTACCATAATAAAGGAGAAAAATGTATATCATTTTGATAGATCAAGAGAAGACATTTAAAAAAATCGTAGTAAGTTCATTATTAAAGAAAGCTTTTAGTTAATGAGGAATAGAAAGGAATGTGTTTAGCATGATACAAAGCACATATGAAAAATTAAGCACGGCACCTCGGTGGCTCAGTTGGTTAAGCATCTGGCTTCGGCTCAGGTCATGATCCCCAGGTCCTGAGATCGAGTCTCACTCTGGGCTCCTTGCTCAGCGGGGAGCCTGCTCCTCCTTCCCCCTCTGCCATTCCATCTATTTGTGCTCTCTCTTTCTCTTTCTCTCTCTCTGTCAAATAAATAAATAAAATCTTTGAAAAAAAGATTTAAGTTAAACAAATATTAGCTTTTAAAATCTGGAGTGAGGCAAGGATGTATAGGATCACTACATTTTTAATCTTTGTAGTGAATGTTCTTGCCAGGACACTGCCTTAGCAAAGTAATAATTCAGCAGGAGAAGGATTAGAAAGAAGAAATAAAATTATCACTATATGCAGCTGATATGATCCTTTTACATAAAGAATCCAAAGAATCTACAAAAATAATAGGAGAATTTCGCAAGGTAGTTCAATAGAAGATTAATATTAAAAAATGATTTGTTTCATACACCAACAACAAAAATAATTAAAAAGAAGATACAATTTATAATAGCATTAGAGGACATCCATCATCTAGGAATAAATCTACAAAAGATGAATTAAAACCACTGCAGGAAAATCAGAAGCCTTAAGGAAGACCCAAACAATACGAAGCTATGCCAAATTCACTGAGGGAAAGATTTGGTTCTCTCCAGATTAATCTACAGAGAAGTTCTGATCGAGATCCCAAAAGCTATTTTGGGGGAAGAACCTGATAAGCAGATTCTAATACACAAGGAAGACTAAAGAGCTGAGAGTAGCCAGGCCACTTTTCTGAAGAAAATTAGGGTCTTCCCTTTCCCTACTCCTATCAGGACTTTCTGAAAGCTGTAGTAGAGAAGACGGTGGTAAAGGTGGTGGGACACATATGGTGACCAACAGATAGAGTCCAGGAACGGGCCCTCCTTTATACAAAATGTTGGCATATGATAAAATGGCATTTCAGACCAGAAGGGAAAGCAGAAGATACTCAGCAAGCAGAGCAGGGAAAGTAGTTCTCTGTATGAAAAATATATGACATTGGATTAGTGCCAATTACTTACTCTGAGTCTCTTAGTTCCAACCCCACATTTCTATACTCTTCTCTAGAATGCGAGAGATAGTGTGTGTTTGCTCCATTAGATGAGAATATTCAATTCCTCTCCAAAGGCCAAGCAAAGCAAACAGGATGGGCAAAATTCATCAGCTGGATTAACTACAGATAATAACCAAACAAAGTCTTGTGAGACATGGGCAGAATTCAGATGTGCTAAAAATGGTAGGAAGTTTCTAATCTGCAAAGACAGGTAAAAATAAACTAAATGGAATGTATTGTAAAAAAAAAATGGAACGAACAAGAGTATTACTTACAGGTGGAAAGGGACAGAGAGGTAGAGAGCATACCACCTCAGGGCTGACAGCCGGGTCATTATCTACCTCAACTGTCTACCTATTGGTGACACCAATAGGTCCCTATACGCTCTGCCCCAGAAATGCTGGCAGAAAGGATGGCTGCACAGGACACTGACTAGCTGTGTGAGTAGACCTGTGACCAGGCCCACTTGCCCTTGCACCTCCCAACACAGCAAGCCTTGGCTGCAGCACTGGTTCCAACCATGTTCATCTACGAATCTCTTACTTAATGTCCGTTCTGGTCCTTACAACTAAACTGTCAGAGCATAACACAAGGCGGTGGGGTTCACTAACTCTGCTTGCTCCCTATCCCAAGCAGGTTAACCCACCCCAACCCTTTCCTCTTATTTCTGGCTGTATGTTTTAAGTAGATTCAATAACCCTTGTGATCTGATCATTATAATTTGGCCTGAGCCTTCTTGGTCTGTGGCCTCTACAGCTGCCTGTGGTGTACCTGGAGGCTACCACTACGTGGACCTAACGTCCCCCAGGAGACTGTGGCTGGGCATCCACATGCTGTATTTTCCAGACCCCCTCCCCTTTCAGTGGGTTTCCAGTTAGATTCTCCCAAGAGGAGACACTGGAGAGAGATCGGGAGGCAAGAGGTCACTATGTGCAGCTGATAGGATCCTTTATATAGAAAATGCAAAGAATCTACAAACACTTCTGAGTTCAAGTCCTCGTGGCCTCCCTGTGGCTTCTGAACACCCCTGGCACCAAGGCTCCCTCCCTGCTCAACCGAAATCTAAACCCTGAGAGCTTCCAAAGAGCCAAAACAAGTTCGCAACATGGGGAAAAGGTGTTGGTTCTAAGATGCGAAATTGGAAAATCAAAATGAACAAAAGTTTTATTAACTGTCCGTAAAAGGCAAACTTAGCCAACTTATAAACCACAATCCAACTCTTTAACAGTTTTATATAAATGCAATAAAGTTTGAATTATGAGAACCAAATGAAGAATGTACTTTAAAACTCAGAAAAATTTAAAATCATTTCCTTTTTCTTCTTCTTCTTTTTTCCATCAAAGAAGTTCCATTTAACATGAGATGAAGGTCTATTTTAAATTGATTGATATGGTGTGTGTGTGTGTGTGTGTGTGTGTGTGTGTGTGTGTGTGTGTTGGGGCTGAGGTGGGGCAATGTTTCATGGTAAGGGTGGTCATTAACTAGAGGCCCATAAAGGGCCTGACAGTGCCTCTCACTCTGGATCTTTCTGTTGGACCCTCCACTATGTGCAGTGCAGTTACCATCCTCTTCTAGCACCAGCTTATGTGATGAAGTAGGGGGGCAGAGACACCAAGGCGCAGCCAAGGAAGGCGAGAGCTTTGAAGAGACTGGAGAGTTTACCTCTGTCTGACTATGAGGTAACACAAGGCTGGGGCCCCAGGATGGATTTGTGGCCAGTGGCCAGACCAAACCCGAGGCTGTGGGTTGTTGGGAGAGCTTGTGTGTGCTTGAAGTGGTAAGTCTCAATGACCCTGGAGAATAGGAAGCGTAGTCAGTTACCACCTAGTGTCATAGCTGTGCTGCAGACTGGAGAACAGCTCTGGCTTCTTAGAGGAAGAGATGGGTTGGCCTCCCATCCCTCTACTCCTATTGTTTTCTCCCTGAAGTCTGCCATCCACTTTGCACCTAGCAAGTTGTCTTTCTAAACTAGGGCTTTTTCTTTTTCTTCTTCTTCTTCTTCTTCTTCTTCTTCTTCTTCTTCTTCTTCTTCTTCTTCTTCTTCTTCTCCTTCTCTTCTTTTTTTTTAAGATTATTTATTTATTCATGAGACACACACACACACAGAGAGAGAGAGAGAGAGAGGCAGAGGGAGACGTAGGCTCCATACAGGAAGCCCTATGTGGGACTCGATCCCAGGACCCCACCTCGATCACACCCTGAGCCAAAGGCAGACGCTCAACCACTGAGCCGCCCAGGCATCCCAAGGTTTCTTGAACTCAGTGTGCATAAGAATCATGGACGATGCCTACCAAAAGTGCAGACTCCCGGACCTTAACCTTGATTCTGTGTAGACCACACTTTGAGAAGCTCTGCACCAAAGCTAGTCAAGAAATTCAAGTGCTAGAGACAAGTCCTTTCCTGCCTCCTGTGGTCCAGGGAGGGCAGACAAATGGCATTTGAAGGAATCAGAAGAAACGACTAAGAATGAAGGAAGAGTGGCTGCACCAGTTTGCATTCCCAAGTAGGGGAACATTAGAGAGAAAGACAAATCATGGGAGACTCCTGACTCTGGGAAACAAAGGGTGGCAGAAGGGGAGGGGGGTGGGAGAATGGAGTGACTGGGTGATGAGCATTGAGGAAGGCACATGATGAGATGAGTGCTGGGTGTATACTCTATGGTGGCAAATTGAATTTAAATAAAATTCAAAAAAATATTCTATCAAAAAAAAAAAAAAGAATGAAGGAAGAGCCACATGGGCCACATTGGTTTTCCAATCTAGCAAGGATTGTAGGCTTTTGTATTCTTCACAACCTCTCATTGGATGTGAAGCAGCCCCAGGTCCTGGAGCTGAGCAAATTGAGGGGGAAGTTGAGAGAGGGAGTGGGAGAGGAGCTAACCTCTTTTCTCTATTAACTGGGAGTCCCAAGGACAAAGGCCTGATTTTAAAACGTATTTTTCAGCCATTTCTGTCCCAGCTGCAGGCCTTTGAGATCATCATGTGGTCAGACCCGAATCACCATTTGCCCAAATCACCATTTGCGCTTTGAAACAGATTCATACCGCACCATTGTGTTCTATCCAATTTGCATCTTTAGCCTTTGGTTTGATTGTGTGATGAAAGGCATTGTTTCCTACTTAAAGCAAAGTTAGCCAACGAGTTCAGAATAGAGAGCTTTGGCTTTTGTATTTAGACCTCGATCCACTTCTGTACAAACCGAATAATCATAGATCAGAGAAGGACCGTAAAGATAAGTCTACTTTCATGATGCTGGGGAGACTGCAGACAAGTAAATCAGGAAAGATCAGTGTGTGCTGGTCTGACAATCCTTCTTCCCTACTTGGGCTATGTGGCTCCCACATCATGGAGGAGAGTGGCCTGGGTATTTGTGACACCCTGTGATTCCATTCAGGACCCCAGAGCACGTTCCCAGACTGTGCCTTATCTTACTCCTCCCTGGTGCCATCATCTGCTCCTGCCAGCCCCTTCCTCCTCCAGCCTCTACCCACACCCCATCCAATCCAATCTGAGACTAGGCTGCCCGCCCAGCTCAGAGTTTGTGCAGCTCAGCGGACCAACATCTAGAACAACCCGTGAGAAATAGCTCCAGAGGCAGGGACCAGTGGTAGAGGGTGTCAGGGTAGAGGCAGTCAGGTAGTAGAGGGTGGGGTGGTGGTGGGGCGGGAGTCCTCTTCCTGATGAAGGAGCAAGATAAAGCCTGTGGAGTCACAGACCCAGAGCTGGAGAGGGGGAGCCTGGAGAAAGGCGGACCTCTGCACCTGGAGAGTCCTTGTCTTGATGGTGATGGTGATGGCCTAAAACTATGTGGAAAATTAGGGACGGTCACAGGGAAAACCCCTCCAGATGAACACAAATAGATCCTGCAGGGGGGGAAAAAGTGAAAAGAAAACCCACAAGGATGGTTTGGACGGGTAAAATGAATAATTACAGTCATTTATGTGTCCTGCTCACTCTTTATGCTTCATTACCATGCAGCACAGTCTCTGGGGTGACTGTCATTAAATGCATCAGATTGGACGTGGGCTCAGTTTTTACCTGATTAGCAAAATGCTCACACTCGTAAACTCGGGCCCTCGCAGTAGAGTCCTTCGGCAAGACTGTTCTGGGCTTACAGTTAAAAATAAAGAGAAGCAAAAAGGAGAGAAGACGGGCGCAGAGAACTCATTGGAAACCTGCCCCTGCGCCCCCCGCCCCTCCCGACCCCCCCACCCCGACCCCGGGCGCCCGCCAGGCCGACACAAAGGGGTTAAGAGTGGGGTGGAAGTGGAGCCTGAAGGAGCAGACGGGGGCCTCTATATAAGGTGCAGCGAGGCGTCGGGCCGCGCAGCCTCCACCCCCCTCGGCCTCCAGGGCGGCGGCAACCCCGGCCCCCGCTCCCGTCCCCCGCCTGCGGGGCTGAGCCGAGCGCTCGCGGTGGCGGCGGCCAAGCGGAGGGGCCGGCCTTGCCAGGAACACGGAGGGAGGGGTGGGGAGAGGCAGCCAGCTCGCCCACCCCGCTCCGGGCGGAGGGCGGAGGGCGGAGGGCGGCGGGCGGCGGGCGGCGGCGCGTCCCGGGGCCGAGCGCGTCTGTCCGGAGCCGAGCCGAGCGGCGCGGGAAGGATGCTGGCGGGCAGGGGCGCGCGCGCGGGCGGCGGGGTGCCGCGGGGCTGGACCGCGCTCTGCCTGCTCAGTCTGCTGCGTGAGTACCGGCCGCGCGCCCGCGCGGGGGGCGGGGGGCCCGGGCTGGGGCGCGGAGGTGGGGCGCGGAGCCCGGGCTGGGGAGCGGAGGTGGGGCGCACGGAGCCCGGGCTGGGGGCGCGGAGGTGGGGCGCACGGAGCCCCGGGCTGGGGGGGCGCACGGAGCCCCGGGCTGGGGAGCGGAGGTGGGGCGCGCGGAGCCCAAGGCTGGGGGCGCACGGAGCCCCGGGCTGGGGGGCGCAGAGGTGGAGCGCGTGGAGCCCCAGGCTGGGAGGGGGCGCACGGAGCCCGGGCTGGGGGCGCGGAGGTGGGGCGCACGGAGCCCCGGGCTGGGGGGGCGCGGAGGTGGGGCGCGGAGCCCGTGCTGGGGGCGCGGAGGTGGGGCGCACGGAGCCCCGGGCTGGGGGGGCGCACGGAGCCCCGGGCTGGGGAGCGGAGGTGGGGCGCGCGGAGCCCAAGGCTGGGGGCGCACGGAGCCCCGGGCTGGGGGGCGCAGAGGTGGAGCGCGTGGAGCCCCAGGCTGGGAGGGGGCGCACGGAGCTCCGGGCTGGGGGCGCGGAGGTGGGGCGCAGAGCCCGGGCTGGGGGCGCGGAGCCCCGGGCTGGGGAGCGGAGGTGGGGCGCACGGAGCCCCGGGCTGGGGGGGCGCGGAGCCCCGGCCTGGGGGGCGCGGAGGGCCGGGCCCCCACCCAAGCCCCACGCCCGTGGCGCTCCGGGCTCCGCGGGGACCCAGGCCCTTGGAAGCGCGCCCCGCCCGCCGGGTCCCGCGCGGCACCTGGGCAGCGGTGGGGCGGACGGGCGCGGCGAGGCGGGCGACGCGGTGGCCCGCCAGGTGTCAGCGGGGCGGCGCGCCCTGGGCTCCCCGGAGGCCGGCCGGGCGCCGCGGTCCGGGTCGTCGCGCTGCGAGGATGCCCGCGTCCGTCCGCGTGGCCGCAGGTGCGGAGCGCAGTTGGAGCCGCAGCCCGGAGCTGGGGGTGGGGCGGGGGGAGACGCAGGAAAGTTTTGCGCCTGCGGGTTGATGCCCAAAGCCCAGGCCCGAGCGGCCGCTGGGGACCGCGCGCAGGCGACCCCGAGCCCAGGGACCCGAGACCCGGGACCGGGCAAGCCCCAGGTGGACCTCGAAGGAGCGGGAGCCAACCTGCGGCGGGAGGCCCGGGAGTCAGGCTGAGTTAGTGACCAGGGGAGTGTAGAATGAACAACAGTACCTGAAAACGAGAAAAAAAAAAGAATCCCTGCATTTAAGATCGGAAAGTTAAATTGACAACCCCCTCCCTCTTCCCACACCCGTCCCGCCGCAGAGAAGGTGGGGGTCACCCGAGTTCGTTGTGCGCCCTGCCGCCCCCTCCCCTTCGCGAGCCCCCACCCTGGCAGCCTCAGACTCCTTATGTCCGGGGCTTTCTTCCCCCTCCGCCATCCAAGTTCGAAAACTAGGGAGTTAGCAGCCTGGTGGCCCCTCTTCCACTCACCCCCGCTTGTGCCTACTGCTTTAAGGTCTTGTTCTCACTCTGATAAAGAAATAATAGACGCTCAGTAAGTGTTTGTTCTTAATCCTTTCACTTGGGAATAACATTCTCCTTCTCATCCCGTTTAGAAGGTTTCAAACTTTGTACATTGTTCTCCCTTTTGGTCGAGATTCTACTTCCAGCCCTCTAGGGCTCCCAATTCCCTACTCTTATTGCGTCCTAAAGGCCACCCACCATGGCCCCACAGGGTCATGCCTGCCTGCTAGGCCCGTTTGCCCTCCGTGTCCCCTGCTGTCCCCCTCTGAGCCCACGCAGGTGAAGAGAGACTCCTGGCTTGAGAAAGCTCTAAGTTAGGCTCTGGGTTGACCAGTTTGGCAGCCCCCAGACCTGTCCTCTGGGGCAGGGGAAAAACTGTGACCGAGATGCCAAGGCCCTAGACCAGGGAAGTCCCCTGGATGCTAGACGGCACCCTCATAACAAGGGTGAGTTGATACACAGCTGATCAGATGTTCCATTCTCCTTTGGCTACACAGCGTGTGATGACCTGGTCCCCGGCCGAGTGAGGCCCACCCTTTTTTTTTTTTTTTAAATTTCTTCAGCTGGCCAGTTTCAGTGTCGCCTTGGCCCGTAGCAGGAGGTAGGGGGAAGCAGCTTAACTCCTGCAAAATCTGTGCCAGTTATGCTGAGAATTCTACTGTCTCAGCTTTGGGGGTGACAGCTCAGGCATGGCTCCCTATTCTCAATCATGCCAGACCACTTGGGCCAGTCTGGAGCTTTCTGTCTTCCCTGAGAACTTTCTAGGGTTTGTTTATTTATTTATTTTTTAATACTAGGAGTCCTTTTCTGTCCTGGCATTCATCGTGAGATAAATAAGTGAGTGATCGTATCTTGAAATGCTAATGGAGGGACATTGCAGGAAATCTGTGCTTTTTACTGCAAAATTTAGGACCCCTGGGGTTCTGTAGTTTTTGTGTCCTGTACACTGACAGAGAGCTTTGTTCTGGGGAGGTCTTTCTGTCCCCGTGAGAAGTTGGCAGAAGGATGGGCACAGCAGCCAGCCAGAAGTAGACTCTTCTTGTGGCGGATAGGGCTGCCCTGGGTGGTGACCAGAGGCGGAGTGGGAACTGAGAGGCCACCAGGCAGGACTGCCATGCCACCAACTGGGAAGAGACACCTTTCAGGTTATTAGGAAACCCCATGTGGGTCATGCTCAGGGTATGTGTTCCCTGTAAGCCCTCCGCGGCCTATCCTTCCTCTTGCCATAAGGACACCCCCCCAGGCCCGCCTCCCTTCACATTCCTCTTCTTCCTTTGGGTCCTTCGTGCATGCTGACCCCACACCCATATCCTGTCTGGGGCTACATGTAAGAGGGGAAAAAAGAAAAGGGAAAAGAATTTTATCAGATATTTTCCAGAGGAGAGAGGACTCCACCCTTTGAATCTCTGCCACATGGCGACTGAGGAGGAGCAGCCTTGGGGACCTCTGACGAATTCAGTGGTCCCCAGGGGTCCCCCGGAGTAGGGTCAGTCCAGCTGGCAGCACCTTTTACAAATGCAAGTTTTCTTCGGGCAGCATTCCTGTTTGCTAAAACTCGCCTGGGCATCTTTTTTCTTATCCCTCTGGCTCCACCTCCTGGGCCTCCTGGTTCACTTGTCCTCTCCTCTTTCCTTCTCTGAGTCTTTGTCTCTGAAAGCTCAGGGCAAAGAGTGCCAAACTGCAGCAGATAAACTCGGGCGCAGAGTCTTAGAAAAACAAATTTAAAAAAAAGGAAAAGAAAAAGGAGGAACAAATAAAATTCCACCCTCTAGAGTCTCACTGCCTGATTTCCTTTAGACCCCGGGCCGGAGGGCCTGGGCTCACTTTCAGGGCCGGATGGTTACTCAGCTCCACTGAGGGTGCCTGCCACCCTCTCTCCCTGACTTTGTCTGGTCTCACTAAATGGCCCCGAGTGTGGAGAACTGAAAATGTGAAGGTATGGAAAAAAGAACGAAAACACTACCCTCTGAAAGAAAATGCTCAGAGTTGCCAGGACAGAATTTCCTATTTTTCTGGATTTTGACTTCTCTAATGAGAACATTCTCTTCCCTTCTCAGCTAAGAAATAGAAACATATTATCTACGATTTTTTTTTTGGTCCCCACGGCCCCTGAGTTTGCTGGGGAGAAAGATGCATGTGCTTGGGGGACCCAGGTGCGCACAGATAGGGGTGGATGGAGGTATACGTCGTAGCACCTGCACTGTGGGGCCCACCCAGAGACCAACCGCTTCCCTTTAGATGTAAAGAAAAAGGCTTCTCGGCTTAATTGGGAAATCTGCTTCTTTCCGATTTGGGGAGGGGGGAAAGACTCCAAGAACCCACAACTGAGATCTTGTAGAGATCTTGCAGCATCTCTAGGTGGCCAGTTCTCCACTGTGAAAGAAAATGCTTTTAACGCATCTCTGGGTGAAAAAAAAAAACAGGCCTTGGATGTGCAGGGGCAGACAGGAAACTGAATTGCTGGGCACGAATGAAAATAAAGTGGAATGTTGCATTTGATGGGCCCAAGACACGCAGGCTGCGGGAATCTAGAGGCCAGAAGGAGGAGGGAGAGGGCAGGGGAGGTGCCGGGAACACCAGACAAAGAGTGGTGCCCGAGGGTGGAACAGACCCCGCGAGGAGAAGCTCCTTACGGTGTGCCGTGGATGCTTAGCACAGTGATGTCTGGTATTTCAAGCTTATGCCGTTGTGTCTTCCGGGCTGGGCTGTGTGATCGGGCTCCCAAAGCTTTGATACGCGCACCCTGGCCTGGTATTAGTGTGCTCCGAAATAGAGGACTGGGTGCTCGGCTGGCGCACGGTGAAGCGGAAGGAGGACTGTAGCAGCCTGATCAGGGAGGCACAGAGCTCCAAAGAGGAGTCAGTGGCCATGAGGACCACGAAGGAAGAGGGGACCAGGACAAATGCTGGGCCCCCAGAGAAAGCTCCGGAGTCTGGGGTTCCACAGTAGGTGGATGGGGGCCACGACAAGCTATTTGCCTAGTATAGGGAAGTCCCAGTCCGCTGGTGCCCTGAGGCCCCAGATGCTTGGTTGACCCTCACGTCTCAGCTTAGGTTCAGAGGCACCACAGGAAGGCAGCAGGCTGGTTCTTCGGTTCTGTCTGGTCCAAGATGCCCAACCTCAGCCAGATGCGTAACAGGGACACTTCCTGAGTGCTCCCGGAAAGGATGGGTGGCTCACCACTTCCCAGACGGGTTCAGCCAGTTTTTGAAGAGATAACCCTGCTATTTCGAGCTTTTCTTTGTATTGCAGAGAAGTCAGCTTTCTTCTATCTTCTCATCGTGAACTTTAACTTCTATCTGCGATTAGAATCGGTTAATCTGCAGTGACTTCTAATCTAATTCTATTCTTGGAACGACCACAGAATGAATCTGCTCTTTCTTCCCGACAATCCTTAGCGATCTGTCTGCCCCCCCTCCCCCCAGGTTATAAGCTCCTTGAGGACAGGGACTTATTTAAATTGTGATCACACACACACCAAACCTCAGGAAGGAACCTTCTCTGATTCTGTGCTCACCCCCCACCCCCGCCCCCAGCACTGAGCACGGTCCTTTTCACATCCCTGGTGCTTGTTTATGACCAATAAGAGTGAGTAAAGAAGTGAAATGAGTCTTGAAGAAAGTTATTTATTCTCGGTCCCCAAATTCTTCTTTTCTGGATCAGAGGTTGGCAAACTTTACTGTCAAGAGCCACGTAGTAAATATTTTAGACTCTGGAAGCCATATGTTGTCTCCAATGCATATTCTACTCTGTTTTATTTTACAACACTTTAAGCATGGAAAAGCCCTTCTTAGCTCACTGGACATACAACAAACAGTCTGTGGGTGGGTTGGGTCCACCAGCTGTTTGCCAACCTCCGATCTAGATGAAATAACTCCAGGCCCTCAACCATGTGAGACTTGGTTTCTAGAATTCTCCTAATTCTGGTTATCTTCCCATGGACGCTCCCTGATTTAATAAATTCCCTCTTAAAATACAGCACTGAATGAGACCACTCTATGGGGAGGTGGTTGGTGTGACCATGCCTGCCATGATCCCCGTTCAGTCTAAGTGCATCTTCTGAGCTCAGAGGGTCATGCTTCGCGCCCTGGGTAAAATGAATGAGTCTAAGGGATGCTTCCGGCACTAAGGTAATTTATAATGTAACTGAGGCGACAAGACTTATACTCAGGAAACAGCATATATGATTTTGTGCCAGATAAGTGGCGGAGAGACGTGTCTGAAGGTTCCTGGGAAACAGAAAGAAAGGGGGCCCTCGACTAGAGATAACAGCTATTTCTTGAGTGTTTACCAGCCAGGCTAAGTGCTCTACACCCCTTAGCTCGTCTGTTCCTGAAAACAACCAGGGGGGTAGGGGCGGTTTTTATTCCCATTTCACAGGTAAGGTCTAGAGAGTTGAAGAAGCCTCCTCCTAAGCCCTGACAGTGAGAACAGAACACAGTCGAGAAGCCTTTATACAAGGTCTGACTCCGGAGCCCATGCTCTTGGAGCGGAGGATTCACTGTCTTCTCAGAAACACAGGCTGGGGGTTCCCAGCAGAAGGGCCAGCAGGCTGTGTCTTCCTGTTACTGTCTCTCCGTGGGCTGAGACACCCGAGAATTCCTCCCAGAAAGCCCTCCCGGGCCAGTTGCCAGAATCAGAACAGAATAGTGGAATGGGGCTGGCTGGCCAGGAGGTGGGACACCAGCAAAAAAAAAAACAAACAGACAACAAAAAAAACCCCACTAAACCTCAGAGGGTCTCTAAAAAGCAAGACCAAGTATACAGTCTCCTAAAGCATGGGAATTTAGCTAGGGAATCGCTTCTCGGCCTTTTGGCTAAGATCAGGTGTGGAATTTAGCTAGTGAGCTAGCAGAACTTTCTGGATCTCTGAGGAGTTGTACATTCTCTTTCAAGATGAAAAGATTCTCCATTTTATTAATTGTAGTTGGAAATCTCTGAAAAATGTATTACATTATGCCCCTGCTTCCTTAGTGTGCCCCTCAGAAAAAGGACTATAATTTTCATGACTCAGATGGATCAGGAAAATAATTTGGTTCTGGTACAACTCAGTGACTTTGTTAATGCTTACTAAGGTGTACGTATTTATTTACTCCGGCCGTGAATGATTCCAGACCGGTGTGGGTTTCAATCCTCGGGTCTGTTTTTCATTTATCTGTTTCTTCTTTTTTAAACTGTTGTTTCTCCTTGTTGTTTGCTTCTAAGAGTCTCTACTTTTTAGTTGTAGTGAGGCTATCGGATAACCATGCTTGTTAGAACTACGTGTAAAACAAAAATAATCAGCTCTGGATAAGTACCTATAAGTTAAGTGCATTACTCTTACTACGTGCGTTTCGTGACCCCTCTTCGGCCCCTTTGGCTTCTTAGCCTCATTTTGCCAACTTCCTGATACCTCGTCTCCTCCCTCTGTCCCAAGTTCATGACTTGAGATCAAGTAGGATACCTAGAGTCAAATCAGGTACTTAGGGAGTCACAGTTAATAAGGGTAGGATGGAAAGTGAACAGCATAAGATAGCCTTTTGTTTGGTTTTTAATTGTCCTATAAATGCTCTGTTGGGTTGGGCCTAAAGGCTGTTTGTCAGGAAGGCTCCAGTCTAGAATGGAGTGGAGTGGAGGTTTCACCAATTGTCCCCTAGAATCTAACCACTAAGCTGCTCTTACTCCCTTCTGGAGTTGGGAGGACAGAAGCTTAGAGAAAGAAGGGTCAGCATTTGATGGTTGAACGCCATGGACGTGTGAGAAGATAGGATAAAGAGAGACCCGGGGTCAGTCTTGATTCGTGTAAATGTTATTCCTGCCAGATACAGTCTCCTCGCAGGAGCTCTAAAAAGGAAGCCCTAGAAACTGTGACACCAAGGGCCCTTGTCCCTGCTAGTCCCTACGTGACAGCACCTGGATTGGCTTGGCTTCCAGGGCCCTACCACCATGGTCCCCTGCTCGACACCCACTCACCCGTATCCTGCCCATCCCTTAGCCTTGCCTTTCTGCCCCTCCTCTTTGACCTGTTTCTCCAGGGTCTCAGGGGACATCCCTGCCCACTCCAGGCTCAGGGGTATGAATCTGAGGTTGAGGTTTCATTCCCTTCGCCAGTGGATCCTGCTACCTGTCCCTTGGTTTGGCCAGGTGGCAGGCGGAAGGAGGCTGCAGTGGCCGAGAGCCCAACCCTAGTGGATCGGTAGCTGGCCTGGGTCCAGCGTTGCTTCATTTATCTGGCACAGGCACCTCTGTCCTCAGGACTAGCAGCAGGTCTCTGCTCACATCTGGAAAAGTTCAAAACTGTTTGTCTGGGTGAAGGAGGCCCTGGGGGAGGGGGTTCAGAAGCATGACATCACCTCAGTCAAGGCCCAGCTTTCTTTGGAAAGAGAAAAGGGCTGGGCTAGCCTGAGCCAGATAGGATTCCCAGGAATTGATGTGTTGGAAGGAAGAAGAGGAAAGGGTGGGAAGGAAGGATGATGTCAAGGGGGAGTTCCAGTGGTGCCTTGGAATGGTACCAGGGGAGGATGATCCTTCAGTTCCATGTCCACATGTTCCCACCACCTGCCCCCTATGGTGAGTTCATACCTTAGGGGCAGTTGGCTAGGTGGATGCTAAGGGCAGAGGAAGACTGCATCTGCTTCCCCATTTTATTTTGGAAAAATAACACCCACCTAACCCATGTGTGAGCCCATTCCTTTCTCTCCAAAAGTGTCGGGGATGCATCCTGACCTTTAGCAGTTTAGACTCACTGACCCTCTTGCTCCTTCTACTCAAGTGTCCACTAAACCCCAAGTGGCCCCATTGCTTCCTGCCCTGCATGAACTGTGGCCTCCCCTCTTGGCCAAAACCTTGAGAATCTGATTCAGGTTCTTATCTCTCAAATGGAGATGGTAATATCACCTCTTCCTCACCTGCACATAATATTAAGGTGTGATTATTGTCCTTGCCATTACTTTCAGTCTACTTGCAGCAGGTGGGGAGAGAGGCAGATGTGGGAGAGGGAGACTTTTCTCCACTGTTAAGGGCGACATTCTTGGTCCCAGGTTAACTGCAATGAAACTAAAGCCCAACTTCCCTCTTGATGCTGACGGAAAGAAGAGGTTTCACTCTACATTGTTATTTGCCTGGAAACCTCCAAAATATACAGGCCTAGATCTCAATCAGGAAAATTTAAAGACCAGCTTTAGGGTGGCCTGGGATCCCTAGGGGCCTTTCCTTGAAGGTAGTTCTGCTGGGTACTAACCTGTGGATACCAAGTCCACCCCTAACCTTTATGGGGCCCAAGCCAAGAGTAGAATGGAGGCCCTCTTTCTATATGGCTGGGTACTCCAAGGTTATCAATCAGGCCTATTAGCTTATAAATGAAATATCCTCGGGGCTCCTGGGTGGCTCGATAGGTTAAGCATCTGCCTTCGGCCCAGGTCATGATCCCAGGGTCCTGGGATGGAGCCCCACGTTGTGGGCATGAGGGTGGGGGGCCCTGCTCAGCAGAGAGTCTAAGTCTCCCTCTCCCTCTGTCTCCCCCCCACCAATTCATTTTCTCTCTCTCTCTCTCTCTCTCTCTCTCTCTCTCTCTAATAAATAAAATATCCACTATCCTCTTGCCTTGAAAAATATACCTTCATGACCTCCTGGAAAGCCAAGTTTGTTTTTGGGACCCTGTCAGTCTCAGAATTCAGAGCCACAGTGTGGCTGAGGAGGAGGAGATGGCCCTTGACCCCAGCCTGTCCCGCTTCTCTTCTTCTTTTTTTTTTTTCTTTTTTCCCTCTTCTCTTCTTATCCCAACTCTGGCACACGTTGTTGGGAACCTTGCATGCATGCAAGGGACACACCACCCACATGCTTAATGTGTAACTCTTCTCCTTGAGACAGCGACCTCTTGGCCACCCTCTCACCTTGGGATGCATACCCTGGTGCTGCAGTTCACGCTCAGAAGGTTGGACTAGGAGGAAGGGCCCCATAAAGATCCTCAAGGGAGTAAAGAACCCTTCAGACAAAAAGTTCTAGGAGTTCTGGTCCCATTGTATGATCTAGAAGAGAGGGTATCTTTGCTGCCCCATGAACTCCTTATGATTTGGGGCAGGGCAGAGGAGAAGGGGAACAGATTATAAAACTCTAAAGCTCAGGATCCCACCAGGAAACTTCTCCGTCCTGGGTGTAAGGATGGCAGTGATTGGTACCCCGGGCCTCATGGAAGGGCAAGGACCCTCAGGAAGATCTTCAGAGAATAATTAAATCCAGGAACATTATACTACATCGATTTAATATTTGTCCTTAATTCTCCCAACAATCCATATAAGAAAAGACCCACACTTTAGAGATTGGTAAGCTGAGGCACACTCGGACACACACACATGCATTCAACTACATAGTTATGAGCAGAGCCAGAACTACACTATCTTCCCACTACATTTAAAGAGAAACTAGGCCTTATGTTCTCTAGTTCACCCGCTGGATTCCTAGGTCAGAGCTTCTTGAAAGAAATCTTGGGATGGCTCACCGAGTTCCTCAGCAGAAGACAAGGAAGATGGGTTTGCAGGCCATGAGGGAAAGAACAAAGGGGGTTTGGGAATGGGGCAGCCTTGGACAGAGAGAAGTGTAGAGATGGCATGACTCTAGTGATGATTCCAAGAGTATATTACTCTAGTGGATGGAAAGTGACAGAGAGGACGACACATTAAAAAGGAAAAAAGGTATTTCCTCTCCCGTATTTTAGATTCTGTGATATTTATTGAGGTACAATTTGATAGTTTGATATTTTAGTTAATACATTGCAAACATTGCCTTGCATTCTCATGTGGCTTTAGGTGGTTTGGTTTTTTTGTTTGTTTGTTTTTACAATTTTTTATTTGTAATGATTATGGTATGTGACGTGCATATAGCACTTATCCTCTTGTAATTCACTTAGTTGCTCACAACTTTTCCCTCCTATAAATAGGACTATACGAGACATTTGATGTATACAAGCTTTTCCTTCCTTATTTTCTTAGGGAAAAATCCAGTCGTGAGAAATGAGTCACCTGTCCAGAAGGATAATCATGATGTCGTGAGGCTCCAGGATGATTTAAGTACTGACTTTTTCTCCTTGTTTCTCCTTGTAGCCTTTGGGTTTGCAAACACGGAAACCATGACTGCTCCTACCACAGTGCCAGCCTCCACAGAAATAACGTCAACTGTTTCTGCAAATACATCCAAACAGGAAGCCATCACACTAACTCCTTCTGGAACTACCACCCTGTACTCTGTCTCTCAGGACAGCAGTGGGACCACAGCAACCATCTCAGGTAAAGAGGGTTTGTCTCAGGCCCCAGAGGGATGCTGCCGTTGCTTGGGTAAAGCATTAGGATGTTTGCAGAGCACCCGCAGGGCTCCCTGCCCCCTCCGAGAGAAACGTACAAGCCCCACGAAATATGGTTTGTGCAGCATGCTTAGGGGACCCTGAAGTACGTTCCTGATAATTCCTCTCTAGTGACAGCTTTCTCAGGCTAGCGCTTTGGCAGCTGATCCTGATCGGTAATTCTCCTTGTACCCTGTCCTCATGCTGAGTTCAGATCAGTGATAAAATAAGGATCAGATGAGGACTCCCTAGAAATCTCTGATCTCTTCTAACTGAAAGAAAGTATGTACAGGTTCAGACTGGTTTTTGACTTCTTTAGGGTAGACCAGAATCCAGGTCTGTCAAAATCCTGAAAGCACTTCTAATGACATTTTCAATTATAGCGATGGTTCCCGCAGCTGGGTGGAAATGAGTTTGGTAAGGGTTAGGACGTGAAGTAACTCTAAACTCTCCTAGTTCCCTCTTCTGGTTTGAGACCCATGCCAATATCATTCTCTATAAGGTTTTAATTTAAAACGGTGAACTGAGATGCGTGCGTGCGTGTGTGTGTGTGTGTGTGTGTGTGTGTGTATTTATGCAAGCATGTGCTCATACACACTTGTGTTTTGGTCTATTTCAGAGACTACAGTCAATGTCACATCTACCTCTGAGATCACCCTAACGCCTGGGACCATGAACTCTTCTGTTCAGTCGCAGACCTCTTTAGCTATCACGGTATCTTTTACCCCAACCAACTTTTCAACTTCAAATGTGACCTTGGAGCCCAGCCTGCTACCTGGAAATGGTTCGGATCCCCCCTACAACAGCACCAGCCTTGTGACATCCCCCACGGAATATTATACATCACTTTCTCCTACCCCAAGTAGAAATGACACCCCAAGTACCATCAAGGTGTGTGAATTGGGCCAGACTGCCCCATTGCTTCATATGTATGCAAACTCTCTCTTCCCTTCAACCTCTCCTCATCCCAACCAGTGAGATTTGGGTCATGTGATAATTAGCATGGAAAATATGCTGCTTAGGGGCTCCTGGGTGGCCCAGTCAGTTAAGCATCCTACTCTTGATTTCAGCTCTAGGTCATGATCCTAGGGTTGTGGGATCAAGCCCCGTGTCGGGCTCCAGGCTCAGTGAGGAGTCTGCTGGAGATTCTCTCTCTCCCTCTCCGAGTGCCCCTCCCCCTTCTCACATTTGCACTCTCTCTGTCTCTGTCTCAATAAATAAATAAGTAAATAAATAAATAAATAAATAAATAATCTTAGGAAAAAAAAGAAAAGAAAATATGCAGCTTAAATATTGCTGGAAAGGACAGACAAGGAGTGGAGACAGGCAGCTGATGTGGGGTTATTGCACTTCTGGAGAGTGCCAAGTAAAGGAGGTCTGCTGTGGTTCTTGCTAGTACCTCTCAGTCTGGGCTTTCACCAGGCCACCATCTCCCTTTGGGCATATTTGAAAACCATCCTCCATTTAATGGGACGACTTTTCCAGAAATGTTTGAGACAGCCACCATTTCCTCTATAAAGAGGGTTTGGCAGTATGCCAGGCATAGAGGAGCCATGGAGAACTGGGCAGACCAGGGATAGTAAGCTCGGCCTTGGGGTCGGTGGCTGTCAACAGCTTTCAGCAAGAAGGGTAGAAAATATGAGGGCATGGAGCCTGGGGGCGGGCATGAGGAACCTGCCTGGTTTCTGTTTTCAAAGCAACCAGAATAGGAATCTGGAGAGTCCTAGGGGCCTGGAAGAAAAGGAGTGTCACCATTTCAGCCTGGCCGCCCTATTATCTGTTTGCTTATAGGGTCTTCCTACAAGTGTATAATCCGCTGCAGGGAAAACAGCCCCAGTGGGACAAGTTCCTCCCTTCTTCCATTTCTGTACCATCCAAGCTCATGTTTACTAAGACTGCAAATAGCTACTTGCTGGCAAGCCTGGGCTAGTAACACAAGTTTTGATTATCTGATGGGGATGGGGATGAGATGGAGGAAGGGAGTAAAACCATTATATAGCTCTAGTCCTCCAACATTTTAAAATTTCCTTTTTTTCCTAAAACCTCTTACGGAAGGACCTCACAGAAATGAAACTGGAAAAGAGGTGGGGGAAAAAATGAAGGGCAAAGATACTAACTTATTTACTTTGTGTTTTAATATAGGGAGAAATCAAATGTTCCGGAGTCAAAGAAGTGAAATTGAACCAAGGTATCTGCCTAGAGCTAAATGAGACCTCCAGCTGTGTAAGTCAAACTCCCTTCCACCTCACCCCCATCCATCCTTTCCTCTTCCCTCTTCTCCCACAATCCTTAAGCCATCTATAGGACTGGACCAGATGGTGGTGGTGGTGGTGGGGAGACTTAGCTTGGTCAGGCACCTTCCTGCACTGAGCTTTGGGTTTAGGGAGTAAGAGGCCCCATCTGGTGGGCAAAGAAGGCAAAGACAATTTTATTAAATTTAGTTGTTAGGGATCCCTGGGTGGCGCAGCGGTTTGGCGCCTGCCTTTGGCCCAGGGCGCGATCCTGGAGACCCAGGATCGAATCCCACGTCAGGCTCCCGGTGCATGGAGCCTGCTTCTCCCTCTGCCTGTGTCTCTGCCTCTCTCTCTCTTTCTGTGTGACTATCATAAATAAATAAAAAAAAAAATTAAAAAAAAAAAAGATTAAAAAAATAATAATAAAAAAAAATAAATTTAGTTGTTAACTTTTCCCATTCTCCCTAGCACGTTTAATACGTACATTGTCAGATTTAAGTTTGCTTTTATGTCAAGAAAGTCCTTAGTGAAATATAAACTAGTAATCTACCAATTTGTTTATTATTATTGACACATAACTCTTTAATCCACATAGAAAGAATGTCTTTGTGCCATAATGCTATATTTTCCATATAACCATCATTCCTAACATTATTTATTGAGTGATCCCCTCCGTTGTTGATTGGTATGCTGTTTTTCAGCTTCTATTAAGTTTTTATACGTCCCAGGACATATTCTTTAGAGGTATTTTATTTGTTTGATGTCTTTTTTTCTTTTTTGACTGTTTTAAGTTTTGAAAAATTATTATACTTTTTTTATTATACTTTTACATTATAGTATTTTAAATATCCAGCAGGCAGGTCTTTGCTCACTAAACTATAAAAATGTATTTTTCATCTTTTTTTTTAAGAAAAATTTTAGAAATATCTTGTCAAAAAAATTTTAAATGTAAAATTTTTGTTGGAACTGCTATAAATCCCTCTATTTTTCCGGTCTTCTCTTGTATCGTTCAGCATATTGTCTTTTCAGTTTTTAAAAATGAAAAGCTACAGTTTTTTCTCTGTAGCTTTATGGACTTTTAAAGGTTATTTATAATATAGATTTCCCATTAAATATTCTAATTGGTCATTGTTGGTATATTAGAAAGTTGAGTTGTGAAATTTATCTTGGGCTTAGCCATTTCCTTTAACTTGCTTGTTAATTCCTAGAGCTTTCTAGTTGATTTGTCTTTGTTTTTATGGCAAGCTATCATGTTATCTACCCCAATGCCCTGTTTTCCTCTTCGTCTTTAGTAGTTAGACCTTGTTTCAGTTTCACGTCTTATTGCTTTGGTAAGACTATACAGCACAGTGTTAACTTTTAATGGTGATAGCAGACGTCCTTGCTTTGTTTCAGTAAATTTTCCTGACAGTTACAATTTCCTCAACAAAGAATGGAATGGCAGGACTCTTCCTATTCACTTGTAGGGAAAAACATTTCCTTACAAGTTGGGAATCCATTTAAGGAACCCATATAGGCATAGATTGGAAAGGACCTGGGTAGACTGTTGTCTGTAGAAAGCATTTGGTCATTTATATTTGTCCATTCCAAAAACCCTTTATCTAACCTGTGATTATCAGGGAGGTCGTTCTGACTCACGGATCTTTGAAAATTATACCTGAGGTCTGTTTAACCTGGGACTTCAAAAACAATGGGAATTGCAAAGACATAAGTCCACACAGTAGAATAACAGTGCAATTTGCAAAATGGCAAACCTGAACATGAATATGCAATGTACAAGTAATGCTCTGTGTTTCTGATGCTGATTTTCAACTCTACTTATTTTTTTAAAAAGTGGCCAAACCCTTTGCTAATTATAGCTATTAAAAAAAAAAGCGACTTTTTGTTTTGTTTTGCTCTTTAGTGATACCCTGGTTAAGCACTTGTTTTCCTGTGTATCACACTGGTCTGTGCCAAAATGCGGCTTCTTTGTACCACCGATTTAGAACTAATTGCAGAGCATTCTAAGTGTCTGTCCATTCGAGGTTCACAATTAACTAGGGTCATCATACAAGACAAGTGCCAGAAACTTACTGCTACTCCAGAAATAACTCCTCTTACTATGCTGTGGTTGCTTTTTCCCTGTGGCCTTTACTGTCGAATCCACGCATGCCACGGCTAAGAAGGTCTATACTGTCTCCTGAGATCTGGGGAGGATCTGTGAGTAGGGATGTGGAAAGACAGCAAGTCTTCCAGTATCCAAAGAAGGCTGCTTTGCTCTTGACCTATGGTAGCACCAGGTCCTGCTACCGTTTCCCTGGCCCCTCTGCCACTCTCAGTCCCCCTTTCTTCCTGAGGACTCCTCAGCCCCAGCCTCCAATCAGCAGTGCCTCCCCCAAGCTCCCCAAGGTAACATTTCCCCAGTCCTTGCTCAGAATCTTTAGCCAAAGCTCCCGATGGTGTTTCGGATTCCTTTTCCTAGAGTCCTCACGCACGCTTGTCTGATAACCAGTCTGTTCCAAGGGCTGTGAGTGGCGGGATGCCTGCTTACTTGCCTTAGGTTGCGTTGGTACTTGTGGTGTCAGAGGGTTCTGGTTCTAACTGTGGGACTGGCTCTAACCGTGGGACTGGTTCTAACTGTGGGAAACTCAAGCCCTACTCACAGTCTAATGAGAAGCATGAAGGATTTGAAATCCCCTAACATCAAGTCCTTGAGTACTTGTGTAATGTTGGCATGTTCCTGCCTTCAGTACATTCCCATAATGGAAATATGCGTGCATGTTCCCAGCTATTCAGACACTCACACTGCCCTGGGACCTACTGAGTATCCAACCTGTTAGCTCTCATTATGTGGATCGTATAGGCCTATCTTCTGTACACGCGTCTACAAACATTTATTTCTCAACTATTCTCCTTTTGCTCCCCGTCCTTCACCTCTAGGCAGAAATCACTTCCATCAGCCAGTTGGGAGGGAAGGCAACCCCAACCTCTTCTCAAGCACCTGCTACCCCATCTTAGAGTCCTCATTAGCAGGACCTGTCACTCCGAGTCTGACTTTCACTCTCCCTGTCACAACATTGGTGTAATCTAGTTTTTGTGGTTATGGTTTCCCAAGTAGTTTCCAAAATACAAGATTATTTTTTCTTACTTTATTTTCTTATGCTATGCTTGTTTATCCAGGGAAATCCACCAAGACACTTTTTAATGGTGGTAAAATACACACAACATAAAATGTACTACCTTAACCATTCATAAGTCCACATGCAGTTCAGTGCCATTAAGAACATTCGCATTGTTGTGCAATCTCCAGAACTCTTCGTTGTCCAGGACTGAAACCCTACACACATTAAGCCACTTCCCATTCCCCCCCAACCTCCTAGCCCCTGGCAACCACTAATCTACTTTCTGTCTCTATAAATTTAGCTACTCAGGGACCTCAGGAGTAGAATCATACAGTGTTTATCTTTTTGTGACTGGCTTATATCACATAGCATCATGTCCTCAGGGTTCCTCCATGTTGTGGCTAGAGTCAGAATTTCCCTCCTTTGTAAGACTGAATAATATTCCATCGACATTTTGTTTATCCCTTTATCCACCAATGAACACCTGGGTTGCTTCCACCTTTTGCTATGGTGAATAATGCTGTTATGAATGTGGCTGTCCAAATACCTCTTTAACACTCTGATTTCGTTTCTTTTGGGTATATACCCAGAAGTAGAATTGCTCAGTTATATGGTAAATCTATTTTTCCATCTTTGACCACTCGCCATACTGTTTTCCCTAGCAGCTGCACTATTTTGCATTCCCACCAACAGAGCACAAGGGTTCCAATATGTCCACATCCTCACCAACATTTGTTAGGTCCTGTGTGTGTGTGCATGTTTTTGTTTGTTTGTTTTTTTATAGTAATCATCCTAAAGGGCATGAGTGGTATCTCATGGTGCTTTTGACCGACATTTCCTGATGATTGGTGATATTGAACATCTCTTTATGTGCTTATTGGCCATTTGCATATCCTCTTTGGAGAAACCTCTGTACAAGCCCATTCCCCACTAATTTGTTTTTTAGAACTACCTTTCTTTGGAGCCACATGTGTTTATATGCAGAGGTTGTATTTACTCAGCTAGCTCACATCACCCTTGTTCTGTCACATTGACTTCATCTAAGGCAGGCCGCTTCCAACCTCCAGATCATATCCACCAGCCCACGCCTTCCTTGCCCTCTGCCCAAACACTAAAGGTCCGTTTCCATGCAGAAAAAAAAAAATAACTTACAGATGGAGGATAGATGAAGACAGTGTGTCTCCTGGAGAGAGCCTGAGGTCTGGAGGCAGCCTAACTCCTTGCCCACTTACTGTGTCACTTGTAGCGGGCCCTTCACTCCAGTCTCTAAATGGAAACAAGGTTTTTACCTGCAGGGTCAAACTCACACCAAAATAGATAAAATGAGGGAGGGAGAGAGAGAGAGATTGAGAACTGATCCTAAAAATCGCAAAACTGGGAAAAGTCCTACGGGTCATTTAGAAAAATACCTGTCCCTCCCTCCCCCCTGCTCCAAAGCTCAACATGCTTCTTTAACATGTTAAGAGTCTTTGCGAAGTTTGAGGATGCTACCCAAGGAAGGTTTTATTATAGTAGGTATTATTTTTGCAAAGGAACATGAGTGAACAGATGTGGCTAGGGGCTCACAAATCTGAACCTCATGAGCAAAATGGCAAAGGCTGTGGCTTCCTCCTGCCCACTCTCCCATGATATCTGCCCACAGCCTCTCTCGGGGGAGGATGTTTATTTCAAGCATCCGGAGAAGCATTGTGCTTTGTTCAGGATCCACCTGCTACTATCCAGTTCCAAACACAATTCACTGATGCTGTTGGACTCCAAAGTGGGAGGCTGGCCGCTGTTATTCCCTTGAATTTAGTCCAAGAAACTAAGCAAAGGGTGGAGGGACCCCATTGGAGGCCAAACCAGTTGGGATGTTAAGTTGAACAACAATTCGCTGAGTTCTTTTGTTTGTTCGGTGCTAGGCTCAGCGTGGTCTGGGTTCAAAATTATGAAACGTACACCCACTGCCCCCATTAAGGAGTCTTATAGTCTAGCCAGGGAGAAATGACTATGACAGGAAGGCAGACTATGGTCACATCTGAAGCGTGGATCCTAGGGGATATGGCAAAGAGGTATTGCCGTTATGAATAGTAACAGTACTAGCTGCCATTTGTCCAGTGCCCATTAGGTTCCGCCCACGCTCCTGGGCGCTCTTCATACAACATCTCCTCAGTCACAGCTCAGTCTTCAGCGGAGGAACCTCACACTCAAGACCAGTTGCATGACTTGCAAAGAACCTAGAAAATATAGCAGAGGCAAGGTTGAAGCCAGGCTATGGAAGATAGGACCACCTTCATGGAGGAGGTGGGATTTGAGTGGAGTCTTGAAGGATGGGGAATCCAAGGGAGAAGGTGGTGGTCTTCCTTCTTCTTATAGCCACGGTTGTGAAGGTCGCAGGCTCTCACACACTTGGGCTTCCCATGGTGGGACATCCCCCCACCCACCCATGTGAAGGCCTTTCCCCACCAGCTTCTCCTGCACACATTCTCCCCGTTCTTCGACGCCTACCATGACATGTTTCCACTAACGCCCAACCTGATGTGTGCTCGTCCTCCTTTGAATGTCCGTAGCACTTTAGTAGTACCTTCCTCATCATACTTAACATGGAAGGAGCTCTGTCACCCGTCTCTTTGTGCCTCAGTTTCTTCATCTGTCAAATGGGGAGAATAATAACACCCATCTCAAAGGGTTATGCAAAGCCTAAATAAGTCAATAGGCATAAGGCACTCAGAACAGTGCCGGACACATAGTAAGCATCATTTATTTTCATGGCCACGTATGCAGACTGAGAGCTGTGACCATGTGGCGTTCACAGCTACTCCCACTCCCACCCCACCCCACACGTGATACACGTGCAGAGATTTTCACTCAGTATCTTCCAGTCGGAGTTTCATAAATGTCAGAAGAGGTGACCAGGGTTGAGGTGCAGCTTCCTAAGACTCTGTAGTTTGAGGAAGGTGCCATTTGGTGTGGCTTGTTTAGATTGTGCAGGAGCCCTGTCCCTCTACCTCCTCGGGAAGGAGACATATTTCAACCAGAGACCTCCAGAAGCCCAGAGTTGTCCAGGCAGGGACTCCCGTCCTCCTCATCCAGAAGGCATGGTGTTTGGGAGGGTGTGGTGCTCACGGGGAAGCAACGTAAGGCTCCCCAAAGAGAAAGAGGCCTAGGGAAGAAGGAGCTACTGGCCATATCCCGAGGTGTCCAGACCGCCTCCAGCAAACGCTGTTTTTAAGAGCTTGATTTTTCCAGGAACAAAGCCTCTCTCCAAGTACTTCCTTCGAGACCTTTCTCTGAGGGGTGAAGCAGCAGTGGCCTGAGAATTCATTTTTCTGTGACCTTGGCTCTTGAGGGCCTTCTGAGGCTACCTCTGGACTCCTCTGTCTGTGACCTAGAGGTTAGCTAGCCCTGCTCTTCTGGCCTCACCCGAGCCCGCTGAGTTCCTACTCAGCTCCCTTAAATTCCAGCGGAGAGAAGAAAGCTGGGGCCTCAGGCCAATCCTGACTTTGCTCCTTGTGCGGGAGCAAAGGATCCTGGGTTTTCCTGCCTCAGGCCACAGCAGTAGGAAAATACCCAGGCTGCTTTCCAGGCTGGGAGGGCCCCAAGGAGCGGTGCCGCCCCACAAACAGGAAGCCATCTCCTCCACGGAGGCTCAGTTCGGATGCCCCCCACACGCCCCAGCAGTTTCCCCCCCCAAACAGGAAAGTTGTCGGAGCTGTTCAGGCATTTCCTCCTCACCATCTGCCATCCGGACAGAGGAGAGAGTCTTGGTTTCGGTTCCTTTCCTGTGCAGGGGTGGGGGCGCTCTGATTGGAAGCTGCTGGAACACATCCTGGGACTCATGAGAACAGGCTGTGGAAGGCCACAGTCGGTGTGTCCAGTTCCTCCCGGGCCCGGGACTCAACTGTCCAAGAATCATGAGAATTTCCCTCTCGGGGAGGCTGAGTTCCCGAGTCCTAGAGACCACCAGCAACCTGGAGCAATCTGTGAACCCCACGTAAAACTGGGTCCCATGCCGTTCATGAGCAAAAGGGGACCGGAGAAAGACCCCATTTCAGCCGGAGCTGGGCTCTTCGGGAGCCCCCCTGGAGGCTAAGAGGGAAGGGCCCTCGGATGCCCGAGTCCATAGCCATAGATTTGTGCTCTACGCCTCACTTCCCTTGGCTTTTCCTCCAACATTTGGGGCTATTGTAACCTTGAAACAAAGGATTTTCCCTTCATCGGCGACACATTATTAATATTTTCCGTGATTGGCAATTTCTTTTGAGTTTAATTTGAAATAACATATGCGTGCCCGGGCAGTCCTTCAATGAGATCATATTTCTTGAATCTGTTCTCTGACACCTTACAGTGCCACCCATGACACTGATACATATACGTTTTGGTACTGGGACATTTTTGAGTTTTTTTTTTCTTATTGTGTTTTTGCATATATATATAGGTCACAGGATTTTCCCCCCAGTTAAAATTTTAGGGAAAAAAGAAAAAGTCCTTCTTGTTTAGAGAGTAATGGTGTGATTTGAATCAGGATCAGTGCCTGACACTCTGGATGCCGTTCTGGGTGCATTAGTAATTTCATATTTCATCTCCCACTCGCCATTTCTCTCTGTCTGCCCAGGAGGACTTTAAGAAGGATAACGAAGAAAAACTGACCCAAGTCCTGTGTGAGAAGGAGTCAGCTGAGGCTGGGGCCGGGGTGTGCTCCCTGCTTCTGGCCCAGTCTGAGGTGAGGCCTCACTGCCTGCTGCTGGTCTTGGCCAACAAAACAGGTAAGGGGTGCATCTGTCTTGGGCTCTGGGGAGTGAGCAGGGCTGAGCTTAGAGGATCCTAAGAAATCTAGTAACTGGGCTGAAAGAGCCCGCAGGTGCTAGGGGACAAGAGCCAGGCTGACTTTGGGAGAAGCTCTCCTGAGAGGGCCCACCTGGCCATCAGAGCATCATCTAGAACATCACAGGGGGGCACAGCAGGATGATCTCTTCCTGATTCTAGATTCAACAGTCCCTGTTTCTAATTCTAGAACTTTTCAGTAAACTCCAACTTCTGAGAAAGCACCAGTCTGACCTGAAAAAGGTAAGTTCTCTAAGATGATGGGAAGTCTCAGAGGGAATATGGGTCAGGGGAATTCACTCGAGGAGGGGAGAAAGTAATTCTTTTTTCCTGACCTCTTTCCTGTCTCTCCATCCTTCTCCAACAATCTTTGCCTTTCTGTGCTTGAAACAAAATTTTATGGTGCAGCTTGTTTAAGGGATGGCAGTCTGAAATCCCATTTCGAAAAAATCCCTGGGGTCAAAGTCTTCTTGTGTGCACCCCTTGTTGGGCCTGGAATGGGCTGCAGAATTCCCACCCCACAAGTGACAGTCTGTCTTTTCTGTGTCTTCCCTTCAAGCTGGGGATCCGAGACTTCACTGAACAAGATGTTGGGAGCCACCAGAGCTATTCCCGCAAGACCCTGATTGCACTGGTCACCTCAGGGATCCTGCTGGCTGTCTTGGGCACCACTGGTTACTTCCTGATGAACCGCCGCAGTTGGAGCCCTACAGGAGAAAGGCTGGTCAGTTTGGGGGTCCAAAGAAAAGAAATTGAGGAAGATAGTGGTCTTCTGGGGAGGTCCCTAAATGTCATGAGGAGGGGGGAGAAATACCAGAAAAGGTGCTTCTGTGCCCTTACACGTTGACGTGCATACGCGCACATTACCATGTCCATGGACAAGTCTGAATAATGCGTAGCAGATTAGGAAGGGGGCACTGACTGGGGTCAGGCCACCTGCTCACTGTGGCGGTGGATGGCTCATGTCATCTATTTATGATCTTGCCTGGGATAGTTTGGCTGGGTACAACCAGAACAGGCTGCTAAATCAGCCACACTTATCTGCAAGTATATTAAGTCCCCATGGGTGCCACCCAGCTCTGAAGAAGGGGGCATACGGAAGGAGAACCTCCTCTTCAAGTGTTCTGGATGAGGGAGGACAAGACTGGGGTTTGACTCCTGGCGTGGCCTGCTACATACTCTGGGGAGGTCATCCCATCCTGGGGATTGCCTGGTTTCTGGTGGGAACTGGTTATTAAGTCGCGGTGGCACCATGTGGTGCCTCTCCTCTGTCCTTTCTCCTTTAGGAGCTGGAACCCTGATCGCTCTTCAGGAAGAAAGGAGTCTGCACATGCAGCTGCAACCCCCACTCTCTCCCCCACCCCCCCACTGCCTCAATCCCCTGCTTACCAGATAATGCTCCTTTATTTATACACTGTCTAGGGCGAAGACCCTTATTACACGGAGAACGGTGGAGGCCAGGGCTATAGCTCAGGCCCTGGGGCCTCCCCTGAGGCTCAGGGAAAGGCCAGTGTGAACCGAGGGGCTCAGGAGAACGGGACCGGCCAGGCCACGTCCAGAAACGGCCATTCAGCAAGACAACACATGGTGGCTGATACAGAATTGTGACTCTGGGGGGGAGTAAGGCTGGGCAGGGTCTGGGGAAGGGGCCCCTCCCAGCACCTGACCACATGCTGCCTCTGTGCTGGAGCTGCCACCACTTACATTCTAGCCTTTCCTGCTGCACACACCCTCCGAGGCCGTTCCTGGGGCCCTGCACTGCACCAGGCCGAGGGGTTCTCTCCATCCTGGGGCCCGGGAGGTAACCCCTACCTTTTATACGTTCATCTCACTAAGCCTAGAGTCTGGTCTCCTTTGAGTAAAGACATGAGGGAGACATGCCAAAGTACAGAGAAGCTACCAGAGTTGGGGGGGTGGGGGGTGATGATCTCACATCATTCACGTGTGGGCTTCTTCCCTCTTCCTCCTCTCTGCCTTATTAAAAGAACTTCCAGGGGGAAGCATGGCCTTTTCTGGGCTACAATGTCCTCCTGGGAGGCTTTGTCTTTTCCTGTGTCTTCCTCATGTCTGTCTCCTCTACTTTAGGGAAACCAAAGCAACCCAGTGCACCTGCTCCTTTGTAATGCTATAGCCAGCAAGACTTGTTGTCTTAAACCGTCTCCCTTGTGCTCACACCAGCTCACTGTGGATTCAGGCACCGGCTTCCCTCATGCTCTCCGGGCTCCCTGAGCTCCACACCTTCTCCCTGCACCTCTGTGTACAGAAGCCTGCACTGTTCTCTGGCTGAGCCTGGAACGAGACTCCAAGTTTTGAACAATGTCTTGTGTCTATGATTGGGAGACAGCGTAGGGATGCGTGGACACATGCGTTCCTATCTTTGGGGACAAATGAGGGAGAGGGGATGGCTCAGTCCTTGTCTCTCTGGGGCTCACAGAGTCTCATCTTGGGCCCCCGTTTCTCCCTGTGAGTCTCAGTGAACGGGACCAAGGGACCAGATCTTGGAGCCAAGCCTCTTGACTCGTGCACCTCTGAAGAAGCCCCTCGCTCGGAGGCTAGGTCCTGGCCTTGCCCTCTGATCCTGATGGCTTCCTCCTTCCTCCCCCTGACTCCTGGGTTGAGCTGTGGACTCAGACTCCCAGCAGACTCCTTTCTGTCTCAGCCTCCCCGACCCCAACCCCCTCACTGTTTTGTACCCCCATATAGTCAGGGCCCCCGACATCTCCAGAGGACCTTCATCACAAGCCACCTCCTCTGTAGGTGGCCCAGGTTCTCATTTATATTTTTAGGTTTTTTTTTTTTTTTCCAGAGGGGTGAGCAGAGATCTTGGTTTCAATGACGGTTGGAAATAGAACTTTCCAGAGATAGGCAGACTGGGTGGATTTTATTTCTGAATACAAAAATGGTGTGTGTAAATACTGTAATTAAAGTGATACCGAGACACATCTGTTCTGTGTCGCTTTCCCAGCCAGGTGTGTCTGAATGCCACGGCGGTGTCCCGGGTGTCCCGGTCAGACCCGGCCGGACTTCCCAATGATGTGGTGGAGAGGGGTGACCCTGGAAAGAGGTGGGCCCATCTCGGGGGATACAGGCAAAAGCCAGGGTGCTGCCCCTTGGCCAAGTGTCCCTATGTGTGTGGGGGGGCGGTTGGAGGAGGGTCACAGGAAGGCTGGATGTTTCTAGTCATAGAAAGATAGACACCAGAGTGCAGCAGGCACCTTTAGGATGGAGGGTGGTGTGCTGAGGACGTGGGAGCTCGAGCTGTCGTGAACACCCTTCTGAGAAGTGGCACACTTTGGTCACTGGATGCAAAATATGCATAAGCCAGGGAAGGAGCCCCGTGCAGCGTGTATTGTCACACCACCTCCCACCTGAGCTGGGAGCAGAGCAGGGGAGGCTGGTGCAGGCAGCTTCTGCTCCCCAGATCTGGCTGCCAACTCCAGGAGGGGGTGGCTCCTACCTTCAGCACCAAGACACCAGCCTAACTGCAAAAACGTCCGCAAGTGCACCAGCCCCCCACTCCCAGGGCCCCTCCCAACCCTGCCATAGGAAGTGGGGGAGGGAGCACTGCCAGACACTGCCCAGTAGCTTCAGGAAACACTCCCAAGTGTGTCAACAGTGGCAGAGGCAGTTGGGGCCAAACAAAGAATCCTTCCATTCTTATCTGGCAGAAGCCAGACCTTTCCCTTTCGCTCTCCCCGCCCCCACTTCCCCCTTGCTTTTCTCCAACTGCTCCAACCAGAGGTTCCTCAGCAGATCTCAGGGGGCAGGAGAGGGGCAAGGAATAAGATCTAGACCTTACCCTGGCAGGTGATGGCTGGACCTTGGAGGGGAGGAAGGTGGCAGAAAGGGAAGAGAGTCATCTGGAAAGAGGAGCTGGGTTGGCCTCCATCGAGTTACATCCTGCCCTGCAAGGGACCAGATGGGGTCTGGCGGGTTGCGGATGGCAGGGAGAAGAGGCGTCCAGGGCACGGGCTCCCGGGAAGCATGGGAGGAGGAGAAAAGGCACCTGGATCTTTGAAACGTGTCCAGCCTCAAGCCAGGCGACCTCCTATAACTACTGCAGTATTTTACCCGGAGTCTGTCAGCCGATGGAGGCTTTGGGAGGAAGGTGTGTGTGTGTGTGTGTGTGTGTGTGTGTGTGTTTAGAGGGTCCCGTGGCAGCTAGCTCTCTTCAGTGGCTGGACAGCTTGCCCTGAGTTCAGGGCCTCATTGCATTTTTAAAAATCCAACTTTCCCGCCACCTTTGGCCTGAGCACCCTAGCGCAGCAAGGGCTCCACCTGCTGGCCACGCTGGGCTCCTGCCGCGGGACTGCAGGTCACCGGTGTCTGGGGTGGGGGGGTTCTCTCTCCCGGCTGCCCCACCCTCAAACAGCCAGTGCCGGGGATCTCCTATGTGAAGCTCATACGACTCTAAGAAGTCACTGCTGAAGAGGAGTTTAGAGATGCATGCAACTTAACTCCCTTATGTCAAGTTAAGGACAGACTTGGGCCCAGAGAGGAGAGGGAGCTTGTCCAGATCCCCTGGAGCCCAGGTGTCCTGCATCCGAAACTCTCCCCTTCATCCTACCCTCCCACTCTTCCACCAGGGCTTTGGGGTTCCTCCAGCTGGATGTCATGAAGCCGGGGAAGGCAGTGTCTGAATAGGTTTGGGGCTTCAGCCCAGGAGGCTTCCCTCAGCCCCTGCTCTTCCGTGTGAGCAGCCAAGCAGGTCCCGGGGTCTTGGGACAAAGGAGAGACTGAAGACCCCGGGGATCTGTGAGGCTCAGCTCTCCTGTGCCCGTCATCAGCCCCAGGGAATTAACTCTGGAGTGTCATGTAATCCGTTGTGGAAAGCAGACCTATCAGAGTTGCATCTAAATGGCTAAAGGGGTTCATCCTTTAAATCTGGATACACGGCTCATCCCCATCGCATCCCCTCCAGGTTGATCAACCCCCACAACTCCTCTGCATGCGAACCCTGTAGCAGGTGAGCAATTTTGTGCAACAAGTGGCTGCTTCTGTTCATAAAGCCCCCAGCCAGCCAGCCTTCAGTCATTCCCATGTCACGTACCAGCAGTGTTCCAGGGGCTGGCGATGGAGCAGTGAATACATCCATTCAGAGCTCACAATTCTGGTGGAGAAGAAAGGCAATAGGCACGCACGCTCACCTGAGTAAATAAAGACAGATGTTTTCAGGTTGTGCGAAGAGCGGTGAAAAATATGAAATGGCTGAGAGTGACTTTGCATAGGGTGGTCCCTCCCAAGGAGGTAAGAATGGAGAGCAGAGCTCACTCAAATGAAGTGAGGGAAAGGTCATGCCACGCAGGGGAAGTGGCAAATGCAAAGCTCTGTGGGGCAAGCCCGAGAGGCCACAGTCAGGCAGGGCAAGAAGGCCGCTGGGTTGCATCAGCCTGAGTGCAGGGGAGGTCAGCGGGCCGGATCACAGGAGGCCTTGCAGGCCCGGGTAAGGAGTTTGGCTCTTATTTGCAGATCAGAAAACCACTGGGAGGTTTTGAGCAGAGAAGCAATATGATCTGATTTATGTTTTTAAAAGGTCAAGCTGGCCACTGAGTAGAGAATGGGGGTAGAGAGGCAGAGAGAACGGAAGGGAGGAGGGCAGGTGAGCTGTAGCAATCTTATGAGGTCCATCCGTCACCATCGTGCGCACAGGAAGGACCTGGGAGCCGGGTGAGTGCAGCGGAAACGGAGCGGAATTCCAAAGAGGTCTGGAAGGTCCAGCCAACGGGGCTTGTTCCCTCCATTTATTCCTTCAAATACCAAAATTTAAATAGTGCATTTTGTTTCATATTCACAGAAACCCAATGAGCCAAGCACCATTATCTCAGAAAACAAAACTGAGTTTTTGGAGAAACGGGCCTGTGCTAGGGGCACAGTGGGCAGAAGCAGACTACAGTTGCCCTGAAGCCACAGAGTTTTTTAAATCTAGAAGAGAATACCATAAGTGCATTAAAACAAACAACAAGACCACCACAACATGCAGGGCAGGGGGTGAGAAATAACACAAGAAAAGGCTAAGTGAACTGCTGTGTCTCCCGAGGGGCAGATTCCTTCCAGCAGGGCGATCGGGGAACGTGAGTCCTGGGGGAGGTGGTATCTGAGTGGGGTGGTGAAACTGGGTATAATTTTGGTGTGGCAAAAATGGGCGAGGACTTTTGGGGCTGATTGGAGAGCGTCCAGACAAGCATGGTCGGGTAGGAATATGGGGAAGTAAAAGGTCCTTTCAAAACCCTGTGCTTCCTGGTACAGCAGAGACGTAGGACATATTAAGGGAAGCCAGGTACCAAAAAGGTATGTGTCACAGTCCGTGTAGGGCATTGAATGCCAGGCCACAGAGCTTAATTATATTCAATAAGAAAGAGAGTACCACTGAAAATTGCCCATTTATTCATTGATTTATTCATTCACTCAACACATCGTTTTTCGAGGGTGTTTATTCTAAGCCAGATACTAAGCCAGGCACCAGGGATAAGACAGTCTTTTTTGTCAAGTCCTTACACCGATGAGCATGGGAGGGACAAATGACAGAACAATGAGCCCTGAATCTAAGTGATACGAGGAAGGATACTTTGAATGGAAGGGGCGCAGAAACCACAGAAGGCTTCCCAGACGAGGTGACATCTGGGACAAGCAGGGTTTTAAAAGAAGACACTAGAGCTCGGTGCTCCAGGAAGAGGAATGGGCCTTGGCCCAGGCACCAAGTGAGGGTGGTCATTCCAGAAATGTGAGGGGTTCTTTGAAGGCCCAGGCAAAGAATACGATTCTTCTTTGAATCTTCTATTTCTGTGCTGAGACTTTCTACTTGTTCTTTCAGTTGAAGCATGTTATAATTGCTCATCGAAGCATTTTTATGACAGCTGTTTTAAAATTCTCATCAGACAACTCCAAAATCTCCGTCGTCTCAGTATCGGTGTCTGTTAATTACCTTTTCTCATTCTAGTTGAGATTTTTCTGGTTCTTGGTACCACAAGTGATTTCAGATTGTATCCCGGATATTTTAGGTACGATGTTCTGAGACCGTAGATCTCTTTGCAATCTCCTGTTTTTAGCAGTCCCCATTCGATACTGCCCTGGTGGTGGTGGTGGGGGAGCTCTCTGTTACCACCAGGTAAGGGTGGAAACCCAGGCCACCCATTTAGCTGTCTGAGCCTGTTGAGGTGGGTGCCCCATTGTCGTTGGGCCAGACTGGGGGTTCAGGCTCTGTACTATCCCTCTGTCGATACCCTGGTAACATCATTCTTTGAGTCCTGAGGCCCCTAGCCTTCTTCGCTTTGCGTATCGGAGTCTTCTCATGGTTGTTTTGTTTATAATATCCAGACTTGTTAGTCCTACTTAGCAGGAGAAGTAGGAGGAGATGTGTCTGTTTCATCTTGTATGGAACTGGAAGTTCATGCACAAAATGTGGAGGAGGAAGGGCGGATCCCTGGCCATGAGGCTGGGGTGGTAGGCAGGTTCTAGAGCAGCTGTCCTCAAAGCCCTCGCACACTGTTACAAGGTATTTAGAGCCCCTCAAAGAGCTTTTGATTTTGAGTCACATCTATCCACAATCACTAAATCAGAAATTAAAACTGGGAAATTTAAAATAAAAATAAAACTGGGAAAATTTAAAATTATTCAGTAATTCACTTATAAAAATGATGATTTTCTCATTAAATGAGGATATAAGTAATCCACCTTTCCATGAAAAATAATATTTTCAAAAATAAAAACACTTAGGGAGAAGAGGGACATTGTTTTACATGTTGACACGTCTCTTCAGTATCTGGCTTGATAGACGACTCCTGACTCTCTTACATGTTTCTATGTTCAGTCTGTTGTCCTATTACACGTCCCGTGGCCTCTAGGACATTGCGGTGTCTACACTTCAGAGAGAGGAAGAGTGGAAAATGGCATTGTTTTTGCATTATTACAAAGATGGTTTTGACCCTAGAGAGCCCTTGGGAATGTTTCAAGGGCCCTCAGGGTCCTGTGGATCACACCCTGGGAACTGCAGCTCCAGAATTATCTATGGCTGTGGCTGCTGAGCGCAGGAGATGTGGCTCGAGTGAATGAGGAACAGAACTTTCCATCTGATTTCATTTTAATTCATTCAGATTTTAAAACCGAAACAGTATGAATTTTTTGTTGTTGTTAAATATAATCTTCCTGTTTTGGTAGGAATACATTTCGCTTTAACCCTTGAAGACTTAGCATCTGCACTGAGATGTGCCGTACGTATTAAATACATGCCAGATTTTGAGGACGTAGGGGGAAAAAAGAAAGTAAGAGACATCTCATTAAAAATTTTTTCTATTGGGCTTGTGTTGCTATGGTAATATTTTGAATATATTGGGTTAAATAAAATGTATTTTCAAGATTAATTTCATTTGTGTGTTTGGGTTTTTTTGTTGTTGTTTGGGGGATTTGTTTGTTTTACTTTTTAAAAATGTAGTTTACTATCAATTTAAAGCTATAGGAATAGCTCATATTAGGTTTCTACCTGGCAGGGCTGCTCTAGCTGAACCTGGACGATGAAGGCTTTGTATGCCAAGTGAAGTTTACTCTTTATTTTGAAGGTAATGCGGAGCCATCGAAAGGACTCTAGCGGGGCAACAGCAGCAGTAGATTTGCATTGTAGAAAGTTCGCTCTGGTGGATTGAAGGAGGAAGCAGCTAAGAGGTGATCACACTGCTGAGGATAAGGGAAAGGGGAGCCTGGAGTAAACTGGCTTAACCAGGGCTATATTGGGAAGATCAAATCAGCTGGCATTGGTTCTTGGGTATAATGATGACATATAGGATAATGTCCTTATTCTTAGGAAATGCCTGCAGAAACGTTTAAGGATAAAGTGTCTTATTATCCACAATCTACTTTTAAATCCTGTATATTCACTTGGAAACCTCATATACGTAGACACACTGCACATCCGTGAGAGCCTGGGGGTGGAAAGGCAAGTAGCATGTTAGAATCATTACGAAAAATACGTGTATATGGCAAGAGGAGGTTGGGAGAGAAAGCAAATGTAACATAAAATGTGAGTCACTGTGAATCTCGACAGAGTGATCTACTAAATAGGAGATCATTTTACTCTTCGTTTAATCTTTCTGTATGTTTGAGATCGTTCAAAATAAAAAGATGGGGGAACATGAAAAAGCAAAAACCCTCAACCCATTGATTGGATGTGAGAGAAATGGTAAAGAGCAGTCAAGAATGATCTTTCTCATTACTTGCCTGATGACGAAGGTTGTCATTCTTGAGATGGAAACACAGGAGGAGAAACAGGACCGGGGGTGAGGGTGAGTCCAGTGTGGAAAGAGGGCACCTTGGGGACCCAATGGGCAGTGTACAAGCCAAAGTCTTTGAGAGGCAACTGTTCTAGGGATGCAGATCTGCGTGTTTTGGAGTCTAGACAGTAATTGAAGGTATTGGAGAGCACTCTGGTATCAAGGGTGTGTGGGGAGAATGAGATGAAAAAGACGTGTGAGGACAGAACCCTGGGGAACACTGAGTGTAAGGTCCACAAGGGAGGCTGGTAGACGGCCTCCAGGATGACCCCCAGGACTGCCTTCTTGATTTGTACCAGCATCGGTCTGTGTGACAAGGGCAGAGGTGACAGTATGTCAGTCCTGATATCAGATTATAAAAGACACGGTGGCTTTCATCGTGGCCACACATGCTCATTCTTCTTGGATCACTTGCTCTGGGGGAAGCCATCTGTCATGTCATGAGCAGCAAGCACTATGCAGAGTCCACGTGGTAAAGAACTGAAACCTCCTGCCAACAGCCATGTGAGGCAGCTTGCAAGAGCTTGCTAGAAAATATTCACGGATGAATGAATGAATGAGGAATGAATGAATGAATGAATGAAGACTGCAATGTCATTGAGAGATCCGGAGCCAGCACAACCCAGCCAAGCAGTTCCACTCGGCTGAACTGCTCCCAAACTTCCAACCCTTAGGAGGTTATGTGAGATAACCAATGCTGTTTTAAGCTGCTAAATTTGGGGTAACTTGTTATGCCACAACAGACAACCAACTCATGGCTGATGTCTCAGTGGGAACTTAGAAGGGTGGTCAAAGAGATCGGAGAACGTTGGGGCTGGGATAACAAGAAACCAGGAAAGAGATTATTTCGTGGAGGAGGGTCTGATCTGTGTTGCCAAAACTCCACCAAGTGGAAGAGAAATGGGATTTTCAACAAAAGGGTGGTTGGCAACCTTGGCGAAAGCAGTCAGTAGGAGGGCAGAAACCAGGTGATAGTAGACTGCAGAGTAAGTAATAATAAAAGCTGTAATTTTTTCCATTGTCATACTTAATTGGGAGGAAAAAAATCCTAGTGGTAAGTATCATAATCCCCATTCCAGGGATGAGAAAGCCAGAGTCACAGCGCTATTACGTGGTAAACTCTGGCCCCCCTCCCCAAGTGGATTCTTCGAGTATTCTAGCTAACTGTATTCATTACTCTTTCTGGGAAGAATTCTGATAAATTCCATTTTGGTAACCTCATCCCATTTGCAGTGACGTTCTTGCATCCTTAATAATTTCGGTGTCCCAGACGGGGCTGCCCAGTGGGGATGGATGTCCCTTCGTCTAACTCTGCCTAACTCAGCCTTCCTGCCTTAGGTGAGGCCTTGGGAAAAGAAGTAACAAATTAAAGCGAGCGCAAAGCCATTCTCCCATTCATTCCATAGTTACTTCTTGAGCTCTTTGTAAGAGCCTGAGCCCCCGGGCCAGCCTTGTGAGACCTGAACAGGCCACCAAGGAGATGTTTTACATACGAAGTCAGCACTCTGTAAGCAGAAGAAAGTCTGCCTTAACTTCCTAAAGAGGGGGCCCCTACCCAAGGTTGAATAAAGCCCCACATCAACAAACGAAGCAATCAGAGTAATCACTCCGCGGTGATTAATAGCAATAACTCCTGGGTCTCCGTACATGGAGCTAGAGATGTGTAGCTATTTCTAGCTCTTACAGTGTTCCGATGTCTTTGACCTTCAGTCAATCAGTTTGCTTTCCTGTGACCCACACCGCCTCCCCACTGAAAGGTTTCCTGAGAAAGGCTTGCCCTGTTAGAAGACACCCCCCATGCTCCCCCCCCAGACCTGCTTGAGCTTTATCAAGTGACCACCTGGTGGCATGGTCAACCTTCCTGGCTTTGGACTCACAACAGGCCTCCACTGGGAGTCCAGCTCTGGCCGTTATCTATGTGATTTTGAGTGGGTCACACTTTTTATCTTTATCCTCTCTAGGTTTCTCTCCTTGAAGAAGTATAGCATTACCTCAAGTACAGCAGGGAGAAAAAAAAAAATGTATGTAAAACTGTGACTGCCAGACTTCCTCATTCGAGGGTGGGGCAGGATTCATCTCTGAGGTGCTTGGCTCATTTGTTGAGGAAAATGCTTTAGTAAACTTGTGTGGCTAAGAAAATCAGCTGAGCACCCTCATGTTCACCCATTTCAATTTCTTCTCTGACCCCAGATGGAGAATAGCCCAGAACGGAGGCATTTGTTCAAGAGAGCTAAATTTCTTTGTGTAACAAAGTAACAAGAGATAGCTGGAAAAAAAGAAAGAAAGAAAGAAAGAAAAAAGAAAGAAAGAAAAAAAGAAAGAAAGAAAGAAAGAAAGAGAGAGAAAGAAAGAAGAAAGAAAGAAAGAGAAAAAAAGAAAGAAAGAAAGAAGAAAGAAAGAAAGAAAGAAAGAGAAAGAAAGAAAGAAAGAAAGAAAGAAAGAAAGAAAGAAAGAAAGAAAGAAAAAGAAATAGCTGACTCCAGGGTGGGGAACAGCAGAGAGATGGAAGAGAAGAGAAGGTGTTTGGGGGGGGGGGGGCGGGAACGGCCATAGGCAGGGCTCTGCAGGGCAGGACAGCCAGGGGAGGGAGGTGGCAAGCATGTGTGTGGTGGTTTCCAGCTGTTGCTTGCTCTAAGGGGTGCTACAGCTACCCCGTCTCGTCTCCAACCTCCAGTAAAAGTCCTCCACACAAAATGGCCCTGTGTTCTTAGGGCTTTAGGGATAGAAGGGTGGAAGGAAGGAGCTCAGCTTGCTATGAGTAAGAGTGATGGGTCAAGTGAACGACATTGTCAGGAGGCAGATACAAGAGGTTGAATTCAGCCAGAACAGGAATTCATAAGGAAGAGTGATCGTCCTCAGAATCCTTGAAGATGTTGGGGAGAACACAGAGATCCTTGAAGATGTTGAGGAGAACACAGAGATCCCACAAAGTTTGGTATGGGGACTGGGCTGTTTAGAAAAAAACAAACAAACATGATCTGGGAAGACTAGTAAAAATCAAGTTATATAAGGATTAAGTGAAAGAAAGTACATAAAGCATAATTAACTCAAGAGCCCAGCCCGCGATAAGCACTGAACTATGGGTAGCTTTTTATTATGATTTAGTGTGCAATTTCCTCTTTCCTTCACCCCTTTGAACTTTAAGGGCTCACAATCTACTTGAGAATTATGATAGAGTCATTCATCATTCCACAAACATGTATCAGATTCTTTCTGCGTATCAGGTAAGTTAAATAATTTCAGGCAGTGGTGATCATCATCGCTAATGTTATTCAGGTCTCAAGATGGGCCACGTACTGTGCTCCGTGCCTCACCTGGCTTACCTGGCGTGTTTCATTTGATCCTCACAACACTCCTGGGGAGAAACAGTTACTTCCCCCACTTTATAAATGATGAGGCTGAGGCACAGTCAAGTTGAGTGACTTGCTCAGACCACACAGCTAGCCAGTGGGGGGGGGGGGGGGACGCAATGTTTGACCCCAAGGAGTTGGATTTCAGTGGACTTTTTTTTTTTATTTTCTTTAAGATTCTATCTATCATCTATCTATCTATCTATCTATCTATCTATCTATCTATTATCTATTTATTTGAGAGAGAGAAAGCACAAGCCAGGTGGGTGTGGGTGGGTGGGTGGGGAAGGGCAGAGGGAGAAAAAGAAGCAGATTCCCCATCGAGTGATGCAGCAGGGGCAGTGGGGCCTCCATCCCAGGACCCTGGGATCATGATCTGAGCCGAAGGCAGATGTTTAACCCACTGAGCCTTCCAGGCGCCCCATTCTCCATGCTTCGCTGTTTTTGAATGCAACTGACTTGTGCCTGAGTTATAACCTACAGAAGGGGCAGGATCATCAGGGAAGGGTCCTGGGGAGGTCAACCTACAAGTACAGCCAGGATTTTCTTGCTTCCTTTCTCCTCCTTCCTCCCATTCCCTTTCTAGCTCTGAGCTCTCAAGATGGGAGTGACATCGGGATCCCAACACTTACGTGTGTTCAGAGAACCTCATCAGCTGGTTTGAGTCCTCCCTTTCTATCTGTGCCCACCACTAGCAGGGGGAAGGAGGGAAGGAAAAGAAAGAGAAGACCCATTAAAGCAACCAATAGATAATTAGAAAGTGACTATTTTGCCATAATGCAGCACAACAGCAATAAATAAATCAATCACCTGGGGGGATGGGGGATGAGTTTCCTATAATCAGCTATTAAAGGCTTGTACCACTAATTAGTCTATTAATTAGAACTGTTCTCGTCCTTCCACATGTTATCAGCCTGCCAAGGCAAAGAAAACTCAGCCCCAGGGGCAGGAGATAAGAGAAGTAAGAAAGACGGAAGTAGCAGATTCAAACAGCTGGGCATGTGTGTGTTTTAAAAGCACAGTTCTTAGTGCCCGGGGCAAATCCACCTGCTAGTAGGAAAGGAACGTTTATCAAACACCAAAGGGCTGTTGTCTTTGTTGAGCAGAAAAGGAAGAAACGATTTAATCTTTAAAGAGAAAAACCACCGTAACCACACAAGGGGATCTGTGAAGGGCAGTTCCACTGGGTGGTTCCCTGGGGCACTGGACACAGTGAGAAGCAGGCAGGCTGAGCAGAGGCAGCCTTATCAGAAGATTCAGGAGCCCGGTGCTCCCCCGCTTGAGGCTGAAGTGGGCTCAGCTCGGGCAAACTAACACATAAGGAGTTCCTACTACGTGCCAGGCACCACCTCTGTTCTTCACGTTGGCAACATCTTGTTTGATGATTTCACCGACATTCTTAGAGCGCCCCAGAGTTATTTCTGGGAGTTCTCAAAAAGGAGCCCCATGGGAGCCCTCATAGCTGTGGCCACCAGAATACGGTTGCTCAGCTCTTCCTCTCCTCTTCTGACTCTCAGTGGTCCGTGCCTCCTGCCCACCAAGAGCCTGAAAAAGCCTCTCCTCATGGAGGCTGACCTCTCATCACGGAGGCCGGCTCAAAGGGCCCAGAAACTCACAGGTCATTCTGGAACAGCTCAAACAGGCGCTGAGCTGCCCAGCGCTCTCCGCGTCCCCAGGAGAGGTCCAGCAAGGAGGACTGTGGCCTTCAGACTCCTTCCTTCCCTTTTCCAGTGCCTCTGCTCCCATCCACCCTCCCCTAGCTACCAAACTGCCATTCCCATGCGCTCAAATGAAAACTAGCAGACACAGAGTGGGGTTGTCGGAGGCAGGTGTCTCCACTAGCAACAGCCCACCAGCAGCTGTTAGGTTATCTTGTTTAATCCTTGGAACAACCGTGTGACAGCTATTATCAATCCCGTTTTTCAGAATGGGGGACCTGTGGCTCAGAGAGGTGAGATCATTTGGCCAGTCTTCCACAGGCAGTGACAAAGCACTTAGCAAGAGCTCAGTAAATATTTGCTGACAGAATTGGAAACATGGAGATGGAAGATGTCCAGTTCGGGGGGGACCTCGGAGCTCTCAGGGGTCCAACCGTGTGGTAAAAGGGGGCTGTCAAGTGAGACAACACTCCATAGTGACAGAAGAGCCAAAGATGGGGACTATAGAGTCAACCTCAAGGTCAATCGCTCCCTTCCCCACTCCTTCCTGCCCTAATACCTGTTGTTATAGGGTTCACCTTCTACCAACAATGCATTACCCCTCCCTCCCAAAGAAAGCCTTTCAGAAATGATAAGTGGTGACACTTTCCAGCTGCATGATGGTCAGGAGGTCAATACGCATGTGTCCTAACATTGCTTTCTCCTTCGGGGGTGAGAAGGAGGGGCAGTGGTGATGTAGGAATGGGGAAAGCCTGGGCTTGGGGGCCAGTGACCAGCCTCCGTTCCCTGCCACCTAACTAGGTGACCTCAGGCAAATAGCTTTGCATTATCTACCTTTAGTTTCTTCATATGCAAAATGGGAAATGTCAGCCGCCTACCCCCAAATGTTATTGTGAGGATTAAGTGAAGTAATACAACCCTACTATTATATCTAGAGAGAGAACTTCACAATTACAAAGTACTTCCGGATATATATCTCTGGCAACCTTCAGATGCTCAACCCTGGGTATTATGATCCTTATTTTTCAGTTGAGGAAATCAAAGACCCAGAAAGATCGAAACTCATTTGCAAACAGTGAGCAGTGCTATTGTTCAAAAGCAGGATGTCTGGTCCTACCATGTCTGACTTTCAGATCATGCAGCACCACTGCATTTGCCCCAGTCTCTCATCTGGAGTATTTGTCATCTTCAAAGTTTCAATTCATTCAATAAATATTGGCTGCATTTCTGCCTGGCACCAGGTACTGAGGATGCTTTGCAGAGCTCCTAGTGTGGCAGAGAAAGCAGACACCACAGAACTAAGGAACAATACAGTGTGATGAACATTATAGCAGAAGAGCAGGTGACACAGGAAGAGACCATAGGGAAATCTGAAGAGCGCGTAAGCCATAGCCTCATACAAAAATCAGGGAAGGGCATTCTCAGCTCAGGGTAGGAAAGGGCATGGTGTTTAGGACCACTAAAGTATAGAGGGTAAGGGGAAAGCTACGAGAGAGGAGGCTGGAGGGTCAGCTGAGTCCAGGTTGAGGAGGCTTGGCAAGAGGGTAAAGGAGTTTGGACCTCATCCTTGGTACAATGTGGAGCTACCTAGGGTTTTAAGCAAGAAAATGATTGAAATCGTGGGAAGATTTTTTTCTGGCTGGGATGTGGAGACTGGATCTGAGCCTGGCAAGACTGGAGGTGGGGAGAGCAGATAGATGGAGAAAAAGGCAGAAATCCAGGCAAGATATAATGGTGAGCTGAGCTCCAGATAGGGTCATGGGGATGGAGACTGGACAATCTTTGAAACAGATTTAGGAAGTAAAACCAAGAAGTGGTGATTGATGGGGAATGCGCATGGAGAGGGGGAAGTGAGAGGCAAGAGTCAAGGATGACATTAGCTTGTGTAATGGGTGTGTGATGGTTTCCCATATTGGATAAGGGGACTTTAGGGGTAGAGTATCTGCTTTCTATCAGGTGTATTCTGCATGAACTTGTGCCCCAACTTTGCCAGGAACCTCTAAATCATGGCTCTCTCACCTGGAGGGCGAGGAATGGATGAAAAGATCCTGCCACTTTGAGAATTCCCTTTGCCAGGCACGGAGTTGTGCACGTGGTAGCTTTATGCTGGTGGTGCATCAACAGGGAGGAGGAGAGGCGCTGAGTTCCTTTGGAGCAAAGGGATTCATCTCTCGGCCTCCTACCGTTCCCTCAAGGCAGCTTCCTTTTCTTTGGTTTTGAAGAGCTTTTGTCAAGGGCATACCATATAAGGCACATTAGTATTTGCCGAGGGGGAGAACTGATCTTAAAAGAATTTATTATCAAGAAGGACCAATAAGACAACCAACCACAAAACCATTACGGTTCCATGTGTATAGTGTTACTAGCCATAAATGGCATGAAGAACATGCTCCCAGAAAAACCGAGGTCCCAGATGGCACTTCGGAGTGGCAAAAATCAGAAGGAAGAGGCCTCTGAGGCGGTGTTACGGAAAAGATGGAATTTCTACAGGCAGAAATGTGAGCTTGGGGGTACAAAGGAGATATTCTGAAGGAGGGAGCACCACGATCAAAGATGGCACCAGGTACAGGTAGTCACCAGCTCAGCCCCCTGCCGTCTGAGGGTATCTGCAGGCACAATTCTTTTTTTTTTTTTTTTTAATTTATTTATGATAGTCACAGAGAGAGAGAGAGGCAGAGACACAGGCGGAGGGAGAAGCAGGCTCCATGCACCGGGAGCCCGATGTGGGATTCGATCCTGGGTCTCCAGGATCGCGCCCTGGGCCAAAGGCAGGCGCCAAACCGCTGCGCTACCCAGGGATCCCTGCAGGCACAATTCTTAAACTGGGGTCCACACAGCGCTTTGAGAAGCCTGACAATGCTCCGACTCTGCAAAACTGTGTTTATATCTGCAGGTGGACTTTGCTGGAGAGTGGGCTCACAGCTCTCCTCCAGTTCTCAGGAGGGTCTGGATCTGAGAAAAGGTTAGCAAACAGCACTCCCCATTCTCCCGAATTAGAATTTACAGGTGGGCTGGAGGCGTGTGTGCATGTGCATGTGTGTGTGTGTGTGTGTGTGTGTTAAAGAAGCTCGGTTGGGAATTGACCGGTCCATGCATGCACACTTGGGGATCTTTCTTGATAGGCCCAGGAGGCCCTGGAATGCTGCCTCCCGGGTTCCCTGCCCTTTGCCCACGCCTGATCCCTGCCACACACACACACACACACACACACACACACACACACGCTGTCTACAAGAGTATCACCACCTGCACCACAGTCTCCACCGCCCTGGGGGAGAAATCAAGGAGGCAAGGTCAGAGGAGCTGGGGGGGGCAGGGGTGGGGAGTGAAGGGGGGTAGGTGGGGGGTGGAAATCCGGGAATCAGGCAAAAAGTCTGAATCGCCGCTGGAGATCGGGCGGGAGGGGAGCCGTCCTGGCCTGAATCTGCAGGCGGGGAGCGGAGCTCTAGGGCCCCCGCCCCCCGCAGCAAGGCTTCGGTCAGATTCTGGGAATTTCCCACTCGGCCCGGGCTGCGCTGCGGCAGATCTTCCCGGACGCGAGCGTGCGGTGCCCGCGGCGGCCGCTGGGGGGCGCTGCGCGGGGCCCGGAGCGTGGGAAGCAGCGCGGGCGCGCGGGCGGGCTGAGCTCACGCTCCCGGGCAGCGGCGGCGGCGGCGGCGGCGGCGGGTCCGCAGCGGCTGCGCATCGCGCTCGGGGGCTGCGAGGCGGGCTGCGCGGTCCCCCGGGAGGGCGGAGGCCGCCGGAGGTGAGCGCGGGGCCCCGGCGGGGTGTCCGGCGTTGCAGGCGCGCGCGGGGCGGGGGGGAGGGTGCGCACCGCGGGCCGGGCCTGCGGACGCTCCCCGGGGACCCCGGGGCGCGGGGCGGGGGGGGGGGGCGATGCTGGGGCCGCGCTCGGCTCGTGCCCCCACCCCGGCTGCGGCGCGGCCTCGGGGTGCGGCGGCCCCGGCCGCGTGGGTGGCGGCGGATCGCGGTGCCCCCCCCCGGAGCTCCGGGGCTGCAGGGCTCCCCGCGCGGGGGGGGCTCAGGAGCAGCCCCCGGCGCCCCCGCCGCCGCCCCCGCCCGCTCCCACCTTGCATTTCTGGCTCCGCAGTGGGCGTGGTGCCCCTTTGCTGCAGAGGGGGCGCCCGGAGTTGAGGAAGGCAGTGGGGGAGGGCGGGCGCGGAGACAGGTGGTTGAGGGGGCGAGGGCTGGTGCGCCGAGGCTCGTGATGCTAATGCGTGTTCCTTTCTCCCCCCTTCCTCAGGGGGCGCGGAGGTGCGCGTGGAGGCGGCGGCGGAAAGGCCGGAGGCACGGCTGGGGGAGGGCGGGCTGCCCGAGATGCCGCTGGGCTCTGGGGCGCTCTGCTCAGCCCCCACCCCCACCCCCCAGATTGCTAAAGTGGGTGGGGTGATGAGGGTGGAGGAGCTGATGGAGACCCCAAGTGCCCCAAGTGCCCCTAGTGCCCCTAGCGGGCCGCCTGGCTGCCCGTGCAGAGCCTGCACCCCGAGCACCCTGCAGAGGCCGGGTGGGGGGTGGGGGGGTCTGAGCAAGCCCTCTGGTAAAGAAGCAGCTTCAGCTCCAGAGTCAGCCCCAGAGACAGGGGGTGCAGGGGGTGGGGGCGCTGGAGGTGAGGGGGAGCCTCCAAGCCTCTAGTCTCAAGTTCATAGATAGTGGGAGGTGGGGGAACAGGGCACTGTCCTTAGGACCCCCTTCCTTCCAGCTTTTTAGGAGCCGCACACCAAGTTCGGGATTTGGCATTTGCCAAATGTGCTGATTTCTTTCTTTTTTTTTTTTTTTCTTTCCCTTTCGGTTTGTTTTGTTTTGTTTGTTTGTTTGTTTGTTTGTTTTAGGGGAGCTGCAAGTGACAGAGCAGAGGGACGGACGTCGGGCCCAGCCAATCCTGGAGCCGCTGCAGTACTTGTGGTGCAAGGACAGAGAGGAGGGGGCTGCTGGCTCGCTGGCTCGCAGGCTGGCAGGCCCTCTGGGGCCCGGGGCCCCCTTGCCGGTCCCCCGTGGGAAGGGCGGCCTGGCACCTGAGGTGGCGTGGACAGAGGCGTGGACGGAGGCATGGACGGGCCAGGGTGGTGATGGTGCTGCAGCCCCTCCCTGCTGCCCGGCGTGGGAAGAAGAATGCAGAGCCAGGCAAGTCTCTCTCTGTGTCCTCTGGGGTGGAAGGAGCAGGTACAGACAGGGCTGGGGCAGCCGGGGCCTGGTGTCGCTTTGGCATTGGTGAAAGGCCTTTACCTCCAGCCCCTCGGGTTTGGTTCCACCCCTGGCCTGTCCCTGGCACTCACCGACTGCGTCTATGTGCTTATTGGTGCCACCACGTTATATAACGCTTATATAATCTCCCGGGGCAAGCGCCGTGTCTCCTCCGCTCTCAGGGCACGCTGACACTGTGTCCCTGTGGGAGGCAGGAGCTGTAGAAGCTTGCGGGTGGACCTTAAGTCTGGTCCTCAGCCTGGCTCCTCCCCCCGATCCTGGGCAGTGGAGGGAGAGAGGGAAGACGGGAGCCCATCCGCACCAGCTAGCTGGGGCTAAGAAAGAAGAGTTGACTGTGTGGCCTCCTCCTCGCCTTCTTGCTTCTTTAGGCCCCGTGGCCCAGGGATCCGTCTGGTGGAACGGATGCCATTCTTGTGTTTTGGGGCCGGTGTTTGTTCTTGGGGCCCCCTGGTGTGGCACATGGGTGTGGTGGGATGACCCCTAGGATGATACATCATGTGGAGGAAACATGGTGTACATAGGGTTGGGTAGAGAGAGGCAGAAATTAGCCGTGCTTTGAGGTTTTGAACAGAAGTGACTAGAAGGATGGTAGTGGCGTTATGAGAAATTTGGAGCAGGCCTAGGAGCTAGGAGATGGTCAGGGAAGGGTGTACAGGGAAGTGGATCAGACAGCAAAGATAAACATGGTGTTCTTTTACTGTACTCTCCACTGGGCTGTCCCTGGTTACCAGGGCAACAGAAGCAGTGATGAAAATCATGCCTTTCGTTCAGTGGAAAAATCTGGCTCCTCCTCCCGCCTCTTCCTTCTCTAATCGCCTGCGACCCATTGGGAGGTTGATGGCTCCAGGGATCAGAGATCCCAGTGTATCCCCATCAGGTGCCCTGTTCCCCCATTTTTTAATCATCTCGCCCCTTCCTGTCTCCCTCATCTCTCCCCCAGAGCTCGGCAGTTGCGCAGGACTTGGAGTGGATGGAGGGGGAAGGGCACGGACGTCATCGCAGGGCAGGGCGAGCAGAGCGTGGGCAGAGATGTCGATGCAGGGAATGACTGGCGCACGAGGAGGGTCAGGCGTTGATTAGCTAGATGGCGCTTGTTTCTGGGGTGGTAGGAGCTGGGGGTGGGAAGGGTGGGTGAGGGCCTGCAGAGCCGGGCAGCGTAGGCTTCCCCGTAGTAGGGAATAGGAAGTCCTCAAGGTTTCTTTTGGGGTCCTGGCTCCCCATAAAAGCAAGCGTTCATTCATTCAGCAGATACTGGGTACCAGCCATGTTAAGTAAGGTTCTGGGAGCTGGGAAGACCGGACCGGGCCTTGACCTTGAAGAGATCGTAATAGATGGGAGGAAGGTAGGTGTACAGGGGAGGATCAGCCTGGCTTTGTTACAAGCCTGGAATCTGGGGCCGCAGGCGGGAGACTGGCGGTATTCCAGACCGGAGGTGATGGGTTTAGGGTGGAGCCTGCGGGAATGCAGAGGAAGAGTAGTTCAGAGAGCCACTTTGGCTTATGGATGGGACATGGGCAAGAGACGGTGCTAAGATTTTGGGCCTGAGTGATTGACAGAAAAATCAGGATTCAGACTTCTTCAGGGGCATCATGTTTGATTTGACTTCCGACTTCCTGTCTTCAAGACCATGGCAGGGGGTCCAGATAGAAATGTTGATGGTCAGGCATATAAAGTTTGCAGTGGAAGTCAATCCTGGGAAGAAACTTGTAGGAAATTGTGTTACGAAGTCTTGAAGGTGCTGGGTTGCTAAGAACGTATCCAGAAAAAGAGAGCGAGCCCGGGGCCCAGGGCATCGGCCTAGATTGGGTGAGGCTGTATGTCACGTATTTGTTTAGGATCCCAGTGCTCGCCCAGACTGCTGGACCCGTTTCTGCTAACGAACACCCATGTGTGCTACCAAACCACACCCATTTTTCAAGTTCAGGTTTCTGTTTAAGTTTCCTTCTCCCTAGTAACTATGTCCAGGAGGACGTGTCCCGGAAAGGTAGCCCTGTGCACTTACTTCTCCAAGCTTTCTCCTGGCCCTTTGCTGTACCAGCCACTTAGAGATTACTGAGGGGCCCCAAGATGTGCCTGTAGAGAGGTGAGCCATAGGTCCTTAGCCTCCCCCAGGAAGGCTGTTCCGGCTTTCCCGGTCATCACTCTAGAGGTACTAGAGGGTGTCAGGAGGCTTTGCCAGCTGTGTGATCTTGGGCGAGGTACTCCCCTTTTCTAGGCCTTAGAACCTAGTCTAAGAGGTCTGGTTTCTTCCACCTCCGAAGCCTTCAGATTTGACATCCAAAGCTTTTTTCCACCTCTGTCCAGGCTTCTGCTACGGGCCAGGCTTTTGGAACAAGCCACCTAGATTTCTTTCACGCTTTGTGGGAAGGAGTAGCAGGATGGAGGCCTGGTCTCCAGGGTAGGCCCCTGTCTCCCGAACGGGTGGGAGCCCTTCTGAGGGCGTGTGGCCCCTGTTCCTCGTGGGAGTGTGGAAATGCTGAAAGAGTAGGTTTTCCCAGTGACCAAGTGTTGGCAGACTACAACCCCTGGGCCAGACCCCTCTTTTGTAAATAAAGATTTATTGGAACCCAGACTTGCTCTTCGTCTCTGTACGAACTGTGGCTGCTTGCCGGCTGCGTGGGTGTAGCTGAGTGTCTGCAACAAAGACCCTGATCGGAAGCCTGAAATATTTACTCTCCTGCCATTTAAGGAAAAATGTGCCCTAGACCACCAGAGTGCTTCCGTCTCCACTTGGTGATGCTGACTGTGGCCATTTCCCATTCCTGAGGTTCTTGGAGGCTCTGCGTTGGGCCTGCCTTCGTCACCCCACAAGAGGCCGGTGTGGCAGTTGAGATAGGAGCTCGTTGGAGTCAGCCCAGAGATCGCCATCCCGTGTCTGGGAGATCCCGTTCATTTCGGCCCCCTCCCCGCAGCCTTTCCCTGGTGCCCCTCTCCACCCTACGTCTTTGAGCCTGGTGACCTGAATTCCTCCGCAGGGCCGGGTCGTGGCCTTGCTGTGACAGCCGACGCTCCCTCTCTTCTCATTCTGATTCCCTAGCTAGGCCTTGCAGAGCAGAATGGACCAACGCACACCCCATAAGGAGAAGGACAGGCTGGTTGGTTCCACCGGGTCCTGCAGTGTGTTTCCCTTGATACCTTCGCTCCGTCACTCTTCCAGCCTCACTGCCCCTCTTAGTGCCAGGGCCCCCGGAGATGCATTCGCGGAGAGCCTGCCACCAAGCCTCGTTTGTCTGCCTGAACCTGGCTCTCCTCCACTCTGTCAGAACGGGGCTCTCTGGCCTGGAGCTTGTGGGGTGTGTGTGTGTGTGTCGGTGTTGGCTTGGATCCGGAGGCCGTATTCAGGATTCTCGCGGCCAGCCTTCACGGTGTCCTCTTGTGGCCACGCTTCCGCACTTTTGACCTTGGTCCTCCAACCAGAGTTGTGGTCAAACCCCTGGGTAGGAGCAGGAGAAGCCACCCCGCTCCTTACTACCGGACGGCGGCCCAGCAGTTGTGTCACTGCTGGTCGGGGCTGGGATAGGAAGTGAGGTACTTTGGTGGCGAGAGGAAACCACGTTCTGTGAACCGCGTTGGGCGGTGGGGGTGACTGAGGTTTATTCCCATTGCAGCTGGAAAGGAGGAGGCTGGCAGTGGGAGGAGGGAGCAGACAACCCAGAATAGCAAAGAAGACAGAAGCTAAGCGCACTCAGAGCTGCTTTTAGCTGGTAATGGTGAGCCTGGCCCTAGGAGTCTTACTTCACACCTCCCTACACACATTTTCCCCTGAGGCTGGCTCTCTGGCTGTTCTCATCGCCCCCCCGCCCCCCGCAAAAAGGGAAAAAAAAAGATCCTTATCAAAAGTCCTCTCTAGACCCCCCTCCCCCGGAGGGGGCTCAGGTGGTTAAGCATCCACCTTCAGCTCTGGTCACCATCTCAAGGTCCTGGGATCGAGTCCCGCTTTGGGCTCCCTGCTCAGCGGGGAGTCTGCTTCTCCCTCTTCCTCTGTGCGCTCTCAAATAAATAAACAAATCTTTTTTTTTTTTTAAAGTCCTCTCTAAATACCTTTCATTTGTAGAACTTAGGGTGACCCCGTCCTCCCTGAGCTTGAACCGATGTTGACACAAGTGCAGTGACTTGGGGAAATATTTGTGTACCAGACACTTCTGTGTAGGGAACTGTGTGAAGTTTGCAGGCTACTGAGGAACATTCCGGATTCACAGTCTGGTCAGGAGGGCATATGGACAGTTGAACCCATGATAATATGATCTGTGCTAGAACCCAAGCTTCAAGAGAGCCCACGTGTGTCTGTCCTGTTTGGGGCCATCATCAGGACGCGGGGGATTGTGCTTGGCATGCTGTAGGAGCCCACACGTTTAATTGGTTGACCAGCCCAGGTTTGGTTTGGAGATGGGATCTGACTGGCAACTGGAGGAAGAGGGGAGCTCACAGCGGCAAGTGTGGCCAGTTTGGGGGGTAAGGGGGAAAGATGGGACGTCCCTGGGCATCCTGGTGATGTGATGGACAGAGGGTGTAGAAGAGGGAATCCTTGGGCGTCAGGGGACCATGAGCCAGGAAACGGATGACCTGCCACGAGGGGGCAGGTGAGCAGCACCCCACATGGTAGAGAAAACGGAGAGCTGGGGAGGAAGGGAGGCCAGGGGGTGGCGAGGCAGCTGAGACCGGGGAGGGAGAGTGGGAACCGGTGGGAGGGAAAGCGCGGTGGAGTCTCCAGGCCCCAGGGGGTGGAGGCAGAGCTGAAGCAGGTGAGTCCCAGGTGAACACGATGGCAGTGACAGAGAGGCAGGCCTGGGTCTTGGAGACCACCTGTCTGGGAGTGGCCCCACGATAGCATGTTTCCCTGTGGTGGGGCAGGTGAGGAGCCCAGATCGTGGTCACTCTGTAAGGTTCTTTCCAGGGAGCTGTTGGTACAAACGTGTGTGTGTGTGTGTGTGTGAGGGCAGAGGAGTAGGAGAAGGTTCCACGTTCTCATCACCCTGCTTTAGCACATAGTCGACACGTGGCCCCCCACGTCGTTTGTGCCGCACCCACCCAGGCCTTCCTCCTCTCGTGCATTTGTTTACAGCGAATCCCAGACATCGTCTTTCATCCCCCCCCCCCCCGCCCCGGTTCTCTACTGTGGATCTCTTCAAGCCTAACTCCGTCGTCGGATCACCCCGATATCCTCCGGTCACCCACCTGGCCCGTGTTCCCGTGTCCCTGCCGGTCTCCATTCTCGAACAGCTCTGTGGGAGATCTGGTTCCAGACCGAGATCCACGCACCACGTTTCGTTGATGATCGATCTCACGCTGTCTGTTAACAAAGGTCATGGACACGCTTATTACAAGAGCTTACGTTTGGCGGTTCTCCCTGTTAGGTTCACTCAGCAGGCCCGCTCGGCCTCCCTCCCGCTGCCGCCGCCGCCGCCAGCTTTCCCGAGCTCTTTGGGACCCGGTGTGATCCCCGAGTGCGCCGCATCATCCCTCTTGTCCTTGTGGTTTAACACAACTGGTCACTTGCTCCTTCCTTCAGGAAGTGTTTCTGGGGAGCCCGCCGCACCGGGCACGCAGCTGTGAAAAGTCACACAGTGCCCCGCGCCCGCTGGAGCCTGCCGTCTAACCACGCGACGGTGGTTTGGGTTTGCTCTTGTCTCGTCCCCCCACACACACACATGTTTGCCCCAGCCGAGTCGGGCGACCGTCACAGTCACTTCTGTGCTTTCAGAACTGCTGTGTTCTAAGTCTTGGCATCCTGGACAGGAGGGGCCTCTAGAACGATCCAGGAAGCCAGGTGTGGCTCGGGGGGCAGGCCTCTTGCAGAGCCACAGGATTGGGAGTCCAGCCGTGTGTCACCGACTGCCGTGGCGTGGATCCACTGAACACTTTTGGCCTTGAGTCTCTATCACTAAGCGAGTCACAGCGGAGAGCCTCCTTCCCCGGCAGGTGGTGGAGAGGCTGAAGGAAACATCTGGAAGGTGCTGTGAGATGTTGAAGGGCTCCGCAGACACCGAGTGGTGCTAAGATGTTCTCTGAGCAGGTTGGCCGTTCCGACTGTGATGTTGTGGGTGTCCAGTGGCTTGGGGGCTTTTGTCTCTTCTGATGAGGTTGTGTGCTTAGGTAGGCCCACTCGTCTCTCCATTGGCTCTTCTCCGCGGTAGGAGATCAGCGAGCCAGGCTGCCTCAGTAGCAGAGTCCCATGGTACAGTTCAGGTCCGGCTGGCTAATAAGACCGTGACCTCATCTGCATTTCTCTGTGTAAATAAGTAATCACACTTGTGCTTGGTCCATGTGACACTCTGAGACTGGTCTGTGATCCTTTTTTTTTTTTTTTTCTTTTAAAGATTTTATCCATCCATTCATTAGAGAGAGAGAGAGAGGCAGAGACACAGGCAGAGGGAGAAGCAGGCTCCATGCAGGGAGCCCAACGTGGGACTTGATTCCAGGACCCCAGGATCATGCTCTGGGCTGAAGGCAGGTGCTAAACTGCTGAGCCACCCAGGGATCCCCCCGGTCTGTGATTCTTGTATTTTTTTTTCCCTTTGCAGTTCAGATGCAGATAGATTGCAGTCCGTGGATGAGTGAGCCTTTAAAAAAAAAATCTCGGGGCAGCCAGGGGATTCAGCGGTTTAGCGCCGTCTTCAGCCCAGGGCGTGATCCTGGAGACCCGGGATCTAGTCCCACGTCGGGCTCCCTGCATGGAGCCTGCTTCTCCCTCTGCCTGTGTCTCTGCACCCACCCCCCACTGCCGTGTCTCTCATGAATCAATAAATAAATCTTTTAAAAAAACTCAGTAGATAAAGTAAATGCATTCCCAGATATAAACACTAGTATTCGTTCACCTTTCCTAGAGATTTTATTATATATTTAAGATGATAATGTATAGAGTATGTTAAATGTACCGTGATACTTCTCTCCTGTCATTAAGGATTTGTAAGTTAGAGTTTGACGATACGTCTTATTTTCCTCCAATTACTTGACCTTTGACTATTTTGCCCAGAGAGCTGTGCTGGTTACAGTTCTGAGCGGATCCCCCAGCGTGTGCTCGTCCCTGTATGATTTTTCTACCGTGTGTTGTACTGACACGTTACATACAGTATAAAATACAAAATGAAAAGAATCAAAGGCGGTTGTGGTGCAGTGAAATCTCTGCCTTCCTCCCCTGTGAACCGCTCAGGGTCCTGACTCAGGGCAGCCCGTCTTCCTGGCGGCCCATCCCCGCCCCCTCACATGCTCAGGACGTCATGGCCCCATTACTCCGTCTCCTTCTGGCATCACTAGTTTTGCCTCCTCTCTGCTGGATCCCTTCCATGTGCTGTTGTTTCTCTCAGCTTGAGATCTCCTTTGACCCCACCCCTTCCAGCTCCTGCCTCCAGAGAGTCTTCAGGGCCCAGAGGCCTGCACTTCCCCTCTTGAATCCCTTTGGGCAGGCTTGTCCCCACCACCCTGGGGGAAAGTGCTCCCACCGAAGCCAGCCATGACCACCGTGTTTCTAAATCTCGCCATCGCTTCTGAGTCTTCATCCCAGTGGCTTCAGCATCCTGGTGCAGCTGGCCCTAGCCTTTTCTCTGAAGCTTGCTCTTCATTTGGCTTCCAGGATGATATTTCTGGTTTTCCTTCCGTCTCATTAGCTGTTCCTTTGCAGCATCTCCTCTCCTTGACCTCAAAACATGGGCCCCTTCCTGTCCATCTTTTCTCTTTCTCTCTGTGACCCTCTCCCAGCCCCTGGCTTTTAGTACCGTCTACATGAATAATGTCTAGAACTTGCTTCAAAGTAATCCTGGCAGGGCAGCCCGGGTGGCTCAGCGGTTTAGCGCCACCTTCAACCCAGGGTGTGATCCTGGAGACCCGGGATCGAGTCCCACGTTGGGCTCCCTGCATGGAGCCTGCTTCTCCCTCTGCCTGTGTCTCTGCCTCTCTCTCTCTGTCTCTCATGAATAAATAAATAAAATCTTTTTTTTTTAAATAATCCTGGCAGATAAACAAGATTGACCGAGCGTTGACAACAGTTGGAGCTGGGTGATGGGTACCTAGGGGTCTGTTACACTGTTCTCTCTAGTTTATGTTTGAAATTTTTCCATAATGAAAAGCTAAAGATTGATATGCTGATGGCTCCCAATTATTTGTGGGCCCCCAACCCTCTCCTGAGGTACAGACCTATGTATCCATCTGCCTACTTCACATTTTAACTTGGATTTTAATAGGCATTTCACACTCACATGCCCAAAACCGAACTCCTGGTTTTCCCACACAGTTATATTCTTCCTGCAGTCTTCCATCTTGCTTATGGGAATGCCATCCTTCCAGTGGCTCATGCAGGATACCTATGGTCATGCTTGACTTCTCCTTTTCTCTTGCATTTTTTTTCTATTCAACTCATCAGCAAATCCTGTTGACTCTACCTGCAAATATATATCTAGCGTATGACTCATTAGAACCACTTCCACTGTCGTCCCCCTTGTGCAAGCCACCATCATTTCTCACCTGTTTGTCCTTGGCCCCTGGCAGGCTGTGTAACCCTCACAGTGGGCAGAAGGATCCCATGGTACAGAAGTCACATCGTGCCTCGCCAGGCTCAGAGCCTTGCAGTGGCTTCTTTTCCCACTCAGGGAAGGCCATAGTTCTTAGTGTGGCCTAGGGGACCCAGTAGCTTAGAAACGTGGTCCACCAGAAATAGAACGTGAGTTGCACATGAAAGCCACACGTAGGTAGCTTAACATTTTTCTGGTAGCTGACTTGAAAAAAAGAGAACGAAACAGGTGAAATTAATCTTTTTTTTAAAGTGATATGACTATTATTTTTTTAAGATTTATTTATTTGTTCATGATAGACATAGAAGAGAGAGAGAGAGGCAGAGACACAGGAGGAGGGAGAAGCAGGCTCCATGCCAGGAGCCCATCGCGGGACTCGATCCCAGGACTCCAGGATCGCGCCCTGGGCCAAAGGCAGGCGCCAAACCGCTGAGCCACCCAGGCATCCCCTAATCTTAATCATTAACCCAGTGTGTCAAAAATACTTTGATTTCTGATGTATATCGCAGGGGTTTTCAAACTAAGTCACACCCATAGCACATCTCCGTTGGGGTTAGCTACGCATCTGGTGCTCCACAGCCTCGTGGGGCTGGTGGCTCCCGTGTTGAGAATGCACACCTCTGTGATCGGGTCCCACTTTACGTCCGTGTTCTTATCTCTTGTTTCTCCTCCTTGTGTCATTTCATTCTAGCCACGCTGGCCTTTTGCTGCTCCTCAAATACACTAGGTGTTTTCCTCTTTTACGAACTGTTCCCCGTGTCTGGGCCACTTTTTCCCAGAGAGCGCCGTAGCAGACTCTGACTTCCTTTGGGTCTGTGCTCACATAGTGCCTGTGCGGTGGCCCACTCCACCCCCACACGTGTGCCAGCATCTCCTGCATCCCTTCATCTCCTTTGGTGCCATCACCCACTTAACATATTGTGCATTTCTATTACTTCATATATTTTCCTCTCACCCTGCTGGTAACGTGAGCTCCACGAGAGCGGGGACTTTTGTCACTTTTGTTCCCTGCTGTATTTCTAGAGCGTGGCACTGTGCCTGGGCACATGTAAGATACATAGATGTTGCTGAAGAATTAAATGGGATGAATTATTAAGAATGTGACTGTTTTAGTAAGATCCATCCAGTTGAATACACTTTATTGTGTGCTATCGTGTTCTTGCCATGTAGCAGTTTGAAGGTCTAGGTCAAGTCGGGGTATTCTGAAAGAGATCTCTTTCCAAAGAGGATATTATGGGTTCAGTTTGAGTATACATGGATCCAAGACCCCTGAAAGGCTGCATTTCACTCATTTCCTTGGGAGATTTTTTTTTTTTTTTAATTTTTATTTATTTATGATAGTCACACAGAGAGAGAGAGAGAGGCAGAGACACAGGCAGAGGGAGAAGCAGGCTCCATGCACCGGGAGCCCGACGTGGGATTCGATCCCGGGTCTCCAGGATCGCGCCCTGGGCCAAAGGCAGGCGCCAAACCGCTGCGCCACCCAGGGATCCCATCCTTGGGAGATTTTAAACCATGTTTGCACATTCTGTCTTAAGTGCAGGTACGGCATTTTAGAGATGGTGTCCTGCATCGAATGTGGTACCATCATCACCTGATGGTAGAAGTGATTTCCAAATGCCTGTTTGTTTGTTTCTTTTTTTTGATATTTTATTTATTTATTTATTCATGAGAGACACACAGAGAGAGAGAGCGAGAGAGAGAAGCAGACTCCATGCAGGGAGCCCGACGTGGAACTCGATGCCAGGACCCCAGGATTACACCCTGGGCTGAAGGCGGCACTAAACCACTGAGCCACCCGGGATGCCCCCGTTTTTTTTTTTTTGTTTGTTTGTTTGTTTTTGAATGTTCTTTCTGTGATGTTAAGTCTCTTTCAAAAAGTAGAGGCTTTCTTACCCATTTTTTAGATGTCACCTCTACCTTGAAGGGACAGGTGAAATATTTGCTTAAAAATGTTCATCAAAAAAAAAAAAAAAAAAAAAAAAAATGTTCATCAAGTAGCATTCTACTCACAGGTACTCACTGCAGAAGAGGTCAGCAGATTGGAGAACTGTGATGTTTTCTGCTTAAAAAAAAAAAGTGTGTAATTCCTCTTTAAGTTTAGCACTGCTTTCAGGGAGTCTCGTGAATGGTCAGTGTCATGCGGTCAGATGATTTGTAGGTCTCACCCTCTCATTACAAAGGACTGTCATTTGTTGTGTGGAAGATGGTACCCTTAAGTTTGCCTCACTGGGTACATGTAAACTGGACTAGAGTACACAGATCACGGGGGGTGCCACTGTCCATTCTTGCGTGTTTTGGATCTCCTGCTCAGATACAGGAAGCCTCCTGTACCGTCAGTGACAGCGACCACTAGACATACACGTTGAAGGAGGTGCAGCAGTGTCAATTCACATGTTAAGTAATAATAAGATTGAAGTCCTTATTTTCAAGTAAAAATACAGGCATCCTAATAATTTTTTCTGCATCCTGTTGGATCTTGAGCACGTGCCACATCCGAGGTGATTGCTCCGTTTGGCGCTTTTATATTCACCTCGTCTCCCCGACTTTACTCCGGTGGAGGGTTGGGTCATCTTTTCTGTTACTCCTTGTACTTGACAGTACAGCTGGTTGGCACCAATATTTATTGTCTGAAAAGGGTTGGAGAATAGATCCATCCTCTGACTTCATACTTTGGTTGGACAACAGAGTCCAGTAGCCAGGTTTCTTTGGTAGCTGCTAGAGCCCTTTCTTTCTTTCTTTCTTTCTTTCTTTCTTTCTTTCTTTCTTTCTTTCTTTCTTTCTCTTTCCTTCTTTCTTTCTTTCTTTCTTTCTTTCTTTCTTTCTTTCTTTCTTTCGATTTATTTATTTATTTATTTATTTATTTATTCATTCATGAGAGACAGAGAGAGGCAGAGACACAGGCAGAGGGAGAAGCAGGCTCTTCACAGGGAGCCCGATGTGGGGCTCGAACCCAGGACCCCAAGATCACGACCTGAGCTGAAGGCAGATGCTCACCCACTGAGTCACCCCGGTGCCCCTGCTAGAGCTATTTCTTTAATGGCACTGAAGGCATTGGTGGCATCAGGCCAGAGGGCATTGAAGCTTTGATGTTTCCTCTGGATCCGACAGGTGGGAAAGATGGTGGCTGCATAAGGCACCCCGTGCTGTGGAGTAGATGCTTGTGCTCAGATGCTGCTCTGCATGTGAACTGGCAAAAGTTGCTGGGAGTGATGGCCAAGGTAGCCTGAGTGGCCAGCACTCTTCCTAAGGAGACCTGATACATCTTTGAAGCATTGTGCTGTGTCTTCCGTCCACTCACCTGTATGCCAAAAATGTTTGTGCAAAGGATGCTTTTTATCTGTGAGGACAGTCTAGGAGGTATGTCAGCTGGATGGGTACACTTGGAGTTGATTTTCTCACTGCTGTGACCGGAAGCACAAGTTAAAAGATGCGTGGCTGGAGTGAGAGCTGCAGACTGTGCCAAGACAGAGGCCTTGGTGCATATGCTACAGTGGAGACTACCTCCCGCGTTCCCTGGACCCTGCGTTGATGAGCAAGGCTTGTCCCCAGCAGGCCAGTCTTGGCTCCTTAAACAAGTACCAAACCATCGGCATCCATTTGTTGACGCACATTTGTGCCAGGGCTCCAGGGTGAAAGACTCTGGCTTTTGGGTGGAGTGGGGTGGGAGTGGGAAAGTAAGGAATATGCCAGTGTTATGGGACATGGTCTCTGTCCTCAGGGAGCTAGAGGTTAGTGAGGGTGACAGGCATCCACACTAAAACACAAGACAAAGCATAAAAGCGATGTGAGTGGACCACAGGAGGGGGTTATATTACTAGAGGGGCCAGTTGGGAAATTGGAGGATATCTCTTGGAACGTAAGGAAGATGATCTTGTCCATCTTGTTCACAGCTGCATCCTCCGAGACTAGCACAGTGCTTGGTCCCTATCAGGTGCTCAGTAATTATGTATCTGTTAATAATTGGGTATTGGAGGAGTAGGCCTGAGCCTAGAGGTGCCATGCAAAGGCCCAGGGATGAAGGAAGAAACGACTTCTTGGAAGGAAGCAGTTGGGGTGCGCTGAGGGGCTGCAAGCGGTGGAAGATGAGGCTGTGTATTGCAGAATTAAAGGCAGTCTCAGGAGAGCCTTGACCAACTTTCTAAGAATTTGATGGTGGTGGTTCTTTTCTTAACCTCTCTTGCACCAGTACTCTGTAGCAATTGCATGGAAACTATAGTTTGTTTCTCCAAGAGGAAACACACACACACACACACACACACACACACACACACACATACACAACAGCACACGATCTGGCGTGTACCGAAGAGGACTCACAGATCCCAAGTTATAAAACCACGCTGTGGGTGGGGCAGGTTGTCAGTGCTTCCTGAGATCTCATAATGGATGTCACGCTTGTTTTTCCCTTGGATTCCTTGGGAATTGACTCGGATGAGTGTGTATGCAGGTGTTCCAGGTCTTAAGGGCACTGATAGGTGGCAGGTGCAATAGTGACCCTGACGAGCTCCGGGAAGCCATGGAGAGGAGGGATGGGTTTCTGTGTACTGACAGAATTGGAGAGAGCCAGTGTTAGTTGCAGGTAGCACGGGACAAAGAAGTTTACCTGGGAAAAAATAGGAAAAAAAAAAAAAGAACCATTAAAATTTACTAATTCAGAACCTGGGCAGCTTATGCTAACTTTTTTTGTGACGTTCCCAACTCAGACACCCGGCCAAGTAGTAATTACAGGTAGAGAGAGGCAGTGTTGGCATATTTTGGGAACAGTGATTGTGGAAAGGGGTCATTAGAGTTTCATGTTACCTTGGTACAGGGTCCGAGGAGCTCCTTAGGGGTCCTGATCCCACCAGAGAGAGTGTCCTGGAGGAGGTGGCAAGATTTCACAGGCTGTTTCAAAAAAGCAGAAAGACTGGGCTGAAGGTGGTTGAAAATTGGATTGTTGTATTCCCATCAGCATAAAACAATTCCTATGAAGAAAGCATATCTGTGTACTTTCAGTTAAAAAATAAATTAACCAGACTTCCTGTGCGCCAGGAGTTTGTAGTGTATCTGACATACAGATAGGATATTTGGAGGTTTGGAAAACCTGATGTGGGCAGCACAGTGTTGACTTTTCTGCCCGTGTGTGTCCTAGGAAGTTCATCCCGTAGAGGCACGGAGAGGCAGTGTGTGCTTCATCCCAGCGAGCAACGCTGATTGAAAATCAGCCCTGCGTGCAGCCACGCTCCATGCCAGCCAGCACCACAAGGTGCCATTGGAAGTGGAAGAGGAGCACCCTAGAGCTCCTGCACCCGGAGGAAAGCAGGGAGCAGGCTTGGGAACCCCTGGGGGCAGCCAGCGCTGGAGGCAGCAGGCTCTTCCTCCCCTCTGCCGAGACTTCCCACTCATGCACTTAATGGGATTTTGCTTTGTGAGGTTAGTCTCTGAGCAAGTTTTAAAAGGTTTCTCAAGAAGAGCTCCTCCTGTGTTCCCCCAGAGTTGGGTTCAGACTGCAAGTCCAGACACCTTCATGGGGGGGTGGGGGGGAGTGTGTGCAATCAATTTAATGAGTTGAGACCGACATTTTTTTTTTAAGAACATCATAGAAAATACTAGACTGTATAGTGTGTGGTAAAGAGGAATATGATTTTGTAAAGGTTTGTTTCAGTTTTGTGTATTTTATGTCTATTTATATAACTTTGTATGCTCACCGTACCTATATCTTATATACAAAGTATACCTGTATAGGCGTGTACAGGGTCACCTGGTAAACTTTATTTCTTACCATGATGAGTCAGGGTCCAAAGAGTTTGTGAAACTGTCTCGGAAGGATCTCTTGGCTCTCAGTGTAGACAGTGGGTTCCAACCACTTCCCCGGAGGCCATCTCTATAGAGACAGATGTGGTGAGAAGGCTTTTTTTTTTTTTTTTTTTTTTGTAAGGAGCAGCAGAGTCAAGCTCTCTCAGCGTGATCCAGGCCCATCCGTGGCTGCTTACCCACTCCTGCCCCTGCTTCCCTGTGCCCGGTATTTCCTGCTGCAGTGAGGGGGGTGGGCTGGTTGGGGGATGGGCACGGGGATCCCCTTCCCAGCTGCTTCACCAGGTATGATTCCCTGGAGTGCAGCGTGTTTTGCCCTGTGCTTCTACTCTGTCTCTTGCCTTTATTTACGAGCTATATCCACACCAACATCACGGCAGGGAGAAGGCCACCCCAACTTCTTTTGCCCTGTTGTTCTATTTCTCAGGTTCATTGCGTAGGGATGTTAGAGTTGACATGATCTGGGGGAGATCCTGGCATATTGGAATGAGTCGGGGCCACCCAGTGATTCTACTTAGATTTGTAGATTCTCTGCCTCCATCTTTCTCCCAAAGGGGAGGAATCTTCCCCCGGAATCTAGCTGCCTCTCCTTCCACCAGCTGTGCCAACCGGCCTGCAGAGCGCTGACCCACTTGTCGTACCTCAAATAGAGGTTTAAATTAGGACCTTTAATCTGTAAGAGGCTTACAGCCTGTTGGGTGGCCCGGCCAGCTGCTCTAAACTTCCATGGGGCAGAGCTGGGCTTTGCCCGGCTGTTGTTGTGTTTAAGGAATCGCGGGGGTCTGGGCTTCAGGGCAGGAGTGACTGGACATGGGGGCTCACTTGTCGGGGGCCAGGAAAGCAGGGTTGCGGGGCAGTTTGCTTGCTATTTCTTTTGCTATCAGCACTTACACAGGCCGTGGGAGTGGGTGGGTGGCTCTCTTGGGATGAAATGGGGCTGGTGCTATGTCTTTTAAATGATGGAGTGGAGAGCCTAGAATTCCACGGGTCTTGGGTGCTGGCCTTGCTTTCTCCTGGGTACTGAGCCTGGATCCTTGCCGAAGTGCAATTAGTTCTGCTGGATCAACGTCTGTTTTCATCCCACAAATATTTGTTAACCGAGAGCTGTGCGTCCAGTGTAGTGTGCTAGGTGCCGGCGGGGACAAACAAAAGCATGAGAATTGGGGCCTCCCCCAAACTGCTCATTGTCTTTTTTGAGGAGACCAGACTAGGACATATCAAAATGTTCATTCAGCCCACAGGCAGATACCTGTTTGGCTGGCAGCTCGCTGTTCAGGGAAGCAAGTAATCAAGTTCCAAAGTAATCAGCATGGGGGAAGTATTGATAGAGCCTTGAAAAGGAAGAAAGGCCCAGGGTGTTCAGAGCGGGGCCTTAAGTGGTAGGATTGGGAAGGATGGGCAAGGGGAGGACGTCGGAGGTAGGAGGAATGGCGTGAAAAGGCAGGGAGAGTGGTGGTCCTCCTCCTAAGCACGATAGCTGTGGAGCACCACCCCCTTTTCTGGAAATAGTCCCCATGTCAGGCCTAGAGAGCCTTACTCTTTAGACACACAGACATAGCTCTTGGGATCCCTCTCTTTTCTCCTCCTCTTCATGATTATGACAAAAGAATAACGAGTCCTAACTTTGAGCACTTCCTGCATACCACTGTCCCGTATGCTTTCCCGTGGATTTCCTCCTTACGTGTGCCCAGCACCATGGAGCTAGGTGTTGCGTATCATTATGTGCCTTTTGCCATTGATGGCGCTGAGGCCTAGAAAGGTTGAGTAACTTGCCAGGGTCACATAGCAAGGAGATGGTTGGGTCAGGAGTCCTCCCGGGGCAACCTGAGGGCAGAAGCCCATGCTCCTAACCCGCTGGTTCCTGAACTTGTCTGAGCACTGGAATCACTGGGGGATCTTTTAAAATTTCCAGAGCCCGGGCCAATTACATTACACCCTAGACCAGTTGCATCACAGTCTCTGGGGCTGGGACTCAGGCATCAGTCGTTTTTGAAGGTCCCCAGGTGATTTCAGGGTGCCACCAGCTTTAGAAACGACGATGTTAACCTCTGAGTTTTAGTCAGGGATTGTGAATATTTGATTGAATACATTTTTTTTTAAAGATTTTATTTATTTCTTCATGAGAGACACAGAGAGAGGCAGAGACGTAGGCAGAGGGAGAAGCAGGCTTCCTGCAGGGAGCCCGATGTGGGACTCGATCCCGGGGACCCCGAGATCACCACCTGAGCTGAAGGCAGACACGCAACCCCTGAGCCCCTCAGGCGCCCCTGATTGAATACATTGGTATCTCCAAGGCAGTGTGGCCTTCACCCAGGCCCATCTGAAGCTCGCCTGCCATTGCACAGAGCATGACTCCAGCCTCTTGTCTGAGAGAGCAGCACCCCTCGCACCCCACAGCATCTGGGCCCCCCAAGAGTGAAACCTGGGTGGGCTGGAGCGGGCAGAGGGAGGAGTGTTCTCCTGGGGTCGCTGCACCTCTTCCCCAGGAGACCCATCTTGGGGCAGAGACACTTTCAGAGCCCTGGAGACCTCCAAGTGTGGATTCTCACGTCTTCTGCTCCCCTGGGCCCCTGACTTCAGCGAGGAAGGGCGAGGGTCACTCGAGGGCAGATCTCTTCTCGACAAGTCCCGCTCCTCTCTGCCTGTCCCTGGGTGAACCTGAAATGGACACGAGGAGCGGAGTCGTTTGGGTGGCTGGGAACAGCACTAAATTTAGCAAAACTGTAGCTGGTGGGGGGCCGGCCTGTAGTGAGCCAAACTCAGCCCCGAGTGGACTAGATTTATAGTCAGCAACGCAGCCAGCGTCGTCTCTGCTTGGGCAAGTCTGTGGTTACACAGGATCTTTCCGTTTCTAAAGCCTGGAAGCTTGTCAGCCTGTCCTGCAGGATCTCCCTGGCTCTGCCCCTGGAGGCTTGGCTCCACCTCCACTGCCCCTGGGGATTTGGTCCCTCCCACCCTCCCTCACGTGTCTGGAATTCTCACTTCAGGACGTTAGCCTTGGCCTGCACATTCTTCCGTGCCTCTTGGCCGCCTGGCCAGCCTTGATTCCCAAGGCCGTGGAGAGCAGACATGAGCTTCGGTGGATTTCTCCGTAGGGCATGCGGCGGCCTGGGACACCTTTTGGTCAAGATCATTGCCTAGAGCGAAGAGAGGACCTTGGATGAACGAGGTTTTGAGGGACCGAGAGGTCTGTTCCCTCCACTTGAAGTGAATTACGATGTGGAGTGATGGGGAGTGGGGTGGGGAGGGTTGCGAGACTCTTCAGTAGTTGGCGGTTTCTTCGGTTGCTTCACATTCTGCCCTGATGTGGACCATATCTGGAAGGAGGTGTGGGTTTTGTGAAACTGGAGAGTGGAGGTCCTCTGGTGACAGGTCATCTTCCCCTCCTGGACCCTCTGCTCCCAGTTCTCGGATCTCACGGTGGCAGCTTGCCTGGGGGAGCCTCTGTTGCCTCAGTGTCCTGGGAGATTAATGACCAGGCTACATTTTCACAGCCCTTTCCAAAGTGGACGGTTACACTTTGGCTGGGGTGGGGTCTTGTCTGTGTGACACGATTTGTTGTTAGTCTAAGGCAGTGGTTCTCCTCCAGGGACATTCCCCCAGTGGACTTTTAGAAAAGTGTGGAGACATTTTTGGATGCCACAGTGGAGGACCAGGAGGGGGGTCATTGGTGTCTAGTGGATAAAGGCCAGGGATACTGCTAAATGTCATAACAGTGTACAGGGCGATCCTCCCCACGAAGAATTATCCAGTCCGAAATGTCCACAATATTGAAGTCCTGGCATAGGGGGACAGTCTTAATAATGGACCTGAGAGGTCATTTCTTCTAGATCCCTACTCCTATTAGAAATGATTTGGGGTGAGGGCACATGGATGGCTCAGTGGTTGAGCATCTGCCTTTGGCTCAGGACGTGATCCCCAGGTCCTGGGATTGAGTCCTGCATCAGGCTCCCTACATGGAGCCTGCTCCCTCTGCCCATGTCTCTGCCTTTTTCTCTGTGTCTCTCACGGATAACTAAATAAAATATTTTTTAAAAAAATAGAAATGCCTTGAGGGGCGCCTGGGTGGTTCAGTTGGGTGGGTGTCCGACTCTTGATCTCAGTTCGTGTCTTGATCTCAGGGTCACAGGTTTGGGCCCTATGTTGGGTTCCACACTAGGTGTGGATCCTACTTTAAAAAAAAAAAAAAGAAGAAGAAGAAAGAAATGGCTTAAGACCAATTACCTTCTTCCTTTGTCCTCCAGCTTCTCCTTGTCCTTAGCATTTACAGTGTCTTTCATGAATTGTGTTCGGAAGGTTTCCAGGGAATTGCTTAAACTGTAGATGATAGAGCTTCTCCTTGAAGCCCACCATTTAATAAACACATGTGTACCCCAGGTCGGTCATAGGGTGGTTTGATGCAGCTGTGGCTCTGGCACACCGAGATCACCTACAGCGTGGGCGTGTTTAGATGCTGATGCCTTTGAGATGAACTTTGAGTGCAGCAGGGAAGCACTTCCAAGCAAACATCATGTGGAATGATGGGGGCTAGCCTGCCTTGCAGAGCTGAGTTGTGCTTGCTGAGTTCTCTTAAATGCAGACAATATATTTATTGCCCCGGAGAACACGATGTTGCTTACCAGATAAAGCATCCAACCTGTTGCCAGATAACTTCAGCAGCTGGGCACATCTCTCATGTGCTAGCACCCCTCTCCTGTGGTCAGCAAGGCTACCCTAAGGCCAGAACAGGGCAATGAGAAGTCTCCCCAACTGAGGACCTTAGCTTACTCTACATGGTGGTGGGGGTCAGAGGGATGGCTGTACGTGGATTCTAGAATGCACTGGCTTTTTACATTTCAGAACAAGCTTCAAGGCTCTTCCCATGTGACTTCACGACTTTACTCATTAGCAGCGAAGGCATGACTGGAGCTTTACGGTTTGGGGGAAGAAGAGGCAATGAGAATGGCAGCAGGGCAGAAGCCAAGGGAAGCTGGGCAGCATTGGAGATGGGCAGTTACTCCCCTGGGTGCACTTGACCCCTAGGTCCCCAGGTCACTTCTCAGTATTGTTTGTCCACTGACCCACACACTCCATTTCCATGTGTTCTAGTGAGACCAAGATATTTTTGCATGAGCCCAAGCCAGTTAGGAAGGTAATTCCACTTAGGGGAGTAAATACAAATGATGTTGGGGTTACCCGTTTTGTGTTTTAACTCAGAGTTTGCTGTCTCCCTTGGTTGGTGGAATTCACTGGAAGATGGATTAGATGGCTGATCCTGATGTCCCTGGAGGTCAGGTTCACTGCTTCCCTTATTCTCAAGTACAGGACGAAGATGATGACTGTGGGTTCAGGTACCAGGTTCTAGATCACTGGTTCTAGATCTAGAACCAGGTTCTAGATCGCTGGGCAGGCAACTAGGGCAGTCGAAACCAAAAGCCTCCCGAGTCCTAGTCAATGATGGTAAACATCTGAATGCAATGAACAAATGAGGGTGCGAATATTTAGAAAGTCACACCCCATAAAGAACCTCCGGGTAAGCCCCACTTGCTCATCCCAGCCACTGGCCTGAGCACACCCAGGGTCACATCCTCTTATTCCATGATCAGCTGAAGTCACTTCCTTATGTACCCAAGGCTGCCCACACCCAGCCACTATTTCCTGCCCTGGGTCAGGAAGTGCCCATCACCCCTTTCATAACTTCTTGGTAGCTTGTAGTCATCTCCCAGCACACTGAGCCTCCTTCCAGCTTAGCTACCATCTTGCTTTCCCAATCCTGTGCTTGTTTTGGGATCCTTGGCTTCTGCTTGGACTTTGGCTTCCAGGCCCGATTGACTTCAGTTTCCCAGCAGCCACTGGAAATTTCAGCCCTGGGGTTGCTGATTTAGAGCTGTGTGTGTGCTCAGGCTTGGTTTTCACTCCCTTCAGCCCTGCTCCTACCGCTTCTGTGTCATGTTAAAAAATCTTATTTCTCATAAAAATTACTCCGTCTTACCACATGTATCTATAAAACCCAAATACATTTTCAGACTCAGTCACACAGAACATAAAGCTTGATAAATTAATTCAGAGTTTTAAAAACATGTTAACTTTATAGGCTTTGGAAGTTTGGTAGAGTAACCTCTCTGCCATTTATTAAAGGCAATGGGAAGGTGATCAGAAATGTTTATGTGTCTTTTCTATTTTGTGAGTGTAGATAGTAGATAGAAAAATCTCTTGGTGTTAGAGCAACAACTCATTAGGATAAAAGTTCATTTTTCCTAGGGTTTTTTTTTTTTTAATCTTGTTAGCTATTTTTTTAGTATATTTTTCTTTGATAGATACCACACATACAGAAAAGCAAACAGTCCAAACACCTTATCATAAAGTGTTTATAGCCTATAACCAACATCCAGGCCAAGCAAAGAAATGGAAGATTACTAGAGCCCCCACTGAAAACGCCTTGTCCTTCTTTCCAGTTACTAACCTCCCTTCCAAGGGTAGACACTATTTTGACTACTAAAATTTACAGATCAGTTTGGCCTGCTTTTCAACTTTATATAAATGGACATTCTCTTTTGTGCCTGGCTTCTTTCACCCGTCATTTTGTTTGTGACATTCATCCACATTGTATGTTATTGCCGTTTTCCATCCTGCGGGCTGTGTAGTATTCCATGTTATTAATAGACCACAATTTATTATCATCGTATGGTTGATGATGTTTGGACTGTGTGGATATACACCTAGGAAAAGAACTGCTGCATCATAGTTTCAGAAGATCGTGCCAGAGTGGTTGGACCAGTTATATTCCCACTAGCTGCCTAGGAAAGTTCTGGCTCCTCCATGGCTTTGTCAGTATCTGGTACTATCTTCCTTTTCCATCGTACTCACGCTGGTGGGCATGAAGGCGTGTTGTACTCTGCTCTGAATTTGCACTTTTCCTGAAGCTGGCCATTTCAATATCCTCTTGGGAAGGGACTGTTCAGGTCTTTCGCCCTTTTTCTATTGGGTTGCCTGTCTTTTTCTCATTGGTTTGTAGGAAGCTCTTCATATATTGTTGAATATTTGTATTGTAGATATTTTCTTCCTTCACCAGCATTTGGTGCCCATATCTTTAGTGATATCCCCAAGGTTAAGCCACGTGAAAGCTTTGGGAATATGTGTAAAAGTCTGTACAGAGATCTTTTATTCTTTGTTAGGGATGCTGGGCCTGTGGCTTCATTCTGTCAATACTCCCCTCCAAAGGCATTGTTGGAATGTTAGTTATGGGGGGTGGGATGGAGACTTTTGGAGTTCTTGGAATACTTAGGTGCCGGCACCTTTGGGATCCCCTGAAAATAAAGATTGTGATATCCAGGTACCTGCTATGTGCCATACACTGTTGTAAGCATTTTGCATTTTCTGTCTCGTTTATTCCTCTCATATGCTTAGTCGTTAGTTACTATTATTAACCCCATTTTCAAGTGAGGACACAGGCTCAGAGGTTTTATCATTACTGAGTGTCACATAACTAAGACTCTGGGTGCAGAGCTCATGCTCGATAACCATTGTACTACCTAGAAAGTTGCACTTCCTAAAATCGATGTTCTACTAGAGTGTCTGGAACCATGCCTGGCACATAATAAGTGCTCAGTAAATACTCGTTGAGTGAAATAATTCGACAGTGTTGAGCCGAAGTCTTCGTTGAGTGGAGAAGTTTGTCCTGGCAGCAGATGTGTTGGTATGAGAAGTAGTGTTCCATCCTGCTGTGTGGCTTGCCTAGAGCAGTGCCTGTTGCGGTGTAGACATCACAGTGGGCATTGGTGGAGTGAGTGATGGAATCACAGACAGACTGTAAACTCTGCTTTGCCAAAGGGATGAACTCAGAAGACGCTGCAGGGCCCAGGGCCAAGGCAGGCAACATCATGGGGGGCTGCAGTGATGGTCCAGGGAGAATCCAGATCCTGGCTAGCCGTGTCCTGGTTGTACATCAACAGGACAGCCCAGCATGTGGAAGCAGAAACAGGGTCCAGTGTCAGCAGGCGAGGCTGTCCCAGTTACGGGCAGTGAGGTCAGAAGAGGTCTCGGCAGCGGTGCAGGGCTGGCCGGGCGCAAGGTCAGGTACTCCAGAGTCACAAGGTTGCAAGCAGTAGAAGTTCAGGCCGGCAGGAAAGAGAGCCAGGGAGTGCTTGGAGGGAGTCATCCTCTGGGCTGGGTTCCCCTCCTGAATGAGGCCTTTCTTCTCAGGCTGCAGAGTGTCTGCGAGGAATACACCAGACCTCAGCACAGGGTGATCCAGAGACTTCTCCTGTGCCGGAGCCAGCAGTGGCCTTCCCGAATGTGTTGTCAAACCCTTTATTTCATAGGCGAGGAAATCGAAGCCTCAGAGTGTGAGGTTATGGGGAGCCAGTGGGAGAGCCTACGTCGGAACCAGTGGGCACTGCAGTGTTTCTGCCTCCTTGTGTCTTCCTCGGAAATTAAGAGGTGATAGAAACGGTGATACTGGGAAGGAGAAAGGAAAGGCGAGAGCCTTAGAGAAGAACGAATAATGGGGAGAGTGATGGAGGAAGGAGGAGTCGAGTGACCCCGGACAAACCCAAGGGGCAGCACGAGTGGCGGGCTTTGGGGAAGGAAGCTGCTGGCATGACAACTGCCACCTTGACTCCAGAATGTAAGTTCCGTGAGGACAGAGTCTTTTTCATGTTTACTGAAGCGTCCCACACAGAGGGGTGCAAAGAGGGCAAGGACTTTTTTCATTGTGACAAACACCCATCACAGAGATTTACGGTCTTCTCCATATTTGAGTGTTCGGCTCAGGGGCACTAAGTGCATTCACACTGCTGTGCAGCCACCACCTCTGTCCGCCCACGGAGCTGCTTTCATCCTGCGAAGCTGAGACTCTCTGCCCATTAGCCAAGGCTCCCCACTCCCCCTCCCGCTGGCCCCCGGCAGCCACCGTTCTTCTTTCCGTCTCCGGGAGTCCAACTCTGCTCAGGACTTGTGTAAGTGGAATCCCACAGTCTTGTCCTTTTCGTGACCGGCTTATTTCACTTGACATAATATCTTCAGGTCTCTCCATGTTGTCGCACATGAGCAGAATTCCCTTCCCTTTAGGAGCTGAATGACGTTGCGTGGTCCGGATATACCCCATTTCAAGTATCCGTGCGTTCATCGATGCACAGACCTTTTTATGGTTTTCTGATCAATGACCAGACTGGGTCCTGGCTTTGTAGGCGCTCCACAAGGAACTGTCGGATGAATTTTAGTCCTGTTGAACATGAGGGAACAGTGGGATACTGAGGTGGATGGTCCAGCAGGCATGTGTAGCAAGTCAGGTCTAAACGGGGCGGGGAGCGCGGAAGCCAGTAGTGTGAAGAATACACGTGGGGCCTGGGGGCCGAGTCATGGGAGCAGAGGCCTGGGCTCGGGACAGGTGGAGCTGAGTCAGGAAAGATGCAGGAACGGTGGTCTCAGGTTGTGTCATGTACTTAGGATGGCGGTTTCAAGAAGGGTGCTGAAGAACATCCAGGTCAAGAGGATGGGGTCTGAGGAACGGTGCTGGAATTGGCAACCAGCATCGATGAAGCCAGCCCTGAACTCGGCTCCGTCTGACATCATTTCGGAAAGAAAGCCCTGTGGAGTGGTAGTGGGTGGTACAGGCCCGAATGTGCCATCGGGGGAAACTCGCCTGCAACAGCCAGAGCTGTTGAATGCTGAGACACCAGCGCTAGCAACAGGTGTGAGGCAGCAGCAGAGAAAGGCAGGAGGCTCGGATCAGCCTCAGCCTTCAGGAAGTCTCCAACTTGCTTGTGGCCTTGGAGTATGGTTGGGCTCTGTGCTGTGAGGAGGAGAGAGAGGGGCGCCCCGAGAGGAGGAAGCGGTGAGGGAAAGAGCTGGGGGGGTGGAGAATGGGGGTGTGCATGGGGATGGTAAGGAGAGCAGATCGGTGAGGCAGAGGGCTTGCTGGGGAACGTGGGACACAGGGTCGGCTCTTCTGATATTTCCTCCGTTTTCAAGATGATGGCAGCTGGAAAGCTTGAGTAATTCTACGTCTAGAGTGAGGCCGGAGGCTTATTTACAGTTACCAGACACCAGAGAATCCCCAGGACAGCCCCGCTGCCCTGTAAGTATAGTAGAAAAAAATATTCTGTCCTGGACACCAGGGGTTGTGAAGATTTGGTGGCGTCCGATGGCCACGGCTGGCCCGGATGTGAGCGTGGCCGGGTCGGAGGCGCGTGGTGGAGGATCGGAGCCTCCGCTCCGTGTCACCTGGTGGTCACTGCGCCCCCGCCGGGTGCCAGCTGCTGGGATATAAAGACAAAAAGGCTGCGACCTACAGAGGAGGAGGTGAGCCTGGGCCGCTCCTAGACTTCACCTGAGTCTTCCAGACTTTCCTTCCCGCAGAACCCCGGGGGAGTAGTTGGACTGAAGACCGAGAATGCGGATGGCACATCTGCCACCATCTCACACTCCGGGAAGCCTGTACACAAATGCCGAGCTGCCCACGCGCTACCCTGGGGCCACGCAGAAGTCTGTGCTCTCCTACATACCCCTTTGGAAAAAGCAGTTTGGTACATTCTTCTGTACACCCACAGGGTTGGCCCGAGATCTTAAGGAAATATTCAGAAATGGCTTTTAAAGATAATATCCAGATAACCCCCTCCTAAATCCGGCTACCTAGAAGCTATTTATCTCAAGGAAAAGGCCTGGAGCATTCCCACAGGATGCAAATGAAGGCTTCAAGCCTGTGGCACGTGAGTCCTTTGTACAGGGAACCAGTCAGATGCTGCCCCCCAGTGCAGGAACCAGGGCGGAGGATGTGAGGCTGGAGACGCCAGGGCCCCTACCTACCCCCTCCCGAGGACCAGGGTTTTCCAGGCACAGCCGAGGAGCGCGCAGCGTCGCCCTACCTGCCCCCAGCTCTCTCTGAGATGCTGGCAAGGAAGCCAAGACCCCAAAGGAGGCCTTGGATCCTGTGGGCTTGGGCTCGTGTTATCTGGCACCGACGTGCACGCCAGCCCAGAGCGGGTTCCTCTCACCTCCAGCCTAGTCTGGCTCAGCCCCTTCGAGAACCAGGTTTCCGGGAGCCTTACCTACACATCAACGACACAAACACCCCACAGCACTAGCTAAATTTATCGAGTGTTTACGGTGTTCCAGGTGCTGTTCTAAGTGTGTTCTACTTTATTAACTTGTTGCACCCTTACAGTAACTCTGGGGGATCGTCGTTTGACAGATGAGGAAACTGAGTCACAGCGAGGCATAGTATTTTTTCCGGAGATCAGCCCAGCGAATGCCAGGTGGGCACATCGAACACGTCAGCCTCCAGAGCCGGTTACTCTTCAGGGAAGACGGCCCCAGTGGGATGCGTAGGAGCCACCAGAGGCCAGAACAGGGAGGTCACTTGTTGACCAGTCAGACTCCTAGATCCGGTTTCTCCCTGTTGGAGCCGGCTGCCCCTGTCGCTTCGGGGAGGGGACTGCTGCCTTGTTGTATTACCCAGGCTTGCCAGGAGGATTAGCCTCTTCCTCATGTCAAAACAAGCCAAGCAGGAAAAAAAAAAACCAACAAACAACCCCTGACTTTGAGCAGAAAGAGCCATGCAGCTTCCCCCCCAGGAAGGGAGACCCCAGTGCAGAGGCCCCGAATGTGTCTGGTTTGTCCTTGTCACAGCCACGTGTTATTCCGAGGGACCATGAGAACTCTGGTTTCACAGGTCAAGGGCCCAGGCCTGGGCCACTTGGTGGCCAGTCTCCGTAGCAGCCGGCCTCTTCTCTGTTCCCCCCCAGCCCCCCACCACCCTCATCGTCGTCATCACACCCTGTGGGATGGGACAGTGTCCTAGATGGCTCAGCCCCCGCCACCCGGCCACCTGTGGGCCCGCCCCAGCTTGGCCCCGCGCTGCCTCTGGGACCGCAGCTCCGCAAGGCCCCGTCCTCCATCTGCGGGAGGACAATGCGGAGTGCGAGCAGCGGTTTTCTTTATCTTTTTTTTTTTTAATTTTTTAATTAAATTTTTTTTATTTTTTTAAATTTTTAAATTTTTTATTTTATTTATTTATTTTTTTTAGCGAGCAGCGGTTTTCTTTTTCTTTTTTTTAATTCTTAAAATTTTTTTAAAAATTAAAAAATTTTTTTAATGTTTTAATTTTAATTTTTTTATTTTTAAAATTTTTTTAGCGAGCAGCAGTTTTGAAAAGCAGCATTTTTTTTTTTTTATTGCTGTGGAACGTTTCCTTCAGATAAAGCGTGACTGATAGGTACAGAACATGATACAGTTCAAAGCAGAGGGATACATTTTCAAGAATTATTTTTTTTTTTTTAATTTTTTTTTCATTTTCAAGAATTAAACAAGAGGAAGAAAACCTCAGGCCAGACCTCTCTCCAGATTATTCCCCGGGCCCGCACGGTGCTGCTTCTGTGCTTTTGCACGCATCATTCCTGGCCTTTGGGTTCCTTCCATTTTTATTGGAACTTCTGGATTTGTCAGATTCCCCCTCCGCTTCTGCCTCCCTCGTGGAACCTCTTAGCCTCCGGTGAATCTTGCTCTCCCCGGGTTCCTACGCGTTTATTAACTGTTGTAATTACTGGGCTCCCCTGTGTTGCTCAGGGGCGGCTGAAAGGAATTTATGTGTGTAAAGTGTTTGTAAATACACGTAACGTTTACATATGCTGTGCGTCCAAATAGTGTAGGTCCGCATGCACGTTTGCAGGTTTGTCCGTACACGCGCATGTGCAGATGTGTACGTGTATGCACACGCGTGGCCTGTAAGGAAAGGCCGCGCCTCTGTGCCCCCCAGCACCTGGTATGTCATTGGCCCCTCGGTAAAATCTTAATTGGGGGGGGATCAGCTTCTGTGTCCGCCCGAGCATCTTGCCCACGTCAGGGACCCAGTGAAGACCAGCGTCCCGTGACTGCATGGTGTGGCGTGTTGCGCCTGGGAAGTCCTGGTTCTCGCATCTACCAGCTGTAACCTTGGAAACATACTTAGTTGTTTTATCAATAAGATGGCAGGATAATGCGCGTCTTCCACACGTATTTTTCGAGTGCCTGCTACGTCCTGGGGAGGGTTCTAGGCCTCCGGGATTCAGCAGCTGACAAAGCACACAAGACCCTGTCCTCGTGGCACTTTCAGGAAGAGGCCCCAGAATGGCCACGAGCAGAGGGGGAGGCAAGAGTACCTTCTGCTGGTCAGAGGTGGAAGCGTTTTGTGGGTGAGGCTGCGCTGGCTGGAGGCTGCCCGGGTGCCTGTATGGGGCACAGGGACTCCCTGGGGGGAGCTCTATGAGGGGAGGCCCCCTGATTGGCCCGAAAGGGCAGCAGCAGGGCTCTCTCCTCACTCCCGTGCTGACCAGGAGGTTCCACCCCCACTCTGTGCAGACGCAGCCTCCACGGGCACCGTCCAGGTGAAGGGGCCCTCGTCTGAGGGCCACAGTGCCAGAGCCCTGTCCTGCCTGTGCCCCCGTGTGGCGCCAGCTTCTCTGCCCCAGCCCCCCTGTATGGTGCTGAGGGCTCACCTGACCCTGGCGCAGGGGCAGCCTGGCTGGAGGGGGCCCTGCGGTCCCCTGGCCACACAGAGGCTCACAGCCACGCAGCAACAGGAGGAAGAGGCCATTCAACTCACCCCAGAGGTTCTCCGCCACCACCAGCTTGTGCCAGAGCGGGGATGCAGGGGTCTCAAGCCCCCAGCACGGTGGGGTTAGGTTTGCCTGCAGAGTGGCCTGGGCTTAAGTGCAGATGCTAAGAGGAGCCGCTGTGGGTTTGGGTCTCTGACCACCTCTCCCTGTGACAGTGGTGGCTGCCAGTATGCACGTCCCCTTCGTGTTTTCTGCTTTCTTCCTAGAATGGGGGCGGGCAGCCTTGGAGGATGTTTTACCTGCCCCGTCCACGCCTTTCTTTTCCCAATGGGAAGCGCCCACTTTGGGAAGTCGAGGCGGGTGCTGGGCAGTGGCCACCCACTCTGGCCCACCAGAGTATCTGGCTCTGTGCGTGACTGTGGTCAGCACTGACTGCCCTTGCCAGGCCTCAGAACTGGCACCTGCCTCTCCGCCAAAGACGCCCCACGTCCGTGGCAGTTTGTCCCTCACTTAGGGTGATTTTTTTGAGTAAGTTTTACCTGCTATGCTTCGGTTCCCTCATCTATAAAATGGGACTGGTAATAATTGCACTTACCTCATAGGGTTAGGGAAAGGATTAAATGAGACTATAAAGTGCTTAAAATAGTGCCTGGCTCATGGTGAGTGCCCTGTGTCTGTTAATCCTAGATTACTTGCCACGTTTGTGTTGTGTTGGTGGGCCTGTGTGGCCCTGGGACCACGAGCTGAGCGTGGGCAGTAGGTCTTGGGTGTTCTGTAGTCTCGGTGCCTTAGCCCCGGGCCTGGTCCACGGTAGGCATTTGGCAAGTGTGTGTTGAGAGCGTGGGGGCCTCGGATTTGGGCCGAGAGGTGGGTAGGCAGATCCGAGGACACTGTCCGGGAGGATGTGGCAACTCATGTCGGAGGGGGTGGATTGAGGCCAGATGCTGGGGGGCGGGGGGCTTGAAGGGTAGGAGGATGCCTAGGCCAGGCACTGGGGAACCAGAAGACCTCGGAGCAGGAGGAGGGCATGGTGGGCCCGGATTTCAGGGGAGATCCTGCTAGAGGACTCTAGAGCCCGGACGGTAGAAGAGAGAGCCTGGTGCTAGCGGGGCCACCAGTTAGGAGGCGTTGGGGACACAGCTGGGAGTCACGAGCTGTGTGGGCAGGCCGTGTGCTATCTGCTCCCCCCCCTCCCTCCTCAGCGCCACGAGGAACCAGGCCAGCCCGTCGTGACCTTCCCCCCACCCCGTCCGGCCCTGACTGTTCCCAGCCCTGGTACTTGACTGCGTGCGTCCCACTCACTCTGACACACCTTGTGCAGGTTGCCAGGTTACCGCAGCCCTGTGCTGCGTGAGTCCTTGTGCCGCAGCTCCGATGCCACTTCACTCTCCCCCCGCCCCCCGCCCGGCGCTTTCCAGCCTCTCTCTGTCTGTGTGTTTATTATTTTAATCTTAAAGTGAGAAACAGCGAGGTTGCTGGAAGTAGGCCACGAGCTTCTATTTGCTCTTCTCACCAAGGACAGGCATGTTCCCAAGCCCTGGGAGCGGAGCCCCGGAGCCCCGGGGGAGGGAGGCGTGAGGCCGAATGTGGAGAAGAAGGCGCGGGTGTGCTCGGGCTGGCCCAGGCCCGCGGCCCGCGCCATCTTGTTCGCGGCCCCGCCTGCCGCCCGCCGCCCGGCCTCGGGGGGGGGGGGGGGGGGGGGGGCTCCCCGGGGGCTCCCCCAGGGCTCCCCGGGGGGCCGGGAGCTGTTCCCCAGCCTCGCCATGGCCGGTGGGCCCTGGGCCCGGCCTCCCGGGCCGCCCTGCACCCGTGCAGCCGTGACACCGAGCTCACCCTGGCTGCCTGCGGCCTGCGAGTCTTGGCCACAGCTGTTTGTGCGGGGCGGCGGCTGGATCCGAATAAGGAAGCTGCTCCTCGCCAGCCTGTGTCAAGCACCTGCCGCGTAGGGAGCCTGGCGCCTGGAATCCGCTCCTCAGGCAGGCAGAGTGCGGGGTCCACCGTAGTCCCCGCCTGGGCAGCGGGGAGTAATAAAAATAACTGCCACTTAATGAGTGTTTACTGTGCGTTGATCCGTGTGCTAAATACTTCGCGTATATTATCTCATTTAATCCTCACGGTAATCGTGTGTCACAGCTGTTCTTAGCACTCTTGTGGATGAAGAAACGGGTTAGTTAAACTGGCCCCGGGTCACACGGGCGGGGATTGGGAGTCTCCCTGACTCCCAGGCCCCCACCGTCAGCCCCGATGCTCTGCGGCCTCCCGTGCGTTAGGACGTGTTGTCTGTGCGTCTGGACTTCCTGGGTCCGTTATTATTACTCTGCTGCTCACGGGCTGGGCCATCCAGGCTGACTCCCCTTGCTTTCCTCATTCGCTCATCTGTAAAAGGGAAGTAAGTGTGTAAATACTTCCGAAGGCTTCCAGGGGGGATGCAGTTAGGGTAATTGGTCATAAAACTGCTTTGTAAACTGGAAGGAGCTATTCCTACATAACTCATTTAAATGAGATCGTAGTGAACACCTATTTTGGAAATACTTGTCTACAACGAAGACGTAGGTATGTTTGGCTGCCCTTTTTAATTTTTGGATTTGTTTGTTTGTTTGTTTTTAAGAAATGTGCTTAGTCCCACCTTCAGACCAGAGGTTGTCCATTGTGAAAATAGGGAGTAGTTCATTAACGAAGGGTAGGCGTTCAGAGGAAGTTTCCTAAGAGGAAGGGATGTCACTAACATGTCTAGCGCAGCGGTTAAGAGGCTGGGCCTGCAGGTCTGGTTACTGGCTGTACATCCTTGAGCCTGCTCCTCAGTTCCTAACTTGTAGAGTGCCCCCAGCAGTCTTGGCCTCCTAGTGCCATTGTGAAGACCGAGTGAGCTGTGAGGCCTGCCATGGCCCGAGCACCGGGCCTGATGTTGGGACAGGTCCTTCATGGATACTGAGGTCCATGTTCATGAGGAGGAGGATGTCATTGGGGTACCTCAAAGGCGAGGGGCATCCCAGTTTGGGGACTTGGCCTTAGTTGAGGGCTCTTTCAGGAGGGGGACAAAGGGAACATCCGTATCTGTGGCACCGAGGGCCAAGGCCACAAGGCATCGTTGGTAGGAAGCCAAACTCCAGTTAAGGGCTTTAAGCCAAATAGAGGCTCTGCTACTGTTCCTCATCTGGGGGTCAATAGGGGTTGAGGCTGTGGGAGAGGGAGGTAGCCTCTGCCTGCAGTCCTGTAGGCCCTCGGCGGGGGCAGGCCAGATCTTAGAGGTCAGCTGGCCGGATTCCAGCTCGGGTCTGAGCAGGTTACGAATCAGCAGGCGGGGAGGGATGCATTCCACAGTGTAACTTGGCTTCGTCATCTTGGCTATAGAGCAAAGTTTACTCACAAAGAGTTTTTTTTAAACTTGGTACTTGGTTCTATGCGTGAGAGAAACGAGACAGGGGGCCACAAGTTGGGGAAGGAGGTGGGAAGGGAGGTTAACGTTGGGAGTGGCTCGCTGGGACACATTTATTGAGGCCTTGCACAAAGGTGATACGTAACAACTCTGAGTATAGCCTCATGGTAAGAGGTGGTCAGTCAGTAATATCTGGGCATTTTATGATCCTAAAATAAAAGGTACATGTTGGTATTTTGGATATTTAGAAGTAGGCCCCAAAGAAGTTGTACTGTATTTCCACTCTGGTGTTCATTTGTCCATTCGGCCAGCGAACGATTACTGGAAACAGACGTGCCATCGTGGTGGCATATAAAGGGCCACGAGACGCAGCCCAGGTCCACGAGAAGCTTCCTTGCAGTTAGGCTGTTTTATAACTGCTCCCAAATCATGTTAGCTCTGGAGGCTATTTTAGGAACTCCTTTGGTTATGAACCATATCTTATATTTAATTTTGATTCTCTTTCTCCTCCTGTCCTGGATTCAGTAACAGCATCAACAAACACTGTGTGCCTGGCGTTGTCTTAAGCGTTGCAAGTATTTAGAGGAATCAGAGATAACTTGCTAAGAGCTCATTAATTAGCTAGACCCAGCACAGCCTCCCAAGGACGTTGGGCCTTCCCCAAGTAGCCACCACTTTCTGTGTCTCGGAGGACCCTGGGCTTCTGTCTGGAACATACCAGTACCTGTGAAATATCTGGAGCTGGGCCACAAGGTGGAGGGCTTTGCCCCCTCTTCTTTTTGGTTGGTGCATGTTTGTAATAACAGCAAGAATGTCGGCCCACCCCAGGGGGCGTCTGGAGGTGCCACGGCTGCAGCTTTCCGCCTACCTCCTGGGGGCTGTGGCTGTTACCCCTTTGCTCCTTTCTCTTTATCTGCCACTGGATCAGGTGAGGATACTCTTCTACTCTTTGCTGAGCCAAAGTCCAGTTAATAGCCGTGGGGAGCTGTTAGTCTCTGGTCTTTGGGTTCTCTAGATGAGGATGGGTTTGACAGTGGTCTTCCCACCTGTGGGGTGAGGACAGCAGATTTCTTCTCCTGCATTTTTAGCCTTGCATGGGGCCATAGGGAGAATCGTGGAATGGACCCCAGGGTTCAGGGTTGGGGTTCACCATTCTAAGCCTGGCACATTCTTAGTACCGTGCAGCCAGAGGGCAAGGTGATCGTCCATATTTGTGGAAGCACAAGTTGGACGTCCCTTTGGTAATTGCTTGAGGAAGAGGAGTACACTCACATTTGACAGGTCTGGATCAAGGGAAGGTGAGAGTAGCAGAAATCTCAGAGGATCAGGGCATGCAGGGAAGGACCTTGGACGAAGGAGCCCGTTTCCAGTGTGTTTGTCAGGGGCTCGGGGTGGTCATGTCGACAGGGAGGCCTGCTCTAGCCCCAGCAGCCAGTCAGCAAGTATTGATTGAGTGCCGCTGGGAATTTAGCTTCGGGAAGAATGAAAGGATTCCAAAGCTTGCCTGGGCCCCATCTTTGAAATGTTCACGCTCTAGGTGGGGGCACCGGATGAGCACACGTGATGATACACGGTAGCATGTTACCAGGCTCTCAGTTATAACAAGGGTTATACATGTTGTAGGTGTTTGGAGAAGGGGAAACGTCACGGTGGCCGACGTGGGGCCTGCCTGGGAAAGAATAGAGAAGCAAGGGAGATGGATTGCTTCGTCTTGGAGAGACCATGGGCCTCACATTCTAGGCCAGCGCCAGCAGTGTCTGAGCACCTTCTCCTTGCCGGAGCTTGGCTGGGAAGAAAGGATCCATCCAGGGAGCATCCAGGAAAGGGGGGCAGATAAGCTAAGGATCAGAGAACAAGGCTGGATCCCCAGCTAAGGGAAGTGGAGCAGATCAGCAGACATACTACGTGTGAAAGCATCTGGCTTAGTGTATGTCGTATAGAAACAATTCAGCAGAGGTTTACCCGTCCATGCCTCAGATCACGATGAAGACAGGCCCAAGGAAGGCACCAAAGTGAGGTTTTAAGAGGGGTGCTTGGCATTAGGGTGGGAGTGGGGCAGCAGGGCAGTGGCACTGGGGGATTAAGCCAGAGAGGGAGGAAAGAAGCAGGCTCTGCTGGAGGTCAGTCTGCTGTCCCTTGGCCTGCTAGGGCCGTTTCTGGAGTGTTGTCCAGTTGTTGATTCCAATTAGGGGGGAAAATGTCAACCTAGAGCTGGTACAGAAGAGAGCTGCTGGCCTGTCAAGATGGTTAAAAGCTGGCACTATTGATCCCGGAGAGGGAAAAATCTCGGTGGAGGGGGTTTGCTGGGCATGGCTTTGTGTATTTAAAGGAATGTCACATGATGTGGGTGTCAGGCGTACGCTGTGGCGCTCCAGAGGGCGGCTCTGGGGCCAGTGGGTAACAGTGCCGGAGAGGCCGATGTTGATGCATGGAACTTGAAATACTTGCCCAGGGTTTGAGCCTTAAAAGACGTGACTGGGGAGCAGGTGGGTGACCCTGTGAGGTAGGGAGCTCTTTCAGTGTGGCTGACAGTGCTTACAGGTAAGCTGAGTGGCCACCACGCACGGACACTACTAATAAACATGACAGCTACCCCTCAGTGAACTCTCGGGTACCAGGCCGTATTACCACGTGCTTTACTTGTAGGGACTCCTTTGCCCCTCACAGGAACACTGGGAAGGGGTGTGAATAGTTTACTAGCCCCACTTTACAAGGGAGATAATTTAGGCAGAGACAGTCACCCAGCCAGGGTCCTCCACTTTGGCCTTGGACACAAGGCCGATCTTGTGATTGGTGAAAGGTGAGGCCAGGTGACCTCGAGGGTACCTTACATCACCAGGACTCTAAAGGCTTTATCTGGAGGGTCATCCCAGGCCATTTGCATGGGGCTGGGTCACTCTGTTGGGTTTGGGGCAGGATTGGTGGTTACCACTCTCAAGGTGACTTCACCAGGTGTGCTTTGGCCTGACCGTGAGGTCAGTGGGCAGGCTCCACGGGGGGGGGGGGGGGGGGAAGGCGGGGGTGTTCCATTGGCTGTTGGGCTCTTGTCCCGTGTCCTCTAGCCCTCTAGTGACTCCAGATTCTTAGAAGCACTAGAACCACCCAATCTCATATCACCCAGCCCAGAAGCTTCTTGCTGGTACCGTCAGCGCACCTGCCTGCTGGTCTGCCCCCACCGCCCAGCTCTGCCCCTCCAGGAGGGCGCGGAGTGATGCTTAACGTGCTGTGACCTGGAAGGGTGGCGAGACTCAAGCCCCCTCATTTGGGGGGCCCAGGGTGGGATTAAGGAGCCAGTTGTCTTCCTGATGCCCTGCTTTGCTTTTGCAGATCTGGGAAAGCCCTGCCGGTCACGGTAGAGTTCCTTAAAATGTGCCTAGCACTGTCCCTGACACACGCAGCAGGCCCCATGCACACTTTCTGGGGTAAATAAATGGTCCATTCTTGTAGGAATGTGCCTGCTTTTCCAGTACTCACCTGGTCCCCGGAGCTTTTGTAGTTTTCAAAGGGAGAGTGTCAGCGAGGTGGGGTGCTCCGCTCACCCCAAATTACATGGTATTGGGGGAAACTTCCTAACGTAATCTTTTGTCTTTTAAGGCATTAAAAAATGCTGCTTTGTTTTGGGGGGAAGAACATTGGCGTCAGGGGCCCGCGCCAGATCCTAACCTGAGAGTAACTGCTGCTTCCCCCAGCGGTCCCAGAGGGCCTCAGAAAGCAGAACCCTCTAGAAGAATGTTGCTCCAGCACTCTTCCTCCGTCAGTAAGACAATCACAGGACTGTCTCTCACCCCCAAAGCTTCTGGTCAGCAAACCGTCCCCACTCACGAGCTCTCTGTAAGCAGAGGATGTGTTCATTGCCACCATCATAGATTTTTGGAACCTTACTTTTGGTAAGGTTTCATGTTATGAAAACAAGATCCTGAAATTGAAAGCAGGGTTATGAAAATGCATCCCAGATATCGCCCCCAAATAGGGCATTAACGATTACGTTTTAGAACGGCTCCCAGCCCCTCTCCCACCCGCCTCAGCCCCGGAGGCCTGGTACGTGCTCCATCCAACTCCTTGGCAAGGCTGGCACTTCGCTGAAAGCCCAGACTTGCACGCTGGCGTGCATGATGGCCCCGGTGTCTCTTCTCTTCCTTCTTAGGCTGTGGGTATGGGCACGGGCATGCCCCTGTGTGGGGGAGAAAGGCACTGTGGAAATTAAAGCTCAAGTCAGAGTTGTGTGGGGAACCCCTGGTCCTACTGGGGGTTTGTGACTCCTGCTGTCTAGATCTGACTCAGCTAAGCAAAGCAATAGTTTGTTCTGGAGCAGGAAAGAAACTTCATTTTTTCAGTGACATGGTGCTACGCTTGCGTGTTCCCACAAAGGTCAGTACAGCTCCATGAGTCATCAACTGTGCAGGTTCCGCCTACCGGAGAGACATCTCCTGCTGCCTGGAGCTTCCCTCCTGGGTCAAGATAAGGAACCCCAAGAGCAGCAGTAACACCCGAGGGTCCCAGCCTGTGCTGGAGGCACCTGGGCAAGACCTCTGACACCACCCCCTCCCTGGTCACATCTGGCCTGTGGCATTGAGCCCACGTTCCGCCGTGCGGGGATGAGATAGGGCTCCCTTCAGCCCCACTCATGTGGCCCGGCCACACGCCATCTCTGGGGAAGTTCCTTCCATCCGTCGATAGGGCCAGCATTTCCAGAGCAGCCGGCCAGGAGGCGCGTTGGGTCATCCCCGAGTCCCAAGCCGACTTTGTCCCCCAGTGTTTGAGGCAGCCCTGGAAGCCCGAGGTCTAGGGATTTCTGGGCTGGGGGGTGGGGGGCAGGGCTTCGGCCCATGGGGTGAGTGGCTCGCTCCACGTCCCTGCATCGTCAAAGTAGCTGGCCCCATTGTCGGCCTAGGTTCTGCACGAAGCTGAGCTGGGAGCGCTCTGGGGTGGGAGCTTACGTTTAATGGTCAGTGGTCTAGCTGCCATCCCAGGCCTGACCATCGTCCCCCCTTCTCCCCCTGCCCCCAGCAAACAAACACGCCCGTCCCTCTGTTTTCCTTGGGCATATTCCATGAGGGAGTCTCTTTTGGTGCTGGGGCTCCTTCCCTTGTGATGTGAATTCGGGACTTGACTTGGCCTTCGCTCATCTTCCTCCCCCCCTGCAGCCGTGGGAGTCCCGTGCTCTCAGGGCCAGCGCCTGCCAGGCCACTGACTGTCTGCTGCCTGGCTCCAGCTCTAGCAGTCGCCGTCTGTGTCTCACCCCTGCCAGGACCTACCCTCCAGCACAGGCTGTCCCCAGCCCTTGTCTCGGATTTGCACTTGGCACGTGGTCCTGCATTGTGTCCTTGGAGTGTTTGTTGTCACTGCTGGGCCTTGTTTTACTTTAGCTCGGCCACCTGGGTAGAAGTGCCGTGGTCCCCTGGGCAGGGGGCTGGACGGGCACAACTCCTCGGTGGCTCTGGGGTGCTGGTTCTAGGACACTGACAGATGCAGGCTCTAGGCCGACCACATCATGGTCATTTTTATTGATTGAAGCGATTGGCAGCAGTGTTCCTTCAGGAATCCTCTCCCCATCAGACTTCTAATCTAGGAGTACCATGTCTGACACCTGCCTCCAACCCAGTAACGGATTCAGACGTTGTCTAATTATATAATATTTGCAGATTCTCTGTTTCTGTTTCTTCATAAAGTACCCCGGGGCTAGACATGCTCTTATCGAGTATTTCACTGATCTAGCAGTTTGGCTTTTACTTGGCATCTCTAACCTTTCTTCTTCAAGCCCTTCCTCTGCCTTGGATCTACCACGGGAACATACTCAGTCTTATCTACTAGCGTACCTTCTCACTACGAAGCCAGGCGGGTTGTGCTTGGTTAGTATTTGGATGGAAGACCAAGAATGGCCAGGGAGTGTTGGTCTTTCGAGGGGATAGTAGGCCTTTTCTTGCAGTGCCTGATACGGTACCATGCCCAGAATTATCATTGTCTGTCATCACTGTTGTCATCATCGTGATAGCTGGCATCAGTTGAGCACTTACTTTGGCATTTTTTTTTCCCCCTGAATCTTAAAAACTGTTATTGAAGTCTAATTGCCATACAATGTTTGACTAATTTCAGGTGTGTACAACATATTGATTTGACAATTCTATACATCACTCAGTGCTCGACACAATAAGTATAGTCAGCGTCTGTCGCCACGTTATTACAGTATCATTGACTATATTCCCTACGCTGTACTTTTTATCTCCAGGACTACTTATTTTATACCTGGCAGTTTGTACCTCTTAATCCCCTTTATCCATTTCACTTACCCCTCCACTCACCTCCCCTGTAATGGTTGGTTTTTTTCCTCCATATTTGAGTCTGGTTTTTTGTTTGTTTGTTCATTTATTTATTTTTTTTTTTTTTAGATTTCACTTGTGAGCAAAAGCATATGATTTTGTCTTTCTCTGACGTATTTCACTTAATACCCTCTAGGGCCATCTGTGTTGTCAGAAATGGCAAGAGCTCACTCTTTTTTATGGCTGAGTGATACTCCATTGTGTGTGTGTGTGTGTGTGTGTGTGTGTGTGTGTGTGTGTACCACTTCTCCTTTATCCATTCAGCTATTGATGGACACTTTACATATCTTGACTATTGTAACTAATGCTCCAGTAAACATAAGGGTGCGTGTATCTTTTCGAATTAGTGTTTTTTTTTTTTCATTTCCTTTGGATAAATATGCAATGGAATTACTGGATCATATGGCATTTCTATTTTTAATTTTTTGAGGAACGTCTGTACTGTTTTCCACAGTGGTTGCACCAATTTACATTCCCACCAGAAGTGAATAAGGGTTCCCATTTTTCTACCTCCTTGCCAACACTTGTTAATTCTTGTCTTTTTGACACCAGCCATTCAGACTGGGATGAGATAATATCTCATTGTGGTTTTGACTTACATTTCCCTGATGGTTAGTGATAGTGAGCATCATATCATGTATCTGTTGGCCATCTGTATGTCTTTGGAAAAATGTTTATTCATATCCTCTGCCCATTTTTTAATTGGATTGTTTGGGGGGGGTGGGTGTAAAGCTGTAGAAGTTCTTTATATATTTTGTATATTTGCTCCTCATTGGATATATCAGTATCATCTCTCATTCAGTAGGTTGCCTTTTTATCTTGTTGATGGTTTCCTTTGCTGTTGCAGAAGCTTTTGATTCTAGTGTAATCCCAGTAGTTTACTTTTGCTTTTGTTGCCCTTGCTTGAGGAGACGTATCCCTGAATATGGTGCTGAGGCTAGAAGATGACTGCTTATGTTTTCTTTTAGGAATTTTATGATGTCAAGTCTAACATTTGGGTCTTTAATCCATTTTGAGTTCATTTTTGTGTATGGGGTGAATAATAGTCCAATTTCATTCTTCTGCATATAGCTGTCCAGTTTTCCAAGCATCGTTTATTGATGAAAAAATTCTTTTGCCTGTTGTGTCTTTTTGTCTCCTTTGTCATAGATTAATTGATCATATATGCATGGGTTTGTTTCTAGGCCTTCTGTTCTGTTGCATTGATCTATGTGTTCTGTTTTTGTGCCGGTACCATGCTATAGTTTTGATTACTGGAGTTTTGGGTAGCATAGCTTGAAATCTGGGATTGTGGTATCTCCAGCTTTGTTCTCAAGATTGTTTGGACTCTTCTAGGTCTTTTGTGGTTCGATAGAAATTTCAGGATTATTTGTTTTAGTTGTGTGAAAAAATGTAACTGGTTTGCATCAAGGATTGCATTGAATCTGTAGATTGTTTTGGGTAGTATGGACATTTTAACAATATTGGTTCTTCTAGTCCATGAGCATGGAATATCTTTCTATATGTTTGTGTTGTCTTCAGTTTCTTTCATCAGAGCCTTAACAGTCAGTCAGTGTTCAGAGTATAGGTCTTCTTTGACCTCCTTGGTTAAATTTATTCCAAGATATTTTATTCTATTTGGTGCAATTGTAAATTTGATTGTTTTCTTGATTTCTCTTTCTGCTACTTCATTATTGGTGTTTAGAAATAAACAGATTTCTGTGCATTAATTTTATATTCTGTAACTTTACTGAATTCATTTATCCGTTCTGATCAGTTTTTGGTGGAGTTTTCAGGGTTTTCCAGATGGGTATTTACTTGTTGGGCATTGTGCAAAATGCTTCTCTATCTTGTAACAGCCTTACCAAGAAAGCCTGTAGGTGTGGATGCAGCTGAAACTAGAAACATAGAAGAGAAATAAATTGTTCAAGTCTACATAACAAGTAAAGAGGCTATACTAGAAGTTAGATTCAAACCTGTCTCATTTTTTAGTCTGAGTTTTTAACTGCTCTCTGTGCTCTCTTTGTAGTACATACTCACTAAATGTTCGTTGAATGGCAAGATTGCTCCAACAGTTTGGTCTCCATTGTATCACTAACCAAGATGAAGACAGCACCCAAGATCTTTTTGAATCCTTACAGTGGTAGGCTCTGTGCTAAGTGATTTATAGCAGTTAACCTATTCAATCTGAGGAAGATTTTCCCCATTTTGCCGATTAAGAAACTGAGACTCAAGAAGGCTGAATTAACTTGCCCAAGGTCACACAGCTAAGTAGTAAGCAGGATTTGGATGCAGGTTCTGTCTTACACAGTATGAATCTGTTCTTCTGATCACTGTGTTACCGTCTACAAAAAACAGGACTCACTTTTACCACTATCCTTTTATTCTTCTTTAGCTTTCTTTGTCTATTCTTGTTCCTCCTTTTCCTTCTGAATGGTCCAGACTGGGGCCTGCTTCTTAGGCTATGCCTGTCCACACTGAACTCACTTTGCAAAATTGACTCTTCAATTTGTATTTTCTTAAACTTGTTGGAAAATCCTCATATTAAAATCGCCCGATTTAAGATTACTGCTCCGTAACACAATAATAGAGCTATTTGTCTGTATTTCTGGCCCAAGAAATAGAACGGGGCACCCAGAAACAGATCCGTACGTACCTGGACACCCGACTGATGACTGAGGAGCCACTGCTGAGCAGTAGGGAATGGACAGTCATTTTAATAAACAATGCTGGGACAGTTGGCTATCCACAAGGAAAGAAATGAATCTTGACCACTGCCTCACTTCATGCACAAGAATAAATTCCGAAGAGATCATCCCACTACGTGTGCACCTTAAGACAAAGTAAAACTCTGTCTACGAGATAACAGAATATCTTCATAACCGTGAGGTAGCCATACATTTTTTAGGAAGACACCAAAAGCACTAGCTATAAAGGGAAAGATTGATGAGGTGGATGACATTAAAATGAGAAACTTCTGATCATCAAAAGACATCACTGAAAGAGAAAAGATAAGCCGAGTGGAGAAGACACAAGTAGTACCTATAACTGCCGAGTGGATTTGTACCCAGAATATGTAAAGACTCCAAGAAATCCACAAGAAAAAGAACTCCTTCCCTCAAAATGGGCAAAAGCATGTCCGATATATATAGGATTGAGAGCCAGTTCCAGGTTTCAGCCGTTTGTCCTGGATCATTGGCACAACCTGGTGGCTGGCCTTGGGAACTCTTTAATCCCTCGGCTCTTTCTGACATTTCCTTAATGTGTGGACTATGGGCTCTTCCTCTCGCATGTCCTGACGCTCCCAGCTGTTCATTCGGCCACAAGTGCCTCCTTTCTCATGAATACGTAATACAGAAATCTCTTCCTCTTTTCCTTTGGGTTGTTAACTTTTGATCAGCTATTTTAAGAATATTTCTCTCCGGCTTCTTCCTTCCCACCCCCACCCCCATCACTTTTTTCATTTCCCTTTTTGTGCCTCCTCGTTTAGCCCTAAAAACTTATGGTGGTAAAAGTTATCCTGAGATATCTGAACGTGTTTGGGGGACCAGGCTTGTTCTGTGGGCTCCAGAAGCAGAGCAAAGACTGGAAGCTGGTAGCTACTTACCTGGAGAGAGATTTCATCCTAGCTTTATTTCATCATCTGAGTCCTCCAAAGGTGGGATGGGAGTTACTGAGCCTGGGTGAGGCTGGACAATGCTTTGGTCATAGTGTTATTCTTGGAGGGCTCTGTGCCTTGGTGGGGAGCTGGAGTATCCCTTCTAATTTTACCAACAAAGCCATGAGCAGACTCTTTGACAGTGTGCAGAGTAGCAGCTCCTAACTGGGAGAGGGGGCCAGTAAATTGGAATAATTCTCTTGTCTTTCTGGTGCAGGATGAGGCACAAATACTAGTGCTTTACCGGCACCTGGCTGGCTCAGTTGGTTAAGCATCCAACTCTTGGTTTTTGCTCAGTTCTTGATCATAGGGTTGTGAGATTGAGCCCCGGCCAGCGCAGAGCCTGCTTAAGATTCTCTCCCTCTTCCTCTGCTTCTCCCCTGCTAAATATGAGCACTTTAATGGTATCATATATATTTAAAAATAATTCTAAAGCACCCCTCCTCCACTGATAGCCGTCCACATGGGGCTAGTTGACAACCATTGACCTGATGGGTGAGATTTCTCTCACTTTTCTCTGTATCCATTTCCTCCAGTAGCAGCATCTGTGAGGTAAAGTTGTTCTCTGCAGTCACATTCTTCGTTCCTTTATTTTCTTAAAATCCTCGCTCTGGCAGTGCTTGCTCCGTTTTTTTTTTTTCTTTTTTCATAGCAGACGTTTCATATTTTGGATACATTATCACAAAGAAAACAGATGAGAAGCTCTGCAGGTATGTTTTGACTCTTAAAAGTTTTTGACAGTGTTTAAAAATTGAACGTTTAATTTCAGTCTGTATTTCCGCCTTCACCTGAAAAGCCCAACGATGCGGGCTCTCGATGGCCTCCGTTCGCAGAAGGCCCCAAGCAGGCAGGGCTGGGGAGGGCTGCCGGTGAGGACTGGGTGTCCTCCTTCCACTTGGCACACTCTCTCCCCAGCCGACTTCACTCCTTTATAACCTGCCTCCACCCCCAAAGGCATTGGGGTTTGTGACTTCCTGAGGTGGGTAACGTGGGCTAGCCAGGGAACGTAAACGAGTATGTTTAATGTTATTTCAGTAGGAAAATGAATTCCAGCTTTTAAAGAGCAGGTTTTCCAAATTCCAGTTTGGGAATGCTGGTAAGGGTCCTCAGCTAGCATGCGTAGGTCTTCAGGCGATGGCCTGCGTCTTCTCCTGTACCGTATGTTGGCTTCGCACCTTGAAGGTACCTAATCAATGATTCACCTTGTGGGGCCACTGGGTGCCTGTTGTCTGCTGCTTCCCAGGTAGTGAGCCCAAACCCTGTCTCACGGTGGCCCACCTGTCCGTTTATCTATATCACCTACTCTAGCCCTAGACACTTGCGTGGAGTTTGAGATCAGCCCCCTCCCTGCACGGCTACCCTGTCTTGAGAAAAATGATTTCTTTCCTGATTAAAGATCCGGTTCCCGCAGAGTAGGCCCGAATGAGGAGAGGGGAGGACAGAGGCCTACGCTGAGCCTGCGTTCCTGGCGGATGCCCACCATACTGGCGTTTGGGGCAGTTACAGAGTGATTGCATTCCAAAACCCTGGACGAGGCCTGGGTAAAAGTTCAGTTCATTCCCTGTAAAGAAAATAATTCTCTGTTGTTGGCATTTCGTAGTTTTGACCCAGATCAGTCAGAGGCCACAGAGAGCTCGCGTGTAGCGTGTGCGTAGCTTCCCGGGCCTGTCGCTGCGGAGAAGCCGAGGGGAGCTGGAGACCTGCTGGGCTCGAGGCGAGGCCCTGCCTTTTCAAGTTCGCCGTGGCCCAGCCTCCCCGGGCTTCACGGGGTGGATGGTGGACGGAAGGAGCCAGCACCCTCTCCTCGCGCAGCAGTTATCTTTACCCCCTGAAATCAAACACTGCATGCAGCACCCTGTAAAACTTCCTTGTAGACTCGAGCGTGCTTGCTAAGTAAACATCCTCCCATGTTTTTAGAACTGAACGCATTTCTGCTTCCTGGTCATCCCATTTGGGGTTTTTCTGTTGTAGGCACCACGCAGAACCAGGGTAATAGAGGGAACACCTAGAGCCCGGGGACAGGGGTGCCTGAAATGACTGTTTCAACCCTAGTAAGATCATAAGAAGAGTAACACGGTCGTGGGAAGAACAGGCAAAGACTTAGAAGAAAAGCGAAACGAAACAAAACCTCCCTGGACACAGTGTTGTCATGATGCCGTACAAGTCAGAGCTGGGCTCTGCTGAGTCCCCGAAGTGGAGACCTTCCTCTGCACGGACGCGCGCTCGCTTGTGCCGCGTGGTTGGAGACCACAGTCGGAGCTCCCTCGGTAAATTCCGTGGCTGTGTGTGGCCCTCCTCTGACCCTTGCTTGCTCCTTGCTCGTCTCTCATGACTTATTTGCCTCTTCTCTCTCACTTCCACCCACCCGTGACATCTCCATCGCCATGGCAGTGAGCAGCCACGTCATTCACCAAGTTCATGGGGTGATGGGCCAACTCTGCTGAGCCCTGCTTCCCTCTGGTTCTCCCTCCTGAGGCAGGAGGCTCCCTGGCAGGGCTCAGAGCCCTTTGTTTATTTGATCCTGGGCTCTTGGATAAATCAGGAATGTCCTGACATGAACTTAGGCATGTTTTTCTTCCATGGAAAAGGAAACGACGGCAAATGGTATTTAAGTAGACAGAGGACCATTCCGAGGGACTTGCTTTAGTGCCATCAAGGCCACATTCCTTTGGTCATCAGACCAGTAGGTGACTTCTTTATTGGCATGCACTACCCCGGAGCCCAGAAGGTGTGAATTTGAAGCACTTTCCCCCCTGCTGGGAGCCTGGCACAGATGCCCTGGGCTTCTTTTAAACCCGTGGAGTGCCATGGTCGTCTTCCAAGTGGTCTTCTTTCTGCTGGGTGAAACGTTGGCCCTGGGTAGTTGCCCGAAGAAGGCTGCTTGGGAAGCGGGGTGGAGAATGAGGTGGCTGCCTGGCCTCTCCTTCTCAGGTCCTCCTCCCAGAAGTCGCAAGGTTCTTGATGTGATATACCTTGAGTCAGCCCTCCCAGGACCCGAGCATATCGCTCACTCCTGGTCCTGCCTAGGCTCAGATGGAGCAACTGGGAGTCAGAAACCTATGTGGATCTGCATTCTTTGGACATAGTGGTGTTCCTGGGTCTTTCTGGGTCTACGGGGTCTAGCGAGTGGCCTCTGAGCTGTTGTGGAGACATTTCTGGGTCTGGGGGCAGGAAGACCTTGGGAGCTTACATGCTTAGCTGCCGTGGAGGCCTGTCAGTATCCAAAAACAACCCCAGGCGGGCTTCAGAGCGCCAGTGGGAAAGCCCCGTCCCCGTGAGAGTTTCCAGGTGTGGGCAGGCCTCGAACCACCATCACGGTGGCAGTGGGGGAGCTGGCCGGTGCTCATCTCACCAGGCTGCTCACCCCGGGGAGAAGAACCCAGCCGTTGGCCACTCCAGGTCCAGGCTTGGCCGCTGCTCTGTTTTGCTGCTTTTCATGTTGTCAGAGGATCTTCTTGGGAACAAATGACTCAGCAACCTGAATCTCTGGGACTGAGTGGCCTAAGTGCCTTTTGAGAAGTGATCGGACATTTCCACCGAGGCCCTAAAATTCTGAGCCCGGAAAGAATCAAGGTCCAGATGGGTTTTACTCTGGATTCTTCAGGCTGCAGTTCATTGCGGTTTCTCCAGTTCTTGCCCCGATGAAAGGATAGCGTTCGTGGGGTAAGCAGGCAATGTTTTAATCACACTTTTGGAAATTCCAGGAAGAAAAAGGTCCTGGTTTGTGGCCAAAAAAGCAGAAAACAACAAAAGTCAGCTGCGGGTCATCATTCTGGACGTGTCCGTGGCAGAAAGAGTTAACAGGACGGTGGTCTCAGGGTGAGGGCCATTTTATTCTCGTGTCTGGGAGAAGCTCGTATGGTTCAAGAAAAGATGAGGCAACGTTCAGTGTGTGGGACAGCCCTGTCTGGGTTCCGGGCGCTGTCACTCAAAGAGTTAAGCTAGTCTGGTGGTTGGGAAGCCCTCGGGGAAGGCGTGAGCCTGCAGGGACCAGGCCCTCTCTGCCCCAGAGCAGTGAGGTGTATGGGGTAAAAAAAAAAAAAAAAAAAAAAGAAAGAAAGAAAAAAGAAAAAAAAAAAGGGCTGAAAAGTGTGGTCAGGGAAGTGGAGTGTAGGCCCAACTTTTTTTTTTTTTTTTTTTTTGCCTTGTTTGACCAGCCTTGGCACTGCCCTCCGGCTCTCCAGGGGAAAAGCTGCAGTTCTGCTCTTGCAACACAAGGAGCAGACTGGAGAATTTAGATCTGCGTCACAGAGCTCAGAGAGAGAGAGAGAGAGAGAGAGAGAGAGAGAGGAGAGAGAGAGCGCTCCGTCGATAGGTCTGCTAGCAACAGCCGTGCTGCAGCAGAGAGAGAGAGAGAAATCAAGAAACAAGTCATAGCAACACCGGGCACCAGGTTCTGCTAGCTCACTTGCCAAGCGTTCAGAAATCTGTCGGGGGCTGGAGGCCTCTGGGTAGCCCGGGCTAAGGAGATGACACGCAAGGTGGCACGGGCGGTTCCCGCGGGGGGGAGGTGGGTGGTGGTGGGGGGCAGGGGTGGGAGCAAGAGGTTGCGGGGCGATGGTGGAAGGTTTAACGGGACCAATTTCTGGAACATTCGGGACTGCGGCACCCTACGGCCAGACCGAGATTTGGGTCTGCGCAGGCGACGATGGGTGGTCCGACGGGCTTCAGGACTTGATGGCGTAACCCCCTTCTTCCCCCACGTACGTATCTGCTGGGATCGGGGGCGATGTCTCTGCGTATGTGGGTGCTCTGTCTTTCTCACCTTCTTTCTCGCTTTTTGCTATTTTTTTCTCTGAGAGAGGGTTTTTTTTTTTTTTTTTCCTCCACTTTAATTTCTTTTCTCTTAGTGTCAGCTGCTCAAGCCTGACCGGGGTAGAGGAGAGAGGAGCAAGCTGTCCCTGGCGTCCCACCTGACCTCCCAGCCTTTGCCCCCATTTCCTTCTGTTGGACAGACAGACAGACAGACTGGTTTTCCAGGCTGTTTGGGTGTCAGCGTCTGTCTGTCCGTCCATGCGACCCTTCGGTGGAAGGTAGGGAGTGAGGAGGAGGAGGAGAGGTGCTGGGAGGAAGGTGAAAGGCACAGTTTTCCAGGGGTTGCCTCACTGCAACGTTGGGCCCCGGGGCACCTGGGGCTGGTGAGGAGCAGGTGGGCAGGACGGGGCGTGGGCTGGGAGGAGTGGGGTGAAGCTGGGAGGTTTGTCACTGCGTAGTTGGGAAAAGTGGGGAATGGTGACGCAGTCACTGTTGCATCTTGTTAGGAGCTCCAGGGGGACAGGTAGTGAGGCTCCCGGCATCTGTAGGGCCAGCTGAGAGGGGTTAAGGAGGAGCTGAGAAGGGAAGCTAGCATTTAGAGATTAAATGTCATCCTTTTGGCGTTGGAAAGTTGTTTACCTTGCGCTCTCTGTGTCTCCATGTTGGCACCCTTCCAGTTCACATGTGATGATGGCCTTCCTTGTACTGCTGCATCATTAACTAAGTGACTGAGCTGGCCTTCCATTGGCCAGGGGAGGGCTCTCCCTCCAGCCGCTCCTTCCCATTGGTGGGCGGGCCAGTGGCAGGTGAAAACCTTTTTTTGATTGGTTGAGGGCAGGGTATCAAATCTGAATTTGCATTTCACTTGCTTCAAGGGGAGGGGGGAGCAGCCCAGCAGCTTTCTAAAATCTGTTTAGGGGTGTGCGTATGCTCCTGTGTCTGCCTGCCTTTGGCTGACCAGTCGAAGCCTCTTCCTAAGCCTTTCTTATTTCATGCACTCTGAGGGAGAGGAGCTCAGGGTGCCCCAAACTTTTTTTCTTTCTCTCTCTCTTTTTCTTTTTTTCTTTTTTCTTTTTTTTTTTTTTTGAAGGGGGGGGGTAGGAGAGATGGGTGCGCAGAGGGTCCACCAAACTGGAAGGAGAGGTTTGTCCTTTGGTCTGGTGTCGGAAAAGGGGATTTTCAGTCTGCCACACCTCAGTGTTGCGGCACAGTAATTCTTGGCTCCCCTGGAAACGCTCGGGCAAGGTAGGACAGAGCTGCTGCTGCCGCCACTGCCACCACCATGGGCTTCCTGCTGCCTCTGGGCTGCTCCCCGGGGACGAGACATTTGCATTGACGGGGCTGTCCAGAGCTGAGCCCAGTGTGGGAAGGACCTGCCTTCTGGAAGCTGCTGCTCCCTGGTGCTTGGAAAGGTGAGGACGGGAACCAACCCCAGGACGTTGCTCGGAAACTGCGTATTTGGTGGGATTTCTGGGGAAGCCACTGGGCCACGAGAGGCGTGGAGGTCCCAGGTTAGAAAGGTTTGTCGTTCTGGGGAGTGAGGAGAGTGAGAGCAAAACTAGGGCAGCAGGCTGTTCGCCTGTGGCTGGGGGAGGGAGACTTGGAAAAATGAGGGTGCTGGCTCCCCATCGGGTCCTTGTGGCAGGTGGCAGGTTTATGGGGAGGGGGTTTCCGAGCCCTGCGCCCTGTGCAGTGGCCCCCGCCCGTGACTGCGCATCCGGGAACGCAGTGCGCCCTGGGTCGCCGGCCTAGGACAGCACCGCCCTTCTTATTACATAACGGAGGCACGGCTGTGCCTTCTCGGCCCTTCTTTGCAACCCTGCCTCTGGGCTCCCCGGGGCCCATGGAGCTGGGGAGGGTCTGGTTGGGAGCAGTGGGAGACTTGACTCCCTCGGAGGGTCAGCTCGGGTCCAGGAGCTCGGTCTGAAGACAGAAGTGGGCTGCCGACCCCCCCTTGGGCTACGGAACGCAGAGTGTCCTTCGGGATGCCCTGCGTCACCCGTGGCCCCAGGACCTGTCGGGGCATGGGGGCGATGCCCTTCTTCTCCTCTTAGGCTCTCTGCGTTCTGCGAGGAAGTTTCTGATGGGAAAGACGTGACAATCGTAAGAGTGAGGAAGGGTGGGGTGGGGGGGCCCAGCTGGGAGGTGGTTGACAGCTCCTTCCCCCTGCCACTGGCTCCTCTTTCCTTGGGTGGGTTGGTAATACTCCTGGACTCCTTTTACCCTAAGGCTGCCATTTTGAAGGCATTTCTGCTGGTCTCCGACATGGTGGCGTTGGTTTTTCTGGTCCTGCTGTGCCAGTTCCGCAGAGTGGGCGGGGGGCGGGGGCTGTGACGGAGGAGGGGAGGGGGGGCAAACGCGCAGCAGAGGCGGGCGCAGTGGTGGCTGCCGCAGGAGGGTGGCCCCAGGGGCAGGACCGCCCAGTCCCACCCTCGGACTCGGCCTTGGGTGGGGGGTCCACCCCCCGGGGTCTGGGCTTGGCCAGAGGGTGGGCGTTGCCAACAGAAGGCCTGGGTCTCCCGAGCCCTGGTCGGCGTGAGGCGTAAGGCAACCCAGAGGAGAAGCTGAGGGGTTTTTGGGGGGGCGGGGGGTGTAGTGGAGATGGACGCTCGGCTGCTCATCCCAGACGTGTGGACCTGTGCTGTGTGCACCCCCCCCCCTTAGGCTCTGTCTCCGGCAGCGTCTCTGTGGGGCCAAGGCAGCTTTGAGGATTTGCCCGACGGCCCTCCCTCCTCATTGCTCGCCTCCTCTGCTCCTCGCCATGCCCCTGCCGGCACCCCGGTCCCAGCTGTCGCCCTCGGGTGAGGCTCCCTGCTGCCGTCCCTCGCCGGGCCCTTCTGCGTGCCGCAGCCATCTTGTCTTCTCTTGCTCAAGAGCTTTAAAATGGTTTCTCATCGTTTCCAGAGTAAAACTCCCTCCTCTGTAGCACGGTGCCGACGGCTGTCTGCAGCCAGCCCTCGCTCTCCTCGCGGGTCTTGACCCCCTGATTCCCACAAAACCAGGCAACTTAACTTCTTCTTGCTTTTCCGGCGCCTTCTGGTTTTCACCACTGGTGTCCCCCGTGACTGTTGGGCCCTACCGCACCCACCTGCGGCAGCCCGGCCGCCCTCCGTGGACCTTTCTGGAACCCCTTTCACCAAGAAGCAATCCTCGCAAGGGCCCCTCCTTGCTCCCTCCGGCCAGGCCGTCACACGCTGTGTCCTTCTCGTGTGCTTACGTCGTCGTCTCCGTGGCCCTCAGAGTGTAAGTCTTATGTCACCTATTAGACGGTGAGCTCCAAGAGGCCGGGCGACGAGGAAGGAAAACACTTACTATTTGGTGCCTTCTGTTTGCCAGGTACTACGTCAGGCCCTTGCACGGGGCTTATTTCATTTGTTGCTTGTTACCACAACCCTGCGAGGAGAGGCCCATGGCCGGTAAGTGTTCTGCTCATGATCAGAACCCCCATCCTCCCAAAGGCTTTGCAATTTTTTTTTTCTTTTGCCTGTCAGTTGTCAGTGTCTACAAAATGCCTCTTGCAAGGTAGATCCCCCAAAACGGGCCTATTTAAGGAATTTTGTACATCCCTTATGCTATATGGGACGTTGGGTGGCTGACCTTCCAGCGCCCGAGGTCCATGCTACCCTCTCTGCTACCTCCTTCATTTTCTCCTCTTCCTTTGCAGTCAGGTTCACCCAAGATGATGGCTTTTTTTTTTTTTTCGGTTGGTTTGTTTTCTGTAGCTGAACTTGGTGGATTACCAAAGCTCAGTTATCCTGGTTACCTTCCTCCTAGAAGAGGAGGTGGGGGTGCGATGGTTGTAGCACCTTCAGAGCAGAATGAGCTCCAGAACCCAGGATCGGTGGGGATCCTACAAGGGAGGGAGCAGCGCCATTGCACTTGGACAGCCCTAGGTCTGCATCCTGACCCTGCCTCGTCTTGCTGGGTGGTTTCTCTAAGGCTTAGTGACCTCGGTCAGTGACATGGAGCCACTACAGTCTGCACAGAGATGCCTAATACATTGCCAAGCAAGTAGGATCCCAGCAGAAAGTGTTACACCTCCTCTCCCCGTGCCCAGCTGTTTTATCGGGGGCTTAAGACGGGAACGTAAGAGGTGGCTGGAGAAGGAATGGGGGGGAAGGGAGCTTACATGCCTTCAGTGGTATCAGAAGCAGAGGCAGGGGCGGAGGTAACCAGGCAGTAGGCACCTGAAGCCTACGAGATGATGCCTTTCCCCCACCTGGAGTAAGACCCCTGTGACGTCAGCATCGGGAAAAGGCCGTGGGAGTGGGGCTGTGAGGACAGGGCAGGTGGTGGCAGAGTGAGGGTTAACCAGTGGTCCTTCCTGGGAGCCTTGCGATGCCAGGGTAGTTTCCCTTCTTTCTGAACGGCGGTGGTGGCTGCCTACTTCCTGACGCCCTTGCATCCCGTGGGAGGGGAGTTGGGCACCCTGAAGCCCCTCGTCACCAATTCCGGGGCTGCAGAGCAGAGAGTGACGACAGCCCGTGAGTCGTCAGCCGACGGCAGTGGGGACCCTGGTGACGACTGCTTTGTTGTTTTTTTCCTCTTTGGATGATGACTCAGTGTGTCGGGAGCTGGGAGATGGAGCGCTCAGCCGAGTGGCCAGGACGTTCTGTCAACATGAAAGCAGCAAAAACAGCTTGTCAGGGCTTGGAACCGACCTTTGGGCTGGGGTCACTTTCAGGAAGGGCTTGGCAGAGAAGACCACTTCTGGGCATCGGGTGGGGGTGACACCAGACACCCCAACGGGCCTCTGTGGACTCTTGAATTTTAGAAACCGAACAGAAAATGCAGCTGCTTGTGTTATTATTATTATGCGCTTGGCAAACAGAGCCACTTTTCAAGCTTCTCTCGCTCGTCCCAAACAAGAGGCACCTTCTCAGGGCCGGGAAACCTTCTGGGATTTCTCATCGTGGCCTATTGCCTTGGATAGAGGGTGAGTCCCATCTCAGGTAGGGTGGGCCTGGCGGTCTGTAGTGAACACTGGCGGTCCGGGGCCCCGGGAGTGCGTGCCCATCATGGGGATGTGGCATCTCAGGTGTCCTCTGCAGCTGTCACGTGAAGATGGCAGGTCCACGTCCCAGCCTTGAGCTGAATGAAGGCCAGCTCTGGGGCAGCCTGCTTCAGCCTCCCCTCTCCGTATTGTCCCACATCAAACTTCTCCCCTTTCACATTCTCCAATTCCTCCTTGGGCGAAATTGTGGGCCTCAAGTCCTTGACCTTCGTGCGCATATATGTGCGTCATCATGGCGGCTCAGGGTTCTAGGCTTTTCTTGAATCTGCAGCATTGCGCTAAGTGCGCGTGACATTCCCCCCCGCCCCGCCCGCCCGGCCCCGCCCAACCACACCGAACCAGGCCCAGCCATGCCTTCTCGGGAGCGAGGGACCTGGACCTCCACCGCCACCGAGTCGCGGGCAAACCATCATCCTCAGCATCTGGCTTCCCCTCTCTCCTCTTCTCTGTTCCTCGGCCTTGGCTGGACACGGAGAAGCAAACAACTTGTGGGGGGAATTGAGGGGCGGCATGGCCCGGGACCGCTCTCCCTGTGCACCCCCTTGTGCCATGTTTCAGGCTCACACTTTCCTGTCGATGATGCTTAGCACTGACATTTGTCACCCAGCACCTCCTCCTTTCCCCAAGGACCTCCCGGCGTGACTCATTTGGGATCTTTGGAGGGAGTGGCTTTGGGGCCTTGGAAGACAGAGAGAGCGAGGAGACCTGGCCGAGGTTACGGTGAGGGGTACGCAGGGCAAAGGACAGGAGCCGGCTGTCCCTGCCCAGAGCGCAAGGGCAGCCCCAGCCCCTTTGTGTCATGTCTTTTTGGGCCTGAATAGAGAACAACGTGACCTAAAAAAAAAAATGGTATGTACATGGATGTTAGGTCCTTTGTGTCTTTGTCTAGAAGCTGTGCCTATGACGAGAGCCCAGATGCTGTACTTCCGAGAGCTCTCAGTTGTGTCTCAGGTTTGTTTTCCAAGAGGTGGTAGGCCCTTCTTGGTGAGACCCAGTGCCCAGGGGGTCTGGCCTTCCTTCAAGACAAGGGGCCCAGCCTTGCCTCGTTTCTGCCATTGGCTGGTGAGCAGCAGCCGAGGGCCGTAGGCCCCGGGGCCTCATATTAGCCCCAAAGGGGACCCAGACCAAGGCCTGCGCAGTCCATTGCTTGCTTGCTTGGCCCTGAGCGCCGAGCCTACCTGCCTTCTTTCTGCTTCCTCCCCACAGAGAACTCAGAGGAGTTGTGCTCCATGAGTAGGTGACGGCCTCTTGGAGACTTCGGCTAAGCTGAGATTGGAGCTGGTGTGCAGAAGGCAGCCACCATACGGCCGCGTAGAGTGGCCCCTCTGCGTTTATTTGGAACAAAAGGAAGGAGATGCCTGTCAGCCTGGCTCTCTGCAGTAAGTATCCGTCTGCATTCTTTTATTCCTTCAAACATCGGAAGCAATAGATGTTTATTGAAACCACCCAGCTGCTGTGCCTTCTCCTTCCTTTCCCTGCAGACCCCTGCCCCTGGTCCTCCAGCAGAGAGGACGAGATCGATTTTTCTAGTGCTGCTGGAGAGCTGCGGAGAGGCTAGAGCTCAGTATTTAGCCCCCGCGCGTCGCCCTCACAATTCAGGAGAAGTCGATTTTCCCTAAAACGGAGCCAAAGCCCGTGTCCCTCAGTGCGGCGTTATTAATGGGCCGACGGGAAGGGCCCCGCTTGCCCTCACTGCCCCCAGCAGGGAGGTGAGGCTCTCAGCTGGCTGGCTGGGGGAGGACGGTCTTTGCCAGCATCTAGCGTGGTTCTCTGCCAAGTTCTAGCTCCAAATCTCTAGGCCGCTAGGAACCTAGACTATATATAGCATTGTGCTAAGCAATTCTTATCGGACATGTCTGCCCTCCCCTGCGGGAGAGGAGCCCTTCTCCCAGGGAACCGGAACCTCGAGAGTGTGAGCCATCATCTCCGAGGGGGCCTTTCGTTCCAGGAAGCGCTGTGTGTCTGTGTCTGGTTCCGGGCTGCCGAGCGTTCTTTCCTTTTCCCTCTTCCAGACGCTGATAGATCGGAAGGTCTGATGTGGGAGGTGGGCCAGGAGGGGGGCTGATGGTTCTCTCTGGATTTGGGGGTTTGGAGGAGGACAGGCGAGAGGCTCGAAGTGTGGCAGACGGCACGGGGTGGCCTGCGTCACCCCCCAGCCCCTTGCGTGTCGCCTTGGTTTCCTGTTAGCCTTGTTTTGCCCCAGGACGCCCTCTGACCTCTTGTGCTTCTTGTGGACCTCTCGTCTTCCCTGCCCTCCTCTACCTCTTCCTCCTCGTCCTTTGGTTTTTTTGTTTAGGATCTGACGGCAGATGTGGCTGGGGCCTCCGGCGACCGTGTCTGCTCCCTGCCCTCCCCCGCCGTCCACCCGTCGGGGGGTTCGGGGAAATCTGCTGTCAGTCCGCCGTCCTCGGGGCCGGGTGGCAGAGGGCAGAACGGGCCGGATGTTTGCCTCTCCTCCCTCTCGTAGGTGCGGCGGGGCCACCCGCGGCCGTGGTTCTGTGGCCCCAAGTGCTGAGTGATGTGACATGATCCAGTCTTGTCAGCGAGTCATCACCGCCCGGCTGCTTATTGGAAACCAGATGCTGTAAGAAAATGCGATTTAACCCCTTCCCTGCCTCCCAGGTAAGTCAGGTGTGGGCCGCCTCCTCCGGCCTTCCCCTGGCCCCCTTGTCTTTTTGCACCCGGACAGTTTCCTTAGTCGGGAGGGAATCCTCAGACGTCTCCATTCAGAGCCTCCCAGACAATGCCCTCTTCTTTCCATTCTCCTACTCCTGGCTTTTCTGTGAATGGGGTTAGTAACCAGCAAGGGCCTGGGGGAAGGGCCAAGTGATCCTCTGCGGGCTGCGGCATGTGGGAGACAGCCAGGATGCGTGGCTGGGTGTGGCAGTCACCACGGCGACTGGTCTGGAGCTCTCCTTGCCCCCCCCCCCCAGCCAGCGTGAGGCTCTGGGTTAGAGCCCCTTGGGTGCAGGGAGCCTGCGGCCGTTCCCTTCCTCGTGTCCCCGGTGTGTGTTTGCTCTTACTCTAGATGCCTTTAGACGTGCACGCTGGAGCTTAGACTGTGGCCTGGGCGGCGGACCTCAGGGCTCTTGCTCTACTTGAGGGAGTGGGTTGCTTTGGGGGGTTTTCTTCTTCGTTTGAGTGAGTGAATCACTTTTTCTCCTCTAGGCCCTCATTGCCTTCACCTTAAAAAAAAAATTCTGGGCCTGGTAAACATTGCAGAGCATCTCTAGGCAGCTGACATAAAAGTCTCTCTCTCTTTTTTTTTCTCTGCCTCACTTGATGCCGGTCACAGGCATAGCAACGGTGATTAAAAATGATGGTGGTCCGCAGAGCCGGGCAGGTCTGTCGCATTCTAGAGACAGTTCAGATCGCACACATAGGCGCTGGCCTGGCTCGCCGCCAGGCTGTCTCTCCTATGGGACGCATTCCGGCGGCGTCCTGGGCGGGTAGGGCCAGGTTGAAGTTAGCCAACAGCAGATTTGTCCGGGGGCTCAAGGTAAAAGGGTTGGTGCTGGGCAATTTTATGATGCGCTCAGCTAATTTCCCGAGGCACCCGTGGGACCCCCACCTCTGCTCGGGTCTCATGGATATCTCCCCACCCTTTTCCCACTGTTGTCCGGGAGCGACTGGTGAAGCCTGCCCGTCAGTGTTCCATCTTCTCTTCTCCCCATCTGAGATGCGTCTCTGAGTTGGCCGTGAGCAGCCCGAGGTCCTCACTGAGTGAGGAATCAACCCAGGGCTGTTGGGAAGAGTCTGGTGTCTCTTCCCTAAAGGAATTTGACAAGTCTCAGCCCCTCCGGGAGTAATGTAGGGAGGGTTCGCTAGGGGCGTTGGACCTGGAACGTGAATAAAGAGGAGAGATCAGCCTTGGTGCAGCTGGGGAGATGAGGAGGAGCCGGCCAAGTCCCTCAAGATGTGTCGGCCAGAACCTGGCCAGCGGCGGCTGCAGGGCTGAGGCCGGATGAAGCTGCTGGCCGTGCTCGGGAGCCTCTGCTCCCATATGTGTGGTGCAGCCCTGGGCCTGGCTCGGGGTCACCGCTGCTCCCATTCACAGCCCTGCCCTGCCCTTGGCAGGATTGAGATAACCAGAGTGGGAAGCAAAGGGAAAGTTGGTTTTGCTTCCCTATGACGCAGTTGTCTCTGGGGCCTCTGATGTTTCCAGAATTAGGGTGGATGCTTCCCTGTTGATTTTCCTATTTTTGTTCCTCATTTAGTTCTTTCCTCCCTGCTTACCAGCCTGGCTTCTACTGACATGACACGGGCATTATGTGTCACCAGCCCAAGCCAGCAGAACAGTTGGCATCCCCTGAGAGGGGGACCGGGCGTATCTGGCACTTCATTCTCAACCTTTGAATCCCTGCAGTCCAGGAGCCAGGAGGCAGTGTGGGGCCTTTCCCTCTGGGGTCCAGCAGAGGTTAACAGAGCTGGTGGCACCGGAGCTGTGCTGGTGTGGCTTGGCCAGGAGGTGTTGGGGAGGGGCCCTGCCCGGGGACCTGATTGGTCAGCACCTTCTCTGTTCCGCTGAATCCTGGTCTGGTCAGGGCTGTGAATTGTTTAATGCATATCTTGGCTCCGTCCCCTGGCACAAGTGCCTCTGAGGCTGCAGCCCCAGCTTTAGAGAGGATGTGTACCTCGTGCTGGTCACTGTTTTGGGCACATTGCCTCCCTGTGAGCTATGTAAGAGATCCTGCCTTTTCCACTAGCCGGCTGTCCGTGGGAGGCCCTCATTTTGCTTGGCTTTTCTGGGCCTGGGAGTGTCTGTGAAGAAAGCATAGGCTGAGTTTGGTTTCTAGCTGGCTCCTTCCATAGGAGCTGCTCACGAGCTGATAGAGCCGGAGAACACCTCCAGCCAAGGTCTGTGCAGAGCCTGATGCAGGAGTGTTGAGCCTGGGCAGGAAGGAGTGGGGGCATGGGGATGGATGGAGACCCTCGGGGACAGGCTTGTGCACCGTCTGACCAGGATCGAGGCGGGGGGTGGGGGTGCGCCGGGGGAGGACGTGTCTCATGTTCCTCCAGCGTGGCCCCCTGCAGCCTGCAAGGGGCCTGCGTGTGCCCTGAGCCCGGATCAGGATCTGTAATGAGGCGTGAGGGTACAAGACAGGCCCTTCCCCGGGGAGGGGAAACTGACCTTTGCTCAGGGTCTCCCTTTGCTCATCTGATTTCATCCTCAGCAACCACATGAAGGAGGTGTCATTTCCCTTCTACAGTTAAGGAAGCCGTCCATAGCATGTGACTCCACCAAGGTCACACACCCAGCGAGTGGACTTGCTGAGGTTGAAAGCCAGGCACTACTGATTCTAGAGCCCACACCTTCCCTTTACCCTCTTCTTGGGCTGAAGTCAGACATTTTTGGGAGCTAAGACCGTCAGAGACGAGGCAGCCAGCAGAGCGGATGGCAACCCGAGGGAAAGGCCAGATCTCTAGGGGAACGTGGCAGGCAGCGCAGGCGGCTGTGCAACATCCCCCTCTGGGGGAGGCTGGGCAGAGGCAGCGCCCGCCAGGGCGCTGCCCGCAAACAGGCGCGGCTGTGCATGGCCAACGCAGCCCTCCTGCACACACGTGTCTGGCCCCTGCTGCCTGCCATGGGCTGTGCAAGGTGCCGGGGACACAGGGTTCCATGAAACCAGGCTTCCACTGGCGTGGGGGGAGGTCATTCATGATAGCGAGAAAGGGAGTTGGGAGATACGTGATGTAGGCACACAGGGGAAGGGGGCCAGCCACACGCAGAAGCAGCGGGGATCCAGCTGTTGGTCCAGGAGGGAATTTAAGAGACTGGGGAAGCCATCCCGACGGAGCCCCCGATGTGCTCAGACCGGTGCGGTGGCTCACCCCTCGCTTCTCCTAACAGCTGGCAAAGTCACCCAAGGTTCCCATAGCTTCCAGGAACGTGCAGCAAGTCAGGGATCAAGGTGGCAGTAGACGTCAAGCTTCTGGTCGCCGGCAATGAAGGCTTTTCCGCCGGCTGTGGTTGCTCTGGGCCTTCTGGCTCCCACTCCAGCAGGTGCCAGCTGGCATCTCTGCCTCAGCCTCCTCACTGCGCCCCTCTTGTCCACACAGACAGAGGAACACCCGGGTTAGGTCTTCACCACGTCGCTGGTAGTGACTTGGGTGCCTGCAGGAGGTGGAAGTCAGCTCAGCCTCTCTGCCAGTGCAGGTGGTTGCAGCGTTATCTCATAGGCAAGGGGCAGGGGGAGGGAGAGGAAGAAGTCACCTTGTGCCCGAGGCTTGTGCACAAGACGTCTTGAGAGGTTGAGGCAAGTGGGTGGTGGTGGGAGATGGGGGAGGGGAAGTTTCCAGTGTGTGCGGCTGCAGGGCCCAGGACTTGTTTACCAGGGAGAGGCTGGGCTCGTGATGGGTCTGGCCGCGTGATTCTTCCCTCTTTGGCCCCGTGATCGAAGCCTGGCCCACCTGGACCTCAGAGACTGCCACCTGTGGCGGTGGCCAGTGGGGGAGGGGGGTCACCGAGGCCATACAAGGACAAGGTGTGCGCCTTGGGCTGTGGTTGTGGGGGGCTCAGGGAAAGTGGGGCCTGCGTGGCGAGGTATAGAAGTCTCAGCTGTTCTGGCCCCGGCTCCCTTGGAAAAATCTTACTCGCTTGACCTGTCTGGGACTCAGTCTCTTTCTTTATAAAATGAGGGGGTTGAACCAGAATCTCTTCGAAGATGCCTGCCAGCTAGCCCTGACGAGGGGGCTCCCTGGATGTTCTTGGAGGTATTTCTTTGGCAGAAACTCAGAACAGAAGAAAAGAGGCCTGAGTTACAGGCAAGTGGAGGGGCCTTGCACAATCTGTCCGAGAACAGCTCGAGTCCTTTCTTCTGAAGAGATGCTATCACCATCCATCAGGGTGGGCGGATGGAGATGGCCTTGCAGGGACCCCTCACTCCTGGCGGGGAAGGGGCCAGGGATTGTGTGACAGTGGCTGACGAAGGTCACCCAGGAGATAGAGGATATGGGCTCTGGCTCCCACCAAGGCGCCTGTCTGCAGATGGGCGGTATGGGAGCTGCTGGGGAGCTTGCTGTGCCACAGGGGCTGATTGCAGACGCCACCGTGCTCTCGGGGAGACGTTCTGGCCTTTCCTGCTCTAAATCCGGGACACTGGGTCCTGCCTCCTGGGCCTTCCCTGTTCAGGGTCTGTGCCCCTTGTCGTCAGGAAGTTTTCCTTTCTATTTAGCCATCTTTTCTCACGTGGTTGTTGAAGCCCTTCTATTTAAAAAAAAAAAAAAAAAAAAAAGAAGGAAAAAACAAAAACAAAAATATCTCTGTTCCGTTTTGGCTTTTTAGTCTCGAGTGACTCTTTAAAAGGTAGCAAAAATAGAGCACGTGCAGGCCAGCCCAGGGTCCCAGACCCTCACAGGCTGTTGTGATAAGGGCCAGCCTGGGCCCTGGTGGCCTCTGTCGGCAGCACCCAGAGCTTCTCCGAGGCTGCGAGGAGAGGGGTGCCCGGGGCTACGGGCTCACACCGCACAATCCACCACCGAACAGGAGGCAGAGTTTTAAAATTAGTAACATTTCTTCAGGACGTTCTCCGCGTGCCGCTTTGCTGGACCCTTCCCTGGGCCTCGTAGCCGTGAGCTCACCCCGTGCCGCCCCCAGAGTGGTGTGGCGAGCAGGGCCTTGGGCCAGGATCCAGGCAGGAGCCCGATCGATGAGTGATTGGCGTCTTGTGCACGTGGTGCGATGTTTTGCAGCTCTTTTCAGATTTGCTGCCTTGTCTGGTCCTCACACCGCCTATGATGGCAGCGGGTGGGATCCCCACGGTTGTTGAAACTGAGCCGCCGACGGCCCTGCTAAGATCCACTTGCATGTACTTGCAGAATTCGGGTCACCCCCCCCCCCAGGTCCCCTGACTCCAGACGTCACTCCCTTTGGTTTTGGTGGCGGTTCCGCTGGCCAGCGGGGCAGGGATGGGGAGTGGGTCTTCGGCCCACTCTGACTTGATCTCTGTGAGTCGCAGATCCCTTTTCTACACATCGACTGGGGAAGGGAGCCTCAGGATGTGCAGGTTCTACTGTTCTCGGATTCTTTCAGCTTCTTGGAGCTCTTTCAAAACCTGGCTTGCGCTCCTTGGCCGGGAATCCAGCCCTTCACCATGTGTTTCTGGTGAGACTTCCTACGTTTGGAAGCTTCTGGAATATGCAGTCCTTTTCAAACCATTCCAACACGTTTGTAGGCACTTTGTGCTCATGCCTGTAGTCCTGTTGCTACCAAGTAGCTCACTTAGAAACGAGGCTTCATTGTGGGATCTTTCCCAGCAGATTTCTCAGGTGTGCCCAGAGCTTTGCCCAGCGTGTGCGTTGTGTGGATGTTACCTGTGTGCTGGCTCATTAATATACAGCACCCGCTGGAAGAATTGGCTGCTGTACGGTGTGAGATACTAGAACCACTGGCTTCAGCTCTGAATATCGCTTCCTGATAGAGCTGAAAAAGTGGGCCTGACACAAGGGGAGGAGGTAGGTCAGAGAACGCCTAGACGACACCCTGGGTACCGAGTGTAGGCCCATTCTTGAGGAGGAGGCTCGAGGCCCAGCATGGACTGTATGTCTTCTTGGCCATGTGGGCCTCTGAGTGGCCTTATTCAGGTAGACCCAGAGCCTGTATGAAGGGAGAGAGAAGCGTGTGTCCCTATTTATAGCACGCTAACTCATGATGGTGTAGGCTCTCCCCGGGCATATATCTTGAAGGACGGGGGTCACTCAGGGTGTCTGTCCATTTGTATTCCCCAGATGCAAGCTTGGCTCGTAGAGAAACCCCATCATGGGGAAGCCCCAGGGGAATTGTTTTTGCTGGACAAAGCCTTTTAATAACTTTTGCGTGAAGGTTTGTCATATAGAACCCAGAATCTTCCTCTCCTCCCGGAGGATGGGAAGGAGGATGCCGGAACCCACAGTTGGGAGGTGATCCAGGCCACGCTTCAGGGAGAACTGTGGTGGCCCGTTTGCTCAGGGCTCCCGGAGAAACATAGAGAGCCTCTTTATCTGGGAAGAGGGACTGGATGTCCCAGACAAGGTCCCTCCAGTGCCGAGTCTGTGGGACTCTCAGACCTGTCCCTGGAACAGCACAAGCTTTTGGGGTGCCAGGACCTAGAGTGGGCTCCGTCTTTTCTTTTCTTTTTTTAGAGATATTATTTATTTATTTATTCATGAGAGACAAAGATTTAGAGGGAGAGACACACAGGGAGAGGGAGAAGCAGGCTCCAGGCAGGGAGCCCGATGTGGGACTCGATCCCGGGTCTCCAGGATCACGCCCTGGGCTGAAGGTGGCGCTAAACCGCTGAGCCACCCCAGCTGCCCCGTCTTTTCTTGTCACCTCGGAGGCGAGCCCGACCTGGGTGGGGGGCACAGGAGCCTCGGGCCTGGAGCGCTAACCCTGTTTCTTTGTGCAGAGAGGACTTCTGGAACTGACCCTATAGGACTGATAGTACTTGTAAATAAAAAAGAGGACAAAGCCATGTTGTCCCTCATCGCGGCCAGGGAAGGGCCGTGAGCTGCTGTAATCCTGCGTTTGTACCCCTGCCACCACCCACCCTCGCTGGTCCCCCAGCCCTAGGGAGCTTGGATAGGCCCTGGAGATGTGCATGAGTTGAGGGCTGGGCCAGGAGGCAGGGATGGACGTGGTCTCATGGAAGGAGGGTAGGAGATGGAAGAGGACTAGCTCAGGGCAGGCCCACAGCTCTAGGACCACTGGCACTGCCGGCTGTGCAAAGGCACACATGTGCTCCCGTGGGCAGCTATTTATTGGTCACCCCAAAATCTCAAACCAGTTAATGGTGGAAGGAGGGTTGCTTTCGTATGCAGGCTCGTGTATCCTTGGGTGTCATTCCTGTCTGCACACTGAGCATCTCAAGGCCTGGCAGGCTGGGGACCTTTCACTGGGGCCCTCCTGTCTGTAAGATCGTGCTTGTTTTATATTGATTTTCTCTCCCCTCTCTTTCCTCGTTCCCACTCTCGCTCAGTCCTTAGGTCACGTGAATATTTGTCCGGGCGCTCGCATTACCATTTCCTTGGGATGCCGTTCTTTCAGGGTCTCTGACTGTCACTGAATGTGTTACTTTTATTTTTGAGTGTGAACAGACCCGCCTCGCTCACGGCGGAGGAGAGCCATCTCGGAGATGGGGCGGCTGCCCACGGAAGCCTCCTCCCGCCTCGTCCCGGAGTTGGGTCATCGGGAGCCCTGAGGAGCCGGAGGTCAAGGGCGTCCTTGCTGGGCCCCACTAGGCCCCTCGGGGGTGGGGTCACCCCCACCCCCAGCGCTACTAGCTCTCTTCTTTTCAGCTTGAGCCTGAGTCGTGGCCTTGAAAGTCTGAGACCCCACGTCCCCCTGCTAGGTGAGGACGACAGAGGGGAAGAGAACACATGCTCCTGGCCACTGGCCTCTCTCCAAGACAGGTGAACTCTGTGTTCAGAGAGGAGCTCATTTAATCTTTTGGCCCTCATGAAAGTTGTTTGTATTTTCTCTCCCTCGCTCTCCTCCCTCCTCTCTCTCCCTCAACGCCCCCGCCTCCACCCTCCAGCCTCCAGAAGAATTTAATCTGCTGGACAACAAACAATACTGTTATAAAACTTTGAAAACAAGAGGGTGAGGCCTCCCTGACAAGGAGAAGGGCATGCCGGGTAACGGCCGGGGGAGCCTGCCAGGCCCAGGATGGAGCCGGGCGAGGGCCCAGTTGGCCGGGTACCTGGGCGCCTGCCCCTGCCCAGCCCACCAGCCGAGACATCCCCAGTCCAGAGGGAAAGGAACCGAAACAAAGGCAGGGGCAGAGAAGCTCCCGAAAAGGGGAAGTTGTACATGTTCCCTTCTCTCTGATCTGATGGGAGTGTGCTAGACTGTGAAACTTCCTCCTCCACCCCTCCCCCGCAGCCTCCCTCCCCCCTCGCCCTCCCTCCCCTGGCCTCCTCCCTCCACTCTCTGTTCCAGGTCCCAAGGCTGGCAGGCCAGGCCCCGAGAGCAGAACAAGGCCGGCCTAGCGGTATAGGGACAGCCACCAGCCGGCCAGCTGCAAGGGAGGCGGGCAGGAGAGGTGTCCCAGGTTAGCTTTGGAGTCTGGGCAGCCTTCCCACCCACACCCGAGGAAGCCGACCCATGTCACGGGGTGTACCCCAGCCTGTGTGCCCTGCCACGTGTGTGCCCAGGTACTGAGTAGAACCGCCACTCGGAGGTTGGCAGGTCTGTGCCCGGCGTCCTGGAGCCTGCTGGGGGCCGTGCTCCGGGGAGGCCGTGGGGCTTGTGTCGACAGCGAGGACCCGCTCTCCCTCCAGGAGGAGTGGGGGCTGAGCTCCGGAGCCCTGGAGCCTCCAGAGGGGCTCTGGGGACAGAGACAGACTTCCCCCAGCCAGTAGGCATGGGGCCCTGTGAGGTGGGCCCGCTGGGGTACTGTGTCTGCTAGTTACTCTTGGCCACTGAAGGCAGGGGTGAGGGTGACCCAGCTGCACCCAGGCAGGCGTGGGAGGGGGGGAGCTGGGCTCTGGGACATCTCCCCAGAGCCTTCCTAGTTCATTTCAGCTGAGACTGAAGTTGCACAGCCACATCCATCTTCACTACCGTGAGCACCTGATTGGGAAGCGATGGGGGAGGATCCGTGGTCGGCCTTTGGTGGGAGGTTGTGTGGACCTGTGAACTCTGTGGTGGGCACGTGTATGTGTGTAACGGGCCGTAGCGTGCTCACTTTCCGCTTGCCTCTGCCTGAGCTGAGTCACTGCTGTCTGGGCTAACGTAGGGGCCTCCGTGCTCCCCCCCGCCCCTCCACCTTTCAGCCTCTGCGCGCCCTGCTGTCTCCTGCTGCCCCCCGCGCCCACCCCAGAGCATCCCGAGGCACCCCATCCTCCCAGCCGGCCAGCTAGCCCACCAGTCTGACTCTGGGAGGTCTCCGGATGCAGGCCTTCGTCCGTGGCGCCGAGGGAGGGACGGGGAGCCGGCGCTGCTGTGGAAAGAGGCTGCCTGGGTACCTAGGCCTCTGGACGCCCGTCCCAGGGAAAACCCCGAGTTGCTGCTGCTGGGCTCACGTGAGCTGAGGAGGCTGTGACCTCTTGCCCTGTCACCTCCACAGGCATCTGAGGGGCTCAGTGGGTCTAGAGCAGGTTATTCCCACGTCAGGATCCAGGGGCCGGGAAGCGCACTGCTCCCTGGATGCCGAGCCCTCCTTGGGGGGCCCCAAGCGGCCAGGAAGAGAGCCAGCCCCAGGTTCTCCTCCTCCGTGGCCCCCCATCCACATACCCTTCATTTTATCACCCTTTCCTCTGATTCATTAACCACAGCTAGTTGGCAACAGGCCCCACCCTGACAGTTCAAGACAAAATGTCCAGGACACTGGGTCTGGCCCGGAGCCGACTGACAGGAAGCTAGGCCGGGCCTCTCAGTTCACACATACAATGGGCCAGGACCATCTGGGGGGTGCAGAACGGCCCCGTCTCCCCAGGGGTCTTCCCCAGGCCCCTCGCTCCCCGGGAGGACCCTTGCTCGGGCCAGGAGCCTGGAAACCAGCATTCCAGGGGCAGGAGGGCTGCGCTCCCGGGCTTCCGGCACCCCTCCCCCGCGCTGGCTGGAGCCCGGCTGTCGTGTAAGTAGCCGTGACTCAGCACCCAGCCCGCGGGCGGGCGGCAGAGGCTGCGGGCTCGCGGGAACCTGCCCGGCCTTCTGGATTTGAGCACGTCGTCGCGGTAGCACGGAGCCAGCCGGCAGCATTCGCTTGCTGGGGGGCGCGTGTCCTGGTGCCCTGGGTTTGCTGATGCGTCTCCCACACCGGGAGCCCTCTCCTCCCCGTTTTCCTCCCGTGTTGTTATTTTGTGGGCACCATGCCTGGTGTGGGATTTTCAGGACTTTAAAAGACACAGACAGCATCATTTCTAGAATGCAGTAGAAGCTCTCTTGGCAACCCCCAGACCGTTCTTTAACCCATGGCCTGTGAATTCTATTTAACCCTCCGATGTTTGTGTTTGGCCTACACAGAATCGGTTTTTTGTTTTTGTGTTTAAGGTATCTGACTTTGCATGCCTTTAGACAAAACACAGCCTCTCCAGGTCACTGCCCTGCTGCTGCTGCACGCCGTTGAGGCTTCTCCGGCCCGTCCTGTTTCCTGTCCCAGACCTGGAGCGTTTGAACCGGTCTTCGTGAGCCGTCTCTCTTTTTAGGAGAACAGAGGGCCGTTCCGGGAAAGTGCAGGCCCCTGTTTTCAGAGTCTGGGCCGAGCAGGACTTAGAGCCACTGTGTTGTGATTCAGTGTGTGGTGACCTTTCCTCCACCCTCGGGCCCTGCCCAGGCAGAGGAGTGTCCGCGGCACAAGGGGGTGGAAAAGCCTCCAAATAGAACGTCTGCACAGAAAAGGACAGGGGCTGCAGCGTGCCTCCCGAACCCTCTTCCTGCATGGGGGCCCCTCCCAGAGCTGACACCCCCACCCCTGGGTTTTGGGAGGTTTTCCTTCCTGGCCAGCCCTGCAAACCCTCCCCACTGGCCAGTTTGCGTGGGGCCACTGGGCTGGGCGGGAGGGTCACACCATCCGGCTCTGACGGCAGAGCCCTAGGTGGCCTTCAAAGCTGGGTGCCAGGGAGAGCACACCCCTCCTGGCCCCCTTCAGAGCACCCAGCTACACCCAGCTCGGGAACGAAAACACCAGCTAGCTTCAGGTAAGTGAGTCATTGCTCAGCAGACTCTGTGAGCCAAAGCCTGGTTCTTCTGGGAGGGCTGAGACCCAAAGAGAAGCTTGTATCCGGGGCGGTTGGAAGGGCGAAAGGCTTGTCTTAGATAAGTGTTCTGGTGCTGTGTTGTCAGTGATGTCTCGCTTCCTGCAGAGAACAGAGAGTTGTAGAGCTCAGGTGGCGGGAGCCCGAACTCTGGTTCATGGCTGTTAGCGCCCTCGGTGACCCTTGTGCCTCTGCCGTGGGCCACTCCTCCTCTGAACTCTGGGCTGATGCTTCCTGGGCAGCAGGGGACACAGTAATTCAGCACCCTGGTGACCACGTGACATACGTGCATCCCAAAGACGCACAAGAACCAGGTGCTGTGAGAGGGTGTAACCAAACCCCTGGCTCCCCTGGGGAAAGCTTCAGGCGACCTGTGTTACTTGGGGGAGGGTTGAGGGGCGGGAGCTTTGGGAGGGTGGACTGAGAATGTCCTGGGAAGAGGGAGCAGCGTATGCAGAGGCCTGCTGTATGCAGGAGGGGGCCTCTGGATCACGGAAAAACACTGTGTGGCAACACGTTAGGAAAGGTGCTGTGCTTACTGGCAGTTGGAAGTTGCTAAGGAGGGAGCGTACACCTGGAATCAAAAGCAGAAAAGCTAGAAGTACCCAATGTAGAGCTCCAATTGCCCCCCCCACGCCCTCCATTTTATAGGACCCTACAAAAATGACTATTATTTTCCACTTACTTCCTGACCTTACAATCCTGGAAGTTACCTGCTTCGTGGTGTCCAGCTGTGGACAGCAGGTGTCCTCAGTTGGAGCCGCTGCCTTGCTCTCCCATCAGTGCCTGAGGCCATGCAAAGGCCCTGGGCTCAGATCTGGGTGCTGGGGTCAGAATCTGGAGTCCAGCACAGGCATTGATGGGGTTCATCTCCAGCACTTCCCCCACCCCACCTGCTCCCAACCACAGCCATGCTATGGGTGCAGGAGGACACAGTAGGCCACCTCAGAGCACCAGGTCCCCCTACCCCCACAAAACCAGCTGGGCTCCTGTTGACCCAAGCTAAACACGTTGTCCACATCTCCACGGCCATGCAGAGACCTTGCTGAGGACTCCCCCCCCCCCCCGCCCCCGCCCTTGCTCACAGTTGAGCTCAGGAACATAGTGAGATGATAGAACAGCCACAGAGCAGGCCCGGGGGCAGAGGGGCAGAAACAGGGACCGCGGAGTGAGACGTGGGATCTGCTGCGTGTCCTGATCACGTGGCAGTGAGCAGGCCCCTGAGCGACGTTAAGGAGCAGCTTCTCCCGCGAGCGTGGGAACAGTACCTGCTTCGTGGGACTGACATGAGTAGAGAGCCCTAACCCTCAGTGCTCGACTTTTATTTCCCGCCCTCTTTCCTGGAGCAGCATGTGCTGTTATTCCCAGGAGCCGCAGGAAATGCAAGCCTGCGTGCGGAGGCCTGCAGAGCGAGCGGGTCGAGAGCCTGGAAGGTGCAGGCTCCACTCCGTCTCCTCTTTCCTTGGTTGTGGCATCCCGGGAAATACAGACATGTTGTCCCAGCCTCAGACAACCCCAAAGCATCGCATTTTAGGAGATGGGGAAATCTCATGTGAACACAGGATGCAAATCTTCTTTTCAGATAGATTTTGAAAACAACATGAAACTCCGTTCTCATGTTAGAGGATTATCTGCTTAACACAGTTTTAGGACACCACATTTTTGGGTGTCACGGCAGAGGATAAATAAGATTTGCCAGTGTTCCGGGCCTTACATAAGGCTGGGAAGGAGGAGCCCAGGCGCAGGGAAGAGTGGACCCGGCCCGGGTGAACTCCCCTTTGTGTACTGGCTAGAACCTCAGGGGCGGAGGGGGTGCTGCTTTCCTGAGGACGTGAGATAGCAGCAGAAAACACTTCACGTACTGTGAAATATTTTACAAAGCAGGGCAATGCTAATGAAAATATCAGTGCATTTTTCGTAATAGCTCCGGGAGACTGTATTTTATCATAGAATAATCTGTTAGGACTGGTTGTGGAATTGAACAGAATTAACTAGGCTTCATGAGTTTTGTATTGCTGCCATCCATGTGAAGCCCCAGCCGGGACTTTAACAGTCGTCCAGCGTCACTGGGTAGCTCTTTGCTGTGTCTAATGGATCGCAATGTCACGTCCCAAGCGGAACTCCGAGAAGACGTACCTCCTGTCGAAGAGCCTGGCTCTTCCAGCTACACCTTCATTCTCTCTTCAGTGAGATCCTCTTCTTCTGGAAGCTGGTTTCACATGGTGGCTTAGATTTTTCCATCTTTGTATCTAGCACCATTTGAAATCAGTGTTTTAGGAGTAAGAATTGCAGCGCAGCAGAGGGCCACCTGCAGAGGAGCTTCCACTGGTGGGACAGGCGCCCTCCTCCCACGGCCAGAGCCGACTCAAGAGAGGAAGGCCTTGACAAGGAAGATGCACCCTAGCGTATGTGGGTTGTGGAGGGGTGACAGTGTGGGGAGGGTGTTGGGTTTAGAAGCATCTCTGCCTCTGAGCAGGGGCAGAAGTGTGCCAGCTTGCAGCAGCCACCAGGGGTCACCTGTCCCTAGGGCCTTAGAGCGCAGGGCAGTGCTCCATGTGGTACCTGACTGTACCCGGGGAGGGGCGAGGCTGCAGACCCGGAGGACCGTTCCATCCACATCAGCACTGCACCTGCTCCTAGACGCCCTGGAACATTCAGCTGCCGTTGCGGTGCAGCTGGAGTCAGACTTGCCACCTGCACGGCCAAGTGCAGGACCCCCAGGAGCACCACCGGACCCATCTCTTACACAGGCTGACCGATTTCTCCTGGTGTTCAGAGTCTGTTTTTGTCTAGCACCATTTGAAATCGGTTATGATGTAGGGGGAAAAGCAGCAGCCTCGAAGCCTCATGCCAACTCTGGTGAGCGGCCGCCTGTGGTTTCTTGGAAGAAGGCTGGGCAGAGAGTGGGGAAGGACGATCTGGCACTTTGTTCACTAACTTCTTTAGCTGCATCTATGATACCTTATTGCAGAGGTAAGAGAGAACATAATGTATTTTTAAAAAAAACAAATGGCTACAATGTATCTGATGTCCTGGGTTGCATTTTGCTGAAATGTGGTGCTGTATGTGCTATAAATGGTGCTGTTGGATTATCTTTCTGTGCAGAGTCTATTCCTGCATCCTGACCTGAATAAATATTTTACTCTATTCGATTAGTCACATCTTTGTTTTTCTTCTGTCACTTCCCATTCATGATTCCATGATAACGTGGGGTCCTGAAAAGGCGACTTGCGATGCAGATTTTACCTACCTCCTGAGACTTTATGGAAGGTTACGCAGACACACATTAAAAACGAAGCCAGCCCAATAAGACAAGACTGCAATTCTGTGAGCCAAGAAACAAAAGGAGAGAAAAGATCACAGAAAAGAGAAATGTTCAAGCCTGGGTGGAGGGATGCTCCTTCCTGATGGGGAAACTGAGGTTGGTTCCCGGTGGGCTGCAGCCCTGGCACCTCTGTGATCAGGGATCCTTTGAGAAATTTTGCGTAACTGAGCACATGTCACATGGCTGGTCAAGGAGAGCAGCCTGATGATTCTCGTTACATTACAAAAGATGCAGGAGGTCTACTTGTGAATCTAAGTTTCTATGAACCCTTGAGGGCAGGGCGAACCAGTTCTGTAAGGTGTTCAGTGACTGGCCAGATTTGTCTCTAGGGGGGCTTACACCTGGGGACTCTTCAGGGAGAAGGGCTGTGGCCCTTGAGTGAGCATTTGGCACCTGACGTGTGGCCACCTGTGAGCTACCTGCAGTACTCGCATTCCATGCCAGTGGTTCACAGTAAGTGGTGGCAACTGTACCACCTGGGAAGCTTTCCCAAGTCCACATCCCCCAGATGGCCGCCCTGCCCAGTGGGGTGGGGATGGGGGGCGGTGCAGCATCTGCTGGGAATACTGCCCAGGGGACGGGCCACACCCCCTCGCTGCAGCTGCAGTGCTATTTCGGGCTGTTGAGTGAAGAATCCATGTGCTCGTCCGCAGGAGCAGGATGTGATGGTGGGAATCGTTAAGACCCACAGTTGTTTTACTCCCTTTTCGGCTAAGCAAGGTACAGGAGACCTGTGGGTGTAACAGCTTTGGCTCGCTTGTAACTAATTCAACCGACTTTTGGTTCCCTGAGGTGTCCCAAGCTCCAGCCTCGGTTTACACATGAAGCAAGTAGGCAACATGGATCTTCCTTCCAGTTCCCGTCCCCAACTGCTAGACATGCTAGAAGGTCCAGTTCAGCATCAAAGCAGCAAAACAATGACTCGAGACATCGTTTCCATAGAGGTGGTCTCTCGTGCCCTTAGTGAGTGCCTCAACAGGGCCACGCAGCTCGGTCCTGGGGAGCAAAATGCATGCCCCGTGTAGCAGAGGTGCCCCTCACTTGGGATTCGTTCGCTTGATTCATCTAGATGCCACAGCTCTTTACCTAAAATTGCTGCTCCCAGGTAGCTCTTCCTAACAAATTGGTAAGCAGGATGTTTCTTCTGGAGACATCTTGAATCCAGTTTTCAGGGCCATGCTGTCCACTTAGGGAGAAAATGCTGTGTCAGACAGGAGTCCCCATTACCCAGGTTTCGCCACATCTTTAGCTGCAGGTGGGTAAGTGGAGAGAGAGGGAGGATTGGACTGAGGCCTCACGCAGCTTGTCAACTGGCGAATACTTCCCATCTGTGGAAATGAGCGTGGGTGAATTAATAGGACGCGAGTCCGAACTGACCAATTTAGGCAAAAGAGAACGTGTGAAGTCTCGAACCTGGTAATTCACCTAAGATGTTGGCCCTGGGCTGCAAGGAGAAGCTGGTGTATGGTTTTAGGGACACCTTAGCAGGTGGGGTGTCCATGTTTGGGGCAAGGTTAAGGGCTTTGCTTGAACACAAGAAAAGTTCTAATGTGGGCGTATTCTTACTCACTAGGGCTCCACACTACCTTATAATTAGACTCACCCAAGTAGCCTTTAATGATTCTAAGGGTGCACCACATGGGGTCTGGTTATACTGTTCTGGGATCAGGACCTACAGTTTGGTCCCAGTTTCCCCAGGTGACTGATGTGCGGACACTCCTCTGTGGGCTTGCTTCTAAAAGGTTTTCCTACACAACACGGGTGTGAGGACCCCTGGCGTGGGTGTAGGAGTGTCCTGTAACAAGTACAACAACTGGGGGTTGGTCTTAGCCTCCTTGGGCGGCTGTAAGAAGACACCAGGGACCGGGCAGTGTAGACACAACACGCACTTCCGGTCTGGGATGCTGGGAAGTCTAAGGTCGGGGTGCCTGCAGATTCAGGGCCCGGTGAGAGCCCGCGTTCCGCTTCAAGACCCTGCCTTCCCAGGCCAGAGGAGCTGAGGGGTCGCTCCTGGGCCTCTTCACAGGGCCACTCATCCCATTCATGGAGGCTTGAAGGCTCTGCCCTCCTGACCTAATCCCTCCCCAGAAGCCCCACCTCCTAATCCTGTCACCTGGGGTGGGGGGGGGGGGTGGGTAGGATTTTAACGTGGGGATCTCGGTGCCACTCAAGCATTCACACAGTCATTGTCTTAAAACACCACCGCCTCGTTTCTTTCAGTCCTGGAAGTGTGACATCATTTCCCGAGGCTGGACTCCAGGCCTTGGCAGGGCTGGGCTCCCGCCAGAGGTCCAGGTCCGAGGAGGATCCCTTCCTTTGCTTTTCCAGCTCCCAGAGCTGCGCTCTTTGGCGCCAGGGCCCTGCCTCCACCCCCAAGGCCAGCAGCAGAGCACAGGGTCGCATCGCCCTTCCTGCTGTCAGCCTCCCCACGGTTCCCCTGCAGGGAAGCTGGTGATTACAGTGAGGGCCCCGCCCGGATCCCCTGTGCCAAGGCCCTCAGCGCCAGAGGTAGCATCACAGGTCAGGGGCAGGGCTCCCAAACCACAAAGGGCAGGCTCAGCCTTGGGCCCCAGCCGGCTCCCTGGACTCAGAATCTGTGTGTCAGCAAGACCTGCCTGCACACTAGAGTGGGAGAAGCATGGTGCCATGGGGTCCTGCCCAGGTGCTACCCAAGCCCCAGGCCAAAGACAAACGGAAGGGGTGTTTTCCCAGGAGCCTCTGCAGGTGGTGCTGGGTGATCAGATGAGCGGCGTTTCCCCAGGCACCGTGACTAAGTGCTCACCTAAAGGGCCCTGGTGGCCAGATGCGCCCTGAAGCCACCGGCCCTGAGCACCGGGATGCCGGAGCTCTTGCTTGGCTTCCATAGTTCGGCACAAGGCTTGCCACTGCCACATAAAATTGTTTTTTTTTTTTTTTTTTTTAAAGCTGTGTGAGGGGTATAAATGACGTAAACATAAGCAGCTTCTCTTGCTAACGTCAGTTTTACTCCCCCTGTACAAGTTTTCTTGGGATCACAAGTCAGGGGTCCGGGCGGGTAACCTTCTCACTGTGACCTATACCTGTGGCGACTCGTTTGCCATCAGATACATAAGTGAAGGGAAGAAAAAAGTGTAAGGATCACAGCCCCCAATAGTCTACTTTTTCCATATTTAAGCAACAAGGGACAGAGTTAGCCCTTTTAAGATGTTGGATTTCACAGAAGGAAAGCAGCAAGGACCTAGTGAGTACTAGATCCAAAATGAAATTAAAAATTTCTGGGAATCACAACAATGACTGGAACCTCTGAATAATGACCAAGTTGGACGGACTCCGGGAATGGCCTATGCCCGCAGAGCCCACAGGAGGGCAGCAGTGCTACGCGGTATAAAGATTGACCCCTTTGGGGCAACCTTTCTGCATGATTCTGGAAATGATGAAAGCACCACTGCTTAGGTGGAAAAAAAAAATCCACGTACACAGGCACTCAATTTTGCACTGTTTCTGGAAGTCAGTAGACTATGTTACATCTTGTTTTTGAGTAGAAATATGCAAATGTTTATGCGAAGAAGCTCCTTCTTGGTTGCAGCTGGCTGTCCGGCATTACTAAATTTTAGAATACTTCAGTTTCCTATGGGTGGCTCAGGGGTTGAGCCTCTCTCTGCCTTAGGCTTAGGGTCCTGGGCTACTCGGGTCCTGGGTTCGAGTCCCACATCATGCTCCCTGCAGGGAGCCTGCTTCTCCTTCTGCCTATGTCTCTGCCTCTCTCTCTCGATCATGAATAAATAAAATCTTAAAAAATAAATGAAGTGGGCTGAATTAATAAAACCCTAATTTGCTTTTGTAAATATAAGCCTTTACTTTGTCATTGTAAATTTATAAATCGCTTTATAAATCACTAATGCAGAAGTTCTCAACCTTAGCTGCATATTACAATCACTTGGGAAGCTTTAAAAAAAAAAAATCCCATACACCCAGGCCACATCCCACACGAAGAAGGCAGGTGTCCTCCCGGACCCAGGGCACCCAGGGCGAGCAACGAGGGGCGGCGACCGAGGCCCCGAGGGCTGCGGGCTGCAGGGGAGCAGGTGCACAGCAGGTGCAGGCAAGGCCGGGGGGCAGCTGGGGTCTCCCTGCAGGAAGCCCTTGAGGGCGGCTCTGCGCCCCGGGACGGGAGGGGGGCGCCCAGGGCCCAGCCCGCGACACCACCTGTGCTCTGGGGGAGGACGCTCTGCCAACGCACACGTCGCCGCCCATTCGGTTCTCCACGGCTCACGGTTTATTTTTTGCAACATCTGAAGATCCACTTTTCAAGCAATGAACGGTAAAGACCCCTGCCCACGAGACTTCTCCTTTCACTGCAAATCCATTCTGACAGCTGTAGCAAGCTGTTCACAGGTTCCAAGCGTTTCTTTCCATGTAATTCCATGGAACTTTCCATTTAAAGGTTTGCCCACGCATTTGTCAATATCTGACAAACAGAATTTATATTTACACATATACATCCGTTTCCCATATAAATCTACTAAAATGAAAAATCTAAATCTGAAGCAGAAACGACTATAAAAGTCCATTTATTTTCAAAAGCATAATGATCTTTGGTTGAAAGACGCTCCATTTCGGCTTGTCAAAAATAAACAGTGCAGCCATCCCTTGCTTCTAAGCAAGTGCTACGTCCCTGAAAAGTATGTGCATGAGGATTATAATAAACTTCACCGCTGCGCTTAATTCAGATTTCCTCTTTCTTTATGTTCAAGCTTCTCTTCCCCAAGTCCCTGCCCAGATCCCGAGGGAACACTCGCAGCGCCTCACCAACGGGCCTTTATCTGTAGGACAATTCTTAACTCTGGTCCGCGCTCCATTCCCAATCACATCCTCCTCCAGGAAACATTTCTTTGGCCTAATTTGTGCTGCTAAATATATAAAAGTGCAAAACAAAACAAAAAAAAGGGGAAAAGCATCATCTGAATTCCAGGGGCCGTCCTCTGCCCATGGGGCTTCTTTGAGAGACCCTGCCTGGTGTGAGGACTCACAGGCCCCCTTCCTTCTGTTGGGCCCAAGCATCAAATGCTACCTCAGCTGTTTGCTTTTTCTGTCCCCTTGTGTGACCAAGGCAGAAACACCGTTTTCTTTTCTGAAGTACGTGGCTGAATTTTTACTCTGGTTTTAGCCTGCGATGCTCCTAAAAAGTAAGATTCTGATACAACCTGAGGTTATCTGATGGATATATCCCTGCTAAACTCACCCCTTTCACATGACATTGTTTAAGGCTCTCTGATGTCGTACAGGAGTTCGCAACGGATTCTGAATTCCTAATTGATTTCTCAGGCTGCTTATTGATGTCCTAAAAAGCGAAGCACCGGTGCCATACATTTTTCAGCTTCCTTAAATCACCAAGAAATTACAAACACTTAAAAAAATATATACAATTCTATCCTCGAGCATTTTCCAATAACATTCTTAGTTAATAAGTCAAATGTTCAAAATCCCAATATGCAGTGTTCTTTTTTCTAATTATTTTTAAAGATTTTATTTCTTTGTGCATGAGAGACACAAAGAGAGAGGCAGAGACATAGGCAGAGGGAGAAGCAGACTCCCTCAATGTGGTACTCCTCCCTCTGCTTCAATGTGGGACTTGATCCCACCCTGAGCTGAAGGCAGACACTCAACTGCCCCACTTTTTTCTAGTGTTTAAGGGCAGAAGCAGCATACACATATTTGTAAAGGCATTTGACACTAAACAATATCCAAAACATAGAGTTGTTGAAAGAATGAATCAAGACTTGGCATTAATCTTTGAACAAAAAAGATTTTAAAATCCCTTTTTTTAAACAATGAAATGTAATTTATCTTGAACTATATAGTTCTCTACAAATGGAGTTATTTAAAAAATTATTTCCCCATGGGACGAGCACTGTGCACTCAGAGTGTAGTTTCCCCTGTCTCTGTGTCTCTCAGGATTAAATACATTAAAAATTCTTAAAAAAAGAATTATTTCCCCACTTATATAGTAGCAGGCATACTGTGCCGAGTTGTCCTGTAAGTGCACGTGTTAGTTAAGGGAAAAGAGGCCAGAAGTTCATACCCAAATTCATACACTGTTCAAAGCAGCATCAAAGGATGGTGACTACATTCAAACCACATTAAAATGCTAGCGTTATGCCTTAAGGGTTGCATTCATGGGAGTGAGAAAAACTACAGAATAATTATAAATCCTTTTCTCCCCTTCCTGTTTTATTGATGTAACTGCCATATAACACTGTCTATGTGTAAGGCTTACAGCATGAATTGATAATGTATATATTCCGAAATGACCACCACAATCAACTTAGTTGACAGCTATCACTTTAGTCACAAAAATTTTTGCCTTCCTGATCAGAACTTTTAAGATCTGGGGCACAAAAATGAGTGGCTCAGTGGCTGAGCATCTGCCTTTGGCTCAGGTCATGATCCTGGGGTCCTGGGACTGTGTCCTGCATTGGGCCGCCCACGGGGACCCTGTTTCTACCTCTGTCTGTGTCTCTGGCTCTCTATTTGTCTCTTTCATGAATAAATAAAATCTTTAAAAAAATATATACATACAGCACTGCTACTGACAGTCACCAGGCCGCACGTTAATTAATTATATCCCAGATCTTTCTAATTTTAGAACTGGAAGTTTGTCCCCTCTGATGACCTTCATCCAATTCTGCCCCCAGCACTGGCAACCACCAATCTGGTTTCTGTTTCCAGGAGTTTGTTGTTGTTGGTTGTTTTTTAGTTTCTACGAATAAGTGAGATCATACAGTATTTGTCTCTGACTTCTTTCACTTTGCAAAATGCCTGGAGGGTCCATATATTTTGTCCTCAAGAACAAGATTTCCTTCTTTTTAATGGCTGAATAGTATGCCACCGCATTTGTATACCACGTTTTAACAATTCATCTGTCCGTGGACACTTGGGTTGTTTCCCTGTCTGGGCTCTTGTAAATGCTGCTGCAGTAACAGTGCTACACAGTTATTTTGTTTCCTTTGCATATATACCCATGAGTAGAACTGCTGGATCATCTGGTAGTTCTCTGTTCTTAATTTTTTGAGGAAGGTTTATACTGTTTTCCATAGAAGCTGTGTGAATTTACTGTGGCTCTCAAAAGATAAACTGATGTGTAGAAACCATTTAGCGCATCTACTCTGTTGTCGTAGCTGATTTATCCTGGTATGCACTGTACTCCGCTCTAATATCACTTTTCCTATAAGGCGAGATAAAAAGTATTAAAGATAAATATCATTAAGTACATAAGTTCAATTCCAAAGTCTATTTAGAAAATTGACAATTAAAGAAACTGGAAGAGGGCCTGAACTAGGAAATAAATGACTTTTAAAAAATAATTTCAAATATGCTACTAGTCTCACTCTAGAAACCCTTCTATCCCTGTATTACATTTTTGATTCTCTCCAAAACAACAGAGCAGTATGACACAAAGTACACAGTAAATATTTTCTCATTTAAATTAAAATGAGGGCTAATGGGAAAGACTGGAGAGAAACACCTATTTTGCTTATACTGAAATTTTAAACCTGGCTCCAAGATGAAACTATTAAGAAGGTAACAATTCCACCAGGCTTCAGGTCTAACACTGCCCCAGTTAGCCCTACTGTCAAGCAAATCATATGTTTCACTAAGAAATTGTCTTCAATAACTAAGGGTAACATCACAATTTTATGGTAACGATAGACATCTTTCTAACATCTATTATTCTAGCCCAGTGCTGTCCAAAGAAATGTGCTGCAAATCACATGGGTTAAGTTTACATTTTCTAGATGCCACGTTAATAAAAGTAAAAGAGGCTAGCAAAGTTAATTTTAATGTATTTTACTTTTAACCCAATATACGTGTTATTTTACATTTTTTATACTAAGTCTTTAGAGTCTGGTGTGTATTTTATGGTTACAGCACAACTGATACAGGACTAGGCACTTTGAAGTCCACAAGACTATCAACTATTGAATTGGAAAACACAGGTCCAGTCCCTGCCTTAGTGAAATGACTAGAAGGGACAGATGAAAACCAGCTCTGGACAAGTCAGCTGTTCACCAGTCTGCGTGCCACGGCGAACATTTCAGGGAGGCCTCCCCACCCTAAGAGCTAACTAATAACCATGTTAGTTTTGGGATACCCTCAGACTTCTTTGGCGGGGCGGCCATCAGATGAGCCACCACTGTCACAAAAATACACTTGTGATGGAGCCATTTCCGGAGGACTACTGTGAGCCAGTTGATATTGTGAGTTAGGACCGTCCGTGAATTCTCCACGACTGCCATATTCTTCTACTTTTTGGAGTCAGTACTTCTTTTGTTTGTACAGTGGTGGAATCCTGTTCTTTGAACAGAATTTTAAATAGACTCCAAAAGAGGAGAAAGACACAAAGGATTCACATAAATTTTAAGAAACACTTATTTGAGAAGAACAAAGAAGCAGTTTAAGGGTGGTGAAAAATCTAACCCTGGATTACTAATGATGGGTGTTTTATATTACCTTCAGCATCCAACAGGTTACCTTCAAAGGTTTATAGACACCTTGAAGCTCCCAACAGACTGAAATCTACCTTCCTGGTTGGCTGTAGCCTTTTCAAAGGTCTAAGAAACCAAGAAGATTCCCGGGACTGGGCGGGCCCCGACTGCCACTTCTGGTTGGTGTGTCCTATCTTCCTCTTGCTCCTGTGACCCAAGACACCACTCTGCTTTTACCAAGACGTTGCCCTTCCTATTGGCCTTTGTAGAGTCTGCTCCCCAACTCTTGGCTGTAACACAAGGTAGCACCTCACACTGTAAGTGGTGAGAATCACCTCTTCTCTCCTCCCGGCCAGGGAGACACACATTCTGGTGCAAAGAGAGGAACACTTCCAATTCATTTCATTCGACAACCCCAAGTGGATTGAATCAAAGGGTCTAAGGCAAGCCAATTCAGTTTTTCAAAATCTAAGGAGTTTTTGTTTGGTTTCTCTTTGTACACTAAAAATATTCTGTTCATGGAAAACAGATAAATGCCTTTTTTAGAATTTTTTTTTGATAAATGCCTTTAAAGTTAATATTTGTGAATTGAAATTGAATGCTTTTACAAAATTAAGTGAAATGTATTTTGGTTTCTGAAAAAGGATATTTTCCCTCCCTGCACTTAAAATGAACAGACTTTATGATTATTTCTCACTGGGCTAAAAAATTTCTGCACTTTTGGGTTCACAGCTACTAAGAGGTCAAGGAAGCCAGACAGTCTGATAAAAGGACAATGGAGACATTACTCAGTTGGAGCCTGTGTCAAAGTAAAAGCCTGCCAGGACATATTACTTAGAACAGGAATAGTATAAAAAAATCAATAATTTAGCAAACGGAACAGGAATCTAAGTGTCTGCCTGGATGTTTACTGCCAATATATGTTAGTTCAGGGTACTGATATCTAAATATTCATTGAATATTTTCTGTTCTAGATAGGACATCTCTGACAAGAAACACACAAAACCAATACCTTTTAATGATAAAAGCAAACCTTTCTCTCATCTCTTCTTCTCAGAGAGAATTAAACTTTACTTCTTTGTGGCTCTCACCAGTTTGGTATGTGCTGAACAGAGGAAGGGAAGAGGGCTGAATAAAACAGTCATATCAAACCAAAAGGAAGTAGAACAGCGTCACAAGTGGGATAAAAATCAATGACAGAGGAAAGGGGAAGTGCAGCTGACAATTAGATTCATAAAATTACAACTTTCTGATTCTCATTTAGGTACTTGAAGCAGGAATTTTGTGTAAGAAGTGACTTTAACTCTGATGTCTTATAGATCACCCAGTAGATGAACAGATTCTAAATTTCTGTGCAATCTGTTTACCTCTGAATCCATAATAAAATAATCCATAATAAAATAAACTTTCACAGTAAGACTGTGTGAGGACAAATGGCCCTTTGTCTCTCACACCTCAGATTTAGACGGAATACACAGAGCATATGTTAAATCCATGCACTACTGTCTGAGAAGTCAATGTCGTATGTTGGCAAATTGAACACCAATAAAAAATAAATTTATCATTAAAAAAAAAAGTCAATGTCATGACAAGGCAGACATTTTCAGGCATGTCAAGTACAGTGTCCTCCTGAGGTCTATCTGTTTGTACCCCCAGGGAAGGCGTCTGCAAATCTTATGACTAGATGTCCCATTTTTCTGGGATGGATCTAAAGTCTGCTCTCTTGACTAACTACAAAATCCTTTCTTATTTATCAGTCATTTAAATTTTCTTAAGAGTTTGTTGAATTTGAGAGCCAAGTGGAAAAATGTTCAAAGTTCATTCGATCCTTTGGTTGCTTTGCCCCATGTCACTACCCTCCCCACTGCCTCATCTGGCCACTGGATGTAGTAAATCCCCAAACCCCCTGTAACCTTCATTGAAGCACAGACAGCTTAAAACTTATAAAGTTACTGAATCAGTCATTATTATAGAAATACGTTTCAGTTATACCAAATAATACCAAATAATAAGTATCCTTAATAGAAAGGAAAACCTATTTAGTCACAGGTAATAAACTACATCAATTGTGTAAATAATTCGAATGGATGTCGGTAAACTCTCATTTCCCCAGGGATGATATAACCAGAATAGAGAAAATCATGCATTTATGACATGAAAATCACTCCCCATATATGAACACATCAGTGTAAACCAGTGGCATCTGTATTCCTGAGCTACGCAGTCATGACAAGCAAAACAGGACTCAAGCCATCACAAAGCACAGGGCAAGGAAGGGCTGGGGACTCCCAGACCAGAGAGCATGGTGGCAGATTAGTTAAGAAAGGAAACTGGAACGAAGAAGGCAAGGGTGTGTTGGTGTGGCCTGCTTCACACGCCCTGTGATCCCAATCTATTCCTAGCTGGGACTAAGGAACAGACAACCTAGCAGAACACTTTGGCATGAGGCCATGTTCATCAAATAATTCATATACGTTTGGTGCTCTGAAAAATGACTACTTACACTACTTGTCCTTTGGGATAGAGGCTGCAGAAGGGGAACTGTGTTCCCAAGTGATCACAAGTATAAGTTTACATCAAAATCCATTCTGGACCAAGTGTTAGCAGGAATCTGGGCCTGTCTGTGCCTAGTGCCCTGCTTCTAGGGTTAGCCGCTAGAGAGAGAGAAGGAACTGCATGCACCCAAGAGTCTCATGAGGAAGTTTTGAGGCAACACCACTCAGGGGGAAAGACGATGGACATGAAGCAGTGCCAAGAATAAACAGAAATCTTGTTGGTTTTTTGGTTTTGTTTTTTTTTTTGTTTGTTTTTTTTTGAAAAGCAACATAAAGCTAAACATTAGCCCACACACTTTTTAAAAAAAACATACACACAGATGTGGCATTTTTAGAAAATTCAATTATCTTAAACAGGGGAAAATTTTACCATTAAGTTTGATGGCGTTTCTTCACATTTCAAGAATATGGGTACAACAATAATATTCTCCGCCCTGGTAACTCAGCAGCAGTATCACCGCGAGCTCACTGGACACAGAATCTCAGATCGGTAACGCTACGGAAATCTTTCATCTGGGGTACACTGCTCAGAAAATTGCTCACTTTTAAAAGACCTGTTAACAGTAGCTACAGAGAGTATTATTAACACTTGTTAAGGAACCTGTATGTGTTTTGATGCAGTGTTTTGTTTTGTTTGTAAATATATTATTTTTGTATTCATGAGAGACTCACAGAAAGAGGAAGAGACATAGGCAAAGGGAGAAGCAGGCTCTGTGTGGGGAGCCTGATGCGGAACTCAATCCCTGGACCCCAGGATCATGCCCTAAGCCAAAGGCAGACACTCAGCTACTGAGCCACACTGGTGCCCCCAACACAGTGTTGTTTTAAACAAAGTAAGGGCAGAGAGGTATTTTGTTTTGTTTTTTATTTTAGAACCTATTTCTACACAAAAATTTTGAACTTGTAGAAATATTTCCCTGATCGTATTTCCTACTCAGAATGCTATGTATACATAATTTTACTGCTGATTTAGAAATCAAATATGCATATCATGTGTTCTACAAATATAAGATTGAAGACTCAAATGAAGGCACTGTGGGTATTAAAAAAAAAAAACTAAGCAGGGGCGCCTTGGTGGCTCAGTTGGTTAAGTGTCCGACTCTTGGTTTTGGCACAGGTCCTGATCTCAGGGTCATGAGGTTTAGCCCCGTGTCAGGCTCCAGGCTCAGCATGGAATCTGCTTGAACTTCTCTCTCCTTTTCCCTCTGCCCCTCATGCTTTTGCACTCTATCTCTCAAATAAATAAATTTTTAAAAAGAAAAACTAATGTTTTAAAAGTCTGAGCTCTTTATGAATAAGTAATGTACTTTTATTACATAGCCTAAGCCAGATGATTAAATATATGGGAAAATATATCATAAAACCATGAATACCAAAGGTCTTAAAGTTATTTGTTTGATTTTAAAGCTATTTTCAAATCAATAGGGAAAAAACAAATCACTAAATATCAGAAATTTCAAAGCACCTAATTTGGTCTGTGTTCCGGGATTTATTCTAAGTCTTTCCTAAATTATAAATCATTTAAGTCTGAGGCTTAGAAACCCTCCTCTGCTCAGAAGATATATACCGGTAAATTTTTTCTATTCTAAGCTTCCCCACCTTTCATTTATATAGATTAAGACACAGATAAAGTTAATAATGAGGTGCTTTGTAAATCTTACCCCTGTCAGCAACCCCCAACCATTTTACAGCAACCTAGTAAATTAAGAGAACATAAGAGGGAAATCAAATACTGCTGCTTTTCTTTCCCCAGTTTAACAAGGATAAGTAATTACTCTTAAAAAAAAAAAAAAAAAAAAGCAAATCAGGTTGAGAACCCATGTAGCCTTTTACCTGAGTTACATAGATAAATGGAAAATTTGATTGTAAAAATTCCAGTGCATACAACTAAGTCTCCATAGTGAACTGTTCTAAATCTAATCTTGGCCACTAGTCCAATCTAGGAAATAGGGTCAAACTGGGTGGGAAAGGACCCAGAAAGGTCCATGATTTGCTATAGAACTTAAACCTCAAATTCCACAGAGATGTTTCTTGCAGTCCTAATAGCTGGAGCCACTCTGCAGAGAGGGCTCTGGGTGCAGTGACAGTAAATGCAACCTAAGACATTTTTAGTAAAGAAATGCAACTGGGATGGCACACTCATGTAGGCACAGTTTAGAAAAACACAGCATGCGGGACAAACAGAAAAGCTGCACAAATTATGTCAAGAGTAAGAAGAACCATAAATTAGAAGGGATATGCTTTTATTTACCCTTTCTTCTTTTGTCGATACACTATGAACACGATGATGGCAGTGACTATAAGGCCAGCAACTACAAGAAACCAGGAAACAAGAATAGGTAACAGAGAACTGATTGTCAAGATTCAAAATTTAGCAGCAGAAATAAGTAAGTGTTGGTTGCATTTCAGTGGTCAGAAAAATGTTATTTTATTTAAGCACATTATCTATTTACATTCTGTCTGTACTCTTCACTATCCAAAGCTCATTCCCTGGAGTCACTTGAACAGTCCACAGTAAACCACAGAAGAATCATTGCTTAGTTTAGAAAATTACTCAAAGCATCTTTGGGACACAAACTCATGACCAATTATCCCAAAAACACATGTAGTGTTTAGTAGGCTTTGTTACTAAGTGGACATATATAGTATAAAAGGACATATATCCACCAGCAAAACATAGTGTATCGTATACAAGGTCAGGCTGTTCTAGACTGGTGTACTTCCTTTCAAGCTATATAAACTATAGACACTGAAAAGTTAAGTTTAAAATGATTTAATTTGAAAAATAAAATGTTAATTAAATAAACATATAATTAATGCACTTTTTCTGAGTAATATTTTTATTTAAGTGGCATCAAAGTTTGGGGTACTTACAGACACTGAGAACAATCACAACAATGTATCCTTTGCCTGGGAAAAAAACGAAAACATTTTAAGGATTGTGCACATAAGGGTGTGCATCTAACTTTGATCAGATTACCTATACACTATGGCAACAGAACTATTCCTTGGTCTGGTTCTAGCACAAGTGCTAGCACGTCCAGTTCATTCTGATCACAGAACCCTTGGAATCGGATCCCATGTTTAGGCTCCACCTTGTAAAACTGACTCTTTGTTAGGAATTTTACTTTTGATTGTTTTGTGCTATAGTTACCATATCAGTAAAACTTAGGACAATTATTATTTAGTAGATTAGAAGAAAATTGTTTCAAAAGGGATTACTCCATTATAGTTGGTTTAGTTCAGTATTCATTCTATCATTCGTGATTTTGGTAGAAATTCATACTTTTTCCACAAAAGTGGAGGATGTGGACTAAGTCATAGATGAATTTCCATTTGTCTATCACACAGATGTTAGTTGTAGAATCTTCAAAATAATACTTTATCTTATCATCAACCCCTTCTGATCCTCCATCCCCTAAAACTAAAACATAATCCTAATTACCAAGGAAATTCTAAGTACATAAATGAAATACCAGGATAAAAATGAAATACATGGATAAAAATAATGCATAGAAACTTAAACGTTGTTTTTGACTACCCAGAAGGAAATAAATCATACTAGAAAATCTTAATTCTTAGCAATGATGTCAAGAGTACCCCTGCTTCTAAACTGCTATTATTTATATTAAAGTTCTGGAAGTCAAAACATAAAATGTCACGTTTAAGTCTAATCTTTTCATTTCATAAGAAATTATCAAGTGCTTAATACCTTAAGATCGCACTGTTTTTACTGGCACAATGAGAGTCTGACTACGGTGTTCAGAGCAAATATAACAAGCCTAAAGAGTTAAAAAAAGGTTAACCATATGACACTAGTCTAATATAAATAAAATAGATACTTCTCTTCATTTACTTATCAAGAAATCATTATATTTAACTGTCACAACTATACTTTTTTTCTTCATATTCTTTAACATACATTGTGTGGACTATCTTAGCCTACATGAAGTTTGCCATGCCAGTGTGTCATAGGAAAAACTAAATCAACCTGTAGCACTTTAAGGCATATGTATATAAGATACAAGGAGAAAGAAAACTGATCTACAAATTGCCATAAAAAAATAACACTACCACATGGACAGCAAGTTATGTTTTATGTATTTTAACCTATATATAATTATAGCATTTAAGAAAGCTACCTCACCCTACTAGGAATCCTATTTGGGGAAGTACCTCTTAATTACATTGTCTATATGTATTCACACATACTGCTGCTTACATCTGCCATGGTATCTACACTATTAAAATAACTCCAAGTGTCATTTTTTAAAAAGATTTTATTTATTTATTTATTTATTTATTTATTTATTTATTTATTCATGAGAAACACACAGAGAGAGGCAGAGACATAGGCAGAGGGAGAAGCAGGCTCTGTGTGGGGAGCCTGATATGGGACTTGATCCCAGGACCCTGGGATCACTACGCCCTGAGACAAAGGCAAATGCTCAACCACTGAGCCACCCAGGTGCCCCCCAAATGTCACTTATTACCAATTTGTGACATGCTGTTTCTTCTCTAACTATAGGTAACTGAAATATGATATTTACATGTAGAATGCTAGAGTCTCATAATACAAGGCTATTAATAACCAAAATAGTACCTGAAGTGTCACTAGGTGGTGTTTCATCACTGGGCTTGGGAGATCCTAGGGGGGGAAAAAAAAAAGGAAATAAGTTAAGAAAAGAGAGAGAGAGAGGAAAAAAATAAAGCTTAAAGACATCTAAATTCATAGGTTTTGAATTTTTGCCTTCATGCGAAAACCCATAATTTTGTTTTACCTACATACATGAATGTTTCCCATTAAAAGTAGCATCATAAAATACTGTAAATTTGTATGTGATCAGCATTCTTCATATCCAATAACATTTCCTGTGACAATAGTCTGTGGTATGTTATGCAACTATATCATAAGTATATTGTTAAAATTATGGGGGCACCTGAGTGGTCAGTGGTTGAACATCTGCCTTTGGCTCAGGTCACGATCCCAGGGTCCTGGGATCAAGTCCCGCATCAGGTTCCTTCCAGGGAACCTACTTCTCCCTCTGCCTATGTCTCTGCCTCTCTCTCATAAATAAAATCTTTAAAAAATTCAAGTATTTATTGTTAAAATAAATTTATGAAATTAATAAAATAAATTTATGAAAAAGCCATCACTAGCATCATACTCATTGGTCAAAGACTGAAAGTTTTTCCCTTAAGTTCAGGAACAAGACAAGAAGCCTGGATTTTCCACTTTCACTCAACATATTAGAAGTTCTGGTCAGAACAATTAGGCAAGAAGAAGAAATAACAAGCTTCCAAGTTGGGAAGGAAGAAATAAAATGATCCCTGTTCTAGATGTTGTGACCTTTACATAGAAAACTCTAAGGATCTCTCTCTCTCTCTCACATACACACACACACACACACACACACACACACAATTAGAATAAATGAATTCAGCAAGGCTGCAGGACACAAAATCAACACACAAAAATCAGCTATGTTTCTACATACTAACAATGAACAATTCAAAAAAGGAAATTAAGAAAACAATCTCATTTACAATAAACAATAAATAAATAAAACAAATAAAAGTTGTTACATCCAAAACAAACAAAATAGGAATAAAACAAGCAAGAAGGTGAAGGACTGAAAACCACACAACGTAGCTGAAATGAACTGAAGATAGGTGGAAAGACATTCCATGTTCATGAATTAGAAGACTTAATATTATTAAAATGTTAATACTACACAGAGCAATCTACAGACTGAATGCAACCCCATTACCATCTTGAATATGCATGTTGCAGAAACAGAAAAAAAAAAAACAACCTATAATTCATATGGCATCTCAAGTGACTAAAAACAGCCACAATAATCTTGAAAAAGAACAACAAAGTTGGGAGGACTCACACTTCCTGATTTTAAAACTTACTACTTACTACTACAAACTACAGCAATCAAATAGAGAAGCAATTGGCAAAATACAGACACACAGACCAATGGAACAGAATAAAGAACTCAAAAAATAAACCCTTATGACTATGGTCAAATGATTCCACTAGGGGTACTAAGAATATTTAATAGAGAAAGAGCAAAATTTTCAACAAATGGTTCTCAGAAAACTGGATATCCAAACTCAGAAGGATGAAGTTGGACCCTTGCTTTACACCATCCACAAAAATTAACTAAAAATGGATACAAAACTAAATATAGAGCTACAAGTATAAAACTCTTAAAAGAAAACATACAGAACAAGCTTTGTGATGTTAGATTTGGCAACTCTTCTTGAATGTGATAACAAAAGCACAGGAAACAAAAGAAAAAATAGATAAACTGGACTTCATGAAAATCAATGGGCATTGATTTTGTCCATCAATGGACACTGTAAATAGAGTGAAAAGGCAATCCACAGAAGGAGAGAAAACATCTGCAAATCACACACTTGATAAAGCACTAATACACAAAATATATGAACTCAAAAAACTCAATACCAAAAAAAAAAAATTGCCAATTAAATGACTTGGCAAATGGGCAAAGGACCTGAATAGACATTTCTCCAAAGATCTGCAAAAGACAATAAGCACACGAAAAGACGACTAATCACTAATCATTAGGGAAATGCAAATAAAAACCACAATGAGAAGGTTGGCTCAGTATGTTAAGCTTCCAACTCTTGATCTCAGGGTTGTGAGTTCAGGCCACACATTGGGGTCCATGCTAGGCATAGAGCCTACTTCAAAAAAGCAAAACAAAACAAAACAACAAAAATCAGTGAGATGCTACTTCACATGTGTTAGGATGGCTATTATCAAAGAACAGAAAAAGAACAAGTGTTGCGGGATGCCTGGGTGGTTCAGTGATTGAACGTCTGCCTTTGGCTCAGGTCATGATTCTAAGATCCTGGGATCGAGTCCCACATAGGGTTCCCTGCAGGAAGCCTGCTTCTCCCTCTGCCTGTGTTTCTGCCTCTCTTTCTGTGCCTCTCATGAATAAAAAAAGAAAATCTTAAAAAAAAAAAAAAAGAACAAGTGTTGGCAAAGAGGTGGAGAAACTGGAATCTTACTGAGCAATTATACTAGTAGGTATTTATTCCTAAAATACAAATGTAGTGATCTGAAGGGGCACCTGAAGCCCAATGTTTATAGCAGCAATGTCCACAAAAGCCAAACTATGGAAAGAGCCCAGATGTCCATCAACAGATGAATGGATATAGAAGATATATATACACACACACAAATACACAATGGAATACTACTCAGCCATCAAAAAAAGAAATCTTGCCATTTGAAATAACATGGATGGAACTAAAAGATCTTAAACTAAGCAAAATAAGTCAATCAGAGAAAGACAATTATGATCTCATTTATATGTAGAATTTAAGAAACAAAATAGGATCATGGGGGAAGAGAAGAAAAAATAAAACAAGATGAAACATGAGAAACAAACCATAAGAGACTTTTAATCATAGGAAACAAACTAAGGGTCGCTGGAGGGAGTGGGGTGGGGGATGGGGTAACTGGGGGTTGGGCATTAAGGAGGGCATTTGATGTAATGAGCATTGGGTATTACATAAGACTGATGAATCACTGACTTCTAGCTCTGAAATCAATGATACATTATATGTTATTTAATTGAATTTAAATAAAATTTAAAAAAGAAATTGTAATCTTTGTGCATCACTGGTGGGAAGGTAACATGGTATGGCCACTGTGGAAGATAGTATGGCTATTTCTCAGAAAAGTAAACACAGAATTACCATATAACACAAGCAATTCCATTCCTAGGTAGATAGATGAACCATCAAAACTGAAAATTGAGCCTCAAACAGTTACTCAAATGCTTTTATTCAGAGTAACATGATTCAGAATAGCCAAAAGGTAGAAATGACCCAAGGGTCTGTCAACAGATAAATGCATAAACAAAATGTGGTACATAATACAATGGACTTATTATTCAGCCAGAAAAAGAAATAAGTTTTCTATATGCTATAAGATGGATGAAATTTGAAAACATTATCCTAAGCGAAATAAGCAGAATACATTATGCTAACTGCAATAAGCCAGAAATTACTCCACTTTTATGAGGTACTTGGAATAGTCAAATTCACAGAGACAGAAAGTAGAATAGTGGGTGCCAATGCTGGGGGGCAGGCAGCAGTGGCGGAAGGGTGGAGAGATGGAAAGTTACTGTTTAGTAGGAATTAAGATTCAATTTGAGATGAAAACATTTTGGAGATACACGTAGTAGCGACGGTTATAAATAATGTGGATGCACTTACTGCCACTGAGATGTACATTTACAATGGTTAAAATGGTAATAAAACTTTATTTAAAGCAATTAACACACAGGGGCACCGCGCCTGAGTGGCTCAGTCAGTTAAGCATCCGACTCTTGATTTCGGCTCAGGTCATGATCTCAGGGCCCTGATACCGAGCCCCATGTCAGGTTCTATGCTCAGCACAGAATTTGCTTGTCCCTCTCCCTTTGCTCCTCACCCATGCACTCTCCCTCTCTTTCTCTCAAATAAATAAATGAATAGAATCTTTAAAAAATTAATACACAGAATAGTCTATAAACATTTCTGAAAAAAAGTGTTCTGCCAGATATTGAAACGTATCATAGTACTGTGATAAAAACATAATCTGGTGCTGGTGCAAGACCGTAAGAGCTCAAGGGAATACAAAGAGGACTAGAATACCTGTGAATTTTATAATAAAATTTGGCACTTGAAAATAGCTGGAGAGAAGACAACTTAATCAACAGATGTTCCTACTTTGCCACTGAATGGGGATGGGTAGGGTAGAGAGGGACCCTATCTCACTCCACCTACCACAATGAGTTTCAGATGCATCAACAAATTAAATGCAAAGAATGCAATCAGAATGCATGGTTGAAATATATGTTTCAGCATGGGGAAGACCTAAAGACTTTATAAAAAAAGACAAAACACATAGCCATTAGGGAAAAGATAAATATACCCAACTATACATATAAAAGGCCCCTGATGATATCTTAAAGTCATCATGAAAAAGGATGGGATATAATAAATCTAAATACAACCCCAATCCATGAAGTGGAAAAAGTACAAGTTTTAGAAAAATATGAACAAAATGATGCCATTTTAATTTAAGAACAAAGGAAAACAAAACACAAAAATATATATAACTACACATAAAAGGATGCTTATGTACAGAAATAGATAAAAAGACACCCTAAAACTATTAAGTGATTAACTCAGGTAATGGACTAGAGAAAGAGAAAAAAAGCTAATCTTTTATTCTATATAAAAGCTAATCTTTTATTCTATATACTTTTATAGTGTTTGAAATCTTATAGACTTATATTCATATACTACTTATGTATAAAACTATAAAAAGCAATCTATATCCAATAGTATAAAAATCTGAAAAAGAAAACTGACTAGTAAAATCAAGGCAAAGGAAAAAACCTAGAAAAAACTGTTCATTTCATTACCAGGGCTTTCATTTATAATGAATTCTGACAAATCAACAAGAAAAATATTATAGAAACATAAGAGAAAAATAAGCAAAGGACATGAATAAATCAAAGTAGACCAAAAAAAGTTCAGCTTCGCTAATAGTTAGGGAAATGCAAATTAATATATGACATCATTTTTAATCCATCGCCTTATAAAGCTCTTAGTAAAAGTAGGATACAGAGTTGCTGATACTGGATGACTTCAACTCAGATGTATAGTCATATGAGGTGGCTTGGATTCTGAAAAAATTAATTTCTTTTGGTTCACCAACTTTATCGATACAAAATTATGGGTTTAATCTTGATTTTTGATATTAAAAAGATTGACCATTTCTCAAAGTGAAAATAATATACATTTTAAACTTTTTAATTCTACTTCTGGTAATTTGTGCAAATCTGTATTTGCACAAATACATCAGAATATATGCATAACAAAGTTTCCTATAGCTTTGTATTTTAAGATGTAAATTCCAGATGTTAAATGACAATAAATCATACAAATAATGGTGTTCAAAGATAGCAACTCTGAAATCTGGAAGATATTTCCTTCTGGCCATAGCAATATATATATGTTAAAACAAGACAAGGACCTTCCTCTTCACTCATATTAATTCGAGTGATGTCATATAAGCTACCTTTAGGAACTTCTCATATGCGAGGCACTGTGCTGTTTTAAATGAATCCTATTAAAAGTTTGCCATCACTCCATGAGGAAGGCATTAAATCATTTTACAAATACAGACACATTTAACGTTTATATAACTTGCCCAAGTTTGCATATCTGTTTATATCTGTACACTATGGCAAATAGTTTTAGAATCATGAACAATTTAAAAGTGGCTATCAATATGTTCTTCCTCTTTTCATTACTGAACATGATGAATGCATGTAAGTAATTATTTAGAGGATTTTTAAAAATATAAGCAGGAAGGTACTAAACCTGAGACACTCGGAATTGGAGAGTTTGTACTGGGAGGACTCGACACTGGAAAACAAAATAATGTAAATGTATCAAATGACTGGGAATTATTACCGGCACATACACCAGGAATTTTAAAGATTTCTGGATATAAGCAGTAAATTACTAAACCTGTATGACTCAAAATCGGAGGACTTGTAGTAGGAGGAATCAGCACTGGAAAAAAGATAATGTAAAATGAATCAGCCACCTGGGAATTATTGTGTTCTTTTCATTTATATGAAGTATGCCTTTCATTCTTGACTTATTTAGGTAGAAAGTCTCAGCTTCAATTTTCTGGAAAATGGCTATTCCTTTTTATACAGAAGAAAAAAGCCACATGAGAGAAATTTATATACACTGGTATACATAACATGCAAAGACCCTATGAAAATATATAAAATCACAATAGCAGAATTCTTTTTGTCATTTATCTGTCAGGGAAATAAATCCAAGACAGAGTTAAATACTAAAATTGCTTCTTTTCAACTATCTGGCATCACTGATATTTAATGTCAAAGAAACAACATCATAATAAAAAAAAATAGACAAGAAGGAAAACAATATCCATTGTACCTTTAAGACACATCGGCATCTCAGGCTCCCAAGTACTGTTACTGCCACAGACTGCAAAATTGGGGCCCTTATGGTAAAACCCTGAAAGGCATTCAAATTCAATTCTTGCTTTGTAGTAGTATTTCCTGCTAAATCCCAACACCAGTTTGCCATTTTCGGGTTCTGGAAATGGACATCTGACCACTGAAAAGTAAAGAAATTCCAGAATTAATGGAAACCTGCGTTAACACAGGGACAGACAAAAATAATGCAAAGCAGTAATTTCGAGTGGGAAGAAACAGACAAGGAATGAAAGGCAAGTTGTTAATTAAGGAAAAAAATACCCAAGAACCCTGTATATGTATGTACATTTTAACTCCAGGGAAATGGATTTAGAGAAATCTAGTAACTTTTTTCCTCCTAGAAAAGACTCACATTATAGTTTATTGGCTTTCCTACATTTTTTCCCATTAGTGACAAGTTTTGAGAAAGGTCTGACCGCCACATACACATTTGGGGTAAGTTCAAGAGCAACTTTTAATCGTCCTTTGCTCTAGGGATTTTTTTAAAGGTCATGCTGACACTGATTGCAGTACCCTGCTTTCCCAGGAAAGCAGGAAACACATACTCTTCTGAGAAAGTAATACTTGAGCTCAAACTTAAAAGTCGAAAAGCAGGTAGCCATGCACACATACGCAGAAAGGTCGTTCTCAGGGAGCAACAACATACACAAACAGGGATTTGCAAGAAATGGAAAGGCCAGTGGACTTAGGGCAGCGTTTTCCAAACATCTTGGCCTGCAGCCTAGAGATCAAATGGCACATTTTACCCTGCAAACCAGTATGTGAGCACACAGGCCTGAAATACAAGTTAGCCTCATGCCAGTGGACTCTGCTCAATTTCCCATTCTACTCTGCTTCTTACCAAGTAAACTACTGGTCATGACCTGATAGATCGCTCTCAGGATCCACTAAGGGGCTTGGCAGATTTTGGAACCAAAAACCAATACCATAGGGTTGGGGCAGGGACTACAACAGAACATCCTAGGACGTTCAATCTGACCAACAGACAAGGGCCAGAAAGAGGAGAGCCTTTTCAACCAGAGGACTGCTCTTCCTCTGTTCCCCAGGGTTCTGTCTTTCCATCAGCTCTCATTCCCCTTCTGCCTGAGGAACTTCCTGTAGCAATTCCCATGTGCAGGTCGGCTCATGACAAATATCCTTGGCATGGGTTTATCTCAGAAGGTTTCATTTCATCACCTTCAGTCTTGAAAGACTTCTCCTTGACGGAGAATTCTAGATTACGTGTTTTGGGGTTTTTCCAGCACGCTAGCAGATACTGTCTTCCAGTCTCCACTGTTCCTCAGCACGAGTCAGCTGTCACTCTTACTTGGGGGAGGACACTGTGACATGTGTTTATTCTCCCCTCTTCCTGGCTGCTTTGCCTTTAACCTTGTAGTTCTACCATGATGTGTTTAGTTCAGTGGGGGTTTCTTGGTAAACTAGAACAATGTGTTTATCCTGCTTGGGTCAGACTTCCTTGGTTCTGTGAGGTTATTGTTTTGGGACACATGTGGGTAATTTGGGGCCAATATTTTTTCAAATCACCTCCATACTGCTCTTTCTCCTCTCTTTCTGAAGCACCAATAGCACGTATGGTGACTTCCTGCTCCTCTTCCACGGATCTGTAAGTCTCTCTCTTTCTAATCATTCATTTCCAATCATATTCTCCTGACTTCAGGTTCACCGATCTTTTCCCTGTCGTGCTACACTGCTGTTAACTGCACTAATGGTTTTCCTTATGTTTGCTAGACACAGTTTACATACAGTAAAACTCACCCTTTTAAGTGTACAGCCGTATTAGGTCTGACAAATGCAAATAATCATGCAATCACCACAGTAAAGACACAGAAGACTTGCATTACCCCCCAACATTTCCTCATGCCCCTTTGTAATCAACCCTCCCCACCTCCACAACCCCCTTCACCAACCAGCCAAACACTGATCTGTTTTCTATCTCTATACAGTTGCTTTTCCAGAATGTCATAATGGGACCACTGCCCCTGAGTATGGCTTGTTTCACTTAGCATAATGCATTAGAGATTCATTCCTGTTGCTGCATGGATTACAGCACACTCCTTTCTATTGCTGAGGAGTATTCCATTGTGTGGATGTACCGCAGTTGTTTATTCACTCACCAGTTGAAGGACAAGTGGGTTGTTCCCAGTTTGGGGTGATTATAACTAAAGCAGCTGAATATTCTCACACAGATTCCTATGTGAGCGTATTTTCATCTTACTTGGATTGCTGAGTTGTATGGTAAATGTATGCTTAGTTTTATAAGAAATCACCAAACTGTGTTCCAAAGAGGTCATATCACTTTTCATTCTTAAAAAAGTGTATGAAAGTTGCAACTGTTTTACATTTTTACCAGTATATGGTATTTTTATCTTTTAGCTTTTAGTTTTTGTTTTTTTAATTTCAGCCATTCTAATAGGCATCTAGGTATCTCACTGTCATTTAAATTACATTTCTGTAATCGCTAATGATATTGAGCAACTTCTCATGTACTTTTTGCCATCCAAATATCTTCTTTGATTAAATAGATAAATGTAAACATTTTGCCCATTTAAAAAAAATGAGCTGTTCTATCTATCTATCTATCATCTATCTATCTATCTATCTATCTATCTACCTACCTACCTACCTATCTAGTCCATTATTAGGCATGTGTTTTGCAAATATTTTCTCTCCAGTCCATGGCACTTTTTAAAAAATTCTTTTAACAGTGTTGTGTGACAGCAGACATTCTGAGCTCTTAAAAAGTCTGTCATTGATTTTTTTTCTCCTTTAAAGGATCGTGCTCTTATGGTTGTATTTAATAAATCTTTGGCTAGGTCACAAACTTTTTCTGTTTTCTAATAAAACTTTTTTAGTTTTGGATTTTACATTTACATCCATTATCCATTTTGAGTAAACATTTTTATACTGTATTAACATGAATTAAGGGTTCTTTTTGATATTTTTGAATATTTATGTCCAATTATGCCTGTACTTTTATCATTTTTCCATTGAATTGTTTGTGCAACTATGATAAGATCAATTGGACACATCTGGAAGGGTCTATTTCTGGACTATATTCTGTTCCATTGCTCTATATACCCTTTCGACAATACTACACTGTCTCAATTATATGCTTTAATACTATATTTTATAATTAAGTCCTGAGACCAGGAAGAATGAGAGTTATAAAATTATTTTCAAAAATGCTTTGAGTATTTTGTTTCATTAGTTTTTTCATTAATTTTAGATTCAGCTTGTCAATTTATATAAAAAATTCTGCTGCTTGGGCACCTGGGTGGCTCAGTGTTTGAACATCTGTCTTTTGCTTAAGTCATGATCCTGGGGTCCTGGGATTGAGTCCCACCTACATCAGGCTCCCCACAGGGAGCATGCTTTCCCTCTGCCTATGTCTCTGCCTCTCTGTCTCTCATGATAAATAAATAAAACCTTTAAAAATTTTTTTTCAAATAAAAAATAATTTAAAAATTCTAGGATTTTTGTTGGGCTTGTGAATTTATAGATCAACCATGGAGAATTGACATCTTTATTATACTGAGTGTTCTAATTCATGCTACCAAATTTCGATTTATTAAGGTCTTCTTTCTTTTATTAAGTGTTTAGCTGTTTTTAGCCATTCAAATCTTGCACATGTGTTGTTAGATTCATACACAAGTATTTATACAAGTTTGAAGTTGTAAATGGTACTTAAAAATTTTGTTTCTAATAGTTTACTGCCAGTATGTAAACATATATTTGCTTTCTATACATTGATCTTGTGTCTTGCAAACTTGCTAAAACTTCAGTATTTCAAATCTTCTAAATAATCATCTCAAGGATTATATTTTATTTCTTTCTTTCCAGTATGCTCCTATTTCTATCTCTTGCTGAAGGTTGAATATGATACAATGCTGAATACAGTGGTGACAGTAGATATACTTGTCTTCTTCCTACCTTAGGGGGAAATAAATTCATCTTTCTTCATTAAATATAATGCTAGCTGTGGCATTTTTATCAGATTGAGATAGTTCTGTTTGATTCCTAGTTTGCTGAGAAATGTTATCATGAAAAGATTAGTCAGCTGCCTTTTTTTAAACTTCTATTAAGATGATCATGTGTAGGTTTTTTTCCCCTTCTATATAGTCTTGAGACAATATATTGTACTGACAAATATTTGAATATGAATCAACCCTGCATTCATGGAATAAACCTTACTTGATTATGATGCATTTTTCTTTTCATATACGAGAGAATTTGATTTGTTAACATTTTGTAAAGGAGTTTGGTTCTATCTTTATTATGGATATTACTTATAATTTTCTTGCAAGGTTTTTGTTTGGTTTTAATATCAGGGCAATGCTGTCCTCACAAAATGAACTGAGAAGTAGTCTCTCTCTTGTATTTTCTTGAAAAGTTCGTACAAAGCTATTATTTATTCCTTCATATTTGGCAGAAATCCCCATTGAGGATATAGGATCTAAATAATTCTTTTTGTGAGAGGTTTCAGTTGTCAAATTAATAGGCATAAAGTTGTTCCCTTATTATTTTTTAAATGTCTGCAAGATATTTAGTGATGTCCTCTTTTTCATTATTGATACTACCAATTTGTATCTTCTTTTTTCTTGTCAGCCTGGATAAAGAGGTTTATTCATTTTATTGACCTTCTCCAAGAGCCACAGGTTGGTTTTACTGATTCTCTCCATTTTTTTTTCTTTTAGTTTTGTTCATTTCCTCCTTTATTATTTCTTTCTGTTCCTGGGTTTTGAGCTTAATTTCTTCTTTTCTAGTCTCTTCAGGTGGAAGCTTGAATCATGGGTTTGAGACTTTTCTCTTTTTCTAATATAAATATTTCAGGCCATAAATATCTTTCTAAGCAATGTTTTTGCTGTATCCCACAAAGAGTGATATTTTGATATGTTGTGTTCCTCATTTTTTTTTCAATTCAAAACACTTTCTAATTTTCCTTGTGACCTCCCCTTTTACTCTTGGATTGGTAAGAAGTATCTTGCATAATTTTCAAATATTTGGGGCTTTTATAGAAATTTTTTATTTCTACATTCACTCCATTGTGATCTGATATAATCTGCACGATTTCAACTAAAAAAAATCTTTAACTATCATATTTTGATATGATAGTTAAACTACCATAGAATATGGTATTAAAGGATGTTCTATGAGAACCTGAATAGAGCAAATACTTTGCTGTCATTCAGTGGTCCCTTTCTTCCAGAAGTCAATCCCTTCCATAGTCTCTCTGCTTTTGGTCACTCTCTACAACCTTACACATTATTTTAAACATGTTTTGTCCAGAGTTTATCATTCTTATTTGTGAGAGTGTTAGTCTTTTACAATTTGCTCTACCATTTCCTGTAGCCAGAACTCTCAGATTTCTTGTAATACAAGATAAAACTTACTTTTAAGCCAGTTTATGCTGAGCTTTTTGATGTTTCCAGGAAAAAAAAAATCCTACCTCATGCATACATACAGGAGTATTTCACAATGTATTAATTAGAATGCCAAAAACATGTATGGTAAAGGCTGGGGAGTTCTATAAATAGAACTACTTTTGAGTCACTTTGACCAACATTAAATTATATTAGGGGAGCCTCAGTGGCTCCATTGGTTAAGCATCCAAGTCGATTTCAGCTCAAGTTGTGATCCCATGCATAGTGAGACAGAGTTCTGCACTAGGCTCCCCACTCAGTGAGGAGTCTACTGGAGATTCTCTCTTTCTCTCCTTCTGCCGCCCCTCCCCACCTTGCTCTCCGCGCCCCCCCAAATAAACCTTTAGAAAATTAAATTAGAAACCAATTTAATGGGAGGAGCAAGCACAGGTAGCTGTTTTATTTACTTGGTAAGTATTTACCAAATATTTCCAAAATATTTACAAATGAAGAAGGAAAGAAATGGAAATATTACCTTTACATTCAGGAGGGTTACTACTCCATTCACCATCGCCAGAACAAATAAGCTTACTGTCTCCAATAAGTGAATATTCATCTGTTCCTTGTGAATTTTCACAGCTGTAAGTTACCACTTCATTATATTCAAATTCATCCTTGTGGCTATCAGTATATCTTCCATTTGCTATATTTCCAGGTGGCTGACACAGTATCTCTTAAAAAGTAAGAATAAAAAAGGACATGAAAGGCAGAAGGAAAGGAAATGATTATGATACCTTCAATAAATTCATTAAGGCATGAATTCTACAAGCTAGCTATAAATCCAATATCCATTTAGAAGAAAGTTTCTGTGAGAAAATGTATTATTCCAAATTCAAACCAGTAATGTAGACATGAAATTTTAGAAGAAAACCTTTTTTTTTTTTTTTTTTTTTTTTTTTTTTAGAAAACCTGTTTTCTTAAATACTTATATAAGATCTCTATATAAAATGCCTGTGTTTATCTGGAAGGCCATTTAAGTTCTCATTATAAGAGATGCTGACAATTTATAAACAAAATCTTTTTAAAAAGAGAGAGGTGCTGACACTTTAATGAGAAAATATGCTTGTGATTAAAAATAAAACTCAGTGCTAGTTGAGAAATGCTTTATAATTTATAAGTCACTTGACACTTGAACAACGTAGGGGTTAGGAGAACTGATCTCTTCATAGTTGAAGCTCCTCATATTTCTTTTGACTCCTCCAAAATTTAAGTGCTAATAGCCTACTATTAACCAGAAGCCTTACCGAAAACAAAGAGTTGATTAACACATATTTTATATATGTATTATATACTATATTCTTACAATAAAATAAGCTAGAGAAAAGGAAGTGTTATTAAGAAAATCATTAAGAAAATACATTTATAGTGCTGTACAGTTAAAAAAAACACAAATAAGTGGACCTGCATAGTTAAAATTTGTGTTAGGGGTCAACTGTATATTCATTCACTAAATTAGTAGTTCCCAGTATCAAGATATTACTGTCTCTTTTTACTTTAATCCTTATGTGTCTACAGTGAAATTATCCAGATACTACAAATTGAGTGATAGCACAACAGACTGAACTCAGACATCTTCCTTTAAGCCAGATTTTGAAGAGATTTGCAAATTGTAAAGCAATGCCACTATTCTTTCCTTTGGAAAATTCTGCTTTTTTAATAAAAAATATGTGGCAATATTAATATGCATTGAGCTTACAGTTCTTAAAAGTGAATTAATAATTATTTTAGGGCACCTTGGGTGGCTCAACGGTTTAAGCACCTGCCTTCTGCCCAGGTGTGATCCTGGAGTCCCAGGATTGAGTCCTACGTCAGACTCCCTGCATGGAGCCTGCTCCTCCCTCTGCCTGTGTCTCTGCCTCTCTCTATCTCTGTGTCTACCATGAATAAATAAATAAAATCTTTTTTTTAAAATTATTTTAAAAACTTCTAATTCCATTATAATGAGTACCAGTAGACATAGCCCACATAAAGAAAAGCTCTCTGTGGTTTCTAATTTTAAAGCATAAAAGGATCCCAGCAACAAAATTTTAAGAACTAGTATTCTAGATTCTAACAAAAGAATATACTTACTTGTACACAGTGGCGGATCATCACTCCAAACCACTTTATTACTGTCAGTACTAGAAATTTCACAGTATAGACTTTTTTTTCCAACTAACCGAAAACTAAATGAGAAAAGAAAAAGTTATTGGATTCGTTAGCAGTTAACAAGATGTATATAATAATGAACGCAAATTTTACATGGTTGTTTCTCTGTGCTACAGTAGTTTGTGGCAGAAGTTCTTTGAAGGGCATATAATGAGAATGCTAGCAGTATCTATAATTTAACCAAAAAAGAGTTTCTGCATTTAAATAAACACTGACCTAGAACTAAGACATCTAAATAAATCTGTCCTGTCAGTCTGGCCACTTTGCTATCTCCAGGATTCACCTTATACATTTACCTCTATGCCTATGCTCCTGTCATTCTTCTCCGTAAGGACAACAACCAAGTAGAGAGATTAGGCCCTAGAGTTTACCTGCCTGGATCTGAGTCCCAGATCCATTACTCGCTTTCTATTTGAGCTCAGGCAAGTCCCTTACTTTTTCTCTCGCTCAGCTTTCTCATCTATGCAAAGTGGATGACAGTTTATACCTCAAGGGGCTGTTTTGAGGATTCGATGAGCTTGCATCTGGCATATATTGAGTGCTAGGTGAGTTTTAGTTCTTACTGATGATCTTTGGAGTATCTTTCTAGGAGTAGCTCAAGAATATGCCTATTCATTATCTTCCCTGATGATTTAAATTCACAGTACTCTCTTCTCCTTCTGAGCTCTCATTGTAATGATCATGAATCACTTTATTTGGCATTTCTCATTTACTATTTTCCTTTGACAATTCTCTGTACATATTTTGTTTCTCGATAAGGCAACAACTTCTCTGAGGAGAGAATATGTCTTAGATGTTTGATATTCCCTCAAAGTGCCTAGCATGCTGTCTCTATTAACTACATGTATACCTTGCTTTATTGCATTTTACTTTATTGCATTTTGCACATACTGTATTTTTTTTTTTTACAAATTGAAGGTCTGTGGCAATTCTGCATCATGCAAGTCTATCAGAGCTATTTTTGCAACAACATTTGCTGACTTCCTGTCTCTATGTCAACAAACTATTTTTAAACTAAGTTATGTACATTGTATTTTTTAGAGAGAATGTTATTACACATTTAATAGACTACAGTATGGTATAAAAATTAACTTTTCTAAGCACTGGGAAATCAAAAAATTATTTTCACTCTCTTTTTTGCAATATTCTTTTATTGAAGTGGTCTGGAACCAAACCCCTAATCTCTGAGGTATGCCTGTACAGACAACATGCTCTAATATTTCTACTTCATCAAGTTAAAAAATAGAGAATGAAATTACCTGTACACATTTCCAGTTGACATTTCCCCCAAGGCTCACTCATTATTTCTCTATTATTATGTATTAGGAGATGATTCTGGGACAATAGGAAGGTAGTTAACACCAGGAATCTATCTCCCCATCTAAACAATAGTTGTACTCTAAGAATCTATGCAATGTAACTATTTTGGAACTCTGAACTCTGATGATGGCTGACAACTTCCAAGGAAAGACTAGGACAGGTAAATTGCATTGATTTCAGTCAATATCATCTTCACACAGTGTCAGGTATGCATCTCCCACTCCCAGAAGGCAGGTGTGTATGTGTTCCTGAACCAGCTTAGAAGCAGTTTGGGTGAGCCGGAGGGAAGGGCAAAAAGGACCCTGTCCTCCAAATATTGGGAATCTGTGCTTTTATCACTGAATTCTACTTCTGATCACAGAGAAGCAGTCAACGAGGTGGGCAGCCACTCTTGTAAGCCTCTTTTTAACAGTCTGAAGTGACTATCCCTAACTCTTGTAAGTCTCTTTTTAACAGTCTGAAGTGACTTCCAGAGGATTCAACTTCCATTATCCTCTGCTCTCCACATCATTTTTCACCTTTTCCCTCTCAGGAGCCAGACAGTGAAGACTAAAACACTGAAGAACAACTGCATATGTGGGGGAAATTAAAAGTGAGTGTGCATGACCAGGGAAAGGCCCGAGACAACTGAAAAGACCTTCAGTTTACATGTCAGGCTGATCCTTGGCCCAGACATGTGCTACAACAATAATATAAAAGAGCAAGCCCTAGGGAAAGGGTAGAATCGGATTTCCAGAATTACATTAGTAGATTCAAATGTATAGTTCAACAAAAATTACAAGGCATAAAAAAAGAGGTAAGTTTGGTCCATTCAAAGGAAAATGTAAATTAACAGAAATTGCCCCTAAAAGTCCTAGCAGCAGATCTACTAGACAAAGACTTTAAAATAACTGCCTTAAAGATGCTCAAAGAACTAAATAAAGAAATGTAGAAAGTCAAGAAAACAATATGAGAACAAAATAGAAACATCTACTAGGCGACAAAAAAACCTAAAATGAAACTAAAGTGAAATTCTGGAGTTGAAAAGTTCAATAATTGCAATGAAAAATTCATTAGAGGAATTAAATACAGATTTGAGGATGCAGGAAAAAGAACTGGCAAACTTGAAGAGAGGGCAATGGAAATTATTGAGTAGAAAGAGAAAAGACTGAAGAAAAGTAAATAGCAAAAGGGACTGTTGGGACACCAATTAGCAGACCAAGACATACACTGTAAGACTCTCAGAAGAAGATAAAAAGGGCACAGAGAATATTTAAAGAAATAATTGCTGGAAACTTTCCAAATTTGATGAAAGATGTGATTATAAATATCTAAAATGCTCAACAAACTCCAAGTCAGATGAACTCAAAGAGACCCGTAGTAAGACACATAATAATCAAACTTTCAAAAGACAAAGAGAGAATCTTGAAAGCTAGAAGAAAGAAGTGAATCATCACCTAAAAGGGACCCTAAATAAGATTAGCAGATTTCACATCTGGAATGTGGAGCCCAGAAGACAGTGGGCTAACCGAATGTTCAAAGTATTAAAAGAAAAAAAATCTGGCAACCAAAATTCCTTTACCCAGCAAAACTGAGTCAGCTTTCAGCTCATGGTTGCCTTATACTGTGAATGGTGGCACAGTCAGCATGATGCTCTCCAAGCAGGGACCTAAACAAATGGCAGGAGTCCACAGGGTTTAGAGCCTTGAAATGGGGTCGCACTCCTGAAATAAAAATGCTGGTCACAGGCTGGGTGAGCATGGAGAGAGGACGGAGACCAGGGAAAAAGGAGGAATTGACTGCTTTTCCCTGAAGGTGTCCTGAGGAGTGGGCCCTCCAGCTAGAGGCTGGAAATAGAGAGGCTAACATTTTCATTCTCATCCTCTAACACGATGTGGAAAGCCTTCCGGAAACAAAGCCATACAGAGCGATCTGGAATAGATTACTTAGCCTGGATCCCTGGCAAGGGTGGTACAATTCTGCCTTAGAGAAAGACACATGAGAATCAATGCAACAGGCCCCTCCCCTAGAAGATCAGCAAGCACATCCAGTCAAGACAAAGTTTACCCATCATTGAGAACTGTAAAACTCCAGTGCTATGGGAAAATAGGACATAGAATTCAGTTTTTTCCCCAAAATTCTTTAGGCTTTCAATTTTAATTCTTTTCTCTTTCCTCTTACAATAAATTTCTTATTTTATGAACTCTTTTTTTTTTTACAGGATCTTCTTTAATTTTCATCCAAAATACACCTAGAATCTAGTGTATGCCTCTGTTCTCTTCATCTTTCTGATTATATTCTTATTTCTACTTTTTTGTTGTTTTTTTTTTGTTGCTGTTGTTTTCTTTCGTTAAGGTTTTTAAAAATTTTCATCTTTATAATTACTCTCTATCCTTTCAATGTATTAAATTTTACTTCTGTATATATGCAAGTTTTTCTTTCTTCACAATTTTGAGATGTAGTTTCTTCTAAAAAAACCAACCAAAATACCCTCAGGATATAGTATATTACTCTGTTTTGTTCACCTATCTGTTTATATATTTTTTTCTGCTTGTCTTTTAATTTTCATTTTTACAGTTACATTCTATCCTTTTATTGTATTTAACTTTACTTTTGTACATATATAAGTTTTTCTTTCTTTAAAATTTGGGGATCTGTTTTTCTAACAAATGGACCAAAATGGGATGCCTGGGTGGCTCAGTGGTTCAGCATCTGCCTTCGGCCCAGGGCATGATCCCTGAGTTCCAGGATCAAGTCCCACATCAGGCTCCCTGCAGGGAGCCTGCTTCTCCCTCTGCCTATGTCTCTGTCTCTCTCTCTCTCACGAATAAGTAAAATCTTAAAAAAAACAAACAAACAAAAAACAAAAAAAAAAAAAACAAATGGACCAAAATACAGGATCCACTGTATTGCTCTATTCTCCCCAACCTTCCTTTTTCTTAAAAAAAAAAATTATTTATTTATTTATTTATTTATTTATTTATTTATTTATTTCAAAGCTCTTCTGATTTGTTTAGTGTATATTTCTCTGGGGCTGTTGTTGCCATTTTAGTATTTTGTTCTCTCACTAATTTATTCATCCATGCACAGAATGACAAGATGGAAAAACTTACCTCAAAAAAGAGAACAAGAGGCAGTACTGACTACCAGGGACCTAATCAGTATGGACATATATAAGATGTCAGAACTAGAGTTCAGAATAATGATTATAAAGATACTAGTTGGGCTTGAAAAAGGCAGAGAAGACATTAGAGAGTCAAAATCAAAAAGCCTATTAATGAGATGTGATAAAAAATAGAGGCTCTAGCTGCTAGGATAAATAAGGCAGAAGAGAGAATTAGTGATATAGAAGACAAAATGATGGAGACTACTGTAGTTGAGAAAGAGAAAAACAACTACTGGATCACGAGGGGAGAATCTGAGGGATAAATGACACCATAAAGCAAAACAATATTAGAATAATTTGGACCCCAGAAGAGTAAAGAGAAAGAGGGGCAGAAGGTATATTGGAGCTAATTATAGTGGAGAGCTTCCCTAATCTGAGGAAGAAAGCAGACATCCAAGTTCAGCAGGCACAGAGAACCCCTTAAAAATCAATAAAAATAGGTCAACACCCCAACAAATAATAGTGAAACTTGCAAATGTCAGAGACAAAGAAAATCCTGAAAGCAACTCAGAATAAGAGGTCCATAAACTACAAAGGTAGAAACATTAGACTGGCAGAAGATCTACTGACAGAGACCTGGCAGGCCTGAAAGGACTGGCATGATATATTCAGGTTGCAAAGTGAAAAATATGCAGCCAAGAATACTGTATCCAGCTAGGATGTCATTCAAAATAGGAGAGATAAAAAGCTCCCAGGACAAACAGTAACTAAAAGAATTCCTGATCACCAAACCAGTCCTGCAAGAAATATGAAAAGAAATCCTTTAAACAGAGAGCCCTAAAATCACAAAAACCAGAAAGAAACAAACACAATACAGAAAGAGTGACTTTATAGGTAATGCAAAGCACCAAATTCATATCTTTCAATAATTACACTGAATGTAAATGGATTAAATACCCCAATCAAAAGACACAGGGTATCAGATTGGATAAAAAAGGAAGACCATCAATATGCTGTCTGCAAGAGACTCTATTAGACCCAAAGACACCTCCAGATTGAAAGTGAGGAGGTGGGAAAACTATTTATCATGATAATGGACATCAAAAGAAAGCTGGAGTGGCAATCTTTATGTCAGACACGTTAGATTTTAAACCAGACTGTAATAAGATGAGGAAGGACATTATATCATAATCAAAGGATCTATCTAACAAGAAGATCTAACAATTATAAATATTTATGCCCCTAACATGGGAGCAACCAATTAATAATGAAACTAAAGAAATACATTAATAATAATACAACAATAGTAGGGGACTTTAACACCCAACTCACTGTTATGGACAGATAATCTAAGCAGATTAATAAGGAAACAAGGGCTTTGAATGACACATTGGACCAGATAGATCTCACAGATATATTCAGAGCATTCCATCCTAAAGCACAGACTACACATTCTTCTTAAATGCACATGGAACATTGTCCAGAATAGATCACATGCTGGGTCACAAATCAGGTCTCAACTGGTACCAAAAGACTGGGACCATTCACTGCATATTTTCAGACCACAATACTTTGAAACAAACTCAGTCATGAGGTGAAATTTGGAAATAACTCAAATACATGGAGGATAAAGGGTCAACCAGGAAATTCATGGAAACAAATGAAAATGAGAATCCAACTCTTCAAAACCTTTGGGATGCAGCAAAGGCATCCCCTTCACTATATACTAATAGGGATGTATATAGCAAATACAAGCCTTTCTCAAGAAACAAGAAAGGTCTCAAATACACGACCTAAATGATCTGGAGAAAGAATAGTAAATAAAGCCTAAACCCAGCAGGAGAAGAGAATTAATAAAAATTAGAGCAGAAATCAATGAAGTAGAAACCAAAAGAGCAGTAGAACATATCAATGAAACTAAGAGCTGGATCTCTGAAAGAATCCATAAGATCAATAAACCCCTGGGCAGACTTATCAAAAGAAAAGAAAAAGGACTCAAATAAATAAAATCATGAATGAATGAGGAGAGATCACAACCAACACCAAAGAAATACAAACAATTCTAATAACATACTATCAGCAATTATATGCCAACAAATTAGGTAATCTGGAAGAAATGGATGCATTCTTAGAAACGTATAAACTACCAAACTGAAACAGGAAGAAATAGAAAACCTGAATAGACCCATAGTCAGCAAAGAAATTGAAGCAATAATCAAAAATCTCCCAAAAACAAGAGTCCAGGGCCAGATGGCTTCGCAGGGGAATTCTACCAAACATTTAAAGAAGAATTAATACTTATTCTTCTGAAGTCATTTCAAAAAATAGAAATGGAAAGAAAAAAAAAAAAGAAATGGAAAGAAAACTTCCAAACTCTTTCTATGAGGCCAGCATTACACCTTGATCCCAAAACCAAAGACCCCACCAAAAAAGAGGATTAATGACTAATATCCCTGATGAAAATAGATGCCATAATTCTCACCAAGACACCAACCAACAGGATCCAGCAGTACCTTAAATGGATTATTCACCACAACCAAGTGGCATTTATTCCTGGGCTACAAGGGTGGTTCAACATCCACCAATCAATGTGATACACTACATAAATAAAAGAAAGGACAAGAACCATAGGATCCTCTCAAAATATGCAGAAAAAGCATTCAGCAAAGTACAGCATCCTTTCTTGATTAAAGCTCTTCAAAGTGTAGGGATAGAGGGTACATACCTCAATATCATAAAAGCCAACTATGAAAAGCCCACAAGAAATTATCATTCTCAATGGGGAAAAACAGAACTTTTCCTCTAAGGTCAGGAACATGGCAAGAGTGTCCACTATCACCACTGTTGTTCAATACAATACTAGAAGTCCTAGCCTCAGCAATCAGACAACCAAAAGAAATAAAAGACATGTGACTGGCAAAAAAGTCAAACTCTTACTCTTCACAGATGACATGATGCTCTATGTGGAAAACACAAGAATCTTCTCTGGCCACAACGGGATGAAGTTAGAAACCTATATTAAAAGGAAAACCAGCCAAAAAATAAAAAATAAAAAAATAAAAGGAAAACCAGAAAATTCACAAAATTGTGAAAATTAAACCACATGCTTTTAAACAAGCAGTGGATCAAATAAGAAATCAAAAGGGAAATCAGGAAATGCTTTTAAGTGAATGAAAATGAAAACGCAGCATACCAAAACTTATGGGATACAGTAGAGCAATGCCAAGGGGAGATTTATGACCATAAAGGCTTACCTTAAAAAATGAGAGATCTGAAATCAACAACCAAACACTACAACTAAAGGTATTAGAAAAAGAAAAACTAAACCCAAAGCTAGCAGAAGGAGGTAAGTACTAAAGATTAGAGAGCAGATAAATAAAATAGAGGGGAAAAACAATACAGAAAATCAATGAAACCAAAAGTTGTTTCTTTGTAAAGATCAACCAAATTCACAAACCTTTCGTTAGATGGACTAAGAAAGAGAGAAGACTCAATTTATTGAAAAAAAAAACTAAGTGGAAACATTACTATCAACTCTACAGAAATACAAAATATAATAAAGTACTATGAATAATTTTATACCAGCAGGTTTGATAACAGATAAAATGGACAAATCCCTGGAAAGACAAACCTACCAAAACTAAACCATGAAGAAACAGAAAATATGAATAGACATAACCAGTAAGGAGACTGAATCAGTAATCAAAATTCTCTCAATAAAAGCTCTAGACCTGATGTTTTCACAGGTGAATTCTACCAAACATTTAAAGAAGAAGTGATACCTATCCTCCTCAAATTTCTCCAAAAAATTCAAGAGGGAAGTCTTTCAAATTCATTATGTGATCAGCATTAACATGATATCAAAGCCAGACAAAGACACTACACGGAAATAAAATGATCACTGTTATATGCCCCATCAGCAGAAAGGACAAAAACTACATCATCATCTCAACTGATGCAGAAAAAGCATTTGAGAAAGTTCAACACTCTTTTATGATAAATATACTGGATGAACTAGGAAGACAAGAAAACTATCTTAGGATAATAAAGACCACTCATGAAAAACCCACACTAAATATCATATTCAATGGTGCAAAGCTGAAAGCTTTTCTTCTAAGATGAGGAACAAGTCAAGGATGCCTGCTGTTACCACTTCTATTCAACACAGTACTGGAAATTCTAGCCATAGTGGTTAGGCAAGAAAAAGAAAAAGAAATAAAAGACATTTCAAACATCCAAACAGGAAAGTAAGAAGTAAAATTATCAGTTTGCAGATGATGTGATCTTATCTGTAGAAAACCCCACAGATTCCACCAGAACAAATAAAAGGGTTAGTAGCACTAATAAATGAATTCAGTAAAGTAGCAGTCAATATAAAAAGTCAATTAAAAAAAAATCAGATGTAGGGCCCCTGGGTGGCTCAATTGGTTGAGCTTCTGATTCTTGATAATTGGCTCAGGTCATGATCACCGGGTTGTGAGATTAAGCCCTGCTTCAGGCTCTGCACCAAGCATACAGCCTGCTTAAGATCCTCTCTCCCTCTCTTGCTGTCGCCCACCCCCCATCCGCCACTCATATGTGCTCTCTCAAAAAAAAAAAAACCCAAAACAAAAAAAGTCCTACACATTTCCATATTGTATTCCATTTACCCTTTAGGCGAACATTTTTCATAAATGCCCAGTATCCCCAATATATATTATTAAGAGTCCTATGGAACAAAGGTTGTAATTCTTAAGCGCTCAGTATCTCTTTTTGAGATACTTAAACCTTTCTAGCAGTCACAAAAATCCAACTAACAAATCCTGATCAATATAATGGTCCAGGCTAACTAGGTGAATTTTGGCATGATAACACCTTAGCATTATCTCAATATAAGAATATCTTCAGTTGGTAATTTGATCTCCCATTTCTATAAGCCCAACTTCAACTTTGAGAGTTGGTCATTTTAAATAGGGTGCATCTTGTTGGCAAAATGAAGTCATCATTGTTAATGCTTACAGTATGTTTATAGTAAATATTATAGAATTTTGCTTTTCTTTAGTTTAAATTTCTTTCTACTAATTACACACCTTCTCAGTTTCAATAAAAAAGCCTGAGACTTGTTAGGCCCCAAGTACGCCTTCTCATATAAAAGGACAATGAAATCAACTTTATGGGAATGCTTAAGAAGAGAAGCGTAACAAAAATGGAATTAGTAATTATTTACCTTATTTATTACATTAAGGAACAACTTACCCCTCATTACAGGAATATTGAATCTTTGAACCAAAGAGCAGAGATTGATCTACGAGGACTACCTGGCCATTGCTGGGTTCTCCTGGATGTTGACATGATTTTTCTAAAAGAAAATTTTTAAATTCATTGTTTCATAGCAATTTCAAAGCATCTAAAAATGTCTAAATGTTTAAATTAGCATATTTCATAGTAATTTCAAAACATTTAAATTAAAATCAAAATTCTACATTGCTCATCTGAATTCATGAGAGTATTATTTTATTTCTTTGACTATTATAAGGCCAAACTTAAGATTCAAATTCAACCAGGTAACCAGCTTCCAAGAGAGAGTCCCTGGCGGTTTTTCAAAGTCTGAAAAACTACACTGCTATCTAAAATGTACATTCACATGAGAAAACAATCACTGTATTAGTGCAATATGCAGCCTAAAATGTGTGAAATCTCTAGAACAATAAAAAAAAGTTTTGTACACTTACTTGTACAACCCTCCCTGAGAGGGGTCCATGTATTATCAGGCTGACAAACAGAAGACATGGGAAGGAGAGACCTAATAGGCTTGTATCCTAGTTTACAGGTAAAGAATATCGTGTCCCCAGGGTCAAAGTTCATTTTGCTAACATTGGGCTTCATAGAGGTGTATGCCGGAGGATCACAGGCATCTAGGGATAAGAGAATGAGAACATGAAAATGAAGTATCTTATCTCTTTCACCAACCAGGCACTATGGTCTCCCAGCAGATAGGTAATACAGAAAAAGTGGAAAGATTCTTGGTGAGATTTTAAATGACTCTTCCATGTTTTTACTCAAGTTGTGATAGTATTTGAAGATGTCTTGCTTATTTTCAGTAACATCTTACTAGGTTTTAATTTGTTAGGGAATAAGATGGAATTTTCTTTCAACAATAAAGTGAAGAAACAAAATCATTGGTTTAGGTTTTCCCCACTTTTTTCTCAGTTCATTTCAAAACTCACCTTTCCTCTAAGAAGCCTTCTGTAGTGGGACGCCTGGGTAGCTCAGCGGTTGAGCATCTCCCTTTGGCTCAGGTCAAGATCCTGCAGTCCCAGGATCGAGCCCTGCACTGGGCTCCCTGCACGGAGCCTGCTTCTCCCTCTGCCTCTGCCTCTGCCATTCTCTCTGTGTTTCTCATGAATAAATAAATAAAATCTTTTTTTTTTTTTTAAAGAAGCCTTCTGTAGTACATAGCACTCTGCCCTGATTCCTCTTCCACAGCTTAAGACAAACTAATGATAACTTGTCACTTCAGGCTCAGTCTCCTCACAGAAGGCAAGTTCCTAGAGGCCAGAGATCACAGATCCTCTTTTTCTACTGCACTGTTCTCAGTGGGTGCTTCAGAAATGCTAGAGTAACAAGTGATTATTACATAAGAATTATGTAGTTCAGAGATCAAGATAAGTAGGCATTGAAGTCTCTCATATAAGACTTCATTTTGTGTTTCATATGAGTGACTGAGCTTCTCACAAGTGAACAGACAACATTTAAATATCAAAGTTTACTACTCTGAACAGCCTTACAGGAAAAAAAAGCTTCCTTTTTGGGGCATTATTTTAAATATAATTTCATCTTCCTCTGCTGATCAAAGGATCCTACATTCCTGCAACTAGAAATGCGATATAACCCCGTTCTAGATACAAATGAGTTACATCATTAGAAATCATGGAACCAGCAAGAAAGAAATCAAGTAACAGCATGCCCCTGATTAAAAAATATAAGTATTCCTTGTTTTATGCATTCAATTTCAGTAACTACCTTGAAAGCAGATGAAGAAGATAGAATTCCAAATACAGCTTTCATATATAGTGATTTGTATGGAAAAAGAAATGTCAGTTGGATGATTTATTTGTCAACTAATTTGAAGTATTTCTTCTTCCTCACATGTGCAGTTATAAGACATGATTTCAAAAATGTGCAGAATTTACAACTGGGTTTGCAAGCTTTATACGCTTTAATAAGTGAGTGCAACATCACACTTTTACAATAAAACTTCTTTCTTGCTCAGAACACTCAATGTTTTTTTATCCTCTGGCTTTACCCTTTCTTCTCTGGCCAGTTGCAGAGATGTTCGTCTCTGGGTTGCTGCTGTGATGTTCGTCATGGGTTGCTGTAGGAACTCTTGTTACTTCATTCTGCACATCCCTCTGGGTGAGTGTGTATACTCCCTTGACCTCATTACAACTAAGAAGAGCTGCCTTCCAAATCCTGGTCTCCATCCTGGATCACTCCCCTGGGCGCCGACTGTATATTACCAATTGTCTCACCACATGCTCCACTTGAAATGTCATGCTATCTCAAATAATATCCTGAAGCCAAAGTGTGGTCTCTTGATTCTTTACACTCATACACGCCCCACAAGTAAGACAGATGGGTTCTTAAATTTTTAATTCCTAAATAATTAACACACAGTTATATTAGTTTTCAGGTGTACAGTATAGTGATTCAACAATTCTATATATTACTCAACGATCATCAAAATAAATGTACTCTTAATCCTTCACCTATTTCACCCACTTCCTCACCCATCTGTTCTTTATATTTAAAAGTCTGTTTTTTAGTTTATGTCTTTTTATCTTTGTTCATTGGTTTTGTTCCTTTGATTCCACACATAGGGGTGCCTGCGTGGCTCAGTTGGTTAAGTGTCTGACTCTTGATTTCGGCTCAGGTCACGTAAATCATGATGGGTCTTGGGAATGAGCCTCACATCAGGCTCTGTGCTGAGCATGGAGTCTGCTTGAGATTCTCAATCCCTCTCCCTCTGCCACTCCCCATCACTCATGCTATCTCTCTAAAAAACAGCAACACAAACAAAATTCCATATGTGGCTGGTATCATATGGCATTTATCACTTACTGACTTATACTTAGCATTATACCCTCTAGATCCATCCACATTGCTACAAATAGCAAGATTCCATTCTTTTTTATGGCTAAATTATACTCCATTGTATATATACACCACACCTTCTTATACATTCATATATCGATAGACCCTTGGATTGCTTCTATATTTTTGGTATTATAGATAATGCTGCAATAAACATAAGGGTGCATATGCCTTATCAAATCAGTGTTTTTACATATTTAGGGTAAATACCAGTAGTGGTATTACTGGATTATATGGCAATTCTACTTTTATATTTCTAGGGAACCTCCATTTGTTTTCTACAGTGACTGTACCAGTTTGAACTCCCACCAATAGTGGACAAGGAGGCCTTTTTATCCACTTCCCTATGCTTTTGATATTGCCATTCTGACAAGTGTGAGGTGATGTCTCATTGCGCTTTTGATTTGCACTTCTCTGATGATTACTGATATTGAACATCCTTTTTTGAGGCTCTTGGTCATTTGTCTTCTTTGGAGAAATGTCTGTTCATGTCACCTGTCCATTTTATACCTAGATTATCTGGGATTTTTTTGGTGTTGAGTTGAAGACAGATGGTCTCCCTGCTTGATATCTGATCCACCGCTCTAATTCTACCTTTGCTTCAAGTTCACACCACTGCCATTTCTTCTCTAGAGTGCTATCAGCGTTTCTGAACAGGCCCCCTTACCTATCTCATCATCTTTCATTCATTTCATGTTTCACATTGCTGCCAGAGTCACATTGATACGACAGTGACCAAAACTCTTCCAAGTCAGATACCTTTCGATGACTTCCCCAATGCCCTCATGACAATGCCTAAGGGCTCCTTATCATGGCTAGCTGACTTGTAAAGCCTGTCCCTATCAGGGCTCTGCTCACTCTTGCATAATATTCTCAAGCCCTATTCGATTCCTTACAGTATCCATTCAATTGCCTAAACTACATCAGCACTCCAGATCTCCTTGCATCATTTAACTTCAGCTTTGACCAGAGATCCCACATTCCTCCCACCCCACTCATCTTTCAGTTTCAGTGACATGCCACTTCTTGTGGCTCCTGACATCTCTTATCAAAAAACTAGCTGACGTGTCCTCACGATGCTCCATTTACTTCTTCCACAGAATGCCTCATAGCCTAAGTCGTTATTGTTTGTACTCCCTCCGAGACTGTTACCTTCTGAGGACCACGTATGACATATCACTGCATTTGTAATGCCCAGCGCCACAGCTGAATGAGTGCAGTTAGCAGATCTTCTTAGACAAAAACTCAAATTCTTTTCTGCTCAGCCAATGTCTTCCAGAGAAATCACCAAATCATCATTTTTGTCTTTGTTGTTTTATGCCTCTCTTCAAACTTTTTCATTGGTTGAATGACAGCTCTTTCCCTTTATCAGAGTATTTGATTTCTCTCATGTCAAAATATTTATGCTTTCTTGTTTTATCATGGACCCAATCTCCATTTCTGCTATTATTACAAACAGTATTTAACATTATCAAAGGAGAACTCCAAATAATGGGGATTTTTTTTCCCCAAGTACGGTAACCAAAGATTCTACATCTTCTTTCTTAAAACAACAGTGGTGATATTACTAATTTTAGCAATAGCGAACCTTCAGCACTACCTGTACCATTATTTTAAGGGCAATTTAACTAACTTCATACTCATCCTATGAATAGGATACTATTTCCCCCTCTGTAAGATGAGCAAACTAAGGCACAGCAGCTTAAGTAATTTGTCCAAGACAACATCCCCAGCAACTAGGCAACACTGCTTCCCACCACACTCATCTGAAACCCTCCCGTGCCTCCACCAACACACTTAGCGATGTAGTCCTCAAGACATGGTCTTCTACTGAGTCTGGAAAAATTAAAGTAACCCTGGTTTCGATTCGCTATGTGTTAAGTCAAACAAAACACAAAACGGCTCAAGGTGCCCTGAAAGAACCGCTAATAACGTCATGTCTGAATTTTAAGGATGGTGATTGTTCATTGCTGACTATCCTGTTGCTCTTCACAATGTGTGGCTCTGTGATCTAGTCCTCGGGCTCTCTCTTGCCTCCCTTGTCCTCCTACTGCCACACCGGGTAGCTCTGCAGTCATCGAATGCCCCCAGCCATGTCATATGTCTAAGCATCTGATCAATCACACTGCTCCCTCTGCTCTGAACACCCTTCCTTCCTGCTCAGCTGTGGCTCCTGCTCAACCCCTGACTTCTTAACACTGAACCCAGTCAACTGCTCCTCTAGCAAGCATTTTCCACTTCCCCGGGAGGCAGTGCCCAGTCCCCTCCTCTTGGACTGTCCTCAGCATGGATCTTTCAGTCACTATCACAAGTTTTTGTGTTTAATAGTCCCCCTGGCTGACTCCATTCACACATGCAGCCCTAGCACCAAGCACAGGATGTCCCTTGGAGGGGCTAGGCAAAACATCTGGCGCTCAAAGGGCCACCGCAGTCAAACAGAACACCATGCTGAAGAATACAGAGATGCATCTAATATTGAAAATAATCAGGATCCCTGGGTGGCGCAGTGGTTTAGTGCCTGCCTTTGGCCCAGGGCGCGATCCTGGAGACCCGGGATCGAGTCCCACGTCGGGCTCCCGGTGCATGGAGCCTGCGTCTCCCTCTGCCTGTGTGTCTGCCTCTCTCTCTCTCTCTGTGTGACTATCATAATTAAAAAAAAAAAAAAAAGAAAAGGAAAGAAAATAATCATCTTATGTTTCACGCACTGAAGATCTGGCCATGCAATTTCTTCTGTTGCCTATCTCCCAGTATTCTGATAACCTAACAATTGGCCAGATAAGGACTGTTGTCTCTGCTTTATAATCTGCAGAGGAAGGAGACCAAGAAACTGCCCTGTAAGCAAGCACTTAGGGATCTTGGCTTCTTCATTAGAAAGGAAAGACCTAAAGACACCACTCACAACAGGAGATGGTGGGTTTTGTCCACCGAGGCAGAGACTCCTTCTGGAAGAGTAGGACTGGTCCCGAACTGGACAAATGTTCCCTTCTGCAATCTCACGCAGCTGGCAACTGAGTGCCTTGGAGATGGCGAGCCTCCAGGCACAACACTGTCTGCTTACAAACCTGCTTCTGGGTGTGGGAGCTGCCTCAAAATGGACATGTGTATTCTATTTCCGTATTTCCCTGCCCGACATAACGAGGCCTCATTTGGGCTTTCTCTAATTTCATACCTATCCTAATTTTACCTTTGAACCTGCAACTTCCTTTTCCGCATTCCTAAATATCTGTGACCTTCCAATTTTCACCCTATTCATTGTATTTCCTCTCCTCCAAACAATATTCATGGTCTCCTTCATTGTTAGCTCCATGGCTAACCTCAACTTGATCCTTTTTAAAAACTTTTTTTTTTCTTTTTGGTTTCTTTTTATTGCCACTGGCCCCTCCCCACGCTAATTCTCCCATGGAAATGAACTTTTGATGATCAGTAACAAGCAAGACGTGAATACTGTGGGCACCGCAGACTCTATATAAACAGTAGGAGACAGAGCCTCGCTGACATCAGCTGCCCCGCCTTAGCTTAGGCACCACAGAAAGGCCATCCTAACCCTGGGTCTTTACTTTTTCCCTGGAAGCCGGAGGAGTTTTTTCTAGAAGCTTGATTATATTGCATTACTATATTTCATTTCCTGGCACTGAATAATTATACAAGAGTGTTGACACTGGGCAAAATATTGCAACTCTGGTACCACGAGTGTGGCAAGACAGACAAGCTCTGCATTATCGTGGGGAGAGCTGAAAACAGTTTTGCAGCAGTGACTTCCAGTCAGAGAGGGATCTGAGCTGAGTGTGTGTGTCTGAGATAGGGTTGTCAGAGATGGGGTGACATCTCAAGCTTGAAGGAGAAGGAGCCTTATATACAAAGGGCGGGAGGAGAATGTCCCATATCTGAGGGAAAAGCAAGCACAGAGGCCCCAGAGAGTAAGAGTTTTGCCTAGGTCAGTAAGAAAACATTTCCCTACCTCCAGCCATTGTTACATGCTATTAGAGAATCAAACTCCTTTCCTCCAGAGCACTTTTCTTGGGTTACTGACGTATGTTTCGATTTGTCTGCCTCACCCAATAAATTCTAGCAACTATTTCTTGACTGCCACTGTGTGCCTGGCACCGGGGTCCTAACAGCCAGCCAAACCGCTTCTGCTTATATTTGTGTGAGTGCAAGCCGACCAATGGTGATATTAGGATCCTGGAAATGGACAGTTTTGTTTTCACTCACCAGCGTATCCTCAGGACCAGCACAGAACCTGGTACACACAAGGCAAATAGGTGCTGAATGAATGCTACTGATGAAAAGAATGCAGCATAGAAACTGTACATGTAATGGGGTCCTAGAAAGTACTTGGGCAGAGAAACACAGGTTCAGATAAAGGCAGAAAGAAATATGCCAACGTACTAAAAACGGTGGCCCCAAACAAACTGCTTCTGTGTTCCGGAACAAGCAGGTCATTTTTAGCTCATACGTATATAATATAAACACTAACTGTTATTCCACGACACAATAAAACAAATGTAATGGATGGGCTTTCAGTTTCAGTCCATGGATGTAGGGGAAAACCAGACTGACGTGACTTATCCTGTATTTCTTAGGTCACTCACTCATTTGTCAGCAAGCTACCAATGTACTCAGAATTCCCCTTAAATATGACCCACCCTTATGAAAATAAGAAGACAATGGCAAAAAGCGATTAAGTAATGGAACTGGGCAATGTCTATTGCATGGAAACAGGAAGATGATTCTATGTCCAAAGGGGAAAAAAAAAGACCGAAAAAAAAAAAAAAAACGGAAAAGGAACAGCCTGCCGACCAACGCTAATATGATCTCGGACAAGAAGACTGTTGTTTTTAGGTACAAAAAGCAAAGTGTGGGCAGCCCTGGTGCAGCCTGGGGTGTGATCCTGGAGACCTGAGATCGAGTCCCACGTCGGGCTCCCTGCATGGAGCCTGCTTCTCCCTCTGCCTGTGTCTCTGCCTCTCTCTCTCTCTCTCTCTCTCTCTCTGTGTGTCTCTCATGAGCAAATAAATAAAATCTTTAAAAAAATTTAAAAAAGCAAAGTGTGGCTTTCCCTCCCCCTCTGGGCCCCGGGGCCCCACCGCGTGCTCGCCCCAGTCCCCGCTCGCCCCAGCCCCCATGCAAAGCAAGCGGTGAACTTCCTCCCCCCACACCCACACCCGCACCCGCACCCACACCCAGGCCACTTCCCTGCAGCACACGCCCAGTCCCAGCCCGCCACAAACAGCAGCCCTCTCCCCACCGCATCGCCCCGCCAGGGAACAGACAACAAGGCGCTCGCAGGCACAGCGCGGATCCTAGCAACAGCCCCAGGCACTGGGCACCGACACCCAGCCCACCCCGAGCCCTGGGTCCGCGCTGCCCAGCCCCCACCCCGGCGCTCCGGCCCCAAACCCCGCAAGCAATCCCCGGGCTCGCAGCTCCACCAGGTGACCCCGCTGGCCGCGCCCAGCACCCGCAGGGCTCACCGCCCTCACCCCGCGAGCCTTCGACCCCGCACACCCGCCCCGGGCCGCGCCTGCTCCCGACCCACCAGCCCAAGCTCCCGGGGCCCGGGCCCAGGCCTGCCCGCCCGCTCCAGCTCGCCTCGGCGGCGCACGCCGTCTCCAGGCTCTTACCCAGAACCCAGGAGTGTAGCAGGAGGAGCATCAGGAAGCCCCGGAGATGCTGAGAGCAGCGCGGCGAACAGGAGGGCCTCAGGGGGTGAAGGGGACGGCTGGTGCGCGGGGCGCGGGGCGCCGTCATCTTGCAGGTGCCCTGCGGGAGCCTAGGAGGCGGCCGGGAGGACTCCTCGCCGGGACGGGAACCGCACGCCACAATCCACCCCCCAGCTATCCCCCGGCAGGTGCGCAACAGCGGGGGGGCCGGGGCGGAGCTTGGGCGGGGCCTGGGCGGAAAGTGGGCGTGGCCTGGTGGGATCGGGGCGGAGCTTGGGCGGGGCCTGGGCGGAAAGTGGGCGGAGCCTGGTGGGATAGGGGCGGAGCTTGGGCGGGGCCTGGGCGGAAGCGGCTCGCCTTCGCGGAAGGGGCGGGGCCCGTGGGCGGCTGGGGGCGGGGCCGGGCCGTGGGACCCAGAGGCCTCCGCGGCCGGCGCGCGCGTGCTGGCGTCGCGCCCCCGGGTCGCCGGGCCCCTGGGTCTCGTCCCGCGGCGACCCCGTGTGCGCGCCGAGCGGAGGCCCCCGGCGGCTTCGGGAGCTCGGCCAGCGCGCCGCCCGGGCTCGGGAAGGGCCGCGGAGCGGGCGGGGCCGTCGCCGCCGTCGTCCAGGGCCGGGGCGGAAGGGCGCGCTGACGGGAGAGCGCGGAGCCCAGGCAGCGGGGTCGTCGCGCGCTCGCCAAGCCGGTCCTCGAGGGAGGCGGCGGAGGGCGGACTCCTGCCCGCGCGGCAAGGGAGCGCTTCCCTGAGGAGAAGGTAAGGGCGGGGCGCCCGGGGGGCGGGGCCCGGCGGTGGACGCCGCCTGCAGCCCGGGGCGTGACCCCGGAGCTCTGGGATCGAGTCCCGCGTCGGGCGCCCTCGGGGAGCCTCCTCCTCCTCCCTCTGCCTGTGTCGCTCGCTCCCTCCCTCTCTGTGTCTCTCATGAATAAATAAATAAAATCAAAAAAAAAAAAGTTGCTCCTCAGGAGGGAGACCTTTTCTGGTGAAACAGCCTCTCAGTGGAAAATCAAGCGGGGAATGAAGAATGAGCCAGATCTGATGGAGAGTTGCGGTTGGACCCGTGCGACTCCGAAGGGGGAAGAGTCACGTGGCCTGCATTGGAAGCGCCTGAGAGGAACAGACACGTTCCTCCCCTGAGCTGGCAAAGCAGGAACTACTGGGGGGAGGGGGGCTGACACCCTCACGCTTAGGCTTTAATGTGTGATTATATATATATATTTTTTAAAGATCTTATTTATTCATGAGAGACACAGAGAGAGAGAGAGGCAGAGACACAGGCAGACGGAGAAACAGGCTCCCAGTGGGGAACCTGATGCGGGACTCGATCCTGGGACCCCGGGGTCACGCCCTGGGCTGAAAGCAGACGCTCCCACCGCTTTGCCACCGCGGCCCCAATCTTAGCCTGTTAATTTAACTTTTCTGTGTGGTAAGTTTTCCAATGGACAGGACTTAAACCACCAGTTCCACTTGGAGTTTATCCCAAATAAGTCGTCAGAGCTGTGACTGAAGATAGATGATCTTGGGGAAAAAGAATATCCTAAGTGTCTAGCAAAAGTATAAGGAATTCTTGATAGGTGCCTTTCCGGTTAGGAATGTCTATGCAGGAAGCACTTAAAAAAAAAAAAAAATCCATGTGAGAAACGGCAATATGTTTGTGTCCAGAAAAAAGGACTCGCGATAAGCATTTGCATTTGGTATTCCCAGTGAGCTATTAGTTGAAAATACTCCAGACTTAACTAATATCCATTGGGATTATGCGTTTTTCATTTTCCTTGTACTTTTCAGTTTTCTTTACTGACCCTGTATCACAGGAATCAGATGAAGAAAAACCTTTTTCAGTCCAACCTATATATCAATTGCTATTTTGTTCATAGAATGATGAGGGTTGATCCTGCATCACACAGAATTAAGGTATATAACAGAATGGTGATGAAATGTAAGCTTTTTTGTATTAACTTCAAATGCATCTTCTGGAATTACCAAACTCTGGGCCTACTTAAAGAATTCTATAGTTCAGAGGCATTAAAAATGTCCAAACCATGGCATTTTCTCTGTTTCCCACAACAGCACAACGTTTGGATTCTTGGCAGGGCATATAAAACAGTAAGTGTGGGAGTGATATCTAAAACACCGTGCTATCTTATGCTCTAAAATCCAGAGATTCCATATGACGCTGACTTGAAGGAGGTATAATTAAGGAAACTGAGTAGGAAACTCAACGAGAGGGAATCATTTCTGTTCATTTTTACAGGTACAGAGAGAGTGATACAACAGAAATGTTCTGTTCAATGTTGACACTTAATTTGTGAAAAACAGGAGTCTATTTATTGTTCTCTGGATCCATCTGTGTACAAAGGTATATGTCAGTTACATCTCAGTCAGATGCTAACGTTTTCTCATCTGTTTCTAGTCTTAGAAGTAAATTTTTACTTCTTAAAAGTAAAAGATGGCAAAAAAAAAATGGCTGCTGTTTGGTTTCCTAGTTACAAAAGCTTGATTACATTTAAGAATTGGGGTTTTACTGAAACTTTCTTTCAATCAGTAAAATATATACCTGGGTTGATCAACCATTCTAAAAATAATTGAAAAATCTTACATTGATTTATTTTCATTTGAATCAATTAAGGCTCCGTTCAAAAGGTTCCGAGCCCCGTTCCCTATCTTTCTGGAAAAGCTCCATGAGACAGAGATAGAGTTTTCTTCTGTAGCTCCAGTGCGAAGAAAGTTGCAGGTCTGTCGTAGGTGCATAATAAATGCCTATGAATACAGTATGAAATAAACAGGTGTTGCTGTCAGATGCATCTAACGTGTCTCTGCCAATTTCCCCCAGCATGGATTTACCAAAGAAATGCTGGGAAAGCTCTGAGAGATTTTAATAATTTTAGACACTAGGAACAAAGTGGGGCTTGCCTCGAAAGGAGGGAACTATAACTGTCTACACACAGAAAACACTCCTGTATCAAGCAGGGCAAACTATGATATGAAGTGGAGCTACTGTCTGTCTCTTAGCCTTGAGATCATTTTAGTGACTTAGTTCAAAGACAGAGTGTTGACCATGAACATCCTGTAGCCTTGACAGGAATAAAACTCAAGAGTCAAGGCTTTGGGGGTGGCGCCTGGGTGGCTCGGTCCATTAAGCATCTGCCTTCAGCTCAGGTCATAATCCCAGGGTCCTGGGATCAAGCCCACATCAGGCACCCTGCTCAGTGCAGAGCCTGCTTCTCCGTCTCCCTCTACCTCTCCCCCCACCCCCCTGCCCCCCAGACTTGTGCATGCACATTCCCCACCATCATAAATAGAGTCTTTAAAAAAAAAAAAAAGAGTCAAGGCTTTGAGTGATGTAGGGCAGTAAAGGCTCCTGTTTTCCTGCAACTGCCCCTAAGGATTTTGTCACGCTGCCAGAGTGAAAAAGAGCATGGAGAATATGCCTGTGTGTACACCAGGTTTTGAGCTATGTGCTAGATCTCCTTTATGAATGGCAGTAGGGCTGAGGTAGATGTGTGGGGATGTCATCAAACAGAGGCCAACTCTGTAAAAGAAATCACGATGTTGGATGAGACTTGGCCTCCTACATTCGTGTTTACATCATGCTTCTCAGAGGTGGCGGTAGCAGCATGAATGAGCCTGTGAGTACTCTGAGACAGAGCTGTCAGTGTCCTGGTGAATTACACATTAGGTATCTGAAAACCTGAAAAAGAATGACTAAACACAGGATAATTTTAAGCCATCATTTTGATGTTGGCCCTGACGCGGTGCCGCCTCTATTTGTACCTGGTACGCACCTGCCAGCCGGTTGGCCATACTGAGCTGTTACCAGCAAGAGCATTCCAATGGTAAACCTCACCCTACACAGGATTCTGAACACATTCATGTCTGGGAAGGAGGGCCTATCTGAAGGAACATTTTGTTTCTGCTTGGCTTTGAAAGGCTTCAAAAAGTAAACACATTACAAACCATATACCGGCATAGATTTAGAGATATTTTTTTTTTAATTTTTTATTTATTTATGATAGTCACAGAGAGAGAGAGAGAGAGGCAGAGACACAGGCGGAGGGAGAAGCAGGCTCCATGCACCGGGAGCCTGATGTGGGATTCGATCCCGGGTCTCCAGGATCGCGCCCTGGGCCAAAGGCAGGCGCCAAACCGCTGCGCCACCCAGGGATCCCATCGGCATAGATTTAGAAAGAAAAAAAATCTTTTATTCCTTCCCTGTTATACAAGTGGACACAGAACATTTTATTTAAACGGCATAGACTTGAAGTTACATGTCACACTTACGTGTAAGGTATACAAAAAGGAAACTAGAAGACAAGTTAGATTGTTAGCAGTAATAATAGCTTTGGAGACTAGTTGGTCCAGCCCTACGTTCAGATGAAAAATGGAAGGCCAGAGGCTAACAGAATTGCTCAGCGACACAAATGAAAGTTGGCAATTCAGTATTTTGCCCGTGTTAGTATATACAGCAGTTCCCGTGTGTCACTGATGTCACAGACCAAAGAATCTCATGAATTTCTTTAAATTCAATGTACCAGGCATCAGATACCAGTTAATCACAGTTCTCACTGACCTACTGCATTCTGGGAAGAAAGAGGAACCTATATTTTTTTCTTGTGATAGGGAATTTTAATTCTAAGAAAGTCCAATTGCCGGCAGTTAATTTCTAGCCCTCCTTTAAAGTGTACTTCTTCAGACACTCAAGACCTACTAGATTTCCCTAAGTTTCAACAAGCAAAACCACTGAGGATCTTTTCATATATTCATGGGCTACCTGCCTCTCTCGGTGGCTTGGCGGTATGTCCTTTGTCTATTTAAGGGAAGTAGGATGGGGAGGGTTGGCCTTTAAACTTTTAACTCTCCAAATATGCCAGTCATGCTTGTCTGTGATACAAGTTGTAATTTTTTCCTCTTAGTTTGTCAGTTGACTTTGCTGCTCCTGTTTTTTTCTATCTTCCATGATTTTAAAGAAAACTTCAAGTTGATGTGCAGTTCATTCTGTATGTTTTCAAGGTAAGTGTGACAGACTAGACTCTAAAAGCCACCTACACCCGAATTGTACAGTCGTTAGCAGTAGTCATATGCAAACCTATTGTTAAATATCCAGAAAGGCTCTGATATTCTCTAGGTCATTCCACGACCCATGATATCATACCAAATAAATTTTTGATCTGTAAGTATGTGAACCAGCGTGGGAATCCAGAACCACTTAGTTCTATACTTGTACATTAATTTTGCAATTCTTAAAAGTCATGGTTTTTTAATTTATTGATGTTCTGAGTCTACACAAAACTAAGTCCCTTCCTTTTATAATGAAACTTCTTTTATTTAAAATAGTATTTTTTATATTAGAACATAGTTCAAATTGATTTTGAAATAGAGCTTAGGAAATATCCAAAGGTCATTGTTTAAAATGTTTCTCCTGAAAACCTCTCTCCCAGATTCACTTAATGCCTTTTTTTTTTTTTTTTAAGATTTTATTTATTCATTCATGAGAGACAGAGAGAGAGAGGCAGAGATATAAGCAGGTTCCATGCAGGGAGCCTGATGCAGGTTGGATCCCAGGTCTCCAGGATCAGGCCCTGGGCTAAAGGCGGCGAATTACACATTAGGTATCTGAAAACCTGAAAAAGAATGACTAAACACAGGATAATTTTAAGCCATTTTAAGCCAAAGTAAACCTCTGGGCCACCGAGGCTGCCCATGCTGCCTTTTTAATAAACAGAAAATACTTCTTTCCCTAGAGAACATAAAAACTGATCTAGCTAGATTTTACTCTGATCTAATAGATTTTGCTCTACAGACAAAAAAAGAAAGATGTGTGTATAAAAACATCTATGAAGAAAGGTTAGCAGAAAATCAAATATTAACAGCAGTTACCACTGAGTAATATAATTGTACGTGACTTATATGTTTTTCACATCTTCAACCTGGATTTTGATATTCTTGTTAAGGAGACCATTCTGTGTAGCAAGAGCATTTGAAAATAAGAAAGGTGAAGAACAGACTTGTAAACAGAAATCCTAAGAGACACCTTCCTTTAAGTTGAGACTATTTATATAGCTTTAGTGCAGACTTTTCCCCTAACTAGATGATGTGTGTTTCCAGCACAAGGAAAGAGCATATGGAGTGACAGTATCCAAGCTCCTGGGAGCACTTCAGCATCTTCAGGTGCACATGTTTGTATCTCTGTGAGGTCACTTCCAAGAAGTTATGAGTTTCACATCTTCCTCTGTTGAATTAGCTCCTTTCCAACAACATTTTAATTCAAGATGTTCTCCAGCTTGAGAGTACTTTCTCAAGGAAGGGCACTGATATAACAGGATATTTTTATTCGGGTGACAGCATGAGCAACAAGCGAACCCCCCAGAATTTACTCATTAAAATTGTGTTACTAGCATTACACATAAGTCTGAGTTTAGAAGAAGTGTTTACGCCCTCCTTAGTAGTTGCTAGGTAGGGCACAAGAAAATACTGAGACACTGAGTAGATAAGAGACATTAAGGAATAAGTTGACCTTTCCTCATTGCCTTTTTTGTCAAAGGAAGCGTGTTCTCAGTGTTGAGCAATTTGTTAGAAAGGCCTTGTTCCAGAAACATAAAGGTCCCTCATAACGCACAAAAAATTTCTGCCTCTTGTTTCTGAGCCATGGCATGGCAGGGGAAAGTAAACAGGAGCTGGCAGTTTGGAGGAGGGTCAGCCTCAAAGAACATGTCCTCTTTCCCTAACACAGTCAAGACTGAAAGAAGATGTTGGCTAGTCCAAGACGTCCAAACTCTTCTCTGGCCCTGCTGGAAACTCTCCTCTTCCTTAAGGCCAGGGGACAGACCCCTCTTGAGGCTCATCAGCTCAGCTGACACCCCTATTATTCTTGCCACCTGATGCCTCATTGTTCTCTATCTCACAAGGCTTCCCAACATTATGTGTTACCTGCATCATCTTTCAACGTTCTCACGTCCTTCAGCTCACAGCTGTGTCTTTGGAATCTGCCTCTTTACCTGTATCACCCTCTCTGTCCTTGTTCCTAGTTTGGGTGCCCAGGTCTTTTTTTTTTTTTTAAGATTTTATTTATTTTTTTATGAGAGACACACACAGAGAGAGAGAGAGGCAGAGACACAGGCAGAGGGAGAAGCAGGCTCCATATACGGAGCCCGACATGGGACTTGATCCTGGGACTCCAGGATCCGGCCCTGAGCTGAAGGCAGATGCTCAGCTGCTGAGCCACCCAGGGATCCCCGGGTGCCCAGGTCTTAAGCAAGCTACAGACTGTGACTCACTCCTGGTCTACTACATGATCAACTTTTCTCCTGTAGAACAATATGGCCAAAATTCTAGTCTTAGAAGGAGATTGGAGACAAATTCATTAATGATTTCCTCCCATTTTATTAAAAGTTGATCCACAGTCAATGTACACAATTTGACCCATACCTTGATGTAAGAGAAAAATTCTAAATGGTTAGTTATAATGAATTTCTGATAAATTTTCTCTCAAATATTTACACTTCTCATTTAAGTCTCTTCAGAAATTTAGGGAAATTTAAAAAGTGAGCCTTTACTCATAAGTGAGCATGAGAAAAAAGATAGAAGCACAATATATGGTACATTTTATAAGTGACTAATGCATGTTTGAGGAATGTAGGAATGAGCAAATGAATACAGTAGTGTTAATAGGCAAAATAATAAATGAAATATTGACTACTATAGGATATAAGTTTTTTATAAAGGAAACGGTTGTCATTTGGTGAAAACAAAATCAGAATTCAATATTATACAGTCAATATTTTCTCTTTATAATCCTGCAAATGTAAAACAACATGCAAAGAAGCTTAAGAATACTAACCAGTGGGTGGAGGATATTTCAGGTAATTCTTATATTTTTCTTCATTTTCTATGGTTTTTTTTTTTTTTTAATTATTTATTTATTTATGATAGTCACAGAGAGAGAGAGAGAGGCAGAGACACAGGCGGAGGGAGAAGCAGGCTCCATGCACCGGGAGCCTGATGTGGGATTCGATCCCGGGTCTCCAGGATCGCGCCCTGGGCCAAAGGCAGGCGCCAAACCGCTGCGCCACCCAGGGATCCCCCATTTTCTATGTTTTTGATAATGAGTACTTAAGAGGAAATAGTTTGCTTTTAAAATATTGTTATAGACAACAAGTGCTTTGAGTTTTAAAGAAAGACATCATTTTGGTTTGGAGCACTTAGAGGTCCATGAGTAAATGGATTCTGAGCCAGATTATTGCAACTAAACTGGAAGAAAGGTAGTAAAATGTTTAGGAAAGTCACTTGGCAGGAATGAGGAGAAATAAAATGCTATTTTAAGCCCTCTTGTGAAATAGTTTTTAAGTTAACTTTTGCAGAGACAATCATGCAGTCTCTGGGTCTCTGTGGCTTCTTCTTCTTTTTTTTTTTTTTTTTAATTCATGAGAATGAAAAAGAGAGACAGGCAGAGGGAGAAGAGAGAGAGAGAGAGACAGGCAGAGGGAGAAGCAGGCTCCCTCTGCAGGGAGTCTGACATGGGACTCCATCCCAGGTCTCCTGGGCCGAAGGCGGCACTAAACTGCTGAGCCACCGTGGCTGCCCTCTCTGTGGCTTCTATTCACTCAGCTGTTGTAGTGGTAAGTAGGCTGACAGTGGGTGAGACTGTGTTGCAGTAAAACTTTATTTTTTAGTTTGGTGATTTCTAATATTCAATTCTAAGTTGTGTGCCACTTTGGGTTGTAGTATAATTTCCCTTTCACCCCAATCCTTTAGCAAACAGCTGAACATTCAGGACACAACAGCTATGCTAGTAAGCTGGTATCTGAATTCCTGGATTGCAGGAATGAGGTGTGGTGACAAGCCTCTGTGGGGGGCAGATAGAAAGGACAGAGCAGTCAGGAGGCCAGCTGTGGCACAGAATTCAGGGAGAGTGGGGAAGCAGAGGAGGGGAAGTCCAGAGTCTCCTCAGGATCCTGAGGTGACCCTGCACATTGAAGGGAAGTGGGGGACCGGGAGGCACACCCAAGTGGCCAACGCGTGGGTTCCACAAGGAAAACGAAAGCTTCCTTCTCAAAGGTTCATGGCATCACGGCACAAACCTACGGAAAGCTTTGTGAAAACAGTGCCTGGGCACAGCGCTGACAGTCCTCACCCAACTCCCTGGAAGCAACCAGAGTCCCAAGAAAAACAACCACCAAGGCCTTTCCACTTCCTGAAGTACTTTCTAACTCCCCTGGTACCAGTGATGCAACTAGAGCATCATCATGTGCAAATCCTGTTCTCATTTTCAGTATTTGAGTTCCTGATAACATTATGAATTCGATATGTACATTAGGTACCTGCTGTTTTCCTGATTTGTTTGCAGAGTTTGAGGCTGTATGCCGCTGTCTTCTTGAGGACTTAAATGGATATTCTCTTTAGGTTTTTCATCTGTATTGGTGCTAATTGGCAGAGGAAGAAAAATAGGAAAATATCTTAGTTTTATATATTTCAGTCTTGGGGGAAATTAGCCAGCGGCTTTCATCTTGAAATTTAGGGCAGAATTTGACTCAAGTTTTTGCAAGATATGTAAAAGGAACACATAACCAAATTCCACCTTTCAGGACTAAGTCAAAACTCAGAAGTTTTGAAATGTGAAAACCATCCTGTACATTGTCAGAAGACTGAATTCTTATAGACAGGTGTCCATGCCTTAAAACAACACTTATTTCCGGAGTGATTCTGACTGGTAAATAATCATTTACTGCCCAGTTGTGACATTTAAGCCTGGCAAGGTCATAAGCTCTGTACGGTGATCTTACCTAAAGCTTCCTTTTTCCGCTTTAGCAAAGATAGTTCTGTTTTCTGTACAATTAACTCTCATGGTGTGGAGAGCAGCGGTCCTTGTCATGAGGCCTATGAGGACTGAGAATAATTCCAAGGATTTAATCCCTCTAAATGCCAATAACAGTCACGTGTAAATAACAATAGCTAACATTTTCTGACCTTCATCCTAAGTGAGGCACTGTACTAAGTGAGGTCAGAATGATTATCTCTATTTTTCAGACAAGGAAAATGAGGTTTTGAGAAGGTAAGTGTCCTGCTGAGGGTTTCATACTAGTAAGTGATGTGAACACATCTCTTACTGACTGCAAAGCTCATGATCTCTGCCTCTTCCAGGGTTAAGCAAGCACTTGATTGTACATAAGTGAAATGATAAATGATTCAGTGCCAGTACCTTGAGATTTCAAATATGTTTAATAATAATAGGGACTTTAGGGAGGAAGCACAAAGAGCTAACTCATTCCACCACTTACCAGTACTTCCTATATTTACTAGTTACTCTTACCCTTTCTTGGAAATTGGAACAAGGAAGGACATCATCCCTCACAACAGAAAGGAACTGAATCAGGTGTCAAAAGTGTCAGGGAAGACTGAATCAGGAGCCAAAGTGGTCACAGGATGAGGAAGAGCAAACAAGTGCCACACATGAGGAAGAGTAGAGGGTGGTGTTCTGGGAGGGCTTCCAGGAGAGATGACTACGTGGTTAGCTAAGGAATGGCTGAAATTGGTTTTGACCAATGAGTGGTACATGGGTGTGGGACAATGCAGCCTTAGTGAGTGCTGAAGGAGTGGCTGTCCACCTAATTGATGGTAGTTCCTGCGAACATGGAATTACGCAAGGATGCTTTATAGGGAGTGGTCTTAATAGTTCTGTCACCAGTGAAGACTTGAGAGCTCTGAGTATATGCAGGAAAGCTGGGTTGTACAGGAATGGGAATGGATCAGAGGCAAGGATAAATGGGCTGTGAATGGAGGAATCTATTATTCCTCAGACATCAGTGCATGACTTACCTTGCTTAACCTTTGTCACAAATTATCGTGTAAATATATAGTGAGATATAAGGTATGCAGATGACACTTGTTTCTGACTAGTGAAAGGCCACTAATGTAAATCACAGAACCTGCTAGTCTGTGTAAATGGACAGGAACATTTTCACCAAACCTTAATAAGGACAGAGTCCCTTACAGAAATACTTTAATTTTCTTATAAGCTAATAACTCAGACTAGAGTAAAAAAAAAAAAGGGAGGAATTGCCTACTATTCTCTAAAAGGATACTGGTTTAAGGTACCAGAGTAGCTTAAAAAAAGATCAAGTAAAATTGATGGGAAGGAGGAATATTGAAAGAAAAAAGGAAATATTTCACCTTTGTATTGTATGCAGTTCTTGGTGATACAGAATCAGATTCAGAAGCAGTGGCAGCTGAAATTATTTCCAGATAGCTGAATGGGGTCAGGATTCTGAGTCCAGTCATCAGGACTGAAGTGGTACCCCTGAACAATTTCCTCCTGTTGTGATTTTAAGCATGTCACTGAATTTCTCTGCTCCTCAGAATCTTCTCTGCTTTGGGATAACAATGTTTTTGGGCCAACCTATGTCATAGTTGCTTTGGGAGCCAAAGAAGACAACAAATTTTAAAATATTTTGTAAACAAATATATATTAGCTATTACTATTCTTATTAATCCTGACGACTGTACCAGTGGAAGTCCAAAATCATTAAATAAAAATGATTTTGGGGATCCCTGGGTGGCGCAGCGGTTTGGCGCCTGCCTTTGGCCCAGGGCGCGATCCTGGAGGCCCAGGATCGAATCCCACGTCAGGCTCCCGGTGCATTGGAGCCTGCTTCTCCCTCTGCCTGTGTCTCTGGCTCTGTCTCTGCCTGTGTCTCTGGCTCTGTCTCTCCTTCTGTCTCTCAAGAATAAATAAATAAAATCTTTAAAAAAAAAAATGATTTTGAGTACCTATAGGTAGTCTCTGCTCACGAGAAGCTCATTTTCTGCTGGGGCTGAGGGGCCGGGGAGGAGCGTATTAGAGACCAAGGAGACAAGAGAATGTAATAGAGTGGGAAGTGCAGTGTGGGGCAGAGGGAGTGCACCCATAGACATACAGAAACTGGGAAAGCTAAGGATCGAGGAGGCATATGCCATCATCAGCCATGTGACACAAGTGTGAAGCAGGCTTGCTCCCCAAGCTCAGTGTTAGTATATTAAAAGAAAGAACAACCTTGAAACCTATGGTAAGTTTAGGACAATTGAAGATATACTACCTGGTAGATGGTTGCAGCAGAATTCCCTGATGGAGGAGAGAGCTAGTTAGAGCCATCAGGTCCTTCGGTCTCGGATCACAACGCAACTGCCAGAAGGTGCCACTAAATAACAACACTGCTTTCTCCTGGACGCTAACCACCACCTCAGACAGCTGACTCCTATCTTGTAGCTCCTGTTTTCCCTGTTAACACCACTTCTGGCCACTTCACTCCTAAGTTGCTGGCTAAACAAGGCATTAAAAAAGTAATCTTTAAAAAATAGCTTAAAGATTTACTAAAAAATTAAAATTTAAAATAGAAAGGATATATATACACAGACACAATCTCACTTTAAAATGCTGCTCAATGGGGCCATTGTATTAAAGATTGCGTCTCTTCCTCACCCCCGTTCCCGAGCTCGCTCTCTGCCCTGTTTTCTCCTAGCCTTTATCCCCCTTTATTTTAATTAATTATGTGTCTTGTTTTTAGTCTCTCTCTTGGCACTGGAATGAGAACTCCATAAAGGAGTCCATCTTCGCTGATGGGTGCTTAACAAGCCTCAGAACTGTCCCTGGAACAGAGAAGTGATCAATAAATACTTACAAAATGAAATGTGTGTGCTAAACGTCCTCTAAGAGTGCTACCACAAAAAAACCTGGGTAGTTTCTGCGTTGTCTCCTGCGTCAGACACACACTTGTGCCTGCACCCCTCCGGGCCTGGTTTGATCCTGCGGCTGCAGGCCTTCTATCCTGTTCTGTGTTTTGGGGCTCTGACAGAAACTGCGTGGCTGTGGAAGCAAGAGCCAAGGTCCCCTCCACTCCTATTCTGTGCCTGTCATGTGGCTTCCCTCTTGTTTCCCTGATGGGGCCTTCCTGCCCTTCCTGTGAGAAATGCTTTAAATCCAGAATAGTCAGCTCACCCTATGTAGGTGCAGCCACTTAGTCTTATCAGCTTCACGCACACATGGACATAGAACAATGATTAATTACCCAGCTGCTTCCACACCAGGATCTTGGGCATCCAACACTTCCTCGTGCTGATCTTAGTTATGTGTTATTTCTGACACGAAAATAAATGGCATTTTCTTACAGTAATCTCATATCCCAAGAAGTGAAAACAGGCCCAAAAAGTAAAGGCTTAGAGAAGTTTTGAAATGTTCATGGATTACATATATGTGATAGGTTCTCTGGTGGGTTACTTCGATGTTTGGGGGTTTACTCTTTAAGCTTTTAAGGTTGAAGACCGTGATCTTACTCCTAGCCACATCCCTGGTCGCTACTGATCACAGAATGCTTGTGTGAGACTGTCACACTCAGAACATGGGCACAACGGGGCAGATTTTAAGACCTAGAATACATGAACATACACATGGTGTATGATCTGAGGGTGTTTAGATGAGACAAGATAATTGTTTTGTGGTTTTTTTTTTTTTTAATTTATCTAAGATGGGGAGGGGGGAGAGAGAGAGAGAGAGAAAAGCAGGCTCCTCATTGAGCAGGAATTCCAGAAGACCAGGGATCATGACCTGAGCCAAAGGCAGATCCTCAACCCACTGAACCACCAAGGCACCCTACCATTTCTAAAGAAGTAATTTTTATGAAATGGCTATTGAATCCGTTTTGTGCCCAAGGATGATAATATGAAGAAATGGTCTTAAGTTACATGAAGGAAACAAATCAATGCTAGACTTAAGAATTTGATCCTTCAGTTGAACTAGGAACAGGCCATAGGAATGCAGAATGAAGTCCTTGGGAGAAGAGAGGATGGGAGAGGCAGTCATGAATGTTTCTAAGAGAGTCATTTGCCTGGGCTGGTTTTAACTTGATATTGGTCTAGAAATAGAAAGTGAGAAGCCTCAACTACTTTAGTTCAGCCTTAACTTAAAATTTAAGACTTAAAACTGTAGTAGTACTAAAAGAGACTTTAAGGGGAAGAGGTTATTGATAGACGTTTGCTAATAGAAAGCATCAAGGCTACTTTTCACTTTTTTTATAATGAAGAAGAATGAAGTGTCTTTACCTATCAAGCCATAACATGTAGAGAATATTAGGAAGGATAAAGATTTAAATGTAAATCTCTGCTAATTATTTTATCATGAAATTGAGTTCCTGACTAGATTGTAAGGTGCTCTGCTGTAATAGTCTGCTTTTAAAAAGTATACACTGGCCTCCTCTGAAAGAGCAACTTTAGTTTCTGTTAGGTTTGTTTTAATTAGGAGACTTTATTTAGAACATTTGCTATAGCAAGCTATTCTCTTAAAGGTATAAACTGTTCCTCATGGGTATAGAATTTCTTTATCATGGTTAAACACTGATAGTATTGACTGTGACCTTGCAGATTTTATTCTAAATAAATCAGCAAAGGGGTACCTGGGTGGCTCAGTTGTTGAGCATCTATCTTCCAGCTCAGGGCGTGATCCCCCCGGGGTCAAGGGATCGAGTCCCACATCAGGCTCCCCGCAAGGAGCCTGCTTCTCCCTCTGCCTGTTTCTGCCTCTCTCTGTGTATCTCATGAATAAATAAAATCAGTCAATCAATCAGTGAATACAAAAGCTGGATATGTTCTCTTCCTACTCAGAAATGTTTATTTAGATCTAATCCTTGTAAGGTTTTAGAAAGTTTAAATATTGGGGCACCTGAGTGGCTCAGTGGGTTGGGCATCTGCCTTTGGCTCAGGTCATGATCCCAGGGTCCTGGGATCAAGTCCCACATCGGGCTCCACAGAGAGCCTGCTTTTCCCTCTGCCTGTGCCTCTGCTTCTCTCTCTCTGTCTCTCATGAATAAATAAAATCTTAAAAAAAAAAAAGTTTAAAAACTAGGTGGGTTTACAAAATACTTATTTTTTAATGCCCTTCAAAAAGCCTCAATTCTTTGACACTGGCAACCTGTAATGTGTGTGCCAGTGGGACACACTATGTAACTTCTAGTGCCTTGATAAAGTCTGCATACAGAGGTCTGGGTTAGGAATGTTTCAGCAAAACTGGGATACCAACTGTCTTATCAACACTGGAAATTTGGAAAAATTCCTTCTGCCTATTTTCCCTTTTTGTAAAATTTGAATCCTTCTTAAAATTCTAAGCTTTTTTTTTTAAGTGTTCCTATTGTCATATATATTGCTTTTAGTGTGAATAATTCTCTACCCATAATATACATCAAGGGCCTTCTTTATAATTATGGATTATTATATATTATGTAGTAGTGCTTTTTTTTTAAGTTTTGTTTTACTTCTCTGTGGCTTCCAAAAGAGTAAAGTACAGTTACAAATATTTTTTAGAAGAATATGGCTGTACTTACCATTTTTGTATGTTAGAATTATTCAACAGGAAACAACGATGGGTGAAAGAAAGATTGCACCAAAGAAAAGGCCCAGGCAGTAAAACAGGGTCACTGAATGCATGGAAAACATAACCCATAGGTTTTAAACTCTATAAATACCTAGTCCCACTAGCGGTTGCCAGTGAGTGTTTTATATGTAACTATAAATTCTACATTTAAGAAACACCTCACACAGGCTTACCTTTAAGAGTAAGTTTACCTTTAAACTGTTCCCAGCTTAATCTGGTGCATTAGTAGTATTACCACAAAGTTTTAGATAAGGGGTGAGCAGAGCAGTTTGTGACCTTTGATCCAGAGCAGGCTTTCAGCAAATAGGTGAGAACAGCACTGGAGCTCCTGCCTCTGGCACCCCAGGACCTAAAACTCCTGTCTTTGTGTAAGACACAGGCACAAGCTCTTCTAGGCAGCAAAGTCTACCCCCAAACCACTCCTCTTATGTAGGCAGGTCATGGAAATGGGCTTAGGAGATTGGGCTCTGTGGCTTCCAGTTTGTGCAAGTGGGCACAACTACCATCCTGAGAAGCTTCCTGGGTTATCAACCGAAGAGGAAGTTGTGCCCTCCAGCTCCATTAGAAAAGGAAGGATGCTTATTCATCCTTCAACCTGCTTCTCCCTCTGACTCTCTCTCTGTGTCTCTCTTATGAATAAATAAATAAAATCCTTTTTTTTTTATTTTTAAGAAACTTCTATAAAGGACACTCACTCTACATGCCTGTAGGGATGCTAATCTTGCCACACTGTGGCCTGAATTTCGACTTTCTTTCCTTCCAGCTGGAATTGTAAGAGATGTTGATCTCTCATTTTACATTTCTTTCATTGTAAGTGAATACTTACTGTGAAAGGTGCTAGAGCTCCTCATCAAACCCTTCTCAAAACTTACCAGTTGTGAGAGCATCCCGTGTGCCTGAAGGGAAGACAAAAGCCAGGATGACACAAGTGTGGCATGCAGCATGATCAAACAGGAGCTTTCAGCCGGGGACGATTCATCCTGATTTCTTTTCAGCATACAGTCTGCTGTTTTTCTAATATAAAAAGCCATTGGTCTCCCTCACACAACTCATTTTAACTTGTGCACTTCACAAAGTATGTGGTTTTTTTTTTCTTTGTTAACTTAATACTTTTAAAATAAAATAATTACAGCAGAAAATTTACAGAACAAAAGATATCACCTATAATCCTTCTATTCTGACATGTTTTGTACAGTCCATTCTGGTACATTTTCCCATGCATCTACGTTTTTACTGTGTAAAAACGTGCATTCCCATGCATTTACGTTTTATACAGTAGAAATCCAAATAAAGACAGAGGCAAATAAATAGAAACTCTAGTGGATATATCAGTGCAATCCAAGATTTCTATTGTATAATTAAGTTGTTTCCAGTTTTATTTGTAATGAAGGCCTTGATAAAAATGCATGAAATATTTTTCAAATTAAAATATTCCATTAGAGTGGATTCCTAGGAGGGCTAATTGGTATGAATATTTGTATTATTCTCTCTATATATTCCATGTTTTTCATAGGCTTTTTGCCAGTTGCTGTGGTATCTTCAACATATGAGGATATCCGTTTCATCACATCCTTGCTTTTTATTGGATGTTCACATAAGAACTTTTCTATTGGGGATCCCTGGGTGGCTCAGCAATTGAGCATCTGCCATGGGCTCAGGGCCTTATCCTGGAGTCCCTGGATGGAGTCCACAATGGGCTCCCTGCATGGAGCCTACTTCTCCCTCTGCCTCTCTCTCTCTCTTGAATAAATAAACTCTTTTTTTTTAAATAAAAAACAAACTTTCTATTGTCATTAATGTAATGGGGGGGAGAAGGTATCTTGCCCCTTGCTTTTGCATTTCTTTAGTTTTAATGAGGTTAAAGTTTCCAGATTTACATGCAGGATAAATATATTCTTTCTCCCCATCCTGCATTCTAAGATAGTTTCTGCATTTCCTTGCTCCTTTTTTAGTGCTGTGTTGTGTTGAACTCTGCTAAAGAAACTTCACTTACCTTGGAAAGGTCATGGAGACTTTTGTGAAGTAGGAGATCCAGGCAGTGAGATGGGTAGTAGAACAATAAGCCAACTTCAGCTGAAGGTTTTGAGAGACAATCTGGGTAGAAGAGAAAGAAGCTAGGTTCTCAGAAAGCAGTTGCATTAACACATGGATCCTTGGAGAACTGAAATGGGTAAAGTGGATTTTAGGACATTTTTATAAGGGTCACATAATGTAATACTTCCTTGAGTCTTGCTGGGATATTCCAGTAAAATCTTACCTTTTCCATGATTTCTGGAGTTAAATTTATTTAGTGGCCAGGCAATACTGTGTTATGGTAGTCTTGAGACTACACAGTTAAATATAGGCCATACATATTTTAGCATCATATTCTAGGCTTAAAGGGGAGCCCAAGATCACCCCTTACTGTGAGGAAGATTATATAAATCAGGTCTCTGGCATAACTGGGCCATTGAAATAGGAAATATGGTATTTTTGAGCATCCCAAGAAGTTCTTCATTCTGTGATGCTGGCATTCAAATAATTCTTATTTGGCTTGTTGTTTTCTCTCAAACTGCTCCCTGTGTATTCTTGCAAGTCCCTAATTGGTTTCCCCAGCTTCCTTTTTAGGAAGGCCTAGGGCTGGTATCTTGAGCAATTTACCCTAAGTCTTAAGAAAAATACTCTTTTTTTTTTTTTCCCCTCTGTTTTCCATTGTCTTATATTTGTTTGCCTCTTCTCACTAGAGAGTGGTAAGATTTCAAGGACCAGGTAACATGATAAAGAGTAGGAACAAGAGTGCAAGGAGAGGTGCTTTTAGTCTGGGTCTGTTTTAAGTCCAGAGGGAGGAAAGGGTTTACATGTGAACATGAGAAGTCTACCCTAAGGTGTGAGTTCCAGGAATCTACTGGTTAATAGTTAGTTGGCCTAATCTAATTCTCTTTGTATGTATCTTCCTGACTCAGAAATGCTTATTGTCTGGTGTTTGGGAACATGACCTGATAGCTTTCCATTTCATCATGAGTCATACTGGGATTTTCTCCTCTGTTGTACCCGGAGGACGATTCCATCCACATCAGCACTGCACCTGCTCCTAGACGCCCTGGAACATTTAGCTGCCGTTGTGGTGCAGCTGGAGTCAGACTTGCCACCTGCATGGCCAAGTGCAGGACCCCCAGGAGCACCACCGGACCCATCTCTTACACAGGCTGACCGATTTCTCCTGGTGTTCAGAGTCTGTTTTTGTCTAGCACCATTTGACATCGGTTATGATGTAGGGGGAAAAGCAGCAGCCTCGAAGCCTCATGCCAACTCTGGTGAGCGGCCGCCTGTGGTTTCTTGGAAGAAGGCTGGGCAGAGAGTGGGGAAGGACGATCTGGCACTCTGTTCACTAACTTCTTCAGCTGCATCTATGATACCTTATTGCAGAGGTAAGAGAGAACATAATGTATTTTTTTAAAAGCAAGTGGCTACAATGTATCTGATGTCCTGGGTTGCATTTTGCTGAAATGTGGTGCTGTATGTGCTATAAATGGTGCTGTTGGATTATCTTTCTGTGCAGAGTCTATTCCTACATCCTGACTTGAATAAATATTTTACTCTAATCAATTAGTCACATCTTTGTTTTTCTTCTGTCATTTCCCATTCATGAAAAGGCAACTTGCGATGCAGATTTTACCTACTTCCTGAGACTTTATGGAAGGTTACCCATACACACATTAAAAACGTAGCCAGCCCAATAAGACAAGACTGCAATTCTGTGAGCCAAGAAACAAAAGGAGAGAAAAGATCACAGAAAAGAGAAATGTTCAAGCCTGGGTGGAGGGATGCTCCTTCCTGATGGGGAAACTGAGGTTGGTTCCCGGTGGGCTGCAGCCCTGGCACCTCTGTGATCAGGGATCCTTTGAGAAATTTTGCGTAACTGAGCACATGTCACATGGCTGGTCAAGGAGAGCAGCCTGATGATTCTCGTTACATTACAAAAGATGCAGGAGGTCTACTTGTGAATCTAAGTTTCTGTGAACCCTTGAGGGCAGGGCGAACCAGTTCTGTAAGGTGTTCAGTGACTGGCCAGATTTGACTGTAGGGGGACTTACACCGGGGGACTCCAGGGAGAAGGACTGTGGCCCTTGAGTGAGTACTTTGTGTGATATCAGAGACATCTTGAATCTGGTTTTTAGGGCCATGCAAGTTTTAGGGTACACCCATATGGGGTCTGGTTATACTGTTCTGGGATCAGGACCTACAGTTTTGTCCCAAATTTTCCCCAGGTGACTGATGTGCGGCCACTCCTCCGTGGGCTTGCTTCTAAGAGGCTTTTCTACACAACACGGGTGTGAGGACCCCTGGCGTGGGTGTAGGAGTGTCCTGTAACAAGTACAGCAACTGGGGGTTGGTCTTAGCCTCCTTGGGCGGCTGTAAGAAGACACCAGGGACCGGGCAGTGTAGACACAACACGCACATCCGGTCTGGGATGCTGGGAAGTCTAAGGTCGGGGTGCCTGCAGATTCAGGGCCCGGTGAGAGCCTGCGTTCCGCTTCAAGACCCTGCCTTCCCAGGCCAGAGGAGCTGAGAGGTCGCTCCTGGGCCTCTTCACAGGGCCACTCATCCCATTCATGGAGGCTTGGAGGCTCTGCCCTCCTGACCTAATCCCTCCCCAGAAGCCCCACCTCCTAATCCTGCCACCTGGGGTGGGGGTGGGTGGGTGGGTAGGATTTTAACGTGGGGATCTCGGTGCCACTCAAGCATTCACACAGTCATTGTCTTAAAACACCACCGCCTCGTTTCTTTCAGTCCTGGAAGTGTGACATCATTTCCCGAGGCTGGACTCCAGGCCTTGGCAGGGCTGGGCTCCCGCCAGAGGTCCAGGTCCGAGGAGGATCCCTTCCTTTGCTTTTCCAGCTCCCAGAGCTGCGCTCTTTGGCGCCAGGGCCCTGCCTCCACCCCCAAGGCCAGCAGCAGAGCACAGGGTCGCATCGCCCTTCCTGCTGTCAGCTTCCCCAAGGTTCCCCTGCAGGGAAGCTGGTGATTACAGTGAGGGCCCCGCCCGGATCCCCTGTGCCAAGGCCCTCAGCGCCAGAGGTAGCATCACAGGTCAGGGGCAGGGCTCCCAAACCACAAAGGGCAGGCTCAGCCTTGGGCCCCAGCCGGCTCCCTGGACTCAGAATCTGTGTGTCAGCAAGACCTGCCTGCACACTAGAGTGGGAGAAGCATGGTGCCATGGGGTCCTGCCCAGGTGCTACCCAAGCCCCAGGCCAAAGACAAACGGAAGGGGTGTTTTCCCAGGAGCCTCTGCAGGTGGTGCTGGGTGATCAGATGAGCGGCGTTTCCCCAGGCACCGTGACTAAGTGCTCACCTAAAGGGCCCTGGTGGCCAGATGCGCCCTGAAGCCACCTGCCCTGAGCACCGGGATGCCGGAGCTCTTGCTTGGCTTCCATAGTTCGGCACAAGGCTTGCCACTGCCACATAAAATAATTCCATTTTTTAAAAAAAGCTTTGTAAGGGGAAGATATCTATTTAAGATGTAAATATAAGCAGCTTCTCCTGTGAACAGCAATTTTACTACCCATTTGCAAGACAGCTTGCTCCATATGCTCTATATTTGTGGCCATTTGTTCACTTTTCTAAGTGAGGAAGGAAATGAAAGAGGAAGGGGAAAAATGATTGACTACAGGCCCCAAAGTTATACTTCCTCCGTATTTAAGCAACAGGAAAAGGGTTTACCCCTTATGAAAATGTTAATTTCACAGAAGGAAAAACAGAAAGGCTTAGTTAATACTAGATCCGAAATGAAATTTAAAATCCTCTGGGAATCACAGCAATGACTGGAACCTCTGAATGACCAAGTCAAGTCGGAAGGACTCCGGGAACGTCATATGCCCGGAGCGCCCACAGGAGGGCAGCAGTGCTACGTGATATAAAGATTGACTCCCTTTAGTGCAAATTTTCCTGGATGGAATTGGAAATGGTTAAAGCAAAAGTAAGCAGAGAAAAAATTATGTAGGTGCACAGGTAGTTGGCTTTTCGTTTCTGGGAGTCAGTAGACTATGTTAGATCCCGCTCTTGAGTAGAAATATGCAATTATTAAAATATATAAGAAAGTTCATTCTTGGTTAATATGTTAGCTGTCAGGCATTATTACTAAGTTTTCAAATACCAAAGCTGCCTATTTTTTTTAAGCAAAAATATTCTGAAACAATGCAAATTCAGATTCCTGCCAATCCTCTCTCTCTTCAGCATTCCTACAGGAGACTTTTTGGTAGTTACCTTAAAAGCTCCTTTGTACATTTTATGCCAATTTGAAAAAGTATTCTGTAGTCTCTAGCTAAAGCCAAATACAGTTTAATAAATTGTTTTCTTATAGAAAACCTAATTTTCTTTTTTTTTTTTTTTTTTGAAAACCTAATTTTCATCCAGTGCTATCAGAAAGATTGCCTCTGGTTTTTCCAACCACAAATAGCCATGTTTCGTTAACTAGGCAACATCTTATGTCTCAGACCGTATTCTGATGTAATAGGCTCAATTTAAAAAATAGCATTTCATGGAGCACATGGGTGGCTTGGTCAGTTGGACGTCTGACTCTCAATTTCAGCTCAGGTCATGATGTCAGGGTCATGGGATCTAGCCCCGAGTGGGACTCGAGCTCAGCAGAGAGTCTGCTTGAGAGTCTCTCTCCATCTCCCTCTGCCCCTCCCCCAACTTCCTCTTTCTAAAATAAATCTTTCAAAAAATAATTTAAAAGACCCAGCATTTTGTAAATATAAGCCTTTACCTTCTGTGTTTATATGTGGAAACGGCAGTGGAGCTTGAGAATCACTAATGCAGAGCTTCTCAACCTTAGCTGCATATTAGAATCACTTGGGAAGCTTTAAAAAAAAAAATCCCTATACCCAGGCCACATCCCAGATCAAGTCCATGAGAAACTTTTGGGAGGTGGGACTCAGGCCTCTGCAAAACTCCCCAGGTGACTCCCATGTGCGACGGTGGCTCCAAAAATATCAAGGACGTTTAACAATCTGATTTAACTCGAATCTGGAAAATGACCAAGATTTTTTTTTCCCCCTGAACAAAAGCAAACCGCTATTATTAGTTAAACCAATCAGCTTTGATGCTCTCATTGTTGGGACGTGGGCTTCCAGGTCCCCCAGTGTAGCCCTGATCCCAGGACAAGGAAGGCAGGTGTCCGAGGCCCCGAGGGCTGCGGCCGCAGGGGAGCAGGTGCACAGCAGGTGCGGGCGAGGCCGGGGGGCAGCTGGGGTCTCCCCGCAGGAAGGCCTCGAGGAGGACGGCAGCTCTGTGCCCCGGGACGGGAGGGGGGCGCCCAGGGCCCAGCCCGCGACACCACCTGTGCTCTGGGGGAGGACGCTCTGCCAACGCACACGTCGCCACCCATTCGGTTCTCCACGGCTCACGGTTTATTTTTTGCAACATCTGAAGATCCACTTTTCAAGCAATGAACGGTAAAGACCCCTGCCCACGAGACTTCTCCTTTCACTGCAAATCCATTCTGACAGCTGTAGCAAACTGTTCACAGGTTCCAAGCGTTTCTTTCCATAGAACTTTCCATTTAAAGGTTTGCCACGCATTTGTCAATTTCTGACAGACAGAATTTATATTTACACATATACATACGTTTCCCATATAAATCTACTAAAATGAAAAATCTAAATCTGAAGCAGAAACGACTATAAAAGTCCATTTATTTTCAAAAGCATAATGATCTTTGGTTGAAAGACGCTCCATTTTGGCTTGTCAAAAATAAACAGTGCAGCCATCCCTTGCTTCTAAGCAAGTGCTACGTCCCTGAAAAGTATGTGCATGAGGATTATAATAAACTTCACCGCTGCGCTTAATTCAGATTTCCTCTTTCTTTATGTTCAAGCTTCTCTTCCCCAAGTCCCTGCCCAGATCCCCGAGGGAACACTCGCAGCGCCTCACCAACGGGCCTTTATCTGTAGGACAATTCTTAACTCTGGTCCGCGCTCCATTCCCAACCACATCCTTCTCCAGGAAACATTTCTTTGGCCTAATTTGTGCTACTAAATATATAAAAGTGCAAAACAAAACAAAAAAAGGGGAAAAGCATCATCTGAGTTCCAGGGGCCGTCCTCTGCCCATGGGGCTTCTTTGAGAGACCCTGCCTGGTGTGAGGACTCACAGGCCCCCTTCTGTTGGGCCCAAGCATCAAATGCTACCTCAGCTGTTTGCTTTTTCTGTCCCCTTGTGTGACCAAGGCAGAAACACCGTTTTCTTTTCTGAAATACGTGGCTGAATTTTTACTCTGGTTTTAGCCTGCGATGCTCCCAAAAAGTAAGATTCTGATACAACCTGAGGTTATCTGATGGATATATCCCTGCAAAACTCACCCCTTTCACATGGTATTGTCTAAAGGAAGACACCTCTTTATTCAAGTGTAGGGAGAAGATGACCCATTGCCAGAATTTAGAGTGGAATCCAATTTCCTTAAAGAGTAGAGTCCTCTTAGAGAAAACTGCAAGGCCGCAGTGTTCACTCTTCCCACCGGCTGGCATTCTTGTTAGGAGAGCCAGGGCTCTCTGATGTCGTACAGGAGTTCACAACTGATTCTGAATTCCTAATTGATTTCTCAGCCTGCTTAAAAAGTTCTCAAAAGTGCAGTACTGATGCCATACACTTTTTAGCTTCTTTAAATCACCAAGAAATTACAAATAGTTAACATATAGAATCCTACCCTATTTAGAATATTTTCCAATAGTATTCTTAGTTAAGGAAGTCAAACTCGTTCAAAATCCCAATATGCAGGTTTCTGTTTTGTAATGTTTAAGGGCAGAAGCAGCATAGACATATTCATAAAGGCATTTAACACTAAACAATATATAAAACACATCTTAGAGCTGTTGAAAGAATGAATCTTAAGGCTGGGCATTAATCTTTGAACAAAAAATATTTAAATCACTTTCTTTGCAAATGAATAATTTATTTTGAATTGTAGTTCTTTACATATGGAGAGTATTTTAAAAATTGTTTCCCCACCTATATACTACTAGGGATGCTCTGCTAAGTTGTCCTACAAGTGTCATTTAAGGGAAAACAGGCCAGATGTTCATACCAAAATTCATGCACAGTTCAAAGCAGCATCAAAGGATGGTGACTACATTTAAAACAAATTAAAATGTCAGCATTATGGCTTAGTGGTTGCACTCATGAGAGTACTAGAACTAGAAAATAAGTTCAATAGATCTCAAGATTTTAATTGGATCAAAAGATAAACTGATGCACTGGTTTGTGGAAACCATTTGGTGCATCTGCTCTTCCTCCAAGGTGGATTTACTCTGGTAAGTGGTATATTCACCTCCAACCTCCGTTCCCTAAAGGGCAACATATTCAGAAAACATCAATTAAACAGAAATTAAATCCCTCAGGCCTCAGCTGTGTGGATAAGCTAATAGGCCTCTTTCACAGAAAGACTTGGGGGGGGCCACTTCTGGCTGCTTCCTCAGTGCTGTGTCCTAGAGTATAGCCAGTTAATAGCTCCTTCTCTGTTACAGTCTTGCAAGCCCCATGGATGTTAGTGCCAGGCAATCAAGGGGCATTCTCTGGGTGGCAGCCACAAGCACCAAAGCCTCGGATGTGGGCACAAGCCCCCTTCTGAAAGATACCAGCAGCTGAGAGCCGGGCGGAGGGACAACAGGAAGATGGGGCCCTCCAGCCTTCATGGGCTTTGAAGAGTATTTCAGTGGCCTGCTAGGTGTGTATGACATTAGATGCCTGCCCTTCAGGCCAAAGTTTTTAAGACATGCAAATAGGTCTCTCTCACTGGAAGACAAGGTGTTTCAGACTGCTGCCTCTCCATTGTACCCTGGGGGCTTAGCCAAAGTCAATCCACAGGAGCACTACAAGAACTGTTTCTCAGTTTGCTATATATAGCCTGCTAGACATAAACCCCATTGGCTTTCAAAGCTAGATGTTTTGCAGACCCATCTCTCCGGTGCAGGTCTTAAAGGATGGGGTGCCAGATGTGGGGTTCAAACATTTTGCTTCCCAGGAAGCCGCTCAGAGTTGTGAGTTTCCTGCCTGACTGTGGGTTACCACTCTCGGAGGAGTTTATGGCGAGATACTATCCCAGTCTCTCCTACCCCTTTTGATGTGAATTTTTTTTTAAAGCAGGCTCCACGTCCCATGTGGGGCTTGAAGTCATGACCCCAAGGTCAAGAGTCAGATGCTCCATTGACTAAGCCAGCCAGGTGCCCCTTGATGTGTTTTATCCACCAATGTACAGGAGTCCATCCAGTTAGTTTTCAGATTTCTTTCCAAGAGAACTGCTCTGTATGTAGCTGTAGATTCCGTGCATGTGAGAAGGAGGTGAGTTTAGGGTCCTCCAACGTTGCCATCTTAAATTAAACCAGGTTTAATTTAGGCTCAGGTTGCAAGATCCATTAATTGGTAGCTGGAGAGAGTAATACTTGTTAAGGAACCAGTAAGTATTTTGATGTAGGAGGATTTAAATAAAAAGGGAAAACTGAGGAGCAGAGAGCTATTTTGTTTTGCTTTGCTGAGAAGTTCTTTCTACACAAAACTTATGGACTTGTACAAATAGTCCACTGACAATATTTCCTACTCACTACTATTGTGTATTTGTAATTTAAAAGATATACTACTGATTGAGAAATCCAATATACATTTCATGCGTTCTACAAATATAAGACTGAAGATTCAAATGAAGGCTTTGTGACTTAAAAAGGATAAGCAATAATATAAAAAACTTTGAGTTCTTTGTGTAAAAAATGTACTTTTTTTTACATAGCCTAAACCAAATGATTAATATAAAGACAAAATATATCATAAAACCATGAATACCAAGAGCCTTAAAATGATTAGATTTGGGGTGACTGGGTGTTTCAGGCAGTTAAGCATTTGCCTTGAGCTCAGGTCATGGTCCTAGGGTCCTGGGATGGAGCCTCACATCGGGCTCTCTGTTCAGTGGGGAGTCTGCTTCTCCCTCTCCCTCTGTGCTCTCTCACTCTATCTCTCAAGTAAGTAAGTAAGTAAATAAATAAATCTTTTTAAAAATTGTTAGGTTTATTCTTAAAGCTATTTCCAAAGCTACAGGGAAAGAAAATTCCTAAAAAAAAAAAAAAAAAGAATCACTACAAATCAGACATTTCAAAGTACCTAATCTTGGTCTATGCTCTAGGATTTGTTCTACGTCTTTTGCTAAATTGAAAGAGATTTCATTAAAATTTAAGTTTGATGTTTAAAAACTCTATTCTCCCTAGAAGATACGTACTTGTACACTTTTTTTTATGATAAGCCTCCTCTTTTTTGCTGTTCTATAGATTAAAAACAAGAATAGAGCTGATGCAGTGCCTTGTAAATCTTACCCCTCAGTAATGTTAATAAACCCCATCAGTTTTATGGCAACCTAGTAAATTAAGAGAACGTAAGAGGGAAATGAAATGGTGCTGCTCTTCCTTCCCCAGTTTAACAAGGATATAAGTATCCACTCTAAATAAAAGCAAATCAGGTTGGGCATTTGCATGAGAACCTACATACCTTTTTATAATTACCTGAGTTGCATAGACAGATGGAAACTTCCATCGTAAAAATTCCAGTGCATACAACCATCCCAAGTCTTCACAGTGAACGGTTCTAAATCTAATCTCGGCCACTAGTCCAATCTAGGAAATAGGGTAAAGCTGGGTAGGGAAGGTGCCAGAATGGTCCATGATTTGATACATATTTTAAATCTCAAATCCCACAGAAATGTTTCTTGCAGTCCTAATAGCTGGAGCCACTCTGCGAGGGATCTGGGTGCAGTGACAGTAAAAGCAGCCAGAGATTGTTTCAGTAAACACATGCAACCAGGATGGCACACTCACAAAGGCATAGTTTTCAAAAAAGACAGCATGCGGGACAAATAAAAAAGCTGCACAAAAGTATGTCAAGAGTAAGAAGGATTATGAGCTGGAAGAAATATACTTTAATTTACCCTTTCTTCTCCCTTTTAAGACATCTGTACAGGCAGGTGCAAAGTACCACGATGCCAACAACTGTAAGAAACCGGGAAAGGACATTGAACTCTGAGAATGGATTTCCAAGACTCAAAATTTAGCAGCAGAAATAAGTAAGTGTCGGTTGCATTTCAGTGGTCAGAAAAATGTTATTTTATTTAAGCACATTATCTATTTACATTCTGTCTGGACTCTTCACTATCTAAAGTCCATTCCCTGGAGTCACTTGAACAGTCCACAGTAAACCACAGAAGAATCATTGCTTAGTTTAGAAAATTACCCAAAGCATCTTTGGGACACAAACTCATGACCAATCATCCCGAAAACACATGTAGTGTTTAGTAGGCTTTGTTACTAAGTGGACACATACAGTATAAAAGGACATACATCCACCAGCAAAACGTAGTGTGTAGTGTAGTAGTGTGTAGTGTATCAGTGTATCATATACAAGGTCAGGCTGTTCTAGACTGGTGTACTTCATTTCAAGCTATATAAACTATAGATACTGAAAAGTCATTTAAAAAATAACACACTTCTTGGCAGTCATATTTTGATTTAAGTGGCATCGGCGTTTGGGCTACTTACGGATAGTGAGAACAATCACAGCAAGGATGCCTACATCTGAGAAAAAATGAAAACAGTTTGAAGATTGAGCACACAAGGGTCCCAGGGGGTAGCTGCATCTAACTTAGATCAGATCATCTATATGCTATGGCAACAGAACTGTTGCTCAGGTTAGTTTGAGCACAAGTGCTAGTACATCCAGCTCATTCTGATCACAGAACTCTTTTTATCAGATTTAGGATGGACTTTGTGAAACTCTTCAGCAGAATCTGACTTTTCATTGTTTTGTGCTGTCAGTACTACACCAGGGTATTTAGTAAAGCTCATGAGGACCATTAGAATTCCCTAAATTAGAGTAAATTACCTACAGGTCTCCATACAAAGTACCACTTACATTTATTATCTTATCTAGACTACTAAAATAATTGTAAATGTCAAATTTTGTGAAACTTTGTTCCTTCCTTAACTACAAATAATTGGAACACAATAGATATGTCCAGGTAGAACTCCAAGACCTCATAATGCAGACTAATTAGTAGTCAAAATTATACCTAATTCTTCAAAGTCTTCAACTGATAGATATTCGTTGGACTCAGGATAACCTAGGGGAAAAAATGGAAATAAGTAAAAAAGAAAGACAGACGAAAGCTGAAAGATCCATAAATTCACTGATTTTTGTTTTTTGCCTTTGTATAAAACTACTTATAATTTCATTTTCCCTAATGTTTCTCAGTAAGATTGGTATCATAAATTATAAATTTATTTTTTTCTATTTTTTAATAATAAATTTGTTTTTTATTGGTGTTCAATTTGCCAACATACAGAATAACACCCAGTGCTCATCCCGTCAAGTGCCCCCCTCAGTGCCCACCACCCAGTCACCCCCACACCCCGCCCACTTCCCCTTCCACCACCCCTAGTTCATTTCCCAGAGTTAGGAGTCTTCCATGTTCTGTCTCCCTTTCTGATATTTCCTACCCATTTTTTCTCCCTTCGCCTCTATTCCCTTTCACTATTATTTATATTCCCCAAATGAATGAGACCATATAATGTTTGTCCTTCTCTGATTGACTTACTTCACTCAGCATAATACCCTCCAGGTCCATCCACCTCGAAGCAAATGGTGGGTATTTGTCATTTCTAATGGCTGAGTAATATTCCATTGTATACATAGACCACAGCTTCTTTATCCATTCATCTTTCGATGGATACCGAGGCTCCTTCCACAGTTTGGCTATTGTGGACATTGCTGCTAGAAACATCGGGGTGCAGGTGTCCCGGTGTTTCATTGCATCTGTATATCTTTGGGGTAAATCCCCAGCAGTGCAATTGCTGGGTCGTAGGGCAGGTCTATTTTTAACTCTTTGAGGAACCTCCACACAGTGTTCCAGAGTAGCTACACCAGGTCACATTCCCACCAATAGTGTAAGAGGGTTCCCTTTTCTCCGCATCCTCTCCAACATTTGTGGTTTCCTGCCTTGTTAATGTTCCCCATTCTCACTGTTGTGAGGTGGTATCTCATTGTGGTTTTGATGTGTATTTCCCTGATGGCAAGTGATGCGGAGCATTTTCTCATGTGCGTGTTGGCCATGTCTATGTCTTCCTCTGTGAGATTTCTCTTCATGTCTTTTGCCCATTTCCTGATTGGATTGTTTGTTTCTTTGGTGTTGAGTTTAATAAGTTCTTTATAGATGTTGGAAACTAGCCCTTTATCTGATACGTCATTTGCCAATATCTTCTCCCATTCTGTAGGTTGTCTTTTAGTTTTGTTGACTGTATCCTTTGCTGTGCAAAAGCTTCTTACCTTGATGAAGTCCCAATAGTTTATTTTTGCTTTTGTTTCTTTTGCCTTCGTGGATGTATCTTGCAAGAAGTTACTGTGGTTGAGTTCAAAAAGGGTGTTGCCTGTGTTCTCCTCTAGGATTTTGATGGAATCTAGTCTCACATTTAGATCTTTCATCCATTTTGAGTTTATCTTTGTGTATGGTGAAAGAGAGTGGTCTAGTCTCATTGTTCTGCATGTGGATGTCCAATTTTCCCAGCACCATTTATTGAAGAGACTAGACTGTCTTTCTTCCAGTGGATAGTCTTTCCTCCTTTGTTGAATATTAGTTGACCATAAAGTTGAGGGTCGACTTCTGGATTCTCTATTCTGTTCCATTGATCTATGTGTCTGTTTTTGTGCCAGTACGTAAATTATAAATTTATATTTGATGTCATCAACAACCTTCTTCCTGCCCACTGATATTTCCTGTGGACAGTTTTCTATTGTCACAGGAAATATTCTGTGTAGTGGAAGCAAATATTGGGCTATCATATCCTCAAAATTAGCCTGAATTCAACATGATTCTACTTAAAATTAAAATACAGAGGAGGACGTTACAACAGTTTCAAAGTTGGTCTGGAATAGAAAGACTTTTCAACCTAACAAAAGCCATTTGTGAAAACTCCATGGCCAACATATTTAATAGTGAAAGGCTAAAGTTTTTCCCTAAAGGTCAGGAGCAGGAGAGGGCGCCTGTGTTTGCCACTTCTATTCAACATAATATTGTAAGTTTATATCAGAGCAATTAGGTAAAAAAGAAATAAAAGACATCTAAATTGGGAAAAAATAAAATGATCTCTGTTCATAGATGACGCGATCTTTTGCATAGAAAACTCCAAGGATTACACAGACACACACAGAGACATACACACACCACAAACTTGGTAGAACTACTAAATGAATTCAGTAAAGTTGTAGGACAAAGTCAACACGTGAAAATCAACTGCATTTCTACACTAAAAGGAAGCAATCTAAAAAGGAAATTAAGAAAACAATTCCATTTACAATTGAATCAAAAAGAGTAAAAGACTGAAATAAACATGTATACTGAAAAACTATAAAATATTGTAGAAAGAAATTTAAAAAGACACAAAGGGAAAGCAATCCTGTGTTCATGGATTGGAGGATCTACTAATGTTAAGATGTATATATGATACAAAGCAATCTACAGATGAAGTGCAACCCCTATCAAAATCCTAATGATGCTCTTTGCAGAAATAGAAAAATCCATCCAAAAATTCATTTAGAATCTCAAGGGACTAGGAATAGTCAAGGCAATCATGAAAAGAGAAAGCAAACGTGAAAGGAGTCATACTTCCTGATTTAAAAACTTACTATAAAACTACAGTAATCAAACAGAATGGCACTGGCATTCAGACCAATGGACTAGAAGCCAAAAAATAGACCTTTGCGTATATAGTCAAGTAATTCTCCACAAGGGTGCTGATAACATTTGATAGGGAAAGAGAAATCTTTTTCACAAATGGTTTTGAAAACTGGATAATCACATACACAAAAGGATGAATTTTAACTCTTGCCGTACACCAAACACGAAAATTAATTCAAAATGGATCAAAGATGCTAAAGATCTAAAACTATAAAACCCTTCGAAGCAAATAAGAGCACATGCTTCATGATGTTGAATCTGACAACGATTTATTGAATGTGACACCAATAGCATAGGCAACAAAATAAAACAGATAGATTAGACCGCATCAAAACTAAAAACTTTTGTGCATCAAAGGAAACTAACAATAGAGTGAAAAAACAGCCAAGAGAATGGGAGAAAACACCTGAAACTCATGTAATAAGGGAGTAATGTCCAAAATATAAAATGAACTCCTAAAACTCAAAAATAAAACAAAAGCCCAACCCATCAACAATGGACAAAGGACTTAGACATTTCTCCAAAGAAGATATGCAAGTGGCCAATAAGCACAGGGAAAGATGTGTAACACATTATTAATCATTAGGGGAATGCAAATAAAAACCACAGTGAGATACTACCTCATGTATATTACCTAACATATATTATGGTAGCGATTATCAAAAAGCAGAAAATAGGGCGCCTGGGTGGTTCAATGGTTGAGCATCTGCCTTTGGCGCAGGTTGTGATCTGGGGGTCCTGGGATCGAGTTTTGCATCGGGCTCCCCGCAGGGAATGAGAAACATTACTCAGAGTAGCCAAAGCGTCTATCAGCAGATGGAAAAATACGCAAAATATACAAAACCAATGTAATATTATTCAGCCATCAAAAGGAACAAAACTCTGATATATGGTACCAGGTGGGCGAAACTTGAACACATCATGCCAAGTGAGATGTGGCAGAAATGATTTCACTTCTATAAAATACCTAGCTGGCCAAATTCCTAAAGACAGAAAACAGAATTGTTACCAGGGCTGGTGGGGGGAGAGTTACTGTTAAATGAATGTAACGTTTCAATTGGAGATGATAGAAAAGTTTTAGAGATGGCTGGTAGCGATGGTTACAAACAATGTGGGTGCATTTCATGCCACTGAAATGTACACTTACCATGGTTAAAATAGTAATAAAATATAATAAAAGCTTATCTTTTATTAACATACAGAATGGTCCAAATATTTCTGAAAAGGTGTTCCTGCCACATATTAAAACAGATCATAGTTCTGTTAGAGTGGGGAGAAAAAAAGAACAATTCAGTGCTGCCCTGAGAATTGTCAGAGTCCAAGGAAACAGAAAGATGACCAGAAGACCTATGAATTTAATGACAAAAAAAGTGGCTCTTGAAAATTGTTGGAGAGAGGACAATTTACTCAACAGATGTCCCTCCTTGGCCACCGGGTGGGGGTGGGTGGAGGAGACAGGAACGCTGTCTCATTCCATGCACCATAATGAATTTCAGATGCACCAATGATTTAAATGCAAAGACTGCAATCAGAACTCAGGGTTAAAATGTTTATAAAGTTGTAGCATGGGGAAAGCCTAAAACTTTTATAAGGAAGACACAACATGTGTAGCCATTAGGGAAAAGATCATTACATCTGCTAATCCATCTATCTATTGATATAAAATAACTACACGTGTAAAAGAACACTAACAGAATAGCTAACCAAATCAATATGGTTTACATTTCAAGGTCATCATTGAAGAAAATGGCAGTAAATCTAAATACAACTGCCATATAAGACATTAAATGGAAAAAGTGCAAGTTTCAGAAAAATATATACAATATGATGTCAATTTTATTTAAGATAAAAGAAAAGATGTCCAACTATATGTATAACTACATATTGAAGGATGCTGATGTACAGAAATAGACACCCTAAACTATTAACTATGATTAATTCAGTTAATCAACTAGAGAAAAAAAGAAGGGTAATTCTTCACTCTGTACACTTTCACAATGTTTGAAAATTTACAAAAATATATTTGTATGCCACTCATGCAACAAAAAGTTATAAAAAGCAATCTAGAGGTGCCTGAGTGGCTCAGTCAGTTAAGCATCTGCCTTTGGCTGAGGTCATGATCTGGGGTCCAGGGGTGGAACTCCGCCCCCATCAGGCTCCCTGCTCAGCAGGCGTCTGCTTCTCCTTCTCCCCTTCTCTCCTCATGCTCTTTCTCCTTCCTTCCTCCTCAAATAAATAGATAAAATATTTTCAAAAAAAGCAATCTATAACCAATTGAATACAATAAAAAAATCTTAAAATAAAATTGACTAGTGAAAATAAGGCCAAAAAGCCCCTGAAAAAAAATGTTCACTTCATATTAGAAGGGTTTTAACTTATAATAACAAGCTTTCACAAATCAACAAGAAAAATATTTTAGAAACCTAATTTCAAAAAATGAGCAAAAGGCATGGATAAATCAATGTAGACCAAAAATGTTCAGCTTCATTGGTACTTTAAAAATGCAGGGATGCCTGGGTGGCTCAGCAGTTAAGCATCTGCCTTTGGCTCAGGGCATGATCCTGGAGACCTGGGATCGAGTCCCATGTCAGGCTCTCTGCATGGAGCCTGCTTATCCCTCTGCCTGTGTCTCTGACTCTCTCTCTCTCTCTCTCTCTCTCTCTCTCTCATGAATAAATAACATTTATTTTAAAAATGCAAATTATAACAAGATATAACTTTGCACTCATCATCTTATAAAGTTGTTAGCAATATAAGCAGGAGAAAGAATTACTGAACCTGGATATCTTGAAACTGGAGGTTTGGTTGGATGAGTAGGCTTGAAACCTGGGAAAAGAAATTTGATTCAATTCACCAGCCTTATCAATATAAAATTATGGATTTAATTTTGATTTTTTATTTTTAAAAAGGATTCATTATTTCTCAAAATGAAAAACACACATGCTTTCGAAGCTTTGCAATTCTACTTCTGGGGATTTAACCTAATATATATCTGCATAAGTACACAAGAACATTCACTACAGCTTTGTATTTTATATGGAAATCCTGGAAGTTAACTGATAATAAACCATAAAAATAATGTGTTCGGAGTAAACACATCTTTAAAAAAAAACATCCAAGTGGTATCATACTACATAAGACATATCTTTTTTCTTCTCTGCCTAGTATTTCTTGGGCTTTTTAAAAAATATTTGCACATTTAGATATGCCTTAACACCATTCTATGTTGCTGATCTTTTGATAGACTTTCTCAATTGATGATAAAAAATGACAATCCCATGGAGAGTTTTGATTTTATTTTTGAAAAAGATCCCTGTAGCTTCTCCTCTCCAAAAGCTTTTTCTCACGATTCTTCCAAAAACTAAACTCCATCAGTTTTTTATAAATCTCTTATGAAATGTTTATGGTTCAACTCCTTCAAAAGAGCTTATCAACAAACATAGTATACCACAGTGTGTATACCCACCAGGACCATGTGAGTAAACATGGATGGGTCAAGGAATATAAATTTCACATGCAATCTTATTTTATCAGCCCACCAAAAGAACCATTTATTTCCCCTAAGCCTTACAGCACTCAACTAAAGTACACAAGGAGGCTATCTGGTACTAGGTTTACAGGAATTATAAAAAGAAGTGTTCTCATTACCATGTTAACATGCATAATTCTTCCAAATCCTTTGAAATAGTATGGCCATAGGAAATATACAAACAAATTAAAAGCCAATAATCATGATATGTTTGAGTTCAACACCTTCATGACATAGGAAATTAGAGTCCACAGAAATGAGGTTATCCGAATAAGCAGAGCCAATCAAAACCGTGAGTGAGGTCAGCCCAGGCTAATGCTCTTCCCACTATTCCTAACATCTCCTTCTTTCTGCTGCAAAGAGAGGCCAGAGACAGCAGCACTGAAATCAGGAATATATTTCCTTCCATCATAGTAAAATCATCTTTCGAGTCTTAAGTAGAGTAGCTGACAAGCAGTCTCTGAAAGAAATCTCCATTTCATTTCAATTAATAAAGATTTTTCCAGGCTTTTGGTTGCTATGAAATTTAGGTGCAGTTGCCAAATAAAGATGCCCAGTGAAGAAAAAAAGAATAATTGTATGAAGCAGGAAGGGATGGGGCTGGAGGAAGACATACAGGTCTTATTCTGGAGACAACAGAAATTTCCCAGTTTAAATTGTGCTACATAGGACACCGGGGTGGCTCAGTGGGTTAAGCGTCTATCTGCCTTCAGCTTAGGTCATGATCCCGGGTCCTGGGAATGAGCCCCACATCAGGCTCCCTGCTTAGGGGGGGAATCTCCTTCTCCCTCTCTCTCTGCCCCTCTCTATGCTTGTGTGCTCTCTCTCTCTCTCAAATAAAATAAAATCTTAAAAAATATATACTTTGCTACATAAAAAAACAAAAACTAAGCTGATTGCAGTCCAGCAATTGAGACATAGTCCTGGACCAGGAAGATACCCTAAAGGAGCTAACAGATTACATCACTTTTAAAAGGAATAAAACAGCAAATGCAATGACACAGAAAACATGCATGTTAAAAAACAGAAGCTATAGGCCTTCTTCACTAATATTAATTCAAGTGATACTGTAAGTCATATAAGCTACCTTTAGGAGCTTCCTATATGCCAGGTACTGTGCTAAGTGCTAAATGCATCCCATTTGCACTTTATGTAACTTGCCCAGCTTTACACACCTGTTTATATCTGCAGACTACACCAAATAATTTTAGAATAATTAGATATAACAACTGAAATGACTATACACATATCCTTCATCCTTTCATTACTAAAAATGATGAAAGAGTGTAAATCACATGAATGTAAAGGATTTTTGTAAAACATAAGCAGGAAAGTACTAATCTGAATGACTCAAAATTAGAGGCTTTATGGGGATCCCTGGGTGGCTCAGTGGTTTGGCGCCTGCCTTTGGCCCAGGGTACGATCCTGGAGTCCCAGGATTGAGTCCCGCATCAGGCTCCCTGCATGGAGCCTGCTTCTCCCTCTGCCTGTGTCTCTGCCTCTCTCTCTCTCTCTCTCTCTCTCTCTCTCTCTCTGTCTATCATGAATAAATAAATACAATCTTAAAAAAAAATTAGAGGCTTTACATTGGGAGAAGTTGGTACTGAAAAACACAATGATGTAGAACCAACTACTTGGGAATTACTGCTTTCATTTCATTTATATGAATTATACCTTTTATTGTTGACCTATAAATGTAAAAATTTTCATGTTTCAATTCACTCTAAAAGTGGCTGCTATGCATTCTTATACATAAAAATACTACACAAGGGGCGCCTGGGTGGCTCACTCAGTTAAGCATCTGCTTTCAGCTCAGGTTGTGATCCCAGGGTCCTGGAATAGAGCTCCACATCCGGCTCCTTGCTCATCAGGGAGCCTGCTTCTCCCTCTCTCTTTGCCTGCCGCTCCCCCTGCTTGTGCTCTCCCTCTCTCTCTCCTTCCGTCAAATAAATAAATAAAGTCTTAAAAAAATACTATACAGGAGAAATTTATATACCTGACATATTAAGACCCTATGAAAATATACAGAATCACAACATAGAAATTATGTCATGTCTCAGTCATGGAAATAAATACAAGACGGAGTTAAATACTAAAATTTCCTTTTCTCAGTGATTCAGTATCACCGATATATAATGTCAAAGAAATAAAAACTAAAACAAAAAGATGGAAAAAGACATTTGTACCTTTAATACATTTTGGTATTTTAGGATCCCAAGTACTATTCTCACCACAGAACACTCTGTTGCTGCCATTAAGATAGAAGCCTGGGAGGCATTCAAGTAGAACCATTGCTTGGTAGTAATATTTTTCTTTGATTCCTGATGTCAGTCTTCCATGTTCAATTACTGGATAGTCACATTTGACCACTGAAAAATAGAGAAACTCTAGAATTAATGGAAAGCTACTTTAGCACAGGATCAGAAAAAATTGTGCAAAATAATAATTCCCAGTGTGAAGAAAAATACAAGGAATGAAAGGTAAGATGTTAATTAAAAGGAAAAAAAAACTACGTAAGAACCTGGTATATATATGTATATTTTAACTCCAGGGAAATGGATTTAGAAAAATCTAGTAACTATTTTCCTCCTAGAGAAGACTAACATTATAGTTTATTGGCTTTCCTACATTTTTTCCCATTAGTGACAAGTTTTGAGAGAGGTCTGACTGCCACATACACATTTGGGGTAAGTTCAAGAGCAACTTTTGATCATCCTTTGCTCTAGGGATTTTTTTAAAGGTCATGCTGACACTGATTGCAGTACCCTGCTTTCCCAGGAAAGCAGGAAACACATACTCTTCTGAGAAAGTAATACTTGAGCTCAAACTTAAAAGTCGAAAAGCAGGTAGCCATGCATACATACGCAGAAAGGTCGTTCTCAGGGAGCAACAACGTACACAAACAGGGATTTGCAAGAAATGGAAAGGCCAGTGGACTTAGGGCAGCATTTTCGAAACATTTGGCCTGCAGCCTAGAGATCAAATGGCACATTTTACCCTGCAAACCAGTATGTGAGCACACAGGCCTGAAATACAAGTTAGCCTCATGCCAGTGGACTCTGCTCAATTTCCCATTCTACTCTGCTTCTTACCAAGTAAACTACTGGTCATGACCTGATAGATCGCTCTCAGGATCCACTAAGGGGCTTGGCAGATTTTGGAACCAAAAACCAATACCATAGGGTTGGGGCAGGGACTACAACAGAACATCCTAGGACGTTCAATCTGACCAACAGACAAGGGCCAGAAAGAGGAGAGCCTTTTCAACCAGAGGACTGCTCTTCCTCTGTTCCCCAGGGTTCTGTCTTTCCATCAGCTCTCATTCCCCTTCTGCCTGAGGAACTTCCTGTAGCAATTCCCATGTGCAGGTCGGCTCATGACAAATATCCTTGGCATGGGTTTATCTCAGAAGGTTTCATTTCATCACCTTCAGTCTTGAAAGACTTCTCCTTGACGGAGAATTCTAGATTACGTGTTTTGGGGTTTTTCCAGCACGCTAGCAGATACTGTCTTCCAGTCTCCACTGTTCCTCAGCACGAGTCAGCTGTCACTCTTACTTGGGGGAGGACACTGTGACATGTGTTTATTCTCCCCTCTTCCTGGCTGCTTTGCCTTTAACCTTGTAGTTCTACCATGATGTGTTTAGTTCAGTGGGGGTTTCTTGGTAAACTAGAACAATGTGTTTATCCTGCTGGGGTCAGACTTCCTTGGTTCTGTGAGGTTATTGTTTTGGGACACATGTGGGTAATTTGGGGCCAATATTTATTCAAATCACCTCCATACTGCTCTTTCTCCTCTCTTTCTGAAGCACCAACAGCACGTATGTTGACTTCCTGCTCCTCTTCCACGGATCTGTAAGTCTCTCTCTTTCTAATCATTCATTTCCAATCATATTCTCCTGACTTCAGGTTCACCGATCTTTTCTCTGTCGCGCTACACTGCTGTTAACTGCACTAATGGTTTTCCTTATGTTTGCTAGACACAGTTTACATACAGTAAAACTCAGCCTTTTAAGTGTACAGCCGTATTAGGTCTGACAAATGCAAATAATCATGCAATCACCACAGTAAAAACACAGAAGACTTGCATTACCCCCCAACATTTTCTCATGCCCCTTTGTAATCAACCCACCCCACCTCCACAACCCCCTTCACCAACCAGCCAAACACTGATCTGTTTTCTATCTCTATACAGTTGCTTTTCCAGAATGTCATAATGGGACCACTGCCCCTGAGTATGGCTTGTTTCACTTAGCATAATGCATTAGAGATTCATTCTCGTTGCTGCATGGATTAGAGCACACTCCTTTCTATTGCTGAGGAGTATTCCATTGTGTGGATGTACCGCGGTTGTTTATTCACTCACCAGTTGAAGGACAAGTGGGTTGTTCCCAGTTTGGGGTGATTGTAACTAAAGCAGCTGAATATTCTCACACAGGTTCCTATGTGAGTATGATTTTATTTTATTTTGATTGATGAATCATATGGTAAGTTATTTGTTTTTGATTTCAGTCATCCTAATAGATGTTTAGTGGAATCTTTTTTTGGTTTTAAAATACATTTCTTAAATTACTAATTATATTGAGAAACTTGTCACGTACTTTTTTGCCGTCCATATATCATGTTTATTGAACTAGGTCTACTCAAATACTTTGTTCGTTTTTTAAAAACTAGTTTGTTTTCTAATTATTGAGCTTGAGAATTTTTTATGTATCATAGATAAAAGTCCATTATCAGATAGGTGCTTTGCAAATATTTTCTCCCAGTCTACTGCTCACTTTTTACCCATTCTTTTAACAGTTCTTTTGTAGACCAGAAGTTTTGAGTTTAGAACATGCAATTTTTTTTCTTTCTTTTTTAAAAAAATTTTTTTCTTTCAAAGATCATGCTTTATGGGTGGTATTTAAGAAATCTTTGGTTAGGTCACAAATATTTTATATGTTTTCTTGCCAAAATCGTACTGTTTTAGGTTTTACATGTAATCTATGATCCATTTTCCTCTAAATTTTATTTATTTTTAATTTTAAAAATGTGAATATAGTTGACACACATTATCTTAGTTTCAGGTGTTCCCCAACTTTATATGTTATGCTATGCTCACCACAAGTGTGGTCACCACTTGTTACCACACAATATCACTGAGTATATTCTCTATGCTGCACCTTTTATTTCCATGACTTATTTATTCTATAATGGGAAGTTTGTATCTCTCACTCCCTTTCACCCATTTTGTTCATCTTCTACCTCTCTTTCCTTTGGCAACCATATTTTCTGTATTTATGGGTCTGAATTAGTTTTCTTTGTTTCTTCATTTGTTTTGTTTCTTAGATTCCACATATGAGTGAAATCATATGATATTTATTTGTTTCAGTCTGACTTATTTCACTTAGCACATATCCTCCAGGCCTATTCATGTTTTCACAAATGGCAAAGTGTCATCCTTTGTTATGGCTATGTAAAATTTCTCAGTGTGTGTATGTGTGTGTGCATCATACCTTTAGTGATTCACCTATGATAGACACTTAGGTTGCTTCCGTATCTTGATTATTGTAAATAGTACTGTAATAAACAGGAGTGCATATATCTTTTCAATTTTTTTTTCTTTTTCATTTTCTTTGGGTAAATAACCAGTAGTGGACTTACTGGATCTCTATGATCCATTTTGAGTAACTGTTGGTTTATGGTGCTAACATTAGTCAAGGTTTCAAGGTTCCTTTTTTTTTTTTTTTTTGGCACATGGATCTCTAATTGTGCTATACCATTTGTTGAAAACATCGTTTTTCCACTGAATTGTTTGTACACCTGTACACCTGAAGAAAATCAACTGAATATATTGACAAGCTTCTAGTTCTGGATTCTGTATTCTATGCCATTGTTCTATATAGCTATGCTTTCATCTATACCACATTGTCTTGATTATATGCCTTAAGTATGCTTTATATAGTTTTAATATCAGGTAGACTGAATCCACTAACTTTTGTCAAAATTGTTTTCACTATTCTAGTTATTTTGTCTTTCCATATAAATTGTAGAGTCAGTTTGGTATATTAAAAAGTTCTGCTGGGATTTTTATTGGGATTTTGCTGAATTTAGATAAATTACAGAGAACTATTATATTGGATCTTCTAAACCATAACTAATGTATATCCCTTCATTTATTAAGGTTTAATTTCCTTTATTAGTGTTTAGTATATTTTAGCATTAAAATATTACATATATATTGTTAGATTTATACTCAAGTATTTTATGTTTTGGAGCTACTGTAAATACTTCTTAAAATTTCTATTTCTAATGGTTTATTGCTATTATACAGACATAACTGTCTTCTGTACGTTGATCTTATATTTTGCAACCTTGTTAAAACTTAGGTCCTTGGAATCTTCTACATAATCAAGTCATAAGGGAACAGAGACTTACTTTCTTACTTTCCAACATGTATGCCTAATTCTCTCTCTTGCCTTGTAGTAGCTAGGACATCCCGTACAATGCTGGATAGAGTGGTGAGAATGGACTTCCTCCTCTTTTTCCTACCTTGGGGGAAATTAGTCTTATTTACACTTAGGGAATTAAGTATAACGTTAGCTCTGAGATTTTGTTGATGCCTTTTATGATGAGATAGTTGCTTCCTTTCCATTCCTAGCTTGTTGAGAAATTTTATCCCAAAAAAGATCAATTCTGTCAAGTGCTTTTTTTAAAATTATCTATTAAGAAAGTCACATTTTTTTCTTATCCAGTGTCTTGATCTAGTAAATTACACTGATTAATTTTTACATTTGAATTCTTGCATTTATGGAATAAATATTACTCTGCTATGATGTATTATTATTGTTATATAAGGCAGGATTTGCTTTGTCAATATTATGTTGAGAGTTTTGATTCTGTGTTCATTAAAGATATTGTTTGTAATTTTCTTGCAAATTTTTTGTCTGGTTTTGTCATAAGGATAATGCTGTTCTCATGAAAGGAGTTGAGAAGTATTCTCTTTTCTTATATGTCTTGAAGAGTTTGCATAGACATACTATTTTTTATTTCTGAAATGTTTGTTAGAACTTTCTATGGAGGCCATCTGGGCCTGCAGTTCTCATTGTGGGAAGGTATTTAACTAAACATTTTACTTCTTTAATAGATATAAGACTATTCAGGGGTGCCTGGCTGGCTTAGTGGGTAAAGTATGTGACTGTTGATCTTGGGGTTGTGAATTCAAGCCCCACATTGGGCACAGAGTTTACTTAAAAAAAAAAAAGATGATGACTATTCAGGTTATGTATATCTGAGTGAGCTTTGGTTGGTATTTTGTATCTTCCAAGGAATTTGCCTATTTCATATATAAGTTGTCAAATTTATAGGCACAGTTGTTTTCATAATATTCCCCTATTATCCCTTAAACATCTGTAGGATATTTAGTGTTGTCCTCTTTTTCATTCTTGATACTGACCCTCTCTTTTTCTTTCAGTCTGGCTACAACGTTATATATCTTATTATCTCCAAGAACCAGGTGTTGGTTTCATTAATTTTCTCTTTTCAATTTCATTGACTTATTTCTATTGATATTATCTCCTTCTGTCTCCTTGTTTGTTTGCTTTTTAAAGATTTTATTTATTTATTCATGAAAGTCACAGAGAGAGAGAGGCAGAGACATAGGTAGAGGGAAAGTAGGCTCCCTGCAGGGAGCCTGATGCAGGAATCGATCCCAGGACTCTGGGATCATAACCTGAGCCAAAGGTAGATACTCAACCATTGAGCCACCCAGGTGTCCCTCTGTCTCTTTTTTTGAGTTTAATATGCTCTTCTTTTTAGAAGGACAGATTATTAAGACTTCTTTTTTCTATCATAACTATTTCATGTTATGAATTTTCCTCAAAGCAATGTTTTTGTTGTAACAAATTTTGATATGCCATGTTTTCATATTTCTTCAATTCAAAACACTTTCTAATTTCTCTTATGAATTCTTCTTTGATTCATAGGTTGCTTAGAAGTGTCTTGCAAAAAAAATAAAAATAAAAAATAAAAAAAAGAAGTGTCTTGCATAATTATCAAATATTTGAAGATTTTCTGGGTTATCTGTCTTGATTTCTACCTTCATTCCATTGCAATAAACAAATGTATTCTGAAAAATTTCAGTTTTTTGAAATTTGTTAAAAATTATCTTGCTCGTTTTAGAGAATGTTCCATGTGCACTTGAAAAGAATAAATATTTTGCTGTTATTCAGTGGTTCCTTTCTTCCAAGAGTAAAATCCCTCTAGTGCCTCCTTGCTTTCGATCACTCTCCAGTGTCTTAAACATGGTTTTTATTTACTTATTTATTTATTTTTTTAAATTTTTATTTATTTATGATAGGCACACAGTGAGAGAGAGAGAGAGGCAGAGACACAGGCAGAGGGAGAAGCAGGCTCCATGCACCGGGAGCCCGACGTGGGACTCGATTCCGGGTCTCCGGGATCGCGTCCTGGGCCAAAGGCAGGCGCTAAACCCTGCGCCACCCAGGGATCCCTTAAACATTGTTTTTAAAATATCTATTGTCCAGAGCTTATCTCTTGGCAGTGAGATGGTTACTCTTTTACAATTTACTCTGTAGCCAGAACTCTCATATCTTATAAGAAAAAGATTTTCTTATTTTTAACCCAGTATGTGTTGAATTTTTGGGTTCTTTCAAGCAAAAAAATTCCTAACTCATGCAATATATACAGTCCACCATGTGAACTAGAATGCTGAGAACATTTGGGATGAGGAGCAGGAAACTCTATAATTGGAACTGATTTCACTTGACCTGTATTAACCTACATTGGAAGTCAATTTACCAGGAGGAGGCACAGATGACTATTTTGTTTACTTACAGATAAAACTATTTACAAAATGTTTCCAAATTAACAATTTACAAATGAAGAAGGAAATAAATGGAAATATCATTACCTTTACACTGAGGAGGGCGACTACTCCACGTGTTTTTCTCAATACAAATAAGTTCTCTTTCTCCAACAAGGGAATATTGATCTGATCCTTTTAGACGATTACAACTAAAAGTAATTAATTCATTATATTCAAAAATAGTTCTGTGGCTATTGGTGTGTTTTCCATTTTTTATTTTTGCAGGTGGTTGACAGTAAATCTCTTATAAAGGAAATAAAAAGAAGAAATAAAGGAAAGGTGTTAAGAGAGCCTTATAAAGTCCTATGAGCTACCTTCAGTAATTCATTAACATAATTTCTATAGGCTAGCTGTGAATCTAATATCTATTTAGGTTTCTATGAGAAAATGTATTATCCCAAATTCAAACCATACACAAATGAATTTTTAAAACAAAGTTCATTTTCTTGAATACCTATATAAAATACTTATTATTACTTTATAAGGCCATGCCAAGTTTTGTTCTAGTCATTATAAAAGGTACTGAAAATTTAATGAGAAAATATGCTTGTAATTAAAAATAAAATTTACTGCTAGCTGAGAAATTCTTGAAATATTTAAATACATCAATTTGTATTTAATATATATATATATATATATATATATATCCATTTGCTAAATGAGTGATTCACAATAATACCAAGATATTGTCTTTCTTCACTTTCATCCTTATGAACATAACCATGAAATTTTCCAAGGCTACAAAATATGTGATTTCACAAGAGACTGAATTCAGATATCCTTCTTTAAGCCAGATATTCAAGAGATTTGCAAAACATGTAAAACAATGGGATTACTTTCAGTATTTGCTATGGAAGATTTATTTTTCATAAAAATGTTTTGCATATACAGGTATGAGCTTACTATTCCTAAACATGAATGAATGATTATTTTTAAAACTTCTCATTTTTTTATTCCAATATGATGAATATCAATAAACACAGCCCACATAAAGAAAAGATCTTTGGGATCTTTGTCAGCTTAAAAGCTTAAAGGGGATCTGAGGCCTAAAAGATTGAGGCTTGCAGATCTAAATTCTAAAATGAAAATTTACTTACTTTCACATTGTGGGAATTCATCACTCCAATACACCTCATCTCCTTGAAGGTTGCAAGTCAAAACTGAGTTTCCTTCTAAGTGATAACTGAGAAAAGAAAAACTTTCTATTTTCTCTGTTAGTTAACAAGATGCACATAAAAATGAAAATTTTAATACTGTTGCTTTACTACACAACAATAGTTTGAGGGAGAAGCTTCTTAAATAACATTATATAGTGAAAGTGCTAACCATATCTACAATTAATTAGAGTTTCTACATTTTGAGTACTCATTGACCAAAAGCAAAGATGTCTAAATAAATCTGCCATATACCTGTCAGTCTGGTCTCTTTGCTATCTCTAGCGATCACACTACACATTCATTTCTATGCTTATGTTCACACCATTCTTCTCAGTAAAATCAACAACCAAGTAGAGAGATTAGGCCCTAGGGCTTGCCTGTCTGGATCTGAGCCAGCTGAGATCCAGAACATTTGGGAGCCCCAGCTCCATGAATCACTTTGTATTTGAACTCAGGCAAGTCCCTAAATGGTCCTATTACTCAGTGTCCTCATTTATGAAAAGGGGATAACACTGCATACTTCATGGGACTGTTTAAACAATTAAATTAGACTAACACCTGACAAATAGTGAGTGCTAGCTAAATTTTAGCTCTTGTTAATATTTTTTAGGTAAGAATATTTTTCTGGGTCTAGCTCAGGAATCTTACTCAATGAAATTTTCTCTTGGGTCTTAAGTTCATGGTATTCTCTTCTCCTGCTAGACTCCTACTGTAGTGATCATGAATAATTCCATTTATTCACTACTTCTCATTTATTATTTTGCTTTGACACCTCTCTGTATATACTGTGTTTCTTTTTTTTTTTAATTTTTATTTATTTATGATAGTCACACAGAGAGAGAGAGAGGCAGAGACACAGGCAGAGGGAGAAGCAGGCTCCATGCACCGGGAGCCCGATGTGGGATTCGATCCCGGGTCTCCAGGATCGCGCCCTGGGCCAAAGGCAGGCACCAAACCGCTGCGCCACCCAGGGATCCCTATACTGTGTTTCTTAACAAGGCTACAACTTCTTTGAGAAGAGAATATGTCTTAAGTGTTTGGTACCCCTCAAACTGCTTAATGGGCTCTCTCTATATAACTACCAACTAGATGTTCCAATATTTTTACTTGATCAAGGTAAAAAAAAAATAGTTGGTGAGGCTGTTTATATATGGATCCAGTTGCCTTTTTTCTACACAATGGTATTTAGGAGAGGATTCTGGGAAAATGGCAGAGTAGGAAGTACTAAGAATCTATTTCCTTAACCAGACAACAACTGCAAGGACAGAATCTGCCTGATGGGAGTTATTTTGGAACTCCAGAGTCTGTTGATGGCTTGTAATTTCTAAGGAAAGACTTGGACAGGTGAATTGCATTGATTTCAGTCACTATCATCTTAACACAGTGTCAGGTACGCATCTCCCACCCACTGCAGGCAGCTGTGTATTTGTTCCTGGAGCAGCTTAGAAGCAGTTTTAGGAGCAAGGGGGGGTGGGGAAGGGCAAAAGGGACCCTGTCCTCCAGACATTGAGGATCCGTGCTGTTATCATTGAAATCTTCTTCTAATCACAGAGAAACAGTCAAAGAAGTGGGCAGCCACTCTCATCATACCTACCCCTAACTCTCATAAGTCCTTTTCTAACTGTCTGAAGTGACTTCCAGGGCATTTAAACATCCAGTGCTCTTTGTTCTTCACTTCATTTTTCACTTTTTCCCCTCTCAGGAGCCAGACATTAAAAACCAAAACATTGAACAAAGAGAGAATCTCAAAAGTAGGAAGAGAGAAGAGAGTCATCAAACAAGGGGGGATCCTCAATAATAATATCAACAGATTTCTTATCAGAAGCTTTGGAGGCCAAGAAGACACTGGGAGAGTATACTCAAAAAAGTGCAAGAAGAAAAAAAAACCATCAACCAATAATCATCTATTTAGCAAAACTATCTTTCAAAAGTGAAGAGAAAACTAAGACTTTATAAATAAACAAAAGCTGAAAGAGTTAGTGACCACTACATATCCCCTGCAAGCAATAAGAAATGCTCAAGGGAGTCCTGCAAGATGAAGTAAAAAGATATGAGAAAGTATTTTCCATATGGAGAAATAAATATCTCACTAAAGGTAAATACATGAGCAATTATAACAGTTTATATTATTGTAACAATGGCTTATGATTGCAATTTTTTGTTTTCTTTATAACTTAAGAGACTGATACATGGAAAGAAAAAAAAAGAAATATAAAACAGTATTACTGTAACTTCAGTTTTTAACTCCAAATCTTGCTATTTACTAACTTAAAGGATTAATTTAAAGAACTATTAGATTATGTTTTGGGACACACAATGTATAAAGATGTAATTTTGTGTAATAAACAACCAAATGGAGTGGGAATGGAGTTATAAAGGAGCAGAGTTTTTGTATGTTATGAAATTAAACTGCTACAAATTCAAATTAGAGTGTTATAATTTCAGGATGTTAAATATAATCCCCAAGATAACCACATAGAAAACAGTCATAGAATATACACAAGAGGAGGGACACCTGGGGGCTCAGTGGTTGAGCATCTGCTTTTGGCTTGGGGTGTGATCCTGGGGACCTGGAATCGAGTCCCATGTCGGGCTCCCTGCATGGAGCCTGCTTCTCCCTCTGCCTGTGTCTCTGCCTCTCTCTCTATATATATATCGCATGAATAAATAAATAAATAAATAAATAAAAATTTTTAAAAAGACAGAGATTGGTAGAATGGATGAAAACACATGACCCAACTATATACTTGCTTGCAAAGACAAAAACAGGTTGAAAGTAAATGAACTAAAGAAGATATTTCAGCAAATAGTAATCAAAAGAGAGTAAGGTTGATTATACTTTTATATCAGACCAAATAGACTTTAAATCAAGATATTACAAGAGGCAAAATACATTATATATTAATAAAGGGTTCACACAGTGAGAAGACTTAACAGCTGTAAACATTTATGCCACCTGATGACAGACCATCAAAACATATGAGGCAAAAACTGACAGAATTGAATAAAGAGATACATATTTCTACATAATAGTCGTTTCTGCTAGGTGGAGACTTTAGTACCCAGTTCACAGTAATGGACAGAATAACCAGACAATACAAGTAAGGAAATAAAGGACTTCAAGAAGACAGTATTTCTGTAAGTCTTCCTTCAAATGTGAGAGTTGGCATTTTAAATAGGGTGCACTTTGTCAAGAATTAAATTGCTGTGATTACTACATTTTGATGCTTACAATAAACTTATTATTAGATATATTAAGTATTAGACAATTTTGCTTTCCTTCAATATAAATTTCTCTGAATTACTTAGGCATCTTTTCAGTCTCTATAAAAAGCCCAAGGGTTGTATGGCAGTAAGTGTGCCTTGTCACATAGAAAGCAAATAAAATCCACTTTCTGGGAAAGCTTGAGAAACAAAACAAAAAAATGGAATTAGTAACCTTTACCTTATTTCCTCTAAGGAGCAACTTACCCCTCATGACAATGAAAGTGAACTTGATCATTATATCCCGAGGTTAAATTTGGGAGAATGAATTCACCATTTTTGAGTTTTGGATGATTACATTCTTTCTCTAAAATAAAAATTTTAAAATTTGTGTTTTTTTTAACACTGATTTCAAAACAGATTTAAATCAAAATCAAAATTTTGCACTACTCTCTGCAATTAATGCAATATTATTCTCTATAACTAACTGGTGTACAAACTTAAAATTCACATTTAACCAGATAAACAATCACCAAGAAAAAGATCCCCTAGGGATTTCTCAAATACTGGAAAGAGTACTGCTATCTGAAACCAATTTTCACATGAGAAAAAATCTTGCTGTAAAATTTATAAAAGTCTCCAGAGAAAGCAAACACACACACACACACACACACTTTTTTTGTTCACTTACTTGAACAACCTTCTGGGATAGGGAACCATGAGTGATTCTTCTCACAAAAAGTCGAGACAGGAAACGTCATGTAGTACCCTGGATTACACTCATAAAATATTTTCTCCCCAACTGCATAATACTTTTTAAGCATACTCTTCAGTGTCATAGAGTCATATCTTGGTGGTTCACCACAGGCATCTAAGGATAAGATAATAAGAAAATGAGAAAATGTTAATGTTTTATTTTATGTATTTTTAAAAATATATGTAAGTATTTATTTCATTCACCAGCCAAGGACTGTGGTCTGGCAGTAGGTAGGTAATACAGCATAAATGGAAAGACCCTTGGCAAGATTTTATTAATTCTTAGATGCTTTTACCCAGGTGGTGGGAGTCGTGGAGGATGTCCCTTGCCTTGCTTTAAGTAACAGCCTAATAGCTTTTTATTTGATGGGGAATAAGTTAAATTTTCTTGCAATGATAGATTGAAGAGACAAAAAAAAAACACACCAATGTTTATAGTCTTAAAAATATATATAGGTATGCAACCTTCCCCATTTTTTCCTAAATTCATTTCAAAACTCGCCTTGCCTCTAAGAAGCCTTCTGTAGGCCATAGCACTCTGCTCCAATGACTCTTCCATAGTCTGAAAAAAACAATGATAATTTGTCTCTTCGGGCTCAGTCTCCTCACAGAAGGCAAGTTCCTAGAGGTCAGAGATCATAGGTCATCTTTTTCTACTGCACTCTGTACCCAGTGGAGGCTTCAGAAATGTTAGAGTAACAAGTGATTAGTCCATATTCAATTGCCTCCCTGAAACTATACCCCATAAGGTTAATGAGGTTAATACTACCAGAAAGTTTATATCTCCCCCCCATTTTTTTTAACAGAGAACTATGTCTCCCTAATCAGATATTGTATCTTTTCAGACCTACTAACAAACTGATGAGCTGTCTCTGCAGAAGCCTGGAATCAAGGTCAGCGGATATGGCTCTATTCCATGAATAAGCAAGGTTGTGCATTCTTTACCAGATATAAGGAGACTAAGACCCAAAGCAGGTTATACAGGCTTTCAGCACAGGACCATAGCCTCTGCTCCTGTCCGAAGATAATTTCCTGAGGTCAGGAGCTAAATTTTGCCTCCTTCTGATGCTGAGCATCCACTTCAAAGGGAACATGGGATGTATGCGTATATGTCACTAAGGTACATGCTCCATCTACCTCATGGATAAGACCCTGCCATTTTCATCAACATGTATATAACCTAACCCCTATGATTATTAAAAACAAAACAAAAATTTTTTTTTCTCTCCCCCTTTGGAGAGGACAATTTCAGGCTTACTCTCCTGTCTCCTCCATTGATTGCCTCTCAAACTTCCCTTGCTGCATACCTGATGTCTCTGTGAATGGCTTTGCTGTGTACCAGGACTTGGGTTTGGTTCTAGCCACACATGCTCCACTTGGAAAATGTCATGCTATCTCAAATAACATAATGAAACCAGAGTGTGACCCCTTGCCCAGCAAACAAGATAGTTTTCACACATGCTCAGCAAACATAACAGATGGTCTTCACAGCTCGAATGTCTGATCCACCGCTCTAATTCTACCTTTGCTTCAAGTTCACACCACTGCCATTTCTTCTCTAGAGTGCTATCAGCGTTTCTGAACAGGCCCCCTTACCTATCTCATCATCTTTCATTCATTTCATGTTTCACATTGCTGCCAGAGTCACATTGATACGACAGTGACCAAAACTCTTCCAAGTCAGATACCTTTCGATGACTTCCCTAATGCCCTCATGACAATGCCTAAGGGCTCCTTATCATGGCTAGCTGACTTGTAAAGCCTGTCCCTATCAGGGCTCTGCTCACTCTTGCATAATATTCTCAAGCCCTATTCGATTCCTTACAGTGTCCATTCAATTGCCTAAACTACATCAACACTCCAGATCTCCTTGCATCATTTAACTTCAGCTTTGACCAGAGATCCCACATTCCTCCCACCCCACTCATCTTTCAGTTTCAGTGACATGCCACTTCTTGTGGCTCTTGACATCTCTTATCAAAAAACTAGCTGACGTGTCCTCACGATGCTCCATTTACTTCTTCCACAGAATGCCTCATAGCCTAAGTCGTTACTGTTTGTACTCCCTCCGAGACTGTTACCTTCTGAGGACCACGTATGACATATCACTGCACTTGTAATGCCCAGCGCCACAGCTGAATGAGTGCAGTTAGCAGATCTTCTTAGACAAAAACTCAAATTCTTTTCTGCTCAGCCAATGTCTTCCAGAGAAATCACCAAATCATCATTTTTGTCTTTGTTGTTTTATGCCTCTCTTCAAACTTTTTCATTGGTTGAATGACAGCTCTTTCCCTTTATCAGAGTATTTGATTTCTCTCATGTCAAAATATTTATGCTTTCTTGTTTTATCATGGACCCAATCTCCATTTCTGCTATTATTACAAACAGTATTTAACATTATCAAAGGAGAACTCCAAATAATGGGGATTTTTCCCCCAAGTACGGTAACCAAAGATTCTACATCTTCTTTCTTAAAACAACAGCGGTGATATTACTAATTTTAGCAATAGCGAACCTTCAGCACTACCTGTACCATTATTTTAAGGGCAATTTAACTAACTTATCTTCATACTCATCCTATGAATAGGATACTATTTCCCCCTCTGTAAGATGAGCAAACTAAGGCACAGAAGCTTAAGTAATTTGTCCAAGACAACATCCCCAGCAACTAGGCAACACTGCTTCCCACCACACTCATCTGAAACCCTCCCGTGCTTCCACCAACACACTTAGCAATGTAGTCCTCAAGACATGGTCTTCTACTGAGTCTGGAAAAATTAAAGTAACCCTGGTTTCGATTCGCTATGTGTTAAGTCAAAAAAAAAAAACGGCATAAGCTGCCCTGAAAGAACAGCTAATAACGTCATGTCTGAATTTTAAGGATGGTGATTGTTCATTGCTGACTATCCTGTTGCTCTTCACAATGTGTGGCTCTGTGATCTAGTCCTCGGGCTCTCTCTTGCCTCCCTTGTCCTCCTGCTGCTACACCGGGTAGCTCTGCAGTCATCGAATGCCCCCAGCCATGTCATATGTCTAAGCGTCTGATCAATCACACTGCTCCCTCTGCTCTGAACACCCTTCCTTCCTGCTCAGCTGTGGCTCCTGCTCAACCCCTGACTTCTTAACACTGAACCCAGTCAACTGCTCCTCTAGCAAGCATTTTCCACTTCCCCGGGAGGCAGTGCCCAGTCCCCTCCTCTTGGACTGTCCTCAGCATGGATCTTTCAGTCACTATCACAAGTTTTTGTGTTTAATAGTCCCCCTGGCTGACTCCATTCACACATGCAGCCCTAGCACCAAGCACAGGATGTCCCTTGGAGGGGCTAGGCAAAACATCTGGCGCTCAAAGGGCCACCGCAGTCAAACAGAACACCATGCTGAAGAATACAGAGATGCATCTAATATTGAAAATAATCATCTTTTAGTTTTATGCACTGGAGAAAGATTTGGCCACGCAATTTCTTCTGTTGCCTATCTCCCAGTATTCTGGTAACCTAACAATTGGCCAGATAAGGACTGTTGTCTCTACTTTATAATCTGCAGAGGAAGGAGACCAAGAAACTGCCCTGTAAGTAAGCACTTAGGGATCTTGGCTTCTTCATTAGAGAGAAAGGAAAGACCTAAAGACACCACTCACAACAGGAGATGGTGGGTTTTGTCCACCGAGGCAGAGACTCCTTCTGGAAGAGTAGGACTGGTCCCGAACTGGACAAATGTTCCCTTCTGCAATCTCATGCAGCTGGCAACTGAGTGCCTTGGAGATGGCGAGCCTCCAGGCACAACACTGTCTGCTTACAAACCTGCTTCTGGGCGTGGGAGCTGCCTCAAAATGGACATGTGTATTCTATTCCCGTTATTTCCTTGCCCAACATAAAGAGGCCTCATTTGGGCTTTCTCTAATTTCATACCTATCCTGATTTTACCTTTGAACCTGCAACTTCCTTTTCTGCATTCCTAAGTATCTGTGATCTTCCAATTTTCACCCTATTCATTGTATTTCCTCTCCTCCAAACAATATTCATGGTCTCCTTCATTGTTAGCTCCATGGCTAACCTCAACTTGATCCTTTTTAAAAACTTTTTTTTTCTTTTTGCTTTCTTTTTATTGCCACCAGCCCCTCCCCACCAGTAACAAGCAAGAGGAGAGTATTGTGGGCACTGCAGAGTCTACATAAACAGTAGGAGACAGAGCCTTTCTGACATCAGCTGCCCCGCCTTAGCTTAGGCACCACAGAAAGGCCATCCTAACCCTGGGTCTTTAAAGAACCTTTCGCTGGTATCTATATAAGCCTCAGCTGAATATTATATTTCATTTTCTGATACTTGAAGGTTATGCAAGACTGTTGATACTGAGCAAAAAGCTGGGCATTTTGAATGACAAGCGTGACAAGACAGAGGAGCTCTCTGCATTCTAGTGGGGAGAGCAAGCAGTTTGGCAAGAGTGTCTCCCCATCAGGGAGGGATCTGAGCTGGAGTGTGTGTGTCTGAGATAGGGTGGTCAGAGAGGGGGTGACATCTCAATTGAGCTTGAATGAGAGGAAGGAGCCTTATATACAAAGGGCCGGTGGAGAATATTGCAAGTCTGAGGGAATAGTAAGTACAGAATCCCACAGAGGAAGAGTTTGGCCAGTTTTAGTGAAAGATTTTCTGTGCCACTAGACCTTGTTAAATGCTATCGGAGAATCAAGCTCCTTTCCTCCAGAGCACTTCTCTTGGGTTATGTATTCGCTAGCAGTATGTTTTGTCTGCCATTGTCAATCAGTCTTAGCATCCTTGTCTTGACTGCCACTGTGTGGGTGCTAACAGTGAGCAAAACAGTCTGTGCTTGTATTTGTGTGCGTGCAAGCAGATCAATAGTGAAATCAGGATCAGGAGGTCAAGGACACAAAGCTCCAGGCCCCTGGGTACCTCTGGCCAGCTCCCCGGATCTGCTCCAGCTCAGGGCCAGAGGGCATAACCTCTCCAGGCTCTTACCAGAGTTTAGAGAAAGCAGGAGCACTGGGGCCACCAAAAGGATCCCGACCAAGCGCCAAGGAAAGCGCTTCTGTGGGCAGCAGGGACAGCTGGTGCGCGGTGCGTGGGACGCCGTCATCTCGCAGGTGCCCAGCGGGAGCCTAGGAGCCGGCCAGGAGGACTCCTCCCCGAGGACTGGCACCGCACGCCACAATCCCCCATCCCAGTTATCCCCGGGCAGGTGCGCAACGGAGGGGCGTGGCCAGGGCGAGATAGGGCGTGGCCAGGGCGGGACGTGGGCGGGGGCCTGGTGGGATCGGGGCGGAGCTTGGGCGGGACGTGGGCGGGGCCTGGGCGGAAGCGGCGCGCCATCGCGGAAGGGGCGGGGCCCGCGGGCGGCCGGGGGCGGGGCCGTCGCCGCCGTCGTCCGGGGCCAGAGCGGAAGGGAGCGCTGAGGGGAGAGCGCGGAGCCCAGGCAGCGGGGTCGTCGCGCGCTCGCCGGGCCGGTCCTCGAGGGAGGCGGCGGAGGGCGGCCTCCTGCCCGCGGCAAGGGGGCGCTTCCCTGAGGAGAAGGTAAGGGCGGGGCGCCCGGGGGGGGGGCTGGGCCCGGCGGTGGACGCCGCCTGCAGCCCGGGGCGTGACCCCGGAGACCCAGGATCGAGTCCCGCGTCGAGCGCCTTCGGGGAGCCTCCTCCTCCCTCTGCCTGTGTTGCTCCTCCCTCCCTCCCTCCCTCTCTGTGTCTCTCATGAATAAATAAATAAAATCCAAAAAAAAAAAAAAAAAGTTGCTCCGCAGGAGGGAGACCTTTTCTGGTGAAACAGCCTCTCAGTGGAAAATCAAGCGGAGGATGAGGAAAGAGTACATTTCTGTCAGAGGAAAACATTTTCCCAACCATTTCTGCTACTTTAGAGGTTGGCTTTTGTTTCTTTGTTTTTTTTTTTTTTTTCTTTCCTCATGACTAGATTAAAAGGGGAAAATACAGCTGCTGTTTGGTTTCCTAGTTACAAGTGGTAGATTACATTCAAGAATTGGTGTTTCACTGGAACTTTCCTTCTACCAGTAAACTATATGCCTGAGGTTGATCGAGCTCTTCTTAATATAACTGAAAAATAAATCTCACATTGATTGATTTATTTTCATGTGAACCAATTAAGGCTCCGTTCAAAAGGTTCCGAGCCCCGTTCCCTATCTTTCTGGAAAAGCTCCATGAGACAGGGATAGAGTTTTCTTCTGTAGCTCCAGTGCTAAGAAAGTTGCAGGTCTGTCGTAGGTGCATAATAAATGCCTATGAATACAGTATGAAATAAACAGGTGTTGCTGTCAGATGCATCTAACGTGTCTCTGCCAATTTCCCCCAGCATGGATTTACCAAAGAAATGCTGGGAAAGCTCTGAGAGATTTTAATAATTTTAGACACTAGGAACAAAGTGGGGCTTCCCTCGAAAGGAGGGAACTATAACTGTCTACACACAGAAAACACTCCTGTGTCAAGCAGGGCAAACTATGATATGAAGAGGAGCTACTGTCTGTCTCTTAGCCTTGAGATCATTTTAGTGACTTAGTTCAAAGACAGAGTGTTGACAATGAACATCCTGTAGCCTTGACAGGAATAAAACTCAAGAGTCAAGGCTTTGGGGGTGGCGCCTGGGTGGCTCGGTCCATTAAGCATCTGCCTTCAGCTCAGGTCATAATCCCAGGGTCCTGGGATCAAGCCCACATCAGGCACCCTGCTCAGTGCAGAGCCTGCTTCTCCGTCTCCCTCTACCTCTCCCCCCACCCCCCTGCCCCCCTGACTTGTGCATGCACATTCCCCACCATCATAAATAGAGTCTTTAAAAAAAAAACAAAAAAAGAGAGTCAAGGCTTTGAGTGATGTAGGGCAGTAAAGGCTCCTGTTTTCCTGCAACTGCCCCTAAGGATTTTGTCACGCTGCCAGAGTGAAAAAGAGCATGGAGAATATGCCTGTGTGTACACCAGGTTTTGAGCTATGTGCTAGATCTCCTTTATGAATGGCAGTAGGGCTGAGGTAGATGTGTGGGGATGTCATCAAACAGAGGCCAACTCTGTAAAAGAAATCACGATGTTGGATGAGACTTGGCCTCCTACATTCGTGTTTACATCATGCTTCTCAGAGGTGGCGGTAGCAGCATGAATGAGCCTGTGAGTACTCTGAGACAGAGCTGTCAGTGTCCTGGTGAATTACACATTAGGTATCTGAAAACCTGAAAAAGAATGACTAAACACAGGATAATTTTAAGCCATCATTTTGATGTTGGCCCTGACGCGGTGCCGCCTCTATTTGTACCTGGTACGCACCTGCCAGCCGGTTGGCCATACTGAGCTGTTACCAGCAAGAGCATTCCAATGGTAAACCTCACCCTACACAGGATTCTGAACACATTCATGTCCGGGAAGGAGGGCCTATCTCCGAAGAACGTTTTGTTTCCGCTTGGCTTTGAAAGGCTTCAAAAAGTAAACACATTACAAACCATATACCGGCATAGATTTAGAAAGGAAAAAAATCTTTTATTCCTTCCCTGTTATACAAGTGGACACAGAACATTTTATTTAAACGGCATAGACTTGAAGTTACATGTCACACTTACGTGTAAGGTATACAAAAAGGAAACTAGAAGACAAGTTAGATTGTTAGCAGTAATAATAGCTTTGGAGACTAGTTGGTCCAGCCCTACGTTTGGATGAAAAATGGAAGGCCAGAGGCTAACAGAATTGCTCAGCGACACAAATAAAAGTTGGCAATTCAGTATTTTGCCCATGTTAGTATATACAGCAGTTCCCGTGTGTCACTGATGTCACAGACCAAAGAATCTCATGAATTTCTTTAAATTCAATGTACCAGGCATCAGATACCAGTTAATCACAGTTCTCACTGACGTACTGCATTCTGGGAAGAAAGAGGAACCTATATTTTTTTTCTTGTGATAGGGAATTTTAATTCTAAGAAAGTCCAATTGCCGGCAGTTAATTTCTAGCCCTCCTTTAAAGTGTACTTCTTCAGACACTCAAGACCTACTAGATTTCCCTAAGTTTCAACAAGCAAAACCACTGAGGATCTTTTCATATATTCATGGGCTACCTGCCTCTCTCGGTGGCTTGGCGGTATGTCCTTTGTCTATTTAAGGGAAGTAGGATGGGGAGGGTTGGCCTTTAAACTTTTAACTCTCCAAATATGCCAGTTATGCTTGTCTGTGATACAAGCTGTAATTTTTTCCTCCTAGTTTGTCAGTTGACTTTGCTGCTCCTGTTTTTTCTCTGTATTCCATGATTTTAAAGAAAACTTCAAGTTGATGTGCTGTTCATTCTGTATGTTTTCAAGGTAAGTGTGACAGACTAGACACCTAAACCCAAATTGTACAGTGGTTAGCAGTAGTCATATGCAAACCTATTGTTAAATATCCAGAAAGGCTCTGATATTCTCTAGGTCATTAGCACGACCCATGATATCATACCAAATAAATTTTTGATCTAAGTACGTGAACCAGTGTGGGAATCCAGGGCCACTTAGTTCTATACTTACTTGTACGTTAATTTTGCAATTCTTAAAAGTCATGGTTTCTTGATTTATTGATGTGTTCTGAGTCTACACAAAACTAAGTCCCTTCCTTTTATAATGACACTTCTTTTATTTTAAATAGTATTTTTTATATAGAACATAGTTCAAATTGATTTAGAAATAGAGCTTAGGAAATATCCAAAGCTCATTGTTTAAAATGTTTCTCCTGAAAACCTCTCTCCCAGATTCACTTAATGCCTTTTTTTTTTAAGGTTTTATTTATTCATTTATGAGAGACAGAGAGAGAGGCAGAGATATAAGCAAGTTCCATGCAGGGAGCCCAACGCGGGTTGGATCCCAGGTCTCCAGGATCAGGCCCCCACTAAAGGCGGCACTACACCGCTGAGCCACCGAGGCTGCCCATACTGCCTTTTTAATAAACAGAAAATACTTCTTTCCCTAGAGAACATAAAAACTGATCTAGCTAGATTTTACTCTGATCTAATAGGTGATTTTGCTCTACAGAAAAAGTAAGAAAAACCTGTGTATAAAAAAATAAACATCTATGAAGAAAGGTTAGCAGAAAATGAATCAAATATTGACAGCAGTTATCACTGAGTAGTTTTGTACGTGACTTATTTGTTTTTCACATCTTCATCATGGATTTTGATATTCTTGTTAAGAGCCCATTTTATAGCATGAGCATTTGAAAATAAGAAAGGTGATGAACAGACTTGTTAACAGAAATGCTAAGTGACACCTTCTTCCTTTAAGTGATTGAGTCTATATAGCCTTAGTGCAGACTTTTCCCCTAACTAGATGATGTGTGCTTCCAGCACAAGGAAAGAGCACATGGAGTGACAGTATCCAAGCAGAGAGGAGGGAGCCTTTACCAGCTCCTGGGAGCACTTCAGCATCTTCAGGTGCACATGTTTGTATCTCTGTGAGGTCACTTCCAAGATGTTCTGAGTTTCACATCTTCCTCTGTTAAATTAGCTCCTTTCCAACAACATTTTAATTCAAGATGTTCTCCAGCGTGAGAGTACTTTCTCAAGGAAGGGCACTGAAATAACAGGATATTTTTATTCAGGTGACAGCATGAGTGACAAGTGAACACCCCCCCCCCCGAATTTTCTGCTTAAAATCATGATACTAGCATTACACATAAGTCTGAGTTTAGAAGAAGTGTTAATGCCCTCCTTAGTGGTGCTAGGTAGGGCACAAGAAAATATTGAGACACTGAGTAGGTAAGAGAGAGATTAAGGAATAAGTTGACCTTTCCTCATTGCCTTTTTTGTCAAAGGAAGCATGTTCTCAGTGTTAAGCCTTGTTCCAGAAACATAAAGGTCCCTCATAATGCACAAAAAATTTCTGCCTCTTGTTTCTGAGCCATGTCATGGCAGGGGAAAGTAAACAGGAGCTGGCAGTTTGGAGGAGGGTCAGCCTCAGAGAGCATGTCCTGCTTCCCTAACACAGTCAAGACTGAAAGAAGATGTTGGATAGTCTAAGACGTCCAAACCCTTCCCTGGCCCTGCTGGAACCTCTCCTCTTTCATAAGTCCAGGGAACAGACCCCTCTTGAGGCTCATAAGCTCAGCTGACACCCTCTTGCCACCTGATGCCTCATCATTGTTCTCTTTCTATCTCACAAGGCTTCCCAACATTATGTGTTACCTGCATCATCTTTCAACGTTCTCATGTCTTTCAGCTCGCAGCTGTGTCTTTAGAATCTGCCTCTTTACCTGTATCACCCTCTCTGTCCTTGTGCCTGGCTTGGGTGCCCACGTCTTAAGCAAGGTACAGACTGTGACTCACTTCTGGTCTACCACATGATCAACCTTTCTTCTTTGGGAAAAATTCCAGTCTTAGAAGGAGATTGGAAACCAATTCATTAATGACTTCTTCCGATTTTATTAAAAGTTGATACAGTCAATGTACACAATTTGACATATACCTTGATATAAAAGGACATTTCAAAAAAGTTGAGGATATATGAAACTCTGATCAATTTATTCTCAAGTATTTACTGTACTCTTCTCATTTGATTAAGTCTTTACTTAGAGATTGGGGAAATTTGAAAGGGGGTCCTTACTCATAAGCAATTTAGCGTGGTAAAGAAAACACATTGGTACAGTTTGGTACATTGATCAATGTTTGAAGAATGAGCAAGTGAATGAATGCAATAGTGCTAATAGGTAACCATAAATGAAATATTGAATACCTTGGGATATAAGTTTCTATATGGTTTTTAATGATACGTGAATGGTTGTCATTTGATGGATACCAAATTAGATTTAATATTATACAGTCAATATCATTTCAATGTATAACCTTGTAAAGGTAAAGTATGTGATGAAGCCTAAGAATACTAGCCATTGGATGGATGGAAGCTATTTCAGGTAATTTTTCTATTCTTTATAATTTTCTGTATCTTCTCTATTTTCCAAAGCACATATTACTTATAAAAAGAAATTATTTTTAAAAATGGCATAGACAGTAGGTGCTATGAGTTCCAAAAACAGACATTACTTTGGACCAGAGCACTTTGGGAGAGAATCTTGGGTGAATGAATAGTGAGGTGGGTTAATGCAAGTTTGATTGGAAGAAAAGTGGTCCAGTGTTTAGGTAGGTAACCTGGCAGGACTGAGGAGAAATCAAAAGATATTTTAAATACTCTTGTGTATTGTTTTTAAATGCACTTTTGTAAGGACAACCATTTCCCTCACAGTCAGTTATTTTGTGTGTTTATATTTGGTGGCAGCACAGCTGGCTGTAATCAGTTTCGCACAGCTTTTCCATCATAGTGAAGGACAAGAAATGCATCAGTCCAAGAGTCTTGGAGCATAAGGCAAAACATCCCTGAATGCATAATATTCTCTGTCTTATTTTATCTTAAAATCTCCTACATTGTTTGACTTCTGTTCCCATATGTATTTATTTGTGTTAATATAATGCTGTTTTCCCTTCAAACCATTGGAATAACATTAGAAAAAAACTCTCCTTAAAAGTCATGTTATTCTTATCTCAGGACTTCTATACCCTATGGATATAGGAGTCAAGCTTTCTAGGGTATATGCAAATGCTCTTTTGAGAAGAATCAGGCTGGATGATCATTTAGGCTTCAAAAAGTTAATTAGCAATTCTGAATTTTTAAAAAGCAATGTGGATTTCAATTGCTTCCATAAACAGTTGTGAAGAACAAGTTCTTCAACAAAAGCAAAGTGAGTACAAGTGAGATAATAAACCTAGGGATTCAAACATTCTATTTAGGAAAAAGTCAACCATATGTTTGCATAGAAACCCTCTATGTTTGCTTAGAAGATCTGAAATGCCTCTATCTTGATTAACTATAAAATGCCCCGTTAACTTTTTCAATAGCTGCTCTACTATCCTTTGTTGAATTTAAGATTTCTGACAAGTTTGTAGATATAAACTATCAGGTTTAAATTAGCATACATTGATATATAGGAAAGAGGACGTTTATTTAAAAATGTGATACTTTTGCTTCTGCTTTCTACAGGAGTGGCCCTAATCCCCTTTATGGGCTTTTGGTGCTGGTGTTTCTGACCCTGTCCTAAGGAACTGGATAGATGTTTTACGATACTAGGGCACAGCCAGAGTATAAACAAGGACTGGGCGAATTGCCCTGCATGAAAAAGAAAAAAGGTATTTTGAATTTATCAGAAAACCAAATCAAAATAGGTACCCTGAGAATACCTTGAAGATTTTAACAAAACTAACATGTGTCTAATGTGAGAGAGGCCTAGGGAAAGGGTGGAAAGCCAAGACCTACAAGGAGGACTAAGCAGTGAGAAAATCCTGATCACATGACACAGTTCAGGGTTTGGCACTTTTCTTCTTAAGGACCAGACAGTAAATATTTTGGCTCTGTATGCCACCCAATCTTGCTTTCTGTGGCTTCCATTCAACTCCACTATTACACCAAGAAAGCAATAAATAGGCTAACAGTGAGTGAGACTGTGTTCCAGTAAATCTTTATTTGCAAAACAATTACTTTTTAGTTCAAGGATTTCTAATATTCAGTTCTAAGTTGTGTGCCACTTTGGGTTGTATAATTTCCCTTTCACCCCAATCCTGTAGCAAACATCTGAACATTCAGGACACAACAGCTGTGCTAGTAAGCTGGTATCTGAATTCCTGGAATACAGGGATGAGGTGTGGTGACAAGCCTCTGTGGGGGGCAGATAGAAAGGACAGAGCAGTCAGGAGGCCAGCTGTGGCACAGAATTCAGGGAGAGTGGGGAAGCAGAGGAGGGGAAGTCCAGAGTCTCCTCAGGATCCTGAGGTGACCCTGCACATTGAAGGGAAGTGGGGGACCGGGAGGCACACCCAAGTGGCCAATGCGTGGGTTCCACAAGGAAAACGAAAGCTTCCTTCTCAAAGGTTCATGGCATCACTGCACAAACCTACAGAAAGCTTTGTGAAAACAGTGCCTGGGCACAGCGCTGACAGTCCTCACCCAACTCCCTGGAAGCAACCAGAGTCCCAAGAAAAACAACCACCAAGGCCTTTCCACTTCCTGAAGTACTTTCTAACTCCCCTGGTACCAGTGATGCAACTAGAGCATCATCATGTGCAAATCCTGTTCTCATTTTCAGTATTTGAGTTCCTGACAACATAATGAATTCGATATGTACATTAGGTACCTGCTGTTTTCCTGATTTGTTTGCAGAGTTTGAGGCTGTATGCCGCTGTCTTCTTGAGGACTTAAATGGATATTCTCTTTAGGTTTTTCATCTGTATTGGTGCTAATTGGCAGAGGAAGAAAAATAGGAAAATATCTTAGTTATATATATTTCAGTGTTGGGGGAAATTAGCCAGCAGCTTTCATCTTGAAATTTAGGGTAGAATTTGACTCAAGTTTCTAAAGTCTTTGCAAGATATGTAAAAGGAACACATAACCAAATCCCACCTTTCAGGACTAAGTCAAAACTCAGAAGTTTTGAAATGTGAAAACCATCCTGTACATTGTCAGAAGACTCTGAATTCTTATAGACAGGTGTCCATGCCTTAAAACAACACTTATTTCCGGAGTGATTCTGACTGGTAAATAATCATTTACTGCCCGATTGTGACATTTAAGCCTGGCAAGGTCATAAGCTCTGTACAGTGATCTTACCATAAGGCTTCCTTCTTCCACTTTAGCAAAAGACAGAACTTGAAAAGTTCTGTTTTCTGTACAATTAACACCCACGGTGTGGAGAGCAGTGGTCCTTGTCATGAGGCATATGAGGACTGAGAATAATTCCAAGGATTTAATACCTTCTAAATGCCAATAACAGTCACGTGTAAATAACAATAGCTAACATTTTCTGACCTTCATCCTAAGTGAGGCACTATGCTAAGTGAAGTCAGAATGATTATCTCTATTTTACAGACAAGGAAAATGAGGTTTTGAGAAGGTAAGTGTCCTGCTGAGGGTTTCATACTCGTAAGTGATGTGAACACATCTCTTACTGACTGCAAAGCTCATGATCTCTGCCTCTTCCAGGGTTAAGCAAGCACTTGATTGTACATAAGTGAAATGATAAATGATTCAGTGCCAGTACCTTGAGATTTCAAATATGTTTTAGATAATAGGGACTTTAGGGAGGAAGTACAAAGAGCTAACTCATTCCACCACTTACCAGTACTTCCTATTTACTAGTTACTCTTTTACCATTTCTTGGAAATTAGAACAAGGATATCCCTTGAGACAAGGAGGAAAACTGGGAGTCAGGAGCCAAAGTGGTCACAGGATAAGGAAGGGCAAACCTGAGATCCATGCATGAGGAAGAGTAGCGGGTTGTACCGACAGTTGTTCTTAGGGGGCTTCCAAGAAGCAATGATTGCTTAGCTGAGGAACAGCCTAAAAGTGGTCTTGGATGTAAGTGGTACATGAGGTGTGAGAAAATACAACCTTAGTGTATCTTGAATAAATGGCTATCCAGTTGATTGATGGTGGCTACAAGATAATAGGAAATATGTATTACTTTCTTCCCTTGATACCAGGCACAGGTCTCTGAAATGCTTATATAGTTTCAGTGATATGAGCACTAGGATGCTCTGTTGTTTTAATATTTATTTTTTGACCCTATCTCTGATGTAATTCTAAAACCCTTCTAAAGGCTAGAGCCTTTAGAGCCCTAGGAAAATCTTTTTTTCAAAAGAGGTGACTCTAGGGGACTACCTGGCTAGCTCACGTGGTAAAAGCATGCAACTCTGGTCCCTCAGTGTTGTGGGCTCAAGCTTCATGTTGGGCCTAGAGCCCACTGGAAAAAAAAAAAGTAAATGAGGTGACTCTGGGTGGGCTTCGGATGGCACCTGGATGGCTCATTGGTCACTAGAACAACCAAGCCAAGATTAGAAGGTTGGAATTTTCAGCCCCAGCCCCTATCCTCCAGAGCGGGGAGAAGGGCTTGAAATGAGCTTCCTAGTATGCAAAAGTATCCATGTATAGGAAGAATAATGCACCCCATCTCCTTGGGGACAGAAGCTCCTGTGCTTGGGACCCTTCCAGACTATACATGTATTTCTTCCATCTGGCTGTTCATTATATGCATTATCATAGCATTTAATAAATGGATAAACAGAAGTAAATGTTACCCTGAGTTCTGTGAACTGCTCTAGCAAATTAAATCAAACTCAGGAGGGGTTCATGGGAACTTCAGATTTATAGTCCATTCTGTCAGAAACACAGGTGACAAGTTGTACTTGAGATTGGCATGTAAAGTAGGATGGGAATAGTCTTGAACTGTTTTCTTAACTGTGGGATCTGACATTATTTCTTGGAAGTTTTAGAATTGAATTAAGTTAAATTGTAGGACACCTAGCTGATGTCACAGAGTTGCTTGTTGTGGGGAAAACACATATATAGTGACCAGGAGTTAAAAGTGAAGTGTTCAGGGATCCCTGGGTGGCTCAGCGGTTTAGCGCCTGCCTTTGGCCAAGGGTGTGATCCTGGAGTCCTGGGATCGAGTCCCATGTCAGGCTCCCAGCATGGAGTCTGCTTCTCCCTCCTCCTGTGTCTCTGCCTCCCTCTCTCTATCATAAGTAAGTAAGTAAGTAAGTAAGTAAATGAATAAATCTCTAAAATTAAAAAAAAAAGTGACGTGTTCTCTATGTGTAGTTAAGGTACCCACAGAAGGAAAAGACAGGTATTTCTAATACAGTGGGTAAGGTGAACATAGGAAAACAGGGAGCCTTTGCAATGAGAGGCCTTAATAGTTTTGTCGCACCAAGCATTATACTAACAAGGGCTTTAAAGTGCTGTCTTACGGACAAGAAGGCTATATAGAAAAGGCAGTGGATCTGAGGCAGAAACAAGAGGCAAGGACGAATGGGCTCTGGATGGAGGAGTCTAACAGTATTATTCCTCAGTGATCAAGGCATGACTTACCTTAACATTTGTGTAAAGTACTGATAGAGTAAATACACAGTAAAATGCCACGCGTGCAGATAATAGCATTTTTTTCACTAGTGAAATACCAAGCCAATGAGGTTTTTTTAATCACAAATGAACAATTTCAACCTGTAAACATACTGTCACTCGAGATGAATAAACAGAATATTATTCAAACTTTACAAATAACCATTACATTTTAGCCTGAGATTAAGCATGAAAAAGTTCAACCTGAGTATTTGTCCCATTAAGCATCTGAAAATAAAGCATTTTCAACGAACATTATTTATCAAACATAATTAAAGCATCCAAATGAACTTTGATAATGAATAGTGACCCACACCAAACTATAATTTGCTCTGATCTACACGATCTTCAGAGTCTAAAAGTACCTATCACTAATGATTTTTAAAAATCACAGAAAGAACTTCTAACTCTGTGAGCGGAGTTCCCTAAGTTTTCAGTAAACCTGATAAGGCCAAATGAAGAGCCTGATAAGAACAGAACCCCTTACAGAAATACTTTAATTTTCTTAGAGGTTAATAACTCAGAATAGAGTGAAAAGGAAGAGATTGCTTGCTATTCTTTATAGAAGGATACTGGCCTAATGTACCAGAGTTACTTTAAAAAAATCATTAAAATAGATGTGGAAAAATATTGAAAGAAAAAAGGAGATATTCCACCTTTGTACCATATGTAGTTTTGGTAATACAGAATCAGATTCAGAAACAAATGGCTGAAGTTATTTTTAGGTAGTCAAAGGGTTTCAGGATTCTGAGTCCAGTCATCAGGACTGAAGCACTACCCCTGAACAGCCTCCTGCTGGGGTGATTTTTAAGCAAGTCACTGAATTTCTGTACCCTTCAGTCTTCTCTGCTTTGGCATAACAATATTATTGGGCCTACCTACCTCACAGAGTTGGGAACTGGAGAAGACAATAAATGGTAAAGTATTTTGTAAGCAAATGTATTGGCTGTTGCTATTCTTATTAATCTTGACTACCAGTGGAAGTCAAAAATCATTAAACAATTATTTTTTAACTACACTTACTGTGGTTATCATTTTGCAATATATTACAAATATCAAATAATTACGTTGCACACCTAGAACTAATGTTACATGTCAGTTATACCTCAATTAAAAAGAAATCACCCAAAAGCTGATTTTGAGTGCCTATAGGTAGTCCCTGCTCACAAAAAGCTCATTGTCCAGGGAGAGGAATATTGAGGAGTATAGGATAGACCAAGGAGACAAATACTTTAATAGAGCATGGGAAGGCCCAGTGTAGAGCAGAGGGAGGGAATGACAGATTGTTTGCAAGAAGTTCTGCTATGATATTCTGCTTTTTAAAAACTTTACATTGGATTGGCATCCTCTGTGGAAATACCAAAATTTCAATTTCTATAAAGCTACTTTAGGAGACTGTGCTTGCTTACAATGTTTGCTATAGGAAGCTGTTCACTTAAGTTCTAAACTTTTTTTCTCATGGATATAGAATTTGCTCATCAAGCTTTTAACATTGATCTCATTGACTTTGACCCACTGATTTTATTGTAATTAAATAGTACAAAAGCTGTAGACATTCTTTTCCCAAAGTCAAAATGCTGCTTTATTTAGATCTTCATCTAAGTTTAAAAAGTAAGTGGTGTTTTAAAAGTTTTTTGTTTTGTTTTGTTTTGTTTTTTTAATACTCCAAAGCAAGTCTCAGTTTCTCCACACTGGCAACCTATAGGTGACAGCAGCCAGTGGACACCCTAACTTTTAGTGCTTTGATAAGGTCTGTGTATACAGGTTGGAGCCAAGGTGGGATGTGAACTGCCTCACCAACACCTTTGGAAATGTTCCTTCTGCTTATTTTCTTTTTTGAAAAACTTGAGTCCTTCTTAAAATCCTAAGCTTTTTTTTTTTCTTTTAGATGTTCTTTTTATATATATTTCTTTTGGTGTGAATACTTCTCTATCTATAATATACATCTAGAGCCTTCTTTATAATTAAGTTATTTTATCTGTTTATGTAGTAGTGTTTTGTTTTTTTTAGGGCTTAAGTTTTCTTTTACTTCTCTTTGGCTTTCAAGAAGAGGCAGGTACAGTTGTAGACATTTGCTAGAAGAATATGGCTGTACTTACCGTTTTCTGTGCTTTATAATTATGCAACAGGAAGCAATGATGAATAAGAGAAAGATCACACCAAAGACAAGGCCTAGGCGGTAAAACAGGGTCACTGAATGCATGGAAAATACAACCCATAGGTTTTAAACTCTAAATATCTAGCCCCCCCCCTAGTGGTTGCCAGTGAGTTTTTTATATGTAACTATAAGTGTCTATTTATTATATACATTGCTAAATTTTTTATTTATTTTATTTATATATATTTCAAAATGTAACTACTTTAAGAAACATCTCACACAGGCTTTCCTTTAAGAGTTACCCTCTGCTCCTGGTTTAATCTAGTGCATTAGTCCTTACTACATGAGGGGTGAGCAGAGCAGTTTGTGACCTTTAATCCAGAGCAGCCTTTCAGCAAATAGGTGAGAACACCACTGGAGCTCCTGCCTCTGGCACCCCAGGATCTGGAACTCCTGTCTCGTGTAAGACACAGGCACAGGTTCTTCTAGGCAGCAAAGTCTACCCCCAAACCACTCCTCTTATGTAGGCAGGTCACAGAAATGGGCTTAGGAAATGGGTCTCTGTGGCTTCCAGTTTGTGCAAGTCTACCATCCCAAGAAGCTTCCCGGGTTATCAACTGAAGAGGAAGTTGTGCCCTCCAGCTCCATTAGAAAAGGAAGGATGCTTATTCATTTGTAACAATTCAAAGCCAGCATGGACACTTCCATAAAGGGGGCGCTTGGGTGGCTCAGTGGTTGCATGTCTGCCTTTGGCTTGGCGTGATCCTGGGGTCATGGGATCGAGTCCCGTATTGGGCTCCTCACAGGGAGCCTGCTTCTCCCTCTGACTCTCCTTCTGTGTCTCTTATTAATAAATAAATAATATCCTTTTTTTTTTAATTTTTAAGAAACTTCCATAAAGGATACTCACTCTACATGCCTGTAGGGATGCCAATCTTGCCACACTGTGGCCTGAATTTCGACTTTCTTTCCTTCCAGCTGGAATTGTAAGAGATGTTGATCTCTCATTTTACATTTCTTTCATTGTAAGTGAATACTTACTGTGAAAGGTGCTAGAGCTCCTCATCAAACCCTTCTCAAAACTTACCAGTTGTGAGAGCATCCCGTGTGCCTGAAGGGAAGACAAAAGCCAGGATGACACAAGTGTGGCATGCAGCATGATCAAACAGGAGCTTTCAGCTGGGGAAGATTCATCCTGATTTCTTTTCAGCATACAGTCTGCTGTTTTTCTAATATAAAAAGCCATGGATCTCCCTCACAAAATAACTTTTATATTGTGCACTCGGCAAAGTATGTGTTTTTTTCTTCTTAACTTACAATTTTATCACACAATGACAATTTCAGCAGAGAATTTGTAAAACCGTATAAAAGAAAAATATCACACATCCTAATATCCTGAAAATGTTTTTCTTGGTGAAACTGTCCTAAAATTGTGTACATTTCTCCAGGTTCCTAGGCAGAGTATGCCTGCCTAACTACCTTTTTCTACATTCAGTTCCAGAAAGCTATTATTTCAGGATGCCTCTAATAGGTTTTCAGGGACTAGAGAGCCTTAAATCAATCTTACTTTTCTAGGACTACTTCTGTCTCTTTCAGCTTGTCAGCTTTAAAAAGAATCATAATAGAATGATAGGGGGACCTGGGTGGCTCGGTGTTTGAGCACTGCCTTTGGCTCAGTTCGTGATCTCAGGTCCTGGAGTCCCACAACAGGCTCCATGCAGGGAGCCAGCTTCTTCTTCTGCTTATGTCTTTGCCTCTCTCTGTGTGTCTCTCATGAATAAATAAATAAAATCTTAAAGAAGATAGAATGATAGAAGAGGGTGCAAGTCCTTGGAGTCAGATTGGCTCTTTTAAAAATCCTTTTTTTTTTTTTCTAAGTAGCCATATATTTGCCATGCTAGTTGATTTCTCTGTAGCTCATTTATCTTATCTGTATAGTAGAGATCACAGTACATCTCACTCATAAGATCATTCATTCCCTAAACATTTATTGAGCACATATGAGCTATTTCTGGGTACTGGGGACATAGAAGTGAAATAGGGAAAAATTCCTGACCTCTTGGAGCTTTTATATATCTATATATTTATATAAACGTACAGATATATTTCTCCCCACTTAATCTTGAAAACCACTTAATGGGACAATTTTGGGGGGGTATAATCATGAACTTGCTCAAGAACTCATAAAATTAAAAGAACAAATGTAAAGGACTCAAAGAAGTGCTTGTCATATCGGAAGCACTAATAGATGGATATTTGTGTTTATTGCTTAAAATATATTTTATCACAAATGTAATAGTATCAAATAATACAGAAATATGTGAAGTAAAAATAAGAGTCCCTGTAATTTTCTCCTGTATTGTTAAGAATGTGTCTCATTTTTTTTAGTGGACTTCTCTTCCTAGGGCATATATAAAATGAAGTCTCAGGATGTAAGAACTCGAAAATTCTGGTTATAATCAGTATTCACTGAGGAAGCATCAAGTGATTTCTTGTCTTTTTTTTTCTTCTTTGCCAGTGTTCTCTGGAGAGCAAAATCGCTTTGGCTGAGAACCACTGATTTTTAAAAAAAATATCCTGAAATGTTCCGGTACATTCCTTTCCAGGACATTTTCCCATGATCTAAGTTTTTATATAATGATAGAATCTCTCTAATATTTCAGCAGTGGGATTAAGTGCTCAATGTGTCAACTTGTACAATCATCACAACCACCATGACTACTATTTACATGATAACACTATTAACCCTCCATTATATTTGTACATATTTCTCATCTGGCTAGTGTCTTCTAGTTTACTTTTTAAAGTACATAAATTCTAAGTCAATTTTGTTGACATTTTATGATTTTCTCTCTGCTATCAGAAAGTTCAAAAAGTTGGTCTTCTAGCTGTTTCATAAATATCTTTTTTTTATGTTTTACCTTAGCTCTTCCATGTTCACTTTTCAAACTTCTCTTTATGTAATCTGGTAATTATTATAAGATAAAATGAAAGGTTCTAAATTTTCTTCAGTGCTACCTATAGCATATGATCATCTTTTCCTTTCCCAGGAATTGGTGTCTGTTACTATATTTTATCTGTAAGGTACTTTTATTTTTTAAAATAGCCTTTATTTTATTAACATCCATTTTGTTCCACTTTATAAAAATTTTATTTTTTGTGCTGGCATAAAGTGACTTATATATTGTGGCTTTATGTATTGCTTTGCTATGTGATAGGGTTGCTCCTCCAATTATGCAAATTTTCTCTCTCTCACAGCCACATCTTCAGAATACTCTAAAGACATCCAGTCAGTTCAACAGTGAGGTTTTTTTCCAAAGAAGCAAATAAAATTTGACTTTAAAGGAGTGTCAAATTCATAATTCGGAAATATGTGAGTCAGCTTGGTTAACATGTTTAAGGGATTAACTACAAAAAATAGATCTTGAGCAATCTTAGTATTCAATCATGTATTATAAAAAAGAGTTCTAGGAATTGTGGAGGACAGCCTAGCACTAATTTCAATTAAGGATGATTATACATTGTTAATTTTGTTCATCAGCAACTTGGTGTGTACGAGTTTAAAGTTATCTTATATCACTATCTTATATTACTCTCTAGTTGCCAGCAGAGGGCTTCTCTTCTATGGATTTCTTTTTTGTTTAATAATTTTTACATTTACATTTAATTTAGTTAGCATATAGTGTGTTATTAGTTCAGGGGCAGAGTTAATGATTCATTAGCTGAATACAACACCCAGTGCTCATTACATCAAGTGCCCTCCTCAGTCCCTCCCCATCACCCAGTTATCCCATCCCCCCACACTCCTCCCTTCCAGCAACCTTCAGGTTGTTCCCCAGAGTTAAAAGTCACTTATGGTTTGCCTCCCTCTCTGAATTTATCTTATTTTGTTTTTCCTTCCCTTCCCCTATGTATGTTTTGATCATCTTTATATCATCAGCATATATATGTAATATATAATCTATATATATATATATATAATGGAATATTACTCAGCCATCAAAAAGAATGAAATCTTGCCATTTGCAACAATGTGGATGTAATTAGATGGTTTTATACTAAGAAAAATAAGCCAGAGGAAGACAAATACCATATGATTTGACTCATGTGCAATTTAAGATACATGATTTCTAAATCTGCTCTATCCAGCTGTACCAACTTAAAACCCTGTGGCCTAGACCAGTGAGGGACACCACCTACTTGTCTCTGCACCTTGGAAAGTGTTCCTCACTGTGTGTGACCACGGACTAGCTGGAGTAACTGAACCAAACCAGGCCCGGACTTGTGTCCCTCATTCACTCAAAAGGCTCAGGAGCCTAAAGGGTGAATAATTGGTTGATGCTTGAGAAAGGGCTTGAGCAGTGGTTCTCAGAGCTCACTTGTACGTGATCGCCCACATAACACAATAGATAGAATTTATTCTGGCCTGGTCATAAATGTAAATAAGGGTCTGTGCTGTCCTTGCTGGTCTGTTAACCATATCTAATATTCCTTTGAAGTATGCACATCTGGAGCAACAAGCTTACGTATTTACCAAGGTCTTCTGGCACCAGTGGGTCTGTCTTGCATGCTGAAAAAGGGGAGCTTTGGAGGGTTTCACAAACATGCTAAAAAATAGATACCTTCTTAGCTTTGTTTTGCTCATGCTATATAATGTTGTAGAACCTTGAATAAAGCTGGCACTGCTTGGACGTCATCCACTATGTCCCTCCTGTCCCCATCTCTTTACTTTTCTTTTATTTTCCTCATCCCCTTACCCTGGGGACCCTGATCGTGTTGCCGCAGAGCACGCAACACCTCACTCATGTTGAAATATTGAAGGCCTGCTCTACTCCTGACTTTTAAGGCCCACAGGCTCCAAACAAATCATTACTACGCCATGCAATCAACAATAGAGTAATATAGACAGAGAAGTTTCAGAGGGAGTCCTGAGAAGAGATGAATGCATTTGAGAGCAATGCGAGAACAAGGCTTGCCTTACTTGCATGGCTAAGGGCTTTCTGGAAGAACTAGGAGCTCCTCCCGTACTCCTTAGCGCTTAGCAGGTACCATAAGCATCACACCACATTCAATGACGGTAGAGATGAATGAATGAATAGGAACAATGACTAAGGAAGGACCTACATGTCTTGCAGCTGCACTTACTCGATGTACATACGGCCAGAGGAGGGTTCCATGTGTCATCCGCCTGACACTGACTCTGGGGACTGCCTTTTAGAGTATACCCAACTTCACACTCAAAAGTTACATTATCTCCATAGTGGTATACTTTTCTCATGTGCAACTTCTTCTGGATTCCATTCATAAACTCTGGGAGGATACATTTTATCTCTGAAATTATAAAAATCAGAAGAAAATAGATATTTTATTGTTAATTGTTAGTTGAAAACTTACCAAATGGAGGGCTCTATGATCCTGAACTACTTTGCCTTCAGCAAAGAGGAGTCATGTTTTCAATCAAGAACTATTGACACCCACCCAACATCTTAAGATTTTAAATCCTCTGACTTTAATTTCTTGGGTAAAGCAAGAGAGTATGCAATGTATGACACACATCCACTTTTAATTGTTGACAACTCTGCAACTGGAAAGTTGTGGAAAGATTGGGAGTTAGGATAACCATGTTCTAACCCTGGAACCACTTCAGTCACACCAGAAGGAAACAGGTATATCACATTAACTCTCTTGTAGCTGTACAACAGATACTGGTATTTTGCTTCTTGATTAAATGCATGTTTCTGGCTCATTTCTATTCATAGAACAAAGAAGATAGTAAATCATGATTCTAAATTCAGATACCAGTTTTGCAAACAGGAATAAAGGAAGTAGTTCCTGGCATTTGTTCTAGGGAAGAGATGACATAAGCACTTCACCTTGGTCATGGAAATTATAATGAGGACCCCTGTTCCGTAATTCCAGAAATTAATTGCTCTCAACTTTATTCCATGCTTCAGTTTTCCTCACAAGAAAGTGCTTCTCGTATCTTCTTTAAGGTATTTGTGAGGACCACTTGTGACCCCCTGAGGTCCTTTGGAGCTGAGATATATTACTAGTTAAAAGCCTGCAAAGCATTTTAAATTGGTGTTTAACATCTCCTGTGTTACTGGAAATCCCATCAGTTCTTCCACTAATTTGATAGAGCTGAGAATCCTTGGGCAGCCTCCTTCCTGTCTTTTTTTTTTTCTGCTTTCCTCCCCCCCACCCCCCGCCACCAACACTCATTTCACAATCTTTCCAGCCTTATCAGTCTCATGCGTCAATTTTCCATTAAAAAACCCAGCAAGAATAAGAAATACCTTTGCAGTAATGATCAAATTGGCTCCAGGTTCCCTGGTAGGTGCAGAATATGAAGGCTCTTCCCACCAACAAGTAGCCTGGATCACAAGCATAGCTGACGATCATCCCAGGAAGATATGGAGACACATGTCTTCCAATGTAATGCCCGTTGTGGATCTTGGGTGGATATGGGCATGCTAAGAACAAGATGCCCCCAAATACAAGAAAAGATATTTAGTTAAATACTGGGGTACCTGGGTGGCCCAGTGGTTGAGCATCTGCTTTCAGCTCAGGGCATGATACTGGGGTCCTGGGATCAAGTCCTGCATTGGGCTCATCGCAGGGAGTCTGCTTCTCCCTCTATGTCTCTGCCTCTCTCTCTGTGTCTCTCATAAATAAATAAATAAAATCTAAAAAAACAACAACAACAAAGAAATACAAATATGCCAACACTCTAATAATATTTCTAACTATTAGAGACACAGGAAGACCCAAGGCAGGACAGGCCCCGAAGCGCTACTTATTTACCTATCAGTGGGAAGACTAATGCTTTAAATGTAGACATCTCTGCCTTTAAACAGGATCATCTGTATTCTCTACCTGCAAACCACATCAGATGGGAATACCACTAGGCCCTACACACAGTGTTGTCTGTCCTCACTGGGGCACGGAGCCGATGTGGACAATCACAGCCACAAATGAGCCCCCAATTGTCAGGCACTATCATTTAACAGCAGACTGATATGTAAAAGGATGAGTGGCCAAGAGCATAACCTTGATCTCTACTTCTCTAAGGTATCTTGAGTCCTCCTTGCTAAAAGTGAGACAAAGCGTCAACAAAATGCAGTCGGGCTGAGCAGAATACTTAGAAGTAAGAAAAGGAGTACAAATGCCTACATCAGAGTTTCTTTCTTTCTATAGCATCAAATCTGAAGCAAAGGACTGGTAATTCCTTTGTTTACTTTCCTCCCCCCCACCCCATCTCAAGAACCAAGTCAAAAGTATTAAAAATGGTTACATTAGCATTTAACTTTTTTTAAAAAAATGAAATTCGAGTGTTTCAGAACGGGTAATTTAGGCATGCATGTATGTAGAATTTTGCATTTTAATTAAAAAGCCTCAAAATGAAATGAACTTCTGACAGTAACAGATGACTACTTCTAAAAGCTGCGTTGCTATTTGATATATGTTCAGTGTTTTCTTGTGGATAATAAGTCCTACGACTTGTTTCAAGAAAAGTGACAGGACTAAAACAATTAAAAAAGACAAAGCTGCTCTTTTTTAATCATATGCTCATAAATAAAACTGGGTTGTGAATTATTTCCAGAGAAGCAATTGACAAAGTGTAAGTAAATCACTCTAAGAACTAAAGCTGTCTTGCTTTTTTTTTCTGAATGTTCAAACCAAACCTGTATCCTTGTCCAATTATGAATTTCTTTTGACAAATAAATATTTACAAAGTGTGAAATATAAAAACAAAACAAAACAAAAAAAACAACATGTGCTTTTTGTTCCCCACAATCATCTATCGAATATAAAAACAACTTTTTTTTTTTTTAAGTAGGCTCCAAGCCCAACAGGGAGTTGAACTTGGCCAAACCCACAGCCCTGAGATTGAGACCTGAGATGAAATTAAGAATCAGCCACTCAACTGACCGAGCCACCCAGGCATCCCTAAATACAACTTTTAATAGAGATGATGCGAAAAAGTATTTTCTTTGGCATTTGTTCTCGTGCTTTGAAAATATTCTCTATAAGTTCTGAGCCTTGCTGATTCTTCTCACTCTCCACCTCTTCTTCTCACTCTTCCACATTCCTCACCCCTGCAGGAAGGGTCATCAGAGTACCAACAAATGGGACACAGCATAGAACATCTAGAACCTGTATGTTATTTGCCTGGAAGGTATTTCTGTGTGTCTTTTATCAGAGAGGAACATTCACAAGCAAAAGTGACTGTCCCCATAGGAATAGGGAGGTTCTCACCTAGATATTTTGATCTATATGGGGATATGGAAATATGCACCGACCTGTAGGACCAGCAGGTTCACAGTGAGGGGCAGGGCCGCTCCAAATCCCGTTCCCTTGATGGTCACTTGTGCATCGAATAGTGCTCTCCCCTATGAGGTTGAAGATCATCCCACTGGTTGGCTGGTAGTCACAAATGTAAGTAATTTCTTTTCCATAGGGAATGTGTCCCCAAGAAGTCCCAGTGTGGTGCCCATTAGGGATAGATGGAGGATTTGGACAAAAGATTTCTAGAAAGAAAGAAAGAAAGAAAGAAAGAAAGAAAGAAAGAAGCAAGTTCGAACTTAAGGTTGCATTAGAGTTTCAGTCAACATCATCATACAACCACGGTGCCCTGAGACTGTATTTTTTCCCTGAGAACACAACTAAGGTGGGTGGATTTAAATACGTAAGGCTTCTTCTGGGACAGAACTACCAGAAGTAAAACTTGAATTACAGCTTATTGCAAAAGCCCCAGACTCTCCAGGTAGCTAAGATACATTCTGAAAAGCAACTAATTTCTTTTTTGGCCACTGTTGTCTGCCAGCTTGATGTGTGGCATAAAGATAGTCCTGGGTTGATACTAGGGGCATCAGACGGATGAAGTTGACCCTCAGAGATCTGAAGTTGCAAAGAAATCCTAATGAATCTTTATGAAACATAGACTGTCATTTTCAGCCCAGATGTAAAAGTTCTTGATGAACAAGACCATTATCATCAGTACCAATACCAAATACACAGTAGCGTCTTCAGAATCCACTGATTCTTATGGGGCTGTTCAGAGCCAGATTAAGTGCTCTAGGGAGCCTGTTTTTTCCCCTTTTGTTTTTTTTTCTTTCATCCAAGTGACTGGTTGTCATTTCTTTCTGCTTTAAGTTTATCTCTTTCTAGCAGTTCTCTCCCAAAAACTATTTTGATGCTTTGAGTCTGCAGTGACTTTAGCAACAGATACCCAGCCTGTCAGAAGTGTGTGAATAAACAAAGTGAAGGCCTTAGTATACCAAACATGATTCAGTTCTCCTATCTGGATTTTTGTGTTTGTGTTTATATAAAGCTTACTTACATATTTACATTCAGATTACTATGCCTCAGGAAGGTAGAGTTTGTTGGATATCTGAGTTTCATTCATATTGAATGTTCCTATAAAGTTCCATGACAATCCCATAAGATGTCCAAATAGATTTCTAGCAAGATATTTTAACAAAATCCAGATTGAAAGGGTGGTTCACAAACAAACAAAGGTGGTTCTGTACATTACATTTCTACGCACCTGTGCTTCAAAATGTAAGTGGCTAGTATCTTGGAGGCTGCTATGGATCCAAGGGAGTTGGAATCCAAGGGAATGGCATGGGCAGGGTGCGGGGGGGGTTGGCATTGCCCCATACATATTGGCTGCAATTGAGGAAAAAGCAAAACCAGAGAGAGCCAAGCATACTGGATACGCACCAAAGACAGCACATTTGCAGAAGTCCAGCCAGCCTTACAGGAGAAGCAGGTGCCCATCCAGGCAGGACAGAGAGGAGTTTGGAGGCAGAGGAGAAGGAGGATCTTGAGGAGCCCACACCCAATTCGGGGCCAGGGACGTCCATCACAGAGGAGGAGAAAGTGGAAGCGATTGAGTGACCCACTGGACCCATTTCCCTCCAGCTGCACAGATTTCTGAGGGGAGACTTCTGCCAGTAGGGGAGGGAGGAAAGGGAGAGAGGCAGACAAGAATAACAAAGGGCACTGAAGGAGCCTGATCCCTGGCTATCAGCTTTGGGATCAGCAGGAGGTTGCTCTCAGACCTCTGGGAGTCCTGACTTGAGGATCCCCCTGGTGGGCTGTGGGCACCAACAACACAACAAGGTGCTAAATCCAACCTCCCCCAACTCTGCCATCAGCTGTTTCAAAGTGCTCCAGTGCTCCCCAATGCAGCCTGGAGCCAATGCAGAGAAAGAGGTACCAGAGACTTGAGATATCGCTCCCCCTTCTGGAAATCAAAGGAATGGTTTTGAATCCCAAGTGTTGAACTACAGTAAAGAAATAGGGTATGTGCTACTTCAGATGGGATGGCAGAGATACATTGCCAAACACTGTGAAAAAAAAGAAAAGACACAGGAATATCATGTGGCAAAGAGGTAAAGTTGATTCTCCAGCAATTCAGCTCAGAGGCATGGAGTATTGCAATCGAAGTGATCATTCAAAAGAGCTATTAGGAAGGGATTCGGTGAGCTACAAGAAAACTAGAAAGGCATTTCAGTGAACTGAGGAATAAAATTACTGAATAGAGGGACACCTGGGTAGCCCAGCGGTTGGGCATCTGCTTTACCTTTTTTTAGATTTTATTTATTTATTCATGAAGGACACACACATAGAGACAGACAGAGGGAGAAGCAGGCTCCATGCAGGGAGCCCTACATGGGACTCGATCCCAGATCTCCAGGATCAGGCCCTGGGCTGAAGGCAGCGCTAAACTGCTGAGCCACCTCGGCTTCCCGGGCATCTGCTTTAAGCTCAGGGCATGATCCTGCGGTCCCAGGATCGAGTCCCACATTGGGCTCCCTGCATGGAGCCTGCTTCTCCCTCTGCCTATGTCTCTGCCTCTCTGTGTCTCTTGTGAATAAATAAAATCTCTTAAAAAATTACTGAATAGAGTTCTTTACCAAGATGTGGTATACATATGAGTAGAAAATTACTCAGCCATCAAAAAGAATGAAATGTTGCTCTTTGCAACCACGTTGATGGTGCTAGAGAACTATACTAAGTGGAATAAGTTCGAGAAAGACAAATACCATATGATCTCACCCATATGTAGAATTTAAGAAACAAAACAGTGAACATAAGATATGGGGAACAAACAAAAGGAGATAGAGGGGAACAAACCATAAGAGGCACTTAATGACAAAGAACCTACAGGGTTGATGGAGGGAGGTGAGTGGGGATGGGCTAGGAGGGTGATGGGTACTAAGGAGGGCACTTGTTCTGATGAGCACTGGGTATTGTACATTAATGATGAATCACTGAATTCTATTCCTGAAACCAATATTGCACTGAATGGGAACTAACTAGAATTTAAATAAAAATTTGACAAAAAAGAACTCTCTATCAAAGAGACTGAAATTTAAAAAAAAAAGAACTAGACACTAAACCACCCTTTTATTCATGCACAATAAAGTTTTTTGTATCTCTAAAACAAACAAACTGGACAGAAAGTCTGGAGATGACGAATTTAATGCATCAGTTGAAGAACAGATTAGAGAGTTTAGGAAAAAGGACAGATTAGGTTGAAGAACAAATTAATGATCTGGAGGATAGAAGAGGAGAGAGAACTAAGAGTTTTAAGAATTGGTGAGACCCTATGAGAGATATTAGATGTGAGAAAAACAAATATAATTGGTCTCCTAGAAGAAGAAGAAAGGGAGAAGGGAACAAGAAGTGTCTTAAGAAAAATAGCAGCTGAGAATTTCCCTAACATGGGAAAGGCATTAAACATACAAATCCAGGAAGCTAATAGAACACTCTGGAACACCCCTATGATCTCATTGCAAAAGACCCATCCAAGATATCTGGTAATGAAAGGCAAAAATCAATGATCAAGAATCAATCCTAAAAGTGAGGAAAATCTTTACACTGCAGAGCGTTCACTCTCAAAGCAGGAAGGAGGGCAATTTTACCTGAGTTCAGATTCAGTGTTAAATAAATAACCTCCTAAAATAGAGAAACATCCAGAGGGCGATGTGGCGCACACAGGACTCCAAATTTCAAGTATCTGAGAGACTACTCTCTGCAAGACGGATTGGATTTCTTCTTCATAACCTGGTGCAGACTTGGATGGAACGGAGAGAATTAGGGCAAAACAACACTTCAACTCACTTTCACACATAGGTGCTTCCTTATCCCAAGTGACAGTACTGCCCAAGAGGAGACACGCAGCGGAAGGGGAGCCAATGAGTCGATACCTAGAAGCAAAGAATGAAAAATGATTCTACCCTACACTGGTTTCCTACTTAAGTCATCCTGAGGAAATCATTGCAGGTAGATGTTAGACATCACAGGCAGATTAAGACACAGGAGATGTGTGAACCTCTGCATCTACAAATTGGTTCTTTCTTTCTTTCTTTCTTTCTTTCTTTCTTTCTTTCTTTCTTTCTATTTTTTTTTTTTATGATAGGCACACAGTGAGAGAGAGAGGCAGAGACATTGGCAGAGGGAGAAGCAGGCTCCATGCACCGGGAGCCCGACGTGGGATTCGATCCCGGGTCTCCGGAATCGCGCCCTGGGCCAAAGGCAGGCGCTAAACCGCTGAGCCACCCAGGGATCCCCTGGTCCTTTATTTCTAAGGACAAATTTACATTCTCTTACCACTGTCATCCATGTTGATTGCTAGTCCCTCACCACTGAATGCAGTAATTCCCTTCCTCATGGGACATTCTGTACTTGTCTTTTTATTTTTATTTTTATTTATTCATGATAGTCACACAGAGAGAGAGAGAGAGAGGCAGAGACATAGGCAGAGGGAGAAGCAGGCTCCATGCACCGGAGCCCTACGTGGGATTCGATCCCGGGTCTCCAGGATCGTGCCCTGGGCCAAAGGCAGGCGGTAAACCGCTGTACCACCCAGGGTTCCCTCTGTACTTGTCTTTAGGGAACCTCCAAAGCTATTTTAGGGGTGCCTGGGAGGCTCTGTCGGTTAAGCGTCTGCCTTTGGCTCATGTCATGATCCTGGGGTCCTGAGCAGGGAGCCTGCTTCTCTCTCTTTCTCTGCTTCTCCCCTTGTTGTGCTCTCTCTGTCCAATAAATAAAATCATTTTTTCTTTTAAAGAGCTACATTATCCATGTGGACTTCCATTCCAGGAAATAATAAGCTCCTTGATTAACCAGGAAGATGTCTTATTAAAATAGTCCCATTCTCTGGCACCTCTCCTAGAGACTTTCAATCATGTGGTACTCAAAATCTATCTGTTGAGTGAAGGATAGGATGATGGCTTTACGAAGAAGAGTCAAAGGTAAAAGGCAGGGGTCCTTACCTATTGTGCCATAAGATCACTCAAAGTAGGTCACAAAGGTTGGAACATTTCATCATTCATTTTTATTTATTAGGTGTCTATACTGTCACTGTAAGAATGTCATACAGGATATCCAACCGAGCTATTCACATGCTCCATGTAGAGTAGGGTTAAGCTTGATGAAGATTAAGTAAAAGGTAAGGGGTCTAATGCAATGTCATTAAATAGTAGTTATGGGAACAGCTAGGAACTTGGCAGAGTCTGCTGGTATCTCTAGTACTACATTTCCCTTTCCTTTCTTTTTTTTTTTTTTTGAGATTTTTATATATTTATGAAAAAAGGCAGAGTGAGTAAGAGAAAGAAGAGAGCCCCAGAGCAGGGGTGAGGGGAAGAGGCAGAGGGACACACAGGCTCCCTTCTCAGCATGCCATGTGCTGATGACATGTGGGACTCCACCCCCGAGACCTGAGATCATGATCTGAGCTGAAGGCAGATGCTTAACCAACCTAGATACCCAGGTGCCCCCCCCCTTTTTCATTAGTGAGGGACCCTGTATTTTTAACTGGGCCATTGGCCACCTTCCTTGAAGGTTCCCTCCAATTTTGTATAGCCATGTGAGTAGCAGGAACCTATGAAGACTTTCAATAGGCTGCAGATGATAACAAGTAGCTTACAGACATGATTCCTCAGCACATTCAAGTGTGCGTTAAACTTTGTCACAGAGAATGTAAGCTTTCTTTCTAGCAGCCATTTATAAAAGTTGTAACATATCACTCTGCAGAGTGTACTGCAGTGAATTAGCACAAAGGAGAAATCAAAACCGCTCTACACTCTTATTACAAAACAGTAACTCTAGGAATCAACAACCACAGAACAAATACAAAATCCAAAGTTTTGGATCTTGGTCAAAGACAAAAGTAAAATAGCCGTTGCAGATTACTACAGGATAACAATAACACATGATCAGTGAGTCATGTGCTCCAAACAGTGCTTTACAGGGACTCACTTCATCTTTAAAATGACGCTTTGAAGTGAATATTATGCATAGCCCCCATTTTACAAAAGAGAAAGCGGGGTTTAACAAATCTTTCCAAATTCACAGGTTAGATAGTAAGGTTAGATTTGAATAATGTTCATTGTACTCAACAGCCTTTGATGATAAACCTTACATTATTCAGTGTATTCAGTGTCTTCATCATAAGTGCTGATGCAAATATTACTCTTCAAAAATTCCTGGATGCTGATGCCAAAAGTGTCCTTAGAGGAATATTCAGTACTTTGGTTATGTGACAAGAAAAATTTCAGGGGTGCCTGGGTGGCTCAGTCCATCATAAATCTGACTTTGGCTCAGGTCATGATCTCAGGGTCTTGGGATGGAACCCTACGTTGGGCTCTGTACTCGGGGAATCAGCTTGTCCTTCTGTCCCCAACCCCCATTCTCTCTCTCTATCTCTCTCTATCCACAAAATAAATAAAATTTTAAAAAATAAAAAGCAAAAAGAAAATCTTCAAATACATGAACCCAATATTTTATTTTAGAATGTCTTCAAGGTTATATACATGAATATAAAGAAAGCTGATCTGGGGAATTAATAAAATCAATCAGTAAGTAAGAAAAATAGAATGAAATGATAAGTATATCTAAGAGGAGTTCCTTTAAAGTGGCTGATTAAACAAATAGAATTTGCCCAATGGTGACTTCAAAAAATCATGCATCTACAGATACACATGAATGAGAAATTATTGTTATTATATATATTGAAGAAACTTTATGAATATACATTATAAAATACTTTGCAAAAAACTACGTCCTCTCTATCCTAATGAAATTGAAGACATCTGTGAAATGTGTCATTTTGTAGAAAAAATAGAATTTATTAGGATGTACTTAAAAATAGGTGGGACAGCTGATAAACCCCCATCTGTCAGATTCCCTGTTTGCAATCTGTTTGGATACATACCTAGGATTGGAATTGCTGGGTCACGTGGTAATTCCATGTTAACTTTGGAATCACCGAACTGTTTTCCACAGCAGCTGCCCGAATTCACATGCCCACTAGCTATCCCACTAGCAGCCAAATGGATTGCATATTCTCCACATCCTGCCCACACTTCTTTTAGTTTTCATTAAAAAAAATATTAGGATAGCCTTCCTATTAGGTGTGAAGTGGGTTTGATGTGCATTTCTCTAATGATTAATAATGTTGAGTATTTGTTCATGGGTTTCCTGGACATTTGTACATCCTTTTTGGAGAAATGTCTATTCTAACCCTTTGCCCAATTTTTAAAATTGCATCGTAAACATTTATGTTGTTGCATTGCAGGACTTCTTTGTATATTCTGTATAGTAAACCCTCATCAGAGAAATGATTTACATTCATCTGTAGGCTCTCTTTTCACCTTCTTGAGGTGTCACTGATGTGGACTGAGACTACAGTGATTTGAAGGCCTGGTGAACTAAAAAGTCAGAAGTTCTTATTGGTGGCAGGAGGGCGGTGATGAGGACAGAATCTATACTTTCCAGATACGGATTGATGCTTCTGTCCAATTTAACCAGCTCTCCCCTCTAAGGGTAGTTGAGCTCCACTGGCATCTGGGTTGCATGTGCATTTTCAGATAAAAATCCTAGAGTCCAATAAAGTTCTGTGTTTGTCTCTGAATTTCTGGTGCCAACTGACAAGTAGTACACATTGTTTCATTGCTCCCTCTATGTTGAGGCAATGGTTTCTAGCATGGTTTCCTGGGCCAAGGAAAAGTTGAGGGCAAGAACTCCATAAATGTTCCCACTCAGTGTCCATGTTAATACTTTCACTTCCAGAGCTGTTACGTTAAGACTTCCTCTCCAATCCCTACTTCAAGGTGCTCCAGCCCACCTATAGAACTGGCTGATCTTAGTTAAGAATGGCGCATGCAGGGTTCTGCTAGCATTTTTCCTTTTACTCATTTAGCACGCTGGTCCTTTTGATCCAGTGACTATCTTACCAGGTTTCAACAGGAGCCTGGTACCCTCCCCTCATTAAAATACAAGTACAGGGATGCTGGGTGGCTCAGTAGGTTAAGAGTCTGCCTTCAGCCCAGGGCATGATCTCCAAGTCCTGGGATCAAGCCCTGTGTTGGCCTTCCAGCTCAGCAGGGAGTCTTCTCTGTCTCTCACTATCTCTCTCTCCCTCCGTCTGTTCCTCCCCAAAACTAGTTTTCTCTCTCTCTCTCTCAAACACATAAATAAAAATAAAATACGAATACAGATTGCTACTACATTTTTTATATTCCTTTGATCATATGCCAGTGTTTGACTAACATGTCTATCCAGCAGTCCTCGTTGCTGACTTTTTGAAATGCAGGGGATACTGTAGTTTGCTTGTGTTAGACTACGTCAGAGATAGCCTTGTTGCTTGGAACTCATAACTCAGGGATAGTGCTCCCAACTCACCCTTCATTACAAGAGTAATGAACTGTTGATCCAAATTGAGTATCTGTGATTATTTGCACCATGCCATTGATGGGTTCTGGGGGAGTTCCACATGATTTTCCTGTGGAAAGAAGCAGAGTTTGGGACTAGGTGTAGAGTTCAATTTACTCTTGTTTTTAAGTTTCAGCCTGGAGTGTAGCATACTGAACGGCCTATCTAGGCTGATTGCGCCACAAATTTGACCACTTTGAAGACATTCGGCATACAAGCCCAGAATCAAGCAGCTAGAGAGCGCTGCTTTTAAGGGACTACTCCTGAATCACCCAATAGAATTCATTTATGGATAAAGAATAGTTTTCTCATCCCATCAGACTCCATCAGAGGCCTTGAAATTTGGGATTTCCCCTCCATCTTGCTTTGTCAGACACCATTCCCTGTGTTCTACATACTTTTCTTTTGTGTCCCTATTTCATTCTAATCCTGGTATTAGTCATCAAAGGCAAACCCGGGGAATGGAAATTTTGCCTGTGATTCCTTTTGTGAGAGACATTCCTGCGAAATAAATGTCGAGTCAAGGTGTGGAGACTCCAGGCAAGAAGAAAGGCTGACCTGTAAGTCTATGCTCAATTTACATATCTTGGACAAACTTCAACATCTTGCCTGCAAAAGGTGAACATATTATATCGGATCCCACAGATGCATTGACGTACATGAATTAGCTCCCAGGATGGTGTTACTCACGTCTACAGATATCTTTGGCACTCGACCAGACCAAGTTTTCTAAACAGGTGATAGAAAACATATTCTCAGAATACCCAGGCAGACATTTATAATTCAAAGACGTTCCAATTGGAAACTCAGACTCATTGATCGCGGTCGCAGGCTTGGCAAACGGAAACTCCTCTGGAGCTTTACAGTACCCTGGAGAGCAAAACCACAGGAATTCCAGAGTGAGCAGAGAGACTTCTACCTCCTCATGCTTTCCAAAGAACTGGTAGATGGGCTCACAGAAACAGAGACTTAAAATAACAACAAGCTCTTCTTCCCCATCAAGTTACCTTAGGATGGGGCTTTCCAACAGCATCTACTCATCAGGAAATTTTTGCTACTTGGAAGACTATTCACCTGTCAGGCCTTTCTGTTCTTGTGTTACCAAAGCAAGAATTTTAGCTAATGGTTTCATGGGTCAGGCCTATCAGACTGCCTGTGTGTAGAGTTAACCGTTCCTATCCACCTTTATTGGTGTTAAGGAACACGTGGTTTTACCTTCTCTCTCCATTTATTCCTCCCGACGTCACTCTGAGTGTGTCCACCGAAAACAGTCTCCCTGGCTGAAAATAGCAGTCACTACTTGTAGTGGGTTGAATGATGACCATCCCCCCAAAGTATATCCATTCAGGCCCTCACAATGGAAACTTGGAATAAGGGTCTTTTCAGGTATAATTAAGGTAACAATCTCAAGATGCGATCATTTTTGAAAGGTATATTTTCTTTTGAACTGAAAGGTATTTAAAAATCGTTTATTTCCTTGATACATTCTATTTAAAATTGATATTTGTAATGATTTTGTCATAAATATATGTATATATATATGTATTAGCTTTTCTTTCTCTGGATTACTTGTGTTTAATGTTTTATGAGAAGCTTTAAATAGTGTGATTTGGAGAATAAAATTTCTAAGGAAAAATGAAAAAAAAAAAAAAGATGAGATGGATTTTCCTAGATTACCAGAGTGGGATCTAAATCCAATGACTGGTGGTCTCTATAAGAGAAAGGACAGGGACATTTGCGACATAGAGACAAGGAGAGAAGGCCATGTGAAGACAGGCAGGGATTGGGGTGCGGTGTACAAGGCAAGAAATGCCAGGAACCACCAGATGCTGAGAGAGGGAAAGAAGGATTCTCCTCTAGAGTCACTGGAGGGAGTGCAGCCCTGCCAACTGCTTGATTCCAGACTTCAAGTCCCCAGATGTGTGAAAAAATACCTTTCTGTTGTAAGCCATCTAGTGTGGTAACTTGTATGGCAGCCCTAGGAAAATAAGATACCACTCTTCTCCTTCTGATGCTAAGTCACATCTATTTAAGGACAAGGACAAAACAGACTAATCCACTAGGCAACTTCATCTAAAAAGCTATGTCTTTTTTATGAGAGGGTAGATTGTGTACTGCATTGTTTGAACAGAGCCTATACTCAGCCACCTCCTTTTTTTTGGAGGAGTTTGCTTCCATTTGCCCATTCAATCAGTAAGCATGGCCGGTGGCCTAGGTAACTGCATTTAAAGAAATCTCACTGGATTCTAAAAGGATTCTAAAATAACCACCCAGCTGGAAGAGGAGGGAGAGCAAAGAAAGGTTAAATGCCTTTCAGCATGTGTTGCCTTTTGTCATTGGGTTCCTTCTTTCTCGCACGCAGTATTCTAAGTCTGATGCCACATCCCCAGTGTACTTCTGCTTCTGCCTTGGGAAGGCCCCCAGTCAGGCCTCAAGAACCAGGTAACCTCCAGTCGTCAGGAAGAAACAGACTCTTCCTTTTTGTAACTCTTTCCTTGAGCTGATCTTTCCTTGCTTCTAACTCTCAGGATGGAAAAGTTCAAGGACAAAGATTAAGGTGGGGCCCAGAAGCCAGCTGACAAATGGGCATACTTTGAGTGTGGGTCCTAAGCTACAAAGGTAGAGTTACTTAGTGGATTCAGTATAGGACTAGTTAAAGCCTTAGCTAAATAATATCCACATTGCCAGTTTTAGCCTTGCATGCCCACAAACTAGAGGGAAGTGTATCAGTTATCCTAGCTTTGGTTAGTGCTCATAGCCAGCTGTTCTCATGTCCTCTCCATGATTACATTTTTCTTCTAGATTTATACACGGTGTTTACTACCTACCTCTCACCTTTCCCTCTCTCCTCTCACCCCACTCTGCTCACCACCGCACCAAAGAATAGTTCTTCACATCTTATTATTCACACCCTCTTGGTACTTGGAAACATCTGTTTCCACTATGGCATGCAACTTGGACCGTTGAACTTATGAAAATGCTGAACTCACAAACAGACACCATAATCTTATAAAAATAGGAAGGATCATGGCCAGATGTTCTGAATCCATTTGGTGTACGTGGGTACTGACCAGCAGGACCAGCAAGTACACAGTGAGGGGCAGGGCCGCTCCAAACCCCGTTCCCTTGATTGTCACTGGTGCAGAGGATGGTGCTCTCCCCAACGAGTTTGAAGATCATCCCGCTGGCTGGCTGGTGGTCACAAGTGTAAGTAATTTCTTTTCCATAGGGAATGCGTCCCCACGAAGTCCCAGTGTGGTGCCCATTAGGGATAGATGGAGGATTTGGACAAAAGATTTCTAGAAAGAAAGAAAGAAGCAAGCACGAACTTTAGGTTGCATTAGAGTTTCAGTCAACATCATCATACAACCACGGTGCCCTGAGACTGTATTTTTTCCCTGAGAACACAACTAAGGTGGGTGGATTTAAATATGTAAGGCTTCTTCTGAGAACTACCAGAAGTAAAACTTGAATTACAGCTTATTGCAAACGCCCCAGACTCTCCAGGTAGCTAAGATACATTCTGAAAAACAACTAATTTCTTTTTCGGCCACTGTTGTCTGCCAGCTTGATGTGTGGCATAAAGACAGTCCTGGGTTGATACTAGGGTCATCAGACAGATGAAGTTGGCCCTCAGAGATCTGAAGTTGCAAAGAAATCCTAATGAATCTTTATGAAACATAGACTGTCATTTTCAGCCCAGCTGTAAAAGTTCTTGATGAACAAGACCATTATCATCAGTACCAATACCAAATACACAGTAGCGTCTTCAGAATCCACTGATTCTTATGGGGCTGTTCAGAGCCAGATTAAGTGCTCTAGGGAGCCTGTTTTTTCCCCTTTTGTTTTTTTTTTCTTTCATCCAAGTGACTGGCTGTCATCTCTTTCTGCTTTAAGTATATCTCTTTCTAGCAGTTCTCTCCCAAAAATTATTTTGATGCTTTGAGTCTGCAGTGACTTTAGCAACAGATACCCAGCCTGTCAGAAGTGTGAGAATAAACAAAGTGAAGGCCTTAGTATACCAAACATGATTCAGTTCTCCTATCTGGATTTTTGTGTTTGTGTTTATCTAAAGCTTACTTACATATTTACATTCAGATTACTATGTCTTAGGAAGGTAGAGTTTGTTGGATATCTGAGTTTCATTCATATTGAATGTTCCTATAAAGTTCCATGACAATCCCATAAGATGTCCAAATAGATTTCTAGCAAGATATTTTAACAAAATCCAGATTGAAAGGGTGGTTCACAAACAAACAAAGGTGGTTCTGTACATTACATTTCTACGCACCTGTGCTTCAAAATGTAAGTGGCTAGTATCTTGGAGGCTGCTATGGATCCAAGGGAGTTGGAATCCAAGGAAATGGCATGGGCAGGGTGCGGGGGGGCATTGCCCCATACATATTGGCTGCAATTGAGGAAAAAGCAAAACCGGAGAGGGCCAAGCATACTGGATACGCACCAAAGATAGCACATTTGCAGAAGTCCAGCCAGCCTTACAGGAGAAGCAGGTGCCCATCCAGGCAGGACAGAGAGGAGTTTGGAGGCAGAGGAGAAGGAGGATCTTGAGGAGCCCACACCCAATTCGGGGCCAGTGACGTCCATCACAGAGGAGGAGAAAGTGGAAGCGATTGAGTGACCCACTGGACCCACTTCCCTCCAGCTGCACAGATTTCTGAGGGGAGACTTCTGCAAGTAGGGGAGGGAGGAAAGGGAGAGAGGCAGACAAGAATAACAAAGGGCACTGAAGGAGCCTGATCCCTGGCTATCAGCTTTGGGATCAGCAGGAGGTTGCTCTCAGACCTCTGGGAGTCCTGACTTGAGGATCCCCCTGGTGGGCTGTGGGCACCAACAACACAACAAGGTGCTAAATCCAACCTTCCCCAACTCTGCCATCAGCTGTTTCAAAGTGCTCCAGTGCTCCCCAATGCAGCCTGGAGCCAATTCAGGGAAAGAAGTACCAGAGAGTTGAGATATCGCTCTCCCTTCTGGAAATCAAAGGAATGGTTTTGAATCCGAAGTGTTGAACTACAGTAAAGAAATAGGGTATGTGCTACTTCAGATGGGATGGCAGAGATACATTGCCAAACACTGTGAAAAAAAAGAAAAGACACAGGAATATCATGTGGCAAAGAGGTAAAGTTGATTCTCCAGCAATTCAGCTCAGAGGCATGGAATATTGCAATCAAAGTGATCATTCAAAAGAGCTTAGGGATTCGGCGAGCTACAAGAAAACTCAGAATGGCATTTTAGTGAACTGAGGAATAAAATTACTGAATAGAGGGACACCTGGGTGGTTCAGAGGTCGGAATCTGCTTTAAGCTTTAAGCTCAGGGCGTGATCCTGCAGTCTCAGGATCTAGTCCCACATCAGGCTCCCTGCATGGAGCCTGCTTCTCCCTCTGCCCGTCTCTCTGTGTCTCTCATGAATAAATAAATAAATAAAATCTTTTAAAAAATTACTGAATAGAAAGAGTTCTTTACCAACATGTGGTAAATATATGAGTAGACTATTAGTCATAAAAATGAATTAAATGTTGCTCTTTGCAACCACGTTGATGGTGCTAGAGAACTATGCTAAGTGGAATAAGTTCGAGAAAGACAAATACCATATGATCTCACCCCTATGTAGAATTTAAGAAACAAAACAGGTGAACATAAGATATGGGGAACAAACAAAGGAGATAGAGGGGAACAAACCATAAGAGGCACTTAATGACAAAGAACCTACAGGGTTGATGGAGGGAGGTGAGTGGGGATGGGCTAGGTGGGTGATGGGTACTAAGGAGGGCATTTGTTCTGATGAGCACTGGGTATTGTACATTAATGATGAATCACTGAATTCTACTCCTGATACCAATATTGCACTGAATGGGAACTAACTAGAATTTAAATAAAAATTTGACAAAAAAGAACTCTCTATCAAAGAGACTGAAATTAAAAAAAAAGAACCAGACACAACTAAACCACCCTTTTATTCATGCACAATAAAGGTTCTATGTCTCTAAAACAAACAAACAAACAAACTGGACAGAAAGTCTGGAGATGATGAATTTGATGAATCAGCTGAAGAAGAGATTAGAAAGTTTAGGAAAAAGGACAGATTAGGTTGAAGAACAAATTAATGATCTGGAGGATAGAAGAGGAGAGAGAACTAGGAGTTTTAAGAATTGATGAGACCCTGTGAGAGATATTAGATGTGAGAAAAACAAATATAATTGGTCTCCTAGAAGAAGAAGAAAGGGAGAAGGGAACAAGAAGTGTCTTAAGAAAAATAGCAGCTGAGAATTTCCCTAACATGAGAAAGGCATTAAACGTAGGAATCCAGGAAGCTAATAGAACACTCTGGAACACCCCTATTATCTCATTGCAAAAAGACCCATCCCAGATATCTGGTAATGAAACTCAAAAATCAGTGATCAAGACACTTCTGCCCTTTTGGCTCCCAGAGCAGGGCCATGGCAGTCAGCAAGAACAAGCGCCTTACGAAAAGCGGCAAAAAGGGAGCCAAGAAGAAAGTGGTTGATCCATTTTCGAAGAAAGATTGGTATGATGTGAAAGCGCCAGCTATGTTCAACTTAAGGAATATTGGAAAAACACTAGTCACAAGAACTCAAGGAACTAAAATTGCGTCTGATGGTCTCAAGGGTCGCGTTTTTGAAGTTAGCCTTGCTGATCTGCAGAATGATGAAGTTGCATTTAGGAAATTCAAGCTAATTAGTGAGGATGTGCAGCACAAAAACTGCCTGACTAATTTCCATGGCATGGATCTTACCTGTGACAAATGTGCTCCATGGTCAAAAAATGGCAGACCATGATTGAAGCTCATGTTGATGTAAAGACTACCGATGGTTATTTGCTTTGTCTATTTTGTGTTGGTTTTACTAAAGAATGCAATAATCAGATTCAGAAGACCTCTTAACGCTCAGCACCAACCGGTCTGCCAAATCCGGAAAAAGATGATGGAAATCATGACCCAGGTGGTGCAGACAAATGAAAGAAGTGGTCAATAACTTGATTCCAGACAGGATCGGAAAAGATATAGAAAAAGCTTGTCAGTCTATTTATCTACTCCATGATGTTTTCGTTAGAAAAGTAAAAATGCTGAAGAAGCCCAGGTTTGAATTGGGAGATCTCATGGAGCTTCATGGTGAAGGTAGTAGTCCTGGAAAAGCTACGGGGGATGAAACTGGTGCTAAAGTTGAACGAGCTGATAGATATGAACCACTAGTTCAAGCATCTGTTTAAAATTCAGACATTTAATGTTGACAAATAAAAACATATTTGTGATGTTTTAATTCTTTTTAAATAATCAGGCTCGGTGAAGCAAATGTTCTGAACTGACTGTGCAAACTTTTCAGAACTGTTGTATGAATCTTATCCATAGCTCTTGGCTACTAAATAGTGTCAAAAGGGTAGTGATCTATTTTAAGCGGTAGTGATCTGCATGCAAATGTTATAGATGGTTAATAAAAGGAAACTTAAATAAAATCAATGATCAAGAAGGAATCCTAAAAGCGAGGAAAATCTTTACACTGCAAAGTGTTCACTCTCAAAGCAGGAAGGAGGGCAATTTTACCTGAGTTCAGATTCAGTGTTAGATAAATAACCTCCTAAAATAGAGAAACATCCAGAGGGCGATGTGGCGCACACAGGACTCCAAATTTCAAGTATCTGAGAGACTACTCTCTGCAAGATGGATTGGATTTCTTCTTCATAACTTGGGGCAGACTTGGATGGAGCGGAGAGAATTAGGGCAAAACAACACTTCAACTCACTTTCACACATAGGTGCTTCCTTATCCCAAGTGACAGTACTGCCCAAGAGGAGACACGCAGCGGAAGGGGAGCCAATGAGTCGATACCTAGAAGCAAAGAATGAAAAATGATACTACCCTACACTGGTTTCCTACTTAAGTCATCCTGAGGAAATCATTGCAGGTAGATGTTAGGCATCACAGGCAGATTAAGACACAGGAGATGTGTGAACCTCTGCATCTGCAAATTGGTCCTTTATTTCTAAGGAGAAGTTTACATTCTCTTACCACTGTCATCCATGTTGATTGCTAGTCCCTCACCACTGAATGCAGTAATTCCCTTCCTCATGGGACATTTTGTACTTGTCTTTAGGGAACCTCAAAAGCTATTTTAGGAGCGTCTGGGAGGCTCTGTCGGTTAAGCGTCTGCCTTTGGGTCAGGTCATGATTCTGGGGTCCTGAGCAGGGAGCCTGCTTCTCTCTATTTCTCTGCTTCTCTCCTTGCTGTGCTCTCTTTTTCTGTCCAATAAATAAAATCATTTTTTTCTTTTAAAGAGCTACATTATCCATGTGTACTTCCACTCCAGGAAATAATAAGCTCCTTGATTAACCAGGAAGATGTCTTATTAAAATAGTCCCATTCTCTGGCACCTCTCCTAGAGACTTTCAATCATGTGGTACTCAAAATCTATCTGTTGAGTGAAGGATAGGATGATGGCTTTACGAAGAAGAGTCAAAGGTAAAAGGCAGGGGTCCTTACCTATTGTGCCATAAGATCACTCAAAGTAGGTCACAAAGGTTGGAACATTTCATCATTCATTTTTGTTTATTAGGTATCTATACTGTCACTGTAAGAAATGTCATACAGGATATCCAACCGAGCTATTCACATGCTCCATGTAGAGTAGGGTTAAGCTTGATGAAGATTAAGTAAAAGGTAAGGGGTCTAATGCAATGAATGTCATTGAATAGTGAGTAGTTATGGGAATAGCTAAGAATTTGTCAGAATCTACTGGTATCTCTAATACTACTTTCCTCTTTTCTTTCTTTCTTTCTTTTTTTTTTTTTTTAAGATTTTCATTTACTTATTTGAAAGAAAGCAGAGTGAGCAAGAGAAAGAAGAGAGCACCACAGCAGGGGTGAGGGGAAGAGGCAGAGGGACAAGTAGACTTCCTGCTGAGCAGGGAGTCCGATGCCATGTGGGATTCCATCCCAGAGACCTGAGATCATGATCTGAGCTGAAGGCAGGTGCTTAACCAACCTAGCCACCCAGGTGCCCTCCTTTTTCATTAGTGAGGGACCCTGTATTTTTAACTGGGCCATTGGCCACCTTCCAATAAGGTTCCCTACGATTGTGTATAGCCATGTGACAAAGTTCTGACTACAGGGATACACCTAGTGTGTCTTGTGAAATTCTGGAAAGTGTCTTTGAAGGAATAGGTGTTCCTTTCTTCCAGTGTTTCTCATTTCTGGCTGGAGTCGCACCATGTGATGCCATGGAGTCTCAAATGGAAGGATCCCAGGTTTATGTAGATCATGGAGCTACCTCTCAGCCCTCGTTTTGTATATTTTACCGTTTCCTGAAACGACTGCCTCCACTTCTTAGCCTGAGAGAGAAGTAAACTATTATCTTGTTTAAGCCTCTGTGATTTTGTATGCTCTGTCTTTAACAGCTTAAACAAATCCTAACTTATATACCAGGTCTTCCAAATACAGTGATATAAGGATGACAGGAACTATGTGGGTATAGCAATGACAGTGAGTACTTTGGTACACACATGAAACAGTAGTCACTTTTATACATCATTTATAATGATTTTTACTTATTGCTCCTTGTTTTTTTATTGGCTATTTTGCAAAATCTTTTCAGATGTGCCAACCAATATTTATTTTTCAATATTTCTTTGGAAAAACAATTTCAGAGGCACTCATGTATTTCCTTCTGCCCCTCTTCTATCATGCATTTAACAGTTGTCTTAAGGGCACAGGATCGTGGGTGTCCCCTGACTTTTGATTATACAAGTTTGCACTTAACATGTTCACTATGACTACATTAAAGAATTGGAGTTAAAAATGTGAAGCAGGTTCAGGCCTATGTATGGCTGTAAAAACCAAAACAAAACTGGAATATTTTTGAAAGTAGAGTGGAGTCACTAAAATGCTCCAGTAGGAATTATGTTGTAATTTTTGCTGTCTTGATTTCCCATCTCTCTGAAATTCTTTTAGTCAAGCCTAACCCTTAGCTTCCCGGGGCATTAGAAATTCAGGTGGCCATGAAGCTAAACCACTGATAAAGAAGAGCCTTGAGATTCCCTTTCCTATGAGCAATAGACACACTGTGCAGAAGCATACTGAGACATCATTGGACAGCCCATTCCATACGTCAGGGATGGGATAAGAAAGGGCTGGAATATGGTGCTAGTTCCATTCTTCCTAGTGTCCATGGACTTTGAACTAGTTTGGAGTAGCAGGAACCTATGAAGACTTTCAATAGGCTGCAGATGATAACAAGTAGCTTACAGACATGATTCCTCAGCACATTCAAGTGTGCGTTAAACTTTGTCACGGAGAATGTAAGCTTTCTTTCTAGGAGCCATTTATAAAAGTTGTAACATATCACTCGGCAGAGTGTACTGCAGTGAATTAGCACAAAGGAGAAATCAAAACCGCTCTACACTCTTATTACAAAACAGTAACTCTAGGAATCAACAACCACAGAACAAATACAAAATCCAAAGTTTTGGATCTTGGTCAAAGACAAAAGTAAAATAGCCGTTGCAGATTACTACAGGATAACAATAACACATGATCAGTGAGTCACATGCTACAAACAGTGCTTTACAGGGACTCACTTATTCACCTTTAAAATGGCTCTTTGAAGTGAATATTATGCATAGCCCCCATTTTACAAAAGAGAAAACAGCGGTTTTAGCAAATATGTCCAAATTCACCAGTTAGATAGTCAGTTTAGAGTTTGAATAATGTCCATTGGCTTCAACAGCCTGTGGTGATAAACCTTACATTATTCAGTGTATTCAGTATCTTCATTAAAAGTGCTGATGCAAATATTACTTTTTGAAAATTCCTGGGATGCTGATGCCAAAAGTGTCCTTAGAGGAATATTCAGTTCTTTGGCTATGTGACAAGAAAAATTTCAGGGGTGCCTGGGTGGCTCAGTCCTTTAAAAATCTGACTTTGGGGCAGCCCCAGTGGTGCAGCGGTTTAGCGCCGCCTGCAGCCGCGGGTGTGATCCTGGAGACTCAGGATGAGTCCCACGTCGGGCTCCCTGCATAGAGCCTGCTTCTACCTCTGCCTGTGTCTCTGCCTCTCTCTTTCTCTGTCTCTATCTGAATAAAATATAAATATTTTTTTAAAAAAAAGAAAAAATCTGACTATGGCTCAGGTCATGATCTCAGGGTCTTGGAATGGAACCCCACATTAGGCTCTGCACTTGGTGGGGAATCTGCTTGTCCTTTTGTCCCCAACCCTCATACTCTCTCTCACTCTCTCTTCATAAAACAATCTTTCAAAAAAGAAAAAGGAAAAAAAATTCATTTACATGAACCCAATAATTTATTTTAGAGTGTTTTATTAAAGGCTATATACATGAAATAAAGGAAGCTGATCTGGGGAATTAATAAAATCAATCAGTAAGTGAGAAAAATAGAATGAAATGATAAGTATATCTAAGAGGAGTTCCTTTAAAGTGGCTGATTAAACAAATAGAATTTGCCCAATGGTGACTTCAAAAAATCATGCATCTACAGATACACATGAATGAGAAATTATTGTTATTATATATATTGAAGAAACTTTATCAGTATACATTATAAAATACTTTGCAAAAAACTACTTCCTCTCTATCCTAATGAAATTGAAGACATCTGTGAAATGTGTCATTTTGTAGAAAAAATAGAATTTATTAGGATGTACTTAAAAATAGGTGGGACAGCTGATAAACCCCCATCTGTCAGATTCCCTGTTTGCAATCTGTTTGGATACATACCTAGGATTGGAATTGCTGGGTCACGTGGTAATTCCATGTTAACTTTGGAATCACCGAACTGTTTTCCACAGCAGCTGCCCGAATTCACATGCCCACTAGCTATCCCGCTAGCAGCCAAATGGATTGCATATTCTCCACATCCTGCCCACACTTCTTTTAGTTTTCATTAAAAAAAATATTAGGATAGCCTTCCTATTAGGTGTGAAGTGGGTTTGAAGTGCATTTCTCTAATGATTAATAATGTTGAGTATTTGTTCATGGGTTTCCTGGACATTTGTACATCCTTTTTGGAGAAATGTCTATTCTAATCCTTTGCCCAATTTTTAAAATTGCATTGTAAACATTTATGTTGTTGCATTGCAGGACTTCTTTGTATATTCTGTATAGTAAACCCTCATCAGAGAAATGATTTACATTCATCTGTGGGCTCTCTTTTCACCTTCTTGAGGTGTCACTGATGTGGACTGAGGCTACAGTGATTTGAAGGCCTGGTGAACTAAAAAATCAGAAGTTCTTATTGGTGGCAGGAGGGCGGTGATGAGGACAGAATCTATACTTTCCAGATACGGATTGATGCTTGTGTCCAGTTTAACCAGCTCTCCCCTCTAAGGATAGTTGAGCTCCACTGGCATCTGGGTTGCATGTGCATTTTCAGATAAAAATCCTAGAGTCCAATACAGTTCTGTGTTTGTCTCTGAATTTCTGGTGCCAACTGACAAGTAGTACACATTGTTTCATTGCTCCCTCTATGTTGAGGCAATGGTTTCTAGCATGGTTTCCTGGGCCAAGGAAAAGTTGAGGGCAAGAACTCCATAAATGTTCCCACTCAGTGTCCATGTTAATACTTTCACTTCCAGAGCTGTTACGTTAAGACTTCCTCTCCAATCCCTACTTCAAGGTGCTCCAGCCCACCTATAGAACTGGCTGATCTTAGTTAAGAATGGCGCATGCAGGGTTCTGCTAGCATTTTTCCTTTTACTCATTTAGCATGCTGGTCCTTTTGATCCAGTGACTATCTTACCAGGTTTCAACAGGAGCCTGGTACCCTCCCCTCATTAAAATACAAATACAGGGATGCTGGGTGGCTCAGTAGGTTAAGAGTCTGCCTTCAGCCCAGGGCATGATCTCCAAGTCCTGGGATCAAGCCCTGTGTTGGCCTTCCAGCTCAGCAGGGAGTTTGCTCTGTCTCTCACTATCTCTCTCTCCCTCTGTCTGTTCCTCCCCAAAACTAGTTTTCTCTCTCTCTCTCTCAAACACATAAATAAAAATAAAATACGAATACAGATTGCTACTACCTTTTTTATATTCCTTTGATCATATGCCAGTGTTTGACTAACATGTCTATCCAGCAGTCCTCGTTGCTGACTTTTTGAAATGCAGGGGATACTGTAGTTTGCTTGTGTTAGACTACGTCAGAGATAGCCTTGTTGCTTGGAACTCATAACTCAGGGATAGTGCTCCCAACTCACCCTTCATTACAAGAGTAATGAACTGTTGATCCAAATTGAGTATCTGTGATTATTTGCACCATGCCATTGATGGGTTCTGGGGGAGTTCCACATGATTTTCCTGTGGAAAGAAGCAGAGTTTGGGACTAGGTGTAGAGTTCAATTTACTCTTGTTTTTAAGTTTCAGCCTGGAGTGTAGCATACTGAACGGCCTGTCTAGGCTGATTGCACCACAAATTTGACCACTTTGAAGACATTCGGCATACAAGCCCAGAATCAAGCAGCTAGAGAGCGCTGCTTTTAAGGGACTACTCCTGAATCACCCAATAGAATTCATTTATGGATAAAGAATAGTTTTCTCATCCCATCAGACTCCATCAGAGGCCTTGAAATTTGGGATTTCCCCTCCATCTTGCTTTGTCAGACACCATTCCCTGTGTTCTACATACTTTTCTTTTGTGTCTCTATTTCATTCTAATCCTGGTATTAGTCATCAAAGGCAAACCCGGGGAATGGAAATTTTGCCTGTGATTCCTTTTGTGAGAGACATTCCTGCGAAATAAATATCGAGTCAAGGTGTGGAGACTCCAGGCAAGAAGAAAGGCTGACCTGTAAGTCTATGCTCAATTTACATATCATGGACAAACTTCAACATCTTGCCTGCAAAAGGTGAACGTATTATATCGGATCCCACAGATGCATTGACATACACGAATTAGCTCCCAGGATGGTGTTACTCACGTCTACAGATATCTTTGGCACTCGACCAGACCAAGTTTTCTAAACAGGTGATAGAAAACATATTCTCAGAATACCCAGGCAGACATTTATAATTCAAAGACGTTCCAATTGGAAACTCAGACTCATTGATCGCGGTCGCAGGCTTGGCAAACGGAAACTCCTCTGGAGCTTTACAGTACCCTGGAGAGCAAAACCACAGGAATTCCAGAGTGAGCAGAGAGACTTCTACCTCCTGATGCTTTCCAAGGAACTGGTAGATGGGCTCACAGAAACAGAGACTTAAAATAACAACAAGCTCTTCTTCCCCATCAAGTTACCTTAGGATGGGGCTTTCCAACAGCATCTACTCATCAGGAAATTTTTGCTACTTGGAAGACTATTCACCTTTCAGGCCTTTCTGATCTTGTGTTACCAAAGCAAGAATTTTAGCTAATGGTTTCATGGGTCAGGCCTATCAGACTGCCTGTGTGTAGAGTTAACCGTTCCTATCCACCTTTATTGGTCTTAAGGAACACGTGGTTTTACCTTCTCTCTCCATTTATTCCTCCCGACGTCACTCAGTGTGTCCACCGAAAACAGTCTCCCTGGCTGAAAATAGCAGTCACTACTTGTAGTGGGTTGAATGATGACCATCCCCCCAAAGTATATCCATTCAGGCCCTCACAATGGAAACTTGGAATAAGGGTCTTTTCAGGTATAATTAAGGTAACAATCTCAAGATGCGATCATTTTCTAAAGGTATATTTTCTTTTGAACTGAAAGGTATTTAAAAATCGTTTATTTCCTTGATACATTCTATTTAAAATTGATATTTGTAATGCTTTTGTCATAAATATATGTATATATATATGTATTAGCTTTTCTTTCTCTGGATTACTTGTGTTTAATGTTTTATGAGAAGCTTTAAATAGTGTGATTTGGAGAATAAAATTTCTTTTTTTTTTTTTTTTTTTTTTGGAGAATAAAATTTCTAAGGAAAAATGAAAAAAAAAAAAAAAAAAGATGAGATGGATTTTCCTAGATTACCAGAGTGGGATCTAAATCCAATGACTGGTGGTCTCTATAAGAGAAAGGACAGGGACATTTGCGACATAGAGACAAGGAGAGAAGGCCATGTGAAGACAGGCAGGGATTGGGGTGCTGTGTACAAGGCAAAAAATGCCAGGAACCACCAGATGCTGAGAGAGGGAACGAAGGATTCTCCTCTAGAGTCACTGGAGGGAGTGCAGCCCTGCCAACTGCTTGATTCCAGACTTCAAGTCCCCAGATGTGTGAAAAAATACCTTTCTGTTGTTGTAAGCCATCTAGTGTGGTAACTTGTATGGCAGCCCTAGGAAAATAAGATACCACTCTTCTCCTTCTGATGCTAAGTCACATCTATTTAAGGACAAGGACAAAACAGACTAATCCACCAGGCAGCTTCATCTAAACAGCTATGTCTTTTTTATGAGAGGGTAGATTGTGTACCGCATTGTTTGAACAGAGCTTATACTCAGCCACCTCCTTTTTTTTTGGAGGAGTTTGCTTCCATTTGCCCATTCAATCAGTAAGCATGGCCGGTGGCCTAGGTAACTGCATTTAAAGAAATCTCACTGGATTCTAAAAGGATTCTAAAATAACCACCCAGCTGGAAGAGGAGGGAGAGCAAAGAAAGGTTAAATGCCTTTCAGCATGTGTTGCCTTTTGTCATTGGGTTCCTTCTTTCTCGCACGCAGTATTCTAAGTCTGGTGCCACATCCCCAGTGTACTTCTGCTTCTGCCTTGGGAAGGCCCCCAGTCAGGCCTCAAGAACCAGGTAACCTCCAGTCGTCAGGAAGAAACAGACTCTTCCTTTTTGTAACTCTTTCCTTGAGCTGACCTTTCCTGCTTCTAAGTCTCAGGATGGAAAAGTTCAAGGACAAAGATTAAGGTGGAGCCCAGAAGCCAGCTGACAAATGGGCATACTTTGAGTGTGGGTCCTAAGCTACAAAGGTAGAGTTACTTAGTGGATTCAGTATAGGACTAGTTAAAGCCTTAGCTAAATAATATCCACATTGCCAGTTTTAGCCTTTGCATGCCCACGAACTAGAGGGAAGTGTATCAGTTATCCTAGCTTTGGTTAGTGCTCATAGCCAGCTGTTCTCATGTCCTCTCCATGATTACATTTTTCTTCTAGATTTATACACGGTGTTTACTACCTACCTCTCACCTTTCCCTCTCTCCTCTCACCCCACTCTGCTCACCACCGCACCAAAGAAGAGTTCTTCACATCTTATTATTCACACCCTCTTGGTCCTTGGAAACATCTGTTTCCACTATGGCATGCAACTTGGACCGTTGAACTTATGAAAATGCTGAACTCACAAACAGACACCATAATCTTATAAAAATAGGAAGGATCATGGCCAGATGTTCTCAATCCATATGGTGTGCGTGGGTACTGACCAGCAGGACCAGCAAGTACACAGTGAGGGGCAGGGCCGCTCCAAACCCCGTTCCCTTGATTGTCACTGGTGCAGAGGATGGTGCTCTCCCCAACGAGTTTGAAGATCATCCCGCTGGCTGGCTGGTGGTCACAAGTGTAAGTAATTTCTTTTCCATAGGGAATGCGTCCCCACGAAGTCCCAGTGTGGTGCCCGTTAGGGATAGATGGAGGATTTGGACAAAAGATTTCTGGAAAAAAACACAAGTGTTATAGGTTACATTAAAATGTTTATATTTTGATCTGAGTTTTCCACAATTATGGGATGCTGTGACTGTGTTGCCACTTAGATATTTAAACTCTGAAGGATAATATAGATCACAAAGTAAATATATTAGGGCTTTACTGAGATGCTTCTAAATGAAATGACACTGAGATCAAAGTCCAGATCTCTTTGGAGATTTAAGGCTTCTGGATAATTGAGAGCTCATCCTTTTAAAATAGAATAAAATCTTCTTAACTGCACTGAGAAGAAAATTATCCATTAATTCTACAGGAATTTTTTTGAGGATCTACTCTATATCAAGTACAATTTAGACAAAATCTTTTTTTTTTTTGACAAAATCTTTTGACATCAAGGATCCTCACTCCAGAGAAGTCTTTCAAAATATATTATACATTTACTATTCGTCTACCAGTGACTTAATCTTTCTTTGATGACTTGTGCCTCTTATGCTCAAAAACAAAATGAATGGTTATAGTAATGTCATCATGATGAGTGAAACATCCCATTGCTCCTATGTTCTTTGGAAGATGCAGAAATATTATAACTTTTGAGATATTTATTGGTTTTTACAGGGATTTTTTTTTCTCACTGAAAAGATACACATTTCTTCCTTTGAGTGTAACTATCTAGAGAAGCTCCTTTCCCCTCTGATTTGATCTGTATTTGGGAAGAGGCTACAATACCTTGAAAGAATTATGAATAAACTAATCAAAGTGGAATAGCTTAACCAATGTTTACACTCTAGTACGTGATTTTAGGTGCATTTAGGTTTGTGGGAGAATTTTTCTTTGTTTCTTGCATACCTCATAACTATATTTCAGGGTAGTTATGATTTTCAAATGGCTGACTTCCAGATATGAAGGATGGAATTATCAAGTTTCATTATATAAACCAGTACAAAATTTTCAAACAACTCTAGAGTAAAATATACATTTGAAAAAATTCTATTAGAAACATATATTTTTCAAAGTTATGATCAAAGATGAAGCAGTATCCTGTTTGATTTAACGAAGAAATAAACAGATTGAATATATTAGTAGTGTTTCTGTTAACACATTATATTTCTGTCCTCTTAAAAATGAATATAAACAATAGGAAACCAAAGTCTGAGTCTGTCTTGTTTACCGGTATATTCCTAATGTCTAATTATTTTATTCCATTACCCTGGTTTTTTTCTTAATAACATTTGATAGTATTTGAAATAGTCTATTTAAAATCGTGTTTCCTTGTTATTTTTAAAGATTTATTTATTTTTTTTTAGAGAGAAAGAGAGAGAGCACAAACGGGGAGGGGGGGCAGAGGGAGAAGGAAAGAAAATCTCAAGCAGACTCCGAGCTCAGTGCAGAACCTGATGTGGGGCTCGATCCCATGATCCTGAGATCAGGAGCTGAGCCAAAACCAAGAGTCTGACGCTTAACTGACTTTGCCACCCGGGTGCCCCTGTTTTTTTGTTTTTTGGTTTTTTGGTTTTTGTTTTTTTTTTTTGCCTTTCCTTCTACACACGAACATAAACAACATGAAAGCAGAGTCCTAGTCTGTCTTGTTTACAGGTGTTTACAGGTGTATTCCCAGTGTCTAGAAGACTGTTTGGTACATGGCACGTGCTCAAAAAATTTTGTTGAATGAATGAGGCTAGCAATGAATAGATGATCGAGGGAAGGATAGAAATGTTGAAGTGGAACTCACATTTTTGACAGGAAAAATGTTTCAGGCTCTCCATTTCCCTCTATCTATGAAGTATTTCTCTCAACTTGTAGCACACATTATGCTTATAAACATTTATAGGATGATACCCAAAACATATGGTGCTCAGATTTATCTCCCCTGGAAACAGTCTTTGCAACAAAGGAATGTTTTGATCAAAAGTGAAGTTAAACAAAGGGGCAAGTATTAGATAATTTTATGAGCAAAACACAGTAGACGAACAAAACAAGAAGGGAGGTGCAGACCTGAACAGACATTCCTTGTACTCACGTTCACACACAGGAACACTGTTATTCCAAAGGCTTTCCGTTCCAACCAAGACACAGTAACTAGCAGAACTCCCCTGTAAGCGGAACCTGAGGAGCAAAAGCAGTAGTGACCGGGTGAGCCCACCATTTCTCTCTCCCCTTTGCAGAAATACAGTCGAATGCCTACGTTAAAGCCCAGGTGACAAAGCCCAGCTCACTTGCTTTCTCAGTGGATAGAGGCTCCAAGATCAAAACATTTGGAAAGATTGACGTTTCCAATGAGGACAGAGCAATAACAACTGTCTCCGGTTTTCAACCTTTAGGAGGTCATCTGTCCTGCCTGCCCTCCGACAGCTCCCTGTTTGTCTCTATAAGGAACTCTGTTCTCTAAGGCAAACCATAGCATTTTCCTCTTTTCATGGAACCAGGGGGAAAAGAACTCCCCGATTCAAGTAAATCAGAAAACATGAAGAAAAACATCAGAGACTACTGTTTTTTTGTTTTGTTTTTTGCCAACACATTCAGAATGTTCCTGAATGACACCTGCAGCATGTCCACATTATCAATGGGTAAAACCACATTATCTAGGAAACATAAGAAAAGGTGAGAAGAGAGGATTCTCTGGAGGACCGTCCTCCTTAAACATCTGGCTTATTGTCAGCCCAGTGGCTGCTTGTATTGCCTCCAGGTCTCTGTTGGGTGACAGATGCCTGCCAGGCATCCCTGGGATATATTGAGAACACTTGCTCCATCATCCATCTTTCTGCCTGTCGATGGTGTTGGAACATAATACCAAGATCATTTAGATTCCCATAACTGGTTAATGACATCGCTTGAAATGTGAGCATCCGTCTTCATGCTCCTTCAACACAGCCTGATTCTAATTAGATGATATATAATTAGATTTTAAAATACTCCTATTTACTCTTTCACTCCAATTCCAAATTCCACTGTGGATTGGTTTAAATTTTTCTTGACAAATTCTCACATGTTACTTATCAATGACTTTCTTTTATATACCAACCTTTTTTTTTTAACAACCCCTTTGCAATATTTATCTCCTCATGCCTCCAGGTCACTCCAGGTCTCCTCATGCCTCCAGGTCACTTTTTATTCATTCATGTAATGTTTCACTTAGATATTCAAGATCTGTTGTCAGACCTGCTGCTCATTATATTTATCAAGTTTCCTTTTTAAGCATCTGTTCATGGTTCTGTCTGTCTCCTACCATCCTTCCCATTCAGGGTTTCAGATATTAGTCCTCTTGGGAACTTCTTTTCTGTTAGGCAGCTTGCTTTTTGGATAGATTCCCCACTCCCACCCCCCCATTGCCCCTGGTGTCAGCATATCGGCATCAAGCCCTGAGACTCTTGTCTCTAGGCTGGGTCACACTCACCCCTCATCACACACGAAGGACACTTTTGCCCCAAGTTGAAGACTAATTGGAAAGAGCACATGACCATTAGGGAGTTGGTCCAGGAAGTCAGCACATGATTTCCCTAGGAAAACAGCAACAACGGCAACAAACAGAAGTAAGACTACCATGTGAGGAACAAAAAGACTGGCCTGCAAACAAGTGAAAGTGAAAGTGTAGGCACCTTCACATCTTGGGGCTGCTGGGCTCCAGTCTCCCTGGGGTGTACAGCGCAGAGAAGCAGCCCCTTGGAGCTCATAGCCGGGCTCACAGCTGTAGAACACTTCCTGTCCGGGGGCAAAACTGTCCTTGTTCCTTGCGCTGTGCTTACCGTGGAAAATATCTGGAGGTGCCTGACATGCTGCAGAAAGAACAGGGGCAAAGTATCAGTCAGGGGAAATGTCTTTTGCTAAACTCTCACCCTTACCAGGAGGTAGGACCTCATCCTTAGAGGAGTTCAGGTGTAACAAAGGAAATCCAATGATACTCCAGCCCCCACCCCCAACCCTGTTACTGCTATAGAAGTGAAGCATATGGCAGAGATGTAGCCAAAGATCTCACAGCTAGTAAGAGGCAGATGATTAGAACTGAGTTCTTCCCAGCACAAGGTAAAATGCATTCCCAGGGAAGGGAGCCCTTTCTCTAGTGCTGGCTATTCAACATGGAATTATCAGCCCTATTGTAAAGGAGCGCTATGAAGTGGAGCTGAGATGATGCATTTAAAGTGCTTATTGTACAGCTGATTAGAAAGTCCACTTCAGCTTTCAGTATATTTGAGAGAGATTGAGCTGGTGTTTTGCTCTGAGAATTGCTTAATACGAGATTCCCTTTCAAAATGAAGGCGCATATGCATAAGTGCACACACCTATACAAGCCTACACGCTTTCTTAATTTCATGCTTCATCCCTCCAGATTGCCTCACACCGCTCACCATGCATCCTTCTTCTGGAACAAACACTGATCGGGATCCTGATCCTCTCTGACAACTCGTGCCCTTTGTAGATCCCTTCAAAGCCTCAGTCGGACTCACCCCTAGTGCAGCTTGGCAACTCCGGCCCCCATTTGTTTTGGCGTTGGCAATACACGTTGGAGGGTCCTTCCATGACAAAGCCAGGCTTACAGATAAACCTCACGGTTTCATATAAGAAAAATAAACTTTTGTTCTCAGATATCCTTATAGCATTTTCAATGACTGGAGGTGTGCATCTATTAAGTACAATGCACTGAGGGGGAAGGTCGCTCCACGTGCCAACTCGATTGTCTTCGCTGGTACAATATATTGATGGGTTGCCCACAAGCTCATACAGCTTTTCCCCTCTATGTCCAGTATTGCAGCGATAGGTCACCACGGTTGCATATGGAAAATATTCTCTGTTGGTGCTAAGGAAATCTCCATTGGCAATGTCCGGGGGTGGCTCACAATGAATAGCTGGGAAAAGAGACTGCAACTTAAATCATAGTGAATTAAAAAACTAGTAAGAGTCATCCAATAAGTATAGCTATTTTTACATTTGCTATTTGTTTTAATCTTGGATAACATATAGATACATTTTTACAAAGCTATAATTTAGGCGGGCATAATAGCATGCTTTCTGCCTTTCCTACTTACACTATTTCCTATAAGCATATGCATTTAAAAAAAAACCCACATACTTTCAATTTTAAATAGCTCTTTGATCATATTATTATTATACCATAGTTTACACAGCTTTTCCCCTACTCCTTTCCACTGGCCTTAATTTCCATTTTTGTTATTAGCTCAGTATAGCTTAAAGAAAATAAAAAGACCCTTGCTAAAAGAAAAAATGGAAGCAGAGAGAAACAACCCAGATACACAAGAGTAGGAAATATAATTCAAATATATTTGCATATGTATAAGAAAATTATATGAAACTGCCCAAATGTTAAACATTTTGAAAATCTAAGTGATATAAATAGAAATATAAATTACCAATATTCATTCAAGAAAATATAGAAAGCTAGAATGGAGAAGAAACTTGTAAGAATAGAAAAAATATTTTACATAAAAATTCTATCAAGTTACTTTCAGGTAATACATACTTCCAAATGTAATTTCAAATGTCTAGCAAAATGTAAAAGACAGAAAACTTACCAACTCATTTTATCAAGCCTAAGTTTGATATCACAACACGATACCCATGTAGAAGTGATCATATATTAGTCCACAAAACACCCTCCATACATTTGAACATGTAGAAGTAGGACATAGTACATTGTATTACTGTAATACCATATAACTAAAACTAAGCAACTTTATCAAAAACTCCCAAACAGGGCAGCCCAGGTGGCTCAGCGGTTTAGCACCACCTTCAGCCCAGGGCGTGATCCTGGAGACCCAGGATCGAATCCCATGTTGAGCTCCCTGCATGGAGCCTGCTTCTCCCTCTGCCTGGGTCTCTGCCTCTCTCTCTCTGTGTCTCTCATGAATAAATAAAATCTTTACAAAAAAAAAAAGAAAAACAAAACAAAAAACTTCAAAACACTTGAAAATAAAATTTCTTGGGGCTCCTGAGTGACTCAGGTAGTTAAGAATCCAACTCTTGGTTTCTGCTTGGGTCATGATCTCAGGGGCCTAGGACGGAGCCCCACATTGTGCTTTGTGCACAGTGGGGAGTCTGCTTGAGGATTCTATCTCCCTTTCCACCTGCCCTTCCCCCACTCACTCTCTCTTTCTTTAAAAATAAATAAATACATCTTTTAAAAAATAAGTAAAAATAAAAATTCTTAAGGAGGCTTCTCCTTCTGGTAAGGGTAATCTTAATAATTCAAATCCAACATCACCCTCCTTCCATTTTCTCCCCCCAAGAAAGACTAGAAATGTTAGATAAAATATAAAATATATCTGTGAATGCACCAGAAAGTTAATAAACTAATGAAGCATCACTGGACTATGATCTGATAGAAGATAAAAATCTAGGTGAGAGTCAGGCATTTAGATTGCTCTTCTGCTGGAAGGTTGGCTGAATCGAGAAGGGGCATCTGAACAGTGAGTAGACTTTTGATAGTTTGATGGAGTCAAGGAACAAAAAATGGAGTCCAGGTCCTGCAAAAGTGGAAGCCTTGGTAACACCTTCTGATGTATACTGGGACCTCGAAGCAATAGGCCCTGGGGCTTAAGATTATTGGAGTTGTTCCTCAAGCACTGTAGGTGGCCCAGAAAAAAAAAAGTTTCTGAAATTGAATGAAAATGGTCCCAGATTGCTAGTGTCCCCAGGTTTCTGAAGAAATTGTAACAAAAATCCTTCCTGAAGAAGGTTGATTATCTAAGATCTTGAATTTATTTCTACAGAAAGGTTTTCAAATATAATTCCTGACATACAATCAAGGTTCGCCCACTACTGAAAGAGAAAAAATAACATGAAGAAGAGCCAGCATAATCACTGACAACCGAAACTGAACCATTAGGACCCCAGATGTTGGAGTTTTTACTCACAGATTTAAAATAATTACGTTTATCTATTTGAGGATGAAATATATGAAACTTGAACTGCTGGTAAGAACCAGAAGCAAAAACAACAGGGCAAATTTTGAAGGGAACCAAATACAAGTTTTTATAGTTGTAAAATACAATTATTGAAATGAAGAATCTGATAGAATTAACAGCCAGTAAGACACAGTTAAAAAAAAAATCAGTGAATTGGAAGCTAGGACAGAAGGAAATATCCAGAATAAAACACAGAGAGACAAAAGGATCAGAAATATGACAAAAAGAATAATAAACTTATAGGATAGAGGGATGAGGCCTACCACATGTTTAAATGAATTCCCACAATGAAAGGAGAAAAATATTAGAGCAGGAACATTTGAAGTAATGACTCAGAATTTTCCAAAACTGATGAAAGACATCATTGAACCACAGATTCAAGAATCCATACAAACTCAAGCAATACAAATATTAAAAAAAATCTTTAGCTTGACACATCATAGTAGTATTGTAAAAAAAAAAAAATCAAGAGCAATTACCTTTAAAGGCAGCCAGAAAATAGAGATGATAACTCTTAAAGAAACCATACTTAGGAAGATATTTAAAGAACCTATTGTCAGAAGACCTACATTACAAAAATGCTAAAAGATAATTTTTTAGATTGAAGGAAATTAGTGTCATAAAGAACTGATAGAACAGCAATACGGAGGAAACATAACTGAAAGAGTATGTTTAAGTATAAATACTGCTTTTATAAAAACAATAACGTCTTGTGAGATATATGTAAAAGTACAAAAATTAACACAGTGAAGGAGAAACAGGACATGATCATCTTGATAGATACACAGTGATAAATTAGAGTATAAATTCACAATTAACCTTTTCTCAAGTTAGGAATAAAAGTGTATTTCCTTAATCTGATAAAGAATATCTCCCCCAAACCTTCAGTAAACACTGTGCTTTATAATGACTATTAAAAACTTAATATCATCTCTTCCATTCAACATTGTATTGGAGGTTCTAGCCAATGCAGTAAAGCAAGAGAAATTAATAAAAAAAAAAATACGAGAAAGGAAAGGATTAAAACAAAGGATAATTATTCACCAGTGAATGATTATTGATGCAGCTTATCCAAAAGAATTTACAGATACACTATTGCATTTATAAGTAAATTTAGCAAGATTGCTGGGTCCAAGTTCAAATGATTGCATGTTTAGGAAACAATTAGGAAATGTTACATTTTCCAATGTCTATAATGTAAATCGGCAAATATTATTGAAAGAAATTGAAGAAGATTTAAATAATGGAGAAATATATCATGTCCGTAAATTTAAAACTCAAAAATGTGAATATGTTAATGGTCCACAAATTGATTTCCTGAGTCAAGAAAGTCAATACAAATTCCAGTAGGGTTCTTTTTGTGGAAACTGACAAGCTGATTCTAAATTTTATCTCAAAATGCAAAGGGCCAAGAATTACCAAGTAAATTTTGGAAGAACTGCATGGTTAGGGGATATGCCACCAGATATCAACTCTTAATATAATGCTGTAGTAATGAAAATAGTGTGATAAATAAACCGGAGGAACAGAACCTCTCTGAAATGTCACCTGATTTATGGTATTATACTATTGCATTGTGATATACAAAAAATGATTTTTTAAGTAAATGATATTAGACGAATCGCTTATCCATTAGGGAAAAAAACCAAACAAAATAAGCAAACAAATTTCTTGACCACACTCCACACCATACAAAAAGTAAACCTGAGATGCATCACAGACTTAACTTGAAAGATAAAATTATGGGCAAAGATTTCTTACGTAGAACACAGAAAGTAGTGACCAGAAAGGGTAGACTTAGTAAGTCTTATTAAAAGACACTATTAAAATGTATATCTTCTATCATCAAAAAACATCATTAAGGAAGCAAGAAGATGAGTTTTAGCCTGGAAGAAAATATTTGTGTTACATTTATTGGAAAATCTGAGAATGTATAAAGAATTTCTACAAAACAATAAAAGAGATACACAAACCAGCACCCAGGAGCCCAGAAATTATAAAATATTATGACCAAGTTGAGTTATTCCAGAAAGGTAAAATTGGAATTCAAAATCAGTTTGCCTTTGAAAAAGTAATTAAAACAATTCATTACAGGGACACCTGGGTGGCTCAGCAGTTGAGCGTATGCCTTCAGCTCAGGTTGTGATCCCAGGTCCAGGGATCAAGCCCTGCCTTGGGCTCCCTGACAGGAACCTGCTTCTCCCTCTGCCTATGTCTCTGCTGCTCTCTCTGTGTCTCTCATGAATGAATGAATGAATGAATGAATGAATGAATGAATGAATAAAATCTTTAAAAAAAAACCCAATTCATTATATTAAGAGAGCTATGGAGAAACAATATGATTATTTCAATATATGTAGCCAAAGTGCCTGAAGAACTTCAACATGATTTAATGATAAAAAATTCTTAGCAATGAGGAATATTAGGAAATTTCCTTTATCTGAAAATGGGTATCTACAAAAAGCCTATAGCAAACAATAGAAATATTTTAATCTTTCCCTTTGAGATGGAGAACAAGACAAGGATACCTTCTATCCCCATCAATGTTAAATATTTTAGTGGTGGTCCTAGGTAATATATGAAGGAAATAGAAAGAGAGAGAGAGATGAAGGAAGGAAGGAAGGAAAGAAGAAGGAAGGAAGGAAGGAAGGAAGGAAGGAAGGAAGGAAGGAAGGAAGGAAGGGAAGGAAGAAAGAGTTGATTGCTTGCTTCCTTCTAAGTGCACTGGAGAATTTAAGAGAAAGAAAATACTTTAAATTCCTGCTCAAGGGCAGCCCCTGTGGCGCAGCGGTTTGGCGCCGCCTGCAGCCCAGGGTGTGATCCTGGAGACCCGGGATCGAGTCCCACGTCGGGCTCCCTGCATAGAGCCTGCTTCTCCCTCTGCCTGTGTCTCTGCCTCTCTCTCTGTGTCTCTAATGAATAAATAAATAAAATCTTAAAAAAAATTTAAAAAAATTCCTGCTCAAGGTCTGGCTCTGAAAGCTTCTATTATCTGCCCTAAAAGAAACACATGTACTCTGTAGCCACAGAGCCAAGATTTCTGAAGAACAAATCCAACATCTAATCCTGTGGCTGGATTCCAAGGTAAATCGAATTCACAGCTTAACAGGGTCTCTTATGTTAAAGTTTGAGCATTGATTGGGAGAAAGAGGACTCTAAAAATTGAGATGGAGCTAAGTGGGCAGAGTCTAAGGAAGCTGAATACCTCGAACCTGGAAATTCTGCTGAGCTTTCTTTGCTAGAAGCAGCAGCCTCTCCTCCCCTGTCTGAGGAGGTAAGCCTCCCCTTGTGCAAAGAAACTCTGATCATCTCTCCTGAGGTAGCTGCCCTGATAGGGTTGCCAGAAAGAATACAGGATATCCAGTTAAATTTGAATTTCAAATTTAAATTAAAAAAAACAATGAAAAATTTCTAAGTATATCCCAAGCATTTCAAGGTACATATTTAGAATGCAAAAATATCTGTGGCTTACCTGAAATTCAACTTTAACTGGATATCTTGTATTTTTATTTACTAAATCTTGCAACCCAAATTTCAGGGACTTCTGATCTTCCTCAGGACCTACCCTTGCTACTACACATTAATTCTGGCCCTTTAACCTGTTCTAAATCCTGGTAGACTTGGAAGTGGAGTTAGGAGGTGTTGTGGGAGGGAGTACAAATTATGACCTGCAAGAAGGCACACACAAAAAAAAGAATTAAGATTGTGAATTCAGTCTTGTTAGAGCATGACTTAGTTTAAACGAAGCTGAAATACAAGAACTTTCTTAGTGTACCCTTGAAGAAGAAATCCTATGGCTTTGGGATTTAGGAATGCCATAATGGACTTATGTGAGCCCCCTGTTTGTCCACTTCCTATGTGCAGGTGTGGGGGGCGGGTGTTGCAAGAGAGACTTTTTATCCTTTCACCCAAGGCTTTGAGAAATACATTTCATGCAGAATTTTCAATATCCTTGAAAAACTCTGTGATGGTTATTCTCTGTAGGCCGGGAATGACATTGGGAACTTTGTTATTGAGCTTGGTTTCCTAAATTCAATGGAGACAGAAGACCTCAGGATGGCAGAAGCCAAGTGGCAGCACTTAATATCCGGAGACAACTGAAACAGAAATTGGAATGATTTGCCTGCAGAGATCTTTGTCCCTGGCTAATTGTTGTGGAGCTTCTAAAACTGAAATAGATGAAGAGTGGAGTAAAGTATTATTTGTTGGGTAAAAGCAAAAGAGATCTAGGTCTGACCTGAATCACTCAAAACAAAACAAACAAAAAAAAGTTATGCTTTTTTTGTCAACCAGCTCCCAGACTTGAGAGCCCATTGATAGACCTAGAGCAGCTCAGATAAATAGGAGACAGGATCTTCTTGAGAAAGCATGCTGCTACACAGCCAAAACGTGTACCAGAAGTTTCCTCCCACCTCCACCAAGGAGCTTTGAAGCCATTCACCAAAGTTTAGATACAGGGAAAGTTACAGAATTAGAAATAGAAATGAAAATCTAGGAATAGATATAGGTGTATTATTTTTAAATAAAGAGATCTACCAAGATTACTGTTTTGTCATCTGATTTTTTCACATAAAAGTATATAATTAACATCTTTGTATGTCATTAATTGCTTCTCCGTGACATCAATTTTTATTTTAGCTGAATAACATTCCAGCATATGGATGTATTTCTTCTCCTTCTCTTCCTCTTCCTCCTCCTCCTCCTCCTCTCCTCCTCCTTCTTCTTCAGTAGGCTCTGCACCCAGTGTGGAGCCCAACATGGGGTTGCAACTCACTGCCTTGAGATCAAGAGCTGAGCTGAGATCAAGAGTCAGATGCTTAACTGACTAAGCCACGCAGGTGCTCCTGGATGTATTTCTTCTAATTATGTGTGGCTATATTTTATGTTTCTTAAGGAATTCTCTAAAATCATTTCTAACACAACTTTCTTTCTAGCATTTTCCAAATCATAGCTTGAAACATTTAGGTTACTTTAAACTTTTTTCTCTTATAAAGAATGAGGCAATGAAAAGTTTATAGTGAACTTCTAGTAAAAATTTGTGTTTATTTTCCAAGTATAAATTTTAAGAAACGGGTCAAAATATATGCCCATTTTGAGGCTTATAATACATGGTGCCTTTCAAGAGGTTTTGTGGAACTCTAAGTATGTGAAAGTGTTGATTGATTCACAGCTTCACCAACCTTGGAGACGTTAAAAAAAAAGTCTTTACTAATTTGCCAAGTAGAATGATTGTTATACTGGGGGTGGCAAATCAACATAATTCTGAATTAACTGAAGTAAAAATAAAATTTGAAGGCTTTTATGAATTTAAGTTCCTAGATTCAGGGATCCCTGGGTGGCTCAGCAGTTTAGTGCCTGCCTTTGGCTCAGGGAGTGAACCTGTGGTCCCAGGATCGAGTCCCACATCAGGCTCCCTGCATAGAGCCTGCTTCTCTCTCTCCTGTGTCTCTGCCTCTCTCCCTCTCTTTCTGTGTGTGTATCTTATGAATAAATAAATAAAATCTTTTTAAAAAATAAGTTCCTAGATTCAGAAAAGGCACAAGATAAGGAAAAACTTAAGGAAGCAATTGCCAGAAACCCCATAGCTATTGAGGGATAGAATGCACAAAAGCAATTCAATTAAGATTTTTATAACTTTAGGGGGAAACTTAGAATCTCTTAGTGAAGGTAAATAGGAAAGAATATTTCAACTTACTCTCACAAATAGGTGGATCATCATCCCAGACGACAGTATTATCTGAGATGATGCATGAAATAGAGGAATGACCAATAAGTTGGTATCTAGAGGGAAAGAAGAATGAATGTTATTTTCCCACTTAAATTGCAACTTGCAAGAGATTGCAATCTTGGAGAATTCAGAAGAACAATTTCCATTTGTCATAGTACTATCACTTTTCCAAATTTAATGTCTTTATTTGGACTTAAATTTTTCTTCATGGCTTTTAAACTAACTGGGCTCTCTCTTTCTATATTACTTTGAGCCATGTCTTCGTATAAACCTAAATTATTTAAGATTCATCAAACTAGAACCAAAGCAAATCCAAGTAGAATAAAAAAAGTTGAACTCTGATTTCACATTTAAAATGTTAAAGGTAGAAATTCTGACTTAGTATGCCACAAACTGTTCAAAGTGTGCCATAAAACTTGGAAAATTTAAGTTTCCCCCATTGATGATGTCTTGCAAAACTATAGTAGAATATTAAAACCAAGATACTGACATAGTATGATCCACCAATTTTATTCATATTTCCTGTTTGGTTTGTACTAATTTGTGACTAATTTGTGTGCGTATGTATGTGTGCATTTGGATATTTACATCTATTCAATTTTTTATACAGACTATTTTTAAGAGGAGTTTTAGGTTCACAGTAATATTGACCAGGAGATACAGAGATTTATGATATACTCCCTTTCCCTGCACATGCATACTTTCCCATGTTATCAACAGCCCCCACCAGAGTGGTACAATTGGTTGCAACTGATGAACCTGCACTGACACATCATTATCATCTTTAGTCCACAGTTTACATTAGGGCTCACTCTAGGCGTTGTACATTCTATGGCTTTGGACAAATATATAATGACATGTATCTACCATTACAGAATCACACAGAGTAGTTTCACTGCCCTAAAAATCTTCCATATTCATCTCTCCCTCCTCCCAACCTCTGGAAACTACTGATCTTTTTACTCCATATTCTCTTTTCCAGAATGCTAGTTACCTGGAATCATAGACTATTTAGATTTTTCAGACTGGATTCTTTCACTTAGTAAATAAAAGGCATTTAAGTTTCCTCCATATCTTTCCATGGCTTGATAGATTATTTCTGTTTTCCAGAGTGGGTTTGCCATTTTATATTCCTATCAGCAAGAATGAGTGATCCAGTTCCTCTACATCCAAGCCAGCATTTGGTGTTTTCACTAGGTTGTATTTTAGCCATTCAGATATGTATGTAGTATTGTTCCATTGTTGTTGTATTTTGCATTTTCCTAATGGCTAATGAAGCTGAATATCTTTTCATGTACTTACTTTCCATCTACATATTCTCTTCAGTGAAATGTCTGTTCATGTCCATACTGGGTTCAGTAGTGTGCCTTTAAATTTATGTCCTGAAACCTCAGAATCTGACTTTATTTGGAAATAAGGTCTTGGCAGGTATAATAAGGTCTTGACGTCATACTGGATTAGCATGGGCCCTAATTCAATGACTGGTATCCTTAGAAGAAGGAAATTTGGACAGAGAGAAAGAGGGAAGACAATGTGAACACAGAGGCAAAGCCATGTGAGAACAGAGGGAGAGATAGGAGTGATGTGTTTATAGCCAAGTGATACCAAGGGCTGCTGGTAATAGACCACATATTTGGTCACAAATGAGGTCTCAACAGGTAACAAATGATTGAGATTAGTTCCTGCACATTTTCAGAATATAGTGCTTTGAAACTTGAACTCAATCACACGGGAAAATTTGGAAGGAACTCAAATAATTGGAGGTTAAAGAGCATCCTACTGGAATATAAATAATAGTGAAAGGGAATATAAGGGAAGGGAGAAGAAATGTGTGGGAAATATCAGAAAGGGAGACAGAACATAAAGACTCCTAACTCTGGGAAACGAACTAAGGGTGGTGGAAAGGGAGGAGGGCGGGGGGTGGGGGTGAATGGGTGACGGGTACTGAGGGGGGCACTTGACGGGATGAGCACTGGGTGTTATTCTGTATGTTGGTAAATTGAACACCAATAAAAAATAAATTTATTTAAAAAATAAAATAAAATCAAAAGTAAAAATAAAATAAAATACATAACTAAATAAAACCTTTTAAAAATGAAAAAAAAAAAAAAGAATGAATGGGTCACCCAGGAAACTAAAGAATGATTCAGAAGATTCAAATGAAAATTAAAACATAACTATTCAAAAGGTTTGGGATGCAACATAGGTTGGTCCTAAAAGGGAAGTACATAGCATTACAAGCCTTTTTCAAAATAGAAAAGTCTCAAATACACAAGCGAACCTTACACCTAAATGAGCTAGAGAAAGAACAGCAAATAGAGCCTAAACCAGGTAGGAAAAAAGAAATAATAAAGATTAGAGCAGCACTCAATGAAATAGAAACCAAAAGAATAGTAAAACATATCAATGAACTAGAAGTTGTTTCTTTGAAAGAATTAATAAGATTGATAAACCCCTAGCCAGACTTATCAAAAAGAAAAAGAAAGGACCCAAATTAATAAAACCATGAATGAAAGAGGAGAGATGACCAATACCAAGGAAATACAAACAATTTTAAGAACATATTATGAGCCACTATATGCCAACAAATTAGGCAATCTAGAAGGAAGGGGTGCATTCCTCGAAACCTACAAATTACCAAAACTGAAACAGGAAGAAGTAGAAAACCTGAACAGACCAATAACCAGTGAGGAAATTGAAGCAGTCATCAAAAACCTCCCAAGAAACAAAAGTCCTGGGCCAGATGACTTCCTAGGGAAATTCTACCAAACATTTAAAGAAGACATAATGCCTATTCTACTAAAGCTGTTTCAGAAGATAGAAATGGAAGGAATACTTCCAAACTCATTCTATGAGGCCAGCATTAGAGATTGATCCCAAAACCAGGCAAAGACCTCACTGAAAAGGAGAATTACAGACCAATATCCCTGATGAATATGGATGCAAAAATTCTCACCAAGACACTAGCCAATAGGACCCAACAGTACATTAAAATGATTATTCACCATGACCAAGTGGGATTTATTCCTGGGCTGCAGGGGTGGTTCAACATCTGCAAATCAATCAATATAACATATCACATTAATAAAAGAAAGGATAAGAACTTTATGATCCTCTTAATAGATGCAGAAAAAGCATTCAGCAAAGTACAGTAACCTTTCTTGATTAAATCTCACAGTGGGGATGCCTGGGTGGCTCAGCGGTTGAGCATCCACCTTCGGCTCAGGCATGATCCCTGGCCCAGGGATCGAGTCCCACATCAAGCTCCCTGCATGAAGCCTGCTTCTCCCTCTGCCTATGTCTCTGCCTCTCTATGTCTTTTGTGTCTGTCATGAATAAATAAATAAATAAAAACTTAAAAAAAAAAACTCCTCATAGTGTAGGGACAGAGGGAACATACGTTAGTATCATAAAAGCCATCTATGAAAAGCCCACAACGGACATCATTCTCAATGGGAAAAAACAGAGCTTTTCTCCTAAGGTCAGGAACATGACAGGGATGTCCACTATCTCCACTGTTGTTCAGTATAGTTCTAGAAGTCCTAGCCTCAGCAACCAGACAATGGAAAGATATAAAAGGCATCCAAATTGGCGAAGAAAAAAAAGCAAAAAAACCCAAATTGGCAAAGAAGTCAAACTCTCACTCTTCCCAGATGACATGATACTCTAGGTGGAAAACACAAAAGACTCCACCACAAAATTGCAGGAATTCAGCAACCTGGCAGGATAAAAAAAAAATCAGTGCACAGGAATCATTTGCATTTCTGTATACTAACAATGATACAGAAGAAAGGGAAAATGAGTCAATCCCATTTACAATTGCACCCAAAACCATGAGATATGAAGGAATAAACCTAACCAAAGAGGTAAAGGGTCTGTACTCTAAAAACTACAGAACACTTATGGAAGAAATTGAGAGAGACACAAGAGATGGAAAAATATTTCATGCTCATGGATTGGAAGAATAAATATTGTTAAAATATCTATGCTACCCAGAGTAATTTACACATTCAATACAATCTCTATCAAAATACCATTGACATTTTTCACAGAGTTGGAACAAATAGTCCTAAAGTTTGTGTGGAACCAGAAAAGACCCAGAATAGCCAGAGGAATATTGAAAAAGAAAACCAAAATGGGTGGCATCTCAATGCTAGGCTTCCAAGCTCTGTTACAAAGCTGTGATCATCAAGACAGTACAGTACTGGCACCAAAACAGACACATAGATCAATGGAACAGATTACAGAACCCAGAAATGGACCCTCAACTTTATGGTCAACTCATCTTTGACAAAGCAGGAAAGAAAATCCGATGGACAAAAGACAATCTCTTCAACAAATCATGTTGGGAAAATTGGACATCCATATGCAGAAGAATGAAACGGGATCATTTCCTTACACTATACACAAAAATAGATCCAAAATAGATGAAAGGCTTAAATGTGAGACAGGAATTCATCAATATCCTAGAAGAGAACATAAGCAGCAACCTCTACAAGCTTGGCCACAGCAACTGCTTGCTGATATGTCTCAAAGGCAAGGGAAACAAGACAAAAATGAACTATTGGGACTTCATCAAGATAAAAAGCTTCTGCACAACAAAGGAAGCAGTCAACAAAACTAAAAGGCAACCTACAGAACGGGAGAAGATATTTGCAAATGACGTATCGGATAAAGGGCTAGTATCCAAGATCTGTATAGAACTTATCAAACTCAACACTCAAAAAACAAATAATCCAGTCAGGAAATTGGAAGAAGCCATGAACAGACAGTTCTCCAACAAGACACACAAATGCCAACAGACAGATGAAAAAATGTTCCACATCACTTGTCATCAGGGAAATACAAATCACAACCACGATGAGATACCACCCTGTACTAGTCAGAATGGCTAAAACTAACAAGTCAGGAAACAACGTGTTGGCAAGGATGTGGAGAAAGGGGAGGAGCCCTCTTACACTGTTGGTGGGAATGCTAGCTGGCAAAGCCACTTGAAAACAGTAGGGAGATTTCTCAATAAGTTACAAAATAGAACTACCCTACAATCCAGTAATTGCACTACTAGGTATTTACCCCAAAGATACAAATGTAGTGATTTGAAGGGGCACCTGTACCCCAATGTTCATAGCAACAACGTCCTCAATAACCCAACTGTGGAAAGAGCTGAGATGTTCATCGACAGATGAATGGATAAAGAAGATGTAGTATACATAGACAATGGAATATTACTCAGCCATCAGACATGGATGGAACTGGAGGTTATTATGCTGAGTGAAATAAGTTAATCAGAGGAAGACAATTATCATATGGTTTCTTCCTTCCAATTTTGATGCCTTTTGTTTCTTTTCATGATTAATTGTCCTGGCTTAAACCTCCAGCACAGTGTTGGTTAAAAGTGGTGAGACATTTTCGATACTTTCATTTATATAAATGTGTGTGTGTGTGAGGTGTATGTGTTTGAGTGTGTTGTGTATGTATCATAAAAATATAATTTTAGCTGGGGATCATAGTAAAATAAGTGTGAAAACTACTGTCCTAGAGAAACCTCTGTGCGTGTGCATTTGGAGACATGTATATTTATATTGGGAATGCTTATGATGATAGCTGAAACCAAACAAAGTAAAACAAACTAGAAACAACCCAAATATAACAACCAAGAAAAATAAATTGTGGTATATCCATACAAGAAAATACTATCAAGCGAAAATGAACCACAACCACATGGATAAGTGTCAGAAACAAACTGTTAATAGAAAAGCAAGTTGCAGAGAATACATATAATATGGCGTTTGTATAAAGTTCAAAATATGCAAAGCTAAATATAAACTGATTAGGAGGATTATGTGTGGGAGAAAATTGAAAACACATGCAAGGGAATGAATGACCTAAAATTTAGGATGGTGATTTCCAGAGAGATTCTGAACGTGAAAGAACAGGAAAGGCACATAGGAAGCTTTTTTTTTTTTTCATTTGTTTTTATGGAAGTTCGATTTGCCAACATATGGTATAACACCTAGTGCTCATCCCATCATGTCCCTCCTACATAGGAAGCTTCTAAGGCCCTAGCGATGTTTCTTAAAGTAGATAGCGTATACACTGAAGTTCATTTTATTGTTATTACGGTTTTTAATTATCACTTATATTTATTTTAAGTGAGCAATAAATAATAAAAACAAGGCAAAAGTTAATATAAAAGATAAAGCAGTCTCCCTATTTCTTTCCTGAACTGGTTGTCTCCCTTAAGGATAAGCCAAAAAATATGCTCACAGCAAAATTTCTGCACTGTGTGTGGGCTATAACAATCAAGTTTTGCCTGTCCATCACATTAGCTCCATTTTCCCGAACAAATTATTCCTTCCCACTTCTGACTCCACCATCGACAGCTCTTATGGCTTCAGGGTAAGAATATATGCATGGATCAAATAATGTTTATTCCATTTGCTTCTTTAAAGAGCTGGTCCTTCCCATTTAATAAATGCTTCAACTGGTTTTTAGGTGTGTTACTTTGGTGTGCAATAGGCATCTTTTCTCCCCATCCCTGGAGTTCCTCTCATGGATATAAAAGTTTTTCCTATTTTTTCAAGTATTTGTTTAGTCATTTCCAGTGTAAATACCTAGATCCAAGCCATCACCTCCACCTAGAAATCTTTTTGCTATGTTTTTGATGGACAAGTAGACTTTCTAAGACTTTTTTTTTTTAAATATTGGTGCTACAGTTCTGGAACTATCATCCCAAATGATGCTGCTGCCAACTCACCCTACATTACAAGCATAATGAACAGTTGATCCAAACCGGGCGTCTCCGTCTACCGTCAATTTGCCATTCAGGAGTTCCGGAGGAGTTCCACATGATTTACCTATTGGGAAAGAAGCAGAATTTGGGGATTGGGGATTGAACACTCTGGACTTCCTTAGTAACTACATAAGGTCCCACCTTGACTGAAAAGCATCTGTAGTTCCATAGATTTCTCCACCTTGAAAAAACTTACAAGACTGCCTGCTAAGAACCACTTTCAAAAAGACCTCCCCTCCAAATCAATCTTGTCCCTGTACTGTGCCTCCCAGAAAAATGTAAACTTCCCTTATTACCGAAGTGTTTACTCTGTAATTCAACCAATGAATATCAGAGCTCTCGAAGTCTGGGATTCTCTCCCCACCTACACTTTTCTCTACTTTTATGAGTCATTCATTACTTAGTTGCAGTGGTGACAAAGGGAAACCCCTGCTGAAGGGAGATTTTCCCTCAATCATGCCTTGTGATGGTCATTTCTTATGAAATGAACTTGTAATGAAGGTGCCAGGAAATCAAAGCAGTTGGAAGATGTGACAGAATAGCTCTCACATGTGTTATACTTGAAGCAAACTTATCAAGTCATATGTGTCTGAGTTCCAAAATCTGAATGGATGTTTGATTGACACAGAGGAATTCTCAGTCCAGAGGTACTTACGTTTACACATATTTTCAACGCTTGACCAGACCGAGTTCTGTAGGCACTTCATGGAGAACATTCTCTTTTGGTAACCAGGGCGGCACTCATACTTAATAGATGTCCCAATGGGAAACTCCGACTCATTGATCAGTCTTAAAGGCTTGGCAAATGGAAACTGTTCTGGGGCTTTGCATTGACCTGGAGACCAAGACCACAGTGACATCTAGATTAAGGAAGAAATTTCTACTCTACTTTCTCTTTTTCTCCAATATGCTTCATAGTCGTGATAAAAGAAAAAGAACACCTAATGATGGTAAAATGATTGTTCTCTTAGTAGTGATCTTAGAAATGAACTTTTAATTTTTTTAAAGATTTATTTCTTTATTCTGAGGGGAGAGGAGAGAGCATGCATGAGTGAGAAGAGGGGCAGAGGGGGACAGAGAGGGAGAGCAAAAAATCTCAAGCAGACTCCCTGCTGAGTGCAGAGTGATATGGGGCTCAATCTCATGACCCTGAGATCATGACCTGAGTTGAAATCAAGTTGGAGGCTTAACTGACTAGGCCACCCACGTGCCCAGAAATGGGCTTTTTAAATCAGAATTTACCCATTTAAAAAGCCCTTGCTGTTTTGAAGACAATTAAGATATAGATACAGTTTTTGACTGAAGGGCAATTTTAGTCCATCGGGAAGTCCTGTGGCTCAGGCTTCATTGGACCCATCCTCCCTCCCTGTATTACACAAGAGAACCCATGATTGTTCCTGTGTGTCATACAACACATGTGTGCATTTCACCATCCAGTTTCACTCTTGGAGGTTCATCCAGACCTCACGAGACTATTCTCTGGCCTTCAGTATGGGCACCACTGTTAAGGATCTGTTACCAAGTCAATTATTTCGGCATAGGGAAATTTCAGCACATGCTCTGTAGACAAAGCTCAACAACTAAAGCTGTACTTTATGAAAACATACATATAAAAATGTATATTTTAAATTAAATATTAGACCGCAACTTCCTTTTCAGGCCCAGTAGGCTTAAGTTAAGGGAATAAAAATAGCATTTTTCTTTTACTTTTTTTTTTTTAAGATTGTATTTATTTATTCATGAGAGACACAGAGAATGAGAGGCAGAGACACAGGCAGAGGGAGAAGCAGGCTCCATGCAGGGAGCCCGACGTGGGACTCGATCCTGGGTCTCTAGGATCATGCCCTGGGCTGAAAGGCGGTGCTAAACCCATTGGGCCACCGGGGCTGCCCTTTCTTTTTAACAGCATTTTTCTGTTGGAAAAAATGTCATTTTACTTAGTTTTGGAAATCTCTTCTATTTTTTATTTTTTTATTTTTATTTTTATTTTTTTTAAGATATGCGATTTTTTTTTAATTTTTATTTATTTATGATAGTCACAGAGAGAGAGAGAGGGGCAGAGACACAGGCAGAGGGAGAAGCAGGCTCCATGCACCAGGAGCCCGACGTGGGATTCGATCCCGAGTCTCCAGGATCACGCCCTGGGCCAAAGGCAGGCGCTAAACCACTGCGCCACCCAGGGATCCCTCTCTTCTATTTTTTAAAAATCACCTGTTCCTCTCCATTCTCACTACTAATTAATTCAAATAATGGAGGGTAAATTGAGACCAGTCAACCACTTGGCCAATTTTAATAGTCTTCAAAGAATTAACTTTTGATTTTGTTTTTTTTTTTTTTTTAAGGAGAGAAACTTGGAACTTTTTTTTTTTTTAACTTTTATTTATTTATGATAGTCACAGAGAGAGAGAGAGAGGCAGAGACACAGGCAGAGGGAGAAACAGGCTCCATGCACCGGGAGCCTGACATGGGATTCGATCCCCGGTCTCCAGGATCGCGCCCTGGGTCAAAGGCAGGCGCCAAACCGCTGCGCCACCCAGGGATCCCAACTTTTGATTTTGTTGATCTGTATTTACTTTCATCTTTACTGCAGTTTTCTTGAGTTTCTTTGCTATTCTTTTTTTAAAAAGTAAATTTCTTGAGGTGATTATTTAGATTTTAAAACATGTTCAGCTTTTCATGCTTTCTGAAATAAGCATTCAATTACTTTTATTCTAGCATTTATTTAGCTGCATTCTACAAATTTTGATATTTCATTTTTTTTCAGTATGAAATATTTGATGATGGTCATTGTGATTTATTCACTGACCCATGGTTTATTTAGAAATGTTTTGCATAGTTTACAAACATTTGAGGAATTTTTTTCGCTGTATATTTATGATTATATTTATTAGCTGCATGTGTATTATTGTGAAATTGATTGAGGCTTGTTTTATGGTTCAACATATGGTCAGTTGAGGTAACTGTATCACTTGTATTTGTAAAAATATCTGTCTACAGTGGGTACAGTGTTCTGGGTATGTCAGTGAGGTCCAATCTGCTAATCAGATTTGTTCAAATCTTCTAGATACTTACTGATTTGAGAGGGTCTGCTTACTCTACTAGGAGTTGTGTTAAATATTCTTATTGTACACTGGCCTTATTTCTTCTTCTAATTCTTTCCATTATAACCTTAAAATTTTTAAATTATATTTTGGGTAGATTGACCTTTTATCATTAGAAAATACCTCTCTTTATCTCTAGTAACGGAAGTTGCCTCAAATTCTACTTTGTCTACTTTATTTGTAGGGACAAATAAAAATAAGATTACAGACTTAGTTCTCAATACATCAATAACTATTTTAAATATACATACACAGTGATAATTTAAAGACAAAGATTGTTATGCCACATTTGCCAAATCATCTTCGTTTTGGTTTGTTTTTGCATGGCAGGTTTCTCATCCTTTTATATTCATCCATTCTGTCTCTGAACATGTATATTGTTTCTTTTGTATGGACCACATATTTTTTATTTTTAATTCATTATAACAGAATTAATTAAAAATAATTCCTAAACTTATTCAGTTCATAGTGCAATCTAGGGTCTCAGTAAGTTTTCCACATCATTACCAGCCAAGAAAGAAATACCTTACAGTTCCATTTATTAAATAATTAAGTTCTAACAACTTAATAAGTCTTCTGTCCATAATTCCCCTGTGCAAGCATGAGCAGGGGAAGGGGCAGAGGCTGAGGGAGGAACAGACTCCCCACTAAGTGCAGAACCCAAGGGGGGTCGATCCCAGGACCCTGAGATCAGGACTGGAGCCGAAATCAAGAGTGGCGCTCAACCAACTGAGCCACGCAGGCACCTTTATTGTTATTTCTTTTTATTAGATTATTTGTTACAAATTCTTTTACAGCTCCTTTAAAGATAATGTGCATCCTTACCATATTAACATGCAATGAACAATTATTTCCCCAGCGATACAAGAACCATAGAAAATGCTAACTCCATTTACTTCCTTCCTATCTTTTGTTCTATCATGGTTTTATTGATTAAATTCTATATATATTTTAAGTTCCCGTTAGTCATATTCAGTGTTCGCACCACTGGCTGTTTTCTGAGATACAGCCATTTGGTACTATGCTGGACCCTAATGGTAATGGATTCCCTCAGCAGGTTTAGCTAAGATTTTGACAATCTGTAGAAATGTGTGTTGCCTAAATAATGAGCTTCCAAAGACATCCATGCCCTAATCCCTGGAGCCAGTGAATGTTACCTAATATGGCACTAAGGCTTTGCAGGTGTGATTAAATTAAGAATCTTGAGGGGAGATTATCCTGGATTATCTGGGTGGGTCATAAATGTAATCACAAAGGTCCTTAAGAGAGGGAGGTAAAGGCTCAAAGACAGAAGAAAGATATTTAAAAGTGCTCCATTGCTGGCTTTGAAGGTAGAGAAAAGCAGCCATGAGCCAAAGTATGCAGGCAGCCTCTGGAAGAGAAAAGAGCAAGGAAACCTAATCTGCCATGGAGCCTCCAGAAGAAACACAGCCCTACAGATCCTTTTTAGAATTTGACCTCCAGAACTGTAAGAGAATAAATTTCTGTTGTCTTATGCCATTAAGTTTGTGGTAATTTGTTACAGCAGCAATAAGAAATGAATACAAAAGAGAACAGTGTGTAAGTGTTAGACACTGGATTCCTAGAGACCTGGACTTGAACCCAGGGTCTTCTACTTGCTAACCGGAAAGTAAAAGTAAAACTGCAAATTTGGATAATAGCCGAAATAGAAAGGAACGTATGAGCCTTCACTAGAGAAAGCTTGATCTCGTTTCCTTTTCCTTTTTTATTCCCAATCCCTCATTGTTCCTACAATAAGTATATTAACATGAATTCCATAAACTCAAGACCTACCACAGTTTATTTAAAAAAAAAAACACTTCTGCATAGGTTTGTAATATATCAAATATAATAGTTGAAAAATATTTAAAGTACACAATTTGCTGAACTTGACATATGTGTGCCCCATGAAACCATCACCACATGAAACCATTACCACAATCAAAATAACAAACATTTCCATCCTGCCCCCAACAGTTTTCTCATTTTGCTTTATAATCCATCTGTCTCTTTACCCCCTTCTTTAGGTGATCTCTGACTTGCTTCCTCTTAGACAGATTGTTTTGACCTTCTAGAATTTCATATAAACCAACTCACTTGGCTTGTACTTTTTTTCTTTTTTGGTCTAGCTTTTACACAGAAGAATTATTTTGAGGTTCATCCATGTTGTTGCATATATAAAAAAATTATTTCTTCTTTTCCTTGGTAATATTCAGTTGTACAAATATACCATAATTTAATTTGCCTATTTGGCTGTTGAATGTCATCTGGATTGTTTCCAGTTGTTGGCTATAAAGCCACTATGAAAATCCATGCACAAGTCTCTGTGTGGCCAGATGTTTTCATTTTTTTCTGAGCAAATATCGAGGCATAAAATGCTCAATCATATGATACATTTGTGTTTAACTTTTTAAGAAACTGCCAAACTGCTTTCCAAAGCTGTTGTATCATTTACCAATGAGCAGTAATTCCAGTTACTTCACTTTATTGCCAATATTTGGTATATTCAGTTTTTAACATTTTACCTATTCTACTGGGTCTACACTATCATCTCATGTGGTTTTTGTCTTAGGTGACACAGTCCAGATTGATTTATTCCGTGCCAGAAGCACAATTTACTTATTACTCCCATGTCCTTGTTCAAACATAAACTGTCAACGTGGAGTACACTCTGTTCTCCATTCTGCATCTTCTACTCTTTTGTGAAAAGGACTGCAAATGTTTTATTTAAACACCTCTGTCATCTAAAGAAGAGCCCACTTAAAAAAATTTTATATATTTATATTTAATGTTCAAAATTATTTATATATTATCATTTATATTTTTATATATAATTATATATTTATATTTATGTATTTATATATTTATATATAAAATATATATTATATTTTATATATAATATTTATATATTATACTGATATAATATCAGTATACTATATATGTGGCATATTATATAATCTAATTTACTATGTAATATTATGTACTGTAATATATAATTTTGTAAATTATATATAACATTAATTTATGACAATATATATCATAGAATATATTTCACAGATTAATGTATACCATAAGTTATTTGTAAACACATAAACTATAACAACTTAATACTATATATAAAATTATATTTGTATTATATAGCTTATATGATGTAATCATATGTGTTAATTACGTACCAATAAATTGTAATACATCATGTCATGTAAATAAGTATAACATAATGTATATATAGAATATTGTTATATAAGAGATATAACCATATTATGTTACATATATTATGCATAGTAAAATATTAAATATATTTAAATGTTTGCATTTAATAATTTCATATTTCTAAACATATATAAATAGAAAAATTTAAATTATACAATGAGAGAAACATTTTAAATGCTTTGCTAATCATGATGATGTAATATGATCGTTAACATATCTCAAAGGACAAGATAGTCACAATGAGTTTCTCTGTTCACAATAGCGGATGTGTAACAGTATCATTTCAATTAGTCTTGATACTTTCTGAGTTTTTAGTTTTTGCCAACCTTTGGTCACTTGTGATTGGACTGACAATGTTTCTTCCTCTTTTTTTTTCTTAAAGATTTTATTTACTTATTCATGAGATACACACACAGAGAGAGGCAGAGACACAGGCAGAGGGAGAAGCAGGCTCCCTGTGGGAAGCCCAATGTGGGACTCAATCCCAGGATCCCGAGATCACAACCTGAGCCAAAGGCAGACGTTCAACCACTGAGCCACCCAGGCGTCCCTGTTTCTTCCTCTTAATGTCTCTGACAAAGAGCCTGAATACGTGTGTGCCTGTGTGTGTGAGGGCCTGTGTATATGTGTGTTTGGAAGGTATTAGCTATGCCATTTTCTTGTTTGCTTAAGTTGGCCTTATTACAATTATCTTCATTCTGTTTCCATGCAGAAAAACTGTAAAGTTACTCATCCAATCATAAAGATCATATTCTATAAAACTTGGAACTATAAACCATAAATCTGCTCATCTGAGCATATGTTAACTGAAGTCTTGGCAAATCACAGAAAGAAACCCTTTCCCTCTTTCTACCTTGCGTTTTTATTTTTTATTTATTTTTTAAACTTTTTTATTTTTTATTTATGGTAGTCACACACAGAGAGAGAGAGAGGCAGAGACACAGGCAGAGGGAGAAGCAGGCTCCATGCACCGGGAGCCCGATGTGGAATTCGATCCCAGGTCTCCAGGATCTCACCCTGGGCTAAAGGCAGGCGCTAAACCGCTGCGCCACCCAGGGATCCCTACCTTGCGTTTTTAAACAGCGAGGCAGCAGGGTGAGATCTGACCAAAGGGCCAGGTGAGGGCGCCAGAGACTGCCCTCTATTCCACACCATTTTAGTGTGCTTAGCAGGCTAATTGGGGGAAAAATAACTATTCCTGTGAATCAGCCTGTATGATCATTTCTTGGTGGGCCCCAGGCCCATAGCTACTAAGTAGCAGATGCCAAAAAAAGCAGAACCCTGGCCTCCTAATTGTGGAGATTTCAAAAAGAAAACAACAACAACAACAACAACAACAACAAAAAACCCACCACCCAACTTCCACATGCAAACACACCTGGAAGACACAGCTGTCTCATGAAGCCCAGAGTGCAGTGCACTGGGTCGGCATTCTATCAGCACTTTCTGTATCAAAATTCCTTTGGCAAGTTAATTACTGGATAGTTTAGCTGTTTCACATTTTTAAGTTGTTATTATAATCTTTATATGTATATATTTCTATATTTGCCATTAACATACCAGTAAGAAGGAGATCAGATATTCAAAAGGTCCACAAACATTTCTAAGTGTTGATAACAGATTGCTTAATGTACTTGAGCCTGCCTTTCTTCTGCAAATAAAACCTAAGTTTTCTTCACTTGACAGAGATACGATGTCTAAGGAGATAAAATATTAATAACCACTTTTGTGGAAACTAGATTTTTTTTTTTTGTTCAGCGGAGCACAAAATGAGCCGTCAAGAAGAGGCCCGACAGAAAGAATGAAGACTGTCATTCCAGCCAAGATGTTGCCAGTGAGTCCAAGCAACTAAAAGACTCCTTGAAAGGCTGGGAGTGAGAGACAGGCTCTAACTGAAGATGTTTACCTATTTAGAAAGAAGGAAGGAAGGCAGGCAGGAAGGATGGGCTGGAGGGAGGAAGGAAGGGAAGATGCAGCCTCAAAATTTTCAAATAGTTATGAAAGGCTTTACTATGTGCTAAGCACACGATTAGAATGCCACCCGGTGTAAACACGTCTACACTTCCCTTCTGTCTGCCACGATTACACTGAGGGTTCTAGGGCTTTCCCGGCCTTCTAGCCCCAAGTGCCGCCGTGGGATTTGTGTTAACAGAGGCTCCCACTAGGTGCCGGCGGTGATTTGGGATGGGAATGGGGCGAGTGCAGGGCGTTTTAAGGTAATAACTGCGCCCCCCCAGGATTGCCTGTCCACCCCCCCCCCCTCCCGCCCGGGTGACCGAGAAGCAGAAGTCAAGCCCGGGGGCAGAGCCTGATGAAGGGACAGGCGGCGCCCCGATCGCGTCCCCACCGCCCAGAAGAGGAAGCACACACCGCCGACAGGTGCGACAGGTGCGACAGGTGCGGAGCCTCCCTTGCCGCTGAGAACATGCTCAGGTTCGAACCCACGTCGGTCGCCTCCCCCGGGCCCCTCTCCTTGCAAGAGAGGGCCGGGGTCCCCCACGCGAGGGCGGGGACCGTCGGGGGCGCCCGGGGCACCTGCGCGCACATCCCAAGCCCCGCCAGGGGTTGAGGGGGGGAAGGCCGCGGTCACCCGGAGGCCACCAGAGTCCTGCACAAGCGGGGGGCCCGGGACTCCCCCTCCGCCCCCGCCGCGCTAGGGACCCGAGAGCCCCGCCCCGCGTCTCACCCCAGGCCTCGGGCAGCGCGAGCAGCACCAGGAACGCGGGGAGAGCTCCTCCCGGGCGGGACCGCGGGGCCTCCTGCGGGCTCCTGCTCCGCGGGGCTCCCGCCCTCCGCGGGGCTCCCATCCTCCGCGGGCACCTGCCGGTGCAGGCGCGACCTCGAGGGCAGCGCCGGCCGCCCCGCCGAGAGCCCAGAGCGCGCCCTGCGCCCGCGGTCTGGGTAGCGCTGCGCTGGAGGCGGGGGCACGAGCCCGGGCGCCGCTTCCCCTCCGCGCGGGCGAGGTCTCGTTCATCCCTCATTTGCATGGTCTCTAACCAATTGCGCCGAGTTTCGCTTCCACGCACCCGCTTAGGGACCCGCGCACAGGAGCCACGCATGGTGATGCCTGGGCTGGGGGCTGCGGTGGGCGTGGAGAGGATGCGCGGCCCGGGGCCGGCGGCGGGTTCTCCCGGCCTGGCTTCCAGACGCCCAGGGCCACCTTCCCTCTGCGACCCAAAGGCCAGGGGCTGCTGTGCTGGAGCCCCAGCTGGGGGCAGCATGCGCAGGGGACGGGAAACAGAAGACCCCAGTCCCCTATGTTGAATTGAGCTGTGCCAAACCGTTGGGGGGGAAAAATATGACCCAGTGACTTATTCACATTTGCATTTTTAAAGTAGGCTTGTTTATACCACTGGGAGACTGGATTGGAATAAGGCGCTAGTGAATGGGGCTGACCAGCAAGGAGGTGGTGTTGCCATCATCCAGATGAGATTTGGCGGTGGCCTTGACTGCACCATGGTGGACAATAAACATTTTGGAGGCAGAATGAACAAAACATCCTCAGGCATTGGATTTGGGTTACCTCCTTTCCTAAAGTTAGTGGTGAGGAAAAGAAGAAAGCCATAGAGAGAGCTTCAGGGTTCAAAACAAATGATGGTGCTATTTACTGAAATTAAAAAAAAAAATGTGCAGGAAGGACAAATTTGGAGCAGGGGTTAAGAATTCAAGGCTGAGGGAAATGAGGCTGGGCAGTGGGGTGGATAACGGCCCCTGAGGGTGTCCACATCCTGATTCCCTGCAGATCAGCGTCTGTGCTTAGTAAGTGGCAAGAGGGGTTTTGCAGATGTGATTAAATTAAGGGTTTTGAGTTGGGAGACGGTCCTGGATTACCCTGGTGGGTAATCACAGGGGTCCTTGTGGAGGGAGGCACTAGATCAGAGCTGGAGAAGGTAGTAACCGAAGGCAAGACTGGGGAGATGCTGTCATGAGCTAAGGAACGACGGTCACCTCTAGAAGCTGCAAGAGGCCAGGGAGACAGATTCTGTCTCCCTCCGGAGCTTTCAGAACGAACCAACACCTGCCAACACCTTGGTCTTAGCCCCATAAGATACATTATGGATTTCTGACCTCCAGGCTTATAAAAGAATAAATGAGTCATTTTTGGCTACAAGGTAACTTGTTACAATAGGAACCATATGGGAGAGAGAGGGTGACTTGAACAAGGGGAAGTGTCGAAGGACTTTTTTTTTTTTTCTTAATGGAGAAGGACTTGGGCCCGAGACAGATGGAGTTTTAGTGAGGAGCCAAGGAAGCGTGGCAATGTTCTAAGAAACGATTGGGAATATAATTTGTTGATAACACTGGACTTCCAGAAAAGTCCAACAGTCAGCCTTTTGAAAAGGAAGTGGGTGGAAGAGAGTTAAAATCTCAGGAATTGATGGTACGGTCAAGTGAGAACACGTAGAATAAATGATAGGAAGATCAGGGTGGAAACATCAAGCTGTGGTTCATAGGTGGTTCTTGGCCTTGAATATTTTTGTGTATGGAGGACCCCTTCTCAGAATTAATTTTTTAATGCATAAAAGGGAGTACCTAGGCTTACAAAGGAAATGGGTTATACTGAAATTTAGTTCTAGTTCAACAACCTTTGAAGGTCTGTGGCCCCGAAGATAAGGACCCCCGATTTAAAAATCAGTTAAAAATAGAGTCAGTTGTGGGTCAAGACTCAAGAGTTGGAACGAGTTGCCTGGAGAGTGGAATGATTGCACAGGTCACAGGCTGCAGAGAGGGGAGGAAGGGAAGGGGTGCGGAGGTAGCATGGCAGATATTTCAGTAAATGTATTAGTCCTTCTCTCCTCTGTGCAGAGTTGTGATTCCTGGAGGGGAAAAGCTGCTCAGGGTGGAAAACTGCTCTCCCTCTTCTCAGTGTAGCTTCACTAATGGAGACCTACATACACGCAGTCCAGCAAACCTGTACCACTCAGCGCGTATAGCCTCGGCTCACACAAGCATTCTAGAACACGGCCTTACTTCATTTGTCCCTCGTCCTCGAGCCTCAGCTAGGTGAGAAAGGGAAGTGCCCCAAAGGCCACCTGTGTTTCTTATTTTCTAGCAGTTTGCATACTTAGGCTCTCTCCCATGACTCTATTGCAAGAAATACTTACTTTGATCATATCACATCTCCTTTTGAATGTACCCAATAGCAATCTTTCAGGGATTTGATATCGTCCTTTTAAATCGTTCTCCGCAGAGCAATGGAAGGGGAAGTCAGAGCATGGTAGGCTGAGGAAAGGGGAATGGAAGATCCAACTCCCCAGCCTTACATCACAAGCTAGCAGAGCACCTAACTCATTACCACTTCTTTTTGCGCCGATCTCCTGACATTTGCTTTCTCCCATCATGCCACGGAGGTCTAGTTCCCAGCTCACAACAGCCTTCTCTGCTGTCACCCCTCTCACAGTCCCCAGACTCACAGAAGCTAAGGAAGCCATATAGGCCAGAGGCGGGTATCTTGGGTGAAGCAAGAGAAGTGCGGGGAGAGGAGGTTGAGGGAGTTACCCTGCGAGGTTTTCATCATCTACTAACAGAAGGAAGGAGAATGGAGATGAGGTGGAGTGGGATAGACAGCTTAAGGTGAACCAACAGAGGAATAAGAGGAGGACTGGTTGTGAATGAATAAAAGATACTGAGCCGCATCCCACTTCTGTGTACGTATCCAAAAGGACCGAAAGCAGGGTCTTGAAGAGCTATTTGCACGCCATCAGTCGTAGCAGCGTCATGCACAAAAGCCACACAGTGCAAACAACCCACATGTCCTTTGACAGATGAATGAACTAAATGTGGTCCATACATGCACGGAAAGATCATTCAGCCCAAAAAAGGAAGGAAGTTCTTCCACAGGCTACAACATGGAGGAACCTTGAGGACACTGTGCTAAGTGAAGTGAACCAGTCACAGAGGGACAAACACTGAATGATTCCACATATGGAGGTATCTAAAGTAGTCAAGTTCAGAGAAACAGGAGAATGGTGGCTGCGAGGGGCTGGAGGAAGAGGGGAATGCAGAGTTACGGTTTAACGGATACAGCATTGCAGTTTTGTCAGATGAAAAAGTTCTGGAAATCTGTTGGACAACAATGTGAATATACCTAACACTTCTGTACACTTAAAAATGGTTAAGATGGCAAACTTTATGCTCTCTCTATATATTTAAAAGACCCCTCAAAGATGCCAAACAGAATAGTCTAGAAGATGGTGAGAGAAATTTGTGGGAGCCAGTGAGCAAGATTTTATTTTCTCAATAGTGTAAGTGCTAGAACAAGGAATATTGGCAGCTGGATTTAGAGTGTGGTGGGAGGGGGCTACGGGAAGGCGTTGGCTGGACAAATAGAAGAGCCAATCTAAGATGAGGGAGCTGAGTTTGTGGATTGAGATTTGGCTAACACGGCGAAGTAGTGGGATCCAGAATGCATAAATGTTAATTTGGGAACTCTAAAAACCCTAACTAAATGGAATTAGAATAAAAACCGTAAGATGAGAGCTCATTAACTCTAGGGGAACAACAAACATAGAAGGCAAGTGTTTTTGTTCAAAGATAAAATTTATTTGAGTAACTACTATATACATTTTTAAAGGAACCAGAGCTCTGACGGAACGGCCAAGGAAATATCCAAAGCCTGAATCTGTACACCAAAACCTTAACGATTAAAACCCGACTCCCGTAATGGGAAAAAAAAAATGTGCAAGTTGTAATTACTGATTATGGAAAGGCAAAGTATGTATTGTGATAAAAACCTCAAACCCACGTGGAAACAAAAGTGAAATGTTTAACCGTATGGGAGCAAAATGCTATGATGAGAATAAAATTAGGCTTCGCAACAAAAGTAGGCCCATCGTAACCACGTGAAATGCTCTCTACTTTGCTTAAATAATTAAAAGCACACTATTACCAGACGTATATGATAATGGCAAGTATGCTGATTACAAAAGAGGAGTCAAGACAGGACCGCTCTTTTTACTGCCTTCCTTAAAATGGGGACACTTTCGGAGTCACCCTAGCCATGGCTTGGTTCCAGGCACATTACAGGGGAGACTTCCCAAAATCCTTGAACAGCGTGCGGCAGTGAAACTGGGCCCCCAGCTTTATTACCAGGAAACTTTCTTTGTCCTGCTTGGGAATAAGTGCACATGGAAAGTTATAGCTTATGAAGTCGTTTCCCTGGTGTTGAGACCATACACGTAGACTTGCTCATGTCCACATGGTTTCTTCTCCACCCGCGTTCAGCTGGATCCAGACAACGAGGCACACTGAAATAGAGAATTTCGGTTCAGGAGGCAGCATGAAGGGCAGGTGTGCACCTTAGTGTTTAAACAATGACAGCGTCCACGCTCTCTAGGCACCAATGCTAAGTGCTATCACCAATAGAGCATCAAGCCTCCTAGAAGACAGCATTCCCTCCAGGGGCCCCCTTCTTCAGAGAACACGATCTGAAGCAAATAATAAAGTTCAGATCAATAAATACGAATAATACTACATGAGGGAGAAATCGAAGCAAGAGTCTCCCTCTGACTCAGTCATGCATTCATTCAACAAATATGGATGTCCTAGCGTTACTTGGATCCCCAGTGGTTTGGGTTTAGACATCACTCTGGCCTGGTCTCCCCTGTTCCCCTTTCCTCTTCCATGACTCCCCGGCAGCAGGTGATCTTTTCTTCCTCAACTACCACAGCAGTTTTTCTGTAACCTGTTTGTGGTTCTTATTCTTACACTATCACACGTAAACGTCTCTTTCTTGATACTAAAATAAGTTCCAGGAGGGCAGAGGTGGTATCTTTATAGAGTCTGTAGGAGAAGCAGTCTGAAGGCAGATCTGAGCTTGAATTCAAACCTTCGCCTCTTACTGATTCCGAGACCGTTGGCCAATAGGTTAGCCTCAGTTTTCTCATCTTGGATGCTGTATGCTCACCTCGGGCTGATACCTTTCACTGTGTAGGGAGGGAAAACGGAGATAAGGCAGGAGAGATGCTCAGCACCATGCCTGGGCTTGGCAGACAAGTCCTGGGGACCTTAGGGGACCCTCCATGTTCTCTGTCAAGCTTCCTATGCTCCTTGTCATTCCATCTTCAGCTCCCATGGTGACTCACTCTTTGGTGCCTTCTCTTTTCTCCTTAAACCCCTACCATCTCCCTTCCCAGTCAGGTGACTGTCTTGCTTTCTAGCCACTGAGAAAACACAATCGCCAGAAGAGAACTTCCACACGAGCATCTGCACCTGCACCGCCCGCCCTCTCTCCTGTTGGGGAGGCCACACTCCCATCGAAGCTCTGCCTCGGGGCTGGAGCACTCGACCCCTCCCTTCTCGCTTATCCAGATGTTGCTCCAGCAATCCTTCCTTTTCTCTCCTGTCATCATTTCCCCCTTCCTACTAGATCATTCTCATCAGCACATGGAAATGGTGGCCTGGCTGCGGTTTCTCCATTCTTCAAGAGTGGGTGGTTCCTGGGATCTTCCTTCTTACTCTTGCCATCTGCTCCCTCCATCGGTGCCTCTTTGTAGAAAACCTCCTTGAAAGGGGGGGTCTACAGCTGAGACCTCCGATTTATCTCCCTTCATTCTCTCTTAAGCTGACATCCATCAGGAGTTTGTCTCCTTCCTCTTCACCAAAATGATTCTTGTCAAGTTCACCAACGATTCCTGTGCTGCAAACACAGGGGTCGGTATTCACTACTGCTCTTGATCAGTCAGTAGCATTTGACAGAGTTGATCACTCCCTTCTCCTCCTCCTCAGACTTCTTTCTTCACATGACGTTTACCACACCATGCTCCTGGGGGTTGCCCCTGTGTCAGAGGCTGGTGCTTCGCCCCTTTGCTGGGTCCCTCTCACACTCTGTGATTCCTGATGTGGAGGGACCCAAGGTCGGGCACACGGACCTTTCTTCTGGCCCCTTTCACTCCCTTGCTCATCCTACTTGCTTTCATTATTGCATCCATCCATCATCCATATGCTGACAAGGCCCAAATCTAGGTCTTGAGCCTGGACCTACTCTCTGAAATACAGACTGGTACACCCAGCTGCCTTCTTGATACCTCTCCATGGAGGCCTATTAGAGGTCTCATTTCTAACATCTCCAAGGTGAAACTCCTGGTTTTTCTCCCTAATCCTGCTTTTATCACATTGTCAGTCATCCTAATTAACAGCAATTCCATCCTTCTGGTTGGCAGGCCAAACACACACACACACACACACACACACACACACACACACCAAAAAATAAAAAACAACCCTGACATCATCACCACCTCTTCCCTTACAAACTGCCAGCAAATCCTCCTGTCACTATCTTAAAAATACAAATGCTGGCCTCTTCTCCCCAGCCTGGTGGTAGCCACTCACAGCTTCTTGCCTAGATAATTGTGATAAAGTCTTCATTGGCTCCCCATCTTCCACCTTCACCTTCCCACACTCAATTCTTCACAGAACACTTAAGGTGACCATTCTCTCCTCCACCTAAAACCTCCTTTTGTTTCCATCTCAGAATACTCATCAAGCCCATTACAGTGACCTAGCATACTCTGTGTATCTTCCTCACCCTCCTCCCCTTACCCCCTCTCTGACTTCATCCCCACCTCTCTCTCCCTTGGTCAGTTCAACTAGGCCATGCTGCTCTCCTTGCTGTACCTCCAACACAGCAGGCACACACTACTTTATAGTCTCTGCACCTGCTGTTCTTTCTTCCTGGAATGTTCTCCTACCACCAATAAGGCCGCCTCCTTACTCCATCATAGTCTTTGGTCAAATGCCATTTTCTTAGTGAGGACTTCCCTTCCAACTACTCTGCTCTAGCTCCTTTTCTGCCTTATTTCTCTTCAAAATGCTTTTCATCCTCTTTTTTATTTTATTCTTAATTATTATGATATGTGTTCAGTATTTGTTGAATGGATGAATGAATAAAAAAAAACCCTAGGGGCATTAATTTGCAATATGAAGTAGGTAATTAGCAATTTCTGTGCTTGATTACTAAAGACTTGTGCAATAGAACCATACATATTCAGTACTATGATTATTGATAAATATAAATTGAAGATATTTTAACATAGAAATGAATAGAAATATTTCAATTTCATTAGATACCAGTTTGTCTTCTGATTAGCTTCCTGGGTTGTATGGATCCATAGAATATACTTCTCGTGTTTCTAAATGAAGATCTCCTTCTTTAGGGCTTTGATTTGTATAATAATTGCTAAATGGAAGAAGGAAAAAGTAAACTTTACTCACTGGCATGATTACTATAAACATGTTATAGTTGTTTGTTTTCCATAATTCCCATCACATGAGAAGTACTTTTCATGAATGATTCATTTTGTTGTCCTAAGTATCATAGAAGATAATCACTATAACCCCTATTGTTTGGAAGCGCTCATAAAAATAACTCGCTAGGATGACAAATGTCCATGTCAGAAGTTGATATTAGGTAGCTTTACTCCAGATCCAAGACCCTCAATGACATAAATACGACCCTCAGTTCGAAAAAAATCAATCAAAAAGCAGCTTTTATTTTAGGACATGACCACAAATTTATCTTTTTGGGGCATAGTCTTTCAATGTAACTTAAGGGAAAATTCTTATATTTGATGTTAAATTCAGAATCCTTGTGATTTTTAAGAGGACAACATTACTTTTACTCCTTGAAAGCCCATATACTTTACTGTGCTTCTAAAACCACTTAGCCAAAATTAGCAAAAGGCAGTAAAATGTGATTACACTATCATGTGGAATTCCGAAATAAGGTATTACAAAATTACTGAAGAAGCAAGATTTCTGCTAAAGGTACATAGAGAGCATGTGGCTCATACCATATTTAAAAGGTCAGCTTGTAAACATAAGTGGTGTACATGAAGAATGGTGCCTCTTAAATGTCTGAGTGGCCTTTATAACTATTTAATTTTGTTACTTAGACAACATTTCTGGGTGACCAATGACTCATCTCATTTACAGAAAGTATTTAAGGCAGCTCAAATGTCTATATCAACTAGAAAGTAAATTGAAGTCAGTTACAAATTAGAAATAAAACAAACGAGGGATGCTTAGGAATACAGTTTAGCATATATGTTTGGCTTATATCAATGAGGGCACTTAAACAGAGTATTTGATATAATCATATTCATAAACTTAATAATCTGCCAGGAATATCATAAATTATTTCAGCTTGTAGGCATTCCTAAAGTTTGCCAATTTTCCTACACGTGTAATCCTCCGATAACAAACTTAGGAGCATGAAGGAAAGAGATAGAGGCCACATTTTCTATTTATTTAAATTTCCAATAACTCTTGGCTAAAATTATCTTCTAACTTCCTGTGAGGAAAGCCATGTAAATGACATCTCCATTTTTTTTTTTTTTTGTCCTGAAGACCCTCATCTCCCTTGAATTCTGTGAAAGTCCTCCTTCCTAATTCTCCTCCTACCTCTGACTGTTCCTTCCTTTCCTCCCTTTAGGTTTTACTGTCCTGCTGAGACCTTTCCTCATCCCTATTCATACCTTTTTTGTTCTTCTTGGTCACAGGCTTCAAATGGGAGTTAATAAATGTTGCCTACCTGAGTCCAGGCCTTTTTCTGGAGTTTTACCCCAAGGTAATAGGGCACAACTGAACTCCTCTTTCTACACAAAACTGCCCATCTTCTCTATTGGTGAACCACTGGATCCAATCCACATGAGTCATTCTTTTCGTCCCTTTCTCCCTGTATCTGACAAGTCACTAAGTCCTGGAAATCCTCTTTCCTTAATGGCAAGGATAGCTCTTGATCCCTGCCCCCCCGCCCACTACTACTTTAGTGGAGAACCTGGTCCTGGCCCTCCTGTTGAAAATGCATATCTGAACATATTATTTTACTTTAAGATCCTACAGGATAGACCCCAACTCCTTGTCATGGTACGTGGGGCTTTTGATGCTCTAACTCCTGCCCACCTTTCTAGGATCCCCAGTGACTGTTAAATGAAACCTTAGTTCCATGGGATGAGAAAGCATTAAATGAGAAAAAGAGTTCTGTGGTCCAATTAGTTTGGGGAATTCTGGTATAAAAATAAAATTAAACAAGCTTCCTGCCTAGAGGACCTGAAATATGCTCTTGATCATTGTGAATTTTCGTGAGAAAAATACAGCATGTAGTACCTTCCCAATCTTATTTGGTCATAGAACACTCTTTTTCCTGAAGTCATTCATTAAACAAAGATTATGGGATACATCTTCTGGTCAACACTACAGTCTAAAGTATATCACAGTTGTAGACCCTTTTAAGACTCTTGTATGGTAAGAACCACATAAGTGATTTGATATAACTGTGATGGCACCTATGAACTGGAGGTGCCCGGGTCTGGCAGGCTTAGAACAAATGCCTCAGGTTCACAGGTGCCATGAGTACATAGTATCAACATAGCCCCTTCATGTCTAATGCCTACACCAGGCATTTCACAACTGTGAATGGGAACATATTACAGAAAAGATGTCAATTTCTCACAGACTAATCCATAGACTTAAATGGAATCACAACATATGTTTTTTGGAAATGCCAAATGATCTAAAATCACGTGGTAAGAACAAACAGAAGAGAATAGAAAGGAAAATCCTAAAAAATTATAGCAAAGGTATTCCTGCCCTACCATGTAACAGCAGAAAGCCATATTAATTAAACATAAATGAATTTGAGATAGAAGGACAGATCTATACAGCAGGAAAAGAAGTCCAGAAATACAACATATCAAAATATATTAATTATTTGATATATGCTCAAGTTAGAATAAACTTTCTGGAAAGTCATTTGGCAATATTTATTAGGTATCTTAAATGTTCATACTCTTATCCTCAGTAATTCTACATCTATGCTACAGAAATAAGTAGATGTGGGAAAAGATTTATCTGAAGGTGTTTCTTGTATCTTTATTTATTACCAAAATAAATGTGGAGGCAATCTAAAATTTCCAGGATATAGAAATACATAGGACAATATAGTATTAAATAACTAAAAAGAAAACACAACATAAAGATACAAGAGACAAAAGCCAAACTAAAAAAATTAAAGCAGGGGATTATGATGTCAAAATTTTAGTGAAAAAGAGAAAGAGAAAGAATAAAAGATCAGATAGGAATATACCAAAATATTTGCAGTTGTTATCACTGGGACTTTTTAAATTTTAATTTCCTAGATTTTAAAATTATATACCATCTGAATGAACTTCTTTCAAATACAACAAGTGTTTGATATTTTTTAAGTTCTCACAGAGAGGGCTTTCTTCTATATGGCACAAGGTCCCTTACTCCAGTTACCATACTACAATATTTACATATTCATGTCATATAACTTGTGCTTCTGAGTTTAATTTCAGGCAAGAAGCCGAAACCTTTTGTGCCTTTTGGCCAATCATGCACTGAACTTACCGTTCTCTGTGTTTTAATATTGTGCATAAGGTGACACCAATCAAGAATATAAGAAGTACTGAACCTGCAGAAAGACCTAGAAAACAAAACAAGTATCAAATGCCAGAAAATTGTGACCTATATTGTTTTGAAGGGATTGTGGGGCTATTCCTAGTGGTGGGGAAATTGTTATGTGACTTTATACTTATCCTTTGTCAGTCATATAAATGTTAAATTCCTAAATAATCATACTTGGGCTTAAGTTTTTTCTGATCCAGCCCAGTTCACATTTAATCTAAGGCACCAAGCATTTGACCACAGGGCTCTAGTCAAGTGTCTGTTGAGCTTTTCTGTCCCTTTCAGTTTTATTAATAATATTCTTGTTACTGGGGGGATATGATACTAGGAGCTCAGGACACAAGGATCCCATGATGTAGCATAACAACATTTACCTCTCAGTTGTAAAATCTATTTTTCTGCTGCAGAATAAGTCACCCTGTTTGATAGTACCAAATCATGCAAAAGATCAAAAGTTAATATAAACTAAACTGTCAATTTAAAAACTGGGCTTTTAAAATCATTTAGTCAACTCTATTCAAAAGTGTCAGTTTGTAATATGCAGTACATATGAAAAGACCATTAAAACCCCAAAAAGGAGAATTTCCTAGGAGCTAAAGTGAAAAACAAGAATAATAGCAGGATATAGAATGTCAAATTATGTATATTTTTTAAAAATAAAACATCATTAGAAATTTAATTCAAATATTTAAGAAAACTTACCACTAAGAAGAGGAGCAAGTGAGGCTAAGGAGAATACAAAATCATGAAAATATTAGTCTAGGTGTATGCTCCAGTGCACCCCAAAGCCCCAAGATAACACACAGCTCCTTTCTCTCGAAATCTGCTCAAAGTGATATATCTGGACCCTGGATTGTATGCATTCTTCCTTCATTTTTTATGTAACAATTCACTGGACACTTAAATATCACTTTAAGTTGGGATAGTTCACGAATGAAAAAAAGCCAACACAATCAATTTGATAATCAGAGATTTCTTGGGTTAGAATGCAAATATGAACTGCTCTAAAAGTTTGTGCTCCATACTCTTTGGAGGTCCTTGTCACAATGGTAAGTACTTACAAGTCAAGATGCAGCAAGGGAAACCTCAGTAATGACTTCTTTCAAAATGTTAGGTTGTTGTTTTGCACCTTGTAAGTTAGTACTTCTTTCTTTACTTTCCCCATCCTCAGAAAGTTTTGTTTTTTTTTTTTTTTTTTTTTCTAGAATAGACCACTAACTTCAAATTTGCCCAGTACTGTAGCACTGGCCATAGACCCATATTGATTTAAAACCTACAGGTCCCTGACATCGAGGACCACCTTTCACTCTCTTCTCTCCAGTGAGACAAGTAAGAGCCACATGTGTGGAAGCCTTCCGCAGTTACCTGGTGATTTGCAGACAGCCAGGGGCGGGTTCCATCCGTGATCATCCTGGCACTGGCTCTGGGGACTGCCTTCCAGGGTATACCCCTCTTCACACTCCAAAGTGACAACTGCACCATACTGATACATTTTCCCAGGCTCCAGCCCCTTCTGGATTCCATTAATATACTCTGGGGAGCTACAGTTTACCTCTGAAATGAAAGAAAGCTAATTGAAGCTGGGTCATATTTTAGCCTTTTCTCAAGAAAGGAGAGTGCCCTGAATGGAAAGGGTTACAAACCCAACTAGGTTCATTCTCAGTAAGGAAAGCCTCACTGTGGTAACACAAAAGGCTATATCCTAGGTAGAGTTATTTCTGTGTCAACCATCAATCTCAATTACCTTTAGATAGTTTAAGCCAGATTATTTTCTTCTTTGTGCTTTAGTTTCTAAACTAATAGTGTTGGATAATTTTAATGGCCTCTTAGAGAAACGGAAGGGCTAAGTGGGTAATATTAAGAATTCCGAATGGCTAGTTCATCTGCTCCATCCTTACTCTATAATTGTCCAGATGTGAACACACTTACTCATTTCTTCTTTCATCTTGCCATGGAGGGGGCAATAGTGGGAGATTTTGGATTTGGGTCATGACTCTAGGACTTCCCAGCTGTGTGACCTTGGGTAGGTTACAGGTCTCTCGATTCTACCAAGATCTCATGTGTCATACAGGAATAAGAATAGCACCAACTTGACAAGGTTCTCAGGAAGATGATCAGGAGATAATGCATATAAGATGTGAGCAGTTTCTGGCATTTTGTAGAGTTCCCAATAAATACGAGGTATTAACTCACTACTCCTATTTCATATGCATTATTTATGCATTTATTTCATAATGCATATTTCATATGCATTTATTTATTCTGAAGGTTTTATCAAAAAAGGATATAGACCCGTAATTCCTTTTTATTTTATTTTTTATAATAAATTTATTTTTTATTGGTGTTCAATTTGCCAACATACAGAATACAACCCAGTGCTCATCCCGTCAAGTGCCCCCGTCAGTGCCCGTCACCCATTCACCCCCACCCCCCGCCCTCCTCCCCTTCCACCACCCCTAGTTCGTTTCCCAGAGTTAGGAGTCTTTAGGTTCTGTCTCCCTTTCTGATATTTCCCACACATTTCTTCTCCCTTCCCTTATATTCCCTTTCACTATTATTTATATTCCCCAAATGAATGAGAACATATAATGTTTGTCCTTCTCCGATTGACTTACCCGTAATTCCACCACCACTCAGAGGAAACATACTGACAAAATAATTGCGTTTTTATCAGTATTTTGCCAAACGCACACTCATAACTACAACTACAGTGTAAATTCAGCCTGCACTTTAGTTGTTTAATTTGTATAAGTACTTCAATTTTCTATATTTAAAGGACTATGTAAGTGATCACTCTTCAGATAAGCTATACCCTAAGTCATTTTTTCTTATTTTGCGGTATGCAGACTAACTAGTGTATTCATCCAATTGAATCCATCCAATTAAATGCATTAAATAAATGGTCCAATTAATGCATTTATTTGTCTATTTTAAGTTGAAGGTACCTAACTGAATGCCTATTTGGGAGAAATTTGATTGAAAAAACAAGAGAGTAATAAACACCACACCTTTACAATAAGGGGCAGGTTGGCTCCAGGTTCCGTCATGTGTGCAAAGGAGGATTGCCACTCCCACAAGCAGGTAGCCTTGGTCACAGTTGTAGAGGATTGACATTCCGGGAGAAAATCGAGCTATATCTCCACCAGTATGATTCCCATTGGGTATCTTAAGTGGAAGTTGACATCCTATGAAAGCTTAGACACCAATAAAAAAGGATCTTTAATTTAGCACAGAGGAACATATAGCCAGCACTATCTGTGGGTGACACCAAACTGAGAGGTAGGATATAAGCCAACTAATTGGTATCCAGAAATATTCATTCCACTGAAACCAAGCAGCACTGGACAGAAATCTGCATTGCCTACATATATGTGATTTGAAGAATAATGTCAAAAGTAACATAATGAAAGGTCAGTGGTCATGGCCCACGATCGTCATCTATTAGCTAATAGTATTCTTCCCTTTACCCCTTAAATAGCTCAGAAGCTGTAGTTTAAGGGTCTGACACTCCAAATGCTTCCAGGAACCAGGAAGCAAAGCCACCACTTATGACCAGAGAGCATTTGTCCTGAAAATAGCAGCCGTCGCCTGGTTCCAGATACAGGTGCCTTGCAGGAAAGCAAAGGGGGCCCTCACTGTGTTACACATTCACTGTTTATCCTGGGCTGTGCAAATGGGTTTCACTTAGGATGAGAAAACCATTCTGGTGAGCTGAATTCAGTTCTTGGGGCACCCACTGGCAGCCTCTTTTGTAGACAGTTACTGACAGGAATAAAGCTTCCAAGTGATAACTAAAATGACAGGGAAGACAATTCGATGGGTTTGAGGGCTAGCATTCCTCTCCACAAACCCCAAGTTCTCTTTCTGGTTGGTATCACAGCCTTAAATATCAAATTATCAAGCAATATCATTGCCAAATACTTGCCCTCCCAAAAGTATGTGTTTTTTTAAAAAGTATTAGTAAAAAGAATAAATTTCAGAGACTCCATCAATTTGGAAGTTAACCATTATCTTCTCATGTACTTTTGCTCAACATATCTAGAAGGGGAAGGGAGGGATCCCTGGGTGGCTTAGGGGTTTAGCGCCTGCCTTTGACTCAGGGCGTGATCCTGGAGTCCCAGGATCGAATCCCACGTTGGGCTCCCTCATGGAGCCTGCTTCTCCCTCTGCCTGTGTCTGTGCCCCCCCCGCCCCACCTCCCCCATCTCTCATGAATAAATAAATAAAATCTCAAAAAAAAGGGAAGGGGGGAAGGATGAGATAAAAAGATAAGGCAGGCGTCTTATAAAACAACGAGATTGCCTTTGCTCTCACATGCTTTCCTATAGTCTGAATGGTCAATGTAGATTCAAAACCCTTTTTCTTCATTCTGGGCAATAGCCCACACTTTGTTCCTTAAAATATCTTACCCTTTTTGATACAAGTCGGTACACCTGGCATCCATTTGTTACTGGTATGACACTGAATCACATGACTGCCGTTCATGATGAAGCCAGCATTGCAGGCAAAATATACCGTGTCGTTGTGGGCATATGAAGCATGAGTTTCGTTGAGCTTGTACCCATGTTTGACTTCTGGGTTAGGGCAGTGGGTCACAGGAGGAGGTTTTAAGCACTGCGGGAGAGGTTTACTCCAAGATCCATGTCCCTTAGGGTCACTTATGCATCGTATATTTTTCTCTCCCAGAAGAGAGAATCCTTGGTCACATTCATAAGAGACTTCATTTCCATACAGAAAGTGCTCTGCCATCACGCCCCTAGGTCTTCCATGCTCAATCATGGGTGGGGGCTCACAGTGAATAACTGCAGAAGAGATTAAGGAAATTCTGCTTCAGCTAGCACACCAGGGTGGACAGTCTTCAGTCGGGCACAAATAAAACTAGGCAACTGCATGTACTACATGGGACAACAAAATAATTGAGATTTTGGGACCAAGATTATGCTTCCTGTAAAACAGCATTATTGGGGCGCCTGGGTGGCTCAGTTGGTTAAGTGTCTGCCTTCGGCTCAGGTCATGGTCCCAGGGTCCTGGGATCAAGCCCCGCATCAGACTCCCTGCTCAATGAGGAGTCTGCTTCTCCTTCTAACCCTCCTCTCAACTTGTGTTCTCTGTCTCAAATAAATAAGATTTTTTTAAACCAGTGTTATTTAATTCTCTACATGAATAATACATATTCATTCCAAAACAATTCAGAAAACAAAGTATTAAAAAAGGAAGAAATATAGCTATGCTCCCATAAACTAGAAACATAGGCTATATTATTTTTTCTTAAATCGCAGGCAGATGTATGGCAAATACTCAGTTCCTATTTGACAACTTTGTTTCCCAATGCCAGTGCCGACCAAACACGGCAAGAGTTGCCTTATCTTATGTACAATGAAATAGAACATATAGACTATGGACCTATAAGGCTAGTTCTTCAGTGGCCTGCCTTACTACCTCACTGACAATTTTTTTTTTTCTGACTTACCCTTACAAAGTGGAATCTTTTGGAACCAAACCCTATTCTCTGCATCTTGACACTTCTGATAAGCATGTCCAGTCAACCGGTACCTGGAGAGAGATTGTACTGTATTTCCTCTTCTCAATATCACATCTCTGCAACCTAGCTTCCTTAAAGCACAGGTACAGGGGCACTTCTAAAGAAGAGGTCGGCAGACAGGAGCTAAAACTCCTGGCCCTCCAGGTAAGAAAACTACTTTAGACATAGAGTTTTTCCACAGCAAAGCCATTTCTGTGTCAAGAAAGAACTGAAAGAGAGATGTAGTTAGACCAGTGGAGCCTCACATTCTCTAGGAATGGGACAATGAGGGACCTCTAGGAGGAGTCATCAAGACAACTTGAGGACAGAATTAATGCCCAAAAAGAGGAGGGGACCCCTTTTCAGAATGGACCATCTCATACTCACCCATCTTGACAGGATGTATTAACTGGTATCACAGGTGATTGAATGGGAGGAGGCTCTTGAAAATCATCTCTCACAGGTTGACATGGTGCTTCTAGAAGAACAAAGTTTGAATTATGTATGCATGCCTGATATCACGGAGAAAAACAACTCTGCAACTGAAAGTACCTTCACACCGAGGGGGAGAAGGGCTCCAAGTTCCTGAAGGCATACAGTGAATGGATTTGTTTCCCACAAGCAAGTAGCCAGGGTCACAGGTGTAGTCTACGGTCATCCCAGAGACAAAGACGACCCTGTTTCCACCTGTATGCCGACCATGCTGGAGCCCAAAAGGTGGCTGGCAGTCTGAAGAGAAAACTCCCCACATAAATACCAACAACAACAAAAAAGGGATTTATACATAAGAACATTAAGTGTACAGCACCGAACAGCAGACAATCTGAAATTTTTAAGCCAAAGATTATGAAACTCTAATTATCAAATGTTTTCTGCTCTTTTGTAGGAACCAGTCACCTTTAAAAAAGTCCTCTCGAAAACCAAGAAACAGACTCTTAACTATAAGGAACAAACTGATGGTCACCAGCAGAGAGGTGGGTGGAGCGATGGGGGAAATAGGTAATGGGGACGAAGGAGGACACTTGTGAGGAACACTGGGTGGGGCATGGAAGTGTGGAATCACTACACTGTACACCTGAAACTAATATTATACTGTATGTTAACTAACTGGAATTTAAATAAAAACTTGAAAAAAATAAAAACATAAAAAGTCTTCTCATTATCTACCCTGAATACATCCCAGATCCAAAGGGGCATTTACATGAAGAACATATAAAAACACATAGGACAAAAAAAAAAAAAAAAAAAAAAACACACACATAGGACATTCGATCACAGAATGGAAGAAATGGGATAGTAATCTGTGCACCTTTGTCTTTTTCCATGACTCTAGTTTTGGGTTGGAGATGATAAATAAATAAATACCTCATTTTTCCTCCATTGGGTCTTTACCTTTTTCACAAACTGGTATTTCAGGATCCCAGGTATTATCAGCCTTGCAACGAATCTGACTGCTGCCCTTCAAAGTAAATCCACGATTACACTTGAATGCCACACTGTCATTGTAGAGATATGGGGCTTCCTTGCCAGAGATCTTGTATCCATTTGCAACATAGACAGGTGGACACTGGACAGTGGGGAGGGAAAGTTTACAGAAAGGGGCAGGGCCACTCCAGGTGCCCATCTCTTGGTCATTGCTTGTACACTGGATGGTGCTCTCCCCAACGAGGTTGAATTTCACTCCACTCTCTGGCCCGGGGTTGCACGTGTAGGTGACCACGGTTCCATATGGAACATTTTCTGAGGAACTCCCTGTGTGTTTCCCATTGTAGATAACAGGAGGTGGTGGGCAGGTGATATCTGGAGAGATGAGAATTTACTGTCGAATTCTGTTCCAGTATTAAACACGGAAGAAGAAAAATGAAGCTGGTTATGAACCTGTTGTTATCAGGTTTCTTGGAGGATATGGATGAGTTTTGATGATAGGAGTTACACCAAAGCTCATTGTGTATGTAAAATTCTATTTAAACAGACATTGTAGCCAAGATTTTTGTAACGGAAATCTTTGTTAAAAGTGAACATGTTCTTCAGTATCGTATTGTGAGGCAGTAAAGTCCAGTAGTAAATTGGCAATTAAAATCATTGCTTTTTAAAATAACCAATAGATGAATAAAAGGCACAGGGGGGTAGAAATAAGTTTTGAGTGTCATCTTTGTGGTGAGGTGATATGATAGGTTAGCCAAGAATCACTGTCAACTGAGCATCTACTTTCGACAGGTAATTTTCTCATCTACAAAGTAGGGATAGTACCATTTGAATTTAATAACATTGAAGTTTGCAATCTTAGGTTAACTTTCCAGATAAGAAGCTAGAATTTATTTATTTATTTATTTATTTATTTATTTATTTATTTATTTTTTAAGAAGCTAGAATTTCTCAGAAATTACATAAATTACCCCAGGTTAAGTTAAGGAACAGAAACAGAATCTGAGTTCAGATCCCACACCAATCCCCTTTCTCTCCACTAAACTACAGCATTCCTCAAATTAAAGATGGTGGCTCCTATACTCACTGTCCTCATTATTCTTAAACTCCTCAATCACAAAAGAGAATCAGAAACTAAGTATGCTTAAATTGATTGGCATACAATGAAGCAGAAAGGGGTGACAGCAGAAAACAGCAAAACTGTGCAACTGGAACTGTTGCAAAGTTAATCGAATAGAACCTAATATTCCTATTTCCATAACATGGGCTCAAACAGAAAGCTCCCAGGAAATGCATACATCTCACACTGTTTCAGGTCCTCCATGATTTTTGCTACTCACCTTCACAAAGACGAATCTCCATAAACCAAGGAATTGCCCCTTGACACGACTGATAAACACTCCCACCTAACCGGTACCTAGAGACAAAGAGCCACGTCGTTTTGCCATCTGGTGACCACTAAGCTAAGCAAGAGCTATTGGCTCAAAGCAGACTCCTCACTTTTAGGACAAGAATAGGAACAAAACTATAGCCAGCACTGGCACCATCTATCTATCGCATAGGCAGCGTTTCCATGCACCCAACAATAGCACAATCAACCCTTCTGCGAACATGTGACAGGGAAGGGTCTTTAAGACAAATGCTGACAACAGAGCTTGTAGCGTGAGCCGATAAGGCAGACCTGGCTCAGGCTGAGGCAGCCTTTACTTACCCTTCATCACAAGAAGAGTTAACATCTGGTCTAATAAATCCATTTTGGGGTTTGTCGAAGACTTGGTTTCCTATAGGTTTACACTCCGCCACTAGGAAAAGAGACCTGGATGAGAAATCAGCTCAAAGCAATCTCAAAACCATAAAACATCTATATACAAAGCCTGGCACCTTTACATTCCGGGACAGTGGGTGTCCACACCCCGTCAGAGGTACAAAGTATGGATTCTTTCCCCACCAACACATAGCCAGGGTCACAGCTGTACTTTATGGATGTTCCTGGGTCAAAGCGGACCAGGTGTCTATCTTCCTTTTGCCCATTGAGGATTTTAGGAGGAGCTTGGCACTCTAAAGGAAAAGAAGAAAAAGTTTCTTATATAAACAGCAGAAAGAAACAACCAAAGAAATTATCATTAATGTGCCACCCAGTTTGGGGTAATTTTAGTGGTTCATCTTTCTTTTTCTTTTCTGCACTTAGGTTGACTTTATTCAGTTCCTACTTGGTGCTCTAAGTCTTCTTCTGTCTCTTCTTTTCTTAAGGAAACGCACATGTGTTTAATGGGAAATATCCCTGGGTGGTGGCTTTGCTGACTTCCCTTAAAAAAAAATTACTATTGAAACAAACAAGCATTTTCTTCCCTAAAGAAGGAGGCAATTTAATGATCCCCTACTGCTTTTCCCCCCAAGGATACTTCCACAAAATGGAAATAACGGCTGAGGGACAATGTTAAGAAAATCTATATAATCTATAATCACTGTAGGTAGTAGAATGGAGAGGACTAGAAACTGGAAAAGAAGGCCCTGCTTAAATCCATAACCCCATCATCTAGCTCTTCAGAAAAAAAAAAAAAAAAGAATCAGTAGCACCTTCACTGAGTATTGGAACACTCACCCTTTTCACAGACTGGTGCCGATGGCTCCCAGGTGCCTTGGGCATTACATCGGATTGCCTTACTGCCCTTCAGGGAGAAGCCAAACGTGCAAGCAAATACCACAGTGTCATTATAGGAATATTGCTCTTTCTGCCCCCATGATATTTGGCCTCTTAGAATCTGGGGAGGTGGACAGTGAACAGCAGAACTAGAAAGTTCACAGCGTGGGGCAGGAGCACTCCAGATCCCAATCTTCTGACTGTCGGCGGTACAATAGATAGTCTTCTCTCCCATAAGAATGAATCTCACTCCTTCCTCTGGGTCCGGGTCGCAGGTATAAGTGACTATGCTTCCATATGGAACATTCCCTGAAGGGCTGCCTGTATGTCTTGCATTGAGAATAGAAGGAGGTGGCGGGCAAAGAATTTCTAGAGAAATTAGAGAGAAATGACAAGATTGCAGCTATACTGCAAAGAACACCTCAGATGTTGCTTGATACCGCTGTCCCATCCTAGGTTCAGGGACAGTTGATAACTTGCATCTGTAACATGCCTTGATGTACCAATCAAGGCAGCTATAGCAGTATAACTTTATTTATTTTTTTTAAGATTTATTTATTTATTTATGATAGACACACAGAGAGAGAGGCAGAGACACAGGAGGAGGGAGAAGCAGGCTCCATGCCGGGAGCCCGACGCGGGACTCGATCCCAGGACTCCAGGATCACGCCCTGGGCCAAAGGCAGGCACTAAACCGCTGAGCCACCCAGGGATCCCCTATAGCAGCATAACTTTAAAAGTATGCTTTAGAACTTTATTCTTGACTATATCTACTGAGGAGATCCCCCTTTCTGTGCCAGGCCTGACTGGCAAGTCTACAGAGCTTTCAGAGAAAGAAAAGCCTAGGAACCCTGTCTCACTTGAGTAGGCAGCGTAAAGAAGTGGCCAAAGGATGCTTCAGTGGAGAACATATCCCTTCGAGATGTCTATGTGAGATTTTTGCTCTATAAGAATCCGTATAGTAATGACTAAACCAAAAGCTTTTAGTTAAGCTGAGAATGAAGGGTTCTGCTCAAGGACCAGGGAGCTAGCTGCAAACCACAGTGTTGCAACTTACCTTTGCATACTGGCATCTTGGTCCAAGAAGCCTGCTGTCCGGCAATTACACATCGACTGGAAGGTTGGCCTTGTAATCGATACCTGGAGACAGAGTGGGGGGGTCATTCAGGACTATCAGGCAGTGGGTGTTGCAGAGCAACAGCCTCCACTTAAAATCCAAGATAAATTAACTTAATTGGTGTGTACCAACCCCTTTCATAAGCATTATCTCTCCAAGACTTGCCATAAGCTGTCCCTGGATTCTCATAGAGGAGCCCTTGGCAGGTCACACTACGCACACATAAACCAAAGGAATTAAATCTCAAAGGCCCTCTTGACACTCACCCTTCATTACAGTCAAAGTTCAGAGTTGCACCAACCCGAAGACTTGGAGGGCGCTTTATCTGTCCATTGAGAAATGGTCCTGGAGGTTCACACTGTGCCTCTAAGGAAGTAAGCCAAAGATGAGCAAAGCATGGCAAATAACAGCCCAAATTCTTTTTTTTAATTTTATTTACTTATTTATTATTTTACACAGAGAGAAAGCACATGCACATAAGGAGGGGGAGGGACTGAGGAGGAGGGAGAGAGGTGGAGAGAGGCAGAGAGAGGGAGAGAGATAGAGGAAGAGGTAAAGATAGAGAGAGAGATAAGGAGGGAGAGAGAGAGAGAGAGAGAGAGAGAGAGAATCTCAAGTAGGCTCCACACTCAGCATGGAGCCCTATGTGGGGCTTGATCTTAGGATCCTAAGATCACGACTGGAGCCAAAATTAAGAGTCAGATGCTTAACTGATTCAGCCACCCAGGTGCCCCAGAATAGTCCAAATTCTTAAAATTGATCGTAAATTGAGGTACCTTTACATGTGGGAATAACGGCGTTCCACTTTCCTGAAGACAAACATCTAATAGTCTTTTCTCCAACAAGCAAGTAACCACGTTCACAGTTGTAAGTCACAGATAATCCTGGGGCAAAGGATTCAACCATCTCCCCTGTGTGATATCCATTGGGGATCGTGGGAAGTGGTGGACACTCCAGGGGGAAATCTTTACACACACACACACACATTAGGAAAAAGGCCATCAGATGACACATCCTTCACAATCTAGATTTTAACTTAATACATAGATCCAAATATATGACATGTGATCTATAGTAAACAGTCAACATTAGGTTTCAACTCGGCCTTCCAAAGATCAGATAGGTGTGGCTTAAATGCATGTATTATGTACTACAAATGGTACATTATTTTCTATTTTTAGCTACACGAATCACATATACCTTGTGAAAAATTTCAGTTACCAAAAAAAGTTCATTTTCACCCATAATCTCCTCCTACCCATAACCTATTCTCTGCACCAAAAGTAGTATGTTATTATTTAGGGGGTCATCCTGCCAGACATTAGTAATATACCTTTTGGGGATCCTACATGTGATACACACATAAACTCATAGTACAGTACATGTATGTAATGTACTTAATACATATTATTTTATGTTTTTTCTTTGCTTAATAATCTGTCTATATTTTTCCATGTCAATACATATAGATCCATCTAAATCTTTCACCCCATTCTATCTTAAGATCTTCCCTACTTCCAAGATTATATACCTAACTATAGATAGATTCATATTTTTCTAATGATTTGACATCAGAAACTCAATTCAACTCAATTGATTTAGAATTGATCACGACTATTTTTTTTATGAAGAAAACAGCTAATTTTGATGGTACAATCTTTGTCAAGTGCTGTCAGTCCCTGTAATCGTATAAATGAAGTTCAGCTTTAGGGTTCAACAACAACATAAACCAAGCCAAATGATAAGAAAATGAAGAATTTATAGTAGTCCCTATTTTCAAAGTCATTTGATCTGAAATGCTATGGCTTCATAGATGACTTGGACAGCAGGGGACCTCTTCAGAAAATATTCGTAGAGCCTACAGATAACAGGGCATCATTTCTGCCAGAATAGCCCAACGACTATTCAAAGATGAGTTTTAAATCCACTGGGTGTATTTTGCTATTAAATACCACATTTCTTCTCAGTTTAACAATAACTCAGATATACAGTTTAAAAACCATTGAATTTCCACATCCCAAACAACTACGATCCCCATCCTTGTGAGACTTATTCAATTCAGTTATTAGGTAGGTATGTTCAGTTACATTTTCCAAATAGTTTTTGCTCTATTGATGTTTGCTGATGAACACTTATATCCCTCCAGGACTATGAAAAAAAAATCAAGAAACCATAATTTTCACCCTTTCTGCCCCTCCCACTCTTCCACATCCACACTGTTCTTCCTTCAGAATAAAAACTTGGTCCGCACAGAGATGGAAGGTCCCAGCCTCTCCACTTAGCTTTGTGTCTGTTTTTACTTACCACTCTCACAGGTCGGTAGTGGTGTTGGCCCCCAGGTTTTATTTGCTTGGCACCAAACAGATTTGTTTCCTTTCATGGTGAAGTTGGTATTACAGGTAAAAGTCACTGAATCACCATGTCTGTATGGTGGTCTAGATCTTTTGTCTCTGTATCCTCCTGGTACTGTGGGCTCAGGGCAAACAGAATATCTATTATAATATTCACATGTAGGAGGAGGTCTATCCCAGATTCCTCTCACTTGGTCTTTACTTATACAAAAAAGGAGTCTTTCTCCAATGAGACGGAAGGCTTTAAAACACCTGTACTTTACCGCAGTGTTAAGAGGTACGGGATCAGAAGAATGACCGCTCCAACCATTTTTGATAGGAGGAGGAGGCTCACAACGAATCTCTGAAAGCAGACAACGGAATATGTGGTCATACTAATCCTGAAAATGACAAGATTTACATTTAGATGAAAGGTCCAAATATAGGTCATGTCACTGTTTCAGAAACAGACTTAGAAATTTGTATAATTTATTTCTTACTCATAGTCCATGCTTATCCCCGACCTCCTAAGTTCTTACATTTCTCTCCATTTGCAGCAAACAAATCATCTGGTTTATAAACACCATCCTAACCAAACGGTGACAATGAACCAATTTATTGCATAGTTTGGAGTCTCCTCAATTTCATAGTGAATAAAAGGCAAACAGCACATAAAAATTATCTTAATAATATGTTAACCAATGCACTAGTGAAATTTGGGCTCAACAGACCTGATTTCAAATCTCAACGGCTGTATGACTAGGCAAGCCCTCTCTAAACCTCAATTTCTTAGTTGATAATATAATCCAAAGCCACTTCATAAGGTTACAAGAAGAATCCAGTGAGATTAAAGTACCTGAAATGACAAGTACAATACCTGGAACATACCAATTTTTCAATGCCTGTTTCAAACCCACAACTGGGGCTGCAAGTGGTGAGAACATTCATCTTTAGATAGATGATGATGATGATGATGATGATGATGATGATGATGAAAGATAGATAGATAGATAGATAGATAGAGTACCTGATACAATATATAGTTGATTAAACAAACTTAGTTTTGCTCTGCAAACTAGACCACATACAGGAGACTGGCATACGTATATTCAAAGCACACATATGAATAAGAAGTTATAATTGATAAATGTATGAGAATTCACCAAAAATCAAGGGACAAGATCCATAATTGATTATTTTTGTTTTCTACTCACGTTCACAGACAGGAAACTTATTATTCCAGAGTACGCTCATTCCTTCTGAGACACACTGACTAGAAGATTGGCCATTTAATCGGTACCTTAAACAATAAGGGGTAGCAAATCATCACCAGAACAAGTCGATTCTCAGCTGCATGGAATTAATCACCTCTCTCAAGTCTGCAGTATTAATGGCTTCTATTTTTTTTTTAAATAATTTCTGGCTTAAGGAAAAAGTCCAAGGTTGAATCAGCTCAGCTATATAATGACTTCAGACCAGGTAAAAACACAGGAAAAAATCCTAATGGTCATAGTCTCTTTTTGAAATCTCCCTTTCCTCTTTGGCATCCAAATGTCAAGATTCTTTTGACCATTTAGAAGGAAAAAGTTGCAGTTCCTAATGAAGAAAATCTTTAATACCTTGTTACCTAAGATCATCCCAAAGAACCTCTCTTACTGAACCCCCATTACTCTCCATGATAGGAGCCTTAATTTCTGCCCCCAAATTTTGCCTTTTCACATGATGAAAGGACAATTCCTAGCTCCCTCTGAGCATGCACGATATACAGAATTGAAGAAAAATCAATAGGATTTGCTTCCTATTAGGATTATTAGTCATACAAGGTAAAGAAAATAAGAGAAAAAAATCAGAAAGAGAAAAAAACTTTAGCTATATTGCGAGATCATTTTTTGCAATGCTTAGCTATGGATCATGGGTCTCAATTCAAGCCCTCTCACCTCACACTCACCCCTTATCACAAACAAATGAAACCTCTGCCCCAAGCTGGAAATTAGGAGGAGCCACCACATGGCCATTGAGAAGCTGGTTTGGAATGGCATCGCATGATTTTGCTAGGAAAAAAGAGACAAGGCTGGCACATGAAGAGTCAGGAAATGGTTTCCTTAAGATGAAATAAAGCTTTAGGCACCTTCACATTTGGGGGCTGTGTGGCTCCAGGTTCCCAAGGATGTACACTGCATAGTGTTAGTCCCAAGGAGGGTATAGCCAGGGTCACAGCTGTAGGACACTTCCTGTCCAATTGTAAAGAATTCCTTATCCAAGTTGTTATAACTACCATGGTTGACATGTGGAGGTAGTAGACACCCTGAGAAAAGAACAGGACCAGAGGACTTTTATTTCTGAAATAAGAACTTTCTCCTCTACAACCTAAGCAGAGGTGGAATGAAGGTGGTTTTGGCAACACTCCTAAGCATAAGGCAGAGACTCCTTTGGCTCGGGTGGAGGTGGCGTGGGACTAATGTGCATTACTTTTTTTTAGATATGATGAACCATGAAACTCTGCTTTCCCTATCACGATCTATGCTGGGACACATAACACCCACTCATCATATTCCATTTAACTAAAAAAATTATATTAGTGAATATTCTCTCACTAATATTGTAGCCGAGGGAACAACTATTATAATAGATTTTTTACCATCAGAATCTACCTCTTTCTTCCTGCTGTCCCCAAACCAGGTTGATAACATTTCTAAAGCCTTGTGGAAGGGGCTCCCCATGTTGCCAGGTTTTTAGTAAGTCAGATGTTTCTTAGGAAGAGTAGGGGGAAAGGTGGAATGGGGAAAAGGACTCAGTCTTAATTCTAGCCTTATTCCATAAGGGCCACATTCCTCACAATGAGAACATAAAACTTCAACGGTATTTTTAATCCAATTCTGACATCAGTCAATTTCCTCCATTGGCATGGCCAATAGGATTGAGAGCTTATTTTATTATTGTTTAAGTAAAATTGAATCATATATATGTTTTGGGAAAAAAAAATCTCATCAGTGGCTGTTTTTCTTCTTTTTTTTTTTTTAAGTGTCTCCTAATCTGCCCTACTTTAATGCAGATCTTGCACTGTCCCAGAATATAGTAAATTTCCTACTTCTTCAACATTTGCATATTACTTCCAAAGTTTACTTACAAATTCTTCAACCAAGATCCCCAACTAGCTATACTATCTTTCCCCTCCTCCTCTATAAGTACCATGTATCTATTTCTCTGATGGTTTTGTTTCTAGATCCCCCAAGTTTCAACCCAACTCACCCTTAAAGCAACTTGGCAGTGGAGGATCCCATTTGCTGTTTGGCTGGCACCATACTATGTTGCTGCCTTTCATGGTAAAGCCAGGCTTACACCTAAATATCACAGTATCATTTAAAGAAAATGAACGTCCAAATCCAGATTCTATAATTCCGTTTTCAACTTCTGGAATTGGGCACTTGACTAGAGGAATACACTGAGGGGGAGGGCCACTCCAGATGCCAACTCTATTGTCTTTGCTGGTGCAATATATTGACTTCTCACCCACGAGGTCAAACAGCTTTTTTCCATTCTGTCCAGTATGGCACTTATAAGTCACCACCATTCCATAGAAAAAGTCCTCTCTACTGCTGCTGTAAAAGTCCCCGTTGGAGATGGCTGGGGGTGGCTCACAAGGAATAGCTTTTGGGGGGTAGGTGGGAAAAGAAAGAAGGCATTTAAAAGTTATACCTTCTGGGAATTTTGTCTTCACTCTTGCAAACCAAACTTCAACTCAGCCAACAATTAACCCAGATTGTTGAAATTCTGTATCCTCATCTCAAAGAGGATTCTAAATAGGAAGTGTCAAGGTCAGAAGATTCATGGAACTGGCCTGACAAAGAGTAAAACTATGATCTGCTCACTATTCCTCCCACTCCCCACCCCAAAGTATAGATAAACTATTATGGGAAACACCTAGGATGGCCAACGTTTTGCACAGAATAAAGATGGCAGAGTGTAATCTCATAGTATATTTTAAGCACTTATTCACTATGAAATAACTTATCATCAAAGAACAGTAATCAAAGGAAAGTGTGGTGGGATTGGGAGATACAGTAGAAGAGAAACTACAGCTCTGTGCCCAGAACTATCAAAACCAAGTGTAACTCTCCTGGGTACTTATTTTGATGTGTAGATGCTCATTTTCTCTGTAGCAGGGGACAAAAGGAATTACATAGGCATTAAAGGGATCATTTTACTCACATTCACAAAAAGGCATGTCTCTATCCCAGGTTACAGTATTGTCAGAGATAATGCATGTAGCAGATGAATCACCAATAAGTCGATATCTAAAGGCAAAGAGATGAGTGATCATCTCCCAGCTAGGTGGACATTTTAGGAAAGCTTAGTTCCTTTTCTACTGAAAGAAGGGCAAGGGATAGAATATCATGCATGACAAGTAACGATGATCAACTAAGGACTCATGCAAAAAAAATTCAACAATCCAAAGCCAAATAAAATTTGGCTCCTGTTCAGTAATGTTGGAGATTTAAAATCAGAAGAAAAGTAGCCTAAATTTCTCTTCTAGTGGGTAATCTTGAAGAGTTGTCTCTAGAGCAGATGAGGGTGGCAATTTTCTTCTTGTTCATCTATTTTTAAGGGTGGGTGGCAATTACCCGGATCTCTTTTAGAGAACTGATAGTTTCTTATGGAAACCCCTGTTCTAATACCTGTGTATTCCAGAGAGGTCTCCTGCCAACTCACCCTTTATCACAAGAATATGTGATTGTTGACCCAAACACGACACCCGTGGTTATGAGAACAGAGCCATGGAGAAGTTCTCCAGGACTCCTACATGATTTACCTATAATGGAGAACAAAACAAAACAGAATTTGGGACTGGGATTTGGGGGGGGTTCTCTGTGTTTTATATTAAATACCAACCTGACTGGAGTTGCCAACTAGCCGACTTATACTTACTCAAGGACATTTTTTGACATTTATAAGACTTCTATCTTCCAAAGGATCAATTTCAGGACATGATTTGGTGAAAGCATACACTGTATATTTCTGAGCATGGATGCAAACATTATTTGTGGTCAACCGTAATTGATAATCTCTATTTCCCCTTTTTATATTCTGTCAGTTGATGGCATCATTTACCAAGACTGTGGCTTAAAGAAAAAAACCCTCATAGTCATTATTTCCCTTCTGTAACTCATACTCCAAATCTACAACTCTTCATTCAAATGGTAACCAAATTTTAGGGACTAGATTCCAGAAATCTCTCTCCAAACCAGCTACTTAGTCATTGTTATAATCTCTGATTGGGTCATTGAATAACAAAATTTACCTAACTGTGGTCCCCATTTGGTCTAGTACATCTTCTATACCACTGCATACATTTTCTTTAAGAAGCGCAAGTGTGGCCATGCCCCTCCACGCATTTAAAAACTTACAATGACTTACCATTATTTATTGGGGAAAAAATGCATGGCCCATCACAACTAAGCTTCAGTCCACTTAATTAACTACTATGCCCCATCATGAACTGTATACTCCTGCCACACTGAATTATTCTTTTTTCCAAAGACCTCCTGTTCTTTTGTACCTCTAGGCTTTTTTTAAAATTTTTATTTATTTATGATAGTCACACAGAGAGAAAGAGAGAGAGGCAGAGACACAGGCAGAGGGAGAAGCAGGCTCCATGCACCAGGAGCCCGACCTGGGATTCGATCCCGGGTCTCCAGGATCACGCCCTGGGCCAAAGGCAGGTGCCAAACCGCTGCACTACCCAGGGATCCTGTACCTCTAGGCTTTTGAATATGTTGTCTCTTCTGCCTGTAATGCCTAGATTTCCCTAGTTCTCCAACAGCATTCATTATTTACTTCTCTATGGCCCCATAAAATTTTTAAATAAAGAAATTACATCAGAGTACAGCATTTATTTAAAAGCCAGTCTTTACAGCTAGTATAGGAGTTCCTCAATGGCCTAGACTAGCAAATTCTTATGTGTATCCTCAGCCCTATCATCTAGCCTAATGCTTCATACCTAGTGGTTACTGGAAAATATTTCTTGAATTGAATGGGCTAAGAATGAAAGGGCATGAGTGTTCTTTATATACTAATTTTTAATCTCACTCTAACACAGTATAGAGACCAGAGAACAAAGTTGTTGAGCTTACAAGATAAACAGGGCTGGCCAGCTGTGATGACTTAACTCCAATACCCAATGGTTTTAGGAATAAAAGAAACAAACAACAACAACAAAAAGGAATAAAAGAAACACAAGGAACCCAGGAGCCCCCTTCCTTTGAGATTATTTACTAATTTGCTGGTCTTTTATCTTGAAAATAATAGGTTTGTTCATAGAGAGACAATGCTAGATCCAAAGATGCCCCTATTACAGATTACTCACGTTGACAGGGTTGCTGAACATCTGACCACTTGGAAGACTGTAGGCAGGTGACAAAGAATGACCCCTTGATATACCCAGGAAGGCATTCATATTCCCAAGATGTCCCAATTGCAAACTCAGACAGATCACTCTGAAGTTTAGGCTTAGCAAAAGGATACCTTGGCAGGAACTTACACTGACCTAGAGACAAAGACCACAGGAATATCAAAACTAGGAGAGCCTAAAACTTTTACTCTGCTTCTGTTCTGTCACCAATTATCCCAAGAACTTTGATCTTTAGAAATTAAAGAACAGGTCTTGCAGTATGGGTGCATGTACAGAGATATAAGATCAGAAGTTCAAAGGCTTTTTAGGATAGACTTGGAGGAAGAACTGGAGAAAATAATTTTTTATAAAATTCCAAAAAAAATAAAAATAAAAATACAAAAAATAAAATTCCATAAAGACCCTGGAGTTGTTCCATCTTCTTACTCATTAAAAAAAAACCCTCTAAGATACCATAAGTAACCTCTTCTGGGATAGCATAGGGAACTAAAGTACTAGACAAAAGGAACTAGACATTTTGAAACAATTCCCCGTGATTTTAAATAATAATATTATTATTACTATTAATGAAACAAATATTATCCTAGGAGATGGTTAAGAAACTGTAACATTCATATACTTGAGGATATACCTGGAAAAGTCATTTATCTGGGTATTGAAAGAGAGCTCAAGTTTCAACTCCAGAATGGCAGTATATTTTAATGTCAAATTTACAAACCTCTTTCTTTTTCAAAGAAGTTTGAGACAGGTACAGGTGAAAGTCAAAAAATAAACATGAACTAAATGAACAATGTCAAACACAAAACTCCCAAGGTTACAGCCAGACTCAACCTTCTTGTAGCCTGACACTTCTGTTGGAGAAGTCATAGACAGGATCTAAGAATAGCCATTACTGTTAGGACCCAGATATCATGGTAGGTCTTCTTCTATTTCTCTCCTCAACTCCTTTGGTTTTCTTCATTGACCCCCACAAATGTCTCCAAGTGTATACCTGTGCAAAACAGCAAGACTATAGGGAAGGTAAAGGTTTGACCTCAAAGAAGACCAACTTCACAATCTGAGCATTATTACTTGTACCAATTCATCCCAATCAAGTGATTTAATATGTAATTATATAATATAAATAAGGACAATACCAATAATTCACAAGCAGGAAGACCAATTTAAACTTGTAATAATCAGTAGCAATGGTGTGGGCTATATTGGAATCAAGATCTAAAAGCAGCAAGAGCAGAAGGGTACTTTATAAGGTTATCATCTGAAGAGAAAGAGATAAGAATCATATTTTCTGGATGAGAAATAATGGGAAAATCTCATCCCTGATAAGACTTGAGACTCTTTCTTTTGGGGACAATAATTCTTATTTGGAATGAATTGGCAAAACTCCAGGTCACAAGAATTTCCACCAATTGTGTGTTCTCTTCCATATCAGAAAAAAGGAGGTTAGTCCATGAGCCATTAAGTAATAAAACTTTTCTATGGGTCATGGCTCTCTTCACATCACCCCACAATCAAAAGGAAAAATCAGAGTAGATCATGACTAGATCTAAAATAGAAGAAAGTGGCAAGACACTGACATATGCATTCTTTAAACAACCTTAAAAACTAAGGAGGCAAAGCAGTCTCTGGAGAACAAGGATACATTTAACTCTATTTGGGTCCAAGGGGCTTTACCTGGAATGGCTTAGAAATCCGTTTGAAATGAATGAAGAATATATAAGATAATAAAAATAAAACTGAAAGTTAGGTCAGAGAGCAGATAGGAAGAAAAACTATTATTGAGAATGAGAATTATTATAATCAAATACCTTAACTCTGACTTCCTGGCTATTTGATCATTTTTGAATGACAGTTATGCATACTAACCAAGGTACCGTCCCCAACACAGGAGATACACTGTGAACATTAGAAACTAGGTTCTCACCCTCCTGGAATTAATATTCCAATAGAGGGAGACAGGTAAATACCAATAAATAAATGGTATGTAAAGGAAATAAACAGTGATGTGTCAAAATGTAATGCACCAGGAGGAGGAGGAGGGGAGAGGAGGGCATATGACTTCAGTTGTGATGGTTGAGGAAGGCCTATGAAGAGGAGCCATTTGAGTTGTGACTGCAGAAGAGCCAACCAGGTAAAATGCTGAGTAAAAGCCTTTGAGATGGAAGCCTAATGGCAGGGATGGATTTGCTCTGCTTTAGGGACAGACAGAAGGCAAGTGTGGCTGGAATGTAGTGATCACAATAGGGGGATAGAAGATCCAGTTAGAAAGCTAGCAGGAGGGATCATATTAGACTTCTTAGGCCACAGTAAGAAGTCTAAGTGGAAGTCACCAGAGTGTTCAAGCAGGAGAGTCACATGGCCTGATTTACCTTTTAAAAAGAATAGTCTGACAAGTGAGTGAAGAATGGACTGGATTTTTATTTTTAGAAGCAGGAAGTGCAAATCTGGAGGCTACTATAGTAGTTCAGAGAAAAAAAAAATGAGGCTTGGACCAAAGGAAGACTGAGAAATGGATGAGTTTGGAATATATCTTAGAAGTAGAATTTAGAACAAAAACTTTTTGTTGAATTAGATTCGGGGTTAAGGAAATGGCAGGATTCAGTAACATCTTCTGGGCTACTTGTAGTGACCTGAGCTACTAGGTTGTTGGTAATACTGTGTTCTAAGATGGGAAAGCACCAGGGTGTGTGTTTGTGTGTGTGTTGTGGGGTATGTGCAGAATTGGTTCCATGTTAGATTCAGTATATTTAACACACTCATTGGGCACCCACATGGAGATGCAGGAAGGCGGCTGGATGTACAAACCTTCCACTCAGGAGAGATTTCAAAACTAAAATAATAAAGGAGTAACCAACATATAAACAGTACTCAAAACCATGAGATTGGATGAGATCTCTTAGGAAGAAGGTATGGAGAAAACCAGAGGCGGCCCAGGGCTGAGCCCCAAGACCCTATAATATTTACAGATAAGGCAAAAGACATGAAGAGTAACCAAAGAGGTATAGAAAAAATAGATGAGAATGCCCTGTTTTGGAAGATGGAATGAAAACAGTTTCAAGAGAGAAGTAGTAGTTAGTTTTTGCTGAAGACTGAGAAGTATAGAAAAATGACCATTGGATTTGCCAACATGGAGGTCAGTAGTAACCTTGCAGAGAAGCTTCAGGAGAATGTGGGGGAAAGAAGCCTGTTTGGCGCAGGTTAAAGAGATAAGGAGATGAGCATATTGAGCATATTAAATATGTTCATCCTTTCAGCAAAACATCTCATGAGAAAGGAGACAGGAAAATGGACTTCCACTGGGTCATGAGAAGACCCCTGAATACCCCCAATAAAGGATGCTCTGGAGCATATTTAACTGCTGGTAGGGATGATCCAACAGAGAGATACAAATGGGTGATACAAGACAAGATATCTGCAGAAGTCAAGTCCCTGCACATGCAAGAGGGGATGGAATGGGACCATAATTCAGAAGGAGGAGTTGACTCTTGTTGGGAGAAAGGACATTTTTTCTATTGTTACAGGATGAAAAAGAACTTTCTCATGGAACTCCTCATTATATGCTAGTGTGAGGGATTCATCAGGCAATAAGACAGATAAAGAAAGACCTTGCTTTCATGGAACTTGTATTCCAATGAGAGAACAAACAGCAAAGTAAAAAAAAAAAAAAAGTTTCATGTGATGATAGGTGCTCTGTGGAAAATAGAACACGGGTGTGTGATAGAGCGTGACCTGGGGTACAGACTACTTCCAATAAGAGTCAGAGAAGAATGGCCAGTGGAGGTGACACCTGAATGTCGAGGAGATGGGCAAGAGAGGATACGTAGGAAGGGCACATCAACAGAGGGAACCCCTAGTGCCAAGTTTTAAAAACATGACTGTGTTCAAGGAACAGAGAGAAGACTAGTGTGGCTGGAGCAGAGGGCATGAGGGAGAACAGAGAATTTCAGAGAGAGACAGAGATGTATAGTCAAGGTTAAAGAGCACAGATTTTGTTCTCATGTGATGGGAAGCTCTTGGCAGGTTTTAAGTAGGGGAGAGAAAGGATCTCGTCTCCGATGGAGGTAGATGACTGGTAAATAAGGAATTCCTATTTAGTGATTTTTTTTTCCTTAGTGTAGGATGAAATGAAGCTGGCAGTCTAGGCAAGAGGGAAATTTAAGAGTATAGGAAGTTAGAATCAGTTCATGGAAATAGACAAAAGGAGAAAAGTAGTAAAATGCTTAAAGTAGGGAATTTGCTTCCCATAGGACTTTGTTCATAGCAGTGTACCCTAAGACACTTGCTTCAAAATCTTCCAGAGTACTTGTTAAACTCAGCTTCCTGGGCCACATCCCAAACCAGTGAATCTCTGAAGAATGAGACGGAACCCAGGAACCTGCATTTTATTTTTTAAAAATGCACTTCAATTTCTCAAAAAAATTAAAAATAGAACCACCAAATAATCCAGCAGTTCCATCTCTGGGAAGATATTGAAAGGAAATGGAAACACTAACTCAAAGAGATCTGTACCCCCATGTTCACTGCAGCATTATTTGCAAGACATGGAAACTACCTAAGTGTCCATCAGTACATGAATGGATAAAGAAGTTGTGGTAATAGAATATGATTCAGCCATTAAAAATGACAAAATCCTACCATTGGTGACAACATGGATGGACCTTGAAGGCACTCTGGTGAATGGGACAATTTACACATGGAAAGACACATACTGTGTGATCTAACTTATATGTGGAATCTAAAACAATAAGCAAACAAAACCAAAAAAAAAAAAAAAAAGAAAGAAAAAGAAAAAGAAAACCACACCAAATCCATAAAGAAAGAGAGGAGTCTGTGACTGCCAGAAGTGTGCTGGTGGGAGGGCAAATTGTAGGAAAGTGGTTAAAAGGTACAAACTTCTAGTTATAAGACCAATTAGTACTAGGATATAATGTTCACCCTGGTGCCTATGGTGAATACTCCTGTATTATACGTAGGAAAGTTAAGAGAAGAGATCCAAAGCATTCTCATCACAAGAGAATTTTCTCTTTTGATTGCATCTAAATGAGATGATGCATGTTAACTATACCTAATCATTTCACAGTATATGTAAATGACACCATCGTGCTGTATACCTTAGATATATAGCAATATAGGACAATTATTTCTCAATAAAACTGGACAAATGAATAAATTTTGTAAAAGGTACTTCAAGAATTTGTTAAACATGTTCCAGGTCAGGAACTGTCCAAGAGTCCAGGGATGGTCTAGCAGAAGCAAAAGTCAGGAGAGGTGTATGGGCAAAGTATGAGCAAAGGACATGGGGGGTGGGGGGCGGATAGTCAGGCAAGAAGGTGAATGGTGCATTCATGATTGGAAGCAATGGGGAATTGGGATGTTAAGATGGAATCCAACTACAAAACGCTTGGAAAGCTGAAGACATTTGATTTTTTTTTTTTTTAATCCCACAGGCAGTAGGAAGCAAAAGAGTGGAGTAATGAAAAACCATATTTTAAACTTTTGGTTTTCACCATTAGCAAGTTAAAGGCTGGTATCAAGAGTGACCTTTAAGAGGCGAGGTTGTGACACAGGTAATCATAATGCTCACGCTTAGAATATTGGTGTAAGAATGCTACGGCAAAAGACAGAAGCACATTAGCTGGAACAGCTGACAAGCAGACCCGGGCATCCACGTGTCCGGAATTCAATGACCAGAGGATGAGGGTTGCACGCCTGTGCTGAGAGGCGCTGGCAGGGCTGGGCAAGAGCCTGATTTTCAATTGATAACATCAGCTCTAAAACTTGGAAACGGGATGCTGATTCAGGTCTGGAGCTGTGCCAGGCAGACAGGATGGAGAAAGTTGTGAGCCTGCACTTGTTCCAAAGGAGTGAAATCGGGAGGAAAGGGAGATGAAGATGCTGGTCCAGGGAAAAATGTTCAGCTCCGGGTCAGGAGAGATCTGGATGGGAGGAAGCAAAGTGTAATAGAACCAACGTACCCAGTGGCCCCTTAACAAGCCGACGTGATTATACTTAAATGTGGGCTCCGCAAAAACGAATCTAAACAGTAGTCTTATGACTAACACTTAGTAGTCACAAGTAACACCTAAGGCTCATTTGCCTAAATTCATCTCATATTCATAAGGTGGTAGTGCCGCTTTCCACTGACTCCACCTCACAGAGGAGACACCAAGGGTCAGGGGCCTGGAAGACTTGCCAAGAGCCACCCAGGCTGACCGTAAACTTCTCAACTAGGAATTCACTGTACCCTGGAGACAATTAGAAAGTTAGATCCATGTTGTGGCCAAGAGACTCTAACCTTAACAAACTACTCTGCTTCTCTAAAATCAAGCCAATCTGGGGCTGGGGGGTGGGTGGGGGGTGGGGATGGGGGCAGGGCTGTTAATAAACGTTGAAGGAGACCTTCTGGAGCCCTTGCGGTTAAAGATCAACAACAGGACCGTAGTTCTAATTCACAGACCAACTTTCCTCAATAGCTCCGGCTGTTTTATCATCTAGAATCTCTTTACCAGCATCACATCAAAGTGCAAAAAACCCTGAGAACCGCGCCTGGGAACCGGGCATGATTCTTATTCGGGGAAGGCAGCGGGAGGCCTCTGCACACCTCGCAGGTGGGTGTGGGTTCCCGGGGCAGCCCTAGCGCTTGCAGACCTCGGGCAGGGTGGGGAGCACCTGCCGGCGCCCCGGGCGCAGATGGAGCGGCCCCGGCCCCCGGAGCAGCGAGTGCGCACGTTCAGGACCAGGAAATCGTGCTGGTGGGGGGCCGGGGGGGTCCCCCAGAGCAAGCGGGGGGCTGTAAAGCATGCGGCACCGACCCCACCTTCTCGCTTATTCGCTCCGCTTGGCACAGAGGCCGGCCCTGCCCCGCCCCAGACGCGTCCCTACCTTGGTGCTCCGCGAGGACCCCCGGCGCGATGAGAGCCAAGGAAACGCAGAGCAGGACGGCGGAGCCCATGCCCGTGGCTGCAGCAGGCGGCAGCTGCGCCCCGCACCCGGAGGGGCCTTAAATAGAGTCCGGCACCACGTGCCGGCTGGGCGCGCACACCTGCGGCGGCCCGGGGGCGGGCCGGGGCGCGGGGGGCGGGGGGGCCGGGACCCGGTCCTGGGCTCAGGCTCCAGCCCTGGGGCTGCGGCTCCCGACTCCTTCCACCGCGCCAGGCAGTGCATCCAGGCCTGCCTCTGCAGAAATCACAGACTAGTCCTCACTCCTCTTACTGATGTGTAATGCCCTCTCCTATCCTTCTATCCTATTCTATTCTATTCTATTCTATTCTATTCTATTCTATTCTATTCTATTCTATTCTATTCTATTCTATTCTATTCTATTCTATTCCACTCCATTCTCCTTTTATTTTATAAATGTATTTTTTATTGGTGTTCAATTTGCCAACATATAGAATAACACCCAGTGCTCAGCCCATCAAGTGCCCCCCTCAGTGCCTGTCACCCAGTCACCCCCACTCCCCGCCCACCTCCCCTTCCACCACCCCTAGTGCGTTTCCCAGAGTTAGGAGTCTCTCATGTTCTGTCTCCCTTTCTGATATTTCCCACTCGTTTTTTTTTTCCTTTCCCCTTTGTTCCCTTTCACTATTTTTTATATTCCCCAAATGAATGAGACCATATAATGTTTGTCCTTCTGTGATTGACTTATTTCACTCAGCGTAATACCCTCCAGGTCCATCCACGTCGAAGCAACATTCCATTCTCTTTTATTCTCTCTTCTTTTTTTATTTCTTTTATTTTTTTTTATTTTTTAAGATTTTATTTATTTTTTATTTTATTTCTTTTATATAAATTTATTTTTTATTGGTGTTCAATTTGCTAACATACAAAATAACACCCAGTGCTCATCCCGTCAAGTGCCCCCCTCAGTGCCCATCACCCATTCACTCCCACCCCCCGCCCTCCTCCCCTTCCACCACCCCTAGTTCGTTCTCTCTTCTGTTCTCTCTTCTATTCTCTATCTTATCCTATCCTATCCTATCCTATCCTATCCTATCCTATCCTATCCTTTCCTATCCTACCCTACCCTACCCTACCCTACCCTACCCTACTCTATTCCATCCTAAAATTCTCATTTGGATCCACTGAATTCATTTCAAAAGCTATTAATATTTCAACTCCTCAGTTTAAAGAAACAGTTCACTTAGGAAATTTATAAATAGCAACCACCTCTGCTCTTTGCTTTAAAGATTTTATTACTTTTTAAAAAAAGGTTTTATTTATTTATTCATGATACACACATAGAGAGAGAGAGAAAGAGAGGCAGAGACACAGGCAGAGGGAAAAGCAGGCTCCATGCAGGGATCCTGGTGTGGGACTCGATTCTGGGACTCCAGGATCGCGCCCTGGGCCAAAGGCAGGCGCCAAACCGCTGTGCCACCCAGGGATCCCCAACTGTTAATTTTTAAAAAAAGATTTTATTTATTCATTCATGAGAGACACACACAGAGAGAGAGAGAGGCAGAGACACAGGCAGAGGGAGAAGCAGGTTCCATGCAGGGAGCCCGATGCGGGACTCGATCCCAGGACTCCAGGATCACGCCCTGGGTGGAAGGCAGGCACTAAACCCCTGAGCCACCCAGGGATCCCCCATATACTAGTAATTTCATTCTTCAAAATTTTTTTGACTAGCTGGTGTTCTTTGGAGATGAAATTGTGTCCATAGAAACTGGAAAATACGTCCAGCTTTTCTTTGAACATGGTCTCCCCTCATGACACTGCTCCCTACTGACTTTAGATCCTTTCAGCTCATATAGCTAGATTATACCAGATGAAATGAGCTTGGAAATGCAATCCCCAGGGCCAATTGCAATGAAAACTCGCATTGGAACCACCTATTATTTTCGGACACTGATGGATACAAAGTTTTCCTTTTGTAGGAGAGTGTGCCTGTCTTTTTTCACTGATCATAATAAGGCTCAACAAAAGGGGTTTTCATTTTTGTTATTTTATATTCTTCAAAAAAAAGTAAAACATTAAAATATGTACTTCATAAAAACCAAAAACTGTAAAGTGAAAATGACTTGTTAGGGATTTCCAAACTGTTATCAAGTAAATATTTGACAATAAAGATTTCCAGAAATGAAAAAAAAATCTGTTAAGGATAAATAACCATTGATGGGGAGAAAAAGCTAAACTGGAGGAGAAAAAGGTGATTCCAAAACAAAATATTCAAGGCTTATAGCCAACATGCTAATGTCATTTACAGAGTAGTTTTATATTTATTCTCTTTGGCCAGGTCTCTTGGGTCCTTTCTCTGGATAAATATCTTTAATTAGTAAAGTGATTAAAAAATGAAAACAAGGCCACTAACGTGACTACTATCTTAAGGGCTTTGAACCAATTGGGATAATGTGGCAAGAGAAGAGAGTATGTTCAATGTGTAATGCTATCCCCAAACCTATTATTACTGTGACTATTGCTTCACTGAGTCTTTCAGAAATAAGGAAGGCAAACCATGAGAACACAACAGGAGCTGTACTATTAGCTAACTTGAAGAAATCTGGTTTGGCTACACTACCTTCTGGCAGAGCAAAACCCCATCTGATCCCTCCCAAGAGAGATAGGAGACTGGCTCCATAAGTGAGTGAAGTGAGATTCTCACTCATAAGTGAGATTTCACTCCAATCTGAGTGAAAGCTAATAAGGGGATGTAGGTCTTTGTCATCACCATGACAGGTGGTGGAACAACAAAGGGGATTAGTCCTGCCAGAGTTATGTATGATGCTGGCTTTGGGCTGTCAAGCAGGTAAGTGATGGTGATTGGGGGCTTGGCTGGAAGTACTTCTTGCTTCTGCTTCTTCTTAAAGCTGCGTGGGGAATATGGTAGTACTGTGTTGTCCTCATGTACACCGGAAATGATGAGAAAAACCAAGTCCTTGGAAACAAAGGGGAAAAGTTCTGCTGGGGACATGTCTTGAGAGAAAGTGTTTCTATTCTGCTGACCTACTTGGACTGGGAAAGGGTACTTCAGCATCTTTGAAGATGCTTGAGAAAACTTCTGGACGAAATGAAGCATACTGGGTACTACTGAAAGTCTTGCTCCGAAGATGCCAGGCAGTTCTGATTAATGCATTTTTACAGCTGGGTGGGGGAGCAGTGTCGAGCTCCTGGGGAACCAGGAGATGGAAAACTGGGCTGCCAATTGTTACTTTGGAACTGAGATAAGATATAGTCACAATACTCCTCCTCTAAATACTTGGTGTATTTCCTAAAAACAAAGACATTCTCTTGCACAACTACAGTACAATGAACAAGAACAGGAAACAAACACCAAAATATTATCTAAGTGACAGGTTACACTCAAATTTCTCCAGTCATTTCAATAATTTTTATTACTGCAATCTCTCTCTCTCTCTCTCTCTCTCTCTCTCTCTTCCTTTCATTTTTCTGGTCCAGGATCATTCAAGGATCACACATTACATTTGATTGTTATGCCTTTTCCCCCCTCATTTATCTGGAAAAGATACTTGGTCCTTTTTATGTCTTTCATGATCTTGACATTTTTGAAGAGTGCACAGCAAGTATTTTTACAGAATGACTTAAATTAGTTATCTATTGCATAGTAACAAATTACCCTAAACTTAGTGATTCAAAGCAAGAATAAATATTTGTGATCTCACACAGTGTGTGGTAGGAATTTGAGAGCAGCTTAGCTAAGTGGTTCTGGCTTGGGATCTCTTGAGGTTGCATTCCAAATATCAGCCAGAAGTGCAGTTATCTGAAGCCTAGACTGGTACTGGAGGATGTCCATCTCTAAGAGGGCTCACTCATGGCTGTTGGCTGGAGACCTCATAGCCCCAACATATAGACCTCATCACAGGACTATTCGAGTGTCCTTGCGACATGGCAGCTGGCTTCTCCCAGAAAAAGAAAGGCAGAAGCCATAATATCTTTCATAATCTATTCTCAGAAATCACACTATGTTATTTCCACAATATCCTATTGGATACTATGATGATTAATTTTATGTGTCACTTGACTGGGCTATAGGATGCTCAGATACATAGTCAAAAACTATTCTGAATCTTTCTGTTAAGGGAGTTTTGGGATGAGATTAATGTTTTTTTAGAGTAGTAACTGATGTATTCATTTATTCTTTCCCTTTTGTCTTTTGTTTTCTCCCCCAGTTTTATTGAGACATAATTGACAGTTAAGGTATACAACATAATGATTTGCTAATGATTGCCATAGTAAGCTTAATTAACTACCATCCCCTACATAGTTACAGTTTTATGATAAGAACTTCTAAGATCTATTCTTTTAGCCACAGTATTGTTAACTATAGTCAGTATTCTGTACATTATATCCCCAGAATTTATCTTTTAACAGGAAGTTTGCACCTTTGGACCATCTTCACCCATTTTCTGCACTTCCTGCCTTGGCCACCTCTGAAAATCACTGGTCTGTTCTCTGTTTCTACAAGGTCAATTTTTTTAGATTTCATACATAAATGAGATCATATAATATTTGTCTTTATCTGTATGGCTTATTTCACTTAGCATAATGCCCTTATAGTCCATCATGTTGTTACAAGTGGCAAGATTGTATTCTTTCTTATGGCTAATATTCCACTATATATCATATATATATATATATATATATATATATATATATGTACATATATATATATATCACATTTTCCTTATCAATTCATCCATCATTTTTAGAGAGTTATTTCTTTTCCTTTGGATATATATTCTCAAGTGGAATTGCTGGATCATGTGGTAGTCTAACTGTAATTTTTTCTGAGGAACTACTGTACAGTTTTCCATAGTTGCTGCAACAATTCACATTCCCACCAATAGTGCATGAGGGATCCTTTTTCTCCACATCTTCACCAATATTTATCTCCTCTGTTTTTGATGATGGTCATTCTAACAGGTACGAGGTGTTATCTCATTGTGGTTTTGATTTGCACTTATTGATGTTGAGTATCTTCTCATGTTTACTGTGCAGGAGTTTTTAGTTTGATGTAGTCACATTTATTTTTGTTATGTTGCCTTTGCTTTAGGTATCAAATTAAAAAAATCATTGCTAAGACCAGTGTGAGGGAGCTTATCCTATGTTCTCTTCTAGGAGTTTTATGGTTTCAGGTCTTATGGTCAGGTCCTTAATCCATTTTTAGTTGATTTTTCTATATGGTATAAGGAGTCCAGTTTTATTCTTTTGCATGTGGCTGTCTAGTTTTATCAACACTATTTATTGAAGAAATTATGCTTTTTCAATTGCATATTCTTGGCTCCTTTGTCATAAATTAATTAGCCATATATTTGTGGGCATATTTCTCAGTGCTCTAAACTATTCCATTGATCTACATGGCTGATTTTATGCAAATACCATACAGTTTTGATTTTTATAGCTTTGTAATATAGTTTGAGATCAGGAAGTATGATACTTCCAACTTTGTTCTTTTTTTCTCAAGATTGCTTTCATTATTCAGGGTCTTTGAGGTTCTATACAAATTCTAGGAATGTTTTCCCTGTTTGTGTGAAAAATGCCATTAGAAATTCAAGGGCTTACATTGGAATAAAGATCCCTTTGGGTAGCATGGACTTTATAATAATATTAATTCTTCCAATTCATGAGCATGGAATATCTTTTCATTTATCAGTGACATCTTCAGTTTCATCAGTGTCTTACAGTTTTCACTGTGGAGATCTTTCACCTCTCCAGATAAGTTTATTCCTAGGTATTTTATTCTTTTTGTTGCAATTGTAAATGGGGATTGCTTTCTTAATTACTCTTTCAAATAGTTTATTGCTAGTATATAGAAATGCAACAGATTTTTGTATGTTGATTTTGTACCCTGCAATTTTACTGAATCATTTAATTAGTTCAAACACTTTTTTTAAGGAGTCTTTAGGGTTTTCTATATGTATTATGTCATCTGCAAATGGAGACAATTTTACTTCCTCCTTCCTGATTTGGATGACTTTTGTCTGTTTTCCTTAAACTAATTACTCTGGCTAGGCCTTCCACTTCCAGTACCATCTTGAATAAAATGGCAAGAGTGGGCCTTTTTTCTTTTGTTTCTGATCTTAAAGGTAAAGCTTTCAGCTTTTCACCGTTGAGTATGATGTTAGCTGTGGGCTTGTCATATATGTATGGCCTTTGTTATGTTGAGGTACATTTTCTCTATTGCCAGTTTGTTGAGTTTTTGTCATGAATTTGTCAAATGTTGGATTTTATCAAATGTTTTTTCTGCATCTATTGAGATGATCATATGATTTTTATCCTTCATTTTGTTAATATGGCATATCACATTGATTGATTTGTGGATGTTGAATCATCCTGGCATCCCTGGGACAAATCCCTCTTAATCATGGTGTATGATCCTTTTAATGTATTGTTGAATTAAATTTACCAATACTTTGTTGAGGATTTTTGCATCTATGTTGATGATGTAATTTTCTGTAATATTCTTTTCTTTGTCTAGTTTTGGTATGAGGAGGTAATGCTGGCCTTGTAAAATGAGTTTGGTAGTATTCCTTCCTCTTCTATTTTTTGGAAAGAGTTTGAAAAGGATTGATATTAATTCTTCCATAAATGTTTGTAAGACACTCAGCCATAAAAAGGATGAAAATCATTCCATTACATAGGAGGGTATTATGCTAAAGGCAATGAGTCAATCAGAGAAAGACACTTATACGGTTTCACTTATATGTGGAATATAAGAAAAAGCACAGAGGATCATAGGGGAAGGGAGGAAAACTGAATGGGAAGAAATCAGAGAGGGAGACAAACCATGAGAGATTCTTAACAATAGGAAACAAACTGAGGGTTGCTGGAGGAGAGGTTGGTTGGGAGATACGGTAACTAGGTGATGGGCATTAAGGGGGGCACATGATATGATGAGCACTGGGTGTTATATGCAACTCATGAATAACTGAACTCTACATCTGAAAGTAATGATGTATTATATGTTGGATGATTGAATTTAAATTTAAAAATGTTTGGTAGAATTTACCAGTGAAGCCATCTAATCTGGGCTTTTGGTTGTTGGGAGGTTTATGATTATTGATTCAATCTTTTTACTAGCAATTGGTCTGTTCATATTTTCTTTTTCTTCATGATTCAATCTTGGTAGGTTATATGTTTCTCAGAATTTCCCCATTTCATCTAGATTGTCCAAACAAGATGTCCCAGGCTCACCTTTTATTTTTCCAGATACAGCACTGAAACTTGTCATTTCTCCTAAGAATATGCTGGTTCATTTTAGTAGGGAATGGTTTTAGAAAACCAAGATCTGGTACTATTGGAATGTCATTGCTTCTACCCCCTTTCAGAAGGCAATGCTTGCAAATAAATGTATATATCTATTTCTATATTTAAAGCTATTCCTATTTATATTTATATCTAAGTCGTGAATTCATATCAATTCTTCAAATTCCAAACCAATACCACAGATGTCTTTTTAACCTTCCCTCTTTCCATATTTGTACCTCCTCTCTTCAACAGTAAGATACCTAGTACTCATTATGCACAATATAGTATTTGCTCAATCCTAGAATACACAGAATAAGTTTTGGAATTGTTAATCCTGTATCATAGTGGAAAGCAAACCTAGTTCTTAAGATTTTTGCTTTGTATTTAGCCTGGGAGCATCAAAGTAAGATTGCACTGTTCAAAAATTGCTTAGATTAATTATCACATCCCATCCCCACTGACTTCCCTATGGTTATGTTACACAGAGTTATTTGTCGTTTTTGTATTTCATTTTGGCTTCTTCTCCACCTTTTAAAAAAATGTTTGAATAATTTTATTTTTTTAAAGTTTTTATTTAAATTCCAGGTAGTTCACATACAGTGTAACATTAGTGTCAGGTGTACTAGTGATTCATCAGTTCCGTGCAACACAAGATGCTCATCACAGCAAGTGCACTCCTTGGTCCCCAATGCTATTTCACCCATCCCCTCACCCTCTCTCCTCTGAGAATGATCAGTTAACTATTTTCTATAGTTAAGAGTCTGTTTTTTGATTTGCTTCTCTCTTTTTCCCCTTTGCTCATTTGTTTTGTTTCTTAAATTCCACACATGAGCGAAATCATATGGTATTTGTCTTTCTGCAACTGACTTATTTTGCTTAGCATAATACTCTCTAGCCCATCCTTTCTTATTTTTAAATTTTTGCTAGGTGAAGCATTGTAATAGCTCCAAAAGTCAGAATTATATAAAAAGATATGATCAGAGAAATGTCACTTCTGTCCATCACTTTCTACTCCCAACCCTTTCCTTTCTACTCCACTTCCACCCATCCTTTATAGGTACCCAATTTCAATAGTTTCTGGCCTATGTGTCTTCTTCAACTTTTCCCAAATAAAACACATATATGTCTTCTTATTTATCTTTCCTTTTCACATGAATATAAAGCATGCTCTGGGTACTTTTTTGCACCTTGCTTCATTTTCTTTTCTTTTTTTTTTCCTTTTACTTAATAGATAAGCTGAAATTCACCCCATATAAGTTCAGAGATATTTCTTCTTTGTTTATAGCTTATACTATCTCATTAGGTGGATCTACCATAATTTATTTGACTATTTTCCTATATATGGACATTTAGATTGTATTTACTATTTTGCAATTCTATGCAGTGCTATAAAGAATAACTTTGCACATATTTATTTTTTATTGTTGAAAATATGTCTTCAGTGCAAATTCCTAGAAGTGGGATCCTTGATCTAAAAGACAAATATACATTTAGTTTTGTTAAATATTACTAAATTCCCTCAGTATGAGTTATATCAATTTCCATTCCTACCTGGAAGGTATGAGAGCATCTCTTTTCACAGAGTCTTGTTAATCAAATGTGTTATCACTATAGTTTTAAATTTTAGTCAATCTAATAGGTGAGCTATTGTATCTCAGTGTACTTTTAGTGCGTCTCTCTTATTATGAGTGAACTTAAACATATTGATAGGTGTGATAGCCATTTTTTAATTCTTTTGTGAATTCTCTGTTCATATTTTTTCTATCATTTTTGCAAATATTTTCTCCCAGTTAGTCAGTTTTCTTTTATTTTATGTTAATTTATTTATTTTTCCAAATTTTTATTTAAATTCTAGTTAGTTAACATACAGTACAATATTGGTTTCAGGAGTAGAATTCAGGGATTCATCAATTACATACAACACCCAGCGCCTAACATGACAAATGCCCTCCTTAATACCCACCACCCATGTAGTCCATCCCCTACCCACCTCCCTCCATCAATCCACAGTTTGTTCTCTATCATTAAGAGTCTCTTATAGTTTGTTTCCTGCCCCCCTTCCCACCTTCCTATAAGTTCATCTGTTTTGTTTCTTAAATTCCACATATGAGTGAAGTCATATGGTATTTGTCTTTCTCTGACTGACTTATTTTGCTTAGCATAGTACATTCTAGTGCTATCCACATGATTGCAAAAGGCAACATTTCTTTCTTTTTTATGACTGAGTTGTATTCCATTGTGTGTGTGTGTGTGTGTGTGTATATACCATATCTTCTTTATCCATTCATTAGTCAATAGACATTTGGGCTCTTTCCACAGTGTGGCTGTTGTTAATAATGCTGCTATAAACCTTGGGGTGCATGTACCCCTTCAAATTAGTAATTTTGTATCCTTTGGGTAAATACCTACTAGTGCAATTGCTGGATTGTAGAATAGTTTTATTTTTAACTTTTTGAGGAATCTCCATACTGTCTTCCAGAGTGACTGAACCAGTTTGCATTCCCACTAACAATACAAGACGATTCCCCTTTCTCCATATCCTTGCCAACACCTGTTGTTTCTTGGGTTATTAATTTTAACAATTCTGATGGGTGTCATTGTAGTCTTGATTTATATTTCCCCGATGATGAATGATGGTGTCTTTTCATATGTCTATTGGCCATGTGTATGACTTCTTGGAAAAATGTCTATTCATATTGGCCCATTTTTAACTGGATTATTTATTTGGGGGTGTTGAGTTTTATGGGTTCCTTATGATTTTGGATACTAACCCTTTATCAGATATGTCATTTGCAAATATCTTCTCTGACTCTATAGGTTGCCTTTTAGTTTTTTTTTATTGTTTCCTTCCTGCTATGCAGAAGCTTTTTATTTGGATGAAATTCCAGTAGTTTGTTCTTGCTTTTGTTTCCCTTGCCTCATGAGATATGACCTAGATTGCCTTTAACTCTTTGCTATTACAGTGCTATAATGAACATCCTTGTATATATACTATATGAAACTATAAAGTAATTTCTTTGAGAAATATATCTAGGGGCGGAATTACTGGGTTATAGAGTATATGTGTTATTCAATGGAATAATACCAGATTGGATCCTTGCATCGTTCTGTATGCCTAACAACAGTGAATTAGGGTCCTTCTGCTTCCATATCCTTGCCAACCCTAGACATTACACAGCTTTCTATATTTTCCCTTCTCCTAAGTGTACAAATAACGTGTTCATGTGTGGGGATTGCCTTGTAAACATTAAAAATTTTTTATGTATTCAAGTTGATCAACCTTTTAAAAATTGTATCTGGATTATGAGCCATAGTGAGAAAGCCTTTATATACATGTAGGTTATAAAGTAGTTCATATTTTCTGACACTTGTATCATTTTCTTTATTTTACAGGCAAGTCATTATTTACAGGCAAATTTATTCTGGTGCTTGTTCTCAGCTTTTCAAAGTATATTCATTTGTAGATAAACACTTTTCACCAATACTAAAACCCAAGTCCTTAGCAGGTAAGAGTACTGAGTGTCTAATATCTTGCAGTGACCCTATGTAAGTCTTTGTCAGAAAAAAATCACTTCTTTGCACCGCAAATCATCCAGTAATTTCCTATCTAATTCAAAGTAAAAACTAATGTCTTTATTTTGACCTACATAGTCCTATGAGATCTAGTTCTCTATAATCTCTCTGAGTTCATCTTTTGCTGCTTTCCCTTTCTTTCTCCTGCTCCCATGGCAGAGGCTTCTGCTGTTCTAAAATATAACCATCATTCTCTGACAGAGGTCCGTAGACCTCAGGATGCCTTGTTTCTTCTGACCAGAGGCTCTTCTGAACACTTGTAAAGAAGAAACTCGGCTTCCTTCCTATGTGGGGAAAAACCCAGTACTTCCTCACTGTGTTTCTTTCCTGTGTTCCCTTCCTTTGTTTTTATATAGAGCACTTTACTTTTGATGACCCCAAACTTGTGGGGTTTTCCCTGAAACAACAAGCAAGTCTCAAAACCAGCAAGGTGTCCTATAATTTAACTCAATTCTGACACTATCTGAAGACAGCACCAAAAATCACAGGTTAAGGGGTGAGTCTCATGAGACTACCACTCCCTGCCCCCACTTCAGACACCAGCTGCAAAATCTGCTTATCACCTGGCTTGTGACTGACCAGCTATAGATCAGAGGTTCCAATGACCCCCCCCCCCCCGCAGTGGCTCAGAGAACTCAGGTAAACACTTACTTATGTTTACCAGTTTATTAAAGAACAAGATAATGGATACACATGAACAACCAGAGGAAGAAATAGGATGACCCTCTGGGAGGGTCCTGAAGACAGGAGTGTCTGTCCCTGTGGAGTTAGGATGCATCACTCCCCCTCCAGTGTGGATGTGTTCATTCACCTGGAAGCTCTCCAAACCCTGAACTATTGAGATTCTATGGAGGCTTCCTCACATCAGCATGTGAGGAAGCAAAAGGCAGGATCACAAAAGGCAGGTTGCATTGAGGGAAAATGTCAAGCTTTACTGCAATCAGAAAACTAAGCTTTGTAAGGAATTGCACAAGGTAGGAGATTTGACTGAAAATTTTAAAATTAAGCTGGGTAATCCAGAAGGAGCTTTTATGTTTTACATCTGAAACCAATATACTATTGCATGTCAACTATTATTCATTAAAAACAAAAATTTTTAAACTCTACGCCCCAATAATCCAGTTAAGAAATGGGCAGAAGACATCAATAGACATTTTTCCTTCAAAGAAGACATCTAGATGGCTAACAGACACATGAAACGATGCTCTACATCACTCATCATTAGGGAAACACAAATCAAAACCACAAGGAGATACCACCTCACACCTGTCAGAATGGCTAAAATTAACAACCTAAGAAACAACAGATGTTGGTAAGGATGCAGAGAAAGGAGAACTCTCTTATACTGCTGGTGGGGATGCAAACTGGTTCAGCCACTCTGGAAGACAGTATAGAGATTCCTCAAAAAGTTAAAAATAGAACTACTCTACAATCCGGCAATTGCACTAGTAGGTATTTACCCAAAGGATACAAAATTACTAATTTCAAAGAATACATGCACCCCGTTTATAGTAGCATCATCAATAACAGCCACGCTGTGGAAAGAGCCCAAATGTCTATTGACTGATGAATAGATAAAGAAGATGTGGTATACATACACATGTGCATTCACGCACACACACAGAAGAATATTACTCAGCCATCAAAAAGAATGAAATGTTGCCTTTTGCAGCCATGTGGATGGCACTAGAGTGTACTATGCTAAGTGAAATGAGTCAATCAGGCAAAGACAAATACCATATGATTTCACTCAAATGTGGAATTTAAGAAACAAAACAGATGAATGTATGGGAAGAAGGGAAGAGAGAGAGAAACAAACTATAAGAGACTCTTTTTAAAAAGATTTTTATTTTATTTATTCATAAGAGATTCAGAGAGAGGCAGAAACATAGGCTGAGGGAGAAGAAGGCTCCCTGCAGAGCATGTGGGACTCTATCCCAGGACCTCAGGATCACGACCTGAGCCAAAGGAGGCAGATGCTCAACCACTGAGCCACTCAGGTGCCCCCGTAAGAGACTCTTAATGATAGGGAACAAACTGCGGATTGATGGAGGGAGGTGAGGGGGGTAGGCTAGATCATAATGGGTATTTAGGAAAGCACTTGTTATGATGAGCACTGGGTGTTATATGTAAGTGATGAATCACTGAATCCTACTCCTAAAACCAATATTGCACTTTATGTTAACTAACTTGAATTTTAAAAAAATTTAAAAGGAAAACATTTTTATTTTTTTTTAATTTTTTTTTTTTTATTTATGATAGTCACACACAGAGAGAGAGAGAGAGAGAGAGAGAGAGAGAGAAGCAGGCTCCATGCACCGGGAGCCCGACGTGGGATTCGATCCCGGATCTCCAGGATCGCGCCCTGGGCCAAAGGCAGGCGCCAAACTGCTGCGCCACCCAGGGATCCCCGGAAAACATTTTTAAATAAAAATTTTAGAAAGTAAGAAAAACAATTTCAAAGATTGAAATCATGAAGTGTATGTTTTCTGACCTAATGTCATTAAACCTAAAATCAGTAACTAAAAGACAAATCATTTTTAAAAATCTATGCTTGAAAATTAAGATAGACGTCTTTAAGTAATACATGCAACAGAGAAAAATCATAATAGAAGTTAATGTACATTCATATGTATTTCAAAGTGAACCATAAAGGAGATAGCACATTAAAATTTTTGGGATTCAGCTAATGAGGGTTCTAGAAGGAAGTTCAAAGTCTTAAATGGATATTGAAAAGAAGAAAGTCTAAAAAACGTCTCTTTCAAGAAGTTAGAAAAAGAAACCAAAGGAAGTAGATGGAAGGTGATACTAAAAGTAAGAGTAATAATCAATCAAAAATAAGAGACAAGTTCTGTTCTTGAAAAAGTCTAATTAGTGGACAAATAACTAGTGAGAGCAATTAAGAATAGAGAAAGGATAAAAATGAAATTAATGGTGGGTATTGGAAATGGACAAGGGGCCATTACTGCAGATGGATCAAGAAGACCCCCTGAGTTTGTTGGATAAATCAACCCAGAAGTCCCCAGAAAAATGCTTCCCAGTCTGTGATTTACCAAAAGATATTATCTATGACCATATCAGTTCTGGAACTTCCAAGATTCTGGTGAATTATGGAAAAGATTAATATCAAATCATCCTAAACAATTTCTGTCTAGTCCCCCTTCCTTACAAAAAAATTATATTCATGCTTCGGTTAACCTTAGACCATAGGTTGTGGATGAAATCCTTGCTCCAGCACAGAGCAACGGCCAAGGTACACATGGGTCTAGCACATCTATAGCTTGTGGTTTTCATTGGTGACACTGCCTGGGGAATTGCGAAGAGCACATGTGTATAGTGGCTGTATGCGTGTGGTCAGGAGCACCCATAAAGCCGCAAGAGAAGAGATTCATTCTCCATGGGATTTAATTTTTCCCATCTCAAGTAGTGTTTTTTAAAAAAAAAAAAAAAAACTATTAGGACACTAATCCTATCATGACATTAGTATGGGATTTAAAAACAGCTGCAATGTTTCTATACCTAATTAAATGAACATTGCTTGGCATGTGGGTCTCCCGAATATAGTAAAAAGTCATATGAAGAAAAAGAAAGAAAGAAAGAAAGAAAGAAAGAAAGAAAGAAAGAAAGAAAGAAAGAAAGAAAGAAAAGAAAAGAAAAGAGAAAAGAAAAAAAGAAAAGAAAAGAAAAGAAAAGAAAAGAAAAGAAAAGAAAAGAAAAGAAAAGAAAAGAAAAGAAAAGAAAGACACATGGGCCAATTCCTAGAGATTTCCTGGAAAAAAAACTTTGATCAGTTCATTTAAAAAGCAGAAGAGGAACTGCTCCCTTTGGGGGATTTCCACGCTGGCTTAGGGGTATGTAATGCTGGACGCTCAATGGTGAAAGAAGTTCATTCAGAAGTCACATAGAGAAGAAGATTCTTTCCCTTTTGGAAAGCAGAATTCAGGTAATGTCAGATTGAGTAGAACCAGTGCCTAGATCCTAACTGGGACCATTCCTTCCCACTCCCAAACTACTTGGTTATTTCCATGAGTGGCCAGTTTAGAACCAGTGCCCTCAATAGTGAGTTACCTCAGAATACTTCTGTTACATAATGCCAATCAAGGTATGACCTGTTCACAAAAATAGTCAAACATTGACTTGCATTTTAGAAACTTAAGACCAGCTGGTGGTGCTCATGGTGATGATGATGTGGGGTGGTCAGGAGGCCAGAGGACAGGGACATTATAGGGGCTTTCCAGGCTACCTAAATCCTTACAGGCATTATCTCACCATTTCTGTTCTCATTCCTTCCAACTCAAGGCCCAAGAGATTTTGCTTCCATTTGGTCCCACCTTCTGTAAAAATCGTGGATTTGCATATCACAGTTACCTGTATCTAACCTATTTCAGATCTTGTGTTTGTGGGATATACTGAAGCAAAGGCTTGACACTTACAGCTGTCAGAGGTGCAGAATGCTCAAAACGTGCATCCTGCCCATGCCTCTGCAACCGAGACGGATTGTAGTTATCTGTGGCCTATCTGCCTCCTGGGGTGGCCCAAATTCAGAAGAGCCATGAGGGATTACGAAGTAGTATAAGAGGGTGCCCTTTCACACTCCTTCCAGAATTCTCCACTTTCTCTTCTTAGCATTTCTGTTTCTGTTATGTGGGGTTTATCCAAATTTTCATGTAATCAAAAATCTTTGGCTTCAAGAAGACACAGAATTAGTCATGGCCCATTGTCTTTATTTCTCCTTGCTCCTGATGAGAAGAAGTCTTGTAGTTGTTCTTCCCTGCCTGGAGTTCACTTTAAAAAGAACCTGAGCAAGCTAATTTACTGATGATACTAAATTACGTTCCAAAACTTAAGACACAATGTCATTTAAAAGAAATCAAGTTCCCTAATTTGCTCAGCAATCAAGTGTACTTTTTAGAATTATTTTACTGAAAATTTGAAGATTAAGGAAAGACATGCCAAGTTATACAGATTACTAGTAGTTGATTAAAATATATATAGAAGCTTACAAATAATGAAGTGGGCTTTTTTAAAAACCCAAGAGCGTTTGGTATTCTAACAGGAAGCAAATTTTCCTAAGTTGGAGTTCAGTTTGTGTATTAAGGAAAATTGGAAAGAATTATTCTCAGCACTAGAAATAAGACAAAGAGTAAGCAAGTTAAGTGATCATGAATTTTATCACAATCTCTAAGCTCTAAAATTGGTAATGAATATAACGATATAAGGGACTCAGTGGAAAAATAAATTTGTTCATGACAAAAATAATGACATACACAAAAAGTTGATAAACTTCCTAAAGCAATTTTGACACATCTGTAAAAGCTCCAAAATGGTATGCTGCCTTGCATCCATAGAGTTTGAAAATTAAAATGAAAGCTATTAAACTCAGAAACAAAAAACAATAGCAACAATCGACATGAACAAAAACTTCATTTTATAAACATTTCCAAAGATCCCTTTTAAAACCTCCCAGCTCATCAAAACAATTTGAGTATGCTATTTTTATATACATTTGGTAGAAGTAGGTCAATGATAGCTAATATTTGCAAATACGGCAAGTAGATGAAAAGATCAAAGTTCATAAAGGGTTTACAACTTGGAATCCCAAGACCCTGGACAGTCAGTATATGGAGGCACACACACACATACACAATTTCACCTTTGATTCCAGTTAGTATGGAGCGAAGATATGTAAAATCAATAGCGACAGCAGATAAGAAATTTAGAAAAAAAAAAAAAAAGAAATTTAGACTGTCATACCCAAACTGTAAATCTTCCGGAAAGTCGATAACTTCTTGCCAACCGACACATAATTCAAAGCAAGAATTAGCAATCGTTTTTAAGTTCTACTGTAATATATGGCAAATAAAAGAAAATCTTTCTTCCTTCAGAAGGAAAGAAAACAGTTCATGCATTCAGGTTAAATAATGTGTAAAAATATTAACGAGCCACCAAATCAAAACATACCCTCTATTTCTATTAAGGAATCACTTATCTTGTAACACCTTGGATGTGTTCAGCCGTCCTAAGTTACAGATAAAAATTCCCTGGTATACTGTAAATCGTGCATCTACAACTTTGCTTCTCCAAAACGCTTCGTATAAGGGGACTAAGTAATAAAATGTAAACTTGCTCAAAGTGATTAGACGCGCACTTTTTCCTCTAGGGATCCTTTGTTTCATAAGCCATTGCTGCTGCTTGGGCTGGTGATTTTGTCAGCCTACCAGTAGTCACGAAGATTGGTTGATAGACTTAGTACCACCTTGTGATAGCTTCCAGAACACGGCTTCCTCCAGGCAGAAAGAGCTCTGTGCAGAGAACCTCCCTTGGACATCAGTCTCTACTTTGGCTTTGGGTAGAGCACATTACCTCATCCACATGCAGAGGCTCTGTGTTAGGCCTCAGTAAAGGGTTTTGTTGGTGTTGTTTGCTTATTTCTCTTTTACTGCCTTAATTTGGGATTACTCCCACATTGCATCACTCTCACCCTGTATCTTTAATAACGTTAGTTTCTTCAGCTCTTAAAACTTCAACTCCCGGGATCCCTGGGTGGCGCAGCGGTTTGGCGCCTGCCTTTGGCCCAGGGCGCGATCCTGGAGACCCGGGATCGAATCCCACATCAGGCTCCCGGTGCATGGAGCCTGCTTCTCCCTCCGCCTGTGTCTCTGCCTCTCTCTCTCTCTGTGACTATCATAAATAAATAAAAAAAAATAAAAAAAAAAAAAAATAAACTTCAACTCCCCTGATTTTCCCACTCTCTTCATTTAAGTCTATCTGGGAAAGGTAAAGAAGCTTCTGGTGAGCCAGAAGTCAGTCTCCCATTTTAAACCTGTAACAATACATCACGTAGTTTCTTCCTTGCATAATGTCCTTTTTCTGGGCTAACTGGTTTTCAGTTCTTTTCCTCGGCTCAACATTCTGTTTTCACTGCTTCATCAACTATTTCTGCCAGTATTATCATATCACGGAGGGGAAGGTCTTGAAGAATTAAAAAAATTTTTTTAAAATAATAAATTTATTTTTTATTGGTGTTCAATTTGCCAACATACAAAATAACACCCAGTGCTCATCCCATCAAGTGCCCCCCTCAGTGCCCGTCACCCAGTCACCCCCACCCCCCGCCCTCTTCCCCTTCTACCACTCCTAGTTCATTTCCCAGAGTTAGGAGTCTTCCATGTTCTGTCTCCCTTTCTGATATTTCCCACCCATTTTTTTCTCCCTTCCCCTTTATTTCCTTTCACTATTATTTATATTCCCCAAATGAATGAGACCATACAATGTTTGTCCTTCTCCGATTGACTTATTTCACTCAGCATAATACCCTCCAGGTCCATCCACCTGGAAGCAAATGGTGGGTATTTGTCGTTTCTAAAGGCTGAGGAATATTCCACTGTATACATAGACCACAGCTTCTCTATCCATTCATCTTTCAATGGACACTGAGGCTCCTTCCACAGTTTGGCTATTGTGGACATTGCTGCTAGAAACATCGGGGTGCAGGTGTCCCAGTGTTTCACTGCATCTGTATCTTTGGGGTAAATCCCCAACAGTGCAATTGCTGGGTCGTAGGGCAGGTCTATTTTTAACTTGAAGAATTTTGAGTACCAATCAAGCAGCTTAGTGTTTTTGTTGTAATGTTGATAAAATCGATGAATAACAATGGTGGTGTAGCACTGAGTTCTCCCCGGGGTGGGAGGGCAGTCAGTGGTGGAGAAGGAGGCTCCTGACACCTAGGCTGACAGTTTCTTTGAAAACATGGTGGTCACTGCTTCGCCACAGTGGGCCTTCTCCTGAAAAGGACTTTTAGTTTGAGAAAACTCTACCCAGAAATTCCATATTAGTATTAAATGTGATTCAGTTTATCTTTTTTTTTTTTTGTTTTGTTTTTTTTTTTTTTGATTCAGTTTATCTTATGCTTATCTTTAGTTTCCTGATGGTTGAAGGGGCTTTAAGTCCTTAGTGATTTTAAAGGCAGAGTGTCCAAGAGAACTGGTCCATATTCTATCATATTCTATTCCCTTCCATTTGCTATTTAAGAACCATGTTCCCGTAGGTTCTGACAGGGAAAGAGAATATATTTTTGGAAGAATCACAGGCAAGAGCAATAATATCTTTACATGTTAGCATCATGTTATCCATTTGTTGTTCATTCAGTAAATACTTATTGAACAAATGGTGTGGGCCAGGCATTAGTCTAATTGCTGGGGAAAAAACAGACAAAACTCTCATTCTAGTGTAACTGAGTAATCCCAAAGGGTAGCTTTAAGTGTCTGTGAATAACAAAATGATCCCATACATGTTCTAGCTCCCAAAAGATTTCATTGAAATTTCTCCTTTCTGGAAGCACCATATGATGTGATAATGCACATCCCCTCTATTTATGGAATCCATAATGAGACAGAATTTATCTGGTAGATAAAAACGTGGAGTTTATAAAAGCTATGAAAAGCCTGTCTCCTTTGCCAATGAGATAGCGGAACCCCTTTCTTTAAATAATTTCCACTATTCCATCCAAATCCTTTGCTTGCCTAAAACATTTAATTGCCTATGTTTTTCTACTTTCTGCTTTTACATGTCAGCATACTTTCATATATTCCTCCTATAATCCATTATTTACAATAATCCATTATCAAATGGGTAATTAGTCCTCCATTTCCACTGATAAACATAGTTTTGAAATATTTGCCCCTGGAGAACATCATACATTTTTCTGGCTAGCTAAAGTCATTTCATGACTTTTGTTTTCTTACAAAGGAAAACTGCATGGCCAGTAAATGTAGGAAAAGATGCTAACTAGTAATTGAGGAATTACAAATTAGGACCAATATTGTTTCATACCCATTAGATTGGCAATAATGTTGAACGTGCGATTGGCATCAATACATGAAGATGTGACACAAGGAAACTTCCACACCCTGCTGGTGGGAAATTGAATTAGAACTTCTATAGAGAATACTTTGATCATCTAGTAAAGTTGAAGATGCATATACACGTGGACCTAACAATTCTACTTCTAGGTATCTGCCCAAGAGAAATCAGAGCGTGAAAGCTACATTTATACAAATTTATGTAATTTATACATCAGTGAAAATAGTTGAATTAAAACTACATGTATCTACATGAATAATTTGCAAAAACATACTTAAGCAAAGATGAAAAATTGCTGGCTATATGGAGACTGATGCCATTTATATAAAAGTTATAAGTATACAAACAATACTATTTTTATATCACTGTAAAAATGCAACCATTTTTGGTAAAAGGATAAAACTGCATGGAAATAATGAATACCCCTTTTAGGATAGTGGTTACTTCCAAGCAGAGAAGGAAAGAAATTGGATTTGACAAGGATGTATAGGGCACTATACATTCATATCTTTAATCTTACAAAAAATCTGAAGCAGATTTACGAAATGGTAAGCTTTGGCAAAGTTTGGTATTGGGTTCATAGTTGTTTATTATTTTAACTATTTTTTCCTGTGTATTTAAAATATTTTTTAAATGTAAAAGGGAATATATGTCATTGGAACAGAGGTGGTTTACATCAGAAGCTGGAAAACCTGGAGTGAGAAATAAGAAAGCTGGTAGTGTGTATCCTGTCTTGTCCAGTAAGGCAAATGCTGACACTGTAGGAATGTCAACATCTGGTCAGCAGAGAAATTGTCCCAGGTCAAACCAAGGGTCCATGATAATGGCTTAATATTTGAGTCATATGAGAGGTTTACAAAAATAAATTGGAGCTCACTCCCAGAGATTCTGATTTAATTGGTCGAAGTTCCCTGAGTGATTCTAATGTACAGTCAGGGTTGAGAGCCACAGGGTGAAATTAGGTATATTTCATAAATATCCCTCAGTATACCTTCCTTGTCTATTTTCTCAGATTCCAACTTAAAAAGTGACCTTCTGAGGTCTGGATTCCTACAGAGAAGGGAGGGGAGGCTCTGTGTAGGAGATATGAATATACTGGTCACTGGAATATTCATACAATTTAGAGAAACAGTTCCTGGGAAGTTCTGTTAGTGTGAGTCTATCTAACAGAGAACAATCCATTTCGCCGATAGAAGCAAATTTCTGAAAAGTCAAAACTCAGGCCTTGGGATGTGGGGACTCAAATATTAACCTTCAGAAACCTTGTCTAGGTGGCCATCCGGTCTGATTTTCTCACAATCTCACTCTTTCCCTCTATCTGATCATCTATAACCTCTTGATTGATCATTTACCCTCAAGTAAAGCTCAAGTATCTTAACATGATCTGTAAGACTTTATGATCAGGAACCTCTAGCCCATTGGTCTTGTCTTCCCCTTCACACAACTGAATTGCTTACCTTACCACCTGGACTTGCCAAGTCTCTGAGGTTTCAACCTTGAACAAACTATTCCCTTGCTGAGAATTTTTTTTCCAACTATTTTACCATGACCACTACCCCACCTCTCTTTTGGACAGCTCCCATTCATGTCTCAGGTTTCAAACTTAGAGCTCACACACATCCCCTGGGGAACCTTCTCTTAAAGGTCTTCAAAGTTTACAGTCACATTTCTATCAAGTAGCATGAATAGTTCTCTTTTAGCATCAATATTATTTATCCCATATGAATAGGCACTCCTTTCCTATCCATACAATGTCGTTACCATTTGCCCAAAAGCACAGTGATTTCTCTGAAAATATTGAGTCTCCTATGTATTTTTATTTTATTATTTTTTTAAATTTTTATTTATTTATGATAGTCACAGATAGAGAGAGAGAGAGAGGCAGAGAGAGAAGCAGGCTCCATGCACCGGGAGCCCAATGTGGGATTCGATCCGAGGTCTCCAGGATCGTGCCCTGGGCCAAAGGCAGGCGCTAAACCGCTGCGCCACCCAGGGATCCCTCCTATGTATTTTTATATCAGTCTGATATGTTTTTTCCTCACTCATGAATTTGGTAAGCATTAATTGGAAATTTACTGTGCTCTAGGCCTTGTGCTGGGTCTTGGAAAAACAGTCTCTCTCTTTTTTTTTTTTTTAAGATTTAATTTATTCATGAGAGACACGGAGACAGAGAGAGAAGAAGGCCCCCTGAAGGGAGCCTGATGCCGGACTGGATCCCAGGATCCTGTGATCATGCCCTGAGCCAAAGGCAGATGCTCAACCACTGCGCCAGGTGCCCCAGGAAAACAGTCTTGACAAGGATCATTAACATCTATTCATTCTTTGGGTCACAATTTAGATCTTACTCTTTCCAAGAAGCATTCCTGACTCTCATCCAGGTTTAAGTCCCTTTGTCATCTCCTGGACTCTGGACTGCCCTAAAACCCAGAGCTTTTCATGCTCTAGAATCATCTGTCTGTTTGCCTATATTCCTATATTCACCTCAGACTTTGAAATCTGTGAAGGCAAATCAGTTTATTTACAAATATGTTATTTACTGATAAATAAATACTGATATTAAATTTATTTATTTTTATTTAAATGTATAATATTTACTGATAAATAAACCACTACCTAGGCAGTGCCTGGCACCAGAGTTAGGGCTTCACAAATATTTGTGAAAAGAATAAAGTTTTTCTCTGACCATGAGAAAGGATTTGGAATTCTGAAGATGACAATGAGATCTCTGAGTGGCCTTATGCTATTGACAGCCAGGCATATGGAACCAGGGTTTTGGGGGAAATAAAGACTAAAAATCTGCAGTGTGGTGAAGATGAAAGCGATAAGTAACAATGTCTTTGAGTGCACTCAGGAGAGAAAAACCAGAGCACAGAGATCTGTCCTGAGGGATATCTTTTGTCCTTGGTGAAAAGGCCTCCAGGTGCTCCTTGTCAGTACCTCTACTCAGCTGTTGACTGAAAACCCTGCAATCCTCCACCTGAGGGCTTCTTCCCCTCTAGGGCCCACGGAGGGCAAGTCGGATCTGTGGGACATTCATGTTCTCATCAGCAGTTCGACCACTAATGACAAATGGAGAGTCGGTGGGGGAAACAAGGGCCTAATGTATGGAAACTCTGACTCCTGTTCCAGCTTTTTCAGTTCAGCCATCCTTGCTCTATGGAAACAAATTACTGTCTTAGGTGCTGGTGCCACCTACCCCATGAGCATGGATACAGAGCGCGACCAGAATCCAGGTATAGATGGCAGGTTTTGAAAGACACAGCTCCTGAGTTTTACTGGCTTGTGTTCATGCTGACTAAGGACAGGGGGACATCTGTGTTTTGTGAAACTTTTAATCATAGCAGTTTTTTCCTAATATGTTTTGTTTTTTTAAAGAAGTCGCAATCACAATACAGTTGGCTATTGGGACAAAAGATCCTTTGCTCTCTTTTGGAAAATCCCTATATCAAACTAAGAAAGACCGGTGCTTTCTACAGGATGGCAAAGGAGTATTATATTTGACCCCAGAACATCTAGCAAACACCAAGGTTTTTAGTTAATCTAGTGGAATAACTAGACAATAAACTAGTGTTTGCTTTTGTTTCTTAATTCTTCCAAATTCTCTTTCAGATCACATTACTAGCATATTCATGCAAGTTAACTAGTGACAAATTAATAAATACAAATTGAATCTTAGGCTTGTTGAATATTTCATCAGACAGTTCAGCCAAGAGGGTCATCCTTTGTAAGTATTTGGAATTATAGCATTTAGAGTAGGAATATATTTTTAGAAATAATATGATTCAGTGGCTTTTGAACATGGCTGGTCATCACAATCACCCAAAAGCACATTAAAAAATAAAGATTCCTGGGCTACAACCCAAATTACTTCAAATAACTTAAGAGCCTCAGGTGAAGGATCTAGAGCTTTCGTTTTTAATCATCTTCCGGGTGACTATTTTGCAACTTGGCACCAATATTTGAATAGCTTTTGAAAGCCACTGAACATTTCATTCCTCTGCCTTATGCAACAATCTCTGTGTTAATATTATCCCCCAAAGAGCTTTACTAGCTTCCCCTTGGGTTTGAGGTTTGCTAAAGTATTATCTCCTTTCTTGTTTTGGGGTGGAGACAAAATTTGTCTAGCTACTTTTTTTACTCATTGGCGTTATTGAGTCCTGCCATTTGTAACTGCACAGAATAAATCAAATGCTACTTCACGTTTTTGATACCAGCTGTATCCTTCTCTTTAGGCCAAGTATTTTACGTCTTTCATTAACTATATTAGAGATTCAAGTTCTTGTACCATTGTCTTCATCCACTATTGGATACAACCCACTTTGTATACTCTGCTCCTTCCGGAGTATAGTGGACTCAACAACGTGCAATGTAATCTTAGCAGAGAGGAATGAGATCATTTCCCTTTTCCTGAACACCATATTTGCATGAACGTGTCTCAAGATAACAGAAGTGACTTACTCTGTTCTATCACATTATTGGCTAATATTAAGTTAATTAGAACTTGAAGCTGTTTTCACAATGTGCTGCTCTTAATCCATGTCAATTACTGGGTTGAATTTATGCATTTGAACATCTAAAGATTTTTTAAAAATTAAGTACCAGTATTTATAGATACATTTGTCACATTTCTTTATATTAGATCTGACCTAAGGTTTTCCAAGGTCAATGTTATTTTGCATCCTCTTTCTTTCAACGATCTCTGGCTATTCATTCCTGCTTTGTATCAATCACAAATTTTATACACAAGTTATCAATAATTCTTTCAAGTCATTGAGGGGGCCAGAGTTAGGCTGTTGTTTAGGGTACAATATCATTTGCAAGGAATCATTATTTTATAAGGATTAAGTAAAAGTAAAATGAGTTTAACTTAAGCACAAATTCATAGATGATGCATGTACTTCATGATCTTGCATGTTCAGTCATGTTTTATAGACATTGACTAGATTTCCTAACATGTGGACTTTAAAAGGGTTTAATCTCTCCTATCTGGAGTTGGTGAGTCTTATTACTACTTTACTCTAGGTACTCTCTGGTTGATCTGACTTACATAAGTAAGTTCACTTCCTCCCTTCCCCCATGGGTTTTATCTTAAACTCTCCTAAGAGTTCCCATAGGAAATAGGAACCAAGGTACATTGCATCTGCTTTTCGATTCTTCTTTTTCTGGTCCTGAGGTTAAAGAGTGTGACAACATCCACTCTGAAAGCTGGTTTAAAATCTATGTGTTTTTGTTAAAGAATAAGCTAATGTTAGGAATAATCATATGATTTGAAATAAGACTAAGTACACAGTCTTTAAACCAAAATAAAAAAGCTTTCTACTTAGTGGCACTTAAAGCTCATACAAAGCAAGATTCAGAGCTCCTGTCAGAACCTGAAGACACCTTTTCCAATGTCACATTGTCTCCATCCTATCTTAAGATCACTTGCAACTTTTTCTCTTGTTTAGGTTCCTTTTGCAATTTTTATAGTTTCCACCATCATCATCTCTAATACAGTCTTCTACAAGAGCTTCACAACTTATCTTTTTCCAGTCACCAAAAATCAGATACGGAGAAGAAGATAAAACAGTAAGGAAACCTTGAAATCAAAATAATAAATAATGACACCACTTTATGGTAAAGTCTATCATATAACTACTATATAGTAATGTTTCAGTAAAGTTACTAGCATCTGAATGTTACTCATGGAGAAATTGTGAAATAGCCCCTTCATTCTTTTTTAAGATGAAAAGGTAAAGTAATGGGATGTCTTGATGTCTTTAAGTTATTCAAAATTCACAAATTAGCTCTTCAAAATGTAAATTTCAATTCCATTTCTTTCTAGTTTGTGTCCCCTTCTTCCAGCATTCCAGCAATGTCCTTTGAGATGTCTAGCTCAAGAAGTTTGTATTGAGGTGTTGAGAAATGAGAACCAGGCTCCTTCCCCATGTCTCAGGCCATTGATTGCCATCTGTGGTGAATTATTAAAATTACTTGGGAAGTTTTTTGCTAATATACAGGTTCTCACACCTGACCTGAGAACTACTGAATCTAGTTAACCATAAGCAGGCTGGGAACTTATGAATTTCAAAAGCTCCCCAGGTGATTCTAATGACCAGTGAGGTTGTGAGATCACTGCCTTAGGAAATTGGTAAATGGGTAAGAGCAATCTGAATGCCTTGAGAGGAAGTATGCACCCTAAATATAAAATTTCACAGTTGCTACCAGTTGATGATATGTAAATGAACTCTATGAGAATTGATTCAGAGACTGAACATGCAAACCTAACCTACTGGATTTGATTTCTTTTAAACCATATAAACCCCAATGTTGGGGTTCAAAATGATAATTATCATTATGCTGACTTGAAGAGTGAGGTTATATTTAGCATGGTTTCAAGCAGGTAATTCCAACAAACTACTTCCTTGGTAACATCCTAGACCTGATTATGTCATAATATCACAGGACTTCCAAAGTCACTAATTCAAACATCCTGACCCCTATCTATAACCTCTAAGCTTATTTATTTAATGACTCACTCTTGAACTTTGTTTGACCACATTAGGCCTCTGTTACCCTCTGCACCCCAAATCCACCTGCCCACTCTTTCTTCGGTTCCTTAATTAGTGAAGAGACTGTAAACCACAAATTCAACAGCACTCCTGCCAATAACACAAGCACATTGCTTTTCTGTTTTCCTACTACAAGTGTTTAGAAAGCCCTATTTTTCACTTTCTCTGCACCTTCTTCTTCATCAACTGTAGGTGGTAATCATGGATAAATTCAAGGTAACCAATTTCAAATGGGTCATCCACCTTGGATGGCAACCTTAAAATTGTTTTCTTCCTCACTCTTCTATGAGCTTGTCTCTTTCTTCACTGAGAAGCCATCAGAGATCTATTGTCTCACTTTACTGCTACCAATTCCATGAACCCCCACCTGTATTAATCTTTCACTTCTTCCCTCCTGTCTCTCAACTCCAGCTTAAAGTCGATCTCTCATCTGGGTCTTGGATTCTACTCTTCCCTGATTTTTCATAAAATTACTTTCATTACTTACCAAATAATTTCTCTCTCTTTCCTGCGTATTCTAACTGCTTCCTAACATTGGATGATCTCCAGTGACATTGAAACATGCTAATGGGAGAGGAGGCAAGATGGAGGGAGAGGAGGGGTCCTCATCTCATCTGGTCCCCCAAATTTAGCTAGGTAACTTTCAAACCATCCTGAACACCTATGAATTCAATCTGAAACATAAATAAAGAACAGCTGGAACGCTGCAGAGAGAAAAGTGATCGCTTCTTACAAGGTAGGAGTGTGGAGAAGAGAAACAAAGGGGATGTATCAGAAGATAAACAGCAAGGGAGGGAGCCTTTGTAAGCCACTTGCAGGAAAGCAATGCAGCACACAATCTGGACCTTTAGAAATCTGCTCCTCGGAGAGTCTTCCCTCCCTAAAAAGTGCTCAGTGGGGAAATAGGGCAGAATCACAGGAGGGGCAGTGAAGTCTCAATAGTCCCTGAAACACAGTAAGAATAGGGGTGCCTGGGAGGAAGCTCAACTTGTGCCATAAATCCCAAATCTCCATCAGACTCTGAGACTGATGCTCTCCTAGGTCCTGGTAAAGGACTGGAATGCAGCAACCCTCCTCGGGCATCTGGGAGAGAGGGACAGGGTACACACCCAAGCAGGTGAACACTCTGCCCCAGGGCCTTGCAGCAGACAGAAGCAGGCCATCCTCTCTTCCTCCAGGAGAGGTGGAATTGGCGAGCGCACAAGATGGCAAAAGCTCTCCCACCCCCTCCCCAGCACCCTTCAAATCAGTGCCCCCAGGCCTGCCCCCAGGAGGATCTGAGCCAGTGTGCGCTGAGAGACTGCAGTTCAGTAGCTGCTGGGAGTTCTTGGATCCAGGGCTGGAGATCTGGCCGATGCCATTTGTTTTTCTCCTTTCACCCTAGAGGGGTGCTGCCTCCAGGAAACAAAGGCCTCGCAGGGCAGACAGCTCACACTGAGTCCGGCACCTGGCAAAGGGCAGGACATCTCCACCCAGAGACAGACACCTGAGAATCAACACAGCAGGCCTCTCCTCCAGAAGAACAACTGGAAGAACAGGAGAAGAGCCAATTTACTGACCAAGCAGCACTGGAAAGCTCCACGACTGAGGAAAAGTAGTATATAGTACTTGAGGGTTTTTTTTTTCCTTATGATACGTTTATCTTCTAGGTTAAAAATTTCCAATATTCCTTCTTTTTTCCTGTCTTAACTACAATATTTTATCAACTCTTCATTTTAAGTTTTTTTTCCTTTTTGACTTTCATATTCTTACAATTATATGTCATAGAGATCATTTTCATTTTTGGCTTCTTTCAACATATTCAACTTGATTTTTGTAGATATATAAGTTTTGGGGGTTTTTGGTTTTTGTTTTGTTTTGTTTTATAATTTTGGAATTTAGTGCCTCCTAACATATGGACCAAAATACAGTCAGAGCCAAGTGGAGCACTGTTTTGGTCCACTCCGTGAAATTATATTCTCTCTTCCTTCCCATTCCACCCCCCTCTTTTGTCTTCTTGTTTTTGTGTTTTTTTTGTTGTTGTTGTTGTTGTTGTTGCTCTTGTTTCTCTATATAAGTTTCCCTTGTGTATATAAACTTGGAATTTAGCACCTTCTAACATACAAACCAAAATATACTCAGGACCAAGAGGATCATCTTGGGCCACTCTGTGAGACTATATTCTTTCTCCTCCACCACTTCCTTCCCCCTGCCTTTTAAAAATTTTTACTAATTTTTTAAAATTCGTTTTTCACTTTTGTGGACTTTTTTTCTTTTTCTTTTATTTTCTGGTCCCTGACCTCTTTGGAATTGTCTAGGGTGTATTTTACCTAGCTCATGGTTGATATTTTTGACTCTTCTCACTCATACAGCCATTCTGCACTGGACAAAATGACTAGAAGGAAGAATTCACCACAAAAGAAAGAACCAGAATACTTTCTGCCACAGATTAATGATATGGATTTAAGTAAGATTTCAGAGATACAATTCAGGATTACAATTTAAAAATTACTGGTGGCTCTTGACAAAAAGCATAAAAGACTCTAGAGATTCTTTTACTGCAGAGATCTAATGAGGCCAAAATTAAAAATACTTTGAGATGCAGTCTAAACTGGATGCTCCAACAGCTAGGATTAATGAGGCAGAAGAGAGTGAGTGACATAGAAGACAAGTTGATGGAAAGGAAGGAAGCTGAAGAAAGAAAGAAAAACAACTAAGAGCCCATGAGGAGAAACTCTAGAAATTAAATGATAGTTTGAAAAAGAAAAATATTAATCTTATCAGGATTCCAGAGGATGAGAGAGAGAAGACCAGAAAGTATGTTTGAACAAATCATTGCAGAGAACTTCCCTAATCTGGGGAAGGAAACAGGCATCCATATCCAAGAGGCAGAGAGGACCCCCAAAATCAGTAAAATGAGCAACACCCCAACATGTATAGTGACGCTTGCAAATTTCAGAGATAAAGAGAAAATCCTAAAAGTTGCTTGAGACAAGAGATTCCTAACTTAATATGGGAAAAAATATTATATTAACAGCAGACCTATCCACAGAGACCTCGCAGGCCAGAAAGGGCTGGCATGATATATACCGGGTACTAAATGAGAAAAACATGCAACCAAGAATACTTTATCCAGCAAAGCTGTCTTTCAGAATAGAAGGAGCTATAAAGAGCTTCCAGGATAGACAGAAACTGAAATAATATGTGACCACCAAACCAACTGTAAAATAAATGTTAAGGGGGAACCTATAAGTGAAGAAGCAGACCAAAGAAACAATCTGTGGAAACAGGGACTGTATAGGTAACACTATGACACTAAATTCATTTCTTTCAATAGTTACTCTGAATTTGAATGGGCTAAATGAGCCTGTCAAAAGACCCCGGGGTATCAGACTGGGTAAAAAGCAAGATCCATCTATATGCTGTCTATAAGAGACTCATTTTAGACATACGGATACCTTCAGACTGAAAATGAGGGGGTGAAGAACCATTTACCATGCATATAGTCCTCAAAAGAAAGCTAGGGTAGCAATCCTCATATCAGATAAATTAGATTTTAAACCAAAGACTGTAATAAGAGATGAAGAGGGACATTATATCATACTTAAAGGGTATATCCAACAAGAAGGCTTAACAATTATGAATATTTAAGCCCCTATATGTGGGAGCAGACAATTATATCAACCAATTAATAACCAAAGTAGTGACACATGCATAATACATTAATAGTAGGAGACTTCAAGATTGCACTCTCACTAAAGAAACAAGGGCTTTGAATGACACATTGGACCAAATTGATTTCACAGATATATACAGAACATTCCATCCTAATGCAACAGAAAACACACTCTTCTCAAGTGCACATGAAACTTTCTCCAGAATAGACCACATACTGGGTTACAAATCAGGTCTCCATTGATACCAAAAGATTGGGATTATTCCCTGCATATTTTCAGACCACAATGCTTTAAAACTAGAACTCAATCATAAGAAGTTTGGAAGGAACTCAAATACTTGGAGGTTAAAGACCATCCTCCTAAAAGATGAATGGTCAACCAGGAAATTAGAGAAGAATTAAAAAGATTCATGGAAATTAATGAAAATGAAAGCCCAACTGTTCGAAATCTTTGGGATACAGCAAAGGCAGTCCTAAGAAGGAAATACATCTCAATACAAGCGTCCTTCAAAAATTGGAAAAATCTCAAATACACAAGCTAACCTTACACCTAAAGGAACTGGAGAAAGAACAGCAAATAAAGCCTCACCAAGCAGAAGAAGAGAAATAATAAAAATTAGAGCAGAAATCCATGAAATAGAGACCAGAAGGACTGTAGAACAGATGAACGAGGCCAAGAGCTGGTTCTTTGACAGAATTAATAAGATAGATAAACCCTTAGCCAGACTTATCAAAAAGAAAAAATTCTAATTAATAAAATCATGAATGAAAGAGGAGTGGTCATGACCAACACCAAGGAAATACAAACCATTTTAAGAACATATTATGAGCCACTATATGCCAACAAATTAGGCAATCTAGAAGAAAAGGATGCATTCCTGAAAACCTACAAATTACCAAAACTGAAATAGAAAGAAATAGAGAGCCTTGATAGTCCAATAACCAGTGAGGAAATTGAAGCAGTCATTAAAAACCTCCCAAGAAACAAAAGTCCTGGGCCAGAAGACTTGCCAGGGAAATTCTACCAAACATTTAAAGAAGAAATAATACCTATTCTGCTAAAGCTGTTTCAGAAGATAGAAATGAAAGGAATACTTCCAAACTCATTCTATGAGGCCAGCATTACCTTGATCCCAAAACCAGGCTAAGACCTCACCCAAAAGGAGAATTACAGACCAATATCCCTGATGAACATGGATTCAAAAGCTCTCACCAAGACACTAGCCAATAGGGTCCAACAGTACATTAAGAGGATTATTCACCATGACCAAGTGGGATTTATCCCTGGGAGGCAAGGGTGGTCCAACATTCATAAAACAATCAACATGACAGATCACATCAATAAAATAAAAGACAAGAACCATATGATCCTCTCAATAGATGCAGAGAAAGCAGTTGACAAAATACAGCATCCATTTCTGATTAAAACTCTTCAAAGTGTAGGGATAAAGGGAACATATCTCAATATCATAGAAACTATCAATGAGAAGCCCACAATGAATATCATTCTCAATGGGGAGAAACAGAGCTTTTCTCCTAAGGTCAGGAACACGACAGGGATGTCCACTATCACCACTGTTGTTCAAAATAGTACTAGAAGTCCTAGCCTCAGCAATCAGACAACAGAAAGATATAAAAGACATTCAAGTTGGCAAAGAAGAAATCTAACTCTCACCTTTTGCAGGTGACATGATACTCTATGTCGGGAAAATACAAAAGACTTCACCCCCAAATTGCTAGAACTCGTACAGGAATTCAGGATATGGCATGGATAAAAAAAAATCAATGCACATAAATCAGTTGCATTTCTGTATACTAACAATGATACAGAGGAAGGAGAAAATAAGGAGTCAATCCCACTTACAATTGCACCCCAAACCATAAGATACCTAGAAATAAACCTAGCCATAGAGGTAAAGGATCTGTACTCTAAAAACTACAGAACACTTAGGAAAGAAATTGAAGAAGACATAAGGAGATGGAAAAACATTCCATGCTCATGGATTGGAAGAATAAATATTGTGAAAATGTCTGTGCTACCTAGAGCAATCTACACATTCGGTGCAATCCCTATCAAAATACCACGAACTTTCTACACAGAGTTGGAACAAATAATCCTAGGATTTGTAGTGGACCAGAAGTGACTCCAAATAGCCAGAGGAATGTTGAAAAAGAAAGCAAAGCTAAGGGCATCATAATGCCTGACTTCAGGCTATAATACAAAGCTGTGATCATCAAGACAGTATGGTACTGGCACCAAAACAGACAGAGATAAATGGAACAAAATAAAGAACTCAGAAATGGACCCTCAACTCTATGGTCAACTCATCTTCGACAAAGCAGGAAGAATATCCTCTGGAAACAGGACAGTCTCTTCAATAAATGGTGTTGGGAAAGTTGGACAGACACATGCAGAAGAATGAAACTGGACCAATCTCTTACACCAGACACAAAGATAAACTCCAAGTGGTTGAAAGATCTAAATGTGAGATAAGAATTCATCAAAATCCTAGAGAACACAGGCAACACCCTTTTTTAACTTGACTCCAGCAACTTCTTGTAAGACACATTTTATGAAGGCAAGGAAAAAACAAAAATGAGCTATTTGGACTTCATCAAGATACAAAGCTTTTGCACAACAAAGGAAGCAGTCAACTAAACTAAAAGACAACCTACAGAATGGGAGAAGATATTTGCAAATGACGTATCAGATAAAGGGCTAGTAGGCAAGATCTATACAGACCTTCTCAAACTCAATACCCAAGAAACAAACAATCCAACCATGAAATAGGCAGAAGACATGAACAGACATTTCTCCAAAGAAAACCTACACATGGCCAACAAGTACATGAAAAAATGCTCCACATCCCTTGTCATCAGGGAAATACAAATTGAAACCACAATGAGATACCACCTTACACTGGTGAGAATGGCTAAAATTAATAAGACAGGAAACAACAAATGTTGGCAGGGACGTGGAGAAGGGGGAGCCCTCTTATGCTATTGGTGGGAATGCACACTGGTGCAACTACTCTGGAAAACAGTGTAGAGGTTCCTCAAAAAGTTGAAAATCGAGATACCCTATGACCTAGCAATTGTACCACTGGGGATTTACCCCAAAGTATGGATGTAGTGAAACAATGGGACACTTGCACCCCAATGTTTATTTATAGCAGCAATGTCCACAATAGCCAAACTGTGGGAGGAGCCACGATGTCCTTTGATAGACAAACAGATAAAGAAGATGTGGTCTATATACAATGGAATATTACTCAGTCATCAGAAAGGATGGATACCCACCATTTACTTTGACGTGGATGGGACTGGAGGATATTATGCTGAGTGAAATAAGTCATTCGGAGAAAGACATTATCATATGGTTTCACTCATATGTGGAATATAAGAAACAGTGAAAGGGACCATAAGGGAGAGAAGAGAAACTGAGTGGGGAAAAATTAGAGAGGAAGACAAACCACGAGAGACTCCTAGCTCTGGGAAACAAACAAAAAGTTGCAGAAGGGGTGGTGGGTAGGTGGATAAGGTAACTGGGTGATGGGCATTAAAGAGGGCACATGATAAGATGAGCACTGGGTGTTATACTGTATGTTGGTAAATTTAATTTAAATAAAATAGTTTTAAAAACATGCAAATAAAGATGGGTTTTAATTTTTTAATTTAGTTTTTATTTTAAAGATTTTATTTATTTTTTTCATGAGAGACACAGAGAGAGAGGGCAGAGACATAGGCAGAGGGAGAAGCAGGCTCCCCTCAGGAAGCTGAATGTGGGGGGATTCCATCCCAGGACCCTGGAATCATGCCCTGAGATGAAGGCAGACATCATCTTAGTGGCTCAACCACTAAGCCACCCAGGTGTCCCTAAAAATAGTTTTTTAAAAGTTCATATATAAATTCCAGCTAATCAACATGCAGTGTAATATTAGTTTCAGGTACACAATATAGTGATTCAACATTTCATACAACACCTGGTGCTCATCACAAGTGCCCTCCTGAATCCCCATCACTTATTTTGCCCATCCCCTCACCCACCCCACCTCCAGTAGCCATCAGTTTGTTCTCTATACTTAAGAGTCTGTTTCTTGAAACGAAGTCACTCTCTCTTCTTTCCCCTTTGCTTGTTTATTTTATTGTTTTTTTTTGTTTGTTTCTTCAATTCCACGTATGACTGAAATAATACTGTATTTGTCTTTCCCTGACTGGCTTATTTTGCTTATCACAATACTCTTTAGATCCATGATTTTCATGAAATTAGTAAACGTTTTGGCCATTACTTCTTCATATTTTTTTGTCCTTTTAACTTATTCTCTTTGAGAACTCAAATGACATAATTAAGTCATTGGAAGTTATCCGACAGCTCAAAGATGCTCTGCCCTTGTTTTGCTTCTCTTTGTTTCATTTGGATAGTTTGCATTGCTACGTCTTCATGTTTACTGATCGTGTTTCTGCAATATCTAATCTTATCTACTGTTAATCATATCTACTGTATTTTTCATTTCATATATTGTAGTTTTCACCTCCAGAATTCAACTTGGATCTCTTTAAAAAAAAAAAAAAGATTTATTTTTTATTTTAGACAGAGAGAGTGGCGGGGGGAGGAGCAGAGAGAAAGGGACTCTCCAGCAGACTCCCCTCTGAGCACAGAGTCAAAGGTGGGGCTCAATCCCATGACCCTGAGATCATGACCTTAACTGAAACCAGGAGTTGGCCACTTAACTGAACTACGCAGGTGCCCCAACTTAGGTCTTTTAAAAAATACCTTCCATATCTTTACTTATCCTTTAGCACGTACAAATATGGCTGTAATAACTGTTTTACTGTTCTTGTCTGCTCATTCTAATATCTGTGTCAGCTCTGGGTAGGTTTCAATTGATTAATTGATTTCCTCATAGTGGACTGTATTTTCTTGCCTTTTTGCAAAGCTGATTATTTTTTTATTGGCTGCTAGACATTATGAATTTATGCTATACACTGGGTACTAGATACTTTTGTACGGCTACAAATACTCTTGAGCTTTGTTCTTGGGTGCAATTACTTGAAAACTGATCCTTGGCATCTTATTTTTAAGGGTTTGTTGTTGCTGTTTCTTTGTTTTTTCAGATGAGCTGAGAGTAATGCTCAGTCTAAGGCTAATCATTCTTACTATAGAGTCAGAATCTTCTGTTATTCTACATACTGCCTTGTGAATCTTAAGTTTTCCAGTCAAGCCTTTGAGAATGGGAACTGTTCTACCTTTTTGTGAGCAGTAGACACTGTTACAGTTAATCTTTTTGGGTGGCTTTTTCCCTGGCCATAGGTATTTTTCCACATGTATATATTAATTGGTAATTAGCTGAATACTCAAGGAACCCTCTCTAGATCTCCAGAGTCCTTTCTGTGTGCCATTCTCTCTTCTTCGTGTCTCTATAGGACCAACACTAACTTCTTTGGTCCTATTGTGTCCCCTGACTCAGTATAGTCTCTTCAACTCATGTTGTTTACTGCACTCCACATCACAGGGTCATAAATGTTCTTTGTTCTCTGGTGTCCAATGTCTTCTACATCCTTACTTTATATGATTTAACCCATTTTTTTTATGTTACATATGGGAGGGCAAATCCAATTCCTATTTTCCCTTTCATGGAAGCAGAAATTTCCTTAGTGTTTAGATACCTTCTTCTGAACAGACCAAGGAAAGCATCTCAATTTTATTCAACAAGGGTCACCTTTGAGTTTAGGTTTAAGTCAACCAATGGAGTGAACTGTTAGAGCCATTCCTAGTTGCCTAAGTGAATATATTAAATTCAGAATCTCTTGTTAGTGCACCCATGTTAAATCTGGCAAAATATTATGCTATATTTCTTCCACCCTAATCTAACACTATTAGGATCCATTCTCATTCATATTTCCCAGGTTTCTGTGGATATAAATTGGAAAAAGTTTGAAATTCTTTTCATGCATGTGATTCCTCCTCTCAAGACACATATGTACCCAACCCTGGAAACAGATAGAATTTGAAAATTTTCTTTGGCCTAGAAAAAATGACACTTGGGTTGAGGTGGGTCTTGGTAAGGATCAGCATTCATAATTTCTTTGGTGAGTTCATGAAAGCTTCTTCAAAATAAATGTTTCTCATTGCACTGTAACTTGGCTGCCCTTTGAATTTGACTTGGTGTTGGTTTTTCAGAATTTGTGGCTCTTTGGCTATAGAAGATAGTTTTTTTTCATGGCATTAAACATGTTTTTCTTTTTCCCTATACTAACTTTGAATTGAGAATTTAAAGTCTTGAGCTTATCATTTTCTTTCTCCAAATTCTCCAGGAGACTTGGAATCAGTCAATAGACCAAACAGTCCTTAGAGTCTGTTTATTTCCATTAAAATAGCTCTATAGGCTGATGCAAAAACAAGAACTACATTTATTTCCTCCTCAGATGCATGAGGCACATGCTGCTTGTTCACAAGTCTCTTAAGCGTGGAGTTGTTTGGGTGTGACCAGTGCATGGTAAGTAGCTGGAGTTTGCAGTAGAGTTACCCAGGTGTTTTCTTGTGGAGTTACTATTGTGCTCTAGTGACAAAGTCACTTAAGAATATGCATTTGAGGAGTGCCTGGGTGCTTCAGTTGGTTAAGCATTTGCCTTTGGCTGAGGTCATGATCTCAGGGTCCTGAGATTGAGCCCCATGTCTAGCTCCCTGCTCAGTTTCTCTCTTTCTCTCTCCCTTTCTTCCTTTTCTCTCTCTCTGCCTCTCTCCGTGCTCCTGCTCTCTCTCTCTCTCACTCTCTTTCTCTCTCATATAAGCAAATAATCTTTTTAAAAAAAAGGAATATGCATTTGAAAATCATCACAGTGATTCTTGCCTGGAGTTGACAAAGTAAATTCCACTAGATTTGAAGCTAGGAAATTAATGCCTTGACTTATAATGTTTTAGTTTAGTTTAGGTAAGATTAGTTTAGGTTATGGTTTCAACTGTATAACTATGAGTTCTTTAATCACAGTAGGGATTTTGTCTTTTGAGTTTTCTGGAAAGAAAACCATAAATTCCAGCTAGAATCCCTCACTCAAGGACATTTTGGAAACCTTGTTACTGAATGCAAACATTAATAAGCAAAGTGCATTAGCTAGCACTACAATAATGCTATGTACTAACTACCTATCCTAAAATTTACTGCCATATAAACCAATATTTTTTCTCATGTTCATGCTCTGCAGTTGACTGTAGTTTGGCTGATCTAGAATAGGCTCAGCTGGGTGACTCTACTTTAGAGCTGGCTGAGTGTGGGTCTACATTCTAGCCTGGGTACAAGTCTGCTCACCTTGTATTTATTCTAAGTCCCAGTCTAAAAGTCAGTGGGCATTTGGGCATGTTCTTTTCATGGTGGATTATCAAAATGCAAGCCCAAATGTAGAGAAGCACATTTAAAGTTTCTGCTTATGTCAAACTTGATAAGGTTGTATTGAGCAAAGCAAGTCACAGGGCCAAACCCAGCAGCAATGAGAGAGTATGGGGATATGGATCCTCTACAGTAGGAGGGTAGTGAATTTCTGTTAAACCATTCTGGATCAAATAATTCTGCTTCTACAAATTTATCCTAAAGAAATAACCCAAAAGTTACCAATATCTTCATTTGTGGTAAGATTAAAACAAATCATTGAAATACCTAACTATCCAATGATGAGGGATAGCTAAGTAAAGTAGGATACATCCAGGCAATAATATGGACACCTAAAAAATGATGATAAAAATATATATGAAATATTGAGGAGCAAAAAATGCAGCATGAAGCAGAAAGAAAACATTGTCAGTTATAAAACCAAATCATCACAGTGGCTGCTTCAGCATTTTAGAGGAATGACAAAATTCTTCATAGGGAAAAATTGTTCTCTTTAGGAAAGGTAGACAAAGGGGGTTCTGTCTCAAAAAAGGAAGGCTGAAGTCCAGCCTAGATAAGGAGAGATTTAGGAAAATCAGGAACTAAATTGCCCAGCATAACAATGTAACAAGTTTTCCGTTTTTGCATTGACAGTGCAAAAAGACAGAATTGGGGATACTTGATCAAGAAAGAAAGAAGCAAAAAGAAGGTCTATAGCAGTGCCAGGGACTAAGGAAAAGTTGCTTTTGTAATGAAAATGAACATCTAATTTCATAAGAATGCTTGACCTTAATTTTTAACTTTATATCATGTATATGTATATGCATAATATTTTTTTAGTTACAAAAATTTCATTTTGTCCTGATGAGAAGTTTTATTTCATTTCTTACAAACTTGCAGTTTGTTACATAGTGATAAGAACATGATAAATACTAAAAATCAGTTAACATTTGAATAAAAACATGATGGTTGCTTTACCCATCAATTACAGAACTGAGGGGTCGATTGGTTAGCCAATTGGTTGTACTTAAACCTAGACCTGTAGGTTAGTGAACCTGGGCAACAGTAACACCTGGTATTTTTTTAAGTCATTTTTTTTTTTGCAATAATACCCCTCTGCTATTGCTAAATCTTTATAAAATATTTTTTTAAAAAAATCATGCTGCAGCAATGTAATTTTGGTGTTTCAGAGAATACTGGAGTGGAAGCTAGGTGGTAAGAGAAATGGTAACAGGCACGGTAGAGGAGTCAGACAAGTTTAGGGATCCAGAGAGTGCCATCTAGAACTTTCTGCAATGATGGAATGTTCTACATCTGCAGTGTCTGATATGACAGCTGCCTCTAGCCACCACTGCCTATTGAATATTTACAATGTGGCTAGAGTGACTAGGGGACTAAATTGTTAACTAGTTTGAATTTAAATAGGCACATGTGGTTAATGGCTATCATATCAGACACCACAGAGCAGGCTAGAGAAAACTAGAAACCAGGGGTGAAATAGAATCAGAAGAAAGTAAGTAGGTTCTCTGTCATTCAGAAATCTCAGGACTAGTGCAAAGGGCCCTAGATTTCTGAAAATCACATGAAATAGAAACTTAAAATATTTTGTTTAGTCATTTAAGAACGAGTGACCCTAAAATGTTGAACGGTAACACATACATTGTATGAACTTAAAGTTGCAAAGCAGACTTCTGTGTTCTGAGAAAAGATTAGAAGGATGTATTTTAAAGCATTACCTTTAGATGGTATGATTATAAATAATTTCTCTTTTTTCTCTATACTTACTGCATTTCCCAGATTTTTCTCCATGAGCATGGATATGTTTTTATTTTTGTTTTGTCTGAAGTTTGATTGGTTGTTTATCTGGATAGTATTTTGAAGTTTGAATGATACCCACCCTCCCAAATTTCCCCATTTCCTTCCCCATTCAATTGATCAGGTTACTGACTAACTGGGTTACCTTGCTTCTGGGAAAGTATGTGGTTAGCAGGAAGGCAGAAGTTCTCTGCAAGACTTCCGGTGTTTTGTTTGAGTGTATAAGGGTTTGCAAAATCTTTAAGAGAAATTGGGGGTTTGGAAGAAACAGAAGGAGGACAGGGGTGAAAATTGCCCCCCAGAAAGCAGTGATTTATAAGGTTGGAGAGGGGGGTCTGTGCATTTCAAAGGACAGGGCACCAGAATGAGCTTTCTGGTAGTGCTGGGGTCTTGCGTGATTTCAGGGAAATGACTGTACTCTTCATAGGAAGAAGAACTTACTGACCCTGGGGTTCTCCGCCTTAACGACAATGTCTCGTGTGTCAAAGATAGTGCAGATGCAACAGAAAGCTGCCATCTTTGAATTCATCAGACAACAGCAAAGGACATTTCAGTGATAACCTGTGTAGACCAAAGGCCCAACCCGCAGTACTCGGTCCCTTAGAGTTTGATTCGGCCCTGGGATGGGTAGAGGAATTTTCCACCAGCCGGAAGGAAGAATTAAATTAAATTAATTAAATTAAAATTAAATTGACTTAAGAGATTGAAAAAAAAAAAAGGAATGTGGAGAAAACAGAACCCTCATGCATGATGGGAATGTAAAATGTACAGCCACTATGGAAAAACAGTTTGGCAGTTCTTCAAAAAGTTAAACACAGAATTAGCATATGACCCAGCAATTCTTGGTACAGACCTCAAAGAATTTAAAGCAGGGACTCCTTCAGGTGCTCATAAGCCAGTGTTCACTGCAGCATCGGTCACAAAAGCCTAAAGGAGGAAACAACCCAAATGTCCATCAACAGAAAATGGATTTTTAAAAGGTGACATATACATACAATTGCATATAATTCGCCCTTAAAAAGGATTGCAATTCTGATTTAAACCACAACATGAGGGATCCCTGGGTGGCGCAGCAGTTTGGCGCCTGCCTTTGGCCCAGGGCGCGATCCTAGAGACCCGGGATCGAATCCCACGTCGGGCTCCCGGTGCATGGAGCCTGCTTCTCCCTCTGCCTATGTCTCTGCCTCTCTGTCTCTCTCTCTGTGACTATCATAAGTAAATAAAAATTAAAAAAAAAAAAGTTCTTTAAACCACAACATGGATGAATCTAGAAGACCTTATGCTGAGTGCAATAAGCCAGACACAAAAGGACAAATGCTGTGTGATCGTACCTATGCGAGGTCCCCACAGTAGGCAGCTTTATAGAGATGGAAAGTAGAAGAGAGGTTACCAAGGGCTGGAGGGAGGGGAGGATAGGGAGGTCTTGTTTAATGAGCATAGGGTTTCAGTTTGAGATGGTGAAAAAGTTCTGGAAATGGGTAGTGGTGTTGGTTGCACAATATGGTGCATGTATTTCATGCCGCTGGATGTATACTTCAGTGTGATTAAAATGGTAAATTTTATGTTACGGTTATTTTACCACAATAAAAAAAATCCTTTAAAAAACACTTAATTTGTGGTTTCGTATTCTTAAGTTTTATTAAGTGGCTTCAGAACAGTCTTTAGAGTTAAGTTAGCCTTCGTGATGAGGCAACAGCCTCTTGGGTTTCTGCTTGATGCCCTATGTGTTGAGGTCTTTCTACCCTTGCCAGTGAGAACCCAGACTGTTCCTAGTTTGCTGAGCCTCAGGAATTTTCTGCCTTTGTCCTGTTGGTGCCTGTTTCTCTGGCTTCGGGTGATTTCTCATAGGTGTGTAGCTGGTCCCCAGCCAACTCGAGAGCATCCCTCTGTTGATTTCTGCGCAGCTTGTCTTCTCCCTGATGCTCAGCCTGGCAATTCTGGCCACGTTGCACCTGCCACACTCCAATCTCTGCCTGTCAACTCGGCGAGGCTGCTGGCTCCCTGCACGGGAGCTTGGTGACCATGGCCACACAGCGAGCTGCTGCCGCGGGAAAGCTCACCCTGTCTTTTCCCTTCTCACAAAGATCATGGTCCAGGGCTGCTTCCTGGACAGGGTCTCAATCCCTTCGGGGATGCCTGGATTTCTTTCCGTGCGTAGCTCTCTCCACTCTGGTACTCTGCCTGAAACTCCCATGGCTTCAGACTCCCTGAGCACGGATCCCCAGCTCTTAAAGACTTCGACCCCACTGTGTTTTGCCTGGGTTTTCCCTCCTCCTGTCGTGACACAAAACATGTGTCCACATGGGAGCCAGAGCCCCTTTTCTCTCGGGTGTTATCTAATGTCCGAAAATTGCTGTCTATATTGGATCCAATTTACCTGTTTGTGGTATCAGGGCAGGTCTGGTACTAGTGGAGTTGCCTGGTCTGGCCAGATCTGGAAGTGTGAAATACTGTGCTTTTAATTTTTAGAATTTCTTTTAAAAAACAAAACAAAACAAAACAAAACAAAACATATCTGATCCTTTTCATTACGTCTTGTTCTTACATTATGGTTTCCACTCTTGATTCCCTTTGAACATGTAAACATCTTTAATTTAAGGCACGCTCATATTTTTCTATTATCTGCATTTCTTTGGATGTGATTTATCTAATTCCCTGCACTCTCCCTCTTTCCTACTTCCTTGTCTCCTCTTGTGGGATACACATTTTTACTAGGAATGCTTCTTCAGTGGGAGCTAGTTCCACAGGGATCAAGTGTGCTGATGTGTGGAGATTTTCTCTGTGGGGCAAGGTCACATTTGACTGTGTCTGCCAAGGCCCCAGAGGTTTCAGTTTTTATAAGAATTTATCGTTTGGGGTTTTCCACATAGACAGGATAATGCAAATTCATACAACACATCGATCAAAGTTCAGGGGCAGGCTTCCTATTTCTTTTTTCTCTACCCTCTTGCTCCTTTGCTGCCTCACTGGCTTAGTGAGCAGGGTAGTCTAGTTTCCATTTTAGGGACTGGCTCTCAGATTTACCAAAGGGCCCATTTCTTGGTGGCAATGTTTGTCTGAAACTTTGGACTCAAGTCTAGAGCTTTGTATGTGTTAAAACCATGGTCCCCATAGGGATTTACTTCATTCTGGCACCTCCATAGGTCATTGGGTTTAGCTCTTGCTCACTGCACTGGTTTTGAATATTCTATTTGTTCTTCTACCTGGGGATTTCCCATTCTCAATTTCAAGCTCAACTGTCTGTTTTAAAAATGTGACTTAGGTTTATTGGATCCAGTTTTTCTAAGCCTTTTGCATGGGATGAGAAGCTTCAAAAGTCAGTCCTGTCCACCATATTGGCTTGAAGGATGTGTGGTATTGAGGACTCCATCATACGGCCTCTCGAGTCATACAGTTTCTGGAATCACGCTCTTTCACTTGTAATGAATGTGTTGTTTATCTTCTGCTTGATTCCAAAGAGAATTTTAGATGCTAGTGGTGAATTTCTCATCTCCTAGTTTGACTATAAGGTGCTTTTGTGGCATGGAGCATGTTATTGTAGCTTCTATGCTCCAGGACTCCTGAAGCAACACCAGCCTAACACAGGGCTGAATAGGTATCTGTTGAAAAGAACAGAAAGAAAATTTCTTAAACTTTATTAAGAACTTGTATGGGGATCCCTGGGTGGCGCAGCGGTTTGGCGCCTGCCTTTGGCCCAGGGCTCGATCCTGGAGACCCGGGATCGAATCCCACATCAGGCTCCCAGTGCATGGAGCCTGCTTCTCCCTCTGCCTGTGTCTCTGCCCCTCTCTCTCTCTCTCTCTGTGACTATCATAAATAAATTTAAAAAAAAAAAAATTAAAAAAAAAAAAAAAAGAACTTGTATGTATGTATGTGTGTATGTATTTATTTATTTTTAAAGATTTTATTTATTTGTTCATGAGAGACACAGAGAAAGAGAGAGAGACAGAGACACAGGCAGAGGGAGAAGCAGGCTCCATGCAGGGAGCCCCATACGGGACTTGATCATAGGACTCCGGGATCATGACCTGAGCCAAAGGGAGATGTTCAACTGCTGAGCCACCCAAGCATCCCAAGAACTTGTATTTATCAAGTTCAATTTCTTTAAGATGAAACCCTTTTTATTGGACTGAAGATAACTGTTGGGTAGGCAGACGATCCCTCAACCAGTAGCTGTTTTTTATTTTCTCTATTAATCTGCTAAGAAAATACAGCATTGGGTAGCCCCGGTGGCCCAGCAGTTTGGCGCCACCTTCGGCTTGGGGTGTGATCCTGGAGACCTGGGATCAGGTCCCGTGTCGGGCTCCCTGCATGGAGCCTGCTTCTCTCCCTCTCCCTCTCCGTCTGCCCTTGTCTCTGCCTCTCTCTCTCTCTGTCATGAATAAATAAATAAAATCTTTAAAAAGAAAAGAAAATACAGCATTAGAAAAAAGCTCAATAAAAAGATAATACCTCCTCAGAGAGGTAATGCTTCAATTGGCTAAAACAGGAAGTGACAAAATGGAACCACTCCTTTTAAATCCTATTGGTTATCATGAAGTAATTTAGACACACGAAGATGCAGAGAAAACTTCATAAATGTCTAGCAAACAGCGTAAAGAAACAAAACCTTCCAATGAGGGTGGGGGCCAGGAAGGAGTGGGTGGTGGTGCTCTCTTGGAGTCTATTACTGGACCACTCAGGGACATCCTCTGGATCTGGAGCCAGAGCAGAGCGAGATGTGGAGGCAGGGGCCCCATCTGTAAGAAGGGAGCTCTGAAACCCCCTCATACTTGCTGCTTGGAGCTCCCCAAGAGGTGGTGCCTCCCAGAGAGCTGATTGTCTGGGGACTAGAGAGGCCTCTGGTTGACCCTCCAGCCAGAGACTCTGGGAATAGTTGGATGCACCCCATTTCTCCTCATTTTAAGAAAATCCCTAAGAGACCCTTAGTTGGAAATTTACGCAACTGGATTGCCCCAGACTTCCCGAAGAAGGAGGAATATCTTGTTGCTTCTGCAAAGAAATGAATCTTTTGGAAAACTTAGGACTCTGGATATTCTTTCAAAAGGCTTTTCCAAGGACGGGGGTGCAGAGAGATGGAGGGGCATGACACTAATGGGAAACACTTGAGGAGCACAGCTGGGAAATAATTTATTTGGGTGCCTGCTTCCTGCATCCCGATTTTGGGGGAAAACCTCTCTCTAGAAGGATCCAGGATCCCTGGAGGGGCAGAAGCGAGGTGTGAGGACAGGTTTAAGAGCAAAGTGGTCTCAGCACTGAGCAAAACAGGCTTCATGGGCCCTATTGCCAAACTGAGGACAGTGCTCCATCCTGTGGGCAACTCCTCCTTCAGAGAGGGCTTCTAGAAGAGCCCATAATGGAAAAAAAACCCTCAGGCTATATATTGGAAAAAGCTAAAAACACCCAAATATCTGTGACTTCCATGACATTTAAAAACTTAGATTAAAGTTTATTAAGAAAGAGGAAAGCCAGCAATGATAATAGGGATTCTCCAGAGGCAGATAAAGACATCCATCAAGTTGAGTTTATCCTTTTGGCGCTTGTAAGACAAAACATTAACTCTGCGGACAGAATGTTCAACCCATAGGGAAGGAGGGATCCCTTCTCAGAAGAACATATACCAACTTGGTCCACTTACTTTTACTCATCTGTAGGGATTGCCCAGAGAGCTGACTCATTCCAGTACCAGGGACTTTTGAAGCAAAGGCTAGGAATTAATTTCCAGCTCTTGACTAGACTGCAGAGTCCGCTCACCCATGCTAGGAGAAACCTTTGCTAGTCTTCAGTTTAACTCACTTAATTTGCAGGAAAGAGCCTTGAAGTCCTAAAGACATGCAATCATACCACTCAGTGACAGCTGGGACTGCAATCTGATGTCCTGACACTCAGCCTCATGCTTTTTTCTGATACAACTCAAAAGCTTTTCTGGGCTGGAGGGCACACTCAGAGCTGGCTTACCTGTGAAAGACAATTAAGGAAGTACTGACTTTAGGTGGGGAAGTGACTTGTTCAGCGGTAATGGAACCTTTCCACTGGCAGGAAAATAGATATGGGCTACTTATTATCTGTGATAGGAAGGAAGAACGTCGAAGTTTCCATACTCAATTTCAGACTTTATTTTTATTTTATTTTATTTTTTTTTTTTTTTTTATTTTTATTTTATTTTAATTTTTATTCTAAAGTAACAATCTCCAATTTTTTTTGAGTATATCTGTTTGGATTATTAGAACCACAAGTAATCCCAGTCCCCTTCTGTGTTCAATACTTCCTGAGAAGGAAGACAAAGTTTGAGACGAAATCTTTGGGTTATCTTTCTCGTTACTGTTGGGAGGAGTGCGTGAGGTGGGAGGGCAGGTGGTAAAAGTTAAGAGAAATCGAGGCTATGATTCAGTTGTTCTTCCACATAGCAGATGTTCAGCATGTTCTTTTCTACACATGGTATGTATGGTGGTTTCTAGGGTCCTACAAAGCACGGTGGGCCTCCAGGTGGGCTTGGAGCCCCTTGTTCCCCTTGTAGGGGAACCTTGGTGGGAACACAGAAGGATCTGACTCAGCTTGATCTTGCCTCCCTTCCTGTTGTCTCATTGTTTTATCCAGGTCACAGTTCCTTTGATGGGAATAAATTGACAGGGAAAAGGGAAGCATAGGAGCAGTAGAAATAAGAACTTTTTAGGGAAGAACCGGAATTGGTTGTCTTCAGAGTTAGCCTCCAGCCCCCATGTGCATACTCCGTTCACACGGTGCTTATAAAGACAGCCAACCAATACACATGCTTAGCCTGTTTCTTTCTTTTTGCTAAACAAATGTTCCTTGGACTAAGTAGCATCTTCTTCTTGTCATTCTTTGAATCTATGGCAGAAATCTTAACTTAGCAATAATTGACCCAGTGGTATTTTAAGAAGGTGCTGTAGAAAACGTGCAGGAAGATAGAAAATATATATATTTGTATATGTATTTTTGTAAAGCCTCTTAAATTTCTGGACATTTTTTGATGGTCAGCTCAATTCAACTTGATGTATAGACTTTTATGGAGTATTTTTCTATTTTATCTCCTCATAACCTTCTCATATTCAGAAACCTCGTTGTTCTCTTTATTATGTAATTTTACAGTGAATTCATCATATGGTTTCACTCATAGGTGGAATATAAGAAATAGTGAAAGGGATTATAAGGGGAAGGAGGGGAACTGAGTGGGAAAAATTAGAGAGGGAGACAAACCACGAGAGACTCCTAACTCTGGGAAATAAACAAAGAGTTGCAGAAGGGGAGGGGATGGAGTGACTGGGTGTTAGGTACTGAGGAGGGTACTTGATGGGATGAGCACTGGGTGTTGCACTGTATGTTGGAAAATTGAATTTAAATTTTAAAAATGCAAAAAAAATTACAGTGACTTATATTCCTACTGGATTTAAGCATTTGTACAAATATTAGCTGACTTCATTATCATAATTGCAAGTAATGGAAGGTCTTATAAAAGGCACTAAATTTGGAATCAGGAAATCTATGGCACATTTCCATCTCTGACATTTACTTGTTTATTGAGATTGGATTAATTAAGATATCTTTACACCACATTTCCTTCATCAGAAGACAGAGGCATAAATACCTTTTCTATCCTCCTGGCAAAGTTGTGGAAAGTGTTGAGTGAGACCATGTGTACAAATGTGGGAAGTACTGAAGGTTTTTCAAATGTTGGTACTGTTACAGATTTAAAAAAATGGAAGGCTCAAAAAGATTCACTTAGTAAATGATGGAGAATCATTACAAAGTTATCTACATTTCATACCTGAAACCATTTTATTTTTAAGAAAGTCTGAGGGCAGGGATGCCTGGGTGGTTCAGTCGGTTAGTTGTCCAACTCGATTTCAGCTCAGGTGATGATCTCAGGGTCATGAGATCTGGCCTCGAGTCAGGCTCTGCTCAGCGGAGAGTCTGCCAGAGATTCTCTCTCTCCCCTCCCCCTGCTTGTGTATGCTTTCACTCTCATCAGTAAATAAATCTTTGTAAAAAAAAGTTTGAGGGCCATATGTAAGTGTGAATAATATCGGCTCTTAAAATTTAGCCAGAGGCCAACCTGAGAAAATGACCAGATAGCTAGCTGACTCCATCACATAAATAAGAACCACTAGCATCTTTATTTTTTTCACATTCAAATAAGCAAAAATGTTTCAATTAATTAACAGAGTATATTACTGCTTTCAGAGGTAGAGGTCAATGATTCATTAGTCTTATATAACACCCAGCGCTCATGACATTATGTGGCCTCCTGAATGCCCATCATCCACTTACCCCATCCCTCCACACCCCCCCTCCCAGCAACACTCAGTTTGCTTCCTAAAGTTAAGAGTCTCTTATAGTTTGTATCCTTCTTTGGTTTCATCTTGTTTTATTTTTCCCTTCCTTCCTTTATGATCCCGTTTTATTTCTTAAATTCCACATGAGATCATGTGATAATTGTCTTTCTCTGATTGACTTATTTCACTTAAGCATAATACCCTGTGTTCCATCCATGTCATTGCAAATGACAAGATTTCATTTTTTGATGGCTGAGTAATATTCCATTGTATACATGTACCATATCTTCTTTATCCATTCATCTCTGGAAGGATATCTGGGTCACCACATTTGTATCTTTGGGGTAAATCCCTAAAGTGCAATTGCTGGGTCATAGGGTAGCTCTATATCCAACTTATTAAGGAACTTCCACTGTTTTCCAGTGTGGCTACACCACTAACATCTTTAATATATATTTTTATATGAGAATTTTAGACTTTATACAAAAGGATCTTGTTAATATTTTAAAGACTTGACACCACTAATTTGAATAAAGTAAAATTTAAATAAAATTTTTAGTCAGCAAAAAATATTTCCTCCCTACATAACAAGATAAACTGTGGGGACCCTGATGACATTTACCCAATAGCAGCCACAGTAATTCCTATTTATTCAACGCTTCAGAAGTTTCCCAGTGCGACCATGGCCTTATTTATTAAACAAGTACTTGAAATATTTTTCTACCACTAGGTGGAGACATAACTATAAGAGATCAAAGCTCACTTGCCTGTTTAAAAGAAGGGGGGAAAAAATCACCTCACCCTGCACTAATTGCATAGAGAAAGGGACATATAAGTAATACAATGTGATCATTTTTTGACAGTTTTATATACTTGTTTATATTTTTAGTATTTCATTAATATAAAAGCCTGACATGTAAATGTTCCAGGTAATTTTCAGATGCCGTATTAATACCTCAAATCTCTGGGACTGAACAACAGAAGATGGTCAGTTATGAAAACAGAATATAGTAAAACTGCATGTGTAAGGTTATTAGGACCATGTCTAGAATCTAGTTTTCTTTTTTTTTTTTTAGAATATAGTTTTTTATTTAATAATAGTAAAATATCTAATAAAAGCTATTATCTAGCAGTACTTTCTGTCATGGAATTTAAAGATTCTCTTTCAGAATAAGCCTTTGATGGATGCATTTGCTTCATCAGTTCTGCCTAAAATTCTGTAACTTTTTACTCTATAGATTCAAGACTATCTTCAAACTAGAAACATCTTCCTTTATTATTTCTCTAGTTATCATCTACAATGAAAATGTTTTTATGTACATTATTATGTGGTTATATGTGTATGTATAAATTTTAATAAATTAATATATATTCACCTATTTATAGGATATAGATAATAAAAATGAGATTCCCAGGTTAAACATTATATATATATTTAAATGTGATCATGTACGGTCAGATTACTGTCCAATTGTTGAAACAGCCACTTTAATCCCTGATGTGTAAGTTTGCTTTACTAAAATCTTATTAACACTGAATGCTTAGAATTTTGCCTACCTGATGACTGAAAATTTATAATTTTTACCTGCATATCTTTGAATACCTGTGATATTGAACTTTTTATATTTTTATTAGGTATATGCAATTTTCCCCCTATAATTGTGTTTTTGCTGCTTTATCCAATTTCTTATTTGAATGTTTATCTTTGTAATTATAGAATTCATTTTATATCAGATATTAGTTTGTTGTCTATTATACTGGCTGCAAATATATTCTGGCTTACATTTATAGTGATTTATGCCATATATAATTTTGAAGGTGATCAAGTATTTTTCTTTAGAATTTTTGGTTTTCTGGTATTGTTTAAGTTTATTCAATTGTTATTCTCAATTCTTATCACATATATATACTTTCACATAAAGATAATAAAATAATATATACATATTTAAATTCTAGATACTTAATCTATCTGGATTTTACTTATGTAAATAATGGGACGCAGCAATCTTTCTGTCTTCCAGGACAATATGCATTTATGCTGGCCTCATTTTTATAAAATAGTCTATTATTTTTCTAGTGAATTAAAGTATCAAGTTCATCCTAAATTAAGTTTCTGTATAATGTTAGATCTCTTTCTCTGCTCATACATTTCACTATCTTGGTTTATCTATTCTTAAATATGTATTAGTACCTTTCATGATTAATTTAATTTTAATTTGATAAGCCTTATTTCAAATAATTTAATATATAAAACAATGGCTATTATGGAATTACAATAAGCCTCAAAATCAGCTAAACTCCTGGACTCCTGACAGTGAGGATAAGCAATTTCACTTGTTCCTCTTTCTGAGGCCTCAGCAATGATAAATCTCGGTGATTCCTTGTTTTCCTGAAACCTAAACACAACACAGGGCTTTTTAAAAAAATACATTTTCCATGATGAATAGTTCCATTGTCTTGATTTTATTTTTTTTTTCTTACAGTAAATAACTGTTTTCTCCGAGCAGTGTGGCATACTGTTCTATTATAAATTACCTAAACTTAGAAAGATCTTTTTCTCTGAGTGGGACTTTCAGTAGGGGAAAGCCTGGGCTGGCTGCTTAACTGCATGCTTGCCTGTTTGGAATGTATTTCTCCCAATCTCTTTTGCAGTTTCAGAATGATGTTTTATAAAAGTCATCCTCTAGTTTGTAACAGTACATGAAAAGTATGGGCTTCTGATTGGCTGCCTTAATAATATTAGCCTTGGTTAAATTTATTTAAATTCATATATCTGTTTTGTCAAAGATACAAATACTTTTGAGTAGGGGGCCCTGGGTGGTTCAGTCAGTTAAGCATCCGACTCTTGATTTCAGCTCAGGTCACGATCTCAGGGTTGTGGGATCAAGCTTGTGGGATGAAGCTGGACATGGAATCTGCCTAAGATCCCTGCCCCCAAATAAATAAATACTTATGAGCCTTATTTTTAGGGAAGAGCTTTAAAATTTTCTTTTTTCCCCATTATTCAAAAGAAAAAGTAAAATCTGCAGTCTTGCTGGATTACTTATTCAAACAGAGAATCAAGAATCCTTGCCTCTTTTCAATTAACAACTCGCTGGGGACTAAATGATTAAAGTGAGGTGGAGTGCATGCTAACAGAGGTAAGAGTCACCACCATCTGGGGCTCAGAGGGAAGACCCATCTGTCTGCTGCCATCTGTCCCAGCAGTTGGTTGTCGCTGAGGTTGGATCCATTAGGATTCAGATATTTGTTTTGTTTTAATGACACGAGGACATCTGCAAGCCTTTGAACTTAAAGAAAAATGATTAAACTGCTTAATTCCCCATTTTGGTTTGATACTTCACCTATTAAACTGGTTAGAACCGTAGTCTGGCTAAAGGCAGGAAATAGATTTCTTTCTTTTGTAGGGAGAGCTTGGGGTCCAGCAGAAGGAGGTTCTGTTTCTGTAATGTGAGGGGCCCAGCAGGGAGTGCTGCTGCTCCCTGCACCCCGGGAGATAGATACACTGTGCGCCCGCCTGGTTCCCCAGCTTCACTCAGGGGGGTGATTGGCATCTTCAGTTGAACAGCCTCTCCCTGCCCTGGTTCATTCATAGTTTGCTATTTCTTTTCTTTTCTTTGAACAAAAAGGATGGTCAAAACCCCTATTTTGCTGCCCAAGCATTTGATGAAATTCCACTACTGATGATGATCTGGTTTTTTTTCTTCACTGAATGAAAGTCCATGACTTTTACAAAACAGGGACTGGGGAATCCAGGTGAAATTTGTGAGTCCAAAACGGGGTCTCCAGTCTTCTAGAAACACTTTGTTTTCAGGGTATGCGTATCTCCTAAGAAGTGAAATGGGCATATTGAAGACAATCCTGATATATTCTGAATATAACCCAGTTCCCAAGGAGGGAACGTTGTTGACCTGGAACAGTTTATGTGCCTTAGTAGAAAGAGAATAATGTTTTCCAGATGCGATGGTATATTAGTACAAAAAGACCACTAAATGCATATATAAATCAGAGGAGAGTCTCTAAGGCTTCAAAAAGCATAAGAAATCATGATAATATTCCTAATGTTTTAAATGTGCCTTTTCTGAAATTAAAGCAAAAAAAGAATAAAGCAAGAAAAACCTCTGTATTTTGAAGAAAACAGAAGCACCTATCTTGCAGTCACTGTGTTTGTAAAGACAACCATTATTTACATATGATAAAGAAATAAATATTCAGGGGACAAAGCCTTAACATGTTTTTTTTTTCTATTTGAAAATGTGGCCTTCCAGGGGTGCCTGGGTGGCTCAGTTGGTTAACCATCTGCCTTTAGCTCAGGTCATGATCGTGGGGTCCTGGGATCGAACCCTGCATTGGGTTCCCTGCTCAGTGGGGAGTCTGCTTCTCCCTCTGCCTATAGCTCTCCCTGCTTGTGCTCTCTCACTCTATATTTGTCAAATACATAAATAAAATCTTGAAAGAAAATGTTGCCTTCCAAATAAAAATACTGGTTTATTTAAATGTTCTAACATCATTGGCTAAAGATAATAGTACACTTTGATGAGAGGGGAAATAGAATGCATACACATTAGCTGTAGAAAAATCTAAATTAAAAATGAAAGTGTTTTTCCTGAGCTGGTATAAATACTTTCTATCCTTTTTGGGGTTTTGGGTGAAGAAAAGGAAAACTTACAGCTTAAAGGCCTCAGTGTTTCTATTGAAAACAATAAATTAATCAGCAACACTCCAATAATTAATAGTCATGAAAAGGCCAAAGAAGAAAAACAACCATGGAAGGCAGTAGGCCTAAATTAGTTTTTATAGTAGAAAGACAACATTTAAAGCTATAATATACATATAAATATGATTAGAAATGCATTTTATTTTTACTTATATGTAATGTAATAAATACACAGCATATTGTGCCAGGCACTACTCTAAGAACCCTACAAATATTGACAGATTTCATTCTTACAAAAATCCTACAGGGTTTTACTGTCAGATTTATAGATGAGGAAACAAAAAGGTTAAAAAAAATTGCACAAAATCACATTGCTAAAGATCTCAAATATACTTTTCAGTTTAAAAATTAATATATAAAATGTCCCTTTAAAATATAATGGGAGTAAAATTACCAAGTGTTCTGTAAACAGACACAAAATAAATAGTGAATGCTACATTTAGCTATTGTTATTACCTGGAGCCACCATAACAAAATACCATAGACTGGGTGGTTTTCACAACAGAAATTAATTTTCTCACCATTCTGGAAGCTGGAATCCTAAAATCAGAATGCCAGCATGGTTGGTTTTGGTGAGGGCTCTCTTCCTGGCTTGCACTTGGCCACCGTCTCACTACGTATTCATATGGTGGTGGTCGGTGGGGGAGACTAGAGAGGGGGCCGGCTTTCTGGTGTCTCTTCTTATAAGGGCACCAATCCCATCCTGAGGGCCCTCTCCTGTGACCTCTTAACCCTAATTGCCTCCCAAAGCCCAGTCTCTAAACACTCATCACAGTGGGGAGTTAGGGCTTCAACATATGAAATTTGGAGTGGACACAAGTCAGTCCCTAGCAGCCACCTTGCAAGTGATAACTCAACATTCCCACAATGAAATGACCATTGAGACTCCACTACATCTGCAGCTCCTCCTGAATCAGCAAAGACCCAATTGTTTTTAGTGTAGTTTGTAGGTAACTAATATATTTTATGTGTTTGTTTCTATAATACTGCATCGAAGAAACTGTGCTTGTGTGTTATTTTTGGATTAGATCTACTAGAGATTATTTATATCCTTCTAGTTTAGGGCTCTAGACTAGCAATTGACACCTGCCCTGGGACTGATAAATATGTGCATAGGCCCCTGTGACAGCTTTCATCTATTTGTTCCAATTGTGGTGCCACCTTTGGCACCTTCGGAATATGGCACCTGAGGATGGTGAGAGTGGTAGCTCTTATCGTCTGTGCCCCCTTGGGGGCACCCAGAACAGTCGCCCACTCCCTCTGCTGGCCCATGTGAAGGCAAATCTCCAGTGATGACATTTCTATCTCTCTCTAGAATTTTCCATATTGTTGCTCCACAAAGCCAATGACCCTTCCTTTCAATGCCTTCCCTTGTCTCCAACTCATGAGGAGATGCCATGCTGTCCTTGGTCAGTATTAGGCTATGCTGGGGAGAAATGAGTAATCTTTGTATTAATGGGCTGCTTTTTCACTCCATCTACAGGCCCCTTGCCTGTTCTCCCAGCTGATGGAGCTGATGGAAGGCGGAGGTGCAGTCCACATTGAAAGAGGTCCCATTCCAAGAATGCAATGATTATGACCTAAAGAGTCATATCATAGGTTAAGACACACTGCATACCATAAACTCCAAGGGGGTAAATACAACACATAGAGAAAATGAAGTATTATTTATGTTTTCACTGCCTGGAAAATGGATAACACTTGCATTTATGTTATCATCAATGAAGCACAGTAACAAACTTTGAATGTCATTGGAAGCTCCAGGGTTCACAGGTGGTGCAATGAATGATCAACATAATGAATAATGATGTGATTAAAAGGAGTAAATGGTATTAGGGAACCACAGGAATAAGAAGACCTAGACCAATATAAATAGGTTCTAAAAAAAAAAAAAAAAAAAAAAAAAAAAAAAATAGGTTCTAAAGAACTATAGCATTGTGCGTAGTCACAATGTTGCCATCTTTTCCTGCCACTAGAAGATATAAAACTACCCTGAGTAGCACATTGGGCATGTTTAGCACTAAGAAAATGTGGGGGATCTAAGATCCAAACCAAAAGAGATGGCACCTGGACACTATGAATTGATCAGACAATAAACAGATACATAAGCACCTTCCCTCTACTTATTATTCTAAATTTTCATCAATAAATGACTGTACTTCATATGGGACCATGAATTTAAAAAATCATTTTAAGCCACCTTGCATTTATAGACAGGGGATTCTCAAAAAACAAATTGCTTGCGGCCCTGTACACACTCAGTGCAGCCCTGCTTGTATAGGAAGGCAAATGCAGCATCTGCCCATGGCTCCGATACTTGGTGGGGCAGAGAAGGGGGATGACCAGCATCATGATCCATAGAGGCTCCTTTCATTGGTCAGCCTGATTTCTGCTTCCTTTCCCAATCCCTATCTTTGTGCCTGCCAGCTCCAGTGTGGGAATCTTTCTAGTTTTCTCCAGGAATAATGCTCCGTGCTTGATGCTGCTGCTGTGCACAGTTGAGGCTCCAGCTCCCCCTACACTGCATCATTCCTATTTGGGCTCCCATAGGCATTCTATCTTCCAAACAACCTAAAAGCAGAAGCAGACAGCTGCTGACACCTCCGTCAGCTTATACAGCAGACTATACAACAGACAGCGTTCACAGCAGTCACTAAACCGTGGATGGAAATAACAGCATGTTCTAGAGAAGTTTGTTCCTCAAAGTCAGAGTTAGGCCTGTTCTGCTATTCTCCTGTGCTGCTGGGCTCAGTGCGGCTACCTAGAACAGTGCTTCCGTACGGAAACTGAGCTTAACCTAAGCTCACTAAAGAATGCTGTAGGGTATGACTCATAAGAAGAACTGGTTAGACTGTCAGAGGCAGACATAGGAGATTTTGATAAAGAATTATGAAGATCACGGGCGCCTGGGTGGCTCAGTGGTTGAGCATCTGCCTTTGGCTCAGGTCATGATCCTGGGGTCCTGGGATCCAGTCCTGCATCGGGCTCCCTGCAGGGAGCCTGCTTCTCCCTCTGCCTCTCTCTCTGTGTCTCTCATGAATAAATAAATTTAAAAGCCTTTTTAAAAACTATTATGAAGATCAGAACATCAGAACAAGCTTGATAAAGAATTAGGAAAGACTGGAGTCTCAGAGTACACTCCATGTAATAACTGATGCAAAATAAATTCCTGCAGACAGCTAAAAACTAGGATGGTGTAGAGCAACAGTAGCTTTACTTTCACGTAAACAGAGCAGAAAGTCCTCTCCAGCTCTGTGGCCATTTGTTAGGCACCTGCATGTATTCTGGCCTGTATTATATTTGCTTTACTCAATAATAAAATCAGCTAATTCTGTATTTATTAATTAGCACGTTTCCTTTGGGTCTTGATTTCTCCCTTTCCCAATACTTCCAACTGTTTTCATATCTGGGCACAAAAAAGAAAACTGTGATAAAAAAATTCATTACATTAAAACTATCACATAGTTATGATAAGAATAAAATACAAGAATTAGGAAAGGCCTTGTATATTGAATGCATATGAAATTTCCAAATAAAATATTTTCAATTTTTTTTAAATAATAAATTTATTTTTTATTGGTGTTCAATTTGCCAACCTTCAGCTTTCTCATCCATGTAGCTTTTCTGCAACTTTTTATATGGAATTTTGTTCTTGAAATGCTCTACATAATTCCTGATTATGAGCCTTTAATGATCCTTTCAAAATCTTGATGGTAGCTGTCAACGGGAAATTTTTCTTGTACAGTTTGAAATGGTTTTAACTATTCACAGTTTATAACATTTGAAATTACAGTTGACTGTGAACAATGCAGGCTAAGGGGTTGACTTCCTACATAGTAGAAAATCCGCATATAACTTTTGACTCCCCCAAAACATGACTACTAATAGCCTAGTGGTGACCAGAAGCCCTACCAATAACATAGTCAATTCATACATATTTTGCATGTTATATGCATTATTTACTGTATTTTTATAATAAAATATGCTAAAGAAAAGAAAATGTTAAGAAAAGCATAAGGAAGAGATAATACATTTTTAGTACTGTATTGTAAAAAAATGTCACATGTGAGTGGGCTTATACACTTCAAACCCATGTTGTTCAAGGTCAACTGTATATATTTTTCTTTGACTTAATATTTTACATTTACATTTACACATATTACATGTATTGTATCATTGTATCTTTCTTTTCTTTCAACAATTTCATTTTTCATAGGTATGTGATGAGAGCCTACATTGTGCTTAGGAATTCTATACTTCAACAGTGGCAGCCTAAGATTTGGACTTATTACTGTTTTATTATTGTTTTAAGAAGCAACCAAGGTAACGGGATTTAAAACATTAGAAATTATCTTAAACCCATTGATAAGCCAACAAAATAGCATGGGGATTGTCAGAGATAACTGATTGCAAAACTGAACCTAGGAAAGAAAGGGAGAATATTAGCAAGAAAATGAAATCTGCCTGAGGGTTGATATCAGGAAGCTCACGTTTATCCTTTTAATTTCAAGGGGCAAGAGGACAGAAGTCATGGTCCAGCGCCCATCCAAGGTGGAGAGTTTTATCAGCTGTGGGGTCCCAGCATTGCACTGGACTTATAAAGGACTCTAGCCTCAGGCTCAGAGTGAACCAAAAGTAAGGCTCCCTTTTCTGAACCCAGCCCTGGAAGATTGCAGGAAAGGTTGCCATTCCGTTGAATGGAACAGAGGAAAATAAAAATGAATACAAAGATAAAAATGTAACCCTGAGAATTTGTGGTGATTGCCCAGTCATGGTGAGGGACTGTCAGTCCAGGTTCACAAGACCTGAATGGGTCAGGGAAGCCCACACTTTAAACATGGGTTAAGGTAGTGCCCAAATGATACTGCCAAATAAATATGGTGGATGGCAAACTAAAGTATCCCTGGAGAGAGTAGCTTCACCCTATGCTTTAGGTAATCCCAGCAAGCAAGTCTGCAAAGAGCAACAGGTAGCACAGTCAAAGGCAACCAGGCACACACAAGGAAGTAAGCCTCCATGAGTGAGAACCTGCAGAAGAAACGAGGCAAAGAATGAGATGGTGAGTAGGAGGCAAAGAAACAGATCAGGCTTGAGAATTTAATTTAGTAAATTATTTGGCAGTGGCAACTGTCCCATAGTATGTACTGGAAACAAAGAGATCAGGAGCCCACTAAGTTTTTGAGGGAATTGTATAGTCAAGGAACTTAAGATCCTGGACTTAGAAGACCTTGGGCTGTTCAAGCTTTTGGGTGCCCCAAATTTCATGGGCAGTACGTAGGCAGCAACAGATGTACACTCCAAGGGAACGGAGCCCCTGACCTCCACTCATGGTCATTCTGAAGTGAACAAAAAAAAGGAACCTCCCTGGGGTGGAACCACAATACTAGTGACAAAGTGTGTTGGCTGTAATGAGACTTACTGGGAATATAGGAATCAGACGGAAAGCAGAGCACACAGGATTCCTAAACCCCGATATTCCATACGTAGACAGGTTTGGGCCTGCAGAGTGGTGGGTGCTGTGAAAGGTAACTTCATACAACGAATCTCATTCCGGCACCGCTTTACATACTTCTAGATTCCTCTCCATTTGTGCCTTAGCAAGGGCTAAAATGTACTGAGCATTTCCTATGTGGTTTGCACTATTCTAAGAACTTTATGTTTTTTAACTTCTCATAGAAATTCTATATATTCCCACTTTGCAGATGGAGAGGCACTTTATAGATTGATAACTAAGGTACATAGACAAGGCGTTTTCCTAAAGTCACACAGTTGTATAAGGGCAGGAGTCCTATTCGAACTTAGGCAGTCTGTCTCCAAAATCCACGCTCTTACCACTTAGCTATACCTCTCACCTCATCCAGGGCTTTAGAAATTCTTTCTTCTTTCTCCTGCATCATATCCCATCAGCATAAAACCTGATACAGTTTCCCCCATATTTTAAAATACAATCTCTCTTGAGCAAACATGTCTCTGCCTGAACTTTTCTGTAAAACTTCTCAAAAGAGTTGTCCGCATTCATCTGTATTAGTTATCTTCAATCTCTCTCCTCCCAGTCTCTGTTTTAGCCCTCAGTCTAGGCTTTTCATTACAACCACTCTATTGAAAGAGCTTAGCTCAAGGTTACCAGTGACCTCCACATCGTAAACCCTAATGTTGAGTGTAAGTCTCCAGCTTGCTTTCTTCATTTGGGTTCATTGACATGTGTTCTCTTATTGAGGACTTCCAAATATGTATCTCTAGTCTAGACCCTCTTCAGAGCTCCAGATTTGTATTTTTAACTATTTATACAACACCCCCACTTTGATGTCTAAAGGGCATATCAAACTTACTGTGTAGAAAAACAAACTCCTGATCTTTCTGTTACAGAAGTCTTCCCCAAGGGAAATAAGGTTAGGAAAGAGGGACAATCTCCCTCTTCCTGTTGATCAGGCTAAACTGCCTGATGTTATCCTTAATTCCTCTTTCCTTTTTAACTGGACATCTAATCCTTTAACCAATCCTGCTAGTCTTAGCTGCAAAATATAACTATACCTCCCATCACTCACCTCTGAGTCCTTACCTCCTCACCCTAGAAACTATCAGGATACCTTGGATCAGAGGCTTTGAGCAACATCTGTCTTCTTTGTTGTTCACAGGAGTCTTCTCTCTTCCTGATTCTGCTTCTACCTCCCTCCCTATAGCTTAGTTGGTCCACGATGAGAGCAAAGGACATCAGAGAAGAATAGCAAGAAAGAAAGTTGACATTAAGTGGTTCTGCTTCCATAGGTCATCATGCTCCTTTGTATCAAGGAAGACCAAAATTTGGCTACCTGCTTGGCATTGAGACAGACAGAAAACTATAGGGAAAAAACATTTTAGTAAATTGCCCTACTAGAGTGAAAGAATAGTTACCCTTATGCGGTACCTGGGTGGCTCAGTGGTTGAGTATGCCTTTGGCTCAGGTTGTGATCCCGGGGTCCAGAGATTGAGTGCACATTAAGCTCCCTGCAGGGAGCCTGCTTCTCCCCCTGCCTATGTCTGTACCTCTCTCTCTGTGTCTCTCATGAATGAATAAATAAAATCTTTAAAAAATTAAAAAATAATAGTTACTCTTTTTAAGGAACATATGGGAAACTTAAGATGGATGGAAGTAGAAGCAATGGGTAGTAAGGAAAAGAATACTTCTCAACATTGAGGCACATGGAGTATGAAAGTGAACCAGCCCACCACTGGGGTAGTTTGCAAAGGAAGCACTGACTTTACAGAAGAGGCTATTTTTAATTTAGGGGGTGAAGGGAACATTCAAGTTGGTTTTTTTTTTTTAATTTTTTTTTTAAATTTATTTATGATAGTCACAGAGAGAGAGAGAGAGGCAGAGACACAGGCAGAGGGAGAAGCAGGCTCCATGCGCTGGGAGCCCGATGTGGGATTCGATCCCGGGTCTCCAGGATCGCGCCCTGGGCCAAAGGCAGGCGCCAAACCGCTGCGCCACCCAGGGATCCCCATTCAAGTTGTTTGAATAGAAAATAAGTCATTTCCACTTTGGCATTAGCCAACCTAAAAAGCTAGGGTGTGGTAAGACAAAAACTATTTATGCTTAGGTGTTCTAAGAAATTTGATGGTGATAGTAGGTTAAATATAATAAAATGCAAATTTCTGTGGTAAGCAAGAACAATATCCAGCAACAAACCAGCATCAGTCTCAAGAGCAACACAATCTTCACAAAGTATAATCTCAATGGAGGGCTTACCTTGGGGAAAAATAAAATTATTCAAGCTCAAGACAACAGGACACAAAACAATAAGAAATCCTATACGAAAATGCCATTACCCACAATTTGCCTACTGTTCATATTATTATCTTCAAGATAACTGTTAAATATTTTTTCAGCTTTGCCTTTATCTAAACCATAAGATGTAAAGGCTAACTCTGGATTGTGTTGCTAAAGTTCAATATTTCCCAATGGTTACAATTCTTGCTATTATCAACCTGTGCTCATTGACTCCAGCTTTAAATTTAATCAAGGCAGAATAAATATTTGGAACTTGTGGTATTTACTTCTACACTAAATACGAGTCGTCTCTCTGAGCCTTTCCTACTTTATCATGCTGCATTGTTTGCAGGTTCCATTTCCCCTCTATTTGTTCTTCCGCATTTCACATCCTGTCTGGAACACCTCCCTGCCCACCATTCACCCACATAGCAAAGATAGCTTAGGCACTCCCTGTATTCCGCACGGGCGATTACTAGAACACTTGTAATTCTATCCTCTTTGTCTCAGTAAGTGTTAATTTTGGTTTTCCTGTGATAGAATAAAAGCAAATTGAAGGCAGCCACTGTATCATAGTTATCCTGACAAGCTCACACCTGGCACACAGTAACCTGAACATTGTTGGCTCGCAGGTAGTATTCTGAATAACTGAATCGGTGTTATCCTTGCTACTCCCCGAGGAAGCACCAGACTGTCACAGGGTACGCAGAATAGGCCCTCCCATTTAACAAACAGATGAATTAGTAGTTGGCTATGTGTCTATCCATATCCAACACAAGAACTTTTAGGAGAGTTAAAAGAACTTCCTAATATTAGAAACTATTAGGAAATTATTGTTAATCTTGTTAGTTGGGACCATCATGGTTAGATAGAAAACATGTCCTTATTACTAGTCCTTATTACTAGAAATACATATTTTAGTATTTATAATGAAATATCATGATGTATATGGAATTTACTTTAAAATACTTCAACAACAAAATAGATGAAGCAGTATGACAAAATAACTATTGTTAAATTTAGTTATGTGTATATTCTAGTCTATTCCAACTCTTACATATAATTGGTAAGGTGGTAAGAATGAATAATAATCTAGAAACTAATGTGATTGCCCTTAGGGAAATCAGTAACAAGTGACACAACTCTAATGTGAGAATATGACATGCTTGAGAAAGTACAATAAGGTATAATTTAAAAGTAACTGAAAGTGATTCACACCAGGAGAAGCAGAGGACAGCATTCTAAACTACTTCCGGGAAGCAGGAGAAGGATTTCTTATTTAGAAATAAATTTTTTATATCTGAGAAAATAAGTTTCAAATACTACATGAGACCAAAAAATGTGATCAATTATTTATTTCTATTTAGGGAAAATAGATTTTTCTTTACATATATTCTTGAACTTTTCTTCCTATACATGTAAAACCAATTCATTCACCAACATAAATAAATATAAATAAATTAATCTCAATATTACAAAAGAAGATTTACAATTTGGCTATGAACATCTCACTTCAGAAAGATACACCTTTTTCTCATGTTAATATCATAACATCTCTGGATATTTTTAAAGACATTAAGTCAATAAAGACACCTTTCATGCTTTCATAGGGGTCTTTCTCCAAGTGAAAAAAAAAATTGTCCTAAAACAAAATTATAGCCAATCCATCTTACTTACAAGTGAGAGGCTAAGTCTTGTTGTGGTACCTGTACTTGTGTGACAAAGAAGGAATTATTTCTTCATTCTATGTTCTTCCTTTGTCCCCAACTAACCCAAGAAAATCAACTCTTGGGTCATAAGCATGTTTTTCCTTTAGGATATTTTGCCACCCCATTCAGACTCATTTTAATGGAATAAGAAAAGATAAAAATGCCCTCCAGTCAAGGGTTATTTTATAATAGGATTCATCTCTTTTTGGCAAGTTTGCTCAGAAGAGACTGATTTTAGATTTTTTGTTTGTTTGTTTCTTTCTTTCCAATATCCAGTTACTGTTTTTAATTTTCTTTGTGAACAAAATAATGTACATATCTAGTGAGGAAAAATGATATTTTCTTTTCTTCATGCTCACATTCTAAGTATGAACAAACCTCTACACTTTCCTACACTTTTAGGAAAGTAATCACTCTAAATCTTGCAAGTTGTTCTATTGGTTTGGGAGTGTCCAAGGACAGATTCACTTCTCCTTGCTTTGTTGATTTTCCTATGCCCCTTAAAGACAAGGATAGTATGCAGAATGAAGAGCACTATTCCATTTATTTCGTCCACTCCTTCAGAAAGGTCTAAGAAACTAGAAATATTCTGCATACTTGTGTGCACTTTCTTCTTAACTCTTCTTCGGATAAATCAGCTAGCCCATGGTAACTAGCGTCACAAACAAGACTGTCAATGTTACACATGCATGTCCTGAAAGTTAAAAAAGAAAAGTAAAATCAAAATAAATTTATTGACTGATGATACACATTAATCTTTTGGTTACCACGTATGATAAACAGTGAAAATTAATCGGTTAACATGGCGTGCAAAACAAATGCAAAATTAGTAAGTTATCCAATCTCGGCCAGTGTACACTCTAGGGTTTAGTAGCTAGAGTAACAGCGATTAAAACAGGACACTTGAGTTTTTCAGTTTCTTGAAATTAAGTGGCCAAGTTAGAATCAATTCGGATACTTCCAGATTAAAAGTCAATGAAGACCCCCGACATGGGCAATAGAGAAAAGTGTCATCAAAAGACACCTTGAGGAAGATACCTAGAATGTTTCCTAGATATGTTTCTATTAAGTTATTTTTGTGTCATAATTTTGTGTAACATGAAAGGGATGTAAAATCTATAAACATGACTTATAAAAGACACCATAAAACAAATCTCAATATTTCCTATATACTGGAAACTCTCAAAGCCACCAAGCAAAAAGGAGAAACAAATACAACAAAAGCAAATCATCTCATGATGCAAAGTCATAATGAAGGCATTCCTATTTGCAAGCCCTAATTTCTTCCCCAAATATTTGTGGCATTACTAACATCCAATCATTTCAATAAACTGAGTGCAAAATGCAAGATGAGATGATGAATGAAGAATGGATGACATGTCATGCTAATGAATGATCCAATCTGTTAGTCATTCACTCAACAAAGAAAAACCAGTATGACAAGATAACAGAGGTCTGGGCCCCTATTATTTTTGAACAGTCGTGGATAAATCCTGTACCAGCTGTAGTGATGGACATTTTGCAAGACACAGAAGTGTGACTTTATAAAACTACATACTTTTTATAATTTAGCAGAAGGTCTTATTTCTGAGGCATCACCAGTCACAGTTAAATTTTGAAACACAGCACTGAATGCTTTGCTGTTTTCATGAGGGTAATAAGAGCTGAATAGTAGAGAAGGAAAACACTGATTGAATTACATAATTTTAACTTCAATCAAAAAGCAGTATCAGCATTTCCTTACAATCACATCCCTTTCATGAACTAAAACATATGCAAACCCAACATTTCTAAAAAAAAGTAAATCCTTTGATAGGCAAACAAAGGATCACCCGATGAAGGTACAAGATCACCTTTACATCAACTCTCTTCCCTGTCCCTATTCAGATCCAACTTTTAGTTATATTGGTATGAAATCAGGAGCATAACCAGGAATGTACAAAGTTAGCTCTTAACTTCAACAGCTTTTATTTCCAAAACAAGGCAAGTGGAGTGTTTTTTAAGTGCACACGAAAAAGGCAAATACTTTCTTAGGGGTTAGCATGAATTTCCTCTGACTCAGAAATAGAGGAATTCAGTTTACTGCGAAACCCCAATAAAATTCAAAACAAATATTCCATTCTTCTACATTTCAACATTTTCCATCCCAATGGAACCATCATGGCCAATTATTTTACTGAAAAGTGTGTAAAGAAACTGAAACCACCTGGAGAGGGCCCCATGAGCTCCACATTCCAACCAACCCGCCTCACCTACCAAGCCACAAAGCACTAGCTCGGGAAGGTAAACCCATAAAGCTCTAATTCAAAAGGAGAGCCAGAACAAGGGCAAGGAAGTACATAAGATGAGTGCTTTATTTTTTTTTCTAACGGTAGCTTTGCTCAAGCGTCTGTGCCAACTTAACTCACTTTATAGGACTCTGAATTCTGTTCGTTTTTGGTGGACTCTAAGCCACATTCTTAAAGTGTTTCTGAAAAATCCGAAATTAACATATTAACTTAGATAAGTTAATACTGTATAAATTAATGTACTTTACTATATATAGCATCTAAAACATTTTATTGACAGTAAACACGTATCTATTTAAAAGCCCACAAAGCCTAGGACACAATGGCCAGATAGTTTTACTGTAAGCCCGAACCATTTAGTGACTTAAAGAATATTTACATACTTTAGCTTACAACAGGCTTAAATAATATTGTTAAGAAGAAAGGTAAGAGTACAGAGGGTAAAAAGTAGATAGCTCACATCACTTCCTAAATTAAAACAGGCCATTTAGTAACAGCATTAGAGTCATTTTTAATTAATGAGAAAAAATAGACAGGCATTAGGGCAGTTCAGAAATAATTCAAGTTTCTATGAACTCTACACTAAGTTTTCTGAATAGTAAAATACACGAAACAGAGGAGGATCCATTTAAATAAATCATCTGTCTACAGGATATGTCAGAGCCAATTATGACATTATTCTTAACACACGCACATTGAATGCAGGTCAGATATTTCAAATAATACTGATTTTTTTTCTAGGTGTTGCTGTTTTACCATCTGATGGCTTTCCAGGTACCAAGCAACAGTCTACCTTCTTCACAGGTGGCAGCTCATTTGATCCTTACTACAATCCCCTGAGGTAGGTGTTCTATTTGCCCCACTTTACAAATAAGGAAGGAGGCATCAGAGAAGTGACATTGCCCGTTTTCACCCGGCACAGGTGATTCCTGTGAATCCCAGGAGGATTCAACGCAAATGGTCAAGCTCCTGGGCCTGCCCTCTTAACCACTGTTTAGCTGTTCTGGCGTGTTTTAATGAATACAACCAGAAAAAGGCCGAATCACAGGCAATCTGACAAGTCTGTTAGAAGCTGATTTTTTCCCCAGGTTTTTGGCTTCTGTGTAACACACAGATACTACCAGAAATTGTACTGAGTGGGGGAAACAAGGTGAGTTGATTAATTGATGGCTTTCAAATTGTTTTCCTTTGAAACGTTAAAGTCCTTGATTCTACTGAAGAAGTAAAAAAAGAAAAAAAAAAAAGACAAAGTCTGTTCACCTAGGGAATTACAGAGAAAAGGAATCAAGAGATAGGATGTCAAAAAATACAATTAAGCTAAGAAAATTATGGTCGGATACAGTGTTAAGTTTTACTGGAAAGAAGCTGAGAATACATTTTTTTTTAATTATCAGAATTTCTGCTCACCCTGATTTTCCATAGTGCCAGAAAATTTTGATTATAATTAGGATAACAATTACAGTACCAGCAACAAGTCCTTGAGGGGGGAAAAGATTTGGCAACACAGTTAATAGAAACATGAGCAAATAAATATACAATGCAGTTTCACAATGACAAACACACCAGTAACAAGCCAAGTTAAAGAAAAACAGGAGACAGGAATTATATTCTGTGTGTGGCTTTCTCAGGTCACAAGTTTGACAGTAAAACATCATCATGCTCAAATAAAATGTGTCTAACTGGTTGGGGAGAGGCTTCTGAAGTATTTCAGCCCCACCATGCTCAATTTTAAATGCTTTTTGATCATTGATCATTCCAATATGATGACTGCATTATGTAATTTTAGGACTAGAAGGTTTCTTGGAGTTCACTGTCATTGTGTAGATGAGTAAACTGAGTCTCAGAGAGGCGAGGGCTACATATGTGGTTAATGGGGAAGCCATTTACTCTGTTCCTAGGAAAGATAAGAGCTGTAGGCATTTCGCCGTCACAGGAAAGGTAGTATCACCTGTGCACGGAAGCTAGCCCATGTTTTGCTTACAGAATATGCTGTTCAGTGTTTAGTCTGTTGTAGATAAAATTTCATTTAGGAAAGCTAACATTTCCTTTTAAGATCAAATGCACTATTTTGAGTTGAATGACAGAAAAATAATTGGTCAAATAAGTTGGTCAACAATAATTTTTATAGCTTGATTTTTGACACACGATCTTTCTTCTCCAAACACACCCTTTCCCCATACCATTCTTTGTCTCCCTTTTCCTCCCTACTCCACCCCACAAAGTCCTTGAGCTCTATTCTTTTGATCTGTATTGCAAAGGAAATTACACATGACACCAGGAAAACAACGGAAGCTGATGTGACCAAATCCCAAATTGGTTCCAAAATCAGCAAAAACACACATGCCACACAATTGCATTGTCATAGGGATACATGATGGAAGAAAACAGCTATTTCTACAGCAGGTTAAGTTTTTACAATATTTTACCCAATCAATTTCTTTCACTGATCCCCTAGCTCCAGATTGTTAGCTCGGAAAGACTGAATTCATAAAATAAATCATGGCTCCTCAAAAATTTGGGTTTTTTTTTTTTTCCCTTCACCACTCCCATGAATGCCATCATTTTCAGTGATTGTAAGACCATCCCATTTTCAATTTGAATGATAAATGAAGATCGAAAAGTTTAAAGTGACCCAAAGTATCTGGATGACAGAACTAAAATCTTATTCTTAGGACACTGACCAGCAGATATATGTAATTCTAGAAGAATATGTGCAGAGACTGATGTTTTCACCGGAAACTAGATCAAATACAGAAATATGAGAAACAAGATTCTACATAAATGATTCCTCAGTAAATTAATAAGAATATTACTTCCCAAATTGTAAACAAAGATATCTTTGAGTATAAAGGCAATAGCTATGATCTCAAAATTTACTTGGTATCTATGGAAAACCAACCCAAGCGATTCAGTCTCATTTTAAGACTTATGGCTTAGAATACGTGAGGCAATGGAATTATGATTATGATACCAACATTCTGAATCATTAATTGAAGAACTTTTAGGTAGGAAAATTATATAATTTTAGAAAACAGTTTTCTCCAAGTAAAAGGAGTATTCTAACAATGTTCCTCAATAGGATGATATTTACAGTGTTTAAAACACTATAAAGCCGTTTGTCACCTCGTATCTCATTACTCCAGTAACTAGCACAGTACTTGGCAAACAGTAGGAAGTGTTTAGAAAATATTTATTATTAAATAGCATTGAATAATCTTTTTGCAGATGAGAAAACTGAGATCAAAAAAGGCTATGTTGAATAGTTTGTCACCAAAGAAAAAGTGATTTCTAATCCCAGATTCTGGTCACAATTTTAATTGTTCATAGTATGCTCAATAAAAACACCTGAAGGTTATTTGAATACCATTTATATTAAATGGGTACTAAATTAACATGTACAGTATCCATCCCCATTCCTGAAGAAACCAAGTCAGAATTCCACTAAAAGATCTGATATTAATTTAAGGATTCTATTTCTGAAGAAATGTGGGTTTGTCCAGTCACTTCAAAAGGTCTCACTTATATATAATAAAGTGGAAATGCAGTTCATATGCAAAACTAAAGAAGTTGTTAATAGGTTTTTCTTCCTTATAATCCTATTTAACCTAATAGAATAAAGGAACTGAGGTCTGTAGACAGTGGAAGTCACACCAGAAAGAGTCTTTTATAGAAGGGAAAAAAATGTGCTGGAGTAAACCTTAAGTTTTCAGATTTATAAATGACAATTCAAGACTACTTCCTTAGCAACACCCATAGGACCCTTAAAGGGTTTTGTTTTTATCAGTGGATTTTCTGTGCCTCTATATTTTTTAAGTGAGGGAAATTCAAATGCCTCTCTGGCCAGCCTAAGCAGATCAATGAAAAATTATATGATTATGTTATCTTATTTCTTAACTTTGAATTAAGCTTCAATGACTTTAAAGAGGGATCATAAATGAGAACATGGAGACTCAGAAAGATTAAGTTCAATCATCTGGGTTGAATAATTACTAAATTAAAAAAAAAAAACCAACAACCAACAGGATTCAAGGCCAGACTCCAAAACATAAGCCTGTCTTCTATACAATGTCAGCATAAAACAAACAAACAAACAAACAAACAGAAATAAAAGCAAAAACAAAATACAACTATGTGGAGCATGTATTCTCAATGGGGGTAGGAGTATCCCAAAGGGGTGAAAAAAAAATCCTACTTTTTTAGGGTAAAGTATAGATATACATACAGAATATAAATAGATTTACAGTATATCAATGGTAGTAAAATTTCATGGTGGGGGTTATTAGGGAAAAAAATGTCTAAGAAGTTCTGTGAGGGGGAGAAGGCAATAAAGAAAAAACTATTTTTGAGAAACACTGGTACAGAGTCAGCTGAATGGATAGCTTTAAACCTCACAATAAAGTCTTCACTTACGTGGCAAACAAGGAAGTTCTGAGATTAGTCAGTCTCTTTCTTAGCAGAATTAAATAGGAAAAATTCAAATACTTCCAAAGTTCTAGTGTCATCCACATTAGTCACTAACATTGCAAGGTAATCAAGAAAAGCAATTTCCTTGCAAGTTGAGTTTGCTTATCTTCCAAATGAAAAAAAAAAAAAAGTGGCAGGAATAAAAGGCGCAGCATAAGGAATTTTGTTAACGACATTGTAATAGCAGACGGCAGCTACAAGGGTAGTGAGCACAGCATAGTGTATATACACTTGTTGAACACTATGTTGTACACCCGAAACTAATGTAACACTGTGTGGGTGGCAACTACACTCAAATTTATAAAAAAAAAAAAATTGATAAAAATAAATAAAAATAAAATGAGAAAAGTTACCCAATTCACAGAGTAAATTGAAGAAATAAAGATAATTTTTAGGTTCATATTTTACAAGTATGGGATCCCAAAGAAAAATATTGCCACATGTCTGATGTAAGAAAAGGGAGAGAGCTCCTCTTTATTTTTGAGCACAAACTGGAATTACAACTAACTCTAAGGGAAAGTTTCTGGGAAATCACATAATACACACTTCAAGAATTTCAGAGAAAATAAACACCTGAAACCTTCCTTGGATGCCACTGCGCAGGCGAGAAAAAGCCCATCCACTAAACTTATCATTGTTAATATTAAATGATGAAATCATGAAGTTTTAATTTAGAATACATTTATTTCTATTTAAAATATCAAACAAACAAAGTGAATTCCAACTGTTCAAACCTTCCAAGATAAATATTTTAGCTAAGGAAAAGTTCATTCAAAATATAAAAGAACTATAAATAATAATACTAAAATACTACTCTCAGCTTGGGCCCCTTGTGTCATTCATGCATACATCAATAGGCAACTTCAGCTTATAAGAACATAATTTAAAATATTCACTTTTTTATGAGTATATTTTCTATTGGACATTATTTATTAACATGCCAACTTAGCTGTATTGCTTCTTAACAAACGCTTCTTTCACCATCTTCTTCGGGGGTTATTCATCTTCTTGTTAAAATTTGTACCATCAAATAATATATTTATGAACACTCAAAAAAGGACTGGAATAAGGGCTAGAAGAAATCGCAACACAAATATGTCCTCCTATCTATAACAACAGAATAATTTTAAAGCTATCTTTGCTTTAAATCACAGACAGGGAAAGGAAGAAGAAGAGGATGCAATTAAAGGTAGCATTCCGGTTTATTTGGAAGAGAAGTGAAGGAGTAGTTTGCGATTACTTATAAAATATTTGAGGCTTAAAAACTGTATTGATAACTGCCTCCTTCTCCTTGTGCTTTGGCCCCTAGAATGATTATGCATTGACACCACAGGCATTCAATAATACTTGACTGGCTGGCTAAATGACTTTAAGTCACCCTAAAATTACCTTGGAACAAGAACATGGTTGGAAATACTTAGGAATATACCGAGTACCTAATGGTGTCCAGCAAACATGTCGATAAAATGCATTTACCTTTCTTCTCTTTGACACCTTTAAACATCGCATTTTAATAGTATTCTTAAGACACTTAAAAGACAACATTCTCTCCCAGGGATATGGACTGTACAGCCCACAGTAACGACAATTCCTTTTAACTGCCGAAGAACCAAACTTACCAGTTGTAATGGTGCTAGCACCTGAAGAAGAAAATAAAAGAAAAAAAAGAATTAAAAAAAAAAACCCAATAAATTTAAAGTCAACGATTTGCTAGCAATTTAACATATATATCCACAGAATGTACTTGTTCAAAAGTAACTCAGATTTTCATAGCTGAAAGAAATAATTGTAAATAAATTTATGAAAAATTATATGTTAACTTAATCCAACAACATATATACCAGTATCTACATCTATTCAACAGAATCAACACTATAAATATGAAGCATGATAGAAAGTTAGTGAATACTGAAACAAACACCATATAATTCAGTTATATGACTTGATGGCAAGAAACAAGTTAGAAAGCTTAACAGAGTAAATAACTACAATCCAATCCCATGACTAAGAAGCTATCAGAAACTGAGGTCTCTCTCAGCAGACTCTATCAAAAGCTCAAATTACCATAGCATGTTAATTTTTACACCTTTTGAGGACTATGGAGGCGCCACTGCAAAATAACTTTCAAATAAATATATTGGTAATAATACGCTGCTCTCTTAAGTAGTGAACAGATTTACTCAAAGTACCACTGAGAACAAGGAGATATTATGCAGCAGAAAAACCAAAGGATTTGGAGCCAGCAAATAGATGTTTAACTCCTAACTTTGTCCCTATAAGCTGAGCACTATATGAATCACACAAATTAATCTCTGAGCCTGTAATTCATCATCTATAAAATGAAGCCAGAAAGGCTTATTTTGCAAAGTTGGCACAAGGACTCATGTCTAGAAATGGGAAATGCATGGTACACACCACTATGGCACATACCCAGCAAGTAGCAGCGACTTTCTTCTTCAATTTGAGCATAAAATAGTATATGATTTTTAAAGAATAAGCTAACTGCACAAAAGAGAGAAATCTGACTCCAAATATTGGTTGTATTTTCATCATAGTTATTGACTCAGGTTTCATTCATTTTTTTTTCAGGTTTCATTTAAATTTGTTTCATTGTCATATATATATATATATATTTTTTTTTTTTTTTTGCAAAAAGAAATAGTTCAACAAAGTACTGTAACAAATTTATATAAAGTAGAACTTATTTCTCTTTGCCTTGCTCCATGAAAAATCAGGTGTACTCATCGTAAAACCTTTAGGCCCAGGGAGGTCATAAAAATTGGAGAAGTTGGTAACCTCCTACAAGTGTTAAAAGTAATGTACTAGATCTAAAAGCGTCAACACAAGCTATAAAACCGATGTTGAGGGCCAAAAGTTAAGTCAGATAATGAAACATACAACATGCTGCTCATGTAAATCATAAAAAAATACAAAACAATATCATGTACTACTAATGGATACACGCATACAGCATAAGAATTAAAACATAGCTAGGATGCTTACGCACCAAGCTCAGGAGAGTCAGTGCCTTAGAGGGAGAGAAACGGAAGTGGCACAAGACATAGTATCTGTAATGTTCGAATTCTTAAAAAAAGAATGGCAAAAAAGGCTTCAAGAGAACAACTGTGAAATGAATGAAATCCCTATGAAGATATGGTCATAATGTGTAAAACTATTTTTAAAAACTTTCAAAAGAGGGCAACCTGGGTGGCTCAGCGGTTTAGCACCACCTTCAGCCCAGGGTGTGATCCTGGAGACCAGGGATCAAGTCCCACGTCGGGCTCCCTGCATGGAGCCTGCTTCTCCCTCTGCCTATGTCTCTGCCTCTCTCTGTCTCTGTGTCTCTCATGAATAAATAACTAAAATCTTAAAAAAAGAAAAAAACTTTAAAAAGAGCTATAAAAAACCCACAGTGATTTGATGCCATCGAAGAATGAGCAAAAGCAGGCAGGAATGGCTTAAAATTTCATGTACATGCCTGTACTTGGCTTTTTTACCTAAGGGATCAAGAAATAAAGGAAAGTTCAACAAGGATACGGGTGATGTTTCAAGCTCTTAAAAATTATCTGGGTGATGATGGTAAAACAGGCTTCATCATAGCAGTTCTGAAATTTGGACAAAAAATGGAAAAGCAATAATCACAATGATTTGAAGGCACTGGTGGGGAAACTAAGAAGACAAGCAGAAGCCGGCCGAAGCCAAAAGAGGGAGAACCATATGCCATGAGGGAAGGTCCTCGGGCCATGTGGTGTAGGGGGCAGAAGCCAGGGTCCTACTGGTTAGGGAAGTCAGAGGATGGAGTTCAGGATCATCGACAGAGCACCTGTAAAGTAAGGGGGCAAGTCTGAAGGGCTGCCAACGTCTTATTTCTTGATGTTTGTAGTGGTTACACAAATATTTGCTTGAGAAAAGTTACTGAGCCATACATGGGTGCTTTATGCAGATTTTGTGGGTATGTGTGTGTTGACTTCAACTAAAAAGTAAAAACAATTTTAAAGAAGTCTCTTCTGGCTCAAAGTCCTATGGAGATTTCCCAAAGAATTGAAAAAAAAAACAACAACAACAAGGTGGGGGGGGTCTCTCTAACAGGGAATAAGAAAGTCTATAAAAATTTTGGCTCTACATTAGGCAAGTTAATAGACAAGGCAAGAACATCCCGGTAGCCCGAAGCAGCAGTCATCAGTAAGAAGGGTTTCATTCGTTCACTCAAAGCGTATTTCTGAAGTCTACAGCGTCTTTTACTCCACTTTTCTAAAAATTGTCATTTAAAGACCCTGTGTAAATATAGACTATTTCAAAGAATTCTGCATTTTCTGTTATTTAGAAGACACAGTTGACATGCTCTACCAAATTAGCGACTCTACGGAACCTAGAGAGATCCTGGAGCGTGCTGAAGCAATGGGTCTCTATCAATAAACTGGACCCCGAAAATGACCATAAGGATGGTACATATTTGGTTCTCTGAAGGATCTTGAGGAACTCAAGGACCCCCTAAAGCTCAGATAAAGAACAGAGTTTCTTTGCCAAACTTAATGTAGCATTGTTTTCATGGAGCCCCACTCTTTTTATATATTATTACAGAATGTTTCACCCTCACATACTCCCAATCTGCCTCTGAAGAAAGTCAAGAGTGTTCATAGGAAAAACTCGTTCCACCATAGCACATTAGATCCCCACTCAGGAAAACCTGAGTAGTGTCAACTAACCTGAACCGGGGGTCCCTCTTCCTTTAGGTGTGCTGGTTGCTCTGGGAACAGCTGAACTCTGTTTTGCTGTAATATGAGCAAAGGTCAATCTTTTTGTTGTGTGGAGACCCTTAGTCGTTGGGGCATGTACAGCAGTGGACTTTTGTGTTGCTGGAAGGAGCTGTGTAAATGAAGCTTTCGTTGTGGTGGATTTATGGGTTGCTGGGATGGCCTGTGTAGCAGATGCATTTGCCATGATGGGATTCTGGGCTGCTGATGGGGTCTTTGTAAATAGAGCATTTGATGTGGGGGATTTTTTGGCAGTGGCTGAATCATTTCCTGTGGTGCGTTTCTGAGGAGGTGATGGGACTTTTGTAGATGAAACATTTACTGTGTTGGGTTTCTGAGGAGTTGGTAGGACTTCTGTAGCTGAAGAACTTATTGTGTTGGGTTTCTGAGTTGATGGGACCTTTGTAGATGAAACATTTACTGTGTTGGGTTTCTGAGGAGTTGATAGGACTTCTGTAGCTGAAGAACTTACTGTGTTGGGTTTCTGAGTTGATGGGGCCTTTGTAGCTGAAATATTTACTGTATTGGGTTTCTGAGGAGTTGGTAGGGCTTCTGTAGCTGAAGAACTTACTGTGTTGGGTTTCTGAGTTGATGGGGCCTTTGTAGCTGAAATATTTACTGTGTTGGGTTTCTGAGGAGTTGGTAGGACTTCTGTAGCTGAAGAACTTACTGTGTTGGGTTTCTGAGTTGATGGGGCCTTTGTAGCTGAAATATTTACTGTGTTGGGTTTCTGAGGAGTTGGTAGGGCTTCTGTAGCTGAAGAACTTATTGTGTTGGGTTTCTGAGTTGATGGGGCCTTTGTAGCTGAAACATTTACTGTGTTGGGTTTCTGAGGAGTTGACAGGACTTCTGTAGCTGAAGAACTTATTGTGTTGGGTTTCTGAGGAGCTGATGGGACTTCTGTAGCTGGAACGTGTGCTGTAGTGGTTTTCTGAGGAGTTGATGGGGACTTTGTAGCTGGAGCATTTATGGTGGTGGGTTTCTGAGGAGCTGATGGGACTCTGGTACCTGGAACATGTGCTGTAGTGGTTTTCTGAGGAGTTGATGTAGCTTCAACACCTGGAACATTCGCTGTAGTGGATTTCTGAGGAGCTGATGTAGTTTTGGTACCTGGAACATTCGCCGTGGTGGGTTTCTGAAATCCTGGTGTGACTGTAGAAGTCTGAGAACCTTATGTGGAAGAAAAATGTTTAAAAAAATTTAGCTAAATAATGCTGTCAAGTTAAGACTTAGGAACTATTTGCTTACTCTAGGACTTCTCTCTTTCTCTCCCACAAACACCCAAATACAAATATGACATTTAGGAAACCAAGTCTAATTGTGATTTTCTCAGGGAACTGAAACGATGCATTGTTTTTACTTTAATATAAATTATACTTGTGGCCAACTAAAGTAGGTTTACACCAAAGTAGTAGTACTGAGGTTCTTAAGCTGTTTTCCGTGTTAAAGAAAAGAAGCCAAAGTCAGAGTTGGTGGTGATCTCATTCTGCGACACACCCCAAATTAAGATATTTTCTCTCACTAAATGTTTTCCTTTGCTTATGCCAGGACCAAAGAACCAGATATAACCACTGGACAGGCAGAGATAATCACAGCATGGTTCCTTTTTCTAATGTTTTCAGGACATGTAAGTGACCTTGGGAACTTGTTCTGTTTTGCTTCTTTTTTTTTAAAGTAATACAGTTGACCTGAATAAAATTACTCTTTTTCCCCTTGTGCCGGATGCCAACTTTACACATTTGAGTTTAGTCCCTCAAGGGACCATAAGACTACAGATCAGTGAACAAACCTCTGAAGTGAACTCGGATTAGGATCCTATTCTGAAAATCACAAATCTAACCATTTAGTACAATGTTAGGTCTTCAGTGCCTGTTGGTTATTGGGGTTGCTTACAAACTCCCTTCTAGGGCAGCTAGTAGGGCTGCGTTTCACCACACACTAGAGACGGTTGAGAATTTCTCTAATCCCTCTGAGCTTTATCATTCCTCATGGGTGCAATGAGGACAAAAACAAAGCAAATTTGAGAGCATTATGGTAAGGACTGAGAGAAATAACGGAGGTAAGTCATCTCACACAATGCCTGCCCCTGGAGCAACCCATTTTACCATTCAGGTGTGCCACCACCAGCACTGCGGGCACACATTCTGCTCCACGTACCCAGGTGCTGTGTCACTTACTTCTGCTTCCCGAATCTACCTCTGAGGACAGTGGAGAAGTGATAACTCAGGTAAAACACCTGGCCAGAAGCACAGCCCTTAGCACGCAGACAGTGATGGATGGTAATGCTAGGGTAGGATTTTATATGGACTCTTCCTCTAAGATGCTCATATATAACGTTGATTTTGTGTTGCACTAGGCTGGTTCTCATTTTTGGTCCAGCAGACTTACATGCTACCATAGTTTGTTTCCTGGAAATGGCTCTTCCAGTTGCCTTTTTTGGTTTTTGGTGTCTAGTTTAATTCCATCACCATCGGCGCACTCCAAACTATTTCAATCTTCCAAACCACATCATGATTTAGAGCCCAGCATATGGTCAGTGGTCCATGTACACTTGAAAAATTTTTTTCCATCTGTCCTTGTGGGGCTTCCTTATGTCCTTATGACTCTTAGCATGTCAATTTTTTAAAAGTTTGACTGTTGCTTCTATAGTCTTATTGATTTTTGGTTGCTTATTCTAACAGCTATTGAAAGAGGTATGTAGAATTCTCAAACTATAATCATGGAATTTGTCTATTTTTCTTTCTGTCCGTTTTTTTTTTTTTTGCTTTTGTTTTTGTTTTACATGTGGATGGAAGCTTTTTCTCGAGTGTTCATAGATCGCAGATCGTGATAGATTCCTGTTGGATGGACCCCCTTTATCACTATGAACTGTCATATCTAAAGTATTCTTTGATATTAATAGAACTGGCACCAGCTTCTTTCTTCTTTTTGGTAACTGTTTGCAAAGTATATTTTTCCATCCTTTACTTTTGACCATTCAGTGTTTTAATCATTAAATTGTGTCTCTTGTAAACAACTAATAGGTCTAATTTTTGTAATCCAGTCTGACTCAAATTACACTTGGTGTAATTACTGATGTAGTTGGGTTTATATTAAACACCTTACTATTGGCTTCCTCTCCCACTCATCTATTTTATGTTTCTCTTCCTCTCTTGTTTCCTTTTGGATGAAGTGTTTATTATCATTCCTTTGTTAGCTTATGATTTATACTTTCTGTCACTATTATTTTCCTGGCAGCCCTAGTGATTACAGTAGGTATTAGAGGATAAGTCAATTATGCAAAGTAACAATTTTACAACCTTTTAGTATTGCCAGAGCCTTTTAACTTTTAAATTCAATTGACCTCTTTCTGCCTTTTGCTCTGTTGCTATTATATACTCGTACTCGACATAAAAGTCAAACCCCAGAAGACACTGCATTTATCATTTTGTACAGTCCATATTCGTGTACTTTGCTAGTGTGCTTCATTTCCTCTTGCATTTTCATGTTTTTCTTGGGATTATTTTAATTCTACTTGAAGGAATGCCTTTACTTTGTCATTCTGTGCAGGTCTGATCTGCTGGTGACAAGTGCCCTTAGTTTTCGTATGAGAATATCTTCATTTTGCATTCAGTTTTAAAGGACATATTCATTGGGTAAAGGATCCTAGGTGAGCAGTCATTTTCTTTTCTTTAACTTGAAGGATTTCTTCTTACTGTCTTTGGCTTCCATAATTTTTGCTGAGAAGTCTATGATCAGCTTTAGCGTTGCTCCTTTGAAGATAATGTGTCTTTTTGTTGCCTGCTGCTTTTATCACTATTTTGAGTTTCCAAAATTTTTGCCATGAGATATGCCAGAAAGTGTTTTATTTTTATCCCTGAGAACCTCTGGAATGGGTTCATGTATTTGGAGCATTCTATTATCTCTTGGAATACTTCTATTTTTTTTCATTCTGTTTATCTCTCCTCTTAGCTAACCTATGTTAGAACAGTTTCACATGTCTCAAATAGCTCCTGATATGTTATCTATACTTTACATTTTTCTTCCCTCTTTGTGCTTCTGGGCATTATTCACGAACCTTCCTTTCAGTTCCTAATGCTGTGCCCTAATCACTGTTAAACCTATGGTGCTCTTCGTTTCAGATTTTAGATTTTTCAGTTGTAGCATATCTACTCCATTTTCATAGATTCCAGTTCTTTGTTGAAATTCTCTATTTCTTTTTTTCCTTTAATACCTTAACCATATTAATCACTTATCTTTTTTTTTTTGCTTATTCTTTTATTGGGAGACAGATGCAGGGCATATCACAGGGTGGGAAGCAGTGCGATGCCTCTTGGCAAGGACCAGGACAATGGTAGCTAGAGTCAGGGATACCACCGTGGCCAGGCCTAAGCCCAACATCACAGAGGTGTGAGGAGAGGTTGACCCCTCTATACCATGATCACTAGCCTTTCCCAGGAAGATCAGAGGCCCCACGGTGATCTCTGCTTCTTCAGTCACGTGACCATACATACAAACCATACATACAAAATAAAAATAAACCATACATACAAAAAGCTTCCCTCACAACTATTAATAAAATAAACCATTCATACAAAACACCTTTTGTATGAATATTAATTTACTGAATGTGATCTGGTAAGAAATGGCAAATTTAAGTGAACTTACTAAAAATGTGAGACATATTATGTGTGTGTGTATCATATGCTATATGTGTGTATTTATATATTCATACATTTTACATTACCCCATGTTTTACATATCAGTGGTTCCTCCTTCCTTGGAAATCACAGACCCCTCTGAGAATCTGATGAAAAATTGTACCCCCCCCAGAAAAATGCAAATATGCATATGTACCACATTTTCCATTCATTTCTCAAGGAGTTCATAGAATCTGTGTAGTCTAAGTATAGACCAAAAGGTAAAAATAAAACAAAAATACAACTATGCAAACTCATTACCTCTGCATTCAGGTGGCGGGCCGCTCCATTCTCCTTGATCATCTTTAACAGTACAATAAATAGAGTTCTCTCCAATCAGGGTGAAGCCGATCTTACACTTATATTTTACAGACTGTTGATACACGTAAGTCCTCTGTGGATCATAAATGAATCCATTGCTAATTTCTGGTGGATCTGGACAAAAAATCTCTTTAAAAAAATCCAACATAGTTTACATTAATAAAACTGCCAATTACTTTAATAAGTTAGGACTACAATATGTTAGATAATTTGTTTAAAAAATTAAAAAATCTACCATTTCTAAATTCAGCATTATCAACCAGAGAGCTTAGAAATACCTATTAAGTAATGAGTAGTGTGTTTGGAGTTTTGGATACAAATGGTATAAAACATGAATGCTAATTTTGAGATCAAAGTATAGAAATGAGATTTAGGAGGAGCCTAGTGGCTCAATTGGTTAAAAGTCTGCCTTTGGTTCATAATCCTGGGGTCCTGGAATTGAGCCCCTTATTGGGCTTCCTGTTCAGCAGGGAGCCTGCTTCTTCCTCTCCCTCTGCCTGCCACTCTCCCTGCTTGTGCTCCCTCAATCTCTCTCTCTCAGTCAAATAAATAAATAAAATCCTTTTTAAAAAAAAAAAAGATTTGGAACATACATGTAAAGCAAAAATTATAATAAAGTCCTCACACATTACATACCAAACTGTGCAAGAAAAAGCAAATACTGCCGGAGTTCAGACAGAGGTTAAAGCAGGGCAGAGATTTTTAAGGAGGAAATGGAACTTGAGTTTAATACTGAGCTAGCTATACCCGGGACGCCTGGGTGACTCAATGGTTGAATGTGTCCGCCTTTGGCTCAGGACATGATCCCAGTCCTGGGATCGAGTCCCGCATCAGGCTCCCTGCAAGGAGCTTGCTTCTCCCTCTGCCTATGTCTCTGCCTCTAAATAAATAAATTAAAAATCTTTAAAAAAACAACAACTGAGCTATACCCTTCTGCTAAGAGGGCAGAGAAAAGGGCATTGCTCTGCATTCCGGAGGGAAATGATGCCAAAATGAAAGGAGCCTAGAAGTCACATGGCATACTTAGGAAACAGGAATAGATCATTTGAACAGAGCAAAATATCTAAAGTATCAGGATTACATTTTGACTTTTATGATAAAATTTTTTAAAGCAAATATTGACTCACAGTCTTTTACTTAAAGTAAACTTATTGAGCAAGAGGTATAAGTAGAGTGGCTCTAGGCATACCTGGCAATAGCCCTGATAAAAAATGCAATGGCTCACACTGTCTAGAGGCAGGAAAGCAGTGTGATCACTTGTGGACATCAAATTTTGTTACATCGAGTGGCCTTAAGTATCCAGAGAATACCAATTAACGTTTAAGTTACTTTTAGGCCACTGATCAAAGCAAGGAGCAAGAGCAAATTAATCTGATTTACACTGGGCTAGGGTGCCTGATGACTACACATCACCATCAGTACAGTTCAGAGATTTCCTGAGTACCTAACACCTACCAGGCATTGTTCTGTAAACAGAATTGCAAAACTAAATAAGATATTAAGTCCTAGGTCTTAAAGTGACAAAAAGATTCAAAGATTTTCATTTTAATACAAAATAGTGAGGCTTATCATAGAAGTGTGCACCATGGCGTAGAAAGAGATAAGAACAGTTAACTAGAGGGGAGGTCAAGGAAAGCTTCTAGAAGGAGTACCAGAGCAAACCCTTAATGAGGGTGGGAAAAAAAAAAGGAGAAACAAGGAAGAAAAGAAAAGCTAAGCAAAGAAGGGGCTGAAGGACATTCCAGGCAGAGGTAGTAGCAGGAGGAAAGATGTAGGGCAGTCTGCGTGGGTAGAGCATAAAGTGTGAGGGCAAGACATAAGCGTGAAGTGGGTAGACCATGGCTACCCTTGTATGCTTTACTAAGGAGTTTAGGCATTGTAAGTGACGAGGAGAAGCTTGAAGAAGGAAGAGAAAAGTCACATCTGTGTTTCAGATGGATCCCTTTGGGTAGAGTGTGGATGAAAAATTAATGGAGCCCAAGAACGGAGGATGGGAGCCATTGCAATCAGTGTCACCCTTGAACTCAGGCAAGTGAGACTCCTGCCCCAGCTCCCACACTTTAGAGGTCATGCTGTGCCCCTCCTCTCACTGTGCTTCTCCCTACCAGGTAGGGTATCTGCAGGGCTGAAGGTATGCTCACTGAGAGCTCCTCCTCCACCTCATTGTAAACCATGCTCTAGGAACTGATCCTCGGAACTCCCCGTGCAGAGCCTGAAAGGGTCCTTTCTTCTGATCCATATATATTTTTTAGTATTTCATAGATTTGAGCAAGGGCCATGCTAATCTTCTCTGCATCGTTCCAATTTTAGTACATGTACCACATGGTCCAGATTGTTGAGAATGGCCTATGCCGCTAATGTGTACACCCGTAGCCCAAAATTCAGTGTCGTGGGGGAAAAGGTCTCAGGGTCCATGACTTGGGCGTGGAGGGCAAATTGTCCATTTACACGCATCAAGACCTCACAGAGCCAAAAGGGGGTACCTATCTGAGTAAGTTTGCTGTCCAAACTTAACTTTAGTATCACTTACAACATCCCCTTACTAAATGGTGGAAGTGAGAAAGGTGTGTAGTGAGGGGTAACAGTGAAAATTTCAAAGTAATAATGATAAGAAAACAGAGAAGTAGCAGACATAAGAGGGTAGAGCACAAGGTGGTGGGCCATGTGGGGGTGTACTTGGGTGTGACCAGCTTACTCTAGCTCTTTGTTGGCAAGACTTCATTTTATTTGTCTTCATATCAACTGACCCCATACATACATTCCCTACCACAGTGTATCAATCAAGACGTGCTTAACAAATTACACTAAGTCTATCCCACTTTTCTGCTCCTCAAAACACCAAAAACTTGACTGGAGCAGTAATTTTAGCAAAGATGGGAGACATAATGCCTACATTTTTAAGTTGTTGCATTTTTTTTTCTATTATAAAAGAAAAAAGAAGTATGTTACACATATTTTACTCCTCTCTATTTTCAGGAGACATATAGAAATTTGACTGGGTACATGCATTTATGATACTATTTCTATGCCCTATCTCCCTCTGAGAAGATTCTCAAGTCCAGAAATAATATTTCTTCTTTATTGTGTAACCTTATTTCTCTAATGATGAAAAATAAATCACACCTCAAAACATGTATAATTAGCTCAGTTCATAATCCTAAAAGAGGCAACTCTGGGTCCTGGAAAAATGATGGGTTTGAAGTCCAGAGATCTGGGTTAAATGCCTTCTCTTGCCACTTATCTTGGGATGTAGGGTCAGATGATACAGACTCTCTGATCAATAGTAATTTAATTCATAAAATTAGGAATTATGAAGAAAGAAAACCCCTGCATCTATTTTGCTTGACTGTTAGAAGGAAAGGTAGGATAATAAATGACCAACCACAATACATACCTGTTTGCTGTGTATTTTTTGTTTTGTTTGTTTTGGAGTTTGTTGGGTTTTTAAAATCCTGTATCTTCACAGCTAATAAATTAAGAAACACTACTGATAAAGATCTTGAAATTAGCTAAGACGCTTTCACATTGGAAGGTGAGGGTACTCCAAATACACAATGTGGATAATTTTTAATGAGAGAAAGTAATTTACCATTGATTATTCAGCCTTATAACCAGAGTGCTTAGGGGTTTTTTTCAGTCTTACCTTGGCATTCCGGAAACGGATCACTCCACTCAACACTGTTGTCTGCGAGGACACAGTAACTAGAAGCTGCACCAACTAACCTGTATCTAAAGCAATGAAGGGAGAAAAAAAGTTAGGTCCCATCCACATGTTTGGCTTCCCTGAAGTTCTCCAAAATATCATCCTAGAATATTTACTCCACCAGTAGATGGAGACAAAACAATGGTTGATCAAAGTTCACGCAGGAGTTAATAGGAAAAGAAAAAATTAAATTTAAAAAAGGTGATATCCAAAGGATTAAAAAATGCAAGATATGCAACACATTTTTTATTTGGGTGGGCCCACATGAGAAAATGTGAAAGCGTTTTTGAAACATTTTAAAGTGCCATAGATGCTTGAATATTTTATATTTCCGAGTTCTAAAAGATCAACACAGGCTTCATAGAATAGTAGAATATATTTGTATTTTAAGGCTCAAAGTACTCCCCAAATTTAATATTAATCATATGAACCATGCAAACATCTCTGTTTCGTACAGGAGATGCATGACACTGATATTTTTAGTTAATAAAGAGCAGGGACACAGACACACAGAGTAAAATATCATAATTCAATATGCAGATATTTAATAAGAAAATGAACATAAAGTTTCCAGCAGTCTCTGAGACAGATACTGATGATACCCAGAGTGAGTTCCTTTTCCCTACATAGAGAACTGAGAAAAGACCTCAGGTCAGAAGGACATTTTCATACTAGGAATAAGTGTTTTTAACACATAATATCATATAACAAGCAGTTTGTATACAGAAAAAAAACATACGCAAATTCACTGTTAGGTAAAGTAAGGATTGGTTTCATTTGAACACTTGAAGGATTTAATTTCCACAAGTGCCAACATATTATAAGGTTTTTCCTTTACTAATCAAATTTAAAATTTTTTAGTGAATCATATATGTACCGAAATCTAACAATTGAGAGAATTTGGTGATATAAGAAATTGTCCTTTCTTGTTCCATTTTATTAAATTTAACCACGATGAGCTCATGATGAAAGATCTTTGAGCAGAGGAGTTGTTTTATTGAGACTAGCTTGTAAACACCGATCACAAACCTAAAAACTTCAGTCTTAAATCCTAATTTATTTTTAAATTTGTTAAATATAGAGTATAAGTGTGTAGTGTGCCAAAACTTACCCCACATTACACGAGAAGGAGATAGATGAACCAAATAATATGTCATTTGGTATAGTGACATGACCATGTCTTAAATCTCCAGGATTAGGACATGATTTTTCTAGAAGAGAGCACAACTTGATTTTGTTTTTCATTAAATTATCAGGCCCTTCTGTGCAAATTCATCATCTGAACTACTGACATTTCATATCCCTGGACTTTTAAAATCTTGCCTTTGTTTTGTAGGTTTCAAACGAGGCACCATATTTAGAACATATGCTTATTATATTCTAGGTACCCTTAAACTAATTAAATGTGATATCTGTGAGTGAATTAATACTCCTATATCACAAGAAATTAGTTTGCCTAATTTAAAACAAAATTATAGAATTACTCTGATGGCTCTTTTCAGAATAATTCTAGGGAATCCCTGGGTGGCTCAGTGGTTTAGCACCTGCCTTTGGCCCAGGGCATGATCCTGGAGTTTCAGGATCGAGTCCCACATCAGGCTCCCTGCATGGAACCTGCTTCTCCCTCTGCCTGTGTCTCTGCCTCTCTCTCTCTTCTGTGTCTTTCCTGAATAAATAAATAAAATCTTAAAAAAAAAAGACCCATTCTAAATAATAATATGCACACAAAGATTTCCAGCATGAATGAAAGAAGAAATACTGTTTCCCCAAATACCATATGATTAAGAATACTCTAAAATTATACTCACTTTTACAAAATTCATCTGGCTTGGACCACTTAAAATTCTTAAGGCAAGTTAGTTTTTCTGAGAGAGAATAGTCTCTTCTGTAGCCTGGACGACATTCATATTCCACAACAGAACCCTCTGGGAAATAATTCTGTTGGCTGAAAGACTTTTTGAGAGTTGCAAAAAGTAGCCTGGTTGGAACATCACAGCTACCTAAAGGCATTAACAAAAGCAACAGCATAATGAATATTACCTTATTTTAGAATCTAGGTTTAATTATCCAGAATTATTTGGTCCTTACATCACCTTTTTCTGTACTTCTTTGTACATATTTGGTATTTAACTATATTCATATCACTAGGACATTTAGAGTGCATCAAGCATATTCACATATATACTTCTACTTTCTACTTAGTAAATTTGCTACCCAGATATCACTATGCCAACAATTCAGGAAATATATATAACCCATTTTAATTGCCAGGTACAGTCCTGGCACTAACCTTTGCCTGCCCTATGGAGGGAGAGGTGAGACAAGAACTAGTATTTCCAGACCCTGGGCTAACGTACTGAATAACAACAATAACAGTAATAGTAATAGCTAATATTTATCAAATACTTCTAAATGTTTTCTACATATCAACTCATTGAATCCTCACAACAACCCAGAAGGCCATGGATCTCATGAGCTAGTGGTGTACATACAAGTATTTACAAATGGTAAATATCTGGGCAAATGTGACTTCGTAGAGGCGTGCTATAGTGGATGGGACGTTGGATTTATAGTCCAAAGGCTCAAGTTTGGACGCTGGCTCTCCTGTGTAAGACCTCTGATCTCAAGAAGTTACTGATCTCTGGAGGACGATTTCCCCAGACTATTTCCATACTGAAAAATGGGGGTTAGAGTCCTTATTCCACTCATGGGGTTGTCTGGAGGAGTCAATGGAGTAATATATGTAGAAGAGTTATAAACTCTACAACATGATACATGTGCAAAGGCTTAAGTACTTCAACCCACTGCCTTCTCTCTAACCAAAAAGTTAAAGCTGATTTCACACCTGGTTTCAAAAAATACTTGTGGCAGTTTCAATATTTACTCTACTTTCTATTCCCCAGGGTGTCCAAAGCTGGGAACCAAGTCTTGTCTTTATCTTTACTCATATATGTCAAAGTTAACACAAGACTATGCATCTAATGATAGATTTCTGAGGAAAACACAGAGAACTTTTTAAAATGCCACCATGGAGTTGTATTTGGTAAGTGAAATGAAAATGAAATTTAAGAACACAGAAGACCTTTGTTGATGTGTCGCAAGGTGACTGCCAAACATATTCATAGATAATTTACTCCCTAAGTCGTACTTTTTGTTTATTTTCTCTATTAGTTCAGGATGTACAGCATCGGGGGATAAAAAAACAACAGAAAAAAAAAAAAATCCAAGCCTGTTAATGAAGCAGCAGGACCTATTCTGGGAAGTAATGTAGTCAATTAGCCGTGGTGTGAAGTGCCAGGTATACCCTGGGGTTTCATAATGCTTGAAAACTATCAATTACCAGTCACTCTTCTACATACAAAATTAAGAACTTACGGTTGCAAAATTCGGCCACCTTTGACCATTTGCTGTCGAGGCAGATCACGGAGTCTGATTTGCCAGGAACTTTTACAAAGCCTTCGTTACATTTGTATGTTACTGTGACGTTTTCAGGAAAACTGTCGCGATCTCCCAAAATTGGTTGGGCATTAGGTACCACTGGGGGAAAGGTGCAATTACCTAGGGAGGAAAAAAAAATCACCAAAAAACAGAACTGAAGGAAATAATACTTGTCAGTCCACAGCAACATTTTCTTTTCCAAGAGGAGTTAGGGAAGCAGCCAGGGCTTCTGATGAACGTGTTACATCCCCTCCCAGTGCAGGAGGGACACACCAGAAACTTGCCGGGCTGCCTGTCTTGTCATCAATTCAGCACTAAAATAAAGACAGAATCAAGCCCTCCTTCTCATCATTATTATTTTTTGAGTGGTTTCGAGTTGATCTCCACATTGGTGCTGTTGCTGAGCCCACAGGAAAGACAGATGCCCCCACGGACGTTACACCTGGAAGGTGAGGCCTGCGCACTTGCAGCCGCCCGTGCAGCACACAACCCGACTCCTGTTTAAAAGGTGAGGGTGGGAGTCCCCAAAGATACAGATGCAGTGAAATGCCGGGACAGCTGCACCCCGATGTTCATAGCAGCAGTGTCCACAAAAGCCAAACTGTGGAAGGAGCCTCAGTGTCCATTGAAAGGTGACTGGATACAGAAGCTGTGGTCTATGTATACAGCGGAATATCACTCGGTCATTAGAAACGACAAATACCCACTATTTGCTTTGACATGGATGGACCATTTCATCCATGGACCATTCCAATACCATGGAGGGTATTCTGCTGAGTGAAATAATTGGAGAAGGACAAACAGTATATGGTCTCATTCATTTGCGGAATATAAAAATTAGTGAAAGGGAATAAAGGGGAAAGGAGAGAAAATGAGTGAAAATATCAGTGAGGGAGACAGAACATGAGAGACCCCTAACTCTGGGAAAGGAACAAGGGGTAATGGAAGGGGAGGTGGGCAGGGGGTGGGGGTGACTGGGTGACAGGCACTGAGGATGAGCACTGGGTGTTATATGTTGGCAAATTGAATTCCAATAAATAAATATATATATATTCCAATAAATATATATATATATATATATATATTTTTTTTTTTTTAAAGTAAGGGTGGGGGCGCCTGGGTGGCTGAGCCGTTGAGCATCTGCCTTCTGCCCAGGGCATGACCCTGGGGTCCTGGGATCGAGTCCCACATCAGGCTTCCCACAGGGAGCCTGCTTCTCCCTCTGCCTGTGTCTCTGCCTCTCTCTGTGGGTCTCTCATGAGTAAATAAATAAAATCTTAAAAAAAAACAATAAAAAATAAAAGGTGAGGGCGGTCAGCCTCTTGGCCTCCAGCCCGTAAAGGTGTGTTGGGGGACCCAGGATCCCCTTCTGAGCCCTGCGGTTGGGCTTGCAGGTATTTGGCCCTCGGGCTCCTGAAGCCCTGCAGGTGGGGATCCCACCCGGCAAGCCCCCCCCTGCACCCCCAAACTGCAGGTAGCCCCGGGGGACCCCGCTGGCAGCGCCCCAGCCCGAGGGGGCGGAGGACAGGAACAATCCACCTGCCCACATTCCTCACCCCCCACCCCGGTCCCCAGACGCGCCCTGCACCCAGCACCCAGCACCCAGCACCCAGCACCCAGCCCCGGGCTCCCCCGCGGGGCGCCCCGCCCCCGCCCCCGCCCCCGCTCACCCCGCGCGGCAGGTGGACGCAGCAGCAGCAGCAGCAGCAGCGGCAGCAGCGGGGGCGGCGGGGTCAGCGCGCGCGGGAGGCCCATGGCAGCGGGGACCCGCACCCGAGCGACGCGGAGCCGCCGCCGGAGCTGGAAGGAGCAGCCGCGTCTAGGCGGCCGCGAGCCAGTTAAATGAGCGCCGGGGCGGGGCTGGGGCTCTGAATCACGGAGGGTGGGGCGAAGAGCCGGGAGCAGTTTGGCTCAGGCAGGTGCAGGGCAGGGCCAGGGCGGGGGGCAGCGGCCCGGGAGAGGGGCTCCCTGGCCAGACGCCTGGACCCGCCTTTGCTCTTTGCTAGAGTGGGGCCTGCGATGAGCCCCCATCTCAGAAATGTGAATATATCTGCTTTCCAAGTGAACAAAACACTGGGGGGCCCCCAGAGGAGGGGGGGGTGGCTCCAAGTGGCCAGGGCTTTGCTTCCCCGGGGGATCTGAATTAGGCGAAGAGGAAATTCGGGGCTCTTGAGAGCTGCCAGGCTGAGCAGAAGGTGCGGGGGACCTGGGAGCCTGAGAAACAGTGTCCACCTGGGGCCCCGGGGCCTGCAACTAGGGCTCAGATGCCATCGAGCAACGAGCAATCAGGAAACCCTAAGTGCCTGGCCTCTAAGCACAGGGCGCCCTCTGAAACCCCAAATGGAAAGGGGGCGAAGAATGCAGGGCCAAGCAACACAGCAAGGGGTGACCGTGGTTCTACTATGTTGGGGTGCCACTTTCCTCACCAGGGTTCTCCTGGTTGACCAGGGACAGCTCATGAATGCCACTTTGGGATTATTCAAGTCTGACTGCTGGAGAAATGCACCCAAACTTGTGCAGTGTGTGTGTGTGTGTGTGTGTGTGTGTGTGTGTGTGTTGGGAGGGAAGAAAAGTGCCCAAGCACCAGAAAACGAAGTGATAGGGCGGTGGTTTTAAGAGGAAAGTTTGTTGGAAGACCTTAAGTATATGCCAGTGGTTTGCAAGACTAGCCACACATTAGAATCACATGGGGAGCTCAAAAAAATCCGGTTCCTCAAGCCACCCTCAGACTACTTCGATTAGAATCTCTGAGGATGGGAAAAGGAGTGGCAGGATGATTTAAGGCATTCCAGGAGATTGCACTGGGCAGCACAAATCTGTATTGGGCTGGTCAGCATAAAGGTCCCCCCCCTCCCCCCGACACACACACACACAAACTAGCACTGTCCTTGTCAAAAACACAAAGGACATTGATGGAAAGGCCAGTTACTGGGCTTCATGGAGAGTAACCTCAAGAAGATTTCCCTTTAGCAATTCTCCTGGGTCTGATTAGCAGAGTCCATCCTAGGTTTCCTATCCCCTCAAGTACCTTCGCTGGTTAAATGAAATCCTTTACTTGGAAATATAATAATAATGTTTCTCTGGCTCATGCTTACTGTAGGGAACTGAATGAACCTGTGTCACCCAATGATGGAGCCAGTTTGTATGGGGATTCCAGGAAAGGAACTCCTATGGGCTTTCATGGAAACCTATCTGTACTAAAACATTCTAGAGTTTAGAGGTTGGGTAGAGGGACTTTTAAAATTATCTAGCATGACCCTCATATTTGATATTAAAGCACTTTGCTTTTACTTCTGTATGTGATATAAGAACACAAAGCGTATCAGGCCCAGCCGTGTTCTAGAATTGATATCTGATCTTTGTTTATTCTCCTTAAGAGTCTATGACCTCCACCACTATTCTTTCCTGCCCAACCATTATAGGTAGGCAGTCTTCATTCCCGCTTGAGCTCACAGAATTGGTGTGAAAGGCAGGGTGGCATCATGGGAAAGAGCTGAAGGTCAAGGCTAGTTATGGAGCTGTGGAAGACTTAACTTCAAAGCTCAGTAGAGCTCTCTACGTGTTTATTAGGTGAATATAATACCTTTTTATCCAGGAAAACAAGCAGCTCTGGAAAGTGCATTTTGACAAAAAATCTCTAGCCCTCAGTTTAGCTATGCTAAGTTCTCTCTACACATTCACCTTCCAAAATATTCTGTTCTTGATAATAGTCATTTTCCAAAATCCACACAGCTAATAAGTGACCAGGCCCAAGTCAACACCGAGTTTGTCTGATTTTAAAATCTATACGTCTCCAATTGTACCCTACTACATTCTTTTTATTGGACCCAGTTGGCAAAGGTTTCTTGTGTGTTAGAGGATGCTGAGTTAGGTGCTTTGGGAACCCATCTGCTTCCGGTGTCCGCAGTTGACCTGGGTCTTCAAACTTGATCCTCCAAAATCTAGCTGTGTGTTCTCGGTGAGCCACTCTACCCATTAAAGCCTCATTCCTACAGTGACAAAAAAAAAAAAAAAAAAAAAAAAGAGTATGGGGCTGAGATGGTCTCTATAGAGCTTTCCAATTCCAAAACAATAAGTGTATGTAACTGGGTCAAAAACTGTTTTTAAAAAATAGCAAATAGGTCTATGACTTCGGCAGAGGTTAGGGAACACGGCTCTCCCCCCTGTCCCAGGAACCACACAATGACTAAATCAAAGACTTTTAGTAATTGGAGAGCACACAGTATTCAGAGGCACATGAAGGATGTGCCAATGCTTGTGCTCAAGAATCTATAATCTACTAGGGAGCTCTTGTGTGATAAACGGTACAAGAATGCCACAACCCATGCGGTGTGGGGGATTAAAAAGAGAAAAGACCATGGCATTTGGGGTGGAGGAGGCCAAGGCCTAGTGATTCAGCTAAATGTCATAAATGAACATCAGTGCAATAGGGAAAAAATATGAAAGGTGATAAGAATGGTATGAGCATATATTTGCAGTCAGGAGAAGGTCAGTTGATTCCAAGAATAGTAAGAGGGTTAAGGGAGAACGTGGAGGAGTGAACTAGAGCAATGGAAGAAGGGGTTGCGGAGGCTGAGAAATAGGCTGGCGAGAGACGTGAGAGCTTTAAACACAAGGTTTCTTCCTTTTCTGTTACTCAGAAGCACCGAAGGACTGTTGGAGATCTTAAGCAGGGAAGTTCAAGGTTAGCGTGAAGGTCGTGTGCAGGATGCTGCAGTGGGAGTGACGCTTTCAGGAAAAACCAATTTTACCAACTGTGCAGTAGTCCAGGCTGTGAAGTTTAGAGAATAGAAATGTCTTTAATTTTGGTTTTCAAATTAATAAATCTATAATAAAGACACAGTCTTGGGACACCTGGGTGGCTCAGTGGTTGAGCATCTATGCCTTTGGCTTAGGTCATGTCCTGGGACCTGGGTTCGAGTCCCACATCAGGCTCCCCATAGGGAGCCTACTTCTCCCTCTGCCTATGTTAGCGCCTCTCTCTCTGTGTCTTTCATGAATAAATGACAAAATCTTAAAAAAAAAAAAAAAAGAAAAGACACAGTCTTGTTGCTGTACAAAACCCCTAACACAATTACTACAACCACATAAGTGTCCCTGCCTGTTCTGACCCAAGATGTTTTGAAGAACCCACAGAATTTAGTGAGTGATTAGATAAGGAACAAGGAAGAAAAAAAGGAGGGTTAAGGATGACTCAGAGGTTTAGTGTCTGTGAGACCCAGGGCCCTACGCAGAAGAACTATCCATTCCAAAGTCAGGAGCTAATTTAGGGAAGAAATAACAAATTTGGCTGCACACTGGCTGAATGTGAAATGCCTTGGCAGGTGTCTGTGTGCGGATAAACAGCGTGAGATGGGCCCGCAGGGGCACTGAGCTAGCGCCTGGGTGAGACATGGCTGTGGGCAGGGTGGCCAAGGGAAAGAGTGTAAATCGAAACTCCAAGAGGCAACCCCCCACATCTGAGTATAGACAATAAAGGGGAAGGACAGAGGAGTGGAAAAAGAAAAGGAGATCATGCAATTTCCTGAAAACCCGGGATACCAAACTTCGAACCAAATATTATCACTCTAGTTATAGGTGAAGCAACTGGTGTTTAGGGAAGTTAAGTAACTAGGTCCAAACCACGAGGCTTGGTCGGGTGGAGCTGCGCTTAGAGATTTAGCTCCTGTTACACTGCTCGGGCATCGCCTCCTCCGGGAAGGCTCCCTTGCTTACAACATCAGACCCAGGCCCTTCCTCTACATTACCAAAGTGTGCCTGTCAGTCCTCCAGTCTAAGGGATCACTCTACTTCATATTTGCATTCAGAACTCAGCCTAGAATGATTCCCAAGTGATCTTAACGCGGCCGAGGGAAAAAAAAAAAAAAAAACAACAACAACAACAAAAAAACCCAAAACTTTTTATTGAGGTATTTTTGCCATGCAGCTGCAAATGAGGGCAGTTGTACTCAACTGTGCAGAATAAGTGGTGTATTTTTTAAAAGATTTTATTTATTTATTCATGAGGGATACATACAGAGAGTCAGAGACACAGGCAGAGGGAGAAGCAGGCTCCCTGCCGTGTGACATTTCCTCCTGATGCGATGGCATCGAGGAAAGGCTCAGTGACCAACCCAAGTGTAATGCCTGACTCACATAGGCATATGTTTCTTTGCCAAGCCCTAATTTTCTGAGATTGGAGCGGATGTTTGCCAAAGTGGAGAAAGTGGTGGCAGGAGCCAGAAAACTTGTGTGGGAGTTGTGTGTGTGTGTGTGTGTGTGTGTGTGTATTCATGCATGTGTGTGTATACTGTATGTATATATGCCTGTGTGTGCGGCATATGTGTGTGTGTGTAAATGTGAGTGCATGGAGTGTGTGTGTGTGACATGAGTGACAATACAGCACGGGCACAGAGTGGGAGAGTTTGGGAGTCAAACTGACTTAGTGTCAAATACTGACTCCAGGGGTGCCTGGGTGGCCCAGTGGTTGAATGTCTCCCTTGGGCTTGGATCCTGATCCCAGGGTCCCGGGATCCGATCCCACATGGGGCTCCCTGCATGCAGCCTGCTTCTCCCTCTGCCTGTGTCTCTGCCTCTCTCTCTGTGTGTGTCTCTCGTGAATAAATAAATAAAATCTTCAAAAAAAATACTGACTCCATTGCTCCCTTACTTTCTGTGTGGCCTGGTTTTCAAAGCGCTCTGTACCACACATTCCTCCTTCGTAAAACTGATATGATAGTATTACCCACCTCCTAGAGTTTCTGTGAAGGATAAATTGGACATAATGTATGTAAAGTATTTGGTATGTGGCTTGGCCCACAGTGAATGCTCAATAAATATTAGCAATAATTGATGGCAATGCCTGACATGGATGAACACTTTCTCACGCAACCTATAAAAAGGGACATGTCATGACGCAGAATCTGAAAAATCTATAAAAGAAGTAGAGAGTCTCTGGAGGAGCTGCTAATAGTGTTGAGATCATTCACTTACTCGTCTAGTCTTTCCCCACCCAGCGGAATATGTTCTTTGGCAAAGATTAGATCATTTGCAAAGTTCCAGATTTGTTTACACGTTGTCCTCTTTCCCTCCCTCCACTGTCGTCCATCTGCATTTGTTGGCTTTGATTTATGATCTTTCAAATTAAGAAGCCAAATTACACTCGTGAGAATCACACAAGGATGAGGAGAGAGGAAAGAAATTTGCGTTTAAGGATCACGTACCATTGTGCTCTTACTCTGGGCCCTAGCTTCCTGCTCACCCGTTACATCGATGCCATGAGTAGCCCCGTACAACGTCCACTTTTGCTTAACGAAACAGACATTCGAAGAGGAAGTGATGAGTTCGAAGATGTAGCTATAGCAAAGCCCAGATTTGAACCCAGGTCTAAGTAGCTCTGAAATTATGCTCCTTCCACGACATGTGTCCTGTAATAGTTGTTGGTGCATAATTAAGGCTAAATGTTTCCGTGGTATGTCTCGAGAGTATTCATTAGTGGGTAAATATTTTCCTACCACTTTTCTTTCAGCTGTCAAATAGAAGTCATTTACCCAAATGACGAGCACTTCCACGGGATAAATTGCCCTTTCTTGTACAAAGTCAAACAAGCTGCTATGAAGAAGACACTTTGCCTCAAACAAACAACGATTTGAATTAGCCTTGATAATGCTCCTCTTTTCCTCAAGAGGAGGAAAAGACCACCTCCACCTCTAGATTTCTGGGATACCCTTTCTTTCTCCCTCCTATCCTTGGGTCTCAGGGCACTTGCACTCTCCTTGATGGTGCTTTTTTTGTTTATGCTGCCACATATAGGCTAACTGAGGCACAAGTGTACATCCCAGGGAGATCTGAACTTATTGAGGCAAGTATATTGTCTCATTTATCTTGGTGTCTTTTACTCTCTAGCATGCAGCCATAAAAAAAGGCCGAGACTGTGCCATTTGTGACAACATGGCTGGATCCAGAGGGTATTATGCTTAGTGAAATGAGTCAGACTGAGAAATACACTTACCATATGATTTCACTTAAATGTGGAATCTGAAAAAAAAAAAAGAATATACAAAAAGCAGAATTAGAACTATAAATACAGAGAACAAACTGATGGTTGCCAGGGGGGTCAGGGTGGGAGGATGAGCAAAATGGGTGAAGGGGAGTGAAAGGTACAGACTTCCAGTTACGAAATGAGAGAGTCACGGCAGTGAAACCCATAAGGGATACAGTCAGTGATATTGTAATGGCATTACATGGTGACAGCAGCTACGCCTGTGATAAGCACAGCATAATGTATAAACTTGTTGAATCACTAGTCACACCCCTAAAACTCATGTAACATTGTGGGTCAACCATCCTGAAAAAAAAAATTAATGTTTCCGTTTGTTTTATGTAAATTACACCTCCATCAAGTGGATTAAAGACCAGAAAATGAAATCGAAGACTTCAGTTCTGGAGCTTGTGGGCTGTAGCTACAACAGAACCAAGTTAAGTCATTACACCAAGCACAGCACAGTCCAACGTCCTTTCCCCCGTAGGCTCCTCTAATTTAGTAGGTCGGTTGTAAATAGTGTTGACGTTGCTTGTGAAATAGTCTTAGCCTGTATGGAACAAGATTAGCGGGTGTTGCTGACTTCCCCAAAACTGAATTGTAGCATAGATACAAGGAAATTAATAGGACAAAAACAATTATAAGCATGTTAGATCAACCTTTTGCTTTGGATGGTATGACCCTGGTCGTTTACTATATTCTGAGAGGCACAGGGTCGAACCGGAGCACTCACCATTACCAGGACAACCGTGGGAACTTCCAGGGTGACTTTCCACCAAATAGGAACCAAGGAGATTCCACGACCCATATGGTGTTGACCCCAGTCTGCTCTTGCCACTCCATCTGAGTTGCTGGTGCTGTTTTCAGAGCTAGGGAGGAGAGCTGTTGACTCTTTTCCTAATGACCCCTCCCTTGCTCAGTGAATCCCTGCTAAGTCTCGTGCCAGGATAATACGGAGGATGGAAAGGCTGACAGCGAAGGTCAGAATTGTGTTGCTTCTGGGGCGTTTTCCACTGAAGTCCCAGCTAATCTCAGGTCCAGTCTGTGAGGAAGATATTAGGACCATCTCCCAACCGAATTTCCAGCATTACCTAACTAGCCCAAAGTCATACATCTGGTAATGATCATCACAAAACTTGAACCCAAATCATCTGACCGTGGATTTGTGCTTTGCGCACCATGCCACTCACACTCCACAAGGCCCTGCAGAATGAAAAGCTGATCCCTGCAGGCGCCAGTGCTCACTTGGCGAAATTTTCACTACTAGTGCCAGGAGCTACTAACTGGCGCAGATATCAGGGGCTACTAACTGGCTCAGATATCTCTTCTTAATAATGTCTGCTGTCCCTATGAATTCAGAATTTTAAGACAACAATGTGATGAACTAAGAAAAATTGCACCTGTATTTCAGAATGTACTATAACTCTTAGCTTAAATGCAGATACGATATACATAAATTTAAATGCAACCCCCAACCGCACAAATATAGATATAAATATAGTGTGCTTTTGGTGCTAATTATCAACCTTAGTTTGCTTCCTTGGATGGTTTCTATGCTCTGGTTAATTTCCCGAGAGTCATTATCGTTTGTCCTCAGGGGCAGCAGTGTGGTTAAGAAACGGTCATTTTGTCACCTTGCTAAGGTTTTTCTGTTTAACTGTTTGATCCCCATGTAAATAGAAGTTATGTTTAAATGGTCATTTATTTCACTGCCCATTGTTTTGCTTAAAGATTTTTATCTAGGAAACTAGACTAAGAAAATAATTTGCAATATAGAAAAAAGATTTCAAGCAAAAAGATTATACTATGAAACAAGAAAATTTAGCAGGTGCTTAAAGACCGTTCTATTTGGGGGGTGGGAAGTGTCTGGGTGGCTCAGTCCATTAAGCCTCTGACTCTTGATTTTGGCTCAGGTCGGAATCTCAAGGTCCTGGGATTGAGCCCCAAATCAGGTCAGTGCTCAGCATGGGGTCTGCTTGACTTTCTCGCCCTCGGCCACCCCACCCCCCGACCACAATAAATAAATTAATCTTTTTAAAGAATGTGGTGGTATTTGGTTAAATACCTATGCTCGCATTACTGAATGTTATGTAATTATTTAGTTATGTATACAAGTAAATTTCTAACGGATTATGAAATGTTTTCTTTTTCTTCTATTTCCTGTATTGAGCATATATTACTATCATTCTAGAAATCTTCATTTTCATTTTACAAGAAATCCTACCAGCTGATTCAAGATCATTATTGTGAAGTATTTGATTATTCTGGGGTGTAAGCTGATTGACTCTAGTAATGCGAACTTATTTTTTAAAAAGCAGATACTCTACTTGAACTTCTTACAATTTAACTGCATTTTAATAATACCTGTTCCATACTTTCTGGTTTGAAAATCTTTCCCCTTGGTATCCTAGAGATGAGAATTACTCTGATTTGATTTTTCCTTTAACACCCCCTGCCTCCTACAGGGTACACACCTGGATGCTCTGAGTATGTGAAGAGTCCTTGGGATCCAGCTACTTTGCATAGTCTTTCAACATGTTCTCCCATTTTCAGTCCAACTCTCATCCCATCAACATCTCATTTTCAGAGGTTCTTGGAGCCCCCAATTCTCAGCCTGTATGAGGTTCTTCAGCATAAAAGACGGGCTCCTCCCTAAGCAGGCAATTAAGTTTCTCCTCTCTGCTAAATCAATAACCATTCAAACACCTTCCTGCATCTCCTTACCCATCGTCTTGTGTTCCTATGCCTTTGGAAAAATTACTGTCATTTTAGTGGAATTTGGGGAGAGTAGAAATAAATATGAATATTCATTTTTCATCATTTTAAGCCAGAAGTCCCTGTCAATATATGTATTTATGGCTTCACTGTCTCATGGGATGCTATTATTACCTAAGGAACAGAGACCAATTTATCAGCCAATATTTATTCAGCATCTGGCTAGTAACCTTGGAAAAAACACTGGATGTCAATTTAAAACGTGGAACAGAAGTATAAGTTGAAAAATCTTTGTTCCTAAGGGAGGAAAAAAAACACACCCAGCAAGTAAGGCAAACTGTAAATCAGCTCTTTCCTTTTACATGGCTTGGAGAGTGGGCTGTTCTTATCCCAAATGTGACCTAAAATGCAAATCAGACAGGGAGACAAACCATGAGAGACTCTTAACTCTAGAAAACAAACTGAGGGTCGCTGAGGGGGGGGGGGGACTGTGTGTGGGGGGTGAGGCAACAGGGTGATGAACAGTAAGGAGAGCCTGTGATGTAATGAGCACTGGGTGTTACATGCAGCTGATGAATCACTAAACTGTACCTCTGAAACTAATAATACACTATATGTGAATTAATTGATTTTAAATAAAATAAAATAACCAAAATGCATCAATATTTGTCGTCCAAAAAGCCCATTAACCTGTGACTTATAAAAGAAAATCATGATGGCCACAGGGTGATGTATGGAAGTGTCAAATCACTATATTGTACACCTGAAACTAATATAATTCTGTATGTTAATTAACTGAAATTAAAATAAAAACTATTTTAAGAAAGAAAGAAAGAAAGAAAGAAAGAAAGAAAGAAAGAAAGAAAGACATTCTTCGAGGTCTAGTCATGTTTTTCAATAAAATCACACACACACATAAAAATGCTAATTCACATTCTAGGATCTAATGGACGTAGCAGTGCTTCAGGAGAAGACAGTTAATTCTTATGTATTGATTTAGCAACTATTTATCATGCCTCCAGTCTGTGCCAGGAACGGGGGTGGCTGGCCTTTTGAGGTGAGCAGTCCCTGTGGATGAAGTGATAGGCCTCCACGGGGAGCCTTCCTTCTCTAAGCCAGCCAATCCAGGAGGGTTGCCAGCGATCATGGGTGCTCCATCTGTGCACAGAGCACTAAAGTTTGTACTTCCAGTTGAAGTTTACACCATCTCAAACATGTGATGAGTCTACGCTTCCAAAAGGGGCTCCAAATTAAGAACTTTTCTGAGACGGTAACAGCATGTATTTAACGAATCAAGTTGAGAAGCATCGGTTGTTTTAATCTGGTAGCTGAAATGATGTCGCTACCTATTCCTCATGGGCTGAGACCAAAATGTGTAAAAGAAATGCAAGCTCTAGTGTGGATGAGGCAATGCAAAGTCAATTTGGTTTTTCTTTCTTGGAGCCAAAATCCCACTCATTTTCTTTCTTGGAGGCAAATCCCGCGAAATCCCGCTCATTTCCAGAGCATGAGTCCCTCAAGGTCCCACCTTGAGGTGGCAGCTTTAGTTTGGCAATGTTTATTTACATAGACAAAAATCTGAATATTGATCGTATTTCCAAAGGATGTCTTTTTCTGCTGTGGAGGATACAGGGTGCCCCGTGGGTTTTCGGGATGAGCAGGTAATGGACGCGGCCTGCGGCCTGCTCCCAATGCTCACACTCTGGCCTCTGTGCACTATGGCCTCTGGGCGCTGTGGCCTCCGCTCAGGCCCCAGGTCCCATCCTATGGCTCCTGCTCTAGAGCATTCTTCCAGCAATTGTTTCCCCTCTCACCAAATCCGGGGAGTCTTACTGGATGCCTCACTTTCTTTCACACCCTGCAGAGGATCTAGCGGCAGATTCTGTTGTCTTGACCTCCAAATACGTCCCAAATCTGCCTCTGGGTTCCCTTACCAGTCTTGCCACTTGCAGCCTGAGTTTCTGCAGTAGGGTGGTCTCAGGTCTCCTTTCCCTGCCCCGACTCTGTGGAAGTTCACCTTCACCATAGCAAGCACAGAGTCTCTCCTCAGCTCAGAAGGACCACTGGCTCCCCATCTCACCCACGACAACGGCCCAGACCTTCACCGTGGCCGACAAAGACCCAGTAGCACCTAGGTGGCTCCATGCTTGAGCATCTGCCTCCAGCTCAGGTTGGGGTCCTGGGGTCCTGGGATCGAGTCCTACGTTGGGCTCCCCACAGGGAGCCTGCTTCTCCCTCTGCCTGTGTCTCTGCCCCTCTCTCTGTGTCTTTCATGAATAAATAGATTAAATCTTAAAGAAAAAAAAAAAAAAACAGTAGCAGCCTCTCCTCCTTACTTCTCCCCTTATCTTTCCAGACTCTTCCTCGAAGTGTCACTGTGTCTGCTGCACCGGCCTCTTTGAACTCACTGGGCAAAGTCCTACTTTGGAGATTTATTGTTCTCTTTCATGTAAATATGGAAGTGGTTATCGGGAGTGGCTGGCTCCTTTGCTTCCTTAAAGCCTTTACTCAGACCTTTTCTCAGAAAGGCCCGTCTCTGCTACCCTACTTGACACTGCAGCCCACTCCAACATTATCCATCCCACACTCCCGCTTTCTGTGTCTTCTACGCTTGCCTCTCCAACGAACATACTATGTATTTTCCTCATTTCCTTTGTTTACTTTATGTGTCCCTGTGCTTAAATATAAACTTCACCCAGGAAAGGGATTGTTGCCTCCTCTAACTCACAGCAAAGTCTGCAGGCCCCACAATGGCACCGGCACACAGTCGATGCTCAACACCTATTGATACATATAGGAATTCACGCACAGGGTTTTTTTTTTTTTTTTAATCTGAAAATTTCCTACAAAACACCATGTTTTGAATGATGGAGACAACGAGTGAGGGTCTGAATATGTCCCTATAGTGTAGACTGTATGCTAATACAATATGGCCTGATGTGAGCCACACTACTGCCCATCTGTGAACACACTGTGCTTCTCGGATTTGTCACTGGTACAACAAATACGTTGGTACAAAACGAACAAGGGGTAGTGAAAGTGGAGGTGGGCGGGAGGATGGGGTGATTGGGTGACGGGCAATGAGGGGGGCACTTGACGGATGAGCACTGGGTGTCATACTATATGTTGGCAAATCGAACTCCAATAAAAAATACAAAAAATAAACAAAAACAGGAGATTAAAAAAAACAAAAAACAAAAACACCATGTTTACACTTCTTCTTGACCTATTAGAAGATTAGGCAACACAGAGACTGCCTGGAGTGGCATGGGGCTGTTTCCTGGGTGATAACATGCTCTCCATCACTCCCATTGTCTCTCATCTTGGTGATGAGTGTGTCTTATCTGAGTCTGCAGCAGCACCCACTCCCGTCCTACTCGTGTTGATAAGGAAACAATTCTTTCTCTTTTCTTTTTTTTTTTTTTCCAACAAAGACAATCTTCAAAGTAGCAAGAAGGAAATTAAAGGGAAAAAGTAGTTTCATTTGTGTCTGATTCATGGATGCTGGAAAGTTCATCTCTGGTCCCTCAGGCTGGGCATCTATGTGCTCTGTGCATTCTGTTGAGGATCTTCTTTCATGGCCTCAGTGAGAACCCAGACACTGACCTCTATCTCGTGCTTTCAGCCTGAACTCTCTCCTGAGGTCCAGACTCGCAGAACCACTACTTAATGGAGGCCACTGCTGGGAATTCTTAGAATCCTCTCAAATCAGTCCTGTGAAAGTGTTGTTTGCATCTCCCTCCCTAATCCCTCCCAACTCTCACCTCTTCTTCTTTATTCTGCAACCAAAGTTTCATCTCCTCCAGTGTTTCTAATCATAACTGATGGACCCCACAGAACACCAAGTAAACCTGGACCAGATTCTTGAAGTCATCCTGGAAATCCTATGCTTTCCTCTTGTTCTCAATGTACATTTCCGTCACCAAGTCCTAGGAGTTCTACCTTCTAAACATCTTCTAGTCTCCTCTCTCTTTTCCTTTACCACACAACTGTACTTTTTTCTTTTGTAGTAATCTGTTGACTGATCTTCTGGCCTTGAATTCTCCCAACCCTCATCCCTACTCTTCTCAATCCATGTTGCCAGCATTCCCATCTAAGAAAAGAAAAACAAAACAAAAACGTAAAATCCTACGTGGCCTTGACTTTCTATAGATTAGAATCCAAACTCCTTAGCATGGCATTCAAGGCCCTTCAGGACTGGCTTTCTCCATACCCTCCCATTGATACAACCTACTATTCCCCTCCACATACCTATACCACATACCTAAAGCCCAGCTGAACTTCCGGTTCTTTTTATCGGCTGTGTGCTCTTTTCCACCTCAACTACTAGGCCTTTAGCTAAGATGCAGACTAACTGTTGTCAGCTTCAGGAAATTCTCCACAGTCTTCCCATGGAGACATTCATAACACTTTGTACAATGTTCTATTACAGCCTTGAACAAAGATCTGTTATTATTTCTGCCACTAGACCATGGCCTCTCAAGGAGAAAGATCAAGAGTTAATCACCTCTATGCCCCTAGCAACTAAGTTTATCTAGGAGTGCATCATGTGTAAGAGATAATAAACGTATAAATGACTGAATCTGTCAAGGACAGAAATTTGCTTCAAGTCTCTCCTTTCATTAGTACTTTCTGTTTCAGGGCTTATGTACATAGTAACCCAACTCACATAGTAACTCAACTCAATTATTATAATCATAATATATTAGATTATTTAGCCATAAATGAATGATTTAATTTCTCTCCATCTTTCCCAAGAATTGTGAGTCACAAGGACCTGGGTGTAGTACATTATAGGTTTCATCATAGTATATTACAGGGCTGTACAAACAAGTAAACCGGTCCACCAGGCACAGAGAAGAACAACGGACAGCCTCAAACTAGGGTGAACTCAACAGTCAGCAAACATGACTTAAGAAAATACATAAGCAAGAGAACAAATTGTATACTATTTACAAGATGCCAATTCATTTTGCATTTAAATTATTCTTTTTAAAGAAAAAGTTAAAAAAATACCCAACTTCACCAATTCTGTGGTTTCTATTAGTAAACAACATGCTTGTTCCGCACTATAGTTTCAGATAATTTCTTTTCCACCCACGGATGGAAACATTTCCCTCCCTGGTGGAGATAGTTCCATTTAGCAACACTGCTCCATGCCTTCTGCTCATCATCAGCTGCAAACCTCTCTTTGCCACAGATCTTGATTTGTTGAAGACTTTGGCATCCTCACAGTCTTCTCCATCCAATATCCCACCCGTTTTTCTGTGTGACATCATATCCATGTTTGACATTCGGGGCATTAATTTCCTTGACATAGTCATTTCCAATGACTTCTTCTGTTGCAGCCAACCCTTTCCACAGATGCATTCTGGAACTTGTCATCACCTGAAATTACTCCAGCTCTAAAAACATTTTTTCAGATGTCAGACTTTGAACATGACCTTGAATCAGTCACTCCCAATCTGCTGTTGTTTGTCCTCTCTGAGACCTCCAAATCACTGATCCCTCGACTTTCTACTCCCTCTCAGCTTCTGTCTTTATTCTTTCCTTTCCTGATGGATAGTCTCTTGCCCATTACTTCCCCATTTTTCTTTGTGATACCCTTAATTTTCATACACTGAACTTTCTAAAAAAGTTCTCCATCCACTTATTACCTGCAACATTACCATCATGTAAAGTTATCCCAATACAGGGAGGCCTGGCTGGCTCAGTTGGTAGAACATGCAACTCTTGCTCTCAGAGTTTTGAGTTCAAGCCCCACATTGGGCATGGAACCTACTTTAAAAAAAATAAAATAAAGTATAAAACTGCAGACAAAGCTATTTGGACACATCAAATGTTTCTGAAGAGTTGAGGGTACACACAGAAATCCTATTATGTAAGAGGAAATTAAAAAGACATGCAAAGGGAGATTCCTGGGTGGCTCAGTGGTTGAGCGCCTGCCTTTGGCTCAGGGTGTGATCCTGGATTCCCAGAATCGAGTCCCACATCAGGCTCCCAGCATGGAGCCTGCTTCTCCCTCTGCCTGTGTGTCTCTGCCTCTCTCTCTGTCTCTCAAGAATAAATAAATTAAATCTTTAAAAAAAATAAAAAAATAAAAAGACAAAAAACAAAATTGATATCAACAATAAAAACTCTTGGCTAAATGTAATTGGAACCATAGTTCGAGAGAAAAAAACAGAAAAGTCAAATTATTCAAAAGAAGTGCCCTCAGGGATCGATCCCATTGAATAGCATTGGCTCCTTGTTCTCTAGAGCTGCAGTTCCGTCTTACCTGCTAGACGTCCTGCTTCTTTAAACCTCTGCAGTGTGAATATCCACCCCCCCCACCCCCCCACCCCCCCCCACCCACCCCCACCCCCCGCCGCCAATTTAGGAAACTCCATGCTCTCCCTTTGGGGTTTGATCAGGCCATGGGATCCAGCCCTCCAACCTCCAGACAATGCATCGGAGGGAATGACTAGAGAGAGCAATTGTCAGGTCCAGGAGAGAAGAGCCGTGTCTGCCTTGCTCTTGAAATACAAGACCTGCCACAGAGTTTGAGCAAGAGTTAAGATTTCAGTAAGTATTGCATAACAACAGGGGATAGAGCAGAAGTGGAAGGCATAAACAGAGACTACCTTGATGCTGACTTTGCCTAAGTTGTGCATTGGTATCCTTGTATTTTCTTTTGACAAACACAGGTAATCTTTGACTTCATCTCTTTTTCCTTAGCCTCTCATCTACGTACGTCTTTGGAATTCAGGTCAGCCTCCTATAATGTCCATTTATTCTTGGGCCTGGAGTTCTTGGTCCACCTAAGACTAACAGAAAAAGTGTGGATTACATCATGTGTCCATCATGCCTGCAGCGTGATAGCACTCCCGACACTTACCCATGAGCACTCCCAACACTTACCCATGAGCATATGGGTTAAAAACCCATATTTAACGACAAGTTAATACCTCTTGTATAGCAACAGAAACCAACTTAGTGTTAAAATCCCTCAAAACTTAAGTGGGCTACTCCCTCCTTATGATCATATAGCACATCTTCATTAAAGAAGTTCAAGATTTTGAGAGGCAGACATTTACCCATTTCTTACCATCAGCTAAGCTGGCAGGAAAGGGAGAGAAGGAGTTGGTCAGAAGTGAAAACAGAACCCGGAGCTCTTGACTCCTGACCACCTGCTCTAACTGTAAGCCCAGAACCCCTCTGCTGTGGTCTGCCAGGACCTGTGCAAAAAGAAGCAAACAACTTTTTAGCTTGAAGCTAAGTCCAGCTCCGTAGGCACGGAGATTCTCTGAGACACAGCAAAACATTCCTTTTGAAGAGAAACTTCCCTTCAGGACTTTGAGCTTTCCAATATCTCTATTTCCTGGTGATTTTACTCTCTCAACCTCTTTGTCTGCAGTTTCAAGACACTTCTCCAATTTGAAGACCATTTTGGCTTCAGTTCCATATAGGGCCCTGTGTGATTGGTATAATGTGTAATAATTGATTTGACACCATTTTTACATCATCAACAGGGTGCAGTTTTAATATGTCATGTATAAATATGTAAAGCTGACACGTAACTTGTGCTACTGTGAAAGTGTGCTGTTAGATCTGTTGGAGGACACACACGATGGCCTTGCTTGAATCAAGGAGTTTCTTGGGCTTGGCCTGTCAGGCCTTATACAAGTCACTATCAGCAACCTCAGTTACTATCAGTCTGAACAAATGGTTTCCAACCCAGTACATAACTTTTTGAATGTCAAAATCTAGATCCTTATATAATAGTAGTTGTATTTTTTAGAATTTCTTGATTAAAAATATAGTCATTTAAAAAGCTACCATGAAAAAAAAAGCTACCACGAATTTAGAGATGCTTTAAAATTCATTTTATTTTCTTTCTTTTTTTAAAAAAAGGTTTTATTGGGATCCCTGGGTGGCGCAGAGGTTTGGCGCCTGCCTTTGGCCCAGGGCGCGATCTTGGAGACCCGGGATCGAATCCCACATCAGGCTCCTGGTGCATGGAGCCTGCTTCTCCCTCTGCCTGTGCCTCTGCCTCTCTCTCTCTCTGTGACTATCATAAATAAATAAAAATTTTAAAAAAAGAGGTTTTATTTATTTATTTATGACAGACAGAGAGAGAGAGAGAGAGAGAGAGAGAGGCAGAGACACAGGCAGAGAGAGAAGCAGGCTCCCTGTGGGGAGCCTGATGTGGGACTGGATCCCAGGACTCCGGGATCATGACCTGAGCCAAAGGCAGATGCTTAACCCCTGAGCCATCCAGGTGCCCCTAAAATTCATTTTAGTTTATTAATTAACAGTGTCTATATACTTTTATAAATATCATTTTATTAATTTGTCAGAAAATGGCTTCACCAAGCACAATGATCCAGAAACATCCTTAGCATATCCGCAGCTATCATCTGGACCCACTTTCCCTTCCTGCGGTGCTGGACCTTTTCTTTTCTTCTTTCTGGCCTGGCTTATCTCAGAGATCCATCCTCCACTCCAATTATTAAACTACATTCTCTCTCATATCTTTTCACTGTGCCCATCCTTCAGGATGTTCTTTGAAATACAATTAGTTCAGATTTAACAAACCTTACTGGGCATTGAATATGTGCCAGGTACTATGCAAGGCACATCCATGCCTTAATTACATGCAATATTCACATAAGTCTTCTCAATAACACCTATTATTGCTATTATTACCACCACTTTACGTAGAAGCATATTGATGACGTGGTCAGGTTGCCAATTAGAAGACCCTAGATCCCAAATACGTCCTCAGTGCCTCTAGTTTTTCCACTGGATAGTATCTGGCATGATACATACCTCCTGTTGCTTTTAGTATTTATGTGGACATACATTGTGTAACATTTGTTCTGCACCAATTTCTATTTTAGGGACTGGATGGGGACAGTGAGAACAAGTTCCACACATCGAGGTGCTTCTCATAGAATAAGTGTAATGAAGTAATGGATTTTTTACAACATGACTTAGCATACCCACGAGTAATGTTTTGCCTTTCATGCAAATGTCATTTCTCCATTTAGAAAAGCTAGTCAAGTATATTTCCCCTTATCCACATGATAGGGATTTCCTACATACATCCCTATTAACAGATTCAATGAAAAAAAAGGACTCAGAACCAAATTACAGAGATGTGATAGTTATTTCAAATTCAGTGCCTGTGAAATCTTGCCAGAAATACGCTGGCCTCTGTGGAAGTCTTTGTAACCAGGCAAACATGACATTGCTATGGCATTGTCTCTTGGAACAAAATAAGGCCCTAAGGTCTTTGGGGACCTGAGGCCACTTTGGACCTCAGATCAAATTGGAGTCTAAAGAAGTCAACCATAAAATACACCACAGGTGTAGTGTACCTTCATATATGCACTTACTCACGCACGAGTGTAAACGCTTGGTCTCCTCTCTGTCTGTTCTAGGCATGTGACAGGCTCTTCTGCTAGGGTGTCCATTTTGTCCTTTGACAGAAGAGTAGAACTTCAATTTTAAATATTTATTTTAGAAAGCAAGATTGACTTATATTAGTAGAATAAACAAAAAGAAAGGAAATAAGACCAAGAGGTAAAAAGATTTGCCTCTTTGGACATGGACGGAAGCTCAAGTGTGGAGAAGTCTGACAGACAACCGAGCAGACGTCATCGTCGGTGTAGGAATTAGGAGTAATTACGACACAGTGAAAGTACTTTGACGTCTGAGGTTAGGAAATCATTATTCGGGCATGAGTACATTTGAAGACACGTTGGTAGGGCCGTTGTACTATGATTTTTAAGCCCATGTGAAGATGGTGCCAGGAGAACAGAAAGGAGGATATTTCTGCACAACTGAAATTTTCATTTTCCCCCGAAGGAGGTTCTCCCAGTTTCCAAGCACTTCTGGCCTAGGCGCAAAGTCTCGGGCTGAGACTCAAGAAATGTGAGTTCTCGTATCAAATCTCATAGTAATGAGGAGGCTTACATTAGGAAAATCAAAGAATAATGGAATTCCAGGCTTGAGAGAAACTTCAGAATTTTATTCATATATTGCCTTATTTTACAGCAGTGGAAATGGAGCTGGGACCTTTCTATGCTTTGGTTTTTCTACCCTGTCAAATGCACTCATCATCCTCCTACCTCCATCACCAAATGGTGGCGAGGGTCTGATGAAATAGGTTTGAGAGTGGCTTATCCTTGTGATCTCTTTTTTTCCCTGGATTCCTGTATTATTTACTGTTATTCTCATCCTCCCATTCTTCCTCCCTCCTTCCTTTTCTTAATGGCCTAGTCATATTCCTTACACTGCATTTTTCTACCTTTGATCTTACCTTGATTCTGAAGGCAAGGAGTAATATATTAAATAGCAGACAGCCTGAAACAGATTTGTGAGGATATATTAACAACTGAAATCCACTGTGTGATTACTATGCACAGGCACTGGGCTACCAGACACAACAAATCCTTAGAAGTGGGTTGTATGATCTTCCTTTTCCATCTCAGGAGACTGAGCTACCCAAGAACACACAGGAAGTAGTGAAGGAGGGACCAGATACAAATTTCTCTGGCTCCCAAACCTTTATTCTGTCCATGCAAACAGGCTTGATTAAGTTAAATATGATTTTGAAATGTTGGGCATAATTTTGACCACCCTTGAATTTCCATCAGGGACCAAGGAGATAAAGTGCAGGAAAAGTCAGGAGGAAGCAAAGGGAAAAAAGATTCTTCTGATGTTATTGAAACCCACAAGAGAACCGGGAAGCCATTCATACACCTCATACCCCCAAGATTACTGAACAGGAAGTTTCCTTCTACCTTATTTCTACTCTTCTCTACCTGCCTATGATACATTCTCTGGCTCTTCATCCGCAAATGAGGGATGAATTAAACATTTTTAGATCCCTTAAATTTAATCACTGTCCAAGGGTCTTCCATTTTATATTCTTCAGATCCTCTTATGTCTTCTCTGTGCCTGGTGGGGCAGTGCAATGGACTCAGTCAGGGCACCGGTTCTCAAGGTTTGATTCCATAATGAGTGGAAAGCTACAAGCTGTGCCCCCAGGGAACACTTGAACCCTGTTCTCTGCACCTTCTGTGCTTTCATGAGGCACTGGCCGCCAAGGATACCCGGCGTTAAAAACAGCTGCAGTTTTAAATGGCAAGTCCTCCAGGAAAAGATTGTGTTTATACCTTTCTCAGAGTTGTCTACAATTTTTAACTCTTTTTTAGCCCCAATGCTTTAAATTACACCTTAGCAAAGGACAAATTTCACCAGAAGAAAACTCTTAAGAACAGAACAAATGGTCCAAATGGGTGAAACATGAACCCCCTCTGTTTTTAATTCATGTAATATGTATTGACTGTCCACTCTCTGCAAAGCTTTGTGCAGCAAACTTTGAATTGATGGGCATTTGGGGTCCCAAAGACACTGCAAGAGCTATAACATCACCTGTACAATTACGTCTGGACTTCCCCAGACTTTCCTGTCTCCCACTTGCTGTTTTTTTTCCTTCTCTATGTCCTACACAAATACTGATTATTTTATTTATTTATTCATGAGAGACAGAGAGAGGCAGAGACACAGGCAGAGGGGGAGAAACAGGCTTTCTGCAGGAAGCCCGATGTGGGACTCCATCCCAGGACCCTAGGACCACACCCTGAGCTGAAGGCAAGTGCTCAAACACTGAGCTCATCCAGGTGTCCCAAATACTGACCATTTTTTAAAAATCCACTGGACAGAAATAGCCCAAGTTTCATCACTGGGAGGTATGAAGATGCAAGACTTATGCTGGAAGATGAGGCTTTACATTATGATAAAAATATACCTATCATTGAATCCCATTGTTTATACTGGCTTTAGTTTTCCTAAGAGGGATATTCTTTTATTTAGTATTTTACAAAATCCATTTTTTAAGAGAGAGAGGTGTGAGAAGGAGGGGATGGACAGAGGGAGATAGAGAGGATCTTAAGCAGGCTCCATGCCCAATGCAGAGCTTGATGGGGACTCAATCCCACAACCCTGAGATCATGACCTGAGCAAAAACCAAGTCAGATGCTCAACCGACTGAGCCACCCAGGCACCTTTACAAAACCCATTTAAAAAAAAAATCAATATGTATTGTAATTGAGATGTATTTTTGTGTTGATGCTTTTATCACTCTTCAGTTTGAAACTCACTACTGACCATTTATCTTGCCATTTATCTTGCCATAAAAATATTAGGCATTTAAGTCTTGCTCAAAATCAAGATGCTGGATTAAAAACTGGCAAGCAAAAAAATAAAAAATAAAAAATAAAAACTGGCAAGCAAGCCACCTACCTTTCTCTTCTCCACAAGAAAGAAACAAATAAAACATATAATCTTCAAGTACTCGGCTTTCTAGAAGTTTGACTATTGTCCTGAGTCTCTGTTAGTTATAATTATCTCTAAAAAAGAGAAAATACTTAATATCAACTCATGTATTATTACATATTCATAAATATTTAATATCATTGACATTAAGTAAGATATATAGGATTGGGGGGAACACTTTCTGAGTGAACCCATCAGAAGTGATTATTCAGTATCTTGATGAATTCCCTGTCAACTTTTTTGCTTATATAATTTTTACTTAATATTATATTGTGAACATTTTTATATCAACGAAAACTTCTAAAATAGTTTCACAATAGTACATTTCTAACTGGTCAGTAATTTATTGATCATTTTCCTATTGTTGAATGCTTGGTGGTGTCTAGTTTTCACATTACAAATAAGGCAGAAATGGGCATCCTCCATATACATTTTCCTAGTATTTAAATTATTTCATTGGTGGACTCTTATACCATACAGAAAAGTAAATTTAAAATGGATTAAAGGCTTAAATATAAGACCTAAAGACCTAAAATCATAAAACTACTGGAAGAAAACACAGGGAAAAGCTTCCTGACATTGGCCTTAGCAAGGATTTTTCTGGATACGATACCAAAGGAAAGGCAATACAAGCAAAAGTAGACAAGTGGGACTCGATCAAACCAAAAACCTTCTGCATAGGAAACCATCAACAGAATGAAAAAGCAACTTATGAAATGGGAGGAAATGTTTATAAGCCATATACCTGATAAAGGATTCATATCCAAAATATATGAAGAACTCCTACAACTCGATAGCAAAACACCAAATAAGTCAGTTTAAAAACGAGCAAAGGGCCTGAATGGAAACTTCCCTAAGAAGACATACAAATGCCAACATGTATATGAAAAGGTGCTCAGCATTACTAACGATCAGAGAAATGTGAATCAAAACAATGCGATATCACCCTGTCCCTGTTAGCATGACTATTCTTAACAAATCAGCTGTGTTCATTGCATACCATGTATCCATGAAAGTGGTGAGAAAGGGAGCCTTGTGCACTGCAGGGAATGTAAATTTGTATGGCCGCCATGGAAAACAGCATAGAAGTTCCTCAAATATTAAAAATATAGTTGCCATAGGGTATAACAATTCTGCTTCTGGGTTTATATACAAAGGAAATGAAATCATAATCCTGAAGAAATATCTCATCTCCATGTTCACTGCAGCATTATTCACAATAGCCAAGACATGGAAGCAACCTAAAGGTCCATTGACAGATGATGAATGGATAAAGAAGAAGGATATTCATACAATAGACTATTATTCAATCTTAAAAAAAAGAAGGAAATCTTGCCACTTGCAACAACAAGGATGCCTTGAGGACATTATGCTGAATGAAATAAGTCAACACAGGGGTACAAATAATATACTTTTTTTGAGGAGTTTAAAAATTGTCAGATTCAGAGAAACAGAGAGTAAAATGATGATTGCCAAGGTCTGGAGGGAAATGAAAGTAGGGAGGTAGTAATCAAAGGAAGCAAAGTTTTAGTTCTGCAAGATGAATAAGTCTTAGAAATCTAGGGTACAGCATAGTGTGTATAGGAAATAATACCGTATTGTATGCTTGAACATTTGGTGGCTGTCGTAAGAGGGGTGGCTCTTAAGACAGGTGATATGATTACATACACACAATCGAATAAGTAAAAAGGATGGGAGGAAACGTTTGGACATGGTGGAGGCATTTATGGCATAGATTGGGGTGATGACTTCATGGGTATCTACTTATCTCCAAATTGATCAAGTTGCATACATTAGATATGCACAGTTTTGGTATGCCAGTCATACCTCAATAAAGTATTTAAAAGTTATTTCTTTGAGAATGAGTCTAAGAAACAAAATAAATAAACAAATAAAAAAAGATACAAACAAAAACCAGACTGTTAAATACAGAGAACAGACCAGCGATTGCCAGAGGGGAAGAGAGGGATGGGTGAAAGACAAAGGAAATGAAGAAAACACTTATCAACACCTTCATTGCATAATAAATAGAACTGTTGAATCATTATACTCACTGTACATCTGAAACTAATATAACGCTGTAGGCTAATTATACTTCAATTTTTAAAGAGATACAAACTTCCTGTTGTCAGATAAAAAAAAAAGACAAAAAGAGAATGAGTCTCAGATACAAAATTATTATATCAAAGGGTTTTGATAGAAATTTCCATATTGCTTTTTAAAAGACTTGTACCAGCTTACTATTTTAAGAGAAAAATATCAGTCCTGGGATGCCTGGGTGGCTCAGTTGGTTAAGTGACTGACTCTTGATTTTAGCTCAGGTCATGATCTTAGGGTCATGAGATCAAGGCCTGCATTGGGCTCCATGCTAAGCATGGAGTCTGCTTGGAATTCTCTCTCCCTCTCCCTCTGCCCTTCCCCATCCCACCCCCTGGCTCATGTTCTCTCTCTCTCTCTCTCTCTTTCTCTTGGAAAAGAAAAAAAAAAAAGAAAAACATTAGTCTACCACACTCTCAAATTTATATTCAATTATGATATCTACATTACTGATCTATGAGGCACTACAATTGGAAGGGACTCCTTAATTTCTGTAACTCTCTGACAGTAGGCCTGCTGTCGAAGTTAAGGATTTACCTTATCCCATTTCATGTTCTGAAAACTTAATTTTTATAAAATGTGAGTTATCTACAAAGAAAAAAAATTCTGAATGAACTAACAAATATTTCCTAACAAACTTACTGTGAATGAGGAACCCTACCTAATGCTAGGGAACATAGTCCTGGCACTCAACGCACTTATTCTCCACTAGGAGAGGTAATATGATTAATCTGCCTTCCATGGCACCCGCTTGCTGTTTTGTATTAGTTACAGAGCCAACACAAAACAAAAAGTAAGAGCCACAGAAGAAATACAAAGAGCTTCAAGAGAGGACAGAAGAGAGGGATACATTTGAGGAGATTGGGATATCTACTACCAATTGTTTTGAGACTTGTCCTCTTTTATTAAAAATAATAAAATGCTGGAGCAAGGGTTTTGGGGCCTTAAGATGCTGTTATAGAAGGCTCTGGCAGAAATAGGACTTTCTTGAGAAATTTGCGTTTCTTTAAATCATTATATACGATGGAAGGAAGGACTTCTTACTCATGCTCACCATCTTTTTCACTAGTATAAATTCTTTCCATAGTGTTTCAAGTAAAATGGATACACAAATAAGTGCTCTGTTTTAAAATATATGCAAATACTCTTGATATGCATATATTTTAAGGTCTTTCCTTTTCTTGTATTTAATAGAGATGAAATTGATTTTTTTTTTAATTTTTATTTATTTATGATAGAGAGAGAGAGAGAGAGAGAGGCAGAGATACAGGCAGAGGGATAAGCAGGCTCCATGCACCGGGAGCCTGACGTGGGATTCGATCCTGGGGTCTCCAGGATCGCGCCCTGGGCCAAAGGCAGGCGCCAAACCGCTGCGCCACCCAGGGATCCCGATGAAATTGATTTTTGCAGCAGAGCCAAACAAAAGGAAAGGCCAAGTCTTTGGCCTCCTAGGGTCCTGGTGGTATGTGTGCACACTGGACAAGAAAATGAAAGGTGTTGTTCTGTTTTTATCTTAGTACCATTCAGTTGTCATTCTTTTTGCTCTCAGCAGTCTAGAGCTGCGTTATGTAACACAGTAGCTGCTAGCCACATTAGCTGTTTACATTTACTTTTAAATCAACGGTAATTAAAATTTTAAGTGTAGTTCCTCCATCATACTAGCTGTATTTCTGACACCAGAGGTGTGTGTTTTCCACACCAAGCCGTTTTAACACTCACTGCGTGGAGTTAATACAGTCTCCACAGGTGAAGGGCTCATCATACAAGACTGCCCCCCAGTTTAGACACCCAATGCAAGTAGTGGTTCCCCTGGTTACTCACACCTTCTGTCTGACTTGGCTACAAATCTGAAGTTCCTTCTCCTTGAGTTTGGTAATTTGCTAGGTAATGTCTTGTAAACAAGAAATTTTGTTAGGTAATTTCTTACCTAACAAAAAAATTTTGGTAATTTGTTAGGTAATTTCTTGTAAACAAGAAAACAGTTTACTTACTACTGCTGATTTATTACAAAAGATATTTTAAAGGATACAAATGAACAGCCAGATGAAGAGCTACATAGGGCAAGGTTTGGAAGGCTCCTAAGCATAGGAGCTTCTGTCCTGTGGGGCCAGGATACAATGCCCTCCCTGCATGTGGATGTTTTCACCAACCTGGAAGTTCCCTGAACTCCACACTTTGGGGATTTTTATGGAGGCTTCATCATGTAGACATGATTGATTATTAACTTAATTTCTAGTCCCCCTCCCTTCTCTGGAGAATGAGGGGTGGGGTGGTGCTAAAGTTCCAAGCTTCTAATCATAGCTTGGTCTTGGTGATCAGGCTCTATTTAAGAGCCAACCAAGAGCTGTCTGACTAGAAAGAAAGAAAAGAAAAAAAGACACTCCTATTACCTAGGAAATTCCAAGGGATTTAGGAGCCTTATGCCAGATACTTCCATCGCTAAGGAAATTATAAGAGTTTTAGGGGCTCTGTGTCATAGGAACTGAAATCAAAGACCAAATATTAGCAGGAATCAGGGGAAGAGATCAATATACATCTGCTTATTATTTCATACTCATAAATATTGACTTTGCAGTTGGGCAATTTTTAGAGATTTCATAATTAGAGATCAAAGACCCAATTTACTATGGATGAGGGAAGGGAATGTGATTCTCCTGTTTTCTAGGATATAGTTAAGAACATTCTTTGCACATCAACTATTTTCAGAAAATCTTCTGTAAAATGTAAACTAAAATAAAGGCAAAGAGAGGAAAACTGCTGGTGAAGATTTCTAAATCTGTGAAAGTTTTAGTTATAGATGGAATGATTATATGTTCCAGTTTATGTGGGTGGGCCCGGTTCACCCCTGTTTTCTTGACACATAGTTGTTTTGCGTTCTCCATTTGACTCTCAAGGTTTCCCAGTTGGGATGATAAATTATATGGTCAGTCTATTTATAGTTCCATTTCCTCTTTCCATGCTGAAACTTTGTAGATTCACAAAACAAAAGCACTCTAGATGGTTTCAAACCAACTTTGCCAGGTCACATTCAGGTGGATGTGTTCACAGACTGGAAAAATGTTCCCCACATATTTACTTACTTCTAAGTACTTGTTTGCCAACTTACTTGCAACAACTTTTTCTCTTTCTTAAAGGCGAAGCATCAGAGCGTCACTGTTTAACCAGAAGGTAGAATGACTTAAGGCAACTTAAGCTTCATCAAATGCTTGCATATATTTCTTTTCTGCATCAACAGATTTCCATGAGCGTGGTGATAGAAGAGAGGCTTGGCCTCTTGCAGAAGTAGAAAGAAATATTTAAAGGAGAGAGAGCTGAGCTGGGAGGCAGAATTTCTTCCTAGTTCAGTCATCTATATGAACTTAGGTTTCTCGTTTTTATGCCTTGCTCCTGTAGACGACAGTTTTCTAGAAAGAACAATATAAATTTTAAGCATTCTCCATTTGAGAGCCAGTTTGAACTTCTAAACTTCCTCCGTCTTAAATATGCCAGTGTCTCTCTCACTTTCTGGGCTCTGTATATTCAGCTCCTTCATTCCTTTAGCCTCAGCATGACTGTCGCTCAGGGAAGTCTCCTCTGATCCCCTTAATTGGATCAAGTGATCTCATGGTCTCTGTGTCCCATCAAAGCATGGGCTTTAATTTTCTATTTACTTGTCAAAATTCTCATTGAGACTTCAGTGAGAAGTGAGACACATCCATTTTATTTGCGACACATCCATTTTATTTGCTTTATATCTCCGGCTCTAGAACAGAATCCATATAGTTGCTGCTCAGTTACATTCGTGGAAGGAATGGATGAATAAGTGAATGAGCAAGTCTGTGCAAGTTTTTGTATCCATGGATATAGAGCCAAGGAAGACAGGGTGTCTATCCCGAAGGAGCACATACTTACAGCCAAACTAGAGTGACTATAATACAAGGCAAAATAAGCTTCGCAGAAGACGTAAAGGAATTCTGTAGGAATTCAGAGGGGAAATGACAGGGCATCGGAGATAAGAAAGGCTTCTTGAAAGAGGGAGCAGTTGAGATAGCCCTTGAAGCATAAAACATTGAAGCATAAAACATTGATGGGCAAATATAATATGTAGTTAACACTCAACATATTGTAAACCTCTTATTAGCATAGGAAGATACTTTTTGGGGCACTGTTTGTCAGTAAGACAACAAAAAGACATGAGTCCTGCCTTAAAGGGGCCAGTGATCTAATTGGAAAACATATAGACAACCTAAAAGTGATGGTAAAATAGCAAAATGTATTCTGTGCTGAAATCAACAGTATAAACAAAGTGGGAGATGAGGGTGTGGGGAGGGCAGACGCAGCAAGAAGAGAGATCAGGTCTGCCTGGGAATGTCTTCCACTTGGGTGGAGAACAGTAAAGCAAAGCCCTGCAGCTGTGAGGATTAATGAACTTCTTGGAACTTGCCTTTGTTTCTCTTGTTGCTTGGTAACCCTCATTCTGGCTCAGGAGATGGCCACCACTGGGAACAATTTTTTTAAAAGCTCAACTTTAAATCCTCCATTTACACATAGACCACATTTGAAAAACTCTCCTTCAGATAACTGCATATTTGGGCAATGACCTGGGCCAGGTTAAGGGCATTTCACCCAAATTTTGTCTTCCTTTTATGTTTGCCTCTCCTTACGGAGTAATAGCCGGGCTTATTCTAACTTCGGTAACTCCTAGGGACATTTTGAGCTGATTTCTTCCAAAGGGAGTTGTGACTGGTTAGAACGTACTTCAGCTGAGATCTATTTATTTCCCCTTTCCCTCTTGGACTCTCACTTTGGGAATTATAGGCTGTGCTGCTCTACAGAGTCCCGGCGGTGTATGTGCCAAATGGCGTGCCTAACCCAGCTGGCTGCTTCTGCCCTTGGGATGCTCCAAGGTTGCTCAGCAGCAGCCTGAGGAGGGGAAAAGAGGCTTGTCTTCAGTTAACATGAAGCTTAAACATGATTCTAAAGCCTGCCATAGACTCCAGCGTACCGTGTCCATGTGAGTGTCAGGGAAGATTGGAGCACCAAGGTCAAGTGCAAATGCTGACACAAATTTGAGGATCCCCTGAGTCATCAGCATTATGGCATTTAGCTAACGACCTCTATTATAGACCACTGGAAGATAATAATACCAGTATTAACTGATATCTTCTTAAAAAGTCTTTGGAAAAATCAAGGCCTATCAACTTCTACGGTTTATAAAGGTCCCTACACCTCCAAATACTCCTGGAAAGATGGGAAAGTTGGCAGGGAATGTATTTTTTCTTGGGATAGGGTGTCATCTGGACAGAAGGAACACTGTTAAATGACTGGTTGATCTAGGACTACAGAATGGTGGTAATGAAATAATCTCTAAGTGCAAATATATCTAGTCCTAGTTTAGAAGAGAAGTGCAATTTAAACAAACATCAGGTGATGGCCATCCACCCATGCTATCAGCACCAAATGACTTTGCAACCTCTCCCCATTCCACAACAAATTCTCTGCTTTGCAAATGGATTTTGTTGCAAAATCTGGAAGTACTGTTAGTTTAAAGCAGGGAAAGAAACTACAGGCCCTAAAGACACAAACATTCATTTTCTTGCTAATTTAAGCATAACAGATGCAGGGTCTAAGTAGAAAATATTTCCAGAAATAAACCATGATTATATGGCCATTTAATCTTTGACAAAGGAGATAAGAATAAGCAATGGGAAAAAAATCTCTTCAACAAATGGTGTTGAGAAAACTAGACAGCTACATACACAAGAATGAAACTGGACCACTTGCTTACACCACACACAAAAACTACCTCGAAATGGATGAAAGACCTAAATGTGAGACCTGACACCATAAAAATCCTTGAAGAGAGCTCAGGCAGTAATTTCTTCAATATCAGTCATGGCAAGATTTTTCGAGATGAGTCCCCTGAGGCAAAGGAAACAAAAGCAAAATAAAGGATTGGGACTGCATCAAAATAAAAAGCTTCTTCACAACAAAGGAAACAATCAATGAAACTAAAAGACAACCTACTGAGTAGAAGAAGATAGATGCAAATGACATACCGGATAAAGGGTTAGTATCCAAACTATGTAAAGAACTTCTACAACTCGACGCCAAAAACCCAAATAAAAAATTCAATGCAAAAATGGACAGAAGACATGAACAGACATTTCTCCAAAGACTACAGATGGCCAACAGACACATGAAAAGATGCTCAACGTCACTCATCAGCAGAAAAGTGCAAATCAAAACCACAATGAGATATTGCCTCACACCTGTCAGAATGGCTAAAATCAATAACACAAGAAAACAAGCGTTGGCGAGGATGTGTAGGGAAAGGAAGACTTGTGCGTTGCTGGTGGGAATGCAAACTGGGCAGCCATTGTGGAAAGCAGTGTGAAGGTCCTCAAAAAATTAAACACAGGGCTATCGTAAGATTCAGCAGTTCCACCATTGGATAGTTACAAAAGAATACAAAAACACTAATTCGAAAAGATATATGCATCCCTATGTTTAAGCAGAATTATATACAGTAGCCAAATGGGATCCATGAAATAGGTAAAGGGGGTTAAGGGTACACTTACCATGTTGAGCACTGAATAATGTATAAAATTGTTGCATCATTATATTGTACCCTTGTTGTAAAATTAATATAATGCTCCACGTTAACTATAGTGGAATTAAATTTGTTAAAAAATGAATAAAAATACAAAATATTTCAGAGCAGAAATACTATCCTCTTCCCATCTGTGGCATCCCTGAGTATGACCAGCCTACCCAAAGACAATTATGCTGACTGAGCAAGTCTTTTGTCATTTGTAAAGCAGACAAAAGTCTCTGGGAAAAATCATCTTTCCCATTAGAAAAAAAAAAAAACAAAACTTTGACTTTTATGGCTAATTCATGGGGAGGATTTGAGTTTTTTATTTATAGTTCTTTAAACAGATACAGCAGTATTCAGAAGAGGATGAGTAAGGAAATATAAGCTCTCTGTAGGAGGGAATTTAAAGAAAGAGACACACACCCATATGGTGTCTGGTATAAATGCTTTATGAAGCTATCCTTCGGAATCAGCAGTGTTACTGCCAGAGAAAGAAAGCTGAGAATCTAGTCACTATTGACTCTGAGCCACAAAGAAACTATTGACCAACTGCCACTTCCTTCCATTTCACTGATTCAGTCAACATTTTCTCTCAAGTGGAAACATCTCACTGTGTGTCTGGGAAATCTTTTACCACAATATTCAAAGTGCAGAGCTCTGGGGAGGACACATTCCAGCCAGAAACCACCATGCCCCTCCAAACCAGGTAGTCCCATCCTGGCTCAGTTGATGCTAAGCCTAGTGCACCCTGGCCACCCTCGTGCCTTTGGGGCTTGCCAATAGTTTTACAGGAAAAATATGAGTTACTGGGTGAAGGTGAGGACGGGGCACAAGAGCAAACTCTCACTTCTGGGAAAGTGCTTACAGAGTGCACCATGACGCAGGATGCGTATCACCCCCTTTCAAAGACCTCAAAGCTCTACATGGTTTCTTTATTAGAGCTAAGAGAAAAATCGAAGGGGAAGATAGGAGACTCATGCATAGATAAGAACTAAGATACCACTGAACCCATTACCCAAGATCATTGCTCTAGGAATAAGAAAGAATCCATGGGAATCCCCTATCAGACAAGTCATCCTTCCATTTCTTCAAGTTTCTTCTGTGCTCAGCATCCCTCGAATTGCCATTCCCTGTGCTTAGGACATTTTGAAATCTCACATGGTTGAAATGTTCCTTTTCCGCGTATTTCTTTCCAGCACCCAAAGAGCATGGCTGTTGGCAGGCTCGTGCCTGCCACAGCTTCACAACAGGGACAGGCTCCTGTGAAGAATGGAGAGAAATGTCTGATCTGAAATCCCAACTATGGAATGAGACACTGCTGGGTGTTGCCAAAAGCCTTTAGCTGAGCTCCAAGCATAGCTGGATGAAGCAAAGCTGGGAAAGCTCCAGCTGTCCATATATATGTTCCCAGAGTCACACAGATTGGTTTTTGCTTTGTTCTGAAAAAAAAAAAAAAAGCTGTGTCTTTTCTGAGGTTGGGGCATCAGCGGAAGTGAGTAAATATAAACTAATCCCGTCAGCTACGGGCAATCCTTTCCCGCCAGTCCTGTTGACCCAGAGGAGTATCATGTCGCTTCTGTTCCCTCCCTAACTGGACTACCAGGGATCTTGAAAAATGACATTATTCAGAGTTCTCAGGCATGCTCAAGAGAAGGAGGCAATTATTAAGCATAAAGTTCAAAACCAAAATCCCACCTCCTCTGCAGCCTTTCTGCTAAAATGCCCTCTGTTGGCCCTGAATATACGAATACGTGGCTCTGATGTCCAACCACAACAGCTCTGACCTCCCGCTCAGTTATTTTGCTACAGGACATTTTGTTTCCCCACATGGATTTTGGATCATCAGAGGGAGGAGGCTTTGTTTTAGCTTTCCCGTTATCTCCTAGTAACACCTGCTTCAATAAGCCTATATTAAGCGCTTGTTAAATAAATACTTGCTTTAATGAATGATGCTTCCTGCCTTCTCTTTCCTCGGTCCCATCAGACTGAACTGATTCCCTCAACGTTTGACACTCTGGACTCCGACTGGTTAAACCACTCTTGTGGTCCTGCTCTTAATCTGCACAATCCTACTGACTGCGGCAAAATCAGATGGGCATCATCTGGGAAGAGCTGCCCAGTGATCATCTCAACACGAGATGCTCAGTTTGCTCTTGCAGCTCCTCATCCTTCACCTTTCAACAATCTTCAGAGGAAGGGAGGGGACAGGGCACATTTCCTCATGACCGTGTCATTGAAAACAAAGTAAAACAGATAATGTGATGAAGTTACATAAATTATGATTAGCCTCGGGAATAGCCAGCCTTGTTACATGGTGCTCTTCCTATGTCATTTGGATTACAGACCTAAAGGTCATTGCCATTTGTAAACTAAAAAGAAATCTGGTCCAAAGCACAGCTATCACCAATTCTAAGCAGGCTGGACACGGGTAAAGTTTGTCCTAAGTATGGGTCCAGCTGCTGTTCTGTATCCTGCCTCCAAGCCAGTGTTGCTTTCTCAGTCATGAATTGTCCATTTTCTACTATTGTTCCTGCCTTCAAAAAAAATATGTTACAGGGCACTTAGGTGGCTCCGCCGGTTAAGCATTTGCCTTCAGCTCAGGTCATGATCCCAGGGTCCTGAGATCATGGGGCCCGGCCTCAATCTCCCTGCTCAGTGGGGCGTCTTCTTCTCCCTCTTCCTCTGCCACATTCCCCACTTGTGCTCTCTCTCTCTCTCTCTCAGTTAAATAAAATCTAAAAAAAAAAAAATCTGTTACAAATATATATATACAGAACTTGCTAACTTTTCCTCTGTGAGAAAAAAAAAATACTTTAAGGAAGATGCAATGAAACAGTGATAATTAACACAAATACACTATTAATGACAGAAATTCAAGCATTAGCCCGCTCCAGATTAAAGAAGGATATGTGGGTTTTTTTTTTTTTTAATTGAAGGGTAAGAAACTACTAACGGTATTTTTTTTTTGAAACTACTAACAGTATTAATGAGGCTGGCTGTGACTGTAATAAACATCTCTTGCAGAAATAAATTGTCAGAACTGTTGCGCAAATCACTTCATGTTATATTATTTTTAAAGGAGGAGATCATCTCATCGAGCTATTTGGCAATCCAGTATTTGGGAAAAAAAAAAAAAAAACTAAAGGTCAGCAATGAATCTTTCCTGAGACTGTGATGATATTTTCACTTTGGAGGTCTGGGTTTGCCTGGAAATGAACAGCCAAATCTGTTCGTAAAAGGAAAGAAATCACTTCCAAGCTTTTATTTGGTAAGAGAATCTTCAGTCGGGCCCAACTGCTAGCCAGAGGCTCTTCTCCCAACCTACCAACCTGCTCTCACATTTTGGTTGTTTCTGCCACCTTACACTGATGTGTGTTTGAACTCTGTGCCCTTTAATTTTGACCAAAGTGTGGACACCAACTCATTTCTTTGTTTCCTCCTTAGCACAGCTAAGATTGGAGCTTTCACAAAAGCTTTTCTAAAACACCAGTTAAAGAAGGAAAAGAAAAGGAACATAACACATATACATGCATGAAAACTATAGCATATAAACCAGTTTCCTAATTTTATATGTGCTGGTGTGCACCGAGGGCTTATAGGCCTTGACCTATCTTACATCCTATCTGAGATGGTTTACTTAACCCCAAATAGCTGACACAAATTTACAGCCTTCTCCCTATAGGGGAGGAAAAAGTTTTCCTGACCCTCTTAGGGTCCCTGGCTGGGTCTGAAAATTAAATGGACAGAGGCAGAGTCATGGGAGGAAAGTATGCAAATGTATTAAATTAGCTGGATGGACGTGAAAGCATCTTCCCAAGACGATGAAGACATCAGGAGAGCAGGAAACTGAGGAAGACATCAACAGAGCAGGAAACTTTATACCTTTTTTTTTTTTTTTTAACTTTTTTTTTTAACTTTATACCTTTTAGACAGATGTGATGAACTGACAACCAGAGGGGTTTGGGGCAGGGGTAGTAAATGGTGAAGCAGTAAGAAGGTTTCTTTATATACCCTTCTTGGCTCTGAATTCCCATTCTCCGGTGTTAAGGATGTTTCCCCTATATAGGGAGGATACCTTTCAGGAGGAAAAAGCAGACCCACAAGACGTTGGGAAGGAAGGAGCAACCAGAATGACCTTCCTGTTTCTGCCTTTTCCTCACATTCTTTCAGTGTAAGATATTCAGTAGGCTAGTAGTGCCATATTTGGGGGTGGTGTGTCCTGAACCCCATTCATTAACGCCTGTGTTGTGACTTCCAAAGTCTGGCTCAGCTTCCTACGGAGGAAGTCATTTGAGCATCCTCAATCTCCTTCCAGACATCTTCCCCACACGGTGGTCCAGATCAAGAGAGAGAGGTTGCCACTCAACACCCTGGACTTCCCGCCTCCCTTCCCCGCCGGTACCAACAGAGCCTCCTCCCACGTTCTACTGGGGAAAACACACATTTTAGCAAACTGATTGATGCCACCTACGATCCCACTCTTGAGGTGAAATTGTCCCACCTGCACATACCAGGTGCCCTCATCCTTTAGAGGCCCAATGATATAAAATATCATAAACGACTGTGCCATTAGCACAGCATTCCCAGGTCCATACAAGAGAGTGGGTAAGGCCAGAGCTGTACCTGCGCCCATAAAAATCAAGATAAGCTATCCCCCGCCCCCAACTTAACATTGGAAAGTATCACGTTTGTCCTTTCCCCCCAGCCCGTCAGTAGGATTATGTCATAAAGGGCTCACTGAAGCAGAGAGGCTTGCTGACCATTCCGCCACTATACTTTTTACCTAAAACGACTCCTACTGATTTATTTGTATATATTTATTTCCATAACTAAAATCTTTTCTTTATTTCTGTTCTCATGAAATCAGTTCTGCTCAAACCTACACAGGACCCTGAATTTATTAGATAAGGTTGGATGAGCCTTTGCAAGGAGAATCCGTGTGGAATCAGACAGAACATGGGCACAACTGCCCATGGGTCTCTTTGGCATGAGGATTACTTTAGACCGATTATTTTTAAGAAACAGAAGACTTAAGAAGTTTTTCTTTTTACCTTGCCCTTAATTACCCCAAATAATTTACATAGGGAGCCTGCACCAAGTGCCCCCTTAATCCCCATCACCTATTTTACCCATTCCCCCGCACCTCCCCTCTGGTTACCATCAGCTTGTTCTCTATAGTTAAGAGTTTGTTTCTAGCTTTGTCTCTCTCTTTTTACCCTTTTGCTCATTTTTGTTGTTGTTGTTGTTTCTTAAATTCTACAACAAGTGAAATCATAGGGTATTTGTCTTTTTCTGACGTATTTCACTTAGCACAATACTCGCAAGCTCCGTCCACGACTTGGCAAGTGGCATGATTTCATTCGTTTTTTCTTGGCCATCATCCCCACTGTGTATATATGCCACATCTTTATCTATTCATCAATTGATGGACACAGGCTGTTTTCATTATTTGACTAGTGTAGAAAATACTCGTAAAAACTTTGGAGTCCATGTATCACTTTGAATTCGTGTTTTTGTATTTTCTGAATAAATACCTAGTCGTGCAATTGCTAGATCACAGGGTGGTTCTATTTTTAACTTTTCGAGGACCCTCCATACAGTTCTCCACAGTGGTTGCACAAGCAGTTTCCTGTGTTAATTTTAGCCATTCTGACAGGTGTGAGGTGGTATCTCATCATGGTTTTGACTTGTATTTCCCTGGTGATGAGTGATGGGAGCATCTTTTCCTGTGTCTGTTGGCCTTCTGGGTGTCTTCTTTAGGAAAGTGTCTATTCATGTCTTTTGCCCATTTCTTAACTGGATTATTTGCTTTTCGCGTGCTGAGTCTGATAAGTTTTTTGTAGATTGTGGATACCAGCCCTTTATCAGTCATGCCATTTGCACATATCTTCTCCCATTCTGTAGGCTGCCTTTTTGTTTTATTCATTGTTTCTTTCACTGTGCAGAAGCTTTTCGTCTTGATGAGGTCCCAGTGGTTCACTTTTGCTTTTGTTTTCCTTGCATCCAGTGATGTGTCTAGTAAGAAGTTGCTATGGCCGATGTCAAAGAGGTTGCTGCTTGTCTTCTAGGATTTTGATGGTTTCCTGTCTCACATTTAGATCCTTCATCCATTTTGAATTTGTTTGTGGATGATGTAAGCAAGTGGTCCCGGTTCATTCTGCCTGCTGTTGTCCCGTCTTCCCAATACCATCTGTTAAAGAGACTGTCTTTTTTCCATTGGATATTCTTTCCTGCTTTGCCTAAGATTAGTTGACCGTTAGTTGTGGGTCCATTTCTGGGTCTTTACTCTGTTCCATTGATCTGTGCGTCTATTTTTGTGCCCTTCCCATATAGTCTTGATGACTACAGCTTTGCAATACAGCTTGATGTTTGGATTTATGATGCCTCCTGCTTGGCTTTTCTTTTTCAAGACTCCTTTGGCATGGGAATCTCTCCTTTCAGCTGTAATTTCCTCAAATAAACCTTCTGCCCCTCTTTCCTCTCCTTCTGGGAGTCCTATGATACAAATGTTCTTATATTTCATGAAGTTGCTGCGTTCCCTAAGTCTGCATTCATGATTCAATATCTTTCTTTCCACCTTCAGCTTAATTGTTTTTCACAGTTTTATCTTCTATATCATTTATTCATTCCTCTGCTTCTTCCATCCTTGTGGTCATTACCTCCAGTTGGTTTTGCATCTCAGTCATAGTATTTTTTACTTCAGCCTGACTAGTTTTTATGTCTTCTATCTCTGTAGTAAGGGGTTGCCTGGTGTCTTCTATGCTTTTCTCAAGCCCAGGTAATATCCTTATTATTATTGTTTTAAATTTTGGATCAAGTATATTACTTATATTTGTTTCAATTAAATTCATGGCCATGAACTTTTCGCATTCTTTTTTGGGGGATAAATTCCTCCCTCTTGGCATTTTGTCTAGGTTTTTGCTTTCTGTGTATTAGGAAAATATGTTTCCTAATGTTTCCTGCTCCTGAGAGTAATGGCTTTATTAAGAAGAGGTCATACACTGTCTAGTGCCTCCTGCTTCAGGAAATGTTGCTCGTGTATGATCTGCCGCTGTGCTTTGGCTGCTCTTTCCCTCAGGTCAGTCCTCTGCAGAGTTTCTCCTTGCCTGCAGTGGGGAGGGTTTGAACCTTTTCCAGAGTCTGGTGAGTTTTAACTAGGCGCACTCTGGTTTGCTTGTTAAAGAGGCCTGCTGATATTTCCACTAGAGCTGAAGCTTTGCACACTCTATAGTCTGTAGACATGCTGCGTGTTTGGGGTTTGTGCTGGTGTTCTGGGGGAGGGGCCTGTTACTCTAGTTCTCAGGCACACTTGCCCTAGTAAAGAGGCACCTGCAGAGCACAGAGAGGTAGAGCTTGGTGTGAGCAGCCCTAGCCTCCAGTGTTGACACTGTGCTGTTCACTGAAGTCAGTCTGTGCTATTGGGTGGGGGAGAAAAATGGCACCAGGCCTCTCCTTTATCCCCAAAGAGTGAAGTTTGCACCCCCCCCCTTCTGTCTGAGAAGCCCTCCCAGAAGAGCAATCTCCTTTCCTGTGTCCCAGACATCCCTCATATTTATGCCTTCATTCTGTCTTCATCTGGGCCATCTGCCTGCCTGGCCATGCAGGGCACCTGTGTTTTATTCCAGGCAGGCCAGGTGAATTCCCAAACCCCAAACTTTAGGGACCTGGCATGATGTGAACACATGCTTTGGGGGAGGGTCTCACCTCTCTGGGGCTGGTGCTGGTTTGTTCCAAGGCAGTTGCAGGAGCTTAAAGTTTGGAGTAAAACACAACAAAAATCTGGTGTCTAGGTTAGCCACACTCAGCAGATGTCTCCGCCCCTATGCTAAGGAATGGGGCAGTGCAATTGTGCCTGCTAGCTCTTTTGTCCCCTGAGATGCCCGCCCTTCCCGGATGTGCTCCAGGAAGGGAGAACTCTCTCTCCCCGTCCATACCAGGGGATCCTCAGATTCCACCTTCCACTCCTGAGCCTCTGCCCTCCTCCACAGGAGCACTGCGGTACCTGCTGGGCTCAATACTAGCCAAGGCACTGACTTCTGACATCCAGCCTTTGAGCTCTGCTGGTTGAAAAACTGATGATAATCAGTCTGTCTGGTTTTCCTAGTCAATGACTTTGGGGAAGTGTTTATCTTGTGTGATCCCCCATATGCTGCCCTCCCTGTCTCTCGCTCACCTCTCTCCATGATCAGGGCTCAAGTCAATTTGATTAATAGATCAGTCACAAGAACATAGAAGAGTAGAAGAAACTCCCTATGCCCTACACCCAACAAACTCCCCAAATGGAAGATTAGCTATTTGGTCCTTATTGAGGATGTGTGCTTCTCATTCTAAGTTCATAACCATTCTAACTGCATGACAAATGTCTGAAAGCTAATGAGTAGGAAAAAGGAACATGCTAAGTTATGGCAACAGTTTCCTCCTCTTTATTTTTTTATGTATGTCTTTAAGTTTTTTTTATCTCCACACCCATATGAGGCTTGAACTCACAACCCTGAGATCAAGTTACATGTTTCACCAAATAAGCCAGACAGGCACCCCATTCTTCCTGCTCTTTAAAAACAATGATGAGTATGACCTGAAACAAAAGGCTCTACTTCTCACTTCTGGCCTCTGAAGCCTGAGAAAAGCAGGATATGGACTTCTGACCTATTAACCCTACCAAGTTCATAAACATGAATTCAAACAAAAACAAAGTGTTTTCTATTCATTGGAGAAGGAAACAGCTCTAGAAGACATTTGTTGCTCAACTCATAAATATTTAATTAAATTCAAGAGTGATTATTTGGGATAAACTCGGAATAAATGAGCTATATAATAAACAATGAATAAATCTATCATCTTAAAATATTTCTGCCCACCCACCTCAAGCCCCCTTAGCCAATTGGATTTGCTTTCACTTCTCTTCCCGGCCCTACTGCCAAATTTTGTTCCTAACCTGCTACTTAAGCTTTCAATTTCCTTCATCCCTGCTACTTACTCCTACAACCTTAAACAAAACCAAACAAAACCAAAAACAAACAGGCCAAAACCATCACCCCTGCTTTCCCTTCAAAATAATCCAAGTGACTCCAACCCTGCTGCCCACCATCTGACTTTCCTGCTAGGCCCACACCCCACACCCACAACTGGCCTGTTGAACGAGTTTACCTTTATTTCCTCCTATTTTAACAGAAACCAAGCTATCTTGATAATACTTCATGCCTGACTGCCTTTTCTTATGAGATCCCTACCGTCTACTCCTACTTTTTTTATGATAGAAGAGAAATTTATATCCTGTTGTGCCTTTAAACCCATCAATCTGCTTTCATTTAAAGTCTTTCCAACCCTAGATTTAATTACTTCCAGAATATAAACACACAGTCCATATGGCTCTTATGATCACATTTGCTCTCCAATTTTTTTTCTTTTTTTTTTTCCTTTTTTTTTTTTGTCTCAAGGAATCCATCTTCTCAGCTGAAGCGGGGATAATCTTTCTAAATTGCATATCTGATTATATTATTTCCCACTTTGAAGCTGTTTAATGATTCTCTGTAACCTATTGGGTAAATTCTAATCCTCTCACATGCTTGGAAGTCACTTATTATGGCATTGTTCTAATTTTACTTTCTGACATGTTCTACTCAAAATTTCATACCTTTCACTCCAGCCATGCCAAACTGCAGTCCATCCACATCTACATTCAGGAGCCTGCTTCTGCCCACCACCTTCCAGGGTAATTGATAATCCTCTCCATTTCGACACACACATCGGGGAAGCCCGTTTTTCACTTTTTAGATGTCATAAGTATTTCCTACTATGTGTGTCATGCCACAAAAATTCCAGTATGACTGCGGCAAGAACAGAGTATATCTGGGGATGGATGGCTGGTTCATGGCTTTTCAACTATATGTGATCTGACCGGGGTGGTAGCAGAACTCTCTTAGGGCCACTAGTTCTCTGAGCCTCCTGGACCAGAGTGTGACACATGGGTATTTTAATAACTGGCACCACCTTAAGTTGGTATTATTTAGACTATGGTTCAGTAATTATTTAGTAAAATGGGAAGAAGATGATCTTTAGTAATAAAAAAATGTGTTAAATTATGTTAAAACTTGTAATATGGGATTTCTGAATTCATCATGAGTATTCCCATCACCCTAGCTAATACTGTTTGCAACATATCACATACTGATAAGTACGTTATATCCATTATTTCCTTTGTTTCTCAGACTATTTAATTCTACTCTTACTGCACTTCAAGTCACACCCCCACTCACTTCTGCTATTTCTAATCACCCTAACTTGCCATACTTCTCCTTTTCGATAGCAATCACATTCTAATGTATCGTTTATCTATTTATGGTGCCTACTGCTCTTTTTCTGTCTTTCCTTTACAGAATATAAATTCCACAAGGCATCACGCTTTAAAAACAAGTTCTACCCGATTGTAAAAGCACATAGGAATTCTATAAATATTTGCTTCTCGAGTAGCCAAAGTTCTATGAAATACACAATATTTTTAAGTCATTGTACGGTAAGGAAATTGAGACACAGAGAATTTAGCATATACAGCCTCCTTCTTGGAGGACTCAGATTTTGGAGGATTCCAGAATCTACTTTCTTAACATCACACGGAAAGTAACATAGCAATTTATTTGGAATTCTCATCAGTCTTGCTCACAAAGGCTAGCAGCCCCTTTTACAGATATAGTCATTGAATATTATTTAAAAACTCATGAAAACATCAAATATTGTTTAGGAAACTTTATTTCTGGTTTTTATGTTCCAAAGAGTGCTTCCCTTTTTAACATTGTTTATATTGTCTCTTTAGGTTTTATTTGTCTCTGTTGTGGTGGTAATTTTCCAAACCAGGAAACTATTTTGGGAGTATATTTAGGGTGTTTAAATTTAGATAATAAACTAAATTGCTTGTTCCAAGCAACGGAGTCATGCATTCTATGGTTTCAGAATTCTAACTGCCAAATACAAAGGATTGTCAGCCAGATGGTTCTTTTTGGTGGTTACTGTCAGAGCTTTTAGCAACATGCATTCCCATGTCACAAATATCTCCACAGAGACACGATACAACCAGCAAGGGCCAGTGAGTTCATTTTTTCTAAAGGATGTCAGCATATAAATGCACCAGGATGAAACTAATACGCATTTTTTTCTACTAAAGAAAAACATACTCCTCCTGTGTCTTCTCTATTCTCAATACTTCACCATAATACTACTCCACTTGTGACATCAGGTGCATGGGGTTTCCGCACACTAAGCAATTCTGCGACACCAGCTGGATACCTGACGATTCGATTCAATCCTGACACTATCTATCTGGTGTTAGTGTCAGATCCCTACTTTAAGGGGTCATCCTACCAGATTGCTCCCCACCCCACTTAGATGCCAATCACAAGTCCAGGTCGTCACCTGTGCTTCTGACCTATTGGTATAAATTGGAGGTCCCTAGGACACCCTCCTAAGGTTCCATTAATTTGCTACTCAGGAAATCACTTTACTTACTGGATTGCCAGTGTATTATAAAAGGATATAACTCAGAAACAGCCAAATGGGAGGTATGTTGGAAGGGGTGAGGACGTTCCATGCCTTCTCCGGCACCACCTACCTGCATTTCCACGTGTTCACCACCCCCAGATGCTCTTGGACCCAGTCCTTTGTTTGCTTGTTTTTTTATGGCAGCTTCATTACATAGGCACAACTGATTAAATCATTGACCATTGATGATTGAACTCAATCTCTAGTCTCTCCCTTCTTCCTTGAAGTCAGGTGGTGGGGCTGTAAGTTCCAACCCCATTGTAGAAAAAAAAATCCACTGTGCTGGGAAATTGATAACATCGTTTGCTTTCTGGATAACTGTAAGGAACTATTCCAGCACTAATTTGATATACTGTGTCTGACCCTGTTCAGTGAACACAGATGTGGAGAGCTCTGAGGAGAGCTTTAAAAAGGGATAGTCATATATAAATTGTGAGCCTTGAGAGGTGAAGCCATTCAAGTGGCAAAGTGGCCCCTGGAAGCAGAATGAGCTGTGTCCAGGAAAGCTTGAAGTTTGGCTTTAAGGTCAGAAGTGTACCACTTTTGAAAGGGTGTCTCCAAGGGCGCATCAAATATCTATTTTGGCCTGGTGGCAAAAGGCCAAGTGTCAGAGTATAATATTTGATCAAAGTGGAAGCCAAAGCTTGTTATGAGTACCATGGAATGTATTTGGATGCTGGAGAGAAAAAAAATTAGATATTTTGGGTAAACCAAAACAGTGTAACAGTTATTGCAAATACATCATGAAAATGTAATAGTCAAACATTTAGTATTTACTAATCTCACACAGGAACAAAAATTTATCAAGATTTTATCAGCGCTGTCAGCTGCTGGACTGTTCCTCTGGCTTTTGGGCTGCTTCTGTGTGACACTTAAGAGATCTTCATTTTCGACCGAGGTCAGGAAAGCAAGCAACTACATTTTTTCTTACCAATTTCTTTTCTTCATGTGTCTTATAATAATTTATTATATTACGATTGATGATACTTTATCATGAATGTCACATAGGATTTGGAAGTTTTTTTTCTCTTTTTGTCAAGCTCAAAGTGACAGCATTGACGTTCTTCTTTCTATTCTGCTTTGGTGAGTTCCTCGAGGACTTGTGTAAAAATATAGTGGCCTAAAGGAAATAAAATAATTCAATACAGCTATGAAAGATCTTTTTGTTTAACACAATAAGTGCTATTCCATAACAATTCTCACTCTGATGCAAACTATTGTTTTGCCTTGTATAATGATTTAATTTCATTAGATGTTTGTTGGTTGGAAAACTATTTTCTCTCTGTTTTCCTTAAAGTTGTCCTTATTACGCACTGTCAATATTTAATATTAACTGTCAAACTATTTCCCTACTTATTTAAATATTCAAACATTTTTTGTACATACAATCAATAGGTTTAACAGTGACTTATCACCGTAATACACATAAAGCATATTTGTAATAATACGTGTGTAGTATATGCCCTTCAACAGACTGATAGAATCTTAATATAAAGCACATAAGGAGACTTTTCACCGAGTTGCATCTAGAATACCTACTACCCATATTTAAAAGAAAATATTCAGCAGTCAGTATACACTCCCATATTTAAAAGAAAAATTTCAGTAGCGACTCTACATTTCAACAACATTCTTTCTTATTTACATTGCCATCATTGGATTAGATGTGATCACATATAGCCTTGAGACATGCCAGAAATTATACTGCAAGAGGCATTCAGCTATTTGGCCTTTTACCAGACAAGGCTGAAAAGCAAATTATGATCAAGTACTGAGGCTACTCGGTGCATCTCTGGTATCTGTACCACTGAAATGGTAAAAAGGAGCTGGAGGGGAGTTGCTCTATTGTGAAATCGAATGTGATAGTGTTTCCGGGACATATGAACACGGGTAGGTGCATGCATTCCTGGTCTGGGTGCATTGTCAGAAGTAGTAATGAATGGAAGGATGTCAGTTGTAGGCACATCACCAGAGACCCACTGGGCCCTGCTCAGCATTTTGTAAGTGCACCCTAATTGCTTGGATTATCTGTTGACAGGTTCTAGGTAAGTAGTCATCAAATATTGTTTACCATGAATCTTTTTACTTTGGTAGAAATAAAAAAATAATAGCCTTAGTCACGACTCCCTTTTAGACATGCACCCAAATAGTGTTCAGAATCACCTGTGACCTCTGGGAGCAGAATGTTAGGTTCTATGTGTAACCAGTAATTTCTTCCACCTTCCCCATGAGTCAGGATGTTAAAAATACCATCTCTTCCAATCATTCCAAAAACCTATATTACTCATTAAAGATAGGAATTGCATAATAAGCTTTACATTGACTTTAGATTTCCCTCCCATATAAACTCTGAAGTTTGGAATAGGGGCAGCCCTGGGAGGGTTGGGAGGCTGTAGAGGCAGGACTCATGAGAGGGAAAACATCTCCAGCAGAACTTTGCCTAATTAGCCCTCAAGGATTACTACCTCCTGGAGCCAGTAGGCTTGATCCTCTCTTGGGATCATATTTTAGGTGGGTAAGGAGGTGGCAGGGAATAGAATGTGGCCACAAACTAGACTTAGTAAATGGCATGATAAAGGAAACATAGATTTACAGCAAAATACCTGAGCTCCCCTCCAGCCCCTTTGGAGGACCAGGCGCACTCATCAACCAGACAGACCAGTGATGGAATTGCAGGCCCCAGGAGGCAAGAGCTAAGGCAGAGAGTCCTGATCTCCAGAGGGCCAAGGATATCATTATTAGAGACCACTCAGGGATTTGGACGGCAATAAAGAGCCATGTGCCCAAGGGACTCAGGAATACCTGAATTATGCCTTGCCAAATACACCCTATCTTCTTTGTCATCACTCTATCCCCTCCCCTGCTCCCTTGTGTGGCTCCCTCACAGGGAGATGTAGGATCAGGAAATTACCCTCGATAGTGCTTGGCCTCTCATTTCCTTGAGTTCCACAGCTCCAGACTAACTAATTTTTGTTAGTCTTTACCCATGTTACTCTCCTGTGCCAATGTCAGCTCCAGTGACATTCTCCTCACTCAGCACCTTTTCCAACGGCCATCCTAGACTTGGTCATTACCCAGAACTCTTCTACTCGAAGAATAAAGAATTCAGATATGCCATTCTATGACTACAACCTTTTGTCTTTCCAGTTTGGTCATCCCTAATAGTTTCCTGCCATTGAACTTGTTTCTGCCCCCAACATCACTATCTATCGGCCGCTCTTTGGACTAAGGGTCAATGCACCATTTCAGTCTTGCTTAATATCTTAAGCTGCTTTGTCTTTTGGCCCCTTTGTTATATTCATCAAGCCTTAAATGAATCAGGGCTCTGCTGTTTTAATCAGCAGAGGTCCTGAAAAAAAAAAAAAGCCCATAACATTAGGCCGATTGGTACCACTATAAATTGATGTCTACCGGCTTCACCAGGGCCCTCAACGAGATGCAGACCTTATTTCTTCCCTCTCTTTGAGGAAGCGTTCTTACCTCCTACTTAAGTGGGAAAACAGAAGCCGTAACATACACCTCATATACAACCAAACAGCATCCAGACCTGTTCTTCCCTTATCCCCCCATAAAATGGAGATGCCCATCCTCCCATCTGAGGTCATTTTCAGCAACTGAGTTCTGAATCTCATCCATAGAGTTCTGAATCTCATCCACTACGGCTTTCTCAGGAGACCCATGTTACTCTCCTGTGCCAATCTCCTCCACACTACACTGTCTAGTGCAACCAATCTACCCTTTAACCTGATGCACCACTCCAGCTACTGCCCTCTGTCTTTACTCTCTTTAGCAGCCAAATACAATTTTTGTTAGTCTTTAAAATTATACCAGTGTTTTCATTATGTATATATAAAGTTATGGTCATTATATATAAAAACACACTCATATTACATGAGTATAAAATGCCAAATAAATACTCTCTCTTCCCAGACTTCCCTCACATACATATCCAGGAGATAACCACTACGAAATTGTGCATATATGCATGTAATGGACATGGGTGCATAAGAATTTCTTATGGGGGGGGGCACCTGGGTGGCTCAGTCAGTTAGTGTTGGACTCTTGGTTTCAGCTCAGGCCATGATCTCAGGGTTGTGAGAGTGAGCCCCAACTCAGGCTCTGTGCGCTGTAAGGAGTCTGCTTAAAGATTTCCTCCCTCTGGCCCTCCCCCCACTTGCATGTGCACTCTCTGTCTCTCTCCAAAATAAGTAAATAATGATAAATAATGATAAATAAATAAAAGCATTTCTTACATGAATAGAATCATAGGATACATGCTGTTCTGCAACATGCTTTTTTCATTTTATGTATTTTAGATATCTATCCACACATGTAGATATCTTCTACATATAAATACATCTCATTCTTAATGTCTGCACTAAATTTTAACTATTTTTTTTTTAATATTCACAGCTCTGTCTTCAGAGACTGTAACAGTGCCCAGCACGTAGTAGACACTCTGTGAATATTGGTGAATGAGTGAATAAATTCCACTGTTTATAAGCACATCGTGTTGGAAACTCAGTCCTCTGGTGATATTTGGATTATCTTCAGTGCTATCTTTATTGCTATCATCGGTAGACTTGGCTTTGCTCCACGCAAGACCATTCCTCCTCTATTGAAGCCTCGGGCTCCTTAGATCCTCCTGACTTTCTCTGCCTGGACTCCTGTGCCCATACTCGTTAAAATAGGCTCTGCTTCCTCTGTGATCAGCCAAGAGATTGCCCTTAATTGGCATCAACAAGAAACCCAAGAGGAGTAAGCACGTGTGATTATGTCGGTTTTGGAGGAAATTTGTGTAGTCACACATGTGGTACTCATTAGTATGGGTCACCAGTGATTCTGATTCCTCGCCTTCCAGGCACATAGTAGGATTGTTCTTCCCTGTTTCCTTTAAAGTGACTTGCTTTTTCCAGTAAAAAGGGCAGTCTTCTTAAAGAGCCTCTTAAAGAGAGGCCCATGTTCCGGATATATGACTCTTCATAAGGGTGGTCATGTCATGTTCCCTGTCCCCCGTGGCAGAGGCTCATTTTGCGTGGGTCCCAGTGCAGATCCCACCTCACTCTCTGCGATGCCTGCCAACATGAGGTGGACATTTAGCACTAGTAAGAAATACACCTTGTTTTTAAAAAATACACCTTGTTTTTAAAAGCCCCTGAGACTTGGGGATTTTTTGCTATGGGAATAAACCTAGCTCCTCCCAACTAATGCACACAGCGAAGGAACACACTGGGTGCTGTACAGCTTCTGAAGGCATCCTGTAGGGCCACTGCTTTATTTCTTACCCCAAGGCTGGGATGGGCACTCCGGGCACCTTCCATGGGGCCCATGTTCCAGATATATGACTTTTTTTTTTTTAATATTTTACTTATTTGAGACAGAGAGAGAGAATGAGAGAGAGAGAGAGCACAAGCAGGGAGGAGAGGGAGAAGCAGGCTCCACACTTGAGCAGGGAGCCCTACATGGGGCTCCGTCTCAGGACCCTGAGATCATGACCTGAGCTGAAGGCAGACACGTAACTCACTGAGCCCCCCGGGAGCCCCAATATGTGACTCTTCTAAGTGCAGTCCATCCATAGCCTCTGTGACTGACTTTTTCTGATAAACATGTTCTCTATCTGCTGCTACTTCTCTTCAAAACATTGTTATCTCAACAAGTCTATTACACATTTCTCTCTCAGAGAAATTGCAAAAAGACAAAATATAACAGTTATTTTCAGGCATATTCTTATCTCCCCCATCACCCTCACCCAGAACAACAGTTCCACCAGGGCCCTGCACGTAATGTCTCTGAAACTCTTGTTTCCTGTTCCCTCGCTGGACCTGGTTCGTCACTGCCATGGGGAAATCCAGTCACTTGGGGGACTCCTGTCCCACCCAGTACAGAGAGAAACTCCTTGGTATCAGAGGTTCTGTGACAACAGTAGAACAAACGTTTCATCACACCTCCTTTCCATCCCCACTCACATCCTGAGCCCAGGTCTCCCTCCCTGTGACTGGAAAGAATGTGTTGGGTGAGTACCTCTTCAAGGTCTGTCAATTTTGCCTGAGTAGTCTACCACAAAGGCCACACCAACCACCAATTGAACAAAATAATAAAAAGTAAATTATTTCATGTGCGAAAGCCCCAACTGGTTCTTTGTAAGCTGAATGTGTCCCATATATAATGAGCCCCGTGAAATGCCTGGGGCTGATACTCGACAGATCTGGGGCAAATACTTGAAAACTGCCAGATTGATAACTGCAACCCTTTCTGTGCTTTATCTTAACAAACTGCTAGCAAATTACCAGGGTATTTTGATTGGCCTTTGCAGCAAAACAATCCTAAAATTTAGTCCCCTAAAAAAACTACTTATACGCAAGGATACTTCTGGGTGGTCTTTCTGGTATGGCTCAGGCTCTCCTGGTCTTGGTTAGACTAGCTCATGTGTCTGTGGTCAGTTGGTGAGTTAGCTGGGGACGGGCTCGTCCCAGTGGCCCACTCACGTGTCTGGCAATTGGCCACTCTCAGTTGAGCAAAGAAGGGGAACCTGTCTTTCCCCACCCTGCAGGTTAGCCTGGGCTTATTTACATGGTGGTGAACATGGGGTTCTAAGAGCAGCAGCAGGGCAATAATCCTCATGCGTAATGATTTGCAAGACTGCTTACATCATATTTGCTATTTTTGTCCCGTTGTTCAAATCAAATCAAAGGCAGCCCAAACCCTCAAAGGGTGAAGAAAGACTCTACCTCTAATAGGAGGGATTATTAAGGATGTGAATACAGTGACAGAAAGCAGCCATGGCCATTTAAAAAATTAATTTATTATTTTTTTTTGCCATCTGCCATAAAGAAGGTGGTCTCCATCCCAGGCCTCAGGCTTCCTCTGCAGATTTCCTGCTGAGAGGTGGTGAATCCACTCAGTATATTCATTCCACTCTCACTAGTACCCTTCAGAGGCCTAAGTCACTGCTGCCTCATACCCAGTTCCACAAATCTGCACTGGTGTTCATAGCACTAAGCGGCTATTCTCTATGACTTGGGATAAAAGTCTGTCACTCACACAGTCATCAAAATTGATTTTGAATCAGTAACTTGATATTTAAAGTTTTGGTAACTCACCATTACCATGTACATTTTCAATAGCTGGAGGAATTAGAGCAGTGAGGAATTTTAATTTCTATTACGTCCTCACTTACGGTACTGGCATTCCTGTAATATTTCACATTCTACTTGTAGATAAATACACTTCTCTCTTTTACTTGGCATTACGTTCTCTGCACATTTCTCCTTTAATGGCTTCCAGATTCCAAGGAACATTTTAAAAAGTTAAACATGGGGGGGATCCCTGGGTGGCGCAGCGGTTTGGCGCCTGCCTTTGGCCCAGGGCGCGATCCTGGAGACCCGGGATCGAATCCCACATCAGGCTCCCGGTGCATGGAGCCTGCTTCTCCCTCTGCCTGTGTCTCTGGCTCTGTCTCTGCCTGTGTCTCTGGCTCTGTCTCTCCTTCTATCTCTCAAGAATGAATAAATAAATAAATAAATAAATAAATAAATAAATAAATAAATAGTTAAACATGCCCCTAAAAATATGAAAACATTAACACATATTTTAATATTTGTTAACATTTACATTGTAGAAAACCTAGAATTGCATTATATAATACAGTAGGTATTAGCCATAGTGGCTATTGAACACTTGAAATGTGGCTAGCTCAAATTTAGATATTCTGTGAATAAAAAAATATAAACTGAATTTTGAAGATAGGAAGAAAAGAATGTTAAATATCACATTAATACTTTTATATTGGTTACATGGTAATATGAGAATATTTTTGCAAATTCGGGGTTAAAGAAAATATATTATTAAAGTTAATATCACTTGTTGATTTTTATTTTTTTTCATGTAACTAATACAAAATTATACAAAGTAGCTCACTCTCATTCTCAGAATTTATTTCAGAATTTAATCTAGGAAAAATAAAGGTGAAGTGCTATATATTAATACCAAATTATATTTGCAAACAAAAAATTATCAAAGATAAAGTTTATTACATAATGATAAAGGGGGTCAGTTCATCAAGAAAACATACAAATTCTAAACATTGGTGCCCCTAGTAATAGAGCTTCAGAATACATGAAGCAAAAAATGAAAGCTGAATGGAAAAATAGATGACTCCACAATTAGAGTTGGGAATTTTGATATTCCTCTCTCAATAATTGGTAGTTCAAGTAGACAGAAAATCAGCAAGGATAGAGAAGACTAGCAGCCAACTTGACCTAACTGGCATTTATAGGAAATGCCATTCAACAGCAGCAAAATACACAAGTATTTTTCTTTCTTTTTTTTTTTTTAAAGAGCACTGCTTTATTTATTTATTTATGATAGTCACAGAGAGAGAGAGAGAGAGAGAGAGGCAGAGACACAGGCAGAGGGAGAAGCAGGCTCCATGCACCGGGAGCCTGATGTGGGATTCGATCCCGGGTCTCCAGGATCGCGCCCTGGGCCAAAGGCAGGCGCCAAACTGCTGCACCACCCAGGGATCCCCTCACAAGTATTTTTCAAGCGCACATGGAACCTTAGAAAGATATCACATTCTGAGCTTTAAAACATGTACACATTTTAAAAGGATTCAAATCGCACAGAACATGTTGTCATACTGGAATTAAGTTAGACATCTATAACAAAAGTATACTTGGAAAAGACCTTCAAATACTTGGAAATTAAATCACACACTTCTAAGTAACCCATGGATCAACGAAGATGTTGGAAAGGAAATTATAAAGTATTTTGTACTGAATGAAATTGTAGCACAACGTATTGAAATTTGTGGAATGCCAGTATTGAGGTTCTCACAGTGAAATTTATAGTATTAACTGCTTATATTCGAAAAGAAGAGGGGCACCTGGGTGGCTCCGTCAGTTAAGCACCCCCTCTCGATTTAAGCTTAGGTCATGATCTCAGGGTTGTGAGATCAAGCTCTGTGTTGGACTCTGGGCATGAAGTCTGTTAAAAGTCTCTTTCTCCCTCTCCCTCTACCCCTCAACCTCATCTCCATCTCTCTCTCTCTCTAAAAGAAGAAAGAAAGAAAGAAAGAAAGAAAGAAAGAAAGAAAGAAAGAAAGAAAGACTGACTTATGTCAATGACTTCAGCGTCTATCTTAAGAAGGCAGGATCAGAGGACCCAATTAAGGGGTGCCTGGCTGGCTCAGTTGGTAGAGCACACAACTCTTGATCTCAGGGTTCTGAGTTTGAGCCTCATGTTGGGTGTAAAGATTGCTTAAAGATAAAATCTTAAAAAAAAAATACCTGATTAAACCCAAAGTAAGCAGAAGAGATAACAATCACAGCAGAAACCAATGAAATGGCAAAGAGAAAAATAAATTGAATACAAAAGCTGGTTCTTTGAGAAGATGAACAAAATTGGTAAACCTATAGCCGGGCTGCTCAGAAGGAAAAAAGAGAGAGAGAGAAGAAGCTATGAATTAGCAACATCAGGAATGAGCATCACTACAGATTCCGTAACTACGAAAAGGATAAGGAAATCACCATTATGAAAATTAGTAAGGTAAATGCTACAGCATGTTACCTGAATGTGGACAGAAAAGATCTCTCCCACACGGTGAAGTAAAGTGATTCTACAGCAACTTTCCTGAGCGTAGATCCAAGAGAAAGCCCCAAGCAGTATCATAAGGAGACACGTACAAGGATATTCATCACAGGGTTGTATGGGGTCCAGGGGAGTTGAAGGAGCTAAGAGCTCATCACAAAGGAAGTGAATAGGCAAATGTAGGAGATACAGGTGTGGAATATTATGCCGCATTCAGGAGCAAGGACCATGAGAAACATATTCACATCCCAAACCTGTATGCGTGTTTGAGGGCATCTATCTTGAATTAAAGTGGGTTCCTGGAAGATGGAGAGCAGGAAATGGGAATGGCAATCAAGAGATAAGAAAAGGCAGAGGGATGTTTACAGTCACCACAGATAACAGTTTCCTGTGAGCTAAGGAATATGCACCTGGTGTCCAGAAAGAGGGAAATAATCGCCTGAACACTACCAGGTAAACCCATTGCCCTTTACAACCACTAGGATATAATGAAATGAAAAAGAAACTTAACTCACTTTAGGAAGTAGAGTTGTGCAGGGCACTCATATTATATGACATAGATATCCTAATGAAAACTAGGACAAAGAAAAAAGAAAAGAAGGACAAACTGATTTTTAATAGGTGATCATTTACTTCGGATAGCCTGACAAGTCCAGAAAAGTACAACTCTAAGCTGAGCGATATGAAGTATTAATAGTTCCACATTCCAGGGCCACTATGCGTATTAGCAAGTTTTACCAAAGTTATATATTGGAATAAATGATGGTATTTCAGTGGAGCTGATAAACGAGGTTTTCTTTCTAGAGCTGTAGACAAAAGCAAACCTTTTCTCCATCTTCTGGGGGGGGGGGTGGGAAGGTGCAGTATTATCTAAATGATTTTCTCCTTGCCCCTCTCTTGCTCTAGCTTTTCAATTTTCAGAGGCAGTTTATGTAAGTCTAGGACCACTTTTGAGTTCTGGAGACTTGAGAGACAAGGTAAACATTTTTTTTCCCCTTTCAGGACTATCCCATAATCTTCAGGGACTTCCTAAAGAAGGAAAATCAAAAGGATGATTCCTCAAAATTTCTCAAAATCTCCATCCTTGTAAAAGGTTGTGCTTCTTCCGGAAATTGTGTGATAGGAGGAAAATCAGATGATGAAGAATGACCACAGGACTGAGTCATGGACAGGACACTCCAGAAAAATACTTTGGGTCCTTAGCAAAATATTTCCCTGAGAGCTGAGGCCACATCTGTTCGTTGGTAATTAGAATCAGCTCAAGCAGAGAGGGAATTTAATCAGCGAGAAGATCCCCTGAAAACATCTATGACAACAAGAGGTATGTCAGTTCTGTTGACCAACTAGAAATGGAACAAAAGCACATCAAATACTGGGGAAAATGCGAGGGCTAAGGCCAGGATACCTGGTCAGTAGACTGTCCTGTTCACAGACCCAGGCTGATCTGTGATAAAATCCATGCAATAAACTTTGCTTCCACTGCAGACTCATCACAATTCTTCAAGGGGGAAAGAACCAGTAAGCACCTTATAAACTAACCCCAAGAACTGAGATAGTCCTTTAGGATATATTATTACTTTTCCTATTTTCTGAACCGTTCTATTTTCCTGTAATTTATTTCAAGGTGTCATAAGACATAAAATTCATTGAACGAGTGTAGTTCACCCTCTTGTACTTGGGCACATCCAGCTTCCAAGGTTTGTTCTCTAAGCAAAAGATACTGTGGGAGCCAACCATCCTATAGCAAGGGTCACACTAGATGGTGACAGTTTCAGGGGAGACACACTGATCCTTCTCCACAGATTTCCATTCAGTATATCTGGTTTTAGGCACAAAGGTATAATCAAAACACATTTTCTTAGCATCTTGAGTATCTCAGAGAAAACACATTTTTTAACACTGATAATTTCATCATAAAAGGGATAAGAAATATTGCTGAATTCTACTTTTTTTGTACCCTACTGGATCCACTACTACTTCCTCCAACAACACCAGCTCTACCAACACTACCACCGGCTAATATTTACTGAGCACCATGTGCTTTGGGCATTACATGTATTATTTCATGAAAGCCTTCAGAGACTCCATGAAGAAAGCAAGGCACTATGGTTATTCCCATTGTAGAAATGAGGAAACTGAGGCACAGGGAAGCTAAACGCCTTGCCCCAAATCACATAGCAACTTTTAAGTGGCAGAACCAGAGTGTGAATTTAGGGGTGTTAATTCCAGACTCTGAGCAATTCTGCACCATTGGACCTCTCTTCTCGCCTCAGTTTACCCCTGTGTAAAATGAAAGCAATGACAGCAACTCAGCTCTGGGAATCACTATGAGTAAAATGACCCAAACAACCTGCCTAGGAACACTTTGCTTAGTCTACTATTATCTTCACAGTGTCCTTGTTTCATTCTGGGTGATGCTGCCTCCTTGATTGGTAAAAGAAAGAGGACGAGAGACTTGTTTGATTTTGGTTTTTGACTCACTAAAGAAAATAGCACACAAGTAAGGGGATTTATTGGAAGACTTTCATCATTCCTAATCCTTCCTAATCAATGTCATTGCCCCATAAGACAACTTGGAATAATTCACAAAGTAGGGGTGCATGCCAGGTTACCATGCGGCCGTGAATTAAGTGGGAATATGGATGAATGGGTGGATATCTGGGGAAACATATGGACTCCTCACCTTGTACAGAACAGTTTTTTTTTTTCAATAAATTTAAGTCTTCAACAAAATGTGTGCATGTTTACTATAGTGTGCACATTTTAAACACTTAACAAATGTTAACTTATTTAATCTCCCAAAACAACCCTAGGAGGCAATTATTATTATTATTATCCCCATTTTACAAAAGGTGCAACAGAGAGGTGGAGTGGGCAGGAGCAGAGTCGGTGCTGTGGTCTTGGCAAATATGCTGTGTCCCAGCTGAGAGAATGGTTACTTGGGGACAGAGAGGAACCTTATAGATGATAAGGCTTAGAGTCAGCCACTAAGGAGTCCTTTTCTTTTCTTTTTTTTTTTTTTTTTGGAAACTGAAGTTACTCAAGAAATACCTGTGACAAGGAGACATTGCTCTGTGAATACTTGTAAGGACTGCGCAAATCCAGAATCGCCCAAGCACCTCCCTCCCTCTCCATCACCGCCAACAATGCTCTCTGGTTTTGAATCTTTTCTAGAGAAGAATCTTGGGAGAGAAGGTTTTTAAATTACTTGAATGGTGAACTAAGAATGAGTTCACATGAAAAGATATTGTATAAGATTTCATAAGCTCTTATTAGAGCACTTAATAATACATTTTAGTGCATTGGTAAATCCAGATACTTTTAAAGAAATAGCTTTTAGGGAAGATGTCTTACTGAAATTAAGAAATGTTTCATAATTGTGTATTTTCTGTAAACAAAAGGTTGAAACCACAGTGCATCCCTGAGGTTTTTATTTATTTTTATTTATTTATTTATTTTTTTAAATTTTTATTTATTTATGATAGTCACACAGAGAGAGAGAGAGGCAGAGACACAGGCAGAGGGAGAAGCAGGCTCCATGCACCGGGAGCCCGACGTGGGATTCGATCCCAGGTCTCCAGGATCGTGCCCTGGGCCAAAGGCAGGCGCCAAACCGCTGCGCCACCCAGGGATCCCAATCCCTGAGGTTTTTAGAAAAACTTTTTCCTGGTCTTGCTTATTGAAAATGCATGCTGAGCATTCTGCTATCATGCTTTGGGTTCCTATGTCTGTATCTTTACTTATGCAGTCCCTTCTCCCTACCATTTCCTTGATCCTTCTTCCCAGTATCTAATTCAATTCCCACCTTCCCTACTCTTTTTGGTGTCCTTGGGCCCAAATTCAACATAACATGTAGGGGGGTGGGCTAGCTTGGGCCGTGGGAGCCGGGAAACCATTCTCTATACCTTCAGCAAGCAGGCCCCCCAACACCAGCTGGGTATCCTACCACAGATAGCGTCAGATCCTGCCAGACTGCACCTGCCCCCAACTTCAGACACTAGTCTCAAGCCCAGGTGCTTACCTGCACTTCTGACAGACTGGCTGTAAATCAGGTTTCCACAATCCCCTCATCAGGTTAACTAATTTGCTAGAGAAGCTTACAGAGCTCAGAGAAACATTTTACTTACTAGATCACCAGTTTATTGTAAAAGGAAGTAACTCAGGAACAGCCAGACGGAGTAGAGGCACAGGGCGAGGCCTGCGGGAAGGGCAGGAGCTTCCATGCTCTCTCCAGGCAGGGCACTCCTACCATCTCTGCGTCTCACCAAGCCAGAAGCTCTCCAGATTCTGTCACAGTAGGTTTTTATGGCAGCATCATTCCTTAGGCAAGATTGATTAAATCATCGGTCATTGGCATTGATCCAATCTCCAGACCCTCTCCCTTCCCTGGAGGTCAGGGGCTGGGACTGAAAGATTCAACACTCACAGCATAAGATTGGTTCCCCAGGCAACCAGCATGAGGTACTTCACAAAAGTCATTACATAACCCAAGACACTTTGTTGTTATCACTTAGGAAAAACTCTGGGTTTGAGGAGCTCTGAGCTAGAAACAGTGATCATCGGAACGACCAAATAGATGTTTTTCTTATAAATTACAACATCACCTCTGTGAACCTCCTCGACTGCCCTTAGCACGCAACAATCTTTGGTTTTTCTGAACTACCTTGCTACTAAAAACAAGAATATTTATCTACGTAGCAAGCAGTGTGTTAAGCACTTCACTTACAATATTCCATTTAATCCTCAGAAGAACTATGTTAAGTATTATGATGGTCCTCATTTGTAGATGAAGAAACAGACTAACAGAATAAATAAATTATAAATAAAAAGAGTAAGTAAATACAACACCCAAGGTTACTCAAGGAATGGAGTACAATTCAGGTCTATTTGCCTCCATGATCTGTGCTCTTAGCAAGATTCTTTGTCTCACTGATTTTGGGAGTTGTGGTGTGTGTGTGTGTGCGTGTGTGTGTGTGTGTGTATTTGTGCATCTATGTCTATGGATATATAAATAAATGGACAGATTTTTACTATAACTTTTGCACTTTGAGAGCAAGGAGCATATTTCACACCTCTCCATGCCATGGACACTTAGCATACTCCTCTGAGAAGAGTAATTCTCAAATATGTATTTGTGTGAAGTTGATATTGTTACCTGTGTAGGAAGTCTAGAGCTGAAATATGGCATTTTCTGAGCTTCATACAAAATAAATTTTTGTTAACATAATGGACACAAGATTGTTGCACCAAAATTCATGAAGAATATTAAGGCATATGCTGGCATCTTGTTGGGATCCTAAGGCACAGCACATGAATAGTTAAGTCAAAATACTAAGCAGAGTCTGGCAAATGTCATAAGGGAGCAGACAATAGGTAATATAGGAAGAGAGAAAGAACACCGAGGGTTATATAGGTCAGGAAAATAGCTCCTGGTATCAGGAATCAGAACTGGATAGGTAGCTGTATTGGTTGGTAGAAGGCATTTTGTATTAGGGGAGAATTATATTAGCAAGAGGGAGAATGAGTGAAATGTATGGAAATATTCATAGTAGATGAACTGGACTAGAGAATCATATGGGGCAGAAGTGAGATAAGTTGAGATAGAGTACAGCAGGTTTTGAACAACACGGGGTTAAAGACATAATTCCATAAACAATGGAGGAATTTTTAAAGGAATGAAAAATAAGGAATTTATTCAAAAAATAATTGAATAACTCACAAGACTTATTGACCAATAGGGTGTGGCCTTCCTTTGTTGACTTAGTCAACATGGAATAAGAAACAATGAACATGAAAGATTGGTAGAATAAATATACCACACACACGTGTGCAAAAGAAGAAAGAGAATTTGACTATTTATTAAATCTGGTCAAAACCCACCAGATCCAATTCTCAGCCAAAAACTTGAAGACATTCATAATTCCACATTGACTCCTTTGCCTAACTTTCAGTCTTCTCTTGATGATTTTCATCTTTTGCTATAAAAGAAATTTTTAAAAGAAAGATGTCTCCATACCCTTCTTCGAAAAAACTGCCCCAATGTCACCAGGGTATTAAGGCATTTCAAAAAGTCTAAAAACTGATAGTTCCAACTTTAATTTCTTTAGGCCTATAGGAATCAATCAGCACATCTTCCCTCATATACAAAATCTTGTATTTTAATGCTACAAGAGCTGGTATGGGAATCTCGGAATAAATATTTTAAATATCAGGTTAAAAATTAATGCAAAAAAAAATTAATGCAAAATTCATAAGAGAAAAGGAAAGTTCTATAAGTTCAAAAAGACTTGAGAGATGTATCAACCAGTTGCAATATGCAGACACTATTTGGATTCTAGTTTGAACAAATAAACTGTTCGAAAAACATTTATGAGACAATCAGGAAAATTTGAACACTAGATATTTGATCTTACAGAATTTTTATTTAATTTAAGGTATGATAATAGTTTGTGGTTATGCTTTTAAAAACAGAATGCTTATCTTTTTTTAAAGATTTTATTTATTTGAGAGAAAGAGAGCATGAGTGAGGGGCAGAGGGAGAGGGAGAAGCAGACTCCTTGCTGAGCAGGGAGCCTGATGCGGGGCTTGATCCCAGGATTCTGGGATCATGATCTGATCTGCAGGCAATGGCTTAACCAGATGAGCCACCCAGGTGCCCCAGAATGCTTCTTTTAGAGATTTTAGAGATACCTATTGAAATAATTAGAGCTGAAATACTATATCTAAGATTTCCCCTAAATAACTTAGAATGGGCAGTGAGTGTAGGTGTGGTTAAGAAAGACTGACCATGACATGATATTTTTTTAGGGGAAAGGGAGAAAGAATCTCAAACAGGCTCCATACCCAGTGTAGAAACCCAGTGAGGGGCCCAGTCTCATGACCTGAGCTGAAATCAAGAGTCAGTCACTTAACCCACTGAACCACCTGGGCCGCCTGAGTTGATAATTATTCAAGTCAGGACATGAGTATATGGAGTTTTGTGTATGTTTTAAGAGGGGAAAATGTAATCATTATCGCCTAATTAAAAAAATCACCCTTAATTCATAAATATTCATTTATTTAAAACTTAATGAAATATTTCAGTCACCATATTTCCCCATGGAGTCCTACAGATACTGACTGTCTAACTTTTTCAGTGTTGATTAATTTATATATCCTTTGTGGGAGGTATAACCTGTTTTATTAATGTTAATCCTTATTAACAATAAAATTGTTTTATCAATGGTAAAATACATTGTTCATTAATTTCCACTTTGTTAATGAAAAGATTGAATTCCAAAGTATTTTCAAAAGGTTTTAATAATTTTTGGCATATGTTACTACCATTCCTAGAGAAAAGTTTTTTTAGGAATTTTTTTTAAATTTATTTATTCATGAGAGACATGGAGAGGATAGAGAGAGGCAGAGACACAGGCAGAGGGAGAAGCAGGCTCTATGCAGGGAGCCTGACGTGGGACTTGATCCCAGGTCTCCAGGGTCATGTCCTGGGCTGAAGGAGGTGCTAAACCCCTGAGCTATCTGGGCTTCCCGAAAACAGTTTTTGATATACATTCCTGGGGCCCTCCTTCTGTAAACAGATAAGTATAAATTGCATGTAACTTCACCTTTATAAATATAATTTCATAAATGCTTAAAGTTCCTTTATTTTTTTTAAGTGAGTGTCCCAACTATTTTTGTTTGTAATTGTCACATTTTTACCATCTATAAAGCAAAATTGAAATTGGAATTGTTTTCACTAATCATGAGAAAATTCATTAAAGTCTAAATTTATGAGTCATGTGTATAAAAGCCCTTTGTAAACTATTAGACACTTCATAAGTGTAGTTGTAGTTCTTGCAGTTTGGTAAGTCATTGTCATAAATTAGTCAACCTTGAAAAAGTTTGACATACTGCAATCTGATCATACTTCTAGAATTTCTAGTAAGGAATACATTTGCAATTATTGGTCTAAACTACTCTCTCTTCTCTAGTTGATCATTTCTCTCCTGTTTGTCTTGGGCTTGAAGCCAGTAACTGCCTTACTCACCAGGTAGGCGGGCTGGGTAGAGGAAGCCCAACAACCCGCCCGCCCCAGGAGAGAGGTGGGGAGTGGCTCCCTGGAGAGGCCTCATGACTGCTGTGGACCTTGCACCAACAGAAGCTTCAAAGTGTCGGATCTCCCTGGAGATTTATCTGGAAGAAAGAGAGTCAACGAGCGGCAACACTTGCCAAACTGGAGTTGAACTGTGTGCAATCGTCAGCAAAACCCTAGGCCAAAGTCCAAGACTAAGGTCTGAGTTAGGGACAAGCTGAGCGGAAGGGGGTAGAATTAGGGCTCTGGGAACCACCTGAATCAAAGAGCAGTTGAAACCTCTATGCCAGCATCTGTGGCTGGATGCCAGGTGCATGCAGACTTGTAGGACTCTGGCGGTATTTAGAAGTTTAACCCTACTCTTTTCATGGTAGGAGTGAGAAATCGCTATCTAGAAATGTAAATAATTTATTTCCTTTTAATAAACAAGGGACGGTAAAAGAGCACTTTGGTTCAGAGTGGGCAGCCTCAGCAACCCCCAGAGCAAAACTTGAGTAAGATCAAGCTGAGGGCTAAGTCTATTGGAGTCTGAAACTTAGTAGGAGAACAAGCTATTCCTGAGAAACGTTAAGTATCAGGAAAAGGTGTGACTTCAGTGACGCATTTGGTCTGGCAGCAGCAGAATGAAATTAGAAAACACACAAAACAAAACAAAAAAATGTTAGAGAAAGTTAAACCTCTTTCCTGAAATTCTAAAGCCTAGTAGGGAGAGAGAAGTCAGAAAAGACTCAGCATACGGGCTGGCCTGAAAAAACTTCCTTGGACAATCTTTGAGTGGGACATTCATTTTTCTTATTCCTGATTTGCCTAAGACACCTAATGAAGCACCCTCGGGTGCCATTCTAGTCTGTTAGATAAGGAACAGTGGTGCCTGAAGCATCAAGAAAACAAGCCCAGGACATTGAAGGGGTTTGGGTGGTGAACTATGAAGAGAAGAAAGTTCCGTAAGACCTTAAGAATATTTGGAATGTGTTCAATTGGCCAATAGATAGATATACCCAGTCCTACGTTATGTCCCTGGCTAAAGCAACAAATAGTAAGTATCTGGAAACAATCTTCTCGAGGTCAGCTGCAGACCATTACAGGGTTCAAAATCCAAAGTGCTTAGCCCTCGCTAGAGATAAGTGGGTAAATTATGATGTAGTATTGGTTGCGGCACAGTTAAATTTCAACCTTCCTGAAAGAAAGGCAAATAAATTCACTAGGAATTTGCTTTACTTTAGAAAAAGTATCCAAGACAATACTAAATGTAAGTTAGGAAAAAATAAGCAAAAAATATTCACTACACTATTTTGAATTATTCTACTAAGCACCTAGTATGTTCTAAGCATTTTCTACAAATATTTCCATTTAATCTTACAACAATCCTGTGATTTTGTTTTTAAGTAGGCTGCATGCCCCACATGGAGCCCAATGTGGGGCTTGAACCCAGCACCCCGAGATGAAGACCTGAGCTGAGATAAAGAGTCAGATGTTTGACTGACTGAGCCACCCAGATGCTCCAGTCATGTGATTTTTTAAAATTTTCCCCAAAAAAGGTTAAGTAACACTTGTCAAAAACTTTACAAACAATGAGTGGCTGAGCCAGAATCTGAACTGGATACATGCTTTCCACCATTACCTAGTACTTTTAAAATAATGTAAATAATTGTCAAAAAAAATAGATAACTATTTAGAGACAAGGGACACAGGAAAATGTGGTTAAGATCCAGAATGCAGAAACACTATCTCCTTCCTCCAAACCACAAAAGGACTCAACCAAGAGCTATTGAGTGGATGTTGACATTGATACAATCTACTGTTTCTTATTCAGAGCTTTGCACTCATGTGTGAGTGTGTGCAGTTCTGTACAGTCTCATCACACGTGTAAGTGTGTGTATCCACCATGACAGTCGAGATACAGAACAGTTCCATTACTACGAAGATCCCTCATGTTGCTTTTTTATGACCACATCCACTTCCCTCCTGGCCATCTCTCCAGCCCTAACCCCTGGCAACCACGAATCTGATTTCCTTTTCTAACATTTGGTCATTTCGGGACTCCTGGGTGGCTCAGTAGTTGAGTGTCTAGCTCAGGACATGATCCCGGAGTCCCCAGATCGAGTCCCTCATCGGGCTCCCCGCGAGGAGCCTGCTTCTCCTTCTACTTGTGTCTCTGCCCATCTCTCTGTGTATCTCTCCTGAATAAATAAATAAAATCTTTAAAAAAATTTATCATTTCAAAACTGTATAGAAATAGAAGGATGCAATAGGTAATCTTTTGGAATTTGATTTTTTTTTTACTTAGCATAATTTCTTTGACATCCATTCAAGTTATTTTATGTGTCCATAGTCTGTTCCTTTTAACTGCTGAGTAGTATTCCACAGTATGGGTGTAGCATGGTATGTTTAACCATTCACCTATTGAAGGACATCTGGACTGTTTCTAGTTTTTACCAGTAGGCATAAAGGTGATAAGAACATTCATGTAAGGTTTTGGTGTGAACGGAAGTTTTCATTTCTCTGGGACAAACAAAAGGAATGTACTTGGTGGGTCACGTAGTAGTTGCATGTTCATGTTTTTAAGAAACTGTCAGACTGTTTCCAGAGCAGCTGTACCATTTTACCTTGCTATGGACATGTGCACATGACCCAGTTTCTCCACATCCTTGCCAGCATTTGATGTTTTCACCCTTTTTAATTTTAGCCTTTCTGATAGCCATTCTTGGAGTCTTAATTTCCATGTCCTTAATTTCCATGTCCTTAATGGTTAATAATGTCAGACATCTTTTCACCTGCTCATTTGCCATTTATGTATTCCCTTCAGTGAAATGTCTATTCATGATTTTTGCCTATTTTCCAATTGGATTGTTTTGAGAGTTCTGTATCTATTCTAAATATCAGTCCTTAGTCAGATACGGTTTGAGAATATTTTCTCCTAGACTGTAGCTCATCTTTTGCCGCTTTCACATGATGTCTGCAGATAAAAGGTTTTCATTTTAATGAGGTCCAATTTTTCCATTTGTGAATTGTGTTTTTGGTGTCAATTCTAAAGACTCTTGGCTTAGCCATATATGCTAAGATTTTCTCCTATATTTTTTTCTAAAACTGTTATGGTTTTGGAGCACCTGGGTGGCTCAGTCGGTTAAACATCTGTCTTTGGCTCAGGTCATAATCTCCAGGTCCTGGGATCAAGCCCTGTGTCGGGCTCCCTGCTCATCAGGGAGTCTGCTTCTCCCTCTCCTGTTGCTCATTCTCTCTCTCCCTCTCAAATAAATAAAATCTTTAAAAAACAATAAAAAATAAATAAAAGTGTTACAGTTTTATAATTTACATTTAAGTCTTAGATTCATAATGTTTCTCCTGTGCAATATTCTAAAAGTTTTTCTTGTTATGTTTTATATGTAAGTCCAAGATTGATTTTGAGTTCATTTTTATATGTGATGTGAAGTTTAGATCAAGGTTCATTTTTTGCTTCTAAATGTCCAGTTGCATACCATTATTTGTCAAAAAGGCTACCTTTCCTCCATTGATTTGTTTTTACATTGTCAAAAATCAGTTGAACATATTTGTGTGTAAATTTGTTCTTCATTGTCTAGCATGGGCTACTAATTTAATGAGTATTTATTTGAGCCCCTACTATAAGTCAAGAATTCTAGGTGCTGAGGAGACAACACCACCCCAAGCAGACAAAAATTCCCATATTCATAGGGCTTATAGTATAGTGGAAAGAGGATCTAAACAGAAATAGAAATTAGTGTGTAACAAAGTCAGAAAAAGAAATACTAGGGAATTAAAATAACATAAGGTGGTAGACAGTCATGTGTGAGCTCTATGAAATAATGTGGTTAAAGAAGGCTTCTCTGAATAACTGATATCTGAGCAGAGACTTAAATTAATATGGGAGTAAACTATGCAAATATCCAGGGGAGATTTTTGCATGAAGAGAAAACATGTCCTGCAAGTTTAAAAAACTACGTAGGTGTAAGAGTCTGGAGAATATGTGTGTGAGTTTCTGTGAGTTTTATCCTCCCACAGATAACTGTTAAAAATTCTAGAAAAGATAGAAGGTGAGGGGAAAGCCTACTTGAAGGGACCAGAGCGTGAACCAACACAGAGTGTGTTTCCTATTTGTTATGGCGGCTAAGCTAAGAGAAAATGGCATTTGGCATGGTGAGGGATGGCTAAAACTTAATGGAAAACCAGTAGTCTTTCTGTCCTGAAGAAAGTTCCTGTTGCTTCAGGACAGAAAGAATTTGTAGCAACAACAGCCACTGCAAAATGAAAGGACACCTAGTAATTAAAGAGCCAGAGAGGGGGGCCATACTGTGTAGAAACCCTGCCCAAATGGCAGCTGATTTCTAAATTGCTCATTGGGGGGGGGGGGGGGACATACTGAAAATGGCCCAGCTGAGGAAAAAGAACAGATTGGAGCTGCTATTTAAAACAGAATTTTCAGTTTGGATCCAAATAAATTGTCTGCTTAGACAAACAAACAAACCCCTTCCTTTTAGGGGGCTACCACAGAATCCATTCCCAATGTCCAGGATACAATCCAAAACTAGTCAACATATGAAGAAACTACAAAGCCTAAATAAAATAAACATGTAACAAATAACCAATAAAGCCATATTATAGAAAAATTCCCATAATCCTAACATAATTTTTTCCCCATTCTCTCAAAAACATTTCAAAGGAAGAAGCAATTAAATCGTATGGCTGATTAGATATAGAGGGCAAGAAAGAGACAAGGTCATGCAACCTGTGATCGTTAGTCATGGAGAGAATGGTACTATTCTAGAGAAATATAATAACTTGGCTGCAGAGAGTTATCAGGATAGGCCTAACGGCCTGTTCCTTTGATTTCAGGAGGTGTCAGTAAGTAACCCTTGTTCTCATTCAGGAAGTATTAGCCAGGGCTTTGTTAGCCAAGGAGGCCCTCTCCATCTTCATACCTGCGGTCACCTTGTATACTGATAAGGTACACCTGGCCCAGATGAGCGGGCTCAGCATTTATCAAAAGCAGCCAGTGGGGAGAACTGTTCCAATGTTACAAGGCAATGCTCAGAAAAGAACATTTGAATTTCCAGAAATTCTGATGAGACTCCTGCTCAGAGGAAATGATCTCAACAGTACGTTGACTATGATTTCGAAGTCTAGAAACTTGACCTTTGCCTAACTTGGAAAATGTGACTGATCTTTCTGCCCTATGCCCTGACCTCGATGACTTCCTTCCGCATATTTGTATCTTTTCTGTAAGTACGTGGTTTGATTATTCAAGCATTTGACTTTCTCATCATTCTGGACTTCCTCTTAATAATTGTCAATACAATCACTGTGTAATTGTAAATACCATCACTGTGTAGATTAGTGCTAACAGTAGGAATGATGCAGAGTCTCCACCTTTATTATGTCTAAATTTCTGTTTAGAAGTTGGGACAATGAAGCAATATGCTATTGTGCACCCAGATTATTTTACCATCCATAGTTTGAGCTACCTAAAGCCTTGAGATGTTTAAATGGAGGTAGAAATTCCAAGTGGGACATAAAAACCATACCCCTTGTCCTAAGGATCTGGTCTAGTGGAATAATGTGCGGAGAAGGCCACCAACAGAATTGAATGCCCTGGCTATTGTTTACGGCATGAGTGAAAATCAGTGGGCCAATAGGGGGCAGCCAAAATAGCACAGATAAAACTTCTGGATACTGGGTTTTGTTTCTTCACCAGGATAGTGATACATGGGTTGTTTTGTTTTATATAGTTGCTTTTTCATTCTTTTTTTTTTTTTAAGATTTTATTTACTTATTCATGAGAGATACGGAGAGAGAGAGAGGCAGAGACCCAGGCAGAGGGAGAAGCAGGCTCCATGCAGGGAGCCCGATGTGGGACTCGATCCTGGGACCCCAGGATCACGCCCTGGGTCAAAGGCGGGCACTAACCACTGAACCACCCAGGCGTCCCTCATTCTTTCTCAGTATGTAACCACTGTATCTATTCTTGAAATTTCTTATGAAAAAGCCTGATCCCTGGTGTATTTATAAGTAGGGGATGTGTGTGTGTGTGTGTGTGTGTGTGTTTTCTTGACCAACTTTAATTCTTAGGAAAATCAACAAACACTTAAAATATCCAACCAAATTTTTCTCTCCCAACTTTGCTCTCTAAAACAAAATTCAGCTGCAGCTTCTTTATTTCTGCAAAGCCATATTACATTTAAAGTTCATAGTCAAATAAGCAAATGCATTTCTAGAGAGATCATTTGTTTCTTGCAATTTTTATGCCCTGTGGTATATTGAAATCTTGTTCTTTTGCTATCTGCATACATATTTATGGAAAAATATCTCATCAGTTTATGATGCTTATGCTTCCATATTAAAGGACTTTGTGTTTTATTTTTATTTTATGAAATGTATTCAATTTCTTAAATTTAAGAAATTTATTCAATTTTTTAAAAATGAAAAAAAACAGTTTACCCATTTCTCTTACCCCCCTCCTTACCCCTTATCTCTGTCAACTGCCAATAGGAATTGGTATCTATGCCAATTTCCCTGCACCTATGAGCTTAGTTATATGTATATTAGATTCCACATATAAGAGAGATCATATGGTGTTTGTGTTTCTCTGACTTATTTCACTTAGCCTAATGGCCTTGAGGTCCATCCATGTGGTAGTCCAACCAAACACTGTTGTTTTAATTTTAATTTCTCTGGTAATTAATGAAATTGATCATCTTTTTATATGTCTATAAGCCAGTTGAATATCCTTTATTGTGGAAGCCCTTCGGGTCTTTCTCCATTCTTTTGGTGGGTTGAGTATATTTTTCTTATTTATTTGGAAGAATTCTCTATATATTTTGAACAGAAGTCCTTGGTTGGACATGGGTACAAATACCACTTCCCAGCCTGGGGCTTGCCTTTTCACTCCCTTAATGGTGTCTGTAGTAGTGTGCTGGTACTGTCATAGCAAACTATCACAGATTGGGGGTCTTAAACCACAGAGATTTGTATTCTCACAGTTCTGAAAAGACTAGAAGTCTGAGACCAAAATGTAGCAGGTTTGGTTTCTTCTAAGGGCTGGGAGGGAGAATTCTGTTCCAGAATGTTCATCTCTCTGCATGTACACATGGCTAAGCTCTGTGTGTATGTGTCCAAATTTCCTCTTCTAATGAGGACACAAGTCATATTGGACTAGGGCCCACTCTAGATACTTCATTTGAACTTAGTCACCTTTTTAAAGACCTTATCCCTGAATACAGTTATATTCTGAAGTACTAGAGCACCACAGGCTTGAACATATGAATTTGTGTTGGGGGGGGGGCAATTTAGCCCAATTTTTTTTTAGAGATTTTTTTTCTTAGATATAATTAACATTTCACAAATTCACCATTTTATAGTGCATAATTCATATGGTTGTGTGACCATTACCACTAATTCCAGAACATTTTCATCACTCCAAAAAGAAATCCCAGACCCTTTAGTAGTTACTCTTCATTCTCTCCCCTCTCAGTCCCTGGCAACAGCTGATTTCCTTTCTGTCTCTATAGATTTGCCCATTTGGGACATTTCATATAAATGCAGTCATCACCTTTGTGTCTGGCTTCTTTAATGTAGCATCATGTTTCAACGTTCATCTGTGTTGTAGAAGGTGTCAGAACTCCTTTGTTTTTAATGGCTGAATAGTATTCCATTGCATGGATAGGTCACGATTTATTTATCCACTTATCGGGTGGTTTGTTTCCCCTTTTTGGTTATTATGAATAATGCTGTTATGAATGTTTGTATTTGTATGAAGATATGCTTTCAATTCTTTTGGGTGTAGAACTAGAAGTGAACTGCTGAGTCATAGAGTAACTTCAATTTTTTGAGGAGCTGCCAAACAGTTTTTTTTTTATAACAGCCACATTATTTTCCATTCTTCCCAACAACGTATGAGTGTCATCCTAGATGGTGGAACATGGGGTGTCATTATGGTTTTGATTTGTCTGATGATGCTGAGTAGCTTTTCCTGTGTTTATTGGCCATTTTTATGTCTTCTTTGGAGAACTTTAATAGTGTCTTTAAATGAACAGAAATGCTTATTTTAATATTGGATAATTTATAACTTTTTTGATAATACTTTTTATATTGCTGTCTGTAAGAGGTATTGCCTACTTTAAGGTCATAAACTTTTTCTTCCATATGTTACCTTTCACATGTAGATCTATAATCCACTTTGGATTTCTTTTGGGCAGAGGTAAGGTAAGGATTGAGATACAATTTTTCCATATGGCTTTCCAATTGACCTAGAAAATATGAATTGAAAAAAGCATCCTTTCCATCACACTGAATTTGTCACAATTTGATATTATATTAAATATTATATATAATTTATATTTGCCTTAATCTATTTACTTCTGGATTTTTTATTCAGTTGCATAATCAGCTTGATTTTATTTGTACCAGCATCACACTATCTTAATCTAGCTTTATAAACCCGTCTTTAAATCAAGCAGTATTAGTCCTCCAGCTTTGTTTTGTTTCAAGATTATCTTGATGATTCTTGGCCCTTTCCATGACTCTGGGCTTTCCTGTTAAACCCAGAAAAGAACAACAGATCACTTATTGTTGGTTTGTGGTATCATAGAAGGAATTACATTCAGCAGAGAATTTTTAAAACTAATCTTTTGTACTAAGTCTTACCTCATGGAACTTTAAACATCCCTTTATGAAATGATTATTGAACACTTACTGTGAACAAAGCCCACAAATGAAATAATAAGTGTACTGTGTCAAAGGTTAGTTCTGCCATCAATGAATAGTGGTCAAGTCAAAGGTGTTCAGTAGAACCAAAGAGCTAGAAATGTGCAATATAAAAATAATAGTATGTAGACAGAAGTTGACAGGTGTAAAGGGCAGTGAAATTGGATATAGACTTAGAAGCACTCATTTTTTTTGAAATTTTACATGGTACACATAGGTAGTAGAAACTCAAGGGCACCTGGGTTCCTCAGTTAGTTAAGCATTTGCCTTTGGCTCAGGTCATGATCCTGGGATCCTGGGATCAGGGACTGTATCAGGCTCCCTGCTCAGTGGGGAGTCTGCTTCTCCTTCTCCCTCTACCCCTCCCCCTTGCTCATGCTCTATCTCTCCCTCAAATAAATAAATAAAATCTTTTTTAAGAAAAGAAAGAAAGAAACTCAAGAGAAAAGAATGAGTTTGATATATCAATCCAGAGGGAATTACAGAAATCTCAAGAGACAATGAGCATCCCCAAAGAAAAACACCTATAGATACATGTCCTATTTAAAAATTTTTAAAAAACATACACATAGTTAAACCTTCTTGCTGCCTATCTTGCTACAAAGAGGTTAACCATTGGAAAAGCCTTGCTCATCTCATTCATTCAGAGACATCAGTCAGTATGTAAAGGTCTCATTCTTTTTTATGAGCAGAAAGCCAACAATATAAAAAAAAAAAACCCACCCTATGCTTAATACTTTCAGAGACAGAAAAAATGATATTGTATCCATTAGGAAAGAATAGGCTACCACTTAAAAGGAATGTAAAGACAACTAAAGGCTATTGGAAATTAAAATGAAATAGATTTTTAAACTTCAGTAAAGGTCTTAAAATACAAGATCAAGAAGATTTCCCAGAAGTAGAACACAAAGAAAAAAAAACATATGGGAAGTAAGGCAGAAAAGGTTAAAACAATATTTTACTGAAGCAAATTCCAGGGGCAGGAGGTAGGAAGACAGAAACAAAGAAGACAAGACAAAATAAAACCAGAAAATAACAGAAAAAAATTTCTAAATTCTAAGACATATGTGTTTCCAGACCAAAAATTCCCAGAAGGTACCCATGTTGATGCACAAAGAGCACCCTAGAGCAAGGCCACAGAGATAAAGAATATATAGTAAAATCACTGCAGCTGGGGGGGGGGGGTGCAAAGATCAATAACACTGTATCAAGGATTGGAATACCATGGACTGTTTTGTAGCAGCACCAGAAGGCCAATGACAATGGAGAAATGCCTTCAAAATTCTGAAAGAAAAAAAAAATTCTGAGAGAACCTGGACTTTTATGTACAAGTAATCTATCAATTAACGGTGAGGGTTTAAAAAAAAAAAAAAAGACAGATTTTAAAACATGTAAGGATGTTAATTCTCAGGAACCTTTTCTTAGGCATTTTGTGAAGGATCTTTTCCAGAAAAAAAAGGAGGAAATAAACCAAAATACATGAGGACTTGGAATCAAAGTAATGAAGAGCATAGCAAAGGGAAGACCTAAGATTTAAAAGTAAACACTTCATTTCAGAACCACTGAGTAGACAGCCTGGAAAGGAAATCTCTAAGAGGGGTGGCATGGAGGGAGGTGGTACTGAAATGGTATCTGCAATATCTGAGCATACTCAGAAATTAATTGCTAGATCTATTGGAGCACATAGCAAGAATCAATAACAGAAGCAGAAAACAGCCAAAAAACAAGATAAAATATTCAAGTCATAAAAATTAAAGCATTTTCTGGTAACAAAATACATTCATGAGTCACTGCTTCGCTTATTGTGTGTTAGCAGAGATTACAATTTGCTCAGTCATAATAAGGTAAACACTGAGTATAATTCAATCAAGGGGTAGGATACAACTACACTGAGGGAAAATGATAATTATAAAGAAACCTAAACTCTAATCTCTCCAGATTGTAAGTTGATACGTAATGTTGAAAAAAATAAACATAAGTAGGATGAGAATATCATTTGGAAACCTGTAGATAAATACCCTAAGAAAGTGCTAAAGGAGTTGAAAGTGGTTATTTTGGGGGCATACAACCAAGAGATAGGATTGCCAAAATGCCAGTTTCCATTACAGATCTTTTCGGATTGATTATTTGACTTTTTAACTACTTGCTTGTATTACTTTAGTAAAACAGTAAATTACTAAAAAATTAGAGTTGCATAAATAATAATAGAGGTTTAAGTCAGTCATTTAAAGCCATAAAGATAAATCACCAATAAGAGAAAATAAAATTAAATGAGACTGACCAATGGAGAGAGAGAAGTGAGGAAAAATCAGAGCTAGACTGATCATTTTATAGCAGGAAATCAAAATATTTGTGTTAGAGAGAAAAGGCCAAATGACATAGTGTGTACTTCCTCTTCAGAATAAATAAGTTCACCAGTAGAAAAACTCAAAACAGAATGGGACTTAGGCAGAAGGAGAGAAGAATTTCATTCTCATTTTTTATATATACCTTCATGAGGCTTTGGGTCTCATTCATAAATATATATATATTATAATTATGTGTAATTAATTTGGACTTAACAAATACAAAGTTTACGATATAATTCACATCAGTGTGAAAACGTCTCCACAAAGCCCTCCACAGGCTGCAGGGAAGGACACATGGAAAGGTTCATATTTCAGAGATTTTCCTGAATCTTCTCCAGACCTGGAATGGATGGCCCTTTGTTTGTGTACATTCATGAATTTTTGGATATAAAAGCCCTGAGACTAGGGAAAGATGGTGAGCTAAACTGCTCTCCCTAATAAAGTGAAGGGAAATGAATTTCTGGGGCAGTGGTAGCAAGGATAGATAAAGTCTGACAAGGAGAGATTCGAGAAGGGTAATTGGCAGCCCCGAGAAGCCCAGAGGCTGACAAGGTCATGCAGGGATAGTCAGAAGAGATTCCTGGGGGCAGGAAAAGGCAACGGTCTTTTAAGATCACCGTTCTGGAACATTCACTGGGGAAGTCCTGTCTTGTGCAGTCAGCCCTATTAGCCCTCTGCAAACTTTTAGGAAGTTTTAGGAAAAGTCTTCTACAAAACTTTCTCATGTGACAGCTGTTTTAAAGAAATCCAAGAAAAGAGGCGATGTTCTGTATTACGGATCAAGATGTAGTGGAGAAGCAGAGACCAGGAGAGCAAGCATGAGTAGAAATGCGACTTCAGAGGAGGTGAAGGATTGGCAGGAGAGGTGACGTCAGAAACAGAACTTTCCCAAGAATATCCAGAGCTGTAAGAGGGATACAAGAGGGCCAAGCCCCCAGGAGCTCTGCCTACCACCCTCGGTCCCTCCTAGCATTTCTGTGGGCTCCTCTGCAGGCTTCCATGGGTTCTGGTTTCTCATGGTCCTACCTTCTCTTCTCTTCTCTTGAGGGCATTCCCCTCAGGCTGCTAGACAGTTTTGCCTCCCAGAGAGAGCTGGATGCCCCAGGCAGTTGTGTGCACCCAGGGTGGCCCTTCACCAGTATCTGACAGGTACTGCAGAATGAAAGCCCAGTTCTTTTACCTGGAATTGGGAGACAAATTAAGCAGATTCATGATCCAGAGTTCCCTTTGGGGACAAGTCTAAGCCACTTTCTGTAGGAGTTTCCCTGATCACTGTGCTAGGGTCCTTCCCTGTCCTGTCCTGCTCACTCTACTCCTTTTCCTGTTTCTCCTTAGAACAACTCCTTAATAATTACTTGCACACGATTCCTTTTCTCAGGGTCTGCTTCTGGGGAATCTTATCTAACAGAGACACTAAAGCCATTTTAATTGGAATATTAAGAAGAGAGTTGGAAGCCTTGGCCATGCCCAAGGGGAGTACTGGGTGGCACCAAGATTAGGCTTTCAAAGACCTGCAAGGTGGTTAATATTGGGTGGAAGGGGTGTCAAGCAAAACCAAATGTAAAGAAGTAAGAAGTTGTTCCAGAGAAATCCTGGTGATCAAATAGAGAAGCAAAGCAGAAGACCTGCAGGAAGATGTGATGTTTGGCCCTGGCAGCGAAGGATGGGTAGGAAGTGAAGATGTAGGGTCAAGACAACTCAGATAAGGCACAAGTATATATTTTAGAGGACGATATACACTCTGTGATACAGTAAAATAGGAAAGGAAGTTAACTAGAGAAACATTAGGAAGTGATTTGTATAGGGCCCTAATTTTTCATTTTACAGGAATCAGGGTGAAAACAAGGGCCCCGGATTTTTGACAAGTGGTTTTTTATTTCTGTCATTCCACCATGTCCTGCACAGCAGAAGCGTAGGCTGAGCAAAGATACAAATCAATAGCTCCACATTATTGGTGGCACTTAGAATATCAACAGATTCTTCTACAATGAGTATTTTTTTTTTTTTTTAGCAAACAGTACCTAAGGAATGGTTAGTAGAGTTGCTAATGACAAAAATATACCTGATTCTCTATTTTTTGAGGGGAAGGTAGAAGGAGAGACGTACTGGTTTCAAAATGGTGTTCCTCTTCACGTCTGACCCTTGCCTGGGTGTTCAGTCTCCAGAGACAGCTTATGCTCCCTCCAGGGCCTTTTTCACATCCTCTGGTAGGGGAGACACTGCAGGAGCTTACTGCCGACTAGCACTTGCTCCCAGCCCATCTGGACTTCCTAAAAGAGATAAAAGGATAGATTTGGAGACTTCCCTCCAACTGTGAAAGTATAAGATTTCTTCAGGATGCCTCAGTGATGACAGGAAAAGGAACATCAAGCCCATTCTCAGGACTGGTGAGGGAAACCCGAAGATAGCTAGTCTCGGCACAGTGCCCAGCACTACACCAGCACTCCTCAGATGGGGTGAAGAACAATTGATGCAGGGAAGGAAGGAGGCAACTGAAGGAACGGTTCTGACCATTCTGTGCAAAAGCATAGCACGCACTGCAGAAAATACAGGACTGGGGGCCAGGTCACCTGGATCTATGGAACCCTCCTACCTCGGGGCTTGGTTCTTCTCTCTATAAAATGAGAGAATCAGGACTTGCTTTAAGGAGTTCACCAAGTGCTGTGAGGATGATGTCCAAAGTGATCTAAACAACTCGTGGATCCTAATACAAGTCAGAGTCCATCCATTGGTTGACGGGGCTCTGACACTGGCTACGATTTTGAGGCCATGGTAGGACATCCTGAAATGTGTGCCACTTACCCACTTACACTTGGGCACCGCTGGGAACCAGATTCCATTCTCTGAGCAGGTGATACTTTGAGAACCAACTACGCCATAGCCAGCGTCACACGGGGCAGTAATACTTTCAGGCTCAACATACTGGTCCTTATCCACAGGCAGATCTCCATTTTCCATGTCTGGTTTCAGACACAGAGCTGTAATGGAAACACAATTTTGATCATCTTATGATTCTCAGCATAAAATCTTATAAAAGTGAAGAATCCTGAGGGGGGTGAGAAACACTGATAATAAATTATACCTGCATGCTGAGAGTTGTTCTCTACTTCCATTAATTGTGTGATAATAATAATAATAATGTTATTTTATATTCTATTCTCAACATAATACACTATTATTTTTTTAAGATTTTATTTATTTATTTTAGAGAAAGAGTGAGAGCATGCAAGCTGGGGGTGGGAGGGGCAGGGCAGGAGGGAGGGAAGGAATCTCAAGCAGACTCTACACTGAGTGTAAACCCTGACTCAGGGCTCAATCTCATCACCCGGATATCATGACCTGAGCTGAAACCAAGATTTGGATACTTAACCAACTGAGCTTACTCAGGTGTCCCATAAAACACTATAATTATCACCATTTGGCTAGAGAAAAAAATTAGGTACAGTTTATGTGACTTGTTTAAGGTTCCATAGCTTTTAGGTGGCATGATTATGATATAAACCTAAGTACTGTGGTCCTAGAATTTGAGTTTTTAAAACTACTGTATCTCAAAACGTCACTCTTTTCGTGATCCTAAATATGTGGCTTTTACTCACATACTCTTAACATCTTCCTGTGTTAAATGAAAATAATGATGGGAAATTAGCCCTTTGAGTTGTTATTAGCAGTGTGATTTTTAGAAAGGTAGACCTCATCTTGGTGGTCAGCCAGAAATTTCTTATTAGGTCAACCTCACCATGAGAAGATGAATGGCGTGCATGAGGCTCCCTAATGGAGATAGCAGACACCTCAAGGAGGTTTGGATTTTATCCGTAAGAGTAGTCATTTAAAAGGGATCAGGTACTTACTAAAATGTTGCTAAATCCTCACTGAGTGTCTCAAATCAAAAATTGCTATCTCTGTGTGCCTACATACACAGGCACTTGAATTATGCCAAAGGTAGTGGTGGAAACTACGGTTCACTTAATAAAAGGTACACAGTTAATTGATTATCCACTGGGGAAAACCAAACTTTCACGCCCCACTTTCTACCATAAACACATAGGGATGTCAAGTGGGTCGGTGATATCATTGTGAAAGGTAAACAATGAAACTCTGTAAGAGAACATTGGCGAATACTTTTTGTTGTATTTTGTTGTTGTATAGAGTATTGCCTTGTGGTAGGCAAACATTCCTCGAACAAGACACAAAGGTTTCTAACATCAAGGAAAATATTGATAATTTGAAATAAATTGGAATTTATAATTTACGTTTATCAAAACTAGAACACTCATAGCCTATGGGTAGAAATAGAAATTGTTATGATCCCTTTTGAACAAAATTCAGCATCATCTGCGAAAGATGAAAATGCGTATACTTCACAAAACAGCAAATCTACTCCTGAGTTTATGCCTAACAGAAATATGAGGAGGATCCTTGGGTGGCTCAGCAGTTTGGCACCTGCCTTCCACCCAGGGCGTGATCCTGGAGTCCTGGGATCGAGTCCAATGTCAGTGTCCCTGCATGGAGCCTGCTTCTCCCTCTGCCTGTGTCTCTGCCTCTCTCTCTCTCTCTCTTTCTCTGTGTCTCTCATGAATAAATTTTAAAAATGTTTAAAAAAAAAAAAGAAATATGCATACATTAGTACCAAGGGACATGTACAAAGTGTTCATAAGAGCATTATTCATAATAGCCTAAAACACGAAAAACTCAGACTTTTATAAAATACCTAAAATGTAGCATATTCATCCAGTAGAACATTATAAAGCAATGAAAGTGGAAAAAAAAAAAAAAAACAACTATCACTATGTGTAAGAACATAGATGACTTTCCAAAAGTAATGAAGAAAGAAGCCAGGCACAGAAGAGTACAAGCATGATTTCCTTCATACAAAGCTAAAAAGTTGGCAAGACTAATCCATGGAGTTAGAGGGTGGGAGAGAGACAATTGAGGATTTCCCAGGATGAAAAGGTACTTTGAAACCAAAAAAAAAAAAAAAAAGAGCAAGCCATTGTGTGCACTTTACACAGTTTTATTCAGGATAATTTACTGACAGGAGGGGAATCAGGAAGACAACAATCCAGGCCCTGCGCAGCTATTCTCTGGAAAGTCTGGCCTTGAGTTCACATTATTTTTCAGATGTAGCATGAGCCACTGAAGGGCGATGGGAGGGCGCCCATGCACCTGATTGATTAGATCTTGTGGCGCCATCTATAGGTCAGTAAGAGGAAAGACTATTTTATCTCTAAGACTCAAGGGAGGCCAAGGCCGGCCTCCCCTCCATGGGCCTTGGTGGGCATTTCTAAGGATGAGCCAGGAACACACAGCCCCGGGGGAGGGCATCAAGCGAACATGAACAAGAGATAGGGCCAAAGATGGGGTCAGGATTGTCATCACTCCTACACGTGGTGTCGGTATAGCGACGTCTTGGGGGGAGAGTCAGGAGTCACTGCAGGGGGACAAGTGGTGCTTCAAGGGTGGGTTCCCCTTGTGGTAATTGTTCACCTTCACACCTAAGATTTGCACACTGTTCTGTAGTATGTTACATTTCAATTGAAACTTTTATTGAAACGAACAAAAAGTGGTCCTCTAGGTTACCTCTGAAAAGGTGCGCATTGGTAACCATGGTTACTTCCAAGAGTGACAAGCTGGGTGATGGTTCAGACTTTTAAAATATTGTGCCCTATGCATGTGTTAACTACACGAAATGAACAAATACGGTAAAAAAAAAAAAAAAAATTAAGTGTTTCCCTAGGCTGGGAAGAGACTGTATGGTCAGAACTTTCATGGAGGCCCCATGGTTTTGGTCAGGGGCCATCAGTGAGTTTGAAGTTACCTTTACATTCAGGGGCTGGAGAGGACCAGTGGGAGTTCCTGCAGGCGATTTTAGGCTGTCCAACCAGAATGTATCCTTCGTCACGTTCATATGGCACCACGGTAGGATGGGAGGAAAACGAACTCACGTCTTTATGGGATCCATGGGCAATGCATGGAACTACTCTGCAATTTTGAATGGTAAAAAGAGAAGGGTGGGAGACAATGAGCTAGAGTCTAATTTAATTAACAATTCAGAGTGAGGGACTCTTCCGATTTGATAGAATGAAATCATTAAATTATACTGCAGAGGAATATCTCATTTCCTTGACAAAATCAATAGGAATGATTTACTGAGATCTTAGCTACTTGCTGTATTAGTCATCTTATATATGTTAAGCCAATTAATCCTCACTCTAACTCTCTGAGGTGGTATGATCATCATCTCAAGGAAACACAACCTTAAAGGGGTCAGATATCCCACATAGGGTCACAGCTGGTAAGGGCCGGTAACATCCATCAAACTTAGGGACTAAGCTGAGGTTTGTATCAAAGTCCACTGGTACTTTCTGGAATGCGACTATTTTCTGCTCTCTGTAGCAATCATTGGGTACTTACTTTATATGGCATCAATGGATATTTAAGGCCATAAAATGGAAGTTTTGGTTTAAGAACAATACTCATGCAACGTCAAGTAACATCCCATAATTGATGAAGTAGGTAGCTCAGAATCTGTTAGAAAACTCTTAATTCCTTCACCCAAATCAAAGGTACAGGAAGATTAGGAATTGTTTAAATTCAGATTAGTCCCACGTGAGGCAAATGTGTGGGTGCATTTCTCCTTCACCCTGACAGAGGGGCTCTGAGGAGCCCGCTGAGAGAAGCCAATATATCTCTTATTAATTTGGAGGTTACATCAGGCACAGTGGCTTCGCATCAAGCTCCTGCCTGGGAAATCTAAAATGCAAGAGTGGGCTGCCTTAGGGGCTCTGCTGGTGAGGGTGGAGGACAGATTTCTGTTGCTTGGAGATTGGCCTATACTCCTGATGTTATTGGGAATAAAGAATGAGCAAGTAGGGATCCCTGGGTGGCGCGGCGGTTTGGCGCCTGCCTTTGGCCCGGGGCGCGATCCTGGAGACCCAGGATCGAATCCCACGTCAGGCTCCCGGTGCATGGAGCCTGCTTCTCCCTCTGCCTATGTCTCTGCTTCTCTCTCTCTCACTGTGTGCCTATCATAAATAAATAAAATTAAAAAAAAAAAAAAAAAAAAAGAATGAGCAAGTACTTCCAGTCAATTGGAAATGGGATCCATGAAAAGGACAGCCCTGGTGGCTTTGCCTTCAGGCCTGTGCAAAAGGACCCCTGAGGTGGGAAGAAAGCCTCAGTAAAAGTAAATCTCCAGGGGTCACTAGGTATTTAGGAGATAGGAAAGAGGAAATGATCAACCAGACAGATCCTGGGATCAAGCGGACCAGAAAATCGCAGTTAGCAGATCCTCGGTGATGATGAAGGACCCATGGGCAAACCACAACAGCAACAAGAACAAAACACAAGAGGGAGAGCAAGCTTGAAACACTCGACGTGAAGCATCAGCGCAGCTCAACCACTGTTTCCCTTACCTCTGCTCCCCTCAAAGCTTCAACTCCGAGGGGTTCAGAAAACATAAGAGCAGTAATTCCATAGAAAATTCTCTTTTAGTAAAGAGGAAAAGGAATTCACCTGTGTATGAGTCAACAGCTTCCATATAGCGTTTCTTAAACTGCAGATTAAGCCCTTCCATAGACATAGGAAAAAAAATGGCTCTTAATTTTTATGACCAAGCTCACATGGAGAGTCCTGTACTCCACTTTCAGGTACTATCATGGAGGAATACTTGCAAGGGACTTAAAAAGATAAGGTGTCGCCACATATGTAGTTACACCGCAGCACCAGTCACTCTAGTGCCAGATTAGGACAGGAAATGAGTTCTATAGGGGAAGGTGTTCGCAGTAATGGAGGGGAGGCCTCCAGGGGTAAGCTGGAGATACGCCTTGACCGCCGGGTGGAAGCTGAGTGGCTGATAAGATAGGAGAGGCAGGGCAGTATGGGCAGGGAGCAGAGTCTGGGTCAGGAGCTGGTTACTGTGACCGAAGGGAGACTCAGGTCAGACATTAAGTACCTTTCCAGAGGGTTGGGGCCCTCCCAGTTGGGAACTGGGACGAGATGAAGGAACAGAAGGGAAAAGGGGAAGGGGAAATGGAAACCTGAAGAAATAATTGAAAGACGTGACAAATTCGATGAGGCCTTCCTCTGCCACCTCAGACTGGAGGAGAAGGGACCTCAGAGAGGAGGCTGGAGGACCGGAAGAGCCTCTGAGCACGAAACCCTTTATCCCGTAACAACTCCACCACCCAGATCAACACTGCCGCTCAATACTTTTCATGCATCTGATGGGAAAAATCTTCTCCCAGATGTTGCTTCCTTAATTAGCGCGCGCGTCCCCCTGCCCAGGCTCAGGGATGAGGAAAGCATGGGCTTCCACATTGTTACGTCAACAGGCCACCTCACAGAGGAGCATTCGGCTAATTATGTTAGGGTCGGGGTTTTCCCTCTAAGCTATGTCAGATCCTCAGTTTTTAGGCCACAATAGCTGTTTCTTGGAATATGTTTATAAATATTTTTAAGTATGAAAATTAATGACCTCAGATAAATAATGTCAGTTAACAAAAGAGGAAAAATACCACTTTGCTTAAAGGACGCTTCCACTTAAATAACAGAGCAACAAATTAATTTCCACAGCTGCAGGCCTTCCATCTTGCTCCGATGAGTTCTCTCAAACACTTTCGCTTCTCAGTCTGGCAAAGGTTTCCCTACATTTCCATAACAATGTCTTATCATTTATGTAGCGGTTTACAGTTCACAATGTGGCCTGAAATAATACCTCAGAAAATTTACTCAGCATTGAATAACAGAAAATGTACTTTAAAATTTTTGTTTATCATTAATTTTTTTTTTAATTTTTATTTATTTACGATAGTCACACAGAGAGAGAGGCAGAGACACAGGCAGAGGGAGAAGCAGGCTCCATGCACCGGGAGCCCAATGTGGGATTCGATCTCGGGTCTCCAGGATCGCACCCTGGGCCAAAGGCAGGCGCTAAACCGCTGCGCCACCCAGGGATCCCTATCATTAATTTTTTTTTTTTTTTTTAAACAATTACTGTTTCTTTTTTTTTTTTTTTTTTTTTATTTATGATAGTCAGAGAGAGAGAGAGAGAGAGGCAGAGACACAGGCAGAGGGAGAAGCAGGCTCCATGCACCGGGAGCCCGATGTGGGATTCGATCCCGGGTCTCCAGGATCGCGCCCTGGGCCAAAGGCAGGCGCCAAACCGCTGCGCCACCCAGGGATCCCCTATCATTAATTTTTAATCCCAGTGTACTTAACATACAAGATTAGTTTTAGGTGAACAATACAGTGACTCAACACTTCCATAGGACACCCTGGTGCTCATGAGGACAAGTGCCCTCCTTAATACCCATCACCTATGTCACCCATCCCCCACCCACCTCCCCTCTAGTCACCATCATTTTGTTCTCTAGCGTGAAGAGTCTCTTTCTTGGTTTCTTTCTTTTTCTTTCTTTCTTTCTTTCTTTCTTTCTTTCTTTCTTTCTTTCTTTCTTTCTTTCTTCTTTCTTCTTTCTTTTCTTTCTTTCTTCTTTCTTCTTTCTTCTTTCTTTCTTCTTTCTTCCTTCCTTCCTTCCTTCCTTCCTTCCTTCCTTCCTTCTTTCCTTCCTTCCTTCCTTCCTTTGTTTCATTTCTTAAATTCCACATATGGGTGAATCCTATGGCATTTGTTTTTCTCTGATTTACTCTACTTTGCATCATCCTCTCTCAATCCATTTGACAACAGAAAATAGGTTTGCTTTTCAGATGGAAATTATTTCTAATCAATCAGTAACCAACTTTGGGGATGGCATAATTAACCTATCTGGAAAGAAGATTGGTTTGAAGGATTTTGGAGCACTGAAATATAAGAAATTGATCTGAAAATTCAAGATTATTCGTTGCCTAAAGCCTCATAAGGATTTTTGCATATCAACAACATTTTATTTTATTCTGGACATAACAACAGCTGAATTAAAACAATTTCCTTTATATTTAAAAATTCTTCATTTTTATTAATACACAGCTCATTAGATGCTCCCCAAAACATTATGAAGTACTATTTGACTATATTCAGTTAATTCTTAATTGGCTACTCATCCTCCATATCATAGAGAAATTACTCTCCTTTCCCCATAACTACTGTACCCACCACACAGGCCAGAAGGGCACAGCAGTAGGGTCAAGACCCCAAGGAGGTACAGAGCTGGGAAGGTGTTCTGCAACTTGGGGGCCGTGGCACAGAGTCTCAGAGGCTCAGTGTCCTTGGACACTTGGACCAATATGAAGAAAAGAATTCTAAGTAACAATTGAAATGGTGCCCAAGCCAAACTAACCAGCCTTGGCAAAACCCAACTTTGTGTCACAAAAGGGGAGAGACAGGGGGAGTGACCAGGTGCTAAGCACAGCTCTGACAGGGGTAAACGGATAAGGTCCCCTTCTTGGAGAGAGAGATGGAAGGTCCTCTGGGATCTGTCTATAGTTACTGTTATAATCCTCAGACTCCCTTGCTGTTCAGATGGAGCACCTGTTGAGTTCCTTTCTGGATATACCCATGATTCCTCTCTGGGTAAACAAGAGTAAAAAAGGCACAAGGCACTGTGGCTCACAAGGCACAGTGTATGTGGTGGCTTCTACAGGAATTAGAAGTCATAGCATGAGACACAATAGAATGTCTGAGAAGTGGTGCCTGTTTGGGAAATGGTTTCTGTGAATAGAAGTAGGTGTAACTTTCCCATAGAAGAATGGATTTTTTTTAAATTTTGAAAATTAAATTTCTTTCTAGATCGCACATAGTCTAGGCAGAACAGAGTAGTATGAGTCTCTCAGTGTGAAAATACTCAAGGATCCAGTCCACACAGTTACAATTACAATTACAGTACTTCAGGAGGCACTGCTTTTCCCTAATTCCTGGGTTTTATAAGGTACATAAAACACCAAATGATTCACTCTGTGAAACTGTTCTAGTATGGAAGTTGTTCTAGTCGGTGTTTGCAACACAGAAAAAGCATGCACTGAATGTTAAATGGTTGAGGATGATTAATTAAGGAGAAAGAAAGATTTATTATGACTCATCTGAATGATGAGAACCCAGTATTTTGCTTCCAAGCATGAAAGACAGCTGAATGGAAGGCACATTTGTTACTCGTGGATTGTTAACCCCAAGTCTAAGTTTCCCTTAACTCTCTGGGATTGCCTGGCTAGTCATCTAGATCATTTCCTAAATTTAGTCTCCTGAAGTGGGACAGATGAAACTACCAACTGGGATTCTACTTCTTGCCCACCAACTGTGGATATCTGTTCCGGGAAGAGACAGAGATGGTTGTCTGAACAAAAGAGTAAACTCTGAAAATTGTCCTAACATGAGCTTCACCACTCAGCTGAACTGGAATGACTGCTACATACCAGCAATAACCAAAATGCTTATTCCTCAGAAATAAGAATTACTAAATATAGCTGAACAAAATTCTTTGGAATATTGAGGGAAGCACAATTAAATTTGAACTTCTTAAAGAAAAAAGAAAGCAAGTAAATCCACTAAATGGTTGCTTCCTTTAGAACAAGGAACCACAATAAAAAGAAGTAATTTAAATGATCAGTCAACATGTTGCATTAACTTACTTTTAATCTTTAAGCATGTAGAGTACCATTACTTTGCATAAATTATTATAATGAATCCTCAAAAACATGTGACATGGCTCTTGCCTTCCTTGTTACATAGAGGAAACAGGTTCAGATAAATTAAGTAAACCATCTCCCCCAAAATCCTCAGATAATTAGTGGCTAAGTCAAATTCTGAACCCAAGATTTATACTAAAATCCAAGTTTTGTCTCTAAACCAAAATAATTTGTACTTTTTGGCCAATAATGATTTCCTGTCAGGGCACAGAACCAGCCATTTGGGAGTAAATCAACACTATTGGCTTTTACCCAATGGTATGCCCATCCTCCAGACACTGCTGGCACTGCAATTAATGGCTTAGACTTGTGACCTCCAAAACATGAACTGTGAGGACAGAAGCCACCTCGTTCCTGATATAGGAAGTTACACCCCGCTCCCCCAGGAGAAACCAATGCCTGACGGAGCTTAGGATACAAAAGCACTGATTCCTTGCCTCAAGTCTGTATGACCCTGTGGTAAAATTGATGCTTTAGAGCCCACAGTGGATCAGGTGAAGTCTACACTTAACCTGTGAGTACATTTTTGCTCAGCTACCCTCTTGTTCCTTTTCTTCCCTGAAAAACACACATCAAAAATTCATATGCATGTGAATCCCTTCTAGAGAAACTCACTGAAGACAGTTGATGCCACAAATGGATCTAAAAAGCAAACTCTAAGAATGAGATTCTAGAATGGGATCACCCACCAGCCAAATGACAATCAAGACTCCATCACTAGTGAGAGGTAAAGTATCCATAGTCTTACTGTGGCGTTGCAACTATGAACATTTTCACCTGGTAAACTGTCATGAAATATAGATGGGAAAAGATGCATTGGCTAGTGAAATATCTCTGACATTTGAGAATTGCAGTGGAAATAGGATTGTGAAAAAGAGTTGTGAAATTGAGTGGCTGAGTACTGTCAATGCAAGCTCAGCACCCCTTAGCTTAAAATGAAAGTTCAAGGCAATCAATCACAATTCAAATCCAAGTGTGAAATCCAGGAGTTCACCCCCCTCCCAGCTAGTATTTAAATAAATTTCTTATCTTAGCTTGCCTAGAGACTAATTATGCTACGAGCTAGGGACAAGATATAATCTTAAAACAATAATAAAACTTCAGTAAAAAATAAATTCTTAGCCTTGGCAAGTCTCTACTAAAAGTCAAGACCCTCATGGAAGGAGTGGTGTCTCTAGACTTGGCATTAGGATATCTGGGTAGATGCACCACAGAGCCTTGAACTCAAGATTTCCCCAAGCCCAAAGAGCTTATATGATTGGCCCACTTTCCCTTGTTGTAAGAGAGTGCTCCATGCAGAAGAATCAAATACATCGAATATCTTATGAGATCATAACTACTCTCCTCAAGATCTGCCACCATCTCACCTCCAGACATCAGACCAATAGCTGAAATCAAATCTTGGTATGAACTGACTGGGGACCTGCTGAGTCTGCTAAGAGAGGAGAGGAATCATATGCAGGATTGGTGAGACCAAAGTAGCATGTGTTAGGACTCGGTAGGGTATGCCTAGGAGGGGATCAAAAAGCTCTATAAGGGAGAGTTTGTCAGGATGGAGACACTGTTCCACAACACAAGATAGCAGTGCAAGTGCCCTGGGAGTCAGTTGTTGTGTGCTTCTAGGATGCTTTTGGAAGCTTAGGGAAAATAATGGTCAAAAATGATATAAAGATGCCAGAACTGCTGAGGCAAACTAAGTAGAAAATGATTAAAGACTCACAGACATAAGAATGATCTATGTTAGGGGCACCAGTGGCTCATTCAGTTAAGTGTCTGCCTTTGGCTCAGGTCATAATCCCAGGCTCTGGGATCAAGCCCTGAGATGGGCTCCCTACTCAGTGGGAAGTCTGCTCTTCCTCCTCCTGCTTGTGCTCTCTCTCTCTCTCTCAGACAAAAAATAAAAAAAGAATGATTTTTTTTTTAAAGTACTCTAAAACCAGAAGACGTGACAGCTATTTTCTTTATGAGAACCCTAGGATGTACCATTTACCAGGACAATAAAGAATGCACCAATGGCAGGGACCAATATTACAGAGCAAGTATATTCTGGCTACCTATCTGTAGGCTGCATTTTTGGCAAGAGATGCTATTATCAAATGTGGCTGCCTAATAGCAGTGGGGATTATAGAACCCAAGAATAGCAGGACTAAGTAATAGAACTTCAGCTTCAGAAGCAGACTAGTTGAAAAATACTGAAGGGCCAGGACTAAGTGATGCAAGAATGTGCCTAAGATGCAAAATCAAAGAAGACACTCATTCTCAGGGCTATGCAAGTACTGACCCCCAGAATGAGTGCCTACTTCAGAATAAGGCATGTAAGGCAGCAGGGTTGGGAGACAGCCAGGAGAGAGGACATCCTGACCTGTAGGAATCTCTGAAGAAGGTTAATAGAATATGGTGTTCCATAGGGTAAAGGTCTGCCAACATAGGTATTGCATGATCAAAAAAGGCCAAGAATGAATGATCTAAAGACTGAGATAAGCCATTCCAATAAAAGTCGTGATCTCTTGCCCAAGTATTTTTTTTTTTAACTTGGCAATTTTCTCCCCCCATCCTCAGGCTTAAAGTAAGGACAGATCCCTATGGGGAAGGACCATGTAACACCATAGGAAGTACATATAGTAATATTTCTCCAATCCTTTCTCAAAGGAAACTTCAGTGATTTACTCTAGTAATTGTGTACTAGGATATTTTAGAGAACTTGTTGGATCTGAGCTGTCTGTAATGCCTGGGAACAAAAAGTATCTCCATGACCCCAGTTAAAATAGGAGCTACAGGAGCCAGGCAATGAAAGGATCCCTAGTTCATGTTTATCTCACAATGATCCATTGGGTTTATGGGCCCACAGGGCAGTCATTTCTGTGGCTCTTAAGTGTATATAGTTTGTAGTAGTTTGTAGGACACTCACATTAGTTCTCTGACCTTTGGAAAGAGAGCTATCAAAGTAAGAAAATCCATGTAAAAAAATTTACAAATGATATTTAATACTGAAACACTGAATGATTTTCCCTTATGACTAGGAATCTCTTTCATAATTTTGATTTTTCATTTTTATTTTAGCAATTTAAATTATGCATATCTACCATAAACTGATATATTCTAACTCTTTTTGAAATTATTGTTTCTACTGGGTACTGAGTTTTAAACACAGAGGAAAGAAAAACTACTTAAGAAAACTCTATAGCAAGAAAAATTTTCAGTTATATAAATATGCATTATTTGTTAATTATAAGTATTTATAGTGAATGATGTTATTTTTTTTGACAATGTTATTTTTAAGCCTAAAAATATCAGTATCAGACAGTTGATGAGCTGCTAAAACAATGGGAATAGAGAATTAGGAGCTATTCACAGGACCATTTTCGAATTGGATAAATTTTTAGAAAACACTGTTCCTTTTCTGACCATTTGCATCCCTCATTAGAAAACAGCAGCTCAGGGCACCTAGATGAATCAGTCATTAAGCGTCTGTTTATTGATTTCAGTGAGTCAATCTCAGTGGATCTCAGTGTCCTGAGATGGAGCCTAGTGCTGGGCCCACACTCAGCGGGGAGTCTGCTTAAGATTCTTTCTCCCTCTTCTTCTGCCCCCCACCCCGCCCTGCTTGCACACTCTCCCTTCTCTCTCTAAAATAAATAAATCTTAAAAATAAGAAAGGAGTAAAGAAAATAGCAGCTCAATCCATAGTCTCCATTCATATATTCTTTTTTGTCATATATAAATTTTCATCTGAAAGTGTCTGATTTACCAACTTCATTCTCCCCAAGATACTTTCTATGCATGGGAGAAGTCACTTCAAGAAGGATAGTAAAGCCTACAATGCTGACAGGGTCAAAGTAATGTTGCATTAGAAACAGGCCAAGGTGGGACACCTGGGTGGCTCAGTGATGGAGCCTCTGCCTATGGCTTAGGGGTCAAGTCATGATCCCAGAGTCCCAGGATAGAGTCCGCCTTTGGGTTCCCTGCAGGGAGCCTATTTCTCCCTTTGCCTGTGTCTCTGCCTTTCTCTATGTGTCTGTCATGAATAAATAAATAAAATCTTTAAAAAACAAAAAAAAACAGGCCAAGAGGTTTACGGAGAAGCAGAGATGTAGTAATGCCATTTTACATGCAAAAAATTCTAGTTAATAAAGAAGCAGGCAGGAAACTGGAGATCTTTTTTGTAAGAAACTAAACAGCAACAGAGAAGATACCAATAAACACTGATATTTGGGGGATCCTCTGAATGTGTTAGGGTCTAAGTTAAGTTGCTAAAAAGAAAGGCAGAGGTTTATATCTCTCTTATGCAACAATCTAGAGGCAGAGACATATTCAGGGTGATCAGCCACTCTATTCAAGGAGGTCATCTGGGGATGAGGCCCCTGCTTCCCTGTCACTCTAACATCCCCTGGGGCATTATCCTCACCAGCACGGTACAAGCTTACTCACCAGAACCCTGTAGGCATTTCAGAGTGAAAGACATAAAGTAAGCAGCTTTCTTTTTAAGAAAATGACTAGGAAATTATTCCAAAGGATCATGTGCACTGCTGACATTTAAAGGAGTGAGAGTAGTTCTATTACTTAAAGGAGGTAAATCCAGAAAATGGATACCAGGAAACAATTAGCAGTCTCTGCCATAGCTCCCCGAAAGAAAAGAATAGCTTACTGTCTAGTCTCCTCATATACATAGAACTTAAATCATCTTATGTGGACATAAGAATGAACATATAATATAGAATCATCAATAACAGAAGTTTGCTAAGACTGGAACTTCCAAGGACACTATTAGCAATATTCTATAATATCTATGAGTAGTCCATGTATTCATAGCTTGTGAACATTTTATAAAATTGATAAAACAATTAAAATACAGAGACAAGGAAATATTCCCAAAGAACCTGGGGGAGGGGCAAAACAGAGATGAAGGTATAGGAAACAGGAAGAAAAAATTTAAAAATTATAGGCTTGACAAAGAGATCCAACATGTGACCAGTAGGATATCCATAAAGAAAGAGAAACACTAGAGAATAGAAAATTCCTGAAAAAACTGTACAAAGAAAATTTCTCAGAAATAAAGAATGAGTTTCCTTATGGAGGAAAAGAAAGAGAAAAAAAAAATCCTGTACACTCTATAATAAAAATGGCTTCTGACTTTTCAGTTGCGATATTGGAAACTACTATACAAAGTAGATACTCTTGAAAAGTCCTAAAAGAAAACTATTTTTAACCAGTTTTCTACACTCAATGAACTTATCAACCGATTATTCAAATAAAGACAGTTTCAAATATGCAAAAGCTCAGTATTTTACTTTCTAGGGACCATTTCCTAGGCAGCTCGTTGAGGAAGTTCTCTAGTAAAGAGAGGAAATAAGCCAAGAAAGAAGCAAACGTGAATCCAAGAAGCAAAAACAGAGCAGGAAGGTGAGTATTACAGATGTGAGAGCACCTGCTCATACTGAAGTGTGTAGCAGACACTGTCAAGTTCCTGTTGATATCACTAGGGCTCTACAGCTTTGGCACACTCTGGACAACTTCTAGAAGTTAGTATCTGCTTTGCTTGTCCAGGCTTTTTCAAGAACTATTGAAGGTTATTCTGACAACATGAGAGCAGGTCAAAAATACCAGGTAATTAAAACTTCCCAGTAGCAGACCTTAATATCCTTAATATCCATAGAAATCACTGTATCAATACCCTAGCTCCCTTGCCCTTTGAGCGGGATAGCTCTCAGATATGCGACATCCCTTCATAGTTTCCCCATGGATTCAGTTCATCCAGAGGTGGGTGGCTTGACAATGCACCTCTTATTGGCTCCCTTCCCTTCTCTGTCTCAGCGCTCCACTCATTTTCTGAAATATTCACACAAACATTTTGAGCACATATATAGCTATCCATCAAGTATTCAAGTATCCTGAATATATAACGCATTTAAAATATCAATTTTCTAATTATCTAACACTCGATGAACTCAAGAACGAGTTTTTACAAGCAGAATGAAGTATGACACAACACAAAATACAAGAAGGTTTCCATTCTCTTCTCGAAAAAGTTTGTTCTAATGTAAATGAACAGTGAAATACTTTGTTTAAGACATAAAATGAGTTCGAAAAGCACCTAACGGAGAAAATCGGTGGCTTTAAAAATTATTATTTAATGATTGAAGACTTCTGGGAGATGCTTGGCGGCAACAAGAGGGAGGTGGGGAGGGTTTAGTCACGCTGGCTCGTGGGAGATGATAAATGAAAATTAGTGAGAGCAAGTAAATGAAACAGATAGTTACTCATATCTAACCCTAAGGAACTGGTTAACCTCCTCTTTTTTCCAGGCTATGCAGACCTTGGAAGTACATAGAAAGCACCACTGCAGGAAGCTGGATACATAAAATGGGCATCTGTCGGTGGCGTGGCCACACACGTGGCTCTCCAGCATCTTGGGGATGATGGAGGTGGTAAAAAGATACAAAAGATACCAAGAAGAGACATGTCGCTGAGGAAGAAGTACATGAGGCTGTGGAGATGAGGGTCCAAGAGGATGGCCAGGATAGGGGGCAGATTCTCCACGCACCCAACCAGATGCAGGCTGGAGGACAGAGCAAAGAGCCCCCACTCTGCAGCGGCTGCTCAGTAAGGCTGAGGAGGGTGAATGCAAAGACTCAGGACCGTTTGTCCATGTGTAGGCAGTTCTAAAGCCAGAAACAAGGGCATCAACTGTGAGTGCCCCTACCCGGGGAGGGGGGAGAGGGGGGAGAAACAGATTATCGCACTCATGTCCTTCCATCCACCTTTTGTGGTGCATCTCACTAACCTCCTGAGCCTCGGCTCCCTCATTGGATTCAGGGGACTAATAATTCTAACCTTTTGGGATCATCACCAGGATTAACTGAGAAAAAATGTGTAAGGAGCTTAAATCTATGCCTGACATATACAATATGGGCAACTACTTTGTTAGTGGGAACTTCTAGTGATGCTGTCAAAATAAAGAGTGATATGTAAAATAAAAAATAAAATAAGATAAAATAAAATAAAAATAAAATGGGCATCTGGTTCAGTTTCCTTGGCTTACAATAAAATAGCTCCTGCTAACATGAGACTACACTGGCAATCCAGTTTTGCTTGTGTTTTTGTTTTTTAATGTGATACAGCTGCCCCCCCCCTACCGCCATGGTAAAGAAAAGGCAATGATTTTTCTGTATGTTCTAAAATTTATTTTTAATATTTGGTATAAAATTATCCAGTCTCCTTCCCTTCCTCTTCCTCCAAGCATCACTGAGCATCAGACAGAACAAATTCCTCTTTTATAAATTCTCTGAGAAGGCTTTTCTGTGCCTCCTTAGCCTCACCTACAACCCTGGTTTTCAGGAAATAAAGTGGAAAATGATATTTAAAATGCATATGAATTTAAAATACAAGTAGCAGATTTCCTCCTCTTGAGAAAATGGCTGAGGCACCCCAGGGGCCCATGGGACATCCTCTTGCCCCAAACCAGCAAGGAAAACTCACTCTTTGTCATAATGGATTTTTAACTTATTTGTAAATTTTACTCAAGGTATTTTTCAGGCAGGCTTAGGACATGTTTGATTTATGAGGCAGCAGATAACAAAAGATACATCTGTAAGCCCAGGGTCCAATGGGAGATGGAAAGTTGAATGACTCTCTAAGAAAGTGAAGAGAATTCTGTTTGGAGCCAATTAAGAGCACATAATACAAAGGTCTGATCATGGGAGAGGTCTGCGTAGAGAGAGAGACAGGCCAGGAGAGATGTCAGAGGAGAGCCAGAGAGAAGAGGCAACTGTGGTAGAGGCCAGCAGAGCTCTGTCCATGTCCCTGCCCTGGAGGCTACAGCAGGCAGTGCCATCGGGCCCTGGGATACCAGGGTCTCTGCACCAGATGGCGATCCCTGTCCACAGGAGCCTGTTCCGGGGGCCCACAGTGTTGGCAATCCAAGCTGTTGGAGCAAGTCTTCACCAACGAGAGGAGGGAACTGGTAGCCGAATGCCTCAGGTCCTCAGCCTTGGAAAGACTACTCAGAACCGTGTCCCACGTGCTCTCAGAGCACGGTTGGCATTGTCGAACCCTGTTAACTAACCAAATAATCACCCCCCAAAAAGCTCCCTCCTTCTCTTGTATACTCTCTGCAGAGTATAGTTGGTGAAATTAAAACAAAAAGAGGCCAACATTCCTCCCTAGAGGTGTGTGTACAAAGAGAGAAGAGACAACCGAAGGAATGGGGACATGAATGAGAGATTTCAGAGGAGGTAAGCCCTGGAGGAGGTGGTGAGTAGAAGGAACAAGAGTCTCCAGGATACCCCAAGATATATAGGTATCCAGCTATACAGATGGGGGTTGCTCCTCATGAGTGGGATACTTGCTCAGGCTGTTTGACTTTTCCATTAAGGAGAATGGGGACCAGATAAGATGGAGGAGCTGGGAACACACAGGGGCCACCATGTGGGCCTCATCCATCAGGCTTTCAAGAGTTTGTTTCTCAAAGTGGAGTAAGGAGGCCCAGACACAAACATGAATCCTTCCCTTGTGAGGCAGAAATTGAGAGGTAGCATTAGTGAGGCAGAGGGCGAGTGCATGGGGTTTGGTAAAGGGCATGACTCCCTTCAAATGGGGAGAATGGAACAGGATTAGGGAGGGTGTTGACATTTAATCTCAAATCTCAGGATCTGTACCTGTGGAAGTGTGCAGGGAGGCAATCGGGGAAATGCTTTGCTGGGAGCCCACATCCATGTCCAAGACCCTTACAGGAAAGGAAATGTTTTAGCTTTATGTAATGGCTTTGTGTGGGGACCTCATTAAGGACAGAGTTCTAATGACCACAAAGACCAAATCATCTCTGACCCATAAATTTTACTTGGAAAAGCATGTGCACTTTGTGTCCAGAAGCAAAGGCATGAACTACAAGATAATTAATAAGTTTACAGTCACAAAGCATAGATGTGAACAAGTGATTCTTTCTAGACATTTATTGCCTTGAATGGTGGTGCAAAGGGGACAGGAGAGTTGGAAACCCAAAGTGGTCTGTATTGTATAGAAGGCAGCACATTTTTCTCCCTCTTTTGAGGGAAATCAGACTGGTGACTGTCCAGTCGATTCCTTTGCCCTGTCTCTCTGTAGTTCCAGTAGTTCAATCTCCAAAGACAATTTATATATCTCCAGGGCCATTTTCACATCCTCTGGGTTGGGGAGACACTGCATCGTCTTTCTGCCTTTTAGGATATGTTCACAGCCTTCAGGGACCACCTAAAAGAGATGTAGGTGTGAGTGGGATTGAGTGGCTTCTCTCCAGATCAAGAAGGAGCAGGGTTGGGGGGATCTTCTGACAATGACAGGACTACAGGCCCAGGGTCAAGACCAAGCCCAGGACTGCCTGGTGAGCAGGTCCCATGTCCCATCACCATTCTCTCCAGAGGGATAGGGACCTGTTCTGAGAGGCTGTGTCTGAGACCATCCAGAAATGGAACACAATCAATTAAATAGTCTAGAAAGAGTCAAGTTAGGACTCAGTACTCCCAGGCATCTGAGACCAGAGGGGCTCAGCTTTTCCTTATTTTCCAGTGAGAGAGGAATACTCATCACTCCCACCTGACCACAGGGCTTCAAGAAAAAAGGGAGTTCCTTTGAAGGATTCAGATGACTCCCGACAAGTCAGATCTCACCATTGCTGGCTGGGACAGTGCTTGGGGGGAGGCCTCATTTTTAGGGTTGGATAGCACAGGAGATTTTTTTGAATCGTGCCACTTACCCATTCACACTTGGGCATCTCGGGGTACCAGGTTCTGCTCTCTAAGCAAGTGATACTTTGGGGACCAACCAACTTATACTTAGAGTCACACTGGATGGTGACATTTTCGGATTGAATATACTGATTCTTATCCATGGACAGCGTTGCGTGGGCTATTTCTGGTTTCAGACACAGAGCTACAATGGAAACATGGTTTTAAGCAATATGTGAATCTAAGAAAAAAAGACGTGACAACAGGCTAGGATTATAAGAATTGACTATCTGCACATAGTAATGATTTCAAATAAACCAAATCAAATCAAATCAAATGTTTCTGTGCTTTTGTGATACTTCCACCACCTGACTGAAAAGGGAGCTGGAGTTACCTTTACATTGAGGGACTGCAGGTGACCAGCGTGAGTAACTACAAGAGAGTCTAGGCTCCCCAACCAAAGTGTATCCTTCATAACATTTATATATCACTTCTTCTTTCTTGAATACATTGAATCCATTTACTCGTTCATGATATCCATGGGGAAGAAAAGGAGGATAATCACAACCTTGATGGTGAGAGATAAAAGTGAGAGAGCATGAGCTTGTAGAATATAAAAAATGACATCCCAGAATCTGTGTGTTTTAGAAGGCTTCATTCTGTCCTGTCATCTTCTCTATCCATAGGATCATTCAGCCAAAACCAAGACCTGTGCTACCCTCCTGTAAGCCTCAGGCTGAGGAACCACCATGGCCCCACCATTAGGCCACTTGGTGGTCATCTCTAACATCTTCAAAAATATGATGAGAATGGAAAAAAATTACTACTTTGTTCAACCCCCACACTGAGTTCTTGACCTATGGGGTAAGACCTGTCATATCCAAGAAGTCAAGTAGAAACCACTGGTACTGTCCTTATCCAACCCCCCTTGAAGCAAAGACAGTATGTTAAAAAAAAGAAATACATCATATATCAAGGTGGCAGATGAAATGGAGGAATTTGGTGCCATTCTTAAAGAACTAAGCTGCTTTCCCATCATATTGCCACTTAATTCCCCAATCAGTCTACAAGAAAATTAAGATTTTGAGATTAGAGTAGACTATTGAAAACTCAACAACATTTTAGTTCTTGTTTCAGATATGGTATCTTTGTTAGAGTAGATTTTTTTGTATCTATAGGTAGATGGGGGCCACTGGTCTAGCAGATGCCTTCTTTTCATCCCTATCAGAAAATAGGGCAAGAAACAATTTGCATACACACAGAAGGATCAAATCACACAATTGTAATTTTAGCTCTGGGGTACGATAACTCACTTGCCCTTGTCATGATTTTCAGAGTCTGAAAATACTACAGTTATCTGTACATCTACATTGATCCAGTATATCAATGGCATCACGTTAATTCTATAAAATCTGTCCAGGTTCCTGGTGCAAACCTCCTAAAATAAACTCTTGTAAATTCCTAGGTGCTGAGAACACTAAGAACATCTTTTGTTCTTTTGAGGCAACGCTTAGTGGCTCCTGGATTAGTGCTAGTCACCAGAAAGACCAAGTCATGATGAAAAGCTTAGAAGCTTAGAATTTTTCAGGCCTTCTCTCCTCTCCAAAGAGGGGAGAGAATTTGGAAATAGTGTTAATAATTGATCAGGCCTATAGTGAGCAAACCTTCCTAAAATCTCCCTATTGATCAGAGAGCTGCCAGGTGAGTGAGCACATCCATGTACTGGTGGGGGATACACCCCAAATCCACAGGGACAGAGGCTCCTGTGCTTGGGACCCTCTTAAAATTTACCCTATGCATCTTTTCATTTGTATCCTTCATTATATCCTTTAATAAAATGGTAAATATTTCCCTGAGTTTTGTGAGCCACTCTAGCAAATTAATGGAATTCAAGAAGGGAGTCATAGGAACCTCCAATTTTAGCCAAGTTGAACAGACTTTGGTAATAACCTGGGGACATACTACCCATAATTGGCATCTATAGTGGGGGCGGGGGGGGGCAGTGTCATGAGACTGAGCCTTTAACCTGTGGGATCTGACACTATCTCCAGGTAGATAGTGCTGGAATTGAGTTAAATTATAGCACACCCACATGGTGTTGTAGAGAATTCTTTGTTGTGAGAAGAAAAAAAAACCCCTCAGGGCACCTGGGGACCTCTGTGGTTGAGCATCTATCTTTGGCTCAGGTTGTAATCCTGGGGTCCCAGGATTGAGTCCTGCATCAGGATCCTCACAGGAAGCCTGCTTCTCCTTCTGCCTGTGTCTCTGCCTCTCTCTGTGTGCCTCTCATGAATAAATAAGTAAAATCTTAAAAAAAAAAAAAAAAACCCTCAACCATTTATCACCAGAAATGTTGAGTATTCTGTATGAGTAGTAAAAGAGACACACAAGAAAAACATGGGAAGTGAAGGGGAAAACTGGGTTTTTCCAACTCCCATAATGATGCTCCAGAATATAGAAGATAAGGATTCAAGGGTTGCCATATCAATACAGTCTTTAGAGGTCCAGGACTCAGGGCTTGCTAGGCTATCCCATCCAAACTAATGGGATGTGCACATCGCACCACAAAAAAGCTTGTATAACATCATGTAGAACTTTCTAGACTATCGAGGCAGTACATTCTGTACTTGACCAGTGATGTCACAAGAAGAAGAGGAGCAAAGCAGTGGTATGGATGAAGAACAAGCATGGGCACAACAATATGGACTCCCATTTACCACGGCTGTCACTGAATCTTCTAACCAGCCACAATGCTAAGCCACATACCCCTAATATGATACCAGCCCTTGAGATAACCACAAAGCCACTTGGTAGCTAGTTGACTGTATTGGACCCCTTCTGCCTGAAAGGGACAAATATTTATTTTGACAGAAATAGACAAGTATTCTAGGTACGGGTTTGCCTTTTCTGCTTGTGGGACTTCAGTCGACACTGTTATCTGAAGGTTAGAGTGCTTAAGTAATTGGCATAGAATTATACTATGTGGGACTAGAAGACCTACTCACAGCAAAAGAGGTGTGGTACTGAGACGATGGCCATGGAATGTACTACTCACATTACAGACTACATCACCCAGAACCTGTAGACCTGTTGGACATTGGAATGGCCTGATAAAGGCACAGCTGAAGTGCGGGTTGAAGGGCAATATTTAATGGTGATGAGACTTTACAATATGACTTGGCCGTATCTTTCAGAACACAGTATCTTGAACCACTTTAGATCTCCTTTGGGCTCCTACCTACACACAAGGCAAGAAGAAAAAGCATTGCTATTCAGCAGGGGTAATTGTTCTTGGTCATCAAGAAATAGAGCCATGGAAAACAATGGGAGAGGGTACTCTTGGTGAGGGATAGGTACCTCACAATGGGGGATCATCTGAAGGAGGACTTAGAGGTAGCAGAAGGAAGGAAGTTTGAGGAAGACAGGAAGCAAGTTTAGAAAAATGGGTTCGAAGAAATGTGAGTGGGTCTTCAGCCATAGATTTAGGCGTATGGACAGAAAGAAGAGAAGACAATAAATACCAAGAAACAGAAGGCAATCATGGAAAAGTTCAGCTGATCTATTTGATGTGGCCTATTTTTCCTGATCCAGGAAAGAAAAGAAAAGCAGCAAGGTCAAAAGAATGGGAATAAATAATGAGAAGGGGAGGGGGTAGAAATTTGGACCAGGGGGGTGGGCAATGCTTTCTAACAAATTTATCCACTCCAAAAATCATTCAGGGTATACAAATTCTTTTTACCTAATTTGAAGCCTTCCCTTAACAATCTCCATCACTTTGATATGAAGAAACATGGAACAAACTGAGGGTTGCTGGAGGGGAGCAGGAATGGGGGGATGGGATAACTGGGTGATGGACACTAAAGAGGGCACTTGATGGAATGAGTGCTGGGTGCTATATGCAACTGATGAATCACTAAACCCTACCCCAGAACTAACAATACATTCTATGTTAACCAACTTGAATTTAAATTTAAAAAGAAGAAAAGAAAAGAAAAAAATAACATAAAATTCCATAAGCTCTTACTTTCATCACATGTTGGTGTTTTGGGATTCCACGTGCCATCTCCTTGGCATCTAGATTCAGGTTGATATTTCTTATAACACTTGTATAAAATTGTGTCTCCGAGGAAATAAGTACAGTTATTCCTAGAACTAGTTCTTGATCTAACGATTTCACCATTCTCCAGCTTTGGTACTGGGCAACATATCTCTAAAAAAATAAAAAGTGAGGCTAATGGTTAGTAAAATCACTGCAACGAAGCTCCTATGGATAATAATAAGCTCGTTTCTGCCTTTTGAAGATTTCACCACTGAAGAGAGATTTGGGAAACAGAAAAGGAGACCTGAGACACTTTGGGTCTGCTTTCACTGTCCCTGATTGCTAAGGTATTCCAACCCAGTCACTTCCCTCCAGCTAAATAATTTCACTGGGAGCCTCCAAAATGAGACATTGAAAGAAACTTGCATGAAAATGTAAATTTTCAGAATTATTCAAAAGCAATGACAAATAACATCATCCATTGCTTATGGCTTCATTAGGTTTACATCATTATTAACCTCTCTAATACCTTACACTTCCTCAGTCACAGGAGGAAAAATGTCCTTGAAAGCTTATATCCACCTGACAGCTAATGCACAAAAATAAATTTAAATTATTGCAAATGACCAGGATTTTACTTTTTTGATGCTGAATATAAGAGAAATAGCTACTCAAATTTCATTTTTAATGCAATAAGAACTGCTATGAAGATATTTTTTATTCATTAGTAAAAATACTTTCAGGTAGAACTTGATATTGCTTGATGTAAGAGAAAGTATCAGAGCAGATTAAAATGCCCTATTCACATAAGGAGCTTGACTAGCACTATATATAATAGGGGTCTTTTGTGCATATGCAAATATTATTACCACTCATTTATTTGTGAATTACAATAAAATACCCAATATTCATGTTTTCTAAATTATAACATTAGTGTATATGTAATACTGTAGAAGATACTTTTAAATATTTAAGTCATGAATCCAAATCCACACTGAATCAGATTTTCTGATACCTAGGACAAATAACCATTTCACTTCTGCTTTTTAAGTGGTTAAAAAATATCCTTTATTAAATAATTAAATCAATAAAACTATAGTTTCTAAAATAAATATAATTTTAAAGTAGGTTTTTAAATTCCCAACAAACAAAGTTCCAGGGCCAAATGACTTCACCATTCACAAGTGAATTCTATCAAACATTCAAAGAAAAGTTAATAGTTATTTTTTTCAAACTGTTGCAAAAATAGAAGAGGAAGGAAAACTTCTAAATTCATTCTACAAGGTCAGTATTACCTTGATACTAAAACCGGACCAAGACACCACAAAAACGAAAACTGCAGGCAATACTCCTGATGAACAAAGATGCAAAAATCCCCAACAAAATATTAGCAAATCAAATGTAACAATACTTTAAAGGGACCATTCAGCATGATCAAGGGGGATGTATACCAGGGATGGAAGTATGGTTCAATATTTGCAAATCAATGAATGTGATACATCAAATTAACAAGAGGAAAAATTTTAAAAAACATACAATCATTTCGAAAGATGCAGAAAAAGTACTTGACAAAATACAACATCCATTCATAACAAAATGTCTCAACAAAGTGGGTGTAGATTCTCTACATACTTCAACATAACAAAGGCCACATATGAAAAACTCATAGCTAACATCATACTCAGTGGTGAAAAGCTTTTCCTCCAAGATCAGAAACCTTTTCCACATATGAAAAACTCATAACTAACATCATACTCAGTGGTGAAAAGCTTTTCCTCCAAGATCAGAAACCTTTTCCTCCAAGATCAGAAACAAGACAAAGATGCCCACTCTTGCCACTTTTATTCAACACAATATTGCAAGTCCTGGCTGTAGCAATCATACAAGAGAAAGAAATAAAAGGGATTCAAACTGGTAAGAAGAAGTACAGTTGTCACTATTAGCAGATGACATGATACTATATATAGAAAACCCTAAAGACTTCACCAAAAAAACTATTAGAACTAATAAATTCAGAACTGTTGCAGGATATAAAATTAATATATAAAAATATATTGTGTTTCTATATACTAACAACAAAGTAGCAGAAAGAAAAATTAAGAAAATTCCATTTATAATTGTACCAAAAAGAATAAAATACTCAGGAATAAATTTAACCAAGGGAGTGAAAGACCTCTACTCTGAAAACTATAAGATACTGATGAAAGAAATGGAAGATGACAACACAAGGAGGGAGTGATATACCATGCTGATAGTTTGGAAGAATTACTATAATTAAAATGTCCATACTACCTAAAACAATCTATACAATTAATGTAATCCCTATAAAGATACCAATAGCATTTTTTCACAGAACTAGAACAAGTAATCCCAAAATTTATATGGAACCATAAAGACTTCTAACAGCCAAAGCAATCCTTAGAAAGAACAAATCTGGACGTATCACAATCTCAGATTTTAAGACACACCACAAAACTATAGTAATGAAAACAGTATGGTACTAGCACAAAAATAGACACACGGATCAATAGAACACAATAGAGAGTTCCAAAATTGGAACTACACTGGGGAGTAAAGGGCATGCTTATAGAGGCAAGTAATCTATAGCAGAGGGGGCAAGAATATACAATGGGAAAACACAGTCTTTTCACAGTCTTTTCTTTTCCCAATGGTATTGGGAAAACTAGACAGATACGTGCAAAAGAATGAAATTGGACCACTCCCTTACACCACACACAAAAGTAAACCCAGAATGGACTAAAAACCTAAATGTGAGACCTGAAACCATAAAACTCCTAAAAGAAAACATAGGCATTAATCTCTTGGACACTAGCATCAGCAACACCTTTATGGATCTGTCTCCTCAGGCAAGGGAAGCAAAAGCAAAAATAAACTATTGGGATTACACCAAAGTGAAACACTTTTGCACAGTGTAGAAAACCATTAACAAAACAAAAAGGCAACCTACTGAATGGGGGAAGATATCTGTAGACAATATATTCTATAAAGGGTAAATATCCAAAATATGCAAAGACCTTATCAAACTCAACACTGAAAAATCAAATAATCTGACTAAAGAATGGGCAGAGAACCTGAATTGACCTCTAAAGAAGACATACAGATAGCCAACAGACATGTGAAAAGAAGCTCAGCATCACTCACCATCAGAGAAATGCAAATCAAAACCACCATGAGATATCACCTCACATCTGTCAGAATGGCTAAAGATCAAAAGATAAGAAATAGCATGTATTTGGTGAGGATGCAGTGGAAAGGGAATCCTTGTGCACTCCCAGTTGGAATGTAAATTGGCGCAACCAAGATATGCGGCAACCCAAGTGTCCATTGATAGCAGATCAAGAAGATGTAGATAATTGAATATTACTCAGTAAAAAAAAAAAATGAAATCTTGCCATTTGTGACACATGGATAGACCTAGAAGGCCCATGACAAAGAACGACAAATCAGACAGAGAATGACAAATACCATATGATTTCACTTTTATGTAAAATCTAAAAAACAAACAAACAAACAAAACAAATAGACAGACAGGCTTTTAAATGCAGAGAACAACTGGTGATTGCCAGAGAGGAGACTGGAGGATGGGTGAAGAAGGTGATGGCAAAAAAAAAAAAAAGGTAATGGCAATTAAGAGGTACAAATTTTTAGTTATAAAATAAACAAGTCATGGAGATGAAAAGTACAGAAGAATATAGAGAATATAGTCGGTAATATTGTAATAACAAATGGTGGCAGATAGTGACTTTACTTCTTGTGATGAGCGCTAAGTAATGCACAGAATTGTTGAATTCTGTTGTACACTTGAAAGTAATATAACATTGTATGTCAACTACACCTCAGTAATAAGAAAGAAGAAAAGAAAACGATGGAGAAAAAAAGAAGTAGGTTTTTAAGCATGTATAAATAAATATTCATTTATATAGAAAAAATAGGGTATAATTACAAGTTGCTATTTTGTATTCATTAAGGAGAATCCTCAAAGGCTTGCACTTATTAATACTTTGTTATTTAAGTGGTGGCAATCATTGTTAAATATATTTTAATTCAGTAATTTTGTTAAAACTTTTCAGTTTATTGCCCCCCAAATGAGTTTAAATAACTGCAATTAAGCCTTAAGTCCTACTGTGAAATGAAAGGTCTTCCAATGGGTTGATCTAAACTACTGTTTTTCATTAATTGTTCATTTTATACACTTTTCAAGTTCCAATCTGCAGACCAAAGTTCTCTATATCCTGGGCCTCTGTGTCTTCACCTCTAAAATGGCAAGATTCTGGTGTATGGAAGGAAACATTTTCTCCCTCTGTCATCAATTCCACTGAAGCCCATAAAATTGCATCTGCCTGTCTTTCAGCCCCTCACACATTCTCTCAAAAAGAGAAAAGACATCTTGAGATTGAAGAAAGTCTCCTTTTTATCCTTCTGAGGCAGGAGTACTGGGTCCGGGATCAGGGGTCAGGGGCCAGGGTCTGTCTTCTAGAGGCAGGTCACAAGACCCAGCTCCTGCAGCCCGCAGTCCCATAGCTCAAAGACATGAGACACAAAGTTACTTTGCAGCTGATTGAATTCATGGCTGTTTCACAGACTTTCCTTCTATTAAGCACCCCAAAGTCTACACTGGGGAGTAAAGGGTCATGATGGAGGTCTGGCTCTGGTCATTCTTGAGCAGTATTCTCCATGCTACTTTCACCAGTGATGAAGCTAATACTCAATCTGCACAATGGCTCGCTTCTGTGTTCCTTCTGTGTATCCATGTCTCATTTGATTTTGAAATGGGATAAGGAAAGGTTATCTATCGTTTCTCAGTTCCTCCAAGACTTTCATGATCCTTTCTGACAATAATACTTTGCTCTTCTGTTGAATTATAATAATGCTGAATTTATCTCAAAAGATAAAATTGCATCCATTTTAAGAAAAAAAAAGTCTATGCTGGGCACTTGATATACAAAAAGATTGAAGAAACAGAGACTCACCCTTACATTCTATGTGTGGGGTCCAAGTCAAATTTTTCTGACAGGTCAGAGTTGTAGGACCATCTGAAGCAGGTTCATAGCCAAAATGGCACCTGTAGCTCAATGTCGTTCCAATACTAAACATTTGCTGTTTTTTTGACAAGAACGAGTTCTGTCTTTCCCAGTAGGCATTTGGGATGTTTGGTAACTCAGGACAACTATCTGCTCGTAAAGGAAAAACAAAGGGAAAAGACGTTGTTACTGAGGATGCAACAGTGATCATCACCAAGCCCGTCCTATCACAGGATGCTGTGTTCATCGTGCAGCCACCCTCTTGCCATGGCTGATGCAACAGCCACATCAAAAAACAAACTAGCACCAAGTTATCATTATCACTATTAACATAGTTTTTAATGATCCACATGGTTTATAGTTGCAGAGTGTCAGAATCATAGCTAGTCCATATAATATTTTTGTGGAAGTTAGAAAAAGGCATCTCCCCCACAGTCACTTTGCTATTTATCTTTCAAGTCAATTATCATAATGTAATCATTTTGTTAGAACAAAACAGTTTCCTACTAATTGCAAGAAAATTATTGAAATAAATACACTAATCCACAATGTCTTCAATGCTGATGTCTCCCTTTAGGGTTGGAGTGTTCACAATCTGTACAACTGTATACGGGAGCCTTTTGTGATATTATGTAAGTCCTTGCCCAGTGTACCGTAACCTTTCTTTTTTCCAACAACTAGAAAAAATAAACCCAATTACTGTTCTAAATTTAAATTTTTTACTGTGGTTCACGTGAATTTAGGCACGCAAGTATGCCCCCACCAACATTTCTGGGTCATTTGGATGCCAAACATTGAAATTCCTTCATGGTCCATACTTACTGAGCTCACAAGTGGGAGGAGGAGGATTCCATTCACCATCTTCTCCACAATAGATTAACTTGCTTCCCTTGAGAATATAACCTTCATTGCACTCAAATACCATGTTGTTTTGGTAATTATAGGTGGGTCTAACTCCAGAGATTATTTTTCCATTTCTAACCTCTGGCCTAGAACAGATGATTTCTAAAGAATCACAAGAAAAGAGAAGTGGGTTGTAAAAGAGAAAGGGCAATAAGAATGGTACTTGCTATTGCTAATCCAGTTTCAACTATAACACAAAAGCCTCAAACAGTATATGTCAGGTAGATACAAGGAAAACTTTTTTTTTTAAGATTTTATTTATTTATTCATGAAAGACACAGAGAGCCTGAGACACAGGCAGAAGGAAAAGGAGGCTTCTTGCGGGGACTCCGATGGAAATTCGATCTCAGGATCCCAGGATCACAACCTGAGCCAAAGGCGGATGCTCAACTGCTGAGCCATCCAGGTATCCACAAGGAAAACATTTTAAAGCAAACATAATTCCAGCTTTTATTTTATTTTATTATTTTTTTTAATTCCAGCTTTTAAAAGCCGCAGTAAAATGAGGCCCCCTCATATTGGTTCTGTTATGATACGATTGTGAATAACTCCAGCTTACTCAAGGAAAACTTGCCATATATAACTTAGAAGAAACACATCCCTCAAAGTCCTCAAATCCTCCGCTTACGGTGGCCTACTTTTCTGCATGATTTCAGTATGGGACAGTGGCCCATGGTAATGGTATGGTGGTCATGAGGAGGAGGCAGCCAGGCATCAGCAATCGGTGCTCTCACAAAGAACCAACTGCCCACCAGCTACCATATCAGTCCTGCCACCCTGATTCGTCATGGCTAGGATTGAAGCTACCTTCGCTACTTGGCTAGATGGTTGCAACAAGTGTCTCTGTGTTGAATTTTGTCCCACTTTGAATCGTTGTCCATTCTGTAGTCAGACTTGTCTTTCTGCAACGCAACACATTTACTTCCCTGGTTAAAGCCTTTCAATGTTCACCTTTGCTCCCAACTCCTCAGAGTGACACATGAGGCCCTTCGTAACCTGCCTCTGCTAATTTCCTATTTCGGTCTCTGCCATTTCCACCTCTTGCTGTCTGGACTCCTGGCATTTTGAATCGTTTGCAGTATCATGTTTTTTCATCCCCTGATTTGATCGTGTTCTGTGGTGAATCAGAATTGTAAGGGATATCCCGTAGGCACTTAGGAGCAAAGGAAGATGCCTCATATTAGCCAACTAACAATACACAATAGAGCTTCTAATTTAATTACCATTGGCCTTGTCCTACAAGCACTTGAGATGGACATTATAACCACTAACCAATATTCCCACTTCCTCTCCCTGAACAGACAAAAGGCAATATTCCTCAGTTTCCTCAAGGTAGGGTCTACACATTATTAGTTTGGAACAAAAGGCTATAAAGTGATAGGTGTTCACTTCAGACCAAAGCTCTTTTAGGGAGCCAGGGCATAATTTACTTTTCTCTCTTCACCTACTGAACAGATTTTGAAAGCACGTTTTGATGTGGAAAAACCACAAGATCAAAGTAACCTGGATTGCTAAACTTCTCACTAAATTAACTTCTAGACTACAGCTGGCCCTGGATGAGCAGCAGACTCCATATGAATGAAAATCAACTTGTACTTTGCAAAGCCAATGAGATATTGGTGCTGTTTGTTACTGCACACCAGTACATCATACACAGATATCGGTTGAGCAAATAAATGACTGTGTTGCAGCAATAATTCATCTTGGAATCATTCCCTTTCTCCCAACAAATTTACCTACCTTTTTCTTTTAAACAAACAGTTCAAACCAAAATTCATCACTCGGACTTACTTTTACAAATAGGAGGACCTGGGCTCCAGACACCTATTGTTTTATTTTCCACCATGCAAGAAATGGAGGCTTTGCCTAACATTGAGAAGTTGGGGTCACATCTGTAGGTGACAGACGAGCCATATGTGTAGAAATCTTCATCTCCACCACTGTGCTTCCCATTGTCGATGTTTGGAGGCGGCTCACATTTAGCAACTGGGGGTGAGTGAAGAAGAAATAATCAGGGCACCTAGTATCTATCGTGGCATCTAGCATTCATGATGAAAGTTCTTTTTGTTTTAAAATTTTTATTTATTTATTCATAAGAGAGAGAGAGAGAGAGACAGAGACAGAGAGAGAGATGGAGGCAGAGTGAGAAGCAGGCTCCATGCAGGGAGGCTGATGGGGACTCAATCCCAAGACTCCAGGATCACGCCCTGGGCCAAAGGCAGGTGCTAAACTACTGAGCATACTGAGCCACCTGGGAATCCCCTGAAAATTCTAACAGAGGGTACAAGAAGCAACAAAGATGCACTAGAGTTTTATTTTCTAACATGGCTTAGGTTTACAGTTAAGTCAGAAAAAGCCTTTACTTACTTATACATAGTGGGAGAGGATCACTCCAATCAACTCCTTTATCTTGGATCTCACAATAACTAGTAGTTGGGCCAATTAAAATATATCTGAATGAGATAGTATTGAAGATTTTAATGAAATTCTTCTTACCCTAAATTAAGTTGGATAAAAGGGTCTGAACAAATAAACAGGTTATTCAATAGTAAAAAGGAAGAAAGAATGTTTTCCAGAGAACATTTGCCATTGAGCCTTCCATACAACTAAAACTTCATCATTGCAATGAGCTGTGTGTGTGTGTTCATTCCCTCTTGTATTCTGGAATCTGTTATTGGGGAGCAGCTATATATTATGCATGGAGCTCATCCAGAGCTCAACCAGCACAATGTTGGGTAAAAGACTCATTTGAATGTGTTCCACAATTTTGTCTAAATGACAGTACCAGCCAGATTACCAGCCCCAAACCCTCAGGCCCTCTGACATGCAGCCTCCCTCTGACTTCCAGATCTCACCTTCTCCAATATACCCTTAACTCCCCCATTCACGATCCCCATTTTTATGGCTCTTGGCAAATTCTAAGCCTTCTTCAGTTTGTTTTACTGCCCTCTGTGTATCATGGTAACAGAAAGAGCATTGTCTGTATGTTTTAAAATGATAATCATCAAGGAATAAATGTACACTATGATTGAATACTATCTTCAGCAAACTAGAGCCCCTGGGATTTATTTAGTAATAACTTAAAGAAAAATGAACCTTTTAATAAGATACAAGACAGTGAGAATCAAGCATTTTTTTTATCTTGAAATTTCTTAAAAATCTAAGTTTTCTAAACTACCCAGGAAACCAAGGGAAAGGTATGGTTTCCGGTTATTCCAGTAGGAACACTTCAGCATTCCAACAGCACTTCCCTTCTGAATCGTCTCACTTTCCATCTGGGGAGCCATACACAGTAAGAGATAAATAAGGATTCATGTGAGAAAACCAAACAAAGGGAAACAACGTTAGAGGAAAATGTTAAACGCAGATGACAAGCAAAGGACAATCAGCATATACTTAGTTGGAGAACCTGAAGAAGGAACACAAAACAGAACAAAACAGCTATTTTAAAATGTATTTCAAGTAAGCCTTAGCGAAATAAAATAATACTTAATCTACATTTGAAAATAGCAGTACATAGCAACAAGTATTGAACTCAATGGCCTGTGTCAAAAAAACTAAAATTACTAAAGATCATTTTGAGTGAAGGCACATAAAATACACAAAGGAAGGGCACCCTGACTTCCCCTTTTCTTCCTGAATTCAGTAGATAAAACTCTCATGTGAACGATGCTCTCCCTATACAGGAGGAAAAGAATAATCTTATCACCAGAGATGGGGAGGTGAAGCCAAGAGAAATCTGTACAAATAGACCTCGTCAAAATAACTCTTATCTTCCTGTAGCCCTCCCAAGGATTTTTGTTCCTTTTCCACAATTGCTACTTTTGGTTCAATCTACTATATAAAGACTGTGGCCTAACCACTTTTTGGGTCTTAGTTTTCATGAAGGTTCCCATGTACATCAAAAATAAAATTTGTGTGCTTTTCTTCTGCTAATCTGCTTTATGTCAATTTAATTCTCAAGCCCAGTCAGAGACCCTAAGAGCATAGAGGAAAAGTTTTCCCTTCCTTATACTAGCCTATTCTTGTCCAGGGAGATTCAACGTAAAAAAAAAAAAAAAAATCTATTCTTCAAAAATTAAGTTAAACACTAATCCAGCACTGATTTTAAAATATGCCTAACTTTAAACTTTATATAGGAAAATAAACAAGTACTGTCAGGAAAATTTTTAAAAAGCAATAAGGTGGAGTACTCAAATTGGCTATTAAAACATATTATAAAGCCTTTATAGTAGGTCACTGAAATGTGTATATGAGTATGTAGACAAAATAATGGCATTGAATAGAACATATGCAGATACATACAGGATACATTTGAGAATTTAGTATAATATTAAAAAGCTTCTTCAAATCAGTGAACTGAAGATGGACTTTTGAGATAATGTGAAAGTCATATGGAAAAATATAGCCTAGGATATTTACCTTACACTGTAAATTATATATTGACTCCAAATGGATCAAAGCTTTAAACATTAAAAAAATGTGGAAACATAAAAATAGCAGAAGAATTCTAGGCAAATAGTTTAAAATCCTGCACTGGAGAAGGGCTTTTACATGAAGACCTAAGGGACGCCTGGGTGGCTCAGCAGTTGAGCGTCTGCCTTTGGTTCAAGGCATGATCCTGGAATCCTGGGATGGAGTCCCACATCGGGCTCCCTGCATGGAGCCTGCTTCTCCCTCTGCCTGTGTCTTTGCCTCTCTCTCTCTGTGTCTCTCATGAATAAATAAACAAAATCTTTATGAAAAAATAAATAAATGAATAAAGACCTAAAAACCAGAAGCCATTTTAAAAAGAGAATTTTATAAATTCGAAGCATAAAACAATTTTTCCCTGAAAAGAAAAAATGTATCAATAGCCAAGTCAAAAGAAAAATAATATACTCAGCTCCTAACAGAAACAAGTTCTAAACCCTAATATGCATATATATATATATGTTCACGCATGTATGTATCTATCCTAGAAATTAATAAAAATCTCATGAAATTAATTGAAAAAATAGGCAAAGGATATGCCAAATAGTTCAAAAATTAATACAGATATCTCTTGAACACACAAAAAATATGCTCAACCTCACTCATAATAAGAGAACTATACCTTGACACTATACCATAAGATTTCATTTTTACCTCTTAAATTGGAAAATTTTTAAAAATTTCACATTTTCAAAAGATTGACAACACAGTTGAAAAGTTTATGAAGAGACAGGCGTTTACATACTGTGTAAACCATTGTAACCTCTAAGGAGAGCAATTTGGCAAAAATATTTCAAATTTTCAAATATGTGTACTCATTGACCCAGAAAACCCACTCTAGAAATTTACCCTACTGATATAACTACATCTGTGCAAAATTATATATGTACAAAATGATGCATCAGAGCACCGATCAGAATAGCAAAACACTGGAAACATCTTTGGATCCATCAGATTGTTAATCCGCGACACATCACAGGATAACATTCTATGAAGCTGTAAAGGCAAATCAGTGCGGCACTTCTATGCACAAATGCGATACGATGTCCTATGCATATTGATGAGTCAAAAATAAAGCAAGATTCAAAACTACACTTGTCATTGGAGAGGTGTAAAATAAAAACGTACTAATTTTTAGCTTGCATTTGTAAAAGCAAACACCAGAAAGATACATAAGAAACCAATAAAAGTGGATCCCTGTATAAGGACATGAAAGAATAGGGTGGATGGCAAGAGGGTAGAAGTGAGAATTCTCAGTGTATATGGTTTTACATCATTTTTACTTTTGAAAAATATGAGCTATTTATGAAAAATTAATTTAAAAGCATTGTATCTAGACGGCTTCACACTCACCCTTCTGAACAAACGAATTCCAAGTGTGATCCAAACAAGTGATCTGGCTTAGCTATCACTTGCCCATTTTGTAATTCTCCTGGGTTTTTGCATCGTTTCTCTGACAGAAAAATTAAAATGATAATTAGTGATTCCGAGTACTCACAGATAAGGCATTAGAAAAGAAGACCGAGTGATTAGCTTTGACAGAGGCTTCCAGAAAGATCTGAAGGTTGAGATCCAAATTTATGTCTGATCCCGACTCACTGAATTTTTACTTTGGAGGATAAATGATTACAAAATTTGATCTCATGTTTTTCTGGTACATTTCACCAACAGTGAAAAACAGTTAAAACTCTGTGGTAATGGAGTCTGTGGTCCAGGACAGTTGGTCACTGTTCAGGGAGCTACGCTCCATTCTGGATCTGTGGTACGTACTTCATATTGAGGCATGCATGTCCTTGGTCACAAAAGGGACAACACCAAGTGTAAATACCCTCACTGTTGGGAGAACATTACGGAATTTATTCTCAACTATAAGTGAATCACAGAATCTTCTCTCAAACATAGCAGATGTTTTGGGTGAAGTTTCTTTGGAAATCACACTGCCTCTCTCTAGCTACATAACTTTTTGTAACTTTGGAGAGCATGAATCTGGGTCTCAAAATATTAAAATTCAATTTGTAGTTCATCTCAGAAGGAAGTGTTTAGTGAGTTACACTGTAAAGGATAAGCTTCTTTTTCACTGCAACTGGGTAATTCGTAATTTCTGCTTTATTTGGTTTTTTGTTTATGCTTTTCCAAAAAGCAGCACATGTATGTACCTTGAAATCAGTGACTTAACAACGATGGTTTCTTAGTGATCAAAGATTCTCATCTGGTCATTCTCTTAATTCCTGAGACAACTTTGCAAAGAAAGGAAAAGTATAGGTAAGAAAAATAAATGTTCCTACTTACTGGTACAGAATTCAGAGTAGTTCCATGTGTCATCCCGACAGGTAAGAGTCGAGGTTTTATAACTAACCCTACCGTAGCCGGGACGGCAGGTGTATTTCACGGTAGCTCCAGAGTTGAAGTGTGTCTCATTTGCCACAGTTGTCATTGGAAAAGCAAAGAGTAAATTTGGTGGAGGGCCACAATCTCCTGGAGAGTGAAAAGGACAAAGAGAGCCAGCAGTTATGGCTTGAAACACAGCATCCTAATGTTTCAGTAGTATGATTTTTAGATCAAGGGCCATGCTTTTCTCCTCTAATTAAGAAAAATAACAACTCCTATTGTCCCCATTGTTCAACGGATCCGGTGAGTGATCACTAATGTCCATTTGCTGATAAATGATAATGATGAAAGGCAGAAATGTTTCATTCCCTTTCTACTGTAAATGAGATAATTTATCTAAAGGATGGCAGACTTTCTACCCATCAGATTCCTTCTATCTGCTGACCCAGAAATAGCTGGACAAAGCCAGTAGTTCCTACAATTTTCCTCAGCAGAAACATTATTTAATCAATAATAACATTATGTAAGATTGGTTGTCTTGGGAAAGGGAAACTAGGTGGCTGGGAGATGGATAAAAACCACATTTTTAATCTGCATCTTTTTGTATATGTTGGATGTTGAATGATGCAAAGGAAGACGCATGGAGTCCTGGAAACATAAAAATTTTAATTCAGCTTTCCTTGCAAGAATTAAATAGGGGACTAAATTACCTCACAGGAGACCTAGGAGAAGTCTTTACTTATTTCTCCTCTCTATTCTGAATAGACCTAGAGGCAGTGAAAATTGTTCAGTTGGGCTGATAGATCCCACACACTTGTTTTAAGTCATGGTTGGGAGACAAATTGTTTTGGAAACTCCTGGAGGAGAAATGCTAGGGGGCATTCTAGAAATGCTAGAGGGTATTCTAGTCTAGACAACTATCCCTTTTGTGGATAAAACAAATTCTCTCTCTACATCCCAAATAATTCCAAATCCCCTTAAATGCCAAATTCCAAATTCCTGGTGAAATAAACCTCTTGTTGCTGAAGGTGGCTTTTTACCAAAAGCTTAATCATCTGTTCATCTTAAAAGCAAATGGGTGGATGATCTTGAATGTTTGTTGCTGATCTGAACTTATCTCTCTATTATTACTCACCAAGAACAGTAGCCAATAGAGCAGCGACCAAGGTCATTTGGAACAGAGTTGGATCAGAGACTTTCCATAGCCTAGACAAGGGCCGAGCTGCCATTTTCTCATTTCTGTGAAGGATCCCATTTGGAGCTCTGAGGTGCTTGACCTGATGATTCCCCCACATTTTTCTGCCAAAAGAACTCAGTTTAATCAGTAGTCATTGATTCCTAGTTGTCATAAAGCATGAGAATAAATACTATGGGGACAGTCCACATCTTCAAGGAAATCATGGCCTAGAGTAGAAGGAAGCACATGCACATAAATGTTCCAACACAGGGCAGGGGGTGTCAGCCTTGGCTCAGAGAAGAGATGGGGAGGTGGTTGCTAAGAAGGGACAGCTTATAGATGTGTCTGAATGGGACACAAGAGGCAGGTTTAGGAATTTATAGATGCTACCCTTTAGGGAATAAAGAACCACTGTTTTTCATTTTGGATTTTGTTTTCCCTTTGGGTTTTTAAGATTTTGTTTATTTATTCATGAGAGATACACAGAGAGAGGCAGAGACACAGGCAGATGGAGAAGCAGGGTCCCTGTGGGGAGCCCAAGGGGGACTTGATCCCAGGATCCTGGAACCAGGACCTGAGCCAAAGGCAGATGCTCAACCACTGAGCCACCCAGGCATCCCTTTGTTTGCTTTTAAGCTAAGAAAGGACTCATGATTGCACTTTAAAAAGATCATTGTGGCAGATGTGTACCTGATAGACCACAGTAAACAAAGAGAAGAAACTGGACGGTTGAGGAAGAAGGCTATTGCAATTGTCCAGGTGAGCCGCAGAGATGGTCTGACCAAGAAAATGGCAGAGGAGATGGAGAAGAGGGAACAAATAGAAGAGAAAATAATCACAAAAGGCAAGAAAATGATGAGATAGAGAAAAGGAGTCAAATCTTTAGAGTACTGAGAGTTCCTCATGACAACTGCCGACAGAGGCAATAGACATTCATGCCATTTGCAGTTTTAAGAGAATGGTTTATGGAGAGATACAAATATATGTATGTGTAGTTATACATGCAGCTGTATAAAGAGAAAGAAAAATATTTATGACAAATTGTACTTTCATATTTGATCGGAAAATTTAAAGACTTCTTTATTTTTTAATTTTTTAATTTTTTATTTTATAGAAACTTTTTTAATATATAAATTTATTTTTTATTGGTGTTCAATTTGCCAACATATAGAATAACACCCAGTGCTCATCCCATCAAGTGCCCCCCTCAGTGCCCGTCACCCAGTCACCCCCCCCCGCCCACCTCCCCTTCGACCCCCCCCCCCCCCCCCCCCCCCGCGTTCGTTTCCCAGAGTTAGGAGTCTCTCATGTTCTGTCTCCCTTTCTGATATTTCCCACTCATTTTTTCTCTTTTCCCCTTTATTCCCTTTCACTATTTTTTATATTCCCCAAATGAATGAGACCATATGATGTTTGTCCTTCTCTGATTGACTTATTTCAATCAGCATAATACCCTCCAGTTTCATCCATGTAAAGACTTCTTTTAAAGAATCACGAAGAGTCCTTTTCACTGCCACTCCTGTTCCCTTTGGGAAAAACAATCTATCTTAAATTTACATTAGAAAGAGTCCTTGTCCTTAAAGGAATATTCAAAGTTAACTCCCAAAGAAATACCGAATTTCATTGTTTATTCTGATACCTGTTAGAACCAGGCGATTCTCTATGCCCCATGTGTTCACAATTCATAGGATGCGTGAATCTTTTGAGGGCCTTCAAAATTTCCCTCAAAGATGCTTCCGTCCCACATTTTACAGGAAGAGACAAGTTTCTAATGACTCTTCATACCATAGGGGTGGGCCTAACTTCTTCAATGAGTAATGACTCATTTGGTCTTATCTTTCGAAAATTCAGTTCTGCTAAAGCTATTCTTCCAAAGACTGTCAGTCTACCTTGACAGACACTCTGGCCCCTGAGCTCTGGACGTGGCCACTAGGACAATTCCACCAAAAAAGAAGTTCAACCTGATGATCCACTTGCCAAATGCATTCGCTTACTGAAATATGTTTACAGAATTTGTACTGAACACCTTAATGTGGTCTAAAGAGGTGTTAGGAGCCAGGATCAGAATTTGGGGCCCTGACACACCTCCTTTCTTTTTTCTTTGCCCCTTTCTCCTCTCCCAACCTCTGGACTCTCTTCCTCTTGCCTTAACAATCCAGATGAGATGGAAGACAGGTGGGGGTAAGGGTAGTTCCAGGTAGTGAAACCCAGTCCATTAAATCATCCATGACATTTGCAAAATATAAATTTCTCCCATCCAATGAAAACTGTTATGAATTGTAAAACCTATAGAAATGAGTTTCTTTCCTTTTTTTATGAGTTCAGAGAGTTGGTATGGTTGCTGAATTTCAGTGAATTTGGAGAGATTTAAAAATATACCACTAAAAAATAGAGAATAAAAATATAGCAATATAAAAATATACCAAAAATATACCATGTATTTTTTTAAAATTTCAAAATAAGCTGGAAACTGTTTTTAATTTTTTAAAAAATGAAGAAAACTAAAATTAAATAAAAATACCAATATATTGACATCATAGAATTTGACTGTAAAAACTCAAGAGGCTGATAGTATAAAGTGCAAGTTGCCCATATGAATTGTTGCAGTTCTTATGTTCACAATAGAAGCATATACATTGTATATACTCAGGAAAATGAGTGTATATACTCATATACTCAGTATAATATACTCCTGATCATATTTATAAAAATATAGCCATAAGACTACATCCTTACTTATAAGAATTGAAAAGAAATACTTAAAATGCTGCTACAAAGAACATATTCATTAGCTGTGTTCGAAGAGAATATATTTATAATCATTGAGTAGACTCAAAATGAGTATTTAAAATGATGTTCAGTAAATTGATCATCTGATGAACTTAGCAAATTGATCTCAGCGAACTGATCCTTCAGGAGTTGGCATTCACACAACTGGCTTCTGGCAAGGAGCTTTTCAGTTGTGTGGTATGAGCCCCCAGGGTTTGGCTGTGCTGGACAACCTGGAGCTCTCATAGTCCCAAACATTTTCCTGTAACGCACCCCTGCCCATATCACCTGCCCTCTTGTCCTTCTTCCCTCTCCAGTTCCTACTCGTTCTGCCCGTCTTTTCTCCAGTGATTCCTCCTTTCCTCCTGGCCAGCCTTCATATTCTTATTACAACTCGGTGTTTATCATTTTTATTCAGCTGTGGCCTATCACTGACATCTGAAGTCTGTCTTCAACTCTAGGCCATAAGGTCCTTGAAGTCAGAGGTGGGTTCCTACTTGCCTCTGCCCCACCTAGTACCTAGCACCCTGCCTCCCACAGTTAGGGTGCTCAATCCATGTCTGTTGAAGTTACATTCAAAAGCACCTAGCGATAAAATGCTTTGAAGAACAATAATACTGTTCCTCATCCATAGTTACTCTTAACAGCATTTGTTTGGTCAAGGTCAGATTTTAACTGACTTTAATAAGCAAGGCACACCTGTATCTTCATGAGAAAAGACCCCAGTGATTTTACTCTAAGCTCTTCCCCATCCTTAAGCTGAAGCCATCAAATCCTCAGTCATTCACCAGAGGACAGTGAGGAGGGAAGGAATGGGCAAAAACTAGTTCTCCTCCCTCCACAGGTTATGAAAGAGGAGAAAAGGCAGCCTTCCATACAGACCCTCCATTGCGCTGAGGAATTCATGTCACTTGGCCTCACGCTGAGGCCACAGACACAGTGCTGGAGATACAAGAGGACAGTATGTGGCCAGACCATGAGGCATGGACTCTGGAGTCAGATCCAGGCTATGTGGATTGAATCCTGGCTCCAGCATATGGGAACCGGGTGTCGCTGGGCAGGATACTCCGCTCCACTAAGCTTCAATTTCCTCCTTTATAAAATAGGAATGAGGAATATACACATCTCTCAGAACTGCTGAGAGCCACCTTGGCTCGGTGCACAGATGGCACACAGAAAACATTCAAAAGAAATGTCAGAGAAGAAAGTGAAGGGATTGGGACCACGTGCCAACCCCACCTGAAGTCAAAACATCATCATCAAAATGATGTATGTATGGGGCACCTGGGTGGCTCAGTCAGCCTCTGACTCTTGATTTTGGCTCAGGTCATGATCTCAGGGTCTTGAGATTGAGCCCAGAGTCGGGCTCTGTGCTCAGTGCAGTCTGCTTGCCTGTCTCCCTCTGCTGCTCCCCGTGCCTGGTCTCTCTCTCTCTCTCATAAATAAAAATAAAATTTAAAAAATTAGTGATGAAAATTACAATGACATTTGGCTGCATCACCAGGTACTTCAATTAAACTCCAGTGCAGAGGAAAGCCCACTGGACTTGGGCCAGAAGCCATCAGTTCGGTCTTCACCGTGGCCTTTGCGATGGTGACACGCAGGGCCACCTGCAAAGCAGAGACTCTGGAGCCCACAAGGGCCTGTCCTGGGGCTTCTTCTTCCCCCAGTTTTCACTGTCTTCCTGAGAGGAACTCACGTAGTCCCACGACATTGACCATCACCCGTGAATCACTCACAGACCTCTGGACCCAGCTGTCTTCTATAAGTGCAAAAACTTACAGGCTTCATAAACTCAGTTGTTAATAAAAATCTTACTTGGCGCTATTCAGTCCCATACATAAATTTTGAGTCTTTGGGCCCACCTCCATTGATCTTGTCACTAGCAACTGGAATTCCAGTGTTTAGCTTTGAAATAGTGAACATTTCTAAAAAATCAGTGAAAGAAATCCCAGCAAAGTAAGGAGAAGCTATTTTGTCTTCCCCTGTAGCTGCCCAAAAGAAGACATCCTCATCAAAACGATGACCTTGCAAATATTATTTCGGGACTTTAGAGATCATTGCTCTGCCACTTGAACAAAACATTTCGATTATAGACTCCGGAAAAGTCTATCATTCTAACTGGTTATCTTCACAAATTACTTTTTTGTCTGGGATAATATTTAAGTTACATTTCTGTTTTTGAGTGTGACAATACCTGTGAGTGTTCTTTGCAAATCCAGAAATAAATTATTACAATTTTCACTTGTAATTCTGAAAGTAAACTCAAACTTTTCTCTTTGTTGGACTTCTCTCTCTCTTTCTTTAAAAGATTTTATTTGTTTAGTTATTTACTCATTTAGTGAGTGAGCCGTTTGAGTAGGAGGAGGGGTAGATGGAGAGGGAGAAAGAGAATCTCAGGCAGACTAGACTCGGGGCTTAAGCCCAAGACCATGAGATGAGGAGCTGAGCTTAAATCAAGAGTCTGATGCTTAACTAGCTGAGCTACCCAGGCATCTTGTTAGATTTCTTTTTTAAAATATCAGCTTTATTGAGGTATAAGTGCCTAAACTGTGAGATATTTAAAGTGTATATCATGGTAATTTGACACAGGTACACCTAGTGAAAGGACTGCCTCCCTTTCAGCCACCCATTTTGTCAATGAACATGTCCATCACCTCAATATTTATCTTTTTTTTTTGTGATAACATTTAAGTTCTACTCTCTTAGCAAATTTTTTTTTTTTTTTTTTAAATTTTATTTATTTATGATAGTCACAGAGAGAGAGAGGCAGAGACACAGGCAGAGGGAAAAGCAGGCTCCATATGCACTGGGAGCCCGACGTGGGATTCCATCCCGGGTCTCCAGGATCGTGCCCTGGGCCAAAGGCAGGCGCCAAACCGCTGCGCCACCCAGGGATCCCTCTCTTAGCAAATTTTAATTATACAGTACAGTGTCATCAAATATAGTCACCATGTTTTACATTAGATCCTCAGAACCTCTTTATCTCACAGATAAAAATTTGTATCCTTTTACCAAGCTCTCCCTATTCCCTACCCCCAACCCCTGGCAACCGATTGTTGAATTTCTTATTTAAGCACAATCCTTTTTTTATTTTTTTTTACGTTTAAGGTATAATTCCCAAGGTTTACATCAGTTTTCTAACTGTATCATTTGTATCTCCCATGCACCTTGAATCCAATGTATCTCAAAGGAAACCCACTATCTTCTCTCCAACACACTTGACCTCTGTGTTTTCTGTCTGGGCTAAGGTAATCATCTCCATCCAGCCTCCTGGACTAGAAACCTGAGCCATCCTGGCCTCCTCTCTCTTGCCCACCCCTGCCCCCCATGTTCAGTCTCCAAGTCCCATTACGTTGGCCATAGCAGCACTAGAATCTGCACTCTTTCCTAAACCCACCCCCCTTCCATAGTCTGGATTTATGTACTTATAATTTCCTTCACCCACCCTAGACCACTACTAAAGCCCCTAAACATTTGTAAACCAGCTTGTAGGCTGATTCCAAAAAAGCAATTTACTTAAAAACTCCAATGGTCCCAGATTCACTAGGTTTCCATACCTCTCCCAACCTTCCTCTGCTTCTACTCACTTGAAACACTGTGCCTTAACTTCATGAAGGTTTCTATCTTTCTCAAACACATTCTGGATTCTTTAAAGATTTTATTTATTTATTTATTTATTTATTTATTTATTTATTTATTTATGAGAAAGAATGCATGCGAGAGAGCACAAGCAGGCAAAGCAGCAGGCAGAGGAAGAGGGAGAAGCAGACTTGTCATGGAGCAGGGAGCTTAACACTGGGGCTGGATCTCAGGACCCTGGGATCATGACCTGAGCTGAAGACAGATGCTTAATGGATTGAGCCACCCAACTGCCCCATCTTGGATTTTTTTTTAACTCTTACAAGCATTTGCATATAACATCTCTTGTGCACGGATGCTCTTGATTCACTGTCCAGATCAAATGTCACCTCCTTAATGAAGAGTTGTCCAAACCCATCGAGAAATATGAGCCGCTTCTATGCTCCCCTAGTATTTCCCTGATACCTTAATCGTAATACCACATTGTATTGTTTCTATTCACTATTCACTTACTTCCTAAAATAGATTGCAGGCCCCATGAAGACATGAAGATGTTAATTCAACTTCTTAATTTGCTGACCTGATACTGTAACTATAATAGTTATCCAATAAATGTGAAATAAATAAAACTCAATATAGTTTTATCTTCAGAGTAAGAATGACTAACTGCCTTACTGAAGACCAAGTGGAATAATGTCTATGAAGTGTTTCATAAATTTTGGAGAGATAAATAATACAGTGATCCCACTTCCCTCACTAGTTCTTCGGTTGTGTGGTGGCTCAGTGGGCCAGGGGTGGCATCCGCAGTTCACCATCATGATGCCTGTGGTCCGTCAGTAGAACCTGCACAGGATTCAGCAAACCACAGAGGATGGGGATGGAGACTAGGACTTGAGAGTTAAGGAGACCCGAATTGGAGCCCCAGTCACACTACAGTTTAATTCTATGATCTTGAAGAAGCTGTGTCAGCTCCGTGGGTCTTAGTTTCTCAACTCTCAAACGATGACAGTAAACTTAGATCATCTTTCCATTCCATACTAAGTCTGGAATGCTATTAGCTGCCCACTGAAAAGCTTAGACTTCCCAGGCAAATGCCCTAATATTTTGATGACATCTTCACTTTTTAAATTCCTATAGAAGTGAAACCAACTCAAGAGTTATAGCCAACATGGCAGGTCTCTGATGGCTTGCACAGTGCAGCACAATTTGAGAGGCACTGGAAAAATCCTCAGCCCCCAACTTTCTCCTTCCATTAAAGATTACTTTTTTAAGTCCATGTATTTATTTTGTCTACACTCTAAAGCTTACATACCTCCTGGGGTGCCTGGGTGGCTCAGTCAGTTATGAGTAGCAGTAGCAGCTTCAGCTCAGGTCATGATCCCAGGGTCCTGGGATTGAGCCCTGAGGTTGGGCTCCCTTCTCAATAGGGGAGTTTGCTTCTCCCTCTCCCTCCTGTTCATGTTCTCTCTCGCTATCTCTCACTCAAATAAATAAGATCTTTAAAAAAAAAAAAAAAAAAAAAGGAAAAAAGCTTGCCTACCTTTGGAAAGGGTAATATTTTTCTCCAGTCTCAGCTCCTTTCTTATAGCTGCACACTCAATCACATCACTTCTAGATCCCAGAAAGAACTTGCTTACACACTGGAATCTCTTTATCTATCAGCTTCTTCCTTGTGTGCTCATATTATATTCAAGTGTATCACTACACTTAAGCCAAACCTTCTCTGATGCTTCTGCTCATTCTAGATATTCTATTTTTCATTCTCTTTGTAATACTGTATTTAGAGAGACAGAACAGGAATCAGCTAAGAGTGGTTGAGGAGTCAAAAATAAGAACAAGAATAGTACTGTGTCTTGCCCCATCAAGGGAGAAGGAAACTTCAAGAAAGAAGAATAATCAACATTGCTGAATTCAGAGAAGTGAGGAAGAGAAAGGAGGTGAGAACAACTAAGGCTTCTAGCTTCAGAAAGCTAACCGGAGTCTGACCAACATCCTTATTACCAAATCAAAAGATCTTTGCTGTTGATGGTGGAGAAGATGTGAGGGGGGTTAATAAAATCTCAAAGGGCATTGCATCAATTTTTAGGCTGTAGCCTATACAAACCAGGTCTTTTTTTTCTTTTTAAAATTTTTATTTATTTATTTATGATAGTCACAGAGAGAGAGAGAGAGAGAGAGGCAGAAGAAGAAGCAGGCTCCATACACCGGGAGCCCGACGTGGGATTCGATCTCGGGTCTCCAAGATCGCGCCCTGGGCCAAAGGCAGGCGCCAAACCGCTGCGCCACCCAGGGATCCCCAAATCAGGTCTTCTGTGAAACCCTTTGGAAAGACTGCTTTACCTCCTGCCTCAACTCCTGTGTGGAGTGATGGTAAAGAATCAATGAACCAACACTCTTGACTTTTAGATACAATAGCGAGAGTCACCTTTCACGTCCTTTCTGCTTTAGTTTATTAGTATGCATTATTATTCCCCATTTATAATTTAAAAAATGAGGCTCAAATGGATTAGAAGTACTTTTCAAGTCATATAATCCACTAATGCAGTACTCCTGAAAAGATTTCAGCTGAAAATACCCTACAAGTGTTTGTCTTATCTTTCTAATCTTGTCCTCCTTAAAAGGCCAAACACACCGGCCTTTTCCTCAAGGTACCCCAAGTAACCCACTGACCTGCAGGTAGCTGAAGAAGAAGTAGAAGACTCTATTGTGGGGCCTTGGGTCGTTTCTCCAGGGAAAAAACGGTCTGGATCTCTAATAATTTTAGTTCCTCCCCAGATCAGAGTTTACCAGAGTCCCCTGAAGCTAGCTGGTAATTGCACCACCACAAAGTCCCTGAATTCCAGGCATGTGATTGGCTGATCAGGGATGGCTAAGTTGTAATGGATGGGCAGAGACTTTCTACTGGCCCAGTGAATGATTAACAACAGAAATAAAGCACTGGTATTTACCTAATCTCCTTTTCTGGGCACTAACCCTTATTCTTGATAACATGTTGCAATCATTTGTTTTCTTCTCTGCCAAGCATTTCCCCTAAGTGGAAAGGCAATATGAATTTGATGCCAAGATTCTTTTTTCTTTTCATAAATACAAGGTAGACATATATGTTGCAATGCAGCTAGCCTAGAAAACTTGGGTACTGTAGGGTTGAGACTAGGTCCACTTTGATCCACTTTCCATGATGCTAGGTCCAGCAGGCCTTCCTGGGGCTCAGTGACTGATGACTTTGCCCTTGTTGGTCTTCATTCCACCCCAAGAAAGCACAATGGTGGGGGAGTTTAACAAATTTACCCAATTTCTGCAATGTGCCCAGTTGCCTGGAATATAATCAGTATTCAATACATGTTCATTAACTACTACATTTGTCGGACACCAAATGACTTCCAGAAGTTGATCTGTCATGGAGCGCTGTTTGTGATCATTCAGATCTAGGAAGAACCTCAAACTCTGACATTTATCTAATTAAGGTATTATTCCTCAAAGTCAAGGTTTGTGTGCTCGGGAGAAGGCTATTAAAGGGGAATTTTTCCCGAAAACTTCACTTTTTCTGTCAGAAATACCAGAAGTCTCGTAAGGGTCTCAGAAAAGAGCAGAGTTGAAGCATCTCACAAGCTTTGACAGAGATACGAGATTTGAGCTGGGCTTTGAATGAAAAGTAGCAAAATTATGAGATAAAAATGAGAAGGTAAAGAGAACATGGGCCAAGTCACAAGGTGAGGCTGATTTGCTGATTTGCCGAGAATGAGTATAGAGGAGGATTCCAGATTATGCCGAATCTTGAGAGCTAAATTGAAGGAAATACCACCTTTAAAGTTGAGTTTTCGAAGTACCATTTCCCAAATCTACAGAGTGCTTTGCTTTCCTTTCCACAGTGACTGTTCCAAGTTTTTCTCTCCAGGTCACCGAATGGTTTTCCTCTCAGCTGGTGATCTTGCCTCCTAGTCCTCCAAACAATCATTCTACAGTAGCTTCTATTCACCTCACATTTCTCTCCTAGTTTTTGTTTTGTTTTGTTTTTTTTCAAGATTTTATTTGAGAAAGAGAATGAGAAGGAGAGGGAGAGAGAGAGAGAGAGCAGGAGGAGGAGGGGCAGAGGGAGAAGGAGAAGCAGACTCCCCGCTGAGCAGGGAGCCGGATACGGGACTGGATCCCAGGAACCCAGGATCAAGACTTGAGCCAAAGGCAGACCCTTAACCGACTGAGCCACTCAGGTGCCGCCTCTTAGTCACTCTTGCTTCAGAAGAGATCTCTTTGTTCTTTTCTTATTTTCAATGCATCTTTCATCCTGAAATATTCCCTAAATCTTGCCAAAACCTCAAATTCCATTTTTGCTCCGTCATGAGATAATTAAGTTCTTAGGTCTCCTGAGTTTCCTGCTTACTTTCTCCTTAATCCCCCTCCTTCCGCCCCTCCTGTTGTGGCCTCCCATTCTGGCTTCTTCCCTCGCTTAGGGACACACCTCTTTCAGGCATGCTCTTAATTTCTTATCTCCTGATTTCTTATCAGCCCTGCTGATAATCTCCTTTCTGAAACTCTTCTCCTTTGATTTCCATTTTCATGAACTTTTCTGATTCACCTCTTTTACAAAATGCTTAGTTGTTCTTACCTCTTCTTGTTCTTTCTCATCCCTACATATAGATATGTCCCAGGTTCTTCTTTTCAAAAATATTTCTGTTCATTACCTTTATCGTACCTGCCGTCATGGCCTTATTCCTTATAAGAGAACTACCCCATGACCACCTCTGTATCTCTGATCACTCTCCTTAATGCAGACTTACTGTGTTTGTTGCCCATCGGACACCTTAGAAGCACCTTACATGCCGCACATCCAAAGGGGAACTTCTCATTTCCTGCCCAGAAAGATGCTTCACCTTCTGACCCCAACAGTAATTTGGACTTCCGGGAATGGAATTTCAAATTCACCTTTAAACCCTTCCTCTCCCTCATCCTCCAATGTTTGATGAGTTAAGTTGTTTTTATTTGATTTTCCAATGTCCCTCACATATTCTCTGTTTCTGCTGCTCAGATTATCATTGTCTCCTGCATGGACTACTGCAGTAGCCCTTAAAATGGTTCCTTTCTCTCTATTCTTTTCCTACTTCTACAGGTACTACATACTGTTGTGAGCCAAGTCTGTGTTCGGTGCTTATCACTTCCTTTCTTAGATGTCTTCAATCTCTTCTCACTGCGTACCAAATAAAGTTTAAATTCTCGAACATGCCCTTTAAAAGCCTCCAGAAACTGGCCTTAATGTGTCTGTCCAGCCTTCTTACTCATCACTTCATGCTTTATCCAGGCCAAGCTAGGTCATGTCCCATTCCCTAAACACGCTCCATCTCCCTTGCCTCTCTGCACGTTTTTTTTTTTTTTTTTTCATTATTATTAAAAACTCAACTTAAAACATTAAAGAATTTTAAGAGAATAAACACCTGGAGTTTCATCATCCTAAGACAACGGTTTTCATCTGTGCTGGTCTTTACAAGAAGAAAGATTTTATAGAAAAGCAATCATAAGTTCTTATTATTCTGTATTCCACTTTTACTTAGAATTATATTTTTAAGATTTTCTGTTCATAAGTAACTTGTAAAAGGTTGCATTACATTTGATGTACCATAATATACTAAAAATTTTCCTAAGATTGGACATTTCAAATGTTCACAAGGTCTCCCAGTACAGAAAATATATACAATGATAGAATGACTAGCTTCAAACTAAAAATAATAATCTGAGTAGTAGATTTACTTGGTTCAAAAGCTTATGACTCTTTATGATGATCTTACTGCATCTCACTTGTAATATCCTTTGCACTAATCTTTGTCTCTTAATCCTACTTACTTTTAAAGGCCCAATAACTGACTCTCCTTAACAATTTTCCTGCCTCCTCCTCTTCAAAGCTGAGTTCCCTTAGCACACTGTTCTGTAAAAAGTGTTAATTTTATTCGAACCATCCTGAATTAATGATATGTGTATACCTGTCTTGTGTCTTAGTAGACTGTGGGCTACTTGAGAGTTTCTTTTTTTTTTTTTTTTAAGATTTTATTTATTTACTCATGAGAGACACACACACACAGAGGCAGAGACATAGGCAGAGGGAAAAGTAGGCTCCCTGTTGGGAGCCCAATTTGGCCTGGGGTGGGGGTGGGGGTGGGGCTTGACCCTGGGACTCTTGGGGGGTCATGCCCTGAGCTGAAGGCAGACACTCTCAACTGCTGAGCCACCCAGGTGTCCCTACTTGAGAATTTCTTATTCCTATTTCTTATTCTTCTTCAAAACTTCATCTAGGGACAGTCCATTATTTCAAGTTCTCTTCTGTATTTTGTTTGTATTTCATCCAAATTTCCTATGTGGTTTGGTAGAGGTCAGAGTGAGAGATGGGAGAAGCTTGTCATATCATCTCAATATGGCATCCTGATAGGAAAACCTACGCTACCTCAGGATTCTTGCTTCTTCTGCCCTCTAAAAAGAGAAGAAAATATATTCACTTATATTTCACCATCTCAAATTTACCTTGCAGGGCTGGGTTTCATCCAAAGGTGGTAAGCAGTATTACTGCAGAAGATTTAGGAACTTGTTCCTTAAACAGGATATAGGGGAGACTCAGAAGAGAGTTTAGGTCCTAATTCTACTTTTGTCTCAACAGATCATTTTAAGGATATAACTATCCTGAATCTATTTTCCCAAATTGAGAGGTTAATTTTTGCTTCATAAGTTTTGGTTAATTTGAAGTTATTTTTTGCCTCATCATTTGTGTCTCATTAAAATATGAGGCATATCCTTAGCTGTGATCTGAGCTTCCCATTCTCCTTACAGACAGGAAATTAGACCCTTCACTCCCCATTAATGTGCTGCTAATTCTGGTCTTAAACAGACAACCACCATACTTGATCTTTCCACATTGTGAGAACAACACACACATACACACACACCCACGTTGTTACTATGAAGTTGCTTTCCAATCTAATGAGAAAAAAAATTGAAAATGGTTTTAGAACCAAGAGGAAAATTTATTCGTAGATGCATTTCTATTACCCAGTCTGCTCAGCTACAATGTCAGGACATTTTGGCCACCAACGCAGCTTTCTTTATTTCCAGAGAATGTTTTAGCTCCTCCATTGTGAAGCCATTTTCCTTTAGTCTTTGTATAAAGTCTTCTATGGCTTTGCAATATTCTATGTCTTTCTGAAAGGCAAACTGAAGAAAAGAAAAAAAATTAAGTTAAAATGTAATAACTGAGATCCAGCTGGATGGTCTGAAGCTAATGAGTAGTGCTCAGGCCCGTGACTGGGGGCTCAGAACCAGGCTAGCTTAAAGACAAATCGGAGTCTTCAACATGATGAATCATTTAAATTTGCTGGCTTTTATATACTTATTATTATCGCAATAATAAATATAAATAAAAGAGGGAATTTCAATGGAAATTTATCTGTTCAGTGGTTTTTGGATCCTAGAAGAATTTTAGACTTTTCACAGCAATACACACAAGTCATGAGCCCCCTTCTAACGGCCCTTCAAAAACATCCCACAATGAACAGTTATTTACTGAGCATGTGCCAGAAATGATGCTAGGATCTAGGGATACAACTGTGAATAAGACAGACAAAAGCCTACTACTTACAATTGTCTTCTCACACTCAGTCTGTGGAGTCGGTTTGGGAGTTTCTTGGATCAATTTACAGACTGGAAGTGCACTGTTCCACTCCCCATCAATGCACTGTTGGTCCTGTGTGCCCACTAAGTGGTATCTGAACAGAAATCAGAAGGGCAATGAATTTAGCCTTCTCACCTTCTGAACTGGGCAACTAAGGCTGGTTTTGTGTAGTTGTATTTCATTATTTCCTACTGTGATAGCATCCACCCCCGACCCTTAATGCGTGTTTAAGTTCTCTCAGTATTACAAAACAGTAATCAACTAAAACTATTCTCCTTGGGGTGGACAGGACCCAAGTGCCAGTTCAATCTATAAAACATGGAGGAGTGAGATTCTGAATGTGTGTGTTTACAACAGTTGTTGGGTGGAGAGCGTGAGGGAAAAAGCTTGTCATCATTCAGTAACTTATAAAAGCATCTGCTATCTATACTCAAAGGGATTGGGAAGCCAGAGATAGCCCTCAAATAAATTTTATGAAGGAGTTACAGCTTTTAATCAGAAAAACATAAAAGTTGACTGCAAAGTCCACTAGAAGTATATAATGAAATTGAAATGCTAATAAGGAGACATGACCCTGAATAAGACTTGAAGCCAAGGAAAGAATAGATCTGTAAGGTGGGTGACTGGGTAGTCTAAATTAAAATTAGCCTTTAATTAAGATGTATTAAAGCTCTATAAATCATTCTCTAAATCTTTCCTTTTCTTTAAAGGATTTTTTTTTTTTTAATTCAAGTAACTACAAACGGGAAACTAGATCGGGGTGGGGCAGGATGGAACAATAAATCATTCTCTTTCTGCAGTTCCATATGTTCTATATTTCTTTGAGTTTTTGTTCTGAGATTATTTAGAAAAATATACATTTTAAATATCTTCTCTAGGATAAATAAGAGGATCAGTCTGTCTTCTAGAGATTGAGGAGAGCTAGCAATGGGCTAAAGCAGCTCTCAAAATCAGAATGAGCTCCGATACCAGAGGCAGTAGGAAATCAGGGCATTAGGTGAGATGGACTGGGTCATTCGCCAAAACAATGCTAGCAGTCAATGGGCAAGATCCTGCATTTGAAAGGCTGCATACACTTACCCGTCTTCACAGTGATAAGTAATGGTAGATCCTGAGCTGAAATTTCTCCCTTCAAAATAGCCATGAGCTGGATTCTCAGGAGGGCCACAGTTTCCTGAGAAACAGGAGTACAGGAGTGACAGTCATGGGTTGTACTCAATTAAGAGTACCCCTTAAGTGTAACTGTCATCCATGTGGGATCTGGGGACACATTCTCCATTCATTTCCTTCTGGTCAAAATCATGTTTTTCCATTGGAAAGACTCCTTCCCCCGGCTTATCCTCTGAGTCATTAACAGTTTAAGAGTACTTTTTCATTGGCATGAGCTTGAGGAAAGGAAGTTTAAGTTGTAGAGATTGTCAGTGAACAAGAAAAAAAAATTCAGGGGATCCCTGGGTGGCTCAGCGGTTGAGCGTCTGCCTTCGGCCCAGTGTGTGATCCTGGAGTCCTGGGATCCAGTCCCCATCGGGGTCCCCGCAGGGAGCCTGCTTCTCCCTCTGCCTGTGTCTCTGCCTCTCTGTCTGTGTCTCTCATAAACAAATAAATAAAATCTTCTAAAAAAGAAAGAAAGAAAGAAAGAAAGAAAAAGAAAGAAAGAAAGAAAAAGAAAGAAAGAAAGAAAGAAAGAAAAGAAAAAAAAATTCAAATCAGAGGTAGAGGTGGGAAAAGTTAACTCCCTAAATTGGGAGATAAATGGCGCAAGTTCAAACGGAAGCTGACATTCTCTGTAGGACAGAATTGTGCAATATGAGAGCTTCAGAAACAAGGAGAATACAGCTGGGAGGAAAGAAGGGGAGTGTATAAAGAGAGTTGAACAAAGTATTAGATGTTGTGAATTTCAGTTCTGGTTCTTCCACTAACCACCATTTCATCCTTCTTGGCTTCCTTCCTAACCTGTAAGATGAGCAGTTTATTTATTTTTAAAAAGATTTTTTTAATTTATTCATGAGAGACACAGAGACACAGGCAGAGACAGAAGCAGTCTCCTCACCGGATCTCAGGACCCCGGGATCATGACCTTAGCCAAAGGCAGAAGCTCAACTGCTGAGCCACCTAGGTGCCTCGATGAGCAGTTTAAATAGTAATACCTCTAAAGTCCCTTTGAGCTCTGACATTATGAGTCTAAACATGGTGATCAAGATTAAAGGATAAATTAAGAATAATTAGGTATGTATATATCTATAGAAACAAATGCCTTCAAAACAAATACTTGGGTAAAAACAGCAAAGCATAAAAGAGCATGCATTAGTATAGTACATAGTATAGGATACTGTGTATAATAATGCATACAAATAAAAATGTAATTATAATAGCATAGAATACTATTTCTGTAAAAAATACACAATATGCATAAACATATATGAACAGGAAAAAAAAAGCCTGAAAATTACATATCAAAGTATTCTATTATTTCTGGATAGTAGGCTTGTAGATAATTAAATGTTTCTTTTATTTTCTGTATTTTTTCCACAACACAGATGCTTTCTTTGAACAGTTAATAAATAATTTTTAAAGGATAAGAAACTGAGTTCAAAAGCTGTATAGAGGAAAGGAAAAGAATTTCAGTGAATTGATCATAGGCATCCCAGTTTATACAGGGCTCTACTGGTGACTTTGAAGAATATAGTTGTGAACTGAAAGAGATGATACAGATCTTGGGTCTAAGCAGAAAAGGATTTGCTTTACTCAGGGACCCAACAAGCTTCCCCTAAAATTGGGCAATGAACTAACATAAAAAGACAGAAATCCTGTACTTTAGAGCTAGGATAGAATGTATTAAATTAAAGAGAGTAAAAGAGAAAAGATCTTTGAGAAACAAATACTTCAAGCTTATGTCCAGCTAATGATAATGTTATATGCTTGTAGTTTAACTTCATGTAGCATATATGCATGTTTTAAGTAACCACAAACTCCTTAAAAGAAGTTAGCTCTAGTTTGTGCTTTTAAACTGCCAAAAAATAAAAATAAAAAATAAAATAAACAGCCTATCTACTGTTTTAATAGCTACTGCCAAAATACATCCACAGAGTGATATCTCTTTCTCTGACCTAAGTGGCTAGTCCCTCGTATCCTGAATGATGTTAGATCAAATCAAATTTTTAAATTATTTGTCAACCTGATCAGTAAAACATGTGTATCTAATCTTAATATTCATTTCTGTAATTATTAGTTACATTCACTGTCCTTCCATAAATTTGAGGAATATAAATGCTATTTGGGGCTTATCTTGGAATTATCTATCCTTAAAATCTGCCATTTTTCTATTAGGTTGCCTATTTGTCACAGATTTTGGGGGGGGGGGTTTGTATATTAAAAACACTAACTTCTTAGCCATCAAATATGTTGCAAATATTTTCTCTAAGCCTATTATCTTTTAGTTTTTATGATGTCTTTGAATAGATAAAAGTTTTGATTTAAAAAATTCATTTAAATCTGTCCATTTTCTTCCTTTAGGACTTCAGGGGTTTTGTTACTTCTTAGGAAAACCTTCTCTGGGATCCCTGGGTGGCTCAGCGGTTCAGTGCCTGCCTTTGGCCCAGGGCGTGATCCTGGAGACCCTGGATCGAGTCCCATGTCGGGCTCTCTGTATGATGCCTGCTTCTCCCTCTGCCTGTGTCTCTGCCTCTCTCTCTGTGTGTGTCTGTCATAAATAAATAAACCTTTAAAAAAAAAAAACCTTCTCCAATCCAAGATAATAAATTTTCATATTTTCTTCAATAATTTTCCTTTTTCAGTTATACATTTAAACCCATTTGGAATTAATTTTTAATATGACATAAGTAGAGTTCTAATTTTGTTTTTTCTTTTCTTTTTTTTTTTTTTAAAGATTTTCTTTATTCATGAGAGACACACACAGAGAGAGAGAGAGAGAGAGAGAGAGAGAGGCAGAGACACAGGCAGAGGGAGAAGCAGGCTCCATGCAGGGTGCCAGATGTGGGACTTGATCCCAGGACTCCAGAATCACACCCTGGGCAGAAGGCAGGCGCTAAACCACTGAGCCACCCATGGATCCCTAATTTTGTTTTTTCTAAATAGATAATTATCCCATTATCATTGAATACAGACTTTTCCCACTAATTTAAAATAAACTGTTCTACTTTTCTGTGTCATTACTTAGTTGTTTTAGTGATATATGAATTATAGCATCTATAATTTGCCATTTTAATGCTCTTTCACTTATAGTAATTTTGTTTTACATTTTATCATCTGATAAAGTGTTTCCTCCCCTTTTATCTAGCCAAATATATATATTACTCATCGTTTTCCAAATAATAAATTTGTAAAATGTTTCCTCTCACTATACCTTCAAACAATCATATTGAAAGTCCTTGCTAGTGCAATAAGAAAGGAAAATAGAAGGTATACATATTGGGAAGGAGATATAAAACTGTGTTTTTCACAGATTACATGATTCTTTATGGAGAAAATCCCAAAGAATTGGCCAAAAAAACTCCTGAAACTAATAAGCTATTATGTCAAAATTGCAGGATACAAGTTTAATATACAGAGCTCAATTATTTTCTTATATATCAACAATGAGCAAGTGGAACTTAAAATTAAAAATATAATACCATTTACATTAGCAACCATGAAAAATTAAATACTTACGTATAAATAAAAATACAAGGTCTATTTAGAGAAAAACTATAAAATTCTGATGAATGAAATCAAACAAGAAGTAAATAGATGCAGAGGTATTCCATGTTCATGGTTAGGAAGACTCAATACTGTCACGATGTCAGCTCTTCCCAATATGATCTATACTAAATCTTCAATGCAATATTAATCAAAATTCCACCAAATTATTTTAGGAATATTGACAAAAGGTTTATATGATAGTTTTATAAAGGAGGCAAAAAAACCAGAATAGCCAATACAATATTTAAAATGTAGGACAAAGTTAGGGAATTAAAGCTACCTGACTTCAAAACTTACATAAAGCTACAATAATCAAGACAGTGTGGTATTGGTGAAAGAATAAACAAATCAATGAAATGGAATAGAAAACCCAGAAATAGACCCACATAAATAGTGTCAATTGATCTTTAAAGGAGCAGAGGCAATATAATAAAGCAAAGATAGTTTTTTTTTTAACAAATCGTGCTGGTACAACTGAACATCCACAGGCAAAAAAGTGAACTGAGAAATAAATTTTATATCCTTCACAAAAATTAACTCAAAATGGATCATAGGCCTGACTGTAAAATATAAAAATATGAAGCATCTAGAAGATAATGTAGGAGAAGACTTATATGACCTTAAGTATAGTGGTGCCTTTTTAGATACAGCAGTAAAGACATCATCCATGAAATAATGGATCAGCTGCAATTCATTAAAACTTAACACTTCAGTGCTATGGATGTCATATCAAGAGAATGAGAAGATAAGCCACAGGCTGGGAGAAAATAATTGCAAAAGACAAATCAAATAAAGGACTGTTATCCAAAGCATACAAAGAACTCTTAAAACTCAACAAGAAGATAACCTGATTAAAAAATAGGCCAATGACCTTTACAGACACCTCACCAAAGAAGAGACACAGATGGAAAATTAGTGCATATCATCAGGAAATGCAAATTAAAGCAACAATGGGATACCACTACACATCTATGAGAATGGCCAAGATCTCGGACACTGATGACACCAAATGCTGACAAGGATGTAGAGCAACAAGACCTCTCATCCTCTGGTGGGGATGTAAAATGATATAACCACTTTGTAAGACAGTTGGGTGATTTCTCACAAAGCTAAATACACTAAAATCCAACAATTGCACTCCTTGGTACTTATCCAAAGGAGTTGAAAACTTTTGTCCCCACAAAAACCTGCACCTGCTACATCTATAGCAGCTTTGTTCATAATTGTCAAACTTTGGAAGCAACCTAGATGTTCTTTAGAAGATGAGTGGATCAATAAGCTGTGATACATCCAGAAATAGGATATTATTTAATAAAAGAAAATGAGCTATTAAGCTATGAAAAGACATGGAGGAATCTTAAATGCATATTACTAAGTAGAAAAAGCCAATCTGAAAAGGCTACATACTGTATGATTCCAAATATATGACATCTGTAAAAGGCAAAACTATGGAAACAATAAGAAGATCAGTGGTTGAAAGGGGTGGGGTGAGTAGAGAGATGAATAAACAGCACAGAGGATTTTCAGGGCAGCAAAAAAAAATCTGCATGATATTATAATGGTAAATATGTGTCATTATGCATCTGTCCAAACCCACTGAATGTACAACACCAAGAGTGAGTCCTTAGGTAACTATAGACTTAGGGTGATCATGATGTGTCAACACTGGCTCATCTTTGGTAAACAATTAAAAAAAAAGTACTATTCTGGTGAATGATCAATAATGTGCATGTGTGGGGGTAGGGATTATATAGGAAATCTCTGTATCTTCCCTTCAGTTTTATTATAAACCTAAAACTGCTCTAAAAAATTAAGTCTTTAAAAAAATAAATCTGTAATGTTAGATAGGTACCTTTCCAAATGAGATTTTAAACTTATTTTTTTTTTTTTATATTTTTAAATTTGAAATTCTGGTCAGAATTACATTGTAATATGTAAACTATCCATCCAGGATCATGGAATGCATTTTCTTTTATTTAAGTCTTATTTTATGTCCTTCAGTAAATTTTCAAATAGGTCTCATGAATGAAATTATTTTACATTTCAGTATTCATCTCATAATTATTATTAGCAAGTAATACTATTGATTTTTCAATATTTATTTTTGTTCAAGAATAAAGTTTTTTGGCAGAATTTCTGGATCTTTTAAATATATTTGGCAAGTAAGTATACCCTGTGACCCATTGATCATTCTAGGAATCTAGACTACAGAAATAAGAGCTAGATATAAAGATATATGTATATGTATACAAATATATAGCAATCATTTCAGCATTGAAATAGCAAAAATACAGAAATAGAATAAATGTTCATCAATTATGGCATATCCATATTATTATTTAAAAGTAGAATATAAGGGTACCTGGGATGGCTCAGTCAGTTAAGCATCTGCCTTTGGCTCAGGTCATGATCCCAGGGTCTTGGGATCCAGTTGACATATCAAGCTTCCTGCCCAGCAGGAAGTCTGCTTCTCTTTCTCTCTGCTCATGCTCTGTCTCTCTCAAATTAATATTAAAAAATAAATAAATAAAAGCAGAAGATAAAGGGATGCTTGGGTGGCTCAGAGGTTGCATATCTGCCTTCGGTTCAGGGCGTGATCCTGGAGTCTCCTGGGATCGAGTCCCACTTTGGGCTTCCTGCAAGGAGCTTGCTTCTCCCTCTGCCTAGGTCTCTGCCTCTCTGTGTCTCTCATTAATAAATAAATACAATCTTAAGAAAAAACAAACAGGGGATAGAGCAACATATACTGATCTGAAAATGGTTCCCACGTATAATGTTACACCAAAAAAGCAATTAAAAAAATACATAAAGTCCCATTTTTGTAGGTGTATATGTGTATAGATATGTGTGAGTATGCTTTTATTAAAATGTCTGCACAAACATAAAAGTCATGAAACAAACACATCCAACTAAGTACCTCTGAAAGCTGTGAATTACCGTGTTAGAAGGAGGTGCTTTCTTTTTATATTTTTTCTTAAAGATTATATTTATTTATTCATGAGAGACACAGAGAGAGAGGCAGAGACACAGGCAGAGGGAGAAACAGGCTCCCTGTGGGGAGCCCGATGCGGGACTCGATCCCCAGACCCTAAGTTCACGACCTGAGCCGAAGGCAGACGCTGAACCATTCAACCTCTGAGCCACCCAGGCATCCCAGAAGGAAGTACTTTCAACTCTTATTTTATATAACTTTGCAATGGATGAGTTATGATCCTTTCCTCCTGTTTTTGTGTATTCTTCAAATAAGAATTTTAAGTCAGTATTGTGAAATTAAAAAAAAAAAGTCAGATGCCTCAAACTAACCTTGTTTTGGACTTAGTGGGTGGGATCTGAATCCTACTTGAGAGGGGTAGAAAAAGAATTTACTGTTTGGAAGCTATTCTTTTCACTGAAACACATTGTTTGAGGTGGCCCTTGGCTCTGTGAACTCCACTTGTTTCTTGGTTGTTTCCTAGTTCCCAAGCCTTCCCAGGTATAAAAAAAAAAAATAAAAAAGATATCTAATTGGTACCTTTGGATTTGCACTTGTTTCTCTCATACTTACTGCTTTTGCAGGTAGGCAAGGGAGGCATCCAGGTGTGGTTGTCCAGGCACTGACTCCAACTGCTGCCCTTGAGGATGTAGTGCTCATTGCACTCAAAAGTGATTTTGTCACCCACATTCACAGGACCCAGGAAACTGGAGGTACCATTCACCAGCACAGGGACAGGACAGTGGCCCACTAAAGGAGAAAACAGGAAGGGATCTGGAAGGACACCACTGCAAAGGCTAGACCTCCTCAGACCTCACTGAGAAAATAGAAATCAGAACTAAAACTGCACTTAAAAAAATTTTTTTTATTAATTTATTCATGAGAGACACACAGAGAGAGGCAGAGACACAGGCAGAGGGAGAAGCAGAGGAGCCAATGTGGGACTTGATCCTGGAACCCCCAGATCACACTCTGAGCTGAAGGTAGATGCTCAACCACTGAGCTGCCCAGGTGCCCCAAAACTGCATTTTTTCATAGGGACTACAAACTGCACTTGTACATGGCACTAAACCATGTCAATGCCAGATGAAAGACTAGGTTGGTATAAGAGAGACTGGAAAGGTCTCCAGTCATGCACTAGGGTGACAGTTGGCAGTTGGTACTTGAACTTGCTAAAAGAAATTAATTAAGCATATAACTGGAAATGATCAATAGTGTGTTCATCCTCCTGTCAAGCACTGCTGAAAATTCTGCACCCTATGTCTGAGGCAAGTGTTCCCTTCCCCTTCATCCAATCAAATGTTTGTCATCCAGTCCTTTGTTTCGTTTTGCTTTTCCCAGGTGAAAAAACAGGAGAGAATGCAGAGAGAGATGAATTTGGTTATACAAGTAAAGGACAGACATATTGATGTGCTTTAAGTGTAAGGGAGAACGAACCCAGCTAGTCCTAAAAATAGTAATAATAACGAGGATATCGACCAGTGGTTCTGTCTCTACAGACTTCACAAGTGAGTTTTCTATACTTGAGCAAATCACTTGGATCTCAGTTATCACATTTGTATATTGAGAACATGAATTTTTATCGGTTCAAAAGTTATATAATGGATGAAATAGACTATGACATATTTACCTCAAAATAATAATAATAATAGTGGGGACGCCTGGGTGGCTCTGCCTTTGGCTCAGGGCGTGATCCCGAGGTCCTGGGATCGAGTCCCACACTGGGCTCCCTGCATGGGGCCTGCTTCTCCTTCTGCCTGTGTCTCTTCCTCTCTCTCTGTGTGTCTCATGAATAAATAAATAAAATCTTAAAAAAATAATAATGCAAAATAGGATTGTAGAAAAGATTGGTTATAGGTGGATAATTGTTGAAGGTAAGTCGTAAGTAATATGAATTGATTTTACTCTTCCATCTTTTGTATGCTTAAAATTTCTTATAACATAAACATTTTAAAGGCGTATGATACTAAACAAATGATAGCCCCCCCAAAAGTTGTTTTAATACATGGAAGAAATTCTTTTCTTCCTGCAGGGTTGATAGTGTCTATTCATTCCATCAATTAATTAGCTAATTGCATCAGTACTGAGCAAGAGCTGATCATGTAGCTTCTCAGAGAAGACCTTCCACCCTAGAGTGCTTTAAAAATGAATTCCTAGAAATTGAGAATTTTTGCCTTATAAAGTTTGAACATGGCCTCCTGGAAGTGGGATGTGAAAGCATTGAGTGGGACGAAAAGCTGTACGAAGAAACAGAAAGCTCAAACTTACATTGACATGTGGGAACGGGGGCGTTCCACTCCAGAGAGGCATTGCAAAAAAAGGTTTTCTTTCCGACCAGGTGGTAGCCCTTGATACAGACATAAATTCCCTGAATTTGTCCTTCTGACTCCTCTGCAACGAATATGCTATTTTCCACTGGAGGAAGTTCTGAACAGCTCTCTGTTGGAAGGAAAAAGATAAGGGATTCACCTGACATACCCCATGCCGGGAGGAGGCCCCCCAGATTGCCATCCAAGGGTCTTCGTGCAGGAGTACGGCTTCTGATTCCTTGTCCTCTTCCACGTCCAGGTCTACCCACATGCCTCCCTTCCCGATAATTCCCAAAGTTGTGTTTTCGAAAGGCTAATAGGATTCACTCAAATTCAGCCATAGGTCATCTACCCCCTAAAGAAACAGTCCCCTTTCTAAGGAGCAGTCTTGGGGGGTTACAACAGATCTCTCAAGATTCTGAAATTGGTACTCTTTGCCCCCAGAACAGAAAGGGAAAGTAAACAGTTAACCACCCACTTCATAGAGCAGAATCATCATTAAATTTTACTAAGCTCCTACTGAGTACAGAGCATTAGGCCAAGTAATGAGATTTTTCAACAAAGGAAATGCATTTCAGAAATTTAAGTTTCATTAAAAACCCTAAGACAGAATGCCTCATACACCCCCAAACTGGTAGCAAGTGCCTTGTAAACCAATCTTAATCAGGCATACGCACCATCTGAGGCAGGAATCAGCCACACAACCACGAGATAGCACATGAACCGAAAAAACATTTCGTGATGGGTTGCTTGAGCCAGGCTGGGATTAACCCAAACCAGCCAACACCTGGTTCGGATCAAAGCAGATCTTCTAACACTGCCTGCGATACCTCCTTTCCAGGGAAGAGGTTAAGAGGTTGTCCTGATTTCTCTTCCCTGGAAAGAATTAAAAAAAAAAAAAAAATCCTACAACAGAAAATAAGAACAGCTATGAGGAAGTTAGTACAGGGAGGGATTCTGGTGGCTTGACGAGCTGCCAGTTTTAAAACTCAGTTTTAGAACTTGCCAGGGTCCATTGTGCAAATCCAGCTGACCAGTTCCTTTGGATCTGCAGGCTTATCCCTCCGCAGCCGACTTAGCCAGAGGGTGTTACCCTGACCCTCGCTTCTGTCAATATTTGCTATCGTTTCCAGTCCAGCTTCTGCAACTCCCTTCAGCTCTGCAGGTGGAGGAGGGCAGGCCGATGTCCAGTGCTTTCAGGAGAGCAACACAGCTCTGAGTGCCACGTCCCCCCGGGCCCTCAAATGCCAGGTTGTCTACAAGCAGCACCGATCACTGCAGCCTGGAAGGCTCAAGGAAGTTAACTAACCTTACCTGGTCTTGGATCTTCCAGATCCGAGGCTTCCCAGCAAGGAGCCCACCCTGATAATGTCCCAACCTGAGAAAAACTCCAAAGCCCTACAGCAACACCTGGTCCTCATTTGCCAGGCCTGCACCAGGGTTCCCATTCTGCGCGGCTTTGGGCCTCAGGCTCGAGCCTGAGTCCAGGGTCAACCAAATGAACTAAGAGGGAGATGAGGGAAAAAACCTTGGTTTCAGGAATGAAAACATGTGAAATTGTTTGGGGGCTCCTGCCTTCTTATTCATGACTGTTACAGCGATCAGCTGGTTGTCCTTGCTCCGGTTATGAAACTGGGGTAAAAGTTCCTCCACGATTTTAGGTTGTAATGAACTAATATAAAGCATCATAGTGAGTATAAAGCATTAAGGACACAGTAAGGTCTTAACTGTTTTTCTCCTCTCTGCCCATTACCATTACTTATGATGATTTGCTCATGTCTTTTTCCCACGTGAGGCTGTTAACTCTAGGACAAGGATTGTGTCCCATGTGCCTTTCCTTCCTCAGCACTCCATAATGCAAAGCAGAATTGTCTGCTAGGTAAATAAGAGCAACAGGGGACCAATAAATAGAGCACAGTCGTCATACAGAAACTCTCCCAGAGCCGCTCAAATCCATACTGATAATCTGTCATTTGCTGTGCCCTTTATGGGGTTTCCATAGCTTATCCTCACTCAACAACTCTATGAGTTCCTATGTGCAGACACCTTTTTAAGTATAGTTCTCGAAAGAGTAAACAACATGACGTGCCTATAAATATAAAATGAATTCATGTCAAAGATTTTATTCAACTCCTTCATGAGAAAACCTTGAAGATGCTACAACTAATTCAGAGAATGCGAGGAACGGAGATTTACGTATTCAAGGCAAAGGCCTTCTGAGGTGACTTTCCTAATCGATGGCAAACTGGTTAATAGCATACATGGTAACAAACTGTAATATTTGGAATGAGCTTTTCTCATTGGAGATGGAAATTAATTGAATTTCTACTGGACAAAATTCACTGGCCTCATTATTAGGAATCCTTTGCGTTGCTTTCAGAAAGAATCATTTGTATTCCCATCTATTTCCTACAAATTAACCTCTAGTCTTCTGGAATTGTAAAAACGACTAATTAGGGCACCTGGGTGACTCAGTGGTTAAGCATCTGCCTTTGGCTCGGGATGTGATCCCAGGGTCCTGAGATCAAGTCCCGCATCAGGCTTCCCACAGGGAGCCTGCTTCTCCCTCTGTGTCCCTGCCTCTCTCTGTATGTCTCATGAATAAATAAAATCTTTTAAAAAAAGACTAATTAATAGAAAGTCAATAAAAATTACCTCCCCCCATGAAATCAATAATCCCAGGGAGGGTCTACAAAACAATACTCAGTAACCCACTGAAAAATTTCTCCAGTGATTTCTTTTTGTCTCTTTTGTCAGGTTTTGAGTAATTTTGCTTAACACATCACATATTCTACTTCTTGAGGCATATAAGTTCCCCTGCATGCAAATGTGTATGTCTGTAAAATAAATGATTTAAAAAATAGTGAAAGAAAATTTTGTTTACTCTTAAAATTAGGTATTCTTTCATCGCTGAGAAATTCCTCAATTCCTAATAAAATAGAGCATTCTTACAGGAAGTAACTGCCAATAATTCTTCACCTCAATTCATTTCAGATTCCAATTAGGGCCTTAGAAAGGTACTATATGATTCATAATATTATCTTAGTAATATTTTTTATGAAATGTAAAAATCTTTAAGTGAGATATACAGAGACTATAAATATCCTCACAACGGTTAGGTCAGATTTTCCTGTTAAATAAAATGGGAGAAAACTTTGCTTTCAAAGCTTTGTGGATTTGGGGATTGCCTATAAGGGATTTTAGGATTATATGTTTTATTATGAGTGTCCAAGCTTAGAAAAATTACTAAATGAGGATTCATAAACCCCTCTAGCCCTTTGGACATTAACGGCAATTTGATCTCATCCAGGTTGTTTTCTGGAGAACTGAGGTAACACACCAAACACAGAAGCTGTACTGACCGGTCGGCTTGCTCGTCCAAGGAGTGAGGAGACCGCGATTGGTGGAAGAGACGCGGGAGTGAGCAGGGAAGTCAGCGGTGCCTAGGCTGGCAGTAGAGTGGGGGGGCCCTGCAGTGTGTGTGTGTGTGTGTGAGATTTCAAGAGAATTGGGAAAAGAGGACTTTAAGAAGTCTCTAGGATGTTACAATTGGATTCCCTTTGGTCTTGGGCAAGGTAATTCAGAAAAGATTGAAAATGCTTCTCCAACTATTTTTTTAATGTATTGAGCTGGTGTTTCTTGAATGCCTCACCAGGAACAAGCTGGGCCAGGAAAGTAGCCTTTCCGCAGACTACATGAGACTAAAATGCATATAAAGGTCTAAAAGCTCTAATTGTTCGTGAGACACTGTGTGGTGTGAGCTGTGATGGTGAGTCAAGACCGACATGCACCAGGGCCTGAAGTTAGTGTGGCCTTGAGGCCCCTTTCTGGTGCTTGGATAGCTACGCTCTGCGAGGGGGTAGGCTCCCAGTGCATTTTGTGGACGATGGGTCGACGTGATGGGATAGAAGGACTGCAGGACGGAAGGTCCTGGTGACTGAGGAAGCAGCGTTCCGGCCCGGGGCCGCTCCTCTCCACACCTCAGTGAGGCCAGAGTAACCTGTCACATAAAAGCTGCTGCTCTTCTGGGTTTGCCAGCACCTTCACCTGCTGATCTGAATCACTGACCAATGCAAGCAAAAGGAAGGTCTACCACGGTTTGAGCAAAAGGACCCAGGAGTTGAAACTCGGGAAATAGTGTAATAGGCTTTCTTACATTGTGCCCACAGACTGTCTCCCTCTCCACCCACAAATTCTGAAAAGGCAACGGGCAGAAGAGGAGACACTCTGGCAAATGAAAACTGAATGTGAACGATGAAGAAAGAGGATCACTAACAAAGAAAATCCAAAGGGATAAAGAAGCTATTCCCTGAAAGTGGGCCGGACGCCTGGGGAAGGCACTGCCGGTGTTGAGGCGAGGCCCTATAAGCTCTGGAAGGCTCTTCCCAAGGGTTCCCGTGCTGGTGGAATTACTCAACTGTCAAGAGCAGCTTGTCTCTCGGAACCGACTGAGTTTTCACAGGGAAGGTACTGCACAGCACACCACCAGGAGGGAATCTCGGTGCCCTCGGGCATTCAGACGGGAGCCCGCAAGTGAGGTGTTCCACCTGTGGTGACTGGAACAGTGTGGCACTGGCTTGACAAGAACATACGTGCTCAGTGCCTCGAGGTTGTGGAGAAAATATCCCTCCCCCCCCGCAGACTTCCCCCGCTGGTTAGTGATTCTATCCTGTTATAATCCATTCAAATTCCTCAATAGCCTACAATGTCCAACAAGTAAGCATTTCAGAATCCCACATATTCTTCCCCTCTGCTTAAAAAAGTTTTTTTTTTTTAATGTCAAAGAAAGGGATGGTGTATGTGTGTGTGTATGTGTGTACATTATCATCTAGTTCCTGCTTTGCTACCCTGAGGTCATGACTCCCGCTTCACTGTACGCAGAACTTATATGCATCTATCTTTTCGGAGAGGCCTTAGCTTTTGTCAAATTCTCAGATGAGCTCAAGACAATGAATATAGGTTGGATGGTGTGGATACTTCAAGGCTGAAAAGCATGGTGATGGGCAACTGCTGGACTGCCATGGGACATGCCTGTGGGGTTGACACTGACCAGGCCAAGCTAGTGAGGCTTGTCTCCTCACAAAGTCCTCAGTAAGATCCTGGAGAGGCTGATGACATGAGGAAATAATTAAGGCTACAGAAATAAGGCAAATAATGACCATCACCCAACACTGGAGACTTTCTGAGTCATATCCTAATTCTATGGTTAAAATTCTAAATTCTAGCTACATTTAAAAATAGTAGTTAAAAAAAAATAAAAAAAAAATAAAAATAGTAGTTATAGGTTTGTTGGACCCTCACTGTTTTACATCTTACCATTTACCCTGTTCTGAGTATGGGATTTGACAAAAAAAAATCCATCAGTGTTGAGGTAAGTCACTTAACGGAGGCGTTCATTCACCTACGTGAAATAAGAATGATCCCAGACATGCTTATCCTTCTACGAATGATGGCTTGACCGCTGGGTCAGATAACACTCGCAATAGTGCTTGGAGAGCTTTCCAAGGTCAGAGGACGGGGACTGGGTTTTACTCAGTGCATGGCAACCAATAGGTAGTCATTAAATATTTGTTAAATAAATTTTTAAAAGCTCCAGAATATCAGTAATTACATGGCAATAATGATCTCACTCTTATCATTTTGAAATGCTAATGTAACTTGATAAAGGCAGGAATCACCAGTTCAAACACTAGCTTGAAATATATATATATGATCTAAAAATTTGAGAATCACTTTAAAGAAACTAGTTTCAAAGACACTTTGCACAATGTTATTAACATTTTGTGTGTTTAATGCACCAAATGCTATCCTATTTTGTGATTTCAAAAAGTAATTACATCTTTAAATTAAAAATAACTTTTATTTCTTATTACAAAGCAATACATATTACTGACGTATTTTAGCATGATTTTTATTTATCCAGGAGATAAACTTCTCACCAGAGAAATGCATCTCTTGGCTGATACTTATAATAAAAATCAATGAGAAAGAAAAATATTCAAAAGAAATCCACTGTGCCCTACCATAGTTGTCATCCTTTTCAGAAGGCAGGTACCTAGACCCTGGAAATTTAATTTAAGGTAATACTATGGACATCAGACTTAAAATCTCAACCTCCCTAAATTTCTACCGAAAAACAGACAACACCAATTATCTAACATTCCGATCAACATACATGCAGACACTACTACGGGACTTAAAAGTATCTCACATGGATGAATAAATAGCTAAATAAAAACATTATCTGATTATCAACAGACATTGCGTTCAGATGCAGAAAGAAACCTGCATCACAAGAACAAAATCGTCACAGTACCGCACGCTACGAGCGGCCAGATGAAAAGCCCCTGCTACAGAGCAGAGTCAGGAGCCTTTCTGAAGGCAGCTTTGTGCGTATAAAATAAGCTCCTGGTTGCTGGATGCTGAACTGCCTGCAGCCCAGCTCATCACATCTTAGGTAACAGAGCCCTGTATCATCCACAGTATAAAAGAACCATGAAAAGCTGCATTTCATTACCTTTCTCTTTACTTACCCTCTTGCCCAGCAAGTGGGTATCTGCATGAAAGGAAAAAATTATTTAGAAAGCTAAAAACTTACTATTCTTAAAAAACAAAAAAAAAAAAAGGATTTTGCTTATATTTATCCTTTGGAGCTTCCATACCCTCCTTTGGAGTAGTGACATATTTAAATCACATTGACAGAGAATCACATTGCTCTAGAGAACTACCTGGCTTAACTTCACAGGAAACCAAATGATGGATGTACCAAGGACTTGGCTCTCCCTGCTCCCCCAGCATAAGACACCTACATAAGAGGTCTGCGTAAGAGACCAGCAGACCTAATAGTGACAATTAGCTAGGAGGCAGGCATCAGAACCAGCTGCTTTCTTAGAGACATCATAGTGACAGACCCCACAGGAAGTCATGTCCCCCTGCACCGGTTGTGAAGCAAGAACTCCCAAGGAACCCTCTTTCATTCTTCAGGTAATGTCAACGGCACCCTACCTTTCTCTCCAGCCCTCATTCCCAACTGGTGGAGGATGACCTAGCCCTCTGTAGCTATGAGGGGACACAGCATCCAGTAGAAAATACTGGATGTAGCTACTTCTGAAACAGGAACTTTGACGATGGGTACTCGTTCTGGGGAGCCTCGCAGTCATGATCCTACCCTTATGGGGCCTGGAACAAGGAAAAATCTCTCTAATGACAAGAAGGCTGACCGAGACTGCTCTTCCATCACCGCAGAAGAGACAATTCAGGGACTGAATTTCTCAGATACCCGCTATTCACCTGGTGAGTTTGTGTCGTTTCCAATGTGACAAAAAAGGGACTGCTAGCATGCATCCGTTGTGCGCGCGCCCGCTAGCCTGGAAGGGATGCAGAGACCAGCTCTCACAGCACAGAACAGGCTTGCGGCAGTGCAGCCCTCCCCTTGGAAACACATCTCAAGAGGCGCGTTCACATTTCAGAAAAGAATAGGCAGCCAGGGATACAATCGCAGGTGGGAAGTGAAATTCAGAAACAGAACAAGACTGGCCAACTGGGCTCACACCCCAGCAGAGATAATACAAACTCATCGGCTCAGGCTGTTGGATGTTTTGAGGCACAGGGAAGTCAAGTCTTCCTGTGTAACAGACATTCCCATTAGGCCCGAGGGGAAGACATGTAATGTTTTTCCAGGCCTCATTTTGGTGGCCCTGAATGTCCAATCCCAGCTTAACTTCCTGATGGAGCCCCCGTGGAGCTGGCATCCCCAGGCTCTGCAGTAGATCTCAGAGAGGTCTGGCCTCGGCCTTCACGTCGTCATCATCATCATCACCATCATCATCATCGGCAAAGCGGGGTGAGGGACGCTGAAGGGGAGTGAGTGCCTAAGCACAGCCAACCCAGTTTCCGCCTGGGAGCTAGAGGGGAAGAGACAGAGCTGTTAACCCCACACCGACAAAGGACAAAACACAAGAATCCCTCCCCTCCCCTCCTTTGCACTGGCCCCCCACTGCCCATGACCCCACGTCCACACACATGCATGGACCCTCCGTTGTGCTCCCCTTGACCCTTTACCAAACTCCGACAGCACAGTCAGGGGCTTCTTTCCCTGAGAAACCAACCTTTGCGGCCTTGTTGGACCAGGCACTCCTTCCAGACCTAGACCATAAGCTATATACCCAAGATAGGAGGCGGAAGCTGTGGGAAGCCCTGTGGTAAAAAGGAGAGCATGGAGGCTGCTATCAACCAAAAGACCATGGTGACAAATGGCACTGCAGTCAGAGGCTCCTCGGCTTCTGAGGAGGCTCTCTAGGGTCCCTTCCGAAATCCATCAGAGCAGAAATCAGCTTCTTCCCAGAAGCTGGGGCTGAACGTTTTGTGAGGAGCTCTTCCCCCTAGAGCAGTGAATCCCAAGTGTTAAATTTGCATGTGAATCACTGGGTAATAAGCCTATGAAGATGAAGATTCCGATGACAGGGTCTGCATGGCTAATGAGTTCCTGCTCCTCCTGAGGCTAACAGGGAATGAGGCGCGAGGCGGTGACACACTTCCACCTGTATTTCCTGTCCCAGAAGTTTAATGCCACTTCATTCTGTTGACTGCAAGGTCTTTAGAAACAGGCAGGTCATGTTCTAGAAGGGGCGGCCCACTAAATTCTAAGAGATCTCCACGTTTTTTTCTTTACAATAATGAGTTACGTGTTGCTAACGGGAGTCATAGTACAGTGTAGGCAAAGGCAATTTTTTCTTAATTCTTGAAGAGGTGCCAGAAACGTATACACAGCTTCTACCGGAGTTCACGTGCCTTCCATAATGTCCTACCCATCCTTCCCAGAAGGTGGTGGAAGAGAGCCATGCCCACACCAAGGAATCCAGTCATGCTGCCAACTGGCTTTCAGGAGTCTGAGCTCAATCATGGAGCAGCAGCACACAGTTTGGGAGGTGGGGGAGTGGATGGAGAACACAACTCAAAATACAAAACAAAAAACCCAGAAGCCTTCTGATAGGTTCAAGTTACTCAACAATTTTATTTACCCGTTCTATACACACACACACACACACACATACACACAAAAGCACATTTCAAATATAGTTATACACACCTTCTGTGGATCTGAGCGCATATTTTGATATCATGTCACCACATTAAATCAGAATGCTGGTAAGGACTCACATTACTGTTTCACCAGAGCTGTGCCTAGAAAATCCACAGGATAACTCTAGTACGTGAGTTCCCAATTCAGTCCGTTCCCTTCAACCATTTCCTATTCCCTCCAAGGGGCACAGCTGGTGATCAGTCCTTTGCTTTTGCCACAGTAAAACCATCACCATATCAGACGAGTGGATTTTGTTATTTCAACACAATAAAAAAGAAATGTACACAAACAATTCAGATACAAAAACATTGAGTTGATAGATATTGGTCCTAGGTCCCCAGTGAAAGGCTGATTGGAAAGAATACTTTTGCCACCTCTTAAAATCCATTTTTAAATGTAAAATTTCCTTTGCATTTTTATTTATTAGAGTAAGAGCCAGATGCACGGGAGACAGAAAACAACAGCATTATCCACTGCTGTATCCCGGGACAGGGAAGCTGAGGACACAGCAGGGTCAGCAGCCGCTGGTGAAAGGCAAGTCGTGCCTACAAGTGGGTGAATGAGTGGAATGAATGCAGGCAGAGGTAACAATTTCAGGCTTTGAGCAGGCATCTCCTTCGCTGAGTTCACAAAACATTATACACAAGTGATGTTCAGTCTTCGTTTGCTACAAAATGAGGAGAATTTGGCTGCTACTCTAAATGAAATGTCTATTAAAAATCATAGTGTACAGAACTTCCCCCTGAAAAAACATGTGAAGTGTTTACGTCCTTTTGTTGAAGGACACATGCGACAGACACAGAATTCTAGTAATACGCATCTGCTACTAACGGGTACAATTAGCAAACAGACTGTTGGATGACAAGAAACCTACTGGAGTCCGTCAGCCAGTCAGCCAGCATATTGTTATCGCCAGATACAGTCTTCTAGACACCAGGCGTCTAAATTAGATTCCTGGGAAGTCAGAGATCCATCCTGCCAATGCTGCAACCTGGCTCAACTGTTAGATCTTTTTAAAATTAAAATTTTTAAAACATGACCAAGTTAAAATGTATGCTAGGAAACCTGGGTAAATTGGTCAAATTTCTGGAAAACAAACACAACATGGCTTCTGAACTCAGCACAATGGAATGTCCGTCCGTAAGACTGTATAACCCAGATACTGTCCCTCAATCATTAGACTTTCTTCCCCCTGTCCTTTGGCTACCCCAAGCACCAGTGGGTTTCTCCAGAACCTAGACCTCCTACTCAGAGAAAAACCGTAAGATGGATTTATTTCCACAGTTATGTCAAGTTTCTTGAGAATGCTGGTGCCTCTGTAGATCCGTTTGTGGGTTACAAAGAGGAGCACCCAGAACCTCACAGGAAACACTCATCCATTCAGCCTGGGAATACAGACACGTCGTATTCCTAACTCTAAATTCTTGGGGGGGGGGGGGGGGGGGGACAACCAACCAACCAACCCTGAGACAATAAGATAGGACAGACCCAACAGCACAATGCAATGTTCTTAAAAGATTTTCTTACTCTACTTTGGGGCTAAATGTAAAACACTCTCCTTATCAAAACCAAACCAAACCAAAGGCAATACAGATTAATAAGAACTGAATTCTAATTTGAGGGTTAAGAGACAAAGAGAAGCTAGTTCCCCAATCCTCTTCAGATTCCTCTTTCAAGTCTGTCACGAAATTCATCATTCAGCTTCCAAACAAGAAAATAAAATATACAGGGATTTTCCTTTCCCCATTTACTAGATTAAATAATTTAAACAGGCTAAAGCCTTCCCTTATTTCTCCCACAATGAAACCGAAAGCCTCAGCAAAAGGTGCTCTGGGACCCCTCCTTTCTTTGTACGATCCGTGACCTAGACATGATTACGGTAACGTGTAGATACAACTAACACATGTTCCAGTAAGAAAGGAAGAAGAGGAGAGAAAGGGCAGGAAGCAGAGTGTCTCTGAAATGTGGAGCAAGAGCTCTGTTCCACTCTATTCTCCTGGCTTCTTGCGGCTCAAACTTCTCTGGAGGGATCTTGCTCTAAAACCTGAAGGGTGCCGAGAGCCTCACTACCGTCTCTCTCGTGTCTTAATTTCTTGTGTCACCTCGGGCTCTCCCTTTGGGGGAAGCAAACTAGCATGGGGGAGGGTGGAGATACGAGGAGCAGGCTGAGGGCCACAGAGAACATCCTGGCAACCTGCGTCTCATGCTGGGGTTCACAAAAAGGGTAACATAAGGCTTGTGCGCCGGAGAATCCTCCTCTAAGAGTATGCACAGCTCAGATCCAAAGTCTTTGGATCAAAATGCTCCTGCTTGTCATTCATTAGCTCTGAATTGTTCTTAGTGCACAGCAGGAAAAAAAAAAAAACTTGAATGAATAACCATTTGGCCTAAGGGTGCTGCCGGCCACTCTGGTTCCACCAGGGCTTATAAAAGTGCCCCACCTTCTGCCTAGATCACATCTCATCCCCACCTGCGGGAGGAGGATTCTCACCTCCTACCCCTTTAGTCTCACAGGACAAGAGAAAAGCCAGAAGTAATCTAAACTCCACTTTGATGTCCACACTTACAGACTCAAGGTGTTGCTCTTTCACAAACGTTCATCTGTTATAGTCATATAACCTGTCTTCGAAATAACCTTCTTCAGGGCAAGAACCTTCTCTTCTACTTCCCTGTCCTCTACCATCATCACTGCCTCCCACCCAGCCTGAAGCCCTCACGAAGACCCTACATACACGGAATGTAACGGCAAAGCTGTACGGCAGCTTAGATGCAACGGGGGGGGGGGGGGGGGGGGGGGGCAGAAGCTAGGCGTGCAACCTTTATGGAAACACTGTGATGTCCTACTCGGGATGTAAGAATAAAGGACTCCAGGTCACAAGTCGGCTGCTTGTGATGATAACCTTTACCATCCTACAGGTTTTATCTCTGTGCCTTTATCCAGAGCGCTGAAAATTCCCAGCTATGACCCAAGGGCATTTATTCACACAGTGGTTGTGTGAATCACATCACCCTGCAGCGCAAAGGGTTAAAGATGGGACTAGAACCTAGAGCAACCCTCTCAAACACAGCAGCCTGCCCTCAAGGGGGTCACTTCATGTAACACTGTGATCTGCTCTCACGTCTAACTCCAGGGAATTGCCCTTTGAGAGCCAAGGAGAATTCAGAATTCTAGGTTGATGCTCTGGCCAAGGAACTATTCTCCCCACAGCTAAAGTGGAACTCGAGTATGAATCGGAATCTTCAGCGAAGTTATTTCAACGCATACATAGCCAGACCCCAACCCCAGAGATTCTGAATTTGTGTGAAGTCTAAAGTGGACCAGAGCACATACATGTTTCAAAAATTCTAAAGGGGGGGGGGGGAATCCCTGGATGGCTCAGCGGCTTAGCACCTGCCTTTGGCCCAGAGCGCGATCCTGGAGTCCAAGGATCGAGTCCCGCATCAGGTTCCCTGCATGGAGCCTGCTTCTCCCTCTGCCTGTGTCTCTGCCTCTCTCTCTATGTCTATCATAAATAAATAAATCTTTAAAAAAAAAATTCTAAAGAGGATTCGAATGAATGCTCCTAGATGAGAACCATGACAAAAGGTCTTCTATTAGCAAACAAAAACACCCTTGGCCTAAAGCTCACTTGCTCTTGCCGGTTTCCTCTGAATGACAAATTGATAACTTTAAGGTGTGGATTCATCCCATCACTTATAAAAATCTCATGAGAAATCAGGACGTCCCTCTCAGAAGACTGCACATATATTCATGTTTTATATGCACAACTGGAGGGCCACCAAGGAGCTAAGAATCTCCTGCTCTAAACATTTCCTGTTTAACCCTGCGGAGAAAATAAAATGACAGAAGCAAATAGGCAATTCCAGACAACTCAGAGCTAGACCCCTCAGGGTCCCAAAGACTCCGGGACATTAAGATGGAAGAAAGAATACACCCGTGAGAAGATTAAGTTCATCATCAGGCCTCTCCCAGACTTAGGAGAAAACAACAACAACATTGCTCATGCAAAATTTTTTTAATCTAAAGTGGAGTGTTGAAAATTACAGGAAAATAAGCTCTAGTGACCTCTTCCCTGCTGTCTGCCTTGAGCAATGCCAGCATCACTGGTGACTCTTTAACCTAACTCTGTCCTACACAGCCCCAGAGGTCACTGGCCTCGGCAGGAAAGTTGCTGTGGATGGCAAAGCTGGAAGCCACTGGAAAAAAAAAGGCATGGCTGCCCTACAAGAGACCTGCAAGAGCTAGAGAATGTCCTCTTCCCCTAAACCTGACTCTACAGCTGCCAAAACAACCTATGCCTGGCTTTTGAAGTGAAAAATACCAACCAAGACATTTTGCACACACTCAGAGCCAACTCCCCCCAGGGCCTCGTAGATTCAGGACTGGTTCTCACCAAAGGAGGCACGTACTCTCACCCTATGTCCACTTGCAGGCTCCAGAGCATCTGTGGATGTTCTACAGCCTAGACTGACCCTTTCAGGACCTGGCTTGAGAGGAAAGGAGAGGGGGAAAAAAAAAAAAAGCTCCCCCAGTCTGGATCCATTGAGGCCCCCTGCCGAGAGCATCAACAGAGCCTAGACTTCTCTCTCGCCACCCCTCCCCTGCTCCACAGACACCACGACGACAATGCCATGCACCACACCGGACAATCCAAAGGGGAGGTGAGCGAGGGGGGGACAAAGCAGGCAAGTAAGGGCTGTGAGTAGAGCACACCTCGAAGAGACAAAGGTGAAGGAAAAATGGGCTTCTGCGTCCCCCTCCGCCCCACCCCCCACTTTACCAACACAAGGACGTTAGGGGTTTAGACACCAGGGACAAGAACCAAGTCTACGGGGCAGGCTTAACCTCAGACCCAGCTATGCTAAGCACCCAGGGGAGCGTATCCCTTTTCCTCCTTCTCCAGACCACCCCAAATGAGGACGTGTCCTGAAATACCCACTGGTCAAATGGCCCCTGGGCAGGGACATGTTTCACACTGGAGAACAGCTAAGATTGGTCTGGAAACACGTGAGCTCACGTTCTGTGTTAAGATCCATGGTGGAGCACTGGGGGTAGGGGCTGGAAGTTAAATGACTCCTTGGTGCTTAGTGACAAGGGCAGGAGGCCAAGCCTGGAGGGGACACACGGTTACACCACCGGAATGCTGACTTGGGTCTTCGGCTGGTCGGCCCCTTCTTGCGTGTCCAGGGCACGGAGAGGGCTGAGGGGCTTGAGGGGCCGGCTCCCAACACTGTAATTTCTTGGACGCCTTATTGTATTCGAACTGGACAGAGGCGTAAAGCTGTTCCTTCTCATCCTTACAGGGGTTTGGTTCTTGGGGAAGTTGTTCTGATTGGAAATGGAGGGACACCACACAAATGAAAGCCAAGCCAAAAGCTCACTCATAAAGGTTAAATAATGCTTGAAACCACAACAGTTTTCTTCACTCCTGCTCCTCTGCAGAGAGAGTCTCTCGTAAGACATGGGCCATGGCCTTATCGCTAAGTCCCAGAGCACTAAAGGGTTGTAGAAGGAGCAGCTCCTTGAGTATTACTCCAGAGGAGGAAGGAGGGCCCATGAAGGAAGAGGCTTATTTAAGATCACACAAATTATCAGGACACACCTAGGAACAAACCCTATACCTCCTGACCCCACCTTACAGGCTCCTCTGGATCCTACTTTCTAAAGGGAGCACTCCGGGGGGGGGGGGGGCGCAGGGGGGAATCTGCCCCTGTGTTTCAGCCAAACACTTGCCATACTTAACTGGATTTCCAGGAGCCAACTTTCGAAGTTAAAACTCATGAAAGAGGTACTAATTTAAAAAGCCATTAATTCCAACATCTCTTCCTTTTGGAAGTAAGCAGACTACATAGGACATGAGTTCTGGATGTGTCTTCCTTTTGTACGTGAACAAAACCCCAGTCTCGTGACGCCAAAGGTTCAAAGACTCAAGGTGGCAGGGAGCCTGCACGATCATCTGTGGGAAAATACTTACGGCTGGCTTGTCGCGGTGAGTGTTCACAGCCTCCACGTTGAGTTTAATTGTTTCCACTTTGCATCCTGGGGAAACAAGAAGGAGAAAGGCCTTCAGGAAAAAAGCTCCAAGAACTATTCCTTAGTTTCAGTGTGAGAAACATACCACGTAAGAATGTATATATTCCCAAACACACATACACATCCCTTTTCTAAAAGATTCTATTCATTTATTAGAGACAGGACACGCACACGCACACGTGAGCTCTCACACAGAAGGGGGACGGGCAGAGGGAGCAGCAGTCCTGGCTAGGCGCAGAGCCCGACACGCAGTGGGATTCCAGGCCCCCGGGATCATGACCCGAGACGAAGTCAGACGCCTCACCGACCGAGCCACCCAGGCGCCCCCCATACATCCTTTCAAAAACGGAAGGTACTGAAGCAATTCCTCTGGTACACAGGGGTGATGACAGGCTTCTAGAGAAGATTCAAACAGCCTGACTTGCTGCAATTCCCCCACCCCCCGCCCAGCAGCCGCCAAGCTTATGGTTACCGTAGGCCACAGGAGTAAGTTTGAAGATGGTATGGAGAGGGCACCTCAAGTACGGTAGCTCATCTGGAAGCAGAAAGGCAGGGGAGAGAAGTCTCTCAGTACCGCGTCGTAAGGTCAAGTCGCTGGGGAAATCTAAGGAGCTTGCGGGGTTGTCTCTACCTTGACCCCGGGTTGTACAACTCCACCCCTAAACCCCAGACAATGATCAGGATGGCCACCAAGAAGCTGCCCAAGCTACTGAGAGGCTAACATCCGTCCATTTTAGATTTTTCCATGCGGCAGAACAGGAACAAGTGCAGAAGCCAGGACCCGGTGGAAGCGCAGACTGTGGCCCCCTGGGTGTCCCGAAGGCCCAATCCTCGGGCTTCCCAGCAGCTCAGATAGAGGAGGAAGGGAAGGGGCAGGGGCAGAAAAGCCAGCAACTTCCTTACAGCTCTATCCAGAAACTATCCTGTGCTGCATCCAAAGGATGAAGATGCTTCTAAGACACGGCCCTCCTTACAGCCAAACAACCAGCCGGGAATATTCAACCACTTTTCTGATTCTGCCAAGAGAGTCAGCTTGACGCCGGCCCTTTAGCCAAGCTGGATGAAGGAGCTCCAGCAGCAGCCACTCTCCACTGGGGGCTTTTGTACCAAAGGAGTAAAATCAGCAAGTAGTTGGCGCAGTGGCTGCTGGGAGCCCCACACTGCTGCCGGAAGAATGCACTCCAATTTGAGTAGAAGAGGGGGAGGTTCGGTTGCCCGGGATCCTGGTGCCATCCTGAATCCAGACCCCTCCCCATAAATGTGTCCCCTGGCCCTTTCCTCAAATGTCACCTGCACCCTTGTCCAAGAAGTAGGCCAGCAGGCAGCGCATGACAGCCTGGTGGGAGATGACGAGGACGTTGCCCTGGCGCTCCAGCTCCATGATGACGGGCTCCAGCCGCTGTACCAGGTCCTGGTAGGACTGTGGGGGAAGTGAGGCAGACTGGTAGAAGGCCAGGCTCAGGCTGGCAGCCAAGGCGGTGGCTGGCTCCAGAGTCAAGAGGCCACTTCTCCTTCCCCAGCGGGCTTTCCTGCTGGAGATTCAGCGACTTCGAGTCGCCGGCTAACTCCCCCAGCCCTGGGATCCCTTGAGAATACTCAGACCTCTCAAGAGTAACAGTCAGGTCAAGAAAACTACAGGTCAAAACGAGGAAATGTGAATTCAGCCTGTGTCTTATATTTCCTTCCCCCAGACGAACAGGCAGCGCATGAGGCAAGGAGAGGCTCCTAGGGGTTTCCAGAACCTCTCCCATTGGCTCTAGCTATGAAGTCGCTCAGGCCAGCCAACAGCCTCAAACACAAAAGGTGACAGGGAAATCATTCATCCCCCATATATTTACTCGAGCCTATGCCTGCTTGGGTGGGGGTGGGACCTAGGGAGTGCAATGAAGAAAAAAAAGTAAAAAAAAAAAAAAAAAAAAAAAAAAAGATGTTGATTCTACAACTAATCAACACAGAAGACATCCTGGCACTCTCTTCCCTGGAGAGACATTCGACTGTCTAAGCTGAATTAAATGTGACCCAAAGGCCAGAGGACGAAACTACACGATGCCTTGACTACCCTTTCTAGACCCCCCACCTCCCACCCGATCTTTCCCCCAAGTTAAAGCAGTCGCCCCACATGAGGAGAAACCTCACCTCCCCACCAGGGTACCGATACAGGTATTTCTCTTGATCTCGAAGAGCGAACTCGTCCGGGTACTGCTTCTCAATCTGTGCATAGGTCATCTCCTCGCACACGCCCTGCAGGGAGCCACACAGGCTGCAGGAGGGAGGCCAGCCCCCGCGGCCCACCCGAACTGAGGAATCCAGCTTCTTACTGCGCACCAGGCACCGTGCCAGGTCCTTGCCTGGGCGGCTGGGACTAGCAGGAGGAGGGCCACTGCACAGAGGACGTGGCATCTCCAGCTTATGCTGCCACTTGCTCGGACTCTTCAGAGAAGTTAAAGGTCCGAGAAAAGTCAGCAGGATAAAGGGATCAGGAAGCAGGGGAGGAGAAGAAACTGAAGGGGCAAGAAAATTCTTGCAGAAGGCGTTAAGAGTACAGAGGAAGAAAAGAAAAAGAAATGCCTGCTTTTGTGTTCAAGGACGGGGAAGCCAAAAATTGGAAAGGAGTTTTCTAAGCAGAAATTAAAGAAGTGAGTTGTCAGCTATTTCTTCTTCCCAAGAGAAAAAAATACAAGGGAACCAAATGGAGCTGCATTCTCCCCAGGTGCCAGGGGGCCTAGGTCACAGAATGGTTTGGGGCCGTCACTGGCACAGGTGCTACCTGGTAGTTCTAGTCTTCTAGGTCAAACCGCCCATATCATGACTTCTGAGGGCTCTTGCTGGAATATGAGACTCTTACTGGCTTTGTAGCCATCAGAGTTCCTACTCACAGCATCGATCTCGTTCAGAATCTTCCACTGCTCATAGGTCACACCCAGGGATTCAGCGGTCTGGATAGTCCTCTTTAGCTGGCTCGTCCACACTTTGAGGTCTGCTATCTCCTGTTCCTCCAGAAACTTCTTTAAAGCCTGGGCAAACTGAGGTTGGAGATAGAAATTTTCAAAGGAGAGAAACAGGTGCGTGCGTGTGCATGTGTGTGCACACACACATACTCACAATTGCTAACTTGGCCTGTAAAGGATGATATGTAGGACCATGATCAAAATCCAAAAAGTGCTACACAGTTATGATAAACCCAAGAGGAAATGAACTTCCACTGGAGCATCCTGTACTGTGCTAAGCATACAAGTCGTGCCCAATAAATAACTGACGGTTGAATTAACAGCAGAAGTGGTTCCCAAGTTACCATATTACAACACAGCCAGAATGAGTGGATGAGAAGAGGTCTTCAGCATTTGCTTGACCATCTGAAACTACCATCTAAGCCCCAATGGGGGGATAAGAGAGATGACCTCCACCACGCCCTTCCTCCAACTCTAAGCCTGGGAAATCCAGCCTACTGCTGAACATCTCACCTGTTTTCCCCGAGCCGAGAGGCCAGAGTCACCCCCAATCTTCCCCAAGAGATTGAATTCGCTCTCTCCATGCCGGCAAAGGTAAATGGTACGAGGCTGCACGTGGATATTCATGAGGTAGTAGACGATCTTGCTCTGGATGTAGTCCTGGACTCTGTTCACTAAAAATCGCTGGCCCACGTTTATCACCTTGATGAAAGAAAGATCCCTGGGACAGAGCAGGAGAAAGAGAGAACCCGTGAGATTGATAATTTGAGGAGAACAGCAGGAAGGGAAGGATTCCCACAATGACTTGTGGGCTCAAGGCCCCTCTTCCTCCTCTCCTGTCAGAGTTGACCCCCATGTAAGGAACCAAGCAGTAAGAGATGGATTACACCTCAGACCCGAGGAGATAAGATGTCCCAAACTTCTGGCCAACATACCATTCCATACTATGGTATGCCATGTAGTGTAGGTAAGTATGATATGAAGAATCCAGGCTTTCCCTCAAGAGCTAGGCTAGGTGACCTCACAATTTTGCTAACCCTAAAGTTTGGTGAGAAGCACAACCCCCATGTGAGGCAGTCAAGACCCGGCCCGGGGACAGCATCACAGGCAGGCAAGATCTCTGCAGAATCTTAGAGATCTCTACACATCCCCTGCATCCACCTAATCAAGCCTCTCTCAGAGGTACTTCCGCAGTGGTTGCATCATCAGACAATTTCTCTCACTGTAAAAATAATAAATGCATATTCCAAAAAAACTTTCAAAAAAAGGTGGAATGATGCAAACAAAAATCACCCAAACGCTACCATCAGAAATACTATCTATAAACCTACACACACTGTTCTAGAATGTTTTCCTACATTGGGCTTCTATGTAGAAGAATATACTATTACACCATTTCTAGAACAATGGTTTCAACCTCTGTAGGAAGGAACACCTCCCAATATAACATTCTGGGCAATCGACTTGAAGGAACTTAAAAAGACTCAAAACATTGAGCAGACCACTAACACACCGGAACAGAGGACTATGCACGCTTTTCTCACCATCTTCAACATGGATTTGTCATTTTACTACGGCTCTTACATCTCACACACACCAAGTTAACCCACACTGAGGGCTGTGTTGCCAACAGACACTACCACATTAATAATGGCTGGCACCCCATCAGACATTTCTGATGAGCCAGTGGCACAGCGGTTTAGCGCCTGCCTTTGGCCCAGGGCGCGATCCTGGAGACCCGGGATCGAATCCCACGTCGGGCTCCCGGTGCATGGATCCTGCTTCTCCCTCCGCCTATGCCTCTGCCTCTCTCTCTCTCTCTCTGTGACTATCATAAGTAAATAAAAATTAAAAAAAAAAAAAAAAAAGAGATCTTAAAAAAAAAAAAAAGGGGGCAGCCCCGGTGGCGCGGCGGTTTAGCGCCGCCTGCAGCCCAGGGCGTGATCCTGGAGACTCTGGATCGAGTCCCACGTCAGGCTCTCTGCATGGAGCCTGCTTCTCCCTCTGCATCTCTATGAACAAATAAATAAAATCTTAAAAAAAAAAAAAAAAAAGGACTTTACATGCTTTATATACATACGTGTGCGTATATACATACACGTGTCTGTACATACATACACACATTTTATATATAACATTTATATGTTTGTTACATTCTTACTTACATTTGTATCTTGTGCAATTATACATAACATTGTGTATATATATTTATTTGTACAGTACATTTTACATAAACATACATTTTTACTGTTACTATTCCAAGTGTAATATGCCTACTTCTACACTAACGTATGTTACGCTATAACGTGTGTGTATATATGTAGTATATAGTATATATATGTAGAGTATAAATACATACACATACACACAATAAACTTTAAAATTGATCGAAAGCTGATGACGCATCTCTACAACACCCTAGATCCGAACTACTGATTTTGCTCCCCAGGGACACATGGCAACACCTGAAAACATCTTGGGTCGTCGCGGGTTGGGAGTGTTACTGACAGCTAGTGAGCAGAGGCCAGGGAGGCTGCTGGACATCCTACAATGCACAGGGCCCCCTAGGGCTGTAACAAAGAATTAACTGGCTCAAAATGTCAGCAGTGCAGAGACTGAGAAATCCTGTTTTAGAGGACAGAGAGGAAGAACTGACGATAGAAGACACTTCCCTGTGCGAGTGTAAGATGCAACCTACACAGAAGCCACAAATCCATACCTTGTTTCTCTGGAATGATGGAAACATTACAGGCCTGGATGGTCAGCAGAAAGTATGTGGACAGAGGGAGGAAGGCTCTTTTCTCAAGCGAGACCCCTGCCTCAGGCCCTTCAAACCGTGGCCTCAAACCTTACTTGTCATAGTTGTCTGGATCAAGGGGTCGGTAGGTGACTTTGTAGCACTCGATTCTCTTTAGGAAGTCCTCCATCACATTCTCCCTGTTCCTTTCAGGGTAGTCCGGGCTCGACACCTTTACCTCCTGGAATCATAGGGAGAGTAGGGCCTGGTCAGAGGTGTGCCCTTAACACCCCTCCTGCAAACAGCCAATGCTAAATAAAGAGAAGGAAGTCCATAGAAGGGCCCTTTTGCTGGCACGCTGGCAGTCCTTGTTTACTAAGCACCCCCTCCCTGTCCTGTGACCCTGGCAACCAAGAAAGGAAAGACAACTGGGAGTCATGTGCCTGCCCTTGGCTGAAGGACTGAGACAGTCACACAGCTCAAACTGCTCCTGGGCCCCAATCCCTTTATGGGTCCTGCTAGGGACACAGAATGGATTTCAATTTCTCTGTACGGTCACTCTGAATAGGGTGCATGATGTGGCACGCCTGACTTGGACCAGATGCCTCTTCTTAGATGTGTCCGAGTTCCCACACTGCTAGGAGAGCACTACATGATACCAGGTCTACATAGCACAGTACAACCCATCAGATGGGCACTGGTTTATACCATGACTGGACAGGGCATGAGGCACTCAGGGCATAGAGCACTGACAGTCAGTGGGCAGAGCACTTAACTGCATGGTGGCCCTGACAAACAGTGAAGAGACTAATCTACTCTGAAGACATCCCCAGGTCTCAGCATCCAGCTAGTCCCCAGAAAACAGAACCAAAACTCCTACAGTCTAAGTCTTGGCTTCAAACGACAGCCCATTCTTCCTTTATTCCTCAAAGTCTCAGTTTCTTCCCCTAAGGGAAGAACGTGGAAGTCTAAAATAGTGCTCTGGAAGATCAAAAAGATCACCCTGCACTGTTAACCGGGTCTCTTTCTTTCTTTCATTACCCAGCAGACTCTCCCCCCATCACCCACCAACACACACATAACCCAAGGGAGAAAGGACAGGAGACGGTATGCAAGGGGTGTCACCTACCAGGATGTTGGCAGCAATGACATCAGGATCATCGCAGACAGATTCCACAAAGAATACCTGGCCAGGGAGAGAAGGCGGTGATAAATGAGCCAAAAATGCCCAGGCTGTTCATTAACAGCCTATGTTCACGCCTGCCCCACTGCAGCCACCACAGCCCCCAGGATTTTCTTTCATGGACGTGGCCTTCAAGGCCTCTTCATTCAGGAGTAGCTCTTACCACATCCCCCGGGCCTCAGACATACAGGCTAAGGGGCTGAGAAAGCACCTAAAAGAAAACACTCAAGGAGTGGGGGTATTCCCCAAGAGAAGCAAAGCAGACAGCCAATCCTGTCCTCACCCGCCAGAGTCAGATCTGCACGTCCCTCCTGACTCCCCACCTCCACTCATCCCTTTCCTCCAGCATGGAGCCAGATCCTACCTTGAAGGAATTCTCCTTGGCAAAGCTCAAAATCATGTCCCTCCTCTCCCTGGTGGTATTGGTGGCATCAAACACCTGGGAAGAGAGGCCACGAAGTAGATGAGTAGGCTAGGAGAACTGCAATCCCACCAAGGCAGACCTAACGTGAGGCTGTGCCATCTCTTGGATGGAGATCGAGATGGGGAAGAAGCAGGGAAGGCTTACAGCAATCTGCCCGTTCTCCTCAGTAAGATACGCCTTCACATCTTCCAGCGCCACCAAAGCACACTGTCTGCCGTCAGAACAAAGGACATCATGAGGGTAGTGCCAGGTAAGTTCAGGCACAGCCAGAGACACGAACCACTGGGCTGCTGGGGGAGTCACGTGCCTTCCCTCCTGGTTTTCCCTGTGGTCAAAATTTTCCCCTAACTAGACTTTTCAACTTCCCCACTGTTTTTGGACCAGCCTAGATCTTTCCCCTTCCCCTGCCCCATGCATATAAGGTATCCCTCTACAGGTTTACTCTGCAAACATACATGCATCTCCCTGAGCCTGTTCTTCTACGTACCTAAGCCCAACATGACCTGTCCACCAAATAATTTCCAGTTCAAATTCCCACTGATATTACTGAATATTTAGTGAAAGGAAAACCCAAGCCCTGCCACATCCAGACTTATGATGGCAGAGAAAGAGCTGGCTGGGAGGTCAGGCCTAAGAAGACTCACTTGCGGATCTTCATGGCCTCCTCATTGTCGTGTCGGAAGAAGTCGTAGGACTTATAGGACTTGACTGCTTCACGTCGATATACCCCAAGATTAAACACTGCAGATGACACCAACAGCCTTCAGCAGTGAAACAATACAATGGCCCCACCAAAGGGGACTTCTTGATCTAACGTCAGAGTGGCCAAGGAAATGAAAAAAAAAAGCACCATGGTACTTTGGGAACAATACCAGATTTAAGAGTCAAGTTAGAATCAAGTTCAGGCTTATGAGACCTTGAACAAGTCTTAAACTGTCTGAGTTTCAATTTCCTCAGCCACTTTGGCTATTTCACAGTAGTACTACTAGGATTAGACAACATGATATAGAAGGACGTAAAGCCCTATACCGTCCAAGGCATGCCCTCAAAACTAGGGCAGTCCACCCAGGCCAAGAGAAAACAGGTCTATAAACAGGGAATAAATCTAGTAAATCAGGAATCAACTACTATTTCTTCCAGGAGCACCCTGTAACCCTGATGCCAAGGAGAGTGAGTCTCCCAAAGGCCTGCGAGGCCCAAGAACTAGTCCTTTCCCTTCCCAAGGAATAAATGACCTGCACCTACCTTTGGTGGGCACCCCAATCCAGTTGAGGTAGCGTGTGAGTTTCTTAGACACATACGTTTTGCCCCGGGCTGGCAAGCCAATCATAACGATGAGAGTTGGGGAGTTGGTCATATAAGATGCCCACGCTAGAATGGAAAGAGAACAGAACTGAATGGCTTAGGGGCTGCGGAAGGTTTGTGCCCTGGGCTAGGAACTTATAGACCATAACCTCGTTTAATCTTCATACACCTCAGTAAAGCCAGGGGGAGGACTGGGATGGCAAATAGAAGAGCTATCAGACCAAACTCCTAAAAGAAAACTAAAAGGTCATATAAATTTCCAAGTACCCAACCAAGACATGTCTTCCCGACATGGACAAAGTCTCCACAGAGGTACCTAAGGTGGAAAGAGAGGCCAATGTGGCAAAGATGGAAAGATTAAGAACCACGGCACCTTCCTTAACATGAAAATATCTAATAACACAAGAACAATAGGGCTGTGGAGGCACGCCTTGTGCCTGGAGATTCTCCAGTGATGAGCCAGCCTGACTCCTACAATAGGTCCAACAGAGTTTCTATCCTGAGGATCCCATCTATCCCTTCAGAGCCATGGGCAAGACCTAGCTTGCCCACTGTAAAAAGGGCCTGGTCTCAAGCCGTTCTGGCCTTTGTGCTCAAGACAAGCTTAAGCCAGAATTTCTAAACCATAGTGGGATGCAGACTGTGGCAAACCCTACTTGACGCAAGTTCTAAGGTCTGTGTCCTGAGGTCTATGAGTAGACCTCAGGAAGCTTCACAGTAAAGCTAGCCTATAAGGGCATCATGGCCAGTTGGCCTCGTTGGCCATGTGAAAACAAGAAATTTAGAAGCAGGAACAGCCACTCATCCATCCTTCCTTACGAGACTTATTTCGGGAACGCTCACGTACGGCTCACTCGACAGGCAGGGCAACCTAGATGGTCAAGTGACTTGCCTAAGCCTACAGGATGAGTCATGGAAGCGCTGGCATTAGAATCCAGAGCTTGTGCCTCCTCCGCAGCTTGCTCAACAGGGCTGGTTCCTCCCTGCCCATCCTGCCACAGAGGGGTGGGAGGAGAGGGGCCCCCACTGCGGCTGCCCACTTTCCTGGGGCCAGCACCCAACCTGAGGTTGGGTAAGGAGGACTCAGGCTCTGTGGGCTCCTGTGAGGGGAGGCCCTGCCCAGGGATGGGAGGGAGAAAGAAAGGCCTTCGCTTTCCACTTCCCAGCACTGCTTTCCAGAAGGTGCCCTGCAGGTTGCTGCTGCTTCTCTGCTTGGGACAAGGTGACCCTGTGAAGCTAAGAAACAATTCAGTAAAGCTGAGGTACTTGCATGGGAAAGTCATTTTCAACAGATCTCACTGGAGAAGCGGGCAGAAGGACCTATAGGTGACCTCGGAAGGAAGAGCGTTTCCTGGGGATGTGGGGCAACAAGTACCCAGAAACCAACGAGTGGCCCCAGTGCTGAGGGAGGAGTGGATGCCCGGACTCCGGGTCAGAGGACTTGGCCTTTGGTCCTTCACCCGTGGCCCACATGGAAACTTCCTGGGCGTGGGCAGGGACTCCTCCAGAGCAGGTAAAGAGCAACGTAAGTGATTTTCATCTGTGTCCAAACAGGGAGCACGAAGGCAGGCGAACATCAGCCTGCAGCCTCAGCTCATGTGAACCCCTGATCTCTGACCCGATAGGTCTGCCCGGGGAAGGCTGCCTCGGGTGTCAGCAGTACAGTCCTCATGAATCTTCACTTTCTCCAGCTCAGCACCACACTCTGCTCAATCCCTCATGATCTGCCTCATTACCTGCATTTCTGGGCCTGCTTTGTCCACAACTCCCAGCCCATTAGGCACTTCCCCCCAAAGGTCCTCTTGCTCTCCCCTAAAGCTAAAAATGAACTGATGCTCGGGAGCTGCTCTGAAGCTGAACATTGGACCAGCTGCTGCATGTTTACCTAACTGAACAGAGAATGCTAAAGAGCAAAAGAAAACCGGGGTCCCTAAGGACTCCCCAAGGCACCACACCTCCCACGTCCGGGCTTCTCATTTTTCAGAGTACAAAACTAAAACTAAAACTCACTTCCCATCTCAAACTGCCACGTTGACAAAACTAGGAACGTTCTGTCCTGCCTGTTACAAAACAAAACCACTGCCACCTTAATTTGAACGGTAGATAGTTCAAGCTGATTCATTTCAGAGACAATATAACCTACCTCTTGGCATATAATGGAAAGCCTGAAACGCTCTCCTACCTTCTTTACACAAGATTTAATTCACTTTCTCAAACCTGGCTCTGCCTCTTGAACATACTTAGAGGAACTGAGGGCTTGGGAACTTCCCTCCTACAAACAGAAACAAACCCAGGCAAGTGAAGAGCTTGGCCCACAATTCCACAGCAGAAAGTCAAGGTCAGGGCTCTGAGCGGACTCCTGGTTTCGTGACTGCCCCATCAGCCCCGGCCACCAGATCTTGTCAGCACCTGGCGAAGAGAGCCATGTGGTGAGCATGACTATGCTCTCTAATCTAATCCTGAAGGGTGCTCTAGTAGGTCAGTGGTTCCCAGCCTTTTGGTGAACAAGGCTTTCTTCCACTATTTGTTCTAAACAGGCCCAGTATTTTTGAAATATGCAAGCTGATTAAAATGTGTTTCACTTGTATTTTTTCCATTCATGAGACGTCATAAAACTGCATAATTATCTCCTACTATTTGACTGATAAGCATGAAATAACCAAGTTCTGTGGCTAAACACTGAGAAAGTTAACGTTGCAGCTCTAGGTGACAATGCTGATTTCCATCCATGCACTTTGAAATATTACGAATAGCTAACAATATAGAACTTTTTAGGAGAATAGATTAGCAATATTGCTCAACATTTCAATTGTCTTTCCTCCTATTACATCTATAGGAAAAGTTGCTGGTGCAAACATGCAGCTTTCTGTGCAAGGATGCTCCCCTGCAGCACTGTTTGTGATGGTGGGACACTGGAAACAGGGCAATTCAAATGTCCATAAGGAAGGAAGCTGGCCTATCCATATAATGCTATACTATGCAGAGAGGTAAATCTGGATTTACAAACACAAGGAAAACCCCATGATATAGTAAATTTTTTTTTTTTTTAAAGAAACAAAAAAAAAAAAAAGAAAATTGCAGCAGAACAGAATATATGCAGTGTGAATCTATTTTCATTAACAGGATACACCAGAAGATGTCAGAAAAATCGAACTTAAGGACAGGAGAAATTGTGGGAGACTTTTTTACTTTTTACTTTCTGTTTTGTTTGAATTTTTCACAAACATGTCTTGCTTTTGTAAATGAGGAAAGGTACACATGGGAAGCTGTTTCGGACCTACTCAAAATCCCACAGAATAAAAGAAACAAAGAAAAGCATGTATACACTCCCCTGCCCCCACCTGCCTAATTCCTGAGGTGCCTGAAACCAGTCTATTTGAGCACTTTGAAGGAACCTCTGCCAGCAACCACTCGCTGATGTTCCAGTAACGCTCCTTTGGGAGGTTTGGGCTCCCTGAAGTCCTTCTCCAGTCCTTCTCTGAGTGAAGTTAGCCAACAAGGTGTAATTGGCAGCAAGGGGATAACGGCTGAGCTATTAATAAAGCAATTGCTAGGTGTGAGCACAGCCACGGGAGCCTGCTCCAACACCCAGGCAAGTGGAGAGAAGGAAATAAACACCTTTTTCTCCTTTGACTTTGGCTGCAGCAGTCTCCCAGTCCAACCCATGAGGGGAGAAGAGAGAGTAAATGAATGATGGTGGAGTCAGGATAACCCAGATGCTTCTAGTGGGGGCGAAGAGGATGGAGTTTGGAGAGGAGAAATCAGAGCACGGAGCAGGAATCAGGGTCTAGAGGATCAAAAGGGGAGACCTGGGATTACTGTCTCCTTGACTATCAAGAGCCCTCAAGGCAGAAAAACTGCAGAAGAGTTTGAATGGCACATAGCAGGTTTCTGTGGAGAATAAAGCTGACGCTGGACACTGTGCAGCCCACGTTGCCACCTGCACTCTATAACCTTTTGAATCAAGTGTTCCAATAACACAAATGCAGCTCTCTTTAGTACTCCCAAATCTGGGTTACAGTATTGTCTAGAGAAGAAAACATTCTTTACTGAAAATCTAATCCTTCATAGGGCTCTTTTAAATCGTTAGCTCCCAGCACGGCATTTACAGTACGATTCAATTTATATGCAACGAAAAGTCACCAATGAAAAATAATACGCTTTTGCTCTATAAACACTCTTCTAAGTGCTTACTTATATTTACTCATTTAGTTCTCACATTGCTCTTCGGGGAGGCACTATTAGTATCTCCATTTTATAAGTAAGCACACTAAGGCGCAGAGAGGATAAGCAATTTGTTCAAGGGCATGCAGCTAGAAAGGAGTAAAACAAGGATTCAAACCCAGGCAGTCCAACTCCAAGGGCTGCACTCAAACATCATGCTATCCTAGTTTTCTTTCATGGGGTCTTGCACTCAGTACCTGGCTTCCTGCCCTGGTAGAGGAAGGAGACCCTAATCGTGCAGATGTGCCAACCCCAGTATCACATCCAAACAAGCTGCCTCTGTCGCAGCACAAAGCCCAGCAAGCTTCATTAGTGATAGATGAAAACAGATTATCATCATCAATCACGAGACTGACAAGGACATGACATCAAGGTTGAGACTCTGGGGAAAGATTTGATCATGACAGGATTGATTTTCCAGGTCTTATTCTGGTCGGCTATTTCCACTTGCTGTATACAGGACCGCTGACGTGAGAACGGACTGACAGGGTTCCAAAGGAAAGGTACATCTGGAAGCAAGGGCAAGGGTTAGCATTCCTGGAGGGTCCCCAGAAACTGTAGGGACCAGTTGCGCAAGACCTTTTGGCCATACAGTCTATAAATGAGGATTAGGAACTCAGATGCAGAGGGAGAAGAAACGATGTTTCACTACTATGCAAACCCACCTGCTGTCTCTGTTTATAGAACTGGCATGGAAACTGTCTCAGTGAAACCTGTCCTCAGAGGAATGAACCTGCAGGAAAGGCAGCTTGCAAAGTGCAAAGGCTAGCCCAGTGGGAAAACAGGGTGCCCAAGTCACAGTGAGAGGTCAGATGTCAGAACCTGACTCTCCTGAGGCCTGTCAAAATTAACTACTACTGGCTTTTACCTGCAATTTCTGCAGTGCGCAGCACCCTCACAAAACATGGTCCCAAAATAAAAGGAAACTGTTAACAGTATCAGCCCCAAGTAATCCCCGCACCTGCCACTCTGCCTTAATCTCTGTGTGGGTAACTTTCAACATCAATCAAGTGTGCAGATCCCCCTACGAGACAGCTAGAGAAAGCAGTAAGAAAATGTGGGGATATACCAGCCGTCTGGCCCCAGTGACAGACATTTCACTGGGCCTACTTATTTCAGACAAGAAATTCCCCTGGTAGACTTGGGTTTTAAGTTCCCATGTCAAAGAATTCTCTCTCCCACCATGTATCAAAATCTAGCATTACAACTATAGCCCTAAGAGAAAAATCCCGGGAGGGAGCAGCCCCCCTCCTGTTTCCCCAGACTCACAACATTTCTTCTCTGACATTCGAAGACTGGAGGTTTTGGTTTCATAGCTGTTGTTGTTCTGTTCCGAGGAAGATTCAATACTCCCAGACATGGCAGCACTTCCGGAGATGTCTGAAAGGGACAAAAGGAATGTAAGGAAGGAGACATCCCTCAAGAGACTCAGTGAAGAGGACAGGTGCAGAGCAGTGAAAGAATCTTGGGCCAAGGGGAACCCTGGGTGGCTCAGCAGTTTAGAGCCTGCCTTCAGCCCAGGGCGTGATCCTGGAGACCTGGATGGAGTCCCACGTCGGGCTGCCTGCGTGGAGCCTGCTCCTCCCTCTGCCTGTGTCTCTGCCTCTCTCTCTATAGTCTCTCCTAAATAAATACAATCTGTAAAAACATTTTTTTAAAAAGGGATTGTTTAAAAAAAAAAAAAAAAGAACCTTGGGCCAAGAATCAAGTTCAGCCCTCTTGCTCCGGGTTAATAGCTCCGATGCCCCTAGATAAGTCCTCCTTAGCCCTGTTTCTTCGTCTGTAAACTCCGTTGCACTAGAACCTTGCCCTTTTAATGCTGACTTGGGAGTTACATTTACACAAATCGGCTCCTCCAATCCTCCTAATAATACTTCCGCAAGGCATAGGTGGCTACCATTGCTACTTTCGCCCAAAATGTACAGGTTGAAAGACGGAATTCAGTCAAATGAAGTGGCTCATCCACATTCCTTCCTGACCTCAGATTCTCGTTTTCGGGGCTGGGGAGAACAGCGGCACGAGTCAAGAAGTCAAGGGTGGGCGAATGGGCTGCAGAGATCGGTCGAGTTCGTGCTTGTGAAGTCAGTCATTGCAGTCCAAGGGCAGGATTCGGTCCTGCCAAAAAAAACCGGGAGAAGTGGGGGAAAGCTCAAACACGGTCCCTGATGGAAAAGCTGTGACCGGACCCGGTGACCAGCCCGGCGCGTCATCGCCATCTCTCCTCCGGGTTCCCACCCTCCAGCCCTTGCTCTGCACCCTCTCCCCACCTGCCCCTCGGCTCGCAGTCTGTAAGGAACACTGGGGAGCCAAGAGGTGGTAAATGACTTCCCCAAGGTCACCTGCCGAATGCGAAGCCGTGACTCCCAGCTGGGGTGGGCGAGCCTCGTGCTCACGCCCCGCAGCCAGACAGGCAGCGCGTGGGGACCAAAGGTCCTACAGCTCCGAGCACCCTGCACGGTTCTCCCGCCGACCGCACCAACCCTCCGAGCCAGGGCACCGGCCGCCGCCCCCTCCCCCGCGAGGCATCTCGCCCCGCCCCGCCCCGCCCCGGGCCCTGCGGCGCGGCCGCCGCTCACCCTCGGAGCCCTCCGCAGCTCCCCCCCCGCAGTGGCCCCCGCACCGGCCCCGGGACGCCGCGGACGGGAGCCGGCACATCACGTGCCCCGGCCAGGCTCCGCCACCCTGGCGTCGGTCCTCACCTGGAGAGGCTCATCCGCCAATCCGGCGCCCGCAGGCTCCCCGGGGCGGGGCTCCGATCGCAACCGCGGACGGCGGCCGCGGAAGGTGGAAGGAGAAACCGCGCAGCCCGGAGCTCGCGAGCTCCCCGGCGTCCCCGCACCGGGGAGGTGCGTTGCGTCGTTGCTAGGCAACTCCCAGGGCTTGGGGGCGGGGCCAACCAAGGCGACGCCCCGCCCCCCGGAGATGGGCGGGGGGGGGGCCTTCCTCTCGCGAGAGTGGCCGGCACAGACGTCGGGAGGGGCTGGGACTTGTTAGCACCGGGGAAGCCTTGCGGGGTTAACGCTTTCCTCCCTGAACCCCGGGGGCTCGGGACGCCCGTGAGCTGCAGCGTAAACTCGAGAAGGTGCTGGAGCCGACGGCGCCGTGGGGCGCGTGCGTGCGCTCGTAGGCCGGACCCCGGGGCCGCTCCGGTTGCCCCAGCAGGAGCCTCCCGCGGTCCCCCGGCGCCGGCCGGCTCCGAGCACCAGATGGGGAGGCTGCTTCGGCAGACACCAGCAGAAGGACACGGGGTCGCGAAAGGTGTCCGAAAAGGCAAAAAGCTTTCATAAAACGTAGAGGTGGGGGGGGCTCGTAGGGTAGAGAGGGGAGTTTGCAATTTCGCGTGCACTTTTCAGCTGCCCCCAGGCCTTTTCTGATGATGCTGGATTCTGTTGATGAGCCCAAACCCCAGGGCACGCAGGTGCGCTGCTTCGGGTCCCGGGGGCGTGCGCGCGTGCGTGCATAAGTAAGGACTAGGGATTTCTTGGAAAAGAAAGAAAATCAGGGAGGCAAAAATAAATGAATAAGGACTATGGATTTCTTGGGAAAGAAGTCCAGAGAGGCCAAAATAAATAAATATATATATATATATATAAATATACTATGGATTTCTTGGAAAAGAAAGGAACTCAGAGAGGCAAAAATAAATATATAAATAAATATATTTATTTATAATATATAAATATATATTTATATATATAAATTATATATATTTTATAAATATATATATTATTGCTATATATATATATAGCAATATATAAATAAATGCTATGGATTTCTTGGAAAATAAATTCAGAGAGGCAAAAATAAATAAAGACGGACTATGGATTTCTTGGAAAAGAAAGAAATTCAGGGAGGCAAAAATAAATGAATGAATGAATGAATGAGTGAATAAATAAGGACTATGGATTTCTTGGAAGAGAAAAATTCAGGGGGGCAAAAATAAATGAATGAATAAATAAGGACTATGATTTCTTGGAAAAGAAAAATTCAGAGAGGCAAAAATAAATAAAAAATAAATACATAAGGACTATGGATTTCTTGGAAAAGAAATTCAGAGAGGCAAAAATAAATGAATGAATGAATGAATAAATAAGGATTTCTTGGAAAGGAAAGAAATTCAGAGGCAAAAATAAATAAAAAATAAATAAATAAGGACTATGGATTTCTTGGAAAAGAAAAATTCAGAGAGGCAAAAATGAATGAATGAATGAATGAGTGAATAAATAAGGACTATGGATTTCTTGGAAAAGAAAGAAATCCAGAGAGGCAAAAATAAGTAGATAACGACTATGGATTTCTTGGAAAAGGAAGGAATTCAGAGAGGCAAAGATAAATTTAAAAAAATTAATCATTAATAAGGACTATGAATTTCTTGGAAAAGAAAGAAATCCAGAGAGGCAAAAATGAATAAGTAAATAAAGACTATGGATTTCTTGGAAAAGGAAGGAATTCAGAGAGGTCTTTATTCCTCCTTCACCTGGGGCTTAAACTCATCCTTCAGAAAGCTCAGGCAGGATCTCCTCTTTGGAGCTTCAGGGTTCGGGGGCGCCGCGGCCGCCTCCATCCGCCCAGCAGCCGTTCGTGGGGCGCGGTCCTCGGTGCTGGGGCGCGCGCTGGAAGGGTGACCGCGTCCTGCATTATCGCGTGGCCGTGACAGCCAAGGGTCCCGCCCCCACCCCACCCCCGCCGCCTCCCGACGCGGGGAGGACTCGGGGTACCCGAGGCGGCCGCGGACACAGGTCAGTCCTCCTCGCTCCCGCTCTCAGGGCCGCCGCCGCAGGGAGCAAGTGCCCGGGGCGCGGGTGCCGACCTCGGGCGCTCCCTGGGGTGGCCGGGGCCCGGGTGCGAGTCCCGGCGCCCTGCAGGTGGCGGGGCCGGTCGTCCGGCTCCCTCGGCCTCGGTGAGTCAAGGTTTGCTGCAGCCGCGGGCCCGCTCACGAGCGCCTGATTGCCCCTGACTCACTGACCATTCTTGGCGTTCGTCTGCGTCCTGCCCCATGACTCGGATCTCTCCAGGTGTCGTTTGCAAGCCACACGCTTTAATAGTTTCCGACCTCACCAAGTGCAAGGTCACATGCCGAGGTGCCGATTCAGGATCCCCTCCCTCCGCCCTCTTTCCTGGAGCATATATGCGGCCAAGGCAAGAGGGCACCTCACTCGCTCTGCAGGGAGCAAGGCCACCTGGTCCGTACACAGCGAAGTCTCCATCCTCGGGCTCGCGCGCGGTCGGCGGCACCGAGGGACCTGTCACTTTAAGAGAGTTCGCGCTTCTTCGAGGGCTGAGGCCCGAGCCGCAGCCAACCCTCGCGAGAACTGTAGCCCCCGGCGGTTTCTCGCGATGTCTGGCCCGGCCAAGGGTGGCCATTTTGGAGTCCCCCGGGCGGCTGGTTGCCCCGGCGGCGTCTGCCCACCTGCTGCCGGGACCCGGGCTGGCCGCGCCGCTGCCCGGAGCTGGACCCACACGATGTGGCGGCTCCGCTGCAAGGCCAAGGATGGCACCCATGTGTTGCAGGGCTTGTCCAGCCGGACCCGAGTGCGGGAGCTCCAGGGCCAAATTGCCGCCATCACCGGGATCGCGCCGGGCTGTCAGCGGATCCTCGTGGGGTACCCGCCCGAGGGCCTGGATCTCAGCGACGAGGACACGGTTCTAGGGGATCTGCCCATCCAGTCCGGTAAGGGGGGCGAGCCTGGGGCCGGGGAGAGCCCTGGGAGGACGGAGAGGGGCGTGCGCGGGGGACAGAGATCCTGGTCGGCAGAGGCGGGAGGACCGCGGGCCAGGCGGGGGCGGGGGGCGAGGATGGGGGAGGGGGAGGGGGAGGACGGGGCTGAGGATGGGGGGTGAGGAGCGGGAAGGGGGGTGAGGGTGAGGACGGGGCTGAGGATGGGGGGTGAGGACCAGGGCTAAGGATGGGGGGTGAGGAGCAGGGCTAAGGATGGGGGGGGGTGAGGAGCAGGGCTAAGGATGGGGGGTGAGGAGCAGGGCTAAGGATGGGGGGGTGAGGAGCAGGGCTAAGGATGGGGGGTGAGGACCGGGGGCTAAGGATGGGGGGGTGAGGAGCAGGGCTAAGGATGGGGGGTGAGGAGCAGGGCTAAGGATGGGGGGGTGAGGAGCAGGGCTAAGGATGGGGGGGTGAGGAGCAGGGCTAAGGATCGGGGGTGAGGACCGGGGGCTAAGGATGGGGGGGTGAGGAGCAGGGCTAAGGATGGGGGGTGAGGACCAGGGCTAAGGATGGGGGGTGAGGAGCAGGGCTAAGGATGAGGGGTGAGGACGGGGCTAAGGATGGGGGGTGAGGAGCAGGGCTAAGGATGGGGGGGTGAGGAGCAGGGCTAAGGATGGGGGGGAGAGGAGCAGGGCTAAGGATGGGGGGGTGAGGAGCAGGGCTAAGGATGGGGGGTGAGGACCAGGGCTAAGGATTGGGGGTGAGGACCGGGGGCTAAGGATGGGGGGTGAGGAGCAGGGCTAAGGATGGGGGGGTGAGGAACAGGGCTAAGGATGGGGGGTGAGGAGCAGGGCTAAGGATGGGGGGGTGAGGAGCAGGGCTAAGGATGGGGGGGTGAGGAGCAGGGCTAAGGATGGGGGGTGAGGAGCAGGGCTAAGGATGGGGGGTGAGGAGCAGGGCTAAGGATGGGGGGGGTGAGGAGCAGGGCTAAGGATGGGGGGGTGAGGAGCAGGGCTTAAGGATGGGGGGGTGAGGAGCAGGGCTTAAGGATGGGGGGGTGAGGACAGGGCTAAGGATGGGGGTGTGAGGAGCAGGGCTAAGGATTGGGGGGTGAGGACCAGGGCTAAGGATTGGGGGGTGAGGACCAGGGCTAAGGATGGGGGGTGAGGAGCAGGGCTTAAGGATGGGGGGGTGAGAGCAGGGCTAAGGATTGGGGGGTGAGGACCAGGGCTAAGGATGGGGGGTGAGGAGCAGGGCTTAAGGATGGGGGGGTGAGAGCAGGGCTAAGGATGGGGGGTGAGGAGCAGGCTAAGGATGGGGGGGTGAGAGCAGGGCTAAGGATTGGGGGGTGAGGAGCAGGCTAAGGATGGGGGTGTGAGGAGCAGGGCTTAAGGATGGGGGGGTGAGGACAGGGCTAAGGATGGGGGTGTGAGGAGCAGGGCTTAAGGATGGGGGGGTGAGGAGCAGGGCTTAAGGATGGGGGGGTGAGAGCAGGGCTACCAACTTTGGAGAAGTGTGATCTATGCATGATGAGGATTGCCGCCTACTACCTCACAGATCCAGAAGGCTCTGGGTTTTCCAATAAGCTACTTGTAACCCTTAAACAACAAAGGACACAATGCTTGAACCATCTTTTTAACTTAAAACCACTAAGACACTGAAATTCCTTGTTAAGATTAAAATTAGTGTGCAAGTTTACAGGTGTGTGTCTACAGTGGTGATACATCCATGCCCTTTCTCTGCTGGGGTGACAGAAGCGGTGGTCCTTGCTACCTACCGACAGTAACCTGAGGAGTTGAATCTTAGTACCGTAAACTGGCACCCAGCAGCATTAACCCTGTTAGAAGAAAACAACTTCGTATTTTGAGTAATGCGGAAGGCCTCACATGAGGCCACTGGACATAAACCACAGTGTCTCCGTAATTGAATCCTTTTAAAAACTCTGCCTGAGTTAATATTGTTTCTAAATTATGAATTGATTCCTCAAATGAAGACACTCAGAATTGTCAAAACCGATTTTATATTGCAATTTGGTAGACTTTATAAATGTGTACTTAACCAGTTATAAGTACATTGCAAGCAATTTTTACAGGGATGAGTGCGTTCCTTAAGAATATTACCTAAGGAACTGATAGTGCCCAATTTAGGATTTCTAGTGTATAAAGCAGAATGTATGAGGGAAAAGGTGCCTGAGCAGCTTACTAAAAGCTTTAAAAGACCGTCGGCCTCGTGTTTTAACACAACTCATTTATTGATGATTGTCACGTTGGATAAAAATTTTAAATTAAGCAGGGTATTTATTTTTTAATTGAAGTTTCTTGAAATTTGAGTGCTTGGTTTTTGCTTTTTTACATAAAGAGTTGTCTGGAGGGATTAACTTTTCTCAGCTTTTTGTCCAACTCCTAAAAAACAGTCTTCAGCTAAAGTGATAATGCTGTGCTCTGACTTGGTTTTTGTGAGACCTTTGGCTTACCTAAACAGTATTCTTTTTTCATGCCAGCCTTATCTGGCCACTGATGCGCTTTTGAGTAATTTAATGTTTCTGCAAATTAGCACTTTGCTCATCTACAATCTTTTACTTTGACTTTCGGAGAGTTTTAAAGTAGTTGGGATAATAATGTTGAATGAATTTATTTCACTTCCAAAATAACGACAGTTTTTAAATCCTTGCCTTATTTAACAGCTCTTTTGGAATTCTGCTTCTTCCTAATAATAGACGTGTAGTCATTTGCTTGGTGGGCTAACCTGCAAGACACATCCTCTAAAATTAGCTCCACCATGAGATCTTCCAGATAAAAGTTTTCTACCTCTTTTCGTAATTCTTCTGAAGATCAGGGATGCTAAATTATAATTTGTTATGTATTATCTCACAGAATGTGACGAGGCTTAGTGTTGTGAAGTTTTGTTATCTTGGTCTCATTTTTTGATGAAGTATCTCACTTACAAAACCAATGGTATACTTTAAAGCACTTCTGGCTTTTTCAGCATATCTTCTTGGCAAATGTTTTAAAATTGAGATTTACTTTTAGCACTTTCACGTGGTGGAGGTGGCCATATAAAATTAAGGAGCGTGTGAACAACTCAGTGAACAAGTTCCTTTAAGGAAGAATTCCCAAAGTATGCTTGAAATCATTAGGTGACATTTCTTGAGTACCTATTTTGTGAATAGCTGCTTGAGATATAAGTTACCGATTGGTGTAACTTAAAAGTGTTTAATTTTCTATTTTACTGAGCCTTAAAAATAGCACTTGTGAACTTGCGATAACATTTGGCAATCATAATATGTACAAATGAGTGTGTTTGAAAATCTCTTTGTACCTGGCTGTCTTCTTGGTCTAAAGATTTTTCTATCCCTTATTCTACCCCACCCCACCCCCTCCCCCTGAAAATAATTACACTTAAAACTAGAAGTTAAGAGTATACCACGGGGTAACATACATCAAATTGAGCTTTACACATCATTATTCATAAAGCTTGCCTTTCTGTCTTAGGTACTTCAGGAGCCAAACTTGACATTTGCTTACTGGAATTTAGAGAAGTTTATTCATGCAACAAATATTTATTAGGTAATTTATAATGTACCAGGCATGTATTGATATGTTTTCCAACACAAATTTCTGTCACTTTAAAATTGAGTATATTTTATCTACGTTGGATTAGTTTAACAAATAGAAATAGAACATGATATTTTATAAAAGTAAACTTTTTCATTTTAAGTGTTTTTGTTTGCGTATTTAAGCTTATACTTCTATAGCAAGTGTCAGATATTCCGGGGATCGTACTCAGTTTTACCTGTTATCTAGGATGTCCATTCACCAACTGGACACTGATAGTCAAATGGCTCTCAGTAATGAGTTCTAAATTAATTAGTTGCTGAAATTCAGCACTAGGACTTGAATGTTCTGATCATGGAAAATCCAAGATGATGCATTATTTGCAGGCAATTTGATTTAGTTCCTGCAGATTAAAAAACCTAAACTTGTGCTCTTTCTAAAACTCAAGCTTATAAACCTCACAGAATCTAAAGATTTTTTTTAATTGCACTTATGAAACTCTTGAAATTAGTTTATTAATGTGTGTAAATTCTAATCTTCAGAATTTTGGAAGCCTATGGATTTAGTACTTGCAGCAGGATCCAAAACTTTTTCTTAAATTTGCACTTGAGCAGAATGAAACCTTTCTCCCTATTTATTCCGTTTTTGAGTGCCATACCAGAATATTTTTTTAAATTCAAATAAGGATAGTTTACATTAGTGGCCGAGTGAAGGAAAATTACACTTTCCTGTCCCCCACTCCTCTTTTATTTTTTTCTTTCCCTTAACTCTTCTTTGGATTTAGAGATTTGGTATATGGCAGTGAAGATGCACTTCTAGGTAGAATGTTTTCAGAGGTTAAAATTAATACCCCTGGGAATTTTGTGATGTGATAGCCATATAAGGCCATCAGTGTGGTACATTCTTAGTTAATCATTCCTAGTTGATTTCTTGATTATTTTGCATTAATGAAAATTAGCATAGTCAAGGGGTACCCTTGAAAGTTTGGCTGCTGGTCAGCTTGACCCTATTGGCAAAAACTAATATAATCGTGCCAGTTGATTATTCCATAAAGTTCAAGCCCCAGCAGAGTCATAGTCAGGAACGCATTAATGTGTTATCTCACTATAAATGCCCCTAAGTGCCCACGCCTAACTTGCTTATCTAGCATATTCTTCCTATCCTGTGTAGGCATTAAAACATATGTTGCAAGTTGCCCTAGCTAAACATAGTTTTTTCTATGTCTTTTTTGAAAAAGTTAGAATGAGGAATGCAAAATTAGCAGAATAATTGTTTTCTTTATGGATCAGGTGGCCTTCCGAAAACTTTCATATATTAAGATTTATGTTCTTTCATGTGTTGAGACACACATTTGTTATTATTTGCAGCACTTTAAAAAAGTATGAAGTAAAAGTTTACATGTTAGCCCTCTCCAGGGATCTTGTTAAAGGCATTAAAAAATAATTCTTGACCTGCTAACAATCAGCTCTTCTTAATCAATAATTGCCATCAGTGTATAGTGTATCCAGTGGTACAACATTCTGGTGTTTTGATGACAGTGGAACTTGATTTCAGTAACTTAGGAGCATGCTCTGTGCCCTCGCATTCAAAAATTACCTGTTTCTGTAATGTGATTATTCGTTATCATTCATTGTGCAGTGCAGTATTCAAATTTGTTCTTGTAGCACAAGGATGACTATACCAACTTGGAAAAGATTAAATTCTTAAAACTCTTCATTTATTTCTAAGCAAACTTATTTTAAGGGAGCTGATTTTTTAGCTTTAAAAGTATCATTTTTAAGTCTAAAGTGCAACACTTGATTTTGAATAAGCTAGTTCATTAGCTAACAATGTTCTCTTACTAAGAGTTATAATATTTCAACACATCTAATTCAACTTAGACAACAAAACTTGCCTGATTTTGGGAAAGGGTTTTATTTTATTTTTTTCTTTTCCGAAAATCAGCTGACATTTTGTTTACAGTGCTTTGAATATTTGGCTTTGAGGAAATTGTTACATTGATACTGAGTTGTGGGGTGCTGATTTAGGTCTTGGTCCATATGAATTTAAAGGAGATTACTCTTTTAGTTTAAAGAGGAAAGGGGATAAACAGAAAGATCCTCAAATGGATACATCTCTCCAGAAGAGATCCTCAAATGGATACATTCCTTAGTCATGAATAACAGTTTTCAAAAAATTTTTCAAGCAATGCCTTTGTGTCCTCCTAACCCTCCTCACCCTTTTCTTGGCATAGAATGTAGCAGGGCCATAACTGAGAAGCTTGTCATTAATGTATAAACCACAAATAGAAGCATTTTGCTATGATGCCTTTTTATACTTGTCTTTTAAAAATACCCACGTCAAGGCGCTTATGGATGTGAAAATAGGATTTGGCTAAGTTGTAGGTAACAGGTTAACCTAAGAAAGTTTTAGAATTTCTACTAAGATTACATGAGCCTGATTTTAGAGCTGGTATAGGATATGCAGTAAGTTGTAGTCCATGAATTACTTAAAAGGACCAGGGCACCTAATTCTTGTCAGGTTTCCAGTCCACCTTGGTGCCATTCATGACTCAAGCTGTTTACAGGAAATATAATTTCTATAGCAAAGAGTAATTTTTCCCTTTAAAGTATTGAATTCAGCTTAAGGTGCAAAATAAATATGTGTAAGTTTGTCAAAAGGAATAGAGAATGACAATAGTCCTCTATTTCCTGTACTGATGTAGTAGAGGTGGAGATTCCTGAAGCAAGAAGGAAACCCCAGATTGTCAAATTTAGAGCTTAGGACATGACTTGTAAAAGTAGTTGGGAAGGGCAGAACAGAAGGAAGTTCTGTTTCTTGGCATATTTTTCTTTATTAAGATGGACAGTGTTTTCTTGTTTTAAAAACGTTCTTTTGTCTTTTTGCCAGCATTTTTTTTTTTTTCAAAGTTAATGCACTGCTGCTACCTGGGAGATGTCTTACTTCATTTTGTACAACTCTTATATGATTTTGCCATTGTCATTAAGATGAATTGATTTTATTTATGAGGTCTGTGATTTTAAATACCAAATGCTGTATGAAGTGACTTGTTTTGAAGGAATAAATGAAGTGAAAATACTGTTGTCTGAGCGTATTTTGGGGTGAGGACAGAGGGCCAGTGAACAGCCACCACACTCAGGTTACATATTTATCACCAAAAGCTAATAGGCCACTGTTTTGACTAGGGTGTCAACAACTGCCAAATCTCACTCTGTAGGTGGAATCTTAAATGACTTTGACCGAAGAAATGAAAATGTTTCTTTTTTGACACCACAGGACATTTGAAATTTTCCTTCCTTGACTCCAAATTTCCTGTAGTTGATTTGATGAAGAAATAGCACTTATATTTTAACTCTAATTCTATCCCAACAGGGTGATGTGACGTGGGCTGCAGAAGCGGTTGCATTTTAATAGTTAAACCAGAAAAAAGGAAGCAATAGTGTTAATGTACACTGCTTTAGTCATATTGCATTGGGGATTCGGATAAAGGTTTTACATGTAAGACAATGACAAACTAAAGAGCCAAGACTATAGCTCTTTTCCCTCCAACTTGTCTGACCACAATTGTCATGATAGCTGAAGGAACTGGAGGAGAGAAGAGGTCTCAGGTCGATGTAACATCTTCACATTCTGGGAAACATGTGAAAGATGAAGTAGATTTATTCCCTAAGGCTCTAGAGGAGAGAACTCAGGCCAATTAGGGGTGAATATTGCAAAATAAAATCTACCTTTTATAAAAACCTAATGCAAATAGAAAAGGATGCTTTCACATTGAAATTCAAGTATTATGAAATGGCCTCCTGCATTGTGAGAAAAAGAGCTACAAGTCATAAGGTCCCTGACATCTTGAAAATTTTGTTTCCAGAGCTAGTTATGAAATAAATAGATCACTTACAAAAAGAACGTCTCCACTAGAGGAAAACCCATTTTTCTTTGTTTTGTTTTTTCCTCTTTCCTGTCCCATCAGTGTTTCGAAGGGAGTGACTTGTGCTCTTAGTAATCCAGCAGAGGCTGCAGAGCAGGACTTACATACTGAGCAGTAGTATATACTATGCTTATTTTATCTCGAAGACTAAAAATGAGAGGTTCAAGAAAAAAGTAGGCATCTTACTTTTCCTATTTAAAAAAATGTGTTCTAATGTGGATTGCCTTTGTCTCTGTTGTGTTTATAGATTTTGAGGGTATTTATCTGATGGAATCAAGTGCCAGGGTATCATGAACATACTTCCCTAAAGCTTACTAAACTTAAGATTTCCCTATGTGTGAGTTAAAGGGGGAAAAAAAGTCAAGAATTTGTGAGGAACAAACTCTGAACAAGTCCTATTTCTGCTTCCATGACAACCTCTCTCAGCTGCTTCTCTGCCTTTCTGTCCTCTAAAATTCCTTCTGTACAAGAAGAGTTTTCTGATCTTACTTGATGGCATTTCTTTGTATTCAAATAGATGGACTTCATTAGTGAATCTTCAGACATCAGAGCAGGTGTCACAGTGACAAGTGGCCATGTTCTCAAACTCTACAACTGAATAATTGAAGTAGGTTGAAAGCTATGATTTTGAAGTTGGAAGCTTACTCGGCTCAAAGTCAATGGATGCTGATGTTAAATACAAAATTTGGGCAAAATTATTCCTGATAATCCCTTAATTGTCTCATAGAGTATGTAGACATCACCACAACAGTAAGTCCAATCCAGCTAGTGTTGAAAGAGTTCATGCTCACTCCTCCAGCTCTTTTGAGTTCCCAACCTACAGCAAGGATGTAGATCCCATGCATTGGTGGGATTCCAGACTCCAATCCCTGATTCCCTGCTTATGTAAAGCTGTCAGAAGCACCACTCAGGGTCTCAGTCACCCATTCTGGAATAGAGAAATGTCTTCAGAAGAAAAGTGACCCAAATGTTGGGTGCCCCACACCTATCCTTATCCTTTCCAAGCCTGGCAGTTCTTCAAATTCTTCATTATAGTTTTAGCCCCCCACTACTTCAGCAAGAAGGTTTATTTGAATTACCTAGTCCAATGTTACAGGATATGAAAGTCCTCAGCAACACCTTTCACATGACAATCAAGAAACAGCTACCATAAAATTGGTATTTAAAAAAAGAAGGAGAAGGAGAAATAACTTGGAAATACCAGGTATGAAGTAAATGATTTAACAATATTAATTTTCTCTCATCAATGGGGGGAGGGTAGTAAGAATTTGTCAGTGTTTATTTTAAAAAGTCCGGAAGGAAGAAGCATGTTTCTCAACCATGAATATTTCTAGCACAATTCATTTCAATTCTGTTGGATATTTATATTGAAATCAGTAGAAATTGTGTCCCTTATGGAATAATAATTTTTTAGAGTCTTATATGAGTATTTCATGAAATTATTCATCCCCTAATTGCCTATGGGACATTCTACCTAGTAGACTTCCAAACTTCCTTCAACTGTGACTTAACTCTTGCATTGGAATTGATAAGTTTTTCTCTTAGGGATTGTGTTGCCTTGGGGATCCCTGGGTGGCTCAGCAGTTTAGCACCTGCCTTTGGCCCAGGCCATGATCCTGGAGTCCCGGGATTGAGTCCTGCATCGGGCTCCCTGCATGGAACCTGCTTCTTCCTTTGTCTATGTATGTGTCTACCTCTCTCTTTCTCTCTGTGTCTGTCATAAATAAAAAAAATCTTAAAAAAAAAAAAAAAGGAATTGTTTTGCCTTGAATTACTTCTCTTGGAGCTTGAATATTAATGGAGTAAACTGATAAAACCAAGATTTTAAACCAACAAAACCACAGAACAGACTCTGAATTACGTTGATCTTCTGTCAAAGTGACCTTATTAGATCCAGCCTTATTTTACTATTAACCTATAACAATGAAGACTGAGAAAATGATCTTGGATTTAGTCAGAATTGGCTAAAAGTCAATTTATCTGTGATATATTGTTAAGCAGTTTAACAACCCACGTTTGAGTGTTTATTGTAAAGTATACTGTCATATACCGTAGGATTTGACAAGGATAGTCATTTATTCAATAAGCATATTTTGGGGCAGCCTGCGTAGCTCAGGGGTTTAGTGCTGCCTTCAGCCCAGGGCCTGATCCTGGACACCCGGGATTGAGTCCCACGTCAGGCTCCCTGCATGGAGCCTGCTTCTCCCTCTGTGTCTCTGCCTCTCTCTATGTGTCTCTCATGAATAAAAAAAAATCTTAAAAAAAATTTTTTTTGAATGCTAAATTTCAGGAACTGTCCTAGGTGCTGGACAGGTTGGGGGACTGGGGGACACAAACAATGCTATAAAGAAATAGCAATGAAGGTGCTATGAAGAGAATAATGGTGGGGGAGTCTTTTTGAGAAAGTGACTAAGTTGAAACCTGAAGCATGAATAGGAGATAGTCATTTGAAGAGTATGAAGAGCATTCCAGGTAAGGGGTGTAGTATTTGCAAACCTGATATTGCAGGAAGAAACATTTTCTAGGCCAGTGTGGCCATAGTGTGATAATCAGAAAAAGAGGGACATTAGGTGAAATTTTAGAAGTGAGCAAGGATCCAGATTTGCATCATCGATAAGCTATATTAAGCAGTTAACTGAATACATACCTGCCATATTTTATTTGCTTGTTCATTTTATATGTGTATCTCAAAATAGTTTGTCCACAATGGCAGGGATCAGTTCTCCTTTATTACCCTTGTATTCTCAGCACCTAACAAAGTGCTGGACACATAGTAGTTGTTCTTATGTATTTAAATGAACTTATGAATGAATGAATTCAATGTATAACTTTAAGAATAAAATTATCCTGGGTTGTCTACATGACTCAGTTAAGTGTCCAGCTCTTGATTTTGGCTCAGGTTGTGAGATCAAGCCCTATGTTGGGCTCCCTGCTGGCTATGGAGCCTCCTTAAGATTCTCTCCCTCTCCCTCTCCCCCTCATCACCCCAACTCATGCTTTCTCTCTCTCTCTCTCTCTCTCTCTCTCTCTCTCTCTCAAAAAAAAAAAAAAATTAAAGTTATCCTAAGATAATTGGGAGGACATTATAGCATATTAAGAAGGGCATGAGGGATCCCTGGGTGGCGCAGCGGTTTAGCGCCTGCCTTTGGCCCAGGGCGCGATCCTGGAGACCCGGGATCGAATCCCACATCGGGCTCCCAGTGCATGGAGCCTGCTTCTCCCTCTGCCTATGTCTCTGCCTCTCTCTCTCTCTCTCTGTGACTATCATAAATAAATAAAAGTTAACAAAAAAATTTAAAAAAAAAAAAAAAAGAAGGGCATGAGATTTATGTTTCACCAAGGCCTTTTAACTGCTCTGTGGACAATGGATTGAAGGAGACAAGAATGGAAGTGGAGGACCGGTTAGGAGGAGGCTGGTGCAGTCCCCTATTGAAGTGGTGATGGTAATAATTATGATAGCATTTGTTCAGTGCTAACAATGCTGTGAGCATTTTTTCATGTATAATCTCATGTAATCTTCACAATGACCATGAGATTCATTGAAAGGCATAAACTCTGAAGGACAAAGAAATGGTGGGGTAAACAATAGCCACAAATTTTTGGAAGCTAGCCAGCAGTTGGATGAGTATCAATGGACCTAGCAGATTTGAAAAAGCTGATCCTAAGCCATCAACTCTACTTTTTCCATGAAGATCCCCCCTCAAAAATCCAAGAATTGGTGGCATTAGTACCCCTGGAAACAGATGGGGAAAAAGATCTTCTCTCCCACTCAGAGAACTAAGAGCTTATTACATCCCCTCTCAGGACAGGGTAAAATAGGGTCTCTGTACTAAAACTAAGGGAATGAAGTCATGTTTATACACTAGATGCTGCGAATAATAACCTGCCTCTGCCACTAGGCTCCAAGAATGCCAGCTGTCAGAATTAGGCCCTTTAGGCAGGATTGTGGAAAACTCTTCTCTGAGGACTCCAAACAGGCCATCAAAAAAGATTAAAGATACTAGCATCAAAGACTTCCCAACCAAATAGCCCAAATAGCCCTAGGAGTTCACTCTGTAGCAAAGTCCCCAAGTTAACCACCCCCAGCCATGCTGGAAACTTTTTTTGCTGACAAATTCTTAAATTTGAGTGGATAGTCAAGAATTACCAGACATCTGAATAGATGTTTTTTAACAAGAAACAAAAGCCAAAACAAATGGGGGAAAAAAGTAACTTGGAAAAAACAGAGATACAGAGGCAGAAAAACACTAACATTCTGTTTACATATATGTTCCTAAAGTAATAAAAGTAGATTTTAACATCCATGGAACTGGAGAAAGTGTAATAAAAATTCAGAGAACAAACAATAATTATTGGATATTAAAAATACAATAGCGGAAAGAAAACACAATAGAGAGTTGTAGATAATTTTAAGAAATCTCTTAGTAGCAAAACAAAGATATTGAGATCTAGGAGGCTGTCAAATCAGTGGCTAGAATATCAATACTTCAAACATGTATGAATTTACGCGCTTTCCCTGGAAACTACTGAAAAATGTGTTTTACCAAACTGAGAGAAATAACTCAGGAAAGAGGAAGATAGATTCAGGTAATCCAGCAAAAGAAAGAGTAGAAGAATTTTTCCCAGGAGGATGATTGAGACAGATATGAAAATGATAGCCATACAACAGGCTAGAGAACAACCTATCCAGATAGAAGTAAATCACAATGCTCTGGAAAATGTTCAGGATGAACCTAATGGTATACTACTATATTTGAAAGTATTGAGAGGAGATCTGCACAGTGGGCAAGACTGGAAGGACAAAAAAAGATAAAAGAAAAGGAAAAGGAAACATAGTATATTTCACAGCCCACCTGTCTGTCAATAGCATTTACTTATGTGAAAAAGCGGAGAACCAAATTAGACATTTTACCTCCAGAGATACTGCACTTAAGTCTCATACATTTGAAAATGGGTCAACCAAGAAATTAAAGAAGAATTTTAAAAATTTATAGAAACAAATGAAAATGAAAACACAACTGTTCGAAACCTTTGGAATGCAGCAAAGGTGGTCCTAAGAGGGAAGGATACAGCAATACAAACCTTTCTCAAGAAACAAGAAAGGTCTCAAACAACACAACCTAACCTTACACCTAAAGGAGCTGGAGAAAAAACAGCAAATAAAGCCTAAACCCAGCAGAAGAGAATTAATAAAGATTAGAGCAAAGATCAATGAAATAGAAAACAAAAGAACATTAGGGCAGATCAACGAAACTAGGAGCTGGTTCTTTGAAAGAATAAGATCGATAAACCCCTTGTCAGAATTATCAAAAAGAAAAGAGAAAGTATCAAATTAATACTTTTATTAAATTAATAAAATCTTGAATGAAAGAGGAGAGATCACAACCAACACCAAAGAAATACAATTTGAAGAACATATTATGAATAACCATATGCCAACAAATCAGGCAATGTGGAAGAAGTGAAAACATTTTCAGAAACCTATAAACTACCAAAACTGAAACAGAAAACCTGAACAGACCCATAATCAGGAAGGAAATTGAAGCAGTCATCAAAAATCTCCCAACAAACAACAGTCCAGAGCCGGTTGGATTCCCAGGACAATTCTACCAAACATTTAAAGAATTAATACCTATTCTTCTGAAGCTGTTTCAAAAAATAGAAATGGAAGGAAAACTTCCAAACTCTTTCTGTGAGGCCAACATTACACCTTGATCCCAAAACCAGACCAAAGATCCCCCCACCAAAAAGAATAATGGACCAAAATCCCTGATGAACATAGATGCAAAAATTCTCACCAAAACACTAGCCAATAGGATCCAACAGTACATTAAAGGATTATTCACCATGACAAGTGGGAAATATTCCTGGGCTGCAAGGGCAGCTTAATATCTGCAAATCAATCAATGTGATACACTATATTAACAAAAGAAGGGAACCATATGATCCTCTCACTATGTGCAGAAAAAGTATTTCACAAGTATAGCATACTTTCTTGATTAAAATTCTTCACAGGGTAGGGATAGAGGGAACATACCTCAATATCATAAAAGCCAGATATGAAAAGCCCACAGCAAATATCATTCTCAACAGGGCGAAACTGAGAGCTTTTCCCCTAAGATCAGGAACACAACATGGATGTCCACTCTCACCACTGTTAAACATAGTACGAGAATTCCTAGCCTCAGCAATCAGCAACAAGAAGAAACAAAAGGCATCTGAATCAGCAAAGAAGAAGTCAAACTCTCACTCTTTGCAGATGCCATGATACTCTCTCTACGTGGAAAACCCAAAAGTCTCCATCCCAAAATTGAGCTGGAACTCATACAGGAATTCAATAAAGTGGCAGGATATAAAATCAATGCACAGAAATCAGTTGGATTTCCATACACTAACAATGAGACTGAAGAAAGAGAAATTAAAGAGTCAATCCCATTTGCAATTGCACCCGAAACCTAAGATACCGAGGAATTAACCAAAGAAACAAAGGATCTGTACTCTGAAAACTATAGAACACTCATGAAAGAAATTGCAGAAGACACAAAGAAATGGAAAAAATGTCACATGCTCATGGACTGGAAAAAAAAATACTGTTAAAATGTCTCTGCTATGGCACACCTGGGTGGCTCAGTGATTAAGTGTCTGCCTTTGGCTCAGGTCATGATCACTGGGTCCTAGGATTGAGTCCCACATCGGACTCCCCACAGGGAGGGAGCCTGCTTTTCCCTCTGCCCTGCTTCTCCCTCAGCCTATGTCTTTGCCTCTCTCTGTGTATCTCTCATGAATAAATAAATAAAATCTTTTTTTAAAAAAAAGGTCTCTGCTACTTAGAACAATCTATACATACAGTGCCAGCCTTATCAAAATACCACCAATATTTTGCACAGAGCTGGAACAAAGAATCCTAAAATGTGTATGGTACCAGAAAATACTCCAAATAGCCAAAGAAATGTAGAAAAAGAAAACTAAAGCTGGTGGCATCGTAATTCCAGACTTCAAGCTGTATTACAAAGCTGTGATCAGCAAGGCAATATGGTTCTGGCACCGAAACAGACACATAGATCAATGGAATAGGATAGAGAACTCAGAAATGGACCCTCAACTCTATGGTCAACTAATTTTTGACAAAGCAGGAAAGAATATCCAATGGAAAAAGGACAGTCTCTTCAACAAATGGTGTTGAGAAAATTGGACAGCCACATGCAGAGGAATGAAACTGGACCATTTTCTTATACCATACACAAAAATAGACTCAAAGTGAATGAAAGACCTAAATGTGAGACACAAATCCATCAAAATCCTAGAGGAAAAAAAAATCCGAGAGGAGAACACAGGCAGCAACCTCTGTAACCTTGGCCACAGCAACTTCTTGCAAGCCACATTTCCAAAGGCAAGGCAAACAAAGGCAAAAATGAATTATTGGGGCTTCATCAAGATAAAAAGCTTTTGCAAAGGAAAGAGTCAACAAAACCAAAAGCCAACTGACAGAATGGGAGAAGATATCTGCAAATATCTTATCAGATACAGGGCTAGTATCCAAGAGCTATAAAGAACTTCTCAAACGCAACACCCGAAGCATGAATAATATAATCAAAAAATGGGCAGGAGACATGAACAGACATGTCTCCAAAGAAAACACACAAGTGGCCAACAGACACATGAAAAAATGCTCCACATCCCTTGGCATCAGGAAAATCAAAACCATAATAAAAACCACCTCATACTGGTCAGAATGGCTAAAAGTGACAGGAAATGACAGATGTTGGTGAGGATGCAGAGAAAAGGGAGATTCAGAGCTCATCATCAGTTTTGGCATTAATATAGAACTACTATAATATAAGAGTTATTACTCAGAAATATCTGATGTTCTTCAGGAATTCCAATTTTATAGGGAAAAAGAGGACAGGTACATCCTAGTGGGTTAAATTCAGAGATGTATACGGCGTGTCAGGAGATCATAGTGAAGCAGCACCTAACATCATATTCCAAAAAGAAGATGGTACTTGAGTTGAAACTTGGAAGAAGGATAAGACAACCAGGAGGGCATCATAGGAATGGGTCCAAGCAGAGGGTACAGCTTGTGCAAAGGTGAGAAGCATGAAAGCATGGCAGTTTCAGAAATACTAGATGTGACTGTAATAAACAATACGGATGAATATGTGAGAGGAGAAGCAAGTAGGGCCTGCTCACGAAGGTCTTTCTATGTTACACAGGCACTTTGAATTTAATCCTGAATGCTATGAAAATGCATTAAAATATTGAGAGGATGGACAAGATTATCTACAAATCCATCTATAAAACGGAAGATGTGAAACGACCTTCCTGTAGTCTCTTCACATCTTCAGTGATGCATGACCCTGTAACTAGTGCAGTCCTGAAGCAGAATAGAGAGGAGGAAGAGCTGGAACGATCTCACAGGAGATAGGAGAGGATTGCTATGGAGCACAGAGTCTGGGTGAGAATACGGTGATGCAATTAGCTGGCGTGGGGAAAAGGGAGAGAGGACATGTTTGGGGTGGGGTGGGGGGGACAACATGAGCTCAATTTTGAATATTAAGATTTGGCATTACTTACAAAACTCTTTAATCCTAATAGATGATCTCAGACCTCAAACTTTCATTAGCACTGGAAGGCAAAGAACTGCTGAATCCTCCAAATTTCCGTGGTAGGTGGGCCAAAGAGACACTAATCTCAAAAAAGAAAGAAAAAAATCTACTCCCAAGAAAGACTTAATGATTAATTTCAGAATTTCTTCATCCAAACCCACTTAATTACACCCTGTACTTCTCCTCTAATTATTGTAGGCTTAACACTCATACCATTTTGGTGAGAACATGGTGATCTATTTGATGTCTTAATATGGCCTGTCAATTCTATGGCGCATAGCCAGACTATAGACACCCTCATCTGAACCCTTCCCTGGTTGTTTTCTCTTGCTACTACTTGAGGAATAAGTAGTATTCTTTCCCCTAATATGTTGGAAAAACAGACATAGCACATGCTCAATACTACAAACATAGTGGGCACCCTATATTTTCTTTTTTTTTATTTTTATTTTTTATTTTTATTTTTTTCACCCTGTATTTTCTTAAGGGTGGTGATAATGCATGTTCCAAAGTCACTTCATTTTTCCTTCGGAGAGGAAAAGGAAAAGAAAGACACTGACAGGATGTGACTATAATGTGAATGAATAAGTATCGTGAATGCTTAGAAGGGAGGTCTACAGCTATTGTGCAGAGTTCAACTTAATAAGGGACCCAAAGAAGAAAGATTAACCAATGATTGTGGTACATTTTGGTTTTGAACTTTGTGTGTGTGTGTGTGTGTGTGTGTGTGCGCGCGTGCGTGTGTAGGAGAAATGACTTGGGCATAGTCAACAGGAGACTCCACTGAGGAAGGAAACCACACACGTGCCTCTGTCGGTTGAGCAAATAACTGCACCACAACAGCATACAGGATGAAGAGGGGAGGACATAGATGAGTCAGGTGAACTGGACTGTAATTAGTTTTCAGAGTCAGGTCAACAAACAAGAATTCATATGCAAAAAGCAGTGACACTTTGCTCCTCAAACGATGACCTACATCAACTGTGGAGCTGCTTAGTCTTTCAAGTATTTCTGATTTTGGAAGGCCTCTCTTTCCCCTGGTCCAGGCCTCCTTTCCAATGTTCTTGGAACCTTTAGACTCTTGGCATTCTTCCAAGCAAAAATAAAACAGAAAGCAAAGTAAAAAAGATTCCAGGTAAAACAGGTAAAGATATGGAGAATGAAGAACCCCAAACTCAAGATGGTGGCTCACTTCAGCAGGGGCATATGTGTGCTTTGAGTAGGTAGGAGAGAAGGGAGAGGCAAAGCTTGTAGGTAACTTCAACTGTAATGTTCTATTTCTTGAGCTGGGTGTTGGCGCCGTGGTGATTGTTATGCCAGGGTATCTGAAATACTTCATGACTTTCAATAAGAGATGTCTAAAAGGAAAGAGAGGAACAAAACAATCGTTTTGTTTATGTCCCTTCTACTTGTGAAAAGACAAGAGTCCTTTCTTATTACACTAATTTTATTTATTTATTTTTAAGACTTTATTCATTTATTTGAGAGAGAGAGAGAGAGAGAGAGAGAGAGAGCAGGAGGGAACACAAGCAGGGGGGAGGGGAGAGCATAAGCCCGGGGGGCACAAGCTGAGCAGGGAGCCTGACACAGGGCTCCATCCCAGGACCTCTGAGATCATGACCTGAGCGGAAGGCAGACGCTTAACCAACGGAGCCACCCAGGCGCCCCCCCCCCTAAACTATATGTTATTATAAACTGAGAAACTGTGTTTGTTCACAAACAAGGCTGTGCCCACTACCGTCTTTGAAGTTAATGCTCATAAGTCAAATTCAATTTTCTAGCAGATGTTCAAATCGCACACCTACAAAGCTGGATCAGCTTCAGTGATTCCATCCATGGGTGTAACTAGTAAGCACTGAACACCTGCTGATACGGAGGTGCCTTTCCTGTTTCATTACTACTATGACATCATACATGTTTGAGTGACACACCACAAAGAGAGGTCATCAGCCTTAAATGCTCAGTGCATTTGTTACCCATATGCTGCTGATAGGATACGTGGTTGTCCAGGCATCTTCCTTCCTGCTTCCTCCTCACTAGTCCTGCCCCATTTCTTCTCTTTCTTGACCCCAGGGTCACTGCACTTCTCATTTCCTACCCACTGTGATCACAGGAAGAGGAGAGATGAAAGCCATGTGTCATCTTGTTAATAGAGACATGAAGAGCTACAAGACAGAAATGAGATGGGAAAGGATTAATCTAACTGTTAGAATTAGACCTACCAACTCTCTGTTTCACATTGTGTGCTTGGGAATTTCTCCAAAATAGAGGGAGACTGGTATCCTACCGGGGCACGGCAAGCCTGATGTCATACTGCCTGAATGGAAACCATGCTCCGCTACCTCCTAGCTACATGATCTTGTCCAAGTTACTTCATGTCCTTGTAAAATTTGGATATTAATAGTACTTGCCCTTTGAAGTTGAAATAAAACTTAAATGAAATGATGCATCAAAATGCTTAACACCGCATAATACTCAATACATAGCAAGGGCTCAATAAATGTTGGCGATTATTAACGTGCTTTGATTTTCATTTTGCTTCCTGACCTTTTGGTATCAGGGATAACCTATATTCAGGAAAAACCGGCTTCCAGGCAGAAGTCCTGATAAAAGTAGCCTCCATACCTGGAGGGAGGTTTTTTCTCCTCTGCTGAAAGCAGTGATTTCTTCCACCTACACCTTTCTCCCTAATTCTCTTTGGGTTGTTTTAACAACAGGTGCAAAGAGTCTGCCTATGGAAAGAGACAGGTTGCTACACTGGTTGGAAGCTTATTTTGTTTTTATGTCTTCGTATTCATTGCTACCTCCTGGAGCAGCGAAAAGAGACCGGAGACCCAGATGACAGCAGGCATGTTCCCTCCTTCAAGACTGTCCCAGTCACTTTTTCATCAGGACAGGGACCTCTTGGGAGAGAAAATGGTTCCACACCCCCCACAAATAAATGAGGCTAAGAAGGTCATTGCCGAGCATTGGCCAAGGGTGGCTCAGCTCCAGCAGGCTCAGACCCCTTCTCCAACAGTCCTGAGCGCAGGTGCTGGTAGTAAGAGCTGCTAGGACCAGGCTTGAGGGCGAAAGTGCTTCTGAACAGCTAGAAAAGCTGTTGACAAAACTGGTCACAGCGGATTTTAACTTGGAGAATTCAGGGCAATACTTATCTCTGAGGAAAGGAAGGCAATTCCAGATAGAAAACCAAGTTTCAAGCAGACACAAAGGAAAGCATACTGCCTGTGTTTCTTTATATCAAAAATTTAAAATAATATCTTTTACCTATTCCCTTCCTGCCAACTCTCCTCTTCCAGTCTGAGCCCAAACGTGTCTCTTCTCCTTCCAGCCTTCCTATTTCCCTTTCTTCCTTCCTTTCTTCCTTCCTTCCTTCCTTCCTTCCTTTTCTTTCTTTCTTTCTTTCTTTCTTTCTTTCTTTCTTTCTTTCTTTCTTTCTTTCTTTCTTTCTTTCTTTCTATTTCTTTCTTTTTTTCGTTTAAGGGCTCTTTATTCACTCTAAAAAAGGGGGGGGGGGCGGCAAGAGATGATTGGCTATGTGAGAGCAGCCCGGTCCTGCCCATTTCCCTTCCCACACCCTCCCTGCCAGAAACAGCTGGAATGAGAAGTAGGGAGGGAAGGCTGGGATTGGCTGTGAGTCAGTGGCAGGGTAGGGTGGGGCAGCGCAGATGAAGCATTTACCTGTCCAGGTAAGTCTGGAGGAGGTCAAAAGAAGAAAACAGTGGAAGGGAGGGGAAGCAGTCTCTGTCTCCGTCTCTGCCCGCTGAAATAAAAGGATATTTCTTTCCTCTCTTCAGCCCCTCATCCAGTGAAGGTGAGTTAATCACTAACCAACTATTGCTTATTCTGCAGCAAGAAGGGGGTGCTTCGTGGGAAGTCAGCCACAGGGCTGTGGGGAGCCCTGTACACCCCAGCCAGGGGGCTTTCCTCTCGGCTCCTCAACTCTCTGAGTCCAGTCTGGGATCAAAGTAGCCTGGTAGCTTCTTGAGATTGGAATGTTTTTGTGGAGACCAGGGCTGGGATGCATTTTTTTTTTTTCCCCATCTGCCTCTTTCAATTGGGTCAGCGTTATTTTGCAGACAACCAGAAAAATAAAATTGGCTGGTTTTGGAAATTTCCTTCTCTGAGCAATTGAAGTTGTGATTTTGGAAAGGAAGAGTTGGGAGTACAGGGATTCAAAATGGGGGATCACCCAGGGGAGGAGAGGGCCTTAGTTTCTCCATTGCATTTCTCACAGGAAATTGTCTCATGGTTTATCAACTCAATGTGTATCTTTACTTAAATAAAGGGTGCAGTGTTGTGTGTGTGTTCAATAATGGTACCGTGATAATGGAGCTGTGCGTGGACAAGCGTGTAAAGGATGAGCTGTGCTAGGTTGTTTGTAAGGGCATGTGAAGCTGGGAAGACTCCCAACTCAGACTACCAGTTCATCTTTGGAAAACCCATGGATAATCCAGTTGCAAAGTTGAGTTTATTTGGATTCGACCCAGTTAAGATTCCAACTACTAGTCACAGAGACTGGCAAGCAGCCGCTCGCTACGCTGTGGCAGGACCTCACCCACCTTCATCTTTCCCAGTAGTACCTGAGTGGTTGGAGTTCTCGGCGGGCTCGGGGCAAAGCTGTGTGGCCGTCCCTAGAGAGCAGGAGCAGACCACTGTGGTGGCTTTGCTTTGTTTTCCTCCAGGTGTCCCAGCGGACGGTATGCGTGGCAGGTTTCCCTGCACGGGGAAGCCAGATGTCCAAGTCAGTTCAGAGTAGCTGGTCAGTTCTCCATTAGCCACCTTGGGCTGGGGGTGGCATCCAGGGGGGTCACATTCTGGCCCCTCACTTCACCTCTTGTCCTCCTGCTGCAGGAAGGAGCAAAGTGGGGACAGCGCGGTGCCCGGCTCCAAGGGCCTGGCACCCGCAAGCCCTGAGCAAATGTGTTGGGTTGCCGGTCCTGGCCAACTCTTGGTTTCAGCTAAGCCCACACCACAGAACCGGCCTGGCAGACTCACGGACAGAGGCCGCCGTAGATGGCGAGCTCGTGGTGATGAGAGAACTGTGTATGGAACAAAGCTCTTCAGTGCAGAAGACGTTTCCACCTGCCCTTGCCTCCAACCCACCTGCGAAATAGGAGATGATAACGTTGACTAAACACACTCAGAAACCTGACCCTGTGCTCGTGGAGAACATATAGTCCCCATGCAACTGTTAGTCCCCCTGCCATCCTCCTTGGGATGCTCCCCAGCCCGAGGCCTGGACAGTCAGCGAGGAGAGACACTTGGTCTGAGGGAAATAGGAAATCTCCTCAACTGGTGGGGGAAGGGGCTGAGCTGTTGGAGATACGGGGGTGGGTTCAGAGCGTGAGGGCGACAAGGGGGCCTTGGGCCCGGTTGGAAGGTACACAGAAGCCAAACAGGAATGGGGCTGGAGGCCTGCGCTGCCCCCGCCCCCCACCCCCCATGCCAGCACTCCACATGCTCTTTATTTACTCTCCTCCAAGACTTGGCTGGTTTCGGTGGAGTAGTTAATATTTAACGTGCTTTTGCACGGGTGGCCCAGACCATAGGCTGCGCGTGTATTCTACAACCCACTTCCTCCTCCCCTCCAACCCCTCCAAGAGGTCAAGGGTGCAAAGATAGCAAACTCTCACCTTGAGTGTTTTGCTTGTTTCTCTGGCTTCTTATCAGGTCGGAATACCTCAGGTCTCAATGGCTGCCCTGAAATAGCCCCCAAGTTTCAAGGTTGTAAAGTTGGTGGAAGGAAATGTAACATCCAGGTCAGGCCGGAGCGGGGAGGGAGGGTGCAAGGGTGCAAGGGTGGGACGAAGAGAAGAGACTCTTGGGGTTCTGACTCTTTGGATCAGAAAATGTGGCATGGAGACAAGTGCCTCAGGGCTCATTTGGCCTTGGTTTCAGGTTCAGGTTCACTTCTGCGGTGATTATGTAGTGTCTGGTGGGTGACAGGGTCTTCAGTGGCATTTGGTGTCATTTGTTTACTCTGCAAATACCTTTTGCGGGGGCAAAAAGCTGATCTGGAAGCATTACGTGGAATCAGGTAATTTAGAGGGTTTAAGGCGTGAAGTAGAAGGGTGACCTTAGAGCTCTTAGTGTTTAGTCAGGGGGACCAATGATCTTTCCTTAGGTTCAAGACCCTCTTGCATCTCCGGAGGGGCCGGGATCCACAGGCAGCCCTGTCTATGCCGTTATATGTCATCCCGTTTCCCTTTGGGAGGGAGAAGGGGAAAGAGCCCCTGATTTCTCATCTGTCAAAGAAGAAAGTATCGCATCTTGCCTGTTATCGGGCTATTCTGAAGATCTCATTAGCATATCTGAAGGCATTTTGGGGGCTTCACCGCGCTGTGTGTTTTTGAAGCAGTGCTATTGACACTGCGTCTCTCTCCTGGCTACTTTAGGCTGTCCTTAGTTCCAAAATGTGCGTGTGATAGGTGGCCCTGGGAGGAAGGAGAGGCTACAAGCTGCCAGACAGTCTGAAGCATCCTTGGAAGATCAAGGGTAGTAATTGTCTTTGAAAAGAAAGAGGCAACATCTGGTCACCCATTCACAGAGAATATTATATCAGCCCCAATGATTAATACGGTAATGATAATTATTGCCATTAGTTATCTATAATTTTACAGATAAAAAAAGTAGACCCTTGGATTTACACTGACTGCTTGGAAACAGTGTCTTTGCCTCACAAGTGTTGCTTGCCCCATGCCTCTCAGGGGCTCAGAAATGTTAGTTTAACTGAAGCGTGGCCCCAATGCCACCGAACCACCTGTTCTCAGGGCAGTAAAATACTTAAGAGTTTATAGTAATAGAGTAGAAGCCAAAAAAAATAAATAAATAGAGATCTTCCAACAGCTTAACTCAATAGTTACTAGAACAGATGACAGGGCTATTTGTCTAGCATTTTTCGAGTGCCTTCTGCGTGCCTAGGCTTGTGAGAAATGGGTCTCTTTGGTTGTAATGGCCTCAGCCCTGCAGAATGTCAAGGATGAGTTAGTACCTTCTGAATCTAGATGGTCATGAATGGGGTGGATAGCTAAGGTGACTGAACCCCATCCACATGACTTCTCATGGTCCTGTTTCTTTGGGGTTCTGGAGATTGGGAAAGTAGCCTTAGGAAGAAACCTTATGAGCCGTCTTGCCCGAAGTTGATTTCTCTCTGGGCTTCTTTGGCATCTCTGTCCCCTCTGGTCCTGTCTCTATGGACCCTTATGAACTCCATGTGTCTGGCTCACTGGGGTTTTTTTCCTCTTTTTCCCCCCGTTGTCCTGCTCCTCCCTACCTGCCCCACTTGCAGGCCTCCCTGAAAGCAGGAGAGGAGCCCCATGAGACCTTGTGCTTATCAGCTCTGCAGGGTTGGCAGGCTGACTCACCCAGCCCAAACCTGACTTGGCCCTGGAAGCAGTTATTGGCAGAGGCCAAAGGGACAACCTCCCTGGGATCCAAACCCCAGGTCCCAAGATCTCCAGTAGAACACGTTTTTCCTAGGACATTTTACCTAGTATCGGGTAGTCAAAAGGTAGTCAAAAATCCAGCATGGTGTCACAGGAAAAAGTAGGATTCAGAATCAGACAAACTGGATTCTGATCCTAGCTCTCCCCAAACTCTCAACTGGACCTTGCAACCGTCTTTTGAACGTAACTGTTCCGGGATTTCATTTTAACATGGGAGAGTCACCTGTGGCCTTTCCAGAGCTTGAGATCTTCAGAAGGAAGATGGCACTGCCTTCCTTTGTTATCACTATTGATACAGCGAAGTTGAAACCGTTTTCCCCTACGGGTTGGAGTCCGGGAGGAAGTTACACAGCACATTTCTCTTGTTCACTTGGCGAGGGTTGGGGAACCTCACTGGAAATAAGCTCAGCGTCAGGGGGCGGTGCACAGGAGGGAGACTGGGTTTGTGGCAGCCTCTGGGGTCCTGTGCCTGCCCCCCAGCTCAGGGAGCCGCTTGGTGGCAGTTGTGGTGGGGGTGGGAGGGGGACGGTGTTGGCTCTGACGGCAGCCAGCAGTTACTGCACGACGTGTTCTGTGTGCACTATTTCAGTCCATGCTCATGACGACCTTCTGCAGCTGCTATTATTGACGGCCCCGAGTTCCTTCTCTCCCATTTAACCCCAACCCTCCTCTTCTAAACTCTCGTTGCCTTACCTCGATTTACGTGGATCCTAGATGGATCTTGCCTTGTTCTTATTACGAGAACAGTAGCAGCTCTTCTCTTATTCATCAAGTGAGTGTTTACTACCAACTAAGCTGTGCTAACTGTTCTCCTTCAATCCTACGTTAACCTGTTTTAAGGAGAAAAAACGGAGTCCAGGCGTAATTTGCCTCAGGTCACATAACTGTAGATGGCAGAAGTGGGATTTGAATCCAGATCTGACTACCTCCAGGACCCAAGCTCCTAGCCCCTCTGTCCTGATGGCTCGCAGTCGAGGACATGTAGGGGAGGCCCCCGGTTCCGAGAGCGACGGCCACTGGGGAAGTGATGGAATCTCCTTCCTTCCTGCCTACACTGCCCCCCACCCCACCCCCCCGCATGTGGGTGAGCCCGCTTCTGTGCCCTTCCCCAGGCCGGGCCTTGGGTGCTGGCGCTGCCGGCCCCTTGCCGCCAGCCCCCTGCTTGCTTGGTGTCCCTGCCGCCTTGCCGGAGAGCCTCAGCCCGGCTCACACGTGGCTTTGATTCTTCTCTTTTCAGGCCGGCTTGGGACATTGTCCACTGCCTTCTCTTCCCCCCTGGGAGCCCCTTTCACCGCCCCTGCACTTGCTTCGGGCGATGCCCCAGAGCCAGCTGTGGCCAGCGGGGCCTGGCTCGGAACCCGGGACCCGCGTCGGCAGCTGCGACAGCATCATGAGCACCACGGCCACCCGCTCGGGATCTGTACGTACCCTCTGTCCGCAGCCTGGCCTGCTCGCTGCTCCTGCCCTGCCCTGCCCTGCCCGCCCGCCCGGCCTCACTGCTCCTCCGCTTTCATCTTCCTCATCAGAGAGTGAATCACACCCCTTGGTATTTCTGCCTCTGAGTCACCCTGGTTTTCTAGAGACGAGGGTGGGACGGCCCCTGAGAGCAGTAGGACCCATGAGACTTGCTCCCAGTTTTCATTCATTGGGGACAAAGTTGAGGTGGGGGTGAGGGCCAGCGATCTGGGGGCCTGGTGGCACCCGGATGGATCGTGGATCGCAGATCCCTGGAGCCCTGTAGTCCTGAAGTCCCCTGCAGCAGGCCGCATTCCTTTCGCAGAGATCAAAGGGGACAGAGTAATTAGGAGCCTGGGTTCTGGAGCCAAGCAGGTCTGAATTTCTCTACCTACAAGCCCGATGGCCTTGGGCAAATTACTTAATTTCTGTAAGCTTCCGTCTCCTCAATTTTAAGGTGGGGATAATGCAAACACGGAATTCATGGGGTTCTGGGGGAGTGAATGACAAACACTTAGCACATGCCTCTGTAGAGAAAAGAAATAGCCCGTGTCTACCAGCAGAGATTCAGAATCTTCCAAAGTCACCGTGTGTAACTGTTTGTGAGTGACGTGAAGTAAATTGTAATTTTTCTGGGAACGAATTTAAGTCTCAGTTGCTGTGAGGCTGGTGTGAAAGAGTAGGTCTGCCCTATATCCGGATGTAAGCGTTGCTTTGTTCGTGGTGTTCGTCACATACATAATAAGCCTTGACAATTTATGTTTTATTGCTTTATATCCTATGGAGGTGCTTGGAAATTTAAGGATTATAAGAATCTCTACCAAATGCCAACATATGTAAAAATCGAGCAGAGAAAGCAGGACACACACACACACACACACACAATCCAAAGTGCAGGCAACCTGGGTATAATTTCTTCTTGACCTGAGACGGTGGGACCACAGAGACAATTTCCTGTTTCTATTAGGCTGAGAACAATATGAGCAGTTACATACTAGACACAGAATGTGACGGGGATTAAAGGTTTCCCGAGTACATCATCCAGAAAGGAGAAAGTCAGGGTTGGCTTATCCTTGGCTACTTGAGGAAGAAAAGGGCAGTAAAGAAGATTTTGTTCAGGGAACCCCTGGAATTGACTTCGGGGTTCCCAAGGGTATGTCTGAGGCTTCCTTAAACATGGAATCTTCACTCTTGTCAACAGACAGGTGGCTCCTTAAGGAGCCAGGGGAGCTGGTAGGGTTATTCCAACAACCATCTCCTAGGATATATTTAGGGCCGTCTCGAAATCTTCCCAACCCTATCCTAGGGTTATATCCATCTCCTAGGATATATTTAGGGCCGTCTCGAAATCTTCCCAACCCTATCCTAGGGTTATATCCATATCCTAGGATATATTTAGGGCCGTCTCGAAATCTTCCCAGGCCATCTGAGTGGGTCTGGAGAATATGTAACTCTGAAGTATCTCAAATATTAGGAAGAAGGTGGAGATACATGCCAAGAAGGGACTCAGGCCAAATCTCCTACATCTCCATTTGCCTTTTTGGTTTTCCCTTCAACTTCCAACTTTAGAGAGGGACTCTTCTGTGGATCTTGCTGGCCTCATAGGACACAAGCAGTAACCATTGGAAGTGGCCATAATACTCTTTCCCAAACATCCCTCTGTGCTTTTTCATCATGACAATTATTTACTTTAAAATCTACTTGATATTTCACACCATGTTGCCCTCTCCTCCTCCCACACCCGTCCAGTTTCTCTGCCCTCCCCTCCTCAAGTTAATATTTGCTTAAGAAATGCACACTTATTTGAATGTTAGCCAGCGCCGAATGCCATCAAGAGAGCAAATACACAAAGGAAAAAATCCTGCATGGAATGCGTTGCAAAGTCAAGTGTACATTATTTAGTAAATTTATCTGTGGCTACTCATACCACAGTTCCCATTGGCCTGCCGGCCGGTGGTTGGCCACAGTTTCTTGTTTGTCCCTCATACTGTCCTTGACATACCAGTCGCGTATGCAAAAGTACTTTGAAAGTTAAAAACATACCGTTCAAGTTTATGGTCAAATCATTCTGTTGTCCGTGTAATTTAGAGCTAAATCGGAGACACACAACGTGAAATGCTTGGCAATTCCTCACACAGAGGAATTGGAATTAGAACCTGGGACCGCTTCTGATCTGTTCCCCCAGCCTTCCACCCAGGACTGAGCCAAGAAAGGTCAACTGCCCCCTGGCTGCCCCACGATGGGTGCTCGTGGGCCCTCGGCCCCGCATCCCTGCCCCCGTCCGGGCCTGCGGTTTCAGGCGGCAACACCTGCACAGTTTGCACAGTTTGCGGAGAAGCCTCCTGGAAAGGTTTCCAGCTCTTCAGCATTCCTTCAGGGCGCAGGGTGGTTCTGGGCCCCACCAGTTTCAGGGGAGCTCCCTCTCACAGTCCCTCATCCTCTCGGTCCTCCACGCCTCATTCCAGGGTGACAGCAGCTACGACTTCCTGTCCGCTGAAGAGAAAGAGTGTCTGCTCTTCCTGGAGGAGACCATCGGCTCACTGGACACTGAGGCTGACAGCGGGCTGTCCACCGACGAGTCTGAGCAAGACGCAGCTCCCCGAGCCCCCCGAGCGCCGCCCGCAGCCCAGCCTGCCCCCCAGGGTAAGAGAGGCCCGACCCAGAGGCCCGGGCAGCCTCCGCTCTCAGGGCCTTGGGCTGAGAGGGAGCAACAGGCCTCCTCTCCCGCTCCCTCCCGGCTGGAATGAGGCCTTGTCCTGGGGAGAGGACGAGGGACTGCTCACAGGCCGGCTTCTCGGGCTGCCTGTGAATTGTCGGAGGCCTGGGAGGGTTTGACCAGCTCCCACTCTCTCCCAGAGACATCCTGAAGACACTTGACCACGAGGCGGGGGAGGGAGGCAGGGAGGGGTGGGTGTTGCTCTGGGGACACTGAGTGATTCTGGAGAGCTAATCTGGATGATCCAGAAGAAGGAGGCTGCAAGAGATAGGAGGGAAGGGCTCCCTTAGCCTCAGTGGGTGGTGCCTCGTGGCTCTTGTGACGGAGTGTGGAGAGCCCGTGGTACTGAGGCTCAGTAGAAGGGGGACAGGATGGTACACACGTGTGGCTGTGACTGTGGGATCATGTGTCCCAGCGTGAGCGGGCACTTGACTCCTGAGGACAGCCCGCTGGCATAGCGACTACGACCATTTATTCATTCATTTAGCAAACATTGATTGACAATGTGTGTGGTTTTTTTTTAAAGATTTATTTATTTATTCATGAGAGACACAGACTGAGAGAGAGAGAGAGGCAGGGACACAGGCAGAGGGAGAAGCAGGCTCCATGCAGGGAAGGCAGGCACCCAACCGCTGAGCCACCCAGGCGTCCCGACAGTGTGTTAGGCCCTCCATGGACATAGGCCAGTAAGTGGGGACGAGGACGCCACTGCTCCCTGAGACTGATTCCCTGGCCCAGGGGGCCTGAGGCACCTGCCTCGCTTGCTGGAAAGAGCCCATGTCACTCTCCAGTGTGGGGACAGCTGTGGCCATCACAGAGCCATTCAGGTGCTCATAGAAAGTGAAGGTGGGGGGACACCCAGGTGGCTCAGTGGTTAAGCATCTGCCTTTCGCTCAGGCTGTCATCCTGGGATCCGGGATCGAGTCCCACATCAGGCTCCCTGCATGGAGCCTGCTTCTCCCTCTGCCTGTGTCTCTGCCTTTTTCTCTCTGTGTCTCTCATGAAAAATAAATAAATAAAATCTTAAAAAAAAAGAAAAGAAAAGAAAACAAAGTGAAGGCGGAGGAAGGCAAGTCTGGTCACAGCAAGAGCATGTCAGCTGTTGGTGCTATTCGTGTTCAGAGTTTCCCCAAGACTCGGTGACCTGGGCTCCCCAGGATAGCTAGCGGGCGTGCTGAGTCCGTGTGTCCTCCCCCACCCCCTCCCGTGTTTCTGTAGAGGGCTGGGAGGAGCCCGAGGCCAGGACGGGAGTTCTGTGCAGCTGCTCCTTCCCCAACCGCCATGAAAAATTACTCCTTGGTTGTAGGGAGTCTGCTAGTGTCCATCTGTCCGTGTAAGTGATATCCAGGCAACAGGGGGCCCCTTAGCAGAGACTCCGCAAAGCGCACACCCCGCGGTTAAGGCGAGGTGGGAGCTCAGGAAGGATGTGCCTGCCCTGGGCAGGGGGTTCTCACTGCACCCACTCTTCTGTGCCTGTTCTCCCGACCCTTGCAGGACACCCAGCGGAGAGGAGCGCGCCCCGCGGCCCAGAGCCCAGGAGAGGGCCTCCAGCCGGGCCACCCCGCCTGCCTGAGGCCCAGGGCCTGGGCCCCAGGTCTGGCTCCTATAGCCTCCCCAGAAATATCCGCATCGGCAGCAGCCAGGACCTCGGGAGGAGCAGCCGGCCCACCAGCGGCCCCGGGGAGCCTGAGCACCTGCCGGAGGGCCCAGGTGCTGAGGCTCAGGCAGGCGGGGCCTCCCGCGACAGCCACCCGGGGCCGCGGGCCCTCAGCCCCCCGGCGACAAAGGCCATGTGGCAGGAGCCCCAGGAGGGCGGCCCCGCGCCTCCCCCCACCCCGGGGTCCCAGGCTGCAAGAGCCCACGATGCTGCCAGCCCCGCGGGCGTGGACCCCGGTGCCCGGCTGGCCCCGCTCCCGGCCCCCAAGCCCCGGAAGCTGCCCCCCAATATCGTCCTGAAGAGCAGTCGGAGCGGGCTCCACGGCGAGCCCCAGAACTGGCTGTCCCGCCACCCGGACGGCGGCCCCGGAGACTCGGGCCCTGCTGCCACCTCGCTGCAGGAGCAGAGGAGGGCGCGCCGGGAGGCGCTGGAGAAGCTGGGGTTACCCCAGGACCAGGACCAGCCTGGACCCCACTTCAGTGGCCGCACCGGCTGCCCCGGCCCGTGGCCCAGGCCTGGCCCCCAGGCCTCTGCACCTGCTGGCGCGGCTCCGGGCCCTGCCCCCACGCGGGCCCCGACCCTGACCTCGGCCCCTACCTCGGCCCCGGCCCCGGCCCCGACCCCGGCCCCGGCCCCGGCCCCGACCCCGGCCCCGACCTCGGCTCTGACCTCGGCCCCAGCCCCGGCCCCGACCCCGACCCCGGCCCCAGCCCAGGCCCCGGCCCAGGCCTCTCCGCCGCTGCCCACTGCCAAATCCAGGCCCATCCCCATCCCTAAGGCCCCGGCGGCCGGCGGCCCCCTGACCCAGCGGAGGCCCGACCCGGCGCTGACGCTCCAGGAGAGCAGCATCCCCGGCCTGAGACAGATGAGCTTCAAGTCCAACACCCTGGAGCGCTCGGGCGTGGGCCTGGGCAGCCGCCTCCCGGCTGAGAAGGACCCCAGCCCCCAAACCAGCTCGTCCCTGGGCAGAGACTCCTTCTTGGGCAAGGTGTCTCCCAACGTCCTGCGGAACACACGGCCCCGCCCGGCGTCCCTGGGCACCGGGAAGGACTTCGCAGGGGTCCGGGTGGCCGAGCTGGCCGAGCTGCAGCAGCCCAGCGCCTCCAAGCGCTCGTCCTTCCAAGGGCAGGGCCGCGACAGGCTGCCTCGCCCCCCCTGCATCAGTGTCAAGATCTCCCCCAAAGGCGTCCCTGACGAGCACAGAAGGGAAGCCCTGAAGAAGCTGGGCCTGTTGAAGGAGTAGTCACGGCCACACCAGGACCAGGAGGCCCGGGCCTCCCGGCCTCCAGCTCAGAGCTCGGGTGAGCAGGCTTCTCTCCAGGGGGCTCCCCTCGCTGGGGCGAAGGGGGGAGACGGGACTCCGAGCATACGCGGACGTTCATACCCAGCGCGCTGTGCTGTCGAGTGCCTGCCCGAATCATCCCGAAGATGATTTCCACGAGACAGCCTGCGTGTGCATGCGTGTGCATGCGTGTGCGTGTGCATGTGCATGTGCATGTGTGTATTCTGGGCTGCGTGTATCACTGAAGCTATTTATAGGATGCAGCGAGTCGTCGCTCACAGTTGTGCTCATCTTGGAGACTTGCTCATGCAGGATGGATTCAGCCCAGCCACAGCTGAGAAGACATGGGCGGCTAAGCCCGAGGAATAAAAAGCCCGACGACACGATGGGTGTGTCAGGGTCATGTGAAATGCGGGTCTCCCAGAATGCCCCCACGGCAGGAGGCCGGCTCATGCCTTGGGGGATCCCTCTCTCCGCTCTGGTCTTCTGGACGGGGGTGCCAGCAGGGGTGGGTGTCTCATCTGCTGCCCCACTGCCTTCTCCCCACCGGGCCCAAGGGTGGGACACATCCCTGTGACGAGAACTGTCAGCTGATTGGAAGCAGGCAAGGTCCGGTTGGCCTGGGAAGGCAGGAGAGGTGACCACCCAGCACCCGTCCAGTGGGGAGGATCCTTGTCGTGGGCCGGACAGATCTCCAAGAGTGAACTGTGCCGCGGTCCCCGACTCTCCTGCTCCCTATCTCAGCCTGCACGTGACGTGAGGGATCCCAGGCCCGGGCACGCTGAGATGGGAGTCTAAGCCCTGAGGCCCTATAAATACCAAAGAACTCGGGGCCGCCTCTGCCTAGGCCGCGGGGAAAGGGAAGCCGTGGCTTCTGCATGTAGACGTGCCCATTTCTATGGGAAGGCAACACGGTACATTCTCTGCTATTCCCTGAATATCAGAGCTGGGGGTTGGGGGGAGTCCTAGAGAAGAGACAACCCTGTCCCATACTGTTAGGGAGGGGAAGGGACTCCCCTGTGGTCACTCTGCCATTCAGGAGCAGAACAGGGACTCTGGCTTCTCAGGCCACGCCGCACGATGCCTCCTCCTGCGGTGCCTCTGTGCATCCACACGCACCCTCAGGCTCAGCAGTCACCGTCAACGACTCGACTCTCAGGCCCTTCCCGATCCTCGAGTGTCTCCTGGAACGTCAGAGATTAAATGTCGTTCAAGACCATGTCGAGTGTTGTTTTTTTCCTACCACGTCTTTGGAAAGCAGCGATATAATAACTCACCAGGAACTCCAATTCCCCGACCACATTGTGCAACTTGACAAAATGCCAAAGGAGGGTAACACGAGTAGGTGGTACAGGCTTGTGGGCACAAGTTCGGAAATCAGACACAGCTAGACATGACCCCTGCTTCCCCTAAGGAAAGAAATATCCTTCTTGGCTGTGGTTGGAGCCCAGAAGCCCCAGATGTGAGGGGCGGACAAAAGGGGACTGCGGTCGGAAAGGTGCCCGTTAGGTCTGCTGAGCCATTCTGGGCTGTGTCCTTCGGGACCCAGCACTGTCAAAGCATAGTGATTCTGAAAATGATGAAAAGATTAAGGTACAGACAACAGATGGCCCCACCCAGTCATGGTATGTGGGGTGTGGGTGTGACAGTTTCTGTTCGCAGTCTCAAACACACACACCCAAAATCCTGGTGCCTTCCTGGCCCTGGGTAAGGGCCTGGTCTGTCAGAGCTGATCGGGACTCCCACAACTGGCCAAGCCATTCCTTATTACAGACTCCCCCAAAGAGAGAAGGCGCCCTCCTGGAGGACTGGTTTGCCACATGCTGTGTTTGTTTGAACTGCTTCGTGTGTGCATTTCAAGAGAACCTAGGATTGGTCACTTTATTTTCTTCAATTGCCCTGATTAAGAGGGAAACTCGGTGCTCCCTAGACTGTCAGGCTTGGGAGCATCAGTACAAGGCTAATCAGCACAATTAGCCTCTTTTTTTTTTCTTTTTCTTTTCACAATTAGCCTCTTAAACCCTCACTCCCAGGTAAAGGTAATATCTCCCCAAGAAAACAGAGTCACATACAGTTTGTCTTCCCGCTCTGCATCCTCATCTGGTGACATGCCCATTACCCTGGCGACTCCCTTCTGGCTTCCCCATGTCCTCGTCCTTCAGAGGGCACATCTTGCTCTTCAGAAGGTCTTTGGGATTCAAGAATAAGATAATAAACCTGAACCCAGCTGTCATCATTTTGAAGAAGAGCAAGGGAATCCACCTAGGGACACCTGCCATCCCCAAGGTGAGGCTACACCCACCCGCAGAGTTTTCTCTCTCCTCTTTTATCCATGTAGGATTGCTCTTCACTCAGCCTGAACTGTCTGGGTGGAGGTGAGAGTGGAGTCACTGTTGTTTTATCCCTTTTGAAAGATTTTGGATGGAAGTTTGTAAAGGTCATTTGATGTTAAAAATCCAAATGACAACTCTACTTCCACTTGGCCTTGTAACTCAGCTACAGCCTTGCTGCTGCTGGGAACAAAGTATCTGCCAAACACTGAAGCTGGCTTCTCCTCAGCCTGGCACAGTGGGCTCTGCCCTCTTACCTGTGTTGACAGCTGCTTCTCTGAATCACTACTCATGTGCTACCCTGGGAGTCCTGCACTCCAACGTGGTGTGACCAGGACAAGCGCTCTCCTACACAGAAGTCAGGAGATGGGCCCAGACACCTCCAGGTGCCTCCCTCCAGAGTGAGAGGCATAGTCTGGCAGAGGCGGCCCTGCAACCTGGCTTTGCACAGGTGTGGAAAAGTAGGTGTTAATTCCGCGGAAGAAAGGGCAGGTGAAGGAGTGGAGAGCAGGCCCTACTTGATGTTATGAGCGAAAGCTGGAGGTGAAGAGTTAAGACTTTACAATTTGTGTAAGTGTACAAGTGAACCTCTCCATCCCTGATCCCTGATCATATGTACAGGAAGAGGAGGGCCATACTGTCAGAACAAGAAGGTCACAGACTGGAGGAGTTGGAGACCAGTGGGATGGGCAGGAAAAACCATGGTCATTTCAGAATCTAAGGAGGAATGGGGCTCTAATGCTCCCATGCTCTTTTCCTCATGTGAGTGACTAGGGAGCATGTAGATCTGGGCTTAATCATTAGAAATGACAAATACCCACCATTTGCTTCGACGTGGATGGGACTGGAGGGGATTATGCTGAGTGAAATAAGTCAGTCGGAGAAGGACAAATACTATATGGTCTCATTCTTTTGGAGAATACAGAAAATAGTGAAAGGGAATAAAAGGGAAAGGAGAAAAAATGAGTGGGAAATATCAGAAAGGGAGACAAAACATGAGAGACCCCTAACTCTGGGAAATGAACAAGGAGCAGTGGAAGGGGAGGTGAGCCGGCAGGTGGGGGTGACTGGGTGACGGGCACTGAGGGGGGCACTTGATGGGATGAGCACTGGGTGTTATGCTATATGTTGGCAAATTGAACTCCAATTAAAAAATTTTTAAAAAATATTTTAAAAAATAAAATAAAATTTAACAATAAAAAAAAAAAAAAGATCTGGACTTAATTTGACCTCCGTCACTTACCAATATGGGAACCCTGGGGTTGAGACTCTAACTTTCTGGACCTTGGAGTTTTTATCTGTAAAATGGGGATGATCATACCATCCTTTCAATATCATTGAGGTAAACAAGTGACATGTGTAAAGCTCAGTGCTTGACATGGTGTAGATATTCAATAAATGATAGTATTGTCCTCTGCACCTTATTTCTTCCTTCTCAAAGGGACCAAACGGAGACAGGGTTGGAAGCCAAGAGCTCACCCAATTTCAGTTCTGAGAGGAAATGGGAGAGACCTTATTGCAAGAAAAAGTACAAAGTACCAATGAGGCTTTGGCACACCCTCCAGGTGACTCAACTTCACCCACGCCAGGATTCCTGGAATTGGAAAAGAAAGGGATCAGTGTGAATGTAGTGTTTATGTCTCAGTGAAGCCAACTTCTCTATTTCCAAACCCAGCTTTTGATTTATCATCAAGGTCTTGTGGCCCGTGACCATTGTAGTTTACTTTTTTTTTTTTCCTTTCTTCAACTTCCTTTTGCTGTGTGGTTCAGTGAACTATAATGCTGTTCTATAGTTATTCATTTTTAAAATGAAGAAAAAATACACATAGCAGGAACGAATGATGGTTCAAATCAGGAAGAGATAGAGACTAGGAAAGGTTTCAAGCTTTCTGGGGCATTTTCTAAATAAGGTAGGCATCTTTCGGGAATGAATCAGGCATTAGTTGGCAGGAAGCAAGAAGGTGTATTGGGTGACTCCCCACATCCCTTCTGTCATTAGGGCCTGGTGAGTTGCAGGAGACCTTGCCATCATCACCATTGCCACCACCACCATCATCATTGTCATCAATGACCCTTGACATTTAAGTGAGGTGACATGTGACATTCTAATTCCAGGCTGCCATTCCCTCTTGCTCATTGCTTATATGGATCTTTGTCCTTATTCAGCACTTGCCATGTATCCAGGGTTCAAAATAATCTGAAGCAGAGTGGAACCCTGGCAAAGCTCTGGGCAAGATGGACTTTAGTGAGTCACTTAGTCTCACTCGTAAAATGGGGAGCTTGGACTGGACTATCTCCTAGATCCATGCCAGCTCTGAAACATATGTTAAAATGAATCCAAGCAACTTAATTAGGAAGGTAAACACTCTCCCAAACATCACAGTAGAGTCTAGGGTAAAATATACCTCATAGAACCTAAGACCTGGAAAAAAAGTTTTCAATTATCTAATCCAACTTCCCAATCAAAAAGGAATTACATCTATAAGTGGATATAGATATAGTCGGAAAGATGTATGTGTGGATGGATGAGTGGGTAGATGGGTGGGTGGGTGGATAGGTGAATGGGTGGATAGGTGGGTGGATGGGTGGATGAGTGGATGGATGGGTGCGTAGGTGGATGGGAGAGTGGGTGGATAGCTGGGTGGATGGGTGGATAGTTGAGTGGGTGGATGGGTGGAAGGATGGATGAGTGGAAGGATGGGTGGATGGGTGATTGGGTGGATGGGTGGGTGATAGATGCAAGAGAGGAGGGGAAAGGATTGAGAACATTTACTGACTAAGAGTGGAAACTTAGGAGTCAGGCTGCCAGGTACTCTGCACCTTGATTTCCTCTTCAGTTTATTTTTGATTCCTTCAACTTCCTTGGGAAGTTTAGGAAACTATATGTTATCCTATAGTTATTCAGTTCGAATACAGAGTATTTAAAAAAAAACAAACTTTTAATAGGAATGAACCCTGTAGAAGCAGTAATAATACTTGTTGCAGTTGTTATGAAAACAGAATCCAAGGGAGATAATATATATGAAAAACATTTAGCACATTATTCAAAATATGGAATCTATTAATATTAGTGTCATATACATATGTAATTCAGACGCCAGTGGGTGCCCTTGAGGACGGGGTTAATATTAGCCTACACTTGAATTCTTCAGCCTGGAACAGTCAAAAGCCCTTCTCCAATTTCCAGAACCTACAACCAACCTCCCCATGGCCCTGTGTTCTCTCTGTCTGGGGGTGCGGTACCAAGGCCTCCCCACACAGCCTGCCCTCCCACTCCATGTGCTGCTGCCCCATTTGACCCTCACGGTCCCCACTCTCTCCAAGTTAATCAGACCCACGCCAGGCAAGACTCAAAGCCCGAGCCTTTAATTGATTTGCATGGGAAATCAAGGGACTTCAAGGGTTTTTGCTGTTTTCTGAGTTTTTAACTAAAGATTGAGGTAAGAGATGTCAAGGGAACTAACAGAAGGCACACACTTGCCTCCACCTCCCATGCCACCCTTTCCGTCTTCTTGTTCCTTCCTGGTGTCCTGTAGGTCAACCAGGAAGTTCCCCCCACCACCCACCCTCACTCAAAGCCCCTCATGATCTGAGCATCTGCTCCAAGAGGCTTCTCAAAAAATTTCTTATCCACGGATAGGGCTATCTCCTCGAAATGAGCTCTGGAATGTTCTCTACCTCCTTACCTTCAGGCCTGAAAACAGGGAGGAGGCAACAACATAAGATGACTTACTTCATCCGACACCAATACTGACCCCCACTAAACACTTCCTAAGGAATTCGAAGGGCTTCCTTTCGATTGCTCCCTGCTGTGTCCATCTGCTTGGATATGAGGAGAGGTTTAGACTCCCCCAACCTCAATCCCTGGGGCAGGGGCCCTGCCCTGTAATAGCCAAGGCCCCTGGTAGGTCTTGAGCTGTGGGGATCTGATCTAGCTGAAGTAGGTTCAAATACAACATCATTCACATTTTAGGGTGACTTGAAATCAGGCACAAAGGCAGCCCCGACCTTCTGTCATCCCACCTCCACCTGGAGGACGAGGGGTTCCCCTGTGCCTCTGACCTCACCCACTGGGAAGGCACAGTCTTCTGGGAGGTGCGCTGACCTGAGTGGCCAGCCTCCTGCAAGGAGAGGTTGGGGTGACTACCAAGGCTTTGGTTTAGGTTTTCCTCTTCTGCGTGGGACTGCAATATCTGCCTGCAATATTTTGTTTTTGTTTTTTTGTTTTTTTTTTTTTAATTATGATAGTCACAGAGAGAGAGAGAGAGAGAGGCAGAGACATAGGCAGAGGGAGAAGCAGGCTCCATGCACCGGGAGCCTGATGTGGGATTCGATCCTGGGTCTACAGGATCGCGCCCTGGGCCAAAGGCAGGCGCCAAACCACTGCGCCACCCAGGGATCCCTGCCTGCAATATTTTGATCTGCAGTAAGAAACACATTGGTCTTCGTTTCTGTCCCTGTTTCTGGCACTGAGCTCTTAAAACCCTTGGGATTTCTCTGATGAGGGAGATAAAGGTATCTTTTGTTATATTAATGAGGTGACTTTTGGAAAGCCCCTAGATCACCTACCAAGGGGGCTGGTTCCAGGAGAACCAACCCAGAGATGAGAGGTTGGAATTTCCAGTTCCACCCCCACCCTATCCCCACCTCTGGGGAGGGGAAGGGACTGAAGGAGAAGTTCAATTGCCATTGGTCAGTGATTTAATCAACCGTGCCTTTGTAACGAAACCACCTTAAAACCCCAAAGGACAGGGTTTGGAAAGCGTCCAAGGCTGGTGAACCAAGGCACATCCATCACAAGGGTAAAGCCTCTGTGTTCGGGACCTTGCCCTGTGCATCTCTTCACCTGGATGGTGCTTCCTACCCTTTAATATCTCTTGTAATAGACTGGTAATCTCGTGAGTAAAAGGGCTTCCCGAGTTCTGCAAGCCGTTCTAGCAAATTAATCAGACCCAGGACAGGGGCGTGGAAGCTTCTCCTGTATAGCCACCTGGTCAGAGGCACAGATGCCCAGCTGGACTTGACACTGGCATCTGAAGTGGGGAGCAGTCTTACCGGACTGAGCCCTCCGCCTGTGGAATCTGATGGTGTCTCCAGGTAGCAGTGTCAATGATGTCACACACTTGCTTGGCAGTGTAAGGACCCTCCCCCTTTACTGGAATTGGGTGCAGATCATACCCCCTAAGCAGCTGTGCTCTTATTTTCTGACTTAAGTATCCAGAAAACTAGGGCAGAATTTGTACAGCCTGAAGGCATTTCTCTTCAGACCCCATCTCTGGGCTTTATGCCTCAAGTGCCTACTGTTTCCACTTCAGATTCATCATGTCAGGGACGCCTGGGTGGCTTAGCGGTCGGACACCTGCCTTCAGCCCCCTGGGGTCCCAGAATCGAGTCCCACGTCGGGCTTCCTGCATGGAGCCTGCTTCTCTCTCTCTCTGCCTGTGTCTCTGCCTCTCTCTGTGTGTCTCTCATGAATAAATAAATAAAATCTTTTTTTTTCTTTTTTTTTAAATAATAAATAAAATCTTAAAAAAAAAATTCAACATGTCCAAACAGACCCAAGTAGGGATGCTTCCACCCAAATCTGATGCTTTTACAATGCTCTGAATCTTAGTGAGTGACACTATCATCCATCCAATCAGTTAAGCCAGAAGCAGAAACCTCATCTGCCCTTTCCCTGGCCCTCGGTAATCCGTCACCGAATCAGGGCCGTGTCACCTCCAAACATTCAAACCTGTCCTCCTTTCTTTTCTGCAGCCACCACAGCTGCACAGGGCTCCCACCCCTACCCCCACCCCCACCCCCACCCCCGCATCTCTCTCTTGGACTTGGGTGGCAACTCTCTAGCTGTTTCCTTTACTTCCTCTCAAGCCCGCCTCCAGGCTCCTCTCCACCCAGCAGCCAGAATTATCTTTGCATCTGTAGTCCACTACTTCTCATGGGAGGAGTAAAAGGTTCTAGGAAAATACACATGTGCCTTCATATATGTGCAAGAAGAGATAAGGCAATGATAAACCAAAAACTAATGGGACTGATTATGTACAGAGGGTGGGCGGAAAAGTTGGGAAAAGAGGGAAGGGGAACGAGGTAGGAGGGAGGGCGAGGACGGTCCTTCTCGGAGGATACCTTTCCTATAGAGCTCAGATTTTAGAACTGTGGTAATGTTTCATATCTCCAGGAAATAAAAATATAAATGATAAGTAAGTAAGCAGGATGTGTGTGGGGCGGGGGCTGGGAGGAAGAGGGTGGAGGGATCCCAAATGACATGCAAACAATGGCAAAGAAATGTAGTTATATTAAAAATGAATGTCACACCACACTGAAGGGAGTGAGGAAGGAAAGAACTAGTCTAACTTTGAAAAAAATGTACTTTGACTATGGGATTGCTCCATAAAAGGGAGGTACATGCAAAACCACCTCCAAGGGCCCAAGGAGCTACAAGACCGGCTGACACATCCACCTTGATGAGAAATGATTTATTAAGGAGCCGTGGGGACAGAAGCATGTCTTGGGCGTTTCCAAGACCCAAAGCACGTAGGTCTCTGCAACCTCAGTTCTTTTTTTTTTTTTTTTTTTTTTTCCTCAGTTCTTTAAGACATGTTTTTATAGCTCTAGAGCCTGGGGAGTACATGCTGGTAGACCACCAGGTAGGAAATGTATCTTCGGAGTAGATAAAAGATATTATGCCCCAAAGATGTACTTAAGGGTAAGATTAGACAAAAAGGGAAGAATGTGGAAGCAGAGGCTGTAGTGGAGAAGGCTGCAGGTCACAAAGCAGTCATCATGGCACATGGGTCCAAGATGGTGTTAGTCCGGTTCACACAGTATTGTCAAAGGCTAAAGACAGATTCTAGTTGATGAAGGTGTGTTTCACATTTATGGGTTAGCATTCTTTTTTAAAAGATTTTATTTATTTATTCATGAGAGACACACAGAGAGAGGCAGAGACATAGGCAGAGGGAGAAGCAGGCTCCCTGCAGGGAACCCTATGCAAGATCGATCCCAGGACCCCAGGATCACTCCCTGAGCCAAAGGCAGACGCCCTACCACTGAGCCACCCAGGTGCCCCTGCAGGTTAGCATTCTGAATTTATGTGAATTACAAAATTGGGCAAATAAGTAACTTTATCATGGATGAAAGCACTAGGTTTCTCACTATTGGAGAAGAGACGATAAATAAGAAAACAAGAAAGACCTGTGATTTCGGATTAGAATTGGAGGTATCAGTATGAACTCATGATTTTTAATATATATGTAGACGGGGCACTGGATGGTACAGTTGGTTGAGTGTCCAACTCTTGATTTTGGCTCCAGTCGTGCTCTTGGGGTCATGGATAGATCTCCACAACAGGCTCCCCACTCCCTTCTCCCACTGCCCCCTCATCTCTCTCTCTCAAATAAATAAATAAATAAATCTTTAAATATATATATATAAGTGTGTATATAGACAGGTAAGTATAGACAAAGCTAGAGATGTGTGTGTATATTCCCACATATATTTCCTAGTTCTGTTCATTGAGCGGGTCTAGAAGCAATGACACCCCAGGCACAATGAACATGTCTAGCACCCTGATCTTGGCTTCTTAATATAATTCCAAAAAAGGGTCCAGAGGTCCTTAAAAAACTCCAGGGTGAGAACAAAGAAAGAGCGAGAGGGGCCCCAACCATTTTATGATGCCAAGAGTAAGGTGGGGAGCATGTCAGAAGGACAGAAGAGCCAATATAAAGGGTCTCTCTGTAGCCAAATATGGAGTAAGTTAAGCAACAAAAGAAATGATAACCATAGGCTATTACTCACAGAATAAAGTAAATATACGTGATTCCATACTGATATAAATATAAATAAGTTATTGACTAGGTAATTAAATGGGAGTTAAGAAACAACTCTTTGTTACAGTAGATTTCCAATCAATAAATGTTGAAGAATGATGGAAATAGAAAAATTACAATTCGGCAGACACCATGGTCATAATTGTTGCAGGCAAAAATCATTACTATATGCTAAAATTAGTGGGAAAAACTATGATGGGAAATGGGATTTTTGTGTAGTCTGCAACCTACATGTGCATTGAAAAGGGAAAAACAGTAACTTTGCAATGAAAACACTTGGCAGACACAAGTCGAATCAGTGATCCAAGTGAACATCACCACCAGTTGTGATGCGTATTGATATCAAGTGCCTCCCATTACACTGCACGGAGGAGGACACAATGTCACAAGGTTCTTGCCCCAGCAATGCGCAACCTGAACTTAAACATGAGAAAGCATCAAATACCAACTGAGAGACATTCTACAAAAACAGCCAGGATTCTTGAAAAGCACCACGATATTGAAAGACAGACCGAGGAACCATCACACATTGGAGAAGACAGAGAAGTGACAAATACATGCCATCTAAGATTCTGGGTTGGATCTTGCATTAGAAAAGGACACCCTGATTTGTTTTTTTTTTAAATAAATTAATTTTTTATTGGTGTTCAATTTGCCAACATACAGAATAACACCCAGTGCTCATCCCGTCAAGAGCCCCCCCTCAGTGCCCGTCACCCATTCACCCCCACCCCCCGCCCTCCTCCCCTTCCACCACCCCTAGTTCATTTCCCAGAGTTAGGAGTCTTTATGTGCTGTCTCCCTTTCTGATATTTCCCACACATTTCTTCTCCCTTCCCTTATATTCCCTTTCACTATTATTTATATTCCCCAAATGAATGAGACCATATAATGTTTGTCCTTCTCCGGTTGGCTTATTTCACTCAGCATAATACCCTCCAGTTCCATCCACGTCGAAGCAAATGGTGGGTATTTGTCATTTCTAATGGCTGAGGGATATTCCATTGTATACATAAACCACAGCTTCTTTATCCATTCATCTTTCGATGGACACCGAGGCTCCTTCCACAGTTTGGCTATTGTGGACATTGCTGCTAGAAACATCGGGGTGCAGGTGTCCCGGCGTTTCACTGCATCTGAATCTTTGGGGTAAATCCCCAAGAGTGCAATTGCTGGGTCGTAGGGCAGGTCTATTTTTAACTCTTTGAGGAACCTCCACACAGTACTTATATAAGATGCTAACATTTGGAGAAGCTGGGTGAAGAGTATGTGGGAACTCTTTGAACTATTTTTGGAACTTTTTTAAAGTTTGGAATTATTTAAAATTAAAAAGTTTTTAAGAAAAAAACATTTTTAAAATAAAGACCTGAAGCAGTCATGACCTGGCTTCCCCACTGCTCTTTGGATAGAGTCCAAAAAAAAAAAAAAAAAGATACAGTCCAAAATTTTAAACATGGACTCCAGCCCCAGGCTGTCCCTCCAGCCTCCCCTACCTCTCTCGGAGCTTTAGTCACTCTTGTAGTTCATTGAAATAGTCATTCTCATCCCCAACAATCATTTGCTCATAACTGTTTCATTAATGTCTGCTCCTTCATTAAACTAAGTCCCATAAGACCAAAGACTACCTCTCTTTTTGGTCATGATTGTATACCCAGCACATAGTATGCACTCAATGAATATTTGTTGAATGAATAAAGGAATGCACGGTGGTATTGGGTGCAGGGTGCCACAAAGGCACATAATTCCTACAGGTTAAACCAAAGATGGGACAATTCTGATTTACCATGTCTCAGGTGCACCCTTTAAATTCTTTTAGATATGCCCCATTCATCCTTGCAAGGTGGTAGATAACCAGGTGTTCTAGTGGTCCTCCTGGTTGCCAGGCTTTGAGAAGCAAATGTGTGGACATTGTCTCCACCCAGAGCCTGGGACTTTACTGAGAAACTCCTAACCAGAGATGAGGAACTTCATCCTAACTCCGCAGGAACACACTCATGTTCCTGAAAGGTGGCAGAGAACAGGGTAAAAAGGGTAGACTCTGGAGTCAGATCCTAGAGGTCATCTTGAGAGTTGTAATGCTAAGCAACTTGTACTGAAGTTAAATGCAAACAAGACACAGAGGTAGGCACTTCATTCACACTATCCTGTTCAGTCTTTACGACAGCCCCAGTGGAGGGGGAAACTGAGGCATAAACAGGTTAAGAGACTTGCCCAAGTCGCACAGCTAACAAGTGGTGTCAGGCCTTGAACTCTGGCTATTATACAAACTTCCTAAAATTGTCCTTTCTTCGTCATTTTTTTTTCAAGGAGGTGAAAACTGTCCAACTGCAGGAGATATTCCAGTGGGAAAGGTCTCTTAGGCGTCCGCTCCTGTGGCCTCTCTGCTCTGATCGCCTGTCACATCAAGATAGGACTATGCACTTTTAACAGCATCTGGAAGCATCATCTCCTCTGTTGAGCTTAACTGGTAAGTGACTCCGTGGAAGGAATTTGGGCCCAGGAAGATTGGACACATGGTTAAGAAAGAACCTTCTGGGTGGGCACATGAGTTGCATGGGAGGCAGAAAGTCCACCCCAACTCTGGGTCCAGTTCTTTTCCTAGGGTTCATCTCAAAGAAATGACTGTCAACTATAGGAGGCTTGGGGCTGGTTTTGGCTTCCTGCTCACCCATGCTGGTGATCCTTTCCATGCACCTCCAGTGAGCTCTCTCCCCAACCCTCCATCTCCCTTCTCATGCTCCTGATAGCATAGGTTGGCCATGTGCAAGGCTTCCTCATTCCTTAGGAGCTCAAACCTTTGATTTCTTCTCCTTCAGTCTTGGAAGAGGGGAAGCAGGGAAAGGTTCTAGAATATGGAGCTGTAAGACCTGATTCTTCCATCACTTAGCATCACATCTCTACTACCTTCTTGATTCACAGAGTTGTTTAGAGACTTACAGGGAAGCACCAGGAGGTCTTCTCAGTGCTATGCAGATGTTAGTAACTCTTCTTACTCCTCTGTGCTGGGATGAAGGACCAGAGCAGTTCTGCATGGAGGTGCTGGCCTGGCGGCTGCTGTCTACACACTCAAAGGAAGCAGAGATCTGTGGCTTTGACTACTCAGTAGCATTTGGACTACAGCTCTTCTCCAGGCACTGGGCATCCCTGGTGGGATCCCACCAAGGGTGAAGACCTCCTCCCCTCCCTTCCTCTTCACCTAACATTTCTTGAACCCCCGTTATGAATCAGAAATTCTCACTTCCAATATCTCAATTTAATTCTCACCACAGCTCCACACATTTATACACAACCTCCTGTTAGGAAACTGAGGCTCAGAGAGCCTCTTCACCTTGCCCAAGTTCATAAGTTAATAATTAGTACACATGGATTTGAACTTGCATCTGCCTGTCAGCAAGGCTAGTACTGTCTCTGCCATTACAGAGCTGCCACAAACAAATGATTTCATCTGAACACCAGACAACCCTGTGATCTATGCAAAGGTAGAATTATTACTCTTGTTTTACATAGAAAGAAAATGAGTTTGGGAGAGTTCATGAAGTTACAAAAAATAGAACTGGGGATAGAATCAAGATCTCCGGTTTCAGTACACTCATTCATTCATTTTACAATTTCCTGAGCTTCAGCCCTCTACCCAATATTGGGAAAACTAATCCAGATTAGAAAGGAGCTCATATTCTAGCGAGAGGAAAAGACAATAAAATGTGATTATAATCTCTCTGCTTTTCCTCTGGAAATGGTCCTTGAAATAGTCCTGGATTTCCCTTTCTCATCCATCACTTACTCCTCTACCACCTTCAGAGAAGCGTCTGTCTCCTCCATGCCCCCAAAACTGCACTTGTCAACGTCACCAGTGATGCCTGTGTTGGCAGATCTCATGGTCCTCCTTGCCTTCATTTCATCCTATCTCCCAGCAGTGTTCACACAGCTGACAACTCCGTTCTTTCTGCAATATTTCCTTCTCTTGTTTTCTGGGTGCTATCTGCTTCTTCTAAGTCTTTGTCGCTCATCCTCTTGGGCCCAGGGCTCTCTACAGAACATGTCTGCATGTTCTTCAAACACATCGAGTTTGACCCAATTCTGGACTCTGTCTTGGCTGTTCCTTCTGCTAGAATCCTCTTCTCCTCATCTTTATGCGGCTGGTTCCTTCTTAGCCTTCATGTCTTAAATTTCAGCTCTTCAGAGAGGCCTTTGCTAATGCTCCATCTAAAGATGGCCCTCAATCTTTTCCTTCATCAAACCACACTTTAGTGTTCTGCCTGGCACTCACCGCTATCTCCTATTTTCTTTTTTCTTTTTAAGATTTTATTTATTTATTCATGAGAGACACACAGAGAGAGAGAGAGAGAGAGAGAGAGAGGCAGAGTACACAGGCAGAGGGAGAAGCAGGCTCCATGCAGGGAGCCCGACGTGGGACTCAATCCCGGGTCCCCAGGATCAGGCCCTGGGCTGAAGGTAGTGCTAAACCGCTGAGCCACGCGGGCTGCCCTATCTCCTATTTTCTTATTGATGTGTTTGCTTATTTTATTTGCTTTCTCTTTCCCTCACACTCAACGAAAAGTAAACTCTGTGAAAGCAGGGGCTTTGCCTATCTTGTAGAAGAATTCTTGGCCCATAACAAGCATTTGACAAATGTTTGTTTAATAAACATATGGAAGGTTTTCTTTGAAAGGCAGGAGAGAGAGAGAGAGAGAGAGAGAGAGAGAGAGAGAGAGAGAGAGATTCTGAAAGCTAAAAAAAAAAAAAAAGAAAAAAGAAAAAAAACACCCAACAGTTTCTAGAGGGAGACATGGTCAAAAGTATCAAATAAATGCCCAGATACAGCAAATATGACAATAACTAAAACATTTAAATTGGATTTGGAAATTTGGCGGTCACCAACGATCTCAGCAAAAGCAATTCTGGTGGAGAGTTGAGTGTGGAGAGCTAACTTGAGAGCTGAGTATATGGAAGTGAGACAGCATAGACTTAAGCTTAGCTATAAAGGTGGAAGGAAGCCAGGGGAATTAATAGGCCATCAGGGTCAAGGAGCGTTGTTTGGTTTGTTTTTGCTTTGAGATAGAATAATTGAGCATGATCATTTGCTAGGAGGACAGAGTCAACAGAGGAAGAAATTAAAAATCTATAGGAAAGGTGATCACTATAGAACAAAGTTCTTGAAGGAAAAAAGGGATTGAATCTAATGGACAAGAATGAATTCTTCTTGGCGTAAGGGTCAGCACCTTCTCTTCCAGGTCAGGGCAAGAGAAGGAAAGCATGGAGAGAGGTAAAACAACAAAACAAAACAAAACAACCCTACACACACCACCAACAACAAAACACAAAAAACCAAACCCATCCAATTTTATGGGCAAAGATTGAGAAATAAATGGACAGAGCTCCCTCTTATTGGATTATATTTTCCCTTTTATATGTATGTATGTATGTATTTACTTATTTATTTATTATTTTTTATATTTTCCCTTTTAATGTCAACTCCTGGGCAGCCCTGGTGGCTCAACGGTTTAGTGCTGCCTTCAGCCCAGGGTGTGATCCTGGAGACCCAGGATGGAGTCCCACGTCGGGGTCCCTGCTTGGAGCTTGCTTCTCCCTCTGCCTGTGTCTCTGCCTCTATCTCTCTCTGTGTGTCTCTCATGAATAAATAAATAAATAAATAAATAAATAAATAAATAAATAAAATCTTAAAAAAAATAATGTCAACTCCTGGTAGCAAGAGAAGTTGGGAAAGGAGAAGGCACTTGATAAGAGAAAAGGTATAAAATAACCATTGTAGGCAGGGATGAGAAATAAAGTGCATTTGGAATAATGACAGAGAGAAGAATGTGTGGTGACTCGGAAGCCCCCAATGACGTCAGAGGGACCCACATATCCTTAAGGAAAGTGTGGGCGTGCAGAGAAAGGAAGGTGGTGAGGGTCGATGCAGGTGGAGGGAGTGCGCAGTTGTCCTCAACCCTGGTGCTCTGACTGAGGCCCACTCCCTCACTATTACCCAGTTACCAGGTAGAAAACACCCTAGCAGAAAACAATCGTTCTGCAAAGACAACTGCCCCAGTTTTCCACTCGATTACACTAAATCCACAGCTCTTGCTGCCACCCTTGCTTGTTGCCAGAACCTGTGCACACCCCCTGGAGTCCTGACGGTGCTTGAAGCTGCTGTCAGTGGGCACTGTACTTCAGAGGGCAGAAAAGGCATTTTCTGGAAGTGGTCTGGGATAAGCAGAACACTAATACTGCCTTCCAGGGCCATCCCAGTCCCTTGATGTAGGGGAGGGAGGGATAGAAGGTGGGGAGGCATGTTTCAATTAAGGCAGAAAGTAGGAGTGCTCGGTGAAATATCGAGGCTATGTCAGAGTTTTGCATCTAGGAGAAAATGCGGGGCCTGGAACAAGGAGTTAACTGGAGCGCTCGCGTCCATGACGTCCATTTGGGCAGGCCAAGGTCCTTCCTAGGTGTGTCAGTGTCCAAGGAGTCTGGGGTCTGAACAGCAGAACACTGGCCGGAGGAAATTGTTCCTTCTGAAGTTTTCACTTCTCAGGAATGAGAGTTCGGGGAGTGCCCTGGTGGAGAGGAGGTGATTAACCCCTTCCTGAAACCTGCAATTGCCTTCAAGGCTTGGAGGGATCTAACTGAACTCATTTTGTATCACTTCCCATAGTCATCGCCATAACTTGTTGACGGGTGGATGATTGATCTACATGAAATAACATGCAGCTTATGTCCAGACTAGAGAGAGCAAGAGACAGAGGTAGAGACAGACTTTCCACACAGACCCTCCAAACACTGTCCAGGGAGAGCCGAGGCTAGAATCAGAACTTAACAAACATCTAAAGGACATGATTTCTTGTCTTCAGGCTTTGAGTAACAAAGAATGGGGTTCCCAGTCTAATGGGGAGACGTAGATTGTGCCCTCAGAAAGCTTTCCAATGTGAGAGCCACACATGCAGATGAAAAGCACCAGAGAAAGAGGGCAAATGAGCACAATTCAGGTGAGGTACATAACCGCTCACGGGATGTGGAAGAGTGTTGCTACATCAAAGGGAGTAACTGGAAGCAAAGGATGTTGAGCTCCATCTTTTTCTTTTCTTTTCTTTCTTTTCTTTTTTTTTTTTTCTGATTTATTTATTTGACACAGAGAGGGCAGGCATAAGCAGGGGAAGCTGCAGAAGGAGAGGGAGAAGCAGGCTCCCTGCTGAGCAGGGAGCCCAATGAGGTGCTCATCCCAAGACCCCCGGATCATGACCTGAGCCAAAGACAGATGCTTAACTGGCTGAGCCACCAAGGTGCCCCTGTTGAGCTCCATCTTTAAAGGATGAAGGAGAAGCAAGCAGAAAAGAAAAGAAAGAAAAATTCTCTGCAGGGCTTGAGTTTAGAAGGCAGGAAGGAAAAGACGTAAGGAATCCCTTATCCTGAAGGAAGACAATGGCATGCGGTCGGCCGTTCAGCTGAATCCCTGTCATCCCGCACAGGAAGCCCTGAGCGCTGACATCACGTTGGCCTGTCCCCAGTGCCGGGGTTCTCTCTCTCTCTGGGACCGGGGCTGCTCTCTTTCTCCTGCACCACTGCGTTCAGAGCCGCACACAGATGGACGCTCGGCAGCCTCCCACCTCCGGAAGGGGCCAGGAGGAGAGGTAACAATGAGCCAATGTTTAGCTCAGGAGACAAAGGCCCTTTGATAAGACTCTGGCCTTGGCAGACTCCTCAGCTCTGCAAATAAGCTTGGACTGTGTTCCGGAGGAGCAGGAGCAGGATGCTGTGGTCAGTGAGCAACCCCTTGTCCCTTCAGAGGCCGTGGCCGAGGAGTGGACCCTGCAGGTGGGACCGTGGCCTGGTAGTCATCCTGTTCATCCCTTCCAAGGAATTCTGCCCTCACTCCCAGCAGCCATGTGGAGAGAACCAGGACTTGCCTCCGCCCTGGGAGGCCCACAGCTCAATGCAGGGATCAAGACCAGTCCCCGAGCTGGAGTCTCTGAGCCTGCCTCTCTAGAGGGTCATCTCCTCTGCAACGTGCCAGTTCCCTGGCCAATCACTCTTCCAAGGCGAAAGGTGGAGAAGCAAACTCAGCAGATGGGTGATGGGCGGCTCTGCTGGGAACTTGAGGTCCTGAGCAAGCACAGTGGGATGGGGTGGGGCTCAGGGAGCTGGGAGCCTAGTGGACCCAATGCGGGGGGGGGGGAGGGCGAAGCCTGCAAGGGGCCCTGCCGGGCCCAGCCGCTGGGAGTGGTGCAGGCTGCACCCACCTCACTATTTCCCATTCACCCTTCCTGACATGTGCTTCCAAATCCCTCCTCAAGCTGCCAAATGAGCTTCCTTTCCTGTCCCTGTCCCCTCCCCCCTCCATGTTGCTCATCCTTTGCTTGGGGTAAATAGAAGACCCTCCCCCCCCCAGATGGGGCCATTTTATCACAAGGAGTACAGTGTGTAATGAACTCTTCCAGCACAGCGTTAGCATGAGCCTTTATTCACTTCTAATTTGGGAAGGGGAGTGGAATGTTTTATAGGCTGCAGCAGGAGTGGGGGGAGCGGAAGTTCAGCTGGTTTCAGGAACAGCTGGTCGGAATGGGGTGTGCTTACAGATTAGCAGCCCTCGTTGGGGCCATTTGGGTCTTTTTCAAGGATGTGGAGAGAAAGAACTAGGGGCTTGTGATATTGTGATATATAAGAAATATATATCTAGTCTTCACGCAGAGCTCCTAAAACCCTTGGAATTTCCTAAACGGTGAGAATAATAAAGGGGTTTTGTTATGTCAGTGAGGTGACTTTTGGAATGCCCACTGGTCCTTGGTCACCTGAGGATGGGCGCTGTTTACCTGGGGACCTAACCTTGTGCAGTCCCACCCCCAGCTCTGGGGAGAAGACAGGGGCTGGAGATTTCAGGTCACCAGTGAATTAATAAACGGTGCCCATGTAATGAGGCCTCCATAAAAAACCCAGGAAAGGATGGGGTTTGGAGAGCTAATGGGTTGGTGAATGTGGGAGGTTGTGGCATGCTCAGAGAGGACAAGGAAGCTCTGTGCCCTTCCCCGCACGCATCTCCTACACCTGGCTGCTCTGGAGTTTTATCTTTTGATAGTAAACTGGTACTCTAAGAAGTAAAATGCTCCTCTGAGTTCTGTGGGCTGTGCTAACATATTCATCGAACACAAAGAGGGGATTGTCAGAACCTCTGACTTAATAGTTGATTGGTCAGTCGCACAGGTGACAACCTGGCCTAGTGATTAGCATCTGAAGTGGGGGACTCTTGGGGACAGAGCCCTTAACCCGTGGGATCTGATGCTATTGATATAGAAATGTTGGGGTTCGGGGCTCACCGCCAAGAATGAATTCTTGAGACATCTTTGGTGCAAAAAGGTGGTTTTATAAGACACGAGGACAGGACCCGTGGGCAGAGAGCGCTGCAGTGGGTTGGGAGGGGTGGCTGGTGGTATACCTTCAAGTTGGGAGGGGGTTAGGGAGAGCCTGAGTCTCGAAGGAATTTGGAAGCAAGGTTTCCAGGACCTTGAGGGGCCAGCTGATGTTAGGGAAAGGTCATGTATACTGTCTAGTAAAGCGTCAGTCATGAGCCCCTTCAGATGTCTATCAGTGGGTCATATGCTTGGTGGATGCTTGTCAACATGTATCTTGGGGTAGAGATAAAGGAAGTTTCCAAGGAATTTTTATATGTCCAAGAAGACTTACGGGACCCTGGAGATGGGATAATGTCAAGATAAGGTTGCCTTTTGCCTTTAGCAAACTATAAGCATGAGGAAGGCGTAAGAAAGGCAAAACCCTCCAAGGAGAAAATACGCGAGCCGTCACAGCTCAGACCCCTTCCTGAAGCCGGCTTCATCACAGAATCTAGGGGAGCCGGGGGGAGTGGGGGGGACACCGGGGTCCATTCTTCTCTGCTCCCCCAACTCCCGGTTGGGCGCATGTGTTGGGTGAATAAGGGAATGCATTCCGGGCCTAAGGAGTAACGGGAGGCCACCTGCCCAAACATCTGGGGGCGCCCACCCTCTCTGCAACCCGTGCCCTCAGGGAGCAGAGCACATCCCGAACAAGGTGACCATGCGGACGGAGCTAGAGTGAGGAGACAAAGTCCAGAGCGCCTAGGGTGCCCCCCTGCGCCAGGTTTCCTTCTCAGTCAAGCAAAAACGCTCCTCGTGGGGTCCCGCGGCATGTCCCTCCAGAGCCTCCCTTGGGCCTTTCTTGTGGGTGCTGCAGCTCCCTGTCTCTCCATCCCTGCTCCCTGTTTCAGCCTCTCTGCCTCCTCCCTCTGCGCCTCTCCGGATTGGAGGCCTGAGTCTGAAACCAGGATCCTCCCAGGCTGGCCTCTCTGACCCTGATCTTCCACGGAGCCCGCTGCCGCAGCTTCCTGGCACCTCCGGGGTGTTCGGGCTGAGCAGATGTGCACAGACAGATGACAGCAAGCACGCCCGTCGAGACACCCCCCACCACCACCACCCCGGACACCTGTGCGCACCCTTTCCTTAGGCTACGGCACGGATCCTGGGCATCCAGATAGTTTATGGCAGTTTTGCTTTGTAAGAATTATGTACACTTGAGCAACACAATGGTATTTTATTTTCCTTTGGAGGCTCTGGCACAAATACGTGAAAAGACCTATCCCCCCTGCAGTATATTTTCTGTGAAAAATGCATTTGCGAGGCCTTGTGTTGGCCGATCCCAGGCCCCCTCATCCACACGCGTAAAATGCCTGATGTTTTCAAGGTAACCAGCGTTCTCTTCATTCTGCGACTGAGGCTGGTGAGCTCTATACCTGTAATTTATTTTTTTTTAAAGATTTTATGTATTTATTCATGAGAGAGAGAGAGAGAGAGAGAGAGAGAGAGAGAGGCAGAGACACAGGCAGAGGGAGAAGCAGGCTCCATGCGGGGAGCCCGACGTGGGACTCGATCCCGGGTCTCCAGGATCCTCTTGGGGCCTGGGCTGAAGGCGGTGCTAAACCGCTGAGCCACCCAGGCTGCCCTATACCTGTAATTTAGAACACAAATGTGCCAGAGACGGGGGATTTAGCGGAGTAGGGAGACAGGCTGAAGAAAATGCAAAAGAAGCATTTTAACATGTCTCGATATTTGGGCGCAGGTAACTCACTATTCACCAACAGCACAGTGGGTTGAGCTGATTACCTCCTCGGCCAAACAGCAAGAGGAAAAGTAAAAGAAGGGCGGTGAGAGGACGGGAACAATACTTGCCCAACGCCATGGCTTAAGTAGGGTGGGTGATGAGTAAATGAGCAACGATGGATGGGAAGCGATACATCAGGGGGAGAAATGGTGTGTGACAAAGCAGTTGAGAGCACCGGCTGAGAGAGGGCCGGCGGGGCCCCGACCTCGACCTCTGACGACAACCATCCGGTCCACCAGCCCCGCATCCCTCAGGGAGCAAGACGTGCCCACAGTTACAAGATCATTGGATCTCGAAAGCAGACGAGGGGGTTGGGATTTGTGACTACATCTTACAGATGAGGAAGCTCATTTGTTGGGGAAAAAGAGTCAGCCAGTGACCCAGGGTCCCCGAGCGCTGCTTCTGGGACTAGAACCCCCGTGGGTCACCCGGACGCCCAGGCCAGGTGGTCTGTCCCGCTCTAAGCGTGTCTCCCGGGACTCGCCTTTGAGTCATCTGGCCACGTGGCTCTGCCCTGGACACTTCTCCCGGGCCGGGCCTGGCGCTGCCCCTGACCTCGCAGCCGACCTGCCACCACGCGGGGACCCGGGTGCCGCAGACAGACAGGCGTCCTCAGTGTAGCTCAGGAAAGTCTGTCTACACCCAAAGCCGCCGGCCCGGGGCCACCCTGCCGGGAAGGCCTCCGAACTGGGCTGTCAGAGGCCACCCGCCGGCCTGTGACGCGGAGGAAAGGAGGCCTGCCTCCCCGAGCACTAGCTCTGGTTCTTCTCGAAGGACCTGGGGAGTTACTTCACCTCTTCCACTGCAGCCACTTCATGTCTGCCAAACACGGGGAACAGCAGGCCCATCCGAGCCTCCGCGTGCAGGGCCTCCTGGGCACCCGCAAAGGCGCCCTCTCTGCCCCCCTCCCTCTGGCCGTCCCTCCTCCCTGCCTCTTCTTCCTTCCCCTCTGCTGAACTTCTTCTTGCATGACCCTCCCAGAGGATCTTTCTGGAACGCTGATGGCCTCTGGCTGCTCGTGGCATCACCAGTGTCAAATGGCTTGCCATGGCCAGAGCAGCCAGCTGCCGCTGCGTCCACCCAGGACCCTCAGCTCCAGATGCTACCTCCCCCTCCAGGCCTCCTGGCTTGTCCCGCTGCCCTTCCTCCTGCCATCTCTCCCCCCACCATGCCCTCTCCTGCGTCTCCACCTCTGCAGGTGTCACCTGCTGCCAGGTGGGTCTCTCCCTTCTCTGATTTTTTTTTTTTAATTTAAAGGCTTTATTTACTTATTCATGAGAGACACAGAGACAGAGGCAGAGACGCAGGCAGAGGGAGAAGCAGGCTCCATGCAGGGAGCCCGACGTGGGACTCGATCCTGGGTCTCCAGGATCAGGCCCTGGGCCAAAGCGGCGCTAAACCTCTGAGCCACTCGGGCTGCCCCCTTCTCTGATTTCTTGTTTCATTTACTGTTTGCATCCGTTTTCTCGGTTCCAAATCGTGGGGGCAAGTACGTCTTCAGGTTGTCTCTTGCGTCTGTATCGTTTCCTTATCGGCTTTACCATCTGTCCCTCTAGGGCAGACCAAAGTCACGCTCCTCTCTGGCTCCCCACCGGCCAGCAGAGCCCAGTGGGAACACGGGACGAGCTCTGGACTCGCGCCTCCAGGCCTGGGTCCAAATCCCAGGTCTGGCACTTACAAGCTATGTGATTTAGGGCATCTTGTCTCTTGCAGCTGAAAAATGTATAACTTAGCTTCTTCAACAAAAGGTTGTTTCTTTCAAATGGGTTTGTCCATTGACTAATATTTATTGAGCATCTACTATGTGCCAGGCCTCTGCTTTTTGACACATACAAGCTCATCTCTTTTTCTTTTTTTAAGTTCATTTTATTTATTTATTCACGAGAGACACAGAGAGAGAGGCAGAGACACAGGCAGAGGGAGAAACAGGCTCCCCGTGGGGAGCCCGATGCGGGACTCGATCCCCAGACCCTAAGTTCACGACCTGAGCCGAAGGCAGACGCTCAACCACTTAGCCCCCCAGGTGCCCACATACATACAAGCTCATCTAATACTATTTCAACCTCATCTCTGGAGCCCCGAACCTTAGCCTAGAGTCCATGGGGATTATGTAAATGAAGATCGTAAGTGAATTTGCATGATGTTTGATGCATAGCAGACGCCCAGCCAGTCGGACTACTAGGTCCTCAATACGTTGAGTGTGACTGACTCACTCACAGATGGTGCTGAAGATACAGCAGTGAGCAGGATGGGGTCCCTGTCCTCATGGAACATCCAGTTCAGCCCAGCAAAGGATGAGATGGACATTAATACCTAGCGACAATTGTCTTTAGGAGTATTTCTAGAGCGTGTAAGAGGACGGCCTGTACTGTGAAGGGTACAGTATCGGTGGAGACTTCTCTGAAGAAGATGAGGAGCTCGGATCTGAAGTATTACTTATAAACTTCAGGAAAGAAAGGGAAATGGGCTAAGAGGTGGAGACCATGGGCCTTCCAGGTGGTGGAAACAGCAGGTGCAAAGATCCTGAGGCAGGAAAGCACAGAGCCGTCTCCGGGAACTTGAGCTTCGCTTGGTGAGCAGTGAGGAGAGAGGGGCCAGGCGAGGCTGAAGGCGGGCGTTTCTAGAGCAGAGCCTGGCTGCCACGCTGAGGAACTTGGACTTGATGCCAGAGAGGGGGCGACCAGAGTCTCAGGCCGGCCGGGGGGAGGTGACGCAGTTAGGTTTGCACTTCGAAAGCTCACTCTGGGAGCTGTATGAGGAACGGATAAAAGGGTGAGAGTGGATTCAGGAGAGCAGAACGGAGTGAAAGAGCCACCAGTGCCTGAGACACTGCCCATAAACCCTCCGAAGGGTCTGGGGGTTTAAGACCTGCCTTCGGGGCGTCGCCTTCAGCCCAGGGCGTGATCCTGGAGACCTGGGATCGAGTCCCGCATCGGGCTCCCTGCATGGAGCCTGCTTCTCCCTTTGCCTGTGTCTCTGCCTCTCTCTCTCTCTCTCTTTCTCTGTCTCTATGAATAAATAAATAAAATCTTAAAAAAAAAAAAAAAAAAAAAACCACCTGCCTTCAGGGTCTTGAGCGAACACCCTCACCTTCCTGAAGCACATTTGTCCTGACCATCACCTCTTGCTTCATCCTTACTCTTCCTGGACAGCCTGGTTTAGGGTAGGGGGAAAAAACCCAACCAAGAACTGCCAGCACCACCCCATTCTGTTCTGAAGTGTGGGCTAAGCCACAAACTGGTTTGAACCTGTCAGTTCAGAGCTGCTGCAAGGCCAAGACCAGTGTGGCCTGGCTCAGGGCCCGAAGCATTCCTGCGCCCACACTCACCCTGCGGAGGCCAGGGCAGGGCCAGGGCCCTGCTCCCCCCCTTCCTTTCCTGATGGCTGCCAAGGACTCAGCCTCCGCTTACCTAACCTGAGCCCAGGGCAGGGCCCCATCTCTCCTGGGGGCTGGGCGGCTCTGGAGGCGGGTTAACAGGGAGGTTCCCGGTTGGGAAGGTAGAAATAGGAACAAGGTTCTGGTCCCCGTGGTTCTGCCCACTAAGCACCCACGGTCTGTGCTTTGGGCTTAGTCCCGGCTCCCAGGCCTCAGGCACAGGTGGTTCTCCCAAGGCCCCCTGTCCAATGTTCTTCTGCTCTGCGGGGAGAAATCGGAGTGACCTTTGGCAGGGTCAGGGGAACTGTGATTTTAGACCTCCGCTCTCTGTCTCCAACCCGGGCAAGTAGCCACGACTTCTCTGGGCTTGGGTTTCTTCAACCGTGAAATGAGGGGCCCATCACTTGGGCTGAGAAAGAAGTCCGATGTAAGGGACTCAGAGCAATCCAATCCAACTCCGATCAAAAATACAGCACCAGCAAAAAAAAAACAAAAACAAAAACAAAAAACAACACCAGCTTAAAAAGTATCAATGACGTCAGTAACGACAATCAGAACGATGACCTTTCGTGCCCAGGGACTCATCGACGGCCATCAAAGCCCCGAGGACCCCTCCACTAGATCTCCAGAAGCAGTGACGTTTCCCACCCCCGTTTCCCTCCCGGCCCTGGCCCTAACCCTAACGCAGTCCAGGCTGGGACAGAGGCTCAGGCCCTCTCAGTTATGCTGCCCCGAGTAGCGAAGCTTCCTCAGGCCTAGGCCACCTCCTACCTCTCCGCTAAGCCTCTTAGGGAAGCTCCCACTGACTGCCGTGGGTACTTCCGAGGGGAGGGGTGGAGATAGTCACCAGCTCAGGAAGGGCAGCTGCAGGTGCCCCAGGCAGAACTGAAATAGACACAGGACCCAGAAGATTCCTGGAAGGAGTCAGTGCCAGAGCCCGGGCAAGATGAGAGTCCTAAGCCAACCAGAGGACAAATACAAAGTAATGAGGGGGTGACTTCCAAGTCCCAGTCTTTCATCCACCCAAGGGGATCCCTCTTCCCTAAGACTTTCAAGAGGTTTTCCATGTCTGACCCCTCTGGGGGCTCTGTCATGGTTAAAAAGTTCATGCATTTCAGCCAAAGGAATGAATCTCTAAGAACACACATACCAGTACCTAATCAGCCAAGACCACCCAGGCACAAAGCTGCTGACAGACAAAATCACATTTATTGACTCAATGCAGCGAGGGAGAGTATTTCAGAGGAACTTAGAGTGAAGCTCAGCAAGAGGGAAGAGGAGAGGCATCTTTTGTAAGGTTTGGGTTCCTGTTGAGTCATTTTGAGGAAGGTCTCAGGGAAGTGAGGTTCAGCTCTGAACTGATGGCTGTTTTCAATGCAGGATTAGGATACGTGGAAGTGATTTAGGGATTGGAGGGCCCTTGAGCAACTGGGTCTTCCAGCAAAGCAAGTCTGGGAGCATCGCGGATAAGAGAATAGTGGTCCCTCACATGGGGAGGGGGGCTCTATTCATGACATTTCACGTCTGCTGCCGGACTTTGGGAGAAGCAATGTCTCTTGTTACTTTTGCAGCTAGGTTTGTTTTTTGTTTTTCTGTTTGTTTGTTTTCATCTGTATCTGTCTGGCCAACCCGACTAAGGGCAAAGCTGCTCTTTATTTTTCATTCTGAGCAGATTTTCACTCTTTCCGTTTAGGACACAGAGTTTACTCTTTCACCTACCACCACTGAGTATAGGGCCTTCAGGTTGGGTGGCTATCTGCCCATCTGTCCACTTTCTATCTATCTATCGATTGATCGATCTACCTTCCTGTCTATCATCATCTATCTAATGTCACAGGATGATTCAGGACTGTGCTTCTGGAGTCAGGCTGTCTGTGTTTATATCCTGGTTCCACTATTTGCTTAGCCCTGAGATCTTTGGCAGTGATTTATTGTCTCCATCTCCCAGTTTTCTCATCTGTAAAGTAGGAAAAAAATTAGAGCGCTTGCCTCGTAGGGTTGTTGTGAAGGTTAACAAAATAATACATGTGAAATTCTTGGACCAGTGCTTGGCCCGTAGTTAGGGCTCAATAAACATGAGTGTTTTTGCTTCTTATTTTTATTTTATTTTATTATTTTATTTTATTTATTTATTTTTCTTATTTTTATTTTAAAAGTAACCTAATTTCTGGTTAAAGGTGACAGATTTACTCTACATGTTTTCTCCTCTCCCTTCAAAGATCCCTGCAAATAATAAGAAGGAATCAGATGTATGAACTCTGAGCAGTGAAGATGAATCAGGAAAGGGTCAAGGTCTAGGTAGGAAAAAAAAAAAGAAAAAAAAAAAAGGTCTAGGTAGGGTGAGAGAGGAGGGCCCTGACTCTGGGGACAAGGCTCACCCAGGGGGCTACAGTGACCAGGCTCATAGTAACCCCAAATGTGGAGACATGCTGAGGGCAGACAAATCTAGAAATAGGGGAACAAACCAGACCACCTGGCCCTAAATGTTAAGGAGTATTTTATTTTTTTATTTTTGGCAACTACATTGTAATCACAGAAAACGACCAGAGCTCAAAGAAGTTAAGTCATTAAGGATGTTATCAATAGTCCTTGCTCAAACCAACACGGCCCAAGAATTTCAAGGCCACAAGCTTTCCAGACAGTTCTCGATAGAAGACTGCCAGTAAAAGCCCCCAGTGGCAACTCATTTGGGACCCCTCCCACTCTAGAGAGCTTTCTTCCCTCCTTCCCTTAATAAGACTTCACTTCACTTCACCCTTTCGTGTCCTCGAGATTCATTCTTTGGCTCCTGGAGACAAGAATCCTGCAACCCTGTAATGCAGAGACCAACAGAGCGGTCATCAGAAGATGGGAGACGCCAACAGATATTTGGAAGCAATGAAGAGATGAAGGAGTGACAGTTGATGAAGCAGAGACCAGGAACAGGGTTGGGGGAGTGGGGAGGTTGCGTATTGTGGGAAAATAAAGTAGAGGAAGGGCTTTCGTGCTCTGCAAAACCCAGTGGACGTGGGCCTAGCAAATGCCAAGGGGAGTGAAGCCAGGAGTGAGATCTGGGTTGGACAGCGGGGCTTTGCTGAAACCCGGTATACACAGAGAATGCTGCCAAAGCTCCAAATACGCAGGAGCCACGCACCTACCTCCCTGGGACCACAGAACAACCAAACACCACAAATAAAATTCCCAAACAAAACCCAGCATAGGGCTTTTTCTCTTGAGACACTGAATGGTTCCAGAGAAAAGATACTCCCCAAACGGCATTTAGTTGTCAGGGTAACTGCTGGTTCACACCCGACCCGCGTGAAGCAAAGCACATACTTGTACATGGGACTCCCAACCTGATGTTTTAGAATATGAGTAGACAACCAAGGGTAGATAACCAGATCTTAGGAGAGTCTTTACTGAGAAAGGGAAAGACAGAGAGAAACGATGGTAAACAAATGGATAACTTAAGGAAGGGAATTTTGGGGACGCCCGGGTGGCTCAGCGGTTGAGCGTGATCCCGGGGTCCTGGGATCGAGTCCCACATGGGGCTCCCCGTGGGGAGCCTGCTTCTCCCTCTGCCTGTGTCCCTCTGCCCCACTTGTGCTCTCTCTCTTTCTCTTCTCTCTCAAATAAATAACTAAAATCTTAAAAAAAAAAAAAAAAAAAAGAGGAAGAAGAAGTCACGCTCCATCCTCTCCTCTCCCTGTCCCTGGAAATCGCAGATCCACTTTCTGTGTCTGTGGACTCGCCAATGCTGTACGTTTCATGTAAATGGGATCATATAACGTGTAATCTTTTGTGACTGGCTCCTTTCACGTAGCGTAACATTTTCAAGGCTCGTCCACCCGTACAGCACCACGTCTCGGTGCTTCCTTCTTTCATTGTGTGGATATGCTACATTTTTGTTCACCCATCCATTGCTGATGGGCGATTTTGGTTGTTTCCACTTTTGAACTATTATGAATAATGCTGCTGGGAACACTCATGCAATTGGGGAGTGCTTTTTGTTCATTTGTTTTGTTTGTATTTTGGGGTTTTGGTTTTTTTTTTAATTTTTGTTTTTTTTTTTTGTTTTCTGTTTTTTTGTCTTTGATTTTGTATTTGCATGGATCTATGTTTCTATTTTCTTTGAGAACACTAGTAGTGGAAGTGCTGGGTCATATGGTTAAGGTTATGCTTGACTATTTGAGGAACTGCCCTACTCTTTTCCAAGGTGGCTACACCGTTTTACATTCCCGCCAGCAATGCCTGATGGTTAAGATGATGTTTTGAGATGCATTCATGACCCCTGTGACTATATAGTTCATCCACTTTATGGCCACACCACACTGGATGCATTCTATGGTTGAGGGTCATTTGGGTTATTTCCAGTTTTGTGCTGTTATATGCAACACTCTCATGAACGCTTTCCTACAGGTCATCTGGTGCACATGTGTAAGAACTTCGGAGTCTGTGCCCAGCAGTGGAATTGCTGGGTCATAAGGTATGCACATTTTCAATCTTATTAGATAATTCTGAATTGTTTTCCAGTCTCATTGTAATAAGCAGTTTTACACCCACAGTTTTTAAGAGCTTCTGTTTCCCTCCATCATCAACAACTCTTGACATCAGATTTTTAAAATCTTGGCTAACCCGTTGAGTATGCAATGTCCTTTCATTGTGGTTTCTTAATTGGCATTTTCCTGATTACTCATCTTACTGAGCACCTTTTCGTGTGTTTGGGGCCCCTTCCAGGTCTCTTCTCCAGTGAAAAGTGAGACGTCTTTTTTTGGTGCTCCTCTTGATTCATTTTTATTTTTCTTATGATTTGTGGGTGTTTTTCCTAAATTCTGCATGCACATTCCTTTGTCACACTTTGTGTTGCAGTTGTATTCTCTGACCTGGTGGCTTTTCTTCTCTTTCTCTTTACCTCCATAAACAGTATCAAAATATTCAACTATATATAGTATGTTAATGTATTTAAATGTATCCTCTTTCCCTTTGGTTTGTGATTTATGTAGTTATAAAATAAAACCCTTCTTTCTCTTGAAATCATGATTCTCTTCCACTCTAGTTCTTTTAAATGTTTTTTTTCTTTTATATTCAAATTTTTAATCCAACCTGGAATTTATTTTTGCATATGGTATAAGGAGGGACTTGATTTGCTTTTCCCCATGTAAGTAAATAATCAGCAATACCACGCCTTTCATGTATCAAGTTTTTATCTATGTGTGGGACGGTTTCTGGCATCTCTTATTCTTCTCCACTGATCTGTTTGTCTATCCTCTCCGAATATGACATTTGTGATTACTCCAGTTTTATAATAAATCACAATACCAGAGAACATGCTGTCCTACCCTCATCACCAATCCTGTGCTTCTTCAGGGAAGGTTTTGAACATTCTTGCCCCTTTGCTCTTGCAAACAGACTTCAGAGTAAGTTGGTCACATTCCACAGAAAACCATGTTATAATTTTTACTGGGATTTATTTGATTCTACATATAGATCAAGAGGGAGAAAATGTACATACTTAAAAATTTGACCTTCCTTTCCCACAAACATATATGTCTATTTCTTTAAGCCTTCTCCAATATCTTTCAAAAAAGTCATATTCTTTTCTATATTTTCTAAAGACTTGCACATCTTGGAGATCTCTGGGTGGCTCAGCAGTTTAGGGCCTGCCTTCGGCCCAGGGCGTGATCCTGGAGTCCCAGGATCAAGTCCCACGTCAGCCTCCCTGCCTGGAGCCTGCTTCTCCCTCTGCCTATGTCTCTGCCTCTCTCTCTCTGTGTCTCTCATGAATAAATAAATAAAATCTTAAAAAAAGAAAAAAGACTTGCACATCTTTAGTCTTACATTTTTTTCTATTTTGCTGCTTTTGTAAATGAAAATTTGAGATCGTATTTTTCTGTTTAAATTCAAGATTTTATTTATTTGAGGAAAGAGCATGAGAGAGAAAGAGCACAAGTAGGAGGGAGGGGCTGCAGGAGAGGGAGAAGCCGACTCCCCGCTGAGCAGGGAGCCCAATGCTGGGCTTAATCCCAGGACCCTGAGATCCTGACCTGAGCCAAAGGCAAACGCTTAACTGCACCCCCAAATTTATTAATTTTTGTGTATTGATTTTAAACTTAGCTATTTTGCTTGCCTGTCAGTAATTCTAATAATAAATCTGTAGGTTATTTGGAGTTTCCCATGTTAGTATTCATATCACTGGCAAATAATGAGAATTTTGTTTCATCCTTTTTTCATTCTTATACTTTTTCTCTTTTTTTCCCCTTGCCTTGCTGAGCTGCCTCAGATCTTCCCTGCAATCTTAATTTTGTTCCTGAATTTTAAAGCACTACTTTTAATGTTTCACTAATGATTTACCATGTTAATATTGTAACTGGTTGGTTTTTTAAAATAGATTTCTTTAATCAGGTAAAGAAAATTACTGTTTCTAGTTTACTAGGAGATTGGTTTTAATTTAATTTTTTAATGGATAAATGTCGAATGTCATCTCAAATTTTTTCTAGACCTATTGGGATGAATATCTCTTTAAATCTCTAATGGGATGAATTATATTAAGATATTTTCCAATATAACTTCTTGCAATCTACTTATATTATTTGAAAAAAAAAAGACAAAGCTAGATTATGTTTGGAATATTTAACCAAGGCTTTTAAAAAGTTTGTATTCAGGGGCGCCTGAGTGGCTCAGCAGTTGAGCATCTGCCTTTGGCTCAGGTCCTGATCCCAGGGTCCTGGGATTGAGTCCCGCATCTGGCTCCACACAGGGAACCTGCTTCTCCTTCTGCCTGTGTCTCTGCCTCTCTCTGTGTCTCCCATGAATAAATAAATAAAATCTCTTTTTTTTCTTTCTTTTTTTTTAAAGTTTGTATTCATAAATATGAATACAATAAATATGACGGATCTTTTTTTCTTTCTCATACTTTTTCTGTATAGTGTGGGGATCCAGCTTCCATTAATCTCATAAAATAAATTTGGGGCGATTGCCTCTCCCATTATCTTCTTTTAAAGAGTTTGAATACATCTGGATTATCTACCTCTATCTGTTGAATATATGTCAGAACTCACCTTTATAATTGCCTGGGCCCAACATGTTCCTTAGGATTCAATTTCTTTCGCAGTTATGAATCTGTTAGAGGCAGTTGCTACCAGTTGCATTTTTCATGCAGAGGCAGTTGTTACCAGCTACGTTTTTTTTTTTCTGGGAGTTTGTCCATTACACCTAAGAATACAAGTTTATTGACTTCAAATTATTTATAACATTCCTCTATTATCTTTAATCTTGTTACTCTTTTCTCATTCCTGGTATTGTGAGTGCCTCTGTTTTCCTTACTTGCATCATCTTTCCAGAGCTTTGTTAATTACTTTGCTCTTGCTGTCTCTATTTTTTTTAATATTTCTGTATCAAGTTTTGTTCTTGTCTTCCATTTTCACCTCTTCACCTTTACTTGGTTTTCTTCTGTGGTTCTTTTTTTAATATCTCTAGTTGGATACTTACTCTAGTTTACTTATTTAGTGTTCAGCCATTCTTCTCTTCTAATACAATCGAAGTTTATAAATTTCCCTCGAATGTTAATTTAGTTTTGAAATTTAGTGTTTTTTTTATCACTTATATTGAAATTTTTTCTATTTCATCTTATTTCTATTTTAACATTTCTAGTATTTAAGAGATCTGTTTTCAAATTTCCAAATACATGGCTCTAAAAATATGGTATATGGCATATTTTCGTTGCTGAATTTTAACATGATTCTTTTGTGATCAGATGAGAAGATCTGTTTGATAGTAATTCTTTGAAATTCGTTGAAAAATTGATTTATGATTTACCATGGTGGTCAATTCTTGAAAATTTTTTTAAAGTCTGTATTTTAAGAGTATGTTTTCTTTCATTAGTATGTATTATATTTAATATATGTCCATTAGATCAACTTTGTTATCTTATTCATAATGATATTTTTAGAAATGCAAAGACTGGAAAAATTTACCTATCTAACTTCCTTTGTTAGTAAATGATTAGCAATATGCTTGAGCAAATAAAGGAGTCAGCTAAGACAGAGAAAAACAAGGGACCCAGGAAACAGTCTCTGTCTCAGGCTCTGTCTCTCTCAGGAATGCAGTGACACCCCAGGATGCCGGCTATGCAGCAGGTTCAGGAGCTCCAGGAGGAAGTTTCTGCAAGCACAGGCTTGACCCCCTCCCCCATTCCAAGCAAAGAATTGAGAAATTGTAAATATTTTGGATGGCAATTTTTCAATATGCGTCAAAATCTCTAAAAGTTTCATTTCGTAAAATCATGGGAAGTTGTACAAAGATGATTGAATAAGGATGTTCACTGAATCGTTATTTATGTTAAAAAAGTGATTATTAACGAATAAAGGATTGGTTGATGAACTTATAGTCTCTGTATATGATGTAATGCTCTGTAACCATCTGAAATGATATTACAAAAGATGAAATGTCATCAGTAAATAAGTCTGGGTACACTAGCAAACGGAAAAATATGACTTGGGAAAAAAGTGTTTTCAGAAGAGTTTACTTTTGTAGGACAATATCAGGATAGATAAGCATTTGGATATTAAAATTGGGTATCTTTATATGGTGGAGTTATAGGTAAATTTTAATTTTCTTCTTTAGCTCCCTGTATTTTTTAAATATAAAACTATGAAACTGTATAACAACTTTTACAATGAAATTCTTTTTTTAAAAGATTATTTATTTATTTATTTATTTATTTATTTATTTATTTATTTTCATGAGAGACACAGGAAAAGAGAGAGAGAGAGAGAGGCAGAGACCCGGGCATAGGGAGAAGCAGGTTCCATGCAAGGAGCCGGATGTGGGACTCGATCCCGAATCCCGGGATCACACGCTGAGCCAAAGGTAGATGCTCAACTACTGAGCCACGCAGGCATCTCAAAATTCTTTTTTTTTTTTTAAATCCATTTTTAAAACAGTAAATAGTTTGTTTCTGTCCCCTCAGCACAATTGTCTTTGGGAATTGATTTTGATGAGTTGAGCCTGTTGGGAGTGGTCCTGGGGGCTCTCTTGGTGTAGATGGGGAACAGGAACAGGGAAAATTGACCAGCAAGGACAGAGCAAAAGGCATTCCACACTGATGAAGTTTTGGGTATAGGTGAGGTCCGGAGCCAACCACCAAGAAAAAATTCTTGAGATTTCTTTGGTGCAAAATGGTGGTTTTAGTAAAACCCAGGGACAGGACCCGTGGGCAGCAGAGCTGCTGCCCCAGGCCTGTGAGGGTGGCTGATTATAGACCTGGGAGCTGGGAGGGGTCTGGGGATAGCATACTCGCTAAGGAATTTTGGAAGCAAGTTTTCCAGGACCTCGAGGGGGGCTAGCTACGATTGGGAAAAGGTCACTTATTACTGTTTAATAAAACCCGAGTCTTGAGGCCCTTCAGATGTGCATTGGTGGGCCGTGTGCTAGGGGATGATTGCCAATATGTATCTTGGGGGTTTAGGATAGTGAAAATTTCTAAAGGAATTTTTATACGTTAAAGTAGACTTACAGGCTCCTGGGGGCCGGGCTAAGATTGCCTTCTGCCCTTAGCAAAGTATGAACATCAAGGCAGTTGAGTCCATAGAGGAATGTCCCTCTGCCTGTTTCAGGGACTTGTCCATGTGCTACTGGGCTCGTGCTTTGTCCTCAGCTAGTCCTCTGTTCCCCCATCAACATCACACTAGGAAGCCTGGGGACCAGACAAGTTTCTACAGCCAGTGCTCTCTTGACACACAGTACACCTGCCCCTCGGGGAGGGCCCCAGTCAGCAAACACTGGTTCTGTGCCATGAAGGAGGAGAGAGAGGTGAGTGTTTGAAACGCACACAAAAGGGCTGATTAAAAAGAGGGGGGAGAAAAAGTGAAACAACTACAAAGATGTGCAGTAATTAATTCAAAATACTATAGGATTGCTTTGATATACTGGCTGATTTATGTAAGTGATAGTGGTACAGAGTAAATAATCCGAGTTCTGAGAATTTATTGAGAGAAGCTAAGTGAAATGCATGGAACACGGGCTGGTTCTAGCCAAAAAAAGAAAATCTTTTTAAAGAGTGTGTCTTGCTCACTATGCCTGTTAGTTTCTCATTAAGTGTTTGTGGAAGGAAAGAAAGTAGAAAGAGAGGAAGAAGTGGGAGAGAAGGAGGGAAGGATGAAAATAGAAGAGACATTTCAGGAGGAAGATGTGGCTAAGCCGGTGGTTCTCAAAGCATGGTCCTTGGGCGCCTGAGTGGCTTTTCTTTAAGCATCTAACTCCTGGTTTCTGCTCAGGTCATGACCTCAGGGTTGTGAGATGGAGTCCACATTGGGTTGAGCGTGCATCCTGCTTAAGCTTCTCTCTCTCCCTTGCCCTCTGCCCCTCTCCCTGCTTGCATGCTCTCTCCTCTCTCTCTGTCTCTAAAAAAAAAAAAGTGTGGTCCCTAGACCACCACCATCAACACCAACTGGGAACTTGTTAAAAATGTAAATTCTCAGGCCCGGGCCCAGCTCTGTGGTACTGAATCAGAAATCCTTGGGTGGGGCACAGCAATATGTGTTTTAACAAGCCTTCCAGGTGATTCTGATGTACCTAAAGTTTGAGAACTACTGGGCTAGGCAAAATCTTTGAAGCTGGCATGAGCAGGCTGCAGGTAAGGAGATTCACTTTGCTAGAGCAAAGAAGTCATATCAGGGTTTGTTGGGAGATCAGCTGGAAAATATACAGGAACTCCGTATTATTGGAGGTAAAATAGATTTTTTTTTTCACAAACAACATGGCTGGTATTTATGTACAACTAATACAAAGGAAATGTGTTAAAGAAAAAGAATCACCCATCCTCTCTCCTCACCAGCATATCAATTAGCTTAATATTTTTCCTGTTCCTTTATAATGTGTGTAGATATGCATAGATAATGTTTACGCAATGGTAATGAAGTCATACATGCAATTTTGGGGATGTGTTTGCTAGTTTTAGTATTTTGTAGTGGACTGGTGTTTTGATACATTAAGCAATGAGTTTAAACTTTACTGTGGTTTATGCTGTTGTATTTTGATCTTTGCTCTTCCTAGCCTGTCTCTGGGAGGTTGTTAGAGCAGAAACAAATAATAAAATGACCAATCACTGGGTTTAAGATTTCAAAAGTTGAGATCCAGGCCAAAGACAAGAGCATTTGCAAGTATCTACACAGCCACCATCAGTTTTTCTCACCTGAGAGACTTGACAAAGTACTAGGGTTAGGGGGCTAGGGCAGGGCTGCAAAGAATCAGAAGGAACATGCATGTCTTGGGCCCATTCCCCATACCGTCTGCTCCCCCAGGACCTCGTGGATGGGAGCTGAACCACCTTCCTGAAAAGAGCCTGGAGAAGTGGTGAGTGTGGCAGGGATCCTTCCGCTTAGCACCACGTGAAAACAGCAGTGGCTGCATGACCCACATCAGGCATGAGGACCCAACACGAATTCTCCAAGCTCCTTGCAGATCCAGAGTCATTTGATGAAACAGACTGAATATGGCTAAGACAGAGGCTGACCTGAGGAACCTCTCTGAATTAGGGAACACAGAAAAACCCAAGTCCTGCATGGATCCATGACCAAAGAAGACAGAAGTCGGTGACTATCCCAGTGGGTGCCAAGAAAGGGCAGGTGATGAGAAAGTACCAGGCACAACTACAGGGGAAAAGCAAGCAGTTGGGAGGAAGGGGGGGTGACAATAGACAAAATTGCCTAATACGTTCCTAAGAGTCCCCAAAGTGTTGTCAACCAGGAACAAAGCACTTCATGTGATGCAGGCTTGAGGAGGGACGTAAATCTTCTGTAGAAGAGTAAAGAAAGTCAGTATTTGGCACACCTGAGTACGTCCTCTATGATTTGTACTCGCAACAATGATGTACGCTTTTTTTTCTCATGTCTTATAACACTGGATAGTAAATTAATGGACTATATCCTCGTCAAGTGACTATACTGTATTTTATTGAAAATTAGGATTGTTTCCATTTTTAACATGATACAAATATGGCACAATGGTTATTCTGCACCATTCATTTGCCACCTACAATGTGCCAGACTCTGGTACTCGGAGGTGAGAGGAACACAGTCTCCTTAGTGTCTGATGGGAGAGTCCGACGTGTAAAATGGTCATCCAGCACAACATGAATGGCATTATAAAAATCGTGTATAACTTGAATCTTCTTTTAAATTATTTCCTTAGAAATGAGACTCCAATATTGACAAGTTGCTTTCCGAAAGGCATCAATTTACACTACGCTGAAGCAATGCTGGATTCTGTTATATGCCAAATTCCCTGACATGTTCTAGAAATGTTTTGCAGGTTTTGTTTGCCTTTCTATTTATTTACATTGCCGTGGGGGGGGGGGGGGGCAGGGCTGATTTTTAAAAGTATTTTAATTTCTCTTTTCTTATTTTATTTCTTCCATGACTTTAAAGCTTTGAAAAGTATTCCTTCAGAGACATGATAAGTACTCATTTCTATTTTCTGTTAGTTTTAAAACATGATTTGATTTTTCTTCAGTTGTTCAGTTAATCCACCTGGAATGTATTTCAACCATTAATCAGAACAATTGACTTTCTAATTGCTAGCTTAGACTATCATTCCTGTACTTATTATTTGAAGACGTTTATCAAATGCAAAATTCTTACTGCACCGGGATAATATTTTTTGAGATATTATGCCTGGTACTGCCTAGAATCTGATTAGCCTGTGGCTCTTATATATTGGATTAATGGCATCCACAGCTTCATGGAAGGGGAGGGAAGAACCATCAGGAGTAGGGGAGCTACTGTTTGGTGTTCCAGGCTATGTTGAGAAAGTAAAAAAAATTAAAAAACAAAAATGCTGGAGGAGTTTCAGATAGCCTGAGCTTAGAGAGCTGATCAGGGAGCTGATCACAGATCAGAGAGGAACATGGAATAAGGTGGTAGTGAAGTTCCCACCACAGAGTGGATTCCGGGTATTAAGAGGGAGGAGAGAGGGTGAAGGGTCACCTGAAATGCTTGACTCCCTTCCTTACCCCAGGATGAAACATTGACAAAAGGTGGGGCTGGCAGGAGGTGAGGAGATAAAATCACAATCAGATCGACTTGGAGAATCTGAGAATTTTAGGGGCTGGTATTCTGTACAAGCTGGGTGGAGCCTGGGGAAACTACAGGCCTTGCAGAGAAAGGCTTTACTGGTGAGATGCCAGACTGACATGATTCAAGATGGCAGACGTAGCAGGGACTGGGCCAGGCGCCAAGACCCCGACCCCCACAGCGGAGAACACAATATACAGTTTTCTGGCGCTCATGAAGAGTGGGATAGCTGACAGACCAGAAGAGACCTAGGTTCTGAATCAGGAAACTCTTAATGTGGTCCTCTTGTCACCAGAGGCAATAGCAAGGACTAGGGTGTGGGTGGCAGATGCCACTATGTTGCCCACGGACCAGATCAGGCCAGCTGCACCTTCGTCATCAAGCGGGATGAGGCTCTCAGTGGAAGCTACTGGGGACCAGGGATTAGCTGGACAGTATCATTGCACCCAGTAGTGCTTCCCAGTATCCCAGGAAAGGGTGACCCTTCCCAGCTGTTAGGAGTTTGAAATTTGACTTGACTGCTTTACCCACAGAAGATCTGAAAAGGAGAGAAATCAAGTTACCAATAGTTTTCGGTCAAAGTATCTTGCCAGTGTCACCTGGTCCCTGCTATCAACAGGAGAAAGGGGAACGCTCTCAGCTGTTGGTGGGGGTGCAAACTGGTGCAGCTGCTCTGGAAAATAGTGTGGAGGGTCCTCAAAAAGTTAAAAATAGAGCTACCCCCCGACCCAGCAATTGCACTCCTAGCTATTCATATAGAGGATATGAGCATAGGGATTTGAAGGGGCACCTGCCCCCAAAGGTTTATAGCAGCAATGTCCACAGCAGCCAAAATATGGAAAGAGCCTAGGTGTCCAACAGATGAATGGATAAAGAAGATGTGAGCTACACATCTCTCTCACAGTGGCATACTACTCAGCCATCAAAAGAATGAAATCTTGCCATATGCAATGATGGAACTAGACGGTATTATGCTAAGCGAAATGAGTCAATCAGAAAGATAAATACCACATGATGTCACTCGTATGCGGAACTTAAGAAACAAAACAGATGAACATAGGGGAAGGGAAAGAAAAATAAAATAAGATGAAACCCGAAAGGGAGATAAACCATAAGAGACTCTTAACTCTAGGAAACAACTGAGGTTGTTGGAGGGGAGGGGGGCGAAGGGAGGGGGTACCTGGGTGATGGGCATTAAGGAGGGCGCATGATGTCATGAGCACTGGGTGTTATATGCAACCAATGAATCACTAAATTCTACCCCTGAAATGAATAATGCAGTATATGTTAACTAAATTGAATTTAAATAAAAAATTTTCAAAAAAAGTCAGCATCCAGAACAGAATGCAATTGTAAAACAAAAATTTTACTTTTATATTACTGAGTAATATATATTTTTTGAAATTACCACCACCACCACCACCACCACCACCACCACCACCACCACGTGCGCATACACACACACACACACACACACACACACACACACACACAGGAGGCCCTTTCTGGGCCTTTTGTCCCTTTATTGATTTAAAACATATCTTTGAAGTCAGAACAGGACTTTAAGTGTGTTTGAGGCATGCTGTGTCCACAGGCAATGTAGAAGGAGATCATTTTGCTTTTTTTTTTGGCCCCCTTTTTATTTTTTTTAATTTTATTTTTTTATGTTTTTATTTTTTTATGTATTTTTTTTGGAGTTCAATTTGCCAACATATAGCATAACACCCAGCAGCATCCCATCAAGTGCCCCCCTCAGTGCCCGTCACCCAGTCACCCCCACCCCCCACCCACCTCCCTTTCCACGACCCCTTGTTCGTTTTCCAGAGTTAGGGGTCCCCCCCCCTTTTAATAGGTACAGTTGGAAATTCTTTATACTTGGTGTCAGGGGAACGCAAAGCTCTTTCATGTGTTGTTAACCTTGTGTGAGGCGAGTGGAGGCCCACGTGAGCAGCAGAGGAAGCCTCAGGCTGGGAGGAAGGGCTGGAAGGTGGGACAGTTTGGGACACACTGCCAGACTGGCCTCGAGAGAACCCTGCGCGGCCTCTTATTCCCTCATCGCCCTGTGTCCGGGCCGCCTGGGACAAGTCCCCATTTACACTGCTGTCCCAACACAAGAGCTAAAAATGCCCACTTTGACTTGCAAGAGTGTGCAGGGCTGAGTGCTCAGCCACGTGGTCGGCCTGGCCGTGGAACCTTCCTGCCACAGGGCGGCAGCATCTGCCCAGACTGGGAAACGTCCTGCGGCTGTGGGGCAGGTCCAGGGGCTGCGGCAAAGAAAGTGGCCCCTTGGGTAACCCAGGGCAGGGCCGTGAAACGGGGGCAGCGTGGCCTGCTAGCACTTGTAAGTCCTTGTCCATCCCCCGTCCCCGGGCAGGTGGCATGACCACGGCTGGCCAGCTGTGACAGCCACTGTGCGGGGCGGGGGGGGGGGGGCAAGCTCTCAGGGTGCCGAATTAGGCCCTGCCTCAAGCATTGCTTGTGCGATCCCCGGAGGGGGGTCCTCTCCCCCAGCAGCTTCTGAGATCCCCACCTACAAAGACACTAGTCCCTGCACTGAAGCTGCAGGTGTCATCAGGCTCGTGAAGAGGTTTATTTTCCAGATGATACATGAAGGGTCCGGCCTCTTCTTTTTTTTTCTTCCTGTGATGGGGTTGAATTTTGTCTGCAAAAAAAGAGTTAGGTTGAAGCCCTAACTCCTGGTACCTCGGAATGGCTTTATTTGAAAATGGGGGCATCAAAGATGCTGTTAGTTGGGACGAAGCCGCACAGGTGGAGCAGGCCCTCAGTCCCACGGGGCTGGCGCAGAAGACAAGAGGTCTGGGTTAGAGACCTGCCACCCCGGGTCAAGGAACGCCTGGGGAGGCCAGAAGCTGGGGAAGGCGAGGCTGGATTCTCTTTTAGAGGCTTCGGAGGGGGACACCTGGGTGGCTCAGTGGTTGAGCACCTGCCCCTGGCTCAGGGTGTGATCCACGGTCTCAGGATCGAGTCCCACATCAGGCTCCCTGCCTGGAGCCTGCTTCTCCCTCTGCCTACGTCTCTGCCTCTCTCTCTCTCACTCTCTCTTTCATGAATAAGTAAATCAAAAAAAAAAATCTTTAGAGGCTTCAGAGGCCTCCTGGCCTGGCCCACACCCGGCTCTTGCACTTCTAGCCTCAAGAACCATGAGAAAATTGGCTGTGGTTATCTCCTAGTTTCTTTGGGTCAAGAGCCCCGCGTACGACTTAGCTGAGCTCTGGGCAAGGCCGCAGTCGGGGTGTTGGCCAGGGCTGGGCTCTCCCTGAGAGCTCAGTTGGGGGAAGAAGCATCCACTTTCAAGTTCACACGATTACTGACAGGAGTCAGGCCCTTGTGGGCGGCCGGACCGAGAGCCTCAGTTTCTTGCTGGCTGTAGGTCAGAGGCTGCCCTCGTGGCCTTGCCGTGCGGCCCTCCCCACAGAGCGGCTCGCAGCGTGGCATCTGGCCTCGGTAGAGCCAGCGAGGGAAGCAGTCTCCTTGCCAGATGGGTGTTAGAATCTTCCGCATCTTCGTCACGGAAGTGACCTCTCATCACCTTTGCTGTGTTCTATGGGGTGAAAGTAAGTCACAGCTCACCCCGCGCTGAGGGAAAGGCAGGAACACCCTGAGGTTGGGGGGGCCTGGGGACCATGTTCTACACGGAGGGGGGACACACACTCCTGGGGGCTGGGCTCCCGGACTGAACTTCCAGGAGCTCGTGTCTCTGTGGCTCTCCTTGGTCACTGTCTCCCCAGACACCCAAAAGATAAAAAAATTATGTTTTCCTTCCCATTCCCAAGTGGAGAGCGACTTCCCACTGGGCTGTGGGGTGACCCTCTTCCCAATTTTGCCCGTTTCTCCCTGCTGCCATGGTGTAGAAGGAAGCCCCCAGGTCCAGGGGCAGCAGCGGAGTCTGAAAGGTGAAAATGGGCAGATCCGAGGCAAGGACGGGCTGTGTCTGGCCGGAATTTGGTAGGTCTTATCTTCCTTTAGGGATGGGGTGAGCCACTGCTCATGCTCCCCCACTTTTCCCTTGCCTCTGCTTCTGGGTCCAGGGTCCGTCCCACTCTATGGCAGCGACAAGGGACAGTGCTGTCCTGATTGTCCATGTCTCGACATTTTCCCTTCCTCCTTTGCAGTCAGGCTGGGGCCATGGAATAATTTAGGCCAAGGACGTTTGGTGGGGTGCTCCTGGGATGGGGAATTGAAGAGCCAGCGTGTCTCGTCCATCCCTTTCTGCCCTGAGTCAGCAAGCACGGAGCCCAAGGGCTTGAGAGGGCAGTGCCGCACGCAGGATGGAGGGAGCTGGGTGCCTGAGAGGGGCTGTCCCGGGGAGAGAGCCCTCTGCCAACCCACACAGAACGTCACTTGCAGGAGAACTACAGTCTGGGTTGCCTTATCAGCCCTCGGGCCAAATGTTGCAAAGAGCAGCTCAGCGAAGCACATTTTGAAACGTCCAGAACTTGCCCTGGGATCAAGACACCTGCTGGGGTCCCTTGGATAATAACAGACTACGGATTGTGCTCTATGCCGCGTAAGGCCTGTGACCTCGGGCGGGCCACTTAACTTCTGTGCCTCTGCTGCCAAACCTGTCAAACAGGGTCCTGCCAGTACCTTCTCATATGGCTGTTGTGAAGCGTGTGTAAAAGCCGCAGAGCAGGCCAACAGTTCCCGGCTCATGGTCTGCGTGATTGGCCACCACCAGGTATGTGCTCCGGACACCAAGGCGGTGCTGCCTTTGACCCTTTCCCCAACCTGTCAGCTCAGATCCCTGGGGGCTTCTCCTTGGCCCAGGTAAAGGACCGGCCCCCGCTTCCGAAACAAGGGCCCACTTACACTCTTCCTTCTTACCCGACTCCCTTCCTTGCGGGCATTCCTTTCCTTTGCTTAACACTAGAGGGCACGTCAAGACTGGCACCATCCAGCCCTCCAGCTTGGGTTCTCACTCCATCCAGCGACGACGGCGGCAAGGGTCCAGCAGGTGGCTGAACTTGAGCCTGGAACGTATCCCTCTGAACAAGGAGATGGGCTCCCACCTGTCAGAACAGCCAGCCAACCAGCTAACTATCCGGACCCGTCCTGCCCCACTTGCACTGAGCCCTCTTCTTTTCCTCCCGAGGAGCTAGCAACGTTTAATTACGTACTTCTTTCTCTGCTGATCAGGTTACTGTCCTTCCCGCACCCCCCCACCCCACCCACCAGACTGGAAGCTCCACAAAGGGAGGCACATATCTATCTGGTTATCCATTTCTGACACCTAGCATTGTGTCTGGTGTACTTATTCTTTAAAAAAAAAAAGATTTATTCATTTATTTGAGAGAGTGTGTGTGCACAAGCAGAGGGAGGGGTAGAGGGAGAGGGAGAAAGAGAGAATCCTTGAGCAGACTCCCCGCTGAACCAGGACCCCAATGGGGCTTGATCCCAGACCCCGGAGATCATGACCTGAGTCGAAATCAAGAGTCGGCCACTCACCCAACTGAGCCACTCAGACGCTCCTGGTGTATTTATTCTGGATAAATATTTGAGGACCCATTAAAGTAATCTCTCTATCTCTTCTCATACCCCTCCTCCACCCACCTACCCCACACCCCTGGATGTCAGCCTGACCTGGGCTACTCATCACTACCATCCTAACCTCATCACCTTTGGTAATTGTCACAATTTCCTAACAAGTTTTCATTTTTTCCAGATGTTTACTCTCCAATACATTTTGTCCATTTTTATTACCCTGCTCAAGAAACAACTGCTTTCAGGGCATTCCGACAAACAAACTCATCTAGAAGGGAGAAACTTAGGAGAGGGTTTGAACTTCTTTGAGGGCCCAAGATTCTTATCCATATAGTGAGGATAGTCATACTGACTTGAGGGGTCATTGCGATGCTTAAATGAGGTCATGGCAGGCATGGGGCCCAGCAGAAATCAACCTTCAATAAAGAATAAATATTTGCGTCAGTAATAACCCAAAGGAATGAGGACTATTTAGATGAGCAAACAGAAGACTTTACTAGACTAGTTCAAATGCTAATCAAAGAAGGAATAGATTAAATCTTGTATTTTTCTTTCTAGAAAGTGTAAGTATTACCAACTGGTAGGTATTTTTTTTTTTTTTCCAACTGGTAGGTATTAAAAGTAGTTAGGTTTTTCCCAGCTAAGGTTTCCTAAAAATTGGAAATATTTGCAAATGGGTTTGGCTGTGCATGAACTCTGTCACGGGAGCTCATCAACCTGAGGTGGCATGCCTCTCTTTTAAAGATGTCTTGGAAGATATTGTGCATCAAGTAGAGATTTGAGTTAGGTCACTTCTAAGTCTCGCATACACTTTATAATCCAATCATGATTTATGATTCTATGAGAATCCTTTCCTTTTTTTGGTCCATTGAATTCTCTTACTTTTTTGAGGCCTTATTTTTGGGAATATATGTTTGTATGGACATTTGCATTTTCAAGTTCCTTCCACAAGGAGGTAGTAAATTTCTGGAGGACGTACCTTGTATCTGTGCCCAATACCCTCTCCCCAGTGCACCCAGCATTGTGCTGTATAGTCACTGGGTGCTCAATAAAGAGTAGTCAGAGGGGAAGGGGGAGTCCAGATGGGTCTTGCTTTTGGGGAGAAAAATCTCCCGTGCTGAAGTAGGTGGGGCTGCAGGATTCCATCCCCTCCTCTGCTTCAAGATAAACCTCAGCTGCATAAATTGAACAGTTAGGAAGGACATAACCCCAGGGACACTGGGGAACCTATGCATCACTTTTTGAAATGCGAAGTGAAGCTTCATCATTTCTTCAGGTATCTTCATGTAGAAGCCATTAAAAAAAACTCACATGAATGAAAGATTAAGATCAATGATCTCTGAAGATAAATTACCTCCTCAAATTAAGTAATTTTTTTTTTTTACTTAGAGCTAAAAAGGTGATAGTATGAACAAACATAAATGAAATCCCCCATCATTTTGGAGCTTGTCTCACTGTCATAAATCTGGAGGCTAAATACATCCATTTGTTTCGATATAAGTTGCCCTTGAGAACCCCCTTGTTATCAATTCCTGTGGGATTTCAGGCGGTTGGGCAAGTCCCATAATAATCTGTCTATAACGGAAAGCTGGACCTGCCCTTTCTAGTCCATGCACACGAACAGGCTAAGTCTAAGGGGAATGGAGACATTTGTGGAGGCGATGGGGCCCCAGGACTTAGGATGGGACATCTAGGTGGATGATTTCCTCCCCTCCCCCACCCACAATGTTTAACTCCTAGATTCTTCTAAACTCTGAGCCTGCAGAATTAGCCTGCCTCTCCCTATTAAGAGCGAACACTACTCTTTCTACTCCCACTTCCACCTTGCTTGAAGAAACCTCAACGACCTTTCCCTTCCGCCTCCCCTCCTAGTAACTAAGCTTGTTACTTGGCTTAAGTCACAGCATAACCCAACGGGGCTGTTCTGGCCCTGCTAATGGAAGAAGGGTGTTAAAAAGCAAAAGTGAGCTGAGCAAATTGAAAGATCTAATTGGCTTTATTAATGATCCCTGAGCCAGGCAGCATCCCATCCTAGCAGATTTAGAAAGGAGCTCCGAGGAGTTGTACAAAATGGAAGACTTTATAGGCAGGAGGTAGGGCAATGAAGTGATTCTAGCAAAGAGTGAATTGTTTTGCAAGGTCACCTTCCCTTGGGGGAAGGCAGGGGTCTCTCGGGCAGGTTACCTCACTAGCGCTGACCAGGCAATTCTAGATCGACTGATTAAAGGTTTCACTCCTGGAAGAGACTGAAACGAGAATTATTAGGTATTACGTTTTGGTTTGTTGATGTGGGGCTTAGTACAAGTGGCTCCATGTTAGGCCTTTTTTTTTTTTTTAAACAAAAGAAATAGACCTCAAGTGAGCTGTAAGTCTACTCAGCAGGCGTCAGCAAGAGTCAGAGGAGTTCATGTGGACTGGATTCTGAAAATGCTGGATCTCGGGAGGCTGAAGCACAAGATAGAATAGGGAAGAGTATAATGATTAGGGAGCAAATCCAGAGATACAAGTTTTAACACCTGGCAGCGATTCCAGGAAGTATATGACCATGCTATTCAAACGTTTCCTAGAAGTATGGAAAAAGTGATGACCCAAGCTATATGAGGTTGAAATGCCAGAACTGCCCCAGCAGGCAGTGGAGGAAGAAATGAAGAGACTCAGGAATTGAGCATGCTAAGAGTGGATATACCAGAAGACTGGAAGACCTACCAGATAATTCTGTTCTGTCGGAAGGCCTGGGCAATACGTCATTCACAAAGCTAAAAGAAATGAGCTAGTGAGGAGGACACCAGCATTTTCAAAAACTCAATCAAGACTCTTCTATAAGCCAGGGCTGAAGTTAGGAGAGGTAGGTAGAGAATTTGGCTTAGTGATACCAATGATGATGATAGGTCCAGATTCAAAAAGGCCAAATGGATGCAGTTATTATGATGAGCAAGGGGGTCGGAGCAGTGGCCAAAGGGGCCTGACCCGCAGACAGTAATGGGGGTGATTCAAAGAACGCGACATTCTTAGAGGCAAAATAGACACTCAGCCAATGAAATTGTTTCTTTTAGTTTGTACCGTTAGGAGAAGTTAAGGCTGGATGACAAAGAGTCTAAAGACAGTGGCCCCAATAATATGTCATGATCTCTTGCTCATTTGCTGGACCTGAGCCAGTTTTCAGACTCAGGCTCAGCCAGATTCCCAGGAGATGAAACCTTGCAACACCACAGCAAACATACACATTAATGATTCCATAGGTCCTTTCCAAAGGAACCCACAGTCATTTATTTGGAGACACGTATACTGGTGAAGAGGGACTCCCGAATGTTTGATGTTAGAACACAAGAGTCCAAGCTGACATGATACCCAGAGAACCCAAGGCTCCTCATGACCCCCTATTCTAACTAGTGGGGCTTATGGGAGCCAGGTAATAAATAAAGTCCTGGCCAAGTCTGGCTTACGGTGTGCCCACTGGGTCTGCAGATACATCTAAAGGTAAGCTCTTCAGTCCCTGAAAGTATAATTAGAGTTGACGTGCTTGTTAGTTGGATCATTGGGTCTTAGGCTTGTGCAGCAAGAACTGTTGTAGTGGAGAAGGTCAAGTAGAAGCCTCTGAAACTGCCCCATCCCCAGCCAAGACAATAAATACAAAACAAATCACATAGTGGGGGGATTGTTGATATTAGTGTCACACTGAGGGACTAAAGGATGCAGAGTAGTAGCTCCCATGATGTCTCATTCAATTCAATAGTTGGCCTCTGCAGAAACCTAGTGGACCCTGGGGGATGACTATAAATTACTGCGAACCCAATCAAATATTGGCCCCAATTCAAGCCACTGTGTCCGTTTATCTATTACAGCAGAATTGATGTGACCTCGGGGACATAGTATGTAGCCTTGATTTGCTGAGTGCATCCTTCGCTATTCCCTTCAGAGAAGAGGAGGAGAGATTATTTGCATGTTTATGGGTAAATGTAAACATATGTTTACAATTTCCCAAGGCTGTGCTGACTCCCTGACCTCTGTCATAATATAGTCCAAAGGGATCCAGATCATCGGGGCATCCTGAAGGATGTCACATTTGATCCATTATTTATGGACGATATTATGCTAATCAGGCCATGTGAGCAAGAAGTGGCTAGCACGTGGAAGGACTTAAGACATGCATGCCTCAGGGGATAGGAGGTAAATCTCAGGAAGATCAGAGGACTGTCACATCAGTGGTATTTTTAGGGGTCTAGTGATCAGAGTCCTGCCAGGAAACCTCATCCCAAGTAAAAGACAACATATTCCATCTTGCACCTCCCACCACAAGGAAGGAAGCCCAAACTTGGTGAACATCTTTGGCTCTGGAGGCAGCAAACACCACCCTCAGAAATACTGCTCCAGCCCATACTCCAAGTGGCATGAAATGCTTTGTCAACCCTAAAAATAAAATGGCAGGTTATTTTTTACCAGCAAAATGCGTTTTGGGGGGAATAGGAGAGAAATTGCAATTCAGGACAAGCAAACTCTGCTGAACCACAGGCAAGTTCAAAGAGACGGGTGGGGGCTGGGGGAAGGTCAGCTTTTATTAGGTTTCAGGAGGAAATTGGAGAGGCTTGTTTTAAACAAAAGTTCATTGGAGAAGAACAAGTGTTGGAGGTTGTGGCAGGTTCTCACTGCCACATGGGGTGGTTGCTGCATTGTTGCTGGGGCGGGGAGGGATCTTCTTTCTTTTTTACTTAAAAGTAGGAGAGAAACTCCTATGTGGAAAAACGCCTCCCCTTGTCCAGATAATCCTTATCTCCCTTCCCGGGGCTGCGAGGTAGTCCGTGCAGGACAGCGCCCCCTTCAGGGCTTCCTGGCTCCATCTCAAATGAGGAGTTCACAGCTCCTACCTTGGAGCCGGGAGCAGGGCAGGGCCCTGCAGGGCCAGGCTGACCTGTAAGCGGCCAGGTCAGAGGTCGGGGTGTTGGGGAACGATGCTGTATGGAGCTCATGGTCAGTCCCAGTGGGAGAATCGCAACCTAACCCCCTGGGGTTCTTCTGCACAGCCCTGCCATCTGCACAGGAGATGGATGCGTCGTTGATAAACGACTCCTAGTGTGATACGGGCCCGGCCGAGATGTAACACCTGGACGCCGGATCCCAGATGACTGCCCATCATGAACCGAGGGCTATTACGGCCACGGAGTCATGCAGTCAGGGAGGCCAGCAGCAGCTCATCGTAAATGGGAAGTGGTATGGCTGGGACCGAGGCCATGGGGACGTGGGGCACCAGCAAGCTGCACGAGCACGCGGGCCGGCCCCTCACTTCGGCTGTCTTGTTGCACGAGCATCCCCCTCCCTCCGTTCATGAAGGGCCACACAGGAGCATACCTGATAAACCACATGGCAGGAGCCAAAACCCAAGTTTCAGTTACAGATGAATTGGTTCCATATGTAGGTTCACGGCGAAGTGAACGGAGTGGCCCTGAAGAACAGTGGCAAGAGAAAGTCCTTCCAACAGGCAGACCTTTGGGCAGTGCCTCTGATGTCCTACTTTGTGCACAGGGCAAAGCAGCCAGACGTTAGAACATGCACCGAGGCCTGGGCGGAGAGAAAGTGGAAGATTGGTCGGAGGCACGTGGATGCACGTGGGAGTGACATCAGGTGTGAAGCCCTTTGCCTCACATGCTAAATCCCACTGAGAGCGCCCTCTGCGGAGGAAGCCGTCAGTCCCCAAGCAGACAGAGGGCTTGGCTGTCTGACATCAGCCAACTCCAGGCACTGGCCACCGTGGTGCTGGCACAAGGGACATGAGGGAAGTAGCCACAGTCGGAGGGATGGGACCACCATGCCTGGGCTCCCACAAGCAGCATCGGCTCCTCCGAACCCAGGCTGAGTTTGGCCTTGTTGCTCATGACCATCCACCCTGCCAGCAAGAGAGCAAACCCCTAGCCCGCCGCAGAACACCATCCCTCGGTGGCAAGTTAATTACTGGGGGTCCCTTCCATCCTGCAAGGGCTCATTATTCACGATCACAGGACAGTGTCTATTCCAAAAAGCATCATCATTAAATAATCCCAACCGGTAAGAAATAGATTTCAGTTCCCAGACTCATCACTCCAGACGGATTGTGAGAGAAGCTGTAGTTGATCACGGTTTCCTGCAGTGACCTATGCCAAGCTCTTGGGCTCTCCTCCTATGAACTATGAAATGATCCCCGGGGATTCTTTCCCCTGCGCTTTTGCCAGCAGTCCCGTCCATGAACTTAAACCATCTCAGCACTCGCCTGATCGCCTTTGGGATGTCTTCTGGGTTTGGAGGGCTGTGAATGTCGCTGGATTGCAATCTTTGCTATCAGCTAAATGATGGTGGACGTTGTAAAAGCCTGATAATGTCATTATAAAATGATTACTTGTGCTATACAAATACTTTCTTCTCTTACCCTTTGGAAGAGTGACAAGTCTCATAGTTCACCTTCCTCTGTGAATTTCTAAGTGATCAAGGAGTGGCGGTGGCAATCCAGGTGTTTTTAAACAACGCTTTCTTGGGCATGCAGGACTTGAGTTAGGGATGGGGAGAAGGACTGTGTCTCTCCTGCTAATAACTAGGCTAGAACAAAGCTTGCAGGGGCACCTGGGTGGCTCAGTTGGTTAAGCGTCCGACTCTTGGTTTCAGCTCAGGTCGTGATCTCAGGGTCCTGAGGTCCAGTCCTGCATTAGGCTCTGTGCTGAGCGTAGAGTTTGCTTGAGATTTGCCCTCTCCCTCTGCCCCTCCTCCCTCCCTCTCTCTCTTTCTAAAATAAATAAATGAAATCTTTTTTAAGATTTTTAAATTTACTTACTCATAAGAGAGAGGCAGAGACACAGGCAGAGGGAGAAGCAGGCTCCAAGCAGGGAGCCCAACACGGGACTCGATCCCGGGTCCCCAGGATCATGCCCTGGACTGAAGGTGGCACTAAACCGCTGAGCCACCTGGGCTGCCCAATGAAATCTTTTTTAAAAAACAAAGAACAGAAAAGCTTGCATATGTAGGTAGAGCCAGCTGAAAACTCGGCAGTGATGCAGAAGGAGGAATGCGAGCTTTGAGGAGGGCCACCTGGATGCATAAAGCATCGCTACATATTGCTCTTAATTTATTCATTAGAAAACATGTTTTGGAGACAGAAGAGATCAATACAGATCGTGTTATAGCACAAATAGCTTTCCCTGCCTTGGTTAGCTTCCTGATTTCTGATTTTTACTTCAGTGCGTCTGTTTAGCAAATGACCTTTGCTAAATTTGGGATTGGAGGAACTAGGGGAGGGGGGCAGAGAGTGGGCAAAAACACTTCCCATACCTAACATTTGGTCTACGCGTTATTTCGTTTTCTTTCTGGAGTCTGGGACCTGGAATCAGAAGGTCACAGTGTCATAAACCTATATAAAGAGGCTTCCTGTGGCTTGATACTAGGCAAAAAAAAAAAAAAAAAAAAAATTCAGTTACACTCTCAAGAGGAGTAGCCAGTACAGTGTTTTCTCCCCCATAAAGTTTCAGAGAGGGAGCACTTGGCTCCGGGTCAGGGCTCTGAAAACTGGCCCCAGACTTTACAACTAATTGGGCTTTACTATGGCTTACCTCTTTAGTAATCAAAAAGTCTCCAAAATGTTCAAAAGGAGATAAACTAGACAAAAATATCCTTAAGGCTGTAAAATGTCCGCCTGGTTTATTAAACAATACAATTTGACCATTTTTTAGTTTAAAATACAAAATCAATCTGGACATGTCCTTAGAGAAATTGATTTATTTTTCATCTTTCAGATGCCAAAATAATCAAGTGGCAAAAAAAAAAAAAAAAGAAAGAAAAGAAAAAAGAAAAAAGGAAAAAAAAAGGGCAAAAGAACGAAAGGAAAAAAGAAGAAAGAAGAAAGAAAAAAGAAAGGAAATAGCAGGCTGCTGAATAGAGGAAAAGCTTCAGAAAGGACTGTTTTTTGAGGCTGTGATCATTAAATGACACCTGCTCTCTGTCGCTATAAACTAAGCTATTAACATTATCTATTAATATTATCAGCTGACATTTACTGAGAATTTGCTACACGCAGGGAACTTTAAGTTACATGGATTGTCACACTTAATCCACAAACTTTATGAGGTAGGTGTTATTATTTCCTGTTTTCAGATGAGGAGAACAAGGGGTAAAAACGGTTAAGTAATCTGACCCATATCACTTTTCCAGTACAAAGTAGGGCTGGGATATTAACTTGGAAGGAGTCTTAACTCCAAAGTCTATGGATCAACCGCAGTGCTCTAGTGCTCCCGGCGGAGCGTTAACCCTCTCTGCCACCATTCAATTCTGGGGATAAGGGGAGCCATCACGTACAGTTCTTCAGGTTGTGCACTGCGTCAGCATGCCACAGCTAAGGGGATGCCATTTCCATGGTGCATGTATTCTAACTTATAGGAGAGGCTACAGGTGTCGAAGATCTGGGCCGTCTAACCACGTCCTGGGATAGTGGCACACACCGCTCCGCACACAGTAACTGGCATACACACGTGCCCAGGACCACCTCGGCCCTGCCACACCTTGGACATCCTACAGTAATGCTTCTTTTCCTCTCTTATTTGCTGTCAGTGACCCAAATCCTACCCATAATCTATCTCCAAACCTGGAAGGGGGAATGCATAGGTAATACATGCTGCCATCTATGGTCACGGCGCAACAATATATCAACTGCCTTGATTTTTCTAAAGAAGAAGTGCCCTTTTGCACTGGCCTACGGGTGCTACAGTGCCCATCAGGGGCCCTGGTGAGAGTCCCTCACCGGAGTCTACAGCACCTCCATCCCTTGGAGCATCTTAGTTGTCATTTGAATGTCAGTTTAAAACCAACAGAGGTGGGATCCCTGGGTAGCTCAGCGGTTTAGCTCCTGCCTTCAGCCCAGGGCGTGATCCTGGAAACCTGGGATCGAGTCCTGCGTTGGGCTCCCTGCATGGGGCCTGCTTCTCCCTCTGCCTGTCTCTCTCTCTCTCTCTCTCTCTATCATGAATAAATAAAAAATTTTTAAAAAAATAAAACCAACAGAGGTAGGCATTACATCTTTTAAGAGGAAGAGAACCCACCCCTGATGTGTTTTCCAAAGCGACATATTGGGGTGTTTTTAAGCATGTTGTCCTCCTGGATGGGCCACCACTTGTCAGTGCTGTCTTTCCATGGAGCCCGTCTCATTTCCTGTATTGTGCTCGCTCTGGAGCATGAATCGGGGACTACCAGGCACGCAATTGACCTGGAGCCCGTGACCCAAACTGGCTCTCCCTGGCGGCCGAAGGGGCCAGGCCAGCAGAAGGCCCCCGCTGTCCAGCCAGCCTACAGGGGAATTCCTCTCCCAAATTTTCTCCCCTCCCCAGATTGTTGGTTGCATTACTTATCCTGAAGGGGCCAGTTACACTGGGGCATCCTGAAAGATCAGGATGGGGCCTTGGGCAGGAGGGATAACGAGAGGTTGGAGAATGTAGATCCTTGACACCTCGGTCGCCACCCCTGGAAAAGTTCTGCGAGAGTAAGTGACAGCGAGGACCACAAGGACCAGCTCCTTCCTCGACCTAGAAGCGGAGGCGCGGGGTGCAGCGACTTGCTGCAGGTGCAGAGCGGCGAGGGGCAGAGAGAGCCCCTCTCGCACTTGGAGCTTCCACTGCAGCTCCAGCTGCTTTCCAGCCCCCGGTGCTACCTTCTCAGTGTCAAGGCTAAGGAGAAGAAGCTAGACGGTGTTCCAACACCAGCATCTCAAAAAGACAGACAGACAGAGAAGGAGAGTCCGGGTGGGTCTTATCTCTGGACTGAGATGGCTGCAGAAGCCTCAGCTAAGCCAGGAGGACAGGTGAGCCTTGGCTTTGTCCCCGGAGGCTGGGATCCTGTCTCCCCGGGGAGGGGTGGTGACTCGCAGCAGCAAGTCTCACGTGTGCAGTGGGGGGCCCTTCCTGGGGCAGGCGTGTCCCTCCTGCCTCCCCACTTTCCTGCTCACCCTGATGCGCGACTCCCCGAGTCACGTAGGACCCACACATGTCACAAAGAGCTCTGGAGCAGGATGCATTGCTCTAGGTCATTCTATGGTTCGATCAGCCACAGGCAGGGCCAGAGCTCCTGAGTCCTGCTTCTGGGCTGCACTACCCGACTGGGCTCCTTGGCTTTCCTGTCGGCTGTCCCCGGGGGCAGAGAACAGGAGAGAAGTGGCCTGGGGGGACCGGAAGGAGGGGGCAGTGGGGATTTGGGGGCGCAGTCCCCCAGCCGTGCTGGAGATGGGGTAGATGCGCTTCCCGGCAGGACAGGAGGGGGGTGCCGAGAGCCCCCACCCTGGCCCTCATCCCAATCCCAAGGTCCTGGGCGTTACTCCGAGGCCTGCAGCCCCAGGCTGCTGAGCTGGGGCGCCTGGTATTCCGGAGAAAGGCTTTCGGAGGTCACGGGCGGGGCGGGTGCCTGGGCGCACTTCCTGCAGTGTCCCCCTGCCAGCCTCCAGTCAAGGCCGATAACCCGGAGGCGCTTATCTCGGTCCGAGCTTCCTCATTGCCCCTCGGGGCAGGTGCCTTTGCTCCTGAGCCTGGAGATTGCTGCCTCCCTGCACTGGTGGGGGGGCGGGCAGACTTTGGCCTCGGCCGCGGAGTCAGCACCCAGCGTGCTAGAAAAACTTCGCCCCACGGACCTGGGCTTGGTGGGCGGTAATCAAACAGCAGATTAGGGCAGCGCACCTGGCAGAGGCCGCCGGGGAGGCAGGCGGCCAGCGGGTGGGCGGGGGCCTCTTCCAGGGCCGCCCCCTCGGGGCTCCCTCGGGGCCAGCGCCGGCCTCCAGCGACCCCCCTGCTCTCGCCCCCCACCCCCGCCCCGTCTCCTTAAGCCTCCCCTCCTCCCCTACTCTGGCTGGGCCCAGGGGAGGTGACCGTCCTCTGCCCGGGGCCAGACCGCTGACTGTGCACCTGTTCTCAACCTTAGTGAGGTAGGGAGGAGACGGGAAGGACCCCAGGACAGCCAGCTCCCTCCTCCCTCCCTCCCTTCCTTCCTCCCTTCCTCTCTCCTTCCTCCCTTCCTTCCCTCCTTCCTTCTTTCCCTCCTTTGCTCCTCCCTCCCTCCCTTCCTCCCTCCTTCCTTCCCTTCTTTCCTTCCTTCCTTCATCTCTCCTCCCTCCTTCCCTTCCTTTCCTCCTTCCTCCCTTCCTCTCTCCTTCCTCCCTCCCTTCCTCCCTCCCTTCCTTCTAGGTCCCAAGAACCTCAGGCAGTACATAGATTTCAAGCACAGATTTGGGATCGGTCAGAAAGCAACCGTGAAAACCCTAGGGGAACGCGGATGAAGCAGGCATTTCTAATCAGCACGCGATGAAAGCCGGCCGGTGGGGACGGGCAGGGCGTCTGTCGCAGGAGTGGTCAGTCCTGCTCCCGAGAGCCCGCGGTGCCCCCACACCCTGCGGCCTCCTGTCCCAGAGCCATGGGGTAGAGGGGTGACACACACACGCCCACCCTCGAGTCTCCGGTGGGGGAGATCAGCATTGGCCCAGGGGACAGGGAGGGCTTTCTAGAAGTCCTGGAGAAGAAAGAGAATGAACTAGGGCCCTTGTGCAATTGCTCGTCCGTGAGCCAATGTTTAAGTCCTTGTGACTGACCGGAGGCACCCCGCCAGCAAAGCAGCAGGCTCCCCCTGAGGGAATCAGCTCTTCTTCGGCCAAAAAGAAGGGGTGGGGGGGCGGGAGCTGCTCCGTCCCTGCACACTGCCCGCACCCCTGGCACAGTCGAGTTCCAGTTGCACAACGGCCCCCTGACGCACTTGCTCGTTCCCCGGCCAGGAACCCAGCCCACGAGGCCCCACCACCCAGCCTGGGTCCAAACTGCAAGCCTGTAGCCTTTCCATGACACAAGTCTCCCCTGGATTCCCAGCTCCGCCGCGTGGGTGCAGGGGCTGGGATCCTACAGAGGGAGCCCCCCCTCTGCTGAACACAGAGACCCCAAGGGCAGGGACGCTGGAGCCTGGTATGGGGCCCCCGGGCCAAACACACATGCTTCGGAGCACGGTGGAGTCCGCGTCCCGCGCTTGGTTAGGCACGGCCCACCCAGCACAACACTGCGCCAGCGGACGTCCTGGAGTGAGAGAGGGCTCACCCCAGGTCTCCCTGCTGCTCACCCCAGCTTCTCACTGGTCCCCCTCAGGCTTCTTCAACTATAGTGCTTTCTTTGCAGGTCACCAACCGGAGGGCAGGATGGAAAATGCCCGTCCTCCTCATGGTGTGCCTATTGCAAGGTGAGACCCCAACACAGCCCCGGTTCAGAGCTTCCAAAACCAGCCCCGTGGCTTCCAGGCCGCAGGGATGCGCGGCGGGCCACCCAGCTCCCTCGGCAGTCCGGGCCTACCCCTGGCCTTCCCTCCTGGGACCCCAGGCCATGCAAGATCCAGGGGGTGGTCAGGTCTGGCTCCAGGGGGAATGAGACAGGCAAGAGCTCCCCAGAGAGGGCATATGCCTGCTTTGGTCAGTCCTAGAATAATCACTGTTTTGACATTTCCCAGTGTCTCTGCTCTCTTCTATTCAAATTGCTGACTGAAAGTCAGCTGCGTTTGCAAGATAAGGGGTCCAGGGCATGAAGGCAACAGATGCAAGGTGCGCTGCTTGTTTCCACTCATTTGAAAAACAGGGATCCCGGGTGGCTCAGCAGTTTGGCGCCTGCCTTTGGCCCAGGGCTTGATCCTGGAGTCCTGGGATCGAGTCCCACGTCAGGCTCCTGGCATGGAGCCTGCTTCTCCCTCTGCCTGTGTCTCTGCCTCTCTCTCTCTCTATGTCTATCATGAATAAATAAATAAAACCTTAAAAAAAAAAAAAAAAGAAAGAAAAACAGCACCAGGCCCAATACTGGGGACTTTGAGATGCAGACCTGCCCTACCCCAAAGTGCTGAGTCTACTAAGAAGCTAGGTGGGTAGATGATAGTACATCTCTGCATCCACTGGTTTAGTCAATACACATCCACGGAGGGCCGACGACACACCAGCCACGGCGACAGTGGGGGGAAGACAGCCCTTGCCCTCCGGGTCCTGGCAGGCTGGTGTGGGGAGGCTGGATAGATCAAGGCTCAGATGACACATAGCCCTGTCTCTGTGCTGCGGTGTCTAGATTTTTTTTTTTTTTTTAGATTTTATTTATTTATTCATGAGAGACACAGAGAGAGAGGCAGAGACACAGGCAGAGGGAGAAGCAGGCTCCCCACGGGGAGCCCGATGTGGGACGCGATCCTGGGACTCCAGGATCACCACGCCCTGAACCAAAGGCAGATGCTCAACTGCTGAGCTTCCCAGGCGCCCCTGGTGTCTAGATTTTATTTTAATGGTAATGGGGAACCCTTGAGAGATGTAGTGACTGTTTGCCCAGAGCGTCTGGTAAATGGGGAACCCTTGAGAGATGTAGTGACTGTTTGCCCAGAGGGTCTGGTACCTAGAACCTAGTCCTGAGTACACGCTAAACAAATAACCATTGAATGAATGAATAAAAAAAAATGCTCTGGTAATACAAAAAAAAAAAAAAAAGGATTAATAATTATGTTTGGCCTATAAACAAATCAGAATTTTCAGGAAACGAAGGTTCATTTTGAGCAAGGACTCTCTGTGATATAATCATCCCATCTCTTTATTTCAATCTCCCATGCGCCCCTTTAAAATTTCTCAGTAGAAAAAAAAAGTAAATAAAATAAAATAAAACTTCTCAGTAGAAGGCAGGCATCCCCCTGCCCCCAGATGAAAACTCAGGCAGGCCCGTTCTTTTTCTGCTAACATGTTAACGTAGGTAAGAGTCCTGACTTAATTCCTCTAGGTCTCAAATCTGAATTTGATACTTTAAAGGATGTAGTTAAATGTTTTGGTCGGGACTTCTAACTTTCTTCAAAGACAAGCCCCCTCATCCACCCAAGGCCTGCAGTCAGGAGGCAGTGCAGGGGACATGGTGACTGTCTACTCTGTTCCTCTCTCTCCTCTCGTCCCCATGTTGGGACCCCAGCAGGGTCACAGGAGCAAAAAGGGAGGAGAGGAAGAAGGCAGGGAGCTCTTACTCCATGGGGGGGGGCCTCCAGCAATCTGGCCTGGCAGGGAGTTTAGAGCTGGCTCTGCCTCTCGTGGGTGCATTTGTGAACTTAGAAGGCCCCCTGATGGTCCATCTCCTCCCTTTGCCCCAGGTTCTGCTTTGACCCCTCCACACAGAAGACCCCATTTCAGATGCCTGTGGAATGGCCCTGTCCCCTCCGGGGCCCACCTCTGGGCCAATGAATCACTCACTCCTTTCTCGCCCCTCTGCCTGATGGAGGAGACATCCATCGCAGGTGCAACCCCTCTCCCTCTGCCCTGCCTCAGACCTCTCCTGCTCTCTCAGACCAAGTCTGTCTCCAATCCCTGGCCTCCCTCCATCTGCCGGCCCCCCTCGCTCTTCCCCAGGGGGGGCCATAGCCACAGACAACCGCAGGGAAATGATGGGGGAATGAACGCAGGGCACCCTAGGGGGGGGCACCACATTCATCCTAAAATGCTAGCTCTTTCCTTAATTCCCACAGGTGACTAATAAAAAATTCCAAATTACTTGGAATACCTACCAAATATATTCCAAATTATATATAATATAATATAATATAATATAATATAATATAATATAATATAATATATATACATATACATTAATTACATATAACTAAGAGCTACCGATCAGTAATCCATAAAATGAGTCTCAAAGGCAAGGACAATTTGGTATTAATAAAAGAAAAAAATGTTCATCGTGAGAGCTCATGTAGAATTCCTTTTCAAAATATTTTCTTTATTTATTTGGCAGAGAGAGAGACAGGGAGGCCATAAGCAGGCGGAGCTGCAGAGGCAGACAGAGAAGCAGGCTCCCTGCTGAGCAGGGTGCCCGACCCACGGGGCTCGAACCCAGGACCATGGGGTCATGACCTGAGCTGAAGGCAGACAGATGCTTTACCATCTGAGCCACCAGGTGCCCCCCATTAAGGATTCTCAATCAGCTTTCTCCTGAGCAGTCAGACTGCCCCATCCTGTTGACTAATGGGGCAGAGGGCCTCTCGTGTGTGCGCCCCGTAGGTCGTAAGAATTCCCGAAGCTAGGGTGTGAGCACTTACTCAGGGCCCCATCACGCTGTCCCAAGACGGTCCTTGTTTATAATCCTGAAAATTCTCTCAATGATAAATTGCCATTTAGCTTTAGTGATCGTGGCCTAGTTGGACGTACGTCACTTAATTAAAACTACAGTGAGAACATTGCTACAGTCGTGGCCTGTACGGCCTTGAGTCTCCCTATAACTAGACCTCAAGACATATGCAGCAGGCAGGCCAGCTCCGTGAGCGCGTGCCCTGTGCATCACAAGGGCTCCAGCCTCAGAAGACCCCTGGTTTACTGCCCTATTACCATAAAGGATGGGGGTTAATAGCCTCCGAACAGCGGGGTCCTGCATTTCCGTTTTGCACTGGGCTTTGCAATTCTGTGGCCAGTTCTGGCCACAGGATGTTATTAAGCTTAGATATTAAACTGAGCCTTCTTGGGGTGCCTGGGGAGCTCAGTCGGTTGAATGTCTACCTTCGACTCGGGTCATGATCTTGGGGTCCCAGGATTGAGCCCCAATTCGGGCTCCCTGCTCAGTGGGGAGCCTACTTCTCCCTCTCCCTCTGCCCTTCCCCCTACTGGTGTCCTCTATCTCTCTCTCTCTCTCTCTGTGTCAAATAAATACAATCTTTAAAAACAAACAAAAACTGAACCTTCTTGGTTTCAGAGGCCCTAGAGACATAGAACAAATTGATAGATGCCAGGCACCGACATCCCAAAGCAAGATATTTAACAGCCTGTGTAGGATTGTGGGGAGAGATGGCACAGCTGGTTGTGCGAGCAACAGCCCCCCCCCCCCCCCCCCCCAGCCATCTGAGGAATCCTGAGTGTGGCCACACTCCCTGTAAGAGCTGTTTTTGGAGACAGATGTCAGCGTGTTGTGCTCTCCTCCACCTGCCCCCTCCCCACCCCCAGGAGACAGACAGGAGGGCTTACTTCCCCCTTCACGTTCAGTCCAGCAAGAGAAGGAAACTTGTAGAAAGCTACGCAACACGCTGTCCCGTGTCCCAGCTTCTCTGGACAGCAGGACAAAACTATGCTTCCTGTGACCAAATGTGGCACCTATGAAAGGAGCTGGCGTGGGGACTCCGCCACAAAGGCCCCCCAGAAGGGACCATGACCACAAAAGGAAGGGCGGGTGGCCAGAAGCCATGGTTTGGTGGAGGTGGAGGAGGCCCAAAGGCCAGCAGGACAGGCACTTCTTACAAGAAAGGAACAGCAGCCAGAGAGCATGGGAAAGTCTGGGAGGCCAAAGTCCCAGGGAGGGCCCTGGACATGCGTGTGCCCAGAGATCAAGGCGAACAGCCCACAACTGTCCCCCCACCTTCCCCTCTGCCCCTCCGTATGCGATCCCCGAGGGGACACCGCGATTTTGAACAGAGGAAGGAGGAGCTCAGAGAGCCTGGAGTTGCAACCGGTCATCGCACTCCCCTGGAGATGCCATTCTCGGCCGGACCAGACTTTTTCCTCTCCGGGTGAGACGACAGAACCTACTGTCCCCAAAAGGATGCCTGAGATGCGTGAAGGAGCAGAGCCAATATGAAGAGAGAGTGAAAGGACAAGCTTTGCTTCTGCCCGCACCGGGTCAAGTTCGTGCCATTCGGTAGACAGGCCACAGCCTGGGTCAGGCGTGATTTCTGCCACTTGCCAGAGCAGACATGGTCCCAGTCTGTGCTTTGATGGGGGCACGTGACGGTGACATTTCTACAGAAGAGTGCCGGGTGCGAACATTTTTCGATCCTGGGTCTGGGGACGGCCCCTCACCAGGGGGACCGGGATTCTTGTGTTTGGGCAGCCTCCCCTCTCAGAGGAAAGCACCCCAGCCTCCCTTACCTGCGTACCCTCTCTCTTCTGCGGTCCAGCAAACCCACCACAGGCCTGCACATGTTGCCACAGGCTCTGGGTGGACTTGTGCAACCACACCTGGCACCTGGCACAGGACAGGTGCTGGCTAATAGCTGGTAAGAGTATCCTTGCATTTCTGTGTCTCAGATGGGGCCTTGGATGCAGCTCCATTCCATATCTTGGGGTGCTCCGGACCCAGGGGCTAAGCTCTGACATGTCCATATTGGTTCTTCTTTCTTCACTTTCATGAGGCCATTTTCCGACCTGTCCCCTCATTCCGGCAGAGCGCGGAGCTCGTGACTCCCCAAACGGTGACCACACTCAACGCCCCCTTTCCTCTGACTTTTTCCCCCTCTCTCTGCCTGCAGCTGCAGGTGCGTTGAAGGGCCCGAGGCTGGTGTCCGGGGAGCCTGGGGGAGCTGTCACCATCCGGTGCCACTACGCCCCCTTGACCATCAACATGCACGACAGGAAGTACTGGTGTCGCCTAAGCCCCGTGACACACATCTGCCACACCATCGTGTCCACCACCCACTACACTCACCTGCGCTACCGCGGCCGCGTGGCTCTCACTGACTTCCCGCGGAGAAGCTTGTTTGTGGTGACGCTGACCCAGCTGTCCCCGGATGACGTGGGGCGCTACCGCTGTGGCATTGGAAACACGAACAACATGTTCTTCTTTAGCATGAACCTGACCGTCTCCGCAGGTACGTGCTCACGGCTGGCGGGTCAAGTCCGGTGAAGGGAGTGCAGGGAAGGTGCAGGTGCAGGAGACGCTGCACGGGTCCAAGAGGGCTTTGCCCCCCCGGGGGCCGGTAATGAGGAAAAGCTGGGGGTAAGGCAAGACCTCTAGGAAGCAGGCTTTCATTTCAGAAAGAAATCACCTTCAGAAGGAAGGTAGATATTGAGAAACCCTTCCCAGCGGAACGCACGCGGGCCATCCCACCCGAGCTCCCCCATGGCTCCTGGCAGGCGTATTTGGGCAGGACTCGAGAAGGGAGTGAATCGGATAGTTTGGCCGCTTGGGCTCACGATGTCTCTTTGTTCAGACAAGCAGAGCAGGTGAGACACGAGCACGGAAGAGGCTCTTCCTGAGACCGAGCCCCTGAGCAGACGTCTGGCGCCTCCCAGGTCCATGCTCTGCGTGGAAGGTTCCAGAGAAGTGACCTGGAGCTGGGGACCCAGGGTCCGCAGAAGGGCGCCCCGGGGAGGGGGCATGGCAGGGAGAGGGCAGTGCCTGGGACCGCACTTGACTAAGCATCTGGCGAGAGCCCCACATGGCGGGCTGGGGCCCAGGGGCTGCCGGAGGGCTGAGGAGGGCATGTGTGGGCACCACACGAGGAGGAAGGACCAAAGCACATCAATGTTTGCAACAGGCTAGAGAAGACACCTGGTTTTCCCTAATTTTTTTATCCTATCCCACATATTGAGCAAAGGCTGCTGCTTCGTGAGGCCGCGTTCCTCGGAGCGAACACGTTAGGCCTGGCGGCCTTTGGTGACTCCTGTGGGCAGCCGGGGTGGCCTTCCCATGGGGTGTCCCCCTGCCGTTCGCAGGCCCTTCCGGCTCCATCCCCACGGCCACTCCAGCTGCCACTGAGCTCGTCACGGGACCCTTTGGAACAGCATCACCAGCGGCCAACAGACGGACCCCAGGAGCCACCCAGACCATAGGAAGACAGGGGACAGGATGGGCCGGAGTTGCTGGGACTCCAGGAACCACAGCTGAGGGAAGGCAGACCCTGGGAACAACGGGGGCAGGAGCTCTAGGGACGGGCAGCCAGGGAGCGGCCTCCGTCTGGGCAACGGTCCCCATTCCAGAGAGTCCGGCTTCAGCGATCGGAGGCGTGTCCGATACAACAGAAGATGTTTGGGTGTGGGACCCCAGAGGCTCGGTAGCCAACAGGGCTCGGCCCAGCGAGGAAGGGGGGGAGACAGCTACTGAGGCCGATGGAGCAGAGGAAGAAACAGAGAGGGTCAGAGCAGCCCCGGATGTAGCTGCGAAGGTCACAGGGACCTGTAGGCCATCAACTCTGGTCTCTGAAAAATGGGTGCAGGGAATCCTTCGAGAAGCAACAACTGTTTCTGAGCCACAAGCCCTGGGCTCCATTGAAGGAACTGCTCCAGCTGCAGGTGTGTGGACCCTGGGACCCACCAGCAGAGAGATGGCATCGGAGGAAGGAGCCACCCAAGGGGACCTAGACAGGCCTGCAGGAGACAGCGATCCCCAAGCCACACCGAGCCAGGCCCCAGCTGCTGGGTCCGTGAGGCCCTTGGGCAAGGGGTCCCCCATGAAGAGGTAAACTCCCAGACCCTCGTCTCGGCTGGGGCCCTGCCTCTGCCCCACTTTCCGCATGCTCCTCTGTGGGCTGACCTCTGTGCCCCCCTCCATCTGCTCACTCCTCTTTGTAAGCCCAGGACAGCGAAGGGCAAGGACCATCAAAATCACAGACCCTCCCTTGCCTGTTCAAGGGTCCTTGCTGAGAAACCCCGAGTATTTTCATGTGGTTCTCAAGTAAAATCTAAACATTAGGAAAACAGACTATTTAGGTGGAACCTTTGGGACTTTTTTAAAAGATGAGGAACAAAAAAATCTAGACATGGGAGGTCCTTGCTGAAGCCACAAGGAAGGATTGTGGTGGAGCCAAATGCCCAGGGTAGATTCCCTGACTCACTCAGCTGTTTCCCACTGGGGCACATGGTGGGGCCCGCACCCAGGCAGGGCAGACAGTAGTGACAGGGATGCAGGGCTTGGGAACCTGAGGGTGGGGTTCTGGTCCCAGCTCTTCTACTAACCTGCTGTTGAATGAGGGCAGCCCCCCTCCCCCACCTCAGCTTCTCACCTGTAAAGTGAGCAGCGAGGGTCAAATGCCCTTCAGTCTCCCATCCAACTCCAACCTCCACTCCCCTGTGCTCTTTCCACATCCCCCCCCCCCCCCCCCACCGGCTACATCTACTCCAGTGCTACTCCAGGAGAGAAAAACAAATCTTGGATCCTGATTCCGGTCTCTATGCTGTTCCCCGTTACGCTTGTGGCTCTTGGCCTATTGCAAAAGAAGCTCCAGAGAAAGAGGATGAGTGAGTTGAGTTGCAGTAGCCTCCCGGGGTGGGGGTGGGGGTGCAGGGAGTGCTTGTTCCCATCTGACACCTGGGGACTGGGTGGGGTCAGGGTTGATGCCAGGACCTCTGGATGTAGAAATGCTAAATTCTCGTCTGAGCCATCGAACCACTCCTGGTTTATCAATAAAATGGGGAAACCATCTCTGTACGTATGCCTCAGCGACCGCCCAGGGCTGAAGGAGAAGCTCTTCAGGGGATGGCAAGACATATGCTACCGGTAGGCATGTGTGCCACAAGAGCAATCCCAGCAGCAGGTAGCAGCAGGGCTGGGGTCAGATGCGGGAGCAGACGGCACTTGCGCCCCCTACACCGTCTGGCTGGGCATCTCTTCCAGCCCAGTTTTAAATACTCGTAAAAATGAGGGCTCCATGGTGTTTAGCGCTTCTGAAGAGAGGGTGAGATTTCTGGGAGCAAGTGCAAGAGGCTAAGTTGATCACACCCAGGACCCCAAGGGTCTGGCCCAACCCCTTTCAATCTAAGGGTTCAATTGCAACTCTTCTGGTGTCAGGAGTTTCCCAAAGTCTGTGGGGGTTGGGAGTCAGGGTTCCCAGGGAATCAAATTCAGTCCCCAGTCCCCTCACAGCATCCTCTGTATGTGTGCAGCTCAGGAGACAGAGAGGACTGCAGGGGTCACCTTGATTCAGATGACATATTTCCTGGAACTGAGCCTCCAGCCAGACCAGCTGCCTCTCATAGAAAGGAAGATGCTCCGGGGTGACTGTCCTCCCCAGGCCAGTCTGACAGTCCCGGAGAGGCACCCCGGACCCCGAGGAATAGAAGAGTAAGCTGCTCAGTCACCATGGGAGGAGAACCAGGACCAAACACCGTAACTTCAGCCTTTTCTCATCCTTCCTCCACCTGCATGAAGGGGAGCTAATGGAGCTGGGGCTCCATCTGGGGAGGCAGGGGTTAGCCATCCCTGGGCCTAGGAAGGTCGAGCATTTCCCACAGCCAAAGGTGATGCTTGACTCAAAAGATGATTCAAGAAAGGATTTATTAAACCCTGGTGGAGGTCCCCTGGGGAAGTGGGATTTCCATACCTGGGGATTTGATAATAGAAGAGGCTGCCAATTGCTGTGACATCTTAGCCATCGCTCCTAGCCCTCGCTAGCTGCCCTCTTTCCTGAGGTCTGTTAGCACTCGACCTGCTGCACACATTTAATCATATTCATGTACACGAGGCTGCCTTCTCAAGTGCATCCTAAGCTCCTTTAGAGCAGTAATCATGTTGGATCCGCCTCACTATGTCCCCAGACAACTTCCAAGTCAGTGGGGGTCCCAGTAAATATTTGTGACTAAAGGGCTGACCGGAGGGCATGGGCTCAGTGGCCTTTGAGATACTCTGAGCCCCCCCGCACTTGGAAGTTCCCCTGGTTGACTCCACCAGCAGGTGCTTTCTCCATGGAAACCAAAAAGAACAACCCCCATTCCTCAAATCATTCCTCCCCAGGAGCCCTCACTCATTATGCTCTAGACCTTTTGACCCAGGCAAGATTTTCTGGGGTTTTCCTAAATTCATGGATGAGGAAGGTGTTTTTCAGTAGATCCTCACCTTGTTCATAAAGCTCCACTTGTTCAACTGCTTATAAATCTTTGATATCAAGGACTGTTGATAAAGCTGAGACATGGTCATTTTAGGGGGAGGGAGGTGTTAACAGAGAAGGTGGCCAGAAGGAATTTTATGTGGATTCGGCTTTATGACCACTTCATCCCATGCCTATCGGGGAACTTGCCCTCTACCCTTGGTCCCAAGGCTCTTTTATTTTGTCAAATCTGTTAATCAGCTGTCTGAGCTTCATGTTTGGGCAAAACAGCCTTTGAGCCTTGGAAGAGAAAGAGAAGAAAGACTCTGATATCGAGTTGAGAATTGTCGGGTCGACATTTCCAGAAGAATCAGCCCTGCCTCCTCCCATGCTGCCAGCCACAGTAGAAACCCTTCATTAATACCTCCTCACAGCTGGTACTGAGCACAGACACTGTCCCCAGAAAATCATGGCAGTTTGGTCTTTAAGGTTGGTGAGAGAGACCCCATTTTTTTGGATAAGGGGAGGGGGGCGTTGAATGTATCTAGCCAAATGGAATGGTAGACTTTCAGAGCTCATAGATCCTTAGAGTCTAGGGGAAGTAACTGAGGCCCTGTGGGGAAAAGAATTTGGTTAAACCCAGTGGGTACCTGAGCAAGGATCAGAAAAGGGACCTCATAACCTTGATCTTGTGCTTTCCTCACTTTGCCATTGCTAAACAGTGTATCGAAGCCAAACTAATAAAAAAAAAAAAAAGAAAAATCAATGACACCACAGTCATCTTGCTCCAGATCGTTTTCATGAACGCTATCGCAGTGACCTACCCGAAAAACCTGCAAGAGGCCGAGATAGGACAGCCCCACTACCGCATTCAACCAATGAGGAAGCTGGCCCCGGGGTGTATGTAGTACAGCCAAGGTCACTTGGCCCATTAGAGGCAGGGTCAGGCCGAGAACTCAGGCGGTACAGGGTCATTCCACCCAACTAGTGTTTACCAGGGGCGTCCACAGAACGCTAGCTTCTCAAGATTGTGAAGAGGTAAAAAAAAAAAAAAAAAAGTTTCGGGAGATCAAACAGGTTTGGGACATGCTTGTTGAACAGTAAAAAGGTTCTTCTGTGTATGATTTTTAGGAGGCCCTAATACACTAAGGGGCATTGTGACTAGCCCTGGGGTGTGGAGGCACCATGACTGTTTCCCCGTCTGGGTGAAGCAACCTCCCCGGACCGGGTTCCTCAGATCGCTCTGTTTGGGAAAGCTGGATGCACTGAGAGCAGGGGCCTGCAAACTTTTTTGCGTAGAGGACCTGATGGTAAATACTTTAGACTTTGTAGAACAAGCAGCCTCTGTGGCAGCTACGCAGCTCTGCCGACGTAGCACCAAAGCAACCAGGGGCAACACGTGAAGGAAGGACTCTGGCTGGGAGCCAACACGGTTTTACTTACAGAGACAGGTGTCAGGCTGGATCTGGCTCTAGAGCCATGATTTGCCAATCCCGATCCCTGAACTAAGCCACAAGAGCATACAAGACCTTCTGTTCCCGCTCTCATGTCAAGGATCAGACCCCACTCTTCCTCATAAGCTTCCCTGCCTCCCCCTGACTACCCTTCTCGGGGACCTCTCCCTCCACCCGAGTCCTGTAACACTTTCTCTTGGGGTCCAGCAGCTAGGGTGCCCCGCCCGACTATCTCATCTTGGGGAAGTAGGGGACCCACCTGGCAAGGGTGTTGCCCAAGTGGCCGGAGTCAGGGGTGACTTCTGGAAGTAGAACCGGCTGCCACGTCAGGGTGCATTAGGGAAGCTGAGGCCTGCCAGGAGGAAGAGCCAGGACAAGTTCAAAGCGTCAGAGCAGAGCCAAGATTAGAGTCTCAGGGCCTACGGTTGGGAGCTTGGCAGAGATAAGATGTGAGTCAAACTCTCCCCTGGAAGGAAATGGGGGCAGCCCAAGTCTTTACAGCTCTTCTTTATGGCCTAACTGGTGCCTGGAGTGGGGCAGGAGTCAAACAGACGAAGTAGACCAACTTGGGATTGTCCGTGATTTGTTTTTCATTTTCTTTTTTTTTTCATTTTCATTTTTTAATTTTTATTTTTCATTTTCTATCCCCAGCTAGCAGGCTAGTCGCATCACTGTCACGCAGGGCAGGGAAACATCCATCACTAGGTTGCAATGAGGGAAGTCTTCATGGAGATTTCTTTTTTTTTTTTTTTTTTGAAGGCTGGGGCAATAATTTATTTTTTACTGGTGTTCAATTTGCCCACATATAGAATAACACCCAGTGCTCATCCCATCAAGTGCCCCCCTCAGTGCCCGTCACCCAGTCACCCCCACCCCCCGCTCTCCTCCCCTTCCACCACCCCTAGTGCATTTCCCAGAGTTAGGAGTCTCTCATGTTCTGTCTCCCTCCCTGATATTTCCCACTCATTTTTTCTCCTTTCCCCTTTATTCCCTGTCACTATTTTTTATATTCCCCAAATGAATGAGACCATATAATGTTTGTCCTTCTCCATGGAGATTTCTAATCCAAGATGCAGGGAGCACGGACTTTCCTGAGATCGAACAGATCCTCCCCGCAAGGGCGCAACTCTTCGTGCTGCGGCTTCTTGCTTTAGCAGCTCCACACAGCAGCCCCCACCCTCGGTTTTCACATTGCATTGGACGCAACATTTCCATCAGGCAGGTCTGATGATTCTCGCTTTACACGTGCAAACACTGAAGCCAGTTACACTCCTAGGGAGAGGGCAAGCCAAGAACTGAACACAAAGCCGTCTACCTCCATGGTTAAATCCTTGACCCCCACACTGCCCTCTTCCTCCACACTTGGGTCTATGCCCTGGCATCTGATCAGGTCCTTTCCTGTTTAACGTTCTAGAGCCTTCTTTGTTTTCCTCTGTTAGGCCTGTGTGTAGAAGGTTTTATAATCATTTCCAGTAACTTGTTTTCTTTGGTCACCCAACTGGCTTATTCCTATTCTGGCTAAATGAAGTATAAAAGTTCAGGGAGCTGGAACTGAGAGCTATATATTTGGTCACTACCCCGAGGTCTCACCGGCCTTGTGCTAGTAGAGCTCAGATCCTTAACTCCTTGTGAGGATATCTATCCATCGCAGGTGACCCGGGGCAAATGCTTGACCCCCTCCTCCCCCCCAACTTGTCAATGTTCTCCACTAAGATTTTGGGGGGTTTCTTCCTCTCCTCCAGCAGCCAGTGTGGTCTGGGAAATTCAGAATCAGCTTAAAACCAGTTTGAGTCAGACACAAAGAGGAAAGTATTTCCATGGAATGATCTATAATGCACTTCAGCCAAGTAGACGTGAATCGTGTGATTATTTTCCACTGGGATGGATACTCCAGGGCTAAGAGCTTGACAAATGTTGAATGGAAATGGAGATTCGACACACAAGGAAATCTGGCCCTCTGGCAGGGTCCAGCACCACCAAGCTCTCCCCTCCCCAGTAAGGGATGCAGCTTGGCTCTCGGGTGCTGGCCTTCTGGTGTGCTCCCTTCACTATCAGCAGGAGCATGAATGGTCACCCCGCTACCTGCTCTCCGAGGGGTCGGCTGAAGCCCAGAAGGGCAGCAGAGAGGCAGGAAGGGACACTATGCCACACTTCCACTATGGGGAAGCATGTAGAAATCAGGGACACTGAGGCACGGGGCCAGTAGGGCCATTATTCACGCCCCCCCCCCGGTCCCATTTTATTGGACACACATTCCTTGGTTAGCATCTGGTGTCTTCTGTGTTCCACCATTTCTAACCTCTGTCCGAGTTCCCAACCTTTGCTTATTTGCTGACTTGATCTAGATCTATCAGCTCTGCTCTGAGTCTAGAAGGTCAAAAAAGGGCCACTTCTCTCCCTAATGTTGTAAGTTCCTGCCTCCCTGACCCTGAGTATCTTAGCTAAGAGGAGGAGAGCCCGGACCTCCATGACCAAAGGCATTTTCCAAGTTGCCCTGCAAGTGTAGATGTTGCACTTTGGACAAGAGAGTTCAGGGAGAGGACATCGGAGAGTTTTGCTTCTTCAGAGCCTGGCATTGGAAGGACAGACTGGTGAGTGAATGCAACGGGCCTAAACTCTTCATTTTGCCAGCACATTACACCACCTGTGCGGCGCAGACAACTCAAAATTAATCATGGTTTACAGCACCAGAAAAAAGCGGATTGTACACCATTGCACAGATGGGAATGTTAAGGCTCCGATGGGCATGGGCTGCAGGGGATCTCCGAGGATATTTTTCCAGTGGCCGTCTGACAGGCAAACGGTGGGCTGAAGGCCAGGCTCGGACCAGGAACAAGGAAATTGCAAGTCCACAGGAGGACCCCAGTGGCTTATGAGAGGGGCTGGGCCCTGTTACCTGACACGCTGCCTGTTGACTTTGGATGTCTGCTCTAAAAGTCTTCCTCCTTCCGCCCCTGCCTGGCCAGGGTCTGGAGGTGGGAGAGGCCAAGAGAGCAGTGAGAGCAGTTTGGTAACCTCTGAAAAGATTTGTTCGTTTGTTCCTGCCTCTCAGAAGCAGAGAATGAAAGTCTCTGGGGCCCTGGATTGGCCCCGGGGAAACTGAGACAGCCTTTGGCCCACGGCCAACTTTCCACCCGGCTTCACTACCCCTTGCTCTTCACAGCAGGTTCCTCGGGGCAAGACACTCCGACTACAGTTTCTGCCTTCATTGCCCCACCACCCAAATGATGAAGACACCCCCCCCTTCCCTGCCCAGGAGCCTCTGAGGAAATGTTTTCACTCTCTGATTGGGAGTGAACAGAATTAGGGAAACAGGTGAGGGGTTGGACATCTGGGCCATGACACAGGGAGGCAGGTAGTCAGGGAGAAAGGTGGCTCAGTGAGTGTGCATAGGAGAAAGAAGAGCTCTGGGGCTCTCATGCGTATTTTGTGCAGGAAGCTGCCTGCCCCAACACTCTCCAGTGACCAGAACCACCTTCCTTCCCGCTCTCCACGTATCCACCACCCAGCTGGCCATCCTCCGGCTTGTCCCTCACAGAGGTTGTTCTTGCCATTGACATGACACTGGCCAGTCACAGATGTCATGCTCCCAGCTCCTTAAGAACAGCCTTGGGGAGCCTCTATGAAATCACCCAATAGCCAGGCAAATACAGAGTATTTATAGCTAATCTCCTCCCCCCCACCCCACCTACTCCCTAACAGGGAAGCTCACCTGGGAAGAGGTTCAGGCCTCTGAACATACGTCTGGGCTCAAGAACTCCCCCAAAGCCTACCTGAGCCCAACCAACTAGACTATTGGAGCGCCCACTTCCACAGTGGGACTCCTGGCACGACCACACTAGGGCCCATCCTCCCAGCCAGCAGCACTCAGCTAAGCACCAAGGGTAATAGTCCCTATCCCGGGGTTTAGGACAGGCGGGGGGAGCTGCCCAGGACAGGAAGAGCACATGCTGTGTTCCTGCCCATCGAGGACAGCTAGGCCCAGGAATTGCCAGAATGTTACCTGCTGCTGGTGAGGGGAGGGCTGCTTAGACATGACAATCCCAAAGACGGGGAGAGGGGCTTGATGTTTAGCTTTGGTGGATTCACTGTCACAATTCTATTTTTCAGTGATCGACATTGAAATGACTCTGTATGATTGGTTTGCTGAGGAATGCCGGATTTTGGGGCTGGCTGGCCTGGGATTAAACATTGACTCCAGATGGGGTTAAACATTGACTCAGCCAAAGATCTGCACATGGGAGCAGAGAATGGGCAGTAAACAGCAGTGATAGGCTGCTTCATCTGCCCGCTCTTATCTCGCTGGGCTGGCAAACGCTGCGTTCATAAGCGCCATCCGCAGCGAGGGACACCAGAATGCCAGGAGAGCAGGGGACGTCTGGGGAAGGAGCCCACCGCTTGGGCCTCCCCTTCTCTATGGGTAGCGGGGTCAACCCAGGGACTTGGAGGATCCAGCTGATGACACCAGCCCGTAGGGTTGGACCTGCACAGGCCTCTATCCTTGGTCCTCTCCAGTCTTCCCTGAATGCACTGAAGGTGCAAATCAAAGTCTGTTGCCGCCCGTGGAAGCACAATTCAAAAGATCCATCTGGAGAGTAGAGGCTTTGGGAAGTGGAAGAAACTTCCTAATGCTGGAGGACCCTGGTGCTTGACCGGTCTATGTCATTGCCTCATCGGGGCAACGTGGGCAAATCATGCCACTTCTCTGCCCTTGGTTCCTCCTCGATCAGCGGGAACCACTCTTTGTTCTGAGAGCCTAGGCTGCCCCATTCGTTTGAAGCTGAATCCTCAGCACCTACGTGATGCCAGCCCCTGCACATAATAAATATACTTAGTATTTGTAACAAATACACAGGGTAAGTGTAATTAGCCCCATTTTATACATGAGAAAACGAAGGCTCAGAGACCCTATGGAACTTGTCGAGGGTCCCCTGGGGCCAGCAGGTGGCAGGGCTCGGATATGAAGCCGGCATTCTGGGTCCCGTGAGCTATCCCCAAGCCGGCCCTGCCTCTCCATGCTGGCTACCGCCCAGCTGGTGTTGCTCCTTGGCAGCAGTGTGTGGGGTCGTGCCTCCTCAGAGAATACAGCCTTGGAGAACACAGATGCACACTTCTGGAATCTCCCTGGACCTCACGGTAGATGCTTGCAGTAGGCTCCAAAGTGGCCCCCCAAAGACACGGTCACCCCCCTGATCCCTGGAATCTGTAAATGTTACCTTATTTGGGAAAAGGGTCTTTGCAGATGTGATTCAGTCTAGGGACTTGAGATGAGGAGGTCATCCTGGATTATCCGAATGGACCCTACACACCATCACAAGTGTCCTTGTAAGAGTGTCCTTGTAAACAGTTGAGGCCACACGCGGAAGGCAACGTGAGCACAAGAACAAGACTGGGGTGATACAGCCAGGAGCCAAAGGCTGCCCCGGGGATCCCACAGCAGCCGGAAGCCAGGGGAGGCGGGAGTGGGGGGCTTCTCCCCCAGAGCCTCCGGTGGGAGCACGGCTCTGTCCACCTTGATTCCAACTTTGGGTCTCCAGAACCGAGAACACGTTTCTGCGGTTTCAAGCGGCCGGAGCTACAGCGATGTGTTAGAGCAGCCCCGGGAATCAGAGGCCGTGCTCAGCCGAGCCCAGACTCCCAGGACTGCAGAAGCCTTGAGGACCACGTGGCCCAGCCCTCCCATTTAGCAGAGGAAACAACTGCAGGCCTAGAGGAGGAAGCAACGTGGCCAAGGTCACTTGGCAAGTCAGAGGCAGAGCCCGAACCGGGACACGTGTGTTCCGAGCCCAGACCAGTACTCCTGCTGAGTCCCTTCAGACGAGAAGCCCTAGTTCTCATTATTGGTATATTCTTCTCGTGTTATTATTTCACCGGGGCGGGGGGGGTAGTTTAAACCACATGATGTGACGCGAGCTTCAGAAGGTGTGATTACTGCTCTCATCATCGTTAGTGCTGAGCTGGGCCGTTGACCCCTCCTGGCCAGTCCTTCCCCACGCAGGACAGGGAGGCAGGGGGGTTATGCTTTAGGGCCACTGAGTTCCTGATGGGGAAGCCACAGCGCCAGAGGGGAAGTTGGGGAGCTCCAATCACACCACCAGCATGTGGCTGAGCCCAAAATAAGATGCAGGGTTTCGACTTCCCGACTCTTCCCTAGGTTCTACTTCTGGTTTTCTCTTTGCCCAGAGCTGGATCGGTAGGCCAGGTGGGCTGTGCACACGTGTGTGTGCCTGACACGGTCTGCCAAGACAGTTTTGGGGACTCCTGGGAGCACGCACCAGAACGTGACCTATTCTCCCCAGTACAGCACAAAGAACCAGGGGTGGGGGGGATCTGGGGTTTCCAAGGCAGCCAGAGAGGTGACCATTTCCTGGGGGTGCCTCCCCCAGCCCTGTAAGCACTAACCACGTTTCGGCCCTAGCACCCAGGGGGCCTCCCGTGCCCCCTGCTCCAGTCCACACGATGAGATCTGAGTCATCCTCTGCTTGGGAAAGTGAGTTAAGGGGAACCAAGAGAACAGCCGGTACCTGCTGACTGGGTCTGGAAGGAGAGAAGCGCAAGAAGGGGGGCTTGTGGAAGGAGCTGCCACCTGGCAGGCCAGGCTTGCCCAAGCCCCGTGCCCCCACCACCCCCATCTCCCCTCCCACGTGCCTGCTCCTAGGCTCCCCTGAGATAGACTGCCCAGCCACTGTGCACCTGGGTGCCCCCCAAGCCCCACAGCGGGGCCTTTCAGGGGTCGGGAGATGAACAGGGGTGGAGGTGTCCCGAGTAGCTGGGAGGCGCCAGAGCCAGGGACCTGCACCCTGCTTGTCCTGCGAGCACGGCCAGGGGTCCACGGTCTTGCCCACTCGTGCTGCTGCTCCACTTACATGCCAACAGTGGCCAGGGGGAGCCAGGGGAGCGCAAGGCCTGCTGCACAGGACCCCCCACGGCATCAGGAGGGTGCAGGCCAGCCCCAGGCGCTGGCATCCACCTGAAAGGCAGTGGAGGGCTGGGAGATGGCAAAAGTCCTACCCGAAGGAGCCTAGAAGTAGGGACAAGGGCGGCACGGAGTGGACCACAGGGAGTCTCAGGATGAGCGGGGCCCAGGGCCACTGACCAGCAGTCCAAGTCACATCTCAGAGCACAGGGCTGTTCGTGCCCCAGGAGGAAGCCGGCGTAGAACCGCGACAGAGCCGGGTCAGAATAATCGGACATTCCTTCTTAGAGCCCCGACAGTGACGTAGAGCCACCCCCTTGCCCCTGCCCCATTCACCCCAGACTTAACAGAACGAGAGGAGAGAAGGGAGACGAAAGGGAAACTGAGTCCCAGTCGAGGCTCAGCTTTGAATCGGGAGTCAGGTGACAACGACCCAGAGCTCGTTGAACTGGACCGAGCTTGCCCGGGAGTGACTAAGGAATTTTATTTTCTTACATTAGTCAGATCGTGCGCTGAAGGGTCTGAAATCAAGCTCCATGCTCGAAAATACAATTTCTAGTCTTGCCATCAGCTGTAGGGTTGCAGGTTAACATCCACTCCCGAGGGAGGGGTGAGCTAAAATAAGACCCGGGGCTCTGACCGCCTGTGTTTCTCTGGGACTCTATTTCTCCTTTCCTCCTTCCCCTTCTGGGCTGCGGCCTGCGGGGCGCTGGAGGGAGAGCCTGGGGCATCCTGCACAGGTAGGATGGGGCGGGACGGTGCGGGAGCTGGTGTGTGGCGAGGGGTGCGGGGGCACACGTGCGTGTGTGTTGGGGAGTGGGCTTCACTGGTGTGACATGGGGCTGCTAAGAGCATCTGGGCACCTCTGGGAGGCCTAACCGGATCACGTCGGGGAGACAACCGAGGACTCACTGACAGAGGGAAGGAGGATCCCCTCCACCCCCTGCCCCAGCTCGGGACACCAACACCGACTTTGCTGTGGCCCAGAGCCCGGGTCCCAACGGGACTCTAAGGTCCACCATTTGCAGGCGAGCCCAGAAGCAGCCCGTCTCTAACCTGCATAGGGAGCGAAGTGGGAAGAGCCACAGTCCCACGCGTTCCCGGAAGCACTGGGGCTGGTAAAGTGGGGGGCTCTTCAGAAGATGTGTGAAGAGAAGACCTCCTCCGGGCGAAATACCCCAGGACGTTGAGGGTTCCCGACTTGGCGGGGGGGGGGGGGCATGAGGCCAGGGACTGCGAGCCATTCCTGCCACCTGTGCCCCATCACCTGCACAGGAACCTCATACCACACCTGGACCAGGGGTTTACATCTAATATCTGGTTACACTCTCGACCTGCAGGTTTGGGATTACTATCCCATTTTTCAGTGAAAAAAAAAAAAAAAAAAATATATATATATATATATATATATATATATATATATATATATAAAGGTGACTTGCCTAGGATCTTGCAGCTAGAAAAAGGCGGAATAGGCTCTTCATGCTTGATACTCTGTCTTGCATCCTGCAGTGATGGAGGGTTCCCTGGGAACGGCCTCCCCAAGGTCAAGGGGAGCAAATGGAACCAGTCAGAAAAGCCGAAAGGAAAGGAAAGCAAGAGATCTGTGAGAGTCACGTGGCCCTGGCCGGCCGCCAGGCCTCGGGGAGAGTGTCCCTTTAAGAGCCCAGGTGTGGGTGAAGCCCTGCACACAGTTTCAGTTTTGGCAGCACCATCCGGTGTCCTGCTGGCAACTTTGGGAAAGCCCCAGGCTGTGGACTGGCCAGTGGGCTGCGCCCCCCGAAACCGACTTGCCAGGAGAGGAGAAAGTGGCATAAAGTAAGTGTGGCTGCTCCGGGGTCTGCGAAGGGATGTGTCTGGGAAGGGCCTGGGATGGTGGCTTAGGCAACCCTCAGCCCTCGGGGGGCCGCAGCCCGCGTGGCTGAGCGAGCAGTCGGGGAGCAGAGGGCCATGGCCCAGAGGTGAGCAAGGGCGCGCGTGTGCGTGGGAGCCCCCACCCCTTCTCTGCGAAGTGTCGGCTGCTGGGAAGGAGGAATGTCCATGGTCAGCACGTGTAGTCACTTCGTCCCCTGAATTCCCGACTAACTCCCCCGCAGTTCATCCTTGTGACCCTAAGCAAGTCACCCCATAGCTCTCGGAGCCTCAGTTCCTCCATCTGTAAAATGGGGATCCAAATAATACCTCTCACTCCGGTATGCAGGGTTCGCATGAGAAAATAGGTGTCACTTTGCTTTGTAACCTCGGGAGCAAAATGACAATTGTTGGGTGTTTTTCAAGTTAGCTCAGGTACCCCAGGACTCACTGAGCACCACAGAGACCTGGATAAGATATTGCATCCCACGTGCCCGGCGCGTAGCAGGTGCCCCTCTGGTCTTGGAGGCTTTCCACCTCTCCTTTCTGGGGAGGGCGCCTGCAGCCCCTGTTTCAGGGCCTCAGAGGGGCTCTGGGATCCTTTCCTGTTTGAACCTAGCTTTGTTCCAGTTGATTCCTGCATACGGAGGCATCATAGGCCCCATCATATCCCCCTGCCCTCGCCAGCGTGGGGGAAGGAGGTCCTCCCAGGGTGAGGTGGGTCGAGCCCCTCCCAGGCACATACAGCCTTCTGAGTCCACTCTCCACCCGCCCCCCAGCTCTGCAGCCGGGAGGCCCCCCACCCTCCATGCTCCCCCTTGCCCATCCCGACAGCATCCCCAGCCGGCCACGGGACCCTCAGCCCCAAGTGCAGAGGTTGCACAAGCTCCATTCCCAGCGCCCTCAGCTCTGCTTGGGCAACTGGCCCAGGCCTGGGGCCACCAGAACTGCGGGTGGCTTGGCCCCGACGCCTCTGCCATCGCTCTCCCCCTTCACTAGGGGAATGGTGGGTTCCTGAGCTCCTGGAGAGGAGATGTGCCCGTTCATGGGTTAGGGTAGAAGGCAGCCGTCTGCTCCCCCAGAGCCAGCTCTGGATTCTTCATCCATCCAGCCTTCTCCTTGGCCCTGGACGTGGTGACGTAACAGAAAGAGCAATGAACCAGGAGTCAGGAGAGCCACTAGCTCTGTGACCATTGCCGGCCTCTAATCACCTCTAGACCTCTGTGGCTTTATTTTATCAATAGTGTGAAGACCGCAAATTCCATGTAGTGAAGTCACGCACCGCAGGCTTTCACAGCTTCACCTCATTCCCACCTGAAACAAATCTAGGAGGTAGGCAAGGCAGGTGTCACAATCCCATCTATAGTTGAGGAAACTAATCCTCCATGGGTGAATGGGTGACTGCGAGTGGTATAAGGTCACCCAGCAAGTATGGAGGTGACATTTTGGTATAACCATTTTGCCATGGTCATGGGGACCTTTTGACAGCATGTAAAAAAAAAAAAAAAAGGACAAAATACCCAACTTAAAAAAAAAAAAAGTAATATTAGCCTTCATGTACTTGACGGAGACCTTCCTCAGATATGTCTTGCCCTGTCTCTGGGTGGGCTGGGGCTGGGATCCCAAAGTCCCTGGCATTGACCACGTAGGAAGCAGTTTTGGAGGCAATGGGTCCAGGTACAGGAAACAAACATAGCATGCCTCACACGTGGTAGGGGCTACGTAAATAGCAGCTATTATTATCTTTTAGGAAGAAATTTCCCTGTTGGCACCTACCTCTGGGTTTAGGTGTCTCTTCACAGGAACTATCTTTCCTGTGAAAAGTGAAGAGGAGAGACCCGGACTAACTTTTCTAGCTCCCTCCTCTCCTGAGCGCTTCTTCTCCATTTCAAGACAGCATCGCCTCTGCTCTTGGTCCAGAGTACCTGAATTTGAATCCCACGGCAGTCACCTACCAGCTTTGTGACTCTGGGCAGGTTTTTCACTCTGCCTCAATTGTCTCATCAGTGAAAGGGGTTTGCCCATTTTATTCTCTCTCCTTAGGAGGGAGAACAAGTGAGGGAAACACGGGGGAAGCACGTGAAAAGAACTCCACGTATGCTGGCTGTAATTATATCTCCCATTTCTAACCTACTCTCCTCTTTCAGACCATGCCGGTCCCATCAGAGTAGCTCACCCCCAGTCCTCAAAGGACACCCACTGAACAGACTTCTATTGTCTTCTCACTCTAGGACAGGGAAAGGAGAAGACCGTGTTGATTTTAGGAGGGAGATGGGAAAGGAACTAACATTTTTTAAGCCGACACCATACTAAGGACATTGCATATGCTGTTTCATTTAATCCTTATAATGATTCTCTATACCCGGTGTAATTGTCTCCAGTTTACAAATGAGCGCTTGAGGCTCCCGGAGTTGAAATACCCTGCCCCCAAATCACACAGCCCCCAAGTGAGAGAGCTGTTAACCAAGCCGTTAACCAAGCTAATGCTGTGTGCCACGCTCACGTGCACAGCAACCGTGAAAGTCAAGTGCACAGACCCCCTACACCCTTGTGCTTAAGAGTGATTGTAACCTCCTACAACTGAAGGGCACTTCATGCTATTTAAAGCACTTCCATATGCATACCCCATTATCCCCTCCATATTCCCGCATCCCACAGAAGCCTTTCTCTCTAAAAGATTCAAGAGACCGTGATGTTCATTTTACAGACGAAGCATTTGAGCCAGCATATTTTGCCCAAGTGATACAGCTCTCCTGGGGGCTGTGACAGCTCTCAGGACCTCTGAGTTCTCGTCCATCCTCTAAGCTCCTCTTCATGCAACTCTGCCTTGCATGCCCCAAACCAAGAAGGCATTTGGCAAAGTGAAAGAAATCAGCCCTGACTTGACCCTTCCCACAGACAGGATGGGGATGTAACCATTTCCAATCCCATTCGACTTTGCTGAGCAGCTGGTCGTTGCCAGATGCTGTCATGCAGGCCCCTCAGGGTTGTAGAGGTCCATCTCAGTTGGCCCTGGCTTCCAGGAGCAGGAGCAGACGAGAGAAGTATCTAGGCATCAGGATGGGATGGAATCAAGAACAGAGTTCTAAGTTTTTGCAGAAAGATCGTCTGGAAATCTACGAAGCTTAATCCCAGGGCTTTACGGAGCTGGTATTTCAAATGCTTAATTTATGCTTAAACTTTGCATTAATGCAGGCTACTTTAGACAGGGACCAGACTAGAAAGTCTTGGATCTTTCTAGCTCATACATTCTTCAGACCCCTTGACTGTTCTCTATTTTCTTGCCTTCTAGAATTCTTTTTTTTTTTTTTTTTTTTTTTTTTGCCTTCTAGAATTCTTATTCCCTTCCCCCAACATTGCCTTTACTTGGAGAGTCTCCCACACTCCAGGACTTCTATAAATCACATAAACTCTCCTAAGCTCCTACCTGTCATTTCAAGCCTGAGGCCCTTCCAAACCACACAGACTGCTGTCTCTCCCTTAGTGACAATGCAGTTTCTGGGATCACTCTAGTATATGCTCTGCTCCTGCACCCAAGGGAGATAGAAGGGATAGTCCCAAATGGACTCAGGCAGTGCCTCTCCTAGAAGTAGGCAGGCACCTCTCAGTCCAGGCCAAGAAAAGCCCCATCCCCAGCCAGGCCAGTCACTCCCCACTCCTCTGAGCTCCAAACTTCTTGCTCCTCCAAGCTCACACTCACAGAAAGTCGCCAGAAATTGCCAACTTGGCTTCAGTCTCTGTAGTACACACTTTCTGTCCTCCCTCAAGCCTGAGGGGCTGTGATAACCCTGACTGACCCTCTGCTCTGTACCAAACAGATGAAAAGCTCAGAGTGGCTAAAGGCCATATGGTCCACCAGCAGCCATGCTAAGCCCTTGTCCAGGAGATCCCTCTCCCTCTGAATAAAAAAGGAAACTATAGATTCGATGGACAAAGTTTTGGATCCCAAGCTAGTAGAGCTGAAGTTCAGTCACTCTAATAATGGAAGGGGAACCAGCTAGATTAGTTTTTTAAGGTAACAAATTCTGTTTTCCAGCATAGCCTACAACTCTGTCCCAATCCACAATTGTGTAGACATGTTATAAATGTGTCAGAGATAGCAACTTGGGAACATGAGAATGATTTACGATATCCCAGTCTAGCTGGGAAAAAGAACAACTCCTGTTCTGAGGACAAGAAAAAGTGCCTCCATGCATGATACCCTAGCCTATGTAGATTCCCCAAAGGACAGGTCCCTCTGCTCATCTAAGTAACCCAATTCTGCTGTGGGGCTTGGGGCCAAAAATCTCTCCAACCTTTAGCTCTTCCATCTACAACATGAAGATAATTATATCTACCTCTTGGGTTGCTGTGATGATGGATGAAGTCATAAAAGAAAAGCAGTTAGCAAAGCCAAATGGTGCCATAGTAGGTGCCCAATAAATTTTATGCTCTTTCCTTAAGCAAATTATTTAAACCAGCTCCAACCACCATGGACCAGTGCCTCCCTGGGACATGAATTTCCCAGATTTGAGAGAATTGTGGTTTGGAAAGGAAGGGATCTCTAATGATACTCAAGTCCCAGGGTCCTTTCAGCTGCTGGCAGAGAAACTGTGCTTCAAGTTTGACTTTGAGCAGAGTCCTGAGAGTGGGGGCGCCCTCGCCCTCCCATCATCTCCCCTGTGATTATACTCTGTTCCTCACCAAAGTCATTCTCTGCCTGCTTTGCCTTCCCAGCTGTGCACACCTGATGCTCTTGTCCCTGGCCTGAGGCTGTGCAAAGGGTTATGGGTCCGTGTGTGCATCCTCTCCCCAGGTGGACATTCCCAGCCATTTAAGCAGGTCACAAATGGAGGAAGCCTGGGCCAGAAGTTGTGGCCCGCTCCCCACTTGGGAAAAGCAGGCATCTGCCTCTCAATAACTGCAAGCAAATCACTTTTATCAATCCAGAGGAGGTACTGCATCCCTCAGCTCAGCCCATGGGAAGACCTATTCTTGTCTCAGAGAAATATTAAGGAGCTTGCTTATCTAAAGGTGAGAAGAGGAACCATAACGAAGGAAAGCACTGCTGGCTTGACTCTTAAAAGCATGTGGCATTTTGTCATTGCCCTCAAGGCCAGTGCAAACTGCAGGTGGTAATTTCCCTGGGTCTCTGCAGCCGGCCCACTCCAAGCCTTCCAGAGGAGACAGACTTCTCAGCCTTCTGACATCTGGTCCCACCTGGAAGTTTCTCTCATGGTGACCCGTAGTGTCCCCTCGGATGGTTCCCCTAGCCAGCATCTCCCGAGTGTATCCAGTTTGGAGCTGATGCTGGCATTTGGCTAAGAACCTACCCTAGAAGTTAATCATTGGCCTCATATGAAAGGTCCGGGGCAATTAACTGGAATCAAGAAAACGTCAGGCTACCACCTGACACCCATATCTGTGCCCTCCTTCCCTAACCCACACTCCTCACTCTTCCAAAGAACTGGAGAAACAGAGTGCCTTTATCTGCACAAGGAAATAAAAAGGTTCCTTGCTGGGGAATTCCCCCACGGAAAAGAAATAACCAAGACAAACAGCTCTATTGCCTTTGGCTCAAGCAAATGAAGGGAGTCTCTGGGGGCGGGAGCAGGGGTGAGGGTGGTAAGGGGAGGCTGGGAGATCACTCCCTGGGCTTCCTAGTGCTTAGAGCTTCCTTATCTTTATAGGTCCTCATTACTGCCCTGTGCTTGTTGACATGGTTTTCTCCCTTAATGCTCTCATTGTCAAGTCCACTCCGAAGGTTAAAGCCTACTGAAGTCCGTGGGAAAGTGGCGTTCCTCTGTCCCCCTCTTTCCTCCTCTGGGCTGCAGTGAGGCCGATCCCTGGGACCCTCAGACTGCACCCCCTGCCCCAGCTGAAACAGAGAGATGGGGCCGCTTGTTGCTATAACCATTCATCCAGTGAGCTATTCCTGAGATCTTACAGATCTTGCCTAGGACCATGCCTTCCAGATGGGGACATAGGAAAAATGGCACCTGTGTCCTTACCCCAAAAGGAACGTGCAGCCTAGTTGAGAAGACAAATATCGACACATAACTATTAAGGAATAAAAAGCACCGTGGGATAATGGGACTTGGAAGTGTAATGGGAAAGGCGGAGCCATTCATTCTTTCAAAAGGATTTATGGCAGTTACTGGAGGTACAACACCAAACAGGTGTTACAGGAACTCGACGGCCTAATTGGCCTTGGAAAATACAAGATTGTCATCTTTTGTATTGTTGTCTTTCAGCTTCCCACAAAGAAGTTGACCTGGGTGGCACAGCCCCCTCAGGAGCCACTAGCGATGAGGCTCCTCTTCCTCACCTGCCTGCTGGCTGTCTTTCCAGGTGCGTCTTTCAGGCCCTGGCCCATCCCTCCAGGACCCAGTTCCCTGGGAACGCTGAAATCATGCCTATACCCAGGGATGTCACTCTCAAAACTTGCACTCCCTTGAGGAGGAGTCACACAGACGATGCAGAAAGGTCATGTCTCAAAAAAACCCACAATGACCAAGTGTTGGGGGTCTGGAACAGGAATGGCAATTCCTCATTTCAAGGCCAGGAGTCTTCACCAGGTCTTCCCCAGGAGGGGGGAAAAAAGACCTTGACCTCGAACCAGACATCCTTATAAGTTGCTCTGGGGTTTTGAGGAAATGACTTATCCTTCTTTGCTGTCAATATTTTAATCTGGGAAAAGAAAAAGAGAAAAGAATCTACAAAATGTTTTTGGAAATATAAGAAAATAGGGACCCCTGAGTGGCTCAATGGTTGAGCGTCTGCCTTAGCTCGGGACGTGATCCCGGGGTCCTGGAATTGAGTCCCATATCGGGCTTCCTGCAGGGGGCCTGCTTCCTCCTCTGCCTATGCCTCTGCCTCTTTCTCTGTGTGTCGAAAGAAAGAAAGAAAGAAAGAAAGAAAGAAAGAAAGAAAGAAAGAAAGAATAGCAAATGCAATGGGGTAGTCCCCACAAAGTGCCCTTTTTTTAAAATTTTTTTTTAATTTTTATTTATTTATGATAGTCACAGAGAGAGAAAGAGAGAGGCAGAGACACAGGCAGAGGGAGAAGCAGGCTCCATGCACCGGGAGCCCGACGTGGGATTCGATCCCGGGTCTCCGGGATCCCGCCCTGGGCCAAAGGCAGGCGCTAAACCGCTGCGCCACCCAGGGATCCCCAAAATGCCCTTTTTTTAATGAACAAGGATATCACGAAATAAGTTTGCTGTTCCATTGTCCTTAAAATGGTGATCTTTAATGTGTTACAGTTAGAGTTTAATAATGATTAATCAACCATTTTACCCAATTGCAGCAAGTCATGTAGCGTTGTCTAGTAGCACTTGTCCCACTGTAGAACACAGCAAATAATCCACAGAAGGCACATGTGCTGGGGGCAATATTCATCTCCTGGGGCAGGCTATCTGGATCTTTTCAGTAGGCTTTACCTCCCAGGGCCTCAGAAAACCTCTGTCATTTGTCCCCACAGTGGTCTCCACGAAGAGTCCCATATTCGGTCCCCAGGAAGTGAACAGTGTGGAAGGTGGCTCAGCATCCATCACATGCTACTATCCGGCCACCTCTGTCAACCGGCATACCCGGAAGTACTGGTGCCGACAGGGAGCCAAGGGCCGCTGCACAACCCTCATCTCTTCGGACGGCTACGTCTCCAAGGACTACGAGGGCAGAGCCAACATCACCAACTTCCCAGACAGCAGCACATTTGTGATGAACATTGACCACCTCACCCAGAATGACTCTGGGCGCTACAAGTGTGGTCTGGGCATTAACAGCCGAGGCTTGTCCTTTGATGTGAGCCTGGAAGTCAGCAAGGGTAAGAACCCAGGTTCCCTGGACTCCTCTGGAAGAGTGAGAGGGACTCATCTCAGTTGCAATGGGAGGGCTTGAGGAAGAATTGCCTGAGAGGGAAGAGTGTCTGGCACGGGGTAGGGAAGGCTGTGAGTTCTTTTCCCAGAGGCAAGGACTCTTCATAATAGAACCTGGAAATGAGACAGATGGGACCTCCTTGGGGGTGATGGGTACACTTTCTAGGTCTTCAAGGCCTGTAACATTGTAGGGTTTTACCAAGGCAGTAGCTTAGAAGAGCATCAGGAGGACAAGTTCTCTCACTGTTTGCTGTAGGTGTAGCAAGAGGTCTTTGAGCTGAGAGAGACAGAAAAGGCAGGGAGAGATTTATAGGGATCCTCAAATTCCTGCCATTAGTGCACCCTTCAGATTAAGAACTTAGGTCACCAGAAGGCTTCTTACGAAATGCATTTTTTTTTAACCTGGTACCCATTAGGCCATCAACACCCTCAGCATAAATTAAACGATCAGTTCCTGAAGGAGTGGTCCACTGAACAAGCCTGTTCTAGTTGAGGAAAGAGAAAAATAGGAAAGATCTTTCTGACAAGCGTTCAACAACACAGGGCATTTTAGATAATCCAGGGAAATTAAGAGAGAAAGAGGTCTTAAGAGAAGAAAATTGGAAGGATTCTCAAAGATATGTTTTATTCCTTTGGGATATGCCCAGTGTTATCTGTGAACTGAATAAAGAGTTCATTCAGGTGGTCATGGAGAGTCATAAAATGGAAGAGTTTTAGGAGCTGAGGAGAGCTTGGAATTGACCCTATACAGGATGCTTGGAAGAACGCTGGGGACAATGAATATACAGCATCTGATTAAACACTTTAAGTGGCAGAAATCCATTACTTTACAAAGCAGCTGATTCCATGTCTGGACGGTTGTAAATTTTAGAAATTTCTATCACAACGTACTGAAATCCATCACCCTATACGAACATTCATTCTGTTTAATTTCAACACACGTTAATTTGGGCACCTACTTTGTATTGGCATCATGCCTGGCACTGCAGGGGAGTCAAGCTTGTGTAAAGCGTGTCTTTGCTCTCAAGGGACTTCCAGACTGTGGGGAACATAATTAACTATATGCGAGATCAGATTGTAATAAGAGAGACAGATATAAGTGTCATGAGAGCCCAGAGGAAGAAGAGACTAGTGTCAGCTTGTGGGGGGGCTTCACGGAGGAGACGGCAATAAGGCTGGGTCTTGGAAGACATATTCTGACAGTGTCCCTCTGGGAAGGAGGGCAATGAAGGTGATAGGCACACCCAGACCCCCACTGGGAATACTGAGCTGCCCTGTGTTGCAAGAAAGTGAAATCACCCCTTATCTTGCAGGTCCTGGGCCCCTAGGTGACACTGAAGTCTACACAGCTGACTTGGGTGGCACAGTGACCATCAACTGCCCTTTCAAGCCTGAGAATTCTGAGAAGAAGAAGTCTGTGTGTAAGAAGACAGACAAGGGCTGTGTCACGGTCATTGACTCCACTGGGAAAGTCAACTCTGACTATGGTGACAGAATAAAGCTCGATATTCTGGGCACCGACCAATTAACGTTCAGATTCATTATCAAGCAAGTCCAGCTCAGTGATGCTGGGAGCTACGTCTGCCAGATTGGGGAAGATACCATTGGTGAGAAGAGCAACATTGACCTCCAAGTGCTGAAGCCTGAGCCTAAACTGCTTTATGGAGATCTGAGGGGCTCCATGATCTTTGACTGTGCCCTGGGCTCCGACGTGGAAAATATGGCCAAATTTCTGTGCCGGATGAGCAGTGAGGAAGCCTGCGATGTGGTCATCAACACCCTGGGGAAGAAGGATCAGTCTTTTGAGGGCAGGATCCTGCTCATTCCCAAGAACAAGCGCTCCTTCAGCGTGCATATCACCAACCTGAGGAAAGAGGATGCAGGGAACTACCTGTGTGGTGCCCATTCTGATGGCGAGCCTCACAAAGGCTCACCCATCCAGGCCTGGCAACTCTTTGTCAATGAAGGTGAGACCTGAGACGGGGAGGGGAAGAGGGGAGTCAGCCCAGCAGGTGGGTGCCTGCCTCATACCCCGTGAGTCTATCCAATATCCAGCAGTCGCCAGTGTCATGTGCTCCCCATCGAGCCTTAAACTGCATGCTATGTGGACAGCTGGACAGGAGAGCAAGAAAACACGGTCTCAGCCTTGCATTATTTACTAATTCTTCTCTGTCAAAGGCCTTGTGATAGCTGTCCCTGATTAATGAGTAGGAAAGGGACACTCCTCATTGCGGCAAGACTGCAGGTTGTTTGGGGCTCAGAGAGCCACTATGAGGACTTAGCATGGAATCCCAGTGCCATGGCAGAGCTTGCAAGGGCCACCTGTCCCTTCTCCCTGTCTTTTGAGCAGGATGGCACCTCATCCCTCACATTCGAATGGGAGAAGGGTTGGCTTATCTTGGTCTTAGCGCTCTCCCAGGAAGGCAATGCCCCAGCCTCTAACTTTTCCCTTCAACATCTCACAGGGGTATCTGTTATTCCGCCACCTGGCCTACTCAGTTCTAGTTTGGCAAGCCAGCAAGGTGGTGAAGTCATTCGATCCCTGCTGCCTCTCACCTGGGAGCAACCTGCACAGTTACCCTCATGAGAAACAGCAAACCAGTACTTGCAGTTGATTGTCACTTGTGACTTTTTGCTTAAGGGGCTCCCATTCCTTGCTCGTCACTTGTGTATCTAGCTTGATCCTCACCACATTCCTCAGCATCTTCAGTCCTCCAGTGCTCCCACTGGATGTCAGCTTTAGTTTTTTGGAGAATGGCCATCTTTTTTTCTGAGATGGCCCTCGGGGTCTTCAGCAAGTAAAGCTTCTGTGCTACACAGTTTATATTTTAAATCGCACCAAATCCTAAATGTATTTTCTTAATTTGGAGAAACACCATCTGGTCATTGTTACGGGATGAGCTAATAAACAGCCAAAAACTTAGATAGAGAGAGATTTTATAAGAAGCACAAAGAGAAGAACTGATGGTCTCTCCTTAAACTCCTCCCATCCTCTGCACAGAATAAGATGGGGAGAGGAAACAAGAGACCCAGACGAGTGGTGAAGGTCACTGGAGTCTGGTTGCACGTCTCCAGCTCCAGGCTCTGTGACGTTAGGAAATTCCTTCTCATTTTCTGAGCAGAATGAGGCAAATAATCGACACCTGACTCTCCACCCTCGCGGAGACCATGGGGAGGAGGCGGCCTATACCGTGTTGGTAACGTTCCATTCCATCTCTGCCTGTACTTCTAGAGACCGTAATTCCTCCTAGCCCCTCTGTGGTGAAAGGTGTGGTCGGAGGCTCTGTGGCGGTGTTCTGTCCCTACAAGCCTAAGGAAACAAGCAGCCTGAAGTACTGGTGTCGCTGGGAAGACACTCAAAATGGCCTATGCCAATCTCTGGTGGAGAGTGATGGGGGGGTCACGGAGCAGTACAAGGGCAGGCTCGCACTGCATGAAGAGCCAGGCAATGGCACCTACACGGTCATCCTCAACCAGCTCACCGCCAACGATGCTGGCTTCTACTGGTGTCTGACCAACGGCGATACTCACTGGAGGTCCATGGTGAAGCTCCAGATTGTCGAAGGTAAGAGCTGAACTGGGCCAAGGGAAGGGGGGTGGGCAGCCCTAGGACCTACCAGTCAGCAGCGACATCTCCCTCAACCACCTTCCTCCCATCTCACTGATGGGACAGACCTCAGGAGAGGGCCCACCTGTCGACATACGTTTTCATGACTGTAACAGGTACCCTTTCCTGTGCACACCCCGTGCTCTCCGAACTACCACATGTTGCACCTTTTATTATCAAAAACATTGGCCTCTTTTACAGTATATGTGCCACCAGCTGAAGCAGAGTACAGCTCTTTGTATGAGTCTGGAAGAGAAGAACAAGGAAAGCAAACTGAGGTCAATGTGCTAGAGTCTAGATTAGTGTGTTAGTCTAGATTAATGCATGAGGGTCATCAATAATAATTATTATATGGGCACATAATTACATTCTTTATGCATCCAGTATAATGTATTTATTTATAATGCTATCCAGAGAGGAAATAGGCCATGGACAAAGGCCCCGCCATACCCAAAGGTCCCCGCCATACCCACTTTCCTGCAGTATCACCAATGCCAACTTGTGTGCCTATCTCTTTCTCCCTCCCTGCTCTAGGAGAACCGAGCCTCAAGGTGCCCAACAATGTCACTGCTTTGGTGGGAGAGACTTTGAAGCTCCCCTGCCACTTCCCATGCAAGTACTACTCCTATGAGAAATACTGGTGCAAATGGAGTAACAAAGATTGCAAAATCCTGCCCAGCCAAGGCGAAGGGCCCAGCGATGCCTTCGTGAACTGTGACCAGAATAGCCAGATCGTTTCTCTGTCTTTGGACCCAGTCTCCAAAGAGGATGAAGGCTGGTACTGGTGTGGAGTGAAGAACGGCCTCCGGTACGGAGAGACCATGGCTGTCTACGTGGCAGTCAAGGAGAGGGTAAAAGGTAAGTCTCTGAAGACAAGATGGTCTGTGCTCCCCAGGACACCAGAGCAGCCTCCTACCTACCAGCTATTCCAATGGAGGTGGCTCCCAGGTTTGGCTACAAGAAACTGGAAGCAGGAGGAGACTTATCCTGTATCTAGTCTCATTTACCCTCCTTAAGGAGCATCTGAAATAAACGTACAAACCAAAAAAAAAAAAAATGGGTTTGCCATACAGCCTCAGCTTCAAGACAAATCCAATGGTTGCCCCCTTCAAGCTATTTTGAAGCCCTTTTTATAAAAGAAATCTTCTACACAGTGGAATTTCAAAGTCATTTGAAAGTCACTCTCAAAAGAGAGCCAGGTATCTTCATGTATAAGATCTGATGGAGAAAATTAAGGCAACTTCTTCTAGCATGTTTGCATTTTAAGGCTCTTTTTAATACGTCGCATGAAATGTTTTATCCCTATGGGGTATGATTAGTCCCTCTAGAAATCCTACTATGTCTGGGTCCCGCTGGTCTGGTTCACTGAGGGGCCCATTGCCAAGCTACCAGCAGGGGGCAGCATGATTGCACTCAGCCCTGCCATCAGGAGACCTGGGGGCAGGGTTTCAAAAACAGAAAAATCTCCCTGTCTCCAAATGATGGGTCAGCCCTTAGGCAGAGCTGGGTCTGTGCCGTGGAGCCTTATAGACGGAAGTGAATTTGGTGCGAATGGGACCAGGCCCTTGGGACAGGGCCATCTGTTTCTAGTTCTCCTGGACTCTAAGAGCCTCGAGACCTCACCCTGGTGTGGTGATTGCTAATGAAATCCCTCTCCTCGGATTCCCTAACCTCAAGGAGTGAAAACAGAGAAAGAACAATAATCCAGCACCCCCCCCCCCGTCTTTTTCCAGGGTCCCAAGATGTCAGCCAGGTGAATGCTGCTCCCGGTGAGGAGGCGGTAGAGTCAAATGTCCGGAAGGTTGAGAGCGAAGTCGTTCAGAATCCCAGGCTTTCGGTAGACAACGTAGCAGTGGAGACTGGAGATGCTGCTGGTGGGAACAGAGCATCCGTGGACACCAGCAGGTGAGAGAGAACCTCCCAGAGGAGGGGGCCTGAGGTTGGGCCGCGGGGACCACGGAGGAGAGCCTGTGTGCCTCTCACTGGTGGGGCAGCCCTCACTGCCTTGGTCTGTGCGCAGGAGGGGCCGGTGGTGCTCTCTACCCTTCTCCTGCGGCCAAGGTGGTGTCCACTGTTCAGTTCAATTTCCCAGGCCTGAGACGCAGAGAAGGCCCAGTCCCCACCTTTGCCATGTCTGGAAAGTGTCCTTTCAAGAGGAGAGCTGGGGGGCTGTATCAAGAGGAGGGAACGGAAGCTAGTGGGACCCAACCTGCTGGCACATCCTGGGACCCAGGCTTCCCTTCCAGGGACTAACTCAGTCCCTTTTCCAGCTCCGCAGGACAAAGCGGGAGCTCCAAAGTGCTTCTCTCCACCCTGTTGCCCCTGGGCCTGGTGCTGGCAGTGGGGGCCGTGGTAGTGGCGGTGCTCAGAGCGCGGCATAGGAAGAATGTCGGTGAGTACCCGGGATGCCCTTGCCCCACCCTCCATCTCCAATCCTGAGCCTCTGGGCCTCACCGGGGTGCTTAGCTGCCTTCAGCGTGGGGCTGCCACGGTCCCTGAGAAAGCGTTCTGGGAAAGTGGGGTGGGCAAAGATGAGCTCGTACTCGAAATCCCCATTAAGCGCTGCTGTCTCTGGAAGGCCACCTGTGATGGCTCAGGGCCCAGGTTCAGAGGCCAGGAGGAGGAACTCAGGGTGCAGGGGGAATGACGCTTCTGGCCTACTTTGAGAACTGGCTGGCCGTGTGACTTCGGGTATCCCCACTTCATGCCTCAGTTTCCCCAGGACTTGGGGTAATAATAGTAATAAGTGTCTCACCGGGCTGATGCGAGGACAGAAGGAAGCACTATGCTTTGAAAGGTCAGGGGTTGTTGGGGTGCCTGGGTGATTCAGTCGGTTGAGCATCTGACTCTTGGTTTCAGCTCGGGTCATGATCTCAGGGTCGTGGGGTTGAGCCCCACATTGGGCATCGCTCTTGGCTTCTCTCCCTTTCTCTCACTTTCCCTCTGCCCCATCGCCTTCCCATGCTCGCTCTCTCTCTCTCTCTCTCTCAATAAATAAGTAAATAAATATATCTTTAAAAAAAGAAAAAAGAAAAGAGAAAGAAAGGTCAGGGGTTGTTGAGTCTTGATTCTCCGTGAGAAGGGAAGGGTGAAGGAGACTCTGATCATTTCCATTCTGCTCTGGGTCGGAGTCAGAGCCGAGCGACCTGCCGTGCTGCCCCCTCCAGCTATGCTGCGGGGCTCCCTCAGAGGCAGCACATCCTGCCCGCGTACGTCCTCTGTCCCTCCGCCAACTCCTCTTTCTCCTGGACAGACCGGATTTCCATTAGAAGCTACAGGACCGACATTAGCATGTCAGACTTTGAGAACTCCAGGGATTTTGGTGCCAATGACAACATGGGAGCCTCTCAAGTCATTCAGGAGACAACTCTCGAAGGACATGACGGTAGGTCTCTCCCTGGGGGAATGCCTGACCACACCCCTCCCTGGGAGAGCAAGAGTTAGACCTGACCCTGCCTCTGGGGTGGGAATATAAGGCCAGTGAAGGCTAATCTCCCCCCCTTGCTCCTCAGAGTGCAGTGCTGCCACCACCACCACCACCGAGAAGACCATGGAGTCCGAAGAACCCAAGAAGGCAAAACGAGTAAGAGTGAGGAGGGGGAGGGAGGCCTCATTGTGTGACAAGGAAGTGCAACATGAGGGACAGCAGTTCGACCTCAGAAGAAACTACCTCAACGTGCGGGGGGCTGATGTCAGAATAGGGAAGGTAGTGGAAATCGTGCTCGGGAGAACTTTTGGAGGACAAGATGTGCCTTATTGCTTGTGGCACCTGTGTGGCTGAGGCAGGGGAGGGGGTAAGCTGATGGGCTGCGACACGTGGGAGGCAGCGAGGCTGAGGGTTAAGAAGAAAGTGCATAGACGCTGCAGACACAGGGTGGGAAAGGTCAAATGTCAAATGCTGGCGATTAGGTGGATCCTTCTCCTGGGCTGCCGAACCGAACCGGTGCACTTGTCGCCACCCAGCCTCCCTTGAGCATTTGCTCAGGACCAGCCTTCTGCTTGGGTTTGAAAGACATTTGCTGGCACTGGGCAATTTGGTAGTCACCAGAAGCCCTTCCCCGCCCCAACCAAGTGCCATATAACTCACGATCCTACCAGAAGTGACTCCTGGCACTGGGTCACATATCACCCTCCTCCTACCCCCTGTGTCTCCTTAATCCCAGGGTGTTAATGCTTGCTATCGTATGGACTCTCCCTGGAAGCAGCAGAGCCCCCCAAATCTGGAACAAGTAGGGGATTAAGCTGGTCCTGGAGATGGCTTTCCCCTCCAGCTCTGTGTCGTTGCCAAGCTCCATCTCGGAGCAGGTGGTAAAAGAAAAACATGAACCAATGTGGCTAACACCAGTCTAGAGCACCTCGCTTGTGGACTGTGTGGGCAGAGCTTCCGGGGACAGGCCCCAGCAACAGAGGTGGTTCCACTCTATGTGTCAGAAGACGGTAGTGAGACAAGGGGAGATATTTTTAGAAACTGTAACTTTCCGCTTCTCAAAATTAGTCCTTGGTGAGCACAGGGAGCTAGAACAAGAGCAATAGGGCAACACAGGCTTGGATTGCTTAGGCCAAGATTATGGATTCAGGATATTTAGGGCCTACTCTCCCTCCCACCCCCACCCCCTGAGCCAGTGTCCCAAACACTGACTCCTGTCCTGTTGCCCCCTTAGTCCTCCAAGGAGGAAGCCGACATGGCCTACACCGCCTTCTTGCTCCAGACCAACAGCATGGCTGCTGACGTCCAGGAGGGCCACGGGGAAGCCTAGGCGCCAGCTGCTCTCTCCTCTCCCACCACTCATGACAATCGCCTTCAGAATCATATTGATCCTCAGGGGACCTCAGCTCCAGGGGGCTTCACTGCACTCACACTCCACTTTCCTACCTGCGCTCAGAGGATTTGCTGGTCCCTACTCAGTTCGTACCCAAACCTGGCCTAACTGTTCCTGGTGGGGTTGAGGGGTCCAGAGGGGTTCCCTCTGCAGCTTCTTTTAACAAGAGAACCCAAGATATAGAAGGAGAATTAAGATCTTAGAGGCACCTTTCAGAAAAAAGAGAGATCACATGGGTGGGGCGCTAAGTTCAGAAAGAAGGCTTTTCTGCACATTTCTAGTGGGATCCTCAACGGGATTGTCCTCTCCACTCCACCCTTCCCTCTCTCCATGTCCCCCTCCCTTCCATCTTCTCTTCTTTCCTCCCTTCCATCTTTTCCTTCTTTCTCTTCTTTTCCTTCAAATACATATCTGGATACGCACTAGAATCAAGGTGCTCTTCTAAACACTGGGACAGAGACCACAGACCCAGCCAACAGCCTTTAGGTAAACACCACTGAATCCTCGGAAGCTGCAGTTCTTCTCAGTATAGTTATACTCACCAAGGCCTGAAATCCTCACCAGGGACACTCACCTCCGCCCATAGTGGGAGAAATCATAACCTGTCTGGAGTCCCAGGGCCTGAGGGATCATGTAACATGGGCATACACACAAGGAATCATAAACACACATGCTAACCACTTCACAGCAGAGAAAATTGAGGTCCTGAGAGGTGGAGAGGTTTGCTCGAAGGTACCATGTAGCATAAACCAGTGTCAAAACCAGGGGTGGCGTCTCCTGTCCTCTTGGCCAGGAATCTCTCTACAAGAGCCCCTGCACTCCTGATGGAGGCAGAGTTTTAGAATAATGAGGAGGAAGAAGAAGAGAAAAACATAATGGAGACTGGTCTTTCGCATGCCCCCCTCCCCCTCCCAGGGAGGAGGACTCTTTTCCCTTTCTGTCACTCAGATGACCCAAAAAAGTGTTTGGCCACTCTTTTATATACACTTACGTGGATAAGCCACTTATGTGAAGCCACTTATGCCAAGAGTTTCCAAGCAAAGGGAAGGAAAGGAGGTGTTTGATGACGCCAGGGAGGGGCTGATCTCCAAAGAGCTAAGGTTTAAGGTCTTTTCCCCTCTGAGCTCTGTACTTCCACCAGCACCTACCAGCTGACACTCGCTTACAAATCAAAAATGTGACTTCATTGATAATTAAAGACCGTGATTGCCACCAAGAAGGCTCAGACTGCATTTGTCCCCATACGTTCCATTTCCCAGACAACCCCTTCAGAGTATTTTGCTTTGGTCCCACTTTTAGGCCCCCCACGCTGTGGCCCTTAGTCAAAGTTCCCCCACCTCCAATGCTGGGCTGAGGGAGGCTAGCAGACTGCCTACAACTGGGACCAAGATGATCTTCAATAAAAGAAGTGTTTGGGGTCCCCACCAATGGTCAGGACCTTAAAGTTCTGTGTTACAGAATGTAATACACCAAAAGCAAATGTAACTGTGCTTCTCTTTGGCATTAAAAAAAAAAAATCTTTGCTAAGCATCCATGGAATACTTGACCTTGAATCTCATAACTTCCTGGGGTACCCTCCCAGATGGAGAGGCTATTAATAAAAAATCAAGTAACCAAATGAGTCAACTCCCTCCATAGAAATATTAACTAGAAGCTAGTTAAATGATAACCAAGCTTTTAGAACAGTTGACCCAAAGTGTCTTGGGGAACAGCAATTACATAAAGGACCCCCTTGTCCGCAAGGCCATTCCTAGGTTCTGGCACTGCACCTTGTCATGTCCTGTAAGCCCCAACCCCATGCCAGACTCATCCTCAGGGCCTCTGTACATGAGAATTCCCTCTGGGAGAAGGTTCTTTCCAGGCTTCTATCCTGCCTGATGTGGGGCAGAAACTTTACTTCCACACTGATCTCAAACATACTGCCTCTGACACACTGTGCTTCTAAGCCTGCCCCTGACAAGACTCAGATTTCAGATTCCTCCTTGGTCCCCCCTCCTGCTCTACCAACTGCAGTTCCCGGGCTTGATTCCCGGACCATGACCTCGTTCAGAGCCTTCAGCTCCACCCCGACCCAGAGAGGTGGTCGTCAGAAATGTTTATTTCTCTGTTCTCTATAATGGCGATGGACCATCAATCCATATAATAATGGACCATCATTCCAGAAGAACCAAAACTACGAGGTCCATCAGAACCTATCACTCCTTTCTCCCCTGGAAGCTGCTCCCCGACCTGCAAAGCATCATGCCTGGGGCAGAAGTGTTAAGATGCAGCGTCCGTACTAATGCCAATAACCCACAAGCCAATCCTGAGCTCACAAAGCCTATCCCAGTCCCTAGAATCAAAGGCCAAGAGATGCCACTAAAGCCATAGACAACCTTACATGATTCTGAATTGATATTATAAATAGGTGATAGCAGTGTAATCACGTACTACCCCAAGTCCACCTTAAATCTTTTCATGAAGAAGGGAGCTGGTCTGTAGTTGAAATGGGGTATCTCATAGGTTAAAAAGTCACTAGTTTGGGGGAATGTATTGATTTCCGAGGGTGGCTGTAACCGAGTACCATGAACTGGGTGGCTTCATATAATCGTAATTTAGTGTCTGACCATCCTGGAGGCTTGAAGCCTGAAATCAAGATGTCTGCAGGGTTGAGCCCTTCGGGAGATGTGAGGGGGAATCTGTGAGGGGGCTCGGCCTCTCTCCTGGCCTCCAGGGGCCGCCAGCAATCCTCAGAGATCCTTGGCTCACAGTCGCACTGCTCCATCCTCTGCCCCATCCCCCCTTGGCCTTCTCCCACTGTGTTTCTCTGTGTCTTCACGTGGTGTAGTGTCCTGCAAGGACCCTTGTCATTGGATTTGGGACCCACCCAAATCCAGTTTGGCCTCATCTTAATGAATTCCCTCTGCAAAGTGCCCATTTCTAAATAAGGTCATATTCAGAGATTCCAGTGGACGTACATTTTGGAGGGACACTATTCAGCCCAGTGCTGGGGAATAACAATCAACTGCGGGATTAATGATAAACCAAATAGCAGCGATCGGTGTCCAGCAAACACTCAGAGAACCACTGAAATATTTCTGACGATAAAAAAAAAAAAAAACAACTCAAGTCCTTGAATTATCTTGATTTTTTTTCTTTTCAAAAATCTATTATGTAATATAATGATTCCATAATACTAAGACCCAATAGTGACTGAAATATCTGCGGATAGTCATTGGTTTGGGTGTGTAAAGATGTATACGTCGTTTGTCCAAGACTTTCCTGAGAGTCAGGATGGAACATTTCTCCTCAGGACAGTAGACAGCAGAGAGGAGGAGCTGACTGTGGGAAGGTCTTGAAGCTGGTCCCCAAGGCAGAGAGACAAGGACAGTCCTCCCACCCCACCCCATCAGCTTCTCTGAAATGACGAACTCTACCGGGGAGTCTGCACAATAAAAATTATATAAGGGATCACCTCAGAAAGACCACATATCTGAGGAGACAGGGGGCACACCAAGAGAAGTGACGTAAAACTGAGACCTCTGGCCCCCAGCTGGCCGGGGGAGCTGAAACGGTAGGAGAAGGAAGATGGTACTGTAAGAGTCCACGAGTGGAAATGTCCCTCATAAGGCTGATTTTTAAAAAATGGGCAGCCAATGCACCCTACTAGAGTCAAAAGCTTTGATTAGATGTGTGGAGGGGAATACTCTAAATTCCAGACTTTTCTTATAAGTCACATTAAAATTCATGCCAAATCCTACGGATCAGGGTTCTAACCTTAGAGGACCAACAGAAGTGGAGCCATATTCAGGGCAGAAGTCTTCCCACTTGTTGTACCACGAAGCCAGGAGTAGGCTAGCAGTAAAGGTGAACCTTCCCGAAGCCCCGTTCCTGCAGAGTGGCTCACAGGCAAGCCTGTGGTCCAAGCTCTCGGAAAGCGGGAACGACAGGACGCCTGGGCCAGGTACCTCTACCTGAGTGGGCTCTCTGGTGAGTCCAGCAGGCGGGTGGGGGTGGGGGTTCTCACAGTCTGTCTTTGGGGAGAGCAGCGTTGGGTCATGGGGAGGGCCACCTAGGATCTCAGCGCTCAGTCTGGAAAGGCCCAGGAGGTGGCCGTCCGAAGTCTGGTGACACAGGAGGTCAAAGTCAGGTGATGCTACAACCGAGCACAACCCATAAGGACAACGCCCACCCTCACGACAGGGCCGCTCTCCACGGCACTCACCCTACCTTCCGGCATCGTGCGAGACCCTCTGTGGTGCCTCCCTCGGGCAATCTCACAGCAACGTCGTGAGAAGTAGTTTTCTCGGGCAGCCCGGGTGGCTCAGTGGTTTAGGGCCGCCTTCGGCCCAGGGCATGATCCTGGAGACTCAGGATCGAGTCCCCCATCGGGCTCCCTGCATGGAGCCTGCTTCTCCCTCTGCCTGGGTCTCTGCCTCTCTCTCTCTCTCTGTGTGTCTCTCATGAATAAATAAATAAATAATCTTAAAAAAAAAAAGTAGTTTTCTTCTCCCACCTGTGATATAGGGAGGTTGATAAAACCCGAGTTATTATGGGGACTAAGTGCATTTACCTGGAGGACTTAGAACAGCTCCCGGGGTTCCTGGTGTCACTTGTGCTATCCACCTGCCTGTCATTACACTCGGGATTTTCCCCCCTGGGGTTCATCCCCTCCGGTGCAGCCCCGGCCCCGGAAGGCGTTGGGCCAACGAGTTCCCGGCGTGTCGGCGTGTCGGCGTGTCAGCGGGCTCCGGCTGCTCTCGCCCTCTCCGGGGAGTGGGAACTCGGGGCACTGGGGTCAGAAGGGAGACATGAAATTTCGGTGGAGGAAGCCAGGAGCGGGGGGGAGGATAAGACAGCAAAGGTCTCGGGCTCTGAGGTTAGCCAGGGGCCCGCCTCCCCTGGGGCCCAGGCCCGGCGACCCCGGGGTCACGCCTGGGGATGCTAGGGACAGGGCCGCCCGGGGCCCGAATTCTGATTCCTCAGACTCCGAACATTCACAGTCGCACCTCGCACGCACACACCACACACCCACACACTAACGTATCGCACAGGACGCGTTCCCGGGCCGTCCCTCGCCGCGTCCCACATGGCGTGTCCTTCACGCACGGCCACACGCTCAGAGTCATATGTCCCTTGTCACCCACACGCCACACGCCCACACTCTTATACACTCACAACCACACAACACTCACACGCCGCACACTTGCTTACGCCCACTGGCACACCTATGGCACATCCACTCATGGGTTCTCCCTCCCTCCAGAGGCCTGGAGCCCAGCAGGTGGCAGACGTCCGCTGTGGGACAGCTGTCGGGGATCTGGAAGAGCCCTGCAAGCAGGGAAAGGGGGAGGCTGACCAGAACCGAGACCTCCGGTGGTCACTCACCCTGACCGGGCCTCAGGCCTGCCCCCTCCACCTTGGGCCCCTTGGTGGTTGGAGGAAATCAGAACTACCTCAGCTCTGGGCTGCTGGAAACCCAGGTGGGGGTGGGCAGGGCAGGGCAGGGCAGGGCAGGGCAGGCTGCCCGCCCCCACACACGTTTCCTCTGCACCTGCTCTGGGCCTCACAGCTACTTGCACTGCGGATGTTGTCGTTTGATGTTTAGGAGAGCATGTGACAAGTCCGCGCGCGGGGGCGGCGGGCAGCAGTGTGCGCAGGACCACCGGGAAGCTTTCCCAGGAAGGGGGGGGAAAGGGCCTCCGGCCTCCACGGGCTCAAGAGGCTGCCGTGCCCGGAGGCGTGGACGCTGGGAAGCCACCTGACATGTAACCGTCAGGAATGGAGCCGGGGGATCTCCTGATAAGGAATAGCCCCGTGCGTCTCCACGTGAAAGGGCCCTTCAAGCACTTCCATGACCGTGGCCTCCGCTGGGCCTCCCGGGAGTCCTGGGACTTCTGGAGAAACTAAGGCCCGAAGCTAGCAAGCACCGAGTCAGGACCAGACCCCACACAATCTGACTGGAGCCCAAAGCTCTTCCCGTGATACCTCACGACCGACCGCCTCAGCGTTTGTTTCTTCTCCGTCAGTCACTGGGCCTGCCCCGTGGACCGTCAGGGGCTTGAGGGCCATTTCTGCCAGGCTGCCTGCGACCCTAAGCACTGTCGCATCATCTCCTGTACGGACCTGGGGGCACTGGGCGGTGGCCTGGGCGCCTGCCAGAGGGCAACACCTTTAGGGCACAGCTGGGGGACATGGGAGGCGGCTGATATGAGGTGCTGGGGAAACTGGGGTTGATTAAGACTCCAGGATCAATGACCAATGGGCAGGAATGTTATTCCCATCTAGTCCCACGTTCATTCTTTAGGTAAAGGGCCCTAGGTTAGAGAGAGGGAGGGAATCCCTCAAACCCTGTGGTTGGTGGCCCCACGTGGTAGGTTCTCAAAATAATCTGTCAAAGAAATCCAAGGGCTACCCCCAGCATCTTGTGGCGTCAGGCCTGAGCTCTATCCACCCGGTCTTCCTCAGATGGAGAAAATTGGTGACAGGTCCCTTTCGTCCTGAAGACAGGGATAGAGCAAGTGAGGCGAGCTCACAAGTTAGTGAATCTACATAAAGGAAAAGTGCCCAAGGCAAAGAAATATCATACCTGAGAGTTTCTAATGGTTTTTAGGAGCTGCCTAGAAGCCCTTTGAACCCTGGTGACCCGTTTGCACTCAACATAACATGTTTTCTTAATTCCTAACTTCCGCTGTGGTTTGCTGCTATTTTCTTTTTTAGTCTAAGACAAGAGAGCAAACAAGACAAGTTGTCATTTCCTCATTTTCAAGCCTTGCTCCTCGTGAGGCCAGAGATCTCTTTCAAGCTCCAGCTTGTAAAGGTTTCCTGGGTGAGCAGGGGGTCTCTGTTCCCATCTCCAGGGGCTCTTGGATGGGACCTTGCTCTGGAAGGAGCCATGGACCTCTGGCTTTGGTCACTTTGCTTCTTGCCAGGTAAGTGCCACGGGAAAACGCTGTGCGCGGTTTATGAGGTTCGAATTTGGCCACAGGTCGGGGAGTTACGGGCCATCTCTGGCTCTGACGTCCCTGGACAGATTTAGTGGCAGACCGGACTAGGATGGGATCCGGAGGGAGACCACGCGAAGTTTGGGGAGCCTCCCCCGTTCTCTGCTAGAGCCCCTCTCTCCACTCCAGACACATCTCCTGCGGGGCGATGTTGACTCATGAGGGCTGAAGGTGTCACCTCTCCTAGACATCTTAGCCCGATAATAGGGGATCTTAAGGCCAGTGCCTCCAAGTTCCTTTCTTCCTACCTCTACCTTCTTTCTTTGAATCTCTTTTGCTGCTGGTTTTCAACTTCAGCTTTATTTTTTTTTAAAGATTTTATTTATTTATTCCTGAGAGATACAGAGAGAGGCAGAGACATGGGCAGAGGGAGATGCAGGCTCCCTGCAAGGAACCCAGTGCGGGACTTGATCCCGGGACCCCAGGAGGCAGAGGCTCCACCACTGAGACACCCGGGCGTCCCCCAGCTTCACCTTTAAACGGAGACTCCCTCTCCCATTCAGCAACCCTCATCCGTTCCCCAAGTTCCATACCACTTTACAGCTGTCTTCTGGGAACTTCCATTTCTAGGTTCCACCAAGATCTGAAATGCAACATGCCTAACACCTCACTTCAAATTCCTAACCATCTTAACTATCTCTAATATCAGCTGAAAAATGCCAGAATGTTTTTTTAATGTTTTTTTTTATTTTAAATTCCATTAATTAACATATAATGTATTATTGGTTTCAGAGGTAGAGGTCAGTGACTCACCAGACGCACGTAACACCCAGTGCTCATGACATCACAGGGTCTCCTTAATGCCCATCACCCACTTACCCCATCCCCTCACGCCCCTTCCCTCCAGCGACCCTCAGTTTATTTCCTATGGCCAAGAGTCTCTTATAGTTTGTCTCCTTCTCTGATTTCGTCTTGTTTTATTTTTCCCTCCCTTTCCTTATGCTCTTCTGTTTTATTTCTTAAATTCCACATATGAGGGGCACCTGGGTGCCTCAGTCAGTTAAGTGGCTGCCTTCAGCTCAGGTCATGATCCCGAGGTCCTGGGATCGAGCCCCACCTCAGGCTCCCTGCTCAGTGAGTGGGAAGCTTGCTTCTCCCTCTCCATCTGCTTGCCACTCCCCCTACCTGTGCTCTCTCTTTCTCTGTCAAATAAATAAAATGCTTTAAAAATTTTCCACATACAAGTAAAATCATATGATATTTGTCTTTCTCTGACGTATTTCCCTTAGCATGATACCCTCTAGTTCCATCCATGTCATTGCAAATGGCAAGTTTTCATTTTTTTGATGGCTGAGTAGTATTCCATTCACCCTGTCTCCCCATTTATCCCCACCCAGACTGTGACCCAATCAATAGCCAATTCATGGAGTTTCTGGGTTAGCATTACCAGAATGAGCAGCAGTGGCAGTCTCCCCTCAAGGGAATGAAAAGGAAAAGAACAGTCATCCCCACTTCCTCCAACCTGACCCACCTGTGGCTCCAGCTTACGCTTTCTAATGCTTGACTCTGATCACAGGACTGCCCTTCCCAGCAACCTTCAGTGGCTCCCACTGCCTACAAACTCTTCCCTTGTGCTCCTCATTTACCCTCCGACCTTACCACCCTCCCCTGCACTTTCTTAACCTCCAGCCAAAGAGGACTTCTCCTTGAACGTGTGCTAGGACATTCTTGCCACCGTGTTTTTACTCACGCCATTCCTTCTGCCAGGAACATCCTTCCTCTCATCGCCACCTTTTATCCTTGAAAGTCCACCTCAGCCTCCACCTCCTTCTCATACACTTTCCAGAGCCCTATCTTCTGAATCCCCGTAGCGGGCCTCATTCTGCCTTATGTTGTGATTTGGCGTCTGTTCATCTTGTTGATTCAACGATAAGCTCCTTGAGGGTCAAAATTATTTTTTTATTCCTATTTGCTTCCTTCCTGATGTCTTGAATATGGAATAAAGTCAAATATTTGTTGAGTGGAAGATTAAAAATCCCTAAAAGTCCAAGGAAATGCAGCTTTAACGAAATGTCAGTCTGAGAGGTGGTAGTAGGGCTCATGTGAACACAGTGGATGGTTAACTAAACGTAGGCCTGAGAGGAGAGAGGGGTTGGGTGAGGGTCAAAGACTCTAGGAATGAAGAGCACTTAAATTGTACCACCGCAGTCTGTCCTGAGCAATACCTCCATTCTAGCTGGGCCAGAGGGATCCTTGGTCTGGGTCTGGTCCATCTCCATTTGTAGCCTTTCCCACAGGGTGAGGAGTTCACAGGCCCAAGGAGATTGTACACTTTGAGCCTGCAGCCATGTCCCCTCTTCTAGGCCTCAAGTTTCTTGTCCAAATGACTATGGGCCCACTTTTAATGGCTGTGCGACCTCTATCCTGGGTCTTCTATCCTAGAATTCTAATTCTATAAAAGGGTGGCCACAGGTGATCATTTGGAATAAGATGGGTGGAGCTAATACACGTCAGCTGGGTTATCTGCTGTGTGCGTACCAGGATCCTCGTGGTGTGGGCAGGAGGTGGTGTTGAGAAAAGAAGGCAGAGTGGACAGAGGCTAGGAACAGGAAATATTCTTCCCACCTAGAAATGATTTGGAGTGGACATCTAAAAAGTGTGTGAATTTGCCAAGACGGGGCATAGAACACATTTTATTCAACAGTTCATTAACTTGGTTTATAACTTTAAAATACTTACATGTCTGATGTTTGGGCCTTTACCTGTATTTCTGCCCCAGCTTGTACCAATTTGGGGGGTGGTCCTGGTTCCCAGGGCCCAGCGCATGGGGCCCAAGCCGTAGACCACATTGGCTGCAGCCCTGGATGAAGCTCCATAATAAAGCAAGGCAGCGTTACGTGGTGTGGACTTTCAAATCCTTTTTTTTTTTACCTTGACTCAAAAAATGATAATACATACACTTGATGTTGTGACCCGGTCTGTGCATGTGCGCATGCGTGCGCACGCACATCCACGCACACACACAATCCTAAAATTTATTCTTGATTCTTTAATACGATGTGGGAATGAGTTTTGGACGTTAGCAGTTGGATGGATGCTGGTGTTACTCCCTGAAACAGGAAGAGCTTAGAAGGAACAGGTTTTGGAAGAGAAACCAATAATTCTTCTTTTTTGTTTGTCTATTTGTTTTGCCTTCGTGAGTTTGAAATATATCTTAGATGTTCAAGTCGAGTCCAGGTGGAGCTATCAGAAAGGTGATTCCAGAGCTCAGAGGTACAGACAAGACTGGAGAAAAATATGAAATATGAAAAATATGAAATCTATGTAGAGTTGGCATTAAAGCCATGGGAGTAAACGAGCTAGTGCAGGGGGAGGAAGGGAAGATGCAGGTGAGAACAGGCCCAAGTTCCAGGCCCTGGGGCAGCCCAACATTGAGAGGCGGATAGAGAAGGAGAAGAAAAGAGCGTGGCATCAGGGAAGCCACAAGAAGCAAGCATTTCAAGCGGTTCCCTCAGATGTTGCCAAGAGGGCACGTCGATGACTTGCCACCAAGTGTGGCCACAAGGAAATCTCTGCTGACCTTGACCAGCCATCCTAGTGGAATGTTGGAGACAAAACTCTGACAGGTGGAGGGTGAAGAGGAAGTGGGAGGTGTGCGGGTGGATTCCATGATCACAATGATGCGTTTGGGAGAGGAAGAGAGGAGGGGAGAACAGCAGCTGAAGGGAAGGCAAAAAGGAAGAGGAGGGCTTTTTCAATATGTGCAACATCAGAGCAAGCGTAGGCGTAGGCCACGGCGGGCAGGCAGAGAGGAGACCACTGATGCACGGAGGAGAAAGGGACGGCGGCGCAGGAGAAGGTCTGAAGAACGTGACTCAGGATAGACTCGGGACGCAGGAGGAAGGACTGGCTTTTGGGGGGAGAGGGGACACTCCGTTTCTTGTGACAGGACAAAGAGCAGACAGCCGGCCTCGACACACGTGTTGGCATATGTGGGGGTGGGAAGTTGGGGAGGACGTTTCTCATTCTTTTTCAGAAATTCACACTCCATGTGATAAACTTAAAAACCTCGAGCTAACTTCCTTCTTCCAGAAATAATTCTGCTCTAAGTTGACAGGGTTCTCATCTCCTGGAAAACCATCGCTACATAGAATCCAAAGCCCAGTCTCCAGAGCACCACCCCAGCCAAGGCCTGTGGGCATTTGCCATGATTCTCATTATGGAAATATGGAAATTTTGTGGTTTTCCCTATGTTCCAAATATATATCTTTATACCCAATTACGTACTGAGAGTGACTTTTTAAACCGCATGTATCTCTGTCCCCTACCATCATCATGGAAAACCAAGTCGCCAATTTAGAGATTAATGTCACTTACTGAATAGCCTCTCTAAAATACCAATAGTAAGCAGGGTGGGTCCTTTGGGTACCTCTCCCACCCCGCCCTTTAGTCCCCAGAATCATTTGGACTAATAACCACATAATTCAGAATTGCACAAATTCAAGGGTACCTGGGATGCTTATTTTAAGGAAGGCACGTGATATCCTGAGCACTGGGCGTTACGTAAGACTGATAAATCACTGACCTCTAGCTCTGAAACCAATGATACGTTTTATGTCAATTAATTGAATTCAAATAAAATAAAATAAAATAAAATAAAATAAAATAAAATAAATGAAATGCAGGTCCACAGGCCCCACCCTACTTGGATGTAACCACCTTGCCAAAAGGGAAGATCAAGCCATCTGTAGCCTAGTGAGTTCCTCCCACATGAATCCTGTGCACACTGTGCATTAAGTTCCAAACCAGGAGATATTCTCACTTTTCTCTCTTTGGGAAATCTGCTTTTCTGAGCGTTGGGTATGGGTTAGAAGGTAGCACGAACTCCAAGGAGAGCTGGGGTCTGATCATTTCGTATCCTGCCAACTCGTGCTTCCTTGGGGCCAGAGCTCGGTGTACCCAGCAGCTCTTCTTGTGTTTCATCCATTCAGAGTTTGCACAGTCTGGCTGCTTCAGTGAACTACCATAGACAGCGTGACTTCAACAGTAGGTATTTCTTTCTCCCAGTCCTGGAAACTAGAAGCCCAAGATCAAGATGCCAGCAAATATTGCACTTGGTGAGGGTCCTCTTCTTGGCTTATAGACAGCCACCGTCTCCCTGGGTGCTCGCGTGGCCTCTTCTTGTGTACAAGGAGGGAATGAGGACATGAATCCCATTATGAAGGCTCCACGAACCTCATCTAACCCTGATTATTTCCCAAAGGCTCCACCTCCTACCACCACCACATTGAGGGTTAGGGCTTCAACACCTGTGACGGAGGGTCTGGGTCAGCCAGGGCTTTACCAGATCATCCCTGAGCAGAGTGAGGTCACTGAGGTGTCTGCATAGGTGGACACCCCTCGCTCCCCTGCTCCATCTCACCCCTGCCCACACTGTAGCATCTTGCTCTTGGGAAAGTGGTATTTACTCCCCTTGCTGGCGGAGTTGGTCTAAAAATACATGTTCACTGGCAGGTGCACGGCCTTGCACCCAGGTGTGGGCTGTCTGGACGCACAGGGTAATTCCCCCACCCCCTGGATTGCGTCTTTGTCTTTTGAATGGGTCACGCTCTACCCATGAGGCCGCCTCACACACCTCAGTTTCCAACAGATTAGAAGCAGCGTCGGATTATGCGTGTGAAGGCTCCCGTGTCAGCTATTTCGTGTCCGGTGGCCCCTCTGCTCCTCCCCACCACGTTAACACCAGCTACACTCTGAGATTTGAACGTGCCCCAGCAAATGCTCCCTTCCCGGCCCCTCTGCCCTGGCCCGCCCACGGCCGTTCCTACCTCTTCACTGCTGCCCACACGTCCTCCTCTCCCCAGACGTCCTCCTCAGCTCTCTCTGCTCACCCGGGAGCCTCAGGCTCTGCTTCTCTCCTTGACTGTCCTCATCTCCCTAAACTCGTTGGAGCTATGCTCAGTGTGTGGTCAGTGAATGAATTTCAAGACATTTGTTGGCTCCTCTTTGCCCCCCTCCATCCCCCAACATGCCATGTTCTTTCTCATATTCCAGCCTCTTTGGGGGCCGCACTCACCGCCCAGAAGAGTCTTTCCTCCTCCACTCAAGTCCCCGGGCCTCACTCCAACACACACGTGTCACCCCATGCCCCTCTTCCCAGAAATATGTGGACACTGATTGGGACCCACTTAGGTGATAGTGAATCATCCTTGGACTTACCTTCTTCTCCAGCTGACTCAACCGCATTAGACCTGCCTTTTCTCAGCCAAAGCGTGAGCTTTTTGATTTCAGGGGCCCATGAACTATGCATTTATTCCTCCCTGCTTCACACCCTCCCTAGCACACATGCAGTGTGCGTACACCCGTGCACACATGCACGCACTCACACACACCCTTCAGTGAGGATGATCATCGTTCTCTCCGCTGCCCTCCACACTCAGTCTTTCAGGTCATAACTGAGATCACTTCTTCCAGAAACCCTTCCTCAGACTGCACTATTCCTCTGCAACAACCTGGTCCTGGGGTCTCTGCTGTTTCCAAGGAACACTGTGCATCTCTGTCGTGGAATTTATTACCCTGTGCTGTGCGACTGTCCACTTCTATCGCCTGCTAAATGATTTATTATGTGCAAGGCAGGGATGCCAGCTACCTTCCTGCCACATGAAAGGCACTCAGTAAATGCTTTTTTTTTTTTTTAATGACTTAAAAAAATAAAATCTGAGGGTGAACAGTCATTTTGGCTGAGTGGATCTGAGCAAAATAAAACTAGATAGAAAACCTCTTGTAGCAAAAAAGCACTGTGCCTCCCAACACCACACTGAAGTCACTTGGGTGCTACGTGCTGTTTGGGGCCACCATGGCACAGCATCTCTTCCTGGGGTGGGCCAGGAGGTTTGACTATATTCTTAGGGGGTTGGTGTCTGGGATCTTATGGGTTTGGGTCTGAATGAAGTTGAGGGTTAGGTTAAGGCTTGGGCTGGGAGAGGTCTGGCTTGGCCAGGCTTGGGCAAAAGGGACCAGGGCATAGAGCCGGGCTGAGGGTACACGTAGGGTTAGGGATGAGAGGGGGGCAGAGGATGAGGCAAGGGCAAGAGAGCAGGAGGGGGCCGAGGCTGAGGGCTCACTGAGGCTTGGGGTGATGATGGAGCTGGGGCTGGAGCTGGGGAGGAGTGTGGGGCTGGGCTGGGGCCTGGGTTGGAAGTAGGGCTGGAGTTGGGGATGTGGTTGGGCCTGCGGCTCCCTCTACACGAACTCCCTCTCCCTGCAGTGGCTGGGGCTCTGAGGATCCTCCCAGAAGTAAAGATGGAGGGAATGCTGGGTGGATCCATTACCATTGAGTGCCCACTTCCCCAAATGCACGTGAGGCTCTATCTGTGCCGGGAAATAGCCGAATCCGGAGTATGTGCCACCGTGGTATCCAACAAGAACTTCGTCAAGGAAGAGTACAAGCACCGAGTGACCCTGAAGCCTTGTCCAGATAGGAAGCTGTTCCTAGTAGAGGTCACCGAGCTGACCAAGAGTGACAGTGGCATCTATGCCTGTGGAACCGGCTTGAACACAGACCGGGGCAAGACCCAACAAGTCACCCTGAGTGTCCACAGTGGTAGGTACCCCCGGCTCAGTGCACCCAGCAAATGTTCCCACCTGGGAAGGCTGGCACGGCCATCAAAGTAGAGCAGTCCCCAGACTCTCCTGCTACCAGCCAGTCCAAAGATGATCGGGATTTATTGGGATTTATAGAGTTGGAACCTCACAGTCCCCAAAATTTCCTATCTGAACCATAGGAAAGGAACAAGACAAGCGCTCTCCTAGTGTTGTTCCGGATCCACCCTACCCAAGGTCTGAGGGCACTGGGGGCTTTAGATCGAGGAGAGGCTCCGAGACAGGAGGAAAGCGGAAGCAAAAGGGCATAATTGTCCTACATAGTTGTCCAGTGAGAAATATCAGGGATTTCAAGTCACATTTGTAGGCCAGACTTGGCACTTGATAATCTGATCCTTCCCATATATCTTCTCCCAAACCCCATCTTTCTCCCTGCCTCCACTGGCTTTCCAACTCCTAGGCAGCACCAAGTCAACAACCTAGAATCCCAGTGGCCTCTGGTGCCAAGGCTGACCGAGGGGGTGGGGGGTATCATGAAAGAGCGTATCATTCAGGGAAGTCTCCAGCCCATGGCTTATTCGGCTCTTCCTGCTGGACTCTGCCCCCAGCCCCTCGCCCGCCTCAGCGCCATCCACCCGGGCTGAGCCAGCTTCCACTCCTACCAACGTCCCTTTCCCAGGCCTGTTCTCGGAACCCACCAGTGTTTCCCCCTCCCCTTGCCTCCACAGAGTATGACCTATTCTGGGAAGAGGAGCCGATGCCTGAGCTTCCAAGTTGGTTTCATAAATTCCTACACATGCCGATGCCTCCTTGGTTCAAGATGCCCACACCTCCCAGTCCTTTCGAATTCGTCCCTAAAGGTCAGTTCAACCGAAGCCAGGGTAGGAGAGGGGGAGGGAGAGATGACGTGGCGCTGTGGCAGTGGAGGAGGGGGGACGTGTTCAGTTGGCGGAGTGGTTGCAGAGCACAGGTGAGTCTCAGATGGGCATTTCCCTGTCTTGGGAGAGGGTACCTCTCTGAGATTAGTGTCCCAGGTGCTTCCCGCCCACCCTTAAAGCCTGGTCAGGACTAGTTGCAGGACTGAACACATCACCACCAGGTGGCACCACAAGGAATGAAGTTCGTGCTTCATTCACAAAATCTTAGATCTCTATGAATGACCTGTGGAAACCCAGACTGGGCCGACCTCTTCCAGCCAGAGTCCCTCATGCCTCCTGCCCATAGGGCTGTCTACGTTTGCTGGAATACGGTGATTTTAACAATTCTGTTTTGCAATAAAAAGACCGATGACCTTACCAAGGGTACCTTTACATCCTACATTCTTTTCCTGTCTTAAATGCATTTTGACAGGCAACTATCTCCATCATATCCTCCCGTCTATCTTGTGAGGGTAGATACATTAATTGAACAATTGTCACACTAGAGGACTCTGCTGGGTGCCAAGAGGGATAGTGTAACCGAGCATCCCATATACCCGCGGTTCTGACTGTCAGGCGTGGGATGAAGGAGAATAGCCAAGCACACACATACGGCATAAAGCAGAGGAGGGATGGAACTACAAATGGGGTTTTCTCCATGCTCAGAGGAGGACAAGCTCCTCTGCCTGGGAGGTCAGAGAAGGTCTCTTGGAGGCAATGGCATTTGAAGCAAATATACATAGAATTTAGTTGGTGTAGAGAACGGATTGAGAAGGCATTTCAGGCCGTGAGGACAGTCTAGGTGAAGGTAAAGAGTGTTCCAGAAAGGGAGGGTGACCCACTCCTGCTGGAGACTACAGAGTGTGTGGAGGGAAGGTCACTTTTTCCCTGTTATCTCCTGCAGTGGTAACACCAGCTCCAAGGACCGAGGCCCCTCCAGCAGTTCACTCCTCCCCCCCGATCCCAATCTCTCACCACCTTCGAGTTTCCGAAGCGTCTTCAGTAGCAGCTTCCAAGCCCCCAACCCTCCTGCCCTCCACCACAGCCTCAAAGACCTCAGCTCCGGAGGCGCTGCCGAGGCCCCAGACGGCCAGCTACAACTACCACACCAGGCTTCACAGGCAGAGGTAAGAGGTCTCCACCCATCCAGGAAGGGCTAGAGGTCAGGCAAAGGAGTCTAGAGTTAGAAGATCCCCTGAAGTCTTCCTGCAACGCCCGCCATCCCAGACCCTTCTTGGCTCCAGGCCACTGTGGACTCTACTACCCATGAGTGTAGCACGTTACCTCGGTCGTCCAATGACAAGAATACACTTGTCCATGCCCCAACAGAAGATCCTGTAGAAATGAGACCGGAATCTTTAAGTCCCTCAGCATTCATTCAGATCCGCCTTGAGGGGGAATCTAAATAAAAATAAAACCAACAACGAAACTATTAACTATTAAAATCCACTTCACCTGTTTTATTTCACTTTTTCAGTGTGGCTATTAGGAAATTTAAATTGCATCTGTGACCTAGTGTTTCTACTGAACAGCACTGGCCTCAAGGCTGGGGCACACCCAGGAAAGTGCTGCAATGGACCCCCAGGGGGCAGCATTGGCCCAGTCTCCAAAGAAAACCTATAATAATTGGAATTATTTTTGCCTAAGCAAAGACAAGCATGTTAGCAAGAAAAGAGACCTCCAACATCATTTGGGTTTTAGAGGTGAGGAACTGAGGTCATGAGAACTACGTGGCCTATATAGAACCAGGACGCCTGACTCCTAGTTCAGTAGACTGCACCAGCCTATCAGTGGTGAAGAATCCAAGTCAATTCAACCAACATTTTTAAAATTAATTAATTAATTAATTAATTTGATAGAGAGAGAGAGAGAGAGAGCACAAATGGGAGGGGCAGAAAGATAGGGAGACAGACTCTCAAGCAGACTCCCTGCTGAGCGTGGAGCCTGACATGGGGCTCAATTGAGCTCACGACCCTGAGATCATGACCTGAGTTGAAACCAACCTTGGGACGCTTGGGTGCCCCTCAACCAATGTTTGCTTAGTTTCTACTACCTGCCAGGCATCGTGTTCCATCCTGAAAGTGTAAGAAAGATGAAAACATGCCATAACCAGGTCTGATCTTACTAAGGCCAGTCTGACTGTGATGAGGGCGGTAGCTGGTATAAACACAAGAACTGAGGACAGTGAGAGAAAAAAAAAAAAATGATTCTAGTTTGTCATGATTGCAAAAGAAAAGAGAACTGATGTACTGAGGTTTCAACCTGTAGAGCAAATAGACGGAAGACCTTCTAAGATGAGGGCACCCCATGAGAGAAACATCTTTTTCCACGGTTATAAGAAACTTAATTTGTTTAGTCTTTGCACTAATCTTGTAAGAAAAGTGAGATGCAAACAATCAGAAGGGGAACTGACATCCGATTGCCGCCTGGACCAGGTGCTTTCACTTCTTTATATCTACAATTTTGTTTTGCCCTTTAACAGTTCTGTGAAATAGGTTTTACTATACCCATCCCTGGAGATGAGGTTCAGAGACCTTCGGGGACTGATTCAAGGTCGCACAGCCAGTAGACAGCTGAACCTGAATCTGAATCCAGGTTTCGTGACTCCGTAGACAAGGCTCTTTGGGGGAGAGGGGCAGGTTTTTTTAGCCAAGGGACAGACCTGTGAGCCATCTCCAAAACAGCTGGCTACCCAGGAGTGCTGCCTTAAACCTCCCTCCCTCCCAGACCTCATCTTCCCTCTCGCTCTGCTTCCATCCTCAGAGCCTTCCACCAGGACCCCGTGCCTGGGTTGGAAGACCAAGGATTTCACATCCTGGTCCCCACCACCCTGGCCCTCATCCTGCTGGCACTGCTGGGGCTGCTGATGAAAAGGGTCATTCAGAGGAGGAAAGGTGAGCGGCTCCGGGCTCGGTGAGGGCGAGGTGCGCGCCGAAAGGGCCCAGAACATTCGGACTCCGCTGGAACCGCCCCACCCCCCCCCCCCCCCCCCCCCCGGTGCAGGGGACACTCGGGAGCTTCAGCTGAGCAGCCTGGGGCAGGAGGAACGTGGGAGGGGGTGCGTGATCTGGAGATGGGGGCCAGGAGGGCGCCTGGCTCCGCCGGTCTGCGCCCTAAACCCTCCGAGCACCTCCTCTGCAGACCCGGCCGGGCCGGGGAGGGAGCCCCGAGGGCGGGCGCGGTGGCCGCGGGCCCCTGACCCGGTTCTCCTCTTGCCCCGCGGCTTCACGGGGCAGCCCTCTCCAGGCGGGCCCGCCGCGCGGCCGTGAGGATGCGCGCCCTCGAGGCGTCCCAGCGGCCTCCGCCGCACCGGCCCCGCCGGGCGCAGCCGCCGCGCTCGCAGAACAACATCTACACCGCCTGCCCCCGGCGCGCTCGAGCGGCGGACGCGGAGGGTGAGCTGCGCGCTGGGCGCGCCCCGCGGACGGCGGGGCGGGGCGGGGGCGGGGCGGGGGCGGGGCCAGGGCCTGGCGGGGGCTCGGCTGGGGGCGTGGCCGGGGCGTGGCCGGGGCGGGGCGAGGCCCGGCCGGGGGGCGGGGCGGGCAGGACCCGCGGGCGCGCTGCAGCCGCGGAAACCCGCGCCTCCAGGATCGCCCCGAGCCTCCAGGATCGCCCCGAGCCTCCAGGATCGCCCCGCGCGTGGGCGCCAGCTCGACCTTCCCCGGGCTTCCGGGGGGCCCGGCGGGCCGGGGGCGGGGCCGTGCCGGGGAGGAGGCGGGGCCAGGGCCGGGCGGGGGCGGGGCCGTGCCTGACAGGGGCGGGGCGTACCCGAGGCCACGCCCTCACCTCCGTCTCCACGTCCCCTTAGGCGTCCCTCCTCTCCCAGGCTCCCGACCCTCGGCGCCACCTGTCGCTCCGCAGGTAAGCTCCGCCCCGCCCCTGATTGGCAGCCGCGGCCCCAGACCTGGGTGGGGAGGACCGAGTGGGGGCGGCCTGTCAGCCGGAGGGCGCGGCTTTCCCAGCAGCTCCAGCCTGGGAAGAGGTGGCGTCAGTTTCCCCGGACCGCCCCGCAGGTGTAATAGGGCTTCGCTACCGGCTTCCGGGGGCAGGTGGGGTGAGCGCGCGCTCAGCGGGGCGATGGATGGCAACTCTACAGACAAGCACTTGCGCACGAGAGAGCTGCGATCGCCAGGGCCTTGAGGGATTGGAATCTACCCAGTTTCATCTTAACAGGAGGGAGAACTTTCTAGTAACCCCTGCAGGACGAGAGGAGGTAGTTTGCCCATCACTGGAGTGTGCAGGAAGCCTGGCCTAGAGGATGACTTGGCAGATAGATGTCAAGATGTAGATAGGATTCAAGGCTTGGGTGAGGAGGAGTCCCCTGGAAATGTAGGGATGGACATAGGGAGCTCCTGTTCCTATCAGTGGCCGTTGGCACATGGGTAAAAAGTACTCAAACTGTCCATTCATCTCTGTTGATCCAAATTATGAAGAGAATGTATTTTATTCCCTAAAGTAGCCCACAGTAGATAAACACTACTACTACTCTTGCCTCGGGAACCGGGAAAAAACTAAGTGTGGCAAACGTTCTGGTTTCATTTAGGGTGTAGACTAAGCTAATGCACCAGACCCTAAGCCACAGAGCTCATAACACGGAAGCCTGTTTCCCTCCCAAGGTAAAGCAGGGGGCCAGGAAGAGATGGAGGAAGCCACCAGGTGACCCAGGGACTCAAACACCTTGTCTGGTTGCTCTACTGTCCCCTGGAGTCTTGCCTGGTCCACCGTCCATACTCAATCACCAACACCCATGTCTACATTCCAGCCCATAAGAGAAAGAGAGAGGGACCGTAGACCATAACCCCGAGGTTTCACACATCACTTCCAGTCACGTCCTACTGGCCATGACTTAGTCATGAACCACACCTATCTTCAAGGGAGGCTGAGAAATGGAGTCCCTAACCCGGCCATGGTGTGCCTTATTAAAAAGAGACAGTGATCCCCAATAACAAGTAACAGCTCTGCCACAGTCACCGCCAGCTTCTTGACAGTGTCCTCCCGCGGCCCTGCCAGAGGAGGTTCATGGCAGCGTAGGCGTGGCCCACGGCACCCTCTACCTCTACCTCTACACCATCCCTTTCCCCTTGAACCTCCCTACAGCCGCACACACCCTCACCTGAGCCTGTACCTCGCTCAAATCTTACTCTTCCTCCCTGCTTGAAACTCTCATTCCCACTATTAGCGACAAAAGTCTTGATGGAACCAGTCCACCACAAGGTGTGGATGGTTAATGCCTCGATATTTTAGCTTTCACTGGGAGCATCTTGATTTTTCAAGCAGGATAACTTAATCTTAAATGATGAAGTGTAACAAGCAGTAGAAGATATATATATAGTTTTAAGATTTTATTTATTTATTTGAGACAGAGAGAGAGAAGCACGAGCTGGGTGAGGGGAAGAGGGGAGGAGGGAGAAGCAGACTCCCCATGGAGCAGGGAGCCTGATGCAGGACTAGATCCCAGGACCCTGGGATCATGACCTGAGCTGAGGGCAGGCACTTAATGGACTGAGCCATCCAGGCACCCAGAGATGTGTTTTTGAAGCAAATTGCAGCTCATTCCCTCTCTGGCAAAGTTCACAAAGTAATAGCTGCTTTCCATGGCTGAGCACTTCCCGAGTGCTCCCTGTGCTCATGGGGCTGGACTTCTGTCCTCAGCTCTTGTGTTTCAATAGGGCGACTCTCCCCACCGAAGCCTTTCTTGGGTGGATGCCATAATAACTGTGCAGCGTTGGAGTCACGGCACAGCCCCATCCTCCCAAGAACTGACCCTTCCCGAAGCCAGATGATCCTGCGGCTTCCTTCCGGGGAGGAGGAGCACCGCTGTGCTCAAGTGGCCTACCGCCTCCCTCCCCTTCACTACCCAGCCCCTTCCTGGAATGTACTGTTATGCCACATCACAACTTCTCTGAGTCCTCACAGAGGTGCAGGGGATGACTCACCCTGCTTCTGAATAACTCCCTAAGAAGATGCATATTTATTCCACAAGTCACACCAACCATCTAATCCCAGAGGGGAAACTCCTCTGGCAGCTGAGTCTCCTTCAGCCCCATGCTCAGCCACGTGACTTTAGCTGGAGCCCCATTTAAGGCATTTCCTGCCCACACTAGATCTAAGCATTTTCCAGTTATCTGGGGTGAGACCCCACCCTGAAACTGCCCAAGTGAGAGACACTTCTGCATCTCTGCCTTCTAGAAATCAGCAAGCCGGCACTTACCCCGCGCCCCCCCACCATTGCCCACTGTGGAAATCTATCTGGAGAGATACTGAAATCACCCTCCCCAGATCCAGTGACACTTCTTTGGTTGTTCCCAGGCGTCCGAAGTTCTCTGGCTCCACGCCCCGTCTCTGAAGACCAGCTGTGACTACGTGAGCTGCTACCGTGAGCCTGCTGCCAACGCGGAGGACACAGATTCGGATGACTATGTCAATATTCCTTACCTGACTCACCTATCCAGCTGTCCCCCTGGGCCCAGACCTTGGTGCCAATGAGCCCTGTCTAGCTGCTTGTTTCCAATACTTGCTCTGTTTTCAGAGCCCTCATTACCTCCTGCACCAGCCTCAAGTCTTGTTCCTGTCTCTTCAGAGAATAGCTCAGTAACCCCCTCCCAGCTCTTCTTGCGCACCTCTGCAGCCGCCCTGTGGTTTTCAGGTGGGCTCTGGGCATGCAGAGCATTTGTCTTGGTTACACCAGCTTCCTCTCCAAGCCGTGGAATCTGCAGAGCGTCTTTGATCACAGGATCTTTACTGCCATGGCTCCGGACTCATGGCATCAGGCTGGAGCATAAGCATGGCTGTGGCTTTGGGAGACTTTCTCAGGCTTGGGCGTCACACCAGTGGAAGGCTCTTGGACCTCGTAGTGAGGGCATGCCTCAGCCCTGTGAGTTAGGAAGGGGTCAGGTATGAAATGCCCCTGGCAACATCCTTTGCCCTGATCTTGAGGCTGCCTCTTACTAGTGAGCTTCTGTACATCTTGAGTCCGATGGTGAGGACGTTTTCTCCTGATATGATGAAATGTAAATTTTCAGAACCACGCTTGTTAGTGTTAGTGATCATATGTATACATGTCCCTAAATTCTCTTTACTGTCTCCCTCCCTTGATGCACATAAGTACCCTGACCCGTGTGTCTCCCCTGTTTTAAAAATAGCGTACTTTGTGTCATCTCTTTATCTTTCTTCCATGGCTTAGCACTAACTCTGTGTACTTATCTGAATGTTGGTCTGTTTTGGCCACCCCAAACTATTACATCTCTGCTTCAGAAATGCCCCCTCATTTCTTTGCCATGTAACCTGTGCCAAGGTAGGGGAGGAAAGTGGCTTCTTGGAGGGCCAGGTGCTCTGTAATAGCACTTATGTCATGAAAGGAGAGAGATTGGCCCTCCAACATATACTTTCTCGTCGGTTTTCTGGGCCAGGGCAGAGGCAGACATTGCATCTCTGGACTAAAGTCAACTACAAAATCCATTCAGAGCTTGAGACTAGAGAACACCCAGTCTTGCTGTTGAGAAGAAGACCTTTCCTGGATGCGTAACTCAGCCTTACTGGGCACTTGTCCACACTTAGAAAGAAGAGGCTGCCAGAAATGAGTCCCCTGCCTTTTATTAGCAGAGAGATTGGACAGTCCATCCAGGTATGATGACACCACCAGCAGTGTCAACTTGACAATGGCACCCTCTCAAGTGGCTGATAAGAATGTAAGAGAGGAGGGGCCCCAATGAGAAGGGATGATGGAAATGGGGTGGGGAGAAATGAAATGTTTAGTGAGGCTGCATTGTGCTGGGCACTTAGCCTGCGTTGTATCTTCTATCATTTACCTTTCAAACTGATGTCCCTCACGTCCACCCCAATGCTCTGTTCCTACAGATCTCGTGGCAGTATGGTTTCTAGCCCATGAAGTTCAACCTCGTATCCCAGCACCCCCTCATTGATCCTCAATAATTCAAATACAGACAAAAAACCCAGTTTATTAAGCATTTACTGAGCACTCATCCACTGTCCCACATGGTGTCAAGCATTGTGGAGAATAAAAAAGAAGCATGGGGCACTGTCCCTGCTGCCTACACAGAATTTACGATGTGACAAATAAATATGACATCAGTTAAAACACTGACAGGAATTAAATAGAGTGGTAATAAATACAGAAATCTACCTTGTAGATCATTCACAGCATCTAAGGGAACCTTCCATGATTGTCTTTGGGGCCACTTAAAGAATGAAGTCTTTGAGGACAAGCCTAGCCAAGAACGAAATCCATCATCAAGGGTGTGCAGTGCCCAGAGAACATCACAAGAAGGGATACGGCACGTTGGAAATGACGTGGAGATCAAGGAGGGTCTCCTGGTCTTGGCATTCAGAACTCGTAGAATTTCTCCATCCAGGTCAAGAGAATGTCGACTTCTCCAAAGGCTTTGGTCTGGGCTGCTTGTATGTCCAACTAAAGAGAAAGGAGAGCTGACGATCTACCATATTAGCCACAAGAATAGGTTTCCTTCCCACCCACCACTCCTGGAGCTGGCTCACCTCTGGGATGGCCTCTGAGGAGCTCACCCGCCCACCCTGGTTCCTTCACAGAGGTGGGGGGAAGCACTGAGGACCAACGGACCAGTGAGTAGCAGTGGGTAAGGAGCAAGGGAAAAGCATCTGGAGTTCCCGATAACAAGAACTATGAAATCCCAGTGCAGGTTGGATTTGGCCAACTCCTGAGTCTACTATGCAGATGATGAAACTGAGGCCCAGTTGGCCCCCTTCCTCTATATATGATTACCCTTTACCATTTATTTTTAGACTGATATATCTGATCAAAATCGTATATATTTTTGTGGGGGGGTCTGGGGATGAAGTTTGGATTTTCTTTGTTGGCTTTCTTTGGGGAAACAGTAATGTATTTTCCCATGCTTTTTTTTTTTTCTCACAAACTGGACCATATGAGCATAATGGAAAATACTGCAGTTATGTAGTACGTGTTTGGGGTCGGACGCCTACTTCAGACTCCAGCTGCCCAGCTCAAGTATTTGTAAAACTTTCACAGGGAAAGTCCTTAATAATGAAATCATCTTGCAGGGAAATATAAAAGCATTTTAATGTGAAAACTGGCACAAAAATGGACCATGTTGTTTGTGGAGCTTGTGCAAAGTGTATGATAATTAATGCAAATATACCTGTGCTTGTGGAAAATTAGGTGGCTCTTGGGCATGCCTGCAGGAGTGACCTGCCGTGAATTCTGCAGGCACCCTCTTGTGATGGCACCCTCATGTGGCGGTTCAGGCTACTCTACTGGTGAAGAGGCAGGCTCTCCAATCCTGGCCTTGATTACCTGTTTAAATGCCCTCTGAAACAGCAGAAATCGCCTGCGTGCACTCTCGCTGATAGAAAACATCTCATTTTCCTGCTGGATAATAGAAAAAAATTGTGCCAAAGGTTGGGTAGCAGCAGAGGCAAGCCCCCCGCCCCCCTCCGGTGATGCCAGAGGGCTTCCCAGGGCCAGCTCTGAATCCCACATTCTCAAGGGAACCGCTGCTGAACCCCCACCGGTGGTGGGGGCTGACTTCTTTCATTTTCATAGCAATCTTGCCACGTATGGGTGATTATCTACATTTTATAGGTAAGAAAACTGAAGTTCAGAGAGGTTGACTGCCTTGCGAGGCATTATCCAGCTGGTTAGATGCAGGCCTGACCTCGAATCCAGAGCTGCTAGCGTCCAGAGCCTGTGCTCTTTCCCATGACAGCACTGACTCCCCATCATGGAATAAAAGCCAAGACTGGATAAGGGGAGGGAGAGGGCGTCTCCCTAAAACACATCGCTTCCCGTGGGCTCCCAGGTAGCAGCATTGTTCTACTCACGCTGGGTTGTAGTTTTGATGCAATGACAAAAAAGTTGTTGGCCAGAGTAGAGAATGACCTCCGGATCCTGACGTCAGCTGCCTCATCCAGGTAGTTTTTGAAAACGGTGTTCAAGTAGAACGTCAGCAGGGCACGGATGAGGTAACAGCTCTCGGCATCCTGGGGAGAGTCTGGGTTACTGCGGAGTCGAGCGCTGTGCCCACCCTGGCCCCAGATGGACAGCCCACATGCCCCACGAGGCGAGATAAGCACATAGAGAAAGAGATCTCCCAGGAGATGTTGAGCAGCATTTAATCCAAAGGGAGCATTTGATCAGGGTGGGGGGTGGGGAGCACACAGAGGGGCACCTGTGGTTAATGGGAGGAACCACTGACCCAGGGAGGAGGGACACACAGCCAGCCAGTGGCAGATGCAGACCTAGGCCCCAGGAGTCCTGACCCCATCTGCTTAGTCTTCTTTCCCTACACCACATGGCCTCTCTGATAGCTATTGGGGTTGGCAGGTGGTGGTGATGGAGCCTGAAAAGTACCCGACACTTGGTGGCTCAGAGCTGAGAGTCTAGGGAAAGAACTGGAAAGAGAAATGAGAAATGCAAACTAACACCCTGGAACGCAGTGATTGTACTCGAGCCCCCGTGAGCACCGGTGAACCTCAGTGCCTTGCAGGGATCAAGGCTCGGTGCATATGCTCGCTGACTGCCTAGCTGGGTGAGGGGAAGGCACAACAGGTGAGGAAGAAGGATGGGAACCAACCAAAGAGACCTAAGCAGATGTGGGATCCTGGCAAGTCTGGATAAATGGAGAAAAAGATGCTTATGAGCCCTAATCCCCACCACCTTCCATGCCACGTAGCCCAGGCACTGGGGTGACGACCCAGACCTCGGCCTGGGCAGAAGTGGTCTCTGTCAACCTCCCCTAGACCACCCGTAGAAGACAGGCCACCAGAGAGAGGCATCGTCCTTCCCCAGAGTCTAATTACCGAGACATCCTGCAGAACCTCCTTCCGTAGCAGCCGGACACCGGTGATGTTATCCTGAGCTTGCTTTGGGGACAGAGAGCAAACTTGAGGGGCAGCACAGAGACCCACCTTGCAAACACACGCTGACCCCCAGATCCACGCAGTCTGAGATCTCAGAGGCCAGAGGAACCAAGGGAGGACCCAGGAAAGGCTGAGCGGAGATAGCCTGTGGGGTGAGGGCCCCGCTTTCCAGCCAGAAATCACTCCCCTTAACCCTCCGGGGCAGATGGAATCCCAGGAGCTCTGAGAGCCTTGGTCGGGGACCTGTTTGGTTCCCCTGGTCAGGAGGGGGCAAGCCTCTTGGGTTTAAGAACTAACAGGGGCAATGTTCTGCCTTCATATTCCGTGGGGGTTGGCTTGGGGTGGGGGCTGCACCTCTCAGCTGCCTCTTGCCCTTGGAGCTTCCTCTGCAACCAGCCACATCCTCCAATTCTCAGATTATAGTCAAAGCATCCTCGTGAGAAGGGAGCTTTCGAGCTTGTCCCCCCCCACCCACAACGTGCCACCAAGGAAGGTGATGGAGGGGCGGGTACTGTGCCTGGTTTCAAGGTCAAGGTCGCACCCGGCTGTCCTGTCCCCAGTCCAGCGCTCTCCCCTCCTCCAGGCTGCCTCACCGCGCTCCCTCTTTCTGCCCCAAATCTGAGTCCTTGTTGAAGGAGTGCGCTTGCCAGTGGGAGTACCGGGTCACCACTTTCAGGACCCGGAGAGATTCACAGTCACATTCCGCCGCCCGAGCCTCAGACATTCTTTTTACCACTAGCCGATGCCTTGGCAGGTGAGAGCAGCTGAGCAGGAGCCTGGCCAAGCCGGTGCTGAAAACCCCAGCGGGTCTCAAAGCAGTTCCCAGGACTTGCGATTGGTGGAGTCCCATGTCCCCTCTGGGACGTAGATGAAGCCCCAGGGAATCAGGGCCCTTCTGTATTCCCCTCGGGCTAATTTATTTCCCTAGAGATTGACCACATCCTGCTGAGCCTCATGTGCAAGAGGGAATGGGTCCTTGTGATGCCTCGGACTTTATAAAGTTATCATATAGGAACACAATGAGCGAGGGGCGAAGGGCTCTATCATCATAGGATACTATCCCGCACCCACGGGAACCCCCGCAGCCGGGCCCAGAGCGACTCGTCACTCACCACAGTGTCCTTCACGGTCCAGAAGGCCTCCCGCAGTTCCCGGAGAGCTACTCCCTGCACTCGGCAGGGTCCGAACCGGAACTCCTGGCCCTGGGCCCCCGGCCCCTGGCTCCGTAGAAGCAGGATCAGACTCAGGCCGAGGAGGGCAGTTGTCCGTCCCGGAGAGCCCATCTGCCGCCAAGGAACGCCCGGGAGGATCCTGCTGCAAGAAAGGGAGGCATCCCACTGAGGTAGGTCCTCTGCTCCTGCAGGGGCATGTCCGGGATCACGCTCCTCCGCTCTCCTCGGCCACCTTCGGGGACACAGGTGCAAAGGCTGAGACCGGGGTAGGTTCCCAGTGGTGGAATATTGCTGACGGGTGGCCTTGCTGGGGGTGGGGGCTGGGGGTACGTGGCTGTCTGCCCTTCCATCCCACACCCGCGGCTCTCGCTGTCTCTCTGCCCTTCCCCACCAGGCCTGCCCACGTCGCAGACGCCCAACACCCCCTTGCTTGCTCCATGACAGCTCTCTCCGGCCACCAACTGGAGTGTAAGCAAGAAGAGTGAAGACATGGGGCGGGGGCTGAAGCGCCAAAGAGCATGTGTAGAACAGCCTCTACACTCGGGAGGTTAGGGACCCTCACTAGGCGGTTGCTAGTCTGAGCCCTACTCTGAGGTCTCCAGGCGCGCTCACTGGGGCAGGTCTTTGCTCCTGCCCCGGGAGGGGACCCTCCTGACTCCTCATCTCTGGGGAGCCCAGGGATTAATCCTGGACCACAGGGAGGGGCCCAGACAGTAGGTTAGGGTCGCAGGCTCACTGTGCCTCCACAGCTGACCGACTCACCCCTTTCCAGGTCAGGACACAAGAGGGAGGGATCAGGTTTCCAGGTGAATCAGCTTCAAAACCTCCCACTAAAGCACCAGTGGGATGACTGTCTGAGGAGGCCCCAAGCCGGGGACGGGAACCCATCATCTATTTGTCATGCCCGCGGGCAGACAGTTTCTTCTCCCTGCTTTCTTTGCCCTTTGCTTTTCTTCCTCCCTTCTCTCCTCTCCGTTGTCTGTCTCCCTCCCCTTCTTCCTTACTTCCTTCTGCAGGAAGTTAAGAACCTCTGTCTCTCTGGGCACCGGTCTCACACCTGAAGCCACCCAGTTGCAGCCCTAGGCTGGGAAGGAGACTGTCTCTAGAGTGACCGCCACCCCGTGGCCCAGAGGGGCCCAGGACGAGCGCCCGAGGTCCTCTATCAGCCTTCCTGCCGTGCAGCCCAGATCCTTCTTGGTGTCAAAGCGGAGAGTCCAGCTCCTCATCCATCCCCCCGGCTCCCGGGCCTGAGGACGCAGTGGCCCAGTGCTCCGGAGCGAAGCACCCCTGATTCGCCCATCACTCACCTCAGGCCCCAGCAGTGATGCTTGAGGGCGCACTGTTCAGGGGTGGTTGGCTCCTGGTATGGGGGGGGCAAGTTGGACAGGCCCCCCACGGTTTGCTGCTCGGGGGAGTCCCCGTGGGCGGAAGGTTCTCCCGGCACCGTTGCAAAAGTTCAAGGTGTGCAGGCGGGCCAGGCTTTGTGGGGATCATATATATGGGGGATGGGGGAGGGGCGGAGGGAGGGGGAGGTGGAGAAAGGGAAATTGGTCATGCTTTCCCACAGCATTACTTCACTGCCTACTCACCGTTCACTGAGGTGAGCTGAGGCCTTGGGCTGAGTGCTGGTTGTGACCAGGAGCAAGTGCCCCGGCTGCCCTGAGCCTCGGGCTCTGCACCTATGAAACTCAAACGGACCAACAGACGACCAGCCCCCACCCCCCCAGGGCAGGTGCGAGGAGCAGTTGGGAAAGCGTGTCCTCGATGTGCTTTGGGAACTCTACACACCACGTGCAAGCGCATCACTGCTGTGTGGAGTATCCTGGCCTCCTTTTTTTTTATTTTCATAATATGTATTTTTAAAATTTTATTTATTTATTCATGACAGAGAGAGAGAGACAGAGAGAGAGAGGCAGAGACACAGGCAGAGGGAGAGGGAGAAGCAGGCTCCATGCAGGGAGCCCGACGTGGGACTCGATCCCGGGTCTCCAGGATCACACCCCGGACTGAAGGTGATGCCAAACCACTGGACACCGGGGCTGCCCCATACCCCGGTCTCCTTATTGCAAAATCACTCAATAATTATGCCCTACTGGTGCTGGGACAATGACCTGGACACCGAGGCTGCCCACGCACACTTCTGTGATGGTTCGGGGCCAGGAATGGTGGCGTGTCCCCTCGCACACAGCCACCAATGGCCGTGTGTCCAGTGCAGGGAGAATGAGACAGTGTGTGCATGGCCAGACCGGGAAGGCGGAAGGGCCCCGGGGCCTGGCGGCCTAGCCTCGGCCTTGCTGCTCGGCGGGGGATCCCTGAGGGATGCGGCCTGTCAGGAGCCAGTGCGGTGGACAAACCCCAGCACGTGTGCAGCCAGCCAGGCCCTTGGGCTTCGGGCCGCCTACAGCATGGAGGGTAGGCCCAAGCAGTGCTCCCAAAGCAGGTCGCACAGCACGTGGGCTGAGGGACGAGAGATTTCGTAGGCAGGAGATTCCAGAAGGCTGGCATGTGCCAGCACCCCACTTGGAAACACGTAATGCTCCCAGGAATGATGAAGACTGAGAAGTCCCCCGAGGGCCAGGGGGGTGGGGACATGGCTTTATGTGACTTTGTTAATGCAGCATTTCCCATGAGTATCTGACCATGTCCCTGGGACACATTGTGGGAAACGCTGGACCCTGAATCAGAGATTGACAAGCTGTGGGCCGAGAAAAGGCTAAGGATGGCTTACCCTGTGACCTGAGGATGGTTTTTATATTTGCTAATGACAAAAAAAAAAATCAGAAACCGAAAAGTACATGAAATTTAAATGTCAGTGTCCATGAATACAGTTTCTCCGGGGCGCAGCCACACCCAGCCTGTTTACATATTGTGTATGGGCGCTCTTGTGCTACGATGACAGAGACCAGTACTCATGGCGGAGACCCTCTGGCCCACAAAGCCCAAAATATTTACCCTCTGCCCTTTACAGAGAGGGGCTGCTGAGCCCCGCTCCGAATTACCCTCCTGCACAAACATCTGGGTTCAGGTAGACTGTGATGTGAGGGGTGGGAGAAGGAAGACCAGGGGACCCTGGAAGGACTCGGCCCTTCCCCATCTCTCCGGCTGGCAGGCCCTTCTCATCCTCTGGGGCACCAGCACCCCTGCCCTTCATCACTCATTCATTCACTGGCATTCATTCCCTTAGGCAGACAAACTCCTCGCCACCGTCCCCTGGCCAGGACCTGGCCCTGCTGCTTCGGCCTGCGTGAGGGCCCAGCTAGAGTCCTTCGCTCCAGCAGAACCTACATGTTGCCCTTCAGTCCATGGCAGGGGCCCACACCACACCCTTTCCTCCCCCTTGGGGATCCAGGGCACTACTAAAAATCCCCAAGTACTACGGGAAGAAGATGCCCAGAAGGCATTCATGAAACAAAAAGAACATGGGCTAAGAATGTGGCAGCAAGGGGGGGGATGGGGAGGAGGGACCGGAGAAGACTGGAGAGACAGCTGAGGCAGGAAGCTGAGAGGGAAAGTGAGCCCCAGGGCAGCCACGGTGCTAGACAGCTGCCTACTGATAGGCAGGAGGGCAGAGGGATGAGCTGTTAGCAGGGCAGGCTAGAACAGAGGCATGAGGTCATGTGTAGAGCTCGAGAGGTTCCAGGACATCCCCCCGGGGTCACGAGTAGCTCCTTATGTCTAAGGGAAAGATAATACAAGTCAGATATTCCAGGCAAACATGTGCCTGAGCTCAACATAGCACAATTCCCTGGAAGAGGGGGCAAGGGAGAACTCAAGGACTTGGCCCAGCGACAACTGAGATTGCGGGATATAAGCACCAGGCTGGCCCCCAGGCAGACTCGGGTTCAAGATGTGACTGAGCTGCCTTGAGCTGTCTGCATCTTAGCCTCCTTATCTATAGAGTCAAGTCTCATAGGGTCATGAGACGCAATGATGTAGGGCCTGTTACTCCAAGTGTGGTCCGTGGACCGGGGCAACAGCAGTATCTGGGAGCTCATTGGAAATGCAGACTCTCAAACCCTTCCCCCTAAACTGCTGAGCCAGCGCGTGCATTTTAAGAAACTCCAAGGGGATTCTGAAGTATAGTAAAGTTTGAGAAAACACACGGGGCACAACCCAGGGTCTTTGACGTGGTAAATGCATAACAAATGAGGGCTTCAAGGGTAAGCGGAAGGACCGGAGCGGTGATTCTCCATGGGGCAGTTCCATCCCTAGGGGACACGTGACAATGTCTGGAGACACTTTGGGTCGTCCTCACTGGGTGGTGTGGGAGGTGGAGGTGCTACAGACATGGCATAGAACGGGTCAGGGCTGCTGCTGAACATCCTACAGCACGCAGGACAGCCCCTCATCACAAAAACGGAGGTGACCCCTAAATGCCAACAGTGCTGAGGCTAAGAAGCCCTGGGCTAGAGGCAAGTAGTGGCTGTGGGGGAAAGAGCTGGAATAGCACCAAAGTAGGACAAGAAGGGAGCCCTTACTGGGGTGGGGGCAGTGGACAGATAGCATGGGCAGGGGAGTGGGAAAAGCAACATGGCAACTTGGAAGGCAGAGCCCAAAGGCTCCTGGCAGCAAGGAGATGGGCAAGGGCTGGCCCACCCCACTGGCTCATCCGTGGGGAAGCTCCAAGTCCCTGACCTCAAGGGCAGAGAAAATGGGGCTGGTCCTTTGGTCTGTATGCACATATTTCTACCCAAAATCCATCCTAGACCAGACTAAGACTAGAGGTTCTTCTAATATCTCTAAACTCCATGCTCTCTGGAACTTGGAGCATTTCCTTTACAAAAATATGGGGCGGGAGAAAAGCTCCCCTGAGAATAAACTTTGATTTACAAGCCCACCCCCCCCCAAAAAAAATCTTTATTAGATTTAGGGGGTTTATGCTTTTCATCCCATACCACCTGTCACGTATAACTCTCTACAGAATTTCAGTTTTACGTTTGAGAAATAAATCGACTCCTACTCCCATATCTCCTATAAATTCCCCTAAACCTACAGGGAGAGAAGGGGCCTGAATCAGGATGGAGAAGGGTCCCATCTCCACTCTCAGATGAAGCAGTAAAGGGCTCACTCTTAGACCTGAATACCTCCTCTTTCTGATGGATGGATATGCCCTGCAGGAGAGAAGCAATAAGCCCATTAACTAGGATTTCCTGATAGCCAAGAGATAAAAGAAAGTTACATCATCATTTTTCTTCCAGCAAATTTACTTTAATCTTCTCTCTAAAAATGATTTTATCTCCCTATTTGGCTAGGAAACTTATGCGGTAATAGATGTGGGTTACCGGGGCCTTTTGTCAGCCTTTTCCCTGTCTTCCCTGCACACCATTCCCAGGAGCAGAGATGACACGTGCTTGTATCTACTGGTTGGCCCCTGGGGCTGGCCCTTGGCCATTCTACCTTGGTGTCTCTCTGGGCACCAGAGAACGGCTTGTTCCAGCCGTTTCAAAAGATGAAAGTAAAAACAAACAAATTCTTTTTACATCCATACAGCATGCTTAGATATACAAAACACTTCCAAGGAAACGTTCCCCTTTGATAGGCACCATGACCTTTTGGGATAAGGAGGACAGATATTATTTCTTCGCAGATTAGAAAGCTGAGAGTCAGAAGAGTCCAGTGATTTTTCTCTCGGGTACGTAAATCGATAATAGGACCAGAACTGGAGTGCAGGTCCTCTGGCTTTGAGTCGAGTACTCGTTGCCCTGTACCACCCTTTCTGTGCTACTTCTCGATCATGCAAATGAGCATTCATTTACTGAACAAATATTTCCTAAGCACTACTGAGTGCCAGAAGAGGCTATCCAAAAAAAAAAAGAGTTAGTGTATTTTACATTTCTGTGAAAATGTCCAGAAAAGACAAACCTATACAGACAGAAGATAGAGTTGTGGTTGCCTAGGGCTTGGAGTCAGGATCTGGGTGGGTAAGGAGGTTTGGGTGTGACTGCTAATGAGTTTAAGGTTTCTTTTGGAGGCTTAGGAAAATATTCTAAAATTAGATTATGGTGATGCATTCTTTGAACATACTAAAAGCTATTAAATTGGACGCTTTAAGCCGGAGAACTCTATAGTGTGTAAACTATGTCTCAATAAAGCTGTGAAGAAACAAATTGAGATGCAGTCCTCTGGGTTCCAGTGCATCAGTAAAGTGGAGATACACTTGCAAACAGAAAAATTGTCACACTATGTCTTGCAAGGTGCCCTTAACAGAAGGTTAGAGCTCATGGGGACATGGAAGTTGGACAGAAGCGCCCCTGGTCTTGGGACAGGGCTGGAAGGGGTAAAGAGGCTATGCGGTTGAGGTGATGTTTGATCTGAGGCTTGAAGCCTGAGCTGGAGTTTATCAGCAAAAATGAAAGGAGGACACCTGCCCGAGACCACTGTGAGCCTCACAAATTCCATGGCCATCCAACTACTGAAGGGGACCAAGAAAAAGAAGGATCTGGAAGCTGCTAGAAGAGGGACCATCACTGATTGCTCTTTTGCTTAATGATTCATGGAAACCAGTGGAGAACAGCAATTTAAATACAACTTAGGAGCCTAAAAAGAGACCTAGGGTGCTGCTGATCCCTCAGAGCTGCAGGCAGGAATAGAGGCACGGGAAGAGCCAGGGTCCTCATTTTCTAAGCAAAGCCTTTGGCCAATCACAGGAAACAGAGACACAGGAGACACCCAGTTCCGAGAAGTGCCCCTGCTCCGCAGAAGCCGGGCTCCTATACCCTCCCACAGCCCGCAAGGCACTAGGTTTGAGTCCCAGAGACATGAATATTTTAAGTACAGGACAGTATACAGGTTGGGAAAAATGATAGTTATAGTTTCCTGCTGGATCCAGGATTGTGGCCCATTTTCCTGTGTCACTCTGTCTCTCACATGTCCCAGATTGCTTTTCCTAATGGAGATTTCTTTTTCTTTTTCTTTTATTTATTTTTATTTTTATTTTTTAAGATTTTTCCTTTTTAATGGAAAGAAGAAAAGGAGGGAGGGAAGGGGAAAAGAAAGGGAGGAAGTGGAAGGAGTCTTACAGACTCTTGTCTCATCCTTTGAAACAGAATGCATGCTACTCTAGAAGAAAATTCTATTTTTTTTAAGTTTATTTCATTGTATATTTTTTTTATTGGAGTTTGATTTGCCAACATGTAGCATAACACCCAGTGCTCATCCCATCAAGTGCCCCCCCTTAGTGCCCCCCTAGTGCCCATCATGCAGTCACCCCAATCCCCCACCAAATCCATTTCTACCACCCCATTTTTATTGGGGTTCAATTTGCCAACATACAGCATATCACCCAGTGATCATTCCATCAAGTGCCCCTCTCAGTGCCCGTCACCCAGTCACCCCAACTCCCCTCCCACCTTCCACTCCACCAGCCTTGTTCATTTCCCAGAGTTAGGTGTCTCTCATGTTCTGTCATCCTCACTGATATTTCCCATTTTCTCTCCTTTCCCCTTTATTCCCTTTCGCTATTTTTTATATTCCCCAAATGAACGAGACCGTGTAATGTTTGTCCTAGAAGAAAATTCTAAATGCACAACTCAAGTGTATCACCCCTCACCCATCAAATCATCTTTGGTTTCTGGGGGGAACACTCTCCCTTCCCCACTTCCACTCCTCACTTTTCTGTTTCTGTACCCCAGCAGTGCCCAGCTCAGAGCCCTCTACTTTTCGGGTGGCCAGTAAATGTGTTTGCTCTCTAAACAATTGTTGATTTCAAAATTGGGTAAATGGAATACACCTTGGGGGGGGTGGATAAAGTGAATTAAACTGATTTTTGCTTTTGTGTGATTCTTAATTGATTGTTTATGGGTAAAATCTATACAATGGCAGGCCGTTTGGCCACTAATAATTTCTATTTGAATTCTTAAAAAAAATTATAGCCTTTTAGAATTCAAAAGCAGGTTACAAAATGATATATGCAGTATGATCCCATTTTTATGCCGAAAAGAATGGGCATTATGTTGAAAATGATGAAGAACTACACATGCCAAGATGTTAACCAAATTATCTATGCGTGGTAAGAGAAGGGGTGTTTCCCTCCTCTATAGCTTTTCTTCATTTTCCAACCTTCTATATGTTGAATATAAGCACAAGTTTCTTTAAAAGTTATTTTTAATTTGGGGGACCTGGGTGGCTCAGTTGGGTAAGTGTCTGGTTCTTGGTTTCAGCTCAGGTCGTGATCCTGCCACCATGGGATCAAGCCCCACGTCAGGCTCTGTGCTTCACATGGAGTCTGCTTCGACTTCTCTCTCCCTGTCCCTCCCACTCACTCTCTCTCCATCTCTCTCACACATACATAAATAAAATCTTTCTTAAAAGTTATTTTTAATTTAGATAAACCGTTGGTTTCACCACTGCTCACTGAAGATGACCGAGACTCCCTGACCTGGAAAGGTGCAGACCTTGTCCATTCATTTTCCCAGCTTTCTTTCTTCCCACACCTCCGCACAACGTGCTCCCAGCCCAGCTGAGCTGCTCCTCTCCACCTCCTGCCTCTACCAATCTGTTCACAATCTGGGGTGTCCTTACCACCTGCCAAACCCTAACCACCCCCTATCGCCTTGACATAGAAGGATGGTCACGGTATATTTTTGATTGTCAAAAGAAGATTGCACATATGTGCGCAGGTATATAGCCATATATATGTATATATCCATATGGGTGTGCACGACACACGCACACACACACACTGTGAAGGGGTAAGATTACAGGCTGAGTAGAGTTTTATTTCTATCTTTAAACTATTTGGTGTAATTGGCAAAACCGATAAATCCCTATTACTTTTGCATTAAAAATTTTACCTGCTCTTCGAGTTCTGTTCCTTCAAACCATTTCTGAAAGCTGCAAAGAATTTCTATCACCCCTGAGCACTGTAGCAATTTGAACCTTTTTTTGTGGAACGGAATCCCCTTCCCTCCTGGCCACACCCCCGCTCTGCCTCCTGGATTAAGATCTGGGGAGGGCAAAGGGATAGATATTGTCTCTTTATCTTTCCTTTACGCTGTTCAGCATAGAAAAATAGGTTATTAAGATACTCACTAGGAGAGTGTTCGGAATGATTGGAAAGCTGCATTTTGCTGGGTTAATCTCAGCACACGAATTAAGATTTTCAATCTCTGAAGGTGCTCTACACCCACTTTAAAGTATGGCAGACACTGAAGTTCCTCCTCACATTTACAGCTTCCCTCGTCCCACACCGTGGGAAAATCACACTTCCCCACCCCAGTGGAGTTAGATGGGCCATGTGACTATTTTGAAGTGGAAGAGACATGTCGTTTCGGGTGGAAGAATGAAAAGCCAGTGCGTACTTCTCCATGCTCTCACGTCCTGCTTGTGTTAAGACAGTGTTACAGGATAGAAGTGTCTCCTTCAGCCTGGGCCCCTGAGCATCCATGAAGGACAGAGCCTCTTGCCAACATGTCTTGTGTGAAAGAAGTGAGAAATCACTTTTGTTGCATTAAGCCACCGAGAGAGATGAAGATATTGCTTATTATTGCAGCACAACGTGGCCTAACCTGGCTAATGTTAGAGGGGAGGAGAATGTAAATGTTTTTAAAGACCCTTTCAATTCTCAGAAAATGAATTTAGAGCCTGATTTAGGAAAAATCATTAGTCTTAGATGCTACTTAGACAGCTCATTATAAGTCAGGGATTCTCAAAAACCATTCTTTGATGGAAAGCACGGCTTTCTCCTGAAGCACAACGCAAGCAAGGCACGCAGCAGCTTCTGGCATGATGCGCACCACTTTGGGATCCAGCAACTGGCTGCTCATTTAGGAGTCACACCATGGGACAGCAGCTCCAGAATGCAAGATGGATGGAACCCTGACAGTCTCCCTGCATGAGAGAGCCTTGTGCTCCTGGCAAGAGTGATGGAGAGGACCCTTCTACTGGGAGGCACCAGGAAAAAGTTTTGGATAAGCCAACACACACACAGACACATGCTTCTACCCACATACTACTTGGATTTTAAAACTGGCAAAGAAAGGCAGGTCTGAGCTTGCCCCAGAATATGAGAAATTAGAGATTGTGGCCCTGAAAAGCCTTGCATATGGTGCTTGAAGTGCAAAATGACTTGGGTTCTTAAACCCAAATTTTTTTTTCTAAGATTTTATTCATTCATTCATGAGAGACATAGAGAGAGAGGCAGAGACATAGGCAGAGGGAAAAGCAAGCTGCGAGGAGCCCGATGTGGGAGCCCGATGTGGGACTCGATCCCAGGACCCCCACTGAGCCACTCAGGTGCCCCATAAATCTCAAATGTTTTGCATGTGGTTCCTTATTTCCAGCCTTTCCCCACAGATAAATGGTCAAATCCAGGGAATCATCAGAGTCAAAGGACGGGTGAAGAGTGGTTACTGCTTCCAGCAACAGTGGGTGGGGCTCATTGTCCATTCTGTCTTCAACTTCCGAAAAATATCCTCTTAGAAAATGTATTACTCATGAAAATGAGGAGAGGGTATTTCCCTCCGTGGACTATTTCCTGCCTGGAAAAGTCACCATGACTTTTCCCAAGCCAGAGAGTCCTAGAAGAAAGGAGATGTGATGGATCTAATTGCTTGATCCTGGTTGAACGAATTCCTTTTTCTCCCACACTAAAATAACAGTAAAAATAACCTGGGATAGCATAACCTAAATGCTCATGTTTCATTAGCCTGTGATTAAAAATCAGAAATTAAATATCTCAAAGTTCTGTGGTCCCATGGACTCATGTAAACATAGCAGGCTGTTACAGAGTTCTCCTCTGCAGTGTTTTGAGAATTCCCAAAGGAGTGTGTCTCAGAGCCCCGTCCATGCACCAGTCTGGACCAGCAGGGCTGGCCGAGCCCGCTATTGTAAGCTCCAGCTGCTGCCTCAGTGACGGTGAGAATGGGATTCTCCTCGCCAGCTTCTCAGCACCAGTTTGCTCCAGCCAAAAAATGTCACAGGGTCTCATCCACCCCCCAACCCCCATAGGGTGTTGAGCCCAAAGTGTTACAGAGTTCAGTGAGACAACTTTCCCAATTGATATTGCAAGTCCTTCTTGACCACATAACCAGGACACCTGCCGGGATGATTGGTTTGGGGACAACTTCTGGTAGCATGGGACTGGAATTCATCATTTCTTTGTGCTGGGGGTTGGGGGGTAGGTCTCAGCTCTACTCCAATAAGCCAGCCTATTGTGTTGTGCCTTATGAAGAACTCCCACAATTTGATATTTACGAAAACCCTGTGGGACAGAGCAAATATTTATCCACTTTATGGATTAGAAAGCCAAGACCAAGAGAAGTTTAGTGATCTGCCTAAGCTCATAGGGCTAGAAAATGGAGCTATCTAAACTTGACCCCAGGATTCTGACTCCAAACACTAGCTGTGTGGCCTTGGATAAGTAAATCTCTTAGTTCTGGGGTGCCTGGGTGGCTCAATCAGTTAAGCTTCTGCCTTTGGCTCAGGTCACGGGCCCAGGGTGCTGGGATTGAGCCCCATGTCAGGTTCCCTGCTCAGTGGGGAGCTCCCCTCCCTCTGCCACTCCCCTGCTTGTGTGCTCGCTCTCTCTCTTTCTCTCTCTCTGTCAAATAAATAAATAAATAAATAAATAAATAAATAAATAAATAAAATATTTTTAAAAATTTTCTTAATTCCTCTGTTCTTCAGTTTCCTCCTCTACAAAGGGAGACTAACAACGCACCTCTAAGTATTTGTGAAGGTTAAATGAGAAAATAAATGCAAAACACATAGAAGAGAGAGCCCGACACATTAGTAAGCACAGGAAAGAGTTAGCTGCTGTTAAACTATTACTAATATTATTTTTATATATTGCCATGACACACTTAATGCCTTTTATTAATAAAAAGTTGCTTGAGACAGCTACAAATAGCTTGTCACCCTTTATCTATATTCTCTTTCATTTAGGAAGAATAAAAATAAGGCTTATCATAGTACCTCCTATAGAAATGGGAGAATAGACTGTGGCTAATCCCAGTGTCTATCATCTGCTCAGGATGTCTGCAGAGTTACTTGAAAATGATAATGGTTCAGCCCCAAGAGAAGCCATATGAGAATATTATATAAAAACCTCAAGACCAGAACTTGTGGAGTGGGCTCTTTTTTGATTAACATTTATAATGAAAGCAAATGGGAACTAAGTCATTTCCTAATAAGCCAGATCATCTTGTCCTAGAATCACGATGCCTTAAATAACTATTCGTACTTTCTGCTAAAGTTTGTTGATCTGAAGATGTTTTTATTTCATGTTTATTTTTAAAACAAGAGCTTTATTGAGATGTAATTCACATACCATAAAGTTCGCCCTTTAAAAGTGGTCTCGGGTAGGGCGCCTGGGTGGCTCAGTCAGTTAAGTGTCTGCTTTCTGCTCTGGTCATGATCCCGGGGGTCCTGGGATTGAGCCTGCATTGGGCTCCCTGCTCAGTGGGGGGTCTGCTTCTCCCTCTCCCTCTGCCCCTCCCCCTGCTCGTGCACGCTCTTTCTCTCTAATAAATAAATAAAATCTGAAAAAAAAATTCTATAAAAGTGGTCTTGGATATATTCCCAGAGTTGTGCAACCAGCACTGTTATCTAATTCCAGAACATTTTCATTACCCTAAAAAGCAAACCTCCTACCCATTCTCAGTCACTCCCCATTCCCCTGCCATTCCCCTGCCCGTAGTCCCTGGAAACCACTGGTTTATTTTCTTTCCCTGTGAGTTTGCCTATTCCCAACATTTCCAGGCATTGTATTTGAAAAATTACCATTTCAAGCCTAGAATATCATTTTCCTATGAGGTGAATTTATATTTGCTTCTGAAAGGAGAGCAAGGGATTAGTTATCCCAGATTACTTTAATTACTTTAATTGCTCAGATGACTTTGATAGACTGAGATGATTCAAAGCGGATTTTTCTGTCTCTGTTAGGGCCAGTCTATGGAATACCATGATTCCTAGGGGCAGCCCTTTGGGGTCTCAACCCCAAGCTTGCCAGGGAGTTAGTAGGGCTCCTCTTCAGCAGGCCCCAAAGCCTACTGTTGTGGTCTTGATCCTGTAAATTTCTGTTAAATTCTACACATCTTCTCAGCCTCCCAACCTTTCCTTAACCTTTCTCAATTTAGATGATTTCCCTGAGGGAAAAGCCATCCCCAGTGGCGGGCCCAGCACCGACTGGATTTCCGTCTCCCACGTCTTGGCTCTATAATTCTGTCTACCTTGTTATCTCTCCAAGACCTTCAGTTTTTGTTCCCATATTTCCTGATTTTTCCAATTTTTTCTTGGATTCTTCTCAGTGAGAAGTTTCATCTAGAAGCCAACAGCTATTTCCTCCTTCATGCAGAACAGATGAAAAGCAAGATACTTCCACATATTCGCCACCCCCTGACAGCTTCGGGAAAGTCTCTGGGCTCTGCCATTGGGAGGAGAGACACCCCCACTGTGCAGAGTCTGTGAGGGTTCAATGAGATAACGTAGACCAAGTGCTCAGCGAGTTTGTAATAATCGTTTCCCAATTTGTTCCAGCCTGCATAAAGTGCAGAGCCAATTTTTAATCCTTCTAGCAATTTATGATTCACACTCTTGTGATACATCCTTTGTGGAAAAATCTTAGCTCACCTTCATTGCATTGTCTGCCTTCCACATGTTTCATCCATTTTCCTTAAATCTTGGGTGGCATGTATCTTTATAAGCCACTCTAAATCACTTTAGTAGAAGGAGGGACAAAAGTAAGTAAATAAGATAAGTTAAATAAGGGCATTTTAACTGCTATATGCTCTACATGCAGAAGGAAATAATGATATCAGCGCGAGATTGAACCAGTTGCCTGGGGTAGCAGGATTTTGAAGTCCTTTGTCTTCTCGTGCCACTTGCTGACATCCTTGCTCATCCTTCAAGGTCTAACCCAAGAATCTCTCTTTCGAAGAGCCTTCTCTGGTCTCTCTACACAAGTTTCTTTCTTTAACCATATTGGGCCATATATTGCTGGACAGTGACTTACCTTACCAGCCTCGCTCTCCTTATACACCTGTAACCTCACAGCGCCTACAAAGAGAAACTGCCTCACGTTGAATTATTTTGTAACAGCTTTACAGATATGCAGGAAACTGCATATATTTAAAATGGACAATTTGGTAAGTTGTGGCATATGCACACTTCTGTAAAACCATCACCACCCCCAAGATAACAAACATATCCACCACATTAACCATTCACTTATTGGTGGACATTTAGGTTGTTTCAAAATTTTATTTAAAAGAGAGCTGCTACAAGCATTCGTGTACAAGTCTTTATAGGGGTATATGCTTTTTTTTTTTTCTCTTGGGTAAATACACAGAGGTGGAATGGCTAGGTCATATGGCAAATATTTGCACACGTTTTTACGAACTGCTGAACTGTTTTCAAAGTGGTTTTATCATTTTACATCCCCAGCAGCAGCATATACAATCGCTTCATTTCCTCCACATCCTCGCCAACACCTGGTGTGGCCAATCTTTATACTTTTAGCCGTTCTAGTTTGTATGATGTGGTATCTCATTGTGGTTTTAATTTGCATTTACTTAATGTCAGATGACGTTGAGCGTCTTTTCATGTGCTTTTTGTTTTGTTTTGTTTACCTTCTTTGGTGTCTGCTCAAATTTTTTGCTTATTTTTTTAATAGATTGTATCTTTGGATCTATGGTCCGTTTTGAGTTAGTTTTTATATACCAAGTAAGTTAAGGGGTCCAAGTTCATTTTTTTCCGTACAATATCCAATTATTCTAGCATCATTTCCTAAAAGGACTATTCTATCTCCACTGAGCTACCTCTATAACTTTGCTGAAAAATCCATTGCCCACGAATATGTGGGTCTTTTCTAGACCTTCTTTTCTGTTCCATCAATCTATTTTTACACCAACACCAAACTGTCTTAATTGCCATTGCTTTAGATAAGTCTTCAGATTAGATAATATACCCTCCAATTTTGTTCTTCTCTTTCAGAAAGCTATTTTGGTCTATTGTATTTTAGTAGGAATTTTAATGTGAATCTATCGATTTCTACCTTTAAAAAAAGGCTGCTGAAAATTTCATAGTGATTACATTAAATTTATAGATAATATTGGGAGAATTGACATCTTAATAATTTTGAGACTTCCAATACTTGAATACATCCTCCCATTACTTAGATTATCTTTTATTTCTCCCAGCAATGGTTTGTAGCTTTTAATGCAGAAATCTTTTTTTAAAGATATATTTATTTATTCATTTATTTATTTGAGGGAGAGAGCAAGTACAAGGGAGGAGGGGGAGAGGGAGAGAATCTTCAAGCAGACTCACCACTGAGCACAGAGCCTGATCCAGCTCTCCATCTCATGACCCTGAGATCATGACCTGAATTGAAAACAAGAGTCAGACTCTTAGCCAATTGAGCCACCCAGGTGCCACAGTGAAGATATCTTTTACATTTTTAGCCTGATTTATCCCCAAGCATTTCAAAATCTTTTATGCTTTTGTCAAGAGTGTGTATGTATGTAAATGTGTGTATCATATACACACATCTATATTATTTATGTATATCATTTACTTCTATTATTATTATTTGTATTGCAATAATATATATATTATTACAAGTTCCAATTGTGTGTTACTGGTATATAGAAATACTATTGATCTTATTTTCTGCTACCAAATAAAACTTTCTTTTTAGTTCTAGGAGCTTTCTATAGATTCAATCAGATATTGAACTCAGACAAGCACATCATCTATGCATAAAGACAATTTTACTTCATTTCTGTGGATGACTTATTTCTTCTTGAATTGAGCTAAGGTTTAATAATGTTCGAATTACATGGACCTGAGTTTTAATGCCAACTCTGCCATAACTCACTGCGTAACCTTTGACAAATTGCTTTCCCTCTCTGAACCCCAGTCACCCTTAAAATGATCTATGTTCTCTTCACTTCTAACATTCAGTGAAACAAAGGATGCTTTCTGAAAGGTATTAGCATTCTAGTTGTAATCCACGGCTTCCTGCCTCCAGGCCTCTGAGTCCTACCTTCTTCCCGTTAAGCAATTGACTCATCCTGCTCAGGACAGTTGAGTTGAACTGGAGGGTGTCACCTCTTCTCCTCCCAACCTTCCAGTGAAATATGGGAGTGGTTGTATTCAGTCATCCTTTTACCATTTGCCCTGCTGTCTCCTATGGGCAAGGGAGCAGGGGGGTTATCTGTGTTCTGGCAAAAACCAAAGCATTTAACTCAGGGGAAAAAAAAAAATCAAGAAAAAGTAATTTAATTTGGTATTTTAAAAAATGTTGCCATTACACACATTCTATCTCTTTGCTTTTGAATAAAGTCTTTAAAATGTAATGTTACACTGAGATAGAGTAGGCTAAAAAGCTGAAAAGACACAGTCCTGTCCTTCAGAGAACTTGAGTCCAGCGCGACAATGGTCCATCCCTTCACCATCTTTTTGAAAGAGGGATATAGGCAGACAAAATCACATTGGACTATGTTGGTGAAAGCCTGGACCCTTAAAATTAAGGATTTTGGGCAACCCCAAATGATGATGGGAATGAAAGATATAGTGGACGTTTATATTCTTTTGAGTTACTCTCCATCCAGATCTCATTTCTAGGCTTGGGAGCTAGCTTTCATTCTGAGAAGGAGCCCACCTCCCACCAGAGAGAAGGCTTGCCCAAACTTCCTGGCATCCAGCACCCTCTAGGCCTGCCAATAAGTTGCGCTTACCCCAAATTCTGAATCCAAACCTGGTGATGTGGGAACCATGCAAACTCCTTCTGGCAACAGAAGGCAGCAGCAGCTACATCTGATCCCCCAAGTCAGTTGTAGCACATCTGGTTTCTAGAATTCAGAATTACCTGTTTCTACACTTTCATTTTACAAATGTAGTGTGGAATAAACTAAGACCAACCAAATGAGAACAAGCAAAGGCTATTTAATCAGAGCTTGTTACAGTAAAGAACACTGTCACTTGTGTTCTGGCACAGATTTAAGGCCTCGAAGGAATGGGAAATTTTATAGTGGACAACAGGGAAGTCTTTGGATTTGCCTTGATTGGCATGGGGAAGCTGTCGGTGGGCTCACTAGAAGCAGGGCATCCTGTGTGATTGGTTAGGGGGGCATATTTGGCTTTTCTGGTTCACGCTAAGTTGAAAATTGGAACAAAATATAGGGAATCAGTCAGTTATCAATAAAATCCTGGCCACGAAGGGGCCAATTGCTACAGGGGTTACTGTTTGGCTTCCTGGCTCGTTGCTGCATAGCAGTCTGACTTCATACAAATCCAACTTATAGATAGCAGACTGGCTTCCTGGGCTGGGCACTGCGGGCAATGAGCTGGTTTCCGGGGCTGCAGATTGTAGATCAGAATTCTATTTTTATATATGGTCTAGCCACTGACCATATTCAATCTCTCAGCAGAAACTGAGACCCAAAAGGACAGAGTAACCAGAACTGATAGGTCAACATGAGGTTGGGCACATTTGTCTTGTGACCTCCAAAGGCACTTACGCTCTGCTTGTTGAGAAGACAAGGTTTAGACTATGGGAAAATGATGTCATTTCCCATGATGCTCAACAAATAATGCTCAACATAGATGTCATAGAGAGTAGTTGCACCAGGAAATTAGAGTTAGCACTACAGCTTGGAAGGAAGGCTCATCACCTTCTTCTCAAGGCAGAACCACCCCTATAGCCAGAGCTTCTGTTGATCAAGAACTGTCTATATTCTGGACGTTCTGTCCAGCTGGTGAGGTAAAGTGGTTGGATGCATGGTTCTCCAGTCTGCCTACTGTGTTCATATTTTACCTCAACCATTGTAAGCTGCATGAACCTAAACAAGATGCTTCGCCTTTCTGCTCTTCAGCTTCATCATATGTAAAATGGGGAATAATCAACTATCTCATCATGCTTTTATGCAAATTAAATGAGTGGGTACTTATAACACAGAGCAATAGCTAATATATAATAAGTGCTTGTTCAAGTTAGCTATGACAATCCTGTTCAGTGTTTACATCAACCCAGTGTAGTAAGTAGTATAACCTGCATTTTGCAGATGAAGAAGCTAAGGATAGTTACGTCACTTGCCCAAGATAGTGATTGTCAAAGTCAGGATTTTTATTCATGTCTCAATGAAGTCATCACACATTTTTCCTTCCTACCGTATCTCTGAACACAAGATTCCATTGTTAGAAATGCAAAAGGTAGAGTAGAAAGCATATAGGGCTGTGGTATCAGGGTGCCCACCTTCAACTCTTGCTTCTGCCCCCTTACACAAATTACTTGCCATCTCTGAACACTTTGTCCCTTGCAAATTGGTAATAAAACTAGTTATTACAGGGTTGTCTTGAGGATTGAATAATATAATATATGTGAAGTTCTCAATACAGTGCCTGACACATGATGAGTATTTAATAAATGACAATAATCATTTTAATAATTGGAGTTGGAAGTAACAACCATAAACCATTCTTTAGAGTCTGTCCCTTACCGGCCCCACCTTTATGAAGTTTTTCCTTTGCCCATAACCTGACTTGACTTCTCCACTTCTGAATTCCCTGTTGTTGGTACAATGATATGACAGGTCAAGCAATGACTTGGAGGAAGAGATGGGTCCTGCTGGGGAGAGGAATCAATAGGCAAAGAGGTAACAAGTCATTGCTAACACAGTAATGTGTAGTCCCAAAAGGCCCAGGCTTCTCATGGCTCAGATTTCCAGAAGAGTCAGAAATGTTTCCCAGGAAACAAATGGATGAATTTTATCCTTAGCTGTGGGATCAACCTGTAACACATCCTTCTGGAATACTCATACCCTTCAAAGATAAAACCAGCCTCCTCATTGCTATCCAATGTCTTTTGGAGGTAGTTGTTCCAATTTTAACACTGAGTTAATTAAGATTGGCTCCTCAACTATTCCCTGAGAGTTGAAGCTAAGTTGTTTTTCAGACTGGTCAAAGAAAACCATGAGACATGTAGCTGGAAAATATGATAGAAGATAGGTGGCAAATATTTGATAGTAAATGAGTGATAATTATGTGGAACATGAAAGCAGAATATGTCTTATTTTCAAAGGAGAATAAAAAGCCATGTCTTCCATCAACCTGAAAGGTAGGCATTATCATCCTGTCTTCCAGAGGAAGAACCCAAATTTCAAAAAGGTTAATTTTACAGCCCAAATCACTCAGGTAATGAGGGTTGAGTCATGATTTAGATCCAAGGAAAAAGATCTGGGAGAAATATATCTAAATATTTAAGAGTGGATAATAAGTGATCTAAATTTTCTTCTTTATGTTCCTTTGTGTTTTTCAAATTTTCTCTGTTGGGTAATTGTTACTTGTATAATGAAAAAAGAAATTAATAAAGTCATTTAAACTTCATCAAGGCCCAAACTGAGGACTGAGAACAGAAACCAGAGGCAGTGAGGGGAGCCAGCTTTGGGAGTCAGGGCTTCAGCATTAGTCTGCTGTTCACGAAGTTGGGAAAACTAAACTGCTAAGTGGGGGGGGGGTTGGGGGGTTAGGTCAGAGTGCAGTGGGGAGGAAGGAGGCAAAGAGCCCATGCCAGAAGAGCTCAGGGAAGCTCAACATGAAACGGGCCTGAAGAGAGAACACCGGCTTAATAGACGGTCACAAAGACTGGATCCAGAAACAACCTAGACCCTGGAGCTGGCCAGAATAGAAAGTAGAAAAGCCCAACGTAGGCAAGGCCCGGAAACTACACTTTGCATCTGCGTATTTTTAACCTTTATAATAGAGTTTTCTGTCTGTTGTAATTCATGTTGCAATCAAGACTCTGATTACAAAAGTGAGAAAGAACAAGAGGTCAAGAAGGACAGTGCTCAAAGCCAACAAGGATAAAGCAGGGATGACTGAAGCTCTTCACTTGGTCACAGTCCCTTTATGTGGACAGAGGGGCAGAGTCGTGGGGTAGAGATGTGGGTCAACTAAGACACAGAATTGGGAATGCGTTCAGTAAGAGAGAAAAGAGGTTCTCATTGGCATCGTTCTTCCCCAGAGAAGCCAGAAGTCCCTAGGTAATATGAGATTCAAGGTCTCGCCACCATTGTTTTTGTTCCTGAAGCATTTTCTTTTTCTTTTTCTTTTTCTTTTTTTATTTATTTATGATAGTCATACAGAGAGAGAGAGAGAGAGAGGCAGAGACACAGGCAGAGGGAGAAGTAGGCTCCATGCACCGGGAGCCCGACGTGAGATTCGATCCTGGGTCTCCAGGATCATGCCCCGGGCCAAAGGCAGGCGCCAAACTGCTGCGCCACCCAGGGATCCCCTGAAGCATTTTCAAACTCCAAGAAGATATAATGCAAAGAAAATTTTATTTGTAGAAATACATTTTGACCATACAGACTCCATAATAGTACAGGGTTGGGCAGTTGAGTGGGGGTGGTCAGTAATTATAAAATAAGTCTCCAATTTTCACATCAGAACTTTTTCCAGAACCCACACTTAATAGCCATTAGTTCTCTTTTAAATATCTCATAGAATCTTGGCAGTCGGTAAACAAGTCCTTAATCTAATAAAATAAATAACAACCCTAGCCACCTCTCTGGAATTTAGAGGCTTTGTTTACGAAAACCTGTAGTCAGGTTATAAATACAATCCTTGAAATTTTTTTTATAAGTCTTATCTTCACATACAAAAAATAAATAAGTTAAATAGAAAAAAATAAATAAATATATTAACCAATAAATACACCCAATAGTAGAAAAGATATTATTAAAATCTTATAAAGCCATGGGGTAAATTAAGAGTGGGAACACATGAGGATAGCCACAATAAGGAAGCAAATAATAAATAAATAAATAAACAACACACGGTGACCCAGCACTAAATTATGTAGCAGTGAGTTGGTAGTTTGCGATCCTGCTTCTGCCAGTACCAAGGACTGGGACTCTTGGCCAGCACTACTGCCAGTAGGGTCATCATTCTCTTCCCCTATTCCATCTCCTCCATCCATTGCAGGAGAATGTCCAGCTCTCCCAAAGCCTTCACCACTGCTGCTTGAGGTGTAAGCTGAAAGACACATGCTTCTGTGGTGAGCCTCTCCTAAAAAGACAACATATGCTCCTAGGTTCATCCTCTCCTTTCATTGGTAGGTCTGCAGGGGATTGTAAGCACAATATTCTTTTCAAGATGGAGAGCCCGAAAGCAGTTATGGAATCTCAAGATCCCCAAGAGTCAGGGAGCTCCTGGAGTCCATTACATAGAAAAAAGTGAAGCTTGGGGGGAGAATTCATACTACAACTCAAGCCTTTTGAATCACAGAGATAGAGTAATTAGGCTGTTGTTGTTGTTAAAGGTGTGTGTGTGTGTGTGTGTGTGTGAATGTGTGTGTGTGTGTGTGTGTGTGTAGGGGTTACCTACTGTGCAACTTTAATTGAACAAATATTTATTGTGTTAAGCATTGGGCTGCTTAGGGATTCAGAGATGAGCGGCACAATCCCTACCTACCTCCCTCAGTCTAGTGAGGGAGGCAGAAGCAGACAAGTAAAATGTAGTGTGGTGGACAGAGGATGGAGTCCCCATGGGATGACAGGAGAGGCACCTCGCTTTGAGAGATGCAGTCAGCCTAGAGGTGATGCCAAGGATGAGTCTTAAAGGATGAATAGGGGGGATCCCTGGGTGGCGCAGCGGTTTGGCGCCTGCCTTTGGCCCAGGGCGCGATCCTGGAGACCCGGGATCGAATCCCACATCAGGCTCCCGGTGCATGGAGCCTGCTTCTCCCTCCGCCTGTGTCTCTGCCTCTCTCTCTCTCTCTGTGACTATCATAAATAAATAAAAAATTAAAAAAAAAAAATTTAAAGGATGAATAGGGATTAGTCAGTGAGCAGAGGACTCCAGGCCTTCCTGGCAGATGTGCTGAGGCACTGAAATGAGAAACAGCATGTGTGAGACCTGTGTGAGACTGTGACTGAGTGCTTTTGAGGGCATGTGTAAGTAGGTGAATTTTGAAAAACTATTGCCTCTTGTTTGTACAGCTGGAAGATCCAGAGGTCTCAAGTGCCTTGATGGAATTAGGGCCTTTCCCTCTTGAACCCCAGAGTGTGTTCCAGGGACAGCAACACTTCTGGAGACTGGATGCATGTCCTCTGGGCTAAAGCAGAGGGGTGGTCCACATGACCTCAGAGGGCTACTGGGGACTACAGGGTTTCTACCAGTGTGAATATCCATCCCACCCATCTGTGATCTCAGTTCTAAAAAACGCACCCATCCCAACCAAGGCCCAAATTGCTATACCTCTTCGAAGTGACTCAGAATCTGGCTGTATTTCTCCGTTGCTTCCTCTCCACAAGAGCATGTCATATGTGCATGCTGAAAAGAATGCCGCAGAATAATAGATTTTTTATTAAAGATTCTGATTTTCTGCCCTTGCCACTGTCATAAAGTAAGGAGAACTCTACTCTTTCATCTGCATTCTTGTACATACTCTATTCCTATAGAAAAGTCTTTTCAGAGCTCATCATTTGAGATTATAAAAATAATGATCAACCAGAAGAGGAGGCCAGCTTCATAGGCTCAAATATGGGGCTCTTTGTTGGGTCCCCAGGTCCTATTCAGACCTTATCTTGATATCGAGTCCAATGGCTTACTGCGAGGCTACCTGGACACAGGATACACTAATATGTGGTAGGATCCTTCACCTCCAGAAAAGTGTAATTTCATGCATAAAGATAATTATCATGAACATCAAATAGCATTTTGTAGTTATGTAGATTTTTTTTTTTTTGCATGGAGCGTGTACCCAAAACTCAGTAAAACTGAATTCTTATTAGCTAGTCATGCACTACAAGACAGATTATGAGAACTTTTGGACTCAGCTTTTTTATCCATCAAATGGAGGCAAGAAAGAGCTTGGTTGCTAAGTCATTGAAGTTATGTGCAGTAATGGATGCTTTTCCCTTCACTCACACAGAGCCGGAGGTCCTTCTTGATGGTAAGAAAAGAGTTGGCAAGACTGCTGGTCTTCCGGAGGATATGGTGGTCAGGAGTCTGATAGTTTTTGAATACCCTGTCCAGGTAGAGTCTCAGTACGTGGCGAAGGAGGCAGCACTGATCTGCAGGCTGCAAAGAAGACTACTATGTTGGTTGGGGGAAGGTGTCCCGGGACAAGACCCAGGGTGATGGAGATGCCTCCAAACCATATATCCTCCCAGAACTTTTGGGACCAAACACATACCTTTGTGTCTTGCAAAGACTCAGACTTCCTCAAGATTCTGATATCAATGACTTCATCTTTGGCTTGCTAAATGGAAGAAGGCAAGGCAACAAAGGACAGGTCAGTGACTGCTGCCAGGTCTTAGACATCAAGACCTTTCCTCTTTTCCCTGCCACATGGCCCAGTGGACAGTGTCCCTTTCCAAAACACTCTTAAATTATGAACTACAACTACTTCTTGGGGACACATCCTCCCCGATCAGGAGTCCCCAGCCTATCTCTTTTTGTGATCACACTGCCAGGCTGCCAGAGGACCGAGAAAGATAAGGAGAGAAGGAGAGAGACAGCCACAGGGGCAGGGAGGGGTTGCCTCCCTCACTCACCACACTGTCCCGTATCTCAGAAAATCCATTTCGCATTTCCTGAAGGTTTGTGGTGATCACACAGCTTCCCAAATGGAGTGTCTTCAGCCCAGCAGAAGGTGTCCAGAAGAGATAAAATGCAGCAGAGAGAAGGCAGATGGGAAGACCAGAGGCTTTCATCTTGTGCCAGAATCTGAAGACCAAAGGAGCTAGGAATTCAAAGGAAAAAGATGACTTACTGATTTTCCCAACATCGTGTCTTAAGAAGCCAATCCAGTCACCAGGGACATGCCTTCCGCAGGTGTCCCCTGGTGAAGCTCCATAGCTCTGTCTGGCTTTGGACAGTCTGGCCCATTCATCTAACTTACTAAGAGAAGCTGCTGAGCCTCCTGAGAGAAAAGACGGGTGTTTGTTCAGGGTCTGGGTGTGAGTTGGTGCTACAGGTCCTGACTCCTTTATTCTGTCCCCAACCCAGCTCCATCGTCATTGCCCAGCAGGTAAGCCCTGGAGCAGCAGCCACTTGCTGTGAGTAGAGAGAGGATTACATTTCAGGGAAAATGTTAAAACTTGTTTTGGCGAATTGACGTATACAGTCTTCCCTTCCAGAATGCCAGTGTAGCTCGCTCTTCTGGTCCCCTTAGGCCTGCAGGGGAACTGCAGGAAAACAAAATCTCACAGGAGCTGCTGATGAGCCACCAAAAACACTTGGATAAAATTGTCTGTGGATTTTATGGCCACCCCCAGGGCAGAAGAGCTTAGCTGTTTGGTATTTGTCTGGAATTGGGTTGGTTATTTGGGGATAATAGATTTATTTCAGTCCCAAAGGCAAATAGAAAATCAATGATTTCATAATAATTCTCCTGCCAGGGAAAGTCAAGATCTGATGGGCAATTAGCCCAGTTACACCTAACACTTCTCCCTCCTGAGGTGTCTGAGCTCCACAGCACCCTCTACAGGGAGACCATGGTCAGACATCTGAGAGGAATGACCAGGATGCTCTCTCCGGGCTCTGCCCAGGCTCCCCCAAAGAGGAGAAGAAAGGCAGGAAGGGAACTCATTTCTTCTCGAGATAGGCTGCTCCAAATGGTGAAAAGTAACAAGGCAGGAAACCACAAATGTTGGAGATGATGTGGAGAAAGGGGAACCCTCTTGCACTGTTGGTGGGAATGTGAACTGGTGCAGCCACTCTGGAGAACTGCGTGGAGGTTCCTCAAAGAGTTAAAAATAGACCTGCCCTACGACCCAGCAATTGCTCTGCTGGGGATTTACCCCAAAGATACAGATGCAGTGAAACGCCGGGACACCTGCACCCCAATGTTCACAGCAGCAACGTCCACAATAGTCAAACTGTGGGAGAAGCCTCAGTGCCCATCAACAGAAGACTGGATCAAGAAGCTGTGGTCTATATATACAATGGGATATTCCTCAGCCATAAGAAAGGACAAATACCCACCATTTGCTTCAACGTGGATGGAACTGGAGGGTGTTACGCTGAGTGAAGTTAGTCAATCGGACAATGACAATCATTATATGGTTTCACTCATAGGTGGAATATAAGAAACAGTGAAAGGGATTATAGGGGAAAGGAGAGAAAGTGAGTGGGAAAAATTAGAGAGAGCAACAAAACATGAGAGACTCCTAACTCTGGGAAACGAACAAGGAATAGTGGAAGGGGAAGTGGGCGGGGGGATAGAGTAAGTGGGTGATGGGCACTGAGGGGGGCACCTGATGGGATGAGCACTGGGTGTTATACTATATGTTGGCAAATCAGACTCCAATTAAAAAAAAAATATATATATATATAAAGAGATAGGCTGCTCCGGAGGAGGGCATTTTATAGTGTCTGCTAAGTTTTAAAATAAATTATAATGGGCTGGGATTAGGGTGAGGGAAGGGAAGCACTCATCCCAAGCACAAAATTGATGGGGGCACCCGAAGTCGCAAAAATCAAGATAAATAATATTTTAATGCAACATCAGAATTAATTTAAAAAAAATCCATAACGAACAACATATCAGCATTGTAAATAAAGACGGAATCTGACAGGGCCATGCTGAGGCATACTCGCTATATGTTCCCATTGAAGTAGGTTGTCCCAGTTTGCTCAGGACTGAGGAGGGTCCTGGGACATAAGACTTTCAGTTCTAAAGCTGGAGAAGTCACAGGTAAACCTGAATGCTTTGGTCACCCTATATCTATGTGACCCTGGACAGGTAAACGCGCCTCTTTGAGTTTTGCTTTTTTAGCCCCCAAAATGGTGCTAATAACATTACCCCAGAAACTTGGTTTTAGATTTAAAGAAAATGATGCATGATTTATACATCTAAAATATACAGATAATATACATCTAAAATAAATCAGAGTGACCAATTCATTTTTAAGAGAATGATGTTAGTTGCCTTGAGTGTAGGGGATGTATAGTAAATATCGTTTAAATCCAAAATTCGATTAGCATTTTTTTGAGCACCATCTTAAATACTGTGCTAGGTACTGGTGTGAGAAGATAAACATGACAATTCTCCACCTTAGGACATTTTGTTCTTTTGCAAAGTGCTCCTTTAGATGTAGCCCTGAACACACCTGGGTAAGTGATTGGGAGAACTAGCCCGATACCCAGAGCTGTGTGAATAGTGTTGAGAAAGGGAGTTCTCTTACCCGAGTTCAGGAAAGGCTGCTGCTTCTGGTCTCCTGCTGCTTCTGGTCTCAAACCAGAAGCTTCCAGTGATTTATATATGTCACATAAAGGAAGTGAGCTCCTGCAGGTGAGTTCTGAAACTCCCCTGGAATTTCTCTGGTGGCATTGCACTTCCTCCCATCCTCAGGCAGATTAATTGCAGGCTGTTACCTCAACACCTTCCTCCTAAAGAAGGCTTCTTGGGAGACTCCTGGTTAGAGTTTTTAGGTAATGATGGTGCCTCTTTCTCCCCAGCTCCCTTCCAGAAGGAAAATGGTAATCAAAGCAAGAAAGATTACTGAATTACAGCAGAGAATTCTAAGAGGTGCTTTTGTCCCTCCCTTTTGACTTTTGTTTTTTGAGATTTTATTTTTAAGTAATCTGGACACCCATTGTGGTGCTGGAACTCACAGCCCCGAGATTAAGAGTTGAACGAACTACCAACTGAGCCAGCCAGGCTCCCCACCCCCTCCTTTAAATCCAGTTCTCCTTAATCAGGTTTCTCCCCAGCCCAGATACTGGGCTAGCTCCTTCTGTTTCTCCTTTGCATTTGTTATTTCCATGATTTCTCTCCAACAATGACCACCCTTCATTCCCTTCACTCGTTATTAAAGAATGGACCCCAATTCTTTATTTTTGAACTATTTAGGGTCACATCAATCCATCCCTTTTCTGACTTCTACTTGCAGGTTTTTCTTTGGCAGGTGAAAGAGTCTAATGTTGCCATCTGTTTCATAAACCTTAGCCTTTTCTCCCTAATGACACTGAAAGATTTTCTCAGACAGGGATTAATCCATCAAGCAGAACAACACTTCCAGGTAAGATTAAATCAAAGCACCTAGGATTAACTATACACGATGATTTGAAAACTATCAAGTTGATAGAGATTATAAGATACCCTTTTTCAGCTCATTTCTTAATAACTAAGACTCTGGGGTCCTATATTTGAGCCATGGTTTATAGGATGACTTTCCCCATTATTTCATTTTTCTGGATTTCAGTTACATATCTGTAAAATAAGAGCAATAGAATAGGTAATGTATAAGATCTTTTCCAATTCTTCTTCTCTTTTTAAAGATTTTATTTATGAGAGACACACGGAGAGAGAGAGGCAGAGACACAGGCAGAGGGAGAAGCAGGCTCCATGCAGGGACCCCGATGAGGAACTCGATCCTGGGACTCGATCCTGGTACTGGATCCTGAGACTCCAGGATCATACCCTGGGGCCAAAGGCAGGTGCTAAACCTGATGAGCCACCCAGGGATCCCTTCCAATTCTGATATTCAATTTCACTATGATTCTTTGCTGTTCTACCTTTTGGGTCAGAACATTCTTTTTAATGTCTTTTAGTGTCTTCCTAAAGTTCCTTGAAAATGAAGGCTATAACTTTTCATTGTAACGCTTGATAAGTGTTGAAAATATGTGTGAATATCTAATCTAAATACCTCTTGAGCTCATGCTTGCTTGTTCATCATTGTTGCTAAGTAAATCATCTCTCATGATCATCCACAACCTTGATTAAAATAATGAGAAACATGGTTTGACACGAATACTTGAAGTCAAAACCTTCAGAAAATATAAGCTGTTCTCATGGTAATCATTTCCTTTCCTTTAAGCAAGAAGAACCCAATTATTTTATTTGAAGTTACCTGTACAATCAACTTAACTTATTCATGTGCAATTCTGATTCTACTTTAATAATTGAGTCTCTCCTTTCCCTACATTGAAGTACTTTTTTTCTCTTAAAATTCACCGAATAGATCCCATTCCACTCTGTACACCAATTTGACTCTCCTTCTCTATAAAACTGTCTCTGCCTCACGCTAACCTCTCTCTCTCTCTCTCTCTCTCTCTCTCTCTCTCCACCCCCATTCCCCAGGACAAAATTGGTCCCTTTCACCTGTGGGCCTTCACTCTGTCTTGCATATACTTCTTTTGTACTTATCACAGTTAACTGCAGGGTTTTTGTTGTTGTTGTTGTTGTTCCATATCTAGATCTCTCACTACCCTGACAGCTCTATGTTCATCTTTGAGGTCCCAACACTCAATGGCTCCTGGTAGATGCTCAGTTAATACCTGATAACTATTGAATGAACATACTGATTTAAAATCACGTCTTCTTCATGTTATATCCCAAAGCCACAGGATCTCAGACTTGGCTGAACCTAAAAATACAGACACACAGAGCAATCCATCATTACCAGACGGCCTGAAATCAAGAGAGAGACAGGAGGACAGGGAGATAAGCATAAAAGATAAGCTGGTTTGAGGTCAGAAGTAATAGTGGTCACGTTAAGGAGTCTGGATTTAGCCAAAAGCAAGGAGTTACGAAGGCTTCCAGCAAGGAGCAACATGATTGGATAAGCAAACTAGAAAATCCACTCGAAGCAGTAAAGACAGGGAAGAGTGGGGTCCAACAAAGGGCTTTCAGGACAGAAAGGACTAGGGTAGCGAACCTCGCAGTATAGTTGAGGACTAGCAAATGGCCTAGCTGACTGCAGCTGAATTTTGTGTAGAGGGGCAATAGGAGATCTGGTGGGAAATACGATTTTATCATCAAGGACATCATGTCAAGGAATGTGAACTTGGACTGGGGATCTAAAAAGATCCTTTCTAGCTCTAGCTTTACCTGTAGCCCGCTGTGTGGTCTTGGGGAAATCATTTCCCTTCTCTGGATCTCCATTTCCTCATCTGTACATTATGGGGAAATTAATTAAGTGATCTAAGTCCTTTTCATTTCTGCCTTTTGTTTCAGTGATTCTTTGTCCTCGCCGCCGCCAGCCACCACCTCCACACACACCCCCAGTGCCACCCACTGAAGCAGTAAGGAGCCGTGAAAGGTCTTAGAGAGGGGGAAGAGGTGTGAAGTAGCTGTACTAACCATGAGATCCTCAAGGGCAGCAGCGTGCTTGGTATATTTTAGTGATCAAATAACATGCTTGGCAGATGATGCGGCTGTGGTGAAGAAGTGGGGGGTACATTTCATGAGCCCGTCAAGATAACTCTAGGAAATAGGGTTTTAGGTCAGCATATAATCGGTGCCAGTGTAACTATAAAGGTGAGCTGGGCAGAGAAGAGAAAAGAAGAACCCCTTCTTATGAAATAAATTCAGCTTCCTAACCAAGCCATTTTTGGGCAGGAAATAATTTTCTAGAAACCAAGAGTAAAACCCAGCCACTCCTTTTTTCCCAAGGCAAGTCCTGTGTTTGCAGCTCAGGGTTTTTCCTATCTACAACAACGTCACAGTTGCTAGTACGTGGGCTTCCTGCCCAGTTGCATCACCTTGGAGGGAAACACTTGGGTGTTCAGGTTCTGCTGAAGGAAGAGCCTCGCTTCCCTGGGTGGGCAGGTAGACACCATCCTCACTCCCAGGCCTGCAGTGTGGGAGCTTTGCCCAGCCTGCGGCCTCTGGTACCTCCCCTGGGGCCCCCCCGCGGGGTGGGGATGGGCGGAGCAGCAGACACCATCTGAAGCACATTTTCAGTTCCCTGTCCTCAGAGCCTACAAAATGGATGACGTCATTTCCTCTTCCTGCGTTTTTCCATCATGCTCTGTTTAATCAACTTGACTTGCTGCCACCCTTTCTCTTGAGATTTCCTCTGACATAGCTGGGTCCTCAGAGTTGGCCAACGCCTCCGAGCCTCTACCTGCAAAGTGGGAACCCCTGGGAAACCCCACCCTGGACATAAATTCTGGGAACAAAAATCCAGACATGGCCTTGGAATAAGTTTCCTCATCTAGAGGAATAGGGATGAACTTAATTCTTTGCCTTTTAATTCCACAAACAAGCATGGAGACTCCCATGTGTGGGCATGAGCTGGATGGTCCCAGGGCACCCAAGGGAAAAGATTGGTCTCTTGAGACCTCTATGTGGGACTCTGAGCCTTGTAGAGGAACGGAGCCTTTACTGTGGGAGATCTTAACCTGGGAGAAGGTGGATGGGAAAAAACCACATCTTTTCTTTCCCCTAACCTCTGAGCAAAATTTAGCATTTTCTTTGATTATGGGGATATGAAATGAATACAAAATACAATAGTATTAGCAGTATCTGTGACTTTGTCACTGAAAAAAACATAAATATTTTTGCATAACATTACTGTTGTTTCAGACACTTCAAAATATCATTTATACTCATCGCTACTTGGCAATGTCAGTAGCTTGCAGGCCTGCCTGCTGCTGAGAGTCTTGTTAATGTATGAATAAAGAAGCACATTTATTATATATTACCTATGGTCATTCTATATTTTGATAGTTGTATTTTAATACAATTGATTTCTTTTGTAAGCCTATGTATTCTATGCATTTAGAAACATGATTCTGAGTAGGGTCCATAGGCTTTGCTATATACCATAGAGGTCCAGAGCACAAGATCCCTGGCTCTAATGGCAGCTGCAAAGACCCACAATTATGACACAAAGTGGGAGAAGAAGCAGGTTATTGATGGAGGTGATGGGAGAGATTGTTTGTTATCAGCATATTTCTAGAAAATTCAGAGAATGCGCTCAGCAGAGGCACCCAGGGTTGGGGGTGGGTGTGGAGATTACTTCTTTTTTTTTTTTTTTTTTTTAAGATTTTATTTATTTATTCATGAGAAACACAGAGAGAGGCAGAGACACAGGCAGAGGGAGAAGCAGGCCCCATGCAGGGAGCGCGACGTGGGACTCGATCCCCGGTCTCCAGGATCATGCCCTGGGCCAAAGGTGGCGCTAAACCACTGAGCCACCTGGGCTGCCCTGGAGATTACTTCTTATCTGAGTTGGTTTCTTAGACAGAGTCTGGTTTGAGAAAGGCTTTGAAGAACTAATGACTTTATGAGGTTTGGGGATGGAGAGGCTATGGCAGGAGCAGAAGGACCTTTGCTCCTTCCTGTGCTATGACTAGAACAAAGTTTCTGAAGCAGAGGGCACTTCTAGAAGTATATGAGGGAGGGCTCCCCTGTGGGTGTTGGGTGGGGAAGGGGTGGCAGATATTGAAGAAGGTTGAAAAGGCCCAATACCATGAATGGTGAACATCAGTTTGAGGCCATGGCACTCTGAAACCTTCCATGTCTAGGAACCAATGGCCAGTGTCCTTTGGTGACGCTTGGGTCAACGTTGCCCACGTCGCAAGGAGCTCAGCCGACTTGCTTACTGATTCATTTCCCCAACTAGATTCAAAGCCCTTTTTCAGGCACTGGTTGCTCACAGAGACTAAGATCTCTGACATCCAACAACTGTCCCATCGGACGTGGTTTCTGGCTCCCCGGGCATAAACCCAGTGCCTCGGCGCAGTCCTCCGGGGGTGACCGCCAGTGGCCATGGTCTGCTCTCTGCCTCAGTTACACTGTACTCTTGGTGGGCTAGGTGTGGACGTGTTAGAGGACTGAGTTCTTGGGTTCTTTCTTTCTTTCTTCCTGCTCACAGGGCTCGCGGCCCAAAAAACCTGAGAACTCCCTGCCCCAGAGGGAAGGTGCTGCTGCTGGCCTTGTCAGAGCAGAGGACGTGCCGTAGCCTGCAGTCGGGACCATGCTGCTCCCAGGTGTGGAGGCACCTCGGTTAGCAAGATACCCAAAGGGCTGGCTGGCCCAGGAGAGGGATGGGAGGCGCTGACCTTCAGGCTTCAGGATGTGGAGTTAAAGACCATAAGACAACAATCAGGGGCAAAATCAAAACCAAAGCCAGAGGGGTCAAGCAGAGGGGAAAACTGACTCCTTGCTCCAGGCTAGAAACAGGGATACCAAGCAGATGCATCCAAAAAGCAAAGCCAAGGTTTCCTCCGAGAGAGCCACCTCGACAGCTCGGATTGGCTTTGCATCATGCACACACTAATTTATTCAAGGCCTATTTATATCCTGAGTGCGGCCACTCACGGTGTAGCTGCCCCCATACCAGCAAGTCTGGAAAAACAGAGATGGACACTAGTGGATCTTGGACTTGTCCAAACCTGGAAAACCGCTGTGGGTCCCAGGGCCCACAGATGGGGATGGGGTAGGGGTGGAGACGAAGGAGCAGGAGGAAGATTGCTTTCTGTCCCAGGGGTGGAGCTAGGGTTCTCGGGAAGTTCAGCCTGGGTTGGGGCAGAGATGGAACAGCAACAGAGCGTGACCGGAGGCTCTCCTGTTGCTTGTAGCACTTACTGAATGCCAGGCGCTGAATACTTCATAAAATATGAGCTCATTTTACCCTCAGGCAATCCATGAGGTAGGTAGGACTATTCTTTGCATTTTCCAAATAAGGAAACTGAGGCACAGACTCTTCTTCATGTCTAGGAAAGTGACCGGATGGAGGCAAGCTGGGGCAAATGTCCCTCCTCGTACAAGCTGGATTCTGAACCCTCTCGGGGCCCGGTACCTGACCAAGCCTTGTGCCTGCATGGAGGAGGCTTCTTACAGGACACTCTGACCTGATGAGAGTGGCTCCATGGCCAAGGTCTGAGACTGGGCCAAGCAAGTGGGTCTCAGAAACAAAACTGAAAGGAGAGACTATTTCTAGAATACTCTAGAGCTCATTCATAACAACTTTTTAAGACTTTATCCTCCCCCAAATCTCTGGGCCAAATTCGATATGCTGGTCCGTGAAGCCACCTCCAGGAAGGAGTTTGTTTCCCCCTCCCCGACCAAGCATTTGTTCTCTGCTGCCTGGGAGGTAGCCTGTGATTTGTCTGTGTGAGGGGTTGTGCTGGGCATGATTGAGGCAAGGTTGGGACAGACCCAGGGAGGGGTCCCGCACTGGGATGGGTCGGTGGCTGAGGGAGGACAAGTGCAAGAGGGTGTCTGAGCAGCAGAGAGATTCAGGAAGACAGGTGGAGCCTGGCTGGGGGCGCAGAAACTGCGAGTTCCCTTTGGGGGGCTCAGCTGACAGCCTCCTGCAGTGCAGACCGAGGCCAGTGCCTTTTGTCTTGTCTCACTTGCTAGTTTAAAAAACACAACAGTGTTTTAAGGGAAATAAGATCAGAAAAGTTGAGAATCGTTAGTAGCAAGCGTCATTTCAAATGATCCATACTATGGATGATGTTCCGAGTCCTCACAGCGATTCCATGAGGCAGCTCTCTCCTGCATTTGTACCAAGGAGGAAACTGAGGCTCCCATGGCCCAAGGTCCTATGGCAAGGGCAGGAGCTGGGTTTCACACCAAAGCCCGTCCTCTTATCCTCTTGGCCGATCTTTTGGGCAAGATCACAGTTCTGAGAGACAGTTGCCTTAAGCATGGCTGTCAGCGATTTGCTCTGAGATGCAAGGAGGAGAGAGTGTCCTCCAGGGGTCAGAGGACTCATGTGACACCTCAGGAGCTGGCCTCTGCTTCTTCGCCTTGTGTTGGCCCCTTGATGAGCGTGTAGCTTTACAAGATTCTTGCTAGTAAGTCCAGGCCCTTTGTCGTACATCTGGGTTTGATGATCTGCGTTGCTTGCATCCAGCGTAGCAATCCAGGCCCTGGATGATACAGTCTTGGCCAAAATAAAGTGCACCCCCCGCCCCCAGCCCTGCAGCGAGGGGAGAGAGCGCAGGAGCCAGAAGATGGGGCCTGGATCTACCGTCTACATCTGCATCTCCCGTCTCTCAGCCCCGCGATTTGAGGCAAGTCTCCCACCACCCTGGGCCCCAGCTGCTTTCCCTGCTCACTTGCGGGTGAGACCCCGATCTCCTGGGCCCTCCGGGACCCGAGCGGGGCATACGTGTAAGGTGCCTGCCATGGTCCTGCACAGGCCGTGCGGTCCCTCCCTTTGCACCTAAGCAGTGGAAGGCGAGCCCTAGTGCAAGGTGCAAGGGTGCCTGCGCGCCCGTAGAGGCCCCAGAAGGGATGCTCCGGGGGAGAATTCTAGACTTGGATGCTCAGCAGGCATTTATTAAGCACCAGCTCCGTGATGGCAGGAAACCAAACAACGACACAACGCCAGAAACAAAACCGTCACCCTGTACCAGGCCACCACCACCCTCTGCCCCAACGGGCTGCAAAAGAGGCAGGGTATGTTCTTCTAGTCTGGAAGGAAAGAAGGGACGGGTGCACACGGGAAGAGGACAAAGCGAGACACGCAGACTAGAGATAAGAAGGAAAGAGAGGGTGAGATCTCCTCCTTCCACATTTCTCACCGCCCGCCTCCCCGCCTGGGCCGTCTCCTCCTCCTCCCCTCCTTCTGCTTCTGCAACCAGGCAGGTGGAGCTCAGGAGCCCAGGAGAGCTCCTTCCCTGCTGGCCCCCCTCCACCTCCACCTCCAGAGGGGGTGCAGGCTGTGCAGGTGTCCATGCAAAACGCATGGGCAGCATTCCAGCCGGGCTGAGGGCCCGGGTGTTGGGGCCGGACGTCCCGAGAGTGAATCCCACTTCCACAGCCAGCTGCATGGGCCTAGGTGTGCGTGGAGCCTCGCCAAGCTTCAGATCACTTCCTCTGTGGGATTCGGGGGGTCGATAACCTTTGCCTTACAGGAGCGTCGTGAGGACTAAGGAGAAAGGAGATGTAAAATCTCCCCCTGGGGGCCTGGCACAGAGTGAGCGCTCAGGACGCTGCTGCTGGCCTGATAGTTCTTTCTGGAAACCAGGTTCCCGGCTCTGCTGCTTGTGAGCTGTGTGACTTCGGGTCAGTCACTTAACCTCTCTGGGTCCCGATTTCCTGCGTGGGTTTAAACATCTGTATTGTTAGGATTCAATGCAGTGGCTCTTTTTTTTTTTTTTTTTCATTTTATTTCATTCAATTAATCTTGCTAGAGGATTGTTGTGAGGATTAAATTATACATCCAGGTATATATTCGTATTATAATACACTAAGTGTATTTCAGGGACTGTAGCTACCATGTAGAAAGCACTATTTAAATGTTTGCTATTATAATCGTTTAGGTTCATCCAGATGATTTATTCAAGAACAGTGAGTTTAATACCTAGTAGGTGGCAGGCAGTGGAGAAACCAAACTATCCTCGCCCTGGTGGAGCTTACATCTGACTCGGGAAATATAATGTGGGATGCTAGGGAGGCCTGAAAGGGGTATAAGCTGTGTTAAAGGTGGAAATGAGGGTTTCTACTTACATAAGATGCCTTTTAATAAAGGCCTCCAGGAAGAGGGGGTGCAGGCTGTGCAGGTGTCTGGGGTCACCTGGGCCCCAGGGCAGGCATAACAGATCAGAATGCTCTAATGAAGCCGGTCCTGCCCTCATCCAGCTGGCTCAGGATGGCTGTTCCTCCAAGGTCACCTCGCGAAGGCGGAGGCCTCAGCAGACAGTCTGCTTTCTCTGAATGGCCCATTAACCCCCTCAGGACACAAGGCTGGATTGTTTTTTAACCCTACCTCTGCGTTGGCATGTGTGTGCCCACGGAATGCAAAGGCCCTACGAGGAGAACATGCCTGGTGTGTTGGGGGAACACAGAGTAGGCCCATATGACTGGGTCGGCGTGAGGCCCAGCAAGCGGTCGGGACACGGTTGGAGGGCACATTGCTAGGGAGGCAGTGTCTGCAGGTCGTAGGGCGCTCTCAACCAGCTTAATGACTCTGGCTTTTAAATGAGCACCCACGGGAGATTGTATAGGGGTCGTTATCCACATTCCAGGCAGCTAAGGACCTAAAGAAATTTAGTGACCTGCCCCAGGCAGTTCACGGCAGGAGGAGCCTTGAGAGCGCATCCCGGCCCCTTGGTCGGCGCTCTATACCACACCGTGGAGCGCCCACCCTGCTGGGGCTCCTACAGGGCCCTGCAGCACCCTTGAGGCTCACGGCAACACCCTGAGATGGTGCCACCTTGAGATGGTGCCTTCCTTTTACAGAAGAGGACACTGAGACAGACATGAGGAGTTAGTGCAAAGTCCCATGGGACTGGAGCCAGGTCTGTCCGACCAGAGATCTGCCCTGTCCACTAAAGCATGTTCTGTGGAATCTCTTCCTCAGGTAGGAGTGAAGAAAGGGTGCTTCAGCCAGCCAGTGACTGTATAAATGTTGACCCAGGGCAGCACATAGAACGTGCTCGTCTCAGCACCCGGCACTTGGCAGATGCTCCGTAAGTGCCAGTTGTTATCGCCACTAACCATGTGAGGAGGGGCCTTCTAGAAGATGGTGCCCATTTGGCCTCTTTCCAGTGGAGCCTGGGCCCAGACCTCTTTACTCAGCCTAGCCCATGCCGCGGGCCCTACTTGCTCAGCTCTGTCACCAGGACCATCATCCCGCTGTCAGAAACATCCTCCCTCTAACGCAACATATATACTCATGGAGGATGAATTTAGGGTCAGAGAAGATGTATCCAGGTGGGGGGCAGAAAGAAAATAGTAACAGACAGAAACAGAGACAGAAAGAAGTGGAGTGATGTCAAGGAGCCAGTGGTCAGAAGCCCTGTGGCCATCATCGATCTTCTTGATCATTAGGTGGAGGACAGGGTGCTGGGTGGAGGCTTTGGGGACCCGGGTGCAGCCCTTCTCCGCACTGACTTGCTTTGGGACTCAGTGATTCTTATCCCTCACTAGCCTCGGTTTCCCTACCTACGTGCATTCCTTAAGGCCCCTTTCACTTCTACTTGTCACCACGGTTCCCGGACTGACGCTTGCTGAATGAGAAGACACTTCCACTGGCTGGTAGAGAACAGAGTTTATTCAGGGAAGTCGGTCCGTACAATATGTACTACAGGGCATCGCTCCGCTCGCAGCCCAGACACAGCGTAAACACGTGCACAATAAATTAGGGGAAGCCCACCCGTGCCCGCCACGATGGCCCTCAGGACCTGTCGACAGATCGGTTTATTATAAATACAACAGGGGACTGTCTGGCTACCTTCGGGTGGGGTCGGGCAGCCTGGGCCCAGCGGTGGGCCTTGCAGCCCCGTCCGGGACCTGTTCACACCTGGATCTCTCCCGGCAGTATCCCAGCCCCAGGGGAGAGGATTCTAACCCCGAGAGAGGTCTCTTCAAAAGACCCTCCTCTGCATGAAAAACGGGGCCTTCTCCATCTCCCTCCCTCGGGGGTGGTTCCTCCCTGGGGTGTTAGGCCCGTGTCCGTCAGGCAGCCAGAGTTCCTTGATGATTCTTGTCAATCCAGGCTAGCAAGACGTCAAGCTCTCCCAGGGACTTAATGGCAGCAGACCGGACCTCCAGCTGAAACCAGGCAAATCATCGTAAGAGCCCACCTTTCTAGGCTATGTAAATCATTTTCAAATCTTGCCCCGAATTCCAGTCCTCGTGAGCTTTTCCTTTAATCCATCAAGCATATTGGCAGAGCATCCCAAGTTATCTAACAGGCCACCCAAATTGCCTTCCCCATATGAGCAGTTAAATCAAGTCAGCGACTTAGAAACAAAATTAAAAATTCTTCATTCTTTGCCTCTGGTTTTCTTTTCCATTTTTTTTTTTTTGTATGAAAAGAAAAAAAAAAAAAGAACCACACACTGGCCTTACTGGCCAAGCCCTTTGCTTGTTTTCCTTTTCCCATCAGCTGGCTTTACTTGTGCTTTCTGAGAAAGCCTCAACTCCAGTGGGTTGAGGAGCATGCTGGGTAGGAGCACATTGTCCCCGTGTGACATGGGCAAGCACCGAGGCCCTAAAGACAAATGTCCTCCCCCGCAGTGTCACACAGACAGTTGGAAGCAGAGCTGGAACTAGAACCCAGGTCTCCTGACTTATTCCACCCCCTTGCGGCGGAATAGAGGGAGAGGGTGAGGTCCAGGTGTATATCCTGGGGAGCCAGACAGCAGGGAGTCGAGTCCCACCTCCACCACTTGGTTGCAGTAGTTAAGTTGCTTAACCTGTTTGTGCCTCAGGCTCCTGATTTATCAAATGCAGATAATGGTTCGTAGCATCGTAATGAGGAACACACGTGTTGGTATTTGCAGTGTGTTTGGAAACACAGCGGGTTCGTGGCAAGAACAATACAAGGCTTAGCCATTGTTCTAGTATTAGCCTCCCGACTGGTCAAAGCGCTGGCATCGCTTGGGAACGTGGTTGAAATGCAGAATCGCAGGCCTCCTTCCACACCTACCAAGCCACAAGCTGCATTTTCTGTTGGCAGAGTCTCCAAAGGACGCATGGGAGAAGCAGGCTCCTACTCTACCTCTATGACATGTGCGCTCTGCAGCCGCACACACGTGAGCAGCCCTGTTCTGCGTCACCCCGCAGGATGCCGGTGGCAGCTACGGACCACAGTGACACCTGGCAGGCAGCATGTTTGGTGTCCAACAGCTTACAGTTCACCGAGGATCCTTGCTCCCTCTGTAGCACGCCCACCCAAAAGAGTGCGTGCTTTCCCCCCACAACTTAACGGATTAGCTCTGATCCGTGAGGGCAGGAGAAAACCATGGAGGCGTGATGGAGAAGGGGAGCCCAGGAGACTAGCAAAGGGGCTAAAACCAACACACTCTTTGCGGACACATAGAATTGGGGAGATGGGCAATAGATACTATGGAGTGAGTGGGCGACTCAATGAGCAGACAGAAGGGTTGGCCCAGTCTCAGTCATCCACGCCCCATCTCCAACTTCCACATCTCCCCCTGCCTTCTCTTACCTGATCGTAGTTGTCGTGGATGATTCTGGTGGCGTTGGTGGCTGCCTCCCTGCAGTGACACTGCCTCTGCGCCTGCTGTGATCAAGTGGAAGAAGCGCTCGTCTGAGGGCCTCTCCACCCAGCCCACTTCTTCCGCCCGAAGAGAGGCACCCTTGTTCCCAACGTGGGTCAGGTGGACCAACTCAGGTTGGAGCCACAAGGGGCAAGTCACAAGTCACCTTGTGTGTGACCAGGGCTTTTGCTATGTCTGGGTTTACGGCTCACCCGACTGGAAGGGCCAGGAAAGGAGAGACCAAGTGTCTGTCTCGTCACCACTCAGTGAAGGCCGCACCCCACAAGGTAGGCACGAAATATTTATTGGACTAGTTAATTAATTAGTTGATTAAATGAATCTTAATATAAGTATGGCAGGGATCATGGCTTCTTCTAACAATTTTAGAATCCGAGACACAGAAAGGAGAGATAATTTGCCACAAGGTCACATGCGTACCCATTGGCAGGGATGGGGCTAGAACCTAGGCTTTCTCCTGGTCCGAGTTTGTGTTGGTTTGTTTGAGTTTGGTTTTATTCCTGCTGTTTGTTTTTAATAGAGCACAATGAATTTATAGGCAACCCGCAGGGGTAGACCATGGGATGCAACAACCCAGCTCAGAAGTTAATGGGTTTGGAAACCCCGAAGGACCACAAACAAAGAAACTAAAGAGATGCATATGATTAGCCTGGACTCCTGGGCATGCCTGTCTCCCAGGCCAGCCCTGACATCCCTGAAGGAACACTTTGATATAAGGCCGCCCCAGGAGGATTCTCCATGAGGAAGTGGGGTCTGATGAGGTATCAGCCAGGAGGAAGCCCTGAGGAATAGGTTCTGGACAGTTCTCCTCATGGATGACAGGGCAGGGGATTTCCTGGGAGGCCAGGAACCACTTCAGAAAGCCTGAGTGGAACCAGCATGTCCTGGGCTCGCTCTGGGGCTGTCAGGGAACACAGAGTCCTGATGTGACCACTCACGCATCGTTGCAGAGCCTTGTGCATGTAGAGGAAAGAGTTGGCAATGCTGCTGATTTTCCTCAAGATTTGGGGGTTCAGCTCCTGATGGTCCTTGAATACTCTGTCCACGTAGAATGCCAGGAGGTTCTTGGTCATGCAGCATACGTCTGAGGGCTACAGATACAAATTAGAGAAAACCCCGGGGGCCCTCTTTTACTGTCTTAGAGACCAAAGCAAGTCTTTGTAGGGGCATCAAGGAACAAAATAGCTAAATCAATTTTTTTAATAAAAATATTCATATTAGTCTCAGAGTATCCATGTCCTCTCAGCACATCAAAGATGCTTATGACAAAGGCACTGGAGAGAGATGGCAGCTCCTCCTTCTTTATGGCCAGGAAATAAAATAGCAAGCGATGGAGCCCAGGCACAGTCTCGAACTCTCTCTACTGCATCCCAGCACATCATCACTAACTTCAGCTCAAACCCTTCCAGGAATTCAGTGTCTCCCCTTTGAAAGGACCCATGTCTGAGCAGCCTTCTGGAAAAGGACTTCCTTATGCTGTGCCGCCGTCCACCCCCGGCACTCTCTCACCCCTCAACATGCACATAAGACATGCATGTGAGTATCCGTCTCTGTGTGCATGGGGCGCGCACTGGCCACGATTCCTTCCGTGGCAATGACATCGTGTTGGTCCTGACCGCCCTGCTCCCCTCACCATCCCAGTCTGTCCTTTTGAACCTGGCGGGGATCATTTGAAAGGAGCTAAGATTGGCGAGAGTGGAAACTGTTCACAGCTGCAGCAGTGGGTGCATCTGGGCGAGTGTGCAGCTGGCAGTGTGCACATCTCTCCAGGGGGAGGGGGGAGCTTTAAATTCCCAGGACGCAGCTCAGAGCAGTTGGCCAGGCTGAGTTTCCTTCTAGCAAATTACAGCCTGCCCCGAGCGCCAGGGAGCTGCTCTGCAGATTTAGGGTCCCGTCTGAGAAGGGAGGGGTGTGAAGCGGGATGGTGCATCCATCCTCGTCAGCATTAAAGCAGCAGAGGCTCCTTGGCCCCCCAAGCAGCCTCTCCTAGATGGCAAACTACTTGTAATGCCAAACCCCCCTCCTCCTCTCCTGCCGGTTCCCTTGACCAAGGCAGCAAATAGTTGCACACCTTTGTTTTATCAGGGAGGGAGGGAGGGAATATGAAAAAGACTTGCGCCCTCATTGATGCTTAGGCCACATCAGCCATTTCTAGACCTAGAGAGGAGAAAGCATCTGGGGACAGAGAGGCCTTAGGGGTTCAACCACTGGCTCAACCACAGACTAGACATTTTCTCGCCCAAGCTGTCAATTTGCTTATTTGAAAATGGTGGCTCAGGGGTACCTGGGTGGCTCAGTCGGTTAAGCATCTGGTTAAGCATCTGCCTTGGGTTGAGGTCATGATCCCAGGGTCCTCCCTCTCCCTCTGCCGCTCCCCACCTTGTGCCCTCTCTCTCTCTCTCCTCTCTCTCAAATAAATTTTTTTTTTTTAAATAAAATGATGATTCTGGAATAGGTGGCCTTCCAGGTCCCTTCCAGCTGCACTCCCCTATGAGTCTGTCATGTGGTTGGCTGGACTAGCACTTAGTAAGTAGCAACATCTACTTACAATAAATAGATCAAGCCCAACACTGCCTCGAGGAATTATCTTGCTCAGAGAAGCCGAAAGAAAAGAGAAAATAAAAAAGTAACTCGTTGCAACTCTCCTTTGCACTCTGGCAGATAAATAACTGAAAAAATATAAAAGGATTTTTCTAGAATGCTTACAAGCACTAGGAGGAGCTCATTTTTAAGGGCACTTTTCAGTGGCCCCTTTTGTAAATTCTTACCTCGTCAGTCAACTATTTTGTAACACACTCAACATCTCTGGAGGGTTGGACTCATCTCTTTAGTGGCTTTCCTGCCTCACATTTTTCATTGTAAAGAACATCAACAGACAATCTTTCAGAAAGATCCTGTGGTCATGGAGTCTTTGGCTCAAAAATCTACAGTGATTCCTTATTGCCGTATCACAAGGTCAAGGCTCCGCCTGACTTTGAAGGTTCTTGGTAAGATGACTCCAGTGTATTTCTCCGCTTCATCCTCTTCCGCTCACCTGACTCACTTGCACACCCCTCACACCACAAGCCTGGCGGCCTCGCTGTCTCCTGACACACCGTCATTGATCTCACATGTAATTTCCCTGATCTCCAATCTCCTTCCTCCTTGAACCACTGACCCACAGCCAACTCAGCTTTTAAGTCACTGCTCATTTTCTCAGCTCCCCCATGAAAACCTTCCAGAATCGCCCTAAGCCACAGAGAACCTGCCTCGGTTTGAGTGTGTGGCACCCCCAATCCCTCTCTAGGTAGGTGGTGCTTCTTCGATTCCTCCTAGGGGTCTCCAGGTCCCTGAGACACCAGTGTGCCCTCGCACATCAGCTGGCAAATGAGAAACCAGGAATATTCAGAGAGCACGTGGGAGATGGGGAAGGAGAAGAAGACAGGGTGGGGATTTCTTTCTCAGACCAGGGCCGCTTCACCATAAAAATAATAACACAAAAAGAGCAGATGCGGGCCGATACCTTAATGCTATGCAGGGTCTCCGATGTGGACAGGATGGTGACATTTTGGAAGGTGTCCTTAGCTTGCTATGGAGGGAAACACAAGGACAGACAGACACAGCCAATGAGTACTCCATGTCCCCCCTGAAGACACAGAGGATGATGAAGAGGAGCTTGCTCTTCAAGTTAAGACGGAAGGTGAGACACGTCCCCAGGCCCACACCGTCACCCTCAACCCATACTCACGATGGTTTTTTTGATTTCTTGGAAAGTCTCTTCTACTGGGTGGATGTCCATGGAAATCAGACACCTCCTCAGACCTCGGGCACGCACTGACCACAGAAAGACCATAGCAGCCACGAGCCAGAGGAAAACTCGCTGTGCCTTCATGTCCTGCAGGAAGGGGTGGGAGTCAGCTGCCCGCCTTGGAGGGGAAAGCAGCAGAGACCCCAGACCAAGATCCCCTTTGGACCGTGCAAGGCAAGCCAGACAGCCACCAATAAAACAAGACCAAGCCTTGTGGAGATCATGGTCATGTGTCTCCTCCTCTGGTTTTCTCGAATCAATTGAATGAGACCTCTCCCTCCCCCGGTGCCCCCACCTTCGCCCCAGAAAGCACAATACAGTGCTCTCTCAAGTCCCAGGGAGTCTATTTGTGTGGATATCACTCCATTATGACTCAACACGGCTCATTTTTGTCAACAGTGGTGAAAAGCATTGTTTTTAATAAATTAAATAGGAAAAACAGTGTTGGTAATACGCCCTAGGAATTAGGCAACAGATCTGAAAAACCCTAAAAGCACATTTGGTTTTTTATGTTTGCTCCTGAAATAGGAGACACTCTTTTATTATAAACCCCCGATGTGTATCTGCTTAAAATCGTTCGTCTGAAGCCAACTCTGAAGATGTTACCTTCTGGAGAAATAGGCGAGGGAGGCGCAGGTCGCCCCCAGACAACTCATTAGCCACGGCGATGTGAGAGAGAGAGGCAAGTTGGTGGCTTCCCCTCTGTCACCCACTGAGCGAGGGGCCATCGGGAACATGTTCGCAGCTCACTAGTCCTAGACAGGACCAGACTCTTCTGATCCCATCCCCCCCCCAACCCCCTCCCCTGTGCTCTCTGCCTCTTCCATGTACCCACTCTCTGGTGTCATGTAGACACGTTGGGGAAAGTACACATGATATGGTTGTACAGCTTGTTGGGTCTCTTCCCCTGACTCTCCCCAGCACTAGCCCGGGCCTTAGCCTTAAAGAGGAGTCTTAGGACAGCGCATGTGATGAGACCAGCCCTCTGCTCAGCGTGGTCCGGGGTGCCCACCCAGAGCCCTCACTTCCATCATGGGTGTGCTGGGTGCGTTCAACTGGATATCCCAGCAGATCTCCTCATGCCACACAGACAGCAGCACCTTTCTGCTCAGGTCCCACTGAGCGAGTGGTGCTCCTTACATTTAAAGAGCTATTTACACTAAATAAATAAATAAATAAATAAATAAATAAATAAATAAAATAAAATAAAAATAAAGAGCTATGTAGGGGCTTTACTGGATGGCTCAGTGGTGAAGTATCTGCCTTTCAGCTCAGGGTCCTGGGGTCGGGCTCTCTGCTCAGCGGGGAGTCTGCTTCTCCCTCTCCCTCTGCCCCTCCCCCTGCTTGTGCTCTCTCTGTCTCTGTCTCAAATAAATAAATAAAACCCTTTTTTAAAAAGTGCTATTTAATACTGCAAAGCCTAAAAAAAAAAAAAAAAAAAAAAAAAAAAGATATCAAGTGCCCAGCACAGCTCCTAGAACAAAAAGATCTTTCCTCTTCCCTTCCTTTCTGCCCTCCTTTTTCCCCCACTCTCCATCTTTTCTTATTGAGAACAAAGTCCTAGAAGGCTCATCCTCAATAGGGAGTACCCTTCCCTGTCCTACAAAATACCCAGGCCGTACGCAATGATGACAGGTCACCTCTCTGCAGCAGTGAGAGACCAGGGCCAGGACGACGTGCCCGAAAGCCTCCAGCAAAGGCCCTGCAGGAGTCTTACCTCTTACCCGGTACTTCCAGGCTGCTCCTGTGTCTTCTCTCTCTGTGCTCCTCGCCACTTGGAAAGGGCCGGTCACTTTTATGCAGGTGGATAAGAGGAAACGCTGTCAAGGTTTACTGGGTGGGTCCACCTTTGGGAGATTATTTTTCTCCTTGTTTCCTTAGCATCTCATTTCCTTAATTGTTCTCTTTTCTTGCTTCTTTAAGATACAGCTGATTAATCATGATTAAGAAATGCCTCTTTCTTCTGGGTTTTGACATGTAGCTTCTAGGAAGAATAAACTCCCCATCTCCATGCAAATGAGAATTTCTTGCAATTCTGTGTCCATATAGAAAAATCCAAGTTAGGTCACCTTCCTGAGAGCTATGGCATACCACCAGGTGTACCCTGCAGGCAAACTCAGGAAAGTACTCTCCTGATGGCCACACCCTGACAGCACCAACCCCATGAGACGCCACAGGTGTCCCTGGTCCCGGCACACTCCATCTGCCCAATGCCTCATACAGCTGTTGAACACCTTTTAGTGCAAGGCACTAGTTAAATGCTCTACATGAAATATTTTATTGACTTTATGAGAAGCATCTTTCCCCCCTCCAGAAATGTATCTATTTGGACATCATCTCTTTCCTCTTTCTCATATCCCTTGGGAGGCCCTTTCATCTCAATTAAAGCAGGGAGTGAAAATGAGAAGAAGAAAGTGAGAAAATGAAGAACTAGAGGGGCTTAGCAGCCAGTGGCAGACTCAGAAGAGAGCCTAGAGTCAAGTCCTTGCCTTGCTCTTGGAACAGAAGACCCTCCATCTAAATTACCTTTTTTTTTTTTTTAATACAAACTCTACATTATGACTTCTCTAAGCATCAGGGTTTGGGGTGATGGTGAGGGAGATATAGGATGTAAAAAGTTTCCTCCCCAAACATGAAATCCCCAAATAAGCAGAGCTTGTTTTTACCAAATGAAGCACTCTCGATGAAGATGGGATGCAATTACAAGAGACCCACTGGGCCCTTTGGACAGGGCTGGAGCAGACCTTGCATGTAACTAGACCAGGGGGTGATGGGCAGGACACTGGCAGAAAAGAAAGAGCAACAAGGAAATCTGGGGACTTTTTATTGGGCTAAGTATGAGGGAAAGAAACTACGTGGGCTAAAAACCTTGTCTAGGATCTTGGACTTAATGATACATGTTCTAAGAAGCAGTAGATTAGAATGGCCCCAGTAGAGCTCTAGATTTATACACTTCCTTTCCCTCTTTTCTGTGAGACACTAGACAAGCTGTTTATGACTTTTCTGAAGCTTGATAAAATAAGTAAAATAAACTATGAGGATTTGAATGAGCTAATGGACTTGATCCATGGCAAGTACTCAATAAATATTATTTATTCCCACCTTGTGTGTGTGCCAGGCACCTGGAAAAGTAGACACCTTACTTAGGAGTTACAGGTGTCTCTCTGTTCCTTCTGTCAGAGAGAAAGGAGATCTCTTGAGTCCAGAGATCTCCTATGCCCCCACCCCTGCTTTCCCACAGAGGGGCTGGGCAGGAAGGTGGGTGCTGTGTTCCCAGCATGGCCTGAGCCTCCTGGCTTGTAGCTCATAGATGGCGGCAGCCCAGCCCCACATGCTACATGATTGCAAAACTATCCCTGCTGGCTCTCACCCTGTATTCAACCCCCTGTGCTCAGACTGTATGTTCTGACCCAGCTTTCATTTCAGGGCAGAGATGTCATATCAGGAAATTTGCAGAGGAAGGACAAATATGTGATGTGTTTATAGTTCCTCTCCAGCATGTGGTGTATCATAGCGGCTGGGACTATAGCTCCGGCGGCAGCCTGGGTTAGGGTGCCTGCCTCTGCTCCCTGTGGCTGGTAGACGGAAGCCAAGCCGGTTCATCTCTGCGCCTCTGTTTATTCATCTGCAGAATGGTGCTAACTGTGCCTACTTAATACTCATCTTATGAGCAAGGCATGTAGATTTAAATAGCCTGGTGAATAATAATAGGAGGTTAAAAAATGATAACCTTTGGGGTACTTGGGTGGCTCAGTTGTTTAAGTGTCTGGCTCTTGATCGCAGCTCAGGTCATGATCTCAGAGTTCAAGTCCCTCACTGAGCTTCATGCTGGCTGTGAAGTCTATATAATTTTTTTTTTAATTTTAAAATGGTAACCTCTGTTATTAATTTTACAGTCCCATTTTGAGGCCCTAAATTGGGGGAGAGGAAAGATAATAAGAAATTACTTCCCTCCATCCTAAGCCTTGCTGTGTAATATAATACTTAAAGTAAGAATATAGATTGAGATGGAATGGGCATCCCTTCCAGGATTGCAGTAAATCTATGGATTTGATCCGTAAATGTAGGGCTGTGTCTAACCTCAGAATTGGGCCTTCTATAATCAGTTGACCCACCACTGAAATACCAGAGCTCAATTTTCCATCTGGTACGTGGGGAAGCAGAAAGAATGTGAAGCAAGACTTTCAAGCCAGAATGGAGAATGCTCTGAGCTTGATGTGTGCTGGACACAGCTCCCTCACGTCTTCCAGTCCCCTATCCCCACCCACTGTCCACTCCGATTTCATGAACTGTTCATGGTGGTGCCAGGATAATTTTCTCTCTATAAAAAAGTGCAGCTGGCCCACTCCTCTAAGTGCTAAATCCTGGAGGTCAGGCAAAAAGTGAGCCAGGCATTGCACAACTCCAAAGGGCACCGTGCCCATTGCCTTTTATGGGAATGAGGCTCCATGGAGTTGAGTGGTGTGGCCCTACTGAGTGATCTGGACAAAATGGATATAGTCTGTGTGAATGATTCTGTGCATATCATGGTGAGGACTGTACCACACTAGAAAGAATGAGAGAGAAACACCTGGATGGCTCAGTGGTTGAGCATCTGCCTTCAGCTCAGGGTGTGATCCCAGGGTCCTAGGATGAGTCCCACATCGGGTTCCCCATCGGGAACCTGCTTCTCCCTCTGCTTGTGTTTCTGCCTCTCTCTGTGTGTCTCTCATGAATAAATAAATAGAATCTTTAAAAAAAAAAAAGGAAGAAACAATGATAGAGAAAGGATCTGTAAAAGAAAGAAATGTTGATAGTGATGAATGGATATTCCATCTGGGAAGTCCATAGGAACTTGAAAAGAATATAAATGTTTAAATGTCTTGATGAATACATTTGGATTGTAAAGATATGTATGAAATTTGTGTGTATCTTTGAAAATAGAGCAAAAAAAGGATAAATTTCCCAGTCCTTGGGGACTAAAAAGTTTCTAAGATATGTATGAAATTTGTATGTATCTTTGAAAATAGAGCAAAAAAGGGATAAATTTCCCAGTCCTTGGGGACTAAAAAGTTTCTCTTTTGTTTGGGATTTAGAAATGAGGGCCAAAAATGATAGCAGAGAGCTCCCCGTTCAACATTCCCATTATAGCAATGAACAAATGGAAGCGTGAACCAGCCCTCCTGCCACACAGTGAGGAAGGGGCACTCTGCTCTCAAAGCTCCATCTTGACTTCTAGCTTAGTGCCCTTCCTAACCCCATGCTGCCTTCTTATCTTAGGATCAGATGGAATGGAGTGGAACACAAAGCTATGGGGAACCTCAAGCCTGTTTAGCAGAGAAGATAATGTAACTCTCCCAAGCAAAGCTGTTCTGACTTGCCTTCGCCCAGGAAGTCCATAACCTAAGGAAATCTGAACTGGCTGATCCTGCCTAGTGGGGGAGGGAAGGATAAATTGGGCACCTATGCTTCTTTTCACCCACAGGGCTCTCAGTCAAGTCCTGCTGATCTAGAGCCTCAGGTCCCATTTGACACGTTACGCCAAGGATTCTACAGGTCAAATGGCGTGAAATAACTTATATGAAGACTGGGGAGGAGAAGCCAGGGATGGGTAGCAGAAAGAGTCCAAGCTTTGTATCCCCATTCCTTTCCTGGATCATTGATCCGGTCTCATTCCCAACAACCCATCTTCTCTTAGGCAGCCAGACTTTCTAACATGTAAACCCAGTCTTGGTGCTCCCCAGCCTAAAACTCCCAGCATGGCTCCCAGGGGCCACTAGGATAAAGAGCCAGCCTCTCCCCCATAGACTTCAGAACCTTCACAATCCAGACCTTGCCCACATCTCCAACTTCCCCTCTCTTGATGAACCCCAAACACCTCACTGCCCCTTCTCACCTAGAAAGCTCCCCCCTTGCATTTCTGCTTTGCAAATGCTATCCAGTCCTCAAAAGTTAGCTCTAGTGTGACTTCTTGTGTGAAATCTCTCCCCTCTACCTTTCCCTCTGCCCCCTCCTTCCTCCTCCCTACCTCCACCGTGGTTGAGTTGAGTGGTTGACTCTTCTTTCTTTCATATTCCCACTGGATGGATACAAGATGCCCAGTTTCAGTGCTTATATATCTAAAACTCATAGTTAACTGGAATCCTGTATTTTCATTGGTCAAATCTGACAACTTTACACTGAACCTCTATAGATTTCAACCTCAGCCAGGGCCCGACCCAGCTTCTGTGAGGCTTGTACCCCATATAATCAGGGAGGGAGGGTACATTTTAAGAAAAGAAATTTTAAAATAAGAGTACAAAATTAGAGACCAAAGTGAATCTTGATTTAGAATGATACAAGAAATCATAACAAATTACAAATTTTGAAAGCTGACAAATATCACGCACCACAAAACCCAGGGAGATAAATGAACACATTTATGAATTAGTACGCAACATCCCTTTGTTTGCTACTTCTTTGACAATAATTTTTAAATGTTATTTTCTACAAAGAGCATAAAAAGATAAGTTTGTCTTTCCTCTGGTGTGGTTGCCCAAAGTTGGGTTTTTGTTGTGGATAGTTGGAATGCATGATGTATATAACAGGTTTGCATCCTACAAACATGGAAATTCTGATAATTTCTGCCTCACAAGGTGCCCGTCAGAAGAGAAAAAAAGTATCTGATTCATTTCTAATCATATATATTGCATTATTGAATAAATATTTCTTTTTTTTTTAAATAGATTTTATTTATTTATTCATGAGAAAGATAGAGAGAGAGAGAAAGAGAGAGGCAGAGACACAGGCAGAGGGAGAAGCAGGCTCCATGCAGGGAGCCCGATATGGGACTCGATCCTAGGTCTCCAGGATCAGGCCCTAGGCCGAAGGTGGTGCTAAACCGCTAAGCCACCAGGGCTGCCCCTGAATAAATATTTCTATATTGACTAGACTTTAATGAAAACCAGATCTTTGGCTTACAATTTTACATGCCTGGAAGAATTTTCAACACACTTCCTTCTGTCTCCAGACATCTCCAACCTTGCTTCTCTTCTATCACCCGCACACTTCCAGTAACAAGAATCAGCATCGTGGGTGGAAGGAGCATTCTGGGTGCTTTTCTCACACCAGAATGGCTAACAATATCTTAGCCATACACAGATGTGATTATAAGCTATGGAAATACATCTTGATAAAGGCAAATGCATCCAAGTCAATCGCTCCTTAGCCAGATCCCCCAGGTATTGTGGCTTCTCTCATGTCACCTGCCACGATGAGACGTCAGAGTGAAAAAGGACACTGATCTTAACTCATGGAGCCTAACATATCTTCCTCTTGTGAATTTTACAAGAAAGACGTGTGAACATTGCTAAGACCCTTCCAGGGACTTGAAAGGAGCCCATGCAAGTGAGGGACCCGAAGCTTAAACTTCCTTAGCTAAACAGTAAATCTCACCGACCACATACTCTAGGGTAATACATTGCATTTATTTGTATTTTGTAACTTAATGTTTATTCTTAATCAAAGATGACCACGTACATATTTTTAGAAGTCATACATATGATGAAAACTGCAGCCAGTTGCCCCAGCACCCCCAGGCCTCTATTCCTATCCCCTGTAGGCAATCTAATGACATTCAGGTTCCTCTCGGTTACGTAGCTCCATAATTCTAAAAAAACATGCATTTATTTGCTACTTCATACTCTTTGTTTTAGAAACGATCTATCAGCTTGGAAGATAAAAATTTAGTTCTTGTGTAACACCGCATGCCAACATGCTCACTTCCCTCCCCTTCCAATCCTGCCAGTACAGACATATCACAGTTGTACTTCTCTCGAGGCAACATATCACAGAAGTCCACCCAAGAAGGCATGAGCCACTGGGAGAAGGTGAAGTTCTGTTCTCCGGCCCTTATGTCTTGACTTGCTCCAAGGAGAACCAGAAGACTCATATCAAGTCCAAATGTCCCATGTGCTTTCCATTCCATATGAGCTTACATTTCTCATGGTCACGAACTCAGAGTTCACAGACTGAAGAGGCTAGATTAACAGGGATAGCTGACAACTGTTAAGCATATTTATTAGCCCAGGCACAGTATTAAGCATCTCTATGCATTATCTCTTTTGATCTTCCTATCTGCTGCATTCTACGCTTCACCTTGGGGTATTGGGGAGCAGGTGGCAGAGCTGAATGCAATCTAGGCAGCCTGGCTCCAGCACCGTCAGTTTTAACCCTTCCATTCTACCAGACATGAAGAAGCACCTGGCCCAGTCTTCTTTTATGGATGTGGAAACACTGAAGTTCTGATAAAGGTGAAGTGTCTTGTCCAAAGCCACACAGCCAAATAGTGGTGGACTGGGGACCCACATCTCTGAACTCTCAATCCAGTATCTTTCCATTCACTTGACCTTTGTCACTCCTTCTGGCTTCTTCCTGCAAATACAGAAACCTCCCTACAATTAAAAAAAAAAAAAAAAAAGACACGTCTTCCCTCCAAGCAAAGAAAAAGCAGGGCAGCAAATGGTATAGATTATATGGCTTGAGAGCACCCTTCCCAACAAACAAGTCCAAACATGTCAGCAGAAACTGATTCTGTAGATATTGGATGTGGTTTTGTTCCTTATTGGTAAAATGAACCATGTCAGTTAAAGAGAGCTGTTCCCACAGGCACTGAGAGCCAGGGAGTTCCTGGCAGGGAGCTTCATCTCAAGAGACCTAGGGAGAGGAAGAGGTTGCGCTGGAGGCCGTTGACTTGCTGCATGTAACCATGCAAAGTGGGCAGCAAAGCAAGGGCTCGCAGATCTGAAATACTTGAGGTGGGAGAGGAGGAAGGAGGGAAGACTACATCTTGGTTCATATTGTCTCCTGGAGGAAACCCCGACCAGCAGCGCTCTATCACCATACTATCCCAACTCTTAGGATCCTGTCTTTCCGGAAAGCCAGAGGTTTTGCTTAGACTTCCTTTCCTAGCAGATTGTCTCCACTGGTTGGGTTAAACCTCCACCATATTCTAGGTACAGATTCATCCCATCCGGCATACTGAGCAGGAGCCAGCTGTCAGCATCTCTTAGAAGTGAGCAAGGAGGGGCACCTGGGTGGCTCAGTTGGTTAAGGGTAGGACTCTTGATTTTGGCTCATGATTGTAGGGTCGTGAGATTGAGCTCCGAGTTGGACTCCACACTCAGCATGGAGTCTGTTTGAGTTTCTCACCCTTTGCCCCTCCCACACTCAGGTTCTCTCTCTTCTCTCTCTCTCTCTCTCTCTCATAAATAAATAAATCTTTAAAAAAAAAAAAGTGAGGTAGGATTTTCAGCTTAAAGGCTCAAACTTAAAGCATGTTGCAATTTCTCCAGGAATCTTCTTGCTCCTCTCCATTCTTTTCCGCTTAGTCTCCTCTCGGCACTTGTGAACTGACTCTGTGCTCTGTTCATTTTCACTTTGAGTTATTTGAGCCATTCTGAAATCTCCTTCCTGTCAGGCTTGAAGCTTGAGGAGGACTGCGACTGTGTCTCCTCCAGCAGAGAGTGCGTTCCAGCTAGCAACTGGAGGGCTCCTTTCCTAAATTAACCTTTTAGTTGGAGAACATACAGTTAAGCTCTTGCCTGGATATAAACTCCACGATGGCAGGGATCTTGTCTGTTTTGCTCATTATTTTGCCTCCAAAATGTAGCACGTAGTAGATCCTCCGTAAATGTTTGTGGAGTGAATGAAGGAATAAATGGTAGATGGTGGAAACTTCCAAAAGTGTAGACGATTGCAGAGTTTTCTGGTGTTTCTTCACAGCCTCCTGTAAGTTCTGATGAGTTCAACATGAAGAACTTGCCCACTAAGCTGGTTGCCCAGTAGGTAAGGGCCCCTGGATTTGTACCATAGAAACACTTTTCTTCTGTTCCCTTTAGGTGCAGCCCTGCCATAGAAGAAGCAGAGAGGTCAAGCCCAAAGATTTTCATGCTTCTCTCTCAGCATCCACAACAAGCAGCCCCTAGGAAGTAGTGGAGGCAGGCAACCCTAGCTGTTGAAGAGTCAAATTGTATAGGTCTTATTCTTTCAGTATATGCACCTATGCTAGAGATCAAACAAAATGTGGTACCAGAAGGAAAAATGTTGTATGTGACATTCTCTAGATATTAAAGAATTATCAAACAAGAAGAGAAAAAATTTCAATTTAGTCATTTATATCAAAGTAAAATTAATCGTTTTACCTAACGCACTTGAAGTACAATAATACTTAACCGCATTTCAAGTGCCAGAGGAGCTTGCCATTCATAAAGCTTTTCTCGTAGCATAATTATGGTTTGAACACAGAAAAAAATTCATGCCCAGACTACAGATCCAAGATGTCTGCTTTGTTCTTTTGAGAAATTTGTGAAATATATGGAATGCCCCTCCCCCAAAATGCACAGAATGTATAAACTTTCTCTCTGATGTCCATCTATAAATACTCAGGAGTTCATAGACTCTAAATTTAAAACCTTAGAAGACTTGGATTTGGTTATAATTTTGACACTTGTTAGCTGTATAACTTTGGACAAGTGAACCTTTGTGACTCAGTTTCTTCGCTGGCAGATGCGGGGTTGATAATTCCTGCACTGCCCTCCTATGTTACAAATCACGTGCTGCATCTATGTGTAAGGAAGGATAAGGAGCACAGCAAGGGACATTCACCTGGAAAGGAAGAATTGCTTTTCTCTCTACCTATTTACCTAAGAGTAGTCACAACATGCTCAGTGATGGAAGTCACAGAAAGAGATGCAAATCTGATGCTGAAAGGGAGCAGCCACTTGGCCTCTTGGTTGAGTTTTTCATGTTAATCCTACCTAGAGAAGGGTCTTTCCAGGGCAGGAGGCCCCACCATCTCTTCCATAGGAGAAAGCAGGAGAATAATTTGGGGGCCTTCACAGGTCTATAGCCCCCATTGAGATTGGGAAAGCCAAATGCTGCTGACTTATGGAATAAGCCCAGCCTTAGGGTGACCAACCATCTCAGGTTGCCCAGGACTGAGGGGTTTCCTGGGACATAGAACTTTCATTCTTAAAGATGAGTCCTGGGCAAACCAAGACAAGCTGGTCACTACAAGCCGGGTTGAGAAAGAAGAGCCAGATTTGAGATCTGCCGATTACTTGCTATGCAACCTTGGGTAAGTCCCATAAGGCTAACCTCTTTTAACCTCAGTGTCCTCCTCTAGAACATGGGGCAAATAAGGACAAAACAATATAACATATAGAGCCACTCCTAGCTAAAGGGGGGAACTCAATAAATGTCTTTTTTGTTTTTTGTTTGTTTTAGTTGGCTCCATACCCACTGTGGAGCCCAACACGGGGCTTAAACTCATGACCTTGAGATCAAGACCCAAGCTGACATCAAGAGTTGGATGCCTAACCTATTGAAACACTCAGGCACCCTAGTAAATGTATTGTCACTTGAAAATGCAAGCAACAGGATGTAACTCACTGAGGGGAGTCTGTGCCTTCCACTTCTCCACCAAAACTCTTCCCATTCCTATATAGCATTTGTCATCATTTCATACTCTCCAAAGCATTTCCACAGATGGTCTTGCTTTATATTCAAAATTCCTCGTAGGTAGGGAAGATGTTCCTATTGTCTTTTCCAGAAGGGAAACTGAGGCTCAGTGACTGGAACATCATGCAGCCAGGTAGAGCTCCTCACTCCAACCTGAGCACCTCAATGCCTGATCCAGTCGCCTTCCCTCCAGACCACTCTCCTTTCCTTTCCCATGGGCAGCTGCTAGTGTACCCCAACCTGGGACGGGCCTCTGGAGACTAGTACTCCACTGTTGCCAAGAGTGGCAGGGCCAGAGTGGGCACCATGAGACGTTTCACCCCTCACCACATGGGCTCATGATCATTACTGGGCACCCCAAGATTTAGGGCTGAAAATGTTCTTTCCCTCTGAACATGTGGAGATCCTTTTAGAGCTCAAATATGCTTCAGTCAGATCCTTCATCAGATCAGAAAAGCAGGAGCCTCATCCTCATGGCTTTGTGTTTTGAGAATTCCCCTGGCAGGAAGCATCCAGTAAGACCTCCAAGGGGCACTGGAAAGCTGAGAGGGTGATGGGCAGGTGAGGAGAAGCAGAAGCCATCCCCTGCATTACCTACTCATGCTCATCCTTCAGTCATGGCTCCTCCCTTCCAGTCCTTGCATAGTGTTAGGTTTGTTTAACAGCATTCTCTCTCTCTCTCTCTCTCTCTTTCTTTTCCAGCTTCTAGGATTTTATTTACATGAGTTTTTAAAAACAAGCACCCCTACCAGTGTGGTGATGAGGACTGGGGAAGAGGGGAGGGGAGGAGAGGAGTAGAGCACCTGCTCTACTGGTAACAAAGCTGTATCAGCATTTTCTCTTTTAAATCATTAGGAAAGTAATCCTGGGGGAAGCTTCAGTTAGTTGAACATCAGACTTCTGATTTCAGCTCAGGTTAGGTTCTCAGGTTCCTGAGATCGAGCCTCCAGTAGCCCATGCTCAGTGGGGAGTCTGCTGGGGATTCTCTCTCTCCTCCCCCTCCGTCCCCCACCTCTGCTTGCACACACTCTCTCAAAAATAAAAATAAAAATAAAAATAAAAATAAAAATAAAAATAAAAATAAATTATCCTTGTTTTGCTAGGGAAACTTTGTGGAGACTACAGAAAAAAAAAGAAGGAAATAAAAGTGATCATCTCTAGGAATAACCTTGCTGTCTTTTTTCTTTTTTTTTTTTTAAACTTGGATCACTGAGAGAAAAATGTTTAGAGGGTGCCCATAGTGATCCAAATCCCTATGCCCCCATCCCTACAAGGCCCCTAACATAAGTCCACCTTAGTCACTTCAACATTCATTCAACAAACACCCACTGGGCCTTTGGGATTCGCCAGGTACTGAGCTAGGTTCTGAGGATACAGTGGCAAACAGCACCAACAGCCCTGGCCCCCCACAGACCTCTCAGTGGTAGAAGAGACAAGTCATTAGCCAGTGACGGCCATCACATCGCCCTTACCACTCAAGAGCTGACCTCTATGCTAACTTTTTTTTTTTTTCAGGGATTTAGTTATTGATTTGAGAGAGAGGGAATGGGGGGAGGAGCAGAGAGAGACACTCCTCAAGCAGACCCCTGGCTGAGCATGGAGCCCCACTCCGGGGCTTAATCCCACAACTCTGAGATCCTGACCTGAACCGAAACCAAGAGTCAGGCACTTAACCTGCTGAGCCACCCGCGCACCCCTGTGCTAAGCACTTTTGCTGCATTTTTTTATTTGCTCTTTATAACCCTGTGAGGATGTGTCCTTCTCAACCACATCACGCAGATTGAGGGAACTCAGGTAAAAAGAGCTTAAATATTTGGACAAGGACCACAGAGTTAGTGAGGGAGAAGCTGGGGTCTGCACCCACAGAATCTGGCTCCAGAGTGGGGTGAGGATTAGCTCAGTGCTGCCCTGGGAGACACTGTATGGTCAAAGAAGAGAGCCTGAGGAAGCGAGGTCTACCTGGAAACGCAAGACAGAAGCACCAGATTCCATTCTTTCCCTCAGATCATCCACCAGACTCCAGCGTCCCTCCTTCAGGATTCTCACCCTATTTTTGCCCCTAATGTGGTTCTTCAAGACCCTACATCCACCATTCCCACATGCCTTTACTTTTCAGCGCTTCTCAGACTCCCTTGGCACTTGAGCTTCTTCTCCAAGACCCTACCCTGTCTTGTTCTCTCAGGGCCATCTTGGAAAGTCCCCTTTCCCCCTGACCCCCAAAATTTTCATGCTTAGCCCAGAACTCTGGTTTTCCCAGCACCAAATATTAATCACAATTCAGGTCAAACCTGCCATCCTCAGGTTTCCCCAAATTCCTGGGAGGGTGAGGCAGGGACGTGATGAGGAGGAGCCTGGGACTTTTGGCTCCCGGCCACCCCAGAAAGGCAGGGCAAGAGCCAGGCTTGAGGAAACTTGAAGAACTTGGCACCTTTTCCAAATTAAGGTTCAGACCAAGCCTTCTCCCCAGGTGTGACTGGCTTTCATTCCAGAGGGTCTGCTTAGCCTCCAATCCAAATGACCCTGGGCTCAAAGGGCAAAGGGAAGGTGGATGCTGATTCCAGGGTGGCAGATACCAGAAAAGTCTGTCACTGCTCATGCCTGCCTCTCCTTAGCTCTGCCAGGCCCGGGGAAGCTCAGAAACACCTGGCAGGTGGCAATGCTTGCATCCACCTGCTGCAATGGAAGCCAGTAGGAGAGAGAAGCTGATGGCAACCGACCTTTTGCCAAGAGACAGACACACCCAGGCTGGTAGCCTTGAACACTTCCTCTTCCAGAGGATTCCTCTTTCGGGAATTCTAACCTCAGGGAACTCTCCCGAGGAAGAGGAGGAGGATCATGTGGGAAGGTGGTGATATCACTCAAGGTCTCTTTCTAGGGAAAACTATAATGAGGGAGGCAGAAAGAATTTTTTAACAAGGTCAGCTCTTCCTCTGAAAGTTGCAGAAGTCATCACAGTAGTGGCAGCAAACGCTTACACAGTGCTTACTAGTGCTTGAGGCCCTAGTCAAGAATGCTTGCTATACTCGAACTCATTTCATCTTGGGTCCGGGAGAACTTGCTCGACTGAGGCCTTTTTCCTGTTGCTAGTCTGGTATTTTGATAGCATTTTAGTTTACAAGATCTGTTTTATCATCACATCATTCATTGATTCAGCCTACTGAGCATCTACTCTCTCCCCCACACTGAGAACACAAGTTTTTTTTCTCTTAAAGAGTGAAGAGTCTAGAACAACCCATCATAGAGGGATAAGTGCTTTTCCGAAGGGCAACACATGCTGTGGGAAGATGGTGGAGAGTTACCTAATGTGAACTGAATTGTGTGGGGGTAGGGATTATCGGAGGAGGCTTCCAGGTGGTTGTGACACCTTGACTGAGTCTTCAAGGAGGCATAGGAGTTGGTCAAGGAAAGGGAAGAAAAGCCATGCTAGACAGAAGCCTGGAGATGCCTGAGGAGGGCAAGTCTGGGAAACACATGTTGGTTGACATGGGCAGAGTTTGGAAGTGAGGGGGAGGCGGGTGGCAGGAGCGCATGAGGCAGGATCACAGGGTCCTCAGAGTTGATATACTTCATGAGCTTGTGTCAGAGGAGCCTCATCGTGCCAGTCCCCAGCTGTCCTTCCAGCCACCCTAGCTGATGCCATGTGGAGTAAAAGCAAAGTGCTCTTGCCAAACCATGCGCAAAATTGCCACAAGCGAATAAATGATTATTGTTGTTTGAAGCCATTGTTTTTGAGATAGTTTGGTTTTGGGGGCAACAGACCTAAAACAATCACTTCAGAGTTGGGGCAGCTGAGGAGGAAGAGGACAGCTATGTGGGAAATGACAGACACCAATACTAGGGTCTGATACCTATTTTTTAAAGATTTATTTATTTAATTGAGAGAGAGAAAGTGCCCATGTGAGCAGGGTGAGGGGCAGAGAGATAGCGAGAGAGAGATAATGCAAGAGAGAGAGAGAGAGAGAGAGAGAGAGAGAGAGGATCTCAAGCAGACTCCCAGGTGAGCAGGGAGCCCGACAAAGGGCCCAGTCTCACAACCCTCAGATCACAACTTGAGTTGAAATCAAGAGGTAGATGCTTAACCCACTGAGTGAGACCCATATGGCCCCTATGGCCCATGGTCCCTAACTCCCAAGGTGTTAAGGCCCATATCTTGATCCCCCCAGGTACTATGTTTGGTTAGAAGCATATATTGTTTGATGACATCTGTAAGCTAGTCAGATCAGCTAATTAATATTGGTATATGATTCCAGATGATGCTAAAGGGGTATTAGGCTCGAACTACAGAATCTTGATATAAGAACAGGAATGATACACGATGCTAGTACCTCAATGAGTATAGACTGGTGAATTGATGTTGGCCTAAAGGGGGATTTCTAATAGCTGCCCACAGTCTTCCACCCAGTCCCTTGACCTATTGATTTTAATCACCACTTGGATGGAGTTTAGGAAGCCATGCTTATCAAAGTTGCTAAAGACATGGACCTTGGGAAGTTCATGGGCATATGGAATGACAGGATGAGGATCCTGAAATATTTTGACAATCTGGAGCAGTAAGTTTAATCCAGCAAGATAAAATTTAGGAGGGATAAATGTAAGACTTCATGGTTGAAGCTAAAAAGAAGATCTTCACACGTATAAAATGAAAAAGGTGTGGTCTAGCCACAGGATATATGAGAATAGCCTAAGAGTTCAGGCTTTGGGGTTAGATAGTTGTACGGTTACATTTTAGCCTCACCACTTAGTAGCGATGAGCTTTAGGAAATTATTTAATCCTCTCGGACCCTTAGTCTTTCCTTGTAAGAATTAGAGGTAATTCATGTAAAGGGTGGTTTCTGGCACAAAGTAACTTCTCAATAGATGGCCAGCAAAAGATCTCAGTTGTTTGTAAAGGTATTGATGAGACTATGACAATCCCCAGTTCTCTATAGAATCTAGGAAAGACCTGTCCAAGAGAACTTTCTCTGATGAAAGAAATATTCTATAATCTGTGCCGTCCAATAGGATGGCCACTAGCCATATATGGCTCCTGAGCCCTTTAATGTGCCTATTGCAACTAAGAAATGAAATTTTTCATTATAGTTGTAATTAATTTAAATTCAAATGGTCACATGAGGCTAGTGGTTACCATATTGGACAGCCCTGGGCTAGATGACGTTAAGACATGCTCATCTCTAAACCTAACTAGGATCTAGAAGGAAGGAACAATTTTCACTTGATTTCTTTTTGAAATTATAACTGAAGTGTGCAATTTAATAAACTGTATACCTATGCCATAGGTATACACCCATCAAACCATCACCTCAGTCAAGATTGTGAACATATGCAGCACCTCCAACAGTTTTGTCTTGCTCCATCGTAATCCTTCTCTGCTGTCCCTCTCACTCATGACCCCACTCCCCCTGCTGCCCAGGCAACTACTAACCTACTTTCTGACAGTATGGATTAGTTTGGGTTTGCTAGTATATAATATAAGTAACATCACATAGTATATAGCCTCTTCTGTCTGGCTTCTTTAATTTAATATAATTCATCCATGAGAGTCATTCACAGTGTTACATGTATGAATAGTTCATTTCTTGTTATTGTTGAGTATCCATTATACAGATATATCACAATTTCTTTATTCGTTCACCTTCTAATGGACATTTGGCTGTCTCTAGTTTCAAACTATTGCAAATAAAGCTGCTATGAACATTTTGTGAAGTTTTTGTATGGACTTATACTTTGTTTTCTCTGCGGTAAATGCCTTATAGTGAAATGGTTGGATCATATTATAAATGTCAGTTTCGTTATTTTATTTAATTTAAAGATTTTATTTATTTATTCATGAAAGACAGAGAGAGAGGCAGAGACATAGGCAGAGGGAGAAGCTGGCCCCTCGCAGGAAGCCTGATGTGGGATTTGATCCCAGGACCCCAGGATCACTACCTGTGCCGAAGGCAGACACTCAACCACTGAGCCACCCAGGGGTCCCGTCAGTTTGGTTTTTGAAAGAATTTTGGGTGAAGTATCTATGCAAATCTTATGCTGTTTTTAGATTGAATTGTTTGTTTCTGTTCTGTTGTTGTTTTTTTAATGTGAATCTTTTACTGGCCTGTAGGCCACGACATAAAAAAATTATGGAACACTTCACAAATGTGCATGTCATCCTTGCACAAGGGCCATGCTAATCTTTTCTGTATCATTCCAGTTTTAGTGTAAATGCTGCCAAAGCAAGCACAAATTGTTTGCTTCTTAATACAAAGTTTGTATTTTCTGGATACAAGTCTTTTATTAGATATATGCTTTGCAAATATCTTATTCCAGTCTGTGCCTGGTCTTTACATTCTCTTATTAACAGTGCCTTCTGAAAAGCAGAAGCTTTTAATTTTGGCAGTCGTATTTATCAACTTGTTCTTTTGTGGATTGTGCTCTTGTCATCGTATCTTTGGAATCTTTGCTTAAGATGTGATCACCAAGACTTTCTCTCACGTTTTCTTCTGGAAGTTTCATAACTTTGAGTCGTATACTTAAATCTATGATCCAGTTTTGTGTGTGATGTGTGGTAAGGATCAAAATTTATTTTTTAAAAACTGGGATATTCAACAGTTACAGCACCATTTGCTGAAAAGACCATCCCTTCTTCACCAAATGCCTTTACGTCTTTGTCAAAAATCAGTTATCCATATGCATGCAGGTCTATTTCTAGACTCCCTATTCTGTTTCCTCGGTCTATTTATCTTTACACACTGTCTTGATTACTATAGGCTGTGATATGTCTTGAAATCAGAACACATTAGCCCTCCAAATTTATTCTTTTTCAAAGCTGTTTCATCTATTCTCAGTCTCTTGAATTTCTACATAAATTTTAGAATAAGCTTGTCAATTTCTACAAAAAAAGTCTATTGGAATTTTGATTAATATTTATTGAATTTATAGATTGATTTGGGGAGAATTGCTGTATTGGTAACACTGAGTCTTCAAATCCACAAACAAAGTACCTCTCTCCATTTCCTTGGATCTTCTTTAACCTCTGTCAGCAATGTTTCCTCATTTTCACCGCACAGTTTTTCATAACCTTTATCAAAGTTAAACTTATGTATTTCACATTTTTTATGCTACTGTAAATTGTAATTTTCAACTTCAATTTCTGATCATTCATTGCTGGTATACAGAAACACGGAAGATTTTTGTATATTTAGAAAGACAATGTTTTGTGTTATTAGTCTTGTATTCTACAGTCTTGCTTGACTCCCTTACTAGTTCCAGGAGCCTTTTTGTAGACTCTACAGAATTGTCTATGTGGACTATGAATAAGGATAGTTTTACTTCTCCCTTTCCAAACTGGATGCCTTTTATTTTATTTATTTATGTTTTTGTCTTATTGCAGTGCCTAGAACCTCAAATACAATTATGAATACAGGTGGTGAGAATGAATATCCTTTGTACTGTTTCTGATATTAGGGAGAAAGAATTCAGTCTTTTTTCATTAAGTATGATGTTAGCTATAGGTTTTTCATAGATGCCCTTTAGCAAATTGAGGACATTCTTTTCTAATATAGGCTTTTGGTGTTATAAATTTCAGCCCAAGTATTGCTTTAGTAGCATTCTGCAGATTCCAACATGTGGTGTTTCTGTTTTCATTCAGTTCAAAATACTTTCTAATTTCTCTTTTGATTTCTTCTTTGATCTAAGGGGTTTTTTTTTAGAAGTAGATTACTTAGTTTCCAAATATTTGGAGATTCTTCAGATATCTTTTTCCAACTGAATTCTAACTTAATTCCATTGTGGTCAGACAACATGACCACAATGTGTGTGTCTGTGTGTAATCGTCAGTTTACGTTTGACTAGTGTTAGCCTGGTATATCTGTAGGCATTTTCTGTGTTTTGTTTTGTTTTTTACATTTAACTTATTTGTGTATTTAAAGTGTGTTCCTTGTGGACAGCATATACTTGGGTGTCATTTTTTTTTTTTTTTTGGTCCAAGCTGATGAGTTCTGCCTTTTAACTGGGGTGATCTACATTTCATGTGATTATTGATATGGTTAGGTGTAAGTCCATCCTCCAGCTATTTTCTACTTGTATGATATATTTATTAATACTTTTTCTGCCTTCTTTTGATTTCATTGATTTTATTATTATGATTCCATTTTATCTTCTTTGTTAACTTACTACACGGAACTCTTTGTTTTGTTGTGTTAGTGGTTACCTTGAAGTTTAGTATACATCTTTCAGTCATTACAGTCTTCCTTCAAATCTGGTATCTGGTATCAGATACCACTCCATGTAAAATATAGAATTGTATAATAGCATACTTCCATTTCTCCCCTCTCAGTCTTTATGCTATTATTGCCATATTTTACCTGCACTAATGTTATGAACTCCAAAATACATTATTGCTATTTTTTTGAAAGATTTCATTTATTTATTTGAGAGAGAGCATGAGCAAAGGTAGAGGCAGAGAGAGAAGAAGACCCCCAGCTAAGCAAGGAACCCACGGTGGGGGGCTTGATCCCAGGACCCCAGAATCATGCCCTGAGCCAAAGGCAGACACCTAACCGACTGAGCCACCCAGGTGCCCCACATTATTGCTGTGTTTAAATGGTTAGTGTTTAAAGAGATTCTTAAAAGAAATAATATAATCAGATACATTTATTTATGTAGTGCCATTTCTAGTTCTCTTTGTTTATGGACATTCAGATTTCTACCTGGGATCATTTTTCTCCTGCCTAAAGGACTTTAGCAGTTCTTATACTGCAGGTTGTCAAGCAATGAATTCTTCGAACTTTTGTATTTCTGGAAAAGACTTTATTTTACCTTCATTTTTGTAAGATATCTTTAGTGAGTATAGAATTCTAGATTGACACTTTTTTCCTTTTCAGTACTTTAAAGATAGCGCTCCACTATCTTCTCACTTGCATTCTTTCCAAAGAGGGATTTGTTATCATCTTTTTTGTTGTTGTAGTCGTTATCATCTTTATATTTGTTCCTCTGTACATTTTTTTTACCTGACTGCTTCTAAGATAATGTTTTGTGGGTTTTTAAAAAAATTTATTTATTTATTCATGAGAGACATAGAGAGAGAGGAAAAGACATAGGCAGAAGGAGAAGCAGGCTCCCTGTGGGGAGCCCAATGTGGGACTCGATCCCAGGATCCCAGGGTCATGCCCTGAGCCCAAGGCAGACACTTAACCACTGAGCCACCCAGGCATCCCTAAGATAATGTTTGATTATGGTTTGCCTTTGTGTAATTTTCTTGCTAAGACTATGTGTTCTATAGGTTTATGTTATTTCCATTTTGCCATCTAATCTCCCAAATCATGTTGGTAATTAGGTAGAACTGACTTAACCAAGAAAGCCATGTAGATAACAACAAAAAGCAGGGTGTATTTTAACTCAGGATTTCAAAAGGACTCATGTGACTGAACCACCTAGTGGAAAGAGAACTCTATGCACTTTACCAGTTCACTTGGCCAGGTAAGCATTCTCAGTAGTCAAATTTTGATTGCTAATTTTCTCGTGACAGTTTTAAAACATGCCCCTGCCCCAGGTTTTTTGACGTTCTTCCCACTGAGAAGTGAAATCTACACCTCCTATCCTTGAATCTGGATTCTGTGACAACTTGACTAAGGGATTGCAGCAGAAGCAACACTGCCAATTTCTGGGCTCAGACTTTAAGACCTTGTCAGGTTTTCTTTCTTTCTTAGGATGCTTGTTCTTTGATCCCAGCCACTCTGCCATAAGTAATCCCACACTGCCTGGAGAGGGGCCCACATGGAGAAAAGGCTCACAGCCCACCACCTTGGCTGAGCTCCCAGAGAGCCAGTACCAGCCATATGAGTAACACATTTCAAAGGTTGGTGTGCCAGCCCTTAGTCTAGCTGTTACAGCTAGTATGGTGAGGAACAGAAGTGATCCCTGCCCTGAACTGCAGATTTGTGAGCAAAATGAATGCTTGTTGTTTTAAGCTTCTATGTTCTTACATGATTTGTTATACAGGAATAGATCAACAGAATGTCCTCCCTAAAGAACTGAATTCTTAAACCTGTGTCTCAGACAAGTAACTTCTGCTCTAATTTACTGTGGTTTCCTCTTTTCCAACTTCTAGTCTTGTATATGACCCAGGGTGTTCTGCTCTCTTTTCCTTCTGTGTCAGGATAATCCCGTTCTTCTGGAGAATTTACACAGCTATTTGTAGAAAGCACTTGTTCTTCAGATTTGTATGTGTTCAAAGTGTATTCTAATTACAGCTCTATTAACTGGATTCTTATGAAGCTCCAATTCCCTCTGATACACTCCACAGGATGTATGTGCTAATCATTATCACTTGCCAGTCTCCTAACCACACACTCTGCTTTGGCATCTATTTTCTCTGCCTAAGCAATGTTCTCTTTACTGGCCGCAATGTCTACCCACGTTAGCTTTTTAAGCTCTCTTTTAGTATAGGAGTCTTTATTAAAACCTTCCACTATTTCTGCATCATTGAATCAGTTAGGATTCACTCACAAGATCAAAACCACACTGGTTGGAACGCCTGGGTGGCTCAGCTGTTGAGTGTCTTCCTTTGGCTCAGGACGTGATTTTGGAGTTCCGGGATCAAGTCCCACATTGGGCTTCCTGCAGGGAGCCTGCTTCTCCTTCTCCCTGTGTCTCTGCCTCTCTCTGTGTCTTTCATAAATAAATAAACAAAATCATTATATAAAACATCAGTTATTTGAATAGAGAGAATTTAATACATGTTAATACATACAAAGATCCTAGCTAGATACCCATCAGTTGGGTCTGTCCATGGAAACAGAACCTAAATCTCTCAACATACATAAATAGATTTATTTCAAGGAGCTGATTTACACACTTGTGGGGGCTAGCAGATCTGAAATCTGTAGAGCAGGCTGGAAATTCTTCAACAAGAGCTATTGTTGCAGTCTTGAAGCAGAATTTCTTCTTTCTCCAGGAAACCTCAGTTTTTGCTCCTACAGTCTTTCACCTGAGTGGTATCCTAACAGCAAAACCTGGATTAGTGTACATTAAGTAACTGGGTACTATAGACTAGCCCAGCTGACACATAAAACTAACCATCACAGTAACCAAAGGGTTAAAAGAGAATTGTAAAATATCATGGAAGTTGCAACTGCTGAAATCTGAGGAAGCAAAACAAAGATTGAACTTATTAAAACTTAGAAACTTGGTAGATCAACCACGAGGAACTGAAACTCAGACCTCTGAGTAGGAGATATTTCTCAGCCAATGTTAATTGTCTGAGTCCAGAAGAGGAGACTAGGGGATTGGGATCTGATCTTTGAGGAAGGGCACTGGCTGGCTGTTGTTAGTGTCCCTAAGGAGACATGATGAAGCTGATTCTGCAGGTGTTAGAAAAACTGCAAACCGGATCCAGCTGCTGCTACAACATGAAAACACTTTTGCTATGATGAGGTTTGGCTGGGGTAATACTCATAGTAGACAAGCAGACAAAAAACGCTTTTGCTATGATGAGGTTTGGCTGGGGTAATACTCATAGTAGACAAGTAGACAAAAAACCCTCAGGAAATACACAGCAAGGAGCAAACCTCTTGTTCCTTTTCCAGTCTTTCTGTCTCCATCTAGTGACCCAAATGGCAGAGCCAACTGGAAAAGCAACATTGTGGCTTTCCACAATGTTCCACAAGTTCCAGCTCTAGGATCCTTGGTTCCAGCTCTAGGATCCTTGGTGCTCAAGGTCACCAAGGCTACCAGCACCAATAAGTAATCCCAGAAGTTCTGGACTAGATGCCTGCCCACTCCTCCAGAAAAAGTAATTTTCCCATTAAAAGAAAATAGTGAGTTTGAAAGTGAGAGGCATTAAAGTAATAACTGATAGAGTCCTCTCCTTTGGCTAGTTAGCATCCATAAAGCTACGCTCCAAAATTTGAATTTTGTTATTACCACAAAAACCTTTGTTTTCTCCCCCAAATGCAACTTTTCTGCATAGAAACCAAGACAGTGTTGCCTTCTTCCCAAACTCTGATCTGCAGAGTCTCAGGTTTCATCATACCCATCTCTGAGTGGCATTGGTTATTTCTCAAATGCAATTTCATCTGAACGTATGTTTCCTAAAACACAAATTATAAAGTTAACTTCCAATAAAATTTGTAAAAATAAGAAGGATGAGAAGGAAAGAATAAGAAGATAATTAATATATACCATTATATATCTATATACATATACATAATAAGCATGTAACTAGGCATGAGGCCATTATTGATGTTTACAACTTCCTTCTTTTGCTATCCATTTCATATTTCCTTTGTCTTCATCCAGCAACTCAGATGGTTGGGATTTTTTTTATATGCTGGGGTAATCCATTTCGCCTAAAGGGTCTGAATCATCACTGGATATGCTTTGGCAGGGGTGAGTGGAAAAACTGTCATCTTCTATCAACTTCTACCATCGGGGTGAAAACTCACCCTAGAGAATAACACCCTGGGTTCCAAATACAGTCCTCCCCATTGAGTCATTAATCAATATCAATCACCCCAGGAACAGAATAACTCTCTTCTCTGCCTGTTGGCTTAGTAGCATGAGGAGCACAAAATGATCAGATGGCAGTCTTGTCTTCCAAATCAACGAAACATTGGTGTATGCTCTGGAAGAAGCATTTGCTTTTTGGGAATCAGGACTCCGAATGAGCAGAGCTCAAAGTCACAGGGATCAGAAGCAAAATGTCTGTGGGCTGGCAATGAGATTTATTACAGAGAGGAGCTAGTCTACTTCTACCTATGATTCCCAGGCCCATGTAGACAGGCTTTGGGAAATACAGAGGGAGATATAGATGATATAGATATAGATAGATATAGATATTTCCCTATGATTCTGAGTATAATCTACACCTATTGAAGATGAACTCTCCTTTTAAGATGTAATCTCTCAACTAGTACCATACATTCAGTAGCCCAGAAAGCCCTAAATCTTTCTACTAAGCCAGCTGCTTCTGAAGGGTAGGGTATAGGCCATACCAGTTAATCCCATGGGCACGAATCCATTGCTACACTGTTTTTGAAATGACTGCCTTGATCAGAATCAACGTTGTGTACAGTGTGCCATATTTTATAATCACAGATGATTATAAAATCATCTGGCAGAAGGTTCTGGGCAGAAAAGGAGGTATGTACTCACAATCCCTGTCTTCTCCAAGGGGGACAATCGTTTGCTCTTCTCCATGATAGAAGGGAATAATTGAATCAAGTCACCCCTGAGGGCTGGCTGGGCCCATTAGGGAATGGTGCCATATCAGGGGCTTTTTGTCGTTGGCAAGCTAGGCATTCAGCAGCATTGCTGGTCAGAAAAACCTTGATTAGGGCAAGTCCCTGTTGTTGAGTGCACACATATCCCTATCCCTGCCATTATGGCTACTTCGGACACAGGTGCATTAACCAAGCACTGGAATAGCTGGGGAAAGATGCTAATTGAAGTCCACAAGATGGGTCATTTTGTCGCTCCTCCAATCAACAGACTCTGAGTCTGTAACTGACTTGGGTCTAGAAATTGGATAGGAGGCCACTCAAGTCAAATTTTTGGCCACCATACTTTTTATAGGTCAAACAACATTCTAGTGGTCTATCAATTTTTTTCATTCCTACATTCACCATGATCAATTGTCCAACTAAAGATCTTAGTCTCAAAACAGTTTGATTACCACGATGTTCATGCAGCCTTTTATTGTAAATGTCCCCTTGTCTTTGGTGGTTAAGTTCTGTCATTTGGCCTCTGCTATATGGGAATTCCGTCCTTCCCTTTGACATCTGTGAGCTCAACTCAATGAAAGTGTCTCCACCACTATCTCTGGCTTACAGAAAACAGCCACTACTACAGAGTTTTTCAGAAATGCAAGTGCTCACATCAGTGATGTATTTCTCAATGTTTTGTCCTCTGTGGACTCTGGTTGATGTATTTAGAGGGTAGGGGTAGGTGTGCAGATCTCATGTGATAAAGTGACTTTATCATTCCTTTCTCTCTGTCTTGAATGCCTCTCTTACATCCTGTCAGGGAAGTTCTAGCATTCCGACCTTATTAAACACATACCAATACTGAGTCCAAGGTTCAGTCAGCCAACCAAGAAAGTTTTAGAGCCACTTACAGTTGCAAAAACTAACACACTAAACCCAAAATATCTAATAAATGTGCCAAATAAATTTGATCTGATCTAGTGCTATCTTCCATCATCCCGAGTTTAGCACCCATAGATCATGCTTCTACGCATGTCCCAGGTTTTTGTCAATGTGTATTATACAATCTTGCAATTTTTCTAGCATATAAATGACTTCTTCTGAGTCAGATGTTGTACTAGTCTTCCCTGAAGAAAGCTGATATTTGACTCTACTTAGAGGTCTAGTGGCAACAAAGGATGCTTGTGATGGGTGTTGAGAACACTGTGCATTCCCTTGAAGGCAACTGCCCCGGGTGAAGCTGCTATAAGGTTTTCAGAACTATAGATGGGATGGTTGATTCCATCCCTGGAAATTGCTGAGCTGGAACCTATCATCCACTGATCGATCTGAGGAAGTTTTTCAATATCATTAGAAATGAAGGAAAGTATCTTGCAAGTCACCTAAGGAAACATATCCTTTCACCAACCCATGCCTAGAGTTACCACATTTTTAAAAGTAAAGCATAATTGGTATATAAGTTACATTAGTTTCAGGTGTACAAAGTAGTGACTCAACTATGCATTATGCTGTGCACACAAGTGTAGCTACCCTCTGTCACTATATAATGCTGTGACAATACCATTGAGTATATTCTCTATGCTTTTATCACTGTGACTTACTTGTTTCATAACTAGAAGCCTATACCTCCCACTCCCCTTCACCCATTTTACCACCCCCCACCTCTCTTCTCTCTGGCAACCATAAGTTTGTTCTCTGTATTTATTAGTCTGTTCCTGCTTTTTATTTGTTTATTCGTTTGTCTTTTTTTTTTTTTAAGAGTCCACATATAAATGAAATCACATGGTATTTGTCTTTCCCTTTCTGGCTTATTTTATTTAGCATAATACCCTCAAGTTCCATCCATGTTGTTACAAATGGCAAGATCTCATCCCTTTCTATGGCTGAGTAATATTCCATTGTGTGTATATATATACCACAACTTCTTTATCCACTCATCTATGGATGGACACTTGGGTTGATTCCACGTAGCCACCATATTTCTTGTCTGAAGCAGCTCTCCTGGGATGCACCGAGGCTACTATGATGCCACCTAGTGGCAGTTGCTCATTGAACCTTATTTTTCCACACGCTACTTTTAACAGGTGGTAAAGAAAGCACAAATTTACATTTTCTAGTGAGTCTCCTAAACTAGATAGATGCTCAGAGGTTGGCATCGATATGTTGCAGACTTTCTCGGAGACAAGGTGAAGAATAAAACCATCTCTTAAAGCCCCTACCAAAACTGGAGGACTGAACAGAAGAACGTTCTACTCAGCTGACCAATAGTCTTTCTTTGAGGCTGAGCAACAGTGAAGACGTGGCAGGACAAGCCAGTGGAGATCAGGCCACAGACAGCATTTCCAGAGGCTCACACCGCCTGCACCATGCCCACATTCTCCAGGACCAAGGATAGCTGGCATTACAGATCACAAAGCCTGTGGGGATCACACATAAGGATGCGGGGATCATTCATCAACCCTTTCTTTCAACGAAAGCAGTCTTAAGATACTGAGCTAGCACGAGGTTAAATAAACACAAAATGGCAGGGACAGTTAAACCAGCCCAGATTCCCTGCCTCAGAATGCTACATCTGCCCCTCTTCATTGTTGCTTAAGGTACCCCAACCTGCAGGCAGCAACAGCCATGGGGCCACCTTGAGGGACGTTCGTATCAACATACATAAAGATTGGGCGGCTCTTGATCTTGGGGTCATGAGTGCAAGCCCCACACTGGGGGTAGAGTTTACTTTTTAAAAGAAAACATACATAAAGATTGTTTTCCAGGAATGGAGAACAACATTGCTTGCTTCCCCTAAATAAGACCTACTATGGGGTTCATGGGGAGTCATGCAAGTTTGTTTCCAGAACCTTTTGTCTTCCTTTTCTACCATCCAGGATCTTCCTGCACCCCTTCACTTATGATACCCACACACACCCCTGGCCTTCCTTTTTTGAGCAGTACCTCTAGCACCTGTAGCCTCTTTGTTATATATTTCTCTCCCCTTCCTTATTGTGCCACAAGGTGTCCTTGTTGTCCACAGATCAAAAGTCTAAGGCCCACATAGGTATACATACAGAACACCAATCCCCTCCAAGGAGAAAGCTTTAGCCTTGTGGCAGCAATTTCTGGATTTCCTCTGAATTTTAACCCATGGTGAGTCCTGTGGTACATGCCAGCCTTGCTGTGCTCCTCATAACCTTACCTCACTACACTTAATCCATCTCAGTCCTAGACCTCTACATATTAGTCTTTTCCTACCTTCCCCTGCACCAACACCAACACCAACACCAACACACACACACACACACACACACACACACGCATGCATGCATGCACGTGCACACACGAAATGCCCTCTTACTTCTTCTCCCTAATTCACTGAATTGTTCCTTCCTTCAAGGTCACAGTCACTCTGCATGCATTGCTATGTCTGCTTTAATTCTGCTTTCAGAGATTCCACATCATATCAGTTTATATCAATCCTTATGGGACTAAAGTAGGAACTATATTCTGGATTTGTGCATTTAATCTAGAACTTTAAAATCTGCCCTCCACACCATTGCTTTAACACTGTAGGTCAGTGCCCAGACCTGGGAATTCAGTGGTGAACAGAACAGATATGGTTCCTGCCTTCATAGGGTTCACACTCTAGGGTAAGACAGACACAATACAAGTGAACACAAGTAAATATATAATTACAGGCTGTGATGGTGGTTTGAGATAAGGGTGCCAAGAAAAATTGAAGGAAGTCTATTTTTAGATTGTGAAATCAGAGACCATCTAAGGAAGTGGTGCAAACAAACAAATGTAATAAAAGAGAAGGAATCAGACAAAGAAAGAATCAAGAGAAGACAGTTCCAAGTAGAGGGAACAGCATAGCATGTGTGAAAGCCCCGAAAGAGGAAGAAGCTTGGCACACTCACAGAAAGAACTGATAGGTAACTACATGACTGCACTCCAGTCAGCAAAGGACACTGTAGTTGGGAATAATGGGCAGAGGCTGAATCATGCAAAGTCTCAAGAGCTATGGTAAGGAGCTTGAATTTTTTCTACATGCCGTGCAAAGCCATAAATTATTTCAGGCAAAGAATTGACAGGATTTGGTTTATTAGGAGACCATTGGATGATATGTGGGGATGGCTTAGAAGAGTTGAGAGTTAGAAGGGAAAGGCAAGTTAGGAGGCTGTGACAATGGTCCACATGAACAATGATGGTGACAGTAAAAGAGATGATGGAAACGAACCAGTTTCAGAGGTGGAATCATGAGAATTGGTAATGCTTTTTACCTACTTTTTTATCCCTATTTTCTGGAACATGTTTTTTACTAGTCCGTTCAAGGAGAGTGCTGGGAATTATATTTTCTGAGTGCATATATTATGAGGGACAATTTGCCTGCGTCAAGAATTCTTAGGTCACAGAACCTGTTTCCTTTGCGATGCAAAAGACTTTGTACCTTTGTCTTCCAAGCACGTAGAGTTCTGGAGGCGAAATCTGAGGTACATGTGACTATTTTCTTCTTGCTGCATATTTGTTTATAGGGTTTGGTAACCTCTTAGAGTTAAAAATTCAGCATGAATAGGTCTGGGGGTGGCTCTTTTATTAATCTGCCCGACATGGTGTTATTTAGCCTAGCCACATCCACTCCCCTTTCTTCTGGGGCCAGCAGCCTCATCATCCTCTGGGAAACATTGTCTCCCTTACAGTCCAAGTGGACACTAGATGAAGCAAACAGCCACTCGTTCCAAGAGTAAGAGCGTGCTGCCAATGAGACCAATGCCCCCACCCTTTTTAGCTGCCTAAACTGATTGAATGGTGAGCATTTGACCCAAGCCCAACCAATCTCGGAGTCTGAGGATTAACCCAAGGTTAATGCCACACAAGTATTATTAGAAAGGAAGAACTCTTTACTCCCGTTGGGCTTGAAAGCTGGAAGAATATCAGCCCCGAGTGACTGGGTATCATCCCATGGGAACAACCTGCCTAAGAATGAAGCCAACCCAGAAGAAAGCCAGAGCTGGAGAGATGGAATCCAAGTGAACCTTTGAGCCAATCATGAGCCAATAAAATCCCTCTTTTGCTTAAGCCAGTTTGAGCTGGGACCCTGACACACCCCAAAGATCCCTGATTAATACAGTAACTATATTTCATTTTTAAAATAGAATTTTACTTAAAGCCAACATATGCTCTATCTATGGCATCTTCTACAAATGATTTTGTTAATTATTTTAAGAACTCCTGTTATTTGTGGGTCGGCTCTTTGATAACCGTCTTTCACAATTATTCTATTCTTTCGTTTTCATTTCTTTGTCTTTTGCTTTTGTGTTCTAGGAAATTTATCTTTATCTTATCAGTTACTAATGACATGCAAATTTCCCTGCAATGTCTATTTGCATGTCATGGCTTCCATTTTAGAGTTTAATTCAATAACTATGTTTTCCAGTCAAATAGCATTTTTATTCCTCTTGGACTATTTCCTTTTTATAATGGCTTTTTCTAGTCACAAAGTTGCAATTTTTTTTAACATATGGTGTTCTTTGATAAATAAACAGAAAAAAATGAATGAAACAGTCATTCATTTTCTTGATCAATGATTTCTCATATTTTATTACTTAAGTCCCCTACTCTACTTTGTCTTTACAGCATCTACTACCTGAGATAGATGGTAGATGGGAGAGAGAGAAAGAGAGAGAGAGAGAGAGAGAGAGAGAGAGAAAATCTCCCAGGACCTAGAACAGTGCCTGACACAAGTTGGCACTCAAGAACGATTTGCCGGCTCAAAAAAAAAAAAAAAAAAAAAAAAGAACAATTTGCCGAACACATAAACGAATAATGTAAATGCATTAATTTGCTCATAGAATCCTTGAGAAAGTAAACTAGCACAAAAAGATAAATAACAATCCAGGGCAACTAATGGAGAGTTTTAGAAATACATACATGATTTAAAGCCAAAAAAATTATACAGATATAGGTATACTCTGGAATGAGAGCCAGGTGTGGGTAGAGAACATCATTTAGTGCTTTGAATGATCAGAACAGTGTCCACAGAGAAGCCAAAGATTGAGTGGAACTTTGAAGAAGGGGTATGATCTGGTGACATTTTCTTCCAAAAAGTATTCCTTTGGGATTCATACCAGTCTGTCCACTGTAGTCAGCAGCCAATCAGTCCTTCAAAATCATAACTACTTTTCCTATAATGGGATGGAATTTCAGGACCCCAACAAATACAGAATTTTAGACTGAAATATCCCAGTCCCTCTTCTCTTTCACCCCTAAATGAAGGAGATTAGTTGAAGGAGGTTGGTTTGGTAGGTCTTTTCTCTCTCTTGTCTTTGATTCTTGCATCATTATGGCAGGTATCTCTGATCAGGAGCACTTTTTGGCACCAAATGTTCTTCTTATTGGGCTGTACTGTGCCTGGAAAGATACTGACATCAATAAAAGGTTACTGAGAGTAAGGATGCAGCCTCTGACTCAAATAATGCATACTTGTAGTAATAAATGTGCCTATCATCACTACCTACAATTTGAATGGGGCCCCTAGAATTGTGCAGTGTACAACTGAACAGCTGCCCTGGGCATTTCTGTTATGACTAAAACGTGCCCTAATTCCTTCTCTCTCTAGTCACTTTCAGCTTCTCACTACCTATATGATTCAAGGTACCCAACCTGGCAGGGACTCTAAGGAGGTATAGCAAACAGATGCAAATCAAAAAAAAGAACAAGTTGAAATGGTTAACACCGATGCCAGGGAATGTCTGTGTTGAGAAGGACTTCAGAGTGCATTGGTCTCACCTCTCCCAGCGCAGCCGTTTTCTATTGCCATGACTTGGACAGATGTCACCTAACTCACCTTCGTGACTTCCGTGGTCTGGGAGCCTACATCCCCCAATTGCCATTTGCAAACTCAATAGGCAGGTGTAAATGGCAAGCAAGTCCTATTTAAATATAATGAAAATAAATGTATGTGATATAGTTACATTTATAAAGCTCTTTTGAATTCCTTACAACTAGACAAATCCCTGTGTTGCTCTGCAAGAGAGATGAGAGGTAAATCTTTCCAAGCCTCCTGCCATGTTGTGGTGGGAAGGGAAGGGAAGGAAAGGGCAGGAGAGACAAAGATGGAGCAAGGAGAGAAAGGATGACTTATATTATAGTGCTCAGGCTGAAGTGATTTTCCCTCTCACCTTAGTGGAGTGGCTTCCAAATGCTAATCCCTGGAGCAACACCAGACTGGCTGCTCCAGAACCCCCAAGGAGCTTTATATTTGGAGATTTCCAAGTCCAACCACTAAAAGCCTAAATTTAGTAGTTTGGGGGTGAGGCCTGGGCATCTCTCTTTTTTAAGGCTTCAGATTATTTTGAAGTACATCTAGGTTGAAATTCACTTCCTTAGAGAGTCTGGATCATCCCATTCCTGGTGATAAAAAACAAAAACAAAAAATACTATAATTCCTTTTTTTAAAAATATTTTATTTATTTATTCACAAGACACACAAAGAGAGGCAGAGGCATAGGCAGAGGGAGGAGAAGCAGGCTTCATGCAGGGAACCTGATGCGGGACTCCATCCCGGGACACCAGGATCATGTCCTGAGCCAAAGGCAGATGCTCAACCACTGGGCCACTCAGGCATCCCAAATGCTGTAATTCCTAAAACTCTTGCAAGCAAATAGCTCTTATATCCTCCGGCAGTGTTTGTTGAAATCATATTTTTTTTACTACTGAAGGCAGTTTGAGTAATGTTTTCCTGCTCTCCCCAACGCAGTCATTCTCCAAAGCATCACCTGAGGCCTGTGACTGGGCTTCTCCATCTCAGCTTGCCCTCTTTGTTTCGGGCCAACCAAGATGCTGACAGGAACAAAAATGACTTGTTTTTGAGAATAAAGATACAAGCGATGACTGAGATGACGCACACATGTTCATGGAGGGAGACTCTCACATCCGACCTACCTTCCGTCCACAGAGAGTCACGTTGCTACTCTAACCACATCACTAATTCCGAAAGATGGGGACTCCTACACACGGTCTCCAGGTCAATGCTCCTGATTGGGGCAGGCACCTGGAAGGCATCCAGTCCCAAGTTCCTGGCATCTCTAGTTCTCTTGGCACTAATAGTTAAAGCCTATGATTGTAACTGCAGAAGGCCAGTATTCTCAAGTTGTAGAATCTCTGGGGTGCTTGTTGAAAAAAGGTGACTCTCAGGCCCCACAAAAAACCTTCTGAATATCTGAGGTGGGGCCAGGAAATCCGCCTTCTGAACAAGCAAGCCCAGGTAAATCTGACCAAGGCTGATTTTGAACTTCATCCGTTCAGTATGAATTAGGGAGAAATGAAAGGAAAAGTATATAGAAAAAGAGAGCAATTTATTTCCCTCTGAGGGCCATTGTTGCATCTCCTCTTGAGATCTTGACCAGACATTCCCCTCATCTTCCTATCCATTCTCTCCCTTAAGAAAAGTTCTTATCTATCAGAAGATTCATCTTTTATTTTTTTAAGGTTAGCAGTTAACTATGCATGTGGTCCTCTTCTATCCATTTGAGCAGAGGGGACAGAAGAAGGAGACAGGACAGTGGGAAGAAGTATACAGGGAGTGAAGGACAGTGCTGGAAGAAAAGCCCAGGCTTGGGACTTGCCTGTGTCAAAATAAAAAAAAAAAAATGAGGAAGAGGAGGAAGAGAAGGGGGAAGAGGGAGGAGGGGAGGAGGAAGAGGAGAAGGAGGAGGAGGAAGAGAGGGAGAAGAAGAAGGAGAAGCAGAAGAAGAAGAGAAAGAGAAAGGAAGAAGAAGAAGAAGAAGAAGAAGAAGAAGAAGAAGAAGAAGAAGAAGAAGAAGAAGAAGAAGAAAGAAGAAGAAGGAAGAAGAAGAAGAAAGAAATCCATACCCCTATTATGTTACTTAGAATCAAATTATTGAGTGATGATTCATCTATTAAGTTCTTTCCCAATGAGCCTGGGTTGTGGAAAATCAAAAGTCAAAAGTCATGGCTTCATCATTTATTGGCTTGGTGACCTAGGGCAGATTATTGAACCTCTCTGAGATTTAGTTCCCTTATCTGTAAAGTGGGAGTAATCCCCTAATAGGGCTGCCATTCATTTTCAGGAGGTGACATATTTAAAGTTCCTAGCACAGGTTTTGGCCCATGATAGGCATTCAAAAGGCCCTAGATATTATGAAAAAATATAATTCTGTACTCTACATCCCTCTGCACTTCCCTCTCCTTATTTCTTTCCACTTACTCTAGGCTCCAAGTTGAACTACTCACTGTTCTCTAGAGCCGTGATAAGCCATGGGCCTTAGAGTCTAACAGATTGCTCCAATACTGTCTCCATCACCAACTCCAGCTGTATGACCTTCATGGAAAGAGTAGTCACCTCACCATGTTTCTGCAAAGGCCTAGTGCAGCAAGGCATATATGGATCCCAGCTCCATGCCTAGCACTTACTGTACTCTATCCTTCCTTCCTTCTCTCCTTGCCTCCAGTCTCCCATATTGGTCCATGCTCTCCACCCCGGTGTCTTTGCTCAAACTATTTCTTCCACCTAGAGTGCCCCTTCCCCATTTTCTGCTTGTTGGAATTCTTCCCAAAGCCATCTTCCTACTACTGAATCCCAACAGACAAGACGCCCAGATAAGCCACTCTATATTAACAAATAGAGTACTCACTGAGAATCTGTTACAGGCCAGGCACTGTTGCAAGCGCCTAGGGGTGCAGAGATGACTGAGGTCTAGTCCCTAAACTCAACAAATTCAGTTGATTTAACATAAGAACAAATAGCTGTAATATTATGAGGTGAAGGTGGTGACAGAAGTTAAGTCTAAGGTGCTGGGAGAACAGAGAAGAGGGGGCTCCTGGATCAAATGGACTGGGGATGTCTTTGCAGACATAGGACCTTTGGGTTTGACCAGGAGGATGAGTGGTGTTTGACAGGCACAGAAGAGGGAAAAGGTTGTCTAAGGCTATCCTGCACACCTGAACGTCTGAGAGAGGGAGGAAGGCCAGCATGGCGAGAGGCTCATCGAGAGTGGGGAGAGCTAGGGAAGTAGGATGGGGACCAGGGTATGAACAGTTTTGACTTTGACCTGGGCAAACTCCCAAGAAGTTGGCTCCATTCTACCCCTACTTGGCATAACAGGACAAGAGAAAAGACCTGCAGTCCCCTAAGGAACAGCCTCCCAGGCCAGGAGCGGTCTCTGGAAATCACTTCTCTCCACCCATCATCATATCATTGGCTAAGAGGCCATGGGCAGTAAGACTGGAACTCAAAAGACATGTGGGTATAGAGGCCCCTTTCTGCTGGCCTTTTGTTTTTCTTTTTAGCTACAAACAGATTTTCTTTTGATTTCTTAAATTCAATTGCAAAATTTAGAAAATCCCACTCTACTCACGAGGGAGTAAAAGTTGGACGATTCGGTGCTTTCTGAGGAAGATTGCAATTTGGGAGTGAAAATTTCAACTCACCATCCAGCCATCTCCCTCTATGAGCCAGAGGTCAATGACCACAGCACTGGGGCAATGCCTCATCTTAGGGCCTTCTAGAATATGTTCTTGGCCAGGTATTTTTGTTGGTTTCCAGGCTCTGCCTGGCTCCATGCCTGGAGCCGCAATCATTGCCCTCCAGATGCTGGCTGCTGATACTTAACTTATCGCCTCCTGGGCTTAGAACACAAGGCCAGGCAAGGTCCCTGGCCAACTTTACCATTCTTTTCCCCCACATTTCCTGTGCTCCAGACACATTAAATGTCTCGCTATGCTCCAGACACAGTAGCCCTTTCACAGTGCTTGGAATCTGCTTTGCATGTGCCTGTCTGAAAGGCTCTGACCATCATCACTCCCAGCAACTCTCCCCTGCCCCCCAACCCCCAAACATACATACCTAGCTCACATTCTCTTTAGCAGACTCATATTCACCCTTCAAGTTTAGTCATGTGTCACTGATCTCAGTGAAATCTCCCTCAGGCCCCTCCTTCTCCCCTAGTGGTAAGTCACTCTCTCTTGGATCTCTTACAGCCCTTCTCTCCAAACTTAAACAGCACTACCCTGTCATGCAGCAACAGATCTGATGAGATCGGATGAGGAATCTGTGATTCCTAGGGAAAGTGGGCTCCCTCAGGGCAGTGCTGGGGACTACCCATCTCTAGCCTAGCACCCAACATAAAGTCTAGTCCATAGTAAACACTGTTTGTCGATGGTCCCCACCACTAGCTTGGAACCTCAGTGGGGCAAGGACTCCCTTTGCCTTGTGTAGTGTTGTAGCTTCTGCACAGCCAAGACAGTGCCTGGTATATAGAAGGTCCTCAATTAAAATTGGTTCAATTAACTAATCGGTTGAATTAATTATATTTAATCAACTCAAGACAGTAGATGACATGAAAGACTTGACCAAATTAAATTTCCTGAGTATTTGTTTGGAGAGGATCATGATTTCAAATATTTATTGAGCGCATGTCCAAATTTTTGTTCACACAAACTGTGTAAGATATTTAAAGATAAATGAACAAGAAGCTCATGGATATGTAGGACGGTGGATAGGTTTTTTATAACAGGAATATTAACACACCGTAAGAAGCAGTAAGTACCATGGAAGAGGGGCAGATAAAGTGCTACGAGAACCCAGGGGAGAGGGGACTTCTCCTACAGGATAAGTTGGAGGTCTTCACGGAGGACAATCCATTTGACTTGGGGCCCCACTTATGATGTTCTTCCAGTGTGACCCTGGTCTACTGGATGTGGCTGATTGGAAGCGGACACCTGACCGGGGCTGGAGCCATTAGTCTCTGTCCCAGGAACTGGGATTAGAGGCTTTAGAGCACTAATCAATTTTTGTTGGTCCTTCAATTTAAAGACAAGTAGCCCCTGGAGCTGTGTAGTTGCAGTCTTTTACAAACTGCTCAGAGATGAAGAAAAATCAGGCCTGGGGAGAGAGCAGAATGCAGGGGAATGGAGGAAAGCAGAAAGGAGTGGCCACGTGGCCTGGCTTTCTGATGACTCCTGCTCCTAGTTCCAGCACCTCAGTGACCTGCAGCATCTCAGTCCATGGATATTCTAGAACACCCCAAGATCCTTGTAGTAAATACCCCCTTTCTGCTTCACTTAGCTGGACTGTATCACTACAGCCAGCAAACCTTCGTGAAACCTGGGTAGGTGTGAAGAAATGGGCCACATCCAGGTTGGGGGCTAATGGGGAAGAGACATGAAGGTGTAGTTTATTGGTCTTCATTTCAATTTCACATTCCCTCCTTCCCCTTCACCATCTCAGTCCGGAGGCCCTTCCATCTCCTCTCTACCTGTCCTGCGACGTAGTAGTGAAGGTCCTGCGTGGCTCAGGCTAAAGCAGTCCTGGCTATTCCCAGTTGTCTTATAGACCCCTGGAATAAACAGGGCAGCCTCGGTCCCAGGGAAGGACTCTACATCCAAGTTCCCTGTCACCAAAGTAACTCACTCGATGGAACAGACCTAAGAAGAGTGCGCACGTGCATGCTTACATACGTCCACACACGTGGGTGGTGAGGAACACATGGATTCATATGTAAAAGATCCCTCTGTGTATCTTTGTGGAATCATATCAGTGCATACTTGTTTCTATCGATGGAGAAAAATCATAGAGTCATCATTACAAAGAAAGTACACTAAGCTCCTACCTTCTGGTGGCTTTGAGGTCTACTAAAGTGCACACACGGCAACCTCTTTACAAAAACTTAACCCAGCTACTCTGAGCTGAATCACACCTTCAATCAAGGCTCAAACTGTGTGGGAGGGCTTCAGAAGGAGAGGGGCATCACTGGTGTTTCTCAGGGGGTTGTGGGATTCTGACATTTAGCTGATCAGGTCGGGGAGGGGCACAGTGAGGTTTGATGGAGCCCTGAGTCATATACAGTTGGAAGGAGCGCTCTCTAAGAAAAAAATATATATAAGTGTGTGTGTGTGTGTGTGTGTGTGTGTGTGTGTGTGTGTAATTACTGATGTAATACTGGGTCCAGGGCTTTGGGAAAGGCTGGTGCAAGTGGGAGACTCTGAAGCTTTAGTTTTATTAGCTTCATAGGAAATTGTCTTGGGAGTGGGGCAATGGGATATTGGACTTAAACTTCACTTTCCTTTCTTCTGCCCTTATCATTTTCATACAGATTGAAGCCCCTAGAGGACTGTAGTTCCTCCAGAGTGCCACCTTGCTCATAGAGGCGATGCCAGGGCTGTCATGTGGGCTTGTGCAAGTCTCCTGCAGGCCAGAGAGGGAAAACCTGGATGCAACACTTGGCCAGGTGAAGAACTGGAGCTGGGCAGCTCAAGAGGGAGAGCAATGAGCAGCTGCCATTCCTCTTGGCTGGCAGTTCCTAAACGCTTTCATCTTGATTCCTCTTCTTAACCCTCTCACAGATCTTCTCTCTTCCTCAACCTCCGGGTCACACCATCCCTTCCTTTGGGGAATGGGGAAGACTCACCATTCATCTCGTGACGTCATTTCAAGCCAGGCTCTAGGGAAGCAACGTAGCTAAGAACGTGAGCTTGGAGTCATGTTGCCTGGGCTCGAAGCCCAGTTCCACTCCTTCTTAGCTGAGTGACCTTGGGCAAGTTATTTCAGCTTTCCCTATGACTTCCAGTTTCTTCTCAGTAAAACTGAGATAAAATTGGACCCCACCTCATCAGGTTATTGTGCAAAGAACTTGAGAGAAATATCTGACACAGTGAATGCTCGGAAGGTTGACTCCCTTGCATTCTAACTGACCAGTACTACAATCCAACTCTTGGATTTTAACGCTCTGGTCTCCCTTCAGAAGAATCATGCCTTCTCGTTAGAGCAGTCTCTTTCCTCACCCCTCTCTCTAAGGAACCCAAAGCATTTCTCAGATGTACTGCCATGGAGCAGTAGACGAGGAACTTGGGCTGATTCTCCACATTTTATAGCTGACCAAGGTAAGGCCAAGAGCTGGTAAGGGCAGGGTCAAAGCTTCCGAAAAAGCAAAGGCACATCTACTAGTGAAATCAGAGCCCCATGGCACCTTAATACAGGACTCTGGATTGGGAACCAGGGTAGGACTCTGCCTAGGGAATGACGCTGCCCGGGACCCTCCTGGGAAGAAAGTTGTAGGCAGCAAGTGATCCAGGGGAGGTCGGCTGTCCCCACAACTTACAGCAGGTGTGTTCTGCTTCCTCCTTCAATTCCAACTCAGCACAACTGAACATAGAAAGTTCTGGGTTCCTGAGCAGTCAAGAGGTCTGTGGCCCTGATCAGTCCTTAGCTCTGCCACCTGCTAGCTCTGAGGTTCGGTTCTTTCATTTCGAAAATCAGAGATCGTGCACAATGGCAATTACCTTGGCACTTATCTTAAACCTCTTCAGAAATTGCTTTATCTTAAAGTCACTTGGAAAAAGACCCAGAGCCACTATCCCAGAATGTTGCGCTTCCTACAAACCACTACATCTTCTCTGGGTTTCCATCATGTCCCAGAACGCCCTGGTCCTTGAAAGGCCATGGCCCCAAGTGGCCAGCCGTCATCATCCTTTGGGTGTGGAACCACTAGTGTTTGTGAGTGATAGGACTATATGGGTCTGGACGTGGCAGCAGGAAGCTTGGCTGGGCCTTGAGCAAGGAAAAAACAGTCAAGAAATCATGGTGCTTCCATTTGGAGAGACATTTTCCAGGAATATTTTTTTTAGGCAAGAGAGCATAGACACTTGCCCATTCCCATATGGACAAGGAAAACAGAGGAAGGGGCTCAGAAACAAATAACAGTGGTGGAAATTTAGACATTTCCGAGAATAGCTGAAGTGTCCGAGGTACGGAATGCTGAAATGCGTGACCACAGGTAAATGTGCAAACTCTTCGGTGTCTCTGATTTCCATGTGTTCTGCTTAGGAGAATGTATAACATGACCACTGTCCCACCCACCCACTACCATGGATCCCCTCTCTGCCTGAGAATTCTAGAATTCTGCATGGGTTGAGCAAGAAAGCACATAGGAGGACTGACTTGGCAAAAAAGAACAGGTTTGGCAATGAATGTGTCACAGTGTGACCCCAGACAAGTTACTTAATTTGACCATGCAGAGATCAAGGATGCTCACATCCTGTCCAGAAACAAAGCCTCTGAACTGCAATGGGTGAGCCCTGACCCTTAGAAACCGATCCCAACATAGGAGTCACAGAAAGTTCTTCTTCCTCGAAGTCTTACCCAGCCACACCCTCAGCACAAAAAGACTTTGTAACCTAGGTCATCGGGCAATGCTACCCACCTCCTGCATTAAGCATCCTTGCATCTATAGCCCTGAGCTGGACAAAGGATGATGATCCAGAAGAAAAAGATGATGGCCTTCAAGTACCCCTAGAATGGACTCAACCCCCACGAGTTGCCAGACTAATGGGGATGACAATGAACATATTGAAATAATCCTAAAGGAACCTGTGGAGAAAAAAATACTAAGTGAAAATTAACATAGCCCAAACCACCCACTAGTAAAGCATGAACAGCGAGCTGAATTAATCAAGAGAAGGCTTCATGGGGAAGATGATCTTTAAGACTGGTAGTAGAAGGAATAAGAAGGGAGTCACTGATTCAGACAGAACAAATATAAGAGTGGGTTATGGGGGGAAACTCTGAGGGTAGGCTCTGATCCTGGGGTAGGCAAGCACACAGTCATTCATGTGCAGAGGCCATAGGAGCACACAGCAAGTTGCCCCCAAGCCCTGAGTCTATCTCCCCATCCCTAGAGAGAGAAACAAGGTAAATTAGGTAGTCCTTCCAGCTCCTTCCAACTCTAACATTCTACACTTTACAGTCCTGAAGTATAGGGAAGAGTTCAAGAGTGAGTTGGCCTGGGAAGAGTAGAAAATAGGTGGTGAGTAAGAAGAGATAGGCCAGGCTACTCTGAGCTTGGTGCAGTTATATCAGTGTGGACTGAGCACACTCAGAGCCTACCCCTGACCAAGCATCATCCAGGACTGGTCCTTGAAAAGCAACCCCAGAGTAGAAGCAAGCTGTTTCAGCGACAGAATAAACCCAGATGGATGAAAAGAAAGTAAGATGTGTCAAGAAAATGGGGCTGGGTCTAGAAAGGTTCTAAAACCTTAGGATGACTCACCCATCCCCTCTAACAACAGACCACTGCTCACAGGCTGTTGCTGGCTGACTGAACAGTCCCAGCCCCGGCTGCCAGGTGTTCTCAGATCCTTCAGGCTGGCCCATGTGCCTGGACCTAGACTGGCCCCTATGCCTGAGCTATTTGCAGAGAGAAAAGAGACCTCCTCCCCACATCCCTGCCCCCTGCAAGACAGGGGCCTTGCCTAGCCAAGAGCAGGACCACTGGGACATAGGGGTAGGGTTTGGGAGGACTTGAGTGATCTGCAGAGCACAAGGTCTTAGGGCCCGTCATCCTGTCCTAAGGGATGTACTCACTGGCCTATGCCTTGAGATCCCCAACATTCTCCATCCCACAGCACCTTTGCCAATTCAAATGGGAAGAAATAGGTATAGAAATCAAAGGGTATGGCAGGATTGCAAATCAAGGGGCTTGGTACAGGTCATGGTCCAGGGAAATCCCCAAACAGAAGTGCCCCAGCTGGTTTCCCCATCACTTTGGGTAACTTTCCATTGCCACACACCCACCCGCACCCCCAGGTCTCTTCTAAAAAATCTATTGCTCACTTAGTAACCTGTTGGGTATGGGAATTAAATGAAGCAATGAGCCCAGTTACTGAACTTGAGAAACTACAGCCTACATGAAACTCGTATCCACATCCCAAGTAGGGAGGATCCAAAAGGGTCTACAGTTATCACGGGGCAAACTGAAGTGCAACAGCTCAGAGAAGAAGCTCAATATCAGTGAGAATCGAAGCAGTGGGAGGAGGCTTCCCCGGGGGAGGCACTTCTAGGGTACAGTCACATGACAATCAGTGACCGTGTGGGAGACAGGAGGCAGGAGGAGTGGTCTAGGGAGCAGGGAACAGAACATTGGCACATTTGAGGGGAAAGCCCATTGAGAGAAACTGGAGGGAAATAACCACCGTTTGCTGAGTGCCTACTGTATGCCACTTGCTGTGCCAGGCACTTTCATCTGTTATTTCATTTTATCTTCCCAACAAAAGTGGTAGTGTCTTTACTTCCGTTTTGCAGATGGGGAAACTGAGGCGCTGGTATGAATTTAGCCTTGACCTGGTGGTCCATGAGGAGTCTCTGCCAGTGGCCAGACTGGGGAGTAGCTTGGTGATAATGATGACAGAGTAAGACCGGCTTGGCCATGGCCCTTAGGGTGTGGAAAACATGGTCTATCTGTCACCTGAAGGGTCAAGAGGAGACACGACCCTGAAGCCCTCTAGATGGCTGTGGGCCCTTGAGTGATGATCTCACACCTGGGGAGTCACCCTCATGACTCAGGTGCACTAACATCAGCCTCTGCCCCAAGTGCCTTTCTCCACACGTGTGTCAGCTATGTCCACTCTCCTTCCCCTGATGCTCGGCTTCTCCTTCTTGTCAACAAGCACACTCCTCCCCGGCCCGGCAATTGGATGAGGTAATTAATCATCACTAACTGTTAATGAGGCCAACGAGGTGTTATCATCACAGCCACCAACGTGCGGCTATGACTAACTGACTAGTGTCAGAGATTCAGAAAGCATTGATAACTATTATAATTATTTTTCCAGTCTTCGTATTTTTCCGATTTTTGAGGTTCCAGGTGTGAGCTGGAGAGTGAAAGGAAGACCCAACCTTTCCCAGAACTGAAAAGATGCACCATTTGGTTCAGCCTCCCACCCGGCCCGCGGTGGGTGAGGGGAATGCCTGCCGGGTCCTATTTGACTCTCCCAGCGGCACCTTGATGAAGGCCAGCGTCGCTGAGCAATCTGGGGGCTGGGGTGAGTCAGGCCAGATGGGGGAATCAGGAGCTTGGTACCCGAGCGTGGCCGCCCAGGCATTCAGTAGTCGGGGAATCCCTCAAGGGAACCGTGGACCCGTGCTGACCAAATCCAGCCTGAAGGAAAACCCTGTCTTGCTACATGAGTCCTGATTCATGGAACTTGGCTCACGTGCTGCCCCTAACGCTCCCGACACTTTAAAAATAGCCACTGCCACCCCATACGCCCCCCACCTGCTCCCCCAAATTCCTCAGACACATACTCCACCTGAAATGGAGACACCCAAGTATCAGCGACTCTAAGAGTTCTCCGCGGGAGGCAACCCCAGGACCACCCCTGGGTGGTCACAGTCAGTGGCCCGTTTGGGGATCTTAGAGACACTGCCCATGAATGCTTCCAGTCTGCCATCGGGGACTGGTCCTGAACACCACTCACTCCGCTGTTCATAAAATGCAAACCATCTTCTATGGAGGGACAGAAAAAGCAACGAGAGAACTAACATTTTTCGGGGACTTTCTACGGGCTGGGCATCATCTGGTGAACCTGAAATACTTGGTTTCGGCGCCTCTTCACACAGCCCTGTGGAATGGATAATCATGACTCCTTGATTGGAAAGAGGCTCAGTGGCTCCAGCTTGCCCAAGGCCACTCCGCAGAAGTCGGCAGGGCTGGAAACATCTTCAATTCCAAAGCCCGAGTGGTTTTCCTGACACGCCGCTGGCAGCTCCGTCCTGGGGAGGGACGCCAGAGTGTGTGGCCTCTGGGGCCACACGGCTCGGGTTCAGATCCTGCTTCTGATTCTTAGCAGCCGCGTGAGGTTGGAGTGGGCACCTGAGCTCTCTGACACTCAGTGCCCCCAGCTGTAGGATGGGCCGGTGGGGGCACCAGCATCAATTCCCCAGATCTGTGATAGGATTGCTGTAGACATTAAAGCAGTTACCACATGCACACCGCCTACGACAGTGCCTGATACGTTCCGAGGGGTAGCTCTCGGTCTGTTTCTATTATTTCAAGAATATGTAATACTCCTATCAGGATCTGTCCTCAAAACAGCTCTTAAAAAGGGAAGGAACATGAATGTGCTGAACCCCAGAGGGGCAACCAGGGCAATCGTGTTTTGTCATTGCTCAATTTTTCCTCGGGTGACCCTGCCTGAGGGGCATAAACCACCGCTAACTAAATCCAGCCCTTAATGGGATGGGGGGTGGCGGGGGGTGGAGACCATGCCCAAGTCGGGATTGGGGAAGGAGGAGATGGCGTGAGGAATTCAGGCCTGCCCCCGGCCTCAGGAATACCCAGCCACGTTTATTCAGGAAGTGGGTAGGCGGTTGGTATGTTTATATATTATTTCCAGGGTGGATTTTTTTCTGCTCTTCCCCGGGCTCCTAGGTAACCTAGGACAAAGAGAAGACATTTCAAACTCAGCACTTAGCAGTCACAGATATTGCCAGGATAGGGTAATTCCAGACAAGTGGGCATCTGCCTATGACTGGCACTATTTATCTTTCATCTTGGGAAGGCCAAGTGAGACAATAAATCCAACCAGTCTGGGGAGGCCCAGGGCCTGCCCCGACCCTGCCCACGAGTGCGCGCATGTCCGCGCACGCAGACGGGAGGGGAAGCAGCAATGCTCTGGTTTATGGAGACACCCTATCTGCAGCATTACCCGTGAAAACTCGAGACGCTTTCTTGGGAGGGTGGGAAATTGCAGTTATGACCTACTTTTGAGTATTCAGTTGGCCAATTGCCTTTAAGAAAGTGGTGTTTTCCAGGGGGTGGGGAAGAGAGCACCTGGTAAGGGTGAAGCTGTTGGTGAAGGAAACCACACTGAAGCTTTAAGAGCCAAACAGCTGATAACGGGGCCCTGGAGGACGGATCAACGGGTACAGGAAGAGATGGGGCTGGGCACGGTGTGCAGAGAGCCAGACTCAAATCCTTGGGGACCCTCTGGACTCAGCCAGGAGCAAGGCCTCTGGAACTTGTCCCAGCCTCATAATGTACAGGTTGTGTTCACCGACTAGTTCTCTCTATCTGGTCCTACAGCCATCCCTGGAAACAATGTCCTTCCCGAAGAGGTCACCCTGGCCCTCCGATTGGAATCTGATTATTAGCGGATGTGACAGGCAGGCATCATTCGTAGATGAGACCGTAGGTCTGACCAGCCCTGGGAAAGCCCTGCTGTCCACAAAATTCTCACCCACACATGAGCTGTATGAGAGAGAGCAGTTTAACAAGAAGGAATGAAGGAAGAACATATCAAATGTCATCTAGCAAGTCATCCTAAACCTTCTGGAATTTGTTCTGAGAAAAGCCCCTATAAAATCCAAGTGCTTGCCTTGTGTCCTGCCTGCTTTCCCTTCAGGCTGCAGCGTGTGCTAAGGGGATTCTGAGGAGGGCAAAACCCTAACTCCCTACCCACTGCCCGAGCTGGTCTGGTCATGTCAGGAGGGGAAGGGAGGGGCGGGGGGTGAGGAGATGAGGTGTCAGAGGCCAGCGATGGGCTCGTAAACCCCCAGACACCTGCCAGAGCCATCAACCTGCGTCAGAGTCTGCACAATCAAAAGGAAAGAAAGCAAGTGTGCCACAACCAAATCATAGTAGCCAGAGTGGAAAATATAGCTCTGACACAGGCCGTTGGCTCTGGAGAAAATTTTGCCAATGAACCATATTGAGAGTCAATGTTGTTTATCTTCTATGATTTCCAGGCTTGGGGGGTGGGGGTTTCTCCTCTTTTTTTTAATCTGAGAAGTGACAGTATTTTCCTCTCTTTGCACGCCCTTGGGAAGGCTACAGACAGGAAAAGGGGCTCGGGGTCTGCAATGATGGCATCTCAGGGGCCTCGGGTTTTCTTCTGGGACACTAAGAGGATGAGGGGAGGACCACAGCCTTGCAGTGCCTTTCTTTAGAATCGAGCTATAATTGACATATCACATTATAGTTGACATGTTACATTTGATTGAGATACCACTGAGGTGTAATGCCACGTTTTGACGTCTTAAAAATTATCGAAGCCCCGTCGTTCGTCTTGGTGCGGCGACACAGGTGAAGCGGTGAACTGATTAGCGGGAGACCGAAGTTCTAACTCCTACTCTGCCGCTCAGGCAAGTTCTTGAAAGGCTCAGGACTTCGGCCTCCTCATGGGAAAAAAAGGAGGGTTAATATGGAAATTACCTGGGGAAAAAAGAATCCCTCCCAAATCGCTCCCAGCTCCAATGGCTGTAAGCACTTGGGGTTCACGCCTCACCCCACGCATCGCGGCTACTTGACTTTGGGCAGGTTGGCTAACCTCTCTCAGTTCCGTTTCTTCATCTGCAAAACCACAGTGAGGTGGACCCTGCTTCCCTCCCAGGATGGCTGGGAGAAGAACGACACGGTGCGCATCAGGGCTCCGGGTAAACCTTGACGCGCCAGACACGCGGAAACTATTTGTATAATTTCCCTTTACTGCCAAATGGTAATGGAAGAAGGTTTTGACCATCTGGAACTCTGGGTGCTCCCCGGAGCCAATAGAAGAATTAGAATAAAGCAGGACGGGGCTTTTGTTGAAGAAAACTTTGTGACCTGCCAAATCATTAGACGTCAGGGCCCTTTTCCGAAAAGGCTTCAGGACAAAGCTTGGCGCCAGATGGTGTGGTCATGTCTGGAAAGCAAGGACTGGAACCACGTTACTCCAACTTCTCTTCTAGGTTAGAAAGAAGTCTTTTAGGTCTCCCATGGAAGAGCTAGACTGGCAAGATGATCTGCATGGACGACAGCCCTTTGGATTTAAACTGGACCATTTCTGATCTCTAAGGCTTTCTGGAACCTGGGAGTGGCTTCTTGGAAGATGCTTGTAGAGGGTGAGTGCATGGCTGTGTGCTCCGAAGCACTGGATTGGAAGGATGGGTGGAATTGGAGTAAATGAAATGTAGAAGAATATTGAGGAATAGCTTAGTAGTTTCCAGGAAGGAAAGTTTGGTGAACAGGTATGGCTACTTTAGAAAAGTCTCGCGCTTACAGGAAGCTACATGGCATCGTCTCTTGAAGTGGTTAAGGTCGGAGGTTCAATGTGCCACATAATGAGAAATCAAAGGGGCGCCTGGATGGCTCAGCCAGTTGAAGTCTGCCTTCTGCTCAGGCCGTGATCTCGGGGTTCTGGGATCGAGCCTAGAGTTTGGTTCCCTGCCCGCCGCCCTTGCTCACCTTCTCTGTCTCTGTCTCTCGCTCAAATAAATAAATAAGACCTTAAAAAAGAAATCAAAGAGTGATCGGGGTAAACCACCTAAGCCAACTAGCAGTCTGTGGGCTCTCAGCCTTGGGCCAAGCGGCGTCGAGTCCACGGCACGCAGCAGGCACATGCCACGTGGTAGCACACAGACAGCCTCAGTGACTCGAAGAAGAGCTTTAGGAGCTGCAGAGTCACGTACCGTGGCGCGCACACAAGCACACCCTCACACACCAGAGCCGATTGCTTAAGCTCGCCAGCTCTGGATTGAGGGGATGTGTGTTTCCCCAGACATGTCACAGGAAGGAAGGTCTGCAGGCTCCCTGTGAACCCAGGGCAGAAGGGGATTTTAGAAGGAAGCTTTCTGAAAAGTTCAGATTCCCACGGCCGTAAGGCGGTTGGCAGGAAGAAAGGTGAGGCCCGCAGACTGGACCCCTTGGAGGAGTGGGGGGGAGGATGAGCCTAGGGAACGCTCACGTGCCTTGGTGGTTCATGGCATGGCAAGGCACGAGAAATTCCTAGAGCATCCTCCTGCGGTGGTTCTGGGAAAAACCACGAAGGCCTTCCTCCATGAGTCAAGGATAAGACCACAAGCGAGCTCTTTCATGTCCTTAGCGATTCTGGGGCCTCAAAGCGTTTCAACCTATTCGCAAGCCTCTTGGATCCTCTCCAAGGGAGGAAAAGCACTGAGGAGTCTCCCCCATTTCACAGAGACAGAAAGCAGGGCTCACTGAAGTCGGCGGGCATCTCCACGGCCACACGGAAGAGAGACAAAACCACCACACGTGTCCTCTTCGGGGGGCACAGGTCTTTGCCATTTAAGGCTCTTGATCCCATCTAGTAGCCAAAATGAGCACGTTCACACCGGGCTACCTTGTGTCTCCTCCATCCCTGGCATACGTGGAGCATGGGCCCAGGTTCTGAAGACAAAACGCACACATGCACACTTGGATGACGTGTGCGTGCGCACACATGTGGACAAACACAGAGGATGCCTCACAGCCCTGGGTGGTGCGCACCAAGTACGTAGGGCCACGTAGGGTCACAAGCGCTGGAAGGTTTTGTAAAAAAGCAAGAAAGCTCTGTGGGATGAGCTTGGTGAAGAAAGGCTCCCGGAGGTGGTGACACTGAAAGACTCTGCTGGATGGAAGGTGGGGGGTACAGCCACTGCGGGTCCCTAAACCATGAGCTACTGAGGCAAAGTTGTTGTGAGAGAACAGGTTGTGTTCTGAGCACAGGGGAGAGCCCTCTTGTTCAGGCCAAGACCCGAGGCCGAAAATCTGGGGGCCAGAAGGCTGCAAAGGCATTCGGGAGTGTGCATACTGAGCTCGGACGGCTGGATTCTGCTCTGGACATTCGTACAAGTAGGAGTTGGGTGTTGACATGGCTGCACTAGGAAGATGGGCCTATGGTCTGGAAAAATCCAAAACGACTTAAGGAATGCAGTCTGTTCTCTGGTGGGCTGGGGTCCGAGGGAACAATGCTCATAAAGAGTTAACCTTGTTGTCTTTAGAAGAGTAATGACAGGAACCGGCAGCTCTTGCTGAACCTTCACGTGCCCTTTAGCTTGGCGGGAGGGGAAGTACAGGGGACCAAGGGTGGGGTCGATGCGAAGAACTCAGCTCCCCTCACACCATTTCTGCAACCCCAGATCTCGGCCGCACTGCCCCAGCGCCTCAACCTCAACTTCCCCACCACTGTGGCCAAGATAGGAGCAACCTTTTGGCCTATGTGGCCTCCAAGGTGCAACCCAGGCCCTCCCCCTCTCCTCCAGTTTTCTCAAAAGCCCTCTGATTTTACATGAAATGAAACAGAAGCCCCAGCTGTGGTTGGAGTGACCAGAAGCCCCTGTGTCCTGCTCCCCCCCATTTGCCTCCCTCAGGGGCCCTGCCTCTTTCGTCCCCTACAGCCCCCTCCCATCCCCTGCAAGGTGCAGGATGGGCTCAGCGAGGAGACCAACTCTTTCTCCACTCGCACCATCCTTTGGGTGTTCAAAGTCATTTCAGGGGCTCCAGGAGGGAAAAGGAGATTGCAGTGGCATCAACAGTCAGAGCTGAGCTGACAACAGTGGCCCTGGTGGTTGTAGTAACTGTAGCGTAGTGACACGTAGTGACTACTGTAGTCCTACTGGAAGCCACAGATGGCCAGGTAAGAGTCACTGCGTCCTCACGATGTGCCAGGCACTGTGACAAGCATTCAGCCTATTTTCTTTTCATATCCAGGAGGTGGCTATTATTTTTATTTTTATTAATAATAATAATATTATTATTATCTATGATAGGGTTCCCTCGGTGGAAGCATAGGTGGGGTCCTGGATGCCAATGACAGAGCTACGTCAAAGCCAGCTGGCCGGTGACATCCCACTAAGGACGTCCTGTTCTCCTCCTCCTTCCCCATCCCCAGGCCCAAGCCCCGTCAGCACCCCTCCCCAACACACAGGAGGACCTTGCAGCTCCCTTGACTGGGTACATGTTTGCTCACCTCAGGGCAGGCAGCTTTCGGCTTATATACAGATGCTTGAGTCATTTTTCGGAACCTGGAATGATGTCTTCCTAGATAGTCATTTTATAAATGCGGCTTTGTTGGTAGCCTACGATGCAACTGGGGTATTCTATATAAATAGCACCAACTTCAGGTCAGGTTTTTGGGAGCTGGGGTCTACAAGATGTACCAACGATAGTTTCTTCTTCTTCTTCTTCTTCTTTTTTTTTAGTTTCTTCTTTTTTAATCGAAACATAATTGACATACAATATGATGTTAATTTCAAGTCTATTAACGTGGGGAATCAACATTTGTATATGCTGAGAAATGGTCACCACAATAAACCTAATTACCATCTGTGACCATAAACGTTAATACAATATTAGTCACCATATGCCCCATGCTGTGTATTATGTGTGTGTGATTTATTTATTTTATAACTGGAAGTTCGTACATTTTGACCCCCTTCACCCATTTCACCTGCCTCCCCACCCCCCACCATTGGCAATCACCAATCTGTTTTCTGTATCTACAAGCCTGGGTTTGGGGGCGGGTTGGTTTTGTTTTTATTCCACATGTAAGTGAGATTGTAAGGTATTGGCTTTCTTTTTCTTTTTCTTTTTCTTTTCCTTCTTTCTTTTTTTCTTCTTTTTTTTTTTTTTTTTGGTATTGGCTTTCTGTCTGACTTATTGCACTTAGCATAATGTCCCGAGAGTCCACCCATGTCTCCACAAATGGCGAGATTTCATTTTTTTAAGGCCTGAATAATACATATATAGCACCTTTTCTTTATCCATTCAACGGACACTGGACACTTGGGTAGTTTCTGTATCTTGGCTCTTGCAAATAATGCCGCACTGAACATGGGGTGCACAGATCTTTTCAAGTTAGTTCTGTTTTCTTCAGATAAATACCCAGAAATGGGATTGCTGGATCATATGCTAGTCCTATTTTTAGTTTTTTGAGGAACTTCCACACGGCCTTCTATCGTGGCGGCACCCGCTTTGCATTCCCAGCAGCAGCGCACGGAGGGTCCTTTCTCTCCCCGGCCTCGCCAACACCGGTTATTTCTTGTCTTTTAGGTACTAACCGTGCTGACCGGTGTGAGGTGCTAGCTCGGGGTGGGTTTGATTTGCGTTTCCCTGATGATGATGCTCCCCGAATCTTCCTGTGCCTGTTGGCCGTCTAAGGAGGGTTCGGCTCTCTCGCTGCGCAGTTGACCAGCTTTGGGCAACATCCGAAATAGAGAAAGCGATCTCGGGTCACCCTCTATCGCCCAGTGCTCCCTCTCCCTGGGATCTCTCTCAGGGAGGTGTCTGTCCACCTTCCCCTGCAAGGGGAACCTCTCCTGACACCCCAAATTGAAGCCCCTCTATTGAAACCTTCTGCCCTGCTTGGCCGAGAGCTCCCAGATGACCCGTGCACCTTCCTCCCTGTGCCGGGTCACCCCCGGCCCCACGCAGAACTCATCCTCTGGGGTCAGCACACCTTAGGGGTCCCAGCTTTTCTTAGATAGCTTCCTCCCGGCTTCTCTAAATCTGACCCCCTCCTTGCTTGGCCCTTGTGAGACCCAGCCGAGGGCTGGAGGGCCTCGGCTCTTTGTCTCCAGGCCTGTGGTGGCTGAGCAGCACTGGGCCCACCGGCCCCACCAGCCCCACCGTGCCTGCCCCGGCCTCAGCCCCGGGGTCGCCTCCCCAGGTCCAGGAGCCGAGGTTCCCCCTGCCCCCCCAACCCCGGGCCGGGGACAAGGATGGACAAGGACAGAGCATTCCCTCCCTCCCGGCACCGCCTGCCTCGCAGCAGGTACCCAAATGGCACAGACATTTTAGTGCCGGGGAGCGTGCAGGCCCTTCCGAAAGACCTGTGAAGTGATCTCGAGGGCTTTCCAGTAATATTCTTTCCTCCCAGACACAGTCAATGTGAAAATGCGCTTCCTGAAGGTGATCACCTCCCTCCCACGCCCCCGACGTCCCCCCACCAACCGCGCTCTTGAGGAAAAGGCAGCATCACGTCCTCCCCGCCAGGCAGAGGCCCCTCGGCTTTCCACTGCTCTCAGCAGCCCTGACTCACAATGAAACTGCAACCTCAAGAAGGCTGGGGCCAGGATTGCGAGAAGGAAATACAGGTGAACACACACAGGGCCGCCCGGGGAAAGGGCTCAGGCTCTCTTACCAAAGGGCACTCCCAGGCCTGCCTAGAGCTCGGACCCAGAGCCGGGACCTGGCGCCTGCTGGCTCCCACCAGGAAGGATGTGGGGGGAGCACCACCCAAGTCTCCCACCGCCCAAGTCCCCTAGGAAAGCATCCTAGGAAAACAACTCTGGGGCCCCTGGTGGGGGGCTCAGTCGGTTAAGTGTCTGCTTTGGGCTCAGGGCATGATCCTGGGGTCCTGGGATCGAGCCCCACGTCGGGTTCCCTGCTCAGCTCTCCCTCTCCCTCTGCCCCTCCACCTGCTTGTTCTCTCTCTCATTCTCAAATAAATAAATAAATAAATAAATAAATAAACAAATAACCTTTAAAAGGAAAAACAGTTCTGTCCACCCCCCCATCCCCCCACTTATGGATGCAGAAAGCAAGGCCAAAGGATGGAAGGGGACAAGTCCAGAATCTCACAGTAGAGGCCCAGGGCTGGTAGCCTTTCTCCTGGACACCAGAGCCAGAGCTCTTTCTACTTGGATTGACATTTCTGTACCATCCCCGGAATACTGGGACAGAGAACCCAGTCCTGTTCTGAGGCGCCAGGTCCCTGAAGAGATATCCCTGGCCCTAGCAGCTGAGCACGCCCACGGAAGAGCAGCAACAACCGCAACTCGGACGCACTGACTACTCGTTACATGTCAGGCACTCATGATGCCCTTGTGTACACGCACCATTTCATTCAACCCTTATGACAACCCTGCAGCGCCAGTTACCGTATCCAGCTGTGGATGCTGCAGCCCGAGAGGTGCCATGGACAGAAAGGGGCAGAACTGGGTGGCACCTCTAGTCTGATCTGGGACCCACACACTCAACCGATCACACCCCACTGCAAAGACCAGCCCAAAAGGCAGGGTGCATCGTGTGGTTTCCGGGAACCCACCACTTGGACCCACGGGTGTCGGGTGTGGCGAAGTGGGGAAGACGCGTGTTTTGCTGACAAAGACCCAACCTTTGCTGTATGAGGAAGTATGTGACAGCATGTACCGTGTAAGAGAAGCGTGAGTGCACAATCCCCGGCCAATCGGGGAACCCTGAAACCCATCAATCAACCACTTGATCCCGATTTATATCTAATCTCCTGCTTGAGACTCCTGACCTTACTCCCAGGAACAGTCTGAGATCACCCAAAAGCCAAGGCATAAACAGGTTCTCCTTAATTTTTTGAAAGAACAATATATATATCTTTAAAGTGTTGATAGAATTGCAAAAGCATTGATACATCAAAAGTATCAGAACCTTGTAGGGCTTTCTTAAATACATTTTACAGTTCAGTGATATGTTATTTTAAAACTAGTGTTGAAGGTTGGAGCATCTGAGGGCCTTGGGAGTTCTTAGTCTAGCTCCGTGAAGAAGAGAAATTCTTCTTCCACTCATTCTATAAAGTCTCCCACAGTCAGATGGGCGGCTAGTCATCGCGCTTTGATTTGAACCCACAACGTCTGACCCAGTTACTAAGAGGGTGCCCACCTTGCCAAAGTGATTTCTAAATTAGCCAGATCAGAGAAAGCCCACGGATCATAGATGCCGCTCAACCCGGCGGCAGGGAGTGAGAAGAGACTGGAAAGTAAAATCTATTGTTTTGATTGGATAAATCCCGACCAGCGGACTGGAAAACATCTGATGTTATTTTCAGTTGGTTCTGAAAACTGAGAAAGCACAAGCTAACCAAAGAGAAAGCAGAGAGAGGCAGAAAGAGAGAGAAGAACTAAAAGTGGAAGTGGAAAGTTGAACCCCAAATAAGCCCACAGTGGAGTCCCTCTACGAGCCCCGTGCCCCCTGACTGCACCCAGCCCCTACGAGCTGGTCCTAGACCTGGGGCCCCTTGGAGAAGGGGATTTACGGTAATCAGTAGGGCACTGCAGATCAGCCCCAAAACTCCCGTGAGTTCTGACTTGAAACCACAAACACTGCGTGTGAGGCACTTGAGCTTCCATGACATACATTGATGTTCACAGGAGCCGCTGCACTGGAGGACCACACTGGCTATTCGGAAACTCTGAATAAGAAAGACAACTATGAAGCAGTGGGCTTCTCCTTTCTCCGACCAGGGCAGGTGACCTGCTGGTATCCCCCACATCTTCCTCGGAGGCCAAACTTTGATCACCCTCCTCCCACTCATCCTCACCCAGAGATTTTAGTTAAAACACTTAAGCCAATGATTCTCAAAGGGTGGCCCAAGGACCCCCGAGGGGTCCTCCTCATTCCAACAAGGTACAAGAGGCTGGATTTTCTTCATACACTTGCAACTAAACAGCAGATTGCCACGGATTGAGTGTGGAAACAGTTGTAAGAAGACTAACTCTTCTTTTAAACCAGATATTTGAAAATATTTGGAACAAATGTCAAACGATGTCGCTCTTCTCACCAAATGTATTCTGATTTGGAAAACATAGCTTTTTCTCACAGACTATGTTATTTATGTTAACATGTAGTCTTTATTATTACTTTACAAGTCATAAATAGATATTTTTAATATCTCCATTGTAGTTATTAATACAAGAAATATCGATAGACGGAATCCACATAAGCAAAAGCTCTTTGGGATCTTCAACAATTTTGAAGAATGTTAAGGGGTCTTGAATCCAAACAGCTTGAGAACAGGGGACTTAGTGAAACTAGACCACACTGGACACGGTGGCACCCTCCTGCTCCCTTCCCCAAAGAGTTTATGACCTAAGGATTCATGTAAATGGCATAGTCACCACAGAAGTGGCATGGAACCAGGATGGAGAAAGCATCTGGCTCTTCACACATGTGATGCAGATGTGCATCTAAAGCACACATCAAAAATATGTGAAATGGGGCTGAGGCTTTAGAGTCAGGGACTTGTTTTGGAGATTAAAAAAAAATCAGAGCTGGCAAGATGAAGGGAAATACTCAATTCTCTGCTCTCTTGAATCAGGTTCCTGGAGAGAGATGCTATTTGAGGGGTTCCTTGGTGGGAAAGAATGCCAAACTATGCCTTTGAACACTACTGCAGTCCCGTCTCAGAGGTAAAATACCATGGAAACCCTCTTCTGTCTGCAAATATTCTAAAGCTTCCAGTATTTCCCTGGGACAAAAGTACCTAAGCAAACCTTCTCCCCATCGCCACTTCGCCAGTGCAGGGCTACATACCTCACGGGCACGTAACAGATTCACGATAGCTTTGTAAATGGAAACTCATTTCCATGACTTTTGACTTCTCACCATTGCAACTCCACACAGGGCTCACGTCTTAGCGCCCTCTAGTCGTTGGTGCTGGCCCTGAGAGTTGAGAGTTATTAATGCTCATCTGAGTCAAGGAATTGCGTTCTGATTGGAGAAGAACAACCCGATGAGAACTGACATCAGATTCCACCTTTGCCATTACTATTTCTTGTCCCTAGGAAAGTCTCTTCTTTGGTCCTCGGTTTGTGCATCTGTAAAATGAGAGAGACGGATTACGTCCTGGTTAAGGTTCTTCTTCTGACACCCTATGAGAGAGGATAACACTTGCCTGGAAGAGTGTTCATTAGTGGCGAGATTGATTTTTCAAAACTGTAAAAGCCAAATGGGAACAGGCATAATAGTTTGTGAGGGTAGCTGCTTCCCCAAGTGAATTCATCCTCTACTTTCTATGAGATGGAAGACAAATGCAGCCAGTTATAGCTACCAAAAGTTTAGGAAGCACATACTCAGTCACTCAGTCCACAGATATTTAGCATGGACCTTGGATGTGCCCAGAATTGTGCCAAGCACTAGGCAAATAATGATAACCAAAAACAGAGAGGGCCCTGTCCTGGGGAGGACAGTGTGATGGCAAGGATGGAGCTCAGTCAAATGGTCACAAAGCCACGTATAACTATAAACTGGTGTGAGTACTATAAAGGAAAGGAGCAAGGTGTTATGAGAAGATATACCCAGAAAATCCAACTGGAAATAAAGAAGAACTCATTTGAGGAAGTAACATCTGAGCTGAGAACTGAAGGATAAAGAAAAGGGGAAGAACAATCCAGAAAGGGGGAACTATATGTGCAAAGGCTCTGTAGTAAGATAGAAAGCATGGATTATTTGAAAATAAAAAACAAAAAAAGAGGAAAGCCAATGAGGCTAGAGGGCAGAGGGAAGTGAGGAGCGCTGAAAGTTGAGGCAGAAGAAGGGTCAGATGATAAAGGAGTCGTAGACAGTGTGAATAATGTGAGTATTTTACCAAGAAAGAAAATGGGAAGCCAAAGAAGGGTTTAAATAGGAGAGTCATGATCAGATTGTTGTTTGCAAATAATCACTCTACCTACCAAGTAGAGAGCAATTTGGAAAATGGATATTAGAATATCAATTAGGCCTTTATTTTAAAGCCCAGGAGAGATTAGATTAGATTTGAATCAGACAGTTGTTGCTGCTGCTGATGGAATTGGAGAAAAGTCAGCAGATTAGGAAGATGCTTGTGAAGAAAAATCAGGAGCACCCAGGGGTGCCTGGGAGCTCAGATGGTTAAGCATTTGCCTTCGGCTCAGGTTGTGATCCCGGAGTCCCAGGATTGAGCCCCATGTCGGGCTCCCTACTCATCAGGGAGTCTGTTTCTCCCTCTCCCTCTGCTCCTCACCACCCACTTTACGGTCTCAAATAAATGAATAAAATCTGAAAAGAAGGAAGGAAGGAAGGAAAGAAAGAAAGAAAGAAAGAAAGAAAGAAAGAAAGAAAGAAAGAAAGAAAGAAAGAAAGAAAAGAAAAAAAGAAAAAAAAAGAAGAAAGAAAGAAAGAAAAGAAAAAAAGAAAGAAAAAAAAGAAGAAAGAAAGAAAAAGAAAGAAAGAAAGAAAAAGAAGAAAGAAAGAAAGAAAGAAAGAAAGAAAGAAAGAAAGAAAGGAGAAAGAAAAGATAAATCAGGAGCACCTTCTAATACATTGGTCATGATTGGCAAGGGAGAGGAAGGAACCAGCAAGTTATTTCTAGGTTTCTAGCTTGTACGTTGGGTTACATGGTGATGCCATTTACTAGGTTAGGGAACACAAGGTGAAGGTGAGACCAGGGAATGGACATGATTTCAGCCCCCTCTACAGAACCAGCTATATAAATTGGGGGCCACTCGTTCAACGATTACTAAGAATCTCAAGGCAGGAACAGCGGAGTAAGAGCCCTTCTAAGTATGGGACCCTGTGCGCCTGCACAGCTCTTCCGCACTAGTAGTGATAATCACTACACTAGGACTCTAGCGCCTACACTAGTTATCCCCGGTAGTCATGCAGACAGCAAAAACAGCTGTGTCCTCCGGGTGGCAAAGGCTCCAACACCTGGTGTCCTGGCCCCCGTACGCCAAATTTCTCATATGAGAAGTCACAGATCACAGTGTCTGTCCCCTAAGGAAAATCCAAATTGCTTGATTTGGTGCCCCAGTTGCACAAAGGGGAATTCCACGTTGGCTGTCCAAAGATCAGCCCTTCCGCTGTGGTTTGCAGTGTCTGCCGGCCACGATCCTAGGACAGGCGCCCAATCCAGTTTGCATAACCCTTGCTTGATTTGCCCTAGGGGTGGCCCCTACTTGGGCTCTTTGAAACTTCTAATCCACCTGGCCCATATTCTGAAGCACTCCCGCCACAGGCCAAAGTCAGAGAAGCCCAGAGGAGGACAGTGCCACAGAGCCCTGTCACCCAAGGCCCCTTGCCCAGCCACACTTGGGGTTTTGCTGTCAGCCTCCGTGCTGTTGAACAGGCCTATTGCGGCATAGTGGCTGAGGAAGTTTCTGTCCAGGATGCTAAGGAAGGTTATTCAAGGGAATACTAGAAATTTCGAGCTGAGAAAACCATTGTACATACTAGATGTCCCAAATAGGAAGAAAAGAAACTCCCATTATCAGCCCTAAATTAATAACTATGAATGAGTGAGTAGAAGCCAAGTCCCAAGAAGATTCTTCATCAGGACCATCATTCGCCTATCCTGGGTGGGGGCCATCCCATCTTCTCTGCCTGTATCACTGACCCGTTGCTCCCTCCCGAGTGGCCCTGTTGCTAGGCAAGCTAGTTGAACCCTGGGTCTGGCAAGCCCCCATGCCTTAGCCTTCCATTTGTGGCTCCAGTGGACCCCCCAGAGAGCAGCTCCTTCCTCTTGGGTCTGAGCTGTAGAAGTTCAACAACGTGCAGAGCAATGATGCCAGGAAGCCTGCCATTTTGCTGAGCACAAGGGTAGCTGGGAGAAGATTCCTTATGAGTTCTTGTGCCTTAGATAGGACTCTCAAAATGTATTTACACAGTGCACACACACACACACACACACACACACACACACACACGCTTATAGTGCTCATCTGCCTGGACCCCTCTGCAGCTAAACTAGTGAAACTCACTGAGGAGAGTCTATTCTGGAAAGACTGTTAGGATCTCCTGGTTGACATGCCTTAAGACTTTACCCACGTCCCTTCTCCCTGACATCTTGCAACAACAGAGAGGAGAGCAGGAAGGCAAGAACAAGCGGGTTCTAGATGACGAGTGCTCTACCAGCCTCAGACTGCCTGCCTCTGACTTCATGTTAAGTGAGGCCAAAAAATAATACCCTTTTCTTTTTTAAGCCACGATTAATCAGATTTTCTTTCATTTGCAGTTGAATGCAGAAATTCAGGAATATTCTGGAGCAGGGGTGGAAAGGCAAATTGATTTCCTATCCCACAACCTTCCTCTGATTCCCCAGAGATTCCTCAATGGAGAAAGTCATTTAAATTCAATTTCGTGATCATCTCATAGACCCCTGCTAAGCATCTGGACTTGAGGGAAGACTAGACTCAGGCCATTTACCCTCATGGAGCTCACAGTGATCAGCGGCAGTCGAGTCTTCTGGAAATCCACAGAACAAAATGGTGCCCAGACCGACACTCTACCATCCGTAGGTGCCCGGTCTCTCACTTCCTCCCCCAAAAGGGCTCTTCCCTTGTACTAAAACCCAAACTCAAACTTCCTATGCCGTGCAGACCGCTGACATTTACGTCTCAGATGTGACTATGAGTTTGAGACTTTTCCTGATGGATCCTATGACTAGACTTTTCGAATGAATGAATATCCTCACAGGCTTGAGAAATAGAATGATGTCCACGTTTACTATTCTCATGGTTTTGCCAATATAAAAGCAGAGGCTCTTAACTTTCCTCAAAATGTTCATCCCTGTTTTCTTCTATCAGCCTGATGTCAACCCTCTATGCTGGTAGGAAAGATATTGGTATCTCCATTTGTTACGTAAGGAATTGCGTCAAAAAATTTGCCATGGTTACCTTTGATCATTTAGATTCTGAAATTTTGAGATGGGAGAGGACCGTGACTTCAAATCAGCGGGGGAAAGGTCGACTATTCAACAAATGGTTTGAAGTAATTGGCTGCATGCTCCTGTACCTCACCCTACCTAATGGCTTATGCATTAAAGAAAGGCAGAAATGGCTTTGGCCCACCTCCCTTCCTCCTGCCATCTTGCACATGTGCATATTTGTGTGTGTGCATTTACACACTTATCTCAAGTTATAAGAAGACAGTGGAAAAGATGCTGGCCTGGCTCCCTGAGTTGCTTCCCTATCTATCCGAGTGCCTGCCTGTGCCCAGACCAGCCTCCTTCATGTTACTTCCTCCAGCCTGTACAGGCTCATCATGTACTCTGCTATGCTGTAGAGCAAAAAGAAAAGAGAAAGCTGTAGAGCTAGCACCTTCCTCCATGGACCAGACCCTATGCTTGGTATCAGGTACACAATGAATAATAAAACAACATCCTACTTCAGGGGGCTCACAGCTGACTGGGGGGAGGCAAGGTGTGCACATAAGGTGACAGCAATGTCAGATGGTAGGTTTAGCAGTGGAGGCAAGAACAGGGTGTGGTGGCAGAGAAAGATAGGAGGGGTCTGTGCTGCATGGATCAGGGAGAAGGGCCTCAGAGCCTTGCCTGGGGTTTGATGCCTCTGGCCTGACTCCCTCCATGCTAAGTCTGCACCCAGAACACCCAACTCAGAAAGGCAGTCAGCCCGATGGGCGAAAGCAGGCACAGCCCAGGAAACCCAGAAGACAAGAGGGAAGGACAGGGGTAGAGGGGTGAAAACTCAGCTCCTCACCTCTTTTCTCTGCTTCCTGGCAGTAATATTCAATACTCCTAAGCCCAGGGTAAATCAGCAAGAGCAAAAATTCCTGTGTTAGCTTCACTCTTGTTTCTAAAAGGTTCTTTTCTCCCTTCACAATTCTTAGGTTTTTGCACTGACATTCCCCAAAGTATTGGAAGGGGAGGCCATGGCCCCCCTGATCCTGACCCACAAGGTGCACCCACAGGTTGGAGCTGGACCCTGTCATTTCTTCCCCCAGGCCCATTCCAGATTGGCCTGGCCCCAGTACGTCTGCCCCATTTGCTCTGGCACAGTGAGAGCAATGGGGCAGGCTCAGGATGCAGTACCATCTGAGGTGTCCCAGGGCTGACACAGGAGGGCAAAGAAATAACAGAAACACTGGTGACAACCCTGTATCTGAGTCCGCTTGTCACTTTCCCGAGCCCCTTCCCTGTGAAGCCCAAAGGCCCCTGGGCAGGCAGGAGGGCAGGTACTCTGTTGCCCTCTTGGGACAGATGGAAAGTCAAGCGACTTTTCCTGAGGTTTAAAGACTGACAGAGCCAGGACAGAGACCAGGTCAGTGCTCTTCCTAGTTACTGTCTTCACGGGGGAGGTAGGAAAAGCTCCTATAGAAGAAGGTCAAGGTACATCAAGGGACCCCCAGAGACTTTCCAGATATCTGAAGAGAGGGTGTCACTCCCCCTCTCCTTTCCTTATTAGAGGTAGAGCAACTTTCCTCACTGCACCTGCCTACCGTACCTGCCCACCCTCAAACACACACACATCACATGTGCAAATCCAAGACCAGATGGCTAAGACTTCTTCGGAAGGAGGGAAGGGACAGGTAAGAGAAAAAAAGGGGGGGGGGTTGCTGCAGTCCAGTCTTCATGGAATCCTGACTTAACTTCCTTATTATTCCTGTTTCCCTCACCCCCCATCTTTCAAGCTTAAGTGTCCAACCACAGAAGCTCACAACTAAAAGAAACCATGAGGACTCTTCAATCTAAACCTTATCATTCCACACCCTGGGGACCGTGTAGACAGAGTAAGGAGCATGGCCCTACTGTCAGGCAGGCCTGGGTGCAAAGTCTGACCCTCTCACTCAGCACCCATGTAACCTTGTGCAGGTTACTTAGCATCTCTGTGCCTCAGTTTGCTCACTGTAAAATGGAGATGATAAGGGTCACAGTGACCGGCAGGTGCCAAGCTATCAAGAAGTATGGACCACTCTCACGAACTTTCCCAAAGTACTGGGACAGCCAGTGGGAAGCTGGCCTCTGCAAGGAGCCGCCTTGGAACATAAAATGCAAGAACCAGAGGGATCTATGAGGATATTTAACTCACCCTAGTTCTCACTTGGGGAAACTGAGGCTCTTCCCAATTCAGCAAGGAAAAGCCTTGGGTATTCAATCCAGGTTGGGGAGGGGATCCAATTATTTCTCAATCTCAGTGCATTCTGGAACGGCCAATTTGTCCACGTCACTGTGACCTAGGAACACGCGCATAGAACCCACAACTGCTGGCCTCTGTGCACAGAACAGCTGTTCACCCCAGGAAATCAACTTTTTTTTTTTTTTTTTGTTAAGAAAAGCTGGAAAGTTATTTTAAAACAGAGAGAGAGGTAGCTCATCCTAAAATAGCTGTAATGCAAAAGTTCATTGTTCAACAATCCCTTTTGCTTACAGTGCAAAAAAGCGAAGAACTTTAAAAAGTTAAATAATGCAAAGTTTGAGAAGGGAGGGGTTTAATGAGAAGAAAACAAGAAAACGTTTGCCAGGAAATTTGTGACTCTGTGGCTTTTTATGAATGGGGAGGCCTCACCGCACCCACACTATAAAAGGGGGACACAGTAGGTGAAGGTCTACACATCAGGGGCTTGCTCTTGCAAAACCAAACCACAAGGCCGACTCTTCAGAAGGCAGAGCTTCGCCATGCCCAGCCCAGCACTGCTCTGTTGCTGCCTGGTCCTCCTGGCCGGGGTGGGAGCCAGCCGACACCAGAGCACCCTATCTGAGGACGACTGCACCCACTTCCCAGCCAGCCTGCCCCACATGCTCCGAGAGCTCCGAGCTGCCTTCGGGAGGGTGAAGACTTTCTTTGTGAGTATGATGCCTTCCTGTCCTTCCTTCCTTGCTGGCACTGCCTCCACCAGGCATCCTGCTAGAGCTCTAAGAATCCTCCTTCTTGTCCACCTCCCTCTCCAGCATTCACTTCCCTCAAACTTAAATTCTTAAAAGAGTCCCAGGTCAAGCCATAGGTTCAGTGAGTTAAGCTAAGCCCGGGTGATGCAGCAAATGTGCAGAAAATGCCACCTCCCGGGGAGATGCACTAGGACTCCTATGCTTAGCAACTTTTTTAAAGATTCCTCTGGAGCTCAGTTGGCTGGGAGAAGTCATGAAGGGTCTGCCTGAAGGTGACAATGCACTCCCCATCCCTTGTGGGGGGAAAACATATAGGGTCTCCGGGGAGCACATTTCCAGAACCTGGAAGCCTGCTGGTTTGGGAAAGCGCCTTGCAGGGGGGGAAGCCTGCATTAGGAGATGCTTCCCACCTCCAGACAGCTTTCAAAGCTGCAGCTGGGGGTCTGCAGCAGGGAGAAAGAAAAGCCAGGACCACCGAGGGGTGGGTGGGCCCGGGTGGACCCTTCCAACCTGATCGGGCTCTGCAGAGAGGACACCGGCACCCAGGCAAGCTTCTCGTGGTTCCAACGCCCGGCAGCCTTTTTTAAAAAAAACAACTGGATCCTCAGGGAAAGGACCCGATTGAACTAAGGGTTCCAGCGCTATTGAATGTCCTGTGTTGAAAATCTCCTTTCCATTTTTGGGGCCAGGCTGCGCTGATGAAACATCAGAAGCTCTATAAATAAGAGGGAGTCGGAAAAGACATTTCCTCCATCCTCCTGCTCATTCTCCTTTTGTTCTTCTTGCAGCAAATGAAGGACAAGCTGGACAACATACTGCTGACCGGGTCCCTGCTGGAGGACTTTAAGGTGAGAGCCCGGCTGGGTGTGCGGGAGGGGAGGCAGCAGCGTGACTCAGAGCAGGGAGGCCGCTGCTGGGAGCTGGGTCCGCTTCCTTTGCTTTGAAAAGGAGAAGTGGAAAGATCTTAACTCAGCACACAGCCAAAGGGCTGTCCTGGGGGGAGGTGGCTGGTTAAGAAAGGTCCCTGGGGACAAAGCTGTCCTCTCAAGCTAGGGCAGCAGCTCTTCCTCCCAGTCACCCCCCCTCCCCCCCAAACGCTCTTGCCCTTAGGGTTACCTGGGTTGCCAAGCCCTGTCGGAGATGATCCAGTTTTACTTGGAGGAGGTGATGCCCCAGGCTGAGAACCACGACCCAGACATCAAGGACCACGTGAACTCCCTGGGGGAGAAGCTCAAGACCCTCAGGCTGAGGCTGCGACGCTGTGTGAGTGCAGAATTCTTCCCCTGCGGCTGGTGGCTCCCCGGCCTTCCAGAACCTCCGCTCAGAGCCAGGGCAGGCGGGCAGCGGCTGGAGCTCCATCGCTTGCTCATTGCTCTCTCTGAGCGAGGAGTGGGGGAGGCGGCGAGGCATTTACATGTTTGCAAACAGCTTTCCTGTTATTTGTGAGTCATTTGTGGGTTATTAGCTACTCGCCTCTCCCTCGGTGAAAGGGGCCCCGCGCTTCAGTCGGGGTTCCTCTGTCCCCTGTGGACCCTGCAAAAGGGGCCGGCAGGCAGGGTCCCGTGGAGAAGAAACCCCACTTCCCCCTCAGCCTCCACCTTTTGAAGGCAGAGCTCTGGAGCGGGGCATTGTAGGGCCAGGGGGCCCCTCGCCCCCAGACTGCAGTGGGGTCTGCAAAGGATTCCCCACTGGACCGACCCCGGCCGCTCCCCCCCCTTCTCCAAGGGGGGAAGGAGCTGGTCTGGTTTGTAGGACGGGCCCACCAAAGGCCTTGGTCTGCATGCCCGCGCTGCACCTCCAGTGCTCCGGGACCCACAAAGGGTGCTGGTGGCTAGAGCCCACGAGGAGGAGGGACTGGGAAGCGGGAGGGGACAGCGCACTGGCTCAGCATTTGTCACTGGGGAGGAGGCTCCAAGCTCCAGCTCCCGGGCTTTCATGCAAGCTTTGCAAAGCTCGCAGAGTGGCTTCTGGAGAAGCACTTGTCACCTTCCTGGGCTGTTTATTCTCTGTCTAGTGGGCAAGGGTGACGCAGGGCTCAGGGCTCCCGAAGGAGCTGCCGGGGGGCCTTGGGGGGGGTTAGGTATCCAAGATGAGTCTGGGCCCTTCTTCAGGTCCCCAGCTGTCCCCCAAGTGCCGGGGACACGGGAGCTGGGAGCCGTGGCATTAACACTTTCCCTTTCCCCCCACAGCACCGATTTCTGCCCTGTGAGAATAAGAGCAAGGCGGTGGAGCAGGTGAAGAGCGCGTTTAGTAAGGTGAGTGGCTGCCCCAGGGGCTGGCGCCGCCTTGTCCCCGGCCAGGCGCAAGTGCCCAGCTACGCTGTCCTCCCCCCCAGGGGCTGTGGGAACCGGCGGCCCGTGTGAGCGAGGAGTTGCTGCCTCGCTTCTATTTGTTTTCTGTGAAGTGTCTTTGGGGCTTTCGAAATGACTGTTCCCCGCTTTGCAGGCCTGTGGGCTGAGCCAGATGCTGGCGAGAGTGACAAAGGAAACAGAAAGGAGCCTGTTGGGAATCTAGGCTAGAGCCACACGTGCCGGAAGGCAGCACGCGAGGGTGCACACACACCCGGGGCTTCGGCCTGGGCGCCCCAAAACTCTGAGCAGGAGGCAGCCCCCCGCCGGCGATCGGTCAGGCCCTACTCCCTTTCCAACTGCCGTTCACACCTGCCGGGCTGCCTCCGAACGTGGGCTCTCAGATCAAGTGGGGTTTCACGCGTCCCACTGTCCGCGACCCCCCGCACCCCCCTTCCCAGAACCAGGCGGCCTCCGCCCTCTGCGGGGCTGAGCCCCGGCTACAGGCCTGGGCCCGGGCAGGGCCTGCTCCCCCCGCCGATGGACGAGCATAACCATCAAAGGGTCCTTTCCTCCCCTCACTGTCCCATTTTCAACGTGGTTCCTCTACTGTCTTTTCTCCAAATTCTGAATAAGCGTCATGTGAGCACACGACCTTTAAAACTGTTAAGGCATCAATTTTAAATTGCTAAGGACTGCGCTCTACAAAGTGACGGTTCCTCTTGCCACTCTCTAGCCACCCTTTTTAGGCCAATGCCACGTCGCCTCTCCCAAGGCGCTGGGTGCACCCTCGGGTTGCCTGGGTCCATCCTTCACCTGCCCACACACGAGAGCCAGTGTGGCACCCGGGGCCCCGGGATCACACCTACCCAAGTCAGGGACCCATCTGGGCCCCAGGGTCACACCCACCCAAGTCAGGGACCCATCCGGGCCCCTGGGTCACACCCACCCAAGCCAGGGACCCGTCTATCCACTCAGATGGGGCTTTCACGTCACGTTTCCTATCTCCCTACACAGCTCCAGGAGAAAGGTGTCTACAAAGCCATGAGTGAGTTTGACATCTTCATCAACTACATAGAAACCTACATGACAATGAGGATGAAAATCTGAAACGTGCTGGAGAACCAAACACCCAGGATGGCAACTCTTCTCGACTCTAGGACATGAATTGGACATCTGCAAAATCCCATCCCGGGATGTGGGAGAGCCGACCAACTCCTTGGAGAACCCCGTCATACCTCTCTCTTAGAATATTTATTACCTCTGATACCTCAATTCCCATTCGTATTTATTTACTGAGCTTCTCTGTGAACTACTTAGAAAGAAGCCCAATATTATAATTTTTTTTCAGTATTTATTTTTTTCACCTCTGTGTAAGCTGTTCTCATAGGGTGATACCCTATGGTATTTGAGTATTTTAAGAGAAATTGTAAGTTATATAAGAAAAAAAGTGTTTCTTGGGGAGCCTACCGAAGCTTCCATTCCAAGCCTGACCATACTGTATAGCTGTGGAGCTATTTTCCCTGACCTCCCTATAATTTCTCTTGTCCCAGGGTCTGGGGCTCCTAGATTGTTATTAAGACTCTTATCCTCTCAGGAAGGGTAAGATAATTAATATTCCAGTGGCTCAGAGGGATTCCCTTGACCTCATTCCCCAACCACTTCATTCTTGAAAGCTGTGGCCTGCTTGTTATTTATAACAACCTAAAGTTGGTTCTAATAGAACTCAGTTTTAACTAGAAGCAATTTAATTCCTCTGGGAATGTTACATTGTTTGTCTGTTTTCATAGCAGATTTTAATTTTTAATAAATAAGTGAATCATTAAAATCATGTTACGGTGTCAGTTGACTTCTGTGTGACTACAATTGCTCCGTCAACATTTCCAAGATAGAAGAAAGCAGATAAATGAATTCTGCATTCCAGGGAAAGACAGCCAGCTACCCTCTCTCCCCAAGAAGAGGTAAGCTCCAAATCTGATCAGAGGCGAAGACTGTATTTTCACTTCAAAAGCCGATAGCACGGACGGCCATAGTCTTCCTATAAACTCAGTCCTTTAAGACATTATCCTTAAACTCTAAAAGATCATGCTGGTTTTCAAGACTAAGGTTGAGGTTCTTAGGGTACCAGCATTAGAAAGACAGGGAGACGACTTTTCTAGTGTTTCTTTGTCTTTGTTTCTTTGAGGGTATGGCCTGGGGGCTTTTTTTGTTGTTGTTGTGTTCTGGGTTTTTGTTTGTTTACTTGCTTATTTTGGCCTGTTTTGCTTTGTCTTTGCTTCTTCAAGCCCCAAAGGTGAATCCTAATTTACCTGGGCTGTTGTGAAAATTCAGATGAGGAGCTAACATGGAGATGATCCGTAGAAGTGTTTGGTTGTTATTGATACGCACACCCCAAAACTCCTACCAAATTCTCCTGGAGCTGAGATCAGAGGCCCGCCCAGTGGAGTAGAACACAAACAGATGAGCCCACTTGATAGAACACCCAAGGATCCAAGTGCTGTCATGCCCTCTGCTCCCTCCTTCAGCCACCAGAGAAATACGAGATTGGCTTCTGACTGCGGTCTGTTGGGAGGGGCACAGTGGCTGGGGAAGCCCTACTCAGGGCCCCGTGACTTGGAGGAGAGAGAGGGAAACTGGTCTGAGTAAACACAGATCACCCGCACACTCTGCCCAGGCAGCCCTGGTCTGGGGGAGGCTGGGGGCTAACAGGCTGTGGTCAGTTTTTCAGTAAGACCTGACTCACTTCAGTTAAAGTAACCATAGGAAGGAAGTGGGAAGCATCAAAGCTGAAATTCTGAGATGAAAGGTTAAGGTTAAGAAAGGAGGCAAGCAGAAAATCTGAGGCTCTCTACGCCAAGGCTGTCTACACTGGAGAAGCCGTGAGGTTTGAGGCCGTTAGGGTTCTCTGTTGGGCAATGCGTACTAACTTAAGGTTGAGGTTGGCACCTCAGGTGAAGGAAGTGGGCATCTGAAACCAAGACACAGAAGCTCACCTAGAGAAGCCACACAGCCGATGAGATGTTGACAACAGTCACAGTTTACTGAGCACTTATTTTGAGCCAGTCGGTGCTAGTTCTGTACATGTCAGCCATAGGGTATGGGATTATTATTGTGGTCTCCTGTAAGAGGGAGCAGATGCTCAGACATGAGGGTATGGCCTGGCCCCGTGGGTGTAGGGAGAATGGAGAACTGAGAAAACTATAAAATGCCTCTCCTTTTTCCCCTCGGTATTAATTATCTGGTGATGTCCCCCAAGTTTAGCAGCTTAAAGCAACACACGTTTTTGTCTTCTTCTGTGGGTCAGGAATCTGAGAGTGACAACTGTGGGTTCTGGTTCAGGGTCTCTAATGAGGTTGCAGGCAAAATGACAGCCAGGGCTGCAGTCATCCGAAGCTTGGCTGGGGCTGGACAAGTCTCATCCAATATGGCACACCTACGTGGCTGTTGGCAAGATGCCTTGGCTTCTTGCTGCATGGGCCTTTCTGTAGGGCTTCTTGAATGTCTTCGCCACACAGCAGCTGTCTTCCCCAGGGCCAATGATCTGAGAGAGAGCAAGGAGGAAGTCACGGTATCTTTTTGACCTAATCTCAGAAATCTCACACTTCTGGCACATTCTGTTTGTTAGAAGAGAGTTGGCAAGTATAGCCCATATTGAAGGGGAGATAAAGTAGCATCCACCTTTTGAAGGGAGGAGTCTCAAAGAGTCGGTGCACATATTTTTTCAACTACTACACCCTTCTAAGAACTTAGAAAAAAGAGCTCTGTGCTCAAATGGCACATGAGGCTTTTGGGTTGGTGGGGGTAAGGAAGAGTCGGATAAGCATCAGGATGCATGGAGAGGCCATCATCGTGGACACCTCCCTCCTCCAGTCCTCTCTCCTGTGGACTCAGACTAATATATGTACCTCTCTGAGCCTCAGTTTCTCATCTGGAAAATTATCAAAACATTTTTACCCAAGTGTTATCTACTAAATGCTTATGTTCCCTCAAAATTCATATGTTGAGGCCCTAACCCTCACTCTGATGATATTTGGAGATGGGGCCTTTGGGAGATAATTTGGGTTGGATGAAGCCATGAGAGTGGGGCCATCATGATGGGATTAGTGCCTTTAGATGAAGAGACACCAAAGAGCTCTCTCTCTCTCTCCCTCTCTCTCTCTTTTTCCACACGTGCACAATAAAAAGATCCTTGTGATGCCTAGGTTGCTCAGTGATGGAGCATCTGCCTTCAACTCAGGGTGTGATCCTGGAGTCCTGAGATCGAGTCCTGCATCAGGCTCCGCACAGGGAGCCTGCTTCTGCCTATGTCTCTGCCTCTCTGTCTGTGTCTCTCATGAATAGATAAATAAAATCTATAAATAAATAAATAAATAAATAAATAAATAAATAAATAAATAATAAAATCCTTACTGAGCACACACAGAAAGATGGCAGTCACTACAAGCCAAGAGAAGAGGCTTCAGAATGGCCTGTTGGCCATTGGCACCTTGATCTTGGACTTCTAGCTTCTAAAACTAAGAGAAATAAATTTCTTTTGTTCAAGTCATGCAATTTACATATTTTATTATAGCAGCCTGAGCTGACTAATAGATCACACTTGATATAAAGGTCAAATAGAATGTCAAGTATGAAGATATATATGTGTTTTGGATTGGAAATATAGAGATAAGGTTTAGATGGGGATTTTTTTCTTTTTCTTTTCTTTTTTTTTTTCTTTTTTTTGGCAACAAGCCTTTATTCTCTAAGTAGAACAACCACCTTATCTCCTATGTCCCTCTTCTCCTCACACCAGAATTTGGATAGCAGTGGAGAATGAGAATCTCTGCTTGTGGTCCCAGCTGCTGAGGTGAGGAGGGTGGGACCAGTGAAAGAAGCTCCCAAAATCTGTGATGACAGTGTGGTTACCCTACCTAGCCACTGACGGAAATCAGACAGATCAAAAGGTTCTGGAAGGCACAATCTGGAAGGAAGGGGATGATATCAGAGGTATAAAGAAAGAGGAAAGAGAATTGCTTGATGCCAGAAGCTACCCTCTCTATGGCATCTTGACCCCTCCAAGCACTTGTAGGAATGGATTTAATTGTGGAACATGAGGACGAGCTTTAGGCCTCGAGTGATTTAGGGAGAAGCAGGAATAACACTCTAAGGAAATAGGAGCTGGATCATAAGAACAAACACGCGGAATTTAAAATGGCAGGAAGATCTTTGAACTTTCAGAAGTTACAGAACTGGCTACAGAATGAACCAGTCAACTCCACCTTCGATTGGTTAGTGGGTCCCAGGTGACATACATGTTCCATCATTTAATCCTTCTTCTACACACTGATTCACTTGGTGATTTTGGAAATTTTGCTTTCCCTGTCTGGGGCTCAGTTTCCTCAATGATAAAACAAAGAAATAAGTCTGGATCAATGATTTCCAACTGGGACCACTAGACACAGGTACATTCCTAAAAGTACTCATGGTAGAGAGACTGTCTTTGAACAATTTCCAAAACTTGAAAAAGCCTAATGAAATTGTACATTTGCCATTTCCACCCCCCCTAAGTCTGCACAGGCTCACTAAAAAGCACTTCTATGTGGTTGGCTAGAGTAATAGCCACTTTGTATGGAAAGATAGGTCACCTTATGCTGGCCAGAAGCTCTGTTTGCTAGTCACCTATTATATCTTTGATTAATAAAAACAGAGAATTGAATTATTTTTTTGAATTTTTTTAACCAGCCAAAATATTTTGTTTATTTTTTTTTGTAAATTTATTTTTTATTGTTCAATTTGCCGACATATAGAATAACACCCAGTGCTCATCCCATCAAGTGCCCCCCTCAGTGCCCGTCACCCAGTCACCCCCACCCCCTGCCCACTTCCCCTTCCCCCACCCCTAGTTCGTTTCCCAGAGTTAGGAGTCTCTCATGTTCTGTCTCCCTTTCTGATATTTCCCACTCATTTTTTCTCCTTTCCCCTTATTTCCCTATCACTACAGCCAAAATATTTTAAAATAGAGAGTCTCTGAGGAAAATTAATAGCAGCAGTCCTTTGTGGTCAAAAGCTTCCAAACCACTAAATTTGATGACCTCTAAATGCCCTTTGAGCCCAGAGTTCCTAATTCTAGCATCCGATTCCTCCAGCCAGCCAGGCCTATTCCCACTTAAGCCCTCTTCTGGGACACATTCCTATCCACAGAGTCTGCACTGGTAATTTTCCAGTTGTTAGGAACTACCAACAACCACCATCTCCCAGCAGGGTTGAGCAGTCACAGAGCCCTGAGCTTCCAGAAGCCTCCTTGACACTCTGTCTGGAGAGGATATGAAAGAGATAAAAGACCCAAGGAAAAGTAACGCAGCTTATTTCTTACTCCACAGTGCAGGGATGATGTGCACGGCCTCCGGAGTCTGCCAAACCTTGACTCCAAGCTGCATGAGCTGGAGACAACACCCACCGCAGTATACTCCCCTGTAACATGGAGAGAATAATTGTTCCTTCAAGGTGTTGTTGTCAGAAGAAATAAAGGCACGGATACATGGAGAGCACAGAGGAAATGCTTAGTAAAAGCAGCTCTTTCCTTCAACACTTGGAAAATGCTCACCTGAGACGAGATGGTAAGATCAGTGCTAACACCATAAAAAAAAACAGCTGGACATACTTAGTGATGTGCCCATCACTAAATCTGGACCTTTCGTTATACTATTTTCTTCCTTTCCACCTACCATTTCTGGATGGAAAGAGAAAATCGATAATCCCTATGCTTGGAAAAGTCAGAAAGGAAATGATATTTTTTTGAGTGCCTGAGGAAATACTTGGCTATATGATAGCCACTAGAGTTGCATTAGTTCAGTGGACAGAGGCTAAATAGAGGTGCCTGACTATCATCCAGGGCAATAATAGTTACAAACACCATACATAAATACTAGGTTAACTGTGTTGGAAGTTTTTATTGATTACAACACTGAGCTCTGTTCATATATGCTCACTGTCTGTCATTGTTACTTACCTATTAGCAACCTAAAAAAATGAGACAGTCTACCACACTGCTTCTCCTTTACGTTATTCACGAAAAACAACTTGAAGAAGTCATTATATAACAAAGCCTATAGTTCGTCCAATATGCATCCCAGAATTTCATGTATGTTTGAAGAAGTCTTTCTGGATTATTTACAAGAAGCAGATGTTATTTCCCCAGCTGAACCCTATCATACCTCTACCAGAGCCAAATCAGTAACTGTGGCTAGTATGCAGCATAAATAATTAACATGTCTCGTCACAGAAATCTCTACATTCATATCTAACAAGGACGAGACTCAAATCAAAACAGAGGCAAATCGGCTGCTCCCTGATCTCTGCCCCAAATTGGAGTTTTTATGAGATGCACGTTTATTCACTCAGAACCTATCATGCTCTAGGTACTACGTTGGGTGCTGGGGAGAAAACAGTGAATAAAGCAGACGTAGTGCCTGCCTTCATGGATTTAACAACTAAATCCATATGGGCAGAAAAAAGACATTACAAACTTAACTACACAATATTACTATAATTATGAAACCACTAAATTAGAAGTGGGAAGTTTTAATGGAGCAACTAACCTAGACTCTGGGCGTTGGGGCTAGAGGGACTTCCACAAGAAGATGACATTCAGTTGGGCATGAAGGATGAGTGGGAGTTGGCCAAATGAAGAGGAAGGTGATGAGAACCTCAAGCAGAAAGAGCCACATATTTAAAGACCTCTTAGAATGGCAAAGAACGAGAGGAGGGAATGTCTCTGAAGCAAGGGTAGATTTGTACTGCTACTCAACATAGCTGTGCCCTGGGCCCTCTTCAGGATCCCCTGGCTTCTCCATGTCCTCTCATATCCCAGTATCTGAAATAGGAAGGGACTTAAACTGTTAAAGGAACTAAAAGATGACATACAATAAATGAGGCATATTATACGTGAGGGAGAGAGGTTGAACATGAACTGGGAGAAATGGGCAGAGGCAAAATGTTTAGACTTTCAAGGCAAAGAGAAGCCATTGAAAGGCTATTAAGTAGAAAGGAGAATATACATCTTCTGAATGAGACACTCTAGGGTCCATTTGCTTCCAATTCAGATAAGAGGAAATTGTAGTATGGACTAAGGTGGTAATAAATAGGAATTGAAAGAAGTGCAAGCTTTCAAATATTCAGCAACTACTTAGATGAGAATGGTGACAGTAGGTGATGGCCAAAAAGCCCTCTGATCTAGCCTGAACAACTGGGTAGACAGAAAGATGGTTTAGAGGAGAAGGTGATACATTCTTCCTTGGCCCCACTGAGTTGGAGGTGCCTCTGAAACTTGGAGTGAGTTTTTCTAGAATGGCCAGTTGGACACAGAGATGTAATCTGAAGAAAAAGATATGGGTGCCATTGCTGTAGATCTGGTGAGTGAAACCCTGGGAGTGGAGAAAATCACCAAGGGTAAGAGTGTTGAATGAGAAAAGAGCCGAGAACCAAGCCCTGGCGAACCAAGGTGCTTATAAGTCAGAATAAGAGAGCCTGACAAAGGAACTTGTAAAGAATGTCCTGAGTGGTAAAAAAGAAATACCAGGAGAGAATGGTGTCCTCGAGAACAAGGAAAACAACCATTTCAGGAAGGAGGGAATGGCCAACAAAATCAAACACTACTAGGAGGTCAAGTGAGATCAAGACAAAAGAGCTTCCATGGGATATAGCAAGTGGGAGCACTGGTGACTTAAAGAAGAAGAGTGCAGCGGGGAGAAGGCAGAGTGCAGGGGAATGGCAAGGGATGGGAGATTGATGGGATTGCACGGTAAATGGGAAGCGAAAAAGTGGATGACAAGTGTGGACGACAGGACCCTGGGTCCGTAGAGGAGACAAAGGAGTTGAAAATAGATGAATGAGATAGAACTGATGTCCTCAGAAGGCGGGAGGGGGTAAGATGCAGGTAGAGGAAAGGATGACCTTTGAGATGAGAAGGAACACCTTCATTGAGTAATAACAGGAAGGAAGGAAGGACAGGGGGTACAAAGGCAAGTTGGTTTGAAGATTTGTTGGCAGGAAGTTGAGGTCGTTTCATCAGATGGTTTCCATTTTCTCTGAAAAGAGTGAATAAGAAAGAGAGAATGCAAGAAGGTTTGAGGAGAGGAACAAAGATTTGAAATGATGCTTGCAGATATATGGAAAGCAAAAGACTCTAAAGAAACAGCAGACTTCCAAGCCGTGTTGAGCCCAGTTGAGGTAGGTAATCACGAATTGAAGTCCGCCAGGTTGCACACTTTTTCTCAGGATGCTCCTGGCAGCCTGAAGTGAACATGCAGTAGGTAGAACTGTTTTTGCCCCATGAATATGACAAAAGGACAAGGGGGAGAGGAAGTTGGAGTCTAAGTCAGAGCCTGACTAGAAAGATGGACCCAGGATTCAAAGTTGAATAATGAAGGAAGAGCAGACAAGAGAGAGCTGATGACAAAGGGCAGTGTAGATAAGCCAACGGACTGACGGTCCTGATGCAGTCAAGGAACAGTTGTGGTGGCAAGAGCTGAATCACCAAGGAGAGGAGGTGGTGGCCAGGCAGGGAGAAGGCGGAATGAAGAGATTCTGGAGGTGAGCAGTTTTGAGGGACGATGCGTTCCAGGCTGCAACCATCGGAGCAGATGGCTGAGTAAAGACAGAGGGAAAAGCCCTCAGCAGGGAGGTCATGGAATTGAAGAACCACATTTTGGAGAAGTCACCCACAAGGGCAGTGAAGTCCCTCGGGCTTGCGGCGGGAGAAGAAGGGCCCGTGGAAGGCAGCGCAAAAGAAGAGTGTGACGTAGGTGCTCACATCATTTGTGAATGAAACGCAGAGGTAGATGTTTGAGCATCCTGGAGCTTCTGCTGGATTCTAGTTCCCACATATGGAGAGCTCTAGAAGGTTCATATACTTGACAGGTTACCATTTTTAAGTTTCCTAAATCTTAGAGGAGTGCAGATCTGGATTTCTTAGAAGATTCCCTGATATAGACTGTTGGGAATTTCATAACAGATAGAGGGACCCATAGAGTCGTAAATATAACTTAGCAGATTGAAGTCATTTTTACGTCAGAAAACAACAAATGTCCAGGCATTAACCACATGCAACCCGAGTCACTCAAATCAAGACGTTTATAATTTTTGCCAAGATGATTCATCATCCAATGACACATCCCATTGGTAACCTCTAGCAAATGAACGAGCAGATCTTTCGGGGACGTGCAGGTTCTCTATCCCGAGCCTCTTCGATTCCACTCACAGCCGTTCCCTCTCATCCGCCCTTGGGCCCTCCCCGGCTGCAGTTGTGAACGGCCCACCTTGGCCTAGGAGTAGGTGATCCTCCTTCTGACGACACGCAGCAGCCAGCGCACAGCAGTCACCTGCCTGTGTCATTCCTCTCGCTTCACCTCATCACGTAGGCATTTCATCATCTCACACCATCCCAAGAAGAACGGTATCGTAAGATATTTTGAGAAAGGTCACATTTGTGTAACTTTTAGCACAGCACATCGTTACAATTATTCTATTTTAGTATCAGTTATTGTGGTTAATCTTTTGCTCTGCCTAAGTTAAAAATTACATTTCTTAGGAGGCATGGGTGGCTCAGTCGGTTAAGGGTCCAACTCTTGGCTTCAGCTCAGATCACAGTCTCGGGGTCCCTGGGATCGAGCCCCGTGACACACTGCACACTCAGCAGGGAGTCTGCTTGAGGATTCTCTCCCTCTCTCTCCGCTCCTCGCCCTGCTCGCACATTCTCTTTCTTTCTCAAATAAACCCATAAATCATTTTTTTAAAATTGCGCTTTTTCATAAGTATGGATTTATAGGAGAAAGCATAGCATACACGGGGCTCAGTGTTAGAGTTTCAGGCACTCACTGGAGGTCTTGGAATGTAACCCCTGTAGGTAAGGGGTGACTACTGCATTACTTTTGTCCTCAATCCTTTTCTTACAAAGTGGGAAGAGAGAACATTACCATCAAGAGAGTATAAGAGACACCTGCTGATGACAATTGAAGTCCCCAAGGAAACAGCAGTCCACCTAACCTTCTCCTGTGATAGCTGCCTCAATAATTATAATGAATAATTCTCTCCCCCTCCTCTCAGCTGAGGTATCCAAGCACCAAGTGTCCTGAATTATGGTCTAGGGAAGGGGATGGAGGCAGAAAATGATCTAAATCAGTGCCACTCAGTGCAGCCTCAAGACCAGCCTAAAGACTGTTTGTTCTCAGTCTGTGGCAGGGGCAGCACAGGAACGAAGTTTAAAAAAACTTTACAAAAAAAACAAAACAAAACAAAACAAACAACTTTACAGCAATTTGATAGAGTATTTTGTTGTTGTTGTTGTTGTTAGATTGAATCATTGAAGACAAGGGGTTGTGTTCTGTATATTTTTCCTTTTTTAAAATTTTATTTGCCTAAAATTTTATTTCCTTATTTTATTTTTATTATATTTTATGAAAATGCTAATCCACAATGGATTGGATTTTTTTTTTTTTAAATCTGGTTCTTCACTAAAGATAGTTTGAGAAACACAGGTTTAAATCACACTGCCAGGCCTTATTCCCAGACTCACGTAAACCCTAAGCTGGAAGAAAGAGGTAATGAGATACCATGGGTAGAGACACGTGGCCTTAGACTCACCTGATTTCAAACCCTCCCTCTACCTCTTACGATTAACCTTTGGTAACTTACTTAATTTGAATTCCTCATATGAAGGTAGAGATAATAGTCTTGCGGTTGTAGGTTTGAGAGGAGGAGGACAGGAGACCCCATGCTACTGGCCCAGCACAGTATCAGGCCCATGAAGACTGTGAGTTGTGTTTAAAGACCATCTGGTTGAACCCACAGCCTAGTGTTTCGGTGAGAATCTCAGGCCCCACCGAAGGACTAACCACAGCTACCCTAGCACAAGCCATGCATCCTGACAAGGACCCCAGCTCAGGCAGGGCAGGTGGGATGGGCCGGGTCATCTCTCCCCTGTCTCCATCATACTTACAGAATTTAGGATCCTCCCCAGGAAGGAAATGTTGCAACCACTTTTGGCTGACATTCTCTCACAACAAAGAACCCTGATTTTCTTCAAGTATCCCGCATCTATGCACTTCAGGGGAGCTGGACCCCTCTCAAGGTAATCGCATTTCCCCTATCTAGCAACTAGTTTAGGAATGGGTTCGCCATGTCACCTGGCCAGTGAGATGTGAGGAGAGGTTGGCTGATGGGGGCTACCCAAATGGCCTTTGTATTCTTAAAAGCAAGGAAACTGGGCTCTTCTTCTGCCTCTGGAAGTTCTCCACGCTTGAAGCCTGGCATTACTGAAGCCTCCTTGAGACCATGAGGGGACTCGGCCGGAGAGGATAAATCAACAAATGGAAAATAGCAAGCAGAGTCATGGAGAGAAGAAAGTCCTTGATAACCTTGCCAAATCCATGCGTTAACCACTCCTAGAGGAGGACTATTTCAGAATCTCCAATATAAAAGATAATAATTTTCCTTTTGACTAAGTCACTGTTCATTGAGTTTCAGGTTCCTCGCAGCCAAAAGCATGCACAAAAAAATCTACCTGAGCCCTTGAGCCATAAATGGTTAAACTACTTCAATCCTGGGGCTTCCCCTACTCCCTTCCTCCTTCCGAGTGCCTGAGTCACTTCTGACTCATCCACTGAACCCCAAATATTTGAGGGAGCTCAGGATAGTCAAGGAGTTCATATCCCTTCACCACAGGACGTGACTCCACGAGTTTCAGCCAATTCTCAGGCCAGCCCCCATCCCGTCTTCCTCTTTGGTTTCATCTAAGGAAACCAGAGCTCTGTAGAGCTGCATGCAAACTGATGTGCTGAATGAAACGTGTGAGGAACACTTGCTTATGCATCCGGCCCACATGTGCCTTCCTCACAGGGCTTACCTTCTCACCCCCTTCTCCTGAGGTGGACTTTCCTTTGCCTCTTCTACTTCCCTTTTCAAATGCCTCTTTTCCTACAAAGCCTTCCACCACAGTGGGAGACCAGTTATCTCCACTCAGTGACCAAACCCCGGGCCATGAATTTAGACAATTGATGATATTCTGGAAAGTTCTACCTTTTAATCATTTCCTATGAGTTGGACATTGCCCCTCGGACTGGAATGCATCCCTGAGCACAGGGAGGTGCCTTGCTGTCCCCTGTCTCTCATAGGGTCAAGTACAGAGAAGGCATACATAAATGCTTGAGTTCAATTAAAAAGAAAACTTTCCGCGACCCCTGAGTGGCTCAGTGGTTGAGCATCTGCCTTTGGCTCAGGTCATGATCCCGAGGTCTGGGGACAGAGTCCTGCATCCGGCTTCCTATGAGGAGCCTGCTTCTCTCTCTGCCTATGTCTCTGCCTCTGTGTGTGTGTGTGTCTCTCATGAATAAATAAATAAAATCTTAAAAAAAGAAAAGAAAAGAAAAGAAAAGAAAAGAAAAGAAAAGAAAAGAAAAGAAAAGAAAAGAAAAGAAAAGAAAAGAAAAGCTTTCCTGGGGCACCTGGGTAGCTCAGTCAGTTAAAAGTCTGTCTTCTGCACAGGTTATGATCTCAGGATCCTGGGATCAAGCCTGCACTGGGCTCTCCACTCAGTAGGGAGTCTGCTTCTCCCTCTCCCTCTCCCTCTACACTCTCTCTGAAATAAACAAAACTCTTTAAAAGAAAAAGAAAAAAAAAACTTCCCTTACAGTTATAAAATCAGACACTTTGAGTCTGACACTCAAAGGCTCTCTTATCCACCTGCCATCTGCAATCATCCTAACAGATGGACAAGAACAGTGATGCTTACACTTCAATATTTGCAGTGAAACAGAACTCTACACGATGTGCCATCCGCTTCATTTCTGGACAGCTCTCATGTTTGGAAAGTTCTTTTGATTTTCTTATCAGGCCCAAATTTTCTTTGCTTCCACTTGCCTTCAGTTCTTTTAGTTACAGTCTCTGGGACAAAATAGAAACACTATATTCCATTTTCATATAGATAGCCTTTCAAACACTGAAGGCAGCTATTATATCTATTCTAAGCCTTAATTTCTGCAAGCCAGCTACCTTCAGTTACTCAAATTATCATTTAAAATGTATGGTTTCCAAAATCTTTTCCACCCCTGCATTTTTTTTCTTGTATGTGCTTGCTAAGAGAGTCCATTCTCTCTTAAACTTCACTTATTAATTTAATACTGATTGAGCCCCTACTGTGTTCCAGGTGCACAGCAGAGAATCAGATGTGGCACTTGCAGCCCCAGAAAGGAAGACAATTAAACCAATGACAGTGAGGAACAAAGGGTGCCTGGTCACTGCATTGCACAATTGCAAGGGTACTATTCACACTCAATATGATACAAATGTCACCCCTTGGAGTTGCACAACAGGGTAAACCAGTAACTGATGGGAGCAAGAAAACTGGGTCAGGAGAGGCCTCTCTAGAAGAAAAGAACATTTAAACTGAGACCTAAAATATGAATATTCATAAATTAGGCAACGAGAGAAAGGAAGAGTGTGCTGGGCTGAGGGAACTGCAGGCCTAAAGATGCAGAGGAAAAGGGGGAAGGTATGAGAATAAGATGGAAGAGAGAGAATGAGACTTGAGAAGTAAGCAGAGGTCAGGTCATCCAGTTTCTATTAGCCATGTTAGGGAGGTTGACTCATATCCTAAAGAGGGTGGGAATCCATCGAAGGGTTTTAAACAGGGAAATAACATGATTATATTTGCGTTCTGGCTGCCATGTGAAAAGTGGATTAACGGAGAAGACCAGAGACTGGAAGACCAAGTCAGAAGCTGTTACAGTCATCCAGGCAAAAATAAAATAAAATAATCAAATAAAATGGAAATCAGAGAGTGGCCTGCACAAGGGTAGCAGCAGTGGAAATAAAAAGAAAACTATATAGACCTATTTGTGCAGTAGTTCACATGTCATGTCAAGTAGATGTGATGGCTGCCTAGACAAGGAGAGTGAGGCAAGGGGGAAATCAAGGATGTTAGATAAGTGAAAAGATGGTGGTGCGATGGATGAGACTAGACCCTGGGCGAGGCCCAGGTTTTAACAAAGGAGGAAGATGAAGAGCCCAATGTTGGAAGTACTCAGCTGAGGTACTTGAAGCTATCTCAGTGGAGGTGTCTAATTAGATTTCAGGAGGTGCCTCCGCCAGATTCTGGAGTCTTCTGTATCTAAATGGTAACTGAAGTCGTGAGGAAGGACACCAACTCACTCCGAAGAAGATATGGAGAAGAGAAAGTTTAAAGCACTGAGGAATACAATCATTCAATGGGTGAGGTATCCACAATGGAGAGCAAGGAGAAACTGCCAGAAAAAAAATAAAAGGGAAAATAGTGCGATGCAAGGAAGACCAGGGGAGCTAGGAGGAGCCAGGTACTGCTGAGAGTCCACTTGATGAGTCTCCCTGGGCAGGTTAGTACTTCTGCCCCTTTGCCCCGGATCATTCATCATGATGCGGCCCCACCACCGTCATGCAGATCCTTCACCACCAGCCATACCCCACACCGCTGGCCATACTAGGTGTTGCATGTGGAATTGTGTCTCTCAAAAAGCTACGTTCAAGTCTTAACCCTCTAGTACCTGTGAACATGATCTTATTTGGAAAGAGAGTCTTTGCCAATGTAATCAGGTCAAGGTAAGGTTATACGGGAGTAGGGTAGGCCCTAAACCTGTGACAGGTGTCCTTATAAAAGAAGGGAAATTTGGATATAAGAACATAGACACCCAGGGCAGATGGCCGTGTGAGCACAGAGGCAGAGTTGTAGCTACGCTGCCACCATCCAACGAACACCCCAGGCTGCTTACAACCACAGAAACTTGGAAAGGTGGGCGCCTGGGTGGCTCAGTGCTTGAGCGTCCGCCTTTGGCTCAGGGCGTGATTCCGGAGTCCCGGGATCGTGTCCCACGCCGGGCTCCCTGCAGGGGCCTGCTTCTCCTCCCTCTGCCTATGTCTCTGCCTCTCTTTCTGGGTCTCTCATGAATAAATAAATAAAATCTTACAAAAGAAAGAAAGAAAGAAAAAGGAACTTGGAAAAGCAAAGCGGGTTTCTTCCCTAGAGCCTTTGGAATGAGCATGGCACTACTGATACCTTGATTTTGGATTTCAGAGAATACATTTCCATTGTTTCAAGTCCCCTAGTTTGGGGTGGTTTTTTACAGCAGTCGTAGGAAACCAAATACCCAGGGGTCAGCTACAATTCCAAGTCTTTTTTATTTTAATAATGATCCATTGCTTCATTCTCACTCTGGGTTGTACATTGAAGTTTTTGTGTTTTTTTTTTTTTGTTTGTTTGTTTTTACATTGAAGTTTTTGAAATTCAATGTATGACTCACGCTTATCTCTGTCTGCTTTACTTTTAGATATTTGGGGCAGTTGATCTAGCTTTCGATAAACTTCACTTCTATATCTTTGTCCAAGATGATGGAATATTAAATACAGTGGGTCAAGGCCATAGCACCATAGATATCAGTCAAGGTCCTTCTCCTGGCTAGAAACAATGGATGGACAGCTATATCTTTTTTTTTTTTAAGGTTTTATTTATTTATTCATGAAAGACACACACACACACACAGAGAGAGAGAGAGAGAGAGAGAGGCAGAGACACAGGCAGAGGGAGAAGCAAGCTCCATGCAAGGAGCCTGATGCGGGACTCGATCGCGGGACTCCAGGATCACACCCTGGGCCAAAGGCAGGTGCTAAACCGCTGAGCCACCCAGGGATCCCCTAGACAGCTATATCTTATCCACAGATCGATCACATAAGACTTTCTCAGATGCCTCAGGGAAATCCAGAACACACCAAGGCTACCAGATGTCCGAAGCCACCAGTGCAGCAACTGTACAAAGCAAGCAGCTTGTCTAGATTAGAGCCACCTCTCCTCCACTCAAGACAGGCGCCGTGTAAAAAACTTTGGTTAATTCTGTTGAGTAACTTGAATTTCTCCGGCGTCGGCGATCTGACCTACTGACTCTATGCTACTTGTTCTGTTCTGGCCTCGGCCTTCAGATTCAAGGCACTTTGTCTCCCAGGCATGACTTGGAGAGTCCCCTCAAATCTGACTCTGCACCCCCACCCGCAGACTCTTCCTGACCCAGGTGTCTCCTTAGGCTCAATCCCGACAAGTGGCTTCCAGAGCCTCGTAGGTGGGACCTGAACACCTGGATCCTGGCAGCTGTTATTTTCTTTTCTACCTGTTCACACACCATAGGTTTCGTAATCTGCCATTCTTTCCACTCCTAAGGTGAAGAGAAGCAGTGGGGAGGCTCTCACAGAGAAACTGAGAATGAGAAAACAACTGAGAAAGCTCATGTCACAGAGGCTGTGTCACAGAGGCTGAAGCTTGGTAAATAGGAGGCAAGGCAAATGCAAGGCCATGTTTGTTGCCAGAAACCAAAGCCTTGGGTGAAATCTTGAATGCCTCGAAAGGGGAGAGGGTGGGGAAGTTCCCGACCTGCATCTCCCTTGAACTTTGGCAACCCCATGACTGGAATCATTTATTTGATGGTTGATTTTGCTGTACTAAGTTCTTTCTTTCCTCCCTTCTCCTTTTGTTTCATAACACATGATAACACTCTCCTCCCTCCCCTCTTTTTTTCTATGGAAAAATACTAAAGATGAATAAAGTCATATTAACATTATGAAACAAATAAGTAATCCATCATTCTAAAATCATAACATCTTTATCCCTATACTCTGAATCAAATGGCCTTGTCACCCACAAGCTCTTTGCTAGATAAAGACTTGGCATCTTCTGTTTAGCCAGAAAGGAAAATAATCAGTCTTTTTTTTTTTTTCTTTTTCTTTTTTAGCAGGGGGTGGGAAAATGAGAGGGGCAGAGGGAGAGGGTCCACGCCCAGCATAGAGCCCAATGCAGGCTCACTCTCACGGCCCTGTGATTATGACCCCAAATCAACAGTCAGATGCTTAACCGACTGAACCACCCAGGCACCCTGTCTTTTTATTTTTTAGATTTCCCCAAATCTACTTAGGATATTGGGATTAATTAGAATTATTAGAACTAGACAGCTTTATCCTTGGGTATATTAGTTAAGATACACTAGTTGCTGTAACAGATAAGTCCTGAAATCTCCGCGACTTAGAAGTTTATTCCTCACCCATGGAAAAATGTGTATGGAGAGACAGCAGTGAGAGACAACAGGCAAGAAGTCTGTTTTACAGCCATTGGTGCTGATGGAGGTTCTGTGTTCTAGTCCTGAGACAGGACGGATTCCCCTCACAAAAAAAAAAAAAAAATGTGGTTTGGATGTCAAGACTGATGACACCACGTGTACACACACCCACCAGGAAGGCACGGAGGAGGTTTATTACTCACATAATGAGGCTTTCTTGGAAGGAAGAGGACTGGTTCCAAAAATGGCTTGAGAGAAAGCAGGGAATGGTTACTGGCTTTGAGTCGGTGATAGGTAGGTGGTGGGGCTTGGGTAAGGATTCCCAGGCCCCGGCTGAGACTCTCATGGTTTGAACCTCCAGCCAGGGCCAAAGGAGGGAGGACTCAAGCTTTCCTGTCAGTTCTGAGGGGCAGAAAGGGAAAGGGCTTGAAAGCTGTGAGCAAACATCAAAGGTGGAGCCAAACTCTTAATTACACTTTCCTGCCCTCCACACGTGGCTTCTGTTGTCCTGGGTGCAGCCAGAAGGCAAGGGAAGGGGAAAAGGATTGTAGGTTTTAACAGGTTTTTATAGGTTTTAGCATGTTTAAAAGGTTTTAGGAGGTCGGGCCATATCCCTCCAGCCACAGTCCACTGATTAGAACCAAGTGACCGAAGAACTGAAGTGTTAGTCCCTGGCTGGTAGCCACTTCCCAGCAACAATGACGGAAGGTGCAAGAAACTCTACGGAATGGGGATCCCTGGGTGGCTCAGCGGTTTAGCACCTGCCTTAGGCCCAGGGCATGATGCTGGGGTCACAGGATCAAGTCCCACATTGGGCTCCCTGCATGGAGCCTGCTTCTCCCTCTGCCTGTGTCTCTGTCTCTCATCTCTCATGAATAAATAAAATAAAATCTTTAAAAATAAATAAAAAGAAATAAAAAGAAACTCTACGGAAGGTGCAAGCACCTCTAGCATAGAGCTTGCCTTTTCTGCCACGGTGGAAAACAAGCAGCCATGGATCTAGGTGTGTGGGGCCCACAGCTTGAATGACTTAGAGGTTTTCAGAAAAGATAAATTAGAGCTTACAGACCCCAAATTAGAAAAGCAGTGTGTGCAATCAGGACACGGAGGCTGAAGCTTCACCAGCTTCACTATGTACAGGTCTCTCTTGCAAGTCATTCTGGTGCAGTTGGAGGGAGGCCCTCACTGGCCGTTCTCCAGGATCAGCTGGGACAAGCCAAAGGAAGGGGGTGTGGTTTCTGGCGCACTGTGGTCACAGTGTCACACAGCTACAGAACTGCTTCCTGGGAGGGAGAACCTCCCGGGACTGGTGCCTTCAGCCACAGAGTTCATAGAACTCCAGTCCCTAGCAGGTGGAAACAAGGCACACGTGCTGTGAGAACCCGGGAAGAGCTTAATGTTATAAATTTGCAGTTAGTGAAAATGGATAAAGGGTTACCCCTTTGGGACTGCGATACCTTAAGAAATTCCATCCCCTTGGGTTTTGCTCTATATGTAGCTATTAGGCGGTTTGGAGCAAGAATACTTTTAAAAAAATGTTTTAAAAAATGTTTAAAAAAAAATAAATATTTATTTATTTATGTATTTGAGAGGCAGCGAGCACCAGCAGGGGGAGAGGATCTTAAGCAGGCTCTACCCCCAGCGCGGAGCCAATGTGGGACTGGATCTCACGACCCTGGGACCTGACCTGAGCTAAAATCAGGAGTCGGCCAGGCCCCCCCAGGGCAGGCATAGTTTCAAAGCAAAACATTTATGGAGGTGAAACAGGAAAACTATAATTTGGTGTTCCCTGGGATCCCTGCGTGGCTCAGTGGTTTGGGCCTGCCTTTGGCCCAGGGCGTGATCCTGGAGACCTGGGATCAAGTCCCACATCAGGCTCCCTGCGTGGAGTCCGCTTCTCCCTCTGCCTCTGTCTTTACCTCTCTCTCTCTCTCTCTCTCTCTCTCTCTGTGTGTGTGTGTGTATCTCATGAATAAGTAAATAAAATCTTAAAAAAAAATTGGTGTTCCCTGATTCAGCAGGGTTGAGGAACAGCAGTATCCCTTTGCAGTATCCCTTTGCAGGCCTCCAGCCTGGAGATTCCGCCTGAGGGATGCCGCCCAAACGTCCCTCACGTCCCTCAGAAACGTCCCTGCTTTCTGGTTTGCCTAGGAGAGGGCCCGGGATATAAGCCAGGGAAGAGCTAGGCCCCCCCAAATCATGACCCGTCCCTCCTCCTGGAGGCCCCATGCCCGTGAGAGGCCTATGGCCCTGGGTGTCAGCTCCACTCGGGGCCACCGGGTAGGAGTTCGGGGGCATCCACTCCCCTCCCTACTTTCTCATCTTTCTTTTCTCCTTTCTTTGGTTTTCTACCGGGGCCCGGGCCTGAGGCCGGAGGGGTCGGGGGTTGGGTGGCAGCGCAGGAGGTCACGGCTGAGGCGCCCGGGGGCATTGGGGGCATCGGGTGCAGAGGGAAGCTGCCCCCTTGTCAGGGAGAGGGAGAGTCTCGGCGGCAGGAGAGGCCACAGGAGCGGCCGTCCCCCCCCGGGGACCTTGCCCCCCAACCAGGCCTTCCCGGGCCTCAGCTCCTGGGGCTGCTCGGCTGAACCTGCCGCACCTGCCGCGGCCCCTGCTCTGCCTCCTGGGCATCCGCGGGGCTCCGCACCCCCACCGTCGGGGCACCGCTGGGTCTGCGCATCCTCCTCGCCGGTGGGGAGCCCTGGGTGCTGCTGGGTCCCTGGGTGCCAGGCGCAGGGTGGGGGGCTGGGTGCTGCTGGGTCCCTGGGTGCCAGGCACGGGGGGTAGGGAGCCCTGGGTGCCAGGCACGGGGGCAGGCCCTGGGTGCTTCTGGGTCCCTGGGTGCCAGGCACGGGGTGGGGGGAGCCCTGGGTGCTGCTGGGCCCCTGGGTGCCAGGCACGGGGAGGGGGTGAGGAGCCCTGGGTGCTTCTGGGCCCCTGGGTGCCAAGCACGGGGTGGGGGGTGGGGTGGAGCCTTGAACAGAGCAGCCGCAAATGCCTGCCCTGGTGGAGCTTGTATCCCACTGGTGATCGGCGCGGTCTAGGTCTGTAGAAGGTGATCAGATCTTGGGGGAAAACATGAAGTCAGGCAGCTCTGGGGAGGGACATTGTATTTCAGTAAAAAAGGATGTTTAGAAATAAAGCCTTGGGGGCCACATGGGGGGCTCAGTGGTCGAGTGTCTGCCTTCGGCTCAGGGCATGACCCCGGGGTCCCGGGATCGAGTCCCACATCGGGCTCCCAGTACATGGGGCCTGCTTCTCCCTCTGGCTGTGTCTCTGCCTCTGTCTCTCTCTCTCTGTGTGACTATCATAAATAAATAATAAAAAAAATTTTTTTTAATAAATTGAAAAATAAATAAAAATAAAGCCATGGAAGGGAGTGGAGAGTGCCCAGAGGGAGGAGTCGGGGTGGGAGGCAGGGAGACTGCAGTTTTAAATGGAGCAGCGAGCAAGAGCAAGCGTAGGCTTGGCGGGACATGCGACACCCCGACAAAGGGGAGATGAGCTTAGCTGGTAGCTGCAGGAGCAGCATTTCACCGGGGAGGGGGGCGCTGGGGGCCGGGGAGGAGACAGCCCATGCTGGGCCCTCCAGCCCTTCAGGTCCGTGAAGGCCGAGGTCTCTAATTTGGCCTGAGTGGCTTCCACTGCCCCCCCTTTGCTCCAGGGGGACGTGTCCCGACAGGCTATATCCGGGCCCTGTTCCACGAGACACTGTTCTCTAGGTGCCTAAGCTGAGCCTCAGTTTATCGATCTATAAAATGGGAATAACAATACGTCTACCTTACAGGGCTGCGGGAGGCCCGAATTCAAAAGAAAAGAGAAGGGATGATCCCAAAGGGGACCAGGCTCCCGGAACAGGGCTGGGCAGGAACGGGGCTGAGGGTGTACACAGGTTGGCTGTTTAATTCTCCCCAAATCGCTGCGGTGAAGATGCTCTCCTGTCACCGCTCACAAGGGGCAGATGGAGGCTTCGAGAAGTCCGAGGCCCCCAGGCGGTTCGCGCCAGAGGCGGTGGCGGGATAGACCTGCAGAAGCCAGGCCGGAGCCCGTCTTCTCCGCAGGTGCGAGCAGGTGGGTTCTGGAACCAGAGCAGCTCTCACGTTTCCTCCCCATCAGCCCTGATGTCTGCGGCCGCCCGTGCGGGGATATAACCCAGTTTTCGTTGCCAAATTCTTCTAAGAGAAGAGAGCGATACTGCTGAAATCAGGGCCTGATTAATTCTGACAGCTGTGGGAGGGGAGGCAAGAGACGCATTCTTAGAACCAAGGCGGGCCCCACGCTCAGCACATTCTAGATGCCATGGGCTTGGGGGTTTCGAGAGAAACCCTGTGACTCACCCTCGCTTCCCATGGCCCCCGTTTCACATGAAGGCGCACAGTCTTCCCATCATTCTCCCCTGGCCCCCGACTCTGCCGGGCACTGACACCCACCTCACCCCACCCCACCCCACCCCGCCCCACCTGCCCCCAGGAGGCACCCAGCTGCCCCCGCCCCATCCCCACGTGAGTGGGGGTCCTCTCTGCTGGGCTACAGAGCCACCAGCCCAGGCCCAGGACACCCCTGCAGCAGACACGCAGCAGCCTCCTCTCTCACCCAAAGCCATGCAGGGTTAACCCCCTTTCCTCTCCTTTTTCCTGGAATCGGTTTGCTCGCACAGCTGCAGTTGGGCTGCCGTGATACGTGGCGATGAGGAGTGCTGCCTGCGTGCCCGGCCTCATGCTCCAGCTTTTACCTTGTGCGTGTGCCTCGCCAGCAAGCCCGTAGGGGAAGCCGTGTCATCATCGTGCAGCTGGGCCTTCTGAGAAGCAGATGCCCAAACGCAGTGGATAGGCAAGGGGCTTATTGAGGGGAAAGGTCTTTCCAGAGAGAAGGAAGGAGGCCGGCCAAGCCGGGGGGAGCCATCAGACGGTGGGGGCCCACCGAGGGGCACAGGCAAGAGGGTCGGGCATGAGCGTGTCCTGCACTACTGTACGGTCTAGAGAAGCTTCTGCACAGTGGCCAGGGAATCCTCAAACCCAAATCAGCCGTCACTAGAGGACTGGGCCCCCAGGAACTGGCTGGGGGCAGATGGAGGAAATGTGGGCCCGACGCAGATGCAGCAGGACGTTTGAGAGCACAGCGGTTGGGGCCCTCGCCGGGATTGGAGGTCTCTGCAGCACATTCCATAATTAATACTTATAATCCTAAATATTATTAGCGATTTTTGCATGTGTTGTGGGGATGCCTGGGTGGCTCAGTCAGTTGAGCCTCCAAGTCTTGATTTGGGCTCAGGTCAGGCTCTCAGGGTCCGGGGATGGAGCCCCATATCAGGCTCCCTGAAGACTGCTTGTGTCCCCCTCCGTGTGCCCCTCTCCCTGCTTACATTCTCTCTCTCTCTCTCTCTCTCTCTCTCTCTCTGAAATAAATCAATCTTAAAAACATTTTTTGTGTGTGTGGAGTGCCACAATTATTCTCCCCACTGCACTGGCTGATAAACCGAGGCTCCGTGAAGTCACCTGCACATGCTTTGAACCCAGTTTACTATGTGACTCCAAGGCTTTCTCCAGGGCAGTGTGCATCTGAGCTATCGACCACCACACCCCAAGCCTGATTCCTCAGACTCCGTAATCAGCAGAGGGCTGGGCACACGTTCAATGTCCCATAAGGTGGTAGGGGTTGGGACGCCTGCGGGGCTCAGTGGGTGAGCGTTTGCCTTCGGCTTGGGGATTGAGTCCCACATTGGGCTCCCTGCATGGAGCCTGCTTCTCCCCCTGCCTGTGTCTCTGCCTCTCTCTGTGTGTCTGTCATGGATAAATAAATAAAATCTTAAAGAAAGGGGGGGGGGTTGTAGGGGTTAGTGTGGCTGAGCTCCTGTACAATGAGAAAAAAATGCTTGCAAGTCTCCTGTGTCGCCCGTAATGCCTAGAACCCCGAGGCAGAGTCACGTCCTTCAGCACAAGCCTCCTTTCAGGATCGCCCTAACCAGAGGGGAGCCCCTTCCTCAGCTCCCGTGCCCCTCTGGGCCTCTCTTCCAGCACCTGCCAGCCTGCCTTATGTCAAAGTCCTTTGCACAACTGTCATCTCCCACGAGGCGGGTGCTTTGGAGTCCAGGAAGCCGATCAATAACATGCTCAAGACCAAATGCCAGCAGGAGGCTGAACAAGGCTGGAGCTCAGATTAGTCTTTGAGCCCTTCTGCATACACGCCCCAAAGATATGCAAATAACTGTAATTGAGTGAGCAGGGCCACCGACTCCGAGGGGAGGCTCAAGGAATCCCCCTTGCCCCTCCGCATCTGATTCTTCCAGTCGCCCACTAGGCAACCAAGGGTACACATCTCTGTTTTGGGAAGTGCTTCAAATGTCCTTTTATTCTCAGCTGACTTGGTCTGTCCCCAGATTGCCCCACTGCTGACAGCGAATCCATTCATGGACCTGTCATTCAGAAAGCAATATGCAAAATGCAGTCATTCATAAATCGATACTGTCTTCCTGGGAGTCCGCCCGGAACGTGAAATGCACGTGGCCCTTAATCTTACTTCCACTTCTAGGAACCTAGGCTACAGAAATCCGTACACATGTGCACAGAGATGTTGTACAAGATGTTTACATCATTGCAACATTAATACTGACATTAAAAAAAAAGAAGGAAATAAAACATCCATCAAAAGCAAATAAATAAATTAGGGCTCATCCATGTTGCAGAATTCTTGGCAGCTATTAAGAATATCACAGTTCTGGGGCACCCGGCCGGCTCAGTCAATAGAGCCTATGCCTCTTGATCATGGAGTCGTGAGTTTGAGCCCCTCGCTGGGTGCGGAGATTACTAAAAACAACAACAACAAAACAAACAGAAACAAAAATAAAACAAAAACAACTTTAAAATACAGTGGGGGGGGGGAATTTGATAATTCTGAGTTCAGTCACGGACACGCACTAAGATAGGATGAGTTAAAAAAAAAAAGATAGGCTGGGTTTTTTTTTTTAAAAAAGGCTGAGTTTAAAGAGCAAACTGCACACTGATTAATGGGTATGGAGAAGTTCTGGAGACGGGTTGTATGACTATGTGAAGATACTTCACACTATTTAACTCCACACTTCAGAATTGTTAGGATGGGAAATTTTACGTACGGATGTTCGGCCACAATTTCTTTTAAAGAGCAAGTTGTAGAACCATATGCCCAGTGATCCCATTAGTACCGGTTATTATTACCCTCAAAGAAATTTCTCACCTGTGTTTTAAGCATATACGTGCGTAGATACAGTAATAGAAATTTTTGTAGGGCTGGGTACTAGCAAATTCACACCCGAGTGTTATGCAAAATTACTTGTGGAGAGGGGGGCTGGCATGGCTGGGTGAGGAGGAAGAGGTTGTGAAGAACTTGCCCATTTCACTCTGTGTGTATACACAAGTGTGCGTTTCTTTGCTGTTTGAATTACTAAAATTGCTCGTGTTAATTATCCTTGCGCTGCGCTCATCCATCCGACAGGTCCCCAGCAGCTACGCCGGCTCAGCTGCCCTTTTCAGAGCCTGGAATAAGCCGATCAGCCTGGATTTCTCATCTTTCTCTTTCTTGCAGACTGGCTCAGGGGACGGCCTGCCCCTGTCCCCTTCCCTCCCGCCTTCGTCCCCGCTGCAGGGGGTGGGGGTTAGGTCAGAGTCTTGCTATGAGGACCGTTACTTAGAACAGGCTTCTGACCAGAAAAGGAGATGGCCGAGTGCCAGAAAACCATCGGCCCTTCTAGGTCTTCCTGCAAATACCGGGGCTCCCTGGACCGCAGGCTCTAGGCACAGCTAACCGAGGTCTGGGGCTCAGGCTTAGATGTGATCGTGGTTTCTTGGAAAAGTAAACCTCTGACTGGTGAATTTGGAACCACAGGTCTCCAAATCAGAGGGTAAGGCCTGGGAGCACTCGGCTCATTCTGAAACTCGAGGCCCCTGAGCCCCGGGAGGCTCTGCTGTGTGAGGAACAAGATGCCACGGCTGCCTGGACTGCCACAGGGACTTCGGTCACGTTTCACCTGGGCTCAGGCAGCAGCGGCCTGTGCGAGCCACGGGTTTGGACTGGGCCCAGGGACTCATTTGCATAGCCCTTGTAGGTCCTTGGCCTCTCAGGGCCCCAGCAACCGATCAGAAAGGTTAGGACCAGCACTTGGTCACACTGGGCCTGAGGGACAGAAACAAAACCCAGGGGGAGGGGAATGGCAAAGGGGGAAGGACAGTCCTGATATTTCACTTGCAAATCCCGCCAGCAGTGTCCCATGGAGTAGGAAACTTCGCTGTCCCATAGAGCAAGAAAGTTATGCAAACGAATGCATTTGCATGGCAGCTCTGGCCCCTAAAAATGACTTTACCACACACAGGTTTCGTGCCTCTGCCTCTCGGCAGCTGCCGCTCGAGTCCCCCCCACCCCACATCTCGCCGCCTGCAAGCCACAGCCGAGACTTCCTGGCCAGAGGCTCTGGGTAGCAATTTCCCCCCCAGAGCAATAAGTATGCACCCCTCCCACCCGGGGTGGATGTCCATTCCAGTGTAACCCTAGGTTTGAGATGTTGGTTCGTTTGTGAAAAATAAAACAGGTGGAAGGGGAAGCACGTTAGAATTTGTATCTGCTCCAGGGCAGCTGTCAGGGGCCCTCGTCCGGGCGCCCGACGTGCGGTGTGAGGCCCACGAGGCTCCTGCAGAGAGGCCGGGCCTCTGGGTGGCCCTGGAGGGGAGCAGGGCAGCCCTGTGACAGCCATTCGGCCCACTGCTCCAGAGGAGCCCCCAGCTACAGGTGATGTTATCCTTTGTCGCCCTGACTTGTCAAATGTGTAACGAAAACTGACCTAAGTGGAAGGCGTCTTTCAAAATTGATGAACTGAAGTCGAGAGGGGAAATCCCTGTCAGGCTCTGTTCCCAAATCTCGGTATCCATGGGGGGCGGGGGTGCAGGCCTCGTGAATGAGAGGAATCCAGGTGGGAGCGGCTGGAAAGACAGAGTGGAGAAGGGGGGCCCTCCCGCACTGGCCCAGCCGCTCTGGGAGCCAGGGTGGAGGCTCCTCGAGGAGTCAGAAATCGAGCCACCCGAGGACCCAGCAATCACACTACTGGGATTTACCCCGAAGAGACAGATGTAGTGAAACGCCGGGACCCCTGCACCCCGATGTTCACAGCAGCAGTGTCCACGAGAGGCAAACTGTGGAAGGAGCCTTGATGTCCTTTGGCAGATGGATGAAGAGGACGTGGCCTACAGATACCGTGGAAGATCCCCAGCCACCGGAAAGGACGATCCCCACCACCGACCCTGACGTGGATGGACGGAGGGTCTGATGCGGAGTGGAGCCAGTCCCCCGAGAGGGACGATCATCACACGGTCTCACGCATTCGGGGAATATAAGAAACATGAAGGGGAGGATAAGGGAAAGGAGGGGAGCTGAGTGGGGAAAATCAGAGAGGGAGACACACCTAACTCCTAACTGGGAGCAAGGGGTGCTGGAAGGGGAGGAGGGCGGGGGGGGGGCGGGGGACTGGGTGATGGGGGGGCACGTGATGGGAGGAGCACTGGGGGTTATGCTGCATGTTGGCAAACCGACAACAATAAAATAAATAAAAACAAATGTAGAAAAAAAAAAGAAAGTGGGCAGAAACACACCCAGGACGCCCCCTGAGGGCGGTAAATCAGATTTCCCCGGGAGGACCTGCTGGGGGTCAAAGGTCAAGCTGAAGGGAGGGGCAGGGACAGCAGTTCAGACGGAAAGACAGAAGGGGGAGCCTGCGCCCCAAGGGAGGATGGGCTCTGCAGGTCCGGACAGGGGTGGGAGCTCGGCGGCGCCCTCCCCTCGTCTCCGCCTAGACTGCCCGCGCAGGGGGCGCCCGGGGCCCAGCTCGCCTGCCCCTGGGGCCCGAGCACCGGGTGCTGCGGAGGAGCTGAACCTGAACGAGCCACTTCAACCTCTGCGGGCTCTTCTCGGCCGGTGAGTCAAGGAGGCCGAAGCGCTGAACCCCTCACGGGGTGGGGGCCTGCAGCTTGGGGGGAGGGGAAGCGCCCCGTAGGCCCCGGACCGTGCCCCCTGCTTCTCAGAGTCCTGGCGAGGCCGCCTGGGGGCGTAGAACTGGTATGAGCCCCAGAAAGGCACGCATGTGAGGGCTTCGTCCAGAAGGATCCCGGCTGTGCAGCTCTGGACCTCACTCATCCCTCCGACGTCTAAGCTCCCTGGTCCCCAAAGGCAGCTCAGTAAGCGCCCGGGTGTCCCGTGATGTAGGATGCGGGCGTCTCCTCACACCTGTCACAGCGCAGGGAGGGGACGGCCGGGTGAACTCGCCAAAAGGACCCTCGGAGCTGCAGCTTGGGGGAAAAGAGAGAAGCTACCTCCACACCTGGCCGCCCCCCAGCCTGACGGAGCCCCTACACGTGCACTTCCAAGAGCCGGGCAGAGGCTGCCCTCCCGGCCCCACTCAGGCCCCGCCGCTTTGTTTACATCCCCGGGTGGGGTGACTAGGACACCCACTTTCCCCGGCCGCACCAGCGCCTTCCTCCTCCCTTGAATAACTGAATTTCCTTCACACCCCAGCAGGCACTACCCACTGTACCCACTCGTCACTCACAGCCCCCCACAGGCACTTCCTGTCTCCGACCAAGGCCAGGAAACCCCCAAATTTACTGTTATTGTTTATCCAGCCAACTGCCTCCCCAACCCAAAGCACAGACAGGCCCTCCGACTGAGGGCGAGACGGGTGCGCCGAGGCCGCTGCCCCCACGCCAATCCTAGGGCTCCCTGTGCCCTCCGGGCGGTGGGGCTCGCCTCGGCACAAGGCCACCTGGCACCTTCCGGAGCAGGGACATCCATGAGCTCATGGAGCTCCTCACAGTAGCCACGGGGTGCAGGAATGTCACCCCCACTTCAGAGAAAAGGAAACAACTGCACTCGGTGGAGAGGAATCCAATCTGCCTCACCTTGGCTGCCCCTCGGCCCACTTCCTTATCTAGAAGACATTAGCGATTTTTTGTGTTTTTTTATTTCAAGAAACTCTATCAACGTGGAAGCTGGAGCTCCAGCGAGATTCACGTCTGCTTAGTTGTGAGACCTTGAGAGAGTCGTTTTACCTCTGTGAGGCTGCGTTTCCTGGTAGGGAAATTGGAGACTAGTCCTCCAGCCCTCTTGACACCTTACACCACTTCGGCATGTTCCGGAATCACAGCCCGTTGCCTCCTGCCCCAGCCTTTGCCTTTAGGTCCAAGTTCTTTCTCATCCTGTCTGGGAATTTAGCAGGAGGAAGTTCAGTGACAGGGAATCACGGAGCCCCTCGTGCGTGGGTCAGGGGCACGGGGAGGAGCACAAAGCGACGGCAAGATCCCATGTGCCAGGCAGGGCCCCTCCTGGCCCTTCCCCCCAGCCATCCTCCATGAACACCACATCCAGGCGGGATCGTCCCTGGGCACAAGTGTCCTGAGCTGAGCTGACCCGGCAGCCACAAGGGTCAACGTGTGGGGCAGGAGGCTGAGAAGGCTGAGCCAGGCCTCTGCGCAGAGCGAGCGCCCCGCAGATGCCCACGTCCTGATCCCCGGACCTAGGCACATGGTTCCTTACAGGGGGATTAAGGTTAAGAGCCTGGTGGTGGGGGAGATTATCCTGGATCATCTGCGGAGGCTCAGTCTAATCCCACAAGTCCTTAACCGTGGAGACCGCGCTCCTGGCTGGGTCAAAGATGGGACCACAGAAGCGTCAGAGGGTGTGACGCTGCTGGCTTCAAGGATGGACAAGAAGGGGCGCCTGGGTGGCCCAGTCGGTTAAGCATCTGCCTCCAGCTCAGGTCAGGATCCCGGGGTTCTGGGGTCTGCTCAGCAGGGAGTCTGCTTCTCCCTCTGCCCCTCCCTCCCACTTATACTCTCTCTCAAGTAAGTAAATAAAATCTTAAAAAGAAAAAAAAAAAGGATGGAGGTAAAGGGTCATGAGCCAAGGAATGCAGGAGCCTTTTGAAGCTGGAAAAGGCAAGGCGATGGAATCTTCTAGAGCCTCCAGAAAGGACCGCAGCTCTGCGGAGACTTTGATTCTAGCCCAGTGAGACCCCATCAGACCTCTGACCTGTGGAACTCCGCTACATTTGCGCTGTTTTAGGCCAGAAACGGAAAATGGATGTGGCCTCCCGAGACGGCAGAGCGCGGGCGCCGCCCCCGGGCGCGCTCAGCCTGGCTCCCCCCTCCCAGCCCTCGTTCCCTCTTCCTCCATGTTCTCGGCACTTCTGACCCCTGACTCGGTGCAGCCAACACAACTGGACTTCCCGGGGAGCAAAACCGCCCGTGGGCTTATCCGAGCCGCGGTTTCTACACGGGTGAGTGGTCTCACGCTGGGCCCCGAGCCTGCCAATCCACCCAGGAGCCATAAAGGGGGGTCGGGGGCCACCGGGGCCGCCCTGCCTGTGCCCACGAGCCCGAGCCGTGGAGCCGTGATCCTGCCAACGACTGAGGGGCACGAGCAGGCCTCTCCTCTGGGCAGAAGGCAGGGGTGAGGATGGAGAGCACCCCAGGCCTCGGGATCCTGAGTTCCAGTCCAAACCAGGCTGCTATGTGACCTGCAGCACATCCACGTGCCCTCAGGCAGCTCCCTGACTCACGCAGCAGGGGGAACCACCCTGCCTTGCCCTTCTCCCCAGTCAGCCCCGGGCACCACGTGAGAAAATGTGAACCAGGGTGCGTCGCTGTTCCATCTGACTGCAGGGAAGAGCAGTGGGGCCAGCAGACCGATGTCCACCTTAGACCCCGCCGCAAACTGGTCCACTGTGTGATCCCAAACGTCCCACCTCTGGGCCTTGCTCTTCCCATCTGTGCAGTGGGGGGAACAGGTCAGGTGACCGTGGCAGGGCTCTTGCAGGTCAGTGTAGACTCTTTCAGCGTAAGCCTAACCCCTATCGCCCCCTCCTGGAACTTTCGGGAATGACACCACCCTGCGCCCTTGGTCTCTCCCAGAATTTGAACCCAGAAACACACTCCCCCGCGGGCTGAGGCGGCCAGCACCTGGCTGTGGCTAAACAGGTCAAAGGATCATGTGCTGAGAAGCCAGCGGGCTCCCGATTCGGTATTTGACGAGAGAGCACGGGCTCCCCACCCCATGCTGCCCCCCGACCCTGCTCCAGAGAAGAAAGAGCAGCATTCGTGCCCCTACAGCAGACACAGCCCGGCCAGCCTGCGGCCAGGCCAGGTGCTCCCGCATCCGCACCCGCACCCGCACCCACACCCAGGGGGCCCTCCCAGCATACACCAGCACTCTCCACTGTGCAGAGGAGAAGTCGGGGGTGGACAGGCTGCGTCCCACAAAGGAAGAGCAAGAAAACCTTTCAACTATTAAATCCGTTTAGTAAAGACAGTTTCGCTCATACAAAACAACAGTTTACAACAATCTGAGTGCTGGCCACGCCGTCAGGGACCGGGAGGCACTGGGGGCCCTCGGAGCCCTTGCCCACATCCGGAGAAGATCCGGGGTGCTCCTCCAGCAACTCGGCCCCGAGGGAGACGAGAGCTGGAGAATCAGTGCCCACCCCTGGCCCGGAGACCTCCCCCGACGCTGCTCACTAGTACCGGGGGGAGGGCCCTTCCCGCCCCCCCTCACTGGCCTGGACACACAAGGCTGAGTTGCTTGGGGGTGGAGGTGAAGTGGCTAACGGAGGCGGGGGCAGAGTCGGGACATCTTTGGTGTGAAGACTCCCCCACCCACCCGCGGGGCCACCCAAGGGGTGCCGCCTCTGCCCTCGAGGGGGAGCCGGCCGGTACCCCCAGGGGCCCAGGAGAGGCGGCAAAATGCAGAAGCTCCAAGTCACTTCTAAACAGCCCAGGCTCCCCCATGGGAGCAGAGAGGAGGCCCATTGAGAAGTGGCTCAAAATATAGGAAAAATCATCAAGAACGGGTTAATCATGGCAGGAAGGGGGAGAGAGGCTACTGGGTAGGGAAGCGCCTCGGAGGACTAGGACCAGCGCTGCACGGGCGCCCACGGGTGGGGGTGAGGGTGGTCCAGCCTTCCCGACCGCTGGGCCGGAGCCCAGGTGGCTCCTCTCTGCCTCCCAGAACCACCGGGCAGGCTGCGGGGCCGGGCTGAGTCGGGGCAGGCTTCTCAGGCACTTTGGCAGACCTGACGCGGGCACGGCAGGCCCAAGGAGGGGTGAGGTTCTTGAGCCACAGCAGGGGCCCTCCCTCTGCAGCCCTGCCTGCCCCTGGCCCCATGAACATGCACAGTCCCAGACACAGATCCGGGCACACGCGCACACACACACACACAATCACACTCGCCTCTGTCCGTCTGGCACATCGGTGAGGTCTGAGGGCTCCCGCAGAGGCGGGTGGCATCCTGGCCCCGGCCCCGCAGGGCCCCGAGCTCCCGGAATGCCTCAGTCGCAGGGGCCCCCGGCCGGGGTGGGGCAGGAGAGGGCAGGTGGACGCAGGGACGCTCCCTCGGACAGTTGCCACAAACACCCCTGAACCAACCCCGAGCCCTTACACATCCAGAGAGGAAGGGGTCTGGGCAAGAGGAGGCCGAGTAGGGGAAAGAACAATAAAAGAAGTTTCATAAAAATTCCAAGTCAAATTACTGATAAAATTGCAAAATGAGCACAGGTTCCAGAGCGTCTTGCTCCCTTCTCTCCGCACTGCCCGCAGCCTCCCAGCCTCTCCCTCTCCGAGGTGGTGGGAACCACAGGCGGGATGCGGCCTCGGACGGGCTCCGGGCTCCACGCCGCTGAGGAGGGAGGTGAAGCGGGCAGTCCTGGGTCTCTTCGTTTAAAAAATATATTCAGGTCGAGAGTTATTGCTTGTCCGCCAGTGGAGCGGGACGGGCTCAGCGGCTCAGTGAGCGAGGGCCGCGGCCTCCAGGGCCCGAGCTTTCTTCCGCCTCTTCAGAAGGAGAGGGTTGGACGCATCTTCGATCTTTTTTATCTTGATCTGCTCGTAGTCGACACGCATTGTGGCCAAGGCACTGGTCATCTCCTCCTGGGGAGGGGGCAGGGTGACCACACGGGGCGACAGGGGAGATGAGAGACACAGGGAAGGGCAGGGTGAGGGCGACAGGGGGTGGGAGCAGAGAAAGGACAGGCTGGTCAGTGGGTTCGAGGCTGACGGCAGCCTCAACCCCTGCCGGGGTCACCAGAGCCTGCCCACAACAGTAGGGTGCGCTCCCAGAGCCCCCAGCGACCCCACTGGAAGCAGAAAGAGCACTGGACCAGGAGTCAGGGGACCTGGGCTCTGGTCCACCCCCGCCCATCGCTAGCTGTGTGACCTTGAGCAGGTCACTCTCCCTCTCTGGACCTCGGGCTCCTCATCTGCAAAACGAGGAGACGGTACCAGATAGCTGTTTGGGTTCCTTATAGGGAACCACCGTAGGCCCAGCCTGGCCAGGGAAGGGGCTCAGAGTCACTGCTCTCGCTGTAACAGAGATCCCTGGGGTGAGCGAATGCAGACTCACACCCCCCCCCACCAGCCAGCACCGCCCCTCACCCCCGGGCACCCACCCACACCCCGGGCCCCTGGCAGCCAGTGGTCCCCTCACCTTGACATCCTCCCACCGCTCCTTGTCCTCCTTCAGGACCCGGCTGGTGTGCAGTGGGGTTTGAGGGACCTTTGTTGATTGCTGTGGGGGAGAAAAGGAGTTCAAGGGAAAGCCTGGCGGGGAGCAGAGTGGTGGCTGAGCCCTCGCCCTCGCCCTCGCCCTCACCCTCGCTCTCGCCTTGAGGGTCGGTTTCCACGGACCCGGGTCCCTCCTGCCCACCAGGCTTACCATGATCCAGGGGTGGTTCATGAATTCCGTGATGGTCATCCTCTGAGTGGGCTCTGTTTTCAGCAGGTTCCGGATGAGCATCTTCACTGCGGGGTGGGGCAGGGGACAGAGACAGCTCAGGGGCCACCCTCTCTCTTCTGCTTCTTCCCAAAGTTTTCAGGGAGAAACCAGACTTAGGGGCACAGGGGGGGTAGGGGTGGGGGGTTGCCTGGAGGCAGACTGCCCACAGAGCCGGTCCCGAGGGGCATTATGGTTACACCTCTTGATAGGTTACATGCAGCCCCACACCCGTGGCCCAGGGTGGGTCCCTCATGCAGACAGGACGTGCCCAGCAGGTGTGAGCACAGGGACGGACCCACTGCCACACCACCCCTGGGGGCTGGATCCTGCAGGTACCACGTGTGCGCGTGCAAGTGCACGGGGCGGGGGAGGGGGTCCTTACCTTCCTCTGATACCTCCGACCACTCTGGGTTGGGAAATTCATACTGGCCCATTCGGATGCGAGTCTTCATGCCCGGAGAGATGGCGAGACCATGGTTGGAGTAGAAGGGGGGATACCCACACAGCCTGAATCAAGAAGCAGGAAGAGAGGGGGACAGTGCGGGTGTTATTCGGGGGACTTGCACCAGGAACAGAGTGAGGAACAGGCTTCTTGGAAAGGTCACAGAGAAATGCACTCGTGGATTTCAGGCACAATATATGAAATCAAGAACAGGCCCCAGAAATCCAACACACCCAGCATCTAAACCACACGTTTTCCTGCCCGTGAGCTAGTTTATACCCGCCGCTTAGCTATCAGAATCCAATAAGCACAGAGAAAAGGGGACACGCAGGGGATTTCCAGGGAATCCCCCATCCAGAAGGGGATGTGGACCTCTGCTCCTTCCTCTTGTCCCAGAGAGGTACAGGCCTCCTTCTACGCCCAGCCCAGCCCAGCCTCCTCCGCACACCCTCCCTGGCACACTCACAGGATGTACATGATGACACCCAAGGACCACATGTCACAGGACTTGTCATACTTCTCGGGACCCAGCACTTCTGGAGCTGCAAACCAAAGGTCAGTGTGGGTGGATCCGGCCCCTGGAACACTGATATACCCCAGCTTCTCTGCGGATCATGCTCCCTATCCCAACCCCTCAGCCCATCGTGATGATACTGTGGCCGGGGGTGGGAGGGGGAACAGTCATAACCCCATGCTGGGGCTGCGTGGGGGAGAGCAGAAGAGCCTCCTCCAAGAGGAACCCCGGGGCTAGAATCTTAAGATGAGACGATTCCTGGACGGAAGAGCCTTCCCGACCCATGCTGCCCACTTAATTTGACAAACATGAGTTTATTCTGGATAAACGTGAGTTCACTCGGCTGGAGCTGCGGAACCCAGTCTGTGTCCCGGGCTCCGCTGGGAATGGCTGCTCTTCTGGGGGAAGCCCACCAGCGTGCACCAAATCCTGCCTATACTCCCAGACGGATCGATCTCCCATAACGTCTCAATTCCAGCTTAACTCGCTCAAGCCCTACTTCTGGGCAGGTCACAGCAGAACCAGCTCCGGGAAGGTTCAGAGGACACGACCCCCCCAGGACCAGTGGCCTGAGAGCTGTAGGGAGCACCTGACAACAGCTCTGGGGAAAGACCAGCTCCCCGGGCCCCCTCTGGACTCACCCACATAGTACGGCGTGTAACAGGGAGTGGTCAGAGAGTTGTGGCTGGTGGTTTCCTTGGCAAAGCCAAAATCTGTGAGTTTCAGGATGGCATTGGGCCTTTTGGAGGTGTACAGGAGATTCTCAGGCTACAGAGAGGGAGACAGACGGACAGACAGCAACGCTGCTGAGCCTGTGAGGAGGGCAGCGATTCCTGCCTCCCCTCACCCTTTCAACGACCATCTGTCCCCCTCGATCGACACGCCATCAGGAGCATCCATGCGCGTGGCCAGGTGCCTGCCTTTGGGAGCTTACAGGGTACTTGGAGACAAGAGACGAGCCCAGAGAACCGCCAACAAACACCACGGGGACACAGAAACCAAAGGTGTGACTGTGTGGCGCTAAGGAGGACCACAGGGCTGGGCGTAGCCACAGAAGGCTTCACTACTGCGCTGGGGCTTGGCCCAGAGAGGGCGGCCGCGGCGGGCAGAGAACAGCACCTGCCCTGCTCTGCCGCAGGAGGCGCAGCAGGGCGCAGGGCAAGCCAGGCCACCTCCCGAGGGTCACCGTAGCCCCCCGGGCCGTGGCTCCCACGCAGCAGCGCACAGCGGGCACCTTGACATCCCGGTGAGCGATGTTGATCGAGTGCAGGTACTGGATGGCCTCGCCGATGCTCTTCATGATTTCTGACGCCTCTGTGGCAGGGGGGTGGGCGACAGGAAGCAGAGTCGCAAGATGTGGCAGGAGGGTTGAGGACCCAGTCAGTCGGCCCCCTCCCACCCCCACCCACCCGAGGAGCGGCCCCGGTGTCCCCCCCGGCCCCCGACGGCCCTGCCCGCCCAGGCCTGTCCCAGCAGGCCCCTCCTACCTCTTTCCGTGAACGCCTGGTCTCCGCGGTCCTGGATCCGGCTAAAGAGTTCTCCGCCATCCAGACTGAAAGAAAGCCACCGTGACAGGGGCGGGGCCCGGCCCAGCAGCCCTCTCCTGCCCTGCCCGCCTGGCCCCGGCCCCAGCGTCGGCCCGAGGTCGGCCTGGCTTACCACTCCATGACAATGAGCAGGCACTTCCTCCCCGCGTACAGGTTCTCGTAGACATCCACGATGCGCACGATGTGGGGGCACTGCGAGGCCCGCCAGTGCAGCTCCACCTCCCGGCGGGCCTTGGGGCAGTCCTGAAGCATCTGCAAGCCCAGAGGCCTCCCGCGTGACTGCGCCATCCCCGCAGGCGGGCAGCTGGCGGCCGCCCGGCACGACCCGGCGGAGTCTGTTCCAGGGCGCCCGGGCTCTCCCCGCCGGCACACCAGCTCCTGCAGGTCCCCTACTAGTGCCCCCCCCCCCTCCGGCATTTTCTCTGGCCTCTCCTCCTAAATCCTGACTTAGAGTTTTGCAGCTCCCTTATCTGCTCTAAAGGGAACCTTCAAGACGACCCCAGACCCCACGGGGCCTCGGCCCAGGCTGAAATCAGCCCCGCGGCCACTCGGCCTAGCCGGGCCTGCAGGCTGCCCTGGAGGGCGGCAGAACTGGGCAGGCCTGAGGACAGTCTGAGGCGAAGGCACACAGTCACGGAAAGGAGCCGAGAGAAGGAGGGACTCCAGAAGCAGCAGGAAAAGGAACTTCCAAGACCCCTCAAGGTCCAGCACACCAAATCCAGAGCAACGCGCTTTCTCCGTCTTGCGCTTTACTTCATTCAACCCCCCGATGGCCTCGGGAGTCGGCCGATGTGGCCGATGTGGCTGGGACGCCGCCTCTCGCCAGGTGTGCAACCTCGGCAGCTTCCCTGACTCATGAGCCTCAGTCCTGCACCTTGTCCCATGGGCCAGGTGGCCAGGGGCCCTAATGGAACCTGGATCCCTCACCTGGATCCCTCGCCAGCCTCAGGGGCTGAATCTTGACTAATCCCAGCCAGTCGCATGAATTCCTTTACCAGTGACGAGCTTGGGAACAAGCCTAAGACCCAGCGCCGGCCAAGAAGAACTTGGTCACGAGTCTGCTAGCGGCTAGCGGCCTCCTGAAGGAAGCACAGGAAGCTGCACCACCTTCCCCGCACGTGGCACCTGGCGGGAGGACCGGAGGACGCATCAGCACACCGAGGAGGGCGGGGAGGAGGCGTGGCAGTCACCTGGGGCCTGGCTGACACCGAGCAGCCCTCAGGACTTGTGTTTGGTACGATAATAATCTTTCCTTGCTCTACAGACTGCTTTTATTTTTATTTTTATTTATTTATTTATTTATTTTTTTACAAACTGCTTTTAGTAGAATTTTATTGCTCAGAGCCAAAGGCATCATGTCTATCCCCCTATAAAATGGGGGGTAGATCTGTTGCAAGGATTAAACGAAGCAATTCTGCAAAGCGCCCAGCAGAGCCCCTGGCAGATGCCCAAGAAGCAGAGCTGTCACTTTCGTCACGGACTGTCGGCTAAATGCACAGCACTGATGCCAAAATAACCAAGACGCCGCCCCTGACAGACTTCCCATCTCTGTGGGCCGCCAAGATGAGCCCTATGCAGTCCCCATCAGGGCCGAGGCGAGAGGGACACGGTGAGGCGGTGAGGGGGAGGGAAGGCAGGGGGATGGGGGCCCTGCTAGGGGGGAGCGGGGATGGGGCAGGTGGGGGATGCAGCAGCTGAGGCTCAGAGACCCGCTGGAAAGTGCAGGAAGCTTGGTCAGAAAGCTGGGCTGGCCGGGACGGAGCCAGGTGACCGAGGGCAGCGACAGGCAAATACGGGAACTCCCAGCCCTGAGGACAGACCTCGTCACGCTGCAGGCCACGACATACTAGGCCTTTTCTGACCGTGCAACTGCCATGTTACGGGATGAGGAAATCGAAGCTCAGGGTAACAGTGTGTCCAGGGCTAAGTCCCTAGAGAAAGGCAGGGCCAGGGTTGGACCCCAAAGCCCAGGCCTTTTCCATGTCACCACAAAGCTTCCCCGGGAGGGGTGGAGGCCGAGACCGGTCAGTTCGGGACAGACACCTGCAGGCTGACCTCGCAGCACAATCTCCAAACAGGTGCCGGTCGGGGCAAGCTGCCCACGGGGTCACACTGCCACCTCGTGGCCATCTGGGGACACTGCACAGGTTCGAGCTCGGCCACCCACCTTACCATGGCCCAGGAAAAAAAGTTTATTTTCCTCTCCCCCGCTCTAAGCAACGCAGGAGAAGGCAGCGGCCAACTTCATTTGCAACTTCATTTGTGGAGCGCACTTCCACTCCACGGGCATTTACTGGGCCCCGCATTGTGCAGGGCGCCAAGAGGGAACAGAGGAGTCCCAGTCTGAAAACATTCAGGCTGGCGGGGGTCAGGGTACGTACTACGGGAGGCCGACACAGGAAATATTTATAACCCAGAGCCAATGTGCTATACAACTGGCAGGTTCAAAGGGTTCAGAGGCAAGAGTCCTCAGAGCAGCCCAGTAAGAAAGATCTCTCTCGCCCCCTGCAGGTACCCTGATCACTAGGAGGCAGAGAAGAAGCACAGTTGGCGGATTTACTCAGAGGCAACCTGAGGTCAGGGATTTACCATCCGTCCAGGGGCAGGGTCTCGAATTGGTCAGTATCTCCAATGACCTTGAAGGCGTCATTACCTTTCTAAGCCTGTTTTGCATCTATCCGTGAGGGGGGCCCCCTTCCTTACAGAGTCATCTAAGCATCTAATGAAAGAACACCCCTTAAGAAGGCTTTGTCATCAGAGGGGCAGTTATCACTGGAAACCAGCAGCACAACTGCCAAGGCAGAGGCACCCTCTCCGTCACCTCGAGTTGAGGCTGGGGCCCACTGAGGAAGCCGGTCCAAGTCACCAGCAAGACTCCAGGCTGGGTTTATGGGCAGCCCAGTGACCACAATCTGGGAACCAGCTCCATGCCCTGCCCAACCAGAGCTGTGCTGAGTGATGACACGTCAAGGCCCACACCCAAATGCCCCTTGGTCCCTCCTGAACTCAGAGCTCCCACTCCACATGCTGCTCTTTCTGCCTTAGACAGGTTAGACCGTGTGGCAAAGGAGAATTTGTGGGCAGGAGGCATGGGTTCCCAACCCACCTCCGGGCCTACACACAATTCTTCACCTGGTAGGTGAGCCAGATGGACCCAGTACAATACACTTGGCCTTGGGAACAGTGTACAACGCATACCCCAGCTCTGCACTTCCTAGCTTGGGTCAGGTAAGCCGACCTACCCTTCTGACAAAAGGATTTCCTCATTTGCAAAACAGAATTAATTTAGTGAAATAAGTAAACTGGAAAGGGTAGTATTTTTACATTCTAAAAGGAACATAAGAGTTTCCCATGAAGACTGGAGACTGGCATCCAGGTATGTGTTTATGAGAAATCTCTGAATGGATATGAAGACCAACTCCAGCAACAAAGTTAAGACCTTCAACTGAGTCAGGCAGGCAGGCTGGCTCATGTCATGGGGGAAGAGCCTAAAGAGCCAAAGAGGCTTTGTGGACAGCTGTGGGGTGCAGAGAGCCTGGAGGGAGGACAGCAAGAATGTGCTAATCTGGAGTACAGAGCTAAGTAAAGAACGAGGGGGGGGGGGGGCTGAGCTCCAAGCCAGAGGAAAGAGGGAATGAAACAGGATTCCTGGGGTCCTGCCAGGAGCCACCAGCAGGTTCAACCAGAAGCCAATAGAGTCACCCAGGAGAGGTAGGAAAGGCTCACCTCTCCGGCATGGACAAAGACAAGGGCCCAGGTCTATAGATCTCAGGGACCCAGACTGGAGGGAGGGAGGGAGGGAAGGAGGGAGGGAGGGAGGGAGGGAGGGAGGGAGACGGGGAGGGTCTTCTCACTAAGAAGCCACAGGCCCTTAGACATTAAGAGCCTGGAAGGGTTTATGAAATATTTTAAGCCCACGCAAAGCACGGAGCAGATACTGGGACTTGTCTCCACCCCCTGTAGTTCGCGTCTGAAATTCTCTTGCACTGTAGAAAAGGTTAATTGTTGCATGTGCTAGATTGCAATGCAATAGGCCAGGCCACCCTACCAACTGTGGCAAGGGCCTGGGAAACTCTAGGATGACAGTGGCGATGAGGGAGACGCGGGAGCTCTCCCCAAATGCTGTTCCCTGTCTCAGTTTGCTGGAGCCCGAAGGCAAGAGGACCGGGGCCCCCAATTCTGGTTGCCTATGGCCCCATTACCTCCCATCCTCCCAACCAAGTCTTCCATCATGGGGCCACAGGGAAGGACTCAGGAGCAGTCAGCATCCTAAACGGAGCTGAGCCAGAGATGGGAAGAAACAGAGCCCAGGGCCTGGAGCCCGGCTCGCCAGCAGCAATGGGGACATGAGGACTGACGGGAAGGAGCGAGTCCCAGGCCCCAAGGGATCACGCCCTTCACAAGCTCTAACAGCTGCCAGGTGTGTGAACTTGTGGACGTCTTTAACCCCTCCATGCCTCAGTTTCCTATCGGTTAAAGCGGACTAGTAAGAGTCCTCAGCTATATTAAATGAGCTACTAGATGCCCCCTGTAACCTACTGCGAGCAGCACACGCGTGTGTTAGCATCACTCTGCTCTCACTTCCCGGCCATGCTGTCCCAGGGCTCCTCGGTCAAGGGGGTATTAGTAGCCCTGAGGGGCCCCAGAATACCGGCGGGGAAGCGGTCTGGGCATCCTGAGCACTCCTGGCCTCCCTCCACTGCCTCAACCGGACAGCTGGGGGCAGGGTGCACTGTAAGGAGAGAAGGAAGCCACCCCTTCCCTTCCCAGGCCTGACTGGGAGCCAAGAGTGATGCAAAAACCTGAGTCAGGCGCTGGCTGTGCTGCCCGTGTGTGGTGTGTGTGCGGTGTGTCGTTAAACCAGACGTCCTCGGTCATAGCAGGTCAGCCCTAAGGCCCCGTGTGTCATGCACCAGCCCCCCCACCAACCCCCACTACAGGATGGGGCGGTGCTGGGTGCTGGGTGCTCTGCGGGCTAAAGAGGAGAAGGATGTGGGCAGGAGGGCTGCTGCTTTGAGTCCCCCACACACACAGTGCAGGATGCAGGACCCCTGGGAGCAGGGGAAGGGGGCCCCTGCCCTCCTGTGTGCTCTGTGCTAAGTGGGTGCTAACTACTCTGAATGGGGACCCCTCATCCACCCCAGAGAAAGTACCTAACTTTTTTTTTTTTTAAGATTTTATTTATTCATTCATGAGAGACACACAAGAAAGAGAGGCAGAGACACAGGCAGAGGGAGAAGCAGGCTCCATGCAGGGAGCCAGACGTGGGACTGGATCCCGGGTCTCCAGGATCAGGCCCTGGGCTGAAGGCGGCGCTAAACCACTGAGCCACCCGGGCTGCCCTCATCCAACTTTATATAAACGAGAAGACTCGGGCTCAGAGAAACTAAGCAATTAGCTCCAAGCCTTCCCGCAGTGGCCCGTGGCAGGGCTGGGATTTGATGTGGGGCCCCACTGCTCCTGACGCTCCTTTTCCACCGCCCCATGGGGGAAGGCAAAGGCACAGAATCCGCCAGAACCATCCATGACATCAACGCCAAAAATGGGGGCGGAAAACGTAGACATGCCTGAAAGTACAAACACTTTGATCCCGAAATCCTGCTTTTAAAATTTTACCCTAAGCTACTACCCTGGATGGAACCTGAATGTATGTACATCCCAATCCCGAGTCCGTTATGCCAACCAGAAGGCAGCGGCCCAGCAACCAGCAATTGAGATTGCTTTAAAAGTGCACTTAGCTATATAATCTGTAATCATGAATGTGATGTCTGAAGTGAACATTTAATGCAGAACGGAGTCCCGAGTCTGTTAGGTCCTCCGTCACCGTGAGTGGGGGCACTCACCCTGGCTCTTTCTTTGCAGCACAAATCCCAATCTTAGTTTCCCTACACTTACTCATCAGAAAGTATATGATAGTAGGTGAAAAAAAACCAGTTTCAAAGGCTTATTATGGCCAGTGCAGTTCTATATTTTTATTTATACCTGGGGGGGGGGGGGTCTAAGAGGAAGAGTATTCATACTCAGTAAAACGCTAATTGTAATTCCATCTGAAGAGCAGGATTACAGGGCCTTATTTTTTTCTTCCTCAGATCTTTATTTTCTAGGTGATTTACAATTAGCATTTGTACTTTTAAAGAGGCCAAGAAAGCAGCTTAGCTCTCCAAATGTAAATGGGAGGTTGTCATCCACACCCCCAGGCCGGCCAGGGAGCAGAGAGGCTCAGGCTCTCAGGCAGCTCAGCCTCCCCAGGTCCACGGCAGGGGGCTGCCACTGCCACCTTGGAGTCTGGAGCAGGAATGCAGCCCGACACAGCAGGTGCAGGCTGCAGTTGGGGGGCAGGGGGGTGGGGGGTGAGCAGACACTGGGAACCACAGCACAAGGGGTTCCATCATCCTCCGTCCTCTCCAGCTCCACTCTGCTCTGACCCAGCCCCCCCACTCCCCAGCCAGCCGTCCTCTGTGTCGGCTCAGCCATGGTCACACCTCTCCTTCCAGCCTGGCTGGGGAACTGGACCCCACAGCCCTGTGCTAGCGAGAAAGGGAGGTGTGAGGAGGTCACGGGGACACAGGCCCAGGACACGCTGTCCTTACATCATGTGATCTCTGTCTGGGCCCTTCAAAGCCTCCATCTCTGGGTCCGGAGCCAGGGAGGGAAACAGGTTGGAGACACACAGCACGCACGGTCCAGCACGTGAGCTCCCCCTCCCGAAATGCCATCACTCAGCAAACATCCGGAGTACCCAGTACACGCCACACACTGTTCTGGAGAGTGCTGGGATCTAACAGAGAACTGAGCAAGTAAGGCCTGTGCCCCATGGGACCTCCGTGTGCATGCAGGAGGTACACGGTGAGAAAGCGGTTTTAACTCGATCTTGTGATTGTGCATAAAGAAACTAAACAGGGTGCTGCCAGAAACCAGCAGTGGCGGTGAGGGAGACTCTCCCTCAGCCCCCCTCAAACTAGGGAGAGCTGCTTACAGCCTGGAGACGTGGTCACGTCTCTTTACCTCTAGCCCAGCTCAGAAACATAAGAGATGACAGATGGGTCTTGGTTGAAGTGGTTTTCCTCTACATCTATGGGGGGGTGGGGCTGGGGTAAGGAGTATGCCCCCCTTCTAGAGTTTCTGCAAAGCTCAGCGAGGAGCTACTGTTGGTCTTCCCCTAGAAGTGATCTAAGCAGGAATCTCAACAGGGTTCGCAGGTCTTAGAAGGTTACCGAAGTAGAAGATACACAGAAGTGCTGCATCAGGGTCCCTGGCCGGGGCACACATTCCCAGATATTTGGCTGGGAGGTAAAAGTAGTTCTCTCTATTTGCTACTGGCTTTCGTCATTGTGATAGGGAAACGTCTCCACCCAGAACAAAGCCACACCGAACAATGAGGAATCCAAGACTAAAAGCTTTGCAACAACCACACCACACTGCCCAGAAGACGAGCTGGACCTTCTTGTGGTTCCCACCCTCTCTCTCCAGGACTTTCCTGGGGCAACCATAAAAGACCAAGGTTCAACAAAAAGGCAAGGAGCTTAAAAGTCACACCATAAATGACAATTTAAAAAAATATATATTTGCAGCACATAATGGATAAAAGGCTAACTTAACTGGGAAATCAATTGTAAAAGATTAACAACCCAATATAAAAATGGCCAAAGAATAAGAACAGGCAGTTCAAAGAGAAAGGAACACAGACGGCCAAATGATTCTTGATGCAACTCATTAAGAGAGAAATGCTTATAAAAACAACGACAGCAATTTCACCCGAATGGCAAACATGTTTTAATGTTGGACCAAAACCAAAGCAAAATAAAACTCTTGGGTCTATGCCAACATTTGAGAGGAAAGGGCACTCTCTCATACACCCAGTAGGGATACAGATCTTGTTTGAGGAGTCTGGCCGAGATCTCTCGTGTTCAAACCTTGCAGGAAGTCACTGCCCACCTAGGAAACCATCCTAATAGGTTCCTAGAGCATTTTAGCGGCCCCAAACTGGTAACAACCTACGTCCACCGCTGTGGAGCTGGTCAGGTAAGTGGCAGGGCGCCCATACAACAGAGGATTTAGGGCCCGGGCCCGGGCAGGAGAGAGGCAGGGCCACACATCCACGCGGTGGTGAGAAGAGAGTGTCCACCCACGGGCGAGCAGACAAAGGACAGGACGACACTCTGGCTTTATCGTTACCATCCCAGCTTGTTTAGTGGACCTGCACCGGCACTGCTTAAGTAACTTTTAAGGTATATTCATAAAAGCAAGCAAGCAAGCACATCAAAGGTTAATTAATGGTTTTAATTAATGGTTCACTGTACATGGTGGTAAGACAGGGAATGTTTTCTTCTTTTGTGTGCTTTTTAAATTCCAAAAAATAAAAAAAAAATTAAGTCCTGAACAGAACAGAAACATAGAATACCATTTGGGTGGTTTTGTTTCTTAAGGCAGAGAGAACATATATGGGCTTGCACTTTCCTGGATGTCTTTACCCTCCCCCACAAAAATGTCAGCCACCAGCTGAACCACCAGTTAAGAGTAGGTTCCAGCGAGAAAGTGCATTTTTCTTGTTTTCCCCCTTCTCCTTTCTGCTTTATATCTTTCTGTTATATTTGGATCTTACCATCTGCATGTATTTCTTTTTAAAAATCAAGTCGAGGGGGTTCGATTCCAGGAGGCAGTACATCTCAGTTCTTACTTGACCCCTGGCCTGGGACAGTGGCACAGCTGTACGTGCCCCATAGCAACCTGGCCCTCCTGCGGGTGAGGGAAGTGGACAGGGACAGAGGATCCCATGTGGACCAGGGGAGGGACGAGGACCTAGCGTGACTCCAGGAATGAGGGCTACCCGGCTGATGCAAAGGCCTGGTGTCTTCCTGGAGAACAGTACCAAGTTAATAAAGAACGGGCCGAGGCCCCAAACCACCAGTGATAACCACTTCTGGCTTCTATGGGCATGAACGCTGCACACGGCGGGGAGAGGCAAGCCCTCTGGAGTCTTAGGGAGGAAACTGAACGACTGAGGGACACAGATATTTCTCTTTCTTCTAGCAGGTGACTATGACTTTGAAAGAGAAAGAGGAATTTTCATGTATAACCACACCAACCATGTGTCAGGTGCGCTCTATATTTAGAACATACGTTATACGTAAGCCTCCTAACCGCCCTGTGGAAGAGTCAACTGCTGATCCCATTTACAGGTGTGGCAGCCGAGGCCCGAGGGAAGCACCCTTCCTGAGGACACACGGCGAGTCACTGCCAGGGCCAAGACGCACACCAGTTCACGCTCCACGTTCCACTCTTGTTTTACGGCAAACGAGGCTTTGACAAGCAAATCCTGAGCTGCTAATAGAAGTTGATTGTTGCCCTGGCTGCCTTCCCTGCCCCGTTCACAGGCCTGCCCCCATTTATCTCTGCATCGGTCTGGCCCCGCATCCAGCTCAATGCTGAAGAGATATAATGTATATGTGTACGATCGGAACCACTTTACTGCCCATGGAGTACAACAGGATACAAGGCATCTTCCCCGAGGACACAAGGTAGACAGTGGGAGGAAGGAAACACACTCAACTCTCCCAGCTGGATTGAAGATAAAATCTGAGTGGAAGGATGAAAACATGCCATTTTCTTCATAATATCTAGGTATGACTTTTAAAAATCCTGAGATGGACAAATTATCAAGAGAAATTAAGATCAGGGCGCGTGGGTGGTTCAGTTGGTTGAGCGTCCAACTCAACTTCGGCTCAGGTCATGATCTCAGGGTCGAGAGAGGCCCAGTGGGCTCCGCCCTTGGCAGAGTCTCCTTGAGACTCTCTCCCTCTGTCACTCTGCTGGCTCGCGTGCGTACGTGTGCAAACTCTCCCTCTCTCTAAAATAAGTGAATAGGCGCGCCTGGGTGGCTCAGTCAGTTAAGCATCTGCCTTCAGCTCAGGTCACGATCCCAGGACCATGGGATGGAGCCCCACATCGGGCTCCCTACTCAGCAGAAAGTTTGCTTCTCCCTCTCCCTCTGCTGCTTTCCCTGCTTGTGCTCTCTCTCTGTCAAATAAATAAAATCTTTTTAAAAAATGAAATAAAAATTAGTAAATAAATCTTTAAAAAAGAAAAAAAAAGAGGGGCGCCTGGGAGGCTCAGTCAGTTAAGCATCTGCCTTCAGCTCAGATCATGATCTTGGGGGCCCTGGGATTGAGCCCCGTTTTGGGCTCCCTGCTCGGCCTTCTCCCTCTGGCTTTCTCCCTCTGCCCCTCTCCCTCTACACCACCCACCCCCATGCCCTCTCCCTCTCTCTCTCAAATAAATAAATAAAATCTTGTTTAAAAAAAAAAAAAAAGAAGGAAAATAAAGACAGAGGGAGGTCAGCAACACTGGTTCTGGCCAGTGCTGCCTCCAGCAACTTGACCCTGTACAGGTGACAAAGCAGATTCAAATTCTTAATTAGAAGTGATAAATGCCATGTCATCATCATCATCACTCCACTTCAGTGGAATGAGATTCATGGCACATACACCTTCATCAACAGATCTAATGGGACGTAGAGAGAGTAGAGCGAGAGAAAGTGGAAGAAGAGAGGGTCCTACAAAAGAGGGCAACACCCCACCCCTGACAACAATTCCACAATTCCACGTGCCCAAGACAGGAGGACAGCAAGGTGCAGAGAGAAGGTAAAGGAGTCAGAAGTAGTTCTTGGGGAAACCTTGGAGAGACTAGATGGTGGAAAATAGGAGCCCCTCTTCCCTAGTTAGCAGATGTGGTCCAGATGCAACACAGAGCTCGCATCAGCCGACACGGACACGAGGACATCTGATGGAGAGAGACAGGCAAGGTGGTTTTTTTGTTTTTTTGTGTGTTTTTTTTTTCCTGCTAAGAGCAGGGCACTTGATAAATTCTTGCCGTGCCTTTCTAAAGGGTTTACCTGTCACAAAGCCGGAGGTGCAAGGAAGGGAAATGCTCCTTGGACTCAATGCTAACCAGGAAGCAAAGTCTAGTAAACCACGTAGGAAAACAAAACACCGTAGTTAGCAGTAACAATAACAACAAGAATACCACACTGGGAGGAAGTAACCTTGTCATTTTAGAGTTCAAAGGAGGGGAAGAAAAAACCAGGGGACAAAAACAATTGTTTAGCCTAGACCCGCAGAAAACCAGTATTTAGATGTTGACAACGGAACAGTATGAGCAGAGATCCCACGCGGGGGGGGGGGGGGGGAGGCATTTTGCAATATAAGGTCTGATCTCCCCCAAGCAGACTCTGAGCATGTAAAGCATAAGAGTCCCCAATTTTCCTGGAACAGGAAAGCGGGAGGACAGAAGCAGTCACAGATGACCAAGACCACCACACAGGGAGCCACGGAAGACAGGACCGACCCCAGGAGGGTGGCGCGGAGAGTGAGCAGGGCTGGTGGTGGCAACGTGAGAACCACTCGGCGTGTCGTCACCCTACGTGCAAAGCCAGAGAAAAACCAGGGAGCGCGAGGGCCCGTCGTGGGGGCTGAGGCTCTAGGCTACAGGAACGCCGGACGACGCGGGAACTCGTCTCCGATGTGTCCCATCCTTTCTGTCCAGGAGGACGTTCTTCCGACGGAACAAGCGAACCGTCTGCACTGAACCGTCCGCACCTCCGATGGGCGCCGGACCAAGAACCAGCTCACGAGCACCCGAGGACGACGCAGGTACAAGATGCCAATCTCACCAGACTCGCGTGCCAGGATGCGCAGACGCCTGCGGGGGTGAGGCCAGAGCCGGCGGCGGCGATCGCGCGGGGGGCACGGGGAGGGGGAGATGACGGCAGGAGCCCGCTTCTCAGCAGCGTCCCCCTCGGCACCCCCGGGCCCCAGGCACCAGGCTACACACTTGGGGATTTAAGGAGCTCGCAGACAAGTCACGAAACAGATTGGAGGAAACAAACGCTCTGCACCAGGGGGTCCCTAAGGGCTGCTTAGCTCCACGTCGGTCTCGGGCAAAGCTTCGAACGGATTCTGACTTGCAGCATCTCGGCCCGGCCTGGGCTCCCGGAGAGGCCCCAGCAGACCCAAGCTCGGTTCCTTTATCAGCAGGGTAACTGGATTAGAGACCACGGGGGCGGGGGCCAGAGCCCGTGGACAGTCCCGCACCTGAGCACCTCGGACCTCGCAGAGGAGGAAAGGGCGACACGGCGAAGCGCTGCCGCGGTACCTGCGGCTGTTGTACGTGACGATAACGGGTTAGCCACGGATCTGCGGCCGGGCCGAACGCCATGCTCCCTCGGCCTTGCTCCTCGGCCTCGGTGACAATGCCGTCACCTCTGGCCAGGCCCCCAGATAGCCCTCGAAGTCGTCATCCTCACCCTCTCACCCTCTCACCCACAGAACCAATCTGATCTTGTCTTTGGAAAGATCTCCAAAACATTCATCTTCCTTCTCCCAGTCTTGTTCCCACTTGCTTGGTTCCCTCCTGTCTTCCGTGCCTTCTAATCGGTTTCTAGATGGTAGCCTTAGCCTGTTCCGATACATCCCGTGTCAAGCCCTGAAAGGCAAATGTGAGCAGGACGTGGTCTTCCTTGAACCTGTTCCCTGGCTAACAGGACAAAACCTAAACCCCCAGCCTGGTCTTTCCCAGCTCCTACCTACAAGATCTCCGCCCTCCCCTCCCAACACATTCTCTCGACTTGACCTCCCCTGAAATTCCCCGTTCTCGAACAAGTCATGCCTCTATGTCCACATCCTTTAAGCACCAACGCAGCGTCGCCTCCTCTGTGAAGCCTCCCTGGTGACCACCAGTCAAGCCTCTCTTCCCTCTCTGCTCTCCCAAGACTCTTGTTAAACTCCTACTTCTACACTCATTGGCATTATTTATAAGACCATTTCTCTGCCCCTGCTGGGTAGACCCTGTGCCTCTCAGAGGCTGGAACTGTATCTTATTGGGTTTTTTGGGTTTTGTTTTGTTTTTTTGGTTTTTTTTTTTTTGAGGTATAGTTGACACGATGTTCCCTTAGATCTTGTTCACCTTTGATGTCAAACCGTAGGCCGGATACATGGCAGTATGACCCTACTCAATAAATACCTGCTTGTTCACTAAACCCAGGGAACAGCTCCAGGGACAAACCAAGAAATGCCTTCTGTGGCTTGGCCTAGTATTTTACCAACAGACTGGCTGAAGACAAAGACTAGACAGCAAGCTCATCAAACCTGCAGGGAACCAAAAACTGGAGGCGTCCTGAGTAACGTATCTCTATAAAAGACTACAGTAGGTGGAAATACGAGCCAAAACAAAGCCGCACATCCAAAAAAAGGCCTCTAATAGCACGTGATAAAAGAGCCCTTTCTCCAATCTGACCTGTGTAACACGAGGAGTGAGAGCAAAGGCTGTGAAGCCAGGCTGCCCGAGGACGGAGGAGTCTCGGTTCCTGCACTGACCAAGCTGTGGCCCTGAGAGTCTCCTAACTCCCGTCAGCGTCCTTCAGTGTAACACAAAGATGACACCAGCATCTACCTCGTAGGGTTATTGGTTAGGTGACAGGAATAATGATGCATTTGCAAATAGAATCGTGCCCCGCTCAGTAAACTCTATGACTTGGTGCTGCTGCTGCTGCTGCTGCTGTGGTTGGTAAAAGCTACTTCTAAGAAAAGAGAAGAGAAGCTATAAAGCGCTGTGGTTAAAAGCGAGGGCCTGGAACTGGATGGTCCTAAGTTCAAATGTCAGCTCTAAGCTTAGTAGCTGCCTGAACTCAGGCAGTCACTTTACTTTCTTTTCTGTTGGTTTTTTTTTTCAAGATTATATTTTTAAGAAATCTCTACGCCCAGCATGCAGCTCGAACTCATAACCCTGAGATGAAGAGCCACACACTCTTCTGACTGAGCCAGCCAGGTGCTCTGGTTCTTTCCTTTCTAATCTCCACTGTCTTCATCCATTCAGTGAGGCTTAGTGATGGAATCTGCCAGAGACATCCACTTCAGGGTTCTTTCACGCGGAGAAAAAAGACAACTAGAGAGAAACGAAATGTCCACGAACAGAAAAGTTGTCAAATAAATTACGGTACATCCATAACGACAGGCAAAATGAGATACAATTATCACAAGGAATGAGGTGGATCTAGACGTACTGAGATCCAAAGTTCTTCAAAAAAAAGGTGCCCTGCAGTGAAAAAAGTAAACTGCAAATTGATACATCCTATTTTTGTAAAATGTTTTGAAAAAAAAAAAAAACAAGAGGAAAAGCAAAAGAAATGTTGTGTATGTGCATTTACCCACACTTCTCTAAATATAGACTGACTTGCTTTGCACACTAATATAGAACCACACACATGACCGTGCAAAGCAATCTTAATCATCAATGGAAAAAATGAAGATTGTTCCATGACCTTTAGAAATTTTCGTCAAAACATTAAAAACTCTCTGTCGGGTATAAATGAATAGAGAAATGGAAAAAATAGTAAAACTTGTGTTTAGTACACTGTAATAAAAAATACTAGACATTGAGAATGAGTGTGTCATTTCTTTGTGAAGAACTTATCCAGAGTAGCCAGGAGAGTGCTTGTCTTCTCGTCGTTGGACGCACAACCCACCTCATCTCCGCCTCTGCAACCTGCCATACTCTGTCCCAAGTCTGGGTCACTTTCCCACATTCGATCCTTTGTGCTTTCGATGTTGCAAGATACCTCCAAGAGTGCCTTCAATGTGAGGGGTTTTTCACTTCCTCTGGAACTTCTTCATGCTTCCATCATGATCACTCATGTCAATGAGTTTGCCTTCCAGAGTTCCTCTGGCTTCATCTGTAGAGTCATGAAATGTGGAGCGGTGGAAGTGTCGACATTCCCACAGCCAGCTAGTAATTCCACGTAAGCCCCATTTACGTTCAGCTCCAGCTTCACTTCCAGCATTACCACTTTCCGATTCTTTGTGAAAATGCATCTTTGTTGGTCAACTCCCTCTTTTGATTATCCATGTTTGCAAACTGTCACAGGAGGTTATCACTAGGGGACACAGAGGTAACACAAGTGCACACTTTCCTCTGTGTGTGAACCCGACAACAGATGGGCAGCAAGTGACCACCACTGACAGACTCTGAAGGAAGGGATGTGATTGGGCGCTGATCATAAAGAACATCTGTTATGTACATAGTGATCTGTGGACTGCGGAGCGCGCAGCAAAGTTTAGACTCTGTGCAATTACTCAGTTAATACACCACAGCAAGTGGGGTACTGGGGGTCTGGGGTTACTTAGCGAGGCTGTGCTAACTGAAATCCATGCATACTGGGAACTGCGAAAAGCAAGGATGGTCCTCCATAAAGGACATAATATGGAAATACATATACTAAAGAAGAACACTGGTTACCCTTCAGGAAGAGCTTTATTTTTACTATTTAAAATTTTTTCAGTGACTAAGTTCTATGCCTTAAGAATGGTCTCAACCTGACATGATTTTCCCCTTCAGGGGACACATGAAAATACCTGGAGACATTTCTGATTGTTGCAGCTTGAGGGAGCAGGGGGTGGGCATGGACAGGATCGCAAGCAGGTAGAAGCCAGGGGAGTTGCTAATTCCTGGGAAGCACAGGACAATCCCCCACCGCAAAGAATCACCTGGTCCAAAACGTCAACAGTGCCAAAGTTGATAAACTCTGTTTTAAACCAAAAAGTTTTTATTAAGTTCATTTTAGTGGTGCCTTTCTCAGAAGGTGGTAGCAAGGAATAGATGGGGTGGTGGCGAGTAGAAAGTGCAGAGTGAATGCCATTAATACCAGAGGCTCTAGATGACTTCAAATGGACAACCTCAAAATCGCCTGAGATTTGTGGTAATTTTTTTTTTTTTTTTTTTTTTTTACAGGCATTAGCTCATCTGCCTCCAATGCCATGATGTGGCTGCTAAGAAGTGAATATCACCTTCAGTTCGTGGGTGGATCTAGTCCTAGATCAAGACAGGAGTCCAGGCCCAACGACATCCAGAATCCAGCGCTCACCTCTGAGCAACACATTTGAAAAAGAGCATTAAACTTCCAGAGGGTGATGACCAGGACATTAAAGGTCTGAGAAAATGTCAGCTGAGGAACATTTGGACCAACAGGGACAATTAGCTTGAAGAGAATCCCTGAAGGAATGGCTGAGGGACGAGATGGGGCAGGGGTCCTGAAATTCTATAGGGCTCTCGCACGGAAGAGGCAGAAATCAATAAGGAGCTGCCTCATAAGAGAAGAGGCCGGTAAGGTAATAAGCTCCCCATCCTTGGAAACATTCAAGCAGATGCTGTCAGGTGGGCTCGCGGGGGATTCCTATACTAAGAGAATAATCTAGGTGAGCAAGAAGGCACTTTCCACTACTCCCAAACTTGAGTGCAGAACACAATGAGAGGGCAGGGCGGAGTCCAGAACAAGTAACAACAGCCTCCTTTGACCCAGCAATCCCACTCCTAGGTATTGACCCAAGAGAAATAAAAACATTACGTCCACAAAAAGAATTATGCAAGAATGTTCATAAGCTTTATTCATCATAGTCCAAAACTGGAGACACTTCAAATGTCCATCAACAGGAGAATGGATAGGCAAAAACACGATGTCCATACGATGGAATACTACTCAGTATAAAAAAGGAACAGACTCCCAATAAGGTAACCATGTGGATGAACCTTACATAAACAAGTTCATGCCGATGGTTTCATTTCTATGGTGTTTCCACAACAGGCAAAACTTATCTATGGTGAAGAAACACCAGAACAAGTGATCGTTTAGGAAGGATCATGAGGGAACTTAACTAAACATTTTTAGATGTTTGTTCTAGGTCTTTTCTTTTTTTTTTAATTTTTAAAAATTTTTTATTATTTTTTTAAAATATTTTATTTATTAATGAGAGAGAGAGAGAGAGAGAGAAACAGAGACACAGGCAGAGGGAGGAGCAGGCTCCATGCAGGGAGCCTGACGTGGGACTGGATCCCAGGTCTCCAGGACCACGCCCTGGGCTGAAGGCGGCGCTAAACCACTGAGCCACCCCACTGAGCCACCCCGGCTGCCCTCTTTTTTTTTCTTTTTAGAGATGGGGGCAGGGACAGAGGAGGAGAGAATGTTAAACAGGCTCCAGGCTGGGCAGGGCTCAAACCCTGAGCTGAAATCAAGAACTGGTCACTTAACTAACTGAGCCACTCAGGAGCCCCATGTTGACTCTGTATCTTGACAGATGTTTGGAATTCACAGACGGAACATTTATCAAAACACATCAAGCGATACATTTAAATTTTGAGCATGTCACAGTTACATAAATTTTACCACCAAAACCCAAAAAAGTAAAGGCATGAACAAATGCCAAACTGTAATTAATACTTCCATATGTGGAAATGTTGAGGGGTGAAGCACACTGATGCCTGCAACTTACTATAAAAGGCACCCCCGAGGGTCACCTGGGTGGCTCAGTGGTTGAGCATCTGCCTTTGGTGCAGGTCGTGATCCTGGGGTCCTGGGATCGGGTCCTTGTACTGGGCTCCCTGGGGGGCGGGGAGGGAAGGCTGCTTCTTTTTCTGCCTCTCTCTGTGTCTCTCATGAATAAATAATTTTTTTTTTTAAAGGCACTCTCGAATGAAGGCCGATAAGTGGGTGAGAGAGGGAAAGATAGAGAAAGATAGGAGAAAGCGGGCAGAGTGAAATGTCAGCCACCTAGGTGGCTGGGCAGATGGGCGGTCCCCAGAGAATTCTTTCAAGGTGGTTGCATGTCTCAAGTATTTCATAACAAAAAAGTAGAGGAGGACGGAAGGAAGTAACAGCCAGTAGGGATCACAAGGGGAAAAGAGGTGGCTGGAGGGTCACAGGAAGAAGGCGGCAAGGGAACGAAGAGGAACGGTTTCGGCCAACACCAGGGCCTCTCAAGGGCAGAACTGCAAAAGGTCAGGCCGACCTGGGGACAGGCAATCATGGCCAAGAGGGAACGCATGTGAGCTTGGTGCTCAGACCTCTGCGGTCGTAAGTCCTTGTTCCCACGAGACCAGCTCCATGACCGTCTGACTCTCGGTCCCAGACAAGTCCTTGCCCCTTGCTGGCCACGGTACTGCCCCTGGAAACTCAAGGGACCAGTTTAGAGGATCCCTCACGTGGCTTCCAGCTCTGACAGTCTACTGTTCATTGTGTCTGCGCAAACCATGTTTCTAGACAGGTGCCGGAGGACGCAGAGACCCGGTAGCTTCGGCATGCCCTGGCCATCGTACCCATGTGTCCCTGAAGAATGCGACTGGACGTGACCAGCTCTCTCCCGTCTGCACGTGGACTCTCCGCTCTGTAGGTTAGCCACAGCCAACACTGAATCAATGAGCAGGAGCACGCCGCCCCCCAACACACAGCAGGTTTCTGGGACACAGGACATCATAGAAACCCCAGAGAATTACGGGGATACATTTGCTAGAGGGAAAACAAATCAGTAATAGTTTGCAAAATCCAATTTTAATAATCTTAAGATTATCTACTATCCTCCTCCTAACTCCCAATGGCCTGGATAATTTACACCCGATCGCACACAAACTGCCAGGTTTTCTGTGTCATGTTTTCTCCACTCTGTGGCTCTCTACCCCAAGGACACACAGCCCGGAGTTTGCCAAGGGATAGAAGCATCTGCCAGAAAGCTGACTGACCTGGTTCTAGTCCCAGTTCTACAATTAACTGCTGAGTACCTACCTGTAGACAAGTCACTTTTACTCTCTCTCCTCTCCTGTAAGATCTAAGCTACACCGAGCCTACCTGAGGTCTCTAACTCTCTGTTCTTTGACATGATTCTCCAATCTTCCTAGGTAAGTAATACTACCTTAAAATCTGTTCAATTTGTATATATTCCGAAGCCCTTCTGTGTATAAGGTCACCTTTAAATCCATAATCCAGGTGGAGCCGGTGTGATCCTCATTTTAGGCACATGGGAACTAGGGTGCTGAGGGTTTGAGATATTTGCCAAGGTTCCCCTGCGGTTGGTGACGCAGGGGAGGGATACAACCCAGGGCCCTGAGTGGACTATGCAGATCCACCCCCGCCCGCCCCTCGAAAAGCACAGGGGGCCCTGGGAGCCCCTTCCCCCATTTCTGTACCTATAACCAGCCCCCGTCTCGCTGCCTTGCCCACCCAGGTTTCCATGGAAACCAGAGTCTAGTGCTTCTGGCCTCAGATCTTAAAGGGGAGGGTACATGTGTGTTTCTCAATCCAAAGACCGTTACCTCACAAACCAGAAAACAACTTCTGGCTGGACTTCCTTCCCGCCTTTCTCCTTAGGGCAGGGGGTGGGGGTGGGGGAGGAATGGGAGAGCACGCTGCGCAGAGATCAGGACTCGGAAATGGGAGCCAGGAGCCTGGAGGAAGTCTCTCGAGTGCCTGGGGGTGGGGGAAATCCCACTCCTCCCTTGGAATCACTGTGGCACATCACCTAGGGGAAGTCTGGGATGCTCATTATGCAGGACAACCCGACACCCTGCATAGGCCCAGATGTTCCACAGCTGGGGGGTGGGGGTGACAGGAGTGGAGACCCAGCCAGGCTAGGGCCTGTGGGGGAAAGGAAGGCCAGGCGTGTGGGGGGCCAGCCTCTCCCCCGAGTCCATGCCCACTGCTCACCAGGCTACGGCCACTGATGACACAAGAAGGGGGAACAGGGACAGAGGGCAGGAATGGGGGCTCAGACAGTGCCCTGCCCTTTAGCCTTGAGGGGACAACAGGTAAATGGCTTGGTCCCTTGAGGCCCGGACATCTAAAGACTCTTCTGAAAAAGTAAAGCCCCACCCTGGGGTAAGAAAGAATTTCCATAATGACCACTTGGTCTATCAGTGGCCTGAATGCATTCCCAGCAGTGGTGATGCATCCCCAGCCGGTGGGGGAAGGAGGGAGTCATCCCCTACTCTTCTCCTGCCGGGCAGTCCTCCGGGCAGTCCTCGGCCACCCTTACACAACACCCACCTCCAGTTAGCTCAGAGGTTCCTGGCAAGGGCTCCCTCCCCGGGGACCAGAGCGAGCCCACGAGGGTCAGAGCTGCTGGTCCCTCCGGAGACACTGGAGCCTGGGAGTCTGCAAACACAACCCCAGTTGGCAGCAGCCTCTAACGCTCCTGTTTCCCAAACCAAAACCTGGCCCACCCAGACTTCCTGTGCAGGGGCAACGGACGGGAGCATCTGCCCTCTCTCCACTAACAAGGGCAACAATCAGAGGGACTGGGGGTGCTCCCCCCGCTCAGTGACTCTGGGCCTCGGGGGCTGTGACCCAGGGAAGGCGAGAGAAGGCCAGAGGAGCTGGGAGGTAAGGGACATCTCACCCCACTTCCTAAGAACAGAAGAACCCCTCCCCCTGTGGGAGGAGGTCAAAAGAGGAAAAGCAGCATAAAAAAATATATTAACACATAGATCCATACAAACAGGGAAATCCTGAGCCCGCCGTAATTACACAGAGGTCTTCCCACACGGGCCATGTACAACCTCCACGAAGTGACTGGTTCCTACTCACGGTCCCATTTTTTTCCCAGTGGCCGATTTCCTTAGAAATCCTTTGCATTCTAGCAAAGCGGCACAGGGAGGGTACTGAGTCTGTGGCAGCCTCGGGAATCCCCTGGAACTGGCTCTGTTCCCGGTGAAGAACCCAGGAAGGGCCCCCCCAGACCTTTCTTAAGGAGCCGGCCACTCACACCCGTCTCCTGTCACCAACGGTCTGAAAGCAATTCTAGCCAGGACTCTCGAATTTTAAAACATCACAAACTTGATGAACCCCACCTCACAATTCTGATTTCTTCCTTAAGCTTAAACCAAAATGGCTTCATCTTTGCCACCACCCCCCCCCCTTGGGTAATGGAGAGCTAAGTGTCTTCCACCCTCCAGATGCCTTGTGGCTGGTGAAGGGGAGAAAATATCCTGCCCACCTGCTTCTTCCCAGCTACCAGCTCGGGGTTCAACACAATCTTCCCCCATCGGACAAGGAGAATGCAGAGATAAGGGAGCTAAATCTCGCTCCCCTCCACTCCAGGATTAGCAAGCAGCTGCCTCTGGATCACCAGCCCCTCCCTTCGATATGGAGAGACTCTCAGCAGCCGGGGCCTCAAGCAGGGGTGTCTGTTCACTGCTTGCTCACCCCCCACGCTGCAAACTGCCGCTTCCCAGGCATGACAGATGTAGCTGCTATTCAGCATGTTCAAGCCAGGACAAAAGCCTTCTCCAGAAGCACAAAGCCAGCAGGGATGCAGACAGGGCCAACTTCAATAGAAGCCACCTGCCAGGGGCCCTTCTCTGCCACACCCGCCAGCACACACGCACACACACACATATGTACACACACACCTTTTTAAAATCTCTCCAACTTGGGCTGACCTAGAGTCAGGTGAATTCTTCTCGAATCACTGGGCAGCTCGCCCAGAGCAGGGAGGTTGTACTGCCATTTCTCTAACAGTAGACTAACAGTAGACTCTAAGGATGCTAATAAGTAATAGGTAAAAAAAGGGATTCCATAAATGTCAGGAGCACTAGGTTACAAAGTCAAATGGATTCTTTTGCTACAGAACTTCTCAGAGCCTTTAAAATATTAATGTGAAAAAAAATAAATAAATAATAAATAAAATAAAATGTTAATGTGCATGCAGAGCATTTCCCAGATTTATCTCATCAGAGCATCTTGGGACCGGCATTCCACCAACACATTCCAAGACCGTCTGGTGCCTGGAGAGATGGGTAACTCTCTCCTCCACCCTGACCCCTGACCATAGCTCTCCTACTATTGGGAGTATATAAGAAAAACATGTTTTCCCTTCGATAAACTACCAGTGAACAGGTTAATGAGCGCACGCAGGCTTGGGGCATCTTCACCCTCAGTTCAACTAGTGAAGTTTCCAAAGGACCGTTACAACTTCAGCAGAGACTGAGCCTCTGCACACACCCGAGCCAACGTCGGCTATGAATCACCTAAGCCTATGTCACCAAGGACAAGGGCTCCACCCCAGGCCAGCCACTGGGTTTTCTTCCTGTATCAAGTCTCCTCCTAACTACCCCAACTGTTTTGCATTTGCCTATACGGGTAACCGGGTCATGCACGCAGTGTACACACCTGCGGTCCGTGAGGGGTCACCACCAAGTGTCACATGGTCTGGGTGAGCTCAGCCACCGATGCCACTAATCCCCACAGAGAAACTGAAGAGGATGGCAGGCAAGGGTTGTCACCTGGGCTTCTTCCCACCATGGGCCACATACCAATGGAGAGGTCACAATGAGTGACAGACGCTCAGACGGGACACGGATGATGTTAACGTTTCCAGAAAGTCCAGTGTTTTTGTATTCAAACTATATATCTACATCTCGGGTTGTCTCCAGAGGAGCGGACAATAGTCTTCCCCCACCTGCTCCCTGAAAAAAATTGTTTATCAGACACCCTGATTTCGGCCACATGCTCCTTCGGGAGGCTCTCTGGTTTCCCGGGGTGGGCTCTCTGTGCGTTCCCGATGAGGCAGGCTCTGGACGGGCACCTCCCACTGACCTCTGCGGCTGAGCACAGAGGCAGGTGTCCTGGTGACAGGCTGCAGGGTCCTCTCAATGCCCCCCCCGCCCCCCCGCCCCGACACACACAGGAAGCCTCTGCCTCTCGAGCAGTTGCCCTGTTCGGAAGCCACGGGCTGTTCCTGGTACACGAGTTTCTTAGAACAGTGGAGCTGGAGATTGTGGTTAGTATCTGGGCAGCAACCAGAGGCCGGGGAATTCCTCCCGCCGGTTCTGACCTAGGGAGGGAGGAGGCCGAACGTCAGCTCTCGCCTCTCCACGCCTCTCCACGCCTCTCCACGCCAGCGGCAGCAGCAGAAAACAAGAGGAGACACAGAGAGGCAGCAGGGGACCGGCTCTAGTTAGCCCTGGATGCAAAAGTGTGCTGCAGCACCTCGGAAAAAGCCCCCCGCTTATTCCTAGTACGTTTCCCCAAATTTCTCTTCTTGTCCACTGGGCAAAATGAGCCTAATCCATACAGGCTGGGGGTAAAAGGGAAGCCCGGCAGCCGTTCCCAAAGAAGCCTCCGGCCCTCCCCAGGCAGCCCCAGGTCCCGGCAGAGCAGCGACAGGAAATACCCTTTCCGGACACCCGGCCAGGCCGCCTGCCCCGGGGCCCCCGCAGGGCCAGAGGGAGCCCCTGGCTCCGCTCATTATTCCATTTATCGGAGCCAGGCAGCTTCTGTTTGGATGTAGCTGCTTCTGAAGCAGACACTTTAATTCTTGATTTCAAAAACTTTATTGTTTAAATACCAGTTTTGCCTCTGAGGCAGCCAAGGCTCCAGGCCCTGCTTGCTAATTATCAGCTGCTAAACAGCACTTTTCTCTGAGGAGCTGCTGGGGCCCGAGGCCACTGGGGAGAGAAGGCTGCCCTGGGAGACGGGTTCCTGCTCCCCAAGGCGGGCTCATCGGAATCCCGAGGCCACACGGGCGGAAGACTACCCCACTTCTGGGGGCACACGCGACACCTCGGCTAAATACCTGGCGCTACGCTTTGCACTGGGGGATTCCAAACAAATGGACACAGTCCTTGTCCTCGAGGAGCTCAGAGTCCAGGGCAGAAGGACACAAGCGTGACTGTGATTCAAATTCAGAGCAGATTTACCACTAGTATGAACTACCTACTAGCATAAGGAAAGGAGCTCGTCTACCTGGGGTGGGGGGTGGGCAGCAGGTGAAATCTAAGCTTCGAAGGAGAGCTCGAACCCTACCAGGACATGAGATGATGAACAAATGGGAGGCCCAGCAGAAGATCCGGGAGCCTAAGCAAGTACTCAGAGTGGGGAGTAGTGGTCTCTGAAAGGGGAGTGTATGTGTGTGAGGGGTGGGGGTGGAAGGAAGGTCAAAGCCAGCTTGTCTGAAGGCCATGTTAGGAGTCTCCATGCATCACGCTGGAGGCCAGGGGAGGGTGCTACTGAAGGTCTCTAAGCAGAGTGATGTTTGTGGTCCTACCTGATGGGCAAAGGATGGCTGAGTCTCCCAATGCCTCTGAAGGCAAACAGATCGGTGCCCCCAAAAAGCAAGCGTTAACCATGCAGAGAGAAACAGGGACTCTTTCCTACAGAACGGTGTGCAGAGAGGGGGAGGGTACACATGGTCCACACCGGCTGCACAACCTCTAGGAGCCTCCACTGACAGGGTTCACCGTGATACGGACCTTTCCTCAATCTCTCAGCAAGGCCCGATAATTGGAAGGATCCGGGCAATGATGTCTCATCTCTGCATCTCCCTTGAGCCCTTGGCAGGCTGAGTACTCTGAAAATGAGCCATGACGTCGGGTCACAGGCTGTGTTCAAATATCTGCAGAAGACGGAGTACAGGAGACGGAACTGAAGCACTCTGTGAGGCTCCAGAAAACGCAACCAGCACTAAGAAATATTACAAGTTCAGGGAAAAAATTTTGAGCTCAGTAAACAGAGAACTTTCACAACAGCAGCTCTTTGTTTGTTTGTTTGATTTTTTTTGTTTTGTTTTTTTAATGGTAAGGTTTTCTTGAAAAGGGGTAAGCTCCCCCCATCACTGGAGGAATTTAAGCTCAGGATCAATAGATCAGTGGTAGCCAAACCCAGATAATGATCAGATGAGAACACACATACCTGAATGCCACCTCTGTGGTCTCAGACTCAAAAAGATATGGAGAGTGAGGCCCAGGCATCTGTATTTTCAAATGTTACCCACAGGTGACAACTGACTTAGTATGGGAGCCATGGGGCTACCTGACCATCTACTGGGATGTAGTCCTAAACAAGACAAACTAAATACTATCTGAGGTCCATTTTTAAATGATTACCACCTCTTTACCCCTTACCTGGGTCTTAAAACCTCTCCGTGTGCTCTTCCACAAATCCCCTTCTACCTCGGATAATTCTCTACCAGGGTGCAGAATGATGACCTCAGAGTCCAGCATTGTCTAAGAGAATGTTCTGAGATGATAGAATGTTCTCTAGCTGTGCTGCCCAGTACAGTGGCCACTAGCTACATGAGACCACTGAGCACTTGCAACGTGGCTACTGCTACAGAGGAACTAATGTTTCTTTTTATTTATTTAATTTAAATAGCCACATGTGGCTAGGGCTACGCTACTGACCAGCGCAGCGTCCTGTGAAAGAGGGCTGATGTGTTCACTGTGGGATCCAGGTAAACAAGCAAACTCCATCCACCACCACCTCTCAGAGCTCGTGTCCAGCCTGAAGGGCACTAGACAGGGAGATTAAATTCAAAGAAAACCACAGGAAAGGAGGAGCTCTATGTCAGCTGTACCAAAGACAACAGGTACAGAAAACAGCCCAAACTAAAACTCTTACCCCTACGGACTTTGCCCTCCTCTGCTGGAGAAAGCAATTAATGCCAGCAGCACTAGAAGTGCCAGCAGCCACCACACACCCCAGGCAGTGGGGCATTTCCCAGCTTCCTCAGAGCAAGCAGGCCTCACTCTCAGGGATGACCTAAAACACCCCTTGGTTGACTAAAGCCGGGGTCGCAAAGGTTTGTAGAGAACGTTTGGCCACGGAAATTTGGGGGGCACAGAAATCCAAGAGAGAGAGAAGAGAAGAGAGAGAAAGAAGAGAAGAGAAGAGAAGAGAAGAGAAGAGAAGAGAAGAGAAGAGAAGAGAAGAGAAAGAAGAGAAGAGAAGAGAAGAGAAGAGAAGAGAAGAGAAGAGAAGAGAAGAGAAGAGAGAAGAGAAGAAACACAACCCCAAACCCACTACTTTTCCAGACCTCAAAATTTCTCATCAGGAAAATAAATCATCTGCACGCTTTCAAACATAACTGGATTCCTGCCCAGGTACAGTACAAAGGCCAAATTCAAACCTGACCAAGAACTCCGATTAACGTGTGTGGTCTTCCAGCCTTGATTCCTGCCTCCCACATGTCAAGCCCCTCTGCCCAGCACCTGCCTAGGCACATGCTCTGAATCTACCACCGAGTGTGATTACCTGAGCCGAGAAGTATTGCCTCGGCCTTCTAGAATACCCAACGAACAGAGCCGGATGCGGGAGCAGGGGAGACCAGGTGGGTGTCGGGAACCACCTGTCCTCCCTCAGCAGCTCCCACTGTGAAGGAGAGGCCACCGGGCAGCCCTCCAGGCAGCCGGCCTGCTGCAGGGCCACGGCCCTGGAGGAGAGGGACGGGGAGGAAAGAAAGGTCTCTACCAAGAGCGCGGGGGGCAGGGGGGCGGGCAGTGCCCTCCATCAAAGACTAGAGGCTGTGTCTGAAGTTTGAAGTTTACTGGAAGATGGTTTTCCCCTTCTATAAAAAGAGAAAAAAAAAGAAAAGAAAGGAAAAGAAAAGAAGATCGTGTTGCAACTTCCTTCACCACATACTCGCTCAGGAAAAAACCCAGGCCTTGCTTCACTTTCCCAGCTGCGCTAACGGCCCGCTCCGACCTGAGCCTGGACTCCGGAGGCCCCGAGAGGCAGGAGCCTAAGGTGGCCGGAGCCCAGGCCCGAGAGCCGCCCCGGCACCCTGCGCGCCGCCTGTCCCCCCGCCCCCCCTCAGGGACGCAGCTCGGCGTGGCCCCTCGGAGCCGGACAGGAGTCCCGTGAGGGCCCAGCGGCCCATAAAAGTCAGCTCTGCCACGGGGTCAGCCCGGCCAACTCCTCGTGACTCCTTTCCTCCCCGGCTCTACTGGACGCCGGCCGCCAACACCCCACCCCAAGCATTTCCTATTACCACGGAGATCCCTGGGAGGAGGTCAGCCTTCCCCCCTGGGCCGAACGGAAGGTGGGAGTACCCAGGGTCATTCTTCACGTTATTCCTCAGGATCCCTCCCGCCGGCCACACTTTTATCCGCCCACCCCGTTGTGTGTCACAGGTGTGATTCCATGATGTGTCCTCTGCCCACTCCGGGCAGAGCTGACCCCCTCCCAGGTGTCCGTGGCCACCCTACAGCCCCGACTCCACCACTTACCCACCGCCGCCTCCCCGAGCCTCTTTCTTTGTGTTAAACCCAGACATCAGACGTCCTGGCCTGCCTGTGTCAGAGACCGTCAAATGAGAGTATGTGTGAGAGGGCACGATCCGGATCGCGGGGCTCATGGGGGGAGGGGTCTTTTTCATCTTTTTCACTCCTTTTATACTCACTCCCTGTCTGGACCATCAGTTCCCAAAGGCAGGGCCCATACCCTATCAGTGTAGCGATGTGCACAAAATAAGCATTCCATAAATACGATGATACAACCTAAACCGCTAGGGCAACTAAGTACTAAGTTGCAACGGATTCGTAGAGGAACTATATAGAGAGGCAGCACGGCAAGCCAGAGGGGGCGCAGGCTGAGTCCGACCCTGCCAGCACCGGCAGCCTCATGGCTCTGTACCTGATGGCTCCCCTCCCAGGACTCCCAAGTGCACTCCCAGTGCACCTTCCCCGAGCCACACACAGGCCCAGCAGTCCAGGGCCTCCTTTCTTTTTGCCACCATGTTTTTTTGTTGTTGTTGTTGTTTTTTTAAGATTTGATTTATTTATTCCGGAGAGACACACAGAGAGAGAGGCAGAGACACAGGCAGAGGGAGGAGCAGGCTCCTTGCGGGGAGCCCGATACGGGACTCCATCCCAGGGCTCTAGGATCACGCCCTGGGCACTCAACCACGGAGCCACCCAGGCGTCCCTTTTTGCCACCATCTGACAAGCTGTATCATTTAATTGATTATGTCTTGTCAGTCTCCCATTGCTAGAATGCAAGCTCCATGCAGACAAGATTTTTTTTTTTTTTGGTCTGGTTTGTGCACTTAACAGATCCCCCCAGGGCCGAAAATAATTGACGGCGCTTAGCAGGTGCTCAGTAAATCGTTGCTAGCGAATGCACTGTTCTGACGGTGTCTGGCCACTTCCCCCTTCTGTAAAGTCTAAGTGTTCTGTAAAGACTTCGGCCTTGCAGTATTATTTCAGGGATTACCAAGAATGTAAGCAAAACACCTCACACAATGCCTGACACACAGTATCTGCTCAATAAAGACTTGTTATTAATCTGGGAAACCTTCACAGTATTGCTAAAGGGTTAACGGTGATCTGAATGAGGCAGGAGACGGAGGACTGTTAGATGCATCAGGGTCCCTGTGCCGCTCTGATCTATCCTCAGGGAGGCTGCAGAAGTCATCCTCAGCGCTGCTAATTAATTTTCTCGAGTAGTAAGTTGCTTCGGATCACAGAGGGATAGAAGGCACCCTAAGGCAAATCCTGCTTAGAAAGGCAGGAGTCTAGTCTAAGCTGCTAGAAAGAATCAGCCCTCATTGTTCCAAATTCCTCTCATCTCATATAGCAGAGGTATTAAAGGGGTCTAAACCCAAGGGGATGACCCTGACTCGTCTCCCATTCGAGGCTAATCCTGCCATCTGGGCGTCCTGATGGCCAGGCAGCAGGGAAGGCAGGAGGCAAGCATGGAGGAGAATAAATGTTTATAAACACTGGCTGAACGGCTGAATGAATAAAAATACTACAGCCCTGGGAAAGGTGACGGAACACTGGCCTGCAGAAGGTGAGGGTAGAGAGGAACGGTCCCTGCTGCCCGGAACCTGGGCTGCCCACCTTCTTCCCAGCACAGGGTTGTTTTCCCAGCAGTGCGGGAACAGTAATACAGAAAACCCTTCATTCAAGGCAGGAGTCCTCTACAATCAAGTCTGAGATCAAGCCCGAGCCCTGTGATTCACAAATGAGGAAACTGAGTGAGGCCCAGACAGGTTCTCGGACCTGCTGAGGACCACACAAGCCAGGGCGCTCGGATACCAGTCCCAATCTGTTTCTCCTATAAATCTGTGGCATGGAATCAAGTGGCCCCATAGAAATTCAAACCCCTGACCTCAGACCTGGCAACCTGGGGCTCAGTACCCATCTCCTTGCGACACGCAGGAGCGAGGCCAGCCGTCACATCACCCTGGACCGCATCTGTGTGTCTCTGCTTTGTCTGGAGCTAACTAGAAGATGCCAAGAGCTGGAGGAGAGCTGGCTAGTTCTACATCCGTCCCACTCTCAGTTAAAATTCTCTGAGAGACAGAAGGATCGGCTCCGTAGTGGAACAGGAAAAGGAGGGGTCTGGAGCAGGGAGGAGAAAGAGAAGAGGCATCAATGGGAAACTGTGGTCAGGGCCCTTACAAGAACGAGAAATCCGTTAGCAGAAACAGAAGGTGCCAGCTTGAGTCAGCAGATCCGAATGTGTGGAGGGAAGAAATGCCCAGAAGACTGTTCTGCTATGAATGGTTTCTTAGCAGATAAGAGGAAGAACAGGTTAGGACGCGGTCGGGGGGCGGGGGGCTTTACTAGGCCCCTGGCTCAATCTCAGAGAGCCTAGCCCGATATCGCTCCACGCCCTGAGCCGCTCCTCTTGTCCCCCCTCCACCTGAGGATCACTATCAGGACCTTACGTTCATGCAGGTAGCGCCCACTATTACTCAGCGATCACACCTTTATTAGGCAGCTAGGTATGATGCACGATGCCAAAATACTCCATGATTTTTTTTTTTAAAGAGGGTATACAGTCACATGGAAATGAGAGGATATATAAATATCGAAGATGTGAATCTTCGGGGACTTACAATCCAGTATCTAGAAGAGCCCCCTTGAACATGGAGACAGACTAAAACAGAGGGGAAGAGTGTCTTGGCAAGTTTGACAGGGAAGGTGGGGGAGAGCCACTTCTAGCGTGAAGGCTTTCGTGAAAGTGGCAGCATTTGTACAGGGTGGAGTAGCTAGATACAGAGAGGGGTGGGGCAGGGAGGCAAAGATGATACAGGTGGACAGATGGCATACATCCCGTGAGCAAAGGTGACGGGGGGTGGGGAATGAGAGGGAGGCAGGGCCCTACTAAGGAAACAGCAAAGGTAAGGCACTTCAGCTGAAACACAGCACGTATTCAGAAAATAAACAGCAACAACAACAACAACAAAAAAACCCACAAAAAAACAGATTGGGTCACATCAGGGAAGAATCCAGAAATGTCCTGTATTTTACAGGCAGAGTGAACCCACTGAAGGGTTTAAGCGGGGAAGCTGCATGATCAGAGCTGGCTTTAGGCAGAGTAATCCCCTAAGGAACAGAGGGGGCAAGACCTCCGTTCCCCAGCTGAGGTTCTCAGAGGCAGCCACGCGTTTCTCCGGCCTGGCCTGGCCCGGCCCCACCCCACCCCACCCACCTCCGGCTCTCCCTTCCTTCTTGCTCTCATTACACCTCAAACCCCAGTCTCTGTTCCTTTTAAAAATCTAAGGCAAGGTAACCGAAAGAAGTCAATGAAATCAGAAGGATCCAGATGCGGGCCGAGGGGCACTGGTACCCCTCCTCCTCCCCGCGGGGAGCCCAGGTGACCAGCACCCTGCCAGGCGAGGGGGGACATCGGGGGTCACATGACTGTATGAAGTCCCTGAGGATCCCACACCAGCTCCAGTGGAAAGGATGTGACACTCAGGAGCCCGGCAGTTGGAGGGAATAATTAAACTTCAGTGTTTCTGTAAACACAGGCATTTCCAAAGCAGGCTACTATATGCACTGGCTCTGTCCCCGATTCCTTCTCCCCTTCAGAGCTCCGGGTGCCTATGAGGACAGAGGCACCTGAAGGGCGCAAGATGACCCCTGCTACCTTCGCCTTTGCTGGCATTTGCTGGCGAGTGGGTCCAAGGCCCCTATGGCCTCTACACCAGTCCACCTGCATTCCTAGGATGCTCTAAGTTCCACACTTGTGGCCTCCAATGCCCAGGGCTCCCCCTCCACCTCCCTGCCCCTCCCCCCAGGGTCCTCTGAGCTCTACAGAAGTCTGGCCTGTCCAGCAACTGGCAGATCCTCCACTTGGAGAGGCTTCACTGCCCCAGCTCCCCTGAAGCCTGGCCTTTAGAATCTGCAAGCTTTCCTCTAAGAATTTCAGAAGCCAGAGGAGGAGGCCCGGGACAGAGGAGAGGGAGGGTATGGTTACTCCAAGGACAGGGGCTCCTTCTGTCAGAGTTAAAAATAAACTCTTAGCAATTTACACCCAACTCCTCCCTCCAGAAGCCAATGGGCCTTGGCAGATAAATCTCTCCCCACAGAGAAAATGAGGCCCCAGGGGGACAGACAGGAGAAAGAAGTCCACAGAGACACAGTCCAGTATGTAACTCGAGCTGAAGCCAGAGGGTCCCCCAAGACCTACCTCAGCTCCTATTACCCTCCCTCACACACCTCTTCTCCCAAACAAACCTCAATCTCAGAAAAAAAGATGCAGAACCCTTGTTTGCATGGTTAGTACCAACACCTGTCCAAGGATTAGGAAAATCAGAATGCCAAAGTCAAGCTAAAAGAAATGGTCTACCCAGTACCTATCACGCTATCACCTAGCATCTCTGTTCTGCTTCCTCGCCTGCCCAGGATCCCCAGGCAGGAAGGGAAAAGGCCACCCCACTGGGCTTCGATGGACATGGATCAGCAACAACCCTGCCCCCACAGTCAGGAGACAGAAGAGACCGGTGTTCTCTGTGACATCCTGCAGGTGACAAAGCTGGAAAGGCTGGAGGAGCCATGGCCTGACTCGGGAAGGAGGGCCCGAGAGCCAGGGCCCAGTAATCAGGGCCCAGTAACGCTTGGAGGCCGACAGTATGAGGTCACATCTCTGAGCGTGGTAACCCGAAGCCCCGCACAGCAGCGGGGAGATTATAGCTGAGCAACGGGGACAGGGACAGGGACAGGAGTCCTAGGGCAGGTAGCAGGCGGTCACGGGGCAGTCGGGGGAGGGCCCGGGACAGCCCCACGCAGGGGCAGGGCCTCCTAACTCAGCCATACACCTTGCGGCAGGGAGGCCTGCTTGCCAGTGTACCTTGCAGGAAGCCAGGGCAGGAGGCAAGCACGGGGGAAAGTCTCATGGACTCTGATGAGCTTCCACACCCTCCCCCTAGCCCTCCCCCCGATGGAGAAGAAGCAGGGCAGCTCCCCGGGGCCCTTGTACCCCTTGTACAGCGGTGGCCCCCTGCCCTTGCAGCCTGAGCTCGGCAGGTGGTTGGGGGCAATCACTTTTATCGCTCTTCCAAGTGCCAGGAGTGAGATCCGCCACCTGGAGCAGCCCCAGCCATGCCTCCCTCCCAGGGCTCGGGAAAGGCAGTTGGCCCCAACCACCCACCAAGCTCAGGCTGCAAGAGAAGGGGGCGCAGGGGGAGATCTCGAGCTAGAAGAGAGACTCCGTCTTCTGCGGTGTGGCAGGGACAGGAAGGCTGGGGCAGACAGCAGGGCCGGGCTGCGAGGGGAGACTGCACCAGTGGCAGGTCTATTTTTAGCTGTTGGGACAGAGGGGCTGAGTAACAATTCTAGGCCCCGGGCGGGAGGCCAGGTTGCAAATGTCCCGTGTGTAGGCTGGGAGCCTAGTGACAATATGGATCATCACAATGGCAGCGAGGTGATTGACGCCATCACCTGCCACAGAGGGGTGGAAGGCACAGGTTTGTCAGTAGGTCCCCAGCAGGGGCTCGTCAGTAGGTCCCCCTCACCTTTGCTCTAGGTTCAAAAGAATCAGTGGGGCCGAGTCACGCAGAGAGAAGGCCCCCTTTGTTCCCCTCATCTGCTCGGAGACAGGAAAGCCTTGGAATGGTGGCCTGGCCACCCAGCGTCTGCCTTGGGCCACCACCCCTCACCTTCCAGATGAGCGCTAGATGGCCGCTGGCCACGGAGATGCCTGGAACGTCCCTTCAGAGTAAGATGCCCTTTCACATGACCCTTCTGGGCAGCTCAGGTTCCTAGCAGAATAAACACAGAGCCTGGCCGGTGCTGGAGGGGAACACGACTAACAGATAGGGTTTGACCTTGGGGCCTCATCCAGCCCCTCCCACCCACCAGCTCGCACCCAGAGACGTTTACTAGGTCGGAGAACCAGGAGCCCAAGGCTGCACTCCCAGGGGCTGAGCACAATCTCATCCCCTTCTGCCCTGGGTGTCTCATTCTTCCAACCACGCAGGGTGGCCTGGCCCGCGGAACCCCACAGCCAAAGCTTCTGGGCTGAAACCACGGCTTTGGCACCAAGTGAGCCGGAAGAGGAGGAAAGAGGTATCCCCAGGCATCCGTCTTTCCTCTTGCTTCTCCGGACTTCTGGTCTCTAGTCTTACGTAACCTTGGGGAGGGTGGGGAGTGCTATCTGGATGTACATCCCGATTTCCTCATGGGCTTTGGGAACAGCCCCAGCCCCCGCCATATCTCTGGGTGACTTAGAAGGAGGCACCCACTGGGACGAGCCCCACCTCAAGGCAACACGAAGCCAGACTAGTGGACAGCAGGTCGGACTACAGCCCTCACCCCCACCCCCCTGCAGGGCGCAGCCTGCACAGCCAATCCCCGCGGCCTTGTTTGGCCCCACACCTCAAATGGGAACAAAGTTCCAGAACATGAAGAGTTCTTCCTCTCCACCCTGAGACCCCACGACACTAGGATTCTTCTGCCCTCAAGGTAAGAGGAGACCCCCGCCCCGCCCCGCCCATGCTCTCCGCCGAGGCGCCCGCTGGAACGCTTGCCAAGTCTTCCGACGAGAGAAGGAGCAGCTGGTCGGTGATGAGTATTAATTAACTGGACGCAGCTACCGTGGAGCCCAGCATCAAGCCTATCATAGGGGCATCCCCGCTGGCCCCGGCACTGCTGATGGTCCGACAGGGAGCAGGTTGGGCACAGCCTTCCACCCCGTACCCCCCACCCCCACCCCACCCATGGCAGTGCTCAGGAGCAACTGGGAGCCTGACCTCAGACACAGGCACCAAAGCCTGGGAAATTTAACTGACCTGTTCAAGGTCACATGACCAGTTAGCAGGGCACATACACTGGACATCATCTTTTGCTTTCTCAGCTAGTACATGACCGGTAATAACAGACTCATCTTCATAAATCTGTACCCATATATATCCTAAAATGCAAAATATCAGTATCCCCCTAATGATGAGAAAAGGTACCAAATCTGATTTAGGTTTTACCCCTGGTGTACGGCGAGCTGCCCAGGGGCATGGCCCCTTCTCTCCACCAATGTCCCCATTTATAAAGTGACCTATGTAGAAAAAGCCCAGGGAGCAGTTAGCTGAGCTCAGTTTTGCCCTGCAAGGGCCACAATCCCAATACTACTACCTGTAGCAACCAAAACATCACGGGAACCGAGACTGAGGGAAGATCCCAGGGAACTGCTTCCCTGATGAAGACCAAGGGTAAGACCTGGGAACCCTTCCTGCCTGGCCTCGCCTCCCACTCTGGTGAGATGGAAGGAGTCAAGAAAGATGCCCAGGGAGTGTCATCAGCTCTAAGGTGCAATGAGGTATGGGACTCTTCCGCACGGGCCTTAAATCATTATCAAGAGCAGCTGCGGCCCCTTGGAACACAAAGAACAACTCTGCCCTGCCCGCCCCTCCCTCCTGGGACACTGAAGCATCTGCAAGGATGTAGTCCGGGAAAGACAGGGAAAAAGAGCCCCCATGTGGCCCTTGGAAGGGCCCAAAGTGGAAGAGAGGAAGCAAGACCTCCAACCACCAGGGAGAGTCCTGAATCAGAGCCCTGAGGGCCTCCTGGGAAGGACTCCAATGCAGACACCAGTGCCCTGTCCTTCCCCACTGTGGCTGACATTCCTCCTGGCACGGCCTCCACACCCCCCTGCGGTTTGCAGGTGACAGGAGCTTTGGCCTCTCCTCCAACCCAGGAGCTGGCCAGGGATTAAATCTGCAGTCCCAAAGCTTGGCCCTTCCAGACCTCTCCCTGAATCCCTGCACCTGCTTCTTAGGGAGAATCGTCAACTGATGATGAGTCGACTCCTCTGGTCCCAAGCAGTCAAAACATGTTAATCGTGGGGCCCAATACCTTCACATGCCCCCCTGAAAAGGAGCCTCTTCATTTCCCAGGCACCCACCAACATCTGGTCCCGAGGCCTGGGGCTGCTTTTCTCCCCCTTTCCATCAGCCACTGATCCCAGATCTTAGCTGGAAACTATTTTCAAGCTCCATCAAAGCCCAGAATTCACAAGTGAAAAAGGACCCTGCGCTGATCCACCTTTGATCCTGCCTCAGCGGGCGCCAAGGCCCCACGAGAGGGAGGGGGTCTCTGAAACCAGAAACTAGACCTCCCTGGTCTGAACCTCTGTGATCTGTCACCCTTCTTTACAACAGCCTGTTAGTTTACTTCATGGCCCACAAATACTGTAAAACCTGCTTTTAATACAGAGCTAGGTTCGCCTCATTTCTGGGCCAGCAGCCCTACACGCTCCCTGCCCACCTGGTCTCCTGTTCTCCCCTCAGGGCCAGGGTCACCAGTCCCGCCTACAAATCTGCTCAAACTTCAGAGGCCCAGCAATGAGCCCTCCGTGGCTCCTAGGCTCCTCACAGATTTCCCTTCCAAAACTCTTCTATCCCCAACCACACAGTTTCACCTCTAGATCAGCACAGTCCAGTAGAACTTTCTACGAGGATGAATCTATTCTTCCAAGCTATCCCGTTCAGTAGCCAGCAGCCGTGCGTAGCTTCTCAACACTTGAAAGCTGGCTGGCTGATTTTTTATTTAATTTATATTAATTAATTTTAACTTAAATAACTGTGCGTGGTTATTGGCAACCATACTGGACAATGCAGAATCCATCTGTTAATCCTGCCTTCTCCAAATCGGTTTCTTGACCCCCTAAATTTAAAGGCATTTTTTACGTCTGTATCTCTGTATCCTCTACACCACCAAGCATATGGTAGGATGCTCCGCGAAATGTCAACAACCTATAACCACAGTGGATTTAAAAGAGGCTGATTTGGGTGTCGGTCAGTTAAGTGTCTGACTTGATTTCAGCTCAGGTCATGATCTCAGGGTCACGAGATCGAGCCCCTCCTCGGGCTCCACACTGGGCCTGGAGCCTGTTTGAGGCTCTCTCTCCCCCACCTCTCTTTCTTTAAAAGAAAAGAGGCCAATTTAGTCAATGAAACTGTCCCCCCCATGTAATTCCAACCAGCAAAGACAATTTGGGGACACTGCCCCTCACGCAGCCAGGCTACCCATCCTGCTCCCCAGGAGATACTCAGCATGAGGTGTGCTGAGCAGGATGTGGCCTGTACTTCGGGCCGTGGGAGCGCCTGTGTTCCCCTCTGCATCCAGAACAACCACGGGAGGTTCCGATTATCTCCCCTTCAGAACACCATAGGAAGCCACACCACAGTGACACAAAGTGACCTAGGGAGGGAGAACCACGGGAGAAAGGAAAGGAGACGACATCACAGGACCTTGTTTTCTCTAATCCACGCAATGGAAAGATAAACAGAGATAAGGTATGATAACAGTCTATATTTTGTATGGCAATAATACGCTTCAACTAATCAGAGTCACACAGCAGAGAGGGACAACGGTGCCAGCTTTAATTAAATTTGTTCAGCTAATACCCAAGAGTCACCATGACACAGTGCAGCAGGAAGCAGCTGAGGAACCCCCCGGGGAGTACAACCAATTATTACACAAGTGGATTGAGACTAGGTGTCCTTACCAAAGAAATAGTTAGGAGAATTCCCACATTCTTATACAAAAAAATAATAAGTACGATTTCTATCAAATGCTCCTTCAAAGGGGTGGAGGTGGTGTAAAAAAAAATTTTTTTTTAAAGTTCATTACCCAATTTAAAATTCATGAACCTGCTGAGTTGGTATATAAGCTGCCCCCCAACCCCCCCCCCCCCCCCCCCGCCCAACTCTGGCGTTATTGCTGAAGAGGCAATAAATACCCACCGGGCATCCCCTCGCCAAGAGCCACGAGGGTAAGAGGGCAGCTCCTCGGGCTTAGGGAGCTCTGGAGCAGCAGCCAACCCCAGGTCCGAGCCTGCGGACGTCACTGCAGTTATGAAGTGGGAAGAGGTCTGAGATGGGGAGTCAGGTGCCCCAGGTTCTAATCCTGCCTCTGCCGAGTGCATGGCTCTATGACCTCAAGCAAGTTTTTGCTCTGGGCCTTGGTTTTCTCCTGTGCAAGAAGAGGGGGTTTAGACGAGATGACCTCTGAAGTCCCTTCCGACTCTGACAAAGTATGAGTATGACTCAGAACTTAGCAAGAGCAGCCAGGAGAGATGGTGAGGTGAGGTCACAGCACCCACTAAAAGCCCTGAAATGCTAGCTCTCCGAGGTGGAGGTAGAGAAGCAGCAGGGTTAAGTGGGGACTTTTTTTTTTTTTTTAAAGCACTGATTTCACCTAAGAGGGCTAAGAGGTCATCAGACCACAGAAGGAGCAGGGCATCCGGGGCAGCCACCACCTCCCATCCACTCTCAGAGCTGTGAGACAGCAGAGATCAGAAGCCCCATCCGAGGCCCGGCTCCAGCCCTACAGCTCCTGCCCTAAATCCTCAGGAACGGCCTGACACTGGATGTAGAGTAGAGGTCTGGTCCCTTTTTTCCTCAGGCACCTTCCAGGTGGGGTAATCCGTCCTCGCCTGCAACATCCGCCTCCCTCGTTTTATAATCAAAGCACTCCTGGTTTTGAAAATCGTTTCACTACTCAGCATCTGAGGTTAAGTTCATCAAGATTCAAGATCTAGAAATCTCTTTGGTGTATGTCTCAAACGGGGTTCTTTGGCCCAGATTCCCCCCACAAGCTGTAATTATGTCTTAGCCAATATTTGGATATGGAAGTACTGTTGACACTGCTGTCACTCTCTGAATGCCTCATACCTTCTTTCTTCCTCTATTATTAAGTTTTTACACAAAGATGTGTGGGAATCTACAATTTAACAGTTGAGTCAACTTATAATATCTGGGAGCAGACTGCCTGTCAAAACAGACCGACTTCTAACCTGAGCAGGATGAATTATGAGTGTTACTTAGACTGCTGCTGGATTTTTCCTTTCAGAACGATTTACAGGAGGGAAACGTCCAAATCTCTCTATTAATTACAATAATAGAAACCTGAATTACGATAGAGATCTGAGTCGCCAACCTAAAGCATTTTAGCCTATGGTTTTACGCGTCATGAAACAGGATAAAGGAAGAAGTTGTGGGCTTCTGTTCTGAAGTCTTTGCGCAATATTCCAACCATCCAAGGGGATGAACAGCCATCGTCCCCAAACTGCCAACGGGTGAGGGCAGATGGCCTCTCGGAGGGAATAGAAAGCTCTCCCAGAAACCACGTCTGCCGCTTCCTCGCCGGCACAGATTAACTGTGGTCAAACAGCATCCACTCACCTCCGCTCCTCAAGGTCAGAGCCCCGGGTAAACCACCACTCTTCCCGCCTGTCCCCACTTGTGAGTATGGAAAAGAGTGGTCTAAGGCACAACAACCGAAAGCCCACGGCAAGAGCTTGGAGTCGAAACCCAAATTCTGACAACGCTGGGGCTAGCTGAAAGCCCTCCCCCCGGAAAAGGAGGATGCGAGCAGCAAGAAAATCACCGTAGAGGCCTTAAAATCTGGACACTGGACGTGCTCGCCCTCTGCAACTGCAAAGTGCCAGAGTTTTATTACATCTAATTACATATTCCAACAGTTCCACCCATCACCCCTATCTGAGTTTTGTATTTAGAACTTGAACACAGCTAGCTGGGGGGGGGGGGGGGGGGGGTAGGTGGAAGAGAAAAATATAACACAGGAAGTATTTTTCTACTCCTCCAATCATTCAAGACGCCCCAGGGGAAACAGGCCTGATGTGTCACCTTTAGAGATGTGGTTTGATCTGAAACCTGTCGGCGGGGAAAACCTTCTTAGTGACCCCGAGGCCTGGCTCACGCTGCACGGGGGACCCACCCGTGGCATCAGGACCCCCAAGTCCATTCTGTTGAACTCCAGAAGCGGGTATTCCCCCTTAAATCCTTATCCCCACCCCAACCACCACACCCCCTTAGAAAAAAAAAATAAATAAAGAGAGGTTGGGTTTCCCCAGCTCGAGGATAACGTCCACCAATCCCGTGTCCCGGGCTCCCGCCGCCCTCTCCGATTTGCGGAATCAGCAGGGCCGAGGCGCGGGGCAGCCCCGGGAGCGGCGGGCGCAGGTCGGAGCCGCTGCTCGGGGTTCGGGGTCGCCCCCCCCCCGGGCCCCGCGGAATCCCCGCCCCCCCCCCCCCCCCCCCCCGGCCCACGGCGGCTCGGCCGCGCTCCGGAGGCCCAGGGAAGTGAAATCACACATTCCGGCTCCCAAATAAGGAGCGCGGCTAAAGCAGCCCCGGATCCGACTTCTCCAAACTCCGCGACCAACCGGCTCAATGAGTAATGGGGCCTTTTGTGCCCGCGGAGGGAAAGAGAGGAGGGGGGGGGTGGGGGACCGCGGCCACGGCCCCGAAAGGCACCTCCTCGGGCCGCGGGGAAGCCAGCAGAGGTGGGGTCCCCCCGCGACCCCAGGATGGCAGGGACCTCCCGGGTCCTCCGGGTCCTCCCGGGTCCCGCCACCCACACCCGGAGGTGACCGGAAGCCCGGTCGGCGGCGTGGCGGGCGCGGACCTGACCTTCCCCGCCCCCGACCCCGCGGGCGCCCCGACCCGCAGCCCACCCCCACTCCGTCGGCCCCGCCCCGCCCCCATTGCCCCCGGGCGCCCCGACCCGCCCCCCCGACCTGCGAGCGCCCCGCCCCCCGCCCCCCACGGGCGCCCCGACCCCCCGCACCCCCATTGCCCCCGGCGCCCCGCCCCGCCCCCCGCCCCCCGCCCCCCGCGGGCGCCCCCCTCCCCCCCCCCCCCCCCCCCGGCCGCCGACGCCGGGTCCCGCGGGGCTCGGCGCGCTCCGGCCGCTCCGGAGCCGGGGACCGGGGAGGCGGGGCCCCCGGAGCCCCCGGAGCCCCCGGAGCCCGCCCCGCCGCGGCCCGCGCACCCACCTTGAGGGCGAATTTCTCCTGCGTCCTCTTGTTGAAGATCTGCAGGACTTTGCCGTTGATGCCGAGCCCCAGGACCTGGGTGGTGACCTTGTAGTCGTCGATGATGGCGTTCTTCTTGATCTGCAGGCTCGACTTGACGTGGAACTGCGGGAACTGCGGCGGGGCCGGGGCCGGGGCGGGCGCGGGCGCGGGCGCGGGGGCCGGGGCCGGGGCGGGGGCCGGGCCGGGCGCGGGGGGCTGCGGCGGGGCGGGCGGCGGGCCGGGCGGCGGCGCGGGCGGGCTGTGGCCCTGCGAGCCGGACAGCATGGTGCCCGGGGGCGCGGGCGCGGGGGCGCGGGGGCCGGCGGCCGCCCCCCCCTCGGGCTCGGGCTCGGGCTCGGGCTCGGGCTCGGGCTCGGGACCCGGTCCCCGCCGCCCCCCGCCCGGCGGCCAAGTTTGCTCGGGGCTGGAGGCGGCTGCCCCGGCGCGGCCCGGCTCCAGGCTCGGCGGGCCGCGGGGCTCCGTGGGTCCCGCCGAGCTCCGCTGGCGCCCGCCGGGCCTGCTGCCTCCCTCGCAGCCTCCCCCCGGGGGCCTGGCGCTCGGCGGCCGCGGGACGGCGGGGCCCGGCCGGGGGGAAGCGGCCGCGCGACGATGCACCCAGCCCGGGGGCCGGCGGCCGCGTCACAGCCTCGTCTGCGTCCGGGGCCGGCCTTAAAGGGGAGGGTCGGAGGGGCCGGGCCGGGCCGGGGGCGGGGCCGGGGGCGGGGCCAGGCCGGGCCGGGGGCGGGGCCGGCCTTAAAGGGGAGGACGCGCGGCGCCGCGGGCGCGCGGGGCCCCAGACCGCGGTGTGTAGCCCGCCGGGGCCACGCGGACGGGCAGGCAGGCGTGTGCGAGGAGCGGCGCCCCGGAGCCCCGAGATCCCGCTGCCCCGTCCGTCCGTCCGTCTGTCCGGGAAGCAGCAGCCACCGGGGAGGGGGGGCGGCCGGCCGGCGGGCAGCAGCGCGGGAGACCCGGGCGCGGGCGGGCGGCGGCGGAGAAGCCCCGAGTCCGGGGACGCGGTGAGCGCGCGGGCAGCAGCCCCGGAGTCTTGCATTTCTCTTCCCATCAGTGTATCGCTCCGCAGTTAAAAGACGGATCGTGGGGTAACCACCAACAGTGTAGCAATGGTGACTTTGAACTTCTTTTATGTAAATGAGCTAAAAAAAAAAAAAAGGAAACTGAATGGGAAGAGGAGACACTGACCTTCAGACTTCCCGGAGGACCCGAGCAGCCACCTGCTCCTCTAACCCAGCGGGAAGGATAGCAGCGCCTTGGGGGGGGGGGGATGTGGGGGGAGACCCAGAGGACTCGAGCCCAAAGGGAGGTCTGGGGACTAGGTTCTGATCTCCGGCAGGGAAGAGTTAGTCGCTGAACCTGCACCATTAGGAGAAGCGGGTATTTTTCAGAAGTCGGGTTGGAGTCCAGATTGGCCCCGGACCTCTGGGAAAGATCCCGAGGACCTCGCTGGGCCTGCAGTAGCCCGGGTCAGGGCAGGTGGCTGGGGAGGCCCTAAGCATACGCCGCCCCAGGGCCTCTGCACGTGCTGAGGGTGTGGGGGGTGATCACCAAATACACCCCCTGCCGACCCGCTCCCGCTCTGACTAGTGGGACAGTTGAGAAATACAACAAAGGAACCGGACAGGTGAAGGCAAAGCCTCAGCTTGATTACTGATAAGGCAAAATTAAAAATAGGGCTTGGGCTGTGGCCACACGTGACCCCTAATGTGTCCTCCCTCAACACTCCAGAGCTCCCTCGTCCAGGGAGATCCAGCTCAGGGAGAAAAGAAGGGAATAGCCTGAAGGTAGGGGCCCCCTGGGGACTGAGCCCAGGCAGGGATGGAGCCAGAGGTGGAGCAGAAGGCTACCCCTTCTGGGAGGGCCTCCCGGAGTGGACCGCAGAGTCCACGTGTGGGGCTGGGAAGATAAATATTAGCTCTTTCGAAGCAGCGTTAATTTTTTTTTAAGATTTTTATTTATTTACTTATTTAAGAGAGAGAGAGAGAGAGAGAGAGCACACGGGGCAGGGGGCAGGGGGCACGGAGAGGCAGAGGGGAAGCAGACTGCCCGCTGAGCAGGGAGCTCAATATGAGACTCGATCCCAGGACCCTGGGATCATGACCTGAGCCAAGGGTAGATGCTTAACAATTGGAGCCACCCAGGTGCCCCAAAGCAGGGCTTATTCAGCGTACAGCTTGACTGTGTACAAGGTTCCATGCTCAGCCTCTCCGTGGCAGGTAGTGTTAATGTGTGGGGAAGAAAACAAGGGTGCAAGGGAATGGCGTGGCCAAAGTGGTGCAGACCCAGGTCTGGGAGCTGGAGGGGGAGGGATTCACCTCCAGCTGCAGTAGTGGACGGTGGATGTGGTTAGAGTCCCCCGCCCTGCCACCCCTCACTCTTCAAAGACACTGAGACTGCCTAAGGCCACAGAGATTGGAAACCACCTTCCCCTCTCCACTGCTGCTGTAGGGCTCTCACCTCCCCCAAGGCACACAGGGGAGTTGCCCAGGGACGGAGAAGGAAGGAGGCAGGAATGGGGAGGTGGAAAGCTCCAACTGCTCAGTTCTCTCTCTGCTGATTGAAGGTCCCTGCCTGGTCTGGGGCTGCTCCACGCTCTGAGCTGGTCTTTTTCTGCCCACAGAGAGTGTCACTGGGGGCTTCCTACCGCTTGGCATTGAGCTTTCACCTGGCTTCTCTCCACATGGCTGGAAAGAAGATTAGCTCTCTGCCTTTTCAGAGCTAGGAAAGCACAGAGTTTAGAGACAAATGACCTGAGCTCAGGTCCATCCTCTAGTGGAGGTACCCTCAGCAAGCCATCTATCCTCTCTTTGTATCTGAGCAAATTGACAAAAATAATGACATTTACTTTCGGGGCTGAGTGAGAATTTAATGAAGTCGTATTTATGAGAACTCTTCATAAATTATAAATTATCAGGAAATATTATTATTATTTTTGAAGCATGGCTGGCTGGTTCCTCTGCCCCGTGCCCCCCTGCCTGGGGATCTGTCCCTGATACCAAAACTACCTTCCTAACCAGCTGGGGCTCTGGGGAGATGCTGAAGCCCAGTGAGCTAGGAATAACAAGACAACTGAAACCCCAGCTGGGGATTCCTCTCTGAGTTACATGGGCCACTTAGGCTTGGGGCACACAAGGACTCCCAGGGCATGGCCGTGTGCGTGTGCACAGAGACTACATAAGCTGCACACAGCCTCCAGAAAACACACACCTACGTGAACACAAACACATCAGCACAATGTGCCTGGCATATGGCACGGAATAAATGCCTAATGGAGGCATTATAACTGGGAGTGAGCTGGGATAAAGGGAAAAGCACTGGGTAAGAGATCCAGTCTTAAGTTCCTTTGCAGACCAACTAGTCATAACCTCACTGAAGTCTCTTGCCCTCTCAGTTCCTTCTTTCTCATCTATGACAAGTGATAACACATTTGTCTTGCTGACCTCATAGAGCTACCGTAAGAAAAAAAGAAACTATTTTCCCTTAGGACACAGAAGTCCATAGTCCTATTTGTACAATGCCACGTTCTCAATGATGTGTAATAAACTTCTTAAGCAGTTTTTATTGATGTGTAGAAGCACTTCGAAAGTGAAAAGTCTATGCAGATAGAAAGTACAATTTTTGCCTGTCATTGACCTGCAGGGACAGAACCCACACGATGCCGTGCCCACAAAGACAATTTAAAGACCTTATATGCGTAGTCAGATTGATTAGAATCCTTGATCATGATACAGCCTCATCGCGGCTCCAGGTACCTCCACTTTTAGTTGGTTATCAGTTATTTTTAATAATGCAAGAGGCACCCATGAATCCCCTACCCAAAATAAAATAAAGACTAGGGCTTTGACAATGAAATGACTAGGTGGTTCCTCCATCCCCACCCCAACCACCTCTGTTTCCCCAGCCAAAGACAACCATTATCTTGAACCCTGTGTTCACTGTTCCCTTGCTTTCCTTTTACATCGTTTTATTTCATAAGGTATAGGTGTCTGACCTTCAAAAAAGATAAAGCCGATAGTGTCTTAGAAGGGAGGTCGGTAAGAGTGACATTATTAATAAGATGAGGTTAAAATAAAGAAACAGCTGGGGATAGTTTCAAAGTATTCCCCACTTTCTCGTGGGGATGATGATGACGACGATTGGGTGCTTACTTTGTACAAGCTCAGCCCTCCATCTGCATCATCTCATTTAAGTCTCATAAAGATCTGTGGCAGATTGCTAGTTTTTTTGGGGGCCAATACCCATTTCCCCCTCTTTGATAGTAAAGAACTTCCAATATTTAGCTAAGCACATGACTTCTCAGAGTAAAAATTGGATTTCCCAGCCTCCATTAAAGCTGGTTGTATTCATGAGATTTAGTTCTAGCCAATGACCTATAAATAGAAGGGGTTGAAGGGAAGTGGTAGGTCCTCTTCCTTCTCCTCCTCTTTTCTCTTCCACGATGGCTGGAATGAAAATTTAATGGCTGGAGCCTGAAGAGCCATCTTGGATCATGAAGTATAGGCCATGGGTTGAGGATGATAGAACAAAGTGATAAGAGCAGCCTATGTCCAGGTGAGCGTACATCTGTCATATCAGCCCTAGACCACTTATCCAGACTTTTCTATAGAAGAGTAGTAAATGTCCTTCTTATTATAGTAACTGATATACCAGGTTTTCTATCATTCACAACTAATCTTAACTATTAGTTATCCCAACTATTATACAGCCCTATGGGGTGTGGACTGTTATTCTCATTTATTTGTTTTTTTAAGGGAGGAAACTGAATCCTGGAGAAATTAAATAGCTTTCCTAGGGTCACAGAGTTTGCAAAGAACAGAACCCAGGTTTTTCTGACCTGAAGTCCACGGTCATATCTCCCAGTCTAAACCCTGAGCAAATATATACCCACACATCCTTCTTGTTTTCAGAAATACAGTGTCTGCCATTTCTGGATAGGAATGGCCCAAAGAGTTATGAGCTATACTTTCCAGTTTTGATAAACGTTAAGTCTCTCACATCTCAGTTCCCTTCAATCTTCTAGTTTAGGTCTATGTTAACTTGCATAGCTGGGTTATATTATGGGATAAATCATGGCTCCATGGCAATCTCTCTTCTCCGAGCTTCCCCTGCCCTGCCTTCACATCATCAGGGAGTAAAGATCTCCCATTTTACTATGGTGTGACATTACGAATGGATGAAGGTGGGTAGGACTCTATAGAGGTGGATTTCTTGGAACTTTTCAGATAGCATGCTCTTGGTGAGATAGGATCATCCATAGGCTGCTAGATATGCATATGCACACAGATAAACTAGACTTGGTATCTAATGCTAGTATGGCAAAAAGCAGAATATTGCAAAAAGGAGGATGATTCACAGGAAAAGATCTGTCCACTGAAAATTCACCCTTTGGAAGAAAAATTATTTGGGGCCTACAGAGATGGTAGGCTGATAATAATTATCATAGGTTGAGAATTCTTTGATAAAATGAAAGAGTCTTCAATGTGAGGATGACATATAAGAATCATTCGTCACAAAAATTTCTGAAATCTTTTTTTTTTTTTTAAAGATTTTATTTATTTATTCATGAGAGACACAGAGAGAGAGAGGCAGAGACACAGGCAGAGGGAGAGGCAGGCTCCATGCACCGGGAGCCCGACGTGGGATTTGATCCCAGGTCTCCAGGATCGCGCCCTGGGTCAAAGGCAGGCGCCAAACCACTGCGCCACCCAGGGAACCCAATTTCTGAAATCTTTAAAAGTGCTAAGAGCTAATCCACGGAAAAAAAATTCTACCCAAAGCAAGTGCCACCAAGAATGCCCTATTGAGGGCAGTCCCGGTGGCTCATTGGTTTAGCGCTGCCTTCAGCCCAGGGTGTGATCCTGGAGACCAGGGATCGAGTCCAACGTCAGGTTCCCTGCACGGAGCCTGCTCCTCCCTCTGCCTGTGTCTCTGCCTCTCTCTCTCTCTCTCTCTCTTTCTCTCTCTCTCTCTCTCTCTCTCTCTGTCTGTCTCTCATGAATAAATAAATAAAATCTTTAAAAATTTAAAAAGAATGCCCTATTGAGGGTTTCCCAGAGGGGAAGAAATTATCTGCTCCCCCATTCCCCCCATGCCCTGTCTGTACCCCAACCTTTGACAGTTAAGTGCTACAGTAGGGAGCAGCTACAGTGGAGGGGAAGAATGGGAATGGAAAGAGAAAGAAGGAAGTACCCAAAGGGGAATGGAAACTTAGCCTCTGCACATCAACAGATATAACATCGTCCAAAGGGACTACAAATGGGGCCAATTAGGACTAGAAGATGCCTAATTATAATTCTGCAGCTTAGTATGGGAAGTGGAGGGGAAAGAAGTAAATAGTCTACCACATTCAAGGCAGCCTCAAGCTGTTGTCTCTGTATTAAAAGCTTTGTCCCTTGGGCAGCCCAGGTGGTTCAGCGATTTAGCGCCGCCTTCAGCCCAGGGTGTGATCCTGGAGACCCAGGATCCAGTCCCATGTCAGGCTCCCTGCATGCAGCCTGCTTGTGTCTCTGCCTCTGTGTGTGTGTGTGTGTGTGTGTGTGTGTCTCTTGTGAAAAAAACAAATAAAATCTTTAAAAAAAAAAAGCTTTGTCCCTCCAGTCTAACCTATATTGGGCACATCCATTGCAACTCAGATGCTCATTTGGCCTGGAGAATGAATTGAGGAAGAGAGAAAAGGGGATTTGTCATCCAGGAACACAACCCGAGTGTGTCAACTCAAAAGGTCATTTCATCTTTGCCTGGTGACCTTGTGTCCCCTGGATTTTTTTCCTCCCTCCCTCACTTAAGTAAATGGAAATGGGAGGATAAGAGAGGTGAAGAAGAAGTACATGAGCGTGTGTGCACGTGTGGAATGGTTAGTGATATGAGGGTATAATGAGTATAATGATACTAGCTTTACATGAGAATATAATTCTTAGGCAGCAGAGCATCATGGAATCAAATTCTGAGCCCAAATCCCACCTCCACCACTTCCCATTTACCACATTAACTAAACCTCAGCACTCACTTCTATAATGAAAGGGGGTAATAGATCATTCCTTAAGTATTCCCTAAATACTATGCAGTATTTTAAACTGTTACTGGCACGTAGGAATTGGCCTCTATAAATGTGAGCTGTGACGCTGCAATAAGAGATCCTCATGCCAAGGATCTCCTTCAATCTTCTCAGCAAGGCTGCAAGTAGTATTATTTCTGCTATTTTGATCATTAGAAACATGATGCTCAGAAGGTTAAGTTACCGGCCGGAGTCACCACACTAGAGTGGAAAGAACCAGACCTCAGACTCATGCTGTTCCCACATATGTCAGAGTCTGTGTTCCTAAATGCTCTTGTACGTGGTCCAGCTACCTGACACCTGCCAGGCCACTCTGGGGAAGCCATCCCAGCCTGTGCGCATGGCTCAGGAGAAGCAAACACGCTCTGCAACCTGCAATTTACTCTCATTCCCAAAGACTCTCCCTCTAAGCGAGGTAAAGGCAATGAACAAAGTCAGTGAGACACTCATGAGTTTGGGATCCTAGCATGTATAAGCTGTTGAGGAAGGACCAAAATATAGGAGGCATATGTGGCATTTATACTATATTTTGTTTGGTTTTTGCTCACTTCATGACAGAGGTCAGAGCTAATTTCTTTTTTCCCACATACCTTGTTAGGTTATGAAGGCTGTAGTACTGTAGAGATGAAAAGGACCTACGGCAATCACCTAATCTGTCTCCTTCCTCCAACAACCACAACTTATAGCATCATAGAGATAGGTAGGTGTGTGACCCTAAAAACTTTATACTCTCAGAACTTCCGGTGCCTCATTATAACACTGAAAGTAAGTTTTTCCTTTTGTGTGACCTATATAGCACATGTTACAGGCAAGTCCCTGTCATTCGGCTCACTCACTGATGCAGGCAAGGGATCTCCCCAAGGGCGCTGGGTAGAGAGCTAGAGCAGCAGGTGCAAGGGAAACCTGGATATGCTGGAAGAGATGAGTTGGCATGTGGGCCAGCCTGAGAGCTGCTTGCAAATGCTCCCCCACCATCAACCTTGTGCCCCTCTCATATCAATAAACATGGACTGGGCACAAATTAGTGCCAAGGACTGTGCTGGGCAGGGGAATGCCTAGAGGCCCCTGCCCAACATTGAGTGCCTTGAGGAGTTTTATATGTCTATACAAATATGGTGATGGTTATTTATGCCCATAACATAAAATTTATAACTTTAACCTTTCTTCAGTGGACAGTTCAGCGGCGTTAAGTACATTCACATTGTGCAACCATCACCACCATGCATTTCCAGAACTTTTCATCATCCCAAACTGATACTCTATACCCATTAAACATTAATTCCCAACTCCCACCCTCCTCTCAGCCTCTAGCACCCACCATCCTACTTTCTATCTTTGTAAACTTGACTCCTCTAGGAAACTCATACAAGTGGAATAATACAGTATTTGTTCTTTTGTGACTGGCTTATTTCCCTGAGCACATCTTCGAGGGTCATCCACGTGATAGCCTGTGGGAGGATTTCCTTCTTTGTTTAAGGCTCCTGTGTATGCATGCACCATCGTGTGTACTCACCCCCTTCTGTTTCTCCATTCCTCCCTCAGTAGACACTTGTTTGCTTCCACACTTGGGCCGTTGTGAATAATGCTGCTGTGAACATGCGTGTGCTAATATCTGCTGGAGCCTCTGCCTTCCATTCTCCGGGGTCTATGCCCAGAAGTGAAATTGCTGAATCATATAATGATTCCGTTTAATTCTTTTTGAGACCTGCCTTCTGCGCTGTTTCCATAGCAGCTGTGTCCTTCCACATCCACACCAGCAGATGCCAAGAGTTCTTATTTCTCTCCATGTAACTAACTGCTCGTTACTTTCCAGGGTTTGTTGGTTTGGTTTGGGTGTTGGTGATAGCCATCCTAACAGGTGTACCCTTGAGATGGTTTAAGCATGGTGCTCCTGAGCTCATGAACAGGATAGATTCTTCACCCAGAAAGTCCTCACTGAAGATGTGACATTTGACTCAGGCATCTAAAGATGGGCAAGAAATCTCTAGGCAGAGGAGGAAAGCCACACTGGAGAAAGAGGTGCCACTGAAGGACAGAATGGAAAGAAACTAGAAATCGCATGGCCCATTTAGAAGCAACAGGTGGTTGGGGTGCCTGGGTCGCTTAGTTGGTTAAGTGTCTGTCTCTTGATCTCAGCTCAGGTCTTGATCTCAGGGTCTTGAGTTCACACTGGGCATTTCTTACTACAAGAAGGAAGGAAAAAAAGAAAGAAAGAAAGAAAGAAAGAAAGAAAGAAAGAAAGAAAGAAAGAAAGGAAGAAAGAAAGAAAGAAAGAAAGAAAGAAAGAAGAGAAGAGAAGAGAAAAGAAAAGGAAAGAAAGAAAAGAAAAGAAAAGAAAAGAAAAGAAAAGAAAAGAAAAGAAAAGAAAAGAAAAGAAAAGAAAAGAAAGAAGGAAGGAAGGAAGGAAGGAAGGAAGGAAGGAAGGAAGAAAGAAAGAAAGAAAGAAAGAAAGAAAGAAAGAAAGAAAGAAAGAAAGAAATCAGTATGGGCCAGAATATAGGATTCTGTGAGGTGGGAGGCAGAAACAAAGGCTAGAAATTCCACTAAGGCTTTGAACTAGGGCACTAGGGAGCCATTGGTAATGTTTGTGAAAGTGCTATGCACATTTCAAATATTATATGAATGTAAGGATGGGGAACAAAAAGGAGAGAAACCTTTTTTTTTCTTTTTAAATATTTATTTATTTATTATTTATGATAGACATAGAGAGAGAGAGAGAGAGAGAGAGAGAGGCAGAGACATAGGAGGAAGGAGAAGCAGGCTCCATGCTGAGAGCCCGACGCAGGACTCGATCCCGGGACTCCAGGATCATGCCCTGGGCCAAAGGCAGGCGCTAAACCACTGAGCCACCCAGGGATCTCCGGAGAGAAACCTTTTTAAAGAAACAATGTACTAAGACAAATACACAATACCTGGAAAATGGAAGTGGCTTCTGGCATCTGCCAGAGAAGATACTGGTCCTCAGGGTGCTGGCACTAGCCCATCCCCTCCCCGTGGGCTCCCAGGTACCAAGGTAACAGAGCAGGACAAATAGCCTGCCCCATTGACTTCCCCGGGTGGAGGAGGCCTCCTGCTGTCCACCAGATGGGAGAGTCATGGCCTTCCAGGCCTGGAGGGATCAAAGGGGGGCGACAGGTACGTCCTTGCTCCTGGACCAGCACACTCAGCAATGCCTCTCCTTCCACCGTAACATTCCAAGTCATTCAGACACTCAAAATCTCAAACCTGAGTAGCCACCTGCCTGTGACAGCCTCTTCTAAGCCCGAAGTCGGATCCAAACCAAGTGTCCCTGATGCAGTTGTGCATCTCACCATCCCTTCTGCCATGAGGAGAGGACCAAGGGACTCCTCTAATACTTAACATACAGGAAGTTAACAAACTTACAGAATTCTTTTTTAAGTGTTGGAATCTTTAATACATTCACATGGAACAAAATGCAAAAGCTCAGAAAGACTTATAATCAACTGCTCCCTCCCATCCTCAGCCCTCCCAAGCTGTCTCAGCTCTAGGGCAGCCTTCTCGTGGTATTGAAGCCAGTCCAGCCTTCTACCTAGGAACTAGCAGGGATGGTGTTTGGCCTCAATCCTGGCCCAGCGGATCCTAAATTCCAAAGTCAACACTGTTCAAAGGAAAGCCCTGGATCAACCATGCTGCCTGAAGTCAGAAGGCCCGGGCAGCTCGTGGGCCAGCTCACCTCATGGCAACCTTCTTTCTTGGGTTCCTGGGATCAAGCCGTCCTCCCTGGAGTGTGAGGCTTCTCCTGGCATCAGGGAGGAAGAGTACAATCCCTCATACAAGGGTCAGGGGGTGGGGGATGACTACCAAGGGCAGGAGTTCATGGGTCAGGAGTAGGGAAAGAGGATGAGACAAATCCTGACAAAGGGGAGACAGGGCCAGATGCTCCCTGGACGTGAGTGTGAGCCAGGATGCCAGAACCTGAGTCTGCAGAGCTATTCAATGTGAAGGCCCCTGTAACTCAGGGTATGCCTGCTAAGTGCGGGGGTGTGCAGCATTTCCCTGGGCCTTCCACAGACAGGTCAGGGCCAAGTAGAGGTGTTTCTTCAAGTCCCTTGCTCCCTTGCACACAGCTCCCTTGCTCGGCCACAGGGCTCCCGCCCGCGTCACTCCCCAGGAATCTGGTTCTTGTTTACCATGAAGACGTGTGGTTATTACAGAGCCTAGTGGCCCTCCTCCAGCTTCCCCAGAGAGTGTGTGGAGGAGCCCAGGCCTGGGAAGAGAGAACTGCTGAGTAGAAAGAGCAGCAAACTTCCTGTGCCTTGCCCCTCCCGGGCCTCCCTTACCAGGACAAGTCAGAGAGAGCCTGGCAGGACTCTGGGGGCCTTCCTTGGCTGAGACACCTGGGACCTATCCTACAAAGTTGGGAAGAGGAAGATCAGGGGAGCAGAAGAAGTAAACGAAGGCAAACAGGCAAGGAACAGGGTCAAGGTCAAGGAACCAGGAAGAAGGGGAGCCAGTGTGATACCACCTATTGCGTGCTCTTCACTGTGTTAAGAAATAACAGAATCCTGGGGAGACAGTAAAGCCATGGAGGAGACTTATGTTCTGCAAACTTTCCATCCCTAGTGACTTGCCTCATGCATGTCACAGAATATGACGTTTATATTTTTGCTGGGTGGATGGAATGGAGGATGGCAGATGGAGCACAGAGACCCATCATGATAATAGCTCCCATTTGCTGAATGCCTAGAATGTTCCTGGTGGGGTTCTAAGTGCTCTCCATGTGTTGATTCAATCAACTCCCACAATAAGCTGATAAATCAGGTGCTATTAAGATCCTTCCAGGGACCCAGATGAGGAAACTGGGGCCCAGTGAATTTTAGTGACCTGAAGAATGGTCTGGAATGGGGGTTTGAACACAGGAAGCTGGGACCCAATACTGTCTTCTCAGGTACCACAATCTCCTGAACAGGGAGCAGGGCCAGCTGGGAAGTGACCCCCCAGAGATAGAGCTTGGGGTACAGGGCTCTATCCTAGAGTTTTCTTCTACTATCAGTTACCCGGCTGTGACCTCATTGGCAACCCCTGGCTGGGCTCCACTGGGCCCTTATTAAATATTAACGAGACTTAGATGGTTGTGGTTTTCCCAAACCAATACGCTACTAATTTGGCTCAAGATCTTGGTACTAAAGCCGTAAAAGGACACGGGCCCAGCGCTAGCACAAGAGCCCCGCATCCGGCATCCGGCTCGCTCTGTTTCTGTTTTTGCTCCCTCTCCCTGATGCATTTTCCTCATCTGCTCCCTCTGGCCATCTCCAGCACGTTGTCCAAATGAGAAGGTATTTCTGAAACACCAGCTTGGTTCGTCTCCTCCCCACGTCGCCGTCTGCTCTTTTCTCCCTGGGAAGCTGAGCTAACAAGGTAGTATGAAAACCGGGCCATTTTCACTCTTTTTCAGAATTTCCAGAGACCACGGCGCTGCAAATGGAAATGTCATCGTGGGATAATGACATTGGCCCTGACGCCGTGTTTCCTGACTACCATTTATTCACAATCGATTACCGAAAAAGACAAAGGATGTGAATAATCGGCCAAGCAGATGGAGTGTCAGATGGCCAGGCCAGGAGAGAAAACAGGGCTCCCCTAAAGGGTGAGGGAAGAAGGGCCTCTGGCCCGGGAGCGTCTCTGCCATGGGGACAAAACAGGCTGCAGAGAAAGGTGTCGGGCTCCGACCTGGCCTCAGCTGGCAGGGTGTGTACAGAGGCACCCATTAATCACAGGACTTGTTCTTTACCATCTTCTGACGGCCCTGGGAAGCTCTCTCTAGGAAATGAGGAAGGAGGTAGTAAGAAAGGCCCCTGAGGACATCTACAAGAAGGAGGAAGCTTGGGCATCAGAATAAGGTTGAAAGATCACAAGTCCTGGAAACTAGTTATTTAGAGACAATCCTTGTAAGACACACACACACACACACACACACACACACACACACACACACGCTGGAGGTTGACAGAGCCTGTGGCCAGCCCACAGTGTTCCTTGGCTGGCTTCTTCTGTGCCTGTGGGGTGGCTGCAGAGACAGGGCCAGGCGGTTCTCATTGGACATTTTAGTCAGTTTCACTTCCTGTTTCTCATACTGAAAGCATAATAATCATCATAATGATAATAATAATAATTCTGCACACTTGCCTCTGCCTATTTATCTAGGGCCTGCCAGAAGTGCGTGTCTGAGTGGGAGAGGGGGAGTACGGCTTATCGGCTCCGTCAATCCACAGCTGGGAGTGGAGGCAGGCGTGGGGGTGGGGGTGGGGGACAGTAATTAGCAATGGAAATTATTAAGCTCATTCTTTTTTTTTTTCAGAAGGAGGAATCTAAGTGGGTTGGTAGCTCCCCAAATGGCTATTCTCACCGTAGAGACGTAGAGACGTTTCTTCCCCGTTCTCCACTCTGCCCCAGTTAAGGAAAGCCTTGTGAGCTGAGGCCCAGAGAGTTTAGGCTGACCTCCTGGAGACACACAGCGAGCAGGTCAGCAGGAAGGATGGGACCGGGCCAGGCTGCTTCTGCATCCATCAAGAGCTGTAATCAAGAAGGGAATTTCCAGCTCTACAGGGAACTTGCAAAGTTGTTGGGAAAAACCACAAGTATTTCAGCTAAGGAAAAAATGTGCAGTCCTCGCAGGCTTGAAACCCTAGGACTATAAGAGAGTGTCCTCTTAACTGAGAACAGCGTTGGGAACATCTCAGATGGGGAGGGGGAGGAGGAACCGCTTCCAGACTTTGGTCAGGAAAAGCGTGCGTGGAATACAGGTGTTGGGCCAGTGTTTCAATTTTTTACCTCCAGTCAAGAGCTGTGCTCTAAGGACAAAGGTTGAACACGTTACAGGCTCTCAAGACTCAGATGGGAGTGGAGGGAAGTGCCAGATTATGATCTTGATGACAAGAGTGTCATACTCTTCCTTTAGATCCTGCCCTCCCCTTGGGGATCTGAAGAGAAAGGGAGGGAGGCCGGAAGCAAGTGGTTCAAGAGTCATTTTTGTAAGAACAAAAAAGGCAGGTAAAGGGAAAAAGAACAAGGGAACCCCTAATTAATTAAAGTTCAAAAATCACCTCCTGGGGCGCCTAGGTGCCTTAGTCGGGTAAGCAGTTACGCGTCTGCCTTGGTCTCAGCCCGAGACTTCAGGGTCCTGGGGTGCAGCCCCGAGGCCCCACGCAGAGTCTGCTTCTCCCTCCCCTCTCCCTCTGCATCCCCACCCTGCGCTCTCTCTCTCTCAATCTCTCTCAAATAAATGAATAAAATCTTTTTAAAAAACTACATCCCTTTCAGACACCAACAAAGACACACACAAACACCGCACAGACACTTTGAAGCACTAGTTACACTAGGGTAAGAGGGAGTGATGTCGGGGCGCCTGGGTGGCTCAGTCGGTTAAGGGTCTGCCTTGGGTACAGGTCCAGATCCCAGGGTCCTGCCCAGTCGGGAGTCTGCTCCTCCCTCTCCTCCCTGCTTGTGCTCTCTCTCTCACTCTCTCTGTCTCAAATAAATACATAAAATCTTAAAAAAAAAAAAAAAAAAAAAAAAAGATGAGGAGTGCCCGGGTGGCTCAGTGGTTGAGCATCTGCTTTTGGCTCAGGTCATGACCCTGGGGTCCTGGGATCAAGTCCCACATCGGGCTCCCCACAGGGAGCCTGCTTCTCCCTCTGCCTGTGTTTCTGTTTCTCTCTGTGTCGCTCATGAATAAATAGACAAAATCTTAAAAAAAAAAAAAAAACTTACTGAAAATTTCAAAAAAGCAGCAGCAGAGCGTTAAGCCAAGCACCAGGTCCTGGGTGACTATGACGCGCCCACAAAGCCGGCCCTGGGTAGAACCTCCCAGAATCCCGGCGCACAGCTAGCTCTGGTGCTGTCTTCTGTTATCCTACCCTGGCGTGGGCCCAGCTCCCAAAAGAAGCAGAGGGGAAGGGGAAAACACAGCTGACCCCCAAATACCTTGGGTGTCTGGGTGTGGCTTTCTTGAGGAAGGTATCCCAGAGTGAAAAGAAAGGCTGGTCTCATGAATAAAATCTTAAAAAAAAAAAAAAAAAAAAAAAAAGGCTAGTTTTCACTCCGGATCCGGGGGGGATTTCTGGGATCTCTCCTGGCACTGGGCTAGATTTGTCCTTGTGTTCATCCCTCACAGCCTGCGTCTCACAGGTTGGCAGTCTACGGTGATCCCATCCCAGCAAGGCCTCCTGGATCCTGCCCTCTCTGCCTTCTCCCCAGCTACTGGCCTGGTTTCCACTCACCTAGAATATTCCCGGACCTGCTGACTGCACCCCTTCCACTTCAACCCCTATTGTTTCCAATCCTCTGCTTCTCACCCTTAGGTCTTTATTGGTTACACTTCAGGGCCTCCCCTCTTGCAGGCTATACATTTCTCCAGGGTGGGCACCCCATTCCCAGACAGCTGAGCCTCCCTCAGGAGCCCCGAGAAAAGCAGTTTGGGCCTTCTGGGTATTTCCTCCCCTGCCTCCTTTGTTTGCACATCTCTCCTTTTCTGTCAGGCCCATGGTCTGGAACCCGGCCCTGCCTCTCCAACCCCTGGTCCGAGAGCACAGCTCCTCCGCCTACATCCCCAGAGGGAAGCACGACATCCAAAGTCCTATCTTCTCTTACGGTCACAATATGGCCCAATTAAAAGGATTAGGGGAGGGATCCCTGGGTGGTGCAGCAGTTTGGCGCCTGCCTTTGGCCCAGGGCGTGATCCTGGAGACCCGGGATCGAATCCCACGAATCCCATGAATCCCACGTCGGGCTCCCGGTGCATGGAGCCTGCTTCTCCCTCTGCCTATGTCTTTGCCTCTCTCTCTCTCTGTGTGACTATCATAAATTTAAAAAGAAAAAAAAAAGGATTAGGGGAGATGCACCTCCCAGTTGGATCACTAAGGAGCGGGAACAACGAGGAGAAGCCACGGAGGGGGCTAATGGGTGTGTTTTGCTTGAAAGGGTGCACGGAGGCTTGTTTGACCTGCTTTCAACCAGAAAGACAGAGAGACTTGATGTCCTTAATGTCATTACCCCTCCCAGAGGAACCGCAGCTCAGGATTGCTGAGGGATGGCTTTGAACTGCTGCCTTAGACAAGAAGCTCTAGTCGGAGATGCTTGACTTTGCTATTTTAAAAAGTGTTACCGGTACCTTGATTTCATTTAAAGACCAATGCAGGGCTCCCGGGTGGCTCAGTGATTGAGGATCTTCCTTCGGCCCAGGTCGTGACCCCAGGTCCCGGGATGGAGTCCTGCATCAGGCTCCCCGCAGGGAACCCGCTTCTCCCTCTGCCTGTGTCTCCGCCTCTCTGTGTGCCTCCCATGAATAAATAAATAAAATCTTTAAAAAAGAAAAAGAAAAAAGAAAACCCTGAAGATGAACAAAGTTTTGATCCTCCCTAATAGGGATTCCAGGCCCTAAACATCGGACTCCCCGAAGGGAGCCTGCTTCTCCCTCTGCCTGTGTCTCTGCCTCTCTCTCTCTCTGTGTCTCTCATGAATAAATCAATAAAATCTTTAAAAAAACAAATAAATAAAAACCGATGTAAATTATCGCAGGATCGGAACACGACATCTGTCCCCCGCAGTGGGGACGCATCCAGCCGCGCAGGTTACCAGCGATGGCTTCGTCCGTAATGAAGCCAATCGTTTCTCAATAGGACTGAAGGGAAGGGATTCCAGGGTGCTCGGTACCTCAGCAAGTACCACCAAGGGTCCCGGTCCTCCTGTGCTCCGCCCTGCCGTCCCCAGCGACTGTCCCGCGGCCTCGCCTAGGAACCCTTGCAAGGACACGGTGGCAGCTGGCAGCGCTAAGCTTTGCATCCCCACCCTGGGGCCACAGAGCAAGGGAAGAGGCAGGGGGAACATGAAGAGTCCCAACACATTTTAAAGGGATCCCCCCTCCTGGGGCTATGTTACCCATCAAGGGAAAGCATAGCTCCCAGAGAACCTCAGCCGACTTCCTGTCACGTCTTGAGAACCAGAACTAGATCACACGCCCATCTTGAGCCAACCATGGACCAAGGGCCCTGGAATTCCCAGGGTGGGAAGGCATCTATCCGCCCCCCCCCCCCCAAGAGAGGGATGATTTTTGAGCAGGTAACTTGACACCAGTGGCCTCCCTCCTTCCCCCATCCTGTACCCTGTGGAAGTTCCTGGCCCTGGGTTCTGGCCCGGCCTACCCTTGCCCCCTATCTCTGCATCCCCCCTTCCCTATCCTAGCAGGCTCCTGGGGTGGGGAGGCATGGAGCTGCAGGGCCTGCGGCCACTCCATCCCTGTCTCCTCAACTCTCCCCAAGTCATGCCAGTGTCCCTGCCACCCTGCGTCTCCTTCTCACCCTCACTTTGATTTCCTGGCTAGATTTGATGCTCCGAGCCATCCCTTCTTCCCCAGCCTCTGTCCTGCCTTCCTTCTCGGGACATGGCACTGACCTCTATATCCCTGGCCACTTGCCAGTTGCCCTCAATGGCTCTTCTCCCCTGCCCGTCCCTGAGGGGTCTGTGTTCTCTAGGGCTCCTCCTGTGACTGTTTCCCAATCATTCCCTACTACTTTTCCACTAAATCTGTTCCCAGGCCCCCTAAATCTACAAATCCAGCCCAAATATTTACCTTGAATCCAAACCCATAGTGGACTTTCATTACTAGGCATTCCCAGACACCTTAAATTCATCGTCTACGTCACTGATTTCATTACACACATGCGCATGCACACACACAGCTTCATTCTGCTGCTCAGAGAAGGCATCACCATCCACAGAGTTGCCAAAAGCAGAAGCTGGTGGTCCTCGGTCCTCGTTGTCTCTCATCCCTGACACTCAGTGACCACTTCCTGCTAGGCCCGCCTCCTCTCCACCAGTTGCCTTCCTCTCTGCTTCCGTGACACTTCCCTACCTTGGGCCTTCACCATCTTCTATCTGGATTATAGCACGCACCACCTTCCTCACTGGTTTCTGGTTTTCTCTTTCCAATCTGTTCTTTCAACATTGCCCCACTAATTTTTATTTTTAAGATTTTATTTATTTATTCATGAGAGACAGACAGAGAGAGAGAGAGAGAGAGAGAGAGAGAGGCAGAGACCCAGGCAGAGGGAGAAGCAGGCTCCATGCAGAAGCCTGACGTGGGACTCGATCCCGGGACCCCAGGATCACACCCTGGGCTGAAGGCAGGCACTAAACCGCTGAGCCACCAAGGGATCCCCTAATTTTTTTTTAATATTAAAGCTGGTCACATTATTCTAAAGCTTCCAAAATCTCTCAATAGCTCCCCAGAGCCTAGAGAAATGGACCAAACTCCCTAGTGCAGTAGATAGGGATCTTCTGAAGCTTGGCCACAAAGTCACAAGCACCATTTTTAGAAGTTTCATCTGCAGGTGTTGTGTCAAAGAGAGCAGTGACAGAAATGAGGGTAGAGGCTATTCTGAAATACTTTTTAAAAATCTCTGTTATCTAAATAAATAAATAAATAAATAAATAAATAATCTCTGTTGTCAGGTTTGCAGATTTTGTCCGTCCATGTGACTCCCAGAATCGTTGAGTAAACACAATGCCCCATGAGTATCAATTTCAAAAGGAAGCGCATTCCTTTCCTTTGGGTTTTAACTTTTCCAACTACTTAATAGGATAGACAGAGTCATACAGCCTATAGATTTTAGCTGGATCACTTAATTTCCACAAATTACTTACTCTGTGGCCTCATCTTAGAATTTGGAGGTGGGGGGCAGTCCTGATGGCTCAGTGGTTTAGGGCCTCCTTCAGGCAAGAGCCTGATCCTGGAGACCCGGGATCAAGTCCCACATTGGGCTCCCTGCATGGAGCCTGCTTCTCCCTCTGCCTGTGTGTCTGCCTCTCTCTCTCTCTCTCTCTCTGTGTGTGTCTCTCATGAATAAATAAATAAAATATTTAAAAATAAAAGAATTTGGAGGTGGGAATAAAGACACCAAGTAATTGGAATGAAGGGATGGATGAAAAGAAGGATTTTGGAGAATGAGTGCCAGGACCCGGTTACTGTTAAAACCTGGGTGCCCGTAGTAAGTGCTGTCCCCTGTCCCAGGGGAACGTAGTCAAGTTCTTAGGAGATTCGGAAATAGTAAAAGACATGATAGTAAGTGTAGAGGATGAGAGGAGTTTCCTGTGTGGGTAATTGTTGATGGGGGCCGAGGGGAGGGAAGAGAACACGTAACATCAATAAACCACAACCTTGTCCAATAACATAGAAATTGGGAGGCTCAGTTTCAGGTTAAAGCAACTAAGACTCCCCTTTCACATCTTCTAAGTATTAGAACCACAGCTCTAAAAGGCAAAAGGTCAGAGCTCAGACAACGGGGAAGCTTCTCTCTCTTAGGATCTGACAAAAAAAAAAAGCCAGTTAAGAAATGGAACTGAAGTCAAGAAAGAAATCCTTTCTGGAGATGCACCTGTGAGATTCCCTAGTCGGTGGAAGAGAGACAACTAGCAGAATTGTGTTTCTACTACCTCCCAGGCATTGCCTCCTCAAGCCTCATCCCATAAGGTGAGAATGGCTCTTTCTATTTGCGGCTTAACAGAGGAAAATCTAGCCACATCCTTAGGAAGGGACAAAGATCTTTCTGACCCCAAAGGACATGCCTTGTCATCTCCCTACGACCATGAGCAACCATCTAGAAAGTGTCCTTTCCCAGGATAGTGGTCATCTTCCCAGAGTCATTCATTCATTAAACAAGTCTTAGCTGAGTGACTAGGCACAGGGGTAGGCTATGGAGTAGCTGTGGTTCTGCTCTGGGGAAGGGGTATTCAAGGGATCCCCTCGAGGTCCCTTCTGGCTAGAAAGTCCAACAGCTGTAGGAAACTGAGGCAGCCACAGCCCCCTTCTCTGCTGTTCTCAGTATCAGAGTGATTCCCACCCCCACCCACCCCCACCCCCAGGGAAAGGGCCCAGACTACTGGTCTGGCCAGGCTAGGGAGAGCAGAGGAAGGGGAAGACACTGGGAAGTATGAGGGTCACACCGGGCCCCGGCAGGCTCTCCCGGCTTCCTGTGTCAAAGACAGGCCCGGGACAGAGTTTCAGCTTGAGATGGTGAAATAGCTTTGGAGATGGACGGTGGTCATGGTCGCACAACGATGCAAAAGCGCTTTGATGGCAGGTGAACGATGCACTTAAAAATGGCTCACATGGTCCATTTTGTATTGCATGCAGCTTACCACGATTAAAAAAAAAAGTCTAAAGGTACAGTTAGCAAAATAAACTCTCGAAAACAAATTTTTTTAAGATCTTATTTTTAAGTCATCTCTCCACCCAACATGGGGCTCGAACTCACAACCGTGAGATCAAGTGCACAGGCTGAGCCGGCCGGGTGCCCCTTGAGAACAGTTTTGAACCACTGTATGCAACATAGCTCCTCAATGTGTCCCTATCCAAGCACTGGCGTGCAGACGACCATGCGCCCCACTCCTTTTGTTTTAGTTTTAAGCTATCGGTACAAAGAAGGATGGAGGGAAGGAAGGAGAGGGAAGGAAGGAAGGAAGGAAGCTCTAGCAAAAGCGCTAATTTACCTGTGGAAACAGCCCCAAGCCATAGTCAAATTGTTTCCCTAAAGGCAACAATGGTCCTGGTTTGCTCCCCCCACCCCCCACCCCCAACCCCCAGAGCCTCCAGCATCTGATACCCGAAGCGTCACAGTGCACATAAAAGGAATGTTCAAGTAAGGTGCCTAAAAATAAATATAAATCCTAAAGCCTGTTAAGTAACGATAACAAAGGCAAAACAGGCTCAGGACCAAGTCTTTCCAGCCCAGACAGAGTGCCACTGTCACTAGGTCACCCTGACCCTCCCTGGCCGGCAGCCCTGGCCGGCTGGAAAAGGTGACTTCCCCACAACGGCGGAAGGAGCCCGGCAGCCGCGAGGGGCTGAGCCCCGAGGGGTGTCTCAGGTCCAGGCCCGGGGGACAGTGCGGGCAGCTGCCGTCAGGGGACAGCACCCACTGCCCAGCCACACGACGCCGGGCAGGCAGCGGCCTTCCCCGGGGAAGGAAAGGCCGTGCCTCTAGCAGCTCCGGGTCGCAGGTATGGAAAGGGCTAGGTCTGAACGAAGAGATGCAAACAGGTAGTTTCTTTTCCTCCAAGGAGCCAAAAAGGAAAAGTGACTCACTCCAGGCTCTCGTTGAAGGAGCTCCGGTGCTTTTTCCACCGGAATGTGTCAGTCCAGAAAGTTCGAGGAAGCTCTGGCTCGGGACCATAGCAGCAGTCAGGAGAAAGACCGGGAAGCTAGAGGGACTCGAGCCTGGACTCGCAGTCCGTCCATCCTTCCTTCCTTCCTTCCTTCCTTCCTTCCTTCCTTCCTTCCTTCTTTCCTTCTTCCTTCCTTCCTTCCTTCCTTCCTTCCTTCCTTCCTTCCTTTTTTCCCCCTTTCTTTCCTTCTTTCTTCTCTTTCTCTTTCTTTCTTCCTTTCTTTCTTTCTTTCTTTCTTTCTTTCTTTCTTTCTTTCTTTCTTTCTTTCTTCTTTCTTTCTTTCTTTCTTTCTTTCCTTTTTTCCTTTTTCTCTCTTTCTCTTTCTTTCTTTCTTTCTTTCTTTCTCTCTTTCTCTCTTTCTCTCTTTCTTTCCTTTTTTCTCTCTTTCCTTTCTTCTCTCTTTCTTTCTCCAGAGTTTTGGGAGAGAAATTGCTAGAGACTGAAGGTGCCAGGGGAGGTGCGGCCTCTGGGTAGCTTTATACCATGCTCACCACTAGAGGGGGCGGTTGCTCCACCTGGGGTGGTCTCTGCCGGGAGAAGGTGCCTTCCAAGGACAGAGACCCCCCTAAGGCCCTCAGGGGCATTTGGGCCCTCCCCTGGGCCAGCTTGGCCTGCATTCACTTAGCAAACATCACTCCGTTTTAGATAAGGGAGGTGTGCAGGGTCATCTTGTCCCCAGCACCCGCCTGTTTCCCCCACCCTGAAAGAACTCCAGAGATAGATTCCGGCACCTGGCTCTGCGGCTGTTGGCTGCTGGGTCCCCAGCATCCCTGAGACAGGAGCCACCTGAGGGCAGATAACTCCCCTCAGGGGTGACTGTGCTTTGGCCCCTACCAAGGGAGCAGGGGCTCCTCTCTCCTGCCCAGCAGACCCAGGCACCTGCTGCCGTCCTCGGGGCCACTTCCCAGGCCGGGCCTGAGAGCAACACTTAGACCCCTGGCCTACGAGCCCACATCCTAGGCCCCCCTAGCCCGCCTCTGAGCTCCTCATTCTAGAAGTACCCTTTGTGGGGGTGAATTTGGGCTCATGAGAAACCCCATTTAGCATCTACTCCCAATCCTCCTTGCCCCCAATGCATCTGTCTTTGCTTCATTCCATCTGCTGTCCTCAGAGAAATGGCTAATTAAATTGAAAAGAGCTGGCCTATTTTTGGTGTTTTTCAGCTAAGACCTGAAGGAATAGCCACAAAGTTTGGAAAGAACCCCAGGGAGCCTGAAAAGCCCTGAGTTGGCTGGTTATTCTAAGACTGGCAGGTCCTAAGTCCCAGAGGCCATCTGCTCCAGTTAGGGTTCCATGCCAGTCTCTGGGTCATCAAAGGCAAAGATGGGGTAAAACCAGGAGGGATGGGAAACATCCTCCTGGGGGTTCTTGTTCCACGCATCCTGGAGGAGTCCAGCTCGTCTATTTCGCCTTGTTTTTTGTTTGTTTAGTTGGTTTTTTTGCTGCCAAGTCAGAAGGGCGACTGCAAACCAATTTTAAGGAATAAAATTCTGGAAAGAGACGACAGGAGTTGGGATGAAGGGGTGAGATGTGGAGAGGAGGCAGGGGTGGAGCAGAGGTCCAGATCCCTGGGCTCAGTTTCCTTTACTTGCATTTGCACAAATGTTGTGTCCTCCCAGAAAACTACTTTCTCCCCAAGAAGAAAACTCACCATGTTTTTCCCCTACACGAAAACTCCTTTCGGTTTCTTATTTATCTGCTAAACTAATAAACTCCACAACTGGACCCCTAACTTTCCTTTAAATCAGTCCGGACCTTTCTCACCAGATTCAGTTCCTGCCACCCTGTGTTGTAGCCACACTGGGTGTTTCCCGACGCTTTCCCACCTCTTGCTGTTGCCACACGTTTCGAGTCCTCCACCAGGAATTCCCTTCTCTGCCTAGCAAAGTCGACTCCCAGGTGGACTGCAGTGTTTTACCTCTTCGAAGCCTTTTTTTGCTTTTTCCTTTTTTAAAAACACTCCTCGGAATCAGTCACAGTCTCTGCTGTAAGGCTCTAGAACTTAGAAAATACCTTCATCATTCCTCCGACCAAATTCTAGTGATTTTCTTTTCTCTTCTTTTCTTTTCTTTTCTTTTCTTTTCTTTTCTTTTCTTTTCTTTTCTTTTCTTTTCTTTTCTTTTCTTTTCTTTCTTTTCACATGTCTCTGTTCTATGTAAAATATTTGCTCCTTGAGAGCAGGGAGTGTGTTTTACCCATCCAGGTGGGAGATCCCTGCATGGAGCCCAGCAAATTTGTACTGGTGATCTGCTTGCTGGGTTAGGACATCACCCGTGGAGGTGGAGGGAACCTGCCATCGTGACAATGCAGCGGGAAAGAGGGTTCGGAAAGTTCAGGCAGGCACGGAAAACCATCCTTCCCACGTGAGGCGAGAAGTAATGTGTGGATGAAACAGCCCCAGCCGGGGTGGGTGTTTTTGCCCCCAGGCTCTTACATCAAACCTCTGCCCTGGAAGATCTGAAACTTGACGCTGGGCGGACACAGTTGCCAAGGGCCATTCTGCTACCCTGAAAGCAAGTGCTCCCGGCCCTGTGCTCACCTGACCTCTGAGCCCCATCTCAGGTTCCCAGGTCCTCCAGGAAGGCTTCCCGGAGCACTCCTGCTCCCAGCTTCCCAGCTAGAACACCAGTCTTGAGGTTTTATCCCCAGGGGGCAGCATAATGCTGGTGCACGTTTTGTGCCTCCAGATTGTTTCTTGATGCTGATGGAGAGGCCCTCTGAGGATCATAGAGACTGCGCTGCGCATGCCCTGTCCCTCTGGCTCCACTCCCCACCCTTCTCCACTGGGCCCCGGGCCCTGGGTCTGGCCTTTGAGGAGCACACCAACCAGTCTCTTCTACTCTGGCTCTGAGCTAGGCTTGGCCAGCAGGACAGTGGGAGTCAGCGGAGAGGGCAGCGGGCTCATCCCCTCGCCTCCTCCCGCCTGGCCTGCCTTCCTCTCCCCAAGGCCCTCTGCCGAGCGGCCGCCTCCTGCCGATCCCTTCCCTTGGCCAATGTGGCCATCCCTTGGGTGCTTCCCCGTCCCTTCCTAGTTTCCTGGAACCCTGCCCCAGTTTTGGAAATAGCCTCTTCATCGGACTCTCCCAATTACCCCTCCTGGAGTGGGGCTTAGACCCGGTGTCCTGTCTACCCCGCGGCCTAGCCAGCTCCTCCGCGGGTGCGTCCTCCAGGTGACTGCTCCGCACTGGCGCTTGGGCCCTACCTTGGCTCAGATTCAAATATATTGATCACCTCCCCAGAACTTACATGCTTCTGCATACGTCCCACACCCCCCAGGCGTCTTCAGTTTTCCAGCCAGAGAAAGTGAACGTTTGTCCCCGACCTTCGGAGTAACCTTCATGGGGTTTGGAATCCACAGTAGCCCTTGAGATCACAGATAATCCTGCTCTTTCCCTCTAGGTTCAGGGTTTTTCTGAACCAGTTAGATTTGTAAACCTGGAGTGGTTTTTATGTTTGTTTGTTTCTTTGGCGGGGGGGGGGGGGGTCCCGGTGTCTCTCTTGAACAGTCATGCATGAATCGATGGTCTTCAGTGCTGTTGAATGTGCCAGGCCTCGGCGGCACCCCCGCCCCCCACACCCCCCCCAGGTCACTCCTCTAGTTCAGGCTCCTTGGGGACCCGCTGCTGTCTGGGTCTCCCCATTCCTCAGCACGGTGACAGCCTTCAGGGGGCAAGTTTTCTGGCTCCCTGTGACCCCCAGCCCGCCATCAGACCCCCACTGCAGTGCACAGGTGCACCATGATACACGGGGGCACTTTTCTCACCGGCAGGACCTGAGTGAACGGGTCTCCTGGCTCAGGGGTCCCCAGCTTCTTGGCTGGGAGCTTAGATCGGAACAAGGAGGGCTTTAGCTGGACGAATCGTTTCACCTAGTTCCCCGACTTCAGGAAAAATTCTCCTCCTGGGAGCCTCTCTCTGCGTGCTGCCCTAGATTGCCAGGGGGCCCTGAGAGCCAGATCCAAAACCAGCCGCTGAAAGGGAAACTGAGTCCTAGACCGGAGAAGCAGCCGCGGCCCTGTGTCCCCGAGTCGCGGGGTGGGGGGGGCAGTCAGGTGTACCCCTGAAGGTCATCGAATGCAGGTGGTCTGAACCGAGAGAGGGCTGGAGCCGGGGCGGGAATGCACGCAGGTGGACACAGCTGGGCGACCGCAAAGACGCGAGGGGGTGGGTGTGCGCGTGTGCACCTGTGCGTGCGCACCTAGGCCTCCTGGAAACAACAGCTTTGGCCAGATTAAGCCTTGTGGGTGTCTTCTGCTCCGCTCCACCCCTCTGCCCCCTGGGGTTGTCGCCCTCCCCCGGGGCCAGGACGCGGGGCCCCACGGTCCCCACCCCGGGGGGGGGGTGCGGGGGGGGGAGGTCCCGGGGCCGCTTCCCTCGGGCCTGAGCCGCCCCTCCCCGCCCCTCCCCGCCCCGCGGGATTGAGACGCTCCAGCTGCAGGTGCCCCGCGCTCTCCCTTGCAAGCGGCTCGGGCTCCTGCGACCCGCGGGCGTCCAGGCGAGGGATGCGGGGGCCCCTCCCCGCCCCCCCAGCGGCAGAGCCGGCGGGCGGGGCTTCCCCCTGCACCCAAGCCTCAGCGGGCGCCGCGCGGCCCCCCAGCCCTGCAGGTGGAAGTACCCCCACCCCCTGGCCCCTGGGGAGCTGGGTGGGCGGAGGGAGGGTCGCGAAGGCCGCGTGAGCAGCGCACGGGGCGTGGGTCCTGACAGGTGTGTTTGGAGTCTCCGGGGGGGAGGCCTTCGCCCCCCTTTCCCTGTTCCGGAGAGAGAGCCGGGCACCCTCATTCGGGCTCCCTGAGGCGGGCGGCGGGCAGGGGTGATGGGGGGTGATGGCGAGGGGCCCCCAGGTCTTGTTAACCTCCACTCCCCCGCCGCCTGCTGCAATGTTTCTCTTGCTCCTCGGGCACGAGCGCGTGTCAACGCCGCACCCCCCCCCCCCCGGGAATCTCAGCGGGGGGGGGAGGATGGAGGGGGGAGGGGGGAGGGAGGGGGGAGGGGGAGGGAGGGGTCCCCGGCCGCGCACCTGGCCTAGGGGAGGGGGGCGCTCCCAGCGCTCCCAGGGCCGCGGGTGCGCCCTCCCGGGTTTCTTTCTTTTCTTTCTTTCTAAAGATTTTATTCATTCATGAGAGACACAGATAGAGAGAGAGAGGCAGGGACACAGGAGGAGGGAGAAGCAGGCTCCATGCAGGGAGCCCCACGTGGGACTGGATCCCGGGTCTCCAGGGTCACACCTGGGCTGAAGGCGGCGCTAACCGCTGAGCCACCCGGGCCGCCCCCTCCCGGGTCGGGGGAACCCCACCTCGCCCCTCCCGCGGCCCCAGCTCCGCCCCGGCTTCCCCGGCAGGTGCTGCACCTTCCTGGGCGGAGATGGGGGGGCGCGGAGAAGGCGCGGAGGGATTACTCTCCCTTTGAAATGCAGCTGCCCCGGGGCCAGGTTGGGCTGGGAGGGGTAGGCGGGGTGGCGAGCGCGACTCCGCAGGTGGGAAACAGTTGTCCCCGCAGGAAGACCGGAGCTGCTGACCCCGGTCACGGCGGCAGGAGGGAGGGGAAGCACCTGTGCCGCGGGCACCCAAGTCGGAAGCCCCACCCCCACCCCCACCCCCACCCCGGTGCCCCTGGGCCCGGGCGGTGCCTCCAGCATTCGGAAGCAGGGAGCGGATCCGAGGAGGAGAAAGGGGCTCTTGGATGAAGAAGGTTGCCCGGGACGCGGCTGGAACCAGGACAATGTGGGACAGACGCTCAAAACCCTGCAGAGCGTGATCTCAGTCAGGGAGGAAGCGTCTGGATCCCTCCGGGTGGTCCCCTCGGTCTCAGGCCCTGACCGGGTTTGCGGATGGGACAGAAATACACGAGGTCGGTATAGCAACCGCAGAAAACAGCAGAGCTGGCCGGCAAGTTGCGGAGGAGCTAGGGAGCTAGGGAGGCTGCTAGGGCCCCCTGCTGCCTGTGGGATGGTTAATTTGGGATAGAACTTATGTTTGAGGAGAGGGAGTACCCCAGGGGTGACCCCAATCTCATCGTCAAGGTCGGAAATGGAGAGCCATGTGGGATAGTGGCCCTTTCGCCCCCCACCCACCTGCCCCAGCTTTCTCTTCTATCAGCCTCACACCCTCCGCAGAGATTCAACATCCTCTTGTGAATCCATCTCGCCTTCCTGCCCCATCCGCTCAGAGATCTGCACAAGTTTAAGACCAGAACAGAGCGTGGGTAACTTGGGCGTTTTCTCTAAACCCATCGCCTGGCTTTTGTTAAATAAAACCTGTGAGCAAGTGGCCCGCAATGCTGTCTGTGCATGCTCCCAACCCTGACAAAGGCCACTAGAGTGCTCCCCTGCCCTCCCCCCCTGGCCCCTCCTTTCCCACCCAGCAGTTGCTCAATAAATAAGTCACTGTTGAAAGAATAAACGTACTAACAAAGGCCTGTATGGACGTGATTCAGAAGGGCAGAGGTGTTTGGGCCAGGGCTCCACCCTGGGAATGAGTGGTTCGGATTGGGTATCCCGGGTCGGCTCCTGCACCGGGAGCCTGGCAGCAGCTAGATGCAAAGGCAGGGCTGGGCAGCCTTTGCAAAACAAGGCCGAACTGTGGCCAGGCTCACGCTATAGAAAGATCAGGATCAGACCGCAGCATTGTCAGTCAATCCGCAGTCACTTAGGGTTGCTGCCTCTGGACTGAAATGCCTTCCTGCATAATGAAGAGCAACGGACAACCCCGGGCATCCTCGGTGCCAGTTCTTTGCCTTTTCTAAGCTCTAAGTTCTGAGAGTTTTGGCCTGATGATGGTGCAAAAAGCCCGAGGCTGGCTTGGGCTCGGGGCATACCGGGTGGTGGGGAAGTCGGACTCGCCTGCGCAAGGCGGACAGACTGCCTGGCTCTCCTGGGAGCACGTAGGCCAGGCTCCCAGGAGGCGAAAACCTGTTCAAGAATCCAGGGGATGATTCAAGGGTGGCAGAGGCGGTCCTTGAGTTGCGTGCCCTGAGCTCCTGTGGCCAGGCCAGTAATGGTGCCGGGCCTGATCAGAAGCAGGCAGGGGCCAAGTTGCCCAAGGGCCGCTAAGAAGTCCGTTTCCCTTTCCTTCCTTTTGCTTCGTCCCTCAGACTGTATTTAAGTTAACGAGTGGCACAAGGCCTGGGCCTAAGACAAACCCTGAGACTTCCCGAATAAACTGGACTCCTTGAGGCTGCTTCCGAGGATTCATCCTTAAGTTAAGCTTGGGGCCCTGAAGGCTAAATGTAAGAAATGGTGACAGGAGAGCTGACACTCAGGGCCTCGGGGAAACGGCCAGCCCGACACGGTTTCCCCCTACCCTTTTCCACAAAGTGGGGGTGTACGCCCCCAAGCTCTGGGGAACTACAAGAACAGGCCCAGTCTCTGTAAGTCTGCCTCTCGTCCTACCCCTCTGTCCCTTTATTTCCTTTTTCGAGCATTTCTCTGTCATTGTGGGCACCAATACTGACTGGTACCCACTCACCACACTGGGAACGCGGGGCCAGCTGCGGACGTTCTCACCCTTGGTTCTGAAACAATCATGAGATGCTGAAAAATTGTCAAAGCATTTCATCTTTATTTTTTAAAAAACACCCCCCCACCCCAAAACAAAACAAAAAACCCACTGACTCATCCATGCCAAACTATACTTTCCAGAGGAAGCGTGTCAGCAGATTCAAATGAACAATGATAGATCCCATGATACCAAAATGATTCAAACCTGATGCTTTAGAGGCTGACACCCTGAGCTGAAACAGTCATGGGTCACCATCTGCCCTGATTCGGGGCCCTTCGTTCTTTTTAGCTTTTTTTGTGCGGTGGCAGAGGAGGTGAGACTCTTTCTAGCCAACAGGCAGCCAGGCAGGCTTCTCCCGTTATAGAAAAATTATGACAGTCTAGGCACGACTTAGCGGTTGGTGAGCTATATTAAGAATCGTATTCTCTCCTTCAAAGTCTAGACGATGTATTTGTAGCTCTGGCTTATCTCAGGGGTTATGGATCTCGGGGACCGGAGCTTTCAGTCCTTACATGGATGGGTTCACTGTGACTCTTAAAACCTTGCCTCACTGAAATTAGTGGGCATAATTTAACAGACACTTGGAAAGGATTGCCCGAATCCCATTATGGTTGAAGGCCAGATACGGAAGTTAAATTCTTTTAAATTCCTGGGCTTTAGGAATTACAGGTTGAAGATGAAAGTGGGACATGTTGAACTGAGGATGTTAGAAATACTATTTAAAACTGGAAGCCTGATGCTGGCAGAGAACAACTCTTGCCCGATGTGCCGGTCCCTTGTCTCGTCTCTCTCCTTATTTGGAAGACTCCAGGTTGTTCCTAGCACGGATGCTGCGGTTGCTCTACGTCCAGGAAGTTACAGTGCTCTACAGACCAGTTATCTCCAACACGACTGAAGACCTGGAGGAACACATGCGCAGTCCACCTGGTTCAAAGGTTAGGGACTTATCCTTAGTTCTCAAGAGCAGAAAAGAGCGTTCGGAGGCAGCTCAGAACGATCGTGGTCGCTTTTCCACCTTCCATGCTGAGGACATCAAACAACAGATGCCTGAGAAATAATTAAAAGTTTTCCACGGCTCACTAAAGCAGTAGGAGTATTCTGTGAGGAAAGCTCAGAAGCATTTTATCAGCTGCTCCCTAAAATTTAGCATTTAACTTTAATTATGCCTACTTAGGAATTAGGGAAAACAGAAAGTGTTTCAAGGCGACCAGCTGCTACAGATCCAAACTGTCTCACAGCTGAACTTCTTATTTAGTCCTTTGTTCTGTTGTTTTTTGATCATGCAATAAACCCCACTCTCAACAGATTAGGGGTCAAAAACATTAGAGTATGAGGACACTAGCCAGTTAACCCGTCTGTCTCAAACCCTCTTAAAACACCTAGGGCTCAGGGAGCCTGGGCAGCTCAGTGGGTTAAGTGGCAGACTCTTGATTTCAGCTCAGGTCAGGATCTCAGGGTTGTGAGATCGAGCCCCGTGTCCGGCTCCAACTTGGGTGTGCAGCCTGTTTAAGATTCCCTCTGTCCCTCTGCCCCCTCCCTCTCTAAAAACAACAAGAAACAAACCCACATCCAAAACCAACCCCCTCCCCCCAAAAAAACACCCCACCTAGGACTAAAGCATGCTACTATAGCCCTAAACCAATGTCTTCAGGCAAGAGTCAGGCTAGACCCTCTCCTCTTTCAGAGTCCCCGCAGGCTGGAAGCAGAATCTTTAAGTCATAGTTAAGCTTATGGCTGCATTTTTCATGATCATCAAGGTGTCAAGTACCAGACCAAAAGGAGGTGTCCTCACATAACCCTTCTCCGAGTCCCCTTTTTCAAAAAGAAGAAATTAGAGACTGGAGGTAGTGTGGGCCAGTTTAAAAGAAGACAGGAGTTGAGCACGTTCCTGGTACACCGAGGGAAACGAACCTCCATCAGCTGCACATGAACAGCATTACAATCGGTTAATTTAGAGCACCATGAAGACACGGGCCTGCCCATTTGAAGCTTACATTCCAGTAAAGGAGAAACCACGATAGCATGTGATGAACAGATGAATCACTGTGACGACAGAAGGTAGGAGAGGGCCGGATACAAGGCGCAGGTAGGTATGAGCTGGATCAGCCAATTTCCCACATTGAAAGAAAAAAAAATGACTTCAGGAACGGAAACAAAAATTCCTACCCAACTCTTTTCACGGTGTCAATAGCATTTTGGAAACTCAGTTGATTCAGTCAATTTAAAAATCAGTAGTCAACCCACTTGACCTGTTTAATTGAAATGACCAGAAGAACAAGAACAGCTAAAGAACAATTCGGTAAGTGTCAGCCTCAATCTCTGCACTACCTCTTCCAATTTAGTCACTCCCTGCTGTGGGGCAGGGATCCAAGTGAAAATTCCACAGTGGCTGATAAAAGCGGGCACTGGGTAACAGCCTCTAAAAATGACAACTTGCCCCTAAACTTGAAACCAACTCCTAAACCTCCCCAGCTCCGTCTGGCACAGCCATCACGTTTTAAAGCAGCCCACCCTCCCCAACTTGACACGGCAACAGAAGACAGGCGTGCCAGCTTGGGTGACTCTGCTCTGTGTCACTCCCTAGGTTGCCAAACAGGCAGAAACACATCCATCCACCTTCCCAGAGCTTTCTAGAATTTGTCTCTGGTGTCACGGGTTGTCTATGGCCCGTCACTGGGCCTGGTTTCAGAAGCCTAGGTCCACTCAAGGCGCAGAAACAGACCCCCTGCCAACCTCACGCACAGGTTCCCTCCTCTCCCACCTCAGCACACGTTGACCTAGGAGACCACTCACTAAAAACACAAACATCGAATCCTGGGCACGGCAGATGTGTTTGGGGCAGCAGTCTTCTTTAACAGTTTGCCTTCCACACTGATAGCAACGGGCAAAACAACCTCAACACGTGCTCTGGCAAGATAACCAGGGGCTTCTTATGCAACGTCACCATCAGGCAGAGAGCTCAGCAGGAGGTGTGTTCTCTCGCCTTCTGGAAACCAAGAGTGAAGGGAATGATTCAAGTTTTAAATAGTGCGGTTGCACAGCCACCAGAAGCACCAGGACATCCCCGGTTTCAAGAGGCCGAGGCCTCGATGTGAACTCCTGCTGGGGGCTCAGGCCACGCTACGTGGACACCGGTTCATGCTCCGTATTCAGAGCCTGGGCCGTGGCAATCGGGGCCCGGGGTAAGGCCGGAGTTCCTTCAACCGTGCGCCCCTGGCCTTTCTCTTCTTTTGGTTGTTTCCCGGGGATCTTAAGGTCTTCCCACCTTGTGGAGCTCGCAGACTCAACAGGAAAAAAGGAACTGGGTCCCCCTGAGATGGTGCTGCAGGAAGCAACGGTCTCCCTTAGAGGGCGCAGGAAGGCCTGCGTGCAGGTGCCCCCATGGGGGGGGGGGGCAGAAGCAGAGGGCAAGACAGCAGTAGGGGCAGCTTGGTTCTGTATCTTCCCCAGGCTTCCAAGGAGGAAGTTCAGCTAGCAGTTAGCTTTACCGCCAGCCCTCACTGTTTGAATCTTGACGGAGAAAAAGGAAGGAGGCTCAAGGGATGGAAAAGGAAGTGGACGACTACTGGTGTCTGGATTTTCTTAGAACTGAAGTTCACTCGGAATCTCAGGAATAGTCTTGGGCTTAAAGGGACAGTGGGGAAGACTGTGGCACTTGGAGGAGCTGGGGCCTGGGGGGCGAGGAGGGCCTGTGGTTAGGTTTATCCGATAGTGAGGCTTTCATAAGGAAGAAGTCCATGGAAATGCAGCAAGGAGGCTGGTCCCCAGGGTTCCGCGATTCGGATTCGGAACTGCAGTTTGCACGCTGCTTTGTGTTCCCTGCAGAGAGGGGTGGGGCGGGGTGGTAAAGTGACACACAGGGCTTAGTTTTAAAACCAGCGCTTGGTAAAGTGGCAGGACATCTGTAAAATGCCTTCCCCAGGAAACAAATCAGAAGCAAAATAATCATAAAAGTCATAACATAAAGTTAACACAGCACACATTACAGGATTGAGAGAAAGAGAATGAGTCACCGAGAAGCAGTGACACCACTTCTTTAAGTGACTAAGAGCTTCCAGAACCTTCCCCTGCCCCATATTCTGCTGAGCCCTTTCCCCTGGAATGAGCTCACGGAATGGCCTGCTGGGGCGAGAAGGCTACTGGCTCCAGCTCTCATCCCGAACGAAGCAGGGCCGTGTCCCAAACTACCCCTCTGGAACAGACGCTGAGGGAGACGAGAAGTGACGAGTGCTCAGGATAGACTTCTCGGGTACCCTGTATCTTGAGAGAAAGGGACTTAAAGCAGTGGGAGCATAAGGTGATGTACATCTGACGACAATAACGAAGATGCACTGACCTATAAAACGTCATTTAATGTACATTCCAGAATGGCCAACACAGGCTGGTTAGGTAATTAGCCCTTGGAGAGTTCTGTTACAGTCATATAAAAATGTTTTGCCTTGTTAAAAAAAAAGAAATCTAGTGTAACAAAAACATATCCACCAATGGGCTTGTATTTTCTCCCCATGTTCAGGTTTGCAGGATAATTAAAAATACATACATATACATCTCTGAGCACAGCACTGTCCGTTAGCTAATGAGTTTTGGCAGTACACTGCACAGAGGTATACCGCCGTTGGTTTCTGACATTAAATTAGCTTTGAGCTTATTGGCTATTCCGACAACGGGAGGCAGCTTGGAACCCAGTCCCTGGAAAGCATTCGCAGGATTTACCACCTGTTTGCCTGACACCTTTTCAATGGTGAGAGCTCTGGGCACAGACTTACTAATCCAAGGGTGTCTTAATGCTTGAGCTGGGGTCAAACGGGCAGAGGGGTCCCAGTGAAGACACCTTTTCAGAAACTCTATAAACAAGTAGTCATCACATCCCTTCAGTGCTGTCACCCAGTCTTTGCTACCTGGAGGGCCCCGCTTTTTACCCCTACGTGAGCGACCCCCCACAAGCACAACCCTCCCATCTGCCTGAGTAGTCACAGAACAGTAGCGAGGTAGGCCCTTAGAGTTAATGAAGTACTTGGCACGTTTGGATTGTTCCAGAAGTTTTGGTGGTGGCATCCCTAGCAGCTCCATCATACAGGCCAACTGGTCCCCTTCATCCTCTCCCGGGAAGAGAGGCTGTCCTGTTAAAAGTTCTGCAAGGATGCAGCCAAAACTCCATATGTCTATAGGTGTGCTGTAGCGGCTTCCTAGGATGATCTCCGGAGCTCTGTAGAACCGAGACTGGATATACGTGTAAAGCTTCTGGTATTCGAAGCAGCTGGACCCAAAGTCAATGACCTTGGTCGCGCTGCGCCCATGGTGTTTCAGGAGAATGTTTTCTGGCTTCAGGTCACAGTGAATGATCTTATTTTTGTGGAGAGCATCCAAGGATTGCAAGATGGACTGAGCAAACTTGCGAACTAACTGGACGCTAAAACCCTGAAACTTGTTTTTTTTAATTAGTTCGTAAAGGTCTATGCTCAGCAACTCGAAGGCCATGCAAACATGGTTCCGGAATGTGAAACTTTCCAGCATGTGGATGACGTTCATGCTACCGGTTTTGTCCTGCTTTTTAAGATGCTCCAAGATCCGGATCTCCTCAGCGGCTTGACGATGGAAGCGCTTTTCATTGCGCACCATCTTTAGGGCCACATACTGTCGAAGTTTGTGATCGTAGACCCGGGCCACCTGCCCAAAACTCCCCTTGCCAATGATCTTCAGCACCTCATATCGATAAGCTAGATGGTCGCGAGGTACATGAATATAGGCCCCATCTGCATCATCATACCCCCCGTTATTGGGACCACCGATCACTCCATGTCTTTTTTTGGCATTTGGGCCCACAAAGTAGATTTCTGGATAATTGATGATTTCCAGCTTCTCATATGCAGTGAGGTGGTGTTTATATTGCTTCAGGGCTTGCTCTGGAGTCAGTGGCACCACTTTGGAGGATTTGGCTGAATTGCTGGGTTTTACTGCATTCAAGCTATCTGAACTTTTACCCTGAGAGACGGTAGGAGAGCATTTTTCAGAGTCGTTGATGCCATCTGACTGAAGAGTATCGGATCTTCTGTTGCTAAATTCTTGAAACAGCTGTTCCACTTTCACCTCACCTCCATTCAGGAAGCGCTGAGTGTGATCTCTTGTTAACTGCTCAGCAGTGATCTATGGAAAAGAAAAATGAATGTGATGGTAAAGCCACTAAAAACAGTGGAAGGATAAAAGAATCCTTCCCCTGCCTGAACAACAACAAAACCGTCCAGTCACGTTAGGTTACAATGACCCAAAAGTGAGATAAGAAAAGCAGGAGTCTCTAGAGATTTGTGTTATATTCATCTTCAGGCCTCCCCAACACCGCCCGCCCCCAAGTATCATGCCCACCTTCAACCCTTGATATATGCCTTGCTTTGTTCAAGAGAGGATGGTCTTCTTCCCAAACCCTAAATGTGCTAGGTTCCTTCTAATAGGTATGTCTTTCTGCTGAGAATCTTTTTACCTGGTCCCCTCTAATCCTACAGTATTTCAAGGCCCAATTCCAGTCCCCCACTTCCATTTAGAACTACTCCAAGCCCGTGCTGATTAACCTCTGCAGCTTTTCACACCTGTACCATGTAATCTGGCACTTGATTACATACATACTGCCTCTTATTTACTGTTTCAAGTATCTTCCCAATTTTTAAGGGCATATATCAGAATGAAAATATACATATTAAAGTGTTCTGTTAAAAAAGAGAGAGACAGAAGAAGTGTTCCATAAATGATAAAGCATCATTAAGGGACAGAAGCAGGATCTGAACCCAGGTCTCCTGTCAGTCCAGCACCCTTCTCATGAACACAACTTGGCACCAGGTTCTCCTAGTACTTGTACTACTCTTTACTAGGGCTGAATGATGGCTATGGCCTGGAATCAAGCAAGAGCTCATTATCTAGTCCCAGGTCCTCTTCCCGCAGCCCCCAAATGACTGAATGCTTCTGGCTCAGCTCACTGAATCGTAAGAGTTCTAAGCCAGAGGGAACTCCGAAGGTCCACTGGGACAATTCTTTACGTATCTGATGAGTAAGAGTGAGGATCCAAGGACCCAGGGGATGGGGCGGGAGAGGTTCTTGTAAAACTCTCCTGAGGAAATAGGGAGTCTCTCTCCTGTGTCTCTCACCCACTCTTCCTCAGCAAGAGCCTGCGTGATAAAGGCATACTACTCTTTTTACTTGAGTTTGCTTAACATTCTCCTTCAAGAAACAGTAACTCACTGAAGAAAGTTCTACTCATTCTTCTGAGATGAAATACAATTCTTTGAAATTAGATGGAGAGAAAGAAAAGCAAAAAAGAGAATTACAAAAAATTATACATATACACTGAGAAAAAAATCAAGAAGATTCAAGATTCAAGAAAATCAAAAACCAAGAAGATTCTTTTCTCATTACCTGTGGAAAGGTAATGATCCAAAGTGGCCGAATCTTTAAAAGGTAGAATTTTGATATAACCTAAGAAAACAGCACTGGCCTATTGCCTAAAGAACAATATAAATAAAGGATAAAATATAAATAGCAAAAAAATGACGAAAAATTTAAGTGTTGGCAAATTTTACACACAACTGTAGTTATAAAAGCAGGACATTTGTTCCTGCCGGCTGCTCCTTTCATGTCATTTAATCAATTCTAACATTTATGGAGTCCTGTAGTTACAAAAACAGGGTACTACGCGGTCGCACACACAAGTGACGCGGCCAATACGACTGCAGCCACACTTTGCAAGAAGTGTTTAAGAGCTGACATATGGTCCGAGAAAAAAATCTCTCTGATGCCAAACAGAGAACTACCACTGGTCAAGAAAATAAAACAGGCCTGCAGACAACAAATACCTTGCTAAGATGTAAATATAATGCGACATTTTTCTTCACAGAAATTAAGTCCCGTACTTAGGACTGAAAAAAACAGAAGAGGGTCCCATTCATCTAACCATCCAGCCACGTGAGGGTCACAGGGAACCCAGCCCGACTGTTCACTATTAAGAGTGCTAAAGATAAAACCCCAGGTATTCTCAAGAAATACAATCCAGGAGAAGATAGGTTAGGCTGAAGGAAGGAATTTTAATTCTTTAATTAAATTTAATTCATAATTCATTGTTTGGTTTTAGATAGATTTACATAATAAAAGCGAAACTCTGCAGGCATCTCAGTTTCCCTTCATGTTTTTACTACCTAATGTCAATACATCTACATACTTACAGGGTGTTGGGAGTCAAGTGCTGAAGAAAAGAAATGTCAAATGGTTTGGGTTGGAGTCCTGCCTATCCTGCTTAAAAGCTGTAAGGTCCCTGGACAGGTCCCTTGACCTTTCGCCCACTTTATTAGCCTTAGTTTCTTTATTTATAAAATGTGGATAATAATACCTCCTTGTAGGAGGCTGTGTGAACCAAATTATAATTAATGATATATGTGAAAGACCTTTACAAGTTATAAAACATTTTATAAACACTGCCTAATAATTAGGCAAAATTTTCAACATATTAAAGTTGAAACTCCGGTGCGCCCTCTTTCCCTTCAGTTTCTCTCTTCTCTCCGTAGGCCTCCTCCCCTATCTCCAGGCTCCCTCCACCAGACATCTGGCATTAGATATGTCTCCTGCAGGATGCCGGCCCCCACACTAGGCCTTCCTTTAGGACGCATGGAAATACCTCACCCACTTTCCCTCCAACATAAAACCTGCTTGCGACTTGCTATACAATTGAAGGTGTCACCTCTTCAAGATATTGGACCTTTTTTTTTTTTTAATTTTTTTTATTATTTATTTATGATAGTCATACAGAGAGAGAGAGAGAGAGGCAGAGACATAGGCAGAGGGAGAAACAGGCTCCATGCACCGGGAGCCTGATGTGGGATTTGATCCCGGGTCTCCAGGATTGCGCCCTGGGCCAAAGGCAGGCGCCAAACCGCTGCGCCACCCAGGGATCCCAAGATATTGGAACTTTAATGCAAAGAAATGACTCTAGGAACCTCCAATCATCATTGACAAGCTGGTAGGAAAAGGATTTGTGGTCCAGGATCCATCCCTGTTTTTTTTTTTTTTTAACCTACTCTGCCTACATGTAAGGCTGTGCTGGCTCTGGACGTCTTCATTTCTGTTTGTGATAAAGAGAGGGTCTCAGGCACAGAACATTCATAAGGACGGATATAAAACAGACATTTGATTTTCACATCAACAATAAAATTAAGGATGTCATTTGGATTTCCTGACTGATGGTTTCTCCTTAAAGTGAGCCTAAATCTCCCTCCCTAAATATTGAGTCTCATTTTGCCCCCTGGAACTACACAGAAGTGGCCAAATGTCATGTAAACGTCCTTCAGATACCTAAGTGCAGCTGTCCTGCCCCCACCATTCTTCTCTGGGCTCATCATCGCATTCCATCCTCTACCTCACATGGCTTGTGTCAGGTTGCTTACTATCCTATTCACACTGCTGACTGTGTTGACACAGGCTGCACTTCACGTCTCTCTTGAAGTGTGGCCCCCCAGAACAGAACACCATGCTTCAGGTACAGTCCACTATGGATTATCAAGCTTTGAATCCCCAATGAATCTGAAGAATTCCAGGAAGGAATTTTTCCACACAGGGAGGGGTTCTCCTCTTAGGTTTCTTTCCTTTCCTGTAAATAACTCAAATACTGGCCTGAATCAATTATGTATCAAGACGGTTGTGCTATAAATAAAATCTTCCTTCCATTGTTCTAAGGGAATCTACAATTTGCATGCATGTTAAAGTATAATAGTTATAAAATACCATATGTTTGTAGTCTGTAGTTAGAATCAAAATAACTGAGCAATACAATTGACCAACTATATCAATTATTTTCTTCATTATGTAATTATACCACAGGGACAGATAATGTCATATTAATCATGTTTTATTTAAGAATGCATCACATACACTGTTAATTTGGAGAGCTCTTGACATTTCAAATAGAATCTTCAACTATGTTAATCAAGTCTTGAAGATCTTGTTGAGAAATTCTGAGAGGCAATATCCTTCTCATCCAGAATATGAAACACTACATACTCTTTCCCTAGCTCTTGACCCTGAATCTGCAACACTAAGCTTAGCCCAATAAGAGCCTATAAGCAGACGATTTATAGTATACAATGAGAACCTAAGAACATCTTGAATAAACAATGAAGCTTAAAGGCTTTGTGAGTGAAAAGAGTAATAGGGTCTGGGGATGGAATTGTGTCATAATGAACTATAAATGTCAACAAGAGCTCAGAGCCTTTTTTTCAGCAAAGTTTGCAAAGACACCATTAGGCTAGAATGGAAAATCCTAGGTTTCCCCAAAACTGTTATTCTGTGCAGTTATACAGTATGAAATTCATTGTGATCCTGAAATATACAATGTAATTGAACTACTGGGAGATGATTAGCATGGGCTAACTCTAAATTAAAGTTAAAGTGAACTTTTAAGTCACATGTTAATGTGCCAGCCCAATTGCAAAAAGTTTCCCACAGGGACATGCTAATTGGCAGCCAGTAACCAAGAAAACTGAGAGTCAACCAGAGGAGTATGTGGTTCTGGAGCTCTTAGAGGTTTTTCACATATTAAAGAAATAGGCTTGCTTAGAATGGAAAGGAAACTTACTGTACTCCAGAGAACAGATTAAAAATAGGGTGACCAGCCTTCCAAATATATTTAGCCAATACTTTGTAATATTATTAGCCTCCGAACTAGTGAAAAGATTGAGTTTAATAGCAAAAGCAGACAAAAAGTTGGAGAGAGCTATGAAAAATACAAGTAACTTTTTTTGGAATATAGAAACAATTTGACGTCTTGAATGCAGAAATGTGAAGGAGAAATTACAAATTAGCATATTCAATTATTCACTCTGTTCATTAGGTGGTATCTGCAGCAAATGTTAAAGTCACAGGACAGCTTCTCCCTGTCATGGAACTCGTCCAAAGCCTGTTCTCCCCACTACTCTTGTGTATGCTGAGGGAATATAAATTAATCTTTTTTATTACCTTAAGTAAAACAGTGTCAAAAGCTCAATGTCTGCAAGCTCCAGAATGATTAAGTGCATCAAAAGCCAAAACTGTGCCGCTCAAGTTTTATTTTATGATCTATAAAGTGATTCTCTGTAGCATACTAATAAGCTGGGACTGCATTTCTATCTAGCAGGGAGAAAAAATTTGCATATCTATGAATTCAGGGTTATCTTCCGTTCCTGGTTTTGTTAAAATGAGCCTTCATAACATGCTGTCTATGTCATTCTAAAACAAAATAAATATTCCCTAGATAAAATGCCACATATTTACCCCCGTGATTGAAAGGAGTAAGGCTCCAAACCAAAATCATTCTGTAAAGCTAAACTTGGGACTACGGCAACTGTTATTTCAAAGTCAAGAGAAACCAAAAGGAAACAAAAGAGTCTGGGTTGCCAGCGAGATGTTGTAACTGTACCTTGGGCATTAAGTAGCACTTCCTTCTTTCCAAGGCAACTAGAGAGCAAAGAACTAGTTCATTTACTTACATTTAGTCTTCTGGGTAGAGGCGGTTCAGAAGGATTGCAGAGTACATTTGAACAGGGTGGGCATTTGGTTTCATCTATCATCATGAAGGTATCATAGACACCATCCCCCAATCTAGTTGAAAGGGTTACAGATAAAATCCGTCAGTACCTTAAGCATATAAGCTTGTATATTCAAAACATTCAGTCTTCATTGCTTCACATCTGCCACAAATAACACAAACAAAGGTCTACACTGCATTTTGGCATCAAATACAAACAATGCGGGTATTTGGCAAAAGAATAGAGGAAACCTAACTTTTCTTTTTCCAAAAAGGAAAACATTTCTAGGTTTTTATTTTGAAATAGAACAAGTCTTACTCTGTGAATGTTGCTAAAAAACAGGGACTATCGGGGTGCCTGGCTGGCTCAGTTGGCAGAGCATGCGACTCTTGATCTTGCAGTTGTGGGTTCGAACCCTATGCTGGGTGTAAGGATTACTAAAAAATAAAATATTTTTTTAATTAAAAAATAAAATAAAAATAGGGGCTGTCAAAAGGGTCTCATTTAAATTACTACTTGAAAATAAAGGCTAGTTTGAATCTGAAGCCTGAAACCTAATCAAAACAGGGGGGAAAAAGAGAGAGAGAAAGGGGGGAGGTAACTGCATTTTACAAGTCAGAGTCTTGGATTCTAATCTCAGCTCTACCACTAGCTGTACTACCTCCTTCTCTGAGCATGTTAAAATGGGAATAGTGCCAGGCTACATGCAGGAAAGGTCTTAGGGCTGCCTTCTTTTTATTATTTACTTACCTACTTAACACCTACCTAACTTGTAGAAACGTACAGCTGAATAAATACTACACCAAATACTAAAGGGATACTCTACATTACAAACTGTACTGAATTTCACTTCTTTACCCACTTCATTTTCTGGGGGGTGGGGGAAGCCAAATGCTGAACAACCAGGGACCACCTCTCCGTTCTTTAGCGCTGTGCCCCCACCACAAACGAGGGACAGGATTTCTTTAATCCACCAGAGGGTCCTATCCCAGATGTTGTACTTCATCTACCACTAAGAACACGAATTTCCCAGTCGTATACATAAGCCTTTCATTGTATCATCTTTCCATAATACATACAAATACAACGGTGGTGGTGACCGGATTGCCGGGGCGGGGAGAATTTTTAAAAATCTTTTAAAAACATGCTGAACTATCTATTTCAGATTTTTAAGATTTCAATACTTCACGTTGCCTTTAGAAACCGTTTTTGTTAAAAACTGGTTCTAGGGCCTTCTTCATCGACGTCTTCTAGAAACTCAAAAGAATAATTTCAAAAAGCCCACTAAAAAATAAATAAATAAATAAATAAATAATAAATAGCCCACTAAGATATTTTTGGACTAGAGATAAGATGAGATAAAAAAGGAAATAAGATCTTTTTGGACTATTCTTATTAAAAACTAGCTCACATCCTGATAGAAATTATTTGCATCTTTCACGAAAACTGCTTCTCTCTCTAAAAAAAAAAAAAAAAAGAAAAAGAAAAAGAAAATTGCTTCTCTGACAACCAAAAATTCTGCATGTGACCGACTCTTGGCCAACAGCACGATTGTAATAAATGAAATGGGACAGGCGTCCACATTCATAGAGGAAAAAGACACTGAAGACCTGCAAGTAATCCTATAAATAGGCAGAGGAAATTACCCAAAGGAAGTCTGCATGCAAATGAAGCGAGGAGGGGAGGGGAGGGGAGGGGAGGGGGGTGGGGGTGGTGGTCCCCGGTCTCCTTTTAGGGGTAAAATACAATGCAAGGTGGAGCGTCTCTCTACGGCATCCCCAGAGAGCCCGGCTCGGCAGGACCCTGCACCTGCACATCCCAAGGCGGACCGCACCCCCCGCGGAGACACCCCAGAGTTCAGCCCTCGGGGAGCTGCTCCGAGAGCAACAGGGCTCCGCGGAGGTCCCGCTGCCGCCCGCCCGCCCCGCTCCGCCCCCGCCCCGGCTGCTCCCGACCGCGGTGGGCCGGGGGGGGAGGGGGGGGGGGCGGCCGCCGGGTCCCCCGGGAGGGGTCGGAGCCCTGCCCCCGGCCGTCCCCGAGGGGCCCCCGCAGCCTCCGCCCGCGCCTCGCCCGTTACCCCGCGGCGGCGCCGTTACCTCCGCTGCTGCGGCGGGAGCCCCGCTCCGGGCGGCCCCGCATCCTTCCGCCCGGGCCCGCGAGCGGTGCCTCCCATCCGCGAGCTCGGGAGCCCCGGGGGGCGGGGCGGCGGTTGAGGCCCCGGCGTGCACGGCCCAGCTGCGGGCGGCGGCCTCCGGGGCCGCGACACCTCCCGGGGGCCCGGAGAGCACACACTGCGGACCCGCGCGCCTCCGCTCGCGACTCGCCGGGCGGGGAGCGCGGACGGCGGCGGCGGAGGGGACGGGAGGGGAGGGGAGGGGAGGGGAGGGGAGGGGCAGCGCGCGGTCGCCTAGCAACGGCGGCACGCCCCGGGACCGCCTCGACGCAGCTGCGCGGTGACGCACGGGGGCGGGGCCGAGGCCGGGCGGGCGCGCGGGCTCCGGGGGGGGCGGGGCCTCCGGGGCGGGGCCTCCGGGGCGGGCCGAGCACGTGCGGAAGCAGCGCCTGGCCCCGGTGTCTGCTCCGCGGTGCTCGCGCCCCTCCCGGCCCGCCGCCCCTCGGCGCGTTGGCGCCTGCACTTCGGAAACCTCCCTGGACTATGCATTTAATAATAAAAAAAAAGTGCAATTCCCTCGAGGCTCTCCCACGGCGGGGGGGGGCTCCCCACCCCCACCCCACCCCCACCCCCCGCCGGAGGGTAAGGGAAGCAGTAAGAACGCGGGACGCGGTACTGGTAGACTCCCGCAGGGCCGCTGTGTCCGGCGCCCAGGAGCAGGTGCTATTCAATCGGCGGCCGGTCTGTGACATGCCCTTCTCTGCAGACAGAAGCGGATGCGGCATTTAAGCTGATCATGGGGCGGCCCGGGGGGCTCAGCGCTTTAGCGTGACCCTGGAGACCCGGGTTCGAGTCCCGCGTCGGGCTCCTGCAGGGCGCCTGCTTCTCCCTCTGCCTGTGTCTCTGCCTCTCTCTCTCTCTCTCTCTCTCCCTCTCTGTGTGTGTCCGTCATGAATAAATAAAACCTTAAAAAAATAAAAAAAGCTGACGTCGTCTGGCTCCGCCGTGGGTGGGGGGCGGGCGCAAAGAGCCATTTGACAGATGAGTAAACTGAGGCCCGCGGAGCTGCGCTGCAACGAGCGCAGCCCCCAGCCTTCCTTCGGCAGCACCAGCCCCCCCTCCACGCCCCCAGAAAGCTCTTCCTCAAAAAAAAAAAAAATAAAAATAAATAAAAAAAAAAAAAAAGAAAGAAAGCTCTTCCTCTGTGTGCTTTATTTTATTTTAGTTTCCACCCCCGTCCCCGGGAATATTTGGGGCATTTGTTTCTTCCTTTTTCTGAAAAGCGAAGAAACCTCAGTAACCCGAATGTTAGGCGGATTTCGATCGTTGGGACGAACGTGAGAAGGAAGGAGGTTAAAACCGAAGAACCAAAAATAATAATAATAATAATAAAATAAAATAAAAAAAATTAAAAAAAAAATAAAACCGAAGAACCGAGTGTGGTTTCCTTGAGCGAGCGCCGCGTCTCTAACTGGATTTCCGACACCTGCAAAGTCGGGCCCCCAGGCCTCGGGGAGACGGACGAGCGCTCTCTGGGTGCCGAGCAGGGGCGCCGCCTGGTGGGGCGCGGGGACTCCTGGCCCCAAACCCGCACAGCACAGTCCGTACATCCGAGAATTTCCATCCGAGGCTCATGTCCCGGTGACTAAAAGTCATATTCCCTGTTCTCAAGCCTCCAAGCCAAAATGTCCTCAAGGATCCAAAGGCTTTTCACTTGATAAAAAATTAAGAAGGTATCGCTTGGGGGGAGCCGTATTCTCCTTGACCAATGTTGCTTTAAATTCTCCATGGTAGAAATAAAACTTCCAATGCTTAAAGTTATTCTAATTTTATGCATAAGCTCTTGTGGGGTTTTTGACCCTCCCTGCTGCACCCCCAGCAATCCTGCTGTCCTGCGGGTTTGTGTTAGGGCCCCTCTGCAAGCTTTTGTTTGAAGAGAGGGTTCCCTGGCAACAAGAGAGTTTAGAGGAGATTGCTCCTGACGTCCCTTCCAGCTCTATGTTTGCAAAACCCTACTAAATAATCCCTGTTCTCAGTACCCAGGCGGACACCCTAGACCACTTCCCTGCCCTGAACATTGGAATGGGACTTGCTCCCACAAGTTTTCTTGCCTCATCCTGAATCACTGCTCTGAGAGGACCCCGTCTCCGGTTTCAGGTTTCAGACATACCTCGGGGAGCCAACCTGAAGCATTCCTGCTTCCCTTCCTGCTCCCGAGGTGGGAAACAGAAGCTTCTTTGATCTTTAGCTGTTCCCATGGCCAAGGAAGGAAGGATTTCTTGGAGGTGCTGGGGCTTCATGGATCTCTGACTTTAGTGCTCTAAATACTTAATATTTCTTCAAAGAGCCCCTGCTTCCTAACAGTCTGGCTGGGTTCAGCATCGGGCTGGCTTAAAGTCCAGTGAAGGATCTAGCAGGAGCTTCCACACCCTCTCTGAGAGGTGTCTTGTGGCCTTTTGAGCGGTTGGAGCGGCTCCCACATGATTCATGTCCTTTTTTCCCCTCCAAAGCCCCACTCAAACGTAGTTCAAAATAGCCATTATCTTTCTCCACATAGCTAAAGCCAGACTTAGCCAACGTGGATTAGCCAAATATAAGATGCCCGCCTGACCTTTGAAGCCAGTTCTGATATATCCGCAACATCAGGAAACTGTAACAAATAAACAAATGGTGCTATTCCAGGGACTTCAGAAATCAATGAGACATTCAGATTGTGATCGCTGCAGGTGCAAATGAAGAGTAAGAAAATATCCCCGTGGCTGTCTTCACCTCCAGTTTTGTGATGAGACAGCTGTTGGTGGGCTAAGTTTAAAATCGTTTCATTTGCTGTGGATTATTCTTTAGAGCATCCTATGCTGATACATAACATGCCTTATGAATCACAAAATTGGAATGCATTTTAAAAAAATCATTTGGAGACAAACTGTGAAACTCTCCTTTTTTTCCCCCAACTGTATGGACCTCAAATTTACCTGAGCTCCAGAAAAATATACCTGCTATTTTTTTTTCAGAAACCCAGAAATCTAGCTCCTTGAAACATTAAAACTATATCTTATTTATCTGGAACCTCACCCTCATCCCCCAGTCTGCCTGACCGGACCCTGGAAAGGCAGTCCAGTTTTTTCCAACTCTGCATTCAGAGGAAATAAGCACACTTGCGGAGGTTAGGGCTTGGAATTGGGCAGACGCCTCGTACCCTTAACTACCCACTCCCATTACACAGCCGCTCCTGACACCTGCCCTTGAACAGGTCTCTGGCTACCCTGACCTTCGAGGTCCGTGCATGCACAGTACACCCCATAAGCCGCCCTTGGGCAGCAGGTGCCTACAGGCCTATGGAGCAATGATCCATCCTCAATCATTGGCACTGCCTCAAGAGTAAGAGAAAGTGACCTCTAAGCCCACCACGGACCCGCTGCCTATTAGGGTCCCCAGTTCCCTCTGCAATCAAGCCTTCTAGGTGTGTGTTCTTGGAGGATACTTTGGCCAAGCTGTCCAGCCCTGCCTTAGCAAAGCAGTCCATATTGCTACAGCTCTGCTGTGAGCAGGAATTTGCACACTGTGTAGGTTAAGGCTTTGAATTAGAGAATGCTAGATGTCCCTATTAGCCCACTCTTATGACCCAGCCTTGCCTGACATTGCCTCTTCCCTATTCCTCACTACCCTGACCTGTGCCACCAGGGCATGTGGTCCACACGCATCAGTAGGCCTTTAGCTCTGGAAGCCTATGGAGCTTAGGTGAGACGCAAATGACCTGAATAGCCTCCAGGATGTGGGGAGGCCACCACTTGAAGATTGTTCTGAGGTGGTAGCTCAAGCTGGCGAGTAGGTCACCTCATAGACTTGCTCTCTGCTGGAGTCCTGGGGATCGTCAGTAGTCACGGATCTCAGGTGGCCCATTTGGACTAGCTGCCTGATACGGTGCCTGCTGACTGTGTAGACTAAGCATGTGCAGGTGTACAGGGATCTGGAACAGGGCAAGTGTCCTGAGGAGCCTGATCACGAGAGTGGACTCTTGTGATTACAAGGTATCTGCCAAATTCCAAGCCCTAACTATTCCCCCTGAAAACAGAGCTGGACTGTCTTGCGTAGGATGGATACAGTAAGCTGGCTGGAATATCCTCCAATAACATACTCAGGAGCCCTGATTGCAGCAGAAGCCTGGAAAACCAGCGGAAAGTAAGTCCAGGTGAAGACTATTGCCCATCCCAGTGGCCACCTCAGAGCAATATTCGGTGTTGGGCGATCTCCACATTTGCGCCTACGAAGGTGGTTGTGGATTGGTGCTTGTTGCGGCCTGGAGAGCTTCACCTACCCAAAGGCAGCTGATGGAACACGTATGGTGCATGCACAGGACGTGCAGGTCAGGGGGCTGGGGACCTAGCACCGGGCAAGTGCTGGGAAAGGCCGGATGATAGGAGCAAGCTCTAGGAGGTACAACACATCAGCCTAATTCAAGGTCTACCTGCCATTAGGGCATATTCATCCCAAGGCAGAGCTGGAGGGTTTTTTCAACTCCTTTGACAGGGTGGGGCCAGGTGGCAGGCAGGACGGGGTGTCCTCTGTTCCGCACTTGCTCCCAGAGACTATGCTACTGGTGGCAACGCCAGTAGCTGGAGCCTGGCAAGAATTCTATAGGCTTGAGGGCCAGGCCCGCTCAAATCTGGCTTAGGGGTGTGCACTGTGCATGTGCAGGTGCACAGCTCGGGCGGGAGGAGCACCTGACCAGGGTTACTGCCTGGAGAGGACTGTTCCTGGAACAGGCTCTTGGGATTACAAGGTCCCTGCCTAATTCCGAGCCCTACCCTCCACAGTTGTGCATACTCCCACCGAAGGCGGAGCTGGAGTAGCTGAACGGCTTTGCCGGGCCTGGATCCTATAGGCTGGTCAGGGTATCCTCCAAGAAGCCTGGATGGGAGGCTTGATGGTCTCCCAAGCCTGGGAACCTTGATGGCTGTAGAAGCTCAGATCCCAGCAAATAGTAAGTCCACTTGGGGACTGGTGGTTGTTCTTTTTAGGGGCTGCCTCAGACCAGTTTTCAGGAGGGAGGAGCCCCGCCATCCTGGAGGCTATGCAGGTGGTTTAGAGGGGCCCTAGCTCCACAGGCTCTGTAAGCGCTGGCTGTGCAACGGTGGCTGATGGAATACAGACTGTATGTGCAGGTGGCACAGTTGGAGGTAGCCAGGCAGCTGGACAGGGCCAGTGTGTGTGGGGAGGCGGGCTGGGTCGCAAAAATGGGTTATAGGAAGTACCCGGCATCTGCCTCATTGCCAGCCTTAACATGCCCAAAGGCACATAGCCCCGCTGGAGGTGAGCTGGAGGCTTCTAGAGTGCCTTGCCACATCCGGCCATGGGCTTGCTGGGGTGTCCTCCGATAGCAGACACCTGGGAGCCTTGATTGCTGGAGGAGCCCCAGGCCTGACTAGGGAGCCAGGCCAGGGAGGACTGACTCTGGCCGGTTTAAAGGTGCCACCTCAGAAAGACTTTTCAGGTGGTGGGCTCCCTCAGCCTGGGGGAGATTCACGTGGCTGGTCTTCCATGCGACTTCCAGAACCCCAAAGGGCCCTGGCAGCCACAGGCCTGCTGCCAGGGTGAGGACTGGGCATGCCCCAGCAGCAAAGGTCAGTGTAGTCAGACACCTGGAGCAGGGCAACATGGGGTGAGGCCGGGTCATAGGAGGGGGCTCCTTGGGGTACCTGGCATCTGACATGTGCAAAGGCACATATTTCTGCTGAAGGCAGAATAGTAGATGGATGGGGCAGCTGACTGATTGGGGTACCTCCAATAAGAGACACCTGGGAGCCTTAATTACTGGGGAAGCCTGACCCCATTACTGCCATTCAGCTTACTGGGTTCATGCTGGAGTTCCAGAGACCTGGACTGGCCCCTGCGGCGCACCAGCAGCCGCCAGGTGAAGACTGGGCATGTGTGGGTTGCACAGGTCAAAGTAGCTATATACCTGCACCGGGGCAATGTCAGGTCCCAGGAGGGAGGTTTTGGGGGTGTAAGGTGTCAGCCTCAAGTGCAAAGCCTGCATAATTCTAAGACCTAACCTACTCAATGCACATATTCCTTTAGGAGGCCTAGTTGAGTCATCTGGGCTGCCTTGCCAGGGCCGGATTGTGAGTGCTGGCTGGGGTAGCCTCCAATATGAGACACCTGCCAGCTGTGGTGGCCACAGAGGACTGGAACCCCAGGAAACGGTGAGTATGCTTGGGCACTGCAGTCGAGGACAAGCTGCCCCCTTAGATTTTCCCGGGGAAGGCCCTGACGCCCATCAGGTGCTGGAGATCCCGCTGGAGTTCCACAGGCTTGGAGTGCCCCCTGCGGGCCAAGGCCAGCTGATACAGGGCAGGCGGCACGTGTGCGAACGGCAGGTGAGCAGGCGGGGCCAGGAGGGGGCTGCTGGGAGTACCTGGGTTTGCATAATTCCAAGACGCAAGCTATGGGGTTTGTTCCCCCTGAGCTGGGGAACATATACTTCAACTGGTGACGGTCAGTCCCCACTTAGACCGGCTTTCTAACCAGGGCCTGGTCTTCAGCAATCCAAGCTGGTGGCTCCTACTGGCTCCTCCAGCCATCCCAGCTGGCCCTATGCTGGCAAGGCAGTCGGGATTTCTCCAAATCAGCCTCTGGGAGAAATACGCATCTTTGTGTAGGTGAAGCCTCGGAATCAGGCATACACCAGGTCCCCGGGGTAGAGGCCCCAACCTGTGATTTGGCCTCTCCATTCGCTCGCCCTGTCTCTCTGAGTACACACTCCTGGCTACACGGACCTGCCCGGCCCACACATGTACAGCATGTACCCTGAAAGCCTCCCCCGGGTGAACGGGGGTGTCTGCCCCTTGGGAGCTGGGGCCCATTCCTACCACCTGCACAGCTTCAAATGTAAAAGGAGCCCATTCCCCCTAAAAGCGATCAGAGACAGCGGCTAAAACGAGCCACAGTCCCCCTGTAGACTTACTGGGTGCTGGTATTTCAGACCTCCAGCAGCAATCAGGGCTCCCGGGGTCCCTTACTGCAGAGGGATAATAATACCTGCCAGCCCCCCGCCCCATCTTTCCCCAACTCTGCATTTTCAGGGGGAATATGCACACTTGAAGTTATGCAGATGCCACATTCCCTCACTGCCTGCTGTTGGACTCGGACTCTGCTGAAGCTTGCCCTGATTCGGGTCCGTGGCTATGCTGCCCCGAGTGGCCCCAGCCCGGGCAGTGCGAGCACCCTGCCAGCTGGCCCCTGGCACACGGTGCCCTCCAGGCCTGTGGGGCACAGGCTGCTCCCCAACCACCTGCTCGCCTCCGGGGTGGAGAGAACCCACCCCCAGAAAACCATTCTGAGGCAGCAGCATTAACAGGGACCATGTGGACTGGCTGCCTGGTGGGGTCCCGGCTTCTCCAGTAATCAGGGCCCCGGGGCGTGTTTTACTGGGAGGCTCCTCTTAGGGGAAGGTGTCTCTTACAGTCTCCAGCAGCGCAGCCTGCCCCTGCCCCCCTTTCCCCCACAGGGAGCTGCAGGGATCTGTACTGACTTGCCAGCGTTGCATCAGGCAGGCTGGTAGGGGTAGCCTGCAATCAGAAGCACCTGGGAGTTCTCTCGCCACAGAGGCCCCGGACCCCAGCAGGCAATAAGTGCGCTTGGGGACTGTCACCCATGTGGCATCCTCCTCAGACCCCTGTCCAGCGGGATGGGTACCCTCCATTTGGAGGCAATGCAGGTGGTTCAGGATGGCCACTCGTTTTAAGGTCTGCGGGCCCGGGTGTGACTGATGGAGTACGAATGGCACGTGCATGGGGTGCCCATGACCCAGCTGCCGAGGACCCAGAACAGGGCAAGTGTTGGGAGAGGCTGTGTCCCAAGAGCAGGTTTTGGAAGTAACTGGCATCTGCCAAATTCTGAGCCTGAACCTGCCCAAGGCTGGCAGTGCATGGAAGGCGGGGCTGGAGGAATGTGGGGGAGAGGGGGGCAGGGGCAGGCATCTGCATAACTTCAAGTGTGCATATTCCCCCTGAAAATGCAGAGTTGGGGAAAGATGGGGCCGGCGGGTATTATTATCCCTCTGCAGTAAGGGACCCCGGGAGCCCTGATTGCTGCTGGAGGTCTGAAATACCAGCACCCAGTAAGTCTACAGGGGGACTGTGGCTCGTTTTAGCCACTGTCTCTGATCGCTTTTAGGGGGAATGGGCTCTTTTTACATTTGAAGCTGTGCAGGTGGTAGGAATGGGCCCCAGCTCCCAAGGGGCAGACACCCCCGTTCACCGGGGGGAGGCTTTCAGGGTACATGCTGTACATGTGTGGGCCGGGCAGGTCCGTGTAGCCAGGAGTGTGTACTCAGAGAGACAGGGCGAGCGAATGGAGAGGCCAAATCACAGGTTGGGGCCTCAACCCCAGGGACCTGGCGTATGCCTGATTTGGAGGCTTCACCTACACAAAGATGCGTATTTCTCCAGAGGCTGATTTGGAGAAATCCCGACTGCCTTGCCAGCGTGGGGCCAGCTGGGATGGCTGGAGGAGCCAGTAGGAGCCACCAGCTTGGATTGCTGAAGACCAGGCCCTGGTTAGAAAGCCGGTTTAAGTGGGGACTGACCGTCACCAGTTGAAGTAGGAACCTCAAAGGTTTGCAGGCGGTGGGCTCTCTCCACCGTGGAAGCCAGCAGTAGCTCAGGACTGTCCTGGGTTCCAAGGGCTTGTAGGCAGGGTCTGCCCAAGGCCGGCTTACAAGGTGTTCAGTCCACATGTGTGGTCCTATACAATCATTTGTATAATCTGGAAGGATCTATCAATTTTGACCTTACATGGGGTAATTCATTAATGACCTTCAAGCTTTAAACTGTCAGCAATTCCCACACTTCTTAATTTGAAATCGGAGCTATTTGGTAGACACATACATGTTTCTTTTCCTGACCATGTTCCAGTGCTTTGTGTGCCAACATGACCTGTTTGGTGATATGGGCCCGTGGAATGAGACAACCAATTGGCACATTTGTGTGCTCAGATTTGATCTTTCATTGTCCTTCTTGCTTATGTGTGGTTGTGTTTTGAATTGGTTTCCTCCTTAGTCATGAATCATTGTGTTTGTTATTAAATTTTAGGATTTTTAGCCTCTTTGTTTTTCTAGTGAGTTTGTCTATCTGGTCATTAAGGTCCATTACTCAGAGTTGGCTTTCTGATGTGCAGAGACATGTGTGATGAACATGGAGATATCACCCAGTGCTATTTTCTGCCATTATGTCCATACTCCATATGTTCATATTTCCTATTTTTCCAGTCATTTTCCCACCAATGGGTGTTTCTGACCAAAGAGCTATTCCATTAGCTTCTACCCATGAGTCTGAGAAAAGATGTACGTCATCCTGATTTTCCTTAACAGATTGTTCGATTGCCAATATTATGGCTATTAATTCAGCATATTGTACTGAATTTCTCAAGCCTGATTCTGACAGGGTTGGACCATCATTAGTCCTCAAGGCTACCGCCTGCCAGCATTTTGCAGACGGTGTCATGGAGGCTGATCCATCTATAAACCAGGCATTGTTGAGTGCCATGGTCAAAGGCAGTTTCTGTTGCCCAACTGCTGGAGCTTGGTTAGGCTCACTCCTCAGCAACTCTGGTGAGCCTACTGTTGGCATATTGGAGATTTTCTCAGTTCACACGGAAGTTGAACCCTCAATCCATTTGTCCTTCTTGGAAATAGCCATTTCTTTTTCTTTTTTTTTTTTAAGATATTTTTTCCTTTTTTTTTTAAAGGTCGTATTTATTTATTCATGAGAGATGCAGAGAGAGACAGACAGAAACACAGGCAGAGGGAGAAGCAGGCTCCTCACAGGGAGCCCGATGTGGGACTCGATCCTGGATCCCAGGATCATGCCCTAAGCTGAAAGCAGAAGCTCAAGCACTGAGCCACCCAGGCGTCCCACGAAATAGCCATTTCTACATTAGGACTTTATGGTCAGGAGTAGCTTCTCTCTGTTTGTCAGGGCTCTGCTTTACCCACTCCAGTATAGGATGTTGGAGTTCAAGTGTAATTTATGTATTTTCTCTTAGTGACTCTGTATTCTGTAGGGCTCGGAGAGTGACCAGGTGAGCCTTTAATTGGTTCATATCTGTTCTTGGGCCATAGGAATTTCTTAGTCCAAAATACAATTGGGGAATATCTGGGATCCTTGGTGTTTTAGTGTACAGAGACTACGTTGCAAACCCTTCTGAGTGTCGGTACTCCAGTTTGCATCTAGAGTCCCTATTAGCTGGTGCCAGTGAACTACAAGTTCTGACAAGCATTTGTGAGATAAGTGAAGGCTGCCTCTGTGTCTCTATCCAAGTTCCCTACTCTTCCTAGTTATTTCATAAATGTGTTTTAATATGATCCTTCTATGTGGTATGTGCTGTTTCCAATATCCAAACAGTCCTATTGGTTTCTGAGCTGCTGCTTTTGTGGTACAAATGGAATGCAGCTTGTCTAGCTTGTCTGTGACTGGGTCTGGTATTTTTCTGCCTTCAGAAGACCTAAACATTTTAGTGTGGGGTTGTCAGACATTACTTGGGTCACCTGTCCATCTTCTGAGTGTAAGGAATTCAGTTAACTCTATTGGGACTCTAGTTTGTTCTTTCCAAGTTAGCACCATAAATAAGCATGCCATCAGTATAGGAATTGCTGGTTTGTGTGTGTTGTGTTTTCCTGGAAGGCCTGGATATCTTGTATTAGAAGGTTGTGGACTACTACTGGGCCCTAGTAAACTGATATTGTCTTATGACAACCTAGTGAACTGATGTTGTCTTCCCATATGAATGCATATTCTCCTCATCAATTGGAATATCAACAATATGTCAGGTAGGTTTGTTACCATATAGTAAGTTCCTGATCCAGTGGTGATATTGTTTATGATAGTGCCTGTATCTGGGAGTGCTCCCTCAACTTGGGGACAGTGTTTATCTTTCTATAATCTACTGTACGTTTATATACCCATATATATAGTCTCTATACCTAAACACTGTCCTTAACAAGGCTAGATTGGATATAAAATGGTGAAATACTAGGGGCATTAATTTGTTCCTTTAGATGTTCTTTAATGGTTTTTTTTTTTTTTTTAATTCGTACAGGTCTTATTACATCTATTCCAAGACTGTTTTCCAAATTGGGACCTATAAAGCATTTAGCCTTAATGGGTGGTTGTTGGCTTAAAATCTCCTCCCCAGGAGCTTCCCAGGTGAAATCTGAAATTGGACCTTGTATCCAGAGGGCAGAGACAGAGTGAAGAAAGAAGCCACTCAGATTGGTAGGTGACAGTTTTAGTAAGCAAAGGAAATTTACATACAAGGCTTGTCTTAGGCAGTAGCAGGACGAAGGGATGCGCATACCTGCCCGCCAAATCAAGTGTAGGTAGAAGCCTTCACTGGGTTGGTTCAGTCAGGGTGTTCTCAATACCACATCTCTCAAGGCTACGTCCTTGGAGAAAGCTGTGGGGGCTGGAAAGGCAGGTGCAATATACATTCCAAGGATAGGGATGGGGGTGAAAGCCTGAGTGCCTGGGTCCAGTTCATGGGTCAGTTGGCAGGCACATCTTTTTGATGATCTTCCCAAACAGTGGTCTAGTCTATCAACAATTATTAGCAATCTATGGACTCATGTCTTTGGGTTAATTTTATTCTTAATCCTTCGATGAATCCCTTTTTATTGTTAAATTTTTCTACATTAGTTGGAGATCCTTGCACAATTTTTACTTGGGACCCTATATGTAATGATAGAGTGGTAGATGTATTTTTTTGAAATGTGTTGATTTTTTTGAATTTTACTTTAATTGAAATGCAATTCACACACAATGCAACATTAGTTTTAGGTGTATAAAATAGTGATTTGACAACTCTATACGCCGTGTCATGCTCAACTCAAGTGTAGCCACCTGTCACCACACAATGCTATCACAATACCACTGAATATATTTCCTATATATTGATGACTTTATTCATTCCACAACTGGTAGTCTATACCTCCCTTTCTCTCTCACCCATTTTGTGTATCCCTCTACCCCTCCCCCTCTGGCAACCATCAGTTTGTTCTTTGTATGTATAGGTCTGTTTCTGTTTTTACTTGCTTATTAGATTCTACATGTAAAACATCCAGTATTTGTTTTTTTCTGAGTGATTTCGCTTAGCATTGTAGTCTCTAGGTCCATCCATGTTGTCAAAAAAGGCAAGCTCTTACTCTTTTTTTATACCTGAGAAATATTAAATTATATATAAATATAATCAAATTTTTATCCATTGATGGACACTTAGATTGTTTCCATGTCTTTAGGCTGCAAAAAACATAGGGGTACACATATCTTTTTGAATTAATGTTTTGTTTTATTTGGGTAAATACCTAGTAGTGGAATTACTGGATCATATGGTATTTCTATTTTTTTTCCACATACATGTTTTTGTTTGAACATAGACTTTCATTTCTCTTGAATAAATGTCCAAGAGTGTAATTGTTAGTTCATATGGAAATTGCATGTTTATTTTTTGTATTTAAAATTTAAGTATGGTTCACACAATGTTACATTAGTTTCAGTTGCACACGATTCCACAGGTTTATACATTACACTGTATTCACCCCAAGTGTAGCAACCATCTGTCCTGTTATATCATTATTACAGTATCACTGACTATATTCCTTATGTTGTGCTTTTTATTCCCCTCACTTATTCATCCCATAACTGGGTGCATATATCTTTTTAAATTAGTGGGCTTTTTTTTTGTTTTGTTTTTGCTGTCTTGAGGTCTTTTAATTAATTTTTTTTTTTTTTTTATACTTAACATGCCACAAATGGGTTCCAGAAGCTCAGGCTCCTTTCCATTGGTTCTCATAATGTTTGCTTCCTGAAACTGCCTCTTTCAGGGGAAAGCAATTTATTTTCTTCCTATACCCTTGGCTTTAAAAAGTTTAAAAATAAACTTTTAAAAAGGAAAAAAAAAGTCACTCTGGCTATTTCTCTTTTTTAGTTGGAATTGGAACATTCCTTGGACCAGGTCTGGGTATTGCAGGATACCTTCCCTCCTGCACCCGACCCCAGTCCCTGAGTCTCAGCTCCTCTTCTCTCTTCCTTCTCCTTCACTTGTCTCCCCTGTAGCCCCCACCCCCACTCCCTTATTCCCCAGACTGGTCTTCAAGAGGACATTGGAAACTGAACAGAAATTGAGAACAAAACAAAAATTTATACAACAGTTTTTACTTTTTATCACTTGCTTTTAACCTCACAAATAAATGACAACAAAACCTCAAAAAAAAAAAAAAAGATGGAGCAGGAGCAGGCTGGTGCTTCAGTTGAACCCTTTCTCTTTGGCTTCTTTCTTTTTTCTGATCATTTTCCTTCACATGCTTCAGGAAGCTATCTCGGCTCTTTGGCTGCTTAATATGCTCAAGACCTACATTAATTCTCTTGGCAAGAATCTTGCCCTTAAATTGTTTACAATAATGCCAACAACATGTTGGGTGACACCATAGACTCTTCCAGTTTTGCCATGGTAACATTTGCTGGGTATTCCCTTTTGAGCAGTGCCCTTTCCCTTGATGTCTACAGTATCACCTTTCTTGTAGATCCACTGGTATGTGGCCAAAGGAACAACTCCATGTTTTCTAAAAGGCCTAAAGAATATATAGCGGTGCCTCTCCTCTTTCCTCTTTGTTGGTTTGGTTTTTTTAAAAAAATTATTTATTCATGAGAGAGACAGGAAGAGGCAGAGACACAGGCAGAGGGAAAAGCAGGTTATTCGAGGGGAGCCTGATGAGGGACAGGATCCTGGGACTTCAGCATCACACCCTGAGCCCAAGGCAGATGCTCAACCCCTGAGCCACCCAGGTGTCCGTCCTCTTTCCCTTTGTATTGGTCATTTTGATGAATTACTGGGAAATGGGGTTCTGGCCAAAAGGAAGCCAAATCAGGGGCACCTGGGTGGGTCAGTGGTTGAGTGTCTGCCTTTGACTCAAGTTGTGATCCCAGGGTCAGGATCAAGTCCCACATCAGGCTCCCCTCAGGGAACTTGCTTTTCCCTCTGCCTATGTCCCTGCCTCTCTCTGTGTGTCTCATGAATAAATAAATACAATCTTAAAAAAAAAAAGGAAGTCAAATTGGCATTTTTGTTTTCCTTAAGTAAATACCCAATAGTGGAATTATTGGGTATATGGTATTTCTATCTTTAATATTTGAAGAACCTCCATACTGGTTTCTCCGGTAGTTGTACCAATTTACATTCCCACCAACAGTGCATGAGGGTTCCTTTTTTCTCCACATTTTCTCAAATACTTGCTATTTCTTGTTTGTTTGTATTTTAGCCATTCTAACAGGTATAAAGTAATATCTTTTTATGGTTTTCATTTGCGTTTCCCTGATGATTAGCAATGTTGAGCATCTTTTCATGTATCTGTTGGCTACCTGTATGTCTACTTTGGAGAAATATCTGTTCATAACTTCTGCCCATTTTTAATCGCATTAATTGATCTCTGGCATTGAATTACATAAGTTCTTTATATATTTTGGATATAAATCCCTTATCAAATATATCATTTGCAAATATCTTCTCCCGTTCAATAGGTTGTCTTTTTTGTTTTCTTGATGATTTTTTGGCCGTGCAAAACCTTTTTATTTTGATATAGTCTCCAATAGTTTATTTTTACTTTTGTTCCCCCCTGCCTTGGGAGATATCTTTAGAAAATTGATGCTATGGCTGATGTCAGAGAAATTACTGCCTGTGTTCTTTTCTAGGACTTTTATGGCTTCAGTTCTCACATTTAGGTGTTTAATCCATATTGAGTATATTTTGGTGTATGGTGTCAGAAAGTGGTCCAGTTCATTCTTTTGCATGGTGGTGCCCAGTTTTCCCAGCGCCATTTATTGAGACTGTCTTTTCCCTATTGTAGTTCTTCTTCTTCTTCTGTTTCCTTTAGGTGTAAGATAAGATTAGATCATTTGAGCTTTTTTGTTGTTGTTGTTTCTTAAGATAGGCCTGTATTCCTGTATACCTCCCTCTAAGAACTGCTTTTGCTGTGTCCCAGAGATGTTGGGCCATTGTTTTCATTTTCATTTTTCTCTGTGTATTTTTAAAAATTTCTTCTTTGATTGCTTTAGTGACCCATTGGTTGTTTAGTAACATGTTCTTTAGTGTTCATATCTTTGTTTCTCCACTTTTTTCACGTGACTTTCTTCTAGTTTCACAATGTTGTGGTTGGAAAAGATACATGGTATGATTCCAGTCTTCTTCAACTTATTAAGGCTTGTTTTATGGCCTAATATGATCTATTCTGGAGAATGAGCCATCTGCACTCCACAGAAGGTATATTCTGTTTTTGGATGAAATGTCCTGTATATATCTGTTATGTCCATCTGGTCCATTGTGTCAAAGACTTTGTTTTCTCACTGATTATCTGGACAATCTATTCATTGATCTAATGGGATGTCAAAGTCACCTCTTATTATTGTATTACTATCAATTTCTCTCTCTCTCTCTTTAAAATATTTTATTTGTTTGTTTTTTTAGAGAGTGTGAACAGGGGGAGGGGCAGAGAGAGAGAGAATCTCAAGGTGACCCACTACACCTTGCATAGTGGGGAGCCTGATGTGGGGCTTGATCCCATGACTCCTGCTTAGGTTCACATATAACATTCTATGTAAATAGCAGTCTACATTAATTTGACGGTCTTTTAAGTTCAAATACATTCGAAATAGAAAAAGAAAAAAACTTTTCCCCCTTCTCTTCCATTTTTGCTCTCTTCTCCATACTTTATGTATGTGTTGTCATAGTTTATATCTTTTTATTCATATCTTCTATGTCTAATTATGGCCATTTCTTTTCTACTTAATGAAGTCCTTTTAACTTTGTAAGGGTGGTTTAGTGGTGATAAACTCCTTTATCTTTTGTATAGGAAACAATCCTCCTTCAAATCTTGAGGATAACCTTCCTAAGTATTCTTGGTTGTAGGTTTTTTCTTTTCAGCACTTTGAATATATTATGCCATTTTCTTCTGGTTTGCAACATTTGTGCTGAAAAAATCAGCTGACAGTCTTATAGGATGTCTATATAGGTAATTTTTTTCTCTTGCTGCATTTAAGATTCTCTTTAACTTTTGACATTATTATTATTATTATTATTATTATTTAATTGTTTAATTGTTATAATGCTGTGTGTGGTGTGGACCTCCTAGGTTCATCTTCTTTGATACTCTGTGATTCTTGAACTTGGATGTCATGTTTTCAGTTACTATTTCTCCGAATTTTCTACTTTTTTCTCTCTTCTTCTTCTGGAATCCCTATAATGTGAATGTGTGTTTATTTGATGTTGTCCAAGAGATCTATTAATCTATCCTCATTGTTTAAAGTTCTCTTCTCTTTTTGTTGTTCAGCTTATGTGTTTTCCATTACTGTCTTCCAGATCCCTGATACATTCTTCTAAATCCTCTAACCTACTGTTAATTTCCTATAGTGTGTTTTCCCATTTCAGTTATTCTATTCTTCAGTTCTGATTGGTTCTTTTAAATATTTTCTATCTCTTTTTTTGAAGGCCTCACTGAGTTCTTCCATTCTTTTTTCTTGTCCAGTGAATATCTTTATAATCATGAATTTAAAGTCTTTATCAGGCATATTGCTTATTTAAAAAAATTTTCATTTAAGTTTAGTTAACATATACTGTTATATTAGTTACAAGGTAAAATTTAGTGATTCATCAGTTGCATATAACACCCAGTGCTCATAATATCAATGCCTTAATGCCCGTCACCCAATTACCTCATCCCCTCACCTACCTACCTTCCAGGAACTCTCAGTTTGTTCCCTATAGTTAAGAGTTTCTTATGGTTTGCTTCCCTCTCTGTTTTTATCTTATTTTTCCTTCTCCTCCCTTATGTTCATCTTTTTGTTTCTTAAATTCCATATAAGAGTAAAATCATATGGTATTTCTTTCTCTGACTGACTTATTTCACTTAGGATAATCCCTCTAGTTCCATCCACATCATTGCAAATAGCAAGATTTCATTCTTTTTGATGGCTGAGTAATATTCTATTATAAATATATAGATATAGATATAGATATATACACCACATCTTCTTTATATATTCATCTGTCAATGGACATCTGGACTCTTTCTGTATTTTGGCTATTGTGGAGATTCCTCTTTTTTTTTTAAAAGATTTTATTTATTTATTCATGAGAGACACACAGAGAGGAAGAGAAGTAGGCAGGGGGAGAAACAGGCTCCTCACAGGGAGCTTGATGTGGGATTTGATTCCTAAACCGGAATCACACCCTGAACCAAAGGTGGATGCTCAACCACTGAGCCACCAGGCATCCCAAGATTGCTCTTATAAACAGTGCAATACATGTGTCTCCTCAAATCACTATTTTTGTATTCCTTGGATAAATACCTAGTGGTGCAATTACTGGGTCGTTAGGATACTTCTATTATGAACTTTTTGAGGGACCTCCATTCTGTTTTCTAGAGTGGCTGCACCAGTTTGTATTCCCACCAACCATGTAAGAGGGTTACCCTTTCACCACATCCTCACCAACATCTGTTGTTTCCTGAGTTGTTAATTTTAATCATTCTGACAGGTGTGAGATGGTATCTCATTGTGTGTGTTTTTTTAAAGATTTTATTTATTCATTCATGAGAGACACACACATACACAGAGGCAGACACAGGCCGAGGGAGAAGCAGGCTCCTTGAGGGAAACCCAATGTGGGACTCGATCCCAGGATTCCAGGACCACACCCTGAGCCGAAGGCAGATGCTTAACCTCTGAGCCAACCAGGCATCCCTTTCATTGTGGTTTTGATTTGTATTTCCCTGATGCCAAATGATGTTGAGCATTTTTCATGTGTCTGTGGGCCATTTGTATGTCTCTTTTGGAGAAATGTCTGTTCATGTCTTCTGCCCATTTCTTAACTGGATTTTTTTTGAGTGTTGCATTTGATAAGTTCTTTATCATTTTGGATACTTGCCTTTTATTTGATATCATCTGTGAATATCTTCTCCATTCTGTAGGTTGCCTCTTAGTTTTATTGATAGTTTCTTTTGCTGTGCAAAAGCTTTTCATCCTTATAAAGTCCCAATAGTTCATTTTTGATTTTGTTTCCATTGCCTTTGGAGACACGTCTAGTAAGAAGTTGCCATGGCCAAGATCAAGGCATTTGCTGCCTGTGTTCTCCTTTAGGATTTTGATGGATTCCTGTCTCACATTTAGGTTTTTCATCCATTTTGAGTCTATTTTTTGTGTATGGTATAAGAAAGTGGTCCAGTTTCATTCTTTTGCTTGTGGCTGTTCAACTTTCCCAACACCATTTGTTGAAGAGACTATCTTTTTGCCAGTGGATATTCTTTCCTGCTTTGTCAAAGATGAGTTTACTATAGAATTGAGGGTTTACTTCAAGGTTTGCTGTACTGTTTCACTGATCTATGTGTCTGTTTTTGTGCCAGTACCATACTGTCTTGATTACAGCTTTGTAATATAGATGAAGTCTTGAATTGTGGTGCCTTGAGCTTTGATTTTTCTTTTTTAACATTACTTTGGCTATTTGGGGTTCTGTTTCTTTTTTCTAGTTCCGTACAAATTTTAGAATGGCTTGTTCCAGCTCTGTGAAACATGATGGTGGTATCTTGATAGGGATTGCATTGACTATATAGACTGCTTTGGGTAGCACAAATGTTTTAACAATATTTGTTCTTCATTTTGACAATATTTGTAAGCATGGAATGTTCTCTTTGTGTCTTCCTCAGTTTCTTTCATAAGTGATCTATAGTTTTCAGAGTACAGATCTTTTACCTCTTTGGTTAGGTTTATTCTTTTTTGTTTTGTTTTGTTCTGTTTTGTTTTTATTGAAGTTCACTTTGCCAGCATATAGTATAACACCCAGCGTGCATCCTATCAAATGCCCTCCTCAATGCCAGTCACCAGCTACCCCACTCCCCCACCCACCTCCCCTTCCACAACCCTTTGTTTGTTTCCCAGAGTTAGAAGTCTCTCATGGTTTGTCTCCCTCTCTAATTTTTGCCACTCATTTCCCCTCCCTTCTGTTATAATCTCTTTCACTATTTCTTATAATCCCCATATGAGTGAAACCATATGATGATTGTCCTTCTCTGATTGACTAACTGGTTAGCTTTGTTCCTAAGTATTTATGGGTTTTGGTACAATTGTAAACGGGATGGGTTCCTTCACTTTTCTTTCTGCTGCTTTATTGTTAGAGTACAGAAATGCGACAGACTTCTGTGTGATGATTTTAATCCTGTGACTTTGCTGAATTCCTATATGAATTCTAGCAATTTTGGGGTGGAGTCTTTTAGGTTTTCTACATAGAGGTGATGTCATCTGTGAATAGTGAAAGTTTGGTGATTTGGATGCCTTTAATTTATTTTTGTTGTCTGATTGCTGAGGCTAGGACTTCCAATACTATGTTGAACAATAGCAGGGAGAGTGAGTATCCCTGTTGTGTTCCTGACCTTAAGGAAAAAGCTCTCAGTTTTTCCCCATTGAGGATGATATTCGCTATGGATCTTTTGTGTATGGCCTTTATGATGTTGAAGTATATTCCCTTTATCCCCACATTGCAGAAGGTTTATACTGAGAAAGGATGCTGCATTTTGTCAAATGCTTTTTCTGCATCCTTTGAGAGGATCATATTGTTTTTATTCTTCCTTTTATTAATGTGGTGTGTAATGTTGATTGATTTACAGGTGTTGAACCACCCCTGAAGCCCAGGAATAAATCCCACTTGGTCATGGTGAATAATCCTTTTAATATACTGTTGGATCCTATTAGCTAGTATCTTGGTGAAAATTTTTGAATCCATGTTCATCAGGGATATTGGTCTCTAATTCTTCTTTTTAGGGAGGTCTTTGTCTGGTTTTGGGAGCAGGGTAATGTTGGCCTCATAGAATGAATTTGGAAGTTGTCCTTCTATTTCTATTTTTTGGAAGAGTTTCAGAAGAATAGGTATTAATTCTTCTTTAACTGTTTGGTAGAACTCCCCTGGGAAGCCATCTGGCTCTGGACTCTTGTTTGTTGGGAGATTTTTGATTAGTGATTCAATTTCTTTGCTGGTTATGGGTCTGTTCAGGTTTCCTATTTCTTCCTGTTTCAGTTTTGTTAGTTTATATGTCTCTAGGAATGTATCCATTTCTTCCAGATTGCCTAATTTGTTGGCATATAATTGCTCATATTATTCTCTTATAATTGTTTGTATTTCTTCAATATTGGTTGTGATCTCTCCTCATTCAATCCTGATTTAATTTATTTCTGTCTTTTTTTCTTTTTGATAAGTCTGGCTAGGGGTTTATCAACTTTATTCTTTCAAAGAACCAGCCCCTAGTTTCATTGATCTGTTCTACTGGGTTTTTTTTGTTTGTCTGTTTTTAGTTTGCATATCACTGATTTCTGCTCTAATCTTCTCCTGGATGTGGGCTTTATTTGCTGTTCTTTTTCCATTTCTTTAGGTGTCAACTTAGGTTGTGTATCTGAGAATTTTCTTGCATCCCAAAGGTTTTGAACTGTCATGTTTTCATATTCATTTGCTTCCATGTATTTTTAAAATTTCTTCTTTAATTTCCTGTTTGACCCATTCATGTATTTGTAGTTCTTCCAAATTTCTTCTTGTGGCTGACTTCAAGTTTCATAGCATTGTGGTCTGAAAATATGTGTGGTATGATTTCAGTCTTCTTGTACCAGTTGAATCCTGATTTGTGATCCGGTATGTGATCTATTCTGGAGAATGTTCCCTATGCACTTGAAAAGAATGTGCATTCTGCCCCTTTAGAATGAAATGCTCTGAGTGTATTGATTAAGTTTATCTGGTCCATTGCGTCATTCAAAGCCCTTGTTTCTTTGTTGATCTTCTGCTTATATTATCTGTCCATTGCTGTGAGTGGGGTGTTAAAGTCTCCTACTATTATTGTATCATTATCAATGAATTTTTTAAAGTTAGTTATTAATTGAATTATGTATTTGGCTATTCCCAAGTTAGGAGCATAAATATTTACAATTGTTAGATTTTCTTGTTGGATTGACCCCTTTATTATAATGCAGTGTCTTTATTTACCTCTTAATATACTCTTTGGTTTAAAATCTTGTTTTCTGATATAAAGATGGCTACTCCACGGGATCCCTGGGTGGCTCAGTGGTTTAACGCCCACCTTTGGCCCAGGGCGCGATCCTGGAGTCCCGGGATCGAGTCCCACGTCAGGCTCCCAGCATGGAGCCTGCTTCTCCCTCTTCCTGTGTCTCTGCCTCTCTTTCTCTCTCTATGTCTATCACGAATAAATAAATAAATAAATAAATAAATAAATAAATAAATAAATCTTTTTTAAAAAAAGGATGGCTACTCCAGCTTTCTTTTGATGTCCATTAGCATGATAAATGGTTCTCCATTCACTCACTTTCAATCTAAAATTAGTTTCTTATAAGCAGCATATCTATGGGTCTTGTGTTTTTTGGGGGGGATGATCTTGTGGGTTTTTTTTTTTATCGATTCTGATACCCTATGTATTTTTTTTAAAGATTTTATTTATTTGACAGAGAAAAAGAGAGAGAGAGAGAAAGAGAGAGAGAGAGAGAGAGACAATGCATAGGAAGGCAGAGTGGCAAGCAGAGAGAGAAGCAGGCTCCTTGCAGAGCAGAGAGCCAGATGTAGGGCTTGATCCCAGGACTCTGTGTTTATAACCTAGGCCAAAGACAGACACTTAACCAACCAACTTGCCCCTACCCTATATATATTGATTGGAGTATTTAGCCATTTACATCCAGAGTAATTATTGAAAGATACTACTTTAGTGCCATTGTTTTACCTGTAAAGTCACTGTTCCTGTAGATTGTCTCTGTTCCTTCCTGGTCTTTGTTACTTTTGGTCTCTCGTTCCACTCAAAGGTCCTCTTTAATATTTCTTGCAGAGCTGGTTTAGTGTACACGAATTACCTTTAGTTTCTATTTGTCTTAGAAACTCTTTATCTCGCCTGCTGAATGACAGACAGCTTTGCTGGATAATGTATTCTTGACTGTATATATTTTCCATTTAGCAAATTGAATATATTATGCCAGTCCTTTCTGGCCTGCCAGGTCTTTGTGGACAGGTCTGCTGCCAGCCTTATGTGTCTATCCTTGTAGGTTAAGGAGCTCTTATCCTGAGATGCTTTTAGGATTTTCTCTTTCTTTTTGTAATTTGCAAGTTTCACTATAATATAATATGATCTGTTTTTGTTGATTTTGAGGGGAGGTTTCTGTGCCTCTTGAACTTGAATGCCTGTTTCCTTCCCAAGATTAGGGATGTTCTCAGGTATAATTTGTTCAAATAAACCTTCTACCACCTTTTCCCCCACTCTTCATCTTTTGGGACTCTGATAATACAGATATTATTTCACTTTATGGAATCACCTAGTTTCCTAAGTCTACCTTTGTGATCTAATAGTTTTCTTTCCTTCTTATTTTCAGCTTCCTTATTTTCCATAATTTTATCTTCTGCATCATCAATTTGCTCTTCTGCTTTGTTCATCCTTGTTTTTATGGCCTCCACTTGGGACTGCATCTTGGTTATAGTATTTTTAATTTTGGCCTTACTAGCTTTTAGTTCTTTTATCTCTATAGTAAGGGATACTCTAGTGTCTTTTATGCTTTTTTCAAGCCCCACTAGTATCTTTATGCTAATTTTAAATTAGTTCAGACATGTTATTTATCCATATTGATTAAATCCCTGGCCATGAGTACTATCTCCTGTTATTTTTCCTGGCATGATTTTCTCCATTTCCTCATTTTGTTCAGAAAAAAAAAAAATAGAAAACAACAACAACAACAAGATCCTGGATGTGTTTTGGTCTGCTTGTTATAAGAAACTTAGATCCCAAAATAAGAAAGAAAGAAAAAAGTACACATAAATAATAAGATACAATTAAAGGCACCAAAAAATTAAAAACATCTATAGAATATACATTAAAATTAAAATAGAAAAAAATAAGAAAATAACTGAAAAAAAGTCTTTGTATCTTCATTCTTTAGTCTTTTATTATTTTTTTCTCAGTTCCCCTAGAACTGAAACTTTGCAGCCCTCTATGATTAGTGAACTTGGTGCGAGGGAGTTGTGGTCTTTTGGGGGATGCGCCTGTTGTGCTGATTCTCAGGTGGATTTGCCCTATTGCACATGCCCCTCAGAGCACAGGAGGCATGGCTCGGTGTAAGTGGCCCTGGACTCCACTAAGTGGTTCTGTTTGCTCCCTGAAGGCTTTTAGCCCAGATGGGTGGGTTCAGCCCAGATGGGTGGGTTGTGTCCCGCTCTCTAACCATGGAGCTGAAAATTTGTTCCCCCTACTTTTCAGTGAGCCCTCACAGAAAAGCAGTGAACCACTCCTGTCTCCCCATTTTGTTTGACTTTTCTATGTGGTTTTTTCCCTCTATGTATTAGGCAAAACAGCTACTTAAAGTTGAAGTAGTATTCTTGTGTATGGTGACCTCTAGGCAGATTGTGTGTGCCTGGTGACTTTTATTGCTGGCTGGAGCTGTGGCTTTAATGCTAGTTACTCTTAAACCATAACTTTTTACAGAGAAAATTTTAAAATTTTTTTTATTATTATTTATTTATGATAGTCATACAGAGAGAGAGAGAGGCAGAGACACAGGCAGAGGGAGAAGCAGGCTCCATGCACCGGAAGCCCGATGTGGGATTCGATCCCGGGTCTCCAGGATCGCGCCCTGGGCCAAAGGCAGGCGCCAAACCGCTGCGCCACCCAGGGATCCCTACAGAGAAAATTTTAAAAATAAAAATTATTACATAAATAGGAAAAAAGAAAAAAGAAAAACAAGAAATGGAGAAGAATAAAAGAAGAAAGAACAAAACCAAAAAGAAAAAAAAAAACAAAACAAGACAAATTTTAAATAGTAAAGAAATAAAGTAGTAAAGATTAAAACAAAGACAAAATTGCAACTTGTTTTCTTATGGCAACACCACAGTGCAACTGGTGCAGGCTTGTGGACCCTGGGCTGGCCCATGTTGGAAGCTCACTGTGAGCCAGACCTGAGCAGGCTAAGCTGGAAGAGGGAGGTGGAGGGAGAGAGTATATTCCTGTAGTTCCTCAGCCCTTTCAAATATGGCTTTTCCCCCCTGTGCTCCAGCACTGCCAGGGCTGGTGTGGGCTCCAGGACCCTGGGCTGGCTGAGGCTGCAAGCTCTATGTGATAAACTGACCTTCCAGTTATGGCATCAGGACCCTCCAATTAGGGCATCATGGCCAGACTCTGCTCTAGTCCTGGCTTTTGAGGTCAAGGTGGAGCCAACATTCCCACAATTCCTCTGCCCTTTTAAACCACAGCTCTTTTTTTCTGTGTTCCAGTGCATCTAGGGCTGGTGTGGCTTGTGGACACTGGGCTTGCTCAAGTTGCAAGCTCACTGGGATGACTGGACCTGCCATCATGGTGTCCAGACCCTCCTCTGGTCTAGGCTCCTAAGGTGGAATGGGAACATAAAGCATGTGGTTCTCCAGTCCCTCTGAGCTGGAGAGCATCCCTGCAGGTTCTTTGCCACTTGGCAGAGTTCGAACACTGTCTCTTTTATATGCTAGTTGCTCTTTTAAACTGCATGTTTTTATTCTGTGCCCAGGGACAGAGGGATCTCTTCTTGGCACCTCAGTACTATCGCTTCCCACTACAGTTTGCAGAATTGGGGGTGTGGGTTCCCTTTGTTACTATGTCTCCAGCTCTCCAGTTGTTCTGTCTTTGGTCATTCACTAGCTGTACAGTCAGCCCTCAGTTCTTTTTTAGGAGAAATTGTTCTATTAATAGGTGTAAAATAGGTGTTCCATAGAGGAGGTGAGTCCAGAATCTTCCTACATTGCCATCTTGAACCCCAGAAGTCCCCACGTTAAACTCTCATAGCCTCTTGAGGCTAAGAAGCCAAGCCAAATACTTGCTATTAAACTTCACCTGCAATACCTATAGATTTGGGTTACTTTATCTCTTCTTGAGGTCCTAAAAATATCCTGAGGTTCTTGCACCTTCCAGGAAGTAATCTTTGCTCCCTGGTGAGGTTGCTAGGAACTCTGTGAGTTATCAGGCTGATTTTCCAGGAAGCTTTTCATTGGCTCCATAAAGTTAATCTTAGTTCCTTAAATGTGTCTGTCCATATCTGAGTCTATGCATTTTTCTCTTAAAATGACATTCTAGTCAAACAAAGTCTCAGTACTATAAGCCATGTTTGCAATGATGTCCTGTTACAAGGAGAACAGAGTCTTATTGAACTTATGCAAATAAATATATTGCCATGAAAACATAAGATACTGAGAGTATCTTAATTATGGAGGAATCCAGTAGGAAAAAAAGGTAAATATTTCAATGTTTTGAAAGGCATAGCCTACCAAATTGCTGTTAGTCATAGTTAGCTTGAGAGGAAAAGTCTTCTTATATCTGGAAAATAAAATTTAAGGAGCCAGCAATCTATCAAACAAAAAGTCACGATAATTACACTCATTCAGCCCCACGTAATTAATATTTGTTGCTCTTAATCTTTTAAAAGTAGTTTTACAAGATTATCAGTTCCTCCAGTAGACTTCTGTAAATTCTTACCCACTTCAATTAGTGTGAGGTTTAAGTTATTAGAGAGCTTTATTCTAGAGTACATATCAGAGTCTCTTTCCTGAATCTCCTTGAAGATGAAACACTTTTGTAAAAATATCAGCAAAACAATAACTGTAAATGACAAAGTTTTTAAAATGACGGTGCCTAAAGATTCGATTAGCTTATTACAATGCAACTGACAAGGAAATTTGATTATTTCTGTGACACACTATACTTCGAGATAACAAAAATTACAACTGATGACACACCAGGACAAAGCAAATTTCTAGGAATTTTGTATGATTTCTGGAACACTTGACCTTAACATATATTTGCACAATTATAATCGAAGGAGTAGCATCACGTATCTGACAATGCTTCTTATGTAATTTGACATATTAAATATGTCTAATTTAACATCTCTCTTTTATGAGAACAAAGTTTTGGAAATTTTCCAGGGATGCTCTGGAAATTTCAAATTTGGGGTCAAAAGACTTCATTTTAAGATTTGATTTGGGGAACTTTGTAAAAAAATAAATCAGTGTTTGGATGGACATTGGATAAAATGGAATCGTGGACCATTATAAAAAACTATTTAGTTATCCACTTAGCCAAGGTAGCAATTAAAGACTTAGCAGGCAAATACAGAAGGTTAAATCATTGTAAAAAGCCCTAGCCCTGTTTTGAAATTGAAGTGTGGCTGACCTACAATGTTATATTAGTTTCAAATGTACAAGGGAGTGATTGGAGAATTCTGTATGTCATGCTGTGCTTGCAAGTGTAGCTACTGTCACACAAAACACTATTACCCTATGCTGCACCTTTTATCCCTGTCACTTATTTCATAACTAGAAGCCTGTACCTCCCCCTCCTTCACTCATTTTGCCCATCCCAGGATCCCTTTGGCAACTATCAGTTTGTTCTTTGTATTCATGAGTCTGTTTTTCCTTTTGTTGTTTTTTTTAAAAATTTCTTTTGGGTTTTTTGGACTTCATATGGTATTTGTATTTCTTTATTTCACTTAGCATCATACTCTCCAGGTTCACCCATGTTGCTGCAAATGGCAAGATCTCATTGTTTCTTATGGCTGAGTAATAGTCCATGGTGTGTGTGTGTGTGTGTGTGTGTACACTTCTCAAAGATAGAGAGCAAGAAAATACATATTTTCTCCTTCATATATATATGCCACATCTTTTTTATACATTCATCTGTCCATAGACAGTAGGGCAGTCTTGGCTATTGCAAATAATGCTGCGATAAACATAGCAGTGCCTATATTTTTTTGAATTAGTGTTTTTGTATTCTTTGGATAAATATACCCAGTAATTACTAGACCATGTGGTATTTCTATTTTTGAGGAAACGCTATACTGTTTATCATATTGGCTGCACCAGTTTGCATTTCCATCAACAGTTGCACTTTTCCCCACATCCTCGATAATACTGATTTCTTGTGTTTTTGATCCACCAGCCATTCTGCTGGAAAGTGATAGCTTATATGGTTTTGATTTGCATTTCTCTGATGATTAGTGATGTTGAACATCTTTTCATGTGCTTCTTTGCCATCATATATCTTCTTTGGAAAAACTTCTATTTGGGTCCTCTGCCCATTTTATTTTTTTAAAAGATTTTATTTATTCATGATAGACACACAGAGAGAGGCAGAGGAAAAAGCAGGCTCCCCATGGGAGCCTGACAGGCTCCATGGGGAGCCTGACACAGGACTTGATCCCAGGACCCAGGTATCACAACCTGAGCCAAAGGCAGTTGCTCAACCACTGAGCCTCCCAGGCACCCTGTCTGCCTGTGTTAAAATCAGATTTTTTTCTTCATTGGTGTTATGTAAGTTCTTTATATATTTTTTAGATATTAACACTTATCAGATATGTCATTTGCAAACATCTTCCCCCATTCAGTAGGTTGCTTTTTCATTTTGTTGATGTTTTCTTTTGCTGTGCAAAGCTTTTTATTTTGGTGTGGTCCCAGTAGTTTATTTCTGCTTTTTTTGCCCTTGCCTCAGGAGACAGATCTAGAAAATGTCACTAAAGCCAAAAAGGAAATTACTGCCTATGTTTTCTTCTAGGAGTTTTATGATTTCAGGTCTCACATTTGGGTCTTTAATCCATTTTATGTTAATTTTTTGGTAGAGCCCTTAGGATTTTTTATGTACAGCGTATGTCCTCTGTAAACAGTGACAGTTTAGCTTCTTCCTTACCACTTTGGATGCCTTTTATTTCTTTTGCTTATCTGATTGCTGTGGCTTGGACACCCAGTACTAGGTTTAATAAAAGTGGTGAGCATGGACATCCTTATCTCGTTCCTGATCCTAGATGAAAATTTATCAATATTGAGTATATTAGCTGTGGCTTTTTCACATATGGCCTTTATTATGTTCAGGTATATTCCCTCTAAACCCACTTTAACAGTTTTTAGCATGTAATTGGTCTGTTTAGATCTTCTATTTTGTCTTGATTCAGTTTTAGAAGATTGTATGTTTTTATGAATTTATCCATTCTTCTAGTTTGTTCCATTTGTTGGCTTATACTTTTTGAGTATTCTTTTATAATCCTTTGTATTTCTCTGGTGTTCTTCTCTTTTGTTTCTGATTTTATTTCTGCCCTCATTCTTTTTCTTAACGAGTCTATCTAAAAGTTTATCGATGTTATCTTTTCAAAAAAATTTTCTCTCTTCAAAGAACCAGCTCTTGGTTTCATTGATCTTTTGTGCATGTTTGTGTGTATCTGTTTTGTTCTCTATTTCATTTTTACTAATATTATTTCCTTCCTTCTACTAACTTTGAGCTTTGTTATTCTTTTTTCTAGTTCCTATGTGTAATGTTAAACTGAGATTTTTTCTTGTTTTCTGAGGTAGGCTTGTATTGCTATAAATTTCTTTCTTAGAACTGTCCTTGCTGTGTCCCAAATATTTTTAACTGTTGTGTTTTCATTTTCATTTGTCTCCAGTATTTTTTTTTATGACCTCTTGGATTTCTTCACTGACCTATTGGCTCTTTAGTAACATGTTGTTTAGCCTGAGGATGTTTACGTTTTTCCAATATGTTTTTCTTGTGATTGATTTCTGGTTTCATATTGTTGCAGTTGGAAAACGTGTGTGATATGCTTTCAACCTGAGGTGGGTGAATGCCAGGGTGGTCCTGTGCTCTCCCTGCAGAGGGCTCCCTGGCAAGAGAACTGAAGTAGGTATAGGCTGAGGGGTTCTGGGTTGCCCAACACAGTAGGCACCATGGCAGGACAGCTGTGTGAAGTGGGCATGGACTGTGGTGCCACTGGGCTCTCAGTGCAGGGGCTGGGTGACTGGAACCAAAGCCAACAATGGGCCAGCATGGGATATTGGATGCTGGATGGCTGGCGCTGAAGCAGGCATGATCCAGAAGGTCCCAGAGAACTCTGCACTGGCAGTGCCCTAGTGGCTACCTGGAGCCTAAGTGGTATGGACTTGGAGTGTTAGAGGGTGCTTTGTGCCTGTGTCACCTTGGTGTGATGGCTGGAGCTGTAGTTAGCACTGCCCCCGGTGTCCTGGTATGCACCGGGCTGGGACTGTCCTGGTGGGATGGCTAGGGCCGGTGTCAGCTAGGAGCCTGGGGCTCACTGAAGTAGTAGGTTGGTAAGGGCATCTGGACCTTAATCCTGTTCATGCTATCAAAGTAGAGAAGGAACACAAATTATTGGGCTCACCAACTCCTTTGACATGGAGAGTTGCTGGCAGGATTCTAGGGCTAGTTCCTTTATATTCTATTTTCTGTTTTAAATTGTGGCTTTTATTCTGTGCCCAGGCTAGGGCCCTGGTATCATTGAGGTCGCAGGCCAGCTATGGTGCCTCAATTCTGGTCCCATCTGCAGTCCTAAGGTGGAGAGGGAGTGTAAACCATGTTCACCAGGCCCCCAACATTTGGTGGAGTTCTAGGGATGGTTCTTTTATAAACTAGTTGCTCTTTTAAACAAATTTCTTCTCCCTTTGCCCCAGGACAGGGAAATCAGCTCACAGTTCTTCAGTGCCATCCTTTCCCACTGTACTTTGCAGCATGGGGTGGGGGTGGGAGTATCCCTTTATTACCATGTTTCTACCTCACCATTCTCTAGGTGGCCTATCTTTTGTGCAGAATATCTTTTGTTCAGTCAGCCCTTGGTGGTTCTTCAGGAAGAACTGCTTTATAAATAGGTATAGAGGTGACGTGTCTGTGGAGGAGATGAGGGTCTTTGTATGTTGCCATCTTGGATGGGAACCAAAGCCTTAGCTCTTTCAATATTGAATAGACTTAGTTTTTTGTAAGTAATCAAAGATCTGATAAAGACAAAACATAGAATCTTTGTTTTTCTAGGTAGATTACATTAAGGTAAAGAAAAGCCTTTGTTTACAATTATTAAAACCAGCCCAATAATGTAGGAGGGTTGTTTATTTGACAGAAAAAAAACAAACTTTGGAGAGGAGGAGCGAGAATCTTAAGCAGACTCCACACCCAGTGCAGAGCTCAATGCAGGGCTTCATCTCACAACTCTGAGATCCTGACCTGAGCCAAAAATCAAGAGTCAGACACTTAACTGACTGAGCCACCCAGGTGTCCCCGAGAAAAACAAACTTTTAATTTCATGTCATCTTACTTTGACACTAAAACTCTTCTTTAAATAAATTCATTTTAATCATACAAAAAAATTCATTTAAATCTTGATCACATATTAGAATTCCCTTTTTAAAAAACTTTCAAAACTTTTTTAAAATTCAGATTTGCCCTAAGTTTATCCTATATAAATAACCAGCCTCACTTTAGGACAAAATCACTCTTTTTTCTCATTCACTTTCCTCATACCTTCTTTTACTGAAAGCATACATCCTTCTTTTCTTGCATATAGAAACATTTTCCTTCTTAGTTTTCACCAGATATTAAAGTTCTTAAGGGTTAAAAATTTCTAATATGTGTGACCAAAGCTATAAAATAAGCAGTAAGTGTGAATGTTGTACTAGCATTCTTTATTATTTTATTAAAGGTTTTATTTATTTATTCATGAGAATCAGAGAGAGAGAGGCAGACCCAGGTGTCCCTTACTAGCATTCTTCAGATTGGCAAATTTATGAATACATTTTATAATTTCTAGAAACGTGCTGTTTCACAGTGCAATCTTTCAACAAAGCACAGCAAAATTTACTAACAGGTCCAAATTTAATTTCTCTGTAACAAGTAAGCAAAAAAGACAAAATAATGAAACAATTTCTAGACGTAGGTTTATCTTATTTGGAAACAATCTAGATATTCAATGTATTTAACAGCTCATCATTTAACCTGGCAAAACCTTAAAATTTTAAATTATCAAAAAGGTTTGTGGGGGCATCTTGGTGGTGCAACTAGTTAAGAATCTGACTCTTGGTTTTGATCAAGTGATGATCTCATGGTCATGAGATGGAGCCCTGCAACAGGCTCTGCACTCAGTGCAGAGTTTGCTCGAGATTCTCTCTCTTTCTTCCTCTGCCCCTTCCACTTGTGCTTGCTCTCTCTCTCTCTCTCTCTCTGTCTAAAACACATAAATAAAAGATCTCTTAAAAAAGGGTATAGTGAAACTTATAGATAAAAGTGTTTTAAGCAAACTTTTTTATCTATTCAATTTACTTTTTAACAATTCATGTTTAGGTTACCCAGAAAAACTCCATGACATCTGAGATAAACCCAGTCATTCTCCTAAGCTATTTTTTGTTGTAGAAATTTTTGAAATCTAGATATAACACAAACTTATTTGACTTTCAGAAAAGGTAGGCAGCATAAAAGTTTTTATTGCTGATAAATATAAAGGCATATGTTTTTTATTAAACCAACAACCTTAAAATAGCTTTAATGTTGAATATATTTTCCCAGATCACATGAACCTGAAGTTAATTTGGATTAAGTTTCTATTTAATTTGTAAAAGAGCTCTATTTCATTGGTGCAAAGAAAATTAAGGGCTTGAAAAAATTAAATGTTCAAAAAATTCTCAATTTTGACCATACCTTCTGGAGGTAGAAAAATACTATCTACCATGCATACATTCACATACGTAGAGACAGAGTTCTTAAGCTTCTGTTTTAAAATAAAACTCACTAGTTCACACATAATAGTTGGAAGAAATTAAGCTTACTTCCTTACATAGTTAAAGTCTTTTACTATTTTTAGAGAAGACTTTATATTTGTCCCTGTAAGTAATCTTTTTTTTTTATTTTATTTTTTATTGGAGTTCAGTTTGTCAACATATAGCATATCACCCCTTGCTCATCCCATCAAGTCTCCCTCCCTCCCCCCAGTGCCCGTCACCCAGCCTGTAAGTAATCTTAAGGAGGCTGTGCTAGAGTTTGGGCATAAGAGCTGTTTTAGTAGTTTGTGTCTTAAAAAGGTCTCTACCCTTTTTCCCCCCTTCAGTCTCAGGTGATTATAGGCTGTGTTTACATTTCAAAGAAACTATGCTTCATAACTTTAAGGGATAGTGAAAGAAAACAAGTTTTATCTCCAAGAGTTTTGGGGTAATGATTACTGGGACAAAATAGTCATGAATTCTGTCCTATATTCTGATCTCTTGTACTCTCTGTAAGGTTTTGAGAGGAAAAAGTGAAGTTTAGAGATTCATAGAGATAGATGGGCTTTCATTTGTTTGTAAAATTGCATTTTTGGTTTTGTAGAGATTTGCAAGACAAAGACTGTTTTTAATTCCCCAGAAGAACTGAATTGCAGCCTGAATATTAAGGGGCTGACCTGCTTTTTAAATTAAAGACTTTAAGAAAGTCCTTGATAGAACTTTATTAGGCCTTTTAACAAAGGCATTCAAGATTCAGTGCTGGCTTCCATTAGTCCCTGCACATCAGTCTTCCGCTGATCGTTGTAGGAGGGCCAAGGGGAAATTTGGGTCATCTGTTTTCTCTGTGAGGGGGGTGTTGTAAATGGCTACTAATCTTCTGAATTCCTCTCTAAATTTGGTAGAATCTTGTGAAAGGGAGTTAAAGGGCTTTATAATTTAAAAGATATATTGCTGTTCAGCAAACAATTTTTTTGTTGTTGGGGGGGGCAGTCTAGAATACATCTGCAAAGGACATTGTATAAGAATGCCTAAAGCTGGCACAGCCTAATTACAGAGCCTTATAAAATAGAAGTAAAGTGAGCCTTAATGCTAATTTTAGGAGCTTGTGTTGTTAAATTCATTTCCTAGCTTTCAGCATTTATATTAGTGACCTGTATACTTTGAACCAAGAGATTAGGCTGGAGTGCTTTCTTAAAATCATGTAGGGAAAGGAAAGCTAAAACACGCAGATAGGGACAGATTTTGATAAGGGGAATTTAGCTCAAATGTGGACATTAGGTTTTGCTTTAAGTCTAATGCCTGTTCTTTCATCTTCTCAAATAGAGTCCTTAAGGCTAGCTGTTATACTAGTAAGACAGTTGAGAACCCCTTACAATGAATTTTTTCACTTCAAACATAGCCAAATTAAAGGAACCATTATCTGGCCATGGTGATTAGGATCTTCTTAATAGTAACTCAAACTCATAAACCTTTTAATGGAAATATTGGGGACAACTTTCCAGGTTTGGACCTGGATGGCAGAGACCAGAGAGCATATTCTCATTGATCATAAAGCCAAGCTCTTAGGGGCACCTGGGTAGCTCAGGGTTGAGTATCTGCTTTTGACTCAGGCCATGATCCCAGAGTCCTAGGATCAAGTCCCGTATCAGGTTCAAGGTTCTTCTAGCTGGCCTGAGAATTAAATTAACATTGAAAAGATTAACAGGAGGGGGAAAAAAAAAAGCTGGCCTTGGGAGGCTGAGGTCCTCCAAACCTGTGGTTCTGGGACTGGTTCCCAGCCACGTGCACAGCCTGCAGGGTGAAGAAAGCCCACCCCTGTAAATCTTTCTAAGGTAGCAGGCATTTTTAAACTGGCAACAGTCAGTCTCCATTTCAGGCTGGTTGCTTGTTGGGGTCACAGGTTTACCAGGAATCAAAGCTACTCTGGCCAGCCAGCCTGGCCCCTCCTGGCAAGGCAGTTTAGATCCCTTCAGCTTCTACTTTTGTTGTGTACTAATTTGATGTGATTTCATTTTTGTTTCATTTTGTTTTGTTTTTTTTTGTTTTTGTTTTGTTTTGTTTTGATGTGATTTCAAATCCACTTCTAATAAAGGTAAAACACCTTTTCAGAAGTTGTTTTGACATAACAATGAAGTACATGGTGTCAGGATGTCATCATTTCATTGGTTCTCACTTATAAGAACTTAGTAGCTCAGTGGCTGAGGGCCCTGGCCACAGGCTTATCAATAAAAACATATGAAGAAGCAAAACAAGAATGGCAAGGGGACATTAGACTATAAAACTGAGAGTGTGTGAGGCCTGGGAGAGACTGGTTTGGGCAAGGGTACACTTTGTTGATCTAAAGTGACACTTGAAGACCTAGGGGCAATTAGCTCCTGCCATGGTTAGGATGACTCTCTTCCTGGCAGTGGCGAAAGCCATGCAGTGTCCCTGCAAAGATCATCTTGCCCATCAACACCAGTGCCCTTGGTTCCCTAGCAACGTGTTCTAGCAACATGAGACCTTCGTGCTGGCAGCTGGACTTCAGCTCCAGGTTGGTTAAACAGTCTCCCCTGGATACCGACTCCTAGAAAGTGTTAAATAAGTCCGAAATCGAGTCCTTAGTTCTCACATCAACAAAACAAGACTTATTTACAGTTTTAACTTACTCCACTGAGGTGACCTTTTAAAAGTGAATCTGAAATTTACTGATCATTAGTAGTGAGGTAACCTGCATGATTAAAAAAAAAGTGTCCAGAACCAAAGTTTTACTTATATTCATGAACTTACTCATTGAAATACTGATAAAATGTTCTTTCAGGAAAACTAATACTTTTGGAAACCATCTCCAAAAGTATCTAACTCTGGGAAACGAACTAGGGGTGGTGGAAGGGGAGGAGGGCGGGGGGTGGGGGTGAATGGGTGATGGACACTGAGGGGGGCACTTTACGGGATGAGCACTGGGTGTTATTCTGTATGTTGGCAAATTGAACACCAATAAAAAATACATTTATTATTAAAAAAAAACAAACAAAACAAAACAAAACAAAAACAACAAAAACAAAAGTATCTTCTCAAATTTATGAAAAATGTCAGTTTTGCCCTAAACATAACCCTGGAAAACCCCTTCATAATTCAAAAGGAAATTTTCCCTTCTGAGCCCTTTGAGATATGGCAACTGGATTTTATCCAGCTGCCAGCATCTCAACACACAAGCCATTACTAAAACATTTGTGTTTTTTCACTGGGCAGAAGCCTCTCCTTGCCACAGAGCTATGGCCTTAGCAATAGAAACATGTCATTAGAAAAGATTATTCCAAATTAGGGATTGCCCTCAGAGCTTCCTAGTGATTGAGGCACCCATTTCACTGGTTAGATATTATAGGTCATTTGCCACATTTGGCCAATTATGCAACTTGCCTAACATCCTCAATCATCTGGCCTTGTAGAATGTACCAATGACATTATAAAAACCCAAATGGCAAAATTTATGGAATTTTTCTACCTGCCATGGCTACCAGCTTGTCCCTTGGTACTATTGAATCTTAGACCTATTCCTTCTGGGAGACTAAACTCTCACCCTTTGAAATAATAACTGGAAGACCAATGAGAATAGATCAAGGTACATGTGAACTCAGCTTACTTAAAGGTGAGGTGATGACTTACTGTAAGGGACTAATTCAGGCCCCTTAAGGAAATGAGAAATGGGTAGAACAGACTTTTTGCAGGGAGATGAACACCTCAAACATCATGGCTTTCAACCCAGAGACATAGTTTATTGGAAAAAACAATTCCATCAAGATTCCCTCCACAAGTTATGGAGGATCACAACAGGTATTGTTGACTAATCCTTGTGCTGCTAAATTAGAAGTCACAGACTCAGGGGTTTATGTTTCCTATTTTAAAAAGTCTCCAACATCTAACTGAACCACCAAACCAATCAGAGCCCTTTAACACTTGCAGAGGGAAAAAAAAGCAGATGACATCTGTAGAGACGACTCTCCCAAGACTCAAGAGCAGGCCAGTATTATGTTCACAAGAGCCATCACACCAATTCTCATGAGGCTTAATATTTCTCTTCTACCTCATTGCCATTTTCACTTGGAAGAACAGTACTATAATTCAGATATCTCAGTCCCTTGCTAGGGAAATTTTTCTGACTGTACATCTTTCAGGGGTTGTTTACTAATAATGTTACCTATATCTAACTTATCCATGGTCCCAAATATTTCCATTAGTTACTGAACGCCCCACCCCCAACACTTATTGTGTCAAGATATTCTTACCTCAAGAAAAGCCTCCATGTTTTACACTCATTTACCCCTAAATTAGAGACCACCTCAAATTAAAATGGATACAGTCACTGTGAAAACCAGTATAGAGGTTCCTCAAAAAGTTAAAAATAGAACTATCTTATGATCCAGCAGTCACACTACAGGGTATTTATCTGAAGAATACAAAAACACTAATCCAAAGGGATATATGCACCCCTCTGTTTATCATAGAATTATTTACCATAGCCAAACTATAAAAGCAACCCAGGTGTCCATCTATTGATGAATGGATAAAGTTGAATTGTACACACACACACACACACACACACACACACACAATATTAAATATTCAGTTATAAAAAAGAAAGAATAAAATCTTGCCATTTGCAATGACATGGATAAAGCTAAAACATATAATGCTAAATGAAATAAGTCAGAGAAAGACAAATACCATATGATTTCACTCATATGGGGGAAAAAAGAGACAAACCAAGAAACAGACCTAACTATAGAGAACAAACTGATGGTTATCAGAGGGGAGGTGGTGGGGGAGGGTGAATGAAATAGGTGATGAGGATTGAAGAAGGCACTTGTCAAGATAAGCACTGAGTGATGTATGGAAGTGCCGACTCACTATGTTGTATGCCTGAAACTAAGATAACACTGCATGTTAACTAGAATTAAAAACTTGGAAAAATTAGATATCACCTCCTATCTTAACAGAACTTTAATTAGCAAAAAATGGAAACCCACATCCTCCTTTTCCTAGAATTACCTTTATACAAATTGTATATCTTTCACTTATTCCAATAGAAATTTTTCCAACTGTCCATTTCCATTAGACCAAATCCTTTGGATATCTCTATTTGAAGGTACTGACCCATTATGCACCAAGCCTTCTGATACTATCCTTTGACAACTCAAGATTTTTTGAGAGATGAGTTTAACTAGACCTCTGGACTCCCAAGGCCCTCTTATCCCTTAGCTAGATACTGTCCTTCTCCTACTTTCCCAAAATGAAAATGTAAACAAACACTCTCTGGAAGTCTATGCACCCCTAAAGGATATATCTTGGTACACATGTTACCACACCTCAGGCATTTGATTATTTAGATAGCTGAGTTACTGGCTAGTGCCTTTGGGGCCACCTTCTTTCCATTCTAAGATCCCAATTAATCTCCCATCAAATGAAGAAAAGGGCCCTGTTCATAAGAAAATTATCCTTATGAAAATCTTTCTGTTAAGATAATAGTTGTGGACATTCCATCATATTTAGTCAATATTCATCATGTTTAACAAACTTGCTATGCTCTTTATGGGCTGATATCCGTAATGATCTCTTTCAAGGTTTATGTTCCTGGCTGGGGGTTGGCACCACCTTCCAATATAACATCATGTCACAAAATTTAACTAGAACAGTTATTTGAATTGCTAGCTCAATGGCCTGAGCTATTAAGGTTCAAGAAAAATCTTTAGGTTCCCTAGCATCATAGAATAGTGTTAGATTATTTACTGCGGTCCAAGTAGGGGCTTGTGCCATAGCTAAAACCTCATGTGGTACTTAAACACTTCTCAACAAGTGGAATTGGAACCCACTAAACTATTCATATTAGCTAGATCCTTAAAAAGAAATTCAAGCTTTATACTAGAATGATTTGATTTTAAATTCTCTAATATTGTTAACTGGCTACTCTCAGGATTTGAGACTCTTGTGTTTTGAGACTAAAAATTGTATTAATTATTATTTTAAATAGTACTCTACCCATAGTTTTGTTACTCAAGATAATAGTTGATTAAAGGCTTAAAAATATTCATCAAACATACCCACGGATATCCAAAAAGTGAGTCATTAGAAAAGTGAACAAGTCTAAGGCCCACTTCCTTAAACCTCCTTGTTTCTCAAATGTGGCCATAAGACTCTTGCATAAAGAGTCATTGTTAAACATGATGAATATTGCCTAACCACAAGACTCTCCCCTCCTAGGGACTTGATGGACCTGGCGCAGGTTGCTGGCCACTCCAGCATTGCAATGGGATATCATCGGTGATTTCTGTGTAGAAACATCTCAGTCAAAAGGGGGAAATGATAATGGAGAGAATAAAATAAAGCATTGCTAAGAAGGTTATTTAAAATGGAGCTTGGAGGACACTGAGGAAGTGCGGCTTATGGACATCTCCTGTCTCAAATTCCCAGAATTCTTGCTGAACTCACCTAAAATTCAAGACATCTGCTGCATGTTAAAATGGACTTTCCAGGAGCACTAGCCCTAACAACCGATCACATACAGATTCATGTTACAGTAGCTATACCAGTACCAATCAAAATTCATTCAAAATAACTTTTGTAAATTCCCTCTTTCCTCTTTTTTTTTTTTTTTGTTAAAGATTTTATTTATTTATTCATGAGAGACACAGAGAAAGAGAGAGAGGCAGAGATACAGGCAGAGGGAGAAGCAGGCTCCATGCAGGGAGCCCGACGTGGGACTCAATCCCGGGACTCCAGGATCACAGCCTGGCGTGAAGGCAGCGCTAAACCGCTGAGCCACCCGGGCTGCCCTCCCTCTTTCCTCTTTAAAAACTCTAATTTCTTTTATCTCTTGTCCAGAGCACACTTTTGATTTTGGTGGAATCTGTGTCTCCCAGATCGCAACCCCCAACTAAATGCATGTATTATGTTTTGCAGCTTGCAGTTTTGTCTTTTGTTGGACTACAATTGATTTAGAGTATGTTATTTCTGTACTGGCTTATTAAAGATATGATCCTATATGCTACTGACTTGTAAAATTCCACAGTGAACCTATGGGAAATAAACTGTTGCCAAAGACTACATCTCTGAGTGTTTATTTGTTTTCCCTGCCAAAATAATTGGGTCATCCACAATCCAAAGCAAAGTAATAATAATTAACGTTGGTCAGTGCTTTGGGATATATGATACTCATGTCAAACTTGAAATACAGGTTGATTCATTATGCTAAATTTATAATTGACCAAAATCTGGTTAAGCACGTTTTCAGATTGAGAAATTTTAAACTTAATATAGCATTTACTTCTATAATATTCTACTGAAATTATAAATAGCCTTTGAACGGACAAAATTGACAGCTGTTTATAATTTGGTGCTACAGTGGCCACAATAATTTTTTTCACAATAATTATTTTAATACTGTTTTGCCATATTGTAGACACTTAATAGAGCTTTCCAAATGGTTTTATATGATAAAACAGTTTGAACGCAGCTGTGAAAGACAGGAGGAAAATAGCAAATATGCCTTAGTAGCTAACTCTATAAAAATTACTCAAGAGGTGGTTTAGGGGTAAAATAGATTATATACTAACTTCTGAGGATTCCTGGAGGCCTACTGAGGACTTAGTTTGGAGAAAACTTAAAATTAAGGAAATTCTAGATGTTGGCTTGATCAAATCAAATTGTTATATCTTGTATTAAAATAACAACTAAGGAAGGGAGGCACCTGGCTGGCTCAGTCAGTAGAGCATGAGGCTCTTGATCTCGGGGTTGTGGGTCTAAACCTCACACTGATTGTAGAGATTACTTAAAAAAATAAAATCTTAAAAAAAAAAAGAGAGAGTAATTCAGGGTTAGAGGAAGATGGCAGCAGAATGGGAAGACCTAGGTTTGCCTTGTCCCATAAATACAATGAGAAAGCTATCAAATCATCCCAAATGCCCCAAAAATCAACCAGAAGCCTAGCAGAATAAACTCCACAACTAAAGGTAAAGAAGAAACCATACCAAAGAAGGTAGGACACGTGGAGACACACTTTGAGAGAGACCAGGATCTTGGCTGCTGCCATGGGGACGGAGCTGGTTCCAGAGAAGGCTGAGAGATACTGTAGCACACAGGGGACCCCATACAGGAAGACAAATTCCCATAGCAATTGACTTGGAAAGGAAGAGGGGTTGAATTTCATGAGTTCTTGCAACCATCAGGGCTTACAGCCTGGAATTTTAAAGGTCAGCAGGCTTGGCTTGGGGGGAGCCCAGATGGCATTGGGGATGCCCTTGGGGAGAAGGCAGGGTGAACAGCCCACCAACATACAATGTAGAAACTGTGGTATAAAGAGTGCCTGGTGCACTCAGTGAGGAGGTTATTTGCTCAGAGTGCATCACAGAGAGGCAGCATTCATGGAGGAACAGGAACAAAGGACCTGGCAGGCCCTATTTCCCTCCCTCCTGCCCCTCACGTCAGCACAGGGCCACATGTGGGAACCACTCCAGCACCAACACTCACTACCTAGCTTATACCAAGCACCATTCCCCTTGCTCTGGTGGAATCACCCTTTCTAGTCATGCTTGCCTCAGTCCCAGTCTGTGAGCCACTTCCTCCAGGGGATTGGCCTAACCCCCTGCCAACACTGCATCTCTCAACCAAGGAGTTTTGCAAGGCCTCAGTTCTGGTGGCAGCAGTGACAGGTCTCGTTTTACAAGCAGACCAGAGTACAATTAGTTAAAACTTGTCACATTCAGAGCAGGGACAAAACATGGCCCACAATAGGCAAAGAGAACCTCTGAAGATGACTGGTCTGAAGGATAGTGTCCAAGACACAACAGCAGAGTGCATACATCATACATTGCAGACATTCCCTGAGGTGTCAGGCCCTGGGAAACAGGGGACACTACACTGCAGGGCACTATAGGACCTCTTCTTCATAAGGCCGTTACACTGAAGAACAAGACACATAGCTGCCTTTCCTAACACACTGAAACAGAGACTTGACACAGAGGAATTTGCCTTAAAAGAAAGAACAGAATGAGGCCATGATCAGAGATTTAAGTGAAACATATTAGTAACATGCCTGATAGAGAATTGAATGATTATAAAGATACTGGACTTGAGAGAAAGGTGAAAGACATCAGTGAGTGGCTGGAGTGGCAATACTTCTACCAGACAAAATAGATTTTAAAACAAAGACTGTAACAAGACAACGAAGGACACTACATAATCATAAATAGGAAAATTCAACAAGAAGACATAACTGTAAATATTTCTGTACCCAACATAGTAGCATCCAAATACATAAAATAGTTAATAACAAACATAAAGGAGCTGATCAATAGTAACACAATAATAGTAGGGGACTTGAACACCCCACCCCACTGAGTGGATGATCAAAGGACAGATCATCCACTCAGTAAACAATGGCTTTGGATGCCACACTGGACCAGATGGATTTAGCAGATATATTTAAAGCATTCCTTCCTACAACAGTAGATTGCATAGTCTTTTCAGGTGCGCACAAAACATTCTCCAAAATACACCATATATTAACAAGTCTCAACAAATTCAAAAAGGTCAAAGTCATATCATGCATCTTTTATGGCCAACATTATGAAAGTAGAAATCAACCACAAGAAAAAAATCTGGAAAGGCCACTAATACCTGGGGGTTAAGTAATCTGCTACTAAACAATGAATGGGTCAACCATGAAATCAAAGAAGAAATTCAAAAATACATGGAAACATGATAATGAAAACACAATGTTTTAAAACCTTTCCGTCTGAAGAGACAAGTTTATAGCAATACAGGCATGCCTTAAGAAACAGAAAATATCTCAAACAACCTAACCTTGTACCTAAAGGAGCTAGAAAAAGAACAACAAAAAAAACTCTAAAACTGGCAGGCAAATAATAATGATTAGAGTAGAAATACATGATATAAATACTAAAAAAAAAACATAACAGATAAATGAAACTAGGAGCTGGTTCTTTGAAAATATAGAATTCATAAACCTCTAGCAAGACAGAGAGAGAGGGAGGGAGAGAGAGAGAGGGAAAGAACTCAAAATTACAAATGAAAGAGGAGAAATAACAACCAATATCATAGAAATACAAACACTTCTAAGAGAATATTATGAAAAACTATATGCCAACAAATTGGGCAACCTAGAAGAAATGGATAACTTCCTAGAAACATACAGTTTACCAAAACTGAACCAGGGAGAAATAGGAATTTGAATAGATTAGTTACCAACAAAGGGTATTAAATCAATAATCAAAAAATTCCCAACAAAATAAAGTCCAGGACCACATGGTTTCATAGATGAATTCTACCAAAAATTTAAAGAGTCAATACCTATTCTTCTCAAACTATTCCAAAAAATAGAGGAGGAAGGAAAGCTTCCAAATTCATTCTATGAGGTTATTGTTACCCTGACACCAAAACCAGATTAAGACATTACAAAAAAAGAAAACTATAGGCCAATATCTCTGACAAACATAGATGCAAAAATTCTCAACAAATACTAATAAAGAGAACTAACAATACATTAAAAAAAAATCATTCACCTTGATCAGGTGGGATTTATTCCGAGGACACAAAGGTGGTTCAATATTTGCAAGTCAGTCAACATGATACATTACATCAATAAGAGGAAGGATAAAAACCATATAATCATTTAGATAGATGCAGAAAAAGCATTTGACAAAATACAACACCCATTCATGATAAAAGCCCCCAAGAAAGTAGGTTTAGAGAGAACATAACTCAACATAATAAAGGTCATCTATGAAAAACCCACAGTGAACATCATACTCAGTGGGGAAAAATTAAGAGCTTTTCCCCTAAGGTCAAGAGCAAGACAGAGATGTCTGTTCTCACTACTTTTATTCAACATAGTACTGGAGTCCTAGCCACAGGACTTAGACAACAAAAAGAAATAAAATGCATGTAAATTTATAAGGAAGAAGTAAAACTTCCACTTTTTGCAGACAACATGGTACTATATATTGAAAACCCAAAAGACCCCACCAAAAAAACTACTAGAACAATAAATGCATTCCATAAAGTTGCAGGATGCAAAAACAACGTGCAGAAATATTTTGTATTTCTATATACTAATAATGAAGCAGAGAAGAAATTAAGAAAAAAAATCCCATTTACAATTGCACCAAAAATAATAAGATACCTAGGAATAAAGCTTAACCAAAAAGGTAAAAGACCTATACTTGGAACTATAAAACATTGATGAAAAATTGAAAATGACTCAAAGAAATGGAAAAAAATCCCACACTCATGGATTGAAAAGATATGGTTAAAATGTCTGTACTGCCCAAAGCAATAATGCAAACCCTATCAAAATACCAATAGCATTTTTCACAGAACTAGAACAAACAATCCTAAAATGTGTATGGAACCACAAAACACCTCAAATAGCCAAAGCAATCTTGAAAGGAAAAGCATAGCTGGAGGTATCATAATTCTAGACTTCAGGTTATATTACAAAGCTGTAATAAAACAGTATAGTACTGGCACAAAAATAGGCACATAGTTCAATGGAACAGGATAAGAGAACCCAGAAATAAGCTCATAAATATATGATCTATTTGACAAAGGAGGCAAGAATATGCAAATAGGAAAAAGTCTCTTCAACAAATGGTGTTTGGAACATACAAAAGAATGAAACTGGACCACTTTCAAACTCAAAATGGATTAAGGACCTAAATGTGAGACCTGAAACCATAAAAATCCTAGAAGAGAGAATAAGCAGTAATTTCTCTGACATTGATCATAGCAACATATTTCTAGATATGTCTCTTGAAGGCAAGGGAAATAAAAGCAAAAATAAACTACTGGGACTACATCAAAATAAAAAGCTTCTGCATAGCAGAGGAAACAATCAACCAAACTAAAAGATAACCTCCTGAACGGGACAAGATATTTGCAAATGAGTTATCTAAGAAAGGGTTAGTATTCAAAATACATAAAGAACTTACACAACTCAATGCCAGAAATCAAATAATCCAATTAAAAAGTGGGCAGAAAATATGAACAGATATTTCTCCGAAGACAACATCCAGATGGCCAACAGACACGTGAAAAGATGATCAACATCATTCATCATGAGAGAAATGCAAATCAAACTACGATGAGATATCACCTCACACCTGGCTATGCAATCAAAAGCACAAGAAGCAACAAATATTGGCAAGGAAGTAGAGAAAGAAGAACCCTTGTGCACTGGTGGTGGGAATGCAAACTGGTGCCGCTACTGTAGAAGACAGTAGGAAGTTTCCTCCAAAAGTTAGCTCTATTTTTAATGTACTTCTAGATATTTATCCAAAGAATGCAAAACACCAGTTTAAAAGGGTACATACACTCTTGTGTTTATTGCGGCATTATTTACAATAGCCAGATTATGGAAGCAGCTCAAGTGTCCAACAATCGATGCATGGATAAAGAAAAGATACACACACACACACACACACACACACACACACACACACACACACACTGGAATATTAACCATAAAAAAGAATGAAATTTTGCCATTTGCAACAACATGGAGGGATATAGACATTATATTTTTAAGTGAAATACATCAGTCAGAGAAAGACAAATACCCTATGATTTCCCCCACATGTGGAATTTAGGAGACAAAATGAATAAAGGAAAAAAAGAGACAAATCAAAAAACAGACTCTTACCTACAGAGAACAACCTGATGGTTACCAGAGATGGGGGCGATGGGTGAAATGGGCCAAGGGGGTTAAGAATACAATTATCACGATGACCACTAAGTGATACATGGAGTTGAGTCACTATATTGTATGCCTGAAACTAATATAACATCGTATGTTAAGTGCTGGAATTAAATTTTTTTTTAAAAAAACTTAACTCAGGAAAAAAGAAAAGACTAAACTGAGAAAATCTGTAGAGACCCTCCAACTACTTTGGCTAAAAGCACTGCTGTTGGTTTCTCTAACTCAAATCCACCCACTTTGGAACTCCTAGACTTTTACCCTTCGCGATAGTCACATCCGATATATTTGGCCTCTGCTTTCTTTAACCCACAGCTGATAAAAATATTGTAAAGGCCTGGCTGCTTCTATTAAAAACAATTATACTTTGGTCAGATTATCTTTTCATCAACCACTCCTGGAAGATAAAGCTCTTAAACATTATACCTTGCAACATGGAGATTTTGTTTATTGGAAAAGATATCTCCAGAAAAACTCTCCTTAGCCTCACTGGAAAGGCCCTTATTAGGTACCGAGAAACAACCTTTGTGTTGCCAAAGTCCAGGGAATAGACTGTTGGAATCATGTGATTCATCTAAAGAAAACCCCAAACTGGCTGGACCCACACACCATGTGGTGGCCTGAAAGTTCCTGGAATTGACACAGAGGACATTTGATGAAACAGTTTTCTCAAGATGCCTAGACCTGGCCTGTATACCTCCCCCCAACCCCCCACTGTTGCTCCTTCTACCCCTGTGGAAAGAAAATGCACTTAATTGCATTTCCTAATCTCTTACAAAAGGGGGGAATCTCTTTTGATTATGGCCTTTTTGAGAATATTCTCATTATAATCCCATGAGCTTTTCTGAAGTGCTAGAGAAGTTCCAGAATTCATAAAAGTCTTTCTTTAAACTATTAACTGGCATTGGATTCTTATCCAAATTCATGGTCTCTGAATTTACTACTTAGACTATATTATTGGATAACATTTTTAGCATTTTTAGAAGTAAGATATTGATTTAGAACCAACATACAGTTTGGAATCGTCATGTTACTTTTGATTCTGCACTTGTCTATCAACTGTTTTGCAAAAACGATGTGCCCAATAAGATGATGCTGACTCAATGCTTCAAGATGAATCTCCAATGCTCACAACCTTGGAAAGATATAGACTTCACATGGGAAGTGCCCCAGAATTTTTCCTCCTGTTCCTACTTGTTACTCAAATGTGGCCTTAAGTGGTTTCCAACCGCTATGTACTTTTTCGCCAAAATCATGACAACTAGGAAAGAGCCCTTTTGACACAGAGGGACAAAGCCACTATCTATGAAAAACCTAACTCTTGATCAAAGAGGAAAGGTGTTGCTCAAAAGAGGGAACTGTAAAAACTAATAAAGGGAAACTTTACTAAAATGGAGTCGGGAGCAGCTCTCAGGCCTTACCACTCCTTGTCAATTGCAAATCCAACCGGAAGTGATGGGCCTTGTGCAGGAGCACGTTTTACTACCCTAGCAGAAGGAAGACTTTCCTCCTCCTCTGGCAACAGCCCAGCCAATAAGAAATAGTCACAGCTCAGCCAATGAGAAGCCACTAGACTTCAAACTCCCAGTTTCCTCTAATTGGAATTTTGCTTATAACAGCCTTCCCAACTTCCCCTTTCCTCTATAAAGGGCATCCTGTGCTCTCCAGACTTGTCTATGGTGTTGCAGTAGCTGGATTGAGCTGGACTGCAGTTCTCTTCTATTTCCAAATAAACCCATGTTTGGTGGGAAAATAACTAGCAGTTTTATTTTTAAAGTTGACATTACTGAATATTTTCCCAGATCACGTGAACCTGGAATTCTTTTGGATTAAGTTTTTATGCTATTTTTGAGAACTTAAGAAATAGTAAATTTACATAAGAGCTTAATTTTCCATAGCCAATTAAGTAGAGCTCTTTTCAAATTAATTTTGGCAATACCATCTGGAGGTCAAAAAATACATTATAATATACATACCTACATGTAGATAAACACAGATATCTTGTAGCTTCTGATTTAAAACAATATAAAACTCACTAATATATAAGAAACCATTGGAATAAATTTACTCATTCACATGGTTATAGTCTTTTACTATTTGTGAAAAAAACTTTTAAGATTTGTACTTATCCCTGGAAGTAATTTTAAAGAGGCTGTGCTAGAGTTTGACTACAAGAGCCCTTTTAGCTATTTATATTTTTTAAAAGCCCTCTTTCCTTTTTTTAAAAAAACTAAGTGTCAGATGATTGTGGGTAGTGTTTACATTTTAAAGACATAATATTTGTAACTTTAAGAGACAGAGGAAGAATGGTTTTTTTTTCTAAAATTTTGAGGTAATTGTTATTTACCTTTTTAAAGTTTTAGACAATTTTGTTTCAATATCCCGATCTTTTGTACTATCTACAAACATTTTAAAAGGAAAAAGAATGTGGTTTGGCAATTGGCAAAAATGGGTGGGCTTTGACTCGCTTGTAGAGTTGAATTGCCAGTTTTGTAGAGATTTTCAAAACAAACAGTTATTTTCAATTCCCCCCAAACTGGATTACAGCCTGAATATTAGGGGACTGACTCACCAATTTAATTAAACTTGCTTCTATCAGAGAATTGTTTAACTAAAATGGAAATCAAAAATAAAATAAAATAAAATAATAAAATAAAATAAAATAAAATAAAATAAAATAATAAAATAAAATAAAATAAAATGGAAATCAAAAGATTTATGCCCTTGTAAAGTTAAAAATAATTTTTTAAGAAGTCTTGTTTCTAAATATACAATTCAACTTCCGGCTTCTACTAGTTCCTGAGCATTGGCCTTCTGCTGATCATTCATAGAAGGATCTCGGAGAACTTTTGGTCATAGGTTTTCTCTGTGAGGGGGGTGTTATGAACAGCCACTAATCTTTGTAATTCCACTCAAAATTTGGTATCATGTCCTGAAAGTAGAGATAAAAGGACTTTATTACTGAAAAAAATATGCTTCTGTTCAGAGGATATAAGTTTCTTTGTGGTAAAGGGCCTAAGATTATATCTGCAAAGGGCATTGTATAAGGATGTCTAAAGCTGGTAAAACCTGATTATAAAACCCTATAAAGCAGGAGTAAAGTGAACCTTACTGATAGTTTTGAGAGCTTGTGTTAAATTCATTTCCTGGCTCTCAGCATTTATATGAATAAATTGCATACTCTGAATCAAGGTATTAGGCCAGAGTGCTTTCTGTAAACCGTGTAGGAAAAATGAAGTTAAGGGGACTTTAGCTGGATGTGGCCATTAATTTTTGTCTTAAGTCTACTCTCTGTTCTTTCATCTTTTCAAAGAGAGTGCCCAAGGCTAGCTATTATACTAATAAGACAATAGACAACTTCCTACGAACAATTTTTTTTTCTTTTAAATATAGCCAACTTAAAAGTTTCCATTATCTGGCCACTGATGATTAGAATCTTCTTAATCTTAACAATGACTCACACAAATAAGCCTCTTTATAGAAAACCTGGGGCAACTTCACTACTATACACTAATAATGCAGCAGAAGGAAGAGAAATTAAGAAAAAAAATCCTATCTATGTATCTACACACAATGGATTATTATTCAGCCATAAAAAGGAAGAAATCTTGCTATTTGCAACAACAATGATGGATGTGGAGAGTACGATGCTAAGTAAAACACGTCAGAGACAGACCAATACCATATGATTTCATTAATATGTGGAATTTAAGAAACAAAACAAATGAACAAAGGAAAACAAAAGAGACAACCCCAAAATCAGACCCTTTACCATAGAGAACAGATGGTTACTAGAGGGGAGGCGGGTTGGGGATGGGTGAAATGGGTGAAGGGGATTAAGAGTAAACTTAACCTTGATGGGGCCTGAGTAATACATGGAACTGTCGAATCACTGTATGTACACCTGCAACTAATGTGACATTGCATGTTAACTACTCTGGAATTAAAATTTTAATTTTTAAAAAGACTGGTTTTTTTCAACATTCCTTCAGCTATTTGGAGTCTTTTCTGGTTTGATACAAATCTTAGTATTATTTGTTCCAACTCTGTGAAAAATGTCCCACGTATTTTGGTAGGGATTGCACTGACTGTGTAGATGGCTCTAGGTAGCATAGACATTTTAACAATATTTATTCTTCTAGTCCATGAGCCTGGAATGCTTTTCTATATTTTTTTTGTCTTCCTCAATTTCTTTCGTAAGTGCTCTGTACATTTAGAGTCCAGATCTTTTACCTCTTTGGTTAGATTTATTCTTAAGTATCTTTTGGGTTTTGGTGCAATTGTAAGTGGGATCAATTCCTTAATTTCTCTTTCTTCAGTCATTGTTAGTGTATAGAAATGCAACTGGTTTCTGTGTGTCGATTTTATATCCTGCCGCGTAGGAGTTCTAGCAATTTTGGGGTGGAGTCTTTTGGGTTTTCCACATACAGTATCACGTCATCTGCAAAGAGTGAAAGTTTGACCTCTTTGCCGATTTGAATGACTTTTCTTTCTTTTTGTTGCCTGACTGCTGAGGCTAGGACTTCTAGTACCTCAAGAAGTTAAAAATAGAGCTACCCTACTACCCAGCAATTGCTCTACTGGGTATTTATTCCAATAATACAGATGTAGCCTAATGCCAGGACACCTGCACCCCAATGTCTACAGCAGCAATGTCCACAATAGCCAAATTGTGGAAGGAGCCAAGACATCCTTCTGCAGATAAATGGATGGAGAAGACGTGGTCTATATATACAATGGAATATTACTCAGCCGTCAGAAAGGATGAATTACCCGTCATTTCCTTCAATGTGGATGGACCTGGAGGGTATCATGCTAAGTGAAATAAGTCAATCAGAGAAGGACAGTAATCATATGGCTTCACTCATATGTGCAATAAAAGAAATACTGAAAGGGACCTGAAGAGAAGGAGGGGAAAATGCGTGGGGAAAATCAGAGAGGAAGACAAACCATGAGAGACTCGACTCTGGAAAACAAACAGGGTTGCTGATCCCAAAGTGGGTGGGAGAACGGGGTAACTGGTGATGGGCATTAAGGAGGGCATGGGATGTGATGAGCACTGGGGGTTATATGCGACTGATGAGTTATTGAAAACTACATCTGAAACTAATGATGTACTGTATGTTGGCAAATTGAATTAAAAAAAAAAAAAGGCTGGGGGCCACGCTCCAGGTTTAGACCATGGACCCAAGCAGCATCCCTGGAGAGGGCATAGATAACATAGCCCCCATGATCCAAAAGTTGACTCCCAAATAGAGTCTAAAAAAGCAAAGATCTTCACTTCACAGGTAGTGAAGCCAAAACATTGAATTAAAAATGCTTGAATGTTCTCCCCTGAGGAAACTCCAGGTAACCTGATTGATTTAGTAGCTTATTTTGCAGAAGTTGATGGATCACCAGCAAGACGAGCTGAGACTGGAGCAAACCAGGAAGAGTTCTTGTCGTTGCACAGAAAGGACCAAGAGTAGGTGAAAATAACCTCTGTGAGGACACACACCTCAGATCCCCTCCATCATCATGGTTTCCCTGCTGTTTAATGAACACGTATCCCATGAAGACAGGATTCCTGAATTCCTGTATTCAAAAAGGAGAACTCCTCCCTTTCCCCCCATCTCCAATCATCATATCCCATTTAACCTACACACCTGTGGCATCCTGAGCCTCTGTCTTTAAATACACCCAACTGCAACTCCGTGTGGAGGCAGATCTGAGAAATTTTCTCCCATCTCCTTGCTTAGTGCCCTGCAATAAAACCCTTTTTCTCCATCATAAAACCAGCATCCGTGTTTGGCTCGCTGTACATTGAGCCATGGGCCCTTGTCCAATAACAGAAAGGATGGTGTAGTGAAGACAGGGTCTCTGGTCTCCCATGAAAATGTAAGGTGTCTCCAGTCTCTGGCCCCCTAAGCTACTTAGCCAGGCAGCTACTACTGGAAAGGAACTTTTCCAGGACTAAGAAGCAACAAAGTTTAAGATGACAAAGGTCCCTCTGGGCTGCAACTTCTGTGACAAATTCTCCTGGCATCCTGGATGGAGAATGCTGCTTACAACCTTAGGTTTCAGAACCTCAGTCTACTCAACTGACCACCAAGGTATACCCAAGTAAGGGCACCCTCTGAATGGTGGAGACCAACAGAATAGTCTTACTGGTCACAAAGTCAAGCTCTTAGGACACAGAACAAGACGAAAGGAAAAGCTTCATCTGGTTTTAAAAAAGGGAACCCTTTCACTATTTTTTTAAGGGAGACAGAACAGGTGGGCTTCCTCCACACCAGAGGGGATGCTGGTGGTGGTGGAGGCCTGGCCTGAATTTCACAGGCTCTGAGAGCAGGGTCTTTCAAAGCCAGACTTTGGGGTACATACACTCCATGTGCAGGTCAGCCAACGATCTGGAAGAGAGGGCAAGTGTCCAGAGATACCAGGTCTCAGGAGCATGCTGGGTGCAAGGAATCTGCCCACATCTATGCCCCAACCCATGCAAATGTAAATATTCCCTCTGAAGGCAAAGCTAAAGTAGCCTGGATGGCCTTGCCCTGCCCGGGCCCTATAGAGGCCATGCTTCCCTCCAATAAGAGACGCCCCTGGGAACCCCGGTTGCTGGAGGAGCCATCAGGCAGCCAGTCCAAATGGGGACTCGCTGTCTCCAGTTTAAGCCGGAGCCTCAGAATGATTTTAGTAGAGGTGGGCTCTCTCCACCCTGCAGGCCAGCAGGTGTTGGGAGACCAGCCTGACCTCCACAGCCAGAGAGGGCCCTGATAGCCAGCAGCCAAATGACAGGCTACGAACCCCTCAAGCATAGGCTATGCAAGTCGAAGTAGCCAGGGTGACCAGGGACCTAGAAGTGGGCAATATTGGCTGAGGCCGGGTCACAGGAGGGGGCATTTGGGATACCTCCGCAGTGGAGCAAGAAGGGGTGGTTGAGAAGCCTCACGATAGGAGACACCTGGGATCCTTGATTGCTGGAAAAGCCACCGGGCAGCCACTCCAGCTGGGGACAGTCAGCAGCTCAAGCCGAAGCCTCAGAAAGAATTTCAGGCTCTCTCTCACCCTGGCAGCTAGCAGGGATTTGAGGACTGGCTTGAGCTCCCCAGGATATGAGGGCCCTGAGAGCCAAGGGGACATGTCAGGGACCACACATAAGAGGGCCTCGCATCTCAGGGTGGTCAGGGACCTTGGCCTGAGCCGTGTCAGGTGAGGAGGGTCACAGAGGTGGCTATCCGGGTACCTGGCATCTGCCTAATTCCAAGGCTGAACCTCCACAAATGCCTAGATTCCCCCTGATGGCCGAGCTGCAGGGATAAGATGGGCCTTGCCAGGGAGGGGGGGTGGATGGCTGGGGTGTCCTCTGATAGCTGAGAACCTGGACACCCATCAGGAAGCCACTGCACATGGAGCCAGACTGGCTTCACCTGTAAGCTGCTGCCTCCAAAGGATTTTCAGCAGGTGGGGCTCCCTCCAGCCGGGGCCATTCAGGAGGCTTGGTCCCTGCGGGAGGCCTACGGGCCTGGGGTGCCCCCTGCAGCCCCAGGTCGGCCGGCAGGGTGCAGACAGTGCGGGCGTGGGTCTCCCAGGTTAAATTAGCCCAGGATCGGGAATCGAGCAGAACTGGAGGTTTTTCAACTGCCTTTCTAGGGAAGGACGAAGCCCCCAGAATGGGATTTCTTCCATTAGGAGACACCAGGGGGGCCTGGCTCCTAAAGAAGCTCAAGACCCCATCCAGAAGCAGGTCCATGGGGACCGTGTCTCATCAGTAGCCAACAGCCAGAAGCGTGGGGTAGGCTCCGTCGTCTGTGGATGCTGTGTAAGTGGTCGGGGCCTAGCGCGGGCTTCCCAGGCTCGGAGGGCTGCATCGACCCCAGATGGGCTTACAGGGATGTAACTGTGCGGTGCAGGCCCGGGGAGTTAGGGACCTGGAACAGGGCATGAGCATGGAGATGCTGGGCCAGGGGAGCAGGCCCTCGAAGTCCCAAAGGCTCTGCCCAATTCCAAGCCCTAACAGAATCGGGCACGTTCTCCTTGGAGGCAGTCCTTGAGGAATCTGGAGTATCCCCCACCGGGAGACCCTGGGAACGGTGACTGAGGCAGGAGCCCAGACCTCAGGAGACGGGGAACCTGCGTAGGGGTTGGCCGTGGCTCATGTCAGCAGCTGGGAGTGTTTTCCTGTTTTCTTTAGTTGGCTCCCTGCGCTCTTGAAGCTCCACGGGCCCCCAGGGCTCTGCTGCCCCAGGGCAGCTGATGGAGCAGGTGCGGCGCTCGCAGCAGCTGCACAGGTCGGGCCGGAGGGGTCTGGAAAAGCGCAAGTGCCCCGTGAGGCTGGGTGGTAAGGGCAGGCTGCTGGAAGTATCTGGCATCTGCTCTTCCCATGCTCTAACCCGCACCGATGTGCGTCCTTACCCTGAAGGCAGAGCTGGAGAAATCGGGACTCCCTTGTCAGGGTGGGCCCCAGCAGCCAGGCCAGGGTCCCTCCAATAAAAGACACCGAGCAAGAGTTGCTGGTGAGACCTGGGACCCCTCAGGCAGCAAGTCCAAATCAAGACAACAGTGGGGCCAAGTTGTGGCTCTGCCTCCACACGATTTTAGAGCTGGCCCTGCCCCAGGAGCCAGGAGGGTCCCAGCAGCCTCCAGCCACCCACAGGGGCCTGAACTGGCCATGCATGGTCAAAGCAGTTCCAGGCAGCCGGGACCATGGAAGAGGGTGCGGATCCAGTGGGCCATGTCAAGGAATTGGGTGGTGTGGACAAAAGGCATGTTTCCTTTGAGGACAGAGCTGGAGGATATTGGTCAACCTTGCCTGGGCGGGGTGGGGCTTTCTCAGTGGGGCATTATCTAATAATAAGAGGCACCGGGGAGCCCTGGTTGCTGAGGAAGCCCAGAACCTCTACAGGCAGGAAGTCCAAATGGAGACTGCAGCTGCAGCCCCAGGGTGATATTTGGCGATGGGCACACTCCACACTGTAGCCTACGCAGGTATTGGTGTGGTACCACTTCCACTCCCTGGAGGCTCCCAACTGTCCTAGGGGGATGAGCTGTACATGTAGCACCATGCCAGGTAGCCGGGGACCTAGCAGAGAGCCCTGGTCTTGGGAGACTGGATTAGAGAAGTGACTCTTAGGGACCAGATGTCTGGGTACTTGCAATACCATCCATCCCGTCAGGCAATATCCCCTCCGAGTCAGAGCTCGAACTTATTGGACTGCTGTGGTCAGACAAGGCCAGGAGTGCTTTCCAGGTATCATCTAATAAGAGACCCTTGAGAGCCTCGTTGGAAGGAAAAGCCCTGGACCCACTCAGGCAGCAAGTTCAAATGTGGACAGACTGCCCCCAGGTTGTAGCTGCTACATCAGTGATGGTTGGGGCTGGTCCCATCCACACTAAATCCAAGCAGGTGTTTGGGATTGGGACCCAGCTGTACAGGGCTGCAGGGCCCCGGCAACCCCAAGTGGCTGAAGCAGTGCTTACTGTATATGCACAGGCCGAGATGAGGGGTCGGCTTGGCCAGGAACCTGGAACAGGGCAGGTGTCAGGAGAGGCCGTGTCACAGGTGTGGACTGTTGGTGGTACAAGGTATCAGCTTAATTGCAAGGCCGACCCATCCCTTATATGACACTCCCCCTGAAGACAAAACTGGAGGTTTTTCAACTGCTTTGCCAGGAAGGGGCAGCATATGCAGGGCAAGGTATCTTCCATTAGGAGACACTGGGGAGTCTTTTTTTTTTTTTTTTTTTTTTTTAGGATTTTATTTATTCATTCATGAGAGACATGGAGAGACAGGCAGAGACACAGGCAGAGGGAGAAGCAGGCTCCCTGCGGGGAACCTGATGCAGAACTCGACCCCAGGACCCCGGGATCACGACCTGAGCCAAAGGCAAATGCTCAACCGCTGAGCCAGCCAGGTGCCCTGACACCGGGGAGTCTTGATTCCTAAAGCAGCTCTGGACCCCATCGGGCAGCAAGCCCACTTGGGGCCTGACTGTGGCCCATTTGCAGCTGCTACGTCAGAGCAGCTTTCAGGAGGGGGGCTCCCCTCTGGGCCAGAGGCCAGAGGTGGTTGGTGGCCTGACTGATGTTCCCTAGGCTTGGAGAGCCAGGCCTGCCCGAGGCCAGCTTACAGGTATGTTCCGTGCACGTGCATGGCCAGGGTAGCCCGAGGTCTCTTACGAGAGCAGGCTCTTGGCGTTACAAGTCATCTGCCTCCTTTCTTTTTTTTCTCCTTTCAAGCCCAAACCTAAACAAATGTACCTGTTTCCCCTAAGGACATATGAGGGAAAAGCTGGACCACCTTGGCAGGCTGTTGCTGGCCAGAGCGGCCAGGGAATCCTCCAATAAGAGACCCCTCAGGACCCTGATTTCTGGAAAAGACTGAGACCTCATCGGGCAGCCGGTCCAAGCAAGGACTGCCTCTCTCCCGGTTACAGCTGCCACAGCAGAAAGATTTTGAGGGAAGGGATCGCTCCACCCAGGAGGCTATGTAGGTGGCTGGGGACCGTCCTGAGCCGGAGGGCCCACGGCCACACGATGTGTGCGTACAGCATATGTTGGCTGTGAAGGTCAGGGCAGACAGGAACCCGGAATGGGCAAGCGTTGGGAGATGCGCAGTCCCTGGTGTGACCTCTTGTGGGTCAGAGACAGCTCCCTGATCCCAAGCCCCAACCTTCATAATTGCACATCTTCCCTCCAAAAGTACGACTGGAGGAAACTGGATACTTTGCCAGGGTGAGACTGGGCGGTCTGACAGGAATATTCTTTAGGACAGACCTGGGAGTCTTGATCGCCAGAGAGTCCAGGACCCCATCAGTGGAACAAATGGGGATTGTTTCGAGTTTAAAGGTGACACTGCAGAAGGATTTCAGGGGTGAGCTCCCTTCATCCTGGAGGCTCAGCCAGTAGTTGTCGACCAGCCCAGCTCCCCATGCCTGAGGGTGCTTGGCTGCCGAGTTCAGCTAGGGCGTGCACGCCGCACATTTGTTGGCCGTGTAGATCTGGGAAGCCAGAGACCTAGAAGCTGCAGTGTATGGAGAGTCCAGGTCTCAAGAACAGTCTCTTGGGGTTGCATGGCATCCTCTTATTCCAAGCCCTAACCAATCCAAATGCACACAGAAGGCCTAAGGAGGGTCACCCACAATGTGCCACTTTGGCATATTAACAATTTTGAATTAAAGTTACATAACAAACAGTCCAAGAAAGACACCCACACTGCCCCCATTTGTCTCCAGAAAGCAGGAAATAAATTTCCTATCAAAAGAGGAGACATCTTGTACCAGGAGGTAAAGAGACATCCTATCTCCAGAGAGAGGGAACTCAGAGCCAAGAAGGCTGTAAATAAACATTTTACTTTTAGCAATTTACGGCCCCTGTCCAAATTTCCATTTAGAATCCCTTACTAATTGAAGTTCCCAAATGTTTTTTTTTTTTTTTTTCGTCCTGTCAATTCCTCACAGATTTATTGCCTCTTTGTCTAAAAAAATATAGCAGCTGCCTTCCTTGGTCATCTGTTTGCTTCTCAATTTTAATATTTGGCCTCTGTGCACACAAAATTAAATTTTGCACTTGTTTTCTCTCCTGTTAATCTATCTTCTGTCAATTTAATTCTCAGGCCAACTAGAAGAATGTTGAAGAGTACAGAAATATTTTGCCTCCACAACACTTGGTGGAACTGGCAGGATAACATCCCTGGCTGAAAACAACCACAGCTGAGAGGTCCTGAGACACCTGACAAAAGCTGCAGGTAGATGGGAATTTTAGCCACATCAGCCCCTGGCTCCCTGCCTGGGGGTGGGAGTGGGGGTGTCTAATGTACCTAAAGCCATGAGAGTCCTTTCTCTCTGTTTCTCTTTCTAAATTTAGATCAGCTGGATTAAATATTTGTGGAATCAGTTGCTTGCACTTGGCAACTCTAGTAAAATTGGTAAAATAGTCTTGGTTTGACCATTTTCTCCCTGAGGTGGTCACTGTTTTCTTTTCTCTTTGTAGCATTTGTAATAAATGGGAAGGGCTACGGGGAAGGATTCGGGCATGGGCCCTGTCAGCCTGCTGTTCAAGGTGGGCTCACAGTCTGGGGTGAGTTCACAGTTCTCCTCAGACTGGTCTGTTTGGACAAACTTTGCTGTGGGTTCCCTTTTTACTTTTAATTAATTTTTTAAATTTAATTTATTTTATTTTTTATTTTTTTATAAATTTATTTTTTATTGGTGTTCAATTTGCCAACATATAGTATAACACCCAGTGCTCATCCCATCAAGTGCCCCCCTCAGTGCCCATCACCCAGTCACCCCCCACCCCGACCTCCCTTTCTACCACCCCTAGTTCGTTTCCCAGAGTTAGGAGTCTCTCGGAAAGTCGCTCTGAGCCAATAGGTGTGAAAGGGCCACCACGTAGGCTTGCTGTCTGCTGCGCTCCAGGCTTCCGTAGCAATCAGGACTCTCCTGTGTCTCTATATGGCGGATACCCTGTCCTGCTAGGCAGGCCACACTTCCCAGGAAGGCAGTTGAAAACCCTTCAGCTCTGCTTTTGGGGGGAATATTCCATAATTGATCATTAGGCTGATACCCTGTACACTGTTCAGCTCTCTCCTGTGATGCGCCTCACCCACCATTGCCCCATTGCAGGTCTCCTTCTAGCCTCAACACCTGCCAGGCCTGCTCATTGTACTCTGTGTCCTGTCCCCCGGCCCTGGGCTGCAAGGGCGCTCCAGGCCTGGGGAGCTCTGGCCAACCCCGATTACCTGGATGTCCTCTGAGTAGAAGGAGCCCACCCCTAGGAAGTTGTGCTGAGGCAAGAGCTTTAATCCGGCCACAGTGTCCCCTTTTGGCCTGGCTGTCTGCTGGGATCCTGATGTTCATTAGCAACCAGGGGGACCCCAGGTATCTGTGACTTGAGAGTGCCCTGGTCAGCACTTCTGGTCCCACTCTGCCCCTAATGGGAAAGTGCATCTTTGCATGGATTAAGCTTGGAATTAGACGGAGGCTTCATGCCCCCAACAGCCCCCCCCCCCCCAGCAACCTGGCCCTTGCTGTCATTCCCCATCTCAGCACATGCAGTACACACTCTGATTTCTGTCCCTGGGCAGCTGAGGCTTTCCAGGCCTGTGGAGCTGGGGTTGATCCCCAGCAGCTTCACAGGAGGAAGTTTCTAACCCCATGACGTTTGCTCAGAGGCAGCCGCTCGTGTGGGTGACAGGCCCCATGTGGACTGGCTGCTGGATGGGGTCCCTGGCTTTTGCTGCTTCACCAAGGCCCCAACCATCTGGTTTGCCTCTGGTGTGGAGAAACCTTTCCTCGGAAAGTTGCTTCAAGCAGGACAGCTACAAACGGCAGCCGTCTGCATGCAGAGTAACTGCTTGGTAATCCACTTTTCTTTAACAAACATTTCTCAACAGTACGCTCTTTGGCCAATTCACAGGAACTATACATGGTCATTTTCTTTAAAAATAATTTTGTCCAGTTTTATTTCTGCCTTTTGGAGAGGGAATCTATCAGACTCCTGTGCTTGCCATTCTTGCGGTCCCACCTAAGGGGGTTTGAAATATACTTTGTTCAAAAAAATTTTTGGAAGCATTACTGGGCAAAATTGTCCTTGACTACATTTTAAACATATCTACAAACATATAACAACTAGGGAAGAGGGAAGCTAATTCTTGGTGCCAGTTGGAAGAGGAATTTATAATAACTAAAGATGGATATGGTAGTAAAATGAGGCCTGAGGCCCTTCTGAAACAGCTGACCTCCTGGCTGGCAAGGAGAGGCGAGGGCTCCATTTCTGAATGCTTCCAACTCAGGAACGTTGCAACTGCAGCAAGGAGGTTGCACGGCTAATATTCCGCTCAAGTGAAACATCGAGTGTTGAATTTAGAGTCTTGATGTGAAAACACTAATAAGACATTATTTAGTTGTTTTCACACCACCCTCTGTGAACTTTGATATTTACCTGAAAGTATTTCACTACACAGCTTCCCAGCAGTGCACTGTACTTTCAAAACTCGTGCATATAACCCCACAGGAAAGCAGGATTTGGAGCAACACCACTGTTGTTGGACCATTTCTAAGTATATGTGTTCGGGATAATCCAGCATGATGCTTTTAATTAATGCCATTCTGATCTTATGGATTTCCACTGTTGGGGGGCAAGGTAAGTTGAAAACATGAGAACAGATGTGAATATTTAGTCCCCCTCTCATATATGTGTGTGTTGTGTGTGTGTGTATGTTTTAAAATGAATAAATAGGTAAGAACATTTTGGATAAAGGCTTGTAATTTAATCTATTTTATCAAAATGTTTTCATACATGAAATTAAGAGAAAATAGGATGAAACAAGTCTTCTCTGTTCTCTAAGTTCCCACATACAAATAGCCACCAACTACAACATTTGGAGGGGAATAACAGGATGAAAAAGCTGCATATAATGAAATCGAAAGAACCAAGTACCAGTTGTAATTCTCCATAAACTCTACAATGCCACTGACCAGAAAAACCATCCCAAGAAAATCCGGACCCCTTCAAAATGTCTGCATTTTCGTAGGTTTGTTAACTGAAGATTTAAATATCACTGAACCAGGAACTTCCTTTTTCAATCTAATTGTCATTCAACAAAGGGAAATCTCTATTAGTAAAACAGTACTGCATATCCTAATTTTTGTGTATGATGTGCCAGTGAAATGTCAATGATTTATTTTCTTTCTGCTGTTGTTGCTACTTGCTTTTTCTGAGCTCTTCAGCAAATGTTGGAAGTGGAAGAGAATTGCACATCATTTCTTTTTTAAAACTATAAAAAAATAAAAATAAAAAAATAAAACTATAAGCCATGTCATACAATATTTTAAAAATGGTCTCATCTTATTTCATGTTAAAATTTAAAAATCATCATATCCAAATAAGTAAGCAAGCCTCTAACAAGATCCAGGACAGCTGATTAGACCATGTGTGGAAGTAGAGTTTCAGTCCTGTGTTTTATTGTTTGATTTCCAGGAATTTATTTTGCTATTTTATTGCTTGCTAATTTTTGCCTGTAATGAACATTCTTTGGGGGAACTTTCTCTTTAGCCCTAACATAAGAGAAAAAATAGAAGCAATAAAAATGCTTTACTTTTAAGAGCCACCCTCATAAGAGTTCCAAAACCTTATTTCTATGGACTTGAAACTCCTTTTGTTTGTTACTACTTTTAGCATTGAGAGACAATCACAGGAGAGCAGTTAGCTAATGGGGTTAAAAGTACAACAACAGGCATTGCTTAGTCTCAGTTAAAAATACCAAATTCTCTGGTTACACAACAGCCTCACTGAAGAACTATATAGATGGGTGTATTTGATATATTTCTTTTAACCTTTGTGTCTGGTATACATTGTTTTAAACACCTGTTAGAGATGGCATTAAGAGAGGATTTCTAAATGGGGAAGAGCAGAGGAAAATAAGTGTAAAATGTGAGAATAATATGTAGAATTTTTAACGACTCATAGCCCAGAAAAAGATATTCGAATTTCCAACTAGTCTTCTGGAGAACCTTCGGTGGAGCTCTGTGCAAAAGTTGTATAGATGCTAAATGACCTGTAAGTCTGTGTTGCTCTTAGATGCCAGTTGAGAAACCGGCCCCAAAGCAAAAGAAGCTTATTAAAGTCAACCTCATATAAAAATTCCGCATGATTTCCATAGTGAATATCCGTTGAGCAACGTATTACGCTGCACGCTGCAGCAAAGAAGCTCAAAAGTAAATGAGAACTCCGTCCCTCACTACTGATTCGAGTGTCCTTGGAGGAAACCAAAACATGTCAATAGATGGCAAGGCTATGTGTGTGCATTTGTGTATATAGATGCAATGTGTGCACGTATATATGTACACACATGTGATATACGTGTGTGCATATAAGGGCGTGGATTTATTTCACAGGGAATGTGGTCCTAAGCTTTTATCAGGATGTGGAGACAGCAGACATCCTCTCCTACTGGAGTTTGGAGGGGCTGACCGGCTAAGGGAGGCCTGCCAAGAGAAGTCAACTTTTGGAGCTCGCGGGCCTCCGTGTGCACAATAAATATTGCTAAATGTTGTTGCAGAATGAGCTTTCAAGGGTTGGTAGGAGAAGGGCAGAGAATGGAGGTGGTTATTCTGGGCAGCAAAGTGTATGTGGGTAGAAATGCTATCATTTGGGCGAGGCCAAAGCATACCTGGAAAAAGAATGACTATCAACATTGTAGGTGAGGGGCTTTTCCTCTGAATCTTCTCCAGAACTACCACGTGTCAAGTTGTTACGGGGCGGGGGACTTCAGGTTTCACAGGTTAAACACCACAGGAGTCACTGGTGTGACATTCTGTGCCACCTGCTGGAAAGTCACCTCTAGACAGATGCAAAAGGGAATTTTCCCAGTTAACTGGTCTGTGAGCTGAATTTCTGGAAGTGGTTTTCTTTATTTACCTAAGGCAAAACCAAAATCGCTTCATCCTCATGGCACCAGGAGGAACCTGACAACACAGAGGCTGAATCAGAATAGAGAAAGGAAAGGCCTTGGAGGCCCCGCACGATTCCGTCCCTGCCTGCCCGTCACGCGGTGTGGACCAGTGAGGGTTGCTGCTCCCCTTGGCCACCGGTCATGGATCGCTGTGTGGCATTTTCCTTCTCGAAGATACTGCAGAAGAGATTTGACTCCACGTGACTCCAAACCCTACATTTCATGTAGACACTAGGCTTTTCAAATATGCTTGTCCTCTTAATCAGAGATCATTTTTTGTTTTCTCCTGATTAGTACACCAGAAAGCACATAAGGTAAAGGAATTTGAACTAGATGAAAGGAAAAAAAAAATCAATGAGATGATTAAAATAGGACTTAATGATTCACTGATGTAGGTTAATTCTACCGTTTTATTTTTTGCAGGGCCTTTCCATTGCGATTTTCCAAAAATAAACCACGGAATTATATATGGGAGAGAGGACTCTGAGGCGTTTTCCCCAGTTCCTGTTGGGACAATTTTTTACTATTCTTGTGAATATAATTTTGCATCTCCTTCTCGATCCTTTTGGACTCGCATAATGTGCACGGAGGAAGGATGGTCACCGACACCCAAGTGTCTTAGTGAGTAAATGGCCTATCAGTAGATGTGGCCGTGTCATTGAGCAGCTAGACATGTGCCAGATGGGACATCCGGCTCTTGGCCCACCAGCACAGGGGATCAGGACTAGCCAGTGAAGAGAGTGTCCTTTCTTGAGGAGCCTTTTCTGAAAACTAATTGAAGAACATGTGACCTTTCTTGTGTTACCTAGAAGTGCTTTAAACATTTTAATTTTAAAAACTGATGATCTATATACTTGACTATTCATGTGTAACGCCTAATATTTGCTTAGGATCGGCCTAGTCATATTTTTCCTTTAAAACAAGTCTCTTAAAAAAAAAATAAAAAATAAAAAATAAAACAAGTCTCTTTACATGCACATCCTGTTTTGAAACTTACCATTCTCTTGAATATTGTGAAGATGGTGTGAGTGTAAACATTTTCGCTGTCGTATTTTCCAAAAAATACGACAAAAAAATCATTCTTACGATGATGTCTGTATTGATTCTCAATGAATGTGAAAAGTAGACTCAGGAGAGAACAGATATATTAAGAAAAAAAGCAATGGAGGGGCACCTGGGTGGCTCGGCCGGTTAAGCATGTGACTCTTGATTTCGGCTCGGGTCATGACCTTAGGGTCCTGCGATCCAGCCCTGAGTCTGGCTCTGCACTCAGTGGGGAGTCTGCTGGAGATTCTCTCTCGAGACCTCTACTCCACTCCCCTCTCTCTTGCTCTCAAATAAATAAATAAAATCTTAAAAAAGGGAAAGAAAAAGACAATGAGAGGCAGAAAATATGAGCCAACAAAGGAGACAGTAATGGTCTTTCTCCTTCTGTTTTGGAAACATTTATGAGAATTAAGAGAGAAATGGAGATACTAAAATCTAATCTTGTGCCTAGAAAAGTTCATAAAAATAAAATAATTTCTATAAAAACCATAGAACAGAATGAAATGTTAATTTACTTCCAACTCTGAAATATGTGAGTATATTTCATATAGTAAATGTCATCATATATGTCATAGCATGATCAAAATTCTTTAGAAATTTTGTTTTATACCTGATTTCAGTTTTGTAAGTTTGCCATTCTTTTAAAAATATTATAAAAAGCAAATTTAATTTTTTTCTCTTTTTACCACTTCCATCTTGTACATTAAACAATTTTTGGTTCTTAGGACTGTGTTTCTTTCCTTCTGTGGAAAATGGTTATTCTGCATCTTCAGGACAAACACACTTGGAAGGTGACATTGTGCAAATTGTCTGTGATGTTGGCTACAGCCTTCCTTATAATGATGATACCATTACATGTTTGGAGAATGGTTGGTCTTCTCCTCCCAAATGCAACTCCACCAGTAAGTTAAATGCTGTCCTGTCACATCCTGACATGGGATGTGATTTTTTAAAAAAATATATCTATTGTCAGGGGTTAAATGTAGATTTCACTACTTGCTTTTATGTTTATGCATTTGTTTTTCAGTTCCAACTGAGTCTGATAGATATACAAATAACATAGTTTACCTGCCTACCCAAATCCAATGTGTGCAAGAGAAATATTAGACAACACAAACATTTTGAAGGCAGTTCCTCTATGTTAAAGTAACATCTACTTATCGTGTACATGAAAATTATGTTAGCTGGAAATAAACTTTATTTAAAATGAGTATAAAACTGAAAATAGAGTATTTAAGTGAACATTAGTCCAATCCTAGTTAAAATGTCTTATGACTAAGATAGTTTTTTATGGTTTTTTTATGTGTGTATATTAAATTCTTAGGCTTAATTTGATAAACAGTTTAAATTCAGTTTGAACAATCAGTTTAAATTCTTAGGCTTAATTTGATAAACAATCAGTTTCTATGTTTAAAATATTTTGTACCTGTGAACGTTATTTGCCAGTGGCTTAGAATTTGGAAAACACCTCCTTTGAGTTGATGATGGCATCTCTGAGACCTGTGTGAACACTTGGAATTCTTCATGTTTACAAATCCCTAGCAATCATTCTTAAGCCAGTTCGTGGAATTCCAGCCCACGCTTGCACAGCTTAGTACTCAACCAAAGACTCAAGAACACTCTTAAGAAGACTTCTCTAGCTCTTTCTCATCATAATACCCTCTCTCTGTTACTCTGCCCTGTAAATTCCACCCACCATGGTCTCCAATACTGTGATCTGCCTTCTCAATTCAGGAAGACCATGGCTTCTCCCTCCCTGCCACAGAGTCTGGAAAGTGCTTTCCAAAGCTGAAACAGTTGTAGACTGTGCTTTGGAGTTTGAATGATTTTTCCCCTTTTCTTGGTCATTACAGACTTCACTGAGTAGTTTTTTAGAGATATGTTTTGTACAGTTTTCTAACGTTTTTCTGTTAGGAAGTTACGCTGATGTCAGCTAATCTATCCTCTCAGGAAATGAAGTCTTCTGATATGCCCTTTTTTTTTTTTTTTTTGATATGCCTTTTTTTTTTTTTAAAAAAGGTTATTCACAACTAATATTTAAATTTAAACTTCTAGAAAAGAGAGTTTTTTTTTTTAAAGCAGCTTGAATGACAATACTTACTCAGTTACCAGTTAGGCCACAATTTCTTTTAATTACAAGGGGCTTAAACATGATTAGTCTTTGCAAAAAAAATTTTAAAAACACGCTTATTGATTTCCTACCTGAAATGTCCAGTGGTGGAACAGGGCTCATAGTTTATAAGGCTTCACTTATGGTATCAAGATTTCATTGTCATCTCCACCTCAAGCACCATCTCTCCTCATTTTGTGGGATGATGGCAATTGTCAGTGCAACAATTGTATTTTAGAGGCCTGACAACTCAGTTGGACCAGTACTAACCCACACAAGCTGGCTCCTGTGTACATTTTGTGAGATTCCATCATTAGCCTTTGAAAAATTCTGTGTATCTAGGTTGAGTTTTGGATCACAAACACCATGGAGAGTCAACGACATTTCAGGGCAACTGGACTCCATGCATTCTGAGAAAAATTACCTCTGTATCCACGAGTAGAGGATCACCTATTTGAGCTAAGGTTACTGATCTATAGGATAAGTATTTTAAACTGTCTAGCTAACAATGATTCAAACTTCATGCTTTTTCCTTAAATCCCTATACTGTTTCCATCTGTTGTGGAAGCTCTTATTTTCACATTTCTGCATGGCCCAGGCTTTCTGAACAAAGAGTGCTAGCAAACTTTGCTAAAAAATGATTAAACAGCAAACATGCCTTGACGTTAGAGATGGTGTACCCCTCCAGGGTGACTGAGAGACACCTTTCTGGAGCCATCTGCTTACACTTCAGAGTAGTTAAAACCTTCCTCTCTCTCCCCACAAATTTGTCTCTGATCCAGAGAAAAGATCTCTTTCCTTTTCTCTCTTGCCAGGAGGATGGGTCAATGTGCCAGCTGCCCTGTAAAAGCTCCACATCTCTTACTTCAGAGGTTCCTTTCCTATGGCGCAAAGCTACTGCTTGAGCACAATCACATTGGGCTGTCCCTACATCTGATTAATGGAGTCAGATAGATTATAGATTAGAACTCAGAGAACTGGCAATATGGATGTTTGTGAATAATAACCTATTTAGCCTCTTGTCTAGAGAACTAATGTTTCCTGTAAGGAGGATGTATTTCCATATACATGTACATATACACACACACATTAGGTACTTAACGTACTACCAAGAGAATATATAGTATGCTATAGGTGGTAGATATATAAATAGACAAATTTATATAGTGGAATACTTATATATATTTTTAAATATTGCAGCTCATTTAGGAGTTCTTACATAAGGAGAAAGTACATAAAATAAATATTTACTAAATAATTCATAATGACATTTCCTAAAAGATAATTTATCCATTAGTACATAATGATAAAGGCTTTTGTCCATTTGTTGTATGCTTGGGATAACGTTAGAAATAAGACCTTGATTTTGGGGTTGCCTGGGTGGCTCGGTGGTTAAGCATCTGACTAGCTCAGGTCATGATCCCAGGGTCCTGGAATCGAGGTTCTGCATGTGGCTTTCTGCAGGGATCCTGCTCTTCCTCTGCCCATGTCTCTGCCTTTCTCTCTGTGTCTCTCATGAATAAACAAAATCTTTAAAAAAAAAAGATCCTGATTCTTAATATGCCTTACAATCTTGGGACATGCCAGTCTTAGTGAATGCCAGAAACAAAAGTAAGAGCATATGGTTTAATCTCTGACGAGTTGGACTATGAAGGCCATGATGGATATAAGAGCAGAAATGGAAGCACCACAGGCTCCATGGTATGTGGAAAGGATGGCTCATCCCATTTTGTCCACATGCTATGGTAAATACTTTTTGTTCTAGGAAATAAAAGCAATTCTGAATGTATTTCTTTTTAGTAGACTCAATTGAAAGATGTTTCCTAATGAACAGTAATCAAAATTTAATGTGTCTTCACATAGCTTTGAGAGACCAATGTTTTTTTTTTAATTTTTTAAAAATTTTTATTTATTTATGATAGTCAAAGAGAGAGAGAGAGAGAGAGAGAGAGAGAGAGAGGCAGAGACATAGGCAGAGAGAGAAGCAGGCTCCATGCACCGGGAGCCCAATGTGGGATTTGATCCCGGGTCTCCAGGATTGTGCCCTGGGCCAAAGGCAGGCGCCAAACCGCTGTGCCACTCAGGGACCCCCGAGAGACCAATGTTAAATATCGATACAATATCAGATCTTTGAAAAGCACTTAACCCACCCAAATAAGGCTGTTTATATGCCACATACATTATAATATTTATGAACAAAATGAAAGCTGTTTTCAGAATACCATGAATGCGAACTGCCAAATAATTCAAAATAGGCAAACATTACCAAAGTTATAGATTGCTATGCACGCTACAGCAACTCTAGATATTTTAATGCTTTGACTTTCATTCTTTTCCTTATCATTTGATTATTAACTTATAATTTATAATCAGAGCCTTGGTTTTTTGTCTGTTTGAGAGCAAATAAGCAAAATTGAATTTTGAGTTTCATGGCAAAATTGAGGAGGGGGTATAGAGATAGAGCCCTTGCCCCATACATGCAATACAGTCTGTCCCATTATCAACTTGACTTTTGTACAATTGATGAACAATTTGACACATCACAATCACCTGAAGTCTGTAGTTTATATTACAGAGTTCATCCTTGGGGTTGCATGGAGTCTTTGATTTAAATGCAGCACAGAGTGCCTTCAGGTCATGCCAAATCATACCTTTCCTTAAATACGGCTGTACATTTCCCCCCATATATATTAGTTTTCTACTGCTGCTGTCACAAATTAGCACAAACCTAATTACTTAAAACAATACAAAATTATTATCTTATAGTTCTGGAGGTCAGAAGCCCTGAAATCAAGATGTTGAACCACGGTTCCTTCTGGAGCCCCTAGGAAAGAATCTGTTTCTGCCTTTTATAGCTTCTCGAAGGCCTTTGCATTTCTTGGCTCACAGCTCTTCCTCATATCACTTCAACCTCTGCTTCTGTTGTCACCATTCCTGCTTTGCTTCTGACACCCTGCTCCCTTCTGTGAGAAACATTGTGATTACGCTGGGTCGACTACTATACAAGTAATTCAAAATAATCTCTCCACCTCAAGGTCTTTAACTTAATTGTATCTAAAAAGTCTGTTTTTCCAAGGAAGGTAGCATAATTGCAGGCTTCGGGGATTAGGACATGGACCTTTTGGGGAGGCCATTGTTTTGTCTACACTACCACATAATAACCGTTCTTGAATAAATCAACTGAAAAATCCTACATCAGTCAAGATCAATTATTTTCAATAGCTTTTAGTCTTTGTAATTGGATTAGAAAGGGAATATAAACAACCAATAAAGAATCGTCACACAAACTTACAGCAATAAAATACAGAGATACAGAAGTTCAACTTTTCCTAAAGCTGAGTGAGTCGCACTGCAGGGGAATATGCACAAGCTGTTTTTAAACTATTAAATTGCTAATAACGATGCATAAAACTGGCTAGTCCAAATAATACTTCTGGGGACCCATGGGTGGTTCAGCAGTTTAGCGTCTGCCCTCCGCCCAGAGCGTGATCCTGGAGTCTGGGGATGGGGGCTCCCTGCGTGGAGCCTGCTTCTCCTCTGCCTTTCTCTCTCTCTCTCTCTCTCTCTCTCTCTCTCTGTGCATCTCATGAATGAATAAATAAAATCTTTAAAAAAGTAATATTTCTGATATTTAATTAGAAAACATTTCATCAGATTTTTGTGATATATGCTTGATTTATTATTTGGTTGTTTTTTTTTTTTTTAAGATTTTAGTTATTTGAGAGAGAGAGAGAAAGAGAGAGCCCATGTGCATGAATAAGGGGGAACAGCAGAGAAAGGGAGAGAAGCAGGCTTCCTGCTAAGTGGGAGCCTGAGGTGGGGCTCAATCCCGGACCCCAAGATCATGACCTGAGCCAAAGGCAGCCACTTCACTGACTGAGCCACCCAGGCACCCTTGTCATCTATATTTTCACATGTGAATTTCCATATCTAATTTTATAAATGAACCACAAATAACAGATTAAATGAGAAAATACACACATATATTCATTTTAATCTGAATCAGAAGGTATTCATAACGCATTGTTTTTTTAGAAAGATATTAGAGATGTGGTTGGGTATAATGGGAAGATTCAGAACACCTAGAAGCAACTTGGCCATGTGTTTTTTAAAAAGTCTGTATACTAAATACAGTTCCCCATTTGTAAAGTTAGGAATTACTTGCTTTTTAATGTTCCCTCCTACTTAAAATGTACTAGACATATCTTGTTTGGGCCATTCTAGTTATTAACTTTTTAAACATGCCTATCATTTAATTAAATATGTTGCATTTTAGGGGGCATCTGGGTGGCTCAGTGGTTAAGTGTGGCTGCCTATGGTTCAGGTCGTGATCCCAGGGCCCTCAGGTTGAGTCCCGCATCAGGCTCCTCACAGGGATCCTCCTTCTCCCTCCCTCTGCCTGTGTCTCTGCCTCTCTCTCTCTCTGTGTCTCTCATGAATAAATAAAATCTTTAAAAAAAAATATGTTGCATTTTAATTTTTATTACTTGGAAGAATGATTTTCTTTTGATTTGAGTATGAAAACTATTCATGTGCTAGATAAGTTATTAAAATTTATTAATTAAATAAATGAAACAATTTACTTCATAAGTGATTGCTCAGGACTTATTTATTACAGTCCTGAGGATATTGTCATACAAAATTTCAACTTGCTATTCAACACTCTAATTCCTCTAAAGGGGCTTATACATATTTGTTGGGCATAAATAATTTGAGGTTTTTTGAAAGTAAGAATATAAGTGTCTCTGTGTATGAAGTCCTCTGTTATTTAATAGCATATGTTAAATTTACTTTCGCAATGATTATTTCATACATATTTATCTACTTTACTTCTATTTTAGATGTAGAATGTCCTCTTCCAGTTTTAGAAGCAAATGTAGGTGTTTATCCAAGAAGAGTAAGATACAAAACTGGAGAAGTATTGGAATTTTCCTGTGAACAAGGACTTACAGGAGTTGGGCCAGCCTCAGTTCAATGCTATTACTTTGGATGGTCACCTAGTTTTCCAACATGCAAAGGTCAATATTTATTTCAGAACTGATGAAACAACTTATATCAATTTAATATGTGTCTATATATTCTATTGGTCTTATATATATATATAATCTGACAAACTGCAAAAAAATGGTGATAGTAGTATTTTAACTGAGGAGGGGAAGAGATGCTGCTCCATAGATCAGTTATGTTTCCTTTATCAAGGGGTTGATTCTACCTCTGTTTTGAAATAGGTAATTGAGTTTTATAGAGCAAATTATAGTAGCTGGGATGAGAAAATGTTAGGGATTTTCACCCAAACTCCATAAAAAATTATGCTTTAAAAATATTGTATATATTTTATTAAGTAATCAAGAAGTAATCAAATAAATATATGAATTTTTCAATATAAAACAATGATTTATTACTTGCTTCAGATGACATTACTTTTTAAAAATATTAGATAAAATTATTTTATATATTTATAAATATTAACTTATACCATGGTATCATACCACATATTTGATAGCTATTTACTTTTATATGATATCCAGATTATTGAACTATAAAATCTTCAGGGGAAGAATATTCTGGTTATAATAACCTGCAAAATATTGGGGGTTGGGGCAATCAGAATGCTTACATAAGGAAAGAATGTAAGATGGCACTAAAAATTATTGTTAATTTAAAGAAATGCAGTAAGATGTTTTGTAGATGCAAGTCAATGTCCTTATTTCTTAGATAGGCATTCTGAAGAATTTAGAAGTAAAATCTCACTATATCTATCAATTACTTTAAATTACTTAGGGGGCGCCTACGTGGCTCAGTCAGTTAAGCGTCTGCCTTCTGCTCAGGTCATGATCCATCCCAGTGTCCTGGGATAGAGCCTCATGTAGGCTCCCAGCTCAATGAGGAGTCTGCTTCTCCCTCTGCCCCTCCCCCTGCTATGCTCTTCCTCTCTCACTCTACGTGTTCTCTGTTAAATAAATAAATAAATCAAATCTTAAATAAATTACTTTGCAAAAAAATTAAGTAAATTGGGCAAAATGTATTCATATATATCCAGGTGATCAAAATACATATTCATTTTTCTTTAATTAATTCAGAATTGTTTATAATAAAAAGTTAACATTTGAGAAAAAGAATAGCCAATACACTATGTGTGCTGTAAAAAAACAAACCTGAAAAAAAATAGGAATAGTAACATAAGAGTAATTTAGTTCTTGGCCAACCAAAACAGTAACTCCACATTTTGCCAGATTTATAAGACTCTTTAAGCATTATTTAACAGTTTCTTTATGACAGGGCAAGTACAGTCATGTGGTCCACCTCCTGAACTCCTCAATGGCAAAATAAAGGAGGCAAGGAAAGAAGAATATGGACACCGTGAAATGGTGGAATATGATTGCGATCCCTATTTCCTAATGACGGGGCCTAAGACAATACAGTGCATGGATGGACAATGGACAGATTTGCCCACTTGCACTGGTAAATAGATGTTAATGTTTAAACAGAACAGTTTAAACTTTGTACTTATATATAAATATGTATATAAAAAGATTTAAAATATTTAAAAAGTAACCAGATCTTTATTACATTTTCTTAGGACAAGTTAAAACATGTGACTACATACCTCACTTTGAGAATGGCTATGCCCAGTTCTCTATCCCTCCCTTTCGACATGGTGTTTCCATGAAGCTGAATTGCAAAAAAACATATACAATGATTGGGAATAATGTAATTACCTGTATTGATGGAATGTGGACTGAACTTCCTAAGTGTGTTGGTAAGAATATATTTCTTACTTTTGTATTTGATTGTTTATAATTCTTTAAATCAATAGGTATATTTACACCAGCACATGCTGGTGCCCATCAGGTATTAAATAGTTGGGATGTAAGACACTGAATTGTTTGCTCCTAATTACTTAAGAAAATGAATTGTTAAAGATTTTCATTGACCTATGAACACCATGCAAAATTACTGAGATACTAAGGGCTCTGTGAACCAAGAGAGTTTGGGACTTCTGCTTCAGAATAATATCAGATCGCTTTTTTTCTGGGTAGCTACTGCTGTATCCCATCTTCACCATGTAGTAGACTATGCCAAACTGATTTTCCTTGGCTTTTGGATAAGCCACGTTCTTTTAAATCTCTATGCCTTTCCTCATTTGTGTCTTTGCTCTCTTCCTGAATGTCTTTCTCCATTTTAATCACATGTAAAACTATTCACCTTCATGATTCAACTCAAAATTCACTCTGTGGAAAAAAAAATTCACTCTGTGGGTTCATTTTGCACTACTCACACTCTGACCTCAGTACTCTAGGAGAACCATATAGTCTCTCCACTGTGCTGTCTGTATATTTATCATATTGTCTTGTACCTAATGGATACTTGTCTTCCCATTTAGATTGTAACGTGCCAGGCCAGCAGGGTCCATCTGTATTGACCCAATCTCGAATTCACTGCCTAAATAATCGTTCACTTAGGTTTACATAAAGTATTAAGATTCTGTGTCAGTAACTCATTTCATAATTATTTTTGGTTGTTATTCTATAGGTTCCTCTTCCGGTGCATGGTCCACTTGGTATCAGCTTTCTTTTCCTGTCTCACATACCTGCACTTTACCTTCTGTTGGTCTAGACTTTGTCATACACAAAGGAAGTCTGTATAGGCTTTAGTTGACATTTTTAATGTCTCAAACCCTTTCTCATATCTTTTTTCCTCAGCCTAACCCAGTAGTAGGCCCAGAGAGGTTCTAGATGAGAAGACATTGAGGTGCTTTGATTCAAGTTTTGCTTAAAGCTGAAAAAATGGGGAAAAAACAAAGAAAATGTTGTAAAACATCCATGTTCCAGTATTCAGAATTTACATTTTTGATATTATTTGTTTCAAATGCTTTGTAATAGAACAAATCATTTAAATAAAAGCATTGAAGAAAAAGGGAACTATCCATTATCCTATCAACCTTCCAAGGGAAATTCCAATTGAGTAGAATTTGTATTTTCTATTCTACTTTTTAGTATGCGTATGTATGTATATATATATATACATATAAATATGTATATGTAGGTATATGTATATAAATATACATATGTACATATATATAAATATGTATATATATGTAAAGTGTGTATACATATATATGTATATATATTCTAAATTAGATATATATTTTTTAAAATGTAAGATGATATTTTTGCATCTTTTCCTAAACTTAAACAAAATTATTGTCTACTTGCAAAATGTTTTTCCTTCAACATTGTAATTTTACTGTGTTATAATCTACCTTAAGATTGTACCTTGTTTTATCACTTTGTTACCTTATTGGAAATGGAAATTATTTATTTTTGTCCTGATATAAAAGACATACTTCAGTGTTTCCTTAAGTATACATCTACAAGTGGAGTTAATGGACTCAGGTTGTGGACACTTTTTGACTTTACAAGGTACTGCCAAATATGTACAGAGGTCTTACTCCTCTTTGTCACCGCTTGATATTTTAATATTTTTGAATTGTTGCCAGGTCAATGGGTCAAAATCATTATCTCATATTTAATTTTGCTTTTCTGAATAATAGTAATATTGAGCATCAGTACAAGTATTTGTTGGCGGCTAGGATTTTCTCTTTTATGCAATGAGCATTTTTCTTTTATTTTGTATTTTCTTACTGATTTTAAGATTTATCTGAGTTCTGAATTGAATCTTCTCCTATTGTAAATGTTTTAAAGTATTTTTGCTTTATTGTAATATTTCTATGATGTCCTTCTCATTGGAAGCTTGTGTTTAAACTCTTACCAATTTTCCTTTCTTCAATTATATGTGTTTGTGCATACCTTATTGAGGAATCCCTTACTTTTTTAGGTGAATAAAGATATTCCCTTTTTTAAAGCATTAAGTCCTTTGGGATTCTACTGATAAAACAAATGAGATCTATTAATTTATATATTTGAAGAGTTATACTTTCTTTTTAAAAATTTTTAAAAGATTTTATTTATTTGAAAGAGAGAGAGAACATGAGTGGGCAGAGGGACAGAGAGAAGCAGACTCCCCGCTGGGCAGGGAGCCTGATGTGGGGCTAGGTCCCAGGACCTGAGATCATGACCTGAGCCAAAGGCAGATGCTTAACTGACTGAGCCACCCAGGTGCCCCAAAGTGTTATGTTTTCTATATGCAAGGTTATAATTTAATTTTGAATATTGGTTTTGTTTCCAGCAATCTTGCTAAGTTCCCATATTAGTTCTAATGATGAATTTGGACATTTTATTTTTATAAATAATTACAGTTTAATCTCTTTTATTTTATTGCTTTAGCTCATAAAAATACCTCTGCATGCTCCAGAAACAACAACCAAAATAATAGTCATGTAACCTGAGTTCCATTAAGTTCTGGGGTGTTTGGAGTCACCTCTTAGAGAAAGAGTTGGATATAGAACCTAGGAACTAGGCCTGGTCCCTGCTCTTCTTGTGCCTCTAATTCTTTTAACTTGATTCTAGATTTTCTGATTGGCTTGTCTATATGATTCTTCCACAAAAGGAGTGAAATCCATTTCAGATTTTTCTATCAGCCCACCAGCCTGTGTGCTCTGCTCTTTGACCCTGCATTCTAGCAGTCCTTGGGCTTTCAGCCATAATGCATAAGTATTTGCATGACCCCCCACCATGTCCTCAGATACCATTCTCCTGTGTCCTATCTCCAGCAATTCCAATATATTAAAGCCTTTAGTTTTGAGCTTTAAAGACTAGCAAACTTTCTGCTGCTATTCTTCAAGACTCTAAAGTAGAAAACCCAGAACCACTCTCTTCCCTCATCTCCTAGACTTTTGGATTATCAACTGGCTTACCCACTTCTGGGGATGAAAACTGTAGCTATTGCAGATACCCGGTCACTGCCCACTCATGATGACCTGCAAGGAGGGAAAGTGTTCCAGTGTTCCAGCTTAAGAACCTAGACTCTGTTATAAAAAGGTGTAAATTATAAATGTTCATGGTCAACAATTTTTATATAAGGGGAATACAGGCATCCAATCACTAGCATCACATAGGGAGGGTAAATTTAAAAATTGGAATTATTGGGGGAAAAACACATAAAAGGAGAGAAGTAGCAGAGCAATCTTTGTCTCATTATCCCATCCTTTGACATCCTCAGGAAAAGTTCCACAATGATCTATATATTTATGGACAAAAGGGAAGAATTATGACAATAAAAACCACCTAGACAAGCAAGTGGCTTATTATAAATGCATGTTCTTAGTGTTGTCATCAGGGGATTCTTTCTTTGAGCTTACTTTGACTTATTGAGTCAGGGTCTTTACTAAGCTTCTGAAATGTGGGAGTAATTGAGCCTAAAGGGACATCCAGATTTATCTCTCCTAATACTATACTTCCCACTGCATCACCTCTTTATTATTGAAATGTTTTGAAAACATTTCACATAATTTAGTAGAAAACAATCACGTAAGAATGTCCTTTCATGGCCTTTAAAAATTAGGCTGAATGAAGTTTCATAAGGACTGTCCTCCAGTCAAAACCCTTGATCAGACCAATCCATCTTGCACTCCTATTTCCCAAAAGACTTAGACATATTTTTCTGTCACTCAAAGATGGAACACAGATTTTTATTTCATTTTTCAATTTTCAATAGCATAGTCTGTGCAATGAAATTAAGAATAGCTTTTTGTGATATTGCTTGAAGGCATCAAACGTAATTTAATTGTACCATTAATATTTCAGATATTTTATTTGAAATAATTGCTAGTTTCTGCTCAATATTCTTATCATGTATGAATATCTTCCTTTTTTTAAAAATATCTTCCTTTTTTATAGCAACTGACCAACTTAAGAGTTGCAGAAGGCCAGTGTTTTCTGCAGGAATACTGATGTATCCACATAGGAATAAATTCAATCACAGTACCAGAGTAATTTTCAGATGTTTGAAGAATCTTGAATACAAGCAAACAGTCTGCATAAATGGTCAATGGCATCCTAAACTACACTGCAAAAGTAAGTTTTGTTTTAAAGATTCTGTAGACCTTGTTACATCTTTATCAGAAAATTTCTCTTGTAATTAGTATGTGTTTTTAAATTAAATTATTGTAATATGTAATTTTTTAAAAGATTTTCTTTATTTGAGAGAAAAAGAGAGAATATGAGGGGGGGATGGGGAAGGGTGAGAGAGAAAAGAGAAGCAGACTGCCTGCTGAGCAGGGAGCCTGATGTGGGGCTCCATCCCATTACCCCAAGATCATGACCTGAGCTCAAGGCAGACACTCAACCAATTGAGCCACCCAGGTGCTCCAATATGTAATTTTTAAGTTGATGGTGAAGTTAGAAACTACTAATAACACTATTTTCAGACAAATATTACCATTTAAAAACACTTGCCTTCTGGTAAGGCTGATGGAGTAAATCCATCTTTATTGCAATCTCTTGAAATCATAAAAGACAAAAACTGTAAAAAATAGAACAAAAACTGAATCTTCAATGACATTAGGAAATAACTAAAACCCAAATGACCTTGTGAAGGATAACTAACAGATATTATAAATTCTGGATCAAAAATAGAAAGTAGGCTGGGAAGAAAAATGATCTGATTAAGAAATTATTTTCCTAAGATTAAGTCTCATATTCCTCAAAGGCTTATTTTCAAATAATTTGAGCAATAGAATTGTAAATTACAATTATAAAGTGGGCACCATGTTAAATTAAACCAGATATAGAGAAGATAGAGTACTTACAGAGAAATGACAGTAGAGAAAATAGAGTAGACTTTAGACTTCTCACCAACAATATAAGAAGCCAGAATAAACCACCTAATATCCCCAAAATGCTTAGAGAAAGTAATTGGAAATCAATTGTTTTCTAGAACAAAATTTTTCATTGATTACAAAATAAAGACTTTTTAAAAAAGATTTATTTATTTATTCATGAGTGAGAGAGAGAGGCAGAGACACAGGTAGAGAGAGAAGCAGGCTCCCTGCAGGGAGCCGGATGTGGGACTAGATCCCCAGACCCAGGATCAAGCCTGAGCCAAAGGCAGACACTCAACCGCTGAGCCACCCAGGTGTTCCAATAAAGACATTTTTAAACATAGGAAAGTTGGAAGAGACTTTATCACTTAAAAACATGCTTTGAAAGAAATCACATAAAATATGTATCAGCAAGATGAAGTATTAATTCTTAACAAAAGAGTGTTATATCATTAGAAATTGTGGGTAAAAAGTAGAATATATTAAATTTAAATAAGCAATAATTTCAAGAAGGTGAGGTGACTATTTAAAACAACTAAAATGTTATTTTTATTAAGCCTCTTTATTCAATATATGTTTATTTTCATATAAAGAAGAAATATTGTACTGAGAATTTCAAGAATTTTAAAGCTTTTTCTGTGCCCTTGGAATGTGTACTTAAATTTTACTTACTGTGCATTTAGTAATTCTCACAAGCTTCAAATATTAATACCTACAGATCACTTTCTATAACCACAAAGAAATAATATTTCAAAGTAATAATATTTATTTACCTCTCTACCCTTCATTTTGTGGAATACTTCCAAATGATTTTATATTATAGTATTTACAATACTAAGAACAATATGATAATTGTAAGAATATATAGTAAAACCTATGAGATGCAACCTAACCAAAATCTGGAGTGACATTCATAGCCTTAAAAAAATAAGTTTGGAGATATCTATCTATCTATCTATCTATCTATCTATCTATCTCCCCAAAAGTTAGGAAAAGTAATTTCCAAATATTATGAGGCAAAATAATAAAAGCAAAAGCAGATGTGAATGCAATAAAATATTTTACTTTATAGCTGATCCATGAAATAATACTAATTTTGGACAAGATTAATAAGCAGACCTGTCTAATCAATTCTACTCTAGTCAAGAAGAATAGTGGGCAGGTCCAAATAGGCATTTCTATAACAAAAAGCAGACAAAAACACAAATATAGGAAAAATAATATAAGAATACAATTTTGAAAATAAGGAAATTTAAACATAACTGAGAAGGAAAATACCATGAAAAGGGCATTTATAGGTCTTGGGGGAACCCTCTTTCTGGAGATTTCCCTTATCCTGGGGTAGTTGCCTTGACAAAGCTCTACCAGCCCTGGATTTTGAGTCCATTTCTCCATTGGAGTTATTTCACTCCCCACAGTTGACTTTTCAGGGTGAGCCCTTTTAAGAAAACCCATATTTAGCCTTTCCCATGGGTTCAATTCTATCCCCTGAAATTTGGAAACAGAGGGTATCACCAGGGCAGCCATGTCTTTAGGAGTTTTACCAGACAGACCACGTCAGTTAATCTTAAATTTTAAGTGTGAGTCAGAGACTATTCCCTGTACCATTATATCCATGGGAAAAGCAGTTGTTTAGAAGCTGCCTACTTTCACTTGGCTTAAGTTGGAGTTTCCCCTTTTCTCTCCCATGATAAAACATATTGAGAGCACTTTTTAAAGAAACTTTCCCTATTGCCTCTTTAAAATTTATTTATTTAGCTCCTCATGTTTAATGGTAGCGGAGTATATTTTATAATCTCTTGGCATGTGCTATAAAAGTTATCGTTTTACCTTTTAATTTATTTTTTGAGAGACAGCACAAGTGGGAATGGGATGAGGATGAAGGGTGGAGGAATAGGGACAGGGAGAGAGAGAGAATCTCATGCAGACTCCATGCTGAGCATAGAGCCTGACATGGGGCTCCATTTCAGGACCCTGAGATCATGACCTGAGCTGAAATAAAGAATCGGCTACCCGACTGGCTGAACCACCCGGGCACCCCTGTCATCTCACTTTAAATCTTGGTATAATTGAACTTGGAAGAATAGGCAAAGGAAATAAGAATATTCTTTTAATACCCTCTGTTGTATATACAAACACATATGGATCTCTAAATATCATAGTTCATGAAAAAAGCAAGTTGCCTTATGATATGCTATAGCATAGCCTTTATGAATGCTAAAAAATAATTTTACAGACACTAATAATATATTAAATGTAGATTCACATGTATGTGTTTAGAGTAGAAAATAAAAATTGGAAATTACCCACATTTGGTAAGGTAGAAGAAAAAATGATGAAACTAGAATAGCAAAAGTAACTTTATTATAACTATAGAATTTAGTTTCTTTTATTAAGAAAAGGGAGAAGACAATGTTACTTATACCCTGAAAACAAGAAAAATCCAGATAAACTATAAAATTACAGTTTTTAAAAACCAGTCCATCAGAGAGCTAAGAAACGAATGAATGAAATTCCAGGCAATAATATTCTCTCCAAGGGAAAAAGAAAGTCATGTTGCTGCTTTCATCCCTCCTGGAACAGTGGGAGGATGAAAAAGCCATCAGAAACATAAAATAAGTAAAATAGCAGAGTTTTACAAGAATATTTACAAGTGGAATGAAGGCTGACATGACTCTTAAAATTTCCAAGAGCCAGGAAATAAAATACATGTGTCAGTCTTTTCTGAGTGCCCTGTTAACATCTAAAATTGAAATAAGGCATCCAGGATGTCTGTCTCCCCTCACCATCAGCGTTGAGATGACTTCAGAATGCTCACTTCTCTTACCCTTGAGTTCTCTTTGGAGTCCTGAGTTCCCTTTCCATATATTTCTTGGTCAGAAATTTCATCATGACGAAATTTACACAAAAAATCTTGGAAAAAAGGCAGTGGAATTATTGTTTTATTGCTGCCTTAAGAATCTCAGAATTTTTTGTGTAAATTTCTTCAGTTCCTGACAGGCCCCTTCTCCTTTCTAGTCTACTCATACCCTTATCTCCATTTGGGGAAAAAAATGACCAAAACAATATATCCTCCCACTCTCACTCCCCATGATGCTTTATGTTTGTCTGAGAGAACTACTTAGGTGAATCTGGAATAAGACGTACCTACCTATACGGAGAAGCAGCAGCTTTAAAAAAAAAAAAAAACACCTCTGTGGTACTTCATATCATGTACATTAAAAAATGTTCTGTATCATTGATTTAACATTAGAAGCTAAATATGTTTGCATATTAGATAAGGCAGTACATAATGTTCCATTCCTCCGTTGCTAGCTGTCAGATTACTGATAATTTTTAATACTAAAAATGCTATAGTATTTAGAACACATTAACAGTGGTATTTAGGATACCCTAAATCTCAATATGAGCTAGATAAAAATAAAAAAAATGATTTATTGCATTAACTTGTTTTTCTTAAAGGTTGTATTTGTAAAAAATAAAATCATATTTCTGGAGTGAGCTAGAAAAATGAGAAGGAGGCCTCCTGAAAGTTGAGAGAAGAGTTTAATAACAATTTTGGGAAGAAATGGTAGGTAGCTGGTAGAGATTAGGTGAGAACATCAAGTGGCAAATATTTGTCACACAAATTGCCAGACATTCTTTTTTTTAATAAATTTATTTTTTATTGGTGTTCAATTTGCCAACATACAGAATAACACCCAGTGCTCATTCCGTCAAGTGCCCACCTCGGTGCCCGTCACCCAGTCAGCCCCACCCCCCACCCACCTCCCCCTTCCACCACCCCTAGTTCGTTTCCCAGAGTTAGGAGTCTTTCATGTTGCCAGACTTATTCTTAAGAAAGACAATAAAGTCCTTTGTTTTACAATTCAGGAATACAAGGCCCCAAGAAATCCCTTGGTCAAAATCAAGACTGGAACTTCTTTCTAGGTTCTTCTGTCAGTGTTGCTTCAACTACACTCTCTATACTAGGTTGAAATTACAGATGTAATTACAGATGTTTGAGATGTTTGAGATTACAGAGGTCAACCTCCCTATTCCCCTGCACTGAGATTTCTAGGAGATGGACAGCAGGTGGTTTCTGACTCCCAAGATTGGCATCACAGAGCCTGATGCTCTTTTAAGAGTCTTGATGAAATCCAACAAGAATTCATCCTTGTGATTTTGTATTTAAATAAAAATATTTGAATATCGGGATGCCTGGGTGGCTCAGTGGTTGAGTGTCTGCCTTCGGCTCAGGGAGTGATCCCAGGCCCAGGGATCGGGTCCAGCATTGGGCTCCCTGAGGGGAGCCTGCTTCTCCCTCTGCCTAAGTCTCTGCTTCTCTCTCTGTCTCTTATGAATAAATAAATAAAACCTTAAAAAAAGATTTGAGTATCTAAACAGAAATTAATAAATGACACTACAAAATTTCTCAGCAAAGAGGAAATGAGACACTGGAGTAGGACATTTTCTACATAATAAACTGCTCATCTATTTATCGAATGTATCTAACCTTCTTTTCATGTGCTTTCCATAGCTTGTCCTCTAGCCTGTGAATCAGACTTCATTAACTGAAAATGTACAATAACAGTAATATCAGGCTCATTTTTTAAAAAGATTTACTTATTTGAGAGACAGGGTGCGCACAGGTGGAAAGGACAGAGGGAAAGGGAGAGAGGGAATCCTAAGCCAACTCTATGCTGAGAGGGGAGCCTGACGTGGATGGAGCTTGATCTCATGACCTTTAGATCACGACCTAGCCCAAACTGAGGTGGATACTTAACCACTGTACCACCCAGGTGCCCCAATGTCAGGCTAATCTTTACCTCAGTAAGTTACTGAGCCAAAACAGATCTTAAAAGACCAGGCTGTTAAAGGTTGACTAGAATAATGACGCCTCTAGGACTATTATGACATATATTTCGTAAACCAATAAATAAATAGGGCAAATCGTAATAGAACATAGGATATGCATGAGTTGTCCTACCTCCCAGATACCCCTCTAGTTTTTCTCAGAAATAACTTTTGTTTAGAGGACTTGCAGTATAGAATTCTAGTATGTCTTCCTTCACTTGAAAAAATAAACAACAACCTAATATAAAATTCAGGTTTCAGATAGTATGTGTGTTTTGGCTGAATTTATAGTGATCTTAGGTTCTATTTTAAAATATTTTTTGAAATATTTACTACAAATTATTGTTATATTTCAAGTGTAATTAAACCAAGAGACATTAGCTCATTCTTCTTAGTTTTAAGAGAAAACAGTATAGTGAGAAATAATATCTATCAGTTTATTTGTAATAACTTTGAAAGGAAGTGCCATTAGACAGCAGCATCTGTCCTGGAAAAAAAATGAGCTAAAGAAGAACACAGTATGACCCCAGGCCGGGCAGTGTGACTGTGGCTCAGATAATGATATTTTAGCATCCAAACTGACCATTTAAAATTTATCCCTTCGAACAAACCATGCAACCAAAAAGTTAATTCCTAATCAAACAGAGGCATTCTAATTACATCGATTGTCAGTCATTGTCATGTTTAGAAGAAAAGGCAAATCATAAAAATCTTTCACTGAGGTCAAGGTTAGGTTATTAGGGGAAGTCTTAGTCGGTTCTATGATTACTATTGCCATTTTAATTTTTTTGTTGTTGTTTTAACTTGTTTGAATCACATGTACATACCTTTTTTGAATCATATGGTCAGCTGGAAAAAAAACAAATGGGTTAATTTGGAAATTATACAAGAATACCAATGGAATAATGAATAGGAAATAGAAGGGAACACCAGAGAAATTTTAACCCAATGGTTATAACACAAACGTGCTTTGCAAATCATAAACTATGTTAAGATAAAGTATGTTTGTTCCTACAGCATCATGTGTATAAATACACATATAACACACACATGTATAGAGAGTTACTAGTTATTGGATGTTCCTTTATACTGAAATATTATCTTCTTGAGCTTTTCTCCCCCTAGCTTTTATTAATCAAATAATTTAATTCCAATATATTTCAGGAAACATGGAACAACTCTGCCCACCTCCACCTCAGATACCCAATGCTCAGAATATGCTAACCACAGTGAATTATCAGGATAAAGAGAAAGTAGCTATTCTCTGCAAAGAAAATTATCTACTTCACGGGCCAAGAGATATGGTGTGTAAAAATGGACAATGGCAGTCATTACCACGCTGTATTGGTTAGTAGTTTATTTCTAAATAATATGATTTTAAAAGTGTATACTAAAGAACAGGAAAAAGAACTTATGACTTTTTCATGCACTGTATTCTGAAGCATTAAATTGGCACCCAGTTCCATCACTTTTCAAAACTGTTTATCTATGAGTTACTTCCACCAGTGACCATAGAAGAAATATTTGAGATCTCTACTGGATACCTACTTCTATAAAGTATATTTACTTGATATGCAACTTAAGATGTATAATGGGCAATTTGGAAGTATAATGGTCATTTAGGATGTAAATTTGGTAACTGCTAGTATAAAGATGATACCTAAAGTTATAGGACTGGATGGGATCATACAGTGGCTAAATAAGAGAGAAAGTCAAAGGGACAGCCTTGGAGACTCTCCATTAATAGAGATCTAGGAAATGAGGAGCAGCCAGGTAGGGTTGTGGAAGAAAAACTAGGGAAGTGGTTCTAGGTTCTAGGACACAATTACATTGTGTGTGTGTGTGTGTGTGTGTGTGTGTGTGTGTGTGTGTGTGTGTGTTTAGGGGGGTTATTTCACACCCAACAAGCAAGTCTTAGACACCTGCTGGGAGTCCTATAATTCAACTAAATTCTGACACTATCTACCCAGAGACAGCATCAGGCTTCATAGGTTAAGAACTCAGTGTTAGAAGATTACTCCTTGCACCCCTACTTCTGAGGCCAGTTACACATCTAGGTTGTCATCTGTGCCTCTGACTGTCTATAGATTGGAGGTCCCAGAAACCCCCTCCTTGAGTTTAATTAATTTACTAAGGCAGTTCACATAACTCAAAGAGGCATTTTACATACTAGATTATGGACTTATTATAAAAGGGCTTAACTCAAGAACAGCCAGATAGAAGAGATGTATAGGAAAGGGCACAGAGCATCCATGCCCTCTCCAGCCAACACTTTCCCATATCTCCATGAATTCACTAACCCAGAAACTCTCAGAACCTTGTCCTTTTGGGGTTTTATGGAAGCTTCATTACATAGGCATGATTGATTAAACTTTTGTATTGGTGATGGATTCAAACCTCCAGCCCCTCTTCCTTCCCTATAGGTCAGGATGGCACTGAAAAGTTCCAACCCTCTAATCACAGGGTTAGTCCTCCTGGCAACCAGCCTATCCTCAGGTTACCTATGGGTTTTCCAAAATCCATCTCATTGACATCTCATGTACTGCTGTCGTCACTTAGGAAAGCCCAAGGGTTTTAGGACCTCTGTGCCAGCAATGGGGAGAAAGACCAAATATTTATCATAAATCACATTACCAGAGCTGGTGTCCCCGAAGCCAAGGGCATATTGCAAAATGTTATTCAACAGGACAACAAACATGTCAAAGTCTGCCTACAACTAGACAAGAAGGCTGATAGTTGAACAATGGATTTAGCTCCCTAGAGTAACTGGTAACTTTGCTTTGATATTTCAGTAGGGGACAATACCTAATGCCAGTGTGTTCAAGAGAAAATGTGTGGTGATAACGTCAGATCAGAGAGGATAGGAAACAAGTAGGTTTGCTCTGAAGGGAATAGGGAAATAAAGTGGTAGTTAGATAGGGGGTATGGATTAAGGGAAATTTTACCTACTCAGTTATGACATTTTCAGGATGTATGATGATGAATGATTTGGCAGGGAAGGAGAAATTGACAATACAGCAAAGGGGACAATTCATGGAGTAGGGTCTTTGCTGAATTTAAAGGGGATAAAATCTAATGCCCTCATGAAAGAGTCTGAGAAAAATGCAGGGACAGTAACTCAATGAAACAAGAGGTAGAAGAAGTTATTTGGGATAAGATTATTTATTTGGCCATTTCATATCTGTATCTTTGGTGGTATATGGAAAGATAAATCAGTGCCATGGGATGTATCCCAGCCATTCTTTTTTTTTTTTTTTTTAAGATTTATTTATTTTAGAGAGACAGCGAGCAGAGGAAGGGGCAGAGGGAGAGAGAATCTTCAGCAGCCTCATGACCCTGAGATCATGACCTGAGCTGAAATCAAGAGTTGGGTGCTTAACCAACTGAGGCACCCAGGCACCCCTGTATTCCGGCTATTCTTAACATGAAGTTGAAACATTTATTGACAGAGAAAGATGCCTATGATATTATTTGATATCAGAAAAATAAATGAAAAGCTGTACGTCAATAATTCATTTCAGTAAAGCTAAGAGTTTATGATCACGTACTGACAGGTACATGACATTTGCATAAAGTAACAGTAGTTCCAGAGAATAGAAATGGAAAGGGAGTTATTTATTTTTGATTTATTTATTTATTTATTTATTTAAGAGCACGAGAGAGAACACAAGTAGGGGGAGCAGCAGGAGGAGGGAGAGGAGAAGCAGGCTCCCAGCTGAGCGGGAAGACTGACATGGGGCTTGATCCCAGAATATAATATCATGATCTGAGGCAAAGGCCAACTCTTAACTGACTGAGCCACCCAGGAGCCCCTATCTTTCCTCTTTAAGTAAAAATTTTTATGAAGAGGGTGGGCAGTAGGCCAGATAGAAGTAAATCTTACCTGTTCATCATGCTTTAAATAAAAACCATTCTTACTACTTATACTTGTATGTCCTTATAATACATATATACTGAATACTTAAGTGTATTTTACTTTAGGGTGAAAGGAAGCCCTATAATATTTTTTGGTTATCAGTTTATATTATAGAAATTATATCATGAGTTATTTGAGCTCTCAGATACCATATATGGCATTGAGGATATAAGGAGATTTACTTATAGTATTTCACTTAAACTACATGTCGATTTTCTCTCAACACATAAATGTTATTTTTCAGAGTCTACACAATATTGTGGTCCCCCTCCACCTGTTAGCAATGGAGACATCACCTCATTCCCATTATCAGTATATCCTCCAGGATCAAGAGTCCAGTACCGTTGCCAGTCTTTCTATGAACTTCGGGGCTCCACAGATATAATATGCATAAATGGACAGTGGTCAGAACCACCAAAATGCATAGGTGAGTTCTTCATATTCTCCTGGAGTTTGATTTTTGATATTCATAGTGAAATTTTCATGGACAAATTTCATAGGATGTCTTTTACGTAAATTTAATTTAGTTGAAAATCTGTCTGACATTGATTCAAGCCACTTGGTGAGTATTTGGTGGAGCTAGGATTCAGGCATGGCAATCTGGTGCCAAATTCATATAGTTAAGCCTGATGCTCTGGTGGCCTTTTGTATCTACAGAAGAGACAGGGAGAAAAAAGGTCAACCCCTCTTTAACACTACAAGGACTAGTCTATCATATGTCATCAGGAAAATACTCAGTAATATATTTTACAATCTCCTGGGCTTGGATAGATCTAGGTACTGAAAGAAGTTCTTTATGGTTGCCACTGCCTAGGAGGGCTCCTCAAATTTAACCTTGGGCTTATTTCAGCAACTCTGAACAATTCCTATATCAGAGATTATGGGCTGTAGAGTACATGCCGCTTAGCAGTGCCAGGGTGTGCTATTTGCTCAGGGGAATGCTACCTCTCAGACTGCTGAATTTAAAAACGAATGAATGGACTCTGATCATGGGAGAAAGTAACTCTGCTTTCCTACAGAAATCAAAGTTTCACAAAAGTTATGACCCAGCAATAATTTGTTTGTGGAAAAGATGCTCTAAACAAGCAATATAATAGCTAGTAGAATTTGTGGTCTCATTGATAAGTAGTTACCTTCAAGTATAAGGTATATTCTAAGTGAATAGTTAAAGAGATGATTGGTTTTTATACATATTGTCCTCTTCAGCCCACTTTCTGAACTATATATCTGAATAGATGGTAATAAACTTATTTTTACTATAACATTAGTAAGATGTTAATACATTTATGTGCACTTTTTGGAAACAATGTAAAAAGAATCTTGAGTTGGGAAAGGAGGGTAAACAACATTGACCATAATAGAACATTTTAATTTAATCCTGTTTGGTATGTGATTTTTAGGCATGTAAAGCAGAGTTATTAAGAGCACAGGCTCTGAAGTCAAACTGGCAAGGTCCATATTCTGGCTCAGAATATCCATTAAGTTATGTGACCTTGGAAAAATTACTCAATCTCTCTGAACCCCCATCTGTGCTTAGTTAGCCCAGGGAAATGATGCATGGTGTTGAGAGAAGATGCGTACAAGTACTAAGAACAGTACTTGGAAAACACAATAAATATTAGCTTTCAATATTCTTTAAGAAATTTCAGTATTCTTGGAAAGGAAAAGTTATATTATTAATAATTTATTTTTATTATTTCTTCTTTCAGATGCATGTGTAATATATGAAGGTAACATGAACAAAAATAACATACAGTTAAGAGGAAAAAACATCAGAAACCTTTATGTGAAAACGGGGGATTTTGTTGAATTTGACTGTAAACAGCCATATAAAGCAAAGACATCAATGCAGTCATTTCGGGCACTCTGTCAGGAAGGGAAAATCGAATATCCCATGTGTGGATGAAATGAGCATAGTTTCCCTGAATATAATTTTAAAAGTAGCCCTACATGTATAAGTATGCATTATGTATTCAATTCTATAGTTTATTTTCTTTATTCTTTCAAGTGTTGTTTACCTCAGTTTTATTTTGAACTCTGGATTTTCAGAGGTTTACAAGTTTATGAGCTGAGAGCAGGGCTTGACTCATTAGGTGGATCACATTACACCTGGGCAAATCAAAGTACTGGGTTTCCTATACATATAGTACCCACGGAAAGTGAGCCTGTACCTCAGTTCAGTACTTAATTCCATCTAACCTCTTCCAATTGTCTAAAATTTATAAGATAATTTCAAGGCTTTCTAAGTCAACTTTACTTCCTCTTAAATAAAGTTGTTATGGCAATATCTATCACATCATAAAAATACAAAAACTATCACCTCTTATGCTTGTAGCAAGCATTAATATTAATAAGTCCTCTAGTGTGAACCTAATTATTCATCAAATACTAAATAATCCTTAAAGGCACAAATACACCATCTTCCAAAAATGAATAGAAGACTAAAATATTTATAAATCCTAGTGCAGAACTTCTAATATAGTCAAGAGGTGGTATAAACATACACAAAGATAACTATAATTATAAATAAAAATTATGAGGTTACAATATTTACAATTATGAGGATTATCGAGATATGTATAAATAAAGAAGATTGAGAGGAAACACAAAGTATAACTGTAATAATTTATGTGGTTTGAGGTTAATAGGTTTAAGAAATTAGAATACTTATAAATTTTTATATTTCCTATATTTTATAACTTCTCATTTTGAATTATATTACTTTTACAGTTAGATAAGAGTTATCAAGAACTGTGATTAGACACCAACAAAGTAGAAGATGAGAATGTAAAGACCCTGTAAGGTCATGAAACTTATTTCAGGCAAAAGCTCCAATATTTTTTGATGTACCATAGTTCAGGGAAATACTGAACAGGAACATTTAGAAATATGCTCTGTGTGTTCCTGTATTTTAGCCAGCATTTCATAGTTAAAAAAAAAACACAAAAAAGACCTGCTGGCCAAAAAATATTTTAAGTATCTATGAAAATGCTGACAACAAATGCAAGTAAAAATTAAGGCTTATGGATATAGCAATAGAATCTGTGATATGACATTAAAACATAAGCAAGTAAGAAAAAATAGATAAATTGGACTTCATCAAGATTAAAAACTTTTCTGCTTCAAATGACATGAATAAGAAAATGAAAGCACTGCAGATATAATGGAAGAAAATAGTTGCAAATTATATATCCGTAAAGGGACTCATATCTAGAATTAAAGAACTCTTACAAATCAAAATAGAAAGATAACCCAATTTTAAAATGAGCAAAAGATGTAAATAGACATTTCTGAAAAAAAAAGATGTATGAATGGCTAATAAGCATATGAAAAGATAGTTAACATCTTGAATCATTAAGCAAAACAAATCAAAATCACCATGAGATACTACCTCCCACCCACTAGGATGGCTACAATCAGTCAGATAGTAACAAGTATTGTTAAGAATATGGACAAATTGGAACCCATATACACTGCTGATGGGACTGTAAAGGGGCACACCCAATTTGGAAAACAATCTGGAAGTTCTTTGAAAGGTTAAACATAGAGTTATCATAGACTCAGTAATCTACTCCTAGATATATACACCAAAAGCAATAAAAACATATGTTCATGCAAGCATTGTACATGAATGCCCATAGCATAATTATTATAACAACCAAAAGTAGAAACAACCCAGATGCTTATCAACATACCCAAAACATAGATCTTATATAATATTATTTGGTTACAACAAAGGAATAAAATACTACTACATGCCACAACATGGATGAACCTCAGAAACTTTATGTTAAGTGAGAAAAGCCAGTCAAAAAAGATTACATATTATGTGATCCTATTTATTGGATATGTTCAGAACAGACAAATATATAGGGACAGAAGGTAGATTAGTGGTTGCTTAGGGCTGAAGTAGGGAGGCAGAGGCTGGTAGCTAACAGTGATAAATGTTCTCAAATTGATTGTGGTGATAATTGTAGAACTCTGTGATTTTACCAAATAATATTACATGCACAATATATTTTAAACGAGTGAGTTGTATGATGATGTGTGAATTATATCTCAATAAAGTGATAACCAAAAAATGGTGGCAACATTTTAAAATCATGACAAACACTGGGAATTAAAAAAATAAAATTAAAAATTAAGATACTATCAGAATTTATAATGAACTTATATGAACTTAAAGATTGATAAGGTTGCTCCTAGCTCACACTGGCTACCTACTGACCTCTTGGTCAGGAGGAAGGCAAGTAGAAATTTCATTTCTCCTCCTCAATTCTGAGGGGGAAATTTTGAAAGTGAAATGTTATTTAAAAGTTTTAGAATGACAGAATACATATAAAAATGTTTTATTTAGAGAATAGGAAACAGTATTTTATTTAAAGATTTGAGAGAGAGACCACCCACAGGGGGAGGGGTAGAGGGAGAGAGAGAATCTCAAGCAGACTCCCCACTGAGGGCAGAGCCTGGCATAGGGCTCAAGCTCATGAACCTGAGATCATGTCCTGAGCCAAAATCAGGAGCCTTATGCTTAACCAATTGAGTCACCCAGATGCCCCTCTAACAGTATTTTAAACTCGGATATTTGCGCTCCATTCTGAGAATTTCTTCCTTTCTCAAACTACTTTGTGGCACATATTTCTAAACATTTTGCTTGAGCAGCAGTATAGTCCTTGAGAAGTTTTGCGTCCTTAGCTAACTATCTCCCTCCAAGATGTAAAGAAAGTTAAAAAAAAGGGGAGGGGGAGTAGGAATGAAAATGCCAGAAAGCATTTCTTTATAGAGAGTTGTCAGGTGCATAAATTATGGGATATACAAATAACTAGAAGAATGTGATCCAGATCCATTTACAAGAGAAAAGACAATCAACTGACACTGAGTGTGAGGTGATCGAGATATTGGAATAGACAAGTGTTTTAAACAAACTTTATAGCTATTCTAAAGGACATAATTAAAAAGGCATTCTCAGTGAATAAAACCAAAAGACATTAACAGGAAAATAGAAGCCATAGGAGAGAAAGAAATTCTAGAAGTTTTTTTAAAATTTATTTATTCATGAGAGACACAGAGAGAGGCAGAGAGACATAGGCAGTGGTAGAAGAAGCAGGCTCCATGCAAGAAGCCCAATGTGGGACTCCATCCTGGGACTCCGGCACCACGCCCTAAGCTGAAGGAAGATGCTCAACCACTGAGCCACCCAGGCATCCCAAAATTCTAGAAATTATATTTCAATGCCTGAAAAAAAATCTTCACTAGGGAGGCTCAAAACAGATGGAATTGACAAAAGACAGTGAGCATAAAAATAAATGGAAATAATGGAAATAATTCAATTTAAATAATAAAGAAAAATAATTATAAATTATTTTTATGGGAATGGTTGTGGAAATGGTTGGACAATAGAAAAAGGAAATGTGTACATGGAGCCTGAGAAGGAAAGAAGAGATACTATGGAAGAAAAATTACTAGACCATCAGTTCCTCAAATTTGATGACAGACATAAGTATATAAGATCTAGAAAATAAAGTCCATGCAAGATAAGTACAAAGAAAATACATTATATACAAACTACCGAAAACTAAGGATAATGAGAGACTCTTGAAAACAGCCATAAAAAAAAGTAATGCGTGCTATACAATGGAACAATAATTTCAATGAAGGCTGACTTCTTATTGGTGGCTATGGAAGCTGAAAGATAATGGAAAGTGGTTTTTTTAAGTACAAAAATAAAACATTCTGAACTCAAAATATGTCTACTGAAAAAAATCCTTCAAGAAGAAAAGCAAAATAAGTACATTTTTAGAAAAAAAAGAAAGCTAAAATAATTAATGAGGATGCATCATGGCCAGACTTGTGCTATCAGAGATGTGTGCGCCTGGGAGTGAGGGCGGCAGAGGGGAAGGAAGATCCACAATTGGTCCCCTCCCTCCAATAGTTGTCAAGGCTCCTAGAACTCAGAGATCTGAGAAAACAAATGCTGCGATGCTCCAGTAGAAAGGACACCTGTTGGGCAGGTGGGAGGTGGGAGACCTGACTGCGTGTGTGTGTGTGTGTGTGTGTGTGTGTGTGTGTGTGTGGAGCTGCCCCCGGGGGACATGCCTGGCCCGAGGGCGCTCAGATGGTGAAGGGGTGGAATCCCAGGTGTCAGGTGGGACAGGTGCCCTGAGGATCCCCGGCCCCGGGGAGACCAGGTGGGCCCCAGGGCGGCCCATTCCGGGCACCGGAGCAGGCAGCTGGCTGGGAACAGGGAAGGTGGGCTCCGGCCTTCGGCTCCCCGTTGCCGAGAAGCTCCAGGCCCTGCCCCGGCACCCACCGCTGTCCCAGGAGGCAGCAGGGAGGCAAGACCCTCCCTGGGAGCCACAGCAGGAGGTCCCCGAATCTGGGGTTTTGAAACTCAGATAAAACTGCTCAGCCTCAGGCTGGATGGACACAGTTTTGCTGGGAACTGGGAAGAGAAGAGGGATGGATTGCTCTTCTGCAAGGGTTCACTGAAAATCTGCGAGGGGCACAGAATTCCAGCCGTGGGGCTCGAGAGTGGGGTGCAGCCTGAGTCCTCCCACCCACCCGTGCTGAAAGCCTTCAGGGAGCAAAACAGCACCGGCTGGTGGAGTCCAGAGCCACTTCCACGAGCCCTGCCTCCCGCACCCTGGGGGGGCCTGTGCGACCTGCAAATCCACCAGAGAATCAGCCCGCAGGCCCCTCTCCCGGAAGGCCAGCACCCACGAACCGGGCTCCAAGGCTACTACTAGTCCTGGAGGGCTGCAGAGCTTCAGCTCCTGGGGAAAATAGTATATGGCAGTCTTTGTATTTTTATTCTTTAGTCTTTCTGTGTTATTTTTTCAGTTATTTTCCTACTTTCAATTCTTCTCTAAATTCTTCTTAAATTTTTACATAAATATTTTATTTTTATTTTTTATTTTTTATATTTATTTAAAAATATAAATATTTTTATATTCATTTATAAATATAAATATATTTTTATATTTATTTATTTATATTTATTATTTATATTTATTCATTTTTTGTTTCCTTTCATTGTATTTTATTTATATAAATGTAATATATAAATATGTTATTTATAAATATATATGTTATATATAAATATATATGTAATATTTATATAAATATATATCTCTTTCTTTCTGTCTTATTGTCGGATCTAGTTCTTTTTTTTTTTTTTTAACAAGCAGACCAAAACATATCCAGGATTTAGTTGTTTCCTGGTTATTGTTTTCATTGTTTTTGTTTTTTCCTTTTTCTTCTTTTCTTTTCTGGAAAAAATGACAAGACGGAGAAATTCACCTCAAAAGAAAGAATAGGAGGTAGTACTTACAGCCAGGGATTTAATCAATTCGGATATAAGTAAGAGGTCTGAACTAGAATTTAAAACAACCTATTACAAAGATACAAAGGAACTCATGTCAGCCCTGTGAGAAATATTAAAGGGGACCCTTTGAGTAGAAAGAGAGACCAAAAGTAATGAACACCAGAAAGGAACAGAAACAATCTAGAGGAATGGCGACTGTTCAGGTAATATAATGGCACTGAATTCCCATCTTTTAATGATTATTCTGAATGTAAATGGATTAAGTGCTCCAATCAAATAAAGTGATATCATGCATATTTTCAGACCACAATGCTATATAACTTGAAGTCAACTACAAGAAAAAAATTAGAAAACTACAAATACATAGGGTTAAAGAACATCCTGCTAAAGAATGAATAGGTCAACCAGGAAATTAAAGAAAAGATTAAAAAAATACACGGAGGCAAATGAAAATGAAAACATGACAGTTCAAAATCTTTGGGATACAGCAAAGGTGGTCCTAAGAGAGAAGTGTATAGCAATACAAGCCTTCCTTAAGAAGCAGGAGAAGTCTCAAATACACAGCCTAATCTTAACCTGGAGCTGGAAAAGGGAGCTGGAAAAAGAAGAGCAAATAAGGCTAAACTCAGCAGGAGAAGAGAAATAATAAAGATTAGAGCAGAAATCAATAATATAGAAATAAAAAAAATAGGGCAGCCCGGGTGGCTCAGGGGTTTAGCGCCGCCTTCAGCCCAGGGCCTGATCCTGGAGCCCCGGGATCGAGTCCCACGTCGGGCTCCTTGCATGGGGCCTGCTTCTCCCTCTGCCTGTGTCTCTGCCTCTCTCTCTGTGTCTCTCATGAATAAATAAATAAAATCTTAAAAAAAAAATAAATAAAAGACATAGAACAGATTAACGAAAGGAGATGGTTCTTTGAAAGAATTAACAAGATCAATAAACCCCTGCCCAGACTTGTCAAAAAGGTAAGAGAAGGGAAGCGCCGCGGTGCCTCTGCGAGGAAGATATCAAGTTGTGCTAGAACATCCATATAAATAATTAATACCTGAAGTCTCAATGAAACATGGACATTAACAGTGATGACTGATAAATACAGACGCTTGGGAATCAAATACTAGGCGAAAAACACTTTTCTAAAAAGAAAGGAATTTTGGGAGATTCTAGTATTTTCCGTGGCTGAAGCTGAGAGTCTGAAACCCTGATGCTTAAGCTCTATTCTAGATCATAGCTCCAACTCCTTCAGGATATAAGGAAAAGAGATAATATTTCCACAATGATAGATCTTTGGTTGTACAGGTTTCCCAATGAGTGGATCATGATGACCGTATTGTAGGGACTTGCCATAGTACGGCTGCTTCCCCATCTACTCGTGTTACAGGATCAACAGTGGGGTTAAACGGCTTGGATGAATCTTTTTGTGGTAGAACTTTAAGGAATCGTAGCATTGCTCACCCTGAAGAAATCTCTTCTCATTCTCAAGTACGATCAAGATCACCAAAGAAGAGACCAGAGCCTGTGCAGATTCAGAAAGGAAATAATAATGGAAGAACTACTGATTTAAAAGAGCAGAATACTCGAGAATCATGGGTAAGCCCTAGGAAAAGAGGACTTTCTTCTTCAGAAAAAGATAACGTAGAAAGGCAGGCTGTAGAAAATTGTGAGAGAAGGCAAACAGAACCTGTTTCACCAGTTTTAAAAAGAATTAAGCGTTGCCTTAGATCTGAAGCACCAAACAGTTCAGAAGAAGATTCACCTATAAAATCAGACAAGGAGTCAGTAGAACAGAGGAATACAGTAGTGGACAATGATGCAGATTTTCAAGGGACTAAACGAGCTTGTCGATGTCTTATACTGGATGATTGTGAGAAAAGGGAAATTAAAAAGGTGATTGTCAGTGAGGAAGGGCCACTTAATTCTGCAGTAGTGGAAGAAATCACAGGCTATTTGGCTGTCAATGGTGCTGATGACAGTGATTCAGCTGTTATAAACTGTGATGACTGTCAGCCTGATGGGAACACTAAACAAAATAGCACTGGTTCATATGTGTTGCAGGAAAAGTCAGTAGCTGAAAATGGGGATTCGGATACCCACACTTCAATGTTCCTTGATAGTAGGAAGGAGGACAGTTACATAGACCATAACGTGCCTTGCACCAATTCAGAAGTGCAGGTCAAGTTGGAGGACCACAAAGTAGTAACTGCCTGCCTGCCTGTGGAACATGTTAATCAGCTGACTACTGAGCCAGCTACAGGCCCCTTTTCTGAAATTCAGTCATCCTTAAGGGATTCTTTGGAGGAAGTAGATGTGGTGGGAGATAGCAGTGCCTCAAAAGAGCAGTGTAATGAAAACACCAATAATGCCCTGGACACAAGTCTTGAGAGTATGCCAGTCTCTGGAGAACCAGAATCATCATCTGTTCTAGACTGTATTTCAGCTCAAATGATGTCTTTATCAGAACCTCAAGAACATCGATATACTCTGAGAACGTCGCCACGAAGGGCGGCCCCCACCAGAGGTAGTCTCACTAAAAGCAGTTCTCCTTGCAGAGAAAATAGACAATTTGAGGAGAATAATCTTAGTCCCAATGAAACAAATGCAACTGTTAGTGATAACATAAGTGAATCTCCCACAAATCCTGATGAGATTTCTCAGAATGAAAAAGGAATATTTTGTGACTCTGAAAATTATGGGAGTGAAGGACTAAGTAAGCCACCCTCAGAGGCAAGACTTAATATTGGACATTTGCCATCTGCCAAAGAGAGTGCCAATCCGCACAATACAGAAGAAGAAGATGATGATCCTGATGTTTATTATCCTGATGATCCTGATGTTTATTACTTTGAATCAGATCATGTGGCGCTGAAACACAGCAAAGATTATCAGAGACTGTTACAGACGATTGCTGTACTCGAGGCTCAACGTTCTCAAGCAGTCCAGGACCTTGAAAGTTTAAGCAAACACCAGAAAGAAGCACTAAAAAATCCCATTGGATTTGTGGAGAAACTCCAGAAGAAGGCTGATATAGGACTTCCGTATCCACAGAGAGTTGTTCAGTTGCCAGAGATTGTATGGGACCAATATACCAATAGCCTTGGGAACTTTGAAAGAGAATTTAAAAATCGTAAAAGACATACTAGGAGAGCTAAGTTAGTTTTCGATAAAGTAGGTTTACCTGCTAGACCAAAAAGTCCTTTAGGTCCTAAGAAGGATGGAGAGTCCCTTCCATATTCTATGTTACCTTTGAGTGATGGTCCTGAAGGCTCAAACAGTCATCCTCAGATGATAAGAGGACGCCTTTGTGATGATACCAAACCTGAAACATTCAATCAGCTGTGGACTGTGGAAGAACAGAAAAAGCTTGAACAGCTACTCCTGAAATACCCTCCTGAAGAAGTAGAATCTCGACGCTGACAGAAGATAGCAGATGAATTGGGCAATAGGACAGCAAAACAGGTTGCCAGCCGAGTACAGAAATATTTCATAAAAGTAACTAAAGCTGGCATTCCAGTCCCAGGAAGAACACCAAACTTATATATATACTCCAAAAAGTCTTCAACAAGCAGACGACAGCACCCCCTTAATAAGCATCTCTTTAAACCTTCCACTTTCATGACTTCCCATGAACCACCAGTATATATGGATGAAGATGACGACCGATCCTGGTTTCGTAGCCACATGAACACTGCTATTGAAGAGGCATCAGACGAAGAAAGTATTCCTATCATGTATAGGAATTTGCCTGAATAGAAGGAACTATTACAGTTTAAAAAGTTAAAGAAGCAGAAACTCCAGCAGATGCAAGCTGAAAGTGGCTTTGTACAACATGTGGGCTTCAAGTGTGATAACTGCGGCATAGAACCTACCCAGGGCGTTCAGTGGCACTGCCAGGATTGTCCTCCAGAAATGTCTTTGGATTTCTGTGATTCTTGCTCAGGCTGCCTACATGAAACAGATATTCACAAGGAAGATCACCAATTAGAACCTGTTTATAGGTCAGAGACGTTCTTAGACAGAGACTACTGTGTGTCCCAGGGCACCAGTTATAATTACCTTGACCCAAACTACTTTCCAGCAAACAGATGACATGGAAGAGAACATCATATACTAGTCCTCTTCAACACATAGCAATGGTATCATTGTGAATTATGTGCACAGTTTGGAAAGATTCTCTGCTTTCCCTGAATGACACTCACAGCATGACAGCTTCCCGAGTGTTCTCGTCAAGGCCAGCTCTGCACTGTTGTGACTCTAGATCACTGTTCAGCAGCTGAACATTCCTGGTGAGCAAAGGGTTTCCCTGGTGAATTTCTCATCACCACCCTAAAGCCTTTCAGGTGGTGATCTTAAATGGGTGAGATGGAAACGAGAGCACACATTAAAGAGAGAGTAAATTCCAAAGGTTTCAAAGAACTCGGTCATAAATAGGAAAATGAGAAGACAGAGTATTTATATTAAAACAGTTTAGTAGCTTTCAGTTTTGTGAAAATAGTTTTCAGCACAGAAGGTGACTTCTTAGACAAAGTTTTAACCAATGATGGTATTTGCTTCTAGGATATACACTTTAAAAGAACTCACTGTCCCAGTGGTGGCCGCTGATGGCCTTTAGTAAATCAGAGCTGCTTAACCTTATTGATGTCTAATTTCTTTTAACCACAATGAACTGTCCTTATTACCAACAGCGAAGCACTACAGGGGGCAACTGTGGCATTGCTTCCTTAACCAGCTCATGGTGTGTGAATGTTATAAAATTGTCACTCAGATATATTTTTTAAATGTAATGTTATATAAGATGATCATGTGATGTGTACAAACTATGGTGAAAAGTGCCAGTGGTAGTAACTGTGTAAAGTTTCTAATTCACAACATTAATTCCTTTAAAATACACGGCCTTCTGCCTCTGTATTTGGAGTTGTCAGTGCAACTCATCAAAGAAAACTGCCTAATATAAAAATCATATATATGGTAATAATTTCCCTCTTTTGTAGTCTGCACAAGATCCATAAAAGATTGTATTTTTATTACTATTTAAACAAGTGATTAAATTTAGTCTGCGCAGTGAGCAAGAGTTCACATGCATTCTTTTATCCTGCTGGATTTCGTTGTGCATCATTTAAAACATTTTGTACGTTTTTTCTTATCTGTGTATACAGTATGTTCTTGAATAATGTTCATTTGTCAGGAGAACTGTGAGAAATAAACTATGTGGATACTGTCTGTTTATATTATAAAAAAAAAAAAGGTAAGAGAAAGGACCCAAATAAATGAAATTCTGAATTCAAGAGGAAAGATCCTAATTAACACTGAAGAAATACAATTATAAGAGAATACTGTGAGAAATTATATGCCAATAAATTAGGTAATCTGGAAGAAATGGATAAATTCCTAGTGACATATAAACTACCAAAACTGAAACAGGAAGGATCAAACCATTCTAACATTTGTATGGAACTAGAAAAAACCCAGAACCCCAGATAGCCAAAGTAATGTTGAAAAAGAAAATCAAAGCTCAAGGCACCACAATTCCTATATTGCAAAGCTGTAATCATCAAGACAGTACGGTACTGGCACAAAAACAGACACATAGATCAGTGGAACAGACCAGTAAACCCTGAAGTAGACCCTCAACTCTATAGTAAACTCATCTGTGACAAAGCAGGAAGGAGTATCCACTGGAAGAAAGACAGTCTCTTCGACAAATGGTGCTGGGAATATTGGACAGCCACATGCAGAGGACTGAAACCGGACCACTTGCTCACACCACACACAAAAATAGACTCAAAATGGCTGAAAGACCTAAATGTGAGATGGAAATCCATCAAAATCCTAGAGGAGAACACAGGCGGCAATCTCTTTGACCTTGGCTGCAGCAACTTCTTGCTAGAAATGTCTACAAAGGCAAGGCAAACAAAATCAAAACTGAACTATTGGAACTTTATCAGGATGAAAAGCTTTTGCACAGCAAAGGAAACAATCAACAGAACTAAGAGGCAGCCTATAGAATGGGAGAGGATATTCACAAATGACATATCAGATAAAAGGCAAGTATCCAAAATGATAAAGACCTTGTCAAATGCAACTCCCAAAAAAACCCCAAAAAATCCAGTTGAGAAATGGGCAGAAGACATGAACAGATATTTCTCCAAAAAGACATACAAATATTGAGAAATTCTCAATGTTACTCATCATCAGGGAAATACAAATCAAAACCACAATGAGATACCACCTCACAACTGTCAGAATGGCTAAAATTAACAACTCAGGAAACAACAGATGTTGGTGAGGATGCAGTGAAAGGGCAACCGTCTTATACATTTGGTGGAAATACAAACTAAAACAGCCACTCTGCAGAAAGCAGTATGGAGGTTCCTCAAAAAGTTAAAAATAGTACTACCCTATGACCCAGCAATTGCACTACTAGGTATTTATCTGAGGGATACAAACATAGTGATTCAAAGGGGCACATGCACCCCAATATTTATAGCAGCAATGTCCACAATAGCCAAAATATAGGAAGAGCCCAGGTGTCCATCAACAGATGAATGGATAATATATGGAATAATAATATATGGAATAATGAATAATATATGGAATATTATTATAAATATATAATGGAATATTATTCAGCCATCAAAAAGAATGAAATCTTGTCATTTGCAACAACATGGATAGAACCAGAGGGTATTATGCTAAGGGAAATAAGTCAGTCAGAGAAGACAGGTACCATAAGGTTTCACTCATATACAGAATTTAAGAAACAAAACAGCTGAAAACAGGGGAAGGGAAAGGAAAATAAAATGAGATAAAAACAGAGAGGGAGGCAAACCAAAAAGACACTGAACTAGGTATTGCTAGAGAAGAGGTGGGTGGTGGGATGGGGCAATTGTGTGAGGGCATTAAGGGGGGCACGTGATGTAATGAGCACTGGGTGTTATATGCAACTGATGAATCATTACATTATATCTCTGAAACTAATAATACACTGTATGTTAACTAAATTTTTAGAAGAGATTTTATTTATTTATTTGAGAGAGAGAGAGAGAAAACACAAGTAGGTGGAGCAGCAGACAGAGGTAAAGGGAGAAGCAGGCTGCCCACTGAGCAGAGAGCCTGACGCAGGGCTGGATCCCAGGACAAAGGTAGATGCTTAACTGACTGAGCCACCCAGGTGCCCCTAAATTTTTAATTTAATTAATTAATTAATTTAAATATTTTATTTATTTATTCACATGAGACAGAGAGAGAGAGAGAGAGAGAGAGAGAGAGGCAGAGACATAGGCAGAGGGAAAAGTAGGCTCCCCCAAGGGAGCCCGATGTGGGACTCAATCCTCGAACCCCAGGATTACACCCTGAACCGAAAGCAGAGTTCAGCCACTGAGCCATCCAGGTATTCCTAAATTTTTAATTTTAAATACAATTAAAAAGAAAAGAAATATGTGTGCATCTAACATGAATTTTCAGCTCTACTCTCTTCCTTCTCAGGGTTTTTTCCTGGTAACCAACCTCTAGTCACCTGGTTTGAAAAGGAAAATTTAAGCCACTCTTGTAAACCAGGAGCTCTTCTCAGGTGTCCCCAAACCTACCTGTCCTATTCCTTACTGTAGGTGCTTCTCACTTGAAATACATTCTACTTGAAAAACAACATCAAAGAAAAAAGAAGTGGCATAGAACTAAGTGAAGTGTAACTGGGTTTTTAAACCAGATTTCCTTCTGAGAGTGATCAAAACTCTTCTAACCTTAAACGTGTCCCTGACATTTCTAAACTTATGACTAGTACTTTCTCCTTATGTTTAAATATGCTCCAGTGTTCACTTCCTTTCTTCATAGCTCTCTTTACAATAAAAGTTTTACTATACCAATAACTCTCTCACGACCAACCTCAAATCTCTTGCCCCCTCTTCCTTTGATGGTCCAGTCTAACGAATTTCCACACTGAAGGAACTCACCCATCTGTCTTCCTCATCCCTGTACTTAAGCAGCCAGGTGTTGTGGAGAAAAGCAAATAGGCATATTGGTGTCTAAAAATTTGTGATCATTATGTTCACCACTGCTAAACAATCATATTCCATTTTGTTTGTGTCTGCCTAATAACCTCTACTCTCTTGTTTTGATTAAGGCTCCGACCCTTCATAAAAATCACGGAACATGTCACTTAGCTGTCTCGTTACCAGGTCTTAACACCCCAGCTTCTTTGATTCCTTTGGGTGTGTTTGTGTACATTGAAAAATAATAATATGATACAGTAGGAACTTTCACAGTTTTTAACTAAAATAACGTCCCTGGCAACATAAACGGATACACTCTTAAAGTTGTATGTAGTTGAAGAGTTTAAATCGTGATTAAAAACTCACTATATGCTTTGACCAGTGTAGAGCTCTGAACGTGTAAAAAGAAAGAGTACTACTTATAATAACAGAAAAATTGTTTTAATAAAGCAAAGTTTGGAGTTCTGATCTAATGGAGGAAGAGCCTGAACTCATCTCCTCCACACCAAATCCATACCTATTGATAGAGCTAGTCTTCATAAAGAGGAACTGAGGGCTCATTGAACAGCTTCTGTACAACTAAAGATAGAAGGACCACACAGAAAACAGAAAGGGAGAAAGAGATGCAGTAAAAAAAAAAAAAAAAAAAGGGACCCTCACCCCCAGCCTTGCAAATTGCAGTGAGGAGGGATAGTACTGAGAGACCATGAGCAGCTTTGTCTGCCCTGTGGCACAGAAGAAAGCCTAGGTTTAAAAGAACAACTAGTATCTGAAGGAACTAGGCCTAGAATCTTACCAAATCGTGAGAGAGCTGCTGGAACTCTCTCTGGGTTGGAGAGGCTGGAAAGTGCCATGATTCCTGTTCCTATTCCACCTTGATAGTACAGATAGGAAAGGGTTCTGGGCACCATAACTAACCTGCCACCTCGATGAGCCCCAGGGCCCTAGCACACACCAGCCCCAGGCAATCTGGTGCACAGGAAAAAAGTGTTGGTTTCCAACAGCAAGTAGAATACAAAGGAACTGGCCCTAGGATACACCAAATGTGAGGGAAGCTACTGGAACTCTGTGCTCGGGAGGAGCTTATAAGTCCCACAGTCTGTGTTCCCTGTCTACCTTGATATGATGAACGGGAGTAAAGTCCAAGAACTGTAGCAAACCTACTGCCTCAGTGAGCCCCTCATACTTAGCCCTTACAAGTCCTAACCAACCCGCCAAAGCATCCCACACATAATGCACACTGGGACTCCGTAGAACTCATCACCACTCTAGTGGTCACACCAAAATAACATAGGCACAAAGCACTCCAGATCTTCGTTACTTTAGGTCCAGAGGGCTTGCAAGGACACACGTTAGTGCAGAGCGCTCTAGGACCTTTTGGCTCATGCTTGCTTTGGTTCCAGCCATGTATCCAAGGTTCTCCCTGCACAAAGCACCCAGGAACCCCTGGCCTGTGCCAACCTTGGTTCCAGCCTGTATGGAACACCTTTGAACTTCCAATCTACATCCTACCTTGGCTCTAACTTCCTAGCCATGATGATCTCTATACTGAGTACCTTTGGACACCCCAGCTTGCACACACTTCAGCTTTAGCTGTCCTCCTTAGGTGCCCTCTGAGTAAAGACCCCTGGGATCACCCCAGCCCATCCCATGTCAGCTATAAGTGTCCTACCAGGGTCCCCCTGCATGGGACACCTCAGGATTGCCTATCCCATGTCTCACCTTGCTTAAGCTATCCCACTGGATGCCTCTCCTGTGGAGTGCCCCAGGACCCCTGACCCATATCCTGCCTTGGTTCTAGCCACATTTCCAGGGTACTCCCTGAATGGTGAGCCCAGAATACTCCAGCTGGCACCCAGTTTGGTTTTGGCTATCTTGCAAGGGTACCCTCTGTGCTGAGAACCCAAGGCTCATGCCCACTTCTGCTTAATGTCCTGTCAGGGTGCCCTCTGCTCCAAGAGCCCTGAGACCACCCAGGCCAATATACACTTCTGCTTAGGCCATCTTACCAGGGCACCTCGGCAGAGAGTGCCTCATATTCCCACACTAGACACAGCTCCAGTCAGCCAGCAAAGTTAACAAACACACAGTCTGCTCAGGGGATTACCATGCACAGACCATTCCTTCACATTTAGGAGAAGTGGACATTACATCTAATTCACAGAAATGAAAACAAAAAGTCAAGTAAAATAGGGAGACAGAGAGATATGCTCCCACCAAAAGAATAATACAAAACCCTAGAAAAAGATTTAAATGAAACAGAGATAAGCAATATGCCTGATAAGGAGTTTAAAGTAATAATTGTAAAGATATTCACCAGACTGGGGAAAAGAGTGGAAGATCTCAGTGAGACCTTCAACAGAGAGATAAAAAAAAAAAAAAAAAGAACCAATTAGAGTTGAAGAATACAACTGAAGTGAAAAACACACTAGAGAGAATCAGTAGTAGATTAACAAATGCAGAAGAACTTATCAGCGATCTGGAAGACAGAGTGATGGAAAGCACCCAATCTGAACAGCAAAAAGGAAAGAATTTCAGAAAATAAGGACAGGTTAAAGGATCTCTTAGACAACATCAAATTAACAAACATTTACATTGTCAGGGTTCCAGAAAGAGAAAAAGAAGAGTAAATGGAGCAGAAAATGCATCTGAAGAAATAAAAGCTGAAAACTTCCCTAACCTGGGGAAGGAAATAGACATCCAGGTTTAGAGAACACGGAGTTCCAAACAAAATGAACTCAAGGAGCTCCATCCCACAGCACACAATAATTAAAATGTCAAAAGTAAATAATAAGGAGAATTTTAAAAACAGCAAAGAGAAGCAAAAAGTATGTACAAGGGAAACCCTATAAGGATATCAGCTAATTTTTCAGCAGAAAAGTTTTGCAGGAAAGAAGAGAGTGGCATGATATATTCCAAGAGCTGAAAGGGAAAAAAAAACTACAACCAAGAATATGCTACCCAGCAAGGCTATCATTCAGAATTGAAGGAGATATAAAGATTTTCCCAGACAAATGAAATCTAATGGAGTTAATCACTACTAAACTGTCTTCACAAGAAATGTTAAAAGGACTTCTTTAAATGGAAAAGTTAAGGCCATAATCAGAGGTAAGAAAATCATTTTAAATGATGTAAAATATAACTACATATACAAAAAATATGAAGGAAGGAGTAAAAAAGTTCTTTTAGAATGAGTTCAAACTAAACCACCAACTTAATATAGACTGCTATACACTTTGTATCGTATATTTGACTCTCATGGCAACCACAACCCCAAACCTATAATAAATACACAAAAAATAAAGAGAAATGAAGTATAACACTACAAAAAGTCATCACTCTAAAGGAAAAAGAGGAAGAAAAAGCAGCAGCAGCAACAGCAGAAGAAGAAAGGAACAGAGAACAATAAAAATGAGAAAATAATTAACAAAATGAAAATAAGTACATACCTATCAATATTTGCTGTAAATTGCTGCCGGTCAGGGCAGCCCGGGTGGCTCAGCAGTTTAGCGCTGCCTTCAGCCCAGGGCATGATCCTGGAGTCCTGGGATGAGTCCCACATGGGGCTCTCTGCATGGAGCCTGCTTCTCCTTCTGCCTGTGTCTCTGCCCACCCCCTCCGTTTCTCATGAATAAATAAATAAATAAAATCGAAAGAAGAAAGAAAGAAAGAAAGAAAGAAAGAAAGAAAGAAAGAAAGAAGTCGAAAATATTCCAGTCGAAAACAAAGGGTGGTAGAACAGATAAAGAACAAGACCCATCCATACGCTGCCTGTGACTGACTCACTTCAGACCTAAAAACACATATGGAGTAAAAGTGAAAGGGTGGAAAAAGATACACTATACAAATAGAAGCATGCAGAAAAAGAAAAAAAGCCACCATAGTATACTTACATTAGATTAAAAAAAAGGCTTTAAAACAAAGATTGTAACAAAAGACAAAGAGAAGCATTACATAATGATAAAGACGTTGATCCAACAAGATATACCAATTATAAATATCTATACATCCAACAACGGAGCATCTAAATACATAAGGCAAATCTTAACAGACACAAAGGGAGAAATTGACAATACAGCAATAGTAGGTGACTTTAACACCCCACTGACATCAATGGAGCAGAAAACCAATCAGGAAATGGTGTCTTTGAACAACACATTAGGCCAGAGGGACTGAACACATAAATGTAACATCTATCTAAAAGCAACACAACACATATTCTTTTCAAGTGCATATAGACTATCTCAAAGACAGATCACATGATAGGCTATAAAATAAGTCTTAATAAATTTAAAAGGATGAAAATTATATCATGCATCTTTTCTGATCACAACAGTATCATACTCAACAAAATATTGGTGAACCACATTGAACAATATATTAAAAAGATCATTCACCACAATCAGGTGGGATTTATTCTAGGGATGCAAGAATGGTTAAATATTGGAAATCAAGGTGACACCATATCAATAAAACTAGAAATTAATCACAAGAAAAAAAACTGGAAAAAACAGAAACATGTGGAGGCTAAACAAGATGCTATTGAACAGCCAATAAGTCAGTTAAGAAATCAAAGAGGAAATAAAATACATGAAGATCAATGAAAATGAAAAACAAAAAACAGTCCAAAATCTATGGGCTGCAGCAACAGCAGTTCTAAAAGGGAAATCTTTAGCACTATAAAACTCTCTCAAGGAACAAGAAAAATCTAATAAACAATTTAAACTTAAACCTAAAGGAACTAGAAAAAGAACAACAGACAAAGCCCAAGGTTAGCACAAGGAAGAAAATAATAAAGATCAGAGTAGAAACAAATGAAATAGAAACTAAAATCAAACAAACAATAGGAAAGATCAATGAAACTGGGAATTAGTTCTTTGAAAAGATAAACAAAATTGATAAACCTTTAGCCATACACAACAGGAAAAAGGAGGACAAAAATAAAGTCAGAAACAAAGGAAGAAAAGAAGTACAAGAGAAATACAAAGTATTAGGACGCCTGAGTGGCTCAGCAGTTAAGTGTCTGCCTTCAGCTCAGGGCATGGAGTTCCTGGGATCGAGTCCCACACTGGGCTCCCTGCATAGTCTGCTTTTCCCTCTGCCTCTCTCTGTCTCTCATGAATAAATAAATAAAATGTAAAAAAAAAAAAAAAAAAGAGAGAGAAAGAAATACAAAGTATTTTAAGGGACAACTATGGAGAATTATATGCCAGCAAATTGGACAATCTAGAAGAAATAGATAAATTCCTAGAAACATACAATCTTCCACTAGTGAATCAGGAAGAAATAAGTAAGTTGAACAGACCAATTATTAGTAACAAAATTGAATCAGTAATCAATCAAACAAATATCCCATTAAACAAAAACCCAGGACTAGGTAGATTTATAGGTGAAGTCTACCAAACAAAATGAAGAGTTAATACACAAAATACCTCTTCTCCTCAAAGTATTCCAAAAAATAGAAGAGGAAGAAAAGCTTCCAACCACATTTTATGAGGCCAGCAATACTCTAATACCAAAGCCAAAGACACTGCAAAAGGAGAAAACTGCAGGCCAATATCCCTGATAAGCATAGATGCAAAAGTCCTCAACAAATTATTAGCAAATCACGTTAAACAATACGTTGAGAAGATATTCACCACAATCAGGTGGGATTTTTTCTGGAGACGCAAGGATGGTTAAATATTGGCAAATCAATGTGATAGGGCATATCAATAAAAGAAAGGGTAAAAACATCACATTATTATCTCAACAGATGCAGAAAAAGCATTTGACAAAATTCAACATCTGTTTTTGATTAAAAAAAAAACTCTCAACAAAGTGAGTTTAAGATGAACAAATTTCAAAATAATTAAGGCTATATATGAGAAACCCACAGCTAACATCGTACTCAATAGTGCCACTGTGGAAAACAGTGGAGTTTTCTCAAAAAAATAAAAATAGAGATACCATATTATCCAGTCATTCCAATACTGGATATTTGCCCAAAGAAACAAACAAACAAACAAACCACTAATTTGGAAAGTTATATACATCCCTATGTTTATTGCAGCATTGTTTTCAACACCCAGGATATGGCCCCAACTCAAGCGTCCGTCAGTAGATGAATGGATAAAGAAGATGTGGCATGTACATACTGTCTTACACAGTTCTAGGGCCTAGAGGGTATTATGCTAAAAGAAAGAAGTCAGACAAAGAAAGATAAGTGCCATATTATTTCACTTATATGGGGAATCTAGAAAACAAAGAAACAAAAAGCAAAAATAGGCTCAAATACAGAGAGAAAACTGGTGGTTGCCGGAGGGGAGAATGGTGGGGGAATGGGCAAAATGAGAGAAGGGGAGTGGGGAGTATAGGCTTCTAGTCATGGAATGAATAAATGATGGGGATAAAAAGTACGGCCTACGTAATATGATCAATGATAATTAGAGCATCGTATGGTGCCCGATGGTGGCTATGCTTGTGGGGAACACAGCAAAATTTACAGCTTTCTTGAATCAGTATGTTGTGTACCTGAAACTAATGGAACATTGTGTGTCAACAATACTTCAATTAAAAAACATGAAGGCTGAGATGTACATATATTCCTTGAATTTTCCAGATTAGAATAAACTGAATAATGGAGCAAGAAGCCCATGTGCAATGAATGAGTTGAGGAGTTACTACTCCATATCACTTCTTGCTATTTGCATTTGTGTTTTACTGTATCTTTATTCATTTTCTATTTTTGCGACCTTTTTTTAAAAGTCCATTTTTGGGGATCCCTGGGTGGCTCAGCGGTTTAGCGCCTGCCTTTGGCCCAGGGCGCGATCCTGGAGACCCGGGATCGAGTCCCGCATCGCGCTCCCTGCACGGAGCCTGCTTCTCCCTCTGCCTCTCTCTCTCTCTCTCTCTCTCATGAATAAATAAATAAAATCTTTTTTAAAAAGTCCATTTTTATTTACTTATGCTTCCTCTTTTATTAAGGTTTCTATTTATTTGGGTTACTTTTTTCCTTTTTTGTTTTACTTACTGTTCTTTCTCCAACTTTTAGATTTGTCTGTTTAATTCATTTTTAAGAACACTGATGGACATATATTTTTAAGCTAATATTTTTCTCTTAGCACCATTTTATCTATAACCCATGAAGTCTGTAGTGTTTTAGGTTTTCTAGAAATCCTGCAATTTAAATTCATATTTCCATTTTAACCCAATTTGTCTACTAGAAAGTTGGTACATTTTTAGGAGAACACCGTTTTAAATTTTGCTTAGGTTATAAATGTATTGCATATAACCAGAGAATTTAGCTTACATTAATCTATTTGGGATTTAATTAGATTTCTTTACAGATTTATATACATGTTTAAATGTTACAGATGTTACACATGTTACAGTTTTATACACATGTTTAACCAGTTTTCACAACTGCTTCATGCCCACCGTTACTTGGCTATAAAATTAACATAAATGTATAAAATATATCATATTGACTACTTGTTAGAATGTTCTATATCCTTTACTTATATTTTGTTCACTTGAAGCATTTACTCTATGCTTCTCTAAACTATGAAAAGTTTACTCACTTGCCTTCTTATTACCTGTCTGATGTCATTCCTGCTCTATAAAATTTACTCCCACAAGCTTCAGGCAATGTCTATTTGTCCCTATGATGAGAAATAATAAAATTAGCTTACAGCTTCTTTCTTTCTTCTTCTTCCCTCCCTTTCCTCCAACATCTAATTTTATTGAATGTTAAGATCTTTCTTGGTGTTTATATTTGTTGTTTTACATATATTTAGAATTCTATTTCATTTCAACTTTCAATTATATTATTTGATTTCCACTTATAACCTATGAAGAAAGGAATGAAGGGAGGAAGGAAGAAACACAGAAGGAAAGTAGAAAGTTAGTGAAGAAGAAAAAAACTATTGAAAAATCCATCAATCAGAGAATAATTAAATATATTATGTCACCTCCAGCTTTTGAAATACTATTGACATCTTATAAAGAATGAAATCAATCCATGTGTATCGATATGGAGATAGGTCTATCATACCCCCAGTGAAAATGAAAGTCTTAGAATAATATATAATGTATTCTATGCACTATATATGCCATCAAATATATATAAACCAAAAATATGTGCATATGTATAAAAACACATTTTTAAGTGTGTATAGTAGCATCTGGAAGACAACAGCAAATTCTTTACAGTGATAATCTCTGGAATGAGGAAGTAGACCTGGAGTTTTGAGAGGAATAAAGGAAATTTTCATTCTTTATCATGTTTAATTTATACTGTTTGAACTGTTTTACAATGTTAAAGAGTTGCTCTTATATGTGACAAAAATATTATTTCAAAACTATAATTTAAAAGATATTTGGTCACAGAAAAATTTACATGATGCTAGATGCATTTTATATGAACTAAAATCTTTAATCTTTGGAAAATTTAATTTGGATTATACTTTCTTTCTCTTGCTGAGAACATCAATTATGTCCATATGCTTTGGGTTCCACAAACCACAAAGGGGCAGTGAGTTTCCAGCAGTTACATACTGTGCTCAACTTTCTACAGAAATATCAGATATTTTCCAGCCTTGCTTTAGAATGTTTCCTTAAAAAGGATTTACAGTTTTCTTACAATGAATGGCAAGTAAAACAAAGCCTTTATTTTCTCCTTTTTTCTTTCTTTCTTTTTTTCTTTGATGTTGCATGTTAGAAGAAGGAAGAAAGACTTATCATATCAGTGTTGGTTCTCTGGGGAGGGCTCCTGGGTCCTCCGAGGGGCACCCATAGCACTGAGGAGCCCAAGATGGGTAAGTGCTGAGCAGCGGTCACAGCCACATCACTGCACAGGGGGGTCTGTGGACCCCCTGGCTCTCCGTGCACACAGGGCTCCTGGCCTTCAAGAGGAACAACGGAACTAGGACAAAATCATGACCAGAGGTTTCCCAGCTGCTGCTGCAGTACCATAGGTTGGCTTCTGCGGGCCTTGTAGTGGGCATTTAAAGACTGAAGTATATGAAATACAGTGCAATGCTCATTTAAAGACTAAAATAGTTCCTGAGAAAATAAAGTATATAAAAACGAATTAAAATCCTTGTCAGTGGAAGCCTTGCCTATTTACTGTCTGATGATTGGTTTTAATTTACATTTGAGAAGTGTATTAGGCAAAGTACTTCTCAGTTTAAATTAGATTTTATACTTCCATGCTCTGCATTTCTCATCCCAGGGAATCATGCTGAGTTTCCCTGAATTCAGTTTTAAATTGTGAGATGTTTCCTAGGGTTTTGAACTTTCACCATGAGGAAACAAACAGGTATCTATGAACTGAACTTCCCTTTGAGAAGTTAGTTTCTCTCTGCAGAACCAGGCAACACCCTTTTAAAGTTTGGAGTACCCTAGGGCAACCACCATGGTAGGGATGCTTTGACCATTGGCTTAGGGCCCTATGCCGCGGGGGTTACCGCCGCGGAGCGGGGGGTAAATCACATGAACACAGTTTGCTTTCATGTTCATCATGCTAAAGACCATCTTACAACATCACCTTCTCTAAAAAGCAAAATGACCACTATTGTGACATTAATCTCAACACTTCACGCGTCTCACTGAGGTGATAACTCATTGAAACAGTTACAGTTTGCCAAGCCACCTTGTTGGACTGGGCTTGCTTATCACATTGTCTGACTTTTTCAAAGTTTCTCCGATCTCCTCAATCCTTCAACTTCCCTGCCCACATATCCTGCCAATTCTGGGCAGTGACTTCGGCGGGACAAAAACTATGGGACATGAATCACCTTCTGGCCAAGCGCCATCCTCTACTTGTGCCTTGGGTCTCGTTTCTCCTCCCCTTTCCAGGAATCCTCTGCAATCTGCTCTGTGATATTTTCTCGGTGTCTCCCACCTGTCCTTCTTTACTGACTTATTCCCATCTGATTAGGACAGGCTCAAATTTCTCCCATGCCATTAAAAACAACAACAACAACAAAAAAAAAAACACCTGCCTTATCCCCATCTCTCCCCTCCATGCCACCCTCCCTCTCTCCCCATCACTGTCACACTTACTGCCAAGCTCACTATAGCCACATCTCTGTTTTTTTGTACCTTAGGTTTATCCCTCAACCCGTTTCTATCTCAATTTCACACTTACTGATGCTGTTCTTTTCCAGATTACCGATAGCGTTTTCGGTCCTCATGTTTTCTGGCCTCATCTCTTCTGGTTTTCATTGGACCAGTCCAGACATACCTCATCAGTTTCCTTCATCACACCTCATCCTATAGGCAATCACTACACTTTAGATAAGATCAAGGCCCTGAACTAGGCCTAATCTAACCCTGAAAAACTCATCTATTACCTTAGTTGTAATAGACATCTGCTACCTGATGATGGCAAATTGTGCTCAGAGCTCTGTTCTGATACCTGGGCTTGTGCAGATTGGGTTCCCAGGCTGCGGGATGGAAAATTAGCAGCCAAGAGCATTTTGGGGGAATACTGTTAGGATCTACATCTGTGGAAGGAAAAGGAAGGAAGCAGTGACGTCTGTCAACTCTGGGTAGCTCGGAAGCCGAGATGTCCCTTTAGAAGTGTCCTGAGTTGGAATGAAGGGTCTTTTCTTAATAACTCCCATTGGCCAGTCACTGGTTAATGGCAGGCTGCCCTTGGAAGGAGTTATGACCTTGGGAGAAAAGATTTTCTTCCACTGAAGCAATTGCCTTAGGAAGCTGATAATAGAGAGCTCCCAGCAGCTGAAAGAGAAAGTCTTTTGTTTCTGAAAGGAACCTGGGTTGGTCATCACAGCATTGGCTGCAAGAATCAACTGCTTAGGGCAGCCCAGTGGCTCAGTGGTTTAGCGCCGCCTTCAGCCCAGAGTGTGATCCTGGAGACCCAGGGTCGAGGCCCACGTTGGGCTCCCTGCATGGAGCCTGCTTCTCCCTCTACCTGTGTCTCTGCCTCTCTCTGTGTTTTTGTCTCTCATGAATAAATAAAAATCTTATTAAAAAAAAGAACCAACTGCTTACTTAATATTTTTGCTTGGCTACCCAACAGATACCTCAGAAATAACATTTGGACACTAAATACTTCATGCTAATCCTTACTCCCTCATACTGCTTCTTCCTCTGGTTCTTCCTACCACACCTAGGTGGCTATCATCCACTCACTCAACTATGACACCAAAGTGTCCCGCTGAACCTTTTGTCTGGCTCACCCCCACCCACGTGCCATCAGTCTAAATGTCATGATGACATCACATCCTAAATATCTCTTGCTCTAGCTTGCACCCTCCCTGCTGCTGCCTCTGTTGATTTGCAACCCTCCTGGGAGTTTCCCAGATAGAATCTGGAACTGGTCCCTATACTCAGAGGGCTGGTACAGAGGCCGCCCACTCCGGTTGGTAGCTGGCCGGTGTAATAACCAAAGGGAAGTTACATATGAGGTCTGTCTTTGGCAGCAGTAAGATGAAGAGATCCTGCTCCTCAGATCTTATGATTTCTCTAGAGGCCTTAACTAGGTTCAGTCATGTGTACCATGCAGGTGTTCTCAATACCACATGACTACCTCAAGGCTACATTTTTAGAGTCACTTCTGGAAATGGGAAAGCAAATGGAACCCATATTCCAAGGACAGGGGAGGAAGTGAGAAGCTGGGATCCAGCTCACAGGTCAACCAGTGGTCACATCTTTTTGGATGACCTTCCAAAAAAAAAAAAAAAGCCTCTGGTGTAAATTACCATCACAGTTTGCTTGCATGACTGTATTCTTTACCTAAAAGTGGTTTCCCTATGCCTACATTTTCCTCCCTTCACACCAGTCTCTCTTTATATCGGTCAGTGGTGTCTTTTTAGCAATTACTAGAAACATCTCATTTCAATCAGTGACTTCCAAAATCTTCAGTTTAGCCTACAAAGGCCTTCATTATGGGATTCCAATCTCTCCAGGTTTATCTTGTTCCACTCTCTCCACACTAGATATTTACTAGCTTCTTGGAAGCATCATGTTCTCTGCACATGTTTTCCACATCATCCTCCCTCGCCCTTTTCTCCCTTCAAGTCTCAGCTTATATATCACTTCCTCAAAGAAGCCTTTCTTGAGCATCTAGGACTAGGCCGCATCTCCTGGTGTTCTCTGACAAAGAGAGTGTCTTTCTTGGCACATGTCATCTTGTGAGGGTTTGGCTAATATCTTCATTTCCCATCAGAATATACGCTCCGTAACAGCAAAAACGATGTGTCTTATTCACTGTTTTGTCTGCAGCGCTCAGCATGATGTGTAGCATATGGTATGTGCTTAATATTTGACTTCGTGTGTGCCATTCCCTCTATTTGGGATGTCTTCTCTAGACTTGCAGACCTCAGGCTTTTCCTATACACCCTCCAAAAAGTTAATCACCACCTCCTCATGCCACCACTTTGTATATGTTCCATTGTTGCATTTTTTTACACCTTCATTTATTTAGCATTTGGGGTTTACATATCGACAGCTGGTGAACCACATTGCTCACAAAATATTTTTAGATTCCCCCTCCACATAGAAAAGTCAGTAGAGGGATCCCTGGGTGGCGCAGCGGTTTGGCGCCTGCCTTTGGCCCAGGGCGCGATCCTGGAGACCCGGGATCGAATCCCACGTCAGGCTCCCGGTGCATGGAGCCTGCTTCTCCCTCTGCCTGTATCTCTGCCTCTCTCTCTCTCTCTGTGACTATCATAAATAAATAAAAATTAAAAAAAAAATTAAAAAAAAAAGTCAGTAGATTGCACAATTAAAAAATCAGAATATATGGTAATACTAAGTACATAGTCCTAAGACAGTTGAGCAAATCTGTTTTCTGGGATATATATAGCAGGTGTTCAATATTGTTTATGAATGGATTGATGAATTTTTCAATCAAATGAAAGTGGTGAACACTTTTCTATTGATATTTAATTTCAAGCAAATTTCAGTGTTATGGGATCCACTGTGGATAATGACTATAGAATATTAAAAGAGTGATTATGAACTCGAGGACAATTCTGAAATATACGTTTAATACTGAATGAATTCACGTGTAATCCACATGTGAGTGGATTAGGCCTAGCTGTCCTTCATTAGAAAATTGTTACTTGGAGATGTAAAGAATGTCATCATATTGAGAAGGTCTTGAGTTAGGTGAACTAAATAGCTTCTAGATAAGAAAATGTGCTGTTCTGATAACAACTAGTCCTGCCAGTGGTCCTAGTACCCAAGTAGTGCTATTACAGTGCTTATGAATGAACCCTAATAACAATTAGATATATAACTGTTAATCAAATCAGAAAGTGACACTGTGAGTATAAAAAGTCTTCAAGAGACCTTGGTAATACTGACAATGTCAGGCCGCGGGACTGATTTTTGATGTTATAATCTGCATCATTCCAACAATTACTTGAAAGTGCAAAATATAAAAATGGAAAGAGTTGTTATTTGTTTTTAGCCATATTCCTTGGGCAACATTTTAACATGTGGATAGTTCACCAATTCAAAATTTAATTATTAGCCTTTAAGCTAATACTACAGTTATTTTTTTTAAAAAGATTTTACTTATTTATTCATGAGAGACACAGAGAGGCAGAGACGCAGAGGGAGAAGCAGGCTCCTTGCAGGGAGCCTTATGTGGGACTCAATTCCAGGACCCTGGGATCATGACCTGAGCCAAAGTTAGACACTCAACCACTGAGTCACCCAGGCACCCCTACAATTAATTTTTAAGGTTCTTTACATTTAGAAAGTGTAAAGGGAAGTCTCTTCTGTATTTAATAAAGTAAATCTTCCAATAAGATGTATAGTTTCTTATCTCTAGTGTGTTTGGTTCTTTAATAGTGACGTAAAGATTGAATTAAGAGTAACAGAAAACCTTAATATTAATGAATATGATAAGGACAAATATCTTGAAGGCAACAATATATCACAATGAATGAATATTAGGCAACAAACATTTTGACGTATGGATCAACCTTTTTAACAGATGGAAAACATGCAATAAAAGTTAAGTTACATGTCAATTCAGTCAAACTAGGAAGGAAACATGTTCTGGCTTATTTATAAATAAAAAATATTTGACATAGACAATTTATATTTAAATCTTCAAGCAAGCTAAAACTTAGAGATTTGTAATTTTTCTTCTAAAAATTATGTTTTGTAAAGGATTTAATGATGTGATATGCCATTCTTCTTTCTGCCATATATTTTATGTCCTTCAGGGTTGTTGATAAGACATCATCCTTGATGAGAAAGAGAGAAGAAGGAAGAGAGATTTTTGAAATAAGCAACATTTCTGGTCAAGTATTTATTATAATCTCAGTGCTTCAATATTTCATATAATTAGTCATTGTTTTAGCTAGTTATGGATAAAAGCAAGTAGATAGACTTGTAAATTATACCACCAATTCCTTTTTAAAAATTCAGTGCCATTTTATACAATAATACAATTTTTAAACAATTTTTTCTAAGTCACTTACCTCTTTTTCTTTTTGAAATGAGAAATCTGACATACATCACAACACATAAATACATATAAAGTTTTTCTATCCTGATTTTACCATAGTTAAAAAATTTTAGTTTTTTACCCATGAGTGTTTTATGAATATTTTTTACAGACTATTAAAAGTATTTAAAAAGTTGCCCTTTTGTTGTTTATGTCCTTTTGTTCATTGTTCATAATGATCAGAACAAAACCACGTACACTTTGCATTCAGTTATTTCTATAATATTCTTAATTGAACATAAAGTACAATTTCCATTTTATACTATATCTTTAAAAGTGTCAAAATCCTAATCCTATAAAGTGATTTAGTTCATTTAATTGTATTATTGTAATATTTTACTAAAAACAGGATTATTCTTCATTCATACATAAAGAAATATAAAAAAGGTTATTGTTTTTCTCTGACTTATTTCACTTAGCATAATACCCTCTAGATCCACCTATGTTGTCAAAAATGGCAAGATCTCATCTTTTTTTATGGCTGAGTAATATTCCATTATATATTTAATATCTTACATATCCTTCATCCATTTATCTATCAATGGACACTTGGGCTGCTTTCATATGTTGGCTATTATAAACAATACTGCAATAAACAAAAGGGTGCATATATCTTTTTGAATTACTGTTTTTGTTGGGTAAATATCCTGAAATAGAATTATTGGATCATATGGTGATTCTATTTTTACTTTTTGAGAAACCCGCATATTATTTTCCAAAGCGGGTGTGCCAATTTACATTCCCATCAACAGGGCACGAGGGTTCCTTTTTCTTCACATCCTTGCCAACCTTTGTTTATGTCTTCTCTTTTTCATTCTAGCCATTCTGACAAGTGGAAGGTGATATCTCATGGTTTTGATTTGCATTTGCCTGATGATTAGCACTGTTGAGCATCATTTTGTCTGTTCACGTGTCTTTGGCCATCTGTATGTCTTTTTTGGAGAAATGTCCTCTGTCCCTTTTTAATTTATTATTTTAAAAAATATTTATTTATTTATTTATTTATTTATTTATTTATTTACAGAACATGAGTGGTGGTAGAAGGGGCGGAGGGAGGGGGAAAAGAGTCTTAAGCAGACTCTGTACTGAGAATTGAGCCTAAGGGGCTCAATCTCATGATTCTGAGATTATGACCTGAGCCAAAATCGAGTGGGATCCTTAAATGACTGAGCCATCCAGGCACTGCATTTGGGGAGGCTTTTAAATTTTCCATCTATTGGGGCACCCATATGGTACAGTTGGTTGAGTATCCAACTCTTGGTTTGGCTTAGGTAGTGATTTCAGGGTTCTGAGGTCAGGTCCCACATCAGGCTCCATGCTTAGAATGGAGTTTGCTTAGGATTCTTTCTCTCTCTCTCTGCCCCTCCCCCTTCCACTGTCTCTCAAATAAATAAATAAATCTTTAAAAAAATAAAATTCTTCTTATATTTTGGATATTAACCTGTTATCAGATATATCCTTTGCAAATATCTTCTTCCATTTAGTGGGTTGTCTTTTTGTGTGTCAATGGTTTCCTTTTCTATGCAGCTTTTCATTTTGATGTAGTCCTAATAGTTTATTTTTGCTCTTGTTTTTCTTCCTCAGGAGACACCTCTAGCAAAATGTTGCTAAAGCAAAAGACAAGGAGATTACTATCTGTTTTCTTCTAGGAGTTTTATGGTTTCTGGTCTCCCATTTAGGTCTTTTGCCCATTTTGAGTGTGTGTGTGTGTGTGTGTGTGTGTGTGTGTGTATCATGTAAGAAAGTGGTCCAGTTTCATTCTTTTGCATGTAGCTGTCCAGATTTCCTCTCACTATTTATTGAAAGACTTATTTTCCCCCATTGTATATCCTTGCCCCGTTTGTCATAGATTAATTGACCATATAAAAGTATGGGTTTATTTCTAGGCTCTCTATCCTGTTCCATTTATCTATGTGTCTATTTTGTGCCAGTGCCATACTATTTTGATTACTATATCTTGGTAGTATATTTTGAAATCTAAAATTTTGATACCTCCATTTTTGTTCTTCTTTATTCAAGATTGCTTTGGCTATTCAGGGTCTTTAAATAAATTAGACAGAGAAAAAAATACCATATGATTTCACTTATATGTGGAATCTTAAAAACAAGACAAAGAAACAAAAAGCTGACATTGATCCATAAACACAGAGAACAAACTGATGGTTTCCAGTCAGGAGGAGGATAGAAGGATGGACAAAATGAGAAAAAGGGACTTAGTGAGAGATATAGGCTTCCAGTTATGGATAAATAAGTCATGGGAATGAAAGGTACAGCATAGGGAATATAATGAATGGTATTATAATAGCGTTGCATGATGACAAATCATAGCTACCCTTGTGGTGAGCACAGCATAACAATAGAATTGTTGAATCACTGTGTGGTATGCTTGAAACTAATGTAATATTGTGTGTAAACTGTGCTCAAATAAAAACCAAAAAAGAATGAGGAAAAAACAAATAAAAAAGTATAATATATATATATATTTAAATTGTCACATAAGGAAACACTTTAGCGTTTTCAAGGTCTTACACAGAAATATGTTCCTGAAAATAACAATTTTAATCATTGTTATTAATATGTTCTTCTATCAGCAGAAAGATTTGTGCAACTTTGTTTCCCATCTTTCCATCTTCTCATAACTTACACTTGTACCTATACTGGGAAGTGGAAGAAAATGCAACTTTCTATCTCAACATATAATTTGTTTCTCACATTTAAATATTGCACATATAAATCAATTTATTTACGCAATTGCCAAAGTGTCACAAATATGAAATAGCAAACAACACTTCGAATTCAGACAACTTAGAAAGTTGTCAGAGTCTGCTTGGCTGAAAACAATAAAATTTTTTTTCCTATATAATGACCATAAAGTTGGAATTTTGTTGAACCTAATATCTCTGAAATTTATGACATAAAGAATCTCTTGAATAAAAATCTGAAGAAAATAACCAGTTATAGGCACTAGCTTCTCCTTACCTTTGTGAATGCATCTTGGATATCTTAACTGCCCTCTGTCACATTGTACTCTGAGTTCAGATCCAATCATTGAGAACTCAGCTATATATGTATCTCTCTTACAAAGAAACTCAATATACTCGCCATGGAAAATATATGGTCTATTGTCAAAATCCCATTTCAGGAATACATTATTATTTTCCATTTCAACAAAAGATAATGTGCAAGGCTCTGAAAAATAAAAAGAAGAAAATTATCTTGACACATCCTGGCATTAACAGGGAGCATTGCGTTTCCTATTCATGATGACCTTAAAATTCCTAGGCATTAGAGTGGCAACCAAGTCAGAATTAATATTTGAGTCAGAAAATATGTTCAAAGCTCACAGAAAAAGTCTGCCATTTATCTCTGTGGTCCTGGATTTGGAAAAAGTGTATGTCCTGCTAGTCACTTAGCTTTATACCATTATGGTTTTCAAGGATAGCAAACAAAAAAAGGTGTTTTTATAAAAAGCATTAATAGTTGCTAATAATTATTGAAATGATACTATTTTTCTTATTTTTTTTCTTCAGGAAACTCAAATAAAATCTCCATGAGACAAAGTATTTGATTGTTGGATAGATTTTATGGAAATGTAAAAAGAAGCTGGATTCTCAACAATGACTCAAACTCTATGACTTGATGGATTCCAGAGGGGTTGACAGTTTTCCTCCTTTTAAATTTTTAGTTATTAAGGAATATCAATATTAGATTAAGATGATTTAAATTCTGAACATTGAAAATATTATTGTGTCCTTCCACTAATGCATTAAAACAAAAAAATAAAAACTTAAGGTAATTATTAGTATACCCAACAGATTTCTTTGATTTTTTTTCCAAAATATTGATACTTTCAAAAATGTCAAGTTATTTCAGGAAATGGAGTGTGTCCTTATTTGCCTCCTGGATGACATAGCACTAAACAGTAGGCCCTGAGGTAGGTTAAAGGTCCAGAGTTATTAATAGAACATATGAATCATACAACTGTAAAACATTAACAAACATCTTTTTTCAATATTTTTAGTAAGTATTTATTGAATCTCAATGTGTCAGATGTTATGCTAGCAGTTCTATAGATAGAATAAGAATGAACAAAAATAATCAGAAAGACTCTAAAAGAATACAGTTACTGCAAAATATCTTTGGAAATGAGGTCAAATGGCACTATAATTTAAAATGCCAAAAAAATGCCCTGGTTCTACAAAACATGAAATTTTAATTAAAACAAGTTAAAAATTAATTCATGGACCTTCTGTTTTCAGCTATGACAGAATAGCTTATATCAGACCAGCACTTTGACTAAAAACTAGAAAATCTGAAAACAGACATGAAGCAAGTATCTCAAGGCAGAAGAGAATTTCTAAGGCAATCAGTACTCAAGATGCGAAGGTTCTGGTTAAAGCTCATCCAGATGAGTCTAACATTCTGTGTGGCATTTTGCTCTTGGAGCATTTGTTGATTCTCAGCATGAGCTGAGAGACTGTAGAGAATGGTCAACAGCAAACATAGAGCTAGCAGAGCTTTTGGAATTCTCCCATTGTTGAGGATAGAAAATTGGAAATTTAGATCAGCTATGACAGCTAGGACTTGAGGGGTCAAGGACTCAGGAATGGGAGGTGCAGAGAATGAACACGGTACTCTGCACTGGCTTTTCCCTTGAAGCATTTGCCTATTCTTGACTTGCAGAAAGAGAGAGGATAAAGAGCCAAGCAGAAAGTCAAGAAGGAGGAAACTTGTCTAACACCAAACTCTTAGTGAAGAGCCCTCGGGGTTATATTCTATTAGTAGGGGTGAACAAAGGTCTGAAGATATGCTTAGAAAACGCTTCATCTCTAGTTAGATTGAGGCCAATTTCCCCTACACTATGAGCTGGAAGGAGATGAGTATTCTCTGGAACAAGATGACATCATTGTTGCAAACTTCTAAAATTTTCCATACATAATATTTGATATTTAATCAACTGTTAACAGAAAAAGCAAAAAAATAGGCTAGAAATAGAAACAGGGCTCCAGATGATTCAGATAATGGAGTCTGCAAGTAAGGACTTAAAGATAAGTGTGATTAACATGGTGAAGAAGTAGATGTTAAGATAGTCTTTCATCAGACAACTGAAATATACAAAAAAGAAAGCATAAAGTGGGCATTCTAGAAATACAAGGATATTGAGAGCTCAGTGGATGAGTTTAAAGCAGATTGGACACATCCAAAGGAAGGATTAATGAATTGGAAGATATATCAATAAAAAATTGTCAAATGGAAACAAAGAGAAGATAAAAGTTAGATAACTTTTTTTCCTAGACCTTTGAAAAATCAAGCCACGGATTCAAGAAGCGCTACCAACTTGAAGAATGAAATGCTTGGAGAAATGCACATGAAGGCCCCACATAAATAGCCTACTGAAAATAATGGGGAAAAAATCTCAAAACCAGTAGAGTACAAAAAGAAACCTAGTTTCGAAGAAGTACCATTAAGAATGGCATTTACTAACAAAAACTATAAAATGCAGAAAAGAATAAAATGACATCTTTTAAAGCATGGAAAGAAAAAGAGAATCAAGCTAGAATTCTATCTCTAGTAAAATTACTCTTCATAAGTCAAGGAAAATAAAGAAATTTGCAGACAAACAAAAACTGAGAAAATAATAAAGAAATATTTTTCAGGCATATGGAAAATGATCCCTATCAGAAATAGTGAAAAACAGGAGAAAATGAGAAAAAAAAGCACTGAAAAACATATAAATAAATCTAAAAGATTATTTTTGGACAACCTAATATTCATTGTGTCTTTGGGACTTAAACTATATGTAGAATGAGAATGCATGACACAGTAATAAAAAAAGTGGGAAGGGTAAATCAAGATAAAATGTTCTGGGTCCTAGAAAAGTGGTAAAAGTACTAATTTATATTCAACTGTAATAAATCATGGTTAATTATGTAGTCTCAGTGATAACAATAAAAGGAAGCCAAGAGGAAAGTATTGACAAGCTAGTAGAGAGTGGAATGGTATAAAAAGAATTAATTTACCCAGAATAAAGAAAAAGAGAGAGAGAGAAAAGAATACAGAATAGATAGGTTATATATCTAGTATAGTAAGATGGTAGTTATAAACCAAAATTTATCAGTATTTATCTTAATATGTATAAGGACTCAATAGTCTACTATAAGAGGAAAGATTGTCAGACTGAATAAGTATGCTTTAAAATAAACTGTGTTTTAAAGAAACTCCCTCTACCCCTGTTTCCCCTCCTTTGCGTGCTCTCTCTCTAAAATAATAAACAGATCTTTCCTAAAAAACCCCAAACTTCTAAAAAAAAAGTTATAGACCCTTAGCAAAACAGTCAAGAAAGAAAGAGATACATTTTAATAGCAGTAATAACAAAGACATACCACTAAAGGCATTAAAATGAATGTAAAAGGATGTTGTGAACAACATTATGTCAACAAATTTGACAATTTAGATATTACAGACAAATTCTTATAAGCCACCCTATCAAAACTGAGAGATGTCAGGATCTTTCCTCAAAGAAAACTCAATGCTCAAATGGCATGTTTGGTGGATTCTTGCAATTATCAAGGAAGAAATGGTACCAATCTTTATTTTAAATTTGATTTTAAAATATTTATAACCCTATAATTAAAGATAAATTATTGAAAATTTTACTTGTCAGGTTGGAAAACAAGATATCCATTGCCTCTTCTACTCAGTATTATACTCACGTCCAAGCTGGTGAAAGAAGATAGTAAATAAGTCAGAAATGGAAAAAAATATTTTCTTTTTATTTAAAGATATGCCTTTTAATTCCTCCTGAGAATCTTGGTAGATACTATTACTTCTACTCAGATGCTTCACTAATAAGGCATAACTTGATTCAACTTTTTATTTCCCCATTGTACTCATATTTTCTATTATAGTATCGATCACACAGAATGATAACTGTTAACACATGTATCCACACCACTATGGCTTGTTCATTTAATAGCCCCATACAACACCAGTAACTGGTGTGTGGTTTGTATTTAATAACTATTTGTTAGGGCAAGCTGGACTATAGTTATTTATTATCTATAGGAAAGAATAGAAACCAGTGATGAAATAAGTATACTGATACACAAATATAGCAAACTAAGCATTATAATAGTGTTATATCAACTAACAGAAAATAGAAAGTGAACAAAATGTGGTTTTATTTTATTAAATAGGTGGATATTTCATAGTACATACCTAAACACGATGGTGGTGTAGTCCACACTCCCTCTAAACAATAGGACTCCCTAGACCCTTCAAGGAAATGGTGATCAAAACATCTGTATTCTACCGAGGAACCGTTTTCATAGATGCCTAATGTCGAACTAATTATGACTCCATTTTTAATAAGTGGAGGAGCTCCACATGTTCCTTTAGATTCTGCAAAAATGATTTAAAAATATACAATGAATTTTTATAATAAACCTCTAATACTTTAATAATTGCTACAGAAATAAAATAAGATAGGGACACATGGGTGGCTCAGTTGGTTAAGCACAGGTTCTTGGTTTCAGCTCAGGTCATGATCTCAGGGGTGTGGAATTAACCCCATCTGGGGCTTCGTGCTCAGTGTGGAGTCTGCTTGAGGATTTCTCTCCCTCTGCCCCATCCCTCTCCACAATATGTCTCTCTCTCTAAAATAAATAATCTTTTAAAAAAGAAATAAAATGAGATATTTCATGTAAAAATATTTTTAAGTAGCTGTCAATTTTTAAATAATTGAGAGCATAGTTCTACAATAGCTTCATACTATAAAAGTGATTATTGTGGTTACAATTTTATTTATAATATTGAAATACATATGTGAGACTGGCAAAGTATTTATGATCATGATCTTATTTTTCTCTTTCTATCTAATCAAAAGTGCAAATGTAGGAAGCCCCTTTGAAGCCATGCTTTTTGTAGGCATCCTCTTCCATTTTTTCTTATTAAAAATAATAAAATAGTTCCATATCCAAGGAGAATACAGAATCTCTAAATCTGCATCAACCCTTTTCTGAAACAATACTCTCCAGCAAACCCCAAGAAAAGCAATGTTTTCCAGAGTTGTTGACTGTTCACATTAGGGGTATCAGTCCTCTGATAGTCTGGTGATATCTATAAGACCTACTAATTTCTCTCTTCATAAAATTGACTTATTGGAATTAAAAGATGTCAGCAATGTCATCCTACTTAAGTGTATGTGCTTATTGGATATTGATCAGATCATTTCCAATTTATAGATTAGAAGATGATGATGTTGAGTTGCATAGGGTCTTTCATATACTTTGAACTCAAGTGGTAATATTGATCACCTGATAAGTTGTCAGAAAGCACTGTTTTACCTTTTCTAATACATAAAGGATATCTCACTTCTCCTCTATTGCACTGTACAGACAATTCAGACAACGAGTTTGATGGAGATAAGTCATATCCTTGTTTACATACAAAATCTATTAAATCTCCATGTAAGACCTTTCCTTCATACTTCCACTTCATCTCTATGTTATTTCTGTACATGCGATCCACGTTAATAGTACACGGCTCTGTAAAACAAAATAGTCTTTTAAATTATTTACTTATTTGGCAAATATAAAGCTTAATATATATTTAAAATGAAAAATTTGACAGGTATCAAAAGCAATGTTTTATATTTAACATTATTAAAACTCCTCACACATATACATAAGAAACACTTTATTCCTAACAAATGAATTTATACATTTTTCTTATTATTATTATATTATAAATTAAAACCATTTAATTTGAACATTAAAAAATATTGTTTAAGGGGCACCTGGGTGGCTAAGTCAGTTAACTGTCTGCCTTTAGCTTGATTTGTGATCCCGGGGTCCTGGGATCAAAGCCTGCATCAGGCTCCCCCCTTGGCAGGGAATTTATTTCTTCCTCTCCCTCTACCACTCCCCCTGCTTGTGCTCTATCTCTCGCTTGAATGAATGAATGAATGAATGAATGAATAAATAAATAAATAAATAAAATTTTAAAGTCAATAGAATTACGAATAATAATTCTAAAAAATATATTGTTTAAATTATGAGAGACACACTTTAGACCTAAAAGTGAAGTGATATAAAAAGATACACCATGCAAGTAGAAGAAAAAAACAAAAAGCCAGGGTAGTAATACTTATATTGGACAAAAGAGACCTTAAAACAAAGACTGTAACAAGAGACCAAGAAGCACTGTCTAATCATAATGATAAACAAATCATTCCAACAAGAGCATATAACAACTGTAAATATATATGCTATGCATCCCAAAAAGTCTAGCTTTACACCTAAAGGAGCACTCCCCCTGCAAAAAAAAAAAAAGCCCAAGATTAGTAGAAGGAAAAAAAATAATAAAGATCAGAGGAGAAATACAAGATACAGAAACAAAAGAAAGAAAGAAAGAAAGAAAGAAAGAAAGAAAGAAAGAAAGAAGAAAAAATCAGTGACACCAGGAGCTCTTTCTTTGACAAGATAAACAAAATTGATAAGCCTTTAGCCAGACTCATCAAGAAAAAAAGAGAGAACAAAAATATATAAAACTAGAAACAAAAGAGAAGTAAAAACTGACACCACAGAAACATGAAGGATTATAAGAGAACCCTACAAAAAATTATATGCTACCAAATTGGACAACCTGAAAGAAATAGATAAATTCCTAGGAAAATAATCTTCCAAAACTGAATCAGGAAGAAATAGAAAATCTGAACTGACCAATTGCTAGTAACAATATTGTATTGGTAATTAAAAACAAACAAACAAACAACAACAAAAAAAAAACCAAAAACCTCCCAACAAATAAAAGTCCAGGACAAGATGGATTCATAGGCAAATTCTATTAAACATTTAAAGAAGTGTTAATATCTATTCTCCTCAAATTATTCCAAAACATAAAAGAAGAAAGTGCGGTTCCAAATACATTCTACAAGGCCAGGATCACCATGATACCAGAACTAGACAGATACTACGAAAAAAGATAACTACAGGCCAATATCCCCGGTGAACATAGATGCAAAAATCCTCAACAAATTATTAACAAGCTGTATTCCACTACACATTAAAAAATTAATTACCATGATCAAGTGGAATTTATTTTGGAGATGCAAGGATGTCTCAATAGTCACAAATCAATCAATGTAATATACCACATCAACAAAACAAAGGATAAAAACCATCTGATCATCTCAGTAGATGCAAAAAAAAGCATTTAACAAATGTCACCATCTACTCATTATAAAAACACTCAATAGAGTGGTTTAGAGGGAGCGTACCTCAACAAAATAAAGGCCATATATGATAAACTTACAGCTAACATAATATTTGGTGGTGAAAAATGGAAAGCTTTTCCTCTAAGATCAGGAACAAGACAAAGATGTCCATTCTTACCACTTTTATTCAACGTAGCACTGAAAGTTCTAGCCACAGCGATTAGAGGCAAAAAAAAAAAAAAAAAAAAAGAAATAAAAGACATTCAAATTGATAAGGAAAAAATTAAACTGTCACTATATGCAGATGACATGCTACTATACACAAAAATCCTAAAGACTCCATTAAAAAACTATTAAAAGTAAAAAATGAATTCAGTAAAATTGTAGGATACAAAATTAATAGAAATCAATTGCATTTCTATCAAATATATTAATTTGATATATATAAGCATATATAACTAATATATTAATACTTAACCAAATCAAATCAAAATAAACTCAATTGATCAGTGTTTAAAGTTATCTCAACTTAGATAATTATTTTGATAGCTCCTTTAAGTCTCCACTTAAACATTAATGTTAATTACACCATGTCTTAATCCAAAATATATTTAAAGTAATCACAAACATGTTCTTATTTGCTTAACAAAATAGAACAAAGGTAACCATTCAAGTGAGGAATTGACAGCTGAGAAAGCTATTAACAATACTCTCTACTAAGGAAAGAATTGGATTGATTATTCTCTCCAAATAACATTCTGGAGACAATATAGGGAGAGATGATGGGGAGTATAATAAGACGAAATTTCAGTTAGGAGAAAACACAAAAAGTAATCAGTCACAAAAATGTGAATCTATTGAATGCCACTGAAATGCGCACTTAAAAATAGCTAACATGGTGAAGTTTTGTTGTTCATATTTTACCACAATTTTTTAAAAAGCCGTAGTTAAGAACTAATGTAGTTTTAGAACCTATGATATTAGATTTTCTGCTTACAAAAATGAGAAGAGAAAACACTTGGGGAAAAGGATTTATACAAAAATCCTCATTCCCATGCTATATAAAATGTTATATAAAAATCACATAAAATACAAACATAATGGTAAAGGAAATTCAGTGGGTTGTTATAAAAGGAATAAGCTCTAGGATCTAATGTACATAACGACGACTAGAGTTAACAATATTCTTTTGAATACGGGAATGTTGCCAAGAGAGTAGATCTTAAATGCGTTCTCATAATGATAAGATCATTGGTAGTAGAACTATGACAATGTCAAGTGAAGGGAATGTTAATTAGCCTTATTGCAGTACTCATTTCAAAACATATATGTATATCAACTCATTGCCTCATATACCTTAAATTCATGTTATCTATCACTTGTATCTAAATAAAGCTGGAAAAAAATTTTTTTAAATATATAATGTGTTCTCTGTCTTACCTAAGCAAATAGGTGGGGATGACCATTCTCCTTGTTCACAATGAGATACTTTTGCTCCACTCAATAAGTAATATTCGTTGCATCTATATTCCACTGAGGATCCTGTTGTGTAGCTTGCTAATAATCCATCAACGACAGCCCCATTTATTACATGAGGTGGAGGCTTACAATTCTCAATATTTTCTAAGGAAAGAGGTTATTTTCAAATTAATATGAACTTATAACAACATAATGATATCATATAGTTATCCATACTACTGTTCTTCAATATTTGTATTATATTATTCAGGACAATTGATTTCTAAATTTTCCAGAAATAAGAAAAATGCTATTCAGCCCAAATATTTTAAAAATTTGCTAAGTAAGGGACGCCCAGGTGACTCAGTGGTTGAGCATCTGCCTTTGGCTCAGGGCATGATCCTGGAGTCCCAGGATTGAGTCCCACATCAGGCTTCCTGCATGGAGTCTGCTTCTCCCTCTGCCTATGTCTCTGCCTCTCTCTGTGTGTCTCTCATGAATAAATAAGTAAAATAGTTTTTAAAAATTTACTAAGTAAGAATAAACAGCCATTTGCCTAAACATGCAAACATATGCATATTTGTCACTTTTCTTGCTTATGAAGGAATCATGATACAAATATTATTAAAATGTGTAGAAAGATAAACAATAACCTGAGGATTATGGTCAATTCTAAAACTACCCTTTGTCATTATCCACTTTTACTTTTTAATTCTCATTCTTTTCATCTCAGATCTCAGTCAATCCGTGGACGAAATTTTCCACTTTTTCTCTCTTTATTTCTTCTCTTACTCTGCTTGTTTCTTTAGCATCCTTAATAGCATTTCTCTCATGTAACAAGTAAATCTTAAGTAAACATCTCTGTGAAGATCTTTCTAGGAGAGATCAAGAAATGAGAAGGATGATGGGAAGAGTAGCACATAGCCTGGCAACATAGCCTGGTTGCAGCATAGCCTGGTTGTGCATGTCAGTAAAACAAAAGACCAGGGAAAGGTCTCAGAAGGGTGTAGGCTTCAGACTGGCCAGATGCATAAGCAATATCAGAAGGACTGACTCAAAGGCAGGAACAGAGTGCCCTAGCGTAACTTTGTAGGACATGAAGGGAGAGGAAGTAGAGCACGATCATGGCCAGTTACCCAATCCAGAGTTACTTATGTGCTTTCATTTAAAGCTCAAGTGAAAAAATAAATAAATAAAAATAAAAAATAAAGCTCAAGTCACAGTGTCAAACAGGTCAGATAACAATACTTAGCACTATTGTACATTCAAAATTCTTTTTAGTTTCCCAAATCTTTATATTGGGTTAAATTCTAAGATGGCTGCATATACGGAAAAAAAAAGTAGCAGAATAGGTGCTGAATCAATGTATTTTTTAACCTTTCTAAACAGTAGTCTCTTGCTAAAAGTATGTGGATTGAATAACAAGAATGACAGATTTTATGCAACAGGCTTAGCTATTTGCTGGTAAATCGAGCATACATACCAATGCACTCAGGAGGACGTGTCCATTTTCCACGTTTACAAGTAATTTCTGTGGATCCACGGAGATGATACCCACTTTTACATTCATATGCCACTTTATCCCCATTGTAATAAATCGTAGAGTTCAGGTTTGCTGCACCATTCTCAATGAAGGGTGGATTCCCACAGGCTGTCTTCTTTTCTTCTGAAAAGAGACAAATTAAGGAAAAAAGACCATTTAGCTACACAGGCAGACTTCATTTTAGGGAAAGCTTATTAGGGTGTTGCTAACCAATGCATTTCGGAGGTTCTGTCCACTTTCCATTTTCACAACGTATTTCTTCTGATCCTTGTATCTCAAAATTAAGCTCACATTCTACATGAACTGTTTCTCCATGACGGTAAGTTGTTGAATGTGTTTGGATTTTGGAGTTTAGAGGCAGAGGTGGAGGAGGACATCGATTTCTTCTTCCTTATATAAAAAAAATCACCATATTTAGCCATATAATTGCAAAACTATAATAGGTAGATTTAATAAGCACATTCTTTAGGCCAAGTACCATAGGAAGTATGGAAGACAGATCCTAGGGTCACCTCCTTGAGCTCCACTTTTGATGTTGTTGATGTTCACTTCCTTGTGTGATAACCCTCCAAGTAAGCAGGAACTGTGACTTGCTTCTAACCAGCAAATGCCGCAAAGATGATGGGATGTATGTGATTAGCGTGATAGGCAACATAGTACAATAAGGCCATTCTTGCTGAGAGACTCTCTTCTTGCTGATTTTGATAAAAAGGCAAGCTCCCACATTATAAGCCCCCAAATGGGGAAGGCAAAAAGGCAACAGGCAGAGGACTGCCTCCAGCTGGCAGCCAGGAAGAAATTGAGACTTGCAGTTCAGCCATCTGCAAAGCACTCAATGCTACCAAAAACCACGTTTCAAAGCAGATTCTTCCCCAATCAAGCCTCACATGAGACTGAAGCCCCAGCTGACACTTTAATTGCAGTCTTGTCCAACAGGAATGCAGAGGAGCCAGATAATCTGTGCTCAAATTCCTGATCTATAGAAATTGTGAAATAACACAAGTGTGCTGTTTTAAGCTGCTAAACTTGAAATAGCATTGTTAAGCACCAATAGGAAACCAAAAAAGCAAGCGAATTAAAACAGCATTCATCATCTCCTCTAATCCTAAAATAGCTTTATTAAGCAGGGACAATTCTTTTTCTCATATTATAGATAAATAAAATAAAACTTCTGAAGTAGGTAAATTAACTATTAAGTGGTGGATCTGTTCTTGTACCTATGTCTATATGATTGAAATAAAATCTGTTCTTAACGATTCTACATCATAGACTGTGTTCATTTCCTTTCAAAGGAATGTTGGGAAAAATCATTACAATTAAGTGTTTTAAAATAACACAAATTTGTTCTTACAGTTCTGGAAGCCAGAAGTCCAGAATCAGTTTCATTGGGCTAAAATCAAGTTGTCAGGAGAGCTGCATTCCTTCTGGAAGCTTTATAAATCAGGTTCTCTGCCTTTTCAAACTTCTAGAGCTTCCTTGCATTCCTGGGCACACGACCTTTTCTCCTGTTGCTCCAACTTCTCGTTTCTGGTCCATTGTCACATCTCTATTCCTCTTCTGTAGTCAAATTTCCCTCTGCCTCCTACATTTAGAGCCCACATGGATAATCCCAGAAATTATTCCTACCTCTAGATACCTACCTTTATCACATGTGCAAAGTCCTTTTTGCCATATCAGTAAGGTAACTCAATGGTTCCAGAGATTAGGATATAACTTATTATTATTCAGCCAACTGCACTGCCTACCCTACATTTAATGACTATTTACTAGAGAAAATAACAGGCACATTGGCATGCTGACTAATTGGGTGGGGAGGGTGGAGTAGATTTTAAGTAGCTTGCTATTTATTTCTGGAATAACACGTTACAGATAATTTGCTAACAATTTTTTCCTCTACTATTAGACCAAAGCTCTTGAGCAGGACTGGAAAATTAAAAACAAAAACATTGAAGTTAGGACCATTCTGGGCAATCCCATCTCATACTCGTGGTCATCTTCCTTTTTCACGTCTCCTAGCATCTGTTAAAAAACTTCATCCTCTCTTCCAAGTTCCACTTTCTTGTCTTCCTCTTGTCTACCAATAATGACTATTTTCTATATTACAGGGAAAACAGAAGCTATCAAGACCTTTACCTCTCCCCATTCCCAATTCTCAAACTCCTTCAATTCAAATATTTTCCATTACTTCCAAAAAATGCTATCCCACACCATATCAATCAAAACCTTCCATGTTTGTTCAAATACTTTATACATGACTTTATCATATTTGTCACACTGTGTCAATTACTCTTTCAAATAAGTTCTCTCTGCTAGGCTTGGATCTCCTTCATATCTCACCGTAGCTATGTTTAAATGACTCTTGAATTGTTGTCTTCCAACGGGTGATCATACTATCTGCTTGTACATGTCCAGTGATAGAAACTTACCATAGACATTACATTTTAGTATATCTCTTAATTGAGGACCATATTTTTCATTTTTACTCTGGGTAATATTCTGTTGATTTTTCTGTTCTTTACCCCCATCATTTTGAAGACTGTATATTCATATCTTCATATCAGGAAATATGTGTCTAAATAAGAAAGAACCCTCAGAAAGCTGCCAACTTGGGATAACTGAATCTAATAATTCCCAATAAATAAAATTTATTTATTATAATAAAGAGTTTAAAAGTTATAACCACTCTACAAACTAATACAAAATTCAAGATTTCTTCAGATTAAATATTGCTGAAAATATATAGCAATGATTTGAAAGACCATATTTATTTTTAAAAATAGCACTCAGCATAATACCCTCTAGTTCCATCCACATCATTGCAAATGGCAAGATTTCATTCTTTTTGATGGTTGAGTAAGCGTAAGTCACTCAGAGAAAGACAAATACCATAAGATTTCACTCATATGTGGAATTTAAGAAACAAAATAAGTGAACATAGGGGAAGCAAAGGAAAAATAAAATGAAAACAGAGAGGGAGGTGAACCATAAGAGACTCTTAACCCTAGGAAACAAACCTAGTGTTGTTGGAGGGGAGGACTGGTGGGATCGGTTAACTGGGTGATGGGCATTAAGGAGGGCAGTTGAAGTAATGAGCATTGAATGTTATATGCAACTGATGAATCACTAAATTCTACCTCAAACTTAAAAATAATAAGACTCAGGACAAGGATTAGATATCAAAAACATTTTTTTTTCAGAGAAATTAAAGCTAAAGCATGGTATTTTGTGTGAGTATGAAATTTTAAAAATTACCTTCACATACAGGAGATTCTGGGTACCAACCAAAGTTATAGCACTGAATTAAGTCAGATCCACTTAGATAATAATTTTCATGACAGAAAAACTGAACAACATCTCCTTCTTCATATGTTTGCTTAATAGGATGAAAATAACCATTTTGTATTAATCTTAAAGAAGAACATTTTAACTCTAAAAATGAGAGAACAAATGAAATACAAAAGAGTGTTATTTTTTTTCTGTTGAACAAAGTTTACCTACTACTTATGTACTATATCTGGAATAGAAATTAGTTAATTTGCCATATTTTGTTATATAATTATATAACATTATATTATATATTATTATATTATATAACATTATATTATATGTTATATTATATATAATTATATTAAAACCATATAATTATCATATATAAAAATATATTAATCATAATATAATAATATAATATATATTTGCATATTATATAATATATCATATAGATTATAAATATATATTTATATTATATTAATATATTAATCATAATATAATAATATAATATATGTATATTATATTATATAATATATCATATATATCATAAATATATATTTATATGATATATTTATATTATATTATTATATTAATCATAATATAATAATATAATGTATATTCATATATTATATTCTATAATATATCATATATATTATAAATATTTAAATATATAATATATTTATATTATATATTATATAAAAATATACTATATATTATATTTATTAAATATTATATAATAAATAAATATAATATATATTTCATAATAAATATACTATAAGTAATATTATATATTATATAAATATAATTGATATAATTATATATTATAAATATAATATTAATCATAATTATATATGATTATTATATATAATTATATAACATTATATTATATGTTATATTTTGTTATATAATAAAATCTTGTCAATTCTTATATTTATTAAATAATTATCTGAACTAAAAGGAGTTCTTTTTTACTTGAGAGCTTTAAATGATCAAAGCCTATGATCAACATAATTAAAACTAGGAGCAAAAAAAAAACCCAAAAAGTATGAAAAATGAAGCATAAGTAGTGGGACAATTTATAAACATTGCTGTATGAGACAAAGTCTTTAAAATGAGACTGGATTGTCTTTAAAATGAGGACCTACTGGTACATTTTGGTGTGAGGGCCCATCCGTACGTGTGACACTCTGTCTCTTCGGTCTTCTTTCCTCCCGCTGTATAGTAGCCAGGAGCACACTCATACTGTACTTTGTCCTTCACTCTGAATGTTTTCTGTGTTGTGGAATAATTTCCATGATATAATTCAGGGACCAAACATGTTTCTAAAAAAAAATAAATGTTATTTTGTGCACTTTATCACTAAAGCTATAATATTAAAAATCAATCTCAAAATGTATTTTCACAAAATCTTAAACATATTTAGTAGAATTAACCTTTGGCAAAATTGATAAATAGCCAGTGTCCCATTGCTGTATTCCCGTTTTTTTTTTTATACACCTGTGTCTTTTAAAAAATATTTTATTTATTTATTCATGACAGACATAGAGAGAGAGAGGCAGAGACACAGGCAGAAGGAGAAGCAGGCTCCATGCAGGGAGCCTGACATAGGACTTGATCCTGGGTCTCTAGGATCACACCCTGGGCTGAGGGCAGTGCTAAACTGCTGGGCCACTGGGGCTGCCCTATACACTTGTGTCTTAATGCCACCAGTCTTCTCTAAATTCTAGTCTAGTGTACTTGGCAAAAGGTCAGAATTCAACTGAAGTCTTGTATGGTAACAATTTTTTGATTATGTGCCATCTGAGGATTTGTACAATTTAAATGACTAACAACACAGTAGCAAAATATGTATATTCAAATTATTGGATTATTTATATATTGATATTGGTTTACTAATAAAAAATAATAATACTATCCCAAATTCTCCTCTAATAAAGGAAATAGTTATTTATGTTGCGAGAAATAGGCTTAGGTTTTTTTTTTTCATTTTATTCCATTCCATTCTTTTCTTCATTACTATAAAGAAGGAATTGCTTCCATCTTTTAGCTGTTGTGAAAAATGCTGCTAGGAACATTGGTGTACAAGTGTCTGCTTGAGTCTCTGCTTTCAATTGCTCTGGGTGTATACCTAGAAGTGGAATTATTGGATAGTATGGTAATTCTATGTTTAACTTTTAGAGGAACTGCCACCAAACCAAGTGTCCATCAATGGATAAATGGATAGGGATGCCTGGGTGGCTCAGTGGTTGAGACCCTGCCTTCCGCGCAGGGCGTGATCCTGAGTCCTGGGATCAAGTCCCACATTGGGCTCCCTGCATGGAGCCTGTTTCTCCCTCTGCCTGCATCTCTGCCTCTCTCTCTCTCTCTCTCTCTCTCTCTGTATCTCTCATGAATAAATACAGTTTTTAAAAAATGGATAAATGGATAAATAAAATGTGAGGTATCTATCATATATATGAATATTATTTAGTCATAAAAAGAAATTAAATTCTGTTGCATGTTACAGCACAGATGAACCTTGAATACATTATGCTAAGCGAAATAAGCCAAGTGTAAAAGGATATTATTGAATGACTCCACTTATACAAAGTACCTAAAATAAGGAAATTGATAGAAAATAGATGTTACCAGGTACTGGGGTAGGGTGGGGGATAGAGGGAGGATGGGTACAGTTTCTGCTTGAGTTGATGAAAAAGTTTTGGAAAAAATGGGGATGGTCATTCAACATTGTGAATGCTACTGAATTGTACACTTAAAAATAATTAAAATGGTAAATTTCATGTTATGTGTATTTTACTATAATTAAAAAAAAGACCAGTGGTTGCCAAGGGTTTGATGGAAAGGAAAAATGGATGGATATGGAAACAGAGGCTTCTTAGGGCATTGAAACTATACTGTATGATATCCTAATGGTGGATACATGTCATTGCACATTGGACAAAACTCATAGCTTGTATAACACGAAAAATGAACCCTAAAGTATGAGCTTTGGTTAACATATCAGTATTGGCTCATCAATTGCAACAAATACACCACGCTAAATGCAAAATGTCATTAACAGGAAACTGTATGTGGCCAAGGGTGGGAAGGGGTATATGGGAACTCTCTGTATAAGCTGCTCAATATTTCTGCAAATCTAAAACTGCTCTAAAATTAAGTCTATTAATGTTAAAAAATTAAATAGGAACTAGTGGAGTAGGAGAGTTGTGGGAGTTCTCAACTCTTGGGTTAAGGAAACATTTAACATATATCAACTTCTTGCATTTGCAGACATAATGAAAAATCAATTCTGTTAAATAAAAATGTCTTTCAATATAAGAAAGTACTATTCTCTCAGTCCCTTATCTTCAGCTTTAGGAGGTGATTCTTAAACACATACCATGTTCTTCCCTACAGGTAGGTTGAGGAGACCATCCATCAGCAAGACATTGAACCACTTCTTCATCCTTTCCTCCAGTGGTTTTATATCCTGAATTACAACCGTAACGCATGTTCTCTTGAATTTTGTACATTAATTTTACATCAGAGATGTAACCATTTCTCAGCTCAGGCTTAGTGCACTTTTCTATGGGAAAAAATGTCTTTGCTTAACTTGGTGAAATTAAGCTTGTCTTTTACTTAATTGTAAAACTAAGGCAAAAGTTTAATATTATTCTTGAAATTTAAAGGGGAGAGAAAAATTTCACTCTACAGTTCCTGATTTGGTTTAATTTTGGAATTATCCTGCATGTTCTGCACCAAATTTCTTCAAAAATTGATTCAACTCAACAATGACACTCTTTGTATTGATTAACTTCAGTTCTGGTAGTGAATCCCACTCTTCTCACATCTACTTTTAGAAAATATAACAGAGCTCTTCCACTAACTATCATTAGTGGCTAATAGAAGAAATTTCATTTGGATTTACTTCCTAATATTTTTAAATCTACTGTGTTTGACAATTTTTAACACCATGTAACAAAAACATATACCTAGTTTATGGATCCTTAAATAAGTCTGCAAATACCTTAATGTGAAAACTTTATTCATTCATTTTTTTCAATTCAGCAAATGATTGCCTAGTTACATAGTAAGTCTGCAGAGCCAGTCCATAGTCAGTCCTTGTAGACCAAGACTGAATCACAGACATGTAATTCAAAATCTTTGAGTTTGCAGTTATTTTTTAGCTAATACTTACAACAGTGTTGTGTTAGATGATAAATTTACTTCAGCACTGAATGGGGTGCAATAATTTTTTAAGCCGTACTATTAGACCCTTATAACAAATCAATTCACAAAAGTTAAGAGATTTGTCCAAGGTTAATATGAGTTTAAATATATGGAGTACCTGCTGTGTGGCAAGCATGTTATATGAATTATCTCAGTGAAGTAGCTTTATGCCCATTTTATTGGTGAGAAACTTGGGCTCACAATGCCCACTTCCCAGTGGTGGAGCAGAATTCCAATGCAGGCAGGTTAACTGCGGAGGTTGTGTCTTAACCATTAGACTACATACTCAACTTGAGTTCTTCTTTTCTGGCTCTTATTTCAAAGCTCTTGCTAATGTTTATTTTTAAGTACTAGTTATGAATATTTATTTGTTTATTAGAGTTAATCTATGGTCTATGTTAATACTAAAGGTGCTATGCTTAAATTTATGGTATGTTCAAAATTCATGGAAAGGATCATTATCCCAAATGGATATGTTCACTAGATATAACAACCTCTGTAACCATCATATTCATTTTTTTTCTAAATGAAACAGACCGAACTAAAGCCTTTACTCTGCAAAACAGAGCTTAGAGAATCCTTTGCTCAAAAGAGGTTAGCTGATCTAATAGAAGCTCATTAATGGTTTGACTATAGGGTACCGTGGCATGAAATAATGAGATGAACCAATCAGATTTCCTTTTTTCAAATTTGAACTCAAAATTCAGAAAACACACTTTTCTGAATTTATTGGAGAAGAAGTTGGCACAAAAAGGAGAGATGAGTCTTTCAAAGGATAAAACACTAGGGTAATAATCTTATTCTTCTTAAGACCAGAGTCCAGCATTTTTCTGGCTTCTTATGCACACTTATCTGTTTAAGTTCCTCAATCTTTATTTTTTTATTTATTTTTTTTTTGAAGTTCCTCAATCTTTAAAGTAACTCCTTTGCATCTCTGTTTCTTGCAATATGATAATATCATTTTCAATAATTATCCTTATTCTCTTTATAGGACTATTAAAAACAAAGACAATGACATTTTAATAAGAAATATTGTTTCAGAATTTCTGAATATGCCTTCATTTTGTAAAAGAGACAGTGAGCCAGTAATTTTGTTTTCATCAACCAAAAGGTTTCACCACCCACCAGGTTATCTTGGACCCTTATGGACTAATCTCTTTAAGTATTATAAATATTTTGAGGATGCAGCCCATAGACTCACTGAAGCACTGTGGTTCTGGAGACCAGCCCTCCTGGGTACATGTGATTCGCTGCTCTTGCTTCCCAGTTTCAGTTGTATAACCAGCCAAGCAGGCAAATGACAGTGTTTTATTTATTCTCATTGGAAAGTAATATTTTTTAAAAGAATAGTAATATTGTGCAATTCTTCCATTTTCCACACTAGGAAGACCACAAGTTTTCTCTGAAATGAATAAATATCAAGCTGAAAACTGAAAAATATCTAAAACCGTGAAATGTGTGATTGCATGACAGTATATTTTTAAATTCACAGTATCTGTAGCCACTTTAACAAGTACTTGTTTTTAATGCCTACCTTCTAAGAGACTTCTGTTTCAATCAGAATTAATCTGCTAGCAATCACCAATAACCAACAGAATAAAACTGGTCTGGCCACTTCCTCAGGGAGGATTTCCCTAACTTTGTGAAACAGCAGTTTCTAATAGAAATATAATGCAAGCCACATATGTAATTAAAATTTCTAATAGTCACATTAATAAAAGGAGTAGTTGAAGTTAACTTTAATAATACATTTTATCTGACCCATTAAACTGTTAAAAATATTTTTCATTTTTTTCTCCTTATTAAGTCTGAACCCCAGAGTATATTTACACATACAGCACATCCCAATTTGAACTAACCATGTTTCAATAGCTGTATGTAGCTAGTGGCTACCATATTGGATAGCAGAGTTCTAGAATAGATGAAATTTTGCTTGAGATAGGCAAACCTACAAAATTTTTTAATGAATGCCATTTTTTTTAAAAATAAAAGGCAGACAACTAATTAAAAAATAACAGATTTGGGCAAGAGCTTTACAAAGCAGGACATGTAAATGGTCACAGACCTCATAAAAAGTACTCAGTGTTCTTTGGCAATATTAAGACAGAACATACACATACCATTTTTTAAAAGCACTCATCCCTATGAACATCAGTGCAAAAAAATCTCAACAAAATATTAGCAAACAGAATTTAGCAGCATATTAAAAGACCCATGAGCAAGTGAGCTTTATCCCCAGGATGCAAGGATGGTTCAACATACAAAAATTGGCCAATGTAATACACCACATTGACAAAATGAAAGAAGGAATAAAAGTATTTATCTGTGCACCTAAAGACATGTTCATAGTGGCACTATTCAGGTAGTCTCAAACTGGAAACAATTCAAATGCCCGTTCATGACCGAAAAGATAAACACATTTTAGACATGCGTCTAGTGGAATATTGCACAGCAATACAATGCTGAATATCATGCAGCCGTGGTGAATGCTGAATGGTGAATCTCCTAAACATATTATTCAGTGAAAGAAGCCTGTCACACAGAAGTAAATATTATAGTTACTGAGATAATTTTTATTGAGATATAATTGATGTATAATATTATATTAGTTTGGGGTGTACAACATAATGGGTGTACATATATATTTGCACATATTGCAAAGTGATCTCACAATAAATCCAGTTAATGTCTGTCACCACACAGTTACAAATTTATTCCCACGTGGTGAGCATTTTTAAGATCTGCTCTCTTAGCAACTTTGAAGTAGACAACAAAGTATTGTTAACACACATTTCACAGAAAAATTGTAACAACTAAATAAGATAATTATATGACACAGTAATTTTAGAGTTATTTGTGGTTAGAAGGAAGTTAGAGAGAAAAAAAGAAGGAAGTAAGAGGTAACTATTTGTGCATCACTAGGAATCTGGATAAGTAAAATATCTGAAACACTGTAACAGTTGAAAGTAACAGATTCAGCAACATGGAAATATGTTTAAATGATAGCAAGTAAAACAAAATCGTAAGAAGATAAACTCTATGGCAAGCTTTCATTTATGTGAATTGTGAAGCACACACACAAAACAAGACACAGTTCAGATAGTTACATATTTAAGAATATATCAAATATATATATATATATATATCAAATATATATCACCTGTTAGTGGCTCCCAGTTTGATACTAAGGGAAATAGAATTCAGGGTCAGGGACAAAGGGAGGAAATGCATAAATAAAGCAAAAGCGGCAATTTCATAGACCAATGATGATTGCATGTTATAAAATGGGAAGTGACATTAAATTCAATTCTTGCCCCTAATGTTCCTAAAGGGGGTGAGAGAAAGCATGGAAATATGAAATTATGGTTACTTTTTTTTCTTTTTTGGTTTGTTTGAGTAAAAGAAGAGATAACTATGTAATAATCAGGAAATTATCTAGAAAATACAATGTCTTGATAGAAAATTCTATCAGCTGGTGTCTCCCTATTTAGACAGAAAAATATTCATGCAATATTTAGTTTAGACAGTAAACTATTCATGCAAAAATTATATCTTATTGTAGAATTGAATGTATTAAATATGATTAATTCTATTTATTTTACTTGCATAATTTTAATTGCAGATCCTTTGTGGTAGAAATTTGTAGTAAACTATTGCCTAAAAGGCAATTATAATCCATGGGGCATTTTGTTTCAATAAATTCCCTTAGGTGTTTATTTTAGAAAAGTCTTATTGCTGTGGTTTCCTATTTTGTATATTCACTCTTGCTGACACCTAATTATCCTGTCTGTTTTTTTTCTCCTTACAGTTTAATAAATAGCACAATTAACTATTCCTCAATAATCTGCACGTACTCTGCTTGCCTCAGGCACACTTATTCACACACTGGGCAGTCTGGTGATAAAGATCTCTAAGAGTGAGGGAGTTCATCAGTACAGTCATAACTTACACCGTTGTCCAACATCATTATTAATAGAGCTCCACTTCACTCTCAGAAGTGTCCTTGTCTGCATGATCAATTATATGGTCCTCCTTCTAATCACTACTTAAAAATTTCAACCAATGAACAAATTAGTGTAAACATCAAAGGGTGAAGATTCAAAAATTTTGATGAATTATGGCTATTTCTTTCTCCAATTTCCCACACTAAGCTCTCACTTTATGAACATAAAACTTAAATTATACAAGCTTTGCCATGTTAGGAATGAATTCTAATATGAAATTAGAATTAAAGTTAACATACAACTTCTACGTGGCAGTACTGTTAGCTTGAAAAACCTTTTTTAAGTAATTAGGTCCTAAAACCTAATGATACAAAACAGGCTTTTTTGTTTCTTCTTTTTTTCGTCTTGTCTTGTTTTTCTAAGTTTGTCACTATAGGAATAGTTTACTAATTATGCCCAAAGGAGAAAAATAATCTGCCTAAATATTTATAAAAATGATAAGACATATGCTTTTTATAAAGTTGATACATAAAAATGAAAGTCTATAATAAAACTTCAAGTTAAATGTATGTTAGAATTCTCTTTTATATTTTTAGAGAATAGAGAATATTACAAATTAATTTTACCTTCTGCAGAGAGTTTTCCTGAGATGATGAATATGATGATAAAAGACAAATCTTTCGACCTCATCTTCAATGGTGTGCCCAACAAAGATTTTTAACAATTCTAAAGCACTAGGGACTCCTCAGTAAGTACACAATACTTTGCTTGAAGACAAAGTTAATTATTTACAACATCTGTCTAAGTGTCTTTGTAACAAAACTTATATTTCATTTAAAATATTTTTGAATAATACCAAAATAACGCAGACTATGTTCATGGACAACACTTTTCATGCCAGAGTCCAGTAAGAATACAATAACTTATAAGGGAAACAAGAGCAGCAGCATAAATAATTAACTCAGACTGCATAAAAAAACAAGGTAAATTTTCAACTTCAAATCCCTATTGTAAGTCCATGGAGTAAAGTTCACCTGTGGCCATTGATCTCTTTACCATCATTGATCAAATGGAGAGATGAACTTAGAAACATGAGATAATGGATACCTCATGTTAAAATACAGTGCTGTCTAGGATGCACTGCTTAAAGAGAAATATGACCTACTCATCTCAAGCAATGATAAAATTGTATTATTGATAGTATTGTCTAATGTTTAGAGCATTTGTAATCTGTGGCAGGTGATTAAATCAGCACTGTGCTTTATTATTCATTTATAAAAAATATTTTGAGTGATCACGATATATCAGGTCATGTTCTAATCTTGGGTATATAGCTGTGAAGAAAAAAGATTGAAATCACTGTCCTCATGGAGCTTACATTCTAACAGTTTTTAATGTAAACTACAAAATAATATGGTGAGGTGAGAGCTGTTACTATATTCATTTTGTAGCTTTTTATTAAAATACATTAAGAGAAAAGTACAATACCAGAATAGCACAGAACAATGAATTCTCACAAACTGAACACATTTCACAGAAGTCATTGCATATGCCCACTGCCAATTTGAGACCCTATCTTGACTTGTAACGGTGTAGATCAGTTTTGCCTTGTTTTACACTGCATAAATGGAACCATGCAGTATTTTTACATCTCGCTTCTTTTGTTTAATATTTTGCTTGTGAGATTCATCTATAGCTTTGTGGGGGCAGTAGACAGTTCCTTCTCTGTGTAGTATTCCATTCTGTTAATATGCCGCAAATTATCCATCCACTCTACAGTTCATGGACATTTGAGTGACTTCCAGTTTAGGGATATACCTCTGCTTATTTTCATTTTTTTCTTTTAATTTGAAAAATTTCAGATGCTATCACCTGAATTCTACCATTAACATTGTATTATTTGGATGTATTTGAAAGCAGGCTGCAGGTAGCTATGATGCCCCCCTAAATACGTAAGCAAACATATCATTAGCTTAAGCTCAGTATTTTTTAAGATTGTTCTTTGATATGAAATTTATAAAGAAATGTGCAACTGTCAAAGGTATAGTCTATGGGTCTTTTTTTTTTTTTTTTAGTCTATGGGTCTTGAACAATGCATTCACCAGTATACCTCAGGCTGCTACCAAGTTCCCTCTGACTCCTGTTATACATAACCACTGTTCTGACCTTTCCACTAATCATATTTGTCTGTTCTAGAATCTCATATGCATGGAAAACACAAATACTCATTTTTGGTAAGGCTTCTTTCATTCAGCGTAGTGTTTGGGATTTATTCATGTAGTTTTGTGTACCAGTACTTCATTCCTTTTTATTGATTAAATTTCATAAAAGGGTACTCTGAAGCTTAGAGAGTATTGAAGTTGGTTTGTCAAAACACACAAAGCTAGCGTTAAGTGTTAAGCCAGGATCAAAGAAAGTTCTTTTTAAAATTATAATAGGGGCTCCTGGGTGGCTCAGTCAGTTAGGCATCTACCTCCTGCTCAGGTCATGATCTTGAGGTCCTGGGGTCAAATAACGTCAGGCTCCCTGCTCAGTGGGGAGTCTGCTACTCCCTCTCCCACTGCCCTTCCCTCCTGCTCATGCTCTGTCTCTCTCAAATAAGTAAATAAAATCTTAAAAAATAAAAATAAACTAAAATTAAAATATATACTGAGATATCAAAATTAAATATCTAAATTTTTAACCAATTAAAAGTTACCAGCATCTAGTAATTTATATAGTGTCTTGCATGTAAAAATGAAACTAAATGAGGAAGTGTACTTAATGTTTCAAAAATTAAAAGTCTGGAAGATATCTTTTATTCCAGGTAAGAACAAAGTCAAACAACGTAATTTTAAAATACTGATTTTTTTGAAACTATATTTACCTGGTATTAACTTCAAAGGGTATACAGTGAAAAGTCTCCATCCCACACTTGTCCCTCAGCCACCCAGTTCCCTTCTGTAAAGATACATAATGCCACCTTACCTTATGCATTTTTCCAGAGTTATCTTAAGCATATATAAGCAAATATATACCTTCTTTTTTTCACTTAGTTTCTTTTCCCTTAGTTTAGATTGGAGATCACTCTATAGCAATGCCTAAGTGACTTTTTGATTTGTTTTTCAGATCGACATAGTTTTCTACTATATGGGTGTATAATTTAAATCAAATTCATTATTGTTGAATAATGAAGTTATCTACCAAATTTTATTATTGCTAAAGTTTCTGCAATGTTTAGTACTACACGTGCCATTTTGTACATGTGTGAACCTATAAGTACAATAAATCCCCAGATGCAGATAAATACTGGTAGTAAATTTTTCTAATGGAAATTACACCAACCAACTCTCTCAATAGCAAAATACAAGAGAATGTTTTCCCACAGTACCAATAGTGCTATTAAATACTTCACGTGAGTAATTTGATTTGTAAGAACATAATCATAGTATAATTTATATTTCTCTATGAGATTGAAGGCTTTTACATAAATTTGAAAGCCATCTTTAAATCTCTCTCAAGATATTTTTTAATTTCAAAGGGAGAAACAGTAACATTGCAGTGGAGAAACCTGGCAGGTACCACCTTATCAAAGTGAGAAGAGGTAATATCATCAGTAATTGGACACATCAACATCATGTACTTTGCTCATTTTTCTATTAAAGTGTTGATCTTTTTATCGTGGGCTTGTATGAACTTTTTATAGATCAAAAAAATAGAATTGGTCTGTGATTTTGAGTCACATAATTTTTTTTCCTGGTGTGCTATTTATCTTTTATATTTGTTATGGTGGATCTTGCAAGTTAATCAATTAATCTTTTCCTTCAAGATTATGGGATTTGTGTTAAAGTTAGAATTACTACAATATTGTGTTGTTGCTGTTGTTTTTTTAAATATTGCCTTGGGGATGCCTGGATGGCTCAGTCAGTTAAGTGTCTGACTCTTGGTTTGGTTTTAGGTTGTTATCTCATAGATTGGTGGGATTGAGTCCTGCGTCTGAGCTTCTTGCTTTGTGGGTAGTCTGGTTGAAAGATTCTCTTCCTCTGCGCCTTACCCCACACTCGTGCAGGCTGTCTCTCTCCCTCTCTCTCTAATACTGCCATGGTATGTTATGACACTCTTTTGGTTTAATTTTCAGTCAATGAATATAAAACAAATCTTTGTGAACAGGGTCAGATAAGTATACAATCTCATTTTTTTTTTTTTAAGATTTTTTTGAGAAAGAGTGTGCAAGCAGTGGGGAGGAGTAAGCCAACTGCTCCCTGAGCAGGGAGCTAGACATGCGGCTCCATCTCAGGGCCCTGGGATCATGATCTGAGTTGAAGGCAGTTGTTTAACTGACTGAGCCATCCAGGTGCCCCACAAGCTCATTTTTCCCCAGAGAGTTGCTATATTATTCTGATTACTTATCAAATAATTCATGTTTTTTGCCATGGATCTGAATTTCCACCTTTGTCATATGCTAAATTCTTGTATGTTTCAGCATCTACACTAGTCATGTCTTTTAGTACTATATTTTTAGCTATCCTAGCTATAGAATATATGTGAGCATCTAATAAATGTAGTCCTCACAAGGAGAAAGTGGAATAACATCTTTGATATGTTAAATGAAAATAACTGCCAACTTGAATGCTATAACTACTAAAAACATTTTCAAAAAATAAAATAAAGATGTTTTCAAATAGATAAAAATGTAAAGAGTATGTCAATAATAGAACTCTGCCCAAAGAACTGCTAAATGACATGCTGTAGACTAATGGTAAATGAAACATGAAAATTCAGGAAGGAACTAATAGCAAAGAATAAAAGGTGGGGGGAAAGAGCTTAAGTCTATGGGTAAGTATAAGAGAATATTGACTGCCCAAAAGAAAACCGATAATGCTTACATGGCAAATAAATATGTAGAATTAAAATGTATGGCATCAATAATGCAAAAGCCAGGAGTGAAGAAATGGACGAAATGTGCTCTATGTTTCTAGGACTTTTAAGGAAGTTGTAGAGGTAATAATGCCTACTTAATTAGCATTACTCAAGGTTCGGTATTAAAATTTCTAGGTTAACCCAACAGAATAATGTTTAAAAAATATGTAACTAATAGATTAAAGGGATAAAAGTAATTACAAAAAACTCAAACATGATTATCATAAACGAAGACAAGAAAGTAGAAAGGAAGGAGCAAAAACTTATTGGTCAGATTTCTGCTTATGGCCAAGATGGAGTAACAGGAACTGGATAAACTCTCCCACTGAAACAAGTTAAAGAAAAAAATAGACAAAATTTAAAAAACAATAGTCTTTAAGGCATTGGAGGTTAGGCAATGAGATGAGCCCAGTTATCACCCCAGGTTACTGCCTGAGGGTTTCCTCCACATTAGAGAGTATAGTGGTCTTCCTGAGGTGAGGAGATGGAACTAAGAATTATGAAACCAAAGCAGGTAGGATTCCGAGTGCAAAGTCAGGAGAGAAGAGAGCTGCACAGATAGATCTGCAAAGCATTCATGTTAGGTTTTTAGCTGAGCACCGACAAGAATATCTGGGTGAAAAACATGTCAGAGGCCATGGAAGGTATCACCTGAGATCAAAGGGAGGAATGCCTGAAGTCCATTTGGGATTAGGGAGGGAGAATTTCTGTTCTCACAAGTCAGAGTGGGACACTTCATGACTTACATGGCATTCATAGAGCTCTCAGGTTTTTACCTCAGTGGTGGGGAAAAATTGGTCCTGCCTAACAGCTTAAAGCAGGCACAAAGAAAATGATGCCAGATGGAAATCTGGATCTACATAAAGACTGAAGAGCACTTCAAAACGTACCCATATGAACAATTTTAAAGATTTTTAGATTATTTAAATATTTTAAGAAGATATCTGATGGTTTAAAGCAAAAATGACAAAAATAATTTACTGTGGGTTTATATTATACTAAAAGTAAAATGTTGACAATAGCACAAAGGTTGGGAAGGTAGAAATGTAGTATGTTGTAAGGTCTTTATACTAATACGTGAGCAGGTTTAATATTACTTATGGATGGATTGAGATAGGTTGAAGATATTTACTAAAAACCTGAAAGTAATCAATAGAATAACATAACAAAGTTACAGGTAATAGCCAATAAGGTATATAAGTTAAAATCATAAAAAAAGAACCTATTTATTTAATGCAAAACAGGTCAGAAAACAAGATAAAGGTGGTAGTGGGGGGGGGGAAGCAGATAGGATGAATAGAAAATATACAGCAAAAGGACAGATTTAAACTTAGCCATATCAGTGATTTCATTAACTGTAAAAAATTTAAATATCTAATGTAAAAGGCAGAGATTGGCTGATTGGATTGAAATATAAAGGCCCAACTAGATGCATTCAATAAGAAACCCATCTTTCACAAATATACAAATAGGTTAAAAGTAAACTATGGATAGATAGACTGTACCGAAGTGGGCTATACGGAAGCTCCAAAAAGATATGTCTTTGGTGTGACCTTTTTTGGAAAAATGGTCTTTGCAGATGTATTTGAGTTGAGAATCTTGAGATCATTCTGGATTATCACAGTAGGCCCTAAATCCAAAGAAAAATGTTCTTGTAAGAGTGAGGGATAAGGAAGTTACACAGAAGAGGAGAAGACAATGTGACCACAAAGGCAGAGACTGGAGTGATGTGGCCAGAAGCCAGGGCACATCTGAAGCCATCAGAAACTGGAAGAAGCAAGGAACAGGTTCTCTCCCAGAGCCCTCGAGAGAGAGAGTGCAGCCCTGCCAACACCTTAGTTCTAGATGGTCTCCAAAACTGTGGAAGGATATATTTCTATTGCTTTAAATCAATGATTTTGTGGTAATTGTTATAGAAGCTGTATGAAACTAATACACATGCTAACAATGATCAAAAGAGAACTGGAATATATAACAATGTAAATGCAATCAGTGCCAATGAACTTAAAATGGTCAAAATATTAAATTTTATGTTATGTGTATTTCAATGCAATTAAATATTTTTCAAATGTAAGAGAGAGAGAGAGAAAGAGAGAGAGAGAGAGAACAGGAGTTGCTATATTAAGTCAAATAAAATGGATTTTAGAACAGAGAATATTACCAAGGATAAAGAAGTTCATTCCGTAATTACAGCATGCTCAGTTTATCAAGACAACATAATAATCCTAAAGATCTCTATAAGTAATAAAAGAGCTTGAAAACATGTGTAGTTTAATCAATTTTTGTTTTTTGAATCATGGGGAAATATACATATCCACAATTATAGTCCAAGATTTTAAATAATCATCTCTCAGTAACTGACACAGGTAGACAGAAAACCAGTAAGTATACAAAAGTCTTGAACAACACTCTCACCTAATTTGATTTACTTACTATTTGCAGCACACTCTACATGATGGCAGGATAGACATCCTTTCCATGTGCACATAAAAGATTTATCAAAGAGATTATATTCTGGGCCATAAAACAAGTCTCAGTTTAAATCATAAAAAATACTAGAATGGGATTAAATTACTAATCCAAAACAATGATATCTAGAATATCTGCAAGCATTTGTTATTTAAACACATCTGTAAATAATCCATGGGTCAAACAAGAGGTCAAAAGAGAGAGTACCTGAGTTAAATGAAAATGAAAAACATTACATCAAAATTTGTCAGATACAGCTAAAGTAATTCTTAGAGGTAAATCTAAAGCACGGACTACTTATCTTGGAAAACAAGGATTTCAAAACAATGACTCACTTTTCAAGAATTAGAAAATGAAGGCCAAATGAAATTAAAAGTAAACAGAGGAAATGAATAGCTGATCTAAATTTCATATGCAGATGCAAAAGACCTAAAATAGTCAAAGCTACTTTGCAAAAGAACAAAGCTGGAGGACTTAAACTATTTGAGTTCAAGCTTTCTTTTAAAGCTACAGTAATTAACACATCGTAATACTGGCATAAAAATAAACAGATCAGTGGAAAAGAATTCAGAAAGAGATCAATACTTAAATGGTTAATTGATTTTTGGCAAATGTGCAAAAGTAACTCAGTGGAGATAGAATAGTCATTTCTATGACTGAGGCTGGAGCAATTGGTTTTCCATGTGTAAAAAAACAAGCTTTGATCCATTCTTTGTACCATATGCAGAAATTAATTTGAAATGGTTCAGAAAATATACAAACCAAAATGACACAAGTTCTAGTAGAAAAACATAGTGGAAAATCTTTGTAACCTTGAGTTACGAGTTTTTAGATGCAACACCATAAATTTATTTATTTATATTATTTTTTTATGGTGTAGGAGGCAGGACATGTGGGATTCCCGTAGATGTCCAGGAATGAAATGCCCTGGCATAGCCCACTGTCTTTTTTTTTATTTTTTTTATTGGAGTTCAATTTGCCAACATATAGCATAACACCCAGTGCTCATCCTGCCACGTGACCCCCTCAGTGCCCATCACCCAGTCACCCCGTCCCCCTGCTCACTCCCCTTCCACTACCCCTTGGTTCATTTCCCAGAGTTAGGGATCTCTCATGTTTTGTCACCCTCACTGATATTTTCACTCCTTTCCCTTTATTCCCTTTCACTAATTTTTATATTCCCCAAATGAATGAGACCATATAATGTTTGTCCTTTCCCGATTGACTTATTTCACTCAGCATAATACCCTCCAGGTCCATCCATGTCGAAGCAAATGGGTATTCGTCGTTTCTAATGGCTGAGGAATATTCCATTGTATACATAGACCACAGCTTCTTGATCCATTCACCTTTCTATGGGCACTGAGGCTTCTCCCAGAGTTTGGCTATTGTGGACATTGTTGCTAGAAACATCGGGGTGCAGGTGTCCGGGCGTTTCACTGCATCTGTATCTTTGGGGTAAATCCCCAGCAGTGCAGTTGCTGGGTCGTAGGGCAGGTCTATTTTTAACTCTTTGAGGAATCTCCACACAGTTTTCCAGAGTGGCTGCACCAGTTCACATTCCCACCAACAGTACAGGAGGGTTCCCCTTTCTCCACATCCTCTCCAACATTTGTGGTTTCCTGTCTTGTTAATTTTCACCATTCTCACGGAACACCATAAATTTAATGAATAAAAGAAAAATCGGTAGATTTCATCAAAATTAAGAAGTTCTGCTTTTCAAAAGACACTGTTACGAGAATGAAAAGACAAGTAACAGACAAGGAGAAAATATTTGCAAGTCATTTATCTGATAAATTTATCTTCTATCCAGAATAAAGAATTCTTGAAACGTAGGAAAACAACCCAACCTGTTTTTAAAAGTAGACAAAGACAGACTTAGGGTGCTTGAGTGGTTCAGTTGGTTAGGTGACCGGCTCTTGATTTTGGCTCAGGTTATGATCTCAAGGATTGTGGGACTGAATCTCAGGTCAGGCTCTGTGCTCAGCAAGGGTCTTCTTGAAATTCTCTCCCTCTGGCCCTTCCCCCCACTCACACTAAGATAATAAATCTTAAAAAAAAAAAAAAGTAGACAAACACTTGAACAGGCTCTTCATCAGACATATGGCTGGGAAAAGAACACATGAAAAGATGTTCAGCATCATTAGGATTAGAGAAACGTAAATTAAAACACAATGAGAGAATACTACTCATTCTACTCATCCTACTCATCTGTATGGAATATTTCAAAGGATGTTTGACTGTAGCAAGTGTTCCTGAGGATGTTACCAATGTATAAATATGCAAAGAAACATATTGGTGGGACACATTGTATTGCTTCAGAGCCTCAACAGTGGTCTCATTGAAAATCGTAATGGGCAAATAAATCAGGAGGAGGAAAGATTTGAGGAGCTGGCTTAGTCAATTCAGTGACCTTGTTTACACATTCAATACGATACAAAGAGCAAAGAGGAGTCTCTACTGGAAAAGTATCTAGAATCAGAGATGAAAACGAGAAAGAGGGGGTGGTGGATGGAGTTATAACAATTTTTCTTTTTTGCTCCTCACTCACAAAATGTTTTCTCTTGACTGATCCAGTTGTCTCGAGTCTGGTGCTGCACTGCTGTGTACTAGTGGGGCATGCCAGCAAGTTACAAGACCCAACATTCATACCATTAATTTTGGGAGTTCGTGCTCCTAAAGGAACATCAGAGCTATCACATCTTTTACCTTATGTGGCCAAATTAGGAGTGTATGCAGTCCCCTTACTAAGCAGCAAGGACAATCCTATAATTCTTTATCTGTCAAATCTAACAATCTCCCTGGGAATAGGACAAGTGGGAGGACATGGTAAGACTGATGTTATTGTCTGCTCCAAGGGTAATTAGTAAAACCGAGCCAGGGGAGGAAGGTCTGGGTTGAAAGAGTATGTGATAAAAAGGAACAGGAGATTTGGCAAACAAGAGAGTTTTACCTGAAAATACTCTTAGCTGTCTCTCTTTGCTCTGGTGCTAATGGCTAATGTCAGTAGGCATTTGACCCCTTTTTCCCAGAAAAGGAAAATTGGATTCCAGCTGATTTATGAGTCTGTCCAATCTCCACTTGGACAAACTGGAAATGTGATGCAACACCCTCTGTGATTTGAATACCAGTATCTGCTTAGAGCTACCTTTCGGCTCACCGTTTGTGATCTAAATTTCCTTGATTGGTTTCTAGGTAATCTGAAATTAACAGTATCCCCAAATTGCACAATATGGAGGTTGTTAAAGAGCAAACTCAGCATGCTGACAGTGAGGCTCTGAATGAAGACGAGTTTTCCCTGGGAAAGCTGCCTGGGTTGATGGGTAGAAGATTGCTGCTGCTTACCAGTAGTCAGTCCTTCCTTTACAGCAAATATGAACATGGATGGAATTAAAAGGTCTTTTTATTTATTTATTTTTATTTATTTATGATAGTCACAGAGAGAGAGAGAGGCAGAGACACAGGCGGAGGGAGAAGCAGGCTCCATGCACCGGGAGCCTGATATGGGATTCGATCCCGGGTCTCCAGGATCGCGCCCTGGGCCAAAGGCAGGCGCCAAACCGCTGCGCCACCCAGGGATCCCTTAAAAGGTCTTTTAGGAAAATGGCAAAGGAATTCAGATGGCCTCAAAGAGAAAGTAACAGTAGGAAGAAGACCCTGAGCAACACTGTAAACCTATGTCTTTAGTAACACTGTGAAAGTAAATATGTTATTGGACTATCTTTTAATGTACCTTGATAAAGATCAATTGCAAAGATTGACAGCAAGAAGAATTTATTTCAAATATTCAAACAATGTTTGGCAGGTATGAAACTTAATGATGCTTTGGCATAGCAAGGGCAAAGTTTTGACCAAATTCATTTTGTTTTCATTTAGATCATAATTTTAAAAAATACCAGTATTACAAATAAAGAAATTTTCTGAAGTAATAGTGAAATATTCATACAATGAATCTCTACATTGTAAGATCTGTTTCTGAAATAGGCTTTTATAAATTTTTTAGGTAAAAAGGTGTCCTCAATTTATACAAGCTTCAGAAGCTATTTTAGGTGGTGAATATTTCATAAATATTTCTTGAAACCAGTAAGTTTTTAGAATATTTCCTTTTACATGGATTGGAAGTTTTTACACATACTCAAATATATAAGTATTTCTCTGAATTATTTGAGAAATAATAAAGAAGTTATGACCAAAGTCTTTTCATAGGAAATCTTTGTTGAAAGAGGAACTATAGATGATCACTTTCTTTATGATGAGAATCAATGACTGAACAATAAAATTAAGAGCAAGCCTATTAGATGGGGCACCTGGATGGCTCAGTTAGTAGAACATACCATTCTTGATTTTGGGATTGTGATTTCAAGCTCCCCCCAACCCAAAAGCAAGCCAGCGTATTAGCAAATTTAGCTATTAGCAACAAGCAATCCAAAAGATAGTATTTTCTTATTCAGTAAATGTAAATGTACAAGGCTTTCATTGCTACAGGCAAAAATTTAGAAGTTATAAAGATAATAAACCTGGGAAAAAAATCACCTATTGAGAAAAATAATTCTGAATACAGAATGCCTAATGTGAATTTATTCTTCTCAAGCATGAAGCCAAAATACAATAGGAATAACAAGCTGTATTAGGGGTATGTAGATAAAACTTTCCAAGGATATCAAAGCATAGATTTTATTTCCAAAAATCATAGCTATATAACAATATATTTGTTCATACATTTAAAACTAAATTTTAAAAAATGACACCGTATGGTCATAGTGACATCTACTGGACATTTGGGTTAATAACAGTTAATAAGAAGGTTAATTTGAAACTCTTCTAACTTCCCCATAATAAACTCATGTAAAAGAAAATTAGATTGCAGTTAATACGTTTATTTTCCTTCTTTAATATAATGTAGTATATCTCTGTAGAAAATAGAAAATAGGTACCCCTAAAGTAAAAGGTTTAATTACTTCTCAACTAGTCTTCCAAACCACCCACAAATACACAGACAGGCCTTTTGGCTTTTAGGTGTTAGAATCCTGATACAGATTTATCACATAGCTTAGAAGGAATGTTCTTCATATAAATGTAGGATATTATATAAAATTTTTAAAAATTTAGTCTGGGGCACCTTGGTGGCTCAGTGGTTATGTTGAACTCTTGGTTTCAGCTCAGGTCATGATCTCAGGATTGTGGGAAAGAGCTCCCCATTAGTGGGGAATCCACTTGAGATATTCTCTCTCTCTCTCTCCTTCTGCCCCTCGCCTCCTGTGCATGTGCACTCTAATAAACCAATCTTAAAAAAAAAATTTAGTCTGAGTTTCAACAATAGAAAAAATTTTAACATCTGGAAGTCATATAGTATACTGTAGTATATGACATATACTACAGTATATAGTATACAGTATACTATATAGAAATACTTTTTGGTCATAACCATCTTAAATTAATACCAATAAACATTATATCCTGGTGGTATAATTTACCAAGATTGCTTATACTAAGATTTTGTTAAATGAAATTTTGAGAAAAGCAAAGCATTGGGAAAGTCAACAAAAATGTTTGAAAAATACTAAGAATTCCTACAACACTTTATTGGAAGAAAAAAAATGGCAAAGAAGTAAAAATTCTACAGTGAATTTCAATATATTCTAATACACCAAAATGGTCTTTAGAGCCATCCTAACCAAATCTCAGCCAATTTCAGACTAATTACATTTAATCCTCATTCTAACAAATTAGTAAGCCAGTTAAATGATCTCTGCATTTTTAGTTACCACTGATTCATTTAAAGTTAAAAACTTTTATGGCTTTCATTTATAAACAGACTTTGGGATGCCATCAGATTTCAAACAGCGACTGGAATTAGGCTTCTGTGGTCCTGAAATCACAGTGGCCTAGTACTGGTAATAGTGACCCAAAACTTTTGAGAATAACAAGTTAGGTTTCAACACCTAATCATGATCAGGTCTATGTATATGATTTTGGTGACAAGTTTCTCTTACAAGCAACAAAATGCTCTTTTTAGGTCAAATTATAACTCCAATCAGTTCAAAGTGAAGGGCTTTTAGTATATATATAAAGGGGCAGGTTGAATTTAATTTCCCTAAAGGAGCTCACTAGCCTATCTGGATGGTCCAGTTAGGGAAATAAATGGAGATGTTGTCTAGAGCATCGTGAGATAATTTTATCCTCTTGTCACTTCTAAGTGTGTTGGCAGACTCTCATATTTCCAAAATTTGTTTTAGAAAAATGCTTCAATTTATCTATAAAATGAGAGTATAAGCTATTCTTTTCCCTTTTGGAATATGATTATATTCAGACTGATATAATATTTTAGGACAAAAGACATGAATAATAGTGTTAGAAATATTTTATGACATTGTGGTTTCTAACATGCATAAAGCTATAAAATAATAAAAGAAACAACAGAGATTATGAAACAGTTTAGATATTGTTACATATATATATTTTAATTTTAATACAGAGTCAGATTTTAGAAGCTGTACAAAGGAGAGCCAAAAACACTTTACACATCCATGATTAGCTTTAGTATTTTTTACGGTACATACTGAAAATGTTATTTACTAGTAAGGAATGCCAAGTGTGTCCATCACCATTTGAATAGCTTGTAGGGGATTTGTGATTTCTTCCATGTTATCTCTTCTCAAAACCCAATCTGGTTTAAGTCTGTGAAAAGAATAAAAATCTTGGATTAACAGAGTTCTTCCCTTAAAAGAGTTACTTTCACTGTTTTGTCTTAACAAAAATGTGGCCACTCCTGAACACTTCAGATTCCTTACAACCCTTTCACCTGTTTGAGAGGTTACTGCCTTTTACCACTGTCAGGTTATTTCTCACCATCCTTCCTCCTTTGAGGCTTATGCTATTTAGCTCTCTTACTACTGCCTTCTGGTCTTCTAATAAACTCCTGGTATTTTGTTCTTTGTAATTTGGTTCTTGGTCTTCTCGGCTCCTGCCACCATTCTCAGTAACTTCAACATCCTTGTAGCTAGCCCCAAATCCAACAATCTCATCTGTCAGTTTTGTCCCCCTTTCCTTCTGTTCTACCTCAACCGACCCCATCTTCCATGATCACATAATAGCCTTCGTCGTCAGCAAGTACCCCACCACTGACTTCTCAACCTGATACTGCCATTCTCCCACCACTTCTGATTCATCCATGTTGTTTGATTTAATACATCTACTGTATTTAATCTTCCACCCCATGAGATCTCTAATTCATTGACCTCAACATGTACCTATCACCCATCATAATGCTGACATCACTTCCCTCCTTATCTAGTGTAGGTCCACCAATAGAATCCCCTTGGCAAATTTCATTCATTCTATTGTTTCTCTTTCCTATTAAATTCATATGGAAAGTTCTATTTGGATTCCAAGCTGAATCCAAATATCAGACTTCTCCATTCCTGTATAGCTGAACAGGAGGAAAAGAAAGACTGCAGAAACAGGCTGATTGATTTTATGTCAATAATTACAAAACTAAATGAGTGCTTGCAATTGCCTAGTATGCTTCCTTCCTCTTTCCCCAAGATGATCATTTTATTCCTTTCTTCTCTTCAAATGTCTCTGCATACCCTCCCTGGTCTGCTTTTGAGCTGATGCTTATAATCTCATGCTTCATTAGGAAAATAACATCCATCAGAGGGGGGCTCATCATCTTTCTCACATAACTCTCTACTACGTTATACATTTGCATCTTCTTATTTCCTGTTAAAAATCTAAACATCTCTTAATTGGTAAGTGGTCAAAGTGTGGTAAAGCCATACAATGGAACAGTACTCTGTGACAAGAGGGAATGAAACTATAATTCATGCATCAACATAAATAAACTTCAAAAAGATTAAACTAAAAAAAAAAAAATCCAGTCACAAGAAGCTGTATACTGTATGATTCCACTTGTGTAACAATGTAAAAAACACAAAACTAAAAGTATTGAAGTAAGATAAGCAGTTGCCAAAATCTAGGGGTTAAAAGGAGATAACTGATTGCAAAGGGGCACAAAGTAACTTTGGTGTGATATAAATATTTTTTCTCAGTTGAAAAAAAGGAGAAGCTATTCACTTATGTTAATTATAGTTTTAAAAACATAACTGGTATTAAAATTTATCAGTCCCTTAAATAGAAATCATATGTAGAAATGGTCCTCATAATATGTTTAAAGCAAGTAGGCTCTCTTTTGTTATACCGTGAAATATGCAAGCATAAATCCAATTTACAACTACTATACAGTTTATTAGTAATTATAAAGCTAACCACTATGTAACTCAGGTCAAAAAATAGTGCATTGTCAACACTGTAGGATTTATGCCTTGTAGAGAAGTGCTGAGTGATGGAAATGGAGACAGGGAAGGAAGGGAGGGAGGAAGGAAAGAAGGAAATTAAATATCGTGAGTTAACATAGTTCATCAAAATCAATTAAATCTTTAATAAGGTAAAACCAGAAAATGCTAAATTAATCATTTTAAATAAAATTTTCTTTGCCTCAGCAAAATGTAAAAGTCATAGTTCTAATGTTTTGAATTTTGGACCAAAAATGAATTCAATAAATAACAAATTTATATATTAAATCAGTATTATAATTCTAATTTATAACATCTAACAGAAGGATGTTGCTGGAGTTCTCTACAACAGAAAACCATTTTTTTTTTTTTTAGAAAACCAGTTTTTGTATGTAAATTGTATTCTAATATACATGACTCTAAAAACTATGTAACAGAATATTTAAATTACTAGAGAAGTTTCTAAATGCTGACTCAAAGCGTCTGAACTTCTGGCAATTCAGAGCAGAAACTGAGTTTGCAGCCTGGCATGGATCTGGGAGTAAGAACTTAAGAGTAGCACAAAAAGGCATGAGGTGTTCAGGTTTGCTTTTGTGACAAGACTCATATTCAGATGGTCTTGTGTACCTGGTCTCTCCGGGTGGTCTACTTGGTGGTCTTATCTTTTTGTGATGCCAAGATTCATCAACAGATTTGATTATTGTCACCTATATCAATTTAATTCATCTAAAGCTTTGCTATCAAACTTGCATAAATCATGGACTAGAGAAGACCTATTATTTCATTAGGGGCTACAAAATAGGGATAGTTTCATTCTCTCTCTGCATTTATTAAACAATTTTTTAAATAGAGAATTCGGACATCAACCATTTGATTGCCCTATACAGTATATACAAGAAAAATGGGACACACTTGATTCTTTCCTTTTACCCATAGTAAGCATCACGAGTTGTTTATGTAGCATCCTTCAAGGGTAACCAACGATTTTTTCCCCTTAGTATCATCATAAACTCATGAATTTTTCATATGAAATATTCCATTTGTTTTTCAATCCTCAATCTGTATGTGTCACCACCTCCCCACTAGCCTCCATCTTGCTGAGTCCAATGGGCATTTTTCAGACCTTATCTAACAACCTCTCAGTAGTATTCCACACAGTTGATGTGACACTACTCTGGAATATCCTCTATCCAATTACCAATTCTTCTTCAGAGCTGTTGGCTGGTTCTTTCTCTGTCTGAGTTCTGGAGAAATGGGTTCTGAGGGTTGGTTTGGGAATTTCTTTTCTAGGTATTCTCTTCCCCTAAGGTGATCACATTTATTACCACAGCCTTAAATGTGATTTGATGATTCCTGAATTTCAATCTCTCAACTGATTCTTCTGCCTAGAACCACAGCCCTGATTTTCTAATGGCTTGCTTGGCTTTTCCTCTAATTTGTCACAGGTATCTTAGGCTTACCCAAAATAAAACCCATGATTCAATGCCCCCTCCCACCCTATCTTCTGTCCTTTCAACTTTTATTTCTTGTAATTACATCCCAGTTTCCCAGTGATGCTATTTTAGCAGGTCCTGTAAGTTACTCTCTATCCTAGCAGTTACCACAATCTTAATTACTTTATTCACTTATTTGCTTACTGTGATTCTCCTGAAATTACGTAACTCCATGCTATGCAATAATCACAAGTTCAGCACCTTACGGCAGCTCCATAGGATTCTTACTCTCACACTGATAGAGGTGTCTGCTTGGTTAACCAGATAAGCTAATACCCATTTAAAAGAATTTCTAAAGCTACCTGTCTTAAACTAGTTAAACTACTATTATTATCTCTCTAGGTCTGCTGTTGACTGAATGACCAGCCTCCCCAAAAAAGATATGTCCACATCCTAATCCTCAAAACCTGTAAATGTTACTTTATTTGAAAAAAGGGGTCTCCACAGATATACCTCACTGATGGATCTTGAGATAAGATCATCTTGTATTACCTGAACTGGCCCTAAATCCAATAAGGTGGAGGGAGGAGAAGAGGCCCATGTGAAGACAGAGGCCGAAAATGGAGTTATACAGCCACAAGCAAAGGAATACCTAGAGTCACCAAAAACTGGAAGAGTCAAGGAAGCATAGTGCCCTAGAGCCCTCAGAGAAAGTAAGGCTTTGCTGACACCCTGATTTTGAACTTCTGGTTTCAAGAACTGTCAAAGAATCAGTTACTGTTTGTTGTTTAAGGCCACCAAGTTTGTGGCAATTTGTTATAGCAGCTCTAGGGAAACTAGTACAAGGTCTCATAAAGAACTTCTTTAGAAGAAGAAATTTCAAGTATTAGGGAGATTAGGAGAGGAGCTGGAAGTTGGTATTGTAGCCAGGAGGGATTTTTGGCAGCTTTGAACAATATAGCTTGTTCTACATGAAAGAAAAAAAAAAAACTTATATAGCAAAGCTTATTATAAAAAGCTAATTGTTAGACTTAGCAGTTAACTATTTAATACAAGGAATTTATCAAATGACTATTAAATACCCTAAGCCACAGTATTATTACTTCATTATTTACTGAGATTGTCTACTTTAGATTTACTGAAGATTCTATTCTTATTCATATGTTGTTTCTCCATTGTCAAGCGCAGTATCTTGCTTATAGTATGTACTCAATAAATGTTAAATGAATGAATGAGTGAACGAACAGTGACACGAAACTACAGAGTTCATTTATTGCTTACCTTGAAACTATTCTGGTTCTTACAGGTGTTTCTGGAATAAAGGGAGTACTTATAGAAGAATTCATCTTTTGTTTATAAAGTGTTCTTTCAGTATTCATTTTATGTTTACGAGCTGTAAGCTTGTAGAGACTATAAATACGGTCAACAACTTTGGACTTACTTCGAACACTCTAAAAAAGAAAATGTACATTTATTAAAACTAATAAAAATTTTGGATCCCTTCTTTGCTAGTAAAATCAGCCATAATAACCACTATACGGTAAACTTATGAATCTTTAACAAAATAAAAGCCATGTTTTCCAAGTTCAGCAGTTAGACGTTTAACTTTTAATTTGCAAGAAAATTATAAAAAGGTAAATATTTAAAAAATTGTACACCTAACTCCGTACTGAATAAACAGGTAAATATTATTATAGTCCTTATACCTATTATATCCAGTTACCAAGTCCTGTGAACTTTCTCTAAGTTTCCAAAGTTATCTACTATCTCTCACAGCCCTAGGTCAGGTACAGTCTTTTGCCTAGACCACTACATAGCTATACCTCTCTCCTTCCTGAATGGTCTCCCTACTTCCACACATGCTTTCTCAAATCCATTCTTCAATCAGTAGCCAAAGTCATGTTAGAACTTAAACTACAACATACTCCCTTGTGTAAAATCCTTCAGTGGTTTTGTTCTCAGGATGAAGGCCAGAATCCTATGAGGGTCTCACCACAGAAAAGCTTGAAATGTATTTATGGTTACAACAAGAGGATGAGGAGTCACACAGGCCTGGTTTTCTACCTTACTAGGATAATTTGTTACTTCCCTCAAGTAAATGGGAAATGGCTAATCATATAATGGTAATAAATTTTATTTTTAAAATTCAGTTTCTTCAAAACAGAGGAGCAAAGAAAGGAGGGAAAAATAAAACAAGACAAAATCAGAGAGGGAGACAAACCATAAGAGACTCTTAACCATTGGAAACAAACTGAGGGTCCCTGGAGGGGAGGCAGGTGGAGGGATAGGGTAACTGGGTGATGGACATTAAGGAGGGCATGTGATACAATTTAAGTACTGGGTGTTATATGTAACTGATGAATCACTGAACTCTACTTCTGAAACTAATAATATGGTAAATGCTAATTACTTGAATTTAAATAAAATAAAATAAAAATTAAAACAAATAAATATCCTTATACATAGCTTAACAAAATAAGAATATAAATATAATAAATTATGTAAATGTAATAATGAAAATTTCCCCCAAATCGGAGTATCTTTCAATAGAATGGCTTAATAAAATTCAGTGTATTCATATTCATAGCTGTATAGCAATTTAAAGGAAAGATGTATTAATAATGCATTTAATGAGGGGTGCATGGGTGGCTCTGTCAGTTAAGGTCCAACTCTTGGTTTTGGCTCAAATCATGATCTCAGGGTCATGAAATGGAGGCTCACGTTTGGCTCTGAGCTAGGTGTGGAGCCTGCTTAAGATTCTCTGCGCCCCCTCCCACTCATGCACTTTCTCTAAAATAAAACCAAAAAAGCTTAGAAAAACATATTAAATGAAAAAAAGCAAATTTCAGAGTGATTTGTTCTTATGGTACCAATTACACTAAAAATATATACACAGATGGTTGAAACAGGTGAAGGGAATAAAAAGCATACTTATAATGAGCAGAGTCATGTATAGATTGCTGAATCACTATATTATACACCTGAATCTAAGACACCTGAATCTAATAGAACACGTATGTTAACTACACTGGAATTTAAATTTAAAAATACAAAAAAAAAAAAATCAGTTTAATACATTAGAAACACCTCCTATATCAACAGAACACACACAACACAACACAACACATAAACACCTCCTATATCAACACAAAAGGCAGGTTTGAACATATACAAAACCCTATTTAAATTGGGATAGTTACCGAAGGAAAAATGTGAAAGTCTCAGACCTTAGAACCTAGAAAGATAACCTCAAAGCAAGAGAACTGGTACTTACAGAGGCCCTATTCGTTGTCTTCAATAAAACAGCTAACAAACAGCAGGTTTTTGTAAAAATGCTTCCACCCTTGTCTGCAACTTTGTCACCAGGTTTTTCTCGGTACATTTGCAAAAGGTCCAGCAGTGTATCTATGCAGTTTTCTGCATCAGAAACTGCTGCAGTAGTTTTCTCATACTTGAAGAGAACAGAATAAAAGCAAACATTATAGTAAACACATGTAGCCTTAGAAATAGCCCAAGCAAAAAAGTTCAAAAAGTTTTTGATCTAATACAGCAAGTGCAAAGGACTTCATGAAATGATTCCTTGGTAAAACTATCGTTTCTGGATCCATTTTATATTCATGTCTGCATTTTAATGGTTTTTTTCTTCCCAAATTCCACAAAATATGAATCAGATCTAAAATCTTTGAATGTGAACACCTTAAAGTAAATAAAAACAAGATTAACGACAAGCCAATTTTACTGAGAACCTCTTAGGAAAAACTTACTTGTGATAGCTCATCATAGGATAAAATAAAGACTAAGAATATATTTTTCCTGCCTCAATTACCTAACTGTATCATTAGATTCATGTTGAAATTTACCTGGGAACAAATAATGCCAATGATACTAAGATAAAGATAACGAAACCTTATTAACAGTTAACATTTATCTGGCACTTTTACATATGAAGCATATTATATATATATGGACTCATTTCATTATCACAATAGCATTGTGAGGTAGATACTATGAAATTATTACTATACCCATTTTACAGTTAAAGAAAGTAAAGTGGAGAGAGGCTAAGTAACCTATAATAAGCTGCAGAGCTGTGATTCAAACCCAGGCAGTGTGGCATCAGTCTGTGTTCTTAAACCACCACTTCTCAGTAAGAAAATATCAGGTAAAATCTTCTAAGTTGTGGCTGAGGGATTGGGTGGGGAAGATAAATTTGTCATCTCAATACTTTCGATTGCATGCATTAGTTTAGTATAGATATCTGTTACCAGTCCAAAGCCAAAAAACTTAATGCTAATACCTATATAGAATATTATGTACAGGATAATTAAGTGACAGCAGATTATAAGAGGTTCTAGTGTTTTGATACAACGGAGTGGACACTAGCTCTAGAGGTGGACAAAAAAGGACCCAAATTCAGCTCTACCAATTATCACAATGAAGTGCTTAGGCAGGAGACTTAATTTCTATAAGAATTATCATTCCTTCTCTATAAAATAGGAATAATAACACAAATTGCCTTAGAGGATTATTTAAGAACTAAATTAAAAGATGCATGAAAAACACTAGCATGTAGGAATAAATGTTAGTAATCATTGTTACTAATAACATAAAGATAGAAGAAATAACACCATAAAAAGTGTTTCTATGTACAATTATGTTAACAGATTAAATATTTTTCCCCCTAAGACTCTTGCACATAAATAAATTTTTAACTGGGTGATCTAAGTTCTAGCGGTGAGCAAATATGAAGTTAATCTGCTGGGTCAGATTTCTTGCAAGGAACAATTCATTATTAAAATGGAAAATTACCTTAGCGACATTAAGCAAGACTTGTACAGCATATCTGATGACTTCCATACAAGGAATGCTACGATTACAACTTCGGATCAAAACAAATATTTTAGAAACTGCTCCACTCTGGGCCATGTTCTCGCAACAAAGTGGAGATAATCTAGTAACTACCTCTGAAAGGAGGGAAAAAAAAAAAAAGAGAGAGAGAGAGAGAGAGAGATAAATTCATAGCAACAAAATGAAGTTTTAGCTAATACAGTATTATAACATCCTTTGTATACTCAAAGGAAAAAAATGCATTTCTAACTGTATTTATACAAGATATTGTTAAAACAAACTAACCTAGGTGCTTTAAGGCCTCAAGAATAGCAGAAAGGTGCTTATAGGTCAAAAGATAATGAAGTGCAAGTGCAGTTCTTTTGTAAAGTTTGTTTTCTTCTCGAATCTCCCTGTTAACAAGTTGAAGACTTAGTCGGATAGCTTTAATTTTTGTACAATCATTTTTCTTCCTCCAAGAGTATCCTCTCCATAATGCCTTAAAGGAACAAAACACAGTAATTTTAAGATTACAACCCATGATGTTTTGAACTTCTATCTACATCTATTTCTACAAAATAAGTATTTCAGTAAATTTATAGGATATAATCAGACACATTGCAAATAAGACCTCAATTCACGTTCTAATAAACAACAAAATCAATTTTTCTGAAAAGAAATAAATATAATATCCCTGTATATAACCCAAAACATCATTCATGGACTACAGATGTCTAAATCTATTTAAAATGTCAAAATACTTTTTTATCTCTTAATCCTAAATATCTCTAGGGAAATTTAAAAATGAAGGACTTAGCAAAGATACAGTATTTATGAGTTATTCAACTGGAGAACCTCAGCTTTTTAAAACGTATGTGACTGTGTTTATAAAATGTTAGATACCATGTAGGTGAATTATAAACCAAAGTCTGGAACTAACATCATATTTCCAGTTACCTGAATTCTACTGATTGCATTATTAAATTTTTCCTGTTTTTTACGGAGGAGGAAACGGCGTACTGCTTTCTGTATTACTGATGCAGCTCTATTCTGCTGGCTCATACATTCTGGAACTTCATGCTGACTTGTGAGGATGCTAGGGTATTTCTGAGCAAACCTCTTTTGCTGTAATCTTGTTCGAAACCACCTCTGTTTAAAACATAGAGATTTTCTTTATTTCTGGTTTTTGAAATAAATACCTATATACACATAAATACACAAATGAAATAAACAGAACATTATACTGAAATACCTTTCAACCCTCCCCAGTGACACTACTTCTCCACTCCGCTTGGTGCAAATCTTCCAATCCTCATCGGGTGTGTGTGTGAATTTAACCTTGCACAACACAACCTTCATTTCACAATTGACACAAATTCTTTCAAGCTGTATGTGTCATTCTGCAAATTACTTTCTCCTTCAATACTTTGCATATATCTTAATAAATAGTGTTCTTATCCAGAATACATAAGTAATTGCTATAAATCATAACAAATAAGAACATCCAAAAGAGAAAAGGGCAAAGTATATGAAACACACACATTTTTTTTTTTAAAAGCACACAATCCACAGGTAATCATTTGAATAGTCAACGCGTGAAACATTTTTTAGAACTGATAGCAATCAAAGGAAATCCAGAAAAATGAGATTCAATTGGCCATTCATCAAAGTAGCAAAAATCAGACTCTTTAATGCTCTGTGTTGGCAAGAATGTAGGGAAACAGGTACCCTTAGACTTTGCTACAAGTATAAATGAGTACAATTATTTCAGAAAGTAATTCACAGATTTATTCCTGTGCCTTAAAACATCAACCGATTTCTAACCCATCAAGCCATCCTAAATATGTCATCCTATAAGCAAAAGGCAAAACACTGTATGACCTTAGCATAAGGTATTTGGAATTTATTTATTAAAATAGAAAATGTATAACAAAAACTATATAGTTTTGCTCCAAAAGAAAAGCTAACCTGGATACAGATGACTGCATTAACCTGCTTGTTAGCATTCTTCATAGACATGTGATGTTTATATGCTCTTTGAATTTTAAGAGCAGACAGGTGATAATAGGCAGCTGCTGTGAAGTGAAGAAGTCTGATTTTGGTTCTTTGTTCTAAAATCTATATGAGAAATAAAAGATTAATCAAATATTTGACTCTTAAGATAACTGATCAATGTTTATATTTTTTTATATCCTTAATACCAAATTATATAAATTAGCAATAAGTTAACTTTTAATATTAACATCATACTTACATTGTAACTCAAGGTGATTATAATCCTTTACTATACAGTATTTCCACATGTGTAACTCTTAATGTAGGGTATAAAAAGCAAACTTATATTTTGGGCACTTAAGAACAGTATTTAATTTAACTAGACTACACAAAAAGTTAATTAAAGCTTTGACTGTAATGAAAGAAGTATATGAATACTAAACTCAAAAAAAATTACAGTATTGTAAGCACAACTGCTGGAGAGGGTCATAGTAAGTCAGACAAAATTATCTGAATCAACTTCTCCAATTATTAGGTAGTCTTTTTTTTTTTTTTTAAAGATTTTATTTATTCATGAGAGAGAGGGGGGGGGGGGCGGGCAGAAGCAAGCTCCATGCAGGGAGCCTGACGTAGGCCTTGATCCCGGGTATCCAGGATCACACCCTGGGCTGAAGGCAGCGCTAAACCGCTGAGCCACCCGGGCTGCCCATGGGTAGTCTTACACAAATCTAGCACAGGACTCTTGTAGCAGAACCACTCTATAGTGGCCTTTAGACCTCCAATTTATATTTATTTATTTATTTTTTTTATATTTAATGAACACAATATAAAATATTTCTTCTTTTTAATTTCAAATTTAAGGATTTTGTCTTTGCCAGTGCTTCATATATTTATTGGACACCAAAAAGTCATGAACTCTCTAGGAGGGAGTCTCTTGCTGAAGATGTGGAAGTTACAGAGGAATTGTAGCTCATAACACCTCAGAGTTGCTTGGTGAAGTAAACGGCTACTTGAACAACAACCTCCTTCTCATGTGGAGCTCTTCCCTCAACCTACTTTCAGTTCCTTTGTTAAGATTCATTACAAGAGAAAATTTAGTTTGCACCTTAGGTGAGCATCAATGTGAAACAAGCTCATAGAACAAAAATCTACAGCAGCCAGTGATCTTGTTACATGGCTCTGCAGAAGCTGAATCAATTCAAGTTAATGGTTATATTAGTTCTGAAATTATTCTCCAAAACCTAAAATTTCTTAACATCAAATTCTTTCTCTTTCTCTCTCTCTCTCTTTTTTTTGATTCTATTTATTTATCCATGAGAGATACAGAGAGGCAGAGACACAGGCAGAGGGAGAAGCGCCTCCCTACGGGAAGCCCGATGTGGGACTCGATCCCAAGGACCCCAAGATCACAATCCGAGCCAAAGGCATATATGCTCAACCACTGATCACCCAGGTGCCTCAACATCAAATACTTTCATTTCATAAAACTGAGATATCTACTTAAAAATACTTACTCTTTTTCTTACTAACCAACCACGCACTAGTGCTTGTAGAACAACTGTAGATTTTTTTAATTCTACATATTTTATCCTTTGACATTTTCCGGCCTTCCTGGCTCGTATATATCTCTGTATGGTCAAAGCAGCAGACTTCTGCCGGAGAAAGACCTGCCTTGCTTTGTATCTTCTAAAATTCGCTTGGATCAAACAAGCAGCTTGATGTCTCTATAAGGAAAAATTTGCAAGTGACATTAATAGAAAGAGGCTTAATAATTTCTGCCCACTGGAGGTTTTGAATTTCTCAATGTAAAATGAGATGGTATAATTGTGATTTTTCTTTACACTTTTAGCTTAAGAACATCATTATTTCATATACAAGAAAAGGTGATGGTATATAATTTCTAACCTATATAGGTCTATAGCTAAAAATTAAGTTTTTATTAAGGCACAAGCCAAGGTTGTTAGATCTATCTGGTACTCTTTCCCTCCCATCTTCTGATACTTCTCATTGTGAGGGAGAAAAGGACTAATATTACCACAGGACAAATACATTTAATAAAAATGTTAGCAGTATAAAGAACAGAATGCGCATTATAAACAGCTATCAGAGAAGATGTTTGTTGCTGCAAGAACCATAAAGTACATCTTAGAACCAGCGCATCTTAGATTTTTCAGTTATATAACATCCTGACAACCAAAGTCTAAGACATCTGAAAAAGTCTATAAATTAAAATGGGAACTAGGTTTGCTTTACAACACAGATTCCCCCACCAACTGGCTGAATGACCTTGGGCAAGTCACTTTACCCCTCTACACCTCAGTTTCCTGGTTTGTAAAATAGGTATGCTAATAACTACTTCAGAGGGTGATTATGAGGATCTAATTAGTAAATATACACTAGTAGGTATAATAATAATGGCTACTTAATAGGGAATATTAGATGAATGCTGAAATTTATAAGTAGCATACTAATTTTGATTTCTTTAATAAAAAGCTATAGGTACTACAGCTATTCTAAAACTTTGATGTTAAATATTTTTAATAGATCAATTGTAGCTTAAAGACTTTATTAAGTATTTGACTTATAATAGACAAAATATGCTTCCTCCAAATAAATTATTTACTCTAAAATTAGTTACTTCAAACTTGGGTTTGAGAATATTTTGTAAATATAAATATATAAACAAAAATATTCATAAAAAACATTTTTATGGGTGAATGATTTTTAATTGACTGCAATAATGTGTTTAAAATGTATAGTTAACAAAAAACATTTTTTCATTTTTTGTTTTGTTTCCTAAAATAGTTCCTTGCAAATGAGCTGGTTTTAAATTTCTGCACCTACTTTCATCATTAAGAAGTGTTCACGAGCTATTCTTCCAGAAAGTATAGCTCTCCATTTTCTCTGAATGATAATTGTTGATGCTCTCACATTCAGAAACCTAAAAAGCAGTTATTGAAAAGCAATTACAAATTTCTTTAATCTACTCAGTAAGTATTTATTGTCCATACCTCCCCCATGCTAAATACTAGAGAAAGAAAATAAAGTGGAAAAGTATAATTTACATTTAAATTAGTAGCATTCAGAATTCTACACACACACACACACACACACACACACCTGACACATGGAAAAGTTTTGTAGTTGGCAAAATTGGCATATTCCAGTGGCAAGAAGTATGAATTTCTAGAATGAGAAAGAATTCTGAGCAGGATCAAAAGAAAGTACAATTATCCAGACCTAGACAAAGCCTAGATAAAGAAAATGGCAGGGTATAAAATCTGAGTCCATATTGCAAGTGGGTAATTAAGTAGACAGGAGGGGGGTCCCAAAGAGAACTTAGGAGATTAATAGCATCAGGCAAATGAGATGGACATTTGTTTGAAAGGAAAATTGGCATCGTGCAAATATCTACAAAGAAATATTCTGTAAGTAGAACTGAAGAACTTAGAAAGTGAGGGCTAGAGATTAAACTTTCTGTGTCAACATAGTGATAATACATAAAACCTTAGAATGGATTTAACTTAACATCATGTTGCCACATTTCTTAGAAAATAAACCAGACACTGGTTAACACCTGAGGGCAGCAACTATATCTTTATATGGTAAGCCCTGAGCTTCTATCCATGGAATCTACCAAAAAACTCTTCTTACACTAGTGTGCTCTCAAAAAACAATCTTTAAAATCACCACTGATACAATAATTCATTAATTCTGGTAACTGGAGAGAAATCCTTATATTATGAAATAAAAATAATATAGATAACCTGGTAAGAGTTTAGAAAATGTGTCTCAAACAAATGAACTAGGAATCAGAAAATACAATGAATATAAATAAGTTGGTAATTAGGTCTTCATCATTAAGGTATGTGAGGGCAAGGTAAAAAAGAAAAGAAAAAAAATGAGTTAGAAAGCAAATTTTGCCAGTTGCTAAACTGACAAACAAAATGTACCAACGCACTAATAAGGAAACCAAGATCTTACTGGATTATTTTTTTCACTTCCCATCCGTCCCATCCTTACCCTGATCCCTATGAACTCAAATCAAGTTTGATTAAGTATTTTTTACTGAATTATATCAAGGCTCTATCTCAATCTCAGTCTTAGAGATATACTTTGTTTCATTAATGGAGAACGCTAACAAAACAAACCATACAAGTTAACCATAGCAAATATTTTAAAGAAAAATCAATATGCAGTATTATTTTATGTGAAGACTTGGCTACCACATACACACAGATAACCATCGTACTCTCCCCACACATAGCTATGATATGTTACCGTGTTCTCTCCAGTTTGGTGTAGAAGCAACCTTGAATGATTTTAACAGCTTTTAATACAGCTAGATAGTCTTTACGTGCTTTCCAATACCTATACCAGGCTTGAATCTTGCAGGCAGCTTTCACTTGATGTAAATATTTCCTGGCTTTATAGCTCCTCCACACAGCCTTTTAAATACAGAAATTTAACAAATATGCAATGAGATATGTTTTCTTGCAAACTGAAGAAAAATCAGTATTAAAGACAGCTAGAGTAAGGTTAAGTAGACAAAAATCAATTGCAGAAATACCGTCACATGACAACTCTATTACTCTAATCATTCATTGCTGATACATATGAGTCCTCTGAGAACAGTGGGGCTAACCACAGTGAACACCTACTATGTGCTTTATTACATATAACCTGGAGCTGGCTGAGAGCTAAGACTAATAAAATCCTAACAAATATTTCTAAATTGTAATATGTGTACAATGTCTGAAAAGCCATATAGGCGCATTGTTCTCACTTTCTCAATCCATCTGGAAGAACAGAAGGGAAAGGAACACACTGATTACCCTACTTCCTGGAATCTTTCCCACCTCCCATCCTACCTCCCTTATGTATATCCTGGGTTTTGTGTCCAGGCTGCAGCAGATTGCTGAGAGCAACTCTCTATCATAGGACTATCAGTTTTTCCAATTTCTGCATCCTTACGGCTGACTAAATGTTTAAGTGACAGCTATAACTTATTAAGCCCTTAGCACTGTACTAAGGGACACTGTAGGTCCTTACAAAACCATAATACCATATAAGACCTTATATAATACCATATAATATCATTATATAATTTAGAGATGAGTAAATCAAGAGAAACTGAGTAACTTGTGAATGTGCAGGTAATAAATGGAAAAGATAACTTATTTATTCTTTATAGATCTCTCATAACAGAAATTGATGTTGGGGAAGAAGAGACCTGTTACACCACAAAGCTGGAAGGCAACAGAGTCAAGATCCAAAACACCTACAATAAATACTGCAGCCACCCCTTATGGGGTAGGGGAAGAGGAAGGGAGCAGGCTCCAGAAGTCACCTGACAGGCAAGAATGATATGAATGTCAAAATTACTCTTGTGATGTCCCTGACTTACTCAGACTATATTAATGTGGTTTTAACGTAAACAAACCTGAATACTAACACACTGGTATTCAGTGGGAGCCAGGTATCAGTATTTTTAAAAATTCCAAGTGACTCTAATGTGCACTAAAGTTTGAGTCTACTGATATATGTTAAAAACTAGATGTGTAAAATGATTTTTAAATTTAATTACATATGACAAAAATAGCTAAAATTTCCTAAGATTATTTTGCTTTTCTGTCATTTGACCATAACCCTAACTAATACATGCAGTTAACCTATTTCAACCATTAACTTCTTGGGCAGCATTTAAAATTTGAGCATTCTTTTCTTCCTCTCCCCCATGCTTGGTTTCTTGATCAGTTTTTCTTGTTCTCTCTTACTACTATGTTTTGGCTTCTCTTCTTAATATTCTCAAATGTTGACATTCTTCAGGGTTTGAGTCCCAAGCAGATCCTCTTCTTTTACCCATTTTCTACATTATTCCTGGGTGATCCTGTCACTCCCACGACTTCAATTATCACACGAATGGCAATAATGTAGAAGTCAAATTCTGAAATCTGTACTACTCTCCAAACTCCAAACACAGCCAACTACCTTGCTAGACTGCTCACCTGAGACATCTGTTAGGTACTTCAACTTCATCATATACCCCAAACTGAATTCATCATCAGTCTTCCAATCTGCTTGCTCCTCTCTTTGCTCCTTGTGTCCGTGAACGGTAACATCTGCTGAGCTACTTGAGCCATACCTATGTTTTTTTTTTTTTTTAATTTATTTATTTATGATAGTCACAGAGACAGAGAGAGAGGCAGAGACACAGGCAGAGGGAGAAGCAGGCTCCATGCACCGGGAGCCCGACGTGGGATTCGATCCCGGGTCTCCAGGATCGCGCCCCGGGGCGAAAGCAGGCGCCAAACCGCTGCACCACCCAGGGATCCCGATACCTATGGTTTGGATGCTTGTTTATACTCTATATAATGCAAATACTACCTCTTCCATCCCATTGTCACTACATCTTACTAAACTATCTTTCACCTGACCTAATGCCAAGAGCCTCCTGGGTGGTCTCCCTATTTCCCTTTCGGTTCCTCTTCCACATTCCTGCCACAGTAGTTTTTTAAAAATAAAAATATGATTCTGGTTTTCTCCATTTAAAATTCTTCTAGAACTTCTTTTAATCTAGTGGAAGAGACTAAACTTGTGTCTATATCTCACAAAGCTCTTTGAAATCTCACTCCCTCTACTGTCAACCTGGTCTCACATTACTTTTTACACTATACCACACACACACACACACACACACACTCTCTCTCTCTCTCTCTCTCTCTCTCTCTCTCTCATTTTTAAATTCTGTGTTATCTCCTACAGGGGGATACACTGGATACATTTTATTGGGCTATTTTGAATTCATCCTTTGGCTTAACAGCTCAACCTAAATGCTGCTCGTCCTGGGAAGCCTTTTCTGACCGAGAGAAACTTAGGTTTCTCTTCTTTATGTTCCCAGCAACATAAACTTCTCATTTTGTTTTATAATTGTGCGTCCCTGCTCACGTCAGTGCTTTAAGGACAGCAACTAAGTATTTCTTACTGTCTATGCCAATCACCCACGATAGCATTTAGCACATTGCCAGCACTGGACATTTGCTCAATGGAAACAGCATATCTAAGTTTAACAGCAAACCAACAAGTACCAACATATCACACCAAGGTTCAAAGCCTAGCGTATGAACAGGTGGGAAATAAATTGCTGAAGTACCTAGATTCCATTCCTGGATCTGCCTCTCTCTGGCAACATTAGAAGTTATTTAACTTTTCTCAGTCCTTCACATTTCAGGAGACATAATATTCTATAATTCTCACCCACTGATACATGTATGTGTGCGAGAAGTGTGGATATAATATTTTTATGTGTTATATAGAGTATATATATCTTTTATGTAGAATAATAACATAATGAAAAAATTATATAAAAATGCTTTGGAAACCAAAACTACTAAACACTCTGAATAAAGTACATATCTATATAGCTTAAGTGGCTTCATTAACACATGGGTAGAGGAATACAATTATATCATTTGGCCTAAATTTTGCCAAATCTCACTTCACCTTAGCTTAAATTTCTCACTTAAAAAATAATTTTACAGGATCCCTGGGTGGCGCAGTGGTTTGGCGCCTGCCTTTAGCCCAGGGCGCAATCCTGGAGACCCGAGATCGAAACCCACATCGGGCTCCCGGTGCATGGAGCCTGCTTCTCCCTCTGCCTCTGCCTCTGTCTCTGCCTCTCTCTCTCTCTCTCTCTCTGTGTGTGTGTGACTATCATAAATAAAAATTAAAAAAATAAACTAAAAAAAAACTTAAAAAAATAATTTTACTCAGTAGAGAACTCCCATGTATCAAACTATGTGCTCAAAATTAATATCTATTGAAATGCATCAAGCAAAGAGTGACCATGTTCAGAAGATCCCAAGTTCTGTGCTGAATTACTATTGTGCCCCTTTCCCACTCTCAAACAAATGTTCCATTTTGGAAGATCATTGAAATGGTCATGTAAATGAAGTACTACTCTTTATGACCTGCGTAAGTTAATTTTACAGATTCTAACAAATACCGACTGCAGAAAGAATGCAAGCTTTACACTTAAATAGAGAAGTACCTGGATTTTTATGGTACTATCTTTAATTTTCTGAAACCTCCGTTTCTGTATAAATCCTCTCGTTCTAGCTTGAATCACGATAATGCTGCTCCTAATTTGTAAATATACTTGTCTTTGATGTTTTGTAGACAAAAAGGCTCGGTGGTGATTTTGTAAGATGACTGCTGCCTTCCTGTACAATAAAAACTGCCTTCTTGTTTGCCACGTCCTGAAGTACTGCTGGAGGGTCACCGCAGCTCTTTTCTGCTGGACAAACCTTCTCCGACACACGGCCATCTGAAGGAAGTACTGGATGCGCAGGGCAGCACACTTCTGTGTTTCCAATTTCCTTGTGACCATCTCGCAGAAAGCTCTTTGAGTCGCTACTAGAGCCTCTCTCTGGGGGTACTCGGCCTCCTGTGAACAAGTGACCAGGGAAGCTCCACGCCACTTCTGAGTCCTAAGTGCTGAGCCGTGAACAGCTGCACACTGAGCTTCGGTTCTGCAAGAGCAGAAGGCAGACTGCTTAGCACTGGCTACCATGTTCACCTCCGAGAGGGTTTTCAGTCTCTCTCTAACCTTCATGCCCCTAAAAGCAGCCTGAATAATTCGCACAGACTTCTGAACTGCCAAAAAATTTTCCCTTTCCACTTTTACTCGGATATAGGACCTAAAATAATTCTGTATTACAGCAACGGCGGTTTTCTTTGCTTGATAATCGAGTTTGGCTCTGTGCATTCGGTAGAATGACTGAATTCGTGTGGCAGCCAGGTGCCTATGCTGCATGTCCTCTTGCAACTTACAACTTCTATATGAAGACTGTCTACACACGACTGCCTGGGTGCGCACTGCAGTTAGTGCCCTGTATCGTCTTTGGACAAAAATTACATTTGCTCTCAAGTGGAGATAATGCTTCCTTACTTTGGAGGCTTTAAAATGCTTCTGAATAATAGTGGCGGCCTGATGCTGTTCCTGAATCGGTTTCCTTAGGATCATGTCCTGGAAATCTGCTTCAGTACAGGCTGCTGCTGCATTCCTGAGTGCACTGTGTTGAAGAGCTTTCTTTTTATTTGCTCTATATTTTTCTTGTATTACTTTTGTAGCCCACTGGATCTTTTGGTAAAAAAGATACTGCCTATACATTCTGTATGTGCTTTGTATTATGATAGCAGCTCTGTGTTTTTCCCTTAAAAGCTGTCTTGCTTTCATTCCCTTATATGCAGCCTGAATGATCAAAGCAGAACGTCTCTGTTGAACAGAATTTTCTCTTTGCAATTTTGCAGCCCTGTATGTTCGGTAATGTTGCTGAATTAAAATGGAGGCATGTTTCCAGGTCTGAAATGTAACATATGTTCTGTGCATTCTGTAAGTGGCCTGGATGAGAACCGCAGCCCTGTGCATCTCCTGCAGCTTCTTCTTTGCCACCAGCCTTCGGTAAGATGACTGGATTGTAATGACCGCTTTTTTTAATTTCAAGAATTGGTGCAAGTGATGCCTGGCACAAATGGTGGCCCGGTATTTTCTCTGAACAAAAACAGTAGCTCTTTTGAGGGAAATGAACCTTTTCCTCACCACTAAAGATCTAAACGTGCTTTGAATAAGGGTCGCAGAGGAATGCATGTTTTTCAAATGTCCTCTGGCTTTCATCCCCCTAAACGCAGCCTGAAGGATCAGAGCAGAATGTCTTTGTCGGAGATAACACTGCCTCTGTAGTTTTGCAGCCCTGCTTGCTCGGAAGTGCTGCTGGATCACAACTGAGGCATGTTTCAAGGCCTGGTACTTCACATTTGCTCTGTGCATTCTGAAAGCTGCCTGGATGGCAGTGGCAGCCCTGTGCACCTCTTGCATCTTTTTCCTTACCATCCATCCTCTGTATGATGACTGGATTTTAATGACCGCCTTTTGTACCCGCACGAAGCGTTGGAAGTAATGCTTTGCACTGACAGTTGCACGGTACTTTCTCTGAACCCAAACAGCAGTTTTCCTGAGATGCAGGAATCTTCTTCTCATTCTGAGAGTTCTAAATCTCCTTTGAATAAGAGTTGCGGCTAAATGCATACTTTTTAAATGTCTTCTAGCTTTCATCCCCCTAAAACCAGCCTGAATACGTATGACAGAATGCCTTAATTTGTTATACCTTTGAAGCTGTGTGTTTCTTTCCTTTACTGCCCGGTACCTTTGCTGTATTGTTCTTGTTACCTTCTTTAACTTAGTAAAATAGGCTTGCTGTCTGTGTCTTCTATAGTAGGACTGGATAAGCGTGGCTGCGCTCTGCATCTTTCTGAGGGTCTGTCTAACTCTTGTTCCTCTAAAACTTGCCTGAAGAATAGTAATAGCTTTCATAATCGTCAAGTACTTTGCACGCTGAATCTTACCTTCACAATATGCTCTATATCTTACCTGAATTATGACAGCTGCTGTTCTCATTTTATGGTATCTCATTTTTGCTTGATGCATTTTAAACATGGCTTGAATAACAGTGGCTGCCATGTGCAGGTGTTGGTTATGCCTTCTTACTCTAATACCTCTATAAATAGCTTGAATTTTAACTGCTGTTTTCTTTAAATTAAGGTATTCCTTACGTTGGTGGTTTGCAATTTTAATACCTCGATACCATCTCTGAATTACGATAGCCGAAGCCCTGCAGTTTGCATAGTTTTTTTTGGTTTTGTAAGCTCTATATGTGGACTGTATAGTTACTGCTGCTCTGTTGCACTCCTTTATTTTTTTTCTTACTTTCATACTTCGATAAGCTGACTGTAAAACAACGGCAGCCGCTTTGGTTTTCAAGTACAACTGACGCTGTTTCCTTCCAATACTGTAAGCCCTGTAATACATTTGGATCAGACGAGCGGCTTTTTTCATCATTTTCCACTTCTTTTGTTGCACATACATTCTATAGTTTGACTGTATGATGACAGCACATTTGTGTTGCTTCTGAATCTGCCTTCTCACTCTCTTTCCCTTCCAAGTAGATTGAAGCCTCAGTGCTGCCTCACGGAGTTCAATGTATTCCATACGTTGCCTCTTTCCTGCAGTCCATGCTCTCAGATGTTGCTGGATGACTAATGCTGCTGTTTTTAATAATTTGAACTGTTTCTGGGCTTTGGCCATTCTAAAAGCAGACTGAATCCTCACTGCAGCTTGACGTTCCCTTCCGATCTGCTTTCGAACTTTCCAGCCACGATAAGCACACTGGAGAGAAATCACAGCTGCCTTGGTCTTTAAAAATTGTGTTCTTATACCACGAACAGTCCTGCATGTCCTGTACCATCTCTGAATCTTGACAGTAGACTGAAGCACATATTGATATTTCTTCCTTTCCCTATAGCCTCTAAAAGCAGTTTGAATTTTAAGAGCAGCTATAGATTGTTGTTTGATTAGCTGGCGTACTTTATAACCTCTGTAAGCTGCCTGCAAACAAGTAACTGCTCTTTTGACTTGCAAGAAGTTCTTCCTTTGATTGACCTGTGCTTTGTACGCACGATAGTAATTCTGAATGACAAGAGTTGCTTTATAAATTTCCAGGTAGTACTGCCGCTTCTTTCTCATCCTGAAATAAGACTGTAGTGAAATAGCAGCTTGTCTTTGCAACCGTATCTGCTTTCGAACCAGGTGACCTCTAACAAAAGCTTGCAATTTGATACAGGATTCCCGCATCTGCACATATTCGTGTCTCTTTAGTGCAGCCAGTTTTGCCCACCGGTACCACCGCTGGATAATTAGCGCGGCTGCTCTCCAGTGTAAATATCGTTTCCGAGTTTGTCTCATCTTGACAATTGACTGTAACTTTACTGTAGCATTTTTTAGTCTCAGAAATCTTTTTCTGGAAATGTAAGCTCTGTAACATGATTGAATCTTTATAATGGATGTGAGGATGTGAATAAACTTTTTCCTGGCTTGCATCCCTCTATATGCAGACTGTAGAACAAGGACAGCAGAACGTGTTTTCTGGTAAGATGCTAGAACCTTCTTCGCTGAAACATAAGCTCGAAAATGAATCTGAATTACAAGGGCAGCTTTCTTTATCTTCCTATATTTCTGTAATTGTTGATGTTTTCTTACTTGTGCCTGCAATTTGGTAGTAATTTTCTTAAGGTTTAGAAATCGAAATCTGTCTTGTCTCATCCTCCAGTAGGACTGAAGAACACAAGCAGCTCTGCTTTGTCTGTATAAATTGCGAGCTTTCATCCTCCTGAAAGCAGTCTGCAGTAGAATGGCTGCAGCCCGTTTCTGCAAATAGTTGGTGCGCTCCATCTTTCCTTTCAGATACGCTTTGTAGTACTTTTGAATGGTCAGTATAGCTTCTTTTTTTCTTTTATATAACTTTTGAGCTTGAAGGCACCGGAATCTTGTCTGAATGATAACAACACAAGATCTAATCTGAACATATTTCCGTAATTCTTTGTGCATTCTATACCATGATTGTATGACAATAGCAGATTTTTCTTCTTTAGCTCGTTTCCTGACATGCCATTCTCTAAAAGCTCTTTGCAATACTATCGTAGCTTTTATTTGTAATTGCATTTTGCGTCGCTTCCATCTTCTGAACATAGATTGGATTATGAGACACGATGACTTTAGCATCTTATATCTCTGTTGATCATGCTTGCTTCTTAAAGAAGCCCGCCAATGTCTCTGAATTGTAACTGTGGCCCAAAGATATCGTTTGTAAGAAGTAACAGCAATTATCATTCTTATCCTAGATTGCAGGATAATTGAATAGTATTTCAACTTCAGAAACTGTTTTCTGGTGGAGTATCTTCTCCAATACCTCTGCAAAAGGCAAGAAAGGACACAAAATAAGACAGATGGAACCTTCTATACTTAATACCTCTGCAAATATTCATTTTGCTAACATTCTGTTTAAAAATAAACACATTAAATTAAAAAACATCGCATTTGGGTAATATTTGTCTCTTTTGTTTGTAGTTTAGTTTCTATGTTGATACAGCTGTAGCCAATTTAGAAATCCTTGTCTCAAGCCTAGTGGTATTTATATTGCATTTGTATTCCAGGGAAAAATATGAAGCAAGTTTATATTCTATTAGAATAACATATAAGAAAACAGTCCAAATAAAGCTATAGTAATATTCTGTTGTCTATTGATTCTAAGTATAAATTTCCTATGAATATATCTTTGGATTTTTGTATTTCCCCCTTAATATCAAGGCTTCTAAGCTATCTTGTAATGATTGGAAACTGTTTATGTGGGGGATCCTATACAGGTCCAATAATATAAACACAGGAATCTGAGAAGCAAGCTCTGAGTCATTTTTTTCATTAAGAATTAGTGAATGGTAATTCCTAATTAGACACACAAAGTAGAATTCTGAAGATTTGAGAAGTGATAAATAGTTAACTCTTGAATAGCCAAGGTTGCTTTCTTCCCATACCACTCACATTCCCTAACTCCTTTGTTAGGGGCAAAGGTCGGGAGAGAATTCCCTATCACAGCTTACTTTCCCTTACATATAAGTAAAACAGTATAGGGGCTAGGTACTTCTGTCTCCTATAGCACTATACCCATTGTCATGCAACGGTGCCTCGAGCAAGCACACCTATCCAGGGTGAAGAGAGTTAGGAACCCTCTAAGTTTTTCCTAACAGATATTGCCTATTCCTTACTACGTGTCCCTTGTGGTTTTGTTCCTACTCTTCAGGCTGATGAGAAATAAGGAGAAATAAGGCACATTACTATGAAGAGATGTGTAAGTAACCAGAACATTTGTCCAACTACATTTCAGTGTATTAAAGCAAAATTGAAAACTTTGAAAACTGTAAGATTGAAGCACCTGGGTGGCTCAGTGCTTGAGCATCTGCCTGTGGCTCAGTGCTTGAGCATCTGCCTATGGCTCAGGTTGTGATCCCAGGGTCCTGGGATTGAATCCTGAATCAGGTTCCTGGAAGCCTGCTTCTCTCTCTGCCTCTCTGTGTCTCTCATGAATAAACAAATAAAATCTCCTTTTTTTAAAAAAAGAAAGAACTTTAAGCTTGATGCAAATGTAAATTTTATTAAGCTGCCTTAAAAAAGTAGGGAAAAGTAAAGCAAATAATTGTTCAGAGATGTAGTTGCCATTCTTTTTCTTTCTTCCTCCCTAGGTGTTCATTTGTGAAACCTTCAAACTCATACATTAAAGGTTCAATATGGATAGCTCATTTTGCATTTTGATAATCATTTATTCTGAATACTGCTACCAGTTTCTGTTACTGAAATGTTAATCAGTGTTGATATGGATCATGAAAGATAAGTTCATTGTCTCTCCTTGCAGTAGAGATTTATTTTAGCAGCACTGCTGTCTTTAAATAGCTTTTACTAAAGAGCATTATGTATAATTTTCTTATTTAATTCTCACAAAACACAATAAGTTAGCATTCTTTTCTCATGTAAAGAAAACAAAACTTATGATGTAAAACTTTTTGTAAAGTCATCAAGCAAGTACCAAGAGTTGGTATGGGGCCTAGATTTTAAACCAAATAAAGTGCTACTTTATTTGTATTTATTATTTTTACTCTACCAAAGATACCTGTGGCAGATTGCTTTCATCACTCCAATTCTTCATTTCTCCCTATCTCCATAACTTTTGCCATATTTTGTATTTTCTCTTACTAAAGATACAGAGTCTCTGCTTGCTCTTGGCTATGGGTAGTCACAGAAAGAACACAGCACACCAGTGTAATCAAAGGTTTACCACCTTTCTGGCCAGAGAACCAAACAGGGCAGCCCTAAAAACACCTGGAGAGTCCCAGGAGGATTGGAGAGAAGGGATAGCTCAGGAAAGCAATCCCTTTTGTTATGAATTCTTAGGTTTACCACTAAGCTGAGTACACATGGGTCTGACAACAGATTAGCCTTTGAGTACTGAATTAAGAAACACATCACTGCCTAGATCCCAAACTGGCCATTTGCTGATACACACATGTGATTGATACGAATATCACTGTAAATGCTTTAAAAAAGAAATGATGTTGAAGCCAAACCCATAGAAAGCTGATAAGAACTTGTGGCCTGAGCCCAACAAAGCAGATTACTTCATGAAACTAAAATACCAACATTCACATAGTATTTAAACAAACAAAAAATCTCTCATAGCGTTTAAAATATTCAGTATATAATTAAAAAATACTTGGCATAAAAAAATACAGGTACAATTTCAACCTGTGTAGGAAAAGACACTCAACCGATGCCAATAGACACTGGAATTACTCAACAAAGACTTTAAAACAGCAGATGTAAAAATGTTCCAAATATTGAAACTAATGGAAGGATAGAAAGTATCAGTAAAAACATCAAAGACACATACGTATAAGAACCAAATGGAAATATTAGAACTGAAAAACACAATTATCAAAATTAAAAGAAAAAAACCAAACCAAATCTCATTGGAATGGCTCAATAGCAGATGATAAACAAAAGAATCAATATACTTTAAGATCAATACAAATTATCTAGGCTGAAAAAGAAAAATGATTCAAAAGGCAATATCTCAACAAACCAAGAATAGAGAGGAACTTTCACAATATGATAAAGAACATCTAGTCAAACATCTACAACTAATGACAAACTCATCAGTGAGAAACTAGATGCTCTTCCATTAAGATCTGGAACGATACAAAGATGTATCCTCACCACTCCTATTCAATGAAGTCCCAGCTAATGTAATAAGAAAAGGATATAAAAGGTATACAAGAGACAAAAATAATAAACCTTTCTTTGTCCACAGGTGACACAATCATCTATGCAGATAATCCAAAGAGATGACAAAAAAAAAAAAAAACCCTCCTGGAACTAATAAACAATCACAGTAAATTTGTAGGATATAGCACCATTAACATTAGTAGCAAAAAAGAGAAATACTTCAAAATAAATCTAAATATACAAAGGACCTGTAGGAGGAACACTATAAAACTGTAATGGAAGAAATCAAAGAAGATCTAAATAAATGGAGAGATGTATCATGTTCATGGGTAGAAGACTCAGTGCTGTCAATTCTTCCTAAATCCATAAATTCAATGCAATCTCAATCAAAATCTCACCTAATTACCCTGTGGATATCAGCAAACTGATTCTAAGGTTTATTTGGAGAGGCAGGAGACCCAGAACAGCAAACATTAAAGAGGAAGAAAGCTGGAAGACTAACATCATCCAACTTCAAAATTTACTCTAAGACGATAGTAATTGAGACAGTGTGGTATTGGCAAACTAACAAATAAATCACTAGAATGGAACTGGGAGCCCAGAAATATACCCATAAAACATAGTCAATTGATCTTTGGCAAAGGGATAACAACTGAGTAGACAAAGGATAATTTGTTTGTTTTCAAAAAATTATTCTGGAATAAGCAGCAACCATATGAAAAAGAATGAATCTAAACACTGACTCTTACCTTTCATAAAAATTAACTAAAATCAATCACAGATCTAAATATAAAATGTAAAATCATAAAATATATAGGAAGTAACAACAGAACATCTAAGTGACTTTGGCAATGGCTTTTTAGATATAACGCCAAAAGTATAATCCAAGAAAGAAAAAAGTTGATGTCAGGCATCATTAAAATTAAAAAATTATGCTCTGTGGGGATACCTGGGGTGTGACTCAGCAGTTGAGAGCCTGACTTTGGCCTAGGACGTGATCCTGGAGTCCAAGGATCGAGTCCCACATCGGGCTCCTTGCAAGGAGCCTACTTCTCTCTTTGCCTATGTGTCTGCCTGTCTCTCTGTGTCTCATGAATAAATAAATAAAATCTTTAATAAAGAAATTCTTCTCTGTGAAAAACTGTTAATAGAACAAAAAGATAAGCCATACACTAGGAGAAAATATTGGCCAAATACATATCTGATAAAGGGTATGAATCCAAATATACAAAAACCCTTAAAACTCAATAATAAAAAATGGACAATACGAATTTTAAAAATGAACAAAAGATCCAAACATATCACCAAAGAAGACATACAGATGGCAAATAAGCATATGAAAAGATGCTCAACATCATACAGCATTTTAGGGAATTGCAAACTGAAACAATGTGATGCCAATATATATATATTAGAACGGCTAAAATCGAAAATACTGAACACCAAATGCTGGCCAGGACGTGGAGCAACAGGAACTCTCATTCACTGCTGGTGGGAGTGCAAAATGGTACAGATGCTTTGGAAGACAGTTTGACAGTTTCTCACAAACCTAGTTCTTTTGTTTTTTGTTTTTATAAACCTAGTTTTATCACATGATCAGGCAATCCCACTGTAAGATACACACCCAAAGAAGCTGCAAACCAATGTCCACAGAAAAACCTGTACACAGATGTTTATAACATCTTTATTCATAATTGTCCCAAATCAGAAGCGACCAAGATATCCTTTGATAGGTCAATAGATAAAAAAAAGTCCTGAGGTACATCCTATAATGGAATGTTATTCAGCAATAAAAACATGTAAGTTATCAAACCAAAAAAAAGACATAAAATCAACTTAAATGCATATTGCTGAGAGAGAGAAACCAATCTGAAAAGAGCATATATACTGATGGAATTGAACTACAGGACATTCTCGGAAAAAACAAAACTACAGAGACGATAAAAAAATCATGAGTTGCTCGGAATTGTGAAGAGGAGTAAGGGATGAATGAATAGGTGGAGTCTAGAGGATTTTCAGGATAGGATTTTGATCAAACACACATAACAACACCACATAAAAAGTGAAGCCTAAGGTAAACTATGGACTTTAGTTAATAATAATGTATCCTTGTTGGTTTATAAATTGTAAAAAAATGTAATACAAAAAAATAAAGCACAGCAATAGAAATGATAAATGCCTGCATTAACAGCATAGATTATTCTCATGTGTTTAAAATACTTATTATGATCGAAAGCAAAAATTATAACACTCCTTGATGTGATTTTAATTGTATGTAGATTCAGTGACAAGACAACTAAACATAAAAGTGGGCAACAGGACACAAAGGGACTTATATAGTGGTAAGTTTTCTATATTCAACTTAAAGTAATAAAATATTAATTCTAAGTGGATTAAAAGTTACATACACTGGAACTCCTAGAGCAATCACACACAACAACAAAAAAACAGGTACAAAGGGATATAGTCAGAAAGAAAACAGACTAAAGTGTGACACTATCAAATGTTCAAAGAACTGAAAAGCCAAGAAAGTAGAAAGGGAAAAACGAAAGAATGGAAACATTCAGAAACAGTAAAATAATAGAGCTAAATTCACATATATCAATAAATTCTTGAAATATAAATAGTCTAAACCACTGATCAAAGGACAGAGATTTTCAAAACATAAAAACTAAATACTGTCTAGACTTCACGTCATATATAATCATATAAGTAATTAACAAGCAAAAGGAAAAAAAATATATACCCTGCAGCTGATAGTCCAGTGAAAGTCGGGGTGGTTATACTAACAGCAAGCAAGGTAGACTTCGGAGTAAAGAAAACTACAAGGGATAAAAAACAACATTACATAATAATAAAAGACCCAACTCATCAATTTCAAGGGTACATGTGCCTAACAACAGAGCTTCAACATATATGATGATAAAACAAAGAACTGAAAGGAGAAAGACATATCCTATTACAGTTGGGAGATCTGAACATTGTTTATTCTTTTACTCAGAGGGCAAAGAGAAAATTAGTCAAGATATAAAAGACCTAAACATCATCAACCAAATAGATCTAACATTTACAGAACAGTCTACACATTAACAACAGAATGTACATTCTTTTTAAGTACACAGAGCATTTACCAACATTGGGATGAAGAAACTTCCTAGAAAAGGCCTATAGATTAGGAAAAAATAATTGCAAATCACTGGCAAAGAATATGGAAAGGATATGGAAAGAACTTTAAATCTCAGTAAGATAAGCAATTCAATTACAACAATAAGCAAAAGATTTCAACAGACACTTCACAAAGAAGATAATCCTGAAGCCAATTAAGCACTTGAAAACATATACATCATCAGTGATTAGGGAAATGCAAAATAAAACCAATATTAGATACCACTACACATATAACAGAATGGCTAAAAAACACTGACATCACAACATTGGAAGATGTAGAGCAATGAGAACTCTTATGCACTAGAGTGGGAATGAAAATGGTATAGCCACTCTAGAAACCAGTTTGCCAGTATCTTTTTTTTTTTTTTTTAAGATTTTATTTATCCATTGGTGATAGACATAGGAGAGAGAGGCAGAGACGCAGGCAGAGGGAGAAGCAGGCTCCACGCAGGGAGCCCAACACGGGACTCGATCCCGGGACTCCAGGATCACGCCCCGGGCCAAAGGCAGGCGCTAAACCGCTGAGCCACCCAGGGATCCCCAGTTTGCCAGTATCTTATAAAGTTAAACACATACTTAACCAAATGACCCAGCAATCCTGATCATAAATATTTAAAGAAATGAAATGACTCAAAACTGGAAACAACACAGATATCTCCCAAGCAGTTAATGTCTCATCAAATTAACCTCCACACTACTCCACACTACTCAGCAATAAAAGCAAACTACTGATATATGTAACTTAGCAGAGCTTCAAAGGTATTATGCTGAGTGAAAAAAAGTGAGTCCCAAAAGGTTACATACTCTGTGGCTCCATGTACGTGACATTCTCAAAAAGGCAAAACTATGGTAACAGAAAATGGAGTTATGGTCTCCTGGGGCTGAGTGGGGCAGGAGGAATGACCACAAAGAAATAGCATGCAGAAGTTTTCTGGGTGAAGGAACTGTTCTATAACCTGACTGAGGTAGTGATTACATAAATATGTACATGTATTTAGTTTATGGAGCTGCACACCAAAAAAGAGTCTATTTTACTGAGTGCTAATTTAAAACTTAAAAATCTAATTATGTTCATTTAAAATTTTTTAAAATCTAAAAAAATAAATAAAATTTTTTAAAATCTAAATTAAAAAAATATATTATATACATAAAAACAAAAATACTTGTGACCTCTTGCATCAAATCATAAAACCATATTAGGAGATACTTAAACAAGACCTAAATAAATAGGTACCAGATACCATGTTCAGTATTTAAAGATACCAATTCTAACTAAACTGACCTATTAAATTTCAAATTCCAACACTTTTATACTTCAGATTCAAAATGTTATGCAAATGTAGAAGAATTAAAATAGTTAAAAACTTCTTTAAAAAGCAAAAGGAGGACTTATCTACTAGATATCTGGATTTCATGTAAAGCTAAAGTACAAGACCCAAAGATGAAACAAAAAGAACAGTGATACAGAAAAAAATTCTAGAAACAGAAGCATAGACATAAGAAAATTTGATGTATGCTAAAGGTGCACAGCAATGAGTCAAGGACGATTTCAGTCAATTTACTGAAAGGTGCACAGCAATGAGTCAAGGACTGATTCAGTCAATTTACTGAAACAACTGGATATCCAACTATTAAAAAAAAAAAAAAAAGGTCCCTAACACAAATCAGGAGGGATTTAAGTGTGAAAGACATTACATTAAAGCTTTTAAAATATAATGTAGAAGAATATCTTCAAGGCCTTGGGTTAAGAAAAAAGTCCTTAGATGGTACACAAAAATACCACGAGCCATAATACAATTTTCATTTCATAAAACAGTAAATCACAGTCTGAGATGAAGATATTTGTAACACTCATATCCAACAAAGGGCTAAAATCCAGAATGTTCAACATCTCTTGCAAATCTACATGAAGGCAAACAATTGAAATGGAAAAAAAAAAAAAAAAAAAGACTAACACTTAGCAAGAGATTTCCAATTTAAAAACATGTCCAATATCAAGAAAATGCAAATTAAAACTACTCCAAGATACTACCTCACAACCATCAGAATAGTTAAAATTAAAAAGACAATTTCCAAGTATTTAACTGAACATGGAGTTACATGAATGCTCATAAACAGCATGGTGTGTGCTATCACTATTTTACAATTTTTTTGGCAATATATACTAAAACTGAAATATACACACTCAAAAACAAACAATTGTACTCATAGGTATATATCAGAGTGTACATTTTACACCAAAAGGCATATTCATAGAAGTGATCATTGCTTATAATAGATCAAAACTGGGAAGCCAAATGTTCATCAACAATAGAAAAGATAAGTATATTACAGAATATTATAGAATGAAAGTTAGACCACAGTTACACTCAACACTAATACATCTCACAAATTTAATAATGTAGAATAGAATAAAAGAATTCACATTGTTTGAACCTATCTATGTAAAATTCAAAAAACAGACAAGACAAAATTATACTGTTTAAAGATGTACAGAAAAAAAGGCATATATTAGAGTAATGGTTATGGATGAGGGTGAAGGAGTTAATGGATTGAGAAATGTCTGCTGAGAAGATGATAATATTCTATTTCTTGACGTAATTTCTTGGTGGTTACATGGGTATTAACTTGGTGAAAAATTATCAGGCTCTACATTTGTGTTCTGTGCAATTTTCTATGTGTAATATTTTATATTAAAAGAGGTTCAAAAAAGATAATTTATTAAATCAGAATCCTTCACTTACTGATAGTAGTAGTCCGACACAAAAATTTTCAATTAATAAAATAGATAAAATTATGGGGTGAAGTTTCAATGACATTTACATATGGTAAATTTAAATAGTACACCTCTCTGATGTTATTAAAATGGAATCTAATATCAAAAACAGATAGAAGGAATATGTCTACTATGCAAAGTAAGATAACGTTAAAATTTTTTTGCTAAGTAGAAAACTAACATAGGCATTCTGGGTAGATTATAGGTAATATTTTGTTACATGCAACTAAGTGGGCTACAGAGGAAAATGTTCACATTTATCCCAAATAAGTTTCCAGGGCATATAGTAAAGATTAAACAAAGAACTTGGTTAGAGTTTGTGGATATACAAAGTAAAATGGTATAGTATGTCAGCATGTACCATGGAGCAGAAGATTACAAACCTCTAATATAAAATAAAGACAGAAGAGGTAAAGAATTAGACTTCAGAGCAAAGGAAGCATTTCAATTTGTTTGAGTCTTATGCTGAACATAGTAAGAGTTTTGGAGGTAGTTGGAAGGTATTAAGTATTTGTTCAAGTACCAAAAAAAATTGAAAGTCTAATATATAATTGAAAACTTCATATTTTACTTTCTTCCTTAAAAATGACATTAAAACTTTTAAAATTCAATATACCAGGATACGATACCTGAATAACTGATGCTGATTCATTTTGAACTTTTTCCAGTTTTTCCTTTTTTAACATTAATAATTTTCTTTGTGCTAAGAATCTTCGCCAATATTTCTGAATGGCCAGTGCTGCACTGATCTCCTTTTTTAATCGCCGTTTTGTTAAGAAATTGATTATAGCTGATTGAATAATTCTTGCAGCTTTGTCTTGCTCCTTAAAGAAAAAAAAAAAGCAAATATAAAACAAGGCTTAGTTACTTAAGTTTGTAAGAAAGTCATCTATTAAATATTAATCAAGTTGATCCTGAAAAGAAAACAATCCTGAGACTTAAGATATGCTCATCTTTGGAGTATAGATACTTCTAGGAATGTTAAAAGGTCTGCTGGTGGACATGCATACATATTTATATGATTAAAGAAAAATTTCTAGGAAATATAATCCTAAAATAAAAGATCACAGACATGTTTGATATATCACAGGTCCTTAATAATCAATATAAAGGCAATTTAAATATGGTATGTTTCTTAGATTATGGCCCAGAGAATTCATGCCTGATTTTGAAAAAAGGGGTGGACCATACAGAGAAATAAAAAAGAAAAAAGGAGACCCTAAAATAAACAAAATGCCTTACAATATAAGGTAGCATTACTTTGTTACAATTTGAACAAAGGAATGAACAAAAAGGGAGAAGCAGTAAAATATTTCCTCTTAGCATAGAATACATTATGGTTTTAAGGCATAGACACTCAAGACAACAGAATATTGGGTTATGAGAAGTGGCATGGAAAAAAAAAAAAAAAAAAAGAAGTGGCATGGAAAAAAAAAAAAAAAAAAAGAAGTGGCATGGAGACTGCTGACCGAAGAGGAGCTACCTGCCCTGGGAAAACTATAGGCTAGTATTCTACCCATCTCCATGTCTGTCACTTCTAATAATGAATTACTAGGAAAAACAACATAGGTTAAATACTTACTAGGCATCAGGCACCATTATAAACACTTTATGAATAATTCATCTAAATCTTACACAACCATAAGAACAGATGAACAGGTACCACTTTTATGACTATGGGGAAACTGAGAGAAGTCAAGTAGACTGTCAGTTCACTGGTAGGGTAGGCAGTATTTGAACTGGGCAATCACTTTGTCATACTCTCCAAGGTAGGATTTATAATTTTAGTTATCTGAACTGGACACTAGAATATAAGTTATTCCTTCTGGTGGAAAGAACAATTTTAAAGCATGTTTGATACCCTTTATGTAGCTATCTGGGACAGCTCACCATCAAGGATGGGTTCTACACAGACATTAGCTATCGATGCTAATTATTAGTTAGTTCTAATCAGTTGTTGTTATCTGTGAATGAAAACTGCACACTGGGGATCCCTGGGTGGCGCGGCAGTTTGGCACCGGCCTTTGGCCCAGGGCGCGATCCTGGAGACCCCGGATCGAATCCCACATCAGGTTCCCGGTGCATGGAGCCTGCCTTCTCCCTCTGCCTGTGTCTCTGCCTCTCTCTCTCTCTCTCTCTGTGACTATCATAAAATAAAAAAAATAAAAAAAAAAAAGAAAATTGCACAGTATGGGAACATATTCAACTATGGAAGGGATCACACAGCCACTCTACGGAAAAATGTAGTTAAGAGATTGAAACAAATAATACAAAATGGTGAGTCATATATTAGACCACTTCTAAGTGAAAAAAGACTAGACAATTCTAAAACTGGGCTGAGAAATTATGTCCAAGTTGATTAAGCCATCGAACATCACTGTCAGTGCCCCTATGAAGCATTATGGCCTTTAAGGCTACAGATATCAAAATTAAAACCACTCCCTCTATCCACAATTTCAAAACATATTTCAAAGGTACAATAATCAGTGTGGTACTAGCATAAAGACCGGCATACAGACCAATGGCATAGAATAGAGAGCCCAGAAATACCTCTCATTTTGTGGATAGAAGATCGTTGACAAGGGTGCCAAGAGCTTTCAATGAGAAGAGTCTCTATATAATAAAAGATGCTAGAAAAAGTAGATATCCACATACAAGATAAAGAAGTTAGGCCCTTTTCTTATACCATATACATAAATTCCAAATGGATTAAAGTCCTAAATGTCAGACCCAAAACTATAAAACTACTTATAGAAAATAGAGAAAAACTTCATATTTAGCAATGATTTATCGGATAACACCAAAAGCACAAGCAACGAAAGAAAGCAAACAGACAAGTGGGATAACAACATTTTTAAAAAATGTGTTCAGCAAAGGACAGAATCAACAGAGCGAAAACTTAATCTATAGAATGAGAAACAAAATTTGTAAATCATATATCTAATAAGGGACTCCTATCTAGAATTTATAAAGAACTCCTATAATTCAACAACAAAACAATCAAATAAAAAAAAAAAAAAAACAAAAACAAAAACAATCAAATAGCCTGATCTAAAAATGGACAAAGGAATAGCTATTTCTCCAAAGATGACATACAAATGACACACAAATGAAAAGATTTTCAACAATGCTAATTGTCAGAGAAATGCAAATCAAAACCACAATGAGGTATCTCATTAAGGTTAAGGAGTATTGGCAGGAAGACCTTGTGCATCACTGGTGAGACTGTAAAATGCAATGCATAGTGACCAATATGGAAAATAGTATGGCAGTTTATTAAAAAATTTTCAAAATGAAACTACCATAGATCCAGTAATCCCACTTCTGGATATATATTCAAAAGAACTTAAAGCAAGGTCTCAAAGAGGTACACACATAATCATGGCAGCATTATTCACATGAACCCATGGGTGGGAATAACCAAAAGATGAATGGATAAACTAAATGTGATCTATGCATACAACAGAATATTATACAGCCTTAAAAATGAAGGAAATTCTTCCACATGCTACATGGATGCACCTTGAGGATGTAAGCTAACTGAAATAATTCAGTCATAAAAGGACAAATATTGCATTATTTCACTTATATGAGGTATCTAAAATAGTAAAATTTATAGAAATAGAAAGTACAATGGTGGTTACCAGGGCTAGGGGGAGGAGGAAGTGGAGAGTTATTTAAGGAGCATAATTTTAGTTTTGCAAGTTAAAAAATTTCTGAAGATTTGAGAAGCTTGGGTGGCTCAATGGTTGAGAGTCTGCCTTTGGCTCAGGGCATGATCCCAGGATCCAGGAACAAGTCCTGCATCGGACTCCCTGAGAGGAGCCTGCTTCTCCCTTTGCCTATGTCTCTGCTTCTCTCTGTGTCTCTAATAAATAAATAAATCTTAAAAAAAAAAAAAAAAAAAAAAAAAAAAAAAGCATTTCCTATTAGGTTAAAAAAAAAAAAAAGTCAAAAATTGCATTTGAGTAAAAATTTCTAGGGGCAAGGGGCATTCTTATAGTAGGCTAAGGTAAGTTAACACTTAGACCATCTCAATCTTAAGTAAACTAAAATGGAACAATTTTATGTGACATTAAAGAAGCTACAGATGGAAAGTAGATAAATCCAAAGAGGCAAACATATTACAAAAACTAGTAACTGTTTGAAAACTTAGATAAACTGATGATAAAAGTTCCAATGCTGACAGTCACGTTTTTTTCTCTAAATTAGACTGCACGTCAACATTTTTAATGCTATGTCGTTAAGCCAATGTGTCACAAGCTTGTTTTATTTTACCTTGTATATGGGCCTCATACAGGGATTTACTTTGCTTTACAGTTTATGCCTACTCTTTGACAGGGAGAACTAAAAGGTAGAATGTGTTGGAATACCCTTGGATAATCTTGCTTCATTTGTTAGGTAATTGGGCCATTAGACAATTTTCACTTGTCACTACAAGAACTTGAGCCAGTCTATTCTCCATGGATAGTTTATATGAATTATAACAATAACAAGAAAGTAAAATATAACACCTGAAAAATTAGCTGTCTGAAGGTAATATTTATATATTTATTAGCTTATAATATTTCTATGAGAATATATAGGGAACCTATTGCTTAATGTCCCAGATAGCAAATGAAAAGACATCATTGGATGTTAGTTTAATTGTATAAGAGAGGGAGCATGGTCCTCTGGAGAAAAGAGAAAAGCAGTGGTCTTTAAGAAACAAGGAAACTGCTACTACCTAGACCAAATAAATAAATCTGGAAAAGAGATCTCACCAGCAAAGAGCTAAGAAATCTTTACAGTTTACATCTTATTAAGGCTATCCTGAGCAGAAAAGAAAGATATTTCATTCACCCTCCCCACCCCCCATTCTGATAAATATCCATTTCATGGGATTTATTTATTTTAAAAGGTTTTCTAGTTTTTTTTGGCTCCCCGTGGGGAGCCTGATGGGAAACTTGATTCTGGATCCCGGGATCACACCCTGAGCCAAAGGCAGATGCTCAGGTGCTGAGCCACCCAGGCATCCCTGTTTCATGGGACTTTTAAATCTCTGATCTAATTTCATATAAACAGAATTAGTGAAGTAATCTGAAGACCAACCAAGAAAGAGTCTTTGCTGAAAACTCTCCTAAAGCAATTTTCCTACAAAGTTATCCTCTAAGGGATATGTGGGCAAGGAGGTAGATTCTGACAAGGGGCAAAAAGAAGGCACAAAGAATGTCTGGTAGCAGAAAAAAACATATAAGCCCACTGCCTATTTCCCAAAAGTTACTACCAAGAGTTTGAGTATGGTAAGAGCAAATTATTTCAATTAGTGTTATTTCTGAGTTTGATAAACTATAACAAAATACATAGTATGTTCAAGAGTTGTCAAAATGTAGCTATTTTATAGTTATTAAGAACTCTATTATAAATGCATCGTAACTCAAAATTGAGGAGCAATATCAGATGGAAAGTATTTCTGAAATATCTAATAAATGTATCAAGTATGGCTGTTTGATTTTTTTTCCAAATAAGTGAATAGGATCATTAGTGGGAAGAGTAGAGAGAAAAAAAAAGATTAAAATAGTTTGTTCAACTTGAGCAAGGAGACCATTTTAGAGATGGTTAAAAATTATATTTTTCTCAGAATTAAAAAGAAATGCTTACATTAATGCAAAATTTTGTACTATAGGGGTCACAAAGGGAAATAATACAAACATACCTCTCTCCCTGTGCCCAGGTCACAAACATTTTTTTTTTTTTTTTAAGATTTTATTTATTTATTCATGAGAGAGAGAGAGAGAGAGAGAGAGAGAGGCAGAGACACAGGCAGAGGGAGAAGCAGGCTCCATGTAGGGAGCCTGACGTGGGACTTGATCCCAGGACTCCAGGATCACACCCTGGGCGGAAGGCAGGCACTAAAACTGCTGAGCTACCCAGGGATCCCCCCCCCTTTTTTTTTTTTTAAAGATTTTATTTATTTATTCGTGAGAGAGAGAGAGAGAGAGAGAGAGAGAGAGTCACAAACATTTTGAGAAATAAAACAACAGAAACCAAACTACCACTTTTAAACTAATAAAGGATACAAAGGAAAAGCTTTGAGACAAAAAGAGCTGGCTAACTGAACTACAAATCAGATACTGACACCCAGACCCAAGGGGCACTCCAGCACCAAGATCAAGGCTCCCAGAACACAGCATAAAAAGTTCATGGAAAACTCCTGGTCCCAGAGATGAGTTAGATTCCAAGAAGAAAAAAGCTAAGTCAGGTATCCTCAGTTTACTTTCACAAATTCATAAAGGGGTAAGTCATTTTACCTCCCCTAGAGCAAACCAGGGGACAGTGGTTGGAAAACTGACATATCCAGTGAAGGAAACATCAAGAGTCAGGAGAAACGCCCATCCCCAACTCAAAATACACGCAATTGTCAATATTATGGCAATAACTTCACAAATCATTAAAATGTCAAAATCATAACGAGAATCAATCAACTGGTATTTTGTGAAGTATAATTCACATTGTAGTGTTTTCATTTTGGGGGAGTACCTGATGGCGTTTCAGATCTGTTTTTAGTTTGTATTTTCTCCAAGTTGTCTGTATAAGTCTAGCAGCTCTTGTTTCTTTACAAAGATCCAAAAGCCTTGAGCAAAGAAATGACAAATAAGTGATAACCACCTAAGAGAAAACAGAAGAGATGAAAACAGAAGTTTGATGGAGAAAAATAGGCAACTTGCTGTCACCTTCTGAGACTCTTATTATTAGTTAAGCAACTCTTGCTTACCTTTTCGTCAGGAATTGTATTGGACATGTCTGAATGATTAATCATAGCAGGTATTCCACCAAGATCTCTAACTGCAGACCTAACCAACTGAAAGTTTTTCTTTTCATTTTCTAGAAGTTCTTTGTATAGTTCTGAAGTGTTTTCTACTAGGCAAATAAAAAAAAAAAAAAAGAGATTAGATAGCTCTAGTCAAAAATCTGATGTGGCAGAGAAAAACTTGAAAAGTTCATCAGCCAAAAGGGGCTAACCGTGATCAAATGCTTTAAGAGACAAATCCAGAGAGCTTCCATCAGATTCAGATGATGAATTTAACACCACCGAACCAGTCTGCGTGCATTCTACGGTTTGAGTAGTACGCTGACATATTGCATCAAAGGGTACATAGTAAGGATGGTAGTGATGGATCAGGTAACATAACACACGGCCATCTGAGAAAGACACTGTAAAATTCTCCACCTAATTGGAAATAACAGATAATTAATTAGCTGTATTTAGATAGTAATATAGATATTAATGGTTTTATAGTCTGTATTTCCTCTTAGTAGCTAAGAAAATCACATTAGGTGATAGCACCTAGGATAATACCATATTTATAGCCAAATTATCAATTATAAAATACTATGTCAAAAATAGAATTTGATTATTGTGCTAGGAGAAATAGGGTCCCTCAAAAATTTCATGTCCTACCTAGAACCTCAGAATATCACAGTATTTGAATATATTGTTATTGCAGATTTAATCTGTTAAGATGAAGTCATAGTGGGTACAGTGGATTCTTAATCCAAATATGTCTGGTATCCTATCCTTATATGAAGAGAGACACAGAGACAGATATACAGGAAGATGCTATGTGAGGACCGAGGCAGAAACTAGAGTAAGGTGTCTACAAGCCAAGAAATGCCAAGGATTGCCGGTAACATCAGAAGTTAAGAGAAAGGTATGAAAACACATTCTCCCCTAGACCCTTCAGTGGCTCACTGGTATTTAGTTAAAATGTAGAAGATTGTCTATATATCTGACAATGTTTTCTACTAATCATATTGTTCAAGGTATAACAGTTTATTATATTTAGTAACATGGACTCTGTATCATTTTTCTGACTTCATATTCCAGACCAGATTTTTTTTTAAAGATTTTATTTATTTATTCATGACACACACACACACACACACACACACACACACACGCACACTGAAAGAGGCAGAAACACAGACACAGGTAGAGGGAGAAGCAGGCTCCATGCAGGGAGCCCGACGTGGGACTTCATCCTGGGTCTCCAGGATCCGGCCCTGGGCTGAAGGCAGCACTAAACCGCTGAGCCACCTGGGCTGCCCCAGACCAGATATTTTATTCATTTTCACATATTTTCATTTAAAGGTATACTTCATATAAAAATACAGTATCAATATAACAAATGGTTACAAAACACTCAACTCAAGAGTTTTTTCCTCCTTCTTATACCCCGTGGTCAGGTTCTCTACTGTCCCCTTCTGCATGCTGGGTTTATTTGTATCTACCTTTAAAATAAGGGTGTGATCTTTAGGTGCCCGTTCTGTGTAAATGTCTCCTTTTTTTTTTTTTTTTTTTAGTGTGTAAATGTCTCCTATTGAGACTCCTGATTAAGGTATATTTTCTTAGTAATACATAAAAAAATCATGCATTATACAATTGGTCACAGCTAAGATAAAATACAGTATGTGAAAACATCCTCACTCATTTGCAGAAAAGTTTGCTTATATATAAACTACATTATTTTAAAAACACAATAAAATATTTTGTGAGTAAATTCTGGCTTTAACCAAAAGGTACTTAAAGATACTGAAGCTAAAACAAAAACACTTACTTTTTTATTATAGAAAGCACAAACAGCATTTACCCACTCCATCAACAGCTTTATGCTTTCACTATATTGTTCAAAGGAACCACTATTTCTGTTGTCTTTTTTCTTATTGGTAATAACATCAGAATGGCATGATTGTGCAGACATTTTCTTCATACTCTGTGTGTGTTTTAAAAAGTCAATTTCTTCTTTTAACTGATCTAAATTAAGGGAAATATCGACCTGAAACACACAAAAAAAGGCTACATGTATTTATGTTTTTCAAGTATCATTTTTAACCCACAGAAGTTAGTTGTTGTCTTTTTTTTTTTTTTTTTTTTTTAAAGGCAAACATAGTTTATGCGGAAGTGATGGAATACGTAGTGGTTAATGTATAGTGTGTCATGTGTAAAACTATGGGACACACAAGCCTGGGTTCTAATCTCATTTCTACTTCCTATCAATGCTTTAACTTCTAGCTTCAGTTTTCTTACCTACGAAGCAGTGATAACACCTTCCTTACAGGGGTATTGTGAAGAGTAATTTGAAATATATATAAAGCAATTGTCCCAGTTCCCAGAACAAAATAAATCCCAGTAACAGTCTATTTGATGAAAAATGCTTTTATAAATCAATATTAAAAATTGATAAAAAGTATAAAATTTACCAAATGTACAATACCTGAAAAGCAAATGCTATTTTCCAAAGTAATGCAAGAGTTTTTTCTCTGTGTCTATCCACAATATCCTTAGATAGGATTGCATTTCCTATAAATGAAAAGACAGTCTGTTAGCACAATATATCTACATATCAATTTTTGGTGAGAAGAAAATGTTCTATCTTTACTCAATTTTTACCATGTTCATCATTTAATTGAATTCCTTGTGATCTAAGTATTTGAAGAACAATGTCAACATTGTGCATCTTCTGAAGACGACTTATTGCAGGCATCCTGAGTTTCTTTGAGAGATTCCAGTCCCGTGTGAGAAGTTCCATGATCCGCCTATTAAGGGAATTTTAAGATGACATTATCATGTAAAAACATATATGAAAAGCTCCCTGCATCAAACGGTGGGTCTCAAACCCAGACCTCAAAATATCATAAATATCCTGCCTTTAGCCTCTCCACACTGAGATGCTAAGAATCTGTCAATGCATGATTGTCTTTATCATGTAAAGAAATATACTTAACTTTCCTTTAAACAAAACAAAACAAAATGCAAGATGAAGTTTATTTAAATGCAGTTATCACTCACATAAATCTTTCAAATTTAAAGGATTTTAGGTGAGAAAGAGCCCAAAAAATGAACTGAAAACTGTGGCTCCATAATTGGCAAATAAGAATCATCTCTCATTTTAAGCCTGGGGTTTGAGGTCTATGAACAGAGTGTAAGAAAAGAAAAGAGACATACATACACAAATGCACACATGAAAAAAACAACAGAGTTCTATAGGAAAAAAGAAAGGGAAAGGAAAGGAGGAGGATTTTTATGGAGGAACTACTGTATTTTACACATTAAGCAAGTGCTTTCTTTTCTTATTTTAATCCTCATACCAAGTCCTACAATCAGGCATTATTATCCTTTTTTTTTTTTTTTTTTTTTTTTTTTTTGCAGATGAAGAAACCAAAGCCCAGGGAAATTTAGTAAACTGCCTATAGTCACATAGCTAGTAATATGAACTAAAACGGAGTTTTATTAGATTTGAAAGCCATTCTGTTATATCTATACCAGATTAATGTAAAAATATTTGAGGACCTATCTTAAGAAGGCATATACTAGAACTTAAATTCAAACCCCTAACATCATCTAGGTCACTAGTATTTTATGTACTAGATAATAATCAATATTTCTACAGAAAAAAGCAAGCCCCCATGGAATATTAGTAGAAATCTGGTATACAAAATCAAGTGTCTTAACTAGTTAGAATTCCTGATCAACTAAAAAGCATCATCATTCAACACTGCTTTTTTCAAGTAAATCTTCCATTGTGGAAAACAGCATTGAACATAAAACCAATTACTGCCTGTTCTGGAAAATGGAGAAAGTCTAAAAACGTGAATTCTTATTGGCTAGAAAAACAGATGTTGTGGCTTGGATTCATGAAATGAACAAATTAAAAATATATAAAAATAACATGTGAAACATTTTCATCAAATAAATGCTCTAGCCTATATGGAAATTGCTCAGGTGGGAGACAGCTAAAGTTTCAAAAGACTATTACACCTTGTTGTGAGAATATATAATCAGAAAAGAATGTTCACAGGAAATTTAATTTAGAAGGAAACAAGTGACATGTATGTTGTTTTAGAAGAACTGGGGAGTTCTAAAGATCCAGAGATCCCTTCCTCAGAAATATCAAATGTAATATAAATTGGGAAGTTTCCTAGAAACAAGGCAAATGTCTCCAATGCTGAGATCCAGAAGAGCCCAACTGCAGTACCATGCTCATGGCCACACCTTCCAGAAACTCGTAAACTCACTGGACTCATACAGAAACCAATTCTGAGGATCCTAATTTGTTACTGAGAAACACTGTGTGATTTGAAGCCAGACATCCTGAGTTCATGTCCTAATCATGGTATAAAATTTGGGCACTCTTACTTGAGAGCTTACTTTTCCTCATGTGTTACACAAGGTTAATAATACTTACTAGGATTGGTCCCAAGTAATGTAGTACTTACGAAACCACTATCAACATAATGTGCTACTTAAATGTTTGATATTTTAATTAGTTCCATGCTTGTCCCAACTCCTATTCTGGGGCCCCACTGGTTTCTACTCACAGACTCTTGTCACTGTCAGCGTGAAAAAAAATTCTGCATCGGAAACCAGGTTTCTGGATCTAAAATTGACACCATTTTACAAAAGTGTTGCAGATACTTATCCCAAATTTTTTTAACCCTTAAAAAAATTATTGCATCACAAGAAAGAGCAAGAAAGAGGGGTGCCCGGGTGGCTTAATTGGTTAAGTGTCCACTTTTGATTTTGGCTCAAGTCATGATCTCAGGATCCTGGGATTGGGATCCTGTGTGTCAGGCTCTGTGCTCAGCTTGAGGATTTTCTCCCTCTCCCTCTGCCTTTCCCCCTCACTCACTCTCACTCTCACAAATAAATTAATTTAAAAAAAGAGCAATAAAGACAATATAAATACAGAAAAGTGTTTTCCAGAAAATTTTAGTCATTAAGAAAAATAATTCTATTTTCTTATACTTACACAAGGCGCACCCCACACTGCAAGTCCACAGCAAGATTTGTAACAGCAAAATCAAATTCATCAAATGGTGTCTGAACATGGTTAACAGGTAATCCCAATAAGCTAAGGTGACGGGAAAGGTCACCTTCACCACTTAGGAAGTCTCGTGAAAAAGCCAGAAGAATGTCTTTACTAGTCTGTGGAGAAACAGGTTCCAGGTATTATATCCCAAGATTATAATTTTATTTAGATAACAACAGATTCTTATTCTGTGCATATAGAAATAAAGTAAAATGAATGGTATTATATTAAAAAAAAGTAGATTTCATATCATATGGTAATAACGTACATAAAAATTTCCAATTTAAGGCCTTTTAAAAAATTTCTCTTAATAACAAACTCCAAAAATTAGTATTCATTTGATAATATGCTAAATTAAGAAAGAAATTTCTCCCCTGTTAATTCCCTAGAAGCATAGTTTTGCTGATTTGATTCTCAGGGATGTGTGCTGGCTTAAAGGTCAACGAATAAGTTAGAAAGTTAGAAATACTAGTAAGATGGACTAGACAGGCATTATTATCCTATTCCACTCCAAAGCACTCCTCTTTGGGAAACTTAGAAGTTTTAAAAGTGAAAATACATTATAAAAACAAGCAAAAGTCTTAAATGTGAAATATAAAAAGAGAAAATGAACACTATACCTTGAATTCAGCATCTTTACAGAAGAGACAAGGATCATGATCAATAAGTTTGGATATTTTGGCATAATCAAGGAAACAAACCAACAGCAATAGCTTTTTCAATGTAAACTTAGACAAAGCTTCTTCATGACCTTAAATAGAAATACAAAAAAGCATAGCACGTTAATCTGTGAAAGATAAGTTTCACCTTAAAATATGACAATGTACTAATAAAGAAAAGTAATAGTAAGCACAAATAGAACACCATGCGTCTTTCTGCTTTTAATATTTGAATTCATGCAATACTCATAGAAACTCTGTTTTAATATTTGCAGCTCATTGAGTAAGAAGCAGATGTACGGAGATATCAAGTGATGTAGTCTGTCTCATGCAACAAATACTTAATCAGCACCTACTCAATGCAGGTCGTATCCTAGGTGCCATATGTATAATAATGAGCTAAAACAAATACAGTCTCCACAGAGCTTACAGCCTACTTGTGAGGAGAGGGTGGGTAGAGACAACAAAAAGGTAAAAATAATTATAGTGATGGAGGAAATGATGGGGAATGACGGGTGTAAAGAAAGGGAGAATAGTGGAGAGAAGGACTATTTACACTGGCATCCCTAAGAAGATAAAATTTAAACAGAGACGAGGAAGAATAAAAAGAAGCCATTTAGGTATAGTGTGGAAAGAATGCAATGAAGGTAGAACCACTCACCATCTCTATATAGATGAGGAACAGTGGGGTGTCTATACTCAGCAGCTATATCGGGATTCCAAAGTAAGCGATTCAGAATAAACACAGCCAACCCTGTGACATCACTGTTGTCTTCCAGAGACAGGAGTTCTCCAAAAACTGTCTGAAAAGAAATAAAAGTCCAGACTATGTGACCTTTGAGGAGCAAAGGGATACAATAAAGGGAAAGCAAACTACAATCTTCTAAGGATTTGGCAATGTTCTATTTTCTAAATAGTATGGAAATAACATGGATATTTGCTAAATAACCTTTTTAAACCATACATGCTCTGTGTATTCTTTAGTGTGTACGGTGTACGATGAAAAAAACCAAAAGCTCAGGACTAAGATAATTTCTTAAGAATCATCTGACAAACCATATTTACATTTTAATTTTTTCCTTTAAAGAACTATCAAAAGTAGGCATGTTGTTCAAATTCAATGATTAATTATTCTACTTAAGTATATCATGAAGGTACAACAGAAACTTAAATATTAAAAATTTTCTAATAGTTAACAGATGGAAATCCATCTGGAAATAATCTAAGATAATACTTTGGGAAGTTCAGATCTGTTTATAATTAATGATTTAAACATGAAATTAATTTAACATCAACATGCTTATTATTGATTTTTAAAGGAACTAGAAAAAACTAAAACCATATCATACTATATCTTAGAATCTTACATTGACCAATTGTGGAGATAAGAGCATGAAAAGTATATGCCAAAACAGAAAAAACTTTATTTTATAAAGATATTAAAGATTTTTTTTTTTACTAGATATTACTTATTTTTTTGCCTCTGATGTTTTCTTAAAATTCTCAAAGGCCATGGCCACCACCAGAACCTTAAGATGTGGTGGTGAGGTAAAATACTTTGTTCACAATTACTCATCCTTCCCCCTTCCATGTAAAAGGATTATATATTCCCATCAACTGACATGGACTTGCTGTATCTCATTTGTGGTGGGCCACAGTGTGCTCTGGCCAGTGGAATATGGATGGAAGCAACACATACTACATCCAAGTAGAAGTTTTAAAAGGTATCACAAGTTTCTACCTAACTCTTTTGCTTTTCACTACAGCCCAAATAGAGGTTCTACTCCAATAAAGGTTCTAGAATTATTTAACATGTGAAGCAGAGCCAGTTGATATGTAATTTTCTGATTAACAAAAGCATACTAAACTGAAATAAGAAATCTTAGCAATGACACTATTAAACTGTGTGAGCACAGTAAGCTTATAATTTGTTCTCTTTGGGCCTCAATTTCTTGAAAATTGAAGCCAAATTACTGTTAACAATTCCTTTCAGTCCCAAAGACCATTGTATTCTAGAACCTGGACTAAACTGAACAGACTATCCCACGTGACAATGGCGAAGGCCTAAAGAAAATGCAAAAGATGAAAGAAGACTGGAAACACAGAGTATTTTTTTTTTATTTTTATTTATTTATGATAGTCACACACAGAGAGAGAGAGAGAGAGAGGGGCAGAGACACAGGCAGCGAGAGAAGCAGGCTCCATGCACCAGGAGCCCGACGTGGGATTCGATCCCGGGTCTCCAGGATCGCGCCCTGGGCCAAAGGCAGGCGCCAAACCACTGCACCACCCAGGGATCCCCAACACAGAGTATTTTTTAAATAGAATCATATTTCTAATAGTCAACTACTAATGTCTTTTTCATTCAGTTAGTTTTAAAATTTTAAGTCTTACTGAGCCATGCAATGAGTGAAAAACACTCAAATTTGATGACATTTTTATTGCATCAAAATTGCATCAAAATGGTTATAAGTTCAGGCTCTGGCATCAGACAGGTATACATTCAAATCCTGACTAATAATTGGCATATAGCATGTCACTGCAAACCTAAGCTTCAGTTTTGCCAATGAAGTGGAAATAATAAAACATACCTCACTGGGTTTTGAAAAGGTTTAAATTAGAAAGTATATTTAAAACAGCCTAGTATTATTGTTTGTAAAAGCTCAAAAAAGGAGCTTACTATACTTGTCATTATATCCAGTACCAAATCACACGTATTTAAGAAAACAGGAAAATTACTATGTGATGATAGACCAATAATATATGCTGGCCTAATCTAATTACCTACTAAGTGTTTATTAAAGGATCTTAAATTTTATACTGAAAGACCTATTAACCTAACCAAATGAAACCACATTTTATTAAAGAATCTATTAAAAATATATAATAAAAAGTCTACTGAAGGTATATATAATAAAAAGTATAAAATTTTTTAAAGTATATAATTTCAAAAACTGAAGCATATACTTACCTCTAGGCCAATTCGTAGCCATAAAGGATTATAGGACAATAGCCAATTCAGGACTTTCTGCCGTTCTCCTGAAACGCATGTGAAAAGCAAGTAAACTCAGACCACTAATCAAATAGAGACAACAGATAAAATTTTATGGAGAGAAATCAGTGGGGAAAAGGGATAATCACTTATATGAAATTAGTTAATTTAGATACATGCCATTCTTAAATATATATATGATCATATTAAAGTACATGAGACTTTAGGCAGCAAAGTCAAATCATGTACATTTTTGACTCTGAAATATAAAGTCTTGAGTATTTTTAAAGAATTAATTAAAGGGGTGCCTGAGTGGCTCAATCAATCAAGCATCTGATTCTTTTTTTTTTTTTTTTTTTTTTTAAGCATCTGACTCTTGATTCTGGCTCAGGTCATGATTTCAAGGTCCTGGGATCAGCCCTGCGTTGGGCTCTACCCTCTGTGGGCAGTCTGCTTGAGGATTCCCTCCCCCACATCTCCCCGGTCCTCCTGCCACTCATGCATCCACATGTTCTTGCTCTTTCAATCTCTCAAATAAATAAATCTTTAGAAAACATAAATAATCACAAGATTTCTGTAATTTTCTTACCCACATCTTTCCAGAGGTGTCTATCTCTTCTAACAATTAACCGCCTAGCTTCAATTTCAATTTCAAGCTTCTTAATAGCTTTAACCATTTTTTCAGAAGTAAATAAACGACATGCTGCACGACGTAATCTATTCAACCTGCACCGAGCAGTATAAGCTCTGAGAGACATTTCATCTTTTGTAGGAGCTCTAGGAACACTGATTTTATGTTGACTCTCCACTCCCAAAAGAAGAGTGGCAGCATTCACTGGGCAAAAATAAAAGAAAAATGTTTCTGGTTAAACAATATATACATATATCCTTAAATCCAGCAATAAATGCAAATTTAAGATGGCCAAAACAGGGTGTATTCTCCACCTCTTCCAAGATTGCTCTTCTCTTTCCTATCTCAAAATATGGCTGTTACTATTCACTCAGTACCTTAGACCATTCTATCATTGCAACATGGGGCTCTACGTGCAAAGTGGATCTCAAGTCTAACCACTTCTCACAGCCTCCACGGCAATTACCCAAGTTCCCACACTATCATCTCTAACCTAGACTAATGAAATAGTCTTCCACTGGTTTCTCTGTTTCTATCCTTTTTAATAAACTTATAAAAAAGTCTCTAAAGAATATGACTTTAAAAAAATCAATTAAATTTTGAAATGCAACCTGAATTTTCATAAAACACACTTTATCTCAAGAAGAACTAAACGTCAGGCTGTGTTTACTTTTGGAGAAAAAGAAATGCTGCCTTAGAGATTGTCTAGTCAAAGGACCTTTTAATGTAAACATGCTATACACTATTCTCTAACAAAAACAGACCAGGCCTCTCTTTGAACACTGCAACAATGAAGAAACTATTATCTTAAAAGACAGCCTATAGGATGGCTTGACAATTTAAAAGTTTACAAAGACTTTTCCTTATCTTGAGTTGAACTGATCCCTATAATTTCTATGCAATAGTACAAGTTAACTTTCTTTCTCTCTCAGGAATAAAGCCTTCAAATGCTTGAAGGACAGCATGTTTCCATCTTGTTCTATACCTGAGTCTCCACTTTTCCAGAACATGCACTGAAATGTTTTAAAAGTTCTTATCAACTGGTTTTAAGATTGTTCAAAATTCTATAGCTTGCCTACACACACCTTAAACTAAGGCTAAAGAGATCAGGCCACACAGACTGTTAGATTTATTCACCAGGATTATACTTCATTATGTGGTTAAGATTGAACTATATTTCTTAGTAGCCATGTTTCACTGTTAACTCAAACTGAATCTGTATTAAAATATAACTCATTCCTCTGAAAGGCCGGAATTGCATTGGTTAATAAACAAGAATGAGAAGCAAAAAGAAAAGGCAAAGTTCGGTACTTTCACTAAAGAATACTCTAAGAATTCTCACCTGCACAATCTTTAGCATTCATGTCAATGAACTAGTCAACCACGCCATTAACTATAATAGATGTGCATAATTAAAAAATGGCAATTCATGTTAAGAACTGTTAAAACAAGAGTATTATTTAATTTAAACATTAACTTAATGTTTACCTTCAGAAATATTTGTTTTTACAGTGAAGTCATCAGGAGTTAATATAAAATTTAGCCACCAAGTGAAGCCCTGCTCCTGCTTTTCCTTCCAGCGTTCATCATAAAACATGTTTTTTGCAGCAAACGGCATTGGGTGTCTAGGAATATCTAAGAATAAAATTGGTTTACTGAATAAGAAATTCTCTTTTAAAGTACAATGAAATATATAGCAAAAGATCATTTTTTGGTAGCAAAACCACCTTTAAGACAATGAACAATATTTTTCTTTTCCACTATGTGCTGAAAACAGTTGAAAATGTTTTACGTATAAAATGTAATCAAATTTTGAAGGGGAAAAATTACTGCTGTATCTCCTGGTTATTTAAAAATTCGAAGTCACCATGAGTTAATGTCACTGAAGTCTAAGAAAATATTCTGTTATTTGAATACATATTTTTACAATACAAGGCTTTAATTCAATGAAAAGTGTCAATCCATTTCCATTTCAAATGTGATTAATGCTTCATTCCATGTCAGTTTTTCAGTGACTTTAAAAATATTGAGCACTTACCTGTTTTTAATGGTTTTATGAAGGTTAAAGTAGATTGTGCCACAGCAACAATAGATTTTGTTTTTTTGCTTGTTTTAGAATTAGGAGTTCTGTATATTCTTGAATCTAAAATAAATTAGAAAGCAGAACAGTAGCATTAAAAATGACATAAATTCCATGAATGACCTTTTTTAAAAAAAAAAAGATTTTATTCATTTATTCATAGAGACAGAGAGAGAGGGGCAGAGACACAGGGAGAGGGAGAAGCAGGCTCCATGCAGGGACCCCGACATGGGACTCGATCCCGGGTCTCCAGGATCAGGCCCTGGGCTGAAGGCAGTGCTAAACCACCGAGTCACCCGGGCTGCCCAGAATGACCGGTTTTAAAGTTAAGTTTGGGTTCTTCAACATCACATCTATTTTGCAAATACATAATAATTACTGTATCTCTGGTACTATGCTATGAACTTGGTGGTCAATTAAATCTACGTCTCGAAGTTATAAACCAGAAGCTACACTTTTTCCTATGTCTGCAGAAGCTAGGATTCACATTCATATATACAAACACACACTAAATAATGGTATATATTGCAGATTCTGTGCTAGGTGCTGGGAATGCAGAATTACACATGTGGTCCCAGCCCTCAGAAGTTCTTAGTCTATTACAAAAGTTTAAAAGGAATTATAATACACTACATAAAGGAGAAAGACATTTAAGCAGCTATGAAAACAAGAAGAAGGGAGCTAACTTCACCTAGAAGGGTATACACCTGAGCTGACTCTTGAAGTGGAAGTTAGGCATGAGGAATGTGGGATGTTGACAGACCTGCAATGTGGCTGGAGTAAAAAAACACCTATCAGAAAAACAATAGGAGAGGTTGAAAAAAGTAGAAAAGAGTTCAATCATAATGAAAATAGTGGTAGCTAATGTTCGAATACTTTGTTGCAGGTATCATCACAGTCTTTTAATATAGAATACCTCAGGTAATCATTCTAGCAAACCTCTAAGAACTGTATTATTATTATTATTATTATTATTATCATTATTTATTATCCACTTTTTATATCATTAGGATACTGGAGCTTAAAAAAATTAAACTACTTGGTCAAGATCACACAAGCTATTAATGGCAGAGCTAGGCAGTATGGTCCCAGAAGCTGCACTATTAATCAGTGTGATATACCTGGTATGACAAAGATTTAAATCTAAAAAGTAACACCATTGTTTACATTTTAGAAAACAGTGGCCAATGGAATAAAAGGGATCAAGAGGTAGAAAGCTAAGAGGAAGCTATCACAGAGGCCCAACTTAGCTATTATGAGAATTCAGATGAAAACAGACTCAGTGGAGACAAATTAGAAAGAAGAGTTATTTTAATAGCAGAACCAACAAGCCACTGGTAGGGCGATTGGTAAAGAATAAGAACTTCAGAGGATTTCCAGGTATCCAACCCAGGTCACTGAGGGAGGTAGTAGAGGCTATCTACAAAGGAAACTGCTAGAAAAATCACAGTGACAAAGTGATACAGTTTATAGGATAATATATAGGTTATATCAGAATAGAAGCAGGTTTCACATTAGATGATACATCTACTAAATATAAACAGAACTAAGAAAAGGAAAAATCCAGCCCACCTCCTATTTTTAACGTGGTCTACAATCTAAGAATAGAATAGTTTTTATATTTGTAAATAATTGGGGAAAGAAATAAAACGACTGTATTTCATGACAAATAAAAATTACATGAAATTCAGATTTCAGTGTCCATGAATAAAACTGTATTGGAACACAGCCACACTTACTCATTACACATTGTCTGTGGCTCTTTTTCCTTCTACAATGGTGGAGGTCTGGTAGCTGTGATAGGGATCATTTGGCCTGCAAAACCTACATATTTATTATCTGGACCTTCAGAAAAAGTTTCCTTAGTTTTCATTTAGAGGGATTAAAAATCTATGCTAATTTAAAAATAAGGAACATGGTCAAACTGTGACAGTATTTATGAGGTTCTAAGTTTCTTTGAATTTGAACCGTTTTAAAATAAAAATAAGAGTAAAAAGTCCTCGTTCTGATACACTGCAGAGGCTAGTGCCTTTGCATGGAATCATTTTATTCTGTGGGAATCCTTTCCTGGAACCATCTCACAGCTCCTCATCACTCAGAAAGGCCATATGAAGTGCCTCCCTTTCTGTGCTTCCATGATTCCCTGTGCATAGCTCAGTTATAGGACTGACAGTAGCTTGAAGACAGGAATCATACCTTTTCTCTTTGTATCCAGAGAGCCTAGAACAATGCATAGCACAGAACAGGCACCTTATCAATACTAAATAAAGGTATTTTGGAAAACTGACTTCCTTTGTTCTCCCGGGTTTTCCAGAATAGAGCCAGTTATTCTTAGTGAGTGTTAATCATGCTCTCATATAGGCTCATAAGTCAGAGACGCTCAATGTGTCTAATTCTCTTTAAACTAGGTGGCTACCTTAAAGAAACTCATTCATTCCTTGTACACCCTGTAGGAGATCAAAATAGGTATAGGTAGTTCCCTATTCTCAAAGAATTTGTTATCTGGTCAGACAATATCTATAGGAAACAAAACAATACAAGCAAAGAAACAGAGTTAACAGGTACATACAAGGTGTTAGATACGCTGAATTCAAATTTGCTTAGGGACTATACCTAGAGGGAAAGGAAAGCCATCAGGGAGTTAATAAAAGCTGACTATTGTACTTGAAATAAGTGAAAGATTTGAATTAGCGTGAAAACAACAGGTAAGAAAATTAATAAGAGGATACATGGTCAGGAACAAGACAAGGATGCCCACTCTTGCCATCTTTATTTAGTGCAATATTGGAAGTCCTTACTAGAGCAACTGGGCAAGCAAAAGAAATAAACAAAGAATCCACATTAGAAAGAAAGAAGTAAAACTGTCACTATTTGCAGATGAAATTATATGTATAGAAACTCCTAGAGAGTCCATCACAAAACTGTTAGAATAAATGAATTCAGCAAAGATGCAGGACACAAAATCAATATACAAAACATTAAGACTTTGATGAAAGAAATTGAAGATACAAATAAGTGGAAAAATATTCTAGACTCATGGATTTAAAGAATTAATATTGTTAAAACATTCATACTACCCAAAGCAATCCACAGATTCATTGAAGTCCCTATCAAATTTCCTATGGCATTTTTCATAGGAATAGAACAAACAGTCTTAAAATTTCTTTGGAACCACAAAAGCCCCCAAGTAGCCAAAGCAACCTTGCAAAAGAAGATCTTGAGAATCTTGAGAAAGCTGGAGGCATTACATTACCTGATTTCAAACTATATTACAACGCTATAGGAAACGAAACAGTATGGTATTGGCATAAAAACAGGCACACAGATCAGTGAGACAGAATAGAGAGCCCAGACATAAATCCACACATACATGGTCAATTAATTTACATCAAAGGAGACAAGAACATACAATATACAGTCTCTTCAATAAATGGCATTGGGAAAACTGAACAGCCACTTGCAAAAGAATGAAACTCAACTACTATCTTATATTATGCACAAAAATCAACTCAAAATGTACCAAAGACTTGAATTTGATACCAGAAACCATAAAACTCTTAGAAAAAAAAAAAAGCATTGACAACAGCCTTGGTGATGAGTTTTTGGAACTGACACCAAAAGTAAAGGCAGCATAAGTAAAATAAAGGAGACAAACTACAAGCTTCCTCACAGTAAAGAAAATCATCAACCAAATCAAAGACAATGTACTGAATGGGAGAAAAAAGGGAAAAAAGGGAACATTGGTGCACTGTTGTCAGGAATGTAAACTGATAAAGCCAATGGGAAACAGCATGGAGGTTCCTCAAAAAATTAAAACTAGAGCTACTGTATGATCCACAAGTCCACTTCTGGGTATTTTTCTGAAGAAAACAAATACTAACTCAAAAAGATTCATGCCCCCCAAGTTCGCTGCAGTATTACTCACAATAACCAAGATATATAAATAACCTAAGAGTCCTTCAATATATGGAGTATTATTCAGCTATAAAAATGGATGAAATCTTGCCACTTGTGACAACATGGATAGACCTTGAGGGCATTATGCTACATGAAATAAGTCAGACAGAGAAAGACAAATACTGTATGATCTCATATGTGAAATCTAAAACAAAAACAAAAATCAAGTTCATAGATACAGAGAACAGAATTGTGGTTGCCTAACGTGGGGAGTAGTGAGGGTGAGGGGTTCAAAAGAATAAACTTCCACTTATAAAATAAATTAAGTCATGGGATGTAATATACAGCATGGTGATTAGTTAATAATACTGTACTGCCTATTCAAATAGGCAATTTTCAAAGTTGCTAAGAAAGTAAATCTTAAAAATCCTCATCACAAGAAAAAAAAATTGTGTAATTATGTATGGTGATGAATGTAAAGCAAAAAAAAAAAAAAAAAAAAAAAAAAAAAACCAAGATAAATGGGTGGATGGAATGACGACTAGCATGGCAAAGAATGTTGTGGAATATAAATTAGCAGGCTGGCTACACAGAGATCACATGAGGATGATCTTAAATGGCAGAACAACAAGACTGGAAATAATCTGTAACAGCAGAGAGCCCCTGAAGGTTTCTGAGTAATGGAGTAGGAAAGCCAGATATTAGATACCACTCATTGCCTCCATCAGAAATTTGAGGCCAGTGGATCCCAATCCCTATCATCACTGGTCAAAAGCCCAAAATAAAACTCTTACATGTACCTGATCCTTCTCTTACTTAAACCATAAAAGTATAGCAAAATATGGTAGAAAGAACATTTAACCTATAGTTAGGGAGACTTGAGTTTAAATTATAACTATTTTAGTAGCTTCTGTGACCTTGGGCAAGTTACTGGACATTTTGAGTCTGATATGAAGGAGTTGGAGAAGGAAATCATTCTATATAGATGGGACAATAAACTTGAAATACCTTGAAGACAGAGCCTGTTCGAGGATTCAAGGATAACAAGGAAGCCAGGGTGGTAGGAGCAGAACAAGCAAGGGGGAAAGAGAGGTAAGAGTGAGGTGGGGAGGAGGTTGGTGACAATCCAGATCTTACAGGGCCTTATGTATCATTGTAAGAACTTTGGCTTTCAGTGAAATAGGAAGCCTTTAGGGGGCACAGAACTGGATACCTTAGAGTCCAACTAATTTTTAAAGTATTACCCTGGTTGTTATGTGAAAAATATAGACTATAGAGAAGCCAAAGGTAGAAGCAAGATCTAGTAGTATACTCTACAATGAAACAGACTAAATCAGGTGCCACTGGAAATGCTGAGAAGTGATCAGATTCTGTATTTGGAAGAAAGAAAAGATAGGATTTGTCGATGGACTGAATTTGAAATCAGACAGACTGAATTTATAAAGAAAAGTTTGGAGAGAAACACACTTAAGGACAGTTACAAGGTTTGGGCCTGAAAGGAGAGGTCACAACAGAAGTGTTATGATGGGAGTGACATGCCAGGTAGGTGTACCATGGGAAAGGGGACAGCAAAGGTCTGGCTTTGGACAAATTAAAGATGTTCACTAGACACTGAAGCAGAAATGTTATATGTTGGATAAATGAGTCTATAGATGAGATGTGCACCTAAAGATACAACCTTGGGAGGCCTTCTCCATGGATGGATGGCAGTGAAAACTATGAGATGGAACCAGATCATTAAGGGAATGAGTAAAAGTATGAAAAAGGGTCAGTGGCAAAGCCTTTACTTACTCCAAGATTTAGAGGTTGGGATGATAAAGAGCACTCCACAAGGAAGACTGAGAGGCAACCGGTAAAGTAGGAAAAGAACCAGGAGAGAGTGCGGATGGTAGAATGAAGCGTTCCAAGAAGGCAGAAGTCCAAAGTATCAACCAGTTTGCTTATAGTTCAAGATGAAAATTGAGAAATATTTATCAGATTTAATAGTGTGGAGGTATTAATAACCTTGACAAGAAAAGGTTTAGTAAAGTAGTCAAAACTTGATTGAAATGGGTTCAAAAAATAAGAGACAAAGGGGAAATGGCTAATACAAACGACTTTCTTAATGATTTTTTTTTTTTACGTTAAAAGCACCTTTTAAGTATCATGTTTACACAGTATTATGTTTACACAGAAAAGTATACATATCTCAGTGAACAATAACAAAGTGAATAGTTGGGTTCTTTCAAGGAGTTTTGCACAGAAGAAAACAGAAAAATGGAGCAGGGGCTGAAGAGGGATAAATGTTATTAAGGTTTTGTTTTTTAAGAGATGGAATAACAGCATATTTGTATCAGAAATGACTCAGTCGGGAGTAAACAATGGAAGATATGGGAGAGAGAAGACAATTGGTAAGGCAACGTCCTGGGGTAAAAGGGCACAGGGTCTGTTGTACCAGTGCAGAGCCCTGCCACATGGGGTGCATAGGTACTTCAGGCGTTAGTAGGTAGCGAGAAAGCTGTGGATGATACACAAGTAAGAGTGGTAAGTGTTGAAGTGTGTTAAGGTTTTCTTCAGTACTTCCACTGACTCAATGAAGGAGGAAGCAGGTCATCAGCTCAGACAAGGTTCAGAGGACTATCTCTGGAGTCTAACCACCTGGGGTAGCATCCTAGCTTTCTCATTACTGCCTCTGTGACCTTACAAATTACTCAACTTCTGGATGCCCTTGTCTCCTCATTTTGAAAATCCGGTATTGATAACAATTATTTTGTGTGACTGTTAGGAGTATTAAAGGAGGTAGTAGTAAAGCACTTACCCGTGGGTCTGACAGAGGACATGCTCAGTAATTGTTACTACTATTATCAATCATGAGAGAGAAGGAAGGAAAGGTGTTAGGGGTTTCAGGAGAAAAGAAGGGAGGGACGAGACAGTCTGTAGCAAAGTGATAACGGTCAGTAAACCCAAAGACAAAGCTAAAAAGAGTTAAGAGCTTTTTTGAGATTTGTGGTCATTAATTTAAAGTCCAATCAGTAAGATTCAGGCATTGAGCAGATAGAGTTGGATTGGGATTGGAATTTGCTAGACAAATACAATGAGGGGAAGAGAGATGAATGAAATGACCAAGATAAGTCATGGAATCCAAACTGTAAAAGTAGGAAAGTAAGGACATGTCAGAGTGAAGGCTGCAGAAAGCATAATGGATTAAAGGATCCTATATGTAGGAAGGGGACAAAAAAAAAAAAATGTCAGAATCAGGTTTCTAGAGAAAATGCTAAAATCACAGAGACAGTGATTAGAAATGAAGATGTTTTTAGGAGAATGTGGACTAAGTACGTTGGAACTAAAAACCCAGGATATCGGAAGGATATCCTACAAGGATTTTGAAATGATAAAGAAGCCAAATGTAAAAAACTTGAGAGTAGGGATCCCTGGGGGGCACAGTGGTTTGGCGCCTGCCTTTGGCCCAGGGCGCGATCCTGGAGACCTGGGATCGAATCCCACGTCAGGCTCCTAGTGCATGGAGCCTGCTTCTCCCTCTGCCTCTCTCTCTCTCTCTCTCTGTGTGTGTGAGGATCATTAAAAAAAAAAAAAAAAAAAAAAAAAAAAGATCTTGAGAGTAATCTTTCATTATAACAAGGAGGAATACAGGTGGGAGAGATTAAAAAAGAGCCTCAAGCTGTTTTGCTGCTGTTTTCTTTCTTTTCATTTGTTTTCAAGGAAAAAAGGAGAAAAAATAGTAGCCGTGAGAAAGAAGGTGGGCCACAGGGACACCTGGGTGGCTCAGCAGTTGAGCATCTGCCTTTGGCTCAGGGTGTGATCCCAGAGTCCTGAGATCGAGTCCCACATCAAGTCCCTGCATGGAGCCTGCTTCTCCCTCTGCTTCTCTCTCTGTGTCTCTCATAAATAAATAAATAAAACCTTTAAAAAAAAAAAATGAAGGTGGGCTACTATCTCAAGAGGCCCAAGGTCAGAGAAATAGGAAAGAAAACAGACATAACTGGAGAGGGTTGCAATGAAATCAGGGCAGAGCCAGGTTTCAACAAGATAACAAAATGAGGGAATGTTTATAAAAGACAACACTAATCAGGGACCATGAGTTCAGAGCTGGAGAGATCTAGAAAATCGTTCAAACTCGGGGATGTTCAAAGGGAAATGAGATATTAAATGAGGGAAATGAGATGTATGATACTTCCTAGAAGTTCTAGAATTCTTTCAAATCATCTGTTAAATTAGTAGTGTGGTTTGTTTTCCTGCCCTGCCCTTGACTATCATGAGGTCATCTGGGTTCAATGGGCATGGTGGAATTAGTCCTGTTTTTGAGGCAGACTTGATGGAAAGGCTGTGAGTAGTGGGGAAGGAACAGCGGATGTTTTGTTTTCCCCAAAGGAATGCAGACCTCTGGGGCCCTAGAGACATTCCCTCTAGGAATGTCTTCATTCCCAATTAATGGCTAAGTAAAGGCTGAGGGAGAATAATGCCATGAGGTGCACAGGGTATGCAAAGTCCTCTTCTGTGTTTTCTCAGATAGGCCAGGCACATCACTGGGTCTTCCAGTCAGGGCCTGGACTAAGGTGAGGAAGTGGTGTACTTCCCCTGGGCATAAAACCTGAGGGGTTGCCAAATAACTCCCGTAATCAGGATTAAGTATTTTAATGCAGTATTTTTTTAAAATGGAAATTAATGCAAAAAGATAATGAACAAAACAGCAAAGTTTCAGTAAGAACAAAATCAAAACTATTTTAGAACTCAGCCCCATCTTCTATTAAGCAAAATGGCACCTGAAGAGTGCAACTTAGAAGTCAAGCTTATCAATAGGAAATTCGCTAAGCCAAAAGAAACAGCAAATATACGCCTTGTAGGTATACTTTCACTAAAGATGTTATCAACAAGACTCACCTGTCTTCTTCTTCAGGTTTAATTTCTCTCTGTTAAAATGTTTTGAGATGGGTGTTGTCATCTTTTTTGTTTTTTTAAGAGCTGATGTTTTGGATTCCACAGGAGAAAAATGGATTCTTTTGATTTCTTGTATCTCTGAATGTCCTGTAGCTGTAATTCTAACGTTTGCATCTTCCCTGTCTCCCTCACTCCTTCTTTTACGGGCAATTAACGTGGTCTTTGAGGGAGGAGTTACTACAATTTTATAACTCTTAGGTTTACTGAATACTGGATCTATAACTGGAAGACAAGATTGAAAATCATCTTTCTCTTTTGTATTATCTGTTACTTTTTCAAACTCACCTGCTACACTGTTGAGACATCTTTTTGCCTTTGGTTTATTAGTCTCCTTTTGGTTTTCTCTGGTACAATTGGATTTCCTTTTAGTAATGGTAGCAGAAAGTATTGGGCGTCTTGTAAGTTTATCCTGGCTGCAACTAGAAATATCCTGCATTGCAGAAAATTTAGGTCGATTTTTTGTAAAACTGTAACAATCTGACTTCATTTCTAAAGCTCTGTGTTCTTCAAAAGTAGCTTTGGGAGATTTTGAACTCTGACATTCAGGAATACAAGGTAAAATTCCATTTGTTCTCGGATCTTGAGACTGTGAGAACTGAGAATTTTTATTTGAGGATAATGATAATTTACATGTTTGCTGATATATACATGTATATGCCATATTATCTTTTACAAATTGATTTGGGGATAGAATTGGATTAATTGGCTCAGATTCTAGATTCTGATTAAGTCCATAATTATCATTTATGAAAGAATCAGGACTTAAGATTTTCCGGTAATTTTCATGCACACTTTTTGATTCCAAATGCAAAGGCATTGAATTATCTTTCATAAGTATATTTGATGAAAGACACGTCACTACCTCTAGCTCATTATTAGCTGCACAGCTGTTACTTACAAAGGAATCTGGACTTAGAAAATTTCCTTGGCTTTGTGTAATGTTCAAAGTGGAAGAAGAGGGTGGGGTAAGAATAAGTTTACAGTTCTCTTCAGTTTGGTCATTAGTATTATTTGTGGAGTTAAAGGAAGCTTCATTAACAACTTTCTCACTAAAACTAAAATCTTCCAAAATGCTGGCATCTTCTACTTTCAACAGGTCCCCGTTTTCACGTGCATGAAGAGATATGTAAGTTGTAGATCGACGTACAGAAAGAGGCAAGGAAGTCTCACCATGGCATTCTTTGAAAATAGGACTAATAGGTGATATTGGTATTTTATTTTCTTCAAGGATTAAAGAATTGTTTTCTGTTGGGGAACAGCCTTCATTCATATCCAAATTTTCACAAGCTTGTAGTGGGTTCCTAACTCTGTCAGCTTTTTGTGAAACACAAAATGTTTTGTTAACATTTTGAACAGAGGAAATCCTCTTATTATTTGAAGAGGCTGACATTTTCTTCTTCTTAATCGTACCCCAAAGACTCCTCTGTAAAAAATAAGTAAAACATACAGATTAAGTTGATAGTTATTGAATTATTACCTTTATATTAGCAATATTATGCATTTTACTTCAAAACTCATCAAAATAGTCTTTTGGAGGAGCTAAGATGTCAGAGTAGTAGGGGGACCCTATGCTTGCCTTGTCTCTCAAAATACAGCTAGATACATGTCAATCATTCTTGAACACCCAAGAAATTGATCTGAGGGTTGAGAAACAAACTGTACACCTGGAGGATGAAAAGGGGTCACATGGTGGAAGATAAGAGGTAAGGAGATATGATTTGGAGGAGAAAATAATCACAAGTGCTGTGGAGAGGAAGGAGTTCTGATCACAGACAGAGGACCAAGTGAGTGAGCAAGAGAGACACACACATCAGTGTACAGGGGATTGTACAAGAAAAACAGTTCCCCAAAACCATTGAATGGGAAAATGAGAGGGGCTGATTATCACAATTTTTTATAAGTAGCAGAACTCAAAGCCTGAAGTTTTTAGAAGTCTGTGCCATCCCCAGGGTGGAGCCTGACAGGCATAGTGGTACTCCTGTAGAGAAAGGCAGAGGCTCAGGAGAGGACAGCATGGTCTGAGGATCCCCTGGGCCGTACTGGGAGTGTGCACCCCTTCTTGGAGTGCGTTTAGGAGAGGTGGCACTGCCTCACAGGGGACAAAAGAGCTGGCAGGTGTGATTGAGCTGCCCCGTTCATTACCACAGGCACAGAGGGACCTGCCGAGGGCCTAATGTGGATGCTGGCTTTTTGCTGTGCTTTACCATCAACTCCAAGCCTGTGTATGTTCATGTGACTGTCCTCCTGGGACAAACTGGCACCATCCACAGCATGGCAAAACCTTCGCCAGAGGATCAGCATGGGGCCATGTGCACTGGGTCCCTAAAATTTGGTTTCTGAAACACAGGTGATGTGCTAAGATAAAACAGGAGCACAGTGCCACCAGGTGGGCGACAGCTCAGATACAGACAGGGTGAAGGCAGGGATCTGATGGAATCCTGAGACACACAAGGGGAGATCGTCTGCTCTTTTGAGAGCTTCCTGAACAGCAGCCAGCGTGATCTCCTGTCTCTGGGGAGGAGGGAGGGGGGTGACACTATTTTTATTCCCTGCCCATCAGCAGGAATGGACTTCAGTTAGCAACACAGCGCCCACAATGGAGCCTTGAGCTGCTTACACCCAGCCCCATGGCCCTGTGCTCTGAAGGTACTTCTGAACTAGAGCAAGTATGCCTGGAGCTAGAGCAGCAGCGAGCCCCTCCCTCAAAGGCCAGGACCCTCCCCTCCGCATGCATCAAGTCTACTGACCATAGCGTGCTGCAAAACTTCAGCTCTACTGGATATTGGATCTTGCCTCTTTGAACACAGCAAAACACCCTGTTAAAACTCACCACACTCTGGACAAGGTCCAAACACTCCCCACTGCAGGCAAGGAGAAACTCTGCAGAGGACTGACCTGAGGGAAAGAGCAGCCAAAACACAGCAGCAGAATGCACACAGCATACACCAGAAACACTTCCTGAAATGCCAGGCCCTGGTCATTTCTGTGACTTCGTCTTAATAAAGCCATTACTCTCAGGGGCAGGAAACCTAACAGGCTTTCCTAACACACAGAAGATAGAGATCCAGGGAAAATGCCAAGACAGAGAAATTCATCCCAAAAGAAAGAAGAAAAGGTCATAGCCACAGATCTAACTGAAACAGATATAAAGAGACTGAATCAGAATTTAAAACAATAATCATAAGGATACTAGCTGGGCTTGAGAAAAGCATAGAAGACCCCATGGAGGCCCTTACCACAGAGATAAAAGACTTAAAAACTAGTTAAGCTGAAATAAATATTACTATAACCAAGATGTGAAACCAACTGGATATAATGGCCACAAGGATGGAAGAAGCAGAGGAATGAGTAAGTGATATAGAAGATAAAATTATGGGAAATAATGAAGCTGGAAAAAAAAGAGGGAAAGAAAAATACTGGATCACAAACATAGACACAGGAAACTCAGCAACTCCGTGAAGTGTAGTAACATTTGTATCATAGGACTCTCAGAAGAAGAGATGGAAAAAAGGGGCAGAAAGTTTATTTGAGGGAATTATAGCTGAAAACTTCCCTAATCTGGGAAAAGAAACAAACATCTAAATCCAAGAGGCACAAACATCTAAATCCAACTCTCAAAAGCAAGCCAACAATAAAACATATTGTAGTAAAATGTGCAAAATACAGACATAAGAAAAACATCCTGAGAGCAACAAGGGAAAAGAAATCCTTAACTTACAAGGAAGACAAGTCAGGTTAGCAGCTGATATATCCACAGATCCTGGCAGGCCAGAAGCAAGTGGCATGATATATTCAATGTGTGAATGGAAAAAATATGCAGCCAAGAACACTTTAACCAGCAAGGCTGTCATTCAGAATAGAAGGAGAGATAAAGAGTTTCCCAGACAAACAAAAACTAAAGGAATTCGTGACCAGCTCTACAAAAAAATATGAAAAGAGATTCTTTGAATGGGAAAGACAGAACAAAAGCAACAAAGACTAGAAAAGAACAGAGAAATCTCCAGAAACAACTTTACAGGTATGACAATAGCACTAAATTCATATTTATCAATAATCACCCTGAATGTAAATGGACTAAATGCTCCAATCAAAAGACAAAGGGTATCAGAATGGATAAAAAAATAAGATGCACCTACATGCTGGAGAGACTCACTTTAGACCTAAAGATACCTCAGACTGAAAGTGAAGGGATAGAGAACCATTTATCATGCTAATGACCATCAAAAGAAAGCTGGGGCAGCCATCCTTATATCAGACAAACGATTTTAAACCAAAGGCGGTAACAAGAGATGAAGAAGGGCACTATATCATAACATAGGGATCTATCCAACAAGATCTAACAATTTTAAATATTTATGTTTCCAATTTCAGAGCACCTAAATATATAAAACAATTAATAACAAACCTTAAGGAAACTCATTGATAATAATATGATAATAGGAGGAGACTTTAACATCTGACTCACCTAAGCAGAAGAACAACAAGGAAACGACTTTGAATGACATACTGAAACAGATGGACTTAACAGATCTATTCAGAATGTTTCATCCTAAAGCAGCTGAATACAAAGTCTTTTAGAGTGCACATGAAACATTCTCCAGAATAGATCACATATCAGATTTCAAAAAGTACAAAAAGATTGAGATCATACCATGCATATTTTCTGAAACTTTAAGTCAACCATAAGAAAACATTTGGAAAGACCACATACATGGAGTTGTTAAAGAGCATCTACTAAAGAATGAATGGGTCAACCAGGAAATTAAAGAAGAGATAAAGAGATACATGGAAACAAATGAAAATTAAAATATGATAGTCCAAAACTTTTGGAATGGAGCTAAAGTGGTCATAAGAGGGAAGTATACAACAATGTAGGCCTACCTCAAGAAACAATAAAAATCCAAATATACAATCTTATCTTACACCTAAAGGAGCTAGAATAGGAAAAGCAAAGTCTAAAGACAGCAGAAGTAGAGAAATAATAAAGATTAGGGCAGAAATAAATGATACAGGGGGGAAAAAAAGACATCAGTGAAACTAGGAGCTGGTTTTTTTTTTTTTTTTTTTTTTTTAAGAATTAAATTGATAACCCTCTAGCGAGACTTATCAGAGAGAAAAGAGGAAAGGTCTCAAGTAAATGAAAGCATGAATGAAAGAGGACAGATTATAACCAACACCACAGAAATACAAACAATTAGAATAGTATGAAAAATTACATGCTAAAAAATTGGGCAATCTGGAAGAAATGGAGAAATTCCTAGAAACATACATAACACCAAAACTGAAATATGAAGACAGAAAATTTGAACAGACTCATAACCAGCAAAGATTGAATCAGGAATCAAAAATCTCCCAACAAACAAAAGTCCAGGGCCAGATGGCTTCCAGGGGAATTTTACCAAATAGTTAAAAGAAGAGTTAATATCCATTCTTCCCAAACTGTTTTAAAAAAATCGAAATGGAAAGTAAACTTCCAAAGTCATTCTATCAGGCCAGCATTACTTTGATTCCCAAAACAAAGACCTCACTAAAAAGGAAAATTACTGATCAACGTACCTGATGAACATGGTCGCAAAATTCTCAACAAGATACTAGTAAATCAAATCCAGCAGTACATTAAAAGAATCCTTCATTGCAATCAAGTGGGATTTTTTTTCCCCCTGGGTTGCAAGGGTGGTTCAATATTCACAAATCAACGTGATACACATTAATAAAAGAAAGGATCAGAACCATATGATCCTCTCAATAGATACAAGAAAAGCATCTAACAAAGTACAGCATCCATTCTTATCCTCTAAGGAGAAAAACTGAGAGCTTTTCCTCTGAGGTCCCAAGACAGAGCCCCAAGACAGGGATGTCTACTCTAACCACTTTTATTTAACATAGTACTAGAAGTCTTAGCCTCAGCAATCAGACAAGAAAAAGAAAAAAAAAGGCATTCAAATCAGCAAGGAAGAAGTCTTTCACTATGTGCAGATGATATGATACACCATGTAGAAAACCTGAGAGATTCCACCAAAAACCTGCTAGAACTAATAAACAAATTAAAGTTGTAGGATATAAAATAAACATACAAAAATCTGTTGCATTTCTATACAACAATAAAGAAACAGCAGAAAGAGAAATCAAGGAATCAATCCCACTTAAAATTCACCAAAACCCATAACTAGGAATAAACCTAATCAAAGAAGTAAAGATCTCTCCTCTGAAAACTATAGAACGCTTATGAAAGATATTGAGGATGACACACAGAAATGGAAAAACATTCCATGCTCATGGATTGGAAGAACAAATTTTGTTAAAATGTCTATACCAGTCAAAGAAATCTACACATTTAATACAATCCCTATCAAAAATCATTAGTATTTTTCACCGAGCTAAAGCAAACAATCCTAATATTTGTATGGAACCACAAAAGACCCCAAATAGCCAAAACAATCTTGAAAAAGGAAAGCAAAGCTGGAGGCATCACAATTCTGGACTTCAAGGGATATTATAAAGCTGTAGTCTTAATTAAGACAGTATGGTACTGGCACAAAAACAGACATACAGATCAGTAGAACAGAAGAGAAAACCCAGAAATGGACCCACAAATATGGTCAACTAATCTTTGACAAAGCAGGAAAGAATATACAATGGAAAAAAGTCTCTTCAACAAATGGTGTTGGAAAACTGGACAGTCACATGCAGAAGAATGAAACAGGACCACTTTCTTACACCACACAGAAAAATAAATTCAAAACAGATGAAAGACCTAAATGTGAGACAGGAAACCATCAAAATCCTAAAGGAAAACACAGGCAGTGACCTCTTTGACATCAGATGTAGCAACAACTATTGTTTTACCAGACACATCTCTTTTTTTTTTTTTTTAAGATTTTATTCATTCATTAGAGACAGAGAGAAAGAGAGAGAGAGAGAGAGAGAGGCAGAAACACAGGCAGAGGGAGAAGCAGCTCTATGCAGGGAACCCAACGTGGGACTTGATCTCGGGTCTCCAGGATTACACCCTGGGCTGAAGGCGGCGCTAAACCACTAAGCCCACTAGACACATCTCTGAAGGCAAGAGAAAGGCAAAAATGAACCACTGGGACCTCATTAAGATAAAAAGCTTCTGCACAGTGAAGGAAACAGTCAACGAAAGTAAAAGGAAACGTAAGGAATGGAAGATGTTTGCAAATGGCATATCTGATAAAAGGTTAGTATCCAAAATCTATAAAGAACTTACCAAACTCAACACCCAAAGAACAAATTATCCAATCAGGAAATGGGCAGAAGACACGAACAGACATTTGTCCAAAGAAGATGCTCAACATCACTCATCATCAGAGAAATACAAATCAAAGCCATGATGAGATATCACCTCACACCTGTCAGAATGGCTACAATTAACTCAGGAAGCAACAGATGTTGGCTAGGTTGCAGAGAAAGGGGAACCTTCTTATACTGTTGATGGGTATGCAAACTGGTGCAGCCACTCTGGGAAACAGTATGGAGGTTCCTCAAAAAGTTAAAAATAGAACCACTCTCCCACCTGGCAATTGTATTATTGGGTATTATTATTGTACCCACAGGATACAAAAATACTGATTCAAAGAGGCATATGCACCCCAAAGTTTATGGTAGCATTATCAACAATAGCAAAATTATCAGACAAGCCCAAATGTCCATTGACGGATAAATGGATGAAAAAGAGGGAGATCTATATCTATATATCTACACACACAATGGAATATTAGTCATCAAAAAGAATATCATGCCATTTGCAACGAGGTGGATGGAGCTAGAGTGTATTATGCTAAGGGAAATATGTCAGTGACAGAAAGACAGACACCATATGATTTCAGTCATATGTGGAGTTTAAGAAACAAAACAGATGAACATAGGAGAAGAGAGAAAAAAAAGAGGGAGACAAACCTTAAGAGACTCTTAACTCTAGGGAACAAACTGAGGGCTGCTGGAGAGGAGAAGGGTGGTAGATGGGTTAAATGGGTGATGGGTATTGAGGAGGCCACTTGTGATGAGCACTGGGTATTGTATGTAAATAACAAATCATTAAATTCTGCTCCCGAAACCAATATTACACTATATGTTAACTAACTAGAATTTAAATAAAAGCCTGAAACAAAGACTTCTCAAAGTTTTTACACGTTATTTTCTTAGAGTAAACCACAGGATGATTAAAACTTATTACCTTTTTCTTTTTCTGCTCTTCTGCATTTCCTAGTAATATAGCTTGGTGTTTCAGAACATCATTTACAAGAAATGTCACAGTCTCTCTTACTCGGCCTTCTTTTAATGGTGTCCAGTTAACAGAAATAACAATTTTTTCTTCAGGCTATAATCAAAGAACACATTTCAAATGAGTATACAAATAGCGATGCATAATGTCAAAACATATTATATACAGTTTAGAATACAGTAGGGGATTAATAATTGTTAGTCACCAATACTCTATACTGTAACAACATTCAACAAGCCAAAAATTTTTTTCTAAGTTCATTGTAAGGAAAAAAGCCACTAGGTGGCTTAACAAGTTTCAACAAGAAAATAGAATTATAATAAAATCTTAACTGCACCAACACTCCATAGCCTGGCAGCAATCAGATGGAAAACCCCCTCAATGACAAAACAAACTCTGTGTCCATTGGTTTTCAGGGGAAGAAAAAAAAAAAAAAAAAAAAGACAAGTTTTGTTTTAAAGTAGAAGCCATAAAACATCATAAGCAGCTAGTTTTAAAAAACAGTTTAGAAAAGTGAACTTTTACTCTGCAAAACGGCAAATTCTAACAAGATAAATCGAAAACCCATAAAACAACTTTAGACCACATAACAAAAGAAATAAAAAAGTATTACACAGATAGAGAAAAAAAATCTGTATCTTCCCATAGAAGGAAAAGCAGGCATTCCCTAAGTAGAGGAGACAGCGTAACCACTGCTGGCACACAAGTCGGTGGACCTCGAGACCTTAGGATGCAGTTGTACAAACAGACAATCTCAGCTAATGGTTTATTTTCACACTTTCAAAGGTTCTCAATGGGAAGCCCGCAGCAGCCAAATCCTCTAGCTCTTGGTGGGAGGGATGGAAACATTACTAGGGCCAATGCCAACGCAGGAAAGCCACGCAGGTTGGTCTTGAAACAACCGTTGCAGAATCGAATCTGATTCATCATTAAGACTACACTATAGCAAAGGAGGGGGGGAAAGGGTCAAAATAGTAAAGCGTCATGCATTCCCCTTCCTCCACCCCATGCTTGTTGGGGGGGGGGAAAAAAAAACAACCCCAAAACCAAACAAACCCTGAACAGGTGCTTTCTCTCTCTCTCTTTTTTTTTTTAACTATGGACCCATTCAGCCAAGACAGCTCAGCATTTCACCTGCATTAAGTAGTTACTCCGACTACTTTGGAGTCGGCTTCCCGGATACATATGGAAACTAAAACGCATATAATGATGACTGAGAGGAAGCAATGTACTTTTTTTTTTTTTTTTTTTAAAGCTGCTCTAGGGGATCCCTGGGTGGCTCAGCGGTTTAGCACCTGCCTTCGGCCGGGGGCGTGACCCTGGAGACCCGGGATGGAGTCCCACATTGGCTCTTTGCATGGGGCCTGCTTCTCTGCCTCTATGTCTCTGCCTCTCTTCTGTGTCTCGCACGCATGCATAAATAATAAATAAATAAATAAGTAAATAAATAAATAAATAAATAAATAAATAAATAAAACTAAAAGCTGCTCTAATCCAGGCGCTCCTGGCGATCCTAACAGTAGACAGAGCATCAATTCTAGAACTGCAAAAGTCGGCCGCAACGCCTTAAGCCTACTAGAAACGCTATTTGGGGGAGGTCTCCCGAGAGGCCGGCAGCTCAGCTGGCAGCTCACCTGGCACCCGCAGGGCTGCCCCCGCCCCCCCCCCCGGCTCGCCCCGCCCACCACCCACCTGCAGCTGGAAGCGGCGCGGAGAGACGCTGAAGCCCTGCTGCGCGGCGGGGGCGCCGCAGACCTCCACCCGGGCGGCCTCGGCGTTGGGGTTGTGCAGGAGCAGGGGCAGCGTCCGCGAGCCTCCCAGGCGCACGTCTCCGAAGCAGAGGAAGGGCGACCTGCAGAAGTGGCTGAGAGACAGGACGGGCGGGGACGCCGCCGCCGCCTCCCCGGCCGCCGGCCTCGGCCCGGAGGGGCTCACCTCCCAGCTTCGCCCGGCCCGCCGGGTCGCCATGGCAGCGTCCAGACGCCGCCGGAGGTGCTGGCGCCGCTCCCGCGAGGCTGCTGCGCAGCGGGGACCCCGGCCGGGGCGTCTCGGAGCGGACTCGCCCCCTCTCGTGTCCAGTCGCCGACGCGCCACGGAACACACGCTCGGGCCGCCAGTCACAGTCACAAACCCCAGAGGGGCGCGGGTAACCTCGGTTTAAACGCGTCGCCTCCACCAATGAGCGCGCTCGGGCGCCGCCCACCTCCGCGCGGGGCCAATCAGCGGGCAGCAGGCGCCAGCCAATGGGACGCCGGCGCCTCATTTAAACGGTTAGACGGGCCCCCGTTGGCTCCGCGGGGGCGGGGGCGGGGGCGGGACCGGACTCCACCCCGAAGCCCGAGCTGCAGCCTCGAGATTCGCTTTTTCTTATTTGCAAACAGGCTGAGCTAAAGGCAAGAGAGCAACAGCATTTATTTCCACCGTAAATGCAGCCATCAGGAGGCTAATTAATTTAAATGATTGCTCTCTAACATACCCCGTCCTGAATTACATAGTCATTAGCTCTCCTTTTGCTCTGGGGAAGGGGGGCGGGGGCAGCCCTGCGGGTGCCAGGTGAGCTGCCAGGTGAGCTGCCGGCCTCTCGGGAGACCTCCCCCAAATAGCGTTTCTAGTAGGCTTAAGGCGTTGCGGCCGACTTTTGCAGTTCTAGAATTGATGCTCTGTCTACTTTTAGGATTGTCAGGAGCGCCTGGATTAGAGCAGCTTTTAGTTTTATTTATTTAGGATTCCAGTGGCTGACCCTACGAGGGCTCAGTACTTTGACAGGCTGGGTTTCTTCTTACCTCGGGATCCTGGGAGCAAAACTAGATACACAAAGGAAAACCGAGATTCCCAGGTAATTCGTTAAGTAATGGTTTTGACAGCCACTGCCCTTGACAACTTCTTGCTTTTTAAGTGTGGGTATGTAATGATGATTATGGCTTGCATATTACTATTTACGAGATGCCAGGGATTGTTTAAAGTCTTTTACACATTTACCTCAACTCTCACTTCAACTCTGTGGAAGAGCTACTCTTGTTATTTTACAGTTATTTACTGTACAACACACAGGACAGCAAGTTGCAAATCTAGGATACATACATAGGTAGTTTATAGTCCTGCTCTGCTCTTACCCACTCTACCATCCTGCCTCTATTCTTTTTTTTTTTTTTTTTTTTTTTTTTTTTTAAATTTTTTTTTTTAAAGGCTTTACTTATTTTTTTTTTAATTTTTATTTATTTATGATAGTCACAGAGAGAGAGAGAGAGAGAGAGGCAGAGACATAGGCAGAGGGAGAAGCAGGCTCCATGCACCAGGAGCCCGACGTGGGATTGGATCCCGGGTCTCCAGGATCGCGCCCTGGGCCAAAGGCAGTCGCCAAACTGCTGCGCCACCCAGGGATTCCTCCATCCTGCCTCTAAAGATAGAAACTATAACGTATGGAGGTGTGTATGGCTATGCAAAAGTATATAAAAAAGCAAATGCTCTGAGTAGAAAACAAAATGAGAAAGGGCAGATATTAAATCATATTCACTGACTCACTGACACCCAACACAACCTGAAGTTGAATCTTGTTACCTTAACAATTTTTAAGCAAAATTGTTTACTGAGTTTTTTTTTTTTTTAAAGAAGCCTTTAGGATTGATGCACAATAAGAACATTGCTAACTTTTTAAGCAAAAAATGCTAATATGAATTACAGTGATTTTCAAGTACACTTATTTCATATTGTTAATGTTATTCATCAATGTGACATTGCAAATATAAGCCCTCTTAAAGCTTAAGTCACTGAAGTGTTTGATTCAAGTCTTTTAACATGGTGATAGTACATTTTGTTTATATGTTTTCCCTTCATAGTTTTTCATGAAGAAATGCTATTAACTCACTTTTTTTTTTTTTTTTTTTTAAAGCACAATGAACTGTCCTGGGTATTTTTTTATTTGCCCCTCCACTTCCACTCCCCTATTTTCCACACTGTTCTTTGCTGTGGGATTCTGATATTCTGTATATGCTACATTAATAGCTTTTCTTACTCTATGGCTTCTGGTTTGTTTCGAAGAGGGAGGTCACTAAGGGAGAAGAGTGAGGGGAGGGTACTTAGTCCTTCTTCCCCTCTCCCACCTTGGGCTGACTACATCTCATCATTAAAAGTGACAATAGCCTAACAGGTAGGTGCCCTCTCCACATGGGTCTTTCCCCTCATCCCTTAGAATCTGGGGGAGGGAATACCAAAGTTGTTAATAGTTCCAGAGTATTGCATTATTGCTTGTTTCCCTACATCCCGGTTACATTTTTGCCAATGCAGGTGACCTTAGGAAAACATGGGTTTGAACTGCACCCGTCCACTTGCAGGACTTTTTACAGTATTCTAAATGTATTTTCCTCTTTCTTATGACTTTCTTAATAACATTTTATTTCTTTAGCTTACTATATCTTTAGGAATATAGTATATAATACATATAACATGCAAAATATGCATTGTTTTATGTTATTGGTAAGGCTTCTGCTCAACAGTTGGCTATTAGTAGTTAGCTTTTTGAGGAGTCAAAAGTTATGCAGATTTTCAACTATGCCAGGCAGGGGTCAGTTCCTGCAAGACCCACATTGCTCAAAATCATCTGTATTTCCCAGCCTTTCTCTCAATCTACAACTTGGGAAAATTGTGGATTTCCTTGTGACCGTTTCATAAAGGAAGAAAAAGCCTGGTTTATGGATGGAACTGTGTGGTAAGCCAGATGTTCCAGCTGTTTATGGTCTTTACATTGAATTTTTAAGGAGGCATACAGAGTATGTTCTGCATTCTTATGCTTTCGAATGTGTTCAATAAAACCTAGATATGCTTTATTAGGACCAAAGAAGTTTATATTTATTTTAAATATCAAAATAACACAAAAGAACTAGTTCAATATACAATACACTTCCTAGTCTTCACAGAGAACTGAATTTTTCTATAAAGACATTTGTATTTATGAAACATGAGACAGCTAAAATATCTATGTAACACAAGATACTTCACACACAGTTGACAAAATAATGAATTTTGATATTTTAGATTTTTCTTTGTAATTGCTTTTAAGTGTCCTTTAATGATTAAGAACAAAACTTATGATTTGAGACTGAAGGCTAAGTTTAAAAGCATTTCCACTTTAATGTACATCATGAATCCCCTTAATCAGAACACTTACTACACAACATAGAGCAGCTAAATGCTCACCTCTGTACTCATTCTTTTTGGCAGCCACACTCATCTATTGTAATACAGTTGTATCTATAGGGATAAGAAAAGTCCAATTGTTGGAAGAAATAAAAATTTTGTAATTACACCACAGTACACTGTCCAACTTTAACGCAAGCAGGAATATCAAGCAAAGAGGCAAAATAACAATGAGAAGTATACATGCTCTTCATTCAAGAAATGTTTTAGACTCTCCAACAATAATGCAAGCACTGAAATTACTTTTTTTTACTTAAGAATTAAAAAAAAGATATGTCCGTCTTTGTATAACTTCTATTCTCTGAATATAATTCTTATTTTCTCTTTGTATAAATGGCTGCAGAGGCTAAATTTAAATTGTCTTGAGATTCTTCAATAGTCATAGATTTAAGATCAATACATAGCAAGGTGAATGAAACATGAAGAGTAAACAAAACATAGTCACTCTCTCTACCAAGACCTTCTTTCTCTCATCTTCCACACAACCTAATCCTATTACTTCTATCTTATTAATGCTACTTCCAAAGGGAAGAGCAGAAAGCATGCTAATATTCTAGGATAAAAGGATCTTTAAGTTGAAATAACATTAGAGGAAACAAGGGGCTGATCCCCCCAAAAGAACACTATAGATTTTACCGAGAGGAATGTGCAAAAGGGGGAGGATCTATGGAAGGATTGCCTATAGGTCCTAGAAATTATTTAGAAAATTACTCTCATATTATCCATTATTCACTGTAATCACAAGTAACATTTATCATAATAGTATTTAAAAAGTTTTAGAAATGCTACTTGTTCCTTATTAAAGAATACATTTTTAGTCACTTCAAATTTGGCACTGAATCTTAGAACAATCCAAATATGACTTTAAAAGTCCTAATTTTTCCTGAGTTCATCAACTCAAATTGTATGTTGTTTGGGATGTTGCTGCTCTTAATGAGAAACTCATCTCAAACCATCACCTCTAGTTCAGTTTTAGGCAAACTGAAATGAGAAGCCATTCAATGTAGAGCTGTGTAGTTATGGGAACTAATTATTTTTAAAAAGGGAGGGGAGGGTGGGTGGGAGGAGGAGACAGTGAGGCAGACACACTACTCATTTGATTTTATTTGTCAGATTCCTCTAATAAGTATCTAGAGACAGGCCCTGGAGTGGCTTCACAGTAACTATAAAGGCCACAAAAGAGATTTAACGAAACCAAATTTTCACACTAGTACTTAGTGCCATTTTCCTAAATAACCATAAAGTAATCTAAAAAAAGGGTTGCCTGTCCAGCAGGCAGCACAAACATAAAACCCATAACAACAACAACAAAATCAAAATCATTTATTAACCAGTACAATCTAGCCAGCAGAATCAATTTTAAGCAACTACAACACATTGAAAAGGCACAAAGCATTCAATTCAGAAAAGACTGGGTATAAAAAGGACACTGTCAAAGAGCTAATGCTCTAAATCTGACTTTTCATCAATGATATGTTAAAGATGATCTGTAGGAAGAGAACTCAAACTTATAAACATACCAGTTTGTGTTTTTGTTTGCAATTAAAGAGTAAAAAGCAACGAATGATATTTACTTACTTATTAGCCCTTAACAGTTTGTAGTCACTCTGCAAAGATGTCTTGACATTTTTAAAGTTGACAGAAAATTATTAGTGTACCTATTTCATGACCTACAGTCGCTTAAAAGGAAGTCACTTAATAAAGCACCAGTTTAAAACCCTATTTATGCTACTCCTTTTCTCCCAGCAATAAATGACTAAATTACTTAAAAGTATGCAAAGATCATTACCTTTACTATTGTTGGTTAAATCTTGCTGGCATGAAGAACAAACCCTAATCTTAAATGGTATTTTCGGCTGCAAAAAATAGGTGGGGTTTCTTATAAAAATAACTTCAACTTGTCTTAAAAAAAAATTCTAAGGCAAAATTATTTTAATAGTGTAGTGTAAAAAATAAGCTTATTACTTAGCATTTAATAGTGTCCACTTAAAGATAACATTCAATTAATTAAACTGAGGAAAACTGAGTATTCTTACTTGTAATTGGTTTGTCAGTATGACTATTCCCAGAGTATTTTCTTCTGTTTTTATTTTTATACATATAAACACAAACAATCTTAGTATTCAAACTAATGATTTTTTTTTTTTTAAATCCATAATCCTAGGACTTCAACTGTGCTTCTTTGGACAAATATTTATTCAAACAACAAAGAATTTTAATTCTTTTAAACTATTTTAATACCTACTAAAAATCTTTGGTGCATTTAAGTAAAAACTGATTAGGTTAACAAATTTCTACATTTGATAAATTATTCAATTTACATATTAAGTGCTAACTGCTATAGCTAAAAAATTAATTTAAAACAATAAATTATGCTCATAAAATAAAAAATTCTGAATGAGGCTAAACTTAGTTGCAAGATTCAAAATTAAGTATAGTTATACAAAATTAATGGATTTTAGAGTTAATGGGACATTTGTCCAAATACTCCAAATTAAATATTACAAAAGGTTAACTGAAAAAGAGTAGGCCTCATTTCATATTTTTTGTGCCAACTTCAACAACATATATACATTCAGTTTGCCCAAATCCATGAGGTTTTCATAATTTTAAAATTTCCTATATTCTAATTTTGGAAATTAGAGGCAGCAGATTTGTGTGTGTTAGTCCACCCGCTGAGATCAGTTCTTCCTAAGAATTATGTTATCTAATTCCCAGACTGCTTAAGATTACATGAGAAAATGTAGTGCCTGGCACATAGTTAAGCATTTATTAATGCTAGCTTTCTTTCCCTATTAGTAGCTCTGCCATTTATTAATGATGTGAGCTTACTGAGTCCTTTATCTTAACCTCAGATTCTTTTTCTCTAAAATGGGAATATAGTAAGTACATCCTTTCTCTTTCAGAGCTGCTTATGAGGTTAAACGAGATAACTGAAAGCATTTTAAAAGACAGTAAACCAATATTCAAGTTTATCTACAATTATAACTAAATATAATTCTATTTCACTTTATATAAGAGATGTATTCCAGAAAAGTTTTATACTGTAAACCAATACCTACAATCAAATTATAGGGGAATTATTATGAAAAGAATCCTAAAGTAAATACCTTCAAAAAGCAAAGTATTCTTTTCAATGTGAAAATGCAACACCCTATTTCTTTCTTGCTACCAAGCATATAATATACTGTACACAGACACATACGTGCCATCTGCCTTTCTGTAAGTCCAAACTCTTCTACAATGGTTTCTGTTACTGTAAGGCAGGGTATACTTGTAGGTATTATTTCATTTCATTATAGTAAGGTTTTTAGTTAAAATCTCGCTGGTCTTTATGATAAAAATCATAAAGATCTATATTTTTACAAGTCATTTTGAAAGACTAACAGACTAATAGTACCTCAGATAGTCAAGTTCAATCATGTAAGTACCTCATATAACATTTCCACACAAAAGCAAGAATGTTTTAAAAAGAATACATTAATTATCTCTACTGGTGTCCTAGATTAATCACAACCAAACCCTGATAACTGAGGTGAACTCAGGTTGGTTTTGTTACTTACATGAGCTACTTTGGTTAACTGCCTCAATCTCAACATTTTTTCTCCTTTTGTTTTATTTCCACTAGTATGGTGAATTTTCCTGTAAAGTACCTTCATTTCTTAAGTGCTTCAGTAAACAAGTTTCCCCATTATTAAGTGGTTAAATTTCATTCATTAGAACTTCATTATTTTATTTGTGATTTTTTTCACAAGGGCTGGGCCAGACTTTACAGTTTACACAAAAAAAGTGCTTAAAGCAATTAGGAGTGTAAACAAAACTGAAATAGAAAACTCTTAAAATTGCTATTTTCCAGTAGTTTACATACAAATGACATGCTAGTAATAAATCAACCCTGCCTATTCTAATCCTTCAAGCAGCTCTACTAGGAAACATTATCCTAGTTTTAAGTTTAAATTGACTTGAAAATATGGAAAGTGCACATCTTTAAAGGTATTTTATAATTTTGACTTTTTTCCTCGATTAATTTTTATCACTGAGGTTTTTTTGCTCTGACTGCTATTTTTTTTCACCAAGTCCTCAACTTTTGTCTCCTACAAAAATAAAAATCAAGGATAATTACAGACATTAGGCTTATGTGAAAAACAAAATTAAAGGTCTTAGAGTACATGCAAATCTGTATACAAGTAGTGGTTCCCTTTAATTTAAGTAAACATTATGTTTTAAATTTGGCACCTTTGCTAACAATTACATATGAAATATCTAGGTTCTGTTTCCCAGAATTTCATTAGCCAATGTAAATGAGACCAAAAGTAGCTTGTTAGTTAAATTTCATTGATTAGTTATAATTGCCCCTCCTTTAGTGAGATGAAAATACATGCTATGATGTACTGTTGATGTTTCTTAAATGACAAAATATAAAAAGATGAACTTACCTTGAAAGCTATCTAGTTAAAACTGTCATAATTTGCTTTTAATACATTTTCAACTTCTATAATTTAATGCCTGTACATAAAAATTTGCATTTCTTATTCATAATTATTGAAGCATAGGTAAAAACCAATCATTTGGGTAATTATTTCAATTCTAGGGTTCATTTAACAAGCTAATCTTACATTAAAGTTAGCTTTCTGGCTTTGAATTTGCCAAAAGACCAAAGTATTAATAATAGCCTGAAATTATGGCCACATAAAAAACAACACAGAAATATCCAAGACTTCCCTATGAATTTAAATTCCTAATTCGATTGTTTAAAATGCTGAATGGATCATAAGTTAGGATAAGGAAAAGTTGCAATTATCGGCGTACTCTTACATTCTTTCTTAAAGGCTACATAGTCCTTAGGCTTGTTTAGAAGATGGTAAAGGGAGAAAAGAGGATTGAAACTAAAGAAGAATAAAAATTTCCACTGATAATTAAGGAAAAAACCAAAAACAAAGCCATAAAGTCAACAGCTAGTAATTTTGAAAAGTTTGAGAAACCATTAAAAATTAGCACTAAGTCATTTTTAAAAATCACAAAAATGTTCATTTCAAATATTATACCTCAAAATGTGTCCAAATAGATACTTGTATGCTCAGTAAACAGAGATACGTATTTTTCTTGATTTGAAATGGTTCTGAGGACTGGAGAAACAAGAGAAAATGAAAAAATAGCAGCCCTACTAATTTAAAAGCCATCAGTCTAGGCTACCATTAGCACATAACCATCTAAAAAGTCTGTGGAATGTTTAGATTTACTCATGAATGATGCTCATTATTAGAAATACTTTGTACAGCAGTAGCATTATCGAGGCCTAGTAATGTTCCAAGATAAGACTGTTCTCTAGGATCTAGCATTTGCTCAGGTCGTACTGGATGAACTATATTTGCAGGTTGAGGAGTAAGAGTATACTTTTCCAGAAAAGCTAAATCAGCTGCTCGGGGATAATCAGTTGATTGTGGCTGTGGCGACAAGATGTCATGAGAAGATGGTGGGAGGGTGGTGGTATGACGCACCAGATCACTCTGAGTGTCAGGCATCTGAACTGGAACCAGCGTTACTGGAACACATACTTCGGCAGACACGTTCTGTAACATAGTCTTGGCTTCTGCCTGATAAACTTTGGGCTGGTCCATATATTGTTTTGTTTCTGTTTGAAAGATTTTATCATCAGATGAGTACTCTACTGGCAAGGATACAAGTTTTTCCTCAGAAGTACCGAGAGGATCGTCAGGAGATTTTATGCCATGAACATGGTCAATGTGGTATTTCAGCTTGTCTTTCCGCTTAAATGTTGCATTACAGTGCTGACAGTTGAAAGGTCGGGCATCAGAGTGAATAACCAGGTGTTTTGTTAAAGTTTTCTTAATTCTAAAAGATTGATTGCAAATTTGACACTTGTATGGTTTTTCACCTGTATGAATAAAAATGAAATTAAGTGTAAAATGCACTCACTTGGTAAGACAATGATTTAAAGTAGCAAATTTTCCACACGAATACTCACAGGAACGTAATAATAGCAGTGATACTACATGCTATCACATAAGGGAGACCGTATATTAAGCCAGTGAAGAAAACAGGCTTGAACATTAAAAAGATCCGGTTTGAATTCTAGCAGTACCACTTACCACTCAAACTTGGAACAAGATAGTTTCCAAACGTAGTTTCTTCACCAGAAATATGGAATAACAATAGTACCTACCTCGGAGTTGGTAAATGGATTGAATGAGAAAATAAGTCGTGCTCAGATCTGTACCTGGTGTAAGTACTAAACGGACCCAGAGGATTATTATTGCTTGCTTTTATTCCCACTACGGCCCCTAAAAAAAGTTGTAAAACCAAAACATCTAATTTCCTCCCACGCAAGAAGGATAAAATGTAAAACTGCAACTTTGATTAACTGGGTTCTTAGATTCAGACTAAGAAATAGTGATACTTGGGATGCCTGGGTGGCTCAGTGGTTAAGCGCTTGCCTTTGGCCCAGGGCGTGATCCTGGAGTCCTGGGATCGAGTCCCACACCAAGCGCCCTGCATGGCGCCTGCCTCTCTCTCTGCCTATGTCTCTGCCTCTCTCTGTGTCTCTCATGAATAAATAAAAATCTTAAAAAAAAAAAAAAAAAAAGAAAAGAAATAGTGATACTTCTGTCTAGCCTGAGGTCATCGTAAGGAGAATTGATCAGGGTAAAGAACAAGGAAGTTGGACTAGTTTTCACTTCTTTGTGAGTCAGGTTTCCACACTGTAGTTTTGTTTTTAATATTAAACATTATAAATTCATAGGTTAGCCAATGTAGTAGTCAGAATAATGGCCTCCCAAAAATGTACAGGTTCTAGGAAGCTATAAATACTTTATTTTCCATGGCAACAGGGGCTGTGCAGATCTGATTAACAATTGAAATGGGGAGATTAACTGGATTATCCAGGTAGGCACAATTTAAACACATGAGTCTTCAAAAGTGGCCTGTTACTGAAGAAGAATGGGTCAGAGAGATGCAATGAGAACTCAGCCCCTGCATTGCTGGCTTTGAAAATGGAAAAAAGGGCCAGGACCCAAGATCCAAGAAATGTGGTGGCCTCCAGAAGTTGTGAAAGAAAGACGCTCAGCTTGTAAGAAGTAATAAAACTAGAATTTGCGTCTTGGTCCTACAGCTCAAAGAATGAGTTCTACCAAAAGGACAATTGAGAAAGAAACAGATTCTTCTCTAGAGCTGCCAGAAAGAAATGCAGCCATACCAACATCTAGATTTTAGACTTCTCATTAACAGAGTTGTAAATCATACACAATTATACTGTTTAAGAGGCTGTGGTGACCTGTTACAGCAGCAATACAGAACAAATAAGCCCACACAAAAAACTGTGTAACAGACACAGAGGCACTTATTTTTAAAGCTAAATGAAAAGGTTTTATAGTAATTGTTACATGGGTTTGTTGGTAGCACTGTTTTCTTCATCTCTCCATTTATGACAATGCCAAATCTAGAAAATTAAGAGAATTGCATCTTCAAGTTGAGCCACCAATATCAAACAATTAATTATTTGTTAAGTATTATTGCTTAATTGTTATTTTGTAGACCACTGGAACTTTCAAATCCCAATAACACAAAATTTATACAGACAGGACTGCTGGTTTCTGTACTATTAGACTTCTACTTGTTTCTGGACTTGTATCATTACTGATTATCACTAAAGAGGAAGTAAGACATGAAGTAATACATTATATAAAGGGTTAAAATTCCTGAAAAGATAGTATTTGCAACCATATAAAGAACACACTGTATCCACAATATGATTTCGCCTGAAATACCTAGAATCAGGGACAATATGAAAAAGGTCATAAAAGAGCATTCTGAAAAACAAAATTACACTTCCAAAATGCAAGAACTATAAAATTCTTTCTGTAATTCCTGGCATCAAACCAGTCACACCTGAAGCTTTTAATGATTTTTTTTTAAAATAAAAACCCTAGTAGAGCATTACTAACACCACCAACAAGCACAGAATTTATTTTTAAAGATAAAAATATTGGTTTTAAGCGTTCACCTTTGGCACAGTACTAACCATGATAATTTTTTAAGCACATTCATAAAAAAGCTTTTATGATGACTTAAAGTCATAGTCAATCAGTTTCAGTGTCCCAGAAATACTTTTAAGAAACTGAGACCCAAGTAGGCATATTTCTTTACGAAATTTCTATGATCATTTTAAGCAAATATTTTCCAACAGAAAAAATGAATTTAAGTTTGTAAAAAGAGCAAGATCAGCAAAGAAATATTGATATTATATTTAAAAAGCAAATCCAGATTGCTTAAAGATACACAGTGAAAAGGTTCAATACTATGAACTTAATGAAATGAGGAATACATATTAAAGAAATATACTTTCTACAGCAAGTCTTTCTGTAGCAAAATTATCGATTTGACAATAATTAATCCAAGTTGGATGCATCTCAAGATCAAATATCAGAGGCCTAAGGAGACAAAGGAAAGGTTTTTTGCAAGATATATATATATATATATAGAAAGTCTAGTTTTTAAGAGTAGAAGTAGAGAAAACAATGCTCAAAGAAATATAACCTACTTGTCAGCTAAAATCAGAGTAGCTTATGAGTTTTTAGAATTAAAAATTGTTGGGACACGTGAGTGGCTCAGCCAGTGAAGTGTCCAATTCTTGATTTCGGTTTCGGTCATCATCTCAGAGTCATGAGATCAAGCCCTGCATTAGGCTCTGTGCTCAGCACAGAGTCTGCTAGAGATGCTTTCCTCCCCTCTCCCTTTACGCCTCCCCTCATGAATGCTCTCTAAATATATAAAAACAAAACCTTTAGAATTAGAAAATGTCTTCCAGTGGATCAGTTGTGTTTAGATATTAAAAATTAGTATATTGGAATATAAATTGAGAATTCAGACTTGATGGGAGTAGTTTATGTCCCACTATGTCTCTTGCCAGTGAAGGGGAGAAGAAACAAGATTTTTAAAAACTCAAAAAAAAAAAATCTAATCCTTTGAGGCACTGAAGTACCAAAAAGGCAGTCAGGATGATTCTGGAGACACAGGTAGATAGAAAGGTGTTTTCTCTCCTCAATGTACTTTCAGATTTAATGTATGGGGAAACAGAGTCCAAGTGCCAGCTGAGGACCTCATGACACTCCACTAGAATGGGAAGATAAAAGCTGGAGTTTGGAACTAACAAGGATTTAAGGGGTCAAGAGCCTGGAAAGGAAAGAACAACGGAGAATTGAACAAAAATACCTATATATGCCAACACCCAAGATGAACATTTGCTGGATAAAATAGCTAGAAACCAGAGGCTAGGAAACTGAAGAGTTAAGCAGATATATGGCAGCAAGCCCAAGGGAACTGGGGAGACAAAGATTATAGAGTTTAAGTTTCACCAAAATGGGGAAGACTCTGGTACAAACATAATACTTCAGTTGAGACCCCAGAATCATGATGAACCAGAAGAAAGGTAGAGTAGAAATAGACCAAAAGAGATCAATGCCATCTCAGTCTGTGCACCTGTGACAAGAAAATTGATTATATCTGGGAAAGAATACAACTTGAAAAGCCTCTACAATTTTTCATTCACAAAATCTAAAGTTCAATTCACAACTGTCAGGCATATCAAGAAACAGAACCAAATGACCAAGTGCCAAAAGAAGGGGTAACAAAAAGATAAAAGATACAACTAAAGGTGAAGAAAAATTATGTAGACTAGAATATTAAAATGAATAGGATTAATATGTTCAAGAAAACAGAGAAAGAGAATTTCACCACAGAATTGGAATCTATGGGAAAAAGGAAATTCTGGAACAGATAAATAAAATTGAGTAATTCAGTAGATGGGTTTAAGAGCAAATTTGACACCACAAAAGAAATACTTAGTACAATGGTAAACGGATCAATAGGAGTTATCCATATGGAAGCACCCAGAAAAAGATTGAAAATACAGAAAGAGGGGCGCCTGGGTGGCTCAGCTGGTTAAGTGTCTAACTTGATTTCAGCTCAGGTCATGATCTCAGGATCATGAAAACAAGCCTTGCATGGGCTATGGGCTGGGTGTGGAGCCTGCCTAAGATTTTATCTCTCCATCTCCCTCTGCCCCTCCTACCTGTGTCATGCTTTTTCTCGCTCTAAAAAATGAAATTAAAAAAAGAAATACAGAAAGAGCATGAGATATATAAAAGACAAAATAAGATATCTTACATACATAAATTGGAGTCCCAGAAAAAGGAGAGAGCATAGAGCAAAAGCAGTATTTGAAAGAAAAACCAGCTAAGAATCTTCTTAAACAAAAAAAAAAAAAAAAAAAAAAAGAATCTTCTTAAACAAAAGAAAGACATCTTAAGTCACAGATGCAACAAGTTCTACAAACCTCATTAAAAAAACACACACACACATACACCCAAAACAAAACAAAACAAAATATTTTTAAAAATAGCAAAAAGCACATCTGGACACACCAAAATAAAACTACTAAAAATTAAAGACAGAAAAATCTTAAAGAGCAGCCAATTAAACAATTAAAGAGACATTTCCTTTAAATGAGCAACAATAACAGTATACTTTTTAACAAAAACAAAAGTTCAAAGAGGAAAAAATGACATACTTAGAATGTTCAAAGAAAATTAAGTACTAAAGTAAATTCTATAGTGAGAAAAAGTATTCTCCATGAAGAAAAATAGAAACATTTCAGATAATCAAAACCTAAGAGAACTGGTTACTTATCCTGCAGATATCCACCAAGGGGGAGTTCTTCATGCAGAAAGAAAAAATACTAGGTGGAAGAATGCAAGTGCAGAAAGCAGCAAACAGTAAAGGATAAATACATGGTTTAAAATAAATAATATGGGTTATTTAAACCGAACCAAAATATAATGTCTTATGTGGCTTAAAGTATATGTAGAATTAAAATACATAACATGCATAATAGGTGAGAGATAAAGGTGTTTTACAATCTTTGAATTGTCTAGAAATTGATAAAGAATTAACTTTAGACTCTAATAATTTATGAATATACACAGCAATCTTTAGGGTGACTACTAAAGAACAATGCAAGAACATACAATTAACAAGCTAACCGAGGGGAAAATGTATAATAAAAATTCTCCATGATTACAAGGAAGTGAAGACAAGGGAAAGAAAGTATCAAGGAACAGATGGGACAAATAGCATGACAGGTTTAAACCCAAATAAGTATCATGTAAAATTTTAATGACTAAACTCATCCTAATTAAAAGCAATTGTCATAAGAGATAATAAAATGATGTTCTAAACACACATCTTAAATACAGATCCACAGAAAGATTAGAAGCAAAAAGAAAGAAAAAATATATCATAACATCAGCGATGTAAAAATACTTAGAAAACCCTAATATTTAGGAATTGAGCAATGCAATTAAAAAATAAGCTATAAATCAGAGAATAAAGAATATACATTAGAAAATATTGTAAATGAATTGGAATAAAAACATGAACCAGAAAGTAAAGTGTGGAATCTAACTAAAATAGTGTTTAGGGGGCAACATAGAACTTTAAAATACATACAAGAAAAAAATAAAAAAAAAAAGAAATGCTAAAATTTAACAAGTTAGGCATTGATGTAGAAAAGCTAGGGAAAAACAGAAATTAATGCCAAAACATTTTTTGATAAAAAGCAGAAGTGAAATAAAAAACATGTATAAACAAGGGGAAAAAAATCCTATAGTCACTAAAATATATATATGATACCTTGAATTCTGCTGATAGACTTCATATTTTAGAGTTATTTAAAAATAAGAAAAAAAGATTTGACAGCTCTGTAACTATTAAAGAATCTTTCATTGAAGTCATTATCCAAAGAAAATGGGTTCAGAGGGATTTATCAGTGAATTCCTCCAAGTATGAATAAGGAAATAATGCCAACTTTACATAAACTCCTCCATTTCATTTAAAAAAGATGTGTTATTTCCCAAATCATTTTTTGAGGCCAGCATAGTCTTAATAAAAACCTGTCAGGAACACTACAAGGGGAAAAAAAAAAGGAATACGTCTAAATCAACACAGACCAAAAAAAAAAAAAAAACAGACACAAATTATAAGCAAATTAAACTATATAGTAATTGGATAATACATGATCAATTTGTGTTTATTTCAGGAATGAAAGATCTAATATTAAAAAATTAGGTAATGTAATTTATCTCATTAATAAAGGATAAAGATATGATCACCTCAATAAATACAGAAAAAATTTTTGATTAAATTCAATATCTATTCATGACACTCTTAATAAATTAGGAATGGATGGTAATTTATCTGACTGAGAAACAGTAACCTATAAAATATATAGAAACATCATACTTGATTATAAAATACTGAAAGCTTTTCCCTGGAGATTGAGAATAAGACAAATGACCACTATCAGTATTTCTATTCATATACTACTGGTGATGTCAACCAAAGCAATAAGGCCAACAGGGAAATAAAAGGACTTAAAAAGGGAGAAATTAAATTGTGACTATTCACAAATGGCCAGTTTGTATACTTGGAAAATCCAAAAAGAGCTAAACTATAAAAATATGAGAACTTAGCAAAGTCATTGGATAAAAAGTCAACATGCGAACTCAACTGCATTTCTATACATCAGAAACAAATACAAATAAAAATACAGTTTATAAAATTTTGTACAAGAAAATCAGACATCTAGGTATAAATGTAATAAAAATGTGTAAGATATCTACACTAAAAAACTATAACTTCTTTTTAAAAGTAGGCTCCATGCAAGAGTCACATGCTCCACCAAATGAGCCAGCCAGGTACCCCGCAAAAGTGTAACACCTTTGAGAAACAATTAAAAAGACTTAAGTTAATGTAGGGATTGTCCATGGATTGGATGATTCATTCAATATTATAAAGATAATCAATTATGGAAAAATTGGCTATATACTCAATGATATTCTAATAACATTCCCAGCAGGTGTTTATGTTTGGAAATTAATGTTTCAAATTTATATAAAAACATAAACAAGAATAAAGACATCAAAAAAGAACAAAGCTGGATAACCTACAGTACTAGATGTCAAAAGTCACAGTAATTTAAATGTATAGCAATGGTACAAGGATATAGTACAAAAGAACTGAACAGAGCCCAGCAACAAACCAGTATATATGATCTCTTAATTTAAAACACATACACCAATGAAATGCTGTAAAAAAAAGGATGGTCTTTCTAATAAATGGTTCTAGAGTAACTAGATAGCTACATGTAAAAAGAGAAAAGTAAAAAAGGAACTCTGACCTTTGCCTAATAATGAACACAAAAGTAACTTACAGAAGGTTCATAATCTAAATATCTAAATTAAAACATCTAAAAGGTAAGAGAAAAAAATATTAACAGCCTTGAAATAAGCAAAAATTTCTTCAAAAGGATACAGTAAGAACCTAACTGGAAAAAGAAAAACCCTGACACATGCCTTCTATAAAATTCAAGAACTTCAGTCACTGAGAGATATCATTACTACAGTGAAGAAGAAAGCCACAGAGTAGAATAAATTTGCAATTTAGATATCCAGCAATGGACTCATATCCAGAATACAGACAGAACTCCTATAAATCAATTAGAAAAAGACAATCCAGTTTAAGAAAAGCAGAAGAATGAATCAGGTGTTCCAAGAAAGAGGATATTCAAATGAGTACATGGGAAGGTGTATCATTACTTTCAGAGAGATGCACATTAAAGCCACTCGGAGACAGTGCTACATACCCATCAGAATGGCTTAAAACAAAGACAGTATCAAGTGCTGGTGAAAACATGGAGCAATCGGAATTCTCCTAAGTCACAACTCACTATGTGAAAAGGGTAGTTTACAGGATAACTTGGTAATAAGCAAGACGATCAAATCATATCTGGGTATTTTAAAACAGAAAAAAAAAAAAGGAATGTCTTTAGAGAATTACACACAGAAAGAGCAAACATAAACATCCAGAAAAGGGGAAAATTGGAACTAAAAGTTGAGTAAATTCCCAAGGAGAAAAATCTGCCCAAATTCCACAATATTCAAAAATATTGAAGCTTGTAGAGAATTAATTGATGGGCAGAATATTGCTCATTTATGATGCCAATTTTAACATAATAAGTAAAAAGCGTAAAGGGAAAATTTAACCAAGAACAATTTAACCAAGAAGAACAAGGTTTAAATGTCCATATTTTACTCCCAATTACATAAAGATATTAAAGTACCCACTAACTTTTACCTGAATGAGTCCGAAAATGCATTTCTAGACTTGATTTGCCTTTAAAAATTTTCTTACAAACATCACATTGATGAAAGGTTGCTTTGTATCTAAGAAACATAAAAAAGGTTGTTTTCAATATAAATTTAACATCATGAAAAAAGGTTATAAGATTATTTACTAAAGTTACTTATAGTTCTCACAGTAATAAAGTACAGAATTCCAAAGGAATGTGGAAATACTTTTAAAGTACCAACTTTATCTCTGATTCTTCCTCCACCAGTTACATTCAACAAACAAATCTATAAAAAGAGGTCCTTAGACTTCTAACTTTAAACAACTTAGTTTTAAAATTCAAATAAATCATTGACCTTCTGTATTATTATTACTTGCTATTAAAAACATCAAAGGAAAAATTATAGGGACAGAAACAGATCAATGATGGGTTGAAGAAAGAAAAAAGGAGTTGAACAAAAAGGTCTGGTAGAAATTTAGGGGTGATGGAACTACACTGTATTTCGACTGTGGTAATGATTACACGACTGCATGCAACTGTCAAAACTTGTGGAACAATACACTACAAAGAATGAATTTTTATGGACATACAGTATACCTTAATTAAATTCAAAAAATAGATGTTGGGGCCAAATGAAGAGAAACTGCAGCAGTCTCAAAATGTGCCTTCATCAAAAAAGTAACACTGCTCTAACTGGTTCACTTAATAACACAAATAATATTACAAACTTAAATTTTATACCTAAATTTTAAAAGAACGAGATACCAGTCCTTTATTTTTATTACAGATGAATAGACATAAAAAGCTGTAAATTACTCAAAGCTGCCTTATCAGGCAGTGAAATGTAGTACCTAAGAATTTGTGTTTGTGAATTAAAAATCCTAGATCCCAATTTCATTATGAGGAGTAAGATATTTGTAAAATGATTAGCATTTAAGTTGTGGTTATTAGGAAAGCCCATCATCTCACCTTGAAACTAATTCATATCTGATGAGTATATGGGAAAATAATTAACTCAAATATATGCAGCTATAATATTCTGTAAGACACTTTGCTCTTAACATATCTACTGAGTCTTACTGGAATGGTTAGCAGATTTTTACCAATATTCAATAGCAATAGTATGCCTAAGGTTTCAAATGGCATTCATACTTTTCAATTCATTCAACTCAACATTTATAAAGTGGCTACAAAAACTCTATGCAAGGTCCTGTCTTCCAGAAACTTACTTCTACTTGATAAAACAGACATTTAAAAATATAATCTAGATTTAGTGACTTGGGAGTGTCACTGATAAACCTAGCAAAAGATTTGTAACCAGTATGCTTGGTTTGTCTTGTTCCATTCATAGCCATAGTAAATTCAAAGAGAGATACAGAGTCACCATGGGCAGGCACAGAAAGATGCAGGGGTACTCAACTAGGGGCAATTTTGACTTCCATGGGGCAGTTAGCAATGCCTAAAGACATTTTTGGCTTTCACAACCCGGGGTAGGTGCTACTGCCATCTGGTGGACAGAAGCCAGGAATACTGATAAACATCCTACACTTTACGGGACACCTTTCCAACTAAGAATTATTTGGCCCAAAATGTCTTAGTGGTGTAGCTAAGAAATCTGGGTCTACACTATGAATGGAGTGAAGTTTTGAACACAGATATGCTCAATTAATTGCCCAGTGAACATAGGATAAAGATAAAATCTACAAAGATCTAGATGGATCAGCTCTCCCTTCTCACAGGGATGCTAGAGTATAGATCTTCAGGATAGGAATGATAAACAGTTCCAAATGAAGCTGAGATGCCCAATGTGTAAAGGACTTAAAGATGTCAATTGCAGGTGGCAAAAAGGAACTTATACTGACAGCGATTTAAGAGGTACAGTAAAATCAGAAGTCATACACAACAGCTTGTTACAGTGAATGGCAAGTGGAGAAGTGGATACTGAAATAGAGTCACCATTTAAAAATGTTCAAAAGGGAAGAAGAAACATTAGAAAATAATGGGTAGGCGGAAAGGGTGCTAACCTTCATCATTCCACATTCTTTCCCTGGATAACCTACTTTTATGTGTTCACATATAAATCTTTATCCATAGGTCAGACTTCACTCCTGAGAGTTAGACTTAGATTTACCTATCACATTTCCTGTTTGAGTTTCTATTAAGCATCTCAATATACACCAAACAACTCATCCTCTTCCTCCGTAAACTTAGTCCATCTTCTGTATTCTCTATCTCAGTGGCTGGTTTATCAACCACCCACCTGAAAAGAGGAATTCCTTTAAAATATGAATTATCCATAGATAACTATTCCCATTCTCTCAAAAGACTTAAGTATTTTTCAAATAAGTATCTTCTGCTATTTATTACTAATGCTGCTCCCTAGTTAGGCCCTCATCATCTTTTTCCTAAATTCTAACAGCCTTCCAACTGGTTGATTTACTTGCCTCAGTTTATCCACCACAAATCCAGCCTCCATACATCCGTAAGAGTGACCTACCGCAAAAGAAATCCAACTGTGTCACTCTCTTGTTTAAAAACTTCAATGGCTTTTTATCACATAGGACTAAGTACTTGTTCCATAAAATGATATACAAGGCTTCATATTCTAGATCCACCATTAGCCAACCCTTGTAGAAAGTGGAACCTACAGGTTCTGGTTCCATAATTATTCAGTACAATAGATAGGCCCATAGGCTCTGGTGGCAGTGAGGGAATCCCAAAGTTCTTTCATAAGGTTTACAAGATCAAAGTTATTTTCAAAATAATACCATAACATTATTTGCCTTTTTCATTGCATTGACATTTACACTAATGACATATACAGGGCATGGTAGGTAAAAGTGCTGGCACCTCAACTCCAAACAAGGTAGTGATACTAAAATGTACCAATGGTCATTGTACTCTTCACCACCATGTATTAACAGAAAGAAAAAAAAAATGATAAAGGAGTTAAATTACTAATTTTACTAAATTCCAACCTTTCAGAATGTGGCCTTTTTAATGTTTGCTGTGATGAAGTGGAACTACACAAGAAGCACTTCTATTGCATACCAAAGTACCACAGTTATCTCAAAGAAAAGCACTCATGAGTCTGATTTGTGAGCCGAAGTTGCCATTTTCTCCATGAAATACCATTTTACTTGAAAGAATGAAAGACAAGTCACAACTAGAGACTTGAGTATTTGGCAGATATTTTCACAAAAATTAAAGGAAGTAAACCTGTTACTTTAAGGGAAAAAAATGACAATATTTCCAACAACGATGAAGTTTGAGCTTTCAACCTAGTATAAAAATTTTGGAGAATATGCTGGGGCACCTGATTGGCTCAGTCGGTAAAGCATCTGCCTTTGGCTCAGGTCATGATCTCCAGGTCCTGGGATCGAGCCCTGCATTAAGCTTCCTGTTCAGCAAGGAGTTTGCTTCTCTCTCTCTCCCCACTGCCCCTCCCCACTGCTCATTCTTTCTGTCTCTTTCTAATTAAATAAAATCTTTAAAAAACTTTTTTTTGGAAAACTTGCATCTGCCCCTTTTGATCTTGACAGTTTTCCAATACTCCTTTCTGAGAGACTAGAGGCAATATTAACAAATGTGATTTGTTGATCCTGTACTATGAAATGTGCTAGCATTTAGAAAATTGGCATAACTTAGTGAACCCATATTTTCCAAATGACAATACATCATTTTATAATATGTGTAGGTAAAAAAAATCCATTCAAGTACAAGACCAATATACAACAGAGTATGAAAACTTCATTAATCTTGTTTCAGATTGCACCTTTCAACTACCTTTAAGAAACTAGCACTTAAACTGTTTTGGTGTAGTAGCAAAGACTAATATCCACAATTACCTAACACTGCTATCATAATACTCCTCCTTTTACCAACTATGTATACAGAGAGGCTAGATTTTCTTCATTTACTTCAAACAAAATAACACATGGCAGCAGATATGATAATCCAACTGTCTATTAAGCCATTAGAGATTTACAAAAATGTAAAACATGCCACTCTTAATATTTTTTAATCTGTTTTGTAAAGTAGCTCTTTTTCAAATTGCTTTTTACGTGAGCATGAGTATATTACTATTTTTAAGTGAATTAATACATATTTTTTTCTCAATTGAATTTCTATTACAATTTATATAATTTATTTAAACAATAATATAGTTTTATATTATAATTTATATAACAAGAGTTCCTGAGATAGTGAATGATTTTCAAGGTATAAAGTGGTTGAGAAAAGTTACAGAATCTCAGGAGCAAGTGAGTCTGCAGTTCAGTCTATTTTCCAGCCATTCCTACAATATGTTTAAATTCTCATTTCCTTTTTTTTTTTTTTTTTAAAGATTTTAAGTATTTATTTATTTGAGAGATAGTGCACATGATCAAGGGGAAGAACAGAGGGAGAGGGACAAGCTGACGCAGGGCTGGATCTCACAATTCCGAGATCATGATCTGAGCCAAAATCAAGAGCTGGATGCTTAACTGACAGAACCATCCTGGTGCTCCCTTATTTCTTTTTCTATACAGGATCATGTTTATCTTTCTATCCTAGCACTTAGCAGGATTCCTATTACCTCATGAATAGAAGAATTCAATGACTACAATGAATACATTGATTCAATAAGTGAATCACTGAACAAAATCAGTGAAACAATAAACCAGCATATGAGAATACAAAAACTGGATACAAATCAACACTTCCTACTCTTCTTCAAAGAGGTCTATCATTTACCACATTTAAAGATACTATGTATATTTTGTTGATCATGCTCAGTGCTATTAACCTACCTTTCTTGGTACCTTAGCCTTTGTTCCAAACACCTTGTGCAAGAAATGGATTCTCTGAACATTTTACACTCAACAACTAATCTCAGTTAAACCCAAATATCTGAATTTCATTAAAAAGTTGGTGTTAAAAAGAAAACAAAAAACAGACTCTCAGGAGAATAAACTGATAGTTACCCGAGAGAGGTGGCAGGGGGATGGGTGAAATAGGTGAAGAGATTTAAGAGTACATTTTTCGTGATGATCAATGAATATATACAGAATTGCTGAATTGCTATATTGTACATCTGAAACTAATATAACACTGTATGTTAAGTATACTGGAATTAAAAAAAAAAAGTTGGTGTTCAGGACAGCACATGCCTCCTTCACATAAAATACCATTTTTAAATGATCAGTGTGATAAAAAGAAATCTAAGTTCTGATGAGAAATATGTCCCAAAACTTGCTCTTATTAAGTATAATATATAGGCAGCACATTTATATTTTTAGATAAGAGCCACAGCAACCAAAGATAAATGAAATGCCCAAAGAATGCCAAGATTTTATATTAGCGATTAACTTTACTGTCTACCACCTCCTAGCCTTGAGTCACTGAAAACAAAACAAAAATGTTTCATTCAATTCTGTTAGGTCAGCAGAGAAGCTATAGAATTCCTCTAACCTATAGTTATCCAATATAGTAATTATGAGAAACTGCTTTTTCACTTACTTTTGCCACACTTTTTCTCCCAGGTGTACACTTTTGTAATGAACAGTGAGATGATCCCTACGACCAAAACATTTTCCACATTCTTCACACTGATGGGCCTTCTCACCTTAAAGACCCAAATATTTTGATTATAATATGATATGCACTTCAGTTTGTCCCTCCAGAAATATATTATCAAATATTAAGATAACATGGTAGGAAATATACCAGAAAAGTAACCCTTTATTCTGAGCTATTTGTTTTATATTCCCTACTCAAATACCTTTCTTCAATAAATCTATGCTTATTTCATGGATGTGAGCCCTTTTCCCCACTTGGAAAAACAACAAATATGTTTTTTGCTATAGACTTAAAATCTTAACCTTTCAATGTAACAGAGAAGATAAATGAAATTACTCCAAAACTTACTAATTTTTTTAGGAATATATTAAGTCTAGATGTCAAATACTTCAAGTGAAAATACACTGAATCAAGAATAGGCTGTTTTACTGTTGATAAAAAAGTCCCGAAAATTTTCAGATCTTTGTACTTTATTTTTAAAATATTTTTCATCTGTGGGGATTTCATACATCTATTTGTAATGAGCCAAAATAAAATATGAAGTAAAATTATAGATTAGTCCCATTTCTCATCTCCATTCTTATATTCAGTTACAAAGGCTTGGCCTTTAAAAACCACTGTTTCAACTTAATCCAGTATGCAATTAAAGCATGTCATCTCCAGAATTAGGAATTTAGAATTCTTCTCCTAAAAATGAAAATGCATAATTTCAGTGAAAAAGTCATCAGACTGTTAGTATCTCTTAAAAGTGTTGATAAGAACTGCAACCTCATTGTGATCATTTAAGGAAATAATTACAGCCATTGCATACTTTATATTTAGATTATGTTTATAATAATAATAATCACCTGTTCTACTGTGCTCATAGAGATGGCTCTTTCCCATTATTGTGCTCATATAGTTGGCTCTCTTAGCACTTCCTGAACATCAATCTGAGAGGAAAATATGAAAGAAAGCCCCAGAATATAAAAATTATAAATACAGTATAAAGATCCGAAATTGATCAGGATTATTAACATACTCTTTTCCAAAGATGGGGTTTCAAAAATTCACTATTACATAAACTATAATACCCAATTATAATCATTTCTCTTCAAACATCTGTTTTGCTAATTTCTTTAAAATCCAATAAAAATGAGAAATGTTATCTTGGCATTTCCCTTTAGAGGAACACCAATACCAATTATTGCACACATTCACATTATATTCAAAAATGCAAATTTTGAGAATTTGATTAAAACAAACTTCAAAATATAGTCTGTAGTCATATAAGGAAACCAAATGATTAAAACTACAGTGAACAAAAACATGTCATAAAATTATGTTCCTTTCAGATATTTTAAAAAAGGTTTTCAGAATCAGCATTATCAATGAAGTGACTGTGACCAGCATTTGCCAAATTATTTAAATTATAGCCAACATAAACACGATGCAGTATGTGGTTGCAAGTGTCTTTTTAAAAGATCTTATAAACATCATTACAAAGTACACCTTCCTTTACCTGAATGTATTTTTTTGTGCTTTGTAAGGTGGTCATGACGAATAAATGTTTTCCCACATTCGTCACATTCGTATCTTTTATCATCATGATGTACTCGTAAGTGAAGTCTATAAAGAAAAAACAATTGAAGACCATAAAAACTGGTGACACCAAGGAAAAATCTTGATTAACTCTAAATAAGGGAAACTGGGCTGTTTACTTATCCATTCACCCTCATACGTTATTTGCTCTATTTCTTGGACTTTCATCTTTCCCGACTCTTTCATTACCAGGCTACAAGGTTCCTACTCACTTTTTCAAAAGACATCTCAACATTTGCACATACACTACGTCTACATGACATTCCTTCCTGACTTAGATCCTAAGTCTACTTCACTAAACATACTAAATGTATAAAGTTTTTGTATATCTGACTGGTGGAGTTTCAGAGATAGCAAAAGTAGGAATAAGTCAGAAGGAATTAGAATCAGACAAATAAGGTAAGTGACTTAAATCTGTGATACAGCAAATAATTAAAAATTAACCCTTTCCTGGACAACTGATACCATTTATAAATTGATAAGTAAAAATTTAGTAAATTTTATAAGTAATCAACTTTCTGACACATTTTTGCTCCTTTTCTTCATACTAACCAAAGTGTAGTTCATTTTATAGTCACCCAAGGACAGGTTATACATGTTTAAATTATTAAAATTCATTTAACTTGGAATTAATTTTAGCACCATAATCCTCTATCAAATATATCCCAGTGAAATGAATGGTTTTCCCATTCAAGTTGCCAAAACAGATATTGATTTCATAACTAAAACCAATAAACTGACTGAATTACATCTAAAGAGGACACATTCTATTTAAAAAGAGGTGAAAGAGGAAAATAAAAAATGAAAGTGTAAACATTTAAGCCTTAAGATTAAAAACCCTAAGAGCATTAATAAACATGTAAAATGTACATATATCTCACATTATTTATTCAGGAAAAAGCCAACTTTTCACAAATTGCACATGTGGTCAGGGATTCAGCTTTAAAAACAGTTACACAGGGGCAGCCCTGGTGGCTCAGCGGTTTAGCGCCGCCTGCAGCCCAGGGTGTGATCCTGGAGACCCGGGATCGAGTCCCATGTCAGGCTCCCTGCGTGGAGCCTGCTTCTCCCTCTGCCTGTGTCTCTGCCTCTTTCTCTCTCTCTCTGTTTCTCATGAATACATAAATAAAATCTTAAGAAAAATAAATAAATAAATAAATAAAAAGTGACACAGGTTACAACTAATACACAGAAGACTTTCCTAAACTGAGAGTCCTAGAGTTTTCAATTTTGCCATATTTCATTCCAAAATATTCTTTGATAATTAAGAGTAATGAAATACACTAAGGTTATTAGAACATCAGAGTTTTATGAGTTTTGATTCAAAGAAAAGTAATGAAATAAATTTATATGATAGTGACTTAATAAAGCATTTAGCAAACTTGATGATGAAATATTTAATATTTTATACTACAGAATAAAGACAATATTAAAAGTTGTAATGTAGGGGGAAATGTCAAAGTTTTTTTGCATAATTTTAAGTGCTAAGAAATGTTTTAATTCAACAAATAACTAATGCAACAATAAAACAGAATTAAAATAGAGACATAATTAAAAAAAGACATATATCTTACCTAATATAGGGGAAAAATGTCTTGACTTACCTGTATGAACTTCCATGACGGAAACTTTGCCCACAAATACTACAAAGATGAGGTTTTTCTCCACTATGGATTCTTAAATGTTCTTTCAAAGTAGTCCTGTGTTAAAAAATATATACTTATCTGAAGACTTCTTAATGTCAATACGTATATTAAACATAGATTTCCAGGGGTGCCTGGGTGGCTCAGTTGGTTAACCGTCTGATTCTTGATTTTGGCTCAGGTCATGATCTCAGGCTGATCATGAGATCAACCCCTGCATAGGGATCCACACTGGCTGTGCAGCCTGCTTAAGATATTCTCTCTCCCTCTTCCTCTGCCCCCTGTCCCCCTGTTGGTGTTCTCCCTCTCTCTCAAACACAATTTTCAGAACGCTTACTAGAAAGGTATAGCTAACAGATACTATGACCAGTTTCCTTTTTTCCTACAGTATTTTTGCTTTTTCTTGGATTAGTCTCACAAGCATATAATCACATCTGTTTTGTCTCTTCTTTAAGACACATACACACACAAATTAACTTTGGCTTCCTTTGCCATTAGTTTGCTCAAAGATTTAACTATACAGCTTAAGCAGTTATCAAGAAGTACAATGATAAATGATAAATTGTTACTACTGCATTAAGTAAAACTGATGTGAATTTTAGTAGAGAATTTAATAATGTATAAGCAATCCAGTTTATCAGTACTATTTCTTTCAAATACATGCTCAGGATCTGTGAAAAGAATGTTTTATGGCAAAGAAAGCTTTACAGGTTAACTTGTAACTTCTAGATGCCAATGTGAAAAAAGGAAACCATATAAAGAATACAATCACTCTCATTCTTAAATCTTCCAGCCCTACTGACCCAGGATGGGCTTGTTAAAATAAAAAACAAAGAGATCAGTCTTGAAAGTTCCCTGAGCAGACAAAATGAGTTTAGTCCCACAAACAAAGCCTAATATAGCTTATTTTGCAAGGATAACTTGCCCTGGGTCATTTGTTTATACCTCTGAAAATCACAGCCAAAACTTAAAGCTCCTTTCTAAGGTTGATACGAGGTAACTATTAACCAATTCTTTATCACTTAAGAAATTCTAATGTCACAACCAACCGCTGTGAAGAATAAACAGTCACTGCTTTCTCATTGTATAAAAACTGCATATAAAAATATACCTGAGTCTCATTCTATGTTTTGGTTTGAGTGGTCCTGATTTGCAAACCTTTTTTTTTTTATGTAGGCACAATAAACTTTCACTAGTTACCCAGTTACCACTTTGGTGATTCATTGGTTTTACTTCTGTTATTTCTGAACTTTTGGTAGGCTACTGTATAACCACTGCTGCTCCAAATATATAGCTAGCATTTCCTTTGGTTCTAACACTCAAGAGATTTCCTACATGTCAAGTGCTGAATAAGGAGAGACAAAGTTATTCTGGAAGGAAAAAAAGTAAAGGGAAAGGTGTCTGACCTTTTCGGACTTTTGACTGTTTCTAATACTTTCTTTTTATTTTAATCCTGATCTTCTGAGTGGTAAGGCTGAACCTGAGATGAAGGTAGATCCATGCCAGTAGATGGTGCTCCTCCACAAGGCCCACCAACACTTGACATGTGTGGCTGCAGGTGTATTTAACTTTGTGGAAATTATCCCTAAAGTTATTCCTACACCCCCATCTATTAAGTAATTAAAAAGTAAAAAGATGGAGAGATTGTTTTAGTTTTTGGTTCACTTTTTATTTTTATAGAAAGACCTTTAAGAAAAAAAGAATTTATAATGTATAAAATAAACTGTATCAATCTATAAGTTTTCATGTAAATATAGCATACTGATTTTCCTATTTTACCATTACATTAATTTGTTATTTTAAGAAAGTGGCATTTCTAATGTTTTAAAATTATGGAACCTTTATATTATATACTGAAGGATATAAAATTTGTACATTTTGTTCTAAGGATAGAATTACTACACTTAAATGCAGAATAAGACTTAGAACATTACTATATCTCAGGATGCCTCTACATGTTCCTTCTTGATCTCTCAGAGATAACCATTTATGTTAGCCATTCCCTTTCTTCTTTTACTACCTAGTAGTATGTATCACTAAGTAATATATTGTATATTTTTGAAAAACTGAGTAGCAAGCACAAATCTAACAATATTGCCTTTATTAACTCAAGAAGCCACAAGACAGCATGAACAGGGTGTCTGTATAAAAGTCTGGCTGTAGCTTGCCTGAGAACTGGCAAGAGCCCTTTCTAACATGTCAGTGTTAGAGTCATGAATAAACACTGGAAAACAGAGGGTTCATCACAATCAGAACATCTGACAACCTAGAGTGGATCAAGTATTGGAAGTCTGACAGAAATCCAGTCAAAGTGAATAGGCTGCTATACAGATTTTGCTTCTAAACTTACTATGGGCTACCTGTAATTCTCATGGATAGGTCATAAAATAATATTTCTGTGAAATGAAACAAATATCCTCAGTTAAATCAAGTAGCAAGGCATAAATATAATAGTAGGAACCTCACTAACAAGTATACAGGTATTATACAGTGGCAGAGAATAGGTAAGAATTTGAATCAGGGAGAAGAAAATGGGGAGCTGTTATTCAATGGGTATAAAGTTTCAGTTATGCAAGATGGGTAAATTCTAGAGGTCTGCTGTACAACACTGTGCCTTAATTCAATGATAATTCTGTATTAATAACTTAATACTGTATTGTAATTTAATAACAATACTGTATTGTACTCTTAAATATTTGTTAAGACGGTAGATCTCATGTTAAGTGCTGTTATGACAATAAAATTTAAAACAAAATTTGGGGGTCAGACCTACTCTAGCATTCTGTCCCCTAGCTAAAAGAGGAAACATGCCAGCAGGGATCTTAGCAATGACAACCCTCAATCTGTCATGCAGCATTACTACTACCACTGTGCACTGATTACCCATTGTATACACATTTTGCACAACTGACAGCTTGGAAACTTCATTTACCATCCTCCTATGAATTCCCTTTGCCTCTGTCAAGTATCACAATTTCTATTTCCTGTAGCTCCTTTAGATGCTTTATGAGAAAGAGTACATCAAAGGCTAACTTTTTGATAATCATGAAAAATGTCTTAATGTATCTTCAGGCTTGGTTGTTAATTTGACTAAGAACAGAATTCTAGGCTGGAAATAATTTTCTTTCAGAAATCTCCAAAGTACTACTGTATCATTTTATATCTAGTGTTGCTATTCAGAGAGCTAAGTAATTCTAATTCATAATTCAATGTATGTAACTTTTTTTCCTTGAACAATTAGAAGCATACAGAAGCTTCTCTTTGTGCCAGTGTTCTGAAATATCACAGTGATGTATCTTGGGGTAGGCTTATTTTCATCTAATGTCCTAAGCATTTGATGGTTAATTTCAGTCTGGCAACTCATGTCCTTCAGTTCTGGGAAATTATCTTGAATTACTCAGTGATGATTTTTTTCCCTTGCTATTTTCGTTGTTCGCTTTTCCTTTCTGGGCCTTTTGACTGGTTCTCTAATGTTCTAATCCTTGTCTCACACTTCTGTATCATTTGCTCTACTTTTTGGGAGGTTCCCTCAACTTTGTTCTTCAATCCTTCCATTAGAGTCTGTACTTTATCCATTACACTTGGAATTTCTGGGAGCTCTGATTTGTTATGTCAGTGACTCTTACATAGCATCTTTTTCTTGTCTAATGGATTATAGATCTCCAACTGAGGATACTCATAATTGTTGTTTACTTCCTTTTTTTTTTTTTGCAAGTTTTCTTCTTTCTGCATAATCTGTTTCCTTCAAGATTTTATTTTTTTTCCTTCATGATTGTGTTGGCATCTAGCTCCCATGTTAAATGCTTTCCTTCTGTGTTTTAATTCTTCTATCTGCCTATGATTCATGTGATAGACTAAAACGTGGATGGCACGGTCAAAGAGCATGAGGGCTTGGATGACTAGGCTTCACAATAGGTGACCTGAGTGTACTATTTGTTAGAGAATATATTTGTCCTTTGCTTGGCTCAGATTTTTAGGGAACTGTTCTCTAATCTACTGCGTGAGGGGTAAAATCGAAAATCCAAGATGTCAGCAGGAACAAGGCCTGGGGCTCACTGCTTTAAACATTCAGAATGAATTCACCATCTAACAACATGGTATACTCCACCAGGTATCTGCTAAGTTGGGATAGAGGTAAGAGCCCAGCAGCAATCACCTGTGCGGGTGGCAGAAGAAAATCCAAATAATCTAACTTCTAAAGTTTTTTTTTTTTTTTTTTTTTTACTCCAGTGCTCCCTGTTCTGTCTTCCTTCGCCCTAGTTCCAAAGGTATCGGATACTGCCCACTCCTATACCTTTCGTGGATTCTATGGTGTAAACTATGTTCTTGAGTTGTCCACTGCCACTTGGGATTTGTCTTTCTTAGATCTAAGTCAGTTTCCACTGATCTACCTGCTTTCTAGCTTCCAAATCTGTGTTGCTCTTGTCACATTTCTGTTCTCCCTATCTTTGTAGCTTACTGTCTTTTAAATCAGCTCTAATCAATCAATAACCTTTAATGTAGTTTTAGTGGGGTTTCAGAAAGAGACAAAGTGGTATTATGTTAAAGTTACCAAATAACCTGCAAATCCTAACTTCATATCATCTTCTATAACATTTTATGTAATTTCTTCTTCTGTCCTTAAATTTCAAATTAAAGTATAATTTAAGTATCTTATATCTGGCATTATCCAAATCGTTATACACTATATTTGTTAATTATTTCTATATAACAGTACCGAGATTATTCTGGGAGTATAGATGATTCCTCACCTTTCTCGTACTGATTTTCCACAGATAAAGCAAGTCCATTTTCTCTTCCCACCATGGGTACATTCTATATGGCGTTTCAAATTTCCAGTGTCATTAAACTGGCGGCCACATATATCACATGGAAAAGGACCTAAAAAGGAAAGAAGAGTGTATTTTAAAAGTTTATAAAGAATAGATATGAAGTTAAATTTGATAGGTATTTATGAATGTATACCTACCACTGTAAGTGCATGTATTATAAACAATGTCCTTATTCATTTATAGTTTTCTCTTCTTGATTGTTTATTCCTAAGGCAAGTTAACAATCATCTCTATATGCCCAGAGCTGAGTTTAGGGTGTGCCATCTAATATAATAAATGATGAATAACCTAATGAGTTAATAAATTGAAATGGCCAAGTCCTTGTTTGAAATCAGACTGGAACAAAGTAAAAAAAAAAAACCAGTCATATACCAGAAAGGAAGTTACTGAGAAACTTTGGAAGAATAAAGGAATCCGCAGAGTTCATAATCTGGAAATTTACTCTTGTTCCTCAAAACCACAAATTTTTAATGATGAAAATACTGTAGACTCTACTGTGAACTCTAATGAGAAATTAATCATAATAGAACAATGGAAAGAAAAGGCATTTGGACACTGGAATTCATAAGCATATCTATAAGAAAAATTGTTCAGTAGCTGCAATAGTTTTGGGGGAGTTTCAACATGTTTTTGAGAGATGACCTCAAAATGTATTAAGCTTCTTTAACATATTCTCATTTAAAATCCCCAATATTTCATCTTCTGTGAGATCTGAGCCTTTTATTCATTTATTAACTCTTCAACAAGTATTTATTGATTCTTAATTCATTACTAGCATAAGTAGTGTTAGGGAAAATCCCTCCATCTCCTCTTACAACTCTCCACCAAAAAAAAAAAAAAAAAAAGCCTTCAAGAAGCTGGAAAAAAGAGATTCAGCATTTGCACAGTTAAAGATAAAAAGATAAAGCAAATAAAAGCACCAAGATGAGTATGTTAAGGCAAGTGTACATTAGGCCAAGAGTAAAATAACTGTATGTATTCCTGAATGCTCCAGCTGGGTGAAGAAAGAACGGAGCATTCTCTTTCACGTTCGGTTACTTACCAGTTCTTCAGAAGAAATACCTACATTCTTTCCCCTATATTGGATACCCAGTTTTGCATGCAGTTGAACCTCCTTGAACTTGAAGCTAGGCTGGGAAGTTACTAAAGGAGTTTTTCATGCCAACTCTCTAAATAGGATAAAATTAGAAGATTTGACTTTAAAGCCAATTACAATTTTTATACTTATACATAGAGATATATTAAAAATTCTTCTACTCTGACTGTTCAGACTGTATTCCTTAGAAATCTCTCTCCTTTTGATTTACAGAATATATAATCCTAATGTACGTAGTGCAAGTATGGCTTTGAATGACCTAAAGCAGTAATACACAGATGTGTGGTATGTGGACCAACTGCACCAGCATCACCTGGGATCTTGCAGAAATGCAAATTCTTGGGCGATACCTCAGACCCGAATGTATATACATCCATCACATAACATACAGTGATACAGGTAAATAGAAGCATAGAGGTGGTATGTGTGTATATACATATGAAATGTATATATTACGTATTATATGTACATACATAAAACATATACACACATAGTTCTAGTTCAACCACCCTTTAGGAATGCTTTCTTTAACAATTCTAACTGCTATCTGTTCAAGGATCTGCTTGTATAATTTTACTGACAGGAAAAATAACTATTGTGTGCAAGCTAAGTTACTTCAATTTGTTAAGTTCCAATACTTAAAAAAATTTCTAAATTAAAACTAAACCTATGCCTTAGGATGTCTACTTAGGTCGACTTAGAATACCTATGTATTTACTAAATTATGTATTTATTTAGCAAATCAAGAACAGAAAAGGAAGTGGAAGCAAATATGTTAACCATAAAATTATATTTTGCTATGATGTTTCTATAACATGAGACAAAAACAGATTGTCTATGGTTTTCATCTTAAAAAGGAAGAAGCCTACCAATTTCACAAGAGAAACTCTTTTTCCTGGAACTAACGTATAAAAAGAAATTTCTCACATGCAACATGCAACCATGAATATGTCTCCAACTACGTTCTGCTAAGTATAAAAATTGCTTCATACGATGGCTTCTTAGGAATCCTAAGATGAGATACTCTGATAGAACGACCTACTAAAGGCAATTCATAAAATACTAAAGCTAAAAAAATAGTCTTCCAGCATACATTGTCTTATATACCAGAATTGTAAAGATTAAGGGTTCCTTATTACACAGTTGTGCTATCTACCTTTCCCCGACAACATATTTCAAGGTTCTTTCACATAATTTTAAGACCCTGTGTCACCGTAATTACCCACCTCTTGAGAACGTACTTGTCAATATCCATCTTGATTGTTGGTATCCAGAAATGAATGCAATGTTCCAGATGAATTTAAAATCAGTGAGATAATTATCTCCCTGATTCTGAACAATAGATTTTTATTAATATAGTTTGAAACTACAGTGGTTTTAGTCAGTCATATGACATTATTCGTTCAGATTGTGCTTTAAAAAGCTTTTGCTTTTAAGCCCATCTATAAATAGAGGAGTTTGGATTCTATACCATTTACAGTTCCTCAATCCCCAACGACTAAAAGTCAGATAATTCCCATGTTTATGATTTGGTATTTACTCTTAATTTTGTTTTAACTTTTCTATAGCACAAAGATTTTTTTTTTACATTTTTATTTTCTGCTCTATTAACTAGCTCTGCCAGCTTTATGTCATCTACAAATTTCATAGGCATGAAGTATACATTTTTATGTAAGTTGAATAGGGAAAAGGCTGCCTTCTGTTTGAAAGGCAGCTATGCTCACCACTATATCACCAATGCTGCAGAACAAATGGTCTCTACTTTGGATGACAGTAATTCTTTATCTGTATTAACTGTCTTAAATGTACCTAATTGAACTACCATCTAGCATACAAGTTTCCACCTCGGCCAGAAGCACTAGAGAGAGGATTTGTCAAATATAATACTGAATTCCACATATACTAGGTTCATTTCATTCCCTGAAAAATGAGTTTTTCCAAAACAAAAATGCCTTATTCAAGCACTCACAGACCTATCCAACAATGAATGAACTATGATTGAATGCAGTTTATGATCACAGACACATCTGCCACCAAAACAGAAAATAAACACATTTACTCATCTGCAAGAACAGCAGCACATTCCGTATTTCTCCCAATTTATCTGACTTCCTTCTCCTAAGTGGTTCAACAGCAGCAGGCTCCTCCAGCATGGTGTGTTACTCAATAATTCCTATTACTGGGGTGCTTGCGTGGCTCAGTGAGTCTTGCGTCTGACTCTTGATTTTGGCTCAGGCCATAATCACGGGGTTGTGAGATCGAGCCCCATGTAGGGCTCTGTGCTTAGTGCAGAGTCTGCCTAAGATTCTTTCCTTCTCCCTCTGCCCCTCCCCTACTAAAATAAATAAATAAAATCTTAAAAATATATATATAAAAAAATAATTGCTATGACTGCTCTTAGAAAAAGTAATTTGCTTACCCAGATGGAACTTTTCTTGATGCTTTAACCGTGCAAATCGTGATTTGAAATGTTCTTCACAATAGGTACACTTAAAAGGCTTATCTTGAGAATGTAGAATCATATGTTCCTCCAAGTGTGGTCTTCGAGTAAAAGACTTCTTACAAATCTAATAGAAAATGTACACAAAATGTAAAGGAACTTGAATTAAAAGTTTAAATACCAAGCTCATGATGAGAAACAAACACATAAATTCAAGTAGTTGGAGAAATTTTTCCCAACAGAAAAGTTACCAAAAGTATAATCAAATTCTAATTGTGCAGGGAAAAAAATGCCGTGAAGAAATTATAGTATGGAATTATTTTAAATTTGTACTAAAGGTAGCTGAATTTCAACTCCTTACGTTTCTAATAGGATAATTTCTAGGATTACACAGTACTCTTAATATCTTCATTCTAGTCATGATTTCTAAAATCTGTTAAGTGTATATTTTTATTTTTTATTACTTTTTAAAGATTTTTATTTATTTATTCATGAGAGACATAGAAAGAGAGGCAGAGACATAGGCAGAGGGAGAAGCAGGATCCCTGTGGGGAGCTTGATGCAAGACTCGATCCCAGGATCATGACCTGAGCCAAAGGCAGATGCTCAACTACTGAGCCACCTAGGTGTCCCAAATTTATATTTTAAATCACATGTCATGAATAAAAGGTTTTATTATTGTTGCCATATATTTAATTGGGAATCAGAATAAGAAACCACAGAAAATAGTTTTAGAGTTTATCTCTTGAAATGGCCAAAAGGAAGAGCTTTTTAAAAAAGTCTGGCAGACATGAGATTTAAAAAGGGGGAGGTCAATGTAGGTTCAATACTGTGACAGATATACCACTTTGAGGGGATGCTGATAATGGGGGAAAATATACATTTTTAGAGGCAGAGGGTATATCACTATACTTTCCTCAGAAATTATGCTATAAAACTTGAATTGCTCTAAAAAAACTAAAGTTTTAATTTTCTTTTATTCAAGGGGGGGGAAGGGGCTGCTGTGACAACAACGACAACAACAAGGACAAGAACAATATAACATGTACTATATATTAGGCACAATGCTAAATAATTAATGGTTTATTTTACTTAATTCTCACAATAATCCTGTGAAGTATGTATCATTTTTATTATTTTATAGTTGATGATGAAACTTAGTAAGGAGAAGAAAGCAACTTATGTAGATCCAAACAGTAATTAACTTCAATTCCTGGAACCTGAAATTAAAGAAATGGTGGTAATTTTGCTGTATATATAAATTGAAGCCCAAAAATAAGGAAGACAAATGATAGTTTATGACTTCTTCAAACAATATTTACCTGAATAATGAAAAAGTATTTTAGGGGTTGTGGCAGAAGAGGGATCTAAAAATTCTTTGCTACTGCTGGAAAAACAGAAACTAATTCCCATCCCCTTAAATCTGACCTAGCTGTAGTAACCTGTTTAAACAAAAGAATGTGTTGAGAACGATGCTGTCTGATTTCTGAAGCTAGCCCATAAAAAGTCTGATTGTTTTGGGGTTCCTGGGTGGCTCAGTTGGTTAAGTATCTGACTCCTGATTTCGGCTTGGGCTGTCATCTCTGAGTCATGGGACCGAGCCCCAGCTCGGGCTCTGCACTTGGTGGGGAGTCTTCTTGAGATTCTCTCCCTCTCCCTGAGCATGCATGCGCGCAGAAGCATTCTCACTCTAAAAATAAATAAACCAGGGATCCCTGGGTGGCTCAGTGGTTTAGCGCCTGCCTTTGGCCCAGGGCGTGATCCTGGAGTCCCGGGATCGAGTCCCGCATCGGGCTCCCGGCATGGAGCCTGCTTCTCCCTCCTCCTGTGTCTCTGCCTCTCTCTCTCTCTCTCTATCATAAATAAATAAATCTTAAAAAAAAATAAATAAATAAAATAAAATAAAATAAAATAAGATAAAATAAAATAAAAATAAATAAACCTTTTAAATAAAAATGCTGATAGTTTAACCTGGGCTTCTTGGAGCTTAGCTACCATGCTAGAAAGATTAAGTAGCCTCATGAAGAGACTACTTCTGGAGAAGAATCAAGGTCCCTAGCCAACTGTCCTTGCTGAGCAGCTTGTCAGCCAACAAGTTCCACCCGTGTGTGTAAGCCATTTCAAAGTGGCTCCAAACCAGACAAGACCAGACCAGACCACCTATATCAGCTGAAAAGAACTGAGTGCTTCAGTTGACACCAGGTGGAATGGAATTACCTAGCAAAGCTATGCTCCAAATTTAGATTACTGACCCACAAAATGGTGGGATATAATAAAACGGTTGTTAAAAGCCACTAAGTTTTGAGACAAATAACCAGATGTAGGGGGAAAATTCTAACATTTTAACTCCTACTTACATAGCAATGTCAGTTTATATACACAACTATAAGCACATGCTATGGTGGTTGCATTAAAAATAAAAAATAAGATTTCCATCAGGTCTACCATCTAAAAACTAACCCTTATGGGGTTTAATTTGAAAATATTAGGATAACTTTGTACAAAAGAAAGATTCTAAAAGTGAGATAAGCTAGGTTTGTATTACTTTAAAATCTAATTACTTTCCCCAGAGGTAACATTACATTGATTTTGGTTTTCTAATTAAAATTAAAAAATTTTACATCTAATTACAAATTAAAAGCTCTTACATCACATTTCCAACTTTCACTCTTGGTCTTCTTAATGGAGATAAATTCTTGTGCATTTTCAGGATGAAATCTATAAGGAAAAAAAGACTATTAGGAAAAGATTATATTAGCTAAGTTCATATTCCATATAATCTGTCGACAGTGATTATAAGAATCAGGCACTGATTTCTTTCATAAAGAGAAATGAACATGTAAATTACCTTAAGAATATATGTACTGTTAACATTTAAAAAATGTATATGCCCAAATTTATGCAGAAATAGTCAAAGAAAAGTCTGATATTTTAAATACATTCAGGAACCTAGCTATTCACAGATAATCTTCAAGATAATTTGCTTGATTTATGTTTTTTTTGGTCCAAATTTCAGTAAATTTCCTTTCTTAAAATTAAATATTCAATACTGTACTAAACATGCTTTCTCTCACAAATTTTTATACACCAAAGACAAAGTTGAGCACAAAGAATAAGTTTCCTAAGTTCTAAAACCAAGTATTTTGAAAATACACCTGTCAAAACCCAAAATAAAAAACAGGAGGACTAAAATACCATCTTAAACTTCTCTAGTTCTTGTTTCAACATCAAAAAGATTCATCTCAATAGCATTAATAAAAAACAAACATTTGCTGCTCTTACTAAATTTGTAATCAAATATATTTGTAATCAGAAATGTTTGCAAAATATTAAGCAAAATAAGAATTGGAGACAAGCATCCCATAGTTGTTTTTAGCTTATTCCATATTTAAATTAGAAGGCACAATAAAGTATATTATGGAAGCAAGATAATACTTGCCTCTTAACATGCTTGGCTAAAGTCTTCTTGCTTGCATGAAGTTTATTACAGTAAGGGCACTTGTGCTCCTTCTTATGAAATTCTGTTTCATTACTGTGCTTCTTTCTGTGAACAGTTAGGTTAGACTTTGTCGAATAGCGCTGGTGACAAATATCACACTCAAAGGGCTTCTCACCTGTGTGAACACGTGTGTGGCTCTCATATTTCCCTATAAAAAGAGATAAGTTAAAATTACATTCAGTATATTAGTACACAGTGACTGAAATTTGACAGTGAAATAAAATCTCATGATTAATAACATTTAATACACACACCCACACACAAAATTCGAAAAGTTTACCAAAATATAGATCTCTGATAAACCTTAAGACTTATTACTTTGATTGTACTGCTTTCCTTGAAAACTAGGGTCACTGAAAAACAATTATTCATGTTTAGGTATTTAAAAATTAAGACTTGAGTAAATTTGCTTAAAATTCTGTTGGCAAAGTCACTGAAATTAAATAAAACTGTAATATATATATTTTTTTAATTTAAAATTGACCTTCAGCAAAATTCTACTTGTCACTTAAGATATACTATTTTTATACTTCACTTTTAGTATGTATATGCATGAATTGAAAAAAATTTTCAGATTTGACAGTCCTTTTAAAAATATCTTAAAAAGGCAAAATAAGGACTGTGTGGGTGGCTCAGTTAAGTGTGTGCCTTCGGCTCAGGTCATGATCCTGGGGTCCTGGGATAGAGCCCCACATCAGGCTCCCAGCTCAGTAGGAAGCCTGCTTCTCACTCTTCCTCTGCCGTTCCCCTTGCCTGTGCTTGCTCTTTCTCTGTCAAATAATTTTTTTTTCAAAAGGAGAAATAATATGCTTATGTGTCTTAGAATTCTTGACAGTTTTATCTATCTTTCCACAGAAGGTAGTCTGGAAAGGGTACCACAAATCTAGTATATTCAACAAAACCTATACTTTACTACAGTATATTCATGTAAGATCTCTCCAACTTATAAGACATTAGAAAACAAATCACCTGTACTTGATGCATGCTTAACATTAAACTGCTAAAGCCAACATATGTGGGCAGTATCAAAGAAAGCAGGAAAAGGAAAGATGAGCTGGTATAATGCATAGACACCCAAAGTCATACTAATATGAGGTTTGTATTATAATCTGAATACATATCTAAATTCTATACAAATGTTACAGGTTTCTCCAACAGGAAAAAAAAAAATCAAGAAATTTTAACATGAACTTTCCAGGGGAAAAAGTTACAATAAAAAATGAAATAAAAAGATACATTTTGGCTTAATTTTCATTTATACTCCTATTTTGACTAAAAATTTTTCATATTATTACATAGAACAGAAATTTCTAAAGTCCAGAGACAGAACAGCATCACAGGTAAGGGCACAGACCCTGGATCCATGCACCTAGATATAAATGCTGGCTTTTAAAATAACAGGCTATGGAACCTTGGACAAATAACCTTTCTATGCCTCAAATCCTTCTCAGCTGAAAAAAATGAAATGAAAATACTTACCTCATATGATTGTCATAGGAATAAATGAATCAATACATATTAAAACATTTCTAACAATGTCTGATACAGTATGAGCTATCAATTGTTTGTTATTATTACTCTGTAATCAAAGCTGTGAATGAGCACATCTAGTAACTTAAAGTAGAAATTTCGATGAAGGATACTTCTGAGCAGAAAGCAATAAAAATAAGAAAAAATATTACTGGTAACAGCAGTGTTCAATTAAAAGCTTACCTTTGCTCAGCAAAATAAATGTATAAATTTTTCTTTAGGCCAAAGCTAATGTAAATTAGCATTTCAATTATATACTTAGAAAAAATTCTATACATATCATGGAAATTAGAAAACAACCCAAATATTCCAGACCAATGAGGAAAACAGATAATCGTAATTATTTTTCTTAGTGAAATAAATGAGTTCACCATTCTATTACATACATCTATGTATATTTAAGCTTAATAAACACCTAGTTTATTACCTAAAAATTAATTCCACTACACTTACATACAGAATACCCAGAAAAGGGAACCAAAGTATTTTTCTCAAGGGAGGGGGAAAGCTGACAATTACAAGCAAAGAAAAACTGAAGTATGATGAAAAATCCATTAAGTACTGATGTATAGACCACACAGATGATGGTGGATGCACTATTTACATACATACAGTCAGGAAACTCAAGTATTTGGTCACTTGCTAAACTAGCTGTGTGACCTTAACTAAGCTAATTATTTAACCTCTCTGTTTATTAATACTGCATGGGGTTGCGAGAAGTACATGACTTAATATATACACAATGCTTAAAACATTCCAGCATTTAGTAAGCACTGATAAATGTTACTCATCTATTACTATTATTATGTGGTTACTAGTCACAGTACACACCTGTAAATATCTTTCAAATATACATATGGGTATAGCTGACTTATGAATATATATTATAATAGATCAAACTGGGGTTTCAGCTCTCTGGAAAAAGTCTAAGAACTTCACTTTTTCCCTTACCGTTGTTAAAATAGCCTAGCATCTCTGTCTTCTCTCTGCCACTGCTGGGAGATATTCTCCATTTGTACATGTATACACACAACCTACGACCACCACCTCCTCTGCTGTGTTCAAGGGATGAGACTTAATCCTGGAATTTTTTTTTTTTTTAAAAACCTTTTTATTTATTTTTAAATTTTTATTTATTTTATGATAGGCACACAGTGAGAGAGAGAGAGAGAGAGGCAGAGACACAGGCAGAGGGAGAAGCAGGCTCCATGCACCGGGAGCCCGATGTGGGATTGATTCGATCCCGGGTCTCCAGGATCGCGCCCTGGACCAAAGGCAGGCGCCAAACCACTGCGCCACCCAGGGATCCCTTAATCCTGGAATTTATTGGGGGAAAGGTGTTCTTGTGTGTTCCAAGGTGAAATCTGAATTGTCACAAATAAGTAGGTCCTACAGAAGAAGACCTGAACTTTTATGGCTTAAATCAAGTGTTTTACAAACTAAAGATCATTAGTGTTCATGAAATAAATTCCTTAGGTTGTGAATAGAATTTGGAGGGGAAGAAAGGAACAGAATAGAGCAGAAAATACCAGAGCATATTCACATTATTTTTGTGCAATGTTTTTGTTTCAATTTATGTATGAGCACATGTGTAAATATGTATATTAGATAATAATATATGCATCTCTGAACTTGAACTATCCAAAATACTGATTCATATTACCTCTGCAGGGTATAACCAGACATTACTGTTATAATATCTTTGGAAAAATGTTTTCTGAGCTGATCTTATTCTTTTTCTATTAGTATAAAAAGGCATGCATGTATTAGATTCCTTAACCTTTATTACACATCAATTAGATATAAAAGTCAGAATCCAAATATTATTAATACGTACTAAAATCCCACAATTTTAATTTTGAAAAGATTGAGATCATTGCAAGGAATTAAAAAGGTTTCCTTGATTGTGAAAGTTTTCACAATTCATTTTTATTAAATTTGCTTTTCAAATTATATGACACATACTTGTGGTAAAAAAAAAAATGTAAACAAATCAAGAGTATATAGTATGATTTTTCAATGATTAACTTTTTTTTTTTTTTTAGAAAAGGCCCACTCTTAACAGTGCACATTTAGTTAAAAGTCACACAAATCAAGAGTATAAAGTGTGATTTTTCAATGATTAACTTAAACTTTTTTTTTTTTTAAGAAAAGGTCCATTCTTAACTGGGCATTACAGTGCACATTTAGTTAAAAGACAACCAACCATCTAATGTTTAAATCTCATTTTTATACTCAAGTGAACAATAGCAACTCAACAAATCTTAAAGTATAAAAAAAAATTTTCACCAAATTTTTTATTTCCTATGAAAATCCCTTTGCTGAAAAGATGTTAATCATTAAAACCATTTTCCCTTTAATTAAAGAAATTCTTTCTTGCTTGCAAATACAAATTAAGTTACATGTAGTTGAATAGCAAAACCACCAAAATGACGGTTAAATTAAAAATCAAAAGCACTTTTAACTATTAAATTTCCATTTTCCTAAAGACAAATAGACTTATGGCTTAACCAAGAAAAATAAATTTAACCAGAAGATCCAAAATTAAAAAAAATTAATTTAAATAAATCCAGCAGAGTCCAGAGAGACCAATGAAAATACATGCATTTGAATGATTCATTATGACATTAAGAATCTCTAAAGTGAAAAAACTTTTTTGTTAGGTTATTAATTCAATTTTATGCACACAGGCATTGCAAGGCCAATTATGTCTATGGATTTGAATTTCTGAACAACAGTAGAGACACAACTCCTAAGGAAACACTGAACCCGTAAAAGTCAGGTAGATCTCTAGGGGCAAATAAGGGAAAATTTTAATCTCTAAAGAAATTTCATTTTTAAAAAAACTGGTAGCAGTGCGGGAAGTACTTATAAACAGTCAACACCTACATTTGTTTCTTCTTATGTGGTGGGGAGAGAATTCAACAATAAATAAAATATTCATTTCAAAAAACTTTTCAATAAAAAATAGTATCCCTTCAGAGAATAATATACTATGTCCAACCATTCTTGGTTACCAAAAGAAAATGCATAAACTAACAAATTTCAACCACAGAATTTTTCTAAAATGAATCCCAATATGAATGGTGTCCCAGGCTAAAGAAATTTTCACATGAAAAAAACTTGACCTTGTGCTTAAGAATTTATTATTCCCCCGTGAGTCATGCACAATTACCATTGTCAGATTTTGTCAGTTTTACAAAAAGAAATATTCCCAAATTAGCTCATTGTGTATCTAGTATTGCTAAATCTTCTATTATTCCTTGAATTTATTCACATGGCATACTCTAAAGAACACTTAACTAAACTACTTAGCCTTAAAGAATTGTGTCACTGTTATAACTCTTCTGTATTAAGGACAAAGTGGAATCTGTCAGGTTGGTCTAGAGAGTCACATTTCTTAAAAAGCTATAAAGTATTTTCTATCTCTAGAAGAGATTATAAATTTAATCCAAGGAAAGATTTTAGTTACCAGTAGGCACAATAAAAAAGATAAATTATCCAAATTTTCTCTCACCCATCTGTCATCTTTTCCCTATTTTTGCCTTTCACCCACTAGGTTTTTTTCACCCACTTTACCCTTTAAGGGGGAAAGGTCAAAGGAATCTTATTTGCATGAGAATACGCTGAGAGCAAGACAGCTGGTAGCCTAAGGAAAAATATAACTGGATCAGGAGTCCCACTTCAAGCAACTATTAAATACATCAGAAAGGATAAAAGACCCAAAGTAATGGAATCCAATTAGTCGACTACATATTGTGGAGCTAATGGTTCCAGCAGGTCTCACAGATTATTCTTTAATTCTCATAAACCACTCCAAAACACCAAAGTTAGAAGCTTATAAAGAAGCCCAACTGGCCTCTTACAAGTCCAAAGTTACGTCAGACACCAATCTTTAAATTTAGTTCACTTAAATAGGAGCTTACTGAAAACTTGCTACTTGCAATGACCTAGGGTGTTAACAAAAATTAGTAACCAAAAGACAAAATTTTCAGGCTTAAAGTCTAATGAGAAATAAACCACCAAAAATCTAGGTAGCCAGTTTTATCCATCACCCAGTCCACTTAGTCTATATTCAGTGCAACTGTTGATCTATCCCCTTCCCACAGCCCATCCTCAATGCTACTCATCTTCCTGGTCCAAGGCTACAATATCCTCTGGTCCTTTCCAATGTCAGTCTCCCTACTGAAGCCATCATGACCTTCCTGAAACTTCAGTAGGCTGTCATTTCCTTTGTCAAATTTTTTTCAAGTTTCTATCACTCACTGATAAAATCTAAACTCTTCTATATGGCATAAAAAACATGCAAAATTTGACCTCTGCTTATGTGCCAGTCTTCATCTACCATTTTCATTATACCTCCTCACCCATCTTGAAATCACCCAGCCCTCAGCAATTTCCAGAACCAATATACCTCAACATCTTTGCACGTGTTAGTCCTTTTGCCATGTAAATTCTTTCCTATTCTTTAGTTCTCAGTTCAAATGCTATCTGCTCTATGAAATCTTTACTGATTCCTTTTACTTTTCCTGGTACGATTATCTTCACTGCAATGATTGTGTTTTTGCACGTACTCATTCAACTTTAACATTCTTGAGAACACAGAATATGTAATTTAATGTTTATTACTAGTAGAGATACGTAATAGCTATACTAGATTAAAATAAGAGCAGCTAGTATTCCTTCAATATCTAAATTTCATACAGTATTCTGAGTGACTCACAAGACTACCCCATTTCATCTTCATAATAACCTCCATGAGAAGGTACTACTAGCATTGTATCAGCATCATCCCACTCAGTCCTGGGGAAAAGTCCATCTCAGTCCTGGGGAAAAGCAAGTGGCACCAGTGAGGCTTAAGCAAAAGAAGGGGTGGATAAAAAGAAGGGTATAGTATCCAATACATTCAGAAACATAGGCTGCAGGTAAGTCTACAATGTGACCTACTGATTCTCACAATTATTTGGGCTGCCCTCGGTTAAAAAAGCTGCATAACACCTTTCTCTTAGTATATCGGGAACTTAATCTTGAGCAGTGTTTTCCTAAATTGGGTGCAAAGAACTGCAGTGGGTTTTTTTGGATATTAAAAGAAGCACCAAAGAAGTGTCTTATAATAAAATTATTTGAGGAAATGCCAAACTAAATAAAATTACTAAGTTTTTTTATGAGCGAACTTGACAGCGTTATAAGAGACTATGAATTACAGTATTTAGTTTTCCAATTTTACTTGAAATTAGAAACATACAACTCCTCTTACTCTTAAAGCATCTCACAGCCCTCACATTCAACAGGATAGTTTAGAGATCTAAGTGTTTGGGCCTACAATGCCACTTGTGACCTGACCCCTGCTTATTCATCTCAAGTCAAATCAGGTCAAACTAAGAGAGTAGAAGAGGCATGTACTAAGAATATAGAGTCAAAGAAGAATCTACTAAAAAGATAATGTGCTCTCTAGTATCTCAATCCAAAAATACTCTCTTCTCATACCCCTCACAGTACTTGTTTTATAGTTACGTGAGGGGGGAGGGAGGGAAAGAGAGGGAGAGTAAGAGAGCCTGAGTTTAGCAAGCCTGAGTTTAGCAAGTTCCTTTATTCCTATGATCTTCCAATTGAGTTACTCATGAAATTATTTTATTCATGTTTGTACAGAGTCTCAAACACAGTAAAAATAATGGTAAGTAATTACTAAATTGGATTGTCAAAAATATTCTGACTTGGAGATTCAAAGGCTTAAAATAAAAAGCAGTAAGAGGTTACCACTTATGCCATAGGGTGTGTACTGTCCAATATTTTAAGAGCAAATGATTACCAATACCTTATAAAATCAATTTTTACCTAAACCAGTAACGTAAGTAAGTAACTCAACACTGGAAATACATGGGGATATATCAAACTGCATAAATAATATTACAAGGTCAAACTGCACTTCAATGTTCCTTTTAACATTATGTGGTAGAGTATATTTAAAAATTTCTGAACTTTGATTTATATAGAAATAGCTTAACTATTGCAGTTTAAAAGTTTACATTAGTTCTTGTAAAACCACCTCCAAAAATTATTTTGCTGGCAAATATTAGACCTCTTGAAATTAAATGTTCACTTACATACTTTTTAACTTAAGGTTATAGATCACATTTCCTGCATATACTTTTCTAATAAAAAAAAAGTTACTAGTTATTATAATAAAGAATACTACTAATCAAGACATTTCCTAAAGCAGAATTAATTTCTGCTTAAACCTACAGAATTAATTTATATCCAGTTCAGTTTTACTCTTAACTATAAGCCTAAACTAAAACATTCCAATTCTAAACAGTACTAGCTAGATACTAGAGACTTGCAACTCAGATACAGCCATGTTAAAGGGGAAATAGTATACAAATCATTAAGTTGAATTCAATTATACTAAATTCAATTTTCTAGAACTTATCTAAGAAATTAAATCAACATATAAATCAAAGCACGACATTCATAATTATTAAGTCTGGAGTTTTTTCATACCAAATACCTGAACTAATGATCTGTCACCTTTTAATGGGACATGAGGTAGGGAAAATAAAAGCTAATAAAAACAGTTAAATTCCTGAATCAAAACAAATTTAAAACAAGATAAAATAGGCACTATCAAATACCCACCCTAGTTAAAATAAGCACTATCAAATACCCACTCTAGTTAAATATTCCTCTAAAAGTTACTTTCAAAGCTTCGTTTTTAATTATCAACCTTAAAATATCAGGAAAAGTTATTAGAGACAGAACACAAGCTTTCTTTTCTTACCTATACGGTCAAATGTCTTATCACATTTAGGACATTGCAAAATTTTTTTGTTACTGTTCTGAATGACTACAGGAGTTAACCCCTCATGAATATTTCCTACAGAATCACCAGGCTCAGGTTCCTCTTCTGCATCATTATGATCTTTTTCACTTTGTTCTTCAATGTCGGAGTATTCATCGGACATTTCCTCCTCTAGCTCATCTTCTTCAGCATTATATTCACTTCCAGGGTCCTCAGAATCATTCCTGTCTGACTTTTCTTTATCAAAATTTTCTTGATTCAAGTGGTCTGACCCATCACCACTTTCCTGTTCATCATCACTGGTGTCATCAAACTTAACAGGACACTTCCGATTCCTTTTCGATCTCCTTGTGGAAAAACTTCTCTCCAGCATTTTTAACCCATGTTTTTTCCCTAATAAAAGGGACCTATGGGTTTTAGCCAAATGATTCTCTAAAGACTTTTTGTAACAAAAATGTCTACTACAGAATTTACACTGATGATTATTTGATAGTCTTCCAGCTAATTCACTTAGTGTTTCTTCCGGTGAAGACTTTTCAGCCAGCTCAGTCTGAAAAGTGGCAACATTTTCATTATTTAGCAACTTCACTGCATCTATAATGTCCAGAAATTTTGCTGCCTCCAACACAAGAGGTATTTCATATTTGTACACAAAAAATTCTGACGTGTACAGAAATTCAAGCAGATGCTGAAAAACGGAGTGTGTTACGTGATCCAGGGTGACAACATCAGTGCTTGGATTTTTGCTCAAACACGCATGAAAATAACTACTGCCGACGGCAACAACGACTTTGTGTGCACTAAATTCTTTCCCTTCTACTATGATAAGTAAGTCACAGAAGGACGGGTGCTTCTGCCTATCATCGTTTAAATACTTCAGCAGATTCTTGTTATACTGCAAAGAACTCAAAAGTTTTCTCTGATCTGGAGAGGGAGGAAGTTCCTGGTAGCAGTGAAGAGCTTCAGGAGCTGGTCTTTCTGGGGAAGGAGTACAGGTTACTTCATCACACCCCACTGCGACATTGCCTTCTGGAGAATCTTTGTGATAGCCCAGGTGGATCTTCTCGTCAAGATTTGAAGTAACCTTTCTCCTTTTCTTCATTGCAGTACAACAGTTTCAGAACAAGAAACTTCATAAGTGTCTTCAGGGACGTATTTAAAACAAGAAAAGGAAAACAAAAAAAAAAAAAAAAAAAAAAGAGAGGACAACAACAACAACAACAGAAAAACCAAAAAACTAGATTGTCTCGGTTAACAGCTTCTGGAGGGGCGTGCCCGACGGTTTCATGGTCTGCAAAAGAGGAAGAAACACGTAAAAATAAGAAGAGTAATAATAAAAAACAAAAACCATCGCAAAGACAGTCCTAAAGATCCATTCACGGCACCCGCGTACCAATCCTTTCTAAACCAAAACTAAATTATAATAAAGTCACACCTTCCCGTTTTCCCGTGGCTACGGTTTTAGGGTGGAGAACGAGGAGGGCCGGGTTATAAAAGGCAACAAAAGAATAATTTTAAAGGACGCCGGAGCACACCTTTCGGGCCTGATTCACGAACGGGATGGGTTAAAAAGAGGGCAAAAAAAAAAAAAAAAAAAAAGGGGGGGGTCCCTCCAAGATCACGGCGGGTCGCAGGCTGAGGCGCGCTACCTTCAGGGTTTCGGGGCACCGGGCTGGCACAATAAGGCCGTGGCGGCCGCGACCCCCCGGTGTCCCCGCCGACACGCCGGGCGCCCGCGCGGGGAGGGCGCACCCCCTCGGGGCCGGAGAGCGTCCCGCGGCTGAACGGCCCGCAGCGCACGGCCGCGGGCGGGGCGCCCGGCAGGAGCGGCAGGGTCGCCGGCGGGGCGGCGGAGGGAAGCTGAGGAGGCTGCCCAGGCCCGGCCCAGGCGGACGCCGCGCCCGCCGACGCCGGCCCGCCACCCTCCCCACCCCGGTCTCCCCGGGCAAACGCCCCGCAGACCCATTACCGGGGACCCAGGGCTCCCCCGCCGGCTCCCGGCCGCTCAGCTCCACTCCGGGCGCGCTCGCTCCAGCGCCGACCCACTTCCGGGTTCAGCCCCCCGCCTCACCCGCCCTCCCCTCCCCGCGCCCCGCCGCCCCCGCAGCGGCCGAACACGTCACCCGCGCGCAGCCTCCGCGCCTGCACTGCGCATGTGCGCGCACCCCGCCTGCGCGCATGCTCCGTACGCCCCCCTTCCGCGCTGCCCGGGAGGGGACCCCAGCTACGCCCCGGATCCGTTGCTCCGCGTTTTCGCGGTGGTTGGGTGGCCCCGCTGTGACTGACGCGGACGAGGCTTTGCGGGGAAGCCAGGCTGCGGCGCGGTGCGGGGTGGGGTGGGGGGGCAGGGTGAGGAGCCCGCTGGGTGCCGGGGAAAGTGGCGGAGGCGCGACGGCACGCACCGGTTTCCTCCGCGCTGGCGGCCGTGCTGCTCGGGGACCCGCCGGCCTCGGCGGACGCGCTGCATCTAAGCAAGAGCTTGAGGTCCTCCCGGTCCTCTTCGGCTTTTAAACCCCGAACGCGGTTGCTCCTAAAATTATTATTATTATTTTTTTTTAACATCTCCATGTACACAGAAAATATCGGGACAGTTGTACGTACAAGTACACGGCTGTTAGGACAGGAAAGGCAGGCAAAACAGAAAGAAAGAAAAAAACCCGACGAGAACAACTTTCTGAAGCCGGCACCTAAGCTGTGGCATTTCTGAGAGTCTCAAGTGATGCTGATGTCGCTGGGCGGAGGACCACAGTTTTGGTAGCAAGGTCCTGGTTGAGGCGGTTTTGCAGAAGCAAGGAAAATAGGAGCCTGAGGCCAAACTGAATGGGTAACCAGGCCTGGTGACCCCAGGCCACCCATCACCCCCTACAGGCGCAAGGTACGCTGGGAGCCTACAGGGGCCGCGGCTCGCAGTGGAAGAACTAGTTGGGGTGGAAAGTTTCTCCCACGGGAAGATGGAAACTTTGAGGAAACTTGACTGACCCAAGTTTTCTTTGATTTGAAAATAGTTAAAACCCTTAATGAAAATACCTAGCGCTCACACGAATTCCGGACAAGGATTCCTGTCACCTGCATGACTCATTCCCACAAAAGCCAGCCGTCTAAAATGAGAGTCGATCAAAAACAAGAGACTAAAAACTACAGAAACATTCTCTGCAGCCTTCGGATGCACAAAGCCTGAAGACACTGGATTTCTCGGAAACAGAAAATAAGTATACTTAAAATGTTTTTTAAAATAAAGGGAGGAATTGAAGGAAAATGAATAAGTGAGAAATTGCTAAAAATAACCAAGCAGATTAAGAAAATAGGTGTGAAAGCTATCATTTTATTAGAACTTAGAACAGAGATGGAAATGTATAATTATGGATTCTCATATTAAAACAGAAGAGAGGTTAAAACCAAGTAAAAAATGAACATATACAAAGAAACGGAAAAAGAAAAGTGAAATGTAAGAAAGAGAAGCAATAGAGCAAAAATCAGAATATTAGGATACTTAAAAAGCTGAGAAATTTCTGGCAAGATTTGGCTATTGAGGAAAGAGAAGATGCAAATATAAACCCAAGAGTTTATTTTCTTAATAGTTTTGTAAATCCTCTGGAATGCACATACTGTCATTGTTAACAAAGTGACCTTCAGATGAGTTCTTTAGAATTTACCCTAAAAATTCTAAAAACATTCTATTATTAAGAATGTCTATATATGCAAAACAGTTTAGCTGTTCTGATGGAATTTGCTGGTCTTTAACCTGTTAAATGAACAGTAAATCAGTTTGAAGGATCGCCAAATCTTAGAAGTGTAAGGAGAATATAACTGAATGCAACAGTGATTAAAATGATGGATGCAGGGGCCCCTGGGTGGCTCAGTGGTTGAGCGTCTGCCTTTGGCTCTGGTCATGATCCCGGGGACCTGGGATCCAGTCCCACATCAGGCTCCCTGTGGGGAGCCTGCTTCTCCTTCTGCCTGTGTCTCTGCCTCTCTCTCGGTGTCTCTCATGAATAAACAAAGTCTTTTTTAAAAAAATGATGGATGCAATCTTCTAACAAAATATCAACTTGTGCTTTAAAAATTGGCAGAACTAATATGAGAAAGACAAACCAACATTCATATAGTAACTTATAGTAACTGATTACATCAAAAAATTACTAAGAAGCATACCATTTTTAAAAAGCCTTAGTAAAATTGACGTAAATGATACACATAAGATAGAGCATTTAATACTTACGGTATACAAATGAAGCACTTATAAAAATTGATCTGGTAAAAAAAGAAAGATCATTGTCATTTTTTTTAATTAATTTTTATTGGTGTTCAATTTACCAACATACAGAAAAACACCCAGTGCTCATCCCGTCAAGTGTCCACCTCAGTGCCCGTCACCCATTCCCCTCCAACACCCGCCCTCCTCCCCTTCCACCACCCCTAGTTCGTTTCCCCGAGTTAGGAGTCTTTATGTTCTGTCTCCCTTCCTGATATTTCCCAACATTTCTTTTCCCTTCCTTTATATTCCCTTTCACTATTATTCATATTCCCCAAATGAATGAGAACATACACTGTTTGTCCTTCTCCGATTGACTTATTTCACTCAGGATAATACCCTCCAGTTCCATCCACGTTGAAGCGAATGGTGGGTATTTGTCGTTTCTAATGGCTGAGTAATATTCCATTGTATACATAGACCACATCTTCTTTATCCATTCATCTTTCGATGGACACCGAGGCTCCTTCCACAGTTTGGCTATTGTGGCCATTGCTGATAGAAACATCGGGGTGCAGGTGTCCCGACGTTTCATTGCCTCTGAATCTTTGGGGTAAATCCCCAACAGTGCAATTGCTGGGTCGTAGGGCAGGTCTATTTTTAACTCTTTGAGGAACCTCCACACAGTTTTCCAGAGCGGCTGCACCAGGTCACATTCCCACCAACAGTGTAAGAGGGTTCCCTTTTCTCCGCATCCTCTCCAACATTTGTTGTTTCCTGCCTTGTTAATTTTCCCCATTCTCACTGGTGTGAGGTGGTATCTCATTGTGGTTTTGATTTGTATTTCCCTGATGGCAAGTGATGCAGAGCATTTTCTCATGTGCATGTTGGCCATGTCCATGTCTTCCTCTGTCAACATATTTCAAAGAAGTGTAATGAGATTATTAATGAATAATAAAAGTAATGATGATACTTTAAATTTTTCCATACAATGGAAACTAGTATAACTTACAAATAACTTATGATTCAAAGTAGGAATCACAATGGAAATTACCAAATAATTTGAACTGAATAGTAATAATGAAACATAGCAAAACTGTGAGATCTAGTTAAAGCTATGCATTAAGGGTAGTTGATATCTTTAAATTCTTATATTTCAAAAAAAAAAAAGCTGAAAATGAGCCTCTAAGTTCTCAAAGTTAGAAGTTAGAAAAGTAAACATAAAAAAGTAAGAAAAAGGATAAGATAGGAATTAATGAAATAAAAAGGAAGCACACTTATAGATGAGCAAAGCCAAATGTTGGTTCTTTCAGGAAAAAAAAAAAATTTGATAGGCCTGTAGCATAAATGACTAATATATACATATATATAGCATATATATGTATATATAATTGCTAAAATATATATATATATGTTAGACATTTAGGGAAAATGTGTATATATCTATATCTGAATCACAAAGGAGGAGGACAGGGGCGCCTGGGTGGCTTAGTCAGTTGGGCTTTGGACTCTTGATTTCGGCTCAGGTCATGATCTCAGGCTCTTATTTCCTAGCTCTGGCACAGCTAGGAGTCTGCTTGTCTCCCTCTGCCCTTCCCCTAGAAAAAAAAATAAGGAGGAAGTTATACATCCTACAATTATTATAAGTCAATAAGACAATGTTATTCCAATAAACCCAATAATATAGAATAGACAAAATATCTAGAAACCAAAATTTATTATTTTAATAGGCATAAAATTGATATATTACCAGCAAGAATAGTCAACAACAACAGAAGGAACAAATAACATGAGACATAAAAAAGGTATCATTACAGGTTCTAGTCACATTAAAACCATAACAAGAAGGTACTATAAACAATTTATAAGAATGAATTTCAAAATTTATATGAAATAGACAAATTCCTAGGAAAACATAAATTATCAAAATTGAATCAGAGATTTAGCAGTCTTATTTTTAGTAAATTAATTATAAAAAGTCTTCCAGATAATAAATTCCATCTATAAGGAAGAAATATTACCAATTTTGTACAACTCTTCCAAAAAATGTATTTAAAAAGAGGAAGGGAGCAATATTTACCTTATATTATGAGGCCAGCAGGATCATTATATCAAAACCTGAGAAGGACATTGCAGGAAATGAAAATTACAGATCAAACTCACTCAAAATCTTAGGTACAAAATCTTAAAATCAAATCCAACTGCTCTATGTGTGTGTTATATATATACATATATATATATATATATATATATATATATATATATATATTTGGGGGGGGGAGTGGGAGAGAGAAGGAGGGAGAAAGAGCTACAATTCAAGAATTGTTGAAATTTAGTAATGAGCTAATGTAATTCTTATTAACTGAATAGAAAAAACTATAGACCATCTCAAAAGATGCAGAAAAACATTTAATAAATTAAACACACAAAATTATATTAGACAGTGATCCCAGGGTCCTGGATTCAGCCTTGCTTTGGGCTCTCTGCTCAGCAGGGAGCTTGCTTCTCCCTCTGCCTACCACTCTGCCTACTAGTGAGCTTTCTCTCTCTCTCTCTGTCAAATAAATAAATAAAATCTTTTTAAATATAATAAAAAATGAAAAAATCTCAAACTAGGAACATAAGTTCTTAGTATGATAAATGGAATCTACACACACACACACAAAAACACACAAAACAGAAAACACCAGCAAATACCATACTTGACTCAAAAAAGTCAGTATTTCTACAGAAATTGATAATGCATGAAGCATGCCTTTTGTCATCACTTTAATTTGACATGTTAATGGAGATCTTACCCAGGAGAAATAGCTATGGATAAGAAAGAAAAGGTATAAGGCTTGGATGAAAAACAACTATGGATTAACTATTAATACAAAAAAATTGTAGAACACAAAGTTAACATGCAACATGAAATAATATTATACTATAGGAGCTGTGATGGATGATCGTATCTGTCAATGTGGTCAAATTGGTCAAACACCCATCTAGATGTTGCTGTGCAGGTATTTTTGATGTAATTAACATTCATTTCAGTAGACTTTAAGTAAACGAAATATCCTCCATAATATGGATGAGCCTGTTAAAGAAAAATTATTCCTGACACTTGTCAAAGAACAGTAAGGCAGAATTTATGCAGGAGGGTTACTTCAATGGGATTTTGTGGTAGGGGACAGAGATTGGCCTCAATTTCAAGTACAAGGAAAAGTGGGAATTTACAGCCCAGGAGCAGGCCAGGGAAAGGAAGGGGCGTGTCAGTGGATGGAAAACTCTTAGGAGGAAATGTCAGGGTTAAGGGAGGATTTTGGCTCAACTGACCTGATAGGAATCTTAATGAAGACAAGCCATCATGTTCAGTCCTCACCTGTGGTGTGATGGAATATGAGAAACAAGATATTAGATAGTAAGGGTGAGGGATTCTGGCTAAACTGAGTTAGTAGGTTCTTGATAAAATTGAACAATGAGGAAACCAACACAGAAGCTCAAAAGTCAGGGTCTGGTTGAGAGAGAGCTTAGAGGAGCCTGCTTAAAGTTTGGCTAAAGAGAGAATCTTAGATCTCATCCAATCAGCTGATGGCTTTATGGGCAAAGGCTGAGCTTTCCCTAAGGAAACTCTGCCTGAGTTTCCAGCCTACTGCCCTGAAGTATTTGGACTCAAGAGTGGAACATCAACTCTTACCTGACTTTCTAGTCTGCAGGCCTGCCCTACAGATTTCAGATTTACCAGCCCCCACAATCAAACATGTAAGCCAATTTCTTAAAATATCTATCTTACTGGTTCTGTTTCTCTGGAGTACCGTAAGATACCAGCAGTGAACAATAATGAAATAAAAAAATTAAAAAGAATGCCTTTTACATTTCCTCAATTATATAGCACCAACTGCCATTTCTCCAAGGTGTCAGAAGTTTTTGTCAGAGGAAGTAGCTGATGGGGCAAGGCCCAATGAGGAAAGAGCAGAGGTAGAAAGCCACAAAAGAAATGAAACCTACATTCTCCAGAAAATCCTATGTTTTCCTTTTGCTGCTCTGTCTGGTCTTACATCAATATCCTTTGATAGGCTGTTTCACCAGTTTATGTGAGAAAGTGAAAATGTTTTCTTCATTTATTCATTGAATGTCCATTGAACAGCTAACTTGTACCAAGAATGTAACATTTTAAATAAACTTAATCATGAAAAGATGTTTTTCAACAGTATCAAATATATAAAATGCCTGAGAATTTATCTACTAAGTTCTATTTAAGACCTTTATACACAATTCTCTATAACAGGGCTGACATCCTTTCTTCTGTATAGGGCCACATATTAAAGGCTTAAGCTTATAAGCTCCAGACAGTCTCTATCCCATTTTGTTCCTCATTTTCTTGACAACTCTTCAAAATGTAAAATTTAATCTTATCTTATGGACCATACAAAAACAAACCATGAGTGAATTTGACATATTGGCTATTGTTTTCTGAGCCCTTCCCCTAAAACATACCTCAGAGAAATGAATGACCTAATAATTGAAGAAAGAAGCCATATTCACATATAGGAAGAGTCAATTTTGTGAAGTTGTCAATTGCCCACAAATTGGTCTATAGATTTAAAGACATCATTAAATTGGATCTCATTAATATTCAATGCTTTTATTCCCCAAAGACAAGAAAATAAAAAGGCAATTTACAGAATAGGAGAAGATATTTAAAAAAATATACATGACTAAGAACTGATATCCAGAATATAAAAAGAACTTTTAAAACTCATTTTTCCTTTCATAAGAAGGAAAAATATGAGCAAATGAACAAAATACTTGAACAGACACTTCCTGAAAGAGGATAAGCACATGAAAGATCTTTTTATTTTATAATACATCTTAAAGAGTAGGCCAATTAAAATCACAGTGATATACCACTGTATATCCATTGGAATAACTAACTTTTAAAGACTGATGATATTAAGTGGTGGTGATGACGTGGATCAACAAGAAATCCCATACACTTGCTGTTGAAATGTAAAATGGTACAAGTTCTTTGGAAAATAGTTGAACAATTTCAGAAAATATTAAACTTACACACATCGTACAAGCTGGCTATTCCATCTTTATCTAAGAGAAACTAAAGTATTATATCCACAAAGTCTTATATACAAAAGTTCATAGCAACTGTACTTGTAACACTAAAAAAATGGGAATTATCCAACAATACATATAAAAAATCATTCACCGCTATCGAGTAGGATTTGTTCCCAGGATTCAAGTATGGGTTCAATATTTGCAAATCAATGTGATACATCGCATCAACAAGAAAAAGGATAAAACTCATGTGATCATTTCAATAGATGCCAAAAAAGCAATGGACATAGCATAACATCCATTCATGATAAAAACTCTCCACAAAGTAAATTTAGAGGTCACATACCTCAATAAAGGCCATATATGAAAAACCCACAGCTAACATTATCCTCAATGGTGAAAAACTAAGATCTTTTCCCCAAAGATCAGAAACAAGACAAGTATATCCAGTCTCACCACTCTTATTCAACATATTATTGGAAGCCACTGCCACAGCAATCAGATAAGAAAAAGAAATAAAAGGCATCCAAATTGGTAAGGAAGAGGTAAACCTTTCACTATTTGCAGGTCACATGATACTATATATATAGAAAACCCTGAAGATTCCACCATAGAACTACTAGAACTGATAAATTAATTCAGTAAGGCTGCAGGATATAAAAATCAACATATAGAAATCAGTTATACTTCTATACACAAAGAATGAAGGAGCAGAAGGAGATATTAAGAAAATAATCTCATTTACAATTATAATAAAAGATAATGAAATATCTAGGAGTAAAGTTAATCAAAGAGGTGAAAGATTTGTACTCTGAAAACTATAAAACATTGATGAAAGAAATTGAAGACACAAAGAAAAGGAAAGCCATTACATGCTCACAGATAGAACATTGTTAAAATGTCTATACTAACCAAAGCAATCTACAGACTTAATGAAATCCCTATAAAAATACCAACATCATTTTTAAAAGAATCAGAAAAAATAATTCTAAAATTTCTGTGGAACTAAAAAGACCTAAAATAGCCAAAGCAATCTTGAGAAAGTAGAATTAAACTGAAGGTATCACAATCCCAGATATCAAAACATACTACAAAGTTGTAGTAATCAAAACGGTATGATACTGGCACAAAAATAGACACATATATGAATAAAACAGAATAGAGCTCCCAGAAATAAATCCTCACTTATATGGTCAATAAATTTGTGACAAAGGAGACAAGAATATACAATGGGAAAAAGACAGTTTCTTTAACAAATTGTGCTAGAAAAAACTGATGGCTACATACAAAAGAATGAGACTGGACCACTTTATTACATCATCCCCCAAAATTAAACTCAAAATGGATTAAATACCTAAAACTGAGACCTGAAACCATAAAACTCCTACCAGAGAGCACAAGCAGTAAGGTCTCTGACATTGGCCATAGAAACATTTTTCTAGATATGTCTCCTGAGCAAGGGAAACAGAAGCAAAAATAAACTAATGAGACTACATTGAAATAAAAAGCTTCTAACAGCAAAGGAAACAATGAATAAAATTAAAAGGCAATCTACTGAATGGGAGAAGATATTTGCAAATGACATATCTGATAAGGTTAGTATCCAAAATATATAAAGAAGTTATATAACTCAACACCAAAAAACCCAAATAATCCAATTAAAAAGTGGGCTGAAGGCATGACTAGATATTTTTCGAAAGGAGACATCCAGATGGCCAATAGACATATGAAAAAATGTTCAACATTATTTTTTTAAATATTTTATTTATTTATTCATGAGAGACACAGAGAGAGGCAGAGACACAGGCAGAGGGAGAAGCAGACTCCATGCAGGGAGCCCGATGTGGGACTCAAACCCAGGACTCCAGGATCATGCCCTGGGCTGAAGGCAGGTGCTCAACTGCTGAGCCACCCAGGGATCCCTGTTCAACATTATTTATCATCAAATCAAAACCACAATGAAATATCACCTCACACCTGTCAGAATAGCTTAAATCAAAAACACAAGAAAAAACAAGTGTTGATGAGGATGTGGAGAAAAAAGAAATCCTCATGAACTTTTGGTGGGATACAAACTGGTGCAGCTACTGTGGAACACAGTATGGAGGTTCTTCAAAAGATAAAAAAAAAATAGAACTACCATATGATCCAGTAATTCTACTGCTGGATATTTACCCCAAGACAATGATAACATTAATTCAAAAAGATATATGCACCCCTATGCTTATTGAAACATTATTTACAATTTCCAAATTATGGAAGCTGCCCAAGTGTCCACTGATAGATGAATGGAGAAATTCAATGTATATACAATGTATATACAATAGAATATTACTCAGCCATAAAGAGAATGAGATCTTGCTATTTGCAACAACATGGATAGATCTAGAGAGTATAGTGTTAAGTGAAATAAGTCAGTCCAGAGAAAGAAAAATGCAATATGATTTCACAATATGTGGAATTTAAGAAACAAATGTACAAAGAAATAAAGAGACAAAGAAACAGACTCTTAACTACAAAGAATAAACTGATGGTTACCAGAGGGGAGATGAGTGGGAGCATGGGTGAAATACATGAAGGGGATTAAGAGTACACTTATCTCGATGAGCACTGAGAAATCTATATAATTATTGAATCACTGTATTGTACATTTGAAACTAATACACTGTTTGTTAATTGTAGTGGAATTAAAATTTAACAAAAACAGGAATCAACCCAAAAGTCCAACAACAGGTAACTTCATAAACAAGTTGTATGTTCAAAATACAGAATTCTATTACTTAACAAAAAAAAAGAACTAATGCTGGAGGCCATAACAGATGATTCTGAAAACAACTACATTGAATAAAAGACAAAATGAATATAGCCTACAGAATTCCATTTATCAAAATTCTAGGAACAGCAAATTATAAAGACAAAAAGCCAATCACTTTGTTGCTTGGTTACAGCAAATGCGGTCAGTTTGTGATAGATTAAAATAGGACACACACACAAAAAAACACCTTTTGTTCATCATTTTGATTGCAGTGATGGTTTTACTAGTGCATACACATAACTGATCAAATTATACACTTTAAATGCATGCAGAATATTGCATGACAATTAATTCTAAATAAAGTGATTTAAAAAAAGAATATCACACAGACACATGAACAGAGACATACAAATAAGCAACAGAAAAACAGAAAGCCCAAAGATTCAAATTCATGGATGAATTTAGCATATAAAAGGGTAAAATTTCAAGTCTATAAACATAGACTGTCAAGTACATGAGAATAAACAATGAGGTGGGCATCAAAAATAAAGGTAAGTTGTATATAAACTTCTCAGCAGATCAAGATAAATTCCAAATGGATCAAAATTTTCAATATAAAAACTGAAACCACAAAAGTACTATAACAAAACAAAAACAAACTTCTAATGACAGCAAAATTGGGAAGGTCACTCTAATCATGAATCAGAATTGAGAACCAGTTAAGGGACAAAATTATTAAATCAGCCATATAAACTTAAAAATTTTTTCATGGAATTGTTCTAGTATTACTAATGGTATATTAAGTAGTTCAAACCAATTTTCCCACTGTGAACAGCTAGGTCAAAACGCTGTTTTAAGCAAAGCATCTATTTTGAATGCATGGGGTAGCTACCAAAGTTGTGTGTAAAGAACTATAAGGTCATGCTCTGCAAGAAAAAGAAGTTCAAAGAGATGAACTTGTCATTTGGGGAAGCTTCTCCCTTAAAGCAGTTACTGACTGAAAACTAACAACTGAAAAGCTGATAAGATGAACAGAGCTTGACAGACTCCTGAAGCAAGGAGATAAAAACTGAAATTTAGGGATCACAAAAAAATGAAGTGCCCTAATAAACTCCCCATGTTTTCAGCTGGGATTCTAAAAGGCCTAACCTATGAGTTAAAAAGGTACCAGAAACAGACAAAATCACAAGACTAAAGTCTTGGGATGCCTGGGTGGCTCAGTGAGCATCTGCCTTTGGCTCAGGTCATGATCCCAGGGTCCTGGGATTGAGTCTGCTTCTCCCTACGCCTGTGTCTCTGCCTTTCTCTCTGGTCTCTCATGAATAAATAAATAAAATATTAAGAAACAAAACAAGACTGAAGTCTTTAATATTTTTGCTCCTTGAGAAAGATAATCTGGAATTGCTTCTTATTCAACCTAGCTGTTGGCCAGAAGCAAAACTAAATCCTATTTCAATTAAGATGACATCATCCAGAATCTTAATTTGTTGATTTTAAAAATACAATGTCCAGCAACAAATCAAACACATACACACAAAAGGATGTTTCCAAAAAAGGAAGAGACAAAACAGACAAGTAGACAAAACAGTTCTACGGGAGATCAAGAAAATGGACTTATTGGCCCAAGACAACAGCAACAAAGAATCTAGGAGCAATAAGTTCAAGAAATTGGCAGAGAATATTGAAGATTTCCACAAAGAAATGGAAATTAAATAGAAATTCTAGGATAGAAAAAGACAAATGATGAAATAAAAACAATAGATGAATTTAACCTGAGATTAGAAAGAGCTACGAGAAACCATTGAGCTAAAGATAAATCAGAAGAAATCTCCAAAATAAAACAGAGACCAAGAACGGATAATCACAGAAAAGAGAAAATAAAAGTGAAACACATGAATAGACCTAATGTAAATCTTAATAGAGCCACAGAAGGAGAGGAAAATGAGAATGAAGAAGAGGCTATATTGTAAAAGATAATGGGTAAGAGTTTCCCACTAATGAAAGAGATCAAGCCAGAGATTATTAGGAACTCATGCAGGATAAATAAAAAATAAAAAAAAATAAAAAATAAAAAATAAAATTGGACATGCCACATTGAAAATGCTAAAAATCAGATAAGGAAAAAAAATCTAAAAAGCATCCATTACAACTACAAAAAAGTTATCAGCATTACAGGAGTAAAATTAGACCAAAAGCTGACTTCTCAATGGAAACCTTAGAATCCAAAAGGTATCTTCATAATATCTTAATGAGGCTAAAATAAAATAACTGCCAAGCTAGAATTATATTATCCAGTGAACAAATCCTTTCTATAAGAAGGGAAATAAAAACTTCTAGGGTTAAAAAAAAAACTTGTAGGGTACACAAATCTTGAGAGAATTCATTAGCTGCAGACTCATAGTTACAGATATATCAAATGGAGATATTTTAGGCAAAGAAAAAATGATCATAGAGGGAATAATGTAATGAAGGAAAGAATAAAGAACAACATGAGTAAATGCAAGTAAATATTGACTCTGAAAACAACAACAATAATAATTATTATTATTTGGGATTAACAAAGTAATAACATAAAAGGCAAGATACATTGAAAGGAATTAAGAGATTCTCAAGTCCTGTGCTGTCCAGCATATGTTAAAAAGTTCTAATTTTTATGTAAGTTTAACAACTCAAGGATGTTTGTTATGATCTCTGAGGTAACTACTAAAATCAAAAGTAAAAGAATAGTTGATAAGCAAGCTAATAGAGGAGGGAATTTGAACATTGAATACAGAATCCAGAAGAAGAAAAGAAAGGAGAGAAAAAGAATCAGAGCAGGTGAAAAAAAAGAGAAATACAATAAGATGGTAGATTTAAAACCAAATGTAATACCTAATTATTTAACTGTAAATTGACCAAATTATCCATTTAAAAAGACAATGATTGACAGACTAAATTAAAAAAAAAGATCAAAACTTCCTACGTGATGATTACTAGAGACAAACTTAAATATAAAGAAAAGTTAAAAGTATTTTGAAAATGATACACCATGCAAATACATAGACTGATGTATCTACGTTAATATTGGACAAAATCAGCTTTAACATAGATGTGTTACTTGAGAGGACATTTCATTTTTTTAAATTTTTATTTATTTATGATAGTCACAGAGAGAGAGAGAGAGAGAGGCAGAGACACAGGCAGAGGGAGAAGCAGGCTCCATGCAGGGAGCCCGACGTGGGATTCGATCGGGTCTCCAGGATCACGCCCTGGGCCAAAGGCAGGCTCTAAACCGCTGCGCCACCCAGGGATCCCGAGAGAAGGACATTTCATAATAATACAATTTGCAATCCAGGAGGAAGATATAGCAATTCCAAATATGTATGTCTATATGAAATTATCTATGTGTTTTATGTACTTATATATTTCTATTTACCTATTAGTATTTATATATAAATTATTATTTTATATTCTGATATAAAAAGATAAGTATACTATTATATAATATTTTATTCCTTGATATATATATATATATATATATATATATATATATAAATGGAAAACAACCACTTAATATGCTCATTAAAAAAGTATTTTTTTTGGTAAAAAACAAAGCAACATATAATTGATAAACCCATAAGAAGATTTCCTTTCCTATGTGTCATTTATTAAGCTGTTGTCTATTCTACTGACTTCAAGTCCACCCTTCAGTACTCTGCATTGTGATGCTGAGAATGGAACTCAGCTTTGCAGGCTGACTCCCTTTAGTCTCTACCAATAGAGAACAATAGATAAGATTTAGAGGAAATAAGAAAAGCATAGTTGGAAAGTGATACTGGCCCCCATCTTATAAAAGGACCAAAAAGAAAGGACACGACCAAGAAAATGAAAAAACCATCCCATCCCAGAATAGAAGAAAATATTTGTATATCATAAATTTGATAAGAATCTAGTATAAAGAATATATTTTGTAAAACTTACAAATAAAAAATAAAATGCAGTAACTCAACTTTAAAAATGAACATTGGATTTGAATGGACATTTCTGTAAAGAAGGTATATAAAGGCCAAGAAACAAATGAAAAGATGATCAACATCATAGTCTTTAGGGAAATGCAAATCAAAACCACAATTAGGTACTTTCCACTTCACACCCACTAGGATGGCCCTAATTAAAAAGACTGATAACAACAAGCATTGGTAAGGATGTGGAGAGGTTGGAACACTCATAAATTGCTGGTGGAAACATACAATGGGGCACCCACTTTGGAAAACATTCTCAAATGTCAGTTCCTCAAAAAGTTAAACATGAAGTTACCATATGATACAGCATTTCCACTCATAGGAGAACTGAAAACTCATGTTCACACAAAAACTTGTGCATGAATATTCATAGCAGCATTATTCACAATAGCCAAAAAGTGGTAAAAACCCAATGTCCATTAGCTGATAAATGGATAACAGAATGTGGTATAGTCATACATTAAATATTTTTCTGTCATAAAAAGCAATAAAGTATAAGGAGGGCACATGATACAATGAGCACTGGGTATTTTATCAGATTGATGAAACACTGACCTCTGCCTCTGAAGCCAATAATACATTGTATGCTAATTAATTGAATTTAAATTTAAAAACTCTAAAAAAAAGAGTTCTGGTGATTGGTTGCACAGTAATGTGAATATATTTATCATTGACTGGGCTATACACTTAAAAACAATTAAGATGTTAAGTTTTATATGTATGTATTTTACCACAATTAAAATAAAATTTTTGATGAAAATTTAAACATAAAAAATAAAAAGATAAAAGAAGGAATAAAGTACTGATAAATGCTATAACATGGAGGAACCTTGAAAACTTATGTTAAGTGAAAGACATGGAACACAAATGAACACATATTCTATGATTCTATTTATACATAAAACATACAAGGGAGTTCACAAAGACAAAGACTGGTAGTTGATTAGGGGCTAGGGAGACGGGCAAATGGGGAATGATTAGGGGCTAGGGAGAGGGGCAAATGGGGAATGATTCCCAATGGGTACAGGTTTCTTTTTAAGGTGATAAAACTGTTCTAAAACTAGATTGTGGTAATAATTGTACAACTTTGCAAATATCCTAAGACTCATTGAATTGTACACTTTAGAAGGGTAAACTTTATGGTATATGAATCATATAATAATAAAAATGGTATATTCATTTTTGTAATTGTAATACATGTAATAATTTTTATGTGTAAAAGAGTACTTTTGGTATGGTATGGTCACATGTATAGAAAGGAATTATACTAAGTGAAGACTGGAAGACATTGCACAAAAATATTCATAGAAATCTTCTCTGAGTGATAAGGTGATGTAAGATTTTCTTTTAATTTTTTTTAAAGATTTGTGTATTTATTTTAGAGAGAGAGAGAGTGAGTGGAAGACAAAGAATCTCAAGCAGACTCCCCACTGATCTCAGAGCTGGACTCAGGCCTTGATCCCACAACCCCGAGATCATGACCTGAGCTGAAATCAAGTCAGACACTTAACTGACTGAGCCACCCACGTGCCCCAGATTTTCTTTTCTTAATTAAAAAAAATTATATATTTCAACTCTTATATTGTAAACATACAGTTTTGTAATAAAAAATAAATTTACTAATAAATTTATTTTCAGATAAAGTCAGTACTTGTAGGCTCATTTAGATGTTAGACTCCAAAGTCAGAGCTCAGAAATATGCAAGACAAAGAACAGGAAAGAGTTTTCATCTTACCATGAAAACATTATGATCATAAAAACTTCATATACTTTAGGGAGTTCTCTGCTAAATAGAGGGGAAAAATTTTTGTTTCCAACTTTATTGAAGTACAACTGATAAATTGTAAGATTTAAAGTATACAACATACAATTTGATATACCCATACGTTGTAGAAGGATTCCAACCATCGAGTTAATGAATACATCCATCACCTCATATATTTACTTTTTTTGTGAGTATATTTAAGTTCTAGCCTTTTAGAAAATTTCAATTATACAATACAGTGTTCCCAACCATAGTCACCATGCTATACATTAGATTCTCAGACCTTATTATTAACTGAAAATTTGTACTCTTTACTAATCTCTCCCTATTTCCCCCACCTCTGATCCTCTGGCAACCACTTTCCTACTCTCTGTTTCTATAACTTCAAGGGTTTTGTTTATTTGTTTGTTTGTTTGTTTTTAGATACGACAGGTAAGTGACACCATGCAGTATTTGTCTTTTTCTGGATTATTTCATTTAGGATAATACCCTCCATGTTGTTGCAAAGGGCAGGACTCCCCCCCCCCTTTTGGCTGAATTATATTCCATAATATATATATGTGATATATATGAAATATACATCATGTTCTTTATGCAGTCTTCTATCTACGTCTCTCAAGTTATTTTCATATCTTGCCTATTGTGAATAATGCTGTTATAAACATGGGCTTACTTATATTTCTTTGAGACAATGGTTTTATTTCCTTTGGATATATTCCCAGAATTGAGATTGCTAGATTATATGTTAGTTCTGTTATGAATTTCTTGAAGAACCTCCATAATGTTTTCCGTAGTGGCTACACCCATTTACATTTCCACCACCACTGTGCAAATTTTTCCTTTTCTTTCTTTTTTTTTTAAGATTTATTTATTATGAGAGACACACACAGAGAGAGAGGCACAGACATAGGCAGACGGAGAATACTGCTCCCTCTAAAGGTTACTTACTTTGCTAAATGTTTCCTTTCCTGTATAGGAGCTTTTAGTTTGATGTGGTCTCACTTGTTAATTTTTGTTTTTGTTGTCAAATTAAAAAAACCATGGGCAAGACTAATGTCATAAAGCTTACTTCATATGTTTTCTTCTAGAAGTTTTATGGAGTCAGGTCTTATAATTCAAGTGTTTAATCCATTTTGAGTTGATTTTTTTGTGTACAGTGTAAAATTGGGGCCGAGTTTTCCCAAAATCACTATTGAAGAGACATTCTCTCCCCATTGTATATTTGGCAACTTTGTAAAAAATTAATTGACTGACTATATAAGAATGAGTTTCTTTCTGGGTTCCTTTTTCTGCTCCATTTATCCATGTGGTTGTTTTTATGCTAATACTATACTGTTTTGATTGCTATAGCTTTGTAACATAGCTTGAAATCAGTAAGTGTGATGCCACCATCTTTGTTTTTATACAAAGCAATACAGGCCTCGCTCAAGGAGCAACAAAAGTCTCAAAGACAGAACCTAACCTTACACCTAAAGGAACTAGAAAAAAAAGACAAATGGAGCCTAAAACCAGCAGAAGAAGGGAAATAATAAAGAGTGGAGCAGAAATGAATGATGCAGAAACAAACAAAAACCAGTAGAATAGATCAATGAAACTAGGAGATGGTTCTTTGAAAGAATTTTAAAAATCTATAAATCTCTAGCTAGACTTATGAAGAAGAAAAGACAAAGGGCCCAAATAAATAAAATCATGAATGAAAGAAGTTTGCACACCACAGAAGTATAAATAATTATTAGAGAATAGTATGAAAAACTATATGCCAACAAATTGGGCAATCTGGAAGAAATGGAGAAATTCCTAGAAACATATATAACTACCAAAACTGAAACAGGAAAAAATAAAGAACTTGAACAGACTGATAACCAGCCAAGAAATTGAATCACTAATCAAAAATCTCCCAACAAACGAAAGTCCAGAGTCAGATGGTTTCCATGGGGAGTTCTACCAAACATTTAAACAACAGTCAATACCTATTCTTCTCAAACTGTTTAAAAAAATAGAAGGAAAAGGAAAACTTTAAACTCATTCTATGAGGTCAGCATTACCTTGATTCTAAAACTAGACAAAGACCCCACTGAAGAAGAGAATTATAGGTCAATATCCTTGATGAACATGGGTGCAAAAAAATTCTTAGCAAATACTGGCAAATAGAATCCAACAGATTCATCATGATCAAGTGGGATTTATTCCTGAGTTGCCAGGGTGATTCAATACTTGGAAATCAATCAAAATTATATACCATATTAATAAAAGAAAAGAACCATATGATCCTCTCAATAGATGTAGAAAAAGCATTTGACAAAGTACAGCATCCATTCTTGATAAAAGACCCTCAACAAAGCAGGTATAGAGGGAACATACCTCAACATCATAAAGGCCATATACGAAACACCCACAGCTAATATGATCCTCAATGGGGAAAGACTGAGAGCTTTTCCTCTGGGAAAAGACAAGGATGTCCACTTTCACCACTGTTGTTTAACCTATACTGGATCAGCAATCAGACAACAAAAAGAAATAAAAGGCATCCAAATCAGCAAAGAATAAGTCAAATTTCACTCTCCAGAGATAACATGATATGCTATGTAAAAAAACCTGAAAGACTCTACCAAAAGCTTGCTAGAACTGATACACGAATTCAGTAAAGTCACAGGATACAAAACTAATGCATAGAAATCTGTTGCATTTCTATACAACAATAATAAAGAAGCAGAAAGAGAAACCAAGGAATCAAACCCATCCACAATTGCAGCAAAACCCATAAGATACCTGGGAATAGACCTAACCAAGGAGGAAAATATCTGCATTCTGAAAACTATAGAACACTTACAAAAGAAACTAAGGTGACACAAGGAATGGAAGACGTTCCAAGCTCATGGACTACAAGAACAAATGTTAAAATTTCTATTACTACCCAAAGTAATCTAACATTTAATGCAATCCCTATCAAAATACTACCAGCATTTTTCACAGAGCTAGGATAAACAAGCCTAAAATTTTATGGAACCACAGAAGACTAACCAATGCAATCTTGAAGAGGAAAGGCAAAGTTGAAGGCATCACAATTCTGGAATTCAAGCTATATTACAAAGTTGTAGTCAAAAACATTATGGCGCTGACACAGAAACAAACTCATAGGTCAGTGGAACAGACAGAAAATTCAGAAAAGGACCTACAATTATAAGGTCAACTAATCTTCAACAAAGTAGGAAAGAATTTCCCATGGAAAAAATATGACAGTCTTTTCAACAAATGGTGTTGGGAAAACTGGACAGCCACATGCAGAAAAATGAAACTAGACCACTTTCTTACACCATACACAAAATAAATTCAACATGGATGGAAGACCTACAGGTGAGACAGGAAACTATCAAAATCCTAGAGAAGAACACAGGCAGCAACCTCTTCGATATTGGCTGTAGCAATTTCTTACTAGATATGTCACCTAAGGCAAGGGAAACAAAAGCAAAAATTAACAACTGGACTACATCAGGATAAAAAGCTTCTGCATAGTGAAGGAAATAATCAACAAAACTGAAAGGCAACCTTTGGGAGGGGAGGAGATATTTGCAAATGATGTATCTGATAAAGGGTTAGTATTCAAAATCTATAAAAGATATTATCAGACTTAACACCCTAAAAACAAAAAATCCACTTAAGAAATGAACAGAAGACATGAACAGACACTTTTCCAAAGAAGACACATGATAATATGCTCAACATCACTCATCATCAGTGCAATACAAATCAAAACTATGATGAGATACCACCTCACACCTGTAAAAATGACTAATTTCAACAACAGAAGAAACAAGTGTTGGCAAGGTTGTGGAGAAAAGGGAACCCTCTTGCACTGTTGAAAGGAATGCAAACTGGTGTGGCTACTCTGGAAAACAGTCTGGAAGTCCCTCAAAAAATTAGAAATAGAGCTACCATATGATCCAGAAATTGCACTACCTGATATTTAACCAAAGGATACACAAATACTAATTTGAAGGGGTGCATACCCCTAAGTGTTTATGGCAGCATTATCGATAATAACCAAATTATGGAAAGAGCCCAAATGTCTATCAACTGATAAATGGATAAAGAAGTTGTGGTATATGTATATAAATGAAAAGATGCTCAACATCACTAATTATTTGAGAAATTCAAATCAAAACTACAATAAGATACTACCTCACACCTGTCAGAATGGCTGTTACCAAAAAGGAAACAATAATGGGGGGCTGACCAATTGCACTACTGGGGATTTACCCCAAAGATACAGATGCAGTGAAAAACCAAGACACCTGCACCCCGATGTTTATAGCAGCAATGTCCACAATAGCCAAACTGTGGAAGGAACCCTGGTGTCCATTGAAAGATGAATGGATAAAGATGTGGTCTACATATACAATGGAATATTACTCAGCCATTAGAAACAACGAATACCCACCATTTGCTTCAGTGTGGATGGAACTGGAGGGTGTTATGCTGAGTGAAGTTAGTCAATTGGAGAAGAACAAACATTATATGGTTTAATTTATTTGGGGAATATAAAAAATAATGAAAGGGATTAAAGGGGAAAGGAGAGACAATGAGAGGGAAGTATCAGAAAGGGAGACAGAAGATGAGAGACTCCTTACTCTGGGAAATGAACAAGGGGTAGTGGAAGGGGAGGTGAGCAGAGGGATGGAGTGACTGGGTGATAGGCACTGAGGGGGGCACTTGATGGGATGAGCACTGAGTGTTATACTATATGTTGGCAAATCAAACTCCAATAAAAAATACACACAAAAAAATAACAGGGTTCGACGAGGAGGGGGGCAAAAAGCGAACCTTGTGTGCTGTTGTGGAAATATAAATTGGTACAGCCATATGTGAAATGCTATGAATTTCCTCAAAAAAATAAAAATAGAACTACCATACAATATAGCAATTCCACTCCTGGTTATTTATCCAAAGAAAATGAAAACATTAATTTGAAAAGCTATATGTACTCCTATGCTCATTTAGCCTTGTTTACAGTAGGAAAGATATGGAAGCAACCTAACTACTTATCAATAGATGAATAAATAAAGAAGGTATGGGATATGTGTGTGTGTGTGTGTGTATTATATATGTATGTAAATAATGGAATATGACTTGGCCATTAAAAAAATGGTATCTTGTCATTTTCAACTATAGATGCACCTAAAGGGTATTATTGCTAAGTGAAATAAGTCAGAGAAAGACAAATACCATATGACTTCGCATATTTGGAATCTAAAAAACAAAGCAAATGAACAAAACAAAAACAGATGCATAGATACAGAGAAGCCAGAGGGGAGAAGGATGGGGAAATGGGTGAAATGGGAGAAGGAGATTAACGATACAAACTTCCATTAATGAAATAAAATAGCCACGGGGCTATAATGTACAGCATACAAAATATAGTTAATCGTATTGTAACAAGTTTTTCTGATGACTGATGTTAGCTAGATTTATCATGGTGATCAGTTGATGATGTTTCTAAATTTTGGATCACTATGTTGTAAACCTGAAACTAATAATACTATATGTCAAATATTCTTCAACAACAACAACAAAAGGAGTTGGAGAGAGTATTCAGTGAAGAAGTTAGAGAAATGTATTTACCGTAGCAGAAAGCCCAGTGAAAAGTGTTGATACCCAGAGAAGTATGTGAAAAGCCATATGTGAAATGCTATGAGTTTCCTCAAAAAAATAAAAATAGAACTACCATACAATATAGCAATTCCACTCCTGGTTATTTATCCAAAGAAAAGTTTTGATACCCAGAGAAGTACAGGGTAGTTGGGGCATAGACAACAAGGAGATTAAAACCAATGTACCTGATGATACTATAGAGGCCCAAGTGATCTGAAAAGTGCTAGTAGAGAAATGCAAAAAATAAAAAGGTTTGGAAAAAGTTAAAAGTAAGTATGACAAGGGCTCCTGAGTGACTCAGTTAAGCATCTGCCTTCTGCCCAGGTCATGATCCTGGAGTCCTGGATGGAGCCTGATGTCAGCCTCCCTGCTCAGTGGGGAGTCTGCTTCTCCCTCTGTCCCTACCCCTTCCCCCACTCATGTTTTCTCTCTCTTTCTCTCTCTCTCTCTCTCTCAAATAAACAAAATCTTAAGAAAAAGTGTGATAAAATTAGCCAAAAAAGGAGGAACTGTCATCACTTAGATTTCAACCTCATGTTTTTATAATCTGACTCATATTTTAATATGAAACTGGATCTCCAGTACCATATCTAACACTTGCCAAATGCTCACCATGTACTGGATTCTGTGATCACAACTTTAAATATATCAATTCTTTCAATCCTCACAAAATCCTATGACGGAGGTAATCCACCATTTACTAGGTGTTTTGTTTCACTTCATTTCCGTACCTCATTTTCCTCATTTGTAAAACAGGGATGGTAGTAATAGGACCTAATTGGAGCAATGCCTGAGACACCGAGAACACTGTCTGGTGCAAGGTAGATGTTCCATAAAGCTGAGCCATCATTATTGTTACTGTTTTTTACATGATTGCTATCATAATGCCTGTTTTATTGCCATTTCACAGACGAAGCTTGGAGAAGCCAAGGAAGTTGCCCAAAGTCATGTCGCATGGCTAATACATAAAGGAATAATACAATTCCAAATGAAGTCTCCTCACACCACTCTAACCTCTGCTAAAATATTTGAATGCTATATCCCTTTGGTTTTAAGATGCGCACCCAAGTTCTGAACAAAACCTGTATAATCCAAACCCCACTTGTGTCTAAATTTCATGCCATGCTTCCCTCAGTGTTCCCATCACAAGAGCCTTGTTTTACTCCTTGCAAATCAACTTGCATATTCTCTCCTCTCACTGGGTTTTAGTACTGCTGCCCATCTGTGGCATTTGCTGTCCTACACATATTCATCCTTTCATGAGACCTCAGTGCATATCTTCTGGAGGGAAGCTTTGTGCTAATTTCTCTGACTAGGCTAAAAACCTATTCATATGCTCTCATAAAACCACACACCTCTCCTTTGCAGTATTTAACATCCACAATTTTAGGCTTATTTGTGTGTTTTTTTTATTCATATTTTCCTCCACTAGACATGACACCATCTTTTTCCTTTGTTCTCTACTGTGGGCCTAACCTATCGTTTAACATGGAGGTGTTGAAAGGGACAAAAAGATAAGAAAGAAAAACATGAACTGGAATGGGTAAAGAAGAGAAAAGGGATGAAAGGAAATAGTAATAGTTTAAAGAATAAAATCACTATGATAAAAGATTAGGAAGTGGGGGGTACATTTTTTGAAAGATGAATGAAAAGTAAGATCTAAGTGTGATAAAATGGAAATATTTATAAATAGGTAAAGTGGTGAAGTAAATAAAGGACTTAGAAGAAGTAGAAATAAGACCTGGGACAAGTAACATCAAAACACTGAATTAGGGGTAAGGAAGGTGTTCAAGAGGGGCGAGAACAAACTTACCCCGATAGGTAATGCCTAGGCTGCTTCCAAACAGGGGCTCTGGAGATGAGACAGGATCAAAGGAGAGGAAGGAAGAAGGGGAGAGGTCAGAATTAGTCCAGGGGCTATAAAACCTTTGGGTAACAGAGATAAATACTGTATTTGCTTCCTTTTCAGAGCAAGATTTAGGTTGATTTGTGGAAGACACCAAATGTTTGTTTGGCAGAGTGGCAACACAGAGAGAAAATGTCATTTCCTAGCATAATTCTCTACAAGAAAGAAACTGTAAATCCTCTAAAGAGCATGTTGAGGTTAAAAGGTAGCCACAATTGGATTATCCGGCTTTTGTTTTGCCTGGAGTGTGTAAGGTGTTGTAAGATGAAGGCTATAGAAGAATTATGGAAATAGAAGAGATTTTCAGAGGTCATGTTGCAGCAGAGAGAGGAAAGCCAAGGAGGGAAGAATTTTTTTTTTTTTTTAATTCAAGTATAGTTGACACACAATGTTACATTTCAGGTGTACAACATAGTGATTGGTTAAGTTTAAGAGTAACGCTATGCTCACAAGTATAGCCACCATCTGTCATCATACACTACTATTACAATGCCATTGACACTTTTGTCCCTTTTGTCCACATGACCTAATAATCATTCCAATAACTGGAAGCCTGTATCTCCTACTCCTCACTCCTCTTTTCCCATTTGGTTCATCCCCCACCCCCTTCCCACCCAAGAGGGAAGGGATTTCAAAGACAGTTGTTAGTTAAGAAAAGGACTTCAGTTTTAGGTGATATCTGTGGTTGATTTTGATCATGTACCACCAACTGATAAGCAACAGAAGAATATATAGTTCAAGGGGTCAAACCATAGAATTGGCATAGAATATAGTGGGATGAGTTTAGCTTTGGAGTCAAATTGATTTGCGTTCAAAACATACCTCTTACATCCTGTGAGTGTCAGCTTTTATGCTTCTCAGATTAGAGTGAAAAACAGAGATGTGATCAGTCTTTCAGTTCTTTGTAAAAACTAACTTTACTAACAGTAATTTACATTTTAAACATTAAAAAAAAATTTAAAGTAGGAAACATTTGCTTGATGAAATGGGATATCTGAAATATTTCTGTTTTAAATACAAGGATACTCTTCTAGAAAATATTTAATTTTGGGACACCTGGGTGGCTCAGCGGTTGAGCTTCTGCCTTTGGTCCAGGGTGTATTCCTGGAGTCTCAGGATCGGGTCCCGCAGCGGGCTTCCTGCATGGAGCCTGCTTCTCCCTCTGCCTCTCTCTCGGTTTGTCTTTCATGAATAAATAAATATTTTTTTAAAGAAAGAAAATATTTAATTTATGGCCCAATCTTATCTTTTCCTTTTCTTTTTAAAATTTTCTTTAAAAGTTTTCTTACTTTCCTAACATTTAATGTACTATTTATATAACAGACTCTGAAACTCAGAGCAACTTCCTGGAGACCCAGAGGAAACAAATAGTGGTTGATATACATTACCTCAGGTCAAAATGTAATTGCTTTAAACATTTTTAGGAACAAGCACATTTGAATAAATAAACCTGCAATGCAGAAACACGCTAAGTTTTAATGGATAAAGATTTTTTTCCACTGGAGGGTGCAATTTGTCAGTGTATCAAGATTTTCAGTTCCTTAAATGAGTATACTTAATAAATAATATGAGAGAACTGATTATTTCTAAGACACTAACATAGAATGCTGAGTAGATTTCATTGAATTTTAAATAAGTGAAATTTCGTTAACAGGAACCTAGGCTTTACTCTACAATATACTTATGATTGAATTAGAATCAAATGACTTATAAGCTGAGTGTATTTTATTCTTTTATTCTCTTTTTTGAATACTATGTATGACTTTCTTGGTAATTAATACTGCAAAAATGTATGCTAATAATTCATAACAAAGAAAAATACAATACCACCTGTATTATTAAGAAGTTTTGCAGTTGCTTTCCCCAACAGTCTAAGTAATCATTAAAATTCTCTATAAAATATAAATCACTTTCCTGTTATTAGATTTTAATAACAGGAATAATGTATAGTCTAAAATTAAATGTAAATTTAATAAGCATAATACTAATATACACATTTAATTGAAAATGGTTTTGCTTTTATTATACACCTCACAAAGTATGAAGGCTATCAGATGTGTGCCTTAGATAGACTAATAATATATGAATTATTGTAACAGCCAATATTTATTAAACACCAACTTATAATCATAGTAACAGCCAATATTTATTGACATCTGTCAGGTAGAGTTCTATATTAATTAACTTTCCATTTTTAACTTCTTTAATTTTCACAACAACTTCAATAGGTACCATTTCCCCCATTTCACAGATGAAGAATCTAAGGTGTCAAGGGACTTGCCCAAGTTGATTCAATTAGTACCAGGACTTAATGTAGCTGGCTTGAATCCATGGCCCAGACTTGATCACTGTTTAATAACTATGTTAAATTTGTGGGTGTCAACCACTGCTACTTAGATAGTAATGTCTTGATTTTTTTTTTTAGACACTTGCAGATAGACACTTTCCATTGTGGGGTTAATATCTCAAAAATGTCAATAAAGTGTGGTTTTTATTTGGCTTAAACTGTTAGAACTCCTGTTAATTATGATTTAGATAAATGATCTTGTAGTACAGACTCTTACCTCCTACTTCCACAGCCCATCTTCCCTGTCAGTAACAGAAGAGCAGTACTTTGTTGGCACATGTCACTCAGTAAAAGATTGCGTTGTCCAATCTCATGCAGTCTTAGAGATGTCTGGCTACACAACTAAATGGGTAATGAAATGCTAGGTAAGTGTTGTGTAGGATTTTCAGGGAGTATCCTTAAAAAATCAGGTCCGTGTCCTGTAATACTCACTCCTCTATATTCCTTCCTAACAGCAGTGGCATGAAGAGCATCTAGGGCTTATGGAGCTACTTTGGACCTTGGGAAAAGATAAATGACAGAATGACAGAGCAAGAGAGAAGGAATTCGGTCTCTTATTTTAAATTTTTCTGTTATATGCAGCTATATATTATTATATTCACATTTGATAGATTTTGATAGAGTTTCAGAGTCCATTTTGTTTATCTTTTAATCTTGTCAACACCAGACCCCTGACTTACTGAATAGATGTGATTCTGCTATGAGGTCATCGGTGATCTTTTCAAGGTTTTATTCATTTTTAATATTTTGTTAAGCTAGTAATATAGGTTTACTTATTTTATTTTTACACCAAAATGGTCTTAAAGGTCATTTCTACCTGTAGTTCAAAATTAATTGCACAAATTGTTCTACTCAGGTTAACAATTTTTGACCTGCTTTTAAGTTGTCAATTGTTTAAAACATTCTAATTCATGCCAAGTTATATTTCCCTTTTTGTAACCAGGAATAATACTATGGCATGTTTTTCTTGAGGTCAAATAAATTAAAAAGTATTTTTTTGAGATGAGTATCATGGTTTGGCAGTGAAGAATAAGTATGACACAGTCACTTTTTATAAAGGAACTCATAAATTTCATTTTTTGGCATTTCCCCTTTGCTCAGACACAAATTTAGCTTCTGCTGTCCTCTCTTTCAACTTGCTGCCTGCCTCTTATTTAAGGGAAGAGAATAATGAGGTTTGTCGTAAGGCCCTTTCCTTTCATTTAATCAAAGTTCTAGGAGGAAAAAAAAACTCTATGAACTTCACTCTAGATTAGATGACCAAAGGCCTACGGAAGTTAAAAGATCATACAGGTTTTAAGATTTTGCCATATGTAGCAATAACAGTAGCAACATAATATGCTCGTTAATGATGCCCTCTTACTTATGTCGGACTTATGTATTTGGTGCAGTACTGTGATTTGTATGTAATGTCATTTAATCTTCACAATACTCTGAGAGGTACTAGTACTTTACAGCTGAGGGAACTGAATCACAATGATACTAAATAACTTGCTCAAGATCACTCAGCTCAAGTGGAAATATTAAGATTTGAATCCATGCTTTTTGACCTTGCAATATTATTTTAAAGTATTAATACATTCTGGGGCCCCCAGGTGGCTCAGTTGGGTAAGCATCGACTCTTGATTTCAGCCCAGGCCATGATCACAGGGTCACAGTGTTGAGGCCTATATCTGGCTCCACACTCAGCACAGAATCTGTTTCAGATTCTCTCCCCACCTCTCTTCCCTTTCCCCCTCCCCCAGCTCTCTCTCTCTCTCTCTAAAGCAAATAAATAAAAAAAAAATCTTTTTAAAAAAGTATGATACATGCAGATAATAGTTATAATTATTGCATTAAGTTAGCTGGATCAAAAATACAATTGGAGAAATATACAAAACTGTATTATATATAGTTTTTGATCTATGTTTTTCAGATTCTCTTTCTTGGTATTGAAATGTAAATTTATGTACATCACCATTTGCATACTTGTTGCATTAATAATTTAAGGTTTATATTTTTTTTTTACTAAATTAAATAATTTCCAAAGGAAATAGTCATAGTGTTCATTTAAATTCTTCACATTTTTTCTATTTTTCTATGATTTCACCATATATAGGTATTAGGATAAATGTTATAACTCAGGTTTAGATTTAGTCTTGGGAAAGAATCAGCAGGTGGCAAATTACTCGGTTTGATAAGGTGCTGATTATACCTAGTTTTCTTTACTTATATAGTTGGCCCGCTAGGTAAATAAAATTATCCATCTCCATGTCCACCAAGAATATACAAAAGGAAATGTTATGTAGAGGTGGAAAGATCCTTTAAAATAAATTTAATATTCCCTGCATTTTGCAGAGGGAAATAAGATCCAGATTCATCAAAAAACTTGACCAAGATAATTTACTCAAGCAAAAGTTAACAGTAAAATATAAAGAGCATGTACTCTAGTGTCAGGAAATGTAGGTCAAATCTTCGTTCTGCAATTCATTAATCAAGAAAACTTGGCTATGTCGCTGAACCTCTGGAAGGGATCAACTTTTTAACTAGTGGAATTAGCTAATGATAAAATCTTCTATAAAACTGTCATGAAGATCAAATAATAAGATATAATGGTAGTGTGTTGCAAACTAAGTGTTATATAAATGTTGGCTGTTGTTAATTGGATTTTGCTTTTTATTATAGAGAAGAGAGACTATAAAATGTATACATCATCAGCAACTTAGAACTGGTTCCCATACAAAGGCAAACACCTAATAACTTCTTTTTAAAATTTTTGCAATAAGTCTTAGACATTAGATTTTGGGGGAAGATGGCAGAGTAGAAATATCCTAAGCTCACCTCATCCCGTGGATACAACTAAATAACACTCATATCAGTGGAAATACCTCAGAAAATGATCCGAAGGCTAGCAGAACAGACTCTCCACAGCTAATTGTAGAGAAGAGGCTACATTTAAGAGGGTAGGAAGGGTGGAGATACAATCTGAAGCTAAATGGATTCACAGGGCTATCTGAGGGAGGGACACTTCAGGCATGCAGAGGGGAAAGGGCCATACCCTGCACCAGCCCCCCTCCAAGCACAGGGGACTCATGCAAGGAAGATGAATCCCCAGAACATTTGACTTTGGAAACCAGAGGAGCATAATTTCATGAATTCTTACAATCAGTGGGGCTTAACATCTGGAACTTTAGAAATCAGTAGGCTCAGCTCTGGGAAAGCTGGAGGGTAAGAGGAAACTGAGTTCATGCTCTTAAAAACACAGCATGACAAATAGCCCTGTGGAGATAACAGCAGAGAAGCAATAGCTTGGAAAACATCGGGAGTATACAGGAGATTTGTTTACTAATCCCAGAGCATATGCTGTAGGGACATATATGATTGAGAGACTTCTCCAGGAACAAAGGAGCTTGTGGGTGCCATTTTCCTTCTCCAATCCCCAGCCTAGACACACAAACACTTGAAGAAACCAGCATGGTGCCAGCATTCTCTACCTAGTTTGCTAACAGTGCACCCTGCTCCTGTCCTTTGTTCTCCCATGGACATGTTCCTCCAGCTAGGCCTCAGATTCAGTTATTCTTCAACAGCATACTCCTGCAAACCTTGCTAACACCTCTCCCTTTGCACTCTTCTGGGCATACTTACTCCAACCTGGCTGGTGTTGGCAGGAGTTTTGGGTAGCTGCAGGTCCCCTCCTACAGTGGACCTGTACTGACCTTGCTGGTACTACCTACCCACCATGCTCTTCTGAAGACTTGCCCTCCTCCAGCTCTGAGGAAGGAGTTTCTGTAGAAGAATCTCAGGTCTCATCCCACAGAGACCTGCTCAAATCTAACTAACATCAAGCCTCCTGCTCCCATGTTCTACTGTGGACCTGTCCCCTCCAATGCATCCTTGGACCGAGCCCATCCAAACAGGTGCCAGAAGCCTGACAATGTGCAAGCAGCCCCAAAGGGGCCAACACCACTCCAAAGAGACTCCTGCTTTGGGGAGAAGGGTAGATAACCACATACACACTAGTTCCACTGCTGCCTCAGCAATGGGATGAGGAAAGACATCTGGTCTGACTGTAGACCATGCCCACCAACAAAAGCTTCTCAGGGGACAACACAGGGAAAGTACATGGCAGTTCAATGCTACTACATCTCTGGAAAATGCCTGGTCTGACTCAAATCAAGTCCATGGTGGCCCCAGACTAGTCCACTAAAAACACAAGGACCAAACCTTGCTCACAATAGGAAAAGAGAGCCGTTGTAGATGACTGAATTGAAGGCAAAGTGGCTCAGCCACAACAGTGAGATGCACACCACACATATGGGAGATACCTGTGAAGGGTCAGGTTCTGGTGAAAGGGGACATTGCACCACAGGGCACTACAGGACCTCTTCTTAATAAGACCACTACTTTTGAGAGCAGGAGATATAGCTGACTTTTATAACACATAGAAACAGACACAGAGAGTTAAGTAAAATTAAGAGACAGAAGAATAGTCTCAAATGAAAGAACAGGACAAAGCCACAGCAAGAGAGCTACATAAAACTAAAATAAGTAATATGACTCATAGAGAATTTAAATTAGTGGTTATAAATATACTTAATGGACTTAAGAAAAGAAGAGAGGACTTCGGTGACACTCCTAATTAGGAGATAGAAAACATAAAAAAGAATCAATCAGAGATGAAGAACTCAATAACTGAAATTTAAAAATGCACTAGATGGAATAGCTAGTAAATTAGAGGAAACAGAAGAAATCAGCAATCTGGAAATGGAAACAATAATGGAAAGCAATCAAGCTGAACACAAGAGAGAAAAAATATAATAAAAAATGAAAAGACTTAGGGAACTCAGCAACACTATCAAGTGTAGTATCATTCACATTATAGGGATCCCAGATGGAGAAGACAGAAAAGGAGGCAGAAAATTTATTTGAAGAAATAATAGCTGAAAACTTCCCAAATCTGTGGAAGGAAATAGAAATCTAGGTCCAGGAGACAGACAGAATTCTGAACAAAATCAACACAAGGAGGTCCACACCAAGACACATAGTTATTAAAATTGAAAAGTAGTGATAGAGAATTTTAAAAGTGTCAAGCAAAAAAAGAAGAATTACATACAAGGTAAAAAAGATAATGTTATCACCTGATTTTTCAGCAAAAACTTTACAGGCCAGAAGGGAGTGGCTAAATATATTCAAAGTACTGACTGAGAGAAAAAAAACTGCAGACAAGAATACTCAATCCAGCAAGGCTATCATTCAGAATAGAAGGAGAGAGAGAGTTTCCCAGATAAACAAAAGTTAAAGGAAGTCATGTTAAAGGGGACTCTGAGTGGAAGGGAAAGACCATATATTAAGGACTAAGAAAAGTAGGAAGCACCAAAGTAGTAAAAATATGGATATCTATCAAAATTTGTCAAGGGACTCACAAAATAAATTGATGTAAGGTATGACACCATATAAAGAATGATACCTAAAGTATGGGGGACTGGTGAGGAGAAAAAAAGGGGTTCAAACTTAAGTGACCATCAACAGTAGAGACTGCTATATGCATAGGATGTTAAATACAAATCTAATGGTAACCACAAGTGAAAACCCAGTAATAAATATTTAAAAAATAGACAGCAAGGAATCCAGTATATCATTTAAGAAAGCCAGGAAGAAAAAAAGCCGGCAAACCATAAGAGTAGAGTGCAAAAGAAGAAAGGAATGGAAAAGAACTAAAAAATCAACCACAAATAACAAAATGGAAATAAGTACATACCTATAAATAAATGAATATAAATGGATTAAATGCCCAATCAAAAGACTTAAGGTCATGGAATAGATTAAAAAAAAAGCAAGATCAATTGACATACTGCCTACAGGAGACTCATTTCAGACCTAAAGACAAATGCAGATTAAAAGTGAAAGGGAAACAAAACAAAGGGATGGAAAAATATTTATCATGCAAGTGGAAGCAAAAAAAAAAAGTCAAAGTAATAATACTTATATTGAACAAAATAGACTTTAAAACAAAGACTAACAAGAAATAAAAAGGACACGATATAATCTAAAGGGAACAATCCAACAATAAAATATAACAATTGCAAATATTATGTATCCAACATGGGAGCACCCAAATATATAAAATAGCTAATACAAACAATTAGGAAGTAATTGATAGTAATACAATAGTAGGAGGGGACTTAAACACGCCACTTACATCAATGGAAAGAGAATTCAAACAGAAAATTACAAGATAACAGTGGCTTTGAATCATACATTGGACCAGATGGATCTAACAGATATATTCAGAACATTCTATCCCCAAAGAGCGACTACACATTCTTTATAAGTGCACATGAAATATTCTCCAGCACAGATCACATATGAGGCCACAAAACAGGTCTCCAAAGATTCAAAAGATCAAAGGCATCCTTTCTGACCATCATTGTATAAAATTAGAAATCAACCACAGGAAAAAATCTGGAAAGAACACAAATACATGCAGGTTAAAAAAAATGCTACTAAATGCTAAGGAAGCTAGAAATCAACTAAGAAGTCAAAGAGGAAATTAAAAAAAAAATACATGGAGATGAATGAAATGAACACACAATGGTCCAAAGTCTTTGAGATGTAGCAAAAGCTGCTCTAAGAGGGAAGTTTATAGCTATACAAGCATATCTCAAAAACAAAACAAAACAAAACAACAAGGAAAAATCTCAAACAACCTAAGCTTACACCTAAAGGAACTAGAGGAACAAACAAACCCCAAACCATGGGTAAGGAAGGAAATAATAAAGAGTAGAGCAGAAATAAATGAAATAGAAACTAAAACAAACAAACAAAAAACCCAAAAAAACAAAACGAAACAAAAAACCAACCCACAATAGAACAGATCAATGATACCAGGAGAATGTTTTTTTGAGAAGATCACCAAAATTAATAAACCTTTAGCCAGCCTCATTAAAAAAAAGAGAAAGAAGGCTCAAATGAATAAAATCATAAATGAAATAAGAGAAATAACCAACACCATAAAAATACAAAGGATTATGTGAGCATATTATGAATAATTATAAGTCAACAAATTGGACAACCTAGAAGAATGGATAAATTTCTAGAAACAAATAACCTTCTAAAACTTAATCAGAAGAAAGAGAAAATTTGAACAGACCAATTACTAGCTTTGAAATTGAATCAGTGACTTAAAAAACTCCCTAATAACAAACAGTCCAGGACCAGATAGCTTCATAGGTAAATTCTACCAAACAACTGAAGAACAGTTAATACTTATTCTTCTCAAACTATTGAAAGAAGAAGAGGAAAGTAAGCTTCCAAATTCATTCTATGAGGTCACCATTACACTGACACCAAAAGTAGTCAAAGACACTACAGAAAAGACAACTACAGATCAGTATCTGATGGACATAGATACAAAGATCCTCAAAAAATATTAACAAACTACATACAACAATATATTTTAAAAAAATCATTCACCATGATCAAGTGGGATTTATTTCTGGGATGTGAGTGTGGTTCAGTATTCACAAATCAATCAATGTGCTACATCACATCAACAAGAGAAAGGATAAAAACCATATGATGATTTGAATAGATACAAAAAAAGCATATGACTAGTACAGCATCCATTTATGATGGAAATCCTCAACAAAGTAGGTTTAGAGGGAGCATATCTCAACATAATAAGGGGCATATATGAAAAACCCACAGCCAATATTATCCTCAATAGTAAAAAACAGCTTTCCCTTAAGATCAGGAGCAAGACAAGGAAGGATATCCACTTTTATTCAACATAGTACTGAAGGCTGAGGCAAGGCAATCAGATAAGAAAAACAAATAAAAGGCATCTAAATTGGTAAGGAAGAAGTAAACCTTTCACTATTTGTGGATGACATGATACTACATATAGAAAACCCTAATGACTCCATCACAAAACTACTAGAACTGGTAAATAAATTAATGCAGTTGTAGGACACAAAATTAATATACAGAAATCGATTGCATTTCTATACACTAATAATGAAGTAGTAGAAAGAGAAATTAAGAAAAAAATCTCATTTACAATTACAACAAAAATAACAAGAGACCTAAGAATAAACCTAACCAAAGAGGTGAAAGATCTGTACTCTGAAAGCTGTAAAACAATGATGAAAGAAATTGAAGATGACACAAATGGAAAGATATTCCATGCTCACTGACTGGGAGAACAAATATTGTCAAAATGTCCATACTATTCAAAGCAATCTACAGATTTAATGCAATCCCTATCAAAATGCCAACAGCATTTCTCACAGAACTAGACCAATAAACCTAAAGTTTGTATGGGACCACAACCACAAAAGTCCTCAAACAGCCAAAGCAGTCTTGAAAAAGATAAAAACTGGAGGATCACAACCCCAGATTTCAAGATCTATTGCAAAACTGTAGTAATCAAAGGAGTATGATACTGGCACAAAAATAGACACATAGACTAATGAAATAGAAGAGAAAATTGGGAATAAACCTACTTTTATGATCACATTAATCTATGACAAAGAAGGCATGACTATATATACGCTGGGAAACTGGAAATGGTGCTTGGAAAACTGGATAGCTACATGAAAAAGAATGGAACTGGACCACTTTCTTACACTATATACCAAAATAAACTCAAAATGTACTAGAGAACTAAATATGAGACCTGAAACCCAAAAATTCCAATTACTGATGCTAATATCTCTGACATTGGCCATTAAGCAATATTTTTCTAGATATGTCTCCTTTGGCAAAGGAAACAAAAGCAAAATTAAACTATTGGAAGTACATCCCTAGAAAGCTTTTGTGCAGTGAAGGAAACCATTAATGAAACAAAAAGACAATTTGCTGAATGGAAAGAAGATATTTGCAAATGACATATGTGATAAGGGGTTAGTATCTAAAATATATAAAGAAGTTATATAACTCAACACCTAAAAATGAAATGGAAATGCTACCTTGTGGATTAGATATGAGCAGGGCCAGAGGGCACAGGTACACTAAAAACCTCATGTAATTTATAATTCAGCTTTTATGGGACTTGTGATGATATGATTCATGTCTTTAAATTCCAGGAGTAGTTTCTCTAGGATCCTAGAGGGCCTCTTCTGGCGGAAATTTTAAGGAGAACAGAAGTGGCCCTAACCACAGCACTTTCCCCTGCAAATAATCCAAGGATAGAGCTGATCTTCCTAATTTCTCTCCTCATTATGAATTTTAGAGCCTCACCCTCAGCTCCTCCAGATGGATTATTGTTGGTAAGACTCAGACCCTGATCTTTGAGGGTTCTGAGCCCTTGGTTCACTCTGCCATAGCTGTTACACTTGCCCATTTACTATCAAAATAGGTCAAGTTGTATCAGGAGCCACCCAAGTAGGATTGAAACAGATTCCTCTTGATGCTTCTAGGATATGGTTAGCTTCTATGGATATTCTATAGCTCTTTACTTATTCAACAACCTCCTCAACTTTTTTATTTTATCTTATTTTTATTTATTTATTTATTTTTAAACCGCCTCAACTTTTAAGCAAAGATTATGCTCTTCTCAAGGAAGACAATGTCTGGAGTAAAATTGATCTAGTCATTTGTGTCCAAAGTAAGACCACTCTTACCGGTTCTTCTAATGGGTTATTTCCTTCAGAACTCCTCATCGAGTTGGCAATTTGTCTGTCATGTTTCATAATTTGTCAATCCCCTGCCAAATTTTATCTCTTCCTTTTGTCTTTTACAGATGTTACCTCCCCTCCTCCAACAATTTCTTTCTTCTAATTCCATTTCTCTGTCTGCTTCTCAGAGAACCTAACTGACCTGCAGAAAGAGGTAGGTTTGGTTAGAGAAAGTGGGCACATGGTATAAAGACCTTTGTACCACTGTGGTAGTGGCTTTACATGTCCAAAAATTATTTCTTCTCTCTTCAAGAGGTAGAGCCTTGTTCCCCTTTCCTTGAGTTTGGGCTGGACTTATTTCAAATGAATAGAATAAAAGAAAAGTAATGATGTGCAACTTTGGAGACTAGCTTATGAAAGGCACTATACTTATCTACTGCTTCTCTCTTGTACCACTCTTTCTGGAGGAAGCCAGCTGCCATATCCTGAGGACACAGGAAACAGTGGAGAGTCCCATGTGATGAGGAAAAAAGGCTCTCTGCCAACAGCCATGTGAATGCATTATCTAGACTTCAACCCTAAGCAACAAGTTTATTGCAATCTCTTGAGGGACTCTTAGAACCAGGTGCTTTTGCTTTTCTAAACATAAGCTGATGCAAGATAATAAATAAATAAATGTTTGTTGTTTTAAGATGCCAAATATTGGAGGACTTTGTAACATAGCAATAGATTACCCCTATACTTGTAAATCACCATCTAAAAGTAGCCACTATTGAAGAAGCACTAGACAGACAAAATGTCAACCCACTTGTCATCAATCGGCCTCTGTCATCAGCCACTCCAATGCTAGTAAAAAAACTACAGGAAAAGAGAAGCCATGGGCACAGAGATGAAAGCCATTCATGGTTCCCACAACATGAACCCCCAATCACCAAGGTTTATCTACCTAGTTACTGCTGCTCCTGGAAGTCCAAACTGAGAGCAGTGGAGAACAACACAGAAACATTCTATGAGGAAACTAACCAGCCAGTTGGTAAGGTAGCAACATTAGATGCTTTTCAGGGTCTAAGTTTAGAGATTATCAAGTGTATCAGGGTCTAAGTTTAGAGATTATCCCTGTTATCATTCTGTTATTGATTTTTTTTTGTTTACGGTTAGAAAATAAGCTATTAAATTTCAATGATTTCCAATGTATTAAGGTTTGTTTATTGCATGGGTTATGGTCTATCTTGATATGCGTTCCACATGAGCTTGAGAAGAATGTATATTTTGCTATTGTTAGGTAAAGTAGTCTATAATGTAAATTAGATCACACTGTTTTTTATGCTTTTGAGTTCTCCTATTTCTTTGCTGATTTTCTGTCCACATTTTTGCATCAGTTTTTAATAAAGAGGTGCTGAAGTGCCTAACCATAATTACAGACTTGTCTATTTATCTTTTCAGTTTTATCAGCTTTTGCTTTACTTCTCTGGCAGCCCTAACTTTTGGTATATATACATTAAAGATTCTCTGTATTTTTATTTCTGGTATGTATAATGTTTCTCTCTCAGGGACTTGACTTTGCTTTGAAGTCAAAGTTAAATAATATAAATATAACCATTTCTGTTTTCCTTTAAAGTAATGTTTGCATTATATATCCTTTTACATTTGCTTTCAATCTGCCTACATTGTTATGAAGAAAGAGTATATAATTAGGCTATGATTTTTTTTTAATTTTTATTTATTTATGATAGTCACAGAGAGAGAGAGAGAGAGAGAGGCAGAGACACAGGCAGAGGGAGAAGCAGGCTCCATGCACCGGGATCCCGACGTGGGATTCGATCTAGGGTCTCCAGGATCGCGCCCTGGGCCAAAGGCAGGCGCCAAACCGCTGTGCCACCCAGGGATCCCTAGGCTATGATTTTAGATTCAGTTTATGAACCTCAGTCTTTTAGTTAGCAAATTTTGTCTATTTATATTTATTATAATTATTAATACATTAGGGTGTAAGTCTGCCATTATAGCTTTTATTTTATGTTTGTTATTTCTGTTTTCTTATTTTCTGTCTTGGTGTGGGTTATAATTCCATTTTAACTATAGCATTATTTTTTTTTTGTTTGTTTAGATGATTATGTTTTTAGTTCTAAAATTTCCATTTGGTTCTTCATTATGTTTTCTACTTCTTTACTGAGACTTTTTATTTTCTTTCCTGAGGGCTTTTGTTCTTTCAATTATTTCAAGGATGTTTGTAATTGCTCAGTGAAGTATTTTTATTATAGCTTTATTATTATTTGTCAGATAATTCTAACATTCCTTTCATCTTGGTGTTGGCATTTACTGATTAGTATTACTATTTTTTTCATTCAGTTTGAGATCTTTCTGGTTCTGGCTATGAGAGTAATTTTTTAAAAATTGAAATCCAGAAATCTGCATATTATGTTAAGAGATTCTGGGTCTTATATAACCCTTCTGTGTTAGGTGGCTTCCTCTGATATTACTGCATGGGAAAGAGGTGGGTATATTATTACTCTCAGGTGGGTAGAAGTTTAGGTTATTCACTCAGTCTCTGTTGACATCCAAGGGTGGTGTATACCTTTCTGGCTGAGAGAAAAAGAATGTCTTGTTGCTCTGGTGTCACTTTTACTAACACTATAGCAGTGGGAGTGGCCTCATTACTTCTGGGCAGTGGCAAACATTCTAACTTTTCTGTAAGGCTCCTATGAAACCATCTCAGGGGGAAGGGATGACGCTTCACAACTGTTGAATATAGAAATATAGGCTCCCCATATAGTCTCCATTGGCAATATGGGGAAAGAGCCTGGTACCACTCAGTGGCTATAAATCCTAGTTCCCTGTGTAGCCTTCTCTGACAATATCCCAGCAGGAAAGTTAGGGTGATTTGTTCGGCCTGATGGAATGAAAGTCTAGGCTCCCCACTTGACTTTTGCTGGAATTGGTAGAAGTGGGACCACAGTCTTTTTTCCATGGTATTTGGCTAGAGTTGAGGGGTTGTTTGAAAGTTTTCTGTCTTGCTAGGTTGCTTCTTTCCTGGTCTTTTGGCTAAACGGGGCAGGCTTTTGCTGGAGCTCTGTTCATCTGCATCCACTGACACTTCTGAGCTACTGTTTTTGTTTTTTGTTTTTTTTTTTTCACTTCCAAGTCTGGGATATATGATGGCAAACAAACCAAAACCAAAACCAAACCAAAACAAAACACCCAAGGAACTTAATTATTGTGTAATTTCTTGAATCCTGAGTACACTAGCCAGTCTGCTTTCTTCTATCTTTTCAGAGTCTCTTTATGTTTGTTTTACATATAATGCCCAGGGTTTTAAGTTGTAATTACCAGCAGGAATAGGAGAAAGTATGTGTACTCCATTTTCCCCGAACAGTTCCCAGGAATATTTTCATATTTTTAAGTGATTGAAAAAAAAACAATAGAAGAATAAAATTTCATGATACATGAGAATTATAAGAAATTTAAAATTTAGTGTCTAAAGTTTTGTCTATAGCTGCTTTTGTGCTACGCTGGCTAAGTTTGGGTAGCTGCATCAGAGACTATATGGTTCACAAACTATAAAATATTTACTATCTGATCCTTTATAGAAATTTGCTGACCCTTGGATCACCTAATGGAACGAATTACTAGTATTTCGCTAACAGAAATGATTAGAGTACTTCCTCAGACAAAAATAATAGAAAGGGATGTGTAATTTCAGATAGACTCTACTCATTTTTATGTTCTGGTGAATACAGTTTTTGTTTAATGCTGGTCAGGAAAGATGATGCTACTACAGAAGTTTTCCTGCACTCCTACCACCTAGCATCCATATTTTTTACAACAATCTTTTTAAAAAATATTTTATTTATTTATTCATGAGAGACACACAGACTGAAGGAGAGAGGCAGAGACACAGGCAGAGTGAGAAGCAGGCTCCATGCAGGGAGGTGGGACTCCATCCTGGGTCTCCAGGACCACCCTGGACCGAAGGTGGCGCTAAATTGCTGAGCCACCTGGGCTGCCCCAACAATTTTTTTTTTTTTTAAAAAAAGATCTTTGTTATTTATTCATAAGAGAGACAGAGACACAGGCAGAGGAAGAAGCAGGCTCCCTGCGGGAAGCCCGATGCCAGACTCTATCCTAGGACCCCGGGATCATGCCCTGAGCCAAAGGCAGATGCTCAACCACTGAGCCCACTCGGCCTCCCTTTTACAATAATCCTTATCTCATCAATTCTAAGAAGTACTTTGCATTTGAACATCTCTGATGTGACTTACAATTAGTATCTTGTCATAATTTAATTGGCAGTATTTTTTCTTTGTTAGTCATGAGTAAAATAAAGGTATACCTTACAACTGATGAGATCTTAGATTTACTGAAATATGCAAATAATATGGAACAATTACAAATAAATCCTTGTGCAGTTAAGAAAACATACTCTTGAATTTCAGCCAAAAGCTACTCAGGTTATACGGAATGAGTTTTCCTTAAACATTTATCTCAGAGTCACTTTTTAAATTTTCCTTGGTACAAAACATCTTTCACCTACAATTTTTTCCTAATTAGATGTTTTCCTAGCAGAGTCTGGTACAAATATTCTTATATATTTTTTTCTACTGTCAAAATGTTTTCCAAGAAGTTTGAATATTTCCAAAAACATTTTTTTTTATCATGACTGTACACATTTTTTGTGTATTTGTAACTTCTGTTGTCACGTTGCAATTGTATAACCGAGGTTGTCACTGTTGTAATGTTGACCAATTCTTATCCTAGGAGTCATAAATAGTAAGTCCAACACTAATTTGGAAAGCCATGATGTAAGGAAAAAAAAAAACCCAATGGTACGATTTCCCACTTATCTAACCTTTCAAGGGCACTTAGCAGTTAGAAGAACATTATGAGTACAGACAGATTTCATGATTAGAAGGTTCATTAGTAAGAAGGTACAGAATACTAATCACAAGACTTTCATTTGCACTGACAAGGTCTGACCTAGCTAGCATTCATCAGTGACAGTAGAATTGCTCCCTGGTGGTATCAACCACAGGCGAGGCGGGGAAAACATGTTCTTCATGGAGGAATTCATCAAAAGTGAGCAGAGCTGTATCACACACCATTGCTTCAGGAACTCCCCCGAGAGTAGCCAGCGTCTTATCTGAGTCAGTTTGTTTGGTCTATAAAATGCAAAGTGCTCAGAGGAAGTTTGCATGTGAAAGAAAAACAGTTTGAACTTTGGAACTCTGGACAAACAACCATCACATGAATCTGTACCTTAAATAATCTCATTGACCATGAGTAGGTGCTTTAGTCAATATGAAATCTCTAGGCACAGGAGTATACTTTGTGCTTAACCCTGGAGTCATTAGAAGTGTTATAAACTCTTATAAGCATTTCCATTTTAAAGTACTGTGACACCAAAACAATTACTACATTAATATCAATCAAGATTGCATATTTTAAGTCGGGGAGTATATTTTCATATTTTAATTAGAAACATGGATTTAATGGCTCTTTTCCCAAATGTCACAACTTTCAACGGAATATGTCCTTATCATGTAAAAGCATTTCATGAATAATGATGAAGTTCTCACAGCTGTGTTTGGAGCTGTGAAGGACAAAACTGAGCACTGCTAGTATTTCCATCTACAAGGAGCTTACTCCTAATTTGTTATAAAATTAGCAAATGAAATGGTTAGTTATTAGAAATAATAACTAAATATAACTGAGTGGGAAGTACCCAAGCTCTGGTGCTTTTGAATCTGACTCCCCTGGGCCTCGGTTTCCTTATCTATAAAATAAGATATATATATAAAATAATATAAAATATACCTAACATACAGAGTTGGGGTAAGTGTTAGGTAAATGGTGATTACTGTAAACAACTCCAAATCATACAGTAGATATCTCAAACACAGGCTTACCTCATTTCATTGTACTTTAGTTTATTCTGCTTTACAGATACTGCCTTTCTAAAAAAAATATTTTATTTTTTTATTCATGAGAGACACAGAGAGAAGCAGAGACACCGGAAGAGGGAGAAGCAGGCTCTATGCAGGGAGCCCAATGCGGGACTCAATCCCAGGACCCTGGGATCACTCCCTGAGCCAAAGGCAGATGGTCAACTGCTGAGCCACCCAGGCATCCCGCTTTCTTTCTTTTTTTTTTTTTTTTAAACAAACCGACGGTTGTACCAACCCTGTGTTTAGCAAGTCTATCAGCATTTTTCCAACAGTTTTTTCTCCCTTCATGTCTCTCTGTCACATTTTGGTAATTCTTGCAAATATTTCAAACATTTTCATTATTAGTGTATCTGTGATTAGTGATCTCTGATGTTACTATTATAATTGTTTTGGGGTACCACAAATCACACCCCATATAAGATGATGAGATTAATAAATGTGTGTGTTCTGATTACACCACTGGGCATTACCCCATTTCTTCCACTCTCCTCAAGGCCTCCCTATTCCCTGAGCTACAACAATATTGAATTTAGGCCAGTTAATAACCCCACAATGGCCTCTGAGGTTTCAGGTGAAAAGGAGAGTCACACATCTCTCACTTTAAATCAAAAGCTACAAATAATTAAGCTTAGTGAGGAAGCCATGTCAAGAGCTGAGATAGGCTGAAAGCTACGTCTTTTTGCAGAAAACAGTTAACTAAGCTGTAAATGCAAAGGAAAAGTTCTTGAAGGAAATTACAAGTGCTGCTTCAGTGAACACACAAATGACAGAAAGTGTAACAGCCTTATTGCCGATGTGGAGAACGTTTTAGTGCTTTAGTAGAGGATCAAGCCAGCTACACATTCTCTTTTGCCAAAGCCTAATCCAGAGCAAGCCCCTACCTCTCCTTCAGTTCTGTGATGGCTGGGAGAGCTCAAGAGGCTGCAGGAAAAATGTCTGAAGCTAGCAGAGGTTGGGGCATGAGGTTTAAGGAAAGAAGCCAACTCCCTGACACGAAGTTCCCAGATGAAGCAGCAAGTGCTCATGTAGAAGCTGCAGCAAGTTACCCACATGGTCCAGCTAAGAGACTTAATGATGATCGCTACTCTAAGCAACAGATTTTCAATGTAGGAGAAACAATCTCCTATTGGAAGATGACACATCTAGGACTTTCATGACTAGAGGGGAGAAATCAATGCCTGGCTTCAAAGCTTCAAAGGATAAGCTGACTCTTGTTAGGGCTAATGCAGCTGGTGACTTTCTCTTAAAGCCAATGCTCATTTACCATCGAGACCCTTATGAATTATACTTCATCTCTGAGCTCTATAAATGGAACAACGACGCCTAAATGACAGCATGTCTGTTTACAACATGGTTTACTGAATATTTTAAGCTCACTGTTGAGATCTGCTGTTCAGAAAAAAATTCCTTGTAAAAGATTACTGCTCATCGACAATGTACTCAGTCACCCAAAAGCTGTGCTGGAGATGTACAATGTTGTTTTCACGCGTGCCAGCACAACATCCGTTCTGCAGCATATGGATCAAGGAGTAATGTTGACTTTTAAGTCTTATTATTTAAGAAACACATTTCATAAAACTATAGCTGTTATAGATAGTGATTCTTCTAATGGATCTGGGCAACGTGTTCTGGAAAGGGTTCACTTTTCTAGGTGCTATTAAGAATATTTGTGATTCATGGAAAGAAGCCCAAATGGCAACATTAACGGGAGTTTGGGAAAAGTTGATTCTGACCCTCATGGATGACTTTGAGGGGTTTAAGACTTCAGTGGAGGAAGTAACCATAGATGTGGTGGGAATAGCAAGAGAACTAGAATTAGCAGTGGAGTCCAAAGACACGGCTGGATTGGCACTTCCCTCTGATAAAACTTCAACAGATGAGGAGTTGCTTTTCATGGATGAATGGAGAAAGTAGTTTCTTGAGATAGAAACTGCTCCTGGTGAAGAAGCTGTGAAGATTGTTGAAATGACAAAAAATATTTTAAATATCATGTAAACTTAGTTGATAAAGCAGCAATAGGGTTTGAGAGAACTAACTTCAATTTGAAAAAAGTTCTTTAATGGGTAAAATGCCATCAAACAGCATTGCATGCTATGGAGAAATCGCTCATGAAAGGAGTCGATTGCTGTGGCAGTCTTCATGGTTGCCTTATTTTAAGAAACTGTCACTGCCTGCCTTTTCAGCACCACCACCCTGGTCAGTCAGGAGCTATCACACTGAAGCAAGATCCTCCACCAGCAAAAAGATTATGACATGCTGAAAGCTCAGAAAATGATAAGCATTTTTTTTTTTAGCAATAAAGCATTTTAAAAATAAAAGCATGCACTGTTTTTTTTAAAAGACATATTCCTACTGCACTTGATAGGCTATAGCAGTGTGTAAACATAACTTTTATGTGCACTGAGAAACCAAGAAATTCCTTTGACTTATTTTATTGTGATATTCAATTTATTGCAATGGTCTGAAATTAAATCCGCAATATCTCTGAAGTATGTCTTCGAAGGAAGACAGGAAAACATCAAAAGAGAAAAAAGGAGATCAATGAGATGAGTGAAGGATGAGTGTACTAGAGTCAAGAATAGGTTAAATGCCCATTAGCAAATCTATGTCTTGTCCTGATTCACTGTTGTAAAGCATGAGAAGAGGCTAGAAGTACCATCTGGATTGTTGTGAAACGTTTAAAAGCAGTGGCCCCTCTCTGCTTTTATTCATTTCCCCCATCATGGTTTAAGTATAAAGCACTGTGAATGAAGGTAGTTGTCAGGGTTAGCTGCAGGGGTGTGGGTGTTTTTCTTTATTATTATTTTTGAGGGGGAGAGGTAGTTTTATTTTAATTTTATGGGCTCCTTTCCCCCTTTTTATGGTGATCTAATTGCATCCGTTAAAAGCAGCTAACCAGTTCTTTAGAATATGCTCTCTAGCCAAGTCTAAGTTTATTTAGACGCTGTAGATGGACAAGCTTGATTGTTTGAACCAAAATGGGAACATTAAACAAACATCACAGCCCTCACTAATAACATTGTGACTTTGCTGTCAAGTGTAGAATCCTTCCTTCAAGGAAAAGCTTGTGACCATTTTGTATGACTTGTCTGGAAACTTCTGTAAATCTTATGTTTTAGTAAAATATTTTTTGTTATTCTAAAAGAAAAAAAAAGAACAGGGCTGGGCCTTAAACAGTTTGTATTTCATATGCTCATAAAATTATTGTCTTACATTGGAAATTTTCTGAAAATTTAAAATAATAAAATAAAATAAATGGTGAAAAAAATCAGCTAAATATTAAATTATGATGCCATTAACATCGATTATATGTCTATAAATTTATGAAATACACACAGAGGGGTAAATTTTAACTTTAATTTGAATTTTATTATTGCTGAAATGTCTTTGCAATGATTAAACTCTGGTACAGGATTAAAATAAAATGTTACTTTCTAAACAAAATATAATTAAATACCACAGATTTCAGAATAAATCATGAAGCTTTTTCTTAATTTTTAAGGAAATACTATAATCATAAACTTAAAAATGGTAAGCATAAAAAGATATGTTATGAATAATCTCCAACTCATTCCTGTCCCTTAGCCACTCAGGTGTTCTTCCTAAAGTGAAAGAGTTATTAGTTTTTCTTTTTAATTCTTTTGATGATATTTTATGCATAGATAAATGGACACATGTAATTATAATTGTTTTTGTAATGCAAATGTTACATATGTACTATATATGCACCATTTTTCACATTACAATTTTGCAATAGCCTTTGGAGAATTTTATGAAGCTCAAGTTCATATACTTTGTTCTTTTTTAAACAACTGTTTAGTACTCTATTAAATATTTAGACCATATATTTTAACCAGTCTCCTATATGTTCCTTTTGATAGACATATGGGTTTTCCCCAATATTTTTAATTATAAGGAAGTCATGAATAATCTTGTAGATGAATTTTCCAATGAGGAAAGGTTGATGCAGTTATTCATTTGTGAATGGTGCTTTTATAGACTCTTGAAATTTCTGAGTGAAGACCAGGGACTATAGTTAGATAGCAGAGGGATATAAACTATAGGGTAATCTGAATGCTGTGGAATGACCATTAATAATATTCAATAATATTCAATAATAATATTGAACTGTTGAAAGTAATGAATAGTGTTTAGGGAAGGTGAGTGTTCCTGGTATGAGGTCTCCTATTCTGGCACTCTGGAGAGGAGAACTCTGAGCAAAAGCTTCACAAGATTTCCAGATAGAATAAAACTAGTGGTGTGAAAGGTCTAGACTGCCAAAATGCGTATGTTATAGAAAACAAGTGTTGCAGAAAGGAACAGGTAAGAAATCAGGATCTAAATTATGGGAGATTAATTCAGTTGTGAGAAACTGGCTAATAATACTATGACATTCTAAGTAGCAGGCAAAAAGTCCAGAGTGGGAAAACCCATCAAGAGTGAAGTTAGAAAAAGTAGTTGGTATATTTTACTCCTAGGCAATGAGCTATGAGATCTTTTCCCTATGTATACGCTGTTCTGAATTTGGGTGGCCCATATTTACAGCTAAGATGTCAAGTTACAATCAATATCTACACGTAGCTTGCATTTCCATCTTTCCAGAGGACAAATATCCATCTTTGGCTTCTTTCTCAGCTTGGTACAGTTCTAGTATGCTGGGTTTCCATAGTCTTTGGGGCAAGGGTTTTCAGGTAAAGTTTCTGTGCTCTTAACAACCACAGTTTAAAAAAAAGGGGAAATCCTAACAGAAAACTAGAAGACAATTAGGAATCTGGTGGAACAGCAGCCAGGAAGTTTGGCCCTAAATTATTAAAGTTTTAGGATTCCTTATTATGTGCCATGTTAACATATTAAACATTTTACAATATATTTAATTCTTATATTCATAAGTGAGTACTATTATGATTTAAAGATGAGACCAAGATTTAGTAACTTTCTCTAGGTTACACAAAAAGACACAGAGCTAGTGTTAAAAGCAGAGCAGTCTGGCCCCAGAGCTCACATGTTTAAAACTAAGGAAAACAACCACTTGTGTACCTAAATTTAGACAGGAACCTGGAGCTCCATGTTTCAGCAACATTTCCTACACCAGAGATTGAATGTAGTAGCAGCAGATCAGCTCTGGATCTCACTACACAGTGGGCAGGGGGAGAGAAAACTTCCAAAGTATAGATAAACTTAGCTTTCATTGCTTATTGTTAATTAGAGACTAAGGCTACATTGAAGGAAGGCCGAGGAGCCAGGGAGAGAGCTCTTTTCAGGGGCAAAAGGAAAAATTGGGGTAAAAAGTAAAATGGACTTGTTAGCATTAACTGTTCAGCGGTGCATCTCCCTCATCTCTCATCTACTTCTCTATGTATGTATGCATGTATGTATCTACCCTCTAGTTCTCTGTTAAAATACGTGGTCAGTGACGGTAACGACTGTCTTGCCTTGTGTACTTTTGTATATTTGATGCCTAATCCAGGACTTTGCACAGAGAAACTATTTCTTGAGTGAACAGGTCAATGTTATTCCATTTGTCATTGAGGTAATTTCAACTTTGTGCCTACAGTTTTATGGAGAAGACTGATATTAATGAAACAATAGCACAAACAAATGCAAAAGCACATCTCTCATTTGTGGTACAAAGGGAAAGAATATTGTTCCTGGTGTTTAAAGGATGAATATTAAAAGGGGGCTTTATGTTGATGTTATGGGTTGAATTGTTTTCCCAAATTCATATGTTGAAGTCCTAACCTCCAATGCTTCAGAACTTGACCTTATTTGGAAATAGGATCCTTGCAGATTTAATTAGTTAAGACAAGGACATACTGGAGTAGGCTAGGCCCGTAATCCAGTAGGATCGGTATTGTTACAAAAGGGGGAGATTTAGAAACAGACACACCAAAGGGAGAAAGCAATATAAAGATGAAGGTAGAGATTGGGGTCATGCAGCAGAAATCCAGGCATGGCAAAAATTGCCAACCAACCACCAGAAATTAGGAGAAAGTATGGAATAGATTCTTCCCTCATGGCCCCCAGAAGGAACCAATCCTGTCAACACCCTGATCTTGCTCTTGTAGCCTCCAGAACAATACATTTCTGTTGTTTCAGCTACTCGTCTGTGCTAGTTTTTTATGGTAGACCCACAAACAAATATAATAGGCCATGAAAGCCTTCCTGAGGAAATAATACTTGGTGATGGCAGTGAGCACTGGAGGGTGATATACAGGAACATTTATAGACAGAGAGAATGTGCAAAGGCCTTGTAGTAGGAAGAAAGCCTATATGACTTATCCTCGGCCATATAGATTACCACTACTTTTCCTCAGGTTTTCATTTGTTTTTCAATTGGTTCAAATATAAAATGTTTCTTTATAGCATTTGTTTTGGTATTAATGGTAGAAAGTTCTTCACCATTCCAAAATGATGTCGTTGAACCTATATTCTGTCATGCATTATTTATTGTTTTACCTTTTTCATTTAAATCATTCTTCCAGGGGCACCTGCATGGCTCAGTTGGTTAAGCATCAACCTTTGGCTCAGGTCATGATCTCTGGGTCCTGGAATCAAGCACAACGTCGGGCTCCCTGCTCCATGCAGAGCCTGCTTCTCCCTCTTCCCCTGCCACTCCCTCTGCTTGTCCTCTCTCTTTCTCCATCAAATAAATAAAATCTTAAAAAAAATAAATCATTCTTCTATTAGAAATTTATTTTGATGCATAGTGGTAAGCAGGGAAAAACCTTTTGAAAACTTTTTTCGATTCTCCTGTGGCATTTTCTTATGCTGTCCCCATTATTCAGTCAATTTCTCTCATTGTTTAGTTCTTGTTTAATAAAGCAAATATTTTAAGTTCAATGATAATACAAAACTCCTTTTCTCCTCTTTATTCCTTTTTAAATATGGAGACTATGTTTTCCAAAAAACCCCACGGTTTGATTCTTTTCAGACTCCTTTACCGTCCACCTACATTCTGTTAATGGCCGCTTTCAGGTTTTACTTTGAAGGGTTGCTTGATGTAAGTTATGCTAGTTCAGCAACGTAATATATATTATTACACATGATACATGTAATAGTATAATATATATTATATTATATATTAAATGATTTCCACAAAATAAAGTTTTAGCCACCATTTATTGAGCAATGAAACACAGACATCATGCTACTTTGCAGCATGCTGTCGATACTTGTGCAATTTACTTAACTTCTCTGAACTTTGATTTACTCACCTATAAAATGGTGTTATGAGGATTAGACTGAATACTTCACAGTAGTCCTCCCTAAATCCAGAGTTTTGCTCTCTGTGGGGTCAGCCGCAGCCTGGAAGAAAATGATCCTCTTTCTGATAAACCATCAAAAGATCAATAGTAGCCTAATGCTACGGCACAGGGCTTATGTCATTCCCCTCACTTCGTCTCATCATGAAAGCACTGTATCACCTCACATCATCACATCACTGAGTAGAGGAAATAAGATATTTTAAGAGAGAGAGAGAAACCACGTTTGCATAACTTTTATTACAGCGCATTGGTATAATTGTTCTCCTTATTATCATTGCTGTTCCTCTCTTACGGTGCTTAAAATTATAAATAAAATTTTGGTATAAGTATGTATGTACAGGAAAGAACATCATATATAGAGTCAGGTGCTCTCTGTTTTCAGACAACCCCTAGGGGTTGTGGAATGCCTGCCCTGCCAATAAGGGGGGACCACTGTATACAAGGTGCTTAGAAAAATGCTAAGCGCATAGCAAGCACTAACAGTAAACCGTCTATTGTTATTTGCAGAGTGGTGGTGGTGGGGACTCGATTTTTACAGCATAAGGTACTGGTTTAAACAGGTTTAGAGATGTTAAGCTTGTAAAATATCATGTAATTGCCTAGCATACAGTTGGTACTCATTAAATATACATTTACAGAGTAAATGACTGAGACTGAGATAGAGTTTTATTGTGGAGCTGACATCAAAGCTTGTGCTTTTAATCCCTCTCCCTCGAAATATCTCCTCTACTTACCTCCTGCCAATTAATATCACTTTCTCCCAAAGCAGTTGCATGACGACTCTTTCTGGCTTCTTTTAAGTCTCATTTTCAAAACATTCTGTCAGAAATTCCTTGAAAGTTGTCCCATAGAGTTAGCTTTCTCCCCAAGTTTTCAGGGCAATAGGGGATTTTCCAATTTTTTAATGTTGTGTTTTAAAAAAGTCATTCCATAATTTCCTGGTTGACCCTTTTATCTTTTAGCAGGATGGTCCTTAACCTCCGGGTGTTTGAAATCCTTCCAAACTTCTTCTTGTGATTTAGTTCTAATTTCAAGGCATTATGGTCTGAGAATACGCAGGGGATGATCCCAATCTTTTGGTATCGGTTCAGACCTGATTTGTGACCCAGTATGTGGTCTATTTTGACGGGATGAGCACTGGGTGTTATTCTATATGTTGGCAAGTTGAACACCAATAGAAAATACATTTATAAAAAAAAATAAAAAGAAATAAGTCATTCCAGTTGGTGTTGTAGTAAAAGAAAGAAAAAGGAGAGTTAGATTATCTACTTATTGCCAGTTTACTCCACATCCACTATGGTAGTATTTTTCTCTATTTGGGATTTTATCAGTTACCAGAACTTGAATTGGGTTAATATTTAGAGCAATTAATATTTTAAGGTGATACTGATACTTGACTAATGGCAGTGGAATCTTTCTGAATGGGACTCATATTGGACCTAGCCATCCAGTTTGTTTATAACCTCGATCAGCAGTCAGTAGACTTTCCTGGTAAAGGGCTAGGTAATCAATATTTTAGACTTTGTGGACTATATGGTCTCAGTCACAAATATTCCACCCTGGCATTGTCGCGTGAGTAGAGCCATAAACTCTCTGAATGCAAATGAACAGGGCTGTGCACTAATAAAACTTTATTTATGGACACAGATATTTGAATTTCATGTAACTTTTGCATTTTACATGTCACGAAACATTATTCTATTCAAATTTTTTCCCAACTGCTTAAGAATGTAAGAATCGCTACTTAGCTTGCAGGTTACTTAAAAATAGGCAGCTGTTGAGAGTTGCTCTGCAGACCAGAGTCGTTTTTCACCCTCCCCCTGCCCTCGATGACTGCAGTCCCTATTTTCCAGAGGATCTGATTTTACCCATCACACCAGCTGGAATTATCATTCTTAAATTTAAACTACTAATCCGATTCTATCATTTCCTTCCTTATAGATACTTCATTGATTCTCCAAACTCCTTGGCCTGACATTCCAGGTCACAAAATCTGCTGTCAGTTTACTTCTTTTAGACTATCTTTCAATATTTTTCTCTTAGCATCCCTTGGCCAAGACAGTTATTTGCCAATTCCACAAATATGTTAAACTATTCTACTCTCTCCTAGGCCTTGAATATCTTTATCACACTTTGATACTTGGCATATTTTTACTTATTCTTTAAACGTCTATTTAAAATGGCATCTCAAAAATAAAAAAAATTAATAAAATGGCATTTCTTCCATGAAGTTGTTTCTAAATATTCAGGCAGAATTAATTATCTTTGCATTCATGCTTTCATGGCACTTCAAACATGTTTTAAAATGTCTATCTCATTATGTTATAATTCAATGTATTTATGATTATCTACAACAATTTTAGTATGAGCCCTTAATGTGAGAGTTTTTTTTATCTTTTTGAAACCTGGTATATATTTACAGCTTGATGAATGACTTTGAATGCTACCACAAAAGAATTAGATTTGAATTACCATGTCCGTCATAGTCACACAAAATTTGTTTTATCATGAAGAAACAAAAAGATACACAGAACATTTTGGAAGGAAAGTGGCGTATGGGTTTGTCATTTTGCAGGGCAAAGAATCACTTGGCAAATTAGAGATAGTTCTAAAATTTGTTTGTTTTGAATATTTTTCTTAGTGGGTTTGAATTTTTAAGGCTACACTTTCAGTTGCCGAAATGATCAAGTTTTTAAAGAAATAACAGCTCTTTGTTGCTGTTAGCTTCTACTACCACTTACAGGGAGGCCTGGTGAGATCAAAATTCTAAATCTGAGGTTTGGGGAGGTTTTTTTTCAGTAATAGGTACTTGGGCACAGAAATATTCTCAGAGCTCATCCCAAATGTGCTAGGGCTGCTAATGATGAAAAAGCTTCAGGCAGCTATTGATCCAAACTCTGAGCCTCCTTTCTACTCTTTTCAGCTCCCAATTCATACATCCTCTCTACTCCTCCACAGAGAGGCTAGATAAATTTATCTATAGATACAAGCATCATTCCAGGGAAGAAAGCCACAACACATGCATTTGATAAAAAGCTTCCTGGAGACTCTACAGGCCTGAGCACCTTGTGATTATTCACCTTGGGATGGCAACCCCCCTCAAAGACCAGGGTCAGCACATGAATCCCTTTGTATCCCTTTGCCCTCCTTTGTCATGAGTGAGGCACGCAAAACTCTATATAATCATCATTCATATCAAGATATAAGAAAAATTTACTACGGCGTGCTAAAGTTTTCAGTCCACTAAGGATTTTAGAAATTGATTTTTATATCATTAATGAGAACTAGTCAGAATTGTTCATATTCTTTTCTTAATAACGTCACAATAATTTATGGTGTGAACAGAATTTTGGTTTTTTTTTTTCATGTTGTCTCTCCTACCTGAATCCCGGCCTCCATTGCTATTTCTACTTCTGTGTGGTGGTGATAACTGAATGAAGAGAAAAAGCAAAAAGGCCTCATCTGTTTTAATTGCTGAGTAGGGATGTAAAATAACTAGAACCAGGACTGCCACTTGAACTAAAAAATCAGTTTTTAAAAAGGTGTCTTTATATATCTTTAAGTGAAATAAAATAATTTCTAAAGGCAATTACAGGATTTGAAAAAAGGAAGTTCATATATGTCAATTAATTAACTATGAGTTGTTTTATCTTATTATGTGACCTTTATAATTTATAATATTTATGCTCTCTCTACAATTCTAAAAAATATATCCCAATTAAACTTTTGCAGAACTCGGTACCACAAATAAGTACATTTAAAAAATATCCAGTGCAGGGCACCTGAGTGGCTCAGGGGTTGAGCATCTGCCTCTGACTTACTCGGGGTCGTGGGATCAAGTCCCACATCGGGCTCCTCGCATGGAGCCTGCTTCTCCCTCTGCCTCTGTCTCTGTGTCTCTCTGTGTGTCTCTCATGAATAAATAAATAAAATCTTAAAAATATATATCCAATGCATTTGCAGTGAGATTTCTCTTCAATGGGGACTATTTTTTTTTTTACATGTCATAATGTACAATGATTTATTCGTTAGATTTTGTTGTTGTTGACATTTAAAAAGCCTCTTAAGGATACTCAAGCTTGTCATGGATTCTTAATTTTTTTTTCTCTTTAGGCTCATAATGGCCATTTGCTCCTTTTGGCTGCCTGCATCCACTTCTTCTCCCTTTGAAAGCAACATTCTAAAATAAATAAATAAATAAATAAAATTTAAAAAGACAAGAAAAAAAAAGCAAGCAAGCAACATTCTAAATTCCTTTGGAGGACTCATCACTTTGCCATTTGGTGTAGTTTGGCAGTACTCCACGGCAAGTCAAGGTGCACTGTCCTACCTGAGGTATGCTACTCTGATTCTCTCTCTCCCGCCTTTGACAGATGGGAAAATGAAATTCACTCAAGTGATATTATCCCGATAAAATTGTGTGATTTTTCTTGATCTTGCTTCTGCACTACCATAGACTCCACTCTGGTCAAACCTATTCTTCTGAGTTCTTATCTAACGTCTATGAGGCATTAAATACGCTGCCAATAAATTCTTTGTTTCTTACGGTAATCTATTACTTATAATCTAAGAACTCTTTCTTAGATCTACCTCTCAGTCATTCACATCCTGGTTAAAAATGAGCGTCAGTAATTGTAGGAAGGAGCCCACAGTTGGATGTATCTCAATTACTGTCACATGTGCCTGTTTTAGAGGAACAGGTTCTCTTGCCTTCCATCAGCTGCTTGATCCCAGCTTGCCCAGCTATAGTCACAAGGGAACTTCCAACGGTAGACTAAGCCTTATAGAGCCGCTGCCATTTTTAGTCGAAGCAGTAGACCTTGGGAACTGGAATTAGTCTGGTTGCCCTTGGAATATTCTCTCACGTGATTATGAAGCTTGTTCTTTCACTTTAATTGCTAGCATATCTTTTTCTGCCTATGCTGCTGACTTGTTTATTTTTCCCCCTCTCGGCCTGAGTCCCTATTTTGAACACAACCCTTGGGCCTGGGGCCCTGAATACCCTAAATATATACTCTCCACTATGACCTAGCCCAGGGCCTTAGAGCATGAGCACTGGCTGGACTTCTGTTGTAAATGGACCAACTTTAAGCCTCCTGCCTCGGGGGCATGATTTTCTTTAGCGCTGTTGTTGTGCGATGCAAACTATCACATAAGCTTGAGGAGACATATGTTCTGCTGTGTATTCATTTGCATCCAATCCATTCCCTATAGTTGTGTGTGTGTGTGTGTGTGTGTGTGTGTGTGTGTGTGTGTAGGCTTTCTGGAGCAAAATACTTAAATAATATGACAATACGTTTTATATTTTCACATTCTTTCAAATATTCACATTGCCTGGCTTTGAGACTCAAAATAATTCCATATTTCTTTGGCTTTACTGTCTTTATTAAATATCCCATTATGCAAGGCCAGAAGCCTGGGGATCATCCTCTATGCCTCCTTCTCCTGTACACTTATTCTCTATCAATATCTAAGTCCTACCAGCATCTCTTAAATTGACTCCTTCTCTTTAAGAGTGTCCAGTACTCCAGTTTAGACCCTTGTCTCTCAGACAGGAAAAATATTGCTGGCCTCATACTTGGACTCTTTGCCTTCAATTGTTCCCTTTCAAAGCTGTCCTCCTCCAATTTATATACCATATTTAACACCATGCTTGAAACACTCTTAGGTCTTGGGACTTACTGAAGTAGATTGGTTGTATCACCTACAAAGCATTTAAAATGCAGATTCCTGGCCCTCCCCCAGAGAACCTAATACAAAATAGCCAGTTTGAGAAAGCTGCTCTACTAGATGGTGTCCAACCTACTTACCTTGGCTTTTCAAGACTTGACTACTGTATTCCAGCACAGCTTCATTCTCTCTCATTTTCCCACATTCTTTCTACACTCTAGTCAACTATGGATCTCTACACTCACTATAACGTTTCATGACTCTAGGCCTTGTGTTATACCTTCTAGGTCTAGGACATCCCCACCTCTCTTCTACTTCCTTATTCAGATCATTAATTTGGATTCATAGTTTAAGATTTATCTTAGGGTCCACTTTCCCAAGGGAAGTTAGTAGCATTTTCTCTACACTTACTGCTTTCTTGCATAACTTTTCTTTCTTTTTTTGCATAACTCTTTTATTTGGTATATAACATATTATACTTGAGGCATATTTACAATGGCTTAACGGGTCTGCCAAAAACCAGTCTCCTCTTGCCTTTCCGACACCTTCAACCAGCATTCTCCTTACTCATTCTCAAACCCATCAAGGATGTTCCCACCTCAGATGCCCTTGCTGCTATCCTTCCCTGGACGTCTCCTCCTAAAGAGTTAGGGGTAGGGATAAGGTTACTTCTGCTTATTTCTCTACTTCCTTCAGGTTTCTGCTTATATCTCATCTACTAGCAGGTCTTCCTTGACCACTCTATATAAAATAGTAATCCTCCACCTGCCTAGTATAGCACCTGATGTTTCTCATATTCCAGTTAATTTCTTTCCATAGGGCTTACCACCTTAAATACTTTTATTACATATTTATTATTATTATATTTTCCCTACTTCTATAAAAGCAGTCATTTTGTCTATTTCATTTGCCAGCACCTAAGACCATGTGAGCCTGGTAGTCAATGCTCATTTTTTTTCTTAAGTAAATCTGTTGGATTAGTGAAAAGGATCAGGCTAGTAACAAGGAGACTGGCCTATATAAATAAATCTAGATTTAGTCAACTAAAACAATGACTTCATCATGAACTAAAAAGGAGATTTCAGTTAGAATGAATTAAAGGCATTAACTTTTCAAAACTACTGTAAGAACAATTTGTCTTCCATATTTAATGTGTGGTTGTGATAACTCATGTATTGATGCAGCACATTCTTAAAGTTGGTATTAGTCTATTTTTTAAAGATTTTACTTATTTATTCATCACACACACACACACACACACACACACACACACAGAGGCAGAGACATAGGTAGAGGGAGAAGCAGGCTTCATGCAGGAAGCCTGACGTGGGACTCGATCCTGGGTTTCCAGGATCACACCCTGGCCTGAAGGCACCGCTAAACTGCTGAGCCACCTGGGCTGACTTTTTAAAGCAAAGAAGTTGAATTGCTATCTACCACCTATCTAATCTGTCATCTATCTACCATATATCTATAAACTATAACTATTATTATCTAGTTACATACTCTACAGAAAATATATTTTTTACAAATATTCTACACAAAATTTAAAAATTTCAACTTTATTCACTATTTTGGATGTTACTGAGTGCCTGAATTAATCACACCTTTTTATTTTCTGTATTTCCAATGCTTTGACATCTAGGACCTTTTGCTGACCTTAGAGAGACTAGAAGGACTGTCCCTCCCAGGACTAGCCAATTCCTAGACATAAGACTCCCTTGCAAGCATGTCTTTCATATATAAACAATTAATTCAGAGCACACCCCTCATCACTTGCTTTATCAGACTCTTATACTCCAGACCACTATTCTTTTGCCCAAATCACCCCTGAGTGAGGTATCAGACAACTAGAAACAGCCTCTACATCCCAGAACCTGCTAAAATTATTCAAATTAAACCTGCTTACACTGTCTCACCTGTTCCTGCAGAAATCACAAAAAAAGGCTTTGCCCACATTTTTTCCCCTCTCCTCTGTCTGTTGACTGACCATGGTGCTTCCCTGTCTGTCCCTGCATAGCTTGACATTTCCTCTCCTCTTAGGCATTGTGTATAACAAACTATCTTTTCAGTGGCAACCATCCATTCATCTATTGGCCTCACCATACATGAATAAATAATAAAACTTACATTCAAAACAGTGTCTTTTTAACATGTTATATGTTTGTGTGTCTTTGTTTGGATTTCCTATAATGATGCAAGGCTTAAGTACTAATGTTTTATTGTAGATTTAATCCCAGAGCCGAAAGAGTGAGAGAAGGGGTAAATGAGAGAGAGAAAAGGATGGGAGAAAATATAAAGCGTACTTTCCTTAATTGTCTCTTGCTTAGTAAGTCACACACAAAAAACATTATTTTATTCTGTCTCTACTAGGTTCAGACTTGGTAATAAGTATTTTTCTACAGAGTTATTCACTGAATCTAGATTTCTATATTTATTTGCATAGAATTATAAGAAGCAATCTCTTAAAATTTAACAATAGTCCTTTCTCTTTAATCATTATATCCCTCTTATCATTTATAATTTTGTTATTTGTTAATTCTGCTTTTTGATCTTTTCCTTGATTAGCAGTTTTTTTTTTATTTGTAGTATGTTGGGCTCTGTAAAACAGGAGACTCAGCATATACTCTAGGGGGTTATTAGATGAGGGTCAACGGATCTGGAAGCATAGAGAGGGGGTAATAGAGCTTTACTCTGGAGAAGTCAGTGACAAGAGACGGAAGAATATAAGTTGGACCTGGTTGTGTGTGGGAGAGGTGGGGGTAGATTAGTCAGCTTGGGAAGATGATGGTTAAGCATGAGAGAGACATGAGGCTATTAAACCAATGCCTGAAATCATTCTTCTCCATTCTTGTGAGCATATATTATAATTTGTGTGAAAGAGATGGCCAGTTGTTCTGGTTATTGTAGAAGACCAATTGCCTATGACCTGTGGATCATCTAATAGAAAATTCCCTTTCATTCCCAGTTGCTCTGGTCTACACTTGTCCTAATTGTCCTATGTGTCCTCAACTCCTTATTGTTAAAAGACCAGGTTGCCTGGAAGGTTTCCTCAAAACAGAAGGTGGACTCCTTGTGGGGCTATGATGTTGTAAAAGAGAAAGCCGTAGGGTACTAGGTACTCCTGGTTCAGTATTTAATAGAGTGTCTTGCTTCCCTTTATATTGTTTCTCTTATACTTGTAAGGGAAAGTATCTACTTATATAGACTATAGGTAATGCTCATATCAAATTAATACTAATTTTTTTTAGTTGAAGATGAAATTTAACCAGCAACTAAAATCCATTCATGAAATCTAGCTTTCTTTTTTGTTTTTATAGACTACCATTTTTCCAAATCTGAAACAAAGTTCAAAAACAAATGGAAAGCTCCCTAACTAAGTCAACATTATTGGAAAATGACATTGTAAATATTGATAGTATATAATCAGAAAACAGTAAGATGAATGGAAAAGAATCAAGGTTAATATATTTTTTTCTAGATTAAAAAGCAGTTCTTCTTTGAATATATAGATTTTAAACTCTTATGATATGAAATTTTTGGATAATGTTTACAAACAACCTTTACTTAGGAAAATAATTGATATTTGAGAAGATCACTAAGATCTTCATCAGTCAAATTATGGATTTACAAATCAAATCTAGAACCAAAAGGGTTCCAGTAGTGTAAAGCTATCTGAAAAGAGATTCTATCTCTCTTGAGGAATTATTTAATATATAATTTTTTACATTCTCGAAGCAAGAGAAAACTACTTTCTCATTTTCTCTATTAAAAAAGGAATTTGGGAGGCACATTAGAAGTCTCTGAGGAGAAAGCACTACTTAGTTTCCCTCCCAACTGCTCATAAGCTTCTTAAATACCTTTGTGTCAAGATAAACTTTATTAACCCACAGTTTTCTTAGGCTAACCTCAAATCTACTTTCTTGTAATTTCTGCCAATTGTTTCCAATATAGCCTAGATCTAGTCTGATCATTCTCTTTTATATTTACAGATTTCCATATCCCACTGCCTGAATTCCATCTCAGTCCCATATCATCTGTTCCTCTAACAGATCAAGACCATTAATCCAATGGGACCTTATTTTCTTTAGGTCAGTTAATCACTTTCCTTAATACAGAGCTCAGTACCCATTGTCTCTCACAACCACTTAGAAGTCTCTCTGTCACTTACTCTTCCATCTTGAAAACCCCTATTTCTGGAGTAATCCCTTGGTTTGCTAGCTATGCTTATACACTGGCATTCCTTTTGCTGCTGGCAAGATCATGCCAGTGTATTTTTTTAGCAACATTACAAATGAACAAGACTGCAGTTCAGTGGGACCCTTCCCTTCCTGCTGTTATTGTACCTGGTAGCTGACATTTTCAATGATTCTTCATTGAAGGACTTAATATCCTCTTTTCTTCTGTTTGAGGCTTACTCTCATTTGAATACCATTTTTTCCACCTCCTCAGGAAGCTTGCTCCATTAAGTATCCTTATCTTTTCCATAACTTTAACTTTACTGGTTCCTTCTCTCTTTGTCATGTATTTCAGTGTTAAAAAGAAAGATTTCCACCATATATCTCCTTTTAACATTGTCTCTCCTACCCTTTTTTCTTCACAACTAATTTTTTGGAAAGTGTAGTTTGCATTCACTGTCTCTACATTCTAACCCTCAAATCATTCATAAATATGACTGAAGCTTGAATTCCATCCCAACATTCCATTGATATTCTCTCATAAATCTCCTTACTGCCAAATTCAACTGACAATTTGGTCTTTATCAGGCTTAATTTTCCCACAGCATTTTCATTGCTTATAACTCTCCGTCCTGATCCTCTTTCTTTTCTTTGCTTCCATTATATACATTCTCCTTATTCTTCCTCTTCAACCTCTGACTACTATCCTCCTATCATTAAGTACTGGAGTATTGGTGTTCTCTAGAATGTGGCTGTTGGCTTTTCCCCTTCTTATTTTGTCTCTTCCTTTCCAAAGTGACATCCTTCAGGCTGTGACACCTGAGACAAATTTTACTGAATGTTTCTGTTTTTATCATCTTCATAATTGAAAAAATTAGAACCTACCTCATAGTATTATGATGGAGATTAAATGAGAGAATGCACACTAAGGCCTTAGAAAGCGTCTGACATATAAGTGACTCAATGAAGTACATATTGTATGACTATTCAGATATGGGAAGATTTAACATTGAAAATATAAGAAATTATCCCCAAATTAAGTTATATAATGACTTTTCTGTAGAGTCTTCAATAAGACAAAAAGCAAGGGTCACAAAATAAGTAAATGTGTGAAAGATAGTAAGTTTTTAAATTAACACTTTATAATGAAAAACTACAGGCAACTTAAAGGACAATAAATATATTGGGAGAAAATATTTTCCATACTTACTAAGAATCAAGATCCAAGATTTATAAAGAAATGCTATGACTATATAAGTGAGAAACAGAAATAACAGAAAAGTAGACAAGATACATTGCAAATCACTGAAAAAAATACAAATGTCAAAAAGATACCCAATCTTTCTAAATATGAAAACTATGTAAAATGAAAATGTCATTTCATTATTAATTTTTAAAGTTATACAAAGGCAGAATAAATAGTATGATGAACCTCATCATGCCCAATAGTCAGCTTCAAAAATGATCAACAAATGGCCAATCTTGTTTCATAGTCACTCCTCTCTCCATTGAGATTTAGAGATAACCTTTTACTCTTTGATATTACCAAATGTTGAGGAAAGTACAAAGAATAGGTTCCTTCACACATAGCTGAGAAGAGTTGAAATTTTGTGAAGTATCTATTAAACTAAAAATTGAACACAATATAAACTCCCAAATTTCTGCTTTTTTTTTTTTTGGCATTCGCCCTAGAGAAACTCTTTTTAAAAATTCTTCTGCATTTGGACAAACAAGCGTGTAAAATGATCCTATTGAATTATTATTTGCTTAAAGAAAGTTGGAAACAACACTGATTCCCTGAAAAGGATACATAAGCTATGATACAACATATGTTAAAAAAATAAACTATGGTACGGTACATCCATACTATGGGATGCCATGTGGCATTAGAAAGTGTGAGCTAGATAGATTTCATAATGTCTCAAAATATCTGAGACACATTCCTGAATGAAAAAGCAAGCTTCATGAAAATACGCATAGGATGATATCATTATTTTTAAAAAATGGGAAGAAAAATAATTTTTATATCTGTCTATAAACTATCATCTGTGTATCTATCAAACTACATTCTGGAATGGTATAAAGCAATCTTCACAAATAATAACAATGGAAGAAAACTATTAGAAAAGACCTGAGAGGGGGATGAATCCAGTCCAGCATGAAAAAAATCTGCACCAGGTTTGAAAAATCACCCCATCCTCCCATGTAAGATGCTTAGAAGCACAACTGCTTTTTGAATCTAAGTCCCTGTATTTTCCAGTGAAGTAGCTGTAAGAGGGGTAGAGGCAGGGATGGCATCCAGAGACTCTGGGGCACCGTCTCCTTTCTGAGTCAGACAAAGGTCACAAGCGGACTTGGACGAGACCACCAGCAGCACATCAGAGTCCTCTGAATGAGACCATGGCGCTTATGAAAATTAACTACTTTCTCATCTTCTACCTCAGTTTCTCACTGCTCACCTACATAAAAAGTAAGCTTTTTCCATTTATTGAACTTTTGGCACTTTTTCTGACTTAAATGTTTCTAGCAAATAGTTGATAATGTTGCATGTGCTACAGAATACAGCAGTTGAAAAAAAGTACAAAGAATTTGATATAAGCAAGTGTCCTGTGTTAAACAAGTCAGTGTGAATAATATTCTGATTCTATGATTTCCACTAACTAGACATAGAGAATGTTCTTTTTTTTAGCCTTTTCAGTAGTGGTGAGGAGGCGGTTGAAATGGCTACATAAAAAAGAAGGTATTTTGTTGTGTTTACATTTGTACACAATAGACTTGGCACTTGACAATGATATCCTTTAAAAGGAAGTTCATCATGAGCTATGTTGCATTTTATTCCCAATACTATGTGTTTATCTTCACTTTTCAAGAACTTTATATTTCCATGTTTGCTCTCATAATCAAGGGGATAGTTTTAATTTTTCTCCAAAGGATAAGAGTTCAAAGCACCAGAGAGAAATGGGTTTCCTTTATATTGTGTTTGCTTCTGTTTTGTAAATGAAGATATTACAGTCCCCCAAATAAAAACAGAAGTGATGTTTCTAGGGCATCTTGTCAGATGTATCGCAGTGTAGAAAATCAAAGGACACTGAATGGCCTCAGCTGTGTGTTTATGAAGGACAGTAGCTACTGAATACATTTAAAATGAAGACAGGCAGAGTGTGTGCTTGTCAAAGGGGCTGTGTGATTTGTGTCTGTTGAATCTGAATATCAATAAGGCAAAGCATAGAGCAGCTGCCATTGAATAAGATGACTTGGCATTAGCGCGCACTGTTGTCTAATCTGGGTCACCTTCTGTAGCCAGTGAGATTGTTACTTGTTTAGTTTACATCTGAGCTTCTAGCAGAGGCTGGGTAAAGAGAGGAGATTTAGTAGGTAGGTAGCAGAAGACAATTACCGAAAACCCAAGTCAAACTTTAAATAAGTGAGCAGTAAAATTTACCTGATTGCAATATACACTTGTGTGCGTGTGCACAACACACACACACACACACACACACACACACGGGACTTGTTTTTTTTTTTTTTTGGTGATGTGTTTGTTGAAAATAGTTATTTAAATAATTATTTCTCTTCCTTGAAACTTCAAATGGGTCGCGTGCAATTGAAGTGAAGAAGGGAAGTGTTATGTTGAGATGTACGGATGGGAAAAGAAAGAAAGCAAAAGAAATAAGATGCATAAAATGCAAGGTGAAGTGAGTTTGCAGTACATTTTAGAGCAAAAAACTTGGTCATGTCAATGCAATATGTGTCAAAATATCTAGCACTTGCTAGATATTGCAGTTGGCTTTTAAGCAGTTGGCTTTTAAGGAGATGAATATGTAACCACTAAAGCACACTTTTTTTTTTAAGGGTCATAATTATGAACCTATAATTACATACAAATAATTATCTCTGAACAGGTGATTTTATTGTTACCCTCTAAGTACGTTGTAATTATTTGATTTATTCTCTTAGCACACTATTTCTATCATTTGTTTTTTAAACAAATTTGAAGTTTCATTTAGTTAAATTGTTAAGCAGGCCAACTTTTATCTGTCTTAATATATTTGCTGGCAAGATGTGATGATACTGCCTTCCATGTTAAAACATACTTTAGATGGTTTTTTTTTTTTTTTTTGTACCTGACTGTAAAACTTTTACAACCTGGCCTTAGTCTTCTTTCCTACCCTTTACCTCTTAGTACTCTTGAAAATATTCCAGTCAAATGAACAAAATAATAGCTAATAGCTTAACTGTTGAGTGTGTTAACATTCAATATATGCTATATTCCACTTAATTCTCCACAAATAGATGCTATTATAATCATTGGCATTTTATAGAATGAGACCAAGACTCAGGTCACTATATCAGTGTATCTCAGCCTTTGATGCCCATCAGAGAGCTGAAATATTTGTTGGAGATGCAATCTCTCAAGTACAACCCCAGATATTTAGTATGTGTGGGGAGATCCCAGGAGCCTGTAATTGATCTAGCTCTTGATTTCAAATGCAGGTGATCACAAGTTCTGCATGACCCCATAAATCTTTCTTGAGAACATGATATTGTAAGGAATCATTTAAATTGTAAAATCCAAACATCTCTGTCTCCTCAAAGGGATTATTTAGGAGAGAAGGTAAGCAATATGCCTTGCAAGCATTATACTTAACCTACCTGTCAAGTAGAACATGTCATTAATTCCATTTTATAGCTGAAGAACCTGAGGCACGTACAAGTTTAGTTACTTGCCCAAGGCCATACTACTAGTGAGTGGTGGAACTGGGACTAGAATCCAGTGGTCGATTTTGCATTTTATGCTCTTAGTTTATGTGTGGTGACTCCCTTGAAATGATAACGTGGATGAGCCTTAACGCACTGCTCAGAATTTAATAAGTACGTAGAAAATTTTAGCTATTAAGAGAGTATTCATTGAATGAATCAATGATTCTTCCTCTTGAATTTTGAAATACGTTCCCTTGGATCTGAGAGATAAGAGCCATCTTTGGCTCCAAACTATATTTTTTTAAATAAAAGTGGTGCCTTGCTCTCCCATCAGGGGCATGCCATTTATATTGTTTGTCCAATGTCCTACACTCTTTATTTCCTTCTGGATGAGCACATGGGGCATGCAAACTATCAGAACAGAGTGAGGGAAGTGATATTCACTTGCGCTTCCTGAGCATGCAGGTATTCCCCTTCCCATGGAGTTGCAATGAATTTGCTATTACTGTCTCAGTTGTTTTCTTATCTGTTCCACAATTTGTAAAACTTGTTCTCATGTACAGAATCAGCTGAATTTTAATAATTCAGGAAAAGCTATTATATTTTTGCTTTTGATGTATTAAGAGAGAATTTTATTGGAGTGAGGCTTTCCTATAGTTCATTACTGGGGGCTGCTTTAAATAATGAGAGCACTTTGTAATAACTCTATGCAAGCTTGACATATGAATCTGTTGTGAAGGGTTTTAAAGTAACTACTACAATGAAGCAACCATGAATCAGAAAAGTAATTTAAGGCTATATTTTACTAGAGTTTTATACATTTGGAGGTAAACTGAATATTTTCGATGTAAATGCCACATTTAGACTAAAAGTAATTGTTTTAACCCATCTTCAAAGGATGGTCATAGTATGTACATAAAACATGGTTTGGCAAACAATTATTAAAATTATTTAAATAATTTCAGTGACTTTGGGGTACTATCAGTGTTCTAGAATCTTCAGAAATTATTAAGTAACTGAATTTGAATAGAGTTAAAGAATACTTTCTTTTCAATCTGTCTCTAGTATAAAGAACAAGTAGAATCTATAAAGATATGATCTGATTTATCTAATCTTAATGCCATTATCAAGAAAAAGCTTGAGTTTGCTTAATGAGGCGAGAAGGTTGATGTTATTCATTAGGGAGTAATCACCCACTCTTCTTTAAAATTCTACATGTGTGGAGACGTTGAAAAGTTTAGTATTCACTATATTAGTTAATATCTTTGCAACAGCATGCTGTAAATTGCCTACATAATTATTAGAGAAAAAGATGCATTTGCTTCTTCATAAAATAATGATCTCATCAGCTTATTACAAAATGGTTTCTACTTCATGAAGATTACTCACTGTTCCCTAAATAATATAGCAGAATTAATTTTAGCTTCTATTTTTGATACTTATCTTAGGTGAATCAGACTTTTCAGAAGAATTACTTTCTTCTCTCTCTCTCTCTCTCTTTAGAATAAGGGGAGGGGCAAAGGGAGATAGAATCTTACACAGGCTCCATGCTGGGCACAATCTCATGGGTTCAATGTCATGACCCTGAGATCATGACCTCAATCTAAATCAAGAGTTGGACGCTTAACCGACTGAGCCACCCAGGAGCCCTGCTCTTTTTTATTTTTCATTTATGGTGATTTTCACAAATTATCATTAATGGTATTAAAAGACCATATTTTGAAATTAAAGTGGACAAGAAAAATCAGTTTTTAGCTCTCTTTTATTTTTTATTTTATTTTATTTTACTTTTTTTTAAAGATTTATTTATTTATTCATTTATTTATTTATTCATGATAGATGTAGAGAGAGAGAAAGAGAGAGGCAGAGACACAGGAGGACGGAGAAGCAGGCTCCACACCAGGAGCCCCACGCGGAACTCGATCCCGGGACTCCAGGATCGCGCCCTGGGCCAAAGGCAGGCGCTAAACCACAGAGCCACTCAGGGATCCCCCAGTTTTTAGCTCTCTTTTAAATTTTACTGCTGATTTATCGGCAAACCTGAGAAGCCCAATTTTCTCCATTTAGAAAATGAAAATAGAAATATAACTTTCATATTCACATCATCTCTGGTCATACCAGGTTCAGCTTTGAGACCTATACTTAACATTAATTACACTTTACGTTTATTTTCCATGGCATCAATATTTGGTGTTGATTCATTTTTTTTTTTTTTTACCAATGAGATTACACTTCATGACTCTAGGTACCATGGGGGTTTTGCTTATGTATCCTAAACCAGTGGGAGGCAACTACATAACTCAGGGTACTCAGTCATGAAACAGTTATTAAATAAACAAATTTATGAGGCAATTTTTATAACATTTGCTATAAGAATTGAATACCTTCCCTTCTCATGACATTTTTGCATGATTTTTAAAATTTTTACATTAACTTTTTTATAACAGACCTTATTATTTTAGAATAATTTTAGGTTCACAGAAATATTGAGAGGATGGTACAGAGGGGTCCACTATATCCCATACAGATAGTTTCCTCTATTCTTAACATCTTACATCTTATGGTTGATTTGTAGCAATGACTCAATGTTGATATATTATTAACTAAAGTCCATGGTTTCTTCAGATTTCCTTCGATTTTTCCAAATATCTTTTTTCCTATTCTGGTATCCCATCCAGGATACCACATTGCATTTAGTTGTCCTGTATCCTTAGGTTCCTCCTGGTAGTGGAAGAACTCAGGCCTTCCTTGTTTTTGATGAGCTTGACAATTTTAAGAAGCACTAATTAGGTATTTTATAGGATCCTCCAGCACTGGAATTTATTTGCTGTTCTTCTCATGGTAAGACTGGAGTTATTGGTCATTGAGAGGAAGACCACAGAGGTAAAGTATCATCTCATTACATCATATCAAGGATACATACAATCAGCATGATATATGACTGTTGATGTGGACCTCAACCACCTGGGAGGTGGTATTTGTCTGTATTCTACATTTAGGAAGGAAGTCACTATACATAACCCACACCTAAGAGTGGGGAGTTATGTTTCCCCTCTTGGAGGAAGAATATCTACATAAATTATTTGGGATTCTTCTGCATGAGAGATTTGATTCTTCTTGCCCATTTATTTATTTATTCAAGCATTTATTGATTTCAGCATGGACTCATGTTATTTATTTTATACTCTAGGCTATAATCTAATACTACTTTATTTGTTACTCAAATTGTTCCAGCTTTGGCCACTCAGAGTGCTTTCAGTTGGCTCCTGTCTTCTTTTAGCTTACACTGTGTCAATGTGAGGTGCTTTTTTCCTTGAAAACTACCTTACTTTTTGGCTCTATAAGATGTTCCAGACTTACCTATTTCCTGCCCCAGCCCTAACCTGTGCCCTTATTCCAACAGGCTCTGGTTCCCTCGTACTAGAGAATGGCATAACAAACCAAGACTTAAATGTAAGGCATGCTTGTTGCCACTAGGGTGTCATTTGTCTTAGACCATCTCAGCTGACAGGGCATGGAAATACACGTGTGTTTATTAATAGGTATATATGTACATCGGGACATATCAAGCTAAGTAGGAGTTCGTCCTAACGCCTCTAACTTTATTATCACATGGGTTGGATTGTTCTAGCTTCCTCCTCTTGCTTATCTGTAAATTCCCACTCTAACAGTGAGAAATTAGGTTTCTATCATCTGCCATCCATTTATTTAAATTCACTATAGTTTAAAAAGTATATAAAATTATAGCAGCATCAAATTCTTCACCCATAATCCTGTAAAAATAACTCTATAAGTTTGCGCACAGCACTTATGTGAATTTACATTTGTAATCTTAAAACTCTGCTTGTTTCCAATGATAATTAGGTCAGCACCTTTTGCTTCACCCTCTTCTGTGTGATTGTTTTATACATTTATAATACAGTTAGCTTGTTGTGTCACAGTCAAATTCCTTTCAGGGATCCCTTGACTTTTGAAAAGATTTTTTTAAATTTGCATACAATAAGGTTTTCCCATTGTGCTCTAAATTTCTGTAGGTTTTCACATTATGATACATTATAATATTATACAAAATAGTTTTCCTGCTCTCGAAGTTCCCTGTGCTTTACTTTTTTTGAACTACCTTTCCTGCCCCAATCTATAGGCAGCCACTGATCATTTTATTGTCTGTAGAGTTTTATCTTTTTATTGTCTGTAGAGTTTTATCTTTTACAGGTTGTGACATAATTGGAATCATAAAATCAGACAAGCTTCTTTCAAAGCTGCAATATTCATTTAAGGTCCTCCATGTCTTTTTGTGAATTGACTCATTTTTTTTCTTTTTTCCTTAAAGATTTTATCCATTTATCCATGAAAGAAAGATACAGAAAGAGAGAGGCAGAGACATAGGCAGAGGGAGAAGCGAGCTCCCCATGGGGAGCCCAACATGGGACTCCATCCCAGGACCCCAGGGTCATGACCTGAGCCAATGGCAGGCACTCAACCGCTGAGCCACCCAGGCATCCCAACTCATTTTTTAAAAATCACTGAATAATATTTTATTGTATAGATGTACCAGTTTATTCATTCGCCTATTGAAAGTTATCTTGTTTTTTTCTAGTTTTTGACTATGGCATTAGTTTCCCTAAGGTAGCTGTGGTAAAGTTCTGGGTAGCTTAAACAACAGAAATTTATGCTCCCATAGTTCTGGAGGCTAGAAGTCTGAAATCAAGGTGTCAGCAGAGCCATGCTCTCTCTGAAACTCTTGCATAAAATACTCACTTGCCTGTTCCTCCTCGTGGTGGTTGGTCTTCAGGTCTTGGCATTCCTGGGTTTGGAGTTGCATCACTTCAATCTCTAATCACTTGGTGTTCTCCCATTGTCTGTATCTCTTCTTCTTATAAGAACACCAGTCATAAAAAAAAAAGACATTAGTCACATTGGATTAGGACCCATTCTTCTAACATCACCTTAACTTGAGTATGTCTACAAAGACCTTATTTACAAGTAAAGTCATAATCATAGGTACTAGGAGTTAAGACTTCAACATATCTTCTTGGGAGACATAATTCAAACTTTAATATCTGAATAAAGCTGATATAAGATGAAAATATTTGATTAATACCTCTTTTATTGAGTAAAATTACCTTCAGATGCAAACTGAATTATAAAAGGATTTTTAAAGCGTGGTAAGGGCTCAGTCAATACAGTATGTTCCCATTTTGCTCCTATTTTTCATCTTTCTTTACACTATTTCCACCTTTAAATGTTCAACCATCTGGTTTGAATTGAGTGATCAAAAATTTTCTCCACATAGATTTACCTTATGAAATTAAGTTAGAGACTGATTAATATAGAGAGTTGGTATTAGAATTGGGTATAAATGTGTTTCCATATTTTCTTGGGACAAATGGCTTAGCTCTCTACCTAAATACATGTTCATCACTTTAACCTGCTTTTCTTTCAGAAATTATATTTGTTAGGATGCCAAAAGATTACTATGTCTCTCATTATCAATTCAAAACACTGATTATAAATTATTTTACTATGCATGCATTATTTTTGTGTTATTAAAATGCCATCCTTTATTTTCCCCTCATGATTTTTTTGCCATAATGGTGAGATTAAAGAAGGAAAGTAACTCAGTCATCTAGCACTAGACCCCATTCTTGATATTGTTAATACTTCTTAATCAATCTTCTAGAATTTCTTCCCCCATTTAATAAAAAAGCAGTGATTATTCCAAAGTTTTATAGCAGTATGTTAAGTATGTTGTCATATATTCCCCAGCTTTTCCCTTATGCAAGGGAATTCAAGCCAATAATAACAGTAAGAGACACAGAATGAGAAAAGACACTGTGGTGGGAATGGGCATGACTATGTAGAGCTGAATGGTTTTGGCTGCAACATAAAGTTTCTTGATTCCAGAGGAAATCAAGTTAGGATTAGTTGTCTCTAGCCTCAAGATAGGATAATTAATAAATATTAAAAGTTTTTTTATTCAATCACTTTATTTATTCCACAAATGTTGACTAAGTTCATATGGCTGATGCTGTTCTATGCTCTGAGGTTGCAGTAGTCCACAAAGAGACCATAATCCCTGCTGTATTAAAGTTTATATTTTAATGGGGTAAGAAAGACAAAAACCAAATAAATAAGCACAATATGTAATTGTGAGCTGGCAATAATGCTTTGGAGAAAAGCAAAGGTGAGAGACAGCAGATGAGACGTGAGGATATCTGGGTGAATAATATTTTGGCAAAGAAAATAGCACGTACAAAGAACGCGAGGCAGGAATGTGCCTATAGAGTTTGAGACATTGCAAGGTGTTTAACATGGCTAGAGTGCATTAAACAAAATAGAGCGAAGTAGTAGGAGAGGTGTCAGCAGTTTTATTATGTGCTATTCTTACAGTGATCCTACACGGTAGCTATTATGAAGCCAATTAAGACAGCTAAGGCCAAGATAGCTTATGTAAAATATTTAAAACACAGTTATGAGGTGATAAAATTAAGATTTAAACTCAGGTCTGTCAGGTTCTAAGCCTCATACTAGCTCACAAAAGCCTAAAGGTAAACACTCAGGAATTTCACATGTCTGTTATTAAACCACCCCAGCTTGCAATGGTGGAAGTAATTGCATCACAGAAATTTTGGCAAACACAACAAATCAGGAGGGTTTTTTTTAAAAAAAATGATTCCTAGATAACTAAGTATCTATTTCACCTTTAAAACTTTTCCAAATTAAAAATGTTTACAGTTTCAACTACTATCTCACTCTTAACGACTAATTTCTGTAGAGGCAGGAATTGCTCATCTGTAACCTAGATTAATCCCACTGTAGTCTTTTGGCTCTTTACATAATTGTCCTGATAATTCCTAATGAATAATTCTTTTCTCTAAATTCAAATTCTTTGACCCTTTAAAATAAGTCTACTTTAGGCAAATTAGTGAGAGCAGGCGGCTAATGAGGTTGCGTTTATGGTTCAATCTCAGGACAGTTCAATCTGCTTCACGCAGAGACCAACTCTATTCAACAAGTAATGGTCTGTCCAGCTGGTCTCAGATTTGTAGTTTTGAGCACAAGGAAAGAGACTGAAAACAATTTTTCGCAAATTGAGTATCACTATTAGAAAAAAACCAACTGTGAGTTAGCAACAATAAGTAGATGAATTATTGTGATTTTTTTATCTTTCTATAATTTTAGTTATCTTTCCTTCTAAGTATAGTTGAAGAGCAATTATTTATATTCATCATCAATTTTTAAATACATAAAGTCAGGGCATTCAGATTCAAGCCCTGGTTCATCATTAGTCACTGTCCATAAACGCTTCACTTAAGCTCAAAGGTCTCCAATTTTCCCACTTGTAAAATGAGGGTATTAGATTATATAATTACCAAGTTTCCTTTGAGATCTACATTTTACGGTCCCATGACTTTTTTAAATAATTGAAACATAGAGTTTCATAAGTAAAGGGTAGTTTTAGTAATCTCATCCAGTACGAACTACCTTTCACTACATTATGTTGCAACAATAAACAAGCTCAACATTTGAGTGGCTTAGAACAACAAAGGTTTATATTGTGTTTCCATAGCACAGTTTGATTGCAACTCTGCTTTATGTCTTTTTCATGCAGGGACACAAGTGGAAGGGACGGTTCCTTTCCAGAAAATGGTGTTTTTATGGCAGAGGGAAAAGAACCACGTAAAGGCTCTTAAATCTTTAGCTTATATGTGACTTACATTACTTTGGCTCACATTTCATTGTCCAAAGCAGGTCCCGTGGCTAAGCCTGAGGTCACTGGACAAGGGATGTATTAAGACAGGAAATATTTGAAACAAATAATATAGCCTACTCCATTTCTTCTCTTGTTTCCAAGTTCCAGGAAGATATTTCTAAACAAATATATTTAAGTAACCAAGAATATTAAAAATGAATAATAAAATGAATGAAAATTTAAATGACAATGACAGTTCAACAAATATTTATTAAGCAGTTAATATGAGTAGGGTATTGACTATAGAAAAGACCAGTATTCTCTGGGCATATCCATACTATAGTGGAGCAGACAGATATGTAAGGGCTGTTCACACATCATCCAAGAGATAATCACACTTCGAGATATTGCCAGATGTTTGTGCATTGATCTGGGCATTCTTTCCAGATGTAGAGAGAAAATTTAGTCCAGGAAGGTCAAACTAGTATTGTGATATGAAGAAATGTTTTCTGAAAGGAAATATACTCAAACTTGCTTTGAAATCATTGGTTCTAATAAAATTATACTTTGGTGATGATTTCAACTCAAATCGAGGGAATAGCATATCCAGATTGTATATTAGAAATTCCTATTTCTCTTCATCTTCATTTCTTTTTTTTTCAAGATTTTATTTATTTATTTGAGAGAGAGAACACACAAGAGAGCTTGAGTGGGGAAGGAGATGGGGAAGGGTAGAGGGAGAAAGAGAAGAAGTCTCTGTACTGTGCAGGGAGCCCAACGTGGGGCTCAATCCCAAGACTCCGGGATCATGACCTGAGCCAAAGGGAGAAGCTTTACTGACTGAGCCACCCAGGTGCCCCTTGATCTTCATTTCTTTTTTTTTTTTTTTTTTTTTTAAGATTTTATTTATTCACTCATGAGAGACAGAGAGAGGCAGAGACACAGGCAGAGGGAGAAGCAGGCTCCACGCAGGGAGCCTGACATGGGACTCGATCCTGGGTCTCCAGGATCACAAGCTGGGCCAAAGGTGGCACTAAACCACTGAGCCACTGGGGCTGCCCCTTGGATCTTCATTTCATTTATCATTAGAACCTTGAAAGGGAAAACTGTTTCTCCCTCTACTCACTACCTTACTCACACCCACATACTTCTGGCTACCAAATGTGTGGGTTTTCCCAGTTTTTTGTGGATACCAACTGAGAGCCCTATAATTCAGTTCAATTCTGACACTGTTTACCGGGGGTCAGTGCAAACCCCACAGGTTAAGGGCTCTGACCTATGACACCACCCACCCCTACCTTCTCCACTTCATATACCAATTGCAAGCCCAGGTTGTCACTCATGCTTCTGACAGACTGACTATAAGTTAGAGGTTCCCACAACCACTTTCTCAGACTTGATAATTTGCTAGAGTGGTTTACAGAACTCAGAAAAAAAGGCAGTTTACTTACCAGACTACAGACTTATTAAAAAAGGATACAGCTCTGAAACAGTTAGGAGATGCATAGGACAAGGCATGGAAGATGGAAAAGGGTGCAGAGTTTTTGTGCCCTTGTCAGGAACCTCCAAGCATTCACCAACCCAGAAGCTCTCCAAACCCCTTCAGTTAGGGTTTTTTAATCAAAGCTTCATTACATAGCCATGATTGATTAAGTCATTGACTATGATGATTAACTCAACCTCCAGATTTTTGCCCCTCCCCAGAGATCAGATGATGGGGCTGAAAGTTCCAGCCACCTAATTACATGGTTGGTCCCCCAGACAACCAGCCCCCATCCTGTGGCTATTTGAGGCTTTCCAAAAGTCACGTATTTAACAAATGCTGTTGTGCTTAAAGGGCTCACTATGATTAACACTCCTTTCACCTTTATCACTCAGCAACTATTTCAGCAAATATGGACAAAAGACCAAATATAAAAAATGATGCTCCAATGGCTCTTAGGAAATTACAAGAGTTTTAGGAGCTATGTACCAGGAACTGTGGAGGAGGATTTATATCACAATATCACATAACCTCTACCAGGGGTTGGGAAAAAGAAGAAGAAGAGGGAGGAGGAGGAGGAGGAAGAGGAGGAGGAGGAGGAGGAGGAGAGGGAGGAGCAGGAGAAGGAGAAGAAGAAGAAGCAGCAGCAGCAGCAAAGCTTTACATTTTAGGTATCCATGTTTAAAAATTGCATCAAACGCACTATTATAAGAAGCTACTGTTAAAAGATAAACTGAGGCAAATTACACATTTTAAGTGTATTTGAGCAAAACAAACAAACAAACAAACAAACAAAAAACCCTATTCAAATCAGATAGTGCCAAATGAGAAATGGCTGGGAGCCCCCTGACAGGAGCTAGGGAAGGGCTGCTACAGAGAACAGGTGGAAGCAAAGTAAGACAATTATTTGATTGGCCAATGCTTCAGCTGTTGCCTTTATTTAGGGAAGCCTCATCCGCTGTTTGTGATTGGTTGTCCTTAGGTTTTGATTTCTTCACCTTGACTCACTACAGGTATAGGTCTTGGTTTGTTGATGCAGGCTTGCTAAGGCATTCGGGCCACCTCAGTGTAATGGGCTCCACGTTTAATTAATACTTTCTGGACTAAAGACTTAAGTCTCTTCAATCTGCCTGTTATATTACTGACTCTACATTTTCTCCTAAGCTAATCATAAAATAATTAAAGATATATTTCTCTCCACAAACTTCAATAATTATAGAAATAAATAGAAATTTTCTTCTCCTAACTAACATCATTATATCTAATTTATTTTGCCTCCTGACTCCCTTTATGCAGCCCTCTATGGAGCACTGAAAACAGGATATGTATGTGCTATTTAATTTTCTGCTTAGCTGCAGCAGCTAGCTGACTAGCTGGTGGAACTCCTTGAGGTTTTGAACCAAACCCTTGAACTAAAGCAAAGTTGCTGTTTCTCTAGGCTTGGAGGAGCAAGAAGAGATGCAAATGTGTTCATAAAGAGGGACTCAGTGTCAAAAGCAGAAGCAACCCAATAAGCCCGACTCTTTAATACTCATATTCCTTGTGTTTGGATTTAATCTCCAGGATCTTATTTATTTTTAAATTAGGGGAGTCCATGACTCATACTTTCCTTGGATGTCAGATACAGCTAAAGTTTGTTACCTGTCTTCTCTATGTTGGGCATTGTAAAGAGTAGTTTACATAATTTTCTCATTTAATACGAAGCTTGTAATAAAGGAAATTATTCTCATTTTGCCTAGGAATCTAAGACTTAGGGAGGAAAAAGTAAAACCATTCACCAAATAGTTCATTCAAATATCTAAAATCGTTTTTTGTCCAATGAACTTTTCAATATAGCCATATCACACATTCAGAATTTGAAAACACTGATTCCAGTAGTCACAAGACTTTTTAAGCATTGGACCATTTAAAACATTTGGTCCCCCAGAATTATATAGCATTTATATAGATATGGTTAGAGAGTTCTGCCTTCAGACTTTTGGTTTTATGAAGGAGAACATCAATGTAAATATAATTAGCAGTTGTATTTCAGAAAACATAATCAAGAGAGGGAGATGCAAGGGGAAGATGATCAGTAAAGCCTGTAAATTGGTTCCACCTATGAATAATGAGCTACTGCTTAAGTCATGAGAAAGAAAAGTATTAAATTAAAATTATTTATCGTGTATTTATTGATGTGAAATGTTAGGATCTGAGAGCATACAGTCAAGAAAGAATTCCTGAGCCATCCTTAATGCAAGAAAGGTAGCTCTATAAAAACAGGAGGACAAGGGACGCCTGGGTGACTCAGTGGTTGAGCATCTGCCTTTAGTTCAGGGCATGATCCCAGAGTCCTGGGATCAAGTTCTGCATCAGGCTCCCCGCAGGGGAGTTGAGGCTACTTGTCTCAAGTACTTGTCAATGGGCTGTAAGTTGTAAGGACATTTAATTTCTTCTACATTTCTTTTGTCTTTGTTCTCCGCATCATTCATCACCAGTGCACGCTACAAGTGTAAGTTCAAATATCAACATGCTGTATATCCTTGAAGGGAAATTTGTTGTGAGAATGATGATAGAAATTTCAAAGAACCATAACTTGGGGAATAAGTTGGCTTTAAAAAAATCCAAATAATCATCCTGACCATGTATGCTACCAGGCATGTTTCTCTAAGGCATTTTCCTTTACTCTAAGAGGCAATCATTTTTTTTTACTCTAATATTGGAACTGCTTAGAGCACAGATTGTCATAAAGATAGATCTCATTAGTTCTTCGGGTCAGTTCTAGTCCCTACCATCAATATATCTTCATTTTTTAAATGAAGGGTAGTTTTCATGTTCTTTGTCTTGCAAATATTTCACTGAATTAAAATAAAATATTTCACTGAATTTTCTTATTTGACTCTATTTGGTTTTGCTATTTTATGGAATATATTAACCATGTTTTGTAAACTATATTAGTTAGTGAGGTCTTGTGTAAAGTTTTACACAATTTAATGTGTAAAATAAACACATGAGGCATGATTTAATGGTGAATTTTTATGGAATAATCCTGAGTAGGACCCCCAGAAATCAGTTGGTTGTTGTTGATGTTGTTTTAAACCAGCCCCACATGATTCTGATGCATGTTATTTACAGACCAGACTTGAAAAGACATTAATCCATAGTTTAATGAAATAGGAGTTGGGAGATTATTGATTCTCAAAGTGTGGCAAAGGCTGGTGTGAGGGAAGAAATGGGGACAGTATGGGAGTAATGGGTAAGAAAAAAGCAAGACGCACCCAAGGGCACAATGCATTTGGGACCTATTAACAGAAAAATGTACCATTGGGGAAGCAATGTGAGATGAGGGAGTGTGTGTGGGGTCCATGTAGGAACAGGCTTTAAACGCTATAATGAAGTGTTATCTTCTTGTCAGAGTTGCTCAAATGTTTTCACATCATGGCCCACAGTATATGTTTACCACACTTGTCCACACTGTCAGGACTGTTGACATCCAAGGATGGCCACTGGTGCCTCCTGCAGCTCTGGCACTCCTATAACCTACTCTCTGCACACATATTGGGGAGTGCCACTAAAGAAGATGGGAAGACACTGAAGGGCTCTAAACAGGAGTGCTAAATGTTCAGCCTGGGCCACAGTGACAACGTACTAAGAATGGGCAAGGCTGTAGGTAGAGAGGCTTCACACAAAATGATTGGGACCTGAAACAGTGTGGTCATAGCAAAGAGATATTTAGGGGGAAATCAGCTTAACATTTGATGAGAAATGAGAGGGAAAGAGGGCATAGTGAATGATGATTTCCAAGCTTCTAAATCTTAAAAAAAGCATGACATTATCTCAAATAGTAAATTCAGGGAAGAACGCAGGGTAAATACCTACAGTTGAAATTTTTATTTTGACATATAATGGGGACATTCAGGTGAGGATGTCCGTTAGGCAGTTAGAGATATCTTTCCAAAGTTCAAGGAAGATACCTAATAGGAGATGAAGATTTGAGTCCTCATTTGTAAATAATTATCACTGAGCCCATACTGTAGACTATTTACCATGATAGGAACAGAAAAAGTCTAGAGAGAAAGTCTATAAAACTTTTTTTACATTATGGATCAAAGTCTTAAATATGAAAATTTAACGTAATGACCCAGTAACTCTTCTAGGAAGATAATAATCGAAAATAAGGTAAAGATTAACATGCCAAGGTAGCCATAACACATGTATATATACTGAGAAACTAGAAATACCTCTAATGAAATCAATCAAACACATTTGTACTATGAAAGTATTTGAAACATAAATTGTGTTGTTTTATGCTCTAGTATCTGGAGTTACTTTCAAAGGTAGAAACACAATCCAGTAAACAAAATTAAATTAAAGCAATTTAAATATTTTGAAACACACAGAAATACAGAATATAATGCATAGGAAAAAAACTTTAAAAAAATACTCTCTTTCCATTTTTTTCATCTCTCACCATTTCCCCAGGTCCAATCTCTCAGCCTTCCCAAAGATCCTTCCTCTTGAGGCCCTCATAGGTTCTCCCCCTTTTTTTCCTCTTTGAAACAAATCTCAACCCTTTCTTATATAAGTCCCCTGTCTTGGATTCTCAAATCCCATTTCTCTCTTTCCCCATTATATTAATTTTGCATCATAAAAACCCAGGGATAAAGCTGACAAGGATAAAACAATTTATAGAATTTGGAGGAGGAGTAGGGAAGATGAGCAGGTAAGTCCAAATTTACTCTAGAGGCCAAGGAAAGGGGGAAAGAATGTCAACACTTACTCAAAAGTTAACTTTTGTCTCCCCAAAAATGTAAGTGAAAAAAATATGTAATGGCAAATTATATGTCATGTACAACATATATGTGATATAAAAAATAGGCAGACAAAAATCTCTAGTAATCATAAAATATAGTATTTATACTAAATTTTATTTAAAAATCATACAGATATTCTAATAATAAATTGTAAGTCACAGAGCTCCTGCTAAGAGGGACTATTTATAGACAAAATATTAAGTAAATATTTCCTATTCTTAAGATGCTGAAAATATATGCTTATTAGAGAGAAATCAGTTTTGAAAATATGTAAGAAATGAGAAATAGTTTATTTCAATCATAAGCTGTATGACCTTGACCTGTTTTACTTAAACTCTATATTTTCTCATCTGCAAAATGGAAACAATGATTATTTCTAATTGCACTGGAGTATTGTGAGGATTAAATAATGTACGTGTGACACCCATTCTGCTTTACCAGGAATTGTCGTCTTAACTTCAGATGGACAGTCAAACTCAAGATTCACAGTAGGCTACATCAAGCCCTAAGATTGGTTATCTTTGAGAAAGTTTGCGGGATAAGCATGATGGCACATGTACCAACAACATAGTAGTGGTCTCATGATCCCTAGGCACAGCTTTGAATGTTCCAATCATTCTGCACACTGGGTGTGTAGTCACAAGGAACAAAGTTGGCTGGAAACTACTTCAGATCAGGGAAGCCCTCAGCTCTGAGGTCCTTTCAGCTTTTATATTGAATCATATGCATATAAATGTTTATCTAATCTCCTTGGGTTTATGAGGATAACCCCCACACTGCAGGGCAGCTCCATTTCACTAGTTCCCAATCACTCATTAAACAGACTTGACAATGAGTTTCAAGTGCTTGGTCCAGTACACAGGACTTTCATTCATCTTGTATCCGTCATAGGTAATTTATAACCATTCCTGAGTTGCCGCTGCAAGACGAAAGGTCAAACCTTCAGGCATGCCTGACTCTAGGGAAAAGGCCAAAGAAACAGCTGTTCACCCTTCCTTTCCTGTAGGTAAATGCTGAGACGCATAGTAAACAAATAAAAATCTTACAAACATTGCATTTGTCTTTCAAAAGCTGGTAGATCAAGGGTTCATTATAATACTATACTTCTTTTAGAAAGAGAACAAGGGAATCCACTGCTTGGTTGGAACCTTTTCCTCATTGATAGTTTTTTGAAAGATCATTGCTAAAAGCACTGGTTCTCCCTGGGCCTCTATCACAATCCTTTCACTTTCGATAAAATTTAAACTTATTCTGTCCTTCAAATAGTATTGTGCTGCCGGCTAATGGTTATCATAGAAGACTTTAAAAATTCATTGTCAGAGACTGAGGGATGATGACAAGCTGTGGTTTTGAGAGCAGGTTGCTGAAATAGGATGGGGATGAAGGCCACTCAAGTGTGAGGTAGTCATTAAACTGTGAAGGATTGTTCCCATCAGCACTGAAGTCCCTCTGGAGTAGAAAGTTACTAGATGGTAGTTGGGATAATTGTTTGGAGGGAGTGAAAAGGAGAAGCTCCATCTGCCCCAAGGGCATGGCTTCTAAGAAGACTATGCAAGATAACGATAGCTAAACTACTTTTAATAATAAATGACCATGAATTTGGGGGTCAGAGAATAAAAAAAAAAAAAGAGAGAAACCATGGAAAAAATGGAAGGTGAAGGAAGAGATGGGTGAACTTGGCAGAATGTTGATACTTCCAGAGAAAAAGAGCCAGTGAAACATTCCTCTCAGGGATGTACAAGGGACTAGGGACAAAAATGTCAAATGCTCAATTTTTAACTCATCTGTATTACTGCATTTTAAAGCCTCTCTGTGTCTCCAAAATTTTGTGAGATTTTATTACTTTTATAGCCTTGGAAAGTGGAATGGCGAATAATGGTGAAATTGAGCTATAAATAAATGTGGCATGACTCAGGTTTGCCTCTCTGCCAAGGCCACTGTGATGGAAACAAGAGTTTTTTGAGCGATCATAGTTCAGAAGCTTGAGGTGGTGACTGAGAGCAAAGTGAGGAGTAGCTCATGGTGGTAAAACATTCTGTGCACAAGTGGGCACAGATGCATGACTCAGGAGACAAAGCTTCTCCCATTTTCACTGCAGTAAGGTCATGCCAGGGGACACAAGCTGATTAAATAATGAGGAGAATCATCTAGATAGAATTAAGACTTTCTCAATAAATTATAATTTTTAAAGAATATTTTTTTTTTATTTGAGGGAGAGAGAAAGAGAAGCACAAGCAGGGAGAGAGGCAGGAAGAGGGAGAAGCAGATTCCCTGCCAGTCAAGGAGCCTGACATGGGGCTCAATCCTAGCACCCTGGGATCATGACCTGAGCCAAAGGCAGACACACTCCACTGATTGAGCCACTCAGTCATAAATTGTAATTTTTATGATTACTAATTTAATTTTCTGAATTAGAGGAGAATATTTTTTTATATATATAAAGTTTTCTTGGGTCTGTGTGTACTTCTAGGTCTTCTAACCCAGCACTATATTTTCGTTAGAATTAACCTTCAATGTTTTGTTAGGATTTTGTTTTGTTAGAAGCAATGTTTACTGTTACAATAGGTTATTAGTGCTTAAGGACCACTAGAAACCTTGGATGACCTCTTAACGCAACATTCAGCCTTGTAAAGAAATCACTGACACAGTTCTCATTTTCTGTGTTATAATTTTATAAGTATTTTGTTTATATCTATAATTTGAAGCAAAGCCATATGGTCATCAAAAATTATTAAAATTTGGGCAGCCCAGGTGGCTCAGGGGTTTGGCGCTGCCTTCAGCCCAGGGCGTGATCCTGGAGACCTGGGATGGAGTCCCACATCGGGCTCCCTGCATGGAGCCTGCTTCTCCCTCTGCCTGTGTCTCTGCTTCTCTCTCATGAATAAATAAATAAAATATTTAAAAAAATTATTAAAATTTGATTTGATTATTTAAGCATGTGAATAATTTTCTCTGGTTCAAGGGTAAAAGGAAAACTACTTTGAGTTCTACTAATTTTCTTCATAGAGTATTGGACATTTATGGATAAAAGTTCATAAATATCAGAAAATTCTCAAAGTAAACTTAGGTTGATAGATTGGTTCATTCCGTAATATTTATATGCTCCTGGAATTCTAAAAATTCACATTGTATCACATTGTACCCACATTCACAGGTCACTGGACAAGTAAAATGAATTTCTGGACTAGAGCCTGAATAGGTAGCAGCTAATTAATAAATTAAATAATGTATTATATGTTATATTTTAGAATCAGAAAGGCAGAAATTGATAATAAAGAGGCTGAATTTGATAAACTCCAAATTGGGAAGATGCCACAGGTGGTTCTAGCCCATGGAACTACAAAATATCTCCATCCTACTAGATCTATATCCTAATAGAGCCAAATAGTCTGCTGTAGTACCTGAAATTTTCTACTCAGAGTTTAGTGCTTTTGTTAGGTAAGACTCCACAGAAGGTTCATTTATTAAATGGCAATTCTACATTAATCCATCAAGTCACCAACATAGATTAGCTTTGAGGGGTGCTTGGATGGCTCAGTGGTTGAGTCTCTGCCTTTGGCTCAGGTCATGATGTCGAGTCCCATACTGAGCTCCCCACAGGGAGCCTGCTTTTCTCTCTGCCTATGTCTCTGCCTCTCTCTGTGTCTCTCATGAATAAATGAATAAAATCTTTTTAAAAAAAGAAGCCCATAGATTTACTTTCAATTTGTTAACTTAGAGACTTGAAGCAAGAAGACCTAATGGGATCAACCATGGAAGAGTTTGGAAAAGATTTTAAGCCTGTGAAATTGGTTACAGTGGCCCCTCTAATGGTGATTCTGATTGATCCCAGTGCAGAGTGGGTACATGTACTTCTTACTGTGAGAAATGGGTTCTGAAGAAAGATGTTGGAAGCAGTAACAAGGCAACATTCACTCATGTTCACTTGTCGCTTGCCTGGAAAAAGGAATCCTACTCATGAAGGAGAAAGAAATATAACTAATCGAATCTATTTACCTGGAATTGCCTTCCTTCTTAGCTATACGAACTTAGGGAGAAATGAGCAAGAAATCCATTGCTCTAAAAGGTCGTAGTCTGAAGGGCACTTCTACTTCTGAGCAAATGGAGTAGCAGGGACCAGAATTACCCTCCTATCTGAAGCAATAGAGAAATGGACAGAATATATGAAACAATAGTTTTCAAGACGTGGGCTATTAGGACAGTCCTCCCCAAGTACTGGGAAACAAACCAAGAGTGCCCTACCATTGCTCAAGCTTACCATGTTGACAGTTTCCAGGCAACAATATAGGAAGAGGACACTGAATTGAAGGGGCAAAGTTGACTATTTGAGGACACCCAGACAGAAAGAGTTCACAGTACAGAGGACTAGCAGAGATTTCCGCACAGACACAGAATACCAGAGAGCTGCGGAAGCTGCCCCTTGAGTATTCAGCTGAGATCTGGTGAGCTTATACATGTGACAAAGCTACCAGACCTGGGAAAGGATATGACTTGAAATGATTAGAGGTTATAGTGCCAGCACTTACAGAGGGCCGACAGCAGTACCTGTCCTTACTGGGCAGACCAGATAACCTCATGATTTACAGGACATTGGGTAGAGTGACAGAGGGTCCTACTCAGTATTGGTGAATAATTAGCTCTAGATTCAGCCTACTCTTTAAAAAAAAAAAAGATTTCATTTATTTATTCATGAGCGACAAAAAGAGAAGCAGAGACATAGGCAGAGGGAGAAGCAGGCTCTCCATGGGGACTCAATTCCAGGACCCCGGGATCATGACCTGAGCCAAAGGCAGATACTCAACCACTGAGCCACCTAGGTGCCTCTAGAGTCAGCCTACTCTTGTCTTGTTTAACAAATGTTGAAAGTAAGTAGGAAACAGATCAAACTATTTCCAAATAACTTAACTGTATCCCAGAACAAACCCCAAGAATATTTATAGGAACATAAAAAATAACCAGCACCTGACAATGTAAAATTCAACAATCAAATGAAAAAGGCATGCAAAAAAATAGGAAAATAAGACCCAAATGAGGATAAAAATCCATCAAAACTTATCACAAATTGACACAGAAGTTGGGATTATCAGATAAGGATATTAAAACAGTTACTATAACTGTATTTCAGATGTTTAAAAAAGTTAAGTAGAAATATGGTAGATATAAAAAAAGATGCAAATCAAACTTAGATGAAAACAGCAATATGTGAGATGAAAAGGACATTGGATAGGATTCATGACAAATTAGTGAAATGAAGACACAGCAATAGAGACTATTTTAAAGTTAAACACGCAGAGAAATGAGGTTTAAGACCAAAACAGAGCAAAATAAACATGCAACAACAACAACAAAAACCCTACCAAAAACAAAGCAAATGAACCACAGAATTTCAAGAGGCCTGATATACATGTAACTGGAGTCCTTGACCAAGGAGATAAGGAGAAAAAATATTTGAAGAAATAATGGGAAATAATGGGCCAACTTCTCCAGGGGATAAATTAAAAAAAAGAAAAGAAAAGAAAAGAAAAAGAAAACAACAAAAAACCCTCAAAGTACTCAATAACACCTTCCTCCACAAAAACAAGAACTCCGCAAACACACTCCAAGCATAAAGAAAACCAGGAAAAAACACATCATAATCAAATTGCTCCAAATAAATGGCACAGAGACAATCTTAAAGGCAGCCAAGGGAAAAAAAGACATTAGGTCATACAGATGAACAAAGACAAGAGCGAGAGCATTTCCTTCTGGGTAGATATACAGCTGGTGCAGCATCTCATGGCAGGTTGATTATATTATAGTTTTCATATGGAGAAGTGATTCATTCCACTGAAATAGACAATTATTCTGCATTTAGATTTGTTTCTCCTACCGACCACAGTTACCAAAGCAACACAATCCATAGACTCCTAAATGCTATAATCACATCATGCTATTCCATACAAAATCATTTCTGTCTTTTCCTATCGCTCTCCTTCCTATCACATATTGGGAATATTGTTGGTGTTTAATATTATAGTTTAGTTCATAGGTTATAAAATGTCAGGAGAACATTTTGACAAGACGTGGGAAGAAATGCAGTAGGCATCCCTAAGATGGCCCACAATGATCTCCTCGACCCCACCCATGGTATTCATACCCTTCTAAGACTCTTTCTCCTTGAGTATGGACCGAACCTAGTGTACAAGTAATGCCATGTCTCTTTTGATATTAGATCATAAAAAGCTGTGGCTTCCACCTGGCATGCTTACTCTCGTTCTCTTGTGTGCTTGCTCCGAGGGAAGCTCACTGTCATATTGTGATCTTTCCTATGGAGAGGATCACGTGGCAAAGAATGGCCCAAGGCTAACAGCCCATGAGGACCTGAGGCCCTCAATGCAAAAATGTGAGGAACTAAACTCTACACTTTGGAAGCAGATTGTTCCCTTGTTAAGCCTCCAGATGAGACTGCATGGCAGACCCAGCCAACGGGGGACTGGGGCCACATGTGGACTCACCATGAGTCAGGGCTGAGCTGTGTCTAGATTTCTGACACACAGAAACCACACATCAGTAGATGCTTGATGTTTTAAGCTACTAAGGTTTGAGAGTGATTTGTTAGACAACAATAGATAAATACTACACTTGGAGATCCAGGAATTGGAGAATGTTGTGTCAAAAATGCAGAAATAGGAAAATTAAAACCACCCAAATCAGTGAAGAGCATCCAGTGAGAGTTTATGACATATGAGAACAGTTCACGGACAGGGAGCTTTTACATTTAAAGGCGATAGGAATCTCAAAAGTGTGCTATTACAAGAAGGCTTCTGAAGTGAAAATGAGGATGCTGTTTAACCTTTACAATGATTGATTATTGCAGGGGGAGTTTCCAGGATGCAGGGGATTGGTTAAAAACGGTAATTTTATACCATTTTTAGAAAGATAACTTAATTTTCTTGTATGATTATCAAAGACATTGAAAAGGAACATCCTGAGTTTCACTTGTTTTGCAGAATGAGTTAAATTAAGTTTTACTTACCTGGTTTTCTTGTTTGGGCATTTCCAAGGCTGGTCTCCATTTCGTATCTAACATCTATGAATGATGAGCATATGGCGAGAGAGGGTTCTGGTGTTTTCTTTTTTAAGAGGAAGGGTTTTAGTATATTAGATGGGAGTCAACTGTTTTATTTTTCTTTTTGGAGTTTCCATATGGAGCAATGGTGCATGTTGATAACTGGCAGGTATGCATTGAATGGCATAATTTTTCCTATCCAATAATTTTTTTTAAAAAACGTTTTTATATTTAGGCAATTTCTGACTTTGTTTTCTCTTTTCAAGATCAAAGTCAGACTTCTCGATGACCAGAACACAGGCAGGAGATCTAGATTTTGCCAAACAGACAGACGTGCGTGAAACTTGGATCTGGAAGGAGGGAGGGGAGGTGGTGGCTCTGCCCAGTGGAACTGGCATAATAATATCCAGACACGCAGGATGATAGAACTGTCTGTTTTTCCTCAAAGGCAAGTTGGTGAAATTCCAGCTTCTGGTATAAAAGTTAACTGAGGCCAAGCTGTGGTGGCCATGGAGTTCCCCTTAGAGAAGTCATTGTGGTAGGACTGCCATTTTTCTTGGCTTCCCACTTTAGAGCCAAGATGTCTGGCTTTCAAGTGAGGCCCTGGGCTATCCAGTATTCTTTCATAAAATTCTTTTTTTGTTTAAAATACTCAGAGAGGATTCTGTGGTTGGCAACTAAAATCATTTTTCTGATAGCTTATAATTTATTGACTGGTCCATTATTTTCCCAGGGATGTGTCATTATCCTTCTACATATGTATATATGGACATATGTATGTATAATTCTAGAAGAAGACTTTTCATGGTTCCATTCTTCTTTTACCTACCCCTGTACCAATACCACATCATATTAATTATTAGAAATCTTTAGAATGCTTTACCTATCCATTTCTAAGATTACTGAGCTAAAAAACTTCTACGTGGTTGGCAAAGGATATGGAAAATTATTTTCATAATTTCATCTACTTTTGGTCTTTCTAAGCTTTGTTTTATGTGCATACAAGTTCATGATTCTTGCATCTTTCTGGTGACTTGCCTCACTCGTAATTATTCCTTTTTATTCCTAATAACGTATATTCTATAAAGTCTGTTGGGTATTAATTTAGCTATACAGATTTTATTTTGGTTTATAATTTTTCTGGAGTGACCTTTTTTATCCTTTTACTTCAACCTTTCTGTATCACCACATTTTAGGGCAATTTCTTGTCCATGAACAACAGCTAAATTTTGTTTTTATATTTCATTTGAAAATTTTAATCATTTTAAGTGGTGATTTTTTTAATTCATTTACATGTATCGTGATTATTAATAATTTAAATTTGTTTCTATCATCGTGTTTTGTGCTTTCTGCTTACCATGCTTTTTCATAGTCTGATTGCCTTCCTCCTGCTTCCATGCACTATTTTGGCTTGATGCAATTTTCTTTATTCCCTGCCTCCACCTCCTGATTTGACAATGTTATTTTGTCTTCTTTTAGTGTCATTCTTATAAATTTAACAGGCACAATCTGATTTTTTAAAATATAAAGAGAGAGGCGCCTGGGTGGCTCAGTCAGTTCATTGACTCACTCTTGATTTTGGCTCAGGTCCTGATCTCAGGGTTGTAGGATCGGGCTCCACACTCAGTTCTGCTTCTGTCTCTCTTCTCCTTCTGCCCCTTCTTCACTCATGAGTGTGTGTGCACTTGCACACACTCTGTCTCTCAAATAAAGAAATCTTTTTAAAAAGTCTAAAGATAAAAAATACCCCTGCACTCCTACTGAATGAGTGTCTTATTAGTTTACTTTGGACCATGCTGTGCACATATTTATTGTGTTACTGTGTATTTTCCTTGCATCTCCTTGTTTTGTACTCATAAATGCATTAGTTTATGTTTAATAAGTCTTTGCCTGTAAGCTTTTAACATATTATCTTTTCCATCCAATTTCAATTTTTCTCTTTCTTAAGTATATGTCTTAGTCTTCTGTAGTACTGTCAATAAGTTGGAAATGTCCTCCTGAAAAATCATTATTTTCTCCTTAACTCTTGAATGATATCTTATCTTTGAAGATATTACATCTTTGTCTTCAGGCAGTTATTGTTTCTGTGGAGAATTGTGATCGCACCCTAACTGGTTCCTGTGTTGGTGTCTCTGTTTTCCCTCTGATTGCTTAATAAATCTCCTCATCTTCTATATTTGTGATGTGCCTTGGTTGGGAATTTATTTTGATTTATTTTATTTCATTTATCATGCTCGAGACTTTTTGAGCTTTATTTTTTCTGAAGCTTCACAACTCTCATGGGTTTTGAGGAATCTGAGACTTTTATCACCTGAGTATTATCACTTTCCCAATCTCTCTCTTCTGTGTACCCTTTTTAGAAGATTATGGAGCTTTCTCTTCTATTCTTGTTATCTGTTAACCTTGCTAACAGATATCCTGTTTTTCTCTTCAGCTTTATTTAATTTCTTGAGTTTTAAATGGCTACATTAAGTTATTTTTATTCAGTTATATAAATAAGTTGTTTGTTAGTCTATTATCTCAAGGATTGGGGTTTAGTCTCCTGTTTATTGCTTCTGTTAACTCATTGCTTTTGTTTCCCTTTATGACTTGTGTGATTTTTTTATTGTTATATTTTCTTTGAGAGTTTTCCTTAAAATTTTTATTTATTCTAGGAGAACATTTTGTGATTAGAATTATGAGAGCTTCCCTCTGAATACTGGTTTATTTGCTTTTGCCAAGAATCTAAGTGTACCATTGGTTCAGGAACAGTTTTAATGTTCTTGTGTATGTGTGTATGTGTCTGTGTATGTGCACATGTGTAGGGGAGGAGGACCTCAGGTCATATGCACACTGTAAATGGGATGGATGCAAAATCTCACGGTTTTGGTTCCATGGAGGTCTGATGTACAAAGACGAGGCAGTCATTAGCTTCATGGTTGCTCCCCATACCCTCGATGGTGGGAAGATTATTTGTTAGGCCCTCTTTTCATGGAACACCTTAGTTTCAAATCCCCCAGTTCCTTCCATGGACATAAAAACAAGCTCCTGATATACAAGATCCACACTCCCCTCTTCACTTTCTTGCCTGTTGATGAACTCCCACACGGCGTTGATACACATAATTATCCTGCTGGTTTGCAACTCTTTCTTTGTGTTACCTGGTGATCTCTCTTTCTTTCACTTAAACATTTGTCTTACTGGATTTGGTATTCCTGAGTATTTGTAATGGGGGAATTGTAGGTTTATATACATTGTCATCTTGCTAAAAATAAATGTTAATTATCTATTCATTAAAGTAAAACTATCTGTTGAAATGGCAGGTTGTTACTGTTTCTTGTGCCTGGCTCCTGGTAGTAAATGTAAATGCATTTTTTAATTGTAATGGGTTCTTATCAAGACAGAAGCTTTCTTTAAAATAAATATAAATATAAAATAAATAAATATTCTTCATGTAATCATTTGCCTTTTATTGTAATTAAATAATTTTTTTCTTTTTTTGTATATTTTCCTATTGGAGTTCGATTTGCCAACATATAGTATAATACCCAGTACTCATCCTATCAAGTGTCCCCCTCAGTGCCCATCACCCAGTCACCCCATCCCCCACCCACCTCCCCTTCCACTACCCCTTGTTCGTTTCCCAGAGTTAGGAGTCTCTCATGTTTTAAGTAAAAGTAATAATTTCCAGAACCAGAATCACTTAACATCTTAAGCAGTAATAATCAATACTTAAATATATGTACAAGATAATTCATTTCTTGAACAATGTATACTTTTTAAAAACTCCATTTGAATGGGATTGTTAATAACAACAAATTAAAATATGTAAGAGGGTGGATGTGTACGTCTTTTTTTTCCATTCTAATGAATAAGTTTCACTTTTTAAAAAGATTTTATTTATTTATTTGAGAGTGAGAGAGAGTATGAACAGGGCGGGGAGGAACAGAGGGAGAGGGAGATGCAGACCCTCCAGTGAGCAGAGAGCCCACCACACGTGGGTGATCCCAGGACCCTGGGATCATGACGTGGGTGAAAGGCAGACGCTTAGTTGACTGAGCTACCCAGGCTCCCTGGGGTCTTACTTTTCTATCACTTGGGCTAACAATCATAAGACACTTTCCAAGTACTTTATTGTAGCTTTTCATTACATTAGGGAATTAGGTATTAATAAGTTACCATTAATAACTATAATCGTTATTATTTATTTCAATTAATATTAATAAATACAATTATTTTCCCAATATTACCTGATTTTATTTTTTTAAGTTAATATTCTTGATTATTGAAAATATCTCACACTCAAAATAACCTTAAATGACATGGTAAAAACCCATCTGATTGACATTTATGTCAGTTCAATCATTAAAAATATATAACATTGTGGGATACTGGTTCGTGCTATTGTATTTCTATAGTAAAAGAAGAATTAGCCAGAGATTTTATATCTATTTCAAGAGGCCTCACTTATTGGCTTTTCCTGTTCCTTCCCAGACTCATTAGTGCTAAATTCCCAGACAGCTGGTCTTTATCATTTAAATTTTAGATTGTATATATTGCATTATTTAGATATTGTATTTAATAATACGCATATAATACACGCATGCATATGTAATATTGCAAGTTTCCTTATGTACCACTCTCTCTTTCTAATCTTCTCCTGGGAGATGTGTGTTAGATCAAGACCTCAGACTCCTTTACTTGAGTATTTGGGTGGGGGGTAATTTTTTCATAAATGGTATGAGTGATATCTTCTTAATTCTTATAAAACTACAAACACTTTTCAGCCTACTGGCAAGGTATAAAATTCTTGATTTTAGTCTTTTGCAGTTGTCTGTAGATGCTATTCTGTTGACTTCTATCTTCTAGTCAGTCCAGAGTTTGTGTGAATGTGATTCTGGATGCTGTCATCTGGATACTGAATATTTCAGTCTAATAGGACCAAAGTTGGAAGTCAAAGTAAGGTATTAAATCCCAAGAGGCAGGTAAGAGCATGGATCAGATTCAAAAGTAAGGACAATTGAGAGCATTCTGGATGTCTAGGTTAGAGCAGTTAAACCTGGAGAAGTCATTTGGGTCTGAAGGAAGTGGTTTTTTTATAGGACAGAGATATCTGAGGATACAGAATTTTTGAGCCAAAGTCTGGGACCAGACACTCAAGGACTTTGTGATCTCAGTGGGTTTGTGTCTCATCAGGCTGCATTTCGTGGATTGTATTTCACTGACAATGGAATGGCTCCATCGCAAGCCTTCATATCTGTGGCACTGCAACATTTCCTACCTGCTATATATTTCAGTAGCTTTAATTTAGTCACCCTCCCTTCTTCCACCCACATGATTAAGATTTGTTAATGGAGATATTTGTCAGACAGCATGAGATGGTGAATTAGATTTCCTTTTAAGTGTGACACATGGCTGAGGAACTAATCTCATTTCTCTGTGAGACCCGGTGTACCTAGGATGACCCTAATAATGTACTGTGTCTTCATAAAGACAAAAGCCAGGCATATTGTAAAGTGTGGCATCACAGAACTGGAAGGGAACTTCTGTTGTTTCTGCCTGCTGGTTCTAAGATGACATCTGAAACTTTCGGAGATTTTTGGTTTTCTCTTCAGGCAAGACAAACTATATTCTTTCATGAATGCATTTTATGGGAATAATGGGGCTTTGAGATTATGAACACCAGACTAGAAAGTCTGAGCTCTAGAACTGACTGAAATATAAAATTCAAATTGCTTAATCTTCTGAGATTGTTTTTTCCATTTGCAAAACAGAGGTGTAAGTAATGTCTATAGCTATAGTAAAAAGAAACATTTTTTTTTTCATAGAAGACAAGAGCAGAGTCTTTAAAGCCAGGCTATAGGGGGTGAGTCCTGCCTCTACCACTTATCAGATGTTTGGCTTGAGAAAATTACCTTTCCACACCTCAGCTTTTTCATCTGTAAAATAGGAATCATAACTATACTTACACAAAACAGCTTTTATAAAGCTAAATTGACATCATAAGAGTAAGTGATTTAAGATAGTGCTGAATAGTGCCTGGCACGTTGTACTCAAAGTGATTTACTATTGAGACTCCATTTAGCTGATATTGGAACCTCAGACTTTCAGGAACTGGTTTCTCCTGGTAACCAAGTCTCTCTGCATTGATTGATTGATTTGATTTGTTGTTCATTTCCAATAGCTTAGTTTGGTTCCATTAATTTCGTCTCCCCAACACCTGGATTTTCTCATTTTAGTATCTAGTTTCTCTGTGATTGGGTGGCTGAACTCTGTAGCGTGATTCTCTACCGTGAGCACTTGGGCCATCTAAAATGTTTCAGTTACTTACCACAATCTCAACTATGTTCTTTATTTGAACCTTACCCAACAGTCCTCCTATTCAAACTGTGTTTATTTTTCTCTTTTAAATGATTTTCTTAATGTTTATCATCTGATCCTATGTCCCTTTCTAGACTAAGGTTATACTGGTTATGCTGTTACACAGCTATGAGATGTCTTTGGGAGTTAGAGTCTATAAGATTTGATGATTAATTGAGTGTGTTGGTAAAGGAGAGGTAAGAGTCAAAAATGACACTCAAGATTCTAGCTTGGTCAATTGTGTGGCCAGTGCATCCATCAACTTTCCAGCTGAGATTTCGAATATAGCAGGAGGAGAAATGTTGGGTGGGAAATGCAGGGATAGGTGTTGGTCAGGAGTGTTCTCATTTTTGTAAATTGAATTAACATGGAAGTGTCAAATAGGATGTTCAATCCACAAGCTTCAAGCTGAAGAAGGAGAGAGGTGCCCTAAGATTCAGATTTGGGAGACATTAACCTATACATAACAAGTGAAGACAGGATGCTTGAGAATTGCATAGGCAGAGAAAGCAGACAGGAGGAAAAGAGTGCCCTTGAGAAATATTCATTTTAAGTGATAGATGAAGAAAAGAAAAGAATTCACAAAAGAGCCCACAGGGCTTATAGGGATTCAGAGAGACGTCAGATAAATGTAGAATTATGAAACACTGGAAGTGGGAACTTTGAAGAAGGAGAGACCAGAGAATTCGAATGCCAGGAATTCAAGTAATGACTCCAAGTGACCCTGGCTTCAGTAGGTTCTTGGAGAGGAGAAGATAGGAGTCAGAGGGCAGTTGACTGGGTACTGAGTAAAACCTAAGTAAGAATCATTCGTGGGCATAGACAACTGTTTTGAGAGGTTGGCTATGAAGAGAGAAAGACATACAATAGTAGCCATAGGGAAATGAAGGCTTGATAAAGAGGGTTATATTACGTATTTTACTTCTTTGTCAAGTATTAAACTAATTTTCTGGAAAGCAGTTTGAGAAATATTCATTTTAATTCATTCAAATTTTCATTTTAATAGTTTGACACTAGTTTATAAATTTGACAATGGTATCATCTATGACCCAGTAATCCCACTCCCAGGAATATTTGCCAAAGGAAGAATCTTCAATGTGTATGTGCATGGGAAATATGTATAAAAATGTTCATACAGTGTTTTTCCTAACAGCAAAAAGAATCTTGAAAAAAAATCTGTTGACCAGAAAAAGAATAAACATACAAATATAATGACCAGAGAATATTGAAACGAGTGAACTACTCTTATATGCAACTACATGCACAAGTCTTAAAGGTAAATAAACTTGTATAAATATAATGACCAGAGAATATTGATCTACATGCACAAATCTTAAAAATCCAATATTCAATAAAAGAAGCATGACTCCATAGACTATATGAAAGAGTTGTGAAGGTCAAAATATACCAAAAAGACCTAAAAAGGGCCTAAATCATGCATGTTGAAGGCAAAAGTGGCCAATGTTGCATTAAATGTTGAGTCAAGTCTGTGTCTGTTGGTCTGTCCCTGACTAATTGACAAAATAAAAAATTCAGGAGCAGTTGGGCAGAGAAGTGACCACATGTCACAGGCCGCAGTAAAAAAGTCTAAGACAAGAGCTCATGGCAGAAAGTGGAGGTGATGAACTTGGGGCACAGGAGCCTCTCTAGGTCAGCTTGAACTAAAATCTGCCAGTGTTAGAAACCACATCAAATTAAAATCAGCAGAACCCAACAAGCTACTGAAATTAAACACCCTTCTAAGCAACTGAAGCAAAGTCAGAAGGTATGTCAAGTTGTTCACGGTTAGAGTTACATTCTCAAGGCATACCTAAAACCACATGCACTTTCTAAATTTCTCATCTTTAATGAGGCTGCACTAAATACAAGCATTTTGTATGTTATTAACTTGGTCTCCAGAGTTCTACTTCCTCATTATCAGTTATTTGCTAAAATGAATCCCAAATCCAAATGGCTGGTTTGCCTAGTGAAGAGAAAAACCTGTCCACTTTTTTCTGTCTATTTTTCTCTGAAGAAAAAGAATTATGACTCTTAACATTAAATAGAATATAAAATAACAAATAAGAGTGCCATCTTATATTTTTATATAGCCGTGGATTTTGTTTAAAAAGCATCTGCTATCTAGCTTTATTCTCTCAACACTTCCAATAAGTGGCAAGTCAGATAGGTGTTATCACCCCAACGTTAAAGATGAAGGAAAATAATGGGAAAATAATGAACTGTCCTAAGGAGGTTAATGATAGGAGCCAAACTAAAATTTTGATCTTTTGAGTTCATGCCCTCCTCGGATAAAAATCTAATAAATAAGTCACTTTAGATTTCCCATGTCTATTTACCTGCATCCAATATGTAAATTTATTTTTATTGTAACATTAAAAAAGAATATCATATACTTGGGAAAAACACTGTTTGAAAATATTTAACATTAGACATTGTGTTTTAGAAAAATAATAAAGCAATACTCTAGAGATTTTTTAACAAATCTTCAGCATGCCTTTAAAAACCAGAAGGAATGTGCTGATATGTGGTAGTGCTATTGGTGGATCAGAAAATACTAGGAACTCTAGTTCTATATATAAGCACTTGTATGTACCAACTAAGGCAATCCGGTCCTAAAATTCTCAGAGCACAGCTCTTAAAAATGGAATGTAATATACTCCTTAATAATCTTATCTGATTTGTAAAATTCAAGTTCAGTATGGTATTTGCTTTTCTAATGGCCACTAAAAATATATTGATACTAATTTCAAATGACATTAAATGTTTAACCACATTTGGGAGAGACTGATTTGTGACAGTGGGGTATAGTGAAAAAGAACATTGTGTTTAGTCAATAAAGGCAAATATACGTCTTGGCTGGGCCATGTTATTGCTTAACTCCTATAATTCTCATATTCATCATTTATAAATTAGGGGAGTTCGTCTAGGTGGTCTCTGTGATGGATACTGTGGCTTGACTCGCTCATCCTTCACACCATCCTCCCGTGTGTCCTACTGTACTGCAGAAGCTAGAAAGCGAAAATCTACATTTCTCAGTTTTCATGCAGGCAGAGCTCTACATGTAAATTAGATTCCACCAGTTAGAAGCACTTGGATGGCAGAAGTACAGTGGAAGCCATCCTCCTTTTTTTGGGCTATGTTTATAGGCTCACACAGCCTTGAGGATGTAAAGATTTTGGCAACAGCATTCCATTATTCATTCTCCAGCCACCTAGAGGTTGAGAGACAGTTGTGTCAAAGGCAGTGACAACCCTCTCCATCTAGCGTTTATTCACCTGCTTTGTGGCTGTCTGAAGACCGTGACAGCGGTGGCAGTGACCACCAGGCAGGCCTAGCCCGTAGGTCATAGTCATGGCCCTGTGTTTTAAACTCAATAATTCCAGTGGTGGGTTCAAGGGTCATTCTGCAGTGATCTGGAAGACATTCCTGGACGCCCAGCTGGAGCCCGTTCTGGAGCCCTTCCAACAATGTTTGCATCTAATTCTCTATATTAAACTTACTTGTACTAAAAATATTGAGAGTAGTTTTTGACCTTTTACTGAATCTTGATATGGTATCTAAATTTGCTTTGTGCTCCAATGTTCTCTTCACTTTTCTCATATTTATGACGCAGTCTCTAATTTTTATGGTAATTTCCTTAAATCATTTCAGTTTCTCTGTGTGGGGCCTATCATAATGTTATTTTAATACCGTCCAATAATTATCTTTGTTAGTTTTGAGTATATGGGAGTCAAGCATATAAACCTGTCTGGTAATGAATCAATAGCCTTTAAAGTAAGAAGAGTGGGTAACTTTAGGTGTAATTAAAAATAAAAAGTGTACATATGTGTGTTGAAAAAAATCTTTTGTGTAATACCACAGTGAATTGAATGGCTGAAGCAGATTTTAAAATATGTAATTCAGTGTTTTTTGTAAAAGACTCGGTGGTGGGCAGCCTGGGTGGCTCAGTGGTTTGGCACCTGCTTGAGCCCGGGGCATGATCCTCGAGACCCGGGATCAAGTCCCAACTTGGGCTCCCTGCATGAAGCCTGCTTTTCCCTCTGCCTGTGTCTCTGACTCTCTCTCATGAGTAAATAAATAAAATCTTTAAAAAAAAAAGACTTGGTGGTTAGGATAATGGCAAGATATATATATTACATATACTTAAAATATTTATTAAAATCTGTGTGTATGTATGTGTGTATGCACAGAAGGAGAAGAGAAATAATAATTACATGGTTGTCTGCTAATAATCTGCCAGTTTTCACCAGGGTCCTTTTACAACTTTTACCGGGGGTTAACTATTATAAGAATGATTTGACTCTTGCAATCAGCTTCTTAATGTCTTTGAAAATCAGTTTTAACTGGACCTGAAAACTTTACATTCTTCTTGGACTTAAAAACTCACAAATACCGTCAGTTTTTCTATGTTCCCTAAGCTGTAAGGTTTATATTTTAAAGAATATTTATAGAAAGATCTATATAGTGCAGATGATGAATTATTCATTTTAGAAACTGATCTTTGGGATCTAATTAAGAAAACAAAACAAGAACTAAGCAAGTCTTTGGCTCAATTCAGGGAATATTTTTGTAACTGAATTATAGGGAGTGAAACCAAAGATGGTTAGAGGCAAAAAAGAAGTACAGTGTTCAGCCTCACTATTAATAAAGAGTGTCTTAAAATGAACAGCAGGAGGGAGTGTGAGCAGAAGACGAGGTCAGACTCAGGAAAAAAACTGAGCTGGGGCACACTCAAGGGTGAATTTTGGAGGAAGCTTTTAGCAGGGATGCTCCAAAACAGGGAGTTTTGAATTGGAGTAAAGTTCAAAATGTAGGACAGTAGGCAGGTCCCAGGTTGTCTGAAGGAAATTAAATGGCCAAAGAAAGGTAAGTTGTGAAAAGATTCCAACCAATAATCAGGAGAAACCAGAGAGTTTATTTGAAGTATCAGGAAAGAGAATCAGGTTGAGAATTGGGATAGATTTCCTATCTATGATTTAGGGTTTTTCTAAAGCCTAGGGAAGAACTTATCCCACAGTGGACAGTCCAGGCTGACCAGGACGTTGAACGTACTGTGCCAAGACTGAAAATATGTCTAGGAATGGGGCACCTGGGCGGCTAGGATGGTTAAACGTCTGCCTTGGACTCAGGTCTTGATCTCTAGGCCCTGGGATCGAGCCCCGTGTTGGGCTCCCAGCTCAGTTGGGAATCTTCTTCTCCCTCTGCCTCTCCCCTTCCTTGTGCTCTCTCCTTCTCTGCCTGTCTCTCCAATGAAGAAATAAAAAATCTTTTTAAAAAATATGTCTAGGGGCAAAGGGGCTGGCACATCCAGTGTGTGGCGAGAGAAATTTCTGGTAGAGTGTGATGTGGGGCATTCAGGCTGTGGGAAGAGAATTCTGTGCTGCGGGCAGGGCTTGGGCACAGACATCTCCAGGGACAGGGTCAAAGAAGAAAGAAATTAGTCCAGTGCTGAAAATTCACTTGCACCAAAAATATGTGAACATCCAAAAAGTCAAGTAGGGAGAGGTCCTGCTCTGTGGTCTCTTGCCATCCACAGTCATTTTCACGGCTAATCAAAGCTCTCAGGCGCTCATTGCTAAAGGAAGGCAAATGGAATTAGCCATTACAACTCAGTAATGTTCTATGTTCTAGCCACATCATGTTGTCAGTTTTGCTTGTTCACATTGCACTAATAAAAGAAACTTGATTTGTACAGCCTGGCAGTTTTCTCCCTATAACTGTGAAAAGTGAAAATGAAGGACCTTTTACTTTTATTTTATTTGTTCGGCTCAAGCTTCTTTTGAATCCATGTGGTACCTGGAGGCCAGAAAAATAACAGCTAGCATTTATTAAGCACTTTTTATTTGTCTTGGATTTTACATGCAATATTTAATAGTCTTCATGGAACTCAGTAAGTGCTCCTAGAGCTGACTAGTAGGGAGGGTTTTAGATTCCCAGTCAGAATTGCGGATTCAGGTTTCAGACCTATGTCTTAAGTGGCAGAAACCTCGAGCAAATTACTTCCTCAGTCACCAGTCTTTCCAACTGTGAATGAGGATTATGAAAGCTGTCTTACAAAATTGACAGGATAAAAGAGTTATATATGTGTATACATATTTTTTATATGTATGTTTATATTAACAAAATGCAGCGTACCAAACAGCATGCAAGTCCCTGGGGACACAAAGGGAACTAAGCTCTGGTTTCTGTCATTGAAGTCTTGAGTCTGAAGGAGACAAATACACTTAAATAACCTTAGAGAAAACAGCAGGAACTATAAGGGCAGAGAGAAGAAGCTTGCATGAGGGTGGCTAAATAACATCTCTACTTAGACCACAGTTGGTTCTCAATAAGTGCTGATATGTTTGTTTGTTTGTTTGTTTGTTTGTTTGTTTAAATTCTTTTAAAATTTAAAAACAATGGGGGCGCCTGGGCAGCTCAGATGGTTAAACATCCGACTCTTGGTTTTGGCTCAGGTCATGATCTCACGGTTGTCGGATGGTGCTCCACATCAAGCTCTGTGCTCAGTGCAAAGTCTGCTTCAGATTCTCTCTCCCTCTCCCTCACTGTTTCCCTCCCTCTATCAAATAATAAATTAAATTAAAAATAAATTTAAAGGAATGAACAGAAATGTCCAAAAATGATCATTTTTTGGTAGCCGATGGGTAGCTGATTTACATTAATGCATGATGGGTTACTCATTAATCTAATAGTACTAGAAGCTTTATGGTGCAGTGGGCAAGAGCCCCAAGCTTTACATCAGGCTTGGGCCCACCTTACCTTAACTACACGACCTAGGGAATATTCCTTATCCTCTCTACTCGGCCCTTCCACTACTAGCTACGTAATCTTGAGCAAGTTACTTAAACTCTCCATTCTGCTGTTTCTGATCTATAAAATGGGGACAAAACCAGATCCTACATCTTAAGATTTTTGTGAAGTTTAAATGAGCTAATCTATATATAAACTGCTTAAAAAAATACTGGCAAACAATTTGGACTCAATCATGTTATCTAGTATTGCTAATGTTACTTTCAGTATGCTGATGATAATGATACTTTTGGCATATTTGTTTGTAAAATGGGGAAAATCGTAAGCCTTACCTCTTGTGTTTAAGGATTAAATTTAAAAATGCCTGGGGTGAATGGGTGATGGGCACTGAGGGGGGCACTTGACGGGATAAGCACTGGGTGTTATTCTGTATGTTGGTAAATTGAATACCAATAAAAAATAAATTTATTTAAAAAAGTGCCTGATATGATAGGTCCTCCATATATGTGAGCTATTGTGAAGATTGTTATTATTAAGAAAAATAATTCCCTACATGTGTTTAGCATTTCATAATACACCAAATGCTTTTACATAAATATATAAATCTAAAAATGTATAAATATGTATGTAAATAAATATTTATGTTATAATGTACAGATGTATATTCACTGATGTTCACAATAACACAAAGAAATAAACAGGACAGATTGTTCTGTTCCATTATTACTCACATTTTGTTGTTCCTTTGTTAGAATAGTTTGGACTTCTATGAAGATCATAGTGTGCCTTTGCTGAAACAGACATAAAAATGATAGTTGGGGGTTGCCCAAGTGACTCAGTGGTTGAGCATCTGCTTCCAGCTCAGGTCGTGATCCTGGGGTCCTGGGATCAAGTCCCACATCCCGCTCCCCACAGGGAGCCTGCTTTTCCCTCTGCCTATGTCTCTCCCTCTCTCTCTGTGTGTGTCTCATGAATAAATAAATAAAAAATCTTAAAAAATTTGTTTTCCCTTTATTAAGTTGGAAACTGGGGGGTTGTCTCTTGTCTGGAAGTTGTCAGACCCCTGCCATCTGCAAATTGCTGCTTTTGCTGCTTATTAGACCCCAGGCAATAGGAAAGGGAATTCCTAAGATAGGGGTGAAAGGAAGCCCCAGGGTAACAGCTATATAATTAGCTTTTTGAGTACACAGTCTAAGAGAGGAATGTTCATAAATTTTTAAAATGTATTTATACTATATATTGAGAGACACTTCAGAGTTTTATCAGAAAACTTCTACATCACTGAATTAATAGATATATAGAAAACTCAATGAATGAAAAAACGAAGCTATATATATTCACTGTGGTTCACCTGAGACCATATTTGCACACTTTTTCTAGTTATATAGTGACTTGTATTTTATTTTTTTATTTTTTATTTTTATTTTTTTTTTATTTTTTTATTTTTTAGTGACTTGTATTTTAATAAAAAATAATAATATTAATGTTTAGGGTGACCTGAGGTGGTAGGAAATATTATGTGCTTCTCTTTGTATTATGTCTGTTAATATTCTCTTGGTCAAAGCAAGTAAGATACCCAAACATGACATCCATAGAGTAGAGAAGTATATTTTACCCATGGAAAGAGGAGAGAAATGACTATTTTGCTAAATAATAATCTTACCTACAACACCTACCCTATATCTGGCACAGCAATAAATTTCAGATGAATTGAAGATCCAAACTTGAAATATAAAAATATAAAATATTTTTCATTTTGATTTTTAAACTTTGACATAATTTCAGACTTCTAAAGTACTTGCAAGAATAGAAAAACTATAAAGTATTTGAATAAAATATTAGAGAATAATATATTTTATAATCTTGGAAAAAACAGTTTTCTTAAGACAAAAATTCATAGAAGGGAAATACTATCAGAATATTAGTCAAGATACTTTTGCCTGAAAAACTCCAAATGCAACTCAAATTTGGAAATTATGAATTGGCTGCTGGCAATAAGACCTTAGGCAAGCTACTTGATTAAGTAACCTAAACTTTTAGTTTTCTCATCTACAAATGAGAAGACTCAGAGATCACATGTCAGGACCCTGTGCAGAGATAAGTGTTCAAATGCAGATCTCTCTTAACTCCCTAGACTATATCCTTCCTATACAATCCAGCATTTGATTATTGGCTATTCAACTTAACAAACATCTATGAAATAACATGATATCCAGTATACTGCCCTGGCTAATTTCCAATAAGGAACAAATATGTCTTTCCTTTAAAAAAATTATGAAACAAATATTCTTAAAGTATTTTTTAAGCTTTTCTTTAAATAAGGAGCCTTAGTTGTATTATCTAGGATGTCTGGTTAGCTGTAAGCGAGCTGTCAATCTTTGTTAACACTTTAACTGGATTACCAAAGTATCTTTAATCCCTTACACTAGTTCTGTAATAGATTACAATATCATGTAAAAAATAAGTACAGTTATTTATAAAATAAGTGAATTTTTGAATACTTGGAGTTCTTTTAGATGAAGTTGCTTTAGAGATATTTTAATGATGTTGTTATTTCTGTCAAATATTAAAGTTTCCCACTGAAATTTTTAGAAAATAAGTTTAAAATTATTTATGCACTGGTGTTCAATGCAACTCTGAGTAAAAGCTAAGGATTTTCTTAGACTGCTGTTCTTTTCTGTAAATTACAGTCCTGTAATTATATAATGTACTTAGGTATAATTTTCCTTGTATTATTTTTTTAATATTTTATTTGTCTATTCTTGAGAGTCACAGAGAGAGAGAGGCAGAGACACAGGCAGAGGGAGAAGCAGCCTCCCTGCAGGGAGTCTGATGTGGGCCTCGATCCCAGGACCCCACCCAGGTCACACCCTGGGCTGAAAGCAGACGCTTAACTGCTGAGCCACTCAGGCATCCCTTGTATTAACTTTGATTCGGATTTGCTAAAATTCTTAGATCTCAAAGTTGTTGTTTTCTTCTAAATTTGGGTCATTATTAATTCAAATATTTTCCCCTATTCTTTTTTTCCTGTTCCTCTGGAACTTCAACTACACATATGAGAGCCTGTTTGAATTATCCTATAGTTCATTGCAACTCTGTTCATTTTTTTAAATATTTTTTTCTATTTTCCAGATTGTGTAACTTCTGTTAATTGTCTTCAGATTCATGGGTCCTTCCTTTTCTGGCCTCAATATGCTGTTAAAACAATCAATAGTATTCATCATTTCAGAAAATATACTTTTCAGTTTAGAAATTCCATTTGGCCTTCTTCATAGTTTTCATTTGTCTGTTGAGATTTCTTATCTGTTAACTCATTTTCATCCTTTTATTTAAGTCCTTGAAAATATTAAGTTATTATCTACTAATTTCAACATTTGAATCATCTCAATATATATTTCTAATGATATTTTTTCATGAATATCAGTCACATTTTCTGCTTTTCACATGTCTGCTTATTTTTTTATCAGATGCTGGATATTCAGATAATATGGCTTCTTGATTGTGTGAGTTTCCTCTGACGGATTTGGATTTTTGTCTGGCAGGCAGTTAAAAGAGGTTTTTTTCTATAAATCTTGCATTTATTCTTTGTGGCTCTATTTTGGTTTTGAACAGCTTCCTTCTTGTATGACATCTTCTTTCCCCTATGGTGTTGTCCTTATTCCTAAAGCAAGGGCTTTGTGGTTTCTCAATCCTTGAGATGTTCAGTGAAGTGTCTCTATTCTTGCTGGGTTGGAATTCCAACTATCCAATTTTGGGTGTTTTAATTTATCTCAGTCTCTCAGCAGATGATCTCTGTTAAGACTCCCCAAAACCTGTGATGAATAATGGATCTTTTGGCTTATCATGAGTTCTTTTATTCTTTGTTGCTCTGACCTGCAAACCCTAATTGCTTCTGCAGCCTTTGACTCAGATCTCATCCTCTGTAGCTCATAAACATTGTTGCTTCTCTGGTTAATCTCCTATCACAACATTAACATCATTCTAAAGATAAATCCCAGGAGGCCACAGGTGTCTTTATTTAATTTCTAACAAAAATTATAATTTTATTCTGTGCTCAACGCCTGAAAATAGCTCATATATTTCTCCCCTTTTTTAATTGTTTACACCGGGAGGATAGGTTCTATGCCAGCTACTCTGTCTTGGGCAGAAGTGGATATTGATGAAAGGCACCTTGAAATTATTAGACAGTCAATAGCAACCTAATAAGCCATAGCAAAAACCCCAGTTGGTTTAATGGTATGTTCAGAAGAATGAATTCAAGAAGAATGCAATTCAAGACTAACTAGGAAAGATACATGTACTGGGAAGCCTGGGTGGCTCAGTTGGTTAAAGGTCTGTCTTTGGCTCAGGTCATGATCTCAGGGTCCTGGGATCTAGTACAATATTGGGGTCCCTGCTCAGTGGGACTCTGTTTCACCCTCTCCCTCTGACCCTCCCCCCATTTATGTTCTCTCTAATAAATAGAATCTTTTTTTAAAAAAAGGAAGAAAAAAGACATAGGCACTATCTATGATCACAGTATAATCTTTTAAGTCAGTTTGAGTAATCCCAGAAAAGCATTTGGTACCTGACTTAATTAAAATGGCCAAAGTAGTCTTTGATCACATTCAAAGTGGTATTAAATATTTCCTGTGTTTTATCTACTATTTAACACATATACACTGTTGATTATCATTTTGTAACTACTTTGGAAAAAGCCTGGAGTTGACTATAAATACCATGTCAGTACAATTCAGTCAGGCAGTTTTAGAGAATCTCCTTCTTTCAGTCCCAAAGCTATGCCTGAATAAAGCTAAAATAAACAGAAATGGAAGAAAAAAGTGCCAAGGGTTACAAAAATTCACAAGTGTGAAGAAAAGTATCATAAATAACATTTATTTTTCCATTCATATAGACTCTCTAGGAGCTGAATTATATTTCATGAATATAAATACCCAAAGACAACCAGATGATTCAGTAACACATTTGAATCAATTCCTACATATTTGTTTAGACTTTTCTAAAGAATGTATTTAATTAAAAATCACCTTCAAGTGTGATGAGTTAGGTTGTTTAGTTTTTACAAAGTACCTTGCTCTTATCGGGGATTAATTAGATACATCTTTATGTTTGTTTTGGGTACACTCTGATACACTGAAAATGGTCAACACTTCTTTGAATGCTTGAAATTATTCCTTTTCAGATAACATGTTCAAAAGATGATAGCAACTGTTCCTTGTACTAGGCATTTTAAAAGGATAATCTTAGAGGTGACCTGAGGTTAATAGCAGTATATTGAGTTCAATACTGTACAATATTTATTGTGACTTCATGTACTTGAGTTAATACTGCCTTTTGTTGCCTTTTTGTTTTGGCAACAGTCTTTTCCTACTAATACATCATAGTTTCAGGTTTTGATCTAAGATGGAGTCCTAATTTCTACGACCTTCACTCAGTGACAGAGGTTTTAAACATTATTGCCATCATCACTGTGTCACTTTCTCAGCACAGGAGTTTAGTCCAAAAAACTCTGACTGCAAACTATTTCAAAGTCAGTTTTATGTAAGTGTCTCCTAGAATTTTAAAACTAAAACCCGTAAAATCCAGCTAAGATTTCCTACTTATTAACATACAAGGCGATTCAATATGATAAGATGAAATGTGAGGCAAGAAAGTAAAAAAACATCCTTCAGTTTGGTTTTATTTATTTAGAGCAGTTTTTCACAAAATGGTGCCAAAATGTAATATCATATCAGAATTTTAAAATTCACTTCATGCTTTGGAGAAAGAGATAAATTAAATTATGGTTATCAAAACATGACTTTTTAGATATTACATAACATATTAGAACCTAATAATATCTCATAAGAAACTATTACAAGAAATTTATATATTTAATTTTATTTAAACTAAGACAGACACTAGGCAAAAGCATATATTCATTTGGGAAATTCTCCAAAATGTTCAATGAAGGCTTTAAAATATGAGAACAGCAATATTTTACATCTTACTTTCATGAGTTTGAGTCTGAAAAGATGGAAATAAAGAGGTTTGATTGCCAATTTAAAACCTGATTTGGGGGCGCCTGGGTGGCTCAGTTGGTTGGGAATCTGACTTTTGATTTCAGCTCAGGTCATGATCTCATGAGTGGTGGGACTGAGCCCTGCATCAGGCTCTGCACTCAGCACAGAGTCTGCTAGGGATTCTCTGCCTCTCCCTCTCCTACTGCCCCTCCCCCAGCTTGTGTTCCTCTCTTTCTCTCTCTCTCTCTCTCTCTCAAATAAATAATCTTTAAAAAATGATTTGGCTGTCTGATAATTTCTTTTCTCTATAAAGTATAAATGAAATAACTTGGATCTCTTTATTGCTTGTAGTGTTGCCCTCATTTCTCTCTCTCCCACCCCTTCTCTCTCTCTTGCTCTTCATCCCTCTCTCCCTCCTTTTCTCCCTCCCTCCCTCTCTCTCTCTTTTTCCCCCACTAAATTTATTTACTCTTTTTTTTCCTGTTGTTTCCAGCAACATAGGAATATCTAAAAGCAAAACTATTTGAGGAGGGGAGATGATAGCAAATGGATGAAAACCTAGCTTCTTGTCTTTTGGTGGTTACTATAGCAATAATCATGATGGGAGATTTTCAGAAGCAAGTGGTTTCTATAACAACATGATAGGGTGCTTTAGAAATAGTCCTGAGGTAAATAGATTCTTTAAGGGTCTTTTTAACCCTTTTTATTCCAGAAGATTTGCATCCTCTTGAGTGATAAATAGCAGTTGGCTTATTTGATGAAAGCTTAAAATACTGTTTTTATTTTGTAAAGATAAAACATTTAAATTTTTTTAAAGACCTGGCTGTAGCTGATAGGATCTTAGGTTCCTTCATTTCAGAAAATATTTGATAGCATCCTTACTCTATTTCTACATGATGACATCGAAATAGTCTTAGAGCTATTTCTTTCATTGTATTACCCTAAAATGTGGAAAGCAGTAAATATTCCTCATTATAACATATTAATTCTCTCATGGATTACCTGAAGGCTCTTGCTTTAGTAAAACCTTGTATGCACTATTATACCTGTTAAGTTCCCTGGTGGGTGGTGATCTTTCTGCTCTAACAAATGGAGCCTGATTACTCACCCTTTATGCTATTCAGTGTGCTTTACATTAGGCATTAGGTTCCTATTTAACTTAAAATTTACTAAGTATTATAAGAGGAAGTTTACGGAAATATTCTGAACTTATTAACTTTTAACATAGTAAAACATAAACAAGCAAGAAAATGAAGGCTCCCACTTCACACAAAAGTGTCATCCAGGAGCCCCCATAAGTGAAAGATCAATGGGGATGCATGAGGAGCACATCATACAAGAATTAATGGTATGAATGGAGATAGGCTGGATAGGATATTTTAAGAGAAAAAATATGGAAACCTTAAATTTAGTCACATAATCAGTTAAATTTAGGGAGATTGGGATTAGATTTAGTTGGTTCAGCTCAATAATGAATTATTGATTACCTACTCCATGCCAGATACTGAAAGTATATATAATGATGAATAAATATGGTATTTACTTTAAAACTAAATTATCATATCAAAACACTTTGTATTATTAAAATATCAATTGAAAATTTATTGATTTCAAATTAATGAATTATTTGCTTGGATTAATCTTTCTCCTTTTTCCACTTAATCCCAAATATTTTAAGTGCAAAGGCATATCCATGCCTTCCTAAAAGAAATGATTATTGGCATATTTTAAGTATGGGTGATTTCATCTAAGGGATGATACTTTATGTCTTCACATGAAGTTTCACTTCCACGTATTTTCTACAATAAAGCTATCCTTATACTTTTATTATTTTTATTTAGTTAAGCTGCCAGTTCCAAATATGACATATTCTATTTCAACTCTCGGAAAGATGTCAGCAACCATGCATCTCCCTCTGAGTTTTCAAACAATGCTGTGGTATTCTCATTTCCCTGGTGTTCTGTGCTCAGTAATGAAGCCTCAGAATTCATTACATATGCACTTGCCATAGCCTTCTGGGATAGAGTTTGCCAAATAGGTCCCTAGGAGATCAAGACCCATTCTCCATGTGTGTCATGGGGCTGTGCAGATGAGCTGAGGCATGTCTGTATACACCAAGGCCCTGCTCAGAACAGCATGTGCCAGAACACACTGGGCAGGGAGCCATTCATAAACTCTTCAAAATCTTATCCAGACCAAAGGCATAACGGCATTGTACTTGCTAAGCTCAGTACCATGGGGCTTTTAGCTGAATAAAAAGCAAATGAAATATATTCACAATGTCTTCCAAATTATCCAGTAACCACAGTAACCTGGGTTTTCCCCAAATCTAGTCCACAATGTAGAGTGACCTGGCAGAGACAAATCATTCTCTCTCTGTTCAAGTGTACTGAGCCATAAATTGAGCAGAATAAATTTCCTTGGGACAAAAACCAATTAATCAGCAAACAATCAGTACGTATTTACTACACCACCTAGGAGCTAGTGTTCTAGGTGGGATCAAGACCCAATACACAAAGCATATATGCAAACATACTAAAGAAGCATATATTACAGTTCCTGAATTTAAAGGGTTTGTTTGCTAATTGTAAAGGCAAGTGTCCACACATGAAACAGAACAATTAGGGAGACACATAGATAAGAGTAAAGTTGCGTCTCAGCAATGATAAGCTGCTCAGGCCAAGAGATCAACAAGAATGCAAAGATATGGAAAAGACTCATGGAAAAGGTAGATTTCTAAGGATATGCAAAATTTGGATATATACCATAGTTAATAAACTCTCAGAAAGTACTTTGAAATGTCTTTATTTGTGGCTATTACTATAATCAAGCCATAAAAGAAGAGAATTTAAATCATCAAGGACTAATGTCTTATTCAGAGTTGTAACCACACATTATCTTTCTAAGCCTTAACTTCCCTATACAAAAATATGAAAAGACCGTTCAGTCTACATTTCCAATATAGTAGCCATTAGTCATGTGTGGCTCTGAGCACTTGAAATGAGAATAGTTGGAACCGACATGTGCTGTTACGTTTAAAATACACACAGGATTTCAAAGACTTAGTAGGAAAAAAAGTAAATGTCTCATTAATTTTTAACACTGATTACATAATGAAATGATACTATTTTAGTTGTATTTCGTTAAAAATCTATGATTCAAGTTAATTTTACTGTTTATTTTTACTTTTTAATTTAATTTTTATTTATAGATTTTACTAGAAGATCTAACATTGTATGTGTTAATACATAACATTAGGGACGCCTGGGTGGCTCAGTGGTTGAGTGTCTGCCTTTGGCTCAGGGTGTGATCCCGGGATCCGGGATCAAGTCCCTCACCAGGCTCCCTGTGAGGAGCCTGCTTCTCCCTCTGTCTAATGCCTCTGCCTCTCTCTCTGTCTCTCATGAATAAATAAATAAAATCTTTAAAAAAATACATAACATTACATCCACATTGCATTTCTATTAGACAATCAACACTTGCTATTTAAAATGTAGTCTATAGGAGTGCCTGGGGGGCTTCATTGGTAAAGTGTCTGCCTTTGGCTCAGGTCATGATCCCAGGGTTGGGCTTCCTCCTCAGTGGGAGTCTGCTTCTTCTTCTCCTGCTGTTGTGCTCTCTTGCTCTCTCTGTCAAATGAATAAATAAAATCTTAAAAATTAAATAAAATAAGATAAAATAAAATAAAATAAAATAAAATAAAATAAAATAAAATAAAATAAAATGTAGTCTATGAAAGAGCAGCAAAGCATTGGCATCCCCTGCAAGCATTTTGGAAATGTCTAGTCTCAGACCTGCTGGATCAGAATAGGCAATTCTGAGAGATCCTCGGTGGTTCATATGATTGATAAAGTTGGGAAGTGCTGATCTAGATAATTGTGAGGTGTTTCTTTTTCCTGATTCTATTATCTTCCTTTAATTTTTTTTTTTTTTGAGTCTTGAAGTCTTCTAGGCACCCTAATCTACCACATATTAACTGCATAACCTAGGGAAGTTATTTAACATTCCTGCAGTTCACTTCTTATAAAATGGATATAATACCTCCAACCCCATAAGTTTTCTATAGGCATTAAATGAGACACTAAGTTTACGCACTTATCTCCAGGAACTTATAGATTGGAGAGATTTGTATAATAGCAATAATAAAATTGAAAGATTATTCACTTTTGTTTCATTCTTTATTGAAAGCTTCATTCATTCATTCATTCATTCATTCATTCATTTATTTATGAGAGATACAGAAAGAGAAGCAGAGACACAGGCAGAGGGAGAAGCAGACTCCCAGCAGGGAGCCCAATGCAGAACTCGATTCCAGGACCCCGGGATCATGCCCTCAGCTGAAGGCAGATGCTCAACTACTGAGCCACCCTGGCATTCCCTGTTTCATTCTTATATGTTCCATAGCATTTTGGTACACAGGGCAATGGGCTAACGTTTGAAGGGCTATTTTCAGTTATTTTACCAATTATGTATATTTTTTTGTTTAATTGTATATAATATACTTACTTAACATTCTGGTACAAATCTAATGGATAATATTAGAACTTTCAGGCCCCTTTTTGCAATAAAATGTCATGTGGCTAAATTATTCTGTACAATGGTTTTATAATTAATGTTGAAATTATATTTGTTATCATTGATCACTTAAAGAAGTGATGGCTTCATAAAGTGGAAAGAAACTTTTTTCTTTTTATTTAGAATATTTTTAGCTTTACAGTGGGATTTTCAATTTGCTAGAGGCAAAGGAGCTTAGTAAAAATGTAAGTCTATTCCATAAGTAAAAGAGGTCATTGAAAAGTCTGTCATTACTAAAAGATACATGGATTATAATAAGGTCAGAGAGTCTAGGCTTGATTAGCTCTAAATGAATTTAATGTCAAAAGAACATAATTAGACCCTTATTAACATTTTCAATGATTGACATTTAGTAAAAATGACCTTCACAATTTGCATTATTTAGTTATGTTGTAAGGATGACAAAGGGCAGGGCATCTTCTCTGAGCTAAGTGTGCTTGGTTGCAGTGTGCATTTGGTCCATCACTCCAACCCTAAGGACAGACACCAGATCCAATCTTGACCCAGTGCTTAGGCATGTGGCCTATGTAGATGAAGACCCAGAAGGTTTGATTCTCATGGGAAAGTTTTGAAAGTAAAAGAAATCTTTAGAGAAGCAGGCCCCTGATTTCATCAGTGATAATGCTGATGAACAGAAGTTTTATGTAAAAGCACCTAGCAAAATGGTGGTCTTGTAGATTGGATTTAAAATACCTTTGTGGAAAAGTTTCTCAATAAGTTCATGGACTCTACAGAGGAGATAATAGAAGAAAGACGTTGAGATACAGGTGACACCAATGAAATTTTTCCACAGTCTTTTCAACTGGATCAGGGAAGTCATGTTTCAGAGTTTGCATGTGACTTAACTGTGATAAATATACAGTTGGCAATATTGGGCTCCTGCCTGGATTAGGAGACAAGATTCTCAGACAATGTGCACTAACAACAAACTTGTATTTCCTGGAACTACAAAAAACTAGACACTCTCTTCACAATATTCTATAATCTCATTTTCCTTGGATTTATTCTTTTATTAGCATGCACCAACAAAGCATCAAATAGGTACATGGTACTTTGCTAGAAAATAGAAGGTCCCAACCATTGGACCCTTCATTGAAAGGAAATAATATTGATTAAAAAATTACTTTATTCTAGACTTTTACAAGGAACTTATGTATCTTTTTTTATTCCTCACGATAATAACAATAAAGATAATAATAATAATGGCTACTAATATTCACTCTGTGCCAAGTACTATTAAGCATTTTATGTACATGAACTAGTTTAATCTCCACGATAGACCTATGAGGTAGGTATCATTCTTACAGAAATGGAAACTGAGGTGCAGAAAAGTTAAGTACCTTAATAAAACCCATAGAGTTAGGAAGTGGCGGAGCCAAGATTCAAACCCTGGCTCCAAAGTCCATGCTCTTAAGCACTATGCATGTCCTTCCCAAATGGGGAAACTGAGGCCCAGTTTTGCTAAAACCACAGATATAGCAAATAGCAGAACTAAAATTTCAACCTCTATCTGTGTGACCGTAAAAGTATACTCTTGACATTACATGAAACTGGCCTCCGTTTAGTATTGAAGTCCACTCTAAGAAAACGATTGCCTCATTTGTCAGAGGCCATAGGAAAGCAAAGCAAAGGAAAGGTCTTATAGAGCTCATCAACTTATTTTTGCTGTTCCATGTGGATCCCGTCGCATCATACATCAAAGTCAGTGATTTATCTGATCATTTGCTTGATTTTATCAAAAGAGGTGAAAGTCAAGAACTTCACAGCAAGGCTTAAATGAGAATTCAAGTTTTCTTCCTCATTTATTTATTATTCAACAAACTTCTAGTGACAACCTACCATGTGTGAGCCATTTTGGCTACATCCTGAATAAAGATGTGCCCCTCCTGCACTCATTTCTCCTGCTACTCGGCCCCAAACCCGGGATGAAATTTTATTCTCTGAAGAAAGTCTGGCGAAGAAAACTCAACACGCCACTTTCCTCTTTTAAACTGAAATTCTTAGATCCGGAAATTTCTACTCTATCTCCAGTAGTATTGTTTATCCCATCTATCTTAACGACTCATTATGGATGTGATTTAAAACCTAGAAGGCACCAAGTATTTGCAGTTTCAAATCCGAACTATGATTGAAAGTGTTAGGTAATTCACCCAAATGTCAAGAGTCCTCCAATCTGTCAAATTTCTGCAGGGAATTGAGAAGAGAGTAAATCTTGAATGAAGAATAAAATTTTCTTTGACAGCTCAATTAACTCCCCTTTATTAAGTCAATGGTGTTTCAATTTATAGAAAACAATTGTGGCTTCTGCAAGGTAGTTTAATAAAATATATAAAACTGTATTCTAAAAAACATCAAGGATATAAACAAAAAGCCTATATAAAGACACGAGTTTGTTGTTTTAATAAAAGCAAATCAGGGATCCCTGGGTGGCTCAGCGATTTAGCACTTGCCTTAGGCCCAGGATGTGATCCCGGGGTCCTGGGATCCAGTCCTGCATCAGGCTCCCTGCATGGAGCCTGCTTCTCCCTCTGCCTGTGTCTCTGCCTCTCTCTCTCTCTTCTCTCTGTCTCTCATGAATTAATAAATGAAATCTTTTTTAAAATAGCAAATCAAAAGTGAAATAAAGTAAAAACAACTCATTAGTGAATGTTTATTTATTAATTCATCTGTAGGAAAAGATCTTTTATGTGGAAGAATGTCAGAAACCATTCAGTAGATGCTGCTGGAAATATCAAATTTTCATTCACAATTCCTCTCTTCCTTTCCCATTTTTATTTAAATGAAATTAGATTAAATGTATATCAAAATAGAAAAAAAAACCCTGTGCCTTTGCATGTTTAAAACATCACTCCATACCACAGCTAGCATATCCTTCTCCCAATCCCATCATCTGCTTCCCCAAGTCCCTCCTCATCTCTCGTAGTTTGAGGGAAAAACACAATAAAATTTGTGTCCCAGAGCAATGAGAGCAAACGGCTTTATTTGTACTGTTGGGAGTACACTGGTGAGTGTTTAAACTAACTCACATGAAGCGTATTAAAATTGCCATTTTAATTCGATATGAGCTTTAACAATTGTTTCTTCCATCCCTTCTGCTGACAGAGGATAGATTTGACTTTTAACGTTAGTATCAATAAAAATGAGAGAGGCGGAGGTAGTTAGAGAACTATATGGGGAGAATTAGGTTAGTAAATCCCAAGAAAAGGGTAGGGATAGTTGTGGTAAGAAGGTATTTTTAAAAATGGAAAAAAACCAAAACACAAACCCAACATGCTTGTGTATGTGTGCATGCATGTACACATACATATGTAAGGTTTATACATCAAGGGAAACCTTTAAGGTAAGGATTTTGTCAATTAATATCCTAGAAATATTCATTGAGCATTTGTTGTGTATAAACAGGCACTGAGGAGAGCACAAATATAGAGCTGATCTTCTGAGCAGTGAAAGCCTTTCACAATTCTCACTTCGTGCCATATTTCTCTGAGCCAACATTTTAAGTGGTATTCAAAATACAGAGTGAGATGTTAAATATTTTCTTGTGGAAACCGAATCCTGGAGAACAGGATTTTTCTGGTTGACATTTATCTTCATTTGATCCTAAGTAAGTGTGGGTACTTTATGGGAAAAATGTCTTTGGTGTGTTGAATTAGCTCATCAACAGGCTTCCTATATAAGGATGTACTTGGGCTTATTATCCAAAATAAATTTCCTGCAGTGAAAATGTGTTAGTGGATTGTACTCTTTTTTGGGGGAGGGCGTTGTTATTGTTATTGCTATATTTTGTACTTATCTAGTAAATTTTGTACTAAGAATGCAAAATTATCTCTAAACATCTTACAACAATAAGAGCTAACATTTATTGAGCACTTAGGATATGTCCATCAACCATTTAAATCTAGTGGAATAATCCTTGAGAAAAGCCTAAGAAGTAGGTTTTATTTTTATTATTATTATTATTATTATTTATTTTGCAGCTGAGAAAACAGGCTGTGAATGGCAGGGCAAGATTTGGTATAAGTGTGCTTTATTTTAGGGACTTTGGTCCTCACCACTATACTGTCCTCTCATCCACTGTGGCAGATCACTCATGGTTGGCTAATATAAAAGTTACCCAAAATATTGATAATAAAAAAAACACCCTGACAAGAATTTCAAAATCTTGACTGATGATTTTTAAATCAGAGAATTACTCACCTGTTTCATAGGTAAGTGCATTAAAACCATCAAGGACAAAGGAACAAATACTGTTTATAATAATCTCTGGGAAACTAAAATGCTCTTCCCTGAAATCACCTTGCAGTGTTTCTTTGCTCTGAATAAATACATTCCACCCTCTAACTGAGCGAAATTACCAATATGGCTGTTTTTCAGGTACACTGAATTATTAGAAAATACACCTGCACGTATACATACACAAACAAAATAAATATGTTTAATTCTTGGACATTCATCTTCTTTGAAACTGGCCAAATTAGTTTTCACTTCTCTGAAAAATATTGATATGCATACAAACATGTAAATATCTGTATGAAAGTAAGTACATAGTGTGTATATACACGTTTGCACCTATATAGGCCCTAACAGTACCCAAAGAGCAAATACAATAAGAATTTCAAAAACCATAGAAAATATTTTGTTTTCCTCTGGACAGAGATTTTCAAATTGCTATTCTCAGCCCCTAGGGCTCCTTGGAGGTATCTCCTTAGAGGGCAGGAGGCCACTTGACTGGGCGGCAGGGTTTCCTTCCCTTCTTTCACCTGAGCTGGTCCACATTCCGATATTGTATTTTGGAATTATTCATGATATTTTCCTTGAAGGACTACTGCTGTACTTACAGAAAGAAAAGAAAAAGTCTGAAACCCACAGTTCTAGAACTTCTTATAATATCCAGTAGGTGGCAAACTTTACTGCAAGGAAACAATTTGGTGGCCTGTATAACTTGGTCTGAAAGTATCCATTACACTTCATAGCCAGCAAAGTTTCTTGCGTTGGATCTAAGTCTCAAATGGAAGCTGGAAATAAAATTCTCAATGGTCTTTTCCCTTGGAATTAAATTCCTCCAATTATAGTTTTAAGTAGTCCTATAAGGTTTTGTGTGTGTTGTGTCCATGTACATTTTGTTGTAAAGGTGTTATTCCTATGAAAATTACTTTACTGTCAACCGAGTGTTTGAACAATATACCAGGTATAATATAATAATATAAATGACAGATTTTTTCCCATTAGGTGCACAAAAATGGAAAAATTACAACCCTTACTTCACGACATCATTGGTTAGTACATAGTTTGCTTTTATTTCTTTAGTGGCTATTTAGTTGTTTTTCTTTAAAGATTTATTTATTTATTTGAGAAAAAGTGCGAGGGAACAAGCATGAGCAGGAGGTGGGGCAGAGGAACAGGAAGAGAGAATCTCCAGCAGACTCTCCACAGGGCTGATCCCAGTACCCTGAGGTCATTCCCTGAGCTGAAATCAAGAGTCAGACACCTAACCAACTGAGTCACCCAAGTGCCCCTAGTTATTTTTTAAAATGTGATAAATTGCGATTCATTTATATGTTTGAGAAATATAATTTTCTTTTTGGGAGGCAACTGTCTTTGCTTATTCACCATAGTCAGTTAATAATGTGTAGGTCATGGGCTACATGCATTTCCAAGAGGGCCAGTTAGCATCTTGCTTATGGACGCACAATAAACCCAGGAAGCAAAGGTGCAAATGGTGCCAATATTTATTTATTCAGCAATTTATTCAGTAGTTCTATAATTTATTCAGCAATACTATAAAAGTCTCTAAAGGTTATAAGGGAAACAATAGTCTCCTTTTCACCATGGCCATTCCTCCTTTTTACTCCTACTTTGCACTCCCCAGAAGCAACTACTTAAAACTCTCAGTTATTTCCTACTGTTTTTATTTACATATGTGTAAATAATAGGCTGAGTTTTTCTCTCATTTTATTTTATTTATCTATCTATCTATTTATTTATTTAGAGCATGGGAGGCAGCAGGGGGTAGGGGGTGAGCAAAGACAGAGGGAGAGAATCTTAAGCAGGCTCCATACTCAGGGTGGAGTCCAAGGTGAGGCTCCATCTCCCAACCCTGAGATCATGACCTGAACCAAAATCAAGGGTCAGAAACTTAACCAACCGAGCTACCAGGCTCTCCTCCCCACCAGGCATCAACTCTTGGAATTTTCTAGGGTAAAAGTAGATTTAATTTTCCTGCAGTTCTCAAAAAAAATAAAATAAAATAAAATAAAATAATAATTTTCCTGCAGTTCTCAAACACACACACCCACAGCCCCCAGCACACATGCAACTCTACTGTTTTACCTAAATTATTATATTATGATCATTATTGCTATCATAAAGAACTCTGCAACTACACAGTATATTACATAGTATATTACGATTTCATTTCCCCTCTTGCACAGGATTTTCCCTAGAATTAATACTAGTAAGGGTTTAAAAAGCTTGTTCTGTTTAGTTTTCCATTACCTCTCTTCTATATATGTACTCTGCATTTTTCTTCTCAGAGCTCCACCTTCTCTCTGCTTTCAGTACTGGTTAATCTCTATGCTGGTAGCATATGTATAGTCCAGGGAGCAATTTTGAGTAAAATATCTTGCTTTTTTTTCTTTATTAGATCCCTTGTATGTTAGGTTTCATGTCTCTCATCTTCTTGGTTACACTCACTTTCACGGAGCATACCTTCCTGAAAGGTAAGCGTGGAAGTTGAAAATTTGAATTTCTGAATCTCCTTCCTCTCCTTACTGTCTTACCCCTCCCCCATTTCCTTTCTTCTCTTATTTTGAAACTCCTCGTCTGATCCTTTATTCCCCTACTTTCTACCTCTCATTTCCAATGTCTTAGTATTTTTCTTTTGAGCCCGGTAGATTTTCCTCAACATTATCCTTCAATACTCAACTGAATTTTTTATTTCTATCACTGTATCTTAAATTTTATAGACCTCTTTTGTACTCTAGAAGTTTATTTTAATAATCACCTATACTTTTTTCATTGCTGCACTATCCTTTCTTAATTCTTTGAGTATATTAATTCTCAAATTTTCATAAATTGTTGTCTATTCCTTGAATCGTTTGTCTCTTCCAGTTAATAAAAAAAAAAAAAAACTCTTGTGTGTGTGAGTTTTGGTCTTAATGTTTTATCTTAGAAGTTTTGGGGATGCCTGGGTGGCTCAATGGTTGAGCATCTGCCTTCGGCTCAGGGCATGATCCCTGTGTCCTGGCATCAGGCTCCTTGCTTCTCCCTCTGCCTATGTCTCTGCCTCTCTCTTTCTGTATGTTTCTCATGAATAAATAAATAAAATCTTTTAAAAAAGATTATCTTAGAGATTTTCCTTCATGTGTTAATATTATACAATCTGTTCATATTAAAGAGGTACTATTGTTTCTTTAGCTGAAGATACATATAAGATATGGGGATGTTTGTTTATAATTATTCTTTAGATTATAATAGTAATATAATTTAATTTAAAGTATAATTAAAGAACAGTAATGCCCTATATGCCTATATATATTTCATATATACTCTTGTGTTTGTTTAAAAAGAGCTATTTAAAAAGCACTTTTTATTTCATGTCTCAGAGCTTTCTAGCTTATTAGGATTTATTCTTGAGCGATTAGGCCAGCTCATTTCAATGAGTGACAGCCAATATCAGCATTTGTAAGTATTTTCTCTCAGGCTGGTCAAGAGGAATAATTGTTTCCTGCATGGGGAGTAAATCTGGCTGCCGGCATTTTTTAGAACTGAATTGAAAATGAGGTTGAGGAGTGTCTCACAATTCTTTGTGTAGATATTCACTTTATCCTCTCATTTTCAGAGCAGACCCAGCCACTCCCACACCACCACTACTTGTGTCTATGTTTTTGAATCGCCTTCATGGGGGAAGGGCAGTTATGTAGTTTCCTGGGGTGAAAGAAGGGAAATGAGAATCTAACTTTGCTTTTGGTAAGTTTTCCAAACAACCTTTCTCCATTTTCAGCACCACTTGGGTACCTGGAGCCTCTAACTTGGGGCTTCTATGACATAAAGTGGCTTACTTCTAAGGTTTCTTTCCCCTGGGGTTTTGCTAATTCCGGTAAGCTAAGTCTATCACAACTCACCCATGTGCAGTCTAGCTTCCATTTATGTATCAGTGTATGTATATGGGTATTTATTGCTGTCTCCTCAACCTCTCTCCTGGATCCTGTGAGTCTGACAATTGCATTCCTCTTTGTCCTTTTTTTCTAGGAGTTCTTTTTGTCTAATTTATTGAGGTATAATTTACATACAATAAAATTAACCCAATTTCCATGGCAAACACATATGGTCAATAACTATTACCACAATCATGACACAGAATATTTCCATGAAACTCCTTCATGGCCCTTTACAGTTAGTTCCCTTCACCTGGTGAGCTGTTTTCCATCATTATAACTTTGCCTTCTCTAGAACATCATAAAATTGAATCATACAACTGATAGTCTTTGTGTCTGGTTTCTCTTACTTAATATAATACTTTAAAGATTTCTCCATATTGTTCACTGGGTCAATAATTTGCCCATTTTATTCCTGAGTAGTACTCCAATGTGTGATATCTTAAAGTTTATTTCCCAGCTGATGGGCATTTGGATTTTTTCCAGTGTTTGGCATTATGAATAAAGCCATGAATTTTGCAAGCATGTTTTTGTGTGGATATTATGTTTTCATTTCCTTGGGGGAAATATTTAGGAGTGGATTTGCTGAATAAGTGTATGTCTAAATTAATAAGATATTTGGAAATTGTTTTCCAAGGTGGCTGTGCCATTGTGCATTCCCACCAGCCATGTATGAGATATATGACTGACATAGCTGTACAACAACAGTAAAAGTAGTCTCATAAGGTCTGATGCATTACTAAAGATAAAAAGGATATTTTATGAATATTTGAGGGTCAAACCAGCAGGACGATGTAACCATTTTAAATTTCTATGAACATAGAACATAGCTTCAGAATATAGAAGTGAAAATTGTCAGAACTAAAAAAGAAATAGGAAATTCATATTCACTATAGGAGATTTCAGTGCATTAATCTCAATGAAGAGAAATAGTAGAAAAATCCCCAATGCTATAGAATTTCTGAATAACACAGTTAACAATTTGATATAATTGATTTTTATAGATTTTCCATAGGTCAAAGAAGAAATCACCATGAAAATTAGGAAATATTTTTATTTGAATGATATTGAAAATAAATTTATAGGAAATGCAGTAAAACTGTGCTTACAATAGAAATTTTTAGTCCTAAATTAATAAATTAGAAATACATGAAAAAGTAAATAGCAATTAAACTCAGAGCAAGTCGAATTAAGAAAAAGGCAGAAGCAGAAACCTAAGATAGAAAACAAGGAGGAACTATACAGTCAAAGGCCAATATATGAAAACACTAATACAACCTGTAAAACACAGACAAGAATTACTGGTGGGGGCGTGAAGGAGACTTCCTGTCAATATCTTGTATTGCTAATTTTTGTCATTTGACCATTCTAGTGGCCATTCTAGATATTGTTTTTAGTTTCAGTTTCTCTAATAATAAATGATGTTGAGCATTTTTAAATATGCTTATTTGCTGTCTCTTTATGTCTTTCATGGAATTTTGGAAAGAACAGAATTAAACATTCATGTGCATATCATCATATTTACATAAGAAACTCTACCCGATAAGTATCCTAACTCCTAAAATAATGCAGTAAAAAGAAATGGACTTTAGAGTCAGACAAATCAGAAGTTTAAATCCTACCTCTCTTTGACACTATGCAAATGACTTAGTCCTTATAAAATTTAGCTTTCCATCTGTAAAGGGCTTTACCAAATATTATAAGAAATCCATTTTAAAAGTTGTATTGGAAGGGCATTGGGAATAAATGCTCACTTCCTTTGCTGTCTTTCTACACAAATGCTTCGTTTCTTTTTTTTTAAGATTTTTTTTATTTATCCATGAGAAACACACAGAGAGAGGCAGAAACACAGGCAGAGAGAGAAGCAGGCTTCATGCAAGGAGCCCAATGCCAGACTCGATCCCTGATCCCAGGATCAGGCCCTGAGCCAAAGGCAGATGCTCAACTGCTGAGCCACCCAGGCATCCCCAAATACTTCATTTCATGGCTTAAATGATAATGCTTGATTATTAAAGGAAGGAAAAAAATCACCATCACTAACAAAACAAAAATAAATGGAAAACCTAAATTCATAAATACCCTTGATAGTGGAGTTAAGAGGGCAGCTACAGTATTTAATTGATTTTTTTCAGGTTGGACACAGGAACTTTAAATGCTTCCAAAAGTTAAAACCTATTAAATAAAGACCTACAAGTGACCAGCAGACACACGAAAAAAATGCTCAACATCACTCAGCATCAGGGAAATATAAATCAAAACCACAATGACATACCAGTTCACACCAGTCAGAATGGCTAAAATTAACAAGTCAGGAAAAGACAGATGTTGGTGAGGATGCAGAGAAAGGGGAAGCCACTGTTGGGAATGCAAGCTGGTGCAGCCACTCTGGAAAACGGTCTGATGTTTACTCAAAAAGTTGAAAATAGAGCTACTCTACAACCAAGTAATTGCACTACTAGATATTTATCCCAAAGATCAAATGTAGTGATCCAAAGGGGCACCTTCACTCCAATGTTATATCCACAATAGCCAAACTATGGAAAGATCACAGGTATCCAGGTCACAGGTAACAGTTGAATGGGTAAAGATGTGGGAGATATCCAGATATAGATATAGATACAGATATAGATATAGATAAATTTATATGTGTGTGTGTGTGTGTGTGTGTGTGTATAATGGAAATAATTATATTTTCCATTGGTTACTATATATATTCAATAATATATAATAATATATATATAAACTCCTATATATATATATATATATATATATATATATATATATATAAGTATTACTGAGCCATTGAAAAGATTGAAATCTTGCCATTTGCAATGACATGGATGGAACTAGAGGGTATTAAGCTAAGCGAAATAAGTCAATCAGAGAAAGACAATTATCATGTGATCTCCCTCATATGTAGAATTTAAGACACAAAACAGAGGAACATAGGGGAAGAAAGGAAAAAATAAAACAAGATGAAGTCAGAGAAGGAGACAAACCATAAGAGACTCTTAATCATAGGAAACAACTGAGGGTCACTTACTGGGTGATGGACATTAAGGAGGGCACGTGATGTGATGAGTACTGGGTGTTATATAAGACTGATGAATCACTGACCTCTACCTCTGAAACTAATAATGCATTATACGTTAATTAAATTGAATTTAAATTAAAATAAATAAATATTTCTTTATATCCTCCCCATTTTTTCTGTCCCACATCCTCTCATGTTTTTCTTATTATTGACAGAGAATGTCAATACCCCTCATGCTTTAGTTCTCTCTTTTGCAGATAATATCCTTCCTTCACTTGCATTCACTGAAAAGTCATCTCAAGTGCCTTTTCTTCAATGAGGCTTTCCCTGGTACACTTTCCCTGGCCCCTGTGATTACACAGCACCCTTCCATGTTTCTGTTGTGACATTTTCCCCCTTCCTTCCAATAAGTATGTACTGAGCACCTGCGACGTGACAAGTAATATTGTAGACCCTGGAAATACAGAGAGACAAGGTGTCCTCCTTTTCTCCATGGAGCTAACATTCTAATGAAGAAAACAGAAAACAAACACACACACACAAAGGAATAACAGCATGTATAGCATAGCACACAAAACAATAAAATTTAGAAAAAGAGTTTAGAATTTAGAAAGCTCTCAGGAAGTGACATAAGACATTACATTTGAAGATGTGATAGGAAAGCCAGCATCTGGGAAAAAAAACAAAAACACAAAAGTATAAGAATGATTAGTTGAATTTTTCTCAAGGAGGGTAGAAAACATTTGCTCTCCGATCAACCCTCTAGAGGAAAATTGTTGGCTGCCAGAAAGACCCCATATGAAGATAATTATGAAAATCTTCATGCTCTGGTATGATGTACCAAGTAGTCACTTCTTTTCAGTATCTTTGCATCGCCCTGTTGGTGGCCACACCATGTTATGAGAGCCACTTCTCTTTTTGCAGGAAGAGAGGGAAAAGATTTATCATTACATATTTCTCAAAGTTTACACGCTATTTTCTCCTGGCAACAGTTGATTTATGTCTCATGTCCTAAGAGCAAACTCTCCATTTTGTACCTTTTTTTATTACAAGCTTGCACCGTTGCCGGCTACTATATTTGTGAGCAATATTGTGAGAAGGGAAGTAAAAATAAGAGAATGATATAGTAGATGAATCCACATGCAAGACAGTGTTTTGTGGGATAATACAATTGAGTTGACAAACCATAAACCTTCTCTGTGATTAAGAACATACCAATGCTGTGATCATAATACATGTATATTTGGTGAAAACTTCTACACATACACATATCTAATGAGTACGGCAAAAAATTAAAGAATTATTGTTTTTCCTTTGGTTATTATTCCAATTAGTGCTTCAAAAATGGATGCCTAGAACAGAGATGCTTTTAGAAAAGCAAAAGTCCATAAACTTTACTACATCTATTTCCTCACAGAGGGATTTAATTTGTCATCTGTAAGATGTGCATAATAACACCGTGTTGCTGTGCGGATCAGAAATCATTTATGTGAAATATCTGGCAAGCTTGGTACAAAGAGTAGGGCTTCAACAAATAGTTGGTCTTTTATTTTGTTTTAATATTTTCATTTCTTTATGCTTTTATTCTTATTTTTTAACGATTTTACTTATTAATTCATGAGAGACACACACGGGGGAGGGGGTGGCAGAGACACAGGCAGAAGGAGAAGCAGGCTCCATGCAGGGAGCCCAACGTGGGACTAGATCCCAGGTCTCCATGATCACACCCTGGACTGAAGGTGGCACTAAACCACTGAGCCACCCGGGCTGCCCAATGCTTTTCTTTTTAGAACAAAATGGTCATTATGATAAAGCAGGTAAACCAAGTTGTAACATTCACTTAAATATTGGTTTCAGTTAGACTATATTCAGAGACAATTTTGTGCCTTATTTCCCAGTATATTCCAAAATCCTCCGTGAGAGGATGTGAATTTCAAAAGCGTGTGTGTATAGGACAATTTAACAGTTGCTTCAATTCACCCCCGTTGCTCAACGGCACTTGGCCTGGAGAAAGGGCCGTGGAGAAGCAAAGAATCTCGAACCAGCTATTTTTGTTTCTTATTAGTAACGATATGGAAAGATTTGACAAATCATTATTAATGAAAAACCTCATTAGACATTATTTGACAAAACTCATCCAAAGAATGCAGCCAACTGTTTTTCATTAAGGAGTTTGAGATGGCGTAGGAGCAGAAAGACGATCTTTAATTTTATCCTTAGCCATTTATTTGTAAACTTCATCGTGGTATTTTTTTATTTCCTTGTAGATTCCTTTTGCAATAAAAATGACACCGGGTGCCTCTCAAATTCTTGCCCAAACAATTCAACGTGCGATGATTCTTCAAAAGACAACAATTGCCATTGTTCAGATGCAGCCATTCATGTGGACAAAGACTGTGACAACATGAGGAATCCATGCTTCTCCAATCCCTGTCAAGGAAATGCCACTTGTGTGAACAACCCAGGAGAAAGGAGCTTTCTCTGCAAATGTCCCCCTGGTTTTAGTGGGACAACCTGTGAAACTGCCATTGTTTACTGCGGCATAAGCCCCTGTCAACACGGAGGTATTTGCCATCAGGACCCTGTACATCCTATCTGCATCTGCCCTGATGGATATTTTGGAAGATTCTGTGAAAACGATCTTGATGAGTGTGCTTCCAGCCCCTGCCACAACGGGGCCATGTGCCAGGATGGAATCAATGGCTATTCGTGCTTCTGTGTCCCAGGATATCAAGGCAGGCTCTGTGACCTGGAAGTGGATGAATGTGTCTCAGATCCCTGTAAGAATGAAGCTACATGCCTCAATGAGATAGGAAGATACACTTGTATCTGTCCCCGTGATTATTCCGGTAAGTGTTATCACATTGGAATACCAGAGGATGCAATTAGCTTTCCCCTTTTTTTTAATATGACAGAAGCAGAGGTGACTTCTTATGCCTCATCCAATTGCTTATGAAAATGGTCTTGGCAGGAATTAATCACTAGATAGAAAGCTTCCTAAACCACCGAAAGTCCTCGGAGCCTGAGTGTTTGCCAACTGTCACTGTTGTTGTTCTAGATGGAGCCGTTACATTATTTAAATCTTATTTTCAGTCTAGAATTAGTGGGCTCTATGGGGCCTAGATTTCCAGGTCAGGGCCCTTCAAGTTTCCTCATGAGAAGATTTCTTTTGTCCTTGCTGAAGTGTGTCTGCAAATGCCCAAAGCCTGCCACGGCAGCCTCCTGGGAAGGCCCATGAGATGGATAGATGTTAGGGGACTCTAAAGTGCAACCAACAGATCAGTGATAATAAGGCTGACGGAGCATGGCAAATAAGATAAACCACAATTTTATTAATAAAGAAGTCACTTTTTAAAAAGTAAATAAGTCAAAAAAAAAATAAAAAATAAAATAAAAAGTAAATAAGTCACTTCTTGTTTAATTTCTTGGAAATAGCCAATAGTAGTACCTCATATCTATTAACAAAGTTTCTGTCGACATGGTATGTTATTACAGAATAACAAGATGACCATTCCCCACTAACAGGGTCATGCTATTTATTATCCTCATGCTCAGTCTCTGTGGTTCCCATCCTCCTGAACCAGTTACCCATCTTAATCACTTCTTCATGGTGACCGTCTTTCTTGCATTGTTTTCCTTTTTGGATTCTTTACAGTAAGGGAACAGCTCATGTAGTCTATGCTTTCTCACATTCATTCATTCTAACTTCTGCTCCCCACTTTCCTGTGCTTCCTGACTCACATCTTTGTGGCATTGTTCACATTTTAATGCCACTATCCCCTTATCTCTTGCCACTTTTGTAACCTCCTGTGGTATCTGGCTTTCAGCTTACCTTCTTCTTCTCTCAACCCTTTCACACTTCTTTGTCTTGTCATTATTTTCCCAAACATGTTAATAAGCAATACAATCATTTGGAAAGTACTTCTCTTCAAAATTTATACCAGAACCCTCCAGTATCATCTGCTAATATTACCCGTTCTAGAAATATCTCTTTTATAAAATAGCTATATCCCTAGTTGCTCTGACGTGAAATTTGCTCCCTTCCCCTCGATCCCCACCTACAACCAATCTTCAAAATCCATTTGGACCTCCAAGATGTCTTCCAATGAGCTCATCCACTCTGTTAGCAATGCCTTGGCTCATGTTCTCCTCATTTTGTGTATGCTTACTATACCACCTCCTAGACTCTACCTCCAGCCTCAAGTTGTTCTGAACAGTGACTCTGAAATCATCCTTCTAAAATAGCTCTGACTGTACCATTCCTTCTGAAGAAACTTGAAAGCTTCCCAACACGCAGGATAATTTTAACTTCTCATGGAAAACCCTCCACAGTGTGTCCCTTACATATAAGCCATATCTCTATAACCTCTTCCCCCAAAGCATTCCATTTTCCTGAACTGTCCTCATTTTTTCTTCAAGTGGTTTCCCTCCCTCTGGGATGTCCTTCCTCAATTCAGTGTCTACTCTGTGAAGCTCTGGACTTTCGGTACTTCATTCACCTCACACCTCACTCAAGAAGCATTTCTGATTTACTGTCTGCTGACATAATACTTTTAAGCTGCTATGGTAATTATTATTACTTCCGTAGTGGTTTGCACCTCTATTGAAGAACTCTGTCCTGTTCTTCAGATAAATGTATTTTTGTCTCCTTCCACTGAAGTATTAGTTCCTAAAGGACAGAAGTCACGTCTTATATTTATTCATCCATTCATCAATATTTTGGGGGTATTTATTATATGTCAGTCATTGTATTAAGAAGAGGCACTGTTCCCAAGGTTTAATAAATAATGGCTGCTTAATAAACCATTTCTGAATTGTTCTAATTGTCTGAATTCTTTTCATATATTTCTTAGCACCTCTTGTGGTAATGAAACTAAGGTAAATAGATTAACGTTTACCTTCTGGGTGCATATGTTATGATGGTAGAATGATGTGTTAAGTAGAAAATTATTTTACTGATTGCCTTTCATTACCAATACTAAGCTAAAAGTTATGAGGAACAGTGGCGAGGCTTTATGAAACAGTACTTAGTCGTGGAAATCTCCATATTTATATCCCAAATCCTCATATCCATTGTTGAAAATTGAGTTACAGAAATTTCAATTTCAGTTTTTAAAATTTTTGAGTAAACATAAGAAATAAATTTTTGTGGGGCTGGTGTAGTATTGTTTTTGTTTATAACGGACACTTTTTTATAAAGAATTTTTATTTATTTATTTATTTATTTATTTATTTATTTATTTATTTATTATTTGAGAGACGGAGAGAGAGTGGGCAAGAGAGAGAGAGAACACAAGCACGGTAAAGGGCAGAGGGAGAAGCAGGCACTCCACCGAGAGTCCAACTCGAACCCAGGACCCCGGGATCATGACCTGAGCCAAAGTCAGCAGCTTAACTAACTGGGCCACCGAGGCACCCTTATAACAGACACATTTAAAGACCACTATGGTTTATTAAGATAGTGTCTTCTATTTCCTGCTGCTAGTACCGCTATTGCAAATGGTAACTAAAAGAAACACACATGAGATCAGAGAAATGTTTCAGCCACTTTCCCTATAGTGTTTTGAAATAGTCTTATGATTGCAAAACACAGCTTGAAAAATGATGTTTTACAATGTGTTCTTACTTTTTACATTTCAATTAATTGGATTATAATGAATCCTTTCAGTGGTATAAATTTAGGCATAATAGATGTCAAGGGTATATTCCAAATGTAGTAAGGTACCTACATTATAAGGCACTTTACTCTACAATGAATTAATTTATACTGCGGATATATCATATTCCTACTGGGCCCAATGAAAATCAATGCTTTTTTCTCACTGTAGCACCGTAGCTCAGAGCCCACAACGAGGACACTTCCCTTGCCCAAACCATGGTATAATAGAGTTGTTCCTATTTGACTATGTTCTTCTCCTGTTTTCTAAGAAATCAGCTAAATTTTATTATTTTAGCTCTGCTGACATAAATGTAACTTGCTTACAGACAGTTTAGATGACACCCATCAGGCAGTAAGAATCATGTCTGTTATTAGCTGGTTAGGGTTATTCGGACACAAAGGTGTGATTTTAGGCTTGATCACCAATCTCCACAAGTAAAATAGCCTGTATTCTGGGAGCTCATCAGTGGTTTCCAGCCCTGACTAGACATTAGCCATTAGCTAGAAAGATCTGAAACAAAGATGCTCAGATTCCACCTTCGGAGGGTCAAATTTAATGGACAATTCTAATGTATAGCTAAGGCTGGGAGCCAGAAATTAGATTTATGTGAACTTAATTTAGAAACTTTTCTTGCAATATCCCATCATTTAGACCCACAAGGAGGCTGGCCTACTTCAGTGCCGTCTCATGGCTACTAGTGCTTGTGGCAATTAATGAGAAACCCAAAGAAGGTCTATAGGACCAAGGCCAGTTAATGAAGAAACCCAGAGAAGGTCTCTAGGACCAAGGGAAAGGCCAGAGCTGGGAAGAGAAGAAAAAGACTATTAGTAATCAGCATGGATACATAGGTACCCTGGCTCAACCCAGACCTCCCAATGAATCCTGGAAACTATTACAATAACCTAGCTGCTGTGTGCTACATCCAAATTTAGAGGCTCATAAAGAACGTGGCTTACAGGAAAAACCCTGTGCTCCTCAGAGCAGCAAAGTAAGAAAACATAATAAATTTTAAAAGACAGGGAGGTAGGAGAGGAAAAAGAGCAGTAGCAGACGGAGAGAGGGTTCCCACTGTGGGAATCCTGCTCTGTGCCCTCTGCTGTGCTTCCTAAGTGGTGATTCATGAACTCCAGAAATAGGCTCAGAGAGAGGCACTGAAGATGCTGGGGAGAATATGGAAGGCATAAGCAAAAACTCTACTTTAAGCTGGAAGTACACAGCTGCAAACTTTTTTTAATGAAAAGAATATTCAGCCTTGAGCATGTAACTGCTTTTAGTTCAAGTTTTTGCAATGTATCATTCTTTCACTGGGATCTTTCTTTAAAATGAGCAGATTGACAACTGAACATTTTCACTAATTTAAGATGCCTGAAATATGAGAAAAATGGGGCTACAAGAGGGTAGGGAAAAGGCAATTCGATGCATGATGAAGCAAAACAGTGTAGGCAAATATCTTATTTCCTCCATTAAAAAATGGGTTGTTGGCATAAAACAATCTTGTGGAAAATAAGAAAAAAACCACTTCGTCAAATTTACTTATTGACTGGAAGATGCATCTTTGTCTCAGAAATGAAAACATATGGAAAAAATTCATTTTATATTCAAGAAAAGGTGTTAGCGTGTGGAGACTAGTGAGAAGACTAGTTGGCAGACTAGTTAGGTAGAAAGCCCTGCAATGCCAGGGGTAAGACATTAGGACCTGGCCTGGAGCACTGACTGTAAGGATGAAGGGGAAGGTGGGTGTGGGCGTTCCTAAGAAAAAGACTCACTTGCCATTTATTAAAGCCAGGATATTCCCAAATGTATTGTATCCAAGAAAAGCTTAAAGTCTCTAATATGAAAGATAAGAATACATTACAAGTTCAATTTCCATTTCCAACTGAATAAATGTATCTCTATCATTTGTTCTCAAAGTTTAGCCTGCATCAGACTCACCCAGAGAGCTTATGAAAATAGAGTTTTTGATTTAGTGAATTTGTGGTGGGGCCTGTTCATTTATTACAAGTTCCCATGTGATAGTGATGCTGCTGCTGCTGGTGGTATGGGAACCACACTTTGAGAAACCACTGATGCAGGCAATTATGTGGATTTTCATGTGACAATACAAAGTTGTGTGTGTGTGTGTGTGTGTGTGTGTGTGTGTAGTACTTATCGATAGTTCTGGATAAATGATATGAATGAAAATAAATATCTATTGAATTCATTCAGTCATTAATTTTGTCAAAATACATACTCACATATGTATATTTATTGAGTTAGCTATTGTTACAGGTTCTGTGAATATAAGAAGAAAAGTGATGAAAGAGTCCTCCTACATTCTAGAGAGAAGAGATAGACATGTGTAAAATAAGTAATAAATAAAATATATGGTAGGTTAGGTGGTGATAAAGACAGTGGATTAAAGTAAAGGTGAAACAAAATGGGGGAATTAGGAATTGAACTTTAGGTTGAATGACCAGAGAAGGTCTTACTAAGAAGGTGACACATGAATAAAGTTCTAGAGAGGTAAGAAAGGGAGTCAGGCAAATGTCTTGCGGAGTAGCATTCGAGGCAGAGGAACAGCAGATGCAAAGACCCTGAGGTCAAGAGCACTGAAATGTTTGAGAAGCCGCAATGAAGCTGATGTGCCTGGAGTGGAGTGAACAAGGCGAAGGGGACATAATAGATTATTGGGGCTTGTGGGCCATTGTAAGGACTTTGCTCTTAATAAAATGAGAAGTTGTTGTATAGTTTTGAGCAGAGGATTGAAATAATTTGATTTAAGAAAATCACCTGCCTGGTTATGTTGAGGTTATTTTGAACCAGGTGGTTCGGTAGAACTGGGCGCCCAACAATACAGAAATCCAGGTCACTGGACTATTATTAAATAGGAAAAAACAAAAGAACAGTATCAAGTTTTAACAACAACATCATTTTTCCTCTTTTAAAATTTAAGATAAGAATCAACACAGAAGGTTCGTGGATCATGCCAACAAAATGTGAGCGTACCTTTCCTGTCCTGCTCTCTATTGCCCTCTGGTGGGACTTCTAGATTATTCCCGACAGGTCTCTCCAGACTAGTTGGAGCAGCAGGGTGGTTTTCCTCACTAGTTCATAGCAACCCCAGTGTCATACAGTCTATCACATGCACACCTGGAACTTCTTCTACCTCTCTGCATTACACGGTTACTCATTTATAATTTCCTATCAGAACTTCTTCTATTAATCATTTTTTAATGTTCTTTTCCGTATCTTCTCCAATAGTCCTCATCCATGCTGATGAAGAAGACTAACAGGTATGATGTCGCTAACTCTGATGCTGCCATTCCAGTGGCATTTATCAAAAGCATAATTTGAATTTCAGTCAATGTGGAGATTTGAATCTAGGCTTCATGTTCCATCCTTTCTAAATATATTTTTGATCGACTAAACCACTCTTCTAATGTCACCTTTTTTATGACAAATCATACAGATAATTTAATGTTCATGAAAATAATGTGGGGAAATAATCATTATATCATAAAATATAAGCTTATTTCATGAGAAAAATTGCTATTATCATTATGTTTACCACAATTACTGAAAGTTTTGTACTGATTACAAATTTAATACATAAATCATTTGATGAACTTAAATCAATTTATTGGGAATAAGTATTAATAGTCATTTATATAAAGACATACAATATGGAAGACATGAGTTTAAAGAACATTTAGGGAAAAAAAATAAAGAATATTTACGGAATCCCCAGATGGCTCAGCGGTTTAGTGCCTGCCTTCAGCCCAGGGCATGATCCTGGAGACCCGGGATCGAGTCCCACATCAGGTCCCCTGTGTGGAGCCTGCTTCTCCCTCTGCCTCTCTCTCTCTCTCTCTCTCTCTCTGTCTCTCATGAATAAATAAATAAAATCTCTTTTTAAAAAAGAAAACATTTAAATATCATTTTTGTGAGCAACTATCTAAATAGCTCACATTTTACTCACCGCCTAATATGTATCCCCATAATAAATATATTTCACATCCAAACGGTGAATAATGTGCACCAGCCAAAAAAGAATATATGAATTTCACAGGTTGTATCTTCATATTCTCAAAGGAAAATGACTGTTTTTCTATATGTTCTTAATTATGAAATGGATCATTTTTGTGATGTCCTATAAAAACATTACACACTTGTTCAGGCTTTTACTCAAAACTAGAGTCATGTGAAATCTTTTATGAAGAAATGAAGATACTGGTTTTTGACAGATGTTTGTTGAATGAGTGAACAAAGTAACAAATATTATTCACTCAGCAAGTATTTATGACCTACTTGCATGTCACTGGACATTGTGCCAGGCCGTGGAGACTTAAAGATGACCATGACAAAATTTATCCCGGACAAAATATTCAGTTTATTCTGGGAGGAGGTGTGCAAACAAAACTTACAGTCTCTCTCCTAACAGAATGCTGAGGAGGCACAAGGAAAGGAGCCTGTGACACGGCTTAGGGTCAGGACAATCTTCATAGAAAACATGGCCTAAGAGCAGAGCAAAAATGCAGTTCTTTCAGGATGTTGAACTGAAACTTGGGTCCTCTGAATACATTTATTAGTATTATTATTGTATGAGTAATAATGAGCTGAATAGCAATAGCTGACTGCAGAGGTTTTAGAGAGGAGTGAATGTCTCATCTGTCATATTTGCTTTGACAACTGGTTTGTCTACAAACTACTAGGTTGACCAGGTAGTTGTGCTTGGCCTGCTCCATTTAACCTCGCTGAGTACCTCTCGTAGTGACTTCCAGTCACCACAATCAGTAGGGTGTACGGGCAGGTCTGAGTGAGGAGGGGATGAGCAAAAAAATATGTAGTACTATGAAACATGGGCGCAATGGAAAGACTGTGGGATGTGGAAGTAGAAGACAGAGCTTCCAGTCCCAACTTTGATGCGTTCTAGTGGTTTCTAGTGGTTTGATATTGGACAGTAATTCTGAGCGTCTGTGTCCTCATTCTAACCTAGAGGCATAATATCACCTAATTCTCAGGGTCCTGGCAACAGTGAAATGATTTGCTGAAAGCTTTTCCATAACCTATGAAGCCATGAAAATGCTGGTTGCCACTAATTTAGTATCTTTAAATACTGATGCTCCTTGAAATGCTCTAACATTTAACAATATTTACCTATACTCCTTACAGGAATCCTTTCCTCATCCTGAATTTCTTTCTTTTTTGAATATATTAGAACCATACTCAGAGACAGATTAACTGAGGTCATAATCTCTGTGCTCTGTTTACAAGTTTCAACTGGAAAAAATACAATATGTGTAGGCAAGAATTTAATTTCTGAAGCTGCCAGATAATAAAATGAAGGATTGTAGAATGGACTAGTACTGTAACATTTCAAATATGCAGAAGGAGTAACAATTATCCTAATGAACAAAAATCACAAGAAAGATAATTGTTATGATTAAAACATTATAATCACAGAGGTGTGAAATGTATAACATCGGCCTATTTCACATAAAATGCAAATATCATAATTTTCCTATTATCCTCCCAAGAAACTCACAAGATTAAGCAAAGTAAAAACCACTGATAAAAGCAGAGCGTGGGGCAGCCTGGGTGGCTCAGCGGTTTAGCGCTGCCTTCAGCCCAGGGCATGATCCTGGAGACCCGGGATCGAGTCCCACATCAGGCTCCCTGCATGGAGCCTGCTTCTCCCTCTGCCTGTGTCTCTGCCTCTGTCTCTCTCTGTGTCTCTCATGAATAAATAAATAAAATATTAACAAAAAAAAAAGCAGAGCGTTTTTCAAACATAGCATCTTAGAGACTTTGAACTGGGTTACTCCGAATTAAAGTTTGTACATGTTTTACTAATTTTATATGTTAAAAAATATACATACACGTACACATTAAATAGAGGCAGTAGATCGAGGAAGGCACGCATATTAATTAGGAATGTAATATTTCAAAATGCAGATGAGGCCTTCGCAAATGTTACGATATTTATGATCGGAGTATGGTGGGAGGAAGAGCATACAGATGGACTTAGGAGACAACATCTGGAGAAGAAGGAAGGAAGGAAGGTGGGTTTGTCCACACTGGGAGAGGCAGTAGGACATGGGGAAATAGAGAATTTCCGTACTCCTCAAAGTAGCATCAGATTCAAGAAAGCCCAAGAACGGGCTCCCTATTCTCTGCTCTTAGGGCTGGCAGGCAGGAGCCAGACTTTGTGCCCCTAGAACTTGCTCTAGCCTCCCATGATTTTTCTAGAAAGATGAGAATACCAAAAGAGCGTCAAGAACACTCTTCAACCTGCACCGATGATCAAAGGAGTGGACAGGAGGCCAAAGACCATCAGGATCAAGAACTCCACCAAAAACCGAGGTTAAGGTTGACAGCAGAGGTTCCTGCAGTTGTGTCGCTCTGGGAAAACAAGACCTGTAGAAGCGAATACGATTCCCAGATCTCCGGTGACAAAATAAGAAAATCAATTAATTCATGAAGAAAATGGTACATGCTGCACTCGAGTGAGGGCCTTGGGGCACAGTACCAGAGACGGGGGCTCGAAGGTTCGGGACACTAGGCTCCACATGGCCAAGGGTGCCTAGTCCCCCGGGGCAGGTGTGGGGGGACCTGCTGGCGCACGGGCCTGGGGACCCCGGAGCCCCCCAGCATCCTGCCCACCTCAGTCCCTGTTCTGGGCTGAGCCCCGGCTCTGGGGAGGCCGGTGCCCCTCCTGGGCCCTTGCGGAGAGCCAGGCATCTGTGCACGTCCAGCCTGCATCTGCACCAAGGACCTGACCTCCAGGAGCCCGGGAGCTCGGGAGCTCTGAAGCCTTGCTTCGTGGCCCCAGGATGCCCTGGCATAAAAGACACCTGGGATCAGTGTGTCTCCAAGAGGCCTGAGTCCGCACCAGACAGCACGTTCAAGGGGGTCTGTGGCCAATTTGCAGCCACAGCTTCCAAGTGAGTCACAGGGTTGGGGCTCCCCTGCTCCCAGGAGGATATGCAGGTGGTTGGCGCCAGACCCCAGCTCCACGGGCCTGGACAGTCCTGGCTGTTGAGGACTTGCTGAAAGGGTATCACAGGCCTTGCCAAGGGGGCGGTTCAGGGAAGTCAGGGATCTGGAAGGCGTCCTGGGTCTGGAGAGGCCAGGTCACCGGGGTGCGCCTCAGAGGGAATAAGCACCTGCCTGATTCCAAGTCCCAAACCACCTCGTGAGGACCATTCCCCTTGAAGGCAGGTCTGGGGGAATTTGACCATCTTGCCAGGGCCAGGTGGAGCAGGCTTGTCTGGGGATCCTCCAGCAAGACACATGAGGGAGTCCTAGTACCTGGAGAGGCCTGGCTGCTGGGGTCTTGGTGCCAGAGAGCTAACTGGGCATATTGGGCTGGCACAGCTCTCTGGAGCAACCAGGAGCAACCAGGCCAGGAGCGGGTTCAGGAGAGACTGAGTCCCTGTGGTGTTCTCTGGGGGGAAACCAAGCGTCTGTGAATGTCCAAGGCCGAACCTTCACAAAGAGACTCTATATCCCCTTGAACCAGGTATCTCTGGAATTCTGAAGCCTTACTTGGAGGGGACCAGGGCACCCTGGAATGAGAGACATCTGGGATCCCTGGTTCCTGGAGAGGCCTGGGTCCCCATCACATCCAAATGGGGAGTGACTATTGCTTGTTGCCAACTTCGTAGCCATAGTATCACATTGTATTGTGGGGGGGGGGGCGGGCCCCCTCCACCCACGAGGCTATCCAGAATGTGAGGCTGCACCGGAGACCTCAAGCTTGAAAGGCTCCAGATGCCCAAGGCCTGGAGAGAAGACCATAGTGCATATCTGTGCAGTGCAGTTCCAGGTAGTCAGAGATTGCAGTAGAATCCCATCAAGAGATGCCAGTTCCTTGGAGTGGGGATTTAGGGAACAAAGCATGGAATTCCATCCTTAACTTAGCTATCGGCACCTGGTCCCCTGGAGGCAATCTAGTGGGAATATAACTGTCTTGCCTGGGCTTGGTAGATAGGCTGGTGTGAGGATCCTCCAATGAGAGGCCAGGGAGCCCTGGTCCCTGGAAAAGGGAAGCAAGATCACTGGAGTGGACTCCTGCAGTAATAATAAAATATTAATAATATTTATAAATGAAAATGATAAAATAAATACAGTAAATAAATATTATAAAATAATATAAAATATAAATCAATTTTCATATTTCATCAGAATTAATCACTGATAATTACATTGATTTCATATGCACTAAGAGAGAAAAAAATCTGCAACTAAAATATAATACAATGCCAGGACACTCTTGATTATAAAATGCATCATAATTCTTAGATTTAAACTTAGGACAGAAAAAAAAGAGCAGTCTTCAAATTGATAAAATTCAGTCATCTTTCGGGGGATGAATCCTACACTTATAAAGTCTACTTTAAATGACTGTTTTGTAAAAGGTATTTGTTTCTCTTTGGTATCCTCAGAAAAGATATATCTAAATGCACAAGTTAGAAATAATTGGGTAAAAACCCACAGATGTTCCTATTGAAAACAAAAAAAAATCTGCCTTTAATCTCTCATAGCATCTTGCTGATCGATATTATGCTTTTTTCACACTATTAATCAGAGCATGAAGTCATCAGCCTCTTCACTCTTTGCTCTTAGGTTGTTAAAAATATTATAACTATGATATAGAGGAGAAAAATGTAGTATAAATCTATAGCTGTAATGGAAAAATGGGGCTACAGTACCTCTTTGCCCTGATATTTGGTCCAGACCTGCACCGATAATTGTTGTAGTCAATACAACACGCATCATTCTTCAAATAACCCAGGAATAGTGTGTATAATTCTTGTTCAAAAGGAAATATTGTGCATAGAGGCCTGTTAGATATTAAATTTTGGGGTGGACTCTGAAGCTTAAGATGATAACCAAAAGCTAGAGTATAATTATTTCCGAAGCATGGGCTCTGCAGATAATGAGAAAGGTGTTCAGAGTGGTCTGTCAATGCCACGCTGCATGTGCTGCGCACCCTCTCCCCACTGTGATGAGTGCTGAGCACATCAGTGACAAGACCTGCTCTAGGCTGATAACATATGATGTGTGCTATCTCGTGGCACAGAAGCTTAACATTGATCTATAGTTGCTGAAAAATGCATATTGAGGTGCAGAAATCTCTAAACCCTGATCAGAAGTTTAGGGCACTATCATTGAAAAACACTATTTTGTTTTAAACATTTGTCAGAGCCATAAATTTGTCTTTCCGGCTTTTGATTTAGAGTGGGCCCCGGGCTCGCAGAAGCATTGAGGACCTCTCCTGGCAGACCAGATTGCCTTCCAGGACAGATGGTGGATTCGTCCATAGCTATGACTGGATCATTCATTCAAAATTCATTGAGCGTTCTTTTTTTTTTTTGGGGGGGGGGAGCACTTTCTATATTTAAGAATATGCACTAAATGCTACGGATCTTAGTGTTGAAGGACAAAAAAAAATTCACTGTGATGGTTTTGTAGATCATATGAACAAGTAAGCATTTACAGTAAAATATAATACATATTTTTATATTACAGGAGATTATTAGAGAACTGTGGAGTGGTACCTAAGGTAGATATAAGCAGTTAAGTATAGTTTCCAGCACCGTGTATATACTTAAACTCAATTTTTCAGAACTAATTAGAAATAACTGAGGTGGGGGGGGAGTAGGAATGACGAGTGGGATATTACAAGCAAGGGGCAATACCTATATGCAGCCTAAAGACATGAGAGACAGTGGAGCTGCAAGAGCATCATTGTAGGCAGTACAAATAGGGTCTGCATTTTTTTGAATCTTCTATCTCATGCCAAGGTTTTATCCTGGAGACAAGAGGAACTGTTTATAAATTTGGCACAGTGATATAATCAGATTTGTATTTTATAATGATCACTCTCAGAAATGTAGAGAATGACTTGAAAGACAGAAATCAGGAGGAGTAAGAAAAGAAGAGAGACAGTAAGCATGCGAATAAGGTTGTGGCAATGGGGATGGCCTTCTAGACCCATTTCCGTGGTGGGAATGGCAGGATTTGGTGACTAATTGGAATGCGCAAAATAAAGACAAGATGATGATAACTCCTAGAAATCTGGCTTGGGTGATTTGGAGATAATCCCATTCATTGAGAAGAGAAGTTCGTCAAGGAAAGGGGTATAGGGAATCATAGAGGGTGGATTGAGGAGAGTTTATATTTGGAATTGCAGAATGATGACTGTTGGGATAGGTGGACAAGACAACCTATGGATAATGGGAATCAGAAGAGTAATCTTCTAGGTCCATAGTCTTTTCTTAAATGCAAGTTAAGTTAAACACATTTTCATTTTTTTTCCAAAGTGCCTTTAATTCCTTTGCCTTTGCTGGAGTTTGGCATTTATCTGATGAAACCACTTTCTATGCAACCCTTATTAAAGGTTTGTTTTTGGTTTTTTCTTCAGCTTTAAGGACCAAGAGGGAAGTTTGACTTTCTCACTAACTCACTCCCGAAAGACCACTGGTTCATTATTGACTTACCCCTTACACCACTCTTTTCTTTTCTTTACAAGCCATTATTTCTTAACCTCCAGGACACTCCCAGTATTTGCAATGACTTCTGTTCTTTCCCGCCAACTCCTTCACATTCGGTTCAATTCAGCAAAATGTGCTAAACACCTGTCAGGAGACAGGTGTTTGCTACACACTGAGAATGTGTATCCTTGAAGAACGGAAAGCACTGGGCTGTGATGTAGCTTCATGGCTAGTAGCACAGGTTCTAAATTGAACTGCCTGTAATCTAATCCCGGCTCTACCACTTTCTACCCTTTTGGTCTGCATCAGGTTTCTTAACTTCTCTATGCTTCAGGTTCATCATGAAGAAAAATGAGCATAATGATAGTATCTCATGGATAATTTTTTGAAGATCAAACAAAATCAAATAATGTACATAAAAAACTTAGCACAGTACCTGATGTGAAATAAGCTTTCAGTGAATCTCAGCTATTACACTTAATAATAAGAAAGGATCCTTGCTTTAGAGCAAGTTGTTGGAGATAAGCAAGTGACAAATAATAAAGTAAAATGCTGTAAATGCTATGAAAACAAAAGAAAGTGGAACCAGTAAGGAAATCAGGGAATGCTTCCCTGAGGATGGGGCATTTAACATACGTCTTAAAGGATGATTTCATCAGATGGACAAGAAAGAACCTTCCAAAGCCTATGTTTTGGAGTTAAATATACTCTAGCTTTTGGTTATCATCTTAAGCTTCAGAGTCTGTCCAAAAATTTAATATCTAACAGGCCTCTATGCATAATATTTCCTTTTGAACAAGAATTATATGCAGAAATTATATATTCCTGGGTTGTTTGAAGCATGTTGTATTGATTAGAACAATTATCAAGAACCTTGTACACAATCGATGTATCCAAACTCTTGGAGGTAGGGCTATATGGGGAGTTTGAGAAAAAGAAAATAATCTGATACGATTGGTGTATAGAGTGATGATAGAATTGTGAAAGGAAATGAAACTGGAAGTATTACCAAGGTTTTTAGTTGTCAAAATGAGAAGTTTTGCCTTTATCCAAATTTAGCTAGGAGCTATTGCAGAATTTTATAGACCATGCTCTTCCAATTTCTTGAGCTTCCTATTTTAAAGGACCTCCATCTCTATCCCACTACAGCCAGCCGTACCCTGATGTGGCTTCCAGTTGGACCCTCTCATCATTCCAAATTGCCTTACCACCAAAGTTCTCACCACAACTTGAGTTTCCAATGTCCTTTCCTTTGGTTGAATTCTTACCTCATTTTTAGCAGCACATCAACCAGCTGGCTTCTCCATTCACATACTGTCCAAAGCTCCTTTTCTATTTTGATATCTCCTTGCGAGCCTGGACTTTGTGGAGAGCTGTTCTACTGATGTGCCTGTACTGTTCTCTAAACCTTGTTCTTGACCTGTAATTATTTCCTTGAAGCTCTCCAATTCTGGAAAACCCCTCACTGTCTACTCTTTCCTCCTAAATTAAAGTCTATTGATCTACCTCAAATATTTACTGCCTAATCTGGGATGTATATTTACTATTCCTCACTAGCTACTTATCTGTCCATTGTAGCCCTTTAAAAAAATCATATTTGGTATAGTGATTGCTCCAAATTTGTCCAGCCTCTAGCTCCTGTACTCTCGGTATGCCATCTATATTTGTTTTAATGGAATTTGAAGCTTTTCCAAATTCCCTTCCAGGAATATGTTTGCTTCCAAAGCCTTTTTAAAAAAAATTTTTTTTCTGTCTACCCTGAGGAATTGAAGAAGGAATAGGAAAGAATGAATAGATTATAGGTAATACCTACATTCCTTGAGCATTGACTATAATCCAACCTTGATATTAGCAATGGCAGAGCAGAGCTTAGACCTGAGTAGTGTTCCTTCTCCTCCTCCATGATGAATGGCAGATGAAAAGGGAAGAAGGAAAGTAATAATAACTCATACAGTTCTTATAATTCCCTAATTCAGCATGATACAAAAAGTACTTGTTGTACTCCTTTGAGAAAGCATTTTATCTGCCTTGCATGCTTCAATAAGCATTCTCATAAAACTATTTAATTTCCGTCTACCCAGATCCTGTGTAATTTTCTCTGCTCTACCGTTGTGTACTATAGTGGCTTGGGAATCATGTGTGTCCTGATGTCTTTCCAAAGTTCTATAAGTGGAGACAACATCTCTCCTAGGATCCATCCCAACACTTATCTGGGGTAGTATTAAATTCCCAGCTCACCTAGGATGAGGCTATGGAGTCAGAGACTTCAGCTCCAGCTTCATTTTTGCTACATCTTTAACTCTCTGCTACATCTTTAACCCTCTGCTACATCTTTAGCTCTCTCAGCTGAGGTGGACCACAGACTGAACAGTTCTGCTCATTTGAATATTCTACTCAAATCTTTCCCATCTCAGATCTGTGTATCAATCAGGTTTTGGGTCAGGAAAAAAAAGAACTTATTTTATGTGTATCAGTTATAAAAAGTTTAAATGGGAATTAAGGGCTTGTACAGAGGGAGGCTCCATAATTTGTGGATTCTGCTGCAAAATAAGAACGTGGGAACCCCCCCCCTTGTTCAAAAATTATTAAGAATTTCAAGATGGTGACAGAAAAACAAACCAAGCAGGAGACTGTTAGGATCCAACTGTGACCTCTCCCAACACATAAATTCCTCTGTTGAAGTTCTGAACCCTATGTCAAAGTACCTCAGACTGTGACCTTATTTGAAAACAGAGTTCTTGCAGATATTAGTTAAGTATTTGGCTGTGAGAAAATTTCTGAACTTCTTCTAACAGTTAATGCAAATTGAGTAGTTCAGAGTGAAACTATCCCTGGCTGTCAGGAATTAATGATCTGACATCTAGGTCACCTATATTTACGTAGGGATGCCTCTGTGGATATTAGCACAGTATTCACTATAGTGAGTTACCAAAGCTAATGACATCAGGAATTTTTTTTCCTGTCCTATACTTTCTTCTTTTGGTGCAGAGTTCTCCTTGTCCTATGTTATTTTTTTCCATACCCTTTCTATTTTCTTATGTTTCATACTATTAACTATTAATGAATTCCAACAGATTGGTTGGGTCCCTGGGTGGGTTTTTGTGAAAGAATTTTACAATTATGAATTTTCTATTTCTTAGACAATCAACCACAGAAGTGCTACTCACTGTGACTCTATCAATTTCTATTACTATATATAGTTATAATAACATGGTGCTGTACTTATTAACACGAGGCATAAAATGAATGTTTCCAGATAGATTGACCCCACAGTTCAGGTGTTTTTGAAGGTTGATTAATTGTATATTTAATGGATATAAGCATGTGACAAACAATAAGCATCCAAATGAAAAATGAAAATCATAGTTATCCAGATGTTTAATCTTTGAAGCCAGCATCTGGAAATACAGAGACATCTGGATGACTGATTGCACTTACCACATTTCATCTGGCTACTTTGGCATCACACAGACATTGACCCAATCATTTTTGTCTATATCAGCAGCAGTAATAAGCTGCAATAAAAAGCATATCGTTAAGTACTATCAAGTCAATGCCCATAAATCACCCCAAAGTAACTAGCTGATTTGAAATTGCATCTAAACTCTTGAAATACATTCTTATAGGTATATTAGGGTAACTTTAAAACTAAAGTTTTTGAGCTACATCATATAAGTGGAGCTTCAGAATTTAAAATAATGGTTTATAATATATTTCTTCAGCACTAGGAAGTAATCTGGGTATATATCAGATGAATATGTGAATTTTATTTGAGTAATAAAATAAAATTTAGGAAAATTTTAACAAGTTCTAAACCACTGGTTTGGCTTTATATGTTAATACTTTCCAGCAAACATAGATGACTAAAATACTAAAGGACATAGTTCAATATCATATAGGCAAAGACTCTATGGACAACTGGATGGACAAAAGAACGGGAATAAGTAGTGTGAGGAATTGCAGGAAGACAGTCATTGGGGAGTAAGAGACACAGGGGAGAATGCATGTGAAATCACTTTGCCTTGACCTTACATATGGCAGGTGTAGAGTAAGTGCCAGTGGCCCTCTAGTTAGAGAACATAATGGGAACCCACGTTGACTGAACATTCCTGGGTGGGCATAGTATGCTCTGCTTAAAGTTACGATTGACCATTGTCATTTCAGGGGAGGTAATTTTGTGCCTTGTAAGTACTGAAAACTAACCCATTATCATTTCAGTTGCTATATATGTTAAGAAAATAATCATAAGAAAAAGTATTTTAAAGAACTTACTATTTTTGTCTTAGGTACATTCTTGGAAAATAGAGATATCTATTATCATATTATTTTGCATGGCAGAAATAGAGATAAAGCATTGCTGACAAGCCATTTCAGAAAGAGAATGTGAATGAGAATTGCAGATCTGCTGGCCAGTTCAGTGTTCTTCTCTGGACCTTACTGATGCCAAGTAGAACAGATATGATTGATCTCATTCCCAGACCAGGTCAAAAATAGCCATGTCTCAAAGAGCAAGCTATTTACCTTGCAACAAGTACTGTTCCACAGCTTTCTATTTTTATCAACATAAAATTTAACTTTTAAGTTTTTTTCTTCTCAAAAAACATCAAATTTAACATGCTGGCATTCCTTTCAACTTAGAATCTAGTCAGAGTTGTAAATGGTCAGCAGAGTGAGACTTTTCTACTGCTTTTTCTGTCAGGAAAGGGGACACATAATCAAACTACTAACAACGTCTGAGTCATTTGAAAATCCTTCAATATCATTTTAATACACAATTTATTATCCTGAGTTATAGGCATAGAAATAGAGGTAAGTAAATATAAGTATCCCCCCTTCTGTATCTTTTAAAAACGTAGGCAAATTTGTTGTACATCAAATATGACTTTGATAGATTCAGCAAGGTATTTTGTTATCTCCATGTGAGTATGTTTGTAAACCTCACCTTCTTTTGTTTGGTAATAATCTTCACTTACTATTTGGAGGGGAATACATAAAGATTTTTTTTATGTAACATTACCTTAAAATGAAGTAGCTCCTGGTAATGCCACTAACTAAATAAGGTTTAAGGCACAAACTGATTTCCTATTTTAAAATAGTATTTTACAACACTATAGAAAATCTAAATGTGAATAAATTCCATGCAAAAGGAGCACTTAAGGAAATAATTGTGATTATATTTGTACAATAAATATTGTATAACAAGTATTGGTTTTTTTTTTCTAATGATATTTGCTATGTTCCACCTACTATCATAAGCATTTTAGAACACACTATAATTGTAATAATAATCCTGTAAGATAATTACAAGTACTGGTCCCATTTTTCAGGTGCAGACACTGAGTATGGAAAGGTTAAGGAACTGCTCATGGTCACACAGCTAATAAGTGGCTGCACCTAGATTCCCCACCCAGCTCATTTGGCTTTGGAGTGTGAGCGTTTGCCCACTTCTCTATAGGATGCCACACTAACTTTTAAAAATAATTTAGAAACATTGACCAGTCCCTTTTAAGCTTCCAACAAAAGTACAATTAACAATGACTTTGTTCTAAAAATGCCTCGTCTCAATCGACTAAAAAGCCACAAGCTGTTATATGAAACAGTTCTTTGTAAGTAGCAGCTGCTCTGCATTGTGCAACTTCGCACAAGCATGCCAAAAAGTGAATATCAATTACAATTAAAGAGGAAAATTATTTTGGGTAACATAACATTTGACAAGAGCCTTGGTAAATAAAGCACTGGCTAAGCACTGGGAGCTAAACTATTAATGCTGTGCTAAAACTTCTTTCTTCTGTGCTGACTTTCTTCAAAGGTGTGAACTGTGAAGTGGAAGTTGATGAATGTCAGTCCCAGCCCTGCCGAAACGGTGCCACTTGTCGGGATGCTCTGGGGGCTTATTTCTGTGACTGCAGCCCTGGATTCCTAGGTTATGACTGTGAGCTCAACGCTGATGAATGCGCCAGTCAGCCCTGCCTCCATGGAGGGCTGTGCGTAGATGGGTACAACAGGTGCGTTATCTCCTGTGTTTGGGTGATTGGCTTGGAGAGAACTCACAGGCCAACAGCTTTTGCAGAACCACTCTGCGGAATTTGGAGATCTCATGTCCTCAGCTTAAAATGTTTGCATTGCTTTACACTTTAAGTGACCAAAAGTAGTACCTTTCAGATTTTACTTAAAAATGCATCTTTCGGAGATCATTTGCCCCAAAAGTGAGGATTCTCCAAGTCTCTCTTATAATCCTTCCTTTAGAACTTGTATAGTACAGAAAAGGGCCAGCTTTTTAATTCCATGAAATACAGCTGTTGTAGATAGGGAAGGTGCAAAAACAAAGCTAGAGATCAGGCTATTTGTAAATATTAGGTTGTATTTACATAATACCAAGCATATAAATCAAGGGGTGAAAACAAATCCTTTAGGAATTTTAAATGAGCAGTGTTGGAAAAGGCAGTGATATCAAATTGATTGTATCTTGAGTTTTCAGGCTCTCGGGGAATTGGGTGAATTCCCAATATATACTTTAAAGAGAGTATAATGGCGAGAAGTAGCCATGTGATCCTGCTCCAAAGTAGATTCTATCATTGGCTTTTCAGTAAAATAATAAACAAACAAATGAATAAATGACACCTTAATACAATATATATAATAAATTTAAGTAATGGTAGTTGAATTCATAAAAAATATTTTAGAGAACTTTCTGATACTTTTTTAATAGGCTCCACTCAGTGTGGAGCCAACATGGTGCTTGAACTCATGACCCTGAGATCATGAGCTGAGTTGAGATCAAGTCAAATGCTTTAACCGATTGAGCCACCCAGGTGCCTCTAATACTTATTTTAACTATAAATATTGAGTTATCAAGTGCATAACAATTTGAACAGCATTAGTACTTAATGTCTTGTTGGATCTTCCAACAGGTCGGTGGAAGGTAAGATGAGCATTAATATTTTCCCATTACATTAAGGCGTCTAAAGTTCAAGGAAGTTAGGTGATTCCCACAAGTTCACACAGCTAATTCTTCACAAAGGAAGGATTAGAATCCAATTCTCCTTTATAAGTAAGATTGAATTGATCCCAAATCTGAGTTTCAAAGAGAATCGGACTCAAAAGAGGAACAGTAGTAAAAGGCACAGGTACTTCAACTATATCCAGCAAAATGATGTAGTTTTAAATAGAACAACGTGGGCTGCCTGGGATTAGTGGCTGACTCGGTTTCAGCTCAGGTTGTGATCTCAGAGTCGTGGGATTGAGCTCTGAGTCAGGCTCCACACTGAGTGTGAGGTCTGCTTAATATTCCCTCCCTCTCCTCCTGCCCCTCCCTTCTCTCTCAAATAAATAAATAAATATTTAAAAAAATAGAACAATGTAGTTGTATATTTCTTTTGTAACCTATAAAGCCTAACTTTTAACCACATTCCACATCTTGCCTCTGACTTTCAGTTTTAACCAAATCATTCTCCAGGGGCAAGAATATACATTCCTGAAGGCAGGTTACTGGCCAACATGCAGTTTCCAAACAGGCACTCCAGAGGAAGAGCAGGAGGTCCTCCCATCAATGCTTTGCTGTCTCTAGAAAGCATCAGGACAGAAAATACACGAAGCTTTTGCTTCCTATGGAAATGCAAGCAGAACAAGGCTAACTCCCGCCACCTTTCATTTTTTCCACTCATGTACCATGAATAATTTCTCTATTTTACCTTTATCTTTCTTACCACCTAAGAAGGTAAGATTATCTTTCTTACCACCTAAGAAGATTGAGAAGATAATCACAAGATCAACAAATATAACTTGATTTTAATTCCCCACAACAAAAAAACTAACAAATTTGCTGTGAGGCTAATGGAAAGTCAGAAACCACACACACACACCACACAGACATACACACACACACAAGGTTCTTGTAGACCAAAGGAATATGCAAAGAGAGTTTCTAATTCTGGGAATTGAGGCCCACTGGCCAGCCTTAAGTACATGGTTCTTCTCCTTAATGTCTTATATGTAGTAGCTTTTTAGTAAATATTTTTAATTAGTAAGAGGATTTCTCACTAGAAATATATATAAAAATTATAATAATATATTATACTTGCTAATATTTCAGTTTCCTTTAGCGAAATATTAATATCTGTGTTTGGTGATAAATATGCACATAAGCCATAGTGAACAGGACTCCAACTCTATAAAATCATAGGTGTTCTTTCAATGACCAGACCTTCATTTTATCTGGGTCAAGTGTGCAAGCTCACATTTTTACAATACTAAATCCTTGAGATCCCATCTAAATTAAAAACCTCCTCCTGATAAAATCAACAAGTCTCTCTATCAGATTTGTGTTTGGGATATCAGATAATCTCACCCAACCAATGAATGTTTAGAAATAACAGGACTCAAATATTTCTGTAATCTAAACATAAGAGAACATAAGTCACAATCCATATAAAAAAGGGCTTCTCCTGTTTTTTAAATAATTTATTGTTTCATTTTTCATAAGGGACCTTATTAATGGGCTGTATATAAAAAGAATGGCACAGTGGTATAAATCATTCTTTACTGCCTTCCAAATATTAACAACTTTATTTAGTACTACTTGGTAGTAATTTAGTCAGTATTTTCTGATGCTTCAGATACTGTGTCTATTCTGTATATACACATTTAATTATCACAATAACCCTCGACATAGGTATTATTATTTTCAATTTATGGATGAGAAAACTGAAGTAAATAATCATGGTTTCCCAATAATTTTGCACGAAGCCATACTATAAAATTTAAAAGATAACCAGATATTAGTGTGGAAATACATAACATTTTCAGGCTTATAGAGATAATTCCCCAGAATTTTTGAGATAAGTATTAAAACCATGCCTTGGGTCTCAGATTGATGGACAGAGGAAGAGACATAATAAAGGTATTTGATCTCAATATGACCAAAAGTTGATGTGAAAATTTCATTTTACTCTCCAGCTATAGCTGTAACTGCACGGGTAGTGGATTCACAGGGACACATTGTGAGACCCTGATGCCTCTATGTTGGTCAGAACCCTGTCATAATAATGCTACATGTGAGGACAGTGCTGACAATTACACTTGTCACTGCTGGCCTGGTAAGTGGCAAAGTATCTTCCAACTTTTTTTTTTTTTTTTTTTTTTTGCTTAGAATAGAAACAAATCACTTATAGCAAATATAAACTAAAAATTCTTGTTGTTAAAGGTTTAAAACCAACTCTTCTACTTATCATTGTTTAATTTAATTGTATTCTTCATTGCTCACACATACCTATTGGTGTACTATGTATTGTCTAAAGTAGGTTACTAAACTGCCCGATCTTCAGAACTTTCTAGAAGAAACAGAGAGGAAAAATGAATTGAAGAATCAATTTCAGCATGGTCTTCATGGAGAAAAATTCACTTGAAGATGCTTCCTTTTCTTCCAAGATGTTTTCTGTGATAACTAGAATATATTGAAACCCATGAAACAATATTAAAATCCTAGGAGATTGTGTTATAAGTCATTGAGCCAGTCGACGTAGTTATGATGGTCCCCATAGAGGATATAGAATGATATTCCAGAAATCGGTGTATTCTCCTAGGCATTAAAAATATAAATGAGATTACAAGTTTAATATATATAATATATATAAGTTTAATATACATAAATATACATTATATACACAACTAAAAATTACACATGAAGGGTAGGGTAATTAGACTGGAGTGTAAAGGTAATGTCAGAATCAGTAGAAAATATTATATAATATTTGAGTCATCCAGTCACCTGTACCTGTAAATATTGATGTGAATTTTGGCAAAAAGCCTGCCATATTTTTTTATCTAATTCTCATTAGGATTTAAGGGGTAGAAATAAAAGAGCATGTCTCTTCTTTCATGGTCCACTGGAAAAAAAATGATAAACTTATGATTATTTAAAATCTAGTTGTTATAAGCTTACTTATCATCTACCCCCTTCTCTCTTTCATTTCACTGTCCAAAGGAAAAATAATCCCGTGTTTGGGGAGGAAAAATGGGGCCTGAGGTCAATCCAATTGTTAGTAGCTTTGGACTGAAAGGCATCTTATTGCCTGTGGGACATTCAGCATGCTTTGGTTACATATATTTTGTAGGTAAAAAACAAACAAGCAAATGTGAAAGTGTAAAAGGAAGTTTGGAATTCTGTGGCTCAGAGATATTTGTAAGTCATGTGCCTACCCACTTCCAGATAATGAATAGGGCATGCTGGTTATCCTTTGGTTATTGGCTTGACTTAAATACTGAAAATTTTCCAAAATGTGTTTTTTCACATTCCTGTCATCAATCAGCACTCAACATTCAATCAATGCTCTGTACAGGATCTCTATCTGGAAATGGGTGGAGTGGACAGTTTGGGAATAGAACAAATCCATCACTTATTAACTGAGTGAACTAGAGTGGTTACTTCTTAATTCTTAAGTTCTTCATCTGCAAGTGAAGGATGAAAAAATAACTTGTATTATTATGAAGAATAAAATTACAAAAATAAAGCCTGGAGCATATTAGGTACTCAAAAAAAAAAAAAAAGCAAATGTTATTACATACCAGTTTCTACAACAGGAGGTAGGAATTACGTATGAGATGGTTTTTATTCTCTAGAGGGGTTATAATGAAGTTAGGCAGTTAAGAAGACCTACCTAAGAAAGACGAATTAATATGTGTTCCATTCATTCATGGATTCAATCATTTAAGTCACATGGAATTCAATGTCAATTATATACATCAGGGGTCTGAGAATCAAAAAGGTATGATCCCTTCTTCCAAGAAATTTAAATTCTAGTAGAGAGGCAGTGTAAAAAAATATGCATAGTACAATTTTTGGTACAATGAAAAGCTATAATAAATTCTGTAACAGGAAACAAGGGGAGAAGTACAGAGATGGCCTGACCCAGTAGGCACCATTTTAGAAAATTTGAAAGATCACTAAGCGTATCTCAAAACTGTACTCACTAACTGTGTGACTTTGGACAAGTTACTTTACTGCTCAGAGCCTCAATTTCCTCATCTATAAAGCAAATAAGGTAATATCCACCTCACAGAGTTGCTTTAGAGAGATCCAGTAATATATATAAAGTTCCTAGGTCAGCCTAGACCATAGTAAGCACTCAATAAATGTTAACTAGGTACCAAAATTAAGAGACTGACTATCCTAGACCCTATGGCTATCACATAGCACATAATTTATTTAAGGCAAGAAGAGAAGAAGGAAAAGGAGGACAGAAGGAAGAAAGGGCTGTAGACACACATGGAAAAGAGCATATCCAGCTGTCGAGCTTTGAGTGACTGTTCCAAAATGCTGGACTACATAGGGCTGGTGGTAGAGAGTTGAGGCTGGGGAATAAGACAAGACTCAAGTCAGATCACAATGCTGTTTGTCTGCCCTGCACACTAAGGGGAGGAGAGGTAGCATAATCTGACCTGTTGGTTTAAAAAGAACCATCCGGCACTTTCTTTTTTTTTTTTTAATTTTTATTCTTATTTATTTATTTATTTATTTTTTCATCTGGCACTTTCGTGGAAGATGACTGAAGAGAATAAAACAAAAGGCAGAGAATCTAGTTTAAAAAAAAAAAAAGTTCTGCAGTGGAAACAAGAGATAAGACTATTCGCCTGAACTGTGACTGCAGTGTTAAGGGCGGGGATAAGGGAATGGACAGCCATGAGACTCATTTAGGAGGCAGATGTGATGTGGGAATTAACAAAGAGGCACAGAATAAGGACAGGTCTGCTTGGGTTTCTCTCATGAGTTACTGGATGATGGTGTTTTTGCCTAGAAGGAAAATTTCAGAATGTCTTTGTATCCTGTTCTTACTGTTATATGTAAAGAGAAGATTTAATGCTACAAACTACCCTGTATCTAAGACACCATTCCTTTGGATTGCAAGACCACCAATGACTGAAGACAATGGCAAGAATCTACCACTGTAATTGCCTGGGGTCCTCATTTCAAAAGTAATTAATTACAAGAAGTGTCAGTCATCTTAAAAGTTTTCTTGTTATCCAGGTAAGATTGGATTGGTTAAAAAAAAAAGAAAGAAAAGTAAGAACCCTGGGGACTTGACTCAATATCACATTGTTTCTTTATACAAAGTTTTATAGAAAAACTTGTTAAAACTATTGAATACAGCCTTGACCAAAGGAGTCTATTTATATACACGGTTAAAGGGAGCAGCAAACAAAATTCCCACAGGGCCCCTGTGGTAGGGACAGGACCGGGAAGACCATAAATCAGAACCTCCCTAATGTTCGCTATAGGAATAGGATAATGCATGAGTCAGGAACCAGGAAAGGATTTATGAAGGTTTTAAATTACTTCCTAACCTGGCCTGTGTATGAGTCTTGAGACTTAAACTGAGAAAAAAAATGGAAAGTAGTTGGAGCTTTCTTCAATAAGTTCAGTGTAGCACCATGAATACCACTTGATAAAAACTTGTGAAAAAGTAGATATTTGGGTTTAAGAAACTTGAGTTCTTGGTGGCAGTGGTGGGGGTGTCACCACAAAGCATCATGGGATTTGATCTGACATGTGCTTTGAGTTTTCTTCTTCATCTGCAAGTTTCTTCTTAGATGGCTGAGAAAGACCTCATGGGTCATATGTGACAAATGTATTATACTGTTGAGCAACAGAATTTATGTTGTGCTTATGATTTGACATACGACCCCATTCAGGTTTTTAATAAAATTACAAAATGAGTAATATCATGTTCTCATCATTTGCTTATTAATGGTCAATTCTCCAATTTACTTGCTTTAACTATAATTGTAATCTAAATTGTTGATTGTTACTCTTTGAATCTCATTCAGCTATTGATTGAAAGTCTACTATTTATGCATTGCTCAGTATTGGAGTAGTGAATGAAAGAAAAAAAAAGCATCCCTGCTTTTGTGGAACTTATAGTCTATTGAGGGAAACACTGCCTATAAACATAATAACAAAAATAATAAAAATTATTATAAGAGCAATAAAAGAAATAACTGGGTGATATGAGAGAAAACAAAAGAATCTTCAGATCTGTTGGTGAGGAAAAGCCATTTGGAGAAAGTCATACAAGATTAAGTCTCAAAAGCAAGACTTAGCCAAGCACAGTCTTGGAGGAGGAGGAGCATAGTCTAAGAGAGGGAACCCTGTCATGAAGGCCCTGGGGGAGAAAACATTCTAGGGAAGGAATGTAGAAATGGGAAAGGGGCCAGATTAAATAAAGGGCATTTTTGGTTAAGGATTTTTTTTTTTTTTAAGGTTTTATTTATTTATTCATGAGAGACACAGACAGAGAGGCAGAGACACAGGCAGAGGGAGAAGCAGGCTCCCTGCAGGGAGCCCGACGTGGGACTTGATCCCAGAATGCCGGGATTACTACCTGAGCTGAAGGCTCAACCACTGAGCTGAAGGCTCAACCACTGAGCTGAAGGCTCAACCACTGAGCCATCCAGGTGCCCCAGGTTAATACTTTTGAATTTTAATTTGTATGAGAGCAGAAGCCATGGAATGATTTTAAAGTAAAGAAATATCATGGTCAGATTTATAAGTTTTATCATTTTGGATTGTAAATTTCATTTTAAACACGTATCTCTCAGCAGAGTTAAGGGACATTGCAAAAATCTTTAGCTGACTGTGAAGTCATTTGTATTTTAAATTATGTCCTTTAAGAACTACATGTATCAGCTTATGTATGTATAGTGCTATATAAATAATCTTATAAATCAATCAGAAAGACAGTCTAATGGGGAAAAAACAGGAAAAAGAATGAAATGATTTTTAAAAATCCAAAAACATGTTAAAGTCAGTAGTAATTGGGGAAAATGTAAACCCAAACAACAATGAAGTACTTTTTTTTTTTTTTAATCTAACCAACTGCTAAAACATTTTATTTGGTGACAGCAAGTGTTGCCAAGGTTTTGGAGCCATATGCACCTTCATCCAGTGCTAGTACGTATGTAGATGGTACAACTAGTCCAGAGGGGCGGGGCTTATCAGTATATATATATATATATATATATATATATATATACACACATATACATACTTTAAGAGGTGCATATGTATGTAAAACCAGAGAAATAGTTCTGGCATGGACTATCCTTTATATCTAACATTCACAATTTTTAATAAAGTACTAAATCATTCATGTTTCATTATTTTTGTCCTTAATAAAATGACCCAGCTAAATCCACTCAAATACAAAATAATTTTTTATTCTATTTTATTCAGTGTGAAGAAATAATCATTTACCTTTGCTTTGCCCTAAGAATTTAGGGTTGGCTATGTAGTTTCTGCTGTCTTTTTGGCTATTTTCTTTTTCTCTTTTTTCTTTTTCTCTTTTTTCTTTTTGGCTGTTTTCTTAAAAAAATATTTTGTTCTTGCTAAAAATTCAATTGGAGTATTTTAGGAAATACTCAAATGGAGTATTGAGGAAATGGAATCTTTAAAATAATCAGGAAATCAAGGTTATCCTGAAGTCCCATTACATTAATCAAAATATCAATCAAATGTTTTTAAAAATAATGGTCACTATTGTACAAGTGATTCTTTTGCTGCTGCTGTTTTCAAGGAAACCAGATTCTCCTTGCTAGCTCCTTGAGGGCAGCACATCGTCTTGTTAATTGGTGCCAGCCCAGTGGTCAGTCTCTTTTCAGGCATGAACTCTGGTTGAGGAGCTTTGACTCAGCTGCTTCTCTGAACTTTTATCCTGCAGGATACACAGGTGCCCAATGTGAGACTCACATCAACGAATGCAACGGGAACCCTTGCCAATCTGGTGGGACATGCATAGAGCTGTCCCCAGAGAAACCATATGGACACCTTGCTCAGCTGCTGCCTTCTTCGTTCAGTCACCCTGAAGCCTCAGGTTATGTTTGTATCTGTCCACCTGGACTCACAGGTGAGGGCAAAGAGAGGAGAGACAGCTTGACTTTCTAGCACTTTATGGCAGATCATGCATTTAGTCAAATGGTGTATTAGCAGCAAGATCTGTGCAGTATAAGCTGTTGCAAAGGGTCCCCCTTGTGGGCATGAAAAATACCATGTTTCATATATCATAATTCATCAAATCATGAGGAAAATGTTAAAATAAGGATAAAGGAGGTATATAAAGGGGAAATGCTTTTACACATTATGCTGGGAATTGAAGCCCAACTCAAATTCTTTACTTTATAAACAGAAAATGTTGGACTTTTTATTTTACAATGATACTATATTTTTATGTTATTCAAATTTGCTTTTAAAAAGTCAATGCACTTATGTTTACACTGAGAGCAATTATCTAGTCTCAAATTATCTTCTTCAACTACTTTATAGCTAAAGTTGTTCTGTATGTCAAATTTAAATGTTTCTTTTTCAGCAGCCTTCTTACTCTGAAACCCAGAAGAAAGCTGCATGTATATTTTCCAATGAGCAGTTGTGTTTGTGTCTGCTTCCATGTTCTGGAAATTTTCAGAAGTTTGGAGACAGTCCTCATATTTGGTAATGAGTCACAACTGTCCTACAACTGCATAGATACCACTGAGAAAACTGATTACAATCAAACTTTCCATCTTATTTCTTTCTCAATAGATTAATTGATACCTGAGGAAACTATTTTGGTTATTTTTGAAGATTTCTGAGAAAAGTAAATAAAGAATAAGAAACAAAGGGGAGGGTGGTTGTCTATCTATATTTACTATTCCTTTTCTTATGGTGTTTCAGTTGTGAAGCTTAATGATCTTTGAGTCATGGCAGTGTTTGCTGTAAGGTTACTATAGAAGGTATTTCCTTCTTCACTGCCCCCTCTATCAGAACACAGAGAAGAAAAATCTCCCTAACTTCAGTGTCAGGATAAGCAGTATTTTTCCTGAACAACTTCTTGCTTATAAGATTTTTCCTTTAATAAAAGGAATGCAAGTAAATCTTGATAAATGATAAAAAGGACAAAATAAACTCATGTAATACATCATATGTAGATGGCTAAAAATCTTATCAGTTAATGTGGGTTCTACAAGCATTAGCTTTTTTCTGGAATATATTTATGTATTTACCTTACCTGGGATTATTTCAATTTCCTGTCTCTGTTTCTTATGGTTGCTCTCCCCTTATTTTTTCTAAACTATTTATTCTTAGTCAAATGTTCTTGAAAAATGTATTGGCCTCAATATCTAAGGACTTGCCAAGCATGACTATATGAGTTAAGAAGTCCTGGCTGCCTCACATCTCCATAGCTTAATAAAAGCATTTATTTTTCACTGATATAAATTCCAGAAATGGGTTCTCATGATCAGTTGGCCTATGAATGGTGGTTCAGGGTCACAAGCTCTTCTCTCTCTCTCTCTCTCTCTCTCTCTCTTTTTTCTTTTTCTGTCTTCGAAAGTGGTTTCCAAGGTTATCATGCTCTTCTTCAGCAAGCCATTGGAGAAGGAAAGAAAATGGAGTGTGGCATCTAGAGGGTTTTTATTGACCAATACCAAAAGTAGTGGTTATCTCTTCTATTCACATTCTATTGGTCAAATTCAGTCATATGACTACATTTAAGACTGAGAAATCTAGTTTTGTTGTGTTCCTAACATAAAGAGTAAACTGGTTTTATGAAGAATTATCCATTTTGACTTCTCATTCTCTTGACACTGTCTTTCATAAAGCAAAAGTTTTAAATTTTAATGAGTTTCAGTTTGTCAATATCTTTCATGGATCATGCCTTCACTGTCATATCTAAAAAGTCATCAACTTACCCAAGGTTATCTAGGTTTACTCCCATGTCAGCTTCTAGATATTTTATAGTTTTGCATTTTACATTTAGGTCTAGAGTCCATTTTGAGTTAATTTTCATGAAGGGTGTAAGGTTTGTATGAAGATACACTTTTCTGCAGGTAGATGCCCAGTTGTTCCACAGCTATGTATTGAAAAGACTCTTTTGTTCCACCATGTACTGAAAAAACTATTGCTTTGCTCCTTTGTCCATGATTGGTTGACTATATTTGCATATGTCTATTTCCAGGCCATCTATTCTGTTCTAATTATCTATTTATGTCTGTTTTGCCAATATGACACGTAATTACTGTCTACAAGTCTTGAAGTTGGTTTGTGTCAGTTCTCCAACTTTGTTCTCTTTCAATATCATGCTCTATTCTGGGTTCTTTGTCCATATAAACTTTAGAACCAGTCTGTTGATATCTATAAAATTATTTGCTGGGATTTTTGTTGGGATTGCATTGAATCTATAGACCAAGTTGGAGAGAACTAGTATCTTGACAATATTGAGTTTTCCTATCCATGAACATGGGACATTTCTCCACTTATTTAGTTCTTCTTTGATATCTTACATCAGAGATTTGTAGTTTTCCTTATATAGATCTGGTATGTATTTTGTCAGAGTTATATCTATTTCATTTTTGGAGTGCTAATGTAAATGTGTTGTTAATTTCTAATTCCACTTGTTCCTTGCTATTATATAGGAAAGCAATTGACATTTGTATATCAGCTTTATCCCCTGCAACCTTGCTACAATAGTTTATTAGTTTCAGGAAAGTTTTTGTCAATTCTTTCAGATTTTCTACATGGACATTCATGCTCCTGCCTTTCAAAATATTAATGTTTGCATAGTATATCTTTTTTCCATCCTTATACTTTCAACTTACTTATCATTGAATTTGAAATGAGTTTCTTGTAAACAGCATATTCCACAGCATATTATTGGGTCATGCTTCTTAAAACAATTATTCTGTCAATTTCTGCCTTTTAATAAATGTGTTTAGATCATTTACATGTAAGTAATTATTGATACGTTTAGGTTATTTATTTATTATTTGTTTTCCATTGGATTCTTGTGCTTTTCTTAACTCCCTTTAGGTTACTTGGCCTTTTTTTTTTCAGAATTTCATCTTGATTTATTCATAGCACTTTGGATATACTGTTTTGTGTAGTGTTCATAGTGGTTTTCCTAGGTATTACAATATACATATTGCATATGTATCAAGCCTATTGGTATTAACATTTTACCACTTTGAGTGAAGTAGAGGGACCTTACTTCCATTTAGGTCCCTTTATTTTCCCTATTTTAGAACATCATTGTCTTGAAGATCAGATGGTATTATAAATCTTATTTTAATCACCATGTATAATTTAGAAAATTCATGAAGAGAATTGACAGTTCTTTTCTTTCAGTATTTGAGAAGCTATACATAACTTTCTTTTCTTTTTTCTTTTTTTTCTTAGAGCTAGGGCAGAGTGAGGAGGGGCAGAAGGAGAGGGAGAGAGAGAATCCCAAGCAGACTCCATTCCCAGCACAGAGCCTGATGAGGTGCTTGATACCACAACTTTGAGATCATAATCTGAGTCGAAATCAAGATTCAGACGCTTGACCAACTGAACCACCCAGCTGCACCTCTATTTTTAACTCCTTGAGGAACCTCCATACTGTTTTCTAGAGATGCACTAGCTAGCATCCCCACCAAGTGTGTAAGAAGGTTCTCCTTTCTCCACATCTTATAACACCTGTTGTTTACTTGTTAATTTTAGTCTTTCTGACAGGTGTGAGGTGGTATCTCATTGTAGTTTTGACTTGTATTTCCCTGATGATGCGTGATATTGAGCATCTTTTCATGTGTCTGTTAGTCTTCTGTAGGTCCATTCATATCTTCCACCCATTTCTACACTGGATTATTTGTTTTTTGGGGTTTTATAAGTTCTTTATGGATTTTGGATACTAACCCTTTATTAGATATGTTGTTTGCTAATATCTTCTCCCATTAGATAGGCTGCCTTTTAGTTTTTGAAGTCCCAATTACTCATTTTTGCTTTTGTTTCCCTTGCCTCAGGAGATATATCTAGTAGGAAGTTGCTATAGCCAAGGTCAAAGTTACTCCCCATGTTGTCTAGGATTTTGATGGTTTCCTGTCTCACATTTAGATCTTTCATCCATTTTGAATTTGTTTTCATGTATGGTGTAAGAAAGAGGTCCAGTTTCATTCTCTTACAAGTGATCATCCAGTTTTCCCAACCATTTGTTGAAGAAACTGTCTTTTTCCCATTGGACATTCTTTCCTGTTTTGTCAAAGATTACTTCCCCAGAGTTGTGGGTCCATTTCTGGGTTTTCTATTTTGTTCCATTGATCTATGCATCTGTTTTTGAGCCAGTACCATACAATCTTCATGACTGCAGCTTTATAATACAGCTTAAAGTCCAGAATTGTAATGTCTCCATCTTTGTTTTTCTTTTTCAAGATTGCTTTGGCTATTTGGGATCTTTTGTGGGTCCATACAAATATTCAAGTTCTGAGAAAAATACTGGTGGTGTTTTGATAGGGATTGCATTAAATGTGTAGATTACTTTAGGTGGCATAGACATTTTAATACTATTTGTTCTTCAATTTATGAGTATGGGATGTATTTCCATTTCTTTGTGTCATCTTCAATTTCTTTCATAAGTGTTCCATAGTTTTCAGTGTACAGATCTTTTACGTCTTTGGTTAGGTTTATTCTGAGGTAACTTTTTTTTTTTTTTCTCGTGAGCAGAGTGTAAGATCTTTACTTTATCCGTGTGGTTTCTCCAAGCTTCAAATATAACTATACATCTATCCCTCAGACAGTGCCCAACATCTATTAAGCATGTGGGAAAGGCAAGTCCCCTCTCCTCACGACCAGGTGTCACTGGCCAAGAAATGGCTTCTATTTAATAGAATTAAACATTGTGATATTGACCAGAAGTCGAAGTCTTCCCCCTCACCGAAAATACATTATTTGAATTCAGTTCCATGTAAAACATAAAAGCAGTTTCCTGATTCCCATCGTAAGTGCATTAGCCACATTTTCACATACAGAAACCTTTGGTACACGCAACTGTTTATAAAACATGACTCTGTGTAACACATTTACATTCATGCCATAAAATTGTATGTATCTGTAACTTCAGCATCGGGGCTTGAAATCTGACTTTGCCGTTCACGAGCTGGGGGTCCTCAGGCCCTCTGAGCCTATTTCCTCAAATGCACAATGCAGATGATCATTGACTTCACAGCAGTCAATCTTCAAGGCTTGTCCTCGGCGCTGTGAGGCCTGTGGATTTCTGCACCTGCCGGCAGGTCTCTGCACCCCTAGGAATGGGATAACTAGGGGATCAATTCCTTGATTTCTCTTTCTGCTGCTTCATTATTAATGTATAGAAATGCAACAGATTTCTGTATGTTAATATTGTATCCTGTGACTTTACTGAATTTGTGTATCAGTTCTAGAAATTTTCTGGTGAAGTCTTTCAGGTTTTTTAGGTAGAGTATCATGTCTGTGAAGAGTCAAAGTTTGACTTCTTCCTTGCTGATTTAGATGTCTTTTATTTCTTTTTGTTGTCTTATTGCTGAGGCTAGGACTTCCAATACTATATTAGACAACAGCAGTGAGAGTGGACATCCCTGTCTTCCTCCTGACAGCAGAGGAAAAGCTCTCAGTTTTTCCCCACTGAGGATTATATTAGCTGTGGGTCTTTTGCATATGGCCTTTATGATATTGAGGTATGTTCCCTCTATCCCTACTTTGTTGAGGGTTTTAGTCAAGAATCGATGCTGTACTTTGTCAAATGCTTTTTCTGCATCTATTGAGAGGATCATATGGTTCTCATCCTTTATTAATGTGGTGTATCATATTGATTTATTTGTGAATATTGAGCCACCTTGGCATTGCCATTCCTGGCAACCCAGGAATAAATCCCACTTGATCATGGTGAATGGTTCCTTTAGTGTACTGTTGGACTAGATTTGCTAGTACTTTGTTGAAAATTTTTGCATCCACTTTCATTTCAGATGTCGGCCTGTAATTCTCTTGTTTAGTGGGGTCTTTGTCTTGTTTTGGAACCAAGGTAATGCTGGCTTCATAGAATGAGTTTGGAAATTTTCCTTCCATTTCTGTTTTTTGGAACAGCTTGAAAAGAATAGGTATTAACTCTTCTTTAAATGTTTGGTAGAACTCCCCTGAGAAGCCATCTGGCCCCAGGCTTTTGTTCGTTGGGAGATTTTTGATTACTGGTTCAATTTCTTTGCTGGTTGTTGGTCTGTTCAAATTTTCTATTTCTTCCTGTTTCAGTTTTGCTAGTTTATATGTTTCTATGAATTTCTTCATTTCTTCCAGACTGCCCCAGTCTGGAATATATGCCCCATTTGTTGGCATATAATTTTTCATACCGTTTTCTTATAATTGTTTGTATTTCTGTGGTGTTGGTTGTGATCTCTCCTCTCTCATTTGTGATTTTATTTATTTGGGTCTTTTATCTCTCTTTTTTTTTTTTTGATACGTCTGGCTAGGGGTTATCAACTTTCTTAAGTTTTTTCAAAGAACCACTCCTGGTTTCATTGATCTGCCCTACTGTGTTTTTGTTTGTTTCTATATTGTTTATTTCTGCTCTAATCCTTATTATTTTGCTGGCTTAGGCTTATTTGTTGATCTTTTCCTAGGTCCTTTAGGTGTAAGATTGGGTTGCATATTTGAGATTTTTCTTGCTTTTTGAGATAAGCCTGTATTGCTATCTGCTTCCCTCTTTTGACCACTTTTGCTGCCTCCCAAAGGGTTTGGACTACCATGTTAGTTTGTTTCCATGTATTTATTTATTTCTTCTTCAATTTCCTGGTCATCCCATTCATTCTTTAGTAGGATATTCGTAACCTCCATCTATTTGTTTTTTTTTTTTTTTCTGGTTTCCTTTTTTTTTTTTTTTTTTTTTTTCTGGTTGACTTTGTTTCACAGTGTTATGGTCAGAAAATATGCATGGTATGATCTCTGTTTTTTTTGTATTTGTTGAGGCCTGATTTGTGACCTAGTATGTGACCTATTCTGGAGAATGTCCCATGTGCACTTGAAAAGAATGTGTATTCTGCTGCTTTAGGATTAAATGTTCTGAATAGATCTGTTGAGTCCATCTGCTCCAGTGTGTTATTCAAAGCCCTTGCCTTTTTGTTGATCTTCTGTTTAGATGATCTTTCCATTGCTGTGAGTGGGGTGTTAAGTTCTCCTACTATTATTGTATTATTATCAATGACTTTCATTTCTTTATGTGTGTTATTAATTGTTTTATACATTTAGGTGCTCCTGACTTAGAGGCATAAATATTTACAATTGTTAGATTGTAAGATAGACCCTTGCGAGATAGACCCTTTTATTTTGATATAGTGCCCTTCTTCATCTCTCGTTACAGTCTTTGATTTAAAATCTAGTTTGTCTAATATAAGTATGCCTACTCCAGCTTTCTTTTGATGTCTATTAGCATGATAAATGTTTCTGCATTCCCACACTTTCAATCTGCAGGTGTCTTTAGGCCTAAAATGAGTCTCTTGTAGGCAGCATATAGACACCCTATGTCTTTTGGTTGGACCAGCTAGTCCATTTATATTCAGAGTAATTATTGATAGATATGAATTTGGTGCCTTTCTAGTCCTTATAACTTTTGATCTTTCTTTCCCAAATAGTCCCCTTTAATATTTCTTGCAGGTCTAACGTAGTGGTCACAAACTCCTTTAGTTTTTGTTTGTCTGGGAAACTCTTTATCTCTCCTTGTTCTGAATGTCAGCCTTGTAGATAGACTATTCTTGGCCACATCTTTTTCCCATTCAGCACATTGAATTTTTATACCGCTTGCTTCTGGCCTGCCAGATTTCTATAGATAGATCTGCTGCTCACCTGCCTTGTAGGTTAGGGACTTCTTTGTCTTGTTGGTTTTAGCATTTTTTCCTTATCTCTGTATTTTGATAATTTACTATGCTATGTCTTTGTGTCAGCCTACTTTTCTTGGTTTTGATGGGAATTCTCTGTGCCTCCTAACTTTGGGTGTCTGTCTATTTCTCCAGATTAGGGAAGTTTTCAGCTATTATCTCCTCAAATAAACCTCCTGACCACTTTTCCCTCTATTCTTCTTCTGGGAGTCCTATGATACAAATGTTAATATGCTTTATGGAGTCGCTGAGTTCCCTAAGTCTATATTTATGATCCAATATTTTTCTTTCCCTCTTCTTTTCAGCTTCATTATTTTCCACAATTTCATCTTCTATATCACTGATTTATTCCTCTGCTTTTTCTATTCTTGTAGTCATTACATCCAGTTGGTTTCCAATCTCACTGTTGGATATTTCATTTTGGCCTGACTATTGTTTTTAGGGGTTTATCTCTGCAGTAAGGGACTCCCTGATGCCTTCTTTGTTTTTCTCCTTATTATTCTTGCTTTAATTCTGAGATAGGCATATTATTTATATCTATTTCGATTAGATCCCTGGCTATGACCTTTTCTTCTTCTTTCTTTTGGGATGAATTCTTCTGTCTTGGCATTTTGTCTAGGTTTCTGTCTTCTTCTATGTGTTAGGAAAGCATGTTACACTTCCTGATGCTGAGAGTAGTGGCTTTTTAAATAAAAGGTCATATACCATCCAGGGCCCGGTGCTTCAGGAAGTGTCTCTGGTGTCTGCTGTGTGCACTCCAATGTTGTATTTTGGCTGCTCTTTCCCTCAGGTCAGTTCTCTGTAGTTTCCCCTTGCCTGCATTGGGAAGTGTTTGTACCTTGGCCAGAGTGGTGAGTTTTAACTAGTTGTGCTCTGGTCTGCTTGTTTAAGAGATCTGATGCTATTTCCACTAGAGCTGAAGCTTTGCAGGACTCTATGGTCAGTAGACATGGTATGTGTGTGTTGGGGGGATTGTTCTGGTCTTTTGTGGGAGGGGCCCACTGCTTTGGGTTTCAGGTATATGTCCCCCAAAAAGCAGCACCAACAGAGCACAGGGATGTGGGGCTTAGTGTAAGTGGTTTAGGCCACCAGTGTTGGTGCTGTGCTGCTTACTGAAGTTAGTTTATGCTAAGGGGCCAGGGAAGCAAATGGTGTCAGCCCTCTCCCTTGGCCCCAGAGAGGGGAGTTTGTGCCTACTGCCGTCTAGAAATCTCTCCCAAAAGAGGAACAATCTCCCCTTGTGTGTCCCAATTATCCCCCAGATCACCATCTTCACCCTGCATCCAGGCCGTCTGCCCACCTGGCAGTGCAGTATACCTGTGTTCTATTCTAGGCAGACCAGCTGAGTTTTAAAACTCCAAACTTTAGGGACCTGGCCTGGAAGGGACTGTACTGGTCCTCTGGGGGAGGGTCTCACCATGCTGGACTGATACAGATTTGTCCCAAAAGGGTATTGCCCCAAAGCACAGGGGTATGAAGTTTGGAGTAAAGCACTGCAAAGAGCCAATGTCTAGGTTAGCTACCTTCAGCAGGTGTCTCTGTGCCTATGCTAAAGAGTGGAGAGGTAAGTGGTGCCCACTAGCTCTTTTGTCCCTGGAGAGGCAATGCCACCTCTCCGAGATGTGCTCCAAAAAGGAGGAGCCATCTCTCCTAGTGCATTTCAGGATATCCTCAGATCACATCCTTTGTCCCTAGGCTACATGCCTTCTTTCTCCACAGAAGCACTACAGCGCTCATTGGGTTCTACACCACCCACATCTGGGACCTCTAAAATCCTTGTTTTTGAGGAGTGCCTTGGTGATTCAGTTTGTTAAGTGTAAAACTCTTGATTTTAGCTCAGGTCATGGTCTCAAGGTTGTGAGTTTGAACCACATGTGGAGATCCATGCTGGGCATGGAGCCTGCTTAAGATTCTCTTTCTGCCCTTCCACCCCACCCTGCATGTGCAAGTGTGCATGTTTTCTCTCTCTAAGAAAAAATTAAAACAAAATAAAACTCTAGTCTCTGAGTCCTGAAGGTTTTAAAAATTCACAAAAATCAGCCCTTCTTTTTTCCCAATCAGTGACTTTGGGAAAGTGTTTTCTTTGTGTCATCCCCTATGTGCTCCTCTTCTCTCTCTCTCCCTCTCTTTTTTTTTTTAATTTTTTATTTATTTATGATAGTCATACAGAGAGAAAGAGAGAGAGGCAGAGACACAGGCAGAGGGAGAAGCAGGCTCCATGCACCGGGAGCCTGATGTGGGATTCGATCCCGGGTCTCCAGGATCGCGCTCTGGGCCAAAGGCAGGTGCCAAACCACTGCGCCACCCAGGGATCCCTCTCTCTCCCTCTCTATCTCCCCCCCTCAACACTCCATCTCTCCCCTCCATAAAACCATCCATTCACCACCACCCCCAACCACGTCTCCACACCTACCTTACACGATGTGGCCTCTTCTCTCCCTCTAGTTGTGTAGTTGGTTCCATCAGTCCTCAGATTGATTTCTTGGGTATTCAGAATGATTTGATGTTTATCTAGCTGTGTTCAAAGGGTGAAGCAAGCCTAGGGTCCTCTTCTATTCCACCACCTTAGTTCCTCCCTATATCACTTCTTTCTACACTCCATGGTTTAAAATCAGAAATCTGATGTCATTGAAATTGGTGTTGCCATATAGAGAATGCATCATTTATCTGGCTACTTGAAAAGAAAACACATGGTAGTGAAAATACCTTCAACTTTGTGTTTACTTTCCAAAATTTTATTTCTGATATGTCTTGGTGTAAATTTACTTGGGTTTGTTCTATTTGGGTTTCATTCAGTTTTTTAAATCTGGGTTTATGTCTTTTACCAAATTTAGGAAGTCTTTATCTCAAGAGAATTTGTAATTGCTTATTAAATTATTTTATGATGGTTTCTTCAAAATCCTGGTCAGATAATTCTGACACCTGATGTAATTCAGTGTTGATGTTAGTTTCTTTTCTTTTCTCAATTTGTGGTTTTCTAGTTCTTGGTATAATGGATAATTTTCAATTGAATCCTGGACATTTTGGATGTTACATTAGGAAACTCCAAGTCCTATCAGAATATTTTTAAATTTTAGCTGGCAGTAACCTGCTTAGTTTTGGCAAAAAGTTCCTGACCTACTTTGATGGTCAATGGGTCCAATGACCAGTTAAATTGCAGAGTTGTTGCAGTGTTATTTTGGTCTCCTGGGTTCATCTGATGCCTCTGGGGCTCCCACTGGTCTCTGCTAATGATATAAATGACACACAGTTAATTTTTTTTACAAGCTGTGCATTTTCACTGTTCTATCCCTTGTTAGATTTTTTAAAAAGATTTTGTTTATTTATTCATGAGAGACACACAGAGAGAGGGAGAGGCAGAGACATAGGCAGAGGGAGAAGCAGGCTCCATGCAGGGAGCCCGATGTGGGACTCAGTCCTGGGACTCCAAGATCATGCCCTGGGCTGGAAGGCAGATGTTTAACTGCTGAGCCACCCAGGCATTCCTATCCCTTATTAGATTAAAATAAAATTTACATCATGATAAAAAATGTGATTTTTATAATACATTTAAAGACAGAGCTCCATCCGAGGAAACCACTAGAGTTGTTTAATATAGCTACAAACTATTCTTTTTTTATTATAAATAAGGATGTATTTATTACTCTTCACTATATAGAGAGTTACCTTCTATATTGAAAATGGTTGTGGTTGCAATATAATTTTCTAACTTTTTATACTTTCAAGTGAGCCATACTACAGTAGAAATTAACTCAAAGGCCTGGAAGACAATACTCAGGGAGATAGAAATAAAGACAGCTTGAGGTTACAGAAAGTGAGAAGTTGTGAAAACAAGGAGGTGGAGTATTCTGGTGAGAAGATCCAAGCAGTCCTCCTCTTAAGGAGGAATAGCTTGTATCCAGGGTTTTTTAGGGAATTCCATCAAGGAAAGCAAGTTATCATGGCCCAGAGAAACCAAAAGTCTCATTCAATGAGATAACTGAGACAAATATGAAGGTCTATTTAGATATTTTAATGACTTGGAAACTCATGGGTCTAGTTGCAATAATGGTTACTATTCTATAATTCCCCAAAATCATTAAATAAAATTTCTTTGGCAAAATATCTTCACACACTGTCATGACTGTTTTGTGCCATAGCTGCAGTGCTCAAACTGAAATAATAATGGTGCATAAACACTTGATTTAAAGGTCGTTGCGTTTATTTAAGCCCACATACTCACATAATTTTAATGGCAAGCTAAATAAATCTATAACTAAAGAAGGCCTGTAGTTGAATACCACTGTTCAGTTCATTCCAAAATCAATAAATTAGCTTTATTTTGTATGACCATCCTTGACCGTTACTGGAAGGAATGTTGGCTGCTTCTTTCTATTATGTCTTAGCTTTCCAGTTTGGGGCGATGGACTCTGGTCTAGGGATATAATGATGAAAATACATAATGTCTTCCTAAAGGAAACTGAAAAACTATGAAGAAAAAGAGGCACAAAAATAAGAGATACAATAAAATATAATAACTGCCACGGGGGAGCTGTAAAAAAAAAGTAGTCAGACAAATCAGAAAAGAGGACCTATTTATGCTCTTTATACCAGATAGACTTTGTTGGAAATTATAAGAATCCAAACGACTTGATAAGTTAGCATTCTTTAATACAAAGGACCATGTTACTTCTAAAAGTCAAGAGAGAATCTCATGACCTGTGTGCTTACCCTCGAAGCATCCTGTCCTAACCAACCAAGCTAAATTGGAAACAATTGATGAATGTTTGCAATGTTAACATTTTGTTTCTGTTTATCAAAATATGGTAGTGATAATACCTTTAACAAATTTCCCAACTGTCTCATAAACCAAGTCCAATTTTCAGTTCTAACTTTCACTCCCAACTCCAATTAGCATTTACTCCAACAAAAAGCAACACCATCGCTGGTCTCTGGAATGTTACGTTGTTTGCCTCTGAGGCTAGGATTTATTCTGCTTCACCCATCTGCTCTCTGTATGGAAAGAATTGAGGAGTGCAGCAGGGGATCCTGTGAAGCCCTGGCTTCAAACCTCAGGCAGAAATAGCGGGGTTTTTAACAATAAACACCCCGATGAGAGCCACCTGGCAAAGTGACTGTACGCAGGAGCTCTCAATTCTCAGGTTCATCTGCTTCAAGCACAATGTTACTAAAAATGAAGCATTCACTTTTCCTTAAAAATTAAATCCTGTCACTTTACCTAAATTCGACTGAAATAGCCATACTGGGCCAAACATGTAGCACTGAAAGTGTCATGTATTCATGAAGCATTGAGGTATATGGGACAGTCAATATCTCCTGCCTAAAGAGAGATTTTCAATAGGATTTGTTCATTTGCTGACTTTATGTTTTAGGCTTATTGTTGTTCTCAGAGATGCATTGTTTTTCTTACTTACAATTTCATATTTGAGAGTATAGATCCTAAATAACTTGAAGGGATATTAGATATATATAGAAAACTATGACTCTAAAAGGTCAAATGTTGCTTCAGTACTTAATAAAACATGCATTAATATTTCCAATAGATTCATCTAATTTGCTTCCTTTGCCTTTGGTATACATATTCTATACATGAAACTATTCACAGTGTGAGCACATTTCTGCTGGTTCTACTTTTGGTTTTGCTATGGTAACTACAACAATTAGGAAAAGTGTGCCACCTACTTCTACACAGATTAATTCTGAAAATCATGCTTATTTGCTCTTACTATCTGCTATCGACAAAGATATTATAGCTAGTAGGAAAATGTAATCATCATGATTTGGTAGACCAAATGCAGACCAAATACAGAGAATAGGCTTGTCTGTGATACCCTAATGACAAAGATGGCTAACCTAGGCATCAAGGGCCTTGGCTACTTTATCAGAGTAGCATCATTTTGTTGACTTGAAATCCAATGACCTAAGGAAAAGCTCTCAAATGAATAATCAGCGGACAGTTGCCAGCTCTCTAAATCAAGTATTCTGGCCAACACGTATCAGAAAAAGGTTAGTTTTCTAAAACAAAAGAATAACACCATTATAAATTCTTCACTAGGAAACTAATAATTAAATTCTCAGTAATCCACATTGTCGTGCAGTAGGTACTGTCCTTGCAACTTTGAGGACCTGAATGGGACATTTTCATATCAAGATCCTGTTTTCATGTGAGACATTTGGCCACCACCATTTAAAACAGCTGTAAGGGCAGTAATGGTCTCATGATATGCAGGTGTTCGTTAGTACAAGAAATTGAAAAAAGTGTTCAGAGGAGAGGTTGAAGATACTAGGAACTGTGTTTGCTGTAGACCATACTGCAGGCCATACTGCAGACCCTCATATGACCTGGTCACCTGCATATTTACTACTTGTGAGGATGGCCATATTGACACCACGTGTCTCTTTCTAGCTGCTCAGGATCCCCCAAAACATGTTGATCATTAGGAAGAACAGTGACCTTCACCTGACCTAATCAGTGGTTACAAGTTTATACCAAAGTTCACTGCTATGGTTGTGGAGAGAGTGCAAAGTGAGAAGACCTTTGTCCCCCCACATTCTCCTCCCCAACCACCTCGACATCACATTCACCTGGAATTTTACTTAAGCCCTGAGCAGCTGAGGTCCCAGTCCTAGGGAAAGTACCAAAGTCTTAGATTAACCAGATCTCTTACAGAAGAGTTGGATCTCTTTTACCACGACCTATGGGTGAGCCTGCCGCAGTCACCCCGAGATGCCCCGGTGTCTCAGGTCCTTTCTTGCCAGGTCCATCAAGCCTGACTCTTATGCCAAATTGCTGTGTGTATGGCTTAATTTCTTTCAATTTTCCACCCTTTTCTGCATGGCCCACTCTGTGCTAAAGATCTCAAACTTTATTCTAAGTTCAATTACGTATATCCTTAACCTCTTATCCAAATGTTTCTTTCACCTGCGTGCTTTAGCTGAAATCCAGCTATCTTCCTAGGATATTATTTCTTCTACAACCCTCTCAAATGGGGGCAGGTTTCCGGTTCTTTCCCCAAATCCTGTGTTCTAAAAATAAGCTAAATATCCTTCTCATTTCATTGCTACTTCTAGGCAGTCGCTTCTCTTTCTTCACTGAAAATATCAGTTTATTTTATTTTTCCCTCCCTTCTATATTCCTCTATTTATTTATTTATTTTTTTTTAATTTTTTTTAAATTTTTTATTTATTTATGATAGTCACAGAGAGAGAGAGAGAGAGGCAGAGACACAGGCGGAGGGAGAAGCAGGCTCCATGCACCGGGAGCCCGATGTGGGACTCGATCCCGGGTCTCCAGGATCGCGCCCTGGGCCAAAGGCAGGCGCCAAACCGCTGCGCCACCCAGGGATCCCCTATATTCCTCTATTTAAAATAAGATGAAAATTGAGATGGAGGTTGGATGTTACTGAACATGAAGCATTCGCTTTTCCTCCATAAGAGATGCTGAACTCTAGGAGACAAACTGAGAGTCGCGGGAAGGGAGGTGGATGGGGAAAGGGATAATTGGGTGATGGGCATTAAGGAGGCCACTTGGTATAATGAGCGCTGGATATTATAGGCAACTGATGAATCACTAAATTCTACCCCTGAAATTAATTTTTAAAATCTCAATTTATTCTAAAGTATGTATCTTTGGACTATACCACCCACTGCCTCTCCTTGCTGTAACCTTCTTTCTACCTCATGGTACCTTCCTCTTTGTCACTGAAGATGTTGAAACTTGACTCTTTTCATCATTCTTGGAAACTTCAATATATATGCAAAGTCCATGCACTCATTATCTCCTATTGGCCTGCTTTCTTTCTTTCTTTCTTTCTTTCTTTCTTTCTTTCTTTCTTTCTTCTTTTTTTTCCTACTTATTTCTAATGATTATGACCGCCACCCCACAACTTCTTTATTATGGTCACAGCTTTATCATCACCAATAACCTCACTTTGAAAAACTCGCCTTTGGTCATTCTGTTCTCTAACCGTAATGTCTACTTTTTCCAGTTCACTTAACTCCAAGATTTTTTTCATTGTTCCTAGTCAATTGTTCTAACCATTTATTTTTTTCACTAATTGCCTCATCCTTTATCTCAGCTTGGATTTCATGGTATAAACCTATAATTATTCTCTTGCACCTACTGTCAGCAGCCTTGATCCTGTCTCTCTCTATTGTACTTACCTTGCAAAAGTACACTTATGGTTAAACCTAACACTCTACCTTCTCCACATGTATGAGCAATTTGAATGTGGTTGGAGAAAAAGTCCCAAGTCACCCATTGCACTGATGAGTATCACTTTAAATTTATGACCCCCATTTCAAAGTGGCTCTTAGCGTTAGACAAAAATCCTTTTGGAGTTCTACTTCTCAAGGTGACCATTTATACTTTCTCTTTCTTCAGACCTCCAATGCTCCTCCCTCTTTGTTACTGTGCGTGGATTTTCAGGTTTATTATTTCACATGAGAGAAGAACTACATCTCCCCTCTACTAAACCTATTGTTGGAATGGAGATTTGATTTTATCCCAGCTCATAACTTAGTGTGTTAATGCTTCACAGATGCTGGGAAAAAAAAAACAGATTTTTGAGTCACACACACAAAGAGGTCCACACAGCAAGCAGCATGAGCATCAGATTGACCTCAATTGCTCTTACACCCAAGTCCCACAGAATTGACACTGTATATATATATAGGGGCCAGGTGAGTACTACATAGGTACAATTGAAGAATACTGAGTGGAGGTATTCACTGTTGTTATAGCAAGCAGTATGAAACCTCTTTGAGAGAGAGACATTAATTACTTCATCCCTCAAATTTGCTTGCTATCAAACAAACCCCTCCACCACCACCAAAACAGCTTGGGTATGGAAAATTCAGGGTCTTCCATTCTTGGCTTTCTTAGCAAAAGCCCACGAGGACACACAAAGCCCAAGATGGATTGTTTCTTCCCGCAAGCCATCCCATTACCATACACCTTCCTGGCTGAACTTGAATTTTCATATGACATATGCCACTCCATTAGCCTCCCTGATTAATCTGACTGCCAGAGATTAGGGCCAAATCTGTTTTATTTGCCTCATACAGCATTTAATTAATGATACTGTCAACAAGACTCTAAGCAATAGGATGAGGTCAGCAGGTAATATTGATTTTCAACTCTACTCCCCAAGGTCCTGGACTCAGCAATTGAATAAATCTCAAGGGGTAGCAGCAGGTGTTATTTCAGACATCTGAGGTGTAGCCTAAAGCCAGTCTGTGACTTACACAAGGGCATTTAGGCCCACGTGCTGATTCTTTGACGTCATTACGAATAACCACAGGGGTAATAGATGAGTAACCCTCACCCTCAAAAGAAGGACATTCTTTAACATACAAATATATAATACATAGGAACACGCTTCACTCCAGTTTGGAATTTGTTGTTGAACTCGATGTAGATCGTGGTTATGTTTGCTTGGTTAGTGTGGTACATTGTGCAGTGTCCCCGAGTTGCAGCTCTGATTACTGCGTGTGGCAACCCAAAGCTACTTGGGCATCAGAAGAAGCATATACATTTGTATCATTAGGATTAAAACAAGATCATAGGGGTCCCTCTGTTGAAGGTTGAGAAGGGGACAGGTTCAGAATCTACCATTGATGCTGTCAGGCATGACAGAGAAGTTCAGGATCCACCAAGTGCTCAGAGTTTTTATAGCATGTAGACAAATCCAGTGGTGCATTAAATTGTCAGGGGAAGACGCTGCTAGATTCAGTTAGACCATCTGATTGTTTGCCAGTCTGCAATGTTGAGTCTAGGGGACAAGGAGAATATGAATTGCTCCCTTTCCCTGAACCACCTGGGGTCTACAGTGTCCTGTCCTCAGGTGCTAGGATTGTTGTTCTCCCTCCATCGCCATGAAACTGGTGTGCCCCATCCTGGGAGCTGTAACTTTACCTTTTCTCCAGTCATCTGTTTGAACCAATACCTTTCAGTGAGAAGAGTCAGATATAAATAGGAAATGGCCATTTAAAAGACTGACAGAAAAAAAAAAAAAAAGAAAAAGAAAAAAAAAGAAAAAGAAAAAAAATAAAAGACTGACAGCAATCTATTATATCTTCTAACTTTGTCCACGTGGGCCATTGGTAGGCAGCATTTTCAACCAAGTAAGTGGTCATTGTCTTAATGATTTAGGACTGTGTCAATTCAATAAAAGAATCCACATAGCTGAGTCAGAGTTAAGTTTTAATCCCTTAGTCTCCCCTAAAGGTAGGCTACCACTCAGCATGTATGCAAATCAAGCTGGTCTGGAATCATCATTAGGGGAAAGAAAGAAACTTCAGGCACATTATGCAGAATTATGAATTTTCAAAATAATCTATATGACCCTTCACCCCTTTCATCCCGATCATTACCCAGGAGGTGGCCTACACAAGATTAACCTTTTCTGATGGTGGCTATATTTTGTGCCCTAACTGCCTCAATAAGGTGTGTGGACCAGAAAGAGGTGAAGGAGATATACTTAAAAATCTTTTGAGGTTGGGGCACCTGGGTGGCTCAGTGTGTTGGATGTCAGACTCTTGATTTTGGCTCAGGTCATGATCTTGGGGTCATGAGATCCAGACCCCATTGGGCTCTCTGGAGAATCTGCTTATTCTTTTCCCTCTGCTCCCCCTCTGGCTCTGTCTCTTTCTCTTTATCCCCCTCTCTCTCAAATAAAGAAGTAAATAAAATCTTGGGGAAAAAAATATTTAGGGGTTGATTTTTCAAAAGTCTACCCTGCATCTCTCAAACTTGCTTGCCGTAAGAAACCACCCTGAATATTGGCCCAGGTAATGAAGGGTTAGGGTCTTGCCTTCTTGGTACACCCAGCGAGAATATACAGACTGACTCTCAGGGAAGATTGATTCTCTGACACATGCCCATTTACTTGTTTTTCATTATTCATCAGTACCTGTCCATGTTTGAATTACCTTCCTATGGTACATTCTCAGCCAAGTCCCTCTACTTCTGCATTGGATATTCAGTGACTCAAGGACTTTTCTTTACCAGTTATTCCTTCTAAATCTTACATCAATGATTTCTACTCTATTCTAAATCACTCTCATCGATTTGGTTATCTTCCATCTGAAAAAACAAGCGTCTCTAGAATGCATCTCCAGGTATCATCCTACTTCTCTATGCTAACTTCCTCCAGAGAGACGTCTATACTTACTCTACTTTCTCACTCTCTTAACCTTCTCCAGTCAGGCTGTTCCCATAGCTTCAGCGAAAACTTTCTCGTCAGCAATACCCATTTTGCCAATTCAAAGCTTAGTTTTTGGTTCTCATCTTACCTGACCTGTCACTACTATTTTACAGTTGCTCTCCCCCATGTTCTGGATACAATGTCTTTATTTAAGATCTGTCCCCTTTTCTTCTTACTCATTGCCATTCTATTGGTTTTGCCTCATTTCTTAATCTCTAAATGCCAGAGTCCCCTAAGATTCAGTCTTTGGGCATCTTCTCTTTTCCATCTACACTCACTCTCTAGGAAATCCATGCACTGTCTTGACTTTAAATTTATATAGACATTTATAACACTAAAAAATTTATCTCCAGCTCTAGCCTCCTTCCTGAGCTTTCCTTAGCTTTTCCACTAGAAAATGAAAATAATTTTCAAACATAATTGACCCCAAATGAAACTTTTAAAAATTTTCTTTCTCCATGCATGCATTCCAAAACAAGAAAAGCAAAGCAAACAAGCAACAACAAAACTAATAACTACAACAATGAAACAAAAATACTTTTTTTTCCCTATTTTGATAATGTTAGCAATATTCACCCAGTTGGACCAAAAATCTAAGAAGTCATATTTGATTTCTCTCTTTAACTTCACATCCAATTCATCTTCAAGTTTTATAGGCTTCTCCTTCAAGATGCATCCCAAGCATGACCAACTCTCCCCACCTCTTCCATTTCTACTTTAGACCAAGCTGCTGCCATATCTTACCTTAACTACTGCAATAGCTATCTAGATTTTTTGAGTGTTTCTATTCTTAACTTCTTAAATTTGTTTTCTGTGCAGCTGTTAAAGTAATTTTTAATGTACAAGGGATCATATAGTTCCTCCATTCAAACAATCCAATGGTTCCCATTACACTGAGTAAAACCCATATTCCTTAACATGTTCAACAAGCTCCTGACCTTGGCCTTCCTCTCCAAACTCACTTCCTGACCTCTCACTCTATTTCCTCTAACTAGACTGGTTTCTTGGAGTTCTTTGATTAGGCCAAACTTAGTCCCGAATTGGAGGCTTTACATTTACTTTTCTTTCTTTTTTAAAGATTCCAAGGCATCAAGATGGTGTTTCTTTTACTCTTTTAGATCTTTGTTCAAATGCCACTTCTCCAGAGAGGTCTTTCTGGACTTCACTAAATTAAATGACCTCACTCTACACTCCAACATATACATACACATACTCTATTTCCTTTTTTTTAAAGATTATTTACTTACTTATTCATGAGAGACAGAGAGAGAGAGAGAGAGGCAGAGACATAGGCAGAGAGAGAAGCAGGCTCCATGCAGGGAGCCTGATGTGGGACTCGATCCCAGGACCCTGGGACCACGCTCTGAGCCGAAGGCAGAGGCTCAACTGCTGAGACACCCAGGTGTCCCCACATACTCTATTTTTTCACCTGAATTAATTTCTTCATATTATTTATTACTACATGATCCATGCACACATGCTTGCGGGTGTGCAAACACACACATGCACACGTGTGCACACACACACACACATTTGTTTATTTTTAGCTCCCCCTCCCAGCCCTGACTAGAATTGTCCACTATGAAATAAGTTTTGAATGTTTTGCTGATGAAGTAGCCCCGGACCCAGCACAGTGCCTGGTTCATAATAGGAGGCCCAACAAATATTTATCGAATATAAAAGCTGAAACTTCAGTCAAATCTCAGAACTCTCAGGGGGCAAGTACTGATCATCAATCCACATATCAGGTAAAGTTTTACTCTCAGCAGCTGAAAACAGTAATGAATCCTAGCGAGATTCTTTCATTCTCCTAAACCAAATATAATTGGTTGCGGTTCAGAATTCTTGCCCCAAATATGCTCTATACTAACTTTGATAAATTAAGTTTTCCATGCCAGCTGACATCATAATTTTTAAAAATGTGTTCTGTATATTTCTGATTGATCTTCAATTTTTAGGTGCATCTAACATCTTTAAGTTTCTCAGTTCCAACTTTCATCTTGTCAAGAATTTAAAGATTTGCAAAGAAAAACTCAAACACATATGAGCTTGTATTTTTTATAAGAAATCTTTTTATTAAAAGTGAAATCTTTTAAAATTTGTTTGAACTCTTTTTTTTTTTTTATGATTTCATGATCTCTCTCTTTTTTTAATGGATCGTGCCAACTCTATACAAATTCTTGGGAATGCGATTACAAGCACTTTATAGCTTAGGGCAAAGTTGCCCTGTCTTTGTGCCTACTGTTTCCCTCTGGCAGGAAGGGAAATGAGTCAAATGAGTATTTTTAGTTTACTGGTTTGCGACAAAGTAACTTTACCAGTTAGATGTTGTTATATGTCTACCCTTGTCCAGTTGGCTTCTCAAGGCAAGGGCACAAGGTTTTGTTGACATATAACAATTTTTAAACTTTTTTTTTTTCCATTTTGACTTCCTGGTTGATCTCCCATGGTGTGTGAGGGGGGATACAAAAGGATAGGATAAGACTGTGTGTGGGTAGGCTGGCACATATGAAACTTTCAGTACTTTCCAAGTATCACACAATGATGCAGATGCTAGCCAACTGCTTAAGATTTTACAAGTCCAACCACGCAAATTAGGCTGCTCTCTACAGACGTCAATTTTTATTTAAATTGGATTCACAGTTTAGATCAAGATCTCTTTATTGTTTGAATTTTTCCAGATAATTATTAAATATCTGTTTTATAGACAGATTAGCCTGATATACTCCCATTTTTCTTCATACTTGATCTTTCTCTCTTGTTCATTCTTGCTCCCATCTGTCTCTCTCTTTCAGTTATAGTCATTCTTAAGAAATTCACTAAAATTTTACATGAAGGATTCCTCGATCCAAAACTCTGTCAAACCTTCTTAACAAAAATGGATGCATTTTTGATGCATCTGAGATGTACTTTTGTAAATTTCAGGCTTGTTTTTAATTCCTCTGCTGGTAGTCTCTGACCCCAAAAAGAAAGGTCTGAGTGAAACATTTCATAAGTGTCACAGATACTCAACTGTTATAAGCTATCTGTGTTTTTTGCTTTCCTCAATGGGTTTTCTTCAAAAACATCTCTCTCAAAATTGTAGTTTAACTTCTACTGAAAAACTGCCATAATTAAGATATGATGTTTTTACTTCCTTCTTTTTTGTTTTGTTTTGTCTTCTGTAAATAATTTATTGAAGTATAACACACAAGCAGAAAAGTGTATACTTCATACATTCGTAGCTCAATAAATTTGTTAGCTACTTTCCTTTGAAGAGGGCAACTAGATAGGTAGTAAACAAAATTCAGCTCAGTAAAAGGAGTGATTTTCAAATAACTAAAGCCGTCTATAAATGGGACAAGCATCTTTGTGATGAAATAAGATTCTGCATGATTGGAATTATTTTTCATGAGTAGGAAAGATGAGATCTTGCATTGAATGATAGGTTGGACTAGATGACCTCTGATTTTTTCCAACTCTAAGAATGTATGAAAAAACAAACTGAAGATCAGTGTCCTAGAGGTTGCATCAAGGCAATTATAAATGTGCATAATGAAATTATATTTTCTAATCATCAGTGAAGATGTTATTTAAAAGGTCTTTAAAAATGACTTTTTAAGACCATTCAGTAAGTTAATTGAAAGAAGAGTGGGTTGGGTTTTTGTTTTGTTTCCTACATTCATAGAATATTATGTTGTAAATTAGGAATATTATCACTGAAGTCTGGGGTTGAAGGTTAGACTAAGTTTCATAAAGTGAAAGATGTATATCTAATCCTATTATTTGGGTGAATTTTGACCAATAGCAAAATCTGTATGTCTCCTCTGATTAAAACTAACACAGTTTTATTTTAACACAAAGATGTAACCTGGGTGATGACTATAAAACTTTTTCATAGCTATGTATCCCAAATTCAAAAATAGAATTAAGATTTCATTTTTTGTGTACTTTTTCATGGTGAGACATTTGTTTCTTTAATATTCTTCCATATGGTGGCCATTTCATTTTGCGATTTAAATGTTTTAATACGCTATTTTGTTTCAATGATTTAATAAATAAGAAAAGAGGAAAATAAAGACAAAAATTTGTCTAATTTTCTCCTTAACACCTGGGTTCTGGAAAGTCCAAGGTGATTAAATTGAAGGCAGCATTGCTTTTGAGTTACCTATTAAACAATATTCTGGAATATCATCAAAAGTTTTGGCAAAGAAGAATCATTTTTGGATGGGAGGTTAAACAAAGGCCCCGGCCTCAAATTTATCTATGTCTTTGAGTGAGTTTTAACACCATTGACCTGGCCAAACTCCAATAACATTCATTATATCTTGCCTGTCTCAATCGACCTTGAAATTTTAATAAGGCCCTATATTTCTTGTCTTAACCCACTTTCATAATATTGCTTGGAGCAGCCATCCAGCTGTGGTTTTTCACTTAAGTAGCTAGATTTATCTAGCAGTTAAGGGCATCCTTGTATCTCTTATTCCCCCACAGAAGCAAGAAGAAGCTCAGTGAATTTGTTCCAGTGAAAAGATTTGAACAGCTTAGACAAATAGGTAAGAAAATCCGAGTAAGATAATCCAATTTCTCATACTGCATTCATTAGGAAAAATGATAGAAGCAGGCACCCAGCTGAGCACTTAACTTCAACCACAGTTAAATTCTGCAAAGCCCCAAAAGGTAAAATGTTACAAGAAATTAAAACACCGGGAAAGCTTTACACCAAGATACATTCCAGATCATCTGAAGCCTTTTGCCTTTGAATTCTCACAGTTGGCTCTTGGGCGCTTTGATCCATCCTGTCTGAACACATCACCATGCCAAGTTACACAAAGCAGCCCAGCAGGACTGACAAGGCCCAGGAGCCAGTGCAAGTGTGTGTCTGGCGCATCTCTCCTAGTTGAACTGTCCTCATTGGTGAGGATTTTTAGCATGCAAATCATGTACCTAAGAACAGTAGGAAAAGAGAAGAGATTCCTCAGCTCCTTCTTGTTTCTAGGGAAGGATATATTTCCTTTCATGACCCCACTATCTCATCTGACAACCATTCCCTTTTGAATTAATACTCTTAGATCCTGTAAGATCATTAATTAATATCAACTTTATGAATCTTCATCTAAGCAATACCTCACTAGACCTTTCAGTTTCCATTAAATGGGTTCCCCATTCTGATTTTCTCTCATTGTCCCCCTTTTCTTATTTTAACCTGCTCAAGCAATGTATATTGAAGAAATTAGAGGACTTTTCGGTGATTTTAAGGAATATATTGGAATAGAGAAATAAAAGTTTAGACTATGACTATACTTGAGTCACTCAGATTGTCTGCATAATCCCCATTTACTTAATATTTTGTAGGCAAGTGTAGATTACAAAAAGTACGCTGAGACAGTATTCTTTCAGTTGCACAGAGTAAGTATATAACCCTTCAACAGGTCAACCCCAAATGCAGTTGAAAACCTACATATAATTTTTGACTCTCTCCCCACGCACAAAATTTAACCACTTAATAGCCTACTGCTGACTAAAAGTCTTACCTACAACATAAATAATTGATTAACACATACTTTCTATGTTTATATGTATTACACACGGTCTTCTTACAATAAAGTAAGCTAAAGAAAAGAAATGTTATTAGGGAAATCACAAGAAGAGAAAATACATTTACAGTGCTCCTGTATTTATTAAGAAAAAAATCCTCATGTAAATGGACCTGCACAGTTCAAGAGTCAACTGTAAAGATTCTCTAGGGCCTTACAGTGATGTCTGACAAAGGTTTTTTATATGGAGAATTTAGATGTAAATTTAATTTGTATATGTGCAATGAAAAGTGCCTCCACAATGAACATAATTATGGTTTGTTCTATGTAGCAAATTCTCTAGCTGTAATGTGTACAATTGATATGGTCAAACCAATAACCCATAGAAAATCATTAAAGACACAAGAGATTATGCACATAGCCTTTGATTTGTCAGATGACAGTACAGCTCATTGCAGTAGTAATAATGAGCGTTGTTCTTGTCTTAAATCAATATAAAAACTTTCCACAGCCACTTAATGCACAGGAAAAATTTTAGAAATTTACACACTGATTGGCAAAGTCAAGTACATACCGACCAGTGAGATAGCTGAACTTCTTAAAAATGTTCTGCACTCTTTAATGTGAGGGAGCCAAATAATTTATGGGCTTTGGGGAGTAAACTCTAGTCTGCAGATGTGCTTGATGCTTTCCAAACAGCCTCTCCTCCCCTAGGCCATAGGAGTTTGACTCAATAGGTCATGTTCAAATACATACCGTGTGCCTAGCACTGTGCTGGGAATTCCTTATTGAGCAAAATGCAGTGGAATTGTGATGATGGTTGAAAGCATGGGCTGTGGAGCCAGACTTCCTAAATGTGAAGGCAGATTATTCTGTGTTCTTCTATTTCCTCACTTACAAAAAAAACAGGTAATAATAATAATGTAATTTACAGAGTGGTTGTTAGGAATAAATGATGATAATATACACAAAAAGTTCAGCTGTTCAGAAGAGAACAGCTTCTGGCTCACAGAAAGCCCAATATAAGTATTTTCCATCATGATGTATCCCCCTTGAGCCTAGGGATTGGCGGGCTCACATTTTTTTTCTCCAGTATTTTGCACCATGCCTGGTACAGACTTAATAGTCGATGAAGTATGTGATAGATGAATGAATGAAAAAAGTTTTCTTTTAATGATACATAGACAACTCAAATTTGTTAATTCATTCAATAATTTATGCTTTTGTTAGTATAAGAAAGTAAATCTCAGATCATTGGTTCTACAATGATCATTCTAAGATGATAAAACATTTTCTAAAGAACCAACTATATATAGAGTCTATTTTTAATGCCAAATGAACCTGTTTCTCAATTGTATTCAGCAGAAGCTACAAAGTAGAAAATATGCCAAAACAAAAGTGTCATTAAAAAAACCACATGTGTATGTATCTTAATGTACAATAATAAACAACTCTTGATCATACATTAAAAAGATATTTATTAAGAGCAGACTTTTTGCCAGGCACTGTTGCATGCCCTGAAAATACTAAACAGACAATAATCTTTGCCATCATGTAGCTTATATTCTAGAGAAGGAGAAAGACAATAAAGGTACACTTACTAGAATTCATTTTCAGGGTGTATTTTGCTGCTCTTTTAAACCTCTCTGACCTGTCCAGATGCAGGCCTGTTCCAAATCAACCATTCTACAGGAGTTAGAGTTCTTCTGTAATAGAAGTAGAAAATTGGTAACTGCCCTCAAAAAAATCTCCTAGGATAAGGTTATAGGTCTGCTGGTTTTGCTGCAGAATTCTGGAGGTCTGTTTCAGAATTTTTCACAGACTCCAATGGGCCCACAGTTACAGTTTGAGAATTCTTCACCCTCCTATGCTATTCTCCACTCCTATTTGCTTATCCGTCTCTCCCCTTGCCTTGTGGGATAAATGGATCTTCTTTTGGTAAACACATAAAATATCTATATTGCTGTAGGCTTTCCATATGGACCCATACTAAGATTGTTGATACTTGGGAAGGCTGAAAAATAGGGATCATACTAACAATTCTTAAAATTTTCTAAGCTTCATCTCTGTGTGGTCCAGATACCTCTGGACAGGTTACCCTCTCTTTCTGCCTCTTGCAAATACCTCTACATGGCTATGAATAAGCATGCTCAGAAGGTTGAATTAAGGAGCTGCTACACACAGAAATTCTCTACTTTTTCAAGACAACTCCTACTTAAATCACTCTTTGTTAAATTGTCCAGTGTTCCTTTTACAAAGACCTTTTTTAGATATTTTAGAGTTCAAAGCTGAAAGACACGTCTTTTGACAATGTGATATGCTCCCTCCTTCTTGGGCAATGTGGTCCCTACAAATTCATAATATTTCCCTTTTTGTGTTGGCTGCCATGAGGCTCAGGATTCATTTTCTCTTCAGTGTCAAGAAGTTTAAGTTTTCCAAGCTTCAGTTTTCTGGGACACTTATTCTCCTCTTTATACATTTTCATGTTATTAAAATAACCTGTTGCATTTCCGTTTTACTGACCACCAGTTCATTTGAAATGATGGCTTTTAGTGTAAGCTAGAAAAAGTATAAGTCCTTTTGCAAATGGAAAGAGAATAAAGAAGCAAAGAAATAATTCTGGACAATGGCTATTAAGTCTTAAAACCAGCAGAAATTCATAAGAGCTTTGCAACAGCCTCAAATAAGCTAAATGCAGAAAATGAGGGCCTGGGCCAAATTTTTACTTTGGATGTGGCTTAGTTATAGCAGACCCAATAATTTTAAAAGAAAAACAAGTTACTAGCATTTAGAAGTTAGAAGATTCCAAGAACAAAACTGGATTTCTGACTTCTCTTGAATGGTCATGATGGTTTATGGTAATTACATTCTCTCTGTGCCAGGTACTGTTCTAATATTTAATCTTCTAGAAAGTCCTCTGACGTGCTACCCATATTACTGTCTACATTTCACAAATGAGGAAATTAAGGCATAGAGAGATTCAGTTACTTATTTTCCAGGATCGCACAGTTCACAAATAGCACAGCTGGCACCTGAACGTGGCTCCCGCTGGGCTCCAGACATTCCCAGATAGGCCGTGCTGTTACCTGAAAAGGAAATCCAAAGGCCTGGACCCACATTCCCACTTGACAACCTGGCATCAGTAGCCAGAACTCAAACAGCCTTGCCTCTTCAGATGATCCCCCGGTGTTTGTAGGCATTTCGGTTTATGACTCTTGTCTTAATTCTAAGTTTAGAGCATATAGGCTTGAGGAGGGAGCTGCACTTTGAATGCATTTTCTGCATTCCTAGGTGTAGTCTTTGCTTGAAGTTAATTAACATTCATGAGTCCCACGGGCCTTGAGAGTTCCTGTGAAGTCCTCAACACTGACACTTAAATGGGCAAATGAGAACCAAAATACATCTCACCGGTGCACAGCACATAAAAGCCGCTTTACCCCAATTATTCCCCAAAGCATTTCACGCTTAATTGTTTCACATTTACAGATAATAAGGACATGAATGACCACATTTGCATATTTATATTGCTCATTTGCCCTGTATGCAGTAGTCACTGCTTTAGAAGGATTTGTATACCACCTGTTCTCCATCAGTTATCTTTTCTCTGTGGTAAAGATTCTTGGTTAGAAAAAAAGTGAAAGTAAAACTAATCTCCTTCATTAAAGGTGGAGAGACTTTTAATAAAATGGGACTTGCTCTGCACTTCAGAGGATAAGCAGAAACCTTTGAAGGATTTTCTGTCTGAGGAGTTTCCAGGGAGGAAAGGATGTAATTTAGTCAGCGACTCGGCTAAGCTCATTAATTCAGGTAACTTGTTTCTAAAAAGGGAACTTTCCTCTGAAATGCTGCTATTGCAGACCCTTTTTTCCCCCTCCATCTCCCAACTTCTAGCCCCTGAGACAAACCACTATTGTTAATTAGTTGAATTAGTTGTACAGTATCATTTGTTAAAATTGCATTCCTGATTCCCAAATTGTAATTTAAATTTAAAAAAAGCAATGAGAATTGCTTTTCCCAAAATAATGTGTTTTTTTTTTAAATGCAAGTAAAGGAAGCATTTCTTGAAACTGCTCTTTGTTATTCTCTTTGATATTCTATCAGGAAAGTATATGTCTATAATGTAGGACATAAAACTGAAATAGGAAGTAAGTTTTTGGATTTCTCTCTGTCTTTAGTTTTTTTCCTCATATCACCCCAACTCTTTATGGTGCCAAGTTCAACAAGTTATTTATCATAGTAATAGCAATAATATATAAGAATGTATTATACTATAATAATATGTATTCTACACATATCAGTATTAATAGGATATGTAGATATTAATACATGGCATTAGTTACTAATCATACTAATCATGTTAATTACATTCTTGATTATAATAAATATGTTAATCATCAATTATATGCTATAAATATATCATTGTTATCATTAGTTTTATTTTTCTATTATAATTTTTAGGCAACTTTTAATTCTCTTGTATTGGCTGATGATGGTCAAAGGGCACAAACTTTATTTATAAGATGAATAAGTTCTGGGCATCATATGTTGAGCATGGTGACTACAGTTAACAATAGTATATTGAATACTTGAAGGTTTCTAAGAAAGTAGATATTAAAAGTTCCCCCCCAAAAAAAGTTCTGACCACACAGAAGTAACCTATGTGAGGTGCTGGCTGTGTCAGCTAACCTTCTCGTGGTGATCATTTCACAATACATTCGTATATCAAATTATCACATTGTACACCTTAAACTTACACGAAGTTATATGTCCTTTATATCTCAATAGCTGGAAAAAAATCTGGGAAGCCGGAAAAAAAGAGAGAAAAAGCTGGAAAAAAGAATATTTCCTAATTAACATATTTAAATATGCTCTTTTTTTTCCTCATGAAAAAGACAACCCAGGGGAGTCTCTCCTTGATTCTCAGTGATCAAATGCCTTTCTAGATAGACATTTCCTGTTAAAACTATCATTTTCTAGCCCAAGGCCTTTAAGAATATTTTGTGATAGGATTTAATAATAAGGTTATACAAACACAGTCACTTATCCATTGCAGATTCATACATCTTAGAGTGAAATTCGAAGAAAAAAAAAAGTCATAGGAATTGTTGAAATACTTTCCCAAGAAACTATTTCCCTAGGCAAGAGTTGAAGGCAGAAACAGTTCTGTGGTAAACAGCACAAGGGATCACATGCCAATTGCAATTAGAAGAAGCACGAGAAGTCACCTAGAGACCAGAAACACAATTCCTTTTATGGCATATTAGAAACAACCCAATCTCTCTCAATAGTAGTATTCATCAAACAGCTAACATTCTGAAATTCCCTTAAGAGGTTGTTGGAGTGAAAACAAATTTGTTTTTAGTGTGGTATCCTCAGGAAAGAAGCCTTATAAAATCATTTGCCTTGTTGGCCTGTCTACCTCCTATAATAACTATTGATCCCATAGGCTAATTTCACCCAACTTTGATAGAGGGTCAAAGGGTCTACAGCTGGACAGAGTCTCATAAATTTCTTGTAGTTTCTTCTGATCCCTTCAGAAGAGTTGCTTAATGATATCATTTCGAAGAGCACAAAAAAGCAAACCAAGCTTCTGCTGTGAAGTTGTCACTGTAATGGAAGATGATTACATCAGAAGAAGTTCAAATGGAAAAGAATGTTTGTAGTTGCCTTGTAGTTTCCTGTTAACAAGCAAAGTGAGCATCATATGTAACTCCACAGACTAGCAGGCATCTTTGCTTCTGATCGTTGCATTCTGAAACTTTATTATAAATTCCACTCTTGGGTTTTGCACATCTGAGTGTCTGACTTCTTGTTGTTTACAGTTGAACTTAACCAGTTCCCAGAAGTGTATTGCCATAATGGAAAGGCTTTCTAAGAGGTGCTAGTGAGTCAGATTATAGACGGCACAAACAAGAATTAAGTGTCAGGAAGGAAGCAGTAGACCTTTCTACAATAATACATACCAGGGTGATAAGTCAAGTTCAAGTCTTGGCTAGAGTAGTATCTGAGAGGGCCCAGGTCTGAATGTGCTGGGGAATCTGCTTTCAGAATTTGCTGCTGAAATTTGGCAAAGGCACAATTTATTCCAAGGAATGTATTCACAGTTAGGGATGAGCCAGGGGAGGTCTTTCAAGGCTGGTACAGGATATAACATCTTGTGGTACCCAAACCTCACGAACTGAGGAACTCAAGAATCCGGCTAGCACCTCATCACATTCAATTAGAGGTACCAGGTTGGCGTGGCTAACACCTGAGGGCCTTCCTCTACTCTTCCTCTACACCTGTGGTTTTAATTTTTCTCTCTGATGACAAGGCAGGAAACCAAAAATACATGCATACAATTATATGTATATAAATTTTAATATGAAGTTTAATATAAAATCTATTTTGGGGTTTTAGATTTCAATTTATATATTTTATATGTATATAATTTTCCCACTTGCAAGTGAGGAAAATAGCACCTAATATCTTGCTCTAGCTAAGACCTCAGAGATTGTATAGCTGGATGAGAAGCCCTGCAGGTTAACAGGATCCTAATTATAGACAGCTGGAATAAGGCTTGGGTTGGATAGGAAATGAAGCTATGAAGATGGTTCAAATGCTTTTCTTTCATAATTTCCATATTTCAGCCCTTTCTACTCAAACACACTCTAAGCAGTAAACACAATCTAGCATTATATTTACAGTGTAAATATAATACTAACTTGGGAGTTGGCCAGATTGGAAAGTGTATATTTAAATTTTTTGGAAAATAGTCCAAATGGTGACAAATATACTTTACACTGATATTTGGAATGTTAGCTTCTCTTAGGTACTATTACTAGATATTCATTTTCCAAACTCTGTGAGCAATATTGTTGAATGCCAAGAAAAGACCCAAGGAACTATACGGGAAGAAGGAAATGGGATGAATTGTTTCCATGAAACTACTGCTTCATAAAATGTGGAACAGCCGAGCTCTAAATCCTCACTTAAATGAATCAATATGACTACAGAGAACTTATAATGAAATATAACTGTAAGAAATGCTATGGATCAGATATAAGATGTGCAACTGGATAGAAATTCGACAGATCTTCAGTGGACCAGGGAAGTTGCCCTCATAAGGAAATTAAGTCTTAGTGGAAATGAGAAAGTGCAACTGCATATGTGGAAATTTCATTTTCTGGAGCTGCCACCACAGTAGCCAAGTAGGGAATCAAGTTACAAATGCAGGTAGTCTTTAAATTTGGCACCTGATGACATAAGGCCCAGGGAGAAGGTGCTTCCTGGCTCTCAGAGAATATATATATATGGATATTACTACACACCATGTATGCATATATATACATATATAGTATCTATCTACTATATGCTGTGTAGTGGTATCCAAACATATACCATGTGATTAAGTTGAATGTTTCTATTATAACATAAATACAAATTAGGACTGTAAATCAAGTTACAGTTTTCTCATGGCATTAAAAATGGATTAAAAGTTAAAAATACAGGCAAAAGAAGCACAGGAATGAATGCAAGACAAAAAAATAGGGTGGCTCTCTCAATGTTTTATCATCTTTTCTAGAAGTAGTCATGGGAACAAATACAAACCATTGTTTCTTAAAAGCTAGGCCTGCTGCTGCTAAAATAACAAGATCCCAGCCTCTGCAATGTGCTAGGTGGAGAATCCACAGTAAAGAGCACGGAGCCTAGCAACAGCATAGCAAAAGAAGGGGTGGCTAGAGTCGCTCAGTAGCTAATATTTGCAGTTAAATTGCTGGGCTGTTTTCAATTTTCCTTTGCAAATCTAGATGAATGTACCAGGTACCCTTAGCACTACTAATTGCTTAAAAAGTGTTCATGTTTTTCAAAAGATAAAAATTCATTATTTAAGAGGTGAAACTGGTGGGAAAAAAAATACTTACTATTATTTTACTTAAGGTCTAAGGATTTAGGGATTTTAAGAGTTAAGAGTTAATCAAACTCTTACAGAAAAGTATTGCCCAGATAGTCCAAACTAGTACCACAGATCCTGTTTCACCCAATGGAATTTAAAATGTTTGGGTTATGACATATTATTCTAATCAAAGCCCTTTATAAATTCTACTTCCATTAGCAAGAATGGAATTTTTATGAAGATCAAGTCACATTGGTGTGTTTTTTCACTTTATTTTTTTCCAAACTACTTACCTCGACAAAATGCACTTTGGAAAACAGAATAAAGGGAGGTGAATATATAGCAATAAAAGGTGCTTCTGTTAAAATATTTTTCTTTCAAGATTCCAAAGTTCCAAAATAAAGGTCTCGAGACCAATCTTAAAATCTCACATTATATATAGCGTTCATGCATCCTTTAAAAATTTCCTATAAAACTTATGAAGTTTCGAGTGGTATTATATATATATATATGTATATATATATAATATCTACGTATTATAGATAATATAAAAGTACTTATTTTGTACCAATTAAAACAAATTATAATTATATACATTAATTTGTATAATTAGCATTTATAATTTGTTTATCCCCAAATCCTAAAAACCTTACTTTCAATTTGCTTTTTTCTATTTCTTTGGAGGAATCTCTCTATTTCAGTCTTATTAAAGTCACTTTTAATGCAGGGTCATCATTCTGGTCAATGATAGGATTAACTGTCAGTCTCTATTTCTGTAGATTTGGTAATAACATTTTTATTCAGCAGTTATCTAAACCATTCACAGAATCCCTATTTTATACCAGAAGAGCACCTGTATTAGGTTGTGCTCAAATGAGACAGAGTATCTCCAAGTTTTATGTCTGTGTTTTTTTTTAATAATAAATTTATTTTTTATTGGTGTTCAATTTACCAACATACAGAATAACACCCAGTGCTCATCCCATCAAGTGCCCCCCTCAGTGCCCGTCACCCATTATGTCTTCATTAGCTCCTACGGCAACAAGAGAGAGAAATAGCTCTGACCTACTCTAAAGTCAAGAAGTATTGTTTACACCATTTTGTTTTCATATCAGCCTGGGATGTAGTACTTATTATTATCAGTCTTGTAGAGAGAAGAATTGTTGGGCCCCAGTGGTTAAGTGACTTTCCTGAGGTTAGAGTTTCCACAGGAAGCTAGAATTTGAAGAGAACTACTAATGGATGTCTCCAGAGCATATGCAGCAGAAAGACTATTTGAAAGAAATAACTTTCTGCTCCATAAATGAAAATTATCTAATAACTTTGTTATTTTCCAACATTATTCAAAGTGATAGTTGAATGAAATAACTTTCTAAAAAGGTTTCTTCTGACCTTTAAGTAAGGTGCGTTGTAGCTGAAACTATTTGAAACTCTGAAAGTTTCTGTAAATGAAAACAAGAAACACATTAGTCCTAAGCCAGAAATATTTTCCCACCTTGGATGCAAACATTTGGTGAGTTGCTTAGGAGGTTGCATAATATTCACTACGGAACTGTAAAAACAGAGATGACTACCTCAAATAAAGCCCCAAGTTGGGGGCACCTTGATGGCTCAGTGGTTGAGCACCTGCCTTTGGCTCAGTGCATTTTCCTGGGGTCCAGAGATTGAGTCCTGCATAAGGTTCCTGCAGGGAGCCTGCTTCTCCTTCTGCCTATGTCTCTGCTTCTCTCGATTCTCACATGAATAAATAAATAAAATCTTAAAAAAAAGTACCCCTCCCAAAAAAAAGCCCGAAGTTGGAGCATGAGAGAAAAGCTGTATAGCAATAAATTAGGTCGTGTTTCTACACCTCTCCCACCTTTTTACAACCTTAAAGAATCCCCAGGTCTCCCCTGTGATCTGATCCTCCTTCCTTGCCCGCTCTGCCTAACACCTTTTCTCTGCTGGCACCAACCCTCCAGGCTACACACACACACACACACACACACACACACATACACACACATACACACGGCACTTGTGTAAATTTTCTGTTCTTTAATTGATGCCAAATAACTGCCTTAAGTAAAACAGGATATTGCTGATGGTCCAAAGACTAGGTAAAGGGATCCTGTGTGCCTGCTTTCTCCTAGCTGGGAGATGTGAGGAAATAGCATGGATGTTGCTGGCCTTTTGTTCTAGCGCAGGGACCTGATGGAGGTGTTATTAAGTTTTTGAAATGTATCAACAACCCAAAGGCATATAAGTAAGTTCCAGAAATATCAAATCAGACAAAAACTGAGAGACAGCAAAAAGATTATTTCAAACCAATGGGGAAGGGCAAGTGCTAAAGCTCAGAATGATACACTATGAAGTCATACACAGGTAGATGAGTGATACCATAGATAATATGGGACCAGGGGTGTGTGTCAGGAACATCTTCTCCTCCTACCCTGTTAGCCTATAAGCAGAATTTCTCAATGTTCGGTCAGTTCAACATCATCAAGGGATTGCAGATGCCCTTTTTTCTTTTTTTCCTTTTTTAGTTTCAACTTTTTATTTAAACTCTAGTTAGTTAATATATATAGTAAAATTGGTTTCAGGTATAGAATTTAGTGTCTCATCCCTTACATATAACACCCAGCGCTCATCACCACAAGTGCCCTCATCAATACCCATCACCCATTTAACCCACCTCCCTCCATCAACCCTGAGTTTGTTCTCTATAGTTAAGATTCTCTTATGGTTTGCATCCCTCTCTCTTTTTCCCCCTTCCTCTATGTTCATCTGTTTTGTTTCTTAAATTACACCTCTGAGTCAGATCATTATGGTATTTGTCTTTGACTGACTTATTTCACTTAGCCTAATACACTCTTGATATATCTAAACAGGTTTTTCCAAGCATGCAGTTAAGAATTTAACCAGATCTTAGAAATTCTGTGGCCTATGAGCCAGCTGGGTTTCGGGAAAATTTCAGAGACAACTTTGTGTTTTCGGGGCTCATCCATTTCTCTGAGTTCCTGATAGAGCTTGGTCAGAGAATTTAAAGAGATGAGTATCATGATATACCAGGACAAACTGAACAAATGGTTACTGGAGAAAAAATGAATTGCCCTTTGTCAATTAAAAATATACCATATAATTAAACTATGCTAAGTACTAAGGAGTATATAAATAATAGTGGGGCTTGTCTTCTCCTCTCATAAAGCTTTTATTCTAATGAAAAAGGTAAGGCTCATGTAAACATAATGCTAGCCATCAGTGAGAGTCCTGTGATAAGCCACAAGAGAAGGGTTCTAGGGAGTGAAAGGTTAACGCATATTGGGATAATTGTGATAAAGAAAAGAAATAATAATCTGTTAGGCATTCACTCACAGACCAGCATTTGAAAAATCTGCCTTTTTAAAAGAACTCTCACTTAGACAAGGGCTTTGGTTGTATCTATAGCTTCTTCTCCTAGAGTGTCATTATCATTCAGTTCCTCTTTTTTTAAAAGATTTTATTTACTTATTCATGAGAGACACAGAGAGAGAAGAAGGCAGAGACACAGGCAAAGGGAGAAGCAGGCTCCATGCAGGGAGCCCGATGTGGGACTCGATTCCGGGTCTCCGGGATCATACCCTGGGCTGAAAGTGGCGCTAAACCACTGGGCCACCTGGGCTGCCCCATTCAGTTCCTCTTTATTCCTGTCTACCATGCTTACAAGCAACAGCAGTAACAACAAAACTTAATCAGGTGTACAGTTCTCCTGGCTACTCTCATTTTTTTCTTTCCTTTCCAGTTTCCTACATTTTGAGTCTTTAGTGATATCACAGTGGAGACCTACCCTCACATTCAAGAAAGTTTTAAATTTCGATTTTTAAAGTTACCCCAAGAATCTACTGTTTATATAGGCTGGTCCTGAACTATTAATTTAATTAAGATAAACATTTAATTCATAATCTAGTTCTTCACTTCTGTTTTTGTAGTTCTTCATTGTATAATATAATGAGAATTTCAGAAGTTAAAAGAAGCTCTGGTTTTGTCTAGAATGAAGAATTCTAGAAAGAACATCACTTCCACCCTAACTATAAGACAAAAACAAATAAAATACAAATCATAACTCTTCTTGGACTCATCAAAGAACTGAGGTAAAAGACAACCAAATAGATTGAATTCAAAGGAGGGACAGGTTAAGGGGAGTCACACATATTGGTTTAACTATGGCAGAGCATGGGAGAAAGAAATACCAATCATCATGCAAAAGTATAAAAAAAATCAGATTTGTTTAATTGCTAAAGGCCAAATGGAGGCTACTGTGACAATATAGAAGTGACACAGTGGGAATTTGCACTCATTTGTAGTCCCTTTCCGTAGACCTTCAATGGGAACTCCTTGGAAAGATTGCAGGAAGCAGGGCTGTAGACCAGAGAGAACCACATTCTTGTTTCAGGCCGGCAGGAAGTCATCAGCAACCACTGCAGAGAAGGAAAAAAAAATCACCTCTCTGTTTAGATCCTTCTCTCATATGGAGAAAAATCTTAAGCCACTGAGGAAGGGACAGCAAACCTTGTCACTTTCAGAGCACAGGAAAGACTCATTACTGCTGGGAGAAAAATAGAAGAAGAAAAGCTTCTTATCTTTTGGGAGAGATGGAAAAGAATCCAGTATTCAGTTGTCTATACTTATAACATTACAAGCCTTCCACCACTGGAAGAAAGATCAGAAATTCTCTCTTGTACAAGATTAGCCGCAGACACAGGGAAGATTTTGGCTACCATGAGAAGGAGAGGCAAGAGTGCTGAAGAGCCCCAACCTAAAGACCTAAGCACATGAAGCCTACCTAATATTGAAGCTACACTAGCACAGCAGAGAATACACCGGCCCCTTACACCACCTTAGCAAGCATTTAATAACAAGCAACAGTTTAACGTCAGAGGAGACAAGAGTGTCCAGAGAGATGACTTCTGTGCTGCAGGCATATGGGAACAACTAAAAAGCTAAGGCCCAAAGATGGTCTAGATATTAGAGCTAGCATATAGGATCTTTAAAATAACTATGATCAATATGTTAAAATATCTAGAGAAAAAAGAGGCATTGTACATACATACACAGATTGTTAATTTCAACAGTGAGGTCAAAATTCCAGTAAGTGTTAAAAATGCCTAGAAAAATAATGCTTAAAAAACACAGTAACAGAAATGAAGAATTATTTTTACAACTTCAACTAAGGAAAGAATCCTTGAACTTGATAAATAAATAGAAACTATCCAAACTGAACATGAAGAGAAGAAACACAAAAATTAAAAAGTAAATAAAAGACAGTACATCCAAGAGCTCTGGGACACTGAACAGTTTAACATATCTATAATTAAAGTACCAGCAAGAGAGGAGATGAAACAAACAAAATATTCAAAGAGAAAGTAGCTAAGAATTCTCTAAAAGTAGTGATAATGAAAGACACCAAATCCCAAACTACAAAACCTCAGAGAACCCTAAGAAGACATACACACATACACACACACACACACACTCCTGAATACATCATTTGAAACTGCAGAAAACCAAAGCTAAAGAAAAAAAATCTTACAGTTAGCCAAAGAAAAGAGATCTATTACAGACAGAGGAGCAAAGATAGGAATTTTAGCAGACATCAGGCACTGTGTCTGATGTGCCATCTTTAAAATACTTTTTAAAAAGTCAACCCAGAGATTTTACGCCCAGTGAAAATGTCTTTCACAAATGAAGGTAAAACAAAGACTGGTTTTAGACAAACAAAAGCTAAGAGCAGCCCAGTGCTACTATAACTATTACATGACATCTTTCAAGGAGAAGGAATTGAATACCAGGGGTAATTTGGATCTATACAAGCAAATGAAGATCTGGAGAAATGGCATTAAAAAGTAGACTTAAGCAAGCTAAGTATAAAAGACACAGGGAAGACTGAATATTTTCTAAGACCAAGAATAATGCACAGATGTCCACTATCAACCATTTCTATTCTATATTGTATTGCTGTCCCTGGCCAGTGCAGTATGATAAAACAAAGAAAAAAACCCAGTTAATACTCATTGAAAAAAATAATTAAAATCCTCTCTTTTAATAGATGATGTCATTATTTAGTAAAGAATCTGAAATAATTTGCCAAAAAGCTGCTAGAACTAATGGGTTTAATATGGTGTAGGAGACAAAGTAAATATGCAAAAATAATTGTGTTTCTATATATAAGTATTGAATGTGAATTTGAAATATGAACATTTTTTAAAGTATCATTAACAATAATACAAAAATCACGAAATACATAATTTGATATTAATGTAACACAATTATTGCAAGATTAGCATGTTTAAAACTAAAAAACACAGATGCAAGAAATCATAGAAGCCCAAATAAATGAGATAAGTACATAGGGATATGTTCATTTACTGGAAAATGCAGTGCTGTTAAGATACCTACTCTCCCAAATTTGATCTATGCATGTAATATAAGATAATCAAAATACCAGGAGGATTTTTTTAGATACAAATTGACAAAAAGATTCTAAAACTTAAGTGAAAAGCCAAAAGAAATAAAATACTCAAAAGAAATTTGAAAAAGAACAAAATTGAAGAACCATACTACCTGACTAAAGATCTATTGTAGAGGTGCAGCTATCAAGACATTGTGCAAAGGATGGACCTAGGCAAAAGGAACACAGTAGAGTCTGGAAATAGAATCGCATATGTACAATTAATTTAATTTAGACAAATATAAAAGCAAATAAGTGGAGAAAAGGTAGTTAAAAATAGGTCTGTATTTTAGGAAGGGAGCCAAGTCAGTACATAAATTATACTGTAATATGTTGTATATACATACATTCCTATAAAATATATATTTCCTATAAAATTATGTGCATATATACAACAAAAATATGTTTCTCCTTTTTTTAGGAGTCAGAGAATATTCCATTTTCTATATATTTCCACGTGCTTTTTTTCCCTTTGTCAATGTTATTTCTAATTCATCTTCCATGACCATCAGTTCAGGTGTCATCTTGAAGAAACCTTCCTTATTGACTTCCTGTCTTCAGATGCACTGTCATCCCTATTCCCACGCTGTTATGTGTACATCTCTCGTGCATTATAATTTCACATTTAAACACTCTGATGAATATAACATTTAGGATACCCTAATGCAACTTTGATTACTTTAGTTGTCATTTTTCTACAATAAGATTGTGAGCTTCTAAGTGTCTTTCCTCTCTGCATCCCCAGTTCCCTATACAGTGCCTGGCTTATGGGAAATGTTTAAACAGGATGGTAGCATTATAGAGTTGGTAAGAACATGGTTTAGTAAATCAAACAGATTTGATTTTGAATTCCACGTCTTGTATCTACTAGTATGCATGCTTGGTTAAATTATTCAATCTCTTTTGAGATTTAGGTTTCCATAAAACAGGGATTATAATGCTACTTCCCTCAGAGAGTTATTGCATTGGATTAATTATCTACTACTGCTTAACAAGTCGTCCCTAAAATTCCACAGCTTAAAATAACACCCATTTATTACCTTATAGTTTATCTATGAGATCCAGACTTAAGCCTTCTACTTCAAAATCTTTCTGATGGCTACAATCAACATGTCAGCCAGGGCTGGGATCTCAGCTGAAGGCTCAGTTGAGAAGTAATCCACTTCCAAGCTCACTCAAGTGGTTGTTGGTGGGATTCAATTCCTTGAGCGTGGTTGAATGAAGGGCCTCAGTTCCTTGATAGTGATGGACCCTCTAACAATAAAAATCATAAAAAAAGAGAACCATCTGGCAATGTGGAAGTCACACTATATTTAACATAGTCACAGCAGTGACACCCCACCAGCTTTTTCATATTCTATTTTTTTAAGAAGCTAATTTCCTAGTTTCTGTCCAAAACCAGCTGGAGGGCATTACACAAGGGAGCAGATACCAGGAGATGGGGATCATGGAGGCCATATTAGAAATTTACCTCCCATGTGTGAGGACTAAATCAATAAAATGAAAAGGTTGAGCAAAAATATCTAAATGCACAGCAAGTACATAAGCAGCTATTTTTATCTCATGGATAAATGAACTAATGAATGCGTGAATGAATGAATGAATGAATGGTTCTGCAGTTAGCCTGAGTTACCACTAGATGGTGGTACAACCTTCATAGCATTCTGTCAAGAAAGGGGGTCAGAGATTTTGAGTACAGGAGCAGAAACCAGATTTCTGCTCAAAATGTCTCAAAAAGGACATTTACAATGAACTCAACAAGGATACATTTTAAAAACAGAAATGTTAAGCACCTAATGAAACCTCTTGAACCCCCAGTGCTCTTAAAAAACCTGGCCTGCGTTTTTCTTCTAGGGTAAACCATAAACGATGCAAGCAAAATAAACAAAAAAACACATTCAGCTTCATTTTGATTGATGAGGTTTCTCACTTAGATACTACTCATCCAGCCCTGATTTAAGTTTTCATTGTTTACCTGGGCTTTCAGAGACTTGGGAGCTTGTGTGTATTGGTTTTCAAAGCATGATGGCTATTACATTTTTCTAAATCAGAGTAAAGTAAAATATGCTCATTGTGGAAACCTTGGAAAATCCAGAAAAGAATGAGGGAAATTAAAAACAATTCTAATCACACCTAGAAATAGGTTTTTTTGTGTGTTTCTTTTGCCTTCCTATTTCTCTCTGTCCTCTGAAATTTTTTCCAAAAACATAATTTTGGTGGGCTATGCAGCTCTGCAGATAAATCTCTGGTTTTGTAAATCAGAGCTAAAATGTAAATGAAAACAGCATGAGAAATGAAAGTGGCCTTTAGATTCGATGGACAGAGATTCAGGTAGGAACTCAGCCACTGACTAGTTGAACTGACCCTTTCTAAGACTTGGTTTCCTAATATGAAAATATATCTACTTTCTAGAATTACTAAAAGGATAAAAGGAGCTAATGTTCAGGATCTAGTACAGTGACTCAATTTTAAATGTTGCATAAAATATATTACATTTTGTCTGCAAATAACTTCTTTCCAATAGCTACAATTTTTGTTTCATCTCTTATTAAGATGACCAGATTTGATGACAGATCTCAAAAGGTATATTTACATGTAATAGTGTGTTAAGATTAATTAATATGTAATTGATTATAATTAAGTATAATTAAATATTAACTCATTAGGTTCCTGATTTTACCTTACTCAGTGACCATTATATGCGTGTTTGGTAAAAGATAGAGGCATTTTATCATGTTGATCTCGCATACTTCTATCTCACAATTCTAGCAGAATGTTGTTTTCTAGATAGGGAGTTGAATTTTATTGACTTTTAGTGCCTATTAAAAGTATCATGTTTTTGTTAGTATACAGACTGATGTATGCTATTGGCAAATTTTCCAGTTTTACACCATATCTGTATTTCTGGAATGATCGTGATTTTGAATTGCTCCCTTTGATGTGTTTTTTTTAAAGATTTTCTTATTCTTATTTTTTATATTTTTCATTATGATAAAATACACACAAAAAATTTTCCTTCTTAAACATTTTCAAATATACAGTTCGATACTGTTAAGTCCATGGGTGCCAGGACGGGTAGGTCGGTTAAGCATCCAGATCTTGATTTCAGCTCAGATCCTGTTCTCAGGGTTGTGAGATCCAGCCCTGCATCAGGCTCTGCTCTCAGTGGGGAGTCAGCTTGAGATTCTTTCCTTCTCTCTCTCCCTTTGTCCCTCCTCCCGCTCTCTCTCTCTTTCAATAAATAAGTAAAGTCTTTTAAAAAATAGTGTCAAGTACACTCATATTATTGTGCAATCCCTAGAACTCTTCTCATCTTGCAAAACTGAAACTCTGTACCCACAGAACATTTCCCTCCTCTCCCCAGACGCTGGTAACCAGCTTCCTACTTTCCATCTCTGTGATTTTGACTACTCTTAGTACCTCACATAAGTGGAATCATACAGTACTGGTCCCATGACTGGCTTATTTCACTGAGCAGCATATGATGCTTCAGCCATGTTGTACCCTGTACCATTTCCTTCTTTTTCAAGGTTAAATAATATTTCGCTGTGTGTATGTATGACATTTTGTTTATCCAGTCATCCAAAGACAGACACTTGGTTTGCCTCCACATTTTGGTTATTATAAATAATGTTGCTATGTATATGGATGCACAGATGTCTCTTTGAGACCCTGCGTTCAATTCTTTTGGGTACTTATCCAAAGTGGGATTGCTGGATCACATGATAATCCTATTTTTAAGTTTTTGAGGAACACTAGACTATTTTTCCTAGTTGGCTGCCCCACTGCCCATTCCCACCCACAGGGACAAGGGTTCCAATTCCTTCACATCTTCACCAACACTTTCTGTTTTATGGTTTTTTGGTAACAGCCATCTGAATGAGTGGCATGCCACGTGGTTTTGATTTACATTTCCTTTAATGAATTATAAATACACTTTTTATTTTGAAGCAGTGTGACATTTTCAGAATTATTTTGAAGAAAGTACCGAGTTCCCTTATACTCTATACCCAGTTTCCACTACTATTGACATCTTACATTAGTTTGCTATGTTTTTCACAGTTAATGACCCAATATTGACACATTATTGGTATTAACTATACTTCACTTTTAGATTTTCTTAGTTTTCCCCTGTTGTATTTTCTTCTGCTAACTCCACCCAAGATACCACATTACATTTAGTTGGCAGGCTTCCTTAGGCTCTTCTTGGCTGTGACAGTTTCTCAGACTTGCCCTACTTCTGATAACCTTGATAGTTTTGCTGAGTACTGTTCAGGTATTTTATAGAGTGTGCCTCGATTGGGGTTTGGCTATTGCTATTCTCTTAATTAAAGTGTTTTTGGCAAAGAAGACCACAGAGGTAAACTGCCATTTGCATCACATCGTATCAAGGGAACATATGATCAATATGACTTGTCATGTTGATGTTAACTGTGATCACATGTCTTAAAGGTAATCTTTGCCAAGATTTTTAAAATGCATTTCTAATTCAATTTGTTAATATCTTATTTAGTACTTTTGCATCAATATACATAAATATGATTGGTTTATAATCTTTTAGGGGTAATATTAGGTTTAGGTGCTGTGTGCTAGGTTTATATAATGTGCTGAATACCTTTCTATTAGTCTATTAGTCTTCAAGAGACTATCTAACATGGGAATTATTATTAATTCATAAAAACTGTTTTGTACCTGAACCTTTCGTTAGCAGACACCTCTTGCAATATTTCTCCTAGCTGTTATATCACTCATAGGCTCTATTTCTTATTTAATTAATTTTGTTCATTTTCATTCCCCAGAAAAAGATACATATTTTCAGATTTTAAATATCTTACTATAAATTATAAATTGCATTTATAGATGTATTTTAATTTTCTTTGTATCTGGTTTTATAGTAAATTTTTATTTGTTCTTGATTGTAAAATTTTTCTTGAGAAAATTTCTCTTGTATATTTATCTGTTGTTAATTTTTTTTCAAAAATCTTATTTATTTACTCATGAGAGACACACAGAGAGAGGCAAAGACATAGACAGAGGGAGAAGCAGGCTCCCTGCGGGAAGCCCAATGTAGGACTCGATCCCAGGACCCCGGGATCACTCTCTGAGCCAAAGACAGGTGCTCAACCACTGAACCACCCAGGAATCCCTATTGTTTATTTTCATATATATCTTTTTCTCTCCATTGAATCAAAAACCTATAGCTCTTGACTCTCTTGATTCCACTGCATATTATGCTTTCTCCATCATTAATCTCAGCCCTTATATGGTTTATCACTACAACTGATCTTTTTATTATTTTTTGCTTCCAAAATTTAACATTAGAACAGTACTTATTTTTATTATATTTTTACAACTTGCTTTTGAAAACAGGTTTAACTATTTTTAATATTTTCATATATTTTACATTCTGCTTTTATTGTGGTAAGAACACTTAACATAAGATCTACCCTGTTAGCAAATTTTTAAGTACAATATAGTATTATTAACAATGAGCACAGTGCTCTAAAGTAGATTTATAGGACTTAGTTTTCATAACTGAAATTTTGTAACCTTTGATTACTACCTTCCTGTTTCTCACTCACCCCTGCGCCTGGCAACCACCATTCTCTCTGCTTCTATGAGTTTGACTATTTTGGATTCCACATATCAGTGAGATCATGGTATTTGTCTTTTTTCTCTTTCTAGCTTATTTCACTTAGCAATGCAGTTTCATCCACGTTGTTGCGTATGGAAGGGTTTCCTTCTTTCTTAAGGCTGTGGCATTGATGGTAACGCCTTCTCTTTCATTTCTGATTTTATTTATTTGAGTCTTCTCTCTTTTTTCCTTGGCTCATCTAGCTATGAGTTTGTCTATTTTAATTTCAAGAAGGCAACTCTTAGTTTCATCAATTTTTCTATTTTATTATTCTCCATTTTACGTATCTCTACTCTAATCTTTATTGTTTCCTTCCCTCTGCTAACTCTAGGCTTAGTTTGTTTGTTTTCTAGTTTTCTGAAGTGTAGAGTTAGGTTATTTATTTGAAATCTTTCTTCGAACCTTTTGATGTAGGCGTTTGTCCCTGTAAACTACCCTCATAATCTTGTTTTTGCTGGTCCCAAAAGGTTTGGAATGTTGTATTTGCATTTTTGTTTATTATAAAGGATACAAGTCAGGAACAGCAAAATGAATGGATGGTATAGCAAGGTATGTCAGGTGGTGGTGTGTGGAGCTTCCATCCCCTCTCTGAACATGCTGCCCTCCCTGCACTTTGATGTATTCACCAACCTGGAAGTTCTCTGTACCCCATAGTTCGGGAATTTTATGGAAGCTTTATCACATAGATATGATTGACTGCTAAAAATCTCCAGCCCCTCTTCCCTTCCTGAAGGATGTGAGGTGGGGATGAAATTTCCAAGCTACTAATATTGGCTTGGTCTTGCTGGTGACCATTCCGTGCTCTGGAAGCTATCCAAGTTGCCACAGAACAAAGACCCTCTTATCACTGATGAAATTCCAAGGGATTTAGGAGCTCTGTGTAAGATGACACTATCACCAGTTTCACTCAGGAGATTACAAGTTTTAGGAGTTCTGTGTAGAAACTGGAGAGCAAATATATATTTCTTATCATGTCACACATAGCGATAATAGGCAGTTTTCGTGCATATTATCACAAAAATAGTGTAATCACCTAAATTTTCTTCATATCCCTTTATAAGTCAATTTCTAAAAAATAAAATAAATGATTTGACTTTTGTGGAGCACTAGAGATGTGTGATGAATATATGATATATCCTAACTGACACACATTCCTTTTTTCTTTCTTCCTCCCTAAAAGATCATTAACCCCCTTTTCCTAGCAGCCAACTATCATAGGGAAGATGACTCCACTCTTAGTTCCAAAGGGTAATCTTATTCCCTTTCCCTACCTGCCGCTGATTCCCTTATGAATGAATAAGCAAAGTTTTACTGATGGTTTCTTTCTTTCTTTTTTTACTTTTTTTTTAAACCGATGGTTTCTAATAGAGTTTATTATTTGCTCTTAGGGAAGACCTATAACAAAGATATGAACGAGGAAGCTTGTAGATAGAGTGCCATTTTCAGCCATCCCATACCAATGAGAATAGCTCTGGGATGAAGTTGAACCTTCACTCAGCAGAGTAGGGGTTGGTAAATGCCTGAATTCTTCACCTGTTGTGTTTTGAGGCAAAACAACCATGATGATGTCTTTTCTTGGACTTCCTCTTTAATGTGCCAATAAACATTATTGAAGCAAGTTTCACTTACGTTTTATACTGCTTGATGCCAGATCATCCTAACTGATACATGACCTCCATCCTGTCTCCTCAGCAAGGATACACCTAGATCCAGTGTTTGCCAACAGAATACATGGGTGAACTATCATTGCCCGTGTTCACTGAGTATTTCGAGTAATGGTCAACTCTCCATCTCAGATGGGCACTCAGATGCCCAGTTTCAGGTAGCTGGTACTCCTCTGTTGCAATCCTACTGAAATGGGATCTTACTTACCTGACAGACAGTAGAATACAGGCAAATTTCTGATTCCAGCCAGAGTTTTTCCCTCCCAACAGGGCATTCTCAGTGGGACTTGTGGGATGCATTACACAGGGTATACTGATCTCTCTTTACTTTTGCCTTGTTTTCTCTGCAAGTTGTCATTTCTGTAGGCATGTAAAGAGACAAATATAAGAATGGAAGGGGAAAATTGTCCTCTGACTACCTCTAAAAAGAAGCTGAGTGGCATTGCCTGTTCTCATTAGTACACGAGGCACCGTAGGAGCTGCATAGGAGGTTCATAGGAGCACCACGTCTTCATACTCGTCCTTAGGGGAATGGGGTCCATGAGAAGTTATCAATTCTGTTGCTAATTTTTGTTTTTGTTTTATGTTCATACGTTATATTGGTTTTGTTTAATTCCATTCCTTTGATTTTATAATTAGGCATTTCCCCCAGTTTAGACAGTTATCTTTTAATTTTATTTTTTAGTATTTTGTTATCCTTCATCTTTTTGATGTCTTCATATGTATTTTAGTGGGACATGGCCAGAAACTACTAGATAGATGATAGAGAGATGTGCCCCTGTAAAAATCCATTAATATTATTGTTGACTGCTTTACTGTTGTTTATACTTTTCAAACGTATTTCTTGTGATCACTATATAGCTACACGTATGACAGATACATAGTAAGTATAAAGAATACTTTGAGTGACAAAATAAAATAATCATTAATTAGATGGTCTTTGGAAACTGCCAGATATGTCTCTGCTCCCTTGCTGATTCAGTGATCTTTGGCAAATTTATAAGCTTGTTCAGCTGCATAATACTTATCTCACTGTGAGGTTATAAGATATAAACTTTAGGGGCGCCTGGGTGGCTCAGTCAGTTGAGATTCTGACTCTTGATTTCAACTTAGGTCATGATCTCAAGGTTGTAAGTTGGAGCTCCAAATCAAGCTCTGCACTGGCATGGAGCCTGCTTGAGATTTTCTCTCTCTCTCTCTCTCTCTCTCCCTGACCCTCTGTCCCTCCCCCCCCCCCAAAAAAAAACAAAAAAGAAACTGTAAAGTGTTTATTTCTTATAAGTAAATAATATTTAAATACTTAGCACAATGATCTGAACACTGTACAGTAGGAGTAGGCATTGCTAATAGTGTGTTCAATATTCTGCATATCTTAGTTAAATAGCTTTAGAATTTATATACATTAAACAGACATATTTGTAACATAAAATTAACATTTCAAATAGTTCTTTTCTTGCTTAATTTTTAAGATAATGAGATTTTTACTTGTTTTAACCAAACAGCAAATTTAAAACATTTAGGGAAATATACATCCTTACCATTGTATGGTACTTTTTATTTTCCAAAACATTTTCATATTACTTGTCTATTCGGTTCTCACAACAACCTGTAGAGGTAGGGAGTACAATGTGTTCACTTCCCTTTTGCTACTGACAAAGCTAAGACTTAGAGAAACTAAATGATCTCTTGTAGGAGCACACATTAAACGGAACCATTACTAGAATATTGACTTCCCAAACACCTCCTTCCTCCTCCACATATTTATTGAATAGCCTAGTCATTAATATATGGAAAACAGGTAAGAAATTATGCCAAATTTTTAAAAAATCTTAAGAATGTACTAAGGATGAAATGGAAAAAATGATTAGAGGAAAAAGCAAAATGTGGAGGGAAATACCCTGGTGGATATTTAATATGTTCTGTTTCTCTTATGAAGAACATAATGAGATTGAATCAGTTAATAGGCAGTATATGGTATGATCCATGGTATGTTAGAGACTTCAAGTTCTGGCTAAATAGTAATTTTAAAGAAAAATTTTGGTGAAGTAGTTCCAGACTTTTAACAAGAAACCTTTATCAACTTATTTGTTTGTTCTGAAAGCCACAGTCATGGTTAGAGACACTTTAAAATGTCAACTTAAAAAATAAAAATTAAAAAATGAAATGTCAGCCAAAAGCCAGGTTCCCCAAGTTGATACCTTTTAATGGGTACATATAATGTGTGTCTATATAAGAATTTTTTCCCTTCAAGCAGAGTTTTTTGGGCCTTTTTGGAATAAAATATCCCTTTGAAATCTTGTTGAAATTTTAGACCATGTCTGAGGAACACCATTATTGGAATTAACCTGGGGTGATTGTAAAAATGAAGATATCTGGGCCTATTCCAGATTTATAGAATCAGAGTTTCTAGAGATGTGTCTTAGGAATCTGTATTTTTGAACACATGCCTCCACTAGGCATTTCTTATACTATTAGAGAGTTGCTCCTATAAACTCTCTACCCAGAAAAAAACATAAAATACAATAACAACAAATCACAAAACATTTCATATATCTTCAAGGGATCGATAGACCTGTAATGTTCATTCATGGATGATTTAGACATCTATGAACGTCAGGTCCAAAATGCTTATATAAAAGCTAGAGCTGTCTCCTGATGCATTAGATTCTGCTTTTGTACAGGAGGAGACTAGGTGCATATTTGCTTGAATTTTGGAAACTTACGACAGTATTGCCCACACTTCACACACATTATACTGTACTATACTGTACATTGTACAGTACACTTTACAGTGTACAGTATTGTATGAAATGATAAGGATACTAGGAAGTCAAGCTAGAAAGAGGTATTCACACTTACAAACCTTATAATACAGGTAGAGAAAAGCACATCACAAACATTAAGCTGTAAATCACAATCCACTGTAGTCTGTGCTGAGTTCCATGAAGTCAAGCCTCAGGTGTTTGAGGACAGAGCATGTCTGACAGCTAGGAGGGAAGGCATTCCACAGGCCTAAGTGCCCACCAAGCTGAGCCATGAAAGAAAGTTGGGTTTTGAATCAGTCAAGAGAGGGAGAGCACTTTGAGAGTACTTTAATTTTTATTCTCCTAAAAATGTTTTAATACAGACCATTTATGTAGCGAACAGTGGGAAAAAGTAATGCTGGTGGGGGGAGGCAGGGGTGTGTATGGAAGGGGAATAAATAAAAGCCAGATTGTAGAGAGCCTTGAACGTCAGGCCTTACCAGGTCAGTAATTTACTTGGCCTTTGCCATTATTTTTGTGGCTGTGCAGAGCAAAAATATTAATAAATTTGTGAGAAATGACAGTCAGCACTACTAAAGAATGTAAAGCCAATTCTTACCACGGCTGAGAGAAAGCAAACATTACATGGACCAGCAACACATCCAACCCAATACAAAGCAGGTTTTTGTAATTCGCCATAACTCCAGTGTTTAATCATTCACTTTTGACAAGAAGAGGGAAAAAAAGGGCCAGGCAAGAGCAGAGCCGTTTCTGATGATTTACTGATCAAAGCCAATTAGGATAGCTCTGGCTGAACTGGATTGAGTTTCTCTGAAATTACTTTTCAAAGTAAAGACAACAAGAGTGAGCCTACGCCATGCTGTATTTTCCACTTGTTAGTCCGTGAAAAAAAAAAAAAAACCTAAAAATCACTTACCTATATCCACTGAGCTTCAAAGTGTGACTTTTGAAGTGCAAAATCAAGTAAAACGTAGAACTGAAATGCAAAGCTTTGTGGCAGCTATTTTGTCTTTCGTTTGAAGATCTCAGAATACTTTTCACACAATAGACTGAATCAGATCTTCCTCTGGGCTCAGAGTTTTTTATCTGAGCTACCGCGTGGCTCTGAACAAATGTCAGGTCTAGAGTGTGTGTGTGTGTGTGTGTGTGTGTGTGTGTGTCTCGAATCATAACTTTAAAATAGTGTAATAACAAAATAGAGCACAGGAATGGATACTGAAGAAACAATCCTTTATGCTGCACTCATACAGTCTTAATAAACAAAATAAATCAGCAGTTGTACCACATTTTTATGATCCCATTCATCTTAGGAGTGGCCCACATGAAAAAGTTTTGCATAATACATTTTTATAATTTTCATGGGAAAATTTGTTTTCTTTTCATCGTTTTGCTTTAAAATACTTCAGAGCTATGTTGCAAATTTTCTTGCATTTCTGAATAAAAAAATATCGCATGCAATTTGTATTTAATTGATGACTTACTTATATTAACTCATGTCATCATCCTATGCTGTTTTGCAATGAGGCCTATATATATATATATATATATATATATATATATATATATATATACTCTATTTTCCCCTATTTTCAATATCTCCAAACTGCTGTACTTTTAAATATTATTTTATGCCAGCTCATAATATTCTTTTCCTTAGAGGCAGCATATTGTAGGGGGGGAAAACTGACTCATCTCAGGAGTTAAAGAGATCGGGGCACCAATCACAACGTGGCTCAGTTTCATCATCTGGGAAATGAAGGTGGCAACATACTCTTCATCATTTATTTTTTTAATTTTTTTTTTATTTTTTTAATTTTTTTAAAGATTTTTATGTGTTTATTCATGAGAGATGCAGAGAGAGAGTGAAAGAGAGAGAGAGAGGCAGAGACACAGGCAGAGGGAGAAGCAGGCTCCATGCAGGGAGCCTGACGTGGGACTTGATCCCGGGACTCCAGGATCATGCTCATTTATTGAGGTGTCTAAATGGCCGCACAGATGAAGTCCTTAACACGGGGCCTGGCACAGATTTGGAACTCAGTAAGCATTGGTTACGTCCACCTACATTCATGGTCCAGCACTCAACTATCACTGCCTGTTGATGAAAATACAGCTGGTAGCTTCCCTTTATCCCTTTCTTTTGCTGATTCTATTTCAGTGCAAGCTCTGATACTTGACAATCAAGCTTATTTTAGTTGTGTCTAAAATAATAACAAATGTGGAAGGAGACTCTGAGGAAGTAGTGGATAAACTTCACAATCTCTGTTTTTAAACGTAGAAGATCTTAAGATTTATCTTCGTTATTGATTATGTTCTGGATAGTTGAGATCACTTAGAGTGACTTCTGGAAAAGTGAAATTTAACTTTAATCAACAGAGAGAAACTATCGGGATGTCACGAAACCAAATTGTCCTCTTCCTCAATTAAAAAATGGAGGTAGGGAATTATGGCAAGACAAGCAGTGTTTGATAAGGGCCGACAGTGGCCTGGAACTACAGGCTGTCAGCAATTATCTCATTTAAACCTTATAGCAGTCCTCTGAAGAAATTTTTGCTTTCCCCTTTTTATAGATTTTTAAAACTGTGACAAAGTTATAAAGATGGTGGAGCTTACTATATTCAGCATATTCTCCACCTAGAAATTCTCTACTTATATGATCTACTTAGAAATGATGCATGCGACATATTCTTTACTTAGGAATGATGATTGAATCTGAGGACTGGAAGAGTCATTAGAGGGCATTGAACTCTACTCCCCACCCTTTCTTAAATTTAGTCTAAAACATCCTTTTTGAATTTGCACATCTTCAATGTCAGGAAACTTCCTGTCTCCTAAGACAGCTGATTCTATACTTGATCAGCATCAATTACTAGAAGATGCTGCAAAGTGACCATAATTATAATATCCTATGGCATCTTACCATGGGTGCCCTTTTTCCCTGGTGGGACCAAACAAAACATAAAATGTTATAGGATAGGTTTTCAGCTTCATGAAGACTCCTCTGATGTGCCCTGGTGTTTGCTTTTCTCCAGGTTAAACACCTTTGTTTCCTTCGAGAATTTCTCTAATGACATGATTTCAAGTAAATGTACTTTTACATTAGCTTTCCTTATGGGAATGTGCATCTTGTCCTCTTGAAGGATTCAAAACTTCATACGAATATCTTGAGATCAAAACTAGACTTACAGAGGGATTATCATTTCCTTTACCCTAGATACTGTCATTCAACGTGACAGCCCCAGAGCCACATCAAATTTTGGAAACTATACCACCATGGATCTTCACTTCAAAGATAAATTGGGATAATATATATGAAAGTAAGCCATAAGCTGCATTTTATAAATGTTAATACTAATTATCATTGATTGCTATTAAGCTTATTATCAATTGAAATGGCTATGCCTTCAACTGATAAACTGTGTTTCCTCCACCCAGTTTTGTGGTCGCTTAATCTCAAGTGAAAAGAGTTAAGCCTTTTCAATTTAAGGAAAATTGTCTTGTTTAGTTCACATGAGAATCTTGACTTACCTGTTTTATTTCTATTCTATTCTATTTTATTCTATTCATTTCCCTCATCCCCAATTCATTTTTTTCTCCTTGCCTTTTGCAAATCTCAATAACATATTAGATATATATATATATACTTCAATCTGCATGTATTCATATAAATTCTTGTTTTGGTAATACATATGTACTGTGTTTAAAGTGCTCATTTTCTTTCTTCCTTTTTTTCATTTGCCACTATGTTATTTAGCTCTATCCATGGTGCTGGGTATACATCTGTTTCTAAGTGTTGTGTACATTTCCAGGATGTACATCTTGGCATATTTTTGTAATTCATGCCCTCATGCCCTCATGCCCTACCCAGTTTTCATGCACTGTCCCCAAGTTTATTTAAATTTTACTAAAATTTAAGAACAAAATGTACAAATCTACATTTTTTTCTTTGATAAAGTTCTTTTTAGAGTGCATCATTTAAGCCTATAAAGACCTTTCTTTTGATCCTTTCTTTTTGATAATTGTAGCATCATTAGATAGGATGCTATTGGGCCACAAAGAAAATACTCACCTGAAAATGGCTTAAACGAGAGGAAAATCTCTTATCTTACTTAGTGAGGATCCCATCCTCAGTGTCTTGCATGGGTTTTAGACTTATCCCTCTAGCATGGCTAATGCAGTTCTAGGAACACATCTGTGCAAGACAATATCAGGCAAAAGGTGCATATCTTTTTAATACTCAGAATGAAAATCTTCCCTAGACTACCCCTAGCCGAACTCCCCTCAGGTCCTATTGACCAGGATTGAATTGCTTGCCTATGACCCTGCTTGTAAAGGATGATGTGAAAAACTGTATTTATCATTTGCATCCTTTATGGTGGGAGGCATGTTCTTCCTAAGGAAGGTGGGGAGGATGTGTTGGGGAAAACACTGCTGGGTAGGTAACCATTATCTTTGCTTCAGGTATTCATGATCTTTAATAAGTTCACGTTGCCTACAAATTTGGTAAGCATCCCTTTTGTATTTTTATCCAACTAGTTTGTATTCATGTTCACTCCTCCCAAAACAAAACAAAACACTGTTGAAATAATTTTGAATGACTACTGAACTCCAAGCATGTACAGTTCTTGTTTTGTATACAGAAAAATAATTGTTTAATACACTTTACTATATCCACTTCATAGATAACGAAACTTCAGCTTAACAAAATTAACTATCCACCCAACATCTCATAGCCTAGCAGGTATAAAGCTGGGATTTGAAACATATTTTTGTTTGATCCTTAGTCAATGTTTATTCTACTTCATTCTGGCTCCCTGAGGACTACTAGAAACTCCAAGATGATCCATTAATAAAAACTCTGAATATCTTGCCTCTCCCCCTCCCCCACCCTCACCAACTAGCCCCAGTAGATTAGCTTCTTCCTTCAGTCTGCAAGGCCCCTGCCTGCCCAACATTCCCTACTCTTGTACACTTGGCTAAACTGTATGCCCCATGAAGCAGGACTATGTCTAGTTTCACTCTTCATTGTATCTCTAGCTCCAGCACCTGTTAAAAGGATGAATGAGTAACAAATGAATGAAAAAAATACACCACTGCAATGTCCTTTGCTTTACATCTTTTCTGCCTCATCACTCCTTCCCAACTTATCTGACATCAGTTCCATGGCAGATTTTTAAACTCAGGTACTAGTCCATGATAAAGCACCAACGACTGGCTCGTGATATAGTTACCACTTCTCTCAGGTAATACTTTCATTTTTTCTAAGGCTTCCAAGAGATGAGGTGTCAATCTAAAAAAAAAAATGCTCTATGGTAAGAATTTCAGGCACTGCACTTGTCTGTGGGACTCAGTGACCTCTCAGGTGAAACCTCTGTAGGTTTTCAGGTCCCCATCTCAGAAAATGTAAAAAAAAGTTGACCACCATGTTCAGTGTAGGGTCATATTAATGTTCACTAATATGACTTGAATAGGGGAGGTACCACGTGTTAAGTAGAAAGAGTATCTAAAAATATAACAAGTCTGCTTGGTAAGCAGCACAAATGTGTCTTACGCTAAGCCCCACTGACCCAGCCTCAGAGGGGAATGAGGCAAGACAAAATCCCCACGCTCTACCTGAGAGAAAGACAGTGATGTTGAGAAACAAGTCCCCACTTTTGGAAATGGTATAAAATCATCAGAAACTGGCTCTGTCAACCCAGTAGATGTGTGGATGGACTCTTTTTTCTACAGAAAAATGTTTTGATCCAAGACACAAGGTTTTCACATTTTAATGGCAATGCTCATAGATAATTCATTCTCTTTTTTTGGTTAGTACTTATATAAGCTGACTGATACCACTGTTACAGTTTTTAAGATGTTTATTTAACAATTTAGGTTAATGATATAATAAATATTACTATCAAATGAAGATTAGAACTTTTGAGTGAAATAAAGTCACTCAAAGCAATGAGTAAGGGAAATACTTATGCATTGTGCCCTTAGTCTTTATATTTAACTTTTTTAAAATTTCTATTTATTTAAATAAAAAATATCCAAGTCAGGATGCTTGGGTGGCTCAGTGGTTGAGGGTCTTCCTCTGGCTCAGGTCATGATCTTGGAGTCCTGAGATCAAGTCCCGTATTGGACTCCATGGGGAGCCTGCTTCTCCCTCTGCCTGTGTGTCTGCCTCTCTCTGTGTGTCTCTCATGAATAAATTAATGGAATCTTAAAAAAAAAATCTAAGTCAAAATACAGAAAGATGAAACTTATTTGTATATAAGCTTTTGTAGAAATAATTTTTTAGAAACAATTTTTATTAGATATTCCATTAACTATGACTTTCAATAAAGTGAGAATGAAAGCAAAAGTCATTTTAATAGTGAATGATAATTTGTATTAAGCGTAAACTGTATGTCTTTTTGATCCATTAATATTATATATTCTGATGAAAATATCGGATATAACAGATAGTAAAAAATTTCCCTATCATGGTTATTTTTGAAATATAGTCTTATCATAGAACCAGACACTAAATTAAAAGAGCTTTAGAAAACTAAAATGAAGTGCTGGTTTTTAGTTAAATAAACTGCCTTCACATAAACAAAATAATAGTAAGCTTCAAGCAATCTACTTCATATATACTTATACTTCCCTGTATAAGTACAGGGACATAAATAGCCAATTCATTGTCAACCAAAACCTAATTAAGAAGACTGAATAACACAGGTAACCCTTAATCCTTTTCTTGATTAACAGCAGATCTTGTTCTTTGCCAGCCGGCAGAATAGCCAATAAAAGAAGTTACAATCTTGTTTCCCACTTTTAGTTTGCTGGGTTCATCAAATAAATATGTCTTACTTATTTTACATTGGAGATGTTAATATAACTGGTTTTAAGAAAGGCAAAAGTACAAATTACTGATCATTATTCAACTTTTAATATCTAATTCTGTTTATTTTCTTTAGAATATTGATCTTAATACAGGCCTTCTCTTCTCTGACTCTCTCTCTCCCTCTCTCTCTTTTGTTTCTTTTTTTTTCCTATGATGGTAAAATCTAAAATTAGCTTTTCTGCTTATATTTAAAGGAAAAACATAATCAAGTTATTGGTAGTTATTTTGTGAAAGATCAAATGTGTAAACCTTAAGGATTGTAAGAAAAAATACAATAAGCAATAGAAAAGAAAGGACTACCATTTGCACCTACTTCCTGACGAAGGGTAAATGACAGAGTGATACTGCAAATTGTAAGAACTTAACTGTCTTGTAGCAGCCCCTAAGAATCTTAGATGTGGACATTTTAATAGCTATCTATGTGTCTTCTTGTGTCTGGCTTCTTTTCATTTAACTGTGATAAGTCCTTGTGTCACTGATCTTTATGAGAAACCATGCTGGTCTTCCATTCAGCAATTACCCATTTTGCTTCATTGCTATCAGAAAATAAACAGGGATGCCTGGGTGGCTCAGCATTTGAGCATCTGCCTTCAGCTCAGTTCATGATCCTGGAGTCCTGGGATCAAGGTCCACATCGGGCTCCCCACAGGGAGCCTGCTTCTCCCTCTGCCTGTGTCTCTGCCTCTCTCTGTGTGTCTCTCATGACTAAACAAATAAAATCTCAAAAAAAAAAAATAAGCAATTACATAAATAAATAAAGCAAAACAATAAAAACTGTATATTCCCAGGGCTTCTCCAACCTGGCGATATTTAATCTTTCTAATTTGATTTTCCTACAGAAATCCTCCATGCCAACATGATTGACAAATTTGCCGTCACTTCTAAATGTCTTATGCTTTTTGATTGATGAGTTTTGTTAAGTTATTTCCACATACTTTTTTGTCAATCTGGTCCATACTTGAAAACCTGTATTAAATCCTATCTCCTTCAAGCCTTCCTCTTCTCTCTGAAAACTCATTGTTATTGAGTTATTACTTATACAGTTCACTTGGAATTCATCATATACTCTTTAGTTTTATATCTTCAGTGTTGTCTTGACTTACACTATCATTTAATTTTTTTACAAGTTTTCCTAGATTAAACTCACTGAAGACAGGGACCAGTTACTACTCCATGTTATCCACAGTACTTTATATATGGTAGTTATGTAATCAATATGTTTATTGATTTAATTTAAATATTGAGTTTTCATACCTAGAGATTTATGATTATCTCTCATTTGTTGCCTTTCCCCTAAAACTTTGTAAATCTTTTCTAAAGTCCCCTGAGTTTGAGACTCACATATCAACCATACATTCATTGAGAACCTGCTATTTACACTATATTTTCATACATATGTACTACATTATTATAATGTAATTATAATTATAATGTAATATTATCATGGTAAGCTTCTTGAGGCCAGGCCTATCTCTTCTACTTTGCAATCCTCTGCGAAGGTAAGGCATAGAAAGATATTTTGTAAATTTGGAAAAAATGATACATTGAAGTTTCAACTAAGAAGTCAAGATATGGTCACTGTGAGGTACCAAAGTGTACTATAATGCAGAATGTCAAAATAAATACTGGGCTTCAGGCTCTGAAATGTTTATGCATTTTAAGCATATGTGAATGTTCTTAAGAAGCAATTTGAAGCAATGACTCTGTAAAAAGATTCTTTTGGAGAGTTTTGCTGCTGTGCTGTGAATTGTACCCCACCACTCAGTTTTAGGATTGGAAGCTATATCTTAACCCCAAGCAGAGCAAGTTGCTTTAAGGAGAATCTAGTCTTAGCTAAATTTGCGGAGCAGGGGAGTGACGTAGGCAATTTAGACTGGATTCTCCAGCTACCTGAGGAATCTACAGATGAAACTCCTAACGCAGGAAAGAGAAAGAGAGGAATGCTGCTGTGTTGAGCTGGAAAGTAAATGTGCCCCACTCCAACCACAGGTCAAAGGTGCATGAATCCCCAGGCCCGCATGGGGAACTCATGGTAGGAGTATCAGTCAGTGGGTAGTGTGAAAGAGACCCTGCCCCATGGCCTTCTGTCAGAAGGTGAGAGAGCCCCAAGAGAGAGAGTTGGTGAAGGCATGAACCTCAGTAAACTGAGACTTAAGGGGTGGAGCAGTATGAGAGCAACTCACTGGTTAAAGGGGAAGCAATGCCTGCCTCATGGGGTCTCTGGAGGAACAAAGCAGGGGAGGAAAAGTCTTCTTTCAGTTAAATATATGTAAAAACACAGTGGGGAAAAATTTTTACTTTGATTATAACCCATGAGTTGTTCAATATTCCTTCTACTTAATGATTACTGATTAGTGTTTTTGTTTTTGTTTTTTTGTTCTCAAAATCCTGTGAAAATCAAATTTAAGTAAAATATCTTCCAATACAAGGGTACCTGGGTGGCTTGGCTGGTTAAGCAGCTGACTCTTGATTTCAACTCAGGTCATGTTCTCAGGGTCTTGGGATGAAGCCCCACCATACTGGGCTCAATGCTCAGAGGGAAGTCTACTCCAGGATTCTCTCTCCCTCTCCCTCTGTCTCTGCTCCTCACCCCACTTGCTCACTCTCTCTCTCTCTTTCTCTCTCTCTCTCTCTCTCACACACACACACACACACACATACATACACACACGGTCTCTCTCAAATAAATAAATAAATCTTTAAAAAGTCTTCTAATACAAAAGTTTAGATTTTTCATAAATTTGGTAAAATTGAATTTGCATTAGAATACTCCTTTAAAATATAGCCTATAATTCCTGTGTCAATTTTCTTTACTAATAAGGATGATTGCATAACAAATAAATCAGCTCAATTTACTTTTTTTTTTTTTCTGCTCATCAAGCTTTTCAAAAGCCATATATGCTCAGCACTATACAGGTGCTGTGGGAGGTTCTAACTGAGATAGTAAATGTTCCCTCTTTTCACAGAGCTTGAATATTTTTGGATTAACAAAGATTATGTGAAAGCAATCCAACCAGTGTAAAAATATAAGTACAACAGATCTCATCAAGAGTCTAATGGCATACATAATGGCAGTGGACAAAGATTAACATTTATCTGAAAATATGCATAAAAAAAGCACTTCAGGTTTTGGTTGGAGCAGATTAAATGCATTATAAATATTTTAATCACCTTACAAAGGTCATCACTTAATTAATTCAAAGATTAATTACCAAGTGTCAAATCTGAGCAAGGTACTATGCTATAGTTTAGACATATTTTTGTGAATAAAACAGGCATTTTCTCTTCCCTCAAGAAGAGTACAATATAATGAGATTCTAGCCTCCTATGCTCATTATGTAAAGTTATGCAATTTGTGGGTCACTCCATATGGTCTCCTTCCAAATAGTCTCTCTCAGTGACTATGGTACTATTTGAATTTTGTCATTAGAGGGTATTTCCTTTGGTTATTACTTTTTAATAACAACCAACATTTATTGAGATTTTATTGTGTATCAAGCAATGTTATGATCATCTTATGATCATGTTATACGATCATCATATAAGATGTGAGATTGATTCTTTTAAAAGCCCTATGATATAAGGTTATTAACACCATTTTATAGATGCAAAAACGGAAACACAAAAAATAAATGTAACCTGCTCACAGCCGAGCTGGAATTCAGATCCAACTCTATCAATATAGGAGCCTTTGATTATATTTTTATAATTTAAGTTTAATACTTAATATATTTTTACATTTTATGTACTTTTAATGCATACGTTTGGGCATGGAATTAAATGGGAAAATAAGAACACATCTTAGTAATAACAATAAATGAAAATGCACTAAATTATCAATTACAGAACAGATAGTGTCAGATTGGATTTTAAAAACCTAGAAACCAGATTGTGGGAGTGCTTTGGAGTTTAGACTTCAGTCTTTCTAGGCCTCAGTATCTTATGTGAAAGAGAGCTAAGAAAATCTGCAGTAAAAACCTCAAAAGACTATGGTAGGCATTGATACGTTATGTGGATGAAGGTGTTGGGGAAACCATATGGTGCTACACATGTGTCAGTTGTTCACCTATTTGTTCATTTGAACTTCACTGGAAAAGAAACAACTATCACTCTTGAAAGGTGTTGTATTTCTTCTTGTTACTCTGATTACATGAATTCTAAGAGTTCTCTAATTAGATACTTAGAATCAGGAAAAAAGAGTAAAATAAAGTGAAGCTAAAACTGTAAGACAGAGCATGTTATGGGATATATTTCATGGTTTATACTAGAATTATGGAAAGGAGGAAACAGGGCCTTGCATTCATCTTGGAAGCTACCCATGGTGAGGGTTGTCTAGACTATCTAGATATCTGGCAGACTTTGGTTTTAGGGACTGTGGGGAGATAAAAACAAGGTAAAAGGCAAAATCATCAATTTCAAGTAGAATAGAGTAAAACCAGCAGCCTGGGAGATGATTGACAATATCAGAGGATAGAGTCCCCAAATAAATAATTTGTATCAAGCATCACCACTGAAAACAACCTCTTGTTTTCTTTTATCATTTTTCTCATATTGAGTTCCACATACATGTCCAACAACCACTATTTGGCAAATAATCTATTTCTAGAGGAAGAATTCAAGGTTTTGCATGACTGCACTTGTCTGCACAACACACACAGAATGACAGCATCCATCGACTTTAACTTCCTCAAGAACGATTCACATTTTATTCTGTTACAGTCCTAAACCTAAGGTATTTCTCCACCTCCACAGATGATACATGGAGATTATGTGAAACTTCTATTTCTGATCTGAATATATGCAATTTCAACCTGTTCTTTATTATTTACCAGGAATCCACTGTGAAGAAGACATTGATGAATGCTCTTCAAACCCTTGCCAAAATGGTGGTACTTGTGAGAACTTGTCTGGCCATTATACTTGCCGTTGCCCATTTGATAACCACTCGGGAACATTTTATGGAGGAAAGGACTGTTCTGATGTTCTCCTGGGCTGTACCCACCACCAATGTCTGAATAATGGAATGTGCATCCCTCACTTCCAAAATGGCCAGCATGGATTCAGCTGCCTATGTCCCTCCGGCTATACTGGGCCATTGTGTGAACTTGTCACCACGCTTTCTTTTGAGGGCAATGGCTTCCTGTGGATCACAAGTGGCCCAGCCACAGGCAAGGGCTTGGTTTGTAACATGGCCCTCAGCTTTCTGACTGTTCAGCCAATGGCACTTCTACTTTTCCGAGGCAACCGGGCCATGTTTATAATGCTGGAGTTGCGAGGTGGCTACATTCACTTATCAATTCAAGTCAATAATCAGTCAAAGGTGCTCCTGTATATTTCCCACGACACCAGTGACGGAGCATGGCATTCGGTGGAGGTGACATTTGCAGAGGCTGTGACCCTTACTTTACTTGACAACACTTGTAAGGAGAAATGCATCACCCAAGCTCCTTCTCCATTTGAAAGTCATCGGTCAATATGTGCTTTTCAAAACTCCTTTTTGGGTGGCTTACCAGGAGGAACGACCTCCCATGCTATTGCTCTGTTGAACATCTATAATCTACCATCCACACCTTCGTTTGTAGGCTGTCTCCAAGACGTTAAGATTGATTCGAATCACATCACTCCGGAGGACATTTCATCCAGCTCGTCTTTAAATGTCAAGGCCGGCTGCGAGAGGACAGATTGGTGTGAAAGACAACCTTGTCAAAACAGAGGACGCTGCATCAACTTGTGGCTTAATTACCAATGTGATTGCTACAGGCCCTACGAAGGCCCGAACTGCCTGAGAGGTGAGACAAGGCTGGGCGCCCAGGATTGCTGTGCGTCGGAGCAGTGTAGTACCAAGAATAGCCCCTTGCCTTGCCTGTTATGAAACACAGCGACCCCTCAGGACTTCTGCTTCTGGTTGCCAACTGATGGAAAAAAAAAAAAGGAAGAGGCTAGCAATGTGCATTGATTAAGTTTGAGTGCATTCATTAGACACCGGGGTGTCACTCATGCAGAGAAATTAAAAAAAAAAAAAGCTGAGAGCTCCTACCTAAATGAGTTTTCATCTTGACGTGTTTACAAAGTGCTATTGCAATTTTACCCTATGTGGTGTGTCAGAAATGGACTGTAAATAATATTTGAAAGAGAGCTAAACTTTTGGGAAAAAAGGACCGTTAGATATGACACTAGCCAATGCCAACTACTGGCACGATGTCTTGTGCGTGGTAGACTCTTAGGAAATATTTACTTCCTTGCTCTTCCTTCTATGCCGTTCACACTTGCTCCCAAATCATGCGTGTGTCTAGCACTTTTATAAACCATTGATTTTACTCACAGGTATATTTTCTGGGGCTACATTGGGGAAAACTGATATTCCACCTAGGTACCTTAGGGGGAAAAAAAAAGAAGGAAAGAAAGAAAAGGTAGATAGTAACAACAGTGAAATTGTATAGATACCATAAACTAATTGATCTGATTTTTCTAGCAAATCACAGCTTGAAGTGTATTTCAAAATCCTTAACTTCTAGCATCGTTCCAAAGACTGTTGTTGATAGTGATCAATACATACCTGTTTCTTTTTATTTATTTTTATCATGCCTTGAAAATGTCTACGAGGTAATTGCAACAGACTGCTTTGAAGTTCCGCTGTAATTTACCCTAAGATTTTAGAGCAACTTGAAGTAGGACAACATCTGGCAAATAGTCTTCTCTGCTTTATATGAAGTAAAATTAAAACCAGTCTTAGCCTATACCCTATTCCATGTACGAATGGCCAAGAGTTATTAGAAACTATTCATGGGTCTCCCCTCTAACCACAATATTCATTACAAATCATGGACCTGTTTGACAATGAGGTATGGCATCTACTAGCTCTATGTAATATTTTAAATAGAAGGGCAAGTTGTTTTGTGATTTTTTTTTTTAAGGAGAAAAGGGGAAATTATGCTGAGGCAATGTTCACTTTTTTGAAGAAAAATTTAATTGACCCAAGGCAATATTTTTACTACATATACAAAATAACAAACAGATGCTGACTCGTTTTGACCGGCTTCCAAACACAGCGACCCACAAGGTTAATACTGACCATGGCGATGTTTAACTGTCCTGGTAAATAGTTTCAAGGGATGCCAATCCCGTGGGTTCTGGTTTTCTTTAGTTTGTTTTTTCCAACTTGGAAAATTATGGTGTTTTTAAACCAAGTTCCTGAATTGGTTACCGGCTCCACCACCACCCACCACCCCCACCCCCCTCAGTTTCTTTATTCCCCCACACTATTTGAAAAGGTTCAACCCTCGTGAAAATACTTGGCTTCAAAAGTTATCTGTATAGGGAGGGGGTTCTGTAAAATCTCTCTTTCTGAAAATTCTTAGTGCAAGTTTAAGAAAAATTATATCTTTCGTATGGCCTCAGTCATGAAACTAAAATAGTCTGTATTTGTGTTATCTCTTATGTTTGCTGGGGAGTTTATTTTCATTGCAAAAGAGGCTTTCAAGCTGTAATGAGAACATGGAGCCTTTCTATCATCGCACAAATACATGCAAGAGAAAGGAGACGTACTAAAAAATACAAAGGCAGACCTCATTCAGTTCATGATCTGGGCTCAGTACTTCCCAGCCCAGTGGTACACATCGCAGTCAACAAGCAGGATGGATGGAGGACTGAGTTGGCTGCTTAGACACGAAAGACATGGAGATCTCCAATATTTTTACATCGATGTTTTAAAAAAACATTCAGATGTCTCAGTAAAGGGAGTTCTGAAGAGCGTTTCTCAAAGCTTAGTTCCCAGAACTGTCTCATCATATCTTCTCGTGTTGGCTGGGTAGAACTGTGGTGCTTCCAAGCTTTCGTTCAGAACCTTGCTTTCTAGAGAATATTTTTCATTTGTAGAGGCAATTTACATACGTTTAACCTTCAGTCATACATCCAGACTTCGAGAACCCTAACCTGTTAGAATTGCATTTTCTTAGATTTAGAAGGGGCTTCACCCCATGACTGTATTTTTTTTTTTTTAACTATTCAGCCTACTGAGTGCAGTGACCAAACTTCTGCTTACACACTGTTGGGAATGAGGAACTCATTTGCTCCATCTTGCCAGAAACTGTCCCCAAGTTGTTTCTTATACTGAAATAAAATATGATTACTTAGAGCTTTCATTCACTATGAAGCATTGTAACTCTTGAAGTAATACTAATATAAATCTTACATTTCCTCTTCTTGAGAACACTTCAATATTTGAAGTGTCTTGTACCATCCAAGCCATCACTTCTATCATGCTAAACATATCCAGTTGTTTCTAATGTTTTCCATATGACACAGCTTTCAGACACTTCATCAGCTGCTTGCTTTGGAATAAATTTGCTTATCTGGTTTCTGCATGTGCCTGATGATGCAGAGTGACACAGGACCAGAGCCTCTCTCATCCTAGATGATGTCCTTCTGTTTTTCAGCCTAATATTACATTGACTTTTTGGCAACCATGCTCTACACATGGCTCACGCTGAGTCATTCTTACTCATGGTGCCACAGGATCCTGCTTATTCCACGCTAAACGAGGTACATTTAGAAGCAAGTGGCTTTTACTTATTCTTACTGAATTGCACCTTGTGGTATTCTACTGATTATTAGAGCTTGAGGCTGTTTTTCATCTGCGTTTGTCATTCCTCTTCATGACATATCAACGACACGGCTGAGAATCATTCCCTCCCATGTTCACAGACAAGTCCTACATGGCTTCAGGTGTTTCTAAAGTCCCGTAGTAAACCACATCCTCTGACTACTTGCTTGTGATTTCTGAAGAAGAGTGGGATTGCTAGAGACTCAAGCTTCTGAGAAAAAAGAAACAAACAACAACCTCCCCCAAATAGCTCTGTGTTCTGTCTTTAAATCTGGATCCACAGAGTGATCTGCAGGCATTTTAGGATGACCAGCAGGGTCCCCACCACCCATGAGGTTGAACGATTTTGTGCATATTCTCAAACCTCAACTTTCAAGAGCTGCATTTTCCTATTAAACATTTTATCTCAAATGAAAGTGCTGCGGTGTATTCAGAGATGTTAACCTCTTCAAATGGGTTATTTGTTTAATAATATGCTTTGGAAGCTACCTGTGGTTGTCTGGAGCAGGTGGTCTCCAAATGCAGATTCAAAATGTGATGTTCCTGTAGGAAATCAGGAAAGAGTTCTTAAAATGTAGACTTTTATGCAGGAGGTCTTTGAACACAGACGGTTGTCTAAGCGAGTTTTAAGTGTAGTCCAGCTACACTAGAATATGTCTTACCTTTGGCCAAACTTCAACTGGACCATGACGATATTTAAACACAATGGAAGGGCAGCCCGGGTGGCTCAGCGGTTTAGTGCCGCCTTCAGCCCAGGGTGCAATCCTGGAGACCAGAGATCGAGCCCCACATCTGGCTCCTTATGGGGAGCCTCTGCCTGTGTCTCTGCCTCTGTGTGTGTGTGTCTTTCATGAATTAATAAATAGAATCTTTAAAAATAAATAAATAAACACAATGAAATATAAAAAATCTGTTTTCTTTCTGGTTAGCATTGGGATGTGAAAACTTGCAGATAGCCATCTCTCCAAGACCGCTCTGGTCACATTCATCAGTGACTTCTAGATGGCAGAGTTCAGGGGTCAATTTCCAGTCTTCACCTTACTGCGCCTCTCTTGACCTGTTGCAACAACAGTAAACACCATTAACCACTCCCTCTTCCTCACAACTCTTCCCTCACTGAGCTTATGGGACATCACTCTCCCTTGATTCTCCTCCTATCTTCATGGCTGCTCTTTTGTCATCTCCTTTATCTCCAAATCCAAATGTGTGGTGCCTGAGAGCTCAGTTCTTGGACCTGTTCTTTCTTCTGTATATGCTCACTCTCTTGGTGATCTCATCCAGTCTTGTGGTTTGAAATAGCATCAATTACACTGACAAATACAAAATTATTAGAGATACCCCAGGATATCTCCCCCGAATTTCTCTGTCTGTTTACTAGCTATTTCCACCTGGATTTCTAATAGGGCATCTCAATTTTAATGGGGACTCCCACTTTCCCTCCAAATTTAATATGGAATCCCACTTTCCCCCCAAATCTGTTCCTCTTGTTTTCTTTTCAGTCTCTGCAGATGGAAATTCAATGCTTCTAGCTGCTTAGGCAAACAAACAAACAAGCAAAAAAAAAGCTTTGGAGCTGAACTTGCTCTAGAAAATCAGGTTCCCAAATCTGACTACTTCTCATCATCTTCACTGGTACATACCACTGATCCAAGCCACCATTCCTTCTCTCTTGAGTTTCTGCAATGTCTCTACATTCTTTGGGTTTTTATTCAAATGTTATCTTCTCAGAGTACTCTGAGTACTTCATTAAAAAGTTGCAATTCTACTTCTACCCCCAGTGCTCCCTACGCCCTTTCCTTAGCTGACGTATTTTATATCAAAAGACTTATCACCACCTGATGTACCATATAGTTTGTTTCGTTATCTGCGTCTGGTCTGCATCCACCAATTAGAACATGAGCTTTAGGACAGGAATTTTAGGGATACCTAGATGCTCAGGCGGTTAAATGTCAGACTCTTGATTTTAGTTCAGGTCATGATCTCAGGGTTATGAAATCGAGCCCTGCATTGGACTCCGAGCTGGGGTGGAGTCTGCTTAAGTAAGATTCTCTCTCTCTCCTTCTCCCTCTGCCCCACCAGCACCCCCACCATTCTACGGATGTTTTCTCTGTCCCTCTTTCTCAAAAAACAAAACAGAACAAAAACAAAAACGGGAACTTTAGTTCCTACAATACCATCAACATTTTGGAAAGTTAGGGTTCATTTTTATACATCAGAAGAGTTTTCTTAAATCGATGTACACCAATAGTATTGCCATATTAGGGCATTACTAACTTCTCTAAGCACAAGAAACGCTGGGTGAGTTCAGTCCTCAGCTTTGCCTCCTCCCACTGTCTCCCATGCCTCTCCCAATCGGGACCACAGAAGGAAGATTCCTCTTTGTTCAACTCCCTTGCCTTTCATTATTATTTGGAATATCAGCCCCAAAGAGGATTTGTGAATCTAATTCTTGATTTCTGTCCTTTAGAAAGAATGACTAGATTTAATGACATTTGCTTCAGCAAGTCCTCAAATAGCAAAGATGATAGATGCCTGAACAGTCTGCTTTGAGATGTTACAGGAAGGGATCCTGTTCCCCAAATTTCTTCTACCAAATTGGAGGACAGGAGTATCTGATATTCCACTATTAAACTCCACCATTTTAGGGCAGTGAAGGAGAGGTAAATCTTGTTTATCATCATAGAGATCTTCTCTTTCTCATTTGTGATCAATAGGCCTCAACTATAAACTACAAATCAAAATGTAGCCATTTTCAGAAAAATCAGTAAACTGAGTAAATTCCAGTAAACTCAGAAGTTTTGAGAAATGAGGCCAAATTGTCATCCTATTGAATAAGCCCGTTCTAAACTTTAAAAAATGTGTATGTGTGTGTCACCTTCTCACCCTTTCTTGTGAGTTTGAAGACGTTTCTCCTCTGTTTCTCCTCCTCTATTTTGACACTGAAGAGTATGTGGCAGGCAGATTTGGCCAGGATGACTCCACTGGATTTGCTGCTTTTAATCTTGACAAGAGTTATGAAGAGAACGTCACCATCTCTATGTTTGTTCGAACACATCGACCATCAGGCTTACTTCTAGCTTTGGAAAACAAGACTTACCAATACATCCGTGTTTGGCTAGAGCATGGCCGATTAGCAATGCTTCATCCAGGTTCTTCCAAGTTAGTAGCAAAATTCGTTCTTAGTGATGGTAATGTACACTTGATATCTTTGAAAATCCAGCCAAATAAAATTGAGCTATATCAGTCTTCACAAAACCTAGGATTTATTTCTGCCCCTACATGGAAAATCCAAAAAGGAGATGTCATCTACATCGGTGGCCTGCCTGAGAGATCACAGACCGAAGCTAAAGGTGGCTTCTTTAAAGGCTGTATCCAAGATATAAGATTCAACAACCAAAATCTGGAATTCTTCCCAAATTCGATAAGCAATGCATCCCACAATCCAATTCTTGTCAATGTGACCCAAGGCTGTTCTGGAGACAACATGTGCAAGGTAGGATTATTCATACCAATTATGTCTATGTTGTATATTAAACTTGTTTTATTAAATAATTTATTATAACCACTCTTTGTATGTGAAGATGATATTATTGACTCCCCCCTAGCCATAGCATAATGCTTCATCAATGTTTTTCCAGCAAGACTGGGGGATTTATTTATATGAAGCCATAAAGTAACGGCCTTGATCTTGCTGGCACCATGGTCTATTTAACCATCCAAGATGACTCTAGCAACATGCTTCTACGGCCACGACAACCAAATTACCTAAGAATAATAATATTTTAATTCCCAAACTCTTAATGGCATCCCAGGTGTTTAACTGAATTGACTCATTTTGGAAAAGATCATCATATCATTTACATTAAATGCCTAATTACTGTTGTTTTAAACTTCTCTTAAGTCAAGGACAACAAAAAAACCTGAGGGGCAGGGATGCCTGCCTTCAGCCAAGGGCATGATCCTGGAGTCCTGGGATCAAGTCCCATGTCGGGCACCCTGCATGGAGCCTGCTTCTCCCTCTGCCTGTGTCTCTGTCTCTGTCTCTCTCTCTGTGTGTCTCTCATGAATAAGTAAATAAAATTAAAAAAAAAAAAAAAACCTGAGGGGCAACTTTCTTCTGGTAGTTGGATTTGAAACTCTCTGAAATATACTTTCCCAAAGCCTATGCTTTACTTTATGTATTTCGTATGCTCTTCCAAAAGCGATTTAAATTTGTGAATTTGTCAGCTCTGCATGACCTTTCAAAGGAAACACATTTATATCTGTTGAACGTTTATTGAGCTCTGACTATATTGCCACGCACTGGGCTTACCTCTAAACGTGCAAAAATGAATCATTTTCACATTACTATAGGAGCACTTCCCATGTGCCGGGCACTATTTTACATAGACGAGTCCATTTAATTCTGTTGCAGGACTGCTGTGTAAAATGAGCATTGTTATTACCCCATTTATGTCATTTACAGATAAGGAAACTGAAGTTTAGGAAGGCTATGTAACTAGTCTAAATCACCTCCTAACAGGGGGACTGGGATAAATACAGCCTCAGCTCTCAGAAATTCCCTTTTAAATACTTTCACTTTGGATATTTCCAAATATCCAAAGTGAAATATTTTTATATTTATTTTATTATTAATATTATTAATATTATTTTAAGAACTCAAATAATAACAATATGTGTCTGAGTGAGAGGTAGGCCCAGTGAAGAGGTCACTGTATCTGGACCCAGAGGACAGAGGTACCAAGCTTCACTATTTGCCTTTTTATTAGGATCTTGGGTAACAGGAGGGCCCTCTGCTTCCTCATTAGTAAAAACAGGAGTAAAACATCTCCCTCAGATGCTAATTGTTGTGATTGAAAGTGCCTGGTAACTTAGAAATTCCAGAGAATGTTATCATACCTTTTAAAAACCTCCTTCTGTTGTAGAAAATTGGCCTTATATGTTTTCTCTTTCTCATTTCATCTCTTTCTTTTTGTTCCTTTCTCTCTCGATTTCTCTTTTAGAAAAGAATTGGCAACGGTAGCAGTTTTATTCCATTTCTTAACCAATGGATATGAGAAGTTCAATGTGTAACTGTGTAGAAAATTAGCATTTAAAAATAACAGAGATGGGGTCTGGCCTCTACTGTTTCCATATTTAGTCGCCACTGCTGTTTATACTTTCATTTCTTTTCCACTCAGTCCAACCCCTGTCACAACGGAGGTGTGTGCTATTCCCTGTGGGATGACTTCTCATGCTCCTGCCCTGCAAACACAGCTGGGAAAGCCTGTGAGCAAGTCCAGTGGTGTGAGCTCAGCCCGTGTCCACCCGGAGCCCAGTGCCAGGGGGTGCCGCGAGGATTTGAATGTAGGTGGATTTTAAAGTTATCATCCATCCAATTAAGTTGGATCTTTCAGTTCCATAAGGCAACTCAGAAAAAAAAGAGACAAAACTTGCTTCCCAAAGGAAGGACTCAACGAATTTAATAAATCTAATCTAATAATAATAATAATAATAATAATAATATCCATATTGGCTTCATGCCTCCTCCTGCCCCTAGATTTCTTGGAGGTGAGGATGGGGAATGGAAATCAGAGCAAAACCTAGGTCTTTGATGATTTAAAGCTAATTTCTGAAGAAATTAACCACGTAATATTTGGCTTTCCTTTCCTCATTGGGAGTACAGAGTAAAGTCCTAGTGTGAGCTCACGGCCTTTTGTTGACTGTGAAGCCTCAGGCAGTTCACACAATTTCTGTAACCTAAAAGTTTCTCTGTAAAATGGGGATAAAACATCTACTTGACAGGTAGATTAAAAAAAATTGTGTATATGTGATGATTTTATAACCGTAAGTATACAAAGTCAAACACATTGGGCATTGTTGTTTTCTGAATATTTTCCTCAATCTGTAAAGTATCCTTGCTCATCTTCAGGACTAAAGGCCCCAGTTTTCCAAATCTTAACAAATTTGGATTCTATATTCACCATGTTGACATGTCTGCACACTAACCACACTATTACAAACATTTCCTCCTCTCCTACTTCGAATAACACAGTCTGATCATAACAAATCTTCGTGTTTGCACTGAATTCTAATCTTACCCCCCCACACCTTTATTTGAAGATTTTGCTTCTAAAACTTTTCTCTCACTCTTCAGCACCATTAACTTTTCCACCAGTGTATGAACACACTGCCAAATTTCCTCATTACAAAAAATTTCCTTTGACCCCCCCTCCCCCCATAACCCCACCGGCTACCATCCCATTTTTTGTTTCTGAAAGCGCACACACACTGAAAGACTGTGACAAATCCTCTAAAGGGTTGTCCTCAATTTGCCTCTGATATCTTGCTCCTCACATTCTTCTATCCCATTCCATCAGGGCCCTCACACTCCAGCTCTGTCTTGTACGTGCTCAACTCCAAGCTTGGGCATGTTGCCTTCATCACTTCACTCGGGTTCCAACCCAAATGTCCTCTTACCTGGCTTTATTTTTTTCTTCGTATCTCTTAGGATTCCTTTCTGTTTCGTTGTATATGTATTTGTTTACTTGTTCATCATCCCTTGCTTCACTAAAGTTAGATTTCAAAAGGGAAGGAAATCTCCTATTTGGCTTCTCACATTACTCTCAGCACTTAGTGCCGAACGTATAGGAGGTTGTCAATAAATATTTGTCAAGTGAATAAAGTAACATCATTTTTCTTCAAATTAACTCAATATTTTCACTTCACTTTTCCAAACGTTAAGTGATCTATATCACCTTGGAAAACATTGCACTAAAATAATGGAGTGGAACCAGAGGATAGGATGAACTCAGGTTTATTTCAACAACATTCTGTTGAGACTGAGCTGTGGTGACTGGGGAAAAAAATATATATTTACTTTTCTGTTTCTATATTTTCAAAACATATTGAAAGGATGTATGAAATGTGTTGTACTATATATGTACTTCGGAAAATTTTTTTGAGAATGCATACACTTTTATTTTCATATTTTAGACATATATACTATATTACAGTACAGGATGATAGTATATATATTTATATATATATAGTACATAAAGCACAATGAGTTGGCATAAAGAATTCAATTTGATTTCTAATATGGCACCAACTTTTAAATGCAAGCTTCCCATTGTTCTACCTCCAAACTACATGTTCAAAATAATTTGTTTCATTGTTCATCTTTTGATAAAAATCCAAAAGTTCTAAAGTTCTTAGTCCCGTTATGTTCTACAAAAGGATTTAAATCGTTTGGAATATTTTCACAGGGGAAAAAAAGAATAGGGTTTCTAAAAACATTTGCAGGCCAAGAACCATACCCCTGGTACACATTGGTCTTCAGTATATATGTAAAGTACTTTAGGATTTGTATATCCTGCATCAGAGAGAAGTTAAGTGAATCTTCACTGCGCCTGCATTCTCACTACAGAAAGAGTAGGAAGTTTGCCATGGATCTCCCAAAATGTCTCAATAACATTTTTTTAAGTATAACTTACCTTAATGAAGGAAAAAAAGTAAATCAATAGGAGGGGTGAATTTTACTAATTGACAGGCGTGAACCCTAGAACACATTTTTGCTATTTTGCATAATTTTAATTTCATGTGATCTTATGACCCTATGGTATTTTCTTTCAAGTAAGATATGTTGAGAAGATTACATCTAATAGAATAACATAGTCTTGAGGATATAGCTCATGCATCACTCTGAGTTTGCCTTTAGGGTGTTCTATCAGAAAACCAAGACTTAAAAATTGAGAATTCACCTTATATACAGGTTTGTTTGTAAGATAAAGTTCCCCGAAGAAAAGATGAAATACAAAAAAAAAAAAAAAAAGAAAAAAGAAAGAAAAGATGAAATACAAATATTGTTATGTGTATTGTGATTTTTCCCCGGATGAGAAGTGATTTCAGTGTGCTCAGCAGTGTTAGTAAAATGAACTTATTTAGCATTATAGACCATATTTGTCCTTTTGGAGTTGGGGAGAGCGAATGAGATTTGTTTTTTTAGCATTTATTTAAAAGCATGGAATAGACACTTGTTGCTCCTTTCCTCCCTAATCCCAACCCCAAACTCGGTGGAAAAAACACAATGGTCAAAAGCAATAAAAATCAAGTGAAATTTTAATCCAAATAACACATTTGGATTGTACACTTGAATAATACACTTGAATTTTTCTCCTACAGTAGCTTCTAATCATTATTTCACTTTCCAGAATTAAGAACGACAGAGTTATTTTTACAGATTATTTATTTAGTAATATTTACCTACTATATGTCTGGCAATGTTCTAGGCATTTGAGAGGTGGTAATAATCTAAACAGAGAAAGTCCCTGATCTCATAAATCTCATGTTATAGTGCAGAAAGACAGTCGAAGAACAAGTAGGCAAATGAACAACATAATTTCAAATAGTTATACATGCTATGAAGAAAATAAAGCGGGGTAATGGAAGAGAGAGTGGCTACAGGGAAGAAACTATTTTAACTGGGAGAGTCAGGGAAACCTTCTCTGAGGAGGTGACATTTGAGCACATTAGACTGAGAAAGAGCCATGTGTGAGAAGATCTGGGGAAAGAATACTCCAAGGATAAGTAGCAGCAAGTAAAAGGCCTGATTTGGGAACAAGTTTTATGTCCTCAAAGAATGGCAAGAAGTTAAAAAAAAAAAAAAGAATGGCAAGAAGTTTTTGCAGCTGTAGCATGTGAATAAGGAAGAGGGTGATAGTAAGTAGAACTGAAGAGTTAACCAAGGGTCAGATCACAGAGACTTTTACAAGCCATGTTTAGGATTTAGGATTTCTCTCTCTCTTTTTAAAATATTTTATTTATTTATTCATGAGAGACACACACAGAGAGGCAGAGACACAGGCAGAGGGAGGACCAGGCTCCCTGCGAGGAGCACGATGTGGGACTCGATTCCAGGGCCCTGGGATCACGACCTTAGCCAAAGGCAGATGCTCAACTGCTGAGGCACTCAGGAGCTCCAAGGATTTAGGATTTCTTTCTAGATGTGATGGTAACCAATGGTGGTCTTGAGCTAAGGAGTGGTTGTTATATTGATCTGCCGAGTGACAGAAGAGACACCAAGAACTAAAATAATCTATATGATAAGAGTTTATTGGGTGTGGTGCCCAATGATTGAGGCAAAGACAGCATTTTAAAGTCAATTTTTACTGAAAAGTGCAAGAAAGTGAGAATAGAGGATTGACCACTACATTAAGTAACCTCAACTACATTGAGGTCATTGTGACCTTGGTGAAGGGATTGGCACAAAAGGCTGAGTGGCATGTATTACAAGGAAAATAAGATGAGAAAGTGGAGACAATGAGAAGATAAAACTATTTGGAGAAGTTGTGGCATGAAAGGGAATAGAGAATTAAGGAAGCAGTGGGGTGAGGGGGAGCTGAGTTGTGCTTTTGGGTGTTTTTATTTTCTCAGATCGAAGCAGTTACAGTATATTTGTATGCAGATGGGAAACAACCAAAAGGGAGGGGAAATGATGTTGTGCAGAGTTGCTTGGCGGGGGAAAGCCCCACACGTCTGATGTCACACGTGCTGTGAATGTGGAAGTTCTGTGGGAAGAAAGGACACCCAGGTAGGAGGTGGAGAACTGGATTTTCTCTACTCAAGTGGACAATCGTAGCTTTTTTTCAACACCTGTACTGATGATCACTTTTAGTCGTGTATCGGGTCCCCTTTATTTTCACCTTTTTAAGACATTGTTTCTACATGTAACCTCTTTTCAGTGGAAAAGAAATGTGTGGTTTAGGTTTTGGTATCAGGCCATGCAGGTTTGGTATTCTGGTCTTATTATTTATTAACCATATGACTGTGAAAAAAATCACTAAACTTTCGTGAGTCTCAATTTCTCCTTTTATAAAAATGGGGATGATCATAGTAATAATAATAAAATCATGCTCCAGAATTCGGTATTAGAAATAATATAAGAAGAACTAGCACAGTGCCTAATACATATCAAACAATCGATACATGATGATCATTAATAGTCATAAAGGTAATGAAGCAACATTATAGATCGCATAAAGTTGCTGATTGGTGTTGTCTTCTCTCTTTAGGTATTGCAAATGCTGTTTTTAATGCACAAAGCAGTGAAATATTATTCAGAAGCAATGGGAATATTACCAGAGAACTCACCAATATCACATTTGGTTTCAGAACAAGGGATGCAAATGTGATCATACTGCACGCGAAGAAGGAGCCTGAATTTCTTAACATTAGCATTCGAGATTCCAGATTATTATTTCAACTGCAAAGTGGCAACAGTTTTTACATGCTGAGTCTGACAAGTTTGCAGTCAGTGAACGATGGCATATGGCACCAAGTGACTCTTTCCATGACAGACCCACTGGCCCAGGCCTCCAGGTGGCAAATGGAAGTGGACAACCAAGCACCTTCTGTGACCAGTGCAGTTGCCACTGGGAGCCTCAACTTCCTGAAGGATAATACAGACATTTATGTGGGTGACCGAGCTATTGACAATACCCAGGGCCTGAAAGGGTGTCTAAGTACAATAGAAATCAGTGGCATTTATCTCTCTTACTTTAATGTTCATGGTTTCACTAATAAACCCCAGGAAGAACAGTTTCTCAAAATCTCTATGAATTCAGTGGTTAGCGGCTGTTTGCAGTTGAATGCCTGCAACTCCAGCCCCTGTTTGCATGGAGGAAATTGTGAAGACATCTACAGCTCTTATCACTGCTCGTGTCCCTTGGGATGGTCAGGGACACACTGTGAACTCAACATCGATGAATGCTTTTCAAACCCCTGTATCCATGGCAACTGCTCCGACAGAGTTGCAGCCTATCGCTGCAGGTGTGAGCCTGGATACACCGGTGTGAACTGTGAAACGGATATAGACAATTGCCAGAATCACCAGTGTGCAAACGGAGCCACCTGCATCAGCGACCCCAGTGGCTATTCTTGCCACTGTTCGGGAAATTTCACAGGAAAATTTTGCAGGTGAGCATGAAGTTCGTCTAAGGCTTGGCCAGTGGAGCTGGGCTCCACATTTTGTCATCGACTAGGAAAGCTCTCTCACCTATGCCTCTGTAGGCTGTGCTGGACGGGAGTGACATGGGTCCCTTCCACCACAGTGTGGTCCTGTAGGCCAGACATGGTGGGATGTTCTACAAGGAAGAATGGGAGTGCTTTGACCGGACTTCAAGCAGAATGCTTTCTCAGATGTCTTTGTTAGAATATGTTGCATGCCCCAGAGTTTCACAGCTTGAAGGCCTCAAGAAACAAATATTTTTTACAATAAATGCAAAAGCTTGGTTTTCTTTTCTTTCCTTTTTCCTTTTTCTTTTTCTTTTTTTGATTTATTTATTTTTAGAGAGAGAGAGTGAGTGGGGAGAGGAGCCAAGGGAGAGGGAGAGAGAGAATCCCAAGCAGACTCCCCAATGAGTGCAAAGCCTGAAGCAGGGCTCGATCTCAAGGCCCTGAGATTGTGATTTGAGCTGAAATCAAGAGTCAAATGCTTAACCAACTGAGGCACCCAGGTGCCCCCAAAAGCTTGGTTTTCATATTGTTCAAAGAAGCACGACTTCTACCCCTAAAACAATGCCCTTGGCCATTTCAGGCATGTAAACCTTATAAAATCTGGAAAAGTCTGTGCTAAATTATAATCTCGTGAAGATGAAATTATGACTCTCATGTAAACTAACATGTTTTGTTGTTTTTATTAGTCATCAATTAATGAAGAAATGAATAAGGTATAAAAACCCGGTCAAAGGATAACCTAATTACTTATATATATGCATATATAATAATTAGATATATTTTTATTATCCACATAAATGTATATAAATAGAGATGAGGAACTGAAGTCACTAATACATGCAAAACTATTTAATCTTTTACAGGGCAATACAATTAATATTTGAAACTGTCTTTTCTACCGTGTGACAATCAATTCTACCCCCACAGACAAATTCGCTTACATTTCAATGAGCAGGATCCATTCGTATTAATGTCATTTTCTACCACTTACAGAGTTGTAAAATAGTGAAGAAAATCTAAGGCATACACACTATAAAATCAAACAGTCCTAGAGTGTCTTTGATATAACACCCAATATTCTGTTGAAAGAATACTCAGTAATATCTTTTGCCCATTTCGACATATTTCCCAATTTTTTCTAACACGACTGGAGCAGTGTTTTAATTCTAGTAATGACCTCCATCTCGTGTTACGTAAGCAGAAATAAGAATCAATATTTTCCTACTAAGTCACATGGCTTCGATGTTTCCACATAAGTAGAATTCATTATTTTATAACTTATACTACTTTTAACTTCACTAAACAATTGAGTCATTATGGGGAGGTGAGAGGATTATTAATAACAAGTAATACATTCCCAGACTTTGGCCAGAACACCTGGAGTGGGTTGGCAGCCTGTAGACATAACACTAACTCAGAGGTGGAGCTCTAATGGGATGAATCTCCCAGCAGACATAACATGTAGTCATACGTATAAGAAAATGTATTTATCTCGATAACATTTATTGTTGTTCAGAACCTGTGAAGCCAAGGCCCAATATGAGGTGCTACGTGTTGACATTTCAGTTGTACGTCGCTTTCCGTGAGTTAAGACAGACTCATTTTGCCAACAAACTGCCTGTTTAAAAGCAAAAGACATCCAGGATCAAAATTAATAGTATTGCCACGGTGACTTTGGGCAAGTAAAGTAAACATACATGCCCCAGGAACTATTTCTCCAGTATTTTTTTTCCTGCCTAATTCATCAAAGTCAAGCGCTCAAAGATTAAAGTTCTCAAAAGTACCCTCCTAATGAGATTCAAAAATTGTTTATTAAACCTAAGACGTATACAAAGCTTACATTTGCATTGCTAATTGACCTCTTTCAAAGCTGGTTGACATTTTTGGTTCTTTTGAAAAGTCCTTAGGATAGTTTCCTTTTAAAGTCGAATTGATTAGCTCTTATGGGAAGAGACACACTTACCGTCCTCTAGGCTAGTTTCTCCACGTTAGCTGCAGCACACACAACTGGACAAAATTAAATTCCTCTTATATTTCCTGGACATTAATTATGCATCAGACACCATGCCCAGTGGGTCAAAGGACCTGAACAACACCCTTAAAATCTCTCGTAATCAGTCCCTTCACACCCCTGGCACTTGCCTTTGCAGTCAAGTTCTGCTTAGCTTCTAACGATTTGTTCTGCCTTTTATAAGGATTCCTTAATGATACGCCCAGCTTTGTTGTTATACCAAAGAGCCACACTCTTGGATTCACACACAGTTGCCACTGAGGGCTGTATACACTCCTCCTGGACAGCACTTGGCCTGCATTCCGCTAAGCTATGAATCATTAGGAAGGGGACAGCAAGTGTTGGCAGGGCAACAGGAGTTCAGCTCTGAAAGCCTACAGAGAAATCACAGGAGTGCTTGGGTACCAGAGTGGGGTCCTTGCTTTCCTGGCCTTTATAGAGCTGCAATTTTCCGTGGCCCGTGTTGATTTATTAGCAAGGCAGCAGCAAACCCAGCTATCGCAAGTTTCTTCCCAACCCTAAATTTATTGCCACCTCATGGCACAGATCTTATCTCACCAATGGAAACTGTGGAAATGGAAGATATGTAGCCGAGCTTGTTACCGCGCCCCCCAGCAGGAGCTGTCTACTGAGCGAAAGGGGTCGTGCATAACCTAGCCTGAGTACTTGATTAGTTTGGCATTGACTGCATAGACGGACTTTTCCAAAAAAGTTTTCTTGAATGAAATGATCAAGATGAACAGCTGTGGCTGTTGCCTTTCTCTCTCCAGACACACCAGATTATCCTCGACAGTCTGTGGGAACGAGAAGACGAACCTCACTTGCTACAACGGAGGCAACTGCTCAGAGTCCCAGGGTGAATTAAAGTGTCTGTGCCGGCCAGGTTTTACTGGGGAGCGGTGAGTCAACATTAGCACTTTCTAGAGAAGAAAAGTCTGGGCTGAACAACAGTGGGATTACTCAAAGTTGATTTCCCCTCCGATTTTTCATCTCTGTTCCCATAGGAAAATCCATGCTGACATACAGGTCCCACCAGAGTCAAACAAGAAAAGAGAAGGGAAAAAAAAAATCACAATTTAGGTCAAAACAAAGAACACTTTATTAGCCAAGACTTCAAATAGGAAAAGATGTCTTTGAAACAACGTAAAATGTGTTATTTTTCTTTCTGATAAGTATTTCTGGATTCATGTTTCTAATACATGATGCAAAAAAGAGTTGCTGGGGAAGCAAAATAAAATATACCTAAAAGATTGCCTCACAGAATTATCTAGAGCCCTGAAAGTAGATATGCCTTATCCATGTGAGTCTCTCTTTCCCAGAGACTCTTCAGCTAATACAGGGATTGTTGATGCGGAGTTGGCCGATGGCTTCAGACAATGGCTGAAAATGCAGGCAAATTCGGATATGTACTTGACTGGCTGAAGGTGAGGGCAAAGATTTAAAAAGAGAAAAAAAGGATATACTCCACAGCTTTTATCAGCTTCTCAAAAGGATCAATAACCCCCCTAATGATTATAAACCAAGGCTCTATCTGAGCTCTTATACATCTCTATATAAACAGATAATAAACAATTAACCATTTGTTGAGCACGGTCATGCATCTTATAAATATCCTCTCTAATTGTTATTAATGCCACTTTGCATTTGCATAAACTGACGCTGAGGGGTCAAGGTACAGGTCAGGTGCCAATCCAGATGTGAGCTGCAGGGAGGCCCAGCAGCCTTCACAGCCTGTGCTCCTCTCCTGGATATGCTGACAGAAATGAATAAGCCTTTGCTTGCAGCAGTTAGAAGAAAGTGGGAACCGTGCTCCTTCCTCTCCTAGGCCTTCCGCCACAAGATAAGGATCTCGGAGCAAACTCCCTGCATTGAACGAATGAGATAAATGAAAATACAGAGCATCCAACAGAGAGAGTTTGACTGAATTAAATTTTCCCAGAAAGGTAGTTAATTAAATAATGGGCGTATTTGTGCTGACAAACCCCTGACAACTGCAGTTTGGATTCATTTGAATTTTCCCTTTTCCAGCTGGCTCCTCTGACCCTATGCAGATCCAGCTCTTTTGCCATTTTCACAATGTAGGCCATCTCGGGGAGACCTGCCTTTTACCCTTTCAAGGTTCAATGACAAACCCAGCTCTTGCCTTCACAGCCTTTCAGTGCTTTGGCTCCAAGAGGCACATGCAGACCCAGACGGAGCGTGTACGTGCCGGGAAGCTCATAGCCCTGGATCATATTTTCCCATGCAACATATTGTTAACCCAGAGACCATGCAGCTGGCCTCAAACTCTATATGCCTCCGAAATAGCGCAAATATTTCCTTGTCCTAAATATTCCCTCGACCAGCTCTTCCAGTGTTTTAAAGTGCGGATTATTTCCTGCCTATGTCACAGCTGAATGCTTACTGTCACATTAATGCTCAATGGCACACCGCATAGACTCATCCAAAGCCTTGGATTATTTTTCTCTGCTATCCACACATTATCCCCATTTCAAACAAACATTTCCTTTCCTCCAACATTTGTTTAAAAGAATAATCTTGCACTTAAATGCAAATTATTTCTTTGAAATGTGCTAAGAAAAGGAACTCCAAGTTTTCTTTCCTCTCCTGGGGACTCTTTTCATCTAGATCAACTTCTCTGCTGCAAATGGATTTCTAAAAGAGTGAACACATGGTCAATAGATTCTGTGCTTTCAAAGTCCTTAATGTTAATGGACTTATTTATTCTGATTTTTGATGTATTAATTTTGATCTCTAATGAAAGCTCTGATAATGTTTATAATGAATGTTTGTGTGTGGTACACTGTTTAATTCAAGAGAGGAAGAGATAAGAAATGGAGAAAGAATAGCCAGAGGGAGACTGGAAAATACTAGATAGACCATCTCCCAAGGCTTAGGGGAATGTGACTTCTGTAACATCCAAAATATTGAAAAGCTGTCTTCCGGCAAATTGCCTCCTCTTCTGTCTGGCTAAACCCCCAACTTTATAGTGTCATCCTGGCAGGTTGCAAATGATGGATGGTGTGAACACTGGCCCACCCAGGACAAAAAGTGCTTGGCAGGCTCTCGCAAGTTGTCAGGTTTTGCTCAGATCTAATCGGAGAGGCCTCCTTCCAGTCCAGAAGCCTGAGCCAAAAAAGGAAAACAAAATGTCTCAGCTATGCTTGGTATCCAGCAGGATAAGGAGCTGTTTTTCTGGGAAGAAATCTTTTTCTCCTTTATACCTGGGTTGACCCTCCCCACCCACCCCCTCATCCCTCTTCACTTTGAGCCTAGTGATTAGTTGATGCCCTATGCACGCAAGTTTTTACCTTTTGGAAGGTGAGAAATGAAAAACTGTTTACATTATGCTTTGACATCATAAGCTGCTCTTTAGGGATTCTTGAAGCTAACAAACATTTTATATGAATTTCCCATAGTAAAAGGGATGCCACAGTTACGGCTCTATCGTGAGGCCTAACAGTGCTTGGTTTTTAGCCTACGGTTGAGTGCTAAATACATACCTACTGAATGATTGAATAAAAGAGCCTGGTGAGTTAATTGGTAAATATACAGGAAAAAAGCTGTTGGCCGAAGACCAAGTGAAAGATGACAGTGTCCCAGGGAAGAAGAAAATTTTGATATACCTTAGAATTGATATCACTTGTTTGGGAAAAATTCAGCTTTTGAAAGTCATTCTTTTTTTTTTTTTTTTTTTTTTAAGAATTTATTTATTTGAAGGAGAGAGTGTGCACAAGCAGGGGGAGGGGCAGAGGCAGAGAGAGAAGCAGACTCCCCGCTGAGCAGGGAGCCCGATGGGGGGCTCGGTCCCAGGACCCTTAGGCAGACGCTTAACCGACTGAGTCACCCAGGTGCCCCTTGGCTTTTGCAAGTCATTCTACTTGAATATTGAAAAATTACCCTTAGTTGTAAAACACATTTATTAGCAACTGACATTTTCTACTTATCCACTTTTGCTTTTTCTTAGAAAAAAAAAAAAAAAGAATTCCAAAGGAAAATAATCCAAAATTTCCAAGAATAAACCAATTTCTCCCCCCTGTTTTTGATGGGCTCCCTTTCCCCCACAGCCTGAGGGCCGGATGCATCCGAATCCTGAGAGCAGGGCCCGGGGGCTCCAGGTGGCAAAATGCGGCCTCCAGGGCCCCTGGGGGTGGGCAGGCCGCTAACTGCCCTTCAGGGCTTTTTCTTGGTCTCCAAACACTTGCCCCTGTTTTCTGCTTCCACCGTGAGTACAGCGTGTTGCCCTGAAAAATGAAATTTGCTGCAGGAATCCGGAGAGGCGAGTCCCCCCGGGAGTGTGCGCAGACTGCGCGGAGCCCCCAGAGCGCCCCGCCCCGCCCGGTGGAGAAGGCTGCCCCTTTCCTGTTCTTTTCTTTTGCTTAATTTTTTTTCCTTAAAGTTTTTATTCATTTGTTCATGAGAAACAGAGGGAGGGAGGGAGGGAGGGGGGCCGAGCCCCAGGCCGAGGGAGAGGCCGGGCGGCCGATCCCGGGCCCCAGGTCACGGCCTGGCGCAGGGACGCGGAGAGGACGGTCCGCCGCGGGCGGGTGCGCAGAGGCCGAGGCCGAGGCCCCGTGTGTGCTTCTCCTGCAGGTGCGACGAGGCGGCGGGCGAGTGTGCGTCGGCTCCGTGTGCGCACGGCGGCCTGTGCCGGGGCCGGGGCCTGGGCCGCGGGTTCCAGTGCGTGTGCCCCGCGGCCTTCGCGGGCGAGCGCTGCGAGGTGCACGTAAGCGGGGGTCGGGGCGTGTGCCCTGGGGCTGGGGCCTCCCCTCCGGCCTCTGCGCCGGGCGGGGGGCGGGGCGGGGGGTGGGGGGTGGGGCAGAGGGTGGAGGGGGGGTGCGGGGGAGGGGGTGGGGGGATGGAAGGGGGGTGCGGGGGAGGGGATGGAGGGGGAAGAGGTGGCAGGGGGGTGGGGGGATGGAGGGGGAAGAGGTGGCAGGGGGGTGGGGCTGGACGGGGTGGGGTGGGGGTGGACAGGGGGGTGGGGGTGCAGGGGGTAGGGTGGGGGGTGGGGGTGAGAGTGGAGAGGGGGGTGTGGGGGAGGGGGGTGGGGTGGGGTGGACAGGGGGTGGGGGTGGAGGGGGGTGGGGTAGGGGGTGGGGGTGGGAGGGTGGGGGAGGGGTGGGGGAAAAAGCGGGGAGTGGGGGTTTGGGGGGAGGGGAGGGGTGTGGATACGGTGGGGGGTGAAAGGGGGAAGGGGGTGGAGAGGGGAGGGGGGCGTGGAGAGGGGGATGGAATGGGCGGGGGCGGGCACGCGGGGGCAGAAACAGCTGGTCACCGAGGGGGCTGAGGCGGTGACCTTCCGGGCCCCCGCGTCTGAAGGAGCCCTGCGGTGGGAGCCTGGGCCTGCCCGGGCTCTGGGTGCGCGGCTGTGATGGGCGCAGCCCCACGCAGCCCCACGCAGCCCCCCCCTAAGGCGCTTGGGTTCCCCGAGCCCACCTAGTATTCGTGGCGTGACACTGAGAATCACGGGTCAAACCGGGTTTTGCATCCGTTGTGTTTCGGTGCCTGCCTGGCTGCGCAGATGCTGCGTTGCCGACCCTCTGGGAAGTTAAATGTGTCTGTATTTGTATATACAGGTTACTTTTATATCACATATATCTCTTCATATATATAGCTATCATATATAAAGAAGTGAAATGTGTATGTATTTATATATATAAATTACTTTTCTATCTATTCTATCTATGTATCTATCTATCTATAAAGGGAATCACATGAAATCCGTAAATTGGAGAAAACAACTTCTCTGACATTCCTACCAAATCTCAAATTCTCTCTCACCGGTGTAATTTCTGATTCCGCCAAACCTCTCCTCCAGTAGAACGACAGAGAAACTCTACTTCCATGTCTTTTTCCTGCAACACTTTCTATTCAAAGAGAGTACCTTGGGTTAATTGCTTATAAATTTATGAATTTGCTGACGTGTCTATCAAATGGACTGATTTGAATTGCGTTTTGATGCATATTTAACAAAAGTTAGGTACTGTTGCATGTCCATACACCAAAAAATATGTATATTATAAAACTTGATTTTCTTGGAGGCATATTTTTCTAAAATTTGCAAGTAAATGTGTCATCTTTGAGTATCTTCCTGAAAAAAATCGTGAAAGCATAGGACCTTTCCTTATCAAAATGTATTTGGCGCAGTTTTTTAAAAAAATATATACCTGAAATGATGGATCTATACGGTAAGTTAACTAATAGGGTATGCAAACAAATTATATGTATTTCTTGCCTTTAATAGCCTAAACATGATAATTTTTTAGAAAACTTTATTTGGTAATATTTTTAATTGCTTCCACTGGCACAGTAGCATTTCTGCTAAATCTCTCTGTACAGATGTGCCCTTCCAAAGAAGACATTGCGCTCATTTAAAGGGAAAGCTGTTTTGATCCTAAGAATTAATTTAGAAAACAACTACAGTGCTAATGACTTGACAAATATAATTTTGTAAATTTTGTCTATGTCTTTAGGAGCTGCTCTGGTTCGAAAACAAAAACCCTCATCGATGTTTGCATTCCCAAATATTTGAAGTAAGCATAAAATAGATGACCAGAGACCACACATATATGGCTTCACACTGACTCTCTTTTCGGTATTTCTGTACTTACATACTTACAGGCCGCTGCAGTGTAATCTGTTCCCTTCCAAATATATCTGAGTCATTCTCAAACGCTTTATCTGTGAAATTCTGATGTCTCTGTTGTCGTTGGAACTTGTCAGGTGCTTTTCTACTTTCCCATCTTGCATGAGATACCTGACTTGAAAATACTTTCCCCTTTCTCTTTACTTTTCTGTATTTTTAAATTGCATTGTGTGTGATTATGGCCTTTACATAGTTACACAGAAGAATAAAACTTTGTTTCTGTATCTCTACTTCTCATCCTCGGACAACTGTTTTCATTTGTCTTGACTGTGTCTTGCGTGGTAAGATGTCCACAAGCCAGGCACACGTGTGTACACACACACACACACACACACACACTCACCTCACATAATGGGCACATAAGCATCAGAGCTAACCTTCCTGAATTGAGGTCTGCTTCCCCAGATGTGTCCCTGCAAGAAAATATCTGGGGCCCTCAAAATCAAGGTCCCATGTACTTTCCCTCTCTGGCAAGTATTCCTCTAGGTCATTCTAGAAGTGATCATATCCCTAATTATTCTCACAATGGGTTTACATTGTCCCTGCCCATAGTAGGCATAGTTCAATCTGGCTCCAGAGAGGGGCCATCTCACCCGAATGACCAAAATTCACACAAACTCCTATAGAACAAGCTTCTGCAAAAAAAACCTGTATTTAGTTTAATAACAGATCATTTACTTTTGCTTATTTTTAAGATCTAATACCTGAAGTCATAACTGGTTTTGGCCATGCCTCTTCCTTCTTTGTGTGTGGGTACATGAAGAATGGTTTTTATTACTTTCCTTTTTAGGAAATGGGGAAGTAGAGAAAATAGGAAGGTTTGCAGAAATTAGTGTTCTGGCAGCATGAGGAAACAGTTAAATTCAAGTAACACTATTGAGGACCTACTCTGTGCCAGGGACTGTGATAAACTGTTTATATATATATTTTTTTTTCCAATATGAGTAACCAAAGTCTCCCAAAATCTTCACTAAATTGTATTTACAGATCCTTTTGCCATTTCTGAACTTATGCAGCTTAATCTTGCAAGATTAAAATGGAGTTCTTTCTGGAAATGGTGATACATAAAATTTGAATTTAATGATGTATGTAGGTAGGCAACCAGTGATGAAATCTCGGTTGTCCAACTACCAAAATTACTACTATTTTGGACTCTTTCCCTTCTCTCCTTGTTGAATGTATGCAACAGTAACTTAATGACTACCTATTACGTGTCATGCTCTGGATTACGTACTAGGATTTCGACTATAGGTGAGACACGAGCTGGCTCACAAGTTGAAGGTTTGGCAGTGGATGTCGGTCAACAGTGGAGGACGGTTCTTGGTCAGTGCCAGGATGGAACTAAGCAGCAGCTGTAAAGGAGCACTCAGGAGGAGCAGTGTGCCCAGGCTTAGAGGTGGATGTGGAAGGACTTAAGGCCTATGCTGGGATTCAAAGGTAACCAGGTGTCAGGTTGTGGCAGGAGGGATGGAGCAACAGAGATTATTTCTGGAAGAAGGGGTAACGGAGCTCAGGCAGGATGGCTGGAGCCTGAGGTGGGAAAACAGGAAGACCGAGGCTTCAGAAGTAGCGGAAATGAGTCCTTGTAAGTCAAATTAATGACCTGGCTTTTCCTTCTAAGAGTAATGGGGAGTCTTTAAAGAGGTTCAGTCAAAAGAGTAACAGGATCGCACTTGCACTTTAGAAACATCACCTGGGCTTCTATAGAGAGGATGGATGAAAAGAAATGCAAAACTGGACCCCAAAAGACATAGTTAGGGGGCCGTCGCAGTAATCCAGATAAAAGGAAAGGACATTTGGCACGACCGGATATAGTCAAAAGGGATTGGAGGAGGTGGAGCTGAACAAATTGCGGAGCTGTAAGACCTACCTCGTGATTGTTTGGAGAAGGCTGGGGAATATTATTTAAAAATATTTGGTGATTTAATAAATGAATAAATATAAGGTTCAGTGAGATATCCAAGTACAGTTACTAATCAATGTGAATATTCCAGTCTGGAGTTCAAGAGAGCTGAGCTGGGTGTCTAATTTTGGGTGTCATATCATAGATTTATTGATCTTTTGTATTCCATTCTCTACATCTATAATCCTTTTGTATTTTTCCTAGTATCTTTTCTAGTTTTATTAAGGTATAAGTGACATAGAACAGGTGTAAGTTTGGGGGATCCCTGGGTGGCTCAGTGGTTTAGCACCTGCGTTCGGCCCAGAGAGTGATCCTGGAGATCCAGGATCAAGTCCCGCACAGGGCTCGCTGCATGGAGCCTGCTTATCCCTCTGCCCCTCTCTCTCTCTCTCTCTCTCTCTCTCTCTCTCTGTGTGTGTCTCATGAACAAATAAAATCTTTTTTTTTTAAAAAAAGAACAGGTGTAATTTAAGGTGTGCAATTGGTTAATTTGCTACCCTGAGATATTGCAAAATAACTGCCGCCATAGCCTTAGCTAACACCTCCACCTCATTACATAATTACCATTTCTTTTTGGGGGTGAGAACATCTACCATCTATATTCTTAGCAACTCTTTTTGAGATTTTATTTATTTATTTGAGAGAGAGAGAGAGAGAGCAAGAGCAGGGGTAACGGCAGAAGGAGAGGGAGAAACAGACTCCCCACTGAGCAGGGAGCCTGACACGGGGCTCGATCCCAGGACGCTGAGATCATGACCTGAACTGAAGGCAGACACTGAATCGACTGAGCCACCCAGGTGCCCATCTTAGCATCTTTTAAGTGTGCAGTACAGTCATGTGGTGAGCTATTAGTCATCATGTTGAATATTAGACTCCTAGAACTTACTCATCGTATCAGTAAAAGCTTGACCCTTTGTCCAGCATCTCTCCAACCCGTCACCCTCCGCTCCTGGCGAACACCATGCTACTCTGTGTTTCTACGTCTTGTGCAATCTTTTTAGAGTTGGTATGCGAGTGCGATCATGCAGTACTTTTTATCTTCTGTCTGAATTATTTCACTTAGCATAACACCCTCAAGATCCAAATGACAGGATTTCTTTCCTTCTCATGTGGAATAATATTCTCTTGTGTATATGTACCAGACCTTCTTTACTGTATCGGATCGGTTGTTTTCATACTTTGGCTGTAGCGAGCAATGCTGCAATGGACATGCGCGTACAGGTAGTTCTTTGAGGCAATGGTTTCCTTTCCGTTGGCTATGTAGCCAGAAATGGGAGAGCTGGATCATACAGTAGCTCTGTTTTTAATGTTTTCAGGCATCTCCATACTACTTCTCATAGTGGCTGCACCAGCTTACATTCCCACCAGCAGTGCATCAGGGTTACCATTTCTCTACAACCTCACCAACACTTGTTATGTCTTCTCTTTTTGACGATGGCCATTCTGATGATGTGAGGTGATACCTCATTGTGGTTCTGAACTATATTTCCGTGATGATTGGTGATGTTGAACACCTTTTCATGTGGCTGTGGGCATTGATAAATCTTCTTTGGAAAAATGTCCATTCAGTTTCTCTGCCCATTTTTTAAATCAGATTGAGGTTTTTTGGCTATTGAGTTGTAGGAGTTCCTTACACATTTTGGATATTAACCCCTTATCAGATCTATGATTTGCAAATATTTTCTTGCATTCCATACGTTGCCTTTTCATTTCATTGATGGCTTCCTTTGCTGTACAGAAGCCTTCTAGTTTGATGTAATCCCACGTTTGCTTGTATTGCCTTTGCTTTGGGTAAAATCCAAAAAAATCATTGCCAAGATTGATATCAAGGAACTTAACACCATATGTTTTTGTTGAGGAACTTTATGGTGGCAGGTCTTACATTCAAGTCTTGGATCCACTTTGGGCTGATTTTTTATTGGTGTGAAAAATTCAGTTTTATTCTTTGGTGTATGGCTATTCAGTTTTCCCAACACCATTTATTGAAAAGATAATCCTTGTTTTTGGCTCCGTTGTCATAAATTAATTGGCCATATATTGGTGGATTTATTTCTGGGCTCTCGATTTTGTTCCATTTGTCTATGTGTCTGTTTTTATGCCAAACCCATACTTCTCGAAATCAGAAAGTGTGCTGTCTTCAGCTTTGCTCTCCTTTCCCAAAATTGCTTTGGCTAATCAGGGTCTTTTGTGGTTATATATAAATCTTAGGGTTGTTTGTTCTACTTCTAGGAAAAATGCCATTGGAATTTTTTTAGGGGTTGCATTAAATCTGTGGATTGGCCTAGGTATGGACATTTGAACAATATAAATTCTTCCAATTCATGAGCGCAGAATATCTTTCCATTATCTGTCTCTTCTTCAATTTGTCTCAATCCCTATCTTACAGCGTTTAGCGTAGAGATCTTTTACCTCCTTAGTTACATTTATTCCTGAGTCTTTTATTTTCTTTGATGTTATTGTAAATGGGATTATTTGCCTATTTCTCTTTCAGATATTTTGTTGTTGATGTAGAGAGATACAATTTATTTTTGTATGGTGTAAAACACCTAAAAGGAAACATAAGGAAAAAGCTTTATGACATCGGTCTTGGCAATGACTTCATGGGTATGACACCAAAAGCCCAGAGAACAAAAGCAAGAATAGACAAATAGAACTACCTCAAACTTCAGAACTCCTGCACAGTAAAGAAGCAATCAGTTGACCGATTTTTATCCTTCACTCTGCTAATGTTGTATGTTATATTGACTAACTTATATGTTGCACTGTCCTTGCATCTCAGGGCTAAGTGTCACTTGGTCATGATACATAAGCCTCTCAACATGGTATTGAAATTGCTTTTCTAGTATTTTGTTGAGATTTTTGCATCCATGTTCATCATGGATATTGGCCTGTGGTTCTCTTTTTTTGTGGTATCATCATCTGGCTTTTGTATCAGGATAATGTTGACCTTATGAGATGAGTTTGGATATTTTCTCTCCTCATCAGTATCTTTTTTGAAATGTTTAAGAAGGATTGGAGTTCATTCTTCTTTAAATGTGTGGTGGGATTTACCAGTGTGCCATCTGGTGCTGGGCTTTTCTTGGTTGGGAGGGTAAGTGATCACATTTCTAACACCAAAATAACTGTTGTGAAAAAGAATAGATGACACTATTGAAACTGCAAATAATGACATGTACTGGCACTGCTTTCAACTTGAGAGGCTCTCATATTTGTAAGTCCAGTTTGTCCCCCTCATAATATCCCTGAGAGGCATTAACATCTTTATTTTTTAAAGATCAGTGAATAGAGACTTAAAGGGGTTACCTGAATTTCTCCAGGTCAGGTATGCAGGAAGAATCAGAGCTAGGGTTTATCCACATCACTTTTTCCAAGTCTAATGCTAACAAAAGGTTTGAGGTCTGTCACTTAGGACTCAGGAAAGGGATCTTGGAGTACGTAGCAGGAGTTTTGTCGCCCTCGTATTGTTGTCCAAACTGGTAAAAAAAAAAAGAAAGAAAAAAAGAAAAAGAAAAATATATATACACATATATATATATTAGTCATCATCAGAAACGGTTTGGAAAACCACATAAGAACTCCTTTCCAATGCAACCGTAAATTTTTGGTGCCTATTGACTGGTTGCCACATCTCTTGAAGGAACTGACACAAATAGAGATGATAGCAGGGATAATTAGAATAATCAGAGAGGGGATTCGAGGAGTAAGCAGACACATCTAATTCCTAAAGTGACTCTTCATCCCGGCTAAATGAAGAGTCTGAACATACATGCAAATGAGTGGATGTCCTGATCGAGGGAACCCGTTCAGAAAATCCCAGAGTTCCAGGATGGGAGGCATTCACTGAGATGTAGTAAGTCTAGCAAGTGATAGGAAATTTTCTCTCACACACTAAAAAATTTATAGAACTCATTAAACTAAGAGAGTAAAGCAGAAAGTAAAAATAAACTCAGCAGGGATTTGGAGTCATTTATGAATGACAGAGTCACAGATGGTTTCTGAGAGGGTTAGAGCTGTGCTTGATCAGAACGGCTCATGTCAAGGATGATGCCAACTGGCCCACATCCTCGGGCTTCTGTTAAGAACAGAGCACCGGCCAGTGGCACAGGAGGCTTCCTCTCTGTGGCAGCCTCTTTGTGCTCTCAATTTGGCCTTTAGGAAGGAGGTTCCCAGAATGGCATTCTCTACAAATGGTTATTTTTAAAAACGCTGTCACTTATCACTGAGTTTCCACTAATTAGCATTCAGGAAGGAGTAAATATAGAGCTAACATAAGAAACGGTTCTGAAATGTTATTTTGATGCATTTCAATCACTGAAATCAGCTCTGATTCAGTTCACTAATCTGTTTTCCTTTCATCTTTTCACACATTATTAAGACTTCTGCTTCACCAAGTATAATTAATGCTCTTCATTTCTTAATGTGGGGTCATCAGCACCAGCTTCACAGAAATCATGTAATGATTTCATGTAATGTTGACCTTCACCTTCAGAACACATTTCTTCCTGTGTCCAAAATAGAACAGAAGCAGGCGATAGAGAGTGCGGCCCCTGGATTGTAGGTATAACTGAATTGGTTGGTGTGAAGCCACAGACAACTGTCAGAAATAACCAGGTTGAAGCTTGCCACTGGGTTGACTAGCTAACCAAGTCAAACAGCTTTGGAGGTACCTGTCAGATTAATCTCATCATCTTTTAAATCTCCCTGATGGGATCATTGCATTGCTACAATATTGGGCTTTGCCGAAACTGGTTTTTAAAATATTTATTTATCCATTTGTCCACCATTTATTGAGAGTCTACTATAGGCAAAGCTCCGAGCCAAGCAAGGTGAGCAACTAAAATAGGCACAAAGGATGTGTTCCTGCTGTCAAAGAGCTTAGGCGGGAGAACTGAGTAACTTCCATGGATAGCTCCACCCACATAGTTTTACCATTTTGTAAATAACGAAGGTATCTGAAATGTGCCTATAATGGCGTATGTTGGTTATGACAAGGGTGACCGCATTATTTTTCAACTGGAGTATCTTGAGAGTGAAAGCGAGAACTGATAATAATCATGCTGGACAACAGCCTCAACTAATATTGCTCTGTGCAGACTGAGATATATCCTAGTTATTGCCCAAGGGGGAATGCATTATGTTTCATTGGATCCACTTCCATTCTCTTCAAAATGTGGTTGAAGTCTATCATAGATCATTTCGGAAATGAGGTGTACGTGACTCAAACCAATTAGTTGGCCAACTGACTCAAAGCAAACAATGAAGTCAACTGCATCTTGTTAGTTGCCATTTTCTTGAATTATCCCCCTTGTTTTATACTCGGTGAGAACTTTGGCGTTGGTTCCGTCTATTCAGAACAGAGTTGTGACCGGCCAAACTGAAAACTGCTGGGACGCGATCAGATACCACGCTATTGCCTAGTTTGACATGACATGAATTTAATTTTTCCTGATTTTTAATTTTTCACGAATGGAGAGTGTAGATTCTTATGTAATGTGGCTTTTCTTCTTGAATGACTTACATTCCCTTTAGGAAATGAGGCTTCGGCTCATTGAATCCATTGCTGATCTTTTTTTGTGAGAGCAAATGGAGTGACATGTAGAAAACGAGGTACCCTCGAGGGAATTTAAATAGCAAGATAACTGACTTGGAATTAGTAATTATTTCAATATTATTTCTACTTAAAACTTTCATGACGCGTAGTACCTATTTATGGATTGTGTGCATAGGATTTTCCTAACCTTTGTAAAAAAAAAAAAAAAAAGTCTTTATTTCTAAAAGGGCATAAAGACCGTGGCTATTATAGTTTACTCACAATTATAATTTCTGAATCACAGAATGTGGCATGTAAACTGTAGAAATCTATCGGAAACTAATTGTATACAGAAAGGAAGCAACACATTAATAATACAGCTCATCCAAAACAAATAGGCTACTTGCGGTGAAATGCATTTGGTCATTTGGGAGGCATATTCATGCCTGTCTCATGGTCTGCTTGAGTTTAATTTAGTTCCACACGTGGCTCTGAATTACTTCCACCCATTTCCCCCAGTATTTCTTTAATAATCCCATCGGATAGCAAGCTTATGCTGTAGAGGACAACTGAGGTGTCAGTACATTTGTTATTTAAAGTGGCAAAGTACGTAGTAATGCTTGAGAGATGACGGAAATCTCTCTGGTTGAGAACCTAAAACTCAGGGGGAAAATTACATTTTAAAAGTAAAATGGTCCTTTGAGTCATTGAATAGCCAGCATCAAGTTACGTATATAATGGATACTCAGTGGTCACTAACGTACTGAGGAGTGAGATGTTTTTGAAGTTCAAAGTGGCAGTTTCTAACTCAAGAGAATCGTGCACGTGTGTGTGTGTGTGTGTGCGTGCGCGTGTGTGCACATATTCAACTTGCCCCACGGGCATTGAAATAAATGAAATTAATGAAAGTGAGAGTGTTGAGTCTAGAAAGTTGGCCCATTTTTCCTACCCATTTTGCGAAATGCAGAAGGCAGGTCTCAGACATGAGCAACCACTTCAGCGATGAGACTGTCCGAAGGATCGGTGAGTCACGGTCTCCGCTAGGGGAACAATCCCATCCAGAAGCCAAATGCACAGAAACCCTATTATTTATGCTGAAGTGGAATTTGATATGAACCGGCTTTTTCCTGAGCTGGGCCCAGAGGAAGCTTAGATGCATAAAGACGCGGGCTCACACCTGTAACGTGCCCACGTGGACACCGAGGACGCCCGCAGAGCAGCCCGCAGGGGTAGTTCCCGCGGCTGCCTTTTTGCTTTGGGAAGAGCAGCCCCTTGTATCCATGCACGGAGCCCCCCAGATCCTGGCCACGTGGCTTCAGGGGCGCGTGTGGTCGCATTCGTAAAGTCCACGTTCTCTGGACTCCTCTAAGGCAAGTGGGAGGCGACTTTGGGGAGGACGTGTGAAGGGACGTGGGGCTCGTTTCCCTTGAGGCTGCGGGCGGGCTCGGTGCCTCCCTCTGGGCCTGGCCAAGCCTGTGCGCGCTCGGACCTTGCCCGGGGAAGCCCCCCGGCCCTCTCCCCTCGCCCGCAGGTCCTGGGAGCGCCGTGGTCGCCACAGCAGCCTCAGGGCGGCCTGTCTCCACGCGTGTCCGTGGAGCGCTGCCTCCCGGCCGGGCCTTCCGTCCCGAGGACACCCAGGCCTCCAGCTGCAGCACCAGCATCCGCAGCTCTGAGTCACCGTCGCCTTGTCCTCCGTCCTGTCAGCTGTGGGAGGGTGGGGACGCGGGTCCCTTGCCCCTGGAACGCCGCAGGCCACGAGCCTGACAGAGCAGGTGCCGCAGCGCGTCCTGGGGGAGTAGACGGGTGGGGACAGGGGTCGTGCGCTGCCCACGGGAGGGGGCCAGGATGTTCCCAGAGGTGAGGGCAGGGGGTCGCCCACGAGACGCGCCAGCCGGGCCTTGAGGGATGAGCAGGGACTGTCCTGGCAAAATCTGGACGACACCCCCCCCCCCCCGGCCCCCGGCCCCAGTGTTTTTCTTTTGTCTCCTCTTGATCGTTTGTTCCCAAAGTGTCATGACCCCGTTTGTCACTGAAGAGATCCAGTCACAAGGCCGCACCTGGCCGCCCGAGCCCGAGCGCCTCCCTGCTGCTCTGGCTGCTTCTCGGTGCTTCTGGAGCCTTCTGGCATCTGGGAGGCTTGGGGAGGGCGACGGGGAAAGCGGCCCTCAGCGCCGGAGCCGTCACAGGGCGGGCCGGGCCGGGCCCAGAGCGGGGCAGGAGGCCCGGGGCGGGGGGGAGGCCTGGGCCCGACGAGGCAGCAAAGCCCGCGGCGGCCGGTAAGCAGGCCCGGAGCCCTGAGGGCCGGAGCAGGCCCGGAGCCGCCGGGACGACCGGAGGGTCCAGGACCGAGCCGGGAGCCAGGACCGAGCCGGGAGCCGGCCCCGAGCGTCCCCAGCCAGACCAAAGCTTGCGGCGGCGGCTTGTTTGGTTTGTTTTGTTTTCCACAAAACTGCTCGCCCGAGAAGCCTTCCAGGACGTCTCCAGACGTTCCCCCTTGGCCCGCCTGGCCCAAGCCCAAGGCCGTGGGGTCCGCTCGGGCCCGGCCCGGCCCGGCCTCCCTCCTGGGGATGGGGACACCCCCACGGCGCGGCTGAAAGCCCGAGGGGCTTCCCAGAGTTACCATGTGCGTCCCCGCGGGTGTCGCCACACGTGCCTGTGCCTGACGTTGGGAGGAAGCCGGGAGATGCGCTCCTCGAGCCCCACGCCCCGAATTTCGAGGAAACCTGCATCTGGTTCCAGAGCAAACGCCACGATGTGGTGAGAGCCGCAGCCCCACTTGCCTGGCTCCGAGGCCAAAGCACAGCTGAACTCACGGCGGTTTGGTCACCGCGAGCCGTCAGAGGGGGACGTTTTCCGGGAGCAGGTGGGAATTGAGGGGTCCGTGGAACCGAGAAAGCCCATTTGGAGGACAGGAATTGGGAGAGCCTGTCCCCAAGAGAGGCAAGAGCGAAAAAGAGGTCACAAGTAAAGATGTGATAGTGGGGGCCGCCTGGGGGGCTCAGCCGTTGAGCGTCTGCCTTGGGCCCAGGTCGTGACCCCGGGGTCCTGGGATCGAGTCCCGCATCGGGCTCCCTGCAGGGAGCCTGCTTCTCCCTCTGCCTGTGTCTCTGCCTCTCTCTGTCTGTGTCTCTCATGAATAAATAAATATTTTTATAAAAAGATGTGATAGTGGGAAAAGGTCCAGGCGACGTGAAGTCCAGAGAGTGGAGAGGCCTGCCCGGAACAGGCCAACGGTGATGGGGACGAAGGGGAAGTAAAACTGGACGCATTAAGGTCAGGGCTGGGTTTGTAGATTAAACCACCCAAGCATCTATTAAAATGCAGCCAGAGTAGGAAGAGTCGGACGAGGTAGGCCCGGGGCCCTGTTTTCCTGGAAGCAGTTTCCTGCCAGTGGGGAGCACACGGGAGCAGCCTCGAACTTTCTCACTAGAAGGGGCCTTACACCAAAAACGGTAGCGGTTTTCTTTAATGATGGTCCTAATGGATTAATGAAAGCTCCCCAATGACATTCGTAGACTTATTCTTTCCAGTTGGAACCCAAACCAACAGAAACTATTCCTCGTTCCAGAAAAATTTTTTTTTTCTTCTGTATAATGCTATGCAGGCAGGCAGTTTTCCTTGAGCAGGTTTTGGGGGCGGATGGAGCAGGTTTGTTTGTTTTTCTAATGAGTTTGTGAAAGGCAGATATTCTTTAAGCCAATTTTTTATTTCCGCTAATTAAAAGTTTTCTGTGGGTATAGTTTTATTAGTAAGTCTTGCTTTAAGCACCTAAAAAAAAAGAGAGAGAGAGAGAAAGAGAGAGACTTCATTTGAATCTTTCTAAAGTTCTTGTTCATTAATTGAGGATTTTCAGGCCTGTGATGTCTTTGGTCTGAGGAGGTTCAAGTATAACCAGATTAAGTCTCCCTTCAGGAAAAATTGAGCCAATTCCCTAGATCAAGCCCCACTAAAAAAAGAGTCTTGGAGGCAATACACAGCTGCTGGTTTTTTTTTTGTTTTTTGTTTTTTTTTTTTGTCATCTTAAAGGTTATAAAATCGAGAAATATATTGATTCACTTAAAGCAATGCCTCACTGAGCAAATCGATATAAAATGTACCCTGTGCCCAGCAGTAGGTGGTTTGAATATTTTTTTGTGATTCGTGCAACCCATTTTCAAAGCCAAGGAAACCAGAAGATTCTGAGAGTGAGCCATTAGCTGTCCTCGGGGACTTAACGGCTCAGTGCAGAGGAAACCCCACTGTTGGGGCCTCAGGTGAGCGGGGTTTTCGTGGTGCCCTTTCTGCCAGCAGTTGTGCCTCCTCTGATCGTGACTGCTCCTCATGACCAAAAGCATCCAGCGTGCGATGCCTCATTTAATCCTAATCACTAGCGGTAGTGTAATTTCCAATCCACAGATGTTAAAACTAAGGCCTAAACAAGTTAATGAATCATTAACTACGCAAGCGTCATGCACTTCATCTAAACTCAAATCCGTGCCCCTTTCTCCGATACGCAGTCTTGGGTTTCATGGCCTAATTCGTAAAGTGCACCCCTTGGAGGCCGTTTGCAAGCAGCCCGCCCTACCTGAAAATTTCAGAAATGTTAACATTTCTCAATTGTAAAATGAATGTTTAAAATAGGTGCCATTGCAAGTGATTTCCCAAAACACAAGTGTTTCCGGAAGCCCGCTGTACCCAGGGACCTCTGTGGAGGTTTCGGAAGAACATGAGGAATGTAGATGGGAAAGAGATTGTAAATCTGCTCCATGCCCCTAATGGGACCCAGTATCTATTTATTTTTACCATTAAGTCCTGTGAATGCCATAGATCCTAACAGCTGGCAGTATGTAAATTATCCCAATTTGCTGCTGCTTCAGGTGAAAGGTTGTGTGTATTCGGGCTGATATAACTCCATTGCCACTTAATTGCCATTATAAATGCTCTCGAATTATAGAAACCAATATAAGCACCTTGATTTAAATATTTATTTGCGGAACCTTAAGTAAGAGCATTGAGCTTCACATTCACCTTTGTGGGGTGAGCTGAAGGGGTACAGGTTCTCTGTAACTGCATGTCCTCTGTCTTCTGCCTTGAGACTGAAATGGTGGTTGTAGGTCCCAGAACTCCTGCCATGACTGGGGAACAGGCCACCGCCCCTTGGAGGAGGAAAATGTATACGTTTGTAAAGAGGCCTTCTGGAACATAAAGAGCCCGGGATGCATTATGAAGGTGATGTGTGTGTCCCTAAGGACCAAACATCTCAGCGCTACCTGTTAGAATGAGAGACTGTGAGCGAAGGGTAGGCTGCGTCTTGCGTGTTGACTTACCTCCCACGCTGAGCCAGAGCAGGACAAAGCAAGGACACCACCTTTGCTTCACTTCCTTTCTAAGGATTCGTTCCCTGATTTATTTGTTCCCAGTGAACCCAGACTGTGATCAGAATCACAAGCTCCTACTACATTCTTAGTTAAGAGCGAGGTCCAGGGGCACCCGGGGGGCTCAGTGGTTGAGCATCTGCCTTCGGCTCAGGGCATGACCCTAGGGTCCTGGGATCGAGTCCTGCATAGGGCTCCTTGCATGGAGCCTGACGTGGGACTTGATCCTGGGTCCCCAGGATCACGCCCTGGGCTGAAGGCGGCGCTAAACCGCTGAGCCACCCAGGCTGCCCTGGATGGAATCTTAAAAAAAAAAAAAAAAAAAAAAAAGAGGTCCAGATTGGGTGCATGGGTCTCTAGAGCTTTCCTCTCTACCTGGCAAATATACGATCATCACCTGGCTCTGTCAGGAGCCACTCAGCATGTCTGTTTTTGCATTTGTTTAAATTATGCCATTTAATTCATCGGGTCAGCTCAAAACATTTTGAGCCCCTACTACAACATGTAATGAACTTTGAAGCTGACAGAGGGGGAAAAGATGGTGTGTTCTGTTTGACTACAGCTCTGCAAACAGAAAACAGTTCAGATCTTGAAATCGTACGTTCGTTATGCCATGAACTATAGGAATCCATGGCAGAGAATATTCCAGCTAGAACTTTTGCTACATAAAATAAAAGTACATTCTTAAAATAAACGTAGTTAGACTTTATAACATTCTGTACCTACGCAGTGTTGACTTTCTTGATTTTCTAGTGGTCACGTAAGATGACCTTCTTGCATCAGACTTGTTATACAGGTGGCGATGTGCCATCGCAACCAGACAGCTGAAGGGCATTTCAGGGACTCCTGTTTCACCGTCCTCATCAACTGGGGTTTATTGAATCCAGGCACTATAAATAATACTTATATACTTTATATATAGTGAAATATGTGGGCATGTTTTCACGCAGATAAACTCTGCAACTCTTCTGCAGCTCGCCCATGCTCGTGGAAAGCTTCAGTCCTTAGGCAATGGGTGAAATGGGAAAGGCTTCCTCGGTCTGCTGCTAAATGTTCGCCAGTGTCCTCCAAACAGTGTGGACTCGTTCATTCCAGGCAGCGGTACCAGGGTATTTAGAGAATCAGCTGTGACACCCAAAAGGACTAGCTCCTTTTACTTGGAAATTAGCAAATGGATGTACAACTTTTAATTATGCATAAATTTCAAACTTTCTATCAAAGTCAAATTGTGCTGATGTTAGTCAAATGTAATCTAGGCATTGATTGAAGAACCTGCTGATGGAGTAAAAAAAAAAAAAATACATGGAAACTTGTTAACAAGAAGTACAATTATCTACATCTCAGCAAATAATGCCAGAGTGTCATGTAATATGCTGAGCTCAGGCAGCCCAGAGCCAATGAAGATCTCTTTCTTTTCTTCACCGTTAATATTTACAGTTGGAAGCAATACATGGCTGCAATCTAAGTGCTGCACCTCAGAAGGGAGTTGTTGGCTTGATACCTTGTTTCCTGACACTGTGAAGCCCTGAAACCTCTATCTTCCTAATCATCGCCTGATAACACTGTGTAAGAACTGGAGGGTGGCACATGGCTGGTTTACACCAGCAACAACCCTGGGAGGTTTTCTGCATTGTTTAGTTATTTTACTTCTTGGTAGACATGCTGGGGTGTTAAAAGCAGAGGACTGAAAGTTGTGAATTATGGGTCCTGTTCTTTGTTCTCCTGCTGATTTTTTCAAGGTCCGAGCAGGCACCGTTTATAGATACAACGTACCTCCCAGACGCCTACTGTGTGCCAGGCACCTTCCCAGGGCTCACCAAGCCCTTCCGCCCATCATCTCCTTTACTGAAGCTGATCCTCACATGCAAAGTCCTCAGAGAAGAATTAAACAGCCGTTGACAAACAGGGAAGCGTGGCTGGTTAGATAAGCATCGTATATAGTTAGAGACCCGAAAGCTAAAATAAGCATTATTATGCCACTCTCTGTGTGTAAATATGTCAACTGAAGGTAACACAGTTGAAATTGAGGGCGGAGTTGAGGTCCCGTCCGTATCTTGCCCTACCCAGAGTGCATCTGCGCATCCCTGTACGAGCTCTGACGATTTGGATGCTAGGTCTGCTGCTTAAAAGCTGTGGGACTTTGGACAAATTGCTTAAATCATCTTTTGAATAAGGGCAATCATGTCTGCACCATTAGCTCGTTGCCAAGATTAAGAGGAGAGGCATATAAAATGCCGGGGACAGATTACATCTTCTGATTTTCATTTCTTTTTCTTTTTCCCCGTGTATCACCTTCTAGCTTCAAGGTAGTGTTTCCAGGTGATCCCACTGTAGAAAATGAACGGGGCACGGAGAGGCTGGATTGCCCAGGTGGAATGCACAAGCACCAAAGACCCCGCTGTCCCCTTCGAGGCAGAATTATGTATTTATTCTCCACGCCTGAGGCTAGGCAGAGAGCCCCAGCCAACGAATGTCAGTAAAAGATGCTCTGGAACCACTGGATGCAGGACCGACGTGTCCGGCCCACGGAAGATGCCTTCCGCTTGTCCTCAGGCCTCCCACCCGCGGGGGCGCTTGGCTGGGGGGCCGTGTTGTGGCTCCTTTTCTCTTCCGAAACTTGTAGCTGCTCCTCGCCTGGTTGAAGCCCAGCAGGTGGCTTCCTCTTACCCCCAGCGCCGCCTGCGGAGTGTCAGTGCATCCCGGGCACCCCGCTCGGCGGAAAGGACTGAGGCTGCGTGTCTAACCTGTGCTGTGCAAGCACCCTGGAAAGAACACGAGTACGCAGCATGTTGGGAGGATTGGTATCCGGCCTCGTAAACAGAATCGGGGAGGGTTCTTCAGGCCTGGTGACTAAGCACGGCTTTCCTCCTGAGGCTCTTAACACAGTCCTGTCCCTGAGGACAAGTGATCTAAATGGTGATTGAATAGAAAAGTTACAGACCCAAGGGAAATATTTGTTTTTAAGGGGGGAAGAGGAGTGCTATTCTGGGGTATGGGAAAAAGAAGAGATGTACTGCACCGCAACCCTGAAGATGCTTCGTTTATAGTTTGAATTCTCAGTCCCCAGTCCCTTTGGGAGTTAGGAAAACAAAATCTCCTTTTGATTCAGATTATCTAATGGGAGGGATATTCTTCTGGCATGACTTCAGAATTCAGAAAAAAACATGTATACCATTCCCGCATCAATATGACACAGGATTTTGGGAAAATGCAGTAATCCACCAAGATTCTCCTGAAAGAAAAACAACAAACCCTTACATTTTGAGAATATTGATAGTAAATTGTAGAAGTAAGATACAGGCAAACGTGTTAGCTGGGTTATGTCATTTCTTCTTAAATTGATCTATGAACTGGGTAAGAAGCAAAATTTGGTCTATTTTACAAATATGCTAAAAAAAAATCACTAGTAAGAGGAGTCTTCAAGTGATTTCTCCTTGGAGCATTTTGTAGGAAAGGAACAGACTACTTGGCATGACCACTTCCTGCCTTTTCCCGGCAAGGATCGCCTAAAATATTATTTCAAAAGATAAAGCAGACGTTTTTAATATTATAATTAATGTATATACTTAGAGAGCCAAAGGTATAAAATAACCATCTCGGCTACATTGTCTGATCTAATTTTATAACAACCTGTCAAATTCTGTGCTGAATTTATATCTAGAGATAGGGCAATTTTAGTCTGACTATATTTTTTAACTAATAGGGAAATACTGTTAGACTTTTTGTCCCCACCCCCACCTCCACCCCCCTCCCACCCCGCCAAAAAAAAAGCTGGCTTTACCTTCTACTGTGCTAAGGAAACATATACTTTCCCCCAACTATGTTCTTGGGCATTTAGGTGGACTGTTAACAAAGTCAAACCTCAGGCTTTCCTGTGTGTGTGTGTGTGTGTGTGTGTGTGTGTGTATTTTAATGTTGCCAACCTAATAACCTATAGACTTTTACCAAATGGCTCATTTGGAATTTGAAAGTCTGACTTCGGAAAGAATTCTTGATTTCTAAAACTAAATAGCATTTTAATATAAATCTGCACGATGTGAAGGTTCCTACCTTTGCAGGTTGTAAGACACCTTGGTGTTTTTAAGTTACTTCCAAACCCATACATTTCGGTAATGCTCACTTTGGGATCTGACCAGTCTCAGTTCCACAGGACCCGTCTCTGGTTAGACACACCAAGTCTCCAACTGGTTTGGACAGAGAGGGCTGGGCAGGGAAAGGACTCCCGGTAACGCATACCCTGTGTCTTTCATCTCACACCAGGCCGACCTGGAAACTCAAAGTCCAGTAATTTGACGTAAACCGACAATGACAATTGAAATGGCCACTTCTGAGATTATTTAAGAGAAGGCGCCGGGTATAGACATTCATCAATGAAACACTGGAAGAAAGGGTTTTTATTCCTAGGTTTGCTTTTTAAAATAAGAATAGAGTAAATGGCACAATAGATTATATAAACAAGGACTTCAATGACAGGCTGTCCAAGGGAGAGCAATATATTTTACCGGGGGTGACTCGACGCCACACTTTATCACCCACACGAGGGGAAGCCGATTTTCGTTTGGTCAATAAAACAGAAGCTCCAGCGTCGGGCCCGGGCCCGGCGGACCGCGTGGTGGGGCCTGGACGCCAGGCGCCCCTGTGGGCTGGGGCGCAGCTGGGGCTGGCGCTGCTGCCCGGGGGTGTCGGGGTGTCGGGTGCTTCGGCTCTGTTTGCCTAGTCAACAGTGCTGCGGGGGTGGGGTGCAGAGGGAAGGTGCATTTGGCCCTTCGTGCTCTGGTAACTCGGCGCAGGCCTGGGTGTAAGTGGAACTGGTTATTCCAGAGCTGGATTTACTGCCGTCTCCCAACTGTTGAAAATTGCACTCCGTGGGCTGCAAGGCAGGGGGGCCGGGGGCATCTCATTATAGGAGGCGAGGTTTCTCAGAGGCTGGACTCTCTGCTGAGTTACTGAGGGGCTGACTTGAATGTGGACTTGGACCAAATAATTTTCTGATAAGTTGGCCATAAATCCTCAGTGAAATAAGCTTGGTGTTCTCAGCCTATCTATTGGCTTTTTGATCATTTTTATGGCTTTTCCTTTTGCCGGTCAAATTATCCTTATATGCTCCTAAAGCTCCTCTGACATGGATTAAGTCAACACAAACCAATAGACCTTCATTACTTTGGCAACTGGTTTTGATTTGGGGGCAATAAATACAATGACACAGACTAGATTACCCCGGCCAAAAGGATATGTGATAAGCCGTAAGGATGTCAGGGCCCTGGCGCTCTTTTTCCTGCATAATGTGAGAAGGAATTAATAGCAGCTTTTGGCCCAAACTGAAGATAGAAATCTGGTAGAGAAAAGAGCCTAAGTGCAGCTTCTAGGTCAAGAAGTGGGTCACGGGGAGGTCTGTGCACACCCGCTGGGGCCTGGCGCTGTGCTGGGCTCTGGCAGGCAGGGCTCGGGCCAGATATAGGAGGAAGCTAATGCATGATGTCATCCACGAGGGTCTTCGTGTCCAGGAGGGGAGATGAGACCATCAGTGGGAACGAGATTTATGTGGCGATAAATGTACAGAGAAGAGAGAAATTCAGTAAGCTCTGGAACGGCGGAGGAAGGGGTAGTGGAAGAAACGAGATCTACAAATTTGGGGTTTGGAGAGATTATTTGCATTATAAAAAATAGTTGAGAAATATTATTGTTTCAAGTTGTTTTGTTTTTTTGGAGGGGCGGGGGTGGGGGGAATTGAAACCTAAAGAAAATCAGGAAAAAAAATAGCATAATGAACACATGTAGTCTTTACCCAACTTCAGTAATTTTGTTAACATTTGCTACCTGTGAATATACACATTTTTTTTTTTTTGGCTGCCTATTTAGAAAGTAGGTTGCAGGCATTCTAATATTTTATTGGAACGATTTCACCAAGTATCTCGAAAGAAAAAGACCTCCTTCTACAGCCACAATACTGGTATCACATTTAAGAAATTCATCGTCGTCCCGTGTTCAGCTTTCTCTAATTGTCTCAATAAAGTCCTTCCTTTATAGATTTTGTTTCCCATCCAGGATACAATCGATCACATTTAGTTGCCAGGTGGTTGCTTTTTAGTATCTTTTAATCTCAAATCTCTCTGCCTTTTAAGTCATTTGCTAAATATTTTCTTGCCATTGAAATTCTGCATAAAATCAACTGACACCTTCATCAGTCACCTTCTCAAACTCATGATGGCAGAGATGGGGTATAAAGGAATCGAAACCCCTTTCTGCCCGATAAGCCCCTGGTTGATAAAGGCCTCTTGGCATAGAAATAGAAAGAGAAGTAGACATTTGAAGCTGATACATTTTGAATAAGAGGTACAGGCCATGTGTGCTGGGGAAGGACCAGCAGAGAACATACCTGAAACTGCGCCCGGGACTCTGGCCCCTGCTCCCCGGGGGGAGAGGAGACCGAGCTTCCTGGAAAGGAATCGAGGTGGCTTCCATGCCCGGGCTGGGCAAACGCTCTCCTGACAGTGGAGCCGCTGCTCCTCATTCTCCTTCTCCCTTCGAGGCTCTACATAAGCATCTCGTCCTCTCTCAGGCATCCTGGGCAAGCACAAGTATGCCAACACCCCCCCCCCCCCTTCTCCTTCTCCCTGCCGCTGAATCATGGTGCTTCCTTCTGTCTTCAACACCTTTCTTCACCTCCACCTCCCAGGGCCCTCCTTTGAGAAATGTGGGGGCCGTCAGGAAGTCGCCCTCCTGCCCCTTTTCTTTTCTTTGCCCTCACCTGTAACATCACAGCTCTCTCATGGGCCTGTGGTGGTTGGGGTGGCTGCCCCAACCGCCAGGCCCTACCACTAAGTCCTGAGTTTCTTTAAAGACAATGGCTGTGCCTTTGAACTCCATCTACCTAGGGCCTAACATGCTCCCTGAAACTTTGCAGGTATTCAGTGAAAATCTATTGGCTGAGTGAATGGACCCGTGAACAGAGGAGTGACTGAAGAGCACCCCCAATCAGCTTTCTGGGCCAATTATACAGAACTCTTCTTACGACTGAAAACAACTTAATAGTGCATTGACTTGAGCAAGGAGCATTACAAGTGTGGAGTCAGTAATGATTGATCAGCCCCTTTGTGCAAAACACTGCACTTTGTATTATTGAAATGTTCTGGAGGAAATAGGTGCTCATTCCTGAGAGTCCTAAGGGGAGGGACAGAATTTGGCCAAACCCACAATGAGCCATGTGAGCACATTCCCCTGCGCACTACAGGCCGTGGGCGCCCAGGTGCAGCTCGCTTCCCAGGTCTTTTTTTTTTCTCTTTCTCTCTCTTTTTAAGGATTTTATTTATTTATTCATGAGAGAGAGAGAGAGGCAGAGACACTGGCAGAGGGAGGAGCAGGCTCCCTGCAGGGAGCTCAATGTGGGACTCAATCCTAGGACCCCAGGATCACTCCCTGGGCCGAAGGCAGATACTCAACCGCTGAGCCAGCCAGGCATCTCATATATTTTGTATTTTTTTAAAATTGTCTCTAGCAGCTGCTGCTTGTGCCCCCAAAGGTTGATTTCATCCTGGCTCTGAGGAGCAGGAAAAGGTTAAAAAAAAAAAAAAAAAGATCATTTGTGAATTTTGCATAAAGGAATAACATCCAGCTGCCTTCGTGGCCACACCGTGGCCAGGTGCCCGTCTTTCCTTCCCTGCCTACCCTGCCCGCCCCTGGCGCCAGCGGCAGCACCCCAAGACGCTGCCCCCCATCAGGCAGGCACCGGGGGAGCCCCGGGCCAGGAGACAGAGGGAGGGAGGCGGAGAGGCACCCAGGGCTCCGCGGCGCTTCCGTCCCAGCGGGGGATGCGGACGTGCCCCGGCAGGTGACACGGGCCTGTGTTCGGGGCACACACGAAGCAGCTCGCGGGGGAGGGCGAGGGGCGGCCTCCCTGAGACCCCCGCCCCGGGCTGGGCCGCCCCAGGAGTGACAATACTGTGTGAGCGCAGCCCAGGCCAGCGTGAATGGCAGCTGTTATCTTTGAACAATAAATTCGCACACACACACACACAGAAAAAAGGAAAAAAAGAAAGAAGAAGAAAGAAAGAAAGAAAGAAAGAAAGAAAGAAAGAAAGAAAGAAAGAAAAAAGGAAAAAAGAAAGAAGAGAAAAAAGAAAGAAAAGAAAGAAAGAAGAAAAAGAAAGAAAAGGAAAAAAGAAAAAAGAAAGAAAAAGAAAGAGAAAAAGAAAGAAAGAAAAAGAAAGAAGAAAGAAAGAAAAGAAAAGAAAGAAAAGAAAGAAAGGAAATAAAAGAAAGAAAAGAAAGAAAGGAAAGAAAGCCGAAAAAAAAAAAAAAAAAAAGAAAGAAAGCCGAATGCAGTCTTGAGTGTGGGCGGCCAGGATGTCGTTCTCGAACGAGTCGGGGAGAGGCAAGGTTTTTCCCCGAAAATGATCCCATCCCTTACTCCCCCCACGAAGGGGAGAAAAATCGGAAGGTGGTGTCCTCAGACCTGAGCTCCCGACCGTCAGAGGTCTGGAGCAAGTGGTTAGAGACCTGAGGTTAGGAATGCGGGACCCAAGGCCTGGAGCCAAAGGTTAGAGACCTGAGGTTAGGAATGCGGGGCCCAAGGCCTGCAGCGAGCCAGCGGTTAGAGGCCTGAGGTTAGGAATGCGGGGCCCAAGGCCCTGGACGCTGGGACCGCGCTGCCCTGCGCACCCCGCATCTCTACCGGCAGCGCATCTGCGCGCCGTGGGTGACCCAGAATCAGCCACACGGCACAGGACCGCGACCCTTTGTGATCAGTGTCCCGGCGGGTTCCCGGCTCAGAACCACCGAGCCCTCTCCCCGAAGGTCCAGGGGAGGGCCCCCGTGGTGCCGGGTGCCAGGGGGGAGGTGTCTCCCGGCGCTAGAGCACCGGGCACCTAGCGATGCTGGATCCACTGCCAGGGGCTCGTGTTTCTCCCATGTACCCACACCCCAGTTCCCCGCCGCAGTTCCAGACTCTTCCACAGGCCAGATATGGAAGTCACTGGGGAAGATTCCCAGGCCCGCGCCTCCCCGTGCTGTGCTCGCTCGACTCTCATCTCAGTGGAGTTTCCGCGGCTGGTGGTGTGGGCACCCCCGATCAGTGCGGGCCCAGTGAGGGGGTGATGGCTTGGTGAGAAAGGCTTCAGGCAGGGGCAGGGTGCAGGCTCACCCAGTCCCGGGGGTGGGGGGGCTGGGGCTCCCCACTGTTTTGTGCCCAGTGAGCCCAGGGAGAAGCAGAGCCACGCGGAGGCCCAAGAGCCACTCAGCCTGCGGCCTGGACGCCCGGTGCCTCCTCTGTCCCCTGTGCCCTGCCCGCCGCCCTGACGGGGATCTGTGACGCCCACCCTTTGCTCACGTTACCAAGCCTTGTATTTAGGGGTGACTCACCCCCCCCCCAGTTGTGCCAGGACCCTTCCCATGTGCTCTCCTTTGGCTCCCCAGGGCTCGATTTTACCCCCCTCCTAACTGTAAAGTGGACAGTGTATTTATGGTCGAAAATTGGCCGCTGCAGCAAGTTTAATTTCAAAAACAGAGTTCTGGCCTATATTCAAGATTACTATGGAAATGGCTGTTTCTAGCAATTCCCTGATAAGCTGCAGTTCAAGGATGCAAGTCTCCGTGGGAGGTTTAACATCCACCAAATGGAAGACCTGCTTGTTGCAACAGTGATTCGCAAGAACTGCTCTCCTGGGTCTTAACCGTGGAATATCCTCTCTCTCTCTCTCTCTCTCTCATCCTGTCTCTCTCTCTCTCTCTTTTTTGCATGTGTGAGTTTGTGGGATGAGAGCTCCAGCAACGTCCTCAGTTTGCGTTGGCTGCAGGGACGGGAGCTACATGTTGGAACCAGCCTTGCAAAGCCTCCTCCTCTCTCTGGTGCTTTTCCCCCTGACCGCTAACTCTCCAAGTCCCGCTCTTCCTTACCTGCCCAGGGAACACAAACCGGGCACAAGCCAGTTTCCAAAGTCCACCTCCTGGAGCGGGACTGGGGCCGGTGACCAGCGGGGACCCCCCAACAGCTCCAGGTCCCATCTCTGCACCTGCCCTGGGAGACCCGACTCCGGGAAGGGTCGTTAGGTCGTTGGCTCCCCGGGGGTGCTTCCCGGGAGGCAGGTATTGGTTTCTTTTTTTTTTTTTTTTTAGATTTATTTAGATTTTATTTAAATTTTATTTTACATTTTATTCATGAGAGACAGAGAAAGAGGGAGAGGCAGAGACACAGGCGGAGGGAGAAGCAGGCCCCGTGCGGGGAGCCGGCGCGGGACTCGATCCTGGGACCCGGGGTCACGCCCCGGGCTGTCCCCGGAGGCGGTTTAGGCCGGAGCATCCCCAGCAGCGGGGCCGCCGCGTTCACGGCCGACTTCGCCGAAGCCAGGCGGCGGAGCGAGGCCCCGGCAGGTGGCCCCGGCAGGTGGGCCCGGCAGGTGCCCTGGGGTCCTGCGCTCCCGGAGCTGCGGGCCCTCCCTTGGACACGGGAGGTCAAGCGGAGAAACCCCAGGAGGTCCCCTGCCTTTCGCGGCTCCTGCGGTTCCCACGCTCTCCTCGGGGCTGTCACCGCCCTAGACCCCGGGACAGGTGCTGAGGGCCGCCGTGGCCCCGGTCTTCCTCCTGGGCAGGCCGCCCCATTCTGTGTCCTCCAGAATTGGGGGAGCTGCTCCGTTGGGGCGGGGGGCGAGCCCGACGGCCGCGGGTGGCATCTCCCCAGCTCCTCGTGGGCGCCCCCAGGTGCCCGTGCACCGGCCCTCGCACCCCCAGTCGGCCCGGGGGGGCGCCTCCCCGGTGGGCTCCGAGGCTAGGAGGTGTTCTGCGGCCCGAGCAGGCCCAGGGAGACGGGCGGGGGGTGGGGGTGGCAGGCTGGGTGGTGATGAGCAAGCGCCCCGCGGGGGCTGCGTTCTCCCCAGCTCCTCGTGGGCGCCCCCAAGGTGCCCGTGCACCGGCCCTCGCACCCCCAGTCGGCCCAGGGTGGCATCTCCCCAGCTCCTCGTGGGCGCCCCCAGGGTGCCCGTGCACCGGCCCTCGCGCCCCCAGTCGGCCCAGGGTGGCATCTCCCCAGCTCCTCGTGGGCCCCCAGTCGGCCCGGGGTGGCGCCTTCCCAGCTCCTTGTGGGCGCCCCCGGGGTGCCCGTGCACCGGCCCTCGTGGCCCCCGTCGGCCCAGGGTGGCACCTCCCCAGCTCCTCGTGGGCCCCCAGTCGGCCCGGGGTGGCGCCTCCCCGGCGGGCTCCGAGCTAGGAGGTGTTCTACGGCCCGAGCAGGCCCAGGGAGACGGGCGGGGGGTGGGGGTGGGGGTGGGGGTGCACTGTGGGTGGCGACGAGCAAGCACCCCGGGGCAGCTGTGCGACCTGGCGACGCTCAGGTGGCTGAGCAGGCCCACGGGTCTGCTGCTCGCGGCCACGGCAGCTCCACCCGCGACCGCGACCGTGTGTTAGCAGGTGCGCGCGTTCCCGCCCCCCGCGGAGGAAGCAACAGACTCGCTTTCATGAATTTAAAACAGGGCGCCTGGGGGGCTCAGGGGCTGCCTCTGCCTTGGGCTCAGGGCGTGACCCGGTCCCGGATGGAGGCCCACGTCGGGCTCCCCGCATGGAGCCTGCTTCTCCCTCTGCCTGGGTCTCTGCCTCTGTGTCTCTCAAGAATAAATAAATAAAATCTTTTAAAAAGAGACAATTAAAAACGTGGGGGTGTGTGCCTGGGTGACTCAGTCCGTGTCACATCCAACGCTTGGTTTGGGCTCAGGTTGTGATCTCTGTGGGATCCCGGCCGTGGGCGGGCTCTGCACTCAGCTCTGAGTCTGCTTGAGATGCTCTTTCTCTCCTTCTGCCTGTCCCGCCCTAAAATAAATAAATACATTTTTTTAATAAATACATTTTTAAAAATAAAAATTCAAAAAGAAAAAAAAAAACAACCCTGTGGTTCCAGCATATTCCAGCACAATCTCAAGTGAGAAGAATCGAAATATAAGGCTTGACAGTTCCACCTCAGAATTCCGGAGCATACCCTGGCCTTGGGCCACATGGAGGCTACCGCCCGTCGGTGTTTCAGAACGAATCCTCTTGGGGAAAAAAATAAATAAAAAGCAACACCCATGTATCTTATTCTGCAAATACGGAATTCAAAGCAATTGCAGTTTCGACTAAGCGCGGGGAAAATACACATTTTAAGAAGATGCAAGTGTGATAACTGAATAGGGCTTGCAAGGCCGTCATTCAGAAAATGACCTTACACGGAGTGTGCGATGAATTGGGGGGTATCTCCGGGGAAGGAGGTTACTAGGGGGTGCAGCGCGAGGCCTCGGCCCGCCGGGCAGCGGTGCTGTGTATTTTAAGCACAGCTGAGGAAGAGCAGAGCAAGAAGGACCTTCCAGCCACGGGGACTCAAGCCACGGGCCCTCGGGAGGCGATTTCCAAACCCCAGCGCCCTGCGCAGCCTATCGCAGCGCCCGCTGCCCCGCTCGCCCCAGGTCGGCCGCCTGCTTCTTCAAGGCCTTCATCGGCGGCTCGGGATCTGCAGTGTGAGGCTCGGAGTTGGCTCCCTTGGCCGTCCCCCCAGGTACTGAGGGGTGCGGGGTGAGCTTTCGGACGTCAGTGGCACCAGGAGGACGAGCCACGGCCCCTCGGACCCCACACGGCGACGACGGCCCGCGGGCCGGGCTCTGTGCGCTTGGCCTTCCCCTCCTGGCGCCTCCCACCTTCGACTCGCACAGAACTGTGCAAACCCCCCGATTTGATAGGTGATGCCGACGAGTGACGGGGCTGGGACGCGGCCTCTGGACGCTGGAGGCCGGGCCGTGGGCCGCGGGCCGCGAGGTGGCCGCGAGGGGCCTGAACCTCGGGCCTCGACGGCGGACTTCCCCTGGCACCACCGAGACCTCGCGGGGCAGGGGGCAGGTGGCCGTCGGCCTCTGGTTTGGCCCGACTGAGCTGTCACAAGGACTCTGGGGCCTCCTTGGTCTCCTGCGAGGTGGCGGCCCGGGCGACCTCCTGCGCCGGCCTCCTTAGTGGCCTCGGCCGCGGGCTGAGCGAGAAGGGCCCAGAAACATTCGGGCAGGAGAAGCAAACCAGGCAGCCTGTCTCCTCTCTGGAGGCGCACACCCCCACCTGGGGGGGTGGGGAGCAGTCGTGTCCTCCTGAGGATGACAGTTTACGGGGCGCACGAAGACGAAGCCAACAGCCAGGAACGAGGGGACAGGCCTCCGCCGCCCCGACAGTAGCAGGGGGTTTTGCTGGTGGGATTCCAGCTGGCCCTGTCAGGCTTTGACCTCTCAAGGCCAAGCCCATGGCTCCACTCCTTTTTCCCAGGCCGCAGCTGTCTTTGCAGATAAAGGATGTAATGACTCTCGGAAGGGCCACACAGACCGGCGGGAGGAGGACTCGCCCTGCGGTGGGGGCAAACTATTTTGCCCCCCAAACTGCAGACTTCTGTGTTTCTGGATTCTCTGTGTACTTGACTCCTAAGCTCCTCTAACTGAGGGTCTTTCAGAGCCACGTGAAAGGTGTTGACGGCAGCCGGACGGTTTCTACCTACTCACACAACATGCCTGAATGTTTTCTGAAACGAGTTTTTCCCAAACTGAGCTCAGCGTCTTCCTGCACGAACCTGTTCTCTCCTCCTATGTACCGCGTCCCCGTCCAGGATAGCCCCGTCTACGCGGTCATCTCACAGGGAAGCATCAGTCACCTTGTGTCTCCTCTGCTGTTGCCCAGCCTCACTCGGTCTGAGAGGGAGCACCTGTGCCTGAGAAATCTCCCTCACCCGTTCTTTCCCTCCAATCCCGCTTCCATTGGTAAATGCACTGCTTGTGGTGACCAAGAAAATCAACTCCTATTTTCTCCTCGTTTCCTCCCCACTTTCACTGTCACCTTCCGTCACCCTGTAACCAGAGCCAAATTAATAAAATACAGATCAGATCACATGAGGCTACTGCTTAAACTCCTACGGTGCCCACCCCCACCCCACCCCCGCCGCTGACTATGGGACAAAATCCGAATATCAGTGTGGTACTTAAATTTCTTATAAGATGAATCTACTTGATGGTTCTATCTCTTACCAACTTTTAAAATCCTTTCCCATTTCAAACACACGTATTCTTGGACTATATTTTGGGTCACATTGGATTTCTTACTGTCGCCCCAAACGCTAAGGACTTTAATGTTCCCTCGTCCTTTTTATTTCAAATTGTTCCATCCAAGTAGAAGTTCCTGCTTGAAATATTTGAACGTTCCCTCACCCTTCAAAGAACAATCACATTCCAATACGACTCCACCTGCACCCCGATAGGTTCGTTTGTGACACTATCATAATGTGTATTTATAAAATATTCTGATCATTTGTGCATATGTGTATGTGTGTGGGGGGGTTCCCTCCTCTGATCACAGAATCTGAGCTAAAATACCTAACTTTGTGTAGGAATTTTTGGGGGGATTTTTTGGCTTTTTTTTTCTTTTCTTTTTCTCAGGTGTTATTTAAATTCTAGTTAGTTGACATACAGTGCAATTTGGGTCAAGAGTAGAATTCAGTGGTTCACCACTTACAACACCTTGGATTATCTTGGTATTTTCATTTCCTAGCTCGATAAAGCGCTCACGATAGATGGTCAAATAGCGTTGAGTGAATGAGCAGAACTGGTAGGGAGCGCAGCCAAGACAACACTATGAAGAGATACGGTATTAAATGAATTGTGTGACGGTGTAAACCTTTGAACCAAAAAAGACTACGGAGAGCGAAGATATATAAAACTCCTTAGGGTGCTCAACTAAACCAAGATTCCACGTATCAGTAGCTTGGTTGGGTGATGGGGTCACAGAGAAAGCTAAATGAAAAGGGGACCTCGTTTAATCCCACTTTTACTCAGATCAAACTATTTCTTTGAAAATCAGTCAAAAAAATTCCTGTAGTGGCTGCTTCCTACCTTCCACACCGCCCTGCACCTAAATCCAGTCTCGTGTCACTCAGAGCTGGAAAGTGCTCAGCAAACCCGGGTGAACGAACCTTAAAGAAACCTTGTGTACAGTAACACCCCTGAGAGCCCAGGATCCAGCTCCTCCCATCAGGGCTCTGCGTGCAGTTTTCTGTCTCTAGATGTTTGGTTCGACATCGAACGCCTATGGGTTTTTTGAGGTTTTTTTGTTTTTGTTTTTGTTTTTTTTACAACAATTCAGTTGTCACATCGAATCCAAATCAAGGCGATGACTGTGGAAAGGGCCCGCGGGGCTAGCACGTGCGGCTCCTCCACTGTCTCGGGATCTTTCCCAGGAGACTCAGCTAATTTAATTTGCTTCTTTTCCAACGAAAACAAAAACAAAAACAAAAAGCAAAGAAAAGCCTGTAAAACAATGATTCCTTCAAGTCAAAACCAGAGCTTCCGGCACGGGAGGGAAGATACGGTGAATAACGTGTTGGTGTGGACGAGAGCTCCTAGAGATCGACGGCGGGGTCCTCGGGCCTCGGTGCGTGTGAGCCCCTCGCGGGGATGAGGCCGCAGAGGGAATCGAGCGGATGCTTGGGCCACACTTTCCGACCCTAGACCTTGGCTGGTACAACCGTAGTCGCTGTCGTGACCGGGACCAAGAAAGGGCGACTTCCCCTCCCTACCTTGGGCTTCGTCGTACTGAGTGGCGCCGGCCTCGCGCTTGCGCTTGGTGTGCGTCCCAGGGTAGCTCCAACGTCCTGAACGTTTTCCTTTGCTCCCTAACTCCCCTCACGGTTGTTTCAATCCTTCCAGTTGGCAGATGACTTGATCTCGGACATTCTCCCCACCATTGGCTCGGTGACGACAGTCTTGTTGTTGATCCTCTTTCTGGCCGTGGTTGCTTCTGTGGTTGCCTCCAACAAAAGGGCAACTCAGGGAACCTACAGCCCCAGCCGTCGGGAAAAGGAGGGCTCTCGAGTGGAAATGTGGAGCAGGAGGCCACCCCCCGCCCTGGAGAGGCTGATTTAGGAGCCTTCTGTCTCCTGGGAAAGAGATGCGCACACTGCGAAGCTGAGGACTGCACCCGACTGTCTTTCCAGCGTACCTGGACGTAACAATTTCCAACTGGGATCTCACAGAAACCCTGGGCAAGATTCCTCCGGCCGCCTTAAGGACGTGCGTGGTGCAACCTGACATCCTCGTTTCATTACATTGGCCAACCCCACAACAATGTTTTCGCGCCAGTGATTTCAGCCTCAGAATTAGCAAAAATACCTCCCAGGGGACAGTGTCTTCTGGGAAAGCCTCCAGTGCCTGTCAGACTTTTTGCCCCTTGCAACCTGGGGACACCTTTCTTCGTTTGCCCATTAGCTGGCAGTATTTTGTTTTTTCTTTTTTAATGCAAAAACTACAAAATGCAATTCTCACTCTTCTTGTCATGTGGTGAAAGGGTTCAGTTGTACACCTATGATGAGATGCACACTTTTGCCTTTTAATCATGGACTCAAGAAAGCCCTGGGAATGATCTATGTTTAAAAAGTGACCCGATGTCAACTAATAAAAATGGAAATGTGGTCATTCTCCTTTTATGAGTATTTTTTGTATTTTGTGATATTACATGTGATCGAGGTAGCCTCTAGTTGCATTTGAGGAACCTTCTTAGAAGTTAGATATTTTAACGACATCATCTCAAGCATTACATTAAAAGACGTTGTTTTCTACAAGGGGTTGCTTACAGTCAACATATTTCCCTAGACAGAAAACAAGATAAAAGGAAAACTGAGATTCTCAAACCTAAAAGACCGGACTCTTTCCTTCCAGCTGTTCTTTGGTAAGTCAGAGTCAGTGTCAGTGACATTGTCTAAAGGTGAGAAAGAACCCCGAAGTGAGGTGTATGCACTTTAAGGGGTAAGTGTGTAAGACTATCTGTGGGGTACAGAGAGAAAAATACTAGAAAATACTAAAAATTTGGTTAGAATTGTATATATGTTTTAAAACTAAAACATTAAGGTAGCATACAAATTAAAGTTTAAAATATACACAGTAAAATAGCATATGCATTTAATATACGTGTATATTTGGGATATATGCTCAAAAATTTTAATGACATGAATTTTAAAACCTGCTCTAGAGCAATCCATGCTCCTCGACCGCTGGAGGACATCCCTGGAGAAGTTCGCCCTCTCTCCTCCCTGTCATCAGTGTTCCCACTGCTGGATCATCCCGACGGCACCAAACACGCGGTCAGGTTTCCTGTGATGTCAGGTTCTCTCCTGGGCCCACTTCAGTTACTCTTCATTTCTTCCCCATCCCTTTCAGCAAAACATCCCCCTAAGAGTTTTCTATACTCTCTGCCTCTCCTCCCTCTCCCCTCATTCTCTCTTGAACTCAAACTAATCCGACTTTTCCCTGCACCCGCTCCATGAAACAGCTCACGTCAGGGTTGCTGACGACCCCCACGCTGCCAAACACGGTGTTGGGTCCTCAGTTCTCAGCTAACCTGCCCTCTCAGTAGCCTTTGAGACAATTGTCATTCCTGCCTGCAAATACTTTCCACCCAGCGAAACCCATTTCATCTTCATTGTCCCCATACTTCCCTGTCCAGCTTCTTTCCATCCTCCTTCATTACCCATCATCTTCCTGACCTTTGTGCAATTTTTTTCCACACTGATTGTCACAACTTGTCAACTCATAGACATTTTTGCTCTCTACTTCCTCAGACTAGAATTTAAGTTACATGAAGACAAGAACTTCTTTTCTTTCACTGCCATATTCACCTAGAACAGGCCTAAAACGCAATCGATATTTTCTATTGTGAACAAATAATGAATCAATGTCGTACAAATTTGTACCTGACCCCAGCAAATCCCCAGCTGCCAACATTAGTGTGGGCGCTCTTTGGGTGGCAGCTCCGCGCTGCGGGCGCGGGGCTCGGGGCTCGGGGCACCGGGCCCCCGGGCGGGGTGTAGAGCGGCCCCAGCCGTGACTTGCTGCCCGGGTGGCCTGGCCGGGGGGGCCCCTGGGAGAAGCGCAGCAGGGGTGCGCTCACCGGTGACAGGAAGGCCTCAAGAGGCTGCCGCGCGGCCCCTGCAGTCCCAGCCAGGGCAGGGGAGGCAGGAGGTGACAAAGGACCAGCCCTGAAGTGGGCCATCCAACCTGCCCCATCTCCCTTCCTGGCCTCACCACCCCGGGGCCACCAGGTGGTCTGGGCCCCGGGTGGGGGGGTGGGGGGGTGGGAGGGGCAGGGTTCTGACGCTCACCTGCCCAGGTGGGCCTGGGAGGCACCGCCCCAGGAAGGTGGCTGATGCTCCTGATCCTGGGGGGCCTGGAGGCCGGTGGTTGCCCTGCGGAGGACGCTGCCGTCTCCTTTAAAACCTTACACCAGCTCTTCGACAGAGGAACTCCTGCCCCTCATTTTAAGAGCCTCTGGAGACAGAGAAACACGCGGTTTTAATTTCCGATCTGCCCCATTCAGGTGATGTAAACTTAGCCCCAAAAATGGGAACCACTTCTGTCCCCTGGGCATATATGACAGTTCTTAGTGTCAAGCGCCTCACTGTCGGGTTCACTATTGTTATTCGGATTAGGGGGGCATTAGCAGGAAGAGGGGCAGCTCCGCGTCTCCTACCTTCTTCTCCCCTGCGCAGACCGCAGACCCTGGGGGTAACCGGTCGTCCTACCCTCCTGAACATCCATCCTCTGCTGCATTTGTAAAAGAAGGGGCTTTGTGCAGGGCCAGATTACTATTTCGCCCCCGCCCGTGCCCCAGATGGCCCGTGAGGGCTCTGCCGGCCAAGTCACCTCGTCTATGAGACTGACATGAGCCGCACATACTACTTGCATGTTCAACACCATACCAGAAAATAAATCAAAAGGCCTCAGGTCTCAGTCTCCCAAACAACTGATGATAAGAATATGTTTTTTTAAAGTTTTGCTTTACAGAGATGACTTTTTGTTTTCTTTTTACCCTGGCTTTTAGGGATTACTCCTTAAGCCTCTTTTGTTAAGGAATCACAATCGTCTACAATCCCCAAGAGCAAGCAAGACTGACCCAGGTATTTTGATGTAAATCATCCTTTTAATGATTAGGGAGCCAACTTCACCTGGTTTTATGCTCTACGGGGGTATGATTCAAACCATGACACTTTCCTTAATCCTGGAGTGAATATGACCTTTCACATTTTCAATCTGCTTCCAGCAAAAGTGCAACTTTACTGCTGTGCATAGCACTGAATAGTGATGACAAAAATGCATGTTTCCAATTTAAGCCCATTCTTCTGTGATTTGGTGCCCAGGTTTCGCTTTACATGTTTCCAGAAACCCGGGAACAATTATCCATCAAATATATTTGGCAGTACTGGCCTAAGGACAGTTACTTTAGGAACCAATCCCAGATTCTCCTAATATGTTGGGTGACAAGGTGACAATGTCCCCTTGAAAACCACACCCAAATCCACATCTTCCAGCTCTAAGTGGAATATCCCTTGGAGGTGCTCATGGTTTGCAGCTTGAGGCTTCAAAATCAGAGCTCATTCGAGGCTGAAATGAAGCAAACCCTGAGTGGATACGAGTATAGATGTTGTTAAAAGTCCCCAAATACAGGTGCTCCAGAAACCTGTTGCAACTCAGCCCTTCCTTTCATGGGTTTCGATGTGTCTGTTCGATCAGTAACGTGCTCACCATCCAAAAGCCATTTATTGCTTGGGGCAGTGATCCACAAGATGACTTCCAGGTTGGCTTCCCCATAACAGAGAGAATTCAGAACACTTATTTTTCCTGCTTTTCTAAAGAAGGAAGGAAGGAAGGAAGGAAGAAAGGAAGGAAGGAAGGAAGGAAGAAAGAAAGAAAGAAAGAAAGAAGAAAGAAAGAAAGAAAGAAAGAAAGAAAGAAAGAAAGAAAGGGAAAGGAAAGGAAGAAAGAAAGAAAGAAAGAAAGGAAGAAAGAAAGAAAGAAAGAAAGAAAGAAAGAAAAGAGAAAGAACGAAAAGAAAAGAAAAGAAAAGAAAGAAAAGAGAAATGCTCTATGTTTGAACAATTTGGAAAAAATTAATTTTGCAAAAAGATAAAAAAACTAAATGCTAACCACCAAGTGTAGGTTCAATTTGAAAATATCCTGTCATGTCAGTTAAGTCTTCCTCTTAAACAGTTTCTTTTATAGAGATCCTAAAATTATTAGGTCTCTGAGGTCCAGAATATAGACATCCTCATGGGAACTCAAGCTCACATCTCCTAACATCTCCTAGTCTGTTATTTTTCTAATGCATTGATATTTCATTTTCTGGTAGACAGAGGGAAGCCAGAAGGTCCTCTTAACGGGTGATCAGACTAGTACACGGATTTCAATCCAGCATCCCTCCATGGCCAAGTACTAATTTAGTTCAAATATTGAATGAATCTATAGTAAATGTACTTAAGTGTCCCAAACTGAAGAGGATCAAGGACAATCTAATAATCGTGGACTATCCCTGTGAAATGGCCAGAATCACGTTAGGGGAGATTCCAATTTGTTGTTTTAGTTAGTATGTGGTAGAGTGCTGTTGCTTTGGTAGAATGAGAGGTTTGTCAAAGGGAGAAAAAGAATATAGGAAATATTGTTTTTAATTAGAAAGGAAGGGGATCCCTGGGTGGCACAGCGGTTTAGCGCCTGCCTTTGGCCCAGGGCGCGATCCTGGAGACCCGGGATCGAGTCCCACGTCGGGCTCCCGGTGCATGGAGCCTGCTTCTCCCTCTGCCTGTGTCTCTGCCTCTCTCTCTCACTGTGTGCCTATCATAAAAAAAAAAAAAAAAAAAGTTATTAATTAGAAAGGAAAATACAATGTTGATAGAGGCCACCTACATTATTTGAAATGAAATACAAATTAAGTCCAGAACCTCTCTCTTGAAAACACTGGCCAAACACAACCAAATGATAATATTACATTTATTTAGATTTAATGGAGTTCAGTAACTTACATGAATATTGTTTTGATCTATTGAAAGCATCTTAGTAGACCTCGTATCAGTCTTCAAGAATTACTAGCCCAGAGAGGAGACAATTGTGAAAGATTCAGAAGTGTCCTAAAAACAAACTAATTGTTGCCTTGCATATTTAATCTTAAATTTTAATAAATATACTCAATTTGTTTTAAAGGGGGCGACTAGGCCTCTTTTCAGAAGCTATTTCTGTTTTCTTTGATCAAGAAATTAAAACTAGAGATAATAAATCTAGGTAAAAAAATATTTCAAGATGGCAGATCAATTCATAATTTAAAATTGCAGGGGAGATCCTGGTAGCATTTAGGGATAAAATTGGTCGACAACAGTCATCACCTAAAGAGACTAAACAAACTTCACATTATTTAACCAATTATACAGAGAAAGTAAAAATAGATTTTGGGGAAGCCATGATGTTTTTCATCACTGCTACAAGTTACATATAAAAAGTTCCTTTTGAAGTCAATTTATTTTCCCCTTAAGTCTAAAAATTTCCCTATGCTGGCATGAGATGCCAGTTGGGATGTAGAGTAGTTAGTGAGTCTGTCCTCAGGTAGAGGATAAGGATGATAATCCGGCTCTTATCACTGCTCTTTTTAAATAGCTCTCTTTGTAAAAAAAACAAACAGGTATTTGTGATCATTGAATATTTGCAGCAATAGTTGAAGAAACAGAGCACTTACCATTTTAAATGTGAACTTCCTCACGGAATGGTTAATCCAACTGTGTGTTCTAACTTCTCTTTCCCACCGAGTTCCTGAATGTAAACCTCTTTTCCAGTCATATTCTGCTATTTATTAAAGACTCATTAACTCAAATCCCCACTGAAAAATCCTGAAATTCCAATCCCTACAAGATTGCCTCTTCTTATCTGAATGAAAAATATCAACTAATCATCTCTGCTTTCTCCTTTTATGGTAAGATAAAGGGCACCCCCACTACTCCCTCAATGGTGACTCGTGGTAGAGCATAGGAAAGGGTGAAGACATTGAAGTACTGCAGCCTCCTTAGTTCCCTTTGATGTGTTGACTTTTATGGGTGTCTCATTCTCCTCACTCTGGCAGCAGGAGTAAAGCACGCAGGCAGCCTCAGAGGACTCCACCAACCACTCCTACTCTGTAGATTAGGCTTCCGGAGGCCACTGTGAGAGAGGTCTGGTGGGGATGTATTCCTGGGTCCCGTAAACGTCGCCAGGTCAGCAGTGGCTGCACAAATCAGCACTGTTCCCTTACCCCAACCCAAGGTTGAGCCGTCAGGTAACAGTTAGAGGGGACACAGCTCCTGCAACAATTGGCACTTTCCAGAACTTTTTAGTCTCTTCAAATTCATTAGGAGATTAGACCTCTCTTGTGGTCAACACACACTTAAGTCAGAGTCCTTTCCACGCACTAACTCCCTTAATGAGTTTCACCAAATCTCTCCACCTGCTTCTGAGAATGGCCTGATCTTAGGACACACAGATAAGAGCCTGGTAACCCCAGGATTCTGCACGGCAGATACGCACACGTAACCCTGACTGGTGACCTGGATCAACATGCAGATGGTGAAAATCTGCCTAGCAAGTAACTGCCGTGTTAGTGGAAACATTCATAGGCAGACGTGGCTATTTTTCTCTCATCAGTGTTGGGTTAGACTTTCTTGTATATCAGCATCATATCCCTTTGTGACCTATGAAAGGAAAAGCGATCTAAGTTTTCCTTGTTCAATACGATTTATTTTTCAGCCCAGAGTATTCTGTTCTGCCGTAAAGTCCACTTCTTCATCATTTTCTGCTGCTTCTTCCACCTATAAGACAAGGAAGCAAACTGAGCTGGCTGGTAACTCCTGGGCATCTCCCTACATTCTGCACCTCTCATCTTCTAGGTGTTGATCACTAAAGTTAATTAAATACAGGGATCTGATCCCTCCAAGGGTTTCCTACTCCTGCCTCAATTTCCCAACTCATTCTTTTATGGAAGGAGAGTTTCACAGATGCTCAGACCTCTAAGGCTTTCCATCAGACCTCTAAGGCTTTCCATACTTCCTAACCCATGTGAGGTTATCAAAATGCATGTGTTCTGAATTATTGAAACATATCTGGAACATACCAATCTGATTTTAAAACCAGTACATATAATAATACTTTCCTCACATTCATTCTAAATAGAATTATTCCGTTCATTTAATGAAAAAAAAAATCACCAAATGTCATGCACTTGGTGCCAAGTACATCATTAATTTAAATCAAACATTATTGATCTTACCTGGGAGGAGACACGGTGGTGGTAGAAAAGATTGCACAAAACACATAGAAATTTCTGAAAGGAGTCAATTATCCTGAAGGGAGATTGTTTTATTGTCCAGGGCAAAAAAGTAGCAGAGCTCCAAAAGACATGCTCCTGTGTGGAGGGAGGTAGTAAAGGATGGGGAAGAGAGGGAAAGGAGAAGCCAACTATATAAACGCTGGTCTGGTGACATTTAAAATGTGATAGGATGAGAAAGGTTAAAAAAAATAAAGTTCAGCCTTCAAGCAAGGGCACTCAAGACAAATCACAAAATAAGATGCAGCTAATTAGGCTGAAATTTCCACTTTGCTGAGTATGTCGTTCAAAGTATCCATGGTATCAAACGAGATCATGACCTGCTTTACCGTGTGCCAAGGGTCAAATCTGATGAGGATTCTATCAAATAATTTAAATACCAATACGTTTTAGATGACCTCTAAATTCTTTCCTGCTATGCTAACATTTTCAAAATCCTCAAACAAATACGCGTAGAGAAATCACTGGAACAAACCAAATGCCAGTTGCTTGTGTATATTATTCAGTTTAAACCTCAAAATACTTAATGGTCTGTACTGTTAACAGTTAACCCAGACTAACCTATAGCTTGTAATACATGAGTGTTAGCAAAGCAATTTGAAAATCCTTTTAAAATCTTGGAATCAAGAGGTCCAGAGACTTTTAATTTGCCTTATAATTGCAAGTCAAACATGAATATTAATACTCTGCAATAGTCCCCCAAAACAACATTTCTTGATTGTTATACAGAGTGTTACTTTGCTATTATGTGCATGGTCACCCATGTTTTAAATATAATTTTGACAAGAAATAATCGCTTCAATTTTTCTAGCAGAAAGTTTTTAAAGGATTAATTTCAAGTCTCAATTGTCATTCGTTTAGAAATTCGAGTATTTTTCTAACAGTTTGTCAGTAAGCATGTCCCTTATAAGGAGCCCATAACGTAAAACAGCATTTTCTCCTAACACTTGTCTCGCAACTTGGGATTTTTGCCCTAATGCCTTGTATCCAATTCAGACATTTACCAAATCTCTGAAAACTTAGCTCTTACTTAAAAATATTTTTTAAGTTTAAATTTGGAGGAAGGCTGAATAAAGTACGAAGTGAATACAGTCACTGTGTTTGGATATCCCAAAGTGAGACCTCAACTTAGAAACTGGAGTTATAAAAGGAATGTGTATATTCTCAACACACGCCTTGAAATTAAAGCCTTGCTTAAATGGTGTCATTACAAACACCATCACCATGAAACAGTCTCCATATTTAAAGTAAGCCTGATCCTAAAGTAACGAAAAAGAGTAAGAGGCTGCCTCCAATGCTGGTTCTTGGACAAAAGAAAAATTTAAAGAAAAAGTCGTAGAAAACATCTGTGAAGATTTTGAAAGTGTTCGGATGCTCTGAACAGCTTTCCTGGTCTCCCCGAGCGCGCTCTCACAGTCAGCATGCATACTCGGCGGGGGGGGGGGGGGGGGGGGGTCCCCCCACCTGCTCTCCCACAACAGCACATAAAATCAAAAGGGTGAAGGATACCACAGACAACACATAACCAACAAGGTTCAGTCAAGATTGAGTTAGCTGAGCTGGAGAGTATGGGAGGACAGAAAGAAAAAGAGAAAAGGAGAATCTGTACAGTAACACAATCTCACCAAAGGGTATTGGGAAATTCCGTACTCCACAATAAAGTCTTGCATAGTGCAATTTGGCCAAAAAAAAAAAAAAAAAAAAAGGCTTGTCTAATGAAGGAGAGAGTTGATAGGAGAGGAAATCATATCGAGAACGCATGTTTGGCTTGCCATTTAATTTCTGTCCTGCATTTCCGCCTACTATGTACGGAGGTGAAGCTAGCCTGTCAGGCTCACATCCCAGCTTGGTCATTTGTTGGTAAGGGACTTTAAGGATATTACCTATTTTGTTCCTCAGTTTCTTCATGTCTACAAAGAACTAATTACAGTACCTACACCAGAAACTTATTTAAGATTTATTTACTTGAGAGAGAGAGAGAGAGAGAGAGAGAGAACAGGTGCACATCGGGGAGGGGCAAGGAGAGAGGGAGAGAGAATTTCAAGCAGACACCATGCTGAGCACAGAGCCCAAGGTGGGGCCTGATCCCACAACCCTGAGATCGTGATCAGAGAGCACGACCTGAGCCGAAACCAAGAGTCGGTTGCCCAACCGACTGTGCCACCCAGGTGCCCCTACTCAGAAACTTTTAAGGACATGATCCACATGATCCAGGCATTTCCCCCCCTCTTTTCAAAGCCATACAGCAAGTTCTAATAAAAAGCTAGGTTTGAAAGCCGCTGGATTAGATTAATATAAGATTTGTATAGTTTTATGTTACGGTTGTATACTCCAAAATGCCATGAACTCAACCATATACACAAAGGGTCTCAGTAACAATTCATTCTAGGAACAGACACTTCTATTTTAAATAAAAGGATTTAAAGCTTCAGGGAAATTAAGTAACAGACTCAAACCAATGGGAGGACTTGGGGGAAGGTTTTAATTCACCTGGAAACATCCACAGTGCACTATTTTCATGCTATTCATACTGTATTTTTCACATATGTACAAATTTTTTATGTATCCTGTAACTCATTCTCTTCCTTCTAAGCAAGAAAATTCTCAGACTCACTACATAAGAATACTCCAAAGAGGATATCTTCTTTCACTTATACATAAGGAAAATATAATTACGGTTTTTTTTTGTTTCTGCATCTATAAATTAAGATAGGACCATCTCTCTCATCCACAGACACTTAGAGGTATTGAGGTTACTTCCTGTGAAGGTGGTAGGCAAAATGTTGAAAATAAAAATCAACATATGCTTGAAACTAACGTTTCATTGTATTCAACCGTATGTTGATTTTTTTCCCCTATGTTGATTTAAACAAAGAAAGTCCATTTTTTTAAAACAATAAAAGTTGGCTAAACCTCAGGCTTATAAGGATAGTACTCTCGTTTCTTGTGTCAGACCTTTGCTTCAATGGAAACAAGACAGCTTCAGCATACGACTCCCCAAAATTCTGTACCCAAAGGGAAACTTTGTGCTCACTGCAGTAGGAATTTGACTTTTGCCTTAGGTGGGACTATCATAGTTCTTGGGTGCTCACCCTTCTAGTCTCTGGAGCACTGTTCACACACATTTACTGCATTTGATTTCTGTCCTCAACTTTTAAATCAAAGTCAATAAATATTGCATGCATATTGCATCCAGAGCTACAGTTGTTTGACTTGGACAGTCCTGCTCTGTCTGGTCTATCTAGGGACATTCCACTTACCTATTCTATGAGGTTAGAGCCTCATGAAATTAGGTGACCACACATGAAAGAATGGATGCCTCTCAAACAGACCTGTCAGGAAGATCCAGGCTGGAGTTTACACTGTAGCAGTTACGAAGCTCAGAGAGGAGGAGGGCCGGGTCCTACAGCACATCCACCTAGAACACCGAGGAGAGCAACTGGCTAATTAGAAAAGAAGAGTCACCACCATGCAAAATTTTAATTATGACCAATTTTATTTCATCACTGCATTGTTGGGCACTTTATGGTAGTTATGTAATTCATCCAATATTTGTGTTTGCATATTTTTAAGCAATTTCCCAAACAATACTTTTATGCACAATGTCCTCCCAATAGTAGTCAACTTTTTTCAGAGATGATTTATACTGTAGCCTCAAGGATGCAAGAACAGTGAACAAATCTCAATGCTGGGTAGGTTTTGACAGATCTCTGTCACCGTGTCTAGCAAAGAGCTCAAGATTTTCAGTCCTCTTAAACAGTTATTCATTTAAAGCAAAAAGAAATAAGCTTTGGGAAAGTCCCGCTTCAACCTCTCAAGTACCTTTTATATAAGAAAGGACTTTATGCATACTAAGTTGTAGACTTCATGGAGTTCATACTTGTTTGCATTGCCGTAAGTACTAAACCATAACAGATTCAGGAGATCTTGCTTTTGGTATACGATCACTAAATGGTTCTCAAAATAACCACATGGAAGTGACACCACCTGAAGGATGGTGATAGGATACTTGCGGTCATTTAGCATGCAAGGAGTTCTAATTCTGGCCTGTCCTAAACATCACAGAACCAACCAGAGGGCGGATTCGTTAAGGTACCCCATTAAGGCTCTCATCTGGGAAGCGAAATAACATGGAGACACAAGAGACCCAAAGGTTTCTCACATCAAAGAGGTAATCATTTGCGACTTTGCAACCTTTTAACAGTAAAAGATTGTGTATTTTAAATTACTTGACTAAAGTATGGTTTGAGAAAAACCCCACAGCTTTCTGGATATAAGGCATCCAGTTAACATTGCTGCTCAGTACCTTAATTTTTTGGTATGTTTGCATATTGCATCCAGAGCTACAGATTTTCCACAGTGCTTTTCTGCCTCATTCAAGTATAATAAAAGTAGAAATCTATAGAAGCTCTAAGGTTAAACAAACTGTACATTATACAAAAAATTAACTTAATTTACAGTCAAGAAGTATTGGCAATGCCCTTTATAAATCTTACCAAAGATTCATCACAAAGGATATTACAATCTGCACATGTGGTCATCACCATACAAATGCCGTTTAGATTTATGTGGTACAGAACTGAATATTTGTTAAATGTACACGTGTAGAATCAGCATTTTGCATTATATACACTTTTTTTTAAAGTAATAGTATTGTCAATACTAACCTAAGGTTCAGGATTTTCTTATTGCATATTTATTGTCGCTGAGGCAGTTAGTTATGATACAATAATGCAATATCCATAATTATCTTAAATAAACAAAAACATTTCTCCTGCCAACAATATAAAGATTTTTTTCTAAAATCACATAGAACATTGCTACATACAGTTTTACACAAATACTGAAAAACATGACCTTAAGGCATCTGCTACCAAAGCAGATGTGCATATTTATACGAACTAAATTATGCAGGAAAAATATTGCACAGAATCCTATTATTTTCAAAATAAAATATGCTTTTCTAAATACACATAATTCCTTATAACTTGAACAAATGAAAATGCTAACCTGTTTGCTCAAAACAATTCTGCCTCTTACATAAGCTTTAAAAAACAGACACTAACAAAGTACTGGACTCAACACAGGAAAGATGTGAGTACTGACACAGAATCTGTAAAAGCTGTTTCCTTATATTAAGAAGTGCTTTGGGGAATTAGATTTGGGTATTCATTTTACGTTCTGAAATTTGTGTTCTGACTTACAAATATCTACGCAGAATCAGGGTCTTTTATGCTAAACAAAATGGAATTTGCATTAGAAAATGTATTCATGAAAATAATCTTTTCCTGAAAATCCAGATTTTCTAGATGAGAAGGAAGAGCTACTGCTGATTATGAGAATATTCACAGTTTTCTCCCCTTGATCAGGATCTACTTTATTTAAGAAACAACTAATTCATGAACACTCCTGGATCCTATTAATAGGATATTAGCACAGAGTCCGTACGACAGCACTGTTACATATGGTTTTAAGAGGCGGGGACAGGGGAGGCTATTTCTCGGGAACGCTATTATCAAGATAAAGACAGTAAAAACTAGTTTCAACATGCACCTACACCCTCAGTTAATCCTAAAGTAAGATAAAGTGGCCTAAGTATTGCAAAGGAGCATCATTCCATTATAGAGCTCTATGCTGCCTGGCCCAAAGATGGAGCATTGTGGTGACAGAGAATCAGAGAAACAAGGACACTTAGTTTCTAAGAGCCTCTAAGTCTGTCCTTTCAAAGTAGGTATCTTAAAATAGCAGCATTGTTATACTTCATTAAAATAATACAGTTAATGAAATTAGAAATGATACTGTGGTTCTATCTAGAGCATGTTTTAGATTAAGCAGCTTTAAAAGGACTTTTTTTTTTTGGTGTTAGAATCTTGGGTTAATAACTTCTAAGTAATCATTTATTAACAGAGATTTGTCATTTCTTTTCCTCTTAACTGGTTCCTTCATAGCAGGGACTATATTAATTATTTTATTTCCTTATATCCCCAGTTACTGTACCTTGCATGCGATGGTACAGAGAGTCAAAAATATTTCCTAAATGGACAAGTTATTAATTTTTAAAGAGAGAAATCATTCTGCTATATTTTGGTGCCTTCCTAAAATATGCCAAACTAGGTAACCATCAAAATCTACCACTTAACATCACGTTGACTTAACAAAACAATAGCTCCTAAATTCACAACTCTTCTATCCACCCCCTGACATATCATGGATGCAATACTTAAGGACAAAAAGGATAAAAGCTAGAGTGGGATTCAGGGAGAATCATGACGGTTTGGAGGCCACATAAAAGACCATGCATGAAAGCTAACATCTTATTCATTTATATAACTGTTGTAGAACAGGTATAGCTTCTTTGAAAAACAAATCTGAACGGCAGAGGAGTCTACAAATACTTCATTCAGTTATAATAGAAAATATGAACAAAGGAGAAAATAAGACAATACTTTTGTTTCAGAATTCACCTTAACTTCATTTTATTCTCCCTATATCCACCATAATACTGGGAAGTCTAGTTTAAGAGCAAACTTTGAATACGTAAAATATTAATGATTTGAAAAATGAATACTCTTGGAAAAGCAGTCTCTTGGATACTAGTCCTTTGGATGTTTTCCAAGAATAACATGTAGAGCTTTTGTTTTTGCTTTATTTTAATATTGAATATAAAAGCTTTGCACGTTAAAATAAGGCACAAATCCAGTTCAAAATACCTTGACGCAAGTGTACTTGTGAGTGGCTAAATATCCTCGCAGCAACACAGTCTTGTAGTCAAACATCTCATGAGGTGACCAGATGATAGAAGAACCTGCATTTCTGAGGCCACGATGTTTATTAAGCAAATGGACAAAAACTCTAATTCTACCTAAGCTACACTAATAATTATCTCATTCTTCAGACTATGAATTCTGAAGGAAAACATGCCTCATTCCAATAGTCATATTGAAAGATCTTTTTTCAAAAATTATGAAGAAATATTTGCCAAGCATATTAACAACCCGAGTGACCTTTTTTCCTTTTCATTTACTAAAACAGCTCTTCTGATAAATTGACTTATTACATGCTTTGACAAAGTGAAATGTAATTTTGTAATGGGTATATAAAGACAAGATTTGACAAGAACCGCGAGTCTTACTTTTGTATTAATAAAATAAAGATTAAACACTTTTTTTTCCTTAGAAGGAAAACAAGATTTGTCTTTACTAACATGACTGAATAATTGTCCCCCATAAAACATATCCGTTTAGGCTTTGGAATGTGGTTTAAAGAAGAAAAAAACTTGGTCATTTTCTTTAAATTATTTAAAGACTGACCTGGATAAATATTTTTAAGCAATGTTTTTAACAAACTCATTTCTAGGATTTTTCTAACTAAAAACTAAATTCTTTCAGTAAGTATTTTAGAGGGGTACAGTCCTGATAGGGTTCTTGGATAGTTTCTCAAATATTTTTCTAAAATGACAATTTTTAAAAAATAATCATGATTGGAGATGTACAGAGTATATATTGAATATACAAATATCAAATTAATCATAACAGCACTGGGTTTTTTTTTCCTGTCAGTCTAGCCTATCATGAAAGAGCCAATGCATGCATGATTCCTTTGGAGATGAATTTCGGTGTTTCACAGTGAATTTCAGGGAGAGGAGACAAATCTCCTATGCAAAAAGAATCCCAAATAATTTATGTAGATTCTCCCGAAGGGAGACGAAGCATAAAGCCCTACTCCTTAAGTTTGGGCTGTACACAGTGACTTCCTTCCAAAGACTACAACATAGAAAGAGAGGGAAAAGGGTATAGTGGAAAAACCTAACAAACACCACCTCCTAGGTTATCAAAGTCAACACTAACATTCACAAATCATGCTGACATTATGTACCTTGGATATGATGCGATGAAAATGACACTTTACTTCTGTAATCTTCCTCTCCCAAGCCCACAATCACAGTGTAATTATTAGAAAAATAGCAGACAAATTCTAATAGAGGGATATTCTATAACATATTTGACCGGCAGATCGGTACTCTTCAGACCTATCAAGGTCATCAGAAACAAGTTAAGTCTGAGAAAATGTCACAGCCAAGAGGACTCTAAAGACACATGACAACCAAATGTAATGTGGTATCTTTGAATGGGATTCTGGAACAGAAAAAAGACATTAGGGAAAAAACGAAGGAAATCTGAATAAAGCATGGACTATCAATATTGGTTCACGAATTGCAGCAAATGTACCATACTGATGTAGGATATTAATCATAGAGGAAACTATACACAGGGACAAAATGGGAACTCTCTGTACTTTCTTCATAATATTTCTATAGATCTAAAACTTCTAAAGTATAAAGTCAATTATTTTAAAATGTAAATCTGAGATGATGAGAAACATTTTGATAGAGAATTATTAGTTAAGTAAAAAAAAAAAAAAAGGAACATTTCTTTCTCAGGACAGTTTGTGTTGCATTTGGCTTTCTGGGGCTGGACTCCTAGATAGCAAAGGCATACAGAGAGACTGAAAAAAATTTTAAAGTGTCTCATTTGTAAACAGAAGTCATCAATATCACATTGTAATTTAGCACTTCATATATTCCACTGAGTGGAAGGTAAATGTGTACCTTTATACATTTTGGAAAAACATGGCTGCAGTGTCCACAAGAGAGCTTTTTAACTTTGAAAAATGAATTTTGTCCTTGATTCAATGAATAGAAAAAGGCATTATTGCTCTGCAGAACACTTATAACTTATCCTTCAAAATTTACAGGTAATTCCATAAATTACTAAAGTATGCTAAATATAGGCTTAGGATTAAGGCAGTTAGTGGGTCAACTGTTTCAGCAGTTTCAGGCAAGTTTTGATAAGTTTTGATATCCTGATCAGTTCATGCTCAACCAGATTAGTATAGTAGCTACTGGTTATGTGCAAGGGTTATATATGCATACTTAGTTTAAATAAAATGAATGGCATTAAGCACCAAAAACTGGGAAATCATATGTTTCACATATACTTTCAACATACATACAAACAGTACCTGATTTAAGAGCACAGTAGAAGAATTAGCTTTACATTTAAAAATCAATCGATAATATATACTCACAAGATGAATGGGGAAAATGTATGTTCCAAATGAAAAATAATTTTTAGACAGTACTAAGAATTGTCATTCCTACAAATAATTGTTTACTATAGAGATTACATGGAATCCTAAAGTGTCTCCATAGAAGCCTGGATGCAAAAGAGTGACTACTAATTGTTGATTTAAGCTTGGTTTCCACTTGTGTTTTCTTCTGAAATGGTTAAGTCTTGCTGGAAGGCAGACGTTATGTGACATAATGACACTACTTCATGAAGCAGTCCAGTATCTTCTGAAGTCTCTTTGGCTTCTTTCCCTTCTTTCTCCCAAGGAACAAAAGTAGATGAATGTCGCCCAAGGCTGGGTGTAAGCAGATCATCTGAAACCTGGCTTAGTGTTTCCTTCTTTTCTGTTTTACCTTTTTCATTTTCAGAAACTTCAGGAGGAGCTAGCTGGAAATCCAATCCTGAAGTAGAAGCTGGCTTTTCCGTGACTGCAGGCCTCCTCACATTGTCAACACTGAGGTATTTTTCATTGTTTTCCTCTTTCAGGATAAACAAAGAATCTGTCAAACCGCTGGAAGAAACCCGCTTCCGGGGAGAGGGAGGAAGGTGTTTGCCATGGAGGGCACTGTCATCTTGTCCAAGATGCCACTCTGTTTGATCACCAGAACCACTGCAAAGTAGCGCCAGATTATTCTCACTGGGTGCATTGGATTTATTCTGAAAGAATAAACAAGTTCAGGAAAATTTTAAGGAGATTATAATGTTACATTAGCATTTTTTTTCCATTTTGAAATAAAATATTAGTATCTTTCAAGGCTGGGAGCTTGGAAGTTCCCCCCAGAGGAAAGCCAGTGCTGACTCTTAATTCTGAACACCTGCAAATGGCTCCATTAACAAGAAAATATATAAACATACACAATTTTTATTTGTCAATTATACTTCAATAAAGTTGAAAAAGTCAATGAAAAGACTTGCCAACCTCCCTGCAAAATCCCCAAACATACCAAATACATTATATAATCAGTGCCAAGTTCTGGAATAACTTAAAATCATGACAGGGTGGCCATTACTCATACTTCCATCTCTTGTGTTTTTAAAACATTAATTTCATTTTGTTTAAAACACAATATGTAAAAAAAAAATAAAAAAATAAAAAATAAAAAATAAAACACAATATATTTTTGAAGCAACATAATGAAAAAAATTACTTGATACATTTCTTAAACTTTTTTAAGATCCAGGAAATATAGAACAAAAGTGGGAACATTTCATGTTTAAAAAATTCTCCAGAAAAGACAACCATAAATAAATTAGACTGTAAGAGAATATTACGGCTTGGTAAAAAAAGATTTTTTTTCAATGAATGACAATAACCACTAGAACTGGATACATAAATGGGAAAATACTGGAATTCTGAAACTAGAAATAATTCTTCATGATTAAATTGTATCATATTTTTGAAGATCTGACCATTTATCTGATAGAGGTTAAATGTTGTGACCAACTAAGTTTACGACATGAGGCAGTTCACAGCAAAGGGTAAGAATGTTTTAAGTTCATAGGTGGAAAAATCAACTAACCGTAGGTTTGTAATCAATATCGTCCATTGATCTGAAGAAATCCAAGCTCTTAGCTGCTGCTAGCTTTCCTTGATCTGAGCTGTGTGTGCTCAATGTATCTAAGATTTCTCCTAGTAGGTCCATTTCGCCTGAGTAAGGAGTCTTTACTCTTGCTTCAACAGAGTCATCACTTTCATAAAAATAAGCAGAAGCTTCTTCTCCATCTTCAGAGGATAACCTGGAGGAAAATGAAGCACGTGCTAGTAGTCACCCAGTCACATACACTGCATGTGAGCAACTTCTCCCTAGTTAGCGTTCAATTATTGCGAGAGTCCTAAAACTAAAGTGCTTTGCAGTGGAGCAACAACAAAATGGCAAATTGGTTCATGGCCAAATTCTTCAGTGGTGTGTGTATACTGATTCAAATATGGGAAAGGTTGAGTATGTGCACTCAGAAAATTCAAACAAATAGCTATGGGACCTTAATCAATCTGGAAGCACAAGGAGGGCTTTTCACACGGTCTAATTCTGTGGGATTTGCAACATTAGTAGATGAATACCTGGAATGTTTGCTATAGCACAGGTTCACTTTCAATACTTGTATGTGGTATTTCCTTTATTTATTTATTCACTTATTTTAGAGAAGAATGCATATTCCTTTATGTAGACAAAAACATTCTTAATGGAGAAAAGAGAATGTCCATTTTGTCATTCCCATAGAAGTTTAAATTGTTCAAAACAATTAAACATCTACCATTATTTCCCTTACTTAGTAAAATTAATTTTTAATATTTTTGTATTAAAATTTCCTCTTCTGATATCACCACAGATTTAAACTCCTTCCCTTCCCCCGATTCCACTTGTTTTAATTGACTATTATCACTACTTCTGCCATTTAACCTGCCCTTCTCCACTAGGAGGGTAGGAGCCTACTTTAGGTGGGCTTTTATTTCCTCTTTCGCACTATCCCAGGTATTTCTGTAGGTCTTACTGCTTTCCAAGAACAAGGTATTTCAGGTCTATCTTGCTTTCTCATCTCAAGATTCATCCCCCATGAGACTCCAATGAGCACTGGTTCCTTTTGCTGAAGAGCATTGCAAAGGAGCAAAATCTGATCTCTAGGAGTGTACGTCCTTTGTCTTTTAAAATCCCAAAACTTTTGCCTTTCAGCCACAACACTTAGTAGGACACTAAAATCCAAGACTTACTTGCTCGCTCTTTCATCATAGTCATCATCATACAGAGCACCATCAAGGCTCTTAAGAGGTCTTTTTAAGCGTGCCTAGAGAGAGAGGTTGACAATAAGTTGGCATTAGTAGTGAAAATAAGTCTTTCTCATAAGTTTTAAAGGAACAATTTGATTTGACAAGGAATATGCTTAAAATAAATATAGATTAAGGATTTTTTAATATTACCTGATAATTTCACAAGCTGTGTAGTAAGAAGGGGAGGGAATCGGGCCATACTTATGTCAACACTTACAGCTCAAACTGATAGACAGAAAACAAATCACTGGATTGAATACACACACACACACACACACACACACACACACACACTGATCTAGTCTGTGAGTCCCTGGCTTAACAATACTTGACTTATAATCAATCATGTCCCCATGCACTTGTCTCCTAGTTTCAATAATCACCAGTATTTGCCAGTCTTGTTTCTTTTATCTGTCTCCCCAATTATCTTAAAGTAGCACTTCTCAATACTTAATGTGTATATAAATCTCTTGGAGGTCATGGTAAAAATGTAGATTCTGACTCTACTAGGTTCTAAGGATGAGGTCCAAGTTTCCTTTTTCTTTTTTAAGATTTTATTTATTTATTCAGGAGAGACACAGGGAGAGAGGCAGAGACACAGGCAGAGGGAGAAGCAGGCTCTATGTGGGGAGCCAGATGTGGGACTCCATCCCAGGTCTCCAGGATCACACCCTGGGCCCAAGGTGGTGCTAAACCGCTGAGCCACCTGGGTGTCCTGAGGTCCAAGTTTCTGCATTTCTAACAGGCTCTTAGGTGAAGTTAGTGCCATTGGATCTGAAGGTTTTGAATAGAAAGGTTTTGAATTCAGTGCTTGAAAACCTATCATTTCACCTGTAAACACTACAATATGTATCTTTAACAGACATCATCATCATACATACAAATTAACAATTATTCTTTAACACCGTCTATTCTCAGATCATTCTCATATGCTCTTATTATCTCCAAAATATTTTAGTTTGTCTATCTGCACCAGAATCTCAATATGGTTGACACTGTATTTGGTTGACATGTCTGTCAAGTCTCCTTCAGAGACTATCAGTTCCATCTTCCCCATCCTTTATGCCACTTGTGTCCTTGAACATGTGATTTTATCCTCTTCCTATGAACTGGCAGTCACATTTGGAAGCTTGGTTAGACTGTTTCTGGTTTTTTGTTTTCCTCTGTTTTGGGCAAGAATATGCTACATGTGTTGAGATGTGGTTTTTCTACTGCATCACACCAGGAGACTCATAAGATGTCTCAACTTTTGGTAGTACTAAGATTGAATGGCTTCAGGATTCAAGTGGGCTGATATCATCCATTATGAATTTTCTTTCACTTGACAGTTTTCATATCTTAAGGGGCTTCAAAACTATGCTTTTCAAAGGTATTCCTTCTATCTTTACTTGTTGGCATTCTACCGAAGAATTTTGTCCTATTAAGTATTTGGCTGTTATGAAATACAAAGTGTACAGCAGAGGTAGGATAAATCCTTAATTCTTTCCTTTTGTTTAATAATTTCCAGAGTAATGAACTTATGCCTACCAATCTCTAAAGGTGAGTTGTGAGGGTTCTGAAAAAAGTCATCATCATTTGTATATATCTGATGTGGTTCAGCCTATCACAGTGGTTCTTCTTGATTTCTTTTTAAAGATCTATTTATTTGAAAGAGAGAGAGAACACATGCATGCAAGAGTGTGCATGGTGGGGAAGGGTAGAAGCAGAGGGAGAGGGAAAGAATCTCCAGCCAACTCTGTGCTGAGTGACCCCGTGCCCACTTCTTGATGTTTGATCTATATCACTTTCTAATTATAACATGATTGTATTTTAAAAATGGTTCTTAACTTTTGAGATATAGCTTGAATATTTGCTATTTAAATGATATAACATGTGCTGTTGGGTGTTTACTTCAAAAAAAAAAGCCAAGGATGGGGGCAGGATCACAGGTAGGGCTGGCATTGAAATAAGACTGACCATACATTGATAATTGTTGATACTGTACTTTTGAAAGGTATTCAGGAATTCTTTTTTTAAAGATTTATTTATTTATTTGAGAGAGAGAGAGAAAGAGAGAGAGAGAGCATGCATGAATGGGAGGTGCAGGTGGAGAGAGAGAGAGAATCACAAGCAGACTCCCCATGCTGAGCATGGAGCTCAACGCCGGGCTTGATCTCACCACCCTGAGATCATGACCTGAGCTGAAACCAAGAGTCAGATGCTCAACTGACTGCTACCCTGGCACTCCATGGTATCCAGGAATTCTTATAAGCTTCTCTTTACTTTTACACGTTTGAATTATGTTAAGTGTCCTATCCACAATAAAATAATTTTTAAAGATTTTATTTGTTTATTCATGAAAGACACAGAGAGAAAGGCAGAAATGTAGGCAGAGGGAGAAGCAGGCTCCAGGCAGGGAGCCTGATGTGGGACTCAATCTTGAGACCGTGGATCATGCCCTGAGCCAGGGGCAAGTGCTCAACTGCTGAGCCACCTAGGCATCCCAATAAAATAATTTTTAGGTGCTTTTTTTTTTTTAATGGTCCCATCTTAGGTCAGTGTTAGCCCATTCAAGTCGGTTCTTATGTCCTTTAAACATTATCTCAGATAATGTTCTTTAGTAAGCTTATGATAATCCTTAGGTAAATTAATTTTCTGCATCAGACCTGGAATCAGTCACTTCCTGCAGGAGTTTTGGTTCTTTTAAGTAGGAAATGACATTTAAAGGCCACAGTCTGGGTGCTATGAGTGCCCATGGCTGTAAACCATCTTTTTGAATGGCTGGCAGCAAAGCTGAATTTGGAGACTTCACCATTTTATCACCTGGGGACTTTCTGGCTTCCGATTCTGCTCTCCCAATACAGGTAACTGTTTTCTTCTATTGTAGCCATAAAGGATAAGGAAACCTCTGGAATCTATGGTACTTGATCCCTACTCCCCCACCTCCTCTATGCCAGTGCTGGGAGTGGTTGAAAGGAAAGAAAGAATGAGTAGAGAAATATGTTCTCGTAACACCTGGTGGAACGTGTAGTGAGTTTCTCCATGAGTTTGGTAATTAGCTATGTATTTGGGCCTAGAATTGTAGTATCATTTTATAACAAATTTAAGGTATGTGAGTTAAAAAGAAATTTTGGGCTTAGGAACACAACTGCCACTTACAATATTTCTGAAGGAAAAATACCTTTCATCCACCCCCTCTAACACTCACAAAATATAATACAATTCTTTGTTTCTAAAACCAAGTCATTATTACACTGACATCTGTATATCCTTAACATTATGCCAGCTAGGGGTCTTGCATTCAATTTTTGAAAACAAACAAACAAACAAATCAGAACTAAAAGCAAACAAAACTATGAGGAAGCTGAGACTTCATGGTATTTAAAAAATCATTATTGACTATCTAAGAATTAATACAAGGTAAGGTATTAAATATATAGCTTAATATTTATATTTGTAAATACTCTGGAAAGCACTCTCATATACACGCACAGTGGGGCTATGGTCTGGCAACAGAGTTGAGTTAGGCAGAGTCTCTGCCATTAAGTAGCTCAGAGTCTAACGAACCCCATGATAAATCTGGAGCTATACCAAGAGGCTCCATAATTTGCCCAAGGTCATATGCCTTATCAAGAACAGGAACCGCAGCCAATGTCTTTTTTTGCTTGTTGTTAGTCCCTTGTTCATTTTCTTTCACAAGTTACTTTTATATTCTACTTCTGCGTGAATATACTAGAGATTCTCATTTGTTTTATTTTTTGTTGTTGTTAACTATAACTTTTTTTAAAAGAGCTACTCATATAAGCTTCATAAATATGTTTGAATTTGGTTTTTTACTTCTTAACCAGGTGAGGGTCTTATCAATTTCTAAATAGGGATGTTGTCTAATGGTATATCCTGTAAGGAATTTTCACCATAGAATTAAAATCAGAAATACAACTGATTTGTATAATATTTTCCTTTCTAGGAGTGTTAAGATTTGTACTATCCTCTAAGTACACGTACTTACAAATTGTTTGACTATCTGAAAAGACTTCTCATTAGTAGTTACAGTAGGAACTGCAACCTTCATATACGAAGTGACAACGTACAAAACACAGTGAATGTGTCATTTGCTTGATGACATCAAATTACATAATTTGTTAAGGTCACACAAGAAAAAGGGAGAAAGAAGTTACAATTTGATTAACATTCAAGGTAGAGAAAAACGGCAGCTTATTTAACAAGAGCATTATCAGTTTCTGAGCTTTTATAAACCCAGATTATCTCTACATTACTGTTTCCGGTGGACTGGGACTCAGGCACCATGCTTTCAGGGGAAATAAAGGATTGTTTCTACTATGCTCAGAACACACAACACGGGGCAAAAAGACCTGGTCACAATTTTGTAAATAGAAATCTTTTATGGAAAAAAAAAAGAAATCTTCTATGGGTTGGTAGCAAGTAAGGTTAGGCTCCAGAAAATATACTGTGTATTCTTTAGGGTAGTAATACATAGCCAACAACAGTACATCTTTATCTTGGTTCGTAAATCACAGATAACGTCGTTACTGAAAATCTACACACTAAACAGAAACTGAAATATACGTGGCTAAGAAAGGGAAAAGTCATCTCAATACCCAGAATAAAAATAAAATACATACACCTTTTTTTTTTTTAAATACAACTGACTTTTGGGGAAAGTATATATCTTCTTTATTTTTTTAACTATAACAGTAAAAACAGATGCAAATGCCACTGGAATGTTTTGTATATTACATGTATCCAGAGAAAAATTTCTGTAACAGATGTGGATAGAAATGCCATAGTAAGAAGTGTACAACAGCAAAGTTTGTAAGGGGCAATAAACACTTGCATCATAAGTGATTATCTCCAACTCCCTGAAATAAGCACCAAGACAGTCATAACTTGGCATGTAGTTAGGAACAGATGCTTTTTTTTTTTTAAAGAATGATTATGATGTGATCAAGGGCTAAAGCTAAAAGAAGTCAACATGGTGGAAAAAACTGAAGAAAAGGAAAAAAATAAGTGGATTTCCAGCGGGGGGGAACCTTAAAAATATTTTTTTAGAGATCTGAATGATGGGACGTGGTGCGTGTGTGTCTATGGAAACTCAGGGATGTCAGGCAAGCCGGTCACTGCCTGGGTGTCTGCTGCTTGCCATTATTTAGGTTCTTCTCTTTTCTGCATTTTGAAAGGTGTGTAATTTTCATGACTTTTAAAATATTTATTTATTTATTTGAGAGAGAGAAGGAGAAGAAGAGAGAGAATCCTCAAGGAGACTGACTGCCTGTCGAGCACAGAGCTTGACCCCCGGTCTCTGTCCCATGACCCTGAGATCCTGACCTGAGCTGAAATCAAGAGTCTATGCTTAACTGACTGAGCCACCCAGGCACCCCCATTACTTTTCTATAATGAGGGTGAAGAGACTTCTTCTTTTCTGGTCAGAATACCAATAATAGAACTGGAGGGTATTATGCTGAGTGAAGTAAGTCAATCGGAGAAGGACAAACAGTGTATGTTCTCATTCATTTGGGGAATATAAATAATAGTGAAAGGGAATAGAAGGAAGGGAGAAGAAATGTGTGGGAAATATCAGGAAGGGAGACAGAACATAAAGACTCCTAACTCTGGGAAACGAACTAGGGGTGGTGGAAGGGGAGGAGGGCGGGGGGTGGGGGAGAATGGGTGACGGGCACTGAGGGGGACACTTGACGGGTTGAGCACTGGGTGTTTTTCTGTATGTTGGTAAATTGAACACCAATAAAAATTAATTTATTAAAAAAATAAAAAATAAAATTTATTGCCATAAGGGACAGAACTATAATGTTGTTTTGTATTGCCTCCAATCTCTAGGACACGTTAATAGACTGGAATGACATTTTCTGGGTGTCCACAAAGTTAGCCATCAGCCTCTTTTAATCATAAAACTCAAGGTTTTCTGGTTCTGATATTTAAAGACATGATTAGCATTGTAGGAAATGAAGGAATTGTAATTAATAAATAAATCAAACAAAAAGAAAACAGTTACGTTGTATACATTTTAGCACTTGGTATCACACTGATTTTCATAATCCTGGGCAAAATCTCTTGGTCTATTATTTGTTTAATGGATATTGATACCAGTAATCAAATCTAACTTGAAGATGAAAAAATTCACTTAAGTAACACTTTATTTAGATGAACAATACTCTCATAAAAATGCACACACAGTTTCTGCCAAATGAAATGCAACCATTTCAGCCTTTAAATATCTTACCATATACATGGATTTTAAAAATACAGCTAAAATTAATTAAAAGGGATATCTCTTCATCTTTCAGATCAGCATTATACAATTTTATTTTAAAACCTAAATATACATTTTCCAGAATGTGCCTCAATGTTACTTTTAAAAACCTCCTTGTATCTGGTGATCTTATTCCCTTGATTAATTAGAAGCATTAAATTCCTTCAAAGTAAAAGTCAAACTTCTTGGCATTAAGAAGAGACTCCCATCCAAACGTGGCTATCTTTTTGCTTTTGCTTTTATTTCTTATTCTTCTCCCCAAATCCAGCTGGCCACCACCTACTACATTAGCCCCAGCAAATGACTTGTTAGCTCCCATAGAGAATCCACTGCTGCACACAAGGTACCCTTTGCCAGAATTTACCCTTGCTTTCTTCGTTACTGGAAAAAAACAAATCCTACTTATTCTTCAATATGTGAATCAAATGTAACCTCTGTAAAGCTTTCCCTAAACCTCCTCTTTGTGTGGTCACATATTTGGCAAACATCTGGGCAATGCACGAATCACGTTGTGTTGTGTGTCTGCCTGCACCATCGTATCCTGAACCTTCTATGAGAGATCCACATCTCATGCTTCTTTGTGACCTTTGTGCTTTTGGTATGCCTTCTTGGAATGGAAAACAGTAGTATGGATATAATAGGTGCCCCATGGGTGTTTGTGAAGTAAAGAGATGCCAAAGAAGTCTGAGAAAAAAATGAGATGTAGCTGCTTTATTTTCAGGGAGTACAGAGTAGAAGCTTTTAGTCAGTTTTCAATAAATATTTGTTGACGGAAACAAACAAAAAGGTTAAATAACTTTCTTCATTTTTCTCTTCGTTTATCAGGTCTTGCAAGTCCAAGCCCTGCCCATTTACCCACTTCATTCACTTTGTTCTAACCCACAAGGCATTGTCATGGCCTTCTTTCAATTCCTTATATTTGCCCTGACTTGTTCCATCACAGGATCTTTGCACATGTTGATTCCTCTCCATGAAAGCTCTTCTCTCACATTTATTCTCTGTTCCTATCCCCACTATGTCTGTACACATTATCATTTGAAAATCTAAGCCTCTATTATCCTGCTTTGTAGAATGCTATAGCCTCTAAACTGCTGACAGATCTTTTAAAAGGCAAATCTAACAATACTATATTCCTCTTTAAAGAAGTTCAATGGTCCCTTACAGTTCTGAGGATAAATCTCATACTCTTCACCTTTGCCCAGAGGGATCAGGGTAAGTTAATCTCTCTGAAGGCTCCATGTGCTATACAGATGTATGCTCTCATGCCACCAAGCCCTCCTCCTTGCTTGTATGCTTCCCCGTGTTTTCTGCTTCTGTCCTACACATGTGTTGATGTGCCTACCAGAACATCCCTCTCCATGGTGTTTTTCCTCTTTTTCTAATTATCCCTCATGCTGTGGCTCATGAGTTTCCTCTTCAGGAAATACTTCCTCATTTATCAATTAACATGCCACCTTGTGTGTTCCTAGAGTGCGTGTACACACATTTCTCATGGGACCTGTCCTTTCCAATGTGCCATGGTCATGGTTAAATCCTCTTTCTCCTATTGTACAGTAGATTCTTGATGGTAAGTGTCTTGCTAATTTACCACTCATACCCTCACCAAGCACATGTGTGGTACATATGAGTGTCAGAAAAACTGTAAAAGACTTTGAAAGGAACGAAAGATTATGGAGTGTCCTATCAGTGGAATTCTGGGTTGTTGTTTAGAAGCCTTTGTGGAGTTATCTGATTCTCCAGTACTCTTCATCTTTCATTATCTTTATCTACTGTGCCAGGATACAACAGGACACACTGTGCAACCAGGTAGCACTTGGGACAAACTACTATCATGAAGCAAAGGTTGGCTATAGTTATGGGGCCAATGGCAAAACTGTCTTTCCCAGGAAAACTTGCCTGGTGCCTGCCTGACAGAGTCCAGCTTTACAAGCGCCTTTCCAGGTAAGGCAGGGAACAGCAAATCTGGAGAACTCCAAGAGAAATTCACCCTAATTTATAGATATTTCAGATAGAACTAATGGTGGAAAGATTTCTTGGGCTTAGTTTCCTAGCTTCAAGATAGGAAATAATTGACTTTAATAAGCCCAAACTGAGATTTCTTATAAAAACTTCCAGAAAGGGGCACTTGGTGACTTAACTTAGGTAAGTGTCCAACTCATGATGTTGGCTCAGGTCATGATCTGATGGATCGTGGGATGGACACCTGTGTCGGGCTCCATGCTCAGCAGAAAGTCTGCTTAGGATTCTCTCTCTCCCTTTCCCTCTGCTCCTTCCTCCTCTCACTCTCTCTGTTTCTCTCGCTAAAATAAATAAATCTTTAAAATAAATAAATACATAAAAAAAGAAAAGAAAGCTTTCAGAAAGAAGTAAATTCTGTGGCATGAAGCTGGTCAATATTGCATGGCTCTAGATTTATAGAGCAGAGTCCAGGAGATGTATATAGTGAATTATCATTCTAGTTGCTCTAATATAAATAATTAGGACAAACCTAATGAGAATAGCCTTCCTTTTTTGATCAGAAATAATCCTCAGGATTATTGTCACAGGGAAAACTGTAAAAGATTTTGAGATGGGCAGTCACTTGTGTCCTTTCAAAGGAATGTTGGCTGTTGCCTAGCAGGATTATCTGATACTATAGGGGTCTGAACCATTCATAGTCTCCGACTATTTGTAACCCTGCAGGGACAGAAGTTAACCTATGGAAGACTGGTGGTAATGCAACAGCTTTATGTCCATGGAGATACGATTTTGTCCAGTGAAGAGTCAATTACTATGGTGTAGATATTGATGGTTTTGGTATCCATTACCATATTCACTTCAATATTCCTGTTTAATTAGGAATTACCTGTTATATCAGCTTCTTCATATTACCTGTTATATCAGCTTTTAGCATCTTACTATTTCAACTTCATTAGCTAACAAACAAAATAAGGGAGTTAGATAAAATTATTCTTTAAAGTAGGCATTTAATGTTTCCTGAATAAATGAATACCTCCATACATAGCAGGTAGTTTCTGTTGAGTATTTAAATGAATTAAAAAACTGATAAACTATATAATTCAAAGAACTATCCTAATTGATTGGCATAAGCATTTTCAGTGTTCATGAGGTACAGAAAAGCATTATATTCATTTGTTCATTCAACAATGATTACAGAAATGCCTTCTATGTGCTAGGCATTGGATTCTATACTAGGATACAATCATGACCGAGAATCCCTGACCACATGTAGATTAAATTCTAGTAAGTTAAGCATAAAATTAAATAGTCATGAAATTAATATTAAATTACAACTGTAATAATTTGTATTAAAACATGCTTTGAGAAACTTGACCTAGTTAGTGAAGACCTTCCCTGAAAGATGTTTGAATTGAAGCTCTGAAAGATCAGTTGGTATTAAGGAGATGACGATAAGAGTGAACAAAATGTGCAAAGGTCCTGTGGTGGGACGATCACTATATAATGGAATGAAAGACCACTATCAGACACTATGGGTTAAAACCTGTGCTAGTGCACAGGATTCTTTAAGGGTGCATTAATTTTGCAATTGCCCTTTTGATCACTAGATGGCAGATACCTACTAAGAAGGCAAAAGACTGGACAGATTTACATTTATGGAGGGTTTTAAGGAAATGAGGGAAATCAGAGGATCTAGCAAGAAAAAGTGGGAGATGAAAAAATAGACTGGAGTGGGGGCACAGGCAAGGGACACACTCGAACTTACAGACTCTGCTAATCGATAGTAACAGAAAGCCAATTATTGTTTTATTTTCCTTCAACAAATATTTGAGACTCCACTGAAAGCTGCTATTGTGCATTCCTTAAAATAAGATAGTAACCATATCTCAGTTTTAAAAAATTCTTAGCATCTTTTCATTCCACAAAGGTCCATTAAACACCAGATACATACGCTACTGTCTTCCATGCTGTGAGGCATATGAAAGAAAAAGATATCCCTCCTCTCAAGATTTCCAATAAATACGTGGTAAAAATGCCAATCATTGAGTATAATAAAGTAGCTGTGCATATAAAGTTATCCTTCATTGTAGGAATACAATTGAACTCAAACGTTTTGATCAGAGATGAAAATTTAAGTGACCATTAATACCAGTCACGATTAATGTCAAATTGTAGTATTTCTAATTAGTAGGCTCAGTCAACAGACTAACAATATGAACAATATAGAGCTGAAATCACATACTATAAGCAATGGCAAATTCTGAGATCAAATAAAGAGATTTAGAAGTTTCTGAACTGTACAGAGCTGGTGCAGCTATAGTATTCACAATGATCACTTCAGTATTTCAGTTTCACTCACAGGCTGTACAAATTAGCAAATAAGTATTAGCATTTGCAACTTTTATGGGAGCCAGTACTACATGAAAAAAGAGTCTGTATCTTTTGGATAACAAAAGACATCATAAGAAACAAAATAAGTACAATTTTGGAGAATTTTACATCATTCTGATATGAGGAAGTAAAAATAAGATGAGGCACTGGTTGTCATATGTTCTGCAATCAGACTCTTAGGTCCTAACATATTCTTGTAAAATAAAATTTTGTTTACATGAAAATGTAAAATACAAATCTAGTATACATAAACATTCACAAAATTTTGGAAGTAAATGCATATATAGCAAGGGATGCTTATTATGAATGTGAAAAAATACATTAAAGCAAAAGGAAGGGTTTTTTTGGTATGTAATAACATTTATTAAAGAAGGTATCCTAATAGAGAAACTCAATCTATGGCTAGACATTGAATAAAATAAAGAAAATGGACTGGTAAAAATGAGTGGGAGAAGTATTTCATACGAAGGAAAAACCAAAAGCAAATGTATAAATAAAAAGTGAAAGAGGCAGAAGGCCCAAGTCATAAAACCATCAAGATAAATATTTAAAGAGACTTCAAGAAATAAATTTGGTTCAGCTACAATAAGCAAGATCAATGTTTCCTTTCTTTTCACCCCATTGTTTCTGTAAAGCGTATCTGACAGGTGAGTGGTGAGAACCATTCCCCTGATGCACAAGGACCCTGGTTATCTTGCTGTTACCATCTTGGTCACTAGATGGCAGACAGACACTAATAAGGCAAAATACTGGGTTAAGTTTAAATTCATAGGGGGGTTTGGAGGGTAGGGGGTAAAATAAGGGATATAGACAGATAAATGGGAAAACACAATATTTTAGGCTTCACAAATCAAGATGTTTTTAATATATGAAAAATTTTTTTTATTTGGCATTCTCTGTGCTACTGTCCCCATTTCAGAGTTGAAGTAACTGAGGTCCCTAAGTGTGACCTTGCTTACCCAAAGTCCACAGTAAATCCCTGGACTTAAGCTAAAAAAACAAAAAACAAACAAAAACCATAAAAAACAGATAAAAAACCCAACCCATACTTGGATGAAATAATATGAAAATAAATGAAAGAAACTCTACCATACAAAATTACAATAACTATACCTTAAGAATGCATGGAATTTTACTGAAAAGAGTTTTAAAACATGTTGTAATTTTTTATAGTTAATAACTAAAGGACAGAGTTAAGTGACTTACCCATGATTGATTTGCTTCAGTGTGTTAGATGTTTTACATACTATACTGTTTTTCATTAAATACCTAATTTACCACAACTTTTGGTCAACATTTTCCCCTTTTGTAAAAAAAAAAAAAAAAAAAGGAAACAGGGAACCAAAAGCTTAAAAAAGTTAAGTGTCTTGGGCCAGATTGACAACTAGTGACAGAGCTAAGACTCCAATCCAGGTGTAGAACTCTGTTCGTTATAATTATATAAGTAAGTTCTGAGAGACTCAGGAGAAATAACTGAGAATAAATCTGAGAAAGACTTTATCAAGATGGCAAGTTTTAACCTCATTTTTTTTAAAGGTTTTACTTATTTATTCATGAGAGACACAGAGAGAGAGAGAGAGAGAGAGAGGCAGAGACACAGGCAGAGGGAGAAGCAGGCTCCATGCAGGGAGCCTGATGTGGGTCTCCCCAGGACCGCGCGATCACTACCTGAGCCGAAGGCAGATGCTCAACCGCTGAGCCACCCAGGCGTCCCTAACCTCATTTTTTAAACTTCATTTTTAAAGCAGGTAGTATTTAACAGAATGACCAAGAGTACTAATGTTCCAGGTGGGTGAAATGGCGGGTGACGAGACAAAGGATTAACACACTTTTCCAAAGATACTGAAGACATATTCTTGTCAGGGCAAAAAAGTAAATTGGAGGGATTATCAAGATAGTGTTTGGTGAAGTCTGATGTATTCAGTTGATGAGAGCTATTATGATTAGATGAAGGAAATAAGATTTCATAGAAGCATTAATATTATGTTTCTGAGCAGTTGAGTGCTACGTGAGACTAATTCAAGAGGGGTGCTTTGGAATGGTCCAGATACATCCAAGAACCCTTTACCAGTTCTCCTAGTTCACAATGATCTTGGCTTTTAGGTCATCTGTACTCACTTCATTTTCTACCAATCAGCTGTCACCAGATTTATGCTCTCTTATAATCATAGTATTTCATTTTAAGTACATTCTTGTCTTACCAATTCCTTGAGACCAAGAATCAAATCTTTTAATTCATTTTTGCTTCTAATTCCACTTCCATTTAGAATGTAAAGAGCAGCTAAAGAATGTCAACTCCCATCCTAACAATGAGAAAAGGCTGGGTTATCTCAAACAAAACAACAAAAACCCCAAATCATAATTCTTCTCAAACCTATCAGAGAGTTGAGTCATAAGGCAGCCAAGTAAACTGAAATCCAAAGGGTCATAAGCCCCTCTAAGGAGAGATGAGAGACAAGACCTATTTCATTCAGGCAAAGCACAAGGAAAAAGATAGCTGGCATATAAGCAGGAGAGAAGAAATCTGCCAAGATTTAATAGTCTTAAAGACCAAATGTGGGTTAAGATATCAGTGGAATACTTGGCACTCGCAAGCCCTTTTCTACAGATAAAAGTCCTATAATTTTATTTGCTAAATCAGGCAACTCCATTAGCTAGTGCTACATAGAAAGACTAGGGGTAAGACAGGAGACTGAAAAGAGCTCCCCATGGTGGTTCAGGCAAACAGAAAGTGATGGTTGCTACAGGGAACAAGTAAAAAGCCCTACTTACTTTATAAAAAACATGAATTTATATGTAACAAAAGCCATAAACTGATGGCAGATAGTCAGCAAACTCAATCCCAAAACTTCTGGGGGACGTGCAAAGGCCAAAACTCCTTTAGGGAGGAGCGGGAAACCCTATTAGGCATAGGACTCTATATTGACTTCAAGCAGAAATCTACCACTAGTATGGAGGAACAAGCAGCCCCCAAATTGCCCAAGACCAGTTGCAGGTATAAGAAAGTTTATCTGCTGTGAAAGGAAGTGGAGGAATGTTGAGAAAGCCTCAAATCTGAGGCACACAGGCACAGGGCCTGCTAAGACTGAAGTGGTAACAGCACAGAAAACCCAGAAGACCAAGACTGAGTAATCAGCAACAGAAGTTAATTGCTGGAGCAGGGGCAAAAATATTGAGAGATACCCTATGTGGCTGTGATATAGCTAAGTGTAAGGGAGAAGCACTATGAAAAAACCTTCCAGAACCTCCACTATACGTAGTCCATTCTAAACACAAAATAATAGCAGTCCACTGCAAGTAATGATATCAACAACAAAATCCAAACCAGTTCAACTTGTGATGGATTCAATGTCTGTACTAATAGCATTATAGAAGAAGACTCTTGGTCATTTCTGGGTATAAAGACTATTTAACTTATTCTCTACTGCTTTTTCACACATGAGGTCCAGTACTCAAGAACTACCAGACATAAATAAGGAAAAAAAAAAGATGGACAACATGCATAAACAGATGAGATGACAGCAGGAAGATGAAATCTATAAAAAAGTCAAATCAAAATGACAGAAAAACACATAAGAGATGACTTCTCTTAATTGGCTCATCAGTAGATGAAGAAAAAAATCAGTGAACATTAAAATAGTTAGTCAACAGAAATCACCCAAACTGGCATCTCTATACACTAACAGTGAACTATCTAAAAAAAATAATAAAATAATTCCATGTACTATAGCATCAAAACAATAAAATAATTAAATTTAATCAAGGAAGTGAAATCTATATAACAAAAACTTTAAGACACTAATGAAAGAAATTGAAGATGACACAAATAAATGGAAGACATCCCATGTTCATGGATTGGAAGAGTTAATATTGTTAAAATATCTATATTAAACACAGCTATTTACAGATTCGATGCAGTTCTTATCAAAATTCCAATAGCATACATAGAAATGGGGTGAAAAAATCCTAAAATTTGTATAGAACTACAAAAGATCCTAAATAGGCAAATCAATCTTGAGAAAGAAGAACAAAGCTGAAGCATCACAATTTCTGATTCCAAAATATATTACAAAGCTATAACAATCAAAAACAGTAGTACGGTACTGGTATAAAACATACATAAAAGAACAATGAAACAGAATCAAGATCCCAGATACAAACCCATACATATATGGTCAACTATTTTTGATAAGGGTGCCAAGAACACTCAATGGTGAAAGGACAGTCTCTTTAATAAATGGTGCTAGGAAAACTGGATAGTTGCATGCGAAAGAATAAAACTGCATGAACCGCATCACTTAAAAATTACCTCAAAATGAATTATTAACAGTAAGACCTGAAACCATAAAACTCCGAGAGAAAAAACCTCCTTGACTTTGGTTTTAGTAATGATTTTTTGGACATGACTTCAGAAGCACAAGCAACATAAAGAAAAATCAAGTTGAACTACATCAAACTAAAAAGCTTCTGCATAGCAAAAGAAACAATCAACAAAATAAAAACAATCAACAAAATGGAAATTTCTTCCATTGTCAAGGAATGGGAGAAAACATTTGCAAATCATATATCTGATAAGGGTTTAATAAACAAACTATATAAGGAATTCATATAACTCATACAGTAGCCAACCCCCCCCCCACAAATAATCCAATTAAAAATGAGCAGAGGACTTGATTAGACATTTTTCCAAAGAAGACATGCAAATAGCCATCAAGTAGATGAAAACATGCCTGATATCACTAACCATCAGGGAAATACAAATCAAAACCACAATGAAATATCAACTCACACCTGCTATTGTGCTTATTATGAAAAAGACAAGAGATTATAAACATTGGCAAGGATATGGAAATAACGGAACTGTTGTGCACTGTCAGTGAGAATGTAAACTGGTGCAATCGCTATGGAAAACAGTATGAAGATTCTTCAAAAAACTGAAAATAGAACTGCCATATGTTTAGCAATTCCACTTCTGGTTATTTATCAAGAGGAAATGAAATCACTGTCTCATACAGATATCTGCACCCTGTTCATTGCAGCATTATCCACAATAGTCAAGACATGGAAACAACCTAAATGTCTACTGATGGATAAACAGAGAAAATGTGTTATGTATATAATGTGACATTATTCAGTCATAAGTATTATTCAGTAATAAGTAAAAACAAAAACTGCTATTTGCGACATTAATAAACCTTGAGAACATTAAACTAAGTGAAATAAGTCAAAGAAAGACAAATACTTTCTGATCTCATCTGTGTACCTCAAAGTCAAGCTCGTAGAAACAGAAAGTGGACTAGGAGTGGGGGGAATGAGATGTTGGTCAAAAGGTACAAACTGCCAGTTTTGAGATGAATAATTTCAGAAAACGTAATAAACAGCATGGTGACTGTAGTTAACAACACTGTATTGTGTCCTTGAAAGTTGCCAGAGAGTAGGTCTTAAATGTTTTCACCATGAACAAAGAAATGGTAATTTTGTGAGGTGAAAAATGTGTTAAGTAATCATATTGTGGTAAACATTTCACAGTGTAAACATGTACCAAATCTAAAAGAATTATCCAAACTGAAACACAAACAGAAAAGAGAACAGGAGAAACAATAGCAGCAAGAACAACAAAAACTGCAAGAAAAACCACAATAGAGCATCCAAGTGCTGAAGAATACTATCAATGGGTCTAATTCTTTCTCTTCTGAACACACAGTAGGTGTTCATTAAATTTTTGTGACAGTTATTGTTGTAGTGGATAGAAGAGAAACAATATCACCAAATATTTACTAAACTTCTAGTGAGTGTTGGAAAAATAAATTCTATAACTACACTAACTCCAATCTCCACAATAACTCTATGGGAGTGGATACAGCTATCATCATTTTATAGATCTGAAGGCTAAGAGGACTAGCGAGGTTAGGCAAGTTGCTCAAGTTCAAGTACATGCAAGTGGCAGAGCTGGTATTCTGGTCCAGGTTTGTTATACCCCAAAGTCCAAGATCTTTTTACACTTCCACATGAAGTCACCTACTGATGAATTGATGTAAAGAAGTGAAAAGGAAGACTAAATACAAAGGTCAATGAAGGAAAGTCTTTCTGAATTTGTAAATGATGGTCCTTAGTAAAGTAAGAGGAGGTAAATGATCTTGAAAGCAGTTCTTGCACATAGTAATGTCTAGGGGAGGTATATGACCTTGACTGAAAACTGTAAACTAGCTCACAGCAAGATATTCAGGTAGTTTTTGTTGAATTGAATTGGATAGTCTCTCCATTATGGTGTTGTCCATTGGGTCTACATTGCGCCATTAATTACATTAATGGAAGCTTATTTTAATTAATATTAAGTTGAGGACTATTATAGAATTAGACTAAAAAAAATCTCCATATTAAATTTGAAAGAATATTTGAAATCATACCTGATCCCTTTACACAGCCCTTTTGCTGATGTTAGGAAGTTTCCTTTAGGAAGTTTTGTCTTCCTTTAGTTTGGCAAAATACTGTATCAAAGTCATCTTAGAAACACAAATTATTTCTTCATTATTAGAGATTATATACAACGTATCCAATGGCAGCACTGCACCAGCTATTCTAAAAGGCTCCCACTGAAGTGTGTTAATAAATGGAAAGAAGACCATGTATTCACAGTATTCATTACTCATCTATGCTTGTAAGTAATATGACTGTGAATTGTTAATACTTTTTAAAATTTATTTGTTCATGAGAGACAGAGAGAGAGAGAGAGAGAGAGAGGCGGAGAAAGACAGAGAGAGGCAGAGACACAGGCAGAGGGAGAAGCAGGGAGCCTGATGTGGGACTTGATCCCGGGTCTCCAGGATCAGGCCCGGAGCTGAAGGCGGTGCTAAACCGCTGAGCCACCTGGGCTGCCCTATGGTTAATACTTCTAAGCCAGTTTTTCAGAACAGTTCATATGCCAGATAATTATGTTAGCTATAAATATTTAAAATATACTGTTTCATTATTTTTTCCATTCTTTAATATTTGGAAATGCAAAATTTAACAAAGCTCTTGCAGTAACTTTTCAGTACTGAGAAATTATTGATCAGTGTAACTATAAGAAGTTGTATAAGACTATTAAAATTATTCTCAAAGCAAAATAGATAAATAAATTTTTTATAAATGGCAAACTATTTGTAATTTCACTTTTGCTGACAGGGTTTCAATATTTTAACATTTAAAAAGGTTTCTTTTTTTTTAATTTTTATTTATTTATGATAGTCACAGGGAGATAGAGAGAGAGGCAGAGACACAGGCAGAGGGAGAAGCAGGCTCCATGCACCGGGAGCCCGACGTGGGATTCGATCCCGGGTCTCCAGGATCGCGCCCTGGGCCAAAGGCAGGCGCCAAACCGCTGCGCCACCCAGGGATCCCTAAAAAGGTTTCTTAATGCACAACAAGTCCACTGTATTTTCAATAAAACAGAATTTGATTCTTTTCACCAAACGATGTGAAGATGATTTTTCTAGCTGGAATACACAATTAAAACTCAGCAATGATGAACAAAAGAATATTACTTCCAACCGCCTTAATGAACTATGTTTGTAAGAAGCACATAATAGAGTAAAATATTTAGTTTTAAAATAATTATAGCTGATTTTATTTTTCAGGTTATTGCATCAATATATCATAAGCATACATGTGTATATGTGTGGGAAGAGTCTTAAAATGGTTTCTGTGTTGAATGTAGCAAGAATCTTAACTGAAATTGCAATTACTCTGTGTGTATTTTGGTTTCAAAGCATTATCTTACAATATCAAAGACATTAAAAAACGCAAAGAGGGAACAGACTTTTATGAAATGACCAGTATTAAACTCAAACATTAAAAGAAACCATAAAGAACTGAAGAAAGCTGCACACAGAGGTCCTATTTTGTAACTAGCATGAGGGCACAGACTAACTTAAGATATTTATGTATTATTCTAATATTTTATGCTCGGTATCAGGAAATATAACAATGTGTAATAGATAAAAATCCAGCTCAAATTATAATAAGGTTCTATTATAGTCTTCTATTTATAATCTACTGACATTCCTGGAAATTTTTCTCTCTTGAGGGACATTAATAGGCAGCAGCAGTAACCCTACAAAGAAAAGACTGGCTTCTTCTTTCATCAACACGAACATTGATCTCTGACCAACCTTAAAAGCAGTTCTAGATGCAAAACAGGAAGAACATCATCATTTCTTTATCCTAGGATGCCTCACAGAACACAAGAATTTGTCCATTAAAAATCGGGTGCCTTTAGAATAGAGAGCTATTGTTAATTTCACCAAATGCCTTTAAAATAATTAAAGAAGTAACAGGGAAAAACTCTAAGTTAAGTAGAACGGAAACTAATGAGGAAAAATATTAGTGACATGATTATTGATGTAAAGTCTAGAATGGTAATACTCATTATATTTGCTAAAAGGAAAACTGAGTAGCCTTGTTTTTGTTTCAAGACTTTGTAATAAATGACATAGTCAATTGTGGCAATAAATTTGAAGGGTAAAATTACAACATTAGAGAGGTACATTTCAACCTAAAATGACCTCGTAATATATACTGAACATGTTCGCATAAGTGAGACTACCTTCCACTATGTCTTTTTAATATACCCGGTATTGTTTAGCAAAACTAAACATTTAAAAAACGAAGTCCCAGCCACTTACTGAAAGGAGTTGGCTTTGAATTATTTCTCTGAAAAAGTAATGTTCTTGAATAGTTTTATGACAATATAAATGTTTCAATGTGTATCTATTGCATTTCTAAAAGAGACTATTCTGAAAGGCAAATTTTATAATTATAATTTTTTTGTAACAATCCTCTTTCAAGGAAAGAAAGTATTATATAATGCCCACTAGAGGGCATTCTTGTAATCCATAATTGAATGGGGGGAATGACAGGGTACAGATTTTAACTATGATCAAATTTGACATATTGTAAATTAATATTATTTCAACAGAAAACAACAGAGGAAAAAAATAACTTTCTTTAAAATTAAAGATATGTCCTGTATCTTTCAAATTGGACTTAAAGAAATCAATTTTATAAATTAGTGACATTAGCATAAATTAGATTAAATAATGCTATGTCAAAGAGTAACTTTGGGACAAGACTACTAGAATGTGTCATCATTTAGGCAGTATTTTTTGTAGACATGTTTTAATAGAAGCACATTTATTTATTTCAAAGTATTCTTGTCACTTGATACTTTCTAATAAATTTATCACTTTAATTCAACAATTTAGCTTGATTATCATAATAGTATTCTCAATACTGAACCAAATTACAGAAGGTGCTAAAAAAAATAAGGGTTTTTTGCTTATCATGATTTGGTTAAACTTACTGTTATTATTTTGTAAAATTGACATTAAGTATTCTTTCCATTATCTGGGCCCTCCACCTTCATACACCCATTTCTTCCCAGTGTCCCCAGGTCACTATAATCTTCCTCATTGTGATTTGAAACTATTTTTTCTGGGTTAGAAAAAGCAAGTGGTGTCTTCCCTCTGCAAACAATGACTATGCCATTTCTTTCTTGACCAATACAGCAAAGCTACTGAATGAACTGTATTTTTCCAAAGATCCCAACCAATGTACCATTTTCAAAAATCTATTATGTCACCTAAGCAATAAATGGTACCTTTAATTACAATCATTTATTCTCAGAGTCCACTGAAATCCGATGAAGAGGGTCGTAAACACAATACCATAAACCATACCCTTCTAGGTATGAATGAATATTCCTTCATTTATTATGCTCAGGAACTAAGTAATTTAGAGAGTATAAGGTTTTATCTTATAAATTTCACAGCAACTTAATTTCATTTGTGACATTTTAAAATATGAAATTTATGATCTGTAAAATGTAAACCTGATTACTCATATTTTTAAAAACATGCTTATGTACTGGAATGTCTTTTAAGTTCCTACTCAACCAAAATGTGGCTTTGACATGCCTTACTTGCAAGTCTCTACATGCTAAAAAGATATATATAAAGACTTCTAAGTACATTCTTTAAAGATGAAATTATATTACTTGTTAATTCTAAAATGAGCTCACAGCTTTTGTGCTATATTCCATAAATCCATTAGGATGATTGATAAACCACTAAATACATAAGGACTCCAAATGATAGCATGGTTTCTTTTAAAGTATGCATATCATCTTGTATAATGGGTAAAATGGAAAATCACATACATTACATTTTATAGTGTATCCTCCTTATTTATGCTTTCAAAAGGTAATTCTTCATACCTTAAAGTATTAGCCTGCATGTGAATATATTTTTAAAACAGAATAAATGATCACTAGGACAGCAGCACTTGGTCTTGTTAGTCGAAATTATGACCATTAAACATATTTCTATTTGTAAACACTGTATTTGGGTTAAGGTCTTGACTATTTTCCAAGTGTGAGTATTTATCAACAGGCACAGTACTTTATGTCCTAGTACAAGTGAGAAAATAATCCTCCATTCATACTTTCTCATGCCGCTTTTATACAGTTAATTGGACAGTTTGAAAATAAATCTGAATGCATTGCTATTTGTCTCAGACACGAAACAGTTAAGAGTGATATGTGTGCCAGGGTTTTAATAGGGCTTAACAACAAAAAGCTTCAATCTTCCACTTTCACTAGATTTTGTTGCCGTGGTTTTGCTTGCTTAGGGCCATCCATCTGTTAATGTTGACTTGTAATATAGCTAAGCTCCTGCTTGCAGTTCACTAGTCTAGTTGATGTGTATGTCTGTGTGTGTGCATGTGTGTGTCCTATATAGACACTCAGATACATAACACATTAGAATTGTTAGAGTAAGTTAAGAATGGCTAATAGCATTAAAAATGGAGCAATATTTTAGATTCAGATAAATTTTGTACCTTACTTAAAGGAACTTCTCATTCTTAAAAACTCCAATAGATTTTTACAGGTAAATATTTTAAAACATAATTTTCAGTGACAGACTTAGTCAAAATGTTGCTTACTAAGACTACAGTATTTGTTCTAAAATAAAATTGATGAAAGAAGGTAAATGTGTGGTCAAGATTAAAACTGTTCTGCACCATGACCGGTGGCAGTATTCTCACTGGACCCAACTGGCCCTGTTTTCAATAAAACCAGAGGAGGATCCTTTCCCTGGAGTCCTGTTAGGCTGGGGCTGCTGTTGGAACTGTCATCTTCACACAAAAGGGAAAAGGGTTGGGTTTTACAAATGTGAAGCCTAATTGGGAGATCTCTATGGCTGTACCCTTGACATTTATTTAAGCCTCATCAACAAAACGGGAAATAACCATACTAATTAGCAGACTAGCACACAAAGTACTATTTGTTGGGGTGTAGATGTAGATTCACAATCTATTCCAAACATAAGCTAAGTAATGGAATACAGGCTTAAAACAACATACATTTTTCACTTTTTGTTCTTTTCTTTGATTATAAAACTTTATTTTTTCACTTACTAAAATATATTATTAGAATTTAAATGACCATAATCTTGTTTTCATCTTTTGAAAAACAGATAAAAATAAAGTGTTTCATTTATCCAGGTCTAACTGGAAATGTAAAGTTCTTTACATAGCTGAGATCAACTTCTCAAATGGATAAAGAATTAGGATAAGTAAAGCCCACATTCTTTATTTTGGTCATTTTCCTGGCAATAAATTGACATCTTGAGGTCTTATAATAAGCTTAGAAATCAAGAGATCTCTCAATAAAGTAACCAATACATTTCTCCTCAAATCATAAACCAGGATCTAAAGTTATCCCTACTTAGATTGAAGACAAATTTAGGGTCCCCACTACTTTATTGGAATAGAGGATGGTTAGTGGCTCTGGACAGTTACAACCAAGAGAAAAGAAAGCCAGTGCTGCTGTGATAGGAGATATGAAGTTCAAGATATGTGTATATGTATAAATGGGTAGCTGTCAATTATTAAGTACCTATTATGTGGCAGGTGTTTTATATACATTATATGTAATGCCCACAGCAGCTTAGCAAAATGACATGTGTCGTTATTACCTCTTTACAAACATAGAAAGTAAGGCTTAGGGACACAGTGTTTTGCTCAGTGCTAAATGCTAGTACTTTTTTCAAAGTCCAGTCTCTGGCTCTCAGCACCATACCTCTGTTTCTAACTGCCCCTCCTCCACAAACACCCCACTCATCACAGAGACACGACGATAGTGGTTGTAGGTACTCAACTCCCAGGATCAGTTTGTCTGCTTTCAATCCCTATTCTGGCTCTTTAATACCTACAGAACTTCAGCCACATTTCTGCCTCTCTCTGTTGTCACTAAATCTGAATAATGCATATAACAGTCCCCAGTGTGTTTGGATTGTTGAGAGTTTTAAATTAATCAAGCAATCATATAAACATACAGACAGCCTTGCTGTTAATCAAGTATCTGTCTCTTCCTCATGTTTTCCAGGTTTGCTCTAGGGTCCTTCAATGTGATTCAACTCTAAAAACTGAAGTTTGGAAAACAGCAGTTAAGAACCTCAAAATTATCTGGATCACTGAATCCCAGAGGTCCTACAGAATCTTACTTTTAGGAACTGAACTTACCACATGGCAAGACTTTTAAGAGAGTATGGTTATTTAAATAATCAGATGTGAGATGAGGCCCAGAGAGAACAGGCCTTCAGTGGGAGGCTGGCTCTATCTAACATGAGAGAGTGATGTTACTCTTCTAACTCAGTGAGTCTGAGACAAAGAAGAAAAGAGTGCATTCTAAGTTTGTTTCTCTTTGTAACCTTTATTTTTTTTAATAGTTTCTTAGGAAACTAAGCTGTCTTTGAGAGAGGTATTAATAAACCTCAGTATTTCAAATGATAGACACGGCACGGCACAGAAGAGACAAAGAAGGAAAACCAGATTTCTGTGATCCTTGACTCTCCCGGGTACTCTGGATGAGAGCTTTTGGGATACTGACTTCATCTGTGGATCCACAGTGTCTAGTGCCATTTCTGAAATAGTTGTGTGCTTCCTGAACAATTTTTTTTAAATCCTTGTACATCATGAATCATCGTAGGTAGGTGTGTTTGTCTCTTTGTTTTGGCTGCTAAGCAAGGGAATGGGCCTTAGTTTCTCACTGCACTTTCTCTTTGCCTTAAAGCTTATTATCTAAATTAAATATATTTTAATCTTTTGTTCTGTGTTTCTTGGTAAAATATCCATTTATTTCTGGAAATAAGTAGAATACAAACAAATGAATAAATAACCATAATGTCTCTGATGTATTTATTGATACCTAGATTATGTCTTTAACCACATCTAACTATTCCTAGAAATGCTTACATATTTATTTTTTTTGAAATGCTTACATATTTAATTGAAAATCTTAATGTGCTCAGATCCTAGTATTATTGTACTTGGAGAGACAGTAGTAAGACTACTTACTGATTTGGAAATAATCATAAAACAGTATCTTCATGGTTCTAGCATAAGCTTCTGTCTTCTATATATTACACTGAATCATATTTCTATCAAATTATTGAGACTGGATTATCTTCAAAAAGTGAACCAAGGAAGCTTTTGTGGTATTAGACCCTACAGAAAAGGCAGTAGACTATATCTGGTCCCTATTGATTTCCTTGTCCAAAATGCAAACAATGTATTTGAAGCTTATCGTCTATGTAGTCTGTTTGTGTAAGTGGCTCAGTTCTCATGTGAGGACTGAGGCAACAATGACCCATTAGGGTAGGCTGACCTTAAACTTCCCAGGCTTCCAGTTCATGGTACAAAGATCCAGCCTCTAAGTACTTCAAAATACAGATTTTTACTTGTTTTTTAGAAAGAGGACTTTCTGGCAAATGATTACAAAACAACTGGAGATAGCAAAACTCTTCTGAGATTTTGTCACCATCCTTAAAACCCTTCCCTGAGAACTGCTTTCCCTATTCACCCTTACTACTTGCCAATGTCCTTGGTAATATGGCATTCTTCTTGCTTCTCTGGCTAGAGTTGACTGAACCAAGGATTAATCTTGATCCTAGTGGGCTGATGACATTCTTCTACAAGAAAGTGCATCTGGGAATAGTGGTCCATCCTAGCCACTGTTTGAAATGAGGGCCTGCAAGCACAGTGTCAGGCACAAGGGAGGGACTGAGAAAGCCCATCTATGGAATGCACAGTGAGTAATCAGGCAGAGAGAACAAGAAGCCAGGTGAGAGAGAGGCAGAGAGAAGATGGGTTGGAAGATGGGGGGTGGGGAGGCCTGATATTCTTCCCCGACTGCTTTGTCCATTTTGTGGTTCTACTCCTATCAGAGGGCTACATGCATTCCTATGCCTGATACAAGCAAAGACAAAATGTTAGGTTGCGATAAATACTACTGGGTTACAAATGATTGGATATATGGACTCTTAAGTAAATTCAGCTGTGCAATATATATATATACACAGTTATATATATTTATTTATATAATGGAATAAGTATACAAAGAAACATATATATGGGGAATACACATTACCTAAAACTCAAATATTTATCACTTGGAAAGATTATTATTCAGACATTATGAGCACCTGCATAATAAACCTAAATATGTTGACTTAACAAATTCCTATGAACCAACTAGGAAAATCATATAATTAAAAGAATAAGCCCTACTTCTCTTAATGCTTGTTAGAGTCATCATTTGTCTTGTCTACCTGAAAACCACAAAATGCTAACTGATGAATACAGATAGTTGAATTAATGATATAATAAATGATGGCCATGAAAAATCAGGACAAGTATGCAATGCATGTAACCTATTATGCTGTAAGGTTTTCTGTACCTTAATACAATTTACTCTATCAGAAATTGTCTAACAGAAAACAAATAAAAACAGAAATCTGTAATATATTTTGTAACATAAATAAATAAATAAATAATAAATAAATAAATAAATTTTGTAACTAAATTATCATAGAAATACACTGCCATTGTAAAGAAAGAAAGATATAAAAATTTAAACGTGTGGCTGAAAATAGTTTTCCTAACTTAAAACTGACATTTAGGACAGGTATTTCTTTAAATTCAAGTGTTTTCTTTCCATCTTAAATCATCTGATAAGTAACGAAGATCTCACTGTTTTTCCCATAAAAATCTATTCACCGTGGTAAATATAACCCAAATACTCCATTATTAAGCCAATAAGCATTTGCAGAAAGTTTTTTAAGATGTTGAAGCTTGAGAACCAATAGGAATTGAACATACTAAGTGATGAAAGAAAAATAGAGAAATTGATTGCAAATCCATCACCAGTTTACAAGTTAATACATGTTTTCCAGTTAACAGTAGTAGCCAGAGAAGGTTTCTTTTTTTTTTTTTTTTTTTCCAGAGAAGGTTTCTATACTTGTAGAATTATTATTTCATTGAAGGACTTGTTTTAGGTTATTCAATCAGCATTTACTACCAATATGCTCCAATTAAGCAACACTAATGTATGAAAATATACACTTATAAATGAATATACATCATAGAGAAGGCACTTAGTATGGTATAAAAATGGTCCCATGAAGGCAAAGATGTGTTTTGCTTCTCCTGGAACACCTAGAGTAGTGACTGGTGCACAGTAAGTACTGAATGATTAAATGAATGAGATTTCTTTATAAAGGTGAGAGTTTTCATACAGCTTCACTGGCCATCTCCCCTTCCCTAGCAACACAGAGAAGCACTTTCAGGCCATTTCTCCTCTGCAGACTCAGGAAAGCGAAGTGAGTATTAAGGATGGGTTCTCATCCCATTCTCCCACTAACTCGTTATGAGTCTTAGGGTAAGTGAGGTGACCATTCTGGCTATCAATTCCTTCATCTGTAAACTTCAGTGACTAAAATAAATGAACTATAATCCAGTTAAGAATTCTTTTAAAGCTTAGTTTTCTAAGGCCACTTAAAATATGATTTGGTGTATAAATTTTGCATCATTTAAACCTTCAGAAACATACTTAAGGCAAAATCAGAGATAAATGTAGCTATAATTCTAAAGACTTTCCCCCTTTAGGACAGTATTTTATATAACATCAGCATGTAAGCAAAAGTTTTGAATATTTACAGCAAATTAAATATCTAACTTTAGAAAAAACAGGCATATTACTTTATATTCTGATTTCTATAGATGATTTTCATGGTCAAATTCCCATATGAGTTTCATTTTATTTTTGTAGTAGAAATCTGTGATTTCCCCTTCATTGTCAAGCTATTCATACTCAATGGCAATCAGATGAGGCAATTAATTAATCACAGAGACAACTAATTGTCTCTCTCCCCTTCCTGGACTGTGAGCTCTATGAGGACATAATAAAGTATGTCGAGACTGGCAACCTGAAATGACAGATCCCTAATCTTCTTGCAGCTTGCCCAAACATACCTACTCAATCTCTGTGACTTTAAGTGCAGGTTTTCTTATCATATGATAAAAAAAAAAACAACAAAACTAATAGGTCCAAAATTGTTCTTAAAGAATTGGCATTACATAATTTTAGGATTTGGAGACATAAGTGTAAACCTTACCTGGGCAAGCTTTCGTTTTTCTGTATTTCCTCCCTTTTCATTGTGTAATGTGTAAACTGGTGTATATTGTACAGAACCAGAACAGGTCCCATAATCCTCTTCATTTTCCTACATATGGGGAAATATACAAGAGGAATTATTTTAAAATACTTTTTAAATTACATTTAGACAAACTATCTGATACAGATATGAACAGCAAAATTATGCTTTAGATATAAGTTTAAAAGATCTACTTGGGAAGAAAATGTATTTTTCTTTATTATGAATCAATGATTTCCAAAATCATCTCTATTTGGAATAATCTAAATAAAATTTGTACACAGATTATGAACTCTCATCACAAAAATGGAAGTTTTAAGTAATACTTTTTCTTCAAAGGTAGAAATTCAGAACTGACAAAATCTGCAAAGATGTAATATGTAATCAAATCGAAAACACACACATATTCATATATACACAATATTCATAGATTCAAATACGTATCTTCAAAAACAACCTTCTTTACATTAAGAACATGCTTCAAATTAAAGTAGCCACTGTTGCAAAGACCCTAGAAAACCAAATGATGGCATTCCTGGCTTACTTCTGCACCAAAGACCATCTTTATAAAGAAATTCTCAGCTTGAAGCAAGAATTTCAATTGTGATATCAAGGCAATCAACTTTATGAAAGCATACATCCTGTTAAAGCATCTTTGAAGATCTCCATTGTTCTGTGATAAAATATGCAAACAATAAAGAGATTATTCAGTAGATGCATATAGAATGGCAGATAGTTGCCAGAGGGCTTGTTATGAAAAATACATTGTTGAACAAAGGGCTAAGCATATTTCAAACATCATTAAAAACATAAATCTCATGTGATTTGTAAAGTTTAAGCTTCAAACCAATGCAAGAATCAAGGAAGAATGAAAAGAAGAATATGACATACCTTGTGTTTTAGCTTACTCTTCACTTCCTTTATTCCCTGCTTTGCATGATTTTTTGCCTAGAAAAAGGTAACACAAGTGTCTGGCTCAGCATGGTTCTATTACCATTTAAAGGGTAAGTAGATGAGATCTCACTTCATGGAACTTGCTAATAACATCCTACTATTTAGAAAAAGAACATATTATAACCTAAAACTTTTTTTCAGGAAGAGCACACCACTTACTATTATATCTAAATTAGTGAAAACATGATTAGTCTCTATTTGCATACTAGTATCCTACAAAGGCTAACATGTAGCCTATTTTGCCTCCTAAACTATAGAAAACATAGGAGTCTATCAGATGACTACACTACTCAGTCTTAATTTGAAATTGTGATTAACTGGGGGTGAAAAGGAGAAAGCACACCATCATAGCAGCAGGGTATTCGCGCAAATGTTTGGACTTTAAGAAACAGGCAACTTTACAAAGCTTTATCGAAGTGCTTTTATATGCAGAAACAAGTTTTTAATAGCAGAGATATCTTAATGTTATAGCTATTTCACGTCCAGTTTTTCTGGCACAAATTAAAAGTCACTTAATGAAAGATGCTATCCTCATGTTCCATAGGGAATCTCACTGCAGCATTTGAGCCTCTCAGGTCCTGATATGATTCCTGCAGGATATAATTTAACTAAAGACAACTCAGGCCCTTCCATAAAAGCCTTGGCCTTTATTCCACTGGGAATTCCCAGAGTTGTCAGAGTAAAATAGAAAGGAAATTCACATTTATATCATGTTTCCTCAGTATATGACTATATGCTGGGTACCTAGCATGTATCAGCTCATTTAATCATCACAATTTGAAATTAATACCATTATTATTACATTTTACAAATAAGGAAACTGATTCAGGGGGGATGAGTCTGCATAGCCTATATTCAAATCTGGGCCTATATAATTTCTAAGTCTAACTTCTTCCCTTCTCAAAGGAGAAGGAAGAACTAAAGTTTTAAAAATATATCCAGGGCGTCTAAGCCTCATGAGAAAAAAGACATTATGAGTCTCATTCTATAGACATGGAAACTAAGGTCATACGGACTTAAGACATTCCAACTCCTGGGACCCATGGGTGGCTCATTTGGTTAAGTATCTGCCCTCGGCTCTGGTCATGATCCCAGGGTCCTGGGATTGAGCCCCTAGTCGGCCCTCTGCTCAGCAGGGAGCCTGCTTCTTCCTCTTCCTCTGCCTGCCATTCTGCCTACCGGTGTTCTCTCTGTCAAATAAATAAATAAAATCTTAAAACAACAACAACAACAACAACAACAACTTTCCAACTCTAGTGTTCTTGCTCCTTCTACCAAACCATCCCACTTTCCCAAGTTACTTCTAGGAAGAGTGAATACATGTCTTCCCAAGTTCATTTACGGGAAGGCTCTTAATTCTTTCCTATTAATATCTGTAGTACCTAATATAAAATTCAGTATATAGTAACTGCTTCAAGAAATGTCTAAAACTCAACTAAACAATTATTTCTTTATTGTAAGTGAGGTAAAATCAAAACATATTACACACAGTAAGAGATAACCTAAAAAGCCAAACACTAAATTATATTTTCATAGTTCTTTAGAATTAATAAAGCATTTTCACATCCATTGTTTTACTGGTAAAGCCACTGAATCTACTTAGAGAGCCTGTATATTTTTTAATATTTTATTTATTCACTCATGAGAGACACGCAGAGAGAGGCAGAGACATGGGCAGAGGGAGAAGCAGACTCCCTGCAGGACTCAATCCCAGGACCCCGGGGATCATGAATTGAGCCAAAGGCGGGACACTCAACCACTGAGCCACCCAGGTGACCCAAAGGGTCCTGTATTAATCCCTACATTCCCATTAGGTAAAAATGAGTAACTACCAAGAAAATGTTCCTGTTTCCATCTCCTAGAATTTATCTCCATCTTTGCTCTTATTCTGTCTATATTCTAATTTTTCTAAATATCCTCTATTCTTTCAAAATTCACTTGATTCACACTAGTCTTTTCAGATGCTCCTATGCATATAAAGTTGAATTTAGAGTGAGTCATGGTTCTAAATGCCCTCCCCCCTCCATTGACCTCTTTCAGACTATTTGGAAGATGGGGCACAGGTTTTCAATGCCAAGTCAAAATTAAGCAATAAATATACCCTACAGAGAAGCATCCAGCAAATGGCTTTAGTTAATAATTTAAAATGCAAAAACCTAACAAGAAAGTTGACTCAGAAAATCTTTTAGCCAAATTAATTATGTCTTCACTTTACTGTTACTTTCAGATTGATAAGAAAAGTATATGTGTTAATTCTAGTTTTCTTTACGATCTTTACAAGCATAGAAAAATATAAGCATAAAAAGCACAGAAGAAATGTTCTAAGCATAGAAAAACTGTTCTCTGAATAGGACAAAATCATTATTTCCTTCAACAAATATATATTCAATTCTTCTGTAGTATGTTCAAAACACAGAGTGAAGTGACAGTGGTATAAACATAAAATTAGCAGGGACAGTACTTCTGTCACTCACAGTATGTACCACACTCACTTCTCTAACTCATATAACCAATACAACACCTAGTTTATTAGAGATACTCAATTTACTGAATGAATGAAACAGATTAAAACGTGGTTCCCAGTTTTTAAAAATTTACTATCTATGGAAAGTCAAGTAAATAAATTCTGTTAAACCCATTCAAGACAGATTAGAAGTTTTGTTCATAGTAATCTGTGGTCAAAGGAGGAAGTTCAAGAGTTCATATTTCAGAATATGAGCATGCTGGAAAGATGAGTTTTAGATACAACTACGAAAGTCATAAATTGACTTTATTTGTCCCAAACCTCTTGACTTTGGGATTCATGTACAACATGATCATGAGATAAATGGTAAAAGTGATTAAATATATTCTGAAGATCTTAATTTGCCTGAAATTAATTTAGGAAATAATCTTCCAGAGAGAATTTTAACTAGGAAACATTTTACTATTCTGCAGAAAATAAACACTCTACTGATTAGAAAGATAAAATATGAAAAATGAATGAAATTTTGAACATGCTTATTTCTGGGATTTTTGGAAAATATGAGTGAAATTAAGGAGAAAAAACACATTTAGCAAAATAATATAACACAATTTCTCTTAAGCCTGAGGAAAAACTTCAAATATTTGTTCAAGGAATAAAATAAAGGGCACTTGACGAGGAAACATTTTTTAGAATCTTAAATGAATGTGAGAAACAAGGCTAGCCTAATGTTTCTCATGGCAGCCATATGCTATTTCATTGTAAAAAAACAAGATCTCTCCAAAAACTCTCCAAAAATCAAATCACCAGTATTATAAGAAGATAGTGATATATTCAGAGAGGTTTTCCAGAAAAACTATGAAACGACCAAACAAAATGCAGGGGCTGATGTTTCCCAGGAAAAATCATGACCTCTTCCTACTCTTCCATTATGATAAGGCTTCAAACAGCTCAGAATTTTGGCCCGTTTTTTTTAATCCATTCTGTAGATTAGCTTCCCTACTATAATATGTAATCTTTGAAATGTTTTTTTTTTTAACAGTAATGGTAGCTACATATATGTCATAATTGTAACTTAAAACAAGAATAGAAGTTCAAAGCTTATTTAAAATGTAGTATTCCATTGTTAATTCAATCACATCAATTCCTTTACTGAGAAAGCATTTGAAGATAAATTTCTATAAAATGAAAATTATTGCCCTTGGGCACCTGAGTGGCTCATTAAGCGGATAAGTGGAGTGTTGGACTCTTCGGCTCAGGTCATGATCTCAGAGTCATTATTAGATGGAGCCCAGCTCTGGGCTCTTTTGTGTTCAGTGTGGAGTCTGCTTGAGATTCTCTCTCCCTCTTCCTCTGCCCCCTCCCATGCTGCACATGCTCGCTCCCACTATCTCTCTCTCTCTCAAGTAAATAAATAAATAAAGTCTTAAACTACTGCTCTGAATATTTTTATTTTTATTTTATTTATATATTTATTTTATTTATTACATTTAAAAAAACACTTTACTAAATACCAACCCCCTAAGAGATAAAGATGTGTGCAGGCAAAACAAGTGTTGAAATAGAAGTATGTCTACAGGCCCTATGAGCACACAGAATGTATATAAAAACCCTTGGAGTGTGGGGTTAGAAATTTGGAAATTTTTGTTCAGGGAAACAACTATGCCTAAACTAAACTTTTAATAGGATGAATTAATGTTTACTGGGTGAATAAAATCCAAGAAATAAATGTTTCAGTTAGTAGACATGGATTATATAAGAATAGAAGCAGAAGAGAACATCTTGCATTCATGAAATTAGGAGTAGCTCAGTATCTTTAGGGATATGGCAGGCTCAGGGGGTTGGGGTGAATTGAAAGGACAAAAGAGGGGTCAAGGTCTTACAAGGTCTTAAATGGTCTTAGTTATCACATTAAAGAGATATTTATTTCATTAATTATTCTGTGTTATTGCTATTGATACAGGTGTTCTTAAATTTTACTAAAACCTAAAATAAAATCACTGAAGAATTTTAATTATGGAGAGTCAAGTATCTTTGAGGGAAGAGAAACTGCCATATTTTTCTATTTTTTCCTTCTTAAGCCTCAAGTATACAATGAGAATTTAAAATACATTGTTAAATGAAAGAATCAAATCTTTAAAAATGGCACTTCATTATGGGCTGTTTCAATTTAAGTTCACAATCTTGCTGATAGCTTTGAAATAAACTGAAGAATTGTTTTTAGATTACATAAAGGGAATGAATATCCTTTCTATACGGTAGTTGTAAAAACTGAATTCACTTTGGTCAATATTAACTGAATTTTTTAAAAGAAAAAACAGGAAGTATTCTAGACTTATATGTCTGTAGGGTAGGAAAAGGTATTATCAAAAGAATTTTTTTAAAGATTTATTTATTTATTCATGAGAGACACACACAGAGAGGCAGAGACACAGGCAGAGAGAGAAGCAGGTTCCTCACAGGGAGCCCAATGTGGGACTCTATCCCAGATCCTGGGATCATGCCCTGAGCTGAAGGCAGATGCTCAACCACTGAGCCACCCAGGCGTCCCATCAACAGAATTTTTAAATATCAAAAGAAAACTTACAAATTTATATGCTGTCCGTACAGCTGGAGTTGCTTTGGTCATTGCTGTGTTAAATAGTGCACCTCCTTTCTGCAAAGGGAAAAACAGAAACATATTTCCAAAAATTTTAAACCAGACTGTCCTGAAAGCAAAGCATTATTAATAGTATGGAAAAAGAGCTTTACTCAAAGTTAAACAAAGACCTACAGTAATTATGTCACATTGAGTGTTTTCAAACTTTCATACACTATAGTAATTTCAGACAAAATGTAAACATTCTACTCTGTTCTTTTAGTTAGTGTAATATATGATTTAAGAATCATTGTATCTTTGCAGTTTAAGCAGACTTGAGCAATATGATCAGTAATAGGTTATATTTAAAACTTAGTAAAAAAAAAAAAAAAACGAGCTACAATCAACTCTTTATTGTTATTTAAGGTTGAACAATAAAGCCTAAATCTGGGATCCCTGGGTGGCGCAGCGGTTTAGCGCCTGCCTTTGGCCCAGGGCGCAATCCTGGAGATCCGGGATCGAGTCCCACGTCGGGCTCCCGGTGCATGGAGCCTGCTTCTCCCTCTGCCTGTGTCTCTGCCTCTCTCTCTATCCCTCTCTCTCTCTCTCTGTGTGTGTGTGTGTGGCTATCATAAATAAATAAAAATTAAAAAAAAAAAATAAAGCCTAAATCTGTGGAGGCAAGTTTTACATTTAAAAAATCACATTAACAAAAGCACATTACCAAAAATGATAAAACTACCCTTGAATCCTACTTGTAATTCCTTTGTTTTAGGATATAATAGAAGGTTACAATAACATCTTGCTTTTCAGATTGTGCCATTTATGGAACAAAAGCTTTCCATTTTAAAATTATGGTATCAAATTATAATAACATAAAATAAAAATATTTAAAATGTGAAAAAATATACAAACATTTCAAATATTGCCAATTAACAGCATAAGTATAAGTAGTATTCTTTTACTGAACATTTCTCCATATATACTTGAGTGAAGGAATTAAAAACAGTGAAGGATTATCATTACCTTGACAGTATGCACCCACTGTTGATATGACCTTGGGTTCCCTGGAAAATATAAAAATAAGATGTCAGGAATATTTGATCTAAAATAAGTCCATAAACTAAAATTAATCAAGAACTAACATTTCCAGGTTTTTAGCAGGCAAATTTTATTTATCTGCAACGTTGTGAAAAAAGCAGTGGTACTGGAAGAACTATTCAATTATTCTAATTCTTAGGAACACGGTGATTAGAATGTTTAAGAATAGACATTTTTTCTTCACTCCCATATGAAGGCAACATATTTAAAGTAATCTATCTTCTTTCATTTTAATATCACATTCAGAGTGGGAAAATATATCCCCTTTTTTGAAATCCAAGATTCCTATGTCTTTTATAATAAATTTTCAATGTTTTATGTCTATGTTGTCTTGTAAAAGTTTGCCTCTTTTATGCAACTAGGTTCATTTAAAAATAACACTGCAGGTGCAAAGGGAAAGAAAAAACTAGAAGGGAATTTAAAAATTGCAAAGAAACTTGAAGACAAAAAGCAATTATTCTATGGTTTTTGATTATTAACATTAATTGATAGCAAATTTTTCTATAATGCAATTAAATCACAGTCATGGTTCTTAAGATATTCTCTAGTCATAAATCCAAGTCTGAAAGATACTACCCAAGGAAATATGAAGCAAATGAAAGTTATAGTCTACAGAATATGATGGTTATTAGAAAGTTCAAATACTGACAAAGTTCTTTTTTTTAAAGTTTTTATTCAAGTTCCAGTTAGTTAACATACAGTGTAATATTACTTTCAGGTGTACAATACAGTGATTCAACACTTCCATACAACACCCAGTGCTCATCACAAGTGCACTCCTTAAAACCAGTTCTAATAAACCTAGTAATCATATTTGGCTCCAAATATGGTAATTTAATCAATAAAATTATTTCAGAAGGCAAAAAAACAATACACAGTCTCAAGTAATGTTTTGTATCAACTTGATTTCTTTTACCTTCTTGGTTTAAATGCTTAAAAAAACAAAATCCTGATGGCTACTGAGAGACTTTCCAGTACAGGTAATCCCTAAAACAGATTATGATCTGTTCTTTTTTTAATTGAAGTAGTTGACATATAACATTGTATTAGTTTCAAATATAGAGCATAATTATTCGATACTTCTATATATTGCAAAATGATCACCACATAAATCTTGTTAACATGTGTCACCATATATGTTCTCTACTTGTATGTAGTTGTGTTCTTTTAAAAAAATTCATTACCTTGCTGTTATTACAATAGAAGCAGAATGAACCCAGCCCAAGAATTGACTTCCAGCTGTTTTCTTTGCATTCCTAACCAACATCATGCAAAATGTGTCCAGGTCTGAAATTACTCCGGTAATTAAAAATCTTTCTCTAATTACAAAAAGAAAATCAAGAAACAATCCCCATTGTGAAAAACATCTCTTACTACTACTCAGCACTGCACTTCACTTTTCTAGAAGAAAATACGTGGGCAAAAATGACATTTTTTTCTAATTTTATGAAATGATTATAGCAAAATATATCTACTTAAAAGTCTCCATAAATAAGCTTTGCAGTGTTTAAAAACGATGAGTTTCAGGTGGTATTTGCCCTGAACAATTTTTTAAATCATATTTCCTTTGTAGAATGACAAAAAATTAAACTTATTCTAATCAACTTATTTCCAAGGAGAGTTTATTAAATACAAAAAAATAAACAGTGTATCTTTATCTAGACTGTTCATATACTTTTATTTCTCTATTAAAAGTTCTCATCAGTTCATATACTTACTAACTTCTCTATTAAAAATCACACATTTAAGACTTGCTTACTATTTATAGTAATTTGGAAAGTGCTTTATTTTCACCCTTTTTCCAAAATGAAATGAAGAAAGTAGAAAGAGAAACATTAATTTCTATATGATAACTGGTTAGAACACTGTCAATCCAGAAAATACTTTTCTTAAGTCTCTACAAAGAAAATAAGTATCATAAAACATCAGAGCAGTTTTAGAAAGTTCAGTGTCTTATTTCGAGTTGTGAGGAACAAAAATGGCTCCTATGAGGCTCTTCAGAGTTCACAAATTGTTTTCTACCTACCTACATTACTTTCTTTAAGTTGTGTTTTTTACACTCTTAAGATAGGCAAAGCGAGGTAGCACAGTTCAATGAGGGAGCAAGTCAGCTTTGGAGTACAATGGATCTGAGAGTTCAAGTCCACTGTATCCTTGTAAACTATGCAATTTGGGACTACGCCTTTACCCTGGCTGCTACAATGTTACTTAGTACAGTACCTAGAACATTACAGTTACACCCAAAATGTAAGTCATTATTGTCAGTAACATGCCAAAGGTTCTGAGGTGGTACATTATTTGCCCAAGGTTGCAAAGATAGCAATTGAGAAAGAAAAAGAATCTAGGTTTATATGAATTCTTGGTTCAGTAGTTCATCAACTCTGAAATTCTACCTCTTAAGATTGCTTAATAAAATATGATAAAACAGAGATTTCCTCTGTACCACTTCACACTAATTTCAATTAGAAATACCTTGAGAAGAAACAGTTGACAGAATGAGCAATAATAATCCAGAATTATATGCAGAGGGGAATACAGGAAGTCCCTAAATAAACTGCTTGAGATGATAGGGAAACATGTGGTACAATTTAGGTAGATTCTTGTTAAAGAAATTTTTAAAAGATATTTGTGTCTCTAAATTTAGTGCTTTTCATATTGAAAGCTTCTATTTCCACAAAATTTATGAGACAAGCACATTATTCTTTAAAAAAAATTTTAAGGCTGTTTTTCTTCTTAAAAATGGATCTGAATGCCAAAAAAAATGTCTCAGTTCTTCCACCAAAGTAACTGGGTTATGGAAATATCCATTATTGAGGAAATTCCTAACATTGTTCTCATTAAACATACGAGTGATTTTCTCACACTCAAGGACAAAATATCTTTGTTTCTCACTTATGTAAAGATTTCTTCTTCAAATGTATTTGTTTAAATTCCAGTGATTTGGAGTTACTTCTCAAAAAACATATAAATTTACCTAAATGGTTCAGTGAAGACAGAAAAATGCCACTAAAGCGGATGACTACCTACTACCTCTTCAAATTCCCTGGTGCTTTGGTCAGTACAATAAATAAAAGATTGATCAGATTATATGAGGAAAAAAAAAAAAAGATTATATGAGGAAATCACTGAAGAAACAAATGCTAATGAAGAATAACTATATGCTTCTACATAAAATCAATCTGAAAATGTTTCTCCTTTTTAAAATTTAGATAATTTGAATTGGATTTTAAAAACTAGTCTTATTTTAAATGAAAAAATAATATGCAAAAAAAACCCACCCATGTTCTTAACTACTCAATATTCCTTAGCTGCTTTTTCATAGACCAATACGTGTGTTTACCTAATTGCATCATTTGTTCTACTCCTGCCCACTTTTATTACCTTTCAACCTCTGGATATTCTTCGCTTTACACACTTCCTGGTATTACTTCCCTGTTAAGATTGAATATTCTACAAGGGTCTCATGAAAAAAATTAGGAGTAACAGTGATTTCTTTAACAGCCCTGACTGCAGGGATTCACAGGACAGAAAATGGTTTTTGGAAATCTGTACGCATCCACAATCTGTAACCATAGTTCTAGATTCAATCTGGATCTAGATTTTCTATGTATGACTGTCCTGCCCTGTATATTTTTATCGGAGCCACAATCATTATAAAATTCTACGGTGCTCACATTCATTTTATCATAACTGTGTATACTGGCAGCAAATACCGTATACAAACTGCCACTGTAACGACACAGAAAGGGGAGAAACTAAATGCTTCTCTGAAAAACATCCTAATTATTTTTGTTTCAAGGAACATAATTTTTTCCTCAGCTTTAGCGAATGTTGATTTCTCTTATAGTGACCCTTCTTAGGGCTTTATGCGTACAAAATCTTCAACAGATAATCAAAGGATGGGAATTTTACTTTTATCCAATCAGAGTAGAGAAAGTTTGGGTAGTGGTCTTGTTTACTGAATGTCTTCCAATTAAGATTTCTTATCATAAGAAAGCAATATATTATCGTTATTAAAGCAAGAGCTTTGAAGCCAGGCAGATACATGTCGAGCTTAGACTCTAGCCCCAGTAGCTATGTGACCTTGAGCAAGCTGTTGAGCTAAGTGCCCTCATAAAGCTGGGGATGGATAATCAAAATACCCCGTAGGTGCTGTGAGTATTAAAGGAGATAAAATTGGTAGAGCTCTTCTAAGAAATCCTGTCACATGTTATTAAGTAGGAACAAGTATAATTATTATCACTATGAGAGAAACAACAGTTAAAATAGTTTACTTCTTTGAAAAATAGTTTCATAGCATGATATAGACATCTTCTTACAAATGTAGGTTAAGTGACAAATGTATAATGTTCTTTTATCTATATATCTCCTTATTTATAAGAACATTACTACTTTTTATTAGATCATTCATATTTTTATTTAAAATCTGAACAAATTGTGCTTTCCTTTCTTCTGAGAATAATCTCTATGTATCTCTAAAATAATAACCTAAAATACAATAATTAAAAAATAACACTTGCTAACCAGGCATAATTTTTAGTATACTTTCTTGCTGTACACACTGAAATTAGTACTTGTTGAACTATGCTTTCCTTTTGAGTCAGTACTGCCCCCGCCACCACCAAATTAAGATAGGTGTTCAAAATCTTTTTCATTTTTAGAAAGGACAACAAAGTGGTTGGCATGAAGTTGAACTGAAAATGTAGCAGTCTCTAAGTCAGATGCCAACTGGCGATCAATTTTTTATCCTTTTTAAACCATAAGGCCTTTAATGAACAATTTTAGCAACCGCTTTCCCACTGGAAAAGCCCATCTATCCTCTATTCTAGTACAGAGGTATCTGGACTAATGGTTAAGACTACAGAATTTAACTATACAAAACGATCATAGTTCTACCCCATTACTGTCACAAGATGTCATCTTCAATTCCATATAAGATACTAGCCCCACGGGTCATAAAAATAATGAGACAGCAGTTATATAAATACTGAATAGATGCCTCAAGCAATTTGTCCATGAGCTGACAATATTTTGCTTGTCTGAGTTGAAAAGCAGAAAAGCCTTATTTTAACACAAAAATTCCATTGAAGCTAATTTTTTACCCATGAGCTGAGGAAAGCAAGGAGCTGAATGACTGACTGCACACTTGGCTTACTTGCTGAGTCAAGTAAACTAAGTTTTTCCCCAAAGCTAAATGCTTTCAATGAAATGCTATACTTATGTCAGATGAAGATCCATAAATGCCCAGTTCCTTTGTACCTCTTTTAATGAACAAATTATCTAAATGGTTTTTGTATTTCTATGGTACAAAAATATATCTTATTTAAGAATAAAATTAAATTTGGGGAAATCTGTAGATGAGTACTTATTACTCTTTGTTTTTTCATGTTTTATTTCTCAATTCTAGTAACTATTTATTCACACATATCCCAAAGACATTTTCCCCAAAATTAAACCTATAAATAAAGAGAAAAAATTACTATTATACATGGTGAGAATGAACACATCAGAGATTTTTGTTTGTTTAGTCCACCCCGTATCTGGAACAGTGCCTAGTATATAGGTAAACACTTAGCACAAATACCAGCTGAATAAATCAATGTGACATTTCAAGGACTCAAGCAAAATTCTCTGCCAGAGTGAGGACTATATACCAGAGCAATCATGTACAAAGTACCAGTTCATAAGTCATTAACTGCTTAGATAATTGTAACGTTGTTTGAAATCTTACATATCAAACATTGCAATTGTTTAATTATATTAAAGTGCATTATATTAAATAAAAATGAGATATCACCTAGCTTATGTTTCACACATACAAAATAATACGACGCCTTCCATTTATTTAGTGAGCACTTTTTACAGTGACAAGTGTAAGCACATGGGATGGTAAACTGAAAAGTCTTTTCCTCATGCTGCAGTGTTCTGCAAAGCAAAAAAAAGGTAAAGACTTCTATAACAATACACTTACTTAAAATGTAAAAAAGCACTTGTGGTATTCAATTTTTTTAGATAATATTACAATCTAATATTTCAGTTATAATCTCAGTTCTGTAATTCTTACTTAGTAGTAGCCATCACTGTTTTTTTTTATTTTAGTTTTTTATTTTTTTATTTTTTTAGCAGAGAATACTAGTCAGGATGCAAGACAGGAAGATATAAGCTAACTGCATTTCTGTGACATTTATTTCTAATAATATTAAGAGATTATCCAAGTAAACAAGTAGCAATTCATGAGACCATCTTAACACCTTGAATAATAATACCATAGCTCTCATAAGATGAAAAAATATACCTAAGACATTAGAGAAAATAGTTGTTTATGAAGTAGAGTATATCAGATAGATACAAGTGCAAAAATCAAGACAATTGTTACTCAGAAAATGGATAATCATACTAGAACTAGTCTTTACCTCCACAAAAGCCACCCGAAGTGATTTCCTCTTCAAATATATCAGAGAAACCTCTTCCTGCATTTAGTTTTGCCAGTCGACCATCAATAAACTGAAATTAAAAAGTGTCATATGTTAATTTTATTCATAAAATGAATTTTACTTATAAAAATATTAGTATCAGATATTCATATAAATATAAATCACACATATGTGTGTACACACATATATAGGTACATGACAAAAAATTAAAATAGCAAGAGCTCAGTAAAATAACAGCTCTGTAGTTAAATCAGAAATGTATGGCACAGACTCTAACTTCATGAACAAGAAAAAGAATGTACATTTACTGGCACTTGGTTACTTTCTATTTTATTTATCTGCAGCATCTGAAATTTGTAGATCTTGGATCATAAAAATATTATAAATGTTTTGAGGTTTCTCCATTCATAATGAAGGTGAAGTATCTTTAAGTTCCCTTGCATAAGAAAGAAGACAAGGGTAACATAAAGAAAGGCTTTATGATGTCTGAAATGTAGACTTGAAGATTTAGAGATTAATACAAAATGTTTGTTTTTATGCTGGAATTAATCCTGGCTGCAATTTTTTACCCTGGAGAATTTAAATTTAGCCAAATTAAAATAAAGTAGCTTGACTTTTAAATACTACTCAATCTGCCCTAGTTCTTTAAAAAAGTTTTCTATTTAAATGAACAAAACTAATTGAGAGGAATTCTATAGAGCAATACAATATTCCTCAGGCAGCAATTTAGCAATTATTTAATGGTAGTAAGTTATATCAGTTATAAGACTTTGAGACAGAAATTTCTTACAGACCAAATTAAGAAACAAATGAAGTCAACAGAGTTCTGTTCAAACTGTGGTTTAACTACCTCTATATTATCATAGAATAATTTTGACCCAAAATGGGTTTAAACAGACATAGTCTAAAAGGATGTACACTCATAGCTTTTTTTTTAAAAAAAGTATGAGTTGCTCTCATGAAAATTAAAATTTTTGAGGGTAGGGACTATAGATTACCCAGTTTTATATCCTCATTATGCTTGGAATTCAAAAAGTTGCCAGTAATATAAACAAATATGAATAGGAGTTTGGAGAATGAGACGTTTGTATCACATCTCTGCCGCTTATTAGCTTTATGATCTTGGGCAACTTGCTGACTGAGTCTGTTTCTCCTTCTATAAAATGGGAAAAATAATAAATATCTTATGGTGTTTTGTGAGGTTTAATTGAAACAATATGAAGTACCTAGATTGCAGGCATAGCATAAATGTTAAATACTAAAGTCCACCTTTTCCCACTACCACCACCACCTTTTTGATCTTTATCCATTTATGAGTTTCCTGAGTGCAGGATCACTGTCTTTCTCATGTGTGTATCTTTAATACCTGGCAAATGCCTAACATATAGTTTGAAATGAATGCTTGCTGAAAGACTGAAGTATACTGAAACAATGTAAAAGGTATATATGGAATTATTCATTTCACTGTATTGAGATAAAAGTAGTAAAACACAATGTTGGCATCTTTGCTACATATGATAAATGGTTAATTTGAAAACAAAGTGGTTTAAAATGCTTGCAAAATTTGACTTTCTTAGATTTTCAACACAGCATTATAAATCAAACTGAAGTGATCTAAGTTGATGGACTAAGTATCATTTTGAAAAAAATAAGGTGAAGCAAAATGATAAGTTCAAAGTAATACATTACTGACAAATGAAGCAAACTAAGACATCCTTTTAAAGGACTTAATTTGCTTTAAAAGATTAAGACTACAAGACTTTTTAAAAGGCTTTCATTTTTATGTTTACTAGAAATAATCCATCCATTTTAGTTTGAGTGGAATAGTTCAACGTCCAAAAAGAGATAAATCCCCAAACTATTTACTGATTATGCATTTTTGAGCATGAGTAACTACTTTGTGTTACTAAACTAGTGAATTGAGCCAATAAAAATTAATCACTTGGTAAAATGCTATGTGCTATCACTGACTTTGCAAACAACCCTGTCAGTGACAATCAGACATTTGTCTACATACATACTTAATGAAAATGTTTGCTCTTAAAATAAAAGGTGGATTTTATGCACACACACATATTCAATATACATACACACAAATATAGATACCCAGGGATAAGCTGAGAAGTGGCATTAACGGAGAAAAATATGCTTAATGTAACAGTTCTCTAAATTCCTTTTTCTAGTTTTCATTCAGTAACCAGTAACATCTTTTTTTCTTTTTCTTCAAGTGGAGCTGGTTCGTGGTCACCCTACTTTGTAATTCTGGAGGATCTCATAGTAAGTAAAAAGGATAAGAGTATTTTTAGCTATTTTGCATAGAAATAATTTTGAACTAAAAATATTATCTGTTGGAAAAGCTATGACTTTATAATGGGCTGTAACCTGTCGCTTGATTAATAGTTACCACATAATTTAGTAAACATGTATCTTTAGGTAATCAGAAGATGTAAGTTTTGGAAGTATTAATTTGGAATTACAAGTAATGACAAGTAACACTGTTATTAACAATGAAAGTGCTATAGATATAACATAACATTAGGTTGCAAGTATAGCAAATTCTTAAAGGAATTTAAGAGTTGGCATTAAGATGATGCTTTTTACATGAATCTTAATATTTTGCTTTTCGTTCCAAAAGTGAAAATTAAAACCTAGATCTAAACATGCTATGTAATCACACCAAATAACAAATAACATAATTGGAAATTTCAAAAAAATTCATAGACCTAATTCCATGGCATGGATTCCATAATTTTATCGTAAATTAGAAATAGATAAAATTCATTCAAATAAGGATATATATATATATATATGGGTGCCTGGGTAGCTCATTAGGTTAACTGTCTGCCTTCTGCTCAGGTCATGATCCCAGGGTCTTGGGCCAGAGTTCTGTGTGGGGCTCCCTGATCAGCAGGGAGCTTGCTTCTTCCTCTCCCTCTGCCTCTTCCCCCTCCCCCCTGTTCTTGTGCTCATGTGCTCTCTCTCTCAAATAAATAAAATTTAAAAAAGATATATAGTTATCAAGATCATTAATATTATTCCCTCCAAATCACCAATTATTGCAAGAATTGAATTTTTTTGACCCTTATGACACAATTTTAAAATAGCGTGACAGGTGATGAGAAATATTTTTAAGCAGTAAAGCTACTTCCTGCTACTCTTTTTGATACTATTATTGCTAAGGCTTTTCAAAGCATTTTTATCTCCAAATAACCACCTTAATAGGAAACTGAGTCCATTTAAAGAAACTATCATTTTAAATGGACTTCAGTAAGCAATACTGTTAAATAAACATTCATCATCAATTTTCAAATGCAATTCAATATAAATATTTTAAAAATATAATAAAATGTGAAGAATAGACTTAGTGATACGCTTCTTCACCAGATAATATAAAGAATATATTCTGATCAGATTCAGATTCACAGAGTAAACTTAAATAAATGGCCCAGGAGACTATGTATCTTTCCTTTAAGAGATAAATTGTATGTTTCTCACAGTTCTTTAATTCTTCACCAGTCAGTGCACTTATGGCATTTAATCCAAAAATCCAAAACAAATTATGCTATTAATCAATGCCCTAAATGCCTTCAGTTGTGTAGACAGACACAGGTTATGTAAATACGTAATTGCAATCAATCCATCAAAACTCTGAGGATGACAATAATTAAATTTTAAGATGCTTATATGATTTTTAAAGATTTTGACTTTTTAAAAAGAGCTTTGGAGAAAGAGGGTTAGTGGTACAGTTCTTTGTTGTGCTGTAGAAGCGGAAAGACGGAGTGCTGTTTTTTGTGCTTGTTCCTGAAGCAAAGCAGCAGAGGCACCGGAACAACACAATAAACACATTTATCCTCCCCAATTCCTTTTTCAGCCTGGAGGAAAAATTAACATAGCTCAAGATTTATCTCTTGTTAGAAATTCTTCTTGGCACAAATATAAGATAACTAATCTAATAAAGGTTTGAGAGCTAGAGAAAAATACATTTTTAATGAGACAGCAATCTTTAGCAATTTAAAGAAAAATTTAAATACAGTAAAAATTACTTTTAAAATATATGAATTTATGACAGATCTTTAACATTTCCTGTTTATATAATGCTTTGGGCTAAAAAAAATAAGTAGTCTAATTTAAATATTCCCTTTTTATAAATGCTCAGTAAACCTTGACAGGTTAGTGAAAACTACACTAAAGTGTTACCATTAAATTAAGTCAAAAGATATTTATAGACACCTGCTAAATGCAAGGCATTCAGTTAGTAGCTGTATAGAAACACAAACTGCTATAACAAATGGGAATAAGGTAGGTCAGTTTAGAGCTAAACCAAAAGAATTAAGTATATGAAGGAATAGAAATAAACTGTTATTTTTATTCCATTTCAATTATTAGGTAACTGAAACTGTAAGATTACTAAATTACAGTACCATGGGATAATGACCAGAAAGCACTTTGCAGAGCATAAAAATCCCATTTGGTGTGATTTATTATTAGAACTAATAACTTAAAACAACATTAATGGAATAACACTATCCTCCAGGATATATCAACTGATAGTCATTAAATAATCTGCAACAAAATCAGGTCTCTTAAACTTCATGACCACCACCAGGCCAAAGAATTAATTAATTCAATCATTTGATAAATATCTAATTGAATGTTTACTGTATGCCAGGAACTTTTCTAAATGCCTAAAATACAGAAATGAATAAAAGAAAAATTCAAGCCTTTGTGAACTTTCTTCTTTCTTGAGGAGTCTAACTAAATAAAGGTTTACTGATCTATCTTTTCAAAGAACTAGGTCTTAGTTTCATTGATCTTTTCTATTCTTTTTTAAGTGTCTATTTTCGTTTATTTCCTCTCTGATTTTATTATTTCTTTCCTTCTACTAACTTTGTTCCTTTAAACTTAGACTATTTGAGACTTTCCTTGTTTTTTTAAATACCTGTGTGTCTCCTCAGACAAAGGCAACAAAAGCAAAAATAAACAAATGGGGGGCAGCCCTGGTGGTGCAGCGGTTTAGTACTGCCTGCAGCCTGGGGTGTGCTCCTGGAGACCTAGGATCGGGCTCCCTGCATGGAGCCTGCTTCTCCCTCTGCCTGTGTCTCTGCCTCTCTCTCTCTCTCTCTCTCTCTCTCTCAAATAAATAAAACATTAAAAAAATAAGCTAAAAAGGGTTTTTTCAATAAATTATTGAAAAAAATTAACAAATGAGACTATATCAAACTAAGAAGCTCCAGCATAGTGAAGGAAACCATCAACAACATGAAAAAAAACAACTACTGAATGGGAGAAGATACTTGCAAATGATGTAGCAGTTGAAGGGTCGATATCCAAATTATATAAAGATCTCATACAACTCAAAACAAAACAAAACAAAAACCCAATTAAAAAATGGGCAGAGGACCTAAACAGACATTTTTCCAAAGAAGACATATAGATGAATGATAGGCATATGGAAAGATGTTCAACATTATGAATCAACAGAGAAATGCAAATCAAAACAAGATTACATCTCAAAACTGTCAAAATAGCTATTATCAAAAAAACAAAAAATAAGTGTCGGCAAAGATGTTGGCAACATGTACTGTAGGTGGGAATGTAAATTGGTGCAGCTACTAACAGTATGGAGGCTCCTTCAAAAAATTAACAATAGAACTACCATAGTATCCAGCAATTTTACTTTATTTTTATTTTTATTTTTATTTTACTTTTGGGTATTTATCCAAAAAAATTAAAACACTAATTCAGAAAGATATACGTTCATTGCAGCATTGCTCACAATAGCCAAGATAGGACAGTGACCTGTGTCCATTGATAATTGAATGGATAAATATATATATGAATATATATATATGAATATATATATATATATAAATCTGGCCATTTGCCAAAATATAAATAGAATAATAGAATAATTATCCATTGATAATTGAATGGATAAAGAATATATATATATATATGTGTATATATATATACACATATATATATATATAAAAATCTGGCCATTTGCCAAAATATAAATAGACATAGAGGGTATTATGCTAAGTGAAATAAGTTAGGTAGAGAAAGACAAGTATTGTAGGATTTCACTTACATGTGGAATCTTAAAAAAAAAAAAGAAGAACAAACGAAACAAACAGAAACAGACTTATACATACAGAGAACAAACCACCAGTTGCCAGAGGGAAAGGTGGCAGGAGCATGGGTGAAATAGGTGAAGGAGATTAAGTACAAACTTCCAGTCATCAAATAAGTAAGTCACAAGGATATAAACTACAGCATAGGGAATAAAGTCAATAATATTTTAATAACTTCAGATAGTGACAGGTGGTGACTAGACCCATGGTGATAATCATTTCATAATGTATAAAACTATCGAATCTCTATCTTGTTGTATACCTGAAACTAATACAATACTGTATGTCAATTATAATTCAGTAACAAAAAAACCTTTCATAATGCTTAGACATTTAGCAGGGGAGAAGGGAAGTGAACACGAAATTAAAAAAAAATGTAATAAATTAAGTAGTGAGTTAGGTGGTGATAGGTGTTTGAAAAGTAGATAGAATTGCATAAGGAAGACTGGGGAGTTTGGGCAAGGAACTTCCAATTTTAAAGAGTGTAGTCGGGGCAGATATGAAGATGATGATATCTGAGTCAAGACTTGAAAGCAGAGAGGAAGTAGGCCACAGCTTATGGGAAAAAGTATTCCAGGGAAAGGGAGCCACCAGCATAAATAACACCCTGAGAGAGAAGTAAGCATATAATCAGTAGGCCTGTAGGAAGCTACAGGTGTTGACAGAAAACTCAGCCAACCGTGAGGACTACTCTCACTTTAAAGTCATAATCTGCCATCTCCAATGTGCTCTGAATAATGCCAAACAATTCTACTATTTTTCTAGTCTACTCTCTCTCTCACCTATTTCATATCTTCTCCCTCCTTAAATATTCAACCACTTTCCCCATTCTCTCTCAGCTGATGACCTTGCTTCCTAATTTCACTGAAGGAGGCGGGGTACGGGGGGGCAGGCAGTGTGTGTGTGTGGAAGTGGAATCCTGAAGTCATTAAAAGAAAAATTCTGCAAGTTCTAAGCATCTCAATTATCCAGCCCCTCCACCTCCTCCTCTTCCCATGCCTCTGCTTTCTCTCTTGTCATGCATGAAATAACTGTGCTTCTCACAAAGACCAACCCTGCTAACAATTTTTCCTTTTTCCTGAATATAGCTTTCTTTCTCTACTAGATCTTCCCATCAGCCTACACACGTGTTATTTCTTCTCCTAATCCCTTTTACTTCTCTGGCTAGGTCCATTTCTGCATTGCTTTTTACAGTAAAACACAAAGGAGATGTCAGGACTTTGGTCTCCACTTCTTCTTCTCTCATGCTTCAACCATGATTTCTGCCTCACCATTTCAGCGAATTTGCTCTTGCTGAGGTCATCAGATCTCACCAAATTCAGTGGTCAGTTTCAGGTCTTTATTTTAATTAACTTGTCACGAGACTTTGGCAGTGCTGTCCCCTTTCTCTTTGGTATTCTTTCCCTATTGAGCCATGAAGATACCTTACTGTGTTGAACTCTCTCTAACCTCACCGTTCACTCACTCTTTCTTAGCCTCCTTCACCATTGCCTCCTGCTATTTATTATCAGTTCCTGGGCTTCTTAAAGACCATTTCTCTGTATAGCCACTCCTCCGATAATCTCAATTTTCCTTGAGTCTAATGGCTTTAAATCCTATCCCTATGTTGATGACTTCCAAATTTCTATTTCCAGTTCTAACTGTATCCTCTGCCTCACTTATCCATTTGCTAACCAAGTTGGATGTCTAACATCTCAAACTTAACATATCCAAAATTGAATTCTTCTCAGCAATATCTTTCTTGCCCATAATATTCCCCATCTCAGGGGAATGACAGCTACATCTTAGCAGTTTCTTGGATAAGAAATCATGAAAACATCTGTGATTCCTCTTTCGTCCACCCATCATACTAAATCTTTCAGAATATCCACTGACTTTATCTTCAAAATGGATCCATAACCTGACCAGCTGCTACTCTATCTTCCACGAGCCAGTTCCTAAATGCCATCACTTCTCACCAAGATTATAGCAATAGCCTTCCACATCTTCCTCTCTGCTTCTGTCTTTGACCACCCAACATCATGGAATATGTTGCTCAAATGCCACATATTCCATGAAATCCACACTGATTATACTATCTTAAATTCCTTCCTAGCCTCCAAGCTGCCTCCCTTTTCCATTCTATTTACTTTTCCATAGTACTTATCATCTTTGAACATTCTACATAATTTATTATGTGTCCCCTTCATACTAGAAATAAAAGATTCACAAAGTCAGATATTATTTTTTGTTTTTTTTCTGATACATCTCAGCATCCAGAACACTACCTGATACATAAGTAGACACTCAAATTATATTGAATTGAGAGAATGAATAAAGAATACTTAGATGAATGTTTCCAAAACTTTAGTGTGCATATTATCTATTTCATTAACAATGTAGATTGCCAGGTTTTTTTTGTTTTGTTTTGTTTTTTTTTTTTTAGATTGCCAGGTTTTAATCCAGGCATCTTGAATCAGAAATTTTGAAGGTGAGACTCAAGAATATCCATTTTTAATAGACTTTCTAGGTAAATCTGATGCAGATGGTTTGAGACCCTTCTTAGAGAAACACTGTTTAAAATACTAATTGAAGTGGGGCACCTGGTGGTTCAGCCAGTTAAGTGTTTATCTTTGGTTCATGTCATGATCCCAGGGTTCTGGGATGGAGCCCCATGTCAGGCTCCCTGCTCAGCAGGGAGTCTGCTTCTCCATCTCCCTCTACCCCTCATCCCCAACCTGTGCGCTCTCTCACTCTCTCTTACTCTCTCTCTCTCTCTCTCTTTTTAAAGATTGTATTTATTTATTCATGAGACACACACACACAGAGGCAGGGACATAGGCAGAGGGAGAAACAGGGTCCCCTGCAGGCAGTCCAAAGCGGAACTCAATCTCAGGACCCCGGGATCATGACCTGAGCCAAAGGCAGATGCTCAACTACTGAGCCACCCAAGTGACCCACTCTCTTTCTCTCAAATAAATAAAATCTTTAAAAAAATTAAAAAATAAAATACTAAGTAAAGTGAACAAAGGATGCTGAAAAATCTATATTCTTTGTCCTGATAAGCCATCTCTCCTGTACGTTCCTTCCTTCTGCCAATAAGTCTCCAGACCTTTCCTATGTCACATTTTATTTTGATTATTTTTTCATATTACAAAATCAGTGCTTGATACAATTACCATTTCCCAATAATTCATATATCAAATGTTTCCTAATACTCCAAACCTGTTGAATCTTTAATATAGTAAGGCATGTGTTGATCTTAGCTATAGATTGCATACCATACATAAGTAACTATCATGCTTCTTTTAAGAAAAGATTAATAGGATAATGTAGAAATTCATGGGATTTTATTATTTATGTTAAAAGCTTTCTAAAGTCTTCCAAAATATCTAGCTAACATAAAAGGAAGACTTATGGCTTTTGACTGACTCCTTTTATTCAACATCTTATTCAGTCAGAGAAAGTGGGTCATAGCACAAAATATAGAGAATGTTCAGGATGTCAATGAATTTTCACTTCTACATCTCACAGCATTACGTGACCCCAGGTTTAAGTTGTAGACACCACTCAATCTAAAACACGTAACACTTGACTCCTACAAGTTCTGGATTTTCCCTAAGTAAGCTTCATTATGATCAATTTTATAAGCTCTTCTATCAAAACTGACAAGACATTTGCATATATATTCTTTTTTTTTTAAGGTTTTATTTATTTTTATTTATTTATTTATTATTTATGATAGTTACAGAGAGAGAGAGAGGCAGAGACACAGGCAGAGGGAGAAGCAGGCTCCATGCACCGGGAGCCTGACGTGGGATTCGATCCCGGGTCTCCAGGATCGCGCCCTGGGCCAAAGACAGGCGCTAAACCGCTGCGCCATATAAGGAGTCACTCAGTAGTTTTTATTTTATTTATTTGACAATGTTAATTATCTATCATGTGTTACATATTAGGATACAAAACACTTTTTAAAAAATGACCCTTGTCTTTACAGAGCCTACAACTCAAGAAAGATCCAAACAAATCAACCTGAATTACGGTCTAAGTTCATAAATCAGTATTTAATAAATGTTATTTTTATTTCTTCATAATTACTATCTCTCACTCTCACTGTTTATTAGTAAGCATTTATTATAATCCAAATTATTTTTTGGTACATTCATCAAAAGCAAGAAATTAACATAGATACAGCATTATTAAATAAATAATTATATTTATTATATTATAAATAAAATATCTTGGTTCATGTCATGATCCCGGGGTTCTGGGATGGAGCCCCATATTAAATAAATAATTATATTTATTATATTATAAATAAAATAAATAAATATATTAAATAATATAGTCTACAGACTATATTCAGGTTATACCAGTTTTTTTTACTAATTTCTTGTTTTACCCCAGGATTGAATCCAATCTTTTCCATTTGTAGTTCACTGGTCTTTTGCCTTGCCTCTAGTGATCTAGACACTTTTGGAGAGTACTACTTGGTTATATTGTAGAATGCCCCTGAATATGGGCTGTTCATAGGGACATGAAACTATTTTCAGAGACCTAACAGCAAATTATTCAGAACTGCTATAGCAAAAGTATCTGGAGAAGCATTAGAGAAAAGATCTGAGAGACAGAAGTCATAAAATGAAAGATTTTGTGTGCCATGCTAGGGGTTTGAACTCCATTCTAAATATAATAGAAAAATATAAGACGTGCTTTTCAGAAAGAACAATCTTAAAGCAGAATGCAAAAAAAAAAAAAAAAAAAGATAGAAGGCAGGAAGGCTTACAGGGAGCTGAAACCAGCTATCCAACATAAGTCATTGACATTGAAATTGGAGAGGATAAAACAGATCATCTAAATAATATTTAGAAAGCAGACTCAACAGAACATAGTAAAGAACTAGAAAATGGACGCAAGAAAGGTCAGCAGCGGTAATATGGGAAAAGAGGGCTCCTCATTTTCTGATTTAGGCAACAGGATAGCACTAGTTCCAAAAAGACAGAATGCAGGAGGGTCCAGTATGTGTGCACATGTACAGATGGAGGTATCACCACAAGGGTGATGCAGGTATACCTTCGGAGGTGTGCACAAAGATATATACTATGCAAACATACATACATTTACTTCTATATGGGTCTGTGAGAAGGATGTATTGGGGACTCATCATATATAGGTAATTAATGTGGTTGTGGTCTTACATAAGAACCCCCAGTGAGATATACGAATCAGAGAAGGAGAGGCCAAAGGATAAAGCCGAGAGGACTGTAACATTTAGAGGACAGGTAAAAGGAGAGTATAACTGTAACAAACATTTAAAGGAACAGCCTAGAGAAAAATGAGGGGGAAAAAGTTAAAAAAAACATATCACAGATAGAGAAGTATACAAGAAAGGTACATTAAAGAGGATTAGAGCAAGGATTCTTTTTGTTACACCTGTAACAAAAGCTATCCTCTCAGGAGAAACTATAACACAAGGGACAATAATAGTGGCATGAAAGAGACTCTATTAAGTAGACACTAAGATACCTAAATGTGAATGTCCTATTGGTATTCTTTTCTTGAGAATCTGTTTAAGCTTTTTATTTTGAAATAATTTTAGATTTATGGGAATGTTGCAAAAATAGAACAGAGAGTTCCCACATAACCTTTATCCAATTTCCCTTAATGGTAACATCTTGTAGAACCATGGTACATTTATCAGAAGCAAGAAATTAACATAGTTATAGTACTATTAAATAATCTACAGACTATATTCAGGTTATATTGGTTTTTCTGCTAATGTCTTATTTTTATTCCATGTTCTAATCCAGTCTTTTCCATTTGTAGTTCATCAGTCTTTCTTTGCCCTTTGTAAATCTTCTTTGCCCTTTGGAGAGCACTGCTCAGTCATATTGTAGAATACTCCTCCATGCAGGCTTGTCTAATGTATTCCCATCATTAGATGGAGGTTATGCATTTTGGAAAGAATACCCTGGGGGTAACTGTGCCCTCAGTGAATCTCATCAGGGAGTACACGATGTCACTTTATGTTACTACTGCTGGTGATGTGAACACTGATCACCTGTTAAGGTGGTATCTGCTGGGTTTCTCCACCATAAAGTACAATCTTTTTGTGTACAATATCTTAGGGAAATATGTCATTTGTTTAAAAATCCCTGATAAATATGAAAACACTTTTATGTTAAATATGGTAACTTCAAATAGTAGTTACCAAATATTTATTGAATAAACAGATAACTATATTACCATCCATAATATTTTATTATTATATGATAGATAAATTTCTATTTTAGGTTTTTAGAATTATTGTACAATGCATTTCAAAATTTATGTTATAAGTTAGATCTGAAATCAAGTAATGAGTATATCAGAAAGTTGTTTTTATGGGCCCAAATCAGCTCTTTATATATCACATTATTTTGCCTCATATTCCAAGACTGTAATATATTTATTCATCTTTGATGTGGCACCTTGACAAACGCTTTTAGAAAAAGAAATATTATTCTGTATCATAGCCACTGAGTTTTCCTTATGTGTCATGGTTGTTCATCTTCACAGTAATTCTTTTTTTTTTTTTTGGTGTCTGATCTTATTTATTTTGTAACTCTTAGAAAATCTCATTTTTCTGGACTCAGACTTAGAGGTAGAAGCTCTCAGAGAGGACAGCCTCTGCCTCTTGGCAATCTGTTCCTGGCGTTTGTCTTGGCCTCCTTCATTTTCTTGGCTAAAAGTTTAGCATATTCTTATGCTAAAAGAATAGCCTCTTAGCCTCTTCTTTATTTTTCTCAGTACGCTGTTTCTTCAAAGCAATATGCCAACGTTTGTGTTGGAGGACATGTTGGAGTAACAAGACGCTGAATCTTGGGTGCTTTGGTTCTAGGTTTCTTACCTTCTTTGTTTAGGGGCTTTCTAACATACTGGTGGACATCGTCTTCTTTTGACAGATTAAAAGCTTTTGGATTCTGCTGGCCCCTTTGGGCTCAGGCAACGAGGCACAGTAGTATCAGTTAGTCCAGGAATATCATTCTCCCCTTTTTTCACAATAACCAAATTGAGAACACTGAGATTGGCATCCACAACACAACCCCAAACAGATTTGCGCTTCCTCTCTCCAGTCCTCCTGGGTCAGTAGCAGGAATGCCCCTTACTCTGCAGCAGGCGGACGCAGTCACGGGTCAAGACACCCTGCTTCATGGGGAAACCTTGTTTGTCATTGCCACCACTGACTCGTAACCCTTTCATTCCTCGCCCAGAGCATCAGCAGCAACTTCTGTGGCCATACACTTCTCATAAAAGGTACACAGTTTGAGTTTGTGCTCATCATCCACTTCAATGACTTTCTGGCAGCCAGTGGCTGGGAAAGAGATGTTTAGCTTCATCCTGAAGTGACCTACCACCTCGGAGGCGCCACGAAAAAGAGACCCCTTCACTAATTCTGAAGGTTAGTTGAACATGAATCCCTTCCCCCATCCAAGACTGTACAGGATATATTTTATCAAATCATAAATTTTCAGGTATTCCCTCACAAAAGTAGTTGTATTGGACACAACAGTTGTCCAAAGTTCATCAAAGACTTTTTAAATGAACTTTAATACAAATTTCTGGTAAGTATCCTCTTAATGAACTGACATGAGAACTTTCTACTTATATCCACAAAAGCATGTTCCTTATATAATGGAAACTTGATGGAATTGTTAGCATATTTACAAAATGAAATAGTGATTCATTAGAAGTGGATTGATCTTGAGGATTTTTTCCCTAATGTTGTTATTTATATATTATTTAGTGGATGTATGCTTGTTATTGTATTCTTTGGTTATAATGAGAAGTTTACTTTCTTTTTTTTTTAATTTTTTTTTATTTATTTATGATAGTCACAGAGAGAGAGAAAGAGGCAGAGACACAGGCGGAGGGAGAAGCAGGCTCCATGCACCGGGAGCCTGATGTGGGATTCGATCCCGGGTCTCCAGGATCGCGCCCAGGGCCAAAGGCAGGCGCCAAACCGCTGCGCCACCCAGGGATCCCCGAGAAGTTTACTTTCATGAAACAAATCCATCTCTCTAATCTTTGAGCCCTTATATATAATTTATGGCTATTAATCACTGTGGTATGTAAATATCTTAGTATTCAAAAATCACTCTTTATAAGTAATAATTATAAAACATTGCCCAGAGAAATTTTACTAATATTTAGCACCTAGCATTAACAAGACCCTTTATAAGAAACCACATCTACAGAACTGAATCACATATGGCCCCAGTACTGGAGTAGTTCATAATCTATACAGAAAAATTGATACAAAAAAAAAGAAAGAAAAATTGATAAACTAAAAGAATTACTAGAAGTGCCAATATGAAAACATAGATACGAGCATTATCATTGATTTTGCATTTCCCTCCTCGCTCTCTAACCCATCAGCAAGAATCAGCAATTCTACCTCCAAAACATAACCAAACCTGATCCCGGGTCTCCAGGATCATGCCGTGAGCCGAAGGCAGATGCTCAACCAATGAGCCACCCAGGTGTCCCCAAACTCTGCTCTATTTCACTCCATCTTTTCTACTATCCTTATCATCCAAGCCACCATCACTTCTCTCCTGCCCAATTGTAACAGACCCATAACTGGACTTTTGCCACCTCCCTCTCCTCTAATCCATTACAGTATAATCTGGGCAATCTTTATAAAATACAAATCAGATGCAGTCACATACCAGTGAGCGCTTTCCAATAGCATACTACTTCATTTAGAATAAAATGTAACTCTTACGCCTTCAAAGTCCAGTAAGATCAGTAAGATCGGTCCCCTCTCTGCTCTTCTAACCTCATCTAATACAACTTTCTTTCTTGCTCATAGCTGATTTAATTCTGATGCTAGGAAATGCCAAGTTCTTTCCCTCCTTTAGGGTCTTTGCAATAGGAATCCCCTCTACTTGAAATGATGTTCCTCTTTTGATATTCTTAAAACTAATGCCTTTTTTAGATTTAGCTTAAAGTATCACCTTTTAAGTAATGCCCTTTCTCAACCTCTGGTCTAAAGTTAGCTACTCAATCAATATCTCATATCCTGCTGATACTTTTCTTATCTTTGTTGTTTGTTAAGCCATTCCCTTCACTAGAAATAACAACTCCATGAAAGCAGGTTACACACCTCTGAATTTCAAGTGCTTGAAGTAGCATTACCTGACAAAAAAACAAATGCTTGTTCAGTACGAAACTGTTAAGTGAATAAACAAACTAAATGTTTGTTTCAAAGTAGTACAGGCACAGAGAAAGGAGTGCAGACCTAGTGGTGGGGGAATTAGGGGGAGCTTTAAGGAGGTGAAGGAAGGCACAACAAAGAGATAAATTACAGTAACAAAGACTAAATGCTGTAACTCAGGTATGAACAAAGCTCTAAGGGAACAGAGAAGATGTAAGGGTAAAAGGCTGATTTGGATAAGGACTGACATTTAGCAAGCTATGAAAAATGAGTGAAAGCAGATTAACACTGGTTTCACAGCACAACATATACAAAACCTTACTTTGTAAAGGTGTATTGGAAGGGATATTCAGTGTACTTGGATATTCCATAGTGTAAAAAACTGGGCAAGGATTTAAAGCACAGAGAGACCAAGCTCTTTACAATGTATGCTATTCTGAGAAAGGGGCATGCCAAGATACAAACCTAGGTTTGTTGGATTCTAGAACATTCCAGAGCCAATGCTATTAACAATGGGGTAGGCATGCCACTAGGGACACATGGTGGGGAGACCAGGGACTCAAAGCCAAAGGATGATAAACTTAATTTTACTGGAGGTGAAGGGAGGAAAAAGGTAATCTAACCAGTAATTTATTTTTTTAACCAGTAATTTATTTAAAATATTTTTATTTTAAAATAAACAACTATATTGTGGTACAGAATGCATGATATGTATGAATGTTTCTGAAAAATACAAATGGCTTTCATGTACTTTTCGGCAGGCTCCTATAGCCACATTCCCATTCTTTTTTAAAGACATGTTCTCTTCTATCACGAGGGACACTTTGTCAGATGGAAAAGTTTAAGAAAGACACATTTGTATTATCTTATGACAGGTAGGAAAGGGTTTTGGAAGAACAGTAAAAAGAGACTTTTCCAATTTGAATCTGTTTTTATCCTTGAATTCTTTACCTGTAATACATAATGTTTAACATAAATCTCAGTTGCCAGCTAAAGGAGGGTCTACATTCATGGAGATCCCATATGTTTGTAGTTCTAGACTAGGCTCTTGGATCAATGCACCTAACTCAGTCACGGCCCTTAGCCAGGAAAAGTGTATAATAAAATGAGTAGAAAAAAACTTTACTTCCAGTGGCCTTAATAACAAATAATATTATACACAAGTAAATAATTCCAACTATTGTGTTGGCATAATATGAGATAAAGGTAAGAGTCCTAAAAATAATAGCTTAAATCTTCCATAAAGCTGTTAGCTAAAGAAACACGGTGATGTCAAGGCTGAGGATTTAAGAAGCTGTTTCTGGGAATCTTTCCAAACCCATTATCTAAAGAGGAATTTATCCAAATGGAAACTACTATCATCCGTCTAAGCTATGTTTATTCCATAATATCATGGAATGTTAGAGCTGAAAGGTATCTCAGACTTCATGACGTTCCAGTCTAACTCATCGTACAGATGCAGAAACTGAGGCCGCAAGAGGTTAAGAAGTCGACTGCCAAGGAAAACAGCCTATCACAGACTGATCTAGAAATAAACAATATGTTTTTATACAGTACTTATAATTCAAATAATAGTAACTTAAATAATTAAGTTTAAATAATATGATAAAGCAAACTACCAGAACATTCCCTTCTTAAAGGTCCCTCCTTGAGTGTCCCTCTTTCCCCACAGGAAAGACCAGAATCCCTTCAGCTTATCCTTTAATTGCCTGCCTTTATCATTTTACCACATAGATACTTCCCTAAATAATATATTATTTAATTTTTCATGCTATTAAACATGACACAGAAGGACTCATCATAGTAATTCTTCAGTGATTTGCTGTTCATTCATTCATATTCGGTTTTGCCGCACTTTATTTTCCTGCTAAATCATGTTCTATTATATGAATATAATAATTTGTTCATTTTAATACGGATGAACATCTAAGATTACTGCCAGTATTTTGTTTTTACGAACAGTATTAAGAAATGATTTTTGGTGTGCAATTTAGAGCGCAATTCATAAGAAATTTGTATGTTTAGCTTTAAATGCTAGTGCCAAAATGTTTTCTAAACAATTTGTGCAAATTTACATTCCCAAGAACAGTTAAACTTGGTCCCTTGCTCCATGCCTTTGCCAAATTTTGAGATTTTCAGGTTTTTAAAATTCTGCCAATCACTGTTTTTTTATTTGATGTTCTCTAACCACAAATAAGGTTGAATACCTTGCATACTTTTATTAGCTATTCAGGCTTCATTTGCATATGCCAATTAAAGTTTTTTACACAATTCCATTGGATGGATATACTTCTTACAGACATGTAGGAGTCTTTGGTTTGAGTTTTTTTTTTTTTTAAGATTCTATTTATTTATTTATTTGTGAGAGAGTGAGAGAGAGAACAGAAGCAGGGGGAGTGGCAGAGGGAGAGGAAAAGGGAGAAGAAGGCTCCCTGCTCAGCAGGAAGCCTCATGTGGGACTGGATCCCAGAATCCTGAGATCATGACCTGAGCCGAAGATAGATGCTAAGCTGACTGAGTCACCCAGGCGCCCCGGTTTGGTTTGGTTTGAATTCTAAATTCTAAATCCTTAGGTGGTTCATATGTATTACAAATATGAGGTCTTAAAAATCAAAAGTTCTTAATTCTTCAAGTCAAACTTATTAAGCTATTTCTTATGTCTTAAGAAACTTGTCTCTCTCCTGAAAGTAATAAAAATAAGTTACTTTGGTGTCTTCTTTCTAAATCTTTAAAAAAATTTTTTTAGCTAAATTATATGCATTAGGAATTTCAATGGTAATAGGTAACACCTTTTTCAGAGGGAAGTTTTTGGTGTTTCAATATTAAGTATGATGTTTGTTGAAAATATCTTCAATCATGCCTCTTCTTTTTAGTTTTTATCATGTATTTTATGAAAAATTTCTCCATCTGTTGGGAGGATCTAATGATTCTTCTATAATCAGCTAATGTAGTGAATTACTACACTCAATGATTTCCTAAAATGCAACCTATTCATAAAGTAGTAGCCTTTTTATTTATTGCTAAAATTGGATGCAAATATTTTGTTTAAATTTTTGCATCTATGATTGTGAGTGAGGCTAGCCTATAATATTCTTTGCTCATACTGTTTTAGGATCTGGAATCAAGATGATCCTAACTATATAAAACAAATTGAAGAGTATCTCCTTTTGTACATTATCAAAAGAGAAATTTTTTGCAATTTGAATTAGAACCATTTCATTCTTGAACATGTGGTAGGACTTGCCTATATTACACAGTTAATACTGCTTAACTTTAATCCACATATTTACCATTTATTTTGTTCTTCCTTCCTTCTTGCATCTCAGACCTTCCATTTTGGATCTGAGAAACCTTTCTTTCTCCCTGAAGTACTTTCTTAAAGTACTCCCTTAAGGAATTCTTTCTGTGTTGGTGCAGTAGTCAGAGTTCAACCAAGATGCAGAACCAGTAGGAAATTTGACAGACAGATAGACAGACAGACAGACAGACACACACACACACACACACACACATATATATGAGGTTACTACAGAGAATTGGTTTACATAATTAGGGGGCTAGCTAAGCAAGTCTGAAATTCATAGGGTAGGCATCAGGAAGGAGAAATCATGAGCAGGCCAAATCCACAGGCAGAGGCCAAAGATGTCATCCACAGGTAGAATTTTTTCTCTTTCCCGGAGAAATCACAGTTCTGAGTTTAAGGCCTTCCAACTGATTCAGATAGGCTTACCTGGATCACCTATAGTCAAATGATTGGGAGTTTTAATTATTTATGTAAAGATACCTTCACCGAGATGAGCATTTGATTAAGTAACTGGGGATTTTAGCCTAACCAAGCAGACACATCAATAAAGCCAACACAAGGGGCAAACTCAGTTTCTTGGACAGAATTGTTGTTTGTTTGTTTTTTAAGATTTTATTTATTTATTCATGAGAGACACAGAGAGAGAGAAAGGGAGAGACACAGGCAGAGGGAGAAGCAGGCTCCATGCAGGGAGCCTGATGTGGGACTCGATCCTGGATCCTGGAATCACGCCCTGAGCCAAAGGCAGATGCTCAACAGCTGAGCCACCCAGGCATCCCCAGAATTGTTTTCATATAACTCTTATAATTAAGATGTCTTTTAGTTGGCATAATAAGATTATAGGTATTTTTTCTCAACACACTAAAGATACAGCAGTATCCTCTGGATTGCTGATGTGAAGTCAGCTGTCAGTATATTGCTCCTTTGAAGGCAATCTTGCTCCTCTTGTTATTTTTACAGTTTTCCCTTACTATGTAACACTTTAGAGCTGAATATGGTATGGCTGTAGATTTCTTTTTATTTATTCAGTTTGGATATGTTGGACTTCTTAAAATTTATAAGGTGTTATATTTTATTGGTTCTAGTATTGTCCTTTCAACTACTATCTCTCCTCTATTTTCTGTCCTCATCCTTTAGAGTTGATAAGATGGCTTTAGGCATTTTCATTCTACCCTTCATGCCTATTAACCTCTCTTATATTCTCTATTTTTTCATTTCTCTGCATTATCTTCAGGACAATTACTTTTTTCATATCTATCTTCCAGTTTAGCAAATCTCTCTTCAGTTAGATCTGATCTGCTGTTATATCCATCAATTTCCTTTCATTTCAATTACATGCTTCCTACCAGAATTACATTTGCTAAATTCTTAAAATTAGTTCCACTTCTTGAATGTTTTTTATATCCTGAACATTTTTAAAGCTCATTTTCTATTTCTTTGGACATCTTAAGAATAGCTATTTTATGTTCTATTTTTGACAATTCCAATAATTAAAGTCTTTTCATGTCAATTTTTGTCCACTCTTTCTTCTAATTCTCATTTATGGTTTGTTTCCTTGTATGTTTGATAATTTCTAACAGCAGAATTTTTCTTTGTAATTACAGGTGGGAGAATTCTTTGGTGCCTAGATTCCTCAAGAGAAGATGTATTTTTGCCTCTGCCTAGGGCCTGAAAATGCTAACAACTTAGGATTTAAACTTGGCTTTGGTTGTGTCAGACCAAATCTGAAATTATTAATTCCTGTACAGACTGGTGTGTTTACTTTTCAGCAGCCCTTTTTCCTCCCATCCACTCAGTACCAGTGTTTCGGAGGTACAATCACTGGGAAACGATTAAGGGAAGGTACAACCTTATTTCTTGTTTACTTTTACACTAAGTCATCCCAGATTTGTGGGAGTAGGGTCTCCTAGTACACTTAACTTGGGAAATAAGCACTGGGCTTTGTCACCTGTGCCCCCATTAAGGAAAGTTTTTTTATATATACTGCATTTAAGGTAGTTTCAGTATGTAAGGTAAGTTCTGAAAACTTCCTGCCATAATATCAGAAATAACAGTAAAGAAAAAAAAAGAAAGAAAGAACAGTTTAACTCTTCACTTAAAATCATACTCTGCTGTCGTGGGTCCACGTTCTCTCAATTTTGACACATAAACACCACTAAATAAAGAGAGAACCTGAGGTGTTCCCGATCTATAGTGGAACACAAATTCATAATAAGGAATAGTAATCATTTGTACCCGATAAATATTCTTATATTCTTTCAGAAAGGCTATGGTGTCTTTGAGGCTTCATTTATTGATAATTTTTTACAAACTGATTCCAATTTTTGCTTTTTTTTCCCCCCTATTCCCACAAGCTTCAGTAAAGAGTAATTGGTAATCAAAAAGCTGCACAACAGAGATAACGTGGTAAGTCTGGACATATGTATACACTTCTGCTATAATCACCACAATCAAGGTAATAAACATCCAACACCTCCAAAAATTTCCTTGCATCCCTTTGTGTTTTTGTTTCTGCTAATAACACTGACAAGAGAAATACTCTCCTAACAGATTTTAAATACACAGTAAGATAATTGTTAACTATAGGCACTATGTTACATAGTGAATCTCTGGAACTTACTCATCTTTGGAAGTTTGTGAAACTGTAACAGAAATATTTTTAATTCTTTCAGAGCTATCTTCAAGTATCACTTTCTTAAGGGTCATAAAATGGTATCAAGTTTGAGAATACGGTCAATTGGTGCATGTAAAACTATCCAAGTTGTCTATATAATGGGTTCTACTTTGATCATTTTAATATTTTATACTTGGTTTCTTTTTTACTGAGTTTTATTTTTAAAAAATCCTGCATAAATGTGTATTTTATTAATGTAATTGCTCTAAAATGAGGCATACACTAAAATTTATTAAGCTTCTATAAAGTGTTATGCACTGTGCTGAGGTGTACATGTATTAATTCATATAAACTTTACCATAACCCTGTGAGGTAGGTGGTATTTCTATTTTAAAGAAAAAGAAATCAGATACTTATGTACAAACAGTTATTAAGTGACAGAGCCAAGATTTATCTCAATTCTGATTCCTAAAAATACAAGCATTTTGTAAGTATATAAATTACTGTGTCTGAATTACATCTAATGAAAAGACTTTAGTTATACTCTCATGGTCCAAAGGTTAAGATACTCTATCTACCCATTCAGTTCTTGACCCCCATAGACCCTGATCTTTACAATTCAATTTTGACAATGGGCAGTAGTACTCTCTCTCCTTGACAGATAAAAATACAAAGAGGGTACTATTATTTAACTCAAGAACATGCACTAGAAGACTAGTTTAGGACGACACTGTGCTGTATACTTCAGCATGTATAAAGACCATCCTGTGATCCTCCTACAGCCTTGGGAAGCAGTTCAGTCTATATTGGACCCCTCTAGGGCCAGAGCACCAAAAGTAACCCATTCCAACTTTGGAAACCCACAAGACATCCTGGATCCTGAAATCTATCAAACCTGATTCTGCTGCTTCTAGGTATTGGACAAATCTAACCTTTTCTTTAAGGCAAATCTTCACACATTAGAAGGCAGTTATAGCCCCCCCAGAGTATTTTCTAATTATTTTTGAAAACTTCCTCAGAATATAGATAATAGTACTGGTTTTGTCACCATCGAAGTAAATCATTTGTTTAATTTAAAGCTTATCTCCAGTTACATTATATCTTTTCTCCAAATGGTCCAAAGGATTCTATTAGATTTTCAGCTTCTCGAGGGCATTACTGATTTTTTATTCATGTTGTATCCTGACCCTGAGCAGTCTATAGCCCATTATAGGTCTTCATTAAATGTTAAATTCACATAGGTAACTTTACATTTAAATTATCTTGTGGAATAAGAAAAGAAAGTTTTTCAAACTTAATATAAATTATGTAAACAGAAACTAAGATAAACGTGACTTAAGAGATTTGCTATGATCACAAATTGGAATGAAAGAACTAGTATGTCTAAACATTCTGAGTTCTGATGTTAAGCTACTGCCTTCTGAAATGGCAATTACATTTTCTGAGCCAAAAATTAAGATAACACAGTATGACTAGGAGTGTTTTTCTGAATTTTAAATTTATGATTATGACATCTGTTTTTTCAAACTGGATTACATTAGGACTTTCCTACAAATGGGATGCCTGGGTGGCTCAAGGGTTGAGCTTCTGCCTCTGGCCCAGGGTGTGATCCTGGAGGCCCGGGATCCAGTCCTACATTGGGCTCCCTACATGGAGCCTGCTTCTCCCTTTGTCTATGTCTCTGCCTCTCTCTCTATGTCTCTCATGAATAAACAAAATCTTTAATTAAAAAAAGGACTGTCTTACAAAAAAATGTAATTTGTTTACCATTATCAATCTACCATACCAAACTAACTCCTAGATGCCTTATATGAAACTAGTCACGCTGGCTTCATAACTGTATAAATGAATACTCTTCCTCAGGCCATCAGAATAGCACTGTCAATCATTAATTTTTTAATAACAAAGTTACTATTACGTCATTTTCTGAAGTGCCACACCATAGATAACTACAGTTACAAAAGAAAGAAAAATTTCTTGTAATTCTAGGATAGATACTATTCAGGACTTTGACATACTCTCGATAAAAGTGATAAAAATGCGTTACACGTTTCTGTTACATTTCTGTCATCTTCTGTTACAGAAGGAAGTGTGGAGGTCCACTCCTACCTGCTTGAAAAGTTGGAGGTTAACTGCAGTTTCCAAGAAGTGTTTCATCAGACTTGAGCGATGCTTTACAAAACTCTCCTCACAGAAAGTGATGGGCTCACCCTGGATAGAAAGAAAGATTTTTAGGGTGTCAATAGGAAGTCAGTCAGAGGGAACCAGTCTCTCTAAAAAGGCACACAGAGGGTCATGGAAGAAATAGGAGACACAGAATCAACTTCAAGGTGCTGAAAGTCTAAACGGAATCCAATCCGTTTAGATCCTTAGACATAATAGCTGGATTTCAGCCTCGGAGAAATATTCCCCTACTGACAAGCTTCTACTAGACCTTCCTAATCAAGGATACCTGGGGTCTTCAAATTGCTCAGTTTCACTTCTTCAAAGTAAGAATCAATCTTCTAAAAACAAAGGGTTTAATATTATTAGATTATTAAAAAGACATGCATAGCTGATAAAACTGGTTTTATCCTGATGAGAAAACATTCTTGCTATAAAAATTGCTGCATGATTTTTCCCATTTATATTTGACCATTAATTTCTTTTAAATTAAAGGTTCTTACAATAATATTCTCTTCCTGATTGAAAATACAATTCTGATTGGATACTTTCTAGAATAAGTCCCACTTTGTATCTGCTGTAATTGATCCTATTTTTAAAGTAACCATAGCTTTTAAGTGTGTTCTGGTAGCTTATGTTCCATTGGCCTGCTCTTCCTCCAAATCATCAAGAACTTAAATTCTGAATACAGATTCCACTCATTCCATTTATTCGCATACATGACCTCAGAAAATTGTCACTCACTGGCTGATCCCTACCACCTGCTACTTCCCTCAGTAGCCTAAAGGGTCCTCTTGAACATTCAATACATGTAAAGATAAGTGGTCCAAATGAATATGAGATAATATGATCCAAATGAAAACTGAGATAAGTGACAATGTGACTCATTATAATGAATCCTGCAGCCATCTCTATGTTGGCAGGAAAAAGGAAAAAAGCTCACCTTCTAATAGGACTTTGAAAAAATATTAATTATAATTTAAGGACAACTCAATGCCTTAATTATAGGTATCTGTAAATAAAATTCTAAAAATTGGCTCCTGCATGAATAAAATGAAACTAATAATCTAATAGTAATTCAATTGTTACCACTGGCTGATGGAAGGATCTGCACTATTCAAAACAGTAGCCATTCGTTACATGCAGCTATTTATTTATTTATTTATTTATTTATTTATTTATTTATTACATGCAGCTATTTAAATTTAAATTTATGAAAATTAAAGAAAACAAAAAATTTGGTTCCTCAATATACTAGCCTCATCCAAAATGCACAATTGCCACAAATTCAAGTTCATTGGCTACTATTAGATAGCACAAATGTAGAACATTTCATTTATCACAGAACGTCATCTTGAACAGTGACGCTACAGAAGAAAATAAAATTCAAACAAGTTATTAGAGAAGACAATCAGTAATCTATTAACTGCTGTCACCTAATATTAGCGACCAGACAATACCTCATAATAAAACCATCATTATGTATTTTGATACTGATTATTGTCATTCCTAAGTGCCACAGAATGATTTTGAATTATATATTTTAAAAATTAGATTAATTTACATAAATATATTTTGGATAATCAAAAATCATTGTTTTTCCCACTATCATAGAACTTACAACTTAGAATATTTCAGGAGGGGTGGGTAGGGGAGGGTGGGGAGGACAACAAACAGACAATCTTGTTAAAGATAAAAGTTTATTGTTTTTGCATCCCTGGTATCAGCATATCTAGTTACACTGAGCAACCAAAAACGTTTTATAAGTCAATAAAAAAAATTGCAACTGAGCTAAACTTCATTCCATATGACTTATTTTCCTTTCAAAAGTAAATACAAATTTTAAAAACAAATAAAATCACTGTTTTTAATGGTAGTTCCAACTATACCACAATTATTACAAAGTGATTGGTACTACTGATAATTTTAGTTTTTATTTGACAGACCTTTCTCCCAATGTGAGTTGCATTTTATTATCACCTGTGATTTGTCCAAAAGTTGTCATCGACACTGCAGAACAGTCTAATTCAAATACAAAGGCCTATCTTCAACTGAAATATTTGTCAATTCAAATATAAAGTTCTATCTCCAACCTAAAAGTTTAGACTTTCTATGTTACAATCAAGCATTTCTTTTGATTGGAAGGAGTAGAGGACAAGGAGATAGAGAATCTCAAGGTGAGGGGAAATAGATGAGAGGGAAATCTACCTATGCTTTCCTAAGAGTTGGCATAACTTAGGCTTTAGCCAATGTGAATTATGCTGCAGAACTCTGTCCTCATTAATCTTCTAGCAACTGCTTTCAATCTTTCAAGAGAAATAGTAAAGAGAAACTTCAGATATGCTGTCCATCCATTTTCCATAAAACCAATCACAGTAAAAGCTTTGAACTTAGCCTTCAAATGATTAACACAGTTGTTTTCTTAGAATCTCTGATAATAACAAAAAAGATAAAGCCCTGACCCATATTAGAATTTTCTCTCAGGAGAAAGAAAAATAAGACTTGATTAACAATGCTCTAAATTTTTACATATTAATACACAGGAGTCTCAATTATTGTCACGCTGGGGTGTACTATCAAACAAATTATAAATGACTCCACAGTATGAGTTCTTTTAAATCGGAGTCAAGTTGAATGGAACTATAAGGAACTCTGCTTAGGGTCTTCTGATTTACTTATGATCTGGTCAAAAATCAAGCTTAGGATAAAGTGGTTTTCAAAAACTTTTCTTGTTCTAAGTAGAGTGACTATATATCCAGTGTTGCCCAGTTAATTCCCAGTTTACTGAAATACAAAAAAATTTCATTTAGGGGTACCTGTGGTTTCACAAGGGAAACTGGAGCTGGTTTTGAATACTAACAGAAACTTTCTGAAACAAAGATGGAAAACACAGTATTGAGAGAGTCAGGTATGGACAGAAAGTGGGTAGTGTGTTTGGGATGGATATGAATTATAGAGAAAGCACCAGATGAAGGTAATAAAAGACTAGTAGCTAATGGATATGAATTACAGAAAATACCAGAGACAAATAAAAAGTAGGCTAAGTCATATTGGAAAAGGCCTAGGTTATATTCTAAAGTTTTCTTGAAGACATCAAGAAGCTCACAGAAGTATCTACTCAATGAAGTGACAAGACTGTATGTTTTAAAAGGAAGGTTATGGCACACCTGGTGGTTCAGTTGGTTAAGCATCTGCCTTCAGCTCAGGTCATGATCTCATGGGTCCTGGGATGAAGCCCTATGTCAAGCTCCCTGCTTAGTGGGGAGTCTGCTTCTCCCTCTCCCTCTGCCCCTTCCCTGTCACTAGTGCTCACACACGTTCTCTTTCCTCTCAAATAAAATCTTTAAAAAAATAAAAGGAAAGTTAATAAGCAAGAGGAAATAATGGAAATAGGCAGATCAATTAATAGTGCAACACAAAACTGGCAAGAAAAGATGAACCAGGCAGTAGAAGGGAAAAGTGATGACTACCATTAGCTAACATTGATAGGGCACTCAGTACTATTACTACTAATAATAAAAATAGTTAATATTTACACAATGCTTCCTATAGGCCAGGCACTGTTATAACCACTTTACATGTATTAATTCACATAAACCTCAAACTTACTATTGTCATATTATACAAGAGTAAACTAAAATATGGGGAAGGGTAAAACAACTGGCTCAAGATTACATAGCATGGAAGTGGTAAAAAGCTGTATTCAGACTCAGTCTACACTTTCAAATTATCCCATTTCTGAGTATTCAAGACTACATGAAATCTTTTATCTATCTCAGATTCCATGTAATCTGTAGAAGTACAACTTTACTGCAAAAATCAACAGGACTATTTATCACCTGATATACAGCAGTGGTGCTCAAAGCATGGTCCAGGGACTCAGACCTTTTCACAGGGTCTGCAACATCAAAACTATTTTTATAATAATGCTAAAACATTCTTTGCCCTTTTCACTTTTCTTTTCTCATGAGATCCAGTGGAGGCTCCATGACTGGCAATAATGTAACAGACTGAAAGCTAAACCAAGTATAAGAATCCAGTGACCTTCTCATAAGCTACATACTGCTGGAAAAACATAAAACAGTGTCAGTTTTCTATTACTTTTTGTTTAGAAATATTCATTTTTCATAAAAATGTGTTTTATGTTTATCTGTAGTAGTTTTGTATTGTTTTTAATAAATATTTAAAATATTTCTAGTTTTAATTTTCTAATATGGTAAAGAGTGAAAGACATAGCCCAAATAAAAAAAAAGTTCTTTAAAGCGCTTGATAATTTTTAAGAGCATAAAGACATCCAGAAATACAAAGTTTAAGAACCACTGATATACAGAAACAAGGCAGACAGGGGTCAAAGAGCACTTCCCAATTTCAAGCTTAAGGATCTATTAGCATTTATTAGAGACCAGAAATACAGAAACAAAACCAGATTTAAGAAGAAGTTGACAAAATAAATTTTGGCATATGTCTTTGGTCAGATTCTAAGCTGAGCCTGAGACAAGGATTCTTGTTTAAGTGATTTGTTGGTGGAGAACTCTCAGGAAATAAGCATTATGTGAAGCAAAGTAGGGCAGAAGGAAAAAAAAACAAACAACAATGTGGTTTCAGTTAGAAATCAGCCTCAGCCTAAACCTATGAAAAAGCACCAAATATATTGACCAAGTTATTCCCATCTTGAAGCAAAAGACCGTTACTTATATCCTTTATCAGTCAGTCATTAAGCATAGTCTCTCCTGGTGGGAGGAATGGAGAGAAGAATGGAGGTGCCTGGAGAGGCCCTTCCTACGTGGTCAGGGCAGTTTTTCTCTGAAAAGGATGCCAACCAGTATAAGGATCTGATTGGGGCATCACCAATGTCCATTATGGCTTGGTAAAGGCAAGCAAGATGCTTAAAGGCATGTGGGCAAAGGTAGCACACAGCTAGAAACTCAAGTCTGGAAAACTTGTTCTTTAATATATATTTAGGAATTATCTGTATAGAACCAAGTATTAAGATTAAGCTCATCACTCTAGGGAAAAAACAACTGATGCAACTGAGAAATACCCAACTATAATCCAATTTATTTTCTAAAAGTTATACTGTTCATCAACAGAAAAATCAAGTAAAGAAGTATATAGCTCCGTGGAAACACAGAATAATCATGTAAAAACAAAACTATGTAAAAAAAAAAAAAACCCTTCATGGTAAAAAAACTAATTGGATTTAAATAAAATCAGGTTTAAACAAATTTGATGTGATGGTAAACCAGCTGAATCTTTTGCTCCACAGAATAGTGATGAGACAACAGAAAGGAACTAAAGATAAAATTATTTCAGTAGAATGTCACACTAAGGAGCATGAAAGGATGTAAGGAAAAAAAATACAATTTGCACTAGAGTAGGAATGAAGTTCTTATTACAGAGAAAATAACCATATCTTCCAGAAAGGAACCAACATTACCTGCCATTAAAGAATTACATCAGTCAATGAATACATACTAAGAATGAGTCAACAACCTATTGGGCATTCTATGATGAGGCTTGGTAGATAGTATTTCTTAATAATAGTAAAAAACATCAAATTTCATACTTGATTTACCTGTTAAAATATATAAATCAGAGCAGATTCAAGATTATCCACAGAGTAACAAGTGTCACACTCACTCCCTACTATAATGACTAATAAGTGGGAAATAAAAAGCTGCCATTAGAGCCAGTGTACTACAAACTACATGTCATTTTTACCTGATGGTATTTAAATAAGACCCATCAAGTAGTTGTGGTAGAAGAATGGCTTAGAAATGCCTTCCAGAGACATTAATCATGTCTTTATGGAACATTCAACATAACGAATTCTCTCTCCTCTGAAAAACCAGAGCCTTTTGTATCTTTCATTTAGCACTTATTTTCTAAGTTGTATTAAAAGTTATTTTTATATATTTTATCTGTGTATTTTTGAGGTCTGGGACTCACTCTATCCTTATATATCTCTGCATTCCTTATTTAATACTCAACATAGTACTCTGTATCCTGAATATTCAATAAATATCCACTAGCTTATTTGAATTCTTTTTACAGGATAATTAAGACATAAAGACATGGAGGAGATGAGGTTGAATTAAGTTAATATTTTTGTGTCTTTACGGATGGCTATCTTTCAAGTTCTATATTGTCTTCTGGAGTAGGAACCTTTGCAAGAACAAGAAAATACTTAAATACATAAAAACTTAGATCTTTATGCTTTAAGGATATATATGACTTACTAAGAATTCATTTTGAAAAAAAATAAAGGTGTCATGAAGAATGATACTATATAAAAATGTGAACTATAATATGAATATGAATATGAATGTGAATAAAGCATCAACATAATACTTATTCAGTTCCCTAATACACTGGGGCTTAATATGTAATGTCATTGTTACATAATAAATATAAACAAGCAAAAATGTCTTTAAATGAAGACATTAAATGAAGGCATATGTCTTTAAATTTTTAAATCTCTTAAACACTCTGTTATCCGTTCTCTTAAGGTAACAGTCAAATATATTCAGGTTCTCACAGAAAATAACATCTAAAGATTTTTCAGATTATATAGCATTCGTCTACCAAGTATCCCAATGCTATTATATGTAAGCTATCATAAGTCTACCCTCAGAGTTTACTAACCATGAAAATACTTTTTGTATTGCTGAATTATTGAAGAAAAAAAGCCATATATTAATATCATAAACTTTAATCATTTACAGCAAAATCTTCTCTCTGTACATATTATTATATGAGCTTGTCCTAAAGTTATTAGATCTGTCTTGAATAAAAATAGCTATCAATGTACTATTTGCCTATGATTCAGTTAAGATGAGGAGGGAAATTTATTTTTCTAAATTAGGCACAGCTGTTTCTAGCATTCTAGTTAAATGTGAACACTTAAAAAGATTAATGGAGTAATGTATTAATTTTATACATACTATTAAAAATTTACATTTTTCTTTCCCATAATTTGAAGAAAAACACTCTCTATTCTCATGAAACATATTACCAGTGATATAAAAATGAAACCCTTACTATTAGAGTCCCTAGCTCTACCTATCTCATTGTAGTGGTGCAGAATTCTTACGTTTTTGCTAAAGCAGTTAAGCAAAATTCTATCTCTGTTAAAAAAAAAAAAGGAATAGAAAGAAAGTACCATAAAAGCAACCATATTCTATCAGAAAGCCAAATACACAATAAATATTTCTTCAGTTGCATCCATCTCTAAAGTCAAAAGGTCCATACTCAACCTTGGGTAATGAGATAAATGGATGCCTAAAATGTTTTAGTAACCATAAACCAAGAGGGGTGAGCAAATGTACTTTTCTACTTGGATTTTTAAATCTCTAACAAGTTGACAGTTACAAACCTGTTAAATGGAAACTCCAAGGCAAATATTTAGTAAATGGCCACTTAAATTATGGATGCCAATCCTGTGCTTAAATTGTCTGAGTTAAATCACAAAATATAACATTATTTACTGATAATGTTTAAAGGTATATAATCCAAAGGACAACTCTTCCAAATTGCCAACCAGAGGACTAGATTACTAGCCAATCTTTATTTTAAAAGGAATTTGTTTTTTATCTATTAGCAAGACTCACTGCTGCCCAGAAAAGCTTGAGTGACTGAAACAAATGACAGCACCCTAAGTATTCAAAGGACTAGATCTGAGTGTTAGTTCTATGATCCTAGATAGGATAATAAAGTATGTGCCTTTGAATGTAGTAAGCAATATTCTGACTCAGGCAAACATTTCATTTCAATTTCATTTCATAGCAATAGCATTTGCTATTGGTCAAAAATCGATCTTTTATTTTTAATAGCTTGTGACACAAATGATACACAGAGGTACAACTGATGACCCTTTATTAGTTATTTAATACATCACTTAAAAGCATTCTCATGTTTATAACAATGTTTTTCTTTTGAGGAATAAGAGGAGGGTATTTTAGTTTTGTTAAAGGGATTTTCCTCCCCAAACTTACTTCTAAAATGTCATTTTAAATAATAACAGCTAATATTTAAGACACTGATTATATGCCAGACACTGTTCTAAGTAACTTACATTTATGAACTCATTTTATCCTCTAAACAACCCAAGAAAAATTATTACCTTTTTTAAAGAACACATGAGGAAACTACAGCACTAAGAGATTAATTTGCCCAAACTCATACAACTAGTCAGTCACAGGAGGAGGATCTGAACCCAGACAGCTTGGTTATATATAGAGTCTGTGTTCTCATCACTTTTCTTCAATCCATTTAGTACATTACTTTGATCTCATATTTTTGAATTTTAAAAAGTAGCTAACTTGCTGTTGGCTAAAATCTCCCCAAAAAGCATAATATCCACTGTTTTATTTAAAACACTTTCCAGGGCACCTGGGTGGCTCAGTGGTTGAATGTCTGCCTTTGGCTCAGGTCATGATCCCAGAGTCCCAGGATTGAGTCCCACATCTGGCTCTCTGCTCTGCAGGGAGTCCCTCTGCTCCTCCCTTCCTCATGCTCATGCTCATGCTCATGCTCTCTCTCTCTCTCTCTCTCTCTCTCAAATAAATGAATATCTTAAAATCAATCAATCAATCACTTTCCAACAACTTTAAGGAGTTGTATGTTTGTATACTTTTCTTTATAATTAAGAGCAGGCACAATTTATTTGTCAATTGGGCCAATGTGTCATTTAGAAGGTGTAAGTGAGGAATATGAGAAGAGTCACAACATATTTGGAGTCGTTGCTCAGACATTTTAAGTTTAATTTATAATAGAAGTTCCTCTTTGGCAGCATTTAGCATAGGTATTTAGTACTTGCATTTGAAAATGGAGATTCAAGTCATCCTGAGGGCTTTCCCTCACAAGCCACATCTGACTGGCCTCCCAACAACACTACAGAAGTCAGAAGGAGAAGGTGTGGTCTGAACAGTGGCAGTTACCCCAGGTCGAAAAAAACCACAAATCGAAATACGGAGCACGAATAACAAATTATTTCTCCAATTTATACACACACTGTGGGATGCTTATACCATGTGCTCCTTTTGGAAAAAAGTCCTAAGACTGCATCATTTGTTCTATCTTTCCCTAAGTGTGTACTGAATGCCTTCCATGCATCTTCATTTCAAAGAAACATAAGTTCAGGACATTTATGTCAAGGAGAGTCTGAGACAGTAACATAGGCGAGGGAGGGCAGAGACATGCCACACTGGAACAAGAATGGGACTGTGGAAAGAACAGATTCAAGTGCAGCCCCACTGTTTACCAGCTACAGAAACTCAGTGAAGTTATCTACACTCTGTGAACATTGTTTTCCTCATCTTTTTTTTTTCATATTTTATTTATCCATTAGAGATACAGAGAGAGGCAGAGACACAGACAGAGGGAGAAGCAGGCTCCCTGTGGGGAGTCAGATGTGGGACTTGATCCCAGGACCCCGGGATCCGGATCATGACCTGAGCTGAAGGCAGCCCCTCAACCGCTGAGTTACCCAGGCGTCCCATCATCTTCCTTATCTTTAAAATGAAAAGGGTAAATAGCCTATCTAAAGGGTCTATTAATGCCTATTAATGCCAGCAGGTACTTAATGGTCAATTTATTGTTTTAAAGAGCAACTAATAAATTACGAATTTCAGTCAAAATAAAACTAAAAGAACCATATAAATAACTCTCAAAAAAGGGAGAAGAAAGGTGTGAAAGAAAAGTAAGTATAATCAATTCACAGGAAAATGTGTCCGTATAACCAAAAGCTTCAAGGATCAGGAGGCCGAGGTGGCCATTAAAAGCAAGAAAGATAAGAGCGCTACCAGGAAGAAAGAACATTAATGGCAATAATTTGTTTGGAATGTTTGGAAGCCTGAGAAGCTTGGGACATTTGGAACTTCAGGCAGAATTCTCAGCACAGAGGTCAAAGTTTAGGAAAGGAAGTCAAGACAGACAGACTGCCTGGCCATCCCCAAGACCTGCAAGGACAGTCATAGGCCTAATCTACAGGTTTGGTTTTGGCAAGGCGAGAGAGATAACATAATAAAAAGAATAATGTGCTTTTATATGTATATAAACAATCATGAAATTTGGAAAAGTAATACCCTGTTAAAAGAAGTGTTCATTTAAAGCTATTTAGTAATGTTTTTTTTTTTTCCAGTTGTACCCTAACAGCTAGAGGATACTACTGAGATATTTTATGAAAAGAGACAAAACCATGAAATAACTCGAACTTCTAACGTGGTTCTTTTTTTAAATATCAATCAAAGTATATTAAAGACATATGCCTATTATATAAATGTCCAAAAGAGTTAACAAAATAAAAAGTAAATGTACTTTTAATGAATTAAAATATAGAGTAATCTGTAAAGATAATGCCTAAATGACAACAAAAATATCCACAACAAAGAAACAAATCATTTTCTTTAAAAACTATTTCTTTGGAAAATAAAAAAAAATTGTTTAAATATAGTTAATATACTTTAAAAATTAAACTTTCACTCAAGATTGAGTCAAAGAAATGCAGAAAACATATAGGATGAAAATACTGTCCCTCAACTTCCAGAAAGAACTACTAGAAAAAAGGAAAAAACCACCAAACATAAAAAGGAAAAAGGTAGATAATTTAACAAACAAATTTATAATAAGATGTGATCGATAAACAGGAAAGATATTCTCTGATGAAAATATGTATTTTCCTATAGAAATTGGGAATCTGGCTTTGAAGATTAAAAAAAGTAAGCCAAAGTCATTGAAATCTTGGACCCTTAGCTCCTCAACTGATAATTTAAATCATTTAAGAAAATTTTCTCTTCAATTTGCTTTCCTCAAACCTGAAGTCCTTCACAAATTTAAAAAGGAAAACAAAAATGTAGCCTGCAAAGATTAAAACCATTTAAATGTGGCAAAATTTAAGCTAAGTGATACTTCTAAATTTCCCTCCTGTAGTGTAAACCTGAAATCAATATGTTTTTTTAAAAAATTTGACAACTGGATGATTTTTATAATTTTATTAGTATAGATGACTGGTTTCCAGTCTTTTAAAAAGGGAAACCATCTAACTGTCAATGATTTTTAAAGACTCTCCCATGTGATTCCCTCATATGTATACTATGTGCAATATTATGACTTCTACAATGCTTTAAAAAATAGACACATATTTCAAAAAGATTAGCATGCAAATTAGACATATGTACTTCTCTAGAGACAGCAGTTGATCTGCCTATCCATTTAAGGACTCCTAGTAACTCAGTAACTCCTCAGAGATGTAAGAGTCATTGGGTGGGAACTACTAATTGAGAAGTCAGTTTAGAAAGGATATAACCCATTCACTGTGTATAGTGTTTCATAGTTTATGATAGGGTTCACACACCAATTCTGAAAAAGTAGACCGGGAAAGAGTAAGAATTCTCATTTTCCAAATGAGACGACCAAAGTCTACAAAGATAAGGAAATGGGTCAAAATTACATAGCTTAATAACAGTGGAATTCCTAGTAGATAGCAGGTCTTACTACTAATTACTGAGTGTTTTTTATCCATTACAATTTATTCATTCAGTCATGGAAGGGCAGTGTAGCTATTTTCATTAAAATCAACTAACATATTTAACCAATAATCCAGAGAAAGAAACAAATATATTTTTATTTATACCTTTTTTGGACTATGTAAAAATTTGCCTGGCTACAATTCTACAGAATAATCATTTTTAGGGTATTAAAACAAAAAAGAAATGCCAAAATGAGTTATCATATGCTAAATAGATAATATCATATGCCCACTCAGAAAAGTGTTATGGAATAGAAAGACAATAAACTTCCAAATACTGCAAAATTTGCAAGCTCCAATATTTTTAAACTTTCATTTTGTCACTTCTAAATGCACTAATCTATAAAACCCAAATGTCTGGTTAATTTCTTCAAAATCTTAAGATCAGGTACCTTCATTAAAATGCATTAACACAATTCATTAATTAGTTAAGAGGGAGGCAACTGAGAACACCACGTAAGATGATGTGCAAAAGAATGTGGGAAACAGTAACTGAAGGTTACTAAAAGAACTAAAACTGAAAAGTCAAGGAATTGGACACAGAACATAAGGTCTTAAAGCATATTATTTTGGATTTTGAAAGACCTTTATACTTTTTTCATGTGTGATATTAAAATGTTTCTTTTTTCTGCCCCATTCCAAAGAACCATAAAAAAGCAAATTAAAATAGGGATGAAATAAAATGCTTACAGGTTTGTATCTCAGTGCATCTCTGTAGGATCCAAACAAAGCAGCCTGCGCCCTAAGAAACGCCCTAGCTACTCCATCACCCGTAGCTGTAGACTGCTTCTTCAGTTTATTTTTCAGGGCCGAGACCTGCATGACAGAGAGGAACAGTTAAATTAACACCTCAGAAATTGGTACAGCGAGGTACGAACCCAATCAGCAGGCAAACCACAGTGTCTGCAGGTCAGCCAAAAACTCATCCTCCTCCCAGATAGCTTATCTTTTTAACTGCAGAGAGCACCTGCTGGTCTGTTAATTGAAACGAAAGCAGGAGCCCATAGTAACGTGCTAATGCAAATTGGTTTATGCTCTCTTTTTTTCCCAAGGCCTCTTGACATAAATAAGCTTTAATTATTTTACAGTAAACTGCTTGTGAGCCACTTTTCTGCAGATTTTTAGCAATTACAACATGTGTCTACTTGTTTTGAGATGAAGCCGGTTGGGTATCGTTCATTTCTGCCATGTAAGGTTATTTGTTACACAGGTCCTCCAGGATCACTTACCATTTAATTTTATTTTTGGAAGCCCCATTTGCATATGTAATTTTCTAGGCATTTGTTGAACAGTTTTCACCATTATTAGACAAAAAGAGGAGGGAGAAGTTAAAAGTGATTGAGAACCTATCATGAGTAGGTTATGCACATGTTATACACTGTCTCATTTAATTTTCACAGGCTTCTAAAAAAGACTTCATATTACCATTTATGAATGAAGAAACAGGCGCTCAAAGATGTGAATCAGCTGGTCCTCAGTATACAGGAAATGCATGGTAAGACTGAGATTTCAACCCAGTTCTGTCCAGTTTTTTCCATCACAATGTGCTGGGTTTGTGTTCAATGTCATTGCCTTATAAGCCAGTAATCAGATTAAAATGTTTTTAAATCAAAGAAAAATTTATTACCCAAGGGTTTGCATAATTTTTTCAAGCATCTAAATTTGTTAAATTTTAATACATTTTGATCCTTCAATTTCAGGTTCTATTATCTTAGAGAATGCATATTATTTATGAACGGCCCTTACTCAGATGAGTATTTTATAGGTTAGTCAAACTCCTGATGTATACTTTTATTTTTTTAAGGGGAAGCGATGTGATATGTTCCTATCATCTAATTCACCTGATCAATTCTTTTCACACATTATGGAAAACCACACTCCCTACACTTAAAAAATATTGGTGCTCATATACATTCCTTATTGATGCTTTACATGGGAACATGAAGTCACATAAAAACTCTGTTTTCTTAAAAAAACAAAACCGGGGGCAGCCCGGGTGGCTCAGTGGTTTAGCACCGCCTTCAACCCAGGGCCTGATCCTGGAGTCCCGGGATCAAGTCCCACATCAGGCTCCCTGCATGGAGCCTGCTTCTCCCTCTGCCTGTGTCTCTGTACCGCCCTCCCCCCGCCCCCCCCCGTCTCATGAATAAATAAAATCTTAAAAAAAAAAAAAAAAGGTGGGAGAAATTGTGGTTGGATTGTTCTCTTAACGAAGCATATCCTTACCCTTATGAAACTACCAGATAACAAAATAATGTCGTTTCTCCTTTACACATATATGCAAAGAATAGTATTTTTTAAATTTCTTTATGCAAGCAGCCCTGGCTATTCCTGTAGATGATGATTGTAATTGAAGTGTCAACCTAATTAACAACTAAACTTTGAATAATGCTAATGAGAAATGAACACAGCATCAGAGGAAAGACCAGCTCTACAGGTGATAAACCTTCACAGTAGTGACATTTTCCAGTGTAAAGTCACAGTTACTGTGATCTGATCAAAGAAAGAGACCCCCATTGGGTCCAATTATAACCACAGTTTTGAAAAAATTATTGAGTTATGATGTTCATAATCTATGCAGAAAGGCCTTTGCAGTATAGGTCTTCTCCCCATAGCTGTGATCTTTTCAATTTATATCCAAGCTCCATAGATTCAGATAAAAGTTTGGAGCCTAATTCATTTAGCCCACAAAGTGCATAAATCAGGATTCATTTAAGAGGAAGTTTTTATTATTAAAATCTAAACTCAATAAATGCACATTTTTAGGTAACCCACCTATTCAAACAATAAATATAGCTAGATGATGAAAAACCATAGCTTATGACTTAATGTCTTATTTCTAAAGTTTATAATCATGTCATTTTTTTTTTTTTTTAATCATGTCATTTTTTAAGCTTCAAATGTCTTTAAGGAAAACCAATGGGAATGAATAACAATACATGTATTTAAAAACTGCTCCCCCCAAAAAAGGCTTATGATGGAAGTATATCTTATGTATTATAAAAAGTAAATGGCTGGGTTATTTTCAAATTTTACTTTTAAAAATAAAAAAACTATTTTAAAATGTCATGCTTTACTTACATCTTTGCAAAAGAAAATTCCTCAAAGTGCATTCTTCTATAAAACATGAAACTGATAATTCAGTTCTCCACAAATCGAGTATTCTTAAGATAATCATAATACATGCCCACAGAGAATGGAGGTAAGTCAAACCATGCCTTAGCCTTCTTTACTCCAAATCCTTCAGTGCTGAATTCAATACCGCTTAAGCTATCTAGGATATTAATCATATTGCCACAAGCCCTACCTAACGAAACCGTAAATATGGGGCCTTCATCTCCAAAATTAGCCAGTCAGTGTAGTTTCTGAGCTCCCTCAGGAGCTCTGCAGAAAATAGGAAAGAAAAAGAAAACATTTGTTCTACAACTGTGTTGTCCAATACAGTAGCCACTTGGAATGTGACTAGTCCAAACAGGGATTTGTTTTAAGTGTAAAATACACACTGAAATTTGAAGACCTTAATAGCCTCCAAAAGGTAAAATATGTCATTAATAATTTTTGTAGTGATTTCATTACAAAATTTTTTTGAATATTTGGTTAAATAAAATATATAAAAATTAATTTCACCTATTTTTTTAGTTTTTAATGTGGTTACCAGAAAATTTAAAATTGCATATGTGGCTCACATTTCCATTGAACAGTACTATTCTACATGAGCATACTGTCTAATTTCATATAGAGATGTGAGACTAAAACATTTTCTGGTAAGAAATATGGTCACTTTGTTTCTTTGTCTTTCTACATTATTTTCTACATTATTTCAAGCTTTACAAACTGCTGGAAGAGAGGTTTTCCTTGACCTCTTCTAGGCAGGTTTTGACTATCAGTAGGTAGATCTACAGTTGTTCCTGTTTTTCAGAGACCAAGAGAGCAAGTGAATTAAGTGGTTTCTGGATGCACAAATGAATGCTCAAAAATAGCTTGTAAAAATGAAATATAGTTTTTAAAATCAGTTTTAGACAGAAAGATATGACTCTAATATAAAGTGACTGGGTCAACCTTGCTGTTTCCCTGTCCTTTGGATCACTGGAGTAAATTATCACCAGTTGCCAATGCCCTTTGCAGTGCTAATTAGCTTTTAGCAGTTTCTATCTATAAAAACGGTGGTGTCTCTTTTGTACTTTTTCAATATTTGGTCTGGGAAATAGCATTTTCTCTTTTAACTTCCAAACTTCTTAATTTAGTTAGGAAATAAATGTACATGTTCTCCCGGAATCCTAAAGTTTATAGTCACATGTAATCCTGAACCCAGAAGAGCATTGGTAACTTTAGTCACATGGCTATTACCACACAGTCCCATTATGTGATACCAAAAAAGTATCCACTATTTTCTTTTTTTATTCTTTTTTTTTCCTTTTTTATTCTTAAGAAAGTAAGCAAGCCTCAATCTCCAATGGCTAAGGATTACTTGAAAACTGACATCTGATTTTATTATGTCATTCTTTAGTCTGTAAATAAATTATCTTTTTAAGTCTTATTAGGTATTATATTAGACTCCCAAAAAAGTTAAACAGTGAAGAGAACTTCAGAAATAGACATAATTTCATCACTCTTATCAAATGTTTAAATTCCTTTCACACAGCGAGAATTCAGCCTTCTAAGCATCCATCCACGGGAGGAATTATAACCTGGGTTTAGCACAGTTGGAGTTCACTGCAACATGAATAATATTACCACCAATTCTCCACTTTTACCCTCTTAACACTAAAGTGACTATGAATAAAAGTAGGGAATTACATGAGTAAACATAACAAACAGGTATAAATTAAAAGAGTGCAAGGCACGTGCACACAGTGTGAGTAAGGAAGTAATTATGCCAACCGGGAGTTAGGAAGAGAAAACCTATTAAAGGAGCTAAATTTTTCAGAGAAGTGACAGATTTTTCTCTTGACTTTTAGATATGTCTTTTCACAAAATGTAAATTAACCCCTCTACCCAGAAATTTTAATTTTGCTTTCTGGATCACAAAATAAACATGAGGGTAAAGAACAGAAGGTAAAAATAAATGTCCAGAAATAATATTTAGATAACCTACACAACCCTAAAACACCCCTCTGATGGTTTTAAATACCTCCTTTGATGTAACTACACTGTACTGGAGAAGCCACATACATTTAGAAAAGTCGCAGCTTCAAATAATTATCTGCTTTAGAAAAGAGTTACGAAGATAAAATGTTTTATTCTCCCTTGAAACATATTATGGTAAGTACATGAATCAGATTTTAAATCCCCACATTTCTTTAATCCTTCTAATGTTCTTTTTTTTTTTTTTAGAAACAAAATTAACCTTACCTTCTTAATTTTCTAGCAAGCTTCTACTTTAGGATTAAAACAGTAACCATATCAAATGAAAAGCATAGGATATATTTGTGGAGGGTATCATTACATTGCCTCCTTGTATGCTTAAATTACCTATCAAAACATAAATTATTTTTTTTAGAACTTCAATTAATACAGGGCCAGTTCTCACTATTTTCCTTTCAGAAGCCATTATGAAATTAAGACAACCAAACTGCTCTTATCCCTCCTCAAGCCCAATGTTAGGCCAGTGTCTCTAATATCAATGTCACTTCCATTCATTCAGTAACTCAAAGAGGAATCTTGCAGGTCCTCCTCAACACTTCACCCTTCCTCTCATCACCCACATGCAATACATCACCAAGCACTGTAAATTAGACCTCTGATGGAGATTCAAATCTGTCCACTTCTCTCTACATACCTGCCACTACCAAGTTCGAGCAACTAGCATCTCTACCTAGACTACTGCAAATGGTCTCAATGATCTTCCTGTTTCATTGCTTATTCCCAGTCATCTTCAGGACCCAGACCCAAAGAAGAGATTTTTCGAAGTTAAAGTAGATCACACCAATCTTCTGCTAAATATCTCCAGTGAATTTCTAATAAAGTCCAAATGTCCTTAACAAGAGCTACAGATCCTTTATGATAGCACCTCTTGCATATCTCTACAACCTCATTTTGGGTTTCTTTTTAAATTTTATTTATTTATGCATGAGAGACAGAGAGAGAGAGAGAGAAGGAGAGGCAGGCTCCTTGCGGAGAGCCCCCAATGCGGGGCTCCATTATGCAAGGCATCAGATGCTCAACCATTGAGCCACCCAAGTGTTCCATACAAACTAATTTTGCATAACTCTTTTGTTCATCTTACTACAGCTATACAAGATTTCCTTCCATTTCTTGGATTTGCCAACCTCTTCCCCACAGTAGAACCTTTGTACATGCTATCCCTCCTCCTACTGCTACTCTGCAATGCTTACTCATACTCATCATTCAGGCCAATTCTGGAAACAGATGTTGACACGCTGAGCTCAGCTGGACGACAAATGGCTGATCCAAGTTTTTCAACTGGTAAGAATGATATCAGTTTGGCTAAGATAATTTTCATTTTAGCTTACTTATTGCAGAGATGACTGCTAGTCCACCAACATCCACTCTCCCTTTCTTTGGTAAGAGAAATCCTAAGTTTTGACTGGCACTTGCTCAACCTAGTTACCTTGACCCAGCTATTTTTCAACATCCCTCCTGACACGGTGTGGCCATGTGGTTGCATTTAGATGAATGGAATGTGAGTTCCATGAGAGCAGTATATTATGTCTTCCTGTTCACTCAGCTCCTCGCATAATACAAGCAAATAGTAGGTGCTTGATAAATATTTGAATGACTGAATGAATGAATAAATATGTAAGTTAGCAACCTGTCACACTTCTACATTAATTTCTCTAGCTCACTGGATCAGATTATCTGTGATGGGGCCCAGGAACATAATTCATTTAAAAGTTCACCAAGTCATTATATTATCAGCAAGATCCGGAAACCACTATTATGACAGTGCTCATAATATCATACATACAAAAGGTCTTTTGAATGTGGGAAAGCCATGAACTTAAAGGGCTAGAAACAAATTGGAAATTATTTTTAAAGCCAAAATTAAGTTCTTTACATTAAATATGATGTATATATGTATGTATGTGCATATGTATGTATGTACTAGCATTAAGAACAGAGAGAAGCATGCTATTAAGATGATACAGGGGGGAAAAAAGACATTCGGAGAAAGGCTAGGTAATTTAGTTGGAAATGAAAACCCATGAGAAAGCCAAGGAACTTCATGAGTACTTAAAATCACTAAGAGTAACAAACTATAAATCAACTTTAAAATGGCAAAGGTACAGAGACAAGGAGGAGGGAACTGCTAAAGTCTGGATCACTGCAGTGGGAGGGATAGATTCTCTTACTCAGTTAAAAAATATAGCTTGGAAGCCCAGAATTAATTAAGGTTTTGAGTTTTGCTTTTTGTTTTCTTTTGCTTTTGTATTTAAAATGCAGCTAAAAAATACACACCAAGAAAATAAAAAAAAATAGCAAAACCTATAGTCTACTTACAAACAACAAAAAAAAAATCTCTTATAACCAGTCACATCTCTGAAAATATTTAAAAGAAGAGTGAGTTTCCACAAACACCCAAAGTAGTATGCAGAAGCACAGTGACTGCCATTACAACATGGTCTCCCTTTCCAGAGAGAGGAAATAAGTTACACGCACGGCCAAAAAAGTATATATTAAACATGCATCCAGGTTTCTTCTTTTCATTACTGTAAGAGTCAGATGAAAAAATCCTAATAAAATGTTCTAAGAAGTGACTACACAGGGACTTTAAAAAGCAACTTCTATTACAGAGATAAAAGAAGTGCAATTATGTTTCCCTTCAACCATCATTTACTGAATGCCTACTATTTACAAAGCCCTGCACTAAGGCTTGTGGCAGGGGCTACGTGCATCTATGTGTCTGAATTCTAACAGCTGGAGATTGAGGAGAGAGCATAACTGCATTTCTCTAGGGGAAAACTGAAAGCAGTATTTGTCTCCTGAAGTCTACTCTATCGAACCAAAAAAAAAAAAAAGTTCTCATAATTACTCTAGAACTTGGATAAAATTGGGTTACCTTCCTAACCTGACCACTCCAGAAATTTGTTGAGGAATTTATTTACTGCTAAATATAATAAGGATTAGAGCAGAGCTGTGGCAAACCTGGAACTAATATAATATTCTCTGGGGTCTTTTTTTTTTCTTTATAACACATATTATGACAATTTAACATATTAAGCCTTCATGTTAGGTTAGAGGAAATATCCAACAAACTAAACATATCTATTAACTATTCACATAGTTGCAAGAGTTAAATTTATTTACATACTTTTTTTAAAAAGCTGATTTTTTAAAAATTCTCTAAAATAGCCAATTATTTTCCAAATTTATTCCAAAATTAATTAACACACTTGAAAGTAGGTATCTTAAAATTTTACCTCAAGTCAGAAATTTGGGGCTTTTCTCTAGGTCTTTAGGCTTTTAATTTAATGATTTTTGGTGATTCAGAGCAATTTGTGTCTTTTCTTTTCATTGCAAAATAAAACCATTAACCTTTCCTTCATGTGATTCTCCAAAGGGTCACTACAAGAAACAGTATTTTAAATAGCCCCATTTTATAATAAAGTATTTTCAATTTTTTAGTAATTAAATATGCTTTAAACTAAATGTAGCTATCCTGTAACATATCAGGGTCTATAGGGAATTGTACAATAATGCTTACGTGTACTAAAAGTCCTACAAATTCTCATAATAGAAAATAAAAAATCATTTTCCAGTAGATTATATGTAAGATAAAAATAAGATCTTAAAACAGTGTTAACAATCCTAATTTAAATCAAATACAACATACTGATATTTCTTCACCAAGATTAGAATAGAGAGTAAGCTTTTATATAAAAGTCCAAAACAATTACTCATTACATTGTATATCATGTTTATAGGAGAGGTACCATGGTCTAGTATTTGGGGCATAAGTATGAGAGGATCAAACTATATAAACTAAAGCTCTAGAAATATCATCAACAGTATACTTTCTATGTCTTCATCTTACCTAAAATAGGGATAAATATGGCCTGAGAGAATAATATTTTTTACAATCTAATGAGTTAAAATTATTTAAAGACAGTTAAGCAATATAGGCCAAATTCATTTTCCCGGTAATGGATATTTTAATGCATGTAACTTTTTCAGATGTCAATTTTAACTTGCTTTCATCTGTAAGAATTAGTTTATAATTATTTTAACTTGATTTTCTCATGAAGAGATTTCATAAATCCCATTATAATTCTAATTAGCTTAATTTTCTAACAAGAGAGTTTCCCTATTTATTTTTGAAATAGTTAACAATTCTCCAAATCCTTTAAAAATATTAATGATAAAAATTAAAATGAGCAGTAATACCTTAGAAACATTACATTTTAAATTATTATGCAATTGAAACTAAATCTGTGTATATATTTGGAAAAGAGGAGGTCTCAGTAGTACATTTTCTTAGACTAAAATGAACTCACTTGAAATTTCAAATGGATTTAATTCAACTGTTTCAATTTCCCACATTTAAAAACATACCACAGTAACACTGATAAATTCAACTGATGTTGTTACATAGCCCTAAAATTTATTTTTTATTTCAAAACACTCAACCTACTTTTGAAGGTATCTATATTTGACATAGCCACTAAAAAATAAAATCACAATGCATTTAGACATAAAACTACAAAAGTATATTTTAATGGATCTACTGCTTTTAACAGATATTCCATGTAATAATCAGCATCGTTAAAATCACTCTCAATAACATTTGTTTTTTTCTTTTAATGATCTAAATCTATAGTGAAATGATGAAATCGAAAAACAAGTGTTCTTGTCAGAAGACAGGAAGAGAGTTTTTTCCCTTCCCTTAAGGAAAACAAAGGATTCCTGAAAGCTTTGCCCTGATTTATTTTTCCAATTTTAAATACCTTAAGAGTAGCGGAACTGCTACTGGCATGGTAGTATTTCTAACAGTCAATAAATCTAAAATATTATGTGTGAATATTGGAATGAAGCCATTAAGAAGATTACAGCATGCAACACAGCAGAGGGTCCACAGGAAAAAAGAACTAGTAATTCAGGACAACTGTGACCACTGACCTTTGAACAGCCAAGACCACTGGTCAAGCTGACACAATAATAGAGTGCACATGCATAGAAAGTCATCTAGCCTCTAAGTATAATTTAAATGCTTTGGTGAATGATTTTAAAAGGCCCCCTTTTAAATATCAGTTAATTTATTAAATAATCAAACAATACCAGTAGTAATATTTTTCAGGATTCAAGTGATTTTGTTAATTCAAATCACAAAAAAATTCAGTAAGATCATTTGTAATTTTAACACATCTCATTTAAAACATTTATAATTAGAGAAAGTATGATGTGATGCTTTATCATATCTCCTACAGAACTATAAGAGATAGCTCTTGGAAAACTGATGAAAAAGCTAAATTTATTAGAGAGGGGTTAAGCAATCACCTAAAATATTTTTAGAAAATGACCATAACTTTAAAACTACTCATATACTTTCAGCAAATGGTCCTAGTTCCACTCCACGGCTGTATCCACTTATTCATTTTTCAAATTTGTCTGTAAGTCTGCGCTCTTTAATTTCAAGCATACGCATAGTTATATCTATAGAACCTTGCAGTGTGCCTTACTTATGATTTTTATGATTTTATGATATTTCGGTTATAAACAGTTAACTGTTCCTTATAAATAAATAATAAGATGGTCCCTCCTGTCATTTTACATATTTAAGCTCTTGTATTTTATGAGTACTATTTAACTTCCTTTTATTTTAAAATAAATGTCTTAATATCGAACTAATTCTACTGGGAAAGTAGTACTTCTGAATTAAAAAAGAATCACCCATAAAAAAATTACTATTAAAGATTGTTTTTCTCAAGGAAATAAAATCAGCCATCATTAAAATTGACTATAAAAATTTTAATGACACAAAAAAGCTGATTTATTTCTCTTTTTTCATTTTCTTTCTTTCTTTCTTTTTTTTTAAATAAACAATCCTTTCTCCTTAGGGCATTAATAGTAGGAAATGCATTGTACATAAAGACAGTATTGTAGTTGGGACTTTATTTCATAATTATTTTCCTATCCAATGAAGAATTCTTTGATGAATTTCTAAGTTAATAACTCTAATCATTTCTAGCAGCTTCTGCAAAATTTTTATAATGAGGCAATCTACTTGTAATGAGCTAAAAGATAATATAATTCTTTACTGGTCTGGGTTTGGATTTGTCCATACATAGCATAAATTTACTACAGTAAGATAAAGTAGTTCAATTTAATTTGCTTCAAGGTCAGCAAGTATTTTAGTTTATTTATGGGCATAGATAATCTGATTTTAACTTTAAAAATCACATTTTTCCCATCACTAGCTATAAAAACAATCAAAGTCAGTATCACTGTATTTTTTTGTTTGAAATTTTTAAATTCACTTTTTCAAACTCCCTGATAATGATTTCAAAGTACTTGCATAATGCAGAAAAATATATGATGAAGGATTTTTATTTTCAAATTTGACTATCCCTAAAAAAACTGGAGTTTTTTAGAAGGAGAGTTATTTTTAACTTAGAACTATGTCATTAAGATATTTCTTAATAGCCATTAATATACATACAGAAACAGTGGAAGTCTCCATTTTTGCACTGTTCTAAGGAATATTAAGGCCCCAAAAATGCAGTTTTGGCGACTATCTAACATGAAATACAGAATATATCCTATTATAAGCTGCAGACACACACATGCACACACACACACAAACCCTCTGCAAGATCAAAGACCAGAAGAGAACTGGCACTTAATTTATCAGCCTTTACAGACAAAAGACAGTTTTCGTCATTTCAAAAGGATCAGATGTCTTTTATGACAAACTGGGTTTGCAGTTTAATTTACAAATAGAATTCTAAGTAAGCAGTCTTTGCTCTGCCAAAGCAAATGACAAACAGTGTAGGTTTTCATTCTTGCGGCCCTCAGCAGGATAGAAAAGATTAAAATAAAACTGAAATAATTTAGAGAAAACAAATAAATGTTTCAGAAAGTTGAGGGAGATCAAAGCCAGAATTTTCTGACCCCAACTGTACAAGCATTTCTTATTATATTGACCAGTGCCATCAGATCATTAATTAAAAGGAAAAGCACTGGCAGGTGGCAGGGAAGCAAAAGCCGGTAATTGGCCCCCTTCTTCTCCTTGCCTTCAAAAACTCTCTCATTCTTTTGCAAGACATGCCACTAGGCAGACAGAAATGCCTACTTTGTAATATAATGATTAAGATGAGATGAAGAGACTTAGGTTTAAAGAAACTCTGCCTAATGAATGCATCTAGCTTTTTAATTATGATCCTACTTTTACAATAGGAATAGGATGTTCCATTCAACATCTCCTCAACTGCCAAAAGGTAGAAAATATTAAATATAGAATCTACACAGATTCCTCTCACACCCATGCACGTACTCATCCCTTTTATTTCAGATAGAAAATTGGGAAAAATAAGTCTTGGTAATCCAAGGGCCCAGGAGAAAACATATATATTGATATATAGAGAGAGATATATGTTCACCACAAAATAACCTTCAGACTTACCACATCACTCGGTAGGTTGTTCAAGTCATTAAATGGTGATTCTAAAGTGTTTGTGTCAACATTTAACATAACCACATCCTCCAAAGATTTATTTTTCACTCTCTGTTTAAAAAACACAATTATAAATAAACATCTTAGTATATTTTCCTTCCAAACTATGATGAGCTTAGAAATGTAGAGAAAATTATTTTAATGATAATTAGCCTTGGGAAAAGAAAAAAGGAAAATCCTATGCTATAAGAATATATAAACCACTTTGCCTCATGAAAGTTTGTCTACAACCATTCAAGAAGATTGGGTAAAATATCCTTAAAATAAAATGTTTGCTCATCTAAACACATTAACTTAGTTTGGAGATACTGAATATAATTACCAAAGATATATTACAACAAAAACTCACAAAATAGGCACAGCTATACTAAACCACAAAAATTTATACCTTTATCAACTGAATTTCAATCCTATGATACAGGAACTTGTGGCTTGTTCTATACCTATTTTTAACATAAATCATATTGTAGGGATAACATAAGCCAATAATTAAGACTACTGTAGCGAACTAAGTTTTAAATTAATAAATATTTTCTCTGTATTTCCATATCAATTCAGTGTAAGCTGATGATGAGGACTGTAAGTTGGATAAGAAAAATGACAGAACAGTAATAAGGAATTGTTGGAATATTTATCACATGAATTTAATATAAAAGATCAAATTGAATAGCCTATTAGATTAATTGACTTGTCTTTTTTGTTTGACGACTTAGTCAAATGGTCAAATTTTCTCAATATGTGGACTAATGATAGTAAATTAGAATTTCATCAAATTTTTCATTCTTAAAAGAAGAAATTTTGGTTTCTTTTTCCTATTTAAACTAATATTTATACTTAAGCAAATCATCTAATTCCATTTGCCTTATTTAAATGATAGCAAATAGTATTACTCTTTGATGCAAATAAAGGGCTCATTAATGAAATATATCTATCAATTCAGAATTCCTTAATTGTATAGGTCAGCTAGCAATAAGTCAATTAATTTCAGTGTAGTATTTTTTTCAGTATAGTATTTTTAAAAATGACATTCTAGAATAATGGCCATTTTTTGAGAATTATTAAATATCTTAAATCTTAAATTGGCCAAACCAAATTTTTTAAGTTGCTCAAGATTGTAGTTTCCCTGATCCATTTAGAACTTCAAATATCTGCAAATTAGGTAGAATGTTAAATTTGCTAGGGAAATGATGGTCTAGAGTAGGGGATTTGTATGTGTTAAGAAAGCCATAATGTCTATGTAGAATATGAATTATCAAGGAACACATGATTTTAAAAATCCATCTTGTTAAAGACATTGTAATTATTCTAAAATAAGAGTCAGTGGATGGCTGTTTCTTAGAAATTAACAGAGAATCACCTACAATTGTAACACTATTGACAAAACATTTATAAATAAACTAATTCCCTTTCCTTTCCGTGTGTGTGTGTGTGTGTGTGTGTGTGTATATATATATATATATATACACACACATATGTAAAAAAGGCTTACATATATAAATATGTAGTTATCTATAAATTACATACAACATAACAACAAAAATAACCTATTTTATAAGCAAAAGTATATTTATATCAGTGGCATTTGGGTGGGGAAGTTGTGTCATAATTTTGATTTCTACTTTTAATTCTAAGTTGTCCCTTAACAGAAACTATAAAGATAATCCAGAAACCCAATGCACTTGTTAAAGGCTGAAATGAGTTCTTCTAAATAGCCTGGAATAATGGTTATGTGATGCCTAAATATTTTGTGATGGTACAAATGCTAAACTCTGAATAAAGAAGATTAGTATTAACATAAATATATACTTTTTTCCAAATTTTCCTTAGTTTAAAAAAGTCCGATAATAGCTGAATATTAAATTCTGTCCAAGAGATCATTCAATAACAATGGAAAAGGTATTAATTTCAATAAATCAATACAACGAAGACCTACTACAATGAGAATGATTCTACATAAGCAACAAGGGAAAAGTAGTATGTAATTAAAACTTTCTTTAAATTTGGATTAATGTCAGTATTTTAGCTATGTTTCCCTCCAAAACAGGCTTTAACTATTTTCTAAAGAAGAGTAAAAGGTCCTACAGCATACAAAATGGTACCACTTTCTCTGTCTCATATTGTTATAGCTCATAAAATTCATAAGCTTGCTTGGATCAGGAAAGAGTAATAAAAAGGAGAATTTGCCTTTTTCTTCAAATATAAGAAAATATTAGGACAGAGACTGAATGTCTTAAGGACAACAGTAAGGTACTAAAGTTGGTAAGTTTTTCTCTCATCTCCTCTCTGTATAACCCTTCCATGCAATATAACTACAAATGTGCATCATGTAAAGCAAGGAAGTGACACAGTGGCAGCAATCACATGTTCTTGTAAAACTAAGACAACTTTTATTTAGAATTGTTTGTATATCTTAAAACACATAATGCAATCCTTATCATTTGTAGCCTCCACTAACTTATTTGTCATCATTTACAGGAATTCCTCCCTAAAGTCTCATTCAGGGGGAACAAAATTTCCTTATCCTTTTTATGGGGAGCAAATTTACATTGAAAAAAAAAAGATTTTTAGCCATATTTCACTCATGACTATATAAAAATAATTAAAAGAAAGATTTAAATGGATACTAATTTCACATCTTTGAATAATTATGTCTAGAAGTCTTTGTAAAGCTGGTATGTTGAAACTGTCTTGATCAAGAGAGAGAATAGGGAATATTTGATTCTTCCTTTAAAAAAAAAATCTGTTGTAACTTCAGTCTAGCAAAGTTTAAAAAATTATTCAGCTCGGTCTCACATACAAAATATGTAAATAGATACATCCACATTTTAATTGTAATACCATTAATATAAAGTAAGAAAGCACAAAAGATACAAATTTTAGTTAAAAAAAAAAAAAACCTGCCTACTAATGACATAATAAGAATGGAATTGCAGGATGTGTATCATCTTGTAATAAATTAAGGAGAAAGTTACTAAATGGTACCCAACTGGTTTAAAGACATTCTTGAAGTTCCTAATATACCATCTCCTTTACTATTAAACAAAATAAACTAAATAGAACTGACTACAAAGACAGTTCAATAAATCCAGAGTATAAAAGGTACAGAGATTTCAGCTAATCTAATCATGGATCTAAACAGTCCCATTTAATCATGAGCCAATTTAAAATCAGAATGGACCATTTCTCTAAGACAATACCGTAAGAAGTAAAAAATTCTTAAATTTGCTCCTTAGAAGAAGTACTGATTTTCTTTATAGGTATCCAACATATATGTGTGATAAATGTAATCAGATATTTAAAACATGTACCCACTTCCATAATATTTTGGAAAAGCTGAATCAGTTGTTTTAAAATTTGATATAAAACCATTATGCAAAAATATAAATAGGTACAATAAAAAACTTTAAATATTTTTCATCTGCACAAATAAACAAAAAAATTTGTGTCCTATTAAATACATTAAGAAGAGATGTGCAGTAATATCAAAATCAAATCTGATGACTTCTTTGAAACATACCAACCTACTAAACTTAGATTTTATACAGTGAAAATACTGATGAATAAAATACTAGTTATATATTCCAAAATCAAATAATAGACTAAGTACCTATTCATTCATGTTTTTGCTTTATGCAAATTGACCTTTCACTGCCAGTAAGAATAAGTTTCCTAAAAATTAATAAACATAGAGATGCATAACCTTATCTAATAGACTTCAAAATTAAAAACAAAGTAAGTCTATTAAAGAAATTCATTAAAATGTATTCTTTGTTAATGACTTAACAAATGTTTCCCTAGTATTCTGCAAAAAGAGAATGACCAAAACCAGAGCACATGTAGAATTCTCTAACTCAAGAAGGACTACTATAGGAACATGACTTCTCCAGACATGATCCTCACAAGTTTTAAAATAATCAAGGGGATCTTCCTTGATGAGCAAAGTGAGTACTGATGTATATTGTATACGGTGACAACTAATGAGAAAACCAAATCTAACTCATTTAGGAGTTACTGATTATGAATTGGTTATAGTTATCAATTAGGAATTGGCTTAAAGGTGAATATGCACAATCAGCAAAAGAAAAAAAAAAGAAAGAAAACTGAATAAAATTGAAATCAGCTAGTGTAATGTAATGACGCCATGCAACTGATCCAAGTCTTTCGTTTGGATCCAAGTCTTTTGTTTATTTTTTTTTAGAATCTAATCTTCTAACAAGTCTTCTCTGGAAATCTCTCTGATTCCATGCTCAACGTATTTAAAGTTCAAAGTTTTTCACTATAATGATGACAAGTCACAAAATCATTTTGAAATGAAGTAATAACAATGCAAAAAAATTAGTGAATTTTAAATCTCCAACAGGACTGAAAATTTAAAAAATTTTTAAAGCTATATTCTAATTTATGGGATCCCTGGGTGGCGCAGCGGTTTAGCGCCTGCCTTTGGCCCAGGGCGCGATCCTGGAGACCCAGGATCGAATCCCACATCGGGCTCCCGGTGCTGGAGCCTGCTTCTCCTTCTGCCTGTGTCTCTGCTTCTCTCTCTCTCTTTGTGTGACTATCATAAATAAATAAAAATAAAATAAAAATTAAAACTTCATGATTAGTGTATTAAAATCATATCTTGAAAAAGCACACTGATAAACTGGATCATAAATGTAGCTTGAAAAATAAAAACATTTTCCCTTTATGACTCATAACTACATAACCTCTGATCTTCAAAATAAGGCCTAAAAAAGAAATAGATATAAAAGATCCTACATGACATAAAGAAAGTGGATCATCAAAGACTATGATTTTAACATTTAAAACTTACCTCACGACTTTGATCAAAATTAACATATTTTCCTCAATTTCATGCCATTGAAGATGGTCATTAAGTATATTAATTAAAATGAAATTATTCCAAATATTACTTTTGAAAATGATCATGTAAGTATACCCCAAATATGAAGCTAGTCACTGCTTTATACTATTCAATTGATACTCTTTTAAAACACAACTGTTTTAACTATTATTTTTATTAATTAATTTATCACTCATGTATCTCATGTCTCAATGATACTCACCTCTATGAGGCTGGAATGTATTCCAATCAGGTATGGCATTGGAGCACTAAATTAAAGATATATAATGTATATATTTGTAAGTTCATTAAAGCTATAACAACAATATAAGTAATTCAGAAGATTTACAAAATTAAATTTTTAAAAAGATTTTAAAATTGAATTAAATGTATCGTACTAATGTAGCCCATTAGAGATATTTAAAATTATTCAATATATAAAAGTCAAATTTAATCTGAGAGGCCATTAATATATTTAAATTAAGGTTGTTTTGCATGAAAATCACAAAATAATTTATAATTAAAGAGCGGTAATGCCTAAAAAATTTTTTTATTTATGAAGAAGATTAGAGTTTAGGCCATAGTCTGAGTTAAATCTTCCATATACTACCTATTAGATATAGCCTAATTATCAAATTTATTCATTTTTTATATACTTTTTTATTCAATTAGATTCTTATTTCAATGAATTTCTTAATATACCATCATTGTTTTGGTGCTACTATGGCACCAAAATATTTTGAGTCAGTCACCAAATATTTATTGAGACTTACTATCTACCAGGCTCATTTATGAATAAGAAGTACAAAGATACCAAGCTCCTCCTCTACTGTTATCACTCACTTTCTATGCTATCTTTCTGCTCACGTACATTAGGCTTTATTGAAATGTCATATATTCCTATTTATCCCAGCTTCACTTCTATTAATAAAATAATTTTAACAAATCAAAATATTCTAATATGTTTAAGAATAGCACTAAATTAATTAATTCAGCAGATAATCTGTGGAGCACACCAGATGCTAAACCTGGGCTATGGGCTAGATAAAATAATAAATGATATAAATATAAACAGAATATATTCCCTTGTAGATCTTATACTCCATCAGACGATACAGACATTAAGTAATTTTTGTAACATAAAATCGGGCTTACAAGTAATTTCAAAAACATTTCTCATGAAATACAAAAAGGGAATTTCCTAACTTGACATTTTAAAATTAAAATATTATTTAACAAGAAAACATGAGAATGGGCAGATGTCTACAAAGGTGATAGAAATTATGCAAATAAACAGCTATTTAAAAATAGAACATTTTTGACATTTCTTGTATAGACATCTCTGTGTTCTATTTAATGCAAACATTTTGTTAATGAAAAGTCTTTTTCAAAGAATTTGCTTAATTTTTCAAGCATCATTTTCACGAACAGAGTTGAGCTGTCCAAACTCCAGCATATCCATTTTGCTACTGAGCACCAGTCACAGATAAAGCTAACAACAGGCACCTCGAAGATCCAGTTTTCAAGGTAACCTCAAACAGCTCCACCTTTATTTAAAGATGGCTTAACCGCTAATATATATCCATAAATCACTAAAAATAAGGATGGTTAAAGTTTATACTTGACTCCACATTATTCTGTTCATTACTTATTGTACTAGATTCTATCTCCCTTTTGTAGCTTTGTTCCTTCCTATTTTTATTTATTTATTTTTAATACAACAGACCATCTGGAATTGATCTGATATTCTGGATCACTTGACTGAAAGTAAAGAACTATTTATAGGCCTTGATATTCTTAAGACCTAACAGATTTTCTGCCTTCAAAAGGAAACAGGAGAAATAAATGTGGACTGTTCCACTTTTGCTTAAATAAAGGAAGGTTGATTACTTCCCTTGTTCAAGTTCTCATCTCTGGAATTCCTTTTGGGACTCCGCAGAAGACATAAAATATATGTCACTAACTATTCTGGGCTCTCACGACTGGGTTCAGAACATTTTCACAAAACAGGGTAGCAAATCCCAAGATCTTAAATATGTCAAGCTGTCAATGTCCAAACAGTACAAAATTACCCAAGTTACTGTGCAAACTTCCAATTCACACTAGGTTTATCCTACCCACAAAATTTACAACATAGAAAATCTATGGTATCTCCAATTTTGATGCCCGTTTTAATATAATGGATTATCAAAAAATATATAAGCCACCTAAAATTAACAATTATTATGTCTATTTTACAGATGTTGGATGAACATTAAGTAGATCAGACTTCAAAACTTCAGAGCCAAAAGTAGTAGCTAACCTATGGAAGTCCTATGAAATACAGCTAAGATAATACTTTTAAAACCTCATGAAAGTTAGTCATTTCTTGGAATACAAAACATAAATGGTTAGCAGTTGTTAAGCTAGAATAAAAATCCAATATAGGGTTCCTATGTAGAAGTTAGTAATAAAGTAACTCATAACTTTTTCTGTGAGATTACTGGGTATCTATGTGTTCTCATCTCACTAATTACTAACAAAATAAAAAATAGAGATTTTAGAACTACAAATGTTATAGAGCATAATTTCCTAAAATAATTACGATGTTTTGCATACAGATTTTATAGAATATTTTTATAGACAAATTTTATATTTTATAGACTTTACTGAATAGTTTTTTCTTTCTCATGAAAACTGGATTGTGTACATCCTAATATTAAATCAGCGAAATCTCACAAAAAGTAATTTTGCAACCCTAGCTGAAATCTTCTAATTAGAAGGGTGTTAATAAGTCAGGAAGAGATCCTGGCAACACAGATGTTTTATCATCCACATGAAAAATTGTCCTAGATCTTTCTGTCAATGAAGTTATTTTATAAAGATAGGATACAAAAGGCTCTGTTATGACTGCTGCTTCTTTTGCATAACAATTAATCTTTATTCAAAAATAATTACCATGTAATAGCTTTTTTTTTTTTCTTTTTAGGTTTTCTTACAGAGACCACCCATGGGTACACAGTAACAGCAGTGTATTAACTTAGGGAATCTCAACAGCATAATTTTCTATTTACATTTTTAAAAAATTCTCTTAAAAGCTAAATCTGCTCCTTTCACAGAAAGAAGAGTCAGATAGGTAGCCTAAATAAAAAAGTGGTTCAACCACTCTTGAATAAATAATGGATTATAATTGTACTGGTCTTATAGTCATAGTACTTCCTAGGCATTCAAGGACTCAGAAAGGCTAAGAGTGTGTGTATGGCAGTGTCATGAACTGACCACATTAAAGTTCTCTCTGTCTCCCTCTCCTTCCCTCCACCCCCTCCCGTAAGAACACTTAACATGAGATCTGCCCTCTTAAGATACAAGTTTAAGTCTGCAACACCATATTGTTAATGATAGGCACAATGTTGTGCGGCAGATGTCTAGAGCTTAACCATCTTGTATAACTGAAATCCTGTAACTGTTAAATAGAAATTCCCACTTTCCCTTTATACTAGTAGATTAAGAGAAAAATGTAGAGGGTGGCATTTCCTCCCAGCCTCCTTCCCAATCCTACTATGTGATGTGGGCCACTTCTTCCTAGGTGGCCTCATCCATGTGTCTTTCACATGCCTCTGGTATAAACCTTATAATACTGCAGTATTACTCTGTGTTTCTCTTGTGTGTGCATATATGTGTGTGCCCCACGCATGTATGTGTGGATTTCTTCCTCTCTGTGGATACTGCATGGGCAGAAACTAAATTCTACTCATTATCTCACATATACTCACTGCTTGGCCAATAGGTGTTCACTAAATATTTGACGTACAAATGGATGCATGAATGAATGAATGAGCCAACAAATTAGCAAGCCTTTCATTACTGGTTCCAGATGCTATATTCATGCACGGTCACAAGATGGCATTATGGCTCTCCACAGTCTATGTCACACCAGAGATACCCGGTGTGCAAACAAAAATACTTCTAGGAGACAGGATTATTTCGGGATTTGGAAAGTTCCAATCAACTGGAATCAATTGAAGAGTTGGCAAATACACATCTATCACATCCTGGTGCTATTTTTAAAGTGAAATATAAAAATGTCTTTATTCAGAAACCATGAGATTGAAAGGACAATCTCTAACATTTCTCTTCCTTTTATATACCGATCAGTATGATTCTAAGATCATTTGCAAGGACACAAAGGGAAGAAAACCATTTTCTCTAAGAAATACGTTAGTCCATAAAATTTTCTGACAGAAGAGAGCTAGAGTCTTAGACAGCTATTTCTTTAAAAATAAAAATTTGGAAAAAAAAAAAAAGAAAAAAGTACATTATACTGCTCAGTTCCTATGATAGAAGCTGAGCCTATCATTGCGGCCTTCAGGTTCAGGAAGTTTCAGAGAACTCCTTCTTTGATTATCACTGCTGTGCTTTCTGGAACAGGGAACTGTTTGGTATGGAGGCTGTTAGAATTTGTCCTAAAGGCTATTTCAAGGTTAGAAACTAGTAAGAAAATTTGAGGGACTGAAATATGAAACAATCCTCCTTCCTTATAGTGGAAGCAGCAAAAGGACTTGACAGCAGGGTTAGAAAATATCAAGAAGACCTCTCTGCAAAGAATTTGCACAGAACTACCTATATCACAGAATAGTTTCTAAATAACAGTATTCTAGAAAGTTAAATCTGTAATCACTACAGACAACTGAACTTAAAGGGACATTACCTCCTAAGAGTTTGTAATGCTTTAACAGAAAAATTGAAATAGCGTAACATTATATATGATAAAATATAGTTCTAAGGTTTGTTCATTAGAAGTGTCAGTTCTTGAACCACTAATTTGACACGTATTTTAAAAAATCATGTATCAATATGTTTTCAAATATTTTTGTAGAAATTATTTAGTATAAATAAATTGTAGTTACTGAACCCCATGTGCCAAGGTCTACGGCATTGTCAATGTGAATAAACTGCCATTCCTGCCTTCAAAGATGCTAATATATACTAGGTATGGTGGTCACAGAAAACCATTCTAAAATGAATACAGAAGAAACTACTTATAGATTTAGCTTAACCCTCAGATTTGTGTGTATGTGAGACTCCACAAAATAATTAAGCTGAATACTTATAGTCTCCTTCCAAACTTCCTCCTTTCCTAGTACTCAAAGGGTTGAATGGCAGTGGAGGATCACTATTTTATGGCATTATCAACACTAATAATATTACCATGCTGTGGAAACACACCATATATTGGTATCATCAATATGTGGCCAAATATACATGTTGTCATTACAATCATTTGATCTGAAGAGGGTTAGTCATAAAAAATAGAAAACCTCTATGCATAAATTTAAATAGTCTTAACCCTTAAATACTGTGATTTGCTTTTCATGAAATAAAAAACTTAAATACTAATTCTAAAAGAGCTTCGTTCATATTAATGAACAAACATACAGTCAAAATTATTTCCTTCTCTGTGTGTATGCACACATGCATGATTTGAAGGAAAAAAATCTCAGATTTCTTAAGAATTAAGCTATGGCAGAAGATAATTATGCAGTGAAGAGAATATTTTACCCTCCAGTCTAGATCCCAAGGTGGCTGTTTCAGACTCTGACCCTTGTCCAGCCTCACTGTGAGTATAAATGCTCTTCTAGAGGAAGAGAACAGAAAAGTTCTAGGGCTGTAGTTGAATTCAAATTCAGTGAGATCATTGGGAGTTGTTTCTAACGCCAGGAAGCTTTTCAAAATTACTCCCAACACTTTTCAACATTGCTTTTCATAGTGGCTTAGGGCAGAGACTTTGATTTAAACCAGAAACTTAGGGAATCCCTGAATTAGAGGCAACCCTTTTGCTGGCATCTGGTATTCAGTGTGCTGCTGAGGGAAGAGAAGTCTAGGAAAGTGTGTCCTGAGGTAAAGGTAACGGAAGCATGCCCCAACAGGGACAATCTGGTTCCTGATACACTCTGCAAACAAATCCTGACAACTGGTATACTGAGTTCTCTAACTAATACTGTAACTTCTGCACAGTTTTCCTAACCACCACTAAGACTGTATGTGTTTCTCTTTATGGATCAAATTATCTAAATGACTGCAGAAGTACCTCACAAAATCTAAAGAACTTTACGTTTGCCAAGTATATATTTTTGTAGCTTTGTAATGAATTACTCTGCCCTTCATAAAAGCACCTTTGAATATTTGTTAGTAATCTCTAAGCCAAGTTTCCGGGACTTCATTCAGCTATATAGATATCAAGCTTACCTAACCTACAAATAAACAAATTTTTTCTAACCATAAAGCCTAGATTTAAAGGAGTCTGGCAAAAGTCATCTTACCAGCAGTAGTCCAGCAGGTGTGGAGGAAGCACTGGGATGTATATGTGTTGCCAGTACATTGGGTATAGCAGGGCAACTGATCCATGGAGACAGGCAGTTAACTAAAATTTGCAAAAGGATGACAACAATAAGTAGCTGCTGATCCGCCGAACAAAAAAGACATGCTCAAATTATCAAAGATTAATGACAATCATAAACCAATTTATTTAGTTACCTAAATCACATTATCTTTGCCAATTCTGCCAGGAGAAAAAAATCTTATGTTCAAAAGCCCCTCTGAAAAATATACAAATAGGGAAAGTAGCTTCTTGGGCATCTTATGGAGGCAGTTTTAACTATCTGAAAATATAGTGTCTGGGGTCAAAACTTAGAATATAAATAAAAGTAAAACTGAAAAATTAGGCGAGCATCTTAGAAGAAATTGTAGGAAATTACAATTTGTGCAGCACGGTTTGCGCATCACTCAGATTAATATACCACGATTAAATATGGAAAGGAAGAGAGGCTGAAAGCTCCTGAGGGATATCATTAGGGCAAATTGCCAAAGAATGAAACATGAGCCAGTCAGGAGAGTCTGGAAGCTGCAATAATACCAGGGGACTTGAATGTTCGACAGTTGGAGCTTCAGTAATGTGTGAACTGCGGGTTATGGTATCAAGAGACTCTGCTCACTGACACATAGAATGTCACTATTGACCAGCGAACTGCCCAAGCTTGACAGCTGTACTACAGGAAGCCAAGTATATCATAATTTCATATTTAAACTGTTCATTTCAGATTAACATTTTGTTTCCTAGCTTTATATCACAACAGCTGCAAATACATTGATGCTATTTTAAAGGTAATTGCCATTTTAATTGTTTTGTTTTGTTTTGGCAAGCAGTTAATTAAATTTTGTTTAATGCTTAACAAAGGGATATCACTTTTTCCCCCCTCCTTCCTACTGACCCTCACCAGAATTCTTTCCATGGGACTTTTCTTCACATCTTAAATTATATTTCTGTAAGTGTTAATCATTTTTTAATGTTTAAAGCAATAATTTAGTCAGCATTCCTGATTTTAAAGTCTTGCTACAGTCAGCATTTCAAGCTTGCTAATTAAATCATTTTATTCAACTTGAAAATCAGAATTCAAAAATAAAACTATCTGAAAATGAACCACAGACTTCTGTAAACCATTATTCCTATTATACAAAGAAAATAAAACTTACAGTAATCAAATTAACTTAAAAGGGTAAGTGTATTAAAAAAACCATTCAATCTTAAAAACATTTGTCTATATTTAAGTGCAACATAGTTCCCCTAAAAAAAATTAAAGGAATCTAATCTGAACTAAAAATATATAAATTTTTATTAAAAGTATATTCATCATCATATGTATTTTTTCAAGTTAGACTTAATTAATTTTATATGGCAAACAATGCATTTTGTTTCTATTTAGGATTCTATCATTAAAGGATTTTAGTATTTTGCACTTATAAGTTTTAATAGTTTAACTACAGTATTTCTTCAAAACATGATTTTTTTAAAAAAATTCCATAATTAAAGCATACAATATACCACTAGGAGGCATTCAAATACTTTCACTTAACAATTACAGATGCTGGATTTATTTTTTTTATTTGAACCTTCATAGAAGGAGATGAAATAGGGTTGATCTAACTCAGTCAAATTCTCTGAGAGCTCTCAGGTACTCCCTGGTTGTAAATTAGGCATCTTTAAAGCCGTATTAACTCTTTCCATTTCTTCAGTGTAACCCAATGGCTAAAAGCCTTTATATAGCTTTGAAAGGTAGCTCCTTTACTCAGTTTCTCCATTTGCACACAGATGGCTTCTAAAACAGCTCATTTAAAATCTTAAAAAAAAAAAAAAGGAAAGTGTTCCTTTTACATTGTTAAGAAAATAACTGTGTAACAAAAATAAAACTACATTCTAAAAAGGAGGAATTATAATAAAGGCAACTTATTTTATTGGGTACACCTTGAATCCAAAGCACTCTATTAATTGCTTTATAGATATTTTCCCTATGCCCTTAATGGTCATCCAAAAGTGAAGTTATGAATTATTCACTAAGAAGGAACAATATCATCTGATGAATCTCACTGGCTTCACAGAGGTTGATTCCTTTACGCTACGATAGATGAAGAGTTAAAAAACACCTGCAACAGCCAGCGTGCAGGAAAGGGTCATTTCTGCTAATCAAGGTCTGCCAGGAAAGAAAGAAGTTCTACAAGATTTGGCAACTTTTTGGATTTAGAGGATAGGTGACTGGGAAAGGTAAAAATACAACCCCTCCCAACCACAGTTTCTGGCCTAAGCAACTAGAATGAATTATTTAAAGTAACTTAGCAAAAAGTGTCAGGCTCAGGTGGAACTACAAGGAATTTGTTTTTGCAAATATTGATTCTGTTAACTGCAAGACAGGCAAGTGGAGATTTCCAAAGGAGGCAGGAGAAGACCAAAGATCGCCCACACTCCCCTAGCAGGATGTAATAGCTACGAGATTGAAAACTAGAGAAAACACTATTATAGCATAAACTTTGTGGAGGAGTTAGTAAAGCAGTAAGTGGAAAAAACACAACTAAGGAAAAATAGATTTACTAGCAAATTAAACACAGTTATACATGAGCTGTATAAAACAGTAAGAACGAAGTGTACAAAACTAGGGCTCTGCCACTAAGAAGTTACAGCTGGTACATGTACAAATATAACCAGATCTGTTTCCTAATCTTTAAAATAAGAAGTAAATGCTAGATGATCTGTAAGTTTTGTCTCTGAGAGATGTAGTATTCTCAAGTCTCAGATCAGATCAATTCTAACATTCTACATTCTTAGTAATAGGTAATGATTTTTTCCATACAGGTGGTTAACAGAGCTAGACTACAAAGCAGACCCACTTTCAAAGTATATCTAAAGATCAACCTTAAAACCTTTAAAGCACATGAAGTAACTGAGCAATTGGAAACAGCATAAGTTACTTTGCTTAATTCAACAAAATTCTTGAGTGCTTGCTATGTGTTATCATAAATCTCTACCAAGCCACAGGGACAAAGTACTGAATAGAACAAAGTCCCTGTATTCATGGAACTTACATATTAGTGGAAACGCAAACAAGAAACAAATATACATGATGTGGGTTAGGGGTAAGTTCTAAGAGCAAACCCAGAGTAGGTAAGCAGGTAGAAAGTGACAGATGGGGAGTTTTAGACAGGGGGATTAGGGACAAACTGATGCGGTGACATTTGAACTGAGACCCAATTGATACAAGAGAGTATTCTTCTGGCTTTGGGGAGAAGAACATTCCAGGCAGATGAAACAATGCATTCAAAAGTCCTGAGACGGGAACATGCTAGCCATCTTCACAAAGTAGGGAGGTCTGCATGATTAGATTGGAGTAAGTGGGAGAGCAGCGGGAGGCAAGGTCAGAGAGGTAAGGGCAAGTGGGGTCAGACCTGGAGGGCCTTCCAGGACGTGGCAGAGGCTCTGAAGTCTTACTCTTCATGAAATTTGTCCATATCTCTGAAGAAAGCTAACTGTCACAACAAGTTACCTAGAACATTCTAACACCTATGCAAATTAAAGAAAATAAACTATGTATGTTGGAAGTCTGTTTTGCAGAATAAAGTACTATAAAGAAATGAGATCAATTTTTAAGCCCGGTGAGAAGAATCTTTTGTTTGTTATTTATGATATATTGATTCTTTAAGCATAGAGGGAAATGACAATCATATGTCTTTGGACTAGCATTACCCAAGACTCTACATCTGGTTCATGATGGGACTAGAACTCTACATGTTTTTCTAAATATTCTGTCAGCAGTTTCTTTAATACCACAGCTCTTCTTCATGAAAGCAAGGAGGTTGGGGGAAGATGTTTCAGTATTTGAGTCAGAACATAACTCAGCCATTATACCCTGGAAACTAAAGGAATAATAGATAAGGAATAATATACAATAAGGCTATCATTTTCAGAGAAAAACAAATTTACCAAATAAAGATCTAAGAAAAAAATCCTTATCATCTTTGGTAAATAACAAGTGAATATTTAGATGCACATATGATTTCACAAGGCATACTCAATATATTGACTTGATACCATCCCAGAATACTGACTAATGCACAATAAAATCACTGGGAACATTTATCTCCTGTGCACTATAACTATAAAATAAGTATATATGGAAACCATGTGAAGAGGAAAGAACTGATGAGGCCTATAAAATCAGGGGGAGAAACTTGACAATAGGGAACTTAGTCATTGAATAAAGGCTCTTGGAACTTCCAGTCCCAGGCCACAAGGTCTAATGGAGATACTATCACTGATAATAATGCTTATTATTTGCCAGGCACTATTCTGAGTACTTGATGTACTCAAATTTAATCTTCAAAACAACCTTATGAAATAGATTCCATCATCATTATTCCCATTTTTCAGATCAGAACACTGCAGCAGGGTTAAGCCAATGGCCCAAGATCATACACCAAGTATGTGGCAAAGCCAGCATACCAACCTAAGTAGGCTCCTGAGTACAACAGCCATTATTTTAAAAGTATTTATTCATTCATTCATTCATGAAAGACACAGAAAGAGGCAGAGACATAGGCAGAGGGAGAAGCAGGCTCCCCGCGGGATGTGGGACTCGATCCCGAAACCCCAGGCTCATGACCTGAGCCAAAGGCAGATGCTTAACTGCTGAGCCACCCAGGTGTCCCCCAATCACCATTATCTTAAACTGCCTTTTGATATACAAGCATTCAAAATTCCCATCATTATGGAAATGCTGAATAATATCTACCAGCTGAAAATATTCTATCTTAATTGTATGGTGCAGAATGAGCCTTTACAGTCAACAAACAAGAACAACTGACCTTTATAAGAAAAAGCTGGGGTCTGTGACAGAGAACCAATTTACAAACCTTTCCTCAGGCATCACAGTGGGCAACTTCAGCAGGAAACCAATACAACAGATTCTCTCAGATGTTAAAAAGATAAGTGATAAAAAAAATTCTACCAGTTATCATCTCAGTTTGCATCTGCAAGAATATTTTGTTGGAAGCCAAACTAAAGTTCTTTCCCTTTGTGACATAAAAATCACATTCATCCCCTTTTCCTAAAGTCAAGCTATATTTGTTAAAGGAAATCAGCCACTAATAAAACTAAGCAATGTTTTAAGCAATTAAATAGACATGTATTTTGGGGGGAGAATCACATTATCAAATTCCCAAGGATACCACTGATAAACAACCCATCCAGTGTGATTCCACAGTGAAAGCAGCACAATTCCAATTCAATGCATTCTACAAGTAGAGCTCTCATATGGACACAATACCACTCATATATCTCGTAGTCAGACTTGCCTCATTCTTATGGATAAGTTCTATTAGCTTCAGCTGAAGTTCTATATGAATTATTGAGGGGCGAACTTATGTCCCCTAAGAATGTATTCATGCACAAAAAAACCAAGAAATAGAGATTAGAGACTTCATTTGATTTTTAACTGAATCAATATTTAATTCAGAAATTTATGCACTATAAATAACTATAGGTATACAGAATAAACTGCTGCAGATGGGAATGTGATAAATTTTCCTCATGGAATGAAAAAAAATTAGTGGAAAGCATAAAGAAACCATCTGTTTAAACATGTTTAATTTACATTCCCATTTAAAAGTTTAAACCAAAAGGAGTAGCAGTAGGGTATCTGAAAACTACAAAGCTATCCTGACTATAAAATAATCTTATTTGAGGGGCACCTGGGTAGCTCAATCGGTTAAGTGTCTGACTCTTAATCTCAGTTCAGGTCATGATCTTATTAGGTTCTGGGATCAACCCAATGTTTTATCATGATCTTGACCATGCGCTTAGTGCGATGTGAGACTGATGGGACCAGAATATTAACCCCATGGTATAAGAACTGCATAGAGAGGCTCCAGCAGATCTTACCAAATAAACCAGCAGTACATGGCAACTCTGGAGAACCTGCTCTTCACTGCTGACTTAGACCTTCATTTTCTGGCTGTGTTCCAGTAGTTCTGTACCTTATAAGCCTAAGGATCATTTTATTCCCTGTCAAGATTTTTTTTTAAAAAAATCCAAAATAGGGGATCCCTGGGTGGCACAGTGGTTTGGCACCTGCCTTTGACCCAGGGCGTGATCCTGGAGACCCGGGATCGAATCCCACATCAGGCTCCCAGTGCATGGAGCCTGCTTCTTCCTCTGCCTATGTCTCTGCCTCTCTCTCTCTCTCTCTCTGTGACTATCATAAAAATAAAAAATCCAAAATAATATGTCTTATTTTTTGAAACCCCACCCTACTCCGCCCCTGCAGGTTCCATGCTTAGCAGGGAGTCTGCTTGAGGATTTTTTCTCTCTAGGCCTCTGCCCCTCCCCCACTCACATTTTTCTTTCTCTCTCTCAAATAAATAAATCTTCAAAAAAAAATTCTTGAGCAAAATTCTAAAATTTAAATCAAGTGACAGTTGTAAGAAAATAATTGCAAAAATAGCAATTTTATACAATAAAAAGACAGTATTTGTACATTTTAATGCTTTTTATACTAAAATATTTTATATTCATTTTTTCTTCATCCTATTAGGATGGCAAATTCTGCCACTTAATTGCTAAAAAATCAATCTAACCTAACCTCTTTCCATCATACACAAGTCCTTTGGAAAATTCTAATCATCTCACATTTGATCACCGGCTTATTAGCTTCTCCTAGCCAAATGACTCTAAATTTTTCTTGCTCGCTTACTTCTTTTAGGTATTCATTTTTTTTTAATGATTTTATAGAGGAAAAACTGAGGCAAAGTTAAACAAATTGCCCAAGATCACACAACTAGTAAGTGGGACACTGAACATGTGCCAGGCATTATCATTGGTACTGGGGATATAAAAATGAACAAAAGAGACAAAAATCTCTGCCCTTAGGGAGTCTGTCTTTAGCCACCCTCTATAAACCACCATTAGTGTCATACTAACTCTCCTCAACTCTTTGGCTCTCCATAGCTGTCACATTACACATAAATGCCATTGGCTTTAAATAAATTTCTTCCCCTACATGACCTTTCCCTATTACTAAATTTCCTACTTTCTACTTCTCAAAGTTGATTCAATAGCAGTTTTGCTGTTCCTGGAAAAGGACCATCTACCTTTCCACCGAAGTTTAACAGTCTAATCTACAAAACTGCTTAAATATATTTATCTTCTCTCTTCAAAAACCTGTAGATACTGAATTCTAAAGGATTATGCGCTAAGACGTTCATGTGAATTATATAAAGACTACATAAGTTAGCCAATTATTTAAGAAATAAACAATACAATTAAAGAATCACTGTATACAACAGTTAGAAAGGACTTTAGAAATCATTCTTGTTCAATTCTTTCATTTTTTAATTAAGAAACTTTAGGATAAAAATGTCTAATATGACATCATCTAATTTTTTGGTTAAGTAGTTAGGACTAAAACACAAATCTCTAATTTAGAAGGTATTACTAATATAATTGCACTGCTACTGTATCTTCGGGTAATAATTTGAATAACCAATAAATAAATCCAATTAGCTGATGCTACTTTTTAACTATTAGGTATTTCTGAAAATCAGAATATAAAACATCCCTCACCAGAAGCAAAATAAAACTGGTTGCAAACCATTAGCAATTGGAAAAGAGACCATCACAATTGCAAAGGAATCACAAGGTAAGCTCTAAATCTTTATACATGGAATTCAAAAACTTTTAATTTGTAAAGCATATATCATTAAATAGGAGTGATTATACACATATATTGCATATTCTAATATTAAAATTGTATATAATATTCCCATATATACAAAACATACATACATGTATATTTAGCATGCATATCAAATATATTTAAATATATGCATCCGTCTACAAATATATGTATAAGCATCTACTTGCATGTGAATATTTATATAGACATATATACTTACTAAGTTATATTTCACTGGTAATTAAATGACTCCAAGCCCATGCCATTATATAGCAACTAAATAAATACCTGGTGAAGACTGGTCCTTTGTGTGTCATTCTACACTTCTTTCTCCTTCTTCCTTACCAACTTTCAAACAGACTCTATATCCAACAGAAGTTTCCTTAGAAATGTTTCTAAAACCAACTTCATCTTCCTTTTATGGCCACTTTCCTAATACAGGAGCGAGTCATTCCCTGTTTTTCTGACTGCACAGCCCTTTAACTAGACTCCTATTAGAAGGAATTTCCCTACCCCTATTTTTCTTTTATAATGCCACCAATGTTACCTTCCTCCAAAACAAAATTGGTCATATTATGTACCTCATTTGCCTCCCCACAATCTGTTGGATAAAATCCAAGCCCCTTAAATTTAGCAAACAGGTTTCCGCACAATCTGGCTACCGCTTACCTCTCCAACTACACTATGTAGCATGAATTTTCTCTCTCTTCACACAAACACACAGATATGTTAAACAAGTAAACTTTTCCTACATAAGACATAAACTCCTTTTAAGAATCAGTGTCATCCTGAAGTCAACTCTCTAATCTAGCACTCTCTCTCTTCCATATCCTCTATTAGAGTTCTTATCATATTGACTGGCCTTGATTCACTGACATAATATGATTTATCTTTTGATTTATGATTCTAATTAGTAACTTTGAAATTCTCAATACATAATACTTGGCAAATAATAATCTGTGTCAATGCACAAATGAATCTATCAATACCGTTATACTTGGTCTTTGGAAAACTTTACCTATGTTAACTATTTCCTTGCAATTAAAGGTCTTTCTTTTCTATTCTTTCCATAATACAGTAGGAAATCAAAATAAAATATCTGATTCATAGAAGCTGCGCCCTTCACATATTGCCCACTTGCTCCAAATCCACTCTTTGCTACCTATATGTAATAATGGATCTGTGCCCCTGATGTTTTTTCTATTACCAGACAGCCTAATATCAGCAGAAGGAAAGTTAGAACTTTGTCAGTGCAGGCCATTGGAGATACACAGCAGAAGGAAAGGGTTTTTGCTTCCTGGTTCCAGGCTGCTCTCAGGCAGACTCCTCCAGGGCCTGTGCTTCTCCAGGACTTGGCTCTTGCAGTATACAGTGGCCAGTAACACCCAGCCATAATACTTGGTAGCTTCTTCAGGTGGTTTTGTAGCAGAACGCTTCTGATGAGATATCTCCCCACAGCAGTCAGCTAGCTACCTGGTGGCAGGTTAGTTACACTGGAACTCTTCCACCAAGGAGGTGCCGAAGTCCATTCTTATTGGAATAAATGATCTGGATAAGGTCTTCTCTGGCTATAATGCTTCTGCCAGTAACCAAAATCATTAGGTTCATAGAATAACATATCCATCAGCATGGTATTCTGTACAGAACTGAATCTCACTCATCAAGGCATTCATTTAACAGCAAAGTTAGTTAGGCGCCTGTGGCCATTAAGTTAACAAGTCTCAGCCATACTTATAACCCAATAGCAACTGGCCTAATTGAAAAGTAGAATGGCTTACTGAAGACTCAGTCGCAGTGCCAGTTGGTATTATTATACTCTTATAAAGGGTGGGGTTCTATTTTACATGATGAAGGATAATCTATCTAAATACATCAGAAAGCATTTTATGGTGTTGTTTCTCCCACAGCCAGAATACATGGGACCAGGAACCAACAGGGGGAAGTGGGAGTGACCCTTTTATTATTAGACTTAATAACCCACTTGCATAAGTTCTATTTCTAGTCTCATTCGTTTATAACTCTTCTGGTTTGGAGATCTTACCTCCCAATAAAGAAATGCATCCACGTGAATTGGAAGATAATATCGCCATCTGGTCATTTCAGTCTCCTTATGCCACTGAACCAACAGTCTAAAAATTGGGGTTATTCTACTGGCTGGAGTGATTGATCTCATTAACCAAAAGGAAACTGGTTTGCTTCCACACAAGAGACAAAAAGGACTATGTCTGGAACTAAGAGGTTCTCTGGGTTACCTCTTGGTAAAAGTTAATGGAAAACTACAGCAATCATTCAAAAAAAAAAAAAAAGCAGAACTATTGAGGATTCAGGTCTTTTGGAATGAAGATTCATGTTATTATCCCAGGTAAAGAACCCAGTTAACTGAGGTTCTGGCTGCGGTTGAGGAAAATATGGAATGGGTAATGAAACAAGGAAGAATAATATCTGAATCATTTCATGATTAGTTATAGAAACAAAGGGGTGTGGTAGCTTTGCATATTTTTTTATTTTCCTTTCATATGCATGTGTTCATTTTTATCTGCTAACCATTTTTCTTCTCTCTACTTTTTATTTTATATATATGTCATTAGTAATTAACAGAAATTTAAACGTGATTGCAGTTAAATTTAAAGAGATGATTATAATGACTCTTGGGACTGCTTTTGGGAAATGTCTACATTTGCAAAAAGGATAGCTATATCTTAATAGCTCAACATATAGATCTGTTGTTGTACAGAAGTACAAATATGTTTAGAAGGGTATAAATGAAAGCTGAGTATCCAAAGGGGTGGATTATACCAATTATGAATAATTGCCTAACTTACCCCTTACTGTCTGATCTATGGAAATGGATCTGTGCCCTTTGGATATTTATTCCCTTTAACAGCTGGCATCATGCGAAGCTGTCAGGAGAGGACACTGAAGAGACATTTCAGGAAGCAAGGGTTTTGGTTCCTGGTTCCAGTGTACTGACTCAGCAGGCTCCTGCAAAGCTGGTGGCTTGTCAAGGGCATACTTTCCTCAGGCTCCAGGTCCTGTAGCACAGGCAGGCAGGCCCCTGTGTAAGAGGCAGCTCCTGGGGCCCTCGACTCCAACACATTATAGGAGCCAAAGGTTTCTCCCAGCACTTCCCACCATGGGCAGTTCTATAGCAGGAGTGCCCCTGGCTCTTGCAGTGCTTGCTTGCAGCCTTTCCAGAACTTGCCTCCTATAATGTGGGAAGCGCCTGCCTGTGGTTATTGCAGTATACAACTGTCAGCCGCACCAAGCAGCCAGCAGCTTCCCTTGGCACCATCCAACCCTCTGTTGGTTTTTTCAGGGCAGTGACTCCACTGAGACAACCAGCTTCCCCTCAGGTGGGCTCACAGCAGTGTTTTTGGCAGTGAGGTATCTCTCTGTGAACAGATTCCTCAGCACCCCTACGTTAGCTTTCCAGAAACTTTGAAAACTTTGCCTGTCATCCAAAGACAGGTTTCCAACAAATTCTACCAGTAGATCACCACAACAACTTCTCTGCTATCTAAGAGTCATGGTTCTGCCTTCTTCAAGAGGGTCTAGATCTCAGGCCCCAGTGGGGCTCCTTCCTTGTATACTCAACTCAGCCCTAAAGGTAGTAGCTGCTTTACATCTGCTATGCCTGGATTCTGTAGTGCTCTCTTCGCTGCTTGCTAGCCCAGCCCTTGCTACTCTAGTCCCTTGCCTTAGCTTTAAATTCATTATGTTAAACATTCCTTGATCAAATTGCTGTGTACTTTCTCTCACCCGATTGGACTCAGACTGATACAGATACTGTGACCTCCTTACCCTACCTGTAGGACACTGCCTGACATGAATTAGGTACTCCATAAATAAGAAATAGTTCACTGAATGAACAAATAAACACCTTTATAGGGAGAAAGCAGTATGTTTACTACCTAGGACTATCGGAAGGCCAAGAGATAACAAACCAAGTTCCTGTATAGACTGAACAAGAGTCAACATAGCAATAGAAATCAATAAAGCTGAAAAGAGTTCAAGATATATTACATAAGTTCTTCCCTAAGGAATTACAGTTTTGACACAGACTTTTTTAAAAATTAAAATTCTCGGGCAGCCTGGGTTGGCTGAGCAGTTTAGCACCACTTTCAGCCCAGGGCATGATCCTGGAGACCCGGGATCGAGTCCCATGTTGGGCTCCCTGCATGAAGCCTGCTTCTCCCTCTGCCTGTGTCTCTGCCTCTGTGTGTGTGTGTGTGTGTGTGTTTCTCATGAATAAATAAATAAAACCTTTAAAAAAAAGAATTAAAATTATCTAGCAGAAAATGGCTAAACACAAATCTTTTTTTAAAATATAAAACCTACAGGGAAATTAGCCTCTAACTTATAAACTTCAGAATTTATGAAATTTTTATTATTATTTATTTATTTTAAAAGATTTTATTTATTCATGAGAGACACAAAGAGAGGAAGTGACATAGAAGGAGAAGCAGGCTCCTCGGAGGGAGCCTGATATGAGATTCGATCCCCAGACCCAGAATGATGGTTTGAGCCAAAGGTAGATGCTCAACCATTGAGTCATCCAGGCTTGCCATTACTATGATTTAAATAGCCAAGTTGTCACAGGGACAATCAGACACGTTTTTACTTTTCAAAAAGACAAATTTCTACTCCGGCATTTTCAGTATCAGATGGTACTTCCTATTACATAATTAATTAAATTTTAAAAACTTCATCTGTTGTCCACAATTTTAAAAACTAAATTTGTTTTTTTAAATACAGGTGTACGTGCAGACACACACACATACACACACACACACACACACACACACACACACCAGGTTCTAACCTTTAAAGAGATAAAGGTTCAACACAAGAGTTCAACAAATTCACTAATAACTCTAACTTGAGACTAAGCAGTGTTAAGTATTACAGCAGTTCAGGGATAAAAGCAACAGAAGTTAGAAATTAGGCCTCTAAAGAGCAAACCAGATTTCGAAAAACATTCAGAGGGATGAAGATGGGAGCACTCAAAATACATGTGAAGATCCAAAAAGTGCAGTTTCAGGCACTTACTCAAGAAATTATTGCTAGAAACCTACTATGTACCAGCACTACCCTAAGAGGTTAGGTTTACTGTAGTGACTGAATCAAATAAAGTCTCTTCCCTGAGTTTATAGTAAGTGATGATTAAATTAAGGAGCAGCTAGGTCATAGTATACACTACATAATTCTGGGCTGTAATTACTCTTTCTCATCATCACCATCATTTTATGTAAATGGAGAAAATGTCAACATTCAGGATAGATGATCTGAAAATAGCATTTGTGGGAAGTGACAACTGCCAGAACTAAGACAATGGGCAGGTGGAATGGGGAAAGGATGTCAAAGAAAAAAAAGACGGAGGAGGTAGTATCTACAGAACTTGGGTGGTGGAGGAAGATGAGACAGAGGGGCCAATCCCCAAATCAGCCCCATAGCAGGATAAGAGGATATAACTTAAGAAATTTCATCAGAAGAAAAAAACGTGCCTAATTGCAAAACACAATGTACTGTGCAAAAACATATAAATATAAAAGGTACATTTAAAAACAAACCAACTGTTCTCAATAGTTGTACTAAGAAAACAGAAACAATACATATATAATTTGTCCTATATTTAATTTTTTTAAATTTATTTATTTATGATAGCCACACAGAGAGAGAGAGAGAGAGAGAGAGAGAGGCAGAGACACAGGCAGAGGGGAGAAGCAGCTCCATGCACCGGGAGCCTGACGTGGGATTCGATCCCGGGTCTCCAGGATTGCGCCCTGGGCCAAAGGCAGGCGCCAAACCGCTGCGCCACCCAGGGATCCCTAATTTGTCCTATATTTAAGATTGAGAATCATGAACAGCACAAAATTCAGTCATTCCAGATAGGAAACACTGCAGTAAACCAAAATCTTCCAAGGTTGTTTGTGTAGAGATCTGAGTACTTGTAGGAACAAAATTCACAGAACCTAGTGATGGACAATATGCCCCTTAGATAATGACATAATTGATATATTTTTTTATTTTTTTTTTAATTTTATTTATTTATTTACAGAGAGAGAGGCAGAGAGACACAGAGAGGCAGGCAGAGGGAGAAGCACACTCCCTCCCCAAAGGAAGCCCAATGTGGGACTAGATCCTGATCCCAGGACTGGGACCACGCCCTGAGTCAAAGCTAAGCCACCCAGGTGTCCCAACATAATTGTTATGTTAAAAACTGATTTTTAAATTAAAAGTCAATAGTTTAATTTTAGAGGACAAATATATTAAACCATAAAGCAGAAATATATGCTTGTTTCGTGAAGAATAGAACACCAATCGCCACAAGACTTGGAAGATACAAGCACCTCCACTTTTCCTGTCTTAGAAGTTTCCTCTAACTGGGGATCCCTGGGTGGCACAGCGGTTTAGCACCTGCCTTTGGCCCAGGGCGCGATCCTGGAGACCCGGGATCGAATCCCATGTCAGGCTCCCGGTGCATGGAGCCTGCTTCTCCCTCTGCCTGTGTCTCTGCCTCTCTCTCTCTCTCTGTGTGGCTATCATAAATAAATAAAATTTAAAAAAATAAAAAAGAAGTTTCCTCTAACTGATCTGCACATGTATCTTTTAACAGAGCGTTAGAGGATGACCACAACAGGCCAACTTCCACACTCCAGTCACATTCATTTAGCACTGAATGAAAATACAGTGTTCAGAAGAGCAGTATATGTGTCAAATAATACACTCGTAAGTAGAATTCTTATCTACAGTTTCAGCTGACATAATTGGTTGCTATGGGCTTTGGGAAGAATTTTTAAAAATCTAAAAATTGTTCCTAGACTATCTGTCCCTGAAAGGTCTTGATAACAATTTTTAACTGTACCATGCTGCTGCAGCTTTAAAAACACAAGGGGCAAAAACACACTTCAATAGTCTTAACTACAAGTAGACCTGGGTAATCTTTGTTCTCTCACCAACTGTTCAATTCTTAATCTCTAGCAAGATTCTCTGTGCTTCAGGTTTCAGATTAAATGCTGATACAGGTGGTACCATTAAGAGACAAATCAAGAATATGTAAAATCCAGATGGAGGGGTTAAAATCCCGGATTCCCCTTCAGTCTAAACCTATAAAATCTACATTTTAATAGCTGATTTTCCAGAGACCAGAAGATTTCTTTTTGCATATGCCCTTGATGGAATTAATGAGAGAAGGAGAGAAAAGCATATGCTTAAATGCCTGGGGGCAACTATAACAAAGGAAGAAATTACAGTTTATTAACACAATTCCAGCACTCATAGCATATTGCTTGCTCTAAATATTCCAGAAAGAACACGCACTATACAATTCAATCTCTGTAACTAATGTGCTTATAGACTTTAAGAGGGTGATATTTACCAGCTAAATATTGGTCAAAATAGTAGCTAACATTTAGACATCTGCTTTAAAGAGAAGCATCTCTTCCACCTGCTTCTACAGGCCACAAAGATACACTCTAGTTAACATATTACTGACAGGATGATGAGAAAGCTCCTGTCAGACGCTGGCCAGCCGGGTGTTTGAGACAAAATGCACAGCCCCAGCTGACTAGTTAAAGAAAGTCTGGTGAGGTACAATTATAGAGGCATATGACAAGACTTCATGCCTGACTGATTTGAGAACCAATGACATGACTTTAAACAGCAATCTTCTCTACCTCTGGTCACAAAACAGCAATAAGTCAACTGATACACTCTTGTAATATAATGATTTATTCCTTTGCTTTGAATACATAAGACTTTGGCATGATGTTCTGCGAGTCTACCAGAGATTCACTTGGGGCTTAAACATCTAGGGCCTGCCTACAGCATGTATAAAATCAGTATTCTTGTTCAGGATTACCAGGAACCCTTCTGTGTGAACTTGGTAATGTATCAACAGAAAAAAACACTGAACTATTTATGTCCCAACTGATTAAACTTAAATACAGAAAAATGTAATAATGGGTCCTAACAAAATGCCATACTTTAGTGGCCATGGGGATGAGATAAATAGGTGATGGGCATTAAGCAGCACACTTGTGATGAGCACCGAGTGTTGTATGTAAGTGATGAATCACAAAATTCTACACCTGAAACTAGTATTCACTGTATGTTAACTAACTGGAATTTAAAATAAAGATTTGAAAACAAATTTTAAAATACCACACTTTTATATGAACAGAAATTCATAATTTAAAATTTAAAACTTTTTAAATTTAAAATCATACCACTATTCTCCATAGTTATGCTAACATATCTCAAAATTATTTTTTTTTATTTTAAAGTTTATCTCTATAAATCACAAATTATACAACAATACCTAAGGAAAGGTACCTTTAAGCAATGTGATTGCTACCAGTGTATCATCACTAAAACAGCCAGGAAGCTATAAGGTTGACTAATATGATTTGAATAAAATATGTGTCGAAGAGTAACTCACACAAACAAAATTCCTAAAACCATAATAAAATTATAAATGTAAAGATACTTTAAGTTGCGTGAGTTCTTCTAATAGTTAAAATTTTGACTGTAGATCTAAAACATGAAAAATGGGTAAAATTTCTTGTATTAATACTAAATTCAATATAGTCTTCATGATGTATAAAATAAGAATGTAAAAAGTTTAAAAGCAAGTCAGTCCATTAACAACTAACTATTCCTTCCTTGGTTGGTTCAGAGATTTCACTAAATTCTTCCTAAAAATAGCTTATTTCTAATTTATGCCATAGTCCTAGTCTTTGACCTTAAATGTTACTAGGCATGGAATTTACAGCCGATATATATATATATGTGTGTGTGTGTGTGTGTGTATATATGTAGATGTATATATATATATATATATATATACACACACACAAGATATATATCTATATCTATATCTATATCTTGAATTTTGCAAGATAAGGTTCAAGTAAAACAGCTTTCCCCACATAAGAAGGGAAAGAAGATCATGAAAGCATGCTTGAATTATGTTTTTTTTATCAGTCCTACCATCCCAGGGAATGAACCAAAAAAAGCTGGTAACTTAAGAGGTGACATCACCATCCAGTTTTCATGAATTGCCTTAAATATTGGCAGAAGTTTACCTCAACCAAAGAAATGACTCCCTGAATAACACCAAGCCTTTATTAAAATAATATTATTAAAAAATAATAATAATATTCCTATTTAACTCAAATAAAGTTACGGGTAGGCATGTTAATTTTTACTCTAAACTGCAGATCTAGTCTATTATAAAATTATAGCTAATAATCATTGAATCATCATTGAATGCTATGCAGATACAATTCTAAGCACATCATATGTATATTATACATGTGTATATATAAACTTATATATTTATATAGCTATAAAGAGATCTCCTTAATCTCTACAGCAACCCTATGAGATTAAGACTATATTACTCCCATTTTCCCAGTTTACCTGGGAAGAAACTGAGTCAAAGAGAGGTTACTCAGCTCTTAAGAGGTGTTTATAAATTGCAATAAAGAGAACACCAATATTTTACAATAGTCATATACTCAGATTTATTTCAAATGTTTTTGCAAATAGGGAAGCTTATAATCCATTTGCATAGCTCACTCCTGCACTTTATGCAGCTTTCCATGACCACTCTATATAAATTTAGACCTGCCCCTCACCTTTCATCCTGCATACACACTTTATCACTTTTCCCTTGGCACTCACCATCAAAAGACATAACAGCTATTTCATTAATTTCTTTTTTTGTTTCATCAGTTCAATATAAACTCCAAGAGTGTTTGGACTTTGCTTACTGCTGAATCCTTAGTGCCTAGAAAGTGCCTCGCATATAGGAGATTTCATGATAAGAATTAGTTCCTAGGTGTCCGACACAGTTTATACAATCTTTTTAATATTCAGGATAATACCCATATAGAAATATTACTTATAATCTTGAAAAAACATGTTTAAAAAATGAGGAAGATAATGGGGAGAAGAATGGTTTTACTTCAATGGTAAATTAAAAATAGCAGAAAAAAATATATATATAGCACCAAATGACTCAGATTAAATTTCTCAATATCATTTTAAGAAAATGCAAATTACCTGTGTCACTGACTTGTGCTTATTCTCTGATTATACTACACCATTTCTCCATTCTTACTCCTTTAAATGCATATAATGTGTTTTTCAAAACATAAAATATATTATTTCAATCTTTTTGGATAAGTGGGGATATATTATAATTCAAAATCTCAAAATTTCATTTTTTCAAATGTAGAGTAATGAAAATAACCCAAAATTAGAATCATGACACTCAGTTTCACATTACCTCTCTCTAATTAGCTATTTGATCCCAGGGTGGCCATTTATCCTGTCTAAAAAATATGCTTCTCATTGTTAAAGACTAAACAGATATCCTAGAGAACTCCTGAAACTGCTGCTAACATTCTAAAACTTCAAGAATGAGGTTTTCATTTCTACTATGGGAGAACAAAAAGAAAAATATTATCTTATTCTTATCAATAACCAAATTTGTAAGGAAGCAAATTCATGCAACATTACACTTTTAATAAATACCTTGTATATTACTAAAAAGTTTGTTTATATTAAAATTTTTAAGTCAAAAATATTAAAATTTTAATGCTTACAATAGAAAAAAGTTAGGAAAACTAGTAAAATACTTTTGAATATTTTTCTATAACCCAAGAAAACTCCTATTCTCATTGCCTTTACCACAGTAATGAACACCTTCCAAAAGAATATTTCAATGAGTAGCATAAAACCTGTGATTTAAAAAAAGAATGCTACTTTGACTTTTAAGTTATTATCAGCCTGAAGAGCTCCTCCAAATCAGAACTATTATAGAAGCTACTCCCAAACCACTACTTGGCAACAAAGATGAATCTACCTATTACCAGGTTAGGATAGCAGCTATTATTATGGCCCCTTGATTTCTTTCAAGTAGCTCCAATGGAAAAAGCCACAAGTGAATAATAAAGATCTCATAATAGCTCTTAAGAATTCTTTATATGGTAGAAGGCACTAAAATGAACTCTGGAGAGTTAAAAAGAAAAAAAAAAAACTCTCATCTCCTGATAAGAAAAAATAATTAACCTGACTTAATGCATCTGAGAAGGCCTTTCTATAAATCAGACTTTTGTACTTCAAGAGCCAGATTAAAACCATATATCAAAAAAGTATGTAGATATTGTCTCATAAGTACACATAGAACATTTCTAAGTCTGCAGAGGTTCATAGGTCTTTTTGTGAAATGCTCAATACATTCTACTTAAAAGGAGAAGTGTGAAGTACTTACAGTGCTTAATTTGCTAGAGGTAATAATGATGCGCCTCTCATGTAACATGCTGGCATACAGTTGCAGCATATTATTCACATCCACAGCAACAAAATATTCTGTAAGATTTCTCTGTACAAGTGAAAAGTAAATGTGTAAGTTAGAGCTCATGGTGATTATGAAGGAAAATATTTTATACATTTACCAACAAGTCTTAAAGTTCAAAGGATGTTATTATTAAAAATATTCATTAAAATAATTAAATGTAATACTATCCTGCTGCCACATGAAGCACATAACACTCTATTATTATTTGAAACATAATCCTACCCCAGGAACATGTTTCACGGAGGATAATCAGAGGATCACACATTTTCCACTGTCCCTCCCCAAGTATTTATAAACTGTTTTCTTGGGCCCCAACTATAGCCCTGCTGAATTGTAATCTTCAGAGTATGGCTCCAAGTATCTGTTTTTAAAAATAATGTATTACTGATATATATATATATATATATGTATACATACATATACATCATACATGCATATATATATATATATCAGTAATATATTTATACATACACACACACACACACACTGAACTTTGAGAACAGCTGTTCCAAAAATTACATTTGAGTCTTTTTATGTTTGCCGATCATTCAGTCAGCAACATTACTGTCTGACAGTATGTACTATGTACAAGGCACCCAAAGGATGAGATGAATTCATAAAGCAGATCCTTGACCTTTATTAAGGAAAATCCCTTGTTTATATCAGATGTCAGATCTAATCTATGCTCCTATAACCAAATAAATTTTGGTGGTAGGCTAGTTAACTTCCTTGATTTAACATTGTCTTATTTTCCCCACATAAGAAAAAATTGGGATAAGCTACATAACTTGGACTTTTAGAACTTCTCCTTATTTTTAACTTTCTGTACTCAAACTCAAACAAACCAGAAAATTATAAAATAATAAAGAGATTGAATAAGATGTGATAATAAACTAAAAAGTGTAATATTAAGTAGACTATGACTTAGGAGGTGAAAACTTTTAGTTGGGCAAGAAAACAAGAAATCCAATCGTTTCTTTGATTTCCAGAAAGGAGAAATTTTACCAGGACAAACGTAACAGCAGGACACAGAACCTGTAATATCAGTGAATGATGTTGAATTTAGTAGGGAGAAACTGATTTGCTGTTTTCTGTATCTGAAGTCTACCTCACTTTCCAATTCAACTCTTCATATCTAGGATTAATGGCATTCAACCTTAGTATTTTCCCTGTAATTTCAAAGAAAAATAATTTCTAGATCGAAAAATATTTCTCAACACAGAATGCTGTGCTGATAGTCTATTTCAGGCCAACATTAAAAACTGCTTCATCTACTCTTTTCATAGGAGTTATCTGGACTCATCTGTACTAAAAATACCACTGACAGCCTTGGTTTAATATTGGAAAACTTAACAATTGTTTCCCCAGGCTTCATTCACTCATAACACATGTACTTTTGGAAATGAAACACTTAGTAAGTTTGAAAACATTCTGAAAGAACATTAAGAGTTCTGAAAAAAAAATAAGTATTTCTAGAAATTTAGGATTGATGTTTCCTATTGAAATTTCCTATTGATGTTTCTTTCACTGTTTATTGAATTATTTCTACTAATTCATTGTATCTTTCCAAGGGAAGTTGAAAAAGATTGCATAAGAGAAAATTTCCTTTTTACACAGCAACCAAAAGCCTATTTATCACTTTCACTTTCATGTAAATTTTTCTACAGAATATTAACTTATAATACTGATTAAAACACTGAAACTATTTCTAGCATGGCTACAATTAGGACTCTAAATAAAATGCAAACTTTAGAAATTTTTATAATTTCTTATAGTACCCCTCAAGCCCTACAAAATATATATCACTTCAATTAAAATCAGGAAATCAAGTACAGGACATTGAGATTTTCACAGAATTATATAAGTAATCTAAAATGCTACAGTCAGTTCACTAAAGTAACTAAGTGTGTGAAAGAAAATATTTCCCATTGCCAGTATTCATCCCCCCACCAAGTAGAGTCCATCTGAGATATTTCCTCTAACTTATCCAGGAGAGCTCAGGACCTAATATATCATCTATCTATCTATCTATATATATATGATACATATATGATACATGATACATATATATATGTATATCATATATACATATAAATATCTATGATCCTACTGAGCAACTTCAAGTGGTAGAAACAGTTTTTCTCATGCAATTTTCCTTACCTACAACCAGACATTAAGGAAGTAAAGTAGGAGACACATCAAAAAGAAAAAGAGATAACACCATTACTCCTATTTCGTATTTCTAACAAAACAGATAATTAAAATGTATTCTATTTCTCTAAACAGAAATCTTCAGACATTGAGACCAAAATAAATAAAATTCATAATATGAGTAGCATAAAAAAAATATAGAAAACAGAAACTTACACTCTCAGGAATTGTTGGGAGTCCAGTAACATCTGGAGCAATGAAGTAGGAATGCTAACAAAAAGAAATAAATCACATAAGAAAAGTAGAATGAAAATTTGGTCATATTACATATAATTTAAGAAAAAATATGAAAAGATGTATCAATTAAATTAATAAGTACCAAGGATTAACATTCAGGATTTGTGGAATTTGAGAGATTCTTAAATAAGACAGCAGGTTTATATATTGAACAATAACTTTCACATACAAACACAGTTAAGTGTTAATTAAAAATATTTAATTTTAAAACTGAAATAAGAATCCTGGAAAATAATTATTAAGACAAAAAAGTATATTACTGAAAGGTATGTATGTACATACGAACACATTGAGGGATACCGGTAAATAATTAAGTTTGCTTTCCCAAGAATATCTCAAGATCTATTAAGATTCCTCAGTTTCTATGGTAAGTCACAACAAAGTTCTCTGGTACATATCAGCTACTTTATTATTTAGAAAGCAGCAATAGGCCATAATTTTTAAATATTTAAAAGTTTTTTTAAAACATGATCTCAAAAGTTGACTCTCATACACCTACTAAACAAACAGTAATTAGCTCCTATAACATTCAAAGCAACACAACAGTTCATAGATCTATTTATATAAAAAGCATATTGTGTATGTCTTCATGTTGCCCCATAATGTTCCCAAATTTTACCACCCAGAATCAGCACAACTAAATCACCAGAATTGTTTTATTTTCTGTTCATATTAATCTCCAAAATTATTTTACTATCTTAATCACATAAGGACATATTTAATACTGTCATAATTAAAGACTGGAAAAGAAACATTCTAGCCAATATTGGGCACATCTAACTAGTCAGAACAGGCTAGTTAGCACAGTCATAATGCAAAATTTTCCAGGGTAGAAAAACAATATGAGATAAATCACAAGGTCTCCTGAGACCTTGTGACAAAAAAATGTGACAGAAATCTCTTGCTGTGAAGCACTTTCACATTACTACTACTGAGAATGAAGAAATATGCATAGATTTGGTCTCTATTAACTGCTTTATTTGGAGGAGTTTTTTAATAGTACTGTATTTCATAAAACTATGCTCTAAAAGATAGTATAAACAGAAAATATACTCCGAATGATTAATTTTCTTAAAAGAGTCAAATTAACCATTTCCTAAAGGACTGGAGTGAATCTGAAAAACACAGTGAAAGAAGTAATTATTTTTTCAATTTAATAGTGATTTTTAGAAGCCAATGTCCTTTTAACTCACCGGTACTAGGAAGGGCTGATCTTTCAGAACTTGCTCACTGGCAATATATATCTCTTGGTTCTTATAATATATGAGAGAAAAAATGAATATTTTACTTTCATGGGGGAAGTTTATAGAATTTGCTGTGTATCTGAAACAAACCCATGTAGCCACATTATTCACTGAAAGTACCATTAATTATAAATGCTATGTTAAATGCTGTTTTGCCTATTTTATGCTAGAAAAACCTCAAAGAAAGTATTTTCATTCTCAACAGAGAGTAGAAAATGCTGTGGATATTAATAATTTTGAAATAGAATTTCAAAATAAACATTTACATTAAATACTAACTTTTTATACAATCTGTGATATTCTTGTGGTTGCAATGTCAAGCCTTGAAAAATTCATGTGTTACAGCATTCATGAAATATGAAATTATAAGGAAGTATAGTAACTTCCCAAGGCTTCTTACATTTTTCTATCACAAACTGTGCAAACAAAATTTTCTTTCTACTTTATGGAAGAACAAAAATTCCCAGGACAATCAATCTTAACGGGGCATCATAAAACTAAAACCTCTACGAGAAGCTGAAGACAAGTGCTTTTAATCCCAGCTCTGCCACTCATGAACAGCACAGCACTGGGCTCAGCACTAGAGCAAACCGTTGTTGAATCCAATGAAATTACTAAATGGACTTTAGTTGAATTTAAGACAATATTTTATCAATCAGCTGAATCTGCCAATTCTTTAGATACTGTTTTGAGAAAAGAAATACAAAATTTGAAAGCTACCATAGTTATTGACTCAAAAGCTTATAAGAAGGCTTAAATTATAGAAATAACTGTCATACATGGAATAGAACACACTCAAATTCACTAAACAAGATTATTTCAGTTACAGTACAAAATATCTTCTCCATATGATAAAACTTCAATTCACTAACAACTGATATTAGGATAGCTTTTCATGGTATATCTAGATATATCATTTCATGTAATTCCCCAAACAACTTTCTCAAAAATAGACTCACTCAATTTCTCAAATGAAGAAAAAGAATCATCAAAAGATATTAACTTTTTGGCTTAACATCACACACTTAGTAACTATGACTTAAACTAGTATTCCCTATTCTTAGATATTAAGAGGTCTAACACTTTTTTTTATTTACAATCCTAACTAATAAAGATGAATTGTTTCAATAGCCAGCATTTTAAAAAAATATCTTATTCATTTGAGAGACAGAGAAAGCATGAGTAGAAGGGAGGAGCAGAGGGCGAGGGAGGAGACTCCCCACTGAGCAGAAAGCCCAACATGGGGCTCCATCCCAGGACCCTGGCATCATTACCTAAGCCAAAGACAGATGCTTACCCATCTGAGCCACTCGGGTGCCCCCTGAATAGCCAGTATTTTTGAACAGTATTTTTGTAAGGTATTTATTTACTCCAGAACAAACGATACTCCAATTTAAAGCCAGCATGCATTTTTTACATCTCTCATTAATGCTCTACAATAGTTACCTCTATTATTTTAGCACGTATATTTCCTTCACCTTTTAACAAAGTGTTAGAATCATTTTATAAATACAACTCCTTCAAAGAATGACATTTATTTTTGATAATTCAGAGCCTTTATTTGTTCTTGATATTTTCTCTTGGCCTATTTCATTCTTACTAATCATAAACCTTGCACTTCTTTGGCTTCAATGACCTACAAATCTGAGTTTCTCCTTAACTGTTCCTTCCTCTAATTCTTTCATACAATCTGCTTTTTTCTTCTATACAATCCATTTGGACAATGAGATGTTGGCCTCTGCTTTACTCTCCCTGTATTCCTTTAAATAGCTCAAGTATTCCTACAACTATTTCTGTTGATGACTACTACATCTGCGTTAAAAATTCCAGGTTATCCTTAGCTTTCCAGTCTACAATCTCCAAATGACTACTAAATATTTCCTCTTTGGTAGTGTGCAACAAAAGACGGTGTAGACATAAAGGTGCGGAGATCACAGGGAAAAATAATACGCTGTTAACCACACAGGAAAGTTTCACAAAGGTGGGAAGTGAGCTAGTTCTAGACTACAGATGGATATTCTACAAAGAGGCTTTAGTAAAAAAGTAAGAAATATGAAATTTGTACAAGTGAATTTGTACAAGTGAAAAAGCACAATGTTCATTCAAGAAGACGAACAGAACAATGTGACCAGAGTAGGAAATCAATTTAGGGAAAAGAAAAAGTGAAACAAAAATGAAAAGGTAGACTGAGGCTAACTAGTCTGTGTTCATGAAAGCCTGGTGGAAAGTTTGGACAAAATCTATAGAAAATGGGAGCTTTTAGGTTTCAGCAAGAAACTTTATATAGTTTAAGGAAGTTTAATCTGACAGGCTTTTATAGAAAGGACTAGAAAGAGAAACTCTAGAGTAAGAACTATTTAAAGTGCTAAGCATCTGAACTAGGTTGCTGACAGAGAAAATAGAATAATGTCAGAGAATGCTATTATTGAGGAAAACTGCAGGAAAAATTATGCAAAAAGAAAGTTATTACCAAAGAATATAATGAAACTAATCATTTCTTTGTTGTGCAAAAAAGTAAAGACCTATGAATACAATTACATATACTTCAATTTACTTTTTCTTTCAATTTCTCTTACATCACCCTATACATTTTCTTTCTTATGAGTGGCACCGTTTATCATTCTGTTGGAAGAACTAAAATGAATATAAATAAATGCTAACATTTCATGTGGTATACTGAATATTAATGAAAATATCCTCATTTGTGGTCATTAACTTTGAATATTTACAAAATCTCCCAAAATACTAGTGTGCTTAGTGAAGTTTCAGTGGTAAATAATCTATACCACAACAGGCTTACTGTTTGATAAATATCAATCATATTTTCATTGGTTGGTGTTTATACTTGGATGGATTGCAGAATGGGGAAAGAAGAAGAAACTTTGTACCCAGAATTTTTATCATATGATTAGTTATATGCTATACCCTCAATTCTTTTTTTATGTACTGTTTTCATTTTATGAGAAGTATTGTGTGTGTGTGTGCACACACATGTGTATGTGTATTTCCTTATTATGGATAGATTTCACCTGAAAGTCAGTGTTCCTCATAAAATATTCTCACAGATGTAGCTACTTCTAGCATATAATAAAAAAAATCTGTGATTTAAGAACTCCAAAAATTGACATCTACTATATGTTATGATAGTTAAAGCATGGCAAAAAGTTCCAATATCATCCTGTAGTGCTGTTATTACTGGCACTAAAGCTTCCCTGGTAGAAGAATCTCTTGATGGTGCATGTGTTCTTAAAGGAGAATGTTCTATGACTCAAAAAAATCAATTAATAGCTAATACTTACCACACTCAAACTGACAGGAGTGTTTGCCTTTGGTACTGGGTGGCTATAGAGCGATTTGAGAGTTTCATTCAAATCATCTTCCTAGAGTAAAATTAAAAAGTACATTTTATAAATGAATTAGATTCAAAGCAATATAATTAAAAACTACCTGATAAATCATGCACTGTGCCTTTTGATATTAGACATGTTTCACACAACTGCTTACCACAAGCATATTTCAAAAAACTGAAATAGAAATATTGAAATTTAATAAGTATGGAAAATATAATCAAATATCTTTATCCAGAAAGTAAAATAGCAATTCTATTTAATATAAATCTATATTTGGCAAAACGATTATTATAAAATACACCGATGCTATCTATAGAGAAAATCACTTAAATCATTAAATCCAACAACAATGGGATTGAATAAAAATAACAATACTTTTTATCAGATCACTGAATGCTTCCATTTTCCATTTTAATTTTAAAATCTTAAACCTCATTTTTAAGGGATACAATTTAGTATGATCATTGTACTATGATACAATGTACAGGTTATTCTAAATAGCTCTTTTCTAAACAGCTACCAGCACACATGTGTATGTGTATTTCCTTATTATGGATAGATTTCACCTGAAAGTCAGTGTGCCTCATAAAATATTCTCACAGATGTGGCTAATAATAAATGGGATTAAGTAAAATATATAACGCATTTACTTCCTAGGATATGTATAATAATAATGTACCTTGATAAGCACACTCACTTTTTCTGAATTATACATATAAACCCAGTTATAAATATATGAAGGTTGCTTTTTATATATATAATTTTTATTCTTTCTTAAAATATTTAGGTGGGGACAATATACGAAAGGAAATGGAAATTGCTCAAAAAAGGTAAATTTTAAGTGTAAGGAACTTGGATATGAGACACATAACTTCTCACAATTTGTCTTATAACCTAACAAAATTTCATAACTCCAATTTCTATAAATGTTTACACAGTGTGCATTCAAAACTGCCTACTTAGAATGTTCTTTAGAATGACTTAAAAGAAAAGACCATATTTAACACTAAGAGTTTCTAAAAGTAAAGTATTCAAAATTTGGATGACTATTAGAATTAATGCTGGTTCCACGTGTATACTCGCAAAAACAAAGAACAAGAAATAATCACCAAGTAGAATTCTGGTTTTGAATTTCCATTGCTATAATTAAATATTTTTATTTCCAGTTATTTTCCTAGGAAAATGACTGAATGCATAGCTTCAACATAAAATTGTTCAAATGTAAAATGACCTTCTAATGAATATCTCACAGAATTAAGTACATCAAGTGTAGCAGGGGAAATATTTACACACATCCACAAAAAATACCTGAACTTTTGACAAGTACCAAAACTTTGCTATTATAATAATAAAATTTGATTGCCAGATTAGGAGATTGCTCACTAGAAGTGCAAAAGGAGTATCTTAATTCATTAATGATACATTTAAATTCTATTAAATAAGAAGTGTCTGTAGTAGTATCTGTGCTGAATTTAGGGTTTTGTTTTTTTAAAGATATTTACTTTGAATCTCAAAAGATGATTGTCCTATCAGTAATCATGAGTGAATGACTTATAATCTTGAAAGATAACTATGTAGACTTATGTTCTGGAAAATTTGAGTAGTTCAAAATTATTGGATAATACATTATGTGTAACAAAAAAGGAGTAGATGAGCTAGGAAAGAATATCATAAACTAGATTATGGAGCTTCTTATACATCAGGCTGCATACAAGTTTAGATTTTATTCTAAGAGAAAAAGGAAGCTATGAGAAGACTATAAGCTGTGGAATGATATAATCAGGGTTCAGGAAGGAAGAACATTCTTAAAGATCAAAATACAGTGGCACTTAGAGCTATCAGTGCGTATGAAATGCCAATAAATGTGTAGAAAGAAGAGAAACTAAGAATATAAAATAAGAACATCCAAGTTTTAGGTGTAGATAGGAGAAAAAAGTCACAGAAAGGCTTAGAGTATAGCTAGAAACAAAGGAAAGAAATTTTAGGCCAACCCAGAAAAATACCTCAAGAGTAATGAAATATCAAATGAGAATTTATTTTTTAAAAAAAATTATCTATTTATTTATTTATTTGTTTGTTTGTTTGTTTATTTATTTATTTATTTAAGAGATAGCACATGCAAGCAGGTAGAGGGGTAAGGGAGAAGAGAGGACAGGAGGGAAAGGGAGGAGGGGAGAGAATTTCAAGAAGACACCTTACTGAGCATGGAACCCAACACAGAGCTCAATACCATGAGCTTGAGATCATGACCTGAACAGAAACTGAGAGTCAACACTTAACCAGCTGAGCCACCCAGGTACACAGCAACTGAGAATTTAAACAGATAAGAAAAGGATGGAAAATATATCCTGATGTTAAAAATCAGAAAACAATAATAGGCAATAGTTAAAACTTTTTAAAAAACTTTTCTTTGGTGCAGTCCCGGTGGCTCAGCAGTTTAGCACCACCTTCAGCCCAGGGGTGATCCTGGAGACCCGGGATCGAGTCCCACGTCAGGCTCCCTGCATGGAGCCTGCTTCTCCCTCTGCCTGTGTCTCTGCCTCTCTCTCTCTCTCTGTCTCTCTCTCTCATGAATAAATAAATAAAATCTTTAAAAAAAAAACTTTTATTTGAATTAAATTACACCAAATGGTACCACTCATATCTTAGTAAATTAGTTCTTGCTCCAAACATCAAAGAATGACTAAGGGGAAAATTTACAAATATCATCCTACAGAAGTTGATTAATTCAAAAGCACACTTGAGCATTCTCATCTTCATTTTTAAGAAAAAAAGATAAGACCTAAATGTAAGAGCTAAAACTAAAATTCTTAGAAAAAAACATATAGGGAAAGCACCATGACATTGAATTTGTAATTTCTTGACATGAAACTGAAAGCACAAGCATCAAAAGAAAAAATGCATAATTGGACTTCATGAAAATTAAAAACTTTCATGAATCAAAGGACACAATCAACAAAGTAAAAAGGCAACCCATGGAATGGAAGAAAATATCTACAAATCATATATCTACTAAGGGATTAATATCTGAATACATAAAGAGCTCCTACTACTCAATAACAACAACAAAACATGCTTAAAAATGGGCAAAGACCTTGAGCAGACTTTTTTCCAATGAAGAAAATTAAATGACCAATGAGTACATGAAAATACATCACAAATCATTAAAGAAATGCAAATCAAAACCACAATGATATACCACTTCACACCCATTAGAATGGCGTTATAAAAACAAAACAAGGAGACATTTCAACAGGGCAGCATAAGATTCTGAATTCACCTCCTCCTATGGATACAGCAAATTCACAGCTACATATGCAATAATTCCCTCACAAAAATACCTGAAAACTAGCCGAATAGCTCCTCCACAACAAAGGATAAAAGAACCACACTGAGAAATGTAGAAGAGGCAGAGACATGATCTCATCCAAAACCCCATCTAATATGTGGTGACCCACAAGTGGGAGGGATCTCAAGCAGTTTCTCTCTGAGAAATAAGGGACTTAGGGCACATATCAGGCACCTCAAGCTTTCAGACCTACATCAGAGAGATGAGCTCCCAAAATGTCTGGCTTTGAAAACCAACAGGGCTTATATCCAGGAGAACAAAGAGTTGTAGGGAATGTAGATTCTACTCTTAAAGAACTTAGGCACAGACTCCCTTGCCTCAGGACCAAGTACAAAAGCGGCAGTATGTAAAGTACCTAGACCAACATGAAGAAGATTCATTTGCTAATCTTTTTTTTTTTATAATAGTCACAGAGAGAGAGAGAGAGAGAGAGGCAGAGACACAGGCAGAGGGAGAAGCAGGCTCCATGCACCAGGAGCCCGATGTGGGATTCGATCCCGGGTCTCCAGGATCGCGCCCTGGGCCAAAGGCAGGCGCCAAACCGCTGCGCCACCCAGGGATCCTTCATTTGCTAATCTTAAAGCATCTGCCAGAGGAGGAGGAGCTTATTCAAACTCTCTCTCTGGGACAGAGAGGCACTTGTGGGTGTCACTTCTTCTCCCTCTACCTTTCTAGTGCCAGCACGCACTCCTGCCTCTACACCATCCTTGCAGCCCCATCAGAGGCAGTGGAAAAGCACAGCCTACATAGGGAATGCCGCTTGAGCACTTGGCTCTGGTGGCCATGGAAAATTATGTTTTCTGGGCCCCACAGGTCTGAAATAATAGAAGAGACAGTTCTTGACAGGATACTACCCTCAGGGTACTGCACAAACAGCAGAAGGAAACACACTCCGAGTCTTCCTATTTACTTACACTGGAGCTTCAACTGAGGGGCACACTGCAGAACTCCCACACATCTAGAGGCTATTGAAGTACGCTCAGTGAACACAGACCAGGGGATATCATTTTTGCACTCTCCCCTGGCCTTGCAGTAGCTCACTGGTACCTCCTAGAAAGTTCATACACTTGTATGAAGCCACACTTTTTGCCATTGTCACCAAAAGTACTCCTCCAGATTGACTGAAGACCAGCAATCTTTCTGACTGCCGTCCTGCAAAACTATACATTTACATACCTTTAAAAAGCTGCTGCTTTAGGGTTTAGCTTCCAAGCAACCTAAATAGATCCCTCCCTCTGGAACATTTAGAGGACAGAGCACTATCTCAACAGCTATTAATAATAAATCAAGCTGCTTAGACAATCACAAAGGTTCAAGAGATAACCAAGAGCTAGGGCAAGGTTAAATGATAGGGTCATCTACACAAGGTCATTCTTTAAAGAATGAGAGAGAGAGCTGTTTCATCTAATGCACCGAAACTAACATAGAAAGCCAACCAAAATGAGGCAACAGACTATATTCCAAATGAAAGAATAAGACAAAATTCCAGGAAAAAAAAAAAAAACCTATAGGAAGTAGAGGTAAGTAATTGATCTGATAAAGAGTTCAGAGTAATGGTCATAAAGATAGTCACTGAAATTGGTAGAAGACTGGATAAATACAATGAGAACTTCAAAAAGAGAGAAAATATAAGAAAGTACCAAATAGAAGTCACAGAACAATAACTAAACTAAAAAATACACTGGAAGGGTTCAACAGCAGACCAGAATCAGTGATCTGGAAGACAGGGCAGTGGAACTCACCCAAACAAATCAGTAAAACAAAAAAATAATTTTAAAAAGTAAAGATAGTTTAACGGATCTGTGGACAATATCAAGCAGAATAACATCCATATTATAGAGGTCCAAGAAAGACAAAAGGGGACAGAAAACTTATTTGAAAAAAATAACAGCTGAAAATGTCCCTAATCTGAGAAAGAAAACAGATATCCAGACCCAGGAAGCCCAGAGACTTCCAAACAAGATGAACCTAAAGAGATACATGCCAAAAAAACATAATTAAAACATCAAAACTTGGAGAATCTGAAAAGCAGCAAGAGAAAAACAACTTGTTACAAAGGAACCCCCATAATGCTATCAGCAGATTTCTCAGCAGAAACTTTGCAGGCCAGAAGAGAATGGCATGACACACTCAAAGTGCTGAGGAAAAACAAACTTCCAACCAAGAATACTTTACCTGGCAAGGTTATCACTCAAAATTGAAATAGAGGTAAAGAGCTTTCCAGTCAAATAAAAGCTAAAGGAATTTATCACCACTAAACTGCCCTACTAAAAATGTTGAAGAGATTTCTCGAAGCTGAAAAGAAAGGGTAATAATTATTAAGAAAATATATGAGAATAAAAATCCCATTGGTAAATACATGGTAAAGGTAGTAGATTAAAGACTTATAAAGCTAGTATGAAGGTTAAATGGCAACAAAAGTGAAAATAACTATAGAGACAATAATTACTTAAGGGATATACAAGGTAAAAAGATTTAAACTTGACATCAAAAACAAAATGATGGGTGCCTGGGTGGCTTAGTTGGTTAAGTGTGTGACTCTTGATTTTGGCTCAGGTCATAACCTCAGGGTAATGAGATCAAGCCCTGCATCAGGGCTCCATGTACACCGGAGCCTGCTTACAATCTCTCTCTCTCTCTCTCTCTCTCTGCCCCTTCCCCAGCTCCCATGTGTGCACTCTCTCTCAAACTAAAAAAGTAAAAATAAAACATGTTTTTATGGGGAAGCGGGTCAAAATGTAGTTTTAAAATGCATTCAAATTTAAGTTGCAATCAACTTAAAATACGCTATTACATATATAAGCTATTATATGTAAGCCTCATAGTAACCACAAAGCAAAACTCTATAAATAGATTCACAAAGGAAAATGAAAAAAGAATCGAAGTATACAGCTATACAAATCTACCAAACCAAGAAGAAAGCGAGAGAAGACTGAAACAGAGAAGAACTACAAAATAACCAGAAAATAAACAAAATGGCAATAAGTACATAGTAGATATAATTACTTTAAATGTAAATGGTCTAAATTCTCCAGTCAAGAAATACAAAGTAGCTAAATAATTTTTTTAAAGGCCATCTATATGCTGTCTACAAGAAACTCATATCTTATGCAAGAACACAGAGACTGGAAGTTAAGGAAAAGAAAAAGATATTTCATGCAAAAGGAAACCAAAAGAAAGTGTGGCAGCTATACTTGTATCAGACAAAATAAGCTTTGAAACAAAGAACATAATAAAAAATGAAGATGGGCATTACATAATGACTAAGGTGTCAATCCAGCAAGAAGATATAACATTTGTAAAGGGAGAAATTGACAGGAATAATAACAGGAGACATTAATACCCCAGTTACATAAAAGAATAGATCATCCAAACAGGAGATCAAAAAGGAAACACTGGCCTTAAGAGGCACATTACACCGGATAGACTATCATATAAAGAACATTTCATCCCCAAAACAGCAAAAGACATATTTTTTTCAAATGTACATGAAACAATCTCCAGGATATATCATCTGTTAGTCTATAAACAAGTCTCAATACATTCAAGAAAATGGAAATCACATCAAATATCTTTTCCATCCAAAATAGTATGAAACTAGATGTCAATTACAAGAAAACTGGAAAAATTACAAATATATGGAGATTAAACAACATACTACTGAATGACCAATGACTCAATGAAGAAATCAAGAAATTAAAAAATACTTTGAGACAAATGAAAATATAACACACCAAAATAGTTCTAAAGTTTATAGATATATAAACCTACCACATGAAAAATGAAAAAAATCAAGTACACAAACTAACTTTGTACATAAAAAAAAAAAATTTAAAGCCTAAAAAAGAAAAATGAAGCCATAATTTAGTAGAAGGGAGGAAATAATAAACATCAGAGCACAAATAAATTAAATATGGGATAAAAATGCAATAGAAGGGATCCCTGGGTGGTGCAGCGGTTTAGTGCCTGCCTTTGGCCCAGGGCACAATCCTGGAGACCCGGGATCGAGTCCCACGTCAGGCTCCCGGTGCATGGAGCCTTCTTCTCCCTCTGCCTATGTCTCTGGCTCTCTCTCTCTCTCTCTGTGTGACTATCATAAATTTAAAAAAAAAAATGCAACAGAAAAGACCACTGAAATTAAGAGTTGGTTCTTTAAAAATAGAAACAAAAAACTGACCAACTTTTAGTTAGATACACAAGGATAAAAAGAAAGAGTTCTCAAATAAATAAAATCAAAAATAAAAGACACAACTGACACCAAAGGAATATATAAATTATCATAAGAGACTACCATAAATAATTTTATGTTAACAAATTCAACAACTTAGAACAAATGGATAAATTCCTATAGATTTATAGTATTTCAAGACTGATCATGAAGAAATAGAAAATCTAAATAGGCTAATTACTAATAAGGTGACTGAACCAGTAATCAAAAAACTTCCAACAAACAAAAGCCCAAGACTAGATGGTTGCACATGTGAATTCTATCAAACATTCAAAGAGGGTTTAATATCAATCCTCCTTGAATTCTCTAAATAACTGAAAAGGTGGGAATGCTCCCAAACTAATTTTATGAGGTTAACATTACCCCCATACCAACACCAGGCAAAAAACACAAAATTACAAGCCAATATCCCTGATAAACAGAGATGCAAAAATCCACAACAAAATATAAGCAAATCAAATTCAACAGTTCATTAAAAGGACTCTCCACCATAATCAATGGGACTTATTCTACGGAATGCAAAGATGGTTCAATATCTGCAATTCAATCAATGTGATATACCACATTGACAAAATAAAAGATAAAAATCATATGATCATCTCCATAGATGCAGAAAAAGCATCTGACAAAATTCAACATCCATTTATAACTAAAACTATCAACAAAGTGCATATAGACAGAATGTACCTCAAAATAATGAAGGCCATATATGACAAGTCCACAGTTAATATCATATTCAACAATAAAGCTGATCAGGACTAAGACAAGTATGTCCATTCTCACCACTTTTACTCAAAATAGTATTCAAAGCCCTAGCTAGAATAAGTAGACAGGAAAAAAATAAGAGGCATCCAAGTTGGAAAGGAATAAGTAAACGGTCACTAATGTAAATGACATGATCTTATATATAGAGAGAAAACCCCAAAGATTCCACAAAAAACAAAGACACCAAACCTGTTAGAACTGATTAATTCAGCAAAGTTTCAGGATACAAAATCAAGATGCAAAAATCTGTTGTGTTTCTTATATAATGAACTATCAGAGAAATCAAGAAAACAATCCTATTTACAACCGTATCAAAAAGAATAAAATAGCTAGGAAAAAATACCTAGGTATATATTAAAAATTATTAGATAATGATGAAAGAAATTGAATAAGATGCAATAAGTGGACAGATAATCTGGTCTTGTAGATTAAGAGACCACTGTTAAAATATCCGTTTTATTCCAAGCAATCTACAGATTCAATATAATCCCTATCAAAGTTCTAATGTCATTCTTCACAGAATTAGAACAAACAATTCTAAAATGTATACGGAACACAAGAGATGCTATGTACCCAAAAGAATCTTGAAAAAGAACAACAAAGCTAACAGTATCATGCTCACAATTTCAAACTATATTACCATGATATAGTAACAATAACAGTAACAGTATGCTACTGGCACAAAAACAGTGACACAAAAATTAATGGAATAGAACAGAGAACCCAAACATAAATGGTCAATTAATTTATGACAAAAGAAGCAAGAATATGTTTTATCCTTTATGGACAATCTCTTTTAATAAATGGTGTTGGGAAAACTAGACAGTCATAGGCAAAAGAATGAAACTAGACCTCTATTTTATACTATACACAAAAGTTAAGTCAAAATGGGTTAAAGAGGGGAACCCTGGGTGGCCAGCGGTTTAGTGCCTGCCTTTGGCTCAGGGCGTGATTCTGGAGTCCCAGGATCGAATCCCACATCAGGCTCCCTGCTTCTCCTTCTGTTTGTGTCTCTGCCTCTCTCTCTCTGTGTTTCTCATGAATAAATAAAATCTTTAAAAAATTAAATGTAAGAGCAGAAACTATAAAACTCCTAAAAGAAAACATGCAGTAAGCTCTTTGACACTGGCCTTAGAGATACTTTTTGAATCTGACTTCAGAGTCAAGGGCAAAAAAAAAAAAAAAAAGAAAAAAGAAAGAAAAGAAAAGAAGTGAGAAAGAAAGAGAAAATGAGACTATATCAAACTAAAAACCATAGCAAAGAAAAGAAAACTATCACCAAAATTAAAAGGTAATATACTGCATAGAAGATACCTGCAAACCATGTAGCCATTAAGGGTTTAATATCCAAAATACATAAAGAACTCATACAACTCAATAACAAAAAAAAAAAAACCAATGATTTAAAAATGGGCTGAAGATCTGAATAGACATTTTTCCAAAGAACAAAGACAGATCACCATTAAGCACATGAGAAGATTCTCAACACCACTAATCATCAGGAAAACACAAATCAAAAGCACAATGAGTTATCACCTCACACCTGTCATAATGGTTATAACAAAAAGGTTAAGAAGTAACAAGTATAGGCAAGGATGTGGAAAAAAGATGTGTACCCTTGTACACTACTGCTAGAAGTGCAAACTGGTGCAGCCTCTATGGAAGAGTTTGGAGGTTCCTCAAAAAATCAAAACTAGAACCGCCATGTGATCCAGTAGTATTTATCTGAAGAACGCAAGAACACTAATTTGAAAGGACATGTGCACCCCTCTGTCCACTGCAGCATTATTCACAAGAGCCGAAATATGGAAACAACATAAGTATCCATCACTAGATGAATGGATAAAGAGGTAGTGTACACAATGGAATACTACTCAGCCATAAAAATGAACAAAAATGTCTCCATTTGTGACAATACAAATGGACCCTGAGGGCACTTACGCTAAGTGCAATAAGTCAGAGCAGGACAAATACCATATGATTTGACTTATGTGTGGAATCTGAAAACCAAGGCAAATAGAAAAAACAAAACAAAATAAAACTCATGGATACAGAGAACAGATTAGATTGATGGTTGGAGGGTAAAGGGTTGGGGGATAAGTGAAATGGGTGAAACAATCAAGAGGCACAAACTTCCACTTAAAAAATAAGTAAGTCAAGGGCCTATAATGTACAGCATGGTGACTAAAGTCAATAATATTGTATTGCAAATTTGAAAGATGTTAAGAAAGTAAATCTTAAAAGTTCCTATCACACATACAAAAAAAAATCTTTAACTTTGTAGAATTGGTAATGACAGATGGTAACTAGAGTTACTGTAATAATATTTCACAATGTACACAAATGTCAAATCATTATGCTGTACACCTGAAATTAATATACTGTATATAAATAATACTTCAATAAAGCAAAAACAAAACAGAAAATAGCAGGTGTTGGGGAGGATGTAGGGAAATTGGAAACTTGTGCATTGCTGCTGGGAATGCAGAATGGTGACACCATGTGAAAAATATTATGACAGTCCTTCAAAGAATTAAGCATAAAATTACCGTAATATTCAGCAATCCACTTCTAGATATATACTCAAAAGAATTGAATACAGCAACTCAAACAGATATTTGTACACCCGTGTTCCTAATAACACTGTTTACAACAGTCAAAAGATCGAAGCAACCTCACTGTTCATCTATAGATGACAAGATCAACAAAATGCAGTGTGTACATAAAATGAAATTGTATTCAGCAATTCCTTTCCTCAAAAAGGAAAGAAATTCTGACACATGGATGAACCTTTTTTTTTTAACATGGATGAACCTTGAAAACATGCTAAGGGAAATAATCCAGTCACAGAAGAACAGATATTATACAATTCTACTTACATGAGGTGCATAGGCAAATTCAAGTAGGCAGAAAATACAATGATTGTTGTCAGGGATCAAGGGAGAAGAAAGGAAAATTATTGTTCAATGGGGCACAGAGTTTCAATCTGGGAAGACAGAAAAGTTCTAGAGATGATGATGCCGAAGGCTGCACAGAATGTGAATGTGCTTAATGACGTAGAACTGTACACTTCAAGATAGTTAAAATGGTAAATTTTATGTTACATGTATTTTACAACATTAGAAAAAATTTAGGGGAAAAACATAGCTTACCAGTTCCTTGGCTAAGTAATCTGCCAGAGTATTTAGAAGCTTGTAATATACTTCAAACCATGGCAGGTAACTGTAAAAAACAAAACAAAAAAAACTTGAAAAATGTATACACATATACTATTTAGAATCAACACATATATTATTTAGAATCAAGAAAAGAGATAACAAACATTAAATTTGTTTTATTTCAAACAGCTTAATCCTGGATGGCAGAAAAGAACTATATCCATGTTCTCCTTACTGTTACAGTAAAATTTTATTATTATCTATTAATACTTTTCACAAAATAGTAATCATCCAAAGTCCTATTATAAAGTTTATTCATTACACACTTCTATTTTATATCTGTAGTAAAATTATGTAATCCTATATCATGGTATACATGGTATGAGTGCACCATAAGCACTCAGAGAATATAAGTTAATCACTGTAATAAAATATAATACAAAATAAAAACTAATTTTAAAATGCTTTCAAAATAAAGACGTAATTATTTCTTATTATGATTACTAAAGTCACTATATAATACAATAGAATTATGTGCCTAGTCAATTATTTTGAAACTGACGTTTAAGTAGGATAATAAATTTCAAAATAAACATCAATATAAATAACAAAGTCTATTTTAAAGTTGTAAAAAACTCTTAGATATCAAAAATACATATAATTGAAAATTCATTTTGATTCACTTTACTAGATACAAATATAACTAATTTTTATGTAACCAAAATAGAATTGTCCAAAATTCAATTATACACAAAAAATCTGTACTCCTTATTACAAATTAAGATATTAGTACATTTAAAATCTATTCAAAGGTTAATTGTTCATTAAAATGCATGCTCTTCACATAGAAGTATATAGTAAACCATAGAAACACCAGTGTATTAAGTATCAAGTAACAAAAACTTTTTTTTTAAAGAATTACTACATAAGACTACTTTCTAGAAGAAAACAGTATGATGTTTTTACTATATAACTGTACCCTGACAAGAGTACATGTATATAAATTAAAATTTTTCATTTAAGAATCAATGAATAGAGCTTAGAAAACAACATTCTATCTGCATTTTTTCATATAATGTCTGATTTATTAATGGCTATGAATGATGCTTTTTGATTCAAGAGTAACCTAAAGTTACAACAGAAGAGCAGTGAGGTATAGTCTCTTTATTCAGTAGAACTGTTATAGAGTTCTTTAAAATAATAATAATTACTATTAATGATAATAAAAGGTGATATAAAAGATGCCTATGATATTTTAAACTACTAACTTCTGGTTAAATCTAGTATATTGAAGACACACATTTATCTCTGTGCTGTTTGGAAATGACACTAAAACGATAGTAAATGAATAAAAAGGGTATAAATTAATAAGGAGAAGAGAAATGAAGAAAAAAGCAAAAAGAGAGCAATACAGTTGAAAGGTTTTGTAAAGATGAAACGGAAACAAAGAATGATATCTGACTTAGCAAAATACAGAACACCAAAACCTAGGTGGCAATAAAAGAGAAAATGACCAGTAACTGGAATGTTTGTACCCCACTCCTCAGGATCCTGAAACACTGGTCTGGGAATCTCTTTAAAAACCCTCAGAGGTCCTATTTTCTAGGAATGAAATCCACCACTGTACATACAAAGTTTCTAATTCAGTTTGGTGCCTCTATCTTAAATATAAATGAAGGGCTCAACCACTAGATATTAGAGAAAATATATACAGACGTGAATACAAACATAAAAGGAACTCCAAGTAAACACACAATACAAGCAGCAGATGAGAACTCTAAAAAGTTATCATTAATATTCTTAGGAGCTTAATATAGAAAAAGATGCTACTAGACAAGATAAAATCTAAAAAAAAAGAGATGAAAAAAATTCTGGACAAGAAAGAACTTTTAGACATTCAAAATATAAAAGTTGAAAAAAATTAATATCAATAGAAAGATTAGAAATTAAATCAAGACTATCTCCTAGCAACTAGAATAAAGAGATAAACCAATGGATAATAGGAGGATAAATATTAAAATATCAGGGCATCAATGTCAACGATATAAGAAACAAATCTAAACTCATGGAAGAAAAGTTCTATTTAGGAATAAATTGTACAAAGGTCTAAAGAGCAAAGTACAGCCTTGGGGAACTGGAAAATCAGAAGTTAGTACTGGTATTCTTAATTTTCTTATTTAAATGATTCAACTCTCTAACTCTAGTGCCTAGATTACTATTCTACTATACCTCTCACCAAAAAAGAAAAAAAGATTAATAATACTTTTTTTAAATTTTCAACTCCATACCATGCAAATTACCACATCTTATTTTCTACACTCATTATCACTCAACGAAATAATTTTCATGGAGAATGTTCTTCTACTAAAGCACACTACACTTCCTTGGACAGAGTGCCATTTCTTTCACATATGCAAGCATTTCATATTCATATTTCAACTTTTAATGGCCTGAAGAAAGTGTTATTTCAGGAAAATTTCAGTATGTCATGTAGTTCAAATCTGTATGTTCACATTAAGAGGAGACCTAATCTATTCAATGAGCATGCTGATCTGTTTCTGTCTTGTTCTCAAAAATGCCTAAATAAAGCAAAATTTATTGATTTTAGATAGTTGCACGTCTACCTGTTAATTCTTACACTGTCATTACCACCTTACTCAAATAATGTGAAACTTTTTTGACCTTAATTCTTCCTTCCTGGACCATTATAAAAATAAAAATTACAATAAATATCTGATAATACTAAGTTACTACAAAGTGAGATAATCTTTGTCTACACAAGAATTCTTTTTGCCTTGAATGCTTCTCTTTTTTTTAAGTTCTTATTTTAATTCCGGTTAGTTAACATACAGTGTTGTATTAGCTTCAGGTGTACAATACAGTAAGTGAAGAGTTCCATACATCACCTGGTGTCATCACAACAAATAAATTCCTTAATCCCCATCGCCAATTTAACCCAACTACCCGCCACTCTCCCCTATGGTAACATCAGATTGTTCTGTTTCTTGCTTTGTTTATCTCTCCCTCTATTTTTTCCTCGTTTTGTTTCTTAAATTCCACATATGAGTGAAACCATACGGTATTTGTCTTTGACTTATTTCACTTAGCATTATACTCTCTAGGTCCATCCATGTCATTGCAAATGGAAAGAGTTCATACTTTTTATGGCTGAATAACACTCCATTATTTATTTATATATATAAATATCACATCTTTATTAATTCATCTATTGATGGACATTTGGGCTGCTTCCATACATTGTCTATTGTAAATAATGCTAATATAAACACAGGGGTGTGTGTATATCCAGTTGAATTAGTGTTCTTGTACTCTTTGAGTAAATACCCAGTAGTGCAACTGCTGGATCACATAGTAGTTTTATTTTTAACTTTCTGAGGAATCTCCATTCTGTTTTCCACAGTGCTGCACCAGTTTGCAGTCCCACCAACAGTGCAAATACTTTTCTGTGTTCTGGTTTTTTCATCTTTACATTAGTTTTCATTAGTTTTCTTCCCCTCTCAATTTTCTTTCAAATTGTGAAGATTAACTGAAACAATGTTTCATAAAAGCTAATTTATATAAATATAATTTATCTGTAAGATTATTTAACTGTTTTTGAAAATAAAACAAATTGAATTAAATAATATTTAGATTACTTCTCAAAATGTAATAGTTCTTATTTGTGCTAAATATTTTGTTATCTATGTAATCAATGCTATTTTTTATAATCTCCAAGAATACCAATTCTGGCTGAACTTCATCCTGGTACCAGACTATGTTTGTTCTTAATAAGGATATGCTGGATTTTGTTCTTATCTTCATTCTTTTAATCATCAGTTTCAACACTCAATTCTATTATGTTTATAGCACTGCTAGACACTATGATGTTTTATAACTACCTCTAAAATGATTTCATCTATAAAACAGACTAACTTTTTTTTAAAAAACTATTGCAACAAAGTTGCAATAGAACATGGAACTAGTCAGTTCTATGTCTATCTAGGGAGAAGACAGCAGAATCTAAGGGATGACACTCTGTATGTTAAAATAATTGGAAGAACAGGGAATAAAACTTTTTAAACACTAACTATATGTATGAAAACATGCTAGGTACTTTATCTCACTTAATTATTAAAATAATGCCATAATGTGTAATTGACTAAAGTAAAGAAACTTACCCAGGATCAGGGTCACAAAGTTACCAAATGGCAAGCCTGGGATTAGAACTCTTGATCCATTTGACTGAGCAATATTTGCTCAGGTGTTCTTTATAGATAGCCTATCACCCAATGCAGGCATGCAGTTCTATAATATCTAATCTTTGAATAAACATGTCCAATAACCAGACATTTTCAGGCAGCTAAATAAACTATGACAAAATATATTCTGGCTTAATCTTAAACCAGTCTACTTATAATTTCTGTCCACTGAAGCAAATCCTATCTTCCAAATCTGTTTAACTAATATAAAAGGCATTACTTTTATGCCTTTCAAATTATATTTTGTTCATATGGGCGAATTTCTCAGCAGATAAAGATCTGTTTAATTCTTTTATCTAATGTATTGGTAATTCCTTCCAATTGTAGATGTTAGTACTGCTTCTACGTTTATCATTGTGGATAAAAATTTTAAAAAGGACATGGCCCTCAATATAGTACAAGATCTCTCTCAAAATAACATAAGTCTATCTACCAATAATCTAAGTATGATATTTTAACCAATAGAAGGACTCATAACTTCATTATCTATTGTCTAGTCAATATTTTTCTCTCTACATAATTTGTTCATGAGAAAGAGTGGAACAGACTCTAATTTTTACAGCGCTGCCTGATACATCACTACCTGATACACCAGTGTCACCATAAAGAACTGAGTTTAGTTACACACAACATGCATTTTATAACATATACTGATTCTTGGTGATAACAATTCCTTCTTAAGAATGGAAGTCATTCATATTTTTAAATAAAAACATCATATATCAAAGTGGAGCTATTCTGTAACCTAGTCATGCTCCTAGAAATGTCAGGGAAGCTGGAACATTTTCTGTTGCTAATAAACAATAGCATCTAGAGTAGAGGGTATAAACTGACTACTTGCACACTATCTCTAGCCCATGGGCATATTTTGTTTGGTCAACACCCCTTGTTTAATCAAATAAGTTGCCAGCTTCTAAATCTGAGATACTTCCCTTAAAGATCTGGATTTCTTGTTCCTCTTAAAAATCAAAAGAACTGGTCACATATTTTTCACTCTGTACCTAAAGCTGTGTAATGGCTTTTGTCTTTGCATATGGCATGTCCTATCTGGATCACCAACTAACCCCAACTTCTGTCAGACATTTACCCTACATCTCATTTGAATTCCTTCCTGGTCCCTGTAAGTAATTGCATCCACAATCCTTGATATGAAGCAACTACTCAACAGGAAGTCCTGCTCATTCTTTTGTATGACAAAGAAAATGGTTTGGAGTACACAAAGTAGACAATAATTCAAATATTTAACAAGATTCCATTGTAAGTTTTATTTATTTTTTTAAGATTTCATTTATATATGCATGAGACACAGAGAGAGACAGGCAGAGACATAGGCAGAGGAAGAATCAAGCTCCCTGCGGGGAGCCTGATGTGGAATTCAATCCTAGGACCCCAGGCAAAGGCTCAACCACTGAGCCACCCAGGTGTCCCTCCACTGTAAATTTTAAAGACAAAATGTATAGCAAAAATAACATCTATATTATAAATGTTATAGATTTATAAAACATTATAAATTATATAAACTTACCTCACTGGGTAAGAAATGTTATTCTCAGGTTCTTATTTCTGTGGCTTTTTAGATAATTTCAAACAATATATGTTCAAAGCTATTTCTCACTAACATATAAGCCCTTAAACTGATTATCAATAAGTTAAAATTTTTTTCACTAAATTTTATAGACTCAAAGACAGTAAAAATTTGTTCTCTTACAACTAAACACAAAAATCCTAGAAAGTTAAAAAACTGTACTCAACATACTATAATGGCTTAATATTTTACCTGAATCTTATAAAGCCTGAAAATGTAATTTTCTTAACAAAGAATAATTGACTCTCATAGTCTTGTACACATATATAAATGTAAAACATTAAGACCAATTATTTCTTAAGAAGTCAAGAGATTCTTCAAAGTTTAGTTATAAGACTATTTTCTTAATTTTTCATAAAGACATAAGGCAAAACACAGAGGATATAAAGTCATGAATCCATCTTGTGGCAGTAAGAAGACTTCCCCCCACACTTGTGCTTCCACTATAGGGCTGATAAAACTTTTACATTCAAAAGTCAAAGGTTAAATAAAGGAAAGGAAATGTTTTTTGTCAAATAGTCAGGTAACCACTAACAGTCTAAGTGATCAGCAGGAACCTTAACTTATAGTAATCAAATAAAACTAAGGAAACTGCCTTTCCGTAGAAAAACGTCTAATGTCTAGAGGCTGTTTTTCTGTCTGGAAAATTGACACAAAATGTGTAAAATTGAAACATTCTGCTTCTAAGGGATTTGCCCAAAGGAAGAGTGTGAAAGCTTCAAGTTTGGTATGAGTTAAAGGGGGGAAGGGGAGGGGACTACAAAGGTCCTAAACATCAATCTGTCTTCCTTATTAGGGTATTTCATTTAGAACCCTTGGCAACAATTTTATAGTTCTAAAATTATGTGAATTGAATTAGGAAAAAAAAGTTATTTCTTGCATTTTTGTTAGCCTGTGAAAGCAATTCTAAATACAAACAATGGCAAGATTTAAATTAGTAATATCTCAGAATATTTTTGAAATCTTATTTAAAGCTAAAATAGACATGTCATGGAAAGAGCTAAAGCACACAACCTCAGCTGAAAATTCAAAGTTAAACACCAACTTTTGTACCTGATTTTACCCTGTATTAAAATTTTTAACCATCCTTAATGTATCTCATTTTCATTATGACTTTTAAGGACCTGAAATGTTTTAAACTTTTCAATATCAACAAAACTCAAGAGATATTTATATTTTTCATATATAATTTAAATCATTAAAATACAAAAACTAGAAGGTAATATAAATGAATTTTTTGTTAAGATTACATTCAATCACAATAAGAAAGATAACAAGAGAAATATTAATTTGCATCTAAAAATCTTAAGTCATTTAATGAGAATGACCTCTAATTAATTAATCCAGTATTATCTCACAATAGAATACCTAAGAATAATGCATGATTCAATATAAATGCACTAGTTTTACACGAGACAGCATCATGGGCAAGGTATTATGATTTTTCATATTCAAAAGTCAAAATATATTCCAGGTAAAGATATAAATAACTTATTTTAAAAACTATAATCAGAAAAGAAATTATCTTTGTGCTAAATCTCAACTTTTAAGGAAAAAGAAAACTGAAATGACCAACTGTCAGCTTGAGCATGTGCAAAAACTCTCAACACTTAAAGAGGATACTAAGAAAGCCTTGGAAGTTTTTCCAATTTATAAACTGCTTTACATGCATTCATTCATTTACAAATTGTGACTAAAGCCTACAGTTAATTATTTAGTTTGCTATCCAATAGAAAGATTTGTAAATGTATCTAAACAAGTCATAGAAATGACAGGAGTGAAATACCAAAATTTAAGTAACAGTTAGGTGTTACAAATACAAGTCCTTTATTTTCTTGTTTAAACTTCTTGGGGGATCCCTGGGTGGCGCAGTGGTTTGGCGCTTGCCTTTGGCCCAGGGCGCGATCTTGGAGACCCGGGATCGAATCCCACATCAGGCTCCCGGTGCATGGAGCCTGCTTCTCCCTCTGCCTATGTCTCTGCCTCTCTCTCTCTCTCTCTCTCTCTGTGACTATCATAAATAAATAAAAATTCAAAAAAAATAAATAAATAAACTTCTCTCAATCATCTAGATTTTCCTTAATAAAAGTATTACTTTTGTTATCAGAAAAACATGGATAAAGACATAATTTTCTATGTATTGCTCTTGCAAGTATTTTGTCATTTTTCTAAAATTCTAGCCCTAGTAAAGGCTAAACTCTAAATAGCCTTCGAATTAAGGCTAACCTCTAAAAAGCCTTAGAATTAAGGCTAAACTCTAAAAAGCCTTCGAATTAAGGCTGAATTCTAAGACCAGGATACTCCCACAAAACCGAATGCAAACATTACTCCAAAAGTATTGGACAGCTAGCTACCAGTTAATACTCAGAATACTAGCATAGGTGAGTCTCTCACACAACCCCTGCAAACACCACAGTCCGTAATTAACACACACACACACACACACACACACACACACACACATACACACACACCTAGCCTTCAGATGAAGACTTCTCATTGCTCTAACAAATTCTGTGAATAGTTCAGTGGATAATTCTATCTTCCTTCTTTACCTCAGAAAATTACTAATTAAATTCTATGTCTTGGTTTTATATTGAAACTAAACAAATTTTCTTCCGTTACACCTTCAAAATACAACAGAATTAAATGAGTAGTGTTGGAAGAGAAACAAATAATAGGAAATAAATTATAGATGTAGTAGCATTTCTCCTGCCACCTCACAAACCGTTTCTGCTACGTTAAACATTTTGTGTTGAAATTACGGAAAAACACTAATCTCAGGCTCCACGATGGTGATGGCAAAGTCATTTCAGAAGCAGTATTTTTTTCTCTTCCAAAGGCCATTCTTTCACACACTGTGACTCCAAATCTCAAGAGCACAGAATGAAACGACCCTTTTCATTCTTAATTCTGCTATACCACCATGATAAACTGACTGCCTTTGAAGTGCCTGTAATAAAACACACTAATAAAATAATCTCCTATCCTGCAAACAGACTATATATTTTACCTGACAAAAGATGATCTGGTTAAATTCCCACTGAGTTTTAATGTACTATTTATAGTTCTAACATCGGAATTTTAGAACACGGAAAAACTGATTAAAATGACTCATTCATCATAAAAAAAAAAGGATAAGTGCTGAAGTGCATAAAGTAAAAAAAATTGGAGATCTATTCTTCTAGTCTTTTTTATAGGTATAAACAACCCTATATTAATATGTAAATCTTTCTTATTGTTAACTACTTCTTAAAGTAAATACATTTACATACATAAATAAATTATTCTTTACAATGTAAGAACATGCCATAAATATTACCTTGACACTTCTCATAGTTTCACAATATATCATAAACATTTCTCTGAGTTAGAGTCTGTATGAGTACATAATTTTCCATGATAAATAATATTCCATTCTGTTTGTCATTCATTCATTAATTTATTTATTCAACAAATATCTATTAAGAATTCATTATGTGCTAGGCACTATTGTAGGCACTGGGAGAATATTCTATAAGTGAAAAAAAAACAGAGCATTCTGGTAGGGGGAGGCGGGGCTGCCAGGGAAGACTGGAAATGTACCATAACATACCTAATCAATTCCTATTGAAGGACATTTATATCCCATTATTTGCTATTATAAACCACGCCATAATAGATAACTTTGTTCACACTTTACTGCTCTCTACTGGGAATATTCCTGAGATTTAAAATTCTAGAACTATAAATAACTGAATCAATGAGTATGAGATTTTAGAAATCTGATAGATATTATTAAATTTCTATTCTAAAGGTTATATCATGGTATAGTCCCACAAACAGTATATGACGTGTCTGTTACCCCTCATGCTTATTTTGTTTAATTTCATTTCTGCCAATCTTAATGTGTCCATTTCTTTCATCTTTAGTAAGGCTGAGCATCATTCATAGGTGTATATGCTATTTAAATTTCCTCTGTGAATATATTACTCACATGTCTTTCTTATTCTTCAGTTCTGTGTCATTAACTTGTAGCTACTTATCCTGTATCACAGCTATTAATTCTGTTACAGTGGCTATAAATATATTTCTACCAGTTCATTATTGGTATTTTCAATTTTCATATATTTGTCATCAAACAAAATCTTTCATCATGATACAGGTAAAAAAGCCAATCTTTTTGGCCTCAAGATTCAGTGGTAGTAGGCATATAAAGGCACTCGTTGGGGATCCCTGGGTGGCTCAGCAGTTCAGCACCTGCCTTTGGCCCAGGGCATGATCCTGGAGTCCCAGAAATAAGTCCCACATGACGCTTCCAGTATGGAGCCTGCTTCTTCCTCTGCCTGTGTCTCTGCCTCTCTCTCTCTCTCTCTGTCTATCATGAATAAGTAAATAAAATATTTTAAAAAATAAAAAAAAATAAAGGCACTCATGACTACAATAATTTTCATTTTTATTTATATATTTTGGGGAGGAGGGGCAGAAAGAGAGAGAATATCCCAAGCAGGCTCTATGCCTAGTGTGGAGCCTGACGTAGGGCTCAATCTCACAACTCTGAGATCATGACCAGAGCCGAAATCAGGAGTCAGTTGCTTAACCGATTGAGCCACCCAGGAACTTCTACGGTAATTTTTTAAAACCAACAATGTTTTCTTCCAGTATGTTTAAAGTTTTATCCTTCTTTTCAACAATTATAAAGTTAAATCTAAAGTGGTAGACACCTGATCTGGTTCATAGACAAACCAGGACTCAAAACACCATTATTCCCCTTAATATAGCACTTAAGAGATTTGTTAAAATTATTTTCACAAACATACATTAATTACCTATAGATAGGCATTTACCTATGATAGCTTCCTGAATAAGCATCTGAATTCCATTATATTTTCATTATCTTTCACTATTAAAACTAAATAGTCTTTAATTTACTGGCTATTCTCAACATAGTACACTGTCTTTCAGGACAAAGATTATGCTATGCCATTAAAATCATGAGATGGCAACTTTTGAAAATTTCCCAGGAAAAAATAAGCTGGAGAAGAGAATTTTCTCATTTTAAGACTCTCCTCTGTTTTTTTCATAAAGCTTTGCTAACTATTTCTTAATCTATCAGAAAGCACTATCACATGACAAAAATAAACAAATATAAAAACAACCTTCTTTAAAAAAATATAAAACAACCAATAATGCATACTGTGAAAGGTTTTCCTTATTGGCATATATGATTTTATTTTTTTATTACATTTATATAGTAAAGCCTTATTTCCTGTAGTAAAACTGTTCCAAATTCAAAGAGTACTAAGACACTCAGGTGTTCTTCCACATAAACAAGTTTGATAGCAATAACTTGATTACTGTAACTGTTTTAGAATCTTTCCTACAAATTAATGACCCTGGTTGAAGATATGAATACTGTATCAATCTTTCAGGAATTTAACAAATAGCTTTAGTTCATGTTTGTGCAAATATTTTGAAATAATGTAGGCTTTCCTAAATTTTAACAGAAATTTCTAAGAATGTTTATTCTATAAGCCCATTTTATAGGGACTATTCTGAACATTTAGTACCCATTTGCTAATTTTTTAAAGATTTTATTTATTTATTTATTTATTTGAGAGAGAGAGAGAGAGAGAGAAAGCATGTGCATGCACATTCAGTGGCAGAAGGGGAAGGAGGGGGGAGAATCTTAAGCAGCCTTCACACTGAGTGAGGAACCCAACATAGGGCTACATCTCACAACCCATGAGATCACAACCTGAGCCGAAATCAAGAGTCAGACACTTAAGTGACTGAGCTACCTGGGCACCCCACTATTTGCTAATTATCAATAGGTTCAGTATATTCAAAATATTTTAAGAATTCAAAACAAAGACAAAAGTTCATTCTCTTTAATTATGAATATCAGGAACTCATTTTAGAGGCCGCGAGGTAAAGTTGTAAAATGCAGGTTCAAATATTACAGAAAACTGATGTCTATAACTTATCCTCAACTGGGTCAGTAAAAACAACAATAAGAGAAAGATAAAGACTTTGCATGTATGTGTTTGTGCACGGAGGGGGAAGGAGAGGAAGGAGAAAGGCATGTTAACAATTGTCAATCTAGGGGATATATACACAAGAGTTCACTGCAGTACTCTCAAATTTTGGGGGTAAACTTGACTTTTTTAATGAAAAGATTTAAAAATTCATAGAGAAAAAGTAGAAAGCACCAACAGCTTTGGTCTTTCTGTTAGGACAAACATGCCTTGGGCAGAGTGGTAAGGTTCTACTCCCCTTTAAAGTGTAGCTTTTGAACCTTCAGCATTAAACACAACAATAAAAGGAACCCTCCTCCCCATTTTCCATCCTGTCACCTCTACTCTCACTACACAACCAACTGGCTTCATATTATAAGAATCAGCCTATAGTTTGAAGCATAATACTCTCCCAGATAAAATCTAAGTTTTAAATTCAGTTATTATCCAAATGAAAGAGTTGCTGCCTAAAGAAAGAATGAAGGAACATCCACATTATAAGGTAAGCATTTACTTTCAAATAAAAATTGAAAAATTTTCCAGCTAACAAACGTTCCGGGTAAATTTATAACCTCAACCTCAACAAACGATATGAATGTAGCTAAACAGCAAATGAATAATTTCATATCAGAGTTTTCTCTGTAATATTTTAATTATTATATTAAATGTTACTTCTTCTCCTACAAACACTTCTGTATACAGAAGCTAGCCTGACCAATATCTATATTATAATCATGGTGTAGATCCTATTTTTATGGAAGAGATTTAGATTTCTGATTCATCAAGACATCATAAAGGGAAGCTAACTTTTTAGAGTCCTTCCTTGTCAACAGCCAGCATCTCAAGGCAAATGATGTAAGTGATTGAAGCAGGGCAGGTAGGACTTATGGCAAACTAGTAAATTCATGACACAGCTAAAAACCTGCTGCTTAGTTCTGGCATACTGCTGCTACCAAGAAGTGCAAGACCACAATTAGCAAATATTCCCATTTAGCAAAAGAAATTAGAAATTTGAATTTTATGCAAGACTTCACTAAAATTATAAAGTTGGAAACCTTTTAAATTTTTTTTAAATACCATATGGCCAAATAAAACATATCCAAACATTTTTTTGCCCAGAATCATCAGTTTACAACTTTGCTTTAAAGCAGTAATTCACTTTCAAAAATCCAAATTCTGGCTCAGTGATAAAAAAAGAGCATGTATTAATTTAATTGATTTTTTTGCATCCTGTTCAATAGATGAAACATATATATTATTTGGACTCACATCTTAATATTTAATTTTTCAAAAATAAACCCACAAAAACTAATCTTAAAAGAGCCATTCTTTCAAGAAAAATTTTACTGTTACTGGTAAATCTTTAAATCTAATTGATGCTATATATAGAAAATAAAGTTATTTTTCAATTTACTTGGATCTAGAAAAAACAAACTAAGAATATTATATGCATATTGTAAGCATCCAAAGCATAACAAAGTAGAAAAGAAAGGCACCATTAAAGTATTAATGCATCTAATTTTCTTTTCACTACAAATACTTACCTAAGGATGCACAAGCAAATTTTGCCTCCTGATGTGAGTCTGCAGAATCCAAATCTCTGTTTACTTTCAATGTCTGTCAGTACAAAGGTAAAATGCTGTCCGACTTGATTTTGAGATACTCTAAAATACAGCAATATTATAAAACTTTAATGTGCTTTTTAAATGAGAATTTTCTTAAAGAAAAACAAAGCAAGACTTTATTTACATGCGTCATTGGTTTCACCTTCCCAATCCATTGGTTCTCAAATCTAGAACTAAGTTCTAAAACAAAAATGAGTGTGAAATGTGTAAACTAAGTCATGAGTCAAATATCACAGTAAGTTGTAACTCCCTCCAGGCTGAGCAATTAGGCGTATACTAACCCGTTAATAGAAAATCATAATGTACTTCACTGTAAGTTTGCACATGCCTAAAAGTACTTCTAAAATATTTCATAAATCTGAAAATACTATTAGCGAGACTGTAGACGTGAGAAGCAAGACATGATGACTGATTCTGTTCAACTCCAGTCTCTCTCATTGTGATTATTTTAAGACTGCTTAGACAGCAAATCAGGCTGCTTTAGCATCCAATGGCAGCCACCAGCACCTCTGTTTAATTGTTGCTTCTGGTGACATTCTCACCCAGTAGAGTACCATAAAAATTACTATTAGCATTTTTTAGCATTCTCTTCTAGAGCTGCCTATATACTAAACACAGATTTCCAAGTACAAAATAAGAATACAGGCTCCACGGAAAAGCTTACTACAAAGAACTTTAGCTAATTGTTGACCTAGGTATCACAGTATCATGGTAGGAATCACACCACAGTGTAAGGTGTGCTATAAATCATTATACTGGATCTTTATCACCATTTAAAATACATAAAGACATTTCTTGTTACTATCATCTTGCCATTAGACAACCATAACTGAACATCTGCTTCCTGGTCTCAAGATAAAATACCCATGGCACCTAAAATTTGGTTCTAAAAGAGGCACCAGAATTATGTAATTCCTTTACTACCACTGTGCCAACACTACCAACTATTTCCAACTGTCAGGAAATAGTGCATTTCAAATGCTGAATATTTAACAAACACATTTAAATGGATAGTTTTGAAAAATTTTTTGCAAACTTCAAGAACAACCTCTAGTTCCTGATGTTCCCTCTAGAGCCTGATGTTCACAATATATTTTCCAAGGCTTTTCTTCCTGTATTTTATCTTCGCTATTAAATTGAAAATTCTACCTTTAACAAGCACAACTGATGCTCCAGAAAGGAGGTATAAAAAGGGGTATCATTCATCAGCAATACTTACTAGTATCAATTAGCCCATCATTCAGAGGGCATTATCTTTAACATTGTAAAATTTCAGATTTTTACTAATCTTTACTTAAGCCAAATATTTTCCAAAAATAAATTTTCTTTTAAAACCCTTCATACCATACTCTTAAAAAAACTGATAATAGGGTGTGAAAATCACATGAAAAACAATAAATGATCTGTTTTTATGCTTAAAGGCCTATATATTCTGTGAAACTCCAACTACACACAGGTAATACTCTATTCATTCAGTATTTGTTCAGTAAAATACAAACATAATGAGATTTTCAAAACTGCTGGGAGGATTTCCCTGCAGCCTTCCATAATATTACACTATTTCTATACAGCTATTCTTGGGAGACAACTATCCATGAGTTTTACAATATCACACAGATGGTCTTTTCAATTAGGGTGAAGTGAGATAGAAACCAGGATATATACATCTGATTTTAAAAGACACAATACAAAGGCTCTGATTAGTAATATTTTTTTTCTGCAGGTCCTTACAATATGTACCTGAAGAACAAAAGGAAGAAATGGAACCTTAGGACTTCTCCTAACTGGCCACAGTGGAAAAAACAAAGGATACAATGATGTAAGAAGGCTTTTTCCTTCCAAATATTATTTAATTTTGAACCTCCAGTCCTTTTGTTGTTATTGTTAGAAGCAGAGAAGAGAATGTACATTCCTTTTTATTAAAAAACACAGGAGACAATTTTAAAATGCTAAGATGAGCTGAAGTTACTGTGAATGATGGCTGATACAGTACCTTTCAATGTCAAAGGGGAAACAGAACTTGGGCACACTCTGTAGTACTTCCTGCAAATGCAAATTAAAAAAAAAAGCTTTAGAATATTTTTTAAAATGCAGTTAAAACTTTTTTTTGAGACCTTTTCTAGGGGGAGAAAAAAGTTTGTTTTTTGTTTTTTCTTAAGAAAAATAGCACAGGTTCCTAGACTAAAATAATTGATTATTAAAAAGGAATTAAGTTGGTGCTTTGGCAGATTGCACTGACAATGCCACGGAAGCCCCAGGAGGGAAAGGCCTGGCCTGAAGGGTATTAACACCCTTCACATCCCCGCTGGGATTCCCTTCAACAAGGCCATATGGATTTTACAAGAAGCACCGCACCATATGGGTAAGCTACGTCTGCTGCTACTTGTACCGCAGACTAGCCACAGGGACTTCTGACAGATCCTGGCTCAAAAATATAAATGTTGTTTCAATTAAAATGCAGGCAGAGAAAAGGGAATGAAGTTGGCAGCAGCATGAATTACTGAGAGGTATAACAACTCTACATGTCCCATAGTAAAACGGTTAAGAAAAAAAAAGACTTTCTATAGCTAAAGAAACATTTTTGTATGTTTCAACTTTAGGTAAATTCAACAACAGTAACACTAAGTTTATCTCAAATAACATGTCTCTAAAAAAATGTGTATCTAAAAATAAGCCTTTAAACGTAAAACAATATAGCTTCTATTCTATTCCGCGCACTTTCGTTTATGAATTGCTTAATATGAAAATTATGTTTTAATTAAACATAGAAAATAACCTGCAGTGATTTTATAGCCATTATAAAATAATTTTAAAAGCTTTTAGAAATCATACATGTTATAATCATAACAAAATATAAATAACTGTCAGATACTTGGCAAAAAATACAAAAATATTTATTTTGTTATATATGAAAACATTAACTCTGATTCTAAAAGTTAAGTTTTAGAATTGAAGATAATATCATATTATAAGTTCAAAACCAGGTAATTTTACAAGACAAAGCAGAGATTTATGAGAATGTTTCCTATTAAAAAGAAAAAAGAGCAAATATCTTAATGCTGTAGTCACCCCCCACCAAAAAATACTACCTCTTTACCAATAAAACTTACATCCAGAGAAATAATTTATACCTGCATATTTAAGCCTTCTACAGAATCATGGTATTGAGTGTTTTAACATAAAATTTATCATATGCTTTTTTACTGCAATAAGGTATTAACTAATAATAAAACATTGTAAAATTCCAAAGCTAATACCTAAGAAAGCTTCAAGACCTTAAAACATTGAAGCAGAAAGAAAAGCAGCATGTAAAAAAAGCAATCCTTCTATCTTTAAAGCAGAGTACCCTGGTTTGCTTATGAACATGTAACTGAACACTGAAAACAGTTCACTACAAATAAGAACAGTTCATCTGTCCATTGCTAATCCTTATCTTGTGTTACAAAATGTGAAGCTATTTACCATATTTACGACACATATGAACACTATTTCAATACCCCCCTGCAAAGTTGTTCATATAATTTTTGTAACAATAGATATATATTCAAACCTCATTGCCTATTTCTAAATATATCCAAATTAGTAATATATTTCACAGCAATTTTAAGACTCAAATTAAGAAGAATGTTTCCCAGTTAGTTGCTCAATCTTTCACACCCTCCCCCTCCCTTCTTCCACAAGCAACACACATGCACACACTTCTGCAAAACAGCCTCAGCTCGCTTCCCAACTGGCAGAAGCATCCCTCAGGGGACAAGTCTTTAAACCTCCGCACTCTTTAAAATTCAACCAGCCAGCAGGTCTATAGACTAGTGTATAAACAGTATAGACAAAAAAATCCTCTCTCAGCTTATGTCAGTGACAAAGCAGCTCAGCAGTTGACTGTTTCTCCCCTGACAGTATAAGCTGGGTTTACACAGATCAATAGCTGAAAGTCCTACCTAGCTCCCAGGGCTCGGTTTTCTTCCTTAATTACAGGTGCTATTCAAACTGAAGTTAAAAAAGAAAAGAGAAAGAGAGAGGTTGAAGGGAGAATAAGATACATGCAAATAGTTGTTGGGTTTTTTTTTTATTCTTTTAGCAATAATGTTAATTGAAAATGTACTTTTATATGTATTGGAATTGTCCATAAAGTCTGACGTTTCCATCATAAAGTGTTTTTGGTATCATACACACATGCACAGTAGATTGGGATCCACAGATTATGTGAAAGATTTAAGATAAAACTCTTCAAAAGTTATGTTTCTCTGTTTACTTCAGGCTTTTGTTTCCAGGAAATACTTAATTTCCTCAGCCAAGAAAAGTTATTTGAAATTTCCAAACCATCTTAATTCTCTAAAATATTTTATGTTTATACAAAAAAAAATACATTGATGAAAATGTCAAATGTTAAAAATAGTAATGACAAAAAGAATGAAATAGAATATACGTCAATAGCAAAATACAAAGGGCATGATACACATATATCTATATACATATACTCTAAAAACAACACATCTACCTTCATATGAATGACTAGAAATAAGGACTGGTGAAAATCTATATGTTAGGGTGTGGGTTTTTTTGGTACCATATCCCAGATCTGTATTAATAAGCTTTATGGTCAAATTGAGCTCATAAAAGAGAGCAAACTGCCAGTGTTAGAAGGGTTTGTTAACTCTTTATCCCATGAGGCTACTGTTCAGCATTATAAATTGATCAAATAAAAGGGAAAAAAGCATTTAGAATCTACTTTCTGAAAAAACTGAAATATACAGAATTTACCTCCTAATTAAAGCTCAACAACTACAAAGGTCTTAGAATTTCTTGGAGAAAAATCTAAAATGAAATGAGACATGTCATTATTGACACCAGTAACTGTTTTTTTTCCTCTGTCTCAACTACTTCTTCCCCTACCCTATATTGAAACACTAATGTTCTCTAAGGTTCCATATACTCCTCTCTTCCATGCCAATAAAGTGTATCTGTCTGCCCTAGGTGATTTTGTTTACATTCACAGTTTCAGTTACAGCTACCAAATCTTAGTCTTATAGTTATTTCTGACCCCAGAATATATATCTAACTACTCTCCAGTATCATGTTCCCTGACACCTCAAATTCAGAACTGAAATATTTTAGTTGTAGCCCTTATCACCTAGAAGAGCAGCACCATCTACCCAGTTCCCCAAACCAAAACATGATGTTTGCCTCAACTCCTCCCTTTTCCTAACTCCCATATACAATCACTCATCAAGTCCTCTTAATTTAACTTCATAACTATCTCATTCCAGAAGTTCTCAATGGGAAGGCAGTAAGAACTACAAGGAGGATAAGAAGGTGTAAGAATCACCAGGGAGGGCTTCCCAAGATACATTTGATTGCCTACACTACAGACGCTTAAGGGTCTTGATTCCATTTGAATACCATCCGTAATTAAGGAGTAAGACTAACTATATCAGTTAAGGGTGCCTAATATATAAGGAATAGTTACTCTCTCATTGCAAGAAGTGACAGGATTTGTTCAGGGACTGATTAATTTAATATCCTCTTTGAGGACTCCAGAATCTTCTGTCCTTTCCACTTTGCTATCCTGCGTTTGTTTATTTCTCCTCAGCTACTTTACTTCATGGTCACAAAATAAGCTGCCAGAGTTCAGCACACCGCATGAAGACACAGCAGTGTCCAGTGAAAGAAGGATTTCTTTCTGTTACTTCTTTTTATCAGTGAGGAAACCTTTCCCAGAAGTGCCCCTCCCCACTCCTGGCTGACTTTCCCATTATGTTTAATTAGCCAGAAGGTCACAGCCACTCCTAAACTAATCACTGGCAAGGGAAATGGTTATCAAGGCTTACTTAGCCAGCCTTACACTACTTATAGGAAGTCAAAATTCAACCTATTCATTTTCTGCTAACCATGACACATGTAATTTTATATAAAGAAGCTGACCATATTTTCTTAAGATTCCTCACAATAATTTTAATCATATAATTAAATTTATACTAAAGTTCTCAGGAAAAATGTAACACAATATAAGAATATCCATATTTTATTCATTTCAGTAACACTTTCAGAACCATTTTGTAGCAACAAGGGGATTGTCAATTCTAATCTAATTCTAATAAAGGCCATCAATTTCTAAAAAGGTGGCTACTTAATTTTGAATACTGTCTCACAAATAAGTGAAAATTAATTAATACTATAAATTCAACCTATTTGTGCTTTATACGGAGAAATCAACTTTTTTTTCTCAAAGAACATGCACTAAGCTGCTTGGTCACAAGCCGGCTGCATGGTGCAGAACGGAGATTCCTACACTGCACACTAAGATGTTTCAGGCACCACAGCAAACTCACAGGGGCACTGCAAGATGCTTTAAAATTTCAAGGGAAATACAACTATACTAATAGGGTGATTAAATCAGATGTCATTTTATTGAAAGGTAGGATTATATTAATCTGGTAAGTTACACGTCTAGCCTCTTTAGACATCATCATCTCATTTTTTTTAATAAGATTTTTTTTAAAAAAAATTTAGAGCATGTATTTTAAACTTAAAGCCAAGAATAGCTGTCAGAATAATGGAGCCGGCTGCGGAATGTTTCTCTGGATATTTATTTTTATGTATTATTTCAATTAGAAATAAATTTCTCTTTCATCATTCCTCCTTAAATTAGGGAAAGTACTATAAGTAAGAAATCATTCTGCCAGTAAAACTACTTAGACTGTGAACTCTGATCAAATTATTCTTCACTTTCAAAAATTAAAAATGAATTTTTATTGTTGAAAGATTTAAATAACTGCCGAGAAGCAAATATATTCTGCTATAAAGAGAACTGTGCTGTTTGAAACATAAATTTCAAGGATTTTGGTTCTTTGTATTAGTTTCAGAAGGATGAGGAGACCTCTGTAGTCTACAGTCACTTTCCTGGAACCCTCTGCCAATGACAAAGCCTAGATTTGAAGCTGGGCAGAGTGACGGGCAGATAGGTGGTTTGCTTGGTCAATAAAAGGTGTAATAGATTTTCCTCATTAATTTAAGAGAAATGTGCAAAAGCCAAAAAAACGAAATTAAACATATATATGCAAATAGGTTTCCAAAGTTTCTTTGTCAAAAATTCTACTAAAAACTGCCTTCAAACTTTTATACCTAGGTTAACTTTAACTTTTCATCAAGGATTTGAATAACAATTATCCAACTCTATCTAAGAAAAGCCATTTAGGAAGACTCTCTTTGTTTTCTAATAACCATATAACCTCCTACCCTTTTCAGACCAATACCTCTTTGCTTCATTCACCTTATTGTAACTAATAACATTTTCTAGATCGAAGGAAATACATAGTAAAATAGAATATTGCCTATAAAATGTATTTTCATTTACCAATACTAAAGTATTTAAAACTGAATGTCAATCATTTAAATCAAGATAAGCATAATTAAGTAGGAAAATACTTCAATTCTTAGAAAAAAAACAAAAACAAAAAAACAAGTTTTACCTTAGTCAACTACCATGACTTTCACCCCACAGCTGGATGTTGTGCAGGATAAAGGAAATATGATTCTTGATATTCAGAACTAGGGAGACTTAAGACTAGATTGTTACAAAATAGATGCATGCATATACATACACTGGCACACACATACTAGATGGAAACTCCCAGTGGTCAAGTGCACAATGCTCCAGAGTCAAGCAGTTAATATTCAAATTCTGGTTCTGTAAGATATTAACTATGTGCTCTATTTACCTCCTCTAGAAAATGGGCAAAAGTTATCTATCTTGTAGGACTGTGGATGGGGGGGAGGGGAATTTATAGGAGGATTATGTGAGAAATCCACATAAATTATTAGACACTGTCAGGCATATAAAAACCTCCTAACAACTGTTAGCTCTTTTATTAATTAGTTTCTTGTTTAAGAATTCTCAAACATCATATGAATTCCAATGAAGATACTTATTTACACAACAAATATTTACTGAATAACTAAAACATTAAAGGTCCTGGGTTCAATGGCCTATGCCAAAACATTAGCATACTGAGACATAAAATGATGAAAAGTATTATACTGAATAATTTATCTGTCTCCTATGAAGATTTTTCATGTATTTAATATAGGTGCATATGGATATGGATATACATGTAGATATAGATTTGAATGTATCCTATTTCTATTTAATCAAACACAATACAAGCAGATTCTATTAATCCTGTAAGTCATATTATATGCATATCTCACGATTTCAATAGGTATAGGACTTACTTTGGGCTGTGATATTTGCTACTTATTTTAAATTAAAACTATCTTCTCATGAATAAATAAAATCTAAAAAAAAAAAGGGGATCCCCCAAGTGGCTCAGAGGTTTGGTGCCTGCCTTCAGACCAGGGGGTGATCCTGGAGTCCCAGGATTGAGTCCCACATTAGGTTTCCTGCAGAGAGCCTGCTTCTCCTCTATGTTTCTGCCTCTCTCTCTCTCTCTCTCTCTCTCTTTTTCTCTCTGTCTCATAAATAAATAAATAAAATCTAAAAAAAAATAAACAAATAAATAAACTATCAAAAAATCTTGCCAACAGTCATTTTTAATTTAAGGAGGATTTATTAATAAAATTCCTTTTCCATGTACTTATTTATCAATCCACGTAATGCAGATTGATTACCAATTCTAAATAAGGTACTAACCAGGAATAAAACTATCTCTTGCTTTCTTCTATAGCCTCAAATTAAGCCTTTCCCTTCAACTGCACTGGCAAAGATATTATTCAAGGTACGCTTAGAAAACATATCCTCTCTTTCTCTCACTGCCCTGTAATAGTGTTATCTCTCTTTGTTCTTTGTTAATCTTTAATTTATATTTTTCCTCATTCTGTAGGCTGCCAGACTCTTGATTCATATTTTTCTGTTATTCTTCATATCTAGGCCATGTGCAGATAATCCTTCTGTCGTGATATTCATGACATATTCTCCATTCATTGTGTAGGTCACACATTAGAGAACAGATTTTTGTATTACAAATGACAAACAGAGATATGATATGTTCCAGAGCAGTAAATTATAATTATCCTTTTTTTCTGGTCCTGCCTTGAACCTAGTTCAGAACTATGCTTGAACTGCTAATTTTCCCCAGGTAGCGAATCTTGTGACACGCCAGATGGGAATCTTGTCATTTGTCTGAAGCTTTAAGAAAGAATAGAATATTAGTTTTAAAGCATAAATCAGGGACTATACACTTTAAGATATTGGGGAAAACATACCGTTAGATGGGTATATATTCTGGGAGCAATGGTATATTTATTTCTCTATGCCTTGAAAGTCCTTGGAGTCTACAAATCATCTAGCAGAAATGCAAATTATAGTATATTCTAAAAGTTTGGAAAAACCATAGTTGATTGTGTATTTAGCTATTTGGAGACTTTGGAAAAATTAAATTATAATTACACAATTATAAAATACAAACTGTTCTATGAAGACCACTTACTTAAAATGGTATAGTCTAACCAGTACTCATACACTGACAAACTCAATGTGAATTTAATTTTTATCAATTATCAATACTGTTATATATTTTTATCAACTATCAATATTGTTATATATGTTCATTTACCAAATATTTAATGTGTAAATAGCAGCCACAGACAATCACACTGCAATGTAGTAAGAGTACTAGAAGGAAAAGTGAAGAATACCAGGAAGTTTAGAAGACAGATGTGTAAAGCAAATTTAGAAGTGGTGCTTCTGGAAAGGTGTGGAAGTCCCAAGGGAAGAAATCCTACCTAAGTAGAGAAATGAAGGGAGAATGAGAAATTGGCCAGGCCATTGAATGAGAAGAGGGAAGTAGAGAAGATATAAGAATAGTCTTCCCTCATAGGAAAGAAAATGGACAAAAGTCTGGAAATGAGAAAGAACAAGTATAAAGTTTAGAAAAATGATAAGAGAATGTAGTTTGAAAAATAATCAAGGGGCTGAATACATAAGGTCTTTAAGCTAACTAAGAAGTCTGGACTTGATGCAAAGAGTAGGGAAATCATTCTTCTTGGTTTGCCTACAGCACTTCACATTTATCTTTTAAGAAATTTATCAATAGCATCCCCTTTTACTCTCAAACTTATCCAAGTTATAATTTATTGCAACAGAAATGAGAGCAGTGAAAGCCTGGGGCTGTTGGGTGGCATAAGGGACACAGTGAGTAACCAGAAAGCAGCAAGAAGGGACTTCCTGCAGTGGGGGAAAAAAAAAAAGTCTGTATCTTTAAAGGAATGTGGGTTACATGGGTGTATGCCTCTGTCAAAACTCATTTCATTGCACATATGAGACCTGCATTGTACCATATATAAATTATTGGTCAAAAAAAACCCTGATAAATAAGTATTTCAGTTGGACAATAAATCATGGTTCACCCTATCTAAGAGAAATAGGGAAGCTTTGAAGAGCTGAAAGCAAAGAAGGGACCTGACTGGGCTTGAATTTTAGAGAGATCATTCTGGCTACGCCATGTAGAATAAATTTTAAAAGGACAAGACTGAAGACTAGGAAATCAGAAAGCTTCTGCAATAATCAAGGTGAGTGGTGGTAGCCTGAAGTAAAACAGTAACATCAAGAAGGCAGAGAAGGGCACAAAATTAAGATATATGTATGGAAGTAAAGATGAGACATCAGGAAGTAGCTGGATAAACTGGTGCTCTAGGAAGAAAACTGAGCCTAGATAAAGAAAGGGAATGGCACTGAGGAAAACATGGAGAAGAGCTATGACTGTTTTATTCTCCAACATTAGGAAAGTTCAATATTATTCTTCATATTTTTATATTCCCCTCAACAAATACTCCATTATAACATCCCTAGGTTGTAAAAACAATGAATTTTCTCATACGATGATGAAAACATATGTCTTTGTTTTCTTAATGATTTGTTTCAAGATACAGGTTATTGGGTGTTCAACCACTTCTAACATTATAATCAACAGATGTCATTCATCAGCAACCCGGGATCAATGAAAGTAGTAGAAAATCAAAAAGTCTTAGTGGTTACAATTAGCAGGATCAATGGAAGCAAATGAATGTCTAAAATCTTTGGGACTTATTCAACTTTGGAGTTCCTCTCATGCCTAACCAGTGCCTGGAACATCACTCATGCTTTGAAAAAAAAAATTGTTGAACTCATGTTAAATTACACTGTTTTAGCATACATAATCAGAATAAACTTGCCTTCGTAGACAGTTCAAGGAAATGGGACTTAACAGTCTACATGTTTTCTTATTTCTTATTTATTTTCCTAAGTAAATATATAATAAAATAATTGCTGGGGCACCTGAGTGGCTGAGTTGGTTAAGCATCTGACTCTTCATCTCAGCTTAAGTCTTGATCTCAGCTCAGGTCTTGATCTCAGGGTTGTGAGTTCAAGCCCCACATTGGGCTTTAACATTATTAATTGATAATAATAATAATGTAATAATTAATAATAGCTTACTCTATGCCAGGTTCTGACCTAAACCCTTTACATCTACTACCTCATTTAATCCTTATAATTTGTTTTGTTTTTTATATGTGGGGGGGGGGGGGAGAAGTCAGAGAGACAAAGTAACTTGTCCAAAGTCACACAGCTAGCAAATGTTAGAGTCAGGCCATGAACTCATAGGCTAAGGCTTCTAACCATTATTCTCCATTCTATGTATCTTTTTTCCACTTTGTTTTCATGAAGGTTCCAACATATAATCAGCAGATGCCTAAAGCTGATGCCCACTTAGTCTCTAGATGGTGGCTTTTTCCCATAATAAAAGAGCTAAAATTATACAATTAATATTTCAAAACCAAAGTTCAACCTGGTGTATGAAAAAACAATAAAAGAGGCCAGGACATGGAGGAATCATGAGGAGAAAAGTGAGATAATAAGTAATTACAAACTGAGTCTTACCTGCCCTAGGTTGTTCTATTCCCTCAAAATTAACTTCTGAGGCAAAAAAAAAAAAAAAAAAATGCTGCTTATGCCTATGCTTATTACTATTGAGAAATTTAGATTTACAGTAAAAGTATATTTCTAACTCCTTTCAAATAACAGACTTATAAAGAAGGGCTTAAGTTGATTCTCACAGAGGAATAAAATACCAAGTAAATTTGAAGCATATTATTTAAAATCTGAAAAAAAAATGTGTCACATAACAGAACAAGGACCATACCAGAATAAGTAAATAATATTAGAGTAACAAAAGCAAGATGACGTTAAACAAGGTTAATAATAACAGAGGGAGTTAGGGTTGAGAGAGTATGTATTTATCTTAGGCTCAAAAATGAAAGCTGTCTGTATATGGTGGTCAGATGGACAAGCAAAACTGTAACTCAGATACTGAACACCCTCAGGTTAGTTACACCTTTAGCCATTCTATTAGTTTGCTAGATTTTTTATCCCTTTCAATCTAAAGCAAGAGCTAAGTTCTTAGTAATGAATATAAAACCTTATTCAGATACAGTCAACAGGCAGGACTCCTAGAACTCTGAATTTATACGTGTATTTTTTAGGTTATCTTAAATTACCCAAGATTTTTCTTTTATAAAAAATGTACACGCCCATAATTTTTAATATGTCAAACTACAATTAAACTTGAAGTCATAGTGGGGTTTTTTTAATGAATATTTCTTGAAATTCTAAATAGAAATACTGTGAGCTATTATTTTGCAAACTTACTCTACCGCACCCATTATAGAATATCCACCTCTTAGAATAAAAATTTAGTTCACACTCCCTGCTGACGTAATCTTTGGCCTCTTGGTGAGATTATAAGTAAAGGTGCCAATTTTGGTTTTAGTTCTTGTAATGCAGAAAAGTCCTTCTATGAGAAATTGAACTGTGAACACTGGTTCTTTTCACACACAGAAAGCCACCAAACAGGCCTCACCAAATAGCAATGAGTTTTGATCACTCCTAGTCTAGTCCACTTTGGCATAAATGACCTTAAAGAGAAAACACAATTTCCTGAATATCTTGTAAAGGATTTCGCTCAATAAACCAAAAACTACACATAGCCATTTGATAAACTTTCTCAGTTAAGGAGTAATAATTCTCTTGAATAAATTAAACCTTCTACATATTCCTTACAACATGCTATTGTGTTGGAATATACAGAGACAAGAATAACCATACAAACAGGAGTGGCTTATCTATAAAAGTAGACTAAAATCAATTCTGCAAAGTTAGAAGTCAACCTTGGTCAGCTAAAAAGTAGACATAAAATAGTTCTCTTTCACTGAAAATGTTCTTGAAAGTATGATGTAAATCCAGCAAGCCTCCATCACTTCTTGTTGTTGATTTTTCTCAGCCTGGTGCCACCAGTGATCTCTAATTTCTTCATCTAATAGCCTTTTTTCCAGTCTTTATCATATTTGACTTTTCTACAATGTGTCTTGTTTCATTTATTCATATAATATGCATTTATTCAGTATCTACCATGCATGAGACACTTGGGATTAGAAGATGAAAGTGATTCTCCCCTTGATCTGAGGAAGGTCAGGTTTCTCCTGAACAACCCCAGCTTACAAGTATCTTCCTGAGCTGTCTGTGTCCACTTTATCTAGTTCTCCTCCCATCTTTGTTACTCCTTTTTGGGCTGATTCATGACTTCTTCTGCACAAGCCTTCTCCATTTGGGGGTGCCAGGGTTCCATCTTTAGCCCTCACTTCTACATGGGGAATCCAATCTCACTGTTAAACATAGTAGATGAAAATCTGGGCACTCTAGCAAGAAATAAGAGGTTCAGAACCCAGGTCAGCTACTTAATAGCTGTGTGAAACTATGTCAACATCCTCTCGGAAACTCTGGTCAGAGGTTTCCTACTACTTAGAAGACATCCCTACCAGAATACTTGGCATACCCAAAATCAAAAACATAATTTTTCCTTCAAAATATGTTGCTCTCCCTAATGCCTTATTTCTCTGCTGTCATGCTAACTTTCTCCCAAACTTTTTCCAAACTTTAGAATCAGGCAACAATTTTTCTTTCACTATACACAAGCACATCAAAAACTAGTTAAAACCACATGGACCTCATGTCTGCATTCACCAAAACGACCACTAGACTGCATTGTTGTCTTTTCTGGTCAAATAGGCTGGTGGTAAAGAAATGTGTTACAACTTAATACCAGTTTACCAAAATAAGATGTGATGTTATCACTTGTCTAGAAAAAAATGCATGTGAATAAACACGTAACTATGTATTCAAATAATAATTGATAGAATAAGCACTAGTATTTTAAATATAACATTTACTATCAATTAGTTAAAATATTTTATTTTTAACAATCAAGTTAATTTTTGAAATTAGATCAATTTAAAGGCCAATCAAGTGCTGTGTACCACTTGAAACATTTCTATGAAACATCATACCTAACATTATGTCTTTAAGATTTAAAAAGTCTAACATATGCAAAGTCTATTAAAATGCACATAACTTATCTTACCCAAAGTGAAAATATATCTATAAGTAGTACTATTCATCTGGCCTCTTTTAGCTCTCCCTTAACATACAAATGCATTCCTTTTCTCCAAAACATAGCAGCTGGGAATGAAAGGAAAGATTTCAAATGATCATTTTCACATCATATTCCATCATCTTTTCATCAGTTTTTCCTAGCTTTTCTTTGAGCCCATTCTTATACAAGAGGTCTCTTTTTAGATCAATCCATATTTCCATAATCCACACTGCTGTTTCCTCCTCTTCTCCCCAGGGTGGACTAACCCCCACATCCAGAACTATGGCTTACAACTGTCATTAAGCCTTATAACAATAACAAGATAACAAAAGAACGGGTGGGGATGAGGCTAGCTCATACCATATGTTGATCAAGTTCAACACTTTCAGCTAATAGAGAATATTTTTTACACTTCAAAAATTTAATAGTAAAATGTTCTTTATATCTACTTATTCTCCACAATTGCATTTTTAGGCTTAAATTTTAAACACTAGTAAACAATCTGGCAGTATTACTTTAAAAGAGCTTTTCTATTCATAATATGCTGAAATGGGAAGGAAAAATAGAAATAACCAAACAAAAAGGTAAGGTGGCAACTTATGGTTAGTTACGGATTCTTGCAACCTACAAGGCTCACTCAACTTATACCAATTCCCAAAAAATTCCCTCTCAAAGCTACTATTTAAAGCAGTATACAGTTATAATTAGCTAGACTACTTCAAAAATAACATATGCCATGTGAATACTGACTTTATATTAATTTTAAAGAATTTTCATTTTTCCACCAAGTATCATCTGAAAATATGACTTCTGTTTCCATCTTTTGTGTCATAGTTAACTAATCTTAACTTCTTTTTCAACTAAAAATAAAGAAAATTTGAAATGTAACCTTTTGAACTGGCAGACTTTCATGTTTCTACTTAATATTTAAATATTAAATACTTTTTTCTTCTCCTGACTTTGGAGGAATTACTTCTGATTCACCGGCCTGTTATGTTATACCTTGAAAAAAATTATTTCTCAAATGTTTCCTTTCAAAGATTTAAAACCCTTTATAGAACTAATTCTAAATTTGCTTTTGTCAAATAAAAATTTTCTTGTGAAACCACATTTATCTTTTTCAGTCTGCATCCTCTATTATTATTTAATTTCTGTAGGTTGCTGAGTAATGCCTTATGTGCCAGAATTGGTCTGAAATATGTGCATATTAGAATATGTGCATATTAGTTAGAATATAATAATTTCACTGCATCAAAATAAATATAAAAACCTCACCCCTAAGAGCTCATTAAAATAAAACTTGTTCACCTTATTTAAGTAGAAAAATAAGGTCATTTCTTCAGGGGCTCAAATTTTATTATCTAAAATGTATGCACAAATACTATTTTTAATATGAGTTTGTCAGATTGCATAATTCTGTTTCCCAATAAATATTTCAGCTATAAAGCAAAAATTCTAGAATATCATGTGTTCCCAAATTAGTTTGCAATAAAATTTTAAAACTTTAACAGTGAAAAAAGAAGATAAACATGCAGGTAAAATAAGAATCTGATCTCATTTTGCCTCGGGCTTTCTAACACTGCATCTACAAAAGAAACAATCTTGTCTATATAAAGAAAGGTGGGAAGAGAAAAAGACATAATTGTGATGATTTTCTTAGATTTAATTTTAAGTACTTTCCCACGTGCTTGCCACTTACTTACAATGTTTTATTCTGATTCTTCTTCCTGAGACACAAGAATGCACAAGACACCTAACACTGTAAATACATCACAAATTAATAAGAAGTAATTGATATTTTAGGGTTATTTAGATAGATCACTGATAAAATACTGACATGAAACAAAGTATGAAGGCATGATATAGTTCTCTTATATCAGCCATTTTTCTTTACAAAATTTTATTTAAAAAATAAGAAATCAATTTGCCTCAGAAATATATGTTTATATATAATATACATACTTATAGGGGCAGTGAAATAAAATTAGTCAACACATATCAAAAACTAGTGCAAGACATTTCATCCTTTTCATTTAGAAAAACATAGAATACAATTAGGTGATTTTATGTCTGGTGTGATTTACTGATAGTTAAAAACGGAATAATCAAGTCCAAATAAGCAAAAAGAAATCTAATTTTTTATATATCTGCAGTAATTTAAACATTTATTTTGAATATATTAAGATTTAACAGATTTCCAAATAATTTACATCTCCTTTATAACTGATTCAAGATGCAAAGTTTACAAAATGTCCAGCTACCAATCTACTTCAGTTGCAAATCACAAAACATTTTATATATTGTTCTGACCAAATCCTTTTAAAATCATTAAAAGAAGAAATACAGTTGATCCTTGTACAATGCAGAGGTTAGGGACACTGAACTCTCATTCAGTTGAAAATCCACATATAACTTTTGACTTCCCCAAAACTTATCTACTAGTAACCTACTACTGACTGGAAGTCTTATTGATAACATAAACAGTCAATTAACTCATATTCTGTATGTCATATGTATTATATAAAGTATTCTTACAATAATGTAAGCTAGAGAGATGTTATTAAAAGATATAAGAAAGAGGAAATACATTTATAGTACTGTATTCACTGAAAAAAATCAGCATATAAATGGGCCTGTGCAGTTCAAACCCATGTTGTTCAAGGGTCAACTGTGTTTTTTGAAATGATGGAAGTGTAAAAGGATTTTTTAAAAATAAAGAACAGGCATTCTTCTTAAACCGTGCAGACCAAACACTAGACATCATTAAACATGAAAAGAAAATTGTAAACAGTATTGAGTATATTTATTTTAGAATCCACTAACCAGCTAGCTATCTGCAGTTATGAAAGGTCTATGAAGATATAGCTGAAGGGTTAAGATTTGAAATGTTCTTCTGTTACTGTATAATACATAGTTTCTTACTACTATTCATTCTTAGAACTGTAATTCAAACTGTTTCCAGGTAATACCTACCAAGATTTCCTTAATTAATGGTATTTTTACTATTGTTGTATTTTAAAATTACTAGGTAATATGTGCCCTTTTCTCAAAGTATTTCTTTTTTTTTTTTAAGTTTGTATTCATTTATTCATGAGACACAGAGAGAGTGAGAGGCAGAGACACAGGCAGAGGGAGAAGCAGACTCCCTGCGAGGAGCCTGATATGGGACTGGATCCTAGGACCCCGGGATCACACCCTGCCCCGAAGGCAGACGCTCAACCACTGAGCCACCCAGGTGCCCCTCAAAGCATTTCTAAATGCATTTTTCTCACCTAGCATGGGAGCACATACTACTTTGTCAGCATATGTTGAATTTTAATTGTTTTATGCTTCTATAGAAATGTATGAAAGAGAAAAGGAACACACAAGTCAGGTACTCATCGTGAACAAACAGAGAGCTACTAAATCTTCTTGTTGCCTAACTTCCGGACTAAACCACATATTTTCATTCATATTTTGACGAATCCCTATTACAGAACACCAATTTGAAATCTAAATTTAATATTCCATACCATTCTTAAATCCATTCTTCTTAGATTATCCTGTTCCTGATTTTCTAAGGTTAAGATAACCTATCACAAGTTTATTGGCTTCTCACTCATTCATCTAGTCATTCAAAAATCATTTATTCAGATCTTATTATGTACGAGCCACTATACTAGATGTGGGAATTTAAAAATTATAAAGTCTGCCCCTTGAAACTTAAAAAAAAAAATCCACACATATGGAATAGGGGATATAGAGATATTAAAAAAAAGAAATATAATGGTAGAATATAGAAATATACCCAAGAAGCTATGGAAGTATAGACAGTTTGCACTGGAGGTCAGGAAAGCCTTCAAAGAAGAATTAATTTTCAAGCTAAGATTGACAATGGAGGGCAGCCCGGGTGGCTCAGTGGTTTAGCGTCACCTTCGGCCCAGGGCCTGATCCTGGAGACCCAGGATTGAGTCCCACGTCAGGCTCCCTGCATAGAGCCTGCTTCTTCCTCTGCCTGCGTCCCTGCCTCTCTCTTTCTGTCTCTCATGAATAAATAAATAAAACCTTTTAAAAAAATAAAAAAATAAATAGAAAAAAATCGACAATGGATGATAATGAAAGAAGAGAAAGAATGAAAATGGGGAGTAAAAACAGAAATGCTACACACAAAAATAAGAAATGGGACCTGGGAAAATCTAGGGTCATGGTATAAAGGAATTTGATCATGTGCTCCCATTTGCTGAATGCCTACCCAACTGACTCATATAGTCCTTAATCTCTACAACGAATCCTGTGAAGTAATAATCATCATGTCATTCATTGCAGAGGATACTTGTTTCATGGAACAAAGCATAGAACTGACAAAATTCAAACTCCAATCTATATTATAAACAATACAAAGTCTTCTCTGTAATCTATCAGTCTACTTCAATGTCAGCTCATTAAATAAGTTCATCATTCTGTCTTCCAATACACTAGGGTGACATACTCAGTTACACTCACTACACCATATATACAGATAGATACACAATAAATTAAGGAAAATATCACTCAGTGTTCAGGAATAAGGCTTAAAGATCAACTACCATGCACTCCTCCTAACCACCAGCATCTCCAAAGGAATCTCAGAATGCAATCAAAACATGGAATCAATGCTACAACTACATTCCCTTCCTAAATACCTTTCTACTGCCAGCTTATACACCTGTAAACTGTCTTCTGTTTAGTGGTACCCTAAAATCTGGTCTCTGATAATCCTCAATCCCAGAAACAATCAATGAGGTTCACACTCTTCCAGCACACCAGTTCAGCTGTCATTATTCCATTTACACCAACTGACAATAAATCCTGGTGAAGCAAGAGACAAGAATGTAGACCGGACCCATGCAAAATATCTAGGACAAATTTCCCTGTCACATCCCATTCTCAAGTCATGCCAGTGTAGGAATGACAATCAAGAAGAGATAAAAAAACAAAAGTACTTTCAACATTCCAGAAACTGAGTCTTCCTAGAATACTGTCTTTTTTTTATCCTGGCCCCTGCCATCTGTTCTTCATTCTTTCCACCTGTCTTAAAGATGGAAGCACACCTTACCACTGCTATCCAAAGCTAAATCTTCGGCTTGGAGTTGTGATGCAATCTCACCTGAACCACCATTATACCTGTGCATCAGTATCATAGCTCATATAGTGATGTATCATGATTAAATTAATTTTGCCTCCTCTGCTGTAATATGAGGTCCTTCTGAGCTGGGAGCTTCTTATATTTATCTTTATTCATTTAGTATTAAAAAAAATAATTCATAGTGTATACTCAGGTAACATCTGTCATGTTGCTAACTCTAATTCTTGCTATATAAGTGATCAACTTCTAGCTTCTGTCTTCAATCTTTCCTTTTAAAGTGCCTTCTTGCTGTTCTATATAAACATGGTTTTCCCTCCTCAAGCCGTTTAATTCTAGAAGCGACCAAAAGTATACCGCATATTGCCGCCACCAAAGAAGTTAATCTAAAGAAGTATACCGCATATTGCCACCACCAAAGAAGTTAATCTAAATTTACTACCTCCTCTTCTTCACTAACCACTAAACTCTTGGCTTGTTTAAATGTGTAATGTCTTCCTTCCCAGAATTCCTACATTATATTGTTAGTAACTTTCATGGCATTTATTACAGCTGGACTTCTGTTGGAACTATATGTAGAAATGAATACTGTAAAAAACAAGAAACAACTATTTGTTCCTGCAACCCCCTTTTACAGAAGAGAAAACTGAAATTCAGAGAAAAAATGTACTTAAAGTCATACACCCACGTTAGTCTTCTGTCAAGTAGAAGGCAGAATGATAGTTTGTTCACTTTTGATTCCCAGGACAATCTTCCTTTGCCTAATAAGCTTTCTTGAAGATTAAGGATGATACATGTTTCCCTATCTCTGGAGAATATCAATAAAGTAGATTATAAAATCTTATAAATTAAAGAACTCCTGCATAGATGCTGATAGCAGCTTTATTCATCATTGCCAAAACTTGGAAGCAACCAAGATGTCCTTCAGCAGGTAAATAGATAAATAAATTGTGGTACATACAATGGAAAATTATTCAGCACTTGAAAGAACTGACCTATTAAGCCATGAAAAGACACGGAGGAACTTTAAATATGCATTACTAAGTAAAAGAAGCCAATTTGAAAAGGCTACATATTTTATGATTCCAAATATATGACATTCTGGAAAATGCAAAACCATGGTGACAGTAAAAAGATAAGTGGTTTGTAGGGGTGGGGATGGCAAGGAGAGGTGAATGGTCAGAGCAGAATTTTTAGGGCAGTCACCATATTTGTATGATATTATAATGATGAATATATGTCATCATACATTTGTCCAAACCCACAGACTGTACAAGACCAAGAGTGAACCCTAAGGTAAACTACAGACTCTGGGTCATTATGGTATGTCAATGTATATTCATCCTTCATTAAGAATGCACCATTCTGATGAGTGATGCTGATAATGGGGGAGGCTATGCATGTGGGGAAGCAGGGGGCATATGGGAAATCTGTGCACCTCTCTTTCAATTTTGTTAACCATAAACCACTCTAAAAAAATAAAATATTTCAAAAACATTTGGGCAGCCCTGGTGGCTCAGTGGTTTAGCGCTGCCTTCAGCCCAGGGTGTGATCCTGGAGACCTGGGATCGAGTCCCGCATTGGGCTCCCTGCATGGAGCCTGTTTCTCCCTCTGCCTGTGTCTCTCTCTCTCTCTCTCTCTCTCTCTCTCTCTCTCTCTCTTTCTCTCTCTCTGATAAATAAATAAATAAAATCTTTAAAAAAATTAATACAGAAGCTCTGTTCTGAATGGCTTATTGAGAGATATCTACATAAAATGACTATCCCTAGAAGTACTGTAAAATAAGAAAACTTAATTTCTAAAGCTTCAAATGAGCTAGACCTCAAAAAAAATTCTTAGAGAATTCAAATTCCCATAATTAAGATAGATCTTTAGCACACTCATCTAAGTTTATCCCTTAGTTTAATAAATATAGCTGTTTTCGGGATCCCTGGGTGGCGCAGCGGTTTGGCGCCTGCCTTTGGCCCAGGGCGCGATCCTGGAGACCCGGGATCGAATCCCACATCAGGCTCCCGGTGCATGGAGCCTGCTTCTCCCTCTGCCTATGTCTCTGCCTCTCTCTCTCTCTGTGACTATCATAAATAAATAAAAATTAAAAAAAAAAAATATAGCTGTTTTCTCTGATCTATCATTGTTAAATATAATACAAGGATAGATTTATTCTACTCGGGTTTGTTTTTCCTAACATATGCAGGTATACTGAGCAAATAAGCTAACATGTTTAAGCTTATTTAAAAAATGTAAGTTTCTATTTGACTAAATTCAATCATTATTATGGTAAAACTTTTTTAAAGATTCTATTTATTTGGCAGTGAGAAAGTAAGCACACAAGCAGGGGAAGAGGCAGAGGGAGAGGAAGAGTGAGCTCCCCACTGAGCAAGGAGCCCAATGAGGGGCTTGATCCCAGAACCCCAAGATCCTGACCTGAGCTGAAGGCAGACACTTAACCAGTAGAACCACCCAAATGCCCTTACTGATAAATTTGATTCAACAGTAATTATATTTTGTTATATATCTGCTTAAACAGAATTTCCGAAATCTTTAGGTTACTAAAATATTAAACTGATATTAAATTGAGTTAATATATAATTATTGGAGACCCATGTAATATCTAAGAGAGAATACTAAATATTGATTACTAAGCATAATTTAAGTCTATGTGCTTATTTTTGTATGCTATAAAATGGTATGCCTTTGGGTTAGTTTAAGGAACATGCCCATTTTCTCCACTCTACAAAGATGTACATGGGATATGTAGGGCTTTAGAAAGTAGTAGTACTGTATTTTATAATATATATATATATATATATATATATATATATATACACACACACACCAAATAGTTTATAACTTATACATATTATATAAAGGGTATTCATGAGGTCAGATTGACTGCTAAAATGTATGTGCATGCCAGAAAGTTCTCATTTATCCATCCCTCAGAGTTCTTTTTCCATGAAACAGAAGTCAGTTATTTAGGTTAAAGGTTTTAATTAATGAGGGGGTAAGACTACACTGGGAACAACAGGATCAGATAAATATAACTCTGTATATTTTGTTTTCAAAGAACGGTTTTGAAAACTGTTTTCAAAGAACAGTTTTCAAAAACAGTTTTGTCCTAAAAACAGCAATTCTTGGACTTTTATTTTTAACCTCTATATTCTTGGAAGTTAATGAGGATGATGAAGAGCTACTATTTATTTATATAATAATATTACTGAATACTGAAAATTACTGTATTAGAAATTAAAACTCATAAATTTTTAACAGATATATGAATTCATTTGAGGACAGCAATCATGGATGCACTGCATGTTAAACAATATAAATTAAAAAAAAATAAACAATATAAATTTAAATGGTGATGGTGATGATAAAATTAGTTTGGTCTTGCAGATCTCAGATACGTTTTAAAGTGTCAGTCAGTGTGCTCTTAAATATGAAAGGGCACAGTGAAATAAAAATGTGACTTTTGTCTGTCTTATCTGATAATACATGACTGTGAAAAGCTATGAAAATTGTTAAAAATCACTCAACTTTAATGGGCTTGCTTCCTTGGATTATTGATTAATGCCTTTGCCTACAATGTTGTTCTTACCTGTGTACACAGCTGAAAATCTGTGTGTTAACAGAATAATTTCTTCACTTAATTCTGAGTTCACTATGTTTTTTACTCCTTAAGGGAGAAAAAAAAGTACAAAAGTTCATTTATGAAAGAACTATTCAATAGTATTCCTGGCCATATTAATTTTAAATATTTCATTGTCATTTTGATTAAACAAATAACTACATGTTGCTTCTTGGATCCCATCATAGTCAAACATTCAAATCTTCTAACAACTTTTCAAATTTTGACTTCCCAAACTCACTCTGAATATAGAAAAAAAATTAAAAACTTCCAGAGTATGTTTTTATAACCAAAACTATCTCAGAGATTTTCTAGAGGTTCCTTGAAAAGCACAGCGATATGTTCTCTTACCTTACAAAATGAGACACTAGAAAAAATTTTGCTTGCTTGATGTGTTATTATATTTAATAGTTGCATACAAAAAGCTAGAAAATGAGACAACATGCTTAGACTGCCCTAGGTTGAACAGGCATGTATATAAATTTTATGAATATGAATATTTAAAAAATCATATACTGTATAGAAAGTCCCAAGAGATATACCAATGCCCTTGCTGTCCATAATATGTTTTACCCTTCAGGAAAAAAAAAAAAAGATCAAATCTCTTATGAAATAGTTTTTAGGTTTTCCTATACTTATCAGATTCCTGGCAGTACTTTGCCCAATGATATTAGACAACAATAATGTAATACTGCCAGTTATAATTTCAGTTATTATTTAAAATGTTTACTTGTCCATAACCTTTACTTCTTTATTTTAATCTCTGGCACTTCTAGGCCAGCGTTTCTCAACTGGGTATGCACATCAGATACCCATGAGGTTTTACAAAAATACATTTCAGGCCCCTACTCCAGACATCTTTACTTGATATTCTCTTTACTTGATATTCTTGGTATATTCTTGTTATATTATGTCTCAGAATTATTGAATGCTGTATCTCAAAATTTTTCTTCAAATTTCCTCAAATTAATTCACCCACTTTTATAAATCAGATATAACTCCTTTGAAAAGTCTTACTCCTTGCTCTTTGAAACATTTTCTCTAAAACCTTTTTGAATGGATTTATAACATTTTTCATACAACAGAAACAACCAAATTTTCTTTTACCTATTTTATTTTTATTATAAACCCTCACCAGACCTCTACCATTTGCTTTTGGCGGTTTTTTTTGTTTGTTTGGTTTGGTTTGTATTTTTATCAAACTATAGATGACATACAACATTGTATTCATTTCAGGTATTCAACACAGTGAATCAACAATTTGATACATCATGCAAAGCTCACTGTGATTAGTGTAATTCCCATCTGTCACCATACAACATTATTACAATATTATTGTACCTGTACCTGTACTTTTTATTCCTGTGACTTATTTATCTTATAACTGAAAGTCTGTACCTCTTAATCCCCTTCACCTATTTTGCCCATCCTCCCCAGGATAACTTAACCATAACCATTAAGCATCTACATCTACAGGTAGTTTAGTCTTATTTCTGATGCTTGCCTGAAGCCTCTGCTGTAAGCTACAGGCCAGCGTTTTTGTTTTTAACAAAGTATGTCAGTCTCAAAGCCTCGCAAAAGGGTTGTATCAGGTATTTCAAACTTCTGACACTTCAAAGAATAGACTCTTAGGGACACCTTTGAACTGACATCACTTAGATAACTTTCAGGCCATTTCTGTAGACTGAGGCAGAACTTCTGAGACTCATTTTAGTCAAGAAACAAAGTTTCATGAGACCTTTAAGACAAAATCCAGCAAAACAATAATTAATTGTATCGTATTAAATAATGAGGGAAAAAATAAATAAATAATGAGGGAAATTTTATTGTTTGAAATATTATTGATGCCGTTTTAATTATCTATTTTCTAGACATATAAGAAAGTCTTTATTCATTTTACTACACTGTAACCTACAATTTAGTAAACTCTACTTCTATAAACTGAAATATTTTTAAGTTATATCTTATTCTCACTGATACTCTTCCTCCCTGCATTCAGAAACTCTTACTAAGCCCCTTCACTTTCATACCAATATTGTTTTTTGCATAAATTCAATAAATGTGTCTTTCATTATACCAGTATATAACTGGTGATTGCACAACCAAGGTCTTAAAGCGTCATTTTTGAGAAAGATACTTGTTTAATCAGCCATGCCAAGACACTTTTAAGGAACAAAGTAAGCTGTACTTATGGAGCCTACAATGTCATTCCCAGAAAAAGTGGCCTGATGCCTGGCTGACAGGGTCCAAACTTAAAGGTCTTGAAGAAGGTCCCATCCTCATAGACCAGGAACCTTAGCAAATTCTCTAAATCTTGGGAAGAAAAACCAAAGTTATAGGCAGTACATGTAAAATCTGGAAAAGATATTTGCTTGGACCTAATTTTCTACCTTTGGGATAGTAAATAACAGAGGCTTCTAAAAACTTAATCTTTTATTAGAAATTCCTTATGAAAATTTTTGGAAAAAAGTTAATTTTGTAGACATAGCAATTATTCTACATTGCATGGTTCTAGATATGTAAAGTAAATTCATGGAGGCTCGTAGCCTAAATTAACTCTCTTGTTGTACCCATGTAAAAAATCAGGCCAAATCTTTAGGGACGTGATTCATTCTGCTTTCTAGAGTGATCTTTCTTTGAAATTATTATGCTTGCAATAGGAAGAAGAAGACTATAGGAAATATTTGTAAAAGATTAAACTGAACAAAAAGATCACTGTTCTCATTGGAAAATAAGCAATTGCCTAATATACTCTTTTAGGGGCTCTGTGCCTATTTTACAACTCTTTAAATGGTAGATAAATGATAGCAATACAAATAATATTTGTCCACAGGCATGTCTTATAGAGGGATAACTGAATCCCCTCCTTCCTTACCCCTTACCCCATGTGGATAAAACCATAGAACTCTACATCTATTTGTAAATTTATTACAGCCTTCCTGATTTATCTATACAATTCTACTTTGAGCTCCTCTTTGAATAGGATGCAACATTTTACTTACACCCTCATCAACTAACGAGTTTTTAAAAACTTAAAAATAAAATGTTACATTTGTATTAGAGTCATAATTATATCTTCTTTTAAAAATTATTCTTTAATACTAGTCTCAGAACATTTGGTCTAATGGAGCAAATAAAACGTAAGGAAAATGATAGATCTAATAAATGGCATAATATGGGAAGCATAAAATGCCAAGAGAACTCCCAGGAGGTGCATTCTATCCAGACCTGCGACATAAAGAAAAAGGCTTCTTGGAGGAAATGACCTCTAAGCCAACACTAGAAAGACAGGCAAAAGGGAGTGCAAGTAGGAGATTAGCATTTCAGACAGAAAGACTCACATGTTCAAAGACAGAATATAAATAAATGGTACAGAAGAGAAAATAACGTTCACTAAAAAGTACAGGCCATTTCTTATACAGAGAAAGGACAGAGGCACAGAGACATAGGTGGCTAAAGATGAAAACAAAAGACTTGAAACAAGGAACTTGATCATGGTGAGAAGTTGACCCTCATCTTGAAGGTGTCAATCGGGAGTAGTGAGTTTAAATGAGTCTTCAGGACTACAGGCTCTGGAGTCAGTGTCTGGCTTGGAATAATGGCTCTATTACTTACTAATTGTGTGACTTTTGCCATGTAAATTAAGTACTTTGTAGGTCTGTTTATCTGTTAGATGGGAAATATAGTAGTCCTTTACTTCATAGAGGCATAATTAGGATTCAATAGTTAATACAGGCCAAGTACCTAGAAACTGCCTAACACACGGTAAGGTACCAATGACAGTAGTGACAGAAGTAACAGTATTTGGTTTTTAGAGAGAGATCATTCCATTGTCTTTTAGATCAGTCTAGCTACACTTGTGGAGAATAAATTAAATAGGCACAAAAACATAAAGAAGAATTAGGAAGATATGAATTAAGGAAAGGACCCCAGAAGTAAAGAGAAGTGGAGAGAGTTACAAGACATGAAAGAGGCACAAGCAATAGGATTTGATGACAGACTGCAAGGAGCAGTTGAATGAAGGAAAAAGAATAAAAAATAGAGTCCTTGGCTTGGGAAAGCAAGTGGGAGCATTCACTGAAATAAGACACACTAGAACAATTACTCCAGGTTACTCAGGTAATGTGGCAGGCACAGTAACACAAAAATGGGTCTGGAACACAAAAAGAGGAATGTCTCAAAATATCACAACAGACAAAACATTTCATTTTGTATTATGGAGAGAGTACATCAGAGAAATGGGAAAGGGCATCTGAGATATACGACATGGCCTAGAAGCGTGAAAGGCCTGGAGCCTGTGGAAAAATAGAAAAAGTACTGCAGGGCAGAAGGTAAATAAGAAGTATGACCTGGGGTCAGCTTTTCATAACCTTCTTTCCTATCCAAATGATCTTAATGATTTCTGATGTCTTGGCCATTACTAAAAGATTGTGGCTCCATGGTCCTATGACTTCCACTCATATTCATCCTGAGTTTAAGATTTTCAAAAAAATAACTAAAAAGTAATAAAGTTTCACCAGTTAAACAGCAAATATCCACTGTAGTCATCAACTAATGGCACAGGAATTTCAGAAAGTCAGAAAGCACACATCAGAAAAGAATTTTTACATATTAGTACCTGTGCTATTACATTATAAATCTTCCTGAAGGTCTATAAAACAAAATAAAAGTAAAATTCTCAAACTTGTTATTCACCTATAAAAATTATATTCTAGGGATCCCTGGGTGGCGCAGCAGTTTGGCGCCTGCCTTTGGCCCAGGGCACGATCCTGGAGACCCGGGATCGAATCCCACGTCGGGCTCCCAGTGTATGGAGCCTGCTTCTCCCTCTGCCTGTGTCTCTGCCTCTCTCTCTCTCTCTCTGTGACTATCATAAATAAATAAAAAAATTAAAATTAAAATTAAAAAAAAAATTATATTCTAGGGGCACGTGGGTGGCTCAGTCAGTTAAGCATCTGCCTTTGGCTCAGGTCATGATCCCAGGGTCCTGGGACAGAGCCCCGCATTGGGCTCCCTGCTCAGTGGGGAGTCTGTTCTTCCATCTGACTCTCCCGCCTCTCATCCTCTCTCTCTCTTTCTCTCAAATAAATAAAATCTTTTTTTAAAATGACATTCTACATAAAGCAGTTTTATCTATCCCTCACCATAAGTTAATAAACATTCATGGCCATGTGACATTTTAACAAAACTATTGGTTCACACTTACTGTTTTCTACATGCCAGGCATGACTTTCAGTGTTTTATAAGCTTCATATCATTTCGTTCTTATCATAATTCTTTCGGACCAGTAAAATCAGTCCCATTTTGCAAATGAGTAATTAAGAGAGATTCAGTCCCTGTCTAAAGCAACACTTCACACAATCTATAAATACAGAGCCAGTATTCAAACACATATGTGTTTCATTCCAGCATTTATTTTTTTAAAAGGTTTTATTTATTTATTCACGAGAGACACAGAGAGACAGAGACAGGCAGAGGCAGAGGGAGAAGCAGGCTCTATGTAGGGAGCCTAATGTGGGACTTGATCTCGGGACCCCAAGATCATGCCCTGGGCCAAAGGCAGATGCTTAACCGCTGAGCCACCCAGGCATCCCTGATTCCAGTATTTATAAGATTTTATTTCTTTTTTTCTTTTTAAAAAAAATTTTATTTTTTTATTTGAGAGAGAGCACAAGCCAGTGGAGAGACAGAGGGAGAAGAAGCAGCAGACTCCCCATTGAGCAGGGAGCCCGACACGGGGCTCCATCCCAGGATCCTGCAATCATTATCTGAGCCAAAGGCAGATGCTCAACCGAGCCACCAGGCACCCCTAAGATTTTATTTCTTTTTTTTTTTTTAAATATCATTTATTTATTTATTTATTTATTTATTTATTTATTTATGATAGTCACAGAGAGAGAGAGAGGCAGAGACACAGGCAGAGGGAGAAGCAGGCTCCATGCACCGGGAGCCCGACGCGGGATTCGATCCCGGGTCTCCAGGTTCGCGCCCTGGGCCTAAGGCAGGCGCCAAACCGCTGCGCCACCCAGGGATCCCTAAGATTTTATTTCTAAACTCACTCTAAAAGTGTATTTTTCTCACAAAGATTGCTCCTCTTACTGAAGAAACACAGACCAACCATGGCCCCAAAAGAGCATGGTATATACAAGCAGGGATGCTATAGAAACATGAACCATAAAAATGACAAGCAGAGAGTAAAGGGAAAATTAAGTATTCTGAGAAACAGCCTCAAGCCATAAGTATAAATGTGAACAACAGAGAACTAAGGGCAATGGAGAATTACCTTGATTACAACAAAAAGAAACAAAATTACTCATTTTATATAGAACCCCTGAACTCCTCACAAATGTACAAAGGGATACTGCCAGTATCAGTGGCACAGAGGGGAAGACTTGGTCTGCATTCATCTTCTCAGCCAAACATTTGCAAAACATAAATCTGACATCAACTCAGTCTGTTTAGCAATTCTTTAATTTGCTTACAGCTTTGTATTTCCTCAGGCTGTAAACACTTCTCCATTCTTCTCCAATCTCCAAAGTCCCATCTACCACTTACACAAAGATAATTCAACATTTCTCGGAGTGACAAAAATCAAATTCATCCTCTCGTCACTGTTCCTCTCGACCCCATACCCTGCAAAGCACCTCAACACCAACGTCTTTCCTCCTTCCTCCTTATACTCATCTTACTTTTCATTCCTAATGTAACCAACCCTTTCAGATCCTTTTGATGCCTACAGCTGAACTACTGTAATAGCCAACTAATTTCCATGTTCCTGGTTTCTCCCACAACCAATCCCTACAGAAATCTCTTCCCGACTAATATTCCTAACATACTTATTTTGCTATATTACATTCTCCTCAAGTTCTGAAGGACCAACTCTTCAGCAAGGACTTTAATGTTACCAAAACTCAGCTCTATTTACATTTACAGTTTCATTTCCTACTTTCCTATACAAAATTCTCTATTTACCTCCCCCCAAAATCAAATTACAGCTCCTGAAATGTGACTGTGAACTGTCCCACTAGTTCTACCAACTAAAGAAGGAAGACACACTTGAGGAGCATGTAATAAACCAACACCTATGATGAGCCAACAACTCTATGTAGTAGAACCAAAGGGTAATTAATCAATACTGTTCCTTTGGATTAAATAACACATTGATTTCAAATTATAAAAATAATGAGGGAAAAGAACTGTTATGATAAACTTGTTAAAAGAGCTAAAATAAAGTGAGTAGGATCTGAGACAGCATTCTAAGCAGAAAGAATACAGCTTAATTGCTAATAGCACATGCTTTTGAATTAGACAAACTTGCCTTCAAATCTTAGCTCTGTCTCTGATAAGCAGTGCGATCACAGGCAACTTTCTTAACCCTTACTTTGGGGAATGATACTACCTCCCAGCAGTACTCGGTGGGTTTGAAGATGAAATGAATTATGCACATAAAGCACATAATATAGCACCAGTACATGGTAACAGCTAAATAAAGAGCTTTTTATAATTATTTACTGAAGCAAGTCTCAGATCCAGTGAAAAGGCTGGTTAGCAAGAAATAGTCTACAACAGTAGTAAGTGGTAAGAAAGATGAGAAATATACAGCGTACTTGAATCATCTCTAGTATTCAGAATATTCACCAAAAAGCATATGGCAAAACCATTCTTCAAGGCCCGTGGCTAGATTCCCATAGAAAGTTTGGTTTCTTCAGACATAATAAGAAATATTTAGACAAAACGGTATCTAAAGTTCTTTTCAGTTCTAACCTTCTAAAGTGTATAAGTGTATAAGAATCCTAAAGTGTATAAGAATTGCTATGAACTAGAATTCTGGACACTCTTCACCATTTCCCAGTTAACTGCTTTTGCATTTTAATGGGTATGTAAGGGCTTATTAATGTTCCACTAACTTCACAAATTTGGGAAACAAAACATTTCAGCCCCAACTAAAAAATTCCTATCACCAGTTTATCAGTCACAAAGAGGGACAGCAATAGTTGGTCTCACTGAAAAATTTACTGTAGTTGAACTCAACAAGTATATGATTGCTCTTATGTGACCCAAAGTGAGGATTCTTCAGATCTCCTGGGATTTCTCCAGATGGTTTAAGGGGTAGAAAATAAAAGCAAAAAAAGACATGTCCTGGACAGGAGGCTTGTTCTTGGGTCAGTGGACAAGAATGGAGAATACCAGAAGAAAAATAGTATTGCAAAACACTAAAAATGAATCAGTAAGGCTCTCCCCTAACCACACATTACTTCAGAACAAACTCAGTTATGCATCATATATCCAAATCATGTATTCACTGTAGGGACTCCTTTTGCATACTTAAGATATTTATAAATCTATTCTTTCTCTAAAAAGCTCAAAACTAATTAAGAGTGCACACCTCTCCTTTCATGTGAAAAATAGTCAAGGACTGCATTAGATTGAATTAATATTTAACATGCTCATTTACTTTTTTTCAGCGTAACTTCTTAGCCTTACATGCAGAAAGTTATCCTTCCACATATCAAAATCACTTATTTGTATACTTGTTTCTGAATGAACTCCTTTAAATAAACATTCTTCTGTTTACTTATTTCTGAATGAACTGCTTTAAATAAATGGTCAGCTTTCATTTTTATAACTTATGAGAAGTTTAAGAATTGTATCTTTGAACTTAACTTATGGTTAAGTTTAATACTAATAAAATTTTTAATTTTAAGAGTGACAAGATTGTTTTACCATTGCTTTGCAGGCAAAAAAAAGTTCATCAGATTTCCATGAAAATTGAAATTTTGTCATATAATTCATTTCAAAATTATAAATCTGTAATTATAAAATTTTAAAGTGTTTTGTGTATATCATGTCAATATATAATTCATAATTTTGGTCATAATCATTACTTAAGGAACTATAGAAGACTATAATTTAAAATATAAATGGAATAAACTCATTCTGAAATCTCATTTTCTTTTAAGAAAGCTATAGATAAGAATTATATAAAATAAGGAAATATAGTCAACTCAATATATATGTAAGCGATTCAGACATCACTGTAACAAGGAGAGATCTAATCATTTATTCATCCTGCACACATGATGCTTTTTTCCTCACAGCTGGTCAAGAGAAAATACGTATAGCAATTCATGTATAGTAGTAGTTGCTGCAGTAACAGCAGCAATAATCATAGTACCCCCATTATAAATGTTTTTTAAAAGATTATGTAGTTCCAACCTGATCGCCAAAGTCCTCTGGGAATTTCCACAATACCACCGGATCTGTAAATAATTGACACATGGAATTAGAGGCAAAAGAGCACATTTACACCAACATTCTTGTTAAAACATTGTCAGAGTTACCTTTTAACTAATTTTTAAATTTCTCTTTAAACATTTACAGTTGATGAGGTTAAACATAAAGTATTTTGATCTTTTAAGCATTTTAATGACCTCTGGGAACAGGAACAAAAGTAGTAACTTGGTCAGATTATTAAAACTCATTATTTCTTTTCACAACTCACTTTTTTATTTACATACTTCACACTTTAAGATTCTGAAGTATGAATTTTCAGATTTAACTATAGTTAACATATTGGTCTTAATTTGAAAAGAAAAGCATAAAAAAAAAAAAAAAAAGAAAAGAAAAGCATAAATGTGAAAAATATGTAACAAATATACTATAGTTAGAAATTAGATCATAATATATCATCTTAAATCTCCATTTAAAATCCTAAATATTTATGAACACTGTAATAATGCTTGCTTTATATCAAAATTCATTTCTGATATCCTATATTTGCAACTCCAAAAAGCCTTTTATAAAATAACAGATATAAATTAGTATGTATAAGACATCAAGCTTACTTAAACTGATATTTGCAGGGTATTTTAAAAAAAAATTTCTAATATATCGTATCTAGTTATTCAGATATAAAAACCATTGTTGTTGCTGTTTTTTTCCCATTGTTGTTTTATAAATATTCCCACTGGTTTTTCATTTTCATCATTTCTCACAATATTTCTTTTCTTTTTAGTATATTAAAAATGTCCTTTTAATTAAATTAGCATTAATAAATATTTTGGTTGTGTGCTCACTTTTTAAATGTGTCAAAAACAAACTTCTGAATATCTGTAGAGATGTGCTTTAAAACGATAGTGTACAACAGACAATATTACTTCTGAAAAAGCCTCTGAATGCTCAAGACAATATAAATAACAAGTACCGCTGATACAACAGGATTTGAATTCCACTCCAGTAAAAAGGGTATACCAAAGATAGCACTTTATCTTCCCAGTCAGTAAACAATTACAGTTCTAATCCATTATTTCCTCTAATTCTATGCTGCTTTTATAAAAATACAGTCCAAGAATGCATAATTTCAAGTTTTAATTACAAAACTCAATAATAACCGAGAAACATTTTTAGCACAAGCAATCTCCTCTTGCTGTATTACTTAAATTCAAAAGAATTTTTTTCAATTATTTTAAATTAAAAAGAAAAGAAAGCATACTTTCTAAATTAACATTGTTACTTAGTAAGGAATAGAAGGTTTCTATATATGTCAATAAATTAAGAAATCATTTAAAACATAAAAATAATGCATTACAAATTCACAAAGGTAATATTAAATGATTATCTCTTCATATAAAACAAAATGTAAAAAAAAATAAAAAAATAAAAAAATAAAACAAAATGTACATTTCTAAAATGAATCACATGCATTACACTCACCTAAAAATACTCAAGATATGGAAGATTAAGGTGGATATATATATATATATATACACACTATATATATATATACACACACACACACACACGTGTAATGAGTGTGTTATGTTGGAAAATATGTAAGTGTAAGTCAGTTTTACCAAAATAGTAGTTATTAAGATTTGAATTGCATAAAAGTTATAAAATGGAATTTTCATGAAATATTATTTTGATAAGTTAATACACTAATAGCCATATAAGCAAATCAATTAAAAAGAAACGTAGAATAGTTATTATATGTTCTCATTCATTTGGGGAATATAAATAATAGTGAAAGGGAATAGAAGGGAAGGGAGAAGAAATGGGTAGGAAATATCAGAAAGGGAGACAGAACATAAAGACTCCTAACTGGGAAATGAACTAGGGGTGGTGGAAGGGGAGGAGGGCAGGGGGTGGGGGTCAATGGGTGATGGGCACAGAGGGGGGCACTTGATGGGATGAGCACTGGGTGTTATTCTGTATGTTGGCAAATTGAACACCAATAAAAAATAAATTTATTATTTAAAAAAATGGAATTTAAGAGTTACAATGTGAATATTTCAAACATCCCTTTTAAACAACCTCAATTTTATAGTTGCCATTTAAGAGAATGTTTGTGACAAGTCTCTTAAGCTTATGTCTTAAAACCAGAATGTTTACCTTGTACAGACAAGGCTATTGTTCACAGCATTTACTCAAGTGTATTTTGCTAACTTACTTTTCCTCATCCTCTATTATTCTGTGTTTTTCTTTTTTTTTTTTTTTAAAGATTTATTTATTCATGACAGACACAGAGAGAGAGGCAGAGACACAGGCAGAGGAAGAAGCAGGCTCCCCACAGGGAGCTCTATGCAGGACTGTATCCCAGATCCTGGGATCAGGCCCTGAGCTGAAGGCAGACAATCACTGAGCCACCCAAGTGTCCTGGTTTTTTTGTTTGTTTTGCTTTTTTCTCTATCGCCTATTTCACACAGAATGAACAAGTGAATTCATGAAAATTCATCTACTGATTTATTTAGTGAAAAATATCCTATTTCTTTTCATTAAATGAAATTTCCACCTCAGCACTCAAAAATTTATTATAATGGGAATCTATATTTGAAATTGATTAACTTAATTACTGCCTGTGTTGCTAGATTTACACTATATCTGACACATCTCTGTAGAAACTTTTCACAAAGGAAACTTTACCTCAAAGGAAAAATAATTTAAAACAAAACAAAACACCTGGTTCCCAAATGTAATTCCCTAAGGATTACTTTCTAGCTATCAGATCTGAGCTGGCAATGTTAGGTCAATTTTCTGCTTATTTTATGAGTGAAAGGATGAGAACCACTAGCAAAAATCACTGCTGCTGGTGAGGCCCAATGTACACTGTGCTTCTCTTCTTACCAATCTCTACCAGCAATTCAAGGGAGATTCCATATCTTAATTAAAAAAAAAAAAAAAAAACGTTTGCCACCAACTATCTAGAAAGCAAATAAATGTGAAAGGAAAAATATATGACTCGATTTGTACATAAATATAGCCAATCTCATTCTAATAAAAGATGTTACAGTATAGAAAGGAAAATATAAAAATTTTTATCAAATCAGTAAATTTGGAATAAGAATATTTTAAATATTATTTCTGCATCACCATCAGAAGTATTCCAAATTCATGACTAAGGCTTTTTTAAAATACAAGGTGAGATAAATTCAGCAATTTTTTTTTCCCTTTCCAATCAGGTCTTTCACATTTTCTGGCCCACCACTGGAAACAATAATTAAAATAACTTAAAATACTGGTGTGATTCAGCTACATTATTAAAAAAATGGAAAGCAAACTTTTAAATTTGCATAAATATTCACTGAATTCTGTGGAATTCACAGATGAATTTTTAAAACTATTTGTAAAACAAATGTTTTACAAATGTAAAACATTTGTAAAATTATAGTTCAGAGACTATGTACTTTTGAAAGTAGAATATATATTAGAAAGTAATATGATGGATTATAGCTTTCAGTGTTTGATTTACATACCTTGCAGAATCAGAATTTTATGAATGAGAAAACCAAGGCCAAAACAAAAAGTTTGTCTTAGTTATAAGGCTAGTCAATGTGAGAGACTAGAACTTTCTTAGTTGAGATCTAAAGAGCAGTTATTTTATATTATATTACTTTATTTTATTTTGACTTTGTTTATATGAGAAAGAGAAGCAGAGCAAGAGTGAGCAAGAGAACACGCACGAGTGGGGGGAGGAGCAGAGGGAGAGGGATAAGCAGACTTTCCTGCAGAGCACAGAGCCTGACTTGGGGATGGATTCCAGGACCCCAAAATCACAACCTGAGCCAAAATCAAGACTCTGACATTTAACTGATGGCACCACCCAGGCGCCCCAAAAGCAGCTATTTTAAATAATTTCCAGAATCAATACATTTCTCTGTCCCATTTAAATTCAATCTATTCCATTCAAAACTCTATGCAGTGATAAAGAAAGAGGAAAGGTCCCTGCACTCCAAAGCCCGATAGCACACATGGGAAAAGGCTCTCTATTTTTGTGCAAACTATTGTTTTAGGCTGGTTCAACACTCGTAAAGCAATCAATGTGATAGATCATATCAACAAGAGAAAAAACAAGAACTAGATGATCCTCTCAATAGATGAGGAGAAAGCATTTGACAAAATACAGCATCCATTCCTGATCAAAACTCTTCAGAGTGTAGGGATAAAGGGAACATTCCTCAGCATCTTAAAAGCCATCTACAAAAAGCCCACAGCAAATATCATTCTCAATTGGGAAACACTGAGAGCCTTTCCCCTAAGATCAGGAACATGACAGGGATGTCCACTCTCACCACTGCATTCAACATAGTATTAGAAGTCCTGGACTCAGCAATCAGACAACAAAAAGAAATAAAAGGCATTCAAATTGGCAAAGAAGAAGTCAAACTCTCCCTCTTCACAGATTACACGATACTGTACATAGAAAACCCAAAGACTCCACCCCAAGATTGCGAGGACTCATACAGCAAATCGGCAGTGTGGCAGGATACAAAAATCAATGCCCAGACATCAGTAGCATTTCTATACACTAACAATGAGACTGAAGAAAGAGAAATTCCGGAGTCAATCCATTTACAATTGCACCCAAAAGCATAAGATATCTAGGAATAAACCTAACCAAAGTGGTAAAGGATCTATACCCTAAAAACTACAGAACATTTCTGAAAGAAATGGAGGAAGATACAAAGAGATGGAAAAATATACCATGCTCATGGATTGGAAGAATTAATATTGTGAAAATGTCAATGTTACCCAGGGCAATATACACATTTAACGCAATCCCAATCAAAATACTATGGACTTTCTTCAGAGTTGGAACAAATCATCTTAAGATTTGTGTGGAATCAGAAAAGACCCCGAATAGCCAGGGGAATTTTAAAAAAGAAAACCATAGCTGCGGGCATCATAATGCCAGATTTCAGGTTGTACTACAAAGCTGTGATCATCAAGACAGTGTGGTCATGGCACAAAAACAGACACATAGATCAATGAAACAGAATATTGAATCCAGAAGTGGGCCCCCAACTGTATGGCCAACTAATATACAACAAAGCAGGAAAGACTATCCACTGGAAAAAAGACAGCCTCTTCAATAAATGGTGCTGGGAAAATTGGACATTCACATGCAGAAGAATGAAACTAGACCATTCTCTTACACCATACACAAAGATAAACTCAAAATGGATGAAAGATCTAAATGTGAGACAAGAATCCATCAAAATCCTAGAGGAGAACACAGGCAACACCCTTTCTGAACTTGGCCACAGCAACTTCTTGCAAGATACATCTATGAAGACAAGGGAAACAAAAGCAAAAATGAATTATTGGGACTTCATCAAGATAAAAAGCTTCTGCACAGCAAAAGAAACAGTCAACAAAACTAAAAGACAACCTACAGAACTGGAGAAGATATTTGCAAAAGACCTATAAGATAAAGGGCTAGTATCCAAGACCTATAAAGAACTTATTAAACTCAACAGCAAAGAAACAATTCAATCATGAAATGGGCAAAAGACATGAACAGAAATTTCACAGAGGAAGACAGACATGGCCAACAAACACATGAGAAAAGGCTCTGCATCACTGGCCATCAGGGAAATACACATCAAAACCACAATGAGATACCACCTCACACCAGTGAGAATGGGGAAAATTAACAAGACAGGAAACAACAAATGTTGGAGAGGATGTGGAGAAAGGGGAACCCTCTTGCACTGTTGGTGGGAATGGGAACTGGTGCAGCCACTCTGGAAAACTGTGTGGAGGTTTCTCAAAGAGTTAAAAATAGACCTGCCCTACGACCCAGCAATTGCACTGCTGGGATTTACCCCAAAGATACAGATGCAGTGAAACGCTGGGACACCTGCACTCCAATGTTCATAGCAGCAATGTCCACAATAGCCAAACTGTGGAAGGAGCCTCGGTGTCCATCAAAAGATGAATAGATAAAGAAGCTGTGGTCTATGTATACAATGGAATATTACTCAGCCATCAGAAATGACAAATACCCACCATTTGCTTTGATCTGGATGGACCTGGAGGGTATTATGCTGAGTGAAATAAGTCAATCGGAGAAGGACAAACATTATATTTGTGGAATCTCATTCATTTGGGGAATATAAAAATTAATGAAAGGGAATAAAGGGAAAGGAGAGAAAATGTGTGAAAATATCAGTGAGGGTGACAAAACATGAGACACACCTAACTCTGGTAAATGAACAAGGGGTAGTGGAAAGGGAGGTGGGCAGGGGGTTGGGGTGACTGGGTGATGGGCACTGAAAGGGGCACTTGGCGGGATAAGCACTGGGTGTTATGCTATATGTTGGCAAATTGAACTCCAATTTTAAAAAAAACTATTGTTTTAAACAAGGTATCCTATAGAAATACTTGGACTCAACTTAAAAATGCACTGGTGTAAGCATTTCAAGAAATGTTCCAAATGAAGGAATGGTGATGTCTCTTGAATATAAATGACCAAGACTCATTAAGGAAAGTGTGTAATTTTATTCTTTCACCTTTGGAGATATAAAGGTGAACTAAACAAAATAGGGCCTCTACAACTCAGAGAAAAGAAAGCATCTAAAATATATAATGCAATAAAATTTAATGACTATTACACTAGTGGACAGGATACTACAGGACAACATATGGAAATCTAATCTAATTCAGAGTCACTAAACTACTTAGGAAGGAAAGTACATATAAACCAACATGTTAGGATCTGGGTTCTAAAGTGGGCAAGGGAGAACATTCCAGACTGGAGAGACGATATGCATAACATCTTGTAAGTTAATAGAAAGGAGGATGAATCTAGAAACTGGAAAAAAAAAAAAAGTATTGTATCCCAAATGTAGACTATAAAGGAGAGAATGTCAAGGGATGAAGCTAGAGAGGTAGGGGACAGACTAGAGTTTAAAATGGATCCTGGGTATCATGGAAAGCCATTAAGGCAGATGAGGACATAAACCAAATGAGAAAAAAACAACTAGAAATGTATAAAGAATACAGCTAGAGTGTGTGTTGTTATGAAAGCCAAAGGACGACGGTGTATCTAAAAAATTCTCAAATGTGGCCAAATACTAAGCAAGGTGACTACTAAAAAATGGCAACTATCCATAAAGCATAAAGCCACAATAAAGTGAGCTTCAGTGGAAGGATGGGAAGCAGAAGGCAGACATAGGATCATGCAGTGAGAATAAATGAGGCATAGTGTATGGAGACAACTTACTTAACAGACTGTAGAGGGAAGAAAGTAAAGGGAGGAGGAGAGAGAGATGAGGCTGGATAGATTTTTCTTTTAATATGGTGCAGACTTGAACACATTTAAATAAAAGGAATTAATAAGCCAGCAGAGAGCCAAAGAGAAATGAGATGATATCTCTCAAAAGGCAGGAGAATGGGATCCTGATCAAGATAATGAGATGAGCCCTGGAAGGAAGCTGGAGAATGTTTTCCATTGTTATAGAAAAAAAAAAGAGAGAGAGAGAGAGAGAGAGATCTGAATCCAAAGAAATTTTAGAATTGGTGGTGCAAAGACAAAAGTTTTGTGTAAAAATTGCTAATTATTTTCTGCAAAGCAGAAGCAAAGGTCTCTGCTTAAGAGAGAAGTTGCTGGCGGCTGAAGGAGGAAATGTGACAACTGTTTCAGGCACTGCTGACTACTCAATTTGGTAGGTATCTAACCTAGTGTTTAATGGCAACAATGTGGTATTTCCCCCATCATGTCCCATCAGTTTAGGTAAAAGAGATAATTGGTAGATTCAGTCTGGGTTGAGGTTTTAAGTCAGGTGTGATAGAAAATTTAAACAGAAGAGTTGTTATAGATAGGAATTGCTGATTTAAAGCTAATAAAAAGGGAAGTAAGGTGTTTTGTTTTCCTGTAAAGTCCATTACAACTAAATGTTATACCAAATCATGCTGATGCACTTTAAAACAGTATATTTTCAAAAGAAGATCTACTGCACATGTCCGAAGACTGTAGGGCTGAAAAATAAGGTAAAATAAATACATGGAGCATTGATAATTATGAAATTAGGTGGCTGAAGTTCTGGTCTTAGAGAAATGAATACTAATGCTTTCTGTCTCTGATCAGAGACAGGTACTGAAAAAGGTAAAATCAATTTCCCTCTTCTCCTCCCTATTACCCACTCCCTCCCTCCCAAGTTTACCATATAAATATCATTTTCTACATATGCTATTACATGAAAAGGATTGAAAAGCATGGAATTAGGCAACTAGAGTTAAAACTACTTTCCCAGCTTTATTGATAATTGACATATAACATTAAGTTTAAGGTGGGCAACTTCATTCAATAAACTATATGTGAAATTTTTATAATAAGATTAGTTAACAAGACACACATCCTTGCATAATTATTAATTTATTGTTTTTGTTGTGGTTTTGGTAAGAACATTAAGACTCTACTCTCATAGCAGCTTTCAAGGAGACATACAATATTGTTAACTATAATCACTATACTGTACACGAGATCCCCAGAACTTATTCATTTTATAACTAAAAGTTTATACCCTCTGACCAACATCTCTCCCTCAGGTCCTGGCAACCACCATTCTATTCTCTTTCTTTGAGTTCCATGTTTTTAGATTCCACATATGAGTGAGATCATATAAATACACACACACACACACACACACACAAAATATTTCATTATACACACATATATCCCACATTTTCTTTAACCATTCATCCATTGACTATTGTGATTAATGCTGCAATGAGCATGGCAGCGCAGATCTCTCTTCAAGATAATGATTTCATCTTCTTCAGATATATTCCCAGAAGTGGGATTGCTGGATCATATTTTTAATTTTTTGAGAAACTTCCATGCTGTTTCCCACAATGGCTATATTAATTTTTCATCCCCACCAACAGTGAACCAGAGTTCCCTATTCTCTGCATCCCTGTCAGCACTTGTTCTTTTTTTTAACACATGTAAGATAATATCCCATTATGGGTTTGGTTTGCATTTCCATGATAGTTAATGAATTAATCCTCTGCCTATTTTTTTTTATTTTTTTAAGACTTTATTTATTCATTTGACAGAGAGGCAGTGAGAGGATGAGCAGAGTAAGGAGGAGGGGTCACAGAAGGGGAACAGCAGACTCCCTGCTGAGCAAGGAGCCTAATGTAGGGCTCAATCCCAGGACCCCAACATCATGACCTTAGCCAAAGGCAGACACTTAACCAACTGAGCTACCCAGGTGCCCCCTTCTATTTTTTAATGAATTATTTGTTTTGGGTTTTTTTTGTTGTTGTTGTTAGTGCATGAGTTCTATGGATCCATATATGTTTTGGATATTAACCCCTATCAGATGCATAAGATATATAAGGCAAATACTGTACTCATTCATATGTGGAAACTAAAAATATATATATGGTTTACAACTTTTTTCTCCCATTCTGTAGGTTGCCTTTTCATTTTGATTGTTTCTCTTGCTGTGCAGAAATTTGTTTAGTTTGATGTAATCCCACTTTCTGATTTCTGCTTTTGTTGCTTGTGCACTGTGTGTCATATGCAAAATGTCATTGATAAGACTGATATCAAGGAGCTTATCATCTATATTTTCTTATAAGAGTTTTATGGGTTCAGATCTCAGGTTTAAGTCCTTAATCCATTTCAAGTTTTGTGATTGGTATAAGACAGGAATCCATCTTGTTCATCTGTATGCAGATAATCCAGTTTTCCCAACACCATTTATTAAAGAGACTGTCCTTTTCCACATTGAGTATTCTTGGTTCCCTTGTGAAATATTTGTTGATCATATATGTGTGAGTTTACTCCTGGGCTCTGGATTCTGTTCCATTGGTCCACATGTCTGTTTTTATGCAAGTACCACATTGTTTTGATTACTGTAGTTTATAACACAATTTGAAATTTGGAAGTGTGATTCCTCCAGTTTTGTTCTTTCACAATGTTTTTTTGGCTTTTGGGGATCTTTTGTGAGTCCATATAAATTTCAGGATTGTTCTTGTATTTCTGTGAAAAAAATTCCATTGAATTTTGACAAATATTATATTGAATCTATAGATGGCTTTGGGTAATATGAACAAAATGATAACAATATTAATTCTTCCAATCCATGGTCATAGGATATCTTTCCATTTATTTGTCTTCTTCAATTTCTTTCATCAATGTTTTATAGTTGTTTTTAAAGATTTATTTATTTTAGAGAGAACGAGAGAGTGCATGAACAGAGGGAGGGGCAGAGGGAAAGGAGACAGAGAATCCCAAGTAGACTCCCCACTGAGCTTGGAGCCCAAAGCAGGGCTCACTCTCAGGACCCTGAAATCATGACCTGAGCTGAAATCAAGAGTAGGGCACTTAACTGAGTGATCCAGGCAACCCACTGTCTCACAGTTTTCAAGGTATACATCGTTCACTGCTTGATTAAATTCATTCCTAAGTATTTTATTCTTTTTGATGTATTTTATTGTTTTTGATGCTATTATAAATGGGATTGTGCTATTTCTTTTTCAGACATTTCATTGTTTGTGTATAAGAATGCAACTAAAGGGGATCCCTGGGTGGCGCAGCGGTTTGGCGCCTGCCTTTGGCCCAGGGCGCGATCCTGGAGACCCGGGATCGAATCCCACATCGGGCTCCCGGTGCATGGAGCCTGCTTCTCCCTCTGCCTGTGTCTCTGCCTCTCTCTCTCTCTCTGTGTGACTATCATAAATAAATTAAAAAAAAAAAAAAAAAAAAAAAAGAATGCAACTAAATTGCTTCTCTCTCTGCCTGTGTCTCTGTGTCTCTAATGAATAAATTTAAAAATCTTTAAAAAAAAGAATGCAATTACTTTTTGTATGTTGATTTTGCATCTTGAAATGTTACCGAATTTGTTTATTCTAAAAAAAAAATTTTTTTTATTCTAAAAAAATTTTGGCAGAGATTTTAGGATTTTCTATATCATGTCATCGGCAAACAATGTTGTTTCTTTCCTTCCCATCTGGATGCGTTTTATTTATTTTTCTTACCTAACTGCTCTGGCTAGGACTTCCAGTACTATGTTAAATAAGAGTGGTGAGAGTGGGCTTCCTTATCTTGTTCCTGATCTCAGAGGGAAAGCCTTCACCTTTCACCATTGAATATGTTAGCTATAGGACTGTCACATGTGTACTGAGGTATGTTCTTTCTATATCTAACTTGTTGAAAGCTTTAATCATGAAAGATACCAACTTTTATCAAATGTTTTTTAACTATTGAGATGATATGATTTTTATCTTTCATTTTATTAATATGATATAGCACATTTATGGATTTTCACATGTTGAACCATCTTTGAATCCCAGAATAAATCTCACTTGCTCATGGATTTTTATCATTTTTTTTTTATTTCAAGATCTAACTGGCCTTATTGATTCACGAATCAGGCAGCATCCCATCTAGCAAGCAGAAGGGAGTTCCTTCATAGATAATCCTTTTATCTGCCACTGAATTTGATTTGCTAGCATTCCGTTGAAAACTTCTGCTCCTATAATCATCAAGAATACTGGCCTAAAGTTTTCTTTTAGTATCCTTTTCTGCTTTTGGTATCAGGGCAATACTGGCCTTATAAAATAAGTTTGGTTATGTTCCCTACTTTTCAATGTTTTAGAAGAGAATAAGAAGAATTGGCATTAATTCTTCTTACACGTTTAGTAAATTCACCCACAAAGCCATCTGGTCTTAAGGGTTTTTTTGTTGGGAGGCTTTTTATGACATTAAATCTCCTTACGTATTATTGGTCTGTTCAGATTTTCTACTTCTTCCTGATTCAGACATGGTAAGTCGTATGTTTGAAAGACTGAATGCATTTATTTCTTCTAGGTTATCTAATTAATGACATATGGTTGTTCATGATAGTCTTTTATGATCCTTTGTATTTCTATGTATCAACTGTAACATGTTTTTCATTTATAATTTTATTTATTGAAGTCCTTTCTTTTTTTCTCATGATAAATCCAACTAAATGTGAATTTTATTTATCTTTTCAAAAAATGACTCTTAGTTTTGCTGATTTTCTACTATTTTTCTATTCTCCATTTCATTTATTTCTCCTCTAATCTTTATCTTTTTCCTTCTGTTAATTTGGGGCCTCATTTGTTCTTTTTCTAGTTCTTGAAGTATAAAGCTAAGTTGTTTGGATTATTTCCATTTCCCTAATGCAGGCATTTATCACTATAAACTTCCTCTTTGCACTGCTCTTACTGTATCCCATGACTTGTGGTATGCTGTTTCCATTTTTTGTTTGTTTCAGTATATTTTTTATTTAATCTTTGACCCATAAGTTGTTCAGTAGTATGTTAATAATTTCTACATATTTTTAAATTTTACAGTTTTCCTCTTATTATTGATTTCTAGTTTGATACCACTGTGGTTGCAAGAAATATCTGGTATAATTCAATCCTATTAAATTTATTGACATTTATTTTGTGAACTAATATATAGTCTATGCTAGAGACTTTCCTTGTGTTCTTAAAAAGAATGTTTTCTGTTGCTGTTGGATGGAACATTCTATATATGTCTGCTAAGACCATTTGACCTAAAGTATGGTTAAGTTCAGTGTTCCTTTATTGATCTTCTGCCTGGGTAATTTATCTATTGTTGAAAACAGGGTATTAAAGTCCTCTTACCCATTGATATCTATTACTCCCTTCAGATCTGTTAATATTTCCTTGATATCTCTACATGTAGGATGCATATATATGTACAATTATATAATCTTCACAAACTGACCCTTTTATCATCATATAATGACCTTTTTCCTCTCTTGTTGCAGCTTTTGACTTAGTCTATTTTGCCTGATACAAATAGAGCATTCTGAAGTTGGCAACACACCTGACTTTACCAGGGTGTTGTTTCCTTTCACATGTTTTCATAGTCCCTGTTCTTTCATTTCAGCTTGAATAAGTCCCTTCAAATTTCTTGTAAGGCAAGTGTAATGGTGATGAACTACCTCAGCTTTTATTTGTTTGGGAAAGTCTTTATTTCAACCTTTATTTTTGAAGGACGACTTTGCTGGATATAGTATTCTTGGTTAGCAGTCTTTCTGTCAGTATTCTTTTTTTTTTTTTTTTTTTAAGATTTTACTTATTTATTTATGGTAGACAGAGAGAGAGAGAGAGAGGCAGAGACACAGGAGGAGGGAGAAACAGGCTCCATGCCGGGAGCCCGACATGGGACTCGATCCCGGGACTCCAGGATTGCGTGCTGGGCCATAGGCAGGCGCTAAACTGCTGAGCCACCCAGGGATCTCCCTCTGTCAGTATTCTGAATATAATATTCCAGTCTCTCCTGGCCTGCAAGGCCTCTGTTGAGAAATCTGCTGATAGCCTTCATAAGAGAAATATTTTTCTCTTGCTACTTTTAAAACTCTTATCTTTACTTATGGACAGCTATATTATAATATGTCTTGGAGAAGACCATTTTGATTGAAATTTGGGGGTTACTTATTAACTTCAAAAGCTGGATGTCCAAATCTATCTTCAGGTTTGAAAAGTTCTTAGCTGGTATTTCTTGAAATACATTTTGTACCCCTTTCTCCCTCTCTTCTCCTTCTGGGACTCCAAATGTAAAAAGACTGTCTTAACGGTTTCATTCCTTTTTATTCTTTTTTATTTTCTTTTTGCTCTGCTGAGTGGCTAATTTCATATTATGTCTTCAAGCTCAAAGATTCTTTCATCTGCTTGGTCTAATCTGCAGTTGAAGCTCTCCATTGAATTCCTCAGATCACTGCATTCTTTAGCTCCAAAATTTGTTTGGTTCTTTTTTAGGTTTTCTGGATTTGTTGCACTTCACATTTGTTCTTGTGTTGTTTTCTTGGTATATTTAAATTGCTTATTTGTATTCTCTTATAGTGCTCAAGCATCATCAGAACAATTATTTGAATTATTTATTAGGAAATTCTGGATTTCCATTTCTTTGGGGCTACATACTGGAGATTCACTAAACTCCTTTGATGGAGTCATATTTCTCTAATTCTTCATGATCTCTGTAACCATGTCTAGGTGTCTACCCACTAGAAGGAGCAGTCATTTTTTCCAGAATTTATAGACTGACTTCTTTAAGGGAAGATTTTCATCTGCAGGTTGGGGTGTGCTGGAGTGTGATGTGGCTCCAGATCTAGTGGTGTAAGACACTAAATTTAGAGATATGTAATAGCAACAGATCTGGGGGTATGTGATGGCTCATTCAGCTGAGGACATTAGAGTTCACAGCATCTCCAACTACCTGGTCTTTCACACATGCTGCAGGGCATCCACTGAGGCTGTAAAGGTCCTCAACTGTGCCTTCAGGTCCAGTGAATAGGGACCAGAACAAGCAGCAGTAGTAGCCAGTGCCAGTGATGTACTCTCAGTAGGTAAGATACTACCTTACACTATTGGTGGCTGCTCATGTGTCTCACCATGAGTGCATGGCAGTGGAGGCTAGCGATGGGGATCTAGCCAGGGCATTCTGATGCACAGCTGGAAGGGCTAGCTCCAGTTGAGCATAACAGTGCAGGCTAGTGACATAATCTAAGCCCACAAGCATCTTTGGAGGACCTGGCTGTCAACATGCTCTCCCATGGCCACAGAGTCTTCCCCCAGGTATGCACATAACACTGAAGGCTGGTAATAGGTGTCAGACTGGTGCCATGCAAGTACACAGCTGGAAGAGCTAACTCTGAGTGCTTGCACAGTTGTGAGGGTCAGCCATGGGAGCATCTAGGATGGTGTCCTGCATCATATAGCTGTAGAAGTCTGGGCTGCTGCCAGTGTGATTCCTAGGCTCACAACAGGAGAAGGGTAGGGTGGGGGGCAGAGAGGAACTCAAGCAACTGGTGTCAGTGAACCCAAATATCTGTGAGGTAAAAACCAATAAGATTCACAGAGCAGGTAAAGTGGGAACCACAGTTGCTCTTACTGTATGACTAATATTGATAGTATATTATTCTTCTCTGTTCCCAGCCATCTCTATCCATCTTACCTTGCTAGTCTCTGAGTGGGGTGAAATTGAAGCAGGATTTTAATGTGGTGCCCCAAAAGTGACTTAATTCATCCCACTATCCCTTGTCTACAAGAGAAACTCTTTCTAGATGGAAAGTTCCCTCTTAGCACTGAGCATTGTCAGCTTGGGAATGAAATGATGCAGGCATAATAAATCTGTTCTTTCCTCAGTGTAGTTATTCTCAAGTTTTTTATTACAATGTGTTGTTAAAGTTTCTTAAGTGGACTCCATGGCTCTCCCACAACTGTTTTTGTTGGTGGACAGCTGTCTAATTGTTAATCTTTGTTGGGAGATGGAGGCTGGCTGGGGTCCCTGATTCTGCCATCTTGTGCTAATGCCACACCCTAAAGTTTTAATTTTCACTACCTTTACCAAAATAGTTTGCAAACTCATTAATTACTATAATTTTCTATCCAGTCTGACCACAATAAAAGTATTTTCAAAAGCAACTCATTCCTCATTTAAGGCCACACATGACCTTAGTGAAGCCAGAGATCCAAAAAACCAAAAACCTGCCATTTTTCCTTGTCATGTACTCTAGCAAAATACAGATAGTGGAAAGATTCACTTTCTTTGCAATCATCTCTCCTGATCCACCCAAAAAAAAAACAAAAAACAAAAAAAAATAGTAATCATTGATTACATAACATTACAAACTTTTAAGACTATTAGCAATGGTGAAAGTCAAAACAAAATTATGAAAAATGTCAAAATCAGACTACATTTTATCTTACTAAAACACACATTATAAGATAGTTTTAACAAATTGCTTTAAGATTAACATATAGATAATAATACAGAATTTTAGCAACTTCTTAAGGGTCTACTTTAGTAGTTCTCAGAACTTTAACATGCATAGAGAGAGCTTGTTAAGACAAAGATCCCTGGGTCCCACTTCCAGGCTTCTTAGTCAATAGGTCAAAGGTGTGTCTGAAAAAAATGCATTTCTAACAAGTTCCCAAGTGATACTGATGCTATTACTCTAAGGACTACACCTTGAAAACTAATAGCACAGATCATGTATTTCTCACAACAATTAGCATTATGTATCATGTGTTAAAGAATTTAATATTTGTTGGCTAGAAATATTCTTTAAAATACAGCAATAAATAATTCAGAACTCCCTTTATTATATATATAGTTTGTTTGGCAACAGGTATATCTACAGAGGGCCAGGAAGAAACATCAACCATGACAGCTATCGCAGGAAATAACTTTTGACCAAGTGTTACTAAATTTTTAAAAACCATTTTGTTTAAAAAAATCATTTCTGTGCTGGTAATTATTCTTAATACTATAATTCCACTTTTGTAGAACAATGGAAATCATTTTATTTCAAACTTAAGTGTTTTATGATGTTGGAACTATATGATTTAAGGAACAATGATGGGGAACTATAACCATATATAAATGAAGATACACTATTATTCCCTTTATCCCTTATACAGATAAAGGAATATCCCTCTATCCTTTATCCCCGCTATCCTTATATATGTCCCATGCCATACACATAAACATTGGTAGTTCATATCTAAATAAGATATATGCCTTTTTGTACCTCCTTACTCTCTAAGATATCTCTGAGAAAATACTTTTTGTTGTGCTTTCTTAAACAATGCTTTCTTTCATAGAATTTAGGCAATTAGTTCCAATTTGAATAATAGAAAGGATGAATGCCAGTGTCTATGAATGTAAAAACTAATTTAAGGCCTCTGTTTTGCTTTTCCCCCTTTTGGACTTTTCAAAGAAAGGTTCATTGTGTATGAATAGAATCACAGAGTTTTCTGAATGGGAGAGGACCTTAAAGATTCTTTTTTACCACTCCATAATCAGGAAGTTTTATTGTATCCCATGTCTGAAGCCAAGACTAGAATCCAGATATCCTTGTTCTTAATATGACATCCTTTCTAAAATATGCTGCTGCTTATAAAAGCACAACTATGAATAAGTCAAATTTTTCCTACTTTTTTGATCTTTATTGTTCATTGAGTGGATACCAATTTAAGGCATACTCATAAGTTTAGAAAATCTCCTTACTATCTACAGGAAGATATTATCAGGAAACGAAATTTAAAATTTAAATTTAAAAAATTAGTTTTTTGTAAAGTAATGGACTATATCCTACTGATTTCCTCTGAACCATAATGGAAATTTGTGAAGAACCTTAGAAAAGGACATTAATCACTAACAGATCCAAATCAATACCCTCTTATTCTAGAACTAAAATCATTCTTCACTTAATCATTTGAGTTCCATTTACATATACAAAAACCTTAAGGAAATGAAATTATTATTTGAAGATGTTTTATTTTGCGACCAGTTACAAAAACAGTACAAGATCACATTTCCATTTGTGGCCTTACATAATGTACATATTTAAATTAAAAGTATCCAATTTTGGAAATTTGACAGTATGTTCATCCTCTTAAAAATGCATAAGCAGTAGTAGAAAAAAAAAAAGAAAGAAACATCTAATCTAATGATCCTACTGTGTTTATCTTCATTCTGAAGAATTATTTGGATAATCAAACAATTCCTACTGTCCTATTATTTTGGTGCTTTTGAAACTAAAACCGTAGAAGCAATTTAATTGATAATTCTAGCCTTTCCAAATGTTTCTTCCCAGAATGACCTAAAATTAGCATCACAACTGAAAACAATGAAGCTCTAATTACTCATACATAAGCAAATTCTAGCTAAGGTACTGAAAATGGAGCTTCAAAGAACCTCAAGAAAATATAATTCATAGTAGGTTAGATATCATTTTGCTACTTCCATTCCTTTTAAATAAGACCTATTATAATAAAATGAAAACCCTCATCAATCACCTGATAGAGTAATTCCAAACTTAACCAAACAGGGGCTAATGGGTGAGAATTGAATTGAAAACACCTTGACAAAGAAAGCAATTTCTTTTCTTCGCACTCCTCTGAAGCTGTGGGTGATCATGGTAATCGAACCATCAACAGTGAGGGGCCATCTGTCCCAAGGGCCCTTCATGAGAGTTAAAAAAAAAAAAAAATCAACAACAAAAAGGGAAAGAAATGCTGTACCACAGATGTTCAATCTTGATTAATCTATGACAAGGAACTTACAACTGAGAATCAATGTTTTGACGTTTTTCAGATACCGATCATTTAAAGCCACCACAAAAGTTTTTAAAAGAACACACGGTGGGTGGAGGAGTTAATAAGGTGCTTATAGAATGATAATCTTTCATACAAAATCTCAAATACCTACCAGACAACTGAGATATTCATCATATACCAAAGCAATGGTTTTCACTCTGATTCCCTTAAAGAGGAGAGCAGGCAAGAGACCGTATTTTGTTAGCTCTCAGACTAGCATTTGAGACTTTAATTTTTTATATATTCTTTCTACAGTATATTATTCAATAAAAAGATGTGTTTATATTCACAGTACTCAAATTTAACTCTTTGAACTAAAGTAGATTTTCAGGAAATATAGCACTAACATGAAACCTCAGAAATGTAGTTAATTGATCCTCAAAGCAGTTTCACTGTATTTATAACATTTTAAATAATTTGCATATTGTAGCAAAAAAATAATTATAAACAGAAGTGCAAACCAAGTCAAAGGTTTTCTTGTTTGACATATAGTCTTAAGTATAATAGATTCCTGGCACTCTGAGATATAACAGACACATTTTCAATCTTTTAGAAAAAAGCCAAAGATGATAAATAGAATATACTAGCTATAAAAATGACTCAAAGTTTACTAAAAATGAAAATCTGTGTGAGCTATGTTAAGAACTACTAAAACATTTTAAAAACTAATTTTAAAATGAAAAATAAAATTACAAGACAAAATATCAAAGAACCACATTAAACCAGGCCATCTAGTTTTTTCAAAATACTTTCAAGTTAGGATCAAACTAAATAGAGAAGAAATATAATTTAAGACTCAAACAAATAAATTCACTATGGAACTTATTATAAATGCAAGAACTCCTTATCATAATTGTCTTTGTATCTTCAGAGCCTAAAAAATGAATTCTGTGATACCAAGAGATCCTCAGGCAAGTAGATCTGCTCTACAGAAGGAGAAACAGTGAACCAGGTCTTGCCAAAGAGGAGTTTGCAATTTGGTACTACAGAGAATCTATAAACCATCAGAAACAAGAGAATTAGAGCACCTCTCACTCAAAGGCTTAAGATATTAAAATTATCTGAAATAGCATTTATAATAAGAATGTTTAAAATGGTTAAAGAATAAAGATAAAAAACATGAGCAAACAATGAGAGCTCTTTTTTTAAAAAAAAAGGTAAATTTTGAAAATGACTAGAAATAAAAAAATATACAATGTATTAAAGTAAAAGCTCAATAGATGGAATAAACAGATTATATACAGCTGAAGAGAGAAATAGTAATCAAAGAAGATATTAAACAGAATGAGGCACAGAGAGAATCCCCCCCAAGTGAGAAATATAAAAGAGGTTCAGAAAAATAAAAACCAGAAAGGAAAGCTCATTTAGAGTTCTAACAATCAGACCTAAGAGACAGAAGTGTAAAAAAAAAGGGGGGGGGGGGGAAGCATGAGATAGTATCAGAATAATGACTAAATTTTCCAAAAACAGTGAAAAACATAAATCTTTAGAATTGGAAATTACAACAAACCTAAGCAAGATTTAAAGACAGACACATCTAGAGGCATTATAATGAAGTTACAGAATTCAAAATTACATAGATATCTTAAAAGCATCCAAGAGAAACAGAAATAACTGCAAATCTATCTACCTATCTAAAGTTATACTGACAGCGGACTTCTCATTAGCAGCAATGGAATCCAGAAAACAGTGGAATGATATATTTGAAACTTCTGAAAAAGTATATTTGTCTTTTAAGAACTGTGTACACAGGAACTGTGAGCAATAGATAGTTTTAGAAAGACAATACGGATTTATCAAAAATAAACCCTTGCTAAAGGAACGTCTAAAGACTGAAGTATTGGGAAGAAAGGATAATTCTCAAAAAAAAAAGTGTAATGCAAGAAATGATGTTTCATGTATAAAGACACACACACACACACACACACACATATATATATACATACAGCAATATTTACTAAAGCACAGTTTACAACTAAAAAATTCCTGGAAATAACCTATATGCCCATTAGTATGGAAATGGTTATATCATAATTATTCTATGAAACACTACATAGCCTCAAAAAAGACTAAAGCCTTGAGAAAAATTATTTGTTCATATGAAAAAAAAGTCTCTGAAACATAGTGTTAGATAAAAACAAGCAGGCAAGATGAGGTTAAAAAAAAACGGAGCAGCAGAATATGAAGGGCCTTGTAAGTCATCAAAAGGAACTTGGCTTTTATTCTAAGAAAGAGAACCACATGAGAATTCGAGTAGAGAAGTAAAATGCTCTGATGTATTTTATCAGTATCACTTGGCTGCTGTGTTGAGTATAAAGTGAAAGACAACAAAATACTGAAGCTAGTCATAAAGGCTACTGCAATAACAGGTAACATATAAACTGAACCTCCTGGTAAAAGAACTTAGATCTTACATAATATCAGGATTACAATCAGACCTATATGAATAATTTGAAAATAGAAGGGAAGAAAGCAGATAAAATAAAACTTACAAGATGATCTATCCTCCTGGCAATAGGGCCTAAGAGTTGAAGGGAAAGTCTCCCAATAGATTATAGGAGATATTTTATGAAACTAACCTGACCCAGTGATCCTAGTGTCACGTGGATATTCTGGGGAAGGAAAGAACAGTGTTTTATAAAAACTATGAACCACAGTATTGCAGAATTTCTTTAACATAGATGATGAGGAGCCATCTCCTTACCCACTTTTACAGAAATGCAATCCACCCTGTGAATAACCAAGTGACATTTAAAGTGCAAAGAGCTATGACTGGCCTCATTGTCATGAATGGCAGTCCTGGAGCCAAAAGCAGCAATAATAAAACAAGCAGCCCAGGATGAGACAGTCAGCACCAATCAGTGTCATGTGTATCATCCTAGGTGGCACATTAAAGAAGGTCTAGAGATATTATTTCATCAGTGATGCAATCACCATAGTGAGACATCAAGAGCAAAGGCAAGAAGCATAGCATATGAGGTAGGCAAGCAATTCCTCAGTACCTGTAGGATACCTCTGTGGGACCTATAGAAATATTAAAAAAGAATGAATACTTCAAAATGGGATAGAAACCTAGAAGGTACTCTAGTAAGGGTTATCAAGCAGTCAACATTTAATTCTAAATATCAATGTGATGTCATTTGTACCCTCAAGCTAGAGAAGCCTAAAGATCTAAGGACTTCTGTGTAACACCTTCCAAACATCCACAGTAAAAATTAACACTTATTCAAAAGAAAGCATAATGAATACAAATGGGCATAACCCAGATGTTGCATTTAAATTCTCATTTACAAGAGATAAACTCTTAGATCTATGTTGCTACATATAAGAGAACAAATGAAAGTACAGATGTGAATAGACATTTCTACAAACAGGAGGCTGTTTGTAACTGAATTATGTTATCTTATTTCTAAAGTCTTCCCTCACAGTATCCAGAATTTCCTTGAATTTCCTTAATAATGGGTATATATCATTAACCTCTGAGGTCAATACTATGATTGGCAAGCAAAACACTAATACTGGCAACAAGGGACATTTCCTAGAAGGGGCAGAAAACTAATAGCCTGGACACGCTTGCAAATAATTAAGTCCTAGAGTAATTTTCACCCATTCTTCTTAAAACATACAATTCAAAAGACTTCCCTATGTATTTTAAATAGAAAACAATGATCTAGTTTGGGCACCTATTGGGTTGGATTCTTAGACTACATGAGTAAGCAATTTCACAAGGACCATTTGTCATGTGAGATTACAGATAAATGTGTACAGAAGATGCAGTTATTTTTGACAGCTGAAAAATACCACATATTGGGATGCCCAGGTGGCTCAGCAGTTGAGCGTGTCTGTCTGCACCTCAGGGCATGGTCCTGGAGTCCAGGATGAAGTCCCGCATTGGGCTCCCTGCATGGAGCCTGCTTCTCCCTCTGCCTGTGTCTCTTGCCTCTGTGAGTGTGTCTCTCATGAATAAATAAAATCTTTTTTAAAAATACTACATATTGTAGATCATAGGCTAGGGTGGTCTCAAGAGGCCTTATCTCCTCTCCCTGAATGTCAGGCCCCTTTACACTGCACTAAAACAGGTATATTTACTTATATTCCACACATACACAGGAACTACTCCAAATATCCTAGTTCCCTTCCTAAAGGGTACAATAACCTAATGGTTGAAAGTTCTTCCCAATATCCAACTAAATCTCTCATAAGACAATTTAAATCTTTTCTCTCTTGTTGAAAAGTTGGGGGAAAAGTAGATCATCCCCACATATCATTTAAAACAAAACTTCAAAACCTTTAGTGAAACTCTATTTCCCATTTATCACAAATTATTTCCTCTATGTAGAGTGGTTTTCAAGCCTTTCTGCTCATTACAATTACCTAAGGAATATTAACTCCCCCCTCAAAAAGATGACCCCTTTGACCACATTCCAGAGCATCTAGATGTCTGCAAGTGTTTAAAACTCCTCAGGTGATCCTAATGTGCCCAAGGGGCTGAGAATCACTGCCCCAATCTTACTGTAAAGAAATTCTTTTGCCCAAACCTTTTAAAAACCTTCAGACTTTTTCAAGTTTCAAATATTGTTTCAAACACTAGACTTAGAATATATTGCATAATACCATATATAAAACATAGGTGCTTTATAGAGTTACTCAAAAGCATCAATAAAATAAGATTCTGTAATCATGCCCAATTTTTCCAATGACTTCACTACACCATCACCTTAAACTAGTATCTAACACTGAATCCTATCCAACTCACTCTATTTACAGAACCCAGGCACAGAAGCTTTTTCAAAATCTCTGATTCAACCCTTATGTGCCTTCTTCATCCCCTATGTCTAATCAACTTCCTAATCATGTTAGTTCTTGCTTTGAAATGTGGCTCTCACCCATCCTCCTCTTCCGTATCCCTTCTTATAACCTAACCAACCAGTCTTCCGGCCACTCTGCCTTTCTCAACACATGATCATTAAATTTATCTTCTTAAAAACAGTGTTTTGAATATGTCTCCCTTCACAGAAAAATGTTCAGTGGCTCCCCACTGCTTATGCTAACAAAATTCAAGTCTTTGAACTACATAAGCATTTTTGTCCCCAGGTAAAATATCCCAATCTCAACACAATAAATAACTCCACATATTAAGACTAGTATTTCATACCAAATTACATACTATCTATCCAAGAGAATTTCCCACCAGACTCCAATACAAACTTTCTATTCATTCTGAACCTCCTATCTTTCATATACTTAGTTTATTTCCAAATTCAAGCATTTACCCATCCCCTAACACACACCCAACCCCTTCTTGAAATCTTATGTTTTTTCCTCATCTTTCCAAATTCTATGGACCCAAGCTATGAGGCCTTCCCAAAACACTGCAACTACACATATTGCTCCTCTTCCATGCAACATATATCATTTGAACCAATTATTCTGAAATATATCACTTTATGCTACTACTTACCTATTTTATTTGTCTTCTCATTTAAATAAAGCTCCTGAAGGCAAAAATCATGTTTTATATTCTTCATGTGTATTGCATAGAAGTAGCTTGTTCAGTTTTTAATTGAATTTCTCATTTGCTCCATTCAATGAACATATATAATGTACATAAAATTGTCTATCATACTAGTTAGTTTCTTCAGAGTAAATTTCATGAATTTGCTTATTTTAATCTGCTCATTTTGAGAAGAACCAGTCTATAATTTAAGTCTGATTAATTCTGAATGAAAGTAATATAATGAATCAAATATCTGTGCCAGGGGTGCCTGGGTGGCTCAGTTAGTTGGGTGTCTGCCTTCAGCTCAGGTCATGATCCCAGGGTCCTGGGATCGAGCCTCACATCAGGCTCCCTGCTCAGCAGGGAGTTTGCTTCTCCCTCTCCTTCTGCTTGCTGCTCCCCTGCTTCTTCTCTCTCATTCCCTCTATCAAATAAATAAATAAAAATCTCTAAAAAAAGATACAAATATCTGTACCAAACAAGCTTTCTTTCTATGTAGCATAAAACCAAAAAAATAAAATTGTCTTAAAAATCAGAGATAAATTCGACATATAGTCATGTATTCATTATACAAATATATTCCCTCTTTATAGACAGAAAAGGGAAAAATGGTATTTCAAAGTTAAATGCCTATAGGAAATAGATAATATAGATGAGTGGAATGAGCCTACAGGAGACAATAGGAAATGAAGGGACATAGTAAAAGATCCCAAGCACCTTCTCAAGAAGGCAGCTATTATTTAGCTCCAGCCATTTGGAATGTATGTCTGGGGTTGACAGATACTCTCGATTTTTCAGGAAAAGCCAAAATTTTTATGAAGAAAAATTACTTATTAAATTGGGAAAAATAATTGAGCATTTCATAAATTTATATGAGGCAAATGTGAGTCAGGGGGTCATTATTTTTTAACTTCTATCTTATTATATTGGATACAAATTAGAAAAGGAAAAAGTTCTTGAAGGTTGATCACATGTTTAAAATAAACAACTTCTTGGAAATTTTGTCATCTGTTCTGGTGGCTTTTAGAATCAAGATGGTTCTTGTTTAGCTAAGTTCATTTAAGTGAACTCACTTCATGCAACAGAATCCCTTCTAATTTTGCTGAATCTAAGGTAACATTCTGAAATAAAATGGACAGTATTAACAAACCAATTGCCTTAAACTTAAGAACCACTCTCTTATTTTTTTAAACAAGTCAGATACAGGTTGTTTAATCATACTTGGCACATATACACATTATAGAAATTTTAACATTTTTGAGATACCTAATGTTATAGCATACTATCAAAAGAAAGCACAGTCTCAAGGCAGAATAGAGTCTACCACTCTAAAAAATAACTTTTAAAGCTCACTAATGTTGATATTATCATGTAAACTCCATTATGCAACATAAAGGCAACTGTAATCTCAACAGATAGGAGCCACTGCAGCATTCTGAAGAACAACAGATCCTGCTTTATCCTGGTAACTTCTTGAAAGTACTCATGTAACAACTTGGAAGAAATAATAACAAAACAGACAGCCAAAGGATTAAAACAGATTAATAAAGGAATTAGAGAAGAATTATGTCACTGGGAAAATGAACAGAATTATATATTTAGAAAAATAAGAAGCTATATTAGGAAGAAAAGACAAATTGGAAGGAAAAAAGTGAACTTGGAATCCATGAGATACAGATAAAAAATACCCTTATATTTATTTGTGTATTTTAACACCAGGTTTTCCTCTGAGAAAGTAAGCAACTGATTCCTGTTTAGGTTATTCTACAAGAAATGCTAGGGAAGTAAAACAATGAAAGAGTTAGGGGACTGCTGTCTGAATATTAAAACTTTAGGCAGTATATAATTATACCTTCTGTGAAGTTTGAAAGCACAGCACAGTAGTTAAGAGGCTAGGTGTTTAAGCTCTGGAGTTTGGCTGCACACAGACATGCCACACACTGCCATTCACTAGCTATGCATGACCTTTCCCAAGATACTTAGCACAGTGTGCCTCAGCTGTCTCCTTGTTAAAGCAGTGACAATAACAGTATCCACCTTGTAGAATGCTGTTAGAATGAGCGGAGGTTTTATGCATGCATGCATACATACATACACTGCTAACAAAAGTGCCTAATACAGAGGAAGCCCTGGATCAATATTAAGTATCATTAGTACTCATTGTATGGCAAGAAGGAAGACACTGAGATATGGATGCAGAAACGTGGCCATGGAGAATGAAAATTATGCATTAGCCCAAATCACTCACTATTATTATCTATTTCTGTCTTTTCACATATATCTACCTCTGCTCATCCAGGATATTCCCAAGTCTGGTTACTTGTAACACCACCTTCTTCCATACTTCTGTCTTACAGGAAAATTCCTATCAAATACTTATATTTATGGGCTGTGTATTAGTTGAAAACGTACAGCCCTGCACTACTACATTCCTAACCTGTCCATTTTCTATGTTTCACCTCCTTCCTCTTTCCCTCAACCTTCTCTCAACTTCTACTTCTCTCTCTCTCTCTTGCCTCATTATCCCTGTCTAGCCAGCACACACTGTCCCCCCACCACCCCACCTCTCACCCTATCTCTTTTCTCTTTTTCTGTCAGGATAAAAGTGAAACTGGGTAACTACAGGAAGATATGTCTATTGTTACCAAAGAAAATCCAAGTAACGAAAGAAATACTAAGTTAGTTCAAAGATGACACTATGGCAGACTCAGCTTTAGATTACATCTCACATAACAGAATATAAGCAGCTCTTTACCCACATTTACACGATCACTTTCAAGAATAATTTACATACATTAGTATAGCCAAGCAATGAGCCCAAATACCTAAGACCTTAATCATTATCAAAGATTGATACCAGATAAGAGAAGGGAAAGCAAATAGCCATATTGGTTGATCGAAGAGAGCAGATGACTCAATGATTTAATTAATGACTCAACTTCTATCAATTCTAATTGGCTTATAACTAAATTCCCGGTATTGCTAATACTGGGAGACAAAAGTCTCCAGATTCTTTTTACACTAGAATTGCAACTAGCTCCTCCCTGGAGTTGTATAATAACACTGACCACCCAAAGACCTGTACATTAACACAATAGGTACCAAAATGCCATAGCTCAAATGGAAGGGAGTCTTATTATGCACCAGAGATGTGTACTACACTTCTCTATGTCTATAAAGATACATGCTCATATTAAGTAAGGAAATTAGGGGAAAACAAGAAAAAAAAAGATGAACAGGCTCTTATCCTGACATAGAAAGAAAATAAATATTCTGAACTTGGCAGAAATCTGTAATGGGGCTTCTTAATTTAGGGAGGAAAAGGTAAAAGAAAAATATTACACCTCTCTTGTTTCCTGCATTTATATTGGTGGTCTGCATGATTAAAACTTCAAATAAAGTTAAACACCTATGTTTAAGAATATTAAGTCAAAAGACATATTTGGAAATAGGCATGTATTACCAGAACTCAAGCATCCATCTCTGACAGACATCTGCTTTAACCTGTTTGTACAAACACTGCATACAGGCATTGATGAATATTTCTCCTCTTTTTCTTCTACCTTGCCTCCCTCCCAACACTTTCTCCTCCTTACTGGCTTTTTATTTTATGGTCAGAGGTTAAACTGCTAACCCTTCACCTTCCAGGAAAGTTTTTTTTTCCTCTCTCATAAAAGGTTTTTCACCATGTGCAGCAGTCGGATTAGCCCCTCTTCTGGAGAACAAAAGCAATGTCTTTGTCTTCGTGGTTTGGGCACAGAGCCCCTACATCAGAGGAAGCTGCTCCTACTCCACATGCACAATAACAATATTGTGAGGCCCCAGGAAAGCCTGGCCTCTCAGTGTCTAGACTTTCGTCCAACCAGCTAGCTGAAGAGAAAATCCTGTCAAGCACTCAGCTGAAAATTCACTAAGGTACCCTGTTGAGAACCTGATGAAGATGCTATTTGACCATACGGTAAAACTTTCCATTGTTTAACATAAAGATAAGAGAAAAACTTTTGGAACTCAATGCTTTAACAATCTTGGTCATGAATTCACACATGGGTCAGTAAATGTATTTACTAACATACAACCCCTTCTTCTATATGGTCTCTTAAAATAATACACAGGCTTATTTATGACATTCTAATCTCTTGCATTTAAAAATCTGCTTAACTAAAGGATACATTCAAAATATTATAATAGACTTATTTTATTTTTTATTATTTTTACATTCAACTAGTTCTCATTAGAAATTTTATTACTGTATTTATCACTGAAGGAACTGGTCAAAATGCATAAGTTGAAAGAAAGCTCATATCTTTTCACCTTTCATAATATTTATCTTTTTACAAGTTTTTTAAATGTTGAATAAAGGAGAAATAGCAAACCACAGAACATACATTTGATTAAAATTAAAGTATAACAGTACGGGAACCAAACCACACTTATAAAAACTATTTCTAATTTTTTAAAAACCTGCAAATATTAAACCTGCAAATATTAAAGACATCAAATTTATATTTGACCACACCATAACAATAACAGAATTCTCTCAAGCATGTTAAATTATGGGTGAGTTCATGAATATTTACAATGGCTGGGGAGAGGATTGCAGTTTTTAAAATATACATAATCTTATAATGCACATCCATGACAGCAACTGATATTGAAAATTTTTAAGACTATATTATATATGATTAAAACTATATTAAGTAAGCTCATATTGAAATCTGAAAGTGAATGCACAAAAATAGATGTGTTTATGTTAGTGGTATGAAAAAAATAATCTTTTTACTTTTTTCAAAATTATCCATAACACACTACACTAATAATTTTAAAGTAGAAGAAACTTCAGAATACAAATGGATAGCAACTGATAAGAAATAGATGTGTTACCACTGTATAAAAAATTGGGGAACCACTAATTTCTGTTAAATAGCCCACAGAGCAATATAAACTGATTTTCCAGATTTTAGGAGAAATACAAATGTGCTTTTTTTGAAACCTATAAAGATGATTATTAGCCTGACAACCTCAAGAGGCCATGACCAACAAGTTTAACAAAAGAAATATACTTATTCTCAGGACTTATTCTATACTCAATGTGCAATGAAGATTTAGACTTTTATTAATTTATAAAAATACTATTGGAAAATATAGGTTGGGATAACTGTAAAGGAACCCTCTCTCTAGAATTCATCAGTTACAAATTAGTACTTTTAGTGAAAATTTTGAGTTAGAGGGAACCAAAGATATTATCTAATCCAATCCATTCATTCTGAGACTCAAGAAGATTAAATGGTTTGCACAATTCTTGAAGTGATTAATTCTATATATGCCATAAAAATCATCCCTGAGATGATTGATGACAGATTTGTTACTGTAACCCTTCTCTACAGATGCCCATACTCCATGCCCATTATACTGGAAAGGTTACGCATTAGTGTTATTCAACACCCCACTGATTTGTATACTTTTCTCTTCTGTCTTCCATGTTTTTGTTGTACCACTCATTCTGAAAACAGCTTCCTCTTTTTTGTGACCATATGCAGTATACACCCAAGCTTCTATTCCTGTAAATGTCTCTTTGAGACTTATTCCATAAATAGGATTTCTCAATACTAGCATTCATGCACAACATCAAAAGTCCATTGCCACCTCTCTTGATAACCACCCAAGACTGCCTATTTACACATTCAAAGGCCTATTATCAGTCCAAATCACCCTTACTCTTTTTCATTACATGATATAATTAGCTACTCTCAGCCCTTGCCCACCCTCAACCATATCCCAGTTGTTCCAGTAGGGACCCATAAGAGACACTGCCTCTCTCCTGCAACCATCTATCAGGCAGCTTGTCAATTTAACTGCAACTTCTCTCACAGAGTAGTGGAATTCAGACTCAGGCAACTGCCCATGTTCAAGTAGCCAGATCTATGCACCACCATTCCTTAAGATAATTACTTTAAATTTTCATTTCAGATGCATAACAACAACCTAGGAAACTTTTTCCAAAAAGGGAGATTCCACTCCTACCTCTCTTTTCCCATAAAAGTAATCTAAAGTATGCCCCCAGAAACCTGATTTCTCAACCAATCAGCAGCTCCAAAAAACATACTGACAAACATGGAAAGCAGTTCTTCTCAAAAATTTGTGTACCTCCATGTAGCAACATTCCACCTGAAAGGCGTGACCAAACTCTAGACTCTTCAAAATAAGGAGATCTTTGCATTCTCCTGTTGAATGTGTTTGCCTCTCCTACCAAGTATTTATAGAAAATTCTACTTCCTTACTACAATAATAATGCAGCCATGATCCTTATTAGATTTTAGGCCTTTCCTTAGCTAGACAACAAAGATATTCACAGAGGTAATGAGAATCTAGTTTACTAAACTTTGAAAAGCTTTAAGGTTCCAATTATGTAAAAATTGGTAAATTTCACAATAAATATTTAGAACTCAGCTTTTAAAAGGGGAAGGGGCACCTGGGTGGCTCAGTCAGTTGGGCATCCAACTCCTGATTTCAGCTCAGATTATGATCCCAGAGCTGTGGAAATGAGCCCTGCAGCAAACTCCACACTCAGCAGGGGGTCTGCTGGAGATTTTTCTCTGCCCCTCCCCTTCTGTCCCTCCCACCCCCTGCACTCTCTTTCTCAAATAAATAAATCTTAAAAAAAAAAAAAAAAATGTCTGGCTTCTTTCTTTCACTTATACATCTCCCTTTAGGTAGAGCTGAGTTTTCCAATTACATAGTCTTTGAAGCATTACTTAGCTCTAACGGCAAAATTCCCAGTGTTCTGCTGAAACAGCGTTTAGAAGGGAAAGAAATGATATATGGATACTAACTTGAAGGGCACCTAATCCAGCTCATTCCCTTCCAGCAGGATCTGATTACTTCCCTATAATTTATCTTCTCCACCTACACTTCCCCTCAATTTCTTTTATACAAATTTCTCTGATGCCTGTTTATTACATTTCCTTTTCCTCTGATCCAAGATGAATTAAGCAAGCATGAGTACCCACTGTTATGTAATAGGAAAAACAGGAGTATCTAATATAATTACAACTGGAAGAGCTTTCATGACAAATTACTTTGAAACAATGCTGAATTTTGAGTTTAAGGTGCTATTTTTCTCATTTGGACTTATAAATATTTTCCTTTCATAACCAAAAATAACAATATTAAACCTACAAGGGAGTGAAGCCCAAGTCACAATTCCCTCCTTCTTGGCAGCTGCAGCCCATACCCAGGGTGAGGACCCAGTAGCCACATCCATACTTGGTAAAGCTGACCCCAGGCCAGAACTGAATAAGCCAAACACATGATCTAATCTGGACTAAGCTCCCTCTCAGAAGAATTTGGATTGTGAAGTTAAGAAACACACAAAATGGAGACTCCTCCTGGGTGGCTCAGCAGTTGAAGGTCTGCCTTTGGCTCAGGACGTGATCCCAGAGTCCTGGGATGGAGTCCCACATCAGGCTTCCTGCATGGAGCCTGCTTCTCTCTCTGCCTATGTCTCTGCCTCTCTGTGTGTCTCTCATGAATAAATAAATAAAATCTTTTAAAAAAGAAACAAAATGGGAAGAGTTAATGCAGAATCATTTTTTTTTTTTTTGGCAGAAAGATGACAGATCTTTAGAACTACTGTGGTAACTGTATTTCCAAAAGTTATTTGTCCCATATATAGGTTACCATGTCTTTCCTCTAATCATAGGTATGGAATGTTAAAGCAGCACCTTTATAATCTATAAACAGGACATCTGCTTCTAGCCAAGAGAAAGTAACAAGGACTGAATTTACTTTCCCATCTTTAACAAATGAAAATCTAGAAGAAAAATGAAACAATTCTAGACATCAGTCAGGGCAGGATACTGATCCTGGACAGAGAGAAAACAAATAAGGTAAGCCTTATAATCACTCCCAGCTTACTGTCTGGAGACTTTCCAGCATGTAGCACAAGGAGAGAAAACCCAGGCAGAACCTAGTGTCTCCCTGAGATGAGGAGATGGATTTTGGAGGCTGAGAGGCCAAGACAGCTAAAGTGCACAGAAAGAGTACTACAGAACGGAAAGCTGCACAGAAATAGAGCTCTGGACATCTGCATTGGGCCACCCTCCCCAAACTCCCCCAATCTGCCCAAGTCTTCAGTGGACACACATGAGGAAACTATGAGAGGATGGGAAAAGGAAATGCACTCACGATATTTAAGAGGAGAGATTATATTCTGGGTCATTAAGCAAGTCTTAATATATTTTAAAGGATTCAAATTATACATCTTCTATTTTCTGGAATTATATTATCAAAATATGATGGAAAGATCACTAGAAAATCCCTCAAATATCTGGAACCAAAGGAACACTTTTCTAAATAACCCATATGTCAGAAAAATCAAAAGGCAAGTTAGATATATTGAACTAAATAAAAATGGAAACTGATAAATTGAGCTTGATCAAAACTAAGAGCTCTTCTCTATAAAAGAAACTATTAAATTAAGAGAATGAAAAGAAAAGTCACAACTGGGAGAAGAAACTTGCAAATCCAACAAAGTTGTATCCTCTATGTGTGTGCACATTATATAAAAGCTCCATAAGCAAAAGATCTGAACAGAACTTACACCAAGAAAATATACAGATGGACAAGAAGCATATGAATTCATTCTTTTTCTAAGATTTTATTTTTAAGTAATCTCTAAACCCAACATGGGGCTTAAACTCACAACCCCAAGATCAAGGCCACATGCTCTATCTAGCAAGTCAGCCAGACACCCCTACGTGAATTCATTCTAGTAGAATATTACCAAATCTCCAAAATACTTCCACCAATCTCTAAGAAATCAGACCTTTATCTGAAAATGAGAATATATAATGTGCTAAGATATTGCTAATAATTCCATTCAGTTATCCTAAGGAATTTGTACTATCAAATTTATTTTATATAGCCAACTCAAAGACTATTAATATATATGTATATATATGTATGTACATGTACACACACACCAATATAGCATTATCAGGTAAATAGCATCTGAAATCAAATCAAATGTTATAACTGAAAGAACATATGAAGAAGTTATGAATGTCCTCACATATCCACATATATGTGATGGTTAATCTACAATTTATATGATAATCAACCATCACATACATGTGGATATGTGAGAACATACATAGTTCTTTCTCAGAGTCTTTCTCAGATACTTTTTCCAAAGACTCGGATTTTCATTGGGAACTATGTGGTCTCAAGGAAATTAACATTACTCCCAATCCCAGGAATGGAGTCCATTCCAACAGAACATAACTGAGTCTACAAATGCTTCTACCAATTTCTAGGAAATTAGACCTTTACTTCTAAATTAAAATGTATAATGTGCTAAGATATTGCTAAATAATTCCATTCAATTGAACTTGTGTTTGATTTAGGGCTGGGCACATAACTTAACCATGAGTGCCAGAGAAGAGTATGGGATTTTCATTAACTTGGTCAAGGTGGGTCTCACTGAGAATGCACAAAAAGTTGAAGAAAGTAATTAGTCATGCAGGTATCTTGGGGAAGAGCATTAGAAGCAGAGCAAACAAAAAGCGTATAGGCTTAAAAAAGCATTTCTGATGTGTTCCTGGTAGAGAAAGGAGGCCAATCTGGCTATAGTTGAGAGAGGAAGAGGGAAGAATGGTAGAGGATGAGGTTATAAACATAAAAAGAGGGGATTTGAACCAGATTATATGGGGCCCTGGTAGATCCCTGGAAAGTTTTTCATTTTTATTTGAATGATTTGAAAAGTCAGAGGGATGGAAAAAAGAGAACAATGAGCAGGACACCGCATAGAGAAAACTGATTCTTGAAAAGCTGAGGTTTGGAAATTGAGATTGTGAACAAATTTCTATTACTATATCCAATGTGTCATGCTACATATTGTGAAAACTGCCAAAGGTAAGATAAAATCTTTGTCTTTGACAAGTTGATAATCTAGATAAAGAACCAAAACACAAACACACTTATAAAATAATAGAATGTTTTAACTGCAAGGAGTCTTAGGATAGTCTATAGCTTTTGTTTAGCCAAAGGAATATAAGCCAAGAAAGGGGAAATGATTTATGCAAGGTTGTATAACTAGTTATTAGTTCAATTAGAACTAAAGAGAAGTTCTCTTAGATTCGAAGTCAAGCAAAACTATGTTACGAAGGATGAGCTGAAGAAAAGACTACATTTATAAAGCACTTTTCCAAAACAGATAAACATTTGTCACATCCACTTGCTGTTACAATTTCCAAAGAAACCAGCTGCTCAGCCTGCCCCAAAGATTTGCCCTACAATTCTGAGGGAAGGAGTGAAAAGTAAAGCTGATACCTATGTTGATAAGTAAATCCAATGGATCAAAAGATAAAGGGCTTTCTGTATTCTGATTAAAAAAAAAAAAGCATTCAGAGCTTTTCATATAAAGAGTGTATTTTCTCTCTAACAAAGAGACTTTGTTTTCTGGAGTTTCTCAAGGCTACAAAGAAAAAGAATAAGGCAAGTAAATCATTATCCTATGTGTTGATAGAGCTAGCCTCTTCTCAAATCAAGTACAAACATCACTGGCTGGTGGAAAATAACATGTCGTGCCAAAAAGCCTTCTCACTAAAGTAGTAGTTCTTCTAAAATGCTCTGAGATAGAGTAACCAATATAACTCCAGAATATATTTATTCCAAATAGTCAACATTTCCAACTCAATCCAACTAAGAACACATTATCCAAACAAGTAAATAAAGTGATTCCAATGGTGCTGTCCTTACTTATATATATTAATAAAGTAAATAATTAAAGCAGTTTTATACCATTAACATGATTTTAAACAGATTCTAATGTTAGAATAATATCTACAAAAGAACAAGTCCAATATGAGAATGTGTCAATATACAATCCTTGACAAGTTTTTACACTGTTTAAACCTAAATATCAAAATGGACATTTAAAATAAATAGACTGAAATAACACCAAAAAAGTACTTTTTATGCCTTTACTGAAGAGTTTACTATTAACAAAAATCTTTCAGCACACTTTCAAATACTTAGCAATTACACAGAGAAAGTATACAACTCTGGTGCTAACACAATCTTATCAGACTAAGAATTTAAATTTTCAGTTTCATGATTCCATTTAGAAATCAAAGTGCATCAAATGACAATAAACTGCACTCAAAAAATAAATAAATCTAACTTGGAGACCCATATATATGGTATGCAGAAAGACCACTAAACTTCATTTAGAGATCCAATTTTGGAGTCCCTGGTCTCCCACTTCATAGCTTTGGAACCCTAAGTATGAACACTTCAATGAGCTTTCATTTCCTCATCAGTAAAATGGGGACAGCTATTGAACCTAACAGAGAGAGTTGCTGAGAAATTCAAGAGTAACTTAAAAGTGATGTATGCAAAATTCCTTTTTGACCCGTAAATTATAATAATTTAAATATAATTTAAAATATAGAGAGAAATATTAAATATAATACAATGGCACCATGTTAAGCCTCAATAAAAAGAAGCCCAAACACAGCAGTCTAATTTTTACTAATTTCCCTAGTGATTTCTTTTTCTTTCAAAAAACTCAGCAACAGTTCATAAAAAGTTTTATGTTACCAGCTTTAGGCATATGCTTACACAGAGGTACATAACTATAAACCAATCTGTCATATAACATCCTCATTCTCATCATTATCACAACATCATCAAGGGACAGCATTTTTGTGCTTCAGTATAAACTTTGTACTTCAGTCTCATATTTCTACTGTATGTTTTGTGGAACATGACATATTTATTGAGTACCTACTTATATAATAGTCTGAAGAATAAAAAACAGTAGAAAAAATAAGATCCATAACTTTAACAGTCTGGATACCATAACATCACATATGCACAAATATTTCAATTAAAGTGATACAGAAAGCTCCAGTTTTGGCTATGAGGCAGTAACAAATGAGGTCAGCCTTCCATAAACAGTGTAAAATAAAACTGTAAAAAATATTTGAAACAAATGGTTTTAGATCTTGGGCAAAAGGCAAACCAGGACTATGGTCCCTAAGAAAAAGAAAATACACAAAATGGACACTACATGAACTTCTCCCTGTCTTTCTGTCTGGAGGCATTTTCAAGACTATAGCACATAAGCAAAGAACAGCAGTTTTGCTGAGCAGAAAAAGAAGAGCATAAAGTTTGGGGATGTAGCAAAATTTGGGGGCTGGAATACCAAATTCAAGAAGCTCCAGAAATATACATAAGGGTCATATTAAGTCTTTAGCCAAAGGCTGGGTTGCACATGCCCAGAATGACACTCTAAAAAACCAGGCAGTGATTAGCTAAATGGAGATTCTATGGGTCACAAAATACTGAGAGACAACACACAGATAAAATTACACTGAATATCTAGGGAATTCAACTGAGACTACCCCAGAAAGAACACACCATTGGGAGATAATTCTATATACCCCTCCACTTTCTTTGCTTCTTGAGAACAGAGGCATTGACTAGGTTTTGTTCCAGACTATTTTTTCCGGGATATTTGATTAATAAGGCAAACAATCACTAAAACAGTTTTAAACTATTAACATGATACCAATGTGATTAAAGCAAATAGTCTTGTAAGGTAGAGACTGTCTCCAACCAGAACAAAGGGCACATTAACTTACAGGCTGGGAAGATAGAGGATCTCCCTCCAGGAGTTAAGGGGAGGCATCCTTACTGCACATTGCATACTATTTGAGTCCGCTCAAAGTTCCTCTACTATAACCAATTGCATTTTCAGGCATCCATGTATGCCCATTCACACCACCTTCATATAATTTAGGGGCAAGGAAAACTAAGACAAATATGCTGATGCTCATGTTGCTGAATGTACCATATGTGATAATATAATATCCTTTCTGTTTCGGGAAACCTATGTCATCTGATAGTATCCATGAAAGTGTAACAAGCTAATTAATTATTAAGTAGGGTAAAATCTCAGACCCTGCACAGTTCTTTCTTTTTTTTTTAAGATTTTACTTATTTATTCATAGAGACAGAGAGACAGAGAGAGAGAGGGGGGCAGAGACACAGGCAGAGGGAGAAGCGGGGTCCATGCAGGGAGCCCGACATGGGACTCGATCCCAGGTCTCCAGGATCACACCCCGGGCTGCAGGCAGTGCTAAACTGCTGCGCCACCGGGGCTGTCTGACCCTGCAGAGTTCTGAACATGTAACTTGGAAGCAAAGGACTCCCTCAAATAAAGATTAAAAACAAATTTTGAAAGGATCAAGGGGATCCAAACAAAAAAACTGCCCACAAAAACAAAAAACATTTACAAAAAGAAATTTTAAACTGCCAATAATATGATCTCCATAATATTTATCATATAATCAAAAGCTATCAGATATGCACAGATGCAATAAAATGTAGTCCATAACTAGGTGGGGAGAGGGCAGTGTGTAGAAACAAATTCCAAAATGAACTAGATATTAGAAGATAACAATTTGAAAACAGTTATATAGGAGGCAGATAACCCTTCAAAGAATCTATGTCCTAATCCCTAGAACCCATCAATATGTTAGGTAGCGTGGTAAAGGGGAAATAAGGGTACAGATGGAGTTAAGTATGCTAATCAGCTGACCTTAACATAGGGAGAGCATCCTGGATTGTCCAGGTAGTTCAAATGCAATCATAAGGATTCTTAAATGTGAAAGAGGGAAGCCTAAGTGTGTCAGAGTGATAATGGAAGAACCTGGTCATTGCCAACATTAAAGATGAAAGGTAGCCATGAACCAAGGAATGCAAGCAGCCTCTAGAACTTGAAAAAGAAAGAAAACATAATCTGCTAGAGCCTCCAGAAAGAAACATGGCCCTGTTGACAGCTTGATTTTAGCTCTGTGAGACCCATTTCAGACTTCCAGAACTATAAGACAATAAATTTGTAATGTTTCAAGCCACAATGTGTTAATTTGATATAGCATCAACAAGAAACTAATATAAATTATTAAAAATAGGTCTAGGACTTGAAGGAAGACAGAATGAGCAAACAGAGAAAGAATCTCGGTGGAAAAACAAACTCCAAAAGGAACCAAATGGATAATCTAGAACTGAAAAAATACATTATTTGAAACAAAAATTCACTGCATAGGCTTCACAACAGATTGGATATTGCAGAATAAAAAATTCTGAATACAGAACAATTAAAATGATACAAACTGAAGCACAGATAAAACAGAAAAATAGAAAACAGTTTCTATTATTAGTGAAACAATCTAATATACATGAATTGTAATCCTGAGGAGGAAAGAGTAGAGGAGAGGGTGATCAAAAAACCTGTGAAGGACGTGATCATCCTCACAAGGAGCTAGATGAGGGACTCAATCCCCAGACCCAGGATCACACCCTGACCCAAAGACAGATGCCCAACCGCTGAGCCACCCAGGTGTCCCAACAATAATAACAATTTATTGTGAGGATTACAACCTATGTAGAAATAAAATGTATGACAACAGTAGCACAAAGGATGGAAAGGAGTAAATATAATTTCCTGTTGGAAGGTTCTTATAGTGGGACATCATTAACTTAAGAGAGACTGATAATTTAATGTTTTATGTAGAGCCACTAAATTTTATACCCACTAAAAACAAAGCCAAAAGAAGAGAAAGGTATGAAATGCTTTTAAAACCCCATTAATATGGGGCATCCCGGGTGGCTCAGTGGTTTAGCACCACCTTCAGCCCAGGGAATGACCCTGGAGACCCTGGATCAAGTCCCACGTCAGGCTCCCTGCATGGAGCCTGCTTCTCCCTTGGCCTGTGTCTCTGCCTCTCTCTCCCTCTCTCTCTGTGTCTCTCATGAATAAACAAAATTTAAAAAAAAAAATAATAATGAGAACAATGTAGAAAGAAAAAAGAAAACAAAAAATGTTTACATCCTTATAGTACAAGTAGAAAACAAACAGCAAGATGATAGATTTAAACTCAAACATATCAATAATTAATTGAATGTAAATGTACTAAACAGTCTAATTAAAGACAGCAACTGTCAGGAGAGAAAAGGGAAACCCAAATACATACATATTAGATATTGATAGTTTAGAAAAAAGAAAGGAAAAAGAATTTCATGCAAACAAAAAACATTACCAGAGACAAAGAAAGAAATTCTGTATGTTAGAAGAGTCAGTTCACAAAGACAGAATCAAAAACACATATGCATCTCATAACAGAGCTTCAAAATACATAAAACTAAAACTAACTGAACTAAAGGGAAAATCAACGAATCCATAATTAAGAGGATTATACTCCTCTTAGAGGAGGTTAATATTCCTCTCCCAGGAATGGAGAGAAACAGACCCAAAATTTCAGTAAACATATGAAAGATGTGAAAAGCTATCAATCAATTTTACCTAACTGTCATGTATACAATAGACCCAACAAGTGCAGAATATATACTGTGTTCAAGTACTGAATATTCACCAACTATAGACCATACTAAGGGCCATAAAAAAAAAACTTATATTTTCAAATGAAGTAATACAGAGTATGTTCTCTGACCTAAAAATAAGCAGAGTCTGCATTCTAGGAGCTGGATGCAGACTGTGCTCAGTCACTATCTAGGCTTAGACAGGCAGCAGCTGTGTAACTACATCAGAGACTATAAGCAAGCCTGACTGGCAAGGGAAGTGGGCTGGGTGGTATCTGTTGGGTGTAAGACAGAGTATAACCACAAATAATACTGGTACTAGAGCAAGAAATCCCCTGTTCATCTTTCATGTTCAAGTGCTGTTTGAAAAGCAGCAGCATTTAACAGTTACTCAAAACACCTGGCTTTACTGACTGTGCACAATGTGCCAGGCATTGTGATGGGTCCTTTTACTGGTATCTAGTAAAACTGAGAGAATGATAGGATTTTTCTCATTTTATAAGAGACTCCAGGCTAAGTTACAGAATTCAGTCTAGAAGTCAAAGTTCCTGATTCCCAAGCCTAACGGCCACTGGCTATAACACAGCTGCGTTGAGGTATTTGAGGCACACAGAACTGGACAGAAATGAACAAAGTTGTTCATTAGAGTGCTAGTCAAAGATAAGACTGGTATTTTATTTAAAAGTCATTCAAAGGGATCCCTGGGTGGCGCAGCGGTTTAGCGCCTGCCTTTGGCCCAGGGCGCGATCCTGGAGACCCGGGATCGAATCCCACATCAGGCTCCCGGTGCATGGAGCCTGCTTCCCCCCTCTGCCTGTGTCTATGCCTCTCTCTCTCTCTGTGACTATCATAAATAAATAAAAAATTTAAAAAAAAAAAGTTATTCAAAACTGCTAGACAGAGGTACCTGAGTGGCTTGGTCAGTTAAGTATCTGACTCTTGGTTTCAGTCCAGGTCATGATCTCAAGAGTCGTGAGATCAAGCGCCATGTTCAGCTCTGTACTCAGCAGGGAGTCTGCCTAAGGATTCTCATTCTCTCTCTCTCTCTCTCTCTCTCTCTCTCTCTCTTTCTGCCTCTCCCGGCACTCACACACTCTCTCTCCCTCTAAAATAAATAAATAAATCTTTAAAGAGAAAGAGAACTGCTATACAGAAGCAATGGCAAAATGAGGTTAAAAAAGTCCCTGTCCTAAATGAACTTACAATGTAGTTGGGAACAAAAACAATGATCATTAAAAGTGCTACTTTAAAAAAATCAGTAACAATATATCAGAAAGAATCCCAAATATGGGGCAGCCCTGGTGGCTCAGCGGTTTAGCGCCTGCCTTCAGCCCAGGGCCTGATCCTGGAGACCCGGGATGGAGTCCCACGTCGGGCTCCCTGCATGGAGCCTGCTTCTCCCTCTGCCTGTGTCTCTGCCTCTCATGAATAAATAAATAAAACCTTTAAAAAAAAAAAAAGAATCCCAAATATTTAGAAATTAAGCACCATAACTCTAAAAAAAACATGGATCAAGAAAGACATCAGAAGAAAGTTCGAAAATATTTTCAACTACCTAATAATGAAAACATGTTAAAGTTTGTGAGACACAGCTAAAACAATACTTAATCAATACATTTATGGGGCACCTGGGTGGCTCAGTGGTTGAGCAACTGCCTTTGGCTCAGCTCTGGATCCCAGGTTCCTGGGATTGAGTCCCATATCCAGTTTCTGGCTCCCACAGGGAGCCTGCTTCTCCCTCTGCCTATGTCTCTGCCTCTCTCTGTCTCTCATGAATAAATAAATAAAATCTTTAAAAATTATACATTTATGATTAGGAAAAAAAGAAAGATTTAAAGTTCAATGCTCTAACTTTCCACATTAAGAAGCTGGAAGAAATTAAAACAAGGAGAAGGAAGAAAATAACAGAATATATCATTGAAACAGAAAATGAACAAATCATGGAGAAATCAACAAAATCCTAAATTGGTTCTCTGAAAATATCCATGAAACTGGTAAACCCCTAGCCAGAATGATAAATAAAAACAAGAGAGAATATATAAATTACCAACACTGGAGGAAAACGGGATTATTACCACAGATCTTACAGAAAATTGAAAAGTGCGATGCCTGGGTGGCTCAGCAGTTGAGCGTATACCTTTGGCTCAGGGCATAATCCTGGAGTCCTGGGACTGAGTCCCACATTGGATTCCCTGCGTGGAACCTGCTACTCCCTCTGCCTATGTCTCTTTCTCTCTGTCTCTCATGAATAAGTAAATAAAATCTTTTTTAAAAAATTAAAAAGTAATAAAAGATTATGAACAGTTTGTGCAAATATATTGTACAATTAAATGAAACAAGATAATTCCTTAGAGATGAACATTATCAAAATAAAAAAATTTCATAGGCATTTATCTGTTAAAGAAATTGAATTCATAATTAAATTCTCCTACTTAAAAAAATTCCAGGCCCAAGTGGCTTCACCAGTAAATTCTTATCAAACATTTAAGAAAATATCAGTATCATTCAAATACTTGATTTTCCCTGTACACTAACAAGAATGTAATTGTAACAAAGCTGACCTGTATCAGAAATATGTTTGAAACAGTAACTCCTAATTATTTCCTTGGGTTTAGATCTTTGGCAAAAATACCCAAAACAGAAACCATGAAAAAAAGACTAATTCGACTAGGGAAAAAAAAAAAGTTACACTTCTGAGTGAAGAACATCATAAAAAAAAATTAAAAGATAAATGTTAACTGGAAAATATCAATATTTAATAAATAACTAGTTGATATGGATAAAAGGAAAGTCTTTATCAAGACAGGAATGGCCTCAAAGAAATAATAATACCAACATGAAATAATGGCCAATTTTCCTAATCAATCATAAGAATTATATAAATGAAGCATGATAGGCAAAAACATTTTCAAAAATTTAAGAGGAGATATATCTCTGGAAAAAGCAAAATTGTAGAGAAAACAAAAGGATCAGTGGTTGCCAGAGGCAGAGGGAAAGAAGGGGTGACTCGGTAGAACTCTGGGGGTTTTGAAAGTATTCTGTATGATGCCTTAATGGCAGGTACAGGTCATTATACATTTATTATGACTCAGAGAATTTACAACACTCTGAACTGTAATGTAAACTACGGACTTTGGGTGACAGCGATATGTCAATGTAGGTTCACCAATTCTAACAAATGTTCTAACCCTCTGGCAGGAATGTTGATGGGGGAGGATGAAAAGTGGGAAGTAGAGGAGATACGGGAACTCTGTAGTTTCCACTCAGTTTTTTTTTTTTAATTTTTATTTATGATAGTCACAGAGAGAGAGAGAGAGAGAGAGAGAGAGAGGCAGAGACACAGGCGGAGGGAGAAGCAGGCTCCATGCACCGGGAGCCCGATGTGGAACTCGATCCCAGGTCCCCAGGATCGCGCCCTGAGCCAAAGGCAGGCGCCAAACTGCTGCGCCACCCAGGGATCCCCTCCACTCAGTTTTACTATAAACCTAAAACTGCTCTAAAAAATAGCCTATTTTCTCCAAAGAATACATATGATTTCAAAGACTAAGTTGGGAAAAAATATGAATTATTTTAATAATGTTCTAATAGTGACTGGATAGCTGTAATGATGATGTTTTGGACGTGCTGAGTTGAATAAAATATATAGTTAATATTTTATTTTATTTTTTTTTTATATAGTTAATATTTTAATAAAGAGAATACTTAGTATTGTTGAGAACTGTGGTACACAAATGCTCTCTTGCACTCATGATAAGAATATACACCTTTTTGTATGACAATCTGCCAAAACATATCAAAAGTCCAACAATGACACAATAAGAATTTATCTGAAGTAGATAATAATAGAAGTGCAATGAAATGTAGACACAGTAGGCCCATACAGTGGAATTCCAGGTAGCTAGTAAATCCAATGAAGTAGACTGCTATTTTTGTACACAAGAAGATGTTCATGATAAACTGTCAATTGGTAAAGGTCAGATTGTAGGACACTGTGGACAGATAAACCAGTTGAGGAATATGTACATCAAATTAATGCAAACCTATCCAAACAGAGATGTGCAATGGGTTATTCAACACAACATTAATCATGATATTCTCTGGGTGATGAGATTTAAAGACTTTTAGTCTCTTCCTATTTTCTTCTTTTACTTGAATTTTCTACAATAGGCCTGGATCTCTTTTCCTAAAACATCAAGGCATTTATACACCCAAACACACACAAACATACACACTGACTGTATCTGGCTACTCTAACTCAACTTCCAATTTATTCTGGCAAGGACAAAGTTCTTTATATCTAAAGATTCACTTGATTCCGTAATTTGGGGCAAGTTCCTCAATCTATTCCACTTCTATGATACAAAATCAAGCTGTACTAGAAAGTGAGTTTTAGAGTGAAAGTCTTGGTTCATGGGGCACCTAGGTGGCTAAGTTGGTTAAGTATCTGCCTTCTGCTCGGGTCACGATCCGACATTGGGCTCCCTGTTCAGCAAGGAGTCTGCTTCTCTCTCTTCCTCTGCCCCTTTCCCCCACCTGTATTCTCTCTCCTTCTGTCTCTCCCTCTCTCTCTCTCCCCCTCTCCCTCTCTCTCAAATAAATAAATATTTAAAAAAATAAAGTCTTGGTTCAAGTCTGCCAATTATCTGAACCTGACCATTTCACTTTTCTGTGCTTCAGTTTCCTCAAATATACAATACTGGTATCCATCCAGTGATAAGATTGATAGGAGGATCAAATAAAAATTCATGTGTAAAATACTTTCTAAAATACTTTCCAAATAATGAAAATTAGTAGTTGTAGTATACTGCAAAACAAAAATATAATGTAATGGACAGGACACCAAAACAATGAAAAGAGGGGGAAAAAAATCAGAGTTTCAAAAACGGCAAAAAAAATTAGTAAAAGGGAACCATGAAATAAATATTTGTACTGAAGAAAGAAAATGAGCATAAACTGCTAAGAATTTCCATTTTTAAAAAAGTAACCACTGACTAAACTGTCCCAAAGAAAAATTAAGGAAAAAATAAGTATAAAAAATAGTAGTAAAAAAAAAAATAGGGGATCCCTGGGTGGCTCAGCAGTTTCGCGCCTGCCTTTGGCCCAGGGCGCGATCCTGTAGTCCTGCGATCCTGGAGTCCCGGGATCGAGTCCCGCGTCGGGCTCCCGGCATGGAGCCTCTGCCTCCCTCTGCCTGTGTCTCTGCCTCTCTCTCTCTCTATGCCTATCATAAATAAATAAAAATAAATCTTTAAAAAAAATAGTAGTAACTTGGCCAAATACAGAATGAAAACAACATAATTCACCACATGTTGATAACTAATGTATTTGAAATATAAATTCTCTATAAAAGTATCTTTTACACTTTTAATGAATAAAATGAAAGTAATACTTGGCCCTTGCCATCAAAGGAATTTATGGCTACTCTATAAAAATAAACATTATCATCATTCGTTAATTAGTATACATTCATTTAAATGCCTGCTAAATACAGAGCAGCATGCTAGGCATACAGAATTCAAAGGTATATGTGATGTTACTTCTTGCTTTTGAAAAACTGACCATTTATTTGAGGAAGGAACTGGAGTACCAACACAAACATAAACTCAATTATAAGAACTGGAACACAGGTGACAAAGGGAAGAAGAGCAGGATTACAAGCCAAAAAAAATAAGACAGATGCTGAGTCATCATACCTGTATTTAAGCTGCAACAGCAGCAAGAACAACTTGATGCTATGCAGAAATGCAACTGAATTCCTCCTGTTCTGAGCATGATTGGGCCAGGGAACTGTAACTTACAGGCATTACTTCACTGGCAATAATAAATACTAAATAAGTTGTCATTAAGTACACCACCTGGGCAATGCTGGGTTCCTACTGAAATGCTGCCAAAACTGACAGGAAAGAGGAAGCCATCAGGAAATAATGGCTGTCTCTATCAGCTTGACACTAACATCACCCATGCATTAATTTATTAAAAAAAACAAAAAAAGTTGAAGGGGTAATTTTTTCATGACCTGGAGAGCTTCCCCAAAACTATAAGTAAGTAAATATGTAAATAAATAAACATTAAAAACAAACAAGCAAAAGAAGCTTAGTAAAACCAAAGAGCAAAGTAAAAGTTTATCAGTTCTGGTTATAATTATTGCACTCTCAAGCATTCAATCTTTTACTGAGAGTAGCAGCTACAGATGGGGCTTGGAAAGAGTCCAAAATCTAACAAATTTAATAAATCCTATATATGTTTCTCTCTTATAAATTCCTTAATTGCTGGGACTATTATCAAGTCTGCATTCCTTCAAGCATCAAGAATGACTTTTTATACATCTGGATGGATAAGTGGATGGACAAACAAGCCATGCAACAAATAGATGTGTGTCACAGAGATTAAATGTTTTTAACAGGATACTTGGAATGTTTGTGAAACTATTAAAGACAGACTTGAAGAATGTAGAAATGACACAGGAAGTGAAGGTGACTGGAAGGGAGAAAGCAGCAGTGATCTCTACAACATGGCCTCCACAGCAGAAAGGAGAAAGAAAAAGGGCACTGAGAAATAATACAAAGGCCAGGAGGGAGCGCTAACAAAAGAAAAATGAATTAATGAAGGAAACAGACAAACAAAACAAGGAGAGACATTAAAAGTAAATAGAGCAATCAGTATTGAGAAACCTAAACAGAACCAGTAGTCATGTGGCTCTTAAGAGCAGAGATATACTTTTTTAAAATCTTACTTTAAGGATTTAATAATGGTTCTCTCAATAAAAACAACATGTGCTCACAAATGCAAAAAGAGAACTAGCATCATTAAAAAGTTAAATACAGTATAGTACAAACAACCTTACCAACTGACTTCCAAAACATATGGGAAAAGAGAGAGAAACAGTAAGAATTATATTAGCCATTTAGGTAAAAAAATAAATAATTGTACACAATTTAAAAAGGAAAGAAAAAGTTTGCTGACACATACTATTTTTCATTTGTTCCAGATAGAGGTCAAGTAAAAGCTTATATAGATGTAAATTGATTTTAGTTTCTCATAAAATTTGTATAGCATTTCACAATTTGCCATTTTTTCACATATACTTTCTCATATAATGTGAAATGGATATGTTTATTAACTCCAAATTTATAGATGAGAAAAGAGAGACATAAAAAAGTAAACAATTTGCCCAAAGTCACATACAGTAGAGAGTAGAAATGGATTTTAAAACAGATTTCTCAAATTTTATAATAAACAAACTATTAATGAAAGAATATTTTCAAACTGTAATTTTAGGGGGAAAAGATCTCTGTAGTATACACACACACACACCAAGGTAAAAAGAAATTATACAAGAGATAGTGAAATTTTCTACTTCTCAAAGCAAGCTTAATTATTTCCACTTTATAGAATTGAAGGCAACTAATAACAAATGAGGGAAAAAGTGAAAATAAAAGGCTTCAAGAATTTTAACACTTACATCTAAATCCTTTTAAGATTTGACAGAGAGAGAGAGAGAGAGAGAGAGAGAGAGAGAGAGAGAGAGAGAGTGAGTGAGCATAAGCAGGGAGAGCAGCTGGCAGTGGGAGAGGGAGAAACAGACTCCCTGCTGAGCAGGGAGCCCGATGTGGGATCATGACCTGAGCCAAAGGCAGATGCTCAACCAACTGAGCCACCCAGGTGCCCCATATTTACATCTAAATTAACTTAAAGATGAAAAAGTTATATATAGAAGAAACTGTAAAGTTGAACCAGTCCACAGTACAGTCACTGAGTGAACATACTATGCTGTAGTTAGGAAAGTTCAATGTACTGAATTAGAAAACTCTGCAAACTAAATTACATAAAGCAAAAGAGAAAACAGTTTGCACAGTATGCATCCAAGGGAACACTTATATAAATATGCTAGCAAATGCATTGAAATTTTCTGAAAAAGATGTATAAGAAATGATTAACAAAGTATTTTGTAGGAAGGGGTGCTAAGGGACTTTGAATTTGAGGTCGGAGAGGTACTTTTTTTGTATCCCCCTTTGTATAATGGTAATATAAATTTTATTAACATTTATTATTTTCTGATTTAAAAGACTATTACTAATAGATGTTTTTACATAATTACCATTAGAACAAATATAAATTTTAAAGAATTTGTAGCCTAGTTATAAGCCTGCTATATGCAGGTTTAATACACTAAGGTGCATTTAGAGATGACCAATATAATTATCATGAAGGCAGACTTGGGAGCTGAGCTTTACTTACGGGTACAAGTAGACTATATAGAAATGGAAGGTAATGTCACTCTAGACATAAAGGAAATGACAATAAGATCACATAAGATTTGTTTGAGCATGAGTGATATGGAGCAATAAAATCAAGTCTAAAATGGTCTTCTAAGTCCAGGTCAGGGATGACCAGAATATTAGACTGAAATGTAGACTTCATTCCTGGAGATCAGGGTATCTCAAACCTAAGAATCTGAAGGCCCCAGTTTGAGAAAAACTGCAGTTGACAACAGAGATTGATAGTTCCTTGGCTAGGCAAAGACTGCCCCATCTACTGGTCACATGGTAAGAACAGCCAGCCCCACTCTAGCAATAGTGTGGTGCTCCACTAAGTTTCCATAAGCACATTACAGATGCATGGTAAAAAAACAAAATCCTTGTTTTCATCAATGGTATCAGACTACTTGTTCAATAAAAGTTCTAAGAACGATCCTAAACACAGGGTCTAACATTATTGAGAAGAATTTTTGTTTAGTCAATTGTGATGCACAGAATTAACATGCTATTTTGTGGCTTTAGTGTGCAATGCCAGAAGCTATTTATTCCTAGGTGTTTTTCCAGCAATTAAAATATGTTGCCATTAGGCATTTATCTTTATTATTTAGGAAAAAAATATGGTAAGAATATCCAGACTTTCAGTAACTGCTAATTGCTAATCGAATTTTATTCATTTTCCTTTTTTTAAAAAAAAAAATCATTAAAATAGGTGAATATAAGTTTATAATATTTATCAGAATCCATAATTAGAATTAATTATTATTAAAAGAATATTCTAGGCCTTAGCCTGAAATGGAATGAAATACTTAAATAAATGCAATACATCCCTCATTAATCCATAATTATTACAGTCATTAAACCCTGCAATTTATCCTCCTGGCTTTGGAGTCAAAAGCCCTCGCTGACAGACACTCTATCATTATACACTATATATAAACACACACACACTACATACATGTCAAAAGTACCCCATAATTTCTTCTTGCAAGTTATGAAAGGGAGGTACTTACAGTTTGCTTAAATTATAATAAGCATTTCTTAAAAGCATATGCATATATTTTATTCTCTCTCTCGATCATCACAGCTTTACGGCAGAATGAGAAAGGTTGCTAATGTTCTCATTTTAAAGACAAACTGAGGCTCAGAGTGGTTATGAGTCTTAATACAAGGCTAGAATTCCAACAAAATTCTTCTAAATTCAGCCTGATGTTAGAGTTCTCCCTTCCTAGTTAGCATCAAACAACAAAAACAGTTAATGAAAGAACAGATTCTCTTCTCACCAAAGAAACCATAAAGAGAAGAGTCTCTCCAATGGTGAAGAAGAGTGATAATATAATAATCCCCTCAACCCTAGGAGCCCCCAGGCCAGGTACCTCCTTACCATTGCACAAAGTCCATTTGCCCAGATGTCCATACAAACAGTCATTTTCTATGTGTATTGTGACATGAATAAAGTTGAGAAACACTGCCACAGATATACAGAATGGTCTTATATAAATTTGTTTTGGGGACACCTGGGTAGCTCAGGGATTGAGCATCTGCCTTCGGCTCAGGTTGTGATCCCGGGGTTCCAGGATCAAGTCCCGCATCAGGCTCCCCACGAGGTGCCTGCTTCTCCCTCTGCCTGTGTCTGTGCCTCTCTCTGTGGGTCTCTCATGAATATATGAATAAAATATTTTAAAAAATAAATTTGTTTTTTAAAAATGTAAACTTCATAAACTTTATAAACTTGTCTATTAAAAAAATTCGTATCAATGATATAACAGAATCCAGCTTCAAGGGTAACTGCTGATTTTAATTCCAAGTATGGTATAGTGGGTTCTCCAGTTTTATACATTAACATTCATATAAAAGATAACATTCATTTTCACAACCAATTCTTACATAATCCAGATTTTGTCAAAATCTAATAAATTTTTCAGATAATTACACTGGAGTAATTTTCAATTTCAAAGATGAAATTTTCAATTTCATCAGTTATTTATCCAATCAGTAGCTTATTCTATTCTGTAGCACTGATAAGATAGCCCACAATTTGCATATAATTTCTAGTCCTAACTACAGCTACACTATTCCTTTAGCACTCATTCAAAAAAGCTATATAGCAATACAAATAAGTAAGAGTGATGTCACTACTGGGATGGCCTTGCATTTGTTATAACATTTAATCATTCACACATTGCAATACTATCGGTTTACACAGAACTCAAAACACATCGCAACAGACTTCACAACTGGTAACGTTTCCACTGAGAACCCTACACTTATATAACATTACCCTTAGTCTCATCTCACAACACCCTGTCCGACATGTGAACCCTTAGTTTATTTCCATTCTAGTTACCTTCTAGCTTGTCAGTATTAACTCTTACAAGTTTTAAAAGTTTTATATATATATATGGAATTCCCATTTCCCAGCTGAAGTTTGTGCATATAAAAAATGTAGAAGAAAGCAGTGCAAAGAAAAGACACATTGCAGCTTCCAAATCCTGCTTAATCCCTCTAGATGCCACCAAGCCTTTAAATGAGTACCATCAGGGGATCCCTGGGTGGCTCAGCAGTTTAGCGCCTGCCTTTGGCCCAGGGCGCGATCCTGGAGTCCCGCTTCTCCCTCCTCCTGTGTCTCTGCCTCTCTCTCTATCATGAATAAATTTTTTTAAAAAATCTTTAAAAAATAAAAATAAAAAATAAATGAGTACCATCAAATTTAGTGCCACAAATTTTTATTCTCTGCTAAACATTGCTTTAAAAGTGAAACTAACTCATCAGCCCAAAATACATCTTCCATCCTCCTTGTTTCTGGCGCTTCTGCAATATTAAATGGGGGACTTGGAAGTTACTATGAGACCTTCCTTTAGCATTCCTTTCTTTCAGATTGATCACATATATCAAAACAGAAGAAATATTCATTACTAACACTTAATTTCTGTTGATCATGCCTTTTTTAATACCACTACTCTGTAGAAACCAAATAGAAGTCTATATATCTACATAGTGTTTTACAGCACAGTTGACAATGAACTTTTCATGTCATTTTGTATTTGACTCTCATAACAATTCTTGAGCTGTGCATTGCAAACTTTTTATAACTGTGAAAAGTTAAATTAACAGAAGTTAAATGACTCGACCAAGTTACATAACTAATAAGTAGCAAAGCCAGGACCAAAAGCCATTTCAAATCTTAGTCCATTATCTTTCCACTTCACCATGGTGTTTATAAGGAAGATACTGTTTTAGCCATAAGAGGATTCTACATTTTAAGCTCACAGAAAAGCATGTCATCAAACCCATTTATTTCTGTTCACCTTGGAAGATTTAACTAGTTATTCATATTCAATCAGAGTAAGCATCAGTTTGTTTTGAGAGTTCCCACAATTACCTTGCATAGTACAGGCACACTTTATTTTACTGTGTTTTGCTTTACTGTGTTTGCTTCACAGATACTCTGCGTTTTTACAAATTGAAGGGCTGTGGCAACCCTGGGTCAGGCAAGTCTACTGGCGCCATTTTTCCAACAGCATTTCCTCACTTTTAACCCGTGTGTCACATTTTGGAAATTCTCAAGAGTATTTCAAACTTCTCATTATTGTTATATTTGTTATGATGATCTGTGATCAGTGATCTCTGATGTTACTATAGTCGTTGTTTTGAGGCACCAGAAACCACACTCATATAAGCCAGCAAACTTAAGCAATAAACGTTGACTGTGTACTGACTGCTCCACCAACCAACCATTTCCCCATTTCTCTCCTTAACCTTAGGCCTCCCAATTCTCTGAGACACAATACTGAAATCAGGTCAATTAATAACCTTACAGGGATCCCTGGGTGGCTCAGCGGTTGAGCATCTGCCTTCGGCCCAAGGCGTGATCCTGGAGACCCGGGATCGAGTCCCGCGTCAGGCACCCTGCAGGGAGCCTGCTTCTCCCTCTGCCTGTGTCTCTGTCTCTCTCTCTCTCTGTCTCCCATGAATAAATAAATAAAATCTTTTTAAAAAATTAATAACCTTACAGTGGCCTCTTGGTGTTTAAATGAAAGGGAGCATCACAGGTATCTCACTTTAAATCAAAAGCCAGAAATGATTAAGCTTAATGAGGAAGGCATGCCAAAGCCAAGAGAAGCTGAAAGCTAAGCCTCTTGAGCCAAACTGCAAGTTGTGAATGCAAAGGACAAATTCTTAAAGGAAATTAAAAATGCTACTCGAGTGAACATACAAATGATAAAGCAAAACAGCCTTATTGCTGATACAGAGAAAGTTTTAAATCACACCAACCACAACATTCCCTTAACCAAAAGCCTGATCCAGAGCAAGGCCCTAACTCACTTCAATTCTATGGAAGCTGAAAGGTAAATAAACTGTGGAAGAAAAATCTGAGCTAGCAGAGGTTGGTTCATGAGATTGAAGGAAAAGAAGTCACCTCCATAACATAAAGGCGCAAGGTGAAGCAGCAAGTACTGATACAGAAGCTCCAGCAAGTTCTTCAGAAGGTCTAGCTGACATAACTAATGAAGGTGGCTACCCTATACACCAGATTTTCAATGTAGACAAAGCGACCATATACTGGAAGAAGAGAAATATGGGGCTCTCATAGTTAGAGAGGATAAATCAATGCCTGCCTTCAAAACTTGAAAGGACCAACTGACTGTCTTGTTAGGGCTAATGTAATTGGTGACTCTGAGTTGAAGTCAGTGCTCATTCACCATTCTGAAAATCCCAGGAACCTTAAGAATGATGCTAAATCTATGCTGTCTATGCTTTATCAATGAAACAACAAAGCCTGAATGAGAGCACATCTGTTTACAACGTGGTTTCCTGAATAGTTTAAGCCACTGTTGAGAATTGCTCAGAGATTTCTTTCAAAATATTACTGGCCATTGACAATCCACCTGGTCACCCAAGAGCTCTGACAAAGATGTACAACAACATTACTGTTGTTTTCATGCCTACTAACACAATGTCCATTCTGCAGCCCATCGGTCAAAAAAGTAATTTTTTTTTACTTTTAAGTCTTATTAAGAAATATATTTCATAAGACTTGTAGATGCCATATACAGTGATTCCTCTGATCTGCATAAAGTAAGATAAAAACCCCCTGGAAAGGGTTACTATTCGAGTTGCCATTAAGAACATTCACGATTCATGTATCAAGTGAAGACATCAACATTCACTGGAGATTGGAAGAAGGTGATTCCAGCTCCCATGTCTGAGGGGTTCAAGACATGAGTGGAATAAGCAACTGCAGATGTGGTAGAAACAGCAAGAGAACTAGAATTAGAAATGGAGCCTGAAGATGGGACGGAATTGCTTCAATCTCACGATATAACATTAATGGATGAGGAGCTGCTTCTTATGGATGAGCAAAGAAAGTGGTTTCTTGAAATGAAATCTACTCATGGTGAAGATGCTGTGAAGACCGAGACTGCTGAATGACAACAAAGGATTTAAGATGTTAGGACATTAGGATATCAGGACAACAAAGGATATTATATAAATGTAGTTCATACGGCAGTACCAGAATTTGAGAGGATTCACTCCAATTTTGAAGTAAATTTTGTAGGAAAAGTGCTATCAAACAGCATCACACTACAGAGAAATTGTTAGTGAAAGGAAGAGTCTATCACTGCCGGCAAACGTTAGTTGTTTTAAAGAAATTGCCAAAAAAAAAATAATAATAATAATAAAATAAAATAAAATAAAATAAAAATAAAAAAGAAATTGCCACAGCTACCCAACCTTCAGCAACCACCATCCTAATCACCCAGCACATCTAGGCAAGACCCTCCACCAGCAAAAAGATTCTGATTCCTGAAAGCTCAAATGAAACTTAAATGTGTTTTTAGCAATATTTTTTAATTAAGGCATATACATTGTTTTTTTTTTTAATTTTTTTTTTTTATTTATTTATGATAGTCACAGAGAGAGAGAGAGAGGCAGAGACACAGGCGGAGGGAGAAGCAGGCTCCATGCACCGGGAGCCTGATGTGGGATTCGATCCCGGGTCTCCAGGATCACGCCCTGGGCCAAAGGCAGGCGCCAAACCGCTGCGCCACCCAGGGATCCCCTATACATTGTTTTTTTTAGACATAATGCTATTGAACACTTAACAAAATATCATTAGGGTAAACATAACTTTAATGTCCACTGAGAAACCAAAAATTTCATTTGACTTACTTTATTGAGATATTTGGTTTATTATGGTGGTGTGAACAGAACCCACAATACCTCTGAGGTATGCCTGGATTCACCCTCCTCTTCTGGCTTTCCCAGCCTCCTCATCAGAAAAAAGAAAAAGGTTCAAAGGGCACTATATAAAGAACAGAACTTTTTCCAAAGAAATATTTCATTAAATATTTTTAAACAGAGGCACCTGGGTGGCTTAGTCAGTTAAGCGTCTGCCTTCAGCTCAGGTCATGATCCCAGAGTCCTGGTATCAAGCTCCATGTTGAGCTCCCTGCTCAGCAGGAAGCCTGCTTCCCCCCCTCCCTCTGTCCCTCTCTCCGCTGGTTCTCTCTCTCTCTCCTTCAAATAAATAAATAAATATATAAAATCTGTTTAAAAAATATTTTTAAATAAAGACTTTTTAAAAATCAAAATTAATATAAAATAATAAAGCAGCAAAGTATAATTAAAAGTAAAAGCTAAAAGAGTTAAAAAATATAAAAACATTATCTAATGAAAAAAAAAATAAAGAAACATCAAATACTCCAAAAAGTAAAAGTGAAACAAGGCAAAAATACCAATTCTAAAATTTAACACTTCCACGCAGATGGTATGAGGTGGTACAAACAAGTAGCAGGCCTCCCTTTGGGTCAATTTGCTGATTACAGATACCAGAAGTATCAAATAGTCTTTAGTCTTCCCTTGGTTGCAGAAGATTCAACACTCTATCCTTCTGGGTTAAAAATATCTGTGTGGGAGGAAGATATCTCTTAAAGAGCACTGAGCTCTAGCTTAGTCATTTCTCCCAACCCATAAATCAAGCAAAAGCCAACCCATCATCTACTCTCTTCAACCCTAGCTTTCAATGCAGAGTTTCAACTTAGAATAAGTACTATCAATTCCCTTATTAACAACATATAAATAATTCTTGCTTTTTGGCCAAATTAAATTCAGCCATATCTAAAAAGGTAAAATGCTAGTCATATTTAAAACTATGTTTTAAAGGAAATATATGTTGTATATGTTAAATCTGTCGTATATATTAAACATAATATAAATCATACATTTTCAAAGAATTAAAATACCATAAAAATATAAATTGTAAAATATATATATATATAAACTGTAAACCATGCTAAATATAATTTAATCTTACTGTGATGATTTAGAAGGCAATTCGGAAATGTTCAGTAACTTCATTTTCGTTACTTTGACCACCATTTTGAATATGTCACAGATAGGAAAGTAGTTGTGTATGATACAAGGTTTAAAGTAGAAAATTTGACATGAGGGCCATCTCTCTTCTTTCTTTATCCATCTATAAAAAAATTATCATTGCTAATCTAAATAATACCTGAGGGAAAGGAGTCAAAAAGATTGCCAAAACATTTTATAAATTCCCAAATCGAGTAAACCATAAATAAATGGATTTCATAATGGCTTTATAAAGAATTCTGGACAGCTACGTCACCTCAAAAGCCATATTTAGGGCAATGATATATATAAAGTATTGAAGATTCATTTATATCTTCAACTATTAAGCTTAAAATGAAGTAAATACGTACAAATGAAAATTTTCAATTCCAACTAGTGTTCAGTTTTAGTATTTCCGCTTTTTTAGAGTAAACATTTCACTGAGAAACACAACAGTAACCATCAAGAACTTGGAAACTGGAGCACCTGGGTACTGGGTAGTTCAGTGGTTGGGCATCAGTCTTTGGCTCAGGGTATGACCCTGGGGTCCTGGGATCATGTCCCACATCAGGCTCCCTGCAGGGAGCCTGCTTCTCCCTCTGCCTGTGTCTCTGCTCCTCTCTGTGTGTCTCCCATGAATAAATAAACAAAATCTTAAAAAAAAAAAAAAAAAAGAAGAAAAGAAAAACTTGGAAACTAGTAGTTTTGTATATAAAAATTCTCAGCTTATTATTTCTTCAATAACACGTCTAAACCCATATAGTGAATACAACCAACACATAATCTTGATGAAATCGTGTTGCCCTTATCGTTAATAATTATTCTGCAGATATTCATTACCAAAATTACACATTTTATATAGCAAAACTACAACTTCAAAATTTAGTTCTCACATTCTCTGTAGAAATAAGTACAAAATAAAGAGATAACACATTATCTCAAAATCAAATTAACCTCATTAATTGCTTATAAGTACTAAACAGAAAACACTATTCTAGTTTATACAAAAGAGTATCAGTGACCAAGGCCTTGAAAAAAAAAATTCCCCAAATATTAAACAACTTCCTCTTCCAAGAAAAAGAATCCCAACTTCCTCTTTCAAATATCATATCCAAAGTACCCTGGAATCTCAAAAAAAAAAAAAAAAAAAAGCCATTTAAGAATCCTTTCTGAACCACTTATAAACTTGTTTATTTCATAGCAACTGTATTTTTAATGTACAGATCCTGAGGACATACAGTGCCCTAGCATATTAAAACACATCTGAACTTATTTGGTTTCATTTCAACCAATGTTTTCTACACAAATTCATAAGTCATTTCAAATACTCTCTTACCAAAATTTAAAAGAAGGCTAAATGTTACAATCACCCAGGTGACAAAATTTTAAAGGACAGCTCAATTTTAATTAATGATAAATTTGACTACTACACATATCCTTATACTTGGTACATTTCTGCTACCAAACTAAGACAAACTAGTTTTGAAATGACTAATTTCTGGACACTTACACATTGCAGAAGACCATCAGATGTCCTCAACTGATAGCTCTACACTTTATTTTCAGATTCAAATGATAAATAAGAAGGAACTGAAAGAGGAAAAGGCTCTATCTGATCTTTACCGGCTCTGCCTACTAAGTTACAGAGTTTGTGGTTTATCAACACAGCTCTATTAAAAAAAGTTTTAAATACAGCATCTATTACTTGTGATATAAAAATGTACAGCCTTTTAAAGTTCTTTTACATTAAAAAAATTTTTAAAGACGTAAGAAATCTACAATAGGTTTTAAAAGCACAGCACAACCTTTTACTAATTTTACTTTATTAACAGAGTACAACTTAACAAGTAATTATTGAATATCATCCATATGGAAGACACGTTTTCTGGAAATCTACAAGAGGTCCAAAGAAGTACTTGTCCTCACAGACCTAAAATCCAGTGACTGGCAAGTTGTCAGGGTGATAAAGATCAAACTCAAGGCAGAAAATAACTGCCACAGACAGAAAGCAAAAGGAATATTACTCAGCAACTTCTTTTTATATCTCTGACTTCTGTAGCTTCACTTTCACAAATTTCATCAGTTCTATAATTGTAATAATTTAGAAAACAAATGAATTTAACAATAATTATTATAGTCTCAATACCCTTTACAATTTCCATTCCTTTTGAGAATTTACTTATTTGAGATAGAGCGAGAGAGAGAGACAGAGAGAGAGCACACACAGCGGGGAGGGACAGAAGGAGAGGGAGCAGCAAGCTGTCCACTAAGCAGGGAGCCCAAAATGGGGTTGGACCCTGGGATCATGACCTGAGCCGAAGGCAGATGCTTAACCAACTGAGCCACCCAGGAGACCCTCATTCCTTTTCTTTAGAAGCCACTTCAATACCTTGAAAATTGTGCTTCCACCACTCAACAAATATTCACTGAACACACACCTTGGGACAGACGCTGTTTTAGGCTCTGAGTGAACAAAACTAAACACACACAACCGCCTACCAGGGCAGACTGCACCGCAGCAGTGTGTGCTCCTTAATTATCTTCATTAGATATAAATGTTTATATTAAAAGTAATATATTCTTTAACTCTTATTCACATCAGATTTTGAATGTGAATTAAAACTCCAACCAACTCCAGAAAAAGATAACAGCCAGGTACCCATCTCAGAGCTGACAAGATAGTATCTCACTGTCTCTCCCTCCATCACCTGAGGACTAGCCCTGACTCTGCCCTCGGCCCTCTCCCCCACTGTCTCCCGTACTCCCCGCACAAAGTCACGTGTCCTGTTTAGACTCACTGCTACACACTGCAACCTCTCCAACAGCCCTTTCCTACACTATGACAATCACTGATTGAAACTCTGAGATGAGGGATCCCTGGGTGGCGCAGTAGTTTGGCGCCTGCCTTTGGCCCAGGGCGCGATCCTGGAGACCCGGGATCGAATCCCACGTCGGGCTCCCAGTGCATGGAGCCTGCTTCTCCCTCTGCCTATGTCTCTGCCTCTCTCTCTCTCTCTGTGACTATCATAAATTAAAAAAAAAAAAAAAGAATTTAAAAAAAAAAAAAGAAACTCTGAGATGAGCAATGGGTGTTATGCTATGTGTTGGCAAATCAAACTCCAATAAAAAAATATACAAAAAATTTTTAGAAAAAGAAACTCTGAGAACATCATCTTTTTAACTGCTTTTCATCTGTGCCTGACACTCAGAAACATTCAATGAATGAATGAAAGAGGGCTGAATATCTTATACGGTGTGTATGCTCTTCTTTCCATTGTCACCTTTTCACGTCTACTAAAAATTCGTATCACAACAATTCTGATCAAGCCTAGAATTAGACGTGGATTTCCGAAATGAATGACTTTCAAAAATTGCTGAGAAAAATGTCAACACTATTAGAAAAGGATGACTTGTATTTTAAAGGCAGCACGATGTTAACTGTTCTAGTTCAGGCTCTAGAATCAGAAAAACTGGTTCAAATACCAATCCCACCTCTTACAGCTGTGTGACCTGGGCAAGCTACTTAACCTTTCCGAGCTTCCATTTCCTCATCTTTATGAAAGAGTTTATACGGGCAGCCCGGGTGGCTCAGTGGTTTAACGCCACCTCCAGCCCAGGGTGTAATCCTGGAGACCCAGGATGGAGTCCCATATCGAGCTCCCTGCATGGAGCCTGCTTTTCCCTCTGCCTGTGTCTCTGCCCCTCTCTCTCTCTCTCTCTCTCTCTCTCATGAATAAATAAAATCTTAAAAAAAGAAAAAGAAAAAGAAAAAGTTTACAGCCCCTTCTTCATATAGCTGTCAAGAAGATAAATTGGAAATATAGGCTCTGAGCACATTTACTGACGTACTCTAAGTACTAAATATTATTTTTATTACTACTTCTGTAAAACATCTAACTGGAAGCCAAATCAGAAAAAAATAAATTGATTTTAAAACGCTTTTTTATAACCATAATGTTATAGCTTTATTAAGTGAAAACTTATAAACAAAAAACATCTTAATGAAATTCACTGAATACATAAATACTCTTACACACTTATTAAAGCTGTTCATCTACAAATGGGAGTATCAATATAGATGGGGGAAGAAATGGTAAAAACCTAACTAGAAACTGAGAGAGGTATATTTGATCTTTAGTTCAGAGAGCTTTCCACTATAGCAAACTACATCTTTTTAATTAATTCAGCTTTACAAGGCTTTCTTTAAAATTAAAATGCTCCCTTGAGGGCTGTCTATCAGTTGTTCACACCTCACTATGAATTACTTTAATCAGATAAATGCATTAAGTAACACCACCTACTTAAAGAAATTATTATTGAAGAGAAGTGAGAAGAGGGGTAGCTTTGAAACTAGAGTGCCTGGTGTGGAGAAGGCCTGTTTAATGCTCATACTGAGCATCTTATGCAGTCACAGGACAGCATGAGGACAATAGCACCTGCAGGGTGACAGTGGAGGGGGTACCGGGGCTGGAATTCTAAGGTCCACCAAAGCCAATTCCCCTCTTTAAGGAAACTTCCAGTTCTGTTATTCCTCTGTTCTCTTCTGCAATGTGCCCTAAGACCCCAAGTGATACCAACTTCCTAAATACCTCTTTAAAAAAAAAAAATCAATTGAGGAGCACTTTTGGCAAGTTCCCAAAAAAGCAAAAAAAAATGACTGAATCACCATGGAAACACGAAACAAGACACCCTTTCCTACGAATAAATCACTACCTGGAATAAATTAACTTACTCTTAATTTATATAAAATAAGAGTCTAACTATGTCCAAAATAAATACAACAATAGGAAAACCATTCAATTTAAATATATAAAAACAGCACAGTATTTCAGGACCTTCTCAAGGTGTCTTTAATGCATTCTGGCTCAAGTTAAAAAAATCTTTAAAAAGAAATCTTCAAGTAAAAGATCTCTTCTAGCATGTATATAATATTACTTTAGCATAAGCCTAAGAGTTTGAAAGTGGAAACAATTTCTGAATGTTAAATATTAAAAAATATCTTCAGGGAAGAAAGATTCTTTTGGAATTGATTGAGAACATAGTTCACACTTAACGCCCTTGATTTTCATTGTTATTTTAAATTATAACTATGGCTGCCTGCTTAAAATACCCCCAGAATGTCTAGTGCTAATATTGTATATATACTTTAAAACATATCTTTTAAAAGGTGAATGGTTGTCCTGTACCTTGCTTATCAAAAATAAAAATCTGGAGGAAAATAAAGGATATTACTTGAGGATTAAATAATCCTCCAAATGAGAGAATATTATCAAAAGACTATCAGGAACAAACTACCTTGAAGGTCACAGAAACAAGAATGTTCCAAGGAAAAAATCTGCACAAACTTGTAGCACTGTGGCCACACAGCAGTGCCCAAGCAACAGCCCAACAGCATACCACTGTGAAGAGAAGGGCAGCAGAGGCACCATCACCCTGAACACCCCGCAGGTAACAGTAGGGATCATCAACATCAAAAATCAAGAAGAGACCTTGGATTAAAGCAGCAAAACTAAAGAACATGTGAACAAATAAGAGTACCCAATGAGACAAGTCATAATCAAACTATTAAAATATAAACTCGGCAGCAGCCCTATCAACGTACTAGTCAACAAATATTGGATGTTGAAATTTGATTTGCTTTTTACACTTGCCGGCAGCTGTGTCAGGAAGCACATAAGGTTCCAAAGCCAAATGTAAAAAAAAAGTACTGCTATTCTTAACTATTTTTTTATAAAACCAAAAATGACTTATCTCAAGGATACAGTTCTAAAGAACCACACTGAGTTTTGTTCTTGGTTAGCAAGTACAAAAAAAATTAAAGTTTCGTTTTCTTCAACAGTCTATGATATGAAGCTAACACTTCCAGTCAGGATGACTCCAATTCATCCACGTGCACCAAGACTGAGGGCAACTCAGAGCTCTGCAATGAACACACAGCTAGAGCAAAAACCCAGTAACTGTATTTTACTCAAAGATTTTTCTTCCATGTTGGGCAATATCTAAAGTCTCCCAAACCACCTTATTGTATATGATTCACCAAAATTCGACTTTCCAAATGTTAGGTTTTCATTGGGTTTCAGGTATGTGTGGACAGGTATAAATAAGTTTTAAGGTAGACTCCAAAACATACGTATATAGCAATGGACCCAATAAATCTTGTGATGTGAGAGGACAACAAGCAGATGTGGGTCTTGAAGGGGAAGAGTGTAAGCACAGAATATCCCTAAACAAGCCTACAGGTCCAAGATACACATGGTCATATATTTCTACTGTCCCCGCCCCTGTCATACCAGTGCACACTTCAGATCACTCTACAAGCAGCTCTCAGTGAATTAATTTGATCATTGAGACACCTGGGTGGCTCAGTGGTTGAGAGTTTGCCTTTGGCCCAGGGCATGACCCCGGGGTCCTGGGATGGAGCCCCACATTGGGCTCCTGGCAGAGAGCCTGCTTCTCCCTCTGCCTTTGTCATTGTCTCTCTCTCTCTGTCTCTCAGAATAAATAAATAAAATCTTTAAAAACAAAAATCTGATCATTTATATGAACCATGGTTGGCACTATGCTAGGTCCAATTTATTTTATTCATTCTGTAAATATTCACTAAACATGCCAGATACTGTGCTAAGCTTTTCTCTAAGGATACATATTAATAAGTCATGGCCTATTTCTTAAAGACTTTATTTTAAGCAGAGCCAACACTTAGACCCAGCTATATGTGTCTATATATTACAATATTAGACATATCTATAGGAACAGTAAGTGCTAAAATATAGGCAGAAACCAAATGCTGTAGATTCTGTGTGAACAGTATCCCTAGAGACAAAACTGTCAAATGCAAGAGCGAGCCTAGAAATACCCTTTCTTGTACAGGGCAGGGGGAGATACTAAGTTAGGATCCTTTGGCCTAAAGTTCTGATTTAGGAAATGAGTAAGAAGCAGTTAAGCTATTAACATAGCTCAAGATCAGAAAGGTGGTTAACTTGGTACTGGATTGAACAGGTTCACAAAAGTGGAAAGTCGGTAGCAAAAGAACATTTGTTTCCTAAGAGAAATTATTCTAAACAGACAGGAATAAAGAAAATAAGACTTAATAAAGATGTGCTGAAAACTACACATAAACAGCTGAGATTGTTAGATGAAGGATTCACTAAACACGGAGACATAACATAAATCCTAAAAAAGAGGAGTTGTGGGGAAGGGGGATATTCTGAGTCAGCATCAATACCCACAAGGAAAAAGTTCAGGGATTTTTTATGTGGAATTACCCTTGATTCATTAATTTCAGGGAGGACACTGCATTCCTGTTTAAAAATAGTATACCTGTACCACATAGAGTTTATACTCTATTTCCTCACATGGCAATAATGCAGCCTACTTAGAGCTGATTCGAGGTCACCACACAACCAGAGGCAGCAGAGCAGACATTTTTAATTAGATTAAACCTATTAAAAAGCAATAGATTAAAATACAGACTCTGGAGCCAGCCAATTTCTTCATCTCTCTGTGCTTCAGCTTCTTCTCGTGCAAAATGAAGATAAACATTTCCCATCCCGAAGGACATCTGTGAGATTTAATCCGTTAGTATAGGTACAACAGCCAGAACTGAGCACAGCAGAGTGTGCTATGGAAGTATTATTAGCCGTCCTGCTGCCACTGCTGCTAACGCTACTACTACTACTAGTGCTGCTACCACTTGAGGTAAGTGATCAACAAAATATAAAAGAAAAAGCTAGAGCATCAAAGCCACTGTCCAAAGAAAAACCCGAAGAGGAGGCATCCTCAACCTTGTATTGCGGAAGTGTTACTTTTCACTTCCCTGAAGTCTTGAACCGCTTTGGGGAATGCGGGGGCAGTGTGGTAACAATAACTTCTGCTGTTAGAACTGAGGAGAGGCCATCACAGCTGGCTCTTCTTCGCTGACTGCTGGGAAGCATGAAAGACAAGCAAAGAGAAGAGTGACAACAGCAATTCCCTTGGAAATCTACCAAGGAACAGTTATTAAAATCTAAATTTTGGGACTTCCCTCTTGAATAGTTGCAGCAGAAGTTATTAAGGAAATTGTCCCGCCAAGGAGACATCCGTGAAAATACGGGCCAACCAGTCTGTCAGACACCCATCAGAACCGGTTCTACCAACACAAGGGGACATGATAGGGAAACACAACCAACCATCTCACGGCAATTGTTTGAATTTGTGGGGCCCTCCATGTAAAATGATTTTCTAGTGTTCTAAAACAACTCATGCCATCTCAAAACACCAACTAAAACTTAAATAATAAGTTGTCTCTAAAGATATTTATGAAGTAAACTACATACAATAAATGAAAGAATTCAAAACCTATTAGCAAGTAAACAAGAGAAACATGCCAAATATCTTAATGTAATATCCTCAATCTTAGCATAAACCAAATATAACCTGAGCATGGTATTTTTCTATTGGATCAAACAGATAATCTTCAAAAAATAAGCTAACAGGGGTGCCTAGGTTGCTCACTTAGGCTCAGGTCATGATCTTAGGGTCCTGGGATGGAGCTCAGTCTTTGGCTCCCTGCTCAGCAAGCAGCCAGCTTCTCCCTTTCCCTCTCCCTCTCCCTCCCCTTCTCCCAGCCCCCAATCATGTGTGCTCTCTCTCAAATAAATAAAATCTAAAAAAATAAGAAATAGACCAATATTCTGAAAAAATCAAGAGCATTTTAATTGATGTCCCAACAACTATTCCTTGTCAGTTGTTTAGTAATAATAAATCATAATAAACTTGCCATTGACCCCTCTATCACTACCCCACCAATGGGGTATGGTTATTTTAGGTATGGTTACACCCATGCCAATGTGGGCCACCAGGATCCAATGTTCTGGAAGATTATGGGAAAGAAATTTTCTGGCTCTAAGCAAAGTACCATGAAAAGCCCGTGTCTGTCACCCCCAAGGTCATAAAAGAGAAAGTAGAGTTCCAATTTCTCTTGACAGCCATCCTATAACCACAAGGAATCTAAATCTTCCAATGATACCAACTACTGTAAGTGGTAGGGCTGAGATGCAGAAAGAACCTGGATCTATAATGACCTACATCTAGACTTCCTGTCATATAAACTATCAGGTTCCCTCATTACTTAAATTGGTTTTAGGGCGCAGCCTGGGTGGCTCAGCAGTTTAGTACTGCCTTCATCTCAGGGTGTGATCCCGGAGTCCTGGGATCGAGTCCCACATGGGGCTCCCTGCATGGAGCCTGCTTCTCCCTCTGCCTGTGTCTCTGCCTCTCTCTGTGTGTGTCTCTCATTAATAAATAAAATAAAATCTTTAAAAAAATTAAAAATTAAAAATAAATTGGTTTTATTTTTTGCCCTGAAACACCCTAATTTACACATTTTTGTTTTCCAGATTTATTATGTTATAAAAAATGTTATCCACGTTCATTGGAATGTTAGCAAAAACAAAAAACAAAAAACTATCCTACTTTAAATAAATTAATACACATATCAGATTCATTAAATAAATAAGTTTTATTGACAGTTAAATATGAATATTCCAATAACTCTTTAACTATTTCTGGATATTTTCTCTTTAATGTTCATCAATAAAGTAGAAAATTAATAACATTTAGAAACACCAAACTCTCAATTTGACATAAGATTTAAAACACAAAAAAGTATATCTTGTTAGACCCTAAAATATTAGTCATATTTATACTATTTAAGTCACAACTGAAAGAAGAAAAGTTGTTTATGCTTCTTATACAGTTGACTTTAGCTTTATTAAAACTCTTTAGAATTTGCTGTCCATGAGTTATATTAATGGAATATACGGGTAGAACGGACCAATTGCATCCTACAGAGAGGCTGAAGTGTTTAACCATTTGTTATATTCTCAACGTCACTGTGCTTGATAAGTTGTTAAAATACACATGAGGATGCTTCTGATGAGTAACGATTTAAAAAATAACAGCAGCAAAAAAGGCAAAAAATAAAAAGGGCACTAGTAGAAGATAAAAACTGGAATAACTAGTTCCTAAAAATGGAAAAGGGCAAAGGGAGGAAGGAAAGAGTAAAAGACTTAGAAGTCTTTATGAAAGGTCACAATCTGACATAAGTACAGATCAGGTATTAAATAAGGTAGATTGATCCTTGTTCAAAATTACTTCAGCATGCATTTAAAATTACAGAAAAATCATGTTTTCCAAAGGAGTTTGGCCTGTTTTACAAACACAGCAGGTGAGCATTAATTCACCCACCTGAACTAATGTTATGATACAGATATTCTGAAGATTTATTCATTCCATAAATACACTAAAGAATAGATTTAAATTGGAGCTGAAAAAAATAATGTATCCATGTGAGTGAGTCTTCAAAGAGAACTTGGCTGTGCCTAGAAAGAATGTAAGTGGACCAACTTTAATTCATATAGGACAACAAAAGATAACTTTTTTATTTGGAAAAAGCTCTCTACAACCTAGGATCACTCCGTGCCTGGGGACAAACCTGATCCCAGCTACAGTTCAAACAGGCCCAGAAGTACAGCAGGCAGAGCAGGAGTCAGGAACATGTGTGACTTCCTACCTAAAATTAGCCACACCCATTTCACCACAAGCTGGGTTGGGCTCCTCTATTTTAAGGTGTGCAGCTCCAAATTGCTTAAAAGCATATAATTGCTGGGCAGTTTCTGGAGCTAAGAGTGTCAGCAGACTTTCTACCAAGTCTTTAGAATGGACAGCTAGTCTCCAGAAAATCCCACACTTACTCACCATGTTATCTAGAATCTAAGTACACGGCAAGTGAAATCACACTGGAAAGAGCCATGAAAACATATCACACAAGGACATATCCAAAGGAAATAAGCAGGAAGAGACAGCTCTCATTCCTTTCTATGCACCTCCCTGTGCACACATACTACATATGACAAAAATGGCGAAGAAACTGACCAAAGTTTCCTCCTCTTTCCAGGAAATTACACAGAACTGGCAGTGAACCCCTTCCAGGTAATGTCACACAATTATTTACCTCCCTCTGAAAGTGCTCTGCTACTGGGGTAAACCCAACAGAAGGGGGTACCCGGTCTGCATTCCGCATTCTGGAAACATTAGAAGGGAATTGGTGTGCCTCCCCTTGTACTGGCAAGGGGACTTTCACTAATGTTTAAAAAAGGAGCTAAGTTCTCAAAGACAAATGAAAGAAAATTTTTAAAAGTGTGCCCTACTGCCGAAACTAATGATCCCTCAGTGATAAAGCTGGGTTCTAAGTTCCATTGCCTTAATGTACAGGTGAAATTTAAGCTGCACAGATACAGTCATGATTTCTACAATCTCATGCCAAAGACCTAGCATCAACTTTCCTAACAGCACCTTGAGACGCTAGATGCAGGATACACATTTAGGACCATTATCATCCTGATACTATCATGTTCTAGCAGTCTACAACACTAACACTTGTTTTGATAGATGCAGTTATTTTAAGAACGAACAAAGCATACACACCTTCGTTTTCAGAGGCATGGCATTTCACTTTCAATACCAAGTCAAAGGTTCTTTCTGGGTTTTCCCTAGAAGAAAAAGAATTTATTTCCTTTGACAAGCATCTCTGCAGAGTTTATATTTTCTTAACTCAAAAAACTAACCTCGTTCTTGTTGCAGTGTATTCTACATAACTATATGAGCACAATGTCGAAAATAAAAAAGGTTTTTTTTCCCAGTTCAATAATGTAAGAGGCTTAGGTGACCTTAGGAGACCTGGGGCAAGCATTTAACCTCTGAGCCTGCTTCTCTCACCTATAAAGTGCTTTGCTCACTTAAAAGAATAATAATTGTGGATTATAAATCAACTAATTAATGTGGAAGTAAAAAGTATTAAGTGCTATATAAGCGTAAAGCATGGACTTTATCTTATTTAACTGAACTTGCAAAGCAAGTATGCTCCTAAGAATTTCTACTTTTCCCTGCCAACAAAGCTGGCCAGCAGGTTCTCAGGCCTTTTTTTTTTTTTTTTTAAAGCACTTGCAGTGTAAGGGTAAATGATAAATATCTGGCTCCACCTGCCATATTCCAGACCACCGTAAAACAGTTTCAATGCTCCTTAAATGTGACACTTTGCATAGGCTTCTCTTGAAATGTAATCATTGCAAAGCACGCTCAAAGGAGCACACTGTACATAAACTCAAAGGCTAACAACAACAGCAAAAACCGTGTTTTCTGTCAATTATCTTTGGAGAAATTAACATAGACATCTACCTCAATATTAGATTTCCCCACTGACAGTAGGGTTGCTTTGCTTCATTCAGAAGTTAATCCACGTCTTTGTTAACTTCTCACACATTCAACCAACTCGTTGGGTTTAATTTCAAAAAGCAAATTGAAATCTACTGAAACACATTTTTTTTTAACAGTTCTGTTTTATTCTTTCTGCTGGAAGATAAAAGATCAAGCAAAATCTGATACCGCAATGTGCACGTGACCAAAGTGTTAATCTGTTATTCCTGTGAAGGAGACCTCAGCGTCTCTGTAACATCGCCTGTTTTTAGTATGTACTTCCTAGAGCAGAGTAATGCCACTTTTGACTTCCAAATTAACATTTTTTTTTCTAAATTTATTACAAGAACCTAGAGTCACAGGAAGTGACGGGCTATATAAATCAATTTGCAAATACAGGCGTTTTCTCAGCCCTCCCCTTTTCAACTTGTTTCAGTGGAAATAACATGGACTTTGGTAACTTCCTCTCTTCTAATCCAATTAATGTCAAAACGCATAACGCATTCTGCTTCGATCCCTTACCCCGCCCCCTCAACACTGCCAGACACTGAAGAAAATGCTGAAAAGCACACAATTCTCCCGTTTCCCTAATATTTTTTAGTGTCTCTTCTGTATAAAAATTCCATACCGGGCTCAGTCACATTGTGAAATTTGACGAGTCTTTCACGCTAAGACAAATAAAAATGCACCGTTTCAGGTTTTTAAGCTGGGGGGGGGCGGCGGGGGCGGGGGGTGTGTGTGAAGAGGCTGTAAAGGGAGGAGAAATTCTCTGCAAAGTAAGTTTCGGGGAGAGAAAAAAAAAAAGACCCATAAAACTCCTACCTCTGAGACCCACGCCCAAGTCCCCACATTTCCACCGCTTTTTACCACAGGAGCCTCCTGAGGAGACCTCGGCACCGCCGCCCCCTCTGGGAGCGCGCGCGGGAGACCATCTTGCCGCGGTCTGTCCCGGGCCCGTGCGGACCGCTACCGGGGCCCAGGCGGTTTTCTGAGAGAAATGGGAAGACGACGAGTGGGAAGCGGCGAGGGAAGCCCCGGGACCGTCGCCCTCACGTTAGGAACCTCCGGCAGGTAACAGCCGCCCCGGGCAGCAGCGGGGCTCGGACGCGGCGCGCGGACCCCGGGCCTCCCCGCGGGGGCGGCCGCGGCCCAGACACGCGGGGCCGCCGGGGGCCGCCGGGAGCCGCCGCCGGAGCCGCCCCCGGGGAGCCGCGCAGGCTTTGCGGCCTAGCGCCGTCCCTCCCGCCGCCCGCCCGCCGCCCGCCGCCCGCCGCCCCCACTCACTTGGTCCTGCAGTCCATGGTGACATGTCGCGCTGGGGCCGTGCGTCCCGCCCCCGCGCCCGCTGCCCGCCCGCGGCCCCCGCCGGAGGGTCGCGCCGCCCCGCGGGGAAGGAGGCGACTCACGGCAGCGGCGGCGGCGGCGGCGGCGGGCCCATGTCGGCGGCGCCCGGGCGCCTCCCCCCGCCCCCCCCCGAGCCTTTTTGTGACAGCGGCCGCGGTGGCCCGGCCCCCGCCCCCGCCCCCGGCCCCGCCGCCCCCGCCGCCCCCGCCGCCGCGGCCTCTCTCAGTTCCCCGCCGCCCGCCGCCCGCCGCGGCTCCGGCACCTTCCGCAGACCAGGAAGTCGCCGGGAGGGGGAAGGGGCGCGCGGGGGCGCGGCCGGCGGCCTCACCTGGGCCGCGCGCGGGAGGGGACGGGGGAGGGGACGGGGCGGCGGGCGCGGGGGAGGGGGCGAGGGGGCGGGGGGCGGCCTCACCTGGGGCCCCGCGGGAGCCGGGGAGGAGACGGGGGGGCGAGGGGGCGGGGGAGGGGGACCTCGGCCTCACCTAGGCCGCGCGCGGGAGGGGACGGGGGAGGGAGGAGGGGGGAGGGGGAGGACACGGGGCGGCGGGGGGGATGGGGGCGGCCGGCGGCCTCACCTGGGGCCCCGCGGGAGCCCGGGGAGGAGACTGGGGGGAGCGAGGGGGCGGGGGACAAGAGGACGAGGGGGGCAAGGGGGCTGGGGAGGAGGACCTCGGCCTCACCTGGGCAGCGCGCCGGAGGGAGCCGGGGGAGGGAGGAGGGGGGAGGGGGGCGGCCGGCGGCCTCACCTGGGCCGCGCGGGGCAGCCGGGGGAGGGGGAGCCGGGGGAGGAGACAGGGCGGGGGGCGGCCCGCGTTGTGCCCAAGCCAGAAACGCAAGGTGCCCCCTGCGTCCCCGCCCCGGGCCGGCCCCCGACTCCCTTCCTGGGTCCCGACGGTCCCGCTTCCGGGCCCTCCCCCCGCCCCCACCCCCACCCCCACCCCCACCCACCCCCGAACGGCGAGGGGACTGCAGCGGTACCTCGATTTGCAGCATTTTCCACACCTCAGGCCCACGGAATTGGATCACTAACGGGCCGGGATCGTGGGCTGGAAGCTTCACGTGGCCTCCGACCGCACCTGTCGGAGCTCCAGGGGATGCTCCCGGCCCCGGGCGCCCGCCTCACCCCAGCTGTGGCCCGGTTCCTGCGCTGGGAAACGCAGAGCCGGCCCCCTCCCGACTCAGGAATGTTCAGACTCGTGCACCTGCTCCCTCGCCTTGTCAAGTAGCAGGATGGTAGTGCTCCGCTCGCCTGCACATATGGAAGCCAGACGTGCCTACCCCGCAGGGCCCGGCAGAGCAAAGACCGACCCTGGACGCGTTTCTCCAAGCTGCAGGCCTCACAGAGCTGCTGCAGGCGAGGAAGCTCCGCCAGGCCACAGCGGAGGGGCCGAGGGCCTAACGCAAGACGCTAGAATGCACAGGGCACTAAAGCACCTGCTAAGCAGGTTACATACATTGTCACGGCACTTGCCCCAACTCTGCCTGGCAGATACTTGCATCAGCATTTCAGTGATGGAGAAACAGGCCCAGCTAATCCAGTGGGTCATGGCAAAGCCGGTTTCAGGTCAGGTCTACGCGATGCTGATATTTACTTCTACTGGGTACTTTCCTCCTGTCCGTGTGCTGCTGCCTTCTAGCTAGGATCTACCGAAAAGAGATGTAGAGAAAGTCTTATCATGCACATGTTGGAGGATTGTCCAGGGCTGCACGATTACACAGACCTTCTGGAGAAGGCCTCTCCTACTAACGTTACCACTCTTGACACATGGTCACAGTGGTTTTTATCCAAATAGGGGTTGCTTCAGACTCTATTCTAGCAGAAGGTGAGACGATGAGAGGAAACCAAATGTGGTCTGAAGAGAGAATGAGTCATGAGACATAAGAAGTCATATAAGGAGTCTTGGGAATTAAAGAATTCAGAAGCAAAAAGCTAACATTCGGTTCGGTTATGCAGATCCTAGACGTTCTTGCCAAAGATAGGTGTTACTTGGTCAACAAGACGAAATACATTTCATAGCCGCAGACCCAATAGTCAAAAATAAGGTCAGGACATAATAGGGGAACAAGAACATTAGATTTAAGCATGATGTGCTGTCACAGCTTGACTTAGGGTGAGGCGCTTCAGTTTCTCAGTTCCCACATTTGCAAAATGGGAATTATTACTTGTATATCACATGAACAATATGATATTCAAGTTAAAAAGCATTACATGTCCGTGTGATCTTTTTTTTTAAAGATTTTTATGTATTTATTTATTTGAGAGAGAGAGAGAGGTAGTGAGAAAGAGCACGAGTGGGGAGGGGAGGGAGAAGCAGACTCCCTGCTAAGCAGGGAGCCCCACATGGGACTCCATCCCATGACCCAAACTGAAGGCAGACACCCAACCGAGCCACCCAGGCGCCCCCCCCCTTTTTTTAAGATTTTTATTTATTTATTTGAGAGAGAGAGAGAGAGAGAGAGAGCGTGACATATCTGTGTGATCTTTTAAGAAATTATTCTGGGGATTTCAGTTTCACGATTAGGCAGTCTATACCACATGCATTCTTTTCCCAAATGAAGCTTTTTTCTACCTAAGAACTTACCATAGTCCAAAGCCTTGAAAAAAAAAATTCTGTAAACTAAAAACCACTTCTGCTCCAAGTATTACTAAATTTCTCAAACTTCTCCTTTCATTATAATTATTTTTTCCCCAAAAAGGAACCCTACCTGGAATGCCTACATCAGGAGTTTTCAAGTAGTAGTAAGGCACCATTAATATAATGGTTTTCCCTCTCCATTTGTTGGGATTTAAGTGACAGTCATATCCCTGCATAATATAAGATTGTTATTTTTCTTAGTTTATCTTAAGTAGATGAAAGGAAAACACTGCATATGCACACACAAAGCAAATCATTTTAAACAAACTGTTAGGCTGACCATGAAGAAGAAATGTGTTATTACCAAGCAAAAGGGATAGAAACACAGATGGACACAATTTGCATGATTTGTTGAAAATTCCAAAAAAAAAGGACATTTTTTGAACACTTATTTTGATGATATGTTTAATGAAGCTAGTAGAACTTTCACAATGCTTATTTCATATGGAATTTCGGATATGACTGATAGAGAAGTGTGCAAAGGGCAAGCCTTCCAGTTGATATTATATCTTCATATTTCCTATGTGACAATTGATACTAACATTTTTCAGGACCACATTAGTCAAGAACATGATCTATATCATTGCCAAAGAACATAGTCTATAAACTTAGTCTTTTTCAATGTTTTAAGCTCATGTTAAATTTTTTGCATGTGTTTATAAAGAGTATATATTCAGCAAGTCTGGGGCAAGGTGTTCTAAAAATACGTCCTCGGTCAGGACTTGCCTATGGTTTTGCCACAGCTTGCTTGTTCCAAATTGCAGTTCTCTGCTATTCCCAAATAAACCCATTTCTGCTGGAAAAATAACTGACAGTTTTATTTTTAAGGTTAGCATAACTTTGGTGATCAGAAGTGGGATCCAGGGGCTCCTGGGTGGCTCAGTTGGTTAAGCACCTGCCTTCGACTCAGGTCATGATCTTGGGGTCCTGGGATCCAGCCTCATATTTGCAGCTGGGCTCCCTGCTCAGCAGGAGTCTGCTTCTTCCTAGGCGACTGCCCCACACACACCGCTTGTGCATGCTCACTCACTCCCTCACTCTCACTCTCACTCTTTGTCTGAAATAAATAAAATCTAAAAAAAAAAAAAAAGTGGAATCCAGACAAGACCCTCAACAACTCTGAGGCTGGTGAGGAAATAGATGCCACAAAGTCAATTGAGCCCATTGCTTTCTTGCCAACCCTGGAGTTTGAGGGTAAGATTTTTTCCTGGATTTAGACCTCCGCTCTCTTTGTGTTTGAACTCTCCGGGCTGTATTCAGGTTCTATTTTAAGGTCTATCTTTTCTGAGAGTTCTTGTTCTATGGTCTGACTCCTTTTTCAGAACCAGACTGTTCCTGGTGGAACTGTGCTGGCCTTCGGTTTCGTTCTTTCTGGAACCAGGATGCTCCTGTTGAAACTGTGCTGTTTAAGAATTTTTCTCTCTGCTCTAGAGAAAAACCTCTAAAACATGGAAGCCCACTCATCAAAATGCTTTGAGAGCAGTGGGTCCCCCAACTACTGAGACCCTAGTGGTTTTATGTTTAAGAAGTTTGGTCCTTCCTCCTGTGTATTTCTACACTAAATGGATCAATTTAACCGAAAGTAATTTAGAACTTCAGGGGCCATGATGGGGAACTTCCAATCTCCCCAGACTTACTTGTTTTTCCTAAAATTAAATTAGAAAGCTGCAGCTCAAAAAAAAAAAAAAAAAAAAAAAAGAAAAAAAGAAAGCTGCAGCTCCTAAGAAAAACAAAAACAACAAACAAAGGCCTTGATCAAACATTATGATTGCTATTGATTTCTTCTGTTCCTAAACTTGAATCTGCTTGACAATTCTTTCATGAAAGAGATGACTTAAAATTTCCCAATGTGATAGCAGATTTGTCTATTTCATCTTATAGTTTTACCAGTTTTTGCTTTATGTAGTTGGGGGCCTGTGTTAAAATATGCAAACCAGTGTATAATTATTTTATTTGCTTGGTAAATTTATCATTATGTTGCGACTTTCTTTAACTCTAGTAATGCTTTTGCCTTAACATCTAAATGGCTTTCTTCGGATTAGTATTTATTTGCCTAGGATTGGTATAATTCTTTTCATTCTATTACATTAAAACTTTCTAAGTCATTATGTTTCAGATTTATCTAAATAATGTTAATTTTGACTTTTAGTCTGGTTTTATAATCTTTGACTCTTAGATCAGACATTTAGATCATTGCCTTTTTTTATAACTACTGATATATTTAAATTTATTTCTGCCATCTAATGTTGCACTCCCCATTTGTTGTCTTCTGATCTACGTTTTCTTTTTTCTTTCACTATTGCCTTCTTTGGGGTTATTTATTTACTTATTTAATGCTGCCTTCTCCTCCTAGATTCTAGTTTGGAAGTTATAAACTTTATTCATGTTCATTTAGTAGCTATCCTAGAAATTTTAACAGGTAAATTCTGATTAAATTCAGAATTTATCAACCCACCAACCTTCTCCTAGGCAGCACAGGACCTTTAAAACACCTTTGAAACTGACTTTCTCGTCAGTCCTGTAAAATTCTGAACTCCATTCTTTCTCCCCTTTCCTTCTGGGACTCTTGTTATACATACATTCTCATTTACCCCCTCCATCTCTCTTAACGTTTCTTTCATAGGTTTTTTTTTTTTTTTTTCAATCTTCCCAGGCTAAATTCTGGATAATTTTACAGATATCTTTCTGTTCATTAATTCTTTCTCTGGCCACTAAATCTTCTGTAATCTTCTGTTAAAGCCACCCATTTAATTTTTAATGTATATTATCTTCATTTCTAAAGTTCTGTTTGGTTATTTTAAATCTACTTTCTCTTTATTCATATTTTAAGCCCTTCTTTAATTTCTTAAGATATATTCAACATGTATATTTTCTAATCTATTTCTAATAACTTCAATATCTGAAGCATTTGTGAGTTTGAGTCTACTATCTGATTTTCATCTGCTGATCCTTACTTACAGTCTCTTGTTTTTTTTCTGTTTGGTGATTTCTTTTTATGTCACTGATCCTTGGAGTTTATATGGAGTTCAATGTAGTGATATCTGAAGAAAGAAGTTCTCTGGAAAGATTATTCATTTATTGTTGGTAGATGTCTGAGGGGTCACTACCCATTCAGGACACTTTCATCCTAAATTCTCAACTTAAAATTTTTTTAATCACCCATGTGAGGTCTGGCTTATAGTTATGAATCCTTAAAGAGGATTTCTGCCCAACCACCCCCACCCCAACCTCCAATTCTGCTCCAGTATTTGAGACAATCAGTTTATCTTGAATCTCTTTGGAATGTCAAGTTTTAAGGGTATCCTCTTGAACTCCTCACATTAGGGAAGTCCTCAAGCCCCATGAGGCTGTAATAATTGCACTCAAGTTCATTTACCTTAACAAATACCATCAAGATGAACAGTGGCTCTGGTGGCTACTTTTACTTATTCCCAAGCTGCACCCCCACACACACCACCACCAAGTATTCCTTATTTCCTTGACTATTCTTGAATGTAGTTAGTAAGTTTCAAGTTTAATTTTAAATTTTTAATTAACTTCAATAGAAGTTTTGATGAGATACCACAATTGCTTAGTTTTCAATATACCATCATATAAAATGTACTAGTAACAACTTTTTATCTACCTAATAATATCCATCGTGTTTAAGCCGTACCCAAGTAGTCCCTGAATTATATATTTTTATACACTAATGATGAGGAAATCTAAGTTCAATGCCTTTTACTGAGACACCTGTCCTTCTTCCCAATGTATTGTGATAACCAAAAGGTAACTCCTGGTCCCCTTCATCCATTCATACAATGTGTCAATGTGGAAATTTGCCTTAGACAGAACTGAAGGGTCACTAATACCTAGGAATACCTGCCCTGACAGCTCCTTCCCTTTTTGGAGTGTGGAAAGAGAAACAATATTGTAAACTCTATAATGGTATTTTATTTTATATAATAAAATAAGCTCAGACATATGGGCTGTGAGCTTCACCAATTTATATCAATGTTTTGAGTTCCAAACAATTAACTTGAAATGAACTTTTTAGATACAATCCTCTCATGAGTTATAGTCAGCATATATTAAAGTCAGATATTCTCTAGAATCAACTCTATATTGCCTCCTATTATTGTTCTTAGGTAACATTTATTAATAGTATCACCATCTTCATTTACTATACGATTAAAATCCTTTATATAAAGTATTTAAGAAGTCAGATTTCTTGAAGTCCTTAGAAAACCATCTTGAAAATATTTTAGCAGGAACTGCCTTTTAGTATCAACTGAGATGGTATTGTTAAGAAGAACATTCTCCAAGAATATTATTCCTTTTAATACTTAGCAACAACATTATGAATTTGAAGCTGAAAGTGAAATTCTCCTTCAAAATGATATGTAAGTACTTTTCGAACAGAGAGATGATAGAAGGGAATATTTGGGAGCAGTATCTCTCCAGAAAGTATGTTTCACTTCTTTCTGTCACAACTCATGGCCTATGAAGTTAGCATTCAATGTTAATTTGAAAGCTAACTCTAAGAAAAAAGGTCTTCTAGTTTTGGAGACAAAAAGGCTCAAATAATTCTTAAGATCTTAATTACCAAATCTGAACATATCTATCCAAATATTTATAAAATTCGAGTTGGAAATTATGATCTTTATTTCTTTTGCTACTAAATTTTTAGTGGAAAAGATAATAAAATTCTCAGAAATAATACAGCAAAGATACCCTCATTTCCCCATATTTTGGGTGATTTGCCCAAAATTATAGAATCAAATTCTCTTACCTCTGACCAGCTTCTGCTAGTTCATCTTTATTTTTATCTTGGCATCTGCCAGACATTGGAAAACTTAAAGTAGTCTTTCAAGTTAAGAAAAAAGAATATCTAAAGCAGAGTATCACCAATAGACTGTAATCAGCGAAGGCAAATTTTCTTCACAGACTCTTTGAGGAGCCTCACTTGGGTTACAAGAAACAGAGCAGTGTTTGTGTAACCCTGTGGCAATGCCTGGGAAAGAATCTTCTAACCCCACCCACCAGACACTCCACATAAATAAAAACATCTTTACCATATGGCAATTCCATTCACACCCATTTAATACTCTCAGGAGAATGTGTAATCACATCCAGTGAGCCACAACATAAGAATTTACTAGAAGGAAATATATAAGAGCATCTAGTATGACGTTGATAGCTCAACAAAATCAATAACCTCTAGAAGCAACCTTAATCCTGATACAAATAAATGATCAAAATAAATTCCTGTAAAAAACCCCAAACACATCCTTGTATGATAAGTTCTACTTTCCTAAAATCTAAGAAAATAACTGAGTAAACATTGCATGTACTTAAATCTGATCAATTCAAGGGGGAAAAAGAAAAACACTACATGCCAGCATAGAACTCAGCCAAATACCAGGTAAAAAGGTACACTTGCACAGCAGAAGATCCTTAGAATGATAAACAGAGATTCAAAACTTCAAAATATTTGACCACTCCTCCTTTTTTTTATTATTATTCCAAACAAAGTCAAGATAAAAATAAATAAGGACTGAGAAGTCTCCTGGGCTTCAGAAGTATGGATGTCATCTTATCTCTCCGCTGTTGTCTCTGATGTCAGACCCAACACCTGGGTATTTGCTAAGAAAACCTCAGCTTTTAATCTTTTCTAGGAAAGAGTAGCAGAATGAAACCGATAAAGGTCTTCTTAGTTTGTTGGGAATTGGCTTCCTTTGTAAAAGGACTCAGTTTAGGGGATCCCTGGGTGGCTCAGTGGTTTAGCACCTGCCTTTGGCCCAGGGTGTGATCCTGGAGTCCTGGGATCGAGTCCTGCATCGGGCTCCTGACATGGAGCCTGCTTCTCCCTCTGCCTGTGTCTCTGCTTTTCTCTCTCTCTCTGTCTATCATGAATATATAAATTTAAAAAAAAAAATTTTTAAAGGACTCGGTCTCACCTGCCTTTCTTCATTCACTGTGGACAACTGCATTAGTCTCCTCCTGCCAACAGCTAACCTTGGCTGGAGTGGGACGGAGGCATCTGGACCCCTGATTAAGCCTGAGAGTCTACTTGCAACTTAATGGAACCACCTCACCATGTGGACTGACCACTCTTTCTCTCTGCTATCCGGCCACAACCTGGGTCTTCCCTTTAGCTCCCTCCAGGTTGAATTGTGGATCGGGAGCGTATGACATTAGTCTGTGCAATGTATAATTACAATGTGTTCTCAGTGCGGTTACTTAAGAAAACTATCAAATAGAAGCTACTAATTCCCATTCGGTGATGATAGAAAGCCATTGATGACCATACAACCCATTTATTTCCCTTTGTTTTTTCCTTTAACACAAACATGTTGCTCTTCCCCTTTAAATAAGCCAGTATGAATTCTTAAGTAATATATGCACAAATTCATGAGGAGAGGCCTAATATTAGTTAGAAACAATTCACTACAGCACACCAGCTGGCAAAACTACTTCCAGTTTGTAAAAGAGAAAAAAAAATGGCTTAACATTTGAATCACTGTATCATTCACACACAAAGACTTCATGTTCATACCAGAAAGACAAGCCTTACCACATTTGCATGTATCCTTTTATAGTTGTTGTGATTTTGCCAAGTGCTTTATGATCACTTTTTATTAGCTGGGGCTCTCAATAGTCCTGTGAGGTATAGATTAGTAGGTAAAACAGGTACTGTACATGATGAAGCAGGAAGTGAACTCCCTAAAGACGTTTTATTCCAAGAACGCCTGGGTGGAAGAATGCACTTTCCCCTGTTTGCCAGAGGCACCAGGAAATAAAGTTGGCCTGCAAAATACTACTGAGCCATTTTTAAAAGCCATTTTCTTCACAAAGCACATATATATCTCTTCTCTCTCTCTTGCTCTCTCTCGCTCTTGCTCTCTCTCTTGCTCACTCACTTGCTTAACGAAAGTGAGCAAGGCTGAATGGGGGTTTATATTTCAATTCAAAAGTATTACCATATGGCATCCCCCTCATTGATACCTTTACCCAAATTACAAGCAGTAATAAATAGTTCTGAAGTCATACAGTTCTTTAAAAGTCCTTTGTACAAGTTGCCGGATAAACAAAAGCACTTTTATAACAAACTAAAAGAGTTTGTTTTATAAAACTGAAAGAAACCAAAAAACTTGTTATTTACTTACTTGTTTTACAAATGATGAAAGTTAGGGGCGCCTGGGCGGCTCAGTGGGTTAAGCATCTGCCTTTGCCTCAGGTCATGATCTTAGGATCTTGGGATCAAGCCCAGCATCTGGCTCCCTGCTCAGCAGTGAGTCTACTTCTCCCCGTTCTCTCTCCCTCTGTGATTGCTCTTGCTCTCTCTCTCAAGTAAATAAATAAAATCTTTTTAAAAAATAATAATGAAAGTTAAAGTTGAAAGAAACTTTAATGTGATTAGTCCATAGACAAACTATATCTTTGGAAAAAAGTAGCCTGAGAATTGAATTTTCTGGTTCTCAAAAATGAAAAAGCAAAACCGAAGTATGATTTTCTATGAACATTCAAAAAAATAGAAAATAGAACTTATATTATATATAATTATGTTAATATTAATTATATATTATATAACAATATATTAATTATTATATATTATGATTCTTGTTATTTTATGTCATATATTTGTGAAATTAACCTCCCTCTGACATAGAGTTTTAAACCTATTACATTAAAATTACATATTGGGAAAAAATTATGTGGTAGGAATTTTTTTATGCAAAATGAGGACCTAGAAAAAAAAAAGAGGCCAATGAACATAAACTGTCTAGATAGTCAAGCTGCATATTATAAGAAATGGATGCTAGAAAAAAAAACAAAAAAAAATAAAAAAATAAAAAAAAGAAATGGATGCTAGAAATAGCTGCCTGGGTAGATCTGAATTAGCAATTATCTTTTGATGAGTTCAATCCCTCGCCCACAAACCAGTCTTCAAATCTTATCTATTGTGTATCTATTATGCCTCCTCTGCCTCTAGGCTATGCTCTCTTCTGCTGTACAGTTGCCATTGTCCTGTCCAGATCTCACCCTCTTCCTTTCAATGAACACAGTCTCCAAAGATGTTGTCCTTTTGCTTCAAGCTTTTACTTTTCTTCCATTTCTAGAGAATTCTCTGTGTCTTGGCTCCCAAACTGACTTACTTAGTACCTGATATACATTCTCTAGCTAGTTATAAAAACTAGTACTTACTATTCTTTGGAGAGGTTCAATTTCTTTGCCTAAGAATTCCTATCCTGTGAACCTTCACTATTACCATCATAGTATCTAGGAAGACACCAAAGTTCTCGGGGCATGCTTTCAGCCTACCTATAAATAGAGTTGACTGGATGCTAAGAGCCCAATGATAGGTTAAACTTTTCTGGCTCAGGTTATCAGCTGCACTTGTTTAATGATTCCTGCCTGCGAAGACCCTATGCGAAGTGAAAAATAGAGTCCTTTATTTTGGCAATATGTACCAAAAAGTCTAAAATATATATCAAGAAAAAGCATACATAAATTCAACCAAGAAAAGAAGGGAGCTGTATCTTTGCACTCAGCAGGAAGATATTAAGATGCTCTCTGGTTACCTCATATTCTGTGGCACTGATTCAGGGGCTCTTACAGGAGGTGCCTGGCTGCTTTATGAGGCCAGGACAGGTTACATAGAATCACTGAAGTGACTTCATTTTATTTTTTTTAAGAGTTTATTTATTTATTTGAGAGAAAGAGAAGACAAGTGGGGAGGAGGGACAGAGGGAGAGGGAAAAGCAGATCCCCCACTGAGCAGGGATTCCCCATGTGGGACTTGATCCCAGAACCCTGGGATCATGAGCCAAACTAAAGGCAGATGCTTAACTGGCTGAGCCATCCAGGTGCACTACTGAAGTGACTTTAAAAGGCACCCCAACACTTCCTGAAATCAGACCTTAAGCCCTGGGTACATAGGGGTAGAAGTCCCCCCACTGTAATGAATACATCTGGTTACAAACAATTCCTGATTAAAAAAAAAAAAAAAACAGAGTAGATTAGAGTTCAGTTTCTGTTGACTTACTTTATCCTAGGCTATCCAGTCAGACTCATGCATGTGCTAATTAATGTATTAGGACTGAAGCTTCTTAGGCTGAGATTCTCCATTTAGTTTGTTTGGCAAGCATAGAATTAAGTTTAAGTGGTAAGTTTATAAACACAGTATTAATTGCTACCAAGTATTAAGGCATGTTACAGAAGACTCAAGTCATCTGTGAAAGAGAGCAGCAATATTCCAATGGCAACTTCACTATATTTCTATTCCTACCTTTTAGTGAAGGAATTCAAAGCATAAAAATAAAATAAAATGATGAAATGTCAAGAAGTCTCTAATGACAAGTTCAGCTATTCCCTTGCACCTCAACACCACATTATGCTGCAGTGCCCCCCTGAAATCCCTCTCAGGAAAGGCCATTATATAAATTCAATTTTATCTCCCAAATGTAATCACTGTGGAATCCAAATATATTTAAACCTGGCCCTTATAGGCCCCAATTACTGATGTCCCTAATTTCCCAGAACAGCCAGAATGCATCAGCCAGAAAGTTTGAGAGGAAAGCACATGATAGAGAAAGGAGGTGATATCATGAGGGAACAGGAGTGGCAGTTTGCAGTTAATATTGTGTGCATCTCTACTTTTAATGAGAACTGCCACTCACATTGCAATGAGATTTTGATTTCAAGATACTTACAGAGAAATGCACAGAACATCTCTTGTGATGCACGGGTTTTATTCAATGGTTTATAAGGGTTTAAATTTTTTCTCATGTCTTTTTTCTTTTCTTTTCATAAAGAAATATAGTAAGGGTCAGTTTCAATTTACTGCTGTTCCCCAGTGTAATTTTCAGTAATGCTCCATTTTAGTCCAAAAGATGTCACAAGCTTATATGATAAGTTATGTGGTCTTCTTGAATATAGTTGCCTATTTTTTGAGAACTGAGAAAGAAAAAAGAGGAAAAATATACACCAAGAGATTTACTACGTATTTTGAATATATTTTTCATTTCATCCTCACAGTCATTGAGTGAGGCCAAGTTTTTCTCCCTCTCTTATGGATTCAGCTCAGAAAGATAACTTTCCCAAAGTTATATAAGTAAGCTTCAGGTCTCCTGGGTCTTAAGCCATCCAAGCACAGGATTTTACTGGGTGAATCACAGACTAAATAAGCAAGTCGAATAGTAGCAAAGATTAAGGAACAAATTATTTACATTCCTAAAAACTAACCAGCACTCTATTAGCTGTCCTGCCAGGGTGCCTGTTGTGTGGAGCCATGGGACCACCAGCCCATGCTAACCATAGCTCCAGCCAGCCAGCAAAAGTCACCAAGTATTTATAGTCTATGTAAGGGACAGCCATACATAAGACCATGTCTTCAAGTTTAGGAAAAGTAGCTGTTCTACCCAATCCATAGAAACAAGTACAGAAAGTCAAGCAAAATGGGAAGACAAAGGAATATGCTCCAAAAGAAAGAACAAAACAAAAGCTCAGAAAAAGAACTAAGTGAAATGAAGATAACCAGTATACCTGATAAAGAATTTAGAGTAATGATTATAATGCTCACCATTATGAGCTAAAGGCTAGAGGAAGAACTCAGTGAGACACTCAGTAAAGATACATAAAAAAGAACCAAACACAGTTGAAGAATACAATAACCAAAATTAAAAAATATACTAGAGGGAATCAACAGATTATCAAAGGGAGAAGAACAAATCAGAGATCTGGATGACATGGTAATGGAAAGCATCCAAGCTGAACAACAAAAGGAAAATAATTTTTTTAAATGAGGAAAGATTGGGGTGCCTGGGTGGGTCAGTTGGTTAAGTGTCTGCATTCAGCTCAGGTCATGATCCCATGGTCCTGAGATTGAGCCCTGCATCCAACTCTATGCTCAGTGGGGAATCTACTTCTCCCTCTCCCTTTGCCTACTGCTCCCCATGCTTGTGATCTCTTTCTCTGTCAAATAAATAAATAAAATCTTTTCTAAAAATGAGGCTCTCTTGGACAACATCAAGTGAATAAATATTGGCATTATGGGAATCCCAGAAGGAGGAGAAAAAGAAAAGGAAGAGGAAAGAGAGAGGGGGACAGAAAACTTTTTGAAGAAATAATAGCTGAAAACTTCCCTAACTTATGAAAGGAAATAGACATCCAGGTTCAAGAAGCACAGAGTTTCAAACAAGATGAACCCAAGGAGGCCTACATCATGATACATAATTAAAATGTCAAAGGTTAGGGGCACCTGGGTGTCTCAGTTTAGCATCTGACTCTGCACTGGGCTCTGTACTAGCCATGGAACTTGCTCAAGATTCTCTCTCCCTCTGCCCCTCCCCTCCTCCTCCTCCTCTCTCTCTCTTTCTCTCTCTCTCTCAAAATAACATAATACAATATAATATCAAAGGCTAAAGATAAAGAGAAATTTAAAAGCAGGGAGAGAGAGGCAAAAAGTTACCTACAAGGAAAAAATAAATAAAAATAAATAAAATAAAATAAAATAAAATAAAATAAAATAAAATAAATAAAAAGTTACCTACAAGGGAAACCCCATAAGGCTGTCAGCTGATTTTTCAGCAGGAACTTTGCAGGCCAGAAAGTGCTGAAAGGAAAAAACCTATAACCAAGAATACTCTTCCCAGCAAGATTATCATTCAGATTTAAAGGAGAGATAAAGAGTTTCCCAAACAAACAGAAGTTAAAGCAGTTTATCACCACTAAACCAACCTTACAAAAAATGCTAATGAGACTTCTTTAAGTGGAAAAGAAATAGCCATAATTAGACATAAGACAATTATGAATAAAAAGATGTAAACTATGACAGGAAATTCATGAAATGTGGGTTGGGAGTTAAAGAAGGGTTTTTTAGAATGTGTTTGAACTTAAGTGGCTATCAAATTAACATAGACTGCTATATACTTAGGGTGTTATATATGAAACTCATATCATGGTAACTACAAATCTAAAACTTATGATACATATACAAAATGTAAAGACACACTGCAAAGCTGTAGTCATCAAAACAGTGTGGTTCGTCCACAAAAATAGACACATAGATCAATAGAACAGAATAGAAAGTCCATAAGTAAACCCACACTTATATCTATATATGTAGATATATAGAGACATATATATAGATATAGATAAATAGATATCAATTAATCTACAACAAAGGAAGCAAGAATTTGTAGTGGAGAAAAGAGAGTCTCTTCAAAAAATGCTGCTGGGAAAACTGAATAGCTACCTGCAAAAGAATGAACTGGATCACTTCTAATACCACACGCAAATCTCAAAAATAAACTCAAAATGGATTAAAGACCTAAATGTGAGACCTGAAACCATGAAAATCCTAGAAGACAGGTGGTAGTTTCTCTGACATCAGACATAGAAACATTTTTCTAGATATGTCTCCTGAGGAAAGGGAAACAAAAGCAAAAATAAACTATTGAGATTACATCAAAATAAGAAGCTTTTGCACAGCAAAGGACACCATCAACAGAACGGAAAGGCAATCTACTGAATGGGAGAAAATCGTTAAAAATGATATATCTAATAAGGGGTTAGTATCCAAAATATATTTTTAAAAACACTTACATAACGCAACACTAAAAAAAAAAAAAATCCAATTAAAAAAAATGGGCAGAGAACCTGAATATTTTCCCAAAGAAGACATACAGATGGCCCACAGACACATGTAAAGACGCTTTCCATCACTAATCATCAGGGAAATGCAAATCAAAACCACAATGAAATATTACCCTACACCTGTCAGAATGGCTAATATCAAAAAGACAAGAAATAACAAGTGTTGGCAAGTATGTGGAGAAAAGGGAACCCTAGTACACTGTTGGAAATGTAAATTGATACAGACCTTGTGGAAAACAGTATGGAGGTTCCTCAAAAAATTAAAAAATGGAAATACTATATGATCTAGTAAATTCCACTACTGGATATTTATCCAAAGAAAATTAAAACACTACTTCAAAAAGATATATGCACCCTTATGTTTATTGCAGCATTATTTACAATTGCCAAGATATGGAAAAAAACCAAGCGTCCATTGATAAATGACTGGATAAAGATGTGTGTGAGTGCATGTGTGCGTGTGTGTGTGTGTGTGTGTGTGCGTATAATGGAATCTTATTCAGCCATAAAAAGGATGAGATCATGCCATTTTCAACAACATGGATGGAACTAAAGAGTATTAATGCTAAGTGAAATATGTCAGGCTGAGAAAGACAAATACCATATGATTTCACTCATATGTGGAATCTAAAAAAATCAAATGAATAAAAAAAATCAACAGAAAGTAGAATCAGACTTATAAGTACAGAGAACAAAATAATGGTTGCCAGAGAGGGGAGGGGTGTGGGGACAAGCAAAATGGGTGAAGAGAAGTGGGAGATACAGATTTCCAGTCATGGAACCAATAAGTCATTAGAGTAAGAGGCACAGCATAGTCAAAGATATTGGTAATAGTGATGTATGGTGACAGATGGTAGCTATACCTGTGGCGCGCATAGCATAAGGTATAGAGAAGTTGAATTACTATGTTGCACACCTGAAACTAATATAACATTGTGTGTCAACCGTGCTCCAATGAAAATTTTTTAAAAAGTAATCAGCCCTCTAAATTTCATAACCATGTTTCAAACAGAACACCCATCCAGTTACTCCCCCTTAGCTTCTTTAAAAATATCCACAGCACACCTGTTGCAGGCACAAAACATTAAGACTCAAATTAATTCCCAAACAATAGTGCCATCTGTCACTGTCCCAAGCAATATTTCTCCTCAAGTAATATTAGCCTAGTACTTACAGCCTGTCACTTGCTGTGAGAGTCACACCTTACTTTGGCTTCTAACGTGGGATGCAAGAAGTGTCAGCCTCATTTTCCTTCCAGCTTTTATGCCTGTGTTTCTGTTTATCCATCCCATCTGGAAGACCCTTTGTCTCCCTGCTAACTGTCCCTCAAGGTTCAGCTCAGGTCCTGCCTCCTTCATAAAAGCTCCGTTTACTGGCTTGAGTCCATAATAACATCTCTCCTTTGTGTTTCCATTGCACTTTTAGACAATTTCCAGCTGTACAAATGTTTGACTACTCTTTGCTTTATACACATACATAATTTAAGCACTTCCAATTATAAATACCTTAAGAGCAGGAACTATGATTTCTGCTGTGTGTGTGTGTGTGTGTGTGTGCGCATGTATCCCCTCTGTAATACCCCACATTATGTAGGGGCCATTTGGTATTTAATAGGGTTTTACTGGCTAATTGATGCAGTGATCGAGTGACCATCATGTCAAGAAGAAAAGAATGATAAACTGTATGTTATATTGTTATTTTGGAAATCTTAAGACTGGATTTTATTACTCTCAGGATGGATCCATCTGTAAAGCTTTCTTGTTTCCCTAAGATTTTTTAAAAATGTTTTATTTATTTATTCATGAGAGACACAGAGAGAGAGGCAGAGAGAGAAGCAGGCTCCATGCAGGGACCCCAATGTTGGGACTCGATCCCGGGACCTAGGGATCATGCCCTGGGCTGAAGGCAGGCACTTAACCGCTGAGCCACCCAGGCGCCCCTGTTTCCCTAAGATTTTGAGTCAGAAAGACAATTGGTTCAATATATAAAATTAGGCTTGAAAGAATAAAAAAGCTAGAAGAGAAAGTGAACAAAATATATGTCTAACATTAATACTAACTGAATAAGAATTTTTCTGTAAAAAGTTTACATGACTTAGAAGATGAGTGCTTAGTTATTACTCCAATCACTTGAGGGAAGGAAGGAGAAGAGAGGAGCTCCCCTCAAGAAGTAATAGATTTTCCCCCAAAGGTATCAGATTTAATCTAACCTTATCTAGTATGAGATTTGGTAGTCTTCTGCTTCTCCTTTCCCTCTGATCTTACCAAACCTAGTTAGTTACTATTTTATTCATTCATCTATTCGACAAATAGTTTGAGTGATTCTTTTTCTAGCTTCTAGGTATTTAGAGGCAACAGTGAGAAAACTGCATAGACTCAGTATCTATTTTTAGAGAACAATTAAATCTAGCTTGAAAAAGATGTTTTCTGCATTTCCATAAATCCACGAACAAATTGTAAACCTCTCACCATTGTGCATCATCTTGGCACTGCCCCTCAATCACACCTACGGCTTTCAGCCTGATGAATTATTTTGCAGCAGATGTGGTGAGTGTAGAGGTGGAGCTGTTATGAGCATTTTCTGTGTGAAGTGGTGGGGATTCCCCCTGCTGTTCCCTTCGGCTGACTGGCTCCTCTCGGTGTGTTGTTAATGAAATTTAGTCTCCCGTCACATGGTCTTCTGAACTTGCAGCCTTTTCTCCCTTATGGCTTCTCATGGCTAATCATGAGTTTACGAATAGGCTAGTTAAGCTCCGACATTTAAGACTTCAGTAAACTGATAAATTCCTCAGCAGAAGTTTGGCCAATATGACCAAGAGCAGTTTTTGCCTTGATAGAAAAAAAAAAAAAAAGGCCTCTAGGCCTGTCCTTTTCTTGCTGAATAGTGAACTAAAAAGATTACTTTCTCCAGCATTTTACTACATGGAATCTGCCCCCCTTTGCTTTTATTTAAGCTTTTATTCCTTCTGCAGCCCATGAAAGTACAAGAATCATGATCTCTCACCATGGGTTTACACCAGCAGGTCCATCAATTAACACGTTTCCAACACACCTGTTACCTACAGTGCTTGGTATCTACGTTCAAAACCCTTGGACAGCGTCTACGTAACTGGCCCATGGAGTTTTATACTCACATATTGACAAAATGAATACAATCTCTTATCCCACACAAAACAATGTATCAGGCTCCTGGTATATTCCTTTTGGTGCTTTTTTTAACTGTGACCCCTAAAAAGCAACATTTCCATCAGTGCTTGAACTCACAATATCCAGACTGAAGATTACCATTTTTAATGCCTTTTTTTTCCCCTAAATAATGTTTGTCCTTAAAGTTTAATAATCACCAAGTATTTCCATGGAATTTTTTTTATGAATCAATACTTTTTAAAAAGAACAGCTAGGATATCGAATAGTCTAGAAAAAGAATATGAAGTAACATTTAAGACATATACTATGGAAATTGATTTAAATAATTTGTGAGTCCTTAAAAATCTTACCATTGATCAATACTCAGCCACTTTGAACCTTATCTTTCTATGACCCTGTGTTCTAGTATCATATTTCCACTAACCCTTTGCCTAAAGACCACTTCACAGATGTATTTATTTCATGATCATCATGTTAAAATGCCAGGCTATACAACATAGTTCATGTGGATCAATGTGGATTCAGCCTTCCCTTCAAGCCTCTAAGAAAATGGTGAATATAGAAATAAGTGGAAAGATTTCCATATTGGAATATGGCACATTCTCAAAAATACTTATTTTTCTTCTTTTAGCCCTGCTGTATCAATCAGTTATAATCCTCTGCAAAATAATAAGTATTTAGCCAACAAACTAGAAGCAAATCCATTTAGTTTAGTTGTTAAGTACAAGAGTATGAAAGAAGAGTCATTAAAATATACTCACCAAACTCACAAATTAGCAACTTAGATCCCTCAGGAATGTACCCAGAGGCAACAAAAAGTCCGAGGGAAAAAAACCCTACTCCCCTCACCACCGTATAGTGATTTGGTCCAGAAGGCACTTAGCTCAAGTTGTTTAAAACTATTCAGTTTCAACATTATGCATCCTGTTTGGAAGTTCAGGTATACTCATACCTGCACTTCCCACCAAAATCACAAAGTAAGAGAGAATACCAGCTGCAGGATGAGAGAAAACATAGGCAGTAGGGAGAGAGTCATGTAGAGTTGGTCCTTTGAGAAGAGTAGTCACCTCTGGTGAGAAAGCTAGAGCAGATAATGCAAGGAGGGTGTCAAGGGAAGAAATAGCCTAGTTTATCTCCCTCCTTTCCCACAAAAAAAATTGCACGAGAGCTGAGTTGATGTAAACTGTCCAAGTCAGTCTCCCATAGCAGAGTGAAAGGTAGAGAAGTGATGTGGAAGAGCAAACAGAAGATATTCAACCCACTGTCCATTTTGTATTTATAAATACATTAAATCACCTCTTATTCTTTTGAAGTAGATGAGTTATAAATCCTAAATTCCAAACTGAAGTATACCAAAACAGAAACAACACATTTACTTACTTAAGTTTATCTTTTTTTTCACCCAGCATAAAGTTTGGCATCAAGGGAAAAAAAAATAAAAGGTAAAAAGTCTTGTTGGCATGCTTATTCCTATTCTGTTTCCTCAAGCCCTCAGACTCGTGAGTCTAAGATGTGCCCTTCCTATTTCTGTATCTTGTCCCACATACTTAGTTTGAATAACCCAAAGAAGGCCAAATATCATATTATTCACCAGCCTGTCCTATATTTCCTCACCTCTGGGACCTTCTCGAGTAACAGTTAACAACACTGCATTATACTGTACACCAGGCTGGTCACTAACTCTGTGTTCCTATCTTTTCAATGAAAACAATACTCTATAATGTTCTTGTGCATGTAGCTGGAAGAGTAAAACTCTTTCTCACTTTCCCTCAGACTGTCATTTAAACATGGAAGAAAAGGGAGATATAAGGAAGACTATCATTTAATCATAGAAGAAAAAAAAAACATACTTCTTCTTCCTCCCCAAATCCCAAGGCAATGATCACAAAGAGGAAGAATCACACATATACACACACACACACAGCTAGGAAAATATGTGCCCTCATACAAAAGAAGAAATCTTGGAAATGGAAAAGAGAACTGGCTTAGCAGCCTACAGAAAGCTGAAATCTAAGCATTTAAATCCAAAAGACGCAAATCAACTCTCATGACAGATCTGTGGAAGGTTGAAGGAATCCGAAGCAATGAGTATCTCTGGAAAGAGGGTTGAGAGTTCGGCTGAAGAGAGCTATTTGAAAGTCTTTGAAAAATGGGATTGTAACCCTGGTTTCTACCACCCTATGCAACAAAGCAAATACACCTTCTCAAATAGAAGATACGTTTACTGTCTGGAGCAGTTGAACCATCAAGGCTCTAAGCCTCAACTACATAAGGCAGAGCTGATGGGAGGGGGGCAGTAGGAGAAGCAGAGACTCCAGACTTGATAGGAAGATTTTAAAAAATTGATCTATCAAATGCTGCAATTTCCATCTCCTTGTCCGTAAAACACTAGCAGCCAAGATTTGCAACCTCCAAGCAGAAAAGGGGGAGATTATTCTCCAAGAAAATGGACTAGCCCAAGAGAAAAGAACTACACATACTCTTGAGCCCCACACAATGACCTAATGGTAAAGTCCACCAGTGGAAAAGCTCCTTCTGAGCACACAGAGCTTCTAATCAGATTTTTGGTGTCCCACTCTTAAAAAAATAATAATAACTGGGTAGCAAATTGTCATTGACATCTGCAAAAAAATCTCTAACATAAAATGCAGAGAAAGATAAACAGAAGAAAGGAACAATAAATCTTTAAAAACCCTGTAAGGGTGCTGAGTGGTTCAGTCGGTTAAGTGGTTGACTCTTGACTTTGGCTCAGGTCATGATCTTGGGGTTCTGGGATCTAGCCCTGCATCAGGCTCTGCTCTCAGCTAGGGGTCTGCTTCAGGATTCTTTCTCTCCCCTGGCACCCCACCCTGGCTCACTTGTTCTCTCTTTCTCTCTAAAATAAATAAACAAGTCTTTTTTTAAAAAAACTGTATCATTATTATACTCATAAGTTATTGAGTTTCTGAAATAAAAATTGATACTGTTGAAGATGGAGAAGGAGAAGAAAGAGCTCTTGAAGTAAACTATAGCAAAAGTCATAGTAAAAAGGTAATCAGCAGAAGGATTGGAAGCAAAAGTTGAGAAACTATCCCTAATTAGCATAAAAAGTCAGAAACGGAAAGAGAAAGAGAATAAACAAGAAAACTAGACTATGAAGCCAGGAGGTCCCACACCTGAAAAGAGAGAACAAAGAAATGGGGAGAAGATATCATCAAAGGAATAGTGAGAGAAATTTTCCCAGAACTAAAGAGCATGAGATTCAAAACTAAAAGGGGCTCACTCCCAGTTCATTGACTCGAAAGAGACACATGTCACATTACCATGAAGATTCAGAACACCAGGGTTACTGTGAAGATCCTCAAAGCCTTCAGGGACCAGCAAACAAAATCACAAAGAAAGAACAGGATCCTCCCTCCAGCATCTGAGGAGGTTGGAAGACAATGGAAGATTTGAAGATTCTGAGGAAATGATCCTTCATCTAAAATTCTATACTCATTGAAACTATCAACCAAGCACGAGGAGATAATAAAGACATTTTCAAAACTTCAAGGTCTTAAAAGTTTACCTCACATACACCCATTTCCAGAAAGCGGCTAGAGAATGTTCCCTGAGTGAAATGAGGGAGTAAATCAAGAAAGAGGAGGATGGGATCCAGAGAACAAGAGATTCAACATGGGAGATAGGTGAAAGGGATTCCCAGAATGAGGGTGAACAGAAATACCAAGACCACAGCCATCAGCAGGCGTGGAGAACGACCAGCTCAGAACAGAACAGAGGCCCCCAAGAGCAATGTCTCTAAGAATATGACTGACTGAATAGCTAATACCAGGAACCGTGTTCAAAGGAGAATTAGTTTTAATATTGGGATGAGGAGATAATTGGTACAAAAACTAAGGAAATAAAAATATGATCTAGGGACGCCTAGATGGCTCAGAGATTGAGGATCTGCTTTCGGCTCAGGGTGTGAGATCGAGTCCCGCATCGGGCTCCCCGTGGGGACCCTGCTTCTCCTTCTGACTCTGTCTCTGCCTCTGTGTGTGTGTGTGTCTCTCATGAATAAATAAATAAAATCTTTAAAAACCAAAAATAAAAATATGAGGTAGCCATTTACATCGAGAGAAAGTAAAAGTACATGAAGCAAAATATAGTCATAGTAAAGGATGTGACCCAGCTGTGAATAATCGCTACCTTGTCATTATTACTGCATGTGGATTTTGTAACGGATTCCAAGTTCATATGCTGGACACACAGCAAAGCCAACCACTGAGACATCCAATATGCAGCAAAGGAAGGGTTTGTTAGACAGGCAGCCAAAGGAGGAGACTGGAGGACAAGCCTCAAATCTGCCTCCTTCCTAGAGGATTGGGGTTGGGTGTATTTAAGGACAAGGTGTCAGGATGTCATCGGAGATGTAGTTCAAATGGGAAATGCTGGTTGGACATAAGGAAAAGGGAGATGCCCTCCTCCCTGAGCATGAGCATTCAGGAATCACGTGTCTTCATGGGACACATGTTCACTAAACGGTGGCGTAAGCGTGACAAATGAGGGGCGATCTCAGGTTGTGTGTTGTCACGGAGGTTACTTTCATTCCCTCTTGGTCACTTCTGCACAACAGCAACAATTCCGAGTTTGCTCTGGTCTTAGCTGGTCTTAGGAGGGGCGAGTCAACTTCTGCAAAGCAGGCTCATTAATCAATCCGGTTAACCGGAGTTTCCTTAGGGTAGAAAGGTCAAGCATTTGTTAACACGTCTGTTACAATTCATCTAAAAATGATGCTGTAATTATATAGAGAAAGTGAAATAAAAGGAAACCACGAAAGGGCGAAAAGATGGCGGTGGGGGAGTGCTATGCAGAATAGGCAAGACCTCATCTCCTAGAGCAGGAAGTCAATGTAGTAACGCCCCATGTGAATCCCCCAGAAGCCTCCTCTGAGAGGGATGTCAACAGCTGGAGGTTTATTAGGGAACCGTCTTTACAGGGGAAGGAAAAGGAGGAGGATTAAGCAGAGATGGGCTGTAATGGAGTTTCAAGGAAGGCCTCAGCCAACCCTCCAGGAAGCTCTGACACCAAATAGCTCTTCAAAGTTTGTTTCACCCAAGTCAGGATGAGGGGGCTGGTAACCTATCCCTTGTATATATAAGGCACTGAATACGGGCCTCCCTGGGAGGAGGCTGTGACGTTGGCAGACAAGGGATTCCTGAAGAGAGCTGACACTGGGGTTATGTGCCAGCAGCATCTGCGGCAGCTGCTTCATTCCTAAAGGACCAGCTCATCACCGTATTTATGATCAGCACTATCAAAAAAGGAAAACCCAGAAATATCAAACTAAGCATACTTTTTAGATTTAGGTAAATATGCAAGATGAAAACAGAGGCGCTTCAAGGGATGGGACAGGTACTGGGGAGGAGTGGAGCAGGTGCTGCTGTTCTTTATCATAATGCTAGGAGTACTCCAGGACGTGGAAATGAAAAGTTTTTAAGGAATTTGGTGTGTGGGTGTATGTGTATGTGGCTAAGGAAGTAGCCATTGAGAGGTCTATCACACTTCAAAGGCTGTGGTGCTTAATCTTATTAGGACTAGACATGACGATGTGGAAAGGGGAGTGTTTGGGAAAAGAGGAAAATGAGTATTTTAAAGCATTCTGCATAAAAATGTGGAGGGTTAGCAAGGTGGAAGGCAGGGGTTGATAGCTTTGCAAAGAAAGAGGCAGTTTGGAAAGTGATTCTCTTTCTCCTCAAGGGTTTAGGAAGCTGTCCTCTGTCCGCACTAACATCTGCCTTGCTTTGACAGATGCCCTTTGGCTGGCACCCTCTCACTCTCGGGTGAAGGCTAGACACCATCGTGGGTGTCCTCCACTCTGGCTTTTTGATGAGATTTGGAGAGCTGCAACCTTTCCTGGCCTGGCCTGCTGAGGTTACCCTAGAATGGAATACCTCGGTTCAGGGATAGTAACTATAGGACAAAAGAGACTGGATCCTGGGATAATAAACTGTGAATCAGTATAAGATTAGGGGTTCTCAAAAGGTAGGTGGAGGCTTTACAAGAATTTAAAATAGAGATCGGTAGGGGGCAGGGCTATTAACAACTTCAGCCAAGAACGGTGAGCATTCTCAAGGGGACTCTAGATAAACTAACTGATAACTTCCTTAGTATTCGAACATGGGAAGTGGTGTTTGACTATTTGATCCCTTGAACATGGGAAATGGTTATATCCAAGGAATAGTTTTAAATTTTTCCTTCCAAAAAAAAATAAATAAAAATAAAATAAAATAAAATAAAATAAAATAAAATAAAATAATAAAAAATAAATAAATAAATTTTTCCTTCCCATGCTGTTATAACTTTTATTTCCCCAATTTTCAGTAAATGTCCATTTTATTGTGAGGAGGCTTCTTGTAGGCTGTCTGGCCCTTCCGGGATCTCTGTCATCACCACAGTTTCTGCTGTGACCCTCGGAGGTACTTTGCAGCTTATCTACCCAGGAAAGCCACCCAAATAGCCGAATAGTCCAGGTTTAGATCATTCTTACGCTTGCTTCACCGGGGTGTAGCAGGGGACCATGGGATGGAAACCCAGCAGAGTGGCTCTGTGCCTGATCTCTTGATGTGAGAATACCCTCCCATAATCAACTTGAGCTCTTTAGCTCCAAAACACATTTAGAGCAATTCACAGGGGAACTCGGGCATAGCCAGTAATCTCTAAATTGAGTATCAGTTAACGTCTCAACAGGAAGCAGATGGCACTCCCAAATTAGGATAAAGTTTAAGAAGGTTTTATTTACAAAGGGTCTAATCACAAAGGTGTGGCGATGGGTTGGGAAGCTACAAAGCATAGTGCAAGAAACTGGGCTGCCAGCACAAGAATTGTTCCATCTCTAAGGCCAAAAGGATGAAGACAGAGGGATTAGAGAGCCCAGGAGAGAGACTGAAGAGTAACGTCCTTCAGAAGAGGAACGGGGCCAGCTCAAAGGCCATTTCACAGGGGAAGAGCCAGGGTTAACAGTACCCTGTTTCACTCCCCAGTCTCTTGTCAGGGATTCCCATCCATTGACCAAGCCCTTCTGGAAGCCAGAAGGCAGAGGTGCTTGTTGATTTAATCCATTGAAACCCGGACTGCCGGATTAGAGAGCTGGGTGATGGAGGGTGATGAGTGGTATGAAGGGGCCAATGGAAGGTGTCCAGCACACCCTCATCCAATTGAGAATTCTGATAATTAAAATTATTAAGTAGCTTCAATTTTGAATGATTAACCCAAGTCTTGATACAGAGTTTCTCTGAGTTTCTCCAAACATGAATACTTTCCAAGGGGTGTACAGGGAGAGATTGCAAGAGAATCCATCTCTAGGTTTTTAATTTCCTGAAATTGTACCCATTTCTCAAGCTTTCAGCTTGAGAATGAGGCTCTCACTTTTTAAGGAAAGGAACTGCATCTCACCTATCCAAAATCTTAATAAATGGTCTTTTACCAAGATATACAAATTTCTGGAGTACCAAATAAAGGGGAACTTTTCATTATGATAAAGCCTCATACACTTCTGGGGTTTCTTGCCTTTCCCCTCCTACTCTTATTTCTGTCAATGTGAATACAGAGTATTTTGGACCATGTTGGGATATTATGAATTGAAATCTATGAAAGAGTGAGTGGTCAGAGTGGTGACAATTTTTGTTCTATAGTTTTGCCTTTTCCTGTATTTAAGCAAAAAGCCATTCTTTTTGGCTATTTTCAATATTATCCCTAACATGTACCACTGGGTGGAAAGAAAGGAACCTTTGAACAGCTGAAGAACCATAAGACAGTGATGTTAATTTTATTAAACAAAGCAGAAATGTTTTCTCCATTGAGAAAACTTACATACACTGTAGAAATAAAGCAAAATGATGATTGTGTGCCCTCTTAAGATTATCCTGGAGCACTGCCTTATGGGCCAACCTAAAGGATATATACATTTATATCTAAAATATGTATAATCTATGTCTGACATTTATATATAAATATATGACATATATATGAATGTCTCTATCTGACAAATGATGCATACCCAAAATGTTTTAAAATCACCCATTAATCATTTTTCTAAAAAGCAAACAATCCAGTGGCACCTGGGTGAGTCAGTAGGTTAAGCGGCCAGTTCTTGGTTGCGGTTCAGGTCATGATCTCAGGGTCCTGGGATGGAGCCCCACATTGGGCTCCACACTCAGCAGGCAGTCTGCTTGATGTTTCTCTCTCTTCTTCTCCCTTCGCCCCTCTCACCACTTGATTGTGTGCGCTCTCTCTCTAAAATAAATAAATAAATCTCTTCTTTTTTTTAAGAAAAAAAAAAGAAAACAATCCAAAAAAAAAACAAAAGATTTACACAAGCACTTCACTAAAAGAAGATATTCAAATGGATAATAAGCACATGAAAAATTATTCAATGTCATTAGTCATCAAGGAAATGCAAATTAATATCATTAAGATTTTACAATATACTTACCACAAGGCCAGAAGTATTAAAAGACTGATAATACCCAGTGTTGGCAAGGATTTGAAAAACTGGAACTCTCATACATTGAGTTTTGTTTTTTTTTAAGATTTTATTTATTTATTCATGACAGACACAGAGAGAGAGAGAGAGAAAGAGAGAGATAGAGAGAGAGAAAGGCAGAGGCACAGGCAGAGGGAGAAGTAGGCCCCATGCAGGAAGCCCGATGTGGGACTCGATCCAGAGTCTCCAGGATCATACCTCGGGCTGAAGGTGGTGCTAAACCGCTGGGCCACCAGGGCTGCCCTCTCATACATTGTTAATGGGAATGTGACTGGTACAACAGCCACTTTGGAAAACTCTCTGGAAGTATCAGCTAAAGTGTAACATGGAAAATACCCTATGACATAGAAATTCCACTTATGGGTATATATCCAAGAGAGACTAGTATACATGTCCACCAAAAGACATGTACAGGAATGTTTGCAGCAACTTTATCTGTTGGGGTCAAAACCTGGAAACAATCCAATTGTCAATCAATAGGACCCTATATAAATCAGTTTTGGTATATTCATATAATAGAACCCTACTCACCAGTATAAAGAGTAAATCACTGCTACATACAATGACATGATTAGTCTTATAGATATAACGTTAAGCAAGGAATATAATCGGTATAGTCTCATTCATGGGAGGCTGAAGAGCAGGGAAGGTATGGTACACACACAGTTTGTTGTATCCATCAGCCTCGTCTTAACTCATACAAAACCAGAAGGATGAAGTAGGAGGTGCGGGGAGGATGAGAGAGAATTTCCAAAGCAGTCAATTAGGGTTCAAAGAGTTATCTTTTCTTTCTTAAGTTGCTTACTGTGAGGATGAAGCTTGCTCCAATATGTCGGGGAGAGGCCAATAAATGGTGAAAAGTGTTGACTTCCTTCTTATTCCCATTCTGGGTTGTTGCAATTCTTAGAGTGATCATATGGGGCAGATAGAACAAGTCTAACGAGGCTGAGACAACTTCTGCAGTCCTTAGCCAAGTTGCTCATGTTTCCAAGAAAATGAGTTTCTGTAACTTCCCAGACCAAGGTTACTTCCAAGCAGCAATGCAGATAACCAGACCGGGCAAGATAGGGGCATATTGAACCAAAAGATTTATTATCAACACCACTTAGCCAAAGTCTCCAGTCTCCCAGAGGCACATGAGTATGTGGGCTTCATTTTACTTTTTATCTTTATCTTGAATTCTTTCCTTCATGATTTAATCTTTTGTCTACAGCACTATGCTCTCACAGACTGACTCCTCCACCAAGGTTTTCTCCCAAAATGTAGCTAATTAAACCATGTATTGCTCTGCTTCCAATTACTATTTACCTCCTTTGCATGTATCTTTTATTGTGGCTTTTTTCCTAGCTTTATTGAGAAATAAGTGACATATAACATTGTGTAAGTTTAAGGTGTACAATGTGCTGATTTGATACACCTACATATTGCAGAATGATTATATCACCTGGGCCTTAGCTGACACCTTCATCACGTTACATAATTACCATTTTTTTTTCTGTGGTAAAAACATAAGATCTACTCTCTTAGCAACTCTCAAGTACATAACAGAGTACTACAATGAACTATCCTCACCATACTGATCCCCAGAATGTTGGAATCTTATAACTGGAAATTTGCACCCTTTAGCCACCATCTCCCATTTCTGCCAATCCCCACCCCTTTTTGCCACCATTTCCCTCTCTTTCTGCAAGTTTGGCATTTGGGGATTTCACATATAAGTGAGATCACGCAGTATTTGTCTTTCTCTGACTTACCCTCACTTAGCTTAATACCTTCAAGGTTCATTCATGTGGTGGCATATGACAAATTTCCTTCCTTCTCATGACTAAAGTATATCTGTGTATCTATATAAATATCTATATATTTCACATGTTCTTTATCCATTCATCTGTTGACAGACACTTGGGTTGTCCCCACCATCCTGACTATTCTGAATAACACTGCAATTTTATCTTTTGTCATTTTAATGTCATTAACCTGGGGAGAGGGCCTCTGCCAAGGCAACTGGGAGTGGAGGATTTTTAATTCACCCTTTACTGAAAGCTTAACCTTTTTAGTTAACTTGGGATATTTGGCTCACCTTATCTCTGTGCTTCAAGAAAGAAAGAAAACATACTAAGGTTTCTCCTGCTGAGTTCTGTTTCTGCCCCAACTTGGCAACCCATTTATATTCCTTTGAATTCACACATTCTCTTTCTAGGAATTGACCCTGATACACGGTCTTCTCCTGTTACTTTCCCTTCTGACCAAGCCTACCAGTTCAACAAAAGACCTTTGCAGCAGGCTTAGATCTCAGGACCAGGAATTTTGAGCTAGTGTGCAACCGTGGACTGCAGAGTTCCCCTGACCAGCCTATAATGAGAGACAAGAGCAAGCTCAGGAGGCAGAAAAACTGGAAAGAGGATTTTTAAATATTGGTCATAAATTAGACAAGAATCACATGTTAAATGTATCAATTACTTTCTATTAATCCTTTCGCAAAACAAAGATACATCATGGATATTCGTAACACACGCACACACACATACACCCATATACACACAGACCTGCAAATATTTACTACCTAATTTATTTCTTTACAAAATTTTTGAATATAGTATTGTCTAATTTTATGGCTCATCTGTATAGCTGATAGATCTAGAACTGGGAATACTGTAATGGTCAAAGTATTAATACAATTACTGCTTCAGACAACTTAAATATGTCCTTCTAATCTATACAAAAATAATGCAGTATTTATAATATTAAAAATCTCACTCTTTGAGTCTTTGTTACAATTTATACATGGCCTCAGAGTCCCTGAAGTGGATTTGATTTCCCTGGGATAGATCAGATAATCCCTGCAATGCTGCTGCTTTGAGGTTTGGGATTTAGCCTGGGGTTGTGGCCGTATTCTAATTTAAGGAAATACATGCTAGCAATCAAAATTTTCCTGGACTTTCAGTTAATTCTCGGGCTTTTCTTTATTTCTGCTCTGGATCTAACTGTTAAATGTTTCTTTGCTGGGTTAAAGAGGGGCTTTGTTCTAGTGAAAAAGGAAGGTCCTGAAACTGAGATGGAAACAGTTGAGGAGTCCAGAGAACATTAGTAGGTCTTACTTATTCTTTTTTTTTTTTTTTTTTTTTTTTTTTTTTTTTTTTTTTTAGAATAACAAAAAATATTTTACTAAAACATAAGATTTACAGAAGTTTCCAGACAAGCCATACAAAATGGTCACAAGCTTTTTCTTGAAGGAAGGATTCTACACTTGACAGCAAAGTCACAATGTTATTAGTGAGGGCTGTAATGTTTGTTTAATGTTCCCATTTTGGTTCAAATAATCAAGCTTGTCCATCTACAGCGTCTAAATAAAGTTAGACTTGGCTAGAGAGCATATTCTAAAGAACTGGTTAGCTGCTTTTAACCGATGCAATTAGATCACCATAAAAGGGGGGAAAGGAGCCCATAAAATTAAAATAAAACTACCTCTCCCCCTCAAAAATAATAATAAAGAAAAACACCCACACCCCTGCAGCTAACCCTGACAACTACCTTCATTCACAGTGCTTTATACTTAAACCATGATGGGGGAAATGAATAAAAGCAGAGAGGGGCCACTGCTTTTAAACGTTTCACAACAATCCAGATGGTACTTCTAGCCTCTGCTCATGCTTTACAACAGTGAATCAGGACAAGACATAGATTTGCTAATGGGCATTTAATCACCAAAGGACTGAAGATGTCTGGGCTTTTATTCTGTAATGTTTCTAAGACTGTGTCCATTAAATGCAAACAAAAAAGGAAGAAGTCTTGGCAGAACAGGAGAAGTGATGCACACTTGATGATCAGATCGATTTTAAATATTATTCATGGCATATAGCCTAGTCCATGCTCTAGCTGTTTCTATGGCTTGGGCGTCGTTGGTCTTCCACTGCTCCGCTACATCATTTGCTAACGGATCATCTGGATTGGGAGCACTTAACAAAGCCTGGATCGATAGCAGAACTGTGCGGATCTGCAGTGCTGGGGACCACTTATCTTTCAAAATATCTAAACATATTCTTCCCAACTTGTCTACATTAGGATGATAAATTTTGGTCATGAAACGTACTTTAGGGGCTGCCATCGGGTATTCTTCTGGAAGGAATAGTTCCAGTTTAAAAGTCCCTCCCTCAAAGGGGGAATCCTGGGGGCCAGCAATGACCACATGAAAATAACGGGCGTTGCTCTCATCTGGTTCTGCTTTAATGCCAGGAACTGGTTCTGCCAGCAAACGCTGGGTTTCCTTGATAATCCTGCGGGGCAGCCCGGCCATCTTGTCAGATCCCGAGTTCGGCCTCAGCTCTCGACCCTGGCTCCGCTCGCCTCACCGGTCTTACTTATTCTTATACTTTTCCTTTATCTACTTAGTTGATCATATGAATCTTTTCTTAAATTTAGTTTTTAGGTAGTTAAAATACAGTGCAGTATTGGTTCCTAGAGTAGAATCCAGTGATTCGGGGCACAGGTCAGGATTCAGGGCACAGTGATTCTTAGGCTCAGGTCGGGATCCCAGAGTCCTGGGATCAAGTTCCCCATCAGGCCCCCACAGGGAGCCTGCTTCTCCCTCTGCCTGTGTCTCTGCCTCTCTGTGTGTCTCTCATGAATAAATAAATAAAATCTTAAAAAAAAAAAAAGAATCCAATGATTTATCACTTACATACAACACCCAGGGCTCATCATAACAAGTGCCCTCCTTATTATCCATCACTCATCTAGCCCATCCCCCACTCCCTCTCTCCATCCAACCTCAGTTTGTTCTCTATCATTAAGTTTCTTATGGCAAAAATAAATAAATAAATAAACATTTTTTTAAAAGAAAAAAAGAGTCACTTATGGCTTGTTCCCCACTCTCCTCTCCCCTCCCACTTCCTATATGTCTGTTTTCTTAAATTCCACAAACGAGTAAGATCATATAGTTTTTGTCTTTCTCTGACTGACTTGCTTCACTCAGCATAATACACTCTAGCTTCATCCATGATGTTGCAAATGGCAAGATTTCATTATTTTTGATGACTGAGTGATATCCCATTGTATATATATGCTACATCTTTATCCATTCATCAGTCGATGGACATTTGGGCTCTCTATAGTTTGACTATTGTTTATAATGCTGCTATAAACATCAGGGTGCTGATCATATGAATTTTGTCCAAATTTGGATCAAAAATAAGGTTGATTAAAATAGAGATCAAGGAGGTTAATGAAATAGTGATTTTTAAATCTGAAATTCTGTATGTGTTCTATGTCCACAAATGGATTTACTAGACCATATTTTAGAAATGTGAGTAGACTCATGAATTACTGGCTTCCTGAATTTCAGCACAAAAGGCTACTCTTCTATATCTGACTTTGAGAAGGGCAAACTTTTACCCCTCCTAAGAAAAAGAGGATGGTCTTGCAAAATGGAGTGAACTATAGGAAGCTTAAAAATTTCAAGGGGCCAGAAAAAAGAAAGAAAAAGGAACAAATGGGAAGATAAAACTGTGGAAGAAAGACAAACTAAACAATAAATACGGTATCACTGAAATAAATGCAATATTTTGAAAAGTAGTTTGTTTCAGCACTTAACCTGTGTTTATCAATTCTTATGCAGTAGAATTTAATGTACAAAAGATGAGTCCTCATTAGTGTTAAAATGAAATTATGTACTAAAATAAAATAAGAGATTTCATTTTTTAAAAAATGTAAATAGAACTTAAAGTAGCTCATTTTTAAAAGACCACATTCAGGGGAATGCAAACTGGTGCAGCCACTGTGGAAAATAATATGGAGTTTCCTCAAAAAGTTAAAAATAGAACTACCCTATGATCTAGTAATCACACTACTGGGTATTCACCCCTCAAATACAAAAACATTAATTCAAAGGGCTACATGCACCCCTATGTTTATTGCAGCATTATTTACAATAGCCAAATTATGGATGCAGCCCAAATGTCCATCCGTAGATGAATGGATAAAGAAAATATGATATATATGTGTGTATATATATATATATGTGTGTGTGTGTGTATATATGTGTGTGTACACATATATGTATGTGCATATATATGTACACACACATACATATATATATATAGAGAGACAATAGAATATTATTCAGCCATAAAAAGAATGAAATCCTTGCCACTTATAACAAAACGGATGTAGCTAAAAAGTATAATACTAAGCAAAGTAAGTCAGAGAAAGACAAATACCTTATAATTTCACTCATATGTAGAATTTAAGAAACAAAACAAATGAGCGAAGGGGGAAAAAAGAGAGAGAGAGAGAGAAAGAGAAACCAAGAAACAAACTCTTAACTATAGAGAACAAATGGATGGTTACTAGAGGGGAGGTGGGTGGGACACGGGTGAAATAGGTGATGGGGTTAAGAGTATACTTACCAAGGGGCGCCTCAGTGCCACAGTCAGCTGAGTGTCTTAGTCTCTTGGTTTTGGCTCAAATTATGATCTCAGGATCACGGAACTGAGCCTTTTGTCATCAGGTTCCACACTCAGGTCAGAACCTGCTTAAAGATTCTCTCTCCCTCTCCACCCATCCTCCACTCCCTAAATAAAAAAAATAAATCTAAAATTTTAAAAATTTTTAAAAATTTTAAAAATTTTTAAAAAATAAAAATTTAAAAATTATCACAATGAGTACTGAGTAGTGTATAGAATTGAACACTTGAAACTAATATAACACTATATACTGGAATTAAAAGTAAAAACTTAACAAAAAATAAAAAATAATAAAATACGCTGGTGGTAAAAAAAGAATTTTAAATCATTTTTCTTGGTGTTAGAAATATAATACAAATTTCATATTTCTTAAGAGAATGCAAAAAAAGTTTGAAATGTTTTTATTTATTTATTTATTTATTTATCTTTAATAAATTTATTTTTTATTGGTGTTCAATTTGCCAGCATATAGAATAACACCCAGTGCTCATCCCATCAAGTGCCCCCCTCAGTGCCCGTCACCCAGTCATCCCCAGCCCCCATCCACCTCCTCTTCCACCACCCCTAGTGCGTTTCCCAGAGTTAGGAGTCTTTCATGTTCTGTCTCCCTCCCTGATATTTCCCACTCATTTTTTCTCCTTTCCCCTTTATTCCCTTTCACTATAAAATGTTTTTTAAAAAAATAAATAAAGGACCATATTCAGTATTATATTAGTTTCCTACTGCTGCTGTAATAAATCGGAAACACAGTAGCTTAAAGTAACACAAACTTATTATCTTACAATTCTACAAGTCAGAAGTCTGAAATGGGTCATACAGGGCTAAAATCATTGTTCACAAATTTGTGTTCTTTCCGGAGCTTCAAAGGGAGAGTCCATTTCCTTGCCCATGACTCCTCTGTGGAGAATATGTCCCCTTTATTTTCCAGCTTCTAGAAGTCCCCTTCATTCCTTGCCTCATGGTCCTTTTTCTCTGTCCCCAAAGCCAGTAGTGCAGCATCTTTACATCTCTTTGTCTCTGTGACCTCTTCTTTCCTGTCAACATCTCTCCTTCCTGACTCAGAACTTCCTACTTCCTCTTGCAAAGACCTTTGTGGTTATATTAGCCCCACCTGGATAATCCAGCCTAATCTACCCTTCTCAAGATCTTTAATTTAATTTAATTATACCTTTAATCCCTTCTGCTTTGTAAGGTAACAATATTAAACAGATCCTAGGGATTAGAATGTAGAATCTTTGGGAAGGAGGTGGGGGTAGGGAGTGGTTTTACCCACTACAGGTATATTCATATTCTTAAACAAAATACAATATAATATGTTTTTATTAAATACTTTGAATTTAGAAACACTCAACTCTAGCTTCCTAGAATAATCAGCAAAATACTGACCTCATTTTAAGGATAGATTATATTACAACATTACACATACTCTATGACCCAACCATTCTACTCCTAGGTATACATTCAATACATTTTATGTTATGTTTATCAGAACCATATACTTAAACATTTACAGCAGCACTATCCATAATAACCCCAAACCAAAAAATACCTAAACCTACTAATGATTGAATGAATAAGTAGTGGTGTACTCATACAAGGAAGATTATCTGGCAATGAAAAAAATCTCAATCTACAAACAACTATATGGATAAATTTCATAAGCACAATGTTAAGCAAAAGAGCCAAACACAAAAATCATATGTAATTCATGATTCCAGTTATATAAAGCATAAAAACAGGCAAACTTAGTCAGAAGGGTGAGTAACTTCAATAGGAAGTAGTGACTAAAAGGGGACATGACAGGAACTTTAGGGGTTCTGGCAACATCCTATTTCTTGATATGGGTGATGGTTACCTGAATATGTTCACTGTGGAAAATCCATTGAGCTGTACCCCTTTGATTAATACATTATTCTGTATGTGCTTTCTATTTCTACAAAGGGCTTATATAGTTAAAAAAAAAAACAATGTTCTCTTTTGTCTTAAAATATAAATACAGATAGAGACTTCAATCAGTTTGTAAAAATGAATGCCAAACGTTATTGCTTAGACTTTTTAATTTTATTTTATTTTTAATTTTTATTTATTCATGAGAGACAGAGAGAGAGAGAGAGAGAGAGGCAGAGACACAGGCAGAGGAAGAAGCAGGCTCCATGCAGGGAGCCTGATGTGTGACTCTATCCCCTGTCTCCAAGATCATGCCCCGGGTAAAGGCAGTGCTAAACCACTGAGCCACTGGGGTTGTCCTGCTTAGACTTTTTTAAATGCTATTTTTATATATTCACACTATATTCATTATACTAAAAGAAAATAAACCAATTAGCTATTGCAGTTTTGCATTTGTCACAAATAAGGTTATAGCTGAAATCCTATGTTAAAATGAAATTTATAGAAATTCTAAGAAATTTTTAGTAATAAGCAAATAAAATTGGATAGCAAGTTCTCTTGTTATAACCCAGACATTAACAATTATAATATTAGTATTCATGCAGTGGAACAGAGCAAAGAGCTCTTACACAACAATACCTAAAGGGATTTAATTGGGCTAATTCATTCAGCAAATAGCTATTGATCTTTTTTGATCTACTAGGCACTATGCTAGGCACTGGGGATAAAACGAAGAACCAGAAAGATGAGTCTGTGTCCTTACAAAAGGTATAATATCACGAATAAGCCCGTAAAGTAAATGAACAAGTGATAACCATGTAGTGATAACAAATTCTATCAAGTCATCAAGCAAAACGCTTAAATCTTAAATGCCTATTGCTAAGTGAAAGAACCCAGGTGAAAAGATTCTATACTACTTGATTCTATTTACACGCCATTCTGGAAAAGGCACAACTATAGAGACAAAAAATAGGTTGTCAGGGGCTCATGGGAGGGGCTTTAGTAGGTGAAACACATGGGATTTTTTTCAGAATGGTGAAATATTACATATGATACTCTAATGATGAAGACATGACTCTATGAATTTATCAAAACCCATACACAAAGAGTGAACCTTAAACCTAAAACCACAACTCTTTTACAGCACAAAAAGTGAACCTTAATGTATTTAAATTAAGAACATAAGAGTTCAGGAGAACCTTGATGGAACACAGAATGTGACTAAAAGAAACTAACTGCAAAATAATGGTTATGAAACCACCTCACTGAAAGGGTTGGGGGAAATGTCCTGACCCAAGTAACTGAGAATGAGTAGAGTATGCAGGATTAAAGCCAAGAGGAAGTATTAACTGTACTCTAGTTGATAAAGTTGTTCCCACAGGGATACAGGCTAACAATTCAGTAACTGAGTGGGGCCCATATTCCTCACAGTTGAAGTGGGAGCTTGCAAATAAGCCAGAGATGGAGGCTAGAATGAGCTATGTAGTAATGGAACAGAGTTGGAGATAACAATACAAACTCAACTTCAGCCTTAATATAGATACAGATGGTTACACATAGATATATTTCTAGTTCATGCCTATATACCCAGATTCATATGCACACATATATTTCCTTGTTCTACCAGCTAAGATCAAGAAGCAACAACTCTCTAGTAGTAACAAGTACACTTAGTGCTCACATCTTAGTTTCTAATACTGTTCTTCAACAAAAGGACAAGGACTCCTCGGAGAAATGGCTGATACTAGGAATGGATCAGAAATATACAAGATGGTGGCAACTGGGTGGCTTGGTCAGTTAAGCGGCCAACTCTTGATTTCAACTCTTGATTTCATGGTCTCAGGGCCATGGGATTGAGCCCCGGTCAGGTTCCATGATTAGCTTAGAGTCTGCCTATGATTTTTGTTCCCTTTCCCTCTGCCCCTTCCCCCACTCATGCATGTTTTCTCCCTCCCTCTCTCTCTCTCTTTCTCTGTCTCTCTCAATAAATAAATAAATAAATACATACATACATACATACATACATATATAAAATCTGTTTTTAAAAAGATTGCAAACTTCTTTAAGAAAAAGAAAATATACAAGATAATCCTGGAGGATATTAGTATCAGAAAGAAAATGCCTTAAAAAAACCCCCCACAAGAATGGAGATATGTCAAAGGGATTCCAAAACCAACTGAAAGAGTTCCCAGTGGCCAGAGCTGGAACAATTTAAGCAACAGTATAAAGTAGTACTGAGTTACAACGTGAAGAATAAAATAAAATAAATATCCATGAGTCAAATCAATATAATAAATGATTGAATAAATAAATAAATGAGGAAGAATACGTAAATTTCCCATGCAATAGAATTTCAGGGCCGCTGGCTGGCTTAGTCAGTGGAGTGTGCAACTGTTGATCTTGGGGTTGCTAAGTTTGAGCCCCATGTTGGGTATAGAGATGACTAAAAATAAAATCTTAAAAAAAGAATTTGAAATAATTTGTGTACTCAATTCCAAATAATTTGTTTAGTTTAACTCCCTAGTCCCTAAGTGTGGCTTGTGCATAGTGATTTTATTCCATAGTGATTTTGTTCTGTGCTTTGTACAGAAAAGCAAGGGGGAAAAGTAACTATAATGGAGGAGCCTGACAAACACTACCTCAGCCAGGTGATCAAGGTCAATATCAATAGTAGTAAGCCATGATGATAGTATGTATTCTTCATTCAATATGGGAATGGCACTTCATCTCTGTGATCTTCCTCAAAAAAAACTCTTAATTCCACTCTAATCATGAGAATCATCAGATGAATCCCAGTTAGACATCCTACAAAATATCTGACCAGTACTCTTCATAACTCTTAAGGTCATCAAAAACAAAGAAACTCTGAGAAACTGTTGCAGACAAGAGGAGCCTAAGAAGATATAAATACTTGGGTCCTAGAACAAAAGAGGTGATAGTAAAGAACAAAGAAGCTTGAGTAAAGTTAAGATTTTAGTTAATAATAATGTATCAATATTGGTTCATTAGTTGTGACAAATATACTATACTAATTTAAAATGTTAGTAACAGGGATGGAAATACTAGCTATAAAGTACATGGGAACTCTTTCTATCATCTTTGTAATTTTTCTGTAAGTCAAAAACATACTAAAATAAAAACTAAAAAAAACAAAGTGGGATAATTGATCACTTCATGTATATGAGCTACTTCAAAATTGAAAATATGTTTTACTCAAATTTTCCTCTTGGATATCTTTTTTGGCAAATCTTTGAGTGTGATAGGGGCTAACTCAGCATTGATTGAATTGAATTAAATTTGCTGAATAACAAAAAGTAAATGAGCAATAAAAAATAGTGTAATTTTAAGGGAAGAACAAAATAACAGAAGAACTCCTATACCAAACTTAAACCTGTAACCTAAGACATTGCATGGACATCCTTAAAAATTCTATGTTAGGTTATTTCACTGTCACATAGGTCTCACCCAATTGTCTATTATCATTTGAACTAATAGTTGCCTGGTTTATCAAGAAAGCTTCTTTTGGAGACTTCTCTTTTTTGGTATATAAGCATTAAAAAAGTTGAAAGTTACAGTAAAGTTAATGACTTAAAATAGGGTATAAATAAAAATATGACTGGATGGTCAAATTAGGTCATTAGATTTCAGTGCCTTTCCATTATATAGACATGGAAGCAGTGTATATATATATATGCATTACTTATGGAACTCCCCCCAAAATAGAATATTAAAACAAGAAATCATCTACAAGAAAATCTTAGAGAAAAAAAAGAAATGAAAATAATAAAAATGACTGCATTAATACATAAGACGTGCATTTTATGTTAATTTTGCATAAAAGTGAGCTAGATATACTCCTGGATAATCATTCCTGCCAGTCAAAATGGCGCTTCATATTTTAAAATTGGGAATTCATATACCGGATCTTTTAAGATGCCCCCATGCGTGAGCGCGTGCGCACACACACACACACACACACACTTTTCCTTAGGTCACTGTAAATTAGTCAGATGTTAGTAGCGGCTGTCAGAAGGTGAGGTGGGTGAGATGGAGGAAGTCATCCTTGCCAGCGTCATGCCTCCCAAGCCTGGTCCTGAATTCTAAATCAAGTGTTCCAGAATTCTAAATCAAGACCTGTGAAACTTGATTTTGATCTCCACCAGTGTGGATATTAAAAAAAATACAACAGGTGGAAATGATTGGTATAATGGCTGAATGTTTTTTGTCCCCCAAAATTCATATGTTGAAATTCTAACCCCTTAGATGGTATTGGGGTGATTAGATGATGATGGTGGACCCTTCATGAATGAGATTAGTGCTTTTATAAAAGAGACCTCAGAGATCCCTCACCCCTACCATCTTCATGTGAGGTTACAGCAAAAAGACAACCTTCAAGGAAATGGACTCTCTCCAGATTCTGAATCTGCCAGTCTTAATCCTGCATTGCCCAGCCTCCAGAACTCTGAGACATACATTTCTATTGTTTATGAGCCACCCAGCTATTTTTTTATAGTAGCCTGAAGGGATTAAGGCAGATGGCTTTCCAAGGAAGAAAAGATTCTTGTCACAGAGGGGTTTCAGAGTCATCTCATGGAAATCTGTCTTCATTAGTGTGGGGATCAAGCCATAGTTGAGGATCCTGATATTAGCATCTAGAAATGGGATGAGGGAAACTGAGTTCAGCTGACTGAAAAGTAACCAGACGAGATCTAAAATTAAATCAGAAATGAGAGAGTTATTATAATTTGCCACCTGAAGTTGTCATTAGAAGGGAGGCTCTGGGTCACTGTTCCCACTAGTTCCCATTACCTTATAGAGGAAATGTATGCTGTGGTAATAATAACATTAAAAATGAAGACACAGGGGATCCCTGGGTGGCTCAGCGGTTTGGTGCCTGCCTTCGTCCCAGGGCCTGATCCTAGTCTCGTGATTGAGTCCCATGTAGGGCTCTTTGCATGGGGCCTGCCTTCTGCCTATGTCTCTGCCTCTCCCTCTCCCTCTCTGTGTGTCTCTCATGAATAAATAAATAAAATATTTTTTTAAATGAAGACACATAATAGTAGCTAATATTTATTTATCAATTATATAATAATAATAGTGATCATCTATTGGATGCTTTCTATATTCCAGGCACTATTCTAAGTGCTTTCCGTAATACTTAAAATATTTACCACCTATAAGGTAGATACTATACGTCACTCCTATATTGCAGATGAGGAAACAGACCTGAAGACAGTAAACGGGTTACCTGCAGTCAATGGACAATTAGCACAGTTAGAATTCAAACTCAGGCACACTGCCTCCAAAGTCTACCGTTAACCATGTTATGTGTCACTCCGTTTAATCTTCCCAGCGACTCATTACTTTAGGTACTGTCATTATTTCCATTTCCTAGATGAGAGAACTGAAAGTTAGATAGGTTAAGTAATTTAGAAAGAATTTCTAAATTTCTTTACTTCAGAAAGTAACTGATTTCTGAAGATCAGTCGGCAAATTACTAGGTCAGAATGCAGATCCCGAACTTAAATAAAAGTTCTTTTAACCACCAAGCCCATACTCTTAGCTATCACAATGTGGCACCTCCTCCAGTATGTGAACCTATACTAATTTCAGGTAGTAAGGAAGGAGTTAAAAATATACTCCCAAGTCCAGTTCCACAAGCCACCTTGGGTGTTGGGCAGGGAGTAAGTGGAGCCTGTAGGGCTCAGCATCATGGGCTCCGAACAAAGCCAGGGCAGGCAGGGGCTGTGTCATAACATCCACAATCTCAATGTCAGATTCTGAATCAGTTTTACATTTTAGTTTCTTTGTTTTGACCCAATTTTTTACACTGTGTAATTTTTTAATATTGGTTCTTTCTATCCTATTAAGTCATCCCTTCCAATTTTGGAGCTTCTGAACCTTTGATTGGTCAGAATTTGAATTTGCATTAAAAAACAAACAAACAAAAAAAAAAACAGAGAAAAACTTTCCAGAGATTGCATTTTCATTGACATTTCTACACAAGTATCACCAGCCACTCTAAATATGGAAGAATCATTCCTTTTAAGGACTCTCTCAATTTTTTTCCTCCTCTCTTTTACATGGGCCTTTTTTTCTTCTTCCCTTCCCCCTCTCTGTCCATTTTGCCAGTTCTCTTCATCACCACTGTCCTCTGAAGCTGATTTAGGCAGAGTGAATCAGACAACGGTATTTCTGACTTTACTCATGACTAACAACATTTCCCTGAGGAGGTAACTTCCTCCTTTATTTTGTTTTGGTTTCTTGATCTTAAAGATGGCCACAAAAACACTAGATATCCCACATAGCTCAAGCAATGGCGTGCCAAACAGAGCATTTGCCTACAAAGCAGTATTTTCCCTCATGGATTGAATTCAGCAGGTGAGCCACTGTGAAGCTGCCTCTGGGGTCTGTAATATTCCACTTTTAGTTTGGCTTGGAGCAGAAGAGTCATTTAATGCGGTGAACAAGTTAGAACAAGCCTCCGCTCAGTTATAAGGCCAGGTTCCTTTTTTTTACTTTTTCCCACCTCAACATGTGGTGAATTGAACAAAATTGAATTAGATTCATTTCCGTTAAATCCCTTACCCCGGGTGTTTGAACTGTTGCTTCATGTTCTAAGCCTCTTTCTTTAAAAAACAAGACAACAACAACAACTCTTGCCATAGGATTTAAGTTTTGAGTAAGAAACCAGAGCTGTAGGAAGAGGGGAAAGAAAGAGGAAGAAGAAAAAGAAAGAAAGAAAGAAGAAAGAAAGAAAGAAAGAAAGAAAGAAGAAGAAGAAAAAGAAAGAAAGAAAGAAAGAAAGAAAGAAAGAAAGAAAGAAAGAAAGAAAGAAAGAAAGAAAGATATTAAGGTTTAGTGTGTCTACTAAGAGACATACTAAATTTGAGTCCTTCAGTCTCTTCAATAAATGGTGCTGGGAAGATTGGACAGCCACGTGCAGAATGAAACTGGGCCATGTCCTTACACCAGACACAAAGATAAACTCAAAATGGATGAAAGATCTAAATGAGACAAGAATCCATCAAAATCCTAGGGGAGAACACAGGCAACACCTTTCTTGAACTTGGCCCCAGCAACTTCTTGCAAGACACATCTATGAAGGCAAGGGAAACAAAAGCAAAAATGAACTATTGGGACTTAATCAAGATAAAAAGCTTCTGCACAGCAAAAGAAACAGTCAACAAAACTAAAAGACAACCTACAGAATGGGAGAAGATATTTGCAAATGACCTATCAGATAAAGGGCTAGTATCCAAGATCTATTAAGAACTTATTAAACTCAACAGCAAAGAAACAAGCAATCCAATCATGAAATGGGCAGAAGACATGAACAGACATTTCACAGAGGAAGACATAGACATGGCCAACAAGCACATGAGAAAATGCTCCACATCCCTTGTCATCAGGGAAATACACATCAAAACCATAATGAGATCCCACCTCACATCAGTGAGAATGGGGAACATTAACAAGACAGGAAACAACAAATGTTGGAGAGGATGTGGAGAAAAGGGAACCCTCTTGCACTGTTGGTGGGAATGTGAACTGGTGCAGCCACTCTGGAGAACTGTGTGGAGGTTCCTCAAAGAGTTAAAAATAGATCTGCCCTACGACCCAGCAATTGCACTGCTGGGGATTTACCCCAAAGATACAGATGCAGTGAAATGGCAGGACACTTGCACCCCGACGTTTATAGCAGCAAAGTCCACAATAGCCACACTGTGGAAGCAGCCTCGGTGTCCGTGGACAGATGAATGGATCAAGAAGCTGTGGTCTATGTATACAGTGGAATATTCCTCAGCCATCAGAAATGACAAATACCCACCATTAGCTTCAATGTGGATGGAACTAGAGGGTATCACACTGAGTGAAGTTAGTCAATTGGAGAAGGACAGTAATTGTATGGTTTCACTCATACGTGGAATATAAGAAATATAAGAAAGAAAGGGATTTTAGGGGAAAGGAGAGAAAATGAGTGGGAAAAATTAGAGAGAGTGACAAAACATGAGAGACCCCTAACTCTGGGAAACGAACAAGGCGTAGTGGAAAGGGAGGTGGGTGGAGGGACGGGGGGACTGGGCGATGGGCACTGATGGGGCACTTGACAGGATGAGCACTGGGGGTTATGCTATATGTTGGCAAATCGAACTCCAATAAAAAAAATATACAAAAATAAATAAATAAATAATTTGAATCCTTACGATTTTCTCTCTCTGTCCTCAAGATAAAGCATATTTTACATGACATTCTCCCTTTTCTCTCTGCCAGCCTCCTAAGCAGGTTGCTGTCAGTGCTTGGTAGGCAAGAGAACTTAAATAGGAATCAGAGAACTTTGATCTTACTTTTTCCCCAGTTTCTCCAGCAGCCAAAAGGATGTTTATAGACTCAGCAACCACTTATTGGGCTTTCTATGCACCAGTGAAAATTTATTAATTAGGATCCACAAAAGAAAGATTGGAAACCTCCATCATCATGCCAACCTAACCCCATTGTTCCTTCTTAACACTTATGAAGTCGGTTAAATAACAAAAACACAAACGAGTACATTTTAAAGATCTGATTGGCTCTACTCATCTATTCATGTGTTAGGCAGCACCCCATCTAGCAAGTAGAGGGGAGATGAGATGAGATGCTAAGGAAATAGAAAGTTGCGTGTGTGTGTATGTGTGTGTGTTTTATGATTTTATCTATTTATTCATGAGAGACCCCGAGGGAGAAGCAGGTTCCTTGCGGGAAGCCTGATGCATGATCCCAGGGCCCCCCGGGATCATGACCTGAGCCAAAGGAGAAGCTCAAGCACTGGGCCATCCAGGCTCCCCCAAAAAGAAAGGTTTTTAAAGGTGAAAAAGGAGTGGAAGATAGGAAACAATTAGCAAAGAATCCACTATTTTAGGCAAGTTTACCATCCTAGGGGGAGCGGAAGGGGTCTCTCAGTAAATTTCCTAGTGCTGACCAGGCAGTTCCCATGTTGACTGACTAAAGGTTGCATTTCTTGGAGTGGGGGGGGATTGGAGCTGTGATGCGGGCAGGCCAGGTCCAGGGGCCCTGAGGGGATCCCACAGGACCACCAAGAGGACTTCTGACTAAACGCAGGTTAGAAATCAAACTTGAGCCCAGCAGGGGGTGAAAGGACAGTGTTTTGAAGGTATAGAGGGAGTGCAGGTGCAGTGTGCGGGAGACTCAGAAAGGACCCCAGCTATGATCAGGGTCTGGGGTTTTCATTGAGGATGCGTGTGTCCTCTCAGGCAGCCAGGGCCTGGTTAGAACAAAGGCGATGGCCTGGTGCTGTTCTGGCCTATGATAGCTCCATTGGGTTCTGGTCACCTGGTCCCTCCTTAGATGTTATCTATTCTAAGGAGATCACTAACTCCTTGTCCCTTACAAGGAGGACGTACTGGATTGGCATTACGAGGCATGGGCAGGGTGGGAGTGCAGGTGCTAGCATGATTAGAAACGGGAAAAGGAGCAAAAAGCAATTTTTATAGCATCCTTCAGTTTCCCTAGCTCAACAGCAGACAGGTTGGGTAGTTAAGTCTTGGTACACTGACCGGGGGCCTTGACCCCAGTGATGCCATTTTGGTCTTGTCATTTTCTATTTAACAAAACTATAAGCAACTAATTATTAATGCATTGTGTGTGTTTGTTTAATGTCCATTTCTCTCCAGGGCTATGTGCTTCAGGAGGACAGAGTCTGTGAGTACAGTGTTCATTTTTGTAAGCCCAGTGTGGAACTCAAGGCTTAGCACAATAGTAGATACCCAGTAAAGATAGCCTGCATCTCAGAGGTTAGGACTGTGCACGACCAGACTATTAAATAGCTGAGCTGTGATGAGAACTCAGGTGTTAACCCCAAGAGGAGTTTCTGTTCTCAAGTTATTTCCACTTGCGTACGCCATTTGCTTTTCAGAGCTCAACTGAAAGAATACGAGAATACATGGAGGGAAAAAATGAAAACCCTACTGTGAAAAAATGTGAAATGGGTCTTTTACTGTGATGGCCTAACCTCCAGGTAGGTCACAATCAAATCATGTCTAGAGTTTCACTGAGGAACACTAATTTCCACAGGAGAAAGACCCTAGGGCTTGTACTATTTACTATAGAATAAGGTGGAATTATTCAGGTTCCCTACTGTACACTGAATAAGTCAGCAAAATACCAAAAGTGTTTTACTTCTCGTTCACCTCCCTCTTCCAATCTGTGGGGTTCCCATTACAGGAGGTTCTAAGGCTGCCTGACTCGCTATACCAATTTCATCCTTGAAGATGGAGATGTTTACACTGTAAACATTAGTGTATTCTAAGTTTGTTGTGTTTTTCATTTTAAAAGCATTCCTCGGTATGCTTTCTTTGAAAGAAAAATCTTCAGGGACACCTAGGTGGCTCAGTGGTGGAGCGTCTGCCTTCAGCTCAGGGTATGATCCCGGGTCCTGGGATCGAGTCCTGCATCAGGCTCCGCACAGAGAGTCTGCTTCTCCCTCTGCCTGTGTCTCTGCCTCTCTGTGTGTCTCTCATGAATAAATAAATAAAATCTTAAAAATATTTTTTTAAAAAAGACCAAAAAAAGAAAATAAAAATCTTCATAGTGAGAAAAAAAGTTTAAGAGACAATTTCAATAGACAGTAGACAATAATGTCTGGTATTGTTTTAAGCATAGAATCCTTCAAAGTCATTCAGGAATGAACATTATAACAACTTTCCTGCAAATGTGACTGAGGGGTAAACACATGAGTAAAACATACTGTAAAGGAGTTTGGAGGAAAAAATACTGCTACGTTGTTCTGGGTTGAGATTTCGAAAGTATTCTCATTCACAGTAATAATTGCCAAAATACAGGGTCATTTTCCAAGAAATTTATGTTTCTTGGACTTTCTGCTCCAGCTGGTGTATTGATTTGATGGAGCTCTGTTCCAAATCTCAGTTCCAGCTCATTGCCCGTTGCATCCTGTAGTGATTACAAAAGATGGTGGTGCAGGGTCTTGGGGGTGGGGGGTGGGAGAAGGAGGTGGTGGGAGGTGCAATCCACCTCAACTTTGAAAAGCCCAGTGTTGACCTGCATTTTTTAGGATGATATAGTCATTTAGACACGCTGATTGACTACAGATCCTCCCTGCTTCTGGTTTTTTTCTACGCAAGAGAAGACAGGCTGTTTTTGCAATAACCTTTCTCGCTCTGCCCACACTAGTGGCTCCATTCCATGCTCTAAATCATTGTCTTCATGAGGTTTAAGCAAACCTCCTTCCAATGCTCTTCAAATTCAGTGGCATATTATAAATCACACGCTGGCTTTTTCAATTGCCTGGGCATTATTTTGAAGATCTTAGCCTATTTTTTTTTCAAGCAGCAGATTTGTGGTAAAAGCTTGGCCGAATTTTCTTTATTGTTTGCCAGATTTTTAATTTTAACTGTAGAATGTCCGTTTAATCTCAGTTGTAGCTTAATGGACACTCTCTCTTACTAAATAATTTCATTTCATTAATTATGATATTGTCCTTTGGACACTTCTTGGGGACTCACAATGGTTTCACATTGGCTGCTTATCAGGGTCAGACTTTCCATATGGTCTTTTAAAGCTGAGCGCTATGAAGTGAAATGTTAGCTAAGCTTACCTCCCTCTCCCGCAAGTTATCTTCACTGCTTTTGGGATCACTGTCCTCAACATAGCAGGTTTCTTCTCCTCTCATGCTTTTCTCATGGACTTCCTACAGCTTTCTAGAACGCCATCTCCGCCTCCTAGACCAATGCAAGTGCCACCACTGGGGCCCATATTCTGTTCCAACTCCTGTTCCCTTCTGTTCCAACTCGTCCTCTTTGTGGACCACTTACCTTTTGGCCACCGACTGTGTATTGACTTTGGCTACAGACAGACCTGTTCTGTCACTTTGTTGACATTATTTCATATAATGTCAGCATATTCGTCTATAACAGAAGAAGAATAATAGATTGTTAGGAGAATTACACGTGTCACACAAGCAAAATATTTAGCTCATGGCAAGTACAAAATGTGTTTATTCCATTCTCTCTCGCCCTACAATTTACTTTGCTGTTTTTATGTGGTGAAGCCCTGATAATTCAATAAAATCCCCCGAAGGAACAGCATTGTATACATTTCTTTTGCAACCTACAAAAGCCTGCTCTATATGGAGGCATATAGGACCTGGAGGAAAAAGATGATCAACTAGAATACAAATTACTGTTCTTCCTGAAAAACAGATGAATGAACTATGGTCAAGTCTTGTGGACTTGGCTGTGAGCTCTCATTGAGAGGAGAGCTCCCGATGGTTGAATGTTAATCCCAGTGTGGGAGCAAGGTCTGCCTACACACTACCCGGGTCCACACTGACTCCACCGCGGGCTAGCTGTGTGCCCTGGGGCAATGCCTCTGTGGTTCAGTTTCCTATTCCATGAAACAAGGATAATAATGGTGAATGGTACCTACTTTATGTCTACATTGTATTAGATGAGGGTGCACACACACACACACACACACACACAGAGTATATAAGTGCCATATAAGTGTTTCCTGCTATTATCATTACCCCTTTGTTATCCAGAGAGCTGGGTAAGAAGAGGCAGCTGTTGTCATCTGAGAGGCAATGCAGCCGAGTGGAAAGAGCACAGAGTTTGGATTCAGATAGACCCGCATTCTGGAAGGCCTTCCTTCTCTCAAGGTAAGATCTCCTGGTCTAATTTCTAATACATAAGATGAAGCTGATCCTCCTACATCTTTGTGAGGGTTATACTAGATAAAGTACTAACTGTAGATCACTTAGCCCTGGGACTAATACAAAGAAGTTCCTCGAAAAATGGAGCTGATACTCTAATTATTGTCATTATTATATTTCACTTACTGTATTTTAAAACAGACCATTATTCTTTTTACCACCAAGAAAGGAAGAAATACTGCCAATTACATAATAATGGGCCATCACGATGTGATGTATTCAATTTTCAGATAAAGATGTGGGGAAAAAATGTGCTTTAAATAAATGAAAAATACTAGTTTTGCTAGGTGGGGGATCATGAACTGGCTCATGTCCCAGGGAGGCTCCCCGGTCTGGGAAGTTGAGACAGAGAGAAAGAAGTGCACAAAAGGCTGCCCCTTGGTTCATCAGGGGTTTCAGGGCCTGAATTCTTAGACCTCAAGCCTGGGTATGTGAGAGTGGATCATTTCAATTCCCATAAGCACTACAGAAGACTACTAGTAACCCACGCCTTTGCCTGTTTTTCTCTTTCTTCCTCACGTATCTCGCCATGAGTGTTTCAACAAAATGCAACTAAACTTAAACGAGACTGAAATATTTTTATGATTGCCTTTTCTCAGGCTTCTCTGCTTTAAATTTAAAAATAGCCCAAACACAGAAATTGCGTAGAAGTTTTCTTGGTCTTCAAGGCTTTTCCTTTTTAAAGACAGCTGCATAAGACTTTCATTCCATTTCCTCTGAGTGACCATGAGAAAAATCTCTCCTTTGTGTTTTTCTGGTTCTAAGACCCTAGAGAATAAATTGAGTTGTTGGGACATTGCCAGCTGTGTGATAGGTCTACAAGGAAAACAATAAGCAATCTTTTCTGTTTGCAAAGACTAAATTCAGAGACTACTGCCCTGACAGGTTACACATAAAACCAGCCCTCGCTCCTCTCCCGCAACCCCTCTCCTGATTAGCTTTTCTTTGAAGGTTGAGTGAGATGAGTTAGAGTATCTTTTCCATTTCAGATCCAGTGGATGTGGGGGTGTTGCAATTTACACACAGAACTCAAAACTTCTCAATGCCAGATTCTAAATCATCACTATCGCTGAGTTTAGTCTAGTGCCACTGGCCTCATCAGACACATATTTCTCTCTGTCATAAGGGATTGTTGGCCAGCTTATTTCAAAGTCTTAGAACACAACTGTTTCCTTTTCATTCCTACACATTTTTTCACTCAATATCAGTCTAAATGACTTTTTAAAAATTGTATATTATTTTATTGCCAAGTAACGCCGCATTCCTACTCCTATTTCTAAGCATATGGCACTCATCTTCTTGCCACTGTAGGGAGGAAAGGGCCAACTATCAGAGATCAAGAAAGGGATCTCAGAACAGGACCATATGTGGTGGGAGAAGAGCACTCCTTGCATGTTTGTACAGCCTTTCTATTTATAGTTGCAACATTTATAAGCTGGCCCCATCAGATGGGGACATGGAGGATATACATTCGGTAGTGCTAGCTAACTAGCTAAGTACTGTAAGAAATTTCCCCACTCACGCAATAGTTACATCCTAGTGACATTTGGAAATAAGGTGAGAAAGACCCTATTTCACACACACAAAAAAAATATTATTTCCTCCTGTAAGTAAATCTAGAGAGGAATTTTCTAGATGTGGTGATGCTACCCCCTGAAACTGAAAAATCAAGTTTCTCAAAGTTGATTTGACCAGAATATATTAAGATAGAATATGGGGATGCCTGGGTGGCTCAGTGGTTGAGCATCTGCCTTTGGCTCAGGGCGTGATCCTGGAGTCCTCAGATCGAGTCCCACATGGGGCTCCCGGCATGGAGCCTGCTTCTCCCTCTGCCTGTGTCTCTGCCTCTCTCTGTGTCTCTCATGAATAAATAAATTTTTTAAAAAAAGATAGAATATGATCAATTGACCCAAACACCCCTACAAAGTGTCTCCTGCCTTGTTCTCATTTGTATGATCTTTCAGAGCAAGGATAATCTTGCTTGTATTTGAATCTTCTACTGTTTTATAACAATGCCTGGCTACTTGTAGGTTCTCAACAAATCTTGGTGTAATGCCACCAAGCAAATAAACCCTTTTAGCACCTGGTCGGAATTCAGTGTAAGAATTCCAAACTCAGTGGAATTGTATATAAGCCATAACACAATATAGGCTGTAATTCCAAACAAAGGCATGTTGGACACACATTGTAGAACTTTTCAGCCTGTAAGGGAAAAAATCCTTTTCTAACTCAAAGTCATAAAGAGTGCTGCAGGTGGCTTCCCTAAAAAAGAAGCAGATCCTAAGATGAAATCAAGCATGTGAAAGTTTTATTAGGGGGCTACACATAAAAAAAAAAAAGAAAAAAAAGAGAGAAAGCAGGATCAGGCAAGGAGCTGTCAAACCACAGTGTAGATTCCACAGTCCCTACCAGAGCCACCCATCCCAGCAATTCCTCATTGGGTGGAAATGGCTTGAAGCCTGAATCACCACCATGCTCAGTCATTGGCCAGCATCTTCCCCAAGAACAGCATGAATTTGGGCCAAAAGCTGAGGTCGTTCCAGACCACGCAAATAGCTGGACGCTGACAGATATCCACGTGCTAGCCAATGAGATCCTCCTTGAAAATGGATCTGAGTGGTGCCTTTTCTTGTTGGCCATGAAGAGGTTCTCTTATGTTTTCTTTCAAAAGAAAAATGCGGGATCCCTGGGTGGCGCAGCGGTTTGGCGCCTGCCTTTGGCCCAGGGCGCGATCCTGGAGACCCGGGATCGAATCCCACATCAGGCTCCCGGTGCATGGAGCCTGCTTCTCCCTCCGCCTGTGTCTCTGCCTCTCTCTCTCTCTCTCTCTGTGACTATCATAAAAAAAAAAAAAAAAAAAAATGCTTTGATTTATGAGGATTTTATTTTTGAGTATGGTGTGAGCTAGGCTTCTAAATTGCTCTATCCTTCACTGAATGATCCGTCTCAAAGAGTTTTACTGTGACCATTTAATGTGACATCGGATGTGTTATTGGATAATTTTTTAAGCATCAGAAGAAAAGTCTCGTCAATCTTTGGGCTATGCACCATGTAAGGACTGTAGGCACAATACACTTTTAAGGTTAATTTGCATTGTTAACTTTTTGCACTTACTTTCTTAAGTAGACCATCAACAAAACAATAAATTAAGCCCTGATTTGTAGCAGTGTCCAGTTTCTGTGGTGTGAATACTCCCACCATGGCTGACTTCAAGCTACCAATGTGGTGCCACTCGGAGCAGAGTTGGAAAGAGATAACCAGTATCACACTATTATATAGCATTTCCTTCATGCAGATAAAATAGGTATAAATAACCTCAAGAGCATAGATAATTGTAGTACATACAAAAACATAGTAAATTATAGCAAAATAATTAGTAAGTGATGAACTTTGGGGATTTATTGCTTTTGGTTTTGATGTGTGGCTTAATTGTAAGTTTATATAATTTAATTTTTAATAATGTCTGTGTCTAAAAACCAGCTCACAAAATTCTTGAAAATTTAACAATAGGCTCTCGTGAGCTGGCACATGATAATCCAATACAAACTAGAAATTTCCCTTTTAGGCTCCTTCCCTGAAGAAACTTAAGTATTGATACCTAGTGATGCAGTATACATATAAGAATATTTATTGCACTGGTGTTTATAACAGGGAAAGGTGAAAATGACATACCTGTCCATAAATACACAAATTGATAAATAAACTGGAATTTACTATAATGCAATATTAAATGGTGGTTAAAAATAAAATAAATTAGATTCTCATGTGTGGACACAGATCAATTCCCAAAGGAAACTGCAAGTATTTTCACTCAGTGTGATACTAATTGTGTAAAACTTTAAAACATACAAACACATTTTAAGTCTAGTTTATAAAAATATGCCTCTATACAATTAAGGTATAAAAATACTTATGATAATGAAACACAGAAAGTTCAGATAATAGCTGCCTCTGGGGAAGGGATGAGGGATGAGGTGGCACTTCCAAGTGTATCGATAATACTTTATTTCTTTAAAGGGAAATTGATAATCTGAGCCATAATCATAAAAGAAAGACAATCCAACATGTCATGCCCCTGATAGACATACACAAGATATCTGTGAAACATCCTTGCTCAAAAAGAGGACTTATATCTGTTTAAACTTCTATATCCAATTCCCAATTTATGGAAAAACAAGGCGCAGAGAAAACTGTTAAGTGGAGCTAGTGGACTGAAATCGGCAAAATCTGGGGTATAAGTTTCTTCCACATATAAATTGCAAGGAAAAAAATAGAAAGAGAAGTAAGGAATCTACAGACTATAAGAGACTTAAGAGATTGATCCATCAATTGCAGAGTATAAACATGGTTTTGGTTCTGATTCAAACCAACTATTCACAATTATGGGGGTGGGAAACAGGAAAATCTGAATAGCAAATGAATAGAATGGATAGCAGATGAATAGAATAAGGAATTACTATTATTCAGGTGAGACAATCATATGGAGGACATATCTAAATAATCCTTTTTGTTTTAGATATTAATGTTAAAAAGAAGTGCGGATGAAATGGTGGATGAAGGACGTCTAGGACTTGCTTCCCAAGAACCTGGGGAGCTGGACGGAGTGAGCAGAGGTATGGATGACACAAGATGGATGTTTCTTCTTTTAGTTGTTCGAAATTTATCAGCCTTATGAGTAAGGTTTCTTTTAAGGGAAAGAGGAGAAGAAAAAAATGGAAGCAAACAAGAAAAAATAAACATCTATTAACCAGGGGGTTTCACATTGAAGGGGGTGCCATTGTGTTTTCTGTGTATTTGGGGAAGTTTGAAATATGACATGATTTAAATTTCTAAAAGCTTGAAATTTGTATAAATACCTCCTCAGTACCACAAACATAAAATACACCCTGACTATATTTTAAACGCCACGGCCCAGCTTCAATGGAAGGAGAGAGATAAGTTATCAGCAGGGAGACTGGGGCTTCCCACAGCTCTTACGTGCCAGACACTTTTGATTTAGCCTCCTGCCGGGTGCCCTGGGCCCTCCCCAGATAGCGGACCACCACTCTCTAGTGCCATGAGCCAGAAATTAACTCTTCGCATCCACTCAGGCAGGCCTCGGTTCTCCTGCTGCACCCGTGGGTCCCACACTGTCACATCTGGTTAGGCCTCCCTCCCTCTCATTTACACTTTGCTCCCTGGGGAAGGTTGAAGTCACCAGATAAGTTCATCAGAGGAGTGTTTTGCTTTCTAGAGTTCAACAGGCCTTGTCCTTGTGGAGGTCAAGAGGCTATTTCATGATCTATTTTGTTTCTAAGCTTACCAGGCCACTGAAGTGTTGCTGAACGGCTTCAAACTCAAGAAGGATTTAAACGTTGCCCGTGCAGATCGCATGTTCACCCCCCTGCCCACGTGCACACACGTGTGCGCACACATGCACGCATCTGTAGCCGTTAGTACATAGCAAATTAACGACTATCAGGCAGGCTCCTGGTGGCCACCCACGTACAACATGAGACAAGGTGGGTATCTTCAAAGTTAAACGAATTAGAGAGAAAACAGTACTGACCCAAGCAGAGAACAGTTTGATGCTGGATATGTTTTCTTAAAGTGAATTTTTTTCCCCTGAACACAGAATCTTCAAGACTTATTAGTTCTAGTTTTCCAGTAAAAAACAGAACTTCCCTTTAATCCACAGATATAAAGGGGGGGGTCCGAGTGCATTTCCACGCGAATGCCACAGGGTACACAGGCCACTGGCTCAGGCTGTGCAATAAATGACTGACTCACTGGAGAGCCAGTGTGGTGTTATATTAAACGTGTGGACTTTGGAACCAGATTGCTTGCTTGTATCTTGGTTTCCTTTCGTTAAAATGGAGATAATAGGGGCGTCCGGGGGGTTCAGTTGGTTGAGCCACTGATTCTTTTTTTTTTTTAATTTTTTAAAATTATTTATTTATGATAGTCACAGAGAGAGAGAGAGAGGCAGAGACATAGGCAGAGGGAGAAGCAGGCTCCATGAATCGGGAGCCCGACGTGGGATTCGATCCTGGGTCTCCAGGATCGCGCCCTGGGCCAAAGGCAGGCGCTAAACTGCTGCGCCACCCAGGGATCCCCTGAGCCACTGATTCTTGATTTCTGCTCAGGTCATGGTCTCTGGGTCCTGGGATCGAGGCCCCTCGGGCTTCGGGCTCCCTGCTCATTGGGGAGCCTGCTTCCCTCTCCCCTTCCACCCTCCCCACCTGCTCAGGCTCTCTCTCTCTCTCTCTCAAGTAAATAAATAAAATATTTAATAAAATAAAATGGATATAATAGCAGCACCTACCTCATAGTTATGTTGTGTAGAATTTACATAAGTCGGGATCCCTGGGTGGCGCAGCGGTTTGGCGCCTGCCTTTGGCCCAAGGCGCAATCCTGGAGACCCGGGATCGAATCCCACGTCGGGCTCCCAGTGCATGGAGCCTGCTTCTCCCTCTGCCTGTGTCCCTGCCTCTTCTCTCTCTCTCTCTCTCTCCTCTGTGTGTGTGTGTGACTGTCATAAATAAATAAAAATTTTAAAAAAGATATAAAAAAAAAAAGAAATTACATAAGTCAATACATGTAAAGCACCTAGAATACTGCTTGGCCTATAATAAGTGCTACTGAAGCTATTAGCACTTGTCATTTAGCGATTGTCATGTAATCCTCCAAACTATTAGCACCACTTTACAGATGAGGTTAAATAACGTGTTGAACGTTAGACAGTCCATAGTAGCAGAACAGGGGTTAAATCAGGTTCTGTCCAAAGCCGGTGTGCTTTCCACCACATGCCCTCTTTCATGTGCTTATGACACACACCGCGCTCCTGTGTTCACAAGGAAGCCACGTTCATAACAGGACGTGAAATTCAGCCTAAAGCCTGTGAGACTTCGGGATGGTTCAGAGTAAGGAAACTGAAAATAGTAAGATGCAACTGTACGATGTCTACACTGAGAGATTTCAGACACTGAGAGAAGTTTGGAAGGTTGGACTGGAGTATCGGGTGATGAACATCTTGGTGTAAATGTTCAGAATATGTAAACTGGCTCATGGTGCTTGGTTTAATTAGGTAAGCAGTGGGATCTCCTATATTGACAGTAAGTATTCATGGTTCCAGTATTAAATATGAAACAATTATGAGTCATAATAATTACCTTCACGTCATCATGAGAAGCAAGATGTATTGGGAACCAAGTGGCCTACTTGAAATCAAATGAGAAAATATAGGTTAAAGTCATCTATAAACTTAAATGTAGTAACGAAAATGTAGTTTTACATATTGCTACGGGGTTGAATTGGGCCTTCCAAAAGAAGTCCTCACCCTGGATACCTGTGAATAATGTGATCTTACTTGGAAGTAGGACTTTTGCCTACGTAATCAATTTAAAGTGATCTTGAGCTGAAATAGGATGAATCCTAATCCAATATGACTTATAAGAAGAGAAGAGACATGGAGATGGACACAGAGGAAATTGCCCCGTGATGACAGGCAGAAAGAAACTGGAGTGATAATCTCCAAGCCAGGCGGTGCCAAGGTTTTTGCAAAAACTAAGAGGGAAGCATGGAGCAGAACTTCAGAAAGAACCAACCCTGCTGACACCTGTATTTTGGACTTGTACCCCCCAGAACTGTGAAATAATAAGTTTCTTTTGTTTTAAGCCAACCAGTGTGCTTTAAACAACTGTGTTAGAGCCTCCGTGGGACACAAATGCACGTGTGCAAGTTCATGCAATGACCAACATCAATAAATGATCGATGATCTAACAGAAACACATCTGTGCCGACAATATCCTCCTTCACCACGTTATTTGTAGCTGTTTTCATTTGGAGTCACACGAGATAGTTTAAAAAAACACAGACACACACACAAACATAAGATGGTACTTAAAGACAAATGACAGAAAGTATGTTTGGGGATTTAGCGTAGTAAACATGCACCACTTATCAAGTAAGTGAGACACGTCGAGAAGAATCACAGGCACAACATTCTTTTAGAGTCCAGAAAACCTGCTGTCAGAAAATATCCAATTTTGGGGGGATGTCTTTTTTCTTCCAGTTTTACTGTGATGTCATTGAAACACATCACCGTATAAGTTTCAAGTGGATAGCATAATGGTTTGACTTATGCATGTTGTGAAACAATGACCACCTAAGTTTAGCTAGGATCTATCACCTCATATAGATGCAGGAAAAAGAGAAAGGAAAAAAAAAGAAAGAAAGAAAGAAAAAAGAAAAAAAAAAGAAAAAACTTCCTTATGGTAAGAACTCTTACGATTTACCCGCAACTTTCCTATACACCCTACAGCAGTATTAGCTACAGTCACCATCTCATATGGTACACCCCAGTACTTATTTATCTGGTAACTGGAAGTTTATACCTTTTGACCACATTTCTTCAAATCCCCTCCTCCTCTTGCCACCTCTGGTAACCACAAATCTGATCTTTCTTTTTTTATGAGTTTGAATTTTTTGTTTTGTTTTTAGATTTCACATGGAAGTAAGCTCATACAGCATTTGTATTTCTCTGGCTTATTTTGCTTAGCATAATGCTCTCAAGGTTTATCCATTTGTCACAAATGGCAGGATTTCCTCAATTTTTATGACTGGAATATATGTATATATATGCCACTCCTTCTTTAAGTAGGCTCCATGCCCAACATGGGGCTTGAACTGATGACCCTGGGGATCAAGAGTCAGATATTCTACTGACTAAGCCAACCAGGCACCCCTAAAGCATGCCTTTTGAAACAAAGGCTGTATATACCCTTATTAAAAACAAAAACAAAAACATGAAAACATAAATAAACATTGAAAGGATAACTTGGACCTAAAGAGGAAAGATTTTATCAAATCCTCTATCAAGCATTATCTTAACTCCTTTAATCAATCAATCATTTGATAGAATAGATGTTGACATTTTGTTTGCTGCCTTGGGGCAAAAAGAAAAAAAATAAAATATACTATGTGTCCTTAAGAGGCATCATTCAGATTAGATCCATACGTTTCCTGCACCCACTGAAGCTCAGCTATCCCCAGAGCCTGTTTAAATACAAATACATAAATCATTTGTTGTTGTTTTTTTTAACACATCACTTACAGATGCCTATGGCTACTTGCAGTGAACATAAATGTGGAAAACAAATGCAGTCAACATAAAAAAATCTACTTCTTCTGAGGTTTGCTTTCGGTCTTTTATATGTATACAGCTTTGCATCAAAATAATTCTTTTTTAAAAACTTGTTTTTATTGAGATATAACTGACGTATAATATTGTACCAGTTTTAGGCGCACAACATAAGGATTTAATATATGTACACACTGCTAAATGATCACCACGATAAAGTTTAGCTAGCATCCGTCAGCACACACGATTAGATTTTTTTGTCTTATGGCGAGCACTTTTGAGATCTACTCACTGAGCACCTTTCAAATATATAATAGAGTATCGTTAATTATAATCACCTAGCTGTACATTACACCTCCCCATGTCATGTATACATTGCATCCATTATCTTATAACTGGGAATTTGTACTTTTGACTACCTTCACCCATTTTACCAACCCATCCCCAACCCCTACCTCTGGCAAACACCAATCTGTTATCTGTACCTATGAGTTTTTTTTTTTAATAAAGGTGGGTTTTTTTATTTATTTTTATTTATTTTATGATAGTCACAGAGAGAGAGCGAGAGAGGCAGAGACATAGGCAGAGGGAGAAGCAGGCTCCATGCACCGGGAGCCCGACGTGGGATTTGATCCCGGGTCTCCAGGATCGCGCCCTGGGCCAAAGGCAGGCCCCAAACCGCAGCGCCACCCAGGGATCGCTGTACCTATGAGTTTTTTGTTTTGTTTTGTTTTTAGATCCATATGTAAGTGAGATCATGCAGTGTCTTTCGCTGACTTATTTCGTTTAGCATAATGCCTCAAGGGCTGTCTATGTCTGAACAATATTCCACTCTACACTACTACACTATGCCATATACACACCAATACTCCATTGAATAACATACACTGTTCCATATACATATACACTACATTTTCCTTATTCACTCAGCTGTTGATGACAGGTTGTTTCTGTGTCTTGACTATTATAAACGATGCTGTAATGAATATGGGGATACAGATATATTTTTGATACAGTGATTTCATTTTCTTTAGATAAATACCCAGAAGTAGAATTGCTGGGTCATATGGTAGTCCTATTTTTAATTATTTTGAGGAATCTCCACCCTGTTTTTCATAAGGACTGCACCAATTTACATTCCCACCAACAGTGCACAAGGGTTCTTTTTTTCTCTACATCCTCATCAATACTTGTTATCTTTTTGACAAAAGCCATTTTAACAGGTGTGAAGTGATATCTTATTATGATCTCATCAAATCAATTCTTTAGATGCCTATCAATGAGCCAGTGATAGACTTTGTCTAAAATTTTTCAATAAAAAAGTAGAAAACTCATAATTAACAAGAGGGAAAACAATTTTTAAGTAAGTACCTTAAGGATTCAATTCCAATGATAAGTATGGAGACGTTGGGTTTATGGACATTAAAGGATAGCAGAATGTAAATCTAAAATCTACACACCCTTCATTTTAGTAAATATTACAATCTGAAACAAGAACAGGTGCATGCAAATGTCTTGTGCAATTTAAGCATCATCAACATATCAAGAATATTGCTAAGAAATAATATGAAGAAAACATTATGTAAATGGTTCTTCTGAAATGATAATAAAAAAGCTGAAAATGCACACTTATTTCCTTTTGCCATTAAAAGAAATGAAGAATGTTAAGCAGATTAGAAGTATATGATTAATTCTGGAAAAAAAAGTCTCAGCATTTGCATAGCTAATTTACTCTCTTACGCTTGATAGCACTTGCATCAGATTTACTTAGTGAATGTTTAAATATATATATATTTATATATATAAAGGAGTACCTTTCTTAGGGATACTGATTTTACAGACCACTGATAATTACTATGTCTCTTGGGTCCTGCAGGAAGCAGATGCCAACAGGGAGATAGGAGAGTGAGCAGTTTATTAGGGAATAATACCAGTGAAAAATAAAAGGAGTAGGATGCAGAATTGGGCAGGGGCAGCTTTCAGAACATGATGTTGATTGAAACATGAAGGTTTTGAGGGAAAGAAACGAAAATTTTACAGGGAGAACGTGAAAGCAGCAGGCAGGTCTGACAAAGTCTTGGCCAACCCAATGGGGAGCTTGGAGGAAATCTCTCCCTGTTAGAGGAGCCCCATGTTGGGCAGACGTGGCAAGGTATTAGTGCCCACTTGGTGCTCACCTCCTAGCTGGCGGCTCCCTAGGAAGAGCATGGCGTCAGCCCAACCACTGAGTATATATCCTGAAGGCCCAGCAGCTGGAGGCTGACAGTCAACAGCACCCCCTTTATCTGAATTGCCTGTTTTCTCAAAGGCAGATGTGAGCAGTGCGCAACTACTACTCATACAAAAACTTACAGTGCTCCTGCCCACACAACCGGAGTGTTGATCTCACATCTCTCCCCTTCTTGCATGTCCTTTCTAGGCCCACCTCAACATTTCACTCCCCTTATTTTTCTGCAAATGCTGCCATCAGTGCTATCTGCTAGAGAGATCCCACCATAGGACTCTCCAAGCCTCTCCCACCCCCACTCCCTCTCACCTCCACAACCATGTTGAGAACTGAAGCCCAGATGGGCTCTCAGGAATTAGAAGCAGTACCACAGGAAACTACTTAGCGGCTAAAAGGACTTTGCCAGATGATCTGACATGGTTCTTTTGGTAAAGACGTAGTCCAAGTTACTAATGCGTAACAATTTTACACCAGCCCCCTTGCCAGGGGGGTAGAAAAAGCACTTCCTATTCCCTGCATTATCTCACATCTTATTCACATGTATTTATTTGTGTCATCACCAAAATAACTACATTTTCAAATAAGTTGAACTAGCTTTCTATTTTTAAAGGAAGAGCTCTGACGTTGAACTAGTAACAGTAGTGTTTTACTTCTTATGCTAAGTGAAACAGGTTGAGAAAGACAGGTGCCATGATTTCACTCCTATGTGGAACCTGAAAAACAAAACAAATGGATAAACAAACCAGCCAAAAGAATTGGACTTGTAAAGGCCGAGAACAAACTGATGATGGTTGCCAGAGGGAAGGGGTGCGAGGGATGGACAGAGTGTGTAAAGGTGAGTGGGGGGGGTACAGGAGACCAGTTATGGAATAAGTCACGAGGCTAAAAGGTGCAGCATCGGGAATAGAGTCAATGACATTGTAACTGTGTCGTATGGTGACACAATTTTTTATTTATTTTTTTTTAGTTAGCCTTTTTATTGTTGTGTGTGTTGTTGGGTTTTTTTAATTGAAGGTCCCTTACTGGTCCTGTTTCCATGAGTGCCAAGACCAGGGGACAAGGGGAGGGGAACGAGGTAGCGCAAGGAAGGGTCATCTCCACAACATTTCATTTATACACAGAACTAAACAGACAAGCACAGAGTCACTATTGCGGTTAGAAGTTGGCAGCATGGGAAAAGGGGGGAACAGGTGGGGAACTGGGGTGTCGTTAAAAAAATACAGGCCCCCCCCAAACTGGGGTGCCTGGGGGGAACTTGGTCTGCTTCAACCCAAGAGGAATCAGAAGATCAAAAGCGGTTTGGGAAAGCCAGAACCGTCAGGGATAGAGGGAGGAAGAAGGTCCAGGGGATGAGGGAGCTGTTTGGCAACTGGGGTGAAGGGATTGCCCTCCCCCTGCTGGGATCCCCCCAGCCCCTCCGGTCTGGCAGGAAGGGGGCAGCCTGCAACCCCCATGGGCAGGTCAGGGGCTGCCAGATGCTCCAGGCAGCGGGCTGGAGGGCTTGCCCTCCAGAGAGATGATGCCACTGCCCCCCAGTTTCTCTGCCAGGGTGCAGTGGTCCTTGACCTCCTCGTAGCAGTTTGCTTGTAACTGATGCTTGATCCCGGTCAGCTTTTTCTTGATAGCATCCTTGGAGCTGGCATAAATCATTTTGCTCTTAAGGGGTACAGACTCAGGTGCCCAGAATGTAAACACCGGGTCCTCCTTCTTGCTCTCCTTGGTCTCCTAGGTTGCGCCATAGAGGGCATAGCGGCAGTCCTTGTCTGGTAGCATCTTGACAAAGGTGGCGTAGGGGTCGTCTACAGTCTGGCCCACATCACCTACCAGGATCTCCTTGCCCTCCTCGAGGATGATGTTCTTCTTGTCCTCGCTCAGGCAGAAAAGTACTGCCTTCTTGCACTCCTTCACCTCCTCTGGTGTTGAAGACTTACGCACCTTCATGTCATTGAACACTTTGATGACACCATCAGAAACCGCCAGGCCAGAGGCTGGGGCGAGCTGAGCACAACACACAGAGATGCTGAATCACCATGTTGTTGTTATAGACCTGAAACTAATGACGTTGTGTGTCAGCTATACTCAAAAAGGCTTTTTTTTGAAAAAAGCTAGAGGTCTAGCTTTGAACTGATTAGTGTTTTTCTTCATAAGGCAAGTGAGTTAGTCCTACTCTGCTCCCTCGGTTCCTCAGACCATATCAGAGAAGAAATCTGCACTTCAGCACTTACGCAGAGGAAGAGTGGTGTCAGAATAGATTATCTCATAATGCCCACGTCATAGTTTCCACGTCATGCCGATTAACATCAACTTGGCTTTCAAACTCAACTTGGATTCTTAAAATCTTCTATATATTTACTCACTTTCTCCAAACTTCTAAAACTACAGGACGCGTAGGGGAGGATAGAATGTCCTTTTTAATTTTTCCTAGTTATTTTGAAAATAGTCACTTATTTATTTTGAATTCATTACTTCCCAGCTAGGTGCTAAGGCAGGAGTTGCAAACTCAGAGGCTCAGGAAGCCTGTGCATACCTCAAAGAAACAGTCAGTGGGGGCATGGGGACCATGGTGAACTGGACCAGATAGGCTCCGGTCAAAAGGCTGCAGCTCTTGCTCAATTGCAGTTCGTTGAAATGTGGTAAGAATGTAGGCCCAGAATGGCCAAACTTCCAATTTCCCAAGAGAAAACCAAAATATGGGATTTTTTTTAAATGCAGCAATAGGAAGGCAATTTGGTACCCTATCCAGTATAAAATGTTTATACTCTTAACCAGTTGTTAAGAAACAAAATTCAACTGAGTAAATTGAAAGGTCTAATTGGCTTTATTGAATGATTCACAAATCAGGCAGCATGCCACCCACCAAGTAGAAGGGCACTCTGGGAAGTCATACAAAATGATGGGTTTTTATAGGAAGGAAGGTGGAGTGAGGAAGATGTAAACAGAAGAAAAGAAAGACTGTTCCAAGCAAGATCACCTTATGTTAGGGGAAGGGCAGGAGGTGGGGGGTCTTACTAGGCAGATTACCTCATCTTCCCTTGGGGGTTGGAGAGGGCGCAAGGCACAGATTACCTCAGTGGTGCTTATCAAAAAATTCCTGATTGACAGGCTGAGACATATTTCTGGGGGAGGTTGAAACTGCAATTAGGTTAGGCAGTAAGCTCTGGGTTAGTAACTTGGGCTGGCCCAAGTAAAAGCCATTTTGGATCTAACAGCATCCTACAGAAAAAAAATCCTATCAAGTACACAAAGATATAGGTAGATGGCAGTTATTTGTAACAGTGAAAATGGGGGTTGGGGGCAGAAGTAAAGGGTCATCAATTGAGAATTGAATAAACCAATGGAGAACATCCACAAAATGGGGGGAAATATATGACTATCCTAGCAAAGCATTTTTCATTTTTCTTTTTTCCTTTTTCTTCTTTCTCTTCTTCTTTCATCCTTTCTATCAGTCTATGTATCCTTCTTCTAGAGTAGAAAAAGCAGCTAAGTGTCATTCCTTAAAGCACCTGTAATGCAGACCAAACAAATAAACAAGCAAAACGAGTAGCCTTGAAGCAACTTCACTCTTCCCTGTCCTTTGAGTGATAACCATTTAGTCACGCAAATATATGGCAAGAAGGCCCCCACCTCTGGGAAAATATAAGAGCATCTTTGTTTGGTCTGGCAAAGCTGCCCCTCCCTTTGATATATTTAAAAAAAATTGCTTTGTTTAATAACATCTCCAAGAAGGAACCACTTGGAGAGGAAGGTCCTTGCCCTATCTGAGATAGCGGCCAAAGCTTTGGTTGGATTCTCCATGCTATGGACTAGACTCTCAAAAATGACTGCTTTTTCAGGAGGAAAAATTCCAGCAGACTAGAACATGTAGAGATATTTTGAAGAAGCTTTTGGGTATTTGAGCTGAGCTCAATAATAATTATCCTGGGAAAAATATTTTAGCTTTCTGTCTTAGGTAAAGCTTGACTAAAATAAGGTGAAAAAAATCATGATAAATTTAATTCAATAAATATTTGTTGAGACAGTTATTGAATCTGCTAAGTGTAGAGGTGTATACTGGGCATGATAGGACATCTTTGGGTAAAAAAGATCTCCAAAAATTACCCCTGGCTTCAGGGAACTTACTGTTTAAAAATGGACTAATATGTAGCCATTAGGTACACATAGCTATTTAAATTTAAAGTAATTAAAATTAAATAAAATGTTGGATTGAGTATCTCAGTCACAGCAACCACATTTCAAGTGCTCTGTAGCCACATTTCCATCATCTGGTCTAGAATAGGGGTGTGCAGTGCTTGTCAGCTTTGGGGGTCATACAGACTCTGTTGCAACTACTCAGATCTGCTGTCGTAGTGGAAAAGCAGCTATAGACAATGAAGTAAGGAAACGGACATGGTTGTGTTCCAATAAGCCTCGGTTTACAAAAATGGACAGCAGACCAGATTTGTCTTGTGGACCAAAGTTTGTTGATCTCTTGTCTAGAAAAAGAAACAACTAACTTTAGTGTAAGGCTTTACAGGGAATAGAGAATAAAGTAATTGCCTTTCTGTGGAAATTCAGAGTCTTTATGGATGCATTACATACAATAATAAATGATTTTTGTTTTAAGTCACTGACATTTAGGAACTTTGCCATAGAGCAGTAGGTAACGGACACATTTCACCCTGCTATATGTCTAAGACCTTGCTTAAACAATGTTCTGAATACCAACATGTAGTATATTTATCGTATCTTTATATCTTTTAATGCTCAAAATCCACATCCTCTGTGGAAACTTTACCAACTTTTTCATGCAAATCTGTCAGGCTCTCCTCTAATGGCCATAAACATTTTAACATCGCTATTGCCATATGCTGAATTCCATTTGTTATATGCTTCTCTCTAAGTAGATAGGTAAGCTTTTTAGGAACAGAGTTTATGACTTTTTCATCTTTGAATCCCCAGCATTTAATACAGTTCAGCACTTAGTAGGTGTTCAGTAAATATTTGTTAAGTCAGTCAGTATAGCCATGATTGACATTATTGACAACACTTTCAGGGCCTTCATATTTGTCATTTTTATAAAAGTTCTGTGTTCTAGGTATTTTAAAGCGGTTGTTTAGCCATTGCTTAATCCCTGCATAGCTCAAGATGAAGTCTGTACAGATTCACTGAAGCTATGAGTTTCTATGCACTGTGTTTCATTCATCTAAATTTTCAATTTCAAATTATTTTTACTCACAGATGTCAGGATCTCCAGACACATCAGAGTTACTCGTTTATGCATATGTATACTTTTTCTAAAGAAAAAAATTATAGATATTATTTTGCAAAATGGCATGATTTTAATTTTTGAATCATGTGAAAGGCAGTTGTGTTTTCACCTAAATCTCCTGTGAATATATTTTTAAGTGACTATAATTTGCATATTAAATTTGCATTTTTATGACCCGGGGTTGTAATTGAAAACAAGGGAATTGGAAACAGAAATAATGAAAGGTTATTATTACTATTACTTAATAATCCAACTGTATCTAGTTAGAAGCCCTTTTAACAAGGAAGAAGCATTCATAATATCAGATCACAAAAGATTACCAGTATGAAAATGTATTTTCATAAAAGGTACACAGGTAAATGACTGCATTCATCTTTCACAGGGGAGAAACCTATTCTGTTGTATGGATTTGCATTATGTTTAAGGTCTAGAGAAATAACAACCAGATTTTTTATTATTCAAGAGAAATGACCTCTGCCCTAACACTACAATGCTTCTTAAAATTGATAAAGTTCATTATCTGATCTAACTTTAACATTTTAATTACATGTTTGAAAAATAAACCAGAAAATAAATGAAAGCAAAAAAAAGAATAATTTATATTGTAAGAGTTACACTTTTTACACCCATTTAGTTATTTCAAAATAGCTTTTAAAACCAGCTATTCATAATGACCTTCTAGAGTCACATAGGAATATGAACCAGATGACATAAAAGTGCCCTAGATTGTATTTATTTTCTATATGTTAAATTCCATTACTATTAATTTGTATCAAATGTGACTTACTCTCAAAACTTTCAAATTAATGAACACAAGCATCAGAGAAGAAAAGTATTCTAGAAGTAAAAGTGTTAAAAAAAAGTAAAAATTAAAAATGTAAGTAACCAATTGTCTAAAATTCCTATCCCATGTAAATGTTTTATAGAATATATAAATCATTGTTTTCTATTCATATGTGGCTCCACTTTATAGCAGCTGCTACAGATGTGTCTTTTTCCTGGAACAAATTGATGCCACTGGCACATTGGATGCCAGAGCTATTGAAGTGGTAAGTATTTTGGTCTTTACTGACAGTCAGAAGGCACAGAAGTAGTTGCCATTCACCTGGCAGGACAGCAGGACACCTTCACTGTCTTCTTCCACAGTGGTGACAACTCACTGCCACTACTGAATCCATGGATATGTATTGTCTCACCATCCCACAGGAGTTCATACAGTCCCCTCTATTGATGACAACATGCTGATAAGGGTCTAGGAAGCACATAGTGGCAGCTGTGCAAGAAGCCTTGGTAAGAGACTTGTGTGCCAAGGGATAGGATCTTAGTTCCAGGAAAATGCAGAGATTTGCTGCCTCAGTAAAATTTCTGGAGATCCAGTGAAATTGAGCATGTCTACATACCCTCTCCAAAGGGAAAGAGAAGTCCCGATACCTTTTCACCCTCTATCATAAAGAAAGAGACACTGTGTGCAGTAAACATCTTTTGATTTTGGAAGTAACACGCATCACACGTAAGCATGCTGTTCCCATCCATTTAGCAGACTTGCCAAAAAAGCTTCATACTTCTAAGAGGTCGCAGTCAAACACTGGGGAAAACATGCTCAGCTTGCCTTCTACACTACCTATTTTTAGCAATAACAATCTTCTTTGAGAAATAGCTCTTGATTTGATCTACCTACCCCTGATGAAGAATGAGCGTCTGACTTTGGGACATCAGGTGACATGATGCCACTGTTGGTATCATAAACCAAGAGTTACCAGACTTCTTGGTCGCAGAGTTACGCATACCCAGTGACATTCCATTATTCAGGTGGAAGTAAAATATGCGAGTCCAGACATGGTAGACCTTGAAAGCACATGACAAAAATCTTAGCTTTATTTGTCCTTTATTTTGACTAATTCATATATTTTATTCTTTTTTTGCCCTTGCTCACATTAAGCTGGAGTCAAAAAATTTGACCTTTCTTTCAGAGCACGGGCTGTTGTTGCTGACCATAAGAAGAAATACTACTGCTGCACTTCATATATATTACATGTATATGTTTTTTAATACGTGTCTTTATTATATATTTTAAATATACATATATTTTTAGGCATATTGTTTTGTGTTCTGTCTTCACAGCATAATCAGGAAATTCCATTTCGCTTAAAATGTTAGAGCTCCACTAATGGGGGGAGAACACCAGGGGGATTCTATTCTTCTGCTTAAAAAGTTTTGCAGTAAATACTTTGTGCTTGAGATGAAAAGGGGGGAGATGTACACTTCCAGGTTCATAAAACACTTGACTTGTAATATGTTCCCACTTCCACAAAAATACCTTTGTTCTTTTGAGGGGACGTGGAGGATGAAAAGGGGCAAGAAAGAAAGTAGGGGTCGGAGGCAAAGAAGAAGAAATGAATACATATAAAGATAGGAAGTAGCTCTCTCAAGGAATTTGCAGGGTAGGTACATTTTTGTAATTATGAAGTCCTTCTTTAAAACATTTTTAAAGGTTTTCATTCTGAAAAGCAATATGTAGTCTGTAATGACGCATTAACATATATGGGAAACAACTGATTCCTTCCCAGCCTCCGTCCTGAGGTGACCTATGTCAGCAACCTGGCATGTGATGGTCCTCACCTCTCCCCTTATACGTATAGAAGAACATTCAAAGGTATTTGGAAGTTTTTCATTTGTTTGCTGTTCCAAATATTAGATAATACTGTACACATTGTGCTGGAACTAAGATTCCATCATGAACATCTCAAGTCAATAGAAGTTGAAATCCTTCTTTTAAACAGTCACATAATACTCCATAGCAAAAACGTACTATATTTAACTCTTGCCCTATTGATAGATAATGAGATTGTGTCCATTCTTTGGCCATCACAGTCAATGCTGCACCAAATATTGTTTAATGTGGCCTTGAAAAACGATGATTATATTTCTAGAAAAGCTATTCAAAAGTGGAGTTGGTAGGCCAAAGAGTATATGTATTTTAAATTCTAATAGACATTGCCAAATTCATGTCACAACTTATACTCCCAGGAACAATGAATGTATTACTGCCATTTTCTCATTTATGTCCTAACCAACAAGGAGTGTTAGGACTTTTTGATTTTTGCCATCAAATATGAAAGATTCTAGATTATCAAAAGAAGCATTTCTTCGTGTTTTACCTGGATTGACTTAGTTTATTTGCTCAGGTCTCTGGCATCTGCAGTAGGTTTGCTCCATGAAGTCAGCATGTGGACTGCACTGAAGCAGTGATGTTCTTTGCCCTACTCGGAGTCATAGATTGCCTCTAGGAGACTGTACCATCCTAATTGTACCACCAGGAAAAAAGCATGATATACAGGTTCATACTACCTTTGTCATATATGAAAGATACCTTGATATTCACTGGAAACAAAATGATAGAAACAGAAAATCTCAGGGGTTGAAGGGGCTATCCAACGCTTAAATCTTAATCTATAAAACCCCTACCAATTTATTATTCCAGCTCCGCTTAAATTCCTCTGATAGGGAACCTACAAAAGCAGACAGCCTATTCCATAATAAGAAAGCTAACTTTTACTGAACGTTTATTCTGTACCAGACACAATTGAAAGGGCTCGGCGGGAAGCATCTCATTTAATCCTTACAAAAACCCTATGGGGAGGCGTTACTATTACACCTATCTCACAGAATAAACCAAGGCACAGATCACAGGGCTAGGAAATGGTGAGAGTTGGTTTGAAGTCAATGGGAAGCCATACTCAACCTCTACATCCTACTGCCTCCCAGAGGCAGGTTTATAAAACTGTGAACGCCAACCCCTTTGCTTTGCAGACCTAAACATTTCTTCCTGTACTTTTGCTTCACTGCTCCTACTTCTACTCCTCTTATTTCCATGAATCCTCCTAAAACCTTTTGCATACGAAAATACTAACCGAAAGTAGCTGTGAGGCTCTTTTCCTATTAGTCTTTGGTTCTAGAAACCAGAGTGTATTTAATGGAAGCTAAAGAAGGATCAGCTCACAGCCCTCACCCAGTGGCAACAGTGAGAAAATGAGAGTGTCCCTAATCTCTTACTTACGACACGTGACAAATCAGGCCAACAGTGAGTCTTTACAGGAAACAGGCCTAAACATTTCCAGAGGAAGGATGAAGTACCCAGCATTAAAACACAAAACATTAATATTAATAGGAAACACTCACGTAACACCATTGTATTTTTGAAGTCTTGTCCATCACTGAAATGTATGCTCCTAAAAAGACTCCCACAGAATACCTCATGTACCTAAGGGTTAACCCTTTTAAGAATACAATGACAGAAGAGAGTAGGGCCCAAGAAACAGGTTATTATTAATAATGTCCCAGGTATAGGTATTCAAAGATAGTGGAAGATAGAATAATAAAATTAGCATCAAAACCACCAAAAATTTCCACATTTATCCTAAGAGGATGGATTCAGTGAAAATTCAAATAGAAAACAAAATTAGGTAGTACAATGGAAGTAAAATATGCCCATGATGAATATCGAGTATGTCAATCAAAGGTTAAGCAAGGATGTACTAACATAAGGTCTTTATTTTTTTTATATATATTTTTATAAGGTCTTTAACTATGTTAATTTCACTGTTTAGAAAACCTATGATGAAAAAAAAGAAAACCTATGATGTAGGTTGTAAGTTCCATTTATAATCTCCTGTATCAGAAGATTATTTTTTTCTCACTTTTTCTCTATCCTTTGCACTTTCAGAAAGGCCAATCAAATTAGTTGTGTTCTTGAAATCTAGGCCATATGAAAAGTACAGCTTTTTTATTTTGCTAAGTTATTTGCACACATGTGAGGCCAAGAGCTCATGGAGCTTTATTCCTGATGACTCCTCCACATTTTCTCACTGCTTACTCCTCAATGCATTCATTGTCATTTCTTTAAACTTGAGAGGCCAACCTATATTGTTGTCTTGCATCCAAATAATTGAGAACCCAACACTAAGCACTCCACTCAAACAGTAAATACAAAGATTAGTAATGAAAATGTAACTTCACTGGGTGATTATGGGGGTTTTTTTGTTTATTTTATTTCTTATTCGCAAATTATAGGCAATTTTGTATAATACTTCTATAAATTTGGTTCTACATTTTTAAAATTAATGAACTGTTAAGGTCATTGTTTAATCTATCTGAATATCCCTGTTATTGGTTAGCTTTGAACTAGCTTATCAATTATCAATTGAATAGATTGAAGATAATTCAACCACTTTGAAGACTTAATATTCAGTTTTCTAAATTTAAGTGAGGTGGATGGGCTATTTAATAATGTGGACTTCAAGAACAAATTAGGGGTTACCAGGTGTGTGAATGGGTGAAATAGGTGAAGACAATTAAGAGTATACTTATAATGACAAGTACTAGATAATGTATAGAATTGTTGAATAACTACATAGAAACTAATACTGAAACTAATACTGTAGAGTAATTATACTGGAATTAAAATAATAATAAGTAAAAATAAAGTGTGTATTTTACTGAAAATTAGTTAATATATAAACTCTTGAACCACTGTTTTATACATAAATGCATAACCATTAGTGTGCCTAGTTATCTGAATTTTTCTATCAAATATTCCTGTAGAACATATACAGGGGATTGGCTAGCTTTGGACATTTCTTTAATTGATATATAATTGGCATCTAAAATTTATTATTAAAAAAATATATAAAATTGGCATCTAGCATTGTATTAGTTCTAGGTACACAACACAATGATTTTATATATATATATATATATATATATATATATTTGTAAAATGATTATCACAATTAGTTAATATCCAGCACCATGTATCGTTGCAATCATTTTTTTTTTTTGCAATGGGAACTTTTAAGACCTACTCTCTTAGCAACTTTCAAATATATTATGCAGTTACCATGCTGTGCTTTACATTCCAGGACATATTTATCTTAGGACTGGAAGTTCATATCTTTTGACCACCTTCACCCATTTTGCCAACCCCCCAGCTCCCACCTGAGGTGATAATCAATCTGTTCTCTGTTTCTATGAATTTGGTGTTTGTCTAAGTTCCACATATGAGTGAAATCATATCATATTTGTCTTTCTCTGACTTATTTCGCTAGCATAATGCTCTCAAGTTCCACCCATGTTGTCACAAATGGCAGGATTTCCTTCTTTTTATGGCTGAATAATATTCCATTATACATATATAAATACACACATACACACACACACACATACACACGTATACCACATTTTTTTTATTCATTCATCCAACAGTGGACACTTAGGGTTTTTTTTTTCTTGGTCTTGACTATTGAGAATAGTGTTGCAATGAACATGAAGGTACAGGTATCTTTATGAGATAGTGATTTCATTTCCTTCAAATTAATACCCAGAAGTGGAATTACTGGATCATATTTTGCCCTATGTAGTTTAATTTCCACAAATTTGTGAATTTTCCACTTTTCTTTCTGTATTAATTTCTAACTTCATCCCACTGTAGCCAGAGAAGATACTTTGTGTGATATCTGTCTTTTAATATGTTGTAAGAATTTATGGCCTAATATATGGTTTAGCCTTGAAAAATGCCCCATATACCCTTCAGGAAATGTATATCCTGTTGTTGTTGATTATTTTATACATGGTAGATCTAGTTTTTTGTGGTGTTAAGTCCTCGGCTTCCTTACTTTTATCTGGTTGTTCCATCCATTATCAAGAGTGAACTACAAAGTCTTCAAAGATAACTGTAGTTCTATTTCTCCCTTTAATTTTGTCAGTTTTGGTTTCATATATTTTTGTGATCTGTTATTAGGTGCATAAATATTTATAATTGCTACACCTTATTGTATTGAACCTTGATTAATATATACTTAATATATTATTAATACATAATGTCCTTTGTCTCTTGTTAGTTTTTTTGAACTAAAATCTATTTTGTATGATAATAGTATAGCCACCTTGTTCTCCTTTGATTACTGTTTTCGTGATATATCCTTTTCCACACTCTAACTTTCAACATGTTTGTGTCTTTGGATCTAAAAGGAGTCTCATGTAGACAATATACAGTTGGATCATTTTTTAATCCATCCTCCCATCTTTTTTAAAAAAAAATTTTTATTTATTCATGAGAGACCCAGAGAGAGAGGCAGAGACACAGGCAGAGAGAGAAGCAGGCTCCATGTGGGGAGCCCGATGTGGGACTCGATCCCAGGACTCCAGGATCAGGTCCTGGGCTGAAGGCAAATGCTCAATCCCTGAGCCACCCAGATGTCCCCAATCCTGCCATCCTTTTGATTGGAGATTAATTCACTTATATTTAAAGCAATTACTGATAAGGAGAGACTTCTGCCATTTTGCTTTTTAGTTTCTATATGCCTTATCCATTTTTTTATCCCTCATTTCCCGTCTTCTTTTGTATTGAAATTCTTCATAGTGGATTACTTGAGTTCCCTTATCATTTTCTTTTGTGTGTATTCTTTAGCTGTTTTTTTTTTTTGTGCGCGTGGTTATCTGAGGATAAAATTTAAAATCATAAAATTATAGCACTCTCATTTGAACTTATATTAGCTTAACTTCAGTAATGTACAAAAACTATGTTCCTTTAACACTTCTGTCCCCAGGTTGTTGATGTTACAAAATTACATCTTTATACATTATGTGTCCCAAAACATAAACTAACAATTTTTAATGCACTAGCCTCTTAAATTATGTAAAAACAAACAAGGAACAAAATAAGGAGCTACAAACCAAAGTTACAATAATTGCTTTTAGACCGATAGTTTTTAAAAAATGTACTAGTCTCTTAAATCATGTAGAAAATAAAAAGTGGAGGTAAACACCACTGTTACAATAATACTAACTTTATAATTCCTCATGTAGTTACCTTTAGAGAGATCTTTGTTTCTTCATACAGCTTAGAGTTGCTATCTTGCAGGGCAGGTAGTGGTAATACACACCCTCAGCTTTTATTTATCTGGAAACGTATTTCTGTCTCACTTCTGAGGGACAGTTTTTACAGATATAGGATTATGGGTCGATCATTTTTTTCTCTTAGTACTTTTTACATATTAGCTTACTTCCCTCTAATCTCTAAAGTTTCTGATGACAAATCTTCTGACAATTATTGAGGATCCCTTGTATGTGATAAATTGTTTCTCTCTTGCTGCTTTCAAAATTCTTTGTCTTTTTCTTTTGGTGTTTGATTATAATGTGTTTTAGTGTGAGTCTCTTTGAATTCATCCTACTTGGATTTCACCGAGCTTCTTGGACATTTATAGTCATGTCTTTCCTTACATCTGGAAAGTTTTCTGCTATTATTTCTTTAAGTATTCTCTCCTTTCCTTCTGAGACTCCCACAATGCATATGTTGGTCTGTTCGATGATATCCCACAGGTTTCTTTGGCTCTGTTCATTTTTCTTCAATCATTTTTTTCTTTCCATTTCTCAGACTCAATAATTTCCATTGTCCCATCTTCAAGATTGAGGATTATTTTTTCTGCCTCTTCAAATTTTTGAATCCCTCTAGTGAATTTTCCATTTCAATTATTGAATTTTCCAGTTGCAGAATTTCTTGTTTCTTTATAGGGTTTCCATGTCACTGTTGGTATTTCCAGGTCATATGTACATCTTTTTCTTGTCTTTCTCTAGGTTTTCCTTTAGTTCTTTGGGCATCTTTAAGGAAGTTATTTTAAAATTATCATCTAGTGGATCTACCATCAAATGTTTTTCAGGGATAGCTTCTGTTGGCTTGGGTTTTTTTTTTTCCCTTTAAATGAGCCATACTTTCTTGTTTCCTTTGTACCTCTTGTGATTTTTTTTTTTGTCAAAAAGTAGATATTTGAATCTCATAATATGGGAACTCGAAATTAGATTCTCTTCATTGCCGCAGATTTACTGGATTTTGTTTTCATTTTTGTTTTTGGTTTTATTGTAGTAGGTTGTCTCTGTGCCAAGGATCAGCCCAATGTGGGAGCTTAAGATCTCAAGTCTTTTGTGAGCGTACACCTTTCCCTGGACCTGCATGGTGACTTTCTAAATTCCCCTATATATGTAGTTGCTTTTGGATTATCTATTCTTCAATGTCTGGCTCCCAAGAGGAGAAAAAGAAAAATGAAAGGGGTAAGGGTGAAAGGCACCATCCCTTTAAAACCCCTGGAAACCACTTCGGCCAGAGTGAGAGGGGCTTGCAACAATAGGGGGAGGTGCAACAACAACGGCCACTGCTTCTTTTTTTTTTTTTAATAAATTTATTTTTTATTGGTGTTCAATTTACCAACATACAGAATAACACCCAGTGCTCATCCCGTCAAGTTCCCCCCTCAGTGCCTGTCACCCATTCACCCCCACCCCCTGCCCTCCTCCCCTTCCACCGCCCCTAGTTCTTTTCCCAGAGTTAGGAGTCTTTATGTTCTGTCTCCCTTTCTGATATTTCCCACACATTTCTTCTCCCTTCCCTTATAGGGCCACTGCTTCTTTTTCTGCCTTCTTGTGATCAGAAGCAGCACTCAGAGATCAGAACACAGATCTACAACATTTGGAACACAAGGTCCTTTTGCTCACCCTGGCTCCTGCAAGCTACACCCAAAACACATGCAGGCTGCCTGCCACAGAGCTGAGGGGTGGGGGATGGGTAGCTGCTACTGTGCTAAGATTCAAAATTGAGCAAAATAAACTGCAATTTACTCTTTGAGAGTTCTCCTGCAAGTTTCAATCTCCAGTAGACTGTAGAGTTCCGAAATAATTATGTCAGACAGATTCTTCCAGTGCAAGTTATTGTCTGGGTTAGAGAAAGATTTCTGGTACTCCCTACTCCACTATTTTCCCAGAATACTCCTCCTTTGCCTGTTTCTGAATTGGATTGTTTCTACTTTTCATTCATTTTAAAATATGAACAAGATTATGTTAGTTCTTATATAGGACCCCTCAATGCCTTCCCATCTCTGCATTGAATTCCAATCCTCTTACCCAGATTAACAAAAGCCTACGGGATCTTCATCCTGCTGCCTGTCTTTCTTAGCACCATTATGATCACTCTCCCCCTCACTCACTCCTCTCCTCTTGTCTTCCTCACACTCCCCAAGTTCATTTTTGCCTAGGCCCTTACACGGGCTCTCCCCACCCCCCACCCCCGCACTTTCATAAATTGAGAGAGGGAGTGTAAATTGGTACAACCACTTTGGAAATTTCTAAGGGTCTCTTGAACTCTGAACTGAATCTCTAGAATGCTTTTTTCTGCAAATTTTCTCAAAGAGATCGTCCCTGACCATTTAATTCAAGTACTCACCCATGCACCCCATCCTGTCACCTCTTTACATTTATTTTTGCATAGCACATAGCTACATGTTTAATAACTTACTTATTTCTTCAAAATGTATGTTTTTTTATTTTTTATTTTTTTTTTATTTATGATAGTCACACAGAGAGAGAGAGAGGCAGAGACACAGGCAGAGGGAGAAGCAGTGTCCATGCACCGGGAGCCAGAAGTGGGATTTGATCCCGGGTCTCCAGGATCGCGCCCTGGGCCAAAGGCAGGCGCCAAACCGCTGCGCCACCCAGGGATCCCAAAACGTATGTTTATTTTAACCAGATTTTACCTATATGAGAAGGTGACTGGCAAGGGAATAGAGGGGGGGAAGTTTGGGAAAGAGTCCTGGCAAAGGAGCAAGGTATGTATTTTCTGTGTTAATGATTAATTCAAAAAAATTTATTAAAAACCTACTATAAGCATAACAAAGAAGAAAAACTGCCTACTATCAGATATTACATTTTACTGGAGACTACTGACAATAAGTAAACAAATACACAAAAATATGTAGTAATAATCACTAAGAAGGAAATAAAGCAGTAAAATAATAGAAAATGCTACAGGGGAGAGCAGTCAGTTTTAGAGAAGGTTTAGTGGAGTATGGGGTTGAGAACAATAAAGGCAGATTCGACTAACCTGTAGAGCCAAAAGAAGTAAAAGAGATGAAAAGGGATAGGAGAGCTTGGTAGGTTTCAAATCTGCAAATTATGGAAATATATTGAAAATAGAATCTTCTTTTTTCTGGATCATTCTACAGTTTTAGTCTATAGCACTGAGATCCATTTCTTCAAATAGCCAGAGAAATAAATTAAAAAAAAAATAATCTTTATCTACTGGGAAAAACTATAAGCTCATGGAATTGGAAGACACGGAGGGAAACGAGTCCAAGATTCTCATTTCAAAAGACTTCCAATTACTGACATATTTGGGGTAGAAGAATCCTATTTTCCTGAAACAAACCAATTAAGAAGCATTTCTCTAGTATTACAACACAGCCTTTCTTTCAAATGCCAACTAAGAATGTTGGAAAGATGTCTGAGGTGCATTTGGGCTTGAGTGATATCAGGCAAGTCATCTAATCTCTTTACAACTAGGCTCTTCATCTGCATCTGCACTGTGGTATAATAACATAAACTCTGAGGTATTTTGTAAGCACGTAAGTGTATTAGTTCAGGTTGCTCCTAGAAGCAGCTGCCAAGACAGGATTAGACATGCAAGAGATTTACTGGGGGAAGGAGCAGATGCTGGTTTGACCTGAGTAGAAGGAGCCGAAAGAAGGAGGATTGGGTGAGAAGAGTCTCAGAGTACAGCTCAGCTCTAAGAGAAGCTCAGCCAGGAAGATGGGTTGTCCTTGCCCAGAGTGACCTGTGAAAGGGATTCCTCATCTCTCTGGAATGGGCCTGCTTCTGTAGCCTCATTATGCTTAGCCATTGGCGAGGAGAGGCTTGTGGGAAACACGGCATCTATGAGAACACGGGGGTGGACCCAGCGGAGCAGCAACTCGGCCTGTCTTCAGTTTTGCTCCTTGTAGCAGGAGATCCCAGCAACACGTTTCCATGACTACAGCAATCCACCTTTGTGCCTCAAAGACCTATCACTCCAGTCAAGTTTAGGAAACAGCTAGCTACTCCATGGTTTCTGGAGGCTTCTTCTCCTGAGGGTAAACTTAGTAAAGGGAGGATAGTGGGACAAATTATACCTCCCATTGCTGTAGTTGGTTGGTCTCCTGGTCATAGCTGGTGGCTCACAGCTCACTTTTTACTATCCATTCTAGTGGGTCCCCTGGTTATGGTCCCCCCTCCCACACCTCCTTCACTGTGAACTGAGTCCCTGGGTTGGGTGCTATATTGTATGTGATTCCATGGCTGGGGATCAGGAGTTCTGTAAACCCCTGGATTACGGTGCTGCCTGAGGGTCTGAGGGCAGAAATGCAAGCCCCTCCCATCTATCTATCTATCTATCTATCATCATCTATCTATCTCTTTGGAGATAAACACCTGAACCTTCCAGCATGGAAAGGTCCCCATGGAGTTGACTTGTCACCAAGCGGATGGTTGGTCTCCTTGAGGGATAATGCCACATCAGGAGCTCAGCATTGGTCTCTGTGGCTGAGACCAACAACAGATATTCAGAAGCAGCAATAGCTAGTTGAGTCTTACACGTGGGAGTCTATTCCGTTGGGCCTATGTACATAGCCTCCCTCTCTACCAACATGTCATTTACGTGTCCATCACACCGACTCTATTAACTAGGTAAGTCATTTTGTCTGGTTGGTTGTTCAGTGTCTCTTCCATGGTAAATTCTCTCCTGTGGTTATCATAAAAAATCTTCACACTCTCTGCCTATTACCAGAGTCCATCACGACTAGCTCAAACTTCATCTCCGATCTTCTCTTCTTTTCCTTCTTGGTCCCTGACTAGATGGCAAAGCCACAGGCCCCTGTCCATGAGTCAATGTACATTCTAACCTCAGGCTACTTTTCTTTCCACACAAAATGAATGACCAGGTGCACTGCTAACAGCTCTGACTATTAAGAAGATTTTTCCATTTTACTGTCTTTTAAGACCACACCTGAAATGTGGCTAAATGCAGACACCATCCATTTTCTGCCTATACTCACAAGCCGGCCCATCTGCACACTAAGCATCGGCCTTTTCTCCCCCTTCATCTGGTCACGTGAAACCCTCCATATGGCCATAAGTATGACTGTGGAAGGGGCACTGGTGCAAATGTTGGGAGTAACATGGGGTCTGGGATGTCTGTTCATGCAGTTTACCCATGCCCTTCGGCCCTGCTTAAACTTGATCTCAGGTGTGCCATTACCATCTTATAACTTGCTGTCACTGGTCCCATCTGACTTTATGACTTGGTGGGTCTGATACAACATAGTTTATAATGGGCTACTCTAAATGCATAGTCCCTTAGGACCCCATGTTCAAGTACTACTTCTCTATCAGAGTCCAGGAATGTGTCAGAAGCTATTTTTCAAAAGCATATCATGCTCTGCTACAGACGTTGCTTGTTCCAGAATCCCAGAGGCCTGTGTTATGACTCTTTCCCTGGGGCTCTTTTCCCTCTGCTGACACCTGTAACATAATCAGGTTTGCTGGATTTTATGGCTCAAATGGTAGCACTGCTGCTTGCACTGTAGCCTGGACCCGCTATGCTATGGAACTCTCATGCTCTGGGCCACATTCAAAGCAAGAAGTCTTCCGGGTCACCCAACAGATCACCTGGACCGGTATCCTTACATGTGGCTATGTTGCCTCCAGAAACCCGAGAGATCTGTCAGCTATTGTGCTTCCTGCTCTGCGGTCGGGGATGCAAAAATGTGGCAATTTGTAATTTATTTTGGGGGGGATATCCCAACATTCTCCTGATTACTGGACTTCTAGAAGCATCACCAAAGTGGCAGGTCTCTGAATCTGCATAGGATTAATGTCCCACTTCTTAGAGTATATGTGTCTTGCCAAGGCCTCCGGATTACTCACCACCTCTTGTTCGTTTTGTCCAATCATTACAATGATTGCGTGGACACCTATGCAGGTTCAGGCAGCCCAAATCTCTTTGGACTGTCTTACAATGGGAAGTGGAAGAGTTAAAGAGCCGTGATGCAAAACTGCAAATTATAATTGTTGTTCATCCAATGTCAATTCACACTGATTCTGGTCTTCTTTTCCAGGGGTCAGCAAAATTTTCTATAAAGAAAAATAGTAAATGTTTGAGGCTCTGCAGGCCATATGGTCTCTGCTGCAATGACTCAACTCCGTCATTATAATGTGAAAACAAACAATAGATAAATGAGCATGACCACGTTCCAGTAAAACTTTATTTACAAAGCAGAGAGCTGACCAGAGTTGATCCACAGGTTATATTTTTGTTATTCCTTCTTTTTTCTAATCAGAATGGAAAACGGTGCATCCACTACTTCGATTGCCACATACCATTTTCCTGTGACCTTACTAATCTGTTCTAGCCTTGGTACCACATCTGGCATAGCAGCACAGTTGAGGCCTGTTAATTTTACAGTAGTGTGTAGTCATTCTTCAGTTTCTATAGGAGCCAGACTGCTGGGATGTTATGATATGGAAAGTTATGCCTGCATCCTTTAGGCCTTTAATGATGGCATTAACCTCTATCATGACCCCTGGATCAATAATGGTGTTGGTTATCTATTTTGGTGGAGAAGAGGGTTGTTGCACAGTTTTCCACTTGGTCTTCATCGCTGTAAGAGATTTTACTCTATAGGCTTAGAACCCTATGTTGGGGTTACTCCAGTTGTCAAGTATATCAAGACTGGTGACACATTCAGAACTTGGGGAAGTGACTACTGAGTGGATCTGCAGATCCATTGTGTCCTCAGTGGGTCAGACTCCCTGGGAGCCAGAAATTTATTTGAGGAGAAAATTTGGGCAAAAAAATGGATGGGGAGCCAAGAGAGGCTGGGAGAACCAATAGAGCAGGATGTAGTTCTGACCCCAAGTGAAGGAGAGGGGGCAGGAAGGTCGGGTGAGGTGTCAGTCCTGCCGTCCTAAGCAAAGATTGGCAAGGCTATCTGGGGATTCTCAACCCAAAAGTTGCCTGTGAGGGGAGTCCTTCACCTCCCAGGAATGGTCCTAACTTAGTATCTCTGCCATGCTTAGTCATTGGCTGCAAGCACCCAGGGAAAGCATAGCCTCAGGATGAATATGGTGCTAGATTTTAGCGCTCAGCCAGTGGGGCTGTCAGCTAGTTATTCTCTCCAGGCACAGCTACTACAGTGCTTCAGCTGCAGTACTAAAGTCAGCTCAGACTCTGCATCCAGGAGACTCTTAATAAAGTCTAGATATCCACCTCTTCTCATTAGGGAAGAACCAAGGGAATTATTGCACTATATGCTTGTCATGGAGTTGCATGGTTCTACTTCCTAGGAACCTGGCAACCTCTTCATTAATGGGTTCTGGATCCAAAAATTGATTGATTAGACATTTCATTGGGGTGACCATCCTGAGCATTGTTTTCCCACTCTTAGCATTTTTTGTTGTTTGTTTGTACATGTTAAGTAGCCGTTTTCTTGGCTTCCCGCCCTCCAGGATGCTGTTATCTATTAACTATCTATTAACTATCAACTATCTCCACAACTTCCTGTAGTTCAAACTCTCTTGGCTGTCCCTCAAACCTAGCCGGACATTACAGTAGTTGTGACCTTCTGGCTTCTGGGGCTTAAGTATCATCACCTGGCCTCTGTTATGTCAAAGCTCCATCATGTCCATGAATTTCAGCAAGCTCAGTACCATGATTCTTTCCTTCCCCCTGGTTTAAGGAGGAGACACATCAATGATAATGTTGGTACCTCTCTCACCGGTGCATTCCCAGTGGCCTCAGTGAATAGTATCTCCTCTGGGTCATGCCATTGAACATATTCTTTCTGGAGATTTTCTGGCCTCACAAAATATGTTAACTCCCAGCATATTTACTTCCCTTAGCATCTTTATTCCTTCTTCCTTCTCCTAGGCCATCTTGAGCATTTATACTTCATTTGGCATTCCTTACTTTTTTTAAAGACTTCTAAAAGCCATCCTAGCAATGAGTTTGCCAAATCCTAGGATCATTGAAAGGGTATTAAACTCCAAGAGTGATCGTTCATGGCAAAGAATTCTTATTTAGTCTGTCTTACTTTCTGGCCATGAAAAAAAATCCAATCCCAAGGATACTCAGTGACTCCTCCTGGTATGCCTTATTACTAATTCCTGTACCTCCCTGGTGACTAGTCCCTTTCCTCACTTCTCAGTTTATCCTCAGGTGGGTTATGCTGAAATTTAACTCTAGATATCAACCTGGCAGCCAGGAAAGGAAGCTGGGGCAACTTCTGAGGGAGGCACCTGTTGCCTTGTAGAAGAAAAATTGCTAAGGCATCTTCCCAGCACAAGAGAATTGCTAGCTCTTACTAGAGAGCTCTGAGGTTTCAAGTCACTCTCTAGAATATCAGGGGCACCCACCTAGACATCTCCAACCCATGTTTAAAGGTTCCAGGTTTTCCCAGCCACAGTAATGACATTAATATGCCAGACTTGCCTAGGCTGAGCATCCAAATGGATCCCATTAGACGACCTACAATCTGTTGCTCAGCTACATCTGCTTCCTACTACAGGAGATAACAGCCTCTTTATAAGCTACCCCAGAGTCCCTCTTGTTCTCACACCTGGCCTTTAACGGACTGTTAATGGCTCTCAGTTTCTCATTTTCCCTCTGCAGGGCACCAGTTCAGTATGGTCATAACCAGCCAATTTTACTGTCTATAAGCATTTTCCCCTAGTTTATTTCAAATACCTTAATTATCACACATCCAAGGGCATTCTCCACCCCTGGGATGTTTTCCTGGGTCACTGGGATGTTTTCCTGGATCACTACTGGTGAAATATTTAGCAATTAGGCTACCATCTTGTGCCATGGACTATCCGTGCACCTATCCACCTTTTTACTCCCCACTAGGGAGTGAGCAAACCAGTCACAAATCCCCATCTTACTATCTGTTTTCTCAGACCGCTGTTGGCATCACCACGTAGTTTGAATCTCCTGAGAGGCAAATGCTGTGACAGCATTAGATGGGCAAGATATTTATTGGAAGAGACAGCAGGAGAAAGCAAGGAAAGCTTTAAGACCATATGCAGGTCTGACAACTATGGAAAGAGAGAAGGAAGGAAAGAAGATCGGGTAGGAAAAATTTCAGATAGTGCCATTCTAAGAAAAGTTGACGCAGGCTCATTAAAAGAGTCCTACATCTTGCCCAAATGGACGTGCCCCTGTGGTGTCCAACGATTGGTCTCCACATTGACTCAGAAGGGCAGTGGCAGGAGCTGTCAGTCACTTGTGCTCCCTAGAGATTTGAGCAGCACATCTTTATGCCCCCCACACTTTTTAAGCAGGAAGGGTTCTTTTATCTGATATATACAGAAACCATATAAATATACAGATAATAAATAATTATCACTTTGATTTAGGTTCTCTGTAACAACTCTGTTCTCTGAGCTATCAAATGACTTAACAAATCAAATAATTTAATATCTATTACATCTAATTGATAGGAGTTTTTGGAGACTCAAATATAACACTTCCTTTAAGGATGCACTTGAAAGTTTTAAAGGTAAAAAACAGTATTTGTGAAAGGTCCACACAACTGAGAACCGCTCTTAACGTTCCCCTTTTCGCTCGGGGAACAAGACCGAGATTGGACAAGAAGATAGGAAGCACCCTAACAAGCTGAACTCGAATAAATCTCTAAATATCAGTTGAAGTCGGAGAGCAAAGTCTTTGCTGACCATATACCCTGAAGAAATGCATTTAGAGTGTATCTTATCGAAGGTTTCAAATCTTGAAGTCCTAAAATGAACGACATTACTTAAAAGACTTTTCATCTGTTAAATTTTAAAGCAATGACAGGGGTATCCCTGGGTGGCTCAATGGTTTGGCGCCTGCATTCAGCCCAGGGCATAATCCTGGAGACCTGGGATCCAGTCCTGCATTGGGCTCCCTGCATGGAGCCTGCTTTTCCCTCTGCCTGTGTCTCTGCCTCTTTCTCTCTCTGTGTGTCTCATGAATAAATAAATGAGATCTTTAAAAAAAATATTTTTTAAAAAGGCAATGACAGTAAACTGGTAAGATCTTTTACTTAAGCAAGTGCGGGTAAATGGAGCTAGAAATGAGACTTAACAATATGTGTACCGGTACGTAACAATCTGAGGCATACCATAAAGCAATGCCTTTCAAATCATTCCACCCAAGTATCCTTACCTGAAAAGGAAAGTAAGTTCAAAATACAAAGAAGGATTGGTTGTCCTGGAACATACTGGTAAGTGCTATGAGCCAGCGAGGCGTACCTACTGAGTCGTAACAACCTAATGCTCAGCAATAATATCCTCTTTCTAATTTTCTTCTATTTTTATCATTACAGAGGCAATATCATAAACGTTAATCAGAAGAACAACATGAGGAACTCATAGAATCGCATCCACCCTGAGAAACTCAATTAGCACCTTGAGATCTTTTCCTGTGAGTCATGTTCCCATTCCCGGGAGCACCTCTCTCGTCTCTAGATGCGAACTTGCAGGCTAAGTGAATAGACCTTTGTCACAGAAAGACTGAGGTCCGTTTCTCAGTCTGCTGTATTTGCTGTGCCCTGGGAGTGGTGCCCTGCAACAATTGTCTTTCTGGTGGTGAGAGCCCTGCTGAGCTCTGGAATGCCAGCCCTCTAGGTCACCAGGGCCCAGTGATCAAGGGGCACCCCTGTGAGGGTCTGGTGGCCCAGTGATCAAGGGGCACCCCTGTGTGGGCCTGGTGGCCCAGTGATCAAGGGGCACCCCTGTGTGGGCCTGGTGGCCCAGTGATCAAGGGGCACCCCTGTGTGGGCCTGGTGGCCCAGTGATCAAGGGGCACCCCTGTGTGGGTCTGGTGGCCCAGTGATCAAGGGGCACCCCTGTGTGGGTCTGGTGGCCCAGTGATCAAGGGGCACCCCAGTGATCAAGGGGCACCCCTGTGAGGATCTGGTGGCCCAGTGATCAAGGGGCACCCCTGTGAGGCTCTGGTGGCCCAGTGATCAAGGGGCACCCCTGTGAGGATCTGGTGGCCCAGTGATCAAGGGGCACCCCTGTGAGGATCTGGTGGCCCAGTGATCAAGGGGCACCCCTGTGTGCACTGCGCGTGACCACTGGCTTGAGCAAGGCGGCCAGAGCGCCGAGGAGCAGGGCACACTTGGCTCGACTGCAGGCCCGCTGGCTTCGGCAGTGGGCTGGGCCTGGCTTCGGCAGGAACGGCTTTGGGCTCTGGGTGGGAGTGGGGTGGGGGTGTCCCCGCTGCCTACGTGCACAGAGCTCAACTCGGAAGTGAGGGCTGCTTGCCCACCCCGGCCAGGGAGCTGGGCAGCACAGGACCTCTGAGCCCTGGGCTCTCTCCTGCCCACTCATCCCAGCAAGGTGATGGGTGCTGCTCCACCCAAACTTGCTCATGCCAGCAGAGCCTGGGGAGAGCACAGGAGAGCACCCCGGGGAGCGTCGCAACCGTACCCCTCCTCCTGCAATGCCCCGAGGTCAGCATATGAATCTCCCTCAGTGCATTTCAGACCTGCGGGTTTAACTCTGGCTCTGGGGGCTGATGAGACCATCCTACGGCCACCCTAGAGGGAAATCTCGGTTTCCCATAGCACCTTGGGATCCCCGGGAGTCAGCCACATGGGTTTTCCAAGCCAGACATTCCGGGGCCTCATCATTCCGGGGTGGATCCCAGGGGCCAGGGTGCCTGATGTGGGCGCCAACCTGTTGCTCCTCCAAGAGCAGCACCTGTCTGGGGAGATCCCTCCGTCTTGGGTGTCAGTGCAACTGGGGTGGAGTTTTGTGGGAGAGCACATCTCTGCCTCTCCTACCCATGCCAGGGTCCTTTTATCCTTTGTTACGAAGAACAGTTCATTCTGTTTTCAGATCTTTTTTCACAGGGATATGATGCGTATGTAGCTGTAGTTTTTTTTTTTTTTTTTAAGATTTTATTTTTAAGTCATCTACACCCAACGTGGGGCTCGAACTTATAACCCTGAGATCATGAGTCATGCTCTACCCACTGAGCCAGCCAGGTGCCTCTGCTGCTGTCGAACTGGTGTGTCCCTGGGGGGAGGTGAGCTTGGGACCTTCCTAAGCCACCATCTCAGCCCCTCCCTCCAATGAGTTTTTAATGTGAGTCATTCTGTTTTTCATTTGTGAATCTCCAGTTAGTTGTCATTACAATGCCTGGCTTTCAAAATCTTTTGTGTTGCGTCCGTCTCATGCTTTCAATGCCAATTTTTATTTATTTAAGCATTTTAGATTTATATTCTGTAATCAATACCTTCACTGCTGTCTTTTTAGTGTTTGTTATTTAGGTCTGCTGTTGCTCAGGATTCCTTGATTCCTCATGTCCTTTGTAATTTTGTGCTGTGCAATCACATCAGCAGGATCTTTTCTACAGAAATATTATGGGGCCAGGATCGAAATTTTATCTCCCTAGAAAGAATTTATTTCTCTCGTTTCTCTTCTATCAGACAACCAGGGGTTCTACTAACTTAGGATAAATTCTTGTTCTTATCTTGGCCTGGATTTTAATGGACTAAGTAGGTTTAACGAATTGAATTGTGTACTTCCCTTAAATTCATATGTTGAATCCTAACCCCCAATGTGGTTGCATTGTAGGGCCTTTTTATTAGGTTCAAGTGAGGTCATAATGGTGAGGCCCTAATCCAATGTGGCTGGTGTCCATACAGGGAGGAGAGGAAGAGACACCAGGGATGCATGTACCCAAAGGGAAGACCACGTGAATGAAGGGAAGAGAACAGTGATTTGCAAGCCAAGGAGAGAGGCCTCAGAAGAAACCACACCTGATGATATCTTAATCTTGAATTTCCAGCCTTCAGACTGTGAGAAAATACATTTCTATTGGTTGAGCAACCCAATCTGGGGAACTTTGTTATCACAGCCCTAGCAGGTCCATACAGTAGGAAATGAAACTTCTGACCTCTAACTCATGGGTAGGTAGACCTTTCTTTATAAATTTTCAGGGAAGTCCAGGCAGAGAGACTCTCCCTACTGGTAGGCAGATTTGCTTTATAGTCCACTTATTCACGAAGGGCAGGGCTATGAATAGGGCAAATGAAGTGTCTTATGGGCTTCACGGTGGGCCTGGCCCTGACTAAGGGTAGCTTAGCTTTTTGAATGTCTAAACTATATAACAGGATCTTGGCTGAAACCACTTATCTGGCATAGGCCAAGGCCAAGTCTCTTGACTTCATTCAGCCACTAAAACTCAGGCATTATCGTTACCAAGACTGACAAATTTCTTCAGAGCAACAATAGTGCCAGAGATGAATTACCACTTTGATGTCAGGCTCAGTTTTGGGTGTTTGCTACTTGGATTTTTTCTTCTTTTTCAGATTTATGCCTTTTAAAATACACTTTAAAAATTTTCCCATTTAGGTTTTTTTGTGAAGGTTTTTTTAAAACATATCTTCAGTGCTATATGCCTGGAAACCAAAGCATAAGAAAACCATTCCCAGAAGCCTCCCTACAGAATTCCGCCCCCCATGTTTCATTGGCCAGGAATTTGCATAAATCAATAAATGCAGGAAGAATCAATCTTTCCAAGATTGATTTAGATCGGTCAAAATTTTTCTCAGGGACCCATGTGGGAGGAATGGACAGTGAAACAAATTTGGGAAATAGGGAATAAATAACTGTTATGGAGACAAAATAGGATGCCTACACTACAGATAATTTAGGGGAGATTGAGTAGATTAGTCTGGCTAGTACAGAGTGACCGAGAGTGTAACAACAGGACCTAAGACTAGAAAGGTATTTCAGGGGTCACAGTATGGGAGTGCCACTAATGCCCAGCTAATGAGTCCATATTTTATCCTACATGTAAAGTTGTGACATTAGGGCTTTTTGAACCAGAAAATGACTATAAAATTGGTGTGGTAAATATTGTTATTTTGACAACAGTGTTAAGAGGTAATTAGGGAAGGAGGAGACTAGAGGCAGGAGTTATAATTCAGGAGTCTTTTGCAGTAACTTAGGCATAGAGCGACAATGACCTAAACCAGGTAACACCGCAATAAGGATTTAAAGGAAGGGGAACACATGATGAGAAAAGGAATTTTGGTGACTGAATTGGAGACAGGATAAAGGCAAAGACTGAGTTCACTTAAATAAATATATCCGATAGTGTGATAGAGAATTAGAGTTAGGTATTGGGTGTCAGTCCCAGGTCGGCTATACCCTCCCTAGGTAGTAACTTGGGACAAATTACTCAGAAATTTTGATCATCAGTTCTACGATTTGTGAAAATTAAGATAATTATATATCTACTACCCTAAAATTTTGTGAGAATTAAATGAAAGAGTTTCTGAATGTACATTGAAAATTATATAAGATCGTAAATGTCTACTAGGGCATCTCTACCATATACAACATTTAGATTGGGTGCTGCAACAGAAACTCGTAGATATGACTCCATTCTTTAAGGTTATGGCTCCGTGTGGAGAAGACCCACATAATTATTCACGTCCTGAGGAGGTATGAAGAACAAAGGGCTAGAGGGATAAGTCAGAGATGGCAAATATAGTTAAACGCATTTCCTATCTACTTTACATCTTGGTAAGGCGATATGGCCGGTGAGCGAAGCCACTTCCAGGCTGAGACAGTCAAGTACCTTTCAGTGAACTTAGAGGTGATCTGTTAGAAAATAGTGCACCAAATGATGAAAGAAGACTTAATTCCTGCATCACTACTTGAAGGAGGGCTGACCAGGAGAGCTGACCAGACACATCCTCAGTGAATTTTACATGAGTAACAAATAAACTTTGATTGTGTAAATTCACTTGGACCTTGGTATTGTTTGTTATTGGTTGCAATCAGCCTCCTTGGACTAAAACATGGAATTTAAGAGAGTGTTGCAGTCAGTCATTGATGTAATCCCAATTACCTCAATATTCAGGGGGCTGAAGCCAACAACCACGTAAGTTGGTCCTGACTCTGTGGGCAGCAATTTGGGCAGGCCCAGTTAAGCCGTTCTCTTCTCCCTAGAAGTCACTCATGAGGCTGTATTCATATGGCACATTTCCTGGGGCTGGGCCTTACTCACAGGACTGTCAGTTGGTGCTGGATGTCAGCTAGGGTGCTTCGACTCTTCTTCTCCAGACCTCAGCCAAATCCTAACACGGGCTCATATGCATCATGATCTCATGCTTCCAAGTAAAAAAGGGGAAGCTCCGTGTACAAATGCTATTCAAATAGCTGCTTGTGTCACATTTGCTAAAGCCACACTGGACAAAAGCAAGTAGTATAAAAGTTCCAATTCAAGAGGGAAAGCTCAACCCCACCACTTAGTGGGAGAAGATGCAAAAATCACAAAGTGAGGGAATATGAGTATATGGATAGGGGGATTCATTGAGGTCAGTTTTACAAACAAGCCATCCCAAAAATGGAGATTACATTATTTACATATGTGTGGAATTTTTGAAGGGAGAAATGGTATTTTAGGTGGGCCTGAAAAATATTTTATCAGACTTAAAACAACAATTTACTCTTTCAGAGTTTAGAGGACAAGAAGTCCAAAATCCAGGATGGCTGCACTCTCTCTGGGGGATCTAAGGGAGAATACATTCCTTTCCTCTTCCAGCTTCTCCTGGCTGTCCCGACATTCCACGGCTATATCACTCCCTGTCCACGTGGCCTTCTCCTCTCTTACAGACACTTGTCATTGGATTTAGACTCTTCTCAACTCCCAATCCCCCGATAATCCAGGATAATCTCCTCATCTTAAAATCTTTAGCTTAATTGCATCGGAAACACCCTTTTCTTCCCCCCAGGAAGGTGATATTTACAGATTCCAGAGATTAAAACATGGACATATGTTTTGGGGGTCTGCCATTAACCCACGACAGGTCTAAATATCAATGAAAAGCAGAGACTGAAATCAGATCTAAAAAAAAGATCCAAGTCTGTGATGCCTATAAGAAACACGTTTTCAATAAAGACCCAAATAAGTTAAAAGTAAAAGGATCGGAAAAGATACACCATACCAACACTTACCAAAACAAAACAAAAACAACTAGAATGATTATATCAATATCTTACAAAACAGATTTCAGAACAAAGAAAAAAATCAGAAATGAAAAGGGGCATTATATAATGATAATGGGCTAAATTCATTAAGAGGACATAACAATCCTGTATGTTTATGCATCTAACAACAGAGCTTCAAAAACCCATAAAGCAAAAGCTGAAACAAGTGTAGAAATAGGCAAATCCAAACTAATTGTCAGAGATTTCAATACTCTCTCTTTTTTTTTTTTTAAGATTTTATTTATTTATTTATGAGAGACACAGAGAGAGAGAGAGAAAGAGAGGGGCAGAGAGAGAAGCAGGCTCCATGCAGGGACCACACCCCAGGCTGAAGGCGGCACTAAACTGCTGAGCCACGGGGCTGCCCAGATTTCAATACTCTTAACAATTGATCGAAAAAGTAGAAAATTAGCAAGGACATAGAGGACTTGAACTCACTGACAAACAGCTCGGCCTAATTGATATTTATTGACTATTCCACCTAACAGCAAAATACACGTGCCATTCCGATCTGTGGTCAAAGGAAGGTTGGGAGGAAGGGATTATAAAAGGGCATAAGGAAACTTTGGGGTGATGAATATGTTCATTATCTTGTCATGATGATTTAATGGGCATACCTTATCAAACTGTGCCCTTTAAATAAGTTCAGTTTACTCTATGCCAGTTATACCTCAATAACGCTGTTTTCTAGAAAAGAGATAACCAGACTAACACATACTTACCTGATAACAGTTATGTCCATGTTTTGGCTTTTGTAAATAATGCTGCAATGAAAATTGGAGCGCAGACATATGTTCAAAATAGTGATTTCCTTTGGATATATACCAAGAAGTGGGACTGCTAGGTACATTTTCAATTTCTTGAGGAACCTCAATGCTGCTTTCTACAAAGGCTGTATATTTTATATTCCTGCTAACAGTGCACAAGGGTTCCCTCTCCCCCACACCTTCGCCAACCCTTGTAATTTTTGTCTTTTTTGACAACACTCATCCTAAAAGGTATGAGGTACTACCTCATTGTGGTTTTGATTTGCATTTCTATAATGATTAGTGATGTCAAGTACGTTTTCATATGCGTGTTGGACATTTTTATGTCTTCTTTGTAAAACTATTTAATCCTTTGCCATTTCTTAATTGGGTCTTTCGGTTTTCTGCTATTGAGCTGTAGGAGTTTCTTAACATAATTTGGATATGAACGCCTTATCCGATATTTGGTTTGTAAATATTTTCTCCCGCCACACAGGTTGCCTTTGCATTCTGTTCATTGTTTCCGTTAGCTGTACAGAAGGTTTTAAGCTTGATGTTGATTTTTCTTTTATTTAATTGAAAAATGTTTAATCATGCACGCAGCTAACAAGGTTTTGTCATTTACAGTAAAAAAAGTAATAACTGTTCAACCAAGCTAAGCCTCATGCCAAAAAGGACTGATAGTAAGATAACCACGGAACTACTGAGCAGCTGGGAGCTAACGTACAAGAGAACTGAAAACACAAAAGCGCTTTCCTAGTTCAACGGTAACAGCAGATTGTGAGCCTGGCACCATGCCAGATGTTCTGCATACAATATCTCATTTAACATTCACAGCAATTCAGCTCTGAGATCATTCTCACGTTCTACAGAGGAGGAAGCCCAAAGGTGGAGAATTCAAGTAATCTCAATGTCACCGAAGTAGGAAGTAGATTAAGACTCAATACTAGGAATTGAACAACACTATTTCCACATGCTACCAACGCAAGGATTTATTCATTATAAATAAATATAAATATAAATTTATTATGGGTCAGGTGCTGCTGATAACAGCAGAATTAAATGGCAGGCAGAATATATATATATATATATATATATATTCCTACCATAATGGGATTTAGACTGGTGGATGAATTACTCGATTATATTCCACACGTACCACGATTTCAAAAAAAATCCCAGTACGGACAGAGCACTGTTGCCGTGTGGTGCTCAGCCAGCCATGGTATTTTGATTTTTCTGTGATTACTGCTCGTACGATGCAGTACAAACAGGTTTAGCTCGCAGCGACGCCACCTGAAACGTGCCATCAGGCGATATCATCAGATAGAGCAACTGGCGCTGATGACACCCTTGCAGATTATACGAATATGACAATTCACATGGCGATGTTACAGCTTAACTACACGTGAAAGATTCACCTTCCACAGGATTTCAAAGAGGCATCAATCTTACACCTGTAGAAGACCGAAAGGGGCCGCGCGGCCTGTGTGGATCGCTGAGGCCTATCAGCCGGGCCCACCACTGGGAAGGTATTAACATGTATCCGACTCGGCAGACTGGTCCGACGCGTCAATGTCATGGGCATTTGACCTGAGGCTCAGTGCGCCTTTCCTTCCAGTCATGGAACAGTGGGCAGGCTCTTCTCCCTCAGGCAGCAACAGGAGCGCAGAGAACAACGCTCTGATTTGTATGTTGTACGTTCGGCCTTCACCAAGATCGCTTTACAACTGTGTTGGTGTGTGGGAAATCCTACAGAACGGTGGCTGCCCATATCATTTTAAAACCACAATACTAAAATAAGTAAATAAGTAAGTAAATACATACATACATACATACATAAATACATAAATAAATACATAAATAAAAAAATCACAATACCGACCCATTTTTTTTTTTGTAATAAGGTAAAAATGGAATCACATACTTGCTGGGTTTTTGAAGTAATGTTTTTCTGCGTGCGGATTACATTGTTAATATTGAGTATACATGAGAGTAGGTTTCATTTCTAATACTTGCATAACAAAGGGGCCAGAAGTAATTAGTCTGGATATTTTATGTGACAGTGATTGTGTGCATGTACTTTATAATTGGAATGATTGTTCGGGGTTAACAAGGCTCTACTTCACTGTCAACACAAACTTACTTCATTTGAAACGCAGCCCATACACGGCACTTACCATTAACTCAATGACCGTTTGGGGGGAACTTACTAAATAGATTGCCAAATAAAATCATAGTTACCTTGTTATCTTAGTTTATTGTGTCTCATAACAATATCCTGGAAACAACTGATGTGTTGATAAAACTCAATACTGATTCTGAACTAGGAAATAATAAGGGGGAAGGCGTTTGTATCATTTCTTTACTACGTGACTCAGAGGTGAGGTTTTGTTCCCGTTATTCATTCACCCACTCATTTCAACAAGCATTTCTTGTGCAGCCTTTCCTAAGTACTCATGCCACTGGGCAATTACAAAGATAATTAAGACAGTATTTACGCTTAAAGATTTTACAATCTGGCAATTCAAAAAAAGCCCTCAGGAACATAAAACTATACAACAAGAGGGGCACCTGGGTGGCTCGGTGGTTGAGTGTCTGCCTTTGGCTCAGGTTGTGATCCCGGGGTCCTGGGATCGAGTCCTACATTGGGCTCCCTGCAGGCAGCCGCTTCTCCCTCTGCCTATGTCTCTTCCCCTGTGTGTCTCTCATGAATAGATAAATAAAATCTTTTTTAAAAAAAAACCTATACAACAAGAAAGTACAGTGTAACATGTTTTGGATAAACTGGGAGCACTGAGGTGGTACACCCAGCCCAGCACAGCCTCCAGAGGAGCCGGAGAAACCCTAAACAAAGAGAACAGTTAGGGACAGTTTCCCAGAGGGGGCAACAGAAGGGCTGCAGATTTAAGGACAGGTGTAACTTCACCAGTCCAAAAAAGATAAGGGTATTTTTCATCAGAATAAATAGCACATACACTTATGAAACAAGAAGTCTCTGGCATTCAGCAGAGGGGCCTGAATATAGAATAAGCCCTCGTTATTTATTATTTACATCAGTGAATCATTCAGTCCTGGTTGTAGTCATGGGGAAAGAAGTGATAATGAACTGAACTAGAGCGATGATGGGGGCAAAGGAGGATCGGTTTAGATACAGATAAGCAAAACTGAAACTGGTAGGACTTGGTGATTGCAGGGGGAATATGTGGGAAGCCTTAAGGGTCACTCTAAGATCTCTGAATTAGATGAATTGTTGGATGGCTGTATCTTTAAAATAGAAAATAAACAGGGATGATTTCAAAGGGGATGATGATTAAGTGCATTTTGGATATGAAGAGTTTGGTTTTTTTTTTTTTTTTTAAGCTTTTCTTTATTTGAGAAAGACCAAGACCCAGAGAGATCCCAGAGGGAGAGGGAGAAGCAGACTCGCCTGCTGAGCGGAGAACCCGATGCAGGGTTCGATCTCAGGACCCTGAGATCATGACCTGAGCCAAAGGCAGACAACCCACCGAGCCACGCAGGCGCTCGGAGTTTGGGGTATTTTTAAGTGTGTATGTCCAGCAGGTGGATGGATAGATAGGCGTGTTGCTCTCATATACAATGACTCTGAAGCAGAGACCATTAGCCTATATGTAATAGATTAAAACCTACGCATAGATATACTCAGGGAAGTATTTTACAGGAAGAAGGGCTGAGGACTACGGAAGAAGGGGAGACGATGGACTGCTTTAAAAGCAACACGCAATTTTAGTCAGGTAAGTAGTGTCTAAGTGCACTGGCTTTAACCATCAAGTCATCCCTGACGCTGTAAGTTGGCAATCCGGGTGGAACACAGAACAACTATTCATTAAAGAAGGACAGAGAGGATGGAAGAAGAGGTAAATGGCTAAGTTACTTCATACCGTGTAGCCCTTCTACAGCTCACCCAAGAAAACAAAACCAAAATAGGAACATAAGAGCCCGGTGGGGTAGTGCTCTGGGCACGTGGCAATTGGTGGAGGTGCATCCATTGTGAAGTCAGCGGAGGTTCGCTGGGCTTGCAAATAAAAATGTTTATAATTCCCCAAAGAATTTTCTAAGACCAGCTCTGTGAAACAAAGTGTGCTATTGGATGTCCCATTAAATGAAACAAAGATTCCCTATAGGCAACCTTAGGGGCATGTAACATTTGCTCTCAATCATAAGAATTGATAGTGAAAATGCACTCTACATGGAGCAGGACATGTCATAACACACCATTTGGCTATTTGAAAAACATCAAATACATAAATCAGTGTCCAAAAAGAACTGTGCAAAACCGGCAGTATATGGACAAGAAACCTCTGGGCAGCTCTGTGACTCTAGCACTAGTTTGTCCACTAATAGGGCAATACATTCATAATCTATTCAAAGACAACACTTAAAATCATTTCGAGGCAGCATTTCAGGGGCTTTAGATCAAATAATTTGATAATGTATGCATCTGTCCCATTTGTCAGTAAAATGACCCCTTTGTTCTTTAATAAATACAACTTCAAAGTTAGTGTCTTTATCATCTAGTTGTTTTAAGTATTTATCTGTAACAAATCCTATAAATATTTTCAAATCTGCAAATGTATAGAATGTTATTTTAAAAATTTCATATGGAATTTTTGGCTAGTAGTTAGGTATATCGATTTTTTTTTAAAGATTCATTTATTGGAGAGAAAGAGAAAGAGAAAGAGCCGACAAGCCGGCAGGGGTGGGGTCAGGGAGGGCAGAGGGAGAGGGAGAGAATCCCAAGCGGACTCCACCCTGAGCAAGAAGTGCCACCTGGGGCTTGATCTCATGACCCTGAGATCATGACCTGTGCTGAAATCAATAGTCAGACACTTAACCAATTGTGCCATCCAGGTGCCCCTTGGTATTTAGGAACATGTATTAGAGAATGAGGAACCGCTGACTCACTTATCCATTCGAAAATTCATTGTTTCTTATTCACTACGTGTCACAGTACCGTTAGAGGGGCCGTGGAGGTACAAAGATGAAAACGACATGTTATTGGCTCTCTTGTTTATGACTGTTGGGAAAACTGCAAAAAAAAAAAAATCATAGGGAAAGCTAAAATGTAGCCAATAATTATGGGATATCAAAAGAAGGATATGTAGAGAGGAACCAGAGGAACAATGAAAACACGTCTTAAGTGACAAATACTAAATAGTCAAAGAATTGAGTAGGCTGGTAGAGTTTATTTCGCCTTTGCAAGTCACACCGTGGTGGACATTTGTTAATTGTGTCCCCAGTGTCACTACAGGCCATTCCCAGCCATGAATTTGGGGGGGGTTGCCCCTCGGCAGCTCCAGGGAGAGGCCTTGGGTGGCTCATGGATAACAGGTACTCACAAAGACTGGCTCAGGAAAGGACACGGGGTGAAGCGATGGCTCTTAGGGCTTTGGGGGGCAGAAAGGCGTCTTCTTGTTTGGGTGTTCATAGTGAGACTCTCTTTTTAAGTGGACAAGGGTGAGAAAGGATGAAGCCCGAGGGGCTGGTTGCAGCCATCTGTCACCAGTGAGAAAAGAGCCTGCCTCAAAAGGGAAGTAGCACTGAAGAGGCATAGCTGGAAAATGGGGAGACTGGGCCCTGGTAATATTGGTGAGCCCTGAACCATGTCACGCTTCCTGGTTTTGTGAACAAATTCCTTTTAAGGCCACCAGATTAAGTTGTGAGACCCGTATCTTCCAACCTAGAGAAGCCTAACGTAACTATTTAAAAATTAAGATAGGTGAAGCTTAGGGGGAATGCATTTCTTTGAATTCCTCTCCTCCTCCCCCCCAAAATAACCAGTAGGTTCGGTATCAACATAAACATCTCAAAGGATGGGAAGGATTATAAAATATATACAATCTCATGTTACATGCAGACGCATGACACAAAATAGCTCTTTCTAGAGCAAATCTGGATGTAAAGGCCTTGCAACTCAAGGGAGGACTCACTTTACCATGCGAAGGCAGAACGTTACACCCCTACTCCCATATAGTTCTGTCTATGGTGAGCGTGGAGGATCTAAGAAAATGTACACACCCAAGCCCTGAGGAGGCTATTTTAAAGCAAGACCCAATGAATGAAACTTAACTTGATGTGAAATGACCCTGACCCTAAAGTATGAAGATCAAATGAAAACTGAAAGAGGCAGATAATCTATTCAGTGTCTAAATGATACCCAGTTATTAAATGTTCGGAAATTATTCGTAATAATACATTTTACTGAACTCTTACTTAGACCTCTGTCATTTTATTTTAAAAATAAAGTCTACGAGGATGTACACACAGGTAACCTGTGAACAGTACGAAAGAGCTTTCTCAGCTGTTTTGTGCCCAGAGGCCTTAACTGAAAAGGAAGATTTTTTTAAATATATTTTATTTATTCATGATAGACAGAGACACAGAGAGAGGCAGAGACACAGGCAGAGGGAGAAGCAGGCACCATGCAGGGAGCCCGGTGTGGGACTCGATCCCAGGACCCCAGGATCAGGCCCTGGGCCAAAGGCAGGTGCTAAACCACTGAGCCACCCAGAGATCCCAGATTCTTTTTTTAAAAAAAAGACTTATTTGGGCAGCCCGGGTGGCTCAGCGGTTTAGCGCCTCCTTCAGCCCAGGGCCTGGTCTTGGAGACCTGGGATCGAGGCCCACGTCCGGCTCCCTGCATGGAGCCTGCTTCTCCCTCTGCCTGTGTCTCTGCCTCTCTCTCTCTCTGTGTCTCTCACGAATAAATAAAAATTTTTTAAAAAAGAAATAATTATAGATTCACAAAAAGTTGCAAAGATATAGAGAGGTTCCTTCTACTTGGTTTTCCCCAGCGGTTGCATCTTACATCCTTACAACACAAAAACCAGGAATTTGACATGGGAACAAGGTGTATAGTCCATGTGTAGACGTGTGTGACCATCATGATCAGATCACAGAACTACTGAGGCAGCCTGGGGGGCTCAGTGGTTTAGTGCTGCCCTCGGGCCGGGGTGTGATCCTGGAGACCCGGGATGGAGTCCCACGTCGGGCTCCCTGCCTGTGTCTCTGCCCGTCTCTCTGTGTGTCTCATGAATAAGTAAATAAAATCTTAAAAAAAAAAAAAAAAAGGGGGATCCCTGGGTGGCGCAGTGGTTTGGCGCCTGCCTTTGGCCCAGGGTGTGATCCTGGAGACCCGGGATCGAATCCCACGTCGGGCTCCCGGTGCATGGAGCCTGCTTCCCCCTCTGCCTGTGTCTCTGCCTCTCTCTCTCTCTGTGTGTGACTATCATAAATAAATAAAAATTGAAAAAAAAAAAAACAATGTATGTTAACTTCTCGAATTAAAGCAATGGCTCAGTTAGAACTGATGTAATTACTTTAAAAAAAAAAAAAGGAATACAGAACTATTTTATTAACACAAGGATTTCCCTTGCTCTTCTCTTTACATCCACACCCACCCCATCCCTCAGTACAAAGGTCTTGTAACTCCGTTGTAAGAGGAGTATTTATTTTCTATTTGAACCTGGTCCAGTCTGTTTCATCTCTGTAAAACACCGTTCCCATCCTTTGTTCCCATCCTGTGAATTCATGTCACACTTAATAGGTCCTCATCCTCAATTTCTTTCTTTTCTTTTCTTTCTTTCTTTCTTTCTTTCTTTCTTTCTTTCTTTCTTTCTCTTCTTCCTTTTTTTCTTTCTTCTTTTTTCTTTCTTTCTTTCTTTCTTTCTTTCTTTCTTTCTTTCTTTCTTTCTTTTCTTTTCTTTCTTTTCTCATCCTCAATTTCAAAGACAATGCAATCAACCCGCTCCTCCACTTATTTGCCTTATTCCAGAATTCGGTTCAGAAGACACACAAATACACCTGACCTGAGGTGCACTCCCTTCTCAAGGCTGGGGTCCACTTTTTCCTGTCTTTTTGCTAAGGGCCCCTCTTTGGTTTTCCTGGTTTCAGGCTCTTTTCTCACATCACTGGCAAGTCTCCAGACCCTGATACCTAATTTATTATTCCAACATAAAGGAACCAGATTTCCAAAACAGGACTGACTCCACGAATTTACTGATTCGCTGCTGGGAGATTCACAGCGGACCAATAGGGTTGGTTCCACCTACCAAGAAAATTCGAAATACACTTGCAGGGTTGCATGCGGATATTTATTTTTTTTATAATTTTTATTTATTTATGATAGTCACACAGAAAGAGAGAGAGAGGGGGGCAGAGACACAGGCAGAGGGAGAAGCAGGCTCCATGCACCGGGAGCCCGACGTGGGATTCGATCCCAGGTCTCCAGGATCGCGCCCTGGGGCAAAGGCAGGTGCCAAACCGCTGCGCCACCCAGGGATCCCTGCATGCGGATATTTAAAAAAAGAAAAAGAGAAAGTGATGGCCCTACGGTGGCTTAGTGGAACCTCGGTGCAGCTCAGGAAATGTGTGGGCCACAGGGCTCAACCCTGGCCCTCCAGTCTTCAAACTCGAAGGGCACTTGGGGGCTCGGGCTCTCCGACCGCCTTCCCGGAGCGCGGCGGGGGCGGGGGCGGGCGCGGGCGGGGAGGTCCCTGCGCTCCACACCTGCCGCCGCCTCCCGGCCCTGCGCTCACTTCCCCCGGTGCAGTCTTGCGGGGGGCCCGGGGCAGCGTTTACCTCGCAGACCGGAGCCGCGACTGCAGCCTGGATTCTGCGGATACTGAGCCACGCGGGACGCCGCTTCCCCGAGCCGGCCGCGCCCGCCCTGCGCCGCCGCCCGGGCCCCGCGCTCCCGCGCCCCCGGCCTCTGCGGGCATCACCGCACTCTCCGTGCACGCCGAGGCCCACGGGACCCCGAGACCTCAGGCCCGCCCTCCGCGCGGCTTCGGGGCCGCCTCCGCCCGCCCCGCGCCCCCGGCCTCTCCCGCCGCCCGCGGCCATGGCGGCCCGGCGGGGCCCGGCGCTCGCGCTCGCCAGCCTCGGACGGCGGCCGCCCGCGCCGCTCGGGGGCGGAGGCCGGGGCCCGCGGGCCCGCGGCGCGGCCCTGTGCTCCGCTCCCGGGGGAGACCGCGGAGGCCCCGCGCCCCGCTCGCCGGAAGGACCGGCCGGCGCGGAGAGGCGCCCGGCGAGCGAAGAGTTAACGGCGGCCGAGCGGCGGATCGCGGACCTGCACGCCGCCGCCTGCGCGGTGAGGCCCCGCCCCCAGCCCCGCCCACCCGGCCCGGGCCCCGCCCACCCGGCTTCGGGCCCGCCCCGCCCACCCGGCCCGGGCCCCGCCCACCCGGCTTCGGGCCCGCCCCGCCTCGCCCCGTCCACCCGGCCCGGGCCCCGCCCACCCGGCCTGCCCCGCCGGGCTTCGGTCCCGCCCACCCCGGCCCCGCCCACCTGGCTCTGGCCACGCCCACCCGGCTCCGGCTCCGGCCCCGCCCCGGGCCCCGTGCGCCTGCGCGCCGCCGGCCGCGGGAGAGGTCGCTGCAAGCCCGCGCCCTGCTCCCTCCGGCTTCCCGCTCCGACCCTCAGTTCCCTCTGATGGGCAAAGAGCTAACGCGCGTCTGCATTAAATGTGGGTCCTTTGTGATCAGCGGCCGAGCTAAACTCCGGTGCCAGTTTGGGCCCCATCAGGACGGCGTGTGCGCGTGTGTGCGCGTGTGCGCGTGTGTGCGCGCGGGGGGGTTCCCAGGGCGTTGGTGGAGGACGCAGAGGAGCTGAGAAGTCACGGAGAAGCAGGCTGTGTGTTTGTACTCTCGGTTAAACATTTAGCCATCCAATGATACTAATAATGCACATTTTTTTTCTCTTTTTTTTTAATGCAAAATTTTTTTTAAAAAACTTAATTTTTGCTTCTATCCTTTCGTCCCTTCTCTCCACCCTAACAGCACAGCTGTAAAGGAAACTCTAATCAGGCACTTGCATTCTTCCCAGACCCATCTTGAGCTCCGTTGTCTTCTGTTTGGAGGGTCAGGCCATCACTTACCAGTACCGATATCACCATCATCTCCCCCCAGAGTTGCTAGCACCTCAGACTGTATCAGTTTGAAGGGAGCATTTTCATTCTCTTGAGAGAGCAGAAGATTTGTAGCATGAAGATGTAGAAAACGATGCAAAAGTAACCTATTTAATTCACTGTGTGTGACCAGTATTTGATGTCTGGTGTAGGTACAGTTACCTGGTGATGCTTGAGCCAAGGGAGTAGAGAAGAAAACTTTGGAGATTTTCTAAAATTCTAATCCCCCCTCTCCCGCCCACTGCCAGTGAGTAGGCCCTGGAAATCCACTGTTTGGCTCATGGAAGTGTTGAAACCTCTGCATAAAGATTCATCAGGAAATGACTGGCAGCTTTTGATTGATCTTGTTTATAGTCGGTTAAAAATAACGTGTACTTTGTTGCCAATCATCACCCTATATGTAAGGCGATTATATGCAAAAGTTTCATTCTTTATAGAGCAAAGAGCGTGTGAAGACTGGTCGGTCAGCCTGGGAAAGGAGAGGGATTTTTTTCTCACTTAAGGATTTTTTTTCCACACTTGTTTCAGCAGCGTCGGTATCACAGGTGAAGTAGCTATCTGGGGACCAGAAGTGAATCCGAAAACAAGTCTGTGGTTTTGCTTTTTCAACAAATCAGAGCCCCCCCCCCCCCCAAGGGTCCTGTCCCCACACCTCCAGGCAGATGGGTCTCTTACCTTTCTCGGTTCTGATCTGCATCACTGAACATCTTGTTTGCCAGCCACCGTCAGCATTCTGGTCACATCTTTGTTGCCACTATTACTTTAGGCTCCTTTCCTGGGGACAAATGAAGTTTGTGTGGGCAGCCAACAAGCTCAAAGTTTTGCAGTCAACACGGAGAGCAGGAGAGGCAGCACAGATGCAGGAGCAGTCTGTTCGTTAGGCTTCCAGGTTGCTAGATAATTGCCCTCAGAAGACTCTCAGAAACTATGAAAAGTGAAAGGAAGGCTGCTAACAGAACCCCCAGTGTTTGCTGGGTTTTCTTCCAAATCTTCAAACACAGGTTTCACAAGCAAAGAAGTAAGGTCTTGACAATTGGTCATTCTCAAGTAGTGTTAGTGCCCCTGGTTTCATGTCATCTGCTTCTGTGGTCCCCAAAGATTTGAGCGGCCCTATGGACTGACCTTGACACTTGCTTGCTGGATTTCTGCTGCCTGGGTCTGGCTTTGCTGGAATACCTTAGGCTAAGACCTAGACTTGAACTCTAGATGTCTTTTTGCTTCCTGCCTCATTCATGGAGCACAGTTGGTTAAATTTTCAAGCAGATCAAAATCGTTAGCCATTAAGGAAGACACCCTGAAGAAGTAACTTGTGGCACATACAAAAATATGTTAGAAGACATTCACACGCCATGCATATTTTCACAAAAAGTTTCTATGCAAGAGTGATGCGGAGTTACTTCACGGTAAAAGGGTTATATAAAAAGCCCAAGAGACAGTTCCTTTACAAAATCTCAAGGATAAATATCACCCACATGGCCCAAATCCATCGAATAGGCTGCAATATTTCCTTTGCCTTCACACAGTGTACTTGGGATACTTAAAAAAAAAAAAATTGTTTGAATGTCAGTAGAGTATGCTTCCTTGACATCTGAAGTGGTAAAGTAGTAAAAGTTACTTTTGATCAAACTTTGTGAAAGCAACGAGTGTTAATATGTTAAAACAATACTTTTTTTTACTTAAAAACAGAACTAACAACCGTCCCCAAAAAAGAAAATAGTGTAAAATGTGCCATGGAGTAACACATCATGAAGGTAAAGAAAAGTGTTCAATAATAGCAAGGTAATACTTTTCTGTAAGGACTGTTGGTTTTGATTAGCACCTTTTCTGTAAGTTTAAATCATTATCCACATATTTTAAGTACTGAAATTGCAACTGCAACTTCTGAGTGAAAGTTCATTTTCAGCCTCTTAAGCTCTTAAAGTCATCTAAATCACCTGTTATTAAACTTGTTACCTAGAAACTGAATGAAAAATACCTGAGCAGTGGCTACGTAGTTATTGGGTATAGAGGAGTTCTTGTTTTTCCATCAACTTCTCATTTTTCTCAAACTGTATATTTTCTCCTTATGTCACATAAAGTTGGATTGTATATAATGTTGGAATGCGTTCAGCCTTTAATTGCAAGTGCCACCAAAATTGCTGGGAAGAAGTTCAATATTGTTTAAAGAAAATGTTTGCCGTGTTTTATGAGTAGAAATTATGGTGAGGAGATATGGTGAATATTGAGATTAATGAATTGTTTTATTTCATTATTCTTCAGGCTGGCCAGTTAAACTATGTGGATCCAGCTACTGGCTATGTTGTGCTCACTCAGCTCGCCCACTTGGAGAGAGGTGAATGCTGTGGCTCTGCCTGCAGACACGTGAGTAGCAAATTCTCGCATTACAGCAGCAGTTTTCCGTGCTTCTGTAACTTTGTAAATACCTATTATTTGAAAAACAAGTCAAATAAAAAAGCTAAATAGACCTGGAGTGCACTTTTCACAAGCTACTTCAGCCAAGGACAATGAAGTCCTTAGGACCAACATAGGACCTTTAAAGTTAATGGAATTTTGTAGCATTTCACTGTGAGCATCAGCTCCTTGAAATGCTGTGATTTGAAATTCATTGGAGTTCTTTATTACAAGGAAACTTTTCACGAGGTTTCAAGTAAGTCCCGTTCACTAGGCAAGTACAGAGCGGGCAGGAAAAGAAATCCAGAATATTACAAACTAGATCACAGAAGGCGTTTTTGTCTTCACTAGTAGCAGAATAAATAGAAATTTGACCAGCATAGGGAAGTGGTTTTCCTTTAAATGATAATGATTCCTCCTTTCCTCCCTCCCTTCCGCCCTTTTCCCCTCCTTTCCTCCCTTCCTTTCTTTTCTTCTTCCCTTCCCTCTCTCTCTCTCCCTGTCTCATTCTTCCCGTGGCTGTTCTGTACTCTAGCTTAAAAACAAACATGGTTAACCTACCCCAAACTTAGTGGTGGACATTTCCTAAAATGTATATTTCAGTGGATCTATCTCTGTGTTCACTGATGAAGATGAACTAATCCTTCCCTATCTTGAGCAAGGAAAAGAAATAGGATCGGGTTTGTCACTATAACTTTTTAAAGGCATACTAGTAAGGTAAATTGTTACAGCGTTGAGGTTATAAACTGGTAACAACCTCTGTTTACAGACCACTTGGACTCTACGTTGGGGAGCAAGAAGGCATTATTTCCTTTAACTGACCCACTTGACAATTAAGGACTAAGCACTAAATGCATAGGTTGGTTGTAGCCAGTATTGAAAAATTAAGCCTTCACTTTTATGTGTGTTCCTACCTGTGCCCTTAGCTGTTTCTAATCAAATGCATAAGAGCTTTGCGTAAATTGAGGACTTGAGAATTTTCTCAGAGTGAGTTTTTGACAGTAGAACTCTTAAAGTTGGAAGGATGCATTTAGGAAGTGATTCTTGGACCCTAATTAGGACCATTTGCCAGAGGTTGCCATTATTCTCCTCTTAGTCTGCAGGACCCAATAGATCAAATGATCTACAGAACATGATTAGCAGGCTCCTTTTCCACCATGAGACGCGTTGTACTTTTTTCAAGATGCTTGTGATATAATTTAACCATAGTTTGTTTTATTTCTTCCGCAGTGTCCCTATGGTCAAGTCAATGTTAAAGATCCATCTAAAAGGAAGAAATTCAATTCGTATTTTTATGTTTGACAACAATTGCATCTCAGTTCTCCATCTGATCGAACCTAGATTTAAAAACAAACACCCTGATCCAGAACTGCTCTGTGCTGTGAGTGCTTGAGCACTAGTTTAATCATAAGTACATATATTAAAAGAACATCAATAAAATGAAAAAGCTAGCAAATGTTTGTGTGTTTCTGAAGTGGCACATTGATAGTTATTTTCCTTTCTTTTTGCTTCATTATCAGACACATATGTTGAAGAAAGAAAATAATGACTGTTCCATTAAATAAATAGAAGCAATCGGGTCACATTAGTCGCTCTCGATTTTTCTTATAGCCTCCGTTCGCCTACTGTTTTCTCCTCCGTGTTAGCAACCCAAGGGATGTTGCTGGCAAATACAAGAGTTTGAATGCATTCTTCATTTTATTTATATCTTGAGCTATAAGAAGATTGATATAATGCTATATTGTGCAGCATATGAGTGCCCAAGAAGTGCCATTCTGCATCAAGAAATGCTCTCATCTTCCATCTGTTCTCTCAATAAAAACTCTAAATCATTCTGACTTGGAGGTCAGGCCGCTTACGATGCCTCTGATTAGACCATTCTCACTTCTCTCCCCCACAGTTTCCTTCTCCATGTCTTATGGCACTTCCCAGACAAGTATGTCTTAGGACATTTTATTATCTTTATACCCATTCCATTCACCGCAGTGACACCTTTGGGCATCAGTATCCAACCTGGGTTAGGAGCCCACCGGGACTACTGTTTCTGCACTTTCTTCCCTGCTTCCCTCTGAGGACAATGGCCCTGGAAAGCCTTTGCCTTGCCAGTGGAAGCTGTTCAGTAAAATGAGGCTGCTGCCCATTGGCAGGCTGCCTCTACCCAGAGCTGACCCTCAGCCTTTCCTCCCAATAGAACCTGAAAGGCTTCCTTCCTTAACATCTCAGGGGCCTTCCTTAGTCTCTGCCTGTGGCCTGAATATGAGTTTTAGAGATCTGAAGCGACCAAAAGATTCTGGTGCTTTCTCACATATTAAAGTAAAAGCCATTCTAAACTATCAAGTAAGTGAAAAAGAAGCCCAGCAAAGTTCTGATTTTCCCCTTGATTGTGATTTATGTTGTTATTTGCATGTCAAATATTAATTGCTTTCCCCAATTTTGCTAGTGCTCCCACTGTGGTGCCCTAAGTAACACTGCCGTGGGCTTGTGAGGTGTTGGCAGCTGCACTGGATTAAAAAAAAAAAAGTCTTTGTGGTCTGGTGGTGTCCTCTCTAGAAACCATTTGGAGGAGGTGAATAGAAGAAGACCGTCAGCATTGTGGAGGCAGTTTTATGGACTCCTGGGAGCCAATTTCCTTTCTATTCTCAGGTCAAGAAGCAACCAGATAGCTCAATGTTTTCCACTAGATTTGAAGATCACCAAGGCCATTTTCTGGGTGGGGGCTGGATGGTGCTTTCTTCAGCAGTCCCAAGAGGGAGAAGAGAAAGAAAAGGAGCCTGAAAAGGTCATGTTCCTGGAGAAACAAGAGGGAGAGGAAAGAAGTTCACTATGGAAAGGGTCCCCATTTGAGGCAGTGTTCTGAGAAAGCCCCATTGACAGATGGAAATAACTTATAGGATGCCTCCTTCCTAAGACAGCTCTTTCCTCCTCCTTGTGAACTTCCTGCGGTAGGGAACTGGCCCAGGGAAAAGGACTCTGATGTCCATCACGGCTGATTCTCCTGGGGGACTCTTCCTGGCAGACCTTCAAGCCAGGCAGGCAACCCCGAAGGAGCCACTATCTCCAGGTGGGGGGCGCTCTTACTCCCTCCCGCGTCTGGAGGGGGCCAGGGAGCCAAGGCCTGAAGTTCTCCGCTGTGGTTCCGAGGAGATGCTTGTGAACCACACATCAGGGGTGGCGGCAGGTTGGTGCTCCCACATTAAACACAATATGGCCACATAAATGGGCCTCGCTGCGAGAGCTTCAAGCTATATTGTATTCACACATTGTAAAGTAAAAAATCAGGTTTCTTATTGGGTGTGTGTATACAAACACATGTGGATGCCAAGAAATAGAAACTTCTCAGTTTAAATCAGCTCTGGTGCTGCTCCACTTTCATGGTTCCTGGAGACTCCTATGGCAAGTCACGTAAATCAAGGAGCAGGGATTTCTCGATTGTTCCCAACCTAGGAAGACCTGACAGAAACTGGGGAATCTTCTAATGAGGTTTTCCCAGATGGAGGGTGGGCCACGGGTTCCTGCAGCGGCGGTGCTACCCGTCTCTGGGGAGAGCCCAGTCCTGGCAGTCCTCCCTGCAGGTGGACCTCCACGCACACCTCCCTCCCTTCGGAAGACAAACTGGCCCCCTTGGTTTTGCAGAGCAAAGGAAGAGAAGAGCTCCCCCCTCTCGTCCAAGTGAAATTCGGGGTTCCCAAACCCTGTGTGTTTGGAAAAGAAGGCTCCAGGAGAAGGGGAGGTGCTCCTGGGCCCAGTGCGGACCTTTGCTCCACGGCAGTGCCTCTTATCCAAAGGGGAAGTCTGTGCCACAGGCCGGTCTCCACTGCGACAGGCCGGGCTTAAATTAATCTGCAGGCAGAGCTAGGGAAGCGGGCTCACTACCAGGCGAAGGGCAGCCTGCGTGCTCTACTCCTAGGAGCACTTAGAGACCCTGCGGGCGGCCGTGGCCAGCCTAGAAGGACCCCCCTCCCCCCCCTCCATACAGACACCTGCCATTTCATCTTCTCTACATCCGACCAAAGGCTGGAGTTCGTGGACGTCTGCTCCTGGTGGAAGATTTCAAGGTCGATGCTGTATTGCACCGCCCTGCAGCAACTAAAAGGTGCGTCCTGGTGCCCTAGCTATCCCCTCCCCTCAAGGGGGAAAAAAAAAAAGTCAGAAGTTTAGGCGTGTGCGCCTGTGTGTAGGGGGAGGGGGTTGTCAAGACCTTGCTTTCTGAGAAGAGGTTGGGGAGGAAGCCACAAATACCTCTACCTAGAGGTCACGTCGCTCCTGGGGTCTCTGGACACCCTGCTGCGGGCCGGCCCCGAGCACCCCGGGCGGGCGCCGAGCTGACCCTCCTCGTCCCTACAAAGGGTTTCAACGTTGGGCTCAGGACACAAGATCTCCAGACTCACGCCCCCCCCCCCGGTTTTTGAGACTTTGGGTGTAAGAGAGAGTGGAAACCTGGGAGTCCCGGGCCGTAGAGGGATTGGGAGATTCGTGATGACCAAGTCTCCCCTCCCGAAATTTGTAGGAAAGTGTGGGCTCCGCGGTGCGCTTCAGTGCGCGTGCACCTCGCGCGCGCGCGCAGGATGGAGGCTCCCCCCTCCCCAATATCTAAAAACGGTTCGCGACCCCAAAGAGGATAAAAACCGCTGCCTTGGACAGGAGTGGATGACAGCACCTGAGCGTCTGGGTCAGTATCGCCGCGCATCTGGGCGACGGCCTCGCGGGCGAGCGCAGGAGATAAACCTGCGAGGCAGGTCCTTGGTCCTCTCCCTGGCGGCGGCGGGACCCAACGGGGGCTCCCCGGAGAGAAAGAGCTAAGGAGGCCCGGACGGGGAGGGGGACTTTAGGAGGTACGCGGGTGCACTAGGGGCCGGTGGGACTGGCCGGTGAAGCCCAGGGCTGCGGCGGAACCAGGGAGCCTGTCCTGGGGGCTCAGAGCCACAGTGCGGGGTCGCGTGGACCGGGAAGAGCCAGGGCGGGCTTGGCCCCGCGGCTGCGGCTGGAGCCCTTCCCGAGCCTGCGGGTCTGCAGAGGCGGTGGGTGCCCCCGCCCCGCACGGCCCCAGGCGCCCCGCAGCCCGCAGGTGGCACCGCGGGCAGGGGCGGGAGGGGCGGGAGGGGCGCGCGGGGGGGCGGGGGCCCAGCGGCCCCGGCCCCGCAGCCCCGCGCGGCCAATCTCGCGGCTCCCACCCCCTCCCCGCCGCGGCGCGGGAGCCTCCCAGCAACGCCCGCCCCCCGCTCGCACCGCCGGGAGCGCCCCGGGTGGGGGAGGGAGCGAGGAATTGGCCAGCGGCCCGGCCTCCCGGTTCTCCCTCCGCTTCCCCGCGGCCTGACTGCGCCCGGGGCTGCTGGGGCGCCGCAGCCCCTCGGGAACCTGAGATCAGGTAACCTGCCCCCGCCGCCCCATCCCGGGTCCGGGAGCCCGCGTTCCCGAGGAGGCGCATCCCCCGAGGCTCTCCCGGGGAATCTCCCCACCTCGAGCGCACCCCGAGCGCCGGGGGGCCGAGCGCGGAGCACCGGGAGGGGCCGCGGGGATGCGGCGGGGGCTCCCCGCGGGGGCTGCGGCCCGTTCGCGCTCCACGCAGGCTCCAGCCGGCCGCTGCATCCTTTAGGAGGAGCTCCAGGGGGGCAGAGGCGGGCCCGCACCCCCGCTGCGCCCAAGCCCCGGGATGCTCGGGGCTTACGAGGGTCGGTGACGGCCGCGTCCTCCGCTAACCCCTCCCCGGGTCCGGAGGGGCCGCCCGGTCCGCGCCCCCGCCCGCCCCTCCCTCCTCCTCCTCCTCCGGGTCTGGAAGCGCAAACGGAAAATAAAAGACAGGTGGAAGGAGCTGCGGGTCGGAGGTGAGGGACCCGGGTCAGTTCAGGAGAGAGAGACCGAGAGGGGGAGGGAGGGGCAGGGAGGGAGGGGCAGGGAGAGACTCCTCCATTCTACGGTTTATTCTCTGGATCCGCAGAGGAACCCTCGGCGCGACCTGGGGAGCTGCCCGCACCTCTGGCCGCCGCCTGCCGCCCTCCCTCGCCGAGGACCGGGGGCTTGGGGGGAAGCGTCCGGACCCCAAGGTAGGATCCCACGGGGGTGGGCTCGTCGGGGCGGCTGTCCGGCCGGGCTGTGCCCCGGGGCGTCTCGGTGCGGGGGAGGGCACCCGGCCGCGCCCGCTGACTTGCGCTCGTCTCCGCCAGCGCGGCCTCCGCTCGGGCGATCACCTCCTGGGCTCTAAGGATGCTGAACGGCACCACGCTGGAGGCAGGTGAGTCCCACGCCGGCTTCCTTCTGGTTTCCTGTGCCCCTTTCCTGGGGGGGGGGGTGCGCACCGGGGTGCGCGCGTGTGCCCGTGCGCCTGTGTGTGTTACAAACCGAACCGCGCTTCCGAGGCTCTAAACTGCAGCCTCACCCAGGGTCCTACCGGGGCTCCTGAAAGCCGCGGTCCCCTCCTTTCGCCTTTGCCTTCAGTGTCGTCGACTTTTTGGAGGCTGGAGAGGGGGAGGCGGAGGTCACCGCGCAGCTGAGCCGCGAGTTGTCCGCCGCGTGAGGGATGCGCCCTGGGCGCTCCGCGGTGCCGCTGGGGGCGTCTCCCCCCTGCCAGGGGTGGGGGGCAGAGCTGACACCCTCTCCCACCCGCGTAGGGCTTGCCTGGAAACTGGCTCCCCCCGCATTTTTTGTTCAATGCAAACCCCGCGCAGCCGGTCCTGCGCGCCACCTCGGAGGACGCTGTGCGGGACCTCGGCCTTCATTCCTCGGGGGCCGACGGCCCCGCGGAGCAGCCAGGGTCAGGGAAAGGGGCTTCGGCTTTCGGATGTGGCCACCGCGCCCCCCGTGCCCCCCTCCGCCTCCCCTCCCCCCGCAGAAGCAGCGGGGGACCACGGAGGACGGAGACCTGAAGGGGACCAGCGACGGTCGGTGGCTCTGCGGGTGCAGAGGATGCGCGCGGAAGGGTCGGGCCTGGGGCGCCGCGGGGCGCAGCTGGGGCGCGGCTCTGAGGCTCCGGGGGGCGCAGGAGGGCTCCCCCGCCCCAGCTCCGCTCGGCCGCTCGCATCCGCCTGGACCGAGGCCCTCCCAGCAGGACTGAGCCAGGGACGCGGCCGTGCGGCAGTGCCAGGCTGGACCCGCTTGAACGGAGGGGGTCCCCAAGCCCACCGACCAGGGAAAGGCCTGGCGGCTCGGGACCATCCGCTCAGCCCCCGCCCGGCGCAGCCGGGGTGACCGGGACTGGAGCGGTTCCCAGCTCCAGACGACGTCGACTTCCTTCCCCGGGCCCTGGGGTGCTCACGAGAGCCAAAAGCCAGACACGGCTTCAGGAGCTGCACCTTTCAGACCAAGGGGGCTCCTCAACCAGTTTAGCAGGGTCAGGAGGAAAGGTGACCTGTGCCCTGTGAAGGGCAAACCCGGGGCCCAGGATCTCGGCTTCCCAACGTCAGGTATAAAGAGAACTTGAGTTGCCAATGCTCTCCAGCGACGGTGGCCTGGGTTATCTTCCTCTCTGGATCCTAAAGCTACTGCTCCCTGGGCAGAGCCATGCATCCCCTTGATTTCCCCTCTCCTGCCCTCTGGGGAGTTTTTCTGGGCAAGGAGCCTGGGACAGACTTGCAGCCTACGTGGAGATTCCAGGACCTTGCACCATCCATCTCTGTCCTACTGCTCTGTCCCGCTAGAGACCAGCCACCCGCTTTTCTGAAAGCGGCAACAGTAGCCAGACTGGATGGATCGCAGAGCCACGGAGAGAATGGATTGAGTGTGACCAGTTGTGAGGAGGGTTGCGCCTGGCCAGGGTTCTGACCCACTGCTCCGAACAGAGCCTTGAGTTCAGGGAGGAGAGTGGAGATCCTATTAAGGGTGGTGGTGGTGGGGGGGAGCCCCTTGCACCTGTCCCATTTAGAGAGGCACAGCCCCAGGAAATGAATCAGGGAGCACTCCAACCTTTCTAGAGCACTCCTGGGCTATTCTGAGGGACACCGGGCTCCAGTCCCTCCTCTCAAGAGGTGAAAGAAGTCAGAGGTACAAAGGTGCTCTCCTTAAAGTGCTTACTGCCCTTTCTAAGAGTAGTTGGGGGGGCTCTTATGTAACCTCTGGGGCTCCAAGACAAAAAGGATACCCCAGATCACACACCCAATTCTTGGAGCATCTCCTCCCCACCGTGGCCATCCACTTTAAGGAGCTGTGAGAGGAGGAAGGGCTGGGCAGATGGGGAGCAGTTTCTGCGGAACTAAAAAGGACCTCCCAAACTCCAGCAGCACCCCCTGCCCCACCCCTAGCTTTCTGCAAACTTCCTGCATTGGCTGAGAAGGAAGACTCCTGGCAGTTCACTCCTTTATGGGAAGCAGCAACTCCCACCGGGTGCAGGAACTTATAACCTGAGTTTTATAAGAAAAAGCAGGCATAGCTGGGATCCAACCCCGAAGCTCACTGTGGAAGGTGCTCTGCCCCGCCTGTACCTGATAGACGATTAACAAATATTTGTGGAACAGATGAAGGGATGAAGGATGCTTTACAGCACTTCTGTGATTGGCTTCCTTGGAGACTGCACAGAACTCTGGCTTTTTCCTGGAGTTGTTTGTTAAACTTTCACTTCATTAAGTCTCCACAGTTTCATCTCTTGCAAGAACAGGGTCGTGTTCCTGGGTTCTTTGTTGTTTTTTGCGGAGCCGTACCAAAATCCAACAACAGCCAAACCCGATTCCAAACACCCCCATTTGGTAGGGGGGGGGGTGGGCGGGGAACGGTAGTTTAGTCCGGAAACTAGACAAAGCAAGTCCCTGGATTGAGGTCCCGAGTTTACTTTTTCCTTGGAGCTTCCTGGGGTTAAGTGACTGATTTTCTTCTGAGAGACCCCTTCTCTTCCCCTCCTCCCCCCTCCTCCCCCTTCTCACCCCTCCTCCTCTTTCTCCTCCTCCTCCTCCTCCTCCTCCTCCTCCTCCTCCTCCTCCGGGTCTGAGTCCATTTAGCTGCTGACTTGTGGGAAGGCAATCTGCCCTTTGTGAGAGGACCTGCTGTCTCTGAAAGGGTTGCTGCTCCCAGCCCCTCTTAGGGCCCCTTCGTTTGCGCACGTGGGTTTGAAAAGCTCATTGATTTCCATCCAAAGGGGCTAATTACATTACTTACAGTAAATAGCAGCCCTGCTGTCCGGTAGGGCTGCCAAAGTGAGGGGGGGGAGGTCTCCAGCTTAGTTCACTTGATTGGCTTCATTTTTGTGTGAAATTGTGTTTTATGAGCTGCATTCTGGCACCCGGAGGACTGGAACAGCGTCCAGTCTGCAAATAACATTATTCTTGACCCTGAGAAAAGAGCAAGGGGAAGCAGTGGAGTCTTGGGTTTCATGGAAGAGGTGACTCCAGCAGCTTCAGAAGGCGATGCTTTGGGACAGGAAGTCAGACTGCGCTCGAGTAGTTCCCTTCCTCCCTCCGCACTAGTCTGCCTCCCTTCCCTCCTTCCCTCCTTCCCTGCTTCCCTCCCTCACGCCTTCCCTCCTTCCTTCCTCCCCTCCCTTCCTTCCCTTCCCTCCTTCCGTCCCCCCCCCTCATTCGCAATCCCTCTCTCTTATTTCTTCCCCTTCCCCGTTTTCCTTTCCTCCCTCCTTGCTCCTCTCTCCCTCTCCCTCCGTCTCCCTGGATTTGGCCGCTGTGGGCCCCCAGGCTCCTGCCCGGGGTCCCCGGCCGTGGGGAGCCGAGCCCCGGCTGGAAGGCCGGCGATGGGGAGAGGTGGGAAACGGGCAGGAGGCTGCAGAGCTGCAGAGAGCCGCCCGCTCCCTCCTTTCTCTGCTTAAAGCCGGGCTGGTTCCTGCCGCTGCTGAGCCTCGGGCCCCCAGGGGGCTTCTGGTGGTTTGAATGAATCGACAATATCAGAGTATTGTGGACACTTTTTATAGGGCCAAGAGGGGCCCGCGAACGGAACAGAGGGAGACGGAACAATCCGGCCCCTTGTGAGGCTCAGGTCGGCCGTTGGTGTGGGCTCTCACCTTCCCCCCTTTCCCATCCTCCTGCGTGCGGGGGGCACCCAGTTGTACAAGCCCCCCCCCCTGTCCTGCAAGGGCACTGGGAGCCCGGGCAAAAGGGCGCACCCCTCCTCCCGCAGGGGGGCTCCACTTGCTGCCCACGCTGCCGAGGGGCCAGTGGGACCCCTGACTCGCCAGCAGGTCACCTTCAGGCCCGAGCCGGGGGAGAGAATACCTGGCCCTGGAGTCCTGGTTCCCAGCAGCGCTCTCCCCCTCCAAGTCCGTGCCCTGTCCTCCGCATTCAGTTTTCAGACAAAACCTTTTTTTTTATTGCCGAAAGTAAACTTGAGGATCTTCGGTTCTCAGAGCCCGAGCTTCACTTCGGGTGGTGCCCCAGGCCCCGGGAGGGTGGAGGGCCTCTAGGGGACGTGAGGCGACCTGCTTTTCAAGAGTGAGTTGAGGAAGAGGGGAAGGGAGGGATATCTAACATTTACTTATTGGGGAGGGGGGCTGTAAGTGAGGGACCATAAAGCCCACAAGGAGGGAACCCCAAGGTTGGAGCTCACCTTCCCTATGCCTGTCTGATCTTGAACTTGGACCAAATAGACCCATCTTCTGCCTCCTGTAGCAGGGCGGGCACAATAAGGGCTCCTTCCCCCTCCCCCCCTTTAAAATGTGATTACTGGGAACTCTTGGAAGGATGAGTGTGTGTGTGTGTGTGTGTGTGTGTGAGTGTGTGTGCTGGGGGGGGGAACAAATGCCCCCTCCTACTACCCCCCCTCCAGCCCCCTCCCCTTTGTAATGTTTGTCCCTGCTTGCCCATCACCAGGGGGTTGAGAGGAGTATGACAGGTCTTTGTTGTCTGAATAAAAATCCGTGGCAGCTCCGGGGAGAGAACTCCTCCTACTAAATTATCAAAAATGGGCTGGCTTTAGTCTCTTAACAAATTGGACACAGCTACGGCAGGAGCAGTCCCCAACCCAACCTACAGGCACTGGGAACTTGCAAGCAGCCAGGGACCGCTGAAAATAGCACTTCTTTTTCTTTCTTTGTGTTCAAAACTATTTTTCTTTCTTCCCCAGATTTTGTTTTCCTCCCCCCGCTGCAGTTGTTTCACATTAGTAACTCGATCTCTCTCGGAGCAGTAAGATTCGCCTTCTCCGGCTCCTTTTTCCCTCCGCCCCTGTTTGTTTGTTTTCTGCACATCTTCAGGGAGCCACTGGGCTCCTTTCCCTCCTTCTTTTTTCTTTTTCTTTTCTTTCCCTTTTCTTTTCCTTCCCCCCCCTTCCTTTTCCAAGCAGACCGCTTTGCACCCCGTCTGCGTCGTTCTTCCTCCCTCTGTCCCTCCTGCCCTCCGTCCCCGAGCGTCGCTGCGCTCCTGCAACACGCAGCTCCCGGCCGCGCCTCTGCTCCTTCCCTGGATGAGCTGAGAGCCGCGGGCGTGTGTATATGGAAATAGTGGGGTGCCGAGCCGAAGACAACTCGTGTCCTTTCCGCCCCCCAGCCATGCTCTTCCACGGGATCTCCGGAGGCCACATCCAAGGCATCATGGAGGAGATGGAGCGCAGATCCAAGACCGAGGCCCGCCTGGCCAAGGGCGCGCAGCTCAACGGCCGCGACGCGGTAAGGAGGGGCCCCCGGGCCGGGGCTGCCCGTGCGCGCTCCGCGGGGTCGGGCCTCCAGTCCCCGGCCGGCCGCGCGGAGGATGGGGGGGCCTGGGCACGTCGGCGCCCGGCGGGCGGGTGGCTCTGCTCCGCTCCGCCTGCCTGCGGGCTGACAACACCCCTCCTCGGACCAGAGACGTCTCCGCCACTGCGACCTTGAGCTCGCTCGTCTGCGCCGCCGCTGCTCCCGGCAGACCCGGGAGGGCCGGGAGCGAGACGATGGGGCGCACGGGGGTGTCCCCCGCTGCAGACCTCAGACTGGGAGCTCCGGCGCCCCCCGCTTGCCCGCGGGCCAGGGGCGCGGCCGGGAGGGCGAGCTGGATGCGCGCGGCCCCGCGGGAGCCCAGGTGGCTCTAGCCTCTGCGGGTGATGCGGGGCTCGCCGGGGTCACCTTGAGCTCCCGGGACGCCCCGCGGTTCCCGGGGTCTCGGGCAGCCCGGCCCGGCCCCTCTAGAGAAACAGGGCTGCGCGCAGCTTCCGGGCCCGGGCGGCTGTAACGTGGAGGGAGGGGGGTGGTAAGGAACACCCCGAGCCCACGCGCGACAACCCTCACGCGAGGTGATGGGCTCCCGCTGTTGCTCCTGCTCGTAGTAATAAGATCCCTGTGCACTTGATAGAGGAGCCCAGCCACGAAGCATCGTGCTTCCCTTCCCCACTTAGGAGCCAGAGGGGGGAAAAGTGCAGAAGTCTCCGGAAATGCTTTCAGCCACACGGAGCTGTGTAGGTCCTTGGGCATCACCCCGGGAATTGCAGCAGTTGCAGCTCGAACCTGCCCCGGGCGGCCCGGTGGTGCTTGGGGCTTGTGCTTCCACGTTTGCAGCACGAAGGGAGAGTGCAGGGCCCCTGGTCTGAGCAAAGGACCAGACTTTACCTTTCCAGGCCCGCGAAAGTTTTGTGGGGAAGTCCGCCCCGTTCCTGCTAGTCTGGAGGGAAGTGCCCCCGGGGTCACTTTCTCCTTCCCCCTTTTCCTTGTTTGTGGCTCTCCTGTTGAACACCAAAAGGCAGCATCCCCCACCCGAATCGCGTGGCGGGGCTGGACTCCCCTTCAGCCGGGTCGGTGGGTTGGCGGGAGGAGGGGGGTGAAGCTTGGCTTGGGGCACTAAACTGATTTTCCGGACCCAGCTCTCCGGGGTCTGTTAGTGCCGGGAAAGGGGGACTTGCTGGGGACGGGCGCTTTAGGCCCTTCCATCTCCCTGCAAATGAGACAACGGCCCCAAATACCCCGGTGGAGCACAGGTATCATCATCTCTGCCTTCCTTCCGACTGAAAGCTGCCTCTAAGAATTTAGAGAAACGGAGTGGCTTTAAAGACCATCTGTGTTCGTTCAAAGCCCCTTTCCGTCCCCCCCGCAAAAACCTCCGTTGTTTTATTTCGTGTGCGTCGAAAGCCACAATTTCCCAGCACGTCTGTTCGAGTTGGGGAGCATCCCCCAAGCTAGACCCCGGTGCGCTCCTGGCATTTTTAAAAACAGGCTCGAGGCGGACGGCCCATCTCTAGGGCGTTAAGGGAGGATGGAGACGGGGCCGGCCTGCCTGGGGCTTGATAGTCCCCGCAGAGCCGCTGCGGAAAGGGAGTGCGTGGTCGCGGGAGGGGAGCCTCGCGCCGGCTCCCTCCGTCCCTCGGTCCCTCCGCGCCCCGGCCCCGCGCCGCCCCCGACCCCGGCCGCGCCCCCGGGGTGCTGGACCCCGGGTGCGGGGAGGGAGCTGCGCGGATGCTCAGCGCGCGCCGTGCTTTGCCTTGCAGGGCATGCCCCCGCTCAGCCCGGAGAAGCCGGCCCTGTGCGCCGGCTGCGGGGGCAAGATCTCCGACAGGTACTACCTGCTGGCTGTGGACAAACAGTGGCACCTGAGGTGCCTGAAGTGCTGTGAATGTAAGCTGGCCCTCGAGTCCGAGCTCACCTGCTTCGCCAAGGACGGTAGCATTTACTGCAAGGAGGATTACTACAGGTATTCCCGCCCCCGGCCCTCCCGCCGCCCCGGTACACCTGGTACACCTGGCGGGGCCACCTGCCCGAGCCTGGGAGCCAGCCTCCCCGCGGCCCGCCCCCCTCGCCCCCTCGGGGTGCAGCCCCGAGCCCCGAGCCCCAGCCCCGAGCCCCGGGCGGGCCACTGCGGACACCTTCACGCCGCGCCACCCCCCGGAGGGCGCCGAGGATGGGTGGGAGGGACACCCAAGGTCTGGAGCTACCGCTGAGCCTCTGTCACCCACTCCCGACACTTCGCAGCTCAGGAGGGGGAATCTGGAGAAGCCGGGAAATAGTGAATAGGTGTCTGTCCACCGAGACGAGAGCGGGTGGTTTTTTTCTTTTTTTTTTTTCCCTTTTTTTTTCCGTTTACTACGAACTGGATGAGATCCGCACCGTGGACCTGAACTGGTGGCCGGGGCCGCCGACACCGCGTGTTAGGTCTGCGCGGGGGTGGCGGGAGACCACGCACAGGACCATGAAAAGGAAAAAATTGCGGTTGGTGAAACCCAAGCTACTCAGTTCTCAGTTCCATTTACTGCTAGTTGGGACCGTGCCGGCCAGCCTGCAGTGTAGACTCCACGCATTCTTTTTTTTTTTTTTTTTGATGCTTCCCAGTTATTTTTCTGGAGTGGGGAAGAGAACTGCGTGCAAGTGACCTAGCTCTGCTCTCAACCAAAGGGGGAGAGGAGACTTAAAAAGAATTAGATTTCCTCTGCAAAAGCGTCTATCTGAATGCCTTCATGCACATACAGCCGTAAATAATAGTAATAATCATACCACCCTCCATAGAACGTTTTTTTTAACAGATGAAACTCTTTTCCTTTGGCATCACGGTTCAATATTCTTTACGGAGCGTTTGAGTTCGCTAGTGTGGCTTGTTTTGTTTTGTTTTCCTGGCTTATTTGTTTGTTTGGGTTTTCCTTTTTAATCTTAACTTCCCAGAGAAGGAAACTGAGGATGTTCCCTGATGCTTCTAACTGTAATGTAAGAGTTCTTCGTCCTGCTCACCAGAGCGGGTCACTAAGCAAATAAAATTAATGACCAAATGGACCCGTGTCCTCTTCTCACCGCCACCTCCTAGGTGTCAATCTTGGACCCCTGCTGACCAAATCCCAGGTGTCAAGGGTGGGAGATGGCCCTGCCTTTGCCTCACCCAGGGCCCTGACTTCTTTTTTTTTTTTCTCTCTCTCTCCAGAAGGTTCTCTGTGCAGAGATGTGCCCGCTGCCACCTTGGCATCTCCGCCTCCGAGATGGTCATGCGTGCCCGAGACTCCGTCTACCACCTGAGCTGTTTCACCTGCTCCACTTGCAACAAGACCCTGACCACGGGCGACCATTTCGGCATGAAGGACAGCCTGGTGTACTGTCGCGCCCACTTCGAGACCCTCTTGCAAGGGGAGTACCCACCGCAGCTGAGCTACACCGAGCTGGCGGCCAAGAGCGGCGGCTTGGCCCTGCCTTACTTCAATGGCACGGGCACCGTGCAGAAGGGGCGGCCCCGGAAGCGGAAGAGCCCGGCGCTGGGGGTGGACATCGTCAATTACAACTCAGGTGGGTCCTTCCTGCGGGCACCCTGGCCCGGGGGGGTCCCAAGGAGGACTCCCTAGAGCGCCTTTCCCCTCCGAGACCCCAGATCCGGATCCGGTGGCCAGGGGTGTTTGGCTTCCTCTGTACAGCTCCCTTTCACTCGGAGGGGGAGAGAGGGAGAGGAGGAGAGAGGGGAAGAAGGAGAAATGCAGAGGGGAGAGAGGGACCTTTATTTAGGTTGTGGCAAAAAAACACATTCAAGACCAAGGGGCTGCAGTGACTTCCCCCAAACAGGCCGAGCCAAATCCTTGTTGCCCATTAGTTAATGAGCCCATTAGTTTCTGGTTCCCAGTTGGAGCAAAACAGCCCCAGGGCAATTCCTGTGTGGAGGCCAAATTATAGATCCTGGAGGAGGTTTTCCTATATACTGAAAAAAAAAAAAGAAAGAAAAAAGTGATCAGAGCCCAACTCCAGTCTAGAGGGAGCAGAGGCTGTGGTCAGCAGCCCAGAGTTAATCATGAACACAGTTGGCCAGAGTGTTGAAAACCGAATCCCTGATGCTGGTGAAAAGCAGCTGTAGGGGTGGGAGTCCCCCGGCACAGCTGGCACAGCTGGCACAGTTGAGCTGGCTGCCCCCAGGTAGGTCAGGGGACTCATCCAGGCGCCCGGACAGCCGACAGCGGGGCCGGGGCCACCCCAGGGCAGGCCGGCTGAGGAGGCGCAGCGGAGTGACAGGCCGCTCCTCTGGCCTCCACCCGCCTTCTAAGTAAAGACAAAATGCAGGCAGCAGGCCCGCAGCCACGTCCCTCCCCGCTTTGCGGGCGACCTACCCGTTGTCAGTCGCGCGCCGGCTTCCCGCGGTTGGTGGTCTGCTGGGCTCTCCATCCCTCGGCCGGGTGCAGGCCGCTGTCCGTCGGTCTGACTCCAAGCAGGACGGAGGCTCCGACTTCCAGACCCTGGGCAAGGGCGCCTGGCCCGCCCCAGCCTAACTGTTAGGAAACCAAGGACTGCTGTCCCCAGGCAGGGTCGCCCGGCCCTGGGTGGGAATCTCAGAGGCAGGAGACTCAGGCTCGGGGTTCATTCTGTGGGGAGGGAGCTTGAGGACCTCTCTGGGGCCACCCCGCTCTGTTACCGGGAGCACCCAGATACCGGCCAGCGCGTGGCCATCCCAGGACACAGATCTTGCTGGGGTTTGCCTTCTGGTGCCCCCTGCCTGGTACGGCGCCTGACCCTTTGATGCTCAGCGGTAGGGGACCGGGATGCCCTCGGATCAGTGGTTCAGCTAGGCCGGTGTGAACCATTTGGAAGGAACAGTGGGGCTCGGAGCCCCGAGGTGTGCGGGCAAGCGGCTCCGGCGGGGCAGGCTCTCCCCAGGCCGGGGCACGGTGGGTTAGGGACCCGGGAGGGTTCATAGGGCCCCCACCGGACCGGCCGCGTTAGGGCTGTGCGCAGCCCCAGGTCCTGCCCTCCCCTGCTGCGCCTCTGCCTGCACCTCGGTTCGGGGCCCCAGCACCCCACCGCTCATTTGGTCTCCTTTGATGCAAAGTCCCCGAGCGGGACAGGCGGGGCACTAATTGTTCCTTATTAATGGAAGATGACATCGGAATCTCGAGTCACTCACCAAGGCCCTAAAGCCCTAATTAGACCGAGAGACCGAGACCGAGGGGCGGGGACCCCCCCCCCAAGGAGCGCAGGGCCTTCGGAGAGAGGGGATCCCTCAGCCCTGGGTGGAGATTTCTGGCTCCCCGAAGCAAGCCTGGTCATGTCATCTAACTAGCCAAATTGGATTTTGCCTTGGATCTTACTTTATGTTGGCAAGATCCGGGGAGCCTTAAGGACGGTGCAGTTTAGTTTCCCCTGCTTCTCGGAGGAGACCTAGAGCACGCATATTTATTTCTTAAAAAAGAAAAAAGAGAGAAAGAAAGAAAGAAAAAAGAAAGAAAGAAAGAAAGAAAAGAAAGAAAGAAAGAAAGAAAGAAAGAAAGAAAGAGAGAGAGAGAGAGAGAAAGAAAGAAAGAAAGAAAGAAAGAAAGAAAGAAAGAAAGAAAGAAAGAAAGAAAGAAAGAAAAAACAATTTTTCTCCCACTTAGGTCTTTAGTTTGCAAGTTAGTGCTGCTGCGAGGTTGATTGAGAAAGGTGGTGCTGGTTTGCTCAGGCGGGAGGACAGGGTCCTGAGGCCTCCCCACCCTCAGTTTGCACATCACACCACCCCAGACTGGATGCTTTTTTAATTAGCATCCACCCCATCCTTTCCGTTTTTTTCCCTAGGGATGCAAATGAATAATAGATCCTTCTTTAAAATCAGGTGAAAATAATCTAGAGAAATCGGGTTAAAGATACGCGACTAGAAATCAACCCCACCACTAAAAACTAAATGTTTGTGGATCCGATGCCGGTTTGTTACAGAAGTAGCCAAAGAAAGGCTTCAGCAAATTTAAGACATTTTAAAGGGTAGAAAGTAAAATGGACCACACGGTTTTAACTCGTTATTCTAGCTTTCTCTGGATCTTATATTGCCACCTCTGCTTACACGTAAACCAGGCTCAGGAAGAGTAACACTGACACGAAACAAATATAATTTATACGTTCATATATATTTTTTTAAACGGTCAGAAAATGTGTTTAGGATTCAAAGACATCCAGAGAAGATGTGAAACTTGGCAAAGATCACGTAGTGCTTGACATCTGGCAAATGCCTTTTAATGAGAATATTCCTAATTTAGTTTATGCCTCCTTGTGCAGATACCGGGCAGATATTTCAGAAAGAGACATAGTTTATTTGAAATGCCGGATTGAAATGCAGCCCCCCGCCCCCCCCCACCACCAGGGGTGAGACGAAGATTTCCTGAACGATAGGCAGCTCTGATTTGGGTAATTTAGCATTAATGGGGAGACTACATCTTTTTTTTTTTTTGCTAGTTTAAAAAAAAAATTTCCCTTCCTTAGGTTTTCTTCTATTCCAAACTTCAAAAAGCTCCTGATGGTTGTTAAATTAGCCTGGCACTGACCCCTAGTGGTCTCCCAGGGATCAGTTAGTTCTCAGAAGGTTACACACCTTCGGAACAGAAACTCTCTTTCCAATAGGTGACCACTCCGTAAGTGACTGGAAAATAAAATATTTAGATCTTCTCACTGACTTTATAATGCCAGACGTGTACTTAGAGGTGTATGTTTAAAGGAGTTTTAAGAGCGTTATCATTTCATGTCATAATTCAGGGTGAAAAAACACATATAGCTTTGGAAGTAGACCCTAGGGACACACAATCACTTGCAAGTTTGTATAATGCATTTGTAGTTAAACACAAGCAGTTTAGGATAATGCACCGAGTTACTCTGTGGAAGACACAGATTGCTCTTTTAGGTTGAATAACACGATGACACCGTCGCAGGAAAAGCAGACAGTAATATCTGGGTAATGAACAGCTAACAATCTCCTTATACACTGGGTGGTAGTCTGTGTGGAAACAAGTCTCATTATTGTGTTTAATGAACTCGGGTTATCTGCTGAGTTTTTACCCACCAATGATGAATATAGGATGCATACTCAGAAAAGCAATTTAATCAAACTGTTCTACGATTATTTTTCACAAACTTCATTTTTAAAGACTAATGAAGTACATAGTGAGGTTAGGACTCATATTCATCTCTAAAAAATATTATCTTGGGGTGGGGTAGTGGCTCAGGGAGTTATTTAAACACTAGGTCAAGCCTTCTATCCCAAGTGTAATATTGGATTTGATGTGCTGTTCAGGAAAAGTTACGTGTTACTGACATATGAGGGGAATGAAACCTTATTTGAAGAAGCCTCCAAAGACTGAGGTGCACCTCTTTGACCATTTTCTTGTGGGCACATTTATAATCTGGTTGTGAAATATAGCTCAGTTTACTGGAGATAAGTATCGTTTTATGGTAGCTCATAAGATGCTGTTTCATCCATTGGAGGATATGAAAGTACAATTCTGTAGAATATTTGAACCCAGCATATCCCCACTGGGCTAAAATAGGATAAAATGTAAAATATATTCTTTCTCTTATCTCTGAGTACATGTTACTTTTCTGCTGCAGTTTAGGAAGTCTAGGCTCAACATTTGTATGTGTGTGTCTAGCTTGGATTCCATTCAAGTTGACTTGATTTTTCATTAATAGCCACTCAATTTTATTGATGATCAGAGATTCAAAATCCCGGGGAGTGCTGTAGAGCCCTGGCCCTGTTGCTTGACTTAGGGGACCCAAAGGTGAATGTTACATAACCTTTTTCTCAGCGAATTCATCTGCTCTTTTGCCAAATGTGCCCTCCTACTTAGGTGTCTTGTGGAAATATAAACAGAGGAGACATTAACTCATGCTTAATGTAATGTCTTCTTACATTAGAGAGAATTTCTTGTTAAATGGGTTTTGTGAGGAAATGTGATGGCCTCTTGGTTGATGACCAAAACTACTGTTTCTGTATATATGCTGACTTATCAAAAATAAGTTCTAGAACATAATTCTAACCGGAGCGTAGCAGACAAATAATATTTTATCAAGCAGAAGAGCTAATATTAAGCAATGCCTTACTTTCTTCAGATTCAGGTTTTGTCTGCCCCCCACCAAGTGACATGATCAGATTTATTTTAGATATTCTATTGTAATGTTCTAAAATGTAGTGCGAGCTGATCTGAAAATGCCCCATATACGTAACTGAAGTAAGCATTCAAAGGGAAAAAAATTGCCATGCCCCTTAAGTTGAGAAGTTGGCTAAATCAGTAAATATTTAGCCAAATATTTTCATTTTGTAATCATAGTTTCTTTGCAGAGCCAGTAGGTTATTGGGAATAGCCTCTTAAATGCGCAATTTTACATCCCGGGGATAAAAACTTTCAGGCTGGCTTCAAAGGCTGGGTTGTTTTGCCCTCAATGCTGAGCAGGGCTTTTGCAAGGAGAGAGATGTTACCCTCTTCCTGCCAGGCCAGCCAGGGGGCACAGCTCAAATCCCACTCACACACATCCACGGCGAAAAGGGCCGAGATCTAAGTGGAGAAGTAAGTGCCATCAGCGTCTCTGAACTGTGAGCTGTGGGGAGCGCTTCAGGCATGAACTGAGTGAAGAGAAGTCTGGGCTCCTTCTCTTTCAGAAATATTTATTAAAATAACGCCAAGGGAAAACTATTTTCTTCTTGGGATTGCCCAACGTTAACCAGTTACAGTTAAAAAAAACATCCTAAAAAAAATGATACCCTTGGGATTACAGAAGAAATCTACAAATTTGTATTTTGCAACTTCTCCCCTTTCTCCAGCCACTTTCTACCTTTTTCCCTGATTGCGAAGACTCTAGGAATATCAGAAAAAGTGAAAACTTGGAACTGAGTTACATTCTTCCTCAGTTGGGGGGCTCTCAGGAACTCTGATTCTCGAGAGGTGACATTACTGTTGGCATATCCCCCCTGGCAAAGAACAGTGCCTTCAGGTAGTGCACCTCATTTCACAAACAGACAAAACTTGGGGTCTCTAGAAACTGTGAGTGTGTGTGGAAGTGCAGGTGCCAACATGCATAAATATATTCGAGTTTTTCCTTTTCATTTTTGGGTCTTTCTTTCACACTTACGGCTTCTTGGTCTTCCCGAGCTTCCTAGCAACCATTATGCAAGAGAGAGGATTTATCTAATATTTTTTTTTCTATTACATCAACTTTGGTTGTGTCCATACTAAGAGACTGGGTTGGCTGACTCGGGCAATTAACCTCTTTGTTTTGTCTAGACACCGCTTATAATTGGGGGGACGGCCTTTCCCACTGGTGCTTTATTATCGTAGCATCATGCGGCCTGCCACCACCGCAGCTAATGCCCGACTTGCCCCTGAGCTGTTGTTTGCTCGCTGTTACCACAACAGGTTGTAACGAGAATGAGGCAGACCACCTGGACCGGGATCAGCAGCCTTACCCACCCTCGCAGAAGACCAAGCGCATGCGAACCTCCTTCAAGCACCACCAGCTCCGGACCATGAAATCCTACTTTGCCATCAACCACAACCCGGATGCCAAGGACCTCAAACAGCTTGCTCAGAAAACAGGCCTCACCAAAAGAGTCTTGCAGGTAAGAAACCTCCATCATTGGCTGTGTATACCTCTCCCTTACCCTTGCCAGCAAAAATAGTTCGCTGCCCTGTTCAGAGCAATACAGATCTTTCCTGTGCTGCTCTTCATTAGTTTACCTTAGTTATCTCCCTAGAGGGTAGGCCGAAATTTTGCAGGGGCTTCCCAGAGGGGTGCCCAAAGACAGACCCAGGATCTTCTAAAATGCAGCCACCTTCTCCCCGTAGGTGGAGAGATGGGGCCACCAGAGCCAGCACAGCCTGCCTCCCTGCTCTGCTAATGTGGCTGATGTTATTTGTAAAATTGTGGCTTTAGGGCGTTCCATTCACACTAGGCTCGGTGCAGAGTTGAGGGGGACCTGCTGGTGCTGTTTTACCGCAGCAGCAAACTCTCGGCAGGCTCACTCACAGGACATGGCCTTCTAAATGCAGATCGACCCTGTATTTTCAACTCAGGAAAAGCCACAACCGCGGTCAGTGTCTCAGCGACCAATTCTAGCAAGTGTCTTCCTGTTTCAATAAACCGTATTTGGAAACTAAATATTAGGAGTTAGATCTGCTGTCCAGTTGTTCTCCTAAACTCATAGTGGTCAGAATAGACAGCTAATGAAATTAGTGTGGGTTGCTGTGGGTCACCTGTGATCTTTTTCTATTTCTTAGTGACAAATTACAGACCCTTAAAATTTTACCGGTTTCTGGCTGCTTGGGGTCTGTGGCCCTGGGTTTTCCTTATGCAAAGACAACTTCCTGAAATCCGTTTCCGTAATGTCCATTTCATACGGGTCATTCTTCCTTTGCGAAACTTTCAACGACCCTGCCTCTCCCCATCCTCAAAAGATCACCAACAGTCAAGGCATCAGGATATATATGTATATATATATATATCCCCCCTTTACCTGTGTGCCTCCATCTCTATGGTTTCTCCACTTAAGCATCCCAAGTGGCACTTGCCAATGCTGGGGTGGGGTGGGGAGGAGATTCTATGCAGTTGAGAGAGCATCTGTAGCCTCACTCTGTTTTAAAAGGAAGCAAAAAAAAAAAAAAAGCCAGAAAAACAAACAATTCTATTTAAAAAGAAAACACACTCCCTCCAAAAAATAAAATAAAAGGCAAGAAAAATAAAAGGCAAGAAAAAAAATAATAAAGGAAAGAAAGAGACAGGAAAAAAAAAGGAGTATAAAATAAACATCGGTAAAGAAATCAATTGGGATTGGTTTGCAGGTTTGGTTCCAAAACGCTCGAGCCAAATTCAGAAGGAACCTTTTGCGGCAGGAGAATGGGGGTGTTGATAAAGCTGATGGCACGTCGCTTCCGGCCCCGCCTTCAGCAGACAGCGGCGCTCTTACTCCACCCGGCACTGCGACCACTTTAACAGACCTGACCAATCCCACTATCACTGTAGTGACATCCGTGACCTCTAACATGGACAGCCACGAATCTGGAAGCCCCTCACAAACTACCTTAACGAACCTTTTCTAACATTGGTTTTTTTTTGTTGTTTTTTTTTTCTTTTTAATTCTTCCTCTTCTTCCTCTTCTTCTTCTTCTATTATTATTTTATTATTTGCAAGATTTTTTTTTTTCCTGACCCACAAGATACTTGGGAAATAAGAACAACAGCTTGGTGTGTAGCATCTGCAGCCACTTGGCAAATGAGTTTACAGTATTGTCTCCTTGACAAAGTGGTTTTCTTTTCTTTTTTTTTTTTTTTTTTTTGTCTACAAAGTGTATTAGCTGTTTTTTTTTTTTTTAATTAGATCTTTCAGCTGGTAAGGGGAGTTTTTTGATTATTCTAATAAGTGCCTCTTAAAATTGTATGTTACTTATTTCCAGAATCTCGAAGAAAAAAAAAACTGGTATTATGATGAGCAAATAATCATATTCCCAGTGAAATGATTAGGCTAATAAAGAATCAGATCATTAATTAAAGTCATTTTTTAAATCGTGCAACTCTGTGTGTACTTATGGAATTTTGAAAACGTCACATTGTTTTTTTTTAATTTTCAAACTGAAAGCATGTTTTGATTATTCTTTTTTTTTTCTTACAAGTGAGGAATATGATTAAACAAAAGCATTATCTATAGCAGCTCCAAATATTAAAGATCAATTAGGTGGGAAATGTGTTCTGAGAATGTGATTTTTCCTTCTTTTGGGGATGTATATCCCAGCAAAACTTGTTAGTTAGTTACTGGCTTTTCAACATTTGAAAAATACTTAAACTCCCTGTGTATCTATGAAAATTCCATATCGTGTTTCAAATTCTATACTTTTAACCTAAAGCTAAAAATGATAGTTGTAAAACCGTTCTTTCTAAATTAATTTTTTTCCTAGGGAAAATGGAAATAAGCAAAATATAATTTTTTAAGAAGTTAAAAAATCAGTATAATTTAATTAATAGATCTATTAATTGGCTTCAGCTGTACCATGATATTGTATCTGGCATTCTATATGAATAATGTTTAAAAACAAAAAACCTTAGTAGACTAATATCAACAAAAAGAAATCTTTGGTTTGTTTTGCTTTATTTTACTTTTGCATAGGTTGATATATTTATCAGAAAAGAAAACCTTTTCTGACATTATAGATTTAAAGTTATTAGTCTTGAAGTAGATAAACTCAGAAGCCTTGTGGATGCTGATCTGAATATATTTCCTAGTTTACAGTAGCATTTTTTTTCTTTTAATTTAAGCTAAAATCTTAATGGTCTGGGCAGTGGTGAATGTTCATCTATATGCTTCTGTTGTAGTTAAATACCAATTAGATTGTGGATTTCCTAAAAGAAAAATAAATAAAAAAGAAGTCAAGATATATGTCTTGCTTTAGTGGATTGTTAAGAATAACTTTGCACATATTTTCCACTTTTTGGACCCCTTAAATCTCCTTTGGTGGTCAAAGTGGCTATTTAATAGATTTTAAAGGTGTCCTTCTGGCTGTATAAATGTGTGGTTACATATTGACAGTTCACTGCCCACATTAAAGTGCATTATTGTAACTTTTGCTCAGGGTCTTTAGAAAATTAGCACAGAAAGTAGCTTATTTTTTAAAAAAAGATGATGGAAGATAAGTTAACACTGTAACAGAAGAAAGGTGTGATTGCCATTATATATTTAGCAAGTGTGGTTATCATCTTATATGGAGCTTAAATCTTGACTTTTCATATTTCTATTACATTTTGGGCATTTACCACTAACCAGACCAAACAACCTTGGTAAGGCTGAGATCTTATTAATACACTTTTACAGGTAAAATATTGATACTTATAAATTTTGTTCTTTGACAGAACAATGTATGGTACTATAGATCTACTTTATTAAGTAGACTAATTATAACTCAGTTCTCCTATGTGCCTTATGATATAACTTGGAAGTAAGTTTGTGAAAAATCAGGATATATGTGTTGTTTGTTAAATTAACTGTTTTAAGCCCTTTTGACACCTCACTAGTTTTGTACTGTTTTACCTCTTATTTCCGAAACTCTTTTTATGGTGTATCCTGTTAGAGGGGACAAACATGTCATAGAAAGCAGTTGTGCACTCTTTCAAATATAGTTGATAAATTCAATAATCTTATATATTGAGCTTCGTGTTTATAGTACAGTAAGTGGTCTAGCAAAATTGTCCATGTTTCTTTGTTTATTGATAAATGCATTGTATAGAAACTATTTCCCCTAAATATTTATGGACCAAACAATTGTGATATATCCTATTAAATTTGTGTGAATAAACCATTTTGAATCTAAGGAGTTTTATTTCCCCTCAGTTTTATTTAAGGTTTAACTGTACTAGTGTGTTTCCAATATCTATCTGTAAAAGCTATTAAGGTGGCAATACAGAAAATTTTTTAGATATTCAAACATACAAATAGTTTTCAGACTTCCAAACTTCTGATTCATTTTAAATGTACACATCATTGCATATGCAATGTAATTCAACTTAGAGTTACCTTTAAATATATTTTCTTATAATAAAAGTAATGCCCCACCGATTTGACTCCGCCCAATTTTTAGAATTAAAAACAAGATAATTAGCAGATAAAGTAATTGCATGAAAAGAAACTTAACTATGATTAAGATTTAATAGTAGGTCTATTGAGCACAAATGGATATTTGTAAATCAAAATAGAAATTGAAGACCCCTAAAAGCCAAGTTGCTCTGTAGTTAATAAATTGTCACTATGATTTTTTTCAGGGAGAACAAATCTTGGGGCATTACAGCCAAACATCCCGACGTTTGAAAATTCCCTAAAGTATTAAAAGAAGGGGAAAAGTTTGATCGGAAATCCACTGCAGTGAAGACAAAGACAATATTAGGTTATGATAATCATACATTTTAAAATCTATTGAGCCAAAAAAAAAAAAAAAAAAGAGAGAGACAGAGAGACAGAGAGACCTAAATGTCATATACTGAATGTTAACAAAAATTCTGTTCTTTATGGTGTCTAACACAAACGGAGGCTTAGAGTTATGTGGTTTAAAACAAGATTAGATAAGCCGTGTATAAACCAGAGCAACCTGGCAGTAATATGCCCACCCCATATTTGAAGAAAATTATTATTGCTAAAAAAATCCCACACATTTGTCAAGCACAGTAATTGTAAAATAAAGTCCAAAAACATCCATTTCACCTGCTTGCTAATGTGTATTAGTCCTATCTGTTAATGGCATTTTCCAATTGTAAATTCAAAGAGAAGCTATCACTCATTTGAGAGTATAGGATCAAAACCCAGTAATTTTAGTATTATTGTTTATTACTTCCTTTTTAAACAGAAATCTCTGCATGCACTTTTACATCTGTCACTTCTAGTGTACATCTCTGTATGATGACTTATCTTTGCTGTTTCTTGTATGATAAATAGCTTTCATTAATAAACATTTTATTTGATGCAAACATAGTTAACTTTATGTTAAATACACACTGTTGAAATTACTTTTGAACACTGTCTTAAGAGGCAGCACAATACATTTCCAACTTGTCATCCTTAGGAAAAGAAATCCAAACAATAGAAGGAGGTTAAATTCTGGTAGTCTAGGATAAAGTGACTTACTTGGTTTTTAACTATTCGTGACTTTTTTATTTGTTGTGGTCAATCGACCCATGTATTAAAAAAAACAAACAAACAAAGAAAACACAAATTACAAAAAAAAAAATCCTTAAACTATCATGTAAAATTTCAGCAACTTTTTTAGATTATTAAGGAAAAATTTATAGATCCTTTGTAAGTTTACATGTTTGCTATGCAATGAGCAAATTTATTGAAGTATACAAATATATCCCGAACTATGAAAAGATCCAATCTTTGCCTAGTTCAAATTACATATGTTATTACAAACAAAGGAGCAAGTGGAAAGAAAAACAAATATTTAGGAATAAGGTTTTTTTTTAATTGTTAAAAGGAATATTTGAAGAAAGAATTTTTTAACGATTCCTATTTAGCTGTATATCCAAAGCATATGTTAAACAAATTAACATATAACTTTCCAGAAAATTTTTCATTATGATGAAATTTTTATTATATACAAATGAACCATATGTAAATGATGTAACTTTTATGAATGACAGACATTAAATATTTCACTTACATGTATTCTCAGAACTTTGAATGTTTTCTTAAATGCTTTCACTTCCTGAATCCTAAAAAAGGGAAAACAAATTTAAAAAGGGAGAGCAACTTCCAAAAAAAAAAAAAAAAAAGCAGCAACGCACCATGACAAGCAGACTATTTTGAGTGATCATGAAACATGTTGGTTTTGTCAGTAACTTGAATGTTTATGCCTCATTGAAGCCTCGGCCATGGCTATAGCAACTTAAATAGATTTTCCAATACATTTCCACCCAGTTTATTCAGATCCCTGTCCTCCAGCTTTGCCTTCTTTCCCTGGGCTGTCACCTATGGCAGTTTTGGTTAGAAATATTTTGGAGCCTCGCCTGGTTTTACAGACCTTTAAATATTTGTCTGGTATGTGAAATGCAGGAGGAGACCAAAGTGGGAAAGAACATAACTGCAATTAGACATCTGAAAAAAATAATACAAATTTGAAACAGGCACATTTCTAAAAAGCAAAAGAAAGGAGCGCTAATTATGTGAGTGGGAAGAGAAAAAAAAGCATGTGACGTAGAGTTGGAAGGTCTGTGATGCTCTCCTGTGATGTACAGCGGTTTTTGAGTCTGGGCAACCACACACTTATTTGGGGGCATAGAAGAGAAGGCTGTGGACTTCTTAGAAGGGAGCAAGGCACTAAACTCTCATAGTTTCTACCTCCCAGATGCCCGGGTTAGTCTAACTTCTGGCAAATTGATCTCGGGCACAAAAAGCTTTACGGAGAGTTAGCATCTGACAGCTTTGGCTGAGTGGCCACCTTCATGCTGACTTACAGAGTAAGTGGGTTTTTCATACCTCAAATAAGGATAAAATTCTATAATAAAGGACCCAGAGGAAACATTTTCAAGACCTTGGTGATTTTTCATCACCTGCAAAATAGCTTTATTGAACAAAACCCCTGTAGAATCCACAGCACATTCTTTTACATGAAACTTCCTTTGAAGTCAAAGTATTTTCTAAACCACATATCCCTATCATCTCATTTTCTGTTGCAGAGTGCTTGCAAAGGGCATCATGGAGAAAAGTGTTAGAAGTGGGAAGTTCTGGAATGGAAACGTGGAGTCATGTCATTCTAGGCTCTTACGGAGAATACTAGGGATGATACCGTTGTCATAAAAGATGGATATAAATACCCAGTTTGGTGTGAAGTTTTGAGGTTTAATTTTCAGCTCTGCTTTAAACAAAGCTAGCTCGACTGGTGGAGAGTCTGTGGGCTCTCAGGATGATTCAATACCTTTTACATGCTATTGTCCCTAGACACAAGGATTAGGTACGGGCACTGGGACTGAGTCCAAATTAGAGAAATGGCATCGTATGGTCTTTGAAGCCACGCATACATCAACTCTGGATTGGCCTTTTGGATTTTGTATTTTTAGCAATTGGGAACCAACTCTGAATATTCAAATAAAGACAAGCCCTCTGATGTAAAGCCACAGTCTGCCTTATGGCTAATGTGAAAACAGACGTTATTGTCTTTATGACGTGCCATTGATTCTGAAACATTTTTATAATACCTACTCTGCCCTTCCAGCATTTCTTTAAGAATAATATTGCCACTTACCTTATTTTCAAAAAAAATTATAATTGTAAGTTAACATATTATTTTGAATGCCCTCTGGGAAGATTTCCAGTCTATTTTGCCTGTTTCCAAAGCAAAAAAGTAAAAGGAAAAAAAAAATTTAAAAAGCTCAGAACCATGCATGGTACTCAAGGAAAAGTCTCTGAATATGATGTAAGTAGCAATATAATTACCACAGTGAAATTTCTTTTTATCTGTGCCGCAAAATAGATATTTTTATCTAACATCACTTCCCACTTCCAACATTTCTTTATGAATATTAATATAGTAAACACTCCTTTATCATGCATCACATTAACAAGGTTTTCTTTCCTTGGATTATTAATTTTTGCTTCTTTGCACTGCATTTATCTTGTGCTGAAATGACAAAAAGCGGGCAAGAATAAAGATCCAGGTATTAGCCATATGTAGAAAGTTCCTGGTGTGCATTTCTGTGTACTTTCTCTTCACATATTAGAATTGTCAGGAACAATTTTTTTCCTTTGGAACTTCTTGTTTACATCTTGCATGATCTTATAAATTAATCTGAAGAGTAACTGGATACCTTTTATGGTTATTTGAAAATAAAATTTGCTACAAATAAGATGCTCCAGTCTCTGTTGCCTCATATTATGCATGAATATATTAACTTTCTTTCTGTATTTTCCCACTGAACCAGAAAATATTAACCTCAAAGGATATTTAAATTGTTATTTATGACAAATATACAAAGATGAAGGAATTCAAAGGTGAAGTTGCCTTTACTGATTTTCATTCTCCTTCTCTTCCTTCTCCAAAGTAGCAAAAATCATGCAGGGCTATCTGCTTTAACTTTGACATTCAAGGGTTTTGACAGCTTGCATCATTTAAAGTTATATTTATTATTCAGTAAACTTTAATTCTGTAGAATAAATGCCCTTTATGAAGTGTGATTTTTTTGAAAAGCACAAAGGTATTTCATCATTTCAAGCAGCAGAAGCTGTTTGAATTCGAGAGTAGTTTTTCAGAAGAAAAATATAATGGGGCATTATTTTAAATATAATATTTGTAGCATCTTGCCAGATTGACCTAGATGCTCTGCAGGAATTTTAAAGAGCTAGAAAAACCTCCAAAGTGGTATATTGTAAATAATTAAATGATGGTATTTTTCTAGGATATAAATCGGGATAGCTTATTTTATAAATACAATTACACGGTCACTTTATTATTTCAGTGCGTACATGAGGTCTCCTTCTGGCTATTTTGATGAGATCTTTATATTTCCAAGAGTTCTAATATAGCTTTTTATTCAGTTTTCTTCTCAAGTGTCACCAGCCAGTGCATGCAAGTGTGTGTGTGTGTGTGTGTGTGTGTGTTGTATATTCTCTAACACCAGGAGAAGATATATATTTATACGAAAGATGGCTCATTTCTTGTAAACCAATTTTTAATTAAAAGCAAAATAATGGCCATTTTCCTGCAGTTGGAGATATTGTAATAGGCCTTCTTTTTGCTAAATGAACACGGAGCTATGCTCCCTGAAAGTGCTCCTGCTAATATGAGTAACCTTTCTAGGTTCTGCATGGGTTACTGTCGTCACAGGGCTTGGCCATAACTTTGCTTCTTACTAGAATGATGTTGCTTCTTTGAACGTCTCTGTTCAACAAAGTTTGACTAATGCTAGGATATCAACACAAACAACCATAGCAACAACAAAGGGCAAATTTCGTTGGAATGAATAGTTTAATTTACTCCATCTATTAAAAGAGGCACCTTAGAAACAAACGTTCCTTTATAATTTGAGGAGGATATTTTGGTTGAAATTGAGCATTATTAGTGTGTTAAGGTGACTGGACCTCCGTGAGTTCGTTAGTGAACGAGAAGTAGAAGTCGGTCCATCTACCCATATATATGTCCATGTAAGTATGCCCTCCGGTATGCTAAATATGCATGTTCTATAATAGGCTGAGCTAGGTTCTGAGGCCTCCCAAGAGAATTTCACCATATATGTGCCTTCAATAGCCTGAAAACCTGACTATTAAGTGCCGCACTGTGAAACATGCAATTTCAACTCTGGTATTCTCTATTCTTCTGGAGTACCTTGCATTGGAAGGCGTTACCAATAAAAATGATCGCCATGGGCTCTGTTTCTGTTTGAGTTTTGACTCAGGTACGGATAAACTCATGGAATCTCCCTGTGTGCTGGAAAGAGCCTTTCTAGGCTGTCTGGTTCAAATTCCCACTTATTATTATTATTTTTAGCTGAAACAGGAAGCACTCAGGTGTGTAGTATTTTTAGTGCAGACAGTTGTGGACCTTCTTTGGAAAAGTATGGACATCAAGAATTTCAGGTTAAAGCTCTGCAGATTTGCTTTTTCTTTCTTTTTTTTTAAACCAGTGCAGAGACAGTGTCATTGCAGCAATGTGGCCACTACTAATACCTCTTATCTGCCACTGCTGCATTGTTAGTGCAATCGACATTCCATCGAGAAACATGGCAATGATTACAAAATATTGTCGGTTTCCACTTCATGGAATTTTCTATAAAGGTTCACAGCTTCTACTCAGCTCATCAGTTGCTCACCCCCAACCTCTAAAATTCTCTTTCATCTCGGTTCTATTCCCATTACACTATTGAAACATTTTTCCTTCAAGTTAGCAGTGATTTTTTTTTCTTACCAAAATCATGCCATTTTCCCTGTCTTTGTTCACATTTGCTTTCCTGCCAGATTTTACACCCCTTATTACTTGCATGTCTTTAAAACGATTTCCCTGATTGGCATTTGCCACAGGCAGCGCACCTGCTGCTTCTCTCGCCTGCTCTGCTGACTCAGAGCGAGTACATCACAGTCCAGCACCGTCTCCCCTTGGCCTGCTTCTCTCGAAGCTGCTTTCTTTCTTAAAGGCTCCACTTTTTTAGTGATGACTCCAAATATATTTCTTGGGATATTTCCACCTGGCTGCTCTGTTAGTTGAGGTGCAGCATAAATGAAATAGAACACTTTTTTTTTTCCCCTCCTCTACCAACTGTCCTTCTGGAATTTTCATTTCTGCAGATGATATCACTCTTTTCCCAGTGGGTCACGTAGGCTGAGAATCATCGAGTAAGCACTTTTTCCATTGCCTTCTCCTTGAAAAATTATTTCATACCATTTTGTTACCAAATCCTATTTATCCTTTCTTCATTGTATGTCTGTGATCAACCCTGCTGATCTACCTCTTTTTGCCATGCCCGCTACCACTATCCTCACCGGAACTAGGTTTTCTTAGCTTGTGGGAAGATATTCTCTGTAGGAGGTCAGAAGTATTTCAGATACTATTTTGCTTCCCCATTCCTATGCCCTGAGAGTAGAAACAATGGTTGGGGTTTTTTAAAAGATTATATTTAAATGAATTATATGAAATAGCTTTCTTACTGATGTAGAATCATATGAACTAAACAATGGTAAAATGAGCCTGGTTATCATTTATTTGGAGGGGCTGGAGGAGAGCGTTCACAGCCCATGTAAAACTGGAATGGACTATACCTATCATTAGTTTTAGTTGATAGAATTTTAAGTTGTTAATTGCATATTCAAAGAATGGGAGAAAATAAAGGTTGCTCAAATTAGGAACATAAAATCTTGTATTTCAAAGAACATTGTGGTCCCTAGGTGGGTCCCAGTTCCTTGGGAACAGTTAGGTGGAAGAGTGAGAAGTAGTGAAGTACAGGCAGTCTCCAAGATTCTTTCTGGTTCCAACCAATGTGACAGGTGTATATAGAAGCAGAATCATAGGCTTTGGACAGACACACCTGAGTTCAGAACCTACCTCTTCCCCCGAGGTGCTAGCCCGAGCCCTGATTTGTCCACATTCCCTATACTGCGATTACAACGTTGTGGGTCCCTTTGCTTCTCATTTCTCTCCACTCAGAATCCTTCCCGTATGGGGCAAGGGTGATCTTTCAAAATATTATCTTTCCACTACACTTTCTTGCCCAGGAATTTTAATGGATTCACATTGTAAATATGATTAAATATAAACTCTCTGAGACAGTTAAGATTCTTCATAGTATGACTGTCTTACTTTTTCAGTTTATTTTTCACTCCTTCCCCGCACTAATCCTTCATTGTCAGTATCCCAGGCGTCTTCTCCCCATCACAGTTGTGCACACCGTATCTTCTCTAACCATGGGACTTCTTATTCATCTACATCTTACAGATTATTTTTTCATTACTTGTTTCACATATAACACTCACAAATCAACATTTCAGAAGAAATAAAATCACTAATATCCCCAGACCATCATATAGCATCTACATAATCTTTTTCTATATTCTTTTCCAGTCCTGGTATTTTTTACAAAATTATAATAATTTTGTTAAAGCTCATGGTGTGGTACCTGAGACATGGGAAACAGTAAATGGTAACTCATTTAAATCTCAAAACCAGCATTTCTTTAAATTATTCTAATTGTATCACCATGACAATTATCTTCATTAGCACTTTTTAGAAAACTTTTTTTATTTTTAAAAGATTTTTTTATTTATTCGTGAGAGACACAGAGAGAGAGAGAGGGGGGCAGACACAGGTAGAGGGAGAAGCAGGCTCCCTGCAGGGAGCCTGATACTGGACTGGATCCCAGGACCCCAGGATCACGACTTGAGCCAAAGGCAGAGGCTCAACCACTGAGCCACCTACCCATCATCCATGTCTTCCTTCCTGACCATTGTATAACTCACTGTATGTCCCATACATTTGATGTGAGTAATATTAGGTCTTTATTATATACACATTTCATGTCTAATTATTTCTTATATCTCCCTCAAATATTATACCTTCCTCAAGAAAAGGGATGATGTCATATTTTTCTCTTGTCTTTCTAAACGTGCTAGGAAAATAGCAGCTGTTTGGTAAGCATTTTTCAAACTGAATCGTGAAGCATAGAGTAGTGGATAGGATAGGCTAAAGAAGACATTTTAACCTGAACTCCAGAGAAAAAGCAGCTTTTATGCTGAATTACTGGCACTTAGGATTCTTCATGATGGAAGTCAGGGTTACAGATACGATACAGATACGGGTCTAGCAGGACTTGCTCAAGTCTTACTTTCCTTCTTCGAAACCAATAAGTGTTTCTTGGAGTTAACATCTCCAGAATGATGAGCATATAATATGGCATATCATGTAGCATACAGCACCCACCATCATCATACATTTCTGACATGGAGAGCATTCAGGGGACCAGCCCTGGTGCCATGATTGGGAAGCCTGGGATCTCCTTGCCCTAAGCCATTTGGTTATGTTACTACAGAAGTTCCATTTGGTTAAGAGCACTTACCACTCTTAGTTTTTGAAGGCACACTTGAAAAGAATTAAAAAACTCAAAGAGCACTGATCACTACTGATGACAACACACTCATACTACTGAGTCATGATGCCTTACACGAAGAGGGAGGCATGCGCTTGTTGCACCTTTCACTTGTCCATCCTTCTGTACTGAGTCGTGGTTTGGGTAAGATTGTGTGCTGCCCTAACCAGACTTTTTAAATATAGTCACAAGGCAACTTTTGCATTTCAAGAAGCATAAATATTTTTTTGGTGCCAGATTAGTGTTAAGCTACATTTTCTCCTTTTACTGGCACCAAGTGTATCTGGCTTCACAAACCTCTCTAACGAATAGCATTATCTTATCAGTATATAAATGCAGAGCAAAAACAAATTTTACACATACATCGAAATTTGGCATCAAACTTTTGTGGTATTCACAGCCTAGCTTCCACAAACTACATCATTCTGGTTGAGAACTCCCATGTTAGAGAAGGTAGCATGTTGGCTTTTTTCCCCAACAGGCTATAGCTCACGGGTGTTCATGGATCCTACTATTTTCCAAGGATGGTTGTTGGTTTTGATATTCTTTACAATAGAAAACAGATATTAATTTCCTCTACCAAATCTATGTGAATGGTCCTTATTAAGCATGAACTTTTTGACATAAATGCTAACCAGCATTCTGTTGGCCATCTTTCCATTAATAAAGTAAATATGACCTTTAGAGGAATACATGTAGGTGTTATTAGCAACAAGGGTTAATTAATATTGAAATAAGAGGCTCTGAAGCAGTTCTCTTTTTTTGAGATAGGTGAAATTTCTTCTTTTTAAAGATTTTATTTATTTAATTTAGAGAATGAGAAAGAGCCAGAGAGCAGGTTGAGGAGCAGGGGAAAGAGGGAGAGGGAGAGAATTTCCAGCAGACTCTGCTGAGCGCTGAGCCCCCATGGGGCTCGATCCCACCGTCCCAAGATCACTACCTGAGCTGAGACTAAGAGTCTGATGCTCAACCAATTGAGCCACTGAGGTTGCCCATGATAGGTCACCCACACTTTTTAAGTATGATCAACTTTGCAGATGGGAATATTTTAGATTAGTTGCTCTCAAATCCTTTTAGGCATGAGAAGCTTTCTTGCTGAGCTTTTTTCACAGAACTGAATATATAAAACAGGTAAGAGTGGGGCTCGTTCTGGTGGAGAGAAAAAGGCATATGGAAAGCTGTAGTTCTATCATTGTCTCCGACCCCATTGGACGCAGCAACCCCGGGCCTTGCCATGCGGTCTAGGGGCTCTAGGGGCTCACTGCAGAAGCCAGCATTTTCCATCCAGTCCTAAGATCTGTTACAGGATTTGATAAAAGTGCAGAGAGAAACAAAACTGGTTCTCTGTGGTAATCGGAGGGAGGGAAATGTTAAGTGAGTGTGTGACCTTGAGTGAATCACTTGAACAGAGATGGTATCAGTTTCAACATCTGTCAAAAAAGAAAGGCCACCCTGTTTCTAAAACTTAGCTGATCCTAAGGCTGACTTGGAGGGCTTGCTAAAAGAAGGGGGGACGGTCTTGTCCCACCCTTACTCCATGCAAGAGGTCTCAGAAATCTGTTATTTCATAGTAATTCTCAAGCAATCACGTAAATTTGGGAACAAAACACAGGCTTAGGTACTTTCTTTGATAAACATTCATCGCCAGCCTTTGTTGGGATCCCACTCAGCCCCTCTATTTCTTCCATAACTTCTGTGATGGGGACATTTCTTTACGTTGATAAGGGTGCAGGAGCTCGGAAAGGCAGGAATGATGGTGCGATGGCAATTATATAAAAGTGTTTTCCTTCCACAAAACTCATCCCTACAACTGTCAGGAATCTTTCAGAAAGTAGCAAAGACTAGCAAAAAATTGGGGGTTCAATGAAATATTAATATCCTTTGCAGCCAAATGTGTACTGAATAATAAAACGAATATTTCTGCATCCGTCCAGGCCTCCTCGGTCTGGGGCTATGGAGGCATCCTGTTAACTTCAAATATTTAAATCTCAATGTTTCCCCGCGTTGTGCTTCTAAAGGACTTCCACTGAGCTCTTAACCACCCCATCCTGGAAACATCTGGGAGTCCTCAGGGGTGTTTTAGGCATCCTAATTTATCAGTCCGTCGGGTACATCATAGGAGGCACCCTCATGTTCTCCCCTTCTGTTCTGGTTTCCTTGGGTGTCTTCTGCTTTTTGAGCTGAGCAAGCATGGCCACCGTGGGAATGTGACATTTGTGCCAAAGGTGGTACTTCCCGAATCTTCCCAAAGGAGGAGAATGCCTTCTTCCTCACTCACTGGTGTGCTTTGTCACTTGGCCCCTGAGTAGTGCTGTGAGAACCCCCTTGCCACAGTTGTCCCCTCAATATCTGCCTGTGGTCCCTTCTCTCCCCTGACTTCCATACCAGCTCACAGGACTGTGTGTGGGGGAAATACCATTTTCCTATCACCCACAGTTCATGCCCAGGGATCTGTTCCCAACCCTCCTTCCTCCCTCAGCCCCAAACAAAAGTCCTCAGACCCCTAACTCCTACAAATCTACTCTTCTCAGCCCTGTCCCTTTTGCCAGACATGAGTCAACGTATTTGAATCTTAATTTGGGCTAGAGGTGGGAGACTCACTCTATATAGCTATGGAGATTGATAACTGATTTAAAAAACCCAGTCCCAGAGAGTACCAATGAATGAATTAATAGACCCCGAGGGAGGTGGCCAGGGGCTTTTCCAGAGACTCTGTGCTTTTCAACATTTATATTACGGAATTAGTTCGAGGACAGAGCTGTCAAGCTAATCACACTTGCAGATGGCACAAAGCTAGGAGGGACAGAAAATAGAGTGGATGGAAAAATCAGAATTGAAAAGATACTTTGAGATTGGAAGGCTGGTTTTTACCCACATAGGCCCTAAAATTGTCCTGCACAATTAGAATCGATGGTGGTGATGTTTACATTTATTTTACCATACAATACTTCCATGAAATAAAATCTTACCAGAATTCTCATATGTAAGGTAAAATCTGTTCTGGTTGAAGTGGGAGTGGAAGTTCTTGCCACCTCTCTCCAGAGCCTCTGTGTTTTGGTAAAACACTGCTTGGAAACGCTTAGACCCTGGGGTGGTGGGGAGAGGGTGGGGAGAAAGGGATGGGAGGATGGAATGTGACTAAGCAGCGGCAAATGTGAAAGAAACTTGATTGGTTTTAGATCAAGGTGGACTCAATATAAGCCAATAGCGTGATGTGGTTGTTCGCTCGAATATGGGGGGTTAACAGGCTCAGAGAGGCAAGACGGGGAACGGGTCTCTGCTGGACAAACTGTACAAGAAGGCTATGTTTTCACACCATTGTGATCAACTAGAAGGTGTAATTTTGCATCATGCTTTTTCATTCTTTTCTTTTATTTTTATTATTTATTTATTTTAATTTAATTTTTTTTGCATCATGCTTTTTCAGAAACATTTTGTCATTGTTGGAAGCTTAGACAGGGATGCCACACATGGCTACACAGGTTGTGGACTATACAAGTCCAAGGACAGTATTTTCAGAGACTATAATGATAATAAAAGGCTGTTCTTAATTTTTTCTCATATTTTTCCTTTACATTGCCTGCCATTCGGAGCTCTAAGATGGCTTCCTTTACAAAGATCAGACATATACCCATGGGTATGGCTGGAAAACGATATGAATTTTTTTAAAAGGAGGATTTTTGTTCCTCTGGGATTTAAAGAATTATAGTAACACCAGGGTATGTTGTTCTCTCACTGGACTGTGGGATAAGAGTAGCTGAGTCAATAAAAATACTCCACACATGATCTTAGCCAAAAGGCCAAGAAGTGATATCAGAAAGGGAGACAGAACATGAGAGACTCCTAACTCTGGGAAACGAACTAGGGGTGGTGGAAGGGGAGGTGGGCAGGGCGGGGGGGTGACTGGGTGACAGGCACTGAGGTGGGCACCTGATGGGATGAGCACTGGGTGTTATTCTATATGTTGGCAAATTGAACACCAATAAAAATTAAATTTATTAAAAAAATACTCCACACAATTAAGTTGCCTAGTATTCTTTCTACAATCCACAAGGGAGATGGATTGTGTGTCTGTCTGTCTCTCCTAAAACACCAGAGTGGCTTCAGGTGTACCATTAACTTAGCCCTGGCCTCCTTTAACAGTTCCCTCATCTTAAAAAGAAGTGATCTGAATGGGATGATCTCTCGATGTTCCTTTTGACTTTAATGCTTCACAATCCTATTATAGCTTCCAGTCACCGAAAACCATGTCCTTCAGAGATGGAGATGATAATACACGGTGCCTTACACTACAGTTCAATCTATCCATTCCATGTTGGACTCATGCGATTTCCTTGTGGAGATTCTAAAACAACAGTTCTCAAAGTATGGTGCTAGGTTCCCAAAGGGGTCTCAGGGCTTCCACAAAGTCATCATTATTTGCATAATAATACAAGATGTGACTTGCCATCCTCACTCTTATTCTCTCATGAGTGTAGAGAGTACGAGAAGTTCATGGTCATGCTTCCAGATTCCATATTGCCTTGAAGAAACTACCATTGTCAAGGTTTGGTATTGTCAGGCTATTCACAACGATCTGAAAGGTAGTTAAAATATTCCTCTTTTTTCCAATTACATACCCTAATGATGCTGAATTTTCTTCATATACTGTAAGCAAAACAACTCATTGTTACAAATTGAAAACAGAAGCAGCTACGAGAACCCATTTAATTTATAATAAAGTAAATATTGATGTAAATAACCTGCAAAAACCAAAGTTCTTTGGGGTCCTCAGCAAATATTAAGTCTGAGACTGAGGGCCACCTGGGTGGCTCAGTCGGTTAAGTGTCTCACTTCAGCTCAGGTCATGATTTCAGGGTCCTGAGATGGAGCCCTGAGTCGAGCCCTGCATTGGGCTACACACTCAGTGGGGAGTCTGCTTGTCCCTCTGCCCCTCCCTCCCTCCACTTATACTCTCTCTCCCAAATAAATAAATAAATAAATAAATAAATAAAGTCTAAGGGTAAGACCCAAAGTTTGAGAACAGATGTTCTAAAAGGTTATTAAAATAGCGAAATTTCCTTCTCACGCAAGTTAATTGCTGTTGTTTCCCTCCTGAACTTTCTGCTCTTCGGTCCTCCTTTGGTTACATGAAGGCGCACCAGGAATTTGAAAAATGATCATCCTCTAATACCTGTAGTACTCTTTGAGTTCTTACATTTTGATTTTGGAAGTTATGGCATGATTTCCTTTCATGGAACTATTTGTCTGAGTTTTGTTTCAATGAAGGGCATTCTTCAGGAAATCTGTATAAGAACAAAATGGCAGGACAATTATTAGATCTCCAGGGAGTAGAAATGAAATGTAGGGATGAAGGAGAGGTTTGGAGACTGAGACGAGGGTGGTAAGCAATAGCAGAGATCCAAGATTTGAGAAAAGAGGTAACACCCACCACCCTTTTGTATTCCATCAAGGGTGTAGGGAGAACAGGTGTCATGGTCACTGAGGCAGGGAGACACTCATAGAAAAGGAGGATGACGTTTTTGTCTGAATAACCCTACCCCGTGGTGTTTCTACTCTTGAGAAAGAGTCAGGATGTGCCCGGATCACTGCGTGATCTGTATCGGCAGGGCACAATGGGCATGAAATGAGGGCCCAGTTTGTGAGGGTTGTTGCAGAGTCTGGAAGCTGTGAGTCCTGAATGCCCCCCAAATTTGTGCATCTACTTGGAAATGCCTCATTACTTCTTTCCCTCTCTCTTAAAAATAAAATTCTTTTTAAAAACATTTAAATTTTATTTAAATTCAACTTGCCAATATATAGTATAACACCCAGTGCTCATCTCATCATGTGCCCTCCTTAATGCCCATCACCCAATTACCCTATCCCTGCACCCACCTCCCCTTCTGCAATCTTTTCTTTGTTTCCCAGAGTAAGGAGTCTTTTTGGTTTGTCTTTAAAAATAATTCTTTGCTTAGATATTCACAATGCAGAAATCAGAGAAAGGAAAAGGATAGAAGAACTGAGTATACAAAAAAACTTGAATTTTTGTACTTTCATGTAACTTTTTATTTTCATGAAACTTCTTAATGATTTTTCATATGATTTCTGGCCTGCTGATTTCCTGATCTCTTTCCTTCCTTCCTTCCTTCCTTCCTTCCTTCCTTCCTTCCTTCCTTCCTTCCTTCCTTCTCTCCTTCCTTCCCTTCCCTTTATTCATTCTTTCTAACTTTTCCAGGGCCATATTCCTGTTTTTGTCTCAGAATGAGAATACATATCACCTAGGTGAGGCCGATGGAGGCCGGTTTCAACCCCTGCTGGAATACAGGCAGCATGAGAAAGGACGTGGTGGCTTTTATCAATGCCACAGGCATAACTCTGGCCCTTTCATTCCCAATCAGGTCACCAGTAATGAGATCCTGGAACCTTTCCCCAGGGTCAGCCCCTGATGTCAAAGTCTAGCTCACTGCAATTTTGGCTCATCAGATGGAATATGTGAAGAGGGGAGGTGACAGCCAAAATCCTAAGTGAATGTTGGAATAGTCAGACGAGGGCTGCCTTCAAGCAAGGTTAGTATGATATACGAGCACATGTAATGTGGTCTGGCTATGGTTATTTTCATACATGAATGTTCAAGAAACTAAGTTTAAACTATTTATGGAAGAGAATTCTTTCATCACTTATTCACTCATCCACTCATCCATCCACTTTGGCTAATACTCTAAGTTCTCTTGTTCCATCTTTTCATCACATTTGAGTGACAAACATTCAGCCTTGGTTGAGCCTCCCTATGCATTTTTTTTCCTTCACGACCACAATAAAAGAGCTGAGCTCTGCAGGAGAGATTTGCACAGTAGGTCAGATAGATTTTGGATAAATTCACAACGGAGACCTCAATATTTCCTGGTAGGCCAAGTATTCCTCTGACGCACGAGTCTCTTACCCTCTGCAACAATTCAGATCTGCTCCACTCTTGTCAAACCTCTGACATCATCTCCTCCATGACACCACCCAGCTGCACATCCCACTCTTTGTAGGAGGATGACCTGCTTTATTTCTTAGGAAATATAAACTATCAGACAGGACTGCATCAACTCGCACTAAACCATACAGACCTCGCCGCATCAGGATGCCAGCTCTCTTCTCTCCTGTCACAGCCTAGGAGGCTTTCATAACCTATATACAGTTCTTCCATCTATGGGTCCTTCTTCTCCGTGTTTTCAGGGTCATACGTAGCAATTTATTCCTCTTCTTTCTCGTTTGTCGCCCAGTCTCATTGTTTGTTTGTTTGTTTTTTTAATTTTAGGGACTGGCACCATCATTTACCCATTATGCAAGCCAGAAACCCTAGACCAATTCGCAACACTTAGCTTTCTTCATCTCTCATATCCAACCCGTCATCACATTCTATCAATTTTTACCCCCCAATTTTTTTCAAATCCACCACCACCGTTGCCACCTCTGTGGTCTAAGCTTATGTCTTTCCTTTCTTGGATGACAGTGAAAATTCTTAACTGGTTCCTCCACAGCTACTCATACTTCCTTCAATTCATGTCCCATACTGTGCGATCTGCTTGAGACAAGTCTAATCACGTCCCCATCCTCATCCCATTGGTCTTCCTGGTTTAGACTTTCTTAAATTGCTTCTTAAAAAAAAAAAAAAAAAGACTGGCTTTTAACTTGGGATGGAAGGTCCGTCTTTCATCACACTCTTCCTGACTTTCTGTGCTCCGGCCACAGGGCCACATTCCCCCCCAACACAGGCCTTTGCGCACATGCTGTTCCCTCAGTCTGGAATGTGCATCAGTCCCTCTGCACCTGTTAGACACACATTCATCCTTCATTTCTAGCTTACGTGACACTTTTTCAGCAGCACAGCTTAGACAAGATCAATTCTCTACTATAAGGTTTCATAGCCTCATGTGCTTTTCCTTTATACAACTTATGACAGCTGCCATTTTATATTTATTTGTGAGATTACTTAATTATGTCTGCCTTCCTAAGTAGCCTACAAACTCATGAGGGCAGGGCCATTTCTGCTCGTGCACTATATCCCTAGCAAAATACCTGGCATGTAGTAGGCACTCCATAAATATTTATTGAGTGAATGTGGATTGAATAAGTAATAGTATGTTCAGGGCACTGTTTTCAATGCTCTAGGGCACTGGTTCTTAAACTTTAGCATCAGAATAACCTGAAGGCTTGTTAAAGCATAGACTGGTGGGCCTCAACTCCAGAATTTCTGATTCAGTAGGTCTTGGGTGTCACATAAGAATTTACATTTCTAACAAGTTCCAAGCTGAGGCTCATGTTGCTGGCCCAGGAAACCACAATTTGAGGACTATTGCTTTAGGGAATTAAATACACGATTGAGACCTGGTTCTCGTCTTCAAGAAATTTGCGATTTTGTCCAGGCACAAGCAGTAGATAAGAGAAACTTGAGTTAGCAAAAACAAAACAAAAAAACCCCAACAACATAGTATTTAAAAATCGTGGGAGCTAGGAATCGAAAAGACACGCCATGGTGTATTATCTGTTGTTGATTGCTCCATCAATTTTACGGCCAATAATTGCTATGGGGTGTTTATGAAAAAGAAGAACCGTTTCAGGCTGAAATGATTATGAAAATAGTTGATAGGATCTAAAATTGGCTTTGCAGGAATTTAAGAAGGGTTGAGGAGTTGACTTCTCAGGGTGGGGCAGGATGAAAAATATGTGAAAGAGGGCTGGCTAGGACTTCAGTGATGAGGAGCGGAAGTACAGCCTGTACCTGGAGGTGCAGAGAACAGGCTGGAACCTAGGATCCATGGGAAGGAGGAACATACAATGAGGCAGGAAGTGGAGAGAAAGGAGAAGGCTTTGAGCCCTGAGAGCAGCCTAATATAGGAAACGGTGGGCTAGTAACGTGTGTGCGTGGAGGGCGCCAATTTATGTCTATACTGACTTTGCAGTCGCTACTGGCTGCCTCCCTGATGGGGGAACGATGGTCCTGGGGACAACCAAAGGTTCCTCCTGGAAGGCAGAGGGTGTCCTACACCACCCCGTGTTCCATTCTATCCCTAAAGTCTCTAATATGGTGCTGATAGGGCCCCGTTGTAGGGATAAAAGTGGCAAAGTGTTTGTAATGCTCGGTTCTTAGGTGATAAAAACAGATCCTGGTACAAGTTTTCATAACCCATTAAGATTCTACTTTTTTTGTGAAAGGTGCTAAAAAATCTCCTTATCTAAGGAGATTCCTCAGCTATTGTTGCATCAAACCATTTTCAGAGATAAATTGCTAAGTACCCAGGGCTCCTGTAGGATGGGTGCTGCTCGGGACGGGAGGACTCAGGTCATAGGGAAGTACGGTGCCTGGAAATGGGGCAAACGCTCACTCGTAACCACAACCGGGCGACAGGGTGTCAAGCCCGACACAGCCCGCTTGTCATTAATATCTTTAGAAACACAGCTGTTGGACTTACACACGGGGCGGGGGGGCTCTTGGTTTTAGAACAGGTCACTTTGAACACATGGTATTTTTCTCAGTATAGTGAAAGATCAAAAAATTTGCATCATTTCCTCTGTGTAATGAACCCTCGGTAGATAGAGAATCGAACTAAATAAGGCGAGGGTTCTTTTAACAAAATAGCCAGATAATTGTAGCATTTTATTTCCTATGTTCATATAGGTTACGCAGTAAACACTGTGCTACGGAATTGGCCAAATGTTTTGCATTCGTTCCAGTAAATTAGGCAGGAAAAAACACTTTTTTCCTCCGAAAGACCTCAAAAACTCCACTGCCCGTTCACAAGTGTGAAAGCAATATTTAAGGAAACATTTTGCCCTCTCACACATTTACTTTACAAGATAACAGTTTGCCTCCTGTGTCAACTCCCTCTGGGGACTGACAATTTTGTCCTGATTTAAAACACACTGTGTGTGCAACCGGGAGCATCCGTCCCCGTCCCCAGCCCCTTCTCCTTCCTAACGCCTCCCGGTGTCCAGAGAGGGGTTCCCCGTTCGATCTTGGGCCGCCTGTTTACTACTAAGGAATAAAAAAAAAAAAAAAGGAATCAGATTATGACTAGAAGCCCAAGACTCCATTACTAGGTCGTGTTTTTGCTTTGTTTTGGCAAATGAGACGTTGCAACATACTTGAGCTTTAATTGGCCCACAATAATCATATCAGGAAGGAAAAGCATAATTATATCCATCCAAAGAGAAGAGATGGTGAGAGTGACGTTTCACCGTTCTTGCTTCATTTTTTATTTTTTATTTTTTTCCGTTCTTGCTTTAAAGGCAAGACAGGGCCACCACCTCAGAGAGAGATGCTCCGCAAACTAGAGTTGTATCACCCAACACAGTCCTTTATTTGCAGAACAGCTTTCCAGGGCTTACGTGTGGCGGGCACTGCCCCAGGTGCTGGGAAGCAAGCAGCGAGCAAAGACCCTGCCTTCGTGAGGCTTGTGTTCCAGCTCCTTGGCTGTTATGGGGAAAGACAGCATAACCACAGACCTAAGATCTCTAGAGAAATAGCGTTGGGTGCCGATGATGCTGTGGAGAAGAATACAGCAAAGGGGGAGGAGTTGGAATTTCAGGATGCTGAGATGCTGAGCCTGAATAAAGACCAGAAATGGGGAAAGGAAAGGGGCCACAGGGCTAACTGGGGAAAGGCAGTTCCTGGCCTGAGTGGCCGGAGTGTGCTGGAAGCACAGAAAGGAGGCCAGCCTGGCAGGAACAGGAAGCACAGAAAGGAGGCCCTCCTGCGTGGAGGCGATGCCAATCATTAGGGTCTTGACGGGGATTCACTGGACTCTAGTTTTAACTCTGTGAGATGGGAAGCCATCGGAGGCCTCGCAGGTGAGGTGTGACGCTCTATGTCTAATGTCTTACCACGATCACTTGCTCTGTTACGTTGAGTAACAACCTGAAGGGAGCTGGGAGGCTTGTCAGGAGACCACTGTGACAGACCAGTTGAGAAACGGTGGGTTCAGGCAGGCTAGAGCAATGGTGGTGGCAAGAAGCAATCAGATTTGGATGCCTTTTAAAGTAAGATGCAAACAGATTTGTTGACAGATTGGCAGGGGGCCATGAAGGAAAGGAATTAAGACCGACTCAAAAAACTTTAAACTCAACAACTAGAAAAATGGAGATACCATTGGCAACGGAAAAGCTATGAGAGGAAAGGTGTGGGGTGGGGGGTTAGGACACCAGGAGCTTGGATTTAGAAGAGTTAAGTTCGAGGTACTCAGTAGGTTTTCACTGGGGGTGTTGAGTAAGTGAGGATGGAAGAGATGGCGTTATATGTGTTTGGGGGGGGGGGGCGTGTGGCAGAGATGGGAAACATGGGAGCAGTGGGGAGGGGGAAGTTTGTTGGCGTGAATATTCTCCAGTAGGTGAGCAGGGATTGAGTGGCCCCCAGGGACATAGGCAGTTTCTTCGAAATAATAAGGAAAAGGCAGAGTCTGTAGCACAGATACAAGGGGTGAGTTGATGTGATGGTGAAATGGGGGGTCGGTTAGAAGGCTCTACTGATTAGTTCTGTTTTCTCAGTGGAAAAGGAAGCGAGGTGACAAGCTGGGAGAGACAATAGGTGAGGAGGTGTTGGAGGTTTGATGAAAAGCAGCTCTGGAGCAAGGGCCAGGCCTGCCAGCTGGGGGGCCCTTGAAGGTCCTGGTGGCCAATTTCACCAGAGCCCAGCCGGGCTCTGCAGCCACAGTCAGCCGAGCAGGTGCAGGCCCGGATTAGGCAGGAGCTGGAGTTTTGCCAAGGATGGAAGACGAATTCGAGGGGGCCCCGGGAGCCAAGGCCTAACCAAGGGAGCAATGATGGTGCTGGACAAGGCGAGCTGAGCGGCTACGGGGGAAGAGTGATGACACGGAGGGGCCGGGGCCCTTGCAAAGGTGGAAGGATCAACAGATTGGGGTTCCCTAGACTCCCGAGGCGTTGCTGGAGCCCTGGGCCCGGGGGAGGCCAGCTGGCCTGACGGGAGGAGGAGACCAGACAGGGAGGGCCTGCTGACGGAGACTGCGTCTCATGGCCTGAATCCCCCAAATCCAACTTTACAGGTAAAATCCATGAACTACTATGAGTTTTAAATAAAGGCTGAGCGCTCCCCTGACTTCTACTTGTGACTGTTTCCACCAACAGGGGGGCAGGCAAATCAAACTGTTGGCGCATCTCTGGAAGTTCTTCATCATCAAACCATACGCCTGGAAGCATCTTCCAGACATCCCGGTTCAGATCGCCTCACTTTCTCCCAACAGGTGTGGACCCCTTGGAGGGGAAATGCCGCCACCGAGCTAATTCAGCCCTCTGTCTGGTCTAGAAGTCTCCAGGTTATAGTTTTTGTAAAACACTTGGATTCAATTGGAAGCCCGTGCACTTTAATTTTATTTTTTCCTTTAGGGGAGAGAAGAACGGGTCAAAATCAACTGTTTAGTAACCCTTAAACTGGAAGGCAGTTGCCAGTTAGAGTTTGGTGTCTCCGAAGTATCACCTGGCAGGAGGCAGAGGAAGATCTCTCATGGTAAAAGCCCCGTGAGAAGGTTTATCGTAGTGAATGGACACGAAAATGTCTCATTCCTCTATATTGAAAAAAAAAAAAACCCAAAACCCAAGAAGCCCTTCATGACCTTCACGTGTATTTTCGAGAATACCACAAAGTCTCATTAGGAAAACCTGTGAGCCTCACCTCTCATAAAAGATTCAAATTTCCAAAACTCAATTTTTAATTACTATATTGATAAAAAATATCCATATGATGTCAGGGGTGGGAGCTGTCTCTGCTGATTCTCTGCATGGGCCTGAACCGTGCTCAGAACCTTCTGGTTGCCGGCTTCCAGCACAATCCTCTTTTCTGGTTTTGCAGGAATCTGAGGAAGCGCAGGTTGTTAGGGGCGCTTGTTACGCAGTGAACCCGCTGACGCAGGTGCTCTTGAGGGGAAGTTTGTTCTGAGGACAAACTATTATTACAAGGCCTCATTTGGGTTTTCGGGCCTCGGGCTTTTTGGCAGGTCAATGTGCTAAATCAAAAAATATGGGAAGTCAGATAGAAGGTCTTTGTTTTCTTTACCTTTTTTTTTTTTTTTAAGCCTGGAAACAAGCACCCCAGACGGACTCACCCGGAATCCAAGTGAAGGTGAAGCAGCTTGAAGGCCTGGTGGGTGCTGCAGCCGGTGGTCATAGTCTGTGGGTCACACGTTTCTGGTTCTGATGACAGCAAGTAGACTTTTTTTAAATTATTTTTAAAATTTTAATATATATATTTTATTTATTAATGAGAGACACTGGGAGAGAGAGAGGCAGGGACACAGGCCGAGGGAGAAGCAGGCTCCATGCAGGGAGCCCGACGTGGGACTCGATGCCGGACCCTGGGGTCACACCCTGGGCCGAAGGTGATGCTAAACCGCTGAGCTCCCCTCCCCCCATCCCTGCAACTAGACTTTAAAAGGAAATATCTTTTCACCAAGGGGCCTACGAGTCCCAGATTCGAGAGTGAAGCAAGAACACAGACTGATTCATTTGTGGGGGCAGCAGACACATCTGCTGGAATATGTTGAGAGGCTTCTGCCTGGAAACTGCGAGAAGGATGTGGCTGGGGAGGAGAAAGGAACTAGGGGGCGGCCCAGGTGGGGAGAAGGCAGCAGGGGGTTAGGGACCTGGGAGGACCTGGGAGGACCTGGGAGAGGCAGGTGGGCGGAGCCGGAGTAGACCAGGGCACGGCTCACTCAAACCTGCCCACAGGCGTGGGGGGCTGGGGGGGATTGCGAGGGGGGACTGCAAGTGGGGGGACTGGGAGGGGGGACTGGTGGGGACTGCAAGTGGGGGCACTGCAAGTGGGGGACTGCAAGTGGGGGACTACAAGTGGGGGACTGCAAGTGGGGGGACTGGGGGGGACTGGGGGGGACTGCAAGTGGGGGACTACAAGTGGGGGATTGCAAAGTGGGCGACTGCATGGGGTACTGCAAGTGGGGGGACTGCAAGTGGGGGGACTGGGAGGGGGGACTGCAAGTGGGGGACTGCAAGTGGGGGACTGCAAGTGGGCGACTGCATGGGGGACTGCAAGTGGGGGACTGGGGGGACCGGGGGGACTGTAAGTGGGGGGAGGGCAAGGGGGGTGGCATGATTCGGGAACCTCTCCCGGCCCCTCTCTAGGCCTGGGTGTGTGCCTCTGCCTCTTTCCCGTCCCCCCTCCGCCGGTGGACCTGCCCCCTGCTCACCCCGCCGTCTTGGGGGGACCGTGGGCCATCCTCTGGCTCTTCTCCCGGGTTCATCACTGCGCTGCCCCCGCTCCACCCGCGACCCGACCCCCCAGGAGCAGGACTGCAGAGCTCACGGGCCCGGGCCGCCGAGGGGGTCTGGGTGCCTTGGGGTGGGGGGTGGGGCCCTCGGTGCAGTGCTGGAGGTCCCGGGGGTACTAACGTGGAGTTCCTGTCTCTTTCATCTCCGATCACGTTAACGCCAATTTAGCAAATATTTATTTAAACGTGTCTGTTTCGTTAGGTTTAAAAATATATGAGGAGGGATCCCTGGGTGGCGCAGCGGTTTGGTGCCTGCCTTTGGCCCAGGGCGCGATCCTGGAGACCCGGGATCGAATCCCACATCGGGCTCCCGGTGCATGGAGCCTGCTTCTCCCTCTGCCTGTGTCTCTGCCTCTCTCTTTCTCTCTGTATGACTATCATAAATAAATAAAAAATTGAAAAAAAAAATATATGAGGAAATCGCAGGACAAAAGATTTCCAAGAAATCTGACCGCAGGCCCGTTAAGTGGCATATTTCCATGGTAGAAAATAAGCAGATAAGCAGAAGGGAGATTTGCATTTTCAGGGAAGTCGTCTGACTTCGATGGGTAACCTAGAAACTGTACCGAGTGGCTGTGTGTTTCTGCATCTGTTTGGATTAGTGTAGTAACAAAGGTGTGAAACCATGTAGTCTGCTGTGAGTCAAATATTGCTCTCTGGGGGCTGTAATACTTCACACATCCTTCGTTTTAAGAGAAAAGTGGGGAGGGGAGTGTCTCTCTCCTTCCGTAAGAGGATATATGTTCGAATTTAATAGATTTTGGAAATAAAGATTTAGGGCTCACTTTTCTTTTCCCAGCTTTGCATGCCTTTTGGCTCCTGGATTTGCGTTGCTGCAAAGCTTCTCAAAACCCACGGTCCATATTTTGAGATGCCATCCTGAAGCAAGAAGCAAACTGTGAAACTCCCTGTAATTCTTTGATTTAAAATACTTGGGAAGCATTTAGCTTGTGTTGGGTGGTGTTGATTTGATTACATCTTAAAAATAGAATGCTAGATTCCATTTTCACTTAAACAACTTTAAAACACCTTTTGTGGGTGAGTTGTAAGAAACATCTCAGTAAGGACCAGACTGGAAAGATAAAGGGCAGCCTTTCTTTTATTTTACTAGCCCAAGTTTTAGGGGCATGTAGGTTACTTTATGACATGTGTAGAGTATACCAAGACTAATCTACCTGTTGAGGCATTATTCATGTAACCTTTCCTACTATTGGCCTGTCAGCAATAGTAAATAATATTTTATGTGGGAAAATGACTATCCATAAAAGTGGGCTTGAGATAGCATCAGTGTAGGATGGTACAACGGATTTTCAGCCCTGTTCTGTTAACACTTGATGTATGGACTTCAGCAAGATACCTGATATTCTTCGGAGAGTCTTCTTGTTCCATGTGTGAGAAAGAGAATGGCATCTTCTGACCATCTTTTTTAGGGCTGAAAGTCATCAAACTGAGTCATTCATACTACACTTTAGTGGTTGGTGTTAGAGACATGCTGTCAGAGTAGAGCTGTCTGGGAGCTAAGTGGGCTGGCCAGCTGGACAGGTTTTCTTAGGGAAACAGTTGTATGGTAGAGTTTTCCTTCCTTCCTTCCTTCCTTCCTTCCTTCCTTCCTTCCTTCCTTCCTTCCTTTCTTTTTTCTTTCTTTCTTTCTTTCTTTCTTTCTTTCTTTCTTTCTTTCTTTCTTTCTTTCTCTTCTTTTCTTCCTTCCTTCCTTCCTTCCTTCCTTCCTTCCTTCCTTCCTTCCTTTCTTTCTTTCTTTTTAAAAGATTTTATTTATTTATTTGAGAGAGGGAGAGAGTGAGAGCTGCACCTGTGCGCACAAGCCAGGGGGAGGAGCAGAAGGAGAAGGAGGAGCAAACTCCCCATTGAGCAGGGAGCCCATTGTGGGGCTCTATCTCAGGGTTCTGGGATCACGACCTGAGCCAAAGGAAGATGCTTAAATAAATGACTGAGCCACCAGGTGCCCCATGGTGGGGTTTTCCTACCCAGAGAACATTTCCCCTGGTTTGAAACCGAAGCATCCTGATTTTTGGCCAATGTCTTCATGCTCTTCAAGTCCGGCTCATGTTAACAACAGCAACAAGCATCTAATTTTATTAAAGGCAATAATTTAATTTCTATGAATATGCCCTTCTAATATCCAGGTATTTGTTTCTGCCACTCAAGGATGGCAGTTCCTGGAATTAAGGTACAAGGGAGGATCCATTAATAAATGGAATATTGCTTGCGGTTGGATTCCTATGAATGACATTTTAATGATGTCATGGTGAATCCTGGTGAATTTTCTCTGCTGCTCTACAGCGTATACTTCTGTTGTGACTCATCTTCCAGGCGCAGTGTCTTTTACTCCTTTCTGACTCAGAGTTGGATAAACACTGTCAAAATCTTGAATCTGGTGTTTCCATGAATTTCACATTCTATGCAGATTACAGCCCTTCTGTTGGCGCATTCTGTTAGTAAATCATTGCTGTTTTTTTCCCAGGCAATCATATTTTCCTGTAGCTGAGTGCCTAGTAAGATTGACTGACTTGGCCGTTCTAAACGTTTCTCAACAATCTACTTTTAGACCATATTTCAAGGTGGGCTTCTTTCACAGATGGATGATCTCATGGTAATAATCACTGCCACTTTTTTGAGGCTATAAGACATCACTAGACTCCTATTATCTCTTACAGGTTTGCGGACTATGTATTATAACAGCCGTTGTAGAGGTAAGGAAACCAAAGCTAGAGGAGGTTCAATGACTTGCTGAGGGTTGCAGAGCTTGGCTTTGACTGAGTTGGGAGTCGAAACCAGTTCTGTCTGACTCAAAAAGATTTTTTTCCTTTTTTTACTGTCAGGGATAACTCCTATCTAAAGTTTTGTAAGAACCCTAATCTTAATGGTAAATGCCCTTAAATCCTGATTATAGTAGAAGTCTTATACTTTGACAGAAAAATATGTAATGCAGAGTCTTCACAACAACATAAGTTTTATGTAGCTAACATTTGTTGAGCACTTAATATGTACTTGATATTATTGAACATGCTCGACGTGGGTAATTTTACTTACTCCCAGGGACAGTTCTATGAAGCGGATAGTAGTTTCAGCAACAGTGTGTGGTTTAGGAGATCGAGTCGCAGAGAAGATAGACAAGCCCTCAGAGTGACATAAACCATGATTCGAATCTATGCCGTCTGAGCAGGTTTGACCTCTTACCTGTTACTGTCCTGTTGGTTAATAGAAACTTTAGAACTTGAGGTCCGAAGATCATAATGCCTGAATTGTTTTTACTGGAAGTTTCATTCAACAAAATCTGTATCTACTCCATACCAGGCCCAGTGCCAAAATAGAATACGAAAGAAGTTTCCTTTAAAAATGTTATTGACACGTAAGCGACATAAGCATAACACAAAGTGATAAGTAAGGAAGCGTCTGAGGCCATGAGAATACAGATGAGGAGGAAATTAATTCTGCCTGAGGGAGGGGGCTGAGAGGGCACCGCAGGTAGGAAATGAGAAGTGATGAGTAAGGTGAGTCCTAAAGTGAAGTAGGACTCAGCAGGGGGGAGGGGGGACTGCCAGAGAGAAATATCATATTAGGCAGCGGCAAGAGGCCTGGGGGCAGGAAAACACAGGGCTTGTTATAGGAGAGCGGGCGGGGTAAGCTGCTGGAACAAGCCAGAAGAGGGTGCTGCTGGTGGGTGACAGGAAAATAAGACTGGGAAGTCACAATAGGAGCAGATTTTGAAGAGCTTTTTACACGTGGGGTTTGGATACTGTAGGCAGGTTTTTAAGCATCATGATGACATGATGGGATGAGGTGCATGTGGCAAATGGGAGTTGGAGGGGAAGGAATCCTGTAATTAAAAGAGCAGCCTAATGATAACTCAGGGAAGAATGAGGGACGCGTGTCTGGTCTAGGAAAGCAATGATGGACATGGAGATCACTAAAGTAGAGTCTACAGGAACAGGGTGGTTGGTTAAATGGGGCCAGGGAACCAAGCATGATGTTGGGATTTCCAATTTGGGCAATGGAATGAATGGTGATAATCTTAACCAATATGAACAATTGAAGAAAAGAAGCATTTTGGCAACGATGATGTTTTTGTCGTTTTTTGTTTGTTGACATCAATAATTTTCATTTTCAAGTGTGTCTTGAAAATTCTGAGGTCGTTAGCGTAAGTTTTAGTTTGTGAGGTCTTAGTTTTGGGTTTTTTCCCCCCTCCTCTGACATAATATTCTAGTTTTGTTCAAAATACTTCAAAATAAAAAATAATTTGAAGATGATAGTTCAAATTAAACTTTTATTAAGTAGATACATGCAAGATACATGGTAGGTATTTGATGTACAACAGCCATTCAATCTCAAGGTGATGCAAAGGCAGTGTCATGGTTGAGAAGCCTCACTGGTTTGCTGGTCAGTCAGCTCATGAGGGAATGAGGGAATCATGAGGGAATATTCCATGAGGGAATCATGAGGGAATATTACAAAACCTACTCACATGAGGGAATATTACAAAACCTACTCACATCCTACTCCCTGACGTACTAAGTCCCTCCTCTATTCTTTGGGCTGCACAAATCTGACATTTCTCATAACAACCTGCCAACCACTTCAAGATGACTAATTAATCCTTTCTCAGACTAATCATTTTCATCCAGAAGGTTTTATTTTCAGTCTTGCATAAGAATTTGCCTCCAGAAATTTATTTTTCACATGGTCATGAGGTTAATCCTGGTTCTTCAAACCTGGATCAGCCTATAACAAAAACTAGACTTTGGAAACCTAGAGAGAAAATTCTAGCAATGAGAAAAAGGCATTTCTTTTATTCTTCTCTTTTCTGGGTTTTGAACTGTTTCTAGATACACTGATCTAAGATCATTGTTTTTTTCAAAGTTGTACCAGACTATATCGATTCACTAACTGCTGTCAAAGCAGCATTTAGTCTGTTGAAAATGTATCATTGTGCTTTCAAGGGATCCCAGGCACAGGGTTTGAGGGTGGAAAGACTATATTTTGATGATCATTGCTTATGAATTAAAAAGGATTCTTTTCTATTCCATGAAGGGAAAGCAAACTCAACTCAGGCTTTTGATTTGTGCTGGGTGGCTGCTAACATAGGCCATGAAAGCAGGTGGCCTGGCGAGATCAGAGACCAGCCGGGGGAAAGCAGTAAGGCGGGTCTGCTCTCCTCTCCCCAGGAACTGGGAATCCTTGCTTCAAGGATCCCCCATAACCAGGGGTATGCCCACATCATCACCAACACTTGTTGTTATCTGACTTTTTCATTATAGTCATTCCAGTGGGTATGAAGTGGTATTTCATTGTGCTTTCAATTTGCATTTTTCTGGCGACTAATGATATCAAGCCTTGTTTCATGTGCTCATTGACTATTGTCATATCTTCTTTGAACCAATATCCTTGCCTGTTTTTTTAAAATGAGTTGTCTTTTGATTTTAAAGACTAGATGTAAGATATCAGTCCTTATCAGATATATGATTTGCAAATATTTTCTCCCATTCCTGGATTATCTTTTTACTTGCTTAATGATATCATTTGAAACATAATGGTTTCTAATTTTTTTAAAAAAAGATTTTATTTATTTATTCATAAGAGTCACAGAGAGAGAAAGAGAGAGACAGAGACAGGCAGAGGGAGAAGCAGGCTCCATGTGGGGAGCCCGATCCCGGGACTCCAGATCACACTCTGGGCCAAAGGCATGTGTTAAACCTCTGAGCCACCCAGGGATCGCCTGAAAAAGCTACTCTTTACCCACTGAATGGTCTCAGCACCCTTGTAGAAAATCAGTTGCCATAGACACAACTCTTAGAATTTCCACTTGATTCTTTTTATTGATATTTTCTATTTGATGTGACATTATCATTATATTTTCCTTTAATTCTTTAATCATGGTTTCCTTTACCTCATTGAACATATTTATAAGGACTACTTTGAAATCTTGATCTGTCAAATCCAATATCTGATGACTCTTGATAAGTAGTTTCTGTTGCCTACTCCTGCATCCCCACCCCAATATATTATTCATACTTTCCAGATTATTCACATGTCTAATAATTTTGTTGTTGGAAATTTGAGATTCTAGCTAATATTGCAACACTGGGTACTAGTTTCCCCTCAACTAGGGCTTGTCATTTTTTTTATTTGTAGTGACTGGCTGAAATATTATAGTGAAGTCTATTTCCATCCACATTGTGAAGCTTCTGAGGTTTCTCTTCAAGGTGAAGCCTTGGGTATGCCCATAGTCACCTTTGGATGATGGTGGTTTTGACAAGCTTCTTTCTGACTCTCTTCCTGACCACACCAGGTGTTAACTCCACTGCAGGCTCCATTGTTTTCAACAATGCCCTTGGCATAAATTGTTACACAGATGGATCCAATCAAATGCAGGCTCCTTTGACAGAATAATCCTTGTGGTTAGGGTTTGAGATTTGTTCTGACCTCAGGAGGGCTCCTCCCAGCTGTCTTATTCCTCAGCTGTCTTCGGAAAACTAGAAAGCTTAAAGTGTAGCCCGTATCTCCAGTGAATTTACCAATCCTCCCAATTACGGAAAGAGATAATGGAGTTCTCTGTTTTACAACTTGCGTCTCCTCCCCTGCCCTCCCACATCCCTGCCAAATCTCTGAGCCATGACTCTGAAGCTGGGGGTTGGGACAATGGCATGTTTTTCTCTTAATTACATCTTCTCTTTAGGAACTGAGTGCTCCGTGGACAGGAGATCTGTAGGTTCTGATTTTCTTGCTTGCCTCTCCAAGTGTAGAACCTCCATTTTATAAGCTTGGGCCAGAGCAAATGGTGCTCCAGAATTGTGGTAGTTGGGGGCATGCTGAGAAATGCTGATATCCTGCTTCCCCCCTGCCGCATCCCCTTCCTAAGAACATAGGCCTTCGACTAGGAACTGAGGGGAAAGGAAGCTCAGTGTTCCTGGCTCTATCAGTCTGGAGTAAAGTTTCAGTCAGTGAGCTGAGAGTGGGGGAGAATGGAGTAAGTCCTTGTCAAATACTACTAACTTCTCATTGTTCTTACAGAGTTTTTATAGATTTTCTTGAATAAATGGTTTTTCACTTGCTATATGACTTTAAGGCCCTTTCCAGAGAATTTAACTGTTGTTTGGCTTTTTAAAACAATAATTTTCACCAGTTTTACTAGAGTGGGTCTTTGGAAGTCCTGACACTGTCATGCTGAAAGTGGAACTCACTTCTAGACTGTTGTTTCTTACATATTATCATTCTTCTAGAATAAGTGACAACACAATTCCTTTGGGTTATTTCGAAATAATACTGTATCTTCATGTGGTAGCCTACCTCTTCAATAGTAGTGTTTTTTTTTTTTAAATAGCATTTCTCTTTCATGTCTATGTTTATAAGCGCCCATCTAGATTAAAAAGAAACTGCTTCACTATAACAACGTTCTTGCTCTTACAAATGTTCCTTTCAAATCCCAAACAACTTCCTTTCATCTTTATACTGACTACCCTTCCTTACGCGAGCAGCAGTCACGCATGGGATCGGTTGGCCTTCTTGTGACACTTTGAATAAGCAGAGAGCATACATTCAGTCATGGAATTGAGCTTCTCTTTTCCCTTTTCTATGAGGACTCCAAGTACTTCTGCCTGCCTCATAGTCCAAAGGAAGGACTCAGAGGAAACCATTCCTGCATAGAGGACTCTCCAAATTCTTCTTAATCAATACAGTATCATTTCCTCACTTAACAGTTTTCCAGTTTCTACTGTTGTCTTTGGCTTTCCTCTCAGGTTTGGGCATTTGTGGGCATGGAATCTGTATAGACATACTGTGCCTCATGCTAAGAAGGCCCTGGCTATTGGTTTGATGCTCTGCTATTACTATTTTGAAATTCTTAATGATTTTTGGGCAAAGGATCTGCTCTAAAAAATATAAAAAACTAAAATCTCATTGAAAGGGATCAAATTATAGTTAAGTTGATAAAATTATAATTGTGTTTTATTCCGAGGAATGTTTAGAATATCTAAGAAATATTTGTATCACATAAGATATTAATAGATGATGTACTAAATAAAAGTGGAAGTTACTACTAAATAGTAAGTTTGAAAATCATTGAGCCAACAGGTTCTACACTCTATGAGTGTATAGAGACTTTTACATATTATGTGCATCTTGAATCTCTTCATATTTTTTAAAGAAACATCTTTTTTTTAAAAAACGGCCAATTATTGCTCAGCTACTTTGTATGAGGTATTGACATTGTTGCTCCTTCCAATGAAGAAATTAAAGTGGAGAGGATTTAATGGGGTTTCTCAAGTATAAGAACTTGTGACTCAAGCTCAGTTCTGGTGCCTTCACATTTCTGATTCACAAACAAACTAATGAATGAATAAATCTGGATAGATCTTTTGAGTTGGTTTTTAGGATACGGAATTATATATACTATTAGTATATGAACTTAAGAAAGAAATACTGTCTTTAAACATCCTAATTCTCAAAAAATTCAAGAGTTTGACCAAGTAGCTATTACTTATTATGTCTAAGTTCAAAGAATAGTGTAAATATCTCAAGGAAGATAAAATTTTGCTTTGATTACTCCTTTTTCAGATTTCTTTTTGTTACTTAACTGCCAGGACTTATTCTTTAAGTATCAGACGTTCTTACTTGATACTTGGTATGCTCTGTGGCAGCTTTGTGGGAACTCGCTTTTTGAAAAATTTTCTTTATCTGAAAACAACTTAAAGACTCTCATTATGGACATTACTTGAATATTTGTAGATTCCTGGTGGGTACGACTTCAGAGTGTTATTTAAGTTGTTATTTTGTTGTGAACAACTAGAGACCAAAGAGAGAGAAGAACCTATGACCATCTGAAAAATTATGATAAAGCTAGGGTTGGATCTTCCTCCAGTCCTGTGTATTAAGAAATATCAACTATCTGTTAAGTAAATAGTAGACATATTCATTCATATTAAAGAAACACTGTTCACATCTTTCAACACACTAGCGTTCTATAGAAGACAGTTTGGAAAATGATGATTTGGAGACTAATGTAAGTCCTCATTTGTTTAAAATCCAAAATTTGTGGAATAGGTAACACATGATAATTTACAAGATGATAGAGTCCATGTGGTACGAAATTGTCATAATAAGCATCTTGTAATTGGAGGAGCCATTGGTGTCAAGATTTGCACAGTTGAGACCTCTGTGACAGGCAGTGGGGGGAAAAAAGGAAGAAACCAGAGCAGAAGGAATTAAGGCCAAGAGAAATGACGGAGTAGGTAACAGGTATATAAATACAACTTCCTGGCAGAGCTGATCCTTGAAGCAAGAGAATGGAAACAACATGGTCCCTAATGTTGTATTTAGGAACATAATCCAAGACAATACCTGAGGCTGGCCTCACGGCATTCCTGTCTTCGGTTACACACACAGACACATATATATACATACCCTCTGCCCCCGCCCCCACATACACACATTATATAATCTCCATTCCTATCCTCCTGTCCCTATCCCCACCCACATCCAGGGTAAGCAATGTTAACTATCTGATCTGTATCTTTCCATATTTTAGTTATTATAAACAATATTTCAGTAAATTCTCTTATGTACAGTCTTTTTTTTTTTAAAAAGACTTGATTGCAAAATAGTTGATGTTTATTAGAGAATGGAATATAAAGAAAAGGATAATGAAGAAAATAAAAAGAAGGAAAAGGAAAACTAGCACACTCTATCTTTGAGAAATAGGCACTTCCCAATTTTGGTGACTATTTCATTTTTTTCCCTATGCTTGCTTGAATCCATGTGTGGGCAGACATTTCTTTTATAATGTTGGCATCACACCATATGGCTGCTTTGTGACTTTTTCCTCTAAGTTTTCTATGTTGTCAGTATTTTACCATATTACTAAAGAATCCTCTTTATTCAAAAAATGCTTTTTTCCTCTGAGTGTAAAAATGATACATACCATTATATGTACATATATGTGTGTGTATGAAAAGGATGCATACATATATGTACTGATTGTAGATCTGACTTCACATTTAAAATATGGATCATAATTATATGTGCATATAGATAACATCAGACATGAGATCATATGATGCATACTGGTCAACAAATCACATTTTTCACTAGAGAATATATCTTGAAAGAGTCAATTTATGAAGAGCTGTAGCCCATATTCATTAATCGATTTCTTACCAACAAGTTATCAATTAGCAATTAACCATCAGTAGATGGGCATTTTAATTATAACTGTTCTTTTTTCTTACAAAGAATGTCAAATGAATAACTGATCAAATATCTTTGGGCCTTTATGACAGCATTTCAGTTGGCATAATCCCTAGACATTTCTTGTTCGGTCCCTAGAATGTTCATATCTTATCATTTCTATGCCTCATAGAAAATAAACCAACCCAAGTTTTTATTAAATAATCTTCCTTAAATCATCTAAATGTATCATGCATTGGATTGTTTTTAAGGATCTAAATGAACTGAATATAATTAATAAACATTATCTCATTTTTTAACAAATTATGATGAAATATTCCACCTTTAGTTGAATGCTGCTGTGGATTATAATTAAGACTCAAACTAAACTTTTCTTAGATGAGCAGGTTTGACCCCTAGCAGTTGCAAAAGTGCATCTGGCTGAAGCAAGAAGAGAGGCAAATTTCACTGGCAGCAGTAAAAAAAAAAAAAAAAAAAAATTCAAAGTAACAGGCAACCTAGTGTGAGCACTATGCATCCTGGCATCCTGTTAGCAATCAATAAATTTGTGCTGACTATGGACTGTAAGAATTATTTTATGCATATATGAAGTAAAGGTCAAGAAAAAGCAGTCCTGGGATCTGTCCTATTAAAGGGGCCATTTCTGATAACAGAAACTTGAACCCAGAGAGAAAAATTACTCAACAAAAAGAATGAAGGCTTTCTAACCGTGAGCCATCTCTGAGCAGGCAATGCCTGGAATCAGCGCCAGGAATAGCCAAGTTGTCAAGGAAGACTTATTGGAGTTTGCTATTTATAAATCACATATTTGTTCAGTTATTTCTTCAAATCATTCAACCATTATAGCGTGGCATCAGAGTATTTCACCTAGAATCAGAGTCCTGTCTGTGTTTTCTTTAGAAAAAATTGAAGCTCCTTTTCTCCTTTTATTAGGTGTGGAAGTCCTAGGGGGTCACCTTCAGTGTTATAAGTGATAAATTATAGCAAAAACATTATTTAAAATATGTTGCTTTAGCATAATGCGCTGCACCTTCCCTTATATAAACAAAATGCTTCTATAACATGAGCAATGTATATTTTGTTGACTTACAAAAGAAGGTCCTTATAAGCATGTAACTAAATATGCATTATAATTATTTATTGAAGGTGGATGAAAAATGTGATTTACATAAACAAAATCATAAAAGATGCGTATTTGAAGCATCCCCATCTAGGTTTAAAATAGGAATAGTGAAGGTGGCTTCTCAACTAGTGACACTTTCAGGAAAATATATTGTGTGCCAATGTATGCTGGTCAAAGCTCTTGGGTAAACGATTTTCTTAATTATGATGGCTGTGAAAGAGAAAAACTAGTGAAAACATCAACTCTCTCCTGGTTTCAAAAAAATTAACTTTTTTCCCCCAGTAAAAGTAGAGACACTTCAGATTTTAGGACCCTGTTGGCTCCTAAAACCTAAGTGCTGCTTGAAAAATGGCCCTTTCAGCTTTTAGCCAGCAGCCACAGCTTAAATCCACAAGAGAGGCGCCTTACAACTCTGCTTTCAATGGCAGTCTGCCATTTCGGAAAATTGTAGCTTTTGAAAGAAGAAGAAAAAGAAAACTAGTAAGCCATTTGATTCACCCCCTTGGAACTGATGTTAGTTAAGGAAAAAATAAGTGGGGTGAGCAAAAGAGATGCCTAATTCCTATTTTAAAACTCTTTCAACATTTGGTAGAAGTAGAGTCAAAGTCACACCATCCACAGTAGTTGTTCAAACAGAATAATTTTAAAGAACTCAGCCCTTCTTAGAGCAAAGAAATATGGATACTGTTCTTCCACTTGTATCTGGACACACTGAGAATCAGCAAACAACTAAGGAAAGGGCAACCTTGAAATGGTATGACTCTTAAATTTGGGGAAAAAATATTTAACACTATATTCCAAATTTCTTTTCTGTGATATTTGCTGCATATATATCTGGTCCTCTGTATGTATATGTATATATATATAAATATATATAGAGAGATACCTTATCAAAAATGGCTCCTAAAAATGAGAGCACACTTATGACCTGGTCAATATTCATAAAGGTAAAGAATAAGTTCATTTAAGATTCCATTCCAAGTCCAAGTCCATGATTGCCAATGTGACATCATAAAATGTGATTGGACACCCTGTGGATGAAAGATATTCTAAATTCTAATATCCTCCAAAAATACATAGTAATCTTTCTAAGTGTGTGCATTTCATAGACTGTCAACATCCCATATGTGTTTATTGAGCACCTACATTGAGCAGGATCATGTGCTTAAGCACTGGTGACACAAGATAAGCTAGAAATCTCTGTTTTTAAGACTTTAAGTTATAGCGTAAGCACACCACAGATCTTGGTTTCCAAATTCCATTTGATCCTCTTAAAGGAAATAGGCTTGAGATTCCATGGTGATTCCATGCCTGGGGCAAGGAAAAGTACAATGTAAGCCTAGAACGTTTTGTTGTTTCAGAAAGCAAGAGAGTACGCGAAGAGTGTTTGTCAAAACAGTACAAGAGCTATGTAGAGAGGATCCAACAAGCCAAACATAGGACAATCTGAACATCCGTAAAGAAAACAAGAGAAAGTAATGTATGATAGCCATGAATAAACAAGAATGTGTGAATGCATAAGGATATTTTTTAATGAGTGGGAATAGGAGTTCTGTGCAGAACAATACTGGTTTGTAAATGTAAAAGGAATAATAGAATTTCTTTTTAAAAAATCACTATTCCGCAACTACCTATATAACCAACTCAGGCAAGGATTATCAATGGGTATGAAACTTATTAGGTAAACATTTTTTGGGGGGACAAAATAATCCCGTAGTTTTAAATTATTAACCAGAGATTAAGTGTTAAATACAAACAAGGGAAAGTTACCTTTAAAATAGATAAATCTGGTAGATACCATGTTAAAGAAGAGATCAAACATAGGGCACCAAAAAAAAAAAAAAAAAAAAAAAAAAAACGTAGGGCACCAGTGATGGAATAAATTCACATGATGTGTCTCCTGATGTGATGCCATGGGATGGACATACCATCACCCAGGTAGTACTCTTTCAAAGAATGTGCAACCTGAATATAAACATGAAGTAGGAATCAGAAAAATCCAGATCATGAAATTTTCGACATCTTCAAGACAATTAGCTGAATTCTTCAAAAATATCAGTGTCAGGAAAGACGATACAAGACAGGGGAACTATCCTAGGTTTATATAATTTTTAAAGATTTAATTTATTTGTTAGAACATGTGTGTGCAGATGCATGAATGCAGGCATGGGGGGAGGAGCTGAGGAAAGAAAGAGAATCTCAAGCAGACTCTGGGCTGAGTGTGGAGTTGGATGCAGGGCTGGATCTCTCGACCCTGCATGACCTGAGCAGAAACCTAGATTCTGTCGTTTAACCAACTGGGCCACTCAGGCACCCCTAGAGAAGTCATTTTTTTTTAAAAAAAGAGACATTGCAACCAAAAGTAAGGTGTATTCCTTGATTGGATTCTGGACACCACCTACACAGACCTGTACACACACACAGAGAGCAGCTAGAAAGAAAAGGAAACTAAGGAAATTTGAATGTGGACTTACATTTTATTTTTTTTATTTTTTTTAAATTAATTTTTATTGGTGTTCAATTTACCAACATACAGAAAAACACCCAGTGCTCATCCCGTCAAGTGTCCGCCTCAGTGCCCGTCACCCATTCCCCTCTAACACCCGCCCTCCTCCCCTTCCACCACCCCTAGTTCGTTTCCCAGAGTTAGGAGTCTTTATGTTCTGTCTCCCTTCTGAATTTCCCTGGACTTACATTTTAAAATGTTATTTTGTAATATTACATTTATTTAGTATGATAATATTATGGTTGCAAGGCACACTATCCTTACTCTTAGGAGATACATACAGAGGAATTTAGGGCTTATCATGTTTGTAACTTATTTTATATTGGTTGAGAAGAAATGGAAATACATATATGTATACATATGATATATATAATATGTATATAGATAAAACATGTATGTATTATATATAATATGTGTATATATAAAATGCACACAGATATATGAGAAATAAAGCAAAAATAACAAGATACTGAAAATTGGTAACTCTAGGTGAACAATAAATGAGTGTTTATTATACTACTTCAACATCATTGTAGGTTTGAAAATTTTCAAAATAAAATGTTGGGGAAATAAAAAAGAGTTGAAGTCTAATGGGAACTTAGTTAAAAAAAAAAGTTGTTACTTTTCCTGAAAATGAACATATAAACAGGGCTGGATTTGGATCACAATGTGAGTGAGATGGATTCTCACTCCCACCCCCTCCTGTCCATTTTACAGTTCTGGTGTTTATATATAAGTATGTTCAGCAAAATTAGAATCACTTACGTTAAAGGAATTGCAGAGATACTGTGTGTTCTAATTTCTCGACTAGAAAATTATTGAAGAAACATGTTATGGTTGGTATTTTTCTATAGCCTTATGGCTCTCATTAATTTATATGTCCACTCAGCCAATGAGTATTTGGGGTCAAAGCCAGTGCTGGGCACCAGGAACCCAAGACAGGGATCTGACCATCTGGGAGCCCCACTCTCTAGTTAGAATTACTTTAAATCTCATGTAAACATACTTTAGTGTTTAACTAGGTGGATGGAAAGTAGATATTAAAGAAATCTACTTTCATGAATTTTGCAACAATAAGTATTTTGTATCTGACGAATCAGAATGTCTATAACAGAAAAAAGATGTAGAACCATGGCATCCTTTTGGAAGTGGCAGCCTTTGTTGTTTGCTTAGATGAAAATGTGGCTTAGGATTGATGACATAGAGATGCTTATCTCACTCTGTGGAAATGTTTATCAAAAATCTCTTAGCTCTCATCAGGAATTGTCTCTAAAAACCATGAGTAACTTTTTGGAGAAAGAATTTGTCCATTGAGAAATGAAAGCCAAGTTTATCTCAAATTTTTCACATAGTAGTCTGCATGGACATGCTCCCGTAAGAAGATGAGGTATTTTTTTTATCTTATTTTTTTTTTATCATGATAGGTGCTCTTTTTAAATGTTTTTCCTAAAGATTTTATTTACTCATTCATGAGAAACAGAGAGGAGAGAGAGAGAGGCAGAGACACAGGAAGAGGGAGAAGCAGGCTCCATGCAGGGAGCCCGACATGGGACTCGATCCTGGGTCTCTAGGATCAGGCCCTGGGCTGAAGGCGGCGCTAAACCGCTGAGCCACCCAGGCTGCCCGATATATGTTCTTTTTAATCCCCATCCACTATTTCTGTCTCCTCCAACTCCCTTCTGATAACCACCGGATTGTTCTCTATAGTTTAGGAGCCTGTTTTTGGTTTGTTTCTCTTTCTTTTCCCCTTTGCTTATTTGTTTGGTTTCTTCTGTTCCACATATGAGTGAGATCATCTGATATTTATCTTTCTTTGACATATTTTGTTTAGCATTATACTTTCCAGTTCTATCCATGTTGTTACAAATGGTAAGATTTCATTCTTTTTTGTGGCTGAGTAATAGTCCACTGTGTGTATGTGTGTGGGGTGTGTGTGTGTGTGTGCGTGTGTGTGTGCCTTCTTTATCCATTTATCTCTTGATAGATACCTGGGCTGCTTCCATAGTTTGGCTATTGCAAATAATTCTGCAATAAATGCACATATCCCTTTGAATTAGTGTGTTTGTATTTAGGGCAGGGGGTGCGGATACCCAGTAGTGTAATTACTATACAGGTTGTATAGTAGTTCTATTTTTAATTTTTTAAGGAACCTCCATACTGTTTTCCACTATGCCTGCACCAGTTTGCATTCCCACCAACGGTGCGAGAGGGTTCCCTTTCTCCACATCTTTACCAACACTTGTTATTTCTCGTGTTTTTGATTTTAGCCATTCTGACAGATGTGAGATGATATCTCATTGTAGTTTTGATTTGCATTTCCCTGGTGATGAGTGATGCTGAGCATCTTTCTATGTGTCTATTGGCAAAGACAGGGATATTTCTAAAACAAGAGGTTAGAATACAGAGATTGATAAGCCTATGGCTGTGACATCTGTCACATAGTGATCAGATGGTTTGTGTAACAGATCTAGCTTTCTAAGTTGGGGTCTAATTCATTACTTCAATACAAATTTATTGAGCACCTATGAATGTCCATGCTGTGCTGGACACTTGGAATGCAAAAATAAATAAGACTAATTACCCACCTTGGAAGAAATTATAGATTGGTGAGAGGAAAGGGAAGAGGACACAGATATGTAAACAAAATAAATGTAAAGCTGTTATTCATTCTATGATAGAGGTACATTGAGGGCATTACCTTAAAGTAAATCATAAAATCTTAATTTCAGGTAAATGAGGGGGAGGAGAGAGTATTACCAGAGGAAGGAGCAGTGTGAGAAGAGGCATATTTGGGGACTGTCTGTAGTATATAGCTGGAAGCTGGGACGTAGGAAGCTATGTAGATGAAGCTGGAAGTGTAGATAGAAGTTCAACCATGGAGACCCTTAGAGACCATACCGTGTCTAGACATTAGATGATGGGAGTGACTGGAAATTTTAATAGTTTAAGTGTAAAAACAAAACTATCAGAGTTGCGTTTTGTTGTTCTGACAAACATCACTGTGGGTGGGAAGGGGGGAATAAAACTGAGGTATCGAGAACATGGAATCCAGAGGTCTCAGCAATAGATCAACTGTCAGAGATGAGGAGTTGAGAGCGATTCCCGGGTTTGTGGCTTGGGTGTCTCAGAGTCACGGAGAGTGGCTTTCAGTGAAAGTGGGGTATGGGATGAAAACAGGTTTAAGTCAACATACTGTTTCGCCATGTGAAATTTTAGGCACCGCTGGCTCAGCCAACAGATAGTTGGATACACAAGTCTTAAAGACTAGAGAGTAGCTTCACCAAAAGAGATGTGGATTGATGGGTCATCAAAACATGACTGTTGAAAGGGTAAGAATAGATAAGATGACCTAAAGAGAGTGCACAGAACCAGAGATGAAGTCAAAAAACCTGACTTTAAAAAATGAGTGAAGGGTCAAGAGACGTTAGAGAAGACCCATCAGAATCTTGAACTTGTAGGACTGTTTTAAAGTCCAGAATGTTGTCCCAAGTCAGATGGCCAACAGAGGCTCTCTACTGCAGCACCACCCTATAGCTACATGGTTTATTTCCACTGAAACGACTGATGGAAAGAGCATTGGAATTAGCAAACCTGGGATGGAATTCCAATTCTTCCCTTGTTGCATGATCTTGAGCATGTCATTCATTCAACTTCTGAGCCTCAGTTTTTCATTCATAAATTGGGGAGTGAGATAGTATATAATGCTTCTTATTCCTATTTCATGGGGTTGCTGACAGAGAACACTTTTGATGGCGATTAATAAACTACAAAGTGCATTAGAATTGGAGGCTCTATGATCAACCATTGGAGCTTTGGAGTATACTTTGGCTTACATTCTTAGACTGGAATAGAGTGGGGCAAATTGGGGCAGTGACTTGTTTAATTTTCAGCCTTTTCTTTAAGTGAGGGCATTCCTGAAAGACTGCAAAGCAGGCAGCCAGGAAACATATGCTAGTTTATTTCTTTATTTGACTTTTAAACATTTAATCTCATGAATGTACAAATAGGTTTTCTTTTCTTTTTTTTAAGATTTTATTTATTCATGAGACACAGAGAGAGAGAGACAGAGACAGAGACAGAGACACAGGCAGAGGGAGAAGCAGGCTCCATGCAGAGAGCCCGATGTGGGACCTGATCCCGGGGCTCCAGGATCATGACCTGGGCCAAAGGCAGGTATTGAACCACTGAGCCACCCAGGGATCCCCAACAAATAGGTTTTCTTATGAAGTTGGGTTTATTGGCATCTCATAAGATGTGTGAAGGTAGTGGACACTGTCAGTGCTCCACTCAGATTCTCTTGGGTCCCTTTATCCCTTCTTGTTCCTGTTGCTCAGCGCTCCCTCCTCCTACCCACCTCCCCCACATCTGTGTGTTTGGGGTTTTTATAGCCCACCTGCCACTTTCTCTGGAGGACTGCCTTGGGCCTACTGGAGCTGCTTGGTCTACTTGCCACAGAGTCTAAGGTGCGTGGAGTGTATATTCTCCACTCTTCCGACCTCCAGTCTGTAGCCCAATTCTAAAGGCTAAAGGGTGAAACACCCAGCCCTCTTGCCTTGAGCAAGGATACACCCAACCCTGGTGCATAATGTGTACTCCAGAGCTCCCCTATGGGATCAGGGAGGCTGGATATGGCTTGAAGTGGCTCCTTGCTTCACTTCTTCCTTTTCCTATCGACCCCTCTGTCTTACTGGTTCTTCTGAGAATGCTTCCCTAATAAATCCCTTGCATATTGTTTCTCAGGGCAGCATCTACTTTTGGGACACCTTCGTGACAATGACATTTAACATGAATAACTGAATGTATTTCTTTCTGCGTGATCCCTTCTAGTACCAAACCATTTTAAGGTTCAGTTTTCATGAATAGTTTTGTTTTTATTTTATACATTTTTTACATGAAAATCATAATGGTGATATTGGTATAAAGAATTCAGTGGATAAATTGATAGACCTAACCTAGAGTCCTGAAGATTATTCTCTTATAAGTATCTCTCGCAGTTTTGGAAGTCTAACCTAAATCATTATAACTATGTAATATTTTCATTTAAATCTATAATGTTGGGCAGCCCGGGTGGCTCAGCGGTTTAGCACTGCCTTCAGCCCAGGGCCTGATCTTGGAGACCTGGGATCGAGTCCCATGTCGGGCTCCCTGCATGGAGCCTGCTTCTCTCTCTGCCTCTCTCTCTCTCTCTCTGTCTCTCATAAATAAATAAATAAAATCTTAAAAAAAAATCTATAATGTTAACTCCAGCTGTTAATGCATGCTGTACGTCAGGCACTGCAATCGCTGCTTTGCCTGTTATTATCTTATTTACCCTTCTTAGCCAATCTACAAGTTTAGTCTCATTATCTCCAATTTACAGATGAAGAAACTAAGACTCTACGGTTAAGTAACTTATCCCAGATTGCAGGGGAGATGGCTGGATCCTGAGTTTGAACTTCCGAGCCCATATACTTGCCATCAAATTTCATTGCATCAAAATGTGTGAAATAGCAAGAAATACTTGAGCACAGCTCCTTCCACGTTTAATTAGAGTCCAACAGGGATGTGTTCTTTTGAAGCATTCTTGTTCTGAAATCATTTATGATCCTATGAAAACTTAAAGTATGGGAAGTTTCTCATCAATAATCTTTTCCTTAACAGTGGTTTGGAAAGGAGTGCTCTCCTGTAGTAATGATAGAAGCCTTCGCGAAAAGACTCTGGGACAGTGCGTCTACGTGAAGAAACAACTCTCTGAAAAATGATCGTTTTGGTGTTTTAGGCCACTTAAAAATACTATATCAGCTCCCTTCAGACATTTGACTGATGAGACGGTAGAAACCATAAGTCAAGAAAGATAGCCACTTGAGTCACTAGATTTTTTGTGTCTCCAGCTATCTACACAATGGATTAAATAGTGCTTTTCTTTTGAGGGTGTTTTAAGAGTTGTTAGACACACTGTTTTCATAACTTCTAATCAGTTTCCGTATCATTCCTTTGCCCCAAGAAAGGCTATTGATAGAATTCAATCAGGCAGAGAAAGGGTCATGGTACTTGCTCTGGGAGTTGTTTGAAAACTCTCAGAGGACATGTGGTCAACTCCACTTTCGTGTGATGACAGATGGGCCGTATATTTCTCTCCAAAGCTAGCCGTTGGCTGTAGATGCTATGTTTTAGCAATGAAAACTGCAGAAGTTTATCAAGAGGGATTGCGTGTAACCTTACAAAATACATGGCAACTAAATAAAAGCAGTGTTACTGAAAACACTAAAAAAATATCCATGTGCCAGTGGAGGAGAAGACTAAAGACGAGGAAAGCAAGTTGAGAGACAGCCTGGCCCTGAAAGTCTGATTTAGCCTCTTGCCTGGGAGTTGAGTGTATAAATGAAAGAGGCATGCTCTCCAATGTGCTGAGAGGAAAAGAATTAAGAACATCTGAGTTTCTGTGAGAGGAGAAATGGCCTTCCAAACCCACTCATTTCTATGGGAAGTAGCCGCACAAATGTTTTACCATTCAATAAAAGTTCCCAACCATGTGCTTGTTCCTGTTGTTTTTAATGTGCTGGTTGAGTGCTATACCTGAACTAGCTTTTGTAGACCGGTATCTGATACGTGTGCCTTGTAACTGCAAGCAGTCATGAGAGCAGGGTAGTCAGGTGGGTGTTTGGGAGAACAGGGGACGTGGACGTTGGGGTCATTTGGAAAACTGGTGCATCCAGGTGAGCCAGAGAAACGATAGGATGGATGGTGAGGAGGAGAGGAAGGAACCTACAGAAAAGAACAGGGACAAGAAAGCGGGAAAGGAGGACAAAGGAAATGGGGAAACATGCTCAAAATAGGTAATCGTACTTGTGAAGAAAATCCCCAACTTCAAATTAGGTCTTTTTATTTTGAAATCCATCCTCATGCACTTGGCAGACCTCTTTGTGTTTGAATATTGTCCCTGTTTTTGACCTTTGCGCCTCTTCTAAATCTTTAGCCTTCCATCCTCAAAATTTTACTTAAAGTGGTTCACTTCAAGATAGATCTTGCTTAGGGAGAAGCATATCCAAATTCATATGACATATTTGAAATCATATTTATTTAAATAGACACTCTATTTCCATGAGACTTCTCTGGACACTGAAAAAAGGAAAAAAAAAAAAGTAGCTCTCCTCATTAAAATATCTCTTCCTGTGTGTGCCCAGAATGTCAAATGGCCACTGCATTCTCCTCCAGGGAGTTTATAATCAAGCCCAGGACCCAGTTAGATGAAAAAAAAAGGCTTTTTTTAGGCTTAACAAAGTCATATTCTTTCTTCCACCAATCCTTGCCCTCTGTAAAAAATAAAATAAAAATTTTAAACCTGTTTATAAAAAAATGTTTCCACCTATTAGGCCATAATAAGGAACAGGAGTTTTATTTAGTATGGAAGCAAAATAAAGTCATATTTTGACTCTGTCCTGCACACATGCCTAAGAAACTCTACGAAGCATAGACTTTCTGATAATCTTTTTTTTTTTCTCAAATATTAAGCGTTTGCCAAATTCGTACAATACTCAATGCCTACACTGTTTGAGATGTTCGGAAACTTGCAGCAGATATTAGACATATCCTACCTTCAATTCACAATATGATAGACATACAAACCCGAGGGTCAATATGGAAGTATTTTTGCATAAAATTCAGAGATGCAAATTCAAATGCCTACAGAGGCCAGACAAGTAATATAAAGGTGTGAATGTTAGTGTATGTAAGGCATCTGGGATCGGTGAGACCTATGGTGAAACCGGAGACATTGAAATAATAATAATAATAATAATAATAAATAATAATAAATCTGAACAAAGCACTGCCCACAGAACAGCATCAGATTCAGCAGATGTAGACCGCAACTGTAAGCGTGCAGCGTCTGGCATAGATAAATGGAATGCTTATGTGATTATATGAATGCACTGCGCAGAAATAAAGAAAGGGATTAAAAATAGTGCTAGTAAAAAAAAAAAAAAATAGTGCTAGTAGGTTGAAGATTAAGTGACCTTTATCAAGGAAGATTTCCTGGAAAAAAAAGTCATGAGCTGTGGTCTAAAAGGAGCATGCATTTTATTAAAGACCTTGAGAATGCAGGAGAAATTTGCAGGCTGAATGGCTTGTTCAAATTGGTTTTCCTCTGCTAAATATCCCTCTTACTCCATCACCTTCTCTTAGCTGATGCCACAGATTTTATTTATTTATTTATTTATTTATTTATTTATTTATTTATTTATTTATTTTGAGTCTGGGCAAAGTCAAAGAAGAGAGATGATGGCGAGAAGAGATGGTGGGGCTGAGACCAGGGGGAAGAACCTTTTTCTCTTTTCCCAACCAAATTGTACATAGAAAGGGTGGTTCTGGAGAAAAACAGCCTCTATTTTTCAGAGTCTTGCCCATTGAGAGGTATCAAAATCAGCTGTTCATTGCAGTGGAAGTAAACCAAGTAGCTGAGTGCTCATTCTTAATTCTCTGATGATGAATCACATATATTTATTTTAGTGTCAGAGAAAAATTTCCTGAGAATCTTCTGTGAGCATTAGGATGCCATTTATTTCAAGGGGAAGGAGGCTCAAGTATTTATCTCTCTGAAGGCATATTATTCTCCAACACATTAATTGGCCGTGTTAGATTGATTTTTGAAAAATGTTACGTTACTGGGGAAAAACTCTGATTTCCTGGTGCAATTATCTTCTGAGTACTTATCTTTCCAGTAAAAGCTCTCCACCAAAAGCTTTTCAGTGGCTAATTCCAATGAAGGTTTTTAAAACACGTTTTTAAAGAGCATTTTAAAGAAGAGATAAGAATGGTTGAGTATTTAAACTTTTTATTTTTTAAAAGTTTTTATTTGTTTATTCGAAAGAGAGAGAGAGAGAGAACATGAATGTAAGCAGTGGGGAGGAGCAGAGGGAGAGGGACAAGCGGACTTTCCACTGAGCCCAGAGCCCGATGTGGGGCTGGATCTCATGACCCTGAGATCATGACCTGAGCCAAAAGCAAGAGTCAGATGTTTTACCCACTGAGCCACCCAGGTGCCCCTAAATTTTTCTTTAAAAGAATTTCAGGTGTTGGGCAATTGCCTGAATACCAGAGGCCTGAAATAATTTAGCAAAGATGTCTAAAAAACTAGAGAGGTGAATCCGCTAAGAGCCTCCATGTCTTCAGAGGTGATTCACATGGTCCAATTCTCTCTCCAAGGCTTGAGTTTCTCCTACCATATCTTTTTTTCTTTTTTTCTCCTACCATATCTTGATTGGTAATCCAGCTTCTGTCTGGATTTGTCTGTCTACCAATTGTCTCAACGTCTTCCAGTGTTGAGAGAAAATTTACTTTCTCTTAATGAAACTCATTCCATTTTTGTTGACTTTTCAAGTCTTTCAGAAATTCGTCCTTAAAGTGAAGTAGTAGGACTTTTTATTCCTTCCAGTTACTATGGAACACACTAAATAAGGTTGAATCTTTTTGTAAACAGATTTCACATATTTGAAGATAATACTTATCACACACTAGATAGAAACACTGAATCTTGTTTCCCTTTCTGTTTCATTTTTCCAGTTCAATTATGAGATTGCTAGTATAGAAGATGGAGGATTATTTTCTATGGTCAGATGGCTGGTTTTTCTAAACTCAGGAGCGAGGTGCAGTGGATGTACAAAGTCTGTGTCTATCAGGATCAGTCTCCTGGACTAGAGGTTTGGGGAAGAAACAAAATTAATGATAGATCTGAATCCTGGGCTTGTGAGTTCTAGCATTTAAAGGAGAGATACAATGCAGTGCTAAGGGCTACTTCATGAAAGAGCACTTGAGGATGAATAGCCTGCAAACTCTCAGGTGAGGTTAATCTGGGAAAGCTTCACGAAGGAGGTGAGATGTATTCGGGAATTAGAAGACCATGAGGTACGGTGTTAACATTAACTCTGGGTTGCAGATAAGATATTAAGAGTCACTCTCCAAGTAATTGTGCTTATTTACTATCGGCTTCACAGAGACTGGTAAATAAAATCAAAGCAAGTTTCGGCAAAGCCCAAAATTCATTTTACTATTTGTTACCAAAGCTTTGTGTGTCTACAAGTTTTTGAGAATTTGTCGGGTGGTTACAAACGTAGTCAATATCCTTACCTGAGTATACACCAACATAGATTTTTATCTCAGAGTGAAGTAAATTTCCTCAAATAATTTAATAATTTTCCTTAGTAGGTAACAAATTCATATAGAGATTTTAACAAATATTTTAGATTAACTGTGTATCCTCAAAATAATTTCTTTGTGATAAAATTTTCAAAAAACTTTTTTTTTTTTTTTTTTTTACCCTTCATAAATCATTAGTCTTTGTTGAGCATTTTCTTCAACTCCTCAACAGTGTTTCCCCTTTGGGCCAAAACCAAGCATGGAAAATTTCACCTTCCCAGACAGGCCTATTTGGAAACCATAAGCGGTGGTAAGGGAGTTTAAATTTATATTTAACTTCAAATGCTTTTTACCACAAATGATATAACATGGGGTACTGAGCAATCATTTTTTGGTATAATTGAGCTAGCTTGTTGGTTTATTCAATTATTTATGAGCCACTTAAAGATTTATTTAGGTATTTCAGTATGCTCTGACTCCATATCCCAGAATTGAACATCTACAGCTTCTATTTTTCCTTTTTTGGGTACATAAATAAGAGGATTTCATACCCTTAAAAAACATTTCCATGATGCAAAACAATAAGGTGATTATGTATTATATGAGGTTGTTGGGAACCCCCAAACATAAAGAATATAGGAATAAAATGGCATAGATCTCAAATATCCTCCATGTTGATATGATTTGAGCCTGAATTAAAGAAAGCAGTAGAAAGCAATGTAGTGAGAGTGAGGCATTTGCTTCTTTTTTTACTTCCTCATTTAAGGTTTTGTGGTTTTAAAAAATGGACAAAATAGGGGTTTGATAAATTGGAATATTAAGCCAAAAGTGGCAAATTCATACTCAATAGAAGTGCCAAGAATTACACATTAAGACTAGGGTCCTGATTATCTACTTATTCTTTATTCGTATTTACTTATTTATTTACTCATCATTTTGAGTCATTTGGATGCAAACTACTACAATGTAGGAATTGAATCACAACAGAAGGGGAGAAAAAAGTGGGTAGAGGAGAAAAAATTAAGAAGTCATAAAGGAAACTTGATGAAAATCTAGAGTACTTTTGATTAGATACAGGAGGCAGTGGGAAGTAATAACTTTGATCAGGACTGCCTTTTTGTTATAGGTGTCTTGGAATTCTTTGGGAAGGTGTAGACAGAGCGAGGTCATGGAAGTCATAAGTATTTGGAATGAAATGAGGAACAATGCTAGTGGAGCAATTGCCACTTATAACTGCTGGAAGGTGTGCCCTGAATCTGTCAGCAGGATTTCTGTCTGGGTTGAGTTGTATAAACAGCAGGGCAAGGAGATCAAACCTAACTTATTTTTACTCTGGGTCTTCATCAGCCCCTGGAGAAAGTGACAATCTCACTTACATTATTTTTCTATTATGACTTTTTGGCCTTAATTCTGCTTAACTTCTTCAATGCAGGTCTCAGGATTGGGGTTTTCGGGCCTTATATGGGATTAGCACCTTTTCATGCCTATGGTTTACCCTCACCTGCCTACAGCTATCACAGCATCGATTATAATTTGTTAATTTTAGAATTTTTGATCACATCGCTTATGGTATTTCACTTGGTAGTTCATAGGACAGCTCTGATTATTTTAGATGATCTCCTGCTTCACCACAGCTTTGTGTGGCTAATTTCCTCCCTGTCTCCCTCCCCCATAAGCTGCCAAGCGAAGGCTCTCCTCAGGGAAACTTCAGAATAAAAAAGAACATAAAACTAACCCCCAAAGTGTCAAAATGGCAGGGCATGTCCTGGCTGACCTCTAAATAGTAACAGTTATTTACTAAATCGAAGAGAGAGGAATAAAATAATCACCACCACAACAAAAATCACAACAGGACAGAATTTAGGTAGAGACTTTTTATTAATAATTTATTGTAGGAATTCAATATCCTACATTATAAGTCCCCAATAAAGGATTCTGTGTTCCACCTTCTCCCCCAACTTATTTCAGATTAAAATGATTTTTGGCAGAACAGCTAATAGAGAGAATATTTAGCAGAACATGCTTTGAGAAATGTTGCCTTACATTAAATGATTATAGCTTTTCAATTTCCAGAGAAGAACCTTGCTTTTAATATAAGAAAATTCCTACATACTTCGAATTATAAAATAAATAAATCATGGATGTGAGGTGCACAGACATATACATTTACTAATAGAGTAAATCTTAAAAATTCTCAACACACACATACACACACACACAATTTAACTACAAATGGTGCTGGGATGTTAACTAGACTTATTGTGGTGATTATTTTGCAGGATATACAAATATCAAATTGATGTGTTGTATACCTAAAATTAATATAATGCTATATATCAATTACACCTCAATAAAAAAAAAGACGACTTAATGCAGGAATCTGGTTATAATTTCCCCACTCTGGATTTGCCAAGTCATTTCAGCTATGAATGGGCAGGTCTTCATTTTCCCCTTGTCCTAGAGCCTCTGGTGGGCCTGGAGCCCTTGGGGAAAGTCAGGTGACTCTAGTTCTGGACATGTATTTTATGTCCCCCGCACGACACTCCTGAGCGTCTCTCTCACACTTGGAGGCAACATAATTTGCCTGATGACATTTCAACACAAGCCACATTTGCAAATGCCAACTCATCAAAGAATCAATTCACCCAAGGGCCAATTATCTAACTGATTTCATGACACTTGTTTCTTGTAACAATAAGAAAGATATTCACAAACTTCATAGATATTTCTGTAGAAAAAAATGCTTTCAGATTTTTTTTGAGAATTTTTTAAAAGTTCTAGTTGATAGGTTTTCAAAACTACATTTAAATATTTAATCTGTCTCTGGCTCAGCTTCCCATTGCCCCATGTGGAGGACTGGGCACACAAGGGGGGACTTTATGTGGGGGATTGGGACCCAAATAGCTGAGACACAGCGCTCTTCTGAGCTGCCTGTTTGGGGACTAGGAGGACTGAGGAGCAGATTCGGGGAAACTGAGTATCTGAGAGAGGAGAAGACTGAGGGTCAGAGAGGAGATAGGATGTTCAGAGAAAGGGGGAGATAAAAATCCAACAGAAGACTATGGAGAATCGAGAAAAATTAGAGGAAAAAGGAGGCTTTAGCTCAGGGAAGAGGGTCCCAACCTATCCAATGTGAATTTCTCTGAACTTTAATATATATATATTTTTAAATTTTTTATTGGTGTTCAATTTGCCAACATATAGAATAACACCCAGTTCTCATCTCATCAAGTGACCCCCTATTTTTAAAGTGTAGCAAACCAGATTTGATGAATAAAGTCATACATGACTACTTTAGTCCACTGGTTTTTGGTGACTTAACCGGGAGCCTGACGCTCACGGCCTGCAACATTATGGCCAAGTGTCAGTGTTTTCTTCTTGCAAGTCAACAGGCTCATACACAGGGAGGCAAAGCAATACAGAGTTAAGAGAATAAAGACAAGAATACATAGATGAAGGCATGAAGTAGCTGGAGCTGAAGTCTCCAGGTGATACTCCATTTGGCCTTCTCTATGCGTAGACCTACTGTGGACAACTGAACAAACTGATTTTGTCTGTGCCCCTTTAGTGATCTTAAGAAGACATCTGTAAGACACAAAAGGAACAGAATGTTAATAAAATCTAATTGCCATTTAAAGAGAGAAAGTGTGGTGTCTGGCAGTCTTTCAAATTATGTCCGAAACAAATCCATTTGCTTATTTCTCCATCTTGCCCTTTTGTTTACTTTATACTGCCAATAGAATTCTCTCTACTTCATTGATAAACAACTGCTGGGACTCCTGTTATTTAACAGCACGCGTCCTTCACAAGGAATTTGATTTCTTAAAAATCACTGCTTTCAGTAATTATCTCAGTTCAGTTCAAAGTGGATGCTCTTTCCAGCTGCTGGCCCCCCTCCCCGCCATTTTGGTAATGACCTCAGCTCTGGAACATTGAAATCTGACTCACACTCAGGTTCTATACTTTAATTTGCTTTCATCTCAGTGGTTTATACTCATTTAATTTTATGTTTTGATGATCGTTATTGCTTCCCTTTTCAGTAACATAAGACTTTTTTTTATGAACCAAATGAGATTTTATGCATCACTGAATAAGCTAATTTTTTAATAACTTTAACTTCTCGTGACTTCCTTCACCAAATTGTGCATGATATACAGTGATGCAGAATGATTGGTATCGAGGAACTCTTTTTGAAGCGAATAGTTTTTTAAAAACACTTCTGATGAAAGACTTCATTTCAGAAAATGAAGAGACTAGTATAATGAGCGCACATGTATTCGCCACACTTGTACAAATAAATTTTAAAAACCTCATTTAAAGTGGAGTTGGGAAACCCTGAAGGGGGAGCTCTGAAGCACATACCACTCACCGTAGCCTGCATAATCAGGAGGAAGGAGGACACAAGAATTATCTTAACAAGGGAGGACATTTTTTATAAAGGAATTTATCTCCTGCTTTTAAGAAAGAAAAAGGAAGATCCCTCTCTCCCTGCAGCTGCAACAATGCACCAACTGCCACTTGCAGCCAATGAGAACCTGCCCCAACCTCCAGCTGTAATTCTTGCCCAATGAGCTTTTGTTACAAACAACTCTCCCTAATTTCTTCCTAAAACCTAAAAAAGCTTCCCTTTGTCTCTCTGGACTCACCTAGGGTTTGTCATAGTGTGTTTGTCCCAGATTTCAATTTCTCTGTTATTCCCAATAAATACAATCTCCAAGTAAAATAACTGGCTATTTTATTTTTCAGCTCGACACCCTTCTTTGACAATCTTGTTTCATCTGTAGCCACCCACCTCTACTGGATTATTTTGAAGCAAATCCCAGATGTCCTATCATTTATCCCTGGATATTTCAGAATGTATCCCTTAAGGATAAGGAGTCTTGAAAAAGTATAACCATGGTACTATTGTCAATTTTAAAAGTTAAAAATCGGCTAATATGAAATATCCAGTTTTTAAATTTTTTTTTGAAGTTTTAAATTTTCCTTGATTATGTCATGACATCTTTTTTTAAAAAAGATTTTATTTATTTATTTGACAGAGAAAGAGAGAGAGAGCACAAGCAGGAGGGAGAAAATGTCTAGCAGATTCCCTGCTGAGCATGGAGCCCAACACAGGGCTTGAGCCCAGCACCCAGAGATCACGACCTAAGCCAAAACCAAGAGTCGGATGCTGAACTGACTGAGCCACCCAGGCACTATCGTGATAGTTTTTAACAACCTCCTCCAATTAGGACCCACATGCATTTGAATAGGCTTGAAATTTCAGATGTAATTTCTGCTTGGTTAATCCATTCTATTTGAAATAATAAAATGTTAAATATTTAATGGGCTTCTTTTCTGAGTCTCTGGGACATAGAAGATTATCTGTCCTGACAGGTGTTTAGAAGTCTTTTGCTGTTATTGTCACTGTAATATTTGTCATTGTATAGGCATAATTTATCTTATTGTGCCTCTCAGAAATTATTATTATTTTTTTTACAAATTGAAGCTTTGTGGCAATTCTGTGCCAATCAAGTCTGTCTGTCAGTATCATTTTTCCAACAGCATTTGCTCACATTTTAGTCATTCTCATAATATTTCAGATTTTTCGTTATTATTATAATTTGTTGTGGTGATCTGTGATCAGTGATCTCTGATGTCAGGATTATGATTGTTTTGGGGCGCTGCAAAGCTCCCCCATGTCAGATGACAAACTTTATTTTTTTATTTTTTTTTTAAACTTTATTGATAAATGTTGTACATGTTCTAACTGCTCCACTGACCAATCATTCCCCGTCTCTCTCTCTCTCTCTCTCTCTCTCGGACTCCCTATTCCCTGAGACACAAGATTGGAATTAGGCCAATGAATAACCCTGCCCTGGCCTCTAGGTGTTCAAGAAAAAGGAAGATCCACGCATTTCTCATGTTATATCAAAAGCTAGAAATGATTTAGTGAGGAAGGTATGTATGTCAAAAGCCAAGATCGGGCGCCTGGATGGCTCAGTTGGTTAAGCGTCTGCCTTCGGCCCAGGTCATGATCCTGGGGTCCTGGGATGGAGCCCACATTGGGCTCCCTGCTTTTTGGAGAATGGGTTCCCCTCTCCCTCTGCCCCTCACCCCTCACTCATGCTCTTTCTCTCAAATGACTAAGTGAAATCTTAAAAAAAAAAAAAAAAAAAGCCAAAGTAGACTGAAAGCTCGGTCTCTTGCACCAACAGCCAGGTTGTGAATGCAAAAGAAACGTCCCTAAAGGAAATTAAAAGTGCTGCTCCAGTGAATACACAAGTGATAAGAAAGCACAACAGCTTTATGGCCCATCTGAAGAAAGCTTGAGTGGTCTGAACAGAAGATCAAACCAGAGCAAAGCACTACTTCTCTTCAATTCTATGAAGGCTGAGAGAGGTGAGGAAGCTGGACAAGAAAAGTTAGAAGCAGCAGAGGTTGATTTATGAAGTTTAAGAAGAGAAGCCATCTCCATAGCAGAAAAGTTTGAGGTGAAGCAGCAAGTTACCCAAAAGATCTAGCTAAGAGAATTAATGAAGGTGGCTACACCAAACAACAGATTTTAAATTTAGACAAAAGAGCCAATTGGAAGAAGATGCCATTGAGGACTTTCCTAGTTAGAGAGAAGGCAATGCCTGGCTTAAAGCTTCAAGGAACAGACTGACTGTCTTGTTAGGGCTAATGGAACTGGAGACTCAGGGTTGAAGCCAGTGCTCATTCACCATTCTGAAAATCCCAGGACCCTTAAGAATGATGCTAATCTATGCTGTCTATGCTGTATCAGTGAAACAACAAAGCCTGGATGACAGCACATCTGTTTACAACGTGGTTTCCTGAATAGTTTAAGCCCAGTGTTGAGATCTGCTCAGAAAAAAAGATTCTGTTGAAAACATTAGGGCTCGTTGACAATGTAGCTGGTCACCCAAGAGCTCTGATGGAGATGTTCAACAAGATTAATGTTGTCATGCCTGCCAACACACCGTCCACTCTGCAGCCCATCAGGACTTCCAAGTCTTATTACTAAGAAATATATTTTGTAAGGCTCTAGCCGCCATTGGTAGTGATTCCTCTGATGGGTCTGGGCAAAGCAGGAAAGTGAAAACCTCTAGAAAGGATTCACCATTCCAGAGGCCATTAAGAACATTCATGATTCATGGGAAGAAGTCAAATATCAACACTGACTGGAATTTGGAAGAAGCTGATTCCAATCCTCACGGAGGACTTTGAGGGCTTCAAGAGCTCGGGGAAGGACGTAACTGCAGATGTGGTGGAAATAGTAAGAGAACTAGAATTAGAGGGGGAGCCTGAGGAAGATGGGACTGAATTGCTACAATCTCATGATAAAACTTGATAAATACGTACAAACATGATAAGACAGATGAGGAGCTGCTTCTTATGGATGAGCAAAGAAAATGGTTTCTTGGAATTTACTCCTGGTGAGGATGCTGTGAAGATTATTGAAATGACAACCAAGGACTATGAATATTGCCTCAATTTAGCTGATGAAGCCCCAGCAGGGTTTGAGACGGGTGAGTCTGATTTTGAAGGATGTTCTATTGTAGGTAACGTTTGGTCCAATAGCATCGCGTTGTACACAGATTTATGAAAAGAAAGCAAACATCACTCTTGTCTTATTTTAAGAAATTGCCACAGCCACCTTGATAGGCTCACAGTCAGCCATTAACACGGGGGCAACACACTCCACCAGCACAGAGATTATAACTCATTGAAAGCTCAAGGGATGGTTGGCATTTTTTAACAATAAAGTATTTTTAAGTTGAGGCATGTACTTTTTTTTTTTTTTTAGACACAATTCTATTTCACACTTAATAGACTACAGTATAGTGTAAATATAACTTTTATATGCACTGGGAAACCCAAAATTTCATTTGACTTGCTTTATTGCGATATTGGCTTTATGGTGGTGGTCTGGAACTGAACCTGCAAGGTCTCGGAGCTATGCCATGTTAGTGATTGCTGTTGTAGTGTTTTCACTAATTTGGTGTAGTTATGCTATTAGAATTAGGTTTAATCTTTTGGGCTGCTCTGATTGTTCCCAAACCTTAATTCAGAATCAGCTTTAGTTATGTTTTTATCATGCGGTATAATTGAATACAACTAAAGCACCCATACAACAGTTGGAAACATATTTAGCTACAAGAAGGACTATTTATATCAGTGATTCTGGTGCAAGCTTTTCCGATTTTAATTATACCCAAGGGAAATAGTTGTACTCAGCAATATATCAAACTTTTGATTCCTGTGGAGTTCATTACCATACAATAATCACATTATCTGTCACACCTTATTGCTTAATTTTTGCTTTTCAAAGCTTCTTTATTGGCTGCATTACTTGGTAGTAACAAAACAAAAAGGGGCTGCTATAATTGTAAGCCTAGTTTCTCATGCAGGTGGAGTACTGAAATTATTATTTTTTAACTCAAAACCTGCTTCCTAGATTTTGCTCATGAAAAATTGACTTGGAAACACTGTCTGCAGCCAAGTAGAGATCAGTAATTAACTCCCCCCCTCCACAAAACCCCCAAACTTTCTCTACTATGTAAGCAATATTCATTATAAAACAATTAGGAAATAGAGGTAGGCTCAAAGAAAAAAAAATCACTAGAGATAACAATTGGAAACCTTCTATTAAGTGGGTAGACTTTTTCTAATAATATAGTATATAATATATAATATAAATCACAGTTATCTGAATATAAATAATAATAAATGAATATTTTACAGTTTAAACTCTACAAACTGTTACTATTCTTTTTTCACTTAGTATGTCATGAGCATCTTTTCATACACTGCTACTTAATCATTCTTTATTGCTGCATAATAGTTTACTGTTAGATTCCCATTACATACACATTTACACTGTCTCTAATTTTTTAAAAAATATTTTATTTCTTTTCATGAGAGACACACAGAGAAAGTCAGAGACACAGGCAGAGGGAGAAGCAGGGTCCCTGCAGGAAGCCTGATGCAGGACTCCATCCCAGGACCCCAGGATCATGCCCTGAGCCAAAGGCAGATGCTCAACCACTGAGACAGCCAGGCACCTCTCTAATTTTTTTGAAAAGATTTTTATTTTTAAGTAATCTCTACACCCAACCTGGGGCTTGAATTCGCAAGCTTGGTATCGAGAACCACATGGTCTACCCACTGAGCCAAGCCAGGTGTCCCTATACTGCCTGCTTCTAACTTTTTATTCTTTTAAACAATTAGACAAGAAACATCCCTGTATATACAACTTGTCCAATTAAATTTTTATGATAAATTATTAAAAGGAGAATTGTCCAAAGTTGCCAAGTTTAAAGGTTTTGAATCGCAATGGAAAAATGGCTTCCATAAGAGCTATACCAAAATATTCCTCTATGCTTTCCTGTGGATAAGGGATTCTGATTTCCCTATAGGCTCACTAACTCTGGGTAGTTGATTTTTAATCCTTGTCAATCCGATAATAAAAATTCCATCTTGTTGTTCATATGTGCTTTAGTTAAATCACTAGAGAGAATAATTTTTTGAATATTTATTAGACTTTGTATTTTTCCTCCAGTGCATTGCTGGCTTTGCATTTTTAGAATTGTTTCCTTCTGGAGCATTTACCTTTTTTCTTAATAATTTGAAAAGCTTTTGACATATTGAGGAGATAGTCTTTTTCTTTTTTTTTTTTTTTAAAGATTTTATTTATTTATTCATGAGAGACACAGAGAGAGAGGCAGAGACATAGGCAGAGGGAGAAGCAGGCTCCCTGTGGGGAGGGATCCAGGGATCCCTCGATCCCAGGACCCTGGGATCACGGCCTGACCCAAAGGCAGATGCTCAACCGCTGAGCCACCCAGGTGCCCTGAGGAGGTAATCTTTTGAGTATAATGCATTTTGCAAATGTTATTGTACTTCATACTTCAACTTTATGGGGTTTTGTTGTTGTTTTTGTTATATAGAAGTTAATAGTTCCATGAGGGAAATTTTACTGATTTTTTTCAATATGATAGAGGCAATAGTTATTTCTTATATGTACTTAAGCCTCTTTCTGGAATTTCTGTTTTTTCTATTCCTAGTGCTTTCAGCATTTGCATGTTTTATTGTCTGGTAGGTAAGGCCCCCTTCCTGATGCTTCTTTGCTTTTTATTTTGCTTTGTTTTAAAAAAATATTTTGACTACTTGACAAATTCATTTTTCACTAACAATTATTTTTAGATAAAATTTAAAATCTTTTCATTGATCAGAGTTGGAACTGTGACTGTGTTAATTAAGTAGCTATATTTGGGGAGAATTAACATCTCTAGTGAGGAAACATGGTATCTGTCTCCAGATAGTCAAGTTTGCATTTATTTATGACTCTCAAGAATACTTGAGAATTTTATCTGTATGGATTGTTTTTATTCCTTTAATAAATATTGAGTACTTACTCTGTGCCAGGCTCAGTGCTGAGGATTTAATGGTGAAGTGTTCTTTTTTTTTTTTCCTTAAAGATTTTTATTTATTTATTCATGAGAGACACAGAGACACACAGAGAGAAGCAGAGACACAGGCGAGGGAGAAGCAGGCTCCATGCAGGCAGCCGGACGTGGGACTCGATCCCGGGTCTCCAGGCTCATGCCCTGGGCTGAAGGTGGCGCCAAACCGCTGAGCCACTCAGGCTGCCCCGTGGGCTTATGTTCTTATGAGGAGATAGAAAATAAACATATGAACCAATCAATAAAATTTAAAAGCCCAGTATGGGAAGTAGTAAGGTGGCAGTAAACAGGGTAGTGTGATAGAACGCAATTAGGGAAAGGGGAGCAGCTCTAGCAGGTGGCCAGGGAGCCTCCTCTAGAGATGATGCTTGAATAGAGATTTTGAATTCTGATAAAGATCCTGTCTTCTGGGAGAACATTTCAGGAGAGGGCAAGCAAACGTAGGACAGATTGGGTGACATTTGCTGTGTTTGAGTCAGCAAGAAGGGAGTGTGATGGAGCAGATTGAGCAGGCGAACAGGTAATAGGGAGTTGAGATCTGAAGCAGGCAGGATGCAGATCATGTCAGAATTTGTAATCTGGGAAGAGGAGCTTGGCTTTACCGCCTTATTACATCAGGAAGTCACTGAAGAGCTTTCAGCAAGGAGGGATATGGTCAGATTTGTGTTTTAAAAATCTGCTGGCTGCAATGTGGAAAGTGGGCCGTCGTGTAGCATGGAAGGATGCAAAGAGGCTCGTTAGAAGGCACTTGCAAGCCTTTGAGGGCAGAACAGAGGCGAAGATGAAACCAGCAGCCGCTGTGAGCAAGAACAGGTCACTCAGGTAACCTGAATACTTAATTCACCAGAGGAAAATCAGGACAGAGGAACATCAGGACTGACTTCCCGAGAGGTTGCCTTCAAAGCAGTCTCTGATGCCTCACAGGGAAGAGATGGAGGAATGGACCCGGGAGGCAGGGACAGAGGAGTTTTGGTAAGGCTACAGCAAAATTACCCAGTGATACCAGGTAGCTATTTTGAGACTATGTTTTCTGTTTTAAGGGGAGATACGTAATTATTTTCTAAACTTCCTCTGATTTTTCAATATCTCCTATCGATGTAATTCATGAAGTTGCATTTTGATGAAGACAGTGACTAATAGAGCTACACATAACAGAGGAGAAACTATAACAACCCTGGAAATCAGTAGTACAAAGAATGCACAAATATTAGCCAATGACAACTTTAGAACCTGTCAGGTACTATGCTTTCACTGGAGACTGAAAAATATCTGTGTATTGCTAATAAAGATTTGTATAAAGAAACAGATAATGGTGTAGTCCATTGAGAAAAATATTTTTTTCTCATGACAGTTGTAGAGAACCTAAAATGTCTACCCTTAACTTCATTAGCTACCATTTTTTAATAATTTTGCATTATTTTGGTTGTTTTAGTAATTTTTCCTAGTATTTTATAGTTGACAAATTTATTTAGCTCACATTTAGTTAGTTTCTTCTATTATGTTGTAAGCTTATATTTTCTTATTTTCATTTCACAAGTGAGAAAAAAACTCAGAGACAAGGAATTGCCCATTAAAGGTCATTCAGTTGAAAAGTGATTGGCAAGTTACTTATATCCTGGCCTTCTCCTTTCAAGATCAGACTATGTTTCCACTGGTCACTGTCTAAAGACATTGACATAATATTATTTTACACGGAAAAATAACTCATGGTAGGCGAAGTCCCAAGGGGATGCTGCAGGTTTTATAGGGGGTGGAACAAGCAGGATTCTGAGGGTGGGAAGATTGGTGCTATCTGGATGTGAAGCATTCAACAATTTTGTAGAGCCCCGGGCTCCATCTGAGACTAACCTCTAGGACCCTCACCTGAAAATCAGCATAATGATCTGAGGCACCCTGGACCCTGCTCTGGGGGATAGGGAAGCGAGCAGCTGATTTCTCATTTTGCCCTTGAATTCACAAAGAGAAATTGTCTGAATGTTTATAGACAAATTTGCAGTTTTTAATTGATATTGATAGATTTATCAATCTTAAATCCTACCACTGTTACATGACGTTGCCCTTGAAGTCAACAAGCTACTCAGGTCATGGATAGCTCTAAGCATCTTCAGACACCTTCCATGTCTCAGCCATTGTCACCCTTGAACCCTTACCAAGAAATATTCTTTCCTCCTTTGTGGTTCCATACCAGCTAACTTGACAGAGAAGAATTTACCGTGCAAATGTTATGGCCAGGTTAAATACTTTCCTGGTGATGCCGCGCTCATAGCCCCTGAGGACCACTGTATCCATAATGCAATCATAGCTTATTTGGACATTGATTTACTAGCACCTTTATGCCTAAATCAAGCCCAAACAAAAGATCTCTAGGAGGTGCAGGCTTTTAAGAGGACAAAAAGTTCCACAGATAGAAGCAGGGTTATTGGGGCTGCACTTATCAAGGTTCAGGTTGATTCTTTTAAATCTCTTGTCCAACTTGCACCATACCTTCTTAAGCTAGAAGCTGAAAAAAGACTAAAACTAATAGCTGAAAGGATAATAATTAAAGGATCCATCAGACCTTACACAGCCCTGTGACACTCTGATCTTCCCCATTAAAATTCCCAGTAGGTGGGGTTAAAGGCCTTCTACGAGGCCTCAGGACACTGTCAGAATAGTCATTCTCTGCGTCCCTGTTGGACTAAACCCAAATGTTTCATCTCTGGTGCCTCTTGAGGTGGCATATTTTACAGTTGTAGATTAGGGTTCTGTGGAAATTTCTTTAATGTTCCTTTAGATTCTAAAGTTTAAGTCAAAATAGTCATTTTTTTTCCCCTGTCTCCTGACTGTGCCACCCAGGAAAGTCAACAATATACCTGGGCTATTGGGTCTAAAAATGTGCTGAGGCACCATCCTACTTCAAGGACATAAATTTCATTGTGATTCTAATTTTATCTAATGCATGAATGACCTTCATTGTGTTTCAAAGGTAAGGTCAACTCTGAGTCCCCCTAGGAGCTTACTGTTTTGTTTTAGCTCAGAAAGGACAAAAGTTTCCCACAGAGAAGTTACCATTTCCTCAAAGCGAAATTTGTTATCTAGGACATGATTTATCCCAAGGCAATGAATTCCTTATCTCTGACAGACCATAGTTTGTTCACAGTTTTCCTATGTGAGTAACTAAGAGACAGTCAAGTGGATGTCTGAGGCTCGCTGGCTACTCTAGGCAATGGTTTTGCAACTTTTCTGAAATTCTTATACCCCCCAGTCCTTGGTAGTGGAGGCTCATTTCTCGGAATCTACACATGAAAGGAACTTTTGTGACTTAATTGTCATTAGATTTTCTATCTATTTGTATATGAGATATATGGATAAGCCTTTGGACTTCTGATTCAATTTCATAGTAATTATCAGAGATCAGTGGTCTCTCTCTTGAACTTCTAGTGGCAAAAGTCTACTCACCTTGTCTAAATGCATTAGTAGGAGCTCCTAAACTAGTGGAGGTTTCTACTGACTTGATCTTAGGCTTCCCTTTCAATTTGATGGTCTTTTGTGATGTAGAGTCGGTTGCTGAAAACGCATTTACCAACAAGTAGCCTGACCACCAATGAAATCTTATTTTTCTGCTCACGTATTTCCATATATCATTGTAATATTTTGAATTCTGATATCTTTCTTCTGTAACTTGAAGAAGAGAAGATCCGTGACCACTTAACCTCTAGTTAGGAGCTAGCGATACTCAAATGTGTTAGAAATGCTTTTAGAAAACACAAACTTAATCTCCTGTCTCGTGGGTCATGTCTTCCAGCTGAAACAGAAAAATGTAAGACAATCTGCTATAACAGATTTTACTTCTAGAATATGACTTCTTGCCAGTGGTAAAATCTGCCCAGATGGCAGTACTTATTGTGCACACCAGGCGTGTTGTTAGCTAGAGATGAATAAATGTACAGATAAGATACCCTTTTGGGGTGGTACATGGTTTTGGAATGTTTTGGAACAAAATGGGATCCTGACCTTATTAAGAACCCCAGTTAAGAATACTCTGCAACCTACAGAACTTTAGAGTGTTATAGAGCTTCCTAAGATGTCTTACAAAAGTAAGTGCTTGTATAAAAGTAGGTGCTTTTGTAAGAGTGGGTGCTTATAGCCACCATGGAGATGGAACAAATAAAATGAAATGCCTTGATTGATCATTATGCCAGGCAGGTAGACTTCCCTAGGAGCCTAATTAAATCTCTGGAAAGGTTCAAAGAGACTATTATAAAATGCTTGCATCCAGCTCATTAGAAAATAGATACCGGGAGAAATGTGGGTGTAAGTTAGGTGTGCTCCAGCTACCTTTTTTCCTCTTTTGCAGTTTAGAGTTACTTTTATCTACGTTACTCACAAAGCCACCATTCTTCATGCTGCCGCTTGCATCCTCAGTCGTTCCTTGATATGACCCCAGTACCATACTATACTTAATTAGTGAACTGACAGTGGGGTTTGTGCACATTTTTACTTAGGAGTGTGTCTGTTTCCGGGGGGCTGCCGTAACAAATGACCACAAATCAGGTGGCTTAAAAAAAACCCCAGCAATTTATTGTCTCATAGTTCTGGAGGCTCTAAGTCCGATATCAAGGTGTTAGTAAGGTCTGCGCCTTCTGAAGACTACAAAGGAGAGTCTTTCCCCTGCCTCTCTCCCTCTCCTGGCAGCGGCGGCAAGGGGCAGATAAGAGATCCCCACCACCCCCATGCAGTATGATTGCATCTTAGCTTGAGTTCATCCTCAAAGGCCCTACTACAAAATATATTCACACTCACAGGTTCCAGATGGACAATAATTTGGGGGGGGGCACTATTCAACCTAGCAGAAGGGGGCCACACAGCTTCCTTTGGCCCCAGTTCTTTACAGTAATCAGCTGATATCTTGAATAAATGAGTTCAATGACTATGACTTTTTAGATGGAAACTAGCACAACAGGCCAAGTGACCAGAAACCCCAAATTCCCTAGTAGGTTATACCTAGAAAAAGAGGTTCTTGTCTCCACTGAAAAATACTCAGCAACCTTCTGGGGAGATTGACTTCCCTAATTAGACCTTCACAAAAATAAAATTTGAAGGGGGCCTAAGGAACAGATGGTGTATATTTGGAGATTATCTCATAAGTAAGATACACCCTAGCTTTTTTTTTAAGATTTATTTATTTATTTTGGAGAGAGAGAGCATTTGCATATGGGGTGGTGGAGGGGCAGAGAGAGAGAGAGAGAGAGAGAGAGAGAGAGAGAAGGAGAGAGAATCTTAGGCAGACCCTGGCTCAACACAGAGCCCAACACGGGGCTCTATCCTACAACCCTGAGATTGTGACCCTGAGATCACTACCTGAGCCGAGACCAAGAGTTGGATGCTTAACTGACTGTGCCACCCAGGTGCCTGATACATTCTGCTTTTGATCCACCTGATGATCTCTACGCTATAGATTTCATTGCATGGCACAAAACTCTTCTTGATAACAACGTATCGCAACACTATTTGACAATTAAATAGATATATTTCAGCTACAAGTGGGTCATTGGATGACCTCAATGACTGGTTTTGATTTTGCAGTGCCACAGCCTGCTAGCTGCTACCTATAAATTGGGTAGCAACTCATTACCTTGGTAAATGGTGCCTCCTTTCAGTATAGTTCCTGATATCACTTGGGGCCTACTTTGGCCCACACATTTCTCCTTAGAACAAGTAGGGATTCTGAGGAAGACGAGGGACAGTGGAGGCAGAGTGACAAATGGTGAGTTTGAGGCATCCAGGTACCCTTGCCCAAAGAGAATAGGATCAAAGAAAACCAGGAAAAAGTGAGAGGTGGTGCTAGTGGAGGGGAAAAAGTGATGACAAGCCTCAATTTCATTATAAATAAATATTTGATCTTGATGTCAATGCTAATTACTTATTGTCTTAGTTCAGGCCGTTATAATGAATGACTACAGACTGGATGGCTTACACAACAAATGTTTATTTCTCTGTCCTGGAGGCTGGAAGTCTGGAATCAGGGTGCCAGCATGGTGGGATTCTGGTGAAGACCCTCTTCCAGGTGGCAGACAACCAACTTCTTATACCCTTACATGGTAGAAAGGGCTAGCTAGCTCCACACCCCCTCCCCCGGCTTTTTTTAACTAAGGGCATTAATTACCTCCAAAGGCTTCTTTTCCAAGTATTATCCTATTGGGATGAGATTTCAGCACATGGATTTTGGAGGGACACAAATATTCAGTTTGTGATACTTCCACTGCAATTTGGAAATCCATATAAATATGCCCTCTAGGCTCGCTACTCTAAGGATAATCCTGTGGATGGAGAGCATGGGAGCTTAGTAGAAATTCAGCCACCCAGACCACACTCCCAAGAACAACTGAATCAGAATCTGCACTTTGACACCTCCCAGGGGGGCTTATATGCACAGTCAAGTCTGAGAAATGCTAGAGTACAGTAGATCTTGAATGGAGCTGAGAACTTCATGCAGATGCTCAGGCCCTCCTGGGGCAGAATGCACCAGAATTTTTGTGTGCAAAGTCCCAGAAAAGGGAGATCGGTTTAGGTCACCCTTGGAAATCGAAACAAGTAAATCAACACGTTATAGGTGGGATTTGTCAATACTAGAAGGGGCAGGAGACTACCGTAGAACAAAATCAGAGGATTCTGAGTTCAGGTTCTGTTTTTGTTTTTCCATTTATCATCTGGTAACCATAAGCTACTCCTTATTTACATTTTGAGCTTCAGTTTCTTGTATTGACATGAGCGATAACATCTCTCTCTCTCTCTCTCTCTAATAACATCTTCTTGAGGAAGGTCTTATAAGAGCTAAATGCAGGTCTAGATGAAAAGCACTTTGCAAGCTATAAATTCTTATGTACATGTAAATCAGTAAAATTATGTTATTGGCAAGAACTTTATTCTAGAGATGGTTTACACTTACATTCATGATAATGGTCTGTTTTTAAATTATCCATCTGTGATCTCTAGGTGAGAAAATTTGAATATGACTTATATTTTTTAGATATTTTCTGCAAGTCAGTTGTTTACTTCTGTGGATTTTCTTAGAAGAACAAGATTACATGGACAGATTTTCTTTTCTTTTTTCTTTCTTTCTTTTTTCTTTCTTTCTTCTTTCTTTCTTTCTCTTTTCCCCTTCTTTCTCTCTCTCTCTCTCCCTCTCTTTCTTTCTCTTTCTCTGTCTCAGTCTCTCAATCTCTCTCTTTCATTTCATTCTGCAATTATTTATGAGCATACGACACTATTCTAGACACTACACTGAGAATTCAGTGGTGACTAGAGTTGACAAGCTTCCTGTCCTTGAACTTGTATTCTAGTAGGGAAAACAGATTATTAAAAACAATGAGAATATAATTTCAATTGAGTGACTTTTCTGTGAATATACTGAAGTTGAATTGGGGCATAGAAGGGATGGGGTATGTGAGTAGGTGAGGAAAAGCATGTTATTTTAGATGAAGTGATCAAGAAAAGGCCATCAGACGCCTAAACAAAATGAGAGTGAGCTATATTAAGATCTGAATCAGGAGGACTTCAGATGGAGATGGAGGGAAAAGCAATTGTCACATCCTTCTTACTGACCGTGTTTGACAAAGAACAAGGATGCCGTTCTGGCTGGAGTGGAGTGAGCAGGGAGGGCAGTGCCTGGAGGTGAGGTTAGGAAGGAGGCCAGAAAAAAAAAAAAGGAAGGAGGCCAGAGGAGCCAGGCCACTCAGGGCCTAGTGGCAGGAGTAAGGAGTTTGGAGGTTTTCCTAAGTGGGCAGGAATTTCTGTCTATAAGTAGACATACTGCCTTGCGTGCATTTGTCTGATTTGAACTAGTTCCTACAGGGTCTAGACAACTTTTGATAAACAAAAATAATAATGAAGTTCTGCTCTGCCATCTGACCCTTCATGGATCAGACAGGTTGTGGCTTTCTTTGATTTTTTTCTTTAAATTTGTCAAGATTATTTTTATCTTAAGGTATAGAAACCTACCAGCAAATCTGTCCTAAATTTTTGCCCTGAAGAGGAAAGAGTTGACTCTCTAAAGAAAAATCTGGGTGTTTTGGCAGAAGCGGGGGGAGGCGGGGGGTGGGAGTGGGGAATCCATACCTGATGGACACCAAAAGATAAATACTAGGCCCAAACCGGGCACAGGATAGCCTGTGGGCCAAATGCCACCCAGCACCTATTTAGTACAGCCCAGGAGCAAAAAGTGGTTTGTACTTTTTAAATGACTGAAAAAATACAAAAAGAAAAATTATATTTTGTGACACATGAAAATCATATCAAATTTAAATTTTGTGGTCCACAGTAAAAGTTTCACTGGAACACACTTATTTATTATATATTGTCCTCAGCTGCTTTCATGCCACAGTAGTTGCAATAGAAATCATGTGGCTCGCAGAGCTTAAGTAAAGCCTGCTTACTGTCTGGCTCTTTAGAGAAAAAGTTTGCCAATCTCAGTACTAGACCATCTAAATTAGCTTAAGCACAAGCACACACACACACACACACACACACACACACACTATGGGGTGTGAGGAGTAAATGTCCAACACAACTGAAAATTACAGAGGTGGATACATCTTCAGGCCCGGCTAGAACTAGGTCCCCAAGATTTTTCTTCTCGGTCTCATTCTTATTCTCACTCTTGCTCTTACACATTCTTCCTTTCCTGCCAACCCTCAGCTCTGCTTTTTTCTAGGCTAGTTTTGCTGGCAGGGATATTCTTCCCAAGTGGTAGCGAATATACCACTCAGCAATTAAAATCTAGAGCTCTGGCCTTAAATTGTTCTTACAGTTAGTGAACCCAGAAAGTGTGCATCTCCCAAGAGCTTTAGCAAAAGCCCAGACGAAAATTCTGATAGCTCTGCCTTGGAACGATAGCTCATTGATGGAGTGGATCTCTGGGCCTGGAGAGGGAAGGATTTTGATTAGCCAGCCTGGGTGCTGTTGGCTCAACCCTGTATCTGAGGTCCTGAGGCCAGAGGCCAGATAGCCCCACAGGTGGAGAATGGAATTGCCCAGAGGGGAGGATGCTAGAAGAGGAAAAGCACCAGATGTTTGCTAAAAACTCGACCCTTTCAATGATTTAAAAGATTAATTTTGTTCTGATAGGTATTAATCAAATCACCGATCCTATTTCAATAAGCTTGGTTTTAAAAAGTGTCTCAGTAGGTGTGTATGGTAAAAATGTGTTGAGGGGTGCCTCCTTCAAATCTTGAAGAATTATGTTGGATCTGTTCTGTGATAAGGAGCTGACATCGTAAAGTAGATTGTTTTCCCCAGAGCCGGTTCAAGGGAATCTACGTCTGCTTATCCAGTCGAAGCATGAAGCAAGAGGGAATGTTTTCACAGCCAACAGCTTTTCAAGAGAGAACAGTTGCTTGGGCAGTTTTTAGGAGCAATGGGATTTAGATGTGGTGGAAAATACATAAGGCCCAAATACCTGATGAAACTTGTCAACACTTTTAATTCTACATCTGTTGTTGATCACACTATGGGACTTGTTAATATGTTTATGATCATGTTGCCACAATGGGAAACACCAAGTTAAATTGTCATGTCTAGTCAGGTAGGGCACCGGGTCCTTCATGTATATTTGATGACAAACAATTCTACTGAAACATGGCTGGGTTATTTCATTAATGTAACTTATAGGAAACCTTGTGTTGGGTTTTGTTATTCTTTATGCCCCAGGCATAAGCAAATAGAAGAATTCAAGACATTTAAGCCAAGAAAGTGGCATAGTAATTAGCTCCCCCATTAACAAAACATCAGTTTTGTGTGAAGTGCTAGTTAGGTTTTCAGGGTTGTCATCTCTCATCTGGTTAGCAAGTGAACAGGAAGGGTGGCTCTTTGATATGGAATGTGCTAGAGTTCAGGTACTTGCTAAGCACTTCTAGTTGTTAAAATTGAGAAAATACTGGGGGCTTTTACTATTATATTGCAATTAACATTTCCTATCAACACTGAACTAACCCTTTTTAAACAATAAAATAGATTCCCCCCCCCCCAATTGGTAATATGTCGGCCCTCTTTGTTCCCTCACAAGTTTGCCTTTGAGTGAGTTATGAATGAGAAGTATAGTTACCATCCAATATAGCCTACGAGGCTTGAACACACCACAGGAGATTTCATGGGATGTGTTACTTAAAGTACTTCATGCTTGGGGCACCTGGATGGCTCAGTCAGTTGAGTGTCCAACTCTTGATCTTGGCTCAAGTCTTAATCTCACAGTTGTGAGTTCGAGCCCTGTGCCGGAGCCTACTTAAAAAAAAAATGAATTTCATGCTTAAATAGAATAACTGAATGAAATCCATTTAAAGTAATCAAAGAGAATGAAATTTAGCATTGCACAGACAAGTATCATCTCTAAGCTTCAGGTAACTGAACTCTCATAGACTTCAGCAATCCCAGACCTTCCAGAAGGACCGTATTTGATCTACCCTTGTATACCAAGTGCCTTGCAGAGAGCCTGGCACACAACAAGCACCACATAAATGAATATATAAAACTCTAATCTCTCTATGCACACATCAATTTCCATGTTGTTATAGTTTTGTATATGTCTTAACTTCCACAGTAAAAGCTATGGTCCTTGAAAGCAGAATCGATTATGAAACACAGCATAGTTCCTTTGATGTCTAGTATGCATGAAATACCTATTTTGAAGTGAAAATATGACATTTATTACATCTAAAATACGTTGCCCATAGGAAATAGAAAATGGTATATATATTCTGATTTCCTCTTAATAATGGCTTATTTTCTCATGAGAACTATTTTTTATTGTCTTCATTAATGATCTGGACAAGGTAGAGGGATTTAAGCAGATGGTACCCATAGCTGCTCTTTTATGCTCAAACATTTAAAATAAAATGAAGGGTGGGATAAAGTTGTAAAACAGGAAGGCACGAAATCCCAAGTTGAAATGCTCCCTGGTGTTTTTCAGCTGCTCTGTTTGGGAATGATCTTTCCCCTAATGTCTACTGGTTGGAAGATCAAGTGAGGAAAAAGTCTCTCAGATGGATACCTAGGTAGAAAACAAATATCCTGATGAGACAAATTCTAAGAATGTATTTACAAGATTTGACTACGGGTAGAAAATAAGAAGTGAGAGGCAATGGGGAAAATGAAAAGAATGGACATCTATAAAAACAATCCAGATGGTAGATATTATAGCCCAAAGAGGAAAAACCAAAATCAAAACAAGTTTCACAGAATTTTATAGCAAAATGTGACGCAGTAGATTCATGCCATTTGTGTTTTTAGTTCCTTGACTATAAGCTCGATGAGATCGGGGCAGTGCCCATTTTTGCTTACTTACTATAATGCCTGACATATGGTAGTTACTTCACAAATATTTGATGAATGAATAAATGATTTCTAGAGTCAGAAGCCTAGTCTCAAACTCTGCATAGCCATGGTTCTGAGTTATCAACAATATGAAGACAGAGAAGCACCCAGAGTCACTGAGCATTGGGAGGAAATTTAACACTTTTTATAGTCTTGGGGGTTTTTTCCCCCAGGATTTCTCTCATTTGCAATCTCTTCTGCCTTCTCAAACCTCTTATTCTTTTTTTTTTACATAAAAATTATTTGCAAATACTTACAAAAGTATTGCTTAAGGAGAGCAACTTTCCCTTCAAGATCCATATAGGCTTTTGGTAATATGAACATACACTTTGAATAATTAATTTTTTTTAGATTTGTATAACACCTTTCCACTGGAGAATATTGTTTTGGTTTAAGAATTTCCACTTTTTTGTAAACAGAACAAAATCAGCCTCCTTTGTGGCAAGGACTTGAAAAAAGAATTATTCCCAAATAGGTCTCATTAAGACAACAAAATCAGTTTACGTCCCAAGAGCTTCTCTCCCTGCACCATCTTGCAGCAATCCCATCTGTTTTTGACTGTTGGTATAACAGTTAAAGTAATCTTTTAAGTTAATACACAGCAACAAGCTAATCTAGCAGACATGGTAAAACAATATGTTTTTTGTAAAAGTTTCCTTGTCAAATTTGATGGAGTTTGACTAAGAAAAATGGTAGAGGATGATCTAGCCATTAAAACTAATGTTTACCTTTACAATTAATATCTGTAACAGTGAAGGAAAGAGCCATCATAAACAGATGATTTAAAATGGATAACATGCTCCTAAATGCTCATTTCATGGGACATAGCCCAGCACTTAAATTTATCGTCAGTGAAATAATAAGATAGGCTCACTTGTGCTCCTGGTACTATGCTGGACTCAAAGAATAATGTCTTGAACTTCCTCCTCTTTCTTTGACCTCTTCCCATAAAGCATAAGGGTTACTAAGCACCAAACAATGTCTACCACCATTTTTCAAGCTGACTGGGCATTTAATATAAACAAACCTTGCAATTTTTTGCCTTCTATGAGTAAAACCTTGCCAGGGTTTTTTATATTGGCTAGTGTTTAAACATAATCATTATTTTTTGCCTTCAAAATTATCTTAGCAAGTGCTATAAATTTAAGATATGCAAATATGCAGTGAACAGGTACTATCTGCAAGCGAAGTGAAATATGGTGAGAAGAGTAAGATTTACTATTTAAATCATCTCTAATTTCACAAAGATTTAGGCATAATGTTCATCTATCTCATTTGAAAATGCAAGAAATGATGCCCACATCACCTATTTCTAAAAGACATAAGGCACAAATGATGTAATTATGTGTTAAGTATGTGTCAAGTACTATACAAATAGAGGATATTGTTGTAATACCTGTCATTAAATAATACTAAGTATTGCTAAATGTTTTCAAAATTCTTTTTAACTGGATTATTTTAACTCCTCAATTTCAGAGCCAAAGGTGAAGTGTATCCTGGAAATTTTGGAATTTGGGGATATTAGCAGGGACTGTATTTAGGTTGGATGATTTTAGTTCAAAGTATCAGAAATCTTCCCCTTGATCTGACTTAAATAACAGATATTTGTTATTTCACAAACCAGCAGTACAGACTTATGGAAAGATCATCCAGACTCTTCTTTGCCACGCTTTTTCTCTGCCTATTCTCAGATCCTCAGACACGATTGCACACAAAGGGGAAAAAAAAGGGGCAGTCTCTCCATATCTCTTTCTAGGAGTGAGGAAATCTTTCCTAGAAGCCCCCAATAGACTTTACCTCATGTTTCCTCACAAGAATGATGTCACAAATCCAGTCAGTGCCAAAGAGAACTGGACTCTCAGGGTTGGCTTAGACAAACTAGGCTCTACCCCTGGGTCCAGGACGGGGCCCATGAGCAGAGAGAGATTCCCTCAGAAGGAGGAGTTGGGGGATGAACATTGGGTGAATAACCAACAGAATCAATTCTATCTGGGGTTCTGAGTTCTTGACCCCTTCTCGCTGAATTTTAATTCACTCATTGATTTTTCATTTACTCTTAATTTTCCTCATTTTAATTAACTCATGAGTTTATTATTTCTCTGAGAGTGACTCTTAAACTTCAGATTCATGTTGCCAAGATTCTATGAGATATCACAACTTTGATACTAATAAAACAAATCTCATCATCTAAACTTTTAAGCCTGTATATCCTTGACTTTGGTTAGTAATAGCACCTTTTTTCCAGTGTGGCCATTTTAAATATAGCCTCAAATTCCTTGACACTCCTTCCATTAAGGGGTGGGGTTTATATCCCTTCCCTGTGAATTTGCATAAACTTGCATGTTTAACATGCTTTGACCAATAGACTACCATGAAAGTGATGCAGTGTGACTTCCAAGGCTTGTAATAGGCCATGAACTTCTTCCTTATTATAGTGGAACATTTGTTCTTGGAGCCCTGAGACACAAAGTAAGAAGTCTAACTTTCCTGAGGAAGCCATGGAGGAGCCACATGGATAGTCTCCAAGGAAAGATAGAGAGAGGCACCATAAGCTCCAGCCATTAGTCACACTAGACTTAGTACCAGACATGAGCATAAAGAAGCTTTTAGATGATTCCAGCTCCCAGCCATCAAATCAATCCCAATCATGTCACTCTTTCTGGTTGAAGCTCCAGATACTGCAGAGCAGGGACAGACCATCCCTATTGTGCCCTGTTTGAATTCTTGACCCGCAGATTTCATGTGTGTGGCAGATTGTGTCTTCCAAAGATGACTACGACAAAACTTTCCATTCTAGATGCTCTTCTGCACTGATTCTCCTCCTATAGAGTGGTAGGATTTAGGTCCCCTACCCTTGAATCGAGATAGGCTCTCAACTGCTTTATCAATTGAATACAGAAGAAATGCTGCTCTGCGGCTTCTGAGGCTAGGTTTTAATATAGCACACAGCTTCTGCCTTGGTCTCATGCTCTCTAGATGTTCCCTTTTGGGATTCTTTCACTCAAAGTCCAGCTATCATGCTGAGAGGCATTCAAGCCACATGGAGAGGCCACATATAGGTGCTTTGGTCCACCATTCCAACTGAGTCCAGCTTTTGAATCATTCCAGTCCAAGTAGCAGATATGTGAATAAACAAGCTTCCAAATAGCTCTGGGTCTAGCTGTTTAAGTTACTACCAGACATTAAAAACTTCCCAGATGGGGCCCCAGACATTATAGAACTGAGACAAGCCATCCCCACTGTGCCCTGTCTAAAATCCTGCTATCTTATATCTTATTGTGGTTGGACAGATGGACAGTTGGATGGATGATAGAAGGATGGATAATCATGGATGGCCAATGCCCTGCACACAAAAACCACTGAGTGGAAACATTTCAGTGAGCGTGACAGCCTATGGCAGGAGCACATGTGTGTCTGTGTGGACAAAATCTTTACACTCTAAGGTTTGGAAATATTCAAGACAAAATGTCATGGAAACAATGAAATCAAGGGCAGAGCCACATCTGGATTCCAATTCTCAGGATGTGTGGAGGCTGTGCTTGAAGGCTTTGATGAGTTATCTATTCAGGCCTTGGTTCAGTAAAGTACTGAGCAAGCTAAATATATATATATAATCTTGTAGTACACATAATCTAGCAGTACAATTAAATAATTGTTGTTTTGCGACATCGACTTTGGGGTGGCTTTTTACGCAGCAATGGATATCCAATATCTGAGTATAATAAGGTGTTTCTCATCTTAAGCCATTAAGGTTTGGGATGGTTTGTTCTGCAGTAACAGACAACAAAAAACCAGCTACTCAGAGTTAAAAATGTTTCACTCTCCCCTTTATTTTACTATGTGCTCACTCAGAATTCTTATTCCAAGAACTCTACTTTTACTAGTTCCTTGAATTTACCTTCTCCTTTTCATTACATTGCCCCTGCTTTGTTCAGGTCTTTTGGCCCTTTTTCAGGTAATTACAATAGTCTCCTAGCTGATCTGCTTGCTTCTCAGCTCTCCTCCCTATGATTTCTCTACCCTCTGCCTAGTCTGTCCCATATGCTGCCACCAGGGTTGTCACTATAAACAGAGAGCTGAATGATCATGCAGTGCTCCTACTCAAAAGCTTGCAATGACTCCCCACCACATACAGAAGAAAGTCTAGATTCCTCATGTGGCATTCAAAGATCCTCACAATTTTTGTTCTAGCCAGAGCAGTTGTATAGCTCTTCCCTGAAAGTGCCTGTCTTTGTCTTTACTCAAGATGTCTTTTGCCCTGGGGTCCTTCTTCTCCAGTGTCCACTCCTCAAAGTTTAATTCAAACTCTACCATCTTCCAAAATGGTCACTAAGACTTCCTAGATCTCCAAAGGATAGAAGTTGTTTCATATCCCTAGAAGACTTCATTTGTACTACTTTTAAAGGATTTATCACATCTGCCTCATATTGCAATTATCTATGTAAATATTATGTCTTCTCTCACCACATTGAGTTTTCACAAAGGCAAGAATTATGTTTTATTCATCTTAAAACTTCTAAACTGGGGCATCCCATAGTCGTTAACTCAACAAACATTTGCTAAAATGAATGGAATCACTGGGGTGCCCGAGCGGCTCAGTTGATTGAACGTTGAACTCTAGGTTTCCAGCTCAGGTCATGATCTCAGGGTCATGGGATCGAGCCCCACATCGGTTCCATGCTCAACACAGAGTCTGCTTGAGAGTCTTTCCTTCTCCCTCTCCTCTCTGTTCCTCCCCCTGCTCGTGCTTTCTAAAATAAAATCTTTTTAAAAATTGAATGAAATTATGTATTTATTCTATGTGTTATCAGGAGATTCCTTTATCATACATTGACCTTTCAATTAACTCCTTGTATTGGTTCCCAGAGCTAATAAATTACCACAAACCTGGTAGCTTAAAACAACAAACATTCTCTTCCAATTTTGGAGGCTGAAAATCTGCAATTGAGGTGTTGTCAGGCCTGCACTTTCTTGGAAGTTCTAGGAGTCTATTTCCTGCCTCTTATATCTTCTAGTGGCTGCCTAACATTCCTTAGTTCTTGTCTTGTGGCCACATCACTCATTGGAGTGAGTGCCTCTGTCTTCACATCACTTCTCCACCATGAGTCTGTGTCCAGTCTCCTACCTCTATTTTGTAAGGATCCTCTTCAAGATCCTTAACCTAATATCATTTACAAAAGAAGGTAATATTCATTGGTTCCAGGGATTTAATGTGAATATCTTTGGGGGGCAGTGGTGGTTTTTTTTTTTTTTTGGCTTACTACACTCCTTGAAGCTGCTAAGATTTGCTTTCTTTATTATCTCTTTTCCTGCTTTTGTTGACACCCCCCCCCTTTTCTCAAAATTCTTATTGAATTGTAAATATTTACAAGTACTTTTTCATGTTTGCTTTTTGCCTTAAATCTCCTACCAACTCTTTCAAATTTTAAGCATTATGAATGGATATTTAGTGGCAGTGAAATATATATTTTATCTCATTGGTCTTTTCCTGGCTTTCATTGACAAATGTTGGAACAAATGAAATTCATTTGCAGCACTTGCATGCTGAGTTTGGATTTCCAAACAAAGCATAAACTTCAAAGAGCAGGGCAAGCAAGCCCATTATCTCTTTTACAGGCAAAAAGAACTAGAAGGGAAGAGTAGTTAGAAATCCCTCATCTATGTGTAACAGAAAACCAACTTACAATGGCCTAAATAAATGGGAATTTGTTGATTTCACAATGTTGCTGTTGGCCATGTGGCTGAGAGGTCAGTTAATGATCCCTTAGATTCTCATGAATTTTCCTCAGCATCAAGAAATGGCTTCCCCAGCAGCTCTCAATATCATATCTATGTTCAAGGCAGGAAAACAAGTATAGCACTTGTCATATTTGCTTCTGTTAATAAAAATAAAAAAGGAAGTGCCCTCTAAAGTCCCCAGTAAACTTGCAGTTTTACCTTATTGGCTTGAACTTGTCCTGGTTTTACAGAAAGTGGTATTTATCCTCTATAGTGAAGGTGGCAAAGCAGAGGGTTTGGAATGGCTTGCTAGAAAAGGCAAAAACAAAATTCTGCCTTAGAGTCAACACTGATCCTGTTACAGAATTAGCATCCCAAGCTTTACTTATCAAAGATAGAACTCGTCCTGACTTTTAAGTCTCATAGAAGTATTGATCACAGAAAGCACTTATTAAATATTAGAATTTGTTTTTAGAGATTCATTACTTATTTTAGAGAGAGAGAGAGGGAGACAGAGAGAGCATATGCATGTGTGTGAGTCAGAAGAGGGGCAGAGAGAAGGAATCTTCAACCAGAGTCCCCAGTGAGCATGGAGTGCCAGGGTGGGGCTCAGTCTCACAACCTGTGAGATCATGACCTGAGCTGAAACCAAGAGTCTGATGCTCAACTGACTGAACCCAAAAAACAAAACAGCCCCAAAACTAGAGTTTAGTCTTCATCACTTAAGTGACCTGCCAAAATACCTTCTTTCTTTCCTGTAAATGACAAAACAATCACATCAAAGAGCTTCTTTTGTTCATATGATTTAAAGGACTACTCTAATATCAAAAAAAATTGGGAAGGTTCCAAGATTTTACCCTACTTGCAGGGAAACGAGTTAGCCTGCCACTTACATGGATGCTGGGAGCAGACACAAGACTGGTGAATCAAAGACAAAGGACTTTATTACTCATAGCATTAGCAGTAGCTGGAGTATCAGCATTTTCTTGCTCTACATTCCCTGATCTCCTCTGAACCCCCATTCCTACCGGGAGATATGAAAAGGGTCACATGACACCTGCACATACATTGGGTTGGAGTAGGAGCCCTAAGCTTATAGAACCCAAATATTTTATACTGAGGAGTATATACATCCACCCTTTGCTCTTATCTTTACCTTCCAAAAATGTTTGCTATGAACACCCTTGAAATGGTAGTCTCAAACAAAGGCAGCTGATTCCTGTACTTGAAAGATATGCAGAAAAAAAAAAATCCAAGGGACACAGTCATCAGCATTCTAGTCCATCACACACACCTTTGTCTGCTTATCCTACTCTAATTGGACAGTACCACCTCTATTACAAGAACCAACAAAATTGGCTTGCATACGACGTATCATTTTTGGAAGCTTGGTGATTCTTGTTTTAATGGATCCCATGTGGTCATGTACTCCAAATCCAAACCACTTACCACCTCCCAGTTCTTCCAAGGAAGATGTGCTTCTAGCGCAACCGTAGGCACTTTCACTAGCATTGAGAGAAGTATCACTTTCAAATTTGTGTACTGAATAAGTTATTTAACTGAAAGACAAAGATTCTGACCTGATCAAAGAGTATATAAATTATACTGTCCATAATGAGCATGCTGTTAATTAAAACTTTGGACAACTGGGAGGTAGTAATTTATCATCTCTGTAAAAAGAATGATGAATGATTTGGGACCACAGTCTGCCAACTTGAGTTAAATGGACTTGGGGTGAATCTGATTGTAGAAGATTTACAGAAGGTCATCTTTAACTGAGCAATATAGCTGCCCACTGACTAATAATAACATTGGATTCCTGTAGAAAGCAGAAATAGCTGGATGAGACTTTTTAATTTTTTCTGAAGGTTGGAAATAGGTTTTAAGAAATTAAATTTGTTCTATTTTTGTTGATCTAAAATTCTTTGTTGGTAATAACATCTCTGGGAAAAGTAAACTGTCCAGTTATCCTTAAGATGCAAAGGAAATCATACAGATTATATGGTAGAGGAGGCCTTTCAATATTTTATTTAGCATATATGAAAAAGCTGGATAAAGAGCTTCCACTAGAAATTTCAATAGTACCAGAAAATAACAGTACTAGAAAGGCATTCATTTTTAGATCAGGACACACTCTGTAATGTGGTTTGGGAGTGAGCATTTAGTGAGTGATCGTCAACCAGTAAATCATGATTCATGGTCAACTGAAAGGCCTTTGAAAAAATTTGTTCTGCATCCCCAGGCTCCAGTCTCTTCATTTATCAGGAATCATGCCTGAGAAAAGAATGTATCTGGAATGGTAGCCTTTTCCACCACACTCTCCCAGCATCTTTTTTGATAGATTCCTATGATGATCCCAGATGTTCAAGGATTTGACGGGTAGCTTTTTGACACAAGAGGTCAAGGACCTTGTTCTGAACAGCTGTCTAGACGAACGCTTCCATAAACGTGCTGATGCATCGGACCTCATCTATTCCTATTCTACAGCCAAACCACTTCCTTACCACCCACTCTCTAAACCACATACTTCCCTGTCCACCCCATGGTTTTGCCCTTTTCAGACAACCCTGCCATCTTCTTTCCACCTGTAGAAACCTGCTATTTTCACCAATCCAAGGTTCACCTTACTTCCTCCAAGAATGTCCTTTCTTTGCCTTCCTCAGCGTCATGGTTAGTTTACTACATTACCAGCTCACATTTTGTTGTTGGTGTGTCACTTCTATTTTCTACTCCCTGATAAGAAAGTCTCAGCATCTATTATAATGCTGGGCACTTGCAAAATGTATGCCTTTTAAATCCACCAAAAGCCAAGAGGTGAAAACAAAAGCTCGAAAAAAATCAGTCTCATCATTCGGAGATCAACAGAGCAGCTGATTTCACCCTTGTGTGAGTCATGCTTGCTGCATCTACCAAATGCAGGGAAGCTTGATGCAGATGGGAGTGCAAAAGAAGGATGAAAAATAGTTTCTTTTCCATATTCTTAGGAAACATGAATTCAGTTATTTTCTCATTGAGATATTGCTGCTGGGTCAATGCCACCTATTTGAAGGTGGTGCTGTATACTAGGACAATGGATAGCCGTACTTTTTTCTGGAGTAATGTTCATATCTGCTCAAAAAAGGAGTGCTCCCACCTGTCCTGCCTGTTTGGCAAAGGGGGAGATATATTTACACAAGCCAATGTGAGCACAAAGGGGAGAGGATACAAGAAGCGAGAGGTGATCCAAATACACGTGTTTATCAGGCCAAGAGAACAAAGGAGAAAGTGCATCGTAAGGTGTAGTTGTCCAACTTCAGGCACAGAAGAGTCATAGGTGGAGCTTATAAAAAAAAGATTCCTGAGCCTCAAGCCAGACTTAATAGATAAGACCGGGGGTGGAGGTGGGAGTGGGTGGGAGGAATCCGCATTTTTAATATTTAGGGAACATTAGGAGGTTTTTATCCAGACGGTCTAAAGGCCATATTTTAAGAAATAGCATGACTTTGGGAGACCAATAAACCCGCCTCAGTCATGTGTCAGCAGAGTGGACCTAACCATTCTAAGCCTCAGTTTTCTGTCCAAGGAAAGTAGTATGGACTCTCCTGGGGTTTTAGGAAGTTTGAAGTGGTAAAAACTGCATGGTGCCTGGCACAAGGTATCTTTGGAAATAGTTACAGTTTTGACATTTTAGAAAAGGTGATAAATGTATCTATCTAAAATAATCCTCCATTTGAAGTGATGTGAATTGGCAGGATCTCTTTCACAGGGACTGGCACGTACAGTGAAAGATTGAATGCCTGTTCTTTCATTTTCTGTATTTGTGGTGATGCAAAAGCATCCTGCATTACAAAATTAACCGGGGAGAAGATAATCTGCTTATTGTAAGCATCTCCATCGGCTGGTTTTTTTCTTCTTCCTTTTTTTTTTTTTTTTTTTTTTTTGTGAAAATAATAGAGCTGAGAATTAAAGTAGAACAGTAAGAATTTTAAATGCCATACTGGTTCAGGACAGTGGTTTCTTTAATAACGTAGAACTAAGGGGGATATTCTGGGAGAGCACAAAAGTCTCCTAAGAAAGCTAAATTCAAAAGGTAAAAAAAAAAATAAATTATCCCAAACTATTCTTTATAACCTATTAGGAACCACTTGTTACATGACTTGATGGAAGCCTTTAAATCTCTAATAATGCCTCATTGTGAGACACTAATATACAAAACCTAACACTTGAAAAATTGGTAATTTTGAAAAAGACTGTCTTTGGAAAAGTAAGACAAATTTATTTATTTCTTTTTATAATAAATTTATTTTTTATTGGTGTTCAATTTACCAACATACAGAATAGCACCCAGTGCTCATCCCGTCAAGTGCCCCCTCAGTACCCGTCACCCATTCACCCCCACCCCCGACAAATTTAGATAGTAAGCTCACCCATACATTTAATATGACACTATTTACCAAAATTCAATTTATAATGTTTTTTCATATACACTGCTTTTATAGAACATGACATACTGTATTTAAATTTTCAGCTTATAGACTCTGTTGAATAACAAACTGCATTTTTATTCTATCAGATAAATAGTATTTTCTCTTATTTTATGTCTCTTGCTATATTGTTCAGGTTTCAAATATGAGTTATTTTTCTTATTCAATCTTGCGCTTCAGCATAAATCATCTCAAAGTAAGGGGCCGCAATCTTTGTAAACAATCTTCACAGGAACCACTGAATGCACTGGGTCATTTTATTACTTTCCTGGACTGTTTCCACAATGATTTAAAACAAATTTTTTTAAAAGATTTTATTTATTTATTTATTTGAGAGAGAACGTGAGAGAGAGAACATGAACAGGGGAGAAGCAGATGGAGAGGGAGAAGCAGACTCTCCGGTGAGCAGGAGCCCAATGTGGGGGCTCCAATCCTAGGGCCCCAAACCTGAGTTGAAGGTGGATGCTTAACCCACTGAGCCACCCCAGTGCCCTGACACACGATTTTTTTTTTTTAATGAAGGAATAGAATGCGATACCTTCATTCTGACTTTTTGGGGCAGAATTTGTGCCTCAAAATATGCCTCCTTGGTGTAAGGATTATTTTAGGCTGATTATTTTTAAGAAACAACAGATGATCACATCTCTACAATTTACCAAAGGAGAAGGCACAACAAATCTGAACACTTCTGTTCACTGTTCTTTCCTGGTAACCTCCCATAAGTGGCTCCTCAACCCCCAACATCCTTATTTTGTCTTTAGTTGAAGGTGGTATTTAAGGTAATGGTCTGAGCTATTTCTGAGAATTAATTTCATTTTCCTGGTTCTATACAGAAGGTATAGGTATATGTTTTAAAACTCCTGTTTGTTTTTTTTTTTTTTTCACTGTGAGTCTGTCTTTTATTTACTTATCAGCCAGGAACCTAGAAGAGTAGAGAGAAAATTATTTTTCCCCCAAAATACATTTTGACAAATCTTTATTTGATGGATGATTTCTTAAATACTAAAAACACAAATTACATTTATTTCATGAGTTGAAGTATAAAAGGTAAAAGTGAATTAATGGCATTCAGTTGCATATTTTCAGAACTTGCTTCCTTCTTAGACTCTTCAGCTTGCAAAATAAACTGAATCTGAATCTAAATTTATATACAGTTGATCTTTGAACTACGTGTAGGCTTAGAGGCACCAATCCCATAGTTGGGAATCTGCATATAACTTTTGATTCACCCAAAATGTAACTACTAATAATCCACTGCTGACCAGAGGCCTTCCGATAACATAAACAGTTGATTAACATATTTTGTTTGTTATATGTATTATATATTGTAAGCTAGATAAAAGAAAATGTTATTAAGAAAATTATAGGGAAGAGAAAATATATTTTCAGTACTAGTGTATTTATCAAAAAGAATCCACTTCTATGTGGACCCATGCATTTCAACCCTGTGTCGTTCAAGGGTCATGTGTACTAAGACTATTAGAGTTGGAAAAGACCTGAAAGGTCATCTGAGCCCTATTTTTATGAGAAGAATAATTCTAAGATTCCAGTGCATCATTTTTGCTATTTATTTTCTTAAGCCTCACTGTTTACAGATATCTTTGTCAGGCCAGCTATTAACAGTAAATCCTCATCAAAAGAGCTATGACAGTTTTTGAGTATTGCAAAATTGTCACTTCCTTTGTATTGTTTCATATTATTAATCTTCAGAAGTATATTTTCTTTGTTTAGTAACTGTGTCTGTTATTTAGATATTCTGACAGCAAATGTTATTCACCTTCACCAGTTTACATAGCTATTTCAGTAAGTATAATTTAGGTAACAAATATCAAGATAGCTTAGAGATGACAAATGAAATTTTAAAATGTTTAAAAATAGACAAATTAAAAAAAATTTTTTTAATTTTTCTCATTACAAAAGTAACATTTGTCTTTTAGAAAGCTAGTACAATGCCCAAAAGCAAAGAGAAAATAAATTTCTAAGAATTCTACTAACTTAAAATACAAAACCTTGAATAGCTTGATAAGTAGATAGAATGATAGAAATATATTTGTACAATGTTGTTTGTGTGCATATGGGCACATTAAAAATATTTTCAACCTTAAAAGTTGATAAATATTCATCTTGAGTTATTATTTTAGTAATGTCTACACCCAGCATGGGGCTCAAACTCACAACCCTGAGGTCAAGAGTTGCACGCTTTTCTGATTGAGCCAGCCAGAAGCTCCTGCATTTTGAATTATTGATAGATACATTTTCTGAGTTACAGTGGATTATGGTTTTCGAGACTAGCATCTAAATCTAAATAATGGAAGTCAGACCTGAATTTTCTGTTATTATAGGGAATTAAATTTTTAACTAAAGTCCAAATGTCCATTTTGTGATCTAAATAATTACAAACATAACATTAAAACCAACTAGAAAAAAATGCATCTATACATTGCTTATCATAAAGATTTTTAGTGCAGACAAAATGAAGATGAACATTTGCATTAAGAACATAGAATTCAAGAAAGATTCAAAATTTAGATTTTAGAAGGATTTAATGGACGTTAGAAATTTAGGGTCATTTGTTGTTTTTAATAAAAATCCTTATGTAAGTTGATTTTTATTTAAGTATTTTTCTCATTGCAGTTTTTTTAAAATTAAAAATAAAGTCTCCTGAAATATTGGAGATGGGCTTTTTCTCCCACATTGCTTGTACAATCACATCCATTTTTGTGCTAAGACATTAGAAGAGCTTTGGAAGTGAGAACAGCCTGTAATTTCCTTGTTTCTCTACTTGATTCTTCGCCTTCTTTAGACTTTTCTATTATCTGTAGGGAAGGATTTCATTGCTTTTATCATAACCCCATACCTCAATAGTTGGACATCTCAAGCGGTTTATCTTTTACTTCTTCTCAGCATGGGGAAGTCGCTGTCCTTTCTGACAATTTCTTGATCAGCCTCCTGCTTGCTTTTTCATCTTCTCTCCCCCTGCTGTCTCCCCCAGATCTCTTCTACTTTGCTGAAAAAATAGTTTAGGAATAGGAGGATTTTGGAAGTCCCTGGGGAGGCTTCTAGAATTCCATAGCAAGGTTAAGACTGCTGCCAAACCCTCACCTGCTCACCTCTGCAACCCAATCTGGTCATTATAAACCTGGAAGTAGGTTAACTCAGAGGTGGCGATTGGTGAATAATTATACCTCGTTGCAGGGGGTAACTCTTAGATGCTTGAGAGAAGACAAAACCATACATGCCATTTCTTTTTGCTCCCAAGTGTCTTTCATTGAGACAAAAAACAGTATCCTCTTGGGAAGAAAGTTGCAAACTATCTCTTAAAGCAAAGTACATCTAAGACAAAATTTCAAGCATACGATGGAACAAGGATGGCAACTCAAGAGTGTGCCATTCAGAATAGAGTTCTAAGCACAAACATGGAAATGATGTTAGAAATACATTTAGGAAGTAAGGAATCATAGAGGACATGTGAGGAGAGTTTAATGTTTGCATAAAAGGAATTTGGGGTCACATATCTATAAATAGAATACTCTCACAGTAGTTATCTAGTTAGAGTCATAAGCTGAAAGAAGAATTGAAGCTTATTTAATGAGAACACCCAGGCCTGTGAGAGGTGAAGCAATTTCCCTAATTCACATGAGTAGAAATTTTGTCCGATAGTTTTGGGATTAGAACCTGTGTCTCCTGTCTCTTAAGTGTGTTGCTTTCCTCAATATTATTTTTTATAGGGGAAGAAATGGGCTATTTATCACTTTTCTCCCTGTTTTTCCTTATTACACTTATCCAGAGTCTCAAAGGGTTAACCGACTCCTGACCCAGTGTAGTGCAAATTGATCTCTTCCATTGTCCATATAATATAAATGGTCAAAAATGATGACTTTCAAATAAGACAGACTGGAGTTTTAATTGCATCTGCGCCACTCCAGGACCGTGTGCCCTGAGTTCATTTACCTCTCCATACCTGACTTTTTACATAAGATGTGGAGAGTCGGAGCCACCTCATCTGTAGGACCACCTCACAGTTTCATGAACAACACGTTGTAATACATGCAAAGTGCTCAGTTCATTGTCTGGCCCTTCCTCTGTGATTCAATATCATCGGTGCTGCCACTCTGTTTCCTGGCACATCATAACATGAATTGTTTCCTATGTAGGAATTAAAAGCAATAATAGTAATAGAAAGATTTAATCAAGACTTACAATCTGCCTTGAAACCTTAATTTGCCCACAGAAACTCCCTGATGCATTTGAACGTAAGGGAGGCCACCGCTTAAGAAGCAATGTGTGTAAGAAAGCTCCCCAAGAGCCCCTCAGCCCATGACTATCCAAAGAGGTAAGCAAAAAGAGGACTCCTGTAGGTGTCCTGCAGAACCAGACTCAAATACCAAATCCCTGTATAACTGCAAAGGTTTGTGCAGAAGGAGCATTCTATGCACAGGGTAGAGAATATGATGTAAAGGGCCATCAAACATTATGAGATCCCTCCCCTGCAGCACATAAACAAAGTGAGCTGGAAAACAAAACAGAAAGTCTGCATGATAATCCTCAGCAATACACTGCTTCATGAAAGGGCATTTTAGTTCAAATGTGGGAAACCGTGCCAAAAAAACTGAAGGCAAAGCCGGCTGAGCCAAATTAGAACAGAGTAAAAGATTTGTCATACCTTTGTAATTCACACAGCAGCAAATTCAGCTCGACTACAAGCTGTCCAGATGTTGGCCATCTGACTCTTTATAGCTGTGGTCTGTTTTTTCTTTAAAGCCCCCTTTCCTCTCTGTGTTCCCAGACACTTGGCATTTCTCTTGAAGTGGACCCAAGTTGAATAAAGAAGAATTAGTCTTCTTCTCAATTTTCAGGACAATATCTCTTTAAGAGAAATGTTTTGAAACCTACAAAGTCCTTGATTAAATTTACATCAGAGCAAGGAGATTTAGCCAAGTGATTGATAGCCTTGCAGTCAAACAGGTCTGGAGCAGAGTCTTGGATCAGTCACTTATGGGTTGTATGAGGTCAGGTAAATGATTTCATCTGCCAATGCCTCAGTTTCTTCCACGGTAAAGTGGAGACACCAACAATAATAAGATAATACCTATCTCGTAAGATTCAATGAGATAACGTATTTAAAGCATTGACGACGGTGCTCGGTGTATAGTGAGCTCTCAATAAAAGTCTGCTATTTTTGTTCTTCTTATATTTTTAAATCTGTTTTGCCCCTGAGACCATGACTTCCTATGAGTTTCACAGGTAAAAAGTTTCCAAAAGGAAGGAGATGAAGGAGATGAAGGTAGATTCGCTGTATGTCAATTTATTGGTGAGTCTACAATTTAATTAGTACCGAATTCAAAGGAGGATGCAGCTCTACTTTGGAGATCCCAAATATGTGAGTGCCTCCATCCGTGTGTCAGCACTGGCATTGGACGTCTGACCATTCATCATGGTCACATGGTAAGATGAACACACTTGCCTGGGTCTGAAGCCAGTTTTCTCCATCCCACTCAGGGTTAGCCTCATCCATTCTTTATGAAGAGGATGACTTGGAAACCGTAGGAAGACCTGCAACTAAACTCTCCCCGTTGATTAGAAAGGTGAGGTTAAAGCAAAAAGTTGTACTGATTTTATTAGTGTATGTAGACTAGGTCATTTTATAATTTTGAGTTTGTTTTCCTCTTTTAAGAACGATGAAAGCAAATCACAAAGTTTAGCTGCTGGTTAGGACAAACTTCCCTCACCAAAGGAAATGGAGCTGACCCTAAATGTAATGCACCAATGTAAGTGTTTTGGAGAAATCTAGAGAGGAGACTGGAGATGCTTTCTGCACTGTAAGATAGAATCTTCCCCTTCGGTGATGTTAAATGTCAACACATTTGGACGGATAGCATAAGGTCTGACAGCGCAAAAAGTGATCTTATTCAGTGACATGTCTGGCAAAACAACAGCTGTGATTGTTTTAAGTAATGGAATAATAATTAATGTATAATGTACAATGCTGAAAACATTTGCATTTGGTTATAAAAATATAATAACATGCTTCCCCAAGTTTTTAAATATGTGGGTGAAGAGAAAACTGTGGGAGTTCCCAAATCCAGCTAGTCATTAGCATTACCCAGAGCTCTTCTAAAAAAAATTCTGACTCTCTGGCACTGTTCCTGAAGGTTGTGATTGAACAAATCTAAAAGGAAGTGCAGGGTCATCTAGTTTGGGAGCCACTCCCTGGACTGTACCATATGAAGTTTATATCTTTATCTGAACTTCTTTGTGGTGTCTTAAACTAAGCTTTTTGTGAGTTAAGATGTGCATGTGTTGTCAGAATGATGACAATTGAGGTTTCAAATTAAGAACATGATGATGATCCCTGTGGAACACTTGTTCTTCTCAGTTGTTGTGAAATAATTTAAATTCATCAGGTTCATTCAATGAATATTCACTCTATGTCAGACACTGTTCTAAGTGAAGATGATAGAAAAAAATCCCCATTATCATAGGACTGACATTTTAGTAGACACAGAAAAAAAAATAAATACATAGAATGAATGGAAATAATGATATGATTTGGTTAAGGGAGATGGTGAGTGCCACTGCGTCATACGTGATATGGATTTTAAATAAGGTAGTTAGGGAATGCCTCCCTGAGCTTATATTTGAGCGAAGATTTGAAGGAGGTAGGGTAAATAGCAAATACTGGTACTTGATGGAGGGAATTCCAGGCAGAGGGAACAGCAAGTACAAAAGTCTAGGGAGGAGTGTATTAAAAAACAAGAGTGATGTACAGGTAGACAAGTAAACAGAAACTTTCAAGAAAGACATCACAACCATGCCAAATGTTTCTTGGAGGTGAAATAAGATGGGAACCCTAAGGAGGTGCTTGTAAAAGAGAATGGAAGGGCAGACCTGGAAATGGAAAGACCAGGTAAAACTTTTGGGAATTTTCTATAAAGAGAACAGGAGACAGTGAGGTCTTTGACAAAGGAAGTAGGAAGCTCTGATGTTTTAAATTGTTTCTGAAGATCTTTATTGATGATAGGAGTGACCTAGTATGGGAGGGAGAAGTGAATGATGCAGGAAAGGAAAAAGAGGGAATGGAAGCTAGGATGCAAATAGATGGTTTGGCTTCTCCAGGCAGGTGGGGGTATGAACCTCTCATGGTACATCTCTACATCTCTAGCGGTACAAGGACATAGGGATGCTGATCGGTGGCAGATGAGGCATGAAAGGATGAAAGGTCTCTTCCCATCGCTCCTACTGTCTCTCTGAAATAGGAAACACGTCTCCAGCTGAGAGAGAGCGTAGAACAGCTAGTGTTGGAGGTTTGAGGAGAGAGAAGGCCTGAACTAAATCTCTGGGAGATGCAAAGTAAAGGCACTTGGGAAGTGGGAGGGAATGGTGGCAGAGCGTGGACCTTAATGAGCTTCACGGTCTTGAATTTAATGTCAGACAAATCAGTGTCGTTGTGCATTCGTTCTCCAGCAACAGGAACACAGGAGTGAAGTCCAGAGAAAGGAGCATTGAACTCCAGCTGGGATTTAGACCAGCCTGTATCTCAGGAGTTGGAGTTGAGGGTGAATGCAAGGAACTGATGATAATGATTGACCGTTGTTGCATTTAAGCCAGATAGGAGGGAAGTGAGGACACAAGAGGATGAGTTTACACCAGAAGGGTAGGTTTGAGGGATTGATTGTAGGTGCTGCTGTGGAAGGATGTAAAATTAGAGATGCAGAGGGAGGAGATAGACTGACTGCAAAACATGGCCCTAATTTTCCATCCCTCCATGGATCCAGACCTCTCTTCTGGAACCTAGGCTGGCCTTGTGCTTTTCCTTCACTAATAGGATGTGGTTCTAGTGACCCAGTGTCATCCTAGGGTATAAGGCCTTAAGCATATCTGCTAATTCTCTTAGGACCCTCCCTTAAGCGGCCTGGGAGATGGGTAATCACGTGAAGTGGAGTTGAGCCATCCCATCTGAGGCCAGCCCAGCTAGCCCACAGCCGGCCTGCCCGCTGACTACAAATGAACAAGATCTTTTATGTGGCCGTCCTTTTTTGTTGTTTCTCACTTTGGAGTAAAGCATTCAGCCTTTCACCATTAAATATGATGTTAGCTGTAGGTGTTTTATAGATACCTAGTATCAGACCGAGGAGATCTTCTATTCCTAGATTGGTAAGCGTTTTTTTAAAATTTTTTTAAAGATTTATTTATTTATGATAGACAGACAGAGAGAGAGAGAGAGAGAGGGGGCAGAGAGACAGGCAGAGGGAGAAGCAGGCCCCATGCAGGGAGCCTGATGCGGGACTCGATCCCGGGTCTCCAGGATCAGGCCTTGGGCCAAAGGCAGGCGCCAAACCGCTGCGCCACCCGGGGATCCCTGTAAGCGTTTTTATAAGATATAGATGTAGGCTTTTTTTTCAAATGCTTTTTCTATGTCTCCTGAGATACTCATAATCAATGTTTTTAAAGTTAGTCATTATGGTTAATTATGTTGGTTGATATTTAATATTAAGCCAACCTTAAATCCCTGGAATAAATCATATTTGATCATGATATATTGTTTTTCTTAGAAATTGTTGAACTAGATTTGTAGTACTCAAACATTTTACATCTACATTCATGAGGGATATTGGTCTTTAGTTGTTTTCTCTTGTGATGTCTTCCTTAAGTTTTGGTATAAGAACAATGATGGCCTCATAGAATGAACTGGAAAGTATTGCAATTCTTCATTTTCCGGAAGATATAAATTAATCATTCCTCCATTCTGAAAAGCAATGTCGTGATGGTACCAAATATGGGCAACTAAATATTAAGTAACATAGATCTCAACAATATAAATGCAATCCTAGTGCTATTTGTTTCTGATAGTATTTTTAGGATTTAAAAAAAAATAGGGCTACTTATGTGTTATATATAACTTATATTATTTAAGATACCATTATCCTTGTTCATGTTTCCTTATAATTTTAAAACAAAATTTTAAAAGTTTGCCTCATATTATATGCGGTAGATATATCATAATCGTACATTTCTCTAATGTTGTCATTTCCCTTAATATATCAATATTATAAATATTCTCAAAGAACATCTGAGAGCACATTATTTTTTTTTACCATTTTGGATTATTTCCTTAGGATAAATACCTAGAAGTAGAACTAAAGCACAATATTTGTATGTTTTCATAGAATATTTTAAAACAAAAACAGCAGGCAAGAGTCCTTGCTTTGAATGAGATTTGAGACGTTAAATCTGGGGCAAATGCATTAAAATATGTAGGAATTAAAGCACTATTAAATATTTTATGATAGCAAATTGAGAAAAATGTTAATAAAGTCCTAAAATACCCTGTGTGTGTTTACTGAATAATTTCACTTTCGCTCTCTGTTTTGTTTAGTTTTGGCTGGTCAGGAAATAGCCAGGTGTTTTCACATTTTATTAGCTGCCCCAGTCACCAGCTCCCGGACCCTCCAGCTGCCCCATTCACTCGCCTGCACTCCCCCTGCCCCCCAGCGGCGCCAGGCTACCCCCAGAAGCCCCTACCTTGGCCGCCTGGGCTCCCTGGAGCTAATTCTGCCTCAATTTCATTTTTAAAGAATATGACAAATCACCTGATGTTTATAATTTTGAAAAAACCAAGGACATTTTTGGAGGCAAAAATAACAACCTAAGAATGATTACAATAGAACCAATGATAAAAATCACTGGTGAACCTAAACTGGTAGGTGTGCATTATTAAATGCATAGGGGACATATGGCAAACATTTATTATTTATTTATTTATTTATTTATTTATTTATTTATGATTTTATTTATTTATTCATGAGAGAGACACACACAGAGAAGCAGAGACACAGGCAGAGGAAGAAGCAGGCTCCCTGCAGGGAGCCCGACATGGGACTTGATCCCAGGTCTCCAGGATCACACCCTGGGCTGAAGGCAGGTGCTAAACCGCTGAGCCACCCGGGCTGCCCCAGCAAGCTTTATTTTGTTCCACGTGGAAGACTTACAGAAAAAGTTTATTATTTTATTATTTTATTTTATTCTCTATTTGCTGAAAACCATAAAATTCTAAAAAAAGATTAGTCATCAGTGCAGGGTTGGGTGAGATGTTTTAATACCGTTACTTCTTTCCTTGGGATGGTGTTTTCTAGGGATGTCACAAATTTCTGTGGCAAGTTTATGTGGAAGTTGATCTTTCTTTTAGATACACCAAGATTCACAGGCCTTCTGGAAAAGCAAATGAAATCAGAAAGGTGACCGATTAAAATACTGTATTTTAAAGTAAAGGGTATATCATTTTGGTTCCATTGCATCACTTATCTTCCTATCTGCTTTATAAAACTATCTCCTAAAATATCTTAAATTTCTAGATTTTCACCATTTTGTTTTAAATCAAGACAGTTTTCTTTAAAATCGCCATGAGAAATATTTGAAGTGAAACGTGATTATGGTAGCATCAGATACCATAATTGATTTGTGTAACACTAATACATTAACAGTGGCCCCTATTAGAATCTTTGTGAGATTTTTAAAACCTGACACCACATGTTTTCTTCTAATCAGGAGATGTCACTTTGAAAGGTGGTTGTAGTGATATTTTGTCAAAATTTTGCATCTCATAACTTTGGAAAAATATTTTCCAAAAGTTGAACAGCAGACCATTGTGGCAGCCTTGAAGATGAGCCTTGCTGATCTCCAACTATGGGGACTGTAATTGGCCAAGGGCCCCAGGCACTGCCCTCTGAGACCCCCGGCCATGCTTGCACTTCTCCAGCCAGTGACAGAAGGTGACAGAGATATTAAGGCAGCAGGCCTGTGGCCTGTTACTGAAAACATGAGGGCGCCTCTGATGCTCTACTTTGGCTCAAGACTTCCAACCATTTTCCCAAACTTCCATTAGATTGCGTGGCAATCTGGGATGCTTCCTTCCATTCAGCCTTTCCTCCTTCTTTCCCTCTGCATTTCCTCACCTGGGGTCACACTTGTGTCGCAGTCTTGAGTTCTTTTCGCTCCTTCCATTTTCTCTCACCAGGCATTTCATCTGATAGAACTCTTGCCCTTTTGATTTCTTTATCTTGCTTCTCAGAGGATCCGACACGAATATAGAAAAATCTGAATTAACCATAACCAAACATAATTTCTATTTGTTTACTAAAATAAATAGAACAAATAAAAGTCTAGCCTAGTGTTAAATCTATGTTTCAACATATCGAGTGCATGCTCCTAAGGCTTGCCTGTGGTCTCAGTGTGATAGATAAATGCATCAAACGTTATCTACCAATGAGATATCTTATGCTGGGGCACCCGGGTGGCTCAGTTGGTTGGGTGGCCACCTCTTGATTTTGCCTCAGGTCATGATCTCAGGGTTGTAAGATCAAGCCCTGTGCCAGGCTCAGCACTCAATGGGGAATCTGCTTGAGGATTCTCTCTCCCTCTCCCTCTGCCCCTTCCCCTGCTCTCTTTATTCTCTCTCAAATAAATAAATATGTCTTTAAAAAAATAGATGTGCTTCTGATTAAAAGTACACACTGAATGTCAGGATTAGCAGAGGGAATTAAAATAAAATAATAGTTTTGGAAGGCTCAAAATTAACAAAGCCTAGGAATATTTGAAAAACACATTTTTCTCTTCTGAGAGCAGAATATAGGGTGCAGATAGATATATTTAAGTATTTTTATTTTATTTATTTTTAAATATTTTATTTATTTATTCATGAGACACACACACACACACACACACAGAGAGAGAGAGAGAGAGAAAGAGAAAGAGAGAGGCAGAGACACAGGCAGAGGGAGAAGCAGGCTCCGTGCAGGAAGCCCGACGTGGGACTCGATCCCAGGACTCCAGGATCATGCCCTAGGCTGAAGGCAGGCGCTAAACTGCTGAGCCACCCAGGGATCCCCTATTTAAGTATTTTTAATAAAATAATAATTATTATGGTGATGTATTGCCATTAAAACATAAGGGGAATGTGTACAATGGGGTATTACAAGTTATTAAGGAGATAATACCGATTTTCTTAAAGGAGGTTCTTTTCTAATGTGGCAATGCTGCAGACTCAGTCAGGGGGATCGGTACTCTGAGTGTTTTTCTGATCATAGTGATGGTTTGCCCTGGGCCATTTGTATCTTGCTACCTGGTTGTCTTTATAAGCAGGAATGTTGGTTTATAAGATAGTTGAATGGAGTTTGGGTGCAATTTATGGTCATGGATCTTCTCTCGTTATACCTCTGTCTTGCTCAATAAATGCTCACACTGTGTCGTTAACACTGTGCTGTAAACAGCTAATTAAAAAGTTCACACAAAAGAGCTACAATATAAAGACCAATCACATTTGTCTGGAAAGCCAGTTGCTTTATGGAACCACTGTTCTCTTCCTCTAGGCTTTGGCAGGTAAGAGTCTTTTTGCCCCACCCATCAAAATTTTCTTCCATTTGCCTGAAGGCTTACCCTTCAGAGAGGGGTAAGCTCAAGGTGATTATAAAAATATATTTTAAAGATGCTTCTGAAAGAACAAAGATTTTTGAGTATATGGATTATTTAAATTTTTAGTTACTTTTATAAAAATTAATCCAACCATCTGTTTTTCACTGAAAGGTATAATACAGTTTTAGTTGGAATTCTAAGCAGTTTGTGGAAACTAAACTTTAAAAGCAATGTATGATTTTACTTCATAAACTAACTTAACCATTTATTATTTTTTTCTAGAATGACTATAAAGAAATCTCTGATATTTTCGTTAGTATCTAACAGAATAAAAGGTAAAGTGGGAGGCCCATTAACCTAGGAGTGCCATAAAGATAGTTTTTAAAAAAAAACTTTTGTACTAAAAATAAAGGAGAAGGATTTACAATTCTAGGAGCAATTCTGAAAATAAAAGTAAATTAAGCATTAAAAACATCATCTTTAGCACTTCTGTTAAACCTCTTCTCAAGTTCCCAGTAATACCTGCCTCTTCTTTGTTTCTTCTAATCACCATGTATCTGCCTTCCTCTGGTCCCAGCATTCAGAACCCGCAGTGGCATGGGAGGTGTCTCTGAAGCATCAGGGTGGCTTGTTGAGAGCCCTGGTGCTCGCAGAGTCTGCACCGCCAGGTGCTTAATTGGCTCAGCTAGACTAACTCAAGGCACCGCCAGGTGCTTAATTGGCTCAGCTAGACTAACTCAGGGCGAACTCTTCCAGAGCCGAGACTCATGTTACATTAGCCTCAGTGACACCTTTTAATGCTTATGATATTTTTCTCCCTCTGTTTCAAAAGTGCTCAGGGATTTGCAGGATTGTGCAAAGAACTATGTACATAAACTTTTTTTAAAAAAAGATAATAGAAAACATTAAAAAGCACTGCTCATTTCACTTTGTAATTTATTTGCAAATTTATTTCTTAAATATATACATATTTAAGTGTAAATGTAAATATAAATATAGTGTTCCTGAGATGAATCATACCTGGTCATGATGTATATCCATTTTATGAATTGTTGGATTAGATTTGGACAATTGTGTTTAGATATTGTGCATCTATGTTCATGAGGGACATTGTCTATACTTATTTTCTCCCATATACAGTTGATCCTTGAATAATATGGGTTTGAACTGTGCAGACCCACTTATTCACAGATTTTTTTTCCCAGTATGGTACCATAGGTGTATCTGAAGTGCATTTACAGGGCAGTCCAGGTGGCTCAGCGGTTTAGCGCCTGCCTTGGGCCCAGGGTGTGATCCTGGGGACCTGGGATTGAGTCCCATGTCGGGCTCCCTGCATGGAGCCTGCTTCTCCCTCTGCCTGTGTCTCTGCCTCTTTCTCTCTCTCTCTGTGTATGTGTCTCACGAATAAATAAATAAAATCTTCAAAAAAGTGCATTTACATTATGATAATAAATATTAAACATGGGAGAAATAACTGATGTTCATGGACATGTAAAAAAGGAATGCAATTTTATATAACCAATCCTCTAATATTTAAGAGGAATGATTCAATCTCACAGTCCAATAGAATTCTTTTTTTAAAAAAAAAATCATTTTCTTTTTGCTGCCATTCCTTCTTCGATCTCAGTCATCCTTTGTGTTTTTATGTTTTCTGTGGTAGGTACTCACAACTTTTTCACACGAGTGCATGGAATTTTCTTTTCATTTGCTTTGCATATTCTCAAAATTTCTTTATATCTTTCTTTAGGTCTTTGATAACTGATAATTTCAACCAATATCCTTTCAAAATGTGGAGAAGAAATTATTTCATAGTGTTCTAGCACTCACGAGGCTAAAGAGAAATCTGATATTCATTTCATTGTAAGATACCAGATTTTCCACTCTGGAAGCATTCTTGGTTTTTCTCTTTATTTTCAGAACTATTTATAGGCATAGACATTTTATCCATTTATTATGCTTGTATGTGGTAGGCTCTTTTAATCAAAATATACAACTACTTTAACTCAAGAGAAATTTTTTGAGTTAAAAATTATAATGTCTATTATTTAATTGTTCTGTGCTTCAGTTTTACCATCTATAAAGTGGGGGTAATCGTATTTTATTGGATTATTCGGTAATGTCAAGTTCTTAGAGCAGTGCCTGGCGCAAAATAGGAACAAAGTATGTATTCTGTGGTATATGGTAGGTCTACAAATAACTCTACATTATGGGAAATTTATTTAATTTTATGCCTTGGTTACTAGCTTGGACATGAGAGCTGTTCTTTCTAATCACATTATTCATTGAATTTTTATTTCAACAATCACCTTTTAAAATTCCCAAGTCTTTCATTGTCTGCTATTTTTTTGTAGCACCTTCTCTCTCTCTCTCTCTCTCTTTTTTTTTTTTTTTTTTTAACATAACTATGATTCCTCTAATCTCTGTGGATTACATATACACACATGGATATACTAAATTAATTTACATTTATCGTAATTCTTGGTTTAGATGGATATAATTCACTTTATTTTTTTTTTTATTTTTTTTATTTTTTATAATTCACTTTAATAATAAGACTAAAATAACTTCAAAATATATTACACTGATTTCAGTTCTGAAATGCTTTAACTTAGCTTCTGTTTTTCTTTTCCTGACTTCTATTGGATTGAGTAATCTTATTCCCCTCTTTTCCCTGATATTGGTGCAAATTGACAGATTCTATATCAAGTCTTTTAATTATTAACATGAAATTTTCTCATGTATATTTGACATAACAGTCTAAAATTAATCGTTGCCTAAATCTTTTGTATTAAGAGAGAATCAGGACCTTACAACTATTAAACTCTGAATAGCCCCTTTAAACCTAAATGCTATTTTTGTCAGAATTTATTTCCATTTATTTTTTAATTACTCACATGCTTACTAATTTCTTTGCTTCCTAGTGCTTTCTTACCAACACTCATTTCTTTGGAGTATAATTTCCTTTTCAAAGTATGATGCTGAGAGGTTCTTTCTCTGAGAATATTTTTTAAATTCAGTCTTTGAAATTCTAAAAATATGTATTTTTCTCCTTCTCTTGAAAAACAATTTATTATTTTGAAGATATCACTTGAGGCCTCTCCTTACTGTTTGTCTATTTTTAGAGGTAATTGTCCTTTCTTTTTGGTTGATTTTAAGATTTTCTTTGCATTTGGTGTTCTGAGCTTATCAACAAAATAGGTCAAGATGTGAGTTTTCTCTTATTTATTTTTTTAAGGCTTGCTCTGATTTTAGGATTCATATCTTCATCAATTTTGAAAACTCCTCAACCATAATTTCTTTGCCTCTTCTCATTTTATTTGTATTCTCCTTTTGAAACTTCTCTTAGATATACACTGGATCTTCACATTTTACCTTCCATGTCTTGTAACTTTCCTTCACTCTTCTCCAGCCCTTTATACCTTTATGCTATAATTGGATACTTTCCTCCAGTCTATCTTCCAGTTTATTAACAATCTCTTCAGCAGTGTCTAGTGTGTTGTTTAGTCCATCCATTTAGGTTTATGTTTCAGTGACTATTTTTCCCTTTCCTACCTACTACATCTGATTCAGTTTCAAGTGTTTACTTCTTCTTATAGTGTCCTCTATATCTCTTGTAGTTTCTACTTCCTATTGTCATTTAAATTATCTTAAGTATAATTATTTTATGATCTGTTGATGAGTATCATATTATCTTAAGTGCTTGAGATACAAATCCTTTTGTTGTCTCTTCTGACTCTTACTTATGCTTGATCATTTTTGCATGTGTTCTGTAATTATTGATCATGAATTCATCTTCAGTGGATTATAGTTTTTCTGTGACAGTTCTTGGGTCTTGTTTGTGGGAGGGTTGACACGGAACAGTTTTAGGTTTGTTTCTGCCAGATATCAGATGTAGAGAAACCAGACTGGGAACAATCTTTACATATTTTTTTGGCATGGAGAGTCTTTCATCAAATAGATTAAATTCTGACTCCAAATTCCCATATGGTTCTGATATATTTTCTTTGCTAACCTTAAACTCTGAGCAAAGATAAAGTTCCTTGTCATATACATGAACTATTGAACAGTATTTTTCTAGTTTCTCTTTCACTGAGAAAACAGACTGGTTTAATATAAATCTATGAGTTTCAATTACTACACACTTAAGCACCAAAGGTCTTTTCTTCTGTCCCAACATGGATATCAGAACCCAAATGCCTTGTTGTTTGAATTTTTTTTTTTTTTTGAATTTATTTTTTGTATGATAATTCCCTAGATCCAAAACATTGTGTTTATTGTTTTGTTTTTCAGCTTCTGGTTTTGTTTCTTAGGAATTTTACTCTCTTTTCCTCCAAGTTCAAATTTGTATTAATATCTTTTGTTGTTGCTTTATTTTACATTTTAATTAATTATTTAAACAATATTTAATTATTTTGTATACCCACATGCGGCATCTCAAGGCTAAATGATACAAGGTCTTGCAGTTTGTGTTACAAATTTTGTCTTATCCTAAGAGGAGTAGGAAATTTTTAGCAAATGAAAGACATAAGATTTGTCTTCAAAAAAGATCAGACTGGCTACAAGTAGAGAAAGACCTCCCTCAGCTTATCTCTTGGCCATTTTCCAGGGAGTAAAGGATCATTTTGGATGTTCATCCTCAATTTTCTGGTTTTATTGAGACAAGATTGAGCATGGTTGCTGATGTCACAGGCTATTTTTTCCCTTTGTCACTGATCACACTTATATATGAGATATCAGACTATTTCCTAAGTAGAGTTTGTTTTCTTTAATGTGTTTTCTGTACATTGGTTGCTACTACCAGAATGAGTTACTCCAAGTGTTACTTTCAGGCAGCTCAAAAGGTATAGTAGTTACAGCTTTTCAGGATAAAAATTTGAGAAATTTAGAGATGTACAAAGGTTTTATATAAAAGAAATGATGGGTAGTAATACAACAGAATTTTCAATTTCCTCTTAAATACAAACCTTCAGGGCAGCCCTGGTGGCACAGCGGTTTAGTGCTGCCTGCAGCCTGGGGTGTGATCCTGGAGACCCAGGATCGAGTCCCACATCGGGCTTCCTGCATGGGGCCTGCTTCTCCCTCTGCCTATGTCTCTGCCTCTCTCTCTCTCTCTCTCTCTCTCTGAATGACTATCATAAAAAAAAGAATATTTGAATGAATAAATAAATAAATCTTAAAAAAATTAAAAATTAAAAATTAAAAAATTAAAAAAATACAAACCTGCAAAAATCATGATGCTCTATATGTAGTTGCTGATACATGTGAAAGTTTTTTCAGGTTTCATTTCCAAATATTTAGTTGATTCTATTATCTGGACATTTCTTCAAGCTTTTCTTATCACACCCAGTCCCTCTTCATTAGTTAAACTATTAACTGCATATAAATTCTTTTTATTGCTCATTCCATCAATCATGACTTATTGATAGCTTTCAAATTAATGAATGATTATTTCTCATCTTTCAGAGCAAATGGCTTATACAGAGATTACGACTAAATATTTTATTTTCTTCTGAGGTAATGATCTGCTCTCAGGATCTCCTTCTTTGCTCCTCATCCCTCTTATCTTGGAAGCAAACATGATGAGTTCATGGATTTAAAAACAGCTCTATGTAGCGGAAGTGAAGAGCATAAAGCAAAGGGGAAGAATAGCAAAAATTTGCAATAGAGAAGATTGTAAAGGCAGGTCAGTGCTAGACCATTATTTAAATGAAAGCTCTAGGATCCTACCAAAAGATTTTAAACATTAGGAATGGTACAGTAATCCCAGCTGTTATCCATCCTATATAGAGAAGATGGAGTAAAAAAATTGCAGCTCCCATGATGTTTCCTGTAGTTCAAAAATTGTGAATGCTTCTTTATAGCCTTCTAGACCAAGATCAGATTGCTTTAAGATTTCTTGGTCACTAAAGCACACAAATAGCTGCAATTATTCAAACAATACCATGTTATGATCAAAAAAAATAAAATGAACGGGTACCACTTCAAGTCAGTGAGACAGATGAAATAAGAATTAGATCATTATGGGCATGAGACTTCGTTAGGGAGATGGAAAATGAGTTCTATTCTTGTAAGTACATGTATTTATATGCAGCTGTTTAGCTGCTTATAAGTTGAACAAAGATTGATGAGACTGGGCAAGAGGATAGTTCAGGGCAGAAGAATTACATGGACAGCAGAGGGGGCATGAACAGGACGCGTGAGGAATAGTGCAAAAGCCTGACCTGTCTGGACAGAATTGAACAGATCACTACCTAGAGAGAGATTGAACTGGGACAGGGAAGATCACTGGACAAAGGCCTTGACCTGAGGGAGTGTATTCTTGAACAGAAATGGCACCTACAGGAAATTTTATTTTGAAATTTGGTGAGGTTCAAGAAAGACCTAAGGGGAGACATTTTGGAGGAAAAAACAATGCTGGGCAGCCCCGGGGGCTCAGCGGCTTAGCACCTGCCTTCAGCCCAGGGTATGATCCTGGAGACCCGGAATCGAGTCCCACGTCAGGCTCCCTGCATGGAGCCTGCTTCTCCCTCTGTCTGTCTGTCTGTCTCTCTCTCTCTCTCTCTGTGTCTCTCATGAATAAATAAATAAAATCTTAAAAAAAAAAAAACAATGCTAACACCCACGAGCCAGCTCTATTCTAACAAGTGTATGGTAAGTTGGAGCGTTGAATTCGTTTATCAGAATGGAGAGTTCTGAGGAAGAGAGAGGCAGGAAGATTTGGGGGAACTGGGGACTGATAGCTGCGGGAAAGGCAGTGCTGATGGAAAAGTTGGCTCCTGACTTGAGTGAGTACTGAGCAGTGAAGACTTCTGTGGAAATTCGTGAGGCAGGAAGAAAAAAGTATAGAACTCAACCACAGCTATAACTAGAACCTTCCCCAGCTCTGTTCAACAGTGTAAATTGTGATCCCTATTTATTTTTTCAACATGTTATTATTCCTCTGCATCGGTCGGTTTTGAAGTCTTTTCCAAAGCTGTAAAAAAAATAGAGTTCAATATTCTCACCGTAAACCCCCCAACTTAACAGTTTTACTATATTTACCTGTATGGTCACACTTGGTGTTTACAGTTCCACTTAGACTTGTAAGAGGTTTATCCTTCATCAGATATAAAAATCTATAATTAGTAGTATTTCTCTCAGCTACTAATGTAAAAAGGATCCACACATATTTTGAAAATAAATAAATATTTATTAATTATTTATAGAAATAAAGGGAACACTTTGTAGAATCACAGAAAATATAACTTATGAAGAAAAATAAGGATCCAAACATAACAAGACATTATACTTGATGGAAGGTAACATACATTTTTAATGCCTTTTATTAAAAATCTAGTGTTACCCTTTCTTTTTTTTCCCCTCTTCCCTCTTTCCCTTCCCCTACATTCTTTTTCTTCCTTCCAAAATGAAAGAATTGATAGTTTTCATCAATGTGAAGTGGTTTATCTCTACTTAGAAGAATGAAGAAGAAACTCTTAAGTAGCTTTAAAATTCCTCATAAAACACAAAAAGATTGAATGAAAATCTTTGGAGGACATTATTCACCCATAAGTCTTGATAATTTGATGCTTTTTGTGGGTATGATTTGTGTGCAAGTTGTGTTAATTATACATCATGTTTAGAAAAATACTTTTTTTGTTGAGCAGTGTAAATGTCACTCTCATTAGCCATCATTATTACCTGCCAGCAAGAAGATGCTTTCAATGAATGATAATTTGCCTTCATGGTCCTGTGGATGCATACAAGTGTAAAAATTATTTTTTATGTTATTTTCAGCATTCATAACCCTTTTTATTCCTTTCAAATTGTTTTCAGACCAACTTCTAAATTTGAAAAAGAAAAAAAAAAATAGTCTCATTATAATCCACTACTTTGACCTAGTTCAGATTGATTCATGGCCAAAAGAGAGCACAGACTCATGGAAGACCCACTCTTTTCAGAACCAAATTCTAATAATGGTACAAGGTAGGGTTTTGTTGTTTTGTCTTGTGTAAGATTTTATTTATATGAGAGAAAGAGAGAGCATAAGCAGGAGGAACGGCAGAGGCAGAGGGAGAAGCAGGCTCCCTGCAGAGCAGCGAGCTCCACGCAGGGCTCAGTTTCAGGGCCTGGGATCATGACCATGTCCAAGGCAGCCGCTTAACCAACTGAGTCACCCGGGAGCCCCAACAAGGTAGTATTAAAGTTGAGAGTGTGGGAGGTGCAATCTCTGATATAATACTGATGATCTAAAATATCCAGTTTTAGCACAACCAATATAAGTGACCCCATCTTTGTTCTCCTTACAACTAGAGAATGCCTATTGGGTCTAGATATTAGTGTGCTTTTAATAAAATATGCTCTTTAAAAGAAATTTTGTATATATATTCCTCCATTCCTCTGATATCATCACTATGAAAGACTTTATGCTTTTCAAATAATTTTCACAGCCATTATCTCTTTCTTTTGACTCGTACAGTAACGTGCCATGATATGATCAGAGAATCCTAGAGATTATCTACCCCAAATCCATATTTTATGGCTATACTGAGACCCATAGAAGGAAGATGATTTACCCAAGGATGCAGCACCGGTGGCCAGCAGAGAAAGCACATTTTGTATGCTGCATAGTTGACATGGGACACATAGGAAACTCTTAATATGTATTTGCTTAATCAGATTATTACTCTCCTTTAAATATGAGCAAAACCCAAAGGCATAGAGAAGGAAGTGACATAAATGAGATATAAGCTGATGGTAAAGTGGGACTGGACATTTGAATCATTGTTTACTTGCTCTATCTCTGGACCTGACACACAACTGAAAATCTAGATTCAAAAGAATATGTTCCAGGTTGGAACTTCTAAGGAGTTATTGGACAGGGAGCCAGGGATCAGACAATAGGCTATTAAACATTTTCACAGAGGAATATGGCCTACCCAGAAAGGAATAGAAATTATTTAGAACCTGTTCTGTAAGGGCATCAGTTCCCTGTCCACGCACCATAATCCAGCTATAATTGCTGACAGCATCTACTAAGTTCAGGTGTTATTTCCTTTAAAAAGTGAGAAAGTTCTTAGGACTTTATCAGTATGGCAAAAAGCTTTTCCTTAAGAATGACTGAAACCGCAGGGCGCCTGGGTGGCTCAGTTGGTTAAGCTGCTGACTCTTGATTTCAGCTCAGGTCATGATCTCAGGGTCCTGGGATCCAGCCCCATGTACACCTCAGTGCTCAGTGGGGAGTCCGCTTGAGGATTTTCTCTCTCTCCTCTCCCTCTGCCCCTCCTGCCCTGAGCTCTCTTGCTCTCTCTTTTTCTCTCTCTCTCATAAATATTCAAAGAAAAAAGAAAAGAATGACTGAAACCACAATATAGAATGGATGATAAAATATTCACTAGACACATTAAATGTTATGTTACAAATTTCAAAAAATATACAGAAATGAATTCAGTGGGATTCTAGGCTAAATTTTCAGACTCTCTACAGGTAAAGCACTTAGCCAGATATATTTAAGGAAATTATTCCTCAGTTTAATTTGCAAACTTTTTTGTATTTATCAACTCATTCTGCATTCTTTACAGACACTGGTCTCATATTCATCTGTAATAAGTTGGTCATTGCCCTGTATAAGGGCTGATAAATTGTATATTGTTGGCTGTTCTCAGTCTTGTTAGCAATTTTTCAAAGACCAGAATTCAAATACAAAATATTAAGCAGCAGTAGTGGACGATAGCGGTTGTGGTTTAGTGTGCTGAATTATATCCCTTCTTCCTTTTGATATTTGGTATTTGTGTTTTCAAACTCCCCCCTCTTTCAGAATTGCCTACCTCCCCCATCTGTATGTAGTTGGACTGATGGTGTCAACCGTGGTATCTTGACCCCCTTTTCCCGACCAGACTAGACATGTGAGTTGTATCTGGGCACACAAACAACTCATCACACACATCAAGGATTCAGAGAACAGCTGATGAGCCCAGTTGGAACAGGAGTGTTCCTGAGACTTTTTAGCTACAGGGAACCCACCTGGCTTGCTTTTAGGGTTATGAAACAAGAAAGTGTGCATTTGGATCTGCCCGCAGCCATCTTCCTTTAGGAGACTTTGTATAAATTTGAATAAGGTACCCTTTCTCTTAGAAAAGCTTTTAATGATCAGTCTATTTTTTATTTTTCCATAATAGCAATTACAATAAATGTAATGCCATTCTGTTTGGGCAAATTAAATGAAATTGTTGAACATAAAATAAAGAAAATACAAATATTTAATCACAATAAATAGGAACTCAAAGTTACTGTGATATAATAAATCAAAAACAGTTACAGTTCCCTCTTTTGGAAATAAACTTCTTTTTTATGTTTATCGGTTCCAATATCTTGTTTTTTCTTGAGATGTTATAGGCATTAAATAATTTTTCATGTATTTTCACTTGAAAAAGCTATATTCTCCAGTGGTGTCTGGTATGAGAAAATTTAAGGTTCTTTTAATGTCACAGTCTGTACTTGGTTGTTAATTGATTTCAAGGGAAAAAGTTGACATAGATGTAGTAGTTAAAGCCAAGATTTTTTTCAGTATCATAAATCTTCCTTTTCACAGTAATATTGTTATACCCAATATAGAAAAAAATGGTTGATTTTGAAATTTAATTTTGGAATATAGACCCCCTTGATCAAGGAATTTGTGTCCAAAATCAGTTCTTTTACTCTTTTCACTAGTATTATTCATGTTACAGTGATACATATTGGTATCAATGTCAGGAGGCTGGAATTTGTTTATTGACATTCTTAAACAACATTATTGCTTCCTTTTTCTTCAAAAATATACTAACCCTTTTGATAATTTCAAGAAAATTATGTACATTGATTTTTGATGCTTGCATAATTCTGCTCACAATACTAATTTTACTTCAAATATGACTGATAGATCCTGAGCATTTAAAACGGAAATATTTGAAATTAGAACTTTGGTTTGTTTTCTAGAAAAATTTTGTTAATGTTACCAATAGTTTCAAAGACTAAAGCATCCTACCTCCAGTTGAGTTTTTGGTGGCATGATAGCATCAACTTGGCCATCTTATAACTTAGTCAATAAAAATCTCAAGGTGTGTTTATACTCCAAAGTTTCATTGTAGCTGAAAAACAGTTGTATTTATAATATAAACTGTGATGATATCAAGAAAGAACTTACCTGAATTTTTCATTATCAGATTTATATAGTGTACATCAATAAGTAATATACAATGTCTAAATATTTTCCTGAGTATATTTTTGTGATCTGTTTTGTTTTCCACACATACTTGTTGATACTGTTGTATGCTTAGCCTTTCAAATTACTTTTATCTAAATGCAGTTTTTAAACACAGTCCACTAACATGTGTATAGTAATTCGTTTGGAGCCGTGTGTTCTTTGGACCAAATACTTACACCTTGGAAATGCAAAATGTGATCTGTAAAATATAATAATAACTTTAAAAAAATGCTGCATGGCTTATATGAAAATTTGATCTATAATAATTAAGAAATATTTAACATCGCTTTATATCATCCAAAATAATTTCATTTATTGCATCTGGTATAATTTTAACAATTTGGTTTTGTATTTCATTCCTCAAATGGCATATATGTATTATATATGATATATACATGATATAATAAATATATTATTATTAGTCATTGCTATGGTTTCTACCAAATGAAAAAATATTCCCATTCCTAGTTTCATAAAGTCTCTTGGATGATTCTCTGAACACCACGATTATCTTGCCAAAAATGGAGTCATGTATGAGTTAAATGACATGTATGAGTTATATGGTTTCCCCCATTTTGACATTGTCTCTTTCTGCAGCATTATTATTATTTTAAATACTTATTTATTTATTTGGAGAGGAGCGGAGGGGAAGAGGGAGAGGAAGAGAGAGAATCCCAAGCAGACTCCCCACCGAACACAGAGCCCCGTGTGGGGCTTGATCTCCCAACCCTGAGCAGAAATCAAGAGTCCGATGCCTGACTGATTGAACCACCCAAGCACCCCTTCTTCTGCAGCATTATTAAAGACATTTTTCAAATCAGATATCACTTTTGAACACTTAGTACTACTGGCGTGGGCATGCATTTCCATTTCTTCATATTTACTAAAATCTGTAATAAATGCTGCCCACTCACATCCTTCTTATTCTTCAAATTATCATTTTTTGTATCCTCAAAGTGTTGTTTTTTTTTTAAACAATGCAGAATCTTTTCAGAGAGAATAAAGTGACCAGGATATGGGATTACTTTTAACCACTTGGATGGCTTTTGTGTGTTTAATAGGTTCCCCGAAGCCTTCTAATTGTAATGTAGTGTCATTCTTTAAACTTTAAATGTCTTACTCGATAGAGATAAATGGCAAAAAAAGTTTTAGTATTAAATGATATTCTGGGATCCCTGGGTGGCGCAGCGGTTTGGCGCCTTCCTTTGGCCCAGGGCACGATCCTGGAGACCCGGGATCGAGTCCCATGTCCGGGTCCAGTGCATGGGGCCTGCTTCTCCCTCTGCCTGTGTCTCTGCCTGTCTCTCTCTGTGACTATCATAAATAAATAAAAATAAATCTTTAAAAAAAGTATTAAATGATATTCAAATTTTATGTCTATGTACCTGGGTTAGCAGAATATACATTCAGTTCAATGAAATTTTTAGTTTTTAAATTTTGTCTTGTTTTGCATTTTTTTTATCATAAGTTTTTGTTGACGTGGAAGCAGAAGTGAAATTCCCAGCCTCTACTTTCTGTAGATAGCATTTTGCTCAAAGTAGTAACTATGAACATTTGTCCTTTTACTGCAAATGTTTTGCCATATGTGTGTGTGTGTATATATATATATATATTCAATATTCCAAGTATTTTAAACTTCCCTTCTCTAATGACTTACCATGTTCTGTTTTCTGATCCAGAAAATTCTTAAATTTATATTTTTCTGATACCTGGAAAAAAATATATCACAATTAGTATTTTGTTTAAAAATTTGTAATATTTGAAAAAATTGTGTGATAAGCTATTAAACTTTAGCAGCAGTTAATTTCGTATTGATGAATTTTCTATAATAACTACACTGTTATAATCATTAGATTATTATATACTGATTCCCAACTTATGTCTAAATAATACTTTGTGAGTTATAACTGGTACGTTACTATGGGTTTTTACAGAAAACTTGAAGCCTAATGACTAATTCAAACATATATTTAAATTGAAAACTGAGAAGTTCTGGTCTAGCATAGTAAACGACAGATAGATACATAAGCTGCAGTTTGAAAGATCAACTTATTCCAATCATACCCCAAAAAGAGATTTTTAAAAAAAAATGAGATATATACCAATACATCAGTCCAAAAAAACCAAAAACTGCACTTTGTTTAGAAGCAGAGGTTATTTGGGACGCCTGGGTGGCTCAGTGGTTGAGCAACCACCTTTGGCTCAGGTCGTCACCCCGGGGTCCCAGTATCAAGTGCCACTTCGGGTTCTCCACAGGGAGCCTGCTTCTCCCTCTGCCTATGTCTTTGGCCGCACCCCCCCTCTTATGAATTAATAATAAAAAAAATCTTAAAAAAAGAAGCAGAAGTTATTTTAGATGTTAGATCAATAGGTTTGATTATTAATTCCATTTCTCTAAGTTACAGTAGAATGACATACAATTACTGTATTAGAATAAGACACCTACTGCCAGCTGCCCCCAAATTGTCATAATAAATACAGAAATTGCCCATCTTTAGGGTCAATAAAACTGTAACCATAGACTTAAAGGAGTCCACGATGGAACTAATATCCCTTTAGATGTGGTGTCTTTGTACAGTGCAAAACCTAAACAACCACACACTGTGGCTTCGACTCAATCCCATGGAGAAAACCCGTCAGCACCTGAGCTTTTCCAGAATTCATGTTAGCTGAGGTAAAGTTGATCTCTTTGTCAATCCTTCACTGTGGCATGTTTTGGTAGGACTGAAAAAGATCATTCTTGCCAGCATTATGCATTAGAAGCTGTGTCTGTGTGGTACTACTTTGGGAATACAAGTCCATACCCTGGCAAGTTTGCTTTAACCACTGCAGCCTGAAAAAGTTTGAAGCTTTTTGTCTGCATTGAGGGATACTCTTTCTTTTTTTCCTTTAGTGAACAAATTGGAGGGATTTGGACTCGAGAAAAAGCCTGCTCTTTGCTTGGATATGTCACAGGACCCAGGTTCAAACACTGGCCCATCTGCAGGTGACTGTTAGATGTCTTTCACTTGTCTTCACTTGAGGTGAAGGGTGGGAGCACACAGATGACACACGAGACGGCCCGGGTTGGGTGAGGGATCTCCTAGGAGCAAACTCATCGACGGTGCAGGGAGTTGTCCAGGTCAATTTTCTACCAATGTTGATATGTTGAATATACATTGCTCAAATGAGATGATAAAAAATATGTATATATATTAATATGCATATAAATAATATGTATACGCTTTGAAAAATATAAAGCTAGAAGGTGTGATTTATTTCACTTGTTGGTAGCACAACAGCTTGGGAAAGAAAGGTGAGGTACCTAACCAGTGGTTCTGGTTCCCAGCTAAACATTAAAATTGCCTGGGTCTGGGGATCCCTGGGTGGCTCAGCGGTTTGGCACCGCCTTCGGCCCAGGGCGTCATCCTAGAAACCAGAGATCGAGTCCCACGTCGGGCTCCCTGCATGGAGCCTGCTTCTCCCTCTGCCTTTGTCTCTGCCTCTCTCTCTCTCTGTGTCTCTCATGAATAAATAAATAAAATCTATAAAAAGTAATAAAATAAAATCGCCTGGGTCCACATTAAAGATAAGGATTCCTAGGCCCTACTCCAGAGATGTGGGATCAGTAGGTCTGACGTTGTGCCCAGGAATCTGTAGATTTTTAAAACTACAGAGGTGACCTGCTATCCATCCAGCTACTGGATTCTCCTTTTATTTTTCCACTCTGATTCTTCCAACTTTCTTTTGTTCTGTATCATAGAACAGGCCTGCCTCTAAAAGTGATCCTTTAAAAAAAAAAATCACGAGAGAGGTGCCTGGGTGGCTGGGTTGGTTAAGCATTCACCTCTTGGTTTCTGCTCAGGCCATGATCTCAGGGTCGTGGGGTCGAGCCCCACACTGGGCTCTGTGCTCAGCTCAGCAAGGAGTCTGCTTATTATTCTCCGTCTCCCTGTGCCCCTTCCCACTGTGCACAAACGCTCTTGCTCTCTCTCTCTCTCTCTCTCTCTCAAATAATAAGTGAATCAGTCTTTTTAAAAAAATTACCAGGTATCTACCACGTACATAGAATTGTCAGCAGCATTATAGGAAATACAAACAAAATCTAATTCCTTATAAATTGTAGTTGACGTGCATGGTTACATTAGTTTCAGGCGTACCACATGGTGATTGACAACTCTGGGCCGTGCGCTCTGCTCGGCACAAGTGCAGCTGCCGCCTGTCGCCCACGGCGCCTAACGATACCCCTGACTGCATTCCCTGTGCTGCACCTGTTCTCCTTGGGCCTGTCCATTCCAACACTGGAAACTGGTACCTCTCGCTCCCCTTTACCCACTTTGCCCACCACCCCACCACCTTCTCTTCTGGCAACCACCAGTTTGTTCTCTGTATTTATGGTCTGTTTCTGGTTTTATTTGTTTGTGGGTCATTAATTATTTCTTTTAAAAATGTCCTTTTATTTTTTTAATTAAAAATTTAAAAAATTGGAATCCAGTAGCGTTAACATACACTGCTATATTCATTTCGGGGGGACAACATAGTAATTCAGCACTTCCATACAACACAGGGTGCTCATCCCAAGTGCCCTCCTTAATCCTCATCACCTCTTTAACGCATCCCCCCCACCTTCCCTCACCATCAGTTTGTTCTCTATAGGTTACAGACTATTTGTTGGTTTACCTCCCTCTCTGTTTTTTTTTTCTCCTTTGTTCATTTGTTTTGTTTCTTTAATTCCACATATGAGTGAAATCATATGGTATTGGTCTTTCTCGGACTTACTCCACTTAGCATATACCTTCTAGGTCTCTCCATATTGTTGCAAAATAGGAAAATCTCATTCAAGATCCAGTTTTTAAGGAGGTTAGACTCTAGTAGGGGAGATAAAAGACAGTCATTTACCAATGGTAAGGCTACGGGCAAAATCATTACACTACCTGTTCCATTCACAACAAATTGATGGTGCTTCTCCAGGTCTTGGTTGTTTTAACCTATGCCCCGTGTCACCGGCAGGGCTCCCTAGCTGGCATTCGGAGATGAAGGGCAAGTGAAACACTATATACAGGTTGAGGGCATTGACTATAATAATGCTTTGCCTTATGGAAAAGATCAGAATAATTAATAATTCCTACCTTGAGTTCATATAAATAGAGAACTATATTTTAAGATTTAATAGTTCACGGAGGCTCACAGAGTACCCTTTCATTATTGTTGTGGATATATTGTCTACGTTTAGCTAAAAATATAAAAGTGCTGTTTTCTGAACTGATCTATAATTTATAAGGAACATAATTATAATTACAAATGCTACCATATTATTATTATTCTGCATTCATTGTGTTAGAATGATAGCTTAATGCTCATGACAATTTCTTCCCTATTTCTCCATAACTGATTTATCACTTGTCTGACCCAACTTCCCTGCGTGCCATTGTTCCATTTTCTCTGTACCTCTCACTTCACAGAGGAATGTTAATAATGGAATATGTTATTCAGCTATTCATTTGCATGCTTCTGAGATGCCATGATCTGTAATTAATCACCATTACAAATATTCTCATATAGATGCCTTATACATATATACTCTTACCGGGTCACTGAACTAATAAAACAGCTTATTCTAAGCATTGTTGCAAATCACAGCCTATGGTTACGAGGCAGTTAGTAAGACGCATCAGGTAAGCGTAGATTTGCAAGATATGTTTCAGTCAGGTGCAAATATTGGAACTCTTTCGTTTTGAAATCATACATATGCTACCAAGATCAAAAATAACCATTTTGTATTATGTGTAATAAATAGTACTGTTTTTATTGCTTTTACATATTTATAAAATAGTTTTTTTTAAAAAAACTGGCGAAAAGATGGGACTCTTTTTCTCCACACAGTGAAGTTGGGAGCATATTGACACTAAATAGAAATTTTTCCCTGGCCTCGTGTCTTTCACTAAAGTTAAGGAACTTGCCAGATATTAACCAATTAAGAGAGCTATGCTTTGAAGATTTTAAGTGAAGTATCTTCCCTCTAAATGTATTTCTCTTGATCTGCAGAACAGATGGATTTCTCAAAAGGCAGGGGGTTACAGGGACACCTGGATGGCCCAGTGGTTGAGCATCTGCCTTTGGCTCAGGTCGTGATCCTGGGTCCGGGGATCGAGTCCCACATCGGGGTCCCTGCAGGAAGCCTGCTTCTCCCTCTGCCTGTGTCTCTGCCAATCTCTCTGTGTCTCTCATGAATAAATAAATAACATCTTAAAAAAAAAGCAAAGGTGGGGGGTTATAAAGTCAATATATCTTCTCCTACTTTCTTTGGGGAGAATTGTATCCTTGGAGATGGGAACTCTCTATTCCTTTTTTTCCCATTAATTTAATGGCACTGACCATAACACAGGAAAGAGTTTTTTCTTCATCCAGTAAGGATGAAAAAGCTATGATGATACTTGGGACTCAAGTCAGTCCAAAAATGCCAACTCTGGAGCAAGGATATAGCCAGAAATTCAAATCACAATGAAATAATCAGATGAGTATCAGAAACACAGGAATCAGAATTTCAGCTAGGCCGAGGTGTCAGAAAATTTGTTATTAGGAACATAGCTTGTTTGAATGAAGTTTGCTCATCCTTTTATCTACTCAATCATTCACTCATTTATTCATTCATTCAACAGACATCCATGGGCCACCCACCCTGTGCGAGGTCCTTCCCTTTATGGGACTCGAACTGAGGGGTGTAGGAAGTGGGGGTGGGAAGACAACATTTGTATTTGATTGGAATCGCCATATGAGTGTTAGTACATGGCTCTATATGAAATGGGAACCCAGAGGCTGAGGAGGCAAAGATTGAGATGAGCTTACAGCATAAACAGGAATTGTTAGAACAGAATAGTGTACAAAAGCATGAAGTCTGGCCTAAATTTCCAAGCTGGAAGTCAGTACAGGTACAATGGGAGACCAGATGATGGGAAGGCAGGAGATGTCAGTGAGCACAGCGCAGGGCAGAGCTCAAAGACTGGGAAAGCAGACAATTCAAATCCCAGGTTCACTTTTTATTAGCTACACTATCTTGAACATACCAACTTATTTGGGCCTCAGTTTCTTTAATTGTCATAAATAAATACTACATTGTAAAAATAAATAATGGATACTAACATCTACCTAGCAAAGGTGTTGGGAGACCTAATGTTAGAATTCTAGTATTACTGATTTATGACTTCGTCCACATTACTAGCTAACCAACAAGTCAGAGCTCCTTTGAGTTGTTTTTAGAGTTTATTATGAGTTCTCCCCTAATGCTCAAATTGTATATTTATTTGCCATGCAGTCAGGACTCCCATTAATAGTGTTCACATCCATTCCATATCATATTTTTTAAAAAAGATTTTATTTATTTATTCATGAGAGACACAGAGAGAGGCAGAGACACAGCAGAGGGAGAAGCAGGCCCCTGTGGGAGCCCCATGTGGGACTCGATCCCAGGACCCTGGGGTCACGCCCTGAGCTGAAGGCAGACGCTCAACCACAGAGCCCCCCAAGTGCCACATTCCATATCATTTTTGTAGAGAATTTGGTCTAGGTTTCCTATTCTGAAAAAGGAGGTAGGGGGTGAATTTTTATGAAATAATCAAGTATAGTGTATCTTAGAAGAAATGAATTGACTTTGTCACTAGGGGGAGACCTCGCCAGGTTTTGAAACTTGCCCCAAGTTTCACTGAGAAAAATGTTTTCTTTCTTTGGCATCTCAGGAGAAATGATGGTGTAGGAAAAGGCAGTGAGTCTCAGCAGGACTGGTACTTTGTTTTCCTTTCCTTTTCCCTTTCCCTTTCCCTTTCTTTCCCTTCCCTTTTCTTTCTTCTTTCTTTCTTTTCTTTCTTTCTTTCTTTCTTTCTTTCTTTCTTTCTTTCTTTCTTTCTTTCTTTCTTTTTCTTTCTTCCTTTCTTTCCTTTCCTTTCCTTTCCTTTCCTTTCCTTTCCTTTCCTTTCCTTTCCTTTCCTTTCCTTTCCTTTCCTTTCCTTTCCTTTCCTTTCTTCTTCTTTCCCTTGTACTTCTTTTAGTGGCCCTTCACTAAGGGCGTTCTATATGGTGGAGAATAAACCTCAGGGGATACAGACACCAAGGCAGCCTCAGTGACTAAACTAATGGTTTTAAATTCAATTCTCTTGAGTTTCTGGCAGTGTTACACAGCGTCCTGGAAGCATCATACGGAGCCCACACTCTGGAGGGGGGCAGGTCCAAGGGGAATTGAATGTCCTCATGGCAGCCATACGAGAGAGCCATGGACATTTAATCACAACCATGTTTTCTCACTGGAATTTTTAGTGACCATAGACAGTCTCTGTATATGTGTGTATATACTTTCTTCTATTATATATTTTTCCAGTAATTACACTTCACTATGTAATCTTGGATCATAAGTGCTTGTGAAGAAGAGAGGGTGGCCTATCTTGACCATTCTAGAGAAGGAGAAAGCCAAGGAGTACTAGGGAGAGAAATGCCTCTCAAAGATAACATTCCATGAACTAATTACCCAAGGAACTAACTCATAGAGGGTGTGCTGACACAGGTATTAGAATTATATTCAGTTAATTAAATTTCTTATCAAACAGAACTTCAAGCTTAGAACTCGGTTAACAGCAAACCCATTTAACATCTTCGTTCTAACCTAGCAGTGCATATATTTTATTTTATAGAGGATACTTGGGAATAAAACAGTAGGCTTTTATTTAGGAAAATCAAGAATTAATATAAACATTAAATATAATTGGCCATGAAGCTGTTTTAAAAATAATTTCAGGTATACTGTAGATATTAAATGTTTCTAACTGTACAATTTATAAATATCAAATTCTAAACCTCTTACCCAAGTGCCAACTTACATTTAACAACTTGGCTATTGGCTTACTGAGCGTCCTTTCTTAACTTCTTGTGAATTCCATTAATATAAAGTTCAGAAGATTCAAATTATACTATTATGGCTGAATTGGGTGTTTCTAGAAAACGAATGGAAATATTTTAAGAGTACCTTTCCTCATTATAAAGATGAATGCATGATAAAGAAATTTTAAATCCTCTGTTTCTTCCCTAAGTGATAACCACTGTAGACATATTGAGTTATTTTCTTTTAGCCCTTATTCCGTGAACATTTTTTTGCAAAGTTGAAATCATTCTGTATGTACAATTTTATAATCTGATCATATCTTTCTCCCAGAGACCATCCTTATGGTGTTCCCATACTCATTGCTTTCTACAAATGGAACACATTTCTTACCCTCCTTTGAAGCACAAGGTCAATATATATTATTTTGTAAACTCCAAAGTTATTCATCCTTTTCTCTTATCATTAAAAGTCTTTGTAAATATAATTTTGGTGGTTGTAAGATATTTCATCACAGGGATATACCCCAACTCTCTACAAACTCCTTATTGTTAGATATTTACTCGTGTCCAAGAAATAATCCTGTAATTAGTGTCTGTTCATAAAATTTTAGCCACATTTCACTGTGTTTAATAAGGATCTTTTGCACTGAAAACAAAAAGCTATCTTTAGCTACCATAAGATTAGATAATTGTATTTTAAAATAAAAATTATAAACCACTAATAGTAGCAGTGCCAAGAGTATAAGAATTACATGATGTATTGATAATTTTTTAGGACATTAAAAAATTCATGTTAGGAATAGAATATAGGTTTTAGATGTTTCTCACAGTAGCGACTTCAGATTCAGCCTTACAGTAACTCCCAAGGCATAGACATTGGATTCCCTGGCAGTGTATTCTGAGATGGAGTTTGGGAGTATCATTGATTAGGGATCAATATCTCTGAAATGAAGAAGGAGAGAGTAGGATTGGGGCAAAGGGAGAACTGCAAAGCAGGCCTTACTCAACCTCGATCAGTCCAGCAAGGAACTTAGACCTTTTCTTTGTTCAGTTGCCAAACCTGTGGAATGCCCCCCAAAGGGTGTGACTGTGGGGGAGGCAACTGTGTGCAGCTGAGCCTGAGCCTGTAGGACCCTGATAGTGGGCAGCTATGCTGTGCCCATACTTCCTATAGCTGGGTAGCAAATCCTGCCTGCAAGGGAGCTGTAGGTGGTACATCTCCTGGTTTTACCACATTGGGAAGTTTGTCAATATGCTATAGGATTGGGTTAATATTGTTTAAAAAAAAAAAGATCATAAATATTGAATGTTTCTTTGATAAAGATTAAAGTCTGATTAACATAAAACTCTAGTAAAATAAAAATTGATTGATCTTAGCATAATAAGAATACATATTTCAAGCAATAATCCAGGATCATAATTTACAATGAAATAGTAGAAGCAATTTCTATTAAAGTCAGATTGCCCACTACCACCAGAATTATGTGATAGTCCTCTGGAAATTCCGTCAGGGCAGTTAGGACAGGGAAAGAGTAAACGTTTTAAATAAAGGAGAGAAAAGACAAGATTATCATTGCTGGCCCATGATACGATTTTTTTAAATCTAGAAACCCCAAGAAAAATAAAAGTGATTAAGACAGTAAAGAAATTCAGTCGATAAGTTGCTTATAAATTAATATATAAAATTTAGTAGCTTTCCTATATATTAGGGGTTGACATACTTTTTTCTATAAAGGGATAGATAGTAAATGTTTTAGGCTGTGGTCATACAGTCTATTGTAATCACTCAACACTGCTGTTGCAGCATAAAAGTAGCTAAGACAAGGTGAAAACACAGGGATATGGCTGTGTTCCAATAAAACTTTATTTAAAAAAACAGATTTGATTCATGTTGGCAGGCTGTTGACCTCTTCTCCATATATATAAAGAAATCATTGAGAAATTATAATGAAAGAAGAAATCTCATTCAGAACAGCAAACAAAATAATTAAATATTATAATCTTGATTAAAACTGTGCAGGATATTAGAGAAGAAAAACAAAAGAAATTTCTTTCAAAAGGAAAGAAATTTTAGAGAGAGAGAGAGAGCATGAGCAGGAGGGGCAGAGGGAGAAAGAGAATCTTGAGCCAACTCCATGCTTAGCATGGAGCCTCATGTAGGACCTGATCTCAAGACCCTGAGACCACGACCTGAGATGAAACCAAGAGTTGGTCGTTTAACTGTGTCATCCAGGCTCCCCCCTAAAATAAATTTCAAGCGAAGCGAGAATAATAACATTTGATATTATGAGAGAAGTTAAACTCTTTTTTTCATATGTTCACTGACTTCAGGTATTTTTTTTTTTCTAAATTGCTTTTTTATACCCCATTTTCAATGTATTTGGTTGTTCTCTTTTTTATTTATATGAGCTCTTTATTAGTTGTGGAAACCGTCCCTAGGCTGTCTTTTTCTTGCAAATTGGTTTCTCAGAGTATATGAAGAAATTATAACTTTTTCCCTTATAAATTTGAGGTTTTCTGCACTTCCTAGAAATGCCAGTCCTTTATATTACTCAGGACTCTGAAAAAGGGACATCTTCTGTGAAGCTTTTCCTAATTACCTCCCTAAAATAGTAGTATTCTTATCATTGTTTAGATAAGTAAACTAAAATCAGAGAGTAAATAGCTGGCCCAAGATCACAAAGCTAGTGGGTAGTTGAATCTGGAGCCAGAATTTAAGCTCAACATTGTGTGACCGGAAAGCTAATATTATTATCTGTATTACCTCATCCCATTCTTGCCTCATCCACCTCCCATAGGTAGGTTGGAAGACACACAGGGTCCTAAAAGACCAATCAGGAAGGACATATAGGGCAGCCCGTGTGGCTCAGCGGTTTAGCACCACCTTCAGCCCAGGGCATGATACTGGAGACCCGGGATCGAGTCCCACATCAGGCTCCCTGCATGGAGCCTGATTCTCCCTCTGCCTGTGTGTCTGCCTCTCTCTCTCTCTCTGTCTCTCTGACTCTCATGAATAAATAAAGAAAAATCTTTTTTTTTTTTTAAAAAAAGGAAGGACATATAGAATTTCTTCTGGTAGTAGATATTTCATCCTTATCAGTTTGACCAACAGTTATTTCATTTGGAGTTTTTGGAATTATTTTAATATCATGTGCAGAACTTTTGTTATTGACTATTTTATGAGCATTAATGCACTCTCATTTTTAGTACCCATCATGGAAATTGGACATTATTATGTGCAATTATTATTATTATTTGCCTTAGGAAAGGTGATTCCTAGCTATGATTCCTAGCTGGATTTATTAATGAATCCCCATAAGTATAGTATTTGTTATTCAGAACATTATTTAGTAGCAGAACCATGATTTTCAGTAATTAAGAGTTTCTATGAAACTCTTTTGGAATGAATTTTCAGATTTAGGAAAAATAAAAAGCTGATTAATGGCATATTCTTGCTAAATGTCATGAAAACAAAACATATGCTCTCTGTCAGTAAATCAAAATTACTGGTAGTCCTAGAAGAATGCATAATCAGATGAGTAGGTAATATGCTAACTCATTTTTGTATTTGAGTTCATAGATGAATGATTAATCATCTACTGACCATAGGAACTATATTATTTGGATTGAAAGGTGGAGGCTTAAGGGTTCTACTCAACGGGTCTCATTTGCAATAAATTCATGGTTCAAAAGCACAGAAAACTAAAATATAACATTTGATTTTGAATAAATTATGAAGATGTAAGAAAGGAGAATCAATCTGAATGTGATTCTGGGAAAATCTTCCTTTGAGAGTGTCTATGAGCTTGTGTTTTGGAGAAGAGAACAGTGTTGAAACACACAACTTGGCACAACAGTGACCAACATTTATGCCATCAAATGCCGTAATTGCTATTAATTTGTTTTTCAACTTATAGGATCAACCTATAGGCAAACACCAAAGACTTTGTTCTGATACATAAAAGAATGTAAATATTATCTCAAATATTTGAGAAATGGAGGGAAGGATGCAGGTGATGAAATGGTCATTTACAAAGAGGGAATAAAGATAACCAAGAGTGGGAACAATATTAGTGATACAACATACAACTCTTTTGGGAAACAAGGGAAGAAGAGAAGAGTGTTATAGCTGAACTAGATCTTCATGTAACATTGCAGAAGTCAACAGATTATTATTGAATAATAAAATTATTTTATCTGATTATTCCAAAAGAGTTGTATAGATGTGGTTTCTAACTGATCCCTTAATGTTCACCATCCCTTTCTATACAATAAAGGAAACCCAGCTAAAAACTACATTTTCTTGCAGCAAAGCATGGCCTACAGTAGACTGAGCTGCAGTGTTGTGCAATCTTTAGTTCATGTCCTTAAAATTAAAAAAAAAAACATGCCCTGCCTTCTTCTCTCTCTTCACCTTCCCTAGGCTGGAGTGCAGAAGACACAGAAAATCTATGAAGCCTGTAGAGAAGGGCACATCTTCCACAAGGAGGACAGAGTTTATATCACTGTATTTTTGAGACTAGCCTGTATCCTTCTCCAATGAATAATTGTTTAGAGAGACATAAAGACTAGAAGACTCAAAGATTAAAAGTCATTTTTTGGAAAGTAGAATCAAATGTAGGGTAGTGGTTGGATAGAAGCGAACATCACATTTCATTATAAATATTTCTATGCTATCTAATTTTTAAGGATGTGCGTGCCTTTTATGGTTAAAAAAAAAACCCAGAGGTTATATATTCTCGTTAAAAATAGAACATATGTAGTAGTAAAATGAAAACAGATAATACACTCTCTCACCTCCCTGAGAAAACATTTTGGTGATTTATTTCAAACTATTTTTCTATACCTCGTTTTTTGTTAATGTGTTTGAAAATCTACATTTGAAGTTTGGACAGAGGAAAGCGGCTCCACCAAAGAGTTAAAATGAATTATCTGTAAAGTTAATGGATAACCCAAGTTTTAATAGCAAGAAAGCCAGGAGAGGCTAGAGTTTCAGTAATGAATAGATTGGTTAATGGTTTCAAACACAGTGGAAAAGTCAATACGTTGAGATCTAGCAATAGGTTAATTGAATTTGGCCTCTTGGGTCATTGATGATCTACAAGAGGGCTGTTTCAACAGTAAATGTGATGAGAAAGAGTCAAACTAGAAACAAATGTAGAGTATGTCAGAGGAAGAAAGTCTGTATGTCTAGAACTCAGTGAGCAAATGAGGAAATGGTAGGAGATGAGTTTGGAGAGGTAGGCTGGACAGCAGTTCATGTAGGGTCTTGCGGGCCATTGAGAAAACTGGATTTTATTCTACACATTAATTTAGAATATTTACGATTATTCGTATGTATTACTCTAAATAGGCCTTTGGTTCCTTTGTGAAGGGGGTCCCTGAGAGATGAGATAAAAAGCAATAGGACCAGTCAGAAGGCTTTGGTAGTCCTGGCAGGAATTAATAGTGGCTCAGACCTGAATAATAATGGTAGAAGTGGTGAGTGAGTTTGGATTTTGGATGCAGTTTCAAGGTTGGTGCCTAAAGACAGTGTACGAATAGGACATGAGGTGTGAGGACATGGGAGAGCTACTGGGCACGTGGGAAGGAAATGATGCTCAATGATAAGTAACTTTTATGGAGAAGTGGGTTTTAGGTAGGAAATAAAAAATACTGTTTTAAACATATTGTGTCAAATACCTATTATACATTTAAGTGGAGTTGTTAAGTAGCAGCTGGATATAATAAATCTAAAGCTTGAGGAGAATTTAGAAATCTATATATCTTAGTGTCAGTAATATGTAAGTTGTTCTTAAAATCAAATGATTGGATGATATCGCCCAAGGAGTGAGGGAGATAACGAAGGTTTCCTAGGTCATACACCACGTAAAGATCAAGGAGTAGAGCTAAACCCAGAGAAAGAGTGGTCAGAGGGTAAGGAAGAAAACCAGAAGAACATGGTCTGAAATCTAAGTGAGAAAGTGATTGAAGAAGGAGTGTGCTGTAGACCAAATGTTGGGTGTCTCCATGAAATTCTTATGTTGATATCTAGTCCCCAGTGTGATGGCATTTGGAGGTGGGACCATTGGGAAATGATTAGATCATAAGAGTGGTGCCTTCATGTATTGGATTTGTGCCCTTATAAAAGAGATCCCAGAGTTTTTTCCTTTCCTCTCTGTTTATTTAATGACACAGCAAGGACCATTTGTGAAACAAAAACCGTGTTCTCACCCAACCCAACCACGTTAGTGACTTGATCTTGAACTTCCCATTCTCCAGAACCGTGCAGAATAAATTTCCATTGTTTATAAGCCACCTAGTCCAAGTACTTTGTTATAGCAACCTGAATAGACTTTGACAGGGGGATTGTGTGAAATGCTGCCGACAGGACAAGTGGGAGGAGTGCTGAGGACTGACTCTTGGGTTTGTCATCGTACGGGTCAGTTGTAATGGGTGGTAGGTACAGACACCTGGTCAGAATGGTTTAAAGAGAATGGAGGGTACCTTTAAATGAGAGAGATGTGACTATATTTGTACGTAGGATTTAAGGTCTAAGCATAAATTCGTAGATAAGTTTTGCTCAAGCAAGTATCTGGTGGAGATTATAATAAATTGGTTCAAAAGCACAGGTGGAAACCTTGCCTTGGAAAAAGAGATATTTCATCCTCCAAGACCAAAGGAAAAGGAGAACTTTGAGGAAAGAAGTTTATCTCTTTATTAATGAATTGGTGTATGAATAAATCTCTTAAAAGATTGAGTGTGGGGGCTTAACAAGGGAAACAGTGTGAAAGAGTTGACCTGGAGACAAAACTGAGCATTCACCAAGGTGTCCTGTGCCCTTTGGTAAGATTATCCATCACGGATGTGTAATCGGCTGGATCAGGGGAATCGATCTAGTAACTCCCAGCAGCTGAGAATTGAGAACAGAAATACAGTTGGGTTAGTCCAGGTTATTGTATTTTTCTAGTGTTTCCATTCCAGAAGGTCTAAGGTAAAAGTAGCTTTGATGTTTTCCATTACACAGATCATTTAGATACGCCGAATAGCATGTGTACTAGTGGGTCAAATAGATTGGACAGGCAGCAATAATAAGTGTGCCTTCCTTTTTATTCGTGTCATAATCTCTGCTTTTTTCCCCCACACAAACTCAATACATCTGTATCAGTCTCACCCAAATTTATCTGTTTTCTCCCTGCAGAAAAACAAATGCTCAAGGGTTTTCTTCCACTGACTTATTTGAAAAAATTAATAAATAAGAAAATAAAATGGAAGCACATGCGGAATATATTTAAAATGTATATTAAATCTGCTGAGCCATTCTAATTGGACTCATTGACTATTTCTGCCCTGATTATTTTGGACAGAAGCTATATGGGCCTGTATTTAGTTCATAAAATATTAAAGGAAGGAATAGATTGTGAGGTTTTCATATTTTCCTCTGTTTTCTGGCTACAAAATTGACAGTGACTCTTTGTGACGGGAAGTGTTTAGCTCTAACCCTGTGGCAGCCCGGTAGAGGCCCAGGGAGGCTGGAGATTTGGTTGTAATTCTACTAGAAAATTCTGGCATGTTTTCTCTAGATCTATAGCATGAAAGAGTAGTCTCAGAAATGTAGCCAGGGCTGCTGAAATGAGTTCAGGATCTGATAACCATTTTTTTTTTTTTCGGTTTCTCATAGCGTTTGATGGAGCCTCAGATCCCCTTCCAGCCAAAGTTATTTGAACTGAATTTCCCCAACCTGTTCATACCTGAACATACCAAAGAACCTAAGTGTAGTTCAAATAAAGATATAATCCCATCATTACAAGACCACTTGCCAGCTTTCTGTTATATTCTTTTTTTCATACTCTCCTTCCTTTTTTTTTTTTTTTTTTTTTTAAGTTCTGTAAAGGGCTTAAAGTAAAACAAAATGCAGTTTAAAAAAAATAATCAAATGAGTTCCAGGAATAACTACTGCTCCAATAGTTCCTGCAAAACTTCAAGAAACCAAAGGGTCCTGAAAATACCCACTTGGAAATCATGTTACCTACTAATTCCAGCTCATGTTAATGTAACCGAGGACATTTTGTAACTAAAAGACAGGTCTCTATTTTCCATATCATATCTTTTCTGGTCATAAAACACCACCTAGCAGAAACCTCCATGGCACCTTTTCTATGATAATTACCCAAGTAGCTTGGATTACACAAGCCAAGGGACAATCTTCCCTTTTCTTTTTTAAACATGTTAGATCCATTCACATGTGTTGGTCCCAGCATTATAAAGGGAGCTAGGGGTCTCTTTGTCCGCTTGAGCGGGGTTGGGGAGGAACTGGTCCTGATTCTTCATCTTCAGAGGAAGTGATGGAGAATCAGAACCACAGAAAAGCCTTGGGTTTCCTTACCACATTGCAGTAATCCTAAGTGCATTGTACGCTGGTTGTACCTAAGATTGTACAACACTGTTCTAAGGACAGTGACACTAGTCCATGAAAGATGGAATAAGGACTTTTATGATGTGAAAACTATAAACCAACAGCATATACATGAAGGCTATTTAAGAATCCCCCCCCACCCCTACCCATGAGTATAGGGACCACATATTTGCAGTCTCTGCTAGCCCGGAGAACTGCTAGAGAGTAGTGATTCAATTATTGTTTGTTTAAATAAAACCTAAATGCAAATTTGTGAATGTATTATTTGCGTAATTCGATTTAGCACATTTCCTACGTTTTCGAGACTTAAGTCATAAGCCACTAGTTCAACCATCTGTCTGATCCAGTTTCACATTATGGTCTTAAAGCTGCATGCCAGACCTGTTAGTAAAGATAATAAAATTAAAGATTTTTTGAGCTGAAGGGGACTTACAATTTGATTCTAAGATTGAACATTGCTTGACTCATCAAGATATTATAAACATCTGTGAGTTCAGTGAGAGATCTCAAAGGAGCCTAAAAATATGTGTAAAGAAAAGGTTTAATAGCCTCCTAAGCCCTGAAAATTATTCATGTTGGTGAAATTCTGCCTTGGGCTTTGGGCAAACCCTCTGTCTCCTCTTTTCTTTCTGATTTACTGGCAATTTTAACACTTCGGCGGAAAATAGTCATAGCACACTGTTAACCACATTTCCAAACTATTTAACTTTTGCTATAACTTTCAATCTACTCTTAAGCACAGTAATGCCAGGAAGTCGGAGGGCAGGCTAAAACATTAGACGTGGCAAAGAAATAGGTACTAGAAGGAAGATGACAAAGAAAATGCCTGTGATGCATTTCACCTACATCGAACACACCAACACTTCCTCTGGAAAGGTAAAAAAAAAAATATGTTCAGTGCTGCAGAACCATGAGTTCTGCTCCTCAGCAATCAAATCCATGAGACAGTCTTCCAGATTTTGCTGTTGAGGACATGGCTTTGTCTCCGAGCAGTGCTTGAATCACACTGAACCTGGAAGTCGTACGTTACGCATCCTGCACCGCTGGAGATGCAGAGTTGGGTGGAGGTTGCCGTGTGATGACACAGCAAGGCAAGTGTATCAGTGCTGACCTCATATCCAGAATAAAGACTCGGGGGGTGGAAAGAAACTTGGAGATCATCTAAAGCCAACAACCTCATTTGAACATCTCCCACTCAGTGAGGGGTGGCTTTTCGATTAAAATTACATTTTTGTTCATTTCTCCTATAGTCAAAAGGGGTTTTGCTTGAGGTATTTTGGTGCAATGCCATTTGTCAAACCAAAGTCTGTGGCATTGGTTTGGGAGCTGTAAGTTGTATCTTTAGATGATAGCTGCACAATGTAAGCATTACAGAACAGAGATCTAAATAATCAGCCCAGAATCAGAGAGATGGTGACAGATGCAAAACTAGATATAATCTTGTTTTTCTAGCTATAGCCTGGAGCTTTTAAAAAAAATTCTTGGGCCGTATCAACTAGTTTGGGTTTTATATGGCCACCACTTGGAGACACGGCCTCCATGTATATCATCTCATTGCCAAGTACCACAACTCCATAAATAATGGGAGGTGACTATGGAAAATTTCTCAGTATTCTCAGGTTCTGGGACAACTGGAATTACATTTTTCAGAAGATAGAAAGCAATCCTAACCTTGGTTTTCTAAAAATGGTTTAAAGCTGGGCAAATGTAAACAACTAACAAAATGCAATGATGGAAGAGGCAACATAGAGCTTAAAGTTAAAGCACCTCCGTTCCAGCCTTGCCTCTGCCATTTCTCTCAAAGCCACCCCTAGAGTAGCCTGGACACATGAAGTCAGGTGCTGTGACCTTGAAGAACCTAAGCGAGGGCACCTCCTAAGCAGAGACGGTTAGAGGCCAAGTCTGGTGCTAAGGCGTAGAGGATCAAATATGATTTTGCTAAGTTACCACAGAAAATCGGAGTCTCAGGCATTCTGGGTGAGTTTCAAACCAGGAACAGGCAGGGCTCCTGCAAACAATCTGGCCTTTGTTTCTGGCCATGAGGTTCCAAGAGGCTCTGATTATTATGCTTCACTTTATCCTGCAAAATTCTTATGGAAACACCCCCACCGTGACATCCCAAGCAGTGAAGCCTGTTTTAAAGAGGGACCACAAGGAGATCTAACACTTGTGGAATGATTAACTTTCCAGGCATTTAAGAAATATATTATCTTGGGGCACCGGGGTGGCTTTGTCTGTCAAGCATCTGCCTTCGGCTCAGGTCATGATCTCAGGGCTCTGGGATCAAGCCCCTCCTCGGGCTCCTGGTAGGTGTGGAGCCTGCTTCTCCCTCTCCCTCTGTCTGCCATTCTGGCTGCTTGTGCTCTCTCTCTGTCAATCAATAAATAAGATCTTAAATAAAAAATAATAAGGGGATCCCTGGGTGGCTCAGGGGTTTAGCGCCTGCCTTTGGCCCAGGGCGTGATTCTGGGGTCCTGGGATTGAGTCCTGCGTCGGGCTCCCTGCGTGGAGTCTGCTTCTCCCTCTGCCTGTGTCTCTGCCTCTCTCTCTGTGTGTGTGTCTCATGAATAAATAAATAAAATATTTTTAAAAAAATAATAAAAATAAAAAATATCTTGTTTAAGCTTCATAGAAATTCTTGGAGTCAGGAATCATTTTATCGGTTGTGATGATGCAGGAATTAAAACACAGAAGTTAAAGGCAGCATTCAAACCATTTCTGTTTGTCCAAAATCCAGTCTCCTTTCACTGTATTACACTGTCTCCTCCTCTAGCACACTGCACTGTCTAGCATGTTGGGTCCTTCCAATGAAATTTCCTGTCAAATCTTTTATATTCTTATTACTACATGCAAATGAATTAGATTCTAGAAGTCTGAGGGAGAAAATCCTATGCACTCACTATGGAAAATAGCAATGATAATTCCTTTGGCTTCCTGTTGGAATCTGAAAATTACTCATAAAGATCACGGAAATTATTATTATTTTGCATAATAATAATTATTATTTTGCATAATGCATTATAATGTTTGCATATTTTGCAACATTTTATAGGTGTAATTATTAAAGACAGGCAACCTTGAAAAGATTCAAAATAATATTTTACATTTGATATTAGAATTTTATTTTGCAATCTCAAAAGAGAGCATGCCAACATGTTTTTATGGTAGTCTTCAGATAGTAAAGATGTAGTGTTAAGATTCTTCCCATTTTATGGTTGAGAAATACGAGAGAAAGAAAGGACTTGCATGAGGTCACCAGGTCAGAAACTAAATCATTAAACTGTGGTTTTAGCTCAGGGCAGAAAGATTTTTAAAAAAGAACCTAGGTAAAAAGAAAAAAAAAGAACCTAGGTATAGATCTCTGTCAACTGTATACCACCACACAAATGTTGTTATCTGTATTGTTATCTTTGGGTGAGGCTGGAGGTCTAGGTAGGATATGAATTCATTTTAAGCAGCTGTCTCACTAATGCCTTGGAAAACCACCAGCTGGTCTATATAGTATCAGAAGTTATGTTTATATGTAAGTAAACAGTTCTTTCGTATGATTTTTTTTTACCCCTTTGTAAAATAGCGAAAGAGGTAAAAAATCTAAGAGAATAACACACCAAATGCTAATTTCTCATAGCGTTTTCCATCCCCCGTCTTCTCTCGTCAAACTCTCTGCCCGTTCTTCTTTCCTCCTTGTCCTTCCTTTTCAAAGATAGAGATGATATTAGAGCTGGGAATGCGGTGGAATTATTTTTAGATTGTAGCTCTTTTGACTTTGTCTCTCCTTGGATATTCTGGGACCATCATCATCGCTGGCTGTGATTTGGTGGAGGCTTCTGAGAGCTCAGTCACCCAGTTGGCTTGGGATTCCAAGTCTGCTTCCTACAAGTCCATTCACTAAGGGTTCAGTCTTCATTTCCATTAGAATGCGCCTCTAGTTTTAGCATCAAGAAGCCACACTTTTTTTTTTTTTAATCCTTGGAACTCATTTCAATTTTAAAACAAACAGACAAATGACACAAGATACAATTTGAATGGCATGGGAAGAAAATGAGGAGGAAGAAGAGATCAAGGAGAGTTTTATATATATATAGTAAGAAATTTACTGACCCTCCAATTATCTGTCAGCTTCTGAAATCTTCTACAACACATCACAGAGTTGATGGTTCCCAAATGAGTAAACAAAACCCCAAATACTTGATCTCACTTGTGTGTTCAGTTTTGCTTCACGTCCTGAAACAAAAATTTCTTTAGAAGATATTTACGTTGTTCCTATTGAACACTTGGGTAGTTCAGCCTCGGCAGCCTTGCTGTTGGTATGGCTCTAGGGTCAAATGTTTGGAACCTGAGTCCATTTCTTCAACATATGCCTCTAAACCTGAACCCCTGCTCTGTGTTCGTCAGTTTTTCATTCTCAGCCCATAAAATTCCAGTAAAGCGTGAAGCTCTTTTTCCTCTTGAAAAATACCTCCTTGTTATCTGCCACTGGGACACTTGTTGCTACGGTTTACCTGTGTAGAACAATGATCCCCCGGTGGTACCGATGCCAGGAACCTGTGACTATGTTAAGTTATATGACAAAGTAGAATTAAGGTTGCAGATGGAATTAAGGTTGTCAATCACTGAATTGAAGTTAGGAAGATTATTCTGGATTATTCACATACATTTGACCCTTGACATTATGAGTTTGAACTGCGCGGGTCCACTTATACGTGGATTTTGTTTTCAATAATTTTAGTACTGTAAATGAATTTTGTCTTCCTAATGATTTTCTTGATAACAATTTTCTCTAGCTTACTTTAGTGTGAGAATACAGTATATCCTACTAGAGCACACAAAAGAAGTGCTGTTTACATTATCAGTAGGGTTTCCGGTCAACAGGAGGCTGTTAGTAGTTAAGTTATACTTGGGAGTGAAAACTTATACTTGGATTTTCCACTGTGTCTGGAGGGGAGGTCAAAGCCCTTAACCTCTGCATCGTTCAAGGTGAACTGTATAATCACAAGAGCCCTTAAATGTGGAAGAAGAAGCAGAGATGTGAGTGTCTGAGTAATGCAGAGTGAGAAAGAATCTTTCTTTCTTGTCTTGTTGTTGGTTTTGAAGGAGAAAGGTGATCATGAGCTAAGAAATGTGGGCAGATGGGAAAGTTGGAGAAAGCCAGGAAACAAATCCTTCCCACGAGGAATGCACACTTCTTGTTTTAGTTCAGTGATACCCATTTCCGACCATTGGCCTCCAGAACTATCAGACGACAAACGTGCATTGTTTTAAGTCACCACCTTTGTGGTAATTTGTTACAGCAACTGTAGAAAACTAATACACCCTACATGTCCTTTCATCTCTCTCCTTTATGTTAACCCCCAGTGAGCCAGCCACCTCACTGAGTCTTTTGTTAGCATCATTGAAATGATCGTGTCTGTTGGTGAGTCTGGGTCTTGGTAAGTCCCCTCTGCTGCGTTAAGGTTGTCCTTTCCATGCCCATGTCACAGAGGTTGATACTCAGAAATCCACCGAATAGAACCTGTGATTCAAGCCCTATGGATCTTTTTTTTTTTTTTTTAGCCCTATGGATCTTAATCAGTCAGACTACATCTCTACGTACCCATCCACCTGCGCAGACCAGCTCCCCCTGCCTGTGACATTAGACAAATGACCCTACCTCTCCGAGCCCCAGTTTTTTCATCTGTAAAATAGACAGTAAAACTTCATTGGGTAGGATCCTTATGATGGTTAGAAGATAATGCCAGAAAAGTGCTTAGAACAGTACCTGGCACAAAGTGACTTTTACATAAATAGAATTTTTTATTATTCTCATCAATATCTGGCTCATTATTTTTCAACTGGTAAGTGAATTTAACCAAAGATCTGGATGAAAGGCCACGGAAAATGAGGCACATGGTTCCCATGTATTGTCTGGAAGGAGGTTTCTGCGATCTGTCCTGCATAACCCACCTCCACAACCCGCACGCGCCAACGCAGGCAGGCTAAAGCGTATTGTTTGTGAGACTTGTGCTGCCTGAGTGACTTCGGGAGCCTGAATGGATGACATTAGCTGACCTCCAGGTCAAAACTGGCCCTTCTGGTCTGGATGCTTAAAGCTATAGATTTTGCCTTACATCCCCTCTCCGGTTCCAGGCTGGGCTGGCCCCCCAGAATGGAATCCGGAAAAGGAGGCAAGCACACCAAGCCCGGGCTCCTTGGATCTGTAAAGATATGATAACAGAGGAATGCAGCTTGCTCCACGCTGCACGTAGGCAAACAAATGTTTAACTTCAGACCTCGTCATTTCCCTATAACTACGGCCCTTATGGGGATGGTCAGTGGGCCTCTCACCTGAGGGGAGGACGCTGCACCCAGGCCTTGCCATCAGGACCCCAGCCTGGCTGTCTCCACAGGCCCCCAGCTGAGGAGGTGGGACCTTGTAAGTACCCAATTTGATGTAACTTTGCCTTATTCTCCTTCACTGCTTACAGTTGCCCTTATCAGTGTGCGGATTTCCCTTTCTCTTTCCATTAGATTTTTATAATATCAATAAAGTGTTTTTTCTCCTTCGAAACTGAGAGTATGGCTGCTGTGAATCTTTTTTTCAGAACGTCCCTTTCCATTCAAGAACCACTGACTGTGTTTCTCCAGCATACAGACAATGAAAGACCAATCCTGCCTCCCTAAAACCCAAAGAGCTTAGGGCACCTGGATGGCTCAGCCAGTTAAGCATCTGACTTTGGCTCAGGTGATGATCTCAGGGTCCTGGGACCCTCTCTCCCTCTCTCTCTCTCTATCTGTATCTCCCCCAGCTCATGCTCTAGCTCACCCTTACTCTCTCTATCTCTCAAATAAATAAATAAAATCTTTGAAAAAAATCCAGAGCTTGAGATCCAGTGCAAATATAAGTGAAAAAAATTCTATCGTCATCAGTAGTAGGTAACTGTCCATCCTTTTGTATTTGGCATGTTAAATAAATTAGTTCTTGGTGTAATCCGAAAACTGTGAGGAAGCTTAGACAAAACCCTGGGCAGGTTTATTCCATGGATTTTGTCCTTGGGTAGAAATCCCATATTCATGCCAAGCCACTGAAGCATGGGTCTCTCAGTAAGTACCCTCAAGGAAAAAAAAAAATGTACTGGACACCTACTAGCATACCAATTGATATTTCTTATTTTAAAATATCAAATATATTTGTCCAGTTCACATCTGTCTCACCTAAGTTTTGGTAAAGGCCAGTTCTCCCAGGGTTTTCTTGATCCTTGAAGAAATTAATCATAACGAGTTAAGATGGAATGGAGTAGAGAATCAAACCTTGACCTACAGAAATGTATCAAACCATCCTGTGTCCAAATGTTTCTTCGTGATTATAAGTCTGCTCCTTTTTGCAGCATCATACAGCACAATTTGGTTGAGAAGACAGGGTAGAGGTCAAGGATTCAAGAGGTCACTGGGCCAGCTAAGACAGAGCCTGTGTGTGTATGTCCCTTGGGAAGGGTTTGGGGGAGAGATGCGGGCTGGCTCACAGAGCTGAGGAGCCTTGTGGTTCCTCCAACATCATGCATTAATCATCATGAACCCGCCTCTTGGGACCCAGATGGAGTTGTGTTGTACGAATGGGAACAGTGATTTCCTGGCTTAGGTTTGAGGTGTGTGAACCTTTCATTTATGGGAAGGAGAAAGTAGCCAAAGAGAATATGCAGCATAACTTCCCCTTGGACCTTAAGACTAGAGTTCCTGACCAATCTGCAGAGCTGGTGTCATCAGAACCAGCCCACTGGCGACTTGGAAAAACCTAATCTCTTTTGATATGTTCCCAGATGAAAATCCTAGGTATAGACCTTAAAAGAGCCTATAAAACAGTGTCCTTATTTTGGCCTTATAATTAAGTTATAATAGAAGGGCTGCACTGTTTTACAAGGCAGTATTCTAGTTCCTAAGTGGGTAAGAGACACAGATGTTTGCCAAAAATTGTAATTTATTCTGACAAGTACCCGCCACCCCTGCTCCCACCCGATTTTTGATGAGAGAAACAGGTCTAGCCATGCTGTGAAAGAGTTAAATAAAGATACTTAAGCTCATGGGGGCAGTGGGGGTCGGGGGGAGGAGGGTAAAAAAAAAAAAAGAGCAGCAGGGGCTGTTGACTAGAGCAAATTTATGCTGGAGTAGCCATTAGAGCAGGCATTTTGATGATCTTGAAGAAAAAAGTCCTGGGATTGGAGAACGAAGGCTTTGTGACTGTTGCTTCTTTCCGTAAGAGACCAGAAAGAAGTGGTCAAGTCCACTCCTGGTCCGTGGCAAACCACAGGAGTCACGGGAAGGTGCACCATCGCGCATAAAGAAAAGTGAAATGTGTTTTCATTTTTCCCCCATAAAAATAATTTTTAAAGTACGGTTTGGTTTCCAGACAGTTTTAAGAGCTAAAAGGCTCAGGCGGTGGGGGTGGGGTGAGTCAGGAATGGTAGTAACATTTAAATGTGCAAAAAATTACTTTAATTTGAGTGACTTTCAGGTATTGTATATTTGATATCAATTTCTTCTCAAGTCAATGGCCTAATTCTTAAAATATTCGCATTCCGCAGAGTCCGGATACAACTGTATTATAAAATGAGATGTTTGAAAAGCATTTGTTTCCAGAAAATATGGTCCCAAAGGCCCACATTTTAGTAAACTTGACTTTAGAAGACCTGCTCCAGGCAATTAAATCTATGCAATGTAACGAAGCCCAGGAGCAAGGCTGCCTTCTGCTACACTATTAGAAAAAAAGAGTTGCCTAAAAACTGGCTTTCTCTTATTCTATCCTAGAAAATGATTCTTTCAATATTGTTCGGCATTAAAGATATATGAAGTAGAATGATTCTTAAATGAGCTCAAATTTATGTAAAAGGAAATGAATCTACAATTATTTGCATCCTTTCCTCTGGAAGGAGGAAGAAGGTAACACAAAAACGGAATATGTAGTGATTGGCTGAATCCATTCGTTGGCCCTTTAGAAATTATGTGCATTTCCCAAAAGTCTTTCCGTTGCCAAAAAGCACAATGCTAAGTCATATACATTTTTCCCATTTGGAAAAAAAAAAAAGTGCATAATTGAAATGTTTCCAAATGCAAAATATTTGATTGCAGCTTTGAAAGTGGCTTTCAGAAAGGCCAATAAATCTACGGACCCAGTGATATGTAGAAAGAACCTAAAAATGTCCTTGTCCTGTTTATGGTCTACCTACCAAGTATCTGAAATATTCCATCAGACAGACAAAATGATTGGTGGTGCTACAGATACCCCACCATCTCCCCAGAGTTCTTATCAGTTATCTAGTGCTACATAAACACTTCCAAATTCGATGATTTAAAGTAGTAACATGTTTTCTCACAATTCTGTGAGTATAGCTGATTTTTCCTGGGCTCACTCATTCTATTCCTATCCTTTTCTGTTCTCAGCTGGGACAGTTGGGCCTCTTTTTCCAACTAGCCTCACATCCTGGAATTATCTATGTCATGGCAGCCCAGGGGAGCACTCCAAAAGGCTCCAGATGGAAACTGTAAAGCCCTTCAAGGTCTAGGCTCTGGAGTTTGGCAACGTCACCTTTGCCACATTCTCTTGGTCATAGCGAGTCAGGAATATAGCCCAGATCCAAGGGGGTGGGGGTGGGGAATAGAGTCTACCTCTGGATAAGAGAAGTGACAAAGTCACCTGGCAGGGGAGTGCGTGAACTGGGATGGGAAGAATTTGTGTTCGTTGGTTCATAGGGCTACGACAAAACACTACAGAGTGGGTGGCTTATGAAGAGAGATTTATTTCCCATAGTTCTGGAGGCTGGGAAGTCCAAGATCAAGGCACTGGCAAAGCGGATGTTGGATGAGGAACCACTTCCTAGACAGCCATCTTTTTGCGGTAACCTCATATGGAGAAAAGGGGAAGGGGCCTTTCTCAGGCCTCTTTTACAAGGGCACTAATCCCATTGACGAAGGCTCTGCTCTCAGAGCCAAGTCGGCTCCCAAAGGCCCCACCGCCTTTTTTTTTTTTTTTGGATGTGAGGCCCCACCTCCTACTATCACATTTGGCATTAGGTTTTCAACATATGAATGTTAGGGGGGGACATGAACATTGAGTCTACAGCAACGACCTGCCACAGGTGATTTGGAAGATTCGGTGCTCAGGCCGGGCAGATGAGTGGGGATCTTTCTTGATGAGGCAGGTGCTAACAAACTGGGAAACAGGCTCATCGGTATTTTTCCACCAGTGCCCACTGATTGATTGTAATCGTCTAGACTTGATGAACCTGGCCCAGGAAGTGGCCGCCGCATCGTAGAGCTAAATAGTGAAATAAACATTGAGTGCGTTGAATTAAGACAACGTACATGAATAAAGCTTTATTTTTTTTTCATAATCAATGAATTTACAAGAAAAGAATTCCATGGTTTTCCCAAAGAGACAGTGGGGTTGAAGGGGAACTGGTTCCACATACTAAGAGTCGGGTTCTAATCCCCTATATCTCATTTTTATGTCCCAGGACAGTAAAAAATGGTAATTGTACAAAGTGGAAGCTGTTCTCTCTCTCTCTCTCTCTCTCTCTCTCTCTCTCTCTCTCTGTGTGTGTGTGTGTGTGTGTGTGTGTGTGTGAAGGGGGGGCATTTCCTGTAGCTTGAAGGCTGTGGGGTCAGTATGTCTCAGCATGCTCCTATTTGCAGAACACCTGGGCTGAGAGGCCCCGGATGAATTACTGAATATGTGGCCCTGATCAGAACACAGGAGCTATGGGAAGAAGGCCAACACCCTTCCCTGCCTCCTCACTGGTTACTGAGGATAAAGTAACCCTGTAGTAAATTTGAGTGATAATACCTTATACCTTCCAAAATCCAAAACTGGAACAAGAGGAATAAATCATTTTTTCTCAAATGGACAGAGAATCCATTTGGTCCATGGAATCCTTGTAATCCATCTCATACCAACGTATTTCCTATTTTGTAGCCTGTGACCTCGAAGCAATGTGCATTTGAAAGGGTGCCTGGTACAGTAACAATTGCAAACCATGTTCTCTTGTATAGAATATATCCAACCCCTGAAAGAAAAAAAGAGAAAAAAACAAAGAAAGAGAAAGAGAAAAGGAGAAAAAAAACAAAGGGCTAAACATTATGAAGACATTTGCCGATAGAGCCCCAATAACAATTTCTATGAACTGAGTGGTTGTATGACCTGGTAAATAAAAATCTGTTTTACATTTTAATTAAATCATATGATTTCTCATTTGTGGTATCATTTTAATAAATGTAAGAGGATGACCAGAAAAAATACACATGCTCCTTGGTGAGCATGCCCTCCAAGAAAAGTTAAAAGCAATTCCAGATCCTTCCTGTCATCCCCAGATATCACCAGCTTCCATGCTTTCGGGTCCGCAGCACTGCCTTGATTGTACTTGCATCGACCAGGCTAGAAACATAGCTCTTTACTAATTTCATTAAACTAAAACAAAAAATTACTTTCACCAACCATTTAAAAAGTTTAGAGGGGCACCTGGGTGGCTCAGTGGTTGAGCATCTGCCTTCGGTTCAGCTTGTGACCCCGGGGGTCCCGGGATCGAGTCCCACATTGGGCTCCCCACAGGGAGCCTGCTTCTCCCTCTGCCTGTGTCCCTGCCTCTGTCTCTGTGCCTCTCATGAATAAATAAAATCTTTAAAAAAAATAAATAAAAATAAATAAAAAATTAAAAGTCTAGAAATTTCACTAAGGATTTGAAGATCACAGAACAGAATACAGTCTCAGTTTGCCGTCTCCTTTGTGCTCCCCCCGCCTCATTTTCTTCCTCTCTTCAAGAAACAAAGAAAATACCACTCTTCTTGTCCTCAGTAGGTCAGCCCCACCCTCTGGAGGACACTAGAGGTCTCAGAATCCCAAATAGATGTATTAATAATTTCCCAACGAAGATTTGTCACTAAAATAATCCTCATGCTAGCCAATAAGTGAGTAAAACTATCTTCATAGTTTAGCCTAATTTTATCCCAAGTTTACGGTATAAGCTGACGTCTATGTTCTATTTTGCTCACTGAGATTCCTAATGGCATTAATGTTGAAAAAAAAAAAGTTAAATCGGGAATTAGGCTCTTTTAAAAACTTAATGTTATCTCCCAGCGATCTGTCTGCATGTCCAAACTCTCCCACTTGCCACAGCGACCATTGCATTCATTCCTGCCCCAGCTAAGTCTTCCTTGTCAATCTCTGCCCGTGGCCTTTCTTGCTAAATCACAGATAAAGCAGAGGTCCTGAGGCATAAGTTCCTAAACTCGCTGCTCCTCCACCTTCTGTCTGGTCTCAGAGGAAGTGCTAACCCTCCCCCAAGCTCCGAGGTCATGCTTTCGGCTCTTCTCTTGATCCAGTCAACTCTTTCCTTCTTCAGTGGCTTGTTTCATCCGTGTCCCTCCCCTGACATCATCAGCCTCTCTCTTTCAGCTGTTTGTTCTAAAATCCTCATTCACCTCCCTCTCTAACCATAATTCTCTCTTTCTTCTTGCCTCTGCAGCCCAACTTCCTAGGATGGTAGACTGTAATCACTGTGATGACCCACTTGTCTTTGCTGCTAGCATCCCTTCTTATCTTCTTCTGATTTCCCTCCGAGGAGCCAGTCCCTCCCACCCCCCTAGTGATGGAAACCTTATCTCACCCATGCCTTGATTTACCTGATTGAGCTGGAGATGGACACGTGACCCAAGTCATTTCAGGCCAATGAGACTCCACTTTGGGAGTCTCAAACTTTGGTTCTAGTTACTGAGAAAGTAGATCTTCTCTTCCAAGGGCTCAGGACCTGGAAATAGGTACCCCTGTCTGCGGTCGTCTGTCCGTCCGCACAAGGAGAGAGCCCAGCCGAGAAGGGAGCAAACACAGAAGACTCCTCGGAGTAAAGGAGAGAAAGTGGATCCTGGTGACATCACTGGGGCTGCTGAGTGCAGCAGTGACTAAAGTCACAAATAGTCTTGGATTCGTTAGTTGCATGAGCCAATAGGTAGCTTTTTGCATAAGGCGCTTCAGTTGTATTTTCCTTGACATTTTCAAGCAAAAAAACAAAAAAAAAATCTTATGTGATGCTCCTCACTGTTTCCAGTTTTTCATTTTTCAATCCACTGCACCACGAACAGCCACTCAGTTTATCTTTTCTTTGCCAGATGTTATTTCGCTTGTCTCGTCCCTTGAATTTCTTCATGTCATTTTTGATTGGTTTCCCTCCTGCCTCTCTCTGCATTTTCTTTTTCTCCCTCCCTCAAATCTTAAGTCTTATCACAGAGTATCATCCTCTTCTTATTCTCCAAATCTGCATTCTTCCCTGGATGATTTTGCCAACTGTCAAGGTTCTAGATATCATTTATATTCAGTAGTCTCCAAGTTTCCATCTGTACCTCTAATAAGTCCGCCTTTAAACTCGAGACTCTGACAGCCAAATGCTCTTAGGTATGACATCATCACCTCACCTAAATGTCCAAAGCTACGAGTACCATCTTCCCCCCAAACCTGTCTTGCCCTTTTCTTATGTTTCCTGTATTTTCTTACATTTGTGTATTCATCATGGCCAGCAACAACACTGCTAACATCTCAAACTTACAAGTGGGTCACCATCATAGGCTCTCCCACCTTTAGCCTTCCTCTTCCCTACACCTAAGTCATCACCAAGGAGCCGTGTGACCTTAGGGAAATGTCCTAGGCTTCAGTTTTCTAAAACTAAAACAGAGATATTTGCAGAATTTGTTGAGAAGACTAAATGAAACATTCATATAAGGCACCACAAATAATGTTTGGCACAGAAAGTGCCTTAAGTAAATATTAGTTTTTGTCTCACTTCCCACTGATGTGTAACAAGCTACCCCATAACTTAGTAGCCTGAAACAGGCATCTCTTGAACGTATTTGCTCCTGAAGCTGTACATCACTTAGGTCTGGGAGAGGATAGCTCACCTCTGCCCTGTGCAGCATCTGCTGGGGTGGCTGGAGTGAGACGGGAGGGTCTTCTTCAAGATGGCTCACTCAGATGGTTGGCAAGTTGGTGCTGGCCATGATTGAGCGCACCTGGGGCCATGGCCCAGGAAACTAGGTTCTTCTCCAGGTGCGCCTCTCTGCCCATTAGCTGTCCTCACAGAGTGGGACAGAAAATGAGGGTGGGGGTGTGCAATCTGATTTCAAAGTCTGAGGTGTTGTTCAGTGCCCAATAGATGTGCGCCTCCAATTAGTAAATGATTATTGAAGGATGATATAATAAAAGCTTACATTTTTGTTTAATTTGTGTGGGCATAAATTTATTTTCAAAGAGTTAAGTTCTTTAGGATGCAATTACTTAGCAAATTGTTTGGGCCAATTACCTAATAAGCAGAACTATTAGGTATGTCATCGGTCCTGGGCCTGCCATGAGAAAAATGACTGAGTTGCTAAGGGCACATTAAATGGAGAAACTTTGGGAACCTTGCCTATAACATCTGAGACAGAAATTTAAGAAAAGCTACTTTAAAAACTCTTTCCTTTAAAAAGACTTTCCTTCATAAAGTCTCTTCCGTAGCCACCATGGTACCTAGTGAGAACGAAGTACCTTGTTCGCTTGAGTTTGTGACTATTATTTAATTTGTGTACCTCACATCCTATTTCCTCTGTCTTTCCCCAAAATGTCAACCCCCTCCGGCCAACTTTATTATTCCAGATTCTCAACCTCATAATACGTTGTGCCTCCTGTTCTGTAATCTTGGTTTTACATTCCTTAACTTCTGTTCATTGTATTCTCTGGAACTTTGTCCATGATTTAATGAGTCTCCTATGTCCTGAATTTCTTAATATCATGTATCCTACTCTTTAACCAAACCCAAGTTCTCCCCTGTGTACATGGCTTTTCCAATAGCCTTCTTAAATGGAAGCTTCTTATTATTTCTTCTAAGTATCTCCTTACATATTCTCTTACTAATTTGCTTTTCAAAGCTAATTCCAGACCTTTACTTTCTAGGCTTTTTAGTTACTCCTACTCCTATAAGCCTCTGGCTGGGAGGTTGTATCCTTTAACCTCACCCCTAGCTTCTCTGGCATGGAGACCCTGTTGTTCTTCTCCCCTCACTATACCTTCCCCCCATGCATTGATGACTTTGCTCTCTGGCTCACAGTCCTTTCCTCCACCCTGTCTGGTCTCCATCCTGAGTGAGCTCAGCAACCAACATACTGAGTCATCCTATACCCAAGCCTCCCGATTCCTTGGTCTCCTCATCTCCAATTGCCTGCTCTTCTATTCTTTGTCAACCAGCCAGAGTCATAGCCTGGCCCAGACTTCTCCAAGTGTGGTCTTGGGGCTGGCTGCCGCAGGATTGTCTAGGAAGCTTGATAAAATACACATTCCAAGGCCCAGTCCTACTGAATCACTGTTTTTGAGAAAGAGTCCTGGCATTTTAACAATCCTCCCAGGTGGTTCTTAGGCAAAGTGACTTTGAGAACCACCGTTCTCATCAAAAACTACCTCAAAATCACATTCTTTAACCAAAATCCTCTATCTTTCCAGATAATTTTCTCAATTGCTCCCACTACAGTTGCTCTTAATATAATGAGGCCTCTCCCTTTGCATTCTTTTTCTTCATGTGCGCGCTTTTGTTTTCACTTTCCTCTCTTTAGCTTAGAAATAATAATAATAATAATAATAATAATAATAATAATAATAATAATACAACTATTCCTGAGTATTTACTATGTGGCAGACATTCTTCTAAGTCCTTTACTGTATTAATTCTTTAATCCTCACAATAACTTAATGAGCTAAGTACTTATTTTAAACCCCATTTTTTTTCTTGCCCAAACTTTCAGTTTTCTTGCTCTTTTTATGCCTTCTTTGCTTCTGTCTGGCAATCCTCAACCCAAGATCCACCTTCCAATGCTTGCACCCCGGCCACTTAGTACAGCAGGAAGGATTGGGACAGTGTGAGTTCATGGACACTTGCCCTAATGGGTTGGAAACAGTGCACTTCTGGAGTTGGTACACTCTCTCACTCTTGGCGACCTAGGTCATACCTCCCACTCCAACCTCTCCCTTCCTTTCAGCAGAAAACTTTGAATTCTACTTCATACAAAATGTGAACTCTCAGAAAAATACAACCTAAACCGCTCACCATCAGATCCACAAAAACATCTCCATTAGCATCCGTGCTTCTTTCATGGGCTTACAAATTTAACAAATATTTATTGAGTACTTGCCAAGTGACAGGCTTCCGCAATGCTGTTTCAAGAAAGAGGTAGGTTCTATGCCTATTCCTATTTTACAGTGTGAAAACGAACAGAGAAGTTAAGAAGCTTGCCAGATTCAAACCTAGTCCGTGGTGGAGGAGCTAGTGAGACTCAGCATCTGAATTCCTAACTGGCGGATGGTACTGCTGCCCCAACCGTGCCCCAGGAGTTTCTTGGCTAAGAGATGGAGAAGCTTAGCAGCTGAGACTCTGCCTAGGGCTGCCGTTCATTGAGAGCAGTTGCTTTCTTACTTGTTTTATGTATTGGATGTGTCTTGAGATTTTATTCTAAAAAAAATTAAGGGAAAATATTTTCTTAACAATTTGAGAAACCACTATACCCCATTTCTCTAGGTCCCTTTATTAACCGCCATCCATGATCTATTTCTTCTGAGGCTAGAGCTGGTGGTTCAGAATAGCTTTGTTAACTCTGGGGAATCTATTTGCTTTATCCTCTGGACATTGAGAACCACATAATTTATTACAGTAAACTTTTGCTTTGTCATCCTGGAAGCTTAGGGCCAAATTCTAACTCATTGAGGAACTTGTGGCTTATCTATTTGTACTCTTTTTCTCTTGGGCCTTGATCATCTGTTCCATTTTCCCTCCTTTGGGTCCAGATGTTTTTTTAACATCTGTTTTCAGTGAGTTGCTTCAAATCCCTTTTGGAGCAAGATTTGACGTAATCAGAGAATAATGTATATGAAACATTTTCTACACTATCACCATAAATGTACAACTATAAGGAGATAAATACAAGAGTTTTAGTCTTCCAACAACCGTCTTATAGTCCAGCTATAAGGTGTCTTAGATATGGTGAACTAAAGGTTTGGAGAACTAGCTAGAGCTCTGTAATTCCCCATCCAGACTTTGGGCAACACTGGAAGGGAGCGCCCTACTGGAACTAAGGGTTCCTTACTCAGCAATTCCAGAAAAATGGGGATTCATCATTCTTTTAGATAAAGTGCTTGTTATTTTTAGAACTAATTTACTGCTCTCATATGTGATTTAAAAAACACAGGTGGGGCACCCGGGTGCCTCAGTTGGTTAAGCGTCTGACTCTGAATTTCAGCTCAGGTCGTGACCTCAGGGTTGTGAGATTGAGCCTGGAGTCCGGCTCTGTGCTGGGCGTGGAGTGTGCTTAAGATTCTCTCTCTCTCCCTCTCCCTCTGCCCCTACCCCACTTGCTCACCCGCACCTGCACATGCACAGGTTCTTCTCTCTGAAAAAACAAACAAGCAAAAGAGGCGAGGGCTCAGGAGGATCCCTGGGTGGCTCAGTGGTTTAGCACCTGCCTTCAGCCCAGGGTGTGATCCTGGAGTCCCAGGATCGAGTCCCACATCAGGCTCCCTGCATGGAGTCTGCTTCTCCCTCTGCCTGTGTCTTTGCCTCTCTCTCTGTCTCTCTGTGTCTCTCATGAATAAATAAATAAAATCTTAAAAAAAAAAAAAAAAAAGAGGCGAGGGCTCTGCAACCTTATAAAGCAGTTAAGATTTCCCTCAACCTCAAATATAATCCTGTTTTGGAAGGATGCCTCCCATTCAAAAATTAACTCATGTACATAGACTTCCATATTCCAAGGATATATCTGATAAGTACACCCATGACAAGAAGATGCTAATAGTATTTTAGAATAATCCCTTTCAATGAAGCGTGAGATATTGTACTAGTATTCATACTGGTTAGCTCACTGCAGTGATCTGTGTAGGTCATTGAGAATTTCCTTTGGTTATTTTTTTTTGCTCAAATGTATACTGGATTGCTTATTGAAATAAATCTATTTTTAAAAGATAAGTAGGGATCCCTGGGTGGTGCAGCGGTTTGGCGCCTGCCTTTGGCCCAGGGCGCAATCCTGGAGACCCGGGATCGAATCCCACGTCGGGCTCCCAGTGCATGGAGCCTGCTTCTCCCTCTGCCTGTGTCTCTGTGCCTCTCTCTCTCTGTGACTATCATAAATAAATAAAAGTTTATAAAAATAAAATAAAATAAAAGTCTACTGGCTTTAAAAAAAATAAAAATAAATAAAAGATAAGTAAATATTTAAGTAGAAAATATTGAGTTTTTTTTTTTTAGCTGAAGTATTCTTTTTTAAATGATTTATATGGATAAAGGAACAGTGTAGCCTTACAAACTCTTGGGAGTTGAGGGATAAGGCATGAATAGTAGTGTTAGCACTATGAGCTAGCTGCAAAAAAAAGAGGAAATGTTATTTTAAAAAATATTTCAGATGTAAGACAAGAGGACCTATTTCCTTGAAGTGCAGAATAAAGAATACAGGTATGCTTCACCCATGTCTGTCTGAACCATAAGATTTACTCCTTGGAAGTTTGGCTATCTCATTTCTCTAATTTGACTTCATAGTCTACTCTCTCTTCAATTTTTAGAACATATTCCCCAACAAAATAAATAATTAAACTATAGATGAACTGTCAAAAGGGAACATTATTTTAATGCAACATTAACATTTTGGTAATTAACATGGAAGTTAATGCATTTAGCAGATGTAACAACATTAGACTTGTAAATTTTAATTAAAGTTAATGGTTCATGATAGCTGTAGGCAGCAGGCATCCTCTCTAGATACTGAAAACATGTCTAATGTGATTAGAAATACTAATTGTAGAAAAAAGGATAGCGCTGGCAATGACTATTCCTCATTTCTCACAAAATCAGCAACTTGAAAGTCCTTTCAAATGAGGGAATTGGCAAGCAAATAGAAGTTAATAGAAAAGGTGATAACAAGATTTAAGGGGCTACATCAAAACACACAAACTGCTTTTATATACTTCCATTTCTCTACGAAGCTACCTGAGATGATTCTAGGATAAGAAACGAAGGTATTTAGCAATTTTTAACTAGAAACTAATGCGTCATCTTTAATTCTCTCTGCAGCTCCTAATGAAGGTTGCCCCCAAACTATATTCACATGGCTCAGTCTAGATTTTTTTTTAAAACAAGAGAGTCAATGATTTTGATTGGCAGACAAACAACCCCCCTCCCCACATATTACAATTTTGCTAAAGTGATAAAAATGATGAAGGATAGGTAGCCACACTTATCAGCTAGCCCAAAGTAAGCATAATCTTCAAATTCAATTATCTTCATTTCCACGGATGCATGACTGAGCCTATTAATTCTAAATAACTCACCTGAGGTACTGTATATCTCTAATTGTAAGACATTTCTTTTTTGTTTAATAGGATAGGATGTAAGATCCTCGTGTGTCCTGTTAAGACAGCATCTCGGCAAAAGTAGGATCTCAATAAATACTAGTTGAGGGGCACCTGGGTGGCTCAGTCGGCTAAGAACCTGCCTTCGGCTCAGGTCATGATTCCGGAGTTCCAGGATGGAGCCCCACAACCTGCTCCCTCCACAGCAGGGGGTCTGCTTCTCCCTCTGCCCCTCACCCTGCTCATGTTCTCTCTCTCTCTCTAAAATAAATAAATAAAATCTTTAAAAAAAAAACACTAATTGAACGAAAGAATAAATGTAATACATTTAAGTTTAAAATATTTAAAAATGTAGTATTATTGTAAAAATTTAGTAATAGTTTACATAGAAACTTAAACTTATAAACTAGAATATATTTACACTCATTATACTTATTTCATGTGGGTTATTAATTGTACATTATATTATAGATACAAGTAATATTACTTTGTTGTTCCGTCCCCCAAAGCTGCCTTAAAATCCAGCGTGTCTTGCAATGGGTGGTGGAGTAGAATCAAGATGTAGAAAGTTAAAAGTTGCCATCAAATAAATATTCTGTAAAGAATAAACTCAACTCTCCACTAATAAATTCTGCCCTCTGTCCGAGCAGCCCTGAATGAAAAGTTTTCATGCATCTTCACGGAGAGCACAAAATACAGAAGGCTCAAATTCCAGGGCTTTAAATACCAGGGGCTTTGACCACTGGCACCCCACCAAAGAAATCAGTCTCTGAGACAGCAGAGCTCACTCATCACTGTCAAATTCCTCAGTGTAAATTCCTCACAAAACTGGTCTGTGCTAAAACCTTCCTCATTTTTTACTCCTAACAGTGGTGAGGTCTGGATTGCAGAAATTATGGATTAAATAGAGACCATTTTAACTTCTTTTAACACTCAAGCCTTGGCTTGGTTTCCAACCTCGATGTAGACAGCCTAATTTGCAGGGCTAGTGAAAAGTGGTAGCCCTGAGGTTTATTGTATATTATAAACCTAGTGGAATGTTGAGAGTCAAAGCTGGCTTTCCGATTGGTTACTCGCCTCCTCTTTAAACTACTTTTTAAAAAATGACGAGAAGTCCAAGCAGAACAGAATCTGTTGGCAAATGACCATTCAACTTCTCACATTTCAACACATAAAACATTGATTATGTAATATTTATGTTATGAATTTTAAGCCACTTTCAATAATAACAGTGACCCCTAGGTCAAGTATTTTCTGGTAATTAGTAACTAGCTGGGTTAGGAGTCCAAATCTCATAAAATATTGTTAAGAAGATTTTATGTTTTTATAATTTAAAAGGGTCAACCAGTGAAGTTAAAAAGTTCTGTTTTTTTCTAATGGTGAATATGAACTTACATCTCAATATCATCTGCCATTTTACAAAACATGGGCTCTCGCTGTCACTGGGGCAGACATATGCAACGGCAAAAATTTAAATATTTGAAAACGCGGAAAAGGTAAATAATAAATTTGCTGGTGAGCAGGAATTTTAATTCAAAGCATGATCTGCTGTCCAACCCAGTATAGACACAGTAATTTTTCCAGCCACCAAAATTTAAGTCAGTCCTGACTTTAAGAATAATAATGATATATCAGCCTGGCACCTGTAGAGTTCCCAGATTTAGTAAATAAAAATATGGATGCCCAATTACATTTGAATTTCAGGTAGGAACATTTGTTTAGTATTATGTACAATATGCTAAAATATTATGTGTTGCTTATCGGAAATTCAAATGTAACTGGGCATTCTGTAGTTTTTCTGGCAACCCACCTCCTTATCCAGACTCTGATCTCTTTCCCTCACTGGTCTTTCAACACTCTCCAGTCTCCCAAGGGTTGGAGTTCAGGTTTGAGCGACTTGCAGCAGGTACGATGCTGTCCAACGTGGGCAATTGTCAAGGAGCAAGAATTGTTCCCTGAACGGCCCATCTTGGCAGACTAAGAATCAGATTGACATGACACATATTAACAGGAGAAAATCGAATTTAATAATGTGTGTGCGGGGAGTCCACATAGATGTCTACATTCCCAAGGACAGTCACACCAAATGACGTCTAGATGTCATCCTGAACTAAAGAAAGGGGAGAGGGGTCTGGGACTACAAAGGGAGGAATACAATCCTCAGGAAGATGAAAAAGAGTAAATGTTTGGTAAACAAATGTTTGCTGGGCCATCCAGAAACAATGGGCCAAAGAGGACTTTGATCAAATAGGCCTTCCTAGGTTCTTACCTGACCTACTTCAGATCACAGTGTAGGTATCAGCGGTGAGCTCTCTTCCTGGAGCCAGTCTTTTATCCAAATTCTTTGTAGGGAGTTGTTGGGGGGAAGTAAAGGACTTCCTGAATCTGCTGGGTCTTCATTTCTTTCAACTCAAAATAATCTTTATGACAAAGTGGCCCATTTGGGGGCACCCTGCCCTTGACCCCCACAGAATTTCAGCACCTTTTCTCTCCACGGCCCTGCCATACCACTGTTGATACTTCACTGGGTCTATACCTATTGGTAGTCTGGGATTTTGAGGTCCTCTCTTCCCAGAGCTCCAAGCAGGGAGGTAGGAACAAACTCCTGTGCTCTGGACAGGAAATCTATATCACGATCTTTAACGACACACACACTTCCAGCATTCGCAGCCACAGGACAGAAGGCAGTTCAGAATCCTGATCCCATGTACACCTGCCTCTAACCCTACCCTTTTCCTTTATCCCCAGATCTCGCTACCCAACCCCCCCAACACACACACACTGGAATAACTGCCCCTCCCTTTGTGAGGCAATTAATCACTCCCTCATGATTTTCCTCACTGCAGTATGATTTAATCACCTTCATTTTGAATGGGATAACTTGGCTTTCCCATTGTTTCAGATTTCAAAGACCTATTTTTGGAGTTGAAAAGCTGCATATTGAGTATTTGTTTGTCTTTACCTTTAATCTATCTCGAGACAAGGGTTGTCTGGTTGACTCAGAGGAGTGGAACCAGTCACAATACAACAGAGGCGGTGGGGGTGGGGAGGGGGAGAACGTTTACTATTGGAGTTGCCCATCATTGGGTAGATACTCTTAGAATGTCACTTTTGGCTAAATGTTTTGTCCAAAACTACTTCTCTATTTTCAGATTGAACTAGTGGTCATATTTATCAAACCAACAGATTGTTCACTTATCTGAGTGAGCTTGTGAAAGTGCTTACCTTTGTGGTTCTCAGTTTTCTTCCATATTTACAAAATGGAATATGTTGGTGGGGGAGAGAGTTTATTAAATATTTTATCCAAAGACTATTATGTGTCAGGCAATATGAAGTACTTTATTATGCACAACACAAAATACAATAATTCCTAATCTGTAAGGAACAAAATATAGTACAAAACACGCATTTTAAATATACTGAATGAACACAGGGGCCTCCAAGTTTCTTTCGTATTAAAAAGTGTATGATTCTATGTGGCGATGTGATCACATTATGTTGTGACCTGAGAAGTTCTGAGTTACAGGGATTCAGATTGCTTAGTAAAATCTCCTCATTTCAAGACAGCACTTAATTATGTTTTTCAATTAAGAGACATGATCAGGAGGCCTCAGAAATAGTCCCACTGTCCTTTACAAATGTGTAATTTCACACTTCGTATTTCACGTTCATCACACTTGCCATTTCATATTTGTCTTGCCAGTGACACATGTCATCTTTTAGTTTGGTAAGTCTAAATAAAAAGATATTCATCTGTCTAAGATTGAGCTGATCTGTACTTGGGGTACTACAGTCATGTCTATTTCCCTCTTAGCTCATAAAAATCGTACATAACAATTTAAGAACCAGGACAGAAAAATAATGGTTCTATGGTGAAAATGTGTATCAATTATTGATAAATATGGGGAAAAAGTATATATATAATTTTATAAGTAATCAAAGAACTATTGGGGTACCTGAGTGGCTCAGTCGGTTAAGCCTCTGACTGTTGGTTTTGGCTCAGGTCATGATCTCACCGGTCATGGGATGGAGCCCCGAGTAGGTAGGGAGTCAGCTTAAAGATTCTCTCCCTCTGCCCCTCATCACTTGCTCTCTTTCAAAGAAATAAATAAATTTTTTTGAAAAAGTAATCAAAGAGCTATGAATTAAAACAGTGAGAGCCCCCCCCCTCCTTTTCCTTCCATACTAGCAAAGATTAAAACTCCAAGTATGTGGACAATATTACAGTGAATCAGAAAAGCTCACCTTGCTCTAGAACATTGGCATGATTCATTGGCGCTGTCCCAAACCTGCTTCTCTTTTCTCTTAGCAACGGGTATCTAACCTCTTGACTTCATTTATCATCTTTACATTTATATTTCAAAAAGAGTGATCATCTATGTATTCAGACCTGTATAAACAACTGGCTACTTGATATTTACTTGGATAACTTGGTTACCTCCAACTCAATGCCGTAATGGGATCAAGCCATATGTATTGTTCTGCAATTTTCTTTTCCTTAATCTCTAATCGTGGTTTCTTCTCTTTTCTTTAATCTTTAATTGTGGGTGTTTTTCATGACAGTACATTTGTATCATTAAAAAAATAAATATATCTCGATCTGTCCATTTTTGCTCTCCATTGTCACTGTTAATGCCAGAGTCAGGCCATCGTAATAGGTAGCCTGGATTTTTACAAAAGTTTCCTTTAGTGGCCTTCTGGTATCCACATCTTGGCCACTTTCAATCCATTTTTCCCTAATTAGCCAAAGTTATCTTTTAAAAATACTAAATTTAGGTCTTCCAAGTATTAGCTGTGTGATCTGAAGGACCTGGTGGTCCATGGAAAGAAGTTTGAATTTTATTCCAAATGAAAAGGAAAGCCATTAAGGAGTTTTGGGGGTGGGGAAGTCACATGCAATGACTCACCCTTTTCAAGGTTTCTTTGACTGCTGTGTGGAAAAATGGATTATAGGGAGCACTAGTGGAATCAAAGAGACTACAGTAATGAGGAGGCTTTAGCAGTGGTACAGATGGGAGGTGAGGGAAGCTGGGCTGCGGTGAAAGCAGTGATGAGAGGTGGATGAATTCTTGAAATATCTCGTAGATTTAATTGACAAGATTTTCTGATGAATTGGATGTGGGAAGTAAAGGAAAGAGAGTAATTGAAAATTATGGAAGATGGGGAAAGGAATTAGTTAAAGGAAGCAATAAAAAAGTTTCACTTTGGGTATATTAATTTTGAGATGTGTCCAATACATTCAAGCAGAGCATTAAATAAGCACTTGTGTACATAGATCTGGAGCTCAGCAGAAGAATTTGGGCTAATCAAATAAATTTGGGACTCAGCAGTAGAAGATGGTATTTATAGCCAGAAAAATGGAAGAGAGTGGGAATATAGGAAGAGAAGTGGACGTGCGGATGAGTCTCAGGAACTGGTACATTTAGAGACTGAACAGTGGAGGATAAGTTAGCAATGAAGACTAAGAAGGAACTGTCAGATAGGTAGGAGAAAAACCAGAAGAAGAAGGTATTGTAGAAGCTGAAAAGGAAGTGGTTTAAGAAAGAGGAACACACGGGCAGCCCAGGTGGCCCAGTGGTTTAGCGCCGCCTTCAGCCCAGGGTGTGATTCTGGGGTCCCAGGATCGAGCTCCACATCAGGCTCCCTGCATAGAGCCTGCTTCTCCCTTGGCCTCTCTCTCTCTCTGTGTCTCTCATGAATAAGTAAATAAAATCTTTGGAAAAAAAAAAAAAAGGAAAGAGGAAACACTGCTATCCATTTTTCCCTAATTAGCCAAAGTTATCTTTTAAAAATACTAAATTTAGGTCTTCCAAGTATTAGCTGTGTGATCTGAAGGACCCGGTGGTCCATGGAAAGAAGTTTGAATTTTATTCCAAATGAAAAGGAAAGCCATTAAAGAGTTTTGGGGGTGGGGAAGTCACATGCAAAGATGGAGTAAATTAAGAACAGAAAAGTAGGGGATCCCTGGGTGGCTCAATGGTTTAGCGCCTGCCTTTGGCCCAGAGCGCAATCCTGGAGTCCCAGGATCGAGTCCCACATCAGGCTCCCTGCATGGAGCCTGCTTCTCCCTCCGCCTGGGTCTCTGCCTCTCTCTCTCTCTCTGTGCATCTGTCATGAATAAATAAATAAAAATCCTAAAAAAAAAAAAAAAAAAAAGAACAGAAAAGTACCCAATGGATCTGGTAACAAAGAGGTCAAAGAGAATTTTGATATGAGGTATAACTACTATATTTGCCAATCAAATTGTGAGTCTTCTGCTTAAAACCCTGTGGCTTCTCTTTAGCCTTATGATGCTGTTCAAAATACTCATCATGGGGTTCCTGGGTGCTCAGTCAGTTAAGCGTCTGCCTCTTGGTTTTGGCTCAGGTCATGGTCTTGGGGTCCTGAGATGGAGCCCCATATGGGGCTCCATGCTCAGCGAGGGGACTGCTTCCCTTCTCTCTCCCTCTGCTCCTCCCCCTGCTCATGCACACACACTCTCTTTCTCAAATAAGTAAGTAAATAAATAAATAAATCTCTAAAAACAAAATACTCATCATGTCTTCAATCACTCCACATGCCAGCCAGTGTCTTGTTTCTTGACACTTGTCTCCACAGCCACACGAGACTTTCTTTTCACTTGCACTTCTGGAACATGCAATGCTCTCTTTTCTCTCAAGGTCCTCACACTGGTCTGAACCAATACTAATTGCTGACTGTATAGTGAATGAGAAGCAGCATAACACGGTGGCTCAGCACACAGACTTGAGAGCTAGCCTACCTGGATTCGACGTCTGGCTCTGGCTGTTCTATTTGTGCGATCTTAGGAAGATCCTGTTCTCTACTTCAGTTTCTTCAATTCCTATTGGCCCTTCAGTAATATGGGGACAATAAGAATATCTGCCTTATAGAATTATGGTTCGAGGGAAAAGTCACATTTAAAAGGTGCTGGATGGTCTGAAGAATGAAATAAATGCTGACAGTACAAGAAACAAAGGCAAGAAGACACTCCAAGATAAATTTTAAAAAGGACCTAGGATAGGCTATACTAATTGGATGTGAAATAAGATTTACATAAAGTTTAACTTTCATTGATCCTTAACTTCTGGAATTAACTTATAGATAAAACATTAAAGATTAAGGTATGGAGAGGCATCTGAGAGGCTTAGTGGTTGAGCATCTGCCTTTGGCTCAGGTCGTGGTCCCAGTGTCCTGGGATCAAGTCCTGCATCAGGCTCCCCACATGGAGCCTGCTTCTCCCTCTGCCTATGTCTCTGCCTCTCTCTCTCTCTCTCATGAATAAATAAATAAAATATTTTTTAAAAAAGGATTGAGGTATGGTCACAAAACCAAATATGAATGTTATCAACGTTGATCCTCTAAAAGTTTAGATTATTGAAGTTGGAAGGTAGAAGGTGAAAAATAAGCTGATAGGAAAGCTAGGGCCATCAGCGTCCTCATCTTACAAGGCAGGGAATGAGGGGATCCCTGGGTGGCACAGCAGTTTAGCGCCTGCCTTTGGCCCAGGGTGCGATCCTGGAGACCTGGGATCTAATCCCACGTCGGACTCCCGGTGCATGGAGCCTGCTTCTCCCTCTGCCTGTGTCTCTGCCTCTCTCTCTCTCTCTCTCTCTCTCTCTGTGACTATCATAAAAAAAAAAAAAAAAAAAGACAAGGAATGAAAAGACAACATCTCTAGTTGCTGGCATTCATCAAGGGTGTTAATGTGAGACGAAAGCAAGGGAGGGTCACTTTGACTCTACTGAGCAGAGAGGAGATCATTACAATTATATGGGAAGGCTAATAATGAGTTTTGTTTGGGCAGAACTAAAAATAACCCAAAGAAACAAACCCCCAAAACAAACAGGCTCAAGGCTATTTCAAAGAATAATACCCAAAAGCATGTTGCAGAACAGGTCTGTAACTCGTGGTGCTGTCCACTGAAGATTAGAAGAGATTGCTGCTGCTGCCCAACCAACTGGACTTTGTTCCAGGAACTCCATCACGCGTCCCTGGCGAACCACTACCACTATCACCGCCGCCATCTGACACCCACTGCCATCCACACACCCACACAGATGGAAATTCCAGAGGAGCCTGTTTCTCTCCCCTCATGTTGGTCACAGGAAATTGGTGCACCTGGTTGGGAGAAACTAGGTCACATGATTCTGTCATAGATGCAAGGGACATGGGACTTGGAATGGGCTCTTTTTTTTTTTTTTTTGTAAAGGAAAGAGTCACAACATAAGTTTTCCCCCAAATATGATATTTGTAAGGTCATTAGAGGTAATGGCAGATGCTTACCACCCTGATGGAACAATACGTAAAAGCATAAGTATATTGTTCAAAGTAGAAACAAGGATAATTTAAAGGGAGATGAAACTTGCTGCATTATATTTATTTATCTCTTTTTCTTACAACCTGAATCCAATTCATTAGGAGAGTCTGTTGGTTCTGCTTTCAAAATACATACAGACAACTTCTCTTAATTTCTCTATGGCTTACATCTTCATCCCAGCTCCTACAGTCTTTGCCCTAAATTACTAAAATAGCTTCCCAGCTTCCCCCTGCTTCATTCTTTGTCCCTTTACAAAATATTCGAACTCAGCAGCCAGAGGGGTCCTTTCAAGATGTAAGGAGTATCCTGTGATGTCTCTGCTCACAATCACGCAAAGAATGCCCAGATGACCCAGAGTAAAAGTCTAAGGCCTTCTAAAAGCCTTATGAGTCCTCCATGATGTGCTGCTCTCCCCCATCCCACTGTGAGCTCATCCTCTTGTGCTCCTGCCCTTGCTCGCTCTTCTTGCCACTGCAGTCTCCCGTCATTCACCAAATGTGAGTGGCAAGCTCCTGAGCACCTGCATTGGCTCTTAACACTGATGGGTTCCTCCACCCAGAGAGCACTCTTCCCCAGGTGTGCATGTGGCCCATGCTCTCATGTCTTGAAGACTCACCTACCCTGCCAGTCTCACCCTTTCTGCTTTACCACTTCACCTTTTTTTTTCTGTAGCTCTGATGACCTTCTCTATATATTATATTATATATCATTGACACAAGCAGGATGTTCCTCTTCTGTCTCAAGAAAGGCAGTAATTTTGTCTCTTTTATCAGTTGATGTCGCCAGGCACTTAGAAATCTCCCTAGAAAGGAAAATAATAAGCAATCACTGAGTGAATGAATGGATACAAGAGTGAATAACTGATTAAGAACTTTCTAGGGAAGAGTTAGAGGAGTTATTTTACCTAAAATCTTGTCTATCAGAGCAGAAAGCCAAAAGATAGATCTTAAAGTTGATGAATCAAGCATATATTATTTAGAATTATGGTGGTAACTATCAGAATTGCTAAAAGCAAAAACATATAAAAGTGGTTGTGTCTGCGGAACAGGGCTGGAGAAAGGAAGATGTGGGGCAGAACCATATGGCTTTTCACATGCAATCTTTCTGAACTCCTTGATTTTTAAAAATCTTGTGCATGTAAAATTTTGACAAAAAACTTAGGTTTTTCATATAATCAATTAACAAGGAAATATAAGGTCTATAAAAATCCTAAATACATAATAAAAAAATTATTACATTTTCCTTATCAGTAAAGGGCAGAATTTTTAATGAGGAGTTGGTATGGGCTGAATGTTTGTGTCTCCCCCCGCCCCAAATTCATGTGTTGAAGCCCAGTACCTAATGTGATGGTATTTGGAGGAGGCGGTCTTTGAGGGGGATAATTAGATTTGGATGAGGTCATGGGGGTATAGCTTTCATGATGGGATTATACATTTTTAAGGGCAGGGAGAACCTAGAGTTCTCTCTTGCCAGCCAGGTGAGGATCTAACAAGGAGTTGGTGGTCTGTAACCTGGAAGACAGGTCTCTAGAACCTGACCATGCTGGCCCCCTGATATGACTTCCAGCCTCCAGAACTGTGAGAAATAAGTTTCTGTTGCACCCAGTCTATGGTACTTTGTTATAGCAACCTCAACTGACTGAAACAGATATAATAAATATAACATAATAATATATAATAAAAATAAAATTAAATATAAATATATAATAATAAATACAATAAAAATAAGGAAATAATTTCAACATTCTTTTGGACAAACTAAATTTTTTAGGTTTATTAAGACAAATTTCAAGCAAAAAATGAATATACATGTGTCTACTTTTAGCTCTGTCAAAGCCTAACATCACCCTCATTTTTAGGTTCCTATTCTGATTTGCCTGATGTGAGTCCCCAGTATGGGTATAGATGATTCATGAACTAAGAGGTTTGCAACTAAAATATTGACAGATGACTCTACACACTCTTAATAGCAAAGGTAATAGCCCACGTGCTACTCTGAAAGGAATTTTATAAATTAGAAGTAGAATAGTACTGCATTTCGCTAGGCAAACTATAGTTCAGAATTGCGTTTCTACATATGTTTATGTAATAAGAAATATCAGTCAAATCCTAAGAACAGTTCCCCCCCCCAGACTCAAAAATATGTATAGAATATATGACATGTATGTACGTGGGAGAGCAGGAGGTGAAAATTACTCTGTAAAGATGTTATATATTCTTGTACATAACTGAAACTCAATTAATGACTCTAATCATCTAATTGCTGGGTGCCAAATTCATTCTTTGCATAATAATAGGAGCTAATCTCAGTTGTTTCCACTGCAATTTGCAGCCCTACCTCCAATCTGTTATGTATAAGGCCACCTCAATAAGAAATGTGTGCTATCCCCAGCATACCGTATTGTTATAAATTGCTCTTCTAATGACTTTTAAAAACATTTCTTTTACCTGGTTATAATCTACCACTCGGTGAGGACAGTGGCCATCAGTTGACCGACTTGGAGAACAAGGAAACCACATCACTCTTCAGTCTGTCTCACTCACCAAATTAATGAGCTGTATTACCACCTGCCTCAGGGGAGAGTGTGTGATCAATCCTCCCAGTTCTGGTAATGCTGTCATGGTGATGAATGGCTGAGAGACAGGTTTTAGAGAAAGAAACCTAGTTTGGTTAAAAAGGAAAAAGAACGTAACCTATTTTAATAAAAGCAAAATTAGTACTAGCACCCTACACCATTTTGACCCATGTCACCCTCAAAAATATGAAAGGAAAAGCCTTGTCAACTTAACCCTTTCTACTTGTTTACTGTCCTTCCTAATGAGTGATTTGGAGAGACAGCCTTGGTTTTAAGCTAGCTGTCAACTGTAGAATTTACAGGAACAGAGAAAGTAGTTAGGAGGCACAGTGGACCTGGGGACCCTCTAGTGAATTCTCAGTGGAAACATATTACCGAGACCCTCGGGAATTATAGTTTTTGACTCCAGATTTTACTAAATTTGCATTAAGGACCAATATTTAGTTAGAGATATGAGAAATCATTTAATTTCTTTTTGTGGGACCCTAAGTGCTTCATAACCATCTTAATGGGGGCACCTGGGTGGCTCAGTGGTTGAGCATCTGCCTTTGGCTCAAGTTGTGATCCCGGGGTCCTGGGATTGAGTCTCACATCGGGCTCCCTTTCTGTCTGTGTCTCTGCCTCTCTCTCTGTGTCTCTCATGAATAAATAAATAAAATCTAAAAAAAAAAAAACCTCTTAATAGTCACCTTAACATAAAAAGTTTTGTAAGAACTTCAGTTGCATTTTTGTTGTTTACAAAATACAAACTTTATTAATTTAAGTATTTTTATTGAGATAGATATAAGGACTCCACAGACAAAGAGCTCTAGAACTGTTTTTCTAAGGGTATCTCACTTTCACAGGAACACGCCACCAAAACCGATCAGGTTTATAGGAACTTGCACATGTTGTGCAAAGAGGAATTCAGAGAGAGCTATGAAATTAAAAAGAGCTATCAGAACGTACTATAAAATTTAACTAGACATAGGTAAAGCTCCAATTTAATAACTACCCTTCACTGTAAATTGGGCATTCCTCAAAAAACACTACACTTGTTAAACGAGTTGTGGAAAATCACATACCACTGGAATTTGCAGAGCACCATTTCTCTCAGAGTTTTAAAACAAAAGTAAACTTAGAATCATTTGTATTTATGTTCCAAAATTCTATCCAGCATTGATATCGATGGAGAATGTTGAAGGTTATTATAATAATTATTTTAAAAAACCATGCTCCATTTTGGTTCCTTAAAAAAAGAAAACTAAATCTCCTTTTTTTTTTTGGAGACTTCTGTAACAAACTAAACTATGGTTGAGTAATAGCACAAGATTTCAAATACGCTCTAGTTATTGTCTAAGGTGTCATATTAGTTTTCTAGGACTCTCATTACAAAATACCACAGGCTAGGTGGATTAAACAATAGAAATTTGTTTTCTTACAGCTCTGGAGGCTGAAAGTTCAAGATCAAGATGTCAGCAGGGTTGGTTCCCTGTGAGATCTCTCTCCTCAACTTATGGATGACTTCCCTCTTGTTCCCTCTTCACATGATCTTTTTTCCGTGCATGCACATCCCTAGCGTCACATTTTCATGTACAAATATCCTCTTCCCTAAGGACACTCATTAGATTGGATTAAGTCCCCTCCATCTTCATTTTAACTTAATCACCTCTCTAAAGACCCTATTTCTAGAGTTACATTCAGAAATACTAGAGGTTAGGACTTCAGCATAATTATTTGGGGAGAGTCACAATTCGGACCAAAAGAAATGCCAAGTCAGCTCGGTGTTTCAAAATTTAAGTAATAGTTCTACAAATAGCCTTCTCGGTGTCCACCCCCTGCCCTCCACAAACTATATCTCCCCACCACCTACTCATGTCACCCAAACTGAAAAGAGTATCAATTGCCCTTCGGAAGTTGTATAGGTAAGATGATTATAAACATTCTAAATGGTTAGCAGATAGAATTGCCTATGTAAATGAGCATGTTTAATTTATCCTCAGATTTACAAAATAGATAACCCACCAAGCTCGTTGGTGAAGGAGGAACCACTTTTCCACCTGATGGATGCATGGGGGAAAGCATAAAGAAATGTAGGAATGTCGAACTAACATACTGGGGACGCATATGGGGAGCAAAGGGGACGTGTGATGAAGGCTGCTTATTACTTCGCCCCTTAGATATTGGTGGCCTCAGTAGGTGGCCGTCTTCCGTTCACTGTAGTGTTTTCCACAAATCACTTCAGTAAAGAAGACTTATGGAAAAGGAGGTTGTTTTCTTTCTTCCAAACTGGAGAAGGATGGTTATTTTATTTTATTTTATTATTTTATTTTATTTATTCATTAGAGACAGAGAGAGACAAAGAGAGAAAGAGAGAGAGAGAGAGAGAGAGGCAGAGACACAGGCAGAGGGAGAAGCAGGCTGCACACAGGGAGCCCAATGAGGGACTCGATCCCAGGACCCCAGGATCACAACCTGAGCCAAAGGCAGACACTCAACCACTGAGCCATCCAGGCATCCAGGATGGCTATTTTTATTGGTGGGAATCCTTAGTCATAAGATCAAAATTTTGTAATGCTGGGTTCCAAGTTCACCTTGAACAACTAGTATAAATTCTGCTTATTCCAGTTCTTTTGTAATTATATTTACATATTTCTCTTCCTCCTCCTTCCTCTCCTCCACCTTCTCTTCTCCCCTCCCCCATCCGCTCCTCTGAATGCTCCTCCTCCTCCTCCTTCTTCCCCTTCCCTCTTTTGCCATTTTCTTGATTATTCAGTCGTCCAAAGTCTAATTAGGGAAGAGTGGAAGAAAGAGGAGAGAATGTTTTAAAAATGTAAGTTTCGTTTCCCCAGGGCTTTTCTCTAACTCCAAATCTGTCCCACTTACAAAAATAATAATAATAATAATAAAATAAATTTGGGAATCACGCAGGACTTTAAAATATTTAAAATACTGTTTTGATGCCCCCTTGGCATGCATTGGCAATGACATAGTAGTTCTGGCTGTGATGTAAAATATATGATAATTCTTTAAATGAACACTTAAACATTTTCTAGTATTAAATTTTTATCACTTTACTCTGGTATTTGGAGTCTCTCTATTTAAAGTACTAGCAGTGTTACTCGGCTTAAAAAAAGAAAAAGAAAAAAATAACTAGTAGAACTTTCCCGAGTGTTTATCCTGTGGGATAAGATTGTTCTAAAGTTAAAATCCTCCTTCCTTGTTGCCCAGCACATCCAGTGAAATCTCCCTTAAAGGTGAAGTGACTAATCTTTCACCCTTGAAGGGTAATGATCATGTTAGCGAATGCTGAGTCTGCCTTCCAGTTCCTTAGCCACAAATGTCATCTTGCTACTCTGTCTAAAGCTATTGCTCTGACAGCTTCAAATTGTCAAGTATATGGCACATGAAGTTTTCTTGAATTATTGATAAATCTGCATAATTTGGGGAAGGTGAAAATGGGAACGTGGTCGAATTGATAGTTGCTCTAATTCTTTCTTCGGGGATATGGTATTTTTTACACGTGTTGCACAGAAGAAAGATCTTATAACTAAACAGTTCATTTTGTAGAAAGTATATTTGTGTAGGAAGATACAAAGGATACTTAGATGGGAAGTCTTGTATCATTCATCAGTATGTGCCCTTAGGGACTTGGTACTTTACAGTGAGCTTGTGATAAATACTGTTTGAATAACTAGAGGAGTTGAGATGGAAACAAAGCAAATTCAGGTATATTAAAATTCAGACCATCAAGAGCACTAAGTCTCAGCTCTAATACTGCAACTCACTGGTATGCAGAGATCTCCAAACTTTCTCAGTTCACGTATCAGTCTTTTTTTTTTTTTTTTAACAAACCCCATGGCAAAACAAACACAAAAAAAAACCCCAGCAGTTGAGCTCACCAAGTAATTCACCTGGAAGACATGCCCTAACAACTTACTATTTACGTCCTAACAACTTAGTAGCCATTTGAAAAAAGAATACGTACCATTTGAAAGAATAAATACTATTTTTATTTCATTTCATTCTTGAACAATCACAACTGCTTACCAATAAGGTGTGTTTGTCTGTTGGGCAGTGCACGGCTTCTTAAGCCCCAGCATCAGATTAGACACCCCCACATCATTTTTGGTTCTACATTGATTTTCTCGTGCTACCTGCTTTCTAATCTCAGCAATCTTCCAAAACTTAGTTGCTCAAAGATATGCCGTCATGCAAAAGAATGCAGCTCTATTTGATGCCCAAACAGTGAACCACCTAGGGTTAGTAGTTCCTAAGATGTGTGACAAATGTTTCAAGTATTGCTATGATTCCCTTGAATATTTAAAATATCCCTAAATATTCCTAATTAGTTATTGTGATGAACACAGTTTGAGCAAATAATGTGTTTCCAACAGTAGTTAGAAAATGTGTTTCCAACAATAGTTAGAATGCTGAGGATATCAAGCATTTTCTTAAAAATAAGAGCGTATCCAAAGTTATCTCAATAATACTATTACTTGCTCATGGACTTTCTCCTGTGATGAGAGGGAAGCAATGAATATAACAGCTAGGGTGTGGGAACTGTTCCTAGCCAACAACCTATTTAATCTGGGCCCCTGCACCTGACAACTGTTGCAGATGTGTCATTAATACACTTGGTAATTAAACTTAAGGCAATGGTTTTGATTATAGGCAACATTTATTTCTATACCTAGATATAATAGCACTCCCTACCCCCAGCCCCCAGGATCACATTCACACAGGCAAACACTATCTCCAGAAGGAAAAAAAAAAAGTGCTGGTGTAAATCAGTGGTTTGGAACTTTTTGTGAATTAGAATCACCAAGGAGCATATTAAAAATGCAGCTTTCTAGAATCCCTAGGCCTACTCTCTGAAATTCTATAATATGGGGGTACGGCAAAGATATTTTTAAAAAGCTCTCCATGTGATTTTAGTAAAGGCCATTTTGAGAAACACTGGTAGAGGGTATGGTTTGAGTAGCATGATGAAACAAATAATGAGACTCTTATTTTTTTTATGTCTTATTAATGTGCTGTTTGAGTCTGTGTGTGTGCACATGGAAGTTTCACATACATCCTGCCAACACCTAAAGATGATACTAGTCTAATACCAGTCTCACAGACACTTAGCGTGATAGTGGTGGAGTTTATAGTGGTTCAGGATCATATTATTGTGAGTTCTTTATAGATCTTATTCTTTATTTCCCTCAGAGTACATAACTTTGTAAACTTTGTATTCCTTAACCCTTTATATCCTCCAAGGGTACTTTAGGGCTTTAGCCATAGTAGGAACTCAATAAATATCAATTATTCGTGGTTCTTTTTTTTTTAAAGGTCTTATTTATTTATTCATGAGAGACAGAGAGAGGCAGAGACACAGACAGAGAGAAGCAGGCTCCCTGAAGGAAGCCTGATGTGGGACTCAATCCCAGGACCCCGGGATCATGCCCTTAGGCAGGTGCTCAACCACTGAGCCTTTACTCATGGTTTTTAATCTAGGCTGAACATTAATATCACTTAGAGAAGTTCTTAAAATATTAATTATCCAAGACTCCTCAAACTAAGTGAAGTAGAATTTGTGCAGATGAGGCCTAGTACAGCCAGAGTTGAGAACCACTAAGTTGTATGTGTCTTTGCACCTCTGCTATTACCAAATGTATGCATTTCACATCCATCTGATTGGGCTTATGAGTATGTGTGTGTGGGGGTGTGTGCATATGTGTATGTGTGTGTGTGCACACACGTGTTTTTATGGGATTCTTTTCCAAGATAATACAATCATAAAATATATACAAAGGAGTAGCTTTTTCTTCACAAGGATTTGTTTACTCCCATGTTTTCTGGGCACTTATTATTCTTTCTCAATTCCTTTATTGGAGATGTGGAGATTATAACCAGTATCACCACCCTCTACCTGCTGTCACCTGGGAGAGTTTTTTGTAACATTTACGAGTCTGCTTGGCAACTCTATTCCATTCTTTAATACTCTTTCCTGCAAATAAGCTACTCAGCCACTTGGTGGTGATAAGTACTTTATTCATGATGGTTAATTACCCACTGTGCTTTTTGAGATCTAGTAAAATTAGTTTCCCATTATTTTCAGATTTTTAAAATTGTTTAAACAATGAAAATAGCAAATATTGAAATGTACGGCAAACAATTCCAAATAGAACTTGCAAAGAAATAAGAAAAGTTTGATTCAGTGACTTCCTCATAATCCCTGCATATAATTTAGTTGTAATTTAGATCTCGTGCTCAGATTTTGATCAAAATATTCTGTTTTTTTTAAAACAAAGACTCACCGCTTACACCACTGTTTTCTAGTTCGTTGATTCTAAGATATCATTAGCTATGGGATGCATTCCAACTCCTAGAGGTTAAATGTTAAAAAAAGGAAAAAAAAAAAGGTAAGAGGGACGCTTGGGTGGCGTCTGCTTTTGGCTCAGTCATGATCCCAGGGTCCTGGGATTGAATCCTGCATTGGGCTCCCCGCAGGGAGCCTACTTCTCCCTCTGTTTGTGTCTGTTTGTGTCTGTTTCTCTCTGTGTCTTTGAAAGAAGGAAGGAAGGAAGGAAGGAAGGAAGGAAAGAGAATCTTTTTTAAAAAGTGAGAAACAATGAAATGCTGTTTGCAGAATCCACTGGAGTCCTAATGCACGCGAGACATTTAATAAATAAGTCTAGGAAAGGAAAGAAGAAAGGAAGAAAGCATGTGAGGATGAAGATTGAGGAGGGGAGGGGCAAGAAGAGAGAGGAAGAAAAGCAAGAAAATAGGCCGCAGAGAATAGTCACATGCCCTTCCCAAAGCACTGGCATAATTCTGAGGCTTTCTGGGTAGAAAATTTTTCCAATTTTCCTCTTCACAGATAGAGATTTTATATATTATATCAATAGTAATCCTTTTCTCAGTTCATAAAAATGAAGCCACCGAGTAGACATCTTTGTAACCCGGGCCTGTAAGCTCCTGGGTGCTCTTCTCCAGATGGAAGGGAGGAAAAACAGACATGGCTACCTTTGGACCTCAGTGCTCCCCCTTGATGGCTCCTTTATATCCTTTAGCTGCCATTTAAATGTCACTTCCTCTGACAAGCATTCCTGGACTCTCCAATCTAAAGGTTGTCCCTTCCTGTTATCCCCGCCTAGAGTGTCTTATCCTTTGTTCTCTTCAGACTGTCTCTTCATCCGCACAAGGCACTCATCAAGTAGCCTGAAGGTGTAACTTCCTTCCAAAAGCATATGTACTTTATTTTATTTTATTTAGCATATGTACTTTAACAAAGATATCAAAGATCAAAAAACATCTAAGAACCAAAGGAATGGAAGCCTACTTCCTAATCAGAAGACTCGGTTTAAAAATAAACACAGAGATATGCACTAATGCTTCATGCTCTTAAAACCACAAAACTAAAAATGTATGGTTAATCCCCGAGGGTAACTGAGAACAAAGCTCTGTACCGAGGGCAGTAAGAGTGAAACAAGGACAGACTTGACTTACTTCCACATTTTCCTGGAGCTGCACTGCTAAAGAGCTACTATGGAAGCTTACTGTGATTTATGTAAACTAGGAGGTAAGCTTATGTGATTCCAACCCATCTTCTTGTTTTGGGGCAAGTTATGCATAAACTGGGCCAGAGAGCTGAGCTAAATTCCATTCTGAAATTTGGCTAGAGAGGGGTATTTGAGAATCTATTCTATAAGGTTAGGAATTCCTCCTTATGGCGAATTGGAGGCTGTATCTATTTTAAGTCTGTCGTGTTTTACTGTAGGACACTTACTACTCTGTCTTTACTAGAGAAGGAGAAGAACAAGACTGTTGAGACAGGAGTTTCATTCCCCCTTTGCTATCTTTGGGTGAGAGAAGAGGAAAACCTGAAAGTGTTTTGTTGTAGTTGGCACCTTCTTTCCCTCCCTCAGCCACACCATCTTTGTCTTTGCATCACATCACACCCTATCATCCGAGGTAGAACCCAGGGGTGGGGGTCTGGGGATATTCAATCCCAAAGCTGCTGGTCCCAGAACCTGTTCATGAGCTGCTGCCTCATCACATGTGTGAAAATCCCTTAATATGGCAGCTGAGGGTTGTCTGGGTGGCTCAGTGGTTGAGCAGCTGCCTTTGGCTCAGGCTGTGATCCCGGGATCCAGGATCGAGTCCCACATCAGGCTCCCTGCATGGAGCCTGCTTCTCCCTCTGTGTCTCCGCCTCTCTCTCTCTCTTTCTGTGTCTCTCATGAATAAATAAATAAAATCTTTTTTTTTAAAGATTTTATTTATTTATGAGAAATACAGAGAGGGAGAGAGAGAGAGAGAGGCAGAGACACAGGCAGAGGGAGAAGCAGGCTCCATGCAGGGAGCCCGACGTGGGACTTGATCCTGGGTCTCCGGGATCACGCCCTGAGCTGAAGGCGGCACTAAACCGCTGAGCCACCTGGGCTGCCCAATAAATAAAATCTTAAAAAAAAAATATGCCAGCTGATTATCTCCATATGTGTTAAGAAACAGATGGGGGTGTTTGTTTTGATTTTTTTGTTTTGATTTTTATATAGTTTACATACACAGAACTTTAAAGGATTATGAAATAGGGAAATACATATAATATCCATAAAAGGAATTAAAATATTAGATTCCAAAAATGATAAAAGTAGATTCTAGCTTTTAGGGGCTAAACAATCAAAGATTCAGATGATATTGATTGTTCTGACTTAACATACTCTCTTTACATATTTATTTCTAAAAAGATTTTATTTATTTATTCATGAGAGACACAGAGGCATAGGCAGAGGGACAAGCAAGCTCTTTGAAGGGAGCCTGATGTGGGACTGGATCCCAGGCCCTGGGATCATGTCCTGAGCCGAAGGCAGGACCTCAACCACTGAGCCACCCCCTCTTTACATATTTAGATTTTAGGACAGTGCAATAGTCTAAAATATCACTAGCTAGGTATTAGAAATAAAAGCTTGGATATGTAGTACTACAGAAATGTATCTTAAAAAAATTATGTAGGAAATTCAAACTAATTCTTGACATAAGTCATTTTCATGTTCTTTCCAGTCATCTCTAATTTACATTATGCTATTTCTACAAACTTCCTATTGTAAAGAGTAAAACATACCTGCCTACTTGAGAGTTATAGGATATAGACCTGATACAGTATTAAATTCATTTAATTTAGAACATAAAGAAGTCATATTTTATTATTTGTCTTCAGAAAAAAGTGATTATTTTTGTCTTTTTAAAAAAATTATATTTTATTTATTTATATGAGAGAGAGAGAGAGAGAGAGAGAGAGAGGGAGAAAGCACAAGCAGGATGAGCAGCAGGCAGAGGGAGAGGGAGAAGTAGGCTCCCTGCTATGTGGGGCTCAATCCCAGAACCCTGGGACCATGACCTAAGCTAAAGGCAGATGCTTAACTGGCTGAGCCACCCAGGTGTCCCCATTTTTATCTTTCAGTTTGAGCAAGGAAAGAACAACGAAAAATAACAGAATCTTAAATAGTTGCATACTTTTGTTGCCCAAAGTATACATTGTATGTGTGTATTTATATACTTTAAAATTATTTTTTGAAGTTATCTACATACATAAAACCTTTAAGTAAATTTTAAATGTACATGCAACTTTAAAATAAGATTTTAAAATAACTTTAAACATAATTAACTTATATACAAAAATAATAATCATGTATTTATATATAAATAAGTTAAAAATAATTTAAAAGTTCTATGGATTAAATGAACCTATTAGAGACATAACAATAAATAACACTGATGAGGGGCACTTGGGTGGCTCAGTCGGTCAAGTGTCTGACTCTTGATTTTGACTTGGGTCATGATCTGGGGGTCCTTCAATTAAGCCTCAAGTTGGGCTCTACCCTCATCGCGCAGTCAGCTTGGGATTCTCTCCCTCTCCTTCTGCCCCTCCCCCAGTATGTGCTTTCTCTCTTCCTCTTTTTCGTAAGGAAATAAGTAAGTAAATAAATAAATAAGGAAATAAATAAATAACACTGATGAGCCAATATAACAATATTGTCCTATTAGGACTGTTTGCAGATTCCATGGGTGACATTCCAGTTTGTTGTCTCCCACTCTTTCAAAGAATGGATTATTACATAAGCCCACAGGTAAATATTGATTGACTTGTCTTCATCAGTACTTGCATGGTTTATGAATTTAAAGGTTCTTGCCCTGACTTTGAGAACAGGTACTTCAAGTTTTTAAGCACATCTCTGATTTTTGCCCCAACGTTCTCAAGCTTTGGAAATGATCCAGTTTTATTCCGCAAAGTGTTGTGTTAGGTACTCCTTCTACATAATGCTAACTTTAGATGGAAAAGCTGATATGACAGAGTGATTAAAGAAATGTCTCCATAATTTGAATTTTACCCAATAGTGAATTCAGCAGCAGAATTATGGAGGATATTGAAGCTGTTTAAGATTAACGAGGCTTATGGTCATAAAGACAATAAAAGCCGGCTTTGAGTATATCTTTGAGTTTGATGTGGCAAGTTTCCAAATCTGGTTTTACTCACATCCTGTATTTCCAAATAGATTGAACATTAACAGTGCAATTGAACTGCTTAAGAAATAATTACTGATGTATTTTAAAGTACACTTAGGACATTAAATAGGACAGTTGAAGAAATATATGAAGAGATGTATGTTTTAAGCAATAAATGCTGAAGTATGAGCAAAGAGGATGAGCAAAAAGCAAAGAGAATGAACACAATAGTGAATGCAACGTTTCACCTCCTGTGTTGACACTGCTGGGATGTGCTTCTGGATTCTAGCCCTGAGAGTACTCTCTCAACCATGCGGAAATACTAAAAGTAAACAAAAATACTTATTATTTGCCATTTTTTTTCCTATTTAGGAAATAGAAAATTGCTCCAACTGTTCAGACTTGAATGGTTGCATCCCAAGATTAAGTGAAGAGCACAAAAGAGGACTTGATGAATCAGAAGATATAGGAGGCAGAAATTCGGTAGACCTCTTCCAGACCTTACAAATACCCTTTTTGAAATCACAGGGCATTTGTAACACTCCTTTCTCAGGGTAGATGCACCCACATAAAATATTCCAGAGAAACCTGTACTTCTAAAAATTGTCTTTGGGATTTGATTACGGTATCACTGCGACTCTCTGTGAACATAAGAATTGAGAGGAGCTTGCGAATGCTCTGTGAAAATGCTACCATTGTTGAGGAGAGTGTGTCCTGTGGAATGCCCTGACCATTTGGCTCCACATCAAGTGTAGAGTGTACAAGTGTGAAAAGGGAAGTGATTTTTAAATATATTTCCTTCATTGCTTTGACTCTTGGCCCATTGCATATTGGCCTTTTGGCTTTTATATTCAAGAGACAAAAAGCATAAATTCAACTGAGTTCTGGTAGCCAAAGAAAATTACATTATAAACGTCAACTGCCAGTTGTACTATTTCTTTCCTATTTTGCAACCAATATAACATATTAAATTTCCCTCCATTAGGAGTATACATTTTAAAAGCTGTATATAGTGTATTGAAATGTTTCCCCAGTCTTGTAACTACTACAGAGTTAGCCAGGAAAAAGCTGCCATCAGGATGCTACAATTTTTAACTATGAACTGTATTCTCAAAATACCATAACTAGATTCTAGGTATATAACAGAGTTGCCTTTCTGTGATTTTGAAATCTAGGGATTTGATGTGAGAATAAAATTAAGGCTGATTTTATTGTTTTTGTAGGAAGCTCATCTACGCGATCCATTAAAAATTAAATGCAAGGGGCCATAAAAGTGAAAAAGTAGCTTTCTAATATTTTTCATGACTGTCTCAAAGAAAGATAAAGATTTATTTTCTGACACTGGACAGTGACTACAGCCAGGGCTAGAGAAAAGTGATCTCCCTTGGGTTGTCTGCAGTCTGCACTTTGACTTCCTCCTCTTGGCCCAATTTAGTCCAGACATTTCAACAGCTTGACTAAGCCTCATCACCATTTAGCTGCCAAATTCGGTGGCTGCCAATATCACTAGTAGCTTTTTAAGTACACCTGTTGCCAGCACTATGTTTGTGAGTCAAGAAGACTAGACATTTCTGGTCTTACTCTAGTGGCTAGGATCTTTTTTCAAAGGAAAATTATTTTTAATATTACCTCACTATCCTTCATTTGGGAAAACCTTTTTTTTTTTTTTTCTAGCAAGTTTTGCTCCTTACGGAGAAGTTGCATTTACAATGAACACAGTAGATAACATCTGATCTGGTTTAGCCTACAGATAATCAATCAATATTGGTAATCAATACTATGTTTAATTTTTATTTTTAATTGTGTGGGGCCAGCAAAGTTATATGAATAATAAAATGTGAAACTTAGTGTAAGCTGACAGGCTTTAAGTGTAATAATCAAGTATCATTTACAGCAGTTAACCTGATGGTTAATAGTATGTATTGTGGGGTAATTAGGATAAACGTACCTCCTATAAAGGACTGTAATTGGTGCATTTCATGGAGCTGAACACCATTTTTGGAGCAAGTTTGGCGGGAGATAATAGAAAAGCAGTTAATGCTAGACTCCGCTGGAAAGATCCCTGAGGCCAGAGGAGCTGCTTTGGCCAGATCTCTCTGTTTTCCATTAGCATTTGCTCCAGGCCAGGGGCCCGTGGCTGGGGCAACCCTCGCTTATCTCCACGTAGGCTGCTAAAAAAGCCACAATGAGAAAGTGCAGTGGATTCAGTTCCACAGTCTTAACAACCTTTAAAACACTTTGCTACTACATAGCTATAGCTCTAGTCTGTTAAGGTGAAGCAAGAGGACACATACAGATGATTTCAATACTTTGGGCACCATATAGACACTAATAAAATATTTCCTAGATAAAACCCTTGTGGCTACGAGGGTTTCGTGACCTCATTTTGATTTATTTGCTTATGGGTGTTCATAAGGTCTGTAAGTTTTCCCCATAGCAATGAAATGCCAGGTCTATAGATGAATCTGAAGTTTATTTAAACGGGGATGTTTTATTATCAATCTATGTTTTTTAAAAGGTAGTGCAAAAGATATTAAAATACAAACAAAATCCCCCAAAACCTTTAATCATAGTTCCTGTACCGTATCAGGTTGAAATATCTTCAGCCTGGGAATATCTGGTTATTTTTCCTTCCAGGTGTGCTGTGTAGGACTCGAGTGACGTGGTTCTTATTTGACAGACTGATGTTAATTTGTTGTGATGTGACAGGACGGGGCAGTTCAAATACCAACTTCACTGGCTTCATCTTGGTCTCCTTTCTTACCTCACATCCAACCCACTGGCAAATCTTAGAAATAGATCTGGAATCTGGCCATTCTTATTATCCCCACTGTATGCACAATGGTGTAAGTCACCAATATTTTTTACTCGACCATTAGAACAGTCTTCGAATTGTTCTGGTCTGTTCTCCACAGTGCAGCTCTTCTATCCTCAATGAGTCTGCTGCTTTGGTGACCCCTTCCACGACTCTCCGTTTCATTCAGAATAAATTCCAAAACTTACCAAGGTTCTATTTTGTCCCCTTCCTGCACCCCACCCCCTCTTCTGATCCCATCTGTTAGTGCTCTCCCTTTGTTCACTGGATTTTAGTTACACTTTTCTCCTGTTCATTCCTCAAACATACCAAGCCCAGTTCCACTCAGGGTCTTTGCACTTGCTGTTCCTTCTAGGTCGAATGCTTTAGCCCTATACAGATGCATGGCTCAATTTTTCACTTTCTTCAGGTCTCTGCTCAAATGTCCGAGAGGCCTTCCCAGATAAATATATTTCAAACAGCACACTCCCTTTGCCGTCTCCTTACCCTACTTTATTTTTGTATGAATCACCATCTGACATAGTACCTGTTTCCTGGCTGCTGGTGTTCATAATTGCCATTTCTTCTACAGTGTAAGCTCCATGATAACAAGGACTTTGTATCTTGGTAACTATTATATCTTCTTTCCTTAGAACAGTGACTAGTACATTTATTATTCCTTATTGAGCCAATGGAATTAACATCTCTTCTTGAGATCTTGACTTACCTTTCTTTTTGGGCAAAAAATAAACTTTCCAAATCTTAATTCCATACCTTTACTTTTTTTTTTTTTTTTTGTAAATTTAGGATATTTCATTTTATTTTATGCTCAAGTGATTATGGGGGGTTGGGAAGTTTGTAATTTATAGGGCAGGCAGGCAGGCTGGCGATTCAGGTAAGAATTGCAATCTTAAAAAAAAAAAATTGCAATCTCGAGTGTGAATTCTACAGGACAGACAGGTAGGCTGGAACCTCAGGCAAATTTCTGCGCTGCGTCTGTGAAGCTCAATTCATCATTTGGCAAACCTGTCTTTGCTCTTAAGGCCTCTGACTGATGAAGTTCACCCTGTCATACGAACTTGTAAAGATTCTGGCATTAGTGCCTCATTGACTTGTGGGCCAGCAATTTTAGCGGGGCTCAGCTGGAGGAATTTTTTTCTGCTCTGCGTGATGTTGGCTGCAAGAGCTGGTTTGATTTACAGGGTCCGGGATGGGTTCACCCATGTGCCTAAAACCTTGGTGGGAAGCCTAGAGGGCCGAGCGATCTCAGGGGCTCTCCATGTGGTCTTCCCAGTAGGGTAGCTGCACTTCTTGCAGGGAGGCTCACAGCTCCAAGAGCCCGAGGTGCAAATGCCAGGTCTCTGAGGGCCTCGCCTAGAATCTTTCACAGTATAGCTTCTCCCAAACTGCACCGCTCAAAGCCACCAGAGATCAGCGCAGATACAAGTGGGGAGGGGATGAGGCTCCACCTCCGTGGGAGGAACGTGCAAGAGCTCGCGGCCCACAGCATCTGCGAGTGAGCAGACGCGTACCAGTGTCCTCTTGACACCCTCATGGCTTTAACTTTTGAAGTCTTGGAGCTGTAATCTGTTCATTCTTGGTTCCAACCCCTTGGGTGGGTAAGCAGAGCTAGTGCAAGACCTGGGTGGTGGTGGTGGGGGCAGTAACAGCTACTGAAGGGGTCCTTAGGGGCTAGGTTCTGGTCTTGGAAGCACCTTGCTTACCTCGTTTAATTCTAACCTGGGTCCTGCTGATGAGTATTATTACTGTTCTTGTGCTCACCTCCGGGGGAGGTGAGAGAACTTGCTGCCACGTCACCGAGTTCATGCGGGAGGGGGGTGGTGGTGCGAAGATTAGGGCGCCGGCCTGCTCGGGGTCATCTGCAGCAACACGTGCCCAGGTGCTCCCGGAGGACAGTCTCGCGGCTCCGCTGGAGCCCCGGGGTCCCGGGGGGGGGGGGGTCGGGTGCCTCCCAGTCCGCAGTAGCTGCTCAGCATTGCGGAACGCCCCAACAGCCCCAACAGCGGCGTCCCCGATGCCAGGCGTGGTTAGCGCAGAGGTAGTTCGAACCACCTGGTCAAAGAGGGTGGAATCGACACGCCGGGATCCGGGGGGCGCGGGGCGGGTGCACCGGGGGAGCTCGCTGCTTGCACGCGGCGGCCTGCACGTGCCAGCGGGGAGGGAGAGGGAGAGGGAGAGGGCGCGGGCGCAGGCTCCGGGCAGCGGCCGCCCCGGGCTGGGGGGAGCCGGGCGGCGGGGCCCGGGCGCGGGAGGAGGAGCCGGCGGCCGCCCCGCCCCGCTCCTCGGGGCTGCCGGGATGTTTACACCGCTGACAGCGGCGGCCGCGGGAGGAGGGGCGGGAGGCGCGGAGGATGGGCCGCCGCTAGGCTCGCCCTCGGGCCGCGCCTCGCCGTGCGCAGGGTGGGGGCCGCGCCGGCAGCGTCCGCGGGGGCGGCGCGGCGGGAGGTGGCGATCGGCTCCCGGCCTCGCAGCCACAGCCCCCGGCCCAGCGGGCCTCTCCGCGGCGCCGCCCGGCCCAGCCGCCCCGGGGCCCCCGGCGGGCAGGAGCGCCGGAAACTTGCAACGTCCCGGTGAGTGGCTGCCGGGGCTCGGGCGCCCGGGGCCGGGCGGGGCTGCCCGCGGGAGGCGGGCGCGCAGGGCGAGGTCGGGAGCGCGCGGGCGGCCTGCGGGGTCCCCCGGCGGGGCGGCGGGGCGGGGCGCGCCGGGCGGGGGCGGGGGCGGGCGGCAGGAGCCCGGTGCCCCGCTCGGGCTGGGCGGCCCGGGGCTGCCGTGGGCGCCGCCGTAACTAAGAAGCTCCGCGGCGGCGGCGGCGGCGGCGGCAACAGGTCTCTGGTTGCAGGACCCGAGGAACTTGGGCGAAGTCCCGCCTCCCGGCCCTCGGCTGCTGCTCATTGGCGGCGCCGGTTATTTATCCGTCGCTGATTGGTTGGGTCCGGCTGTCAGGCTTCGGCGGCGGCCCGACTTCGGAGGAGTGAAGTTCGCCGGGCAGAGTGGGCGGGGGGAGCGGCGCGGCCGAGGGAGTAGCCGACGGAGTAGCTGAGGTCGCCTGAGAAGTGCAGGGAGGATGGCCGACCCGGCGGGGAGTGGGGTTTCGTGGGACCCCGCTAGATTTAGCAGGTGTGTGTGTGCGTGAGATTGCAAGGCAATAGAGAACCTCGGTGGTGACGGTGGCAATGCAAAAATAAGTTGAGAATTGAGGCCGGAGCCAGGGAGACCAAGGGGACCCCCATAAAAAGAAAAAGAAAAAAAAAAAAAAGAGAAGCCCACATTGCCGTAGCACAACCTACAGGATGCTGCAGTGGGTGCTGGAGAACTCGAGTTGCCTCTTCGCGGTGTCCTGCAGGCCTTGGGAGATGATGTGTCCGACAGGTAAATCGTGGTCTCTCGTGGCTGTACTCCTGGTTACGCAGAGGTACTGAAAATAGACTAATTTTACGGGAGGGCATGTCGCCTCCTTGGGCAGCCCTGCAGACGGGACTGGGAAGCCTGAAAACATTACAAAAACGACGTGATTTTTCCCTGCTCCGACTACTGATCGTGAGGATGCTGTTGTAAGAATCGAGGGCGCGCACTTTGTGGAGCGTCGCGTACCTGTCGTTAACCAGAACGACGGCTTCTGACTCTTCTTCCTCCCCAGAGTTTGCAGCGCCGAGAAAGTACGCGCACTCCCTGCAGGCGCCGGTAGTGTGTCCTGCGAGGTCGCCCTGCAGGCCAGAGGACAGAACGCGTGCGTGGTGGTGACTGCGTGCGGGAGCTCGAGCTGCTGCGGGTGTGGCCGGGGGACAGGCGGACAGAGCGCTGGGAGCGGTGGGTGATGGATCAAGCGAGAGGCACCATCAGCGCTTGCCGAATGGACGCCGAGGATTGCGGGCTTTAGTACTTGGCCAAGGCCAGCGCACCGGGAGCAGTTAACGTAAACCCTAAGCAGTCGTGTCCCTCCCAGGGGTAGGAATCCTCTGCTGCCCGCGGGGGATCCAGTCCACAGCTTGCTTCGTCCCTAAAACCGCAGCATCTCTCCGGCGCGTCCGGGACCAGGCGCTTGCTGGGGGGGGGGGGGGGGGCGGGGAGAGGTGTGGGCGCTGTGAGACGCTGCCGCGTGGAGGAGTGTGACCCGCACGTTGAGAGGAGGTTCCTCCCCCTCCACGCCCCCCCCCCCCCAGAGTGGAGACTGGCGGCCTGTCTGGGCTGGGGAGCGCCGCCGCGACCCGGGGCGACGTGCGGGCCTGCGCCGCTGCTCCCCCCGGCCTCCCCGCTCCGGAGGCCCCGCCCCCTGCAGCAGCTCCACCCCCGGAGGCCCCGCCCCCCGCGGCTCCATCCCCCGGAGGCCCCGCCCTCCGCAGCACTGACGGCCCCCGCAGCCAATGAGCGGCGAGGACGCCGCGGTCTCCGCTCGGGAGGGCGGGTACTTCCTACCTGGGTCGCGGCCCTGGAGGCGGGAGAGAAGGTCCTCCTGGAGGGATGCGGGCTGGCGGACGGGCTCCGGCCTGAGGCCCCGCGACCAGCCGCGTGGGATCCAGGCGAGGAGGCTGCGGTTTCCTCCCACTCCCTACCCCCCCCCCGGGGCCCCATCCCTCGTTGCTTCCTGGAGCAACGCCCCGCCGCGTCCGAGGCTGTGCAGCGGCCACGGAAGGTGGTCCTCAAGCCGGACGCCCAGGTGGACCGGTGGCAGGTGTCCTCTGACGTCACGAGGGAACGAAAGCCGCGGAGCGTCACAGTCTGAGCTGTTAGGCTTTCTCCCACAGCTACCTGGGCATCGGGGCACGGTGTTAAAGAATCTTTTTTATCGACCTGAAAAGAAAAGAGCGTTAACTTTGGGTGCAGGTGTAGCCCGTACTCGCAGCTGCCGTTGGGGAGGGGGGGGCGGTTAATGGATGGGGGGGGTCCCACCTGTAGCTCCCTCCGTGCCTCTTCCCACTTAACACACGTTTCCTGGCCGTGCAGTTTGCAGAGCTCCTTTCCCGCCCCGTAACACAGCCCTTATCCCAAGAATGCGAAAAGCACGCGTGGTGTGATGGCAGCAGCGCGCAGGTGGAGGAGGGGGGCTTCCGGCCCGGGAGCAGGCCCAGGTCCCAGGTGATGAGAATCAGGATTGTCCTCTTGAAGGGCCGGACGCGCAGTTGTGGGCTGGGTAAGTAAGTGTGCAGCCTCACACTCCACCCCTCCGCCCTCCTCGCCCTCGCCGGGGACGCTTGGGGCCCTCCTTTATCACAGGCACCTGGGTAGCCTCCTCTCCTCTTCTCACCTGTTGCTCTTTTTTTTTTTTTTTTTTTTTTTTTTAACGGAAACCTACATTTCTTTTCATTTAAAGATGTGGTCTGAGGTGCCATTCGAGACTTGCACAGAGTTTCTGGAACCACACTCCTGTTTTAAAAATCTTAGGAGTATTCCTAAAGTAGCCCCCTATGGGGTGTCTGCACAGAATAGTGATGATTTGAATGGGATTTTGGGAGAGAAGTTGCTTAATTAGGCCGCAAAATTCCTTTCAGGTTGTTTCCTTTGGTTTTTTTTTTTTCTTCTTCTTCTTTTTTGTTTTTTAAATAAGCTTTGGTATTTTAAAAACAACTTGCTTTGCAGCTGCAGTTGCACAAAGCTGCACTCTGACCACATTCCTGGTTTCCTTCACTTAAAATATCTGTCCCTCCAGATATTTATGTGCTCTAGTTAGTATATTGTATATAAAGCATGGCAGGCAGTGCACTTAGCATGATACCTGAGGGTGTCTCGGAAATGACGTAGGATTATTGTTTGCTCTGAATTGCTTTATCGATTATTTTATTGAAACACTTCCACAAATATATAGCTAGATGTTTTAAGTGTTTCTTCTTACTTTTGAATCTATTTAATTCCTCCTCCCCTCATTTTTTTTTTAAAGATTTTATTTATTTATTCATGAGAGACACACAGAGAGAGGCAGAGACACAGGCAGAGGGAGAAGCAGGCCCCATGCAGGGAGCCTGACATGGGACTCGACCCCGGGACTGGGACTGGGGTCACGGCCTGGGCTAAAAGCAGACACTAAACCACTGAGCTACCCAGGCGTTCCTCCTCCCAGTTTTATAGGGAATATGGGTGAATAACATTTGGTTATATAATTGTAATGAGACATATTTATTTGCAGGATATAATGGCAGTTGAGAACTTTTAAATTATACGTAAAACTAGTATATAGCAATTCACTCTTAAGAGTTGTAAAAACTTCTAAACTCCCGATCCCTCTTTGGGTGACTAATAGCTTGATTACCTCTGTATGTTACAGATCTCTATAAAATATTTTTTCATTCTCATGAAAACACTCAAAAGATTGTATTTCATGGTTTTTAGTGAACAGTGGGAATGAGAAGGGGAAATGATCATGAAGCATTTTCTAATTTTCTTGTGCATGAAATTTTTTAACCCTTGTCAGAATAACTGCTCTGTCAGACTATTTAGATCCTGTGCCTACATTTGAGGTTTTTTTTGGTGAAGATTTTATTTATTTGAGAGAGAGCACAAGTGGTGGAGGGTTGGGGGGAGTAGCAGAGGGAGAGGGAGAGAGAGGCTCTCTGCTCCTTGGGGAGCCCAACGCTAGGCTGGTCCCAGGACCTCAGGATCATGACCTGAGCCAGAAGACAGCGGCTTAACCTGCTAAGCCACCCAGGCACCTCCAGTGAGCTGTTTTGTAATAATTATCCAAGATGTTAATCAAAACAGTGGATAAATGAATGGAACCTCTTAACTGGTCTGTGCACATTTAGAAATACATGTTTTTTTGTTACTTAATAGAAGTGGACCTTCCTGTAGATCTTGCCACTGGTCTTCTGTTGATAATCAGTGTAAGTAAGTACTTAAGGGTTTTCATTCCAGGCTGCTTTTGTATAAAACAGGGGTTTGTAAAGTTTCTCTGTAAAGGACCAGATAGTAACTATTTCTTGTCTTGTGAGCCATATGGCCTGTCTCATTGTAGTCTGAACAGGTGGTCATTGCTGTATTCCAGTAAAGCTTTATTTATACGAGTAGGCTGGAGGCCCACCCCGGGTCTAGATGATAATTAATACCAAAGATCTCAAATTGATTCTGGGCCATTGATGTTTGACTTGATTTTCTGAAGCAGTATTTTATAGCCTTTTTTGGTTCTGGAACTCAGAGCCCTGAAATCAAGACCTAAGATCAAGAGTCTTGATACTTAACCAAGCTAGCAACCCAGGCGGCCCTGTCCTTTTTTGGTGTTAGACATTTGTGACAGTCTCTTGATGTTTCCCAATCCCCTCGGAATAATATCCACGTATTCACATCCCAGTTTTGTGTTTCATCTCAGAGACTTTATAAGTATATGAACCTCTTTTGGATTTATTTATCTTTTCAGGGTTTTGTACCATTCTTTGCTTTTTGGGGATTCCACACCCATCCTGTGACATTGAAAGAATATGTACCTCTTCCGGCTTCTTCCTCACTAAACCAGGATGAACTCTGGTGTCCTATATTTAGTCTTTGCTTGATTGGCAGATAACTGTATTTTTTTTTAAGACTTTATTGATTTATTTGAGAGAGAATTTATTAGGGAGAAAGCGAGTGTGCCCACTAGCAGGAAGATGGAGAAGCTGACTCCGCCCCCCCCCTCCCCCCCAGCAGGGACCTGAAGTGGGGCTTGATCCCATGACCCCAGGATCATGACCTGAGCCCCGACAGATAACACTAATATATTTTGATGTGTTTCTTTAACTCATAGTTTTCATTTGAACCTATCGGAATGACCGCCTCCATTGTTGCTTTTAGAAGGAGTTTCTAGCGTCAGCAAAGAGGGTGGGCAGATTTTTTTTTTTAAAGAAAACATGGATTTTGTCTTTTATAAAAGACTTTTTCCCCAGTTTTTTTTTTTTTTTTTTTAAATACAGGAAAGGGCCTGTGTTTGTGGGAGGGCCTGCAGTAGGGTGTGTCTGGCCTGGGGGTGTGCAGGGTACCTCCTGCCTTTGTTTGAAGAATTGGCTGTAGGCTGACCTGGGTGCAGCTACTGGGAAGCCTGAGAACGGAATGGAATGGAAAGTGTAGCCGCTTTGACCTCACCCAGTGGAGTTTCCAGGCCCTGGCCAGGAGTGGGTCCTGGGTGTGCCTGGGTGCTCGGTCAGGTAGTCCCCCTGGGCCTTCCAAGGGCCCACCAGGCTAGTGGAGCCTCTTTGATCGGACCTGCTGCGCGAACATCATTTTCTGTGTTTTCCATGAAAAAGACTAAGCCCAGCTTGGTCTCCTTGGTTGCCTTACTGGATTTGCTGGGACTGTAGTTTTCTCCGCTCAAGGTACCATCGCTTTGAGGAGTGACTGTAAAAACCTGACGATCGGCCCCAAGCCTTAGTTTCATTTCACCTCTTGCTGTTTTTAGGACCTTCAGCGGTAGGAAACACATCTGCTGTTCTCAGTTTCTTGCTTGCTCTGCCTTGGCCCAGCTCTGTGTGGTCGGGCTCCTGCCTAGCTCTCTTGCCATTTCTGCCTTCTCTGCTTGGATTCTTCTTCCCCTTTGCCCTGTGATTTCCATATTCATAATTCAGTGGTTCCCACGTTTGAGTTAATATTTTCCTGTTGTTCTGAGCGTGGGGAGAAGGCATCAAGCCTGGGTTCCTCAGGCAGGAAAAAACACAAGAGGCCTGTGGGCTATACTTTGGACAGTAAAAAACGGGAGTCGCAAAAAGATCCTTAAATACTGATTAAACACGGCAAAATTAAAAATATTCTTTCTAGTCCTACAACGTTGCTTGTTTTTTTTTTTTTTTAATTGTAGGAATATTTTCCTCATCTTCTCATATTTACCTGGCAGATTAATGTAATTTTTGTTGTGGTTGTAACCATAACAGAGCCACATATCCACTTTTACATCATGATTGGGAAGATTGAATCGATATGTTTACAAGAAGTTATTGTACTTCTGAAAAGTAAGGAATTGCAAATCTTCCTTTGCTTTTTATATCTAACTGGTGGGCCATATAGTAAAATACTGTGGTTAGTTGCATACTATCACCCAGAACTGGACAGTAGGTAATTTTTTTAGGCAAATGACATGTCCTTATCCAAATGGTCTATTTCCAGGCATGGTTTGTTGTTTAACAATTACATGTAAATTGAGGGATATGCAGGAAGAAAGCTTATTGATGGATTGAATTTATGGGGAAAAATGTTTTATTTCAGTTTCTTAAGGCAGCCTACAAATTCATTTCTTTTGTTTTCTTTACAGTTTTTGGTGTTAGAACACATTAAGAATGTGTTCAGTAAAAACTGGCATTTTTTAACATCTTCAACTTTAGATATACTAAAGGTTTTTTTTCCCCCAAAAGTAAAGTTTTAATACAGTTTCTGTATATATGTATTTTTAAGATTTTATTTATTTATTCATGAGCGAGAGAGAGAGAGAGAGAGAGAGAGGCAGAGACACAGGCAGAGGGAGAAGCAGGCTTCTTGCAGGGGGCCCGTCGTGGGACTCAATCGGGGTCTCCAGGATCACGCCCTGAGCCGAAAGCAGATGCCCCACCGTGGAGCCACCCAGGCATTTCTGTATTTGATAAATATTTTCATTGTTGAATGGCGTGTTGTTTTCCACTTCGCTTTATCATTTTATGACCTTGAGTGTTTAAAGTACTAGCTAGCTGTTGATAAAGAATTAAATCTTATTAGGCAGTTCTCTTATACTTTGATCATTCTCTTTGTTTTTATAAGTAGGAAGGAATTTATGACATTGTTTAATAGTGTATGATGGTTGCGGGGCACAGGGTGGGGGTGGCCGTCCAGCTCCAGCAGAGTTTCCCAATACCAGGCCACCTTGGGTGTTGCTGATCATAAAGCTGTCAGTGGGAGAGTACACAGTCACTATCCTGATGACGACACAGCTACAATAAGGAAGATGCTACTCTTTGGGGTCCCCAGAACCGTACTTGGCCTGCCATGGTCCAGGAAGTGGCTGCTCTGAGCACTGGCTCTTGACACCTGTGCTCGTGTCCTAGGGCTGCCGCAAAAAATGACCACAAACTGAGGGGCTTATTAAAGTATAATTTTATTCTTTCATAGTTTTGAAGGCTAGAAATTAGAAATCAAGGTGTCTACACGGCCATGCTGTCTTGGAAGGCTCTAGGGAGAACATATTCCATGCCTTTCTCTCCGCTTCAGGTATTGGCGGCATTCCTTGATGTTCCTTGGCTTTAGACATACATCACTTCCATCTCTGCTTCTGTCCCCTGGCATTCTTCTTATGTGTCTCTGTAGGTGTCTCTCCTCCTCTTTTAAGGACAGCAGTCACTCTTATATTTAAAGTTTAATAAGCTAAATCTATTTATTTTTACATTCTTTACAGGTTTTAGATTTCTGATCTTTCTGTTCTGAACAGAATATTTTAGGATTGTGTGGAAATTACACCTAAGAGATAAAGGCACCCGAGTTATCCTCTACGTATGTAATCTGCAGTTAGTATTCTTTCTTTTTAAGATTTTATTTATTTATTTTGGAGAGAGAGAGAGCGCGCGCACGAGCACGTGCACTGGGGGAGGGGCAAGATCGTGATCTGAGCCGAAATCCAGAGTTGGCCACTGAACCAACTGAACCACCCAGGCACTCCTGCAGTTAGTATTCTCTTGCTACCACAAAACAGCTGTTCCAAACTCAAGTTTTCCATTCACCATTATCAGCTTGTAGTTTCCCTTAGGAGACCTAAGTGTATGATTCACTAAATCAGTTATTTTCAGAACTGGAAGGAAACTTATAAATTGTCTAAACTGACCTTTTCATTTACTGTGAGAATAAACTAAAACCCAAGGATGCAAATTTGCTAATCCGTGCCCTGCTAGATTCCCTAACAGTCAGCATTGCCTTGTCTTACCTTTGTGATGTTTTCATAGTAGGCACAGTGATTTCTTCTTTCTTTTATTTCTCCTGAATTAGCAGAATCTTGCTCTGTTCATGGTACATGCTCAGTAAAGACTGTGGAGGGATGACATTTACCTCTGATTGCCCAGATCAGGGCCTTGATTTAAGTCAGCAGATATTTGAGTACCTGATTCTACAGGGGTGAAGTATTTTGCCTCTAAAATGGGGAACAGTAGGATGTGTTGCTGTATCTTCACTAAGTTTTTTTTTTTAAGATTTTATTCATGAGAGACACAGAGAGAGAAGCAGAGACACAAGCAGAGGGAGAAGCAGGTTCCCTGCGGGGAGCCCCATGTGGGATTCCATCCGGGTCTCCAGGATCATGCCCAGGGCTAAAGGCAGATGCTCAACTGCTGAGCCACCCAGGCATCCCATATCCTCACTATTTAATAGGATCCAGGAAGGACAAGAAATTACCATTATGGAGACCAGTCCCAGGAAGGAGCACTTAGAGGCAGTAGATAGGATAGTAAAGGTTAAAGAAAAGCTCATGAGTGGTTGTATGGTCGATATTTTGGAAATAGATATTTCATTATATTAGACACCTTGACTCTTAAGAGCCAGCCTGCATATTGTTTGTCATTTTGGTATATTGAAAATAGCTTGTATGTCTCCATTGATTCTTGTATATATGCCTGAAATGTTTGGCAATGCCACTGACCAGTTTCTCCCTCCAGTATCTTCTCTTCTTGAGATCTTACCTTCATGATTCAGAGATCAAGACGGCTCTGTTTCCTTTACTTCTGTAGCCATGCCCCTTGGTTCTCTGTTTATTGTATGCGTTCCTTGTTTTAGTGAAAATTCTGCTTTACAAAGCGGAATGATTAGAGATGAATCAAATGAACCCTAAAGGATCTATTTCATGATTCCTTGAAACAGTTGTATCTGTTGGTACATTGAAGATGATTTATAAAATTTGATAGCTGTTCAAGAATATATGGGCGACTTTTTTGCTACTACCAAGATAGCTTATATTTTTAAAGCATTTGTCCTATTACTCTTTCTCAACTGTGGTCCTCAGAGTGTCTGTGTCAGAGGTTTTGATTTGATAAGTATAGGCATTGGCATTTAAAAACAAGTACCCCAGCAGTGCCTGGCTGAATCCATCAGTAGAGCATGTGACTCTTGCCCTCGGGGTTATAAGTAGAGCTCCATGTTGGGTGTAGAGATTGCTTAAAAATAAAATCTTAAAAAAAAAAATACAAATACCCCAGATGATTTTTATAGTTAAACACAGATTTGGAAAGTCACTGGTCTGTGATGGGAACCTACATTTAAAAGAAGTACTGCAGGTGATTCTTTTTTTTTTTTTTAATAAATTTATTTTTTATTGGTGTTCAATTTGCCAACATATAGAATAACACCCAGTGCTCATCCAATCAACTGCAGGTGATTCTAATGCAGTTGTTCCTCAGGCCACACTAAGACATGCCACATGGTCTTTTTAAAATATATTTTTTAATTAAAAAATATTTATTTGTAATGAGAGCCCATTCCTGTTGCTAACGTTTCTGGCCTGGCGTGTGCAGCCCCGTGGAACAGTTTATATCTAATAATTAGACTTTTCCAGCACGTGTAATCCATGTCCCAGCTCAAATGGGGGATGCGTGTAATTGAAATAAATGATGGTTATAAATCAATTAACATCATTTAGATAAAGTATAAATACTTTACAAATAACAATTGAAGTAATAACAGGAGAGAAAATTCCACTTAAAACAAGTAAAAGAAAATATGTACATCTAAGTGTTAGTTTTCGTTCTATCCCAATAAATGGTCCCTTGTTAATGAACTGCTTATAGTGTATGCTGTTCTCACCATTTTGGCATTTCTACAGTATTTCTCTCAGCTAGGTGTGAAAGCTTACCACTTCCCTTACCTCTGAGATGGTTTGCTTTTTGCTTAAGGGCAAAAGCCCTTTGTCTGCACTCAGAGATTTTGCCTCTAGTCACCATCACCTTACTTCTACCAGCAGTTTTCAGTCTTGTTTGTGGGCTTGGCTGCACCACGTTTTTATGTCTTGCATATCTAATCATGCTGGAAAGTGTTCAAGAACATCATGATGAGTAACCTGTTCCTTTTTCCATGACTGTCTTATTTCCATTGATAACAAGTGTCTGGTACTTGAGTCGCTTCTAACTTCTCTCCTTGTCATTAGATACAGATCTTTGCACGCAAGCTGTGCTCTTTATTCAAGAAAGTGTGCTTGGTCATTCATTCATTCACTTATTTAAGGTATGCTTGGTCATTTAAAAATTACTTTCTATAAAAAAAATTACTTTCTATCAGTGTTTTTTTTTTAACACCTTTTTCTTACTTTGGAGTTTATCAATCAGTCTAGGCGCTTTTTTGTTTATGACCATTTCTGCCCCCACCTTTGTTCACATAATAAGAAGAGGCAGCTTGATAAAGAGGATATTGAAGTCCTGGATTAAGTCCAGGTTCATTTTTATATCTTTTCAAATGCCAAGCACAGAGTCCAGCTCCTAGTTCGAGCTAAATTAATATTTACAGAACTCACTTTAAGAGCTGAGTGTCCGGCTTACGAGAGAGCACTGGTAATGTGATGAGTGGCTCAGATAATAAAACGGAGCCTGGACTATAACGATGCACAACTATGTTAGGTTAGGATATGTTGATGCCCTTGTCTCCCGGTGTGTGGTCCCCGGTAAGGTGGGGCTACCATTCCTAGGCCCTTTGTGTTCATGTATTGGGTTGTCGTCATGAATATTGTTTTTTTTTTTTTTAAGATTTTATATATTTATTCGTGTGAGATACAGAGAGAGGCAGAGACACAGGCGGAGGGAGAAGCAGGCTCCCTACGGGGAGCCCGATGCAGAACTCAATCCTAGGACCCCAGGACCATGACCCTAGCTGAAGGCAGATGCTCAACCACTGAGCCACCCAGGTGTCCCCTCCCCCCACTTTTTTGGATACATTTTGTACCCTTTCTGGCTTCACTGCTTTATCTTTATGCTTTTTTCACTTCTTTTAATGCCTATTTTCTATGCTTCAGCTATTCAGTCTCACTGTATTAAAACTGTCTTCATCCTTTAAGTCTTTGCCTTAGTATTATGTGGGTAATATATAGAAGTCCTGCTTCCTTAAGCCTTTACTACCTATTGATTCTCCCTGTAGTTACTTGTCTTCGTTGCTTTCCTGGAATAGAAGCTTCTGGAAGGTGTGAATCATGTCCTGTACATATGTGTGTTGTCAAAACTAGCCTTTCAGGGAATGGCAGGTGACTGCATCCCAGTGATGATATGGGGAAGAAGGTCTGGAGTGAAAGAATATCCAGAACAATTGAGCTGCTGGTTTCAGGGAAGTCTGTGATGACGGCCAGGCACGTGTCCCTGCAGGGCCCATGGGCCATAGTATTAGGAAGGTCTTACCACGGGATACAGATAGAGGTTGATCAGTAAGTGGGAAGTGTTGGGATATTCAGGGATCTAGTTTGAGAGTCTGGGTTTGATACCTGAATTCTGAATCTTAGGTTCTGAAGGTTCTCAGAATAGGATGACATGGGAACGAGGACCAAGAGAAATGGGTGTATATGGCAGGCATGAAGTTGGTGGAAATAAGTGTTACGGAGTTGAAGCAGAGGTAAGTTTGGCAGTTAGGTACAAGTTGGAGGCTCGGGCAACAAAGAACAAAGAGCAAAGTTCTTGGAATTAGGACGTGAGGTTGAAACAGGCTGTTTACTGAGTATCCTTCCTTGTATTTCTCTTCCTTAGAGCAAAGTCATTCCTAGTTCAAGTTAAATGGCCTGGCTCCTTATAAAGGGGTAGCAATGTCTCTCTGCCCATAAAAAGTGCTGACTATGTATTTGCCAAGTGAATTCTCTTTTGATGTTCTCACAGTCCCTTCACGAGGAAAATACTGAACAACTTGAATTAAGTAAAGAAATAATTATCTTACTACTGGAAGCTACTCCCCTCTTAAGAATAATGACTAATTGGAAATTGATGAAGGTTATCCTTTGATTTGTGGCCGTCAAATGCTAACCTAGAGAAAAAGGTGGTTCCACTTCCAAATGTATTTTATTTAGTATCTTTTCATAGCTTTCATTGCTGGAAGTTTAAAAGAACAATCACAGTGTCAATAATTATATTTAAAAAAAACAAAACAAAACAAAAAAACGTATAAAGTACTTAGCAAAAAGGCCTGTGCCAAGTAGACCAAAGATACAGTGTATATTCATGAATTAACGAAGAAGCACATGGGAAATGAGCCTGGAAAGATACTCAAGATACTGCATTTCGAAAGGCCTCTCATACTAGACTGAGAAGATTGGCCCCCTCCTCTCCTGTAATAGGACTGTAGACAGTTATTTGTACCTTTATGTTTTCAAATTTTGATTGTAATAGCAGTAAAAGCTATAGTGCTTTGATATCTTTATACTTGGTTCTTAGGTGATCATAGACCAGGAACTAGTGTCAGGTTTGAATCAGGATTATTATAAAGGCAGCCTTAGGGAGATTTGTTAAAAAATGTATTAAGAAAATGTGTTACGAGATGTATGAAAAAATTATGTTTAGACTTGAAAATCCAGACTTTGGTGATTGTATAGTATATTTTAATTTACCAAGAAAAAGTGTTATTTCTATAAGTAGAGCCTGTTGTAATACCTGCTTTCTTTTTCTCCCCTTTAAAATTTAGTATTGGGGATCCCTGGGTGGCGCAGTGGTTTGGCGCCTGCCTTTGGCCCAGGGCGCGATCCTGGAGACCCGGGATCGAATCCCACGTCAGGCTCCTGGTGCATGGAGCCTGCTTCTCCCTCCACCTGTGTCTCTGCCTCTCTCTCTCTCTCTCTGTGACTATCATAAATAAATAAGAAATTTAAAAAAAATAATAAAAAAAATAAAATTTAGTATTGAATTAAATTTATTTATGTATTTATATCCTTATTTATTTCATCTATTTCTTTATGCTTTTTTAAAAATTTATTTTTTAATTTTTTTTAAAGAACCATACTCAACATCTTCTACCCACTTTTAGGTCTGTCTGTTTTTTGTTTTGTTTTTCCTTAAAATCCTTCACTTACTATCTTTGGAATAATTTCCAATCCCTGAGTCTCTTAAGAATACGATTTGGGCCTTGGCTCCTGCCTCTCATGGTCCTGTCTTCCTGTGTTGCTTGTAGTTCTTTGTCGCTCCCTGCTCCCTGCTTTCGTCAGGAATGTCCTGCCTCTTTTTTTTTGCCTGCTCAGCTCCCACACATTCCTTAGAACTCACTTCCCGTGTCCTTTGCAAAGCCTTGCTGACCGACAGCCTGCTCAGGCATCTTTCTTGCCAGCTCTTGTAGCCGTTCCCTGGGCTGGTGTCTGTCAGGATACTTGCTTCCTTATGCCGTAAAAGTCTGTATCTTTCTGTCTTTCTGTCTCCCCCCTTGCCCCCTGCCTCCCCCCCCCCCCCCCCGCCCAGGAATGACTTGAGGGATCCAGATTGCCTGAATCCTTTCTATATTCCCTGCAGTTGTAGTAGACACATCCGTTGTGCTCAAAAACTGACTCCCCCGAATGAGTTGGAGTGGATAAGAGAGGAGGGGAGTCTAGGAAAGCCCATAGTTTTGGCAGGGGGTCTGCTAGATGATAGTGCCATTTATCTCCAGTGCTAGCACCTGTTTCTCCCTACCCCTCTCAGCCCCACTTTTGAGTAGTTGTGGCTTTTTATTGAAAAAAGATGAAGAGATGAGAGACTTAACTCTTCTTGAAGATTCTTGGGATGTTTTATTTATGCCGTAGTATTCGCTGCCTCACTGAGGGCAGGGGCATATATAGGTAGCTCTCACTAAGCTGAAGAGGTATATATAGTCTTCCTTTTTTTACTGGTATATTTTCTAATTCTTTTGCAGTTTTGACTTTGTAGTCTTTAATGAGCAGTAGCAGTACGACTGTGAGAATTAGGGAGAACAAACTTTGTCCCAGTACAGTTTAAGAAGTTCTCTCATGTATTATACAAAATGTGTTTGCAGCTGGCCTTTCCATGTCACTCTAGTGTTGAGATAATCATAGAGGCCCTCCCATGCAGAGTACCTACAAATCAAATGGCTGTTAAGTGGTATGAGTTTCTACTTGTTGGCCAGGGAAAGTGAGAGTTGAAGTACTCTTGAGACACGAGGGAATACAAGTTTTGCTTTAGTTATAGATGAAGTTGTCGTAGTGCTTGATGCCGATGAAGAACAAAAAAGAAATCTCAACCAGCTTCAGCTTAAAATTCTGAGTCCTGTTATTTAAGCAGAGTACAGAGTAACTTGTTCAGTTCTTATTGACTCTACGTTCATCCAAACTGAGTGTGGTGGGAGGAGGAGGCCTCCTAAGTTGAGTTTGGGCTGTTTGTGGGATACACAAGTAACCCCCTCTAGGCCATTGGTTATATGGAGCTTGAGCCCAGCAGCGAAGTCTGGCCTGTGAGAGAGCTCTGGCGTCATCAGGGTAGAGGGGACAGTGGGTTATGTGTGGTAGCGGGTGAATCTGTTGAGAGAAAGTGTGTTAGGGGTCCTGGTCTCTTTGCTTTCTTAAAGTGTATCAGTACCCAGCCAGTACTGGGAGAAACTAAAAGTTAACTCACGTGCTGCTGTCTGACTTTAGCTCTAAGTAAGACATTTTCTTGTAAAAACCCAAATAATGCCATTTGCATCCTTAATAAAACTGCTTTTAAAGCCTCTTACTCTGCTTTCTAAGATTTTATCATTCTTTAGCTAGAAAATGGATTTTCACAGATTCAGAAGGTTTCTGAAGAGAAAACTTAGATAGGTAACATCATGTAACTGTTTTAGTTGTTTGTAAGTCTCTAATCCCTATTAACTCGTTTTTCAGTTTTTTTTTTGTTATTTATATTTAAAGTCTGTCATGTAAATCCCAGATAGCTTCCGATGAACAAACATTATGTTTGTTATTCCTAACTGCTAATTTAAAATAACAATCTTTATTCTTTGGATAGTAGCTCCATAAAAATCATAGTTTTGCATAGTAAGTATGCCAGAGAAAGTACATTTGTTTGTAGTATCTGTTTGTATATGTTAAAAGACACAAACACGAACACACAGAGTTTGGCATGATTTCATGGTCTGTGCAAAGGAGCAAGAGAAGGATTGCAGGACGGTGCAGGTCAGGATTGAAATAACTTGGCAGAGTTTGGTGAGAAAGTTTGCTTAGCAGCTGCCTTGGTTAATTTTGTATATAATCCATTCAAAGACTAGTTCAGTTCTGTGATGTCAAGAGTAATAATAGCAGCAAGTGAATTTAGTTTCTTAGAAGGCAAATTTTAAAGTATAAAATATAACCATAATTTACGTTACACTAAGTGCATTGAGAAGTATTTTTATTAAAAGGACAGTTTTGTGTACCCTATGAGTAAATGGCTTTTACATACTTGGTTTTTTCTCCTCCTTTCTTAATTTGATTTGCATTAGAAATCTACACATTAAAAAAGAGATTAAGAAAATTCAGAGATATGATTGTTATTCCTTCTTCTTCTTCTTCTTCTTCTTCTTTTTTTTTTTGGGGGGGGTGGAGAGGATGTGTGGGCAAGAGGAGGGAAAAGGCATGAGTTTTTCCAGAAGTAAAGTAACACACTAACTTTGTTTTATTAAACATTGACTATGTTCCACTAACCTAATGATCATTAGACAGACTCTGTTGTTAGGTCTAACTCAGATCTCAAAAACATTGTGAGGATCTGGGTGAGAGTTGAGTGAAAACGTTCACCGGACAGGACATCAGGGGACCTGCTTCAGAGTCTTTATTTTACTACTTAGTTCTGGAAGTCAGTTTACTTGTTTAGTTTTTAGGAACATCAAAAGAAATACTTGATAAGAAATCATTTAAAAAATATTTTATGGTCACTGTAAACTGTAGTATGTAAAGAAAAGAAGATTTTGGAAGATCAGGAATAAGTGCATAGAACAGTGTCTAGCAGAGTAGGCATGTGGAGAAAAAGGATAAATAGCAACTAATAGGTTTTTAAAAATAAGAATAAAATGTAAAATCATATGTTAATTTAGAAAAAAACTATTAAAATTTATCTTTATTTAAATGAGAAGTGTTTTTCATTTTTTTTGTGATGAGTTTTTGGTTAGCGAGTACTTGTTACGGACCAAAGTCTGTTAAAACAAATGACCTTACAGTAAATAATTCATAGAAATGAAAGCATTTCTAGCTACTAGCCTGTATTCCGTAGGGCCTTATCAGCTTTGTTACGATAGAATTCACTACTATGAATTATTTAGTTATAAGGCATTCAGTAGGATGTTTTTTGTAATCAGGTTGGGGAGATGGTCCAACCTATTTATCTTAGCTCTTTATGTATGTTAGTCTTTTGCCATGGACAGTATGGTTCGGTTGCCATGATTTTTCTAGTGTGACAGCTGAACGGTTGGCTTAGTAATCGTGTGCTTTTCCAGGCTTTAGTTGTTGCTATGTGAGTAACTGAATGACACGGCAGAAATATAGGGGAAAATTTATTGTATTCGTAACAGCACCCTAATGCCTACAGTTAAAATAAACAAATAGAAAGTCTATGAAAAGCTATTTTGGCAAAGTTCTTTGAAATGGTTGAGTAGGGATCACTTGTCTTTTACATTCTCTTAGGGGAATTCTTCTGTAAGATCAATGGGAAAAATAATACTATCTTGCATTCATATACCACTTAACATTTTTGAGAAGCATTAATATTTTATTCTTTCAACTATGTTTACCACAGAAAGCGCCCTGTATTTGTTACTCTAAGACAAGGATTTGAGACCTTGCTTTATCATCCACATGCTATGTGCTTATTATTAACCTCCTTTAGAGGGAAGTAAACTGAGATGTAGGGAGGATAACTATTTTAATTATTCAGAAGTAGATGCTCATGTAAATTTGAATTAATTAGATACTGATTGTTAGACTTGTATTTTTGATGACTTCTTATTTTCTAAATTTGATTATTCAACAGGTACTTATAAGACCTTAGTATGTACTGGAGGTTAAAGAAAAAATGAGGAAGAAATAGATTCTCTCCTTAAGTAGTAGTAGTTGCTAGTGTAGTTAATGATTAGGACCTCAGTTGGACATCACTGATTCACTATAATACATAAAAACAAGTACTTCAGAAGGTATTTTACAAAACGTCACTGATTATTCTATATTTTTTAAAGATTTAAAAAAATTATTGATTTATTTGCTAGAGAGAAAGAGTGGGCGCGAGGGAGAACACAAGAGGGGGTGGAGGGTGGGGAGAGGGGCAAAGGCAGAGGGAGAAGCAGACTCCTTGCTGAGCAGGGAGCCCGGGGTGGGGCTCCATCCCAGGACCCGGGATTGTGACCTGAGCTGAAGGCAGATGCTCAACTCACTGAGCCACCCTCACTGAGCCACCCGGGCAAAAGGGCCACTGATGATGAAGCAGGGTTGGCCAAGTAGACTAGCTGGGGAGGGTGCTATCAGTAAGATAGCCTTTGTGAGAGGCCCCAGGGTGTGAAATAGCCTAGAATTTGGAGGAAACATAAGTGGTTATTAAGGCTAGACTACAGCATTTTAAAGAAGGAAAGCACTGGCAAACAAGAAGCAAGGCTAAGAAAAGTGTGTTTCATTCATTAAAGGGTGTTAAGCAGGAATATGCCATAATTCGATTTTCATTTTAGGTACATAATTATGGTGAGCGTAGAGAGTAGGAATTATACTGCCAACATTAGGCAGAACAGTTAATGAGTTATAATAGTGGCAGGAATCATGAGGGTCTGGGAGGAGCAGAGAGATGTTTGCGAGGTAGAATTGATAGAGGACATCCATGGAGGTGGGAAGTGAGAGGGTCTGCTATGACCTAGGAAATCTATGGGATGACTGGGTGGCAATGCCATTCACTAAGAAAGGGAATACTGTGTAGAATGGGCTGGAGGCCTTCAAGATTTTAGACGTTTCCGTTTTGGCAATCAGGCAGAAAGATCCAGTAGAGTTGGAAATGAGATTCTGGAGCTGCTGGTTCATAAATCATCAGTGTGTAGGAGGCAGGTTATGTGCCAGCTGAAAATGCATGATTATTGATTTAAATGATCATGGGACTAATCATTAAAGAAACCTGAGCAAGAGAATCAGCAAAATTGCTTATTGATCATAGAGCAAAAGATGTATTTTGTATAGAAATGAAAAAAAGCAGATAAAAGAATATCCTATCATGCCCCTTATAGTGGGGATTCACTTTGCTATCTTGATTTATTTCAAGCAGATACTAGATTAAATAGTAGCTAATGCATACACATCTCAAGGGTAGTTGACAACAGTCACTGGAACTAGTATCTTCATCCGAGAAATTGGAAACGATCAAAGTATTCTCTGTAAACATTTAGGAGACAGCAACACAAAATGCAAGAAGTAACGGAACAGTTGCTTCAGAGGTCTGCAAAGAACAAAACAAAGGGTTGTGGCCAAAAAGTTGTATACACAGCCAAATTATGGTTCATGTGTGATGAAGATGGATATTTTTAGATTTTCAGGAGTTAGAGAAAATGTATTGCATGTGTGCTCTTTAAAAAATGTTTTTAAATGAGAAAAAGTCAAATGAGAAAAGTCAAAATTAGGGAAAAGGACCTCTTTGTCCAAAAGCACTGGGAATAAGCATTGAAACAAATTAAATGTAGAAGCAAGACTAAACAGTTGTTATACAAGATTGGAAATAGTAGTGCAGAGTGCCAGAAATACCTTAGAAAGATAGGCTGTGGTTATGAGATTTATAATCCGAGAACTCAGGGATAGAGAATGAGGGGCAAGTACCATGGCATGATCAATCTTTGGCTAACCTACATCGGATTGTGTATTATAAGATGAATTTTCACTTTTCCTTTGATAATCAGCCAAAAAATAGTTAAGAATCATAAAAAAACAATTCTGGGAAGTCACCATTAGTAGAATTTAAAATAGGAGAGGGTATATATTTGTTTTCTAAATAGCGAGACAAGATTAAAGATTATGGTGAGAGATGAAAAAGAAACAAGATTTTAAAAGACAAGTGTTAATAAAACAATTTTCATATAATGTATTAAATTTCTCTTTTAAGAGACTGACTCGGGGTTCTGTGGGGCTCAGTTGGTTAAGTGGTTGTCTGGCTTTGGGCTCAGGTCATGATCTCAGGGTCCTGGGATCAAGCCCTGCATCACATCTGGCTCCCTGCTGGGGATATTGGGGAGTCTGTTTCTCCCTCTCCCTCTGCCCCTCCCCCTACTTGTGCTCTTTCTCTTGCTCATTCTCTCTCAAATAAATAAAATCTTACCAAAAAAAGTAGAGACCAACTCAGACAAAAAAAAAAAAAAAATTCCTTAACTATGTGCTGTTTTTAAAAGGTATACTTAGCACAAATAAACCTAGAAAGGTTAAAAATAAAAAAAGGTGGGTGGGTCAGGATTTTTGGGAAAACACCACAGAAAAGACAGAAGAGTATCAGTACGATTTCCAAAGTAATATTTAGTGAAGAAAGGCACAAAAAAAGATGAACAGTTTTTCAAATTGAAGATGTAATGACTTAATAGACCAGTAGCTATGGAAGAATTAAAAGTTCTACGAGTTGCCTTCAGAGCAGGCTTCTAGGTCTGGCTTTTAAAATTTTACTTTTTTAAATTAGATGAATGGAAATCTTCCTGTTCAGCCCTTGTATTAGTATATTCTTAATTTCAAAAATTGGACTGAAGGAGAATGTTTAGATCAACTATTGACCAACTCAACAGATTACTAGAGTTGTCCTAGATATTAATAGAAATTCTGTGGAAGAGTTTTGTGGCTAGACAGATTAGGAAAAATCTGCACAAGGTACTGTTTTGGAGATTCATAGTGCACTGTAGCATATTAGGATCCTTGAGAAGTTGAGCACAGTAGTTTTACAGGTTCCTTTTTTTTCTTGTCATAGAATATCAATGAACAATTTGTGGGGTTATGGTGTTTGGAAAAGACTTAAAATATTGCTGTACAAATGTGTAATAAAATTAAGACTAATGGAACCATTAAAAGAATCATTAATCATGATCAAGGTATCTGAGTATTAGAGATGGTTTAACAGAGAAGGTCTAGTTGTATGATTCATTATCTCATTTGGTTCAGTAAGAAAACTTGTATGATCTTAGTAGAGCAGAAAATCATTGATATCATTTGATACATAATTTCTTCCCCCCCTTTTTTATATAAAAAAAGCCTCTTAGAAAATTGGGAATGTCGTTTGGTATGGAATATAGTCAGTGTCATAATTTATTGCAATTCCATAGAGCTCTATCCTTATTCCTTCGTATCCACTATATTTTAAGTTCATGAGGGTGGGAAATAAGTTGATTTTTATGTATTTTTTTGGCACCCATTTTGATATGGAATCTTGCATTTTAAGCATTCTATAGCTGTTTGTTGAATGAAAATATTTGGAAGTATATCCCTATGTAACTTTTAGAGTGAAATGGATTTAAAAAACGATATTTTTCTTCATGTAAAATATTTTTAGTGTAAGCCATATACTTTCTAAAGCATCAAACATGGTTTTTCATAACTGAAATAGATACTCTTCAGGATGGGCCTAGTGCTTGCTTTATTTATCCAGCAAGCTTTGAATTCTTAAGATGGTTTTAAATTTGGTCTAACAGATAAGTGGTTAGTTAAGTGACAGGAAATTTATAAATATTCTTGAACAGTAAAGAGGTATTATAAATCCTCTAAAAAGGATTCTTCTCTTTTTTATGGCTGAATGATATTCTACTATATATCCTATAATTGTTACACATGTAAAAATTATACAAATTACAAATATATACAAATTATATATATAAATTCCAGTGCTGCTGTGAACATGGGGGTACAGGGTTTTCATTTCCTTTGGATATATTCCCAGAAGTGCAATTGCTGGAGAAAATGGTAGGTCCATTTTTATTTTTTTTTGAGGATCTTCCATCCTCTGTTTTAATTTTTGAGGACTTTCCATAAAGCTGGCTGAACCAGCTTACGACCCGGTCCACAGTACACAAGGGTTCCCGCTACTGCACATCCATGCTGGCGTTTGTCACCCCGTCTTTTTGATGCTGGCCATCCTGATAGATGCCCGCTGTTCCAACAGGCATGGGATGGTATCTCACGGTGGCTTTAATTTCCCATTACGACCATGTGGATGGACCTTGAAAGCCTTATACTGAGTGAAATGCATCAGAAGACAAATACTGTATAATCTCACTTATATGTGCAATCTAAAAACAAAAGCAAAAAAAAAAATGACTGATACATGGAAAAAGAGCCCAGACTTGTGGTGGCCAGAGGAAGAGAGGGTGAGGGGAGGGAGAATTGGAGGAAGTGGTCAGAAGTGACCACCTTCCAGCTATAAGAGAAATATTTGGGATGTAACGTACAACAAGCCTGTGCTTATTAGCACAATAGAGGAAAGTTACCTAAAGAGTAATCCTTAAAAAAAAAAAAATCCTAAGAGTTCTCATCACCAGGAAGATTTTTTTTTCCTTTTTCTTCTGTTTTTGCTTTTTATTGTGTCTCTGTGAGATCACGGATGCTTGGTGCACCTGTCGTGGTCTTCGTTTCGCAATACGTGTGTATCCATCGTGCTGTACGCCGTAAGCTTATACAATGATGTGTGTCAGTGATTGCTCAGTAAAACTGGAGAAAAGCCCAAGGGTTATCCTGGCCAGAAGTATTCTCCTTGGTAAAGGCGTAAGGAGGACCCTCGTAATGGCAGAACTGTTTGTTCTTGTCTGAAAAGCAAGGGATTTGGGACCCGAGGCTGGTTCAGAATTCTCCAGGATGTGGTGAGCTAAGCACAGTTTTCCTCTGGTCTTCGGACTGCCCTACAGCTCATGAAATGTGGCTTTGCAAGGCTTGAGAAGATGTCATTCGTATGCAGATTCCTGCAATCTTTCAATTTCTAGGAAGAAGCTGCAGTTACACAGGGCTTGGCATGTGTGTAAACACACAGCATAGCCCAGATGTAACTCTGATTTACAGGAGTTAGGAAATCGGAGTTCTAGTATTTTCTTCTTATGTAATCTTGGATAAGCCATATAATTTCCTTTTGGGGTTTTTCTCATCTATGATCCAGAAATTCTTTCCCATTCACTCCACTGTGAGGTTTTGAGAAGATACCCATGGAAACTTTTTTAAATGTACAAAACTATAAGTGTGTAAGAGGTCAAGAAAGCACATTGGGACTCCTTTTGCTGGGAAGAGTACATGGAAACATAGAATTTGGAAACTAAAAATCATGGCAATAGGGAGGCATGAAGCTTTTTTTCCTTTTTTTTTTTTCTTTTTGGTTTTCAGTTACAAATTAAAAATGCAGTTTTAACTAATGTTTGAAAGCCTTTGCATTATAGGGTGGCTCAGTTGATAAATGTCCCATTCTTGGTCTGGGCTCAGGTCGTGATTTCAGGTCTCTGAGGTCAAGCCCAGGGGCAGGCCGTGTCTGCTGGAGATTATCTCTTCCTGTCCCTCTGTCCTTCCCACTCTGACTCCACCCCCCTGGTGCACGCAGGCGTGCTTTCTCTCAATAAATAAAATATTTAGAAGCCTTTGCATTACAGAGAGAAAATTAGTGTACAGTGCAACTATGTAATAATTCAGAATTAGTATGTTGCTAACATTTTTACTTATTGTGAAGTGTAATTTATTCAGGATGTGCACTGAAACCTGCTGTTTTCACTGTATAGCTAGATAAAAATAGGATAAAAGAGGTTTGAATGAGTTTTCTTTTTGGTAACAGTTTGCTTGAGGGATGGGCAAGCTTTTCCTCACTTGACAGATGGCATAGGAAGGGCACTGTGAAGGCAAATGGATTTTCTAAGTTTGCATTTGCTGGGTGATGATAGAGTCAGGGCTAGAATTCATAATTTTTGTTCTTACGTAACATATTTTTCCCTTTTGGGTACAGCATTTCTTGCTGGTAACTACGACTTTGTAGTAATGTTTGGTAATTATCATAAGCTTTTAGGAAGAGTGTCAAATGTTATGTGGCTTTTGCTTATTGAATTGAAACATCACAATGAGAACCCACAGGAGATATTTTCAAGAGGACATATAATACTCATTTTCAGAAAACAAATTCTCAAGCTTATTAAATATTTTGTATTCATATAGTCATTTACTAAAAGTGTGAGTAAGTAATGGGCTTATAGCTCACCTTTTTCAATGTTGATTTATAATAGGGAAAACTATAAAATACTTCATGTAATGATGCTTTAAACATACATTTATAAAATGATTGACTTTTAATATGAGAGAAGTATCTGTGTGGGAAAATGTTAAATAAAAGGGGATATAAGTTATGAAACTGAATATATCACCTATTTTATATATAGTTTTGCATTAACTTTAAGCACATGATAATCCCCAGGCTACTTTGATGAGATAAATAATTATAAGTTGAAATCTTAGAGCATTGTATCATCTTTAAATAGTTCAGAACACAACAAACCCAGAAGCATTAACTTAATTGTTTTTGTGAGGTCAGCTATGTACTTGCTGTGTCATTCAAAGCAAATCCAACCTTTTTCCTTCTTGGCATTTTATTTTTCAAATTAATTGATCATTGATTGTTATCCAGTAGTGCTGTCTTCCATGAAGATTTTAATTAAGGGATCTCTTAGGAATTAATCGTGCATTGCTAGGAGGCTCTATTCTGGGGTAGTAATCTATAATTGCTGCCCGCTTGAATAAAGAACTTCTGAATTTGTACAGCATGACTTATTTTTGTTTATTTCAGAAGAAATTGGGATTGAATGGATTTTTGAAGGGATTTTGGAGATCATATAATCCAGTACCTTCATTTGATATTTGAGGTAACTAAGGCTCTGAGGGATGGTCTGATGTCACAAAGAAAGTTCTTGGTAAAAGTTGGTTAAGAGTTGTATCCTCTGTATCATATTCCGGTGTTGTTTCCCCCTTGTAGTATTTGTGTTTGGGGATTCTCCTCAGTAACATTGATAAGATTACCAAAGAAGTAAACAACAACAACAACAAAAATAAAGTTCTAAACGAGTAGGGTTGTATGATTCTTAGGAGTTTATTCAGTGCCATAATGGAAGAAATGATTATTTAGAAAATCCTACCTAGATGGTGGATTAATCCACAAATTGAATTTAAGCTATATATATATATTTTTAATATTTTAACAGCATAAAACAAATCAGCTTCTTAAAGATAACATGTGAAAGGGTAAGTGCTTGAATTGAAGTAAAGACCTTGTTAAACTATGTCAGTTAATGAAATAGTTGCATTTCTTAGGGCACCGAGTTTTATGCTTTAATGTAAAAAGATAAAATGTGCAATTTAAAAATATCTTTATGTGTTTGACATTAAAAAAAAATATTTGAGAGCACGAGAGAGAGAGAGAGAGAGAGAGAGAGAGAGAGAGAGAGATATTGGAGTAGGGGGAGGGGGCAGGGAGGGAGGGAGAAGCAGATTCCCTGCTCAGCAGGGAGCCTGACATGGGGCTGTATCCCAGGACTCTGGGATCATGACCTGAGCCACCTAGGCACCTCTGTGTGTTTGACATATTAAACAAAATATGGGTAGGTATTCTTTAGGTCTGTCTGTTTGATGGAAATAAAGAGTAAAATAATCAAAAGATAGGCAACAGAGAGAAGTCAGTGGAGGGTATCAGAGTAATCAGCTCTTATATACTTAACCGTACACTTTTGCCTGCAAAACTGTAAATCCCAGAAGAACTAGATATGTACATAATCTGATGGGCAGCTTTCATTTAGGAAGGTGTTGTTGGACATACATTAATCCTTTCACCATTCTGGGTTTTTTCTCTTTTAATTGTCGGTTAAATAATAAGTAGGTCAGTTTGACCTCTATTTCTAAGGGGACAAGACTTTTTAAAAAAAATCTCTTAGTCTTTGAACTGGAAAGAAAGGAAATGGGTATAAGTAAATGTGTGTGTGTGTGTGTGTGTGTGTGAGAGAGAGAGAGAGAGAGAGAGCGAGAGAGAGATTAATGTGTGCCTGCTTTCTTAACAGCCCAAGATTATAATTATGAATTAAGACTTGAGGCTGGTTTTCTGGTTGGTGTTCTTGCTGCTGGACCCATTACTGTATGTATTAAAGTAATTAAGCCATCTGGAAAAGAACAATGCATGGATTTTAGGGTTAGTTTTTGGAAATAGTTCTTCGGTTTTCAGAATTTAGGAACTGTTAGCTTTTAAACTCTTTGTTCTGTGCTAACCATCTACTTATGGACTTTCACACACTCTAATGTTTCAGTAGGTACAATCCAACTGATGATAGTTATTCATTATGCCTTGTGAAGGCATATTGTGGGAAAAGCACTGTGCTAAATACAGTGGGAGATTCAGAGGAATCCAGTACAGCCTTTGTTATCAAGGACTTTATAATCTGGACTGATAGTGTCATTAACAGTATAAGGATGGTCCTTAGAGGCTGAGAAGTACGCCCTAATATAGGACTGCTACTGGGACAACAAAAGAAGAGAAGTTCTCTGTTGATTTGGATGGACTCCATGAAGGTCCCGTGGGAACATGGGGATTTGTGCTGGGCTTTGAGGGGAAGCCATTGCGGTAGATGAAATTCGGATTTCTAAAGCTCAAAAATGGGCCAGTTTGGCAAAAATAGTGGGACATGAGGCTCTGATTCATTTCCCTTATAGAAGCCAAAGTGGTATTTGTAAAATGAAAAACCAGCTCTATAACTCCCCATCTGAGAACCATTCTTGAGATTGCACCTAATAACCTGAAACTTGAGACTTTTCTTGATTTTTACTGGCTATAAGTCTGGCAGATGCTTCTGGATACTTCTTAAGTCGGTTATGAATTCTTTAATGGCGAGGTCCAGTTGTGGTCCATCTTTTTATCATAAGTACCTGCCAGCTTCGAAGAAGGAAGTCAGTAGATTCCTGTTGAATAAAATAGAGGTCTGCAATCCAGGCTAAGGGATTGGGACTTTATTCTAAAGCTAGTGGAGAACAATTAGAAATCTTTTTAAACAGAAGAATGACCTAGTAGAAGATTTGGTGAAAGGTATTCTAAGGTAATTACTTTAATTGCCGTGAATTGGTTATTTTCCATGTTAGCCTTCTACTAAACATTATATTCTGAAGTACCTCTGACTTACAACAGATAAACATATATAGCTAATGATGTCCTAAACATGTGCAGTAGTCTGTTCATGAAACAAAATTCCAAATCCTTGGTGCTTTTTTCCTCTCTTAATTAGCATTAAGCATCAGTTTTTAACCATTGTTTTTTTTAAGTTCACTAAAACAAATTAGGATTAGATAGGCCTTAGGTTTTTTCATTCATTCAGCAAATACTTGGGTGCCTACTGTGTGTCTAACATGTTCTAAACATTGGGGACAAAGTATGAACACGAGTAACATAGCAGATCACTTCAGAAGGCATTTTAAAGTCTAGAGTTAAAGTCTAAAATCTTATCAGGAGCTGTTAATTTTTCTCTCGTATTCTTTTTTTCTTAAGAGGACATCACAGATAGACCTGAGAGTTTAGAGACTTTTCTTGGACTTATTTGGATATTGTGTGTATTGGTGGTACTTGTTCATTTAACAGTTTGATGCTTAAATAGCAATAGCTTTTTTTTAAATGAGATATGCACATGCCAGACTAGTTTTTAAGAAAAGTATTGATGTTGCTTACTATTCATTGATTACTCACAATACAGTAGCTACTCTAGTAGTATCCAAGGCTTTGATGCTCTTCATTGGACAGTTTTCACAAATGGTAGCTGCGTTATAAGTAAGTGTGCATAATATTTTACTTACTTAGGCATCAGAATTCTTTATAATAATTAGTTTATGACCTTATAACTAGGTGGTGTTTTTGATTTTTTTTTTTAATTTCTTTTTATTTATGATAGTCACACACACACACACAGAGAGAGGCAGAGACACAGGCAGAGGGAGAAGCAGGCTCCATGCACCGGGAGCCCGACGTGGGACTCGATCCCGGGTCTCCAGGATCGCGCCCTGGGCCAAAGGCAGGCGCTAAACCGCTGCGCCACCCAGGGACCCCCAGGTGGTGTTTTTTGAATGAGTGGATAAAAAGCGCTGTGCAATTCTGAACTGATTTCATCAATTGATAGGTGTTGCCCGATTTCCTGTGAACCTATTTGACAGACCAATTTTACATGGTTATTGTTGGAAAATTCAGAATGTATTTGCCATTTTATTTCATTTCATTTTTTAAAAGATTTTATTTGAGAGAGAGCGAGAGAGAGTGAGCACGGGGAGGGCAGAGGGAGGAGCGGACTCTCCACTGAGCAGGGAGCCCAACACAGACTGGACCCCAGAACTCTGGGACCATGACCTGAGCCTGAGGCACATGCTTAACCGACTGAGCCACCCAGGCACCCTGTATTTTCCATTTTAAATATTTAAACTGCTTGTATATTTATTGAGCTGTTTGATTATTTTTCAAGATCATTCAAAACTGTAGAAGATTTGTGACTATGTTGGACTTAAAGATCCTTAGATTTGGTCTGTGTTTAGTTTTACCAACTTTAAAGCATGTATACACACACCGCAACGGTGATGGCAGCAGTGAAACCGAGATTATCCTTATCTTCGTGAATACAATGACAAAACATCCTAATCCAAAACAGAATATTGCTGGCGGTTCTGGGAGAGTCTGGGGACAAGGTGCTTTTGAAAGGTACTAAGAAAATTTGTATTAAAAATAAAATCTTCATTCTTCTGTTTCCAAAATACGAACAAGCATGCTAATAGAGACACATTACTGTAGATTTCCACCTTCTGTCTCCGAGGTGTTTCTTTTACTTGGCAGTTACCGTCCATGTTTTATAGTTTTTTTCCTCAAAAGATTTTTTGCTTAGTGAATCTGCGTTTGAACTTGTTATGATTGGGAATTGGGTCCATCAGTTGAGATAAGCCAGGTTTTCAGGCAGATACTTTGTTTTAATGAAGATCAACGATTGCCTCCCTTTGTGTGTGAACCAGATTTGTGAAACCACTTTAGACATACATTTTTTACTTTATACCTCCCTGGGAGGAGGGAATGAATCTCTCCCAGTTCACCATGTGCCTCAGCAAAGCTTTCTTGATAAATCTATTAAAGTCTTATTCAAGTCTTGTTCTGACTTGAACTAAGAGTGTCATTTCTTGAATTATAGTGGTCTAATATGAAACAAGAAATTTAAGAAATACCAAGTTTTGACATATTGAAAGTTAACAGCCACCTCTGACCACTATGAAATGTAACCTTTCTGTATATAATGAGCACTAGGCAGAGAGAGAAAATACCTCCTATCTGGAGACAGCGCTGCCTGGATCCTTCCCAGCTCTGGTTCTTCCCCTTCCCATATCCCCTTCCTAAATGAGCTCCTACTTAGCCATAAGACCCTCTGCTCGCTTCTTCAGCCGGAAGAGTTCCTTGACACCCCCACCCCCACCCCAAACTCTGTTAGATGCTCCCTTATCACCTTGCATTTTTCACCTGTCAAACTTCTCACACTCCCCATCAAAGCCTGTCTTTCTAACTAGACTGCAGGGTCCTCGGGGGCAGAGTCCCCATCAGTTGTGTGCAGGTTTTATGCCGAGTGCCTAGTGTAGTCCCTGGCCTATAATAGGCCCTTAAATAAAGTGGTAAGGATGTAAACATAAAAATTCTCAAATGGATTAAGTTAAAGGTTTTTAATTAGATCTGTGTCATTGACCATGTCCGCGTCAGTGAAATTGAGTGAAAACACAAATTGAGTCAGCCTGAGACACTAGAAGAAAATGGTGGTGCGGTATGTGAATTGCCAAAAATGGAAAAAGACCTGTGGCATTAGGAGATTTGATCTATAATTATACTGACTTGCTTCCCATTGTGCATTTTGACCTAGAAATAAATTTACTAGGGCCTTCCTCCAAAATCAGCTGTGATCGTGTTATTTTTTTTATCTATCCTAATGTTGTGGCTATCTGTGCATTAAATGTGTTAAGGTGACAGCTAAATTGCCTTCCCAACAACTAATTCTGGGTTGTTAGCATGTGTGTGGTTGGGTTTGCCTTACTGATCAGGTTCTCCTCACAACGTTTAGCATTGTGACTGATTTTTACTTTTCCTTTCTTGGAGAACATTGATCTCCCCGCTCCCCAGGGTATGATGGATTTGGAAGCTGTTTTTGTTGTTGTTGACTGCTTTTTATGGTGACCTTTTGCTGTCTCCTGAGCAGTGGGCATAAGTGGGCACAGATATAACAGGAGCATACTCAAGGAGATTTTTTTCTTTGTTTTTATATATGCCTTTTCTTTTCCTTAACTGCGCCCGAACTGACTTAAACATTAAAGACTATTATTCTGAACTTTTTCTCAACTAATGAGAGTGTTGTACTGAGTACACAACGTATTTGTGAGCAACACACACTGAAGTTGAGGTTAATTTATGGGTGTATTTCTTCTTGTATTCTTGAGAGTTGAGACCCACGTATTCATGCTAACCAAAGTGTCATCCAGGAAAACAGCCTTAGAAAGCTGAAAATTGTTGAATTTGATAAGAAAGCAGGTACCTTCCTCGTATAGTCTGAACTGCAGTTGTTTTCTGCACATTGTATGATGGGTGTAAGTCTTAACTACAAATTGGTGAGGAAATAACAATGGATGAAAGGGGCCAGAGGGAGGAGAAAGGTAGTATTGTTACTTGTTTCAACAGAGTTTGCATAAAAAAATTATATGTAAATGTATAAAGCTGGGTTTTGTTGGACTTAACTCAGTTTGGTGATTGGCTACTTTGTCTTCCAGATAAGTTGTCGTTTGTTTCTATTTTAGTTTCCTGAGGCTGTACCAGTGGGTGCATACTGAAATATGGAAAGTGAAAATGAAAATCTATAAATCATTTTCTTTGTTAAAGCATGTACACAGGATCTTGGCCCTAGAAGATGACCTTATCTCAAAGGAACTGTGCGATAATGCAGGAAAGAGATAATTTATGCTGCAATTTTTAACTACCTGGAAGATTTATGTTACCAGATCATCTTTCTAATGGGCATTTTATTTAAATTTATGATAAATATGTTTAGAACAGTAAAATGATTAGTGGAAATTATTTTTACCTGTGAAAGGATATAATTGAAATTATTTCCATAGCTATTGATGTATTATCTTTCTACTTAATTTCGGTTCGGTAATGCATTCCGGGTGATGGTCAGGCATATCAGTTGTGATGTTTGGTGAAATAAAAAAAATCAGGTCCATCAAAGTAAATATTCTGATTCATTGAACTTTCTCTTACTTTCACAGTTCCTTTTAAAGGTTTGAAATACCAGCATCCTGTGTGTAGAACAAGTTGTTACCGTGGTCATTGTTCAGTATTGTTGTTTTCCGGCCATCGTGCAGGCTGGCAAGGAGTACAAAGATTCTAATGTCAGTGACAAAGCAGGCAAGTAGGATGTCTTGCCGTAACTCCGTAGGTCTGAAAGTAGACAGAGACTCAGAGATCAGAGCAAAACAATTTATTATAGCACAGGAAATAGCAGGAGCATCGGCATAACAAGCAGATTCTTTTACCCGCAAATCCCATGGAGGTCGTAAGATGGGCCTGGGTGGTTGCTGTGTTTTCACTGAGCTGGGTCAAAGCCTAGGAGTCCAGGGCTGAGGGCTCACCGACATTCGAAGCAAGTGGTAAGTGAGCAAGCGTGTCCCCTCACTGGGGGTAGGCAGGGAGCACTGCATCCCCCTGCAGTCATGCTGTGGTTGCCTTGACCTATGTGATTAGCTACAGAAATGGCCGAAGGACAGAGGATTGGTTGGTGTACTTGTGGTTTGGTGCACTTGGTCAGAAGGCTGTGTGGGGGCTCTTGGGCCCCTTGATAGATAGCTTTTTCTAATAGTCCACCCTTTGGCCGTAAACATTGGCTGAAGTCAACTTTCACATGAGTATGCCACACCGTCAGCAGTTCAGGTTAGAGATGCTGAGACCAAATCCATTTGGATGGTCTCATGCAACACTTGATGAAGATGATTGTCAGTCAGATGAAGCCAACCTGCAGTTTTCATCTCAGTTCAGCCAACTGAACAAAAACCCAGAGAGTACTGATTGGTCTTATTTCAGGTAATTTAGCTTCCTTTCTTGTGGGACATGTGGATTTTTCCACTGTCTGGTGATACTAAGTCCTACATACTCTGCTCAGCCAGGGTGTAGTTTAAGGCTAGAGTGTTACCTGTATGGCTTGTGCAAGAGAGTTCAAACTGATGTACTGACCTTCTAGAGCTTGTATAGCCTCGTTGGCTAAAATTAAGGATAGGTTCCTGAGCATTTGCTGTGGGGCATGAGCTCTACTGCCAGGGAACAGTACTTGCACTGCTTTATGGGACCAGAAGTCTGTGTCAGCCGAGCAGGATCACCTAATTGAGGCACATACTGTCTCCGGTACCAAATAGTCCAACTTAGTGCCAGGCCTCCTTTTTGGTAGCCAGAGGCCAGAGGATGAGTAATTTTTCCTTTACTGACTCAGGGTAGCCCACATTGCTCCCAAGAATTTGCCTTGGAATTTGCAAGTCCCTGTGTGTCTTATCAGGATTAATGGAACCACCCCTGGGCTTTCATGTGAGTCAGTTTCTGTTCCAGCGCCGTTGCCACCTGCCCTTTATTTGAGCGTCTCAGCGCGATACCATTCATGTAGTGGAACCAAGTCTTTGCTGAAGGGAAAGGGCTTGCTCCATGTTGCACGGGTGGAAACAGCAACAGAATTCTAGGACCCCTGAGGCTACTTATTAGTAAACTTGTCTTGGAACCTGCAGGTGAAGGTAAGCTGATACTGATCTTATGGTACCAAAGGGATTAGGAAAGAGGCCTTAGCAGAGAGAGGGAGAGGGAGAAGAAGAGGGAGAGAGGGAGAGGCATTAGCAGTGGCCAAGAAGGCATACCCAGGGTCGTCAGTTTGTGCAGTTGGTTCAGTCACAGTCACAATATTTGGAACAGCCAGAGCAACGGGCAACAACTGGATTCAGTTGGTGACAATCTACCGTAGGCCTCCAGCTCCCACGAGTCTCTTTCACAAGGCCACACAAGGTGATTTTATTGCAACATCACATCTCTCAGTATTCTTGCTGCCCTTAGGTTTTTCATCAAAATTGTGATTTCTTTTTTCCTCCCTCTTTTTTTTCTGTGTTTTTGTTGTGTAACATGAGAGAGAACTGCCTAACGACGTGATGTGTTAATGCACTTGTCTTACTGTCCCCTCCAGCAAGCAGATCTTCCACGTTGAGAAAAGACCCCTCGGATTAGTGAGCACTTAGAGTACAACTGCAGTAGCGAGTGTACTTGCAGTAATGAGAGGAACGGCAGCAGCAGTGCCCAGCAAGGATCCAGGTGGATCCAGATGTCCCCACCTGGATTGTTCCAGTAACTTCTACTTTTATTTTTTATTATTTTTAAAAATATTTTGTTTGTTTATTCATGAGACCCAGAGAGAGAGGGGCAGAGACACAGGCAGAGGGAGAAGTGGGCTCCCTGCAGGGAGCCCGTTGTGGGACTTGATGCCAGGACCCTGGGATCACGCCCTGGGCCGAAGGCAGACGCTCAACCACTGAGCCACCCAGGTGTCCCGTAACTTCTATTTTTATTCCGTTTCCAACTTCAGCCAATTGAATGTGTGGCTTCTGCCCTTTAAGAAAGCTGACAAGATAGCCCCTGGAACATCAGTATCCAGAAGAGCTTCTGTCTCCCACCCTGACTTCCTTCCCCTGCTGTCCTTCTTTGGGAATGGACAGATCTTGGCTCCATCTCTGGCCCCCCTTTTCTTTAAAGGCTGATAAATCAGGGTGCAAGGGTTCAGGGTTAGGTAGCATGTTCTAAGGTTGCCACTCAGCTCTGTTGTTCCTCCAGGACTAGGGGATTGATTTCTGTGGAGGAATCTGGATCTGTAGAGGCATTTTTGGTTTTAACCAGACTGTTTTGGTTTCAACCAGTCGGATGCTTTGGGGCTCCCATAGTTCAGTTTCTGAACCAAATTGTTTTGGTGCTGATTCCATCCATCTCTTTTTAGGGGACTCCTGTTTCAACAATTGTATCCACGTGGTCTTCTAGCGAGGCCCTATGGAGGGCTTCCAAAAAATCATCATCTCGTATCTCAGCGTACTGCTTGCACCAAGAGTTTTAGGAAAGAGACCAGACCTCAGAGGCAATGCATGAAATAACAGGATCCCAAAGGAAATGACTAAGTAAACAAGCAGGTTGGGTTTGCCACAGCTTCATAGGTGTGAAAGTAGACAATGAGACTTAGCTGTCAGAGCAAGACAGTTTTTAAAACTGTCACAAACAGCGCAAGCATCGGTATAGGTACTGCTGGCTCTCCTGCTCATACGTACCTTGGTGAGATGTGATGCACTTGGATGGATGGTGGCTGTGCTTGCAGGGAGTTGGGTTGCAGCTGGGAAATCCAGGACTGAGGGCTCAGCACCTTTTGTAGCAAGTAGCAACCAAACCTGTCAGGGTCACCTAGCAAATGAGCAGTTGTGCTGAAGTTACACTGTGGTTACCTTGATCACTAGATACAGAAAGGGCTCAAGGTCAGCGCACCATGTAGTTTGGTTTACTCAGTGAGACCATACAGGGACATGTGGGACCCGTGACAGATTGGCTCTCCCGACATTATTTTTTAGATAATATCTAAAATGTTACTGTATTTTTCAAATAATATACTTGTAATAGTATAGTAATATATTACATTTGAGTTCTGCTTTCAGAGTTAATAAAATGTATTCATAATTTATATCACCGAGTCCTCTGTGTAGTAGGTCATGGAAGTGTCACCGTCTCCATGTTGCAGAAAGAAGAAAACTGATGCTCAGTGGGGTTCAGTGACACATGGCAGGTTATATGTGTAAGCAGTGGAACCAGATCTTAGATTCATGACTGTTGACTCTCATGTTTTCTTTTCACTACCCTGAAACAAGTTTACTTGAATGAGTAGAGCAGAATCATTTGTAGATTATAAATAAGATTTGTATGCCAGTGATATTTCAGTAAAATTATTACTCTCTTGAGTCTTTTTTCAAAGTCCTAAAGTAACGATTTGCTTAAGGAAATACATCAGTACATCAGTGTTAAATTTTAGCTTAGTTTATATGTGGCTTATTACATATTTGAATTAAGGTTTTACTGGTTCTGATGTCGCGTTGGAAAAGAATGAACAGTGGTATAGGCATTTAAAAGTTTTGTTATTTTTTTGTTAATTATGATGTAGTATATCCCTGATCGTATGAACCCCAACGTCTTATAATTTGATTAGTTATATATAAAGCACAGTTGAGAGAAAAAGTAGATACCGGCATCTCTCAAGTTGAAAGAACTAAGGATCATTCAAACTCTGAGTAGAAGGAACAGTCGTAGGATACCGCTGAGTAGACTATCATCATAGCAGTCAGGCTGATGTTAGGTCAGACTTTCCATTATTAATCCTTCTTTTGGTTTTTATAACTTTTGGTTGAAAATTCTTTCCAGGGAACAACTTGTATACAGATTTTGAGCCTGGGAGCAAAATATCTCATGACCCACTTACAGGCCTCTTTAAACATTCAGATTAATGTTAATGGCTTTTAAGATGAAGGCTAATTTTATGTTTCAAAATATTTCAAAATATTTATTCTTTTGGAATCAACAACTTAAAATTATTTTATTCGTTCCTTGTGAGGCTGCATTGTATTTTTAGAATTATACTCAAAATAGCTACAAAGCTCTGATGATAAGCTTTTAAAAATTATAAATGTAACAACTCAATTGGGCAGCGTTTAATTGATTTTAAGAAGTCAGAATGAATAAAGAATTTGTATACTGTTTTCAAAATCCGAATTTAACTCGGTTTCGAAAAAAAAGGAAGGATGTTATTTTGTTTACTTATTTGATTTGTATTGGCTCTGTAAACAAACGTTAATTCAAAAATACAATATTGTTTTAGGGTTTTCCAGAGAAACAGAACCAATAGGACACACACAAGATTGTAAGGAATTGGTTCATGTAATTATGAAGCCTGGAAAGTCTTGAAATCTGCCATATGTAGGCTGGAGGCCCAGGAAGGCTGGTGGTGTCGTTCTGGTCAGAGTCCAAAGGCCCCAGCCTTTGACTCGGAGTCCAAAGAACTCATTTTGTATGTTCTAGTTCAAGTGTGAGGATCTCAGAACCAAGAGTGCCAGTGGGAGATAACTTCTAGTGTAAGTCTGAAGGCTTGAGAACTAGTAGAGCCAGTGGTGTAAGCCCCATTCGAAGAGCAGGAGAAAACCTATGTTCAGCTCAACAGTCAGTCAGAGGGGGTGAATTCTAACTTGCTCAGCCTTTTTGTTATATTCAAGTTCCCAAAGGATTGGATAGACCCACCCACTTTGGGGAGGACCGTCTACTTAACTCAAGTCTACCAATTCAAATGCTAATCTCATCCAGAAACACCCTCACGGACAGGGCTCAGAAATAATGCGTAACCAATATCTGGGCACCTCATGACCCAATCAACTTGACACATGAAATTCACCATTCCAAATACCATGAATAATTCTCTCCTCCACTCTTAGTCATTTTATTTCCAAAAGTGCTTGTATTATACTTGAAACAAATGAAACAGATGAAGATGTTCTGATGAAAATTTTCCTTGAGCATTGTTTTTTTTTTTCCTAAAAAATGTCTAAAAAATATCCAATATCTCTAATATGATCAGAATTGCCATGAGAATCCGCTGTGAAAATTCATAATTCAGTTCATTTTAGGGTCATCGTATGGAGACAATGCTGCCAGTTTGCAATCAGTTGCGACGAACATAATAGACTCTTAGAGACTCCTATAAATTTCAGCGTGCCTCCAACCTTCTCTGCCCTGATATTTTTTCATGAAACAGGTGGACCAGCTCAAACTGCCAGGTGGAGTTTTTTGTTTTTGTTTTGTTTTATAGAGATATATATTTGTATTTTATTTAAACTCAGTTTGCCAACATATAGTATAACAACACCCAGTGTCAAGTGGAGTTTTTATGCCATTAGTTTTCTTTAATGTTTTTTTAGGTGGGTTAAGATTTAACAGAATTAATACTTAATTTAACAAAGTTAATATGCTTTTATGTTTTATGAAATGCAGAAATTAAAATACAGTTTTTCTAAATGAAGAATCATAATAATTATAAATATAGAAATTTAGTATTTTTTTTCCCTAGAAATATTTTGTTCTTTAATTCCACCATATATTAGGAGGTTGGCCCAAGAACAGAAGGATGATAATTTTTCTTTTATTTGCAACAAGTGGAACTTATTAGAGTATTGACTTTTCTAAGTCAGAAGGATTTTGCTATGTTTTCTATTAGATAAATAGTAAAGAGGTGTAGTCATAGATTTTATATAGTGTTTGGTGTGTTAGCTGTGATTTTCTTTGATGTGTCTCATGATATCACTTTTATATCTTTAAAGTGTTTTTAAAACACTAACAGAGATCAACATTCAAGTTTGCAAGTCACTTTTATTTTAACTCAGTGGATTAGGAACCCTCAAACCAGGAACCTAATCCGTGAAGCAGTCCTTGGCTGTTAATTCTCCTTTGGGGGTGGTGGGTAGGGCCTGGCCCAAGCTAATAATATTTCTGGCAATTGCTTTTATAAACATTGTTGTCCTAAACATTCTTGTGTATGTCTTTTGTGCACATGTGGGAGTTTCTTTCGGATATTGCCCATGAGGGGAATTGGGGAGTCATGGAGCATTGCCTGCCACTTAACAGTATATGGGAGTTCCAGTTGCTCCTTAGCTTGGTTTTATCTTGCCAGAATTTAAAGTTTTTATTCTAAAAAATAAATTTATTATTAAAAAAATAAAGTTTTTATTCTGATAATGGATATGAAATGGTATTCTATTGTTAATTTAGTTTGCATATCCTTGATTTGTACCGAGGTTGAATATTTTTTCAGATGCTCTTTTGAAAATTACCAGTCTGTGTCTCTTGCCAATCTTGAAAAAAATTGGGTTACCTTTTGTTTACATACTGGTTGTATGTATTACGAGGATTTTTTTTTTTCTGGTCCATGACTTCTTTTTGCATTTTTTTCAGTTGTCTTTCTTGATGAATAGACTGGATTAGTCAGTGTCTAATGGTTGTATCTTTTAACCTGAAGTATATTTCTTTCTGCTTTGATGCCATGAAGATACTTTTGTTTTCTTCAAAAAATTTTAAAGTAAAAACTTTTCACATTTAGGTCTTTATTCCTCTGTGCATAGTGCAAGGTGGTAATTCTTACGTGTATGTAGGCATGGAAGTGTATTTTTAAAATTTTTTTTTATTTTTTATTATTATTATTATTTATTTGCGAGAGTCACAGAGAGAGAGAGAGAGAGAGAGAGAGAGGCAGAGACACAGGCAGAGGGAGAAGCAGGCTCCATGCACCGGGAGCCCGATGTGGGATTCGATCCCAGGTCTCCAGGATCGCGCCCTGAGCCAAAGGCAGGCGCCAAACCGCTGCGCCACCCAGGGATCCCCGGAAGTGTATTTTTTCTTGTAAAAATAATTGATAACCAGTTGTCTCTGTGCCACTTAAGTAAGCCTGTTCTGTCAGGCACAAAGTTTTCATACATGAGTGGTTCTGTTTCTGGGATGTTTTTCTGTTCTTTTGGTCTTGTTTTTTTCCTGCTTCACTTGTACTTTCAGTAAGTTTTGATATCTGTTTGGGAAAAGCTCTTGAGGTGGTGATGTTTTTAAAAAATTTCCTGGCTATTTTTGGTTTTTCTTTCATATTTCTTTTTTTTTTCTTTAAGATTTTATTTATTCATGGCAGACACACAGAGAGAGAGAGAGAGAGAGAGAGAGAGAGGCAGAGACACAGGCAGAGGGAGAAGCAGGCTCCATACAGGGAGCCCGACGTGGGACTCGATCCTGGGTCTCCAGGATCACACCCCGGGCTGAAGGCGGCGCTAAACCGCTAGGCCACCAGGGCTGCCCTTCTTTCATATTTCAAAGTTAGTTTTGTAGACATGCAAGCACACATACTGCCTTTTAGGAAACTGTCCATTTCATCTAAGATTTTTAGATTTATTGACATAACATTATTTGTATTCTTTCTTCTCCCTACATTTCTTTTTTACTGGATTTATAGTTATGCCCTCTGAGATTCTTATCTTTGCATTCTTCTTTTTTCTTGGTCAGTCTTGCCACAAGTTTATCTGTCTTTTTAATTTTTTTTTTTTTTAAGAACCAGCTTTTAGTTTTGTGGAGTTTTATGGTCTTTATTTTCTATTTATTTCTGTTCTTTTTAAATTTTTATAATCTGGTAATTGATTGGATGTGGGGGGACAGGGTTGAATGAAAGACACTCCAGGTTCCATCATAGTGACCAGGAGGATGGTAGTGTTTACTGGTTGAAGTAGAAAATAACTGGAGGCAGTTTGTGGGGAAAGATGTTTAGTTCACTTTTGGATATTTTAGTTTGTGGTGTCTGACACTCCAGGTGGAGCTGTTTATAGGAGAGGCTGGGCCCGAGGTGGTGATTTGCTATTTGCTACTGGTAAAGGATAATCAGTGGAGAGTAGTGGGAAGAAGGAAAGACACAGTGATTGGAGGTCAGTGGGAAGCCTTCGTGGCTCTGTTAATACCGTCACCATCCCTATATCTATTCAATCTTAAGGCCTCTGTACTTGCAGGAGTACTTGTGCATACATTTGCAATAATTGACATGTTTGTATCTTTCACTAGGCTAAAAGGACAGGGAATCCTCACCTCCTCATAGGGCCTAGTATAGTCAAAGTGTTGGATATGTGTTTGTGGAATCAACCCTATTGACTCTCCTTTAGTTTGGTCACAGATATGTGATTTAACAGGAATATATTATGGATGCTCATTCTAGAGGATTCAAGACAATTACCAATTTTAACCACTAAAAATATTTCCCCTATTGTTGTGAACTGAAAGAGGGCAAGGATTGACTCTTTTAAAATGAAATTTTAATTCGATTTTTGAACTTAACCTGAACATGAGTATTTTTTGTTTGAAGGAGACATTTATTAATCTACCATATTTAAGGAGGAAAAGCACTTTTCAATTATCAGAGATACCTCTTTTAATGAAAAGGTATTTACAGATGTATCTTTTGTTACTGCTTTTGTTTCTGGAGGGCATTTATCTTCTTGGATTTAGGTCTTAACTATTGAAGATTAATAGTTATAACTTGCCAATTAAAAATAATCCAGACTCTTATGTATAGGAAAATTGGAAAAAGTTTCATATTATTAATTTTAAAGCATAATACTTCTGAACAGCTCAAAGCACATTATTGTTCACAGGATAGTGTGTAAAAAGCTATACTTAAACGTCAAGAAAGGGTCATACAGGCTTATTCAGTGCAGCAATCAAGTAAAAAAAAATGACAAGAACAGAGTTCTTGGATGATTCGTCTTCTTGATTTTTTAGAAATTAAAGCTGTCTGGCTTTGAAACAAACATTTCTATGTGGAAAGTAACATGTATTTACAGTTTGGAGTAAGCTTTCCTAGAAAAATTCTCCAGCTTGATGCTTTGGAGATGGACATAGCTTTGAATCTCCTTTCCTTATTCCTGTTAGGAATGCCTTCAGCTTCAAGGAACAACAGGGGTACAAACAAAAAGAGGGGTTTATTTTTCTTACATAATGAGAAATCTGGGAGTCTAGATAGCTGCTGGCTTTGGTGTAATGTTCAGCGATGTCAGGGCTGGTATCTGATTCTTTACCCTTTCTCCTGGAACATCATGACTTCTTCAGCTTGAGGATCGTATCCACATTGCAGGAAGGGAGAAAGGGGGAAGGACAGAAACAGCTTTCACTGGGACAAGAAATTTTTGCTGATTTTTTTTTGGGGGGGTGGGGGGAGGATAAGAGACTTTTTGCTTATGTTTGGAAAACTAGGTCGTATGATCAATCTTAGCTGAAAGACAGGCTGGGAGATTACTTTTTAGCATCTGTGGCATAAGTATGCAAGGGAGAGGTTGGGAATGCATGTGGGGTTGGTCAGTCTACCTCAGTGACCATGGGGTGCCATGGCTAACCTGAATAAGCCTGAGTTTCCTCTTGGGCATAGTAATAGCACCACTAGGTGAGACTTGGACTTTTTGTGTGCTATTAAATCTTTCACATCTAGAGCAATGTCTTATAGATGTATTAATAAGTGAAAATCATTATGAGAATTACATGAGTAATGCATTTAAGGCACTTAGCCCAGTGCTTGGCATATAGTAACCTATAAATGATATTTCTACTTTTGTTTTCAACATGTGCAGTGATTGTTATCAATTTAGTGTACGAACATAAATAGAAATTGTCACAATTTGATTACATTTGTCATTTTGTCACTTAATGTGTATTTGAAGGTTGTTTTCTTGACAATTAAGATTTCTAAAATAATAATTTTAATTAATATGGTAGCTGCCTTACTATGTAAATAAAGAGATAGAAACATGTGGATGCTAATGTGACAGTGACAGGCTATAGTCACCATAAATGTGGAAATGTCTTAAATCACTTTCTTTAAAAATGTAAATTAAATGTCATTGCTTAAAAGAAAAAACTATTTATTGAAGTGCAACAGACAAAAGCAGTATATTTAAGTGTGCAGCTCAGTAAATTTTTACAAAATGAACACACTCATGTGACCTCCCCTCCCCCCAAGGTGAAGCTAACAGAACATTACCAGTACTGTAGAGGCCTTCCTTGTACTCCCTTCTGGTCATTACTCCTTTCCCTTGATTCTTCTTACTGGTCTGATGGTCGTGAGAGGGGGTGGGAGTAGATCCTGATGGGGGCTTGTATGTCCTACAAGGTAGAAGCATCAGTATTGCTTGTAGGGGAGCGGGTACTGGGCCACTTTCGCAGGCCCAGAAATTTTAGGACGATCTGGAGTTTCAGGGTTTTCAAGTATTGACCCAGTTGTCCTTACAGGAAGTCTTAAGGGTCTCAGGTATTCCTAGGCAGGAGGATCCTGACCTCAGAATAGCAGTCTTGGCAGCGTTGAGTATTCAGGATTGAGTATTCCAGCTTTCTTTGAGGATCTGCTGCCCTGATAATTAGCTCCTAGGCCCCAGTCCTCTGCCCTTGCTGCTTTCTGACCGCACTGGATGAAAGAAGCCTTCTTACTTTTCACTTGTCACCTCAAATCCTTCTTGGTTTTTCATTCCCCTTCCACCCCCCCATGTGTTGCCACCCCAGCAACAGCTGATTCCGTAGACCTTATAATTGCCACTTCCTGTCATCCCCTTAGAAGCCTGAGCTTATTTCACCTGCCAGTGCATTTCCTTCAGCGGGATCCTTTGCCCTTTTCCTGACTAAGTTTTTAATTTCTTAAAAACTTCGGTGAATTGAAAGGGCTCGCGAGAAGGGCTGTGTGTACTTCACCCATCACTTGATCCAGCTGCAGAATCTGGGCTTTGGGTCTGTGTTCTGGACCGCTCCCCTTGGCAGCCAGCGTGGACCGGATCCTCCAGGGACAGACCCTGGCCTAGAGCTCTGCACGCGCTGCCCGAGTTTTGTAGAACGTGTTGGGGGGACGCCACCTGCGAAGGACGCAGGCCTGAGCCGAAGGAGCGGAACTGCGGCGGCACAAGGGGTCTGGACCTTTGTACCCTCGCGGTGGCAGGGTGGCCTGGGGAGGGGCTGAGCTTTGACCCCAGGGCCGCGACTCCCTGCCGCTCGGGGAGCCGCCTGGAGGGGCGACCCCGCAGCCGCTGCACCTGCTGGATATTGATTTTCAGACTTTGTTCTTTTCCAGGGCACACGCTTAATGCTATTAATTAGTTATGGGGCTGCCTAACTCTTTCCCACCCAGGCCATTCAGCATTTCTCGGTCTGCTTGTTGTTTGTTGCCGAGGGAGAGGTTTTCAAACCGGCAACTCTGGATTGTAAAATTGTCTTTTTTTTTTTTTTCCCTTTCAGTTCCATCAGTTTGTACTGTGTAGTCTCGGGCAGTGTTACTCAAATATAGAATTATCGTATCTTACTGTCTTGAGTCTTTTATTTTGATGAGATACTCCTCCTTGATTTTTAGTAGTGCCTTTTGTCTTAAAAACGACTTTGTCTAATATAAATGTAGTCATGCTAGCTTTCTTTGGGGCAGTATTCACATAATATTTCTTGTTCATTCTTTTAAGATAGCTTCCTGTGTTCTACTATGTAGGACATATCTTAACATCTAGAATTAAAAAAAAAAATCTTACCATTTTTGTCTTACAATTGGAGCTTCTAGTTCATTTACATGTAATGTCATTACTGATAGATTGGGATTTAAGCCTATCAGCTTCTTATTTATTTTCTCTGCGCCAGTTCTTCTTTGTTCCCATTTTGCCCTCCCTCTTGGCCTTCCCTTTTTAGCCATTCCATTTTTGTCACTGTTATTCTACCCCCTGCCCTGTTACCTTGCTAGATATATATTCTTTCACTGTTCTGTTAGTTGCGGTGCATCTTTTGATCTGTTTGAGCCAGCGTAAGATTAGGACTTTTGTTTGTTTCTTTTGTGGAGAGTCCATTCGTCTCTTCTTTATAAATTGCAGTTTTGGAATGAAGTTCTCCTTATTTTCCACCGATTTATAGAGCATATTGATCATAATTAAAGTTTGTTTCTGAGGATTCGAAGATCTGGTTCACTTTGTAGACTCTTTTCTGTTGTTTGCTGTCCACCCCACCCTTTCTTTTAGGTTCTTGGCTAACCGGGTGATTTTTTTTATTTTTTAATTGTGTATGAGATGGGTGTGAAAACTTGTAGAGACTCTGAATGGTGTCACCATCTCCAGAGATGGTTCAGTTTTTTCCCCTAGTGGACATACCGCCCTTCATCTTGATCAAGGGAAGGCTGGCCTTTAGGGGTCCTGTCTGAATGTTTAGGGTGTTTACCCAGGCCTCTGCCCCTTCATGCTTTCTGCACTCCACTTTTGTCTCCCCAGCACCACGAGTCTGCCAAAATCTCTGCTTTGCTTTTTATCCTGTCCACTGCTTTCTTTTTGGTTTCTTGGATTATTTGTGATAATAGACTTTACTGGGTACCTTCCCTCGATTCTGTATTTAATCATATTGAGTTGTTGGGATCCATAGCATTTTCGATAGTATTTAGGATAACCACAAAATATTTTAGTCTTATTTCAGTATGAATTTAATAGGTCTGGTTTTTGTTTTATCTCATTGACTCATTTTATTAATTGCATTTGAAAAACCAGGAGTTTATGGTGGAAATGGGCAAGCCCCAAGTTTAGTACAGAGGGTTTCAGATAACAAGGGCCGATACAGTATGTTTGAGGTTCCAGATTTCATTGGGCCAGAGTATAACGAACGTTACTTCAGATCAAAGGTTGGCAAACTGTGGCCTGTGGGCCAAATGTGGCCACTACCTTTTTTTGTAAATAGAGTTGTATTGGAACACAGCCACTCCTTCTTTATATATTCTCTGTGGCTGCTTTGCCCGTTACAGAGTTGAGTGAGTGCAGCAGAGATTGGATGGCCTGTGAGGTTTAAGATGTTTACCATCTGGCCCTCTTTATAGAAAGAGTTTGTTGATCTCTGTTTTAGATAACCAAACTTAAGAGATTCACTTAGTTCTTTTTATAGAAATCCATCGTTAATATAGTTTTTAAAGATTTTATTTATTCATGATAGACATAGAGTGAGGCAGAGACACAGGCAGAGGGAGAAGCAGGCTCCAGGCTGGGAGCCCGACACTGGACTCGATCCCGGGTCTCCAGGATCACGCCCTGGGCCAAAGGCAGGCGCTGAACCACGCTGAGCCACCCAAGGATTCCCATCATTAATATTATAAGGAATTGGCTATAGCTTAAAAAAAGACATTTTTCTCACTGTCTCCTCTCTTGTCCTCACTTGATTTTGTTAAAATTGCTTTTCTGTTCCCATTTCTTTTTCTGGAACCTCACTCTGTTGATGCTGATGGGCCACCGGAGAATCCAGGTGACATGGAGAGGCAATTGGGGTTCCTGCCCTGGAGATGGGTCAGGCGTCGAGGAAGCAGTGAAGGGCTGGGAGGTGTGCCTTCTTACCCCCCAGTGACCATTAACCAGAAACTCTTGAAAGTCACTCGGAAGCTCTTATTTCAAAATAGGTCATCTCTGGCTGCTGGTTGGAGGCGAACTCTGGTTCAAAGTCAGCAGAGCGAGGAGCGTCTGTTCAGCCAGAGGCTTTCTACCAAGCACGTGGCAGCCCTAGCGGGCACTGTGCTGTGGGATTAGCCCCAAGCCCTCCAGCCACGTCTGCGGACAGGCTGAGCCGGCCTTCCCCACCCCACGTCCTGTCTGCACCCCATGGGCCGCCCTCCACGGTCAGCGGTCCTGGAGCCGCGGCCTGTCTCCACCGCAGAGAACTCAGGCGCCGTGCGGGCCGCCCCAGCCTGCAGCCTGGGTTCCACTGGCCGAGGCCGCCCTCCCCGCGCCGCCCCTCGCCCTAGAGCCCTCGGCCGGCCCGGGGTTGGCAGGGGAGGCCCGCCTGGCGCTGCGCCCTCCGCAGACGCTCGTCCGGGAAGGTGGTACCCCTGAGCTGGCGGCCCACGGTGGACCGTGCCGCGCCTGCATCCGCACCTGCACCCGCACCCTCACCTGCACCCGCACCTGCACTTGTACCTGCACCATCACCCACACCAGTATCTGCACCCGCACCTGCCTGCACCCACACCTGCACCTGTACCCACACGTGCACCTGCACCCGCATCTGCACCTGCCGTGCTGCGTGCACAAGGTGGGCGGGCTGGGCTCCCCTACTGTCCCTTCTGCCCTCCGTGGGGGGTGTGCCCCGGCCTGCTGTGCCCCAGTGCCCCCTTACCCGGGTCCACTCTAGCTCAGGGAGGAGGAGGCGCAAGGAAAAAAAATAGAAGCAAAAATTTGTTGGTTAATGAAGTGCTGCTGCTGCTGTTTTTTTTTTTTTTTTAATCTTTTTTTTTTTTGTTTAAAGATTTTATTTATTCATGAGAGATGCAGAGAGGTGGAGACATAGGCGGAGGGAGAAGCAGACTCCCTGTGGGGAGGCCAATGAGGGACTCAATCCCAGGATCCCAGGGTCACGCCCTGGGCCCAAGGCAGACCAGGGCCCAAGGCAGACCAGGGCCCAAGGCAGACGCTCCACCACTGAGCCACCCGAGCAGCCCTGCTGCTGCTTTTTTAAGCGAGCACTAACACATTGGAATTACAAGTGCTTTTAAAATAGAACACTTAATATGACATTTTCATGAACCCTTCAGATGGCATTTGTAGGGGTTTCTGCACCCTGCCAGTAATTTCGGAAGTCTGCTAATCTTTGCGATTAAAAGCATTATGTGAAATTGGAGGCCGTTGATATCGATGATGTATCACAGCCCTTTAGAAGGTGCAACGCTGAGATTCGGGGTGGAGAGTCCGGTTATGACAGGTCGTGGTCACTGAGGGCTGCACCTCACAAGCTGCTGCCTGACACCGGCTTCCTGGGGTGTAGGTGACACTTGCAGCTTTTTGGGAGGGGGGAAAAGTGTTTTATATGGTGAAGAGGAGAATGGAAACCTTTCTCATCTTTTAAAAAGAGAAAGTAGACTGTGCATGAATTTCTCTTTTACGTGGACCTCTAGCCACACTCCCAGCTTCCAGGAATAGGCCTTATCCTCAAGCTCATGGAAAAGTTTGAGAAGCAGTGTTTCAAACAAACACTTAAGAACTCTGTTTCTTTAACGCCCGAGGGAAGCAAGGATTTCTGTGTGGGACATTGCTAACTCTACCAAAGAAGGGAACATGATCCTGTTGTTGACTCAGTCGGTTTTACTGGGTTTTGGAGGGCAAAACCCGTTTTTGGAGGCAGTATTGAGAGGAGTATATGTTTGTATATGAAAACACTTCTTAATCAGTAAAATACTATGGCAGGAACAGTAGGGGCAGAAATAATGGAAGAATCAACCCCACTCCCGGGCCTAAGGCAGGGGCTGCTAGTACCAAGAGCTTGGAAAAAGAGACATTAGCTGAATCTGTGGGTTAGAAAGTGACAGAGGTTGAGTTCAGTGGGTTTACTATGGTTTTCCTTCCTGTTTTTTATAAATTGTTATGCATAGATCCTTTTCAGGAGAGTAGTAGTCTTTGTATTTTGATGATACGATAGAGAACTATAGAGACGAGTTAGAGATGAGCCATATCTTTTGTTTTTTTGTTGTGCTGTAACTGTGATTTGGCAGATTTGACATATATCTCTCAAACCAGCAAATATTAAGATGCTTAAATTTTTTTTAAGTTTAATAGCTTAGACCTATTTATTTTTTAAAAAATAGACTCATATTTCATTTATAGATACTGTCTGAAATGACTATTCCAAATACTGTAATTTGGGGAATAAATCCGTTTATATACGAATTTGAAACTAGTGGAGGGCTTCAGATGGGTTTGAGAAAAGGAAGAGACATTCAGAAGAGACCTCTGTGCCTGAGGTGTTTGTATTCTATGTCAGTTTTCCCTTTTTTTAATAGGTAATAACATATAAGAATGACACTTGACAACAGCAGGAACCCATTGGGATTGTCCAGAGCTCCTGCTGCGGTTGCAGCTCCCTCTTCTCCTTCCACTAAGTTACCAGTGTCCTTGAATAAAAACGCTATTGCTTGTGTCTGTTTGGATCCAGTTTAGACTCAGAAAGAAGTTGAGCACGAGCTGCTTCCTTCATGTTCTTTGCCTGAGTCTAAAACAGCTTTATTAGTGGGGCCAACACAGGTGGCAGTTTTGGCAGCCATGGCCAGAATGTTCATCATTTTCAGCCTGGACACAAGGAGCTAAACTGAAAATAGACTGAACCCAATACCTGTTATGTTCAAATACTGTATAGTTCTCAGGTCTAGTTGTGCATCATCATTATCTGTCTTTTTAATGTTAGGAATGGGAAACACTGAAGTTTCTTTGAAGAAGAAACTGCTGTTTCCCTTCCATATTGTTTTGTAATGAGTTTAGGGTAAAGAAGGAGGGTGGGGAGAGAGTAAAATCTTGAGGTCTTAGTGCCATATGTTATTATTTTATAAGTAGAGGATGTTAGATGTGCTAAGGCAAACCAAAAAATTACCTGTATAGTTTTAAAGGCATCCATTTTCTGGCATTTTTGAATTCTAATGTGCATTGGCTGTGCAGTTTAAGTTAAAAAAAATGTAACTCCAAACTTAGAATTAAGTCTCAGAATTAAATAAGGCAGAATCAGAATATTAGATAATCATTTAATTAATTAAATTCAGTGTGAGGTGAGTTATAGTAAAGCCACAACACTGATTTCAGTAAGTCAGTGGGTATGGGAAGTGGTTGGTTGGCTGATTGTGCTCATTTAGTTTTTGCATTGGTGGTCCATTGATTAATCTAAGGATTCTATTTTATGTGATACAGACCTTCGTGTCCGAGGCTTTTAACATAACGCATATTAAGGAGGAAGATAAAATTGGGCCAGCAGGTGTCAGCAAGAACCATAATAAAAACATTAGTCCTGCTTATCTCAACCTTTATTTTGTTACTTCAGGGATGCTTCAATGTCAGTCAGTTTTACATGGTATTTCATTGGACACTTACTTGCATCTTAATGTAGAATTCTTTTTTTTTCACCTGTTTTAGGGCACATACCTAAAGTATAGCAACAGCTCTAAAAAGATTTAGTTCAAAGAAAAAGATGTTTGCCAAGTGCTATGAACTTTTCTTCATTTCAGCGTCTTGAAAAAACATTCCACACAAGTTATCCCAAATAAAAAAGCTTATATTGTATAGTTTACATATTTCTCCGGTTATCTGCATTCTGTTTTTTTCAATATTCCATTCCTACTGACCAGTTAACCATATGCATGTTTTAGAAGTAGGAGTAGGAATTCATAAACATCTGTCTTATAATGGCCTTAATTTTCCAATGAAAATACAGGATTTTAATTCTCTCAGCATACAATTAGCTATTTTATTTTAGACTTACTCTAATTTATTGAGTACTCAGGGGCAGTAATGTCTATTCTTCACAGAATTGAAAGGTTTATTATACTTCTTGTTTTACTATAATTTGTATTAGAAGTTCTCATTTCTTTCCTCTTCACTTGATGACTTGACAAAAATACAAATCCAGTGGGCAAATAGGACATCCGGTATTCTGTGTTACTAGAGTAATAAGCAGTAAAAAAAATGAGTAAGGAGAACATCACTGAGACCAAAAGGAAGATGATCTGATCTGATTTCTTGTTCTACCAAATAGAACTATTTCACATGCATACTTAACTAAAATCTATTATCTAACCAGCAACTCCATTCCTAGATATTTACCCATGTGAGATGAAAACTTATGTGTGAACCTGTATGCCAGTGTTTATAATGACTTTTTTAATAATTGTCCAAAACTGGAAACAAGGCAGGTGTACAGCTGGAAAGTGGATTAATAAACTGTGGTATATGCATACAGTGGAGTAGTACTCAGCAATATAAAGGAACAAGCTGCATGCAGCAACATAGATGGGTCTCAAATCATGCTGTGTGAGAAGAAGCTGTACTCAAAAGGCTGTGTTGTATACAGTTCTCATTTATATGTTCTTCTAGAAAAGGAAGAACTATAAGTATAGAATACACATCAGTGGTTGCCAGGCATTGCGGGAGGACTTGACTATCAAGGGACAGGAGGGAATTATATGGGCTGATGGAACTGTTCTAATTTTGAATGTGGTGGTGGTTACATTTTCAAAACTTAGAGAAATTGCACATGAAAACACGAAAAATGACAGTTTTACTGTATATAAATTATATCATAAAAAAGAAGTGCCGGATAATATTTAAAAAGATCTGTAGACTAGAAAAATAAATTGAGGATAAGGATAATGCTAATTTGTACTTTAACTTGTCCCAGACATTTTTTTTTAAAGGAAGGAGAGAAAAAGGGAGACGGAGGGAGAGAGAGAGAATCTTAAGCAGTCTCTGCGCCCACCTTGGCTCAACTTGGGGCTCGATCTCACAACCCTGAGATTATGATCTGAGCCAAAATCAAGAGTCGGACACTTAACCCACTGACCCAGTGGCCCTGTCTCAGACATTCTGATAGGAACCTTAAAAGACTTTCAACTCATTTACCCCTTATATTTATATATCGATTTTAAGGTTTTCCATTCTAGGTTTAGCGCTGTAATCACTTTCCTCTTTTGATTCATGCAGATGATATTTATTTAAATTTGCCGTGTTGCCTTCATCTGTTATTCCTTTAGCCTTTTATCCAAGATCATTATCATTCTGCATGTTCTTTCTGCTGATTTTTGTTCTTGTGGTCTTGTTTGCTTGAGCACCTGATTATTTTTTTTAATTTGTTTTGGCTTTTAGATGTGCAGAAATAATTTGTAGAAATAATTTGAAGGCTAAGATATTATCTGTCTCCAGAATGTGTTTTTATTTGTTTCTGTGAGGTGCCTGGGTATAGTAGCTATCAGAGATCACCTCAATTCAATTTCAGGGTTACAGATAATTTAATGCTGAGGTTTGTGCACTAGGGTTAAGACTTTCAAGGTCTCCACTCAAATGTGGAGGTGTTCACCACAGCCCTTTGTGGAACCATCGGCTACAATTTTTGTTTTGCAGCCAAGAGGCTGAAGAAATACTGTACAAGATCTCAGCATCATAAACACCCTCTGCAATCAGTACGACACTTACATGAAAAAAGAAAAACCACTTAGATGTTGGACTCACTTCTGGTTTCCTTCATCTCTTAGATACTGGTCTTTTAATTCTGTACTTACTTCCATAGCTCTATGATATATTAAAGCAGATTAAAAAATATTTTATTTTGTGTAACTAATGGTTTTCAGAGGGAAAATTGTTCTGAATTATCATTTTGCCATTATGAAAGCAAAGATTGCCCATACCATTTTTCATACCCATATGGGTATACAAATACGTTTTTCTATTTATTCTTAATTTAAATATTATTTACTTATTAGAGAAAGAAAGAGCGCGCGCGCACACACACGCATGAGTGGCGGGGGGCATAGAGGGAGAGAGAGGGAGGAGCAGATTCCCCGCTAAGCATGGAACCCAACACAGAGCTCCATCCCAGGACCCAGAGATCATGACCTGAACTGAGGTCAGATGCTTAACTAACTGAGTCACCCAAGCACCCTCAAATATGCTTTTCTTAAAAACAGTTTTAAGATAATTTATATTTTTATTAAGTAGGTTACAGTTTTGATTTGGTATATTAGGAATTCCTATTAAGATCATAGGGAAATATATATTTTCTGTATATTTAACTGTGTACCAGGCACTGTTGGGAGTACACTGGTATATAAAATAAAATGTACTATCCTTATTTAGTTTATATTTTGGCAAGATAGATAGCTTAGTTACCAATGAACTGGTCAGTAGTGGTAAGAAAAGTATCCTTTGAGTACATATAATATGGAAATTTGTCTCTGAGTCTTGCTTTTTCACTCTATATTACATTGGGTACATCCCTTTTTTAGAACTTCTTTTTTTTAAAGATTTTTATTTGAGAGAGAGAGTGAGAGCACAAGCATGGAGGAGGGGCAGAGGTAGAGAGAGAAGCCGACTCCTCCATGAGCAGGGAACCTAATACTGGACTTGATCCCAGGATCTCAGGATCATGACCTAAATAGAAAGAAGGCAGATGCTTTACTGACTGAGCAACCCAGGTGCCCCTATACTAGGTACATCTTTAAATATCACTGAAAAATTACATGTTGTAAGTCTAGTGTTCCATTTTATGTATGCACTGTAATTTATTTAGCCATTTTTATATTGTTGGAGATTTACATTGTTCCTAATTTTCTTCTTTAATGCTTTTCTAATAAGCATTTTTGTATGTAATCCAAAATTCAGTCACTGATTAATGTCTTTAGGATAGCATTGTGGGATTCAGAGTACTGAGTAAGTGTATGAAAGATTTTTAATGTTTGTTGTATTATTTTCTAGAAAGGTTATTACACTCATATAAGCATTATATATCATTTAAAAATGTATCATTTTGATAAGCTGTCAATTTTATAATTCACTGTTGCTTAAATTTGTATTTATCAGTGATATTCAACATGTTTTATGTTTATTTATAATGTACATTTCTTTGTGCCTATTAGACTGTTAACAAAATTAAGCCAGAACACTCTGTTTTATGGAGACTGTCGAGCTAGATTTAAATTGGAATTAGACCTATTTTTTTTCCTGTGCTGTGATTTTGTTATTTTATACTTGGGTTGCCATTTTTAACTCATTCCTTTGTTGAGAATACTTAAATGTTTTCTAACAAGTAGCAGGAAATAGCTTTCAGAGTCTTTGGTAATAGGAAAAAGTATTAGATGAGTAACAATATGGTTATCATTGGTACAAAGGAATGAAATATGAAAATCCTGTACATAGATCTCTTCTACAGATTGTGTAGTTTTAAGTCTCCTTGAAATGTTGGGCCATTCCAGAAAACGAACCATTTTGATTTATGACATGTTATACACGTGTTTATTTTTCATTAGTTTGAGGTATTTAGTATTTAATAGGAACTTTTTTGGAGCAAAACAGTATAAATAATATTTTAAGAGACTATTTTATGATAAGCTTACAGAAAGAGTTTCTGAAGTTGAGAAATAATAGATTAGATTATTGAATTATAGTAATGACTGAAGAGTTTATTAAGTAACATATTTTCTGTTAGCAATACAGTATTTTTTTTTTTTTTTTTAAGATTTTCTTTATTTACTCATGAGAGACACAGAGGGAGAGGCAGGCTCCTTGCAGGGAGCCTGATGCAGGACTCGATCCCAGGACTCTCCAATCACATGCTGAGCCAAAGGCAGACGAAATGCTCAACTGCTGGGCCACCAGGCGTCCCAGCAATACAGTAATTCTGATTAAAAGACATGCAAGATTTTGTGTATGCATCTGTTTCTCTGTTGACACTGATAAAGTATATTTAATGTTCTTTTTTATATTGTATCTTTAAATTTATTTTTTAACTTTTAATTTTGATATACTTTCAGATTTGTAGAAAAGTTAAAAAAATAGAACCCAGAATTTCCATATAATCTTCATTTTGATTCCCCTAGTGTTGATTTGATTACATTTGTTTTATTGCATATATGTATAAAAATGAGACATTTGGAACTGGTTGTAGGCATGATGTCCTTGTTACCCCTAAGTACCTCGTTGCGCATTTTCTGAAAACACGGACATTTGCTCATGTGTCTATTATAAAATTATAAAAATCAGGGCATTGACATTGTTATAGTATTATTACTAATATACAGACCTTATTTAAATTTCATTGTTCAGATTACCCAATAACGTGCTATGTAGGAATTGAAAATCTTGGATTGTGCCTTGCATTCACTTGTTTGTGTCTCTTCAGGCTCTTTGAGTCTGGAACAGTAAGTACTTCAGTGCTTCTTTGCCTTTTAGGATATTGCTAGATTTGGAGAATACATGCCGGTTACTTCATAGGTATACCTAATGTAGGTTTACCTTATGTTTAAATTCAAGGTTTGCGGTTTTGGGGGGACGATCACAGAAGTTAGGTTTTCTTCCAAGTGTATCATGTTGGGAGACACATGATGTCTATATGTTCCATTACTTGGTGATGTTAGCTTTCCTCACTTAACAAAGGTTCTCTACCATAATTTTATGCTTTATCCTTTTGTAATTATTACTGTATTTATTATTTTTGGTGATTGTATGTCTGTAAGGGTGGTTAGATACAGACACTGAAAGTAACTTGTTCCCTCTAAGTTAGCATCCATTGCATTGATGTCTCTTTCCTAGATCAGTTATTTCCCTGATGACTGGCAAATAGTGATTTTTAACAATTACATCATTCTTTCTCTATGAGGTAACATTATCTTGTAAGGAATAGCTTCCCCCTTTTCACTATTAATTTATACCTTTATGGACTAATAGCTTATTTTATTTTAATGGGTTATATCATCTGTTACTCTCAAATTGTTTCAAATGTGGCCAGCAGGAATCCATTCAAGCTAGCTTCTGTGTCCTTTTGACATATTCACACTGTTCTTTTGTTGTTGTTGTTGTTCACACTGTTCTTTACACACTGCCGTATTTTCTGGCACAACATGATGTTTAGGGTTGGCTTGTACTTTCCCAGCCCCAGCTGGAGTCAACCATTTCTCTAAGAGCCCCAGCTCCTCTAAGTGAAGAATGGCAGTTAGAAGCTAAGATTGGATACTGGATTACTTTAATGTTTTTAGTTATAAATTTTGAGATTGTGATGTATACATTCATCATTCTCTTCAAAGATCTGATAATTATTTTAGTAGCTCTTAAAAACTTACTTATGATAACATAGAAATGTATGAATGAACTATTGATGTTTTAAGTACTTCTACTTAATTTTCTTTGTGTTATCTGATATGTAAATGTCACTTGCTTGATTATGGGAAATATTCAGGTAAATGCAGATAGGAAGGTGAGGTTAGGAATACTGTTGAATGGTGACTTTTGGGCCAATAAAAATGTTTAGTTTTGGATTTGAGTATTTAGACTCTGTCAAGTATCAGTCACCTAAAATTTCTATGATATTCTTTTAGTTTTTCGGTATCAGATATACTTAAATTGCATTCTTTTGGATTAGAGTGGTGTTGCTATTTTAATACAGTTGACCTTCTTTTTAGTTATTTTTAAGTTATAGCTGTTTTGGTCAGTGAAACTATATCTAATTAACATTTTCTCATAGAATATTTAAATGTTATAACTAGAGAGAATATTGGAGATCTTATGAATAACCTTGATAATTGAAGGGAAACTTTCAGAAAAGGACAGTATTAAATAACTTTTGATTAGTATACTTCATCTCTTTAGTATTGTTTTTAAAGAATTATTTATTTATTTATGATAGAGAGAGGGAGAGGCAGAGACATAGGAGGAGGGAGAAGCAGGCTCCATGCCAGGAGCCCGACGTGGGACTCGATCCCGGGACTCCAGGATCGCGCCCTGGGCCAAAGACAGGCGCTAAACCACTGAGCCACCCAGGGATCCCCTACTTCATCTCTTAGAATCTTAAAAAAATCAAGAAAAACTTTGAAATTTTATCTAAAAATCTCTTCAGATTTATATATACATATATATAGTTTCGTATTTAAGATTTCACATTGTGTCAAGAATTGATTGCACAGAAACTGGATAGCATGGTTGATTTATCAAAATATTTGGAAACAGTCTTTTTTAATGAATAGCATCTTTAAGTTTTAAGTTTAGAAGTTGAATTTGAAAGAATACAAGATTGACTATATGACTTTACTGTTAAGTAATTTTTGTTTTAAGATGGAGGAAATTTTTTTCAGCTAAGCTTCTTTAATATTAACTATAACTTGAGGTATTTTTTCTGTAATGGCTAGTGAGTTTTTTTAACGAAAATTATCACAATTAAAATGCATCAAATGATTTTCTTGCAAATACATAATAAATGTCATCCTTTTTATTCTGTTATATCAGTTTTAATACTACATTTTATAATTAACAAAGAATCAAGTTAGTGTTTAGAAATATATGTTGGTTTATTTTAAGTCAACTTTTTAAAAAAATACTAAATCTTTAGAGGTGGAATTCATTGAGGATGTTTATAGATTTAAAATAAAGCTTCTCATTTTGATTAAGATTTTGGCTAAAATTAATACATTAAATGGTTATTTAGTTCAAATAATAAGAAAAAATATACACAGCATGATTTAATTTGCTTACAGTTATCTCAGGGATTTATAGATTTTATAAATTTATTAAAATGGGAATTAAGAAAGGTAATCTTATTTAGGGAATGGTATGTAATGCTGTTCCAGCAAGTTAAGATAGTTATCTGATATAGTCTTTCTGAGGGCTATATTATTTATTATTATAATATGTATAGTATGTTTTGTTTCATAATTTTCTTACCAAGGTCATATGAATTATGAAATTTAGTACACTGACAATTTTTAAGACTAAACAGTTTTGTCATTGAGTTAGCTTCTACTTCTGAAATTCAGGCTCCTAATTTTGTAGTTTTATTTTCTGCAAAATATGTAACTACACACAGGAGTATGGGAAGACTTTAATGTGCACCGAGTTTGTGGATATATATGAAAATATTTGTAGTTTTTTAAAAATTTGGGGGACCTGTAATATGCTTAAAAGAAGAACGGTTTTCAAACACATTATAAAGCCTTAGCTTGGGATGCCTGGGTGGCTCAGGGCATGATCCCAGTTCGGGGATCAAGTCCCACACCAGGCTCCTTGTGAGGAGACTCACAGCAGCCTGCTTCTCCCTCTGCCTATGTTTCTGCCTCTCTCTGTGTCTCTCATGAATAAATAAAATCTTTAAAAAAACAAAAAGCCTTAGCTTAATAAACAGCTAAGTGGTATGAGAATTACAAGACCATGTATTAAACTCTCCCTCTCCAAAGATTCTAGTTGGCAAAATTTAGCTGTTAAAAACTTGATATTTATAGTCTTTCTCCTAATAATTCACAATTAGTTTTTCCTGTACCATCCTCATCCTATGTCTTGCCCATCCTAATACCCACCGTATTTTGATTTCTCCTCTGCTGTCTAGTTTGGATGGTGCTACCACTATATACTCCCCTGCACTCCATGCTAAAGATGACTTTTGGCTTCATCTTTAACTTCCTTTTCTGTTACCGGCCATATCTGATCAGTCACAAGTCTTAAACATCTAAACATAAGCAACTCTAAAATATGTACTGTGTTCTTCATTTTCCTTCATTTTTCATTCATTCAACAGATGTTTATTAAGTGCCCATTTTTTTTTGCCAGGTACTTGCTGGGGAATATAGCAAGAAATAAAGTGATCAGTTCCTGTCTTCATGTTTATTTGCATTATAGCAGAGGAGATAGATAATAAACAAGTAAAAAAAAAGATAATTACAGATTATTATAATTGCCCAATATGTAGAAACAGGCATGATGATAGAACAGTGATGGGGGCAGCTACTCTGGAGAGGATTGGGTAGGATAGGCCTGATTTTGACAGCTGTTCAGGGGTTCTGGGCCTAGAGGACAGCAAGTATAAAGGCCCTGACACTAGGAAAGACTTATTAGCAGGTTTAAAGAAAAGAAAAGGGGTTCCACGCTGGTAGAAGGCAGGCAGTGAGAGAGTCTGGGATGAGCAAATGTAGAGGAGGTGGACAGGAGGTTATTTACAGGGCCCTGGGGTATTTGGCAAGGAGTTGGGATTTTAGTTCAGTGCAATGTGAGTGTCATGATTTGATTTATGTTTTCAGAATATCACTGTGAGAAGACTGGTGGAAAAGAGGGACAGTTAGTAGGCTCTTGTAGTAGTAACGAGTGGAATTATAGTGATAACCTTATAAGGTCTTATTTGTGATGATAGAAGACCATGGACAAATCTGAGATATATTTTTGGAAACAGAACAACTGGCACTTACTGATATGTTAGATTTAGGGAACTGGAAATTGAGGGAGAAAACAAGGATAAAGAATGAATTTTAGGTTTTTGATTAGACCACCTATTCTGAAAGTAAGATCTACAGACTTCTGGGGATGGTGGGGGATTGGGTGGGGACCTTGGGGCTCTTTAAAGTGGTCTGCAAGATCAGACAATTGTTACAATATAAGACATTATTTGTTAAACCACTGATGTCTTAACTTGAATCAGTGCACACACTGGACTATAGTATAGAGTAGCCTTTGTATTCTTTACATGTTCTGTAATTATAATAAATGCAACTTTCATTTTTAATTAATTAATTAATTAATTAATTAAATGGAGAGAGCACAAGCAGAGAAAGTGGCAGGCAGAGGGAGTGGGAGAAGCAGTCTCCCCACTGAGCAGGGAGGTCGTTGGGGGGCTCAATTCCAGGACCCTGGGATTATGACCTGAGCAGAAGGTAAATACTCAACCGACTTAGCCACCCAGGTGCCCCTTGACTTTCATTTTTGAATGTCTTTGGTGAAGCAGTTAAAGAGTATTACTATTTTTTTATCAAATCTCGACTTTTGAGTACATGTCTTTTAATATGTGTGATGAAATGGGAAGAATACTTAGTACTATTGCAGCAAATCAAAATTGTATCAAGGCAAAGCATTTGTGCAGTTGTTTGAAGAGCAAGCTGAGCAGCTGCTGTTTTCACAAGCACCATTTCTTTTTTTTTTTTTTTTTACAAGCACCATTTCTGCTTGGAAGAATGACTGAAAGACTTTGGTTATTCACACTTGGGTGTTTTGTGGACATTCTCTTGAAAATTAAGTGCCAGTCATTTAAAGAAAAAAACAACTGGATATTATTTATCACTAATGACAAAATTTGAACTTTTAAAGTGAAAATTGGAATTTTAGAGAAGTTATATTCATCACTATGACCATGATGTCTTCTCATATTTTTCATAAAAATTTGCATAAACATGTAATCGTGTTATTGCTGTTATTTGTAAGTGAATTAGTAAGTATTTTAATCATTTTTCAGTTTTAATTTCGATTATGGGAAATACTGATAGAAACATGACCCACAGGCACAAAAGGTCTTTGGGGTCCTCAGATAAAGAGTCCCCAAAACCCAGAAGCTTGAGATTTTAGGGGCCAGACCAGCTGAGAAGATGGTGATACATACAAAGAGATAAAGAATATTAGAGGAAGAGCATTATTTTATTATTTTATTTATTTTTTGGAAGGATGGGAGATGGAATTCTTGATTCACGGTAGAGATATATAGACAGTTGGATATTGGTGTTTGTAACTCAGAGCTCAGAACATAGGACTGTGGTAGAGGTACAGATTTCATAATAATCATATAAAGATGGTATTCAGAGTCATCGGACTGGATGGGATGACTTCAGAGACAGGTTTAAAGAAAAATATGTTTAAAAGAGACTTATTTAGTTTAGAAAGGAGGGGGAGAGAATGCACGTGTGAGCATGTGCATACGAGTCAGGAGAGAGGTAGAGGGAAAGCATCTTCAGGCAGACTCCCTACTGAGCTGAGACCAGGGCCTGGGACAGGGCTTAGTCCCATGTCCTGTCCCATGAGATCATGACCTGAGCCCAAACCAAGAATCAGATGCTCAACCAACTGAGCCACCCAGGTGCGCCCCCCCCCCAAAAAAAGATTTAAGTCTTAGAGCACTCCAATATAAATGTTAGATAGCAGGGGCGCCTTAAGCATTTGCCTTCAGCTCAGGTCACGATCCTAGGGGGTCCTGGGAGTGACCCCCGCAGTGGGGGGGCTTCTCCCTCTCCCCCCTGCTCATTTGCTCTTGCTCTCTCTCATTTGTTCTATCTCAAAGAAAAAAAAAATTAGGTAGGAATAGGAACTTACAACAGCTGTAGTGTAGGAGAAAAGCCAGAAGAGTAAGAGATCACAGAACATTTTAGGAAAGTGAGATTCTCAGTTGTGTTGAAATCTGGGTGAGGTCAAGAGGACCTTGGTGAGGGGCCTTATCATCTCTTGACTGTTGCCATAACAACTTCTTCTTTTCTTTTTTAAAAGATTTTATTTATTTATTCATGAGAGACACAGAGAGAGAGGCAGAAACACAGGCTGAGGGAGAAGCAGGCTCCTTGCAGGGAGCCCGATGTGGGACTCGATCCCAGGACTCCGGGATCATGCCCTGAGCCAAAGGCAGACGCCCAACCACTGAGCCACCAAGGCACCCCTGTTGCCATAACTTCGTAACTGTTCTTGCTTATGTTTGTGAACTCCTCTACTCTGTCACATGACAAGAAAGACTGTCTTTCACAAGTAGTGGAATTCTCTCTCTTAGGTGCTTGACACCCAACATTAACTCTCTTGTACCAACTGAATAAAGTAAATATCGTAATTTTTTTCATGAGCTGACACCTCTTTGTTGTTAAGGTAACCTTCTACTACAAACTCTCCACCACCTATCTCCTTCTACCTGCCACTACAAACTCTCCACCACCTATCTCCTACTACCTGCCAACTTTAATTTGAACCTACTTTATAAGATGTTGTGCTCTGCTTTTGGGTATTTTGATGTGTTTTTTTCCAATTCCCAGAATTCTTCTCTTCCTTGGCTCATCTAAACCTTGTTAAACTTTTCCTCTTCATTATTTAAACCCAATTTAGGCAGTACCTTCTTTGGGCAGCCTTTTTTGATTAAAGATTGGTTGCCCAATTTGGTGAATTGATTATGAATTTGATCATGATTTCCTCACAATGACTTTAGACTTATTAAACTGTAATAATAATTATTTGATGTTTTTATGACAGACATACATGCATTCATTCATTAAATCAGTATTGATTCAGCACCTATTTTGTGCCAAGCGTTGACCTAAGCACTGGGGATACAGCTATGGATGACACATACAGGTCCCTGCGATATGGAATTAATAATCTAGAAGGTTGAATACATAGCTAACATATCTTGCATATTAAAATGTGTTTTTATTTATGATGAGACTAGTGGAGATAAAATATGAATATTTCTGGCATTTGATAATATAATAATCATATGAAGTATATAATAAGCCTTGACACATTCTTTTCTAATAGCATTAAGAATCTAGTGACACATAGAACCATGTTAGATATTATGCAAAGAAAATTTTGTTGCTTTTTATTCATTGTACATATTAAGCTTACACTTAATACGAGAATTTCATACAGATGTTAAATTTCTAAGCATAGGCATTTTGACCTTTGTCAAGGATACTGTAGAAATGAATACTCTGTTATGCAGAGTGTTAGGTTAAATCACTTATATGGTTTCTTTGATTTTTATGGTTTTTTTGTTTCGGTTTTTTGTTTTGTTTTGTCTTACTTTGGCTTCCTTCCTTCATAATTTTGTTGACTTCGACATTGTCATTCATTGATAGGTATGATAAAGTCCACTTTATTATATTATAAGCTAGCACAAATTTCTCAACTGTGCTCTTAGGATTAGTCAAATTGTGGGATATTAGAGAATGTTACACAAAGAAAGCATTTTATGATTAAGTTAAACATAAGTGAGGTTTTAAATGAGTTTGTTTTTTATCAGCTGCAGGCCTGCTTGGATCCTTTAAAATGCCATTATTTATTATGAGGCTCTAATAGTGATTTATATTGTAAGTAGTATTTCGTAGAGGTCTTTGACCTGGAAACCCTTTTTTTCACGGAGTATTTTGTGATACTAGATGTGGGACACTGTGGGACACTAGATATGAAATGCTGATTTTAATGATTTGGATTTCACAGTAAAAGATTTTAATTCATTACCAGAGTTCTCTTTCTCCTTTCCTCTCCTCCCCTCCTTGGATCTAACAGTATATAAAATCCAATCCAAAAATAGATAAATATGATTATATGTCATGACCAAATGAAGTTCATCTCAGAAATGAATACCAGCTTAACATTAAAAAATGAGTCACCATACTTCAACATTTTAACAAACAAAAAAAGCTATATATATATATATTTTTAAAAAAAGCTATATAATCATCTCAGATACAGAAAAAGCATTTGACAGAAATTTAACATCTATTTTTTAAAAAATATTTTAGCAAAGTAAGAATAGAGGACAGTGTCTCAACCTGATAAATTAAGACATCTACGAAAAATGTACATCTTACATTAATGTGAAGGATGCTTTTGTAAGGGATCATATTTTTCTAAGATATATGTCTTTGACATATTGATTATTTTAAGCTGGTTAACGATACTGCAAACACAGGAAAAGCTCTAAAAACCAACTATAAATTATCCTTTTGTATGAGACATTTATAAGAAAAATCTCCCATTTGTAAGAGGTCTCCCTTGCTGTACCAGAAAGAGGGTTTGACTCAATTCCTAGAAATTGATGAGAAATTCCGAGAGATGGCAATGAGTTAAATCTGCATAGCAACCTTACTGTTGTTTACTGTGCTTTTCCTGGTAACTTCCCACAAGTGACTCCCAACATCTTTGTCTTTAGCTGAAGGCAGTATTTATGTTGATGGCTTTGACCAGGTTGGGGAGCTGCTCAATTTCCCTGAGTTGCTCCTATGTATATAGAAGATATATATGTTATCAAACCTTTCTCTTGTTAACCTGTCTCATGTCAATTTGATTCTTACAGCAGCTAGAAGAACCATGAAGGGTGACATAAAATCTTTCCTCCCCAACCCTGAAAGGAATCATAAAAGGATGTTTGCTCTCTACTTAGGTTCATTGTACTGGAAGTTCTAGTCATTACAATGGGGCAAGAATCTCCAAAAATCTACTTGAATAAATGAGTTTAGCAAGGTTGCAGTGTGTGTGTGTGTATGTATGAATTTAAGTATGGTGTCATTTGATATATGGCAAGGATGACATAGTAGTAGTGTAGTGGGAGGTGGAGTAAAGACTATTTCAATATATGATGTGAAATCAATTGGATATCCATATAGAAAAAAACCTAAATATTGACTTTACCTTGTGTCATACAAAAATTTAATTCCAGGTCAGTTATAGATCTAAATGTGAAAGATAAAACAATAAGGCTTATGTTAGAAGAGATCTATGAGATATTAGAGTAGGGGACTAATTCTTAAATAGTACACAATGATATTGTAAAGGAAAAGATTGATTAGACTATATTAAATTTATGAATTTCTGTTCATTAGTTAATTGAAAGATGCCATTAGAAAGGTTTTAAAATAGACAAGTTACAGAATGGAAGGAAATATTTACAATACAAATGATCCATTTTTTTAACTGCTTTTTAAAGAATACAATGAAATGAGGATGTGTTTTAGTTTCTCTGTTAATCCCATTTAAATGAATCCTAGTTTGTTTTTTTTAAACCCGTAAGTTATATTTTAGTTACAAAATAACATTTATAAGGAACCTAGAAATACTCTTGACATTGTGGAGAAAAAGTGTTGGGTAGGGAAATAGCTGTGTCTTGTTTGTCATTCAATTCTTGAGCCTTGTGCAGTAGGTGATACAAAATTAGTTTTCAGCTTATGTTTACTGAGTTAATGGATGGATATTTTTAATTACAAGCAATGTGTAAAAAGATAAACATACTCATAGGAAGACTGGCTTTTAAGCTTAAATCTAAAAATTACAGTAAGAATTATATATATATTTTTATATTTTTGGACGTACATAACAAAAGTACTAACATTTTTAGAATATGAAGGTGGGATGCATTTTAGTTGTATAACATTTACCACATGGGAATGTGGAAGCTTATCATGGTAATTGTCTTCGCATCTTGGCAAGGGGAAGGGGAAGCCTGTTTGGTCTCTAAGGTATAATGGAAAGGAGAGAATTTCATCTCACAAAATAGGATTTTCTAAGGACATAATACTACTATGGAGAAATGGACTTAGTTGAGAGAGTGCATACTATTTGTGTTAGCTGAACATAAGAGTATGGGATATCTTAATGGATACTTTTTGAAAAACTAGGTTAAATCTAATTGAATATAAGCCTGGGGCATATGATGAGCAAGAAGAGTTGGTAATGATACATTATTTACATTTCAACTTTATGTTTTTGCAGAGTTCTAAAGTTCCTGTTGCTTCAGACAATGGATGAGCAATCACAAGGAATGCAAGGGCCACCTGTTCCCCAGTTCCAACCCCAGGTAACTTGGTCTAATGAAGGCTGGTGTGTGTGTGTGTGTGTGTGTGTGTGTAAATAAAATTACAGTTCCTTTAGGGAAATAAGCCAAAAAAGTGCTAATTATGCATGTCCAAGTTTTAGAGTTGTGTATATTTTTAAGTAGTGTTTTAGAATACTTAGTTCTCATGTACGAACATTAAAAAAAACAAAAGAGGAACTTTAGATTTTTGCTTTATTGAATCAAAGACCTGTAGGCTTTGAGAGTTAATAATAGACTTACGGAAAAAAAAGAACACAGGTGAGGCTGTACCCAGCTTGTGGAGGTGACTGTGTATTTGTTGCCTGTCTTTGCTTTGGCTGACTGATCCTGCCTTACCCACAACCGCCTTGCATTATTGCTACTTTTCTCATGTTCTCTGACGAGTAGTATATTTCTTCTGTTAGGTGGTTGCTTGTTTTTTTGGTAACAAAATGAAGAAAAAAATGTTTTATACAAAGCTTGCCATTAAGCTCAATATGTAATGATATCTTTGGAATAATAAATACCCCCATGGAGGGGCAAAACCTCATTTTTGTAGGCATTCATAAAGGCCACAGTTTTTGATTTTTGTTTGACGCATTCTGTAATAGTCTCAAATTTACTCTGCTTATCTTACCTCAGTTTTGCTTATATAGTAATTCTGAAATTGAAGAATTGATGAATGTTCTTTCAAATGAGTTGTGTAGGGCAGCCCGCGTGGCTCAGTGGCTTAGCGCCACCTTCAGTCCCGGGTGTGGTCCTGGAGACCCGGGATCGAGTCCCACGTCAGGCTCCCTGCATGGAGCCTGCTTCTCCCTCTGCCTGTGTCTGTGCCTCTCTCTCTCACTCTGTGTGTGTGTGTCTCTCATGAATAAATAAATAAAATAAAAAAAATGAGTTGTGTAGTCATACAGGTTTGGGGGGACTTGTACTGACAGTTACTTTTTGACCATCCTTGCTCAGAGACTTTCTTATTCTAATATTACGAAGCGCATTTTAAATTTCAAAGAGGAGGACCTAGGGTGTAGTGTTTTTCACCCTTATTTGACTGTGGGACCCCTTTTTTTAAGCACACCTATTGACCTCTCCCAGATTGGTATCTAAAACACTGTTCAGAAAGTACTGCATACACATAAACTACCTTTTCTGCCTCTGTGATTTTGTTCAGTTTGCACCCTCATTTTTCTCTCTGGTTTTTGAAAACCTGCTCATCTTTCCAGCACCACCTAAAATACCATTTCCATCATGAAGCTATTTCTGATTTTCTGAATGTAATATCTTTTCTTGGAAGCCTGATGATACACATTCTTTGCATGTCTTCTGGTAGTTCGGACACCTTTGTGTTCTCTGTGGACATTTCCTTACCTCTATTGGGTTAAACCCTCCTTGAGGAAGAGGACTGTCTCTTACTTTGGGTGCCCTGTGGTACTGCCCTTCCTCACGTGGAGCAGGGCCTCAGTAAGAATACGTAATTGTAGCCAACCAGGGACTCCTTCAAATTAAGATGTTTAGATTAGCCCTTTACCTAACTGAATTTTACATTGCTTTTCTTTGTTATACTTACCTGAATTCTCTGTATTCAGAAAAGAGACCCTTTAGCTTAAAGTAAGGCAAGTATTTTAATTTCTTTATTTTTAAGGTTTAGTTAAATTCCAGTTAGTTAATACACAGTATCCAGTAGTTTTAATTTCAAGATGCTTGTTTTTTTTAAAATCTGTCCATGTTTTGTGTTCTGGTCATAAATTCCCGAGATTGTACTAAGCAACTTCTAAGTATTCAGATAGATAGAAACTTAAGATAGGTAGATTCTAAGATAGACTCCTAGAGCCATTTTTACACATCAAGGCCAACACTATTGTTTCACACTCTATTGTTTCTAGTGAAGACAGTAAAAGAAGCAGTTCTGAAAATTAGGCAGTTCATGTTATGATTTTGAAATCCACAGTTTGGAACAGCCGTAAGTTTCAAAGGGGGGAGAAAAAAAAGCACTTTCATTTTTGCCTCCTACTGAGTCACCAACCAAGAAAGGTCGGAGTGGCAGTAGGAGGCAAAAATGAAAGTCATTGTTTTCCTATGAGACACAGGCTGCCACACAGCATAAATTTCCAGATTATATACGTGGTTCTGCATCTCTTTTCACACTGTTCGCTTTAGCTTGTGCCTCCTGCTGCTGCTCCTGTGTGGGTGGACCTCTCGCCCTGTTGGAAGCAGGCAAGTGTCATCCCAGGTCCTAGCTGTCTGTGGCAGGTGGGGGGAAGGGAGAAGGATTTTGTACCCCCCCCATCCCTGCATTCAGACTGATAGTGTGAGATAGTGAAAGAAAGATTACCTGACAAGAGCTTATAGGCGTTACTGCTTATTAAGTCTTTGAAGAATGTTACCGCTCTCAGCAGCGTTATTTTAAAGGGCTGGGAAAGGACAGTGTGCTCGGGGTTGACAAGCTTCTTTTGTTTTGTTCCACGCCATTGGCCTGAATAACCGGGGTGATATGGCAACATATGGTTAGCCAAGTGACTTCTTTCACTTTTGTAATGCTAATATGATGTGGACATAAACAGAAATCCAGGGAAGTCAGCTTTCTGAGTGTCAAATACCAATTATGCCCTGTTACAATGATGAGTGATGTATATTCTTGGTGTATCTTTCCTTGTTCCGAGATGAATACTCTAACCCCATGATGCATAATATCTGGTCTCATTTTTAGTGTAGGAGTTTCTTTCTTTCTTTTCTTTCTTTTCTTTCTTTCTTTCTTTTCTTTCTTTCCTTTCTTTTCTTTCTTTCTTTTTAGTTTTAGATTGTGAGATTTATGTATCTCTTCAAATGTGTTTTTGTATTACTGTCCTTCTCTTGAATTTAGGGAAAATTTGTTCTATCAGCTTCCATTTTTTCCCTTACCTTCTTTTCCTTCCTTCTTCTCTCCTTTGATTCCTTCCACTAAAGCCTAGAAGATACTGCAAGGGAATTTTGACTAGATTTTTATTCTATGTATTCTCATTGCTTTAGGACTCTTATTTGTGGAACAATGGATTGGGCTGAACTTCTTAAAAAAATACAGACTGTGTACAAAATATTGACAGATAAATAGTAAAATGTTTACTTTCTACTCTGAGACTAATTTTAAACAAGGGAAGTTTACAACTACCTTTTGTGAGTATTTTAATTAGTGGTCATTGATTGAAGAGGGCTATGGTACATTTACATTTTTATCCTAAATTTAAATATAAACAGTTATTAATTGGTACAAGTCTAATTTCTGGGAGTGATTAGAAGGATTAATTTTAATTGTAATCTTCAGGGTTTAGATTATAATTATTATTTGTTAATTTGTAGATATCTGCTGTTATGCTTTGGCTACCTATTAAGGAGGGAAAGCATCCCACATCTACAGGTAGAAAAATAGTCCTTATTTTACAGCTTGGAAGATATGAGAATCTGGTCTTACAGTTTTCCAATCCAAGCAGTAAGGTAGACTGACCATTCCTTTAAGCTTCATGGCAGCCCAAACTACAATCCACTTTAGTTTTGCATCTCTGTGGAAGGAGTATGGAGAGGTGAGAGGAGATTTACCTCACAGAATGTCAGGCTAGTGATCAAGGTGTGTTGTGGGCCAGAGTGAAGCAGTCCCCTGTGGACTCTACTGAGTGGGTAGAATTTTTAGACATGGTAACTATATTACCTTCTCCTCTTAGCTTATCTTTTTTTTTTTTTTAAGATTTTATTTATTTATTCATGAGAGAGACACAGAAAGGCAGAGACATAGGCAGAGAGAGAAGTGGGCTCCATGCAGAGAGTCTGACGTGGGGCTTGATCCCGGGACTCCAGGATCACGCCCTGAGCCAAAGGCAGATGCTCAACATGGGAAGATGCTCAACGTCTGTGGAGCCACCCAGGCGTCCCTCTCTTTAGCTTATAGAATTTCTTTGTAAAGTGCTCATTTAAATTATTATGATAAATTGATTTCGCCAAGGTACCTATCTTACAGCATTAAATAGGGCTTCTATTTTGAGGCGTTTTTTTTTTTTTTTTTTTACAACTTTAGGTGTAATATTCTCCTTTTCACAGTTTAATTCATTGAATAGCTTTATTGGTAAACGCAGAGGAGAATGAGCAGCAGCTATTTTGAGGAAAGAAGACTCTTGCCATAGTTTCAGTTCATGTCCATGAACATCAAGTAAACCTTAATTATATGTGTCAGCAGCCATATCCGGCTCACCCGGCTCCTCAGTGACTACTTCATCTTTTCTCTCCTCAGCCCCCATTACTTTGTTCCCCATTCTCACTCTCAGCTAACACCCTTGCTTCCTACTTCACTTAAAGAAAAACTGAATCAGAAGAGATCGCCCACAGATTCCTGCCATGGATATCTTCCTCCCAGAATCTGTACTCATGTGATCTGCCGTTTCTGTTATCAGATGAACTGAGCCAGTTGTTCTCAAAGGCCAGCGCTCCCATGAGCACCAGATCTCATTTCCATCCCCTGCTTATTTCCGCTTTCTTTACTGAGTCCTTCCCATTATATACGATTGTGCTGTTACTTCTTCCATCAAACAACAAACCAAACCAGTGCAACTCAAAAAACAGCGTTTGAAGTCCTCCTTCTCCACAGCTATTGACCTATTTCTCTGCTGCCTTTTATTGCAAAGTTCCTAGAAAGATTTATTTGTAGTTTTGTCTCATTTCTCCTTTCACTCTCTGAAATGTACTCCAGTAGTGCTTTCTCCCTGACTATGCTGCTGAAACTGCTCTTGCCAGGATTGTGCTTCCCATGTTGCTCCATCCAGCTGTCTGTCCTCAGGCCTCATCTTCCTGACTTACCAGCTGCATTTGATAGAGTTGATCATACTTTTTCTTTGAAGCCTGTTCCCTGCTTAGCTTCCAAGAACTTTGTTTTTTGCTTGTCTTGGTGTTCCCTCCTTTGCTAATTTCTCCTCCGCTTCTGAACCTCTTAACAGTTCAGGATTCTAAATATGATCTTATGCTGGTGCCTCTCAAATTTATGTCTCAACCCAGACCTCTGTCTAGAATTCCAAACTCATGTATCCACTTGCATACTTGAAAACAGATTTGCATGTCTCAACTCTAACATATCTGAAACTGACCTCTGAATATTCATCCTAAAACTGTTCTGTCTGCAGCCTTCTCTATCACAATTAGTGGGTAGTCCATTCTTTCAGTTGCTAGGCTAAAATTTTTAGGAACATTCCAGACTACCGCCCATCCCTGTCATTTTACATCTAACCTGTTAACAGATCCCATAGGCTCTGACTTTAAAAAATATTTAGAATTGGAATACTTCTTACTCTCTGCTACCACTGTGGTCAAAATTATTTTAGTTTTTCACATACCTTACTGTGATAGCTTCCTACTTGGTCTCTGCTTCCACCCTTGCCTCTCTTTACTCCTCTCAACACAGAAGCCATTACAAAATTTTACAAAATTTAAATATAAAATATAACATTATAGTCAAATCATGACTGTTTAAAACCTTCTAGTAATTTCTCAGCTCACTCATCTTCTTCAAGTATATATTTAAATACCACTTCTGGGATCATTAAATGAAAATTGAAATTTCACGCCAACCCAGTATGCCATTGCTGCCGTATTTTTTTTTCATAGAATTTATCACCTTATCACTCTTTATTTTGTTCATTGTCATTGTTCTCCTAGGATATAACCTTTATCCCTAGTCCCTAGAATGGCATCCAGGCACAGAGTAGACATTCAGTAAATACTTGTTGAATGAATATAAACTTGGCATGAAATCAGTTTTCTCTTTTGAAGCACTACTTTTTTGAATAAGAATATTAAAATGTGCAAATACCTACAGAATTTCTGTTTCATTTTATGAGGTTCCATCTACATCCCTCATTTCTTATTCAGCTTTTTTTTTTTTTTTACTTCTTTTTTTTTTTAACTGGAATGTACCCCTTTCCTCCAAGGACACTGCTTTTTCCCCATAACCCTCTGATGTAGAGGCTACTTGTTCTCTAATAGCCATAAACTATAAGAATCAGGAGCAAGCAACAGCAGCCTTTTCCATCCACAGTAACTCTTTCTGAGCACCACATCCTTTTTTTGGGGGGGGGGGAGTAGGAGGTGGTGAAACAAGCTATACTGAGCCTTCTGCTCCCCATCTAAGGAATTTTCATCTTTCTGATAGCTGTTATCTTCTGCCCTCCTCATCACCCCTCATGTTAGTTGAAAACTTGACCACCTGATTCACTGTCTTACCACCTTCATCCTGCTTTTGTCCAGGGTAGTGGTACTGCCGCTACTATTGGCACCTACCGATTATCGAATTCCTAATATTCCTACCATATACCATAATATTCCTACCTTGTGCTAAGCGTTTTGAATACATTGCTTCATTTATTTCTTTTTTTTTTAATTTTTATATATTTGTGATAGTCACACACAGAGAGAGAGAGAGAGAGAGAGAGAGAGAGGCAGAGACACAGGCAGAGGGAGAAGCAGGCTCCACGCACCGGGAGCCCGACGTGGGACTCGATCTTGGGTCTCCACGATCGCGCCCTGAGCCAAAGGCAGGCGCCAAATCGCTGCGCCACCCAGGGATCCCGCTTCATTTATTTCTGGTAGATAACATATGAAACATTATTTTTCACACTTAACAAATAAGAGATGGAGGCTCAGACAAATTAATTTGACTATGGTAACATAGCTAGGAAGTGGTAGAACTGAGATTTGACCCAAGGTTGTCTGACTCCAAGCTAGTAATTCTTTAGCTTTCACAGAGAAAGCTCCTCATACATTTCCTGGCCAGTTTGATCTTAATCACCATGACTCTTGCTCTTTTTATAGGTACCTCAAGCTCCTAGTCTTCAAGATGAAATTTATTATATTTTGTCCAAGGTTGAGCTTTTGCTTGTAATTATTACCACCATCTATCTGGTTACCAAACTACAAACAAGGGAATCTAATATCTTATGTTTAGGCAATTTCCATGTTCTCTTGATTTTTTTTTTTGATTTCCTAAACAAGCTATTGATCTGCTAATTCTCTATATCCTGACTATGCCATTCTAGTTTAGATTGTTTTCATCTTTTACAGATTATTGCAGAAACTTGTAACTGAGCTCTTTACCTTTCACTTTACCATTTCTAGCCCATTCTTTACATTGTAGCGTGAGTTATCCTTTTAAAGTGTACATTTCATTATCTTATGCTCCTTAAAGGGTTGCTTTCTATTGCTCTTGGGGTGAATTCTGCATTTTCTTATATGATGTAGTGTCTTGCATCTTCTGGTCTCCTTTTACTTCTCCAACTATGATTTGTATCATTTCTTATTTGAACTCAGATTCAGTCATATCTTGCTTATACCATGCTTTCACCTCCAAGTCTAAGGTAGCTAGGTAATGGTATTCAAGGATATTTAGTCACTAATGGAACATAATGAGCATAAAGCCTCATTATAATGTTATATAAACTACATTTCATGATAGAGATACTAGGGAAAGTGTTACAGTATAGGAAGTGTATAATTTGGAAGACAACAAAAAATTACTCTCAGAAATATAGTGATTATTGAGTAGTTCCATTTACTAATATGCTTCCCATAAATAAGGTTATACTTTGAAAAGATACATGCATCCCTATATTTATATTGCAAAAAAACAATGTTTATTGCATTATTTATAATAGCCAACATATGAAAACAACCCAAGTGTTCATTTATAGGTGAATGGATAAAGAAGATGGGGTGTGATCTTGCCATTTATGACATTGTGAATGGGCTTATAGGGTATTATGCTAAATGAAATAAGTCCAGTAGAGAAAGAAAAATACCATATGATTTCACTTATATGTGGAATCTGAAAAACAGAACAAATGAGCAAACAATCAAAAAAACAAACTCTTAAAAACAGAGAACAAATGGTGGTTGCCAGAGGGGAAGTAGGTGAGGGGATGGACAAAATAAGTGAAGAGACTAAGAAGTACAAATTTCTAGTTATATAAAACAAGTAAGTCACAGAGATGAAAAGTACTGGATAGGGAATATAGCCAGTAATATTGTAATAAAGTTGGTGACAGATGGTGACTAATACATATTGTGGTGAGCATTGAGTAGTGTATAGAATTGTTGAATTAATATGTTATAAACCTGAAACTAACATAACATTGTACAGCAATTATATTTTAATTTTTAAAAAAGAACATGTTATATCAGCAATGCACTGTTCACTTTTGTGGACCATGTTTTATGTCAATGATAGTAGATAATTGCTACTCAGTAATGTTGGGTGAATGAATTAATCTCTAAATGAAAGTTAACTTATACTTCTTTACCAGCTAAATATTAATCAAACTATATTATGTTAATATTCTATAGATTTTAGTAACTTCAGAATTATTTTAGGAGAAGACTATGTTGTAATGAAAAATAATTTCAAAATATTTGAAGTTTGGTTTAATTTTGAATTTAGATTGTTCATGTTTACCTACCTAGGGGTAAGTGTTCCTCAAATTTTAAAGGAAATACTTTGAGGAAGTTAGATGATTTAAAAACGTAAGAATACAGTAAAGATTCTTTCATCTGAGACACCTGAGTGGTATAGTTGGTAAAGTGTCTTACTCTTGGTTTTGGCTCAGGGCATGATCTCAAGGTGGTGAGATTGAGCTGCACATTGGGCTCTGCACTCAGCATGGTGTCTGCTTTGGATTCTTTCTTCCTTTCCCTCTGCCCCTCCCCTTTGTGCTCTCCTCCCCACCCCCACCCCCTAAAATAAGTAAATAAATAAATATATATATATATTTTTAAGATTCTTTCATTTGCTGTCTTTCAGTTTGAACAATCTGTTCAGAGTTATTTGGGAAAGATGAGCCCAACGTTAATTAAAATAGTTTTCCACTTTTATTTGGAACTGCATTCAGTGCCTGAAATATATAATTAATAATTACAGTGATGAAAATCATTCAATTTTTGAGGGTATATTTGATATGCAGAAGTGTTCCAAAATACTTTGGAGCCAAGAATTTGTGTTAGTGAAAAAAGTAAGTAGTGTTGGTTTTTTTCTTTTGACCAAAATGGATTATCTTCTAAAATAAGATCAATAATTTTCTTTTCTTTTTTTTTTTTTTTTTGATCAATAATTTTCATATGGTTCACAAACAGGTTACAATTCTAAAGAAGGAATTTCAAACCTAGTTTAAGTATTAGAAGCCTTCCTGGAGTAAGTTTATATCCTACCATGGTACCTGTTTTGAAGAGCAACATTGAATTATGGGTTCTATTTGTTAGAATTCAGTCATGTTACTTCCAGGGAAGATGGCAGAGTTAGAGGACCCTAAACTCACCTTGTACCATGGATATAGCTAGATAGCACTCATATCAGTGTAAATACCCAGAAAACAACCCAAACTGACAGAACAAACCACAACTAAGTAGAGAGAAGAGGCCACATTGACGAGGGTAGGAAGGGCAGAGATGCAGAGGAGAAGCTAAACCCTGTGGGAGGGAGGGAACCACAGGCATGGTCAGGGTGAGCATAGTGAGAAATAGACTGACTGTCACACTGGGAAGCCTGCAGGGTGACGATAACTCCCATAGCATTTGGCATTGAAAGTCAGAGTGGCCAAATTTACTGAGTCCATTCAAGCAGCAGTACTTAAAGTCTGGAATTTTAAAAATCAGTAGGCTCAGCTCTGAGAGAGCCTAGAAGGCGTAGGAAGCTGATTCCCCCACCCTTCGAGAGACAGCACAATAAACAGCTCTTGGAGATACAGCCTAGAATACGGAATGGTTTCAAACTTAAACAACCATTAACTTAAGATAGACTGCTCTGTGCAGAAGATTACAAACCTAATGGTAACCACAAATCAAAAATCAATATAGATAATGAAAAAATAAAGAGAAAGGAATTCAAGTATATCACTAAAGAAAGAAAACTTGTGAAAAAAGAGAGCAAAAGAAGAAAAGAACAGAGAAGATCTACAAAAAACAAAAACCAGTAACAAAATGAAAATAAATATATCCCTATCAATAATTACTTTGAATGTAAATGGACTAAATTAAATGGTCCAATCAAAAGACGTAGGATGATGGAATGGGTATAAAAACAAGACCCATCTATATGCTGCCCATAAGAGATTCATTTCAGACCTGAAGACACTTGCAATTTGAAAGTAAGGGGATAGAGAAATATATATGATGCAAACTGATGTGAAAAGAAAGTTGAGGTAGCAAAACTTATATCAAACAAAATTGATTTTAAAACAAGGACTATAACCAGAGACAAAGAAGAACAGTTTATCAAACAGTCCAACAAGAAGACATAACAATTGTAAATATTTATGCACCCAACATGGGAGCACCCAAATATATAAAAGAGTTAATTAACAAATATAAAGGAACTAATTGGGAAACGAACAAGGGGAAGTGAAAGGAGAGGTGAGACGGGGTAACTGGGTGACAGGCACTGAAGAGGGCACTTGATGGGATGAGCACTGGGTGTTATACTGTATGTTGGCAAATTGAACTTCAATAAGAAAAAAATATATATATACAAAAAAATGAAGGAACTAATTGGTAATAATACGATAATAGTAGAGGACTTTTAAACCTACTTAAATCAGTGGAAAGATTAAACAGAAAATCAACAAGAAAACTGGCTTTGACACACTGGGCCAGATGGATTTAATAAATAAATTCATAATATTCTCCTAAAACAGCAGGATACACATTTTTTTTCAAGTCCATACAGAACATTCTCTAGAATAGGTCACAAAGGAAGTCTCAATGATTTCAAAAAATCAGAGTTAAACTTCTGACCACTGTGCAATGAAACTAGAAATCAACCGTAAGAAAATCCGGAAAGAGCAGAAATACATGGAGGTTAAATAAGCGTGCTATGAAACAATGAATGGGTCAACCAAAATCAAGGAGGAAATTTAAAAAAAACAAATGAAATGACAAATGACATGAAATGAACAAATGACAAATGAAAATGAAATTTGGACAACATCCCAAAATCTTTGGGATGTAGCAAAAGCAGTTAAGAGGGAAATTTATACTATTCCATGCCTACCTCAAGAAGCAAGAAAAATCTCAAACAACCTAACCTTACACCTAAAGAAGCTAGAAAAAGAATAAAACCCAAATCCAACATAAGGAAATAATAAAGAAATGATGTAGAAACTTAAAAAATAATAGAACAGTTCAATGAAATCAGGGCCTGGTTCTTTGAAAAGATAACAAAATTGATAAACCTCTAGCCAGACTCATTAAAAAACCAAACCAAACCAAACAAAGCAAAAGAGAGAGAAAATTAGAAACAAAAGAAAAATAACAACTGACAGCACAGAAATACAAAGGATTGAAAGAGAATATTATGAAAAATTATATGCCAACAAACTGAATAGTCTAGAAGAAATGGATAAATTCCTAGAACGTATAACCTACCAAAACTGAAACAGGAGGAAATAGAAAATTTAAACAGATCAATTACCAACAAAGAAATTGAATTAGTAATCAAAACTTCCCAACAAACACAAGTCTGGGACCAAACAGCTTCACCAGTGAATTCTACCAAACATTTAAAGAAGAGTTAATACTTATTCTTCTCAAATTATTCCAAGAAATAAAAGAGAAAGGAAAACTTCCAAAATCATTCTATGAGGCCAGCACTACCCTGATTTCAAAACCACATAAAGGCACAACAAAAAAGAGTGTTACAGGCCAGTATTTTTGAGGAACACAGATGCAAATTTCTTGACCAAAGTATTAGCAAACCACATTAAACAATACGTTAAAAAAGTCATTCAACCACTGTCAAGTAGGATTTATTCTTGGATGCATGCGTGGTTCAATATTTGCAAATCATTGTGGTACATCACATCAATAAGAGAAGGGATAAAAACCATATGATCATTTCAGTCAATGCAGAGAAATCATCATGCTCACTGGTAAACAAACAAGTAAACAACAAACAGACCAAAAAATAGCTTTCCCCTAAGGTCAGGAACAGACAAGGATGTCCACTCCCACAACTTTTATTCGAAGTGGTACTGAAGTCATAGCCACAGCAGTCAGACAAGAGAAGGGAATTAAAGGCATCAGAATTGGTAAGGAAGAAGTAAAACTTTTCCCATTTGGAGATAACATGATACAATGTATAGAAAACCCTAAAGACCACCAAAAAACTATTTGAACTGATAAATGAATTCAGTAATGTTGTAGGATATACAATTTATGTACAGAAATCTTTTGATTTTCTATACACTAATAATAAGGCAATGGAAAGAGAAATTGAAACAATCCTATTTATAGTTGCACTCTAATAAAATACCTAGGAATAATCTTAACCAAAGAGGTGAAAGATTTGTACTCTGAAAACTAATAAACACTGATGAAAGAAATTGAAGACAACACAAAGAAATGAAAAGACGTGCCATGCTCATGGATTGAAAGACCAAGTATTGTCAGAATGTCTGTGCTACATCTACAGATTTAATGCAATCCCTATCAAAATACCAAAATATTACAGAACTAGAACAAACAACCCCAAATTTGTATGAACCATAAAATACCTCGAATATACAAAGGAATCTTGAAAACAAAAACAAACCCAAAACTGGAGGTATCGCAATTCCAGACTTCAAATTATATTACAAATCTGTAGTAATCAAAACAATATAGTACCGGCACAAAAACAAACACATGGTTTGATGCAAAGGAATAGAAAACCCAAAAATAAACCCCCAATTATATCATGTTAATCTTGGATGAAGGAGGCAAGAACATGCAATGGGAAAAAGACAGTCCTTCCACAAATGGCATTGGGAAAACTGGACAGCAACATGCAAAAGAATGAAATTGGACCCATACTCTTATACCAAACATGAAAATAAACTAAAAATGAACTAATAAGGGCCTTAATGTGAGACCTGAAGCTATTAAAATCCTAGAAGAGAGCACAGGTAGTAATTTCTGTGACATTAGGTGTAGCAACATTTTTCTAGATATGTCTTCTGAGGCAAGGGAAACAAAAGCAAAAATAAACTACTAGGATCACATCAAAATAAAAAGCTTCTGCCCAGCAAGGGAAACAAAACTAAAAGACAGCCTACCTGAATGGAAACAGATATTTGCGAATGACGTATCTGATAAAGAGTATCCAAAATATACAAAGAACTTATATAACTCAACTCCCCAAAAACTAATAATTCAATTTAAAAATGGGCAGAAGAAGACATGAACAGATATTTCTTCAGAGAAGACATACAGATGGCCAGCAGACACATGAAAAGATGTTCAGCATCATTCATTATCAGGGAAATGCAAATCAAAACCACAATGAGATCCTACCTCACACCTCTCAGAATAGCAAAAATTAAAAAAAAAAAAAAAACAGTTGGCAAGGGTATGGAGAAACAGGAATCCGTTTGAAATGTTGGTGGGAATGCAAATTGGTGCAGCCACTATGGAAGACGGTATGGAAGTTCTTCAAAAAATTAAAAATAGAATTACCCCCATGATCCAGTAATCAAATTACTATTTACCCAAAGGGTACAAAAACACTGATTTAAAGGGACTCATGCACCCCTCTGTTTACTGTGGCATTATTTACAATCACCAAATTATGGAAGCAATCTACGTGCCCATGGATCGATGAATGAATAAAGAAGAGGTGGTATATATGTATAATGGAATATTATTCAGCCAAAAAGAAGAGTGAAATCCTGGTATTTGCAACAACATGGATGGATCTAGAAAGTATAATCCTAAGTGAAATAAGTCCATCAGAGAAAGACATTTACCATAGGATTTCAATCATACATGATTTATAAGAAACAAAACAAAGGCGGGGGGGAGAGGACGAACCAAAGAACAGACTCTTCCTATATAGAACAAAAACAGATGGTTATCAGAGGGGAGGAGTGTGGGGGGATGGGTGAAATAGGTGAAGGGGATTCAGCGTACACTTACCGTAATGAGCCCTGGAGCAAAAATAGAATTGTTGAGTCACTGTTTTGTACATCTGAAAAGAATATGACATTGTATGTTAGGTACTGGAATTAAAATGTTTAAAAATTAGTACATTTTAGGATATCTTTATATTTTGTCTTCCTTTATGTCATTATTATGTGAATATTATGATTTTTTTCATCTGACTATGGTAATGTTTCAACTTTCTCACTTTAAATATTCACAAAGCAAATATTTTTTATATTTAGAAATTTTGATAAGTACCTCTTTTATCAGCCACATTTATATAAAATAAACTTAATTATGCATTATTTCTTTTTCTTTCTTGACTGGATCTCATTAAGTATAGATCAAAGGGATGTAGATCAAGGGAGAACAAGGGGGGGATTGAGGAGGAGTTTCTAGGAGAGTTATGATAGAATGTCCAATGGAGGGTATGAGGGATACCTGGAATCAATTCAACACAAACTTCCAGAACCAATAAATGATTGAGATTAAACAATGAGTTAGATTGCCCAGAGTGAACAAGTAAAGAAGAAGAGAAGGCCAAGGATAGTACCCTGTGGAACACCAGCATTTATCTGTAGAGTTGCTGGAAGGAAACAGAAGGACTGGCTGGGTAGTGTGGTGGTTGAGAGCAGGAGATGTGAAGACAGGTGGTCTAGGATGAATTCTTGGATCTCTCCCTTTCTAGCTATGTGAGGGAGAGTGAGTTATTTGACATCTATAAAACTTATTAATAAATGAGAAGAATAATATTTTTTTACTTCATAGAGTTTACATGGAGCTTTCTGCAGTATGCTGTTCAGTACATAGCGCTCACTAGTTGATGGTGATGGTGACCGTGTCAGCCATGACTATGATAGTGACTGCTTTCTGCCAGGTATTCCTTGGCCTACGGGTTTCTCTACTCATTGGTTCTTCTTATATCATATTATAATCTTTATTACATTTTTATTGTCTACCTTCTGCCCAAACTCTCTCCTTTCATCTTGTTTATCCCAGGAAATGGCATCAAGATCCATCTACATGCTCAAGCCAAAAATCTGTGATTTATCCTTGATTTCTCTCTGTCCCTCACTTCTCATATTCAATTTGTCAGCAATTCCTTTGACACTATGTCAAGATGTTCTTTCTGCTGCTTCCTTTCCTGTGGTCTTTTAATTGCAGTGTAAATGTCACCTCCTCAGTAAGGTCATCCCTAAATTACTCCATCTAAAATAACCATCCACTCATTTTTCAATATATCACTCTATTATATTTCTCTGCATAGCACTTGAGTATGTGGAATAAATATTAGATACTCTTACGTGTTTGTTTACTTTTTATTGTTTTTGTATTATGTATTCATTTGTTTATATCCCCTCCCCTGTTAATACTTGTGGGAAAAATGAATAAATGTTAGAAGACCTCTTTCCTCTATTTCTCCCTGTCTCTATCTCTGTGTTCCTCCCGTATTTAATTTTACCAGGTATAGCTGGTGATGCTCATGGGAGAGTGGGAGAGATGGGAGTATCTTTGTCATTAATCAGCTATTCTGCTCATAATAAGGTCAGAAAGATTGTATTTTTGGTTACATAATTTAGATATACTAATTATTACGCTAGGTAGTATAACTAATGATGATTAAATGATACAAATACCAGGGTCTTACAAATGTTTAACTAGATAATTAGTTATATTGGGTCATTCATTTTTCTTTTGCTATAATGAATTTCCTCCTCTGATAAAAAGCCAGTTATAATGATTAATGGCAAATTGTTCAAACTGGTTGCAAATCTCCAAGACTTAATATCTTCAGGAATTGGTTACCTTTGAAATATTTCAAGAAATTTTAGGGAGATAATTTTTCAAATGTGAAAAAAGCATGGGTCATTAGACTTTGCTGGTACACGTGGTGTTTTCCTGTTTTGTGGTTTCCAGTGAAGTGTGTAGAAAATAGTATTTGATGGAGTTGTGTTAAATATTGTTAAAAGACTATTCTAGTTTGAGTAGTCTGGTGACAAGTAATATATTCAAGATCATAGCGTGAGCTTTATTGCTAAATAAACTTGAAGGGCATTTTGAAGTTTGTTACTCTTAAATTTTGGAGGTATCTAATAATATTAATATAAACTATAAAGCAGTTTATTAACTTGCATAATTGGTAATATGAATGAAAACCTTATTAATGATGTTAAATACTGTAATTAATACTGGCTTGTATATTAGATCATTGATAACAATACCACTAGGAATTATCAGGATATAATTTTCTCTCTGGAGAGTTTATTGAGTCCATGCTGTGACTCTTCTAATTTCCCGAGAGAGAATTGTCATCATAATGTTATCCTGAATTATCTCATTGCTCATTAAGTATTCTTGCCTTCAAATTTAAAGCAAATTAAAGAAATTAATTTAGTCCTAGGAAATCATTGTGTAAAGAGTCTGCACCTGTGAGAATAAGAGTCACTAGCAGAGGGGAATGAATTTTATTTTAAAAAGAAAAGTTTTATATGAAGGACATGGTAAACACAGACCTACATGTAGGAAGTTAATCCCAATTTGTTAGCAAGATCTAGTGTTACGTGATTGGAGTGCATTCAGATTAACAAGAGCTGCATTAATAAGAAGCCGAAACATTTAAGGTTTAAGGATAAAACATTTAAGGTTTAAGGATAAAGCTTCATTCACTCTAGGGTTGATTTCTTCATTATTATCTATAATTTTGAATATTTTTTGCTTCTGGTATTTCAGAATACTTTTTTTAAAAAAATATTTTATTTATTTATTTATTTATTTATTTATTTATTTATTTATTTATTTATTTATTTATTTATTTATTATGACAGAGAGGCAGGCAGAGACAAGGCAGAGGGAGAAGCGGGCCCCATGCAGGGAGCCTGACATGGGACTCAATACCGGGTCTCTAGGATCACACCCCAGGCCGAAGGCGGCGTTAAACCGCTGAGCCACCGGGCCGCCCTCAGAATACTTTTATAATACAGCCTGTTAGTACATAGATTCAAAAATGTTATGAAGCTAAACATAATAATTTACCAGAAAAATGTAATATAAATGCTTCCAAGAACAGTTTTAATTATGCCCTTTAAGTCAAGTGTTATGAGTGTCTTACGGCTAGTAATTAAGAGAGAAAGTAATACCAAGAAACAAATAAGTTAACTAGTTATGTTTTAAGGCTTCTTCCCAAAATTCATCTGTTTGAAAATACTTATGTGGGGTATGTAGTCTTTATTTCAGTAATTTTAGAAGATGCTATGTACTGAATTAGCCATGCCCTTTCTCAGTTCTCTTGTCGCGAAGCCAAGCAGTTTCAAAGTTGTAGGGTTTATGGGTTTTGAACCAGTATTCTCCTCTTTAATGTGCCTGCATCTTAAACTTTATCTTAAGCACGATGTAACCAGATAACCAAATTGTAAACATGGTTCTTTGTACTGAATGCCTTCCTCCCAGTAATTATTAAAAGGACATTGGGCGGAATAATCCTAGTAGATACACTGTATTGTCACTTAAGTAGCCTCATACCCAAGGGGTTAGGCTATCTTCATTTATGAATCAGGACGATAATCCACATGATAAATGAGGTATCCCAGTTGGAAGGCAAAGCTCAGAGTCGGGTGATACTAAGAACTCCCAGTAAGTGTGCCGTTGGCGTTGGGAAGTCTAGCAACAGCTAGGGGACGTTAAAGGAGGCTTTTCCAGCACAAGAACCCTGTTTTGAGAGCCAGTTGGTAGAAAGTTGTCACTGCTGGCACTCTTGGGGAAAGGAATGTCTTCTCTGATATTGATTATGTGCTCTGTGCTTGGCTCTGTCCTAGGTACTTTATAATCATCATCTCCCTCAGACCCAGTTCAATCGGAAACAAGATTTGGGTAGCTTGCCAGCTCAGAAAGATACCAGCATCAGAGCTGGGATTTGAGCCCAGGCCTTGCTGATTAACTCCAGAACCTCTCTGCCTTTCTGAAAGGGCTGAATGGGAACTCATTGGAGTCTTTCATAATACCATGCCTATGTAAACACAGTGTTTAATGCTTCCCATTTTACCCTAAACTAACCCAGACCATGGATTATTACTGAAGTGTCCTTTAATAGTGAGAAATAAAGGGAATTCTCTGTTTCACCTGTTGGGGAGCTGTAAGAGGCAGAGACGGTTTATGGGACTGAAGTTTTTTCCACTGCCCTGTACTGCTTCTCCACCTGATTCTACTCAGAGCCCCTCAATGGTTATAATCATGCAGTAT